>NC_091703.1:52495000-57495000 GCF_041296265.1 Equus caballus | reverse complement strand
AGATTTGTTCCTTTTTTCAATTTTAATTAATGCCATAGCCAGGTGATTTAATAACACTACTACTGGCAAGTACATGCAAAACTGATATAAAAACCTCTTACTTTAATATCTTCAACACTCTGCTGACTGATATGGCCAAAGATGAGTTTTGTGCCTACCCCTGGCAGTATGAGATATTAAAAAGGCAGGAGTTAGGGTATTAAAATGATTTTCAGAGCTCTGACATACAATAATGTGCTCCCAAAGACAGCCCTATGACTTGGAGGGCTGGATTCCTGGCATTTAGGAAGGGACCTTGGCCATCCTACACCAGGATAACTGGGTAACCTCATGTCAAAATGACAAGTTCTAAGGGCTCATTTAAGCAAAATTTTCTCCCAAGCGGGAAGATGTGAGATTCACAACCTACTGAAATTTTTAATCACTTTAATCACAAAAATCCTTATCTTTTATAAAAATCTTCGAGTCAGTCTACCAGCATGTATGAGCTAAGGCAAATAATCCCCTTGCAGTTGTTATAAGTTGTTGGGTTTTTTTAGGGAAGAGAGACTATTGTTGCCTCTCACTGACCTAGCCTTAGTTGTACAGCAACATAGTAAGGAACCCTCAAGGAGGATGGGGTCATAGTCAGCAATGGGTGGGGCAATCACTGCATTCACGCAGTTCCACATCCATTTAAAACACGGTCAGAAGAAAGAGAGAAGTAAAGTGGTCTCAGAGGTGGCTAGAGTTAGGCACAGAGCAGGCAAAGTGGAAGTCAAAGATAAAAGTAAAGAAAGTGGGGGAGAAACCTGCCCTTATGTGTTTACCATATACCTCTTATCAATTTAAAATATTAATAACACCAATAATGCATATTTTTCACATATTTTGCATCAAAATAATGGAGAAGAAGGGTGGGCACAGGTGAAATGGCCAGAACATTGGGTTGCTAAAGCACGCACAAAATTCCACTGCACAATTCTGCCCAGGGAGGCCCTGACTGTCCAGTGATTTCCTTCAGAACTCACTAAAAACAAAGAATTCCCCTTCTTAGTACAATGGAAACATCTTGGTAAAAATCCTTATCAAACAAAGCAAACTATAACAGCTGATTTAAAGACTTAAAGACAGTGAGAAGCAGAATGGAGGATGGTGGAGGAGACCCTCAATACCTCCAGCCAGCACTTAGCATACAGGTCAAAGCCGTTTAGAGTTGTAAGTTCAGTCCCATTGACGCACCTCAGAGATTTCCCAAGGGTCTGCATCTCCCTTGTTCTAGAGAAACACTTGTAAATTGTCCTGTGTCCCTCCTTTGGCTCCTTTCTACCTCCACCCACAAGTTAACTAATGTTCTATAAAGAAAAAAAGTTCCTCTGGAAAACACTACATCCTGTAACCCCTCCCGAGAGACTTCTTTTGTGCTTGGTTATCAAAATATCTGAGAGGTTCTGGGAAAGGAAAATCTGTGCAAATGAACTCAGTATTTCCCAAATTTACATCCCCTTCCGGTCCCACTGTCACCCTCAGGAACACCTATTAGCATTTCATAGGACATTAGTAGTCTCTCGCAGAGTGTTCAGAAAATGCTATTCCAAGGATAGAAGTATTACATCTCCTTGCCACCTTGAAAGGATTGTGAAGATTTAAAGGACTTACCAAAAGGATCTACTTAATATCCTGAGAGTTCAGATTTTTGCTTAAATTTGGCTTCTTGGTACAGTTGTTCAGCTTTTGCCCTATCATTCTTCTAATTGAAACATCATCTGTGTTGGGAAATAATTGCTTTGTGACTCCTGTAAAAACAACAATAACACATGAAACATTTTATGAGGCCTCTGCATCTGAAGGTATGAACTGAGATAAAGCGTCAAACAATCTACATTATAATTTTGTCTCCATTTTGCAAGAGCAGCCCAAACACCCATGATATATTTACATTGATGAATATATAGGTAGATTTTTCAAAGCAAAGCTAGAGATAATGAAGATCTATATTATAAGCCGAGAGCGTACATATTTGTCTTTCTGTGGTACCACTCAGCTTGAACCTTGCTACTTGCTCTGAACTCTTCTTGCTCTTTGGAGCAAGTCCCCTTGCTCCAAAATGTTAGGAATTTATTTTTATCCATTCTCAACATCAGTCAAAAAATCTAGATTTGGATTGACCCTTTTCCAACTAAGGAAATGACATACTACTGACATAGAGAGAGCTGAGATTCAGGGACTCTCTAAATTTGCTGGATATTTGCAAAAAATAAAAATTATTTTATTATCTAGATTATTATATTTAAGGAGATTCATTAACTTAAAAACCATAAATAGGATGCTCAAATTAACCTCTCTTTTTCTAGAATAAAAGATAAGGGATATAAGCAAGATAAGAAAGAGAAAATAAGATATAAACTCTTTCTGAAATTTTGTTTCAAAGGATTTTCAAAATTTACTTTTCTACAGCTATGAATTCAAACTTTTCAGTGATGTAAAATTTGGTTTTATTTTAACAACCACTTTTAATGTAGAGTTTTTCTACAAAATTTTCCATATTTAATAAGAGGTTTGTACCTCATATTTAATAAGAGATTTCTCTTTCACTGGAAAGTAATCTTGAAAAAAATAAAGATGGTGAAAGGATAACTTAACCTTGAAGGGTAAAATAATTTCAAATTCATGTGACGATATAACGCAATCATGTTCGCACCTATGATTTCTTGAACTTCATTCTGATTCATAGCTGGTTTGACGGCTTTGTCCCTTGAAGTAGAGGATTTTGCCCCCGTCAGGCTGTGGGTGGCCATGTATTCATTTGTGTAAAGCACTTGCATTAAATCATTGATAAACTTCTGAGGCTTGCTCTTGTTACAACGGGCTATCTGCCATTTTTCAATCTTGAACTAAAAAAAAAAAAAATTGAAATTAGAAAAAGAAAAGTACTATCTGGAGAAATATATTACTAATTGAGTGAAGACATATCAGAAAACAAAACCAAAATTTTTTAAGGGGATGTATTATACTTTTGATATATATTTTACATATCAGAGGTTAGAGTCAACTATTATCTTTGAGATAATTCCTAATATTTGTGAGGTATTCCAGAGTATATACAAATTCTTGTCATGAAGTCTGGATTTGGTGCTTTAAGGATTAGTTCCATCCTCAATGCTTCCTGCTCAGTGTGGAGGTAGAATCATGGCTCTCTGAAAATTCCACATCCTCATGCCTGGAACGTGTGAATATGTTACCTTCTATGGCAAAAACAACCATGTAGGTGTGGTTAAGAGTTAAGTAACTGAGATGGGGTGAGTGTCTTGGATTATCCAGGTGGGCCCCATCTAATCACAGAAGCCCTTACATGTAGAAGAGGCAGGCAGAGGAGTGCGTCAGAGAAAGGACACAAGGAGGAGGACAGATTCCAAGAGGGAGCGGCACTTTGCCTGACACAGCTGGCTTTGAAGATGGCAGAAGTGGGCCACAAACCAAGGAATGCAGTTGCCTTGAGAAGCAGGAATGGCCTTCAGTTTACAATCAGCAAGAAAACAGGGAATTCAGGGGCTGGCCCCGTGGCCGAGTGGTTGGGTTCGCGCGCTCCGCTGCAGGCGGCCCAGTGTTTCGTTGGTTCGAATCCTGGGCGCGGACATGACACTGCTCATCAAACCACGCTGAGGCAGCGTCCCACATGCCACAACTAGAAGGACCCACAACGAAGAATATACAACTATGTACTGGGGGGCTTTGGGGAGAAAAAGGAAAAATAAAATCTTTAAAAAAAAAAGAAAAAAGAAAACAGGGAATTCAGTTCTACGACCACAAGAAATTGAATTCCACAACAACCCAAATGAGGAGGAAACTGTTTCTTCCAGAAAGCCTCCAGGAAGGAGGGCACCTGCCGACACGTTTGTTTCACCACAGTTCTGACCCACAGAACTCTGAGATAGTAAACCTGTATTATGTTAAGTCACTAAGTTTGTGCTAATCTGTTACACAGCAAAAGGGAACAGATACACTGAGATTCAAATATTCTGAATGTTAGATTGTTAGTATTTAATTATTGCTCTTGAAGGCATATTTTCCGAGGCTGATACCTGATTCTAACAAAACTCTTGTCTTTTTAGCTTCTGTTTCCTGATTAAGAGAAATTGGGAAAGTAGAAAAAGAATCGTGTTCAGCCAGCACACAGGGGCTGAAATTTACTTTCTCTCAGTGATATAATTTTATAACCTTTAATGCATAGTTATCTTTCTGTCACTGGTTGAAGAATTTTCTAGCTTAATAACTTCATCATTGTCCACAATTTGACTTTAGTTTTCTAAACTGGATATTTGTTTTACAAATATTAGGTTTATTGTGAAAAAAAATATTGTTTTAGGCAATTGGAATGTTATGGTTGTGACCTAAAGTTTCCTAAAGTTATCTGATAAAACAATGATCATCTTGTACTCTTATTTTAATTTTTGTATTTAACTCTATCTGAGAGAAAGATAGGGCAAGTATTTCAACTGACCTGTTTCTCATCGATGTGATGCTCTTCCTCAGCTTTCAAGGAAATTGGCGAACTGGAGTTAGAATTAGAATTACTGCACGTTGAGGCAAAGGAATCTGGTGAGGAGTTGTTTGTGGCTCTCCAGAGGGTGGACGCAGACGTTGACATGGTTCCTCCACCTTTAAGCAGGGCCTCCGCCATGCCAACCAATTCCTCAAACTGGGTGACTGCCTGGGGTAACACTAAAATGGCAAGAAAAAGTAACACTTTACAAATACTTTTGATAACAAGCGCATACATACGTCTTTTTAATTGTGTGTATACGCATGGAAATATGTGGAACAAATTGCTAACATTTGCTACCTTTGGAAAATAAACATGGTAAGAAGAGCGGTTGGAACATATTTACTTTTTATTATTAAATAATCGCTTAATAATAATAAAACAATTTAAAAACATTTGGTTATTGTATTTAAATGGGTATGCATTACTTTGTAACTAAAATGAATGTTTTAAAAAGTTGCTTCTTTTTTCTAATTGCTAATAGTATTATTTGAAAGCGTTTAATCTCTTGTTTGGAGACATTACTGATTCCAGGATCAATCACCTTCCAGACACTCACATTAGGCCAGTTTAAGCGACAAGATAAAATAAACCATTTCTCACAGGTTAACATAAATTTTCTATGACCTTTGTGTGTGGTTTGCCAGGGAGTCAAATTCCATTGAATTAATAAAAATTCATTGCCACAATTCAAACCTATGTTCTCACATATTAAAGATGAATTTTGGTAATCAGCCAAATGTTCTCTTGGTTCCTTTTTCTTAATGGAAACTTACACAGTCAAAGGTTTCATGCCTCCATGTAAAATGGTCTTCTCTGTTGTTATATCTAGTTTGTTTCCTGAGGACAAATAACATTTTGTTGGAGTTGGAAGACACCTTGGACCCTGTCTAATTCAACTCCTCACTCTACAGTTGAAGGGACTCTTTGCTGGAGAGGTAAAAAGACTCTGAAACTTTTTTTGTACTTTTCTTAGGCATATTATTAAGCTATTATCTTTAGAATAATATTTCATTTGAGAGCTGAAAATCAGGAATATTGATGACACGTCTAAATCAATACATCTGGTACTATATTAATAGAAAAATAGGAAAATCTACTAAAGAAGAAAATCTTATTTTATATTCTTTCAATTAATATTTACTAAGCACCTCTCGTTGCCAGACACTCATTCAATCAGCAATTATTTATTGAGCATTTAATAATAGTAAACATTTATCTACCTTTTACTCTGTGTCAGGCACTATTCTGAGCACTTTACTGATGACCATTCATTTAATCCTCCCTGCACTCGCTGAGATAGGTTTGATCATCGTCCCCAATTTACAGATGAGGATGGTTAGGCAGTGAGAGGTTAAATAACCTGTTCAGGGTCAACCTAGTCAGTGAAAAGAAGAGTTCAGATTCAAATTCAGACTCTGCCAATTCTCTGCTATAAACTACTATGTTATACAGACTCTCAGCATTTGCCACCCACCATGTTAGGTGCTAGGAATGAGATGGGGAGCAAAACGAGATGTGATCCAAGCCCTTTGGAACTGGGAGGGGTGGGGGGCATTATTTACATAACCATGTCATGTAGCAAGAATTTGATCTGCTCAAAGAGGGGTTGCCTCCCACCCCTATCCCTGACCCCTCCAGTTCCTGGAAAGTAACCTCTAAACCCTTGGAATTTCCCAAGTGAAAGGAGGAGTGTCTTTGTTATTCATGGTGAGCCCCTCAGACCACTCCTGATAGTTTATGCTAAGGAGTTTCTCAGAGTAGGAACAATCATACCCAGCAGTCTTAAGATAGAAGCTGGCCACAGCCAGAAAGCCAGAAAGATTTGGAAATTGACTTCAACCACACAGACAATCAACAAATCAATCATGCCTATGTAATGAACCCTCAATAAAAACTTTGGACACTGGTGCTCAGGTGAGCTTCCTGGATGGACAATACTCGGTGCATACTGTAACACATAAATGCTAGGGGGGTAAGGCATCCGGAGGACAACAGAAGCTTCATATTTGGGAACTGCCCAGACTCTGCCCTATGTATCTCTCCAACTTTGGCTGGTTCTAATTTGTATTCTTTCCTTGTAATAAATGTAACCATGAGTATAAGAGGTTTCAAAGACTTGTGAGTTTCTCTAGCAGTATTGAGGCTTAGGGTGGTTTTGGAAAACCCCTGAACTGGCAGTTGGAGCCAGAAGTCTTGGGGAGACTCCGCAGTCTAGAGGACAGTGCCCTAAACCTTGCAGTGGGGCTACCTCAAGGGACATGCGAAGAAATGAAAAATTACGATTGTTAAGTGCCACAAAGGAGAGGCTGGAGGGGAAGGGGGCACAGAGGGCTTCTCTGGGGAGGTCAAGATTGATCTGAGAGCTGAAGGCTGAGCAGGAACTAAACAGCTGGAGGGAATGAGGAGGTCATCACAGGCATAGGAAACACAAGTTCTGTATTTGAGGAATTGCAAGAAGGCCAAAGCTAGGATGTAAAGAGAAAAAGAGAGTTTGTATAAAGTGAGGTATCAAGAATATTTACTGTTTTTTCTAATACTGAAAGTTATACATGTTCACTGGAATATATCCTTCTTGTTATTTCTATCTGTGTATCTTATCTATATTTGTGTATTTTCTTTTACATTTTTAGGACCATACTATATACATAGCATTGTATCATGGTTCTTTTTTTCCAGTTAAGACTGTAAACTGAGTATTTTGTCTATTTTATTAAATCTTCTTGGAAAATGTGATCTTTTGAGGTCTGATTTACATAGTCAAAGGCTAGATCTTATATGAAGTCTGAGCAGAAATTAAGTAGGTAAGGGACATGAGTTTGACAAAAGGAATCCCCACTTAACACACACCCATCAAGATATAGAACATTTCCAGGGCCGGCCTGGTGGCACAGTAGTTAAGTTCGCACGTTCCAGTTAGGTGGCCCAGGGATTGCTGGTTTGGATCCCGGGTGCGGACTTACACACTGCTTGTCAAGCCATTCTGTGGCAGGTGTCCCACATATAAAACAGAGGAAGATGGGCACAGATGTTAGCTCAGGGCCAGTCTTCCTCAGCAAAAAGAGAAGGATTGGTGGCAGACGTTGGGTCAGGGTTAATCTTCCTCAAAAAAAAAAAAAAAGAAGAAGATATAGAACTTTTCCATCCTCCCAGAAAGTTGCCTCATGTTCCTACTAAATCAATCCCTGGATTTATCTCAGAGGCAACCACTAATCTGACTTCTTTAGCCAGAGATGTTTGACCTGTTCTAGAATTCCATTTAAATGGACTCAAACAGTATATTCTCCTTTTTTTGGTCTGATTTTTTTTTTTTGCTCTGCATAATGTTTTGAGATTCATTTATGTTGATGTGTGTATCAGTTACCCATTCCTTTTTGTTGATGAATAATATTTCATTATATGGATACTCCACAATTACAGTATCCATTTACCTGTTGATGGGGTATCTTCCACCTGAAAGCATGACTTTAATGGTTCCCTAATAGTCCAAGGTATTGATGTTCTATAATTTATTTGAATGTTCCTTTTTTCCCTTTTGGAATTTAGGTTGCTTCCAGTTTTTATTACAAACAAAACTCTTATGAACTGCCTAGGACATATCTGTTCATATGCATCTCTGATCATGTCAATGCTGTAAATTCCTGAAAGCATAATAATAGGTTCAAAGGTATAAATGTTTTCAAGACTCAATTAATATTGCTGAGAATTCTTCTCTAGAAAGATTCTTCCAACTTAACATGCCCACTGGCAATGTAAGAAGTCAGTCATTTCACTGCACCGTCAACAATAGGTGTTAATCATTAACACAGATCTTCACTACTTTGATAGGTTAAAATCTTAGTGCAATTTAAATTGCAATTATTTGATTATTGTCAAGTTAAATATATATCTATTGACTATTTGAACTTCTTTCATGAATTATCCATTAGAACATGGAATATTAGTACTTTTTCTGTTTTATAATAAATGGTTTTTGTAAAGTGCTTATTAGAGTGCCTAGTGCATTATATGCACAATGTGTTACCTATTATTATTAACTCCCTTATATACTAAGCATTTTAATCTTGTATTTGTCGTAAGTTGTATTTTTCTTAGAGTATCTTTTAATTTTATGATACTTTTAAAGCATACACACATTTTTAGTTTTTATTTTAAAGTGGCAGTCTTTTCTTTAGTATATTACTCATTTTTTCTATGTTTAGAATGTCATTAACCATTCAGATCAGCTAAATATTCACTCATATATTTTGTATGGTTTAAACATCTTTTTATGAGTAACCTTTTTTCCTGCCTGGATATATGTTTTCTAACTTTTAATGGAAAATCTTAAACACAAACAAAAATAGTAAACTTCCATATACCCTATCCCCCAGTTTCAACTCACGATCAATCTTTTTTTTTTTTTTTGGCTGAGGAAGATTTGCCCTGAGCTAACATCTGTTGCCAATCTTCCTCTTTCTTTTGCTTGAAGACAATTCGCCCTGAGCTAACATCTGTGCCAGTCCTCCTCTGTTTTGTATGTAGTCACCACCACAGCATGGCCACTGACAAGTGGTAGAGGTTGTGCCCAGGAACCGAACCCTGGGTGGCCAAAGCAGAGCAGGCCAAACTTAACTTCTAGGCCACGAGGCTGGCCCCATCTCATGGCAAATCTTGTTCCACCAATATCCCCACCCACTTTCTTCCTACCCCCAAGACTACTTCAAGCAAATCACAGGAATCATCTCATTTAGTCTGTAAATATTTCTTATGTGTCTCTAAAAGTAAGACATTTAAAAAATATAACCATAACACCATTGTCATAGCCAGAAATACCTAACAATAGTTCTTTAATGTCGTTAAAAATAAAACCTAGTAAATGTTCAAATTTCTGATTGTCTCATTGCTGTTATTTTTGTTTGTTTGAATCAGGATCCAAATGCGGTCCATACATTAGAATTGGTTGCTGTCTCTTTCACACAAGCTCTAGGCTTCCTCTCCCTCTCCTCGTTTTTTCCTTGCAATGTGCTAGTTGAAGAAACTGAGTCGTTTGCCCTGCAGGATCTTCCATAGCCTGGATTTTGCTGACTGCATCCCTAAAGTGATGCTTAACAGATTCTTCTGTTCCCTGTATTTGCTGTAAATTGGCAGTTAGAGCTAAAGGCTTGATCAGATTTAGGTCATGTTTTAACATCCATCAGGTGGCATTTAATGCATAGTTAGCTTTTTCTGTGATATTAGTGGTCACTGATGATCATGCTTAGATTCAACATATCATAATGGATTGCAAATGGTGATATTTTAATTATTTTCTTCTTCATTTATTAGGTAGAATTCTTCTACAAAGGAAAACTTCCTCTCGTTAACTATAGGGTTACTATGAGTTTCATTTCATCTAAGAATGGCAGGATAAACACATGATTTTTTGGTTTGTATTTGCCAGTTTTCAAAATAATGAGTTGGTTCTTTCAGATGGCCATTAAGTTTTTTCTTTTTTGAATACCATTATGAACTCATGCGTTTAAATATGTATGATAGGGGCTGGCTCCGTGGCTGAGTGGTTAAGTTCGCACGCTCCGCTGCGGCGGCCCGGGGTTCGGATCCTGGACGAAGACATGGCACCGCTCCTCAGGCCACATTGAGGTGGTGTCCCACATCCCACAACTAGAAGGACCTGCAACTAACATATACAACTGTGTACAGGGGGGGTTTGGGGAAATAAAGCAGGAGAAAAAAAAAAAAGATTGGTGGCAGTTGTTAGCCCAGGTGCCAATCTTTAAAAAAAAAAGGAAGATTGGCAACAAGTTGTTAGCCCAGGTGCTAATCTTTAAAAAAAAAAAAAAGTATGATAATCTATTGCAGTTATCATTCTTATTGATGCTCAAATTGGCCCATCTTTGCCCAGTGGGAACCTCTTCTAGTTGACATGTCCATATAGTCTTTGATAACTTCCTTGCTTTCTGGTAAGACAAGATTTTCATCTATATTTCCTGTTCAAGCCTCCTGAGAAGGCTCACCTTGCACATTTTCTATGCAAATTCTGGAATCAGCCATTTCTGCAAGGAACCCTAGCTCCTTTCAGTGGGAAATAGTCTTACAAGACCATATCCAGGAGCTAGGAGTGCTCTTTGCTATTGGGTTCTTGTTTCTAGGCCTATTCAGTGAACAGTATTAGAAAATATATATTATAAATTTTTAAAGATAAAATTCATCATACATTTAAGCCAGTACTTCCCATTCAAATTCAGAACATGGAGTTTTTATTTAAACTGTATCATTATGTTTGTAGTGTGCCACATGGGGTGAAATGAGAACCTCACATGAACATTCCTCCCCTGGAATATCAGTTTTCTCAGTGCCATTTGTTGAATAATTCATGTTTTTCCTGATTGACTTGCAGGACTTGCTACCCAAATTGCCAGGTCCATTGCAAAGTGAAAATGCAGGACTCTTGTTCAAAACTTCTTAAGAATTTTAATATGATGACAGCAGAGCCTTTAACCAGTATGTGGGGCCTTTTCTAGGAGCAGGGCCCTGTGTGACTGTGCAGGTCACACACCCGTGAAGTTGGCCCTGGTGACTTGTGACAGTGACACCATAATAGCAACTACTTATATTGCACTTGCTATTGCCAGGCTGTTCTGAATGCTTTACATGTCACCCAGCTAAGTACTTTTATTATTTCCTTTTAGAGATGAGGAAATTGAGGCACAGATTGGTTAAACAACGTGCACAAGGTTACACAGTGAGTAGGTGGCAGAGCTGGGGTTTGAACCGTGGTTCGGCCTCTCTCAATCCATTCTCCTTACCTCTCCACCCTAGTCCCTCTAGGGTGGTTTCCTGATCGTACGTGAGATTCCGTTTTGGGGATATGCATTTTGTTCCACTGATCTGCTGATTCATGCACTAGCAAGTTGCCTTTAATGGAAATTTATGTGATTTAGTGTTGACACGTTATGACTGCATATTTTTTTCCCAGAATGTTTTAATTGATTTTACCTATTTATTCTTTCAGGTTAATTTTAGAACAGTTATTGTCAAATTACCAAAACAAACCAAAACAAAACAATCATTGGTATTTGATTGCGATTCTATTCAAACAATTCATTGTTTTGGGATAAATTGGCATCTTCTCTTCTCATCTATGTATGTGACATGTCTCTCCATTTATTTAGGTTTATGTATTTCTCCATTGAGAAATTTCTCCATTGACTTTTTAAATTTTTCTTCATAGATCCCACACATTTCTTGTTAGGGTAATTAGTAGATATTTTATAGTTGTTTGTAATTAATGTGAGTATATTCTTTTTTCCTTCTTTTAGGAATATAACCAGCAATTTCTGATCTATAAGGAAATTGATTTTTAAAAAATGGTAGCGGGGCTGGCTCTGTGGCCGAGTGGTTAAGTTTGTGTTCTGCTGCGGCGGCCCAGGGTTCGGATCCTGGGCGCGGACATGGCACTGCTTGTCAGGCCATGTTGAGGCGGCGGCCCACATCCCACAACTAGAAGGACCTGCAACTAAGATATACAGCTATGTACCGGGGGGGTTGGGGAAATAAAGCATAAAAAAAAAAAAAAGATTGGCAACAGTTGTTAGCCCAGGTGACAATCTTTAAAAAAAAAAAAAAAGGTAGCTACTAGATTTTGGACACCTTTTATGTACCAGGTATTTATTTTTTAAATTTTTTTTAAATTTAAAGATCGGCACCTGAGCTAACATCTGTTGCCAATCTTCTTTTTTTTCCCTTCCTCTCCCAAAGCCCCCCAGTACATGGTTGTATATTCTGGTTGCAGATCCCTCTAGTTCTGCGATGTGGGATGCTGCCTCAGTATGGCTTGATGAGCGGTGCCAGGTCTACACCCAGGATCTGAA
Source organism: Equus caballus (assembly GCF_041296265.1). Taxonomy (NCBI): domain Eukaryota; kingdom Metazoa; phylum Chordata; class Mammalia; order Perissodactyla; family Equidae; genus Equus; species Equus caballus. The sequence continues at coordinate 57,482,625 of NC_091703.1, read as the reverse complement.
CTGGCAAAACCCCGGGCCGCCAAAGTGGAGGGCACGAACTTAACCACTCAGCCTTGGGGCCGGCCCCTGCATTTATTATTTTTTAAATAAAATAAGGCTTATAATGAAAAACAGTAGTCCTCTGCTCTATCGCTCACCACCCAGGCCATCAATTCCAGTCCATTTACCTGTTTCTTCATAGTCTTAATAATATGCATATATAGCTATTTCTTGATTTTTTTCCACATTCATATAGTTATTTATTGACTTCCAACTCTGTAATATGACAATGTAGCTCTCTTTCAACTTCTTCCCAAGCCACAAAGAAACACACACACGTAGTAGCCACATGCAAACATATGCATACATTACATGTGCTGTTCTCCTTTTCCATCATTTTAGTATAGTGGTAGCACAATTGTTAGTTCAATAAATATCGTACTTACATTATTACAGTGATGACAATTCCTTTCCTTTAAAACATGATTTTTTCCCCCTAGATTTAATAATGATTTCATTTTTTTAGTTTGCTTATTATTATTATTATTTTACTGTTTCTCTCACACATCTCTAAACTTCCTACCAGAGGTGTAAAATCTCCTTTCAGTATGTTTGGATACATCAATATCATCTATCAATTTCATATTTTTCTTGGAGATATCTCTTCTGGAACCTTCTGTACACCTCCACAATCTGGACTAGCTGCTTCTAGGCCATTGTATACTTGTCATTCTGGAGCTTCCCTTCACTATCATTCTGTGGCTCCTCCTTGTCTCTCTCCTGAATTGGACTAACTGTTTCCTGGATACCTGTCTTTCTCTTTCCAGATTTACTCTCTCATTTTGGAGGAGCTCATCCTCCATTAGCTTTTGAAAAAGAAAGCATGAAAAGTAGATTACTGAGAATTTGTAAGTGTGAAAATATTATTCTACCCTCACACTTGGTTGATAATTTCACTGGGTATAGAAGTTGAGGTTTAAATTATTTCCCTTCAGAATTTTGAAGGCATTGCTTAATTATCTTGGAGCTTTCAGTGTTCCTGGTGAAAAGCCCAGTGCCATTCTGATTCCCAGTCCTTAGCATGTGACATGCTTGTTCTCTCTGAAAGCATGTGGATCTTCCCTTTACTTCTGGTGTTCTGAAATTTCAGTGTTATGCCTTGGACAAGTCTTTTTGCCTTTGCTGGTATCCTATAATCTAGAAATTTGTGTTCTAGAAATTTATTGTATTTTTTTGTTATTATTGTAACTTCTCCCTCTTGTCTCTTCTCACTTTTAGGACCTCTTGTCTTTGGCTGTTCAACCTCCTAGACTAATTCTCTCTTTTTCCTAATCTTTTCTATTTTACTTTTCTTTGTCTTGTTGTTCCAGTATGTACAAGATTTTCTTAACTTTAACTTCCAGACATTTTATTGAATTTCTAGGTTTGCCCCCCACCTCATTCTTTGACTATTCCTTTCTTAAACTACCCTGTCCTTGTTTTGTGGAGCTTTCTTCTCCTCCCTGCATTGTCTCTGTTTCCTTTGACCTTATTTTTCTCTTTGTTTGTCTTGATCTCTGTGTTCCATGTTAAAGGATTCCCTCAAATGATCACCCCTTCCCTCAGCTGTGCCCAGCATCCCTGAGTTCATAGCTCTCCTGAGAGAAAACCTCCACCTTCTGCTGTGGTGAAGAGTGGGAGTTGAAGGCTACATGGGAAGAATGTGTGGCGTTGTGGCCCAAAAGGGTCTGTATGTAGGTTTTTCAATGACTCCTCCAGTTTTCTCCCTTTCACGGGTACAGTTCCTAAACCTTTTGTAGTTCTCTGGTGTGATTTGGCTTAGGTCTTTTTAATTTCTTTGCCTCTATCTGCTCCCCCCCCCCATCATAGACACTGAGCTTTCGGATTTCTCCATATTTAATCAGTCACCACTCATCAATCTGCCTTTCAGCTTCTAAAATTTTATTGACCTCTTCATCTCCTGTGGTCTTCTCTTGTGCTTTTAGGCATTTTAAGCTTATTTTTTGTGGGGTTTCAAGAAAGGAGGGAGATTCACACATATTTAACTTAAGCTTTCTGCCATATTTAAGTGAACCTGGGCAAAATTTAATTGATTTTTGATTCTTTACTAAAATCTCATTAGTCAAGAGTTTTCAATTGATGCTTTGTTTTTCTTAGGTACACATTTGTTCTCTATAAATAATTACAATTTAATACCCTTCTATACAATAGATAGATCACCTTTTTCCTTTTACATCTTATTGTGCTGTTCAGTTGTGGCCCACAAGATATGTTTCAAATGCTTAACACATACACAAATAGCACACACACCTTTGCCATTCTGAATGTCTAGAATGGCATAAATATTCTGCCATTTTTCTTAGCTAGTAGGCTTTGTAAACAGAGAAACAGCCCTGATTTTTAGTTCAAAGAGTTACAGGAACATTACTGAGCACTCTTCTCTCGGACTTCTTTCTTATTTGGATTATATGTGAAACTTCACCTCTCTGGTATCTTCCTAGTTGCTAACTGTAGCTTCACAAGGAGACTTACCATGGCCATGCTATTTAAAATTGTAAAACACCCCCTCTCCCTCACATCCCAATCCTCCCCTGTTTTTTCCCTAGCACTTATCATCAGCTACCATATTAGATAATTTGCTTATTATTTTTCATGATTTTTCACTGTATAGTCCCACTAGAATGGATATTCCATGAGAGCAAGGATCTTTGTCTGCTTTGTTCACTGGATTTTCCTAGGTACTTAGAACAGTGCCTGACATATAGTAGGACTTTATAAATATTTACTGAGTGAATAATGCATGCATGAATACTGCAGCTGCAGTTGGCAGTTCCTGACTTTTCCTGTTGCTTGAAGTCCAGTCAATAGCCAACTTTACTACTTGGTTTCTAGGGGTACACTGTAGTGTGTGTGTATGGAGGGGGACAGATGTACACAATATTATGTATATTAAATACATGATAGATTATCTAGAGTTGTAAGTGTCAAAGAAGAAACAAAGCAGGGGAGGAGGACAAAAAATATTGGGGGGAGAAAGGTTGAAATTTTAGATGGGGGGGGGAGGTCAGGGAAAAGATGAATTTACAGTGAGGACTTGAAGTAAGTGAGGGTGCAAACCAAGTGGTTATCTGGGGGAAGAACATTCCAGGCTGAGGGAATGGCCAGTACAAAGACACTGAAGTAAGATCATGTCTGATGTCTTCAAAGGGAAAGCAAGTGGTCGAGTGTGGCTGGATCACAGAGAACGTGGGGGAGAGCAGTAGGAAATACAGCCAGAGAGGTGAGTGGAGGGGAGGTGGCCAAATCACGTATGGACTCAATGATCATAAAGCTGACTTCGGTTTTACCCTGAGTGAAATGGAAATGCACTGAAAGGTTCTGAAGAGAGGAGGGACATGAACTGACTTTGTTTAACATTCTCATTCTTGTTGCTGTGTTGAGAATAGACTGCAGAGGAGCAACAGCAGAAGTAGTGACACCAGTTAGTGAGCCGCCATAATAATCTGGGTGAGAGAGAATGGTGACTTGGACCAGAGTGGCAACAGTGGGGGTGGTCAGAAAGATTGTATTCCAGAAATACTCTGAAGGTAAAGCCAGTAGGATTTGCCAAAGGACAGAGTGAAGGTGTAAAAGAAATACAGAAATATAAGATAGCATTATGGGTTTTGGTTTGAGAAACTGGAACAATGAAGTTAGCATTAACCAAGATGAGGAAGAAAGAGAGAAAAAGATTGAGTGAGAAGGTCAGGAATGTGGTTTAAGACATGTTAGTCTGAGATGCCTATCAGTCATGTCAAGTACAGAGTTGGACATTGAGCCTGGAGGTAAAGGGAGAAGGGCAGTCTGAAGATATAAATCTGAGAGTCATAGCTTACTGATGGACTTTAACACCATATAATTAGGTGTGATCACCTATGGAGTGAATGCAGATAGACAGGAAAGAAGTCCAAGGACTGAGCCTGGGGCATCATCAAATATTTAGAGGCTAAGATGATGAAATGAATCTTCCAAATAGACCGAGATGGAAAGATCAGCAGTGTAGGAGGAAAACTAGTGAATGTGGTGTCCTAGAAGCCAAATGGAGAAACTTTTTCTGAGGAAAGAGAGATAACCAAATGTATCAAATGCTGGTAACAAGGCCTTTAAGATAACCATTGAGAAATGACCTTTCGGGTTAGCAATATGGGATTCTATGAGTTGAACTGTGCCCCCCCAAAAAGATCTGTTGGACTCCTAACTCTCCATACCTCAGAATTTCCTTTTTTGGAAACAGAGTCTTTACAGATATAATCAAGTTAAAATGAGATCATTAGAGTAAATTCCAATCCAATATGACTGGTGTCCTTATAAAAAGAGGAAATTTGGATATAGAGAGACAAGTATACAGGGAGAACCCCATATGAAGATTGGCGTTTAGCTGCCTCAAGTCAAGGAACAACCAGAAGCTAAGAGAGAGGCCTCCTCTAGTGCCTTCAGAGGGAGCAGGGCCCTGCTGACACCTTGACTTTGGAATTCTAGGCTCCAGAACTGGGAGACAATACATTTCTGTTGTTTAAACCACTCAATCTGTGCTACTTCGTCACTGCAGCCCCAGCAAACTAATATACGGAGGTTATTGGTGATCATGAGAAGAGAAGTTACAATGGAATAATAAGGCCCTAATTGAAGTGGGATCCAGAGAGAATAAAAGGGGGAAAATTGAACACAGTGGGTAGAGTCAAGTCATTTAAGGAGTTTTCCTATAAAGGGAAGGAGAGAAATAGGGTGGAGGGTGGAAAAGCAAATGGCCTGAAAGAAGGTTTTTTTTTTAAATGGGAGAAATAATAGTATGTCTAATGCTCATGGGAATGATTCATTAGAAGAGGAAAACTTGATCTTGCAGGAGAGAGGGGGGGACAATCTCTGGAGCTATGTCCTTGATTAGGCGAAAGAGAGTGGGATCTGATGCAGAGATGGAGATATTTATTGCCTTTGGTTGGACAAGAGGATAGGTCCTTCATGAGACACAGGAGAGAATGAGTAACAGGAGTGGGGCACACAAGCACAAGTGCAGGGAGATGACAGTCTCTTCTTATCCTCCAATTCCTCAATGAAGTAGGAAGCAAAGTCGTCAACTGAGATGAGGATATGGGAGGAGGTGTGGGAAGTTGGCAGAGACAGGAGAAAATGAAATGGCAATCCAGGAGTGTGGGAGAGAAAAGAAACTGGTCATAGTAGGTGATTCTTTTCATATACTATTGAACCTGATTTGCTACTCTTTCATTTAGAATTTACTCATCTAATTTATAACAAAAATTGGCCTAATAATTTTATTTTTCAGGGTTTTTGTGTCAAGATCTGGTGTTGATAAAAACAGAGACAATAACAACTACCATTACTGAGCACCTGTCATGTACCAGGCCCTGGCTAAAGCATTTCTTCCAATTAGCGCATTTAATCCTCGTAGCACCAAGGACGTAATGGATTGCCCCCATTTAGCAGATGAGGAAATTGAAGCTGGGGCTGAGGGCACAGTAAAGTGACATGGCCAAAGGTGTACAGCTAGTAAGCAGAGTTGGGATTCAAACCAAGGTCTGTAACTTCAGAATCAATACTTTTAACCAGCAATTTATGCTAACTTTATAAACTAGCTTGTCGTCTTGCTCTAAGTTCTGGAACATATCATATAAAAATAAGGATTATCTGTTCTTTGAAAGTCGCAAAAAACTCACCAGGAAAACCATCAGTTATAAAAATGCAATATTTAAAGTGGAAAAAATAAAGAGAAAATGGCTTCTTGATAAGTGGACTCACTTCCACTCACATGTGGCTGTTTCTACTTAAAACCATGAAGCCTTCAATTTAATAAATACGCTTAAGAAAGCATGTCAGCCATTTCTCTGTCAACCTGTCTCTCCCCATGTTCTATACGTCTCCTATCATTTCTGCTTCCAAAAATATCGTGGAAATGTCCTCTTTCTTTCCATAGCCCTCGCCCTAGGCTAGGCTGCCATCACGTTAGTGTGGGTGACTGCAATACCTTTCAAGAGTGGTTCGTCTCCGCTTTCTTTCTCGTGCCACTTGTATTCACGCTGTACACAGCAGCCAGAGGGATTTATCGTCAAAGTGTTCTGCGTATTTACTGCTTTACAACAGAATGCTGCCCAGCATAGGAAATAATTGCCAATATTCAGCTGTACAAAGTAATGCATGGTGCTTAACTATAAATGGGAAACATAATTTTTGAAAAATAAACATAATATAGGATCCTACAAAAAGGCTTTATGCCGAGTGGCTTTTAATTTGCTTAGGCTGATCTTTCTCCTTTATAAGTCTTCCATGGAATGTGATTATTTTCCCAAACAACTACCCTCAACGCCAAAACTAAAATTTAATATATGGAATCTTTAATTCCTGTGGTTCTTTAATGGATCACAACAGGCCCCATTTTCTAGTGCTTTCCCTGGCAGAGGAGGATGAGATAAGCACATCATGAACACCTTAACATATTTGTTCTTACTAATCTTTTCTCTTTAGAGCCTAGCACAGTGAGTGACCTATATTAAATGCTCAATAAATATCCACTGAACATGAGTAAGTGAATACAACACTGGTATTGAGTAGGAATAATCTAAAATTCTCTAAGTGATAAACTAGAGGCTTCAATAGAGTGTTTTCGTATTAAATTATGTAATCATAGATTTTCTTAAAATGTGATTTTTGACTTTTTCTCTAAGTTGCTGATTTTCTTTTTCATTCTTGACAGCTGATTTGAAATACTTTTCACTCATCATGCATTGTCTCTTTCATCTAAAAATGTCAATTTTCTCCAAGTTTACCTTGAAGCATGACCAAAGACTGTCGAAGTCGACTGTTTTCTTTCCGGGTGTTAGTTAGCTTTTGTTTCAGGCTTTTTATTTTCGTGCACAATTCCTCCTTCGACAATTCTGCTAAAGGCTCTTCATCGTCACTGGAGCTCTCACCTGGCAGAAAGGCATTTCCAGAATACGGGTCTCTCTAAAATACAAGAAAGGCACAATAAAAGAAGCTTCAAAGCGACTTTAATGGTTTACCCCATGTTCTGTATGTTGAAGGGACTTAATCAGACCTACAAATTCTTGCTCTCCCAGGCACTTCCTGCTCCAGGAGAGGAGCTGGGTCCTAACTAGTGATCTAGCCTCAGCTTTGTCTTCCGCTACCCAGGGGAGCTCGGAATAAGGGAAGACATCAAAGTTTCATGCTCACGTCTCTTGTGAAGTGGAAATCAGGATTCTGACTTTCTGCCCAACTTCAGTGAAAAAGATAAAGTAGAAAAATAGTATAACAGAGTAGAATCAACCAGACCCCCATTCAAATCTTTGTAAGTCATTCTCACCCTCCATTTCTCCCCTAAATCCTCATTCACAGCCTCTCTATTGAGACTATGCCATGAGGCCAATTTTGGGGTTTATTGTGGGAGAGAAAGCAGAGAGAAGATTCACCTAGAACAAAGCATTCATGATTACCTTTTAATTTTAAAAATCATTTTTAAGGCCAATAGCAAGACAATAGTCTGAAAACATATGCATTTGAGATGTAAAATCCAGGCTGTGTTGAGACAGAAAAGAATTTTCTCAAATTAACAAGCTGGCCTTTGTATGTGTATATAAATCCAAATCTGGGAAATTGGAGCATAGAATAGAATTTATAAAGATCTAAACCTAGAAACCTGGAATATAAAGTTTTTGAAAATAAACCTTAGAGTAGAAGAGATAAAGTCATGACATAAAGAAAGATTCTACTATACAAGAGGGAAAAGACGTTCTGGTTCCAGGAGGAGGAGCCTGAGGAATGAGGAAGTCAGGTTCAAGTGTCTTTGCTCTTCCTGCCCCCATGTTTTGGAGTAAGGGAGATGGACCACAGGGTGGGGGGTCTATGAGAGAAACACCCAGATAAATGGGGGGCGATCCCAGAGCAGCAAAGCTCTCTCCTTGCTTCTCAGTGCATTATTAACTCCCTAAACAGGCCCCATGTCCAGCATAACGTCAGGGCAACATGGTACCTCTCTGGGCCATAACTCAGAAATGGCCAAAATTGCAGTCTAGACAAATGGACCAGAAACAGCATCCAGACCCCTCCAAGCTCATGCAAAGCAGCTAGAGAATCCAAACAGTCCCTGTGTCCTGGTCAGAAGATAGGTCAGTGCTGAGGGGACTGAGGAAACAAATAGTTTAGTACGTAGACAGAGGCCACAGGGTGTCAGAACCATACAGAAGGTGGCAGTGGGTGCAGGGTTGCAAACTTTAGCAGCCGGTGCCAATAGAACCCCCAAGGGATCTGGAAGGATGGGCAGTATGTCAACAGTAACACTACTGGACACCTAGGAACCAGGCAGGAAAGTTAGAACCTCACAAAGGACCGGCTGCCCCTCCCCAGATGCTGGGAGGCTATGGAAGACTCCTGAAACCTGGGTCACTTCCCAGAAAAAAATAGAAAGTTGGGGAGGGTAAGAATCTAGGATCCACTGAGGCTTAAATCCTGAAGTGACTGAAATTATACTAATAGCTCGAAGGGACTTTTAAGAACTAGGACACTCTAACTGTAATTCACTGTGAATGGACAAGGTTATGCCTTTTTTTTCCCCTGTCTTATCAAGAAGGGATGGAGAATTGAAAGTCAGATGAGATCAGTTATAGAAAATACAATTACATTTTTATACGATTTGTAATGTATATATTCAACCTGACTCTTTATAAATATACAAATAGATGTATCTGTGTGTACATTTCATTATTATATCTATGTGTGTATGTGACAAATATACATAATGGTCATGAAAATTACTATTATCATATGGGGGCAAGTAGCTAAAGTATTCATATTAGATATATAATCCCTAAAGAAAAAAATGATAGGTTTGATTAAATAGAAATGAAGGATTTAAAAAAAACGGAAGGATGCCTATTGAGACCATAGTTCTATGGAGAGTAATCGGAAAAAAATAGAGTGTATAGTCTAGTTCTTGCCACTTTTAACAAGTTCTACAAGACATAAATGAAATTAAGCAAAAGCTAATCCATTTGTAAGCCTCAATGGAAGACAGAGTTAATAGACAAACATCAGCTTGGGCGAAGATATTTGCAAAATCTAAAACCACAAGACTAATTTCTAAAATAGATAAGGTATTTGTGCAAATCAATAAAAATAGAACAGGAAACCCACCAGAATAGACTAAGAAACCCAACAGAAAAGATAAGAACCCAAAAGAAAAATGGACAGTGCAGAGACTGCTAGCTATCTCCAGGTGTTTGCTCTCCCATTCTTCTGCAGTAATACGTTTTAGCTGGGCAGGCAGCTGTCAGCTAAAGATTACAATTCCCAGATTCCCTTGCAGCTCAGTGTGGCTATGTGACTAAGTGTCTGCCAATAGACTATGAGTAGAAGTGATATGTACCACTACTGGATCATGACCTTAAAAGGAATGGGCGTGCCTTCTCCTGCATATATTCTCCTTTTTTCTGTTGGCAGAGAAGAAGGCACAATGGTGGGAGCAGGAGTGGTCATCTTAGACCCAGAGATAGAGGCTGTGTGTTGAGGAAGGTAGATCAACAAGATAAGAGCAATCCTGGGAGCAGCCCCATGGTCAAGCAGTTAGGCTCACGTGCTCCACTGCGGCGGCCCAGGGTTCTGCTGGTTCAGATCCTGGGCGCAGACATAGCACCACGCATCAGGCCATACTGAGGTGGCGTCCCACATAGCACAACCAGAAGGACCTACGCCTAGAATATACAACTATGTACTGGGGGCTTTGGGGAGAAGAATAAGATAAGGAAAAAAAAGAGGGATCCTCCACACTGAGGAGCTGCCATAGCAACCCTGGGTTGCTCTTGCAGTTATGTGAAAGGGAAATAAACTTCCATCTTATCTAAGCCACTGTTCTATTTAGGTCTTTTTTACAGCTTTTGCAACATTCATGATAACTAATGCAGATTTTGTCACTAGGAGCAGGATCCCCCACACCTGACATTTGTTTGGGTTACTTAGAGGACAGGCTGTGGGCAGAAGAGCACAAGGACAACATGCTGGAAAGCCACTGACTCCTGTTAGACCTTGGTGACACATTTGTTAAAACTGTCACATGGAAGGCAGACCATGTGCTTACTGAGCCTGGAAAAAGAAAGAATGTTGGTGTGTATCAGTGACTTCTTCTCGGGGCTAGCCAGATTGCAGAGATGGAAGGTTTTCTCTTTCCGTCTGCATTTAGAATGCAGCCTGCAATCTAAGTTGACTGAGCGTGCAGTAACGTTAAATCTTCAAGGTTCCAAAAAGCCAATTATGTACTTCTACATCTAAATAGCAGGAGGTAAGACTGACCTCAAGCTTTCTCAAGAGCTTCTCTTTAAGTGTTCTCTGCCAGACGCTGAGATCTAGCCCAGTGGTAAGCATCAGACTGAGTGTGTTACCCTCAAGCCTTTTGTTTCATATGGCCATTAGGTAAGTTGGGGAGAAAAGAGGCTGAGCACAGATGCCACATTAAAAAGAGGAGAGCTTTCAGGCTTCTTTGCGACCAAATAAGATTGCTGGCTGTAGTGACTTGCAATGGAACCAAATAGGAATAAATAATTTGGAAAGCTATTATGTTTTTGAGGAAAACAAATTGCTAAAGAAATCAATAGTGGCCTGCAAGAGCACATGACTATTTTACTCCTTTAAGAACCACTGGGCCCCCCAAACCTGCACCAGCAAATTGAAAGAAGATATTTTCTCCCATCAATTGCCAAAAATATGAGCTATGGATAAAAATGCTAAGTATTGCTAGGGAAGCACAAATATAGGAACCCCGGAACCCCTCCTGCAGTGCTCCTGGGCATTTAGACCAATGTGGACATTCTGGAAAGCAATCTTATAGTATTTAGGCAAAAGAACTAGCAAGAAACATATAACTTATAAGCCATAAATCACCCTCCTATGTGTTTATTCCAGGGAAATTCTCACACTGTTTCTTAAAAGGACATGCATGAGGATATTTATTTTGTCATTATTTGTAGTAGCAAGATGCTGGTGTTCATCACTGGAGGAGAGGATAAGTAAAATATGGTGCTATGTGGGAGTTAGACACAATGGATCAGATGTATAATAGCAATATAGATAGATGCTGACTGAAAAATCAGAAACAGATTGAGGTGTATATTATGATACCAACATACTACTAACTGATGTCTCCATAAAGTTTTACAGTGCAGTGTGATCTGTGAAAAGAAAAAGATTGGAAACAAGCCACATCCATCACAGGGGACTAGTTAAATAAAGAATGGTACTTGCACACAGTGGAATAATATGCAGCTGTAAAAAAGAGAAAGTTCTTGCATACTAGTGGAAAGATCGTCAAAATATGTTAAGAAAAAAGCAAAGTACAAAGGAACATATCTGGTAAGTGACTTTTCATACAAAAAGGGGATAAGAATATCTATATTTGCATTTGCTTTATTTGAACAAAGAAACAATGGAAGGATAAATAAGAAAGCAATAAGTATGGTTCCCTGTAGTAGGAGGGTGGGAGGTGGGAACAGGGTGGATGTGAGACAGGGATGAGAGTGGGACTTTTCACTGTTTGCCTTAAAAAATATATCTATCTATCTATATATCTATGTATATATCTATATAGCAGCCTTTGACTTTTTTATTATGCAAAAAAGCTTCATTTTTACATTTAGCTTTCTGATTCTGTGCTTGTGCCTTCAACACTGTCACAATGATATCTGCTCCTCAATAAGGAGCATGCTTGGTCCTGTCATGGACACGTTTAGCACACATGGAATGTGGGCACTGCTGACATGTTTTTTGTTTTAGATAACCTCATAAGAATTTTAGGTCTCAGGGATGAACTCCTTAAAGTTGGCCTGAGCACACTCCACACGCAGATTTTGGTGCTTCCCCAGCTTTCTTGGTATAAAGGTATAAAATAATTCTACTACTAGGGGTCCAAAATAGCCTAGTTTTGTTAGAGGCCATATTGTTGGCTAGCCTGCAACAGACTGCCAAATGCTGGACCATTCTGAATGCCTCTAGGCACCGTCCCCAGGAGACTAAAAAGTATTTTAAACCGTGAGAATGTACATATTATTTCAAAAATTAAATAGGAATGCATGCCCATAAAATACTACATCTGTTACAAAGACACACAAATAAAAAGATACAGAATAAACACATTGATAGGTTGTCCAAAGTGTAGGAGGAGAATGGGAGAGGGGAATTCAGATCAAAAAGGAATGAATGAATAAATAAAAATAGGAAAGAGGCCATTGACCAAACCAGTGATGAGGATGGGCCATCAACTGGAGTAAAAAGAAAAGCAAACAGAAAATCTTAAAGAGGTATTCCAATGTCTCCGGTATTTTTTGAGAGGAAAAAATATTTTCTGACAGTTTTCTCACCTTTTATTTCCCAGAATATCAAGGAAAGTTTGAACAATGGCATAATAGGCCATACTTAAATAGAAGCAGGTAAAATGTCTTTTGAGTATGTTTCTAACTCAACTTGTTCAACATTAAAAAAAGACTATGGAATTTTATTCCCTCAGTTGAATAAATAATTAAAGGGAAGAATAAATTAATAGAAGAGGGGAAAGTACTAATAAATTATGAAAGGAATTATGGAATTATGGAGGACCTAGATCATAAAATTATATCAAGGTAACAGAACACCCACCTGTCCTTTATCCATGTCACAATTTGCGTTCTCTGAGTCCATTGTCTCCGTCCTTTTCCTCTTCCCTTTTCTAAGAGCTTGGGTATCAGTAATTTCATCTGTCTGCAAGATCTTCTGCATTTTCTCAGTTAGTCACCAAAGGTTTTCTGAAACTGTAGGAGGAGGGAATGCCCATGTAGATGATGCTATTCTGGACGTAGCCTAAAAGTTAATGTTTTTCCTTATAAAACAAAAACAAACAAAAAATGGGATATACAGTGTAGTTCCAACTGTAGGTTACATAATGGCACTAACCACTCAAGTAAATCACTTTTACTAAACCTTCGTATCATTCTTTCTCCCACTGACCAACTTAGTACACATTTTCACTTGATTCAAAAAGTCTTTCAATTTCATCATCATCACAAGCGTGTCATGTTTCTAGCATGTGATATACAGTGAGTTGTCACTTATAAAATCAAATATTGTAAAATGTTTCCGTCTTCATAATTTTTTTCTTGTCAGTTATGAGAAGTCTAAAAAACAAAGTAGAAACATTATAAATTTATGCAAACAGTATTTCAGAGGACTGAAGTTATATATCTTTAGGAAAAAGACACTAATAATAGTAGATCTCATCAGGAACAAAATATTCCAAGGGAGATCAATAAGAACTGCTTAAAAGTTTCTTTTTTTCTAAAAACTCTAAAGTTTTGGGATGGAAGATTTTCCTTGGTGTAAACTTAAGAATTGTACCATAAAGAATGGAAAAAAAAAATTGAAAGGCAGTAACATTTCGTAAAAATTTTAAGGGACAATCATTTTTCAAAACCTGATAAAGCAGATGATAGTTCTTGGGTAGAATAGTGTTGAAATGATCAAATCTAACTTTTGCTAGGTACAGATGACACAGCGCATTTGGTCTTAGCATCCTTATTACTTGCATATATTGGTTTGTTTTCATAAAAAGATATTTAATTATAAATAGTAAAACTTTAACTACAGAAGGGAATGAGCTTAAAGGGACTTCAACAAATATATGGACTGTTGAGCAGAAGGTAACATATGTTTCTTAGCAAATTACACTAAGTTGCTTTCTAAATTGCTTTAGAAAATATGGTTCTTTTACTTGTTTTAAGAAAAACTCATATTCTCTACTCCAAGCATAACATGATATTTGGGATGGTTTTGCCAAAATTGCTTAATCAACTCTTTGAAAATTTACTTTAGGTTTTCAAATACATGAATAGTACTTGAGCTAACATCTGGGACTGGACTGCCTATCTGACCCATAAGTGTCAGAGATCTTACCTAGAACCAAGCTTTATTAATAATTTCAAAGATACGAGCAATCAAGAGGCACAGGCAGAGTAGGGAGAGGTCTAGGACATCCTGCTTGCTTTGGGGGTCCTTCCTTCTGTGGAAATTAGTAAAAGAAACCTTAACTAAAGAGGAGTGGGGAAGGCCTGTAGGAGGAGCTCTCATGCCCTATCATAGGATGTCAATGACACCAAACAGGAAGAGACCAGGTGCTTGCATCTTCCACAGGAAGTAAAATTACTTTACTACTAAAGGAAGATTTCCCTCCCCACCCAGCCAATGAGAAATGCCACAGCTCAGCCAATGAGAAGCCATTGCCACCCTGAACTGTTATTCTCCCTCAATGCACTTTGGTTTAGAACATCCCCTCCCTATTCCCCAGTTTTCTCTATATAAGCAGCTCTCCTCCTTTGTTTTCTGGATTTTCCTATGGTTTGCGGTAGCATGCACATCCCAAATTGCAATTCTTTTGGCAATTCCCGAATAAACTTGTTTTGAGGATAACATACCAAGCGAATTTATTTTTTAAGTTGGCACTTCTCACATCGTATAGGTACTCCATGGTCTAGAATAATAGCTGAGGCCTCTAAATGAAGTTTGAGGGTCACTTCACACAGTGAGGCGTGTTTAAGTTGTGACACATCTCCATTTTATACCTCAGAGTTGTATAGGTTGCATAACCTTCTCCAAGGAGTTATAAATCCGTAGATTCTAGGTATGTTTGTCAAAAGCAACCCTAAATCAGGGATATACAATTAAGAGCACTCCACAGATTAAAAACTCCACTCCTAGCAAATATAATTAGTCTACTTACTCAGAGCAAGGTCGACAAACATTTTCTGTAAAGAGTCAGATAGTAAATATTTTAGGCTTTGTAAGCCAAGAAGCAAAATTGAGGATATTATGTAGGTACTTATACAGCTAGAGGGAAAATAAATTTTCCCAATTTTTAAAAAAATTTTACTGGTTTCTTTTTTAAATTTTGTATTATTTTTTTAATTGCAGTAACATTGGATTATAACATTATATAGCTTTCAGATGTACATCCTAATATATTTCAAATTCTGTGTAGATTACATCATGTTCACCACCCAAAAACTAATTATAGTCCATCCCCTCACATGTGAGCCTAATCACCCCTTTTGCCCTCCCCCGCCCTTCCCCTATGGTAACCACCAATCCAATCTCCATTGCTATGTGTTTGTCGTTGTTTTTATCTTCTACTTATGAGTGAGATCATACAGTATTTGCCTTTCTCCCTCTGACTTATTTCACTCAGCATGATACCCTCAAGGACCATTCATGTTGTCACAAATGGTCGGATTTCATCATTTCTTATGGCTGAGTAGTATTCCATTGTGTGTATATACCACATCTTCTTTATCCATTTGTCCCTTGATGGGCACCTAGTTTGCTTCCAAGTCTTGGCTATTGTGTATAACGCTGCAATGAACATAGGGCTGCAAGTATCTTTATGCCTTTGTGTTTTCAAGTTCTTTGGATAAATACCAAGCGGTGGGATAGCTGGATCATATGGTAGATCTATTCTTAATTTTCTGAGGATACTCCATACTTCTTTCCATAGTGGTACACCAGTTTGCACTCCCACCAGCAGTGTATGAGGGTTCCCTTCTCTCCACATCCTCTCCAACACTTGTTGTTTCCTGTCTCGTTAATTATAGCCATTGTGACCGGAGTGAGGTGATACCTCATTGTAGTTTTGATTTGCATTTTCCTGATGGCTAATGATGTTGAGCATCTTTTCATATGCCTGTTGGCCATCCGTATATCTTCTCTGGAGAAATCTCTGTTCAGATCTTTTGCCCATTTTTTAATTGGATGTTGGTTTTTTTGTTGTTGGGATGTATGAGTTCTTTGTATATTTTGGATATTAATCCCTTATCTGATATGTGGTTTGCAAATATCTTCTCCCAATTGTTAGGTTGTCTTTTTGTTTTGTTGATGGTTTCCTTTGCTGTGCAGAAGCTTTTTAGTTTGATGTAGTCCCATTTGTTCATTTTCTCGTTTGTTTCCCTTGCCTGGTCAGACATGGGACTTGAAAATATGCTGCTAAGACCCATGTCAAAGAGCACACTGCCTATGTTTTCTTCTAGAAGTTTCATGGTTTTAGGTCTCACATTCAAGTCTTTAATCCATTTTGAGTTGATTTTTGTGCATGGTGTAAGGGAATGGTCTACTTTCATTCTTTTGCATGTGGCTGTCCAGTTTTCCCAACACCATTTATTGAAGAGACTCTCCTTTCTCCACTGTGTGCTCTTGGCTCCCTTGTCAAATATTAGCTGTCTATAAATGTGTGGGTTTATTTCTGGGCTCTCGATTCTGTTCCATTGATCTGTGTGTCTGTTTTTATGCCAGTACCTGCTGTTTTGGTTACTATGGCTTTGTAGTATATTTTGAAATCAGGGAGTGTGATACCTCAGCTTTGTTCTTTTTTCTTAGGAATCCTTTGGCTATTTGGGGTCTTTTGTTTTTCCATATACATTTTAGGATTCTTTGTTCTATTTCTGTGAAAAATGTTGCTGGAACTTTGATAGGGATTGCGTTGAATCTATAGATTGCTTTAGGAAGTATGGACATTTTATTGATGTTGATTCTTCCAATCCAAGAGCATGGAATATCTTTCCATTTCTTTGCATCTTCTTCGATTTCTTTCAACAATGTTTTATGGTTTCAGTGTACAGATCTTTCACCTCTTTGGTTAAGTTTATTCCTAGGTATTTTATTCTTTTTGTTGCAATTGTAAATGGGATTGTATTCTTAATTTCTTGTTCTTCTACTTCATTGTTAGTGTATAGAAACGCAACCGATTTTTGTATGTTGATTCTGTATCCTGCAACTTGACTGTATTCATTTATTGTTTCTAGAAGTTTTTTAGTGGATTCTTTAGGGTTTTCTATATATAAAGTCATGTCATCTGCAAAGAGTGACAGTTTCACTTCTTCTTTTCCAGTATGGATCCGTTTTATTTCTTTTTCTTGCCTGATTGCTCTGGCTAGGACTTCCAATACTATGTTAAATAAGAGTGGTGACAGTGGGCATCCTTGTCTGGTTCCTGTTCTTAGGGGGATAGCTTTCAGTTTTTGTCTGTTGAGAATGATATTTGCTGTGGGTTTGTCCTATATGGCCTTTATTATGTTGAGGTATTTTCCCTCTATACCCATTATATTCAGAGTTTTTATTATAAATGGATGCTGTATCTTGTCAAATGTTTTTTCTGCATCTATTGAGATGATCATGTGATTTATTCTTCATTTCGTTAATGTGGTATATCACGTTGATAGATTTGTGGATGTTGAACCATCCCTGCATCTTTCCCCAAATTTTTATTCATAAAATCGAAAATATACTAAGAATAATTGAGTACAGTTTTTTGTAAGACAGATCTATGATTGAGAATGGAATTAAAAACAAAATAACATCTTGTTTACTTGGGGTTCAAAGTATTCCCTACCATCAAAATCAATTGCAAATGCTCATTGTTAATGGTAACCTGCAATAAGATTTTACATATTTCATCTCTGAAAATGTCTTTCATCTGAGAGGTAGTTTCATATACTGATATTAATCCACGAGCTTATAATTTTCTTAATTGAGAAAAATTCACATAACATAAAAATCACCATTTTAACCAAGTGTACGTTCAGTGGCTTTTTAGTATATTCACAATATCATACAACCATTACTAAGAAAGTCCATACCTCCCAATATGAGCTTATAATTTTAATTGACATATTCATCTCTTAGTAGAGTTTTATAGAATTCTGTTAAATTCTTTTGATATTGTCTTTTAGTGAGTCATTATATTGCAGATTAATTACTTCCAATTAAAGTTAGGTGGAAGCTCTTCAATTGCACAGTTAAGTGTATTTCGAAATATGGAAATTTCTTTTGCATTTGCATTGAAATCTGAAAGACTGTGCTGTAACTGTAATTTGAACTTGAAAAATATATCCAATATAAATCTGAGTGGGGATGAACATCTCATTTCTTGTTTTAACTTTTGACAGCAAGGGAAGTGTATAAAGCAGGTTGACATTAATTATGAGCCACACACTAGTTATTATTGAAATGACTTTACCTCAGTGAAAGTTTTGCATGTATTCCTTGTTTTGTCTTCTAATTTTGTCTCATAATTTGTTAATGACTTCATTAAGAAACATTATCAAGCATGCAGCAACAGCTAATTTCCATTCAGTGTTCCATATGAGTGGTTGAGGGCACTTCTCACTTACAAAAATTACTGTCTTGGCCCTGAGTTCAAACATTTTCAGTGGAACTTCACCACTGCTAAGCTATCAAAAAGCAGGGCAAGTTAGAATATTCAACTTCTATTTCTGAAAATCTGCATGGAACTGATGATAGTCAAGTCCACAAGAATGAAGTTCATCATTCACACTACTGGTTCAATAATAAATGAGATTTTCAGAAATTGCCATGGTGATCTTAAAATTTATATGGAAATGCAAGAGATTCAGAATGGCCAAAACAATCTTGAAAAATTTGGAAAACTCACCCTTCCAAATTTCAAACCTTATTGCAAGACTACAGTAATCAGGACAGTGTGGTACTGGCATAAGGATAGACATATAAATCATTGGAATAGAATTGAGAGTCCAGAAATAAACCTTTATATCTATGGTCAATTGATTTTTGACAAGAATTCCAAGACAATTAAATGAGGAAAGAAAAGTCATTGCAACAAATGTGCTGGAACAACTGAATAGCCATATGCAAAAGAATGAATCTTACCTCACACTATTCACACAAATTAACTAAAAATTTACGTTTAGAACATAGAATTAAATGAGTTCTAAGAACTAAAACTATAAACTATTAGAAGAAAACACAGGAGTAAATTTTGTGACCTTGGGTTAGGCAATGATCTCATAGATATGTCAACAAAAATATTGTTTTCACAAATGATACCATCAAGAACGTAAAAAGACAACCCATACAATGGAAGAAGACAGATCTCATTGTCTACAGGATATCTAAAGAACACTTACAACACAATAATAAAAAGATAACCCAATTTGTTAAATGGGCAAAGGATTTAAACAAAGAAGATAGACAAATAGCCAATAAGCACGTGAAAAGATGCTCAATATCATTAATCATCACAGAGGTATACATAAAAACTATGATGAGATGCCACTTCATATCCACTAAGATGTTTATAATAAAAAAAAGACAGAAAATAACAAGTGTTGGTAAAGATGTAGGGAAATTGGAACCCTCATCCATTGCTGGTGGGATTGTAAAACAGTGCAGCCGTTTTGGAAAACAGTCTGTCAGTTTCCTAAAAAAGTTAAACATTGAGTCACCACATGACACATCAATTCCACTCTTAAGTATATACCCAAGAGAAATGAAAACATACATCCACACAAAAACTTGTACACAAATTTTCATAGCAGTATCATTCATAATAGCTAAAAAGTGTAAAAACCCAAATGTCTATCAATTTATGGATAGATAAATAAAATGTAGTATATCCCTATAGTGAAACACTATTCAGCAATAAGAAGAAATGAAGTTCGGATACATGGTACAACATGAGTGAGCCTTGGAAATGTTAACGCTAAGTGGAAGACATGAGTCACAAAAGACCACACATCATGTGATTCCATTTATATAAAATGTCAAGAATAGTCAAATATATAGAGACAGAAAATAGATTAGTGGTTTCTTAGGGGTGAGAGATTGGTGGCAGTGGAGGGAGGAACGACTGCTTATGGGTATAGTGTTTCTTTCAGCGGGGACACAGATGTTTTCAAAAAATTGTGGTGATGGTTGCACAACTGTGAATATATAAAAAAACATTGAATTGCATACTTCAAATGGGTGAATTGCATGGTATATGAATAATATTTCAATAAAGCTATTTAAAAACATAGAGGAGGTTCAAATATTTTCTGCAAAGTATCTGCCAATGAATAAATAAAATAACTAGGCTTTAAACACCCTATATTTTCACAAGTTTTGTCAATTTGTTCAATAAGCCTTTTTCTGCTCTACACACATTTTACCACCATCAGTTGTAACGCATCTTAGTAGATTCCACCTCAGGTTGTACTGAATTAGTGTTTTCTCAACTTCTTTGAATATATTCTCTCCTATAGTTGTTTCACAAAGACTATTCACGGAAGCTAATTTGTCAGTCACTCTAAACTCAGCAATTACTCCCCAAATAAACAAGAGCTAAGCAATATCAGTAACACCTGTTGACTCTCAAGAGCCAAGAAAAACCTCAGTCATTTGCCTGGTTTTTTAATTGATCATTATGTTGCTCCCGATGTCCTCAGTTCTTTGAGCAACTGTTTTTCTGAATGGTAATACCCTTACATAAGGTAATCTTTTTCTGGGCACCTCTCTTCAGCTCCTGCAACCAAGCATGATTTCATTAACTCACTATCGGTAAATGGCTTTCCTTGCTTGGCTAACAAATGAACCACTCAGAAACTTATTTTGGTTGCAGACTCATTTTAACTTTTTCTTTTTTGTGAAGAAAGTCTGCTGTGATATTTCATTTTAAATTTTCTAATTTTTCTGACTGTTGCTGTCCTGTGAGTTGGAAATCTTGTGATGAGTGCTTAGTTTGGTGATGTTGACCTATATCATGTTCTTTGAGCACAGCTAGAGTGTCACTGTATAATAAACACCTTTATAAGAAACTTTGCCACCTCATTTGATAACAAAAGAATCCACATTCCACTCTGATTTAAAAGCACTAAGGCCATTTTCCTCTTTTTCTTTTGTTTTGACATGATTGGCAAGCATTGGCAATAAAAAAACAGAATACCGTGCCGTGGTAGGACAATAGGCATGACATCACAACACTGTCAGCATTTTGTAACTGCATCACTGTGATGTGTGGGGCACTGAGCAGCAGCCAAAGTGATGAGACTGCCCCAGATGGTCTCTGACACAACTGCTCTGCTCTGCCCTCGAAACATGAAAGCAGCCACAGGAAATATGGAAACACAGAAGCGTGGAGGTGTCCTAATAAAACTTTATTTATGGACGCTGAAACTGGAATCTTATATAATTTTCACATATCATGATATGTCACCCTTATATTATTTTTTTCAACTGTTTAAAACTGTAAAAAACGTTCTTAGCTTACAGGCTGTACAAAAATAGGTGGCAGGCAGATGAGCAGTAATTTGCTGAACCCTGACCTATGGGCTCAGTTATCATATTTAAAAGGAGTTGAAACTGTATCATCTGTTCTCTTTTCTTTCATCTTCCTTTCTTTTCCTAGACAGCAGACCAGCTGCTTTAACTTCTTTCTCCCCAGTGCCTTACTTCACTGCACATTATTACTAATAAGCTAAGAATAGTACTTGAGAAACACAGTACATAGCCTATAAAATCCTACAGCAAATTGTTATTATTTGAAAAAACTGAATTTTGCCAGATTTAACAGATAAGGACTTGTTAAATACTATCTAGTGATGGTGACGGATGCCAGAGTCCTGGTTCACTGGGGTTGCTGATAACCCCAGGGTGGGGGAGGGGGAATGAGGAGCTATTGTTTAATGGGCATAGAGTTTCAGTTTTGCAAGAGGAAAAGAGTTCTGGAGATGGATGGTGGTGACGATTGCACAACAATGTGAATGTACTTTATGCCCCTGAACTGTACACTTAAAAAATGGTTAAGATGGCAAGTGGGACTTCATCAGACTAAAGAGCTTCTGCAAGGCAAAGGAAACCAGGATTGAAACAAAAAGACAACCCACCAGTTGGGAGAAGACATTTGCAAATAATATATCTGACAAGGGATTAATCTCAATAATATGTAAAGAACTTACACAGCTCAACAGTAACAAAAACAAACAACCTGATCAAAAAATGGGCAGAGGATAGAACAGACATTTCTGCAAAGAAGATATACAGATGGCCAATAGGCACATGAAAAGATGTTCAACATCACTAATTATCAGAGAAAGTCAAAACAACACTAAGATATCACCTTACATTTGTTAGAATGGCTATAATCACTAAGACAAAAAGCAACAAATGGTGGAGAGGATGTGGAGAGTAGGGAACCCTCATACACTGCTGGTAGGAATGCAAACTGCTGCAGCTACTATGGCAAACAGTATGGAGATTCCTCAGAAAGCAAAAATAGAAATACCCTAAGAGCCAGCTATCCCACTACTGGGTATCTAACCAAAGAACTTGAAATAAACAATTCAAAGTGACTTATGTACCCATATGTTTATTGCAAAGTTATTCACAATAGTCAAGACATGGAAGCAGCCCAAGTGCCTATCGACTGATGATTGGATAAAGAAGATGTGGTACATATACACAATGGAATACTACTCAGCCATAAAAAAGACAAAATCATCCAATTTGCAACACTGTGGATGGATCTTGAGGGTATTAGGTTAAGCGGAATAAGCCAGACAGAGCAAGACAAACACCGCATGATTTCACCCATATGTGGAAGATAAACACCTGGACAAAGAGGACAATTCAGTGGTTACTGGGGGAAAGGGGCAGGGGGAGGGCACAGGGGGTGAAGGGGAGCACTCATAAGGTGACGGACAAGTAATAATATACAACTGAAATTTCACAATGTTGTAAATTATTATGAACTCAATAAAAAAATGGTTAAGATGGTAAATCTTATGTGTTTTTACCATAATTTAAAAAATTGGAAAAGAATCAGTTTATAAAAACATAGTTTTGGTAATATCCCTAACTGTACTAGAATTTTCTCCTGCTGATATGATTTGGTTAAAGAGAAAATCCTCAAACACACAACTCATTCAAGATCAACCAGAATGGACATATCAGACCCCTTTTAGAATGACTACTTTTCAGTAGATCTCAGGCCACTACTAATATTCACAAACTGATGATTCAATGTATACATTATTACCTGCCAATTAGCAAATTCAGAAGGGATATTATGAAAATGGCTATATATTAAACACTACTAGTTCCTGATAGTAAAAAATTCACCATGTAGTTATCTTCCCTCTTTATTTTTTTTTCCAACAGAAAGCATTTCATTAATCCCCCAGATAGTCATAGGGGGCAAGATTGAACATAACCACAGCCATGAGAACCCCTGAGACACACGGGAACCCCCAAGACACATGGTTGGATGAATAATATAAGCCAATGGCTTTTAATCTTTTTTTTGACTGTAGCTCACAATTAAATATATGCTTATATTTTGATCTAGGAAACACACAGATAGGCATACACACAAAACTAAAACAAAATTTCATGAAACATGCTCACTTTTACTATATCTGATGAGGTCGCTCAGTTTCTGTTCTATCTGCTGTATTTTATTTCATTTTTAAAAGTGCTGGTTATACCATAAGGCTTCTAGAACAAAACGTAGGCAGTACACTCTTTGACATCAGTATTAAAAGGATCTTTTCAGACACCATGTCTTCTCAGACAAGGGAAACAATAGAAAGAATAAACAAATGGGACTTCATCAGACTAAAGAGCTTCTTCAAGGCAAAGGAAAACAGGATTGAAACAAAAAAACAACCCACTAACTGGGAAGAAATATTTGCAAGTCATACATCCGACAAAGGCTTAATATCCATAATATGTAAAGAACTCACACAACTCAACAACAAAAAATCAAACAACCTGATGAAAAAATGGGCAGGAGACATGAACAGACATTTCTACAAAGAAGATATATGGATGGCCAATAGGCATATGAAAAGATGTCCATCATCACTGATCATCAGGGAAGTGCAAATCAAAACTACACTAAGATATCACCTTACACCCATTAGAATGACAAAAATAACTAAAACAAATAGTAACAAATGTTGGGGAGGTTGTGGAGAAAAAGGAATCCTCATACACTGCTGGTGGGAATGCAAACTGGTGCAGCCACTATGGAAAACAGTATGGAGATTCCTCAAAAAATTAAAAACAGACCTACCATATGATCCAGCTATCCCACTACTGGGTATCTATCCAAAGAGCTTGAAGTCAGCAATTCCCAAGGTCCCATGCATCCCAATGTTCATTGCAGCATTATTTACAATAGCCAGGACATGGAAGCAACCTCAGTGCCCATCAACAGATGATTGGATAAAGAAGATGTGGTATATATATACAATGGAATACTACTCAGCCATAAAAAAGAACAAAATCTTGCCATTTGCAGCAACATGGATGGACCGTGAAGGAATTATGTTAAGTGAAATAAGCCAGGCAGAGAAGGACAATCTCTGTATGACTCCACTTATATGAGGAATTTAAAAATGCAGACAAAGAGAACAGATTAGTGGCTACCAAGGAAAAGGTGGGGTGGGGGTGGGCACAAAAGGTGAAGGGGTGCACCTACCACACGACTGACAGGTAATAATGTACAACTGAAATTTCACAAGATTGTAACCTATCATTAACTCAATAAAAATTAAATTAAAAAAAGTGCTGGTTATAGCACATTAAATTGATTTCATAATTCACTAAGTGGTTATACTTTGTAGTTTGAAAAACAACATTCTAAGCAACATTCAAATTATAAACACATAATATCTAACAAATAAGACATAAAGGAGAATTTTGTAACTAATGAAAGCACATGATGTTAATAAAAAATGTAAATTCTTAATGCATCTAGGTTTACTTTTAATATTGATACAATTAATTCAAGAATTCAAAAATGCAAAAATCACCTATGAAAGTCTCAGAAACAAAGCCACCAAACTTATGGAAACCAAACGAATGTCAAAATGTAATTCAGGTGTCTTATCTTCCTTTGGATTTAAGTGTAACTTCTCTATTATGAATTAAATAAAAATTGTGAGAGGCAAGTACAGCACTACAATAAAACCTAAGTACCTTTTCACAATTTTCAAAAGTTTGGTATTGCTTTCTCTACATATCAGTTTCAGAATGTACAGACATAAAAGGTTCCTTGCAGCACTCGGGTCAGAATATGAACTGAAGACTTCCCTCTAAGTGAGTTCCAAAGTGCCAATGCAATTCTAAATATTCAGTGGCAGTTTTAATGTTCCCGGGGAGATGGATTACTAGTTTCAGTCTAGTTCTAGCAAGGTGGGACATGGGGGAGGAAGATGTCCATATTATTAAAAAAAAGTTATATATGCAAGAGGAAGAGAAATCAAGATCGGAATGGTTCTGAATGATTGGGTGCTTCTCCTGCAGTACCCACAGCACTCTATTGAGCAAAGCAAGAGCTTAGATGGCTTTCTCATCGAAGTGTTCCTGACTCCTGGATAGAAATTACTAGGTTTTACTAATGTCCATTAGGAAGCATTTCAACTTACTCCTTTTACTCCCTCCATTTCCAAATGACATCAGACACATTTTCAATTTTGAAGTTGTTTCAGCAATATCCCAATTAAAAAGATGACCAATATACTCTAGGATGGTTCAACAATGCTGCCAAACTCTGATTGCCTTATAGTCACGTGCAGTCAACCATGGACCATGCATATGATGGTGGTCCCCTAAGATTAGCACTATATAGCCTAGGTGTGTAGTAGGCTATACCATCTAGATTTGTGTAACTCCAGTAGGGGAGGAAGAAATTTTCTTCTACCCTTCTAGGTACTTCTAGATAGTCTAAGAATTAAGTTGACAGGAGACAGATTAACAAGAGAAAAAGGTTTAATAACATGTATACATGGGAGCAATGCAGGAAAACCAAGTAACTTGACAAAACGGCTGAAGCCCTCACCTTAAATGCCACCCTCAGCTAAAAACAAAAGAAGATGCTGGGTGTGGGGAGAGTCAGATATTTCAAAGGGAAGGAAGGCAATTCACAGGTAGGTGAAAAGGAATAAACATGTGGAAAACAAGTGTTTGGCCACACAAAAACAGAAGAACACAGAAGGGAGCCCAGCAAACAGACTTTTGCAGGTTCCTCCCCGTCTACCACCTAGTTCATGCTACGCTAAGGCGAGAGCTCGCTTCCCGAGACGGGTTTTTTAAATCTGAATTCTTTTTGGCAGTTAAGGGGGAAGTAACAAGAAAAACTTTGACTCTTTTGTTTTTTAGAAATAATCAGCCTAAAATAATCCTCATTTTAAAAAGACACATTTTGGAGTGGTAAATTTTGTGCCCCTCAGTAGTCTATTATGTTTGCACAATGACGATGTCCCCTAACGACACAGTTCTCATAACATATTCCTGTTGTTAAATGACACATAACTGTTCTTAGACTGGACTGGAGACTATGCATGAGCCTAAGAAATGTTAAGAATGTCTGAGGGACTAAAGACTTGACTCATTTTCAACTTTCCATGATGGGAAAGGAAAGAAAAACATTCTTATCTGGCCGGAGTTTGTGGATGTAATTTTGCTGGAGCCAATTTAACTAATAAGCAGTGATATCATGCATCGTCAAGTATGTAACCATTATCTAGGAAAGGAATTCATTTAGCTCCCTATCACACCCTATGTGACCTCCTCAGACCTTCCCAAGCCTGTGTCCTTCACTTAATAGGAATAAAAATATAGCTAACCTTTATTGAGTGCTTAGTATATATAAGGTACTGTTCTAAGTATTTAACCTGTACTAACTTGTTTGATTCTCACAGTTGCTCTCTGGGATAGATACAACTATTCATACTTTACAGATGAGGGAACTGGGGTTCTTAGTGGACCCTGGCAACCACGCCAAGTTGCTAACCCGTTCGCAGGCTAAAGAAGGACTCTAGAGCCAGAACTTAGAAACTAATCATCGTCAGCTTTGCAATAGATTCTATCAATTCCAGTAACTAGGTTTTCGCTTTCTCTTTGCTTGACTAAGTTCCCTATAGGGCTCGCCTTGCCTAAGTTTCCATCTTGTAGTCCCCTCCTCCAGAGACTGAAGTCTTGACTTTGCTCACCAAATTCTTCTTAGGACTATAGTCCTGCTGAGATACGAGTGCGGGAGACCCTCTCTTTGCCCCTCCGGATCCCCTCTCCAGTCACCTCTATTCTGCTCCCTCTGCCTGGAGGTTGACCTGATTCGGCTCCCTTTCCCTTTCTCCAGCTGGGTTCAGCCAATGGGGTATGGAGGCAGGAGATCAGAGGGAGGGAGACAGTGAGTTATGAGAATTATCCTCTGGCTCCTTTTTCCCTCTCCGTTTGGGTCTAGGTCTGGTAGCATCTCCCCTATGAGTAGCCCTGAGGTATAGCTCTGTTCCTCACAGTTTACCTATACCCAGCTGCTATGGTCTGAATGTGTCTCCCCTTAAATACATATGTTGAAATCCTATCCCTCAAAGGTGATTGTATCAGGTGGTGGGAACTTGGGGACGTGATTAGGTCATGATGGGGGAGCCCTCATGAATGGAACCAGTACTCTCATAAAAGAGGCTCCAGGGAGATCTTTAGCTCCTTCTACCATGTGAGGACACGGCGAGAAGTCAGCAGTCTGAAGCCCCAAAGAGGGCTTTCGCCAGAACCTGACCTTGCTGGCACCCTGATCTTGGACTTCCAGCCTCCACACTGTGAGAAATAAATTTCTGCTGTTCATAAGCTACTCAGTCTCTGGTATTTTGTTACAGTAGCCGGAATGGACTAAAACCCCAGCCATACACGTTAGCTTCATCATCTGTACCAGAATCTCTCTGTTGCTACTGACCTGGCAAGAGAGCCAGGTGGTAAATGACCCAGCCTCTGTCTTATCTGTAATTAGACCGTGTGACTGGCTTACTTTCATCTTGATGTGTTCAGGAAGAAGACTTCTAAGGCAGAGAGGTAATATCACAGAAATCAGGCTGGGAACAGGGGAAGACAATCTTCATTTGCTCCATAGTGTCACCTATCCTCATCAATTGTCTACGAAAAGCCTGCAGCCATGAGTGGAACCAGCTGAAAGTTTGCACAAGAAAGCATATGCAAAGCTCAGCGAATCTCTGCACGAGTTTTCCTGTGGTTCTAGGGCCTCCAAAATCTTTTCCAAGAAATTCCAGTTTTTGTGAGTGTTGTCTCCTCGGCTATTCTTCTGTCACTACCTGTCCCGTCCCCCCATTCCTTGATATTTATGTGCCTTTTCCCCATTTATCAGAAACACGGATGCAGGGTTAAGCCTAAAGAAGAGTAAAAATCAATTAAAAGTTCTATTTTAGGATAACTATAAGTCATGTAAATTATCTTCCACTTCACATTTTTTGGATTGATGTAGAACATTCTATTCATCTTGATAGTTTAGAGCAAGATGACGTCATTATGCTTTTTGCTTTAAGTAATCATGTTTTAGACCAATTTTAATTGATAAAATATAATAATTCTGATGCAAGAATCAATACCTATGCATAAAAATCAAGAGTGATTCAACTTTCAAATATTAATTTACCTTACCATTATAACATGAAAGGACAAGTTAATTTCTCTTTGAAATATTTACCCCATTATACCCTATATTAATATTATATATTAATGAAATAACTGGTTGCCATTTACCAAGGTCTCTATTAATTTTGAACTTTTATACTCTCAGAAATTTAGGTCTAAACATAATTAATGTGCCGAGTCACGTATTTACTGAATAAGTCAGCATCTTCAGTGGGTTGTCTCCTCATCTACTACCAATAATTTTCTCTTCTTGCTCTTGTATTCTTTCATACTATGTTGAAGCAACATTAATTTTTTTAAAAACCCAATGATCAGCTACATTTCACATTTTTATCAAGTTATTTCTCTACCTCCTATGTATAGGTCGTTAGAAAAATACATTTAGATATATTTATGAGTGACAGTACTTTTCTATCAATAAATTCATAGGATAATGAAATGGAAGGGAATGTAAGAGGCCATCTTCTCTCTGTTACCTGTGTTACCAAGCTTGGCAGCTGTAGGGCAAGTCAGAACTAGGAAGCTAGTCAAGGGTGGAGAATGCACATACTGATCAAAGAAAAAGCCCAAGAAGATGGAATGGATCTAAGTAACCTGGCTGAGGCCCAGGAAGTTAAATAACAGCAAGGAAGGACAGATGGATGTAGTGAGTTCAAAGTATGCAAGCCCACCTCAAGGTTCAGGAGTGTCAGAGACAGACGAACAGGGGACTCAGCAGTGACGGCATTTTGGGACAATGTTGTGAGCCCGTGATTCTATATAGAGAAGTTGCTCAAACAGCCAGGTGGAGACAGAACCTCAGGCCAATGTACATCCTGTTCATAGAAAGAGGGGAAAGGAAAATTTCTCCTTCTACCAAAGGATAGACAACATATATATATATATATATATATATATTTTTTTTTTTTTTTGTGGAGGTGAAGTCTTGCTATGTAGTTAGTTCGAGATAGTCTTCCAGTTGGAATCTCTTCCTAATATATTAGATACATTAGGGTCACATAAGTGGTTACAAACACAGGCAGTAAAACCAACTGTCTGGATCCATAACCCTAGATCCTATACTTACCACTCCTGTGACATTTCTGTGCCTCTGTTTCCCCATCTGTGAAATGGTGACAATTATAGTACCCAATTATGAGTTGATATGTTAGGTCTACAATATCCTATCAGTTTATTATTATTAACTGAAGAAAACAGATCCAGATCCCCCTCATACAAGCTTAGATCAAACGTGGGAGTGGGGGTGTCAAGAAGCACAGTTAACTAACCTGGATGCCTATGATGCTATATTAGACAAACCTCTATCTTAATTAAAAATATAAAGAAAAAAGTTATTAGAGCTATCCCTTTTATAAAGGACAGCTAGGTGGTCTCTAATAGAAGCCTTTTTCCAAAGCAGGCATCTGCCTGGCCTCGGAAGCTTGTTTAGCTTTCTGAGGTGCTGGGTTGAATTTACCCAAGGGATAATGATGGGGACATGGCAATGAAATGGTAAGAGTGGATGTATAATTTTTTTAATAACAGGAGTCTTGTTGGCTGAAGGATTAGAGGAGGTGATCTAAGGGAGAGGCCCAGATCTCTCGTGTACCAGGAAACAGCTGATATGCTGCTGGGGTGTTGGGCTGGCCTTCCTTCACCTTGGCAGGGATGGCCTACGGGACACTCATAAGGGAGGAAGGGCAGCTGCCCAGCAAACCCCAACGGAGAGGAATCCCTTTGCGGGGGGGAGGTGCATCGGAGGCGGGGAGGCAGTGCAAATGAAAAGCAGGCAACAGAAACCACGTTGGTTTTTGGAGTGTTGGAGAATCTTTACATCACTTGCTTGCTGTGACACTGGGGGAATTCCTTACATCTCTAGGCCCAGGGTCCTCATCTATAAAGCAGGGATAAGAGTAGTACCTACCCAACGTTGCTGTGAGGATCAAATGAGTAAATGGATATAAAGCATTTAGCAGAAGTTTAGCAGAGAGTACATACCCAATTAGTGTTAGCTACCACTAAAAAGAGTGATTGTCCACACCAAGGTAATGAGGAAGCCCAGGACTTGTCCTATGCCCTTTGGGTGAGGAGGAGAGGTGAATAATGATTGTACCAACCATCGCCCAGGGTGCTGCGGGTGCCCTTAATACAACCACTGAGACCCAGACTTCAACAGCCCACCAGATGGTAGACCACCGTGCGATCTGGTACACGATTGCAGTCCTGCAGCGTCTTTTCAACATAGATTCCTGCTTCATTACAAACGGCCACAAGAGGAAACTGTGCCTAGAATGGTGCACAGTGGTCCCAGAGGGGTCTGAGACATTTAGGGAATGGTTCAGTCTGTCTCCACGTGGAACGCATGAATGTTGTGCCACCAGACACCTCACAGCCTAGAGGACAGAACTGGGAGGAAACAGAATCCGGCAGTCGGAGAGATCAGGACACTTCTGCAAACTGGACCTGTTCACTGGAGTGAGAAAGTCACATGATGAAAGAACCAGCCTCATGCTGTGACCGAATGTGATCACAGTGATGGGATCTTGGGACCTAGTGTCCTGAGAATACGGTGGTGGGGGAGTTGGGGCTCACAGGGATGGCCAGCACGGGAAGCTAGAGATAATGGTACGTGGAACTGAGCACTTGGTATGGATGGGTGGGCGGCCTTCCACCCCAGATGTGGGATTACCCTGGTGGGACTGAGGGCCCAGTTACCAGGTCTCTGTAGCAGGCTGTTCAATGATGAAGAGCCTCATAAACTGTGGCTTGGGGCAGGATTTAAGAAGAGTGGCTGCTAAATTCACCAGGATGTCTAGGAGTCGTTTCTGGGAGCCGATACTAAGTCTTTCTGCCTCTTTTAAATTTTAAGACAGCGGAGCTCCTTGCAGACTCTGAGCTCAAGACTAGATTTTAGGGCCAGTGTTTCTGGCACAGAATGGGCTCATCCATTCAAACATCTAGATATAAATTGGGACACTTAACTGGCCTGAAGGCAGCTTGGGAATCAAGTCAACCCTTCTTCCTGAGACAGAAGTCTGTGGAAGTGGTCCTAGACCGTTAACACAGTCTTTCCCTCCCAGGGTTATTAGGATGGACATCTCAGTGACTGTTACCTTAGGGCATTCACTTCTCTCTCCCCCAATCTGTTTAAAGTTGCAAGAGGACAACGAGATTCACAGCCCACCATCTCCACCTAGTCTCAGAGTGGGCAGCAGTCACCTGCATTTGGGAGACTTTTCTGAACATTTACAGGTTAGAGTTGAGAGATTTCCTCTGCTCGTCCTAGACTGACAGTGCTCAAGACACTTCTTCCAGTCCCAGGGAAGATGCCTAGGTGATGCTGATGTTGACGGGCTGAGAGAATGCTTTGATACTGCATTCAGAAACTTTGGGTTTGTACAGTTCTGTGTGGATTTGTACAGTTCTGATGATTTTATTTTTTTTGGTAATAACTCCTTAAAAATCTGATGAAAACTATGCATCATGTCCCCCCAAAGAGACCCACATGTTTACTTCTCATTTCAGATCTCTGGAACCCGTCCATGAATTCAGGGTTAAGAACTCCTCCAGCAGAGATGGGACCAGCAAGAACAGGCTTCAGGTTTTTAGTTTTCTTCTTTGAAATGTAAACTTTACTGTATTCTAATTTAGCGTGTTTGTTGTTGTTCCTCTGTTTGACTCCATAAAGTACTTGGGGCTACAAAAACATTTGAAGATGTACTTTTCTTTCTGTTCCCAGATCCATGTCATGTCATTACACTGCGATAATGTCAATAATCTCTGGAACTGTGTGCTATTGAAACATCTTTAACTAATCATCAGTTACTCATCGCAATTCTCTGTCCTCCTTGGTACACTTGCTACCTCTGTTCTCTTAGTGACATTATTCTTTCAGGCTCTCAGCATGCTGATGCATCAGCATACAGATTATTAGCACGAAATATTTAATGCAAAAGTTCCAAAAGCATTATTGTAAGAAATGGAGAAAATTTAGCTATTAAATGTTCCTAGCATTTTCTTAAGACAATCTGGAATTTAATTCATAAACATTAGTTAATTAAGATTTTATTCATCTCATATTTGCTATGTAACTATAAATCTCCTACTTTCCTTTCCTTTTCTTTTTTCACATAAGAATGTGGAAATGCTTGTAACTTATATAGCAACTCTTATCTTGGATCTAGAAGCAATAACTTCAGCTTTCAAACTTGCTTTGTAAATTGCCCATTCTTAGAAATGGTGGAACTATTTTACACTATCTGAATAATAATGAACAATGCTGCTCAGTGATTTATAACTCTAAGAGCTCTATAATTTGATTTATGAGCAGCTCTCAAATTTTCCATTGGCAGTTCATACAACTATGAGTAAATTTTCTGGCCAAATGACTCAGTATTTTGCTGCATGACTAAGCCCACACTCAGTGTGGAAACTATACAAATGAATTCTATTTGCTTGCCGATAATAAATGATTACTTTCCAAAAACTGTCTGCAAAGCACTATAGAGTAAATGAATTCAATTATATTGACATTTTTAAACTCCCAAACTCAGCAGATTTTTTTGAGAAATATGTATGTTCACAAAAAAGAACATTTGTCCCCCACAACCTTACCATGGATTCCACAACCCATAGGACAACAAATCCTAAGTAGGCTCTAAAATTTCTAAAATGTTAAAAGAACAATTTGGAATGATTCCATGTGAAACATTATCCCTTACAAGGATGACTTTAAAGTTATTTTTAAAGTTTTTGTTCTGGTAAAGTGAATATAAAGTCTTTCCCAGGGAAGATTTGCTGAAAATATTTGATATTACCGCAAATAACATTGTTTTTCCTTCAAAAATTATAAATTTGAAAAGACAATAGTGATCCATCCACATGATGGTTCCCCTGATTGTGGTGGCTGGAAATGGCCTCCCAGACTCCATAGGTGATGGAAGTCCTTCCAGATGATGTAGCTTCTACACCTTCCAATACAAGAACATGCATATTGTTGACGCAGGGCCTGGTCTCAGATTGCCATGAAAAACCATTTGGGAATAAATGGGCCACACAACACATTTCCTCAGTTCCTCCCAATTTCTCTCACGCCACTTAATTTTGAGAGTAAAAAACTTCACCTAGGAACAAGTACCAGGCCCTAAGTCAGTATGATTTATTTCTCATCATTTATTGCTAGAGCTATTTTTAGCTAAACAAAAAGTTTAGGTAAAATATTTCAGGGTAATATTTCAATGTCCTTGTGTGATTACCAGTTGGGTAATTTACTCACTCTCATATGGGGTTGTAATAAAAACTTACAGACAACCTGGGCTAATTTCCAAGGCATTCTTATCTTTCCCCAAAAGTCATTTTTGGAGTCTGAGCCGGAGTAGCCAAGGTTGGTGGGGAGGAGACCATGGGCAGGGAGCCATCAGCACTAGTCAGGGTCAACTTTAACTCTGCAGAGTCAAAAGCAGGCTGACAGCAGAAAGAACCAGTCTCAGGGACTCAAGGTACGTTCAAACGAATGGCCAAACCACAAATGCCGGAAGAATGCCGTCTTCTCCCCTCTTCGTCTCTTACTTTCTCTCCCAGCGATGGCTTCATCTCCCAAGTTCCCTAGAAACTTGTTCAAGTACCCCTATCCTGACTAAAGGACCTTTAATGGCCTTTATTCAGGCTTTAATTGTATTTCTACTCATCCCTTTTAGAGTTCAATTTCTCCAAAGATTGTAGACAATGGCTATCTCCTCTATTTTTACCTCCCACTCCCTCTTCAACCCATTAATATCTGGTTGCAGCCTCTCCCACTACAATGAATCAGTTCTCTGGAAGGTTTTCAGAGGTCTCCAAGTCACCAGTTCTCAGTCCTTGTCCTTCTTAACCTCCCGTTTGTGCATCTGTTCTAGTAAGCACTCAATTGGAACACCTCCCACTTGGCTTCCACAGTCTTGCCTTCTGCTCTCCTTCTCCAAGCCACAAAAGGAAGCCATCTCCAAAGTTCTGATTCCACTTCTTTCTATGGTCTCTCTTCCTTAGACATGTTATCCATGTCCTTGACTTCAGCTATAATTTATGTTGATGACTCCCAGTCTATCTCTGGTTCTGACCTCTCCACCCATGCTTCCACGAGCTTGCTGGATAATTTCACATGGATGTCTTTCCGACACCTCCACCTCAATGTGTATGACACTCAGTTTGTCATCTTCTCCTTCAAAACTGTTCCTCTACCCTAGCTCAAAACTTGAGTCATCTTCAGTTCCTCCCTTTCCCTCAATTGGTCGATACACAGCTTAGAGTAGAGCCTTCTCTTCTTCCTGACGTTTCCTCCTGATCCATAAATTAGGAACTGGCGCCACAACTTCCTACCTCTAGTGGAGAACTGCAGAAGACGTTTCTGCCATTTCATTAGAGCCCCTTACTCACTCTTGTCTTTGGGAGGTGGAGTGACTTCGTGATGAGGGAAATGGGGGAGGGCCTGCCAGCTTCCAATGGGCAGAGCTGATGTATAAAATGTCCCTTCCTACACATGGTCCTGCCTCTTGCTCACTCATGCTGCATGCCTTGTGAGTTGGAGAGTGTCAGGCTCTTTTTATCCTCTGGTCTGCGGGTAAGAAGTAGTACAAGTATGGCTCCTTCCTGACTTTGTGCTGGGAAGGCCTATGGTTCTTTACCTGTGGCTGGGTGGGCACGCTGAGTCAGAGAAGAAGGAATAACATGCCCCATTTTGGCCTTGGGTCTAAGCCATGTCCTTCAATCTGACTTTGCTCTGAATAAAGTTAATATTTTAATTTCCTTTGGCTCCTCATGTGTGTTCTCAGTTTGGTTGAGAATCCAAGGGGAAGCAGGGCTATACAAAGGATCTTCTACACGCCTGATGCAAAACTCTCTCAACTATTCTTCCCAACTCACTTATCTTCTCTTGGGTGATAGTGCTAACTCACCATCATAAAAAGTCAAAAGGTTACATAAACTGTTCCATTTTGATTTTTCATTTCTTTGCATGAAAGATTTGGCCATGGCCTTTCCTCCTCCATTCCTAACCCCAGACATTAAATTTTTTTGTGACTTTAATACAATGTCAATTATTCTTTTTTAATGAAAACCTAGCAGAATGAAAAGGTATGAATTATACTAAATTAACTTCCATAAAGAATTGATTGGCTGATTTAATATTTATTGAATTCCGCAGTGCATTAGGCATCACAGAAACACACAGAAAGAAGCAATTAATAACATGCCATTATTTGGAGAAGGAAATGATAAATTAGCAACAAACAAATCAGAAAATAACAAGGGAATCTAAATATGAAATTCTTTCAATGACTTGGTTTGCTTATTATTAGTATCCTTGAGATAACTCATGCAAAGAACAGAAATGAATGCAACTAAAAAGAAATATCTATAATCCTACTTGCCTGCCAAGAGAGATAAATGATGTTCTTGGGTGCACTTGAAACTTATAAATGGCTGCAGCAAGACGCAGGAAGATAACAACTGTGCTAAAGTAATAGCTCAGAAAACCATAATTGCTATTTAGTTGCTTTTTGTTGTTAAAAATGCAGTGTGGGGCAAACTGGTTACTATGCTGTGTTTGTGGTCTTAAGACACGTTTCAAGGATATTTAGGCCATTTTTGGCTCACTCACAAATTTTAGTCAATGAGAAGTAGAAAGTAAAGATGATCTTCTAAATTCAACTAGTTATTTCTCCCAATGTTTGCAGAAGGCTAATTCAGTTTGGTTGCTGTTTTAAATTATTCCACCAGGCCACTGTGAGTGGATGCGGTAAAGAAGTCTTCTTTCCTGATGTGCCACACAGTGCAGGCTCTCAGGATTCTCTTCCATAACACCTGCACAGCATAGGAATGCTGTCTCTCGCCGCAGCGGGCTGCTGTATCAGGAAACCTTCCAGCAATGTGCACACGATGCAGGGCTGCCTGTCAGCCCTGAGTGGCAGGGAATGAGGAAGCCTATCCTGACCTGTAGCAGCCTACATTCTGACATTCAACATTCCCTTATAAGGGGGCGTCCAGCAAGCAAGGTCCTTCCATCTTCAACCCCAAACAATCAACTAAGATGCAACACATCAACAACTTGAATGTTCATTTTGTTTCAGGAAACAAGTTTTACAGAAGAAAACTTCATCCGTTGTCTCCCAGGTTTATGAATCTGGCATTTAAGGACGCATTAGGTAATGCCTTGTTGAGTTTCCTTTAATACTGACACACACTCATGTTAAAGGCCTGAAGAACATCAATGGTTAAGCTTTTCTGCAGAGCTGTACAGCTGATTTTGTACAGTTAGAAAGCAACACTGACCTTGAGATCCTACAAGCAAATAACAAAACTCGAGTATTGTCATCGATTCTCTGCTTTTCAATTTTACAAATTACTTCTTTATGACGCAAGTTCTTCAGTTTCCTAAATATTCCACAGTTGAGTCCACCTCAGTAATCAGAAACTCCAAAAATGCAGTAATGTGTTATAATGTGTTACTCTGTCATCATAACTGCAGTTTCCTTATGTGAGTTAATAAAAGCAAACAAACGAAACACAGCCCCACGCAGGGAAAGCCAGCCTTGCCTCGGGAGCAGCTTAACGCGGCGGGGGCCCCGGGCCAGCCGGCCAAGGCCGCAAGATGCCGCAGCCTGCAGGCGCCGCAGCGGCTTCCTGGCCAGGTGGCCCGGGCGGCCGCAGAAAGGCGCACTGCAGCGCTCCCGCCATACCTTCTGCCTTGGCATCGCACCAGCGACCACTGTCAAATTTCCCGGCCACCAACTCTACTGTACTTTTTGCTGGTGATGAAGAAATGGGAGGGGGCAGGAGGGAGACAAGAGGGAGTGTGTGCATTTGAAGTGTGACAGAGCATTCCTTCCTCACACTCCCTAAAAGATTTCTCCTCAAAATATTTACAAGCCAATCCCCAACTTCCCTCATCTGCCAGTTCCCTAAAACGGAAATTGCCTCTCCCTTCAAACGCACTAAACACGGCAAGGTTGCACGGTGAACGCATGGATACAGGAGGATGGAAAGTGCCCATCTCTCGGCTGCCAAACAGCGCCAAGTTTGGGGATGGACCAGTTCACGTCTGCAGAGCGGAGCGTCCTAGTGGGGAGCGCTCCCAGTTACAGGGGCTGGGACACGGGTGGGCCTCCCAGCCTGGAGGACCCCAATTCCCAGGGAAGGCCCTTCCCGGCGTTCACGCTTCAGCGTGCGAGGGACCCCCGCAAGCAATAGCTCACCCGGCTGCATCCTCCAAAGCCCCAGCCTCGGGGCGGGGCGCGGGGAGGTGGGAGGTTGGGGCAGCACCGCCTGGAGGCTCCCGCCAGCGCCTTACAGTTTCCCCCCGGCTCCTCGGCGCCCCCTGACGCCGGGCTCCCCGGCAATTCGGCCGAGGGAGACTGGAGAGGCGGAAGCCCCAGGTGTCGGGGAGTGGAGAGGCGCCCGGCCGTGCACCCGCGGACGGCGCGGCCGGGCGGGCGGGCGGCCCCGCGGGAGGGCGCTGGGCGCTCAGGCCCGAGCGCAGCCCGCGGCCGCCGCCGAAGCCGCCGCAGCCATGTCCGCGCGCCCGCGCTGCCGCAGCCCGGCCGTGATGTCATCCGCCGAGCCCCCGCCGCGGCGCCCCATTCCCGCCCCCCGCGGGCCGCCGCGGCTGCAGCCCGGGCGCCGCGGCCCCGCCCCGCCCCACGTGCGCCCGACTCCGGGATGCCGAGGCCGGCGGCGGCCGCAGGGCGATGCGCAGGGCCCGGGTGGCCGCGGCGGCAGCAGCGCTGCTCCTCCCCGCCCGCCGCGTCCCCGGCGGGGCTGCGCCCAGGGGCTGCGCACAGACGGGGGCGGGGGCCCCGGGGAGGGAGGGGGGAGGCTCCCCGCCGCCAAGTCCCTGCCTCGTCGCCGTCTGCTGAGTCATGGCCAGCGCTCCCCGCAGCCCGGGCTCACTCTCTTAGGGCGGCAGGCGCGGGGTGCTCAGCCATTGGGCTGGGCGCGGGCCGCGAGCGCCGGGCATGACGCGCTGAGCCGCGCTCGCCCGTGCCCGCCGCCCCGGCGTGCGCCCCGCGCGGGTGCCTGTGCCGCCGCCCTCCAGCCCCGCCGCGAGCCGCCCCCGCCTCGCCCGCACCATGATCGCCGCGGCTTTCCTCGTCTTGCTGCGACCCTACAGCATCCAATGTGCCCTCTTCCTCTTGTTGCTTCTGCTGGGCACCATCGCCACCATCGTCTTCTTCTGCTGCTGGCACCGCAATCTCCAGAAAGGGAGGCATCCGATCAAATCGGTCTTTTCGGGTCGTTCAAGGAGCCGAGGTAAGACACGCCACCAAGGGCTTCTCCGGGCTCGGATGAACGGTTAAGCGGATTTGGAGAGAGAAGCCCGGCTCGCTCCCGTCTGCGCTGCCGCCCCTTGCCCCGTCGTTGCCCACTCCCCAAGTTCAGTATGTTTGCTGTCTAACGTCCCTTGCCCCTCTTGCCCTCACTGTCTTCCTCCAATCTGCCGGGTCGGGATAACCACGGCGATTCCGGGAGCAGGGAGGGGAGGAACGGATGAGGATTCTTAGTATGTTTGCTGAAGCCGGAAGGGTAATTGGAGCCGGGTCCCGGGCTGCGGCAGCCTCCCTTCACCCATCCGTCGCTGGAGCTTAGGGGTAGGAAAGTAAGGCATGGAGAGTTCGGGGCTCCCCAACTACCCCAGAACTTTCCCTGAAACTTCTCGCGGAGAAATCACCTAGAGACCGATGGCCTAGTAACCTCCCTGCCCTACAGGATGTCCCCACTGAATTCAGGGCGTCTGGAACGTGCCTTCCCGACCCTTGTCCCCCAGGTAAGTCACTAGTAACTGGGCAGGTGAAGAACAAGGAGTTAAATGAAGTCTCGTTTTTCTCTTTTCTCCCCAGATGCTGTTATGAGATCTCACCACTTTCGTTCTGAGGTAATTTATTTAGCGCGCACGCTCAAGGTCAGAAGAAGTTCTCTTTCCTGAGTACCAATATTAGTCATAGGCGTGTTTAAGGAGCCAGTAGGGCGTTGAATGGCGAGCATGCTGCCCCCAAGCCGAAAGTGACGTTTCTTTTTAAGCGAGTCCCCAACATTAACGCCCAGCGAACGGTTTTAGCATGTTCCTTGTGTAGTGGAGCCGCTGTGCAAGAGAGGGAATGGCAGCCTCTAACAGCACTACTGACCTTAGGACCTTAGTCACCGGGTGGTTCTCAGCTTCGTTTACAATCTGTAATTTCCGGTGAAGCTGTCTGGGTGCTGTCAGCTGGCTGTGGTTGTTCACTCGGATAACCAGCGACAGAGGAGAGCTTTCAGGAAGTTAGCGCAGAGCAGTTTGATCCTTCTGCATTTCATTTTAGACTTTCAAGGTTACCTTCCTATTCACGCACAAAGCTCTCCGTGTTTTATTGGGGCCCTCTGATGATTTTTGCCAGGTGATGGTGGTGGTGATCCGGCTTTATCTGATCATGTGTGCTAGTCTGTCCTCTCAGAATGTGGACCATCCCTCCGTGAGCAGGTGACCTGGGTGCAGTGAGTAGGTGGGACTGCTGTAGGTCCAGCTCCTCTGAAGAGAGAAAAATGACCAACACAAGATCTCCCTGATCCAGCATTCCTTTATGAGTTTCAGGCCATCTCCGACTTCGTGTGAGATGATTTTCCCTCTTTTGGGAGAGTTTCACACAGCTGGGCTTGGAGGCTACTGTACCAGTGCTTGATGTGGGTTCCTTATCTCAGCAAAGACTTTATAGTTAGACACCCTCCATTTACTTGCTGTTTACCTGAGAGCTTATCTCACATTTCGTTTCATTGGTTAATCAGATGTTTTATTGCACCCTAGATGTTTTGTTGGGCTCTGGTTGCTTGAAAGCTTTGGCTGCAGTATTGTAACATTATTAGAATGTTGCACAATGAGTAATTCTTCTGCATGTGGCCTGGAGGGTGAGAACTCTCTGCTCAGTTTTGGATACTTAACAGAATAAATTAACCAGTCAGGTAATCAGAGGTTCCATTCCTAGCTTTACACTAACTGCGTGGTGCTGGAAAACTCTCCTAACTTCTCAGCCCCTCAGGTCCCCGTCTGTAAGACAGGACCAGCAGTACTTTGCAGGGTTGTAGCGGGAGGGCGGGTTTACAAGTAGTTATGTAAAAAAGCCCACTTAGTTCACAGGAGGCATTCAGTACTAGGTCACTGTCGTTACATTTTGTAAGGATCAATTTTAAAATGTGTAAAAATAAAAGATGTTTGCCAAACTTAAAATCTTTTAAATTAATTAATGCAAGTTTATGGGAAACAACATAAACCATGTCTATTATGAAGCAGCACTTTTTGAATATCTCATTAATTAGTAGAATAACTCATTTAAATGTGAACAAAAAATAATGGTCGGGGTACAAACATCACAACTCAGGATTTTGATTTTAAAAAAAAGGAAATTACCAGTTCCATACATGTAACTGGATGTAACCAGAATAATAACCCTGTTATGGCTTATTGTACTAACCATCAGGCATTTTAGCTAAAGCACAAACGGAAAGAATGAGATGGGGCTATGTCTTGTTTAGCTCTCTCTCAGTTAAGCATTTGTCCTGAGCTTGCATTTGGTTAGGAAAGCTGCAAGCACTTGTCTAGTGCCTGAACTCAGTTCCCAAAATTCCTGGTACAGTTTGGCATCCTGTCTGTGTTTCATATTTGCCTCCTCTGCTGCCTGTGAGCTCCTTGAGGCATGGACTGTGTCTCGCGTGTTTAGGGCTGTATCGCCACTGCCTGGTACATAGAGGGTTCTTAGTAAATATTTATTGAATGAATGAAAAATCCCTCAGTGGGTGCTGATTCTCGTAACTGGGCAAATAGAATTGAGTTGGGCAGGAAAAAAAAGCACATCGTCAGGACATTGCTCAAAATTCAACATTTGCAGAGTCTTAACTCATTTTATATTTCTAGGCTTTTAAAAATTGCCCTGGAGTTTGTATTAAAAATGTAAGTCACTAATTATAACAAAATGGATTTGCTTAGAATATTTTTTTCCCTAGAAAATTAAATGTAGTATTAGCTTAGTTTGTGGATGGGCTACCTCTGTTCCTTTTCGTACCAAGTTCCTTGGATAAACTACTCAAAAAATGTTATTTTATAAGTAAAAATCCTGAGACTGTGTTGCGTGAGAATGTCATATTTCATCATGGTTTTATGTTTACCGCAAATAAAACATTCTCCCTTAAGGAAAATGTAGGGAATTATTTTTTCTTCTCCCTTTCTATCAAAGTGCCATTTCCTGCAGGATTTTCTCCTTGAGAAATATCTCTGAATTTTTTGGATGATAGCATATTAAAAAATTAGAATTTGAGTAGCATAATGGATAGTCGTGTTGTTGCTTTTTAGCAGTAGCTGCTACAAAATAATTATCAAAGAAAATGTTTTGATTTTCTGACAAGTCATAATCATATTGAACTAAGAAGGCAGTGTCTTCTGTTCCTCATTCCAGTCTCCGTAAGTGGATAATTCACTTCCAGCATTTCTGTAGTGGTCAAATGAGGAAAATGAGTGTAGGATCTGCTGACTCATTTTGAAATGGGAAAGCTTTGGGAAAGCTCTCGAACACATGAAGAAGTTCAGCTCGCACTTTGCTGCTTTACTTGGCAGAGGATATTGCTTCTGCCACCCACACA
Organism: Equus caballus; assembly: GCF_041296265.1. Classification (NCBI taxonomy): domain Eukaryota; kingdom Metazoa; phylum Chordata; class Mammalia; order Perissodactyla; family Equidae; genus Equus; species Equus caballus. The sequence goes on along the minus strand of NC_091703.1, from coordinate 57,440,742 downwards.
CCCAGGAAGGAGGCCAATTGGATGGGAATTTCGGGATGTTCCTTCCCAGGTAGTCAGAGAGTACTTCTCCCAGGAGGAAAACCATGGCATCAGCACCCCGTTGCTTTGGGGAAGTTCTGCAGCGAGGAAGAAAGCCACAGCTCTTGTCTGAGGAATTCTTCAACTCAGTTTCTTCCTCATGAAGCTAGAATTAAATAATATAGATGTTTATAAGATGTTTTGGAACCATAACCACCAACGGCCCTTTTTATTTTCACATACTTGCAAACTCATCTTTACTGGCTTCATAGTCCTCTAAATTTTAATAATAGCATATGAGAATGTGAAATTATTAATCCATCCAGCAAGGGCTGAACCGTATAACCCCAATTCACGGACAGATAAAAAGGCCCAATTAGGTGGTTAGAAATATGTGTTTTATGTATGAATCTAAAGAACTTATGCAGTATTTTTTTTTTTTTTTGGTCATTAACAGCTAATGAAGGGAAGCGATTTCACGTTGATGTAGGACACAGACTAGAAACCCAGTGTTCTGGGTATCTAAGAAGTGTGCTTTTCCTGAGGATTTATAATGTTTTATGCTGTGACTTTACACAATGGTTAGCTGTTACCCTAGACTCCTGTGGTGAAGATCAGGTAGTGACAATCCTGATTTTAGGGAAATTTTGGAAAGTGATATGGGTAATTGAGGTACCATTAGATTATGAGAAAGAGCCCTGGGAGTACTTCAGGAGAATGAAGACAATTATAATGCCCTTTGAGAATACCCAGAGTGAACAGCCGTAAATGATCCCCATTCATCAGCTCCGTGGAATAAGGGAAGCCTTGTGTGGTGTCAGGAGGGGGAAGAGGGTGTTTTATGTGTGTCAGGATTTGAGTAAATGTCTTCCCTTCCCCTTTCAGGTCAAGGCATCAAAAGAGTTAACTCAAGCAGTTCCCGAAGAGTCACGTAGCCAGATGAGGACTGAGTAAGACAAGAAGTCCCTGGCTACAATTGTCTGCCTTGTGGTGGTGAACTGTGTCGCTCACAGCTCAGAGAATAATATACCCTAAATTCTCAATGAAAGAGAGAAGCTAAGTCGAGGGAATTTTTAGCAGACATTTCTTTCAAAGCTGAATGGGCAAATCCTTTAGGTTTTTCCAGTGATTATCCAAATTATCGTAGATGAAAGGCTGGTCCACACAAGCCTCTTGGCCTCATTATGTTCCTTGAGTGTCCCTGTGCCAAACCGTGGAAGAATGGTCAGCAGAATAACCATATTTCACAGCTTCTCATTAATTTGTCGTCTTTCATTAAGAATTACTCAATTTAGTGGATTAGAGAAAATGATAGTTTATTATTTAGCTATCTTTTACAATTACATTACCTTTACAAATACATTTTTCTACTTAGAGTTAAATTCTAGGTCAAAATTAATTTATACTAATTAAATCAGTCTTCAGTTGAACTCTACGCATGACGTAGTGTTCATTTAGCTTCACCCAATTCTTTGCAAAATAAGCACATTTATGTTTTCATTGTGGGTGAGGTAGGATGTTGGATAGTGGGGTTAACAAAAGATCTGAGGAATAGCCCCTGTCCTTGACGATTACTTCTAGGTCACTCCCAATACAGTGCTGAAATTTTATAGTTGCTGGCTTCTTCTGTTACAGTAACTGAACTGCTGTGCTGTTTCCCACTATGAATCACAAATGTGATGAGAGCATCAGAGGCCGAGATGTACGAGTACAGCCAATACGTTTGTAAAGAAGACAAATTCACCCTATTCACAGAGCTTTATTACGCCAGTCGCCACTACCATATAATTTACCCTTACTTTAGCTGCATGGCGACAAAACAGAATGCTGAAAGCAAAAAAAAGAAAAGAGGACAAATCGCACTTTTTTTTTCATTCCTTCAAGCCAATTAAATGCAATCTAGGTGGAATTGAAACAAGAGCTTTTCCGGAGAAGTGTGAATCTTTGTCTAACCTTAAGCCTCCAGAATGACTCTTTTTGAGATTTGATTTACAAAATAGAGCCAGGCTAATAACAGCAAGTATTGGTTTAATGAAAGGAAAGCAGGACTAAGAGTTCAAAGTCCTGATTTGGGGTTCCAGCTCTGCCACTAACTGTGTGATCTTGGTTGAGTCTCTTAGTGTCTCTGAGACTTAGACTTGGTGTTCTCACTGGGAGCATGAGGATGATCTCTGAAGCCTCTTCCAGAAGTAACAGGCCAGGTTTCTGCTATGTGCAAAGCATCATGCTAAAAAGGCATTGTGTGAAACATGATTCCTGCCTTCTGGGAGCTTAAGGCAGGTAAAGATAAAGATATAATTAGCATTAATATCAAGCAACAAATTATGTGTAGAAAAGGAATGGTTGGAAGAGTTCTGATGAAATGATTGCTTCTAGCTGGGGTGATCAGAGAAGGCTTCTAGGAGGAGGTGATATTTATGCTGAAGCATGCAGATGGGGTTGTCCCTGGCTAGGCAGAGAGGGAAAGAGAGCAAACCCCCAGGCCAGCAGCAGAATTTAGGAAGGCACATGGCTGTTTTCAGAGCTCATAATATGCCGATAGAATTAGAACAAAGGATTCTTGAGTTTGCATAAAGGAAATGGAGCTGGAAAATGTAAGTCAGTGCGAGCTACAATAGCAGTAATTTTTGTATACTACTTGACGGTTAACAAAGGGCTTTGATATAACATTATTTTATTTGAACACCTCAGGAGGGCACCTGCTATGAGCCCTCTCAAGAGAGGTGAAAAATCGCCTTTTGGTTTCTTTTCTGGCGACTATAGCACCACAGTCCGATCACTCTTTTTCACTCTCCTGGAGAATGAAGAGTTGTGGCCTCTGCTGCAGAGGGCCTGGGAGGATGACCGGCTGTGGGCCTTTCCAGTCACCCTGAAGCTGCGTTTGCAGGGTACCATGTTTTTCAGGTCCATGCTCAAGCATCATTGGGTTATATTTTGACTGCAGACCCCATATGTTTGGGGATTTGTGACAGCCTGCTCACGTGTTCAGTGTGGTCATTACAAATGCTAAAACAAAGTATAATAAATGCAGGCGATTCATTACGTCCAAGGCCAGTTTTGTCAACTAGGAAATGTAGTTTTTGAAAGGTTTTGAAATGTGTGTCTCTGCTTTTCAGCTTCTTCCTTGAACATCCCTCTCCCATAATTATTCTTCTAAACGTGTATGTCCTCCCTAGACCCTTGAGCCTGCTCCTTCGCCCTCAGCCAGTGACTTTCGTCTCCTAACCCACAGAGAACATCAATACCATCAAGAAATAGCACCTTAAACGTCCTGCCCTTACAAACTAAATGGCGTCTTAAACGCCCTCCCAGTCCGATGAAAATGCGTCAGTCCCCCATACTAAGATTTTATGCTTATGTCGTGAATTCCTTTCTTCCCATTCTTGAGGGTGCTCCATTAGTCACCCCCTCTTTTGTCTTCTATTGCTTCCTCTCTGCTGGCTCCTTTCCCTCACACGTGAACATCAAACGTACTTCCTTTTCAATACAATACAAACCTCCCTATACCACCAGCTCTTCTCTTGGCAAGAAAAGTTTCCTGGAAAAGGTTCTGTATTTGTCACCTCCTGTTCCTCACCTCTCATTTATTTCTCAACCTAGTATAGTCTGGCTTCTGCTGCGCCTACTTAAAAGCACTCATGCTTAGCTCACCGGTGATTTCCAAATTAAGTCAAATGTTTCCATCTTTAGCTTAATTGACCTCTATTGTATTTGACACTGTTGGCCAGTGATCCCTTCTTGAAACTCTGTCTTCCAGCTTTTTGGACAATACTCTCTTCATCCCCCCCCCCGCCCCCCTTTTCTGGGAGTGGCTCCCTCTGTTCCTGTGCTGGATCCCCTTTTTGCTTGTATGTTGATGTTCCAGTCCACCCATTTCAAATGTACAATTCAGTGGTACAATTTCGTGTGTTCACAGGGGCCTGTGGCCATCACACAGTTTAATTTTAGAACATTTCCATTATCCCCCCCAAAAACTCCATACCCACTAGCAGTCACTCCTCGCTCCCCTCCCACCTCCACCCCCTAACCCTACCTAGGCAAGCGCTAATCTCCTTTTTGTCCTTATAGATTTGCTGGGCCTCGTTTTTACTCATCCTGTTCAAGCTTTACTTGTAGTATCTCACCATGCTTACTTTTTAGTCTACCTCCATATAATGTGTACTCTGAAATCGGTATCTCAAATTCAGATGTCACTCTTGACATCTAGATACAGAGAGTCAACTGTCTTTTCCTCATCTTCACACGGAGGTACCATAGGCATCTCAGACCGAACACTGAACTCATCAGTCTCTCTCCGGATCTGCCCCTGTTTTGGAGAGTGGCACTAGCTTCTACTCTCTCGTAGCAAGGAGTCTAGAGATGCTGCAGGCTTTGCTTAAGCAGCTCTGCTGTGTCATTGCTGGTGTATTTGGGATAATCCTGGCCTTTCCCTCATGGTTGCAGGGTGGCTGGCACAGCTCCAGACATCATGCCCAAATTCAAAGAAGGAAGGAGGGGAAGCGGCCGAATCAGCCAAGGAAGGATGTTCATCAGGAAATCAAAATCTTTGCCAGAAGCCTTTCCAGTTAGATTCCGTCTTACACTTCGCTGGTCAGAACTGTGCTGCAAGGCCATCTCTCACAGCAAGGAGAGTTGGGACGTCAACTTTTATTTTTCCCGGCTTCCATAGTAGAGGCAGACAAGGGAGAATAGGTTGGGTAAGGCGCATTCCCCCACCTGCTGAAAATCCTTCAGTGGCTTCCCGCTTCCTTCAAGGTGACAGAGTGCAACTTTTTTAATGTAACATCAGAGGAATCCCGATACTTCTGTTGTTGTGGCAGTTCTAGTCTAACCGTTTGCCGACACTTCTTAATAATTTTTCAAACGGACCATGATCTGAAGATTATTGTTTTTATCCACGTTATTTTCAACCGAGAAAGTCTCTCTTTTTCTCCTTTCCTCTCATTGCCCCCCGCTCCCCCAGTAAGAACAAAAATACTCAGGCACAGCAAGCTGACTCCAGCTCTTCTTCAAAATCCAGTTCGTAGGGCATCTCCTTCAGAAAACATTCTCGGCTCCCTCTTCATCATCATAATTGAGGTTTCTGTTTGTCTCTCCTATAAGATTGTATCTGAAGGTAGTCTCAATCCCTAGTTCTTAACTCAGGGTCTGACACAGAGTAAAGCTCAGTAAATGTTTGTTGAATGAGTGAATATTTGACATTTTCTACAAGTCAGTTTAATTCTCTATTCTCATGAATTCTGTAACTTTGCAAATATTCTTGTATCACTCTTTTACTTAAGGGGAAAGAGACAGATGCTTTTCATTTTTTATTTCAGACACACTCACAGTTATGCCTTAGTTAACATCCTTTGTTTACTTTGAAAATACACAGATTCAGACACTTTTAAAAATGAGTTGAAAATATTCCCTGATATTTTTATTCATTATTGAAGAAATTTTCATACTTTGATGTGAGAATTTTGAACAGAAGTTTTAATATTCAAAGTTTTCATTTCAATTTATAATCTGAAAAATCAATATGCATAAGTAGATTTTGAATTATCTTGTAACCAGTTTACCTTATCACTGGTATCGTCACCCAATTCCAGTGCCTGAATTTATGTTTTGTTTACAATCACATTGGTGCCAAGTGGTATTGTTTTAACTGTCATGATCTTAAGAGAAGAGATCAGGGGCGATTTTAATGTGTAATTTGTGTGTTCGTGCCAGGTGAGGGCGAAATGGTATGCTTTGGTAACCTTTGTTCAACTAGTTTTGAGCAGGGTGGTGGTAAATTTGAATAAAGAGAAAAAGAAATACCAAATATCAAGATAAATATAAAATACTGTTTTATTCCTCTTAATTTCTCTTTTTTTAAAAGCTTTTTTTTTCTCTTAAAGATGGGCACCTGAGCTAACAACTGTTGCCAATCTTTTTTTTTTTCTGCTTTTTCTCCCCAAATCCCCCCAGTACATAGTTGTATATTTTTTCAGTTGTAGGTCCTTCTAGTTGTGGCATGTGGGGCGCCACCTCAGTGTGGCCTAATGAACGGTGCCATGTCCACCCCCAGGATCTGAACTGGTAAAACCCTGGGCTGCTGAAGCAGAGTGCGTGAACTTAACGACTCACTCATGGGGCCAGACCAACTTAATTTCTTTTAAATATATATAATTGTTTAAATCACAAATTATAACATTTTTGTGGTTTATGATGTATATAGAGCCTTGACAACTATAGTGTGGAGAAGTGCAGGAGAGTAAATGGACTCCCTATGCGACTTCAAGATTTCCACATTTTATCAAATGGTGTATTAACTCTAAGGAGAATGAAAAGTTAAGGATGCATATTTTAATCCCTACAGCAACCAATAAAAAATAATGCAAAGCTGATAGATAAACCAAAATTGAATTCTAAAAAATATCCAAATGATCCAAAGAAGGAAAGGATGAAGGAACAAAGGAACAAAAAGTGGGACAGACTGAAAATTAATAAGATGGTAGACCCAAATCCAACCATATCAATAATTACATTAAATATTAATGGACTAAACACTCCAATTAAGAGACAGAGGTTATCAGAATGGATGAATTATAAGACCTGACTAGATGCTATTTATAAGAGATGCACTGAAAGACTCAGAGTGAAAGTGAATGGATGGGAAAACATAAATGATGCAAACCATAAGCTTAAGAAGATTAGATGGCTGTGTTAATTTCAGATGAAATAGATATCAAGGCAAATAGTAGTAACGGAGATAAAGAGGGTGTTACATAATGATAAAAGGGCTAATTGTTCAGGAAGACATAATCATAAATATGTATATACCTAATAACAGAGCCTCAAAGTGCATGAGTAAACATTGTCAAAATTAAAGGGAGAAATAGATAATTTTGTAATCATAGTTGATTATTTTAACATCATTCTCTCAGCAATTGATAGAACATCCATATGTAAAATCAGTAGAGATATAGATGATCTTAATAAGCCCATCAGCTATCTTGACCTAATTGGTATTTATAGAATACCGTACATGACTCATTCACAAAGAAAGACTGTATTCTGGGCCGTAAAACAAGTCACAGTAAATTTAAATTTAAATTTAAAAGGATTGAAATCATATGGAATATGTTCTCTGATCATAACGCAATCAAATTAGGAATCAACAACAATAATAGCAACAATAATGATAATAAAAAGCCCCTCAAATATCTGGAAAGTAAACAGTAGGCTTCTCAATAATCCATGCATTAAAAAATAAACCATAAGGGAAACTAGAAAATATTTTGAACTGAAAGATAACGAAAACACAGTATCTCAAAATTGTGGGATGCAGCCAAAGCAGTTCTGAGTGGAAAACATATAGCTTTAACTTCTTGTATTAGAAAAGAAGAAAGGTCTAAAATCTAATAAATTTTCAACTTTAAGAAGCTAGAGGATAAAAAAGGCAAAGTAAACACAAAGTAAGTAGAAGGAAGGAAATAATAAAGATAAGAGCAGACGTTGATGAAATAGAGAAGAAACATATAATAGAGAAAATTAACAAAGCTGAAATTAGTTCTTTGAAAAGATCAGCGAAGTTTGTAAACATTTAGCTAGACTGGTCAAGAGAAAAACAAAAATCACTGGTATGATATGTGAGAGTTTTAAACTACAGAACCCACAGATATTAAAAGAATAAGAGAATACTGTGTACAACTCTGTGCCAAAAATTTTGACAACTTAGTTGAAATAGACAAATATCTATAGCCCTCTAGTTATCCATCCTTCTGTCCATCCAACCTGTGCATATTTCACCCTGTCTTAGAGCTGCTCTAGTTTCCAGATTGAATTCTGAAATAGCTCTCTTTGACCACACACCCACCTGTCTCTGCCCCTCATCACGTTCCCCTCATGAGTTTCCTTCTTACCTTCATCAGGACCTCTAGTCCTAAATCTTCCCTAGGTTTCAGCCTGTCAACACTTTCTGACTTAACTTCACTTGCCTGTCTGCTTGGTGTAGACCCTTAATCAAGTAATTCTCACTTTGCTGGTACAGTTAGTTCCTCTGCCTCAGTGACTTTGACAGTTCCCAGACCTGAGTCAATTTCATTGACTGCTTGTCTATTCTTGTGCCTAGGAGGCCTATCCTTATTGGCTTCTTCACAGAACTCAGTCATTTGGTTCGTTGTGTTGTCCAGTAGTCATGTGTGCTCCTTTTAGTGTATCAGTTAGCTTCTGCTTTGTAACAAATCACTTAAAACATTAACTATTTAGCTTACAATTCTGGGGATTGGCACTTTGAGCTTTGCTCAGCTGGGCAGTTGTTCTGATCTAAATCAGGCTTTGCTCATCACAGGTGGAACAAACTCGTGTGTCTTGGTCGGCTTCTGGCCGACTCACAGTTTTCCTCTACGGGACTCTCCTCTTCCAGGGAGCCAACCCAGGTTGGTTCACATGTGGTTAGATTCAGGCTTCAAAAGCAGCAAGGGTGGAACTGCGTGAGGCCTCTTGAGGTCTAGGCTCTGAATTTGTCTGGTGCCTCTGCTCACACATTGTTTTGGCCAAAGCAAGTCACAGAGAGTGGGGGAAATATAATCCTGGTGGGAGGAGCTGCGTAGTCTTGAGAATGCTTTTGCAATCCACCATAATCTTTTGATTTATCTCTAGTTTGCTGCTGTCTACTCTCCCCAAATCACTCATTTTAAGCTTTTTCTGTTGTTATCACTAGACAGTCTTTTCCGGTATTTTGGCTTTCATATATATGGAGATTACTTCCACCTGAAATTTCAAGGCCTGACTCAAGTTTTCAACAATTTTTTGAGGTATCATTTGTAGTGTTAGAATACTTTCTATCACCCCAGAAAGATTTCTCATGCCTGTTGGCAGTCAATCCCTTTTCCTCCCTCTGGCCCCACAAAACCGCTAATCTGCTTTTGGTGTCTATAGATTTGCCTTTTCCGGACATTGCATATAAGTGGAATCATATAATATGTAGTCTTTTGCATCTGGCTTCTTTTATATAGGTTAATGGTTTTGAGGTTCATTCGTGTTGTAACATGTATCACATTGTAACATGAATCAGCAGTTTGTTCATTTTCATTGCTGAGTAATATTCCATTCTCTGAGTATACCATACTTTGTTTATCCATTCACCATTTGATAGACACTGGATTTTTCTCCTAATTGTTAGCTCTTATAAATAATGCAAATTTTAATTGCTTAAAATCCCTGTGTGGACATATCTCTTCATTTATCTTGGGCAGATACCTAGGAGTAGAATTGCTAGCTTGTATGGTAAGTTTATATTTAATTTTTTTAAGAAATTGTCAAACTGTTTTCCAGAGTAGCTGTCCAATTTAATATTTTCACCAGCAATGAATGAGGGTTCCAGTTTCTCCACATCTTTCATAATACTTGTTATTATCTGTCTTTTTGATTATTCTAGTGGGTCTGAAATGGTATCTCTGTAGTTTTAATTTGCATTTCCCTAATGATTAATGATTTTGAGCATTTTTCCATGTGCTTATTAGTAGCTTATAGATCTTCTTTGGTAAAATGTTCAAATCTTTGCCCATTTTCATTTTAGTTTTTTACTTTGTTAAAATATTTAGTTTATTTCAATGTATATTTTTATCTCTCTACCGTTTCCATTTGTCTGACCACCACTACTACCACGTTCTATCATAACATTCCATACATACTTAAAACCAAGCAAAGGGTGGAGTTCCATTGTTAAAAACTAAACAGGCATTGTGGACAACACATTCTTGGCGATGGAACCTGGACAACACTTATCAGACACAGTAGGGCAAGTTCCCGTACTGCATTATAAAAAGGGCAGCCAGATATCAACTGTTACAGAAATGAAATAAGATGGAAGATTATAACAAACTGTTTAAATTGTTTTCTTAAGGAGACTTTCTCCACTGCCAGAGATGTTGAATAGTCTCCTCGTCAGTCATCTGGAGCAATTCTTCGCCTAGTTGATGATCTTGGCTTCCACTTTGGGAAGATAACCACTCTTTTCTTTACTTACTTGCATTTTTGCTTTAATGCTTTCTACAGAACTAGGTCCTGTCTGTGTTTTAGGAGTTTTTCCTGTTTCTTTTGAAGGATTTTTGAACTTATGTTGGTATTGATGGTTTGGAGTCTTTTCCGTTCTGGTTTGGTTTTTGTGCATCTTCGGCTAGAGTATCTCATACAGATTTCTTTACTGGAGCTTTTTCTTTAGCTTCCTCATCATCTTCATCATCATCTTCATCATGATGATGATCATCATCTTCTTCGTCATTATCTTCGTCTTTTTCATCATCATTATCTTCATTAGCAGCAAGTTTAGCTTTCTTCTCTGGAACCTCGCTACCACTTCCAGGAGCAGATCACCTTCCAGATATGCTTAAGAGTTTCCCATCCCCCTCCTCTTCATCTCCTGACTCTGCATCTTCCTCCACAGCTACTAAGTGCTGTGCACTAATATGCACAGGCCCTGAACCACACTTCAGCTGTAAGACCATAGATGGTGTTATTTCAAAGCCCCCAAGGGAAACCATTGGCTGTACAGACATTTTCCAAATTGCCAGTGTTACTTTAATTGGGCTGCCTTCGTAACTCTTTGCCCCTGCTTCAACAATATGGAGTTCATCCTGTGCGCCGGCCCATAACTGACAGTTCTGAAAGATAACTGGTGCTTATTTTCATCATTTTCCACCTGACATAATAATCTTTGTTGGCCTTTAGTTCCCAACCGAAAAGATAGTTCTGGGGCCTCAGTGGGCTCATGTTTGTGGTGGCCAACACTTAGGTGAGAGAGAAGGCAGACAGAGATGAATGATTGCTGTTCCAGAGAACAGCTGCTGAGGACAGAGTCACACCACAGCTAAACTTTGTCCATTTTTAAATTGGGTACTGTGGCTCCTGATTGAGCTGTAAGTTCTTTATATATTCTGGATACAAGTCTGTTAACAGACATATGATTTGCAAGGGCTTTTCTTACTTTCTGTGGTTTGTCTTTTCATTTACTTAATGGTATCTTTTAAGTGCAAAAGTTTAAAATTTTTATGAAGTCCGACTTATCAATTATTTTCCTTTATGGATCATGCTTTTGGTGTCATATCTAAGACCTCATTGCCTCACCCCAGGTCATGAAAATTTTCTGCTATGTTTTTTCTAGAAATTTTACAGTTCTGGTTCTTAAATTTTGTCTGTGATCCATTTTGAGTTTTTGTCTCTTTTCTGAGCTTGTGAATTATTGGTATTAATTCTATTAAATATTTGATAGAGTTCATCAGTGAGGCTCTTTGAAGCTGGTGTTTTCTTTGTGGGAATATTTTAAGTTATCAATTTAAAATTTAAGTATTCAATTGTTTCACTTTTTGTATGCCCCTTCAGATTTTCTATTTCTTCTTGAGTCAGTTTGATAATTTGTTCATTTTATCTAAAGTGTCTAATCTGTTGGCCTGATAGTGTTCCCTTTTACTCCTTTTAATTTTGATAAAGTTGGTAATACTTTCAGATTCCTTTTTTGTTTGTCTAGCCAGAAAGTCGGGGCTCTCGTTATCCTGTTCTGTTGCACACTTCTGTGGCCCTTGTGTCCAGGGCCAGGCATCTGGAAGAGAGAGAATATAAAGTGATGAGAGTTTGCCCCACTCTCTTGGGATCAGAGAGGAAGGTTTCCTTCCTAAGAGTGTTGGTTCCTGTCCCTTTGGGATTTCTGTGGGATTGCTTGAGCGGTTGGGCTGAAGAGAACTCAAAGAAAAAAATGGGGGATTTCTGAGACTCTGTCTGAGTCTTAAGAATGCCTGTTCTCACTCCTCAAGCAGGAATAAGGGGGCTTCTCCTGGGGGTGTTTGTCTGAGCCTCAGTACCCAGCTCCGGGTTTCAGGCTCTGTGCTGCTATGTTGCATTCAGGCTGGAGGGTCCTGGAGGTCAGACCGCAAACTCACCACTGGTTTGGTGGTACTTCAAATTCTGACTTTTTACTTCAAACCCTTTGCTACTATTTACTTTACGAAATCCTCAAATAGCTGCTCAGTGCGTTCAGTTGTATAGTTGTGTTCACTGGGAGACATATGCTTGTTCTACTTGATTGTAACCAGAACCACGATCTGTTTTTAATTAGTCTGTTCCCCCTCCACGTTAAGCTCAGTGCTTTTCTCTTTTTACTTATTTACTATTTGGAAAATCTTGTAGCATTTTGCCATCTAGCAAGATGATGCTGGTACACTGTGTATTGCTACACACAACTCATGCAATCCTGAAGATTCCGTTTATTTCATCATTATACAGAATTGTTAAGAATCTAACCTCAATACATTTTCATTTAACAAAAATTATTTTTTCTTTTTGTCCAATCTCATCATTCTCCAGGTTTTCTGGATTTCCCTCCAAATTCTTAAAACCAAATAGATTGAGATTGGAGAATTACCTGCAGATTTTAGAGAAAACAATATACATTTCATCATGTTTACTGATGTTATTTACAAAGAGAGTAAAACTTTCATGTTAAGAAATAATTAAGCAGTAGACCTTTAACAAGTTTTAAATAACTAACTGACCAACTCTGGAGGCTCATTGACAAGCATTAAGTAAGTAAATTCCTGCCACTGCCCGCTCTGCAGGGAGGAGACAGAGGCATGGGCCAGCATTTCAGACTATCTATCTAGGGTGTAACCGTCTCTTTTGAAAGCTACTGTAGGGCATCTGAAAGGAATCCCAAATATATTTGGGAAGATTTGGTGAAATCATCTAGCTTTTTAAAGGTGATGCAGTATAATAGAAATTTGCAGTACCCATGCTAGAAACTTAAAACTTTAAAAATTAAATAATAATGAAGTCTAATTTCTGCTGTTCTGAAGTCCTCTTGCAGGATCTTAACCTTTGGGGGTGCATTCTGAGAATCTGAAGAAAGCTATGGTCTACATCTCTGGAAAAATTTAAGATACATAAGACTTACACTTTTGCATATCCTTTCCAGTGTCTGCAGGATTCCTCTTGACGCTCATCTGTGGCTTCCTAGGGCAGAGATAAACCCCAGGGAAGAACTCCTGCAGGAAGTGACCAGATATCCTTGTCTAGTTAGGATTGGGATTATTTTTGAAAATCTCTGCCAGGTGAAAATTTGTCCTGGGTAGTGCCTTTGGCAGGGCAGGTCGAGCTTTAGCTCCCACCGTGGTTCGGGTGTGAGATATTGTAGGTGACTTTCTGTAAATTACCTGTGATATTTGGAGAAATAGTCATTCACAAAGTCATCCCCAATCCACAGTTTACAACTTGAAATTCCAGCTCAGATCTTTTTCCTGCAGCATAGAGGTAGGAGTACCCTTCAGGGTGATTACTCCAAGTTTGTTTGTTTGTTTTAATAGCAAAGAAGTGCATAGTCAGGAATATATGGGGCGGCTACAGAAACTCCTTGGGGAGATGTTTCTCGGCTTCCCTTCACCATCCTTCAGTGATAGGGCAGTGTGAGAAGCTGAATGGTGTGCTGGAGAGGAGACTAGTGGAGAGGTGTGGTGGAGAGGATGCTGACCCAGTGGAGAGGTGTGGTGGAGAGGATGCTGACCCAGTGGAGAGGTGTGGTGGAGAGGATGCTGACCCAGTGGAGAGGTGTGGTGGAGAGGATGCTGACCCAGTGGAGAGGTGTGGTGGAGAGGATGCTGACCCAGTGGAGAGGTGTGGTGGAGAGGATGCTGACCCAGTGGAGAGGTGTGGTGGAGAGGATGCTGATGCAGTGGAGACGTGTGGTGGAGAGGATGCTGACGCAGTGGAGAGGTGTGGTGGAGAGGATGCTGACCCAGTGGAGAGGTGTGGTGGAGAGGATGCTGACCCAGTGGAGAGGTGTGGTGGAGAGGATCCTGACTTAGGTGTTAAACGCCTGAGGTCAAGCCCTGTTCCTTAGCTTACCATGGGTGAACCGCTTAACATTGCCAAGGTTCACTTGCTTCTTTTGTAAGCCAGAAAGAGCAATACCTGTTCTGTGTTTTTACAGGACATTGTGAGAATCAGGGAAAATAATGCATGTGATTTTTTGTGTGTGTGTGTGAGCCTATCGAATTGAAAGATGAAGCACACAGAGCCTGAGAGCTCTGACAGAATGGAACTTTCATTCCTTCCCCGTGCGTGTATTCTTTAGTAAAGCCCTACACTCTCACATGCATAGGGCGTCTTTAATTTCCCTATGCTTCTGGTTAGAAATATGGTCCTTCTGTCTCTCAGATATTTTTTAGAATCTCTTCATCTTGCACAGAAAAGAGAATAAGAGAAAGTTTAGTGATACAGAATGAGGAAGTCAAATGATTTGTGTAATATTTAAGTTGGAAAAATCAGTAATTGAGTAGTTTATATTAGCTCTTAGAATGATAGTCAAAGGGAGGGGATGATTTTAGGCTCTTCCGAAAATAGTGAGACTTCATCCTGCCCCATATCCTGTCCAGGAGATGACCTAGTTATAGGGAAAGGATAATAGCTGCCATTTTCTGAGAGCTTTCCTACCTTTACATATGTCCTATCTCATTTAATCATCACTTACCCATGGCCGCATGATTCCCAGAGCTGAAATTCCAACCCTGGTCCTTTTGCCTGCACCGTCCCTGCTCATGGTTACCTAGAAGCAGAAAAGTGGGACTGAATTGCGAGCTGAACTGGCGCTTGCCTTTGTGAGGTTCATAGGGATGAGCGTTAATTCACATTCTTTAACCTTGAAAGCTCAGAATAACCTTTGAGCTTGCTCTTCAGGACTTAGAGATAATGGTAATTGCCATCTGAAAGCAGAGTAGGAACTCAGATGGAATCAAGTTTCAGCTTTAAGAAATAAGATTCTTTGAGCTCTACTTTTTAATTTTTGAAATCCTTCAAGAAATGAATTTCCATTATTTAATCTATTTTCTGAGAGTTCCTGTTTCAAGCATAGTGGAATTTACATTTCTGAGTTATTAGAAAATATGAAGCAATGTGATTATTATAACATGTAAATATAACATGTAAATAACAAGTGCATTTCTCCATTATTATTAGAAAGAACAATGTACCGGTGTTTTCCACAGATGCATTCAGGGTATTTGTTAGGCTGAGTTCCCCCTCGGTCTGCTGTCTTTGACTGAGCTGCAGTCTGCTGGCTATGTTACCGATGTGGCAGAAGAGAAGAAACCAAAGTCTGATTTTTAAATAACATTCTTGGTTGTTTAGAGTCTCTTAAAATATTTAGAATACCTAGGTATACGTCTGAATCATATGCTGTACTGTGTGGGAGGTAAAATTGGGAAATTTTGGCTGGCTACTGCTATATTACAATTTCTCTAAAAACCTCAAGAAAATAATGGACTCAAGCATGCCTTGAGCTGTTCTCTGAGAAACTATGGCAACGGGCCTTTAATTAAAGCTGAAGTAGTGTGTGTAGCTTAGAAAAACAGAGAGATGCTGCCAACTGATAGGGAGCGTGTATGGGAGTAATCCAGAAAACTAAAAAAAAATATTTCTTTTTTAGACATCTTTGGTAACTCTTTGTTATCTATATTGTTCAAAGAAACAGTAGGAAACTCTTTTAGTGGATATCAGTCTTTGGCTTTGGAATATGTTATAATATTTTTTGAAGAAAATATAGTTTTCTGATTATTTTTTTTTTTAAGATTAATATTCAAATTGATTTGTTTCCTGAGTCTACATTAACTGACAATTGGAAGGGCCAGCCTGGAAGCATCCTCAATTGCAGAGGGCAGCCGCCCTGGGACAGTCACCAAATGGATGATCTTTCCGTGAGATAATGGAGACTATGTGTATGGCCCAGTAAAATGCACTGACTGGTGCACTGACCATCAACAAATTAGTAACCATTCACCTCCAACCATTCACAGCCAACAAGCTAAAATTTATCAACTCAGAGCATACCAAAAAGTAATTTAAAAAACAAAAAACTAAATGGAAAAGCAAGAGTTGCCATTTTTCTCAGATCAGAACATGTGTTATGTTGACAACACGCAGTGATGAGGAGATTTCATCACCCCCTTTCCAGAGAGAATCGGAGTTTAAGCCTGTTGTTTTAGCATCTCCTCTGATGAGTGTCCCCATTCACTCTTAAAAATGCACCTGTTTGGAGGATAAATTGTAGTCACCTGGTAAGGGGTGTAGCCGGAAAGATGAGTAGCATCTAATGAAATATAATGTAATAGTGACAAACGTAAAGCTCACAAGCCAGAGACAGTGTGGGAACTGGCTCTTACAGTAGTCTTTTATTCAATCTCCTTGGCTCTGGCTTCCAGGTCACCTTTTATTACACTCTTGGCAGACTTAGCTGTCTATACTCAGAGCTGATCTTCCACTCATTTTGCTTAATGGCTTCCCGTTGCTTCCAGGTAGTATACCCTTTCTCAGTCTCAACCCTAGCTTACCTCTAAAGCATATATACCCTAAACTCAAAGAAGGCCCAGCTGCTCAAGGTCTGCCTCTTCTACGTTTTCCTGCTATTGCCAGTGCTAGAATTCCTCTACTCTTTTGTGTGTGTGTGTGTGGCAAACTCCTATTCATACTTCAAAACGAGGATTAAACATCACTTCTTTCCTCTCTTTATCTCACAGTGCTCCAGATGTAGGGATTTATACGTCTGTCTTCTCAAGGCAGGTACTATGTAGTTTTTATCTTGTCTCCATAGCCTTGTTTGGCTTCTGGCATGGAATGCATAATTACTCAGAATTTGTTGAATATTTCATGTTTGGTAAATATTTGATGAATGGATGAATGGGATTAAGTGGGTGAAATAATTGGAGTCACTAGGGCATATCTGAGAAAATACAGAGTAGCCGAAATTTGGTTCTGTGGTTTTCCCTCCTCCCTCTTTCTCATTCTCCTCTTGCTTCTTTACGTGCCTACAGCTGTCAAGCCTGGTTTCTGGCTTCCACAGCCCCTTCCCCAGGGTTTACCTAGGCTTGCCCTGCCCCTACATGCCCCTGAACTCCTACAATCCCCTTTGCCTCTCGTCCCCAAACTTCTACCCTCAATTCCGATCAGAATGCCATTTGCATCGTGAAGAATGCAGCTGGATATAATTAGAGGGTAATCACTTCAACCTAATTCATTCCAGGTTATAAAAGACTGACAGGGAGGCAGCAGAGTGTCTGACATTTGAATTCCACAATATAAGGGGTTGCTTGCCTCTTCAGATTTCTGACTGTATATAACCTTCCCTTTCATAGAGCATATTAATGTCGTCTCTAAACAGGTTTTCATGCCAGGATTTTGGATTATGTCCTTCAATCATGACAAAGGAATATTTTGAGATCTGCTTGCCTGTTACCAATTTCAGCAACATTCCTTTGTTCAGCAGCATTTGTGCAATTATTTGAATATTTTATTGCTTTTTTGTATCTTTTTTTATATAAATGAACGTTAGAAAAATGACTGCTAATGTGGTGATGAGGAAATTGGATCTCATACAGCTAATGCACTTCAGACAAAGATTCAAAAAATCATCAGGTAAGGCCAAAGAGTCAATTCTTAGCCTCAAATGGATGCTCGCTGAATTTGAGCTCATCTCTAGTCTTTTATCACATAAGGAAAAAAAGCAAAAGCAGGGAGCATGCATGGAATTCTGGAACTCTATCCTTAAAGATTGTATACAAAAGGGGAGCTATAATTAAGGATTTTTTAGCTTATATTTTAGTTTCTGGGCCTAAAACTGAAGTCACTTATGCGACTTCTGCACATTGCATTTATTTCGTGCTTTCATGAAAACATTTCGTACAGGTGAGGGGCCACCTGTAAAAGGTAGGGGCGATTTGCTTGGGTTTCATTCAAGCTGGCCCCTCTTCTGTGTTATTAACTTTTGCTTTAAATCCTTCTAGCAGCTGGAATCTAGCTAATACCTGTGCTATAACTACCTTAGTAGTCCCCAAGGTCAGGGGCCCTGCAAAACCAGGATATGGCATAGGTCCCTGGGCTGCATACTGAGACCTGCAAGGTGAGGCCAGAGGCTCTGCACACCATCACCACTTTCCTTACCCCTTCAGGAACCACCAAAGCCTGGAGGGCAGCTTACTTTGGGCGTTAGTTCTGAAAGGCTCACCTTACCAGAAGAGTGAACCCAACTGATATGAGAGGCCCTTTGGTCAGAAGCTTAAATGGAATAAAATCAAGCTGAATACGACCTGCCCCTACTTTTGAGGAACTCTGTTTTTCTTTCCTTAATTTTACATGCTGTATGATCAGATAAGAATTTGTGATTCATTGAAGTGTGTGTCCACGCTTCCTTTCTTCTCTTCTGTGGCTATATCTGCGTTTTCCTGAGAGTTTCTATTTCATGTGTGTTGGAATCAAAGGGCACGTTAGGTGTGTTATTATTTTTTTTTTTTCTGGCTCTACGCATAAGATTTTAGTACTGGGCCTGGGGGAGTGGAGCAAGGTAACAGGAAAAACTTTTTTGTGCTGGGATCTGTTCCCTGTAAGGATTAAAGATTTAGCTTGGCAGCATTTGCTGTTATTGCTTGTTTATCTAAATTTTAGTTTAATTTTTGCATAGGCAAAACCTTCACATGATTCAAAAATTAAAACATCTAAAAATATATCAGTGAGCATTCTTTATCCCATTCTTGTTCTTCATTTTTAAGGCTGTCTCCCAGATAATCACTATTCTTAGTTTCTTGAGAGTCCTTTCATGATTTTTCTATATAAAAGGAAATAAAAGTATACTTTGTCTCCCTTTTTATATGGATAGTAACATACTGTGTACACTGTTTTGCATCTTCTCTTAGTCACTTAATGCATCTTGGAGAACTTTCCATAGAGAGCACTCTACTTTTTCTTAGCTGCATAGTATTCCATGGGATACATGAATATAATTTAACCATCCCCCTTTTAATGAAATTTAGGAATTTTCTAACCTTTTATTATAAACTGATTTTTGCAAATGTTATCTGTAGGATGAACTCCCAGATGGAAAATTATGGGGTCAAAAGTTTATGTTTCAATTTTGATAAATATTAGCATTTGGCCCTCCATAATTGTCTATTTTAATTATTGAGTCTTCTTAATATGTTGTAGTCTCCTCTTACTGAGATACTCTTTTGCTTGGCTACTCTTTTTTTTCTTTCATATGAATTTTTGAAGCAGATTATCTAATTCTAAGAAAAAAAATTAGTATTTTTGTGGAGACCATGTTAAATGTAAATTTTGTTAAAGGAGAATTGAATCTTTATGATTTTGAGTTTTCCTATCTAAAATCAGTGCGCTTTTCTGTCAGTTCAACTCTTCTTTTGTGCGAGAGTCTTTTTCACGTAGTTCTTCCTCTTTTCTTGTTAAGATTCTTTCTAGTATTTTATCTTTTTGGTTGCAATTAAAAGAGGATCTTTTGTTCCCCTTTATATCTTCTATTTGTAGTTTCATGAAAACTGTTGGTTTTATCATCTTAATCTTGTAATCTGCTAGTTTACTTAATTATTTTGCTGTTTGTAGTATTTTTCAGCAAAATCTCTTAGGTTTTCCAGGTATAGAAACACATCATCTGGAAGTAGAGATTATTGTACATCCTCCTTTCAAACTTTTATATTTCTTATTTATTTCACTTATTTATGTTTGTATTGGCCAGGACATCCATCAAAATGGTGAATAATAGCAATAAGAGTAGGTACCCTTTTCCTGTTCCTGACTTTACTGGGAATGCCTCTGGTGTTTCCCTGTTAAGCATAAGCTGGCTTTTGGGTTGAGATAAATACATTTTACTATGATTCAGAAGTATCCATTTGTGCTGATCATTTACCCTTGGTCTCTCAGCTTTACCTCGCCCTTATGTACTGTACTCTCTGGTCTTGGGGCTGGCACTCTGCAGACTACATTTCCCAGATGCCTTCAACAGCTTCCTGTTGGGATCTGTCAATAGGGGGCACTAGAAGAAGTCTAGAAGATGAGAGGAGGGAGAAGCACTTCCTGTCTCTTGCTGGTCCTGTCAGAGGCGCCCCAGTAGAGGTATCTCACCTCAGTCTCCAGCTCTTTCTCTGGACTCCCAGAACCAGCCTCATCACTCCCCCTCAGAGGTACCAGCAGCTGCCAGGTAGTGCCCCCTCCTCAGAGGTATGAGCCCAACTGAAAGGCACTTCCCTTCTCTGAGCTCCTGAGGCGCTAACAGCACCTGAAGAGTGAGCCCGTCTCAGAGGTCTGAGCTCAGCTTTGTGGGGCCTTTCCTTTGAGCTCCCATATTCTTGTACCCTAATCCCTTCCCCACCCCCGACCCCCAACTCCATAGGTGGTACCTCCTTCCTGCAGGTATTATCTCTAGGTTACTTCAGTGTCCTCTTTTGGCTGTTCCAGTCCTCCAACACCTGTTTCACCAATTTTTTTTTTATTAAATCCCCTTTGTTGAAATACCTGATGAGCTTTTTGCCTTCCTGAAGCATTATTGAATGTTTTTATCAAGATTGTTTTCTGAATTTTTCCCCCCATGCTTTTTCTGTGCCAGTGGGGATGACTGTGTGGTTTCTCTCTTTAGACCTATGAAATATAATAATGGATTTTCTCACATTGGACTCTTCCTGAATTTCTGCAGTAAATCCCCCTTCATCATGTTGTATTCTTTCAATGGGCTGCAGATTCTCCTTGCTGATATTTTCATTAGGATTTTTGCATTAATATTTATACATGGGTTTGGTCTGAAGTTTTCTCTTTTTGAGTAATCTATGTCAGGGTTTTATTTTAATGCTGTATTTACTTTATAAGAATTTTGAGTTTCCCTTTTTTTTATGCCCTGGAACAGTTCAAATAGCATTTAACATTAACTTTTTCAGATTCCTGTTGTTGTTTTATGTAGTTTTTGTTTCCTAAGGTTTGATGGCATTCCTTTATGAGATTCTCTGGGACTGGTGCTAGTTTCGTGTCATATAATGGGAGATCTATTTCATTAAATAAATCTAGAATGACTACCAGAAAAAGTGATGTTGGATGCTACATTAGCTGGGCCAGTCCAGAAAAGCTTTTGTGGGTAGGGGCTGGTCCAAACCAAACTGTGAAGTAGCAGTGTGTGTCTGGTGCCCTTTTAACCTCATAATTATTGTACTTGTGTTTCTAAGTAATTCTCCCTCTCACCTGCTCTTTTTTCCATGCTATTCTGATGCTAGTCCCTGCTGAGGTCACCTACTGCTGACGGATACAGTTTGTGAGATATGACCCTGCACAGAACTGTTTGCATTTTAGTAGCAGAATCATGCATATGGTCATGACAGAATCTTGGGTCCTGGTCCTTTATGTTGTGTCCCGTCTATCTTCTCTTTAAAGTTCTGCAAGCATACTTATTTCCGAGGTGAGGCGTGAGTGTACTAGGTTGAGGAGAGTATACCCTCCCATTGACTCAGTTAAACAGGTTTAATAAACTTGCCACTCAGGAGCCTTAGAGGGTCTCCAGCCCTTCTTTGGAAAAAAAAAAAAAAAATCTGGGTCACCACCTGACCACCTTGGAAAGAGTAAAGGAAAAGACGGAATAACACCGTTCAGGTTTCTGGTCTCGTCTCCAGCCTCCTAGCTCACCATTTATTTTCAAGGCCTTTACGCATTCTCCTCTCTCAGACCAGCAGGCCTTTCCTTGCCCTTGATCCTGTGAAGTCCTCACTGGTTTTTGAAGCTGTGACCCTGGCTTCTCTCACACCGTGGTTCGTCCCCCACCTGCATGAACTGACCACCTCCTCAGTTGCCCTGTAATGTCTCCTGGACATGCCTCTTCATTCTGCCTCCGTTGCATTACTTGCTTTGAAGTCTGCATCCCCCACTGGACGCCTCTGAGGGTGCGTTCTGTGTGTGTTCGTTTTTGTTTCCAGTGCTTACTACGGTGCTGCACACATAGTAGGCCTCCAGAAATATTGGTTGAATTATTGAGTAAATGAAACCCGAGGAAAAGAAAGATGAATGAAAGATGGATAAATGGACTCTGAAGGCACTTCAGTACCATGTGCTAAACGCTAAAAGGGGGGTTTTCAATAATCCGCTTGCACTGTATGAAAGTAAACGTAGTGTTTTCATTTAGAGCGAATGTAATTTATATTTGATTCATGTTTGTATTGCAGATGCTTTTCTGGCAACACACTTTCTAAATCTGCTCACTGAGAAGATGTGTATTAGAATAAGTCAGAAAGACAGTTTTCAAGGCTATGAAAGTCTAAAATCCTCTGGTAGCTTTGCAACAATTCAACTTTTGTATCAGGAAATTTGTGTTTATCTTTCCTACATCAGGAGATTTTGTCCTGCTTCAGGAAATGATGATAGAGATAAGGGAATCAAAGGCTGTAATAAGGGATGCTAAAAATAGATCTGTTGGGAGATGAGATGACCTGAAAGCAGAGGATTAAATTGAGGGTTTTGAGGGAAATAAAAGCTCTTCCCATGATGCCTCCACCTGGAAAGCATAAACATAAATAGAGCATGGGATTATGTTTAGCCTGAATGTTTTCCCATCTTGAGCTGCTGGAAAAATTTTAATTGGCAATCTGTGCGTGGATGACAAAGGGATGATTTAGAATTCTTTGGACTCACGTTAGCCACCGAAATGATTCAGGAACATAAAAGCATTGTTATCCTTATCTTACTGCTCCACTCTGTTATCTGCCCAAATTACGTCTTAATATATTTATCTGTTCTTTATTCTGTAATCTCAAGTAGATGTTTTATGTTGTAGTTTTCTCTTATTGATGGATTACATTATGTTCAGTCATGTCGAATTGTGTAGGGACTGTTTTGGAGAAGATTTACATACATATCTATGCTTATCATTGAATTGCAATAGTCGTTAAAATTAATCTTTTTAAAGAGTTTAGCATTACCCCAAAGTGAGGGGAAATTGTTTGACAGTGATAGTATAAATTTGCTGATTTTATAACCTTACTGCAGAAGTCTTGTTCCTTTTGGTAAGACAATTTGGTTTTATCAGCTGTGATATAGGAAGGCGAATTCTCACCTGTCAATCAATGTGAGTGCCTTCGTTTCTGTCCCTCAGAACTTGTTTCTGTCTTCCCTTGGGGAGTGGGGAGTGTGGGTCCAGGATAGAAGCTGAGGGCATAGATCTTCTGTTCTCCAGCTGGAGTGTCCCTCCCAGGGACATGCTCCTCTTCTCCAAAGGGTACACAGTTGGGGACCACTGCTGCCTCCTTTCCTTGAAATAAGTGCACACTGGATCCCAGTGAAGTTCTAGCAGTATAGTGTTTAGCTAATGCTCCAAAACTGTCGGGCTGGTGAGGGGGGAGGGCCAAGGCTCTGTCAAGGGCCAGGCCAGGCCTCATGGCCGTGGCTTCTAGATCTCTTTGATTCTTCAACTCTTCTGTTTTCTCTGGGTCTCACTACATCTTAAGCAGAAGAGTTTTCTTTTCTTGTTTCTCCATCCCAGACTTTGCACCCCGCTCCCCACCCCGCAGCATCAGGCATCCAGTGAAGGTCATCGCCTTTTTCCTCTTCTGCCATCTCTGAGAGGGATAGAGTGAATCTAACTCTCGACTGCTGGCTTTGCCAATCTGCACAGTCTAGATGAGGAAGTAACGCTCTTCCTATGGAATGCCATTTGGACTATATATTTTTTGTGACCTGTTGGCCCAGCATTGCTAGGCTAAGAAGGCTTTTTAAATTAGTTGACTGTGAAGGTGCCCAAGTCAATTATCCTAAATGCCTATAAAAAAAAGCAGACGCAAATGTAATGTTAGCCAATTCAGTCAGAGTTTGGCATGAATTGAATGTCCTGGTCCCCTTCTCCTACCTCATAAAACTAAAAAAATGATTTTCTTTTATTTAAAGCAAGCATTTGTACTTTGGATTTTCCTTTAAACTCACATGGCCACATACAGAACTTGGTAGCCACCTTGACGTGTTTCCCAGAGTGCTCATGGAAACGTAGTTTTCACTCCTGCGTTGCAGGTGTTCTAACTACAAAAGGGGTAAAGCAGGATCAAGTCCATTTCCACCGTGCAAGAACATTGCCTTTCCTTTTAGCCTACCTTGATTTTTTCATTTTTCACTATGAATGAGAAGTTATTTAGGAACATGCTAGGGTACATAAGATGCAGTGAAATGAGAGACCTTTCTTGCACTGTGGAGGTAGCCCATACTTCTGATGGTTAAATTAAAATAAGCGACACATATGTTTGAAAACTAGAAAGGATGACTGTGTATATTTTTAGTGCTAAAGAAATCTGATTCTCTTGGTATGTTTAATTTATTGCCTTTGTCAAGTTTCCTCCACCATGAAGAATATTAGTGGAAACCTAAGATGACCAGAGCAAATAGAAACGCAAATAGAAACAATATAAATTGTGTCAGCAAGACATCATCCTCTCAGATTTTCTTGTTTAAGCATATTAAGAATGTCATCAGGCTATCCTTGAACACAGAAAAACTGGAATTGTGTGTGTATATGTACACACACATATGTGTAAACATATAAATATAAATATTGAAAATATATAAAATCAATCTCCGTTCAGTAGTGGTCTGGATCCTACTGGCTGGGGAGAGCCAGTTGTATGCGTCTCTTTCCAGTTCTTCATTCAGTGACATCATGGCCATGATGGGAATATTTACACTATGGAAATTGGCAAACACTATGTCACAGCTTCCCACCATCAGCCCCCATCAGAGAGAGAGCCTGGTTATCAGCGCCCCGCTGTTCCATCTAATCTAGGGAAAAAATCAATCCTAAGTAAGCACTTTCTATTTACAAGACTGTTTATTGGAAAACAGGACTATAACAATAAGCCTGTTAATATTTCAGTCACATGGTTATTGAATTTTGTATGTTTATTTGTATCCCTTTACCTTACCCAACTCAATTATTTCTGACAGTTTTTTAATTGATTGCTTGAGGAAGATTAGCCCTGAGCTAACATCTGCTGCCAATCCTCCTGTTTTTGCTGAGGAAGACTGGCCCTGAGCTAATATCCATGCCCATCTTCCTCTACCTTGTATGTGGGACGCCTGCCACAGCATGGCTTGCCAAACGGTGCCATGTCCTCACCCTGGATCCGAACTGGTGAACCCCGGGCCGCTGAAGCAGAATGTGCGAACTTAACCACTGCGCCACTGGGCCGGCCCCCTCTGCCCATTTTTTGATGGAGTTGTTTGTTTTTTTTGTTGTTGTGTCGTCTGAATTGTTTATATATTTTGGAAATTGACCCCTTGTCGAATATGTGACGTACAAATATTTTCTCCCAGTTGGTGGGTTGTCTTTTTGTTTTGTTCTTGGTTTCCTTTGCCTTGCAGAGGCTCTTTACTCTGATATAGTCCCATTTTTAAATTTTTCCTTTTGTTTCCCTTGCCCAAGTAGACATGGTATTCAAAAAGATCCTTCTAGGACCGATGTCAAAGAGTGTACTGCCTATATTTTTCTCTAGGAGTTTTATGGTTTCAATCTTACCTTTAAGTCTTTAATCCATTTTGGGTTTATTTTGGTGTATGGCAAAAGATAATGGTCTACTTTCGTTCTTTTGCACGTGGCTGTCCAGTTTTCCCAACACCATTTATTGAGGAGACTTTCTTTTCTCCATTGAATGTTCTTGGCTCCTTTGTTGAAGATTAGCTGTCTGTAGATGTATGGTTTTATTTCTGGGCTTTCAATTCTGTTTCATTGATCTGTGTGTCTGTTTTTGTGCCAATACCATGCTGTTTTGATTACTATAGCTTTGTAGTATATTTTGAAGTCAGGGATTGTGATGCCTCCAGCTTGTCCTTTTTTCTCAGGATTGCTTTAGCTATTTGGGGTCTTTTGTTGCTCCATATGAATTTTATGATTCTGTGTTCTTTTTCTGTGAAGAATGTCATTGGCATTCTGATTGGGATTGCACTGAATCTATAGATCACTTTATGTAGTATGGGCATTTTAACTATGTTTATTCTTCCAATCCATGTGCATGGAATATCATTCCATTTCTTTATGTCATTACTGATTTCTTTCAATAATGTCTTATAGTTTTCATTGTATAGGTCTTTCACCTCCTTGGTTAAATTTCTTCCTAGATATTTTATTCTTTTTGTTGCAATTGTAAATGGGATTGTATTCTTGAGTTCTCTTTGTTAGTTCGTTATTAGAGTATAGAAATGCAACTGATTTTTGCAAGTTGAGTTTGTACCCTGCAACTTTGCTTTAGTTGTCGATTATTCCTAGTAGTTTTTCCATAGATTCTTTAGGGTTTTCTATATGTAGAATCATGTTGTCTGCAAACAGCAAGAGTTTCACTTCTTCCCTTCCAATCTGGATACCTTTTCTTTCTTTTTCTTGCCTAATTTCTTTGTCCAAAACCTCCAGTACTATGTTGAATAAGAGAAGTGAGCGTGGGCATCCTTGTCTTGTTCCTGTTCTCAGAGGAATGGCTTTCAGTTTTTCCCCATTGAATATGATGTTGGTGTGGGTTTGTCATATATGGCTTTTATTATGTTGAGGTACTTTCCTTCTATACTCATTTTGTTGAGAGTTTTTGTTGTAAATGGATGTTGGATCTTGTCAAATGCTTTCTCTGCATCTATTGAGATGATCATGTGGTTTTTATTCCTCATTTGTTAATGTGGTGTATCACGTTGATTTGTGATTGTTGAATCTTCCCTGTGTCCCTGGTATAAATCCCACTTGATCATGATGTATGATCCTTTTAATGTATTGCTGTATTCAATTTGCCAATATTTTGTTGAGGATTTTTGCATCTATGTTCATCAGTGATATTGGCCTGTAGTTTTCCTTCTTTGTGTTGTCCTTGTCTGGCTTTGGGATCAGAGTGATGTTGGCCTCATAGAATGTGTTAGGAAGTATTCTGTCTTCTTCAATTTTTTTGAATAGTTTTAGAAGGATAGGTATTAAATCTTCTTTGAGTGCTTGGTAGAATTCTCCAGAGGAGCCATCCGGTCCTGGACTTTTATTTTTTGGGAGGTTTTTGATTACTGCTTTGATCTCTTTACTTGTGATTGGTTTATTCAGATTCTCTATTTCCTCTTGATTCAGTTTTTGGAGTTTGTATGAGTCTAAGAATTTATCCATTTCTTAGATTGTCCAATTTGTAGGCAAATAGTTTTTCATAGTATTCTCTTATAATCCTTTGTATTTCTGTGGTATCTGTTGTAATTTCTCCTCTTGCATTTTTAATCTTATTTATTTGAACCTTCTCTCTTTTTCCATAGTGAGTATGGCTGAGGGTTTGTCAATTTTGTTTATCTTCTCGAAGAACTAGCTCTTAGTTTCATTGATCCTTTCTACTGTTTTTTTGTTGTTGTTGTTGGTTTCAAGTTCATTTATTTCTGCTCTAATTTTTATTATTTCCCTCCCTCTGCTGACTTTGGTCTTTATTTATTCTTCTTTTTCTAGTTCTGTTAGGTGTAGTTTAAGATTGCTTATTTGCGATTTTTCTTGTTTGTTGGGGCGGGGGAGGTCTGTATTGCTATGAATTTCCCTCTTTGGACCACTTTTGCTGCATCCCATATGAGTTGGTATGGTGTATCTTCATTTTTTTGTCTCCAGATATTGTTTGATTTCTCTTTTAATTTCTTCATTGATTGATTGGTTGTTCAGTAGCATGTTGTTTAGTTTACACATCTTTGTCCATTTTCTAACTTTTTTCTTGTAGTTGATTTCTAGTTTCATGGCATTATGGTCGGAAAAGATGCTAGATATGATTTCAATCTTCTTGAATTTATTGAGGCTTGCCTTATTTCCCCGTATATGGTCTATCTTTGAGAATGTTCCATCTGCACTTGAGAAGAATGTATATTCTGCTGTTGTGGGATGGAGTGTTCTATATATATCTGTTAAGTCCATGTGGTCTAGTTTTTTGTTTAACTCCTCTATTTCCTTGTTGACTTTCTGTCTGGATGATGTAGCCATTGATGTAAGTGGGGTTTTGAGGTCTCCTACTATTACTGTGTTCCTGTTAATGTCTCCTTTTAGGTCAAGTGATAGTTGCTGTATGTACTTTGGTGCTGCTATGTTATCTGCGTAAATATTTATTAGTGTTATGTCTTCTTGGTGGAAGGTCCCTTTTATCATTATATAATGCCCCTCTTTGTCTCTCATTGGCTTTTTTATCTTGAAGTCTGCTTTGTCTGATATAAGTATGGCAACGCCTGCTTCTTTTGGTTTGCCATTAACTTAGAGTATCATATTCCATCCCTTCACTCTGAACCTGTGTTTGTCCTTAGAGCTGTGATGTGTTTCCTGGAGGCAGCACATTGTTGGGTCTTGTTTTTTTAATCCATCCTGCCACTCTGTGTCTTTTGATTGGAGAATTCAATCCATTTACATTTAGAGTGATTATTGATATATGAGGGCTTAATGATGCCATTTTATCACTTTTTTTTCCAATTGTTCTATGTTTCCCTTATTTCTTGTCCCATGTACTTCTGACTGCCAATCCAATTTGGTGGTTCTCTAGGATGGTTTTCTTAGTTTTCTCTTTATTTATCATTTGCGTCTCTGTCCTGATTTTTGTTTAGTGGTTATTGTGAGGTTTGTATAAAAGGTCTCGTAGATCAGATAGTCCATGTTCTGATAGCCTCTTGTTTCCTTCGTCTAAGCAGGTTCCATCCCTTCCTCCTTCCCTATCTAAATTATTGTTGTCACAACTTAATCCACTTTTTTTTTTATTAATGTTATGATAGATTACAACCTTGTGAGATTTCAGTTGTACATTTTTGTTAGTCATGTTGTGGGTACACCACTTCCCCCTCTGTGCCCTCCCCCCACCCCCCCTTTTCCCTGGTAACCACCGATCAGATCTCCTTATCAATATACTAACTTCCACCTATGAGTGGAGTCATATAGAGTTCGTCTTTCTCTGACTGGCTTATTTCGCTTAACATAATACCCTCGAGGTCCATCCACGTTGTTGTGAATGGGCCAATTTTGTCTTTTTTTATGGCTGAGTAGTATTCCATTGTGTATATATACCACATCTTCTTTATCCAATCATCAGTTTCTGGGCATGTAGGCTGGTTCCACGTCTTGGCTATTGTAAATAATGCTGCAATGATCATAGGGGTGCAACGGACTCTTGAAATTTCTGATATCAGGTTCTTAGGATAGATACCCAGTAATGGGATGGCTGGGTCATAGGGTATTTCTATTTTTGACTTTTTGAGAAATCTCCATACTGTTTTCCATAGTGGCTGTACCAGTTTGTATTCCCACCAACAGTGTATGAGGGTTCCTTTTTCTCCACATCCTCTCCAACATTTGTCACTCTTGGTTTTGGATGTTTTTGCCAATCTAACGGGTGTAAGGTGATATCTTAGTGTAGTTTTGATTTGCATTTCCCTGATGATTAGCGATGATGAACATCTTTTCATGTGTCTATTGGCCATATTTATATCTTCTTTTGAGAAATGTCTGTTCATGTCCTCTGCTTAATCCACTTTTGTGTTGTGAGTTTGTGGTTAAAATGAAGTGATTATAGTTATTTTTGATGTTTTCCTTCCTTTTATCTTTAATGTTATAATTAAGTGTTTGCTAACCTGTTCTGATAGGCAGCACTTTTCTGATTTTGTCTGTCTATTTATCTCTTTGCTCAAGGCTTTGTAAACTCTTTCTTTTTTTTTTTCAGGTATGTGGGCCTTCTTGATCATTTCTTGTAGCGAGGGTCTTGTGGCAATGACGTCCCTCAACTTTTGTTCTTCTGGGAAAGTTTTTATTTCTCCATCATATCTGAAAGATAGTTTAGCTGAATAGATTATTCTTGGCTCAAAGTTTTTGTCTTTCAGAATTTTAAATATATCATTCCATTCTCTCCTAGCCTGTAAGGTTTTTACTGAGAAATTCACTGAAAGCCTGATAAGGGTTCCTTTATAGGTTATTTTCTTCTGCCTTGCTGCCCTTAATAGCTTTTCTTTGTCATTGACTCTTGCCAGTTTTACTAATACATGCCTTGGAGAAGGTCTTTTTACATCGATGTAGTTAGGAGTTCTCTTGGCTTCATTTACATGTAATTCCAGCTCCTCACCCAGGTTTGGGAAGTCCTCAGCTATTATTTCTTTGAACAAGCTCTCTGCTCCTTTCTCCCTCTCTTATTCCTCTGGAATACCTATAATCCTTACGTTACATTTCCTAATTGAGTCCAATATTTCTTGGAGAATTTTTTCATTTCTTCTAGTCTTAGTTCTCTCTCCTTCTCCATGTGAAGCATTTCTATATTCCTGTCCTCCAAATTACTTATTCTGTTCTCCATAATATCAGCTCTGCTTTTTAAGCACTCAGATTTTTCTTCATCTCAGCCATTGTGTTCATCATCTCCAACAGTTCTGATTGTTTTTTTTACAGTTTCAATCTCTTTTGTGAAGAATTCCCTCTGCTCATTAATTTTATTCCTATTTCATTTAATTGTCTGAGTTTTCTTGTAACTCGTTGAGTTTCCTTATCATGACTATTTTGAATTCTCTGTCATTTAGATTGTAAATTTCTGATCGTTCAGGATTGATTTCTGGCTACTTATCATTTTCTTCTGATCTAGAGTGTTAATATACCTCTTCATGCTATTTGATAGGGTGGACTTGTGCTGTCACATAGTTGTAGTATGTTACAGATTCCACCTGCTGCCACTGGGGTGGCAGGACATGTGTATTCTGAGCCTGCCCTGATCCCTGGCAGCTGTGCTTCTCCATTGTAAGCTGTGCCAACAGGGCCCATCTGCGTTTGCCCTCTGACTGTCACTGCTTTACACACACAGGTGCCCTGGCAGGGGTTCTCTGCTCTGGCTGATCAGCTGAGCTTGTGCACCAGGCAGCAGAAGGGGAGAGGTACTTTCTTTTGGGCGTGCAATCCTGGGCACTCCTGCTCTGCACTAGCTGTCTGCTTGGCTTTGTGAAGATGCCCCCACTATTAAACATGCTTAATTAAAAAAAAAGTCTTTGCTTAATGCTATTTGATTTAGTAATTCAAATGTCAACTATTTTAAGTTCAGTTTATTTTGGTATTTGGTTTAGCCATTGTTATAGTTGAAAATGATAACTAAAAAAATAGATTCAAATGGAAAAAGTGCATTGATAACTGCTCTTACTAATCATGACATTCATTTTTCAATTTTATCCATTATTATGCAAAATTATTTTAAAATAAAATTTACTAGGAAATTTTCCTTCTTGCTGTCAACTGGTTTTCTTATAAATTAATCTGAAGTAATTGATTTTTATATTTTTAAGAAATGATTCCAAAACTCACTGATAATCTTCATTTGGGTGGTTTTTAAACAGATTAAAGAGCTCGATTTTCAAATTTTAAAATCTGTAAAATTAGAGCTTTTATTGATAATGAATTTACATTGTTTTTAGGGGAAGAAAATCATGTATTAGTAAAAATATATTCAAAGACCCTTTTTTCTTTTTTTTCCAGAAGCTTTCATTTTCTTTATCAAGTCTATCCTATGGACTTAAAGTAGCTGTTCCCAATTTTTCAGGCTCAAGGGTCAGTAGCTTTTTGTTCCCCCAAATTGTGCATTGTAAAGATTTTATAATCTCCAGTTACTTTTCTTGCCCTTGCTGGCAATCTACAAATGAAAATTTGTTCCTGAAGCCCGTTAGAATCTTGACATTCTTTGAAGAGTGAGGAGGCATGCTTTAGACTTTCTTGATTCCACTCATGAGCATTTCTGTATAGGGCCTTTGCTCCTGCCTGTAAATGATTTATCAAGTTGAAAACCAAAGAACTCTGTCAGAGAGCCCCTTGATATGTAGGACAGTTTTTTTTTTAAATTGAGGTCATAATAGTTTGTAACACTGTGAAATTTCAGTTGTACATTATTATTTGTCAGTCACAATATAAATGTGCCACTTCACCCCATGTGCCCACCCCTAACCCCCTTCCCCTCTGGTAACCACTAAACTGTTCTCTGTGTCTATGTGTTAGTTTATCTTCCACATTTGAGTGAAAGCATATGGCGTTTGTCTTTGTGTGGTTTATTTAATTTAACATAATACCCTCAAGATTTGTCCATGTTGTTGCAAATGGGAGGATTTTGTCCTTTTTTCATGGCTGAGTAGTATTCCATTGTTTATATATAGCACATCATCTTTGTTCATTCATCAGTCGATGGGCACTGGGGTTGCTTCCACTTCTTGGCTATTGTGAATAATGCTGCAGTGAACATAGGGGGACATAAGTCTATTTGAATGGTTGATTTCAAGTTCTTTGGATAAATACCCAGTAGTAGGATAGGTGGGTCTTATGGTATTTCTATTTTTAATTTTTTAAGAAATCTCCGTACTGTTTTCCATAGTGGCTACACCAGTTTGCATTCACACCAGCAGTGTATGACTGTTCCCATTTTTCCACATCCTCTCCAACATTTGTCATTTTTTGTCTTGGTGATTATATCCATTCTAACTGGTATAAGGTGATATCTTAGTGTAGTTTTGATTTGCATTTCCCTAATGATTAGTGATGTTGAACATCTTTTCATGTGCCTGTTGATCATCTGTATATCTTCTTTGGAAAAATGTCTGTTCCTATCCTCTGCCCATTTTTTGATTACATTGTTTTTTGGTTTGTTTCTTTAGTTGTGTGAGTCAAAGACCCATTTTTAAAATGCTCTTTCTATTGCACAAATTTAAAAGAGCAGTTACTTTGTCATCCATTGTTCAGACATCACCTTTGTTTGAAAATATATGCTACTGATGGCCTCTTGTTATCACTGAAAGCAATTTTGGAATTCTGGTCTGTGTATAATATAAAACAGCATAATTTAATTTTAAATTTGACAACTCTTTTAAGTGCCTGAAAGATAATCAATAAAACTCTTTGGTACAAAGACTTTTTGCACTCACTTTTATAGTAAAGACTATGAATTTTCCCTCAAAATTTATTGTTCCCTTATTTTTGTAATATAAATACTCTAGTTATAACTGGGCATATGGTGAACCAGCTAGAGCCTCCATGTCTCAGCCCACCCTGCAGTTGTGTTACTTTCTGGCCAGTTGGATGTAAGTGGAAGTGATGTATGCATGTTCAAGGTCAAGTCCTTAGAAGGCTGCTGCTTTTCTCCCATAGTCCTTTTCTTTCTTCACATGTCTGGAAAGGAATTGTGGTGGTGGCGAGCCAGTTTCAACCATGTGGACAAGGAATACTGAGGCGAAGGCAGAGCAGAGCAGTGATAAAGTAGGATCCTGGGTTCTTGGATGACCTGATGGATCAGAGCCACCTATAAACTGTGAACTAGCCACAAGAAAAATGAATTTCTATCTTCTTTGAATCACCATACTTTTGGATCTATTTGTTAGAATTGTTGGCCTGTATATTAGTATACTTTTCATCTCATTATAATGTAGTATAAAGAGTATATTTCAATTGTTTTTATAAAAGTTTTCATGTGTTTATGACCACATTGATTAAAGTAGAATGGAGCAGAGTGTTCAGATATGTATCCAAGTATATGTAGAGGTTTATTAAATGATAAAAATGGCATTTTAAATCAATAGAGATGGATTGATGGTTGTTGAAGATGGGTGATGGGTACTTAGATATTCTTATATTCTTTTGCTTTTTTCATACATTGAAATTTTCTGTAGTAAAAAAATCAACACATTAAAAAATAAAAAGTGAATAAAATAAAATTTTTGGAGAAAGAATAGATAGTTCAGTGGAGGATGTTACCTGCTTGAGAGGAAATAAAATTGGTCTGTATCTCCCAGTATAGTCAAAAATTAATTTCAGATAGATTGAAAGTATGCATGTAATTAATTCCAGATGGATTATAAACGTACATTTAAAGGACTTAAGGAATAGAAGAAGATACAGGGGAACACTTTATAATCTTGCAATTGGGAGAAACTTTTTAGGAAAAAACAAAATTTAGAAGTCATAAAGGAAAAGATTGGCAGTTTTGAATAAAAGAATTGTAAACTTATGTACAATAAACTTAAAATACAGGTTGCAGCCTAGGCAAACATGTTTGCTGTGTATATAGCAAATAGTTATGTTCATAATATATAAAAAGCTTCCACAAAATCAATATGACAAATACACATAACTTGTAGGAAAATGAGCAAAGGATATGATCAGACAATTCAAAGAAGAAAACAAAACAATAAAAGGCTTATCAAAGTATGAAAAGAGGGGCCGGCCTAGTGGTATAGTGGTTAAGTTCGTGTACTCTGCCATGAGTTCAGATCCCAGGTGTGGACCTACACACTGCTCACCAAGCCATACTGTGGCAGCATCCCACATACAAAATAGAGGAAGATTGGCACAGATGGTAGCTCAGGGCCAATCTTCCTCACAAAAAAAAAAAAAAGAAAGAAAGGAAGAAAGAAAGAAAGAAAAGATTTCCAACCTTACTAATAAAAAGCACAAATTAAGACTACTTTTTTGCCCATCAGACTGGCAACAAATGAAAAGAGTGATACTATCCAGTCTTGATGGAGATAGGATCCAACAGGCATTTTCATAGTCTTGCTAGAAATGTAATTTGGGGGCCATCCCTGGTGGCCTAGTGGTTAAGTTTGGTGTGCTCCGCTTTGGCAGCCTGGGTTTGGTTCCTGGGTGCAGACCTACACCACTCGTCTATCAGTGGCCCTGCCGTGGTGGTGGCTCACATAGAAAAAAAGAGGAAGATTGGCAGAGGATATTAGCTCAGGACAAATCTTGTTCATCCAGAAGAGAAATGTAATTTGGTTCAACATTTTTTGAGACAAATTTGGTAGTATCTTTGCAATGTGATTTTTCTATGGCCTGGCAATTCTACTTCTAAATAAAGATTTAGTTTAAGATACATATGTACTTTTTATTGCACTGTTTATAATAGAAAAAAATCAAAATATCCCAAATTTTAATCAGTAGGAGAATAAGTAACTAAAGTGTGGCACACCTATATACTAGAAAATCATTCAGTTGTTAAAAAGAATGTACATTTGAAATGCTATTTAGATTATTGTTAAATAAAAAGAGCAAAGTGCAAAGCAATATGTACAGCAAGATGGCATATTTATATATCTATAAATATCTGTATAAGCGTAGAAAAAATCAGGATGCTATTTATTTACTAACTATACAGTTATTACTCTGGAGGGTTGTGTGTGGAGGGACAGGACATTCATTTATTTATATAGTTCAAAAAGAGTGTGGTGTACTCTTTTTGGTGGGTTTAAGTTTCTAATTTTTTTTTCTGAACTTTTTGGACAAATAGATCTTTAAGAAAGAAAATCAAAAGCAAAACGTATTGAGACTCGACTTCGTGCCATATATAACTAGGAACAATGAAGGATACTAAAAAAAAGGAAGCGTGTCTCTGCTCTCATAGCCACGAATACACTGTAGATAAGTCAAACTGTGATAAATGCTATAAAAAAACCACATTGAAATATATGCCACTTAAAGCAATCTGCTGGGAAATGTCCACAGGATCGTATGATCTAGTTCATAGCTCTTGCC
This sequence comes from Equus caballus, assembly GCF_041296265.1. NCBI lineage: Eukaryota > Metazoa > Chordata > Mammalia > Perissodactyla > Equidae > Equus > Equus caballus. The sequence continues at coordinate 57,405,428 of NC_091703.1, read as the reverse complement.
CGAATACTGCAAGAGAGGGTAACAAGATCTCAAGCTTTAAGCTACTATTCAGTAATGTCATCTTAGGAGAAGGAGTCAGTACGAGGCGACTTCTAATGCAGAGATTTTGCTGATGTCCAAGTGATGTATGTCAAATAGCAGAAATGAACAGTGAAAGATGCCATAGCTACTACCTTCACAATGGACGAGCCACAAATATTTCTCACAAACCTCCGCTGAACTGTCTTTGTTTGGGTCTTGGTCCTGCAAGCTCTCCCTGCCTCTTTTTCTTTCTCTCTTTACTTAGTATAAATTATCAGAAGATTTTAGGTCATGAAAACGTTTTTTTTTTCCCCTCTCACTGGTAAGTATGTCTTCAGAGAAAGCAAATTTTGAAAGGGAACATGCTGCCAGAAAAGCATTTGCGACTTGAACACAGACCAAATACACATTCAGTTAGTTTCTTCCGGGGGCGAAGGTTCAGCCTTCAGACTGTGGGCAGGAATGGTCAGTCCTTCCTGCTCCGTGCATCCTCAGTGGGGGCTGTCGATGTTTCCGAGACGTTTCTCATCAGAGCAGTGTGTGCTGGAAGCTTCTGCCCATTGTGTTTTTAGTCTTGCTTTACAGGCTTCGGGCCTGAGGCTTGATCGTGGGCTTGGCAAGCATCCATCCTGGACTCCTGGCCTGGGGGATCTGTAAATGACTACCCCTCTTTCCAGTTTCAGTGCTGCAGCTCACCTTTGGCACTGGAAATCCTGTCCTGAACTCCAGCCCGAAAGTCTGAAGAGCTTTTATTAACTTTACATGGTGGCTGGGTGATGTTTGATATTTAACAACCAGTAGAACGTAGGCGCTGACCGGTCAGAACAGATGCCAACTGATGGGCTGGTGCCTTTTAGTTGTTGGATCCTGGGGAGCTTCAGGAGTTCAGAGTGGGTGGCAGGTGGGCAACAGGGAGGACACTCAGGGCTCTTGGGGCCTCTACCCCTTGGGGCTGCCCAGGTCCTGTTCTGCCTGAACTAATTGCCAGACGCTCTAACGCTTCTGCACACCCAGCTTTGAGTATTTGATGCCTGAATTCTCTCACGGCTGTGCCGACCCACTCGCTCTTGCCTGGACTTACCCAGGCCCCTTAGCAGGCCTGGCTTGCTACTTGCCCCCATCACCTGTCTGCCGCCCCAACTAATGAGGCCCTGTACATCTTGTGGCTGAGTTGGCCTGGGTCCTGATGGAGTCGGCCTCAATTTAGGAATTCCTCATAGAAACAATATCTTATCGGGATTAAGTTGGACTTCAAGACTAAGCTGTTACTTGAGAATAGCTTGTTAGGGATGCTCTTGATTCAGCTGTAGTTGTAAGGTTAGTTTAACCGCCCATTGTTCCTTTGTGTAGAGTGTTAGCTGTTCAATTTGCATATGCATTTAGGTCTTTATTTTGGGTTCTTGGTCTTAGCCCACCATTCTCTCCTGTGTATTGAGTTGTTTCTGATGCGCTGTCTGATAAATTGACTCTAGTCTGAAAGACTGCTTTGTAATGGGTATTGAAAGGCACTTAAGCATGTCCTTGAAGAATACCGACTGACCACTTGTTAAGACCTTGCAGTTACTTGCTGCAAATAAGTGCAAGTTGTTTTTTCCCTCTGTTTTCTCTCTTTCCCCACCTGCACCCCTCCCATGCTCACATTTTTGCCGGCACTCAGGGAGCTACGCAGTCTCACCTGTGTCCCTTGCCTTTCCTCCTGCGTTCTGTCTGTCACGCCCCTCTCTGCTGCCTTCGCTCTCGTGACTGGTCTTGGTGGCGTTTGCTTAGTGGGACTTCACCACGGCAGCAGTCTTGCTGTTTGTCTGCTATTTGGCTTCTCAGCATTTGCGATTGAGAAGTTGTAAACACCCCATAAAACGTGCTTCCTTATTTTATATTTCCTAGTTTCTTATCTCGAAAAGGACATTGTCTCTGACATATTCCTATTTTAGACTGTGACTCTTTTTGCTTTGTAAACATGGTCGCTAGAGATATCGTCTGTGAGTGAGTATCTCAGCAAAGAGCTGCATGCAGCCAGATGGTGCTCACACTCGCAGCATCCTCTGTAAGCCCCCTCGGTCTGTAATTATGAGGCTGCGTTATGATTTGCTGGTTGCTCTGCTATTTATAGAGCCTGTCGTGGCACATGGCTGGCTGTGCCCCGGGGCTGGGAGCCTCGTTGCTGAGAGGAGGCGCGGACCCTGGCTGCGGGAGAGCAGATTGTACCACTGCTGCTCCTGTTTCTCGGGCGGCCACCCTCACTGGCCCCCCCTGAGTTTTGAGTGGAGCTTCAGCTTCTCTCTGCAACTCGGTCTGCCTCCCAGACGGCTGCTGCTTCTGTGTCCTGATGCGGCCTGTTTTTGATGTCTGTACTGCCCACTGTTTTGCTGTTACTCTCATTTTTTGTGCTGATGGACTTGCTGTCTTCCAGAAGCTCTTTATTGCTGATCCTTCCCTGTCATTGAATGTTAAATATGGCTCATAAGTTATTAATGGCACGGTTAGGAAATCAGACTTTGTGTTTGTTGCAGGTCAGCCTCCCGGGGAATAGGCTTTGAGATAGAGATTGTGTGCTGGAGATGGACAGCAGAGTGCCCTCAGGAACATCACTTAAAGGGAGTGAGGGAACAGGATTGGGCAGAGAGAGAAGCTGAATTGTGATACATATGCAACTGGGGCCTCAGCTGATTCTGGAAGTTCTGGAGCTGAGAGGCCCTTCAGAGTTGTCCCTAATTGAGGCAAGCATACCCCCTTTCCACTTACCAGCATTGGCCCTGGGGAGGGAGTGTGACCCTGGGCTAGACAGCTAGCTCTCAGGCTGAGGGCAGTTCCTGCAGAGGGATTCAGCTAAAACCCAGGAGCTGCCACCTCTCCTAGCAGCTGGGGAGATGAGTGCCTGGCTCATGAAGGCGGAATTTGGGTGGTGCCCCACAGCATCCGCTAAAATGTTCTTGGTATAGTTTTGCATATCCTGGATACAATTCCTACCCTACTTTTAACTTGATTTTAATACGAATGCAATGTGGGTTACATACTCTGAGAGTCTCTTGAAAGCTAAGCATAGGGGCCGGCCCCATGGTCGAGCGGTTGAGTTCATGTGCTCTGCTTCGGCTGCCCAGGGTTTCACCGGTTCGAATCCTGGTTGTGGACGTGGTGCCGCTCCTCAGGCCATGCTGAGGTGGCATCCCACATGCCACAACTAGAAGGACCCACAACAAGAAATAGACAACTATGTACCGGGGGGCTTTGGGGAGCAAAAGGAAAAATAAAATCTTTTAAAAATTAAAAAAAAAGCTAAGCATATTTTTTTATGGTTTATTTTGGTAAAAAACATGATGTTGATGAATTTTGTCTAAGAAAAAGTGGAGTAGAGGCAGTTTCAATGGAATAAATCCTCCATTATTGGACAGTGACTGCCCATAAAATTCACTGTCATTCTGTGCTGATGGCTTTATTTCTAAAAGCCAAAGCAAGAGATGGGCAGGGTGAAGGATTGACACCTGTTGTACCAAAAGCAGCAGGGTTCATAAATTTCTGCAAACCTTTTTTTGGTAGGTATAGTCCAAATGTAAAGAATCATCAAGGAATAGGCATAATTATTATTAGAAAAATAACGCAAGTTCATCCTTTGGTAGTATCATTTATGTGTTTGACAAAACAACACAACAGATATTGTTTAATCTGCCCATGAAACTACAAACAGATGGAGTAGACGTGGCTGCCAGAGGGGAATTAGACTGACCTGATATTTCACGGACCAGGTTGTTGATAGAGAACACAGATTAACAGACCAAAACACTGAGTCAAAATTACTTTTCAATCTATGATAGAAGCAGAGTGCTCACAGCCCTACAGGACACTGTAGAGCGGGGGTTGGCAAAGATTTTCCGTAGAGGGCCACCTAGTCAAGATTTTGGACTTTCCAGGCTGTGTGAACCCAGTTGCGACTACTCAACTCTGCTTTTGTAGCAGAGAAGTCACCATAGATGATATAGACATGGCTGTATTCCAATAAAACGTTGCCAAAATAGATAGTGGGTCAGATTTGGCCTTAGGGCCATAGTTTGCTGACCCATGATGGTGAGCACAGGTCAGGTTGCCTGAATTTCAATTCTAGAGCAGATACTTACTAAGTCTTAGGCAAACTTCTAAGTGTTCATTTTCTTACCTGTGAGCGGGCATTAAAATAGCATGTACCTCTTAGGAATACTACGAGAAATAATGGGATCATGCGTCTGCAGTGTTTGGCACATAGGAAGTGCTTGATAACTAGAAATTGTTATGACTTCTGCAACTGTGAAGAGTTAGAGAGATTTGTATATAGTTAACCAGCTGAACAGTGTTGGAAAACTGTTAGATAAATGGGCTCAAATTATGTTTGGCTGTGTAATAAGATGTGTAAATGGAACTCTTTTTGTCTTAGTTTTGTCTGAGGACCCAAGAGTTGTAGTTGGCAAGGATCGCATTGCCAGAGAGATGAGCTAGACCACCATGCAGGACTTGCGAAGGAGGGGGCTGTAAAATCGGCGGGGTCTGCTGTTGCTCACCAATATCTATGTTCTTTTCTTCTGGGCACGTGGCCTCACTACACGTTTTGGCTTCCCTTGCACTTAGGTGATGGCACGTCACTGAGTTCTAGTTTGCGAAATGTAAGGAGAAGTGATGTGTGCTGTTTGAAGGCCTGGCCCGTTGGAGCCATCCACACGCAATCCTGGCTCTTTTTCCGTAAACTAGCAGAGTGGGGAGGGCATTGAAGACCTAGAGGGCCACAAGATGGGAGGTGCTGAGGCCCTAAATGACTGTATGGAGCAGAGCACTCATCCCACGTGCTGGTCCACGTGTGAGCGTGCCGTGAGTGACACGTAAACTTTTATTGTGTTGAGATGCTGAGATTTCGGTGTTGCTTGCTACAGCAGTTAGCCTACACTGACATTTATAGTCACCCCTCACCAAGTTTAGGCTATATGGATAAAGGCTGAGGATCCAGTTATGAGAGCTTAGAGCAGTGCTTGTTCCATAGAACTTTCTGTGATAATAGAAATGTTTTATCTGTATCATCTAATTCAGTAACCACTAGCTCCCTGCGGTATTGGGTACTTGGAAGGTGGCTAGTCTGCCTGAGGAACTGAATTTTTGGTTTAATTTTAATTAATTAAAATTTAAACGTGGGGCCGGCCTGGTTGCATAGTGGTTGAATTCGCACACTCTGTTTTGGCGACCTGTGGTTTGCAGGTTTGGATCCTGAGCGCAGGCCTAGCACTGCCCATCAAGTCATTCTGTGACGGCATCCCACATGAAATAGAGGAAGACTGGCACAGATGTTAGCTCAGGGACAATCTTCCTCAAGCAAAAAGAGGAAGACTGGCAATAGATGTTAGCTTAGGGCCAATCTTACACGCACACACACACACTCACACACGCACACACACAATTTAAATGCAAATGGCCACATGTGACTAGTGGCTACCCTATTGGATAGCTCAGAGTTAGAGACTGGAAAATTTGTTAGCAGTGCACTGAGTTTCACCCCAAGTAAGACCACAAGTCTCACCCCATGAGAGATTTTCCTAATGAGAGCAACTTTAAGTAGACCGCTGGGAAAGCTTGACTCGTGTCCTCAGAGTCTGTGTCCCAGGGCTGCTGCCAGACCACGTGGGATAGTTCCAAAGAACCAGAGACCACGCCTGGCTGGCTGCTCTGTTGGTGGAGCGAGCAGAGGTGGGTGCACTGGAAACAGCTTGTTCTCCCAGAATGTGTTAGGGCAAGGACACATGAGCATTTCTTATGGATCTCTTGGGAGAAAGAGCCCTGAGTCACTTTAAGCCCTGTCCAGGAGGAAGCCAGGAGGAGTGAGATGACCTCAGTGGAATGGCACTGTTTTTGTGACTGGAAGTGGCTAGAGAACTTTTTAATTATCTGAGAATGACTAGAAAAATTATAGGATCTACCCAAAATTTTCTGTAGGGTTGGGAGAAAACTAACCCCTTACTGTGGGTTTGAAGGATGGCCGGGAGAGAGAGTATAGTTAGTTTTCTGAGTGTACCCTATGATGCTTGCTTTGGTTAATCTAACAGTTATAATTAAAAAGCACTTTAAGCTCCTTAAAGGAGAAGATGCTATATCTCAAATGGCTTCAACCTCTAAGTCTTTTATTCTTTTCCCCACCCCCTCCGTGGAGGCCATGTTTTGTGTCTTAGGCGCAGATCGGTGCAGAATCAGACCTACTACGTTTTAGGCCATGTTGTAAGGATATATGTGTAACTCAATGGAATTTAAGAAAAAGCCAGCAAAAGGGTCTGGCTTCACAGCAATGAGAGTTGAGAGTCGGTTGTGGCTTTCAGGCCTTCTCACTGCAGTGAAATGCCAGAGGTATGACTCAGAGTTACTCCACTAGCTGCGGCTTTTCCTTGTGCTGTCAGCTGCTTTTCTCTCCTCACTGTTGTTTCTGTACTCTGTTACCCTCAGCCTACACAAGGGCCACACAGCTTCCATCAGGCCTTCTACGTCCCTGTTACCCAAAGTTTGGTCTGCAGACCAACACCATTGGGATCCTCTGGGAGCTTGTTAGAATTTCAGAATCTCAGGCCCCACAATCTGCATTATAAGAAGCATCCTAGGCTATGCATATACCTAGTAAAGTTTGAGAAGCCTGGTCTACAGAATGATTTTTCTTTCAGTTTCAACTTCTGTGCTGAGTGGCCCAGGCTCTTGGTATTTCTCTATCGAACTGTCAAGGGAGGGACTCCACCCAAGTGTCAAGACTCAGGAACCGTGACCTGAGGGGTGGAGTGCCGTGGTACCAACACCCTCCCCCAGGCAGAAGGGACTGTGGGTGGGGCATATGTCCAAGAAGGGAACGATTGACTTCAGTAAGATTTCGAAAGATTTCCATTTACAAAACTGCATTTCAGTTGTAATACGTTTGCAATTTGAAAAAACGTCAGGTCTCTCCGCCAGTCAGAGCTTGTGAGCAGCAGGAACTCATAACCAGTTGATAGAATATTTGTCAATATAAAAGAAACACTATATTACTAACCCGTGAAACCTTACCTAAAGTAAGCCTACAATTCCTTAGACTTTGTAGAGATTAAAAATAAACTTTTTGCTGTCATCATACCTCCAGGAACCAGTGATCTATACCAAAGGATGATTAATCATTAGAAAATAAGACTCTAAAAAGGTAATATTTTGCCCCACTGTCCCTTATTTGTCAGAGAATACATTCTCTCTGAAAACAGGTAGCTCTAGATACATTATTTTCTTATCCAGCTGACAGAGTGGCTTCCATGGTCATTCTTTTAATGTAGGATTGTTAAGACCAGAAAGGGCAAAGTTGCTCTAATCTTGAGGGTCCCGCTGCACACAGCACAATGGGGAACAGTGAATTTATGACCAAAACTACTCACTAACCACACAGTAGGAGGTAGGAGCTGGTATTAGTGAGAGCAGACATTCTCAGACTGTAGTCATGGAATGGCAGCATCACCATCGCCTGAGGACTCGTTAGAAAGGCAAATTCTCAGCCCCCATCCCAGATTTCCTCCATCGGAAGCCTCAAGGGTGCTGCCCAGCAATCTGTATTTTAATCAGTCTTCCTGGTGGCTCTGAGGCTTGATAAAGTTTGAGAACCACTGATTAGAGTAATGCAGACTTTCATGGCAAGTATATACTTCAGTGTATAATGGTTCAAACTCTCAAACAAAATAGAAATATATTTGTTGCTCACTTAAGGGTATAGATGGGTGAGCAGGTTGGCAGAGTGGCCTCCTGCATGATGTTATTCAGGGACTCAGGCTGATGAAGCCACTGCCACCTTTAATATGTGACTTTCAAGATTACTCTGAAGGTCATCTCAGCTAAAAGAGAAGAGCGTGGAGAAGTGGCTGTGGGAGGTGTTTATGGGTTAGGTCCACAAATGGCATACATTATGTCCACATTCCATTGGCTAGGACTTAGTCACGTGGCCCTACCTAATTGCAAGGGAAGCCAGGAAATGTGTTCTAGCTTGTGCCCAAGAAAAAGAGGCAAACATGGATTTTGGTGAGCAGCTAGCAGTGTCTGTCATAAACTGTTTATGGAAATTTCTGAGATTTTCTGTATTCTGGACCTAGTTTATTGCATAAACCCCTTTGACAGTCTGGTGAAGCCCATGGACTCATTCCCAATGTTTTTAAATGCATAAAAGAATATACATAGGATTACGACGTTAGCCAATTATATTGAAATACAATTACAAATTATTAAAAAATATATATATGTATTTTTTTTTTTGGTGAGGAAGATTGGCCCCGAGCTAACATCTATTTACCAGTCTTCCTCTATTTTATATGTGGGATGCTGCCACAGTGTGGCTTGATGAGCAGTGTGTAGGTCCATACCTGAGACTCCTAAAGCAGATTGCGTGAACTTAACCATTATGCCACTGGGCTGGCCTGCTAAAGACATTTTTGATAGAGCAATATATGTACTTCTTTATTAATGCATTAAATAACAAGATCTAATGATAGATTTACTAACTACTGTGATTTTGAAGTAACAATGAGTATAAATGGTATTTTGAGATATCTGCAGCCACTGTAATTTAAGATTTAAATATCTGTGATTTCTTTTGGTGGCAAAAGTCACAGGTACTGCTAATAATACCAGGTGTATGGCCTACATTCATAATTGAGCAATATGCTAAATTTCAATGAGAGGTTAGTAAAAATAGAGATATAAATTTTCCCCATCCAAGATCATTGACTGCCCCCCCCCCCCCATCTCTCTTGAATTTTATCCATGGATCCAAGAACTTCTGCTATTCACTTCATTTCTAGCCTTGGATGAGGAGAATCAGAATTTGTAGGGGTATTACATGCTGTATAAATGTCAGTTGATCGAGCTTCATAATATTTGAGTATGGTAAATTTGTATCTGATATACCTATAAACTTTGGTTTTTCAGGTATAGCAATACACAAAAGCAATTCTGTGTACATACTCAATGACTCAATGAATTAGTTTCCATTTATTCAGATGCTTCATCAGTAAACTGGATGTTAGTTTGATCTTATATAACAATAATTGTTACCTGAAAATGTTAACTTTTTCAATTTCTCCTCACTTATCTAAATTGTTTATAGACCTTTTCTTGTTTTAATCAGTTAGCATATATTCCTGAGCACTTCCGTGGTGCCCAGGCGTATGACTGTATGTAGACGATTAGCCCTGAATGCATTGCAGCCTTCTAATCTCCCTGCCTACAAACGGAGTGGCGAGAGCGCTAGTCTGGAGTTAGAGACCTGGCTTCTAATCTGGGTTTTTCTAAGGGTGAGCTTTTGCCTTAGGGAGGTTACTTAACCCTCAAAAGCCTCAGTTTGGTTGAAGTGGATACAATAGGCTTAGCACCTAAATGGTGCTTAATAAATTTTTGTTTTGATGTCTTCTACCTTTTCATGCTGGTCTGCACAGCCCAACAGCCGGTCAAGTCTGTGTATTCAATCTGCGAGGAGAATAGTTAACTGTGTGAAAGCATGACAGCAAGAGTAGGCAGTGGGCTTTTTTGTTTGTAAGCAACAGAATCTGACTCTGTGTGACTTAAGCCAAAAGAGAATTTATTACAAATATATGGTGGAACTCGCAATCAAGACTGAAGATCTGGTTAGAAAGGACAGAAGTAGGCAGCTTCCGAAGGGGTTGGGTGCAGCCGCTAGACTAATGAATCCCTAGTGAGTTTTTCAGTCTTCACCTCCCTCCATTTAATATCCAGCATCCAAGCAGAGAGACTTGGATTGTTTGAGCCTTGGCCCTGAGCCTCCCCGTGAACTGCACCAGGTTCTTAAGGGGCAGGATCTAGAGTGAGCTGTGGAGCCCCTGCCTCAGCTCTGTATCGAGACCGCACATCTCGAGGAGTCATTACCCAAAAGGTGCTGAGAAAATGGGGAGGCCTAAAGATGCAGATGTCCACTACCGAGAGACCTCCACGTGTCTATCACCTGCTGGTTAAAGGGGATCCGGGCAAGAGCGAATGAATAGAGAGAGAAATGGACTTGATTTGACACCGTCAAATCCTGGGAGCATCTCTGAGAGCTTATAGCACCACCTACCGTTTTAAAATAAAATTTCCTCTGTTAAAAGTTGTGGCTTATTTTTTAGAGTATTTGGGACAAGCAAGTGTAATAAACCATAAACCTATAATTCTGTGCAGTGGTTGAGGGAAATAAAAAAAGGTGGCTGCCCGGGTTGCTCATGGTGTTTGTGATCACAGCTCTGAATGCTGGGGTGTAAAATGCTGCTGCAACCTCCCAGAACTCAGAAAAATAGTAGTAGTGATGGTGATAATTTATTGACTACTTATTGTAATCCATGTACTGTTCTAAGTACTACTATGGATTATCTTGTTTAAACCACACCATAACGCTGTGAGAGAGGCAGTACTGTGTGCATTTGATAGATGAAGGAACTGAGGCACAGAGAAGTCACTTGGCCAAGATGGCACACCTAGTAAGTGAGCGAGCTGGTGTGCGAGCCCAGAGAGTCTGCCTCCCTGGAGACTGAGTGCCTGGGACTCTAGAGTGAAGAGCTCTCTCCTGATGCCCGGGGTGGTCAGCCTCCCGGCAGGACCCCCCATGTGTCTGCCAGCAAGCACACCTGCAGGGTGATTCGTTTTCCTCTTTACATCTGATGAAGAACACTTTTGTCTTTAAGAATGTCTATCATTCACACAATTAGTGTGCATAGTAATCCTGGCCAACACTTCAATATCCCTACGTGCCAGACACTCTTGTAAGAACTTTACTCACATTAATTCGTTTATTCTTCTCAACATCCCTATGTGGGGACTGCGATTTTCAGTCTCCATTTTACAGGTGAGGGAATGGTTAAGTAACTATCCGAGATCACACAACCAGGACATGACAGAGGCAGTGCGTGAGCCCAGATCGTCTGCCTGTGGTGTGTGTACTGTACCACAGCGCGGATAAAACTTGTTTAAATGTAAGAGAAATCAGAGAGGCCTACGTGATGGTGCTCAGATCTTGAAAAGAATGTGAAGGTGGGATGAAAATGACTGACGTTTAGGAAGGACTGTTTTAAACTGCTTCCAACTTTTATTACAAGTAATGCTCGAATATCCTCCCGGACATACTTGGTAGAATTTCTCTAGGGTAGATAGAGGCATGTGGATTTACTGCGTTATTGCTCTGCAGAATGACTGTACCAACATGTTTTAAGTTTTCTGGGTCACTTTAAGGGAGTTTTATGTAGTTTTTTTTCCTAAGTGTTTCTAAAATTTGTAGGTCACCGAGGACTATTGGTAACAATACAAGTTAAGCAAAATCCAGTTGCTTATTACTCGTAAGAGCATAAGAGAAGGAGAATCTGCATTCTTACCAAAGAAATAGACTCAACTCTCCCACTGTGACAAAAGCTAGTGTATTATCAAGTACTTTATAATTCTACCACTGCTCTTATTTCTGAACTAGAAAGAAGGCGGGGGCTGTGGAAACTAATGCCACCTAGTGGTTAGACTAAACTCTGCTCCTAGAGGTTCTCGGTCCTCAAAGTGCTGAAAAGTACCAGAGGAGCTGGTTAAAAATCAGATTCTTGGAGCCAGTCCTGTGGCCTAGTGGTTGAGTTCAGTGTGCTCTGCTTCAGCAGCCAGAGTTTGGTTCCTGGGCACGCACCCATACCACTCCTCAGTGGCCATCTTGGCAGCCATGTTGTGGCAGTGACACACGTACAAAATAGAGGAAGACTAGCAACAGATATTAGTTTAGGATGAATCTTCCTCAGCAAAAAAAGAAAAAAAAAATCACATTCTTGGCCTCACCCCTAGTGAGTCTGCTTCAGAAAGGAGAGAGATAAAGAGGGGTGTGTGTGTGTGTATGTGTTGTGGGGGGGGGGGGGAGGGTGTCCAGGAACCTGCATATTTAAAAAGCAGCCCGCATGGTTGTCGGTTCTGACCCGTTTGGTCCTAACTCTGCTCGCAGAACGCGGCTTAGGAATTGGCTCAGCTCCTTCTTTTCCCTAATCCTCTTCACCAGCAGCTGCTGTCGCCGCTCCTGGATTATATGGGAGCTGTGGGGATCTGCCACCACTATTTTGGGTTGAGGAGGATGCAGCTCAGCTTGCACATAGAGGAGGAATGGGAACAGGCTAACATGTTGGGGGTGAGAAGAAAGTGCTTGAACTGTGACCTCAGCTTTGCCAAATGTATTTGCATTTCCTCAGCCCCGACATTTGTCTTTTCTCCCCTCTCTGTATCCTTCAGCCTGGAATTCAGGGTCTCTATCAGCAGACGCCAGACCTTGTCCGTGTCCCTCAGTGAGAAGGCCGCTGTGCACATCCATCTTTCAGAGTCCCACAGGATCATGCTCAGCCTCTTCTCGTCCTGCTTCTCCTTCTAAAATTCCCTCTTCTATTCTTTATGCCTTTGCTATCTTTAAATTTTCATACATCTTTTAAACTTCAGAAGCCCTACCACTTCAGAGAAGCCCTCCTTGGAGCGTTGGTCCCCTTTGCCCCCTCACGTCCCCCATCCTCACGCGTATCTTTACTCTTATCCCGGCACACCATCAAATAGTGGTTCTTCTTGCTACACAGATATTCCATCCATCTGTCTGTTGTTGTACTTATCCATCCATTCTTTATGTTGTTTCCCTTGCCTGGAATATTCATCCTTCAAATGCTACCCACTCAACTAAGCCAAATATAGACTATTCTCACCTTCATTCACTGATTCCTTCTCCGAGATCTGTGGGCACTGACAGTCCTCAGCTGCCCACTTTGCCCCTTAATTACACATTCCAGTGTGTTCATGAGCTCTGTTAGACTTCTGCTCTCCAGGAAATCGTGAGCTACATGAGGACAGAGATTATTTTATGTAATTCTTTCAGATTTCCCAAAATATGCACATTCCCAAATGCATGATATGGCTTAAATGAACTTGTTCCTGTTGTCTAGCGAGTTGTCCTTATTCACACCTTGCTCTAAAAGAGAAGGAAAAGTAACATCTTGTTGAGCACCTGCTGTTTCCCAGATCCTGTGCTTAGAATTTTTATCTATGTTACCTTACTTAAAACCTAAAAACTCTGTGAATAGGATGTTATCTATTTCTTAGATTAGAACAGTTAGACTCACAAATATTTAATCATTGTGTAGCTACAATTACCAGGTCAGCATTTGGACCCAGGCCCATCTGTCCCCAAAACCCACAGTCCTCCCTCCATCGTGTTGCCTCCATTTCGTTGCAGGTCTTCATTTTATGGTATTTTGTAAGGGTGCTTTGCATTCCTGATTTCCTTTCTTCCAGGAGTCTGCTCTCAGGAGGGTCAAGTGGCACCACACTTGGAATAGTGCTCAGTCCTGCTCCCTATACCCTGCTTCATGCCTATGTGGGAATACCATTCTTCACCCGTGGTCTGATTTGTATACACACAAGTAAAGCAATGTGCCCACCTGCCTTCTTTTTTTGGACTGGCTTTACTGGATTAAAAACACTTCTTGGGGCCAGCCCTGTTGCGTAGTTGTTCAGCTTCAGCACACTCTGCTTTGGTGGTGTGGACCTACACTACTCGTCAGCTGTGCTGTGGTGGCAACCCACATATAAAGTAGAGGAAGACTGGCACAGATGTAAGCTCATGGCTAATCTTCCTCAGCAAAAAAAAGAGAAAGATTGGCAACAGATGTTAGCTCAGGGCCAGTCTTCCTCAGCAAAAAACAAAAACAAAAACAAAAAACTCTTAGTGTTGAATAACTCTGGGCCCTGAAACACTTAGGTGCTTTACAGAACACACCACCTTTGCTTGCATGCCAAGCCTGTTTCTCCATGCTCACTTTGGAAATGTAAATGATCTCAGTGAGCTGGGTGTTTTTTGGAACTCTTTGTATAACTAGCCCCAGAAAATTTCCAAACTAACTCAATACAACTCTGGATTTGTTTGGTTGTGTTCTGTGCTACAGGGATTCAGGGCAAGCCCTCGGCATCTTAGGAGACGAGCTGCAGCGGCTGCGGCTGCCCGTCTGGAAGAAGCCAAGCCTGTGGTGGAAGTTCACCATCAGAGCGAGCAGGAAATTTCAGTGAGGAAACGAAGAATCAAGAAAAATAGCCGAGTCCAGCCAGAATTTTATCACTCCGTTCAAGGTGCTTCAACCAGAAGACCTGTAAGTAGAGAAGTGTCTTTTATAACAATGTTAAATACGGTGTCAAAGGGTGTGGTCATTCTTTTAGTTTTAAAAAATTATCAGGTGAACTTGAAATATTTACGCTCTTGGTATCCCCAGCATGCGGCCGTGTGTACTCACGTGAGTTCCAGCAAGGAATGTGGTTTCACAGGAAGCCCTGGGGCAGGGAGTTGCTGAAGAATCCAGTTAGTCGCTGCCAGACAGATGGATGTAAAAACTGGGGAATTCTGAGCCCCGTTGGAGCCGGGGTCTAGGATGAGGATGGGGGCCATAGAGTCAACAAGCTGAGGTGCGGTGCTGACCAGATCAGAGCTGGGGAAGAGGGCCGACCCCAAAGCCAGCAGCAGGGTGGGAGGAGCGTGGACGGAAAGGAAAGGGGAGGTTGGAGTCTGGGTGGGAGCTGAACCCCTGCAGGGGGCTCTTGGCCAGTCAGGCCTGCGCTGCCCGCTGCAGCCAGCCAGGGTGACTCTGTGAGGGTGCTGGCCTTCTCAGGTGTGGCGTTTCTGTTGTTCCCAGGCAGCAGCCTTGTCCTTTGCTTTTCTTTTTTTTCTTTTTGTTGAGGAAGATTAGCCCTGAGCTAACATCTGCCGCCAATCCTCCTCTTTTTGCTGAGGAAGACAGGCCCTGAGCTAACATCCATGCCCATCTTCCTCTGCTTTCTATGTGGGACTCCTACCACAGCATGGCTTGACAAGCAGTGCCATGTCCACACCCGGGATCCGAACCGGCGAACCCCAGGCCGACGAAGAGGGACATGTGCCCTTAACCGCTGCGCCCCGGTGGCCCTGCCTTGTCCTTTTCTAACCAAGTGCCCTGTGTCTCTGTCGGCCCAGTGCTGCCTGACCGGGGAAATTCGCGGCTCACCTGGGGCTGGTCTCCATCTACTTCCTGCTCGCCTCTGAAGCACATTTTTCTGTGTGCCTGGATTTTTTTCTTGGTTGGGGTTCTCACGCATGGACTTTTTACCAAGGCTGTGACAGTTAAGGATTTGGGGCTTAGAACATGACAAACTTTTACAAAACTATTTCGTGACTTTAATTTTCCGTTGGTTTAGCATTAAAGCAAATTTCCCTCTGGTTCATGCCAACCTAGGGGAGCCATCAATATTTGACTTGATAATAAGTCTTCGTAAATTATTAAAACAGAACTGCCATCCTGTGGGGGTGACCATGTGGCAGGCACATGTGGAAATTGTTAGAAAGCCAGGAGAATGTCTGACAGTGACCAGGCTGGTGACAATGGCAAGAAGCTAAATTCCTTTACAGAAAACGTCTCATTTATCTTTAACCATTTGTAAAATAAGCACATACTTAGAGACGAGAATATTCTTTTCATGATTTAATAAAACAAAGGCTAAGGAGAATTGGTGTCTACGTGGAGCAATATTAAATAGTAGGAAAATTTATTCATTCAACAAACGTGAGCTTTTTACAGGAAATAAGGGACTCACAGATATATATTAATAACTGTCAGTTATTGAGGGCTTACTGTATAAGAGGAATTATTCTACATGACTCACTTAATAACCCTCTGAGGTAGAGGTGGTTGTTGTTCCCATTTTATGGGTGCTGACATTGAGGCCCAGAGAGAGTAAAGAACTTGCCTAAGTTTACCCAGTTGTTTGGGGCAGAGTCCATGATTTGCATCTAGGCAGCCCGCCTCCAGAGCCCAAGCACGTCCCTCTACCATCTGCCACCCTCCTGTGTTACCTGGTCTCCAGGAACTCCCAGTTGAGTCAATGGACAGACATGCAAACAAGTAAACGTAAAGCATGTCTGTGTTACGCAGATGCTGTTGTAGAGTTGTGCACGTGGCACTACAGAAGCGTCTTGGAGGTCCAGTGATATTTACAGAGAAGCAGACACCTGAGATGAGTCCTGAAGGACAAGGAGTTTATCAGCTGGGAAGTGGAGGCCGATATCTCTGATGAGAAGAACACGTACAAAAGCACCGAGGCACTGAAGGATATGGCACACTGGGGACAGCTCGAGGTGCTGCCGGTAGATGAGACTGGATGGGTCAGGCAGGGCCAGATCATGAAGAGATTGTCTGTTATGCTGAATAGTTGGTTTTATCTCTGTGATGGGGATCTATGGAAGGTAGGGATTAGGCACCTTGGTTCTCTTGCCCAGAATCTAGAGAATTCTTTGCTTCTTCTCATCTCCCGCTGTGGATCAGGATGGAGGAAGTGATTATCATCAAAGTTTAGAAACCCTCCGCCGCTGTTCTTCTCTCATGAACACTGTACATCACTGCCTTGCGTAATAAGACATGTTCCTCATGGCTCCGTGACCTTGAACTTGCTTTGTCCTTGAATTCCTTTCCTCATTCTTCGTTGGTCTGGTGAATTCCAGTTCACCTCTTAAGACTGACCCATGATCAAGTTCTTGTTCAGAAACGTCTTTTCTGGTCCTTCCTGTCCTAGTGAGGTGCCTTTTGTTGTGCTCTTTGAGCCCTTATACAGATCTCCAACATAGCCATTATCCAAGTGAAAAAGGCAGGCTCCGTACTAAGAAAGACATGGTTCAAATCATGCTCTGTGTATCTGGCAGCAAACAGTTGACACACCAAGAGAGTTTAACTGAAGAGAGTGAAATGAAAGGACTATTGACAGAGGTGTGGGCAGAGCTAGGGCGCTTCACCAGCCTTCAAGGGGAGCCCACCTACCTACCACTCCTCGCCTGAAGGGGCCGCAGAAGGCAGTGGTCTCACTAGATCCTGGTAAGAGATGCTGGAGCCACAGAACCTCCACAGGAGCTGCGGCTGAGGAGCGCAGCCACGCCAGGTCCCAGCGAGCCAGGAAGGGAGCGGGGAGTAATGCGCCACCCTCTTTGCTCCTTCTGGTGCTTTCCATTGACCCAACCTAAGTGGAAGCCAGAAGGTGATGCGGATTGCAGAGATCAGCATCCCAAGAACAGAGCAGGGCAGAGACGGGCAGGGAGTCTGAGAGGGGACAGGGACAGTGAGAATAAAAAATATGTGGTAATCTTTGGCAAGTTGTTCAACTCCTTGACACTCAGCTTTCTTCTATAAAGTGATAATAACAATAGCTACCTTGCTGAGTCGTGAGGATGAACTGAGCTGACATATGGAATAGATGGCATAATGACTTGCTTAGACTAAACAATAAAGGCTAATTCCTTCCTTTCCTTTCCTCTCGTACACCTTGACTTCTTTGGGGGCCGTATCGTCTGGTCCAGAATATCTCCTGGCATATGGCATCTGAATGCATTTTATTAAATAAGTGAATGAATGATATTTATACATGAGTATTGCTTGTGCACTATAGGAATTCAGAGAATGAAGAGGGTTTGTTTTTTTTACCCCCCAGTAGAGTGGTCCAGAAGAGAGGGGACTGAGTTGGGCTTTCACATATGGACAGGAATTGCCCAGGCAGCAGGTGTGGGTCTGGGAAGTGGAGGCAGCAGAAGTGTGAGAAGCATTTGGCTGGGTGTGGGGATTCATGTGAGAGAAGTACAAGGTAGAGCTGGAAAAAGAGGGTGGGGCCAGGAGACATTCCAGACAACCACTCTGTTTAAACTTCATTTTCTGTGCTTCCTGGAGACCCTGGCAGAGGTGAGTAGTGTGATTAAAGCAGGATTTTGGGAAGATTAAACATGTGCAGGGGGAGTCAGAGGGGAGCAGGATGGGGGCCAGGTGAGTAGCCACTGCGGAGTCTAGGTTGCCGTGAATAGAACCTGAACTCGGCTTACCCCGGGACATGCCCTGCCTGCGTCTCGTGATCATGCTGTGGCAGAATCTCAGGATGGCCTTTGCCCTCTCTCCTCAGAAGGAGCAGTTGCAAGAGGGAGAGATTAGAGGGCAGGAAATAGCAGTGGAGGCTGCTCTGGTTTGGGGCAATATAAACAGTCTGGGCAGTGTTCTTGGGGCAGGTAAAGCTCACCTCCTCCATCTGTCTGCATCTCCTAGGGGTTGTCTCGGAGACTGGGAATTGCCAGAGTTGGTGGTGAGGAGGCTGTTGGCTCCCTGTCTCACGTGATTCCTGCTCAGCCTTCTGGGACCTTATGGCTTCTGCTGACCTTTCCCTGTTTTTATGGGGAATCGGGCCGAGGCCTTGTGTCCTCTTCTGGATTTGGTTAGGCATAGTCAGTAGTGCCTGCTAGGGCCACCGTGTTCAACATGGCCCCGAGGCCTTTTCCTTTTCTAACTTTCACATTTGGAGAAAACCAGTGTTACCACGTGTTGCCATGAAGGCAGCTCTGATTGTGGTTTGGGGATGCAATAAAAATAAATCAGCTGTGGTGACTCAGGATTATTTGAATGACTTGGTGTGGAGAACTGCAGGCATTTCTAGTGGCTTCTGAGTAAGGAACAGGCCCCGGAGTGAGACAGACTGAAACAGGATGTAGCTATGAAGGAGATGAGTCAGGAAATGTGACAGTGCCGTTTCAGCCAACTTCAGCCAAGTAGGACCATCCTCTTGATGGAGTGGGCCACATGCCACCTGGAATGCACTCTACTTTGGCATCCTTGGCTGCTCTAACCCATTGACTTATTCTGAATTCATAACTTATACTCAAATGTGCCTATAAGAATTTATAATGGAGATCACTCCTAGAAACTTAATAATGTATGTGTTTTTTATTTCCCTCCTTTGGAATGTTTCTAAGGATGAGTTAGCTAAAAATTTATCCTGATTTTCTCTTAGTGAATATGTCTTGGCACTTACATTATATATTAAGACATGTCACTGCAACACTTAGGAATTTTCTCCCACCTTGGCACAGAAAAGATAATTACACCTAGACCTCCATTTGTTCTTTAGTATTTTGACATTGCGAAGCATTTTTTGGTCTTTTTAAACATCATCGTCATCATCACAAGAGCTCTCCCATTTACTGCGTGCTTACTGCATTGGCAACACATGGACATTGTTCTCTGCGTGCTTCTCGACTTTTTCTCGCTTAATCTTCCCAGCAGTTCTCTGGGGTAGGTGTCCCCTTTCCAGAGGAGGAAACACGTCACTGTCACACAACGGGTAGATGATGGAACTCAGATTTAAACTCAAGCCCTCTGGCGTGAGCAGTTTGAGAACGGAGAAATTCAAAGGACCACATTTCTCATGTGGGTGTTTATCCTAATCAGCCTTCCCATTGTAATTTAATTACTTTGAGTCTCAGTGTTCCTACCTGCATAGATGGTAGATATAAATGAGATCTTTGGGTTTTTTAACTATTACATAAATCAAAACCTATTTTTAAATGGTGTTGAAAACCCCAGATAAACCCCAAACCTCATTTTTGCCATGCATTTTATTGATCCTCTCTTTCCGTGAAAGATCACCTAGGAAGTAGCAAGAGTCTTTCTACCCTATTGCCCGCTCACGTGAACCTCTTAATGTGTAACAACTCTCACACCCAAGAAGTATTTATGTGTTTGGTGTTGGGGATGGGGTATGGGGAAATAAAAATTTTAGACTACTTGAAAGTAATCAGGCACCGTGACTCTATTCCTGTCATATTTCCCTGATTGCACTTTTTTGCACACTACAGCAGCATTGCCTATGTTTCCTCATGACTTAGACTCTGAGACTTACTCATAGAGCTGAAGGAGTATCTGATTAAAAATTACTAGTGCTGTCAAGTCATTGCCCAAGCTGTAGCTTGCTCCCCTTGCTGCCAAAACCTGGGCCCCCCAGCCTCTGTCCTTTGGGGCCTCCGCCATGAGAAACTGGGTCATTGAGCCTCTTAGTTTAGACTCAGGAGCTGGAGGACAGATAGGCCAGCGCAGATGATTGGTGGTCCTGCTTTCTGAAATGGTGAACGCTGAGGAAGAAGCAGGTTTGGGTTGAGGGGTGGAAATCAGATTTCCACTTTGGATATGTTACATTTGAAATATCTATCAGATATCTTAGTGTCTGGATTTCATGGAAGACATGAGTCTGGATTTCAGAGTCATTAGTACATAGATGTTATTATATCCATGAAGCTGGATGGGATGAGCGAGGAAGTGAATACTGAAAGAGAGTTCAGCGCTGAGCCTTGGGGTTCTCCAGAGTTGAGACGTTGGGAAGAGGACAGAGATTCCCTTATAACTTCCAACTCTTCCCTCAGAAATACAGATGTCTTGAGTAGAGATGGGTCCAGGACTCTTGACTTTTGTTTAAGGATATTCAACTTAGGCCAAGAAACAGCAACTCGGGTAGACACTAGAGAAAGCAGCAGAGAAGGATTTCCCAAACATACTGATTATTCCCTCCCTTCCCTGCCCTACTAAAGCGCTTCCTTGACCACACCCTTCTTTTCCTTCTGTGGTTGGTTTCTGTTTTTGGTCCTTGGGGAAATTTTCTGCTTCTCTGATTGCAGCTTAGGTCATTGTCAGGCTGCAAGGAACATTGAATAGTTCGTAATTTTTAAAATTAATTCCAACAGGATTTTAGGTCGTCTTTGCAGTTGGGAGCTTGCTACAAGATAGAGAAGACTAACCACACATCCTTGATCTTGTTGAAAATATAGTGGGATGTTTCTCTGTTCCTTTCCTGCGTAGGTTATGAAATGGTCTTCCCTTTCCCTTTCCTTTTCAAATGTGTAGGACCAGGCAGCTTTATTTGCATAACCTCAGGACACTTCCCTTTCTGTGGAAGGCTTGGCTATACAGCTCATCCCTTACTTCGACTTAATTAATGAGCAAACACAAAGCTTCTAAAGGAAATGTTTGTTTCCTTTTCCTCTTTAGAATTCTAGAGAATGTATTGAATTAATAAAGTAAGATTTCTTTTGATAATGGCCTCAAAAGGATTTTACTCAATTATGTCCATTCAACTTACTGAATCTCTGCTACGCTGTGTATACACTCTGCTGTGCCTCCCTCATGGAATCTTACAAAAGATTTCATTTATTATAAATTTGCTACCAATAGTTACAAGAATAATTGGTGCACAGGAGCATGCAACGTAGGTGGCCCATATTAAATGAAGAATGCTAATAAAGATAGAGTTTAGTTTCTCAAACAGTGCATGAAACCAGGGTTAACTTGGTGAAGGGATTCATGTGCTCTGCTTGGACAAAAATAAGTACATCTTTCTAACTTACGATTCTCTTCAAGGTCAGCATTTTGACTGCAGCAAGGCCTGTTGCTATTCTGTTTGTCTTTCTTGTACTCCCCGTGGCCGAGTGGTTAAGGTCACGCGCTCTGCTGCATGCGGCCCAGTGTTTCGTTGGTTCGAATCCTGGGCGTGGACATGGCACTGCTCATCAAACCACGCTGAGGCAGTGTCCCACACGCCACAACTAGAAGGACCCACAACGAAGAATACACAACTATGTACCGGGGGGCTTTGGGGAGAAAAAGGAAAAAAATAAAATCTTTAAAAAAAAACAACAGAAAACGGGTCACCCGTTGTCTGAAAAACTTAAAGTTCTTTAAGCGCCAAGCAAAGGAAACCTAAAGAAAACTTTTAGATAGCCAGAGTTATACTTTGAGAGTTTCCCTGGACAACTGTGGATCAAAGGACTGAAGAGAAAGCCCCTTCAGAGACGGTCTAGTTTATTTCTTTACCTCTAACCAGAGCAATCTTTCAGTTGTTCCGGAAAGGTGGGTATAAATTCCTTGGTTTTAAAGGATGCGCTCATAGCTTCCCTTGGAATTCTGTTTGACCTTTAACAGCCGTCTTTGCCTGAGATGACTGGTCTTTGCCTTCAGTCCTATGAGTTACTCTTTACGGCCATTTCCTGTTGTGTCATCTCTGAAGAGGGTGGAGCATAGCCACGTGCTGCTGTGTTACTGTCAGCCCTTGCGAAATCAAATGTTAAAGTCTGAGGGGATCTTCGAGCTTATCTGATTCGATGCTTCTCCTGATGCTAGGTTCTCCCTTACTTTAGTGGTGGGATCTCCCATGTAGATAGTGCTAATTAGTAGCAAGTAAATTGTACTTGAGAATCAAAAAGCTATTTCTTTTCTAGCCTCATGCTTCCATCTCTCTTGACCTTTTCCCCTAGATAGTTCTCAGTCTTTCCAGTATCACCTTTGTTGCCTTCCCTCTGAACTACCTCCTGGAGAGTGACAAGGATCTGTCTGATTTCTCTCCATAGTGCCATTTTTTTCTTCAGTTCTAAGGTCATGAATGTGGTTCAAGGAAATCAAACTATAGAAATTGAACATATCCAGACAGATTTAGTTTGTGCCTTGGGAGAAAAGAGGTGTGTTCTGGAAATGACAGTGATGTTTCGGGAAAATTACTGCTTTGCAGTAGCTCTTTCTAGTTCAGCGGAACTTCATATTTTTAACAGTGTGTGCATATTCATTATCTCACTTAATCTGCACAACCAACTCGTGCATTGGGCACGGCATATGTTATCAACCCAATTCGACAAAACTGAGCCTCAGAGAGTAAAGGACTGACCCAAGGTCACAAATCTAGATAGAAGCAGACATCCCTCATCCTTGCTGTCTCTTTGGGGGCAGGGGCTCTAACTCAGATAATACTTGGGGACTTGGATTTTAAATTCCAGGGACAAGAAAATAGATTACGGTAGACTGGAGGAATTACTCTTTTTCTCAACTTGAATCATTCCCAGGGGGTAGCTGTATATCTTTGAGCACCTGCTCATAGCCTGCATCATCTGTACTGGCCACCATAGAGTACCAATGTATTGGCAAGCCTGCTTAGATCTCATACTACCAACTCTATGCATCTTCCACAAATCCTGCTCAATTGTCAAATGGTAAAGCAGGTAATCACATCTCATGCTGGGGAATGTCACTGACTTACTAGCCTTCACCCCCACTCTGCAGCTCAGCATCACTAAGATGGATGGACATCAGACACCTAAGTTAAAATTAGGTTTAAATTTTAAATTAGGCTTAAATACTTCTGTGCACTGTTACTGGGAATGTAAAATGGTGCAGCCACTATGGAAGGTGGTGTGGCAGTTCCTCAAAATATTAAAAATAGCTTTACCGTCATATCCAGCAATCCCACTTTTGGCTATAGACCCAAAAGAATTGAAAGCAAGGTCTTGAAGAGCTATTTGTACACATTTGTTTATAGCAGCATTATTCACAATAGCCAAAAGGTAGGAGCAACCTGTGTCCATTGGCAGATGAATGAATAAACAAAATGTAGTCTATACATACAGCAGGATATTATTCAGCTTTAAAATGGAAGGAAATTCTGATACCTGCTACAACACGGGTGAACTTTAAGGAAATTATACTAAGTGAAATAAGCCAGTCACAAAAAGACAAATATTGCATGACTTTACTTCTGTGAGGTACCTAGAGTAGCAAAATCACAGAGACAGGAGGTAGAACGGTGGCTCCAGGGAGTGATGGGAGGAGGGAGTGGGGAATTTAACGAGTATAGAATTTTAGTTTTGCAAGATAAAAAGAGTTGATTGATTGCACACTATTGTGAATGTACTTAATACTACTGAGCTGTGGACTTAAAAATGGTTAAGATGGTAAATTTTATGTTTTGTATATTTTACCACAATTAAAAAGAAATAGAATTTAAACAGCAGCTGCAAGGATGCAGAAGAATAACAATAAAGGTTCATAGAATAAGGGCCCAAATGATAAGAATATCAGAGATGATATATATTTAGCTTATTTTAAATAAAATTCTCATAAAATAAGAGAGACGAGGTAAACAAGAGGTAATTACACGTAGCAAATGCTAAGAAAAGGATTGAATTACTAATTGGAGGACATGTCCTTGTACACCCAGCATGGGCATGACTGTGGATTAACTATCAGAGGACAAGACATGTTGTTTCATCTGAACGAAGTGACAGTTGGTATCATTATTCTTAAGAAAGAGAAACTATTTAGAATGTAAACTCTTAGTTGAGGTTTTAAGGGCTATAGTATAATACTTTTGCATATGAGTTAAAACATTATACTCTGGAATAAACAATATTGATCTAAAACAACGTAAACTTGCATAGTAATTCAAAAGATTTTATTATTTCATGATCAATTTGTGTTCTTGCATCAAAAAACTTCAGACACTTTATTTAGCAAGTAGATAGGTTGATGTAGGAAGCCAAGATTTTCAATGGGAGAGAGAAGAGACGCAGGTATAAAATCAGAGAAGTGAAGTAAATCTCTATAATCCTAAAATTGAATTGGCAATATCAATTTGAACTCATAATGAATTTTTTCATTAAAAAAATTATTTCCTAGCTCTTTCTCCTGGACAGATCCAGAAGCAATGACTAGCTCACTAGTAATGCCCGTATTATCGCATCCTAATATTGTTTCTTACTGAAACAAACTAAGGCTGTATCTTTGGTCGGATTCCTTAAGCAAAGCCTGAGAGGGGGCATTCTTGTGAGAGTGATTTATTGAGGGAGAGCTGTCAGGAGAGAATAAGGGAAGCAGGGTAGGTAGGGTAGGGGGCAAAAGCTAAAAAGCAAGGACATGGGCTTGGCTGGAGACTAGCTTCAGCCTGGTCCTACATTGGGCTCTGGGGCATGAATTGCACTACTGAATTAGTTTCAACTTGAGCCGGCCTTTTGTCCTCCACCTCAGTTAGTCACTGGCCATGGGCTACTGAGATGGGGGTGTGAGGAAGCTCGGTTTAGCCCAGGGGAGTTCTTTGAAGAAGGGGCAGCTATGAGCCATTAGCGGTCAACACTTGGGATCTGGTCAGGGCAACCACAGCAGCCATCACAGACTCTTTGGAGAAATGGCTGATTTCAGATCTGGAACAAGAAATATAGCATGAGCCTGGAGCATCTTGTCAAAGCAGACAGTAAGGAAGCCTCAAAGATTACTGTGGTCTTGTCAGAAGGACCTGGAGAATGCTTGGAGAGGCTCCTGCTGTCCGATCAATAAGAATAATGATAGCAGTGAGTTGAAACACATCAGTATATTTAAAATCCATGATTTAATGGTATTTTTTATAAACACCTCGTTGGTGACCTTTGGAGAATGCTGAATGAATCAACTCACTTTTCTGAAACGTGGTAAAGGGAAAGAAGCAAGCATTATCGTGTCTTTGTGTAAGAATTATTCTATACAGTAATCAAGTAGCTGTTCAGGGAAGAAGGAATGATGAAATTAGAATGTCACCATTTTGCAAACCCCAATGAAATAATGAACCTGGACAGTGATCATCAGTGACTCATAACACCCACAAGACAGCCAGCTACGCGTGGTGTGCCTCCTGATGAAAGGATATAACAAGACTTATGAAGTATTCTTGCCAAAAACATTGAACCTACCTCACATCAAACTGCTAGTTCTAATTACAAATTTACACAACATACAGAGGACAGAGGAATAGGTTAAGGGATATGCTGAAGATACAGTTAGCAAAATCCAGATTGTGGGAAACTTTAGGACAAACACTCCAATTTCTTCAACAAATAAATTTAAAGAAAAAAAAAGCAGGAAGGGTAATCTATAGATTAAAAAAGAGTTAAGAGCCCTACCAACCAAATGTAACACGTAGGCCTTGTTTGGATGAACAAATCAAATGTAAAAAAAGAATTCTTGAGGAAATGGAGGACTGACTGGATACTTGAAGATACTAAGAAATTTCAATTTAATCTTTTAGAGTGATAATGGTATTGTGATTTTGTTAAAAATAGTCCTTATTTTTTAGAGATGTGTACTAAAATATTTAGTAACGAAGTAATAAGATCGCTGGGATTTGCTTCAAAATAATCCAGTGTGGTGGAGGAGGAAATGTGGGTGGAGAATTGGTCCAAACAACCAGGACTGACCAGGAGTTGGTAATTCTTGAAGCTGAGTGACATGCAAACGGTAGTTCTTTATACTTTTCTATTGTTGTATAAGCTTGAAATTTTCCGTAATGAAAGGTTTAAGACATTAAAAAAAAAAAGGAAACACATCTTTATTTGAAATTTACGTCATCAACACTTTCCTTGGCCAAGTCTCTCTTCTGGCTTTTGTTTTCCATAGAGTGAGCCTAAATTTTTGTTAATAACATTTCCAGATTTCAGATATTTACTATTAGAAGGTTTTTAGAGAGATGGGGGGAGGGGCAAGAGTCCCATGGCATTTGATGCTTTCTGTTTCTTTTTTTCTTTTAACAAAGGACTGTTTGCTTATTTGCCAGCTTTTTACTTAGCAACATTTTATAATACCATGGTGGTGAATGATGTAAATATGTGCTTATTATTTAAAATTTAAGCAAATAATGTAAAACCGACAAGGAATTATATAGGCATATTCTTCCATTTGAATATCTAAAAGCTGATTTTTCCCTGAGGTTGCTTCATTGATATGAAAATAGAATCATTATTGAAACAAAACTGACCCACAAGGCCACATGCCGTCACATTGCTTGAGTTTTGCTGAAACTCAAATGATACCTAGTCTTACAATTTTTTCCATAGTAAGTAGAATTCTTCCATTCCATTATTACTTTATTCCAGCAAATTACACTTGTATCGTCTCATAGAGCTCATGAAATTTTGATGATGGCTGAAATGCATGCTATTGAGTTGCCTAATCGATTTGAGTTAATCTTTAATATCGACATCACATTCCATTATGTGACTCTCTATTCAGGAGGTGGCTTTCCAGAGGTGGATTATTTGCTTTCGCTTTGCTACTCATTCTTCTACTTTTCTGTTGCTAGATAAGGAGGCAAGCTGATTATTTACACATTTCTAGCTCTGTTTAAAGCTTCCTTAAGAAAGCTTGAAACTGTCATTAGTTAGGGTGCTCTAGAATTACCTGTGAATTTTTTTTG
Organism: Equus caballus; assembly: GCF_041296265.1. Classification (NCBI taxonomy): domain Eukaryota; kingdom Metazoa; phylum Chordata; class Mammalia; order Perissodactyla; family Equidae; genus Equus; species Equus caballus. The sequence goes on along the minus strand of NC_091703.1, from coordinate 57,378,578 downwards.
TATATTAGCCCTATTAGAAATGGGCATGGATAATTGAAAATGGATTACAATTTTTAGCTGCTTTGCCAAATGCAAAAAAAAAAAAAAAAAAACTGTCTACCTTTGCTAAAACTGGATAGCTAGGTGTGGATCTTTAAGAAGCAATGAGATCCTTACTGGACATGTGCTTTTGTGCTATTCATTTTTATGACTTGCAGCTGTAGAAAAATAATTATTTTTAAATAGCTGGCATAAGTGTTGAAAATGAGCTCCTTTTTCTCAGCTGTCAGAGTAACCATTTCCCTTGAACTGTGATTATAATCACTTGTGACATATCACTTTCCGCCTTTCTGCCTCCTTCTGCATTCCAAGAAGGTTAAACATTATTGAGCATAAATCTTTGTCCCAAGAGTTCAGAAGGGCAAACATTATACATTCAACCTCAACACAGACTTTAAAGTGGAGTTCTATGTGCTCATTGAGCTTTTGGAGTTTTAAGGAAGAGATGTCAGAAAAGTCATTAGCCAAGATTCTTGGCATCTTTTTCCATCTTTTTGTTAGATGCTTTTTTCGGTCTCTGAAACAGAAGATTAGCTTCCCACTTAATAAAGTGTGAACTAGACTTGATTTCTTCCACTGACGACAATTTACAGAAATTTGTGATTTTCACCAATAAAGAAAAACCACTTGGATTAAATTTCTGATTGTTTATATGCTTTTGAGTTGCGTTATTATTTATTCTCAGGAGTAAAAGATTGGGTATAGTTGGAGAGTTTTAGAATTCTGTGGCCCATGGCCTGCTCCTGCAAACCTGGATGTTTCCTTTTTTAATATAAAAGAAATGTGTTGTGTCTGAAGGTGGGAGGTGGAGTGGGAAGATGAGCCAGGTGGATGTCAGGCACTGATTGGTTTTGGCAATTACTTAATGTTTGCTTTATAGTCTTAGCTATTTTCACAGGTTCTTTTTATTTCCCTAGGTGTATATAACTTTGAGTAAGCGAGTATTTTATATTACTAGGCACTGTAGAAGTATTTCATTAGTTGATATTTTCAAATATCTCTTGCATTAATTGTGAAGCCAGGTAAGTTGAAAAACAGAACAGCACTGCTCTCTTAGAAACATACTAAAATTGTTTTTCCAAAGCCATTTCTTCATTGTAGTTCTGTCTCTTGTTCTGACTTTAATAATGAGAAGAATTATGTCACTTTAGAAGAAAGAGACTGTGCTTTGTGTTCTAAACGTTAGCCTGAGAGAATTGTGGGATTTCAATAAATTCTTAATAGTGAATCTCAAGTCTACTTTTTTTCCTCTGAATAGTTACTGCTTAGTCATCATGGAATAAGAGGAAGTCGTAAGGTGAGAAACCAGAGTGAGGAGCAATGGAGAAAAGGAAAATCATAGGCTCAGTTATTGTGGCCAATTGCCAAGTTAGATTGTATTTTATATACTCTAAAGTACCTTTCTTGATACTCTTTTGAAAGTTTTCTATTCATCATAGGAACAGAAATTTAAAAATTTGTATCTCATATGCTATCACATTTTATATCATATGCTAGCACCTGGTGTATTAATGGGCTGGGCCCAGTTTAATTTTGCTTGAGCAAAGCTTAAACTTTTTAGCAAATAGAAACCATATAATGGCGTGTCTAAGAGAGTGCGTTCTGGAGCCACTCAGTCTGTGTGAGTCTAAGTTCTGGCTTCAGCACTTCCTCGCTCAGGGCCTTTGGGCACTGGGTTCTTTAGCTTCACTGTGAATCATTTTCTAGCCTACATTCGCTAACCTCAGGGGAGACGTGTTTTGCCCTTCCAGAGGTCTCCTCAAAGCTCTCTTCCTTGGCTTTAGGTACAGGGTAAGCATGCTAACCTCTCTTCCAGGAGGAAATGCTCGAGGCATCCATAATTTTCTCCAAAGCAGTCTTTCTCTTGGTCTCTGGCTTCCTCCAGCTCTCTGGGAGTGGGTGATGGGCTCTTTGCTCTGCTTGGGGTTACAGTGACTTAACTTGGCCTTCAGAGATGGTCTAGCACAGCACTTTTCACACATTTGTGGGGCAGGTTTTTTTAAAATTTCCAATCCACTGAGGATCTACACACGATCCTTTAATGCATCACGTCTTCAGCTCACATCACAGGTGACTCCCCTTGTGAGTTCAGCAGCACAAGAAGTGGATCTGTTCAACAAGGCGAGTCTGCTGACTATTTGCATTTCCAGGGCAATGTCAAATTATTATAAAACTTTATCAGTACCATTGATTTCTGTATTTACCCTGTAGCAAACTAGTAAAAACAGTTCTCAGACTGGCCCCAGTCCAGGAACATATTTTGAGTTGTGCTGTTGTAGCATTTTGCTTTAGGATCCCTTTAGGATTGAGAGATAGTGGCACTTATTGTATCATTCCTGGCCTTGAAGGCATCAGCTAACACAGACCAAAGAAGTTCTAGTTTAATATCTTATTATATTTGTAATGTATCTTCATTAATTCCACTTATATTATTACACGTCTACTCTGTGACACGGATCCTATAAAAATAGAGCTTCTATTCTAGAAAATGGAGAGATAATATATGAATAAATATATATTACGTTAAGAGATGATAAGTGATATGAAGAAAAGTGTTTGAGGTAAGGGGGACGAGAAAGCTGGGACAGAATGGTGGGCTGTGGTTTTATATTACACGGTCAGGGACCATTCTTTGATAAGGTGACATTTGATCAGATATCTGTGTCAGTGACAGAACCATGTATGTGGGTAAGAGCCTTTTAGGCCAAACTGCCTTTTAGCATTATTTGCTTCTTAACTTATGGACATACCTTACTTGGATACAAATAAAAGTCAGTTTAAAAATGAATGGGAACAAACTGGGAGAAGGGGCAGAGCAAAATGGCAGGGTGAGCTGACCCGGGATTCTCTCCCCTCCAAAATACAACAAAAGATTGGAAGAACTGAATTTCAGAGAATAAACATAATGCCAGCTCGTTAGAGACCTACAATACCAAGAAGGCGGAGATCATAACCTTGCTTACACCTTCGGAGGCGCCGGAACGGTAGGAGAGAACATCGCTCCCTCCCCCAGAGTCTGCCATCATTGCGGCGCGGGTCGGGAAGGAGCGGGGGAGGGGCCGCACGACCGGGGGATCATCCAGGACTCCTGCCGCTGATTCAGTGGAGACCCGCTGACAGGGTGAAAGCTTCCGTTCACAGGGACCCCATAAATCAAGGGCCTTGGGATACCAGAGAACAGAACTGATCTGAACCCAGACTGGAGCGTGAGTAACCGCCCCTCCCCCCCAGCAAAGCCAGTGGGCGCAGCCATCTTGCCCCAAGGTGGAGAGCTAACACGCCGCTCTCGACCCCCATCTAGTGGCGACAGGCTGTAACTGCAACTGAATTCTACCACCATGAGAAAAAATCGCTCCTCTACCATCCAGCAATTTATAAAAGCCCCAGACCAGAAGGAAAACAATAAAAACACAGAATTAAGTCCTGAGGACTTGGAATTAGGTAAACTAAGTGATAATGAATTCAGAGCAGCTATAATCAAAAAACTCAATGAGGTAGAGAGAAAGATAGAGAAACAAGCCGAGTTCTGGAGTTACTTCACAAAAGAGTTTGAAATCATAAAGAAGAATCAAACAGAATTACTTGAGATGAAAAACACAGTGGACCAGATAAAACAGAATACGGATCCCCTGAATGCCCGTGTAGACACCATAGAAGAGCAAAGTAACATAATTGAAGATAGACAGGCTGAATGGCTCCAGACAGAGGAAGAAAGAGAACTAAGAATTAAAAAAATGAGGAAAATCTCCGAGAGATAATGGATTCAATGAGGAGTAAGAACATAAGGATCATAGAAATTCCCCAGAATATGGAAAAGGAAAATGGAGCAGAAAGTGTGCTTAACGAAATTATTGAAGAGAACTTCCCAAATCTAGGGATCTACGGAGATATGTGTGTAGAGGAGGGTTTTAGATCTCCTAGATTTGTCAATGTAAAAAGAGCTACCCCAAGGCACATAGTAGTAAAATTGGCAAAAAAGAAAGATAAGGAAAAAATACTCAGGGAAGTAAGAAAAAAAGAGAATAACCTATAAAGGAGCCCCTATCAGACTGTCAGCGGATTTCTCTACAGAAACCCTACAAGCTAGGAGAGAATGGAGTGACATATTCAAAGCTTTAAAGGATAAAAATCTTCAGCCAAGAATACTCTATCCAGCAAGAATTTCCTTCAGATATGAGGGAGAAATTAAATCTTTTCCAGACAAACAAAAGTTAAGGGAATTTGTAACCAAAAGCCCATTACAAGAAATCCTCAAGAAGGCTCTCATACCTGAAAAAAGAAAAAAGGGAGAAAGGGGACACAATCCACAGACTAGGGAGACCGATGGATAGAACCAGAACAGGATAGCAAATATTCAATTATAGCATTAGGGTAAAAGTAAGGAAACTACCAAAACAAGGACGATCTTAGCACTCTAACTACAAATGAATAAGACGAGTTGGAATAAAAAATGAAAATAATTATTTAGGAGGGGAAGAGCAAAGGGTCTAAATCAGTATTGGTCGAGTAAGTAAGAGACCACCAGAGAATAGACTATATTATACACAAGATTCTAAATACAAACTTCAAGGTAGACACTAAAATAAAGTACAGAACAGAGTCACAAATCATAAATAAGGAAAAATCTAAGAAACCCAGCATAAGAAATTGCAGTATTAAATGGGTAGTTTAAAGCAAACAGGAAAAGAAACACAGGAAAACAAGATAATGAGCGACAGATTAACAGCATTAAGTCCACATGCATCAATAATCACTCTCAATGTGAACGGATTGAACTCTCCAATAAAAAGACACAGAGTGGCAAAATGGATTAAAGAACACGATCCAACAATTTGTTGCCTCCAGAAAACACACCTCAGCCCCAAGGACAAACACAGACTCAGGGGGAAGGGGTGGAGGACAATACTTCAAGCAAATAGCAAGGAAAAAAAGGCAGGTGTTGCAATTCTCATATCAGACCAAGTGGATTTCAAAATAAGACAGGTAAAGAGAGACACAGAGGGACAATATATAATGATCAAAGGGACACTTCATCAAGAAGAAATAACGCTTATAAATATCTATGCACCCAACACACGAGCACCAAGATTCATAAAGCAACTATTAACAGACCTAAAGGAAGATGTTAAAAACAACACAATATTAGTAGGGGACCTCAACACCCCACTCACATCAATGGACAGATCATCCAGACAGAAAATCAACAAGGAAATAGTGGAGCTAAATGAAAAACTAAAACAATTGGACTTAATAGACATATATAGATCACTTCACCCTGAGAGAGCTGAATACACATTCTTCTCAAGTGCACATGGAACATTCTCAAGGATAGACCATATGTTGGGAAACAAGGCAAGCCTCTAAAAATTTAAAAAAATTGAAATAATAACAAGCATCTTCTCCGATCATAGTGCTATAAGGCTAGAAATTAATTACAAGAAAAAAGCTGAGAAAGGCACAAAGATGTGGAGACTAAACAACACACTACTGAACAAGCAATGGATCATTGAAGAAATTAAAGAAGAAATAAAAAAATACCTGGAAACAAATGAAAATAATAGCATGCCATACCAACTCATATGGGATACAGCAAAAGCTGTATTAAGAGGAAAATTCATCGCAATACAGGCACATCTGAACAAACAAGAAAAATCCCAAATAAGCAACCTTAAAGCACACCTAACTGAACTAGAGAAAAAAGAACAAATGAAGCCCAAAGTCAGCAGAAGGAGAGAAATAATAAAAATCAGAGCAGAAATAAATACTATTGAAACGAAAAAGGCAGTAGAAAGGATCAATGAGACAAAGAGCTGGTTTTTTGAGAAGATAAATAAAATTGACAAACCACTAGCCAGACTTACAAAGAAAAAAAGGGAGAGAGCTCAAATAAACAAAATCAGAAATGAAAGAGGAGAAATAACAACAGACTCTGCAGAAATACAACAGATTATAAGAGAATACTACAAAAAACTATATGCCAACACAATGGATAACCTAGAGGAAATGGATAAATTCTTGGACTCCTACAATCTCCCAAAGCTCACTCAAGAAGAGGCAGACAATTTGAACAGACCAATCACAAGGAAAGAGATTGAAACAGCAATCAAAAACATCCCAAAGAATAAAACCCCAGGACCAGATGGCTTTCCTGGGGAATTCTACCAAACTTTCAGAGAGGATTTAATACCTATCCTTTTCAAGCTATTCCAAAAACTTAGGGAAGATGGAACACTTCATAACACATTCTATGAGGCCAACATCACGCTGATACCAAAACCTGACAAGGACACCACGAAAAAAGAGAACTACAGGCCAGTATCACTGATGAACATAGATGCAAAAATTCTAAACCAAATTTTGGCAACCAGAATTCAGCAATTGATCAAAAGAATCATACATCATGATCAGGTGGGATTCATACCAGGGACACAGGGATGGTTCAACATCCGCAAATCAATCAACGTGATACACCACATCAACAAACTGAGGAATAAAAACCACATGATCATCTCAATAGATGCAGAGAAGGCATTTGACAAGATCCAACAGCCATTTATGATAAAAACTCTCAACAAAATGGGCATAGAAGGAAACTACCTCAACATAATAAAGGCCATATATGACAAACCCATAGCCAACATCATACTCAATGGGCAAAAACTGAATGCCATCCCCCTGAAAACAGGAACGAGACAAGGATGCCCTCTATCACCACTCTTATTTAACATAGTACTGGAGGTCCTGGCCAGAGCAATCAGGCAAGAAAAAGGAATAAAAGGACTCGAAATAGGGAGGGAAGAAGTGAAACTCTCGCTGTTTGCAGACTACATGATCTTATATATAGGAAACCCCAAAGAATCCATTGGAAAACTGTTAGAAGTAATCAACAACTACAGCAAAGTTGCAGGGTATAAAATCAATTTGCATAAATCAGTAGCATTTCTGTACTCCAGTAATGAACCAACAGAAAAAGAACTCAAGAACACAATACCATTCACAATCACAACAAAAAGAATAAAATACCTTGGGGTAAATTTAACTAAGGAAGTGAAGGACCTATATAATGAAAATTACAAGGCCTTTCGGAGAGAATTGGATGATGACATAAGGAGATGGAAAGACATTCCATGTACGTGGATTGGAAGAATAAACATAGTTAAAATGTCCATTCTACCTAAAGCAATCTACAGATTCAGCGCCATCCCAATCAGAATCCCAATGACATTCTTTACAGAATTAGAACAAAGAATCCTAAAATTCATATGGGGCAACAAAAGACCCCGAATTTCTAAAGCAATCCTGAGAAAAAAGAACAAAACGGGAGGCATCACAATCCCTGACTTCAAAACATACTACAAAGCTACAGTAATCAAAACAGCATGGTACTGGTACGAAAACAGGTGCACAGATCAATGGAACAGAATTGAAAGCCCAGAAAGAAAACCACACATCTATGGACAGCTTATCTTTGACAGAGGAGCTGAGGGCATACAATGGAGAAAAGAAAGTCTTTTCAACAAATGGTGCTGGGAAAACTGGAAAGCCACATGTAAAAGAATGAAAATTGACCATTCTTTTTCACCATTCACCAAAATAAACTCAAAATGGATCAAAGACCTAAAGGTGAGACCTGAAACCATAAGGCTTCTGGAAGAAAACGTAGGCAGTACACTCTTTGACATCAGTATTAAAAGGATCTTTTCGGACACCATGCCTTCTCAGAGAAGGGAAGCAATAGAAAGAATAAACAAATGGGACTTCATCAGACTAAAGAGCTTCTTCAAGGCAAATGAAAACAGGATTGAAACAAAAAAACAACCCACTAACTGGGAAAAAATATTTGCAAGTCATATATCTGACAAAGGCTTAATATCCATAATATATAAAGAACTCTCGCAACTCAACAACAAAACATCAAACAACCCAATCAAAAAATGGGCTGGAGACATGAACAGACATTTCTCCAAAGAAGATATACTGATGGCCAATAGGCACATGAAAAGATGCTCATCATCGCTGATCATCAGGGAAGTGCAAATCAAAACTACACTAAGATATCACCTTACACCCGTTAGAATGACAAAAATATCTAAAACTAATAGCAACAAATGTTGGAGAGGTTGCAGAGAAAAAAGGAACCCTCATACACTGCTGGTGGGAATGCAAACTGGTGCAACCACTATGGAAAACAGTATGGAGATTCCTCAAAAAATTAAAAATAGAACTACCATATGATCCAGCCATCCCACTACTGGGTATTTATCCAAAGAGCTTGAAGTCAGCAATCCCAAAAGTCCTGTGCCCCCCAATGTTTATTGCAGCATTATTTACAATAACCAAGACATGGAAGCGACCTAAGTGCCCAGCAACAGACGAATGGCTAAAGAAGATGTGGTACATATATACAATGGAATACAACTCAGCTGTAAAACAGAACAAAATCATTCTATTTGCAATAACATGGATGGACCTTGAGGGAATTATGTTAAGTGAAATAAGCCAGCGAGAGAAGGATAATCTGTGTATGACTCCACTCATATGAGGAATTTAAAACTATGGACTAAGAACAGTTTAGTGGATACCAGGGGAAAGGTGGGGTGGGGGGTGGGCACAAAGGGTGAAGTGGTGCACGTACAACATGACTGACAAACATTAATGTACAATTGAAATTTCACAAGATTGTAACCTATCATTAACTCAGTAAAAAAAAACCAAAAAACAAACAACAAACCCACAATGTTATAAATATTTTCGTATTTCCAGAGTCATGACTTTTAACGGCTTATATCCCATCATACTGATATGTCATAATTTACTCTCCAAATATTTGATATTAAGCTTTCAAATTTTCATATTATAAGGTGCAACTACAGATGGGATTATTGACTCAAAGGCAGAAACTTTAATGAGTGTATCACATATATACATTAAAATAAACAGAATTTATTGGAACTAAAAAAAAATGAACGGGAGATGAGGATATGGAGAGAGCATTGACAGATTACTCTTGGAAGGAGTTTGCCTAACAAGGAAATGAGGAATTTAGGCTGTAAACTAGGGAGGAGGTAGGATTCAGAAAGGTCTTTCTTAAGATGGGAGACATTTGAGATGTTTTGGTGAGAAGAAAGGGGGCCTTCTCTGGGCCTGGAGAGAGTGAAGGTGGGGGTAAGAGCAGAAACAGATGCATTTGGGGTTTGATGGAGATTGTTAAATCAGCACAGTGCCGAGGACCCGTTGATGTCAGGTACTTTCACATTTGTTGAGGGGGCAAACTGACTGGTTGCGCCATGTTTTCAAAGCAGGTGTCAGCAATTTAGGAGTTAAGGTGAATGTTTCGGCTGATCCAAGGTGGAGGCTGGAATTGATAGCTCTAGAGAAGGTGGCTGGGATACTGATGTCAAGACAATGCTTGAAATGATGCATTATGAGACTGGATATCAAAGAACAGGAAATCACAGGGAAGTAATGGATCCAACCAGAAACAAAGAGGCTTGGAGGTAGGTCTGATTTGCTTGAAAAGGAGTGAGAGAAGTGGAGAGCCAGACATGTAAGGTCATGTTGTTGGATTAGAACGAGAAGTTTCAGAGTTGGTTCAGTTCCAGGTAATGTCGTCATCCGGAATGGGGCCACGGGGCAGAAGAGCAGAGAGGGCGAAGATTATTTGAGTTCAGGAGGTTAGGAACTTGTGTGGCTGAGGTGTTGGATGGCTCATTCAAATGATGTGGAAATCTTCCTGGATGGTGACGACTCTCCATGTGGAGAAGAAGCAGTGAGTCAGATGCTGAAGTCCTCAGTGAATGAGGGGGTGTGGCCAGAGGTGAGACAGTTCAGAAAGGAGAAGGGAGTGGCATTGGATGATGGCTTGGCCTTCAGAGAGGGGCAAGCTTTTGATGGGACGCATGAGAGAAGGAGCAGCCCCTGGTGGAGGAATGCAGGGGTGCAGAGAGCAGGCACTTAATGATTAAGGTAAGACAAGCAGTGGAGATGGTGCTTTTTGTGAGGAGGTAGGGCTTGTTGACAGTGAAATGAAGGTTCCAAAGGGCACCTAGAAAACATTGGCAGGGAGGGCGGTGATGGAAGAGGTATAGATGGCAGGAGGATGATAGTCTTTGAGAGGAGAGTTGCCCAGGGGGCTTGAGTTTGAGGCAGTGGCCAGGGATGGCAGGGATGAGCAGCGCAGTAGGTGAGTTCACCTGTTCTGAGGTCCAGCGGCTCTAGAGATGGTCCTCAGGGGAGCCAGAGGCAGCCCTCTGCCATCCACTCCACAGTCTGCGGCCTTTGCGTCTGGCCAGTTGGTGCGTCCATTAGACACTATAGTCTGTTCTTTGAGTGTGAGCTCCTTGAAGACCGTTTAGAATGACTGAGACCTAAATGTATTATTGATTCCGAAATCAAGTTTGGAACTTGAACTCTAAAAAATAATCTTTAATAAAATAACTGCAAAATGTATTGTTATTTCAAGCGGGCTGTTGCAATTCAACTTTTATATAATTGTATATAAATGAAGTTTAAAATGACGAAAAAGGTGCCGGCCCTGTGGCCGAGTGGTTAAGTTCATGTGCTCTGCTTCGGCGGCCCAGGGTTTCGCTTGTTCGATCCTGGGTGCAGACATAGCATCACTGGTCAGGCCACGCTGAGGCAGCGTCCCACATGGTCACAACTAGGAGGACCCACAACTAAAATATACAACTATGTACTGGGGGATATGGGGAGAAAAAGCAGAAAAAAATAAAATAAAAAAAGAAGATTGGCAAGAGTTGCTAGCTCAGGTGCCAGTCTTTAAAAAAAATGACAAAAAAGTTATTTTAACAAAATTTATTTAAATAATAAAGCTCTTTGAAACATTTAATGGAAAAATGTATTCACTGTGATCGTGTCTGATGTGATATGCATAGAACCTATGAAAGACTCCTAGGACCCTGTGAGCTTTGTCAAACGTCTCTGGCTTGGTTTCTACACAGAACCTGAGTGAGGAGTTGTTCGGCAGGTGTGAGCGTGCAATTGAAAACGGCGTTGGTAAAGATAGCCAGGCCTCCAGCGTGACCCTCTTCCGGTGGTTGGGAAGGGAATCCACTATGTTGAGGAATCTTCTCTCCCAAGGGTGTTAGCTTTGGCATCTGCCTTTGGTGATTGGGAGGCCTAATTTTATCACTTCTTCGAGATCTCTTAAATGTCACATGGTTTGCAGTGGCGGGTGAGAGGGATTAGAAAGGACAGGTATTCTTCAGACTCATGTGGGAAAGAATACAGAATTTGGAGTTTTAAGACCTAGATTTAAACTAGAACAATCACTTCATCTCTTTGAGCCATAGTTTTCTTTGATGTAGAATGAGAATAATAGCAATATATGCCTCATAGGATTGTTGCAAGGTTAAATGAGACAATATTTTGACAAGGTTTCATGAGCTATAAAATGCCCCACAAGTATAGTTGTGATTGACAGGGGTTTTTGGTGGCATGATAGTGACAAAGAGGCATGAAAAGAAAGTAAGATGGCTGATGCATGACACAGTCTCATCATTGACTCATGCACGACCTGGTTGGTTGGTCTATCTGTCTATCAGTCAAGCACCCACAATGCACCATTCGAAACAAAAGCTAGGATCTTGGCAGTAACCTCCATCAACCATATGGTCTCTCCCTTCCAGCCATCTGACTCTCCCTACTCAAGGTAACCATCATTCTGAAATGCCTTGATCATTCTCTTGTTTCCCTTTTCCCAGAGTTTATCGCATCTCTGTGTGCTCCTAAAAAGTTTATAATTTAAAATTTTAGTTGTTTTTAACTTAATAAAAAAGACTGTCATACTTTCTGTAATTGTTTGGAACTCACTTTTTTCAGTTAATATTGCATTGCTAGTATTCAACTATACATATTGTTGCGTGTCACTGCTGTGTATTCATTTTGACTTTTGTGTGAGTGTACCACAGTTTGTCCACTCACTCTCTTGTAAATGGGCGTTTTTTTCCAGGGCTTTACTCATTTGAGTGCTACTCCAAGTTGTCTTGTATATTCCTCTTACTCTCATGTGCCAGAGTTTTTCTTGGGTCTATGTTTAGTGGAATTGCTACATCTTAGGGCATAAATGAAAGTTAAACCTTAGGAAATAATGTCACACTGTTTTTCAAGGTACTTGTACCACTAACCCTTCCATCAGCCAAGGGTAAGCTAGCATGAGGAGCCATGTTCTTTTCAGCATGTAGTCATATTAGACTAAAAATTCTTTCCAATTGAATACATGTAATATGTTATCTCACTGTGGGTTTGATTTGCTTTACTCTGATCTCTAATGATGCCAAACGTCTTTTCTTATGTTTCATATGTGTTTCTTCCCCTCCAAAATGTCTGTCTGTTTTATTTGTCCTTTTCCTCGTTTGGTTTCTCCTATTGATTTGTAGGAGTTCTTTATATATTTCTGTTCACTGGGTTTTAATTTAAATTATTATATTTTTCATTGCTTGGTTATTTTTGATAATTTCTTGTTCCTAATTCCTACTTTTGATGCCTTTTCTCCTTTCTTTAGGCATATAAAACACACTTATTTTATATTTAATATCTGATAATTAATATGCCTGAAGTTTTTGTGTTTGGATTTGTGTGTCTCTTGTTTCTGGGGCTTTGTTTTATTATGTGTTTTGCAACTTATTTTTTATTGAGGTATAATTGCAATACAACATTACATTAGTTTCAGGCATATAACATAAGGATTCGATATTTGTATATTTTGTGAAATGATCACCACAACAAATGTAGTTAATATCCATCCACATACAGAGTTACAGATTTTTTTTTCTTGTGGTAAGAACTGTTAAGATTTATTCTTAGCCACTTTCAGATAAGCAATACAGTGTTATTAACCATAGTCGCCATGCTGTGCATCACATCCCAGGGGCTTATTTATTTTATGACTGCAAGTTTGTACCTTGTGACACCCTTACCCATTTGTCCACCCCCGACCCCTGTTCTGCAACTTTTTATCATGACCTTTTTGTTGCTGGAACTTTGTGGCAATTTCTCAGGCTTGGGTTGAAAAGGTACATTTCTCCAGAGAGGTTCTTCTTTGTTTCTGCCAGGCTTTATTAACCATGGGAAATCTAAAAATAAATTCTCAGCGTCAGAGCTTTTCATACTGCATTGGTGGGGTCATTGGCCACAAAACACACATGAGAACCAGCTTGTGGTTATGCAAATGTTTTTCCTCCTCCGTCCAGCCTCTGGCTTGAGACAGGCGAGTGTACTTGCTACCCCAGGGTATTTTGTTGTGTTTTCCTAATCCAACTTTCCCTGCTTTTTTGGGGAATGTTCCAATCAGACTTCCGTGTCTTTGTCCTCGGTCCCTGCCCAGGTGCTTGGCCATCCAAGTGACGCTTTAGGTCACAGAGATCAGAGTATCATCTCCGTATTTGTTCTTCTGCTTCTCTGTGTCTCTGGCTTCTGAGAATTTCCTTTACTTTTCTGCTGCCTCACTGATGCAAAAAAATATCTCACTGTGATTTTATCCAGCATTTTTAGGTATTGTGTGGTAGGAAGGCTTGTTAGGATGTCAAGTCTGCAATACATATGAGACACCCTCGTCTTGTTTTTTTTTTATAACTAAAGAGGTTCCCCAAAATGGGTCTTCTCAGATCAGAGCTATGTGTACCCCAAAGTTCTAGCTTTCATCCCTAGAGCCATCAAAAATTACAAAATCTGGACATCATCGTCCGAGTACACTCCCACCCCCCTAGCCAGGGGGCCAAGACATGACTTTTAATTCTCATTTCTGGTATAATTTTATTTCTCCTTAGGGCTCTGCAGTACATTGAGCCAGTTGCTTCTCATCTCTTGGTCTTAAAGCAGATGACACAGCAGCTTCTTTTCCCGCAGATGCTCACCCAGGGTACTGAGAAGCATTCTGGTGTCTCACTCACTTGCAGGTCTCAAATTCCAGTACATATTTGTCATTTCAATTAAGCCAGTTCAACTTCCTACTTGAACAATGTTTTGTTATAATCTGGAGTTGAACATAAACCCTCAAATAGAGAAAATATTGATGTAATATTTTTATGACAAAAAATCCAGATAAATTACGAAATAGCAATTGTGCTTGTCAAGTTATTTTATTTATTAATTTTTCTTTATTGTTTTTGGTAATTAACAACTTTCTAAAAAATGTTGCAGTTCAAAGTGCACTTTTTTTTTAGAGGGGAGGATGAGTTGTGGCATGAGGAGAGGATATTTTTTGTTTGCTTTCGTACATGGGATACTCAGTCCATGAGATCTCTAGTTCATTAGCTGTTAAACTGAGTTCAGGATAAATCTGTTACATAAATAGGCACTGAACAAGTATGAAGACAAAACATTAAAGATATTGGAATTTGGGCACCAAAAGAACTTTAGAGGTGATAGACTCGTCAACAATTTAGGAACCTCAAAAATCATCCAGGGGCCGGCCCCGTGGCTGAGTGGTTAAGTTCGCGCTTTCCGCTTCTGTGGCCCAGGGTTTCGCCAGTTCGAATCCTGGCGCATACATGGCACCACTCATCAGGCCATGCTGAGGTGGTGTCCCACATGCCATAACTGGAAGGACCCACAACTAAAATATACAACTATGTACTGGGGGGCTTTGGGGCAAAAAAAGAAAAAAAATAAATTAAAAAAATCTTAAGAAAAAAAAATCATCCAGCCTGGGTTATCACTGAGGAAACGAGGCCCAGAAAAGTGCCGTGAGATGCCAAACACCATATATCCTGTGACTTTCAGAGTCACAACTGGAAACAGGGCCACCTAGTTGAATATACTCTTCTGTGCTATATTGTTGCCCTGCTTATATGCCACGTTTAACCAAGCATTTCAAATTTTTTATATTTATAAATTTAAAAAGTATATATTTATGTTTTATAAAATGAACTGACCTCCCATGTTTAAAATTAATTTAGAAAACTCAGACAGCTTACATTTTTAATAAAACTATATAATAATCATTGGAGTTAATGGGAGTATTATGCAGGCAACACAGATTTCTTAAGTTTGTTTCCAGAATACGTGTAATCACCATGACTCCAGGCAACCTCGTCTGTTTATTAGAGTGAAAGAATCAGGAAGTCTGAGATGTAGACGTTTCAGGATACTAGGGAAGTGAAACATAGCTGCTTCTGAAATGAGAGCGCTGCTTTTTATAAACAAATAATTGTCATTATTTCCTGTTTTTTAATCCCATTAAGAACTGTTTTGGAATGTCATGGGCTCGCTGTAGCTCTCGAGATCACCATAAACAAGTGAAACTGTGCAAGAAGAGAAGTTATAGAGACACACAGATGTTTCACGTCAATGGCAATTTTATTGTTGCTGACTAATGATAGTAATGGTAGCTGGCATTTCTTAAGGCCTTCTGAGCCAGGCACTGTGCTGGGCAGCAGGCATTAGCTCACTTAACCCTAAGAGCAACCCTAGGAGGTAGGTTTTCTTTGTGGGTTAGAGAACCAAAGCTTGTGCACAGTTGCACAGCTAGTAGATGGTGAAGCCAGGCCAGGAGGCACCTTGCCCTGCCAGACTCCAGGGCCCCGTCTAACCTCAGTTCTCTGTTCTTGCCCCACTTAGCTGGCTGAGAACAGTTTCATTTCTGGTGTCTGGTTAGGAAAGTTTTTCTGTGGGTCATGGGATGTTATGCTTTAAATCTCTTTTTCCAAGACCAGCTTCGGGGCCAGTATAACAGGCAGGGATGGTGGGGGAAGGAGGAGAATTCAGAAGGAACTGATATTTGCTGAAGGAAATCGGTATTTACTGAGTACTTACTGTGTGGTAGGCAGTACAGATGCTTTGGCAGAATTCATTCACTGTTCATTTTTCCGTTCCACAAATATTTACTGAGTGCCTGACTGTGGGTTTGTCGCTGTGGTTGGAACCGGGGAGACAATCACGAACAAGACAACATCCCTGTACTCCTGGAGCTTAATTTCCAGTGGAGGAGACAGACAACGCACAGAGTAACAAGTGAATATATAACATGTCAGTGGCAATGAGGGCCTTGGGGAAAACTGAAGCGGGTTAAGGGGTATGGAATCATGGTGGGGAGTGAGGGTAATGTTATATAAGGTTGTTCGGGAGGAACTTTCTTTAAAGGTGACATCTGAGCAGAAATCTGAAGACAGATCATAAGGCCTTGCCGGCCATAGTGCGGGCTTTGGGTTTTAGCCTGAGGGCTGGAAGGTTCTGAGCACCGGCACGGCGTACTCTTTTTTGTGCTTTTAGACTCTCTCTACCGTCTGTGTGGGGCACAGACTGTGGAGGGACAGGGAGAGAATGTGATTGGGCGTAAGAGCAGCAGAGCTCTCATTTATTCAGTGTCTACTGTGCGCTTTATGTTATCACGTCTAATGGTTTCAGCAATCCAATTGAATTAAGTTCTCTCTGTGCAGCAGACGATGGCACCAAAAAGCTCCCAGTGGCTTAGAAATTTCCCTAAGGCTACACAGCTATGAATACTCAAAATTGACATTTTTGGCCCAGCTTTTTAAAAATGACAGCTGCCGTTGAGGGTGTCATCCTGGGTGCTAGATTTGGTTCCAAGTGCCTTGAAAATGTGACCCTTATAGAACAACTTTGAGAGGTAGGTATCACACCCATTTGTAGACGAGGAATCCCAGGGTCATGGAAGTTATGACTTATGACTTGCAACAAGGCAACGTAGCTCAAGTGGCAGAACTGCGAATGGAAGCCGTGATGTGTGGGCCTCCTGCTTAATTCTGGTGAGGCAAAGAATTTATAAAGTGCTGGACAATCTCACTCTTCTTCACCTCTCTGCCTTTTTCCCCTGCTTGGTTTGATTGCTTTCAGGTGATCCACCCCATCCCTTTTTGGAGGAAACTGCCTGATAAGTTACTGATAGCTTAGGATGCCTTTACATGTTTTATTATCCCTCCTGCGAGTATGTGCATTTACAAGCCTGTCACAGGGAGAGGATGACTGACGAGTGAATCTCTATTGGGAGGATTTCAGACGGTGTGGCACCAGTTTTCAGAGCAGATCTTCTGACTCCATCAGATCACCTGAAAGATTATGTTCTCCCAGGAGAATCAGGAAGGCAGGTGAGAAGAAGGCCGTCTGTCTGGATGACTCGCCCGGAGCGGTCCTGATGAGCCTGTGCTCTGAACTAGGGGAAGAGGAGTGGGTTGTCACGTTTCAATTACGACATGCATGCCAGGCAGTGTTTCTCTTGATTAGTATGCTGATTCAGGGCCAGGCCGTGTTTCTTGTAGTATGGAGATTCGCTTGGCTCCTTGCATCTCGTCTCTGTGATGGTCGGAACTGGCTCCAGGAAAAGCTGAGAGAGAGGCAAGGTTTCTCTTGCTCTGCTTCTAGGATCCTCAGTGCTCCCTCCTCCTTTCATCGGAACATTTTGTCAGGATGTAGTATGATGCCTTTATTCACACTAAAGTTTAAATGACTGAGCTCATGTAATGTTTTCTATCTGTGAGAAGCTTGATTAGAAATAAAAAGCTTTAAACAGAAAAAAATGAATCTTTATTACTGGAATTTTAGGCATCAGCATGTGGGTGATGTGAAAGGAGGTGAAAAAATGCTTTCAAGCCCTCTAAATGATATACTTTTTGGTAATGTAACTAAAATATAAGTACTTTTTTACCTGATTTCCATTTTATCTTCTTTGTCTTAGAAAGAAATGCTATAGAAACGTATTGAGTATTATGTGCTGGGCGGGCATCACATTGGCTGTTTACACACATTATCTCATTTCAGTGCTGTATAACGCCCAGCCACGTATGTTGGTTATCCACGTCTTGAATATGGACAAGTCAAATGACTTCCTGATGGTAGGATGGGTGGTGAAGAATGGAGCTGGCAGAAACACTGTGGCCTCCTAACTCAGCCCAGAAAAGTCCAGCATAGTCTAAATACTTAAAATAGTTTTAATAGTTAAAACGGTAAAATGTGAATGATAGCAGGTGTTGCTACTTCCCCGATGCATAAAGTTGAGTCATAAAGCTTATAAAAGTATTGTTGGAGCTGGTTATGGCAGGGTTCTCCAGAGAAACAGAACCAGTACTACATACACACACACACACAAACTTATTTTAAGGAATTGGCTCATGCAATTGTGGGGCTGGCAAATCCAAATCTGTAGGGCAGGGCAGCAGGCTAGAAATTCAGGTAAGAGTTGATGTTGCAGTCTTGAGTCTGAATTCCACAGGACATCAGTCTGAAAACTCAGGTAGGTTTGCTGTGTTACGGTCATGAGGGAAATTCCTCCTTCTTCAGGAAACCTTAGTCTTTGCTCTAAAGGCCTTCAACTGCTTGGACGAGGCCCACCCACACTATGAAGGGTAATCTGTTTTATTCGAAATCACATCTAAAAAAACACCTTCACAGCAACATGTAGACTGATGTTTTGCCAAAACCTAGGTGCCATGGCCTAGCCAAGTTGACACATAAAATTAGCCATCACACCAATAAATAATGGTTTTCATTGAAAAGAATTTTGAAGGTGCCTGGATTCTTTACCTGCTGACTTTGCAGCTGGTTCCTGTGCGGTGGGGACAGACACAGGACCAGTTCAGGAGGAAATGCAGCGGGGCACAAGGAAACAGCTATTCGTTTATTCCATGATGTGTGTGTGTGTGTGTGTGTGTGTGTTGGATAGAATTCATCATATTGTTTTCTGGACATGGATATACGTTTCAAAAAATTCTTCAAGGTTTTATGTTACTGTTGGAGGAAGCTATCAGGCTGGTTGGGAAAGTACCAGTTGAGAAAGGGAGGAGAAAAAAATCCTCAAGCAATATTTCAGGGTCAAGTGTGCAGCTGGGAGGCGGGGGAAGGTCAGGGGATTGGAATTCCCACAAATCCTAAGTGTGCAGTGTGACTAAGGAGGAGAGGGTGGGTCTGCAGAGCCACGGCACAGGGTCATGACTGATACGAGAGCCCGCTGTGGGCACTGGGAAGGAATGAGTGAATTTGTTTTACGAGTGCAGTGGAAAGAGTTTACCTATTTGCCTGTTATAGACAATTAGAAGTATAAAAATATGAGCATTGCTATTTTTGTGTTTTTAAGGAGCATAATATCATGACTCATAAAATGTTACAAGAAACACGTGCTAATGGCCTGTCTGTTATGTTCTTCAGAACAACTCCTATGTGAAAGGGGACAATGAACAAGATGGCTTATCCACACTTATTCTCTCTGTGTATGAGAAAATGGACGAATGAAGGACGGAGAGGCTCAGTACCGCTTTGGTCCGGGGTGCTACCATCTCAGCGCACCCTCACATGACACTGACCGGCTGCAGCTTCTCTTGAGGCTGGTTTCGAGGTCACTCACTGCAGCTCCAGGAGGCTGGGGTGGAAGTTGGAGGGAAATGCAGGTCTCTTAGAGGTTGGTGACTAGCCAGTGTTTTACCTTAAACAGCCTGAGGCACCACATACTCGGAGGCTTATCAGAGAGACTGGACATCTTAGGCCTTCTTGTATGACTTGTCTGGAACCCACCCATTTTTCTACGGCCCTTCTCAGGTTCCCCACTCTTAACACTGATGTCTGACTTCCAGCCTTCTTCTCACTCCTTCTAGATAAACTCTCTTACCTTCTTTATTAGCCACAGCCCAGCCTTCCTCTTGCCTTCTCTCTTTCTAGTCTCTAGATATTTCTCACATTCATTCTCTCCCTTCCATCCCTAATATCTGTGATTTAGTTCAGGCTGTAGTCATTTGCTGGACTATTACAATAACTGCCAACCAGTCTTGTCTGAGGTTGACCTCTCTCCAGTCCATTCTCTCCGTGGCTGTCAGAGTCACTTGTCTATCAGGGCAAACTACTTATAACCCTTCAGCAACAATCCGGCTCCTACAAGATGAAGTCCAAGCTCTTGCATTGCATGCAAAGCTCTCCATGCTCTCCACCTGCCATCTGCTTCTCGGCCACATCCGCTGCCACTTCCACCTCTGCTGTCACAGCACCTTATGCTTTTCCCATGTCTCATTCTGGGGTACTGGTTAGATAGTCATAGGTCTCAACATCCTTCTCCCCTCTCCCTACTGTCTTCTTATTAGTTACCTTAATACCCATTTTGGAATAAGGTGGCAATAAGCCAGCAAGCAAATACATTCCCTTCTTCTCTGGTTCTAGAGTGATTCAAAGTAGCCTTAAAATGAAAAACGGTGCTGGAGGAGGAAGGAGACGTAGGAGGACGTAGCTACCGTGGTGCTCTTGTTGGTGGGCTGTATGTGTGAGAGACAGACAGATGGGCAGTACTCAGGCCGTTTCTAGCTCTAGTTGGCAGGGCTTCCTCTCTGAATCTCTACTTAGACGGGCCCCAGCTGCTGAAGCCAAGCGGCCAAGCCAGTGGATTCATTCCACAGTCATCAGGGGTCGGCTCCTGAGAACAGGGATTTTGAAGTAAACAAACAGTCCCTGCCCACACGCGAGTGGGAATCTTGGTCTGTAATCTCTGGTGTAAGATATCTCACTTTACTTATTTATTTTTCATCTCAGCTTAGGTCTGACTCCCAGTTCTGATTTTGCTGGGCCCGGTGCTCCCCACTTCCTCTATCTCGGAGTTGTATTAAGGTGCTAGGATCTTATAAGACACTAAAGTGTCAGAGAATAGGAGGGAACATTTGTGCCTCCAGGTTATGCTGGCACACCCCTGTGACTGCCCCCATAGGGCCCTTCACGCTGCTTCTGGGTCCTTCCCAGGACACAGAGATTTTTGGGAAGGCTAACCATGTGGTCTATCCCCCTAGACACACCTGGAAGCCATCTCTCTCTGAGTTTTCTTCTGGGATTCAAGGGGTCTCCGGCTGTAGCATCCACAGAGGCTCCCTCTAACCCAAGGGGGCCTCTTTTTGGGCTGGGGAAAGTCTTTTTCTCAGAGCCCTCTCCCTTTTCTATAACCTTAGCCTCAACAGATTTAGGTTTGTGGAAAATAAAAGCCAAGTATGCTTGCTGGCTGTTTCTGCTTCCTGCCCTGGCACCGAGCTTCCCCTGGGGATATGGCAGGGAAGGGACGGGCCCCTTCTGAAAGAGAGATGTTATTACAAAGACAAAGTGAAACCCAAGGTAGCCCTTGGTGTAGACGCAGGGGCTTTGGGCCACATAGTTGTTATGGATGGATCTCAAGTGTTCTAAGACTGGAATGTACAGAACATCTTAGGGAAAACACAAATATTAGTGAAAGGCATTTGGAATGCACTTAGCATTTATTCCCAGAGGGGAGGCCACCATCTGGTATGCAGCATCCCAGTTGGGCAGAGTTTTCTGCCAAACAAGCTCAGAGGCAGTGGACCTCCTTGTGTGCCGGCACTGGCCCCTGGTCCCATTCAGGTACGTCTTATGGTAGCAGGGTTATTTTCACTTAACGCGTGTGGAACAAGCCCTGTTTTCCTCAGAAGGGGGAAAGGGAAGTGCCAGGCACATAAAGCTTCATGGACTGGGCTTCAGTGCAGTAATAAAAGCTTTTATTTAACGAAAAAGTAATTCTTCCACTTAATTGAAGTAGTAACTGAAGTGAGAGAATAACTATGTAAAAGCTATTATCAAAAGCAATTTTCTGAAGTCTCATTAATGAAGACAGGTAATGAAAATGAAGGTATAAAGATGTAACCCTGCTTATGTTTCAATAGGGAAGAATTGAATATAATTGCTTTTTTCATATAACATGTTTGTCTAAGTTTTTGTTCTTATCTCCAACAATGGAGGCAATGAATTTAAAAGAAAAAAAAACAACTGAATTTAAAAGAAAAAAAGAAAGAGGAGTGTATTTGAAAGATACAAGGGTATCCCAAAGAATTGAAGGTTCGATATCCAAGCTTGGGAAGGAGAGAGATGGGAGCTACCTGACCTTGTCCCCTGAGAGCTGCTATGAATGGACCTAATTCCAATAACTTCCAGTCTCTGTGTCTCTGTTTGTTGTTTCAAATTTCCTGGAATGACAATCATATGGGCTCAACTGGAGTTAGTCATCTACCCCTGTGTCACACAAGTGTGAGTAGGTAGCATCAGTTAGTGCTAAAATTTGCTTAACTCTTTCTACATGTAGGGCATTGCCCTTAACACTTTTCAATTATGATTTACTCCGCTACAACAACCCTATGTCTTATGTGCCGTTATGTTTCCCATTTCTCAGAGGAGAAAACCAAAGTCCAGAGAGGCCAAGTTTTCCCAAGGTCATGTAGCTTTTACCTAACATTCAATCTTTGGCATGACGTGCACATATCTTTAATTTTATGACTAGACAGCAGCATAGATGGTAGTTGGAGTTTGGTCTCTGCAAATATCCTGTGTTTATACCTTTGGTCCCCACATGGGTGAAGTCAGAGCCATATCCTGGCTCTCTGAAATACTTGGCATCGAAGCTTCTTCCATGACCTAGACAAGGGTAGGAGAAATGTGGGGAGCAGGGTTGACCATAGGTAGGGGCAGGAGCAAACGACAGCAGGAGTTACAGCAGTGGAGGTGGGAAGGTGATCTAGCCAGATTCCTGGGGATCATGAGCCAGGATTTGCTGAGTCATTCAGTTTGGTTCCATTTCTTGGTCATTTGAAATGTTAACCAGGGTTCTTGGAGATGGAGCAGAATGACATTAGCACTTGGACATCAGTAGGAACCTGGCGTCACCTGTTTCTGTTTGACACTAATTTAAATGAGATATTTTGGTAGTCTTCTTTGTTTTGTTTTATCTCCCCCTCTTCAGTTTTCTTCTCCTTATTTTTTAAACTGTCATCCCCTTTTTATTGATTATCATTATCCCTACTTTTTCCGCTGTGTCATTGCTTTACTCTCTGAAGGCAACAATGTCACCCATCTCTTAATTTATGCCAGGGGCCCCAAACTCATTTACCTCCAGGGGCCAGGCATCATAAAGGAATAAACCAGGCCAGGTAAGGGCTGTGTCAGACTGGAAAACACAGGTCCTTTCTACAAAGGGGAAACTACGAATAGACCCAATGTTCCACATCTGAATTTTCATGCAAAATTTCCCAGATATAATGTTTGCCATTAATTAGTTTTTAAAAATGGGTTGGCCAACCACAGTGCACCTACAGGATGGCTCTATCAGCAGTTTATAACTTAGGTAGGACACTCTTGGAAGAGTAAAGGTGATGGGGAACACCTCTATCTCCATCCTGGCTTCTAAAGGGAATGTAGATGTTCCAGGCTATTTTCTGAGTCAGCCTCTCCCTCCTAATTGGCTTTATACTCTAAACCATATTTTATGTATATACTAATATTATTCCACTGGAAGAAATATTTTCAGCTTAATACATAATGATAAGATGATAATATTTAATTATAAGTTGGCTATTTTATCATCTCCACTCTCCCAGTTAGATGTTAAACTCCTCCAAGGCAGAAGCCTATGGGTGCTTAAGACATATTTTTAATTGGTTGATATAAATAAACATTCCTTTAAATTATAAGATTAAGATTCTCTAATTAAAGAAATGTTTGCAGTGTTTGAGCTTGTCTTCCTAATGGGTTTCTGGTTTGGGGGGCTATTTTCAGAGTTGTGTTTGCTTTTCTTTTAGGCAAATTATTTAAAATGTCCTTCTTCAGTTTGGAAAGACTGTTTGCAGATGCTCAAATGCAAACTAGTTTTGATATCTCTATGATTTTAATATGATTGAATTAAGCTGGACTTGCAAAAAAAAAAAAGATGTCTGTGCTATTTTTGAAAGATTTTTATTGTTTTGGAAAAATTTGGTATTTTGATACCTAACATAGATTTTCTTTTATTTGTAATCTATTTGGGGAGAGGATTTATGGAGGTGCCAGAGCACATGTGACCAAAGAGTCCTACAGTTGGAAGAGACCAGAGAGTAAATTCAGCATTCCACTCAGCGAAGCCTTGCTCCCTTGGTGTAGGGAGGTGTTCACTACCACACAAAGCAGTCCTTTCCACTTTTGAGTAGCTGTATATTTTTGGCTGGTTTTTCTTTGTTGTGAACTGACATTCGTCTCCTGTCATTTCCACACTTTGGGCCCAGTACCGAACATAGAACAAGTTTAATCCTTTTGGACTCTCTAGTATGTTCATGGTAAGATCTTTGAGGGCTATGAGCAAGTTACATGTTCCTCCGAGGGCCTGAGACCACATCTTAGAGCACTTAACACATGTTTGAGCGCACAGGCTTTGGAGTCAAAAGGATGGAAATCCTGGCTCCACCTTGTACTCACAGAATGACTGTGGAAAGATTGCTTAACCTCCCTAAGCATCGTTTCCTTATTGGGTTACAGTGAGTATTAAATAAGACAGTGAGTGAAAATGCTTAGTCCAGGCTCTGACTACAGTCCCTCAAGAAATGATGCGTATAGTTAGAACATGCTGGTTAAACTGAAAGGAAGGAAGTCTCGCAGAATGTCTTAGTGTTGAGCCAAGACTCATAGAATCTGAAGACTGCATAGAATCTGAAGCCGTGCTCCTCCTGGAAGTGAATCTTTGATACTTACCTTGTAGACCTTCTGACACAGATAGAGGAGAATGATGTCGGCACTTTCCTCCTTCCTGTGTGCCCTCAGCAAGCTCAGTTTCCCCAGAAATGTAATACCACAGAACACGAACCAAGCACAATCTTTATGCCCTAGGAAGAGTTTGCGTCCTGAATGTCAGTGGTCTTCTTTCACGGGCTGATGAACTGGCTTCTACACCTAGAAAGAAACGTTTGACTTGCTTAACTCTTTGCCCAAAGCCTCCTCCCTTGATTCAGATCCAAGAACCTTCCAGCTTCCCCTCCCGCTGAGCTCCTTTTCCTCTCTAGTTCCACCCAGGCTCTTCCTCCTCTCTGAGCTAAGGGCTCCCACAAATCTCCCTTAAAAGGAGAGGGAGAGCCAGTTGAGGTCTCACCAACTCAGAAGCCCCCCTACTTTTACTGTTTTAAGGTGGTTTCCAGTTGAGAGGCTAATTAAGAGCTATTTATTTAATGAGACAGTATTGAATTGTTCAACTAGTTTTAAAAAACTTTTAAAGTAAAACAAGCGCATGGTCCCCAAAGTTTACCCTAACTCATTTTGTCTTTAAAGAATTAAACAACTCTTTCTTACATTTTCATTAACTGTTTTCTTCTCTATTTATTTGTGGTAGAGATCATTTTCCGTGGGATCTCTAAAATCAGATAATATCCCCTGGCTTTTTAACTTATTTCCAAATAAAGAACTAGTATATAAGGAGAGTCTTGGGCCATACCGTGTATTTTTGTACAATATGTAAGAAGTCAGTGTTTGTACTTATCTAATGAAGGGGATTTTAAACAAAACTGCATGTTTACTTTTTCTAAATTTTGATGTCTTTTTTTATTTATATAAAATATAAGAAATTATATGATAGTGAACCAACTTCGTGTTCAACAGACTGTGTATTAAATGAATTACAGGGTATTTTTTATACCCTTCCGTCTAAAACCATGCTTAGGACTGGGGCAAGCAGATCGCCTCTCTCTGGCGTGTTGTTGACAGAGGCCACTGTGTCAGTGCATCTCTAAGTGGATATGAAAACATGCTACCAGAAACGACTTAGACGGATGCTATCACTGTGTAGTTGCAGCCCAGGGATCTTGATCTCGTGAGAATAGACTAAGCAACACTTAAAAAAACTGAAAAAGGCCTTGCTGTGTGTTTCCCGCCAACACTTCCTTTTGAAAATATTCAAATTTACAGAAAAGTTGAAAGAGTAGTACAGTGAATACTTATTGTTAACCTATTGCCACATTTACTAATGCTCTCTGTTTTTGTTGAAACAGTTGAAAATAAATGCACATATCATGACTTTCATCAGCCTGCGTCTCTTAGATTAAGGACACTTTCCTACATAAACACAGTACCATTATCACACTTTAGAAAATTAACAATAATTTCCTAATATAGTCGTCCCTCGGTATCTGTGGGGGATTGGTTCCAGAACCAAAATCTAAGTTACTTATAGTACCTAATACAATGTAAATGTAACACAATGTCAATGCTATATAAATTGTTGTTATACTGTATTGTTTCGGGAATATGGACAAGAAAAAAGCCTGTACATGTTCAGTACAGACACAACCATCGTAGGCCTTTCTATCAGTGGTTGGTTGAATCCGTCGATGCAGAACTGCAGATATGGAGGGCTGACTGTATCATCTAATAAACAGTCCATGACCCATGTTCACATTTTCCCAATTGTCCCTAAGATGTCTTTTTAGCTTAAAAACACCCCCCAAAACACAACAAACGCGAATCCAACCAAGGTTCATGACTTTGTTGTTACGCTTCTTTTGTCTTTTTAAATATAGAAGAGTCCCTGCTTTTTTGTGTGTTTCATGACATTGACCTTTTTTGAAGAGTGTAATAATTATCTTGTAGAATTCCCCACAATCGGGATTTGTCTAATTGTTTCCTCATGTGCTTTGTAAAAAAATTGTTTTTCAAACTTTTGGAAATATACTTATAGAAATGTGCCTAAATCGTAAGTGTAGAAGTTTGTGAAAGTTACCTCCCCAGTCTCTGGGATCCTAAAAGTCTAGCTATTTTGCAAACCCTTATCTCTGCCCTTGTTTCTCCCTTGCATTGAGAGAATGCCTTGTGCAGGGACAATATCCTGGCACTTTCCTGCAGATCAGGGTGCTACAGCTGGGCAGCTTCCAACGTAGGCAGTTCCCTTGTACTTATCTCAGATCCCCCACCGGGGTTTCAATTAGAGAAGTTATTGTTTAGTTCCCCTTCTAAAAATGTGGCATGATGTAATTATCCTGGCTTGAGGAGATTTGGGTTGTTTATACAATATGAATGAACTGCCTATTAGGAAAGTCATTTTAAGGCTTTTGGTGATTAATTCACTTGTTAAAACTGCCATAATAACTAGGTTGTAATAAGACACAGTACAGGGTTTTTTGGTTTCTTGCAACCTAGTGTGCTTTTGGTTGTAGAGATCCAACGTCAGTCCAGAGGTGGCTTATGGTCCTTTATTTTAAAAAAAAAGGCCAAATGTTAAAAATATTCTGACCCTAGGCCAACCTTGTCTTTACCGCCCTGATTGCTCTCTCTGCTCTTTCCACGTACTCCACAGCTCTTTCTTGTTTCTCTTGTTCTCAACACGCATGCCACATGGTGATGACAGATGATGGTGTAAATTGGGTTCTTAACCTGAGGTCGGTGGGTCAGGGAATCCCATAAAATCATATGCAAAGTTTGCGTCTGTCAGCTTATGGTGCTTTGTTCTGGAGAGAGGTTTCCGTAGACTTCATTGACTTTTCAAGGGTGTCTGTGAGCCCTGAACTGTTAAAAGCACTGGCTTAAATAGTTGTTTCCTTCTAGGGCCTTTGAGATTTTCTCTGACCCTTCACATAGTATCTTTTTTCTTTAGTAATATTTTTGTGTATTTGTTTTAGGTTAAAACATAAGGAATAAAATCAAATCTGTTCATCATATTAGTCATCACTCAGAGATAACCACTGTTTACATTTTGATAAATAGTTACTTATCTACCTATTAACTGTCTACTTATTTATCCATCATCTCTCTGTTTGTCCATCTTCACACACACACATAAATGCACACATTTTCTTAAGGACTCATTCTATATGAATTCTTTCCACTTTGCTAAATGTAGATCAAGAACATTTTTGTTTAATTGCCACAGAGTAGGCCATTGGATGAATATACTGTAATTTATTTAACCAGTCCCTAATTGATGTCACAGATACTTGTATTTTAACAGGAATCAAAGCTTAGGCCACAAGAGTAGAGCAAGAGTTAGGACCTTGGTCACACGAGCCCTCTTCCTCTGTCTGACCGTCCAAGCCCCACATCAAAGGTTAGGCCCTGGACTTCTGGTCAGAGAATGTTTGCTTCTTCCCACAGAAAAGAGAACTGTGCTCTTACACCCTTCCCCCAACCCGTAAGACAGGGACATGAATCGGCAAGTCATTTCAGATCAATAAAGAATATAATGGTTTTAGAGGATCGATCAGCTCTGACGCAGCTTCGCTTAAATCCAATCTCAATTTTCAAGGTTCAAATGGGCCCTAATTTTATATAGTTTTCCTTATATATTTTAAAAGTGTTTCTGAAAATTATTGTGTTAAAAAAATCTAATACTTTAATTGTTAAAATCCTTGACTCATGTAGCCTGGGAGAGACTTTACCATATGGAAATAGGTAGGGTTTCCTTGGGTCTGCGTGTGTGTCTATATTTCCCTATGATGTATTGCTGAAAGAGGGGTTGCTGATTGTCTTTTCTTCCTTTTCTTTCTTGTCTGTTTACCCATGACACCATCAGATCAGAGGCTGCACCCGTCAGCACCCTTGGGTCCGGGGGTAGTAACTGTTCCCATCTGGTTGCATGTGATTAATGGTGTTTATGTCATGGCATAAATCACATTTTGCTGTTCAATCAGCTGAGACTCTGGCCATTAAAAAAATTTACTCTACAGAAATCAATAACCAGTGGTTTTTGGAAAGGAGCAGTTCTTTAACAGTTATTCCCCAAGTCTGTCTGTAAAGATAAACAATCAAATTACTGTACTCACTGAAACAGTGCAGGCAACGACAAGAAATAGAATCTCACGGATAAAGGATGACCTTAAGTAAGGACAGGTAGGAAGCTGTTTTAAGGAAGACAGCAGGCAACCAAAGAAACCCAATATCCTTTTGAAAGTCTTTACGAATGTCACCCTTTTTGACGGATCCAGCCAACACCACAACCTCTGAGAGCTCAAGCTGAATTTTCAGAAAAGCATGGAAAATAAATTAGGTTGATAATAGCATTCTGTGACTGACTTAATGCCACTCACAACTCTCCATGGACTCTAGCTACGACACAGAAAATCAATTTTATTTATTTATTTGCCTCAAGTTTGCCTACTGCATTATTGCCACTAGGAAAACATATGAAATCTAAATAAGTAAATGAAATTAGCCAAGGTGATGAAATTTCATGTAAAAGAAAATGAAAGACTGCTTTTTTTGGGGGAAAGAATAGAGCTACAGATAAATCGTACATGCTTTACTTTGTGGGGAATATTATGTATACTCTTAAAATGATGGTGTTGACCATGTGAGCTACGTGCCTGGAAAGACCGAGGCGAGGTCCTCGTCCTGATTCCCTTGTAGTTTATTTCACATGCCCTGGGCGATTGCTTGGGGATGTTGCTCACACAACCTGTTTTTGCTGCAGTTGCCACTGCTTTTGTGAGCACTCCAGTGTTTTTGCTCAAATTGGAGCATGCCTCACTGCGTCCCGCCTGCTACTTGTCTTAGGAATCTGTTGCTGCAAGTTACAATTAGAGAATTCGAGTTACACCAGTTTTGCACCTTCACCTGGAGCCTCAGCAAAGTGGAATTCTAAAGGGGAAAGTGAAAATTTCCCTTTGATACTTTATTTTCTTTACAACCCTGTTCATAGCACAGAGTCAGCATCCTTGTTTCGATCCTGAGCTGGTGGCTCTTTAAATAATCACAAACGTAGCCCAATAAAGGAAGGAAGGAATTAACATCTTGTGCCTTTTCCCTGTATGGAAGATACAACCCTTTTATGCAGGATATGACCCTGCAGATCTGCTCCTGGTGCACGAGGGGAGGACTAACCTTCAGGCAGAGTGCTCTGGTGAAAGCATCAGGTTTCTCATTTCCCTGAGTAATGACCAGGAGCCGAGAAGGGCTGTTTCCTGTCACTGCGCTGCATCATTCTCATTTCCATTATTGGCAGCTGTTACTTTGCTCGAAGTTTAAATTATCTCAAGAACTCTACGCTGAGTTCAGATGTTTGTTTATTGGAGCTGCCTGAGGCTTTTGAAAACAGTCTTTTGTGTTCTCCCAGTCTTAAGAAAAGGCTCTTCTCAGAATCGGCCCTTCCTCCCTCCTAGCTGTTTTCTGGGAACCTGCTTTAGTCTCATGAAGAAAATTAAATAAAGAGGATAAGGGCTCAAAACTGGTCAGAAAGGAGACTCCAGTGGTGAGGCGACTTGAAACGGAAAGGACCGGGGACTCAACATCCTGCGTTTGTGCTTTGTTTTTGAAACTTTGAGTGAGTTGCATTAATGAATTAACCAGCAGTCCAGCAATGGAAAATGTCTCTCCTGTCCTGATGGGGGAGCCAAATACTATAGATTTGTAACAGGAAGACTGTTGATTCTGGCTTCATTGTTGGGTCAGTCATTTGTGAGCTGGTGGCCGGACCGCAGGCCACACACTTCTGTGCAAATCGTTCATGTATTGGGACTGCCTGAGTATTGTTTCTCCTGTCGGAGACGCGGCCAAGAAAAGATGGTGAGCTCCGTGTTTCATTTCTTGTTTGTGTATCTGCTCGGCGTAGAGGATGGTGCAGGATGCCTGACTCAGTTTGGGGGCAGGGGAGGGGGCTGTTGAAATCGATGAGCCTCTGTGAGTGTTTGGCTGTTAATGCTTTTTTCTGTGTCATCCTCTGTAGAGTTCCGGGAACGCGTCCTATCGCTGCTCCATGTCTTCCTCTGCGGATTTTTCCGATGAGGATGATTTCAGCCAGAAATCTGGCTCGGCATCTCCAGCTCCGGGAGACACCTTACCCTGGAATTTGCCTAAACATGAGAGATCAAAAAGAAAGATTCACGGGGGCTCGGTGCTGGACCCCGCGGAGAGGGCAGTGCTTAGAATAGCAGGTAAGAGCATCCGGCAAGGGGATGGAGCTGGGTGGAGAGTTGCGGAAATTCACCCGTCTGCTCCCCGGGGGCCATATCTGGGCGCTGATGCACCGGACAAGATTTGTGCTCTAGGTGGGGGAGGAGGATGACCATGTTTACTTTATGCCCTGATTTTTCGAGAGAGCGATTTGCCCAGCCTGCTGGTGACTAAGCTGTTTGGCCCTCTCTTCTGGTTGGATGAATCGATATCTTTGAAATGCAAGGAGATATTTACAGACATCTGCATTAAACTTTCCTATATACGTGCGGCAGCCACTGTAACAATCTGAAAGTATTAACTCCAGTGATTCCTACTGTATTTGCCGGAAGCTGCGAGAGAGCAGCCTTCATTTTCATTTTTTCCCAGGGGCACTGAGCTGTGCAGATTGAACTGGGGTAGATTCCTGGGTTTTGGTACCCAGGATTGCAAGGCTATTCCAGCATCTTGGATGCCATTCCTTTTATTTAATGTAGCATCTCTGCCAGCATCATGTGTCCATAGCAGCTTTCTGTCCCTAGTGCTTTTCAGGTTTAGCCATTATGCATTCCTGACTAATTAATATATGGGAGGTGCCAATGTTTCTGTTCTGTGTTACTGGTGTTCTCTTCCATTGGCCCTAAAAGTCAAACCAGAAGTGATGGCTTGTTTTACCTGGCTGAAAGCTGAGAACACAGTGGAAATCAATCCTCCTGCCTTGCGGTGCCCGTGTGGTTTGTGTGTATGTGTTCTGTGCAGGAGAGGTGCTTCCTGGGGTGGTTGTCTCTCCACTCCCTCAATAATTTTTTCATTTCTCTGAAATGGTAATGGGGTAGAATGGTGTAAGGCCTTGGGGTTCTCTTGCAAAGGCCAAAGGCCAGGTGCTTTCCCGAGTTGGTTTCTGGGTTGCAGCCAGCTGATCAGGCCTCCTTTCCTCCCCTCTCCTCCCAACTCTCAACTCTGGGGTCCCCTCCCCCTCAGTTTCTTCTGCCTCCCACTATAATGCAAAGTTGGCACTTATTCTCCCTCTAGGGGGCTGGAGGGGACTAGCCCAGATCCCAGCCACTATGGCAGCTGAGAGTCCCCCTAGAGTCCCCCCTATGGGATTTTCTGATTACGGGAAAAACAAACAGCGCCTAGCCAGCCATTCTGTAGTCTGGGTTTCTGGGGCAACAGCCTTGAGCTTCCTCTGGCTTCTGTTGTGCGATGCTGGCTGGTCTCACCCAGGCCTTTGAAGAGGAGGGGTGGAGCAGTGAGGAGGAGGAGGATAGATGAGGATGATTTCAGCCAGAAACAGAGGGTGGAGAAGGCAGGCTGTTTGGGAGCCAAGTGCAACCAGGGCAGCCCTGCCTCTCACCACCCTCCTCTGCTCAAGTACCAAAAAGTGTTTAGTCACTGAGGCCTGACTCCTGGCCCTGTTGAGAACCAGCTCCCCCCACTCCCAAGCAGGTCTGAGGCACAGGGAGAGGAGGAGACAGCGCCATATCAGACATTTGGCTCAGCAGAAAGGGAAGACAGGGGAAAGGAGGGTGTGTGAGAAGTTGTTGGGGCTTCGTGGAGACCCTGGGGCCTAAGACAAGATGCCTGTATTCTGTGCATTTTTATGGAAGGTGGAAGATGCATCTGGCCTGAGAATTTTGATGGTGGTGGCCGAGATGGATATTTTGCTTTTGGTCATGAAGGAAGGGGTTATGAGAGAAGGACAGGGCAGATATTTGTCAGAGGGGATGAAATTCTAGAAATTGGGAAAGACTCTATTAGGCGGGAAGTCATGAGACGTTCGTAGTAGTCATCGTCAGTGTACACTGTAGGTGGCAAAGAAACGGAAGAACTAGGGGTTCTAGTGGGGTGCGCTGGGCCAGCAGATGCTTGTATTAGTGGACTGGCACTGTGTGAGGGCAGGGGCCATGTCTTATTCATTGTAAAACGTTTGCTGAGTGATCTGTGGGGATAGCTGTGAAGTTGCTGGCAGTTGATGCACTGGAGAGCTCAAAGTCACATACTCTTAGGATTCCACTAATTCTTCAAAAACAGAACAAAACAATAAACAGTATAAGCAGCCCCAGTATGGAAGTGTACCACTGTGTTTTAAATAAATGTTGGTAAATTGGCTGTTAGCTACACAAATCATAATACATAATCATACATGGAGCATAGATTCAGGGGCTGGTCCACAAATATCAAATATCTGCTTAATCATAATGTGGCTAAATTTGAGATTCAGATATATTATATATTAAATTGGCTACTGATCACCCAGTGTAAGGATAAGGGAACGATATCTGAGGGAATTCTGTGCTGTGGCTAGTTTGAAAACAGACCATTAAAATTTTGACTTCTTATTTTGTTACACATTTTCACACTCTGCCTGAAATTTACCCCTTCTCTGAATTTATTAAGAGATTGGGTGAGGTTAGAAATAGTGTGAGGATGTCCATAGTGTTCATTACTTAGTAATAGAAGAGTTGAAAGTTTAATATTTTTATTCGTTTTAAAAGTCATAAAGATAGAATTGAATATGAAAATATCAAGAGTCAAAAAAGACCCTATGGTCTGTGGGATACCTTAATTCATTCATATTTAATAAATATTTACTGAGCCCCTGGAATAAAATGAAGAAAAGCACACAGTTCTGCCTCTGAAGAAGCCATAGTCTACTATGAGAAATATGGATGTGTTGTTGGACAGTTGCAACACGGTGTGAGAGATTCGTCGTAATGGCTGTAAGGACCTAATATGAAAAACCCAGAGGAGAGGCTAATTAACTTGGATGGAGAGGGGAGGCGTGGGAGGTTCCCGAAAGGTTTCTGAGGGGGAGCACCACTTGAGGTGAGATTTAAAGAGCTTGATGGAATTAGGGTGAAAGGGAAGGCCACTTCAGAGGGATGGAACTACGAGAACAAAGGTAGGGAGTGTGTTTAAATTGGAACTGCAAGTAACGTGGGTACCTAAGCATGGGATTTGGTGGGGAAGAGAGAAACTGTCAAGGTGCTTGCGTGAAATTCTAAGGAGACCCGACTCTTTATGCTGTAAGTGGAGGAATCACTGGAAGGTTTTTAAGCAGTGCAATGACATCATTAGATTTACATTTCAGAAAGTCTTAGTGGGATGGTGTCACATGTCTGACACGTTATATTTTTAAAAGTGCTTTTGCATTTATAGTAGTTTCTTTATTTGAAAATCTGAGACTATAAAATATACCTTCCTGTCTCTCGGGGTCCGTGTGAGAGGAAAATGAGAAAATGTAAGGAAAGGGGCTTTGGAATACCCATTGTATAAATGCCCTCTACCTAAGAACAATACAGATCTGTCGTTCTTAGCTACAGAATGTTGTAAGCTGGGTCCTTCAGTCTTGAAGTGCCTGTAAAGGTACGTGGTTGGTCAGTGACAGTGCTATTTTAAAATAGGAATTTTTGTCTCATCTGAATTCTTTGAAGCTGGAATTGAAGGATC
This sequence comes from Equus caballus, assembly GCF_041296265.1. Taxonomy (NCBI): domain Eukaryota; kingdom Metazoa; phylum Chordata; class Mammalia; order Perissodactyla; family Equidae; genus Equus; species Equus caballus. The sequence continues at coordinate 57,344,492 of NC_091703.1, read as the reverse complement.
TAAGCAGAGTCAGACTCTGGACTCAGGCAAACGTGGATTTTAATTCCCCCTCTATCACTCAGCAGTTGTGTTTTCTCAGACAATTGACTGAACTTCCCTCAGCTTCATTTTCTCTATCAAACGCTCATGGTTGTGGTGATTCAATAAAGTAGTGAATGCAAAACATTTTGCAGATTCCGTGGCACATGGAAAATGCTCTATAAATAATAGTGTACTGATGGCCAGATGCTCCTGTGAGCACTCAGTGTGTCATCTCCGTTAGGCCTCCCAACAATCCTATGAAGTAGGTACTATTATTTTCTCCATTTTTCAGAGGGTGACTCTTGCCGAGGTCAGACAGCTAGGAAGTGGTGGAGCTGGGGCCTGAATTCAGGCAGTCTCGACTCTGGAGGCCAAGCTCTTAACTGCTGTCCTTTTGCTGCTTCCCTATGGAATACACTATTATGATTAACAGACTGACCCGATATTACCATTTCAAGAATGCATGGGGCAAAGTCTGTTTTTTTGTTTTTGTTTCTTTTTTAAAAGATTTTATTTTTCCTTTTTCTCCTCACAGCCCCCTGGTACATAGTTGTATATATTAGTTGTGGGTCCTTCTAGTTGTAGCACGTGGGATGCCGCCTGAATGTGGCCTGATGAGCGGTGCCATATCTGCACCCAGGATCTGAACCGGCGAAACCCTGGGCCTCTGCAGTGGAGTGCGCAAACTTAACCACTTGGCCACAGGTCCGGCCCCGGGGCAAAGTTTGCTTTTACAGACAATCCCAAATGCTGCTTCTGTTCATTTTGACTGGCTTCTTAAATGGACAGTTAAAATCACTTAAGTGTGCCTTGCTTATATTCTTAAAGCTGGGTGCTCTTGGGTGTCAGTCTCTGATGAAGACTCAGACTATGCTCTTAATGACCTTACTCATTGTGAGGAAGACAAGACAGTTTTGAGAGATCTATGTCTGCACATGTGAGGTCTGTAAATGGAAGGACTCTCAAGAGATCTAATTGCTAACCCTTTCATTTCAGGGTGTTCCATAGGATACGTGTTTGTTACTTCATGAACTAACGTGTACATAAAGGCATGCCAAGTTGCAAGAAAACCCTAGCGATCCTAAAGGCTTAGTGGGACATAGGATCAAACTCAGATTATAAGCCAGTGGTCAGGATGGAAAAGGAGACGTGGTCTTGCTTTGTTTGGATTAACAAAAGTGGGCCAGTTGCTGAGGAAAAGTAAAGCTCTCCAATTCAAACTCAAGTAAGGTTTTTTCCAAGAGTACTCATCCCCATCTAAGAGTTCAGGGAAAATGGTCCAGATTCACAACACCGAAAAAGAAAGAGAAAACGTCAAGGACAAAAGGGCAGTACTGTGAAAGAAGGAAATAGGGAGGGAAGACGTGGGCAGGAGGGGAAGTTGTCATAAGTCAGACGGCCAACAATGAACTGGTTTATCTAATAATGATAATAGCCAACACTTACAGAGCGATTTAACGTCACAACTTTATCAGGTGGGCACTATCATCGTCCCTATTTACTGATGGAGAGAGGCTCAGAGAGGATAAGTAACTTGGCAGTGTCACAGTTAGTAGGGAGCCAGGATTCCATCCAAGACTTCAGTCAGTACTCTTAAACACATCCATTTACTTGCGTGGGTTCCAACTGGTTCCTCCAGTGGACCCCGAAACTCACCCACTTTAGCAGTATATGGTATGTCAAAATTAAGGGAATTGTATCCATTTTACTCAAGTTCACTGTGTGGAGTGAACAGTGGGTAGCGAGAAGGAGGGAGGTGACAAAGCTGGGGGTGTTATGAAGGGACAGGGGCTGAGGGCGCGGAGCGCAGCAGCAGATGCACAGGCTGGCTCTGGGGGGCGGAAGGGAGGGACCGCCGGCTGGTCCTCTGGCCGCTGCGGGGCGCCGGGCGCGCACGCGCAGGCGCGTCTCGGCTGTCAGGCCCTGATGCGCGGGGCCACCTGCAGAGGCCGCCCCGCCCCGCCCCCGGGACCTGCCCTGGGCATGGACCCCCGTGCCCTTCCCGCCCTGCGCGGTCACAGAGTGACCTGAATCATTCTGTGCCATAAGCCGGGTGGAAAAAAGTATTTCCCCCTCTCCTCCCCGCCACACTTTCCCCGGGGAGAGCCGCAGGCCCCTCAGCAAGGGGCTGCGCACGCCGGTGGCCAAGGTCCGCGGCTTTGTTTCCCAGGCACCTGTTGTGGGTCCCAAATAGCAACCTTGCTCTCGGGGATCCGGGGCCCGCCGGCCAGCGTCCGGGGGGTGGGCGTGCTTGGCCGCGGGATCAACCGTGGTGGGCCGGCCGGGGGAGGGGGTCCGGGGCACCTTGGCTTTGCCTGGAAGGGCGGGGCCGAGAGGCGCCGGGGTCGGAGCCGCGCCAGCGGGGGCGCTGACCGCCGCGCTCGCCCCCTCCCTTCCGCCCTGCTCCCTCCTCCCTCCCTCTCTCCGGGGGCGCGGGCGAGTGTCTGCGGCGCGGCGGCCAGGAAATGCCGCAGATGCGCCGCGCAGCATCCCGGGCGGAGGCAGCGCGCCCGTCCTCCCGTACCGCCGCCGCCGCCGCCGGGGTCCGGCCCGGAGCAGGCGCCCCGCGCAGGGCCTGGGGGGCGGCCGCGTGGGCCGCAGAGGGTCCGTGCGCCGGCCACCCCCTGCCCGTCCCCGCCCAGCTCCCGGCTCCTCCGCGTGGCGTGGCGCTGCTGGTCGCCGCCCCCGGGCCCGCCGAGATTTGCCGCTGCTGAAACCCGAGCGGGTCTCTGGCTGCCCAGGAGCCGGGCGGCCGGCCCCCGCGCTCCGCCAGGGGGCTTGGGCGTTTCCTCTGCCGGCTCCGGCGCCCGCCGCCCCCTCCGCCGGCTCTACGCCCCGGCGCCACGCTCGCCCCGGCGCCACGCTCTCCCCAGCCTGCTGCTCCTTCCGCTTCTCCAGTTCCCGAGGCTGCGTCTTGCTGACTACCATCCTGCCCCCGGGTTCCGAAGGGGAGAGGGGAATTGGCCTGTCATCGCTTAGATCAACTTGGGCATGGCGGGGTACCTCTCCCCAGCCGCTTACCTGTACGTGGAGGAGCAGGAGTACCTCCAGGCCTACGAGGATGTCCTGGAGAGGTACAAAGGTATGTGGTCCCCTGCGCTCAGGCTGCGGGGCTTGGCACGCACCAGCGGGGTGACCGTTACCTTTGCTTAGCCAGAGCCGCCGCTGCTAGGGCTCAAGTAAACAGGTGTCTGGACCAATCTTGGGAATGGACCAGGTCTTTGTGGATGGCATTCAGTACCCGCAACGCAGGGAGGGTGGTGGGGTGGGCGACGATCTGGAGACACCCTTGGACGGGCGGTAGAGTGGGGGGAAGTGGTTTGGTTTCCAAGAAGCACATCGTGTTTTCTCTCCCCTGTAAAAGCTCATAAGCACTACGCATAATCATAATTCTTCCTGGGAGGCTGGGTACCGGTGAATTCTCCGAGGGGTTGCTAAGGCACTGCTGCTCTTGCTTGGCCTGGGGTATTGGTTAACCCTATAAAAAAGGTTCTTGGGTTCTTAAATAAATGGACTGACCACTGAGAGCATCACCAAGCCATTTTTCTTAAAACGATCTTATTTGAAAAAAGTTTATGGTTTGTGACTATACACCCATTTTTATATATCCCAAAAATCATTTGATAGTGTGATAGGTGAAAGACTTGGTCTGTTGTAAATTTAAAGGAGTATATTTTGAGATATTTTTCTGCCTATCCTTTATGCTAGGGAAATTCTATGACAACCTGATAAATATTTATATTCTAGTATTATGTTTACTTTGACTTGATAGTCAAATATAATGTAAGAAAGTACACCTGCTCATCTTAAAGGATCTTTTTGTCTCTGGAAATTATTCTTCGGTGAGTATAGATGGTTTTCTTACTGTGGCTCCTAAAACACTCCACACCCCAGGGTAGCTCTCAGAGCCTGAATATAGTAATAGTGAGTATAGTGGCCTGTTCCTTAGGTTGGAGTCAAATGGGTTTGCATTTTTTGGATATTTGCTTTGGGTTTAAGAAACTCAGTTTCTGTAAATTGAATGGGGATTATATGGTTAAAAATGCATATATTAATAGTTTCCTAGTAGCAAGTAGAAATATAAAATCCTGAACTGAATAATTACATTTCAAATCTCCTGAAAGCTCAAAATCCACCCACAATTATGTTTTATGTCTTTCTAGGACCTATTTTATTGCTGACATTCTTTTAATCCATGTAGAAACTTGTAAACAGCACAATCAGAATTCCTTTGTGCCAAGACTCTATTGTGTATAATACTGCCACTGAGCAAGTGCAGTGTGATATTTTAGGCTAAAGAGCATTTATAGTATTTGTGTGTGTGTGCGTGCAATGTATTCATGTTTACATCCATCTTGCCATTTTGAAATAAGGTTCCTAATCAATTCTCTCCAGAAATTTAAAAATGAGAAATATTGCAATATAGATTAGTAAACCTTATTGAAGACAAACGTCTGTGCTCTTTAAAGTCAGAAGGAAAAAGTCTGAAAGTTCTAAAGTATATATATTTTATGCTTTTGAAAAAAATTATAGCTGTATGAATTTTTGTCCCATCACATTTTACCTCAGTGACATGTGGTTGATTCAGGTGTCTTTGAAAACAGAGATACCTAATGTGCTGAATTGACTTGTCTTGAAGAAGCAGACATTATTTAAAAGCTTGTCTCTATTTGCCTATGGAAATAAAAGGACGTTAAAGATCTGCAAGCTATGGCAGTTCTCACTACCCTTCATTTTAATTATAATCTAATGATGAATATTGCGCTTAAACGCACAATTTTTCAAACATATAGTCCAAAATTTCACTGAAAAAATGAGACTCGTTTCCTTTATTTTCTTTGTGGTTTTAAAATGCTTAGGTCATCAGTTTGTACTTGGCTTTATAGATGTTCTATGTTTCATTTAGTTTGGGGAAGGAAAGTAAGAGTATTGGGCAGTATATTCCATGAAAAGCTGGAGACCTGGAAAACTCGTTGTTTCCCAATGTGTTTTGAAGCCAGTTCTGATTTCCCATCAGTATCCAATACGATGACTTCACTACAGTGCTTATTATCCTGATGACTTGTTATGGGGGCTGATCTAATCAGAAAAGAATTGTGGGCTTTGAATAGGGAGTGTCAGTTCACTAAACTCTCAAAGTACGGTTGCTCATTTTCTGAAACGAGGCAATGTTCAAAACATTTTACATTCCCATTTGAACTGAAGAGAGGTTATTTTGATTGTGATTTCTGACAAGGTTCCTTGGTTACAGAATGAGTTTGCACTCAGCTAGAGTATTCTCAGGTTGCCAAGTTATCATATGCCCCAGCTGTTGAATAGTGTAAGTGTTGGAGTCAGCTGGAAAAAATTCAAAATCTGTCTGTTGTCAGAAACATAGAATTATAATAATCTATAACGTTAGGAATCATGAGTATTTGACGTAGAGGTTGGGAGTTTTGTTAGGCTTAGTCCTCAGGCAGCCTTGGAAGGACTTCAGACCCAGCTCTGCAGAAAAACAAGAAGAGTGGCAAGTGAAGGAGGCCTAATTATTTATGGCGTGGTCTATTTTTGTGTTTTGCCTTGGTCCTTTACTCCTGAGTGGAAATAGGCAACTGTTTGCGGAATTGGAATAACACAGAAAGAGCTGTTTGCTACAGAGACGTGTACCGTGTTCCGATTCATTTTCTAGTTCTTTTACTTACAAAATATATCCATGGCCAGAATATTCAGGACATCTTATTAAAAAAATACACATTACTTCAGCTCAGGGTGAATAAAGGCATTTATTTACGAATAAAACGTATTTGTCTATTATTCTTTAGGCTAGAAATTGCTCAGGTCAGTGGCTTTCCTTTTGTGTCTATAGTAAATTATCCAGTGTATTTACCCTGTAGTACAAAACATTTTTAGCAGCTTAGCATAAAAGATACAAATGGTTCCTCTTGTCTTTCTCATCAGTATAGGGAAACTAACCTATATACTCTTATTATAATTAATTACTATATATTATGATGTTATTAATATTAATTAGCTGTCACTTTATGAAATTCTGCTGTTTGAGTCTTTCTTTGGCAGATTTTGTTTTCTTAACACATTGTTACTTTTTAAAATATGATGAGTGTGAAAATGAGATCATTAATGTGAACCCAACAAATTTTATTCTGTACATTTTAGACAATTAAAAAGGTAAATTATTTTGGTCCAACAAAATGGATATTTTTCCATTGACCTGGAAATTAATGTTATCCCCAGACAACTGTAAAAAAGATCGCTAAAAACGCCTCTTCCATCATTTTCTGTTTTTCATGAAAACTTTGAGCAATTGCTTGAGTCCCTTCTCTCATTAGGGCTGTATGATTCTGCCTCTGTGCTTGGTGACAGAAGGAACTGAGAGTTCCTCCAGCTGTAGTTTTCATTTTCATTTCAGTTTTACAGTCTACATAGCTATGTGATTGGTAAAAGTCCTGCCTTTTAACCGTATAAACCAACTCTGGTGCCTGTTGAGTTGAAAATTGGAGTATAGACATTTCCGGGAATTTCTCCCCTTCATGTAGCATAGCCTTTGATGACCTTGCTCAGTGGTTTTCAGTTGACTTCCAGGATTCTGCAAAAATTTGATTTCAGATTTCATCTGCTCATGGCTTAGTGGTCAGTTGTGTAATAAGTGAACTTTGTGCTGCATCATGATAATGTTATCTTGTAGCTGGTGATAACAGTATTAGTCTGCACTTTTTCTTTTCTTTTAAAGAATGAAATAGGCTTAATCTGGTAATGGATGTCAGTTAAGATTGTGTTTGGCTGTTTGTAACAGAAAACAGAGGATAGTGCTTAACCAAAAAAATCTTTCCCTTTTCTTAGGTACTGAGAGGCCCAAGTTAGGCAGGCTAGGACTGTAGGGCACCTCTATTTGCCAGTAGGACCCAGACTCCTATATTTCTCCTTAGCCACTTGCAGTGTATCATGTAGTGGTTCTGTTGTCACAAGATGGCCGCTCCTCTTCAAGCCCTGTGTCTCAGTTCCAGATGGGAATAAGGGGAAGTGTAAGGACAGAGGACAAAAGACGCAAACTGGTTGATTCAGCCTCCTTTTAAAGAACTTTTTTAGAAGCCCACTTAGCAACTTTAACTTGTCTCTCATTGGCCAGAACTGTTACAGGGGCCATTGCTGTCTGCAAGGCAGACCAGTAAAATACAGATTTTTAAACTGGCCCTGTTTAGTGCCCCAAACAAAATTGAAGTTCTGTTGGTAAAGAATAAGGAAAGAATAGATATTGGGTTTGCAGCCAGCAGCGTCTGGCACGTGGAGGGTGAAGTGTCTGTCCTGAAATTGGAAACTTAAAGTTTGGACACACGTTAACAACCATAACATAAGATATTTGACTGCGCTACAGTTCGAGAGAAGATCTGAGCGCTCCATTGAAGTCCCAGAGGATTTTCAAAATGGCACAATTGAATGTTTTATAATGTTACAACATGGATGTGGAAAGTAATTTCTACCAGATAATTAGGATTTAAATTGGCCAGAGAACTTGTTCATTGCCTGACACCATAAGGACACGCATCAGTTCAGGAATGAAGCAGTTGTTGGATTTTGTTAGTGAATTGGGCTTTGAACCCCAAGTATCACACCGATGCTCCTTTAGTTTCTTTTGTTCTGACTTCACTTGATACGTTTATGGCAATATTTATTTAGTCAAGGACTTTTAAAAAAGCTTTTAAAAACATTATTTGAGCAACTTGGAGGTGCTTATTTTCTGACTCAGTGATGATTTTAGATAATAGTTGACATGTAAGGAGAGGTGGTGAGAACAATTTCTCGTCTTACTGTTATTCTGTAGCCAGGCAAAGAAGCATCTGTGTTTCTGCCTTTGGGTCGTGTGTACCCAGGAGCCTGGCTCCGTGGGGAGCTGGAGTGTTTGACCAAAGCGTCTTCATGGAATTGGAGATTGTAAAAACATCTGAAGCTACGGAGATGACAAAAAGATGGAGAATCTAGGCTGTCATGTGTTCTTTTCCGTTTTAGTTCCATGACTGAGTATAAAAATTTATAAAATTCACTGAGATTATCTGGCTCTGTAAGTGTGATGAATGGAGTGAGAAGATTTGTAGTTGATAATGTTTAGTGTTTCATATTAATTAAAAAGAAACTCAGATGCTTCTGTTATATGGGACTCTTCCGTCTGTAACGGGTTTTGAAGAACGACTTCCATGTCTGTTTTTCAGCTCTTAGTAATTTAGGGATCACATTTGACCTACTACTTGCAAAGAGGGATTTCGGGTGGCTGACTTGAAGTATATCATAGTTTCTGTAAGTGATCACATAAGCTTTTGTTTATTTATTTTTTGGTCTATCCCTTTAATGCAATTGTATTTGCTGTTGTTTTCCACCCTACTTTCATCTCTCTCAGAAGAGGAAGCAAATAATTCTGCTTGGGTTGGGTGTCGGGGAAACCTTCCTACTTAGGATCAAATGGGATTTAACCTGTGAGAAGGTGAAGGTACCAGGGAGGAAAACTCGAAGAGGAGAGGCTGGCACGACTATTCCGTTTCACTAATAAAACCACAGAATCCCTTTTGAATGTTGGGCTAAACTGCACGGTAGGTTTTAGGGATGGGATTGGGTAGAGGCTATAGAAGATGGAAATGGGTGAATATGGAGAGTTACGTTGGACCAGATTGAAAAAGAACCTTGAATGCTACACACAGGGCCAAGTCTGGGCTTTATTCTGTAGGCAGGCAGGGGAACCCTGATGGTCTTCAGCAAGATGTTACCAATGAGATATGGTTTAGAGAGAGAACTCTGGTACCAGTGTGGAGGATTGAGCAGAAAGGAGGACCGAGGAAGCAGGAAGGCAGGTTAGAGTCCCCTGCAAAATTATGATGGTTGGAATGGAAGGCCGATTCAAGAGAAACGTCATCGACTGACAGGATGGCTGACTGGTTGGTTCTGTATGTGGGGACAAGAAGAGGTGTAACAACTTCCATTGTTGGAGTTATATTTGAAGAAGCCTGGAGTGTGTTCTTTTTAATTTGTGAAAAAAATGTGTACTATGTGCTCATTAGAAATATGTTTTTGAAACAAATTTTTAGTATTAATCATTATTAGACCTTCCTTGGTAGTGAAATGGTGTGAATGCTGTCTTGCTTGACCTTGGAAATACAGCAACCAGTTTGACCTAGAAAACTGGAATGTTGTGTTTAATGTAGGGCCCTTTAAGTAATGCCTCATCAGTCTTCTTGTTGGGAATCCTCTGAGCATGATTTGTAGTATCTTACAGCGTTGCATCTGTCTTCTGTAAGCAAATAAAATTATTGGTTTCAGATCCTTTTTAGAAGTAGCTATAAATGATTAAAAAACAAATCTTGTGATATATTTTAGCAATTTATTTATTTGGTTTTATTTCAAAAAGCCTCTTAATTATTGTTTTTTTTTCCTACCTACACTTCAGGAGATTTGTAGAGTCAGTTTTGTTTGGTATATAAGAGGCAATGGTTTATAGGATCATTTAATGTAAGTTCTGCACCATCCTTGAATTAGTGTGTTAAGCCTTTAATTTTTAGCTTAAAATAGTAAAAAGTAATAGCTACCATTTATATGTCTGTCTACTTATGTGCCAGGCACAGTGCTGGGTATTGCAAATGAATTACATATATGTCATTTTTAATTCTCATAACTCTTTATCTTGGCTAAACTCCTGCCATTTTACCAACATGGAAGTTCAGGCAGAGAGAAGTTAATTTTCCTGAAATCATAGAGCTATAAGTGGTAGCAGTGACATTTGAACAGCAGTGTCTATTTGACAAACTTTTGAGTTTCATAACATTGACTGGGAAATGTTGCAGAAATAGTTTTTATGAGAATTTTTTTATTAGGATTATGATTTTGATTAATACTAGAACATTCTGAAATGTGTTAAATGGGTGCATGAAATCAAAATTAATAGTTTAAAAATTCACAGTGCTTTGTTTCAATTGAAATATTAAGTAGATGTTGGAGCTTGAACTGTTGTATCTTCACTGGATTATAAATTCTAATGATTAGATATCCATGAAAGGAAAATAAAATATATGAGCATTTCCAGTGTGTATTGAGGTTGAGGAGATTTTGAAAAGAATTAAGTTCTGTAAATGTCACCAGTGAATGTGGCTGCTTTGATAACTGCCTGAAATGTTTCCTGGAAAGAATCGTCAAAGGGAGCGGACAAAGTCCTGATTTTTCTCTAGTGGGTGAAAATATTTCCCAGTGAATCCTGGTATTAAAGACATTATACAAAGATACTATTGTCCCAGTGAATTAAAAAATGCCCCTATATTCACTGTTACAGTCCTCCATGCTGGCCATGCCACTGTGACAATGTGTATTCTTGATTTTTGGCGTGACGCAATAGTACTTGGTGGCTTATTTTATCCTACCTTTGTTAACCCAGTGAAGTCGATGTGGCAGGTGTACCTCACGAGGTTCACAGAGGTGGGATAAAATAAGGCATGTGAAGTATTTGGGGCCGTAGAGGTTACATAGACAGTCGGTGAATGAGATGGACCTAAGGACTTAAGTGTCTGGCTCCTCCTAGGCCAGAAGCGTTTTTTTTGTTTTTGTTTTTTAAATAATAGAATACTTTTTAGAGCAATTTTAGGTTTATGGAAAAAATTGGGCACAATGTACAGAGAGTTCTCATAGACTCCCTCCGCGCCCCGTTTCCCCTTTTGGTGTCTTGCGTTGGTGTGGTATGTTTGTTATAATTGATGAACCAATACTGGTACATTATTATTAACTAAGATCCATAGTTGATATTCGGGTTCACCGTGTTGTGCAGTTCTGTGGGACCTGACAGATGTTTATCGTATGTCTCCCATTAGAGTATCATACAGAATAGTTACACTGCCCAGAAAATCCTCTGTGTTCTACCTGTCCATCCTCTCGCACCCCTAAACCTCTGGCAACCACTGATCTTTTTATTGTCTCCATAGTTTTGCCTTTTCCAGAATGTGACATAGTTGAAATCATACAGTATGTAGCCTTCTCAGACTCGCTTTCACTTAGTTATGTGCGTTTAAGTTTCCTCCGTGTGTCTTCATGGCTTTATGGCTCATTTCTCTTTATTGCTGAGTAATATTCCATTGTCTGGATGTATCAGTTTATCCGGTCACCTATTGAAGGACATCTTGGTTGCTTTCAACTTTTGTCAATTATGAATAAAGCCGCTATAAACACTTGGGTGCAGGTTTTTGTGTGGACATAACTTTCCGACTTATTTGGGTAAACACCTAGGAGTGTGACTCCTGGGTCATATGGTAAGGGTGCGTTTATCTTGTGATAAACTGCTAAACTATCTTCCAAGTGGCTGTCCCATTTTTCATTTCCAACAGCAATGAATGAGAGTTCCTGTTGCTCCACATCCTCACCAGCATTTGGTGTTGTCAGTGTTTTGGATTTTAGCCATTCTGATAGGTGTGTAGTGGTATTGAATTGTTTTAATTTGGAATTCCCTGATGACATATGATGTGAAACATCCTTTCATATGCTTATTTGCCATCTTTATATCTCCTTTGGTGAGGTGTCTGTTCAGATCTTTCCATTTTTTAATTGGATTGTTTTCTTACTGTTGAGTTTTAAGAGTTCTTTGTGTATGTTAGATAACAGTCCTTTATCACGTACATGTTTTGCAAATGGTTAGTAGCCTTTTTATACCGTTAGCTCCTTTTGACACTTTTGAACCATTGCATATTATAGTTATTATTTAGATCAATCAGGCCCTGATTATTCCCTTTCATATGGTCATGTTGTTGTTAGGTACTGTTTTACTTTGGGTACATGCATCGTCTGTTGCACATACTCCATGGAATCGCACGGGTGGCTTGGAGGTCAGCAATCTGACAGTTTGTTTAGTACATCTCCATATGCTGCTGCTGCTGCGAATCAGGTCTCCAGTGAGTTGGCAGCTCTGAGGCTTTATAGCACTTGAGTCTAAAATTAGTTGAACTGTTCTATTTTAAGGAGAGACTGAAATTAGTAGTCCCTGTCCTGCAAAACATGTGAAAGTTCAACTCTTAGGATATTGAATTACTTCTTTTAAAATGAGTCAGAAGTAGGGTTAGGTAGAAGGTAGTTTGTTTTAATTTTTTAGGGAGTTTTTGTTCTGGTGATCTGATTGCAACCCGGGTATAATACTGTATGCGTTATCACGTCTAAGAACCCAGAGTTTTACTCTTGCCCCTTGGAGTGAAGACAGTGCTTTATGTAAATGATCACGTTTGAACTTTAAAACCATGTGAGTTAAGAAGTTGAGCAAAATTCCTTGATTTTTGTATATTTTAGAAGAGCCACCACCTGCGAATACTTAGGAACGCTGGAGCACCGTGACTACCTTTGCTAGGAGTAAGACTGAATGATTAAAGGAGGATTTGTTGTTCATTTTGTGATCTTTGTGATAACTTTACATAATAGAAACTGGAGAATGCTGAAAATACTTGGTAGATAAAAAGCTGAGTGATTGAAAATCAGAGTTTGATTTTGCATAGATAGTATGAATTTTATAATCTCTTTAAGTGAGGGCTTATGGTTATGAAGGTCTTTGTAGTGTTATTTGAATGTGTCCTTCAAGCACTTCCAGAAGCCATAACAACATAGCTACTATAGATAATTTGTAGTCTTTATACTTTTTCTTTGAAAAATTTTCTAGGGTTCAAAGAAAGATTGAAGCATTCTAAGTTACAGAAAGCAAAGTGCAAGAATACTTTAGTATTTCTTGTAGGTAAAACAGATATACTTAATATCTATGCTTTTCCATTTAGAAAACTATAGAAATTTTAATATGTGCTTCAGTAGAACAAAAGTGATAAACAGGAGGAAATACTTTTATAATTAGAATTTCTTTGAAAACATTTAAGCGGCATTGTTCCCAACCTCGTATTTCTCATATTTCTAGTCAGAAATTAATTGATTACATGCTTCAGGTGAACAAACTACCATGTAATGTAGACTCTCTCCCAGCCTCCATCACATTTTGTATTCAGAATTTCCTTAGAAAAACCAGGAAGAGATGAAGCACTTGAGGCCAGGAGAAAGTGACCTTCACCAAATAGGAAGATGTGATTTACTTCGAAATATTTATTGATGCTATGCTTAAAAAATGTGCAAAGGAGCCAGACCTGAGGAAGGAAGAGGAACACAGGGCTGCAGGGCTGTGTGCTCCCGAAGAGAAAACTTGTGAGCGAGGGGGACCAGCCCCACCCGTTGTGAGTGAGTGCTACAAGAGAGGAGTGATCTGGGCATCTGAGAGTTTCACAAGCAGGGTTGGCATTTGAGGGAAGGCCTCTCAGTGGGGGAGAAGGCTTTCTGCTGGTGTTGTGGCGTGCATGGTGTGGGCAGTGGGTTTTCTCGTTCTTACCGTTTCATCTGGACAGTCTGACCTTGCATTTCGTTGCATTGTAGGAAAAGTGTTCTGATAATGATTTAATCAACACTTTAATGTAAACCGGACAGATTTTTTTATAGGTAATCAATGTTGGGTTGAAAATTTTATCTTCCATTTTTAAGAACTCAGCTAATGCCATAAATCGATGATCAAATCTGTGGATTTAGTAGTGAGAAATAACTTTTGGGTGTGATTTGGCAACGTAAAGATTGAATGAGACACTCTTGACATGGTGTAGGGCACTCTGAATTAAATTTGATGATCATCATAATTATAGCACCATATGTATGTATCATATTTTACATATATAATACAATGGGATTCTTGTAACGACTCTCTGAGACAAGTAACATGAGAGCCAGTGCCCTTGTTTCATAGCCAAGAAAACCAGGTTCCCATGATTGCATTGACTTGGCAGCTGACTGGAGACTAGAATCCTGGTGTTCTGACAGCCAGTCTAGAGAGAACTCTACTATAGATAATTGTGGCCCATCTTTATGTGCATTCAAATATACACTAATATATTATTAAGTACAGATTACAAGTAATATATGTGATAAGAGGTGAATAGTTTCAGTTTAAGTAAATAGTCAACGAATATGGTTCTGGATTTATTGGTAGAGGTCCATATTTAGGAGAGAAGTATGGTTTACTTTTTGTTTAATGTGGTTTGGGCTATTCATAATCCATAAACTTCAGTGAAAAATTCTCTTGCTGGCTGTTGAGGATTTAGTTACTTGAGTGAAAAACCCCATTATCTTATATTTCCATTGTTAACTAAAGCAGCTCTTAAAATTATAGGGTTTTATATTTAGACAGGAAAACTATCCCATTGACTGAAGATGTAATTTTGGTATTACTCAGTGGAAAGGGAGGAACTGTGTAAGTACTTGGGGGCATGCGAGAAGAAGAATCTATGACACAAACTCGCTAGCATTTTGGAAAATAAAGAAATGTACAAAATATAAATAAAAAATAATCTGTAGTTTTGTTATCCAAATATACTAATTAATGTTCCAACGTATTTTCTCTTTGTTTTCTCTTTCTCATTTTTCCTTAATATGTAACATTTAAAAACTCAGACCACTGTTGATAAAGTTTTGTATCCTGCTTATTCACTTAATATATCACAGCATTTTCAAATGCTATTAACTATTATTTCAGAACATTTTTAATGACTAATGCATGTATTCTGTTAGGAAGTGGTGATAATTAATGTCATGAAACCATTTAAGCAATTTTGTATCTTGATGGGTTTTGGCTAGTATTATTACATTGGTATCTCTCTATTTAATTACAAACTTCAGAAATATAAGTTTTCAAGATAAGAAAGAAATCATATGGATCATATAAGCCAGTTAATAATGAACTGTTTATAAGATACTGCCTGATTCATGATTGAGTAGATTCTTGAGTTATATGTCCAATTAAAAAGTTCTGATCACTCTGAATTCTTGAAATTTAGCAATAAAGGAAGCAATGACTAATAATCAGGAAATCTGGTTTCCGTTGCTGGCTCTTATGCTGACTAGCTAGTCTTGGATGGGCTTAGAAATTGAAATGAATGATTGCCAAAGTTCTTAATCATCCTATAATGCTTGCCTTAATTCATCATTTATTCCACTAGAACACATTTATTGAGTGTTTCTTGTGTGTCAGCAAGTATGTTAGATCCTTAGGGTGGTAGACATAAGAAAGTTAGTGATCTTTTAGGTTTTCTGTTGAGTTGTGAACTTATCACTTTATACCAATATGATCTGTCCAGTTATCCTTGACATCACTTTCTGACATACTGTTTATGGCATCCACCTCATTTTTAATTTTGGAAATGATCACTATATTTGTGGTTTTAATTTTTTTCCAAAACTATTATTGATTCCTTTTGAAAAGCTTTTAAAAATGCCTTCGGGGCTTTTGATATGGGTTGAAATCATTGATTCCTTTTGTATTTCCTTACTTGGGCTAGTCTTCGAGACTGTATTATTTATTAATGGCACTGAATTCAGCTGTACTTTGGAGAGTTAGATTTATCTGGAACACTGACTGAAGAAGAACTTTGGAAGAAATTCGTAGTTTTAAAAGTTTTCCACTCTCATCACAGCATTAAGGATATGGAAACTTGGTACCTTTGAGTGTGTGCAAATGACCTCTTTTTGGAAGTTTTTGAAGTGTCACCTGTCTTATCACTGTGTGTTTTTCTTGCCTGTCTAGGTGTGTGTTTCCTTTGCCTTTGGTTCAATGGTGACCGTATACAACTCGAGAGAAGGGCCACATGTTGGTCCCTCTGAGCCTCCTTCTTGCGTCTCCGGTTAATGGAAGATTTCTTTGGTGGTACTTTGAATGCTTCACTGTATCAATGAATGTGAACAGACATTCCTGAGTGGCCGTTCTTTGGGTCTGAGGTGGAGCAGTAGCTTCAGGACTAGGGAGTGTGGTCTTTGGTTTCGAAGGGGTTTCGTTCTGGGGGATTGCTTAAGCTGTTCCCATTTGTTTTTCCCTTTGTGCCGCTCTGGGATAGTTCTGCGTCTGACCCTGGTTCTGCTCTCCTCCTGCCCATCTTGGAGAATTACCATCGCTATGGTTGATGCAGGGAAAAGACAGAAACATTGAGTGTGCTGATTGCCAGTCCTTTGATTTTATACTTGAGAAAACTGAAGTCCAGAGAAGTGGGGCAGCAGAGGGAAAAAGCGAGATCTAAGCTGAGGTCTCTTGATTTATGGTTCTCCACATTGCTTAGTCTCCTTTCTTACTTGCTGGTAGATAGAAAGGGTGCTTTAATTGGCTGTATCTAAGACACTTAATGAAAAAGCACGGCTTACTAGAGAATTAGTAAGAAAAACAATAGAGAAGAAATGAGTGGAAAAAGTGAAGCGATGGCAGAGGCAGCAGTAGCGATGGCAGCATGATCTAGACATGCAATGAGACGAATGCTGAGTTTTCAGTGTTTTGTTTGATCTTTATGTATTTTAGGGACCAGCATTATGTCAGTGATGATAAATTGCGTGCCCCAGGCTCATCAGTGTTCTGGGGCCTTAAGAGATAGATTAGGCTTGATATCAGTTGGAATTAGAACATGCAGTGAAAATACTCTTCCACCTCGGAAGCTTCAGTGATGGTTTAGTGGCAGCTTTGCATCAGTGTGTGGATATCCGGCTGTTTCCTAGTTAAGTACAAGATGCGGGCTCCAGGCAGGCAGATCCGGGCCGCTGACCACCTCCATAGTTCACCCCTTCCCTCGGCCTGCGTTCTGAGGATGTGCTGGAATCTGGAGCCTTCCTTTCTGCTGTGGACCGGGACTGAGCAGAGGAGGACATGATGCTGTATGACCTCAATTCTAACACCCTAGGAGAGCAGAAGGGCGGTGGAAGGGATGGGAAGTCTGGATCGGCTCACACCTCAGTCAGGCATATGGTATGTGTGCAGGGTGGGGGCGGGGGCTGCAGAGAAGGAAAGGGCACAGAAAAGAGGGGAGGGAGCTTATCTCTTGGTATTTCTAGGAAGTGGAGACATAGAGGTTTTTAGGTGAACGGTGGCCTGACTCCACTCTTCACCTTTTGGGTCTCCATACATACATTTTAACTAGCGCCCCAACCCCCAACTCAGCTGTGTTTCTTCTGGCTGTCCAGCCTCCTCAGTTCCCCTGTGATAGCAGCAGGCAAGTCTGTTGTTGGGAAGGATGCGATTTGGAAAGTGTTTCCAAGAAGGACATGCTTGCTGTATGTATTTATTAAACTTTTCTTATAGCTCCAAAGTTACGTATTTTTATTATTATTCTAGCTTGACAACAAAATGTCAATGTATATTGTATACCAATGATGATGTTGTTTTTCCATTTTTGTAAATTAAAAATATAGCTTTGCATTAGCCTGGATTATCTAACCTTCATTTAAACTTGATTTTTAAGAGAAAATGTGTTATAAGTTGGTCGTCTGGAACTCACAAGTAGATTTCTGTGGCATAGCCCACTGGTTAATTGAAGATAGCTGGCAGATTTTTGACAGTGGGCAAGTCTGCAGAGAAATTTAAATGATTTTGGAAAATAGAAATAATATTTTTTTAAGTTAGTAACCACTTTTATTCTTATCATCTTCCAAAAGTGTTTAGTATAACATCCAGGACTGGCAAGAATGTGGGGAAACAGTACTCTCATGCGTTGCTTGTGACATATGGTTTGTTACCATCTTTAGGGAAAGGAGGCTGCTGCTAAAGGCACATATACTCTTTGACACAAAATTTCAGAATCTTTTCTACAGGTAGAATTATGATATTTATTGTCATTGTTTATAATAGCAAAATTCTGGAAGTAACCTGAATGACTGTCAGATGGGGATAGTTAATACATTTTGATATTTCCATACCTTGGAATGTTAAGCAACTAATAAAAAATATAAGTTAGATCTCTAAGTATTGACCTATAACATTTCCCCAATATATTGTTAAAGAAAATTAAAGGGCAGAGGACTAATGTGTATGGCATTTTTATGAAAAAAGAAAAAGTTCTGTGTTGAAATATAGGGAGAGGTATGAAAGATAGAACCAGACTGTTAATAGTGGTTAACTCCGGGGGGTGAGATTTTTTTTCCCCAATCTCTGTATTTGACATTTTAAAAAAGTGTCTTTTCCTTCTGTAATAAAGATAAATGCCACCACAAATAAAGTAGGAAGTTTAAAAGAAGAAAATTGTTAAATATTTGCATGTGTATGATGAAACAGTGCTGGTTTTTGAGAAGTACTGCTTTCATGTGATTCTGATGGGTGTAATTTATAAGCAAGTTTGTGTGTATTAAGTGACATTGACCTCATAAACCGTCTGGCACTTTCATAAACAATTGACAGCCTTATGGTTTGTGGCTGAGGTGGTTCATTGTGACCTCAGCTATCGTTTTCAGCATCTGATTTGATCATCCACACACAGGCTGTCTTTTTAGGCACAGTCCAGTGGGGCGAAAAGGCACTGGCTTGAATAGGTCGGATGAATGTGATAATGGTTTCAAAGGAGTGCCACCCCGGCCTGAGTTCCAGTGAATTTTATTTCTTATCTGACTTAAGTTTTTCATATATTTATTTAAAAGATTACATAAAAACTTATTGGGTGCCCATGACGTACATACAGATGAAAAAGATGTTATTACTTTCCTTCAGGAGGTCTCAGTCTGTTGGGGAAAACCAGCAATGTGAATTATGGGACAAGTAAGGTGCTGTACATTCAGTATGAATAAAATATCCTATGAGTAACTTGCATACAGCTTTCAGATGGTGAGGCCAGTGTGTCCTGTGTCCCTTGCCTTGTTTTATATCCTGGACAAGTAGGAATGAAGAACTTATAGTACAGCCCTATTATAGTACAACTTCTTTTTCTGTGGATTGGAATATGAAGTGATCCCAGGATTATAAGGAAGTACCTAATAACTTAGTAATGATATGGAAATACAGTAGGGAGATTAAGGAAAACAAATTGCACATTTGTTTATAGGATCATCAGATAAGAGAATATTGATTACTTTTGAAGTTTGCAAAACTAAGTTGGGAAACTATAGAAAAATTTTTTTATTTAAGTCTTTTTAATTTTTCCAGTGCTTATTATGGTACTTGGCATATTGTAGGTGTTCAATAATTACTTTGTTTTTAAATAGTTGAAGGAATGAATTTCTACTGAGGGTTTTGGACTTTAAGATTTTCTGAATTCAGTTTCTTAACTGTGCTAACCAGAGTATCACTGTCTTCAGGTTCACTAATGTTTTCTTTTGCAGTGTCTAATCTGGTGTTAATTCCATCCAGTGTATTTTTCATCTCTAGAAGTTCAGTTTGGGTCTTTTAAAAAATTTCTTCTGTATCTCCTGTGTCTCTTCTTAAGATGCTCATGCCTTCCTCTATCTTGTGAATATATGGAGTATATTAATAATAGCTCTTTTAATATCTTTGTCTACTACTTCTATTATCTGTGTCATTTTTGGCTCTGTTCCTTGATTACTTTTTCTCCTCATTATGGGTTGTATCTTCCAGCTTCATTACATGCTTGGTAATTTTTTATGTAGATGCTGGATATTGTTAATTTTATTTAGTTGGGTGCTGAATTTTTTTTAATGTGTTCCTTTAAGTGTTTTTGAGTTTCCTTTTGTAATGCAGTTAAGTACTTAGAATAGCTTGGTTCCTTGAAGCTTTGCTTTTTAAGCTTTGTTAGGCAGGCTTTAGTGTGAGGCTAAATTTTCCCTACTGCTGAAGCAATACCCTTTTGTGTTCTGCCCCCTCCTTTCTGGTGGTTCTTTACCTGGCTTCTGGTGGTTTCCTTACACATGATGTCCGCTGTGCTCAGATAAAGATACAACCTCTTGCAGCTTGCTCAAGTTTGCTCTTGTGCCATTCTTTCTGGTTCTGTGCCCTGGAAATTCCGGTGTCTTGGCCTCCTCAGATTAACTCTGTCTCCTCAACTGAGGGAGCCTGCCAGCCCTTCCCTCGCCCCCTCCCTATCCACATCTCCTCCTCCCCAGCCCCACCGTAGCCTGTAAATGCTCCACGCGGTAAGCTGGGGTGATAGTAGGGCTCACCTTGTTTGTTTCTCTTTTCTCAGAGATCATTATCATGTATTCTCTCCATTGTCTAGTGTCCAAAAACTGTGGTTTCATGAATTTTGTCTTTCTTTTTAGAGAAAAAAATGGTTGTGCAAAGTGGAAGAGGAAACCCAGTCTTGTTACTCTGTCATGCCCAGTGGTGGAAGGTCCTCCTTTTCTTTCTAAATGAGGCTTATGCACATATAAATTTTGCATTAATTTTCTTTTATTATAGTTAGATAGACTATAGAAATGTTGTAGTCTTAAAATCCTCAAAGTCCTTAATATACAGTTTATCCGCATGTTTATTAAATTCTTTCTTTCTTTTTTTTTTTTTGGTGAGGAAGACTGGCCTTGAGCTAACATCTGTTGCCAATCTTCCTCTTTTTGCTCGAGGAAGATTGTCGCTGAGCTCACCTGTCTGCCAGTCTTCCTCTGTTTTGTATGTGGGCTGCTGCCACAGCATGGCTTCACGAGCGGTGCTAGGTCTGTGCCCGGGATCCAAACCTGTGATGCTGGGCCAGCAAAGCAGAGTGTGCATTAAATTCTTTCTTTTTGTTGGGAGCCTTGGACTCAGTTTGGTGAAAGTATGGAAAGGAAAAAAGTATGGTCCTAGTTCATGCATTTGCCTTTGTGTTAGTATAACCGTAAAAATGTAAATATTGTGTAGCTGGAGAATTAAGGCATGATACCTAAGATTTCTATATTTTCACGTTAATGTAAATGTTTCTATTTATTTATATGATATTTAAATTTGAGTCAGTTTAATATAACTATGTTATCATAGTAGAGCAGGCGGGGAGGAAAGATTCTGTAGAGTGACAACATTTTTGTTCTGAATAATAGAGCAGAGTTACAGAGCTGTGATTGTATAATGGAGCTCCTGCATTTCATGTCTGAGAAGAATTAGGCTCAGAGATTAAGCTCATAGAATGAGTCAGCACCAGAGTTGGAACTAGAGCCCAGTATTTTAATTTCTAGTTTAATGCTTTTTCCACTTAATCATGCTCGCCTAAGAAAGTCTTTGTGCTACTTAAGCACCCAAATGCATGTGCTGTCTTTCCTCTTCCTCCTGGTGCTGACCAAGTAGGGTAAGTCTTGAGGGCCCAGCCAGCCTGTTGCCTTGCAGGCTTCATTCTGTGCTGTGTAAACAGTGCCACACTTTTGACATGAATCTAAACATTTAATTGGTCTCTTTAAAGACATTACTTATGTACATATTGCATTAGGTCCTAACACAGGACATGCAGTGAGCAATTGGAGGCCCGTCGAGACCTTGACCGTTATTTTAAAAGTTAATATTTGTGTTTCAACTAGAGTGTGGGCCTGGGTTTGATATTTACTTGAGTTGCTAAGTAATGTCAGAAGGTCAAAACAATTTTAAGAGATGTGTGGACTATATCTGATGACAGTTTGGCACTTAGCTTTTATCTCCTTAAGGTGGCCTCCATATTGAACCGTGGCAGATGAGCCTTGTTGCTTTTAAAGAATACTGGGTCTGTCTGGCTTTGGTGGTATAGAAAAGGCAAGGCCCCTGTCTGGTGCACTTATAGACAAAGGTATGTGGTCCTTTAGTTTTGAAAAGGAACCTGAGCTTGGCAGTCAAGTTTGTATACACAGTCCCACATAGAGACAAGAAGTAGACTAGAGATAACTAACATTTTGATTTGCTGGCCTTTTTTTCCTACAAAAAAGAAAGAAATTAAAGGTGATTTATTATAATAATCACTATAATAACACTATAATAACAGTGGTGTGCTGGTAAATATTTGGCAACTAGTTCTTCTGGCAAAAAAGCCTTGATTTTGTAGAATTTGCTCTTCTCCGTGGTGTAAATATTTTCACCGTGGTCAATTTCAAGCTGCCAACTTGACATCACTGAGTGCAAAGTTGGAGAGAGATGCATGGGATCACACCATCAGATGGTACTTCCACCATGCAGATGTAATAGATGTCAATACACTCAAGAGCATAGATAAAAAATGCAGTAACAATTAGTAAGTGATGAGTTTTAAATATTGTCTTTGTTTTTAATATAATTTATTTAATTGTAGCTGTATGTCATTTAATTTTTAATGATGGCTGTGTTTAACAACTGGCTAACAAAATTCTGAAAATTCAACAATCAGCTCACTCAAGCTGTCATGAGCTGGTGCTACATACCACTGAAAACAGATAAAGCTTACTGAGTGCGCACTATATGCCAGGTATAGTCTAAGTGTTTGGCATGAATTGTCATCCTCAAAGTTACCCTGTGAAATAGGTGCTTAAATTATCTCTGTTTTGCAGTTAATAAAGTTGAGGCCTATAGAGGTCGTATGACTTGCCCAAGGTCACAGTTTGGAAGTGGCGCAGCAGGGTTCCAAACCAGGCCACCTGTCTCTAAACCTGGTGCTCTTCACCGCCTTGTATTACTGTCTCTTGAGGTTAAAAATACTCTTGAATGAGGCATTCGTAGCTATAAGTTTTAAGTAAATAACTCATGCTTCAGAATTATTTTTATGACTTATTTAACAATTAATTGTTTAGATTTTAATGTATTTGAATTTTTGTTTATGATCAAGTGTTATTATCCTTAATATGTGAAATATTTATATAAATTGGCAAGAAAAGTGATACTCTTCTCCGTAGAAAAACAGATCAGAGACTTCAATAGGCGGTTCATAAAACTAACAATGGCCTGTAAACATTGACGGCAAGGACAGTGTCCATTTTGTTCGTTGCAGTGTTAACCCAACCCTTGCAGAGTGCCTGACATGTAACTGGGCTCCTCTAATATTATTTTAATACCTGTTAATTTTTTACATGTCTTAATGAAGCATATATAAAGATTTCTTGACTTTTTGCTTATATAAAGCTATTTTCTAATGTTGCCTTAATTAAAGAATTGAAATAAAAAAAAGTGTTTCTGATTGTATTGTTAGAGACATTTTATTATTAAAAAACCCTAAGTTCAAACAAGGGTAAAGAGGCCTAATAAATTATTTTTTTCTTAATTATAGTTAAGAATCGATATGTACTGTCATATAAATTCAGTAAGTAAAATTGATATTCCTAAATTTAAGAGACCAAAGGGAGTTATGAGAAATTGCTCTGTAATTTCTAGAACCTTTAAATTGCAGGCAGTGATATTTCAGTGTGTTGAGCTGTTTATCCACACACCTTTTTGAGGAGTGTACAATATACCCCGGACCATTTAGAGACTGATTCACTTCATGGCTTTTCCCAGCTTCCCATCCCTTCTTTCTCTCTGGTAGATGTTTTGGCCATCTCACAGGTCACATATCCTTCAGATGAATGCTGTGAATTACCTTGGGAAAAGATGGAACATGTGAGAATAATGTTTCTGGAGCGGAGGGCTGAATTGTGGAGTTAGGAATTTGAGATTTCTGAATTGGTTTGAAAGAAGTGTTATAGTTATGTTAATAGACTTGTCTTCTTGGTGTGGGGATTCGAGGACTTGCTGTGGTATTTCCTTCTGAAGATGTAACAGGCAGTAAGGGGGAAGCAGAAGGGAAAAAGGGACAACTGTTGGTTGAATGATGATCCAGGGTCAGATCCAGTGCTGTGTGTCCATGCATTATCATCAAAGTAAAAGCTTTCTTATTCAGCATTTGGGAAAATGAGCTTGGGGGAGGTGGTAGGGACCTGCGTCCCTTGGAAAACATGCAGATCACTTAAAGATAATCATATTGCTATGTGTCCATGGTTAGATATCAGAGCTCTTGAAACTCTTGCATCGGGACCCTTCTCTGTATTCCAGAAACATCCCAAATAAGGTTAGCCAGATCATCAAGTTCTTTTGTTTTTGGCTCAAGTTATATTAATTTATTCTGAATTTTATGTTGATTGGCAATATCTGATTGATAATGCAGTATGTCTAGTTAGAAAGGAAAATTAATTATTATGTATTAAATGTGGTTCATTTGGGAGATTACACAACACAGACATCATGGGCCTCATAAAGCACGGGCACTAGATGGAGTAAAGCGGTGTTTCATATTGAACAGGTTAGGGACGGTTTCTCCCTTTGGTCTGGGGAGTCTTCATGGTGCCACACATGGATCCACTAAAAGATAAAAACTGCGGTGTACTCGATGTCTGTTTCCTTTGCTGAGCCTCCAGGGGGCAGAAACCCTTCCTTCCTGCCCTGACTTTCCCTCCCTCCCGTCCTTCCTTTCATAATGCCAGTGGTTTGTATTAAAACAAAAACGGACAGATTTGCTCCAGAAGGAAATTGTATTGGTTTCCTACTGCTGCTGTTACAAATTACCACAGTCTTAGTGGTTTGAATAACACAAGTTTATGATCTTGCAGTTCTGGAGCTCACAAGTCCAAAGTGGGTCTTATGGGCTCAAACCGAAGTGTCAGCAACACTATTCTTTCTGGATGTTGCAGGGGAGAATTCATTTCTTTGCCTTTTCTGGCTTCTAGAAACTGCCCTCATTCCTTGGTTCATGGCCACATCACTTTTACCTCTGCTTCTTTGTCACGTCTTTCATCTGACAGTCCTGCTTCCGTATCTCTGACGACCTTGTGATTACATTGGGCCCACCTGGATGATCCAGGCTAGTCTCCCCATCTCAAGATCCTTAACTTAATCGCATTTGCAAGGTCACTTTGCCATGTAAGTAGTGTATTTACAGGTTCTGCAGATTAGAAGGTAGACATCTTTGGGGGACTTTTATTCTGCCTGCCGCCGAAATATTTAGAACTTTCTGGTAAAATACCAGATAGCACAACTTTTCCTGTATTAGTTGATCATAATAGAGACCAGAGATGGTGTCCACTAACCTTTGGAAAAACCATCATCATTTCCTTTAACACTTAAAAATATGATTTAGTGAAAAATAAAATATGACAAGTTTGGCTTACTTGCATTATGCTCTTTGGAGTAAAAATGGGGGAAAATATTCTAAGAAAGTATGACTTGATACTTTGCCATAGAGTTTAGTAATAAAATACTAAGGCTTTTGAAAAATAAATAAAACATTTATCCCACAGTACCCCATCAAAAGTTTTATTTTCACAACTTGCTTTTCAAATATCCAACTTGCATACATAAAGAACACCTTTTGTCTTCATCTGAAAAGGAAAATAAAATCAAATGGCCCTTAGATTCTCCTGGAAAGGCTATGTTATTTTCTTGGTTGGTTGAAGTTGTGAAGTTGCCTTTAGAACTATTTAAATTCTTATTTATCCAAGGAAGTGATTACATCAGTAAGGTTACCTGAAGAGAAGCTATCTTTAGAAAGGGAGATGCCAAAGTGAAAAGTGATAGTCGTCACTGAAGTTTTTTTTATAAGTATTTTTGAGGCCTCTCTTTTTTTCTCATTTTTTTTCAATATCTATTTAATTCCTTGTACTTTTTTTTTTTTTTTAAGTGGCTTAAAACAGCACCCATTTCTTATTTCACAGTTTCCATGGTCAGGAGCCTCGGCGTCCTGGGTAGGTGAGTTCTCTGGCCAGGTTCTCACAAGGCTGCATTTGTATTTGGTTTTTAGGACAGTGTGAAATTAGAATTGAACAGAGACTACAAAGATCTTTAGAGGAGAGAATTGCCTATTTAAAATAGTTTCCCCTACCTAGAATATATTTCTGGATCTATGAAATTAGAAATTAAGGGAGGCATAGACTAATCAGACTGGGAACTTTGAGGCTCCTTGAGTGTTCTGCTGCTCTCAGCATCTCAGCCCTACACGAGGATAGGGGATTCCTTTGCTGTTTGTTGCATAGATAAGGCCTATTAATAAATTGCCAGGGTGCTTATAATGAGCAACCGGAGCAGTTACAATACAGCGCTATTGCTATGCACTTGAACCGGAGGCCTATAATGATACTTCAGGGACCAAGATAAGTGCCCTTACACCTGCCAGAGCTCTTGGGTGCTCTGTGAACTCTCTCTGCTTGCCTGAGTCTGTGAAGTGGATGCAGCCTCCTCTCCTTGCACAGGGATATATCAAGGAGGCTGTGGAAGCATAGGCCTCCGTCTTCTCCTGAAGGAGTATCGAATGACTTGTTGCATTAGTTTGGCTTTACAGGAAGCTAAAAAATATTGGGTAAGCAGTTTCCCAAGGTTTGTAAATTTTCATCAGTTCATTGACACCTCACTCCCTGGGACGTTGGGTTCACCTCATGTTTGGAACTGAATTCATGAAATGGGGGTGTAAAACTGGAGCTAAGGCAGCAGGCAGTTTTAGGGGGAAAGGAAGGGGACCATGACATTAATGAGATGGGGAGAGTGCTCCTTTTGGGGTGTTTTTCTACCCTAAAGAATTGCCCCTTTGATCAAAACTCAGGGATGCCTTGCACAGACATTTTATTATCAGAACTGTAACTTATCATGGAAAGGAGAGGAAGAAAGAAAAGTGAAATAAATTCCTCAGTCTTAATTGTTCAGAGCTGGGGCCTGTGTCCATAAAGTTCCATCATTTTATTATCAAATACCTAAATTATATGGAATAATCGTTGTGTCCTAAATGTTTGTATCTATTTAGATGTTAGCAAATATTTGTTAATAGCAGATTAGAGTACATTTTATAGAATGAAGTTGCAGTGCTTTTTATTTACATATAATTGATAATATTGTTTGAGTCATCATTGGCTAAAATATGTTGGAAAGAGTAGGACATCAGATGTGTGCCATATTTTCTAATTTCCTTTCAGGTCAGCTGTTCCAGTTTAGCCTCATTTGCACTCCTGTTATCCTCTGAAATGGCCTCAAGCCCTAAACTTAGGAGAGGCAGAGGTGATGGGATTTGGGCTTCAGAGGCGTCTTCTGTTCCCCTTTGTGGGGTCATCTTTAAAGGGCATGTGCACAGACCTTTCACCCAGTTCTAAAAGTGGAGCCCTTCTGTGCTGTAAAAATTGCTTGAATTGGGCATACTCCTTTTTGGAAAGATGTGGTAAACTCATGCCAGATAAATACAGAGCTTAATTGATTATGTAGACACGATATACTAAAGCTGTCTTGTTCTGTAAAAATAGAATGGGTGTAAATTCCCAAAATTTAAAATATGAATTTTTATCCTTTGGTGTGATGTGATGTTACCCACGACACGGATAAAATAAAAACAAGTCTTATATATGTAGCATCTTATAGGGGCCTGTGTGCATTGACCCTATTTATGGATGCATTTTCTATTCTTGTCTCATTCCCCTCCCCACCTTTCTCTTTCAGGCCAACATTTCTGTAGACCTCATTACTTGTCTCGTACTGTTGTAAACGCTTTACCTATGTTAAGTTAATCCACATAACAGCCCCCTGAGGTAAGTGTCATCATCCCCGTCTTACAGATGTGGAATGGGTGCTCTGAACGGTTAGGTGACTTGCCCAAGGTCACCAAGGTTACACGGGGGTTATAGTGAAGATCCAAGCTGTGGTTCCAACCCAGGCTCTTGGGCTGTGCAGCCTGTGCTCCCTTGTCTCCATGCACACTGGGCTGTCTTGGCCATAGTCCCACTTCTCATCTGTCATACCTTGCTGTAGTTTTGTAAGTAACTTCCAATCATTTTTGGAAGATGGTGAGAGTTCCAGTAAACAACTAAATAAAACCCTTCAGCATATATTTTGCCTCTGACTCTTTTTGTTCAATAACATTTTGATTGAGCAATTAAACTTCTAAGGTATCATGAGATACCGTGACCAAAATACACCTCTAGAATCAGCTTGGGAGTCCTCTTGTCGTCTGGCAAATGTCTTGAGAGTAGAGAGTTTGTTTTTCATTTTTCAGGGTTTGCTTTTGATCGCCCTGCTGTGTGGTGCACTTAGGGTTTCTTTCTGTGGAAGCACAGCTGTGACAAATGCTGTTGGAGGGAACTGCGGCCCTGTGAGCAGGCTTCAAGAGAGATGCTTCAGTTCAGTGTTTGGCTTGGTCTGTCATAGACTTAACAGGAGCTCAGATCCTGCTCTGACGGACTGTTCGTAGCAGGTGCTATTTCTGTCTCCAGGATGGTTCCTGCTAATTTTTAATGCGGTGACATCCCCAAATAGAAGGCTTCTGTCATTCTCTCAATCCTTCCGTTCGTAGAAGGATTTTGATCAAAGAGTGTTTTTTGCTTCTTATTTATTTAGTGAGACACAGCATCATATTTCACATAAAAATACCTTGTGCAATGGTAAAAAATAAAATATAACAAAGTGAAATAGCTCA
This sequence comes from Equus caballus, assembly GCF_041296265.1. NCBI lineage: Eukaryota > Metazoa > Chordata > Mammalia > Perissodactyla > Equidae > Equus > Equus caballus. The sequence continues at coordinate 57,316,377 of NC_091703.1, read as the reverse complement.
TTTTCTTTGCTCATTTTCCACATATATATATAATTTTGTATTTTAAAAATGAAGTCATATATAGAAGTACACCTTTCCTTTATAAACCTATATTTGTTTGTATAATAAATGTAAGTAATGAGTAATTTAGGCTGTATGTTTTTGCATCACAATTATTTTATTCATGTTCTTACGTATTTTCTCTTTGGGAATCAACTTATTTTGAGTTAGTGATATAACAAGCATGTTAAAGCTCAGTAATTTTTAAACATCAGTAGTGAAAGATACTGATTTCATTTGTAATGTAAAAGATTGGCTGTTGGGACATAAAAGAGCTGGAATATTTTTAGTATTTATATGTAATTTCTTTAGGCAAATATGTATTCAGTAACGTAAGAATTAAATATATTAGAATTTTAAAAATATTTGCTTCCTAAGTGAACATCTCAAATAAAATGAGAATAGTTTCATCAATAATTGTTTAAACATATATTATTCTGAGGTTTGAAGATAAATGTGTTGTGACTGTTTCAATCTGGTGTTTTATGGTGGAATGTGAGGTTGTTGATAATGTCCTACATTTAAAACATCCGTTTTCTTTAGCATAGATGTTTTAGAATATTGAAAGGTTTTTTTTGGCAAATAGATGTTAGTTTAGATCTGCTCTTTGAAAAATTTTGCCCCTTATAGGACTTAACCTCTGGATAGTTTCTTTTTGTGTGCAATCTGGTTTGTGTTTCAGCTTTACATTTTCTTCTATTTTCAGATATTTTTTTCTGCAAAAATTTTATTTTAGATTTAGTAGATTCTCAATTAGGATTAGTTATAATCTACTTTTGTCTTTTTAAGCAGGTAAAAAAATTTGAGTTTATTTTTAAGAGTAATTTTAATTTCAAACAAGCAATGAAAAAAGCCTAATTTAAAATTAGATTTTAAATGACACGCCACCCACATTATATATCTGCTGAGATTTTTTGTTAGACATGTTAATTACCATAATCAGTCAGAAGTGCGGGATGTTTGTTGCTTTCTTGCCAGAGTTCGTATTCCTTATCACGTTATCTCCTGGTAGAGAGTGCAGTCTCTTGTTTTCCATGCGGCCTTGACACTCGTCTGTCAGATTCTGGCTTGCTGAAAATGGGGGAGATCTTTGACTTGTCTCTGTGTTCAGGCAAATGGGAAAATGAAGTGGACACAGATTCATTATCGCCTGGTAGTTCACATTTTTTCTTCTTCTCCATTTTAAAAGAAGAACAGTTAGTATCTAATTACAAAGGATTTGCGTCAAAGTTTCTTTTTAAACAGGCCTTTCTGGACATCACGGCAGATTGCCTTAACCGGCTGTTAGGAAGCCAAGGCATCGTATGGATGGTGCTACAACCCCCATGATTTCTGTGGGAAAAGTCTGTCTGTCCGTTCCATTCAGAAAGGCAGACACCTGGACGTCTGACCCCTCCTTCACCTCAGCCCAGCCGACCCGTTTCCTTCGGGTAGCTTGGGGAGATGAGCTGGTTCTCTCTGGATCCCTTCCTGTGTTGACGGAGATGCTTGGCTTCCCCTTTTCCACCCCGCCGGGCCCCGTGCTTCCTGCTTCGGGCCTCAGGTTGGGGCTGGGAACACGCTCCCTGTCCTGCTTCTTCCTCCCCCGGCAGTGGGGGCAGCTCTGCCTGGTCACCTCAGCAGCTGCCCGGGAGGCAGGGCTTCCTGGGGGCAGGCTCCCTCTACACCTGAGGCTTTCCAGCCTTAGAGGGGCTGCCTGTTGTCCTATTTAATGAAGACAGCATGATGTAGCAGGACGGGTAGACCGTGTGCAGTCAGGTTAGCGTGATGCCGCTGTTTCCTTCCTGTGAGGCCTTGGGCAAATCACGTCCCCTTTTTAGTTTTGGTCATGCGAATTTAGTGTATCTGGTGAGTAGGTTGCATAGGTTCCCTCTAATGTCCCTTCCAGCTTTAACATTATATGCAGTGATCACATATTTCAGAAGTGGTTTACAAATGATGAGGTTCTTAAAAGATAGGAAGATGGCATTTTCTACATAGAACACAAACCTTTACCCGTGGTTGAACAAGAAACTCCTTAGAATTAGGTTGTTGACAGTTGAGTATATTACGAATAACTGACGTTATAATCTCAGCACGTTCCTGATGAAATGCTGTGATGTCTGGTTGGGGTGGTGTCATGGTCCACAGAACTGTGTCAACTCATACCTAAAATGTGTTCTTTAGCTGTTTAGTGAAAGTGCAGGTTTTCATTTTTTCACTTACTATAGCCTACCACATTAAGTGCTGCTGGGAGAGAAACACATAAGAAAGTGAAGCAATATTCATAAATAAAAATGCCATATTTAAAATTCTTAAAAATTTGAGAAATTTAAATGGTTCATGGAATTTCTCACGTGAAAGAGAAGCAGAAAAAAGATGGTTAAAATTTACACTCTGGGGCCAGCCCCGTGGCCGAGAGGTTAAGTTTGCGTACTCTGCTTCAGCGGCCCACGGTTTCTCCAGTTCAGATCCTGGGCATGGACATGGCACCTCTCATCAAGCCATGCTGAGGTGGCATCCTATATAGCACAAACAGAAGGACCTACAAGTGGAATATACAACTGTGTACTGGGGGCGCTTCAAGGAGAAGAAGAAGAAGAAAAAGAAAGAAGAGAGAAGATTGGCAACAGATGTTAGCTCAGGTGCCAATCTTTAAATAGAAAAAAAGAGTGGCACTCTAGTGATTGAAAATCTGTCTAAAATATATCAGTCTCTTTTCTGGTCTTAGTTCAAGGTGGTAGACATAACTGAAGCTTTAAGTGTGTTGCCACAGAGTGAGTCATCAGTGGGGACATTTACTGTGATTTTACCAGCTGTCCATGTGGAAGGTGGGCAGTTAAGCTAAATGCGTGCAGACACCAAACAACAATCAATTTATATTTTAATTATTTGCATTTTTTTCTTTCAAGTAGAGCTATGAGAGGGATTATATTAGAGGCTCTAATTTGTTGGACTTCTAATGTTTTACTACATAATAAATTATTTCGAAGGTGGCAGTCTTTTAAAATTTAATTTATGCTCCCATCAAATGGCTAGGTTATGAAACAAGCTTGTTTGGTATAGCATTGAAAGGTTTGTATACCCCTTTTCGGACTCTGGACAGCAACCTGACACCCCTATGGAAAAAGATGCTAGGAGCCACCCAGAAGTTAGGCTTCCCTCAGGGAGGGGCAGTTGAGGTTTGTTCCCGAGACCAGCCCCATTCCTTGAATACTTGTGACTGATGAGACTGACTTGGAGTGGGAGAGATGGAAGGAGTTTGGAGTGGGGTGGTGTCATGGAGACTTAAGGGAGAGTGCAAAGCAGCAAATCATGGGGGCAAAAGAGGGCTTAGTGCCTTTCAAGAGAGGGTGGGGAGATTGGGGAGGAGTGAGCCAATGGTGTAGGTCGTCCTCACGCAATCCTGCCTCCCAGCTGTTGCCGTTGCTATCAGATGCTCAGAGATTTGAGGTTGCAAGCAGCTGCGAGGGCGGTGGGTGATCGGAAGGCCGTTCAGCACCACGGGCTCCACATCACACAGTGCGGCATCTGCCATCATGTAAGGCCTCATGCAACAAATCTGCCAGCTAACCATTATTCAGAAATTATTGAAATCCTCATCACTGACTAATAAACACAGACTACCAGCAGGTGGTAGAAAATGTTGTCCGGTTTCTATTATTAGATTGTGCTCCATCTGCTAATTATAAAAATATCAGTGGTTCATTTTTTTTAGCCTTTCAATTGAAGCTTACTAAAGGAAAACATACTGTAGACTATTTCTTACTGGTGATGGGAAATCAGTTTAATTTGAATAGCAGTTAGTAAATAGAATGATATTTCATACTGATTCTCAGTAGCCACGTCCATGGTTTTCTTTATCAAAAACTATTAGTTAGACTCAGTTGTGTATAATTTCGTTATTTTAAGTTAGGAACTGATCACAAGATAATAAGTAAATGGTACACCATTTTTCCATTTGTTCTTGTCCATGATTTTTTTCTTTACAATAATGGAAAACATGAATTTTAAGTCATTTTTCCACCACTGTATCAGATTTCATTAATTCAGGACCGTGGTTTTCTTTGTTTTATTTCAAACCGTTCACATCTCTTTGTCGTTTGCTGGAACATTTAGAAGCAAACGTTAACTATTCCAATAGACGGAAGCAAACTTTTGTATCTTGGGGGAAAAAATCAGTGTGGGAAATCTCAATTTATTTCTTAAACAGAGTAGTGGTTTTCAAAAGTACTGTTTGTTATAGTTAAAAAATAGGGATACAGACTTTGCTAGGGTTTGGGTGGGTGGTCTAGGCGCCATTGGGGTATTACTTGGATGAAATCATCATAGCCCGGGGCCTGATTTTTAGTTTTGTAGGTATAGAAACTGAGTCTCAGCGAGACTTGCCCATTGTAGGTAAACAAACTCTCAGGAGACTGATTTTATTAACATACGGTGAAAACAACATGACTGACAAGTAGATTGGACATTCGTGCTGGATGGAAGACTCGTGCAGTCTCCCCATCAGGAAAGCTGTAGGAGAAGCCATGGTGTGCGTGGAAGTGGGCATTACGTAAATCCTTTTGAAGAGGAGAAATTTTATTCCAATGAAGTCCAGTTTATCAGTTTTTTCTTTTGTGGTTCATGGTTTTGATGTCATATCTAGGAAGTCTTTGCCTAACCCAAGATCACAAAGATTTTCACCTAGATTTTCTTTGAGAAGTTTTATAATTTTGTCTCTTACATTTAGGACTATGGTCCATTTTGAATTAGTTTTTGTATATGGTGCTGGGTACATATGCCGATTGCATACGAATATCTCGTTGTTCCGGCACCATTTGTTGAAAAGACTCTTCTTTCCCCTTTGAATTACCTTGGCACCTTTGTTAAGATTGTATTGGTCATATGTGATTTGGGTCTGTCTGGACGCTATTCTGTTCCACTGACCATGTGTCTGATTTTATGCCATTACCACACCATGCTGATGATTATAGGTTTAAGTGTTGAAATTTGGTAGTGTGAGTCCTGCAGTTTTGTTCTTTTACAAGATTGTTTTGGCTTTTCTGTTCCTTTCTATTTCCATATAATTTTTTTTTTTTTTTTTAAGATTGGCACCTGAGCTAGCAACTATTGCCAGTCTTTTTTTTTCTTCTTCTGCTTTTTCTCCCTAAATCTCCCCAGTACATAGTTGTATATTTCAGTTGTGGGTCCTTCTAGTTGTGGCATGTGGGACGCCACCTCAGCATGGCCTGATGAGCCATGCCATGTCCGCGACCAGGATCCGAACTGGCAAAACTCTGGGCTACCGAAGCGGAGCACATGAACTTAACCACTCGGCCATGGGGCTGGCCCCCTCCATATAATTTTTTACATCAGCTTATTGATTTCTATAAGAAAGTTTGCTGTGATTTTGATTGTGATTTTATTGAATCTATAGATCAGTTGGGGAAAACTGAATGTTAACAGTATTGTCTTCCAATCCATGAACACAATATTTACTTAGATCTCCTTTAATTTCTCTCAGCAGTCTTTATTAGGTTTATTATTTTAATGATTCGTAGAGCATAGACTGTGGTCTCAGATCTGGGTTCAGATATGGCCATGCCACTTTTAAGTGACCTTGGGCCCATTACTAAGCTTCTGTGAGCCTCAGTTTTCTCATCCATAAAACAGGGATAATAATAGCTCATTGGTTTTGTGTAGGGTTAAATACAATAATGTATGTAAAGTGCCTGACATTGCACCTGGCAGAAAGTTAAGTGCACAATAAAAGTTAGTTGTTGTCATCATTATCAGCGTTGTTGCCTTTCTCATCAAGTCATGATAGCCTGGTACAGCCAGCTCTGCCAATAGTTATTCTTGCCCAGGGACCAGACGGTTCGCGGCAGCTGCTCAGGGCTGCCTTTCTCATCAACATGGCTAATGAACGCTGCCAAAGTCTTGCTCTTTGAGCTTTGCTTTCCCTGTGCCACGCTGACATTTTCAGCTGTAGCTGTTTCATATTCTTTCTTTGGATTATGTTAATACCATTGATTAGGACCACAGCTTTCCTTTGCCTTCACTCCAGTTTTTTTCTGATTTTCCATCCTTGCTTTCTGCTTTTGCTTGGAAAATTTTGTCCTAAGTGTGCTGCCGAACTCTCCTGTTAATCTGATTGTTTAATGAGTTTAACTTTTAGCGTTTTGGGGCTGCCTCAATCACAGTCACCCCAGTTTTTATTTGAGTATTTTGTAGATTGTGCAATAAAAGTTTGTTAGGATGGCGTATTTTAAATGTTGACCTAGGATATGTATTTGTAAATTTTGCCTCATTTATGGAAAAGTGGGGAAAAAGCAGGTTGAGATTTTTCTTAATTTTTTAAAAAAATATTTTAAAGACATGAGTGTTGTACTAGAAAATAATTTGATGTTGGCTAAATCACTTGTAGGTGTAATGTTACTTGCAGTCTTACGAATTTAGAAAGTCCTTTGTTTGGAGTAAATCAGAACCTTTACTCTTTCAAACCCTGTCCCCACAAAGTCTACTGGGTGGTTCTCTCCCTCTTTCTCATGGGAAGATTTGGGATGTCTATCCTATGTCTACATTACTGTACAGTCGTGATTTGGCTTCAGAAAGAGTATTCTGTATTTGGAACTAAATATTCTGCTCTTTTCTGAATCATCAAATATTGCTACGTTTTATTTGGTGTTGTTTTGAGAACAAAATATGCCACTTCCTTAAGTATGTAATTCTGGGCAAGACATGTGTCTTATCTGTGCGTCAGTTTCCTCATCTCTAAAATAGGAATAAAGTAGGAATTAGTACCTATCTATTTTGAGGATTAAACTATAAAGTTAAACTGTCAGAACAGTGCTGGAACTCAGTAGGTACTCAATAAAAGTTAGCAGCCTATTTTATTCTCGTTCTGTGAATTTTGTCCAGTAAAAGTCATTTAGCCAAATTGATGGCTTAACCAGTTGTTCATGCTTTAATCATCCTGCTGAAATAGAAAATACTGAGGGGTTTTCTTTTTTTTAATGTGAATGTACTTGTTTTTACTTAGGAACTGGTCTTACTACTGTCGTAGCCCAGAGACGGTCTTTTGACTCCATGGTGATATTATTGTCAAACAATAGGTAACATCAAGTCCAGTTTTATTTTTTAAAGTAACATGGAAATTTTATCTTCAAATATTGAGTCTGATTTTCCAAAGATCCCGTGTTTTACCTTGTTTCTGCATAAACTAACTGAGTCACAAGGAAGGTATTTGGTTTGCCAACAGCCACATAGGAAATCAAAACGCTTGGCTCCCGGTTTGTTGCCCCAGTCCCAGATGATTCAGTTTCCTTAGAAACTGCGTGGTCCATATGATTTATGAGTTAGCTATCAAGTTAGCTTAAGGACTCTCTCAATTGTTTGGAACTTGTTTTAAATATTTAACAAATAATCTGAGTAATTTTAATGAATAAATGCTCACTTATGAATGTGTATATTTAAAGATTTAAAATATAAAATTAAAAGTATGGAAATGATCTCTCTATAATCAAAACCTTCCAAATTTTGTACCCCAAAGGCAATTTGATGAAAAAGAATTCAGCCTTCAAAGGGATCAGTATCCTTTCTACATTTTTGTACAGTGCATTCAAAATTAGGTAAGCAGTTTCAGCTTGAAATAATAGTCTGGCTTAAAGTCTTACAGCTACCCCAACAATGTCGGTTAGACACCATGACACAAGAGACGTTCACTCAGGACCTTGGCACTTGAAAAAAAATTAACAACATAAAATACTCCTGGGAGAAAATATTCCACAAAGAAAAAGTAAAAAGGGAATATAGAGCACATTAAGGTAGAAACTAAAATTCAGTTTTCATGTGCAAAAATATAGTAGCAAAAGTTGCTGATTCTACTTTTTATGAGTCAGTCACAGGGGAAAAGTATTCCTGTTTGTAAAGGATTACTGATAATTTTGATCACCTGATAGATTTTTTTTTTTTTTTTGGAGGAAGATTAGCCCTCAGCTAACTACTGCCAGTCCTCCTCTTTTTGCTGAGGAAGCCTGGCTCTGAGCTAACATCCGTGCCCATCTTCCTCTAGTTTATACGTGGGACGCCTACCACAGCATGGCTGCCAAGCAGTGCCATGTGCCATGTCCGCACCCGGGATCCGAACCAGCGAACCCCAGGCCGCCGAGAAGCGGAACGTGCGAACTTAACCGCTGCGCCACCGGGCCGGCCCCAATCACTTGATAGATTAAAAGGCTTTCTCTGACAAGATCTGTGGCGGGTCCCAGTTCGGTTTAATACAGTCATGCTCGTCTCTGAAAATGTATTGAATGGAGCTCCTTCAGTGTGGTCATTCATGTCCTCGAGAAAGGTACTGTTATCATGGAATTTCAGGAAAATGCTTATCATTTCAAATTTTAATTGTCACAAGAGATTGACATTATTTAAAAGCCCCAGGATAGGGGCTGGCCTGTGGCCGAGTGGTTAAGTTCGCACACTCCCCTTCCGCAGCCCGGGGTTTGCCCGTTCAGATCCTGGGCACAGACCTACACACCACTCAACAAGCCATGCTGTGGCTTTGTCCCACATAGAAGAACTAGAAGGACTTACAACTAGGGTATACAACTATATGCTGGGACTCTGGGGAGGGAAAAAAACCAAAAAAGAGGAAGATTGACAACAGATGTTAGATCAGGGCCAATCTTCCTCCAAAAAAAAAAAAGCCCAGGATATTGAGAATTTTTTTGGAGTAAGCAATGTAATGTTTCATATTTCTTCCTTCTCTTTTAAATGGGCATATCAGTCAGAAATTTCAGTGGTGCCGAAACATTTATCTCTATGTAATTGGAGTCATGACTACCTTTAAGCTACCTTGAAGTTTATTTTTTTTTAACATTATTTTTTCATCTTATTTAATGGCACCTTTTCCCAGAACTAGATTTTAAAGTAACTTCAGTAACCTGGTGTTCAGAATTTGGAAATTGTCTAGATCCTTCAGATTGCAGAGCCATGGATGATCCGTCTGATTACCACCCAAGTTTTAAGGTAAAAACTAGTTGTGCTTGGAGCCCTTGGCATGTTTTGTTACTTATTCAGCATGTACACATCAGTGTAGCCTATATCTTGATAGCTTGATTTCATGAATGAAATCTGTAATTTAAATAGATTCAGATTCATGCAGTAAAGAAAACAGCTACATTGTCATAGTTTGGAAGACTGAATTTGGTCGTGTGTTTGGTATTTAAGACTCTAGGGGATTCAGTGACATGGGATCATGACCCTTGACCTTTGTCCTTTGCGTTTGCGTGATGGGAAAACTGCCTTTGTTTTCAGCATTGTGATTCCCACTTTAGGGAGTGGGTTACAAAGAATTTGTATCTGTGCTGTCCAGATTCCGCTTGACCCACAGAAGTTCCTGTGGCCCTGCGTCCTAGGGAGTTGTCTTAGAACTTTAACAAGAGGAGGATGACATCTTGGAATAGTCTAAAGGTCTGGGTCACCACACTCTGAAACAGTGTTTGAGCTCTTGTTCTGTTAGGATGGGTGTTGACTTGCTGGCCAGCTTGTTCTGCTTGTAAGATTCATATTAGGGGCTATGGGACGTGGAACAGTGTTTTCTCATAGCTTTCTCAGTGAAAGAGAGTTGTTCCTCTGGCAGTCAGGAAAATGGCTGGTGGACATTTGATAACCATGTCAAAAGACAGTGGTAGTGGTGACTTTAAGTAGAAGATGCACTCAGAGTGCTGAGTCCAAGACTGTCCTATACGTTGTCCTTTATCTATTTTGCAGTCTTCTGAACACTTGAGAGACTGAAGGTGTATTTAAGCAGTAGTGTCACTATTATAGAGATTGAGGAAGGAGAAAAAAACCTCCCTTGGAAAACAGAGTATCAAATAAGATCGTAGCATGAATTTTAAAAGTGATTTCCAAAGGAATAGGCTATTTCCAAATGCTTCGTGTTGCTCGTGTTCTAGAGTTAACGGTAGAGTTAATGCCAGAGTATTTTAAGGGGGCAAGAGTTTTATAATCTTGGCTTTGCCAGTTTACCTCTGTAAGTTTCACTTTCCTCACCTGCAAGATATGGATAATATCCACTTACAGGATTTTCGTGAGAATGAAATGAGATGATATATGTCAAGCATTTAGCTTCATGCTTAGCACAGAATAAATGCTCCAAAATGGCAGCTATCATTGCATAGATTTTCATGTCAGCTACAGTAGAGTTTTCTGGATCATTTGTCAGTATTGTACTATACTGTATGATATTCTTTCCATGTTTTGGGCCTTCCTCAGTATAGTGATTTTCCTCTCTTCAAATTGAATTTTGACCTTTTCAAAAGTCTGGAATTCACTGAAGACAAGGAATTATCCAACATTTCATGAATGGTGATGTTTATATTGGATTGGCTGGGAGCCAGGTGGCAAACATTCAAAAGCAGACATAAATTTTTCCCTTCACAAGAGGCCACATGGTGCTCCTTGCCTGCATCAGGCTCCCGGGGAAATCAATGGGTGTTATGTGTGTGGAGCAAGGGAAAGGTCTTGCCACTAAAACGTGGGGCAATGTGGTGTATGAGATAAGTTAGTGTTCCCATGAGCTCATGGCTGTCCTAAAAGATGTCTTTGTCTTGAGGTCCTTAGAGTCTAGCTAGAGGTAAAGAGTCAATATTTGGTATAATTCTCAGTGGTTGAGTGTTACTGGGATGTGTTCTCAGTTTGTCAAAAACTAGTGGTATAAAAGCCCAAACAAAAACATTTATTAAAATCTTACATGCTACACCTCATTAAAGTGATACTTGCTAACGAGTTTATTCTTGTTACCATATTTAGAAGATTGATTTAAATCTTTTTCCCAAGAGTTTTAAGATAAGTGGTACTTGACTCCATAAAGTTACGAAAATTTTTGCTCCTTGTCCGTAGAGATCAGAAAATGTAATTCTAATTATTTATAGAATTCTACAATTTAAATATATTTCTCATTATGTCATAAGTCATTTTACTTGTAATGCTCAGTTTTCAAGCCCATTTTCTGATTATTCCTTAAATATAAAAGATAGATTAATGAAAAAAATAAGAGGTAGAAATGGGAGTAGACCTTAAGAAATTAGAAATCAGCTTTCATTTCTCCCTTAAGAATTATTGTGTGACATGTAGCAGTTAGATTAGAACATTTGGTAAGTTTTGCATTATTGTTTGTTTAGACTTACCATTATGATTGTTTTCCCCTGGACTTTCTTAAAGTTTTTATTATATACGAGTCTGTATGAGCATGTCTTTGGTTTCTCCATGTAATTATAAAGATGAAGTTGTATGTTCTGGGGGAAAAGGAAGGTTTTCATTCTTTTCAGGACATTTTATAAGAGAATATGTTTTTCGTCTTTGTCTAGCTTGTGAATAATACATATTAAGCAAATACACACTCCCAGTATGGAAAACAAAGTTTGTAGGGCCATTTCATTTCATCATCTTATTGGATATTCTCAAATAATTGTAATTTCTCATTTTACGGCAAAGGGACCTGATGCTCAGAGAAGTTAAAATGACTTGCTTAAGTTTAGCAATTGACATTGCTTAAACAAGTTTCTCCTGAATATAAGTGACAAAAGCTCTGGAGACTGGGGAGATGGGACAGCTAAATAAATGCGTTGTTGTGCTCTGGATGGGATCCTGGAACAAGAAGAGGATGTCGATGGAAAAACTAGTGAAATCCAAATAAAGTCTGGAGTTTAGTTTTTAAAAAATGTGTAAGGAGTTAAAAATTGTTTGGAGAACACAATACTAAAAGTTTGAAGACATCTGAGCAGATGAAAATCTTGCATATGTGCAAGTAGATAGTAGAGTTATTTTTTTTTAAATCATACTATTGCTGTTAATAGAGAGCCTTTGCCTGTCGGTATTTTAATGGATAAATAAATTATTATATAATTAAGCAGTGAGTACTACATATCAGTTAGAAAAATGAACTAGGATCGTATCAGCAGAGTTAAGTCTGAAGTTAATGTCAGTAAATAAAGCAGATTCTCAAATTAAAAAAACCTTCTTTGAAAAAATTTTTAAACACTTCTTTTATTTAAACGTTATACCATGTGCACAGAAGAGGAGAATTTATGATGAAAATAAGTAGTTTCAGCTGCACTTCTTCCCGTTTCCTTCTCTGTCCCTGAATCAGGTTGTGGTATTTCTGGTGGTTACTTCCATGTCTCTAAATAAAATGTTTATATTGCTATTTTTAAAAATAAAAGAACTGCAGACATTTTCTATTAATTCCTGTTATGATAGATGAACATTTGCTCTGCTTATAGAATACTTTTTCTAATTTAGTTTTAATTTTTATCAAAATTGTTCATGCACATAATTTAAAAGTGAAATAGTTCCACAAAGCTTATTACAAAAATCATCAGTCCCTTCCAGAGCCACTGCCCCCGCCATCCCCAGCCAGTGTCTGAACACACAGACAAGTTCTTCAGACTTTTGGCTGTTTCTTTTGGTATTTAAATTGTATCACCGCATAACATATTTTTAGATCAACTTCTTGATTTTCTGTTTCATGCATTATCTATTGGATTCCTTGTCTGGAAGGTGAGCCTTTAGTTGACTCTCCCCCGTCTTCCATCACACGTGTCACACTTTCCACACACACTCTCCTCCCAGGGTAATTACGACATTCATTTGTCTCGATCAGTGTTCTGTGTTCACATTATTGTGATTTAGTAAACGCTATTGACAGCTGAGGCTTGGAATAAAATGTGATGATTTTTCCTTTCTCGTACAACTTTTTGTGTCCTCTGGAGTTAATCATTGTCTTGCGTCTTTGCTTAGTTTTCTATGTGTTTATCAGAAATCCATCCCCAGATTGTCCTCCAGTTGTTAAAATTTTCTCTCAATACATTCACGTACATCAGGTATTTTGTCTTTTTGGACGCTATTCTCACAGAATCTTTGGAGCTTGTTCCATTCTGGATCCCTTGTCCTCTCTCCCTGGGGCACTTAACCATCAGTGTTCCCAGTGGAGATCCTGTGTGCTGGATCCCACGCCCTCCCCTTTCTTGGTTTACAACCTTGTTTTGGTGAAATACCCTCTCCAGGTGTACCTTGAGGAAGGCTGCAGGGAAGATGAATTTTGTGAGAACTCAGTGTTCTGGAAAAGTTTTTATTATGTGTTTACACTTCATTGATGATACCTAGATTGAAATTAAGTTTTCCTTTAGAATTTTGAAAGTGCTGATCTGTTGTTTTTTGGGCTTTCACTATTGCTGTTAAGAAATCTCAAAATTATTCTCCCCCTTGCACTCTCTCTTGTTTTCTTCTTTTCCGGGCAGCTTTAGGACAATGATTCTCAACCCTGGCTCTACTTTCAAAATGTCTGGAAACTTTGACCAAATCCTTGTATGAGAGATTTTGAAAAAATTGGTCTTGGGTAGAGCTCAAACATAGATATTTCTGAAAAGCTCCCCAGGTAGATCAAATATGCAGCCAGGGGAGAACCGCTATTTTAGGATCTTTCCCTTGTCTCCAGGATGCTGAAACTTCATGGTGATATGCTGTGATGTGGGTGTCTTTTCATTCATCACAGTAGGCACTTGATTGTCCCATTAATCTAGAAATTTTTGATTTCCTTCCCTCAAGTTCTCCTGTTGTTTGTAGGTTTTCCACTTGTCTCTTTTATTTCCTGTAATTTTTTCCTTTTGTTTGGTTTTATGTGATTTCTTCAGTTTGATCTTCCAACCATTCCATTGACTTTTCCTTTTCTATTATCATATTTTTATTTCCCAAGAATTCACTTTTTTGCTCTAATTATTCTATTTTTATGGACTCCTATTCTTTTTTAACCCCAGCTTTACTGAAATATAGTTGACATATACCATTGTTTAAGTTTATGGTGTACAACACGTTGATTTGATACATGTATGTATTGTGAAATGATTACTGCCATAGCATTAGCTAATGACTCTATAATGTCACATAATTACTATTTCTTTTTTTTTTTTTAAAGATGTTATTTTTCCTTCTTCTCCCCAAAGCCCCTCAGTACATAGTTGTATATTTTAGTTGTGGGTCGTTTTGGTTGTGGCACGTAGGATGCCATCTCAGCATGGCTTGATGAGTGGTGCTAGGTCCATGCCCAGGATTCGAACTGGTGAAACTCTGGGCTGCCGAACCAGAGTGCACGAACTTAACCACTCGGCCACAGGGCTAGCCCCACCATTTCTTTTTTTGTGGTGAGAACATTTAAGATCTACTCTCTCAGCAACTTTCAAGTATATAATATAGAATTATGTGTTAACTATAGTTACCATGTTATACATTAGGTCTTCAGAATTTATTCATCTTATAACTGGAGGTTTGTACCCTTTGACCAACATCTCCCTGTTTCCCCAACCCCTATTCCTTGGTGACCACCACTCTACTCTCTGTTTCTGTGAGTTCAGCTTTTTTTAGATTTTACATAAGTGAGATTGTATAGTATTTGTGTTTCTTTGCCTGGCTTGTTTCACTTAGCGTAATGCACTCAAGGTCCATCCATGTTGTTACAAATGGCAGGATTTCCTTCTTTCTCATGGCTGAATAATATTTCATTGTATAAATATACACGTTTTCTTTATCCATTCATCTGTTGATGGACACTTAGGTTGTTCCCATGTCCTGGCTGTTGTGAATAATTCTGCCATGAACATGGGGTGCAGATGCCTTTTCGAGATAGTGATTCATTTCCTACAGATATATTCCCAGAAGGGGGATTGCTGGATCGTGTGGTAGTTCTATTATTAATTTTTGGAGGACTCTGCATACTTTTTTCCATAATGACTGTACCAATTTACATTCCCACCAGTAGTGCACAAGGGTTTTCTTTTCTCCACACCCTTACCAACACTTATCTCTCATCTTTTTCATAATAGCCATTCTCACAGGTGTGAGGTGATATCTCATTGTGGTTTTGATTTGCATTTCCCTGGTAATGATGTTGAGCACCTTTTCATGTACCTATTGGCATAGTGTCTTATTTTATGAATGCAATATCTTCTCTCCTCTCTAAGGATATTAAGTTTTTATCTCCCTTCCCCACTCTGTTTCCTCTAAATTAGTTTTTAAAAATCTACCATTCGTTTTAGTCCCTTCCTTTCATAGTAGAGGCTTTCCTCCAAAGTCTTCTTGGCTGCCTGTGTACTCATGTTTAAAGCTGATTGTGGAAGCTCTGTCTGTGTGGCGGACATGTCCTCTTTTGCCTTTGCCTTAGGATCCTCTGCCTGGGCCGCTGCCTTGGGGGAACCCTTGCTCTCAGTGTCTTGAGGTTTTTTCTCTTGGGCTGGTCAGATTCCTCAGAGGACACTGTTTTCAGCTCCAGCTGAGGGAGCTGAGTGGATGGAGGATGGTTGGAGGGTGTTCAGTTTTAGTGTATGAACTCACACTGAAGGGCCGTTCTCCTGTGTGTCTCTCGTCATGCAGATTAGAGACCCTGTCTCTGTTTTACTCTCTCCAGAGTGTAAACCCCCAGCCTTTGGGGGATTGAGCAATCATCTGAGGGAGGGAAATCTGCTTCTGAGGCTTCACCCTTCTGTTTCAAGGCCCACCCCACCCCAACTCCCAGAGCTACTGGTACCATCAATTTTTGGTGGAGATTTTGGGGGGTTTTTAGGTGTGAATCAGCTTGCTTCTCAGCTTTCCTCATGACTTGCTTAGGATTCAACTCTCTGTTAGGTTAGGTACCACTGGTTCTTTTGATTCTAGCTCCCAAATCTTCTTAACTCCTTTTCCTTCTCCTTGTTTCTAGGGGTGTGTACTAAAAGAAAAAGCCCATCACTGTCAATGTAATGTGTTTTCAGGTGAGAGTAGAGGTGAGCTGTGAGTTTAGCCTGTCTGTTTAATCAGGACGGAATAATGTGATTACGATAAGTGAAATGTAAAGAGATAGAAAAAGGCCTCAGGTGGTCATCATGATTCCACGTTGTGTGTCAGCTCTGACCTTCAGTCGGATTGGGCGGTGTGTGTCGTGTCCGCGGGCCCTGGCCGTAGCTGCCGGTTGGTGTTCTGTGGTGGTGGACCGTGCTGCAATTAGTTGGACTGAAAGTTAAATTTGGAAAAGTTATTTAAACTCTTCTGCTGCAATGCAGGTTGACAGCCTGAATTAAAATAAAATGGTTAGTTTAGAAACCCTAAAAACACTGTTGGTTTCAACCCAAAGAGCTTGAATTTTCTCCTTAAATCTGTCACTGACTATATTAGCATTTTAAACATTCTGTTTTCTCAATACCGTGTATACCTCAACCAAATGTCACAAAGCAAATTTAGGAATTACAACTCGTTTCTATTCTATTGTACTTTTAAAATGCAAACTCTATGATGTCATCTTTCATTCTAAGACCTTTTTCTTCATCAGGGAATTGATAACATAGCATCTTAAGCGACTTTTAACGAAACTTTTTTTTGGTAAATATTTTTCTCCTCTTCAAAAGCAGAGTGTTCTTGCTTATCTCGGAACCTCTTTTGTTGTTAGAATTCTGTAGGTAATTTGCTTTCCCTCCATTGTTTTATTTTGAAAAACAAACTCCACAGAAAGGTGGAAAGGATAGTTAAATGAACATGGTGTATGCCCTTCACCTAGATTCACTGATTGTTAACATTGTGGTGCTTTTGTGCTCAGTCTCAGTATTTTAAATTTTTACTGAACCGTTAAAAATTGTTTACACAGCGTGATATTTCCCCAGATAATTAAGTATGCCTGTCTTCAGAATGAGGACATTCTCTTACATATTCACGATACCATTTTCATCCCTAAGAAACATTCTATGAAACCATCTGATATATAATAGGTATTCTTCCCTGATTTTCCCCAAACTTTAGCGCTCGGCTCTCCTCCACTCTCCAGTACCCAAAGATCCAAGTAAGGGTCATATGTTGTATTTGGCTGGTATTTATCTTCAGTCTCATTTATTCTAGAAAAGCCCACTCCTCACCAGTTGCCTTATAGAACGTCCCACAACCTGGACTTTTCTTCATATTTCCTCATGATTGGATTCAGGTTAAACATTTTTGGCAAAAATGTTACTGAAGTGATGGTGCATGTTTCTGATTGCATCGTGTCAGGAGGCACATGTCAGTGTCTCCTGTTAATGGTGATATTAAATCTGATTCCTTAATCAAGGTGGTATCTGCTAGATCTCTCCATGGTAAAAGTTGTAAAAGTTCCCTTTTTGGTTGTCTTTCTCTTGTAATTAGTGTGTTATCTGTTACTAATTCATGCATATCCTGTCCCAAATAGCCGTCTACCCAGTGATTAGTATCCCTTGATCCTTGCTTGATTCAGTTAGTTAATTGTGAAAGTGGTGATTGATTCGTTCTCATTTATTAGCTCTCATTTTTCTCTAAGGAAGAACCTTCCTTCGTCCTCCCTTTTCTTTTTTTAAATATCACTGTTGACTCATGGATTCTTTTTTTATTTAATGTGTTAGAATCCAATAGTATTGCTATTCTTTTTTTTTAAAGAAGGAACTTTTTTTTAAGATTGGCACCTGAGCTAACGTCTGTTGCCAGTCTTCTTCTTTTTTTCTTCTTCTCCCCAGAGTCCCCCAGTGCATAGTTGTATATTCTAGTTGTAGGTCCTTCTGGTTGTGCTTTGTGGGACGCCACCTCAGCATGGCCTGATGAGTGGTGCCATGTCCGAGCCCAGGATCCGAACCGGTGAAACCCTGGCTGCCAAAGCAGAGTGCATGAATGTAACCACTCGGCAACAGGGCCGGCCCCAAGTGTTGCTGTTCTTTTTGATGCTTAAATTGTCCCAAGTTTGGCTAGTGGGAGCCCCTTGAAGCTGACTTCCATGTTTTCACCATGTTCTTATTAATCTTTAAGCATTTCTTTTCTTTCTGGCACAACAAGATGTTTCAGGCTCACCTGGTACTTTCCCTGCCCCGGATCTGGAATCAGTTATTTCTCTAAGGAGTCCTAGTTTATTTCAGTGGGGGTTCATATCCAGAAATCAGGATCTGGGCCTAGATGTGCTTATTGCCCTTATTCCGTTAAAAGGGCTGCTTCTAGGCCCTTTTAATGAAAATAGCTGGGAAATAGATAGCTATTTTTAAAATCATAGGTTTATTACTGATATTCCCTATTCAAATATTATATCACAGGGTTCTTCTTTACCTTCTCCCTTTCTGTCTCCCTGGTTCCCAACAACAATGTATTTTCCTAATTTCTCTCTCCTACAGTATATACAAAATAGTTTCTCTGTTACTACCCCTGTATCCTTACCAGTCTTGTTTTGTTTCAAGATACAGAGATTTGCTGGAAAAGGAGCGAAGGAGAAAGGATTTAGTGTCAGGATATGCAGCGGCCTGAATCTAAGGCAGCTTTTGGCATTGGCTGTTTCTGTCCACCTGCCCTCTTGGCCTTGATTGGCGTTGCTTTTTCATTTCGGGTGCCTCTGCTTCTCATCTCGCTTTCAGCCTTCTCAAGTTTGGAGGAATTTATTAGGTTATTATTCACCCTCTAGTAGCATTCCCGTTGGGCAGCTCCTGATCAGAGTACCTTTGGTACTGTTGGCCAAGGGCAGGGCAGTGGGATTTCTTTTGTTGAAAGCATCTGGCTGCTTTCCTTGTTTGAGGTTTCATGGATGAGTACAAACTGGTTTTCCTTTTTCTTAATATGGTTGTGGATTCTTTCACCCCAAACTGTGGTGAATGGTGTGTGTTAAGCCCATGAATAATTTAGAGAATAAGGTAGGAAAACGTATTTAGTTTCCAGCTTGCCAGCCAGCAAACTATAGTCTGTTTTTGAACAAATGAAAGTCAGTACACAGGGCAGACATATGTGGTTAATGATGACGTAGTCTTAGAGGGGGCCCCAGAGGAGGAAGAGGCGTGTCTTCTCTCTCGATTTCTGAATGGGAAGAGAAAGTAAGTGCCCACAGTGTGTAAACTTGATGTTTTGAGAATAGTGGTTTTCATCTGCTGTGGGTGTTAGTGACTGAGAATTAACCAGAGAATTTGTAGAACATAGCATAAAGTGCTAATAAGAATATAAGCTTTAAATTTTACAGACTTAAATTCCAAATTTTGCTTGGCTCATGCAGTCTGAGCCTCAGTTTTCTCTTTTGTAAAATGGGCATCATAACACCTACTGTGTCCCGTGATAGTAACGATAAGTGAGAAATGAGAGAGGATTGGACAAAAAATATATATATATATATTTTTTTAAAGATTTTATTTTTTCCTTTTTCTCCCCAAAGCCCCCCAGTACATAGTTGTATATTCTTCGTTGTGGGTCCTTCTAGTTGTGGCATGTGGGACGCTACCTTAGCGTGGTTTGATGAGCAGTGCCATGTCCGCGCCCAGGATTCGAACCAACGAAACACTGGGCCGCTTGCAGCGGAGCGCGCGAACTTAACCACTGGGCCTCGGGGCCAGCCCCCCCCAAAAAATATTTTTAACTTTACTTTCTGGCAAGTCAGAAATCCTAGCTCTGGAGAAATAATGAAAAAGTCCCCAGTGTTAGCAAGTGAAAATCTGGCTAGGGAGAGTAACAGAAAGACAGTCTCCAAGAAGTGTGATGGGAACAGCTATGCATGAAGAGAGATGAGGGCATCTCTAGCTGGAGGTGGACCGCTGGGACTCTGTGTGGTAGAGGCTGGAGCCTCATACCTCGTGAGGTCAGGCTAGGAAGAATTCCTGCTCCCACTAGTGACACTAAGTGATTCCATGCTCCATATAGGAACTCGAGGGGCTCAGAGGTGGAAGGGGCAACTCCCCTGGTTCCCCCGTGGAGATAACATTTATAAAGTTTTCTTGTCTAGTCTGTAATTTCCTTCTAAAATGTGTTGAATGTGCTCATAAGTGGCAAGTTCTGATCTAGATAGTAGGGTGAAGTGGTAACCCATGTAAAGTGGGATTATCCTTCTCCTTAATGAAGTAATTGGAGTTTGTTGTGCCCAGCAGTCCTCACAGAAGGTTTTACTGTGTTTATGAATATTTGTAAATAAGTGCAGTATTCCACATGGGAGCACTATGTTACTGTGTTCCAGAGTGACACATGCCACAACATGGATGGACCCTGGGGACCTTATGCTAAGTGACATAAGCCAGTCACAAAAAGACAAATTCTGTATGATCCCATTTATAATATGTGGAATCTAGAGTAGTCAAGTTCATAAAAGCAGAAAGTAGAGTGATGGTTACCAGGGACGGCGTGTAGAAGGCAGCAAGGGAGGAGGACTTGTTTAATAGATACTTAGTACCAATGAAGCGTACACTTAAAAATGGTTAAGATGCTAAATTTTATGTTATACATTTTTCACCACATTAAAAAATATTAAATAAGCACAGTATTTTAAAAGATACACTTTGTATAATAGAGGGGTGTGTGTGTGTGTGTGTGTGTGTGTGTGTGTGTATGGATAAATATTTAAAAATTAGTGTAGACTTGGATGTATTTCACATTGTGCTATTTAAACAGTATTTCTGCTAAGACTAAAAATGATACAGTCTTTGTGCAGGACAAAACACACATTCATATCGACTCTGAAATTTCACTTTCAAGAATTTATTATAAGGGAAAGATAAGTATGCGCAAAGGTTTAACAAGGGTACTGGTTACAGCACTGTTTATAATAATAATGAAAAGTTGGAAGCAATTATTGTCGCTCAGTACTGGGGAAGTGGTTCAGCAGGTTATGGTGCATCCATCATTTCACTGGAATGGAGATTGCAGGAATATATCTCGGCATTGAAAAGTATCTTGACTGTTAATGCTTGAAAAAATGCAGGTTCCAAGTATAAATGACAGAACTCAGTTTTCTTGACTCTGTGTATTAACCGTGGTCACTATAACAGAGGGTTTCTCTTGATTCTGCAAGTTATCCTAGCCGTTTTTTCAAAAACTGGGTACCAACTAATAGAAGTGTGTCTTACACAATTAAGTATTTCATAAGCTTTTATTCCTCAAAATATTTCATGAGAAGAACTTAATAGAGCATTTTTCTTATAACTGTCGTAATTAAATTTAAAAGTTCAGTGTCTGATTTTTAAGAGATTGTGTGTTTCATGAAAGTTGTGTCTTTGTTCTTTCCTAATATTCATTTTATCAAGTTTTAAGTTATTGAACGATTCCAAGTTAGGATCTCTTAATAACCATGCTTCTCCTTCTTCTTCCTTTTTTTAAAAGTCTGGCGTTTGTTTCGTCATTAATAATTCCCAAATATGATGATGAAGAAATATTGTGGGTAATCGGGATGCTTCTCTGTAAGCTTTGATTTTAATTCTGAAGTGATGGAAGTCTGATGTTATCTTTTGTGGTGTGTGTTACAGTGTTTCATATTTTTCAGTGCTAACCCTGGCGAGAATTGCAGCCTGTCTTAGATAATGAAGTGCTTTAGCCCGTAAAATACCTCAAGCTATTTTGTATCATTTGTACAGTGTCTAGGAATGCAAAACATTTAGTCTAGTTTGTTTTAGAGATCCTGAACTTCTCAGTCAAGTCTCGGTTTAAATGGCCTTGATTAAATTACTTTATCTCTCCGGGCATCCATTTACTCTTCTGAAATAAAGGCAGGGATGATAATAGACACATGTTTAATTTTCATAAACAGAATATTATTCATTCCAGGCTCATTTACCTTAGGCGAGTTTTACCATACATGCCCAGATGCAGAGTCCCTTCTCCCATCTCATGCTCTGATAATTTGAACATTCTTGTGCCTCAGGTCCTCATTTGTAAAATGGGAACAGTAAGTGTATCTACTTCATAGGATTATTGTGAGATGAAATGAGTTATTGCATGTAAATTTCTTGGAACAGTGCATGGCACATAGTAACTCAATAATGCAAAGAATGTTACTGTTATTAGTTTAGAGTCTGTGATAGCGGTTTATAACTTAAAACTTTTAATGTTTCAATAAATAAGAACTTACAAATTGGCAGATATTTTTTACTATACTATAAATCATGATTTCAAGGAAATTGCATTTTGCTTAGTGATCAGCCTAGATTCTGTTTTTCCAGGGAACTAACATCCGATTAGTAGTAGGCTAAGATCAGAAGAAGCAGAATATTCCTAATAATCAGGATTCTCTCTTACCTTGGAGTTGAGAATTTATGCTGTTTTCTCTTGAATATTCTGATATCCATAAAGTCTTCCTGGATCCATTTTCTCAGCCTTTTGTGGGCATGGAA
Organism: Equus caballus; assembly: GCF_041296265.1. Classification (NCBI taxonomy): domain Eukaryota; kingdom Metazoa; phylum Chordata; class Mammalia; order Perissodactyla; family Equidae; genus Equus; species Equus caballus. The sequence goes on along the minus strand of NC_091703.1, from coordinate 57,294,238 downwards.
AGTGCTGTCTGATCTGCTAGTGCATGGATTTAAAAAAGGAAGCACATGGCCCATATTCAGGCGATGAGTGATTTTCTGTCCCATCACTGATGGACCCTTGGTATTGGTGCATAGGATGCTTGGTTATTCTTAGGTATAGCTTGGGTTAAAAATGTACCATCAGTGGGTTGCCAGGAGCATGATATCGGGGGAAGGAGTGAGCAGGTCTCTGGCTCTTGTTCCTGACTGATCAAGAACTCAAAATTGGAACAAGGTCAGGAAAGATTAGTGTTAAATTCTGAAGAGTTGGGTCTTACTACCTGCTCGTAGAGCAAACACACATTTGTCAAATGCGAGGGATCACTAAGAAATGGGATGAGCCTGAAAGTTCTAAGGACTACATCTTGTCATAATCCCAGTCTTGGAGGCAGGGGAACGGTTCTGTCCTGGAAGCAGCTCTTGTTTTGTTTCATTTTTACGAAATTGAAGACCCACATACTCTTATTTTAACTCCTGTCTGACAGCACTGAGGTAAGTGCTAAGGATGTACTAGATGATTCCTCAGAGTTAACTGTAATACAATGATAGCGTTATAGGAAGATAATGTGATGTGTGAATATAGACAGATGAAGGGGCCTACAGCTGCTCAGCTTCCTTCACGTGTAAGGAAACGGGGTTAAGAACAAAATAAAAAATAAGGAGCTACTGGACAGTAGGCCCCCAGATCTGTAATCCTTTATTATATTCCTACCTCAGTTCTGCACAATGATACCCTGGACAATTTTGTTTTATCTTTATCCTGATTTATGGTATTGCTTAGGGGAGACAGAGATAAATGAAAGGCTCCCGATTCCTTGGAATCCAAGTACTACTAGATTTATTCAGTCTGTGCTTTTATATCCACAGAATAAATTTGCAGCAGTGAAATAATGGAGCCAAGGAATATGCGTATTTAAATTTTGTTAGACTTTCTTTTGCATTTTTTAACATTCCTTGTAATACCTAACATGATGAACGGAATAAATGTTGATGGTTTCACTGTTCGCTTGTGGGGGAAATGCCTCTTCCCCATTCCCACCATTTTGCTCATGTGGTGGAGGTTCCATTAGCGTAGCACCTAGGCCTCCCGGACCCTCTCAGGGGAGTAGAGGTGACTTGGTGTGATGGGTGTTTGAAATGAGAAGGCGGGCATATGTGGCCCAGCACTTTTTCCCCTGTCTCTTATGAACAAGCTGCCCATATAGCTTAGCTCCTTCCACCATGAGGTAAGTTTTACAGGAACAGGCTCTCCCACCCCGAGAGTACCACACTGCCTGTGACGGGGAGGCTAAGTCAGCGAAGCAGCTTCAAAATACGTGAGTATGAGTGATGCTGGCAGGGATGCAGTTGCACAGAGTTAACAGTGCCTCCAGAATCGTTTCGAGGATCTCTCTTTGCCGAAGAGGGTGGGATGCGTCTTTATTTTGGTGAACTGTTTATTCTTCCTAGCACAGCTCAGCTGTAGCCTCTTACCTCTAGTTCTTTCTCTCTTTCCTTCAAGAGGAAATTGTGTTACATCTTTTTTCCTCAGTACTCATCACACTGTACTATTGTAGCTGTTTGTATCTTGCTTTCCCAAGAATCTGTATGCTCCTTGAGGTCAGGGATTGTATCTCATCTTTGTATAATTTTTAGCTCAGAGGAAAGTAAATGATGGTTTCTGGGTGTTACAGTTTGTGAGCGAACTGAATTCAGCTATCATTGATACAGTATTACAGAATAGTTAATGAACAGTGTAAGTGTTGAAAAGCTAAATGAATATACCAGATTCAAATAAAAGTTCAAGATGGTAGTAGAAGGGTCACCAAACTGATCCATGGCTAATGATTAAATGAATGTCTTCACAGTTCTTTGTTGCGGGACTTCAGAGGATGGCTGAGGCAATCAGGGAAGCTTTGCCCCAGAGAGTGAACTTGGTTTGGTTTTAAGATATGGATAATCCAAGCAACAAATTATGTTGGTATCATGTATTATGATACGATGTGATGAGGACTCTTTGCCTCTGTGATATTCTTTCCCCAAACCTACAACCCCAATCTAATCATGGAAAAAACATCAGACAAACCTAGATTGAGGGATAGCCTACAGAATATCTGACCACTACTCCTCAAAACAGTCAGGGTAATGAAAAACAAGAAAACACTGAGAAATTATCACAGACCAGAGGAGACAAGGAGACATAATGACCGAATACAATATGGCCCCTGGATTGGATCCTGGAAGAGAAGAAGGACATTAGTAGAAAAACTGGTGAAATCCAAATAAAGTCTAAAGTTTAGTTAATAATATTGTACTAGTGTTGGTTGCTTAGTTTGGACAAAGGTACCCATGCTAATGTAAGATGTTAGTGTTAGGGGAAACTGAGTTAATTATATGTGGGAACTCTGTGTATTATCTTAGTAACTTTTCTATCTATCTAAAATTATTCCAAATAAAGATATATTTATGGGGTGGGATGGGGCCGGCTGGCTGGAACATTGTGAGTGGGAAATATAAGGCTTTTTCACAGGATGTTGGATAAACCAGTCTGCTGTGACAGAACATTCCAGTAGAGCCTAGAAGGCTGGAAAGGTAAATTGGGTTGTATTGAAGAGGTATGTGAATGTTGGGTTAAGTAGTTTGGTCTCAATTCAGTAGGTTATGGGTAACCATTGAAAGTTTTGAGCAGGGGAATCAAGATCAGAGAGAAATTCTAGAAAGATTAATCTAGAATAGAGGTTGGAAATTGGAGCTCACAGGGTAAATCTAGACAGTTGGTATGTTTTGTCTCATGTACTGTAGTAAAATTTTTAAACCAGTATTTTAAAGTTGGGAAATTCCATTTAAAAATTCAGAGTTCGGGCTCCTCTTGAAAAAGCTGGCAGTCTGGTAAGACTGGGCGCACATCTTCAAATAGCAGCAAGTGGCTGGAGCTGAGTGGAAGACGGCCCCCTTAAGAAGGCTCACGCATCCTGATATTCACCGTTGTTCCCCACGTTGCCTGTTACGTTGTGCTTACTACACTTGACCTGAGTCATTGACATTGTCTGACTATCTCCTGCGTATGTTTGAATTTAGGATCCTTGATTGGGAGGTAGGTAGACTGTAGGCTTTTGTGGTATTTGTAAAAGTAAGAAAAAGGGACCCAAATCTGGGTGTTTGTAGAGAAAATGAAAAAAGTACATGTATAGGGGATAGTTATACAAGAGACAGGGAGAAAGAAGAATTAAATAAATCTAGTGACCCAGTCATTTATACAAGGGTCTCAAAAAATAAAAGAATACAAAGATAACTGTATCAGTGATGTGTTGCTGTATAACAGATTACCCAAAAGCATAGTAGCTTAAAACATCAACTATTTACTATCCCATACAGTTTCTGAGGGTCGAGAAGCTAGGAATAGCCTAGCTGGGTGCTTCTGGCTCAGGGTCCCCCAGTAGGTGGCAGACAAGCTGTTGCGGACATCTCAAGACTCAACTGGGGAAGGAGAAGCTGCTTCCAGGCCCTCTCACCTGCTCCTTGGCAGGCCTCACTTCCTAGCTTGCATTGGCTGGAAGCCAGAACATGCTTACATCATAGCAGCTTGCTCTCCCCAGAGCCAGCGATCCAAGAGCAAGGGAGAGAGTGGGCCCCCAAGAGGAGGATTGTCGTTCACAACCTAATCTTAGAAGTGACGTATTTCTGCCATATGTGATGGGTCACGCAAACAACCCTAGTACAGTGTGAGACGAGACTATCTATGGGTGTGAATAACGGAAGGTGGCGATTATTGGGGGTCATCCTGAAGGCTGATTACCACAATGACTCTGAGGGACCAAAGTATTTGTGGCAGCAGCCTTTCTGAGGGATCCAGCTCCTGCGTGAAATGTGACTTTCCAGCACCCAGCAATAAAATTACTTGTCATTCTAATTGTTCTGTTCTGCTAAATGACCCTGACTCTGACTGCTTACTTTTGATTTGCTCATAAATTTAGAATACAAATAATTAGGAGTTTTAAAGATCATATTGTTGGTTCCCTTAATTTTGTAGTTTTTTAGAATGAGGCTACTAAAAGGTGACGACTTGATTAGAGTCCCGTCACTAGTCAGTTTCAGGTCAGGGAATAGACTGAAGGTGCCTGACTTCCAGAGGGCTTGTATTTGCAAGGCAGCGTCTTACCCGTGCTTTTCTAGCATAGAGTATCCTTACAGTAAAAATGTCACTTTAAGGAACTTATTCGCATGATTCAGCTAATAAATAACATGTACTTTTATTATTTTCCATCATGTGAAATAATTCAGATGTTACATTGAAAATTTGCTCTGTATTTTTCAATGTATAAATTAGACATTTAATTTCACTGAATGATAAAGTGCTTATGTAACATTTTTATGGCTTAAAAAATAGTCTAAAATTATACCTGCTTTAAAAGTTGAGATTTTGATAGGTCAGCGTTCTTCACATTGCTCAATCTTAATGTTTAAAATAGCCTGGACCCCACATGGTAGGGTGTCGCTCTTCACTACTGCCATTGCCCTTTCCCTTTCAGACTGCGTTTTGTTAATAATGCTGGTATATTTTATTTTCTCAGTGGAGTATTCGCACTATGATAAGTCACTGTTCCAGTGTCTTACAAGCCAGAGCCAAGTCTGGTGACTCTTAGATGCTGTCTTGCTATGAGCTTTTTCTCCAGTTTTTAAGCAGAGATTAAAGGTCAGGCGCTCCCTAAATTGGTAGGTAAAATTTTGCATTCACGTGCATGTACCGTGTGCATTCAGGAGAAAGCCCACAGGTTTTACCAGATTCTTGTAGGAACCTGTGATCCAAAACTGCGCATGACTCCTAGTGTTTGATACAGTTTTATCCTGTAGTTGTGATTAATTTTGCTCTAATGTATGTTTGTGTTCATGGCAAGTAGTGTACAGATATTTCTAATTTTTTGCATAGGAAAATGGAGTCTCAGCATTTTGTCCATAAATACTCAAAACCAAAACATATACCTGAATATTTTGACCCAGGGCTTTTTTACTTAGTTGATGATTTTTATACATTTAGAATCGTTAGAAATAGTAATTTTTGTGGTTTAATGTTTTACAAACATTTTAATTCTCTGCATTCAATACAGGAAATTATAGTGTCTCCTTAAGTGACACCGCATTCTTTAACTATTACATTACAGCCAGAGCCAGAATGTCAGTTGGACAACTGCTCTTTGCAGACGATTTTAGTCACATACCAGTGTGAGGATTAGCATTCACCTAAATTGGGGGGCCCTGTGTAAAAGAATTTATGAACTTCCAAAGTAAGACCCAGTTTCTTAGGTAATGTTTGTGATTCTCTTCCCTTCTGAAGCGAGTCTCTTATCCGACAGGAATGTAAAGATATCTCCTGATAACTGTATGGTCAGAGTTATTTTAAAAGATAAGTTATTCTGGGATGTGGTAGCTCTAAGACTGTGCATCTATTGTCCAGAAGAGAGACTTTTAAAAATAGAGCTTTCCCTTTTTCCAAGTCCTGCCTTATCCCTTGGTAATTTAGACTTCTGGCTGGTTCTTTCTTTGTTTGCACTTTTAAAGGCAGCGGGTTTCACTCTGAGTCACATTTTAAAGCAGTACCCTTCCTGAGAGTCACATTTTAAGGGTGTAGCAGAAACTAGTCTGGGGAAAATTCTAGTTCATCTTTTCAAACCCTTAGGATTTTGCGGGACTCAAATAAATGGAGCATGGCAGAATTATGTCCTATCAATAGGGGACCTGAGCCCCCAGCTCAAGGCAGATCTGTGGAATACAATACGGCGTCACACGCTCTGGGTTTTAATTTACCAGTGGGGTTTGAAATTAGGAGCAGTTAGGATCTTTTCTTAAATTAGGCTGATTTCCAGCTTAACCACTAAGTTATGTTTATTGAGTCACTGCCTTTGACAGCTTGGATGCAACCTATAGTACAAACATTATGTCATACTTGATGGTGTAACACCATGACCATGAGGCCTTGGAGGCAAACCGTCCAGGTGTTGAAGTCCTGGCTATGCTGTTTTTAAGCTGGAGCCTTTTGTTATTTAACTTCTCTGTGCCTCAGTTTCTTTACTGAATTTGTGGTTTCCTGGTTACTATTGTATCATTAAACTCCTTTATCTGCTTTTAAGTAGCATAATGTGGCGGCAGACTGATGAAATCATCACACACAGGCCTGTAAAATTGTCATTGGAGTAGATGCGATGAAGGGCGGGTTCATGGAGCACTGAGAGGATGTCATGGGGTTTGATGGAAGGAGGTCAGTGAAGGAATACTGAGAAGGAACTCTTTAGGTTAAATTTTTGGTATAGTTATATTGCTTTCCTTACACATGGTTTTTGATATTTTATTCTACTTTTAGTATCCTTTTTGTATGTGTCATCTTAACTCAGTTTTGGAAGTGGGCAGGTTATGGATAATAAAGTAAAGACAGAATGAGCATTTTGAGGACGGGAATATATTTTTTTGTTATGAGACTTTCAGAACAGTTTTGGGTTTGCAGAAAAATCGTTCATAAAATACAGAGTTCATGTATACTCCTTCTCCTTCACGGTTTTCCTTATTATTAAATGAACATTCTGCATGAGTGTGGTACGCTGGTTATAATTGATGAACCAATATTGATAGAGTATTATTAACTAGAATCCACGGTTTACATTAGGGGTTTGTACACTTCTATGGGTTTTGACAAATGTGTAGTGTCTTATATCTGCCGTTACAGTATCACACAGATGAATTTCACTGCCCTAAAAATCCTCTGTGCTCCATCTCTTTATCCTTCTTTTCCTCCCTCCCCAAAACCCCTGGAAACCACCAATCTTTTTGCTGTCTCTATGGTTTTGCCTTTTCCAGAATGTCCCATAGTTGGAATCATACAATATGCAATCTTTTCAGACTGGCTTCTTTTACTTAGCAATATGCTACTAAGATTTCTCCATATCTTCTCATGGCTTGATAGCTCATATTTTCTTATTGCTGAGTAATACTCCATTGTCTGGATGTACCACAGTTTGTTTCTCCACTCACCTTTTGAAGGACATCTTGATCGCTTGCAATTTTTGTCAATTGTGAGTAAAGCTGCTATAAACATTCATGTGCAGCTTGTTGTGTGGACCTAAGTTTTCAGTTGTTTTGAATAAATACTTAGGAGTGTGATTAATGGATTGTGTGGTGAGACTCTCTTTAGCTTTGTAAGAAACTGCTAGGTTGTCTCCCAGAGTGGCTGTACCATTTTGCATTTCTGTCAACAATGTATGAGAATTTCCATTTCTCCACATCCTTGCCAGCATTTGGTGTTGTCAGATGTTTTAGATTTTAGCCATTCTAATAGGTGTTTGGTGGTATTTTATTGTTGTTTTGCAATTTTGCAAATTGCAATTTGCAATACCCTAGGGACATATGATGTGGAGCATCTTTTCGTATGCTTGTTTGCCATTTGTATATCTCCTTGGGTGAGGTGTCTGTACAGATCTTTTGCCCACTTTTCAAGAGTTGTTTTAAGAGTTCTTTGTATATTTTGGATAATAGTCTCTTTTCAGATATGTGTTTTGCAAAGATCTTCTCTCAGTCTCTGGCTTCTCTTTTCGTTCTCTTAACAGTGTTTTGCAGAGCAGAAGTTTTTAATTTTAATGAAGTCCAACTTACCACTTTTCTCTTTTGTGGTTTGTGTTTGTGGTGTTGTATTTAAAAAGTCATCATCAAATCCAAGGTTACCTAGATTTTCTCCTGTATTATCTTCTAGAAATTTTACAGTTTTAACATTGTACATGTAGGTCTGTGATTTATTTTGAGTTAATTTTTGTGAAAGGTCTGTGCCTAGATTCATTTTTTTGCATGTGAATGTCCAGTTGTTCCAGCACCATTTGTTGAAAAGATTATCCTTTCTCTGTTGAATTGCCTTTGCTTCTCTGTCAAAGATCAGTTGACTAAATTTGTGTTGGTCTATTTCTGGGCTCTCTATTCTGTGCCATTGATCTATTTGTCTCTTCTTTTGCCAATACCATGCTGTCTTGATTACTGAAGCTTTATAGTAAGACCTGAAGTTGGGTAGTATTGGTCCTTTGACTTTGTTATTCTTCAGCATTGTGTGGGTTGTTCTGGGTTGGGATAATTTTTTATATCTCAAGAATAAGCACTTGGTAAATATTCTATGTTGAGAATCTCTTTTCAACATTGCAGCGATAGTGATCTTTAAAACACATCAGATCCTTTATTCTTCTGCCCCAAATCTCCAATGGCTTCCCATTTCAGTGAGTCTGATCGAAGATCCTTGAAATGACTCGCATGGTCCTCCAGCACCTGACTCTTCTGCTGCCTCTCAAACCTCATCTCTTAACACTCTCCCTGCCTCTTCCTTTTAGATGCAATGGCCTCCTTGATCTTGCTTGGACACACCAGGAACGCTCCATCAAAGGGCCTTAGCAATGGCTGTCGCCTCTGCCTTGAATGTCTTTCTCCAAGATATCTGCATGGCTGACTCCTTCGTCTCTTTCAAGTCTTACTCAAGTGCCACCTTCCCACTGAGGACTCTGATCATTTTATCTGAAATCCCAGCTTCCCTCCCATCTCCTTCAATCTTGACGCTCTCCATCTCTCTTGTCCTGCTCTATGCCTTTTCATAGCTATCATCACTTTTAACATCCTATATACTTATTTGTTATGTTTATTGTTATTGCTTATCATCTCTCTCTTTCTGCTAGAATTTAATTTTGAATGGTCGGGCTCTTTGTTTTGTTGAGTAATGTGTCTTCAACTTATAAAACATAGTAGGTTTTCAATAAATATTAATTTTCAAAAATGACTGCTAGGGCATTAGATATGTGAAAGGATGCTGGGTGCCAATTCATTTGACCTTACCTGATCCTTAAACTCAGGACCTTCTAAGATGAAGTCAAAATTATAACCAAACCAAGATAACATTTGAGAAAATTTTTTGATTTCTGACAAGGTGCAGCTGCTTGTGGTGATAGTAATAGGATTTCCTTACTGTGTTATTTATGGGTAGCTTAAGGGCATCAGCCAAGTCAAAATAGAAGAAAAACCACTGACTCATTAGAGTTTTTAAAATACAAGTTGTCAGCTTGTGTTTCTCAGTTAAGAGAATCAGGATTTCCCTGTATAATCAGGACTATTAATGATGCTGCAACAATTGCAGAGAAAGGCGTTTTGTGTCTGAGATGAGAGACTGCAGGTGTAGAAAACCAGCAATGCTGTCTTCCTAAACAACATGACAGCCAGGATTTCAAAGCCAGATCTGTTTTACCACCTTTGTATCTCAGTACTTGGCCTGGTTGGTACCTGGTATGTAATAGATTCTCAATAAGTGTGTGTTGAAAGAATGAATATTATAAGAGACAATGCATTGTCAGTTAATCACAGTGACATTCATGATCTGGAAATGTCATGAAACATGGGGGCGATTATATCCATGTACTTTCATTTTATAGGAAAATGATTTTCTTACTTTATCATAGAAATTGTATTAAGTTGTCTTTGACTTAAAGTGAGTTTTCACAAAGTGTGCCACCGTACTTCACTTAACAAGTCTTTGGGAAACAAGTTCACCCTTCACAGCTGGCTGTTTGATGGTGACTTGCACTTTTCATCTTAGCCACTGGGGGGCGCAGGAAAACTGAACAGGGCCGTCTGGAGAGGCTCCTGTCCAGGTAAAGTGGTCAGACCAGGGCTGGGAGCTCTTCTCAAGCTGTCTGGGGCTGTGTGTGTGTGTGTTTGCTAGGAGAAGGTTTCGGCTCTGAGAAAGGGTACTCAGGCACAGGGAGTTAGATTTTGGCTGGAGACTTACTGTTATTAAACTGTCACTACTGTGAGGCTGGATTATTATTAATCTATATTTCTAGTGTTCACTTACATCAGAGGGAAACTTCCCTGTTAGATAACAAAAATGTTTCCAAACCTTAGGTAGCTGTGTACTTAATCTAAGTACATTCTTGAACAGTAACAAAGGTAGGTGGTGTAGCCCTGGAGTTCCTTGTGAGGTGGGGCCCGTATTTCTTGAGATAAACAGTAGTTTACTAGGCGAATCCTTTACCCCCCACCTTCCCCCCAGTTAATTGGTTATAGAGAAAAGCTAGGACGTGTTGACGTGATCCAGGCCGGGAGAAGAGGCACTTGGACTATTAGGTAAGAGTTGAGGAAGGTGAGGCTTGTCTTTGTGCTCCAGTGACATGCCTGGAACGTGGAAGGAGGAAGTAGAACACGTGGCCGCAGAGGCCACATCCCCAAGAAACGGGGACGGACTGCTTTAAAGCAGTTGTTCTCATAAATTTGTTTACTCACATCCAATACGTTGGGTGTTAAAATAAGTGCTTGTTGAATGAATACAATAAACGAATCGAGAAAAAGATCACTTTCTTTTGTTGTTACCTGAAAATATGTGTAGAGGTAAAAAAAGAGGTGGAGAGAAGTAGTTGTGCGAGTATTTAGCAGTGTTTTGTTCAGCAGGCATTTATTGGGTGACTCGTATATGAAACTGTGATAGATGCTGAGAGACGGGGAATGCAAGGAGTTAGGGCAGGATTCCTGTCTTTGAAGAGGTTTATAATCAAGGGAGGGAGACCGAAGTGCACAAATGGTCCTGAAGGTTGCAGTGCGAACTGTGAGTGGAGGGGACCATGCTCAGGGTTTGCAGATCGCCACTCTCGTGCTGGCGTCCGGAGGAGCTGCCTGGAAAGCGCATTGCTGCTGTGTATGTCTTCACTGGGGCTCAGGCAGGGCAAGCAACTCATGTAGGAGGATCTCGGAAGCCCCTTCTCACTTTCAAGTTGTGTGAGTCTGTTTTAGAATCTCCACGCTGTTGCGTAAGGTGCACACCTGTGCCATGACTAGGCAGAAGACTGGTGAACTAATAGAAATTTCTTTGGGGTGTTAGATGCTTGGCTGTAAGGTGCATTAAAGAAGAGCTAATGAGTGCTGAAAGCAAAAGCTGCATTCAGGTTCATAAGTCAAGTTTCTGTATATGATTATTTGGTAAAAGGTGATTGTGGATGTAAGATCTTATTTCTTGATTTGAAGTGTCAGTGAGTGAAATCTGAGTTGTCAGAAGGAAATTTAAGCAGTTTTGAGAGTTCAGTGTTATTTTTTTTCTTTTTGGTGAGGAAGATTGGCCCTGAATTAATATCTGTTACCAATCTTCTTTTTGCTTGAGGAAGATTGGCCTTGAGCTAACATCTCTGCCAATCTTCCTCTATTTTGTATGTGGGATGCTGCCACAGCATAGCTTGATGAGCAGTGTGTAGGTCTGCTACTGGGATCTGAACCCGTGAATCCTGGGCCACTGAAGCAGAGTGCGCAAACTTAACTACTCCACCACTGGGCTGGCCTCAAGCTTATTTTTTTTCACAGATTTTTAACCTGGGCTTCAGATGCCAGGACCCAACCCCAGGGCTATATGAATCTTTGAGGGTGAAGCCTAGGCAGGCATCTGTGTTTTTTAGAAGTTGCGCAAATGATGTTTTTCGAGCTTTATTGAGATATAATTGACATAAAATTTTGTGTAAGTTTAAGGTCTATAATGTGTTGATTTGATACATTTATATATTGCAAAATGATTGCTACCATAGCGTCGGGTCACATAAGTACCGTTTCTTTTTTTGTGGTGAGAAGGTTTAAGATCAACTCTCTTAGTGACTTTCACGTACATGTACAATACAGAATTATCAACTGTAATCAGCATGCTGTACCTTAGATCCCCAGAACCTACTCATGTCGTAACTGGAAGTTTGTACCCTTTGACCAGTGTTTTCCTGTTTCCCCCACTTCTAGTCCCTGGTAACCACCTCTCTAGTCTTTGTTTTCTATGAATTTGGCTTTTTAGATTCCACATATAAGTGAGATTACACAGTGTTTGTCTTTCTTTGTCCAACTTATTTCACTTAGCATAATTCCCTCAAGGTTCATCCATGTTGTTGCAAATGGCAAAATTTCCTTCTTTCTCGTGGCTGAGTAATATTCCATCATATGTGTATGTGTACCATATATATGTGTGTCTGTCACATTATCCCCCATTGGCAGACACTTGTTTCCAGATCTTGGCTGTTGTGAATAATACTGCAGAGAACGTGGGAGTGCAGATACCTCTTTGAGATCCTGTTTTCATTTCTTTTGGATATATACCCAGAAGTGGGAGTGCTGGATCATATGACAGTTCTATTTTTAATTTTTTGAGGAACCTCCAAACTGTTTTGTATGGTAGCTGCACCAATTTACATTCCCACCAGTAGTGCATGAGGGTTCCCTTTTCTCCACATCCTCACCAACACTTGTTATCTCTTGTCTTTTTGATAGTAGTCATTCCAACGGGTGTGAGGTGATATCTCATTGTGGTTTTGATTTGCAAGCACAGATGATTTTAATGTTCAGCAGGGCTGAGAACTGCTCTGCCATGCTTGTACTATTCGTGTAATTGGATTTGGAAGCATTTGTGGTGTTTGGAAAATTGTAGTTTGGTTAAATTCCTAACTATATGATATGCATTTACCTGAACTAGTAGCAGCCTTAGGTACTAGACTGCCTAGTTTGATCATGGCTCAGCTGCCACTTAGCTGTGTTAGTTATCTATAGCTGCATAACAAGTTGCCTCCAAACTTAGCAGCCTAAAACAATAAACTTTTTTTTTTTTTTAAAGATTTTATTTTTTTCCTTTTTCTCCCCAAAGCCCCCCGGTACATAGTTGTATATTCTTTGTTGTGGGTCCTTCCAGTTGTGGCATGTGGGACGCTGCCCCAGCGTGGCTTGATGAGCAGTGCCATGTCCGCGCCCAGGACTCAAACCAACGAAACACTGGGCCGCCTGCAGCGGAGCGCGCGAACTTAACCACTCGGCCACGGGGCCAGCCCCAACAATAAACTTTTATTAATGCTTTCTGTGGGCCAGGAATTCGGGAATGGATTAAGTGAGTAAATTGAAATTAATATATCACCCAAGGCCAAAGTCATCTGAAGACTTGACTGGGGCTGCAGGATGTTTCCAAGATGGCTTACTCACTGGCCATTGGCAGGAGGCCCCAGGTCCTCGCCATGTGCGCTCTCTGTAGCACTGTTTAAGTGTCTTCAAGACAAGGCTTCCCCGGAGTGAGTGATCCTAGCGAGAGCAAGAAGGAAGCCACGTTGCTTTTTATGAACTAGTCTCAGAAGTCTAACACTGCTATTTCAGTTCTGTTCCGTTCTTCAGAGTCCCCACACTCATGGGGATTGGAATCGACTCTACTTTTCGAAGAGAGAAGTGTCCATTCGTGGACATGTTTTAAAACCACCATACAAGTTGTCTGTACAGCTTATTAAACCCTTTTTAATCTCAGTCCCTTTACACTTAAAAGGGAGATTTAATTATAATACCACTGCCAACAACTGCATGTTGTTATTGAAGGATTTAGTGACTTCATACATGGAAAGTGCTCATTACGGTTTCTGACATATAGTAAGTTTTCGGTAAATGCTAGCTTTTATTACTTTTAATATATATTTAATAGTATTCGTGCTAGTCATTCCTATATTGGAGAATAAGGGAAGTTGAAGGATGTGTTTTTAGCATAATGTGGGTAAGGGTACTATGCACCTTTGACAATGAATGATTAAAACACACCATTTAATATATCAGAAATGCAGTATATTTTATTTAAAATTAGCTTTAGCTTCTCTCAATCCTGCTTTATTCTTTGTATGTACCTCCATCTCCATTTCCCAGTAAATCCCAAATATGACCACTTCTGTAATTGTACTTAATCTTCTTCCTTTTTAGCTCTAATGTGTGTCAGCTCTCAGACAGTTCTGAGCCTTCAATTCAGATCTTTTGGCCAGAATTTGCTTAAGTTAAAAAGCAAGCTGATCAGGCCATGGTTAAAGGCATTTGGTACCAGGATGATTATGAGTAAGAGCAAGTATCACGTTGCCCCCAGCTCTTGCCTATAAGGCAGAAGTGAGATATAATTCCCCAGACTGCCATACTTACTTCCAAGACATCTTCTGATCAATATCTGACAGCTACATTGACCTCCATGTGCAGCTGGACTTCCCATTTAGTACTTAGCCAGGAGAAACCATTAAAAGAGTCTATTGCCATTAAGGACCATGTCAACTTCTTAATTTCTCCCCACCCCAAAGAAAGGTTGCAATTTATGTAAATGGAATATTTCTTTCTTCTTTAATTTTTTTTGCTTCTTCTGTTATGTCCTTTTAGGCAGGAAGAGTGAGTTGCTAATATTATAATGGAGCAAGATCTTACCATGTGGAGAATGTGGATGAAAGGGTGTATGGAGATTCTTTGTACTATTTTTGTGACTTTTTTGTAAGTCTAAAATTATTTCAAAATAAAAAGTTAAAAAAATCAAAATTGCAAATATAGTGTCTATAGGTAGATTTGTAATATACAATGATTGCAAATCTTCATGGGTTAGGATGGATTTTTCTTGAATTTAGGGAATGTTACTGTTTCTTGTGTTTTAAAAATGAGAGTCTGTCACTTTTTCTATATAAGAAACTAAGACAATTGGCTTTTCTATGTGTACTGAACTCATCAATTAAGTCCTTTTTCTGTGGTCTTGTTTGGAAATTTCATCTTTCTGTAGTCAAAAATCTCATTTTAAGCATAAATTGTTCTACATTTTAATTTTGTAAGGAATGCATGTTTATAGAGAAAGAACTATCTGCAGTTCTTTTTTTTTTTTTAAAGATTTTTAAATTTTTTTTCCTTTTTCTCCCCAAAGCCCCCTGGTACATAGTTGTATATTCTTCATTGTGGGTCCTTCTAGTTGTGGCACGTGGTACGCCGCCTCAGCGTGGTTTGATGAGCAGTGCCATGTCTGCCCCCAGGATTTGAACCGACGAAACACTGGGTCGCCTGCAGCGGAGCGTGCGAACTTAACCACTTGGCCACGTGGCTGGCCCCTTCTTTTTTTTTTGATGATAATTTTATTGAGATTCACATAGCATATTACTCACCCATTTAAAGCACACACTTCAGTGGCTTTTAGAATATTCATATAATTGTGCAACCATCACTATAATCAAATTTAGGACATTTTATCACCCCCAAAAGAAACCCTGCACCCTTTAGCAGTCTCCTTATTCTCTCCATCTGCTTTGGCCCCTGACAACCACTAATCTACTTGCTGTATCTATAGATTTGCCTCTTCTAGACATTTCATATAAAATGGAATCCCACCATATGTGGTATTGTATAGTGGGCTTCTGTCTTTATTTTTTATGGAACAGGGCTGGTTGGTCATCAAGACACAACTGTTGACACTGTGGCTTCTAGAAAGGTTGGTCCTTCAATGAAAGACTGTTGCTATAATGGAAAGACTGGGAATCCAGCAAGGTGATTTATAGATAACATGGGAGAGGATGCTCCCTGTGTGTAGGAGAACCATCTTTTGATTTCACTAGGTCGTCTTAGAATAATTACAATTATATGAATCTTTTTTTCTTAGAAAGGTAGTTACAGTTTGTATTATACTGGCGTTTATTTACCTGGTAGATAGATGTCAGATTAATCTCTATCCTAATTCTATTTCCACAGGCTGTGTTTGCATTTGACATGTTTGTGTGGTGCATTTTCATTTGAAGTTTTCACCTTTGAAGGTTCAGAATTAATATTCACTTGATTTTTTCTGAGTAAGGTTCTTTTTGAATCTATTCTGTCATAACTGAAAGGAGTGTCTCAAGGCTGTGGTCCTCAGTCACTTCCTGCCTTATCCTGGGTCCTGAGCCTGGAGGGTGGCTGGGGCTTGCTGGACCCCTGTTGCAGCGTGGCTTCCGGCTTGGTTATTGCCATCTTTTCCTTAACTTTCCCTAAATCCTTCAGTGATTCAAAGCCAGTGATAGTAGCTTTCTGGCTAAGTCCTTTAGATAAATAGCCATAAATTGCATTATTTCTTAAAAATTAAAAAAAAAATCCTTGGTTAAAAACCAAACAATTTGTTAATTTAAGTCATTGTAATACTATTTAAGAAAGAAAACAGAAGAATTTCGAAGTGATGGCACATACCTTTTTGGTATTTTGGGCCTGTTGTCTTCCTAAGAAGAGTCAGTTCTTCCTTTGAGGGACTCCTCGAGTGCAAAATAACAGGTATTAGTTTATCAGTTATCCTCCCCTGTCCTCGTCCTGGCTTATGAAGGGGTCTTGTGGTCTTTCCTTACTTCTCAGCAATCAGTCCGTCAGCAGTGCCCACAGGGCACTCTGCTCCTCCTTTGTCTCTTCATTGATGGCTTATCACGCCATCGGTGGTCTTCCAGCATCCCGGAGGAAAGGAATCTCCCATCATTCTTGGACTCTGAAAGTTGTTTAACTTATCTATTGTAGCTGTCAATCGTCAGCTTTCAAATTATGAAAGCAGCACAGATTTGTTGCAACAAGCAGACCAATACAAAGTCGTTTCCCCTCTCTGCCCATTTTGCCTTTCCCGTGGTAACCAGATTAACAGTTTATTGTATGTTCTTCCTATCTTTTCTCATAAAATATATGAAATGTGTATTTACACTTTTATGTTTTCCATATATATATTTTTTTCTTTTTTGAGAAATAAGATCATATTCTTTCTGCAGAGTATTTGTTTTAACTTACCACTTGTAGGGAAAAGCCAGCACATTATTTCCTAAAAGGCAAAAAATCTTTTAGATTTTTTTTCTCAAGTTTGTTAAATTTTCCTTTAGCAGTTAGCATCTGGTTTACCAGAAAGATTTGCTAAGTACAAACCAAAGAATTTATACCAGAACCAAAAAGCTAAAATAGAAATTTAGATTAGTATATCCAACTGCTTAACTTGCCTGTTCAAAATGGAGCATCTTCTTCCCTTTTAAACTTTTCTCTTGTGTTTTCCCTAACTCAAAACATGGCTCATCAAAATCTCGAAATTTGGGAGTATGAAACTTTCCCCCCGCTTCCCTCCCCTGTTTGTCTGTCAGCCACCAGGTCCTGGAAGAGTCTAGGGAACCAACTCGTTACTTTGAAAACTTGAAATGAAGGGGAAGAATCAAGCATTTACTTCTATGAACTGTGCCTATCCCTTAGGGTAGGCAAATATTTAATGAAAAGAAGATTCTCTTTATAGAAATAGTTTCGCTTTTAAATGAAGAATGAATGATGGAGTTAGAATGTTACTGTTTTACAGCACCCAGTGCAGTGTAGGCAGTGGTCATTAATGACTGGTAACTTAAAAACGGAGACAACCAGATTTTATGAGCTTGAACTTTATTAATCATCTAGATATAACTTCTGATTTACAGGAAATATTACAAACATGCAAATTGGCACCATGGGGATGCAATCACCAAAATTCAAACTGGGAAACCGTAGGACAAATGATCCAGTTACTTCAACAAGTAAATTGCAAAGAAATAGAGAGAGAGAGAGAGAAAGAGGGGTAACCTATAGCTTGAAAGAGACTAAGGAGACGTATCAGTCAGCTACAATGTGTTTAACTCTACTCATGGGTGAGATGATATACTGTCTGAGATTTACTTCAGGATAATTCATGGTGAGAAAGAGTGGGTGGGGATATAGACGGAACAAAGCCATCTGTGAGGTGATAATTGTCGAAGCTATGTGATGGATATATGGCAGGTCATTATATTCTTCTCAATATTTTTGTTGAAATTTTTCTGTAATAAAAAGTTCTTTAAAAACGTCACGTTGAGGGGCCGGCTCGGTGACGCAGCGGTTAAGTGCGCACGTTCTGCTTTGGCAGCCTGGGGTTTGCCGGTTCGGATCCTGGGTGCGGACATGGCACCGCTTGGCAAGCCATGCTGTGGTAGACGTCCCACATATAAAAAAGTAGAGGAAGATGGGCACGGATGTTAGCTCAGGCCAGTCTTGCTCAGCAAAAAGTGGAGGATTGGCAGCAGATGTTAGCTCAGGGCTTATCTTCCTCAAAAAAAAACACAAAAGAAAAGGTCACGTTCAGACCTTTCCCAGGTGGCTAAATGTACAGAGATCCATCTTGCAGGTGAGATCTTCTTTAAATTAGGGAATGGACTTATGTTTCACAACCCCCCAAACACAACTCTTAATCTCAGTTGCTGAATAAATACCGGTGGAATCCTTTGAGAAAGATGAACCCCAAAGCCTGGGGAGGAAAAGCACTGTTAGCATCACCTGACCACCGCCCCATCACTAGTCTGCTCGGTAGAAAGCGCTGGCATGACCCTTCAAGGACCATGCCAGTGAGCAGGTGGAGCAGCATCCTGTTGGTCCTGGCTGTGGCTGACAAAGACAGGACAGAGAATACCACTGTTAGCCTTCTCCTGGGGACACAGTCCGTGTCATCCAGCGGCAGCAACTCATGAGATGGTCTAATTATACTGCCATTCTATCAAAGAGAATCTGTGGTTCTTCTGTTTAAGTAAATCTTGCTTGTATTCTCTGTTTGTTAAAACCCCAGCACAGTTTTATACAACCTTTTGGAAGGGAAGGAGAATATTTTGGGACCTGGAGAGAAAACTGTGGAGAGTTTAGGTGGTATGCACGGACATTTAGGGAGTGAGTTGTCCTTGAATCGAAGAGGATCTGACGTACACTGAGTGTCTGCTCTGTGCCAGCTACTGTGTTTAATCCTCGTGGCGTTTCTCAGCAGTTGGTTCCATTTTATAGACCTATGAACTAAGGCTCAGGGAGGGTAAGTAACTTCCCTCTGGTCACACAGCTGGTAAATTGTGGAACTTGATTTTAATCTGTTTCGAAAACCTTTATTTTTCTGAATTCTACATTCATAGATTTTGATATTGAAGTATTCTCCTCTAGGTACGTATTTCAAGGTAAGATGTGGTTTTGAATGTATTTTGAAGTGATCAGACTTTCACGGTTTTCTGTTAAATTACTATGCTCTCAGAATTTGTTTTCTTTTTTGTTTTGTGGGGACAGGAAGGAGCCAATCATCCTTTTATGTATCTTGCTTTGAGGAGGTAGAAATCCTATTGGTCAATAATTAAAAAACTAAAAGGGTAGTGATGCATCCAGTGTGTACTAAATGATGTATGGAGTTATTCTGTGAAGCTGTTAGTCTCTTTAAGGATTCGCTTTGCTTAGTCATGAAATGATGACAGGAGGGGCCGGTGGAATGAGTGCTTTCCTGGCCTCGCGTGGGGTCTCTGGGGAGAGGCTGTGACACGAGAGGCTTTGGGGCCGTTTGGGCACATTTGCACAGGCATCTGGAACTCTTTGTTTTTTGGGCTGTAATTTCTTGGCTATGTCAGCATCTCTATTGTCTGGGCTCAGACACCCCTTAGTGCAACAAACCAGGAAGGGAAATGGGCAGCGTGTGAGTGACAGTAGGATTCTACTGTATTAGGAATGAATTGGGAATTGAATGGAGAAAATATGCCAACAGCTGATAACATAAAATAAATTATAAATACGGGGTCATTCTAGTCATTATAAAATTAGTTTCTTATGATAGACATTGTTGCTACTTGTGTTTGATGATTTCTTTTTAAATACTGGGGTGTATAAGTATTTTTCAAAAATTTGCTACAGAGACCCACACGCAAGAGTTGCTTAAAAATGATTACTTTTATTTCCGCTTAGGTAGCAGGCCAGAGGTGGGGTGTCCAGGATGGTAGCGGCTCGCTTCATGAGTTGGGCCGGGGCTAGTATGATGCTCAGAGTCACAGACTGTGGTGTTTTAAAACATGTATGCTGTTTCTTTGCTGCTTTTCCAATTGGAAGGTCAAAATCTTTGTCTCCTCCGCTTGAATCTGGTTGGACCCCTGGCTCACTTGTAACCAGTAGAATTTGGGGTTAGTGATGCTACATAACTTCAGAAGTAGGTCAGGAAAGGTGATGCAGCTTCTGCCTTGTTCTCTGGGACACTTGCTTTTGCAACCCTGAATTACCACAAGAAAGTTTGACTACCCTAAGGTCACCATTCTGCCAGGCCACATGTAGAGGCCACCTGTTAGTGATCTGGCCGACTGCCCCAAATGAGGTCCCAGCAAATAGCTAGCATCTACTGCTAGGCATATGAATGAAGATGCCTCCAAATGATTCCAGCCTCCGGCTGCAAGCCATTCCACCTGTTGAGTTGTAGCAGCTGAGGCCCAGACATTGTGGAGCAGAGACAAGATGTCCCCTTGTGCCTGGTTTGAATTTCTGACCTCTGGAATTCATAAACGTAATAAAATGATTGTTCACCCAGCTGCGTTTGGAGTGGTTTGTTACACAGCAGTAGTGACAGGAGCAGGGTTACCCTCACATGGTTCTTAGATCTTTGGCCGCCACATCTGCATTCCGGCCATCTGACTGTGGAAGTACAGCCGTAGACACTGCCTTGCTCTTTCAGGGCACTCCCCTGAAGCAGCACACTCGCTTCTGCTGCCATCTCATTCGCTAGAACTCAGCCAGAACATGGCCACATCTAGCTCAAGGAAGACTGAGAAATGTGTGTTTATTCCTGCTGACCGTGCACCTAGCGGAAAATTAGGGGCATCTCTTTCTTTGAGAGAGAAGGATACATGGATGTGGGAAAAAGTTGTAATTTCTGATATGGTTGTGTTGGCTTGAGTAGACTAAATTCTTTACTTAGTATTTGTAAATGGTATTGATTTTTCTCCTGGGAAATTTTCCATTCCAAAGAGCTCTCAGTAGCAGCTTTGCTGGTTAGGATTAGGATCAGTTTAATATTAATCCTATTTTGCAAATTAAAACAAAACTACTTAAAGAGAATGAAATTTACGTCTCTGTCTCATAACAGAAGTGCAGCCGGAGTCAGTCCAGGGCTAAGCATAATAGGGCCATCTGTCACCGTTTCTCAGGGCTGGCTAAGCACTGGCCATACAAATACTGGTTAAAACCACTGTCATCAGCCACCTGGGCTCCTTTCACCTTGTTCTGGAACAGCCTTGAGGGGCTGCCTTGTGGTCCAACCTGGCTGCCTGAATGTCATCCATCAGGTTAGCCTCCAAGGCAGGGGAAAGGAAGAAAGAGGGAAGCAGAGTTAAGGTTAGCACCGTGGTGTCTTTCACAGAAAATTCCTAGAAGTTGCCACACAACACTTCTGCTTTGGTTTCATTGACCGCGCCTGCTGAGAGTAAGGCTGGGGAAGTGTAGTTTTTATTCTGGGCTACCACGTGACCCCATCAAACTCAGGGATGTTATTACTGAGGAATATGGCGAGGGCCAGCAGCAGGCTCTGTCTGCTACACACTGTCCATCGGAAAAGAGCTATTTGCTTCGCAGAACTTGGGCCCCCTGATATATTGCAACATAGAGAAAGGTTAGAAAATGCACAGGAGGTTTAGGAATGTTTTGATTTACATTTGTGTCCACATAAGACTCAGCCGTTCCTTCCCCGTTTTTATAAGCACGTGGGTTTGTAGGGACATCTGATGTTTTTACTGGCAGACGCCGCACGGCCGTGTACAGACTGTCACTGTTTTAGCCTCAAGCCTCAAAGCCTTTCCTGAAAAAGAACAATCCCGTCTCTAGTATAAACATAATAGGGCCGTCTGTCACCGTTTCTCAGTAGCCCAAAGTTGCATTGTTTGAGGTTCTGCTTTTCTAAAAGTGTACTCTTTTTTGGCTGCCTGGAAGGGTTTTTTTCCCCCCTTGGTTTTAGAATTGAAATAGTCTGAATGAATATTTTAGCCATTTCTGGTGCAAGACTGAACCAGTGGTGAGGCTGACTCCTCCCGTACCACAGACAGTTGCTATAGAGCGTTTGTCTCGTTAATGCCTCTCTTAGGGAAATACTGTGACTCTTTGTTGTGCTACATATAAAGCAGCTTTACTGCCCTGTGTAGTGTGGCTGAAAGATTTAATTCACGATTAAACTTGGAAGTACAAAGAAAATGCTTTTCATTTCCTAGCTGCTCTGGTTGTCTTCATGAGTTCCCCCTTCTGATTAGTAGAGAAAAGGTGCTAACGTTGAATCTGCATTGAAGCTTAGTCTGCTGTGGTTTGAACAGTCTTTTAGTGCTCTCAGTCACCTGGATAAAATTGCTTGGGTCCAGTATGTAGCCGTCCCTCCCTCTTTTTCTCTGGGCATCTTGGAGGAGAGATGTGTTTTCTGCGACCTTGTCTTTCTGGGGAAGCAAGGTGCTTGCACCTTCCAGTGTCTTTCTCCCCTGTTTTAGTACCTCTGCCTCTGGGTGATGCCCCTTCTCTGCGTGATGCCTGGCACCCTGTTGGTCACTGAGCCCAAGTCAGCAACTGGTGAACCTGAGGCCCATCCTTGTGGCTCAGGCCACGTCCATCACTGATTTGACCTCATCTTGGTTCTGGCTGATGCTACAAACCTGTCTGTGGTCTGGCTGGGATGCTCACTTGTTCCTGACCTAGGTGATCTGCTCTGCAGCCCTTGCTTCAGAGCCCCTTCTCCTTGCCAGGTGACTTCCCTGGCCAGTGACCCAGCCAGACTCATAGATACTTCTGTCTAGTCTCTACCAAGTAGAACCAAGGATGGCCTCCTTCCCAGAGTCCTAAATATGGAGTAGGCCAAGAGCCCCCTCTGCCTTCCACATCACCCCTCGCTCACTGAATGTACCTCCTTCTTTCAGGGCCAAGGCCTGGAGGGGAAATTGGTCTGGTTTCTTGACTCCCTCTTTTCTCTACAATATACCTGTTTCAAATCCCACAGACCCCTATATTGTGTGTTCCTTTTGACTAGTCCTTTGGCTCTGCTCTTATAGCTGGAAGGGGGGTCTTTTAAATGCTGGAGGAAAATTCTGTGAGTTTCATGAGGTCCCTGATTAAAAGGAGGCAGAGGCGGGGAAAGGAATAAAGCAGTTTGTAAAATTCTCTCTAGGTCCCAGCATAGCTAGCAAAGTTATATAATGTTGCTGAATAATCCTGTTTTGCAAGTCAGAAGTGATTATCCATGTTTTTGTGGCATTTCTATAATCTTTTTTTTTTTTTGGTCAATGAACATTTATGCCAACAGGCAAAAGAGAACATATGAATAATTTTCAAAATGTTATGTTATTACAGTTGCTTTTAAGGTGTGCAAAAATTTCAGTCTTCTTGAAGCTTTCCATCATCTAAGTCAGTCTCTTTGCTGGTAGCGTTTAGCAAGAAAATGGGATTTTGTGATCCAAACCACTGTGTTCAGGTCCTGCTTACCAGCGAGGTGATGTTGGATAAATTGCTCTCATCTGTTAGTGCCTCAGCTTTCTCTTCTTTAAATGTGAGTAAGTATCTGCCTCACAGAATATCTGTGAGTATGACTTGTAGGATGGTTTTGTGAAGCACTCTGCAAACTCTGGAGTGCAGTGGGATTCTGTTAATACTGGTGTCCTCATCTCATGTTCATCCCCATTTGTGGCCAGTGCTATTGTTCTGTCTACCTGGAGCGCACGGCTCCTCCTCCAGGCCCACGATCTGTTGTGAGTACTCCAGATGACACTGGTCTTGCTTCTCTCAGTTCCCATTCTATGTGTGGTCAGTGGGTTTCCCATTTTATGTCAAAAATCTTATTTTTTGCTTTATTTTCTCTGTTAGATGTGAAATGCTTAGATGGCAGAAGCTGTATTTTATATACCTCTATCGTATCCCACAGTATCCCTGTATCACATGCTCCTTTTAGCTGGTCCTCTCCACTTCTTATATATGCCATGCTTTTTTGGATATTTCTATAGTCCTGGGGACTTTGGAGTTGAAAAAAGTAGGCATTGTTTGGTATTACTATAAGCCAGTGAAGTAGAAGGGATAATCTATTGTATTTATTTTATAATCCTACTTCCTATGTGATCCTTTTCTGATTCTGAAAAGTACCTAACCTCTGAATAACTTGTAAGTAGCTGAAATTATTCAGAACTTATGAAATAGAGAAGATATGTTTTAATTTAAATACTTTATCCATATGTAGTTTTTCTTTTTCTTTTGTTTTTGAGGAAGATTAGCCCTGACCTAACATCTGCTGCCAATCCTCCTCTTTTTTACTGAGGAAGATTGGCCCGGAGCTAACATCTGTGCCTGTCTTCCTTTATTTTGTATGTGGGACAACTGCCACAGCATGGCTGGATAAGTGGTGCATGGGTCCACGCCTGGGATCCGAACCAGCGAGCCCCAGGCCACTGAGATGGAGCACACAAACTTAACTGCTACACCATCAGGCCAGCCCCCAAATGTAGTTTTTTGACTGTTAGAGAATATTTTTAAGTTTTAGAAATTTGTATTGGAACTATGAAGTCATTTCTTTTGTCGCACTCAAATATGGCTCAAAGATTTTTTTACAGTTTGTTTGAATCCACATCGAATACCCGTGACATTTTTATTTTGGCAGCCATGTTTACATAGATAACTCTTGGATCTTCTCAAGGGCTATTATTTCAGTTGCTGTAATTAAACCATCTCAGATTTTGTGTATACTTGGTTAATAAATATTCTAGAAGCTGCCAGGAGAGCGAAACTAGTGATAAAGGAGATGGTCTATATTCAGAGTCATTGAGCACATGTACTCTTAAGGCCCTGTGGTAGATGACGTTAAGTGTGAATTAAGTCTAAAGTAAGTCTGAATCTTTCGGTCAGGAGCACAGAATCTAAAAAGAACCAGTCATGCACTCCCTATCTGTATTTTGCTTACACTTTTTAAAAGACAGCTTCTGCAAATAAACTGTATATTTCTTCTGTGGTACTAGTTAATTTCCTTTAAGAAGTTGTACTTCATCAAAGTTCTTGTGCTTCCACGAGAGGTCACTTGGAGTGGCCTATTTCAGTGTATAATGCTTTAGTTTCTTTCTCATTCCTGTTGCTAAAAGGAGCAGAAAGTCTTCTTTTGTAATTGAAAATGTCATCATCAATAGCATTAAGTGGGTTTCTGAAATGCTTCACGTAAACAAAAAGTTCTCTTGGAAGAAGTGGTGCTGTGTTCTTTGCCCTCGGCTGCATCCTTCCTGTAACTGGGTCATCAGACGGACTTCTGGGGTATCAGTAACCTGTGAGCAAGTCTCTAGTTGAGTGTGTAGCCGAGACGTATCCTGTTCCTCCTCCAAACCTCATTTTGGTAGCTTGTGCTCACTCCTTTCCTATCTTCCTAAAAATCTTCTCCAGAGAAAATGGGTTAACTTAATTCACAAATAGGTGACTCGAGGTCCCGTTGATAAGTCTGCAGTTACTGAAGTTGAGAGAGATGAGCAGAAGCTGTCAAGGATGCTTCTGAAGTTGCCGTTACTTAGATTCCGGGAAAGGTTTGAGATGAGTGTGTTTAAATCCATCAGCAGCATTAAGAACAGCTACCATTTTGTGCTAAGCCTTCTTTTAGCTGCGTAACATTCGTTATTTCTTTTCCGCCTCTCTACAAGTCTTTGAGGTGGCTGCCCTTTTCTCCACTTTACACATGAAAAAAATAAATCTTAGGCAGTTTTACTAACTTGCTCCAGCCCAAGCGTTAGTCTCAGAGCAGGGATTTGAGGCCCGGTCTTTGTGCCTTCAGAGTTGCTGGCTCTAAACTGCCTCACTGAGGGTGTAAGGAAAATGCTTCTGTGCAGCTGCTTGAAAGTTCTGTTCACTGTTCTCTGTTGCCTCCCTGATGGAGGCCCAGCTCCATAGCGTGGCAGGTCTTTACAGGCCTTTTATTCTGGCCTGACCACCCATGATTCTTCTGGATGCATCACATACTTCATCCACACGGCATCGCCTTTAATTCTCCCATGTCTGCCTTCTCCCTTATCTATTTTCTTTGCACACACTATTTGTTCCTACCTGGTACTCTCTACCTTCCCTGCCCGCTACACTAAAAACACACACAAATACAAATCAGAGATGAAACAAAAGGGGTTAAACTCGCCTTATTCATTGGCCAGTTTGCTGTTATATTGGACAGTGCCCAGCATCCATTGGTAGGTGAGTAATAATCAGATTGGGACATCCATACAGTGAAGAACCTCTCAGTAACTGCAGGGAACAAATCACTGATGCATGCAACAGCGTGGATGACTCTAAAAAATATTATGCTGGGTGGAAAAAGCTAGACTCAGATTCTATTTATGTGAAATTTTACAGCAAGCATAGCTAATCTATAGGGATAGAAATCAGATTGCCTATGGCAGGGATGCGGGATGGACTGCACAAAGGCACAAGGGGCATGGAACTGTTTTGTATCTTGGTTTGGGTGATGGGTACGGGATGCAAACAATTGTCAAAACTCTGTGAACTGAACACTTAGGATTTACTTGTGTTATTTTAGTTAAACCTTGATTTAAAAAATAAAAAAATTCAATTGGGCTAAGCTCCTTTTGCACAGTTTTGTCAAAGTACTTATCACAGAGTTTTGCACATTCTGGCTTGCAAGTCTCGTTCCCGCTGGACTGAGGCAGCTGTGTGACTCATTCCATTTTATATTGCTGTGCTGAGCTCTCGCTGGGCACCTAGTGGGTTCTCAAGAGATCCTTGTTGAGTGAATGGAATGCTACCTCCTAGGGGGTGAAAAAAAAGAATGGGTTTGGAAATAGTGGCGGCTCCAGTAAAATGTCTGATACAATCTTTAGGAACATGTAAATGTAAGCTTCATAGGAGATGCTATTGAAGCCATTCTTAATTTAGTTAGTTATAGAGATTTGTATACAAAAAATGGAGACAGTTTGTGTATTTTTAGTGACTTTCTTTGAGTTTTTTAGTACTGGATGTCAGGTGATGTCTGAAGTTTGAACTGGCCTCATTGCTCTACGCATCCCCTCCCTTTTCCTTTTGGGATAGGTTTGGACTCCTCCCTGAGTCACACCTCTGGCTTTTGGGGCCCTGAAAGTACTTTATTATTGAAAGAAATTTTAGTTTGCAGATTTCCTTTCAGTAGCCAAGGGGAGGTTGCCGTATGCTTGGTTGGTTTATAGCTAATGGGCCACATGGTGGTGCCCTGTCCTCTGAGTGGCTTGTCTCTTGTGAAAAATTCTGAGCATTTTAAATGGCCGCCTGAGTCTGATATTGCACTGTCAGCCCCACACGTTCAAGATGACACATAGCAGCCAGGAGGGAAGGTATAAGATATTTAAAAAAGTATTCTACATGTTGAGAGGTTCTCAAAACAAAAATCTCACAAGAATGCCTGCTGTGTAACCCTCCCTTCCTGTAAAAAATGATATACATACTCCCTGAGGAAAAATTGGAAGAAAACGTTGATGTTATAATAGGCATTTTTCATGTCACTGAAACTCTTCAGTATTTAATGAATCATTTTTGTGGCTGTATCATAACTCACTTGATCATTTTTCTATCTTTGGGTGTTTAGATTATTTAACATTTTTCTATTAATTGGTAATCATTAATAATACTTTTATAAATATTCAGTACTTATTATCAGAGAAGAATTGTGTTTAATGTTGAGATGACTATTTTCTTACATAAATCATAGTCTGGCATTGGATTTTCTATAGACTCTATTCCAGAGGCAGTGTAGCATCAGAGTTATGATATGGATTGTGGGGCTGACTGCCTTGGTTTGAATCTCCACTTACCAATTTTCTGACCTTGCATGAATTACGTCACTTCTCAGTGCCTTGGTTTCCTCATCTGTAAGTTAAGAATAATAACAGACCTCCACTGTGACGACATAAAATGCTTATCATGACCTGGTGCACAGTAAGTGCCATATAGATGTCAAACGTTGTACTTGCTATGTCAGAACACATCAATATTATGAACATTTTAAAAGCTTCTTTATCAGTATTACCAGATTCCCAAAAGGTTATTCCAGTGGCGTCTTCCATCAGCACTTTCTCAGGGTGCCTATTTCTACCACATAGAATAAGCTATTAGCAAAATTTCCTTGTATGTGCCTGTTGTTGGCACATCGTCTTTCAATTTCTCTTCTTTATGCTGCTAGCCCTGATTTTCGTTATATAATTTATCTACTCCTTAATCAAAGTGTGGAAACAACAACAAAAATGCATTGACTATTCTTATATATATATTTTCTCCTTTTTTTTTTTTTTAGGGACTAGACTAGAATATGACATTACTTTCTCAAGGAGATAGGTAGAAGGGACTGTGAAACTTGAAAGTTTAAGACCACTGTTCTAAGAGCAGACAATAAACGTGCATGGAGTATTTTAAAAATACCAAGACGATATCTGAGAAGAGTATCCACTTCTTGAAAATTTGCCATTGGTTTTCTAGAAAAAAAGCAAGCGGGCAAAGCAAGAGTTCTCTAGAAAGTTGAGGCGTGGAAATGACCAGCCCAAGATGATCTTCTCCAGTGGGTAACTTAGGGAGAAGCTCCTTTCTCCTCTGACTGCACTCCAAGCTCTTTGATCTCCATCTGTTTTACCTGTTAGGTTCTGGGTAAGCCGTGGTTGGGAGAATGCATCCCTGGATAAAATAAGTTTGAAGATCTTTGCCCCAGAGAGGAAATAACCCTCAGGGAGAGGTCTCCTGGCACCCCAGACACTTACTGGTCTGTGTGCCTTTCCCCTGGCTCATCGGGGCTCATGGGTGCGGTGGGGGAGGGGGTGCGGTGGGGGTGGCAGAGCCCTTATGGGATGAGTTGGGTCACCTGCTGTGTGGCTTCTGAAGCCCAGTGGGGCACGCATGATGATCCTGTAACTGAAGCAGTTGCCCCTCAAGCTGTAAACTATATTTAAATAAAAAATTTTGGGTGGGAGATAATCTCCTTATGAAAGAAGCCTGGGCTGAAATTTTTCCCGGTGATTCAGGGTCGTTGTCTCTGGTGTTCCCCACCCCTCTCTCCCTGCTGCTGACTCACCCCGTGACTGGCCTCCTTGTCTTACAGGAGTGAGAAGTGTTATGTGTATGACTCACCGTGTAATTTCCATGGACTTGAGAAGTGTGGCCTCACAATCTGAAAAAACTCTTTAAATCGTTGATCAGAATAAGAGACCATGGCTGTATGAAAGGAGTTACTGAGAGTTCTAGATGTCGATTGTACCTCAGTTGAAAAAAAAAAAAAGAGAATTCTAGGTCTTTCCTGAAGAATGAAATTTCTTAGATGACTATTAGACCATGTATTAAGGCGTGTTTGATTTTGTTCCTTGCGCCACTGTGACAAATTCCTGGTACCAGTCAATGCTTATCCAGAGAGACTCTGATTATATTCAAGGTAAACAGAACAAGAATGTTCCATTGTGTGGTGACCTACAGAGTCTGGTATCAGAAAGAGACAAGAACTCCCGAGATCATATTTTTGTCCTGGTATTGACTTATTCTATCACCTTGAGCAGAATGAAGAATTTCTCAATACCTTTTTCTAATTTACAATACAGAGGAATTTTATGCAGTTTCTTTCGTGAAGTGATCGTTTCCTCAGTAGCCAAAGACATTTTATCTTGGTTTTTCTTTTTTCTGGTAAGACATGAAAGCACTATTTATCTTCTGTCCCTTGCTAGGTTCCTTGATTTTGGAGAGTATGTGGGTTTGGTTCACCCTGTGTCTGGTTCCTGTGTAACAGGAGGAAAATCTGGGTCACATCTCACCTCTGCTGCTTCCTTGCTTAGAGGAACCTTGGGCTAGATTACATTCTTTGAAATTTATTTATTGATTTTTAGTCAGTAAAATGAGGACTGTGATACATAAATAGAGGCCTGGTAGGATTGCGGTGAGATGATGTGAAATTCTGTAGTGCGTAGCATGGTAGCTATGATGTTTGTTGTGGGTGCTTGATACATATTTGCTAATTGAAGAAGTGAATAGGAAGCCAGTAGAGGGCCAACTGTATCATATTTGTACTCTATCATCTTATTTACTTCTTAGAATAAGACTGTACGGTAGGTATCTAGGAAGGTATCTGAAGATGGTGACCCTCTTTCACAGATGAGGGAACTTGGGTTTCACAGAAGTTGTCATTTTCCCAAGCTGAAATTGCCAGCAGTGTTGATACCAGGATTTGGACTCAGGTTGTGTAGGTCCTTTACCCTGGTACCGACCCCTAAGTCTGTTCTCCATCCCTAACACAGCTCCCTCCCATAGGCTACTGAGTGGAGCTCATAGAGAGTGAACTACGCAGAGGGGAATTCCTTCTGTGTTTTAAGGTCAAACGGCACCTACTTACCCACTGAACTTGTGAGGCGTAGATCATCTAGGTGGGGTATTGGTTGGGACAGGAAACAGCAGAAAGGGAAGAGGAGATCTGATTCTTTCAGAAACCAGCAAGTCATAACATTTCAAATAAGTCTGAGAAACTGTATGTGTTTGCTATAATTTGTTCCTTAAGGAAGATTAGCCCTGAGCTAACATCTACTGCCAATCCTCCTCTTTTTGCTGAGGAAGACTGGCCCTGAGCTAACATCCGTGCCCATCTTCCTCCACTTTATATGTGGGATGCCTACCACAGCTTGGCTTGCCAAGCCGCACCATGTCTGCACCTGGGATCCAAACTGGCGAACCCTGGGCTGCTGAAGCGGAACATGCACACTTAACCACTGCACCACCGGGCCGGCCTTTGTTGTTTATATTTTTATCTGAGCTACTGGAGGTCCTACTTTGATAACTTTTGAGGATATCTTGGATTAATTTAAATTTTAAAGTGAACGGTTCTGTTTTCCTTACATGTAGTAGTTATAACTGTAAAAATTTTCAAAACTAAAGACTTGAAAACCTCAAATGACCTAAGGTTTTCGTAAACACAGTGGATTCATCTTATATTTAAATAACAAGGAAACGATATTTTCTTAATTTGTTTTCAATTTATGTAATGTCTGTGCACTTTGGGATATATTCTTAACCAGATCTCCAAAGCTGGAAAGAAAGGCTAAGATAGGAAACCCTAAAAGAACTCTAATTTCTTTAAGTTAGTGTGACGCAGATAAAGAATTGCAGAAACTTTCTGTCCTTAACGGTGACTCAGGATGGCCTCGGTTAGAGCATATGTAATACTTAAATGTTCTAGCAGTGTAACTGCAATTGGAAGGTTCCTCACGTTCATATGTTTTTAGGATGCTCAGGTAGGAGAGGGTAGATTAAAAGCAGATTCTCGGCATTTTATTTTCCAATTCTGGGCCAGTCGTGAGAACAGAAACCAGTAAATTCCTCTTCAGAGCAGAACCCAGGCCCTCTTTGTTCCCAGCCACCGATAGGATACTGTGATGCGCAGCCTCTGCACGGATGGGAAAGCTCGGGATGTGATAGTTGGGCGTGGGGGGTGGGGGTGGCAGCAGGGGAGGAGGACACAGAAAAGCATTTGTGGGGAGAGATTTATGGCGTCTATTGTTGTACACCATTTATGCCTCAGCTTACTCAGCACATCCTACCCTTGTCCTGTTTCTGGATTTTGACAAATGAGGGCAAAAATCATACTGAGTTTGTTCTGTGGCAGTTAAAGTTCGAACACGGATACCCTCCAAACAGGGTAATTTCTGCATATATTCTCAGTTCTGATTTCCTTTCAGAGACTGTCCACACCCTCATCGTTTTGTTTCCCAGCCCGGGAAACCATCCTTGAAAAGGTGTCACCAGTGGCTTCTCGGCCTCTTCTCCTGACCTGTCACTCCTCCCTTCCCTTCTGCAGCCAGCAGCCCAAGAGCAAACCTGACCCCCCCGAAGGGTTTAGCTCTCTCTTCAGATCTGAGGGGCGGGGGGTACTCTGGCCTGTATCTTAGTCTTATTTCTATGTCTTCTGTAGAGGCTACCAAAGTATTGAATACATAAATGAATAAAAGAATTTGAAACTTTTTTCTCACAGTTATTATTAATAGTCCTACACATACATCTTCCTTGTCAAAGATTCAGGCACTCAATCTAGAAATATGCAGGATGAAAAATGAAATATATCACACAATCCCCTTTCCTTCCAGCTTTCACTCTCTTCTGTTGAATTGCTCTTTCTCAATTTGATGTGCATCCTTTATGTGTATTTATTATTTTGCAGTTTTTCACCTAAATATCTATCTTGGGATCTTTTCCTTCGTACTCTGAGCAGGTTTTCTCTTATTAATATTCTATAGGATGGGTGAAATATAATTCATTCATCTCGTCTCCTACTGACTGGCATTTAAATGGTTTCAAATATTTTGCTACAGTAAACATCCTTATAAGCTACTCATATACATGCAAGTATTTCCTCAGTATTCTCTACAAGTGGAATTGTTGGTTTAGAACATTATATGCATTTTAATTTATAGCGGGTACTGCCAAATTGCCCTCAAAAAAGTTTCTGCTGTTGTACATGTCCACCAATGTTTGGGATTATCTGTTTCTCTGTATTAGTTATTGTCATTTTTATAAATGTATTCCAATATGAAGTCATTTGCATTTCCTAATTAGAAGGGCGGTTGAAAATTTCTCCGTACCTTTATTGGCCATTTGCGTTCCTTCTTCTGTGAATTGTATGCTCACAGTATTTGTAATTGGGAAGCTGCTGATTAATAAGAGTTATTCATCTATTTTGGCTATTCTTGGTGTGTCTTATGTATGTAGCAGATATTTTCTTTCAGTCATTTTTTAATTTTAACTTCATTTATAGTGTCTGCTCTTACATCAGTGGTCTGTGAAATTTGTCAGCCTTTGTATGTTCAGTTTCTTTTGGGTTTTGTAACTTGTTTTGAAACACTCTTCCTACCCAACTATTTTTAAAACAGTTTTCTACTTTTTTTTTTAATGTTTTTTGTTTTTTTGGTGTTTTATTTTGAAGACCAGCCCTGAGCCAACATCCACCACCAAGCCTCCTCTTTTTGCTAAGGAAGATTAGCCCTGAGCTAACATCTGCCACCAATCCTCCTCTTTTTGCTGAGGAAGACTGGCCCTGAGCTAATATCCGTTCCCATCTTCCTCTACTTTATATGTGGCATGCCTACCACAGCATGGCTTGACAAGTGGTGCTTAGGTCTGCACTCGGGATCTGAACCAGCAAACCCTGGGCCACCGAAGTGGAATGTGCAAACTTAACTGCTGTGCCACCGGGCCGGCTCCTATGTTTTCTTCTAATGGTTTTGTTTTTAAAATTTTTTCTTTCTCAGTTCTGATATTGTATAATTTATTGATGTATGGCCAGGTAGTATAAATTTGAAGAATTTGTTATAATAGCTTTATGTTTGAAATGTATGTCAGTTCGATGCTTATCTTGAGATATCTCCTTTTTAAGCTATCTTCCTTTCCTTGGCAGAAGGATTAAGGGTTTTTGAAAATGTGAAGAGCTTCTTTATGAAGATTATAATTTAGATATGCTAATAACTCCTTTTTTAATGTGGTTTTTAGCCATATTTGGAATACATAAACAGCAGCTGTGGATTGATTATGCTCTCTTCAAGAAAGGACTGCTACAGAAATTGATGTCAACTTTATTTAAATGCAAATCCTAACAAATAATAGTTATGAAAAAACAAAAGCTAAGAAAGTCATCAGCATTGGGAATTTAAATTGATAAAGACAGTAATAAGAAAGGGACAACCCTGAAACCTTTTCATCTGTCAATTCTGGTAGAAGAGGAAAAATTCTGTTTAACTCATGAAGAAATTGAACCTTGAAAGTGAAAGAAGGGTGTAAATCTTAACCCAAGTCTTCAGATATTTCTATCATGCAACAGCATGAGAAACTACTGTTGCCAACAGTAATTACAGCAGGGGCAGAACAATACTCACGGAGATCAGCTAGCGGCCCGAAGTATATGGGACTTTGTAGTAGTGACTAAGTTAAGAAATTACTGGGAAATTGGTATGCTTTCACCCATGGAGTCCTAATGTTTTGCAAACTTTTTTTAATGATGAATAATTTAATGACGTGACTTTGGAGGAATTTTTCTAATAAGAATCTTGCTTTTAACAAAATGGGGGCGGTGGGGGGGGTGTGGCTAAGGCTCAGAGGTGTCTCTTCCTCTAAGTCTGTATCCCCACAGAGGCGTGTCACAGAGATCAGAGGGGGAAAGTTGGATTAACTGGAAAATGAACATGAGTTGTGGCTCTATACTCATAGAAATAAACCATAATGATGTTTCTATGGGAATATTTGGTATGATTTTTCAACTAAAATAGGAGCAGGGACTCCCTTCCTCCTACTCATTTCACCTACAGCCTCTAGTCACAAGTGATGGTGGCTGAGGCCACTATGGATGAGGGCAAGGCAGTTGGATGAGGGGCAGAGCCGCTGGGTGATGACTGAGTGAGGGCTGCTAGCTCACAGGTGGCCTGAGGTGGGACTTGGCAGAGAGAGGGGTGATGTCTCCACTCTCTCCCAGCTCCCTGGTCACCAACTATACCTTGTCCATCAGTTTCAGGAGCTGGTCTTTTCACGAATCCCAATATTTCTTCCACCCCAGTATTGCTGCTTCTATAATGACAGAAATTTCATAGCTTTTCCCTTGCTATTTTTACTGTACTGTACTCCAGAGCCATTTCTGGGCTGTGGTGGGGAAACTGACCAGATCCTCATCTTCCCTTCCCCCCATCTTTTTTCCACACAGCTCCAACACTTTATATTTTCTTTCTTTCTTTCTTTTCTTGATAGAGCCTTTTGCAAAGTGTTTCCCAATCGTCTTTTAAAATTCACACCTGATCCTTATTAATAAACACGGACATCTCATCCTTGCCCTAAATCCTGACGTGGCCTTGTAGCAAAGCCCTGTGATTACCTCTCCTCTGCTCTTTACTGATCTGCAGAAGGTGAACTCCATCTTTTGTGTATCCCCAGCACTAAAGATTCGGCCAAGCCTCACTTTTTACTTTTTGCTGTTTGACTTATTTTGTAAAAGTTAGCATTTTGTTTTCCAAGTATGAAGTTATAATATTGAATAGGCTTTTGCAAACTACATCTGCCCCCTCCCCCTGCCCTTAGTAGCTGTGTGATCTCGGGCAAGTTGTTTAACCTCGAGGGCCTCAGTTTCTTTTTCTGTAAATGGGCATAATCTCACAGGGTTGTTGAGAGGATAACACCCAGTATATGTGTGTTCTATGTATGTGGCTGAGAATATACCTGGCACATATTACTATGTGCTCCCAAAGTGTTTGCCGTCGTCATTATAATCTTCTTTCCGTGAAATAGGTAGGCTCCGGCCCTTCCGTAGAGGAGGCAGGAACTCTAAAACAGAGACAACTGGAAAGGGAGGGAAAGGAAGCAAAGGATACTAAGCAGATACTTTAAACATCTCTGCAGAAGTTGATACTATTTTTTTTCTTTTATGGTATATTTAGAATAGAGTTAGAAATCATATATGGATGGTTGAAACCATACTGGCAGTTATTAATCCAGCAGTGTCTTTTCCCTTGGCATGATCGAATTTGCTGGTTCCCTCTTGCTGAAAATAAGTAGTGATCTTTTTTTATGTGTTGTTTTGGAGTTTCTGTTTGTACAGTTTCTCTTCAGGCAGCTCTATGAGTCTGAGGTTTCAGACAAACATGGGAATGTTGAAGATGCCTGCTCCGTGGCTTCTTTAGAACAAGGGTTCTCATTTCTTGACTTTTTTCATTTCTTCCTGCTCAGAAGGGAAGTTCTCATATTGGAGACTCCTTGTTTTTCCTGCATTGTTAGATGAGGGATCCTATTGTTTGATAACATATAAAAGAAGTGGGTTTGGAATCAAATTTAAGATCCCATTTAGGCTGTGGAATCTTAGGCTAGTTTCTTAATCTCTTGAAACCTTGGTTTTTTTCATCTTTAAAAGATGATGATGTACCATCCAACTCAAAGAATAGTTATGAGATTCAAGTGAAAATGTATGTGAAGTGTTTATCAAGAAATACTTGATGGTGGTATTGCCCCTGAAGGATATGTGTCCAGCCTGTAAAGTTGAGCTTTCCACATCACCTTCGTAGCACGCATATCAGGGGTGAGTTAAACAAGTTAGGCTGGGTGTTGTTTTTCATTCCAAGGGAATCCTGCCTGGGCTGTTAGAGGAGAGAATGTGATGAGCTGGTTCAGCAGTGAAATCTCACATCCTATTGGCTTGCCTCATTGCAAAAAAGAGAACCAAAACTCTCTTTTTAAGGGGCTTCGTATGAACAGCTTTAAGATTAAAAGGACACATAAATGATTTAGTTTCGTTTTAATAATAGTTGTATTGTCTCCTACAACCTAGTAGAGGAGGCTGGCTTTGCTAATGTTTGTTTAAAAGGGGGAGTTGACTAGTTTTCAGCTTGGAAGTGGGAGTGTCTAGTCAGTGTTTTCCTTTCTACATGGAAAGTGAACAGGACTCTGTCACATCAGAGTTTGTACGGAAAGACTTTAGGGAACTATCGGACGGCTTTCCTGCAGAATGATGGGGCAGCTCAAGAAAAATGATCAAGACTGGAACGCAAAGCTGGTGGGGCTGATGTGCTGTATGGGTTAGTAGGATTACCCATAACGTCACTTCGATGTTTTCAGACCCGAGAAAGGAAAGGCGACTACCTGTGCTGGTTTGCAGGGCGGGAGTAGAGCAGACTGTGGGGCTCCTTTCTGAAACCTGCATAGGTTTGCATGGCAACGTCTGAGGCTCCCTGGAGGGAGCCTTCCCCCGTGGTGTTGTGCACAGGATACCTGTTGAAATGATCTCAATATTTGTTATGCGTGTGATACTAAATGGGTTTAGCTTTGACTGGATTTTATTGAAAACTAGTCATTGAAGGTTTTAATAGTCAGTGCTCTTTTTTCACACTTAATTGTTTTTCCAAATTCTGTTATTCTTTGCATTCTGTGTCATCATGTGTTTTCAGCCATATTATACTTTATAAGGGGATCAAAAATGTCTATTTCCATTTAAAACTTACTCTATAAATGAAATAATTTTCCAACAGAGGAATGTTATAAAACTTCATTCAGAAAAATAACTGAGTAGTCTGTAAAACCAATAGAATCGGTTAAAGTCTCAGACATGATTTTCCTTTTTTGTTGTCATAGCAACATTGCCCTAAATATAAATCTAAGTGTTAGACATCCCTCACTGAAATGAAATAAAGAACCATTATGAGACTTGTAATTGGAAAATTACATGGTGTAATCTGGAATACTCCCTTTTGAAATAACTGCCTTCTGAAATAATGTGTATGGAAAGTGGTAAATCACGGTCTCCCCAGACTGAAATTATTCCCTGATTGTGAGTTGCTTTCCTGAAGAAAGTGGAGACCCTTAAAGGCCACAGTAACTGTTTTCTCATTATCATAGCCTTGCGGGAGCCTTCGAGTGTTAAAGAACTTCCCTGGTACACCTGATGGGTCTCATCTAGCTTCATGATGCTCTAAAAGTAAAGATTCAGGTTGTTACTGTTAGAAAACAGTATCAGAATTTATGAATTATGTATCTTATTTAGTTAGCTTTATTTTTTATACATTACTCATGTACTTTAGTTGTAGATCATAATCTCCATATATTATCTCAGTATTGCCTGCCAGATATTTACCACCCACCTTACATTTTCAGCCCTGTTTTTGGGCATCTAGCAACAACTGCCACAACAAAACCTCAGTGATCAAAGTAACCTTTTATAGTTGAATTATTTAAGTGAATCTATCATCTGTACTTGGAGGTCAATTATTTGCTTACATCAGCTTTCTTGATATATCACATGGGTAAGAATTAACCAGTAAGTGATTGGTCTTTAGAACATGTGTTCTACTTCTTTCTGTTCCTTCAACTAGGGGACTAATTGTTATTAATTTAGAAAATAATAAATAGGTTTTATTAGCCATCATGTACCAAGAAGAGAGGAGTTTATATAGTACACATAATACATTAAATTTAATGGGACAGAGTAAATTTGTTACAGTTCATATTGCTATGTGATGATTCAATAAATTAATAAAATTTTGGGGGATAGTTACAGGAATGACTTAGCTTCTATATCAAGTTACATAAAAATGAAATTATCTATTTTAGACTTATAAGGATTTTCAATTAGTAATACATTGTAATGTTTTTTCTTGGTGGTTTAACATTGGGGTCCTAGGTTATTAATTGGACGGAATAATCTGGGTATTACACAGGAAGTATTTCTTTTTCTTTCCCACTCTGTTTTCTATTTGCTGGAGGCTTAGGGAAGCCCTGCTGAAAATGTGACATGAGGACTAGACTTTGGCGCAGAGGTTCTGTTGTTTGCATTCACTGGTCCAAAGTTCACATCGCTCAGCAGGGCCAGGCTCCCCCACACCCTGTCCTGGTTGAGTGTCCAGCACTTCCATTTGAAAGGTGACAGTGTCTTGGGGTAGTGGAAGCACCTCTGGCGGGAATCACAATGCATGGGGTCTGACTATGCTCTTTCAATCTCAGGTGATTACATCAGGGGTTCTTTTCCGTGGAGAGGGCTGCACATGGCTGACCTCTCTTGCTACTCTACTGCCTGTCCTTCAAGCCCCACCTGATTGCCCTGGTCAGGGTTGGTCTTGCTCTCGTTTGTGCTTGCTTACATGCTGGGTGCCACATCCTTTGTTCAGTTGGCACACTTATCACAGTGCCTTCATGTCAGGTGCCCTCTCTAGCTGATGAGCTTTAGAGAGCAAGGCCAGCACTCTTTCTGTCCAGCCTGGTGGTCCCAGTACCACCATGGCACTGGGCTCATCAAAGCCCCTGATAGATGCTGGAGCGAATGACTGAGTATGAAGGAAGTATAGAATTTGCATTTTATCAGTAAGGAGGACTAGTAGACTGCTTCTCTTTCTTTGCTCTTGCCTTAGGTACTAATCAGTAATTTAGGTTCATTCTGAACTCTTTAGGAATAGCAAGGCTGAAAGACATTTAAGACACCGTATATTGCTTTAAGAGATATAGTGGTATATATACCACTGTATTTAAGTATATAAGTAATCAGACATTGTTATTCTGAGTTGAATTGTCCTCTTTGAAACTTAATTAATTCACATCATGACATTTATTTGTTGAATACATATAGGCATTATGGCATCTTCTATGGGGCAGAAGATGAGGTGAGGTGTAGATGATGCCCCAAAAGGGCCGACAGAGGACTTAATAATTATTTGGTGGATAATAATGTTGGTTAACAATTGTTTATATCATTTTTCTTGGCAAAGTAGTTGTGAGCAAAGTGCCTGGGGATTTATATTGGGAGTCAGGCAAATTTAACAATTTTAGCATAAATTCTGAGCATTTATATTCAGATTTAGCAAGCTCTGTCTTCTGGATATGCTCTCTGCAACCTCTTCTCCAATTTTTTAATACCAGTGTTAAGTCAAGAAGTAGACTAGAACTTTGGGGCACTGAAAGGAATTTGTTATGGGCAGACCAAATGGACGGCTATGTTTACATGTTTATGTAAAAAGGGAGACCTTTTTGTTTCTCCCAGACAAGGATAGCAAATGGCAAAGGTTTCAAGGAGGTATTTTGAAGAAGAAATGCTTATGAAATACAAACTAGTTACATGGTCCCTGCCCCGTCCTTTCCTGTTGGCATTAAAGTATATGAGAGCTCCAAGTAGTATGCCATCGTTGAGTAGCTTGGCAAAGAATCGAAACAGAACAAACCCATTGGATTGCTTTACTAAAATTTATTTAACCATTTCCTTATCACTGAACATTTATGTTTTTTTCAAAACTTTTGTTTTGCTGTTGGAAACACTCTGATTTATATTCTCATAGGAACATTTTGTGCACAACCATGGTTGTAGCTTTAGAATAAATTTTAGAAGTAGACTTGCTGGGAAAGAGTGTAGTATATTTTTAAGGTGCTTGATATTTATTGGCAAATTGTTCTAGAGCAGTGCTGCCAGTAGAAATTTCTGTGATGATGAGAATGTTCCATATCTCTACTGTTCAATATGTTAGCCATTAGCATTCATTTTTTTTCAACGGATTACCTCTCTGCTTTTGCACAGTTACATATTAAGCAGCTCATCTTTTTCTTTCTTACTTCTGTTTTTTTGCGTTAATATTAGTAACCTTTGTCTCATAGATATTTTTCCCGGTTGACTTATTTTTATATTTAAATTATTCTAAAGGGCATAAGTACTTTTAATAAATAGGGCAAGCATTTTCAAAGAAACTTTAGTTCCATTAAAATAGTTTAAGAGGGTTCAGGGATAAAGAATGAGGAAGCAAAGAGATGAAGAGACTGAGACATGTCTTACCCCCGGGGGGGATGGAGAACATCTGAACCGTGACGGGAGAAGAAAGAAAACTGCAAATGAAAAAGAAAGAGCTCTTCCCAGATGCAGTGAGGAGGGCGGCAGCAAGCTCTAACGCAGGGAGTTGCCGCCCAGAAGCCTGGAGGAAGAGGGTGGTGTGGCTTTGAATATTAGCTCTAGACGTTGGAAGATTATCTTTTGAAATGATGGCTTGATGAACCAGAACATTCCAATACTCCTTCTCCTTAGATCATAAGGACCCGTCCCTCACCCTTCTCTGCACCGTGTTTGTAGTAACCAGGGCAGGATCGCTCTCCGCAGCAAGGATCTGGTTGGGGTGTTTCTTTTTTACCAGACGATTCCAAATGGGGAATCCAGGGGAGAGGCAGCGTGGTTAGTAATTAAATCAGAGTCCACTTCAAGCCAAAGGGCTTGAATGTAAGTCCTGCGTTTTATCACAACTTTAAACTATTTGCTGAATAATCGTGGGCAAGTCTTTTAACCTCTCTAAGTCTTGATTTCCTCTTCTGTAAAATGGGATGAAACCAGCTGCCCTCTCTCATATAATTGTGAAGACCAAATGAGATGCCACATGTGGTAAAGTTCAGTGCAAGGGCTCACCCAAAGCTAGTAAAGTTTAGTTTAGACAACTTGCTGGTGGTAGTAGTGGTGATAGGGGAGGTGGTACGACAGAATGCGCAGAGGGCATCTGTGTAATGGAGTAATGTTGGCAGATACAACACTGGGAAGAGACCAGTCTGACGGAGAGCTTTTTAACGCTTTCTTACAGATAGCCTAAAGTTGCCAAAATTTAATAAGAAAATTCAAATGCACAAAACAGTATCTTTTGAATACCTTATTTTTGTTTATATGTATAATCACAATTGAAGTCTCTTATTCATAGATTTTACCAACCTTATTTTATATCTTTTTTTCCCTTTCCAGATGAACGGGACAAAGTTCAAAAGAAAACGTTTACAAAATGGATAAATCAGCATCTCATGAAGGTCAGTGTATATTTCTTTCATATCTTCGAATTGTTTTGTTTAATTTATTGTGCAGTAATTGATTATATAGCCCTGAAGCACAGCTTTTCAGTATCAACTTACAAGTTTAAATTCTAGGGCATTTCACATGCGTTTTAAGCATCTGTAATTGTTTGGTGTGTGACCTGTGGGTAATGATGGGAGTGGGAAGATAAGTACCCAGTGATTATAGTGAATTCTGTGACATTAGTAAAACCTATTATTATTGGATCCTAAAAAATCTTGGCAGTTTAAGAAATATGTAAATATTTATATGTTAGGGCATGGAAAAGCTTCACTTCTCAGTGAGATTTTTTTTCTCTCAAGATTTCAAACCAAGTT
Source organism: Equus caballus (assembly GCF_041296265.1). Lineage (NCBI taxonomy): Eukaryota > Metazoa > Chordata > Mammalia > Perissodactyla > Equidae > Equus > Equus caballus. Next base: position 57,253,012 of record NC_091703.1, on the reverse strand, counting down.
CTGGCATCAGATTTACGTGGATGGCAGAGGATGAGAATGGATGAGAATGAGAGATGGATTGTAGAGACAGAAGTCTAGACTCGTTTTACTTCTTCTAGACAGCATGACCCAGGGATTGGTGCTTATGTCTCCGTTTCTCTGTCTATGATGCAGTTAATTAATAGTGGTGGTTCTTAAATTAATATTTATTTGTGTGCCATGGGTCACTTTGAGAATCTGACCTAAGTTCTCCAGAAAAGTACACATGTATACAAAGTTTGCAAACAATTTCATGGAGTTATTGGACCCCACTGAAGCCCTTCCATAAATCTCAGTTAAAGAACCCTTAGAATTTCACAGTGAGCTGTCACTCACTTTTTTCCACCTTTTATGGACAGCCCTATAATTGGAAATAGGTGATATTTTAAGTCTGTTGTTTGAGACTTGGAAAAAGTTTTCTCATATAGAAACATTATTTTAAATGTGGTCATATTCTTAAGCTATCCTACAAAGCCTTTTTAAACAACATCACGTTGCATTGCAGTGGTACCAATAATGTGATAGCCTTAATAACCCTCTATAAAAGGGATTCTTATTTCAGGGAGCATATCAGAATTACCCGAGAGGTGTTTCAGTGCCCTCCCTCTCACCGCCCATTGACAAAATCCTATTACCATATTCTGATATGTCTTTCAGGGGCATGTCACCCGGTTCCCAATTAAAAATCACTTCTGTAGGGAGTGTCTGTTACTGTGGGGAGCTGAACCCTCTGATGTGTTGGCAAGAGATAAAAGATTGAGACCTTCTGCTTTGTGATGCTCCTGTGAGGAAATGTATTATGAATTCTAATGAAGGATGCCAACCATTCACCTACCCTCTTCCATGCTGTTGTCTTATCCTGCCCATACCGTGTGCATAATGTGAGCAGGGCTCTTTCCACAGACGGAGGCAGAGATGGGCTGGGATGAGGCGGGGGGAGTGGAACTTTGGAGCTGAAGACTCTGGCAAGATTTTCCCATTTCTGAGTTGAATCCAAGGGAAACAAGAGTTCTGATGAAGAAGTGCCCCTTTGGTGGCTGCTGGCCTAGCAGTCTTTGTAGCTGTCACTGTCAGGGGGTGGGTGTGGGGCGGGGCACAAAGGGTTGCCTCCTGTCTTCTGGACTGCAGCTGCTCTGGTTCTAGGTTGGTAATCAAGTCACAGCTGCTGGCGGGGGCCACCGGAGACAAGTAGAAGCATAAATGAGGATGGACCCCATGGGCACTGTAGCACTGGCATTAGACAGATACTTTTGGGGGGCCTACTATGTGCCAGGCATGTTGGACTGGGCCATTCATCTTATGAGTGGTTCATAAATTGGATGATTGAGTATAAGGAGGTTGCCTTTGCTAAAGATGTCAGAACACTAGTTGAGCTGTTTGAGGACAAAGGCTGTATTGTTTACTCCTAAGACCCATCATAGTGACTGGCAAAAGTATTCTCATTGTATGTAGTATGCATAGCATACAATAAATCGTTTAATCCTTCCAACAGTCCTCCAGGGTGGTTTAATTTAATGGTTACACACACATAGCCTCCTAGCCCGACAGCAAGGGTTCAGATTCTGATTTTCCTGGGATAGGTGACCTCTTTTTTGGTAAAATGGCAAATGTCAAAGATTTAAGGCTTAATTCTGCTGTACCACAGTAAGAATTGGGAAAATAAGCATTTTATAGATAGGTGGCAGTCCAACTGATTAGGGTTATAATCAAATTAGCTTTTTTCCCCCTCGAAATCTGTTGCAGGTCAGAGTTTAAAATTAGCTCTTCCTAAATGAGGAGCCACGTTAGAGAGGGGAAGCTAGGCAGTAGAGTCTTGGCCACCTCCTGCTGTCAGCTGCTTGCATTCTTCTTCTGTTTTGTTCTAGTGTCAGTTCAAAGTAGCCTTTCCTTATAATCCTAACAATTGTGCCCTGAAATTTCTGGCACAAAACTCAAATATGCAAAAACATAGTTTTTTTTAATCTTTCATTCCTTTATGTGTAGAAGTTATAGCATTAACTTCATGTGGAGAAACATAATTAAATATCTTAAAACATTTTGGGGCACCAGACTGTTAAGGTTTCTGTTGTTACTAGTTAACTAGAGAAAATTCAGCCCTCATGTAGTGTTTTCCATATTTGATCCAAGTGATGATAAAAGGAGTGTTGCATGTGTAGTCAACTTCATTTTGTCTCTAAAAGGAATGTTGGACACTGTTATTGTAGGTGGTCATTTGGTCATAATCCAATTAGTGGGAAATATAAGTACATGAATTTTGGATAAAAAATCGTAATATTAGAAAGAAATATTTTTTCTATATTGATTTTCTTATATTCTTCAGCTGAAATACTATATTCAGGGAGAAACAGGGAAAGGAGAGAAGCAGGTCCATATCTTTCTTGCCTTACCATATTCCTCTTCAATTAATGAAAAGTATATTATATGAAGAGTTTTTAATAAAATGGGATCATGTTATATAAATGTTAAGGGAAAGGATGACTGTGAGAAATGAATCAATGAAATGAAAGAGTGGGGCCAGCCCTGCAGTCTAGTGGTTAAGTTCAGCATGCTGTGCTTCAGTGGCCAGGGTTCAGTTTCCAGGCATGGACCTACACCACTCATCAGCCATGCGGTGTCCCACATGCGAAATAGAGGAAGATTGGCACAGATGTTAGCTCAAAGAGAATCTTCCTCAAGCAGAAAAAGAGGAAGATTGGCAACAGATGTTAGCTCAGGGCCAATCTTCCTCACCAAAAAAAAAAAAAAAAAAAAAGGAAGCATAATTGATGGGGGAGGAGAGAAAACAGTGACAATGAAATCATTTAGATAAAATTTGAATAATTCTATGTGTATTCTCTGTATTATCAGTTTTAACTGTAGTCATAAATAGCTCTTAAGCCATGGGTGGGGGGAAGGAGGGTCAATGGAGAAAAGAGAGAAGGTGCGAGGCAGGAGGTTAAAGCGGGGAGAAGAGGGGAGGAATGCTGCCTGTGCACTAAGGGTGCCCGTCACAGCCCCAGGGGTGTGCACTGGGATGGCCCTAAGGGGCCCAGGCTCTGAAGACTGCCCTTGCCCTCAGCGTGCCTTCTGAGCAGTGTTGACTAAGGCGAGGGATGTGTTCCCCATCTTTTGAAATAATTCTTTAAAATTTTGCCCTTTCTAAATTATTGTTTTATTTGTTTATTTTAGTTTAATATTATGTAATTATGTTATCTTGTTCTCTTCCCCTCAGTTGTGGCTCCAAGGAGAACCATTCTTGGTAGTTCTGCTCCTTGGGGCCGTGAGGTGATTGAGAGGTTAGTCCCAGAACAGGGACTAACTGTTTCCTCACTGGATTTTTCATTTTATAAATAGTATATTCTGCTAACTTGGAAAAAAATTGTCTTTGAAAGAAGAATGTCTCCTCAAGGTTGTCAGTCTGGGACATGTAAGTCAAAGATGGGAGGTGGTAAGAGGTCAGGCACACAGGGTTGTGTCCGGGCTTGGCAATTTATTACTTGTTTGACCGTAACCTTCTCAGGCCCTCATCTATAAAATGGTGGCAATGATCAATTCGTGTGAAGACCTAAATGAGATAGTCCATCTAAGCATAAAGCTTGATACTTGGCATGTTGTGTAAATTGCCTCTGGAGCCCTTCTATATCCCTTATTCAAATCCATTTTTTTAACCTCAAGTACTTTCCTTTTAGTTATTCATTTTAGAGAAGGCTGGGGTTTCAGATTCAGGGTATATTGAGGAGATAGATTGGCCAGTTGCCTCCTTTCCTTAGCATCCTGCTGGCACACTGAAGAATTACTAACTTCTAACTTGAGGTAGTTAACAGGTAATCCTGTTAGCTGTACCCTCCTCCCTACACACCATTCCTCACTTGTTTATGGGTTGACTTTGGGGCCCAAAGGCCTTTTCTACTCCTCTTTTCCTCTTTTTGCACACACTCTTCACAGAAAGGGAGTCAATGAAGACTCATCATACTTCTGAAAGGTTGGCAATTTTTGGTCCTCAGCCATAATTTCACTTAGGTTCACACTTGAAGGGCGTCTTCCAAATCCTCTGGTTCGCTTCCCTCACTCAACAGAAGAGGAAGCTTACCACAGCTGCTTACTGGTGGAGCTGCACTGGAAGTCATGAAACGAGAGTGTGAATTAGAAGGAGAGGCTGTGTCCCAGGGTTGATTTCTTTCTGCACTGTGATATGTTGCAGGTCTGCCAGCAGGTCCCCTTGGCTATGAGGTTGTGTTTACTTTCCTCTACCTTATAATTCCAATTATTCACTAATTATTCCCCGTGATTTAGGAAGTTATGATGTATGCAGCTGTAAAATAGAATATACCAGTGCCTAGGGGATGGCTCTGGCATAGTCGATTTTTAAAAGTGTATGTGATTGAGGAAAGTAAACATTGTGGAACTTTTAAATGATTGCTTAAGTTACTATTACATCCATATGTATAAACGTTTTTTCCTTAAAATATTTGGTTTTTCTCCAGAAAAAATTAATATAGCCTTATTTTATATTCCTCCGAGTCAAAATTATATTTGTTTAAAGTAAACAGATTGCTTAATTAAAACTTATATTTGTTGGTGCACAGGCGTCTCTGGCTTTTTTCCAAATGTATTTAAATTTTAGAATTCTGATATTTCACTTGTGGACTAGGCCTGTCCTTAAACTGATTGTTCTGGCAAGAGTATTTTCCTTTTGATTCATCATTCTTCAGAGTACTTTTAAGAATAAAGTCCAGTTAACATCTTCAACCTGCTGCCTCTACAAGTCTCTTTGCACACTGAGCCGACTGGATTGCCGACCTTGCAAATTATCGTTTGTAGGTAAACGATTGGTGTCAGTAACATTTGTGCATTATTCTTTAGCATCCTTTTAATTATAGTACTAAAATATGAGTTGGTTGTTATTGAAAGTACCTGTGACTTGTTAGCTAAATTTTACCTAGAGAGCAGTTCTAAAATATAAAATTGGTGACATTCTTTTATTATTTACAGTGTTTACTTATGTCCATATGGCACTTTACTAGAGGGTCTCATATTAGTCTGTGTTGTTACTGGTCACATGCAGTTCTGTCTTGCTGCCTAGAAATTTATGACAGTAGTATAAGAAATGGCACCTAAGATTTAAATGCGTATGATTTAGCTTTTGCCTTGCTTTTCAGGGGAATAAAAAAGGAAGCCCCTTATTTTCAGAAGCACTTTAACAGCTATCAAAGATTAGAAAATTCCTTTTTAATTGTTTACTTGGACCAAGAATTAGAACTTGAGCCATGATTGAGAGGCTGTATTCAAGAGGAATAATTTAAGGGGATGAATGATTTTTAGGAGATAATTGAAGCCTGAAGAAGTCCATATAACCTTGCATCCATCTACTGGCAATTTGTAGTGGAGATGTGTTCTTCAGCACTGGTTAGCTATACGATCAACTTATTCCTTAACTTTGTGTAATAAGATGTTTGGTCTAAATTTTAATTTATTGTTACATAAATGCATTTGAAGGCAAAGAGGCCCTGGATGCCAATGTTGAGCCACACCCTGTCTGTTAGTCACCTACTTAGTTAGCACGTGGGAGACACCCAATTGACTATCAGATTTTTATCTCTGCTCCATCATGTCTTTGGAAAGCTTAATTTACTCAGGGCATACATATCCTTTGCCCACATTGTAAAGTCCGCAGCTTCATGGCTTCATTGAATCGGTCCCACTATTCTTTATTTTCTGATTTGGTGGCTGGAAGGAAATGTAAATCCCCAAGTTGAGAACACAGTGATAACTTAAAGGGAATAGGAAAAAAAGCTCTATTTGCTCTGTGTTCTTGACCGTTTCATACTTATTGAGTAATTTTACATCTACAGGCACAGATGAAATGGAAGTTTTGAAGCATTGACTTTATAAAGGGCTAATGAAAAATATCTCTTCTGAAAGTATAATGAAGTATTTTGGTTCTCAAAATCTGCAAATAAGATTTTTTCCCCAAGACTTTAGGCTTATATGAGTGGTTCTTAAACGTTAGCTGCATCAGACTCACTTGGAGGGCTTGTCAAAATAGATTGCTGGGCCCCAGCCCAAGAGCTTCTGATTCACTAGATCTGGGGTGGGGCCTGAAAATTTCCATGTCTAAGAAATTCCAGGAATTTGTGTTTCTAACAAAGTGCTGATGCTGTGGAACTGGGGCTACTCTTTGAGAAACCATGTCATAGATAAATGAATAAATATTATAATTAACCATCAGTTCCGTTTTATATAACCTACGATATTCTAATATGGTTTAAAACATAATAGTAGCTATCTTTTATTGAACCCCTACTTTACAATATTAATACCAGTATTAATAATAATAGCTTCTAATATTATTTGAAAGGTAGCCACGTGCCAAGTTCTGTCACTTTCACGTCTTAATGTATTTAATTCTCATAACAGTCCCTATGGACAGGTCCTGACTATTATTATCCCTGTTACAGATGATGAAACTGATGCACAGAGAAGTTTCATAATTTCCCAAGGTCATACAGCTAGTCATTCTCAGGACTTGTGTGGAAAATAAGGCTGAGAGATTATGTAATCTTCCATTGGTTGGAGAACAATCTAAGGAGGAAGTGAAAATTACACCCCAGTCTGCCTGACTCCAGATCCTTTGTGCTCTCTACTACACTGAATTCTCAAGGGTGAATCTAGAGTTGAGTGATTAGAGTAGGGGGGGAAGCTGAGCTTGGACATTTGGGCATTGGTCTGATTTCTTTACAAATACGACTTGACATTTAAGTTATTTCTGTTGTATTATAAGAGAAAACAGTGTATATAGTAGAGAAGGGATTGAAAACTTTTTGAGGAAATGTCTGGTTAAAGGCCCGAAGTGTAGAATTTGGAAGCAAATTAGGCTTTTATAAGCATGAAAAAAATAGTTGATTTGGGGGTCTGGCCCCGTGGCCGAGTGGTTAAGTTCACGTGCTCTGCTTCAGCAGCCCAGGGTTTCGCTGGTTCGGATCCTGGGTGTGGACATGGCACCGCTCATCAGGCCATGTTGAGGCGGCGTCCCACATGCCACAACTAGAAGGTCCCACAACTAAAATATACAACTATGTATTGGGGGGGGGGTTTGGGGAGAAAAAGCAGAAAAAAAAGTTGGCAATACTTGTTAGCTCAAGTGCCAATCTTTAAAAAATAAAATAGTTGATTTGGTAATCTTGACAATTTCAAGATAGTAAGAAGTACATGGAAGAGTATGAAATGGTCCCATGTAAATGAATGGTAGTTTGGGATTGAGAAATTCTGAATGTCTTCTCAGCATGAAGAATAATGATTTCTTGGTGGTAAATTCCTCATCAATAGAAAAAGTCCAGAATTGCACTGTTTACTTTCAATGCACTGTTTTGAACTTCAGTATAATCAGGGCTGTATTTGAAATAATAGTTTAGGAAGTCCTCTGTTTTCATGCAGCTTGCTGTTTTGTTGGAGATATTAAATACATGTGTCTAAAACTATTAAACAGTTATGCAGAGCAGCAGAGAATAAAGTGTCAGAAGGAGTGGCAAACAATGAGGGTTTTAAGAGATCAGATCCAGGAGGCTTTGGGTGGCTCTCAGTGGTCAGGGCCTGTGCCAGGGCAGGGAATTGACTTAAGCTGGGTGCAGAGGAGAGATGGGGCCGAGGGGAACACAGTCAGCCTTACGTGCTGGACGGCAAGGGTTTGCTGGAAGGAGATCAGGTTGGACAGAAAATGGTGAAGCCAGGTAAGAAGCAGATGTGATTGGTTAGCCAAGGATGTTGTTGGAAGTTTTTGAGGACAAGAGCAACATGATATAACTGGCATTTTAGGAAGAACCTTTCATTTTATACACAGGCATTAAGGAACTAAATGTAGCTATGTTGTGAATTCCATGACATGGTTGACTTTGTCTTCCCATAATGGCTTCCTGTCTGCTGAATGAGAGAACCTCCAGAGAGGTGACTACTGGCTTACCCTAAGGGACTCTCTTGATTTTCCCCTTTTCTTTCTATTGGGTACTTGGATGAAGTCAGAGAAGTCTGCTGATCAGATCTATAGAGGGGAAGAATACTCAGTGTAATAGATCAAGAAAGCTGGACCTCTAGTCTCATCAAAAAGACAAAATTTAACAGTGAAAAATATAAAGTTCTGCTCAAAGAGTGAACTATCCACCTGTGGGCTATGGAAGGTCTGGTTTAGCTGTAATTTGTGTGGTAAGACCTGGGGATTTGTTGATCTTTACAGCTGGTGCCCCTGGCTGCCGTCTCAGGCGGTCTTCACAGAGCTGAGCCTGCAAAGCACTGGTTGGGCCACATGAGTGTTTTTTGATCTAAGGGTATGTTATTAGTTTTCTCTGGCTGTTGTAATAAATTGTACAGACTTATGTCTTATTGCAATGAAATCTATTCTCTCACAGTTCTGGAGGTTAGAAGACTGAAATCAGTTTTTCGGGGCTGAAATCAAGGTGTTAGCAAAGCCATGCTCCCTCCAGGGGCCCTAAAGGCGATTCCGTTCCTTACTTTCTTCAGCTTCCAGCGGCTGCCGGCATTCCCTGACGTGTGGCCACACCATTCTAGTCTGCCTCTGTGGTCACGTTGTCTCTTTCTGTTCTGTGTGTCGTTTCCCTCTTCCTCTCTTTTATAAGGACACTCGTGCTGAATTTAGGGCCTACTGGGATAATCCAGGATAATCTCCCTGTCGCAAAGTTGTTAACACATCTGCAAAGACTCTTTTCCAAGTAAAACAACATTCACAGTTTCCAGGGAGTAGGATTATTCTCTGTGGGGCCACCATTTAGCCTACTACATGTGTGAACAATCAAGACGGCCTGAGATGAAGTCACCCGTGCTTCACGGGCCAGGCACTCCCCAGGCATTACCAAATTTCCACCAAAATCTTGTGGAGATTTAGCTAGTCTATCAGAGATGGGATAGAAATGACTGGTGTTCTGGTAGGAGGTTGAACTAGGCGATATCTAAGACACTTTCCATGACCAAGATTATATAATCAGGTGACTCTTTTAGATGACAAATTGTGTGGAATACTTATTAATAGGGATAAACCAGAGATTTGTTTTTATATTTATAAATTATTTGTTTGGAAATAATTTTAAACTTTAAAAAGTTGGAAAAATAAAAATAGTTCAAGGAACACTCGAATACGCTTTACCCAGATTGGCCTCTTGTAAACATTTAGCCTGTTTGCTCTGTCATTCCCCCCACACGTGTGTGTGTGTGCGCGCGTATCTATACTTTTTTAATCTGGACCATTCGAGGGTGAGTTATATGCACCATGGCCCTTACTCCTAAGTACTTCAGTATGTGTTTCCCAAGAATGGGGATATTCTCTTTCATGAGCACACGGTTATCAACTTCATACATTTACATTGCTCTAACACTTTAATCTCTGGTCTATATTCCAGTTTTGTTGGTTGATGTTTTAGTTTTTCCCTCGGGGCAGGATCCAGTTCCTGGTGAAGTATTGCGTTTAGTTTCATGTCTCCTGTTTGCTTTAACTGGGAACAGTTTTCCAGCCTGTTTACAGACTTTTGTGGCATTCACGTTTCTGAAGAGTCCAGAACAGAAGTTTGTTCATATAGAATGAAAGATGAATTCAGAGCAAAATAGATTTTGAGCTTAGTTATTTTGTGACCAGAAGACAGACTTTTCCTTTTTCCCTATGAGAATCATTTAAACAATTACAATTGATTTTACTGTTTGTTGATGAAATAGTGAACTACCTTTTCAAACTAAGAACACCAAAATTTTACTAATTTCATCAAATAACGTTAGTTCCATCTAGTACTCAATTATAATTTTTCTTCTTCTTGATTTTCGTATTCATTATTACTTCTACCACCATCACTACCATTTATTGAATGTTTACTATGGGCCAGGTCCTGGATTAGCTACGTAACATGTGGTCTGATTTAATCATTGTTTTATCGGTCCAGGAGGATAAGTCATCTGCCCAGCATGAAGTAGCTAGAATGTGTCGGAGCTGAGATTTAGTCCTTGGTCCTTCTAACTCGATAGGCAATACTACGTCGTACCACTGCATCATGCCACAGTAGAAAGACACAGAGTTAAGGAAGGATCCAGAAGAAAGGAAGATGGAGAAGGAGGGGGGAATAAAGGCTGTGTGCCTGGATGCATGGCCGCTTCTCTCAGCCGTAATTTCTCTCAACATTTCCCTGCATACTTGAAGTCTTTGCTGTTATGGCTTGGCCTCTTTATATGGTCATAAATTTTTATTTGCATTCTTCTCTAATCAATATGCTTTACAAGAATTTAGAGATATAGATAAAAGTATACACGGAGCTGAACAGCATTCCTGAAGGAATTTTATTTTAGCCAGAGAAGGGTACTGACTAAGGCGTTTTTGAAGAAGAAAGTACACTTGGATCAGTGGTGCTGACATTCTAAATCGTGTCGTAGAGGCCTGTGTGTCAGAGGAAGTGTGGACATTCTGTACAAGGCAGATTAAGGCAGAGCATGGTTTGTTATTTAATCCTAGACTCTAGGCTGCATGAGGACAGGGCTGTTCTGTCGTATTGAGCAGTGTATCCCAGAACCTAGCATGGTGTCTGACACACTCCTGTTTTCCTCAGACCATACTGAGGAATTTGTTGCTTAATGAATGAATGTAAAACCATATGAAGCTTTTCCCCGCTTGTTCATAATATAGAACTATAACTACTATGGTGGGGAAGTGAAAGGGTTGCTTTGGGAATGAGACAAAAGTTAGTCTGGAGGAAAAATAAATTTATGATGAATTCCTTCTTTTAAAGCTGAAAAGACATTTCATTATAGTTATAGAAACTGATGCCTGAAACAGGTCGTGCTCAGCAGGGCAGACTTAGGAATCATTCTTCTGACCCCTTTCCATGTTCTTTCCACTGTGTAATTCAGTTGTTCCATTGGTGGCTAGGTAGTAGGAAATCTACTCATCTTCGTAGATGAGATTAATTCATTTGTCTAAGTTTACTAATTAGCTTTGCTGTACTTATCCACTGTTATTTTCATCAGTTCAGAATTCAGAAGAATATTGGCTAGAGCTAGATTCCTTGGAAATTCTCTAGTAATATATTGATAAAATTAGTATATTCTCTGCAGTCTTATTGTATGTAGTAAAAGGTTTTTTTTCCTCCTACCCTTCTGTGTTCTTAACTGGGCTCTCTAACAAAAAACAGATTAATGAAATAAAAAACATACAATGTATTTAATAAAAGTTTTACATATTGGAGGCTGGCCTGATGGTGTAGTGGTTGGGTTTGCATGCTCTACTTCAGTGGCCCTGGGTTCGTGGGGTCAGATCCTGGGCATGGACCTAGCACTACTTGTGAAGCCATGCTGAGGTGGGTCCCATATAGATGAACTAAAAGGATGTACAACTAGGATATACAACTAGGTACTGGGGCTTTGAGGAGAGAAAAAAAAAGAAGATTGGTAAAAGAAGTTAGCTCAGGGCCAATCTTCCTCACGAAAAAAAAAAAAGAAAGTTTTATGTGATATGGGAGCCTTCATAAGGAAATGAAGACTGGGATAAATGGTTGAACCTGAGTGTTTTTATACTAGATTTGATGAAGAGTGGAAAGTCATGGAAAAAAGTGATAGGATAAAAGAGTAGAGCAAGGGTAATAACCTGGGGGAACTTAGCAAGGGCTGTGTTCAGATTCTTCTCCGTGTCCCTCTGTCTTTGGGGATAAGGATGCTCCTTTCCTCTGGGTGCAGGGAGCAGGGAGGGCACCTCTCACATGAAGGCCTTATGGCCTGCTTCAGGGGAGAAGGAGATGGGGAGGGAGTCAGAGAGTCCTTCCAGCACCTGCTCTTTCCCAAATTCCTTCAGCTGAAAATAGTCCACATGCCAAGGTGCCGTATTTCGGGGTTACTTGTCCTGAACCCCGTCATGTGGATGTAGTTGGGTTTCTTTGAAGGTCTAAGATATTCCTTTCCAGAGAATCAAGTGGAAAACTCTTTCTCCAGGCCCTAGTCAGGGTTTGCTGTGCTGCAAATCTGAGGGAGAATTCAGGAAGTAGTTTTAAAGGGGCTGACAGAGGAAGACAAGTAGCAAAGGAGGGGGAAGGCAGTGATCAGAGCAGGATGAGAGGGCGCTCTGCAGGGAGAGAATTTGATAATGAATGTGGTCAAGGTGTCAGCAGTTGCTCAAAGTGGACTTGCCTAGGAGTTTGGAAATTTTGTTCATATAATAGAGTTCTTTGATCGTACTATAACAGAGAAGAAATTTCTGTGTTGTGAAAAATGGAAAGTGGGATGACTTCAAAGGGAAGCTGTTGAAGCTGGGAAGACGATTGCATGTTTCTAAAAATGCTGAAATGAATGCCTAATGGCACTGAACTGTGGATTTACAGTGTGCTAACGTATTCTGACACTGCCGTTTGCGTCAAGATTTCTTATAAAAATTGTTCAAATACTCTTGTTTGTGATTAAAAAAAGACTCTCATGGAAATATGTTAATAGTTTTCAAATAAAATTTGAGACCATGGCATTCATTATAAGATCAGTTTTTGATACTTCATATGTACAGAGTCCTTAACGTATGAATGGGGACTTGTATAAGTCAGTTTTAGAGGCCTGCGTTTCCCTGTATGACTGAAATATGTGGTAATGCTGGTCTTGCTCTCAGGCCAGCCAACTAGATCTTAGCTAATGCGTATCTTATTGTACAGATGTTAACACCTTGAGTCCTGAGATCAAGGAGCCATAATATACCAGAGGAGAAAGAGTGCTCCCCTCTCCCCATTCCCAAATAGATTTAAATTTCAAACCTTATTCTATTTCTCTGTCCATTCCTTAAATCACCCTCTTTTTTCCCCAGTTCCCAGTGCTTGTATGTATCCTCCTAAGATGCTCTCTTTTCCAGAGTGTTCATGTTCCATCCTGGACTCTCAGGACCGCTGGTCTCAAGCTAAGGTCAGGAGGAAAGCCTGATGGGCCAGACTGATGGGCACCTAGTTTCCCAGTGTCCATACCTCATGGAGCACTCTAGCCATCCTGCAGGGAAATAAATCTCTGGTGGAATTTCAGACAGGTTGAAGAAAGAGAAGTCAATCATGAGTAGGAAGGCCAGTGTGGAAGTAAGCTAGTCAGGCCTCGAGTCTGCCCGTGGGAGCTTTTTCTAAGCTGTTCCTCCTTGTTGCAGCGTCTTCCCCCACTGACTTTGGAACTCAAGGAAGGTGGTGGAGTGTGGTGGTTGAGAACACAGGCTCTGGACCAAGCTGTCTGGACTCACATCTCCCCTTGACTATTTACTAGACATGTGACCTTGAACCTTTCTAAGCCTTTGTTTTCTCATCTGTAAAACAGAGAGAAGAGTGTCCCCTTTATATCTATAGATCCGTAAGATCATTAGCAAGCTTCAGGTTTTTCCTCCTGCCTTCCATACCAGTGGCTGTTGTGGTCTTGATGTTTGCATTTGTATGGGTTTGACTCATAATATTGCCTATATATTGAAAAGAAGAGGCTGCCCATAATGTGCAGCTTTAGTGGCTTTATAATAATATTACAGTAATGGATGCCAGTTAAATGGTGAACTCTAAACAAAGGAACGTGTTTTTCGTGGTCTCGCCAAGGCTCGAACTAACACCTTTTTTCCCCTCCCATGGGTCTGACAGTTTGAGGTGAGATGCTCTGAGTGTTCGGCAGCTAGCTGGGTTGTTTGTGAGCCATCCCATCACTGGTTGATTTTAGCCTAGGTAAAGTAATTCACAGAGCCACAGCCCAGTAGAGCCACAAACACAACATAGCATTTCAGCCTTCTGCCTGAGGAGACAACTGGCACTTATGTTTTCTATAAGAACAGTATTTTTTAAATAAATGAAAAACCCTGATACTTTAAAATCTCCAAAAAAACAGGACAGCTTGCAGAATTCTTGAAGAATAGTGTAAAAATCTTGTTTCTTAAGTTTTAGGAAAGATATAACATAAGTTCCCTGACAAGTTCTAAAAGTAGACATGTTTCCTATAAGTCTGTTGTCTGAGTTAATGAATTTTAATGTTATCCTTCCTTCTTGGGTTTTTTTTTTTCTTTTTTTTGGTGAGGAAGATTGGCCCCGAGCTAACATCTGTTGCCAATCTTCCTCTTTTTGCTTGAGGAAAATTGTTCCTGAGCTAACATCTGTGCCCATCTTCCTCTATTTTTTGTATGTAGGATGCTGCTGCAGCATGCCTTGACAAGCTGTGTGTAGGTCCGCACCCAGGATCTGAACCTGCACTCCCTGGGCCGCTGAAGCAGAGTACACAAACTTAACCCTATGCCACTGGGCCGGGCCCTAATATTATCCTTCTTTTATCTCACAATTTGTTATTGTTGCCAAATGTTTTAAACATCTTTTATTTTCCATAAACTTAAAAACCTTGAGAAACCATATTTGTAGATACTTTGATTTTACTGAGTATTTGTATATAATAGAGCAATTTTAATGTTTCTTCTGGGTTGTTAAATTTCCAAAGTTTTGTCTTGTAAATTTAATTTCTGATTAGCGCTTTCTTGCTGAATTTTAAAACTAATTTTCCATAGTTGACAAGATCAAACAGAAACACAGTTTTTTTCAGAGGAACAGCATTTTTCAGATGAGTTTCCCAGAAACACCAGTGTTGTGAGTTGCCCTGGAAAAAAAAATGGTTTGCATTGCCAAAAGAGTTTGGCCGGCAGCATTGTCGGGTGGAAGAGATTTACGGTACGCATTAGCATATTACAGACTGAGAACTGTGCGGAAGAACCCTGTTGAATCCAGTGTTTCACAAATTCACTTGGTCATGGATTCCTTTTACCAAAGAATATCTATTAATGTCCCTTTGGGAAATTCTGCAGGAGAGTTTTAGAGCGGCCGCTTTTAAGCAAATATAATTAATTTTGTGTTAATTTGAATTACAGATTTGGACGGGATCTAGTCCATTTGGTGTCATTGCAGGAATGTGTTCTCACAGCCTTTCTTATGGGTCATTGATTTTTCTAATTTATGGACAGCTTACGCTTTCAGTCTACTTGAATTGTAACTGAGCTGTTTCTTTCACTGTCTGGAATTTGCTTACTGTAACTCCCACCTGCTTATCTTGGGCCAGCCCCCCCAGAAGGGTATAAAACATATACGGCAGCTCTTAAATATCTGAAGAAATGATTTTGTACCTTTTTAAAAAAAATTTCTTATCAATCACATACTTCCGTTTCCTGTATTTCATTTTCATGTGATAGAATTTTTATATCATACCTTTCTTTTTCTAGCATGTTCTCTGTCATTTTTTGCATTTGAAAATTTTAAGACCGTTGAGTTGGAGGCAGCTGGAGTTAGAGGAAGTCTAGCAGGCATTCGGAGCTGTACAGCAAGAGCGTGGGCGAAGCCGTCCACACAGTGGGCTCAGCTCCGTTTATATTCTCTTTCACCTCCCTACCTTTGTGCAGGTTGAGCTGTTTACCTATTTACTTACCTTTACAGTGTTTTTTTTCTGTGTTGCAGAATAACTATTTTCATCTTAACCATTTTCCAGTTTTTTGCAAAGAACATGTATTACTTTTATTATCAGAAAAGAACAAGATACTGTTATTTTGTAAAAATTTACTATTTTCCACTCTTCACTTGCTATAGCAAAGGAAGACAATTGGATATTTCATCTTTCTAGGAGTAAAGGAGTGATAATGGCTAACGTGCTGCTACTCCTAAGGGTATTTGTGTTTCAACCAAGGACTCTTGGAGGGGGTCTTATAAATATTTATGGCCTGAGGGTCAAATCCGGCCACAGTCTGTTTTTTGGTACAGTCCGTGAGCTAAGAATTGTTTTTACATTTTTAAAGAATTGAAAACAGAAGAACAATAATATTTGGAGACACATGAAAATTATATGAAATTCAGAATTCAGTGTCCATAAGTAAAATTGTGCTGAACCCAGCTGTGCCCATTCACATAAGTGTTGTCATGCCATGTGACCCTTAAAGCCGAAGATATTTACTGTCTGGCTGTTTACAGAAAAAATTTGCCGGCTGTGTCTCAGGGGAAGGTTTTGAATAAATTTAGGGTAAAGTTTTGTGTATATTTACTCAGTGGTGAGGGGTGGCCTTTTGTGTCCCCCCGAATCTATTTATGAAGATTTTCCTTTCCTATTTGTAAGGCCAGCTGTGGTTCTATGAATACGCTTTTGTATCATAGCTATTTGCTGAATGAGCTTCCCTCTTTGATTTATGTCACAAAATGGTATTTGAAAAGGCCAGCTCAGTATATTGCTTTACTACATAGGCAAATTTTATTTCTGTCATAATCCTCGTTGAGTCAAGATATAGTGGTGAAAGATAGACCCGTTGCAAATGCACTTCAAATAAGTGTTCAGTAAGTACATGATGCTGACGTAAAGCAGAGGAAATGTTTCCTCTATCGCTCACGTTGGGCCTGTTTCCCAACCAGGTCGTCTGGTAACTCTTTAACTATGTCTATTCTATTTGCTTTTCTCTTACTTAATATATATACACCTCCTTTTTGATCTAGATTAAAGGTTTTATAGTGGTTGGCATTGTCAGCTTTTCTAGCTTTATTAGTATTATGATCAGACCTTTTTTTAAATTAAATATTAATTATCTTTGGAACTATTTTTTAATAAATGCAAATCACACATCTTTTAAACTGTATTTCAGTTGTATGTGCTGGCCCATATGAAACAGTCTAACATCCTGTCTATATTCTGGGCACTGTTATTAATTCTTGTTCAACTGTGACATTACCGTGTGCAAACATTGCTGCCGCTCGCTATCTCAAAGAGTGTGATTAAAATGTGTTTAAGAACAGCTTTATTGAGATGTGATTTGCACAGTGTAAATTTCACTTGCTTTAATTGTATAATTGAACAATTTTCATTAAATTTACAGAACTCTGCAGCTATTAGCACAGTCTAATTTTAGAATATTCCTATTGCCCCAAAAAGAAACCTCCTGCCCGTTTGCCCTGTTCCCCCGTCTCCCCCCAGCGCTAGGCAACCACTGATAGACGTTCTATCTCAATAGCTTTGCTTTTCTGGATATTTCACATAAGAAGGTTGAGATAATATGTGTTCTTTTGTGTCTGGCTTCTTCCACTTAGCATTATGTTTTCAAGGTTTCTCCATGTGTGGCAGGTATCTTCACTCCTTTTTTATTGTCAAGTAGTATTCCGTTCTATGGCTATATAACATTTTGTTTAGACAACCTCACACTTACTTGATTTTTGGGTTGTTTCCACTTTTTTTGCAATTATGAGCAATGCTGCTATAAACATAAACATACAAGTCTTTCTAGGGACAAATGTTTTAATTTCACTTGCATATTTATCTGGGAGTGGAATTGCTGGGTTATGCAGTCAGTCTAGTTTGACATTTTAAGAGACTGCCAATCTGTTTTCCAAAGTGGTCGCACCATTTTATAATTCAACGAGCAGCGTGTGAGAGTTTCCCTTTCTTTAAATCCTTGCTAATACTTGTTATTGTCTGTCTTTTTGATTTTAGCTATCCTAGTGGGAATGAAATGCTATCTCGTGATTTTGCTTTGTAGTTCTCTAATGACTAATGACGTTGAGCCCTTTTTCATGCACTTATTGGCCATATGTATATCTTCTTTGGTGAAATGTCTATTCAGATCTTTGCCTATTTTTAAATTGGGTTATATGCCCTCTTATTATTGGGTTTTCTATTATCACTTATGCTTTTGGTGTCATGTATAAGAAATCTTTGCCTAATCCGAGGTCACAAAGATTTACTCCTATATTTTCATCTAACATCTGTAAAATTTCAGCTCTTACATTTAGATCTTTGATCCATTTTGAGGAAAAGGTTCAAATGAGAGTCCCTTTGCATGTGGATATTCAGTTTCCCAGCACCATTTATTGAAGAGACTATCCCCTCTCCACCAAATTACCTTTGTTCTTTTGTCAAAAACCAGTTGTCCATAAATGTGTGGGTTTAATTTTAGACTTTATATTGTTTCATTGATCCATATGTCTGTTTTTATTAAAAATATTTTAAGATTCATTATTAAGTCTTGAAATTTGATTTTTCTGAACACCTTCCTGTCAGTCATTTGTGAAACTAATTTAGCTGGGGAAGGGGAAATGCTTTGGCAGGTTTGGCATGCAGCAATGGATGTGTCACCTCTGTGTGTCAGTCATTCATTCAGCAGCATATATTTAGTTCTCACTGTGTGATAGGACATGATGCCAGGTATCAAGTCTCATGGATGCCATGATGGGCCCTGGGGGCAAAGACAAATCCCTTGCTAGGAAGTAGCTTGATGGAGTTCATGAATCTTTTTCTCCTTGTAACTGGACAGGCACTCAAGGGCTCACAGCTGAGGGCATGGCTAAGGTCACAGGCAAAGTGCAGATGACTAATCTTTTATTTATTGGACATTTGAGTATGTACTGTCTGAAAGGTACTGTGCAAAGGACGAGGCATTTACAATGAGGACCTAAGACAGGGCCCTGTCCTTTTAAGGGGCTTTGTTTATGTATATCATGGACAGAAAACTATTCTATAAGGAAAATGATGATTGACGTCCTCATATAAACCAAGGAATATGGGAACGCAGAAGAGGGGAAGCCACAGCCTGACTGACATTTCTGACCTTAAAGGAAAAGTAAGATTTCAGTAGCCAGAGGAAGAGTCGGAACAGAACAGCGTTTCAGGTAAAAGGATTAGAATGAGTACAAGCAGAGAATATGACAGCAGTGGTTTGGGAATGTGACCTCAGCTGTTCAGCTAACATTCTTTCACATTCTCTTAGCGTTTGGGATTGAAAGTGAAACTCGCCTGTTAGGGTGCTGAGGTGCGTGTTTCGGGGAGTGTACCCACAGCTGTGTCCTGTGGCTCACCTCCAGAAATTCGGCCTCTGATTCGCTAGGTGGTACCTGGCTCAAGCCTGCTCTTGGTGAAAGGCTGATTTAAAAGAGAGGGTGCTCAGAACAGGGGCTGGAGAGAAATAACTTCCACTCAAGTTTTAGGCTTTCGTCTGAGACCTAAATGCGGCATCTGCTCTGTGACTTTGATCGTGTACAACTGGGAGGACTAGCTGTTGAGCATTTGTGGTCCGCAGATCTCTGTTGAGTAGGTTGGAATCTGGGAATTTGGCAAAATTGTAACGTCATTTAGGGACTAATCACTTTGAGGAAATTGATAGCATCTTTGAAAGTTTCAATCCTCCTACAGAAGGTATAATTCTGTTGCAGAGATTAATTTTAACAACAGCATATATAACATCTGTCAAATTTTTTTTCATTAAATAATGAATGGAATAAACCTGCGTTTATAATTCTATCCAAACATATCAGTGTCCCAGATATGTATTACAGTGGTTTTATTTTGGAAAATATAAATCATGGTACTGGGGCCTTGGATGTTCATCTGGATTTAAGGTCACTTTTTATTTAACAGAGAAGAGATGTTAAGCGTGAGCATGGATTCTAGCAGAGGCAGTGGAATCTCATCATCTGGGGGTGTCTTTAAAAATAGTTTCAGTGTTCATCTCCCAGTGACAGTTGTCTTGATCATAATCCTGGGTTATGGGAAAGATTTAAGGAAGAGGATGCAACCAGTTGTTCTCCGTTGTTTATTTGTAAGGAACTGAGGAAATGAGCTTATGTTTAAAGAAGAGTGATGAATTAGTTTGCATATAAAGTATCAGAGAGTATCAAGAATATTATAAAGGTCTTAAAGCTATAAAATATGTACTGAGAGACCCGTAGATTTCCCAGTCCTTGAGAGTTAAAAAGAGATGCAGCAACGGCTGTGTCATCCCTGCCCTTGGTAGTTTCTTGCCCTGGCCAATAATGCTCTGAAAGGGACACCAGGAAGTGCCCGCAGTGGAGTGACCCGAAGATATCCGCACTTGCCAGCTCCGCCTCCTCTGGAGCCTTATCCCCCCTCTTATCCCTGGGTGATGTTATTACTTGTCTAGTACTCACTCCTCTCTCTGAGGGCCTCTCTTCCTCCCCGGCCTGGAGCCTGACTCATATCATAACCGGTCCAGCTAGTGGCTTACCGTTGGGTTGAGGACTGGCAGAGCCATGCCAGACATCATCCATGAAGTAGATGGAGTTACTGTTTGAGGCCTTGGCTGCTGCTTTGATTTTGTGTGCACTGAGATTGTAGCTATTTTTTTTTTCTATAAACAGCTGTGTTGTTAAAGGCATTTTAAATGGTGCCAAAAGGAGGGAGGACACTTCTTATTTGGGGCAAGTGTCCGCTTCATTGTTGAATCATTGTATAACAGGTCACGCATTGACACCCTATAGCGCATTCCACAAAAGCCCCGAAGGGGGTAATTCAGCTCAGAAGTATTCAGTAAGCAGTTGCCAACACCAGCACTTGAATCAGATCTGCCAAGTAGGAAGCTGAAATTTTTATTTGTCTCTTTCCTATCTCTTTTCTGGACCGTTCTCTCCCCACTCACCAGCTGCTGAGGGTCCTCCCGCTGCCTTCTCAAGGTTAAAAGTTTTTCTGGAATCCTACCATGCCCTTCCACCACCCTCCTCCAAAAAAAATTATTCCGTCTTCTTGCCAAGTGATTAAGTTTTCTTAGTAACTTATCTTAATAACTTATCTTAATCGATAATAGATAGGTGTTAGGAAGAAAATCAGGGGCTGGCCTGGTGGCGCAGTGGTTAAGTGTGCACGTTCTGCTTTGGTGGCCTGGGGTTTACTGGTTCGGATCCTGGGTGCAGATGTGGCACCACTTGTCAAGCCATGCTGTGATAGGCATCCCACATATAAAGTAGAGCAAGATGGACATGGATGTTAGCTCAGGACCGGTCTTCCTCAGCAAAAAGAGGAGGATTGGCGGTAGATGTTAGCTCAGGGCTAATCTTCCTCAAGAAAAAAGAAAAAAAGGAAAAAGAAAATCAGTCTGATCAGGTGACTTGGCATTAAGGGGCAGATGACTGATAAGCTGCCCTATCCCAGGAGCTATGTTTATTTTCCTATAGGAACTGAATGCATCTCCAATTTCTAATAGTTAATCCGAACCTGACTTAGGAAGTTGGTATGACCTTACCAGACAGTCGTTAGTGGGGATTTGGTGAGGAAAAACACATTTTTTGAACTAGTCATAAATTTTTGTTATGCTGTGATTTAAACAAAGCTAATTTAAAAATATTTAAAATAATTTTACATGATTTTTACTGAAAATATGCATAATTCTGTTTCAAAACTTTTTCAGTAAAAGCTAGAATTTGAAAATGCAGTGGAATCTGTTTACAGTGTTGGTGGTAAAGGACAGGACTTCGGTGCTGTAGGTGTAGCCGACCTGTGTTAAACAGGCTTATGTCTAGTTATGTTTTTTAGGACCTGGCACAAATGAACTCGTGTAGTACTTAGCTAATATAATAGTATTCTCAGTTGTCATTATTTGTCTTGTTGTTAAATTGCTATGGTCACGTATATATGTTTGTATCACAATTTAGAAGTGCTAAGTGATCATAACACCCACTTTTCCCAGCTCTTTCTCTTTGTTGCCCAAACTGGGAGAAGGTAAGCATAGTGAGAAAGAGGTGAGCATAAAGATGCTAGTGATTGGTTCCTTCTCTTTTCCTTATGCTGTTACTGAAAACGGCTCTTGTTAGATGGCACTTAGCATGATCTTTTGAAGTGGTAAATGGTTGAAAGATTTATCTAAGTAATGAGCTAGCAGGATATTTGAAAAACTTTTAAAAGGCGAGTCCCATATCCTTCTGCCAAACATCACTGGGTTTTGCCCTCAGTGACTGAATACTGGACAGAAGCATCCCTCCGTCTCACCTAAAATACCTCACTCCCTTTTGTAAAGACCCCGTGGAATGGATAGTGCGGATGTCTTTATAGACGAATGCTGCTTTGTTTGATTGTAGTATGGAGGTTGTCTAGACCACATCTTTAATAAAAATTAACTCCCCAAAACAGTGGGCAGACATGAAAAGATTAGCATGCCAGAGTAATTGGTTTGTGAATTTATTTTTCTCTTTCAGTTACATTATTTTTAACTGCTCAGCCCCAAGACCTGTACAGCTCTGCGAGCAATAAAGATCAGCAGGCTGAGGGGAAAAGCCACGGAAAAATCGATTTTTGTCTGTCTTCTTTGACAAAAGGGACACACTAGAGGGAGAGAGAACCAAACCCAAATCCAAAATAAATTGCTACAGAAAAGAGCTACATGCTTCAAAAATTTAAAAAATTGAAATAGCCTTTTAAAATGTTCCTACAAGAATGATGAAACTTCCAGAAGAGAACATAAAAAAATACCTAGGTTGAAACTATGACTAAAATGCCCCCAAATCTTAAAGATTGGATCAGTAATATAAATGCTTTTATTTTATTTGACTACCTATAGGTCTATCTTGTACTGAAAGACTAGAGAAGACTTTTTGTTTTTGCTTGTTATTTTAATTGATTGTAGGTTGTCAACCTGAAAGCTTAGAAGAGAAGTCTTTTTTGTCAAAGAACTAATCGGGTCCAATGTGGAGCAGGCAGATTATTTGTACTGCCTAGGACCAACAGTGATTTGTTTAAAAGTCTGCATTATTTTATTCATCAGTATCTTAAGATGTATGACAAATATGTTTATTTTATAGTTTAAAAAAACAGTAAGGGAGATGAATTATGTATGGCTCTATTGCTTACCTAACATATTGCCTAAAAAAAGCATGACCTCCTTTTTATTACATCAGATAAAGCTATTTCCCTATTATACTTACCTGCACCAACTTAGAATTCATGGTCACTTTGGGAGAATCTGAGCTGTAGTTTTATTCTTGCACAACTCTTGAAGAAATAGTACTGAAATAAATTTGTAATAAACAAAACTGTTCAGATAAGGTAAGTACCTAAGAGAACACATTGTTTTTAAGCATTTGTGTGTATTTTAAAAGCATCAATTTACTTATCAATAATTGATATGGTAATATATTGAAATAGATCATTTTTATTTATTTTTTGAAGTAGGGCTTCTCAGGTGCTCTCCCAGGAGAATGTGGTAGCTTATTTTGCGTGAGTATATTTGTTTGAAGTAAAAAATAATTGCATTGAAGAACATTTTAATTCATAGTTTTCCCTGAAGCGATCTCCCTTCTCTTCACCTAGTTAGTACAGGCAACTGTAGGTTTATTGTAGGTTTGGTTCCAGACCACTGCAATAAAGCGAATTACACAAATCTTGGGTTTCCCACTGCATGTAAAAGTTATGTTTATACTATCTGTAGTCTATTAAAGTGTGCAATAGCATTATATCTAAAAAAACCAATGTGCATACCTTAATTCAAAAATACTTTATTGCTAAAAAATGCTAACCATCATCTGAGCCTTCAGCGAGCCATAACCTGTTTGCAGGTGGAGGGTCTTGCCTCAGTGTGGATGGCTGCTGACTCATCAGGGTGGTGGCTGCTGATGGGCTAGGGTGGCTGGGGCAATTTTTAAAAATAGGACAAAAATGAAGTTTCTTGTATCAGTTGACTCTTCCTTTCACAGATGATTTCTCTGTAGCATGTGATGGTGTTTGACAGCATTTTACCTACAGTAGAACTTTCAAAATTAGAGTCAGTCCTCAGGCTACTGCTTTTTCCACTAAGTTTATGTAATATTCTAAATAGTTTTATGTCATTTTCACAGTCTTCAGAGCATCTTCACCAGGAGTAGATTCCATCTCAAGAAACCACTTTCTGTGCTCATCCCTAAGAAGCAACTCCTCATGCATTCAAGTTTTACCATGAGATTGCAGCAATTCAGTCACATCTTCAGGCTCCACTTCTCTTTTTTTTTGAGGAAGATTAGCCCTGAGCTGACATCTGCCGCCAATCCTCCTCTTTTTGCTGATGAAGATTGGCCCTGAGCTAACATCCATGCCCATCTTCCTCTACTTTATATGTGGGATGCCTGCCACAGCATGTCTTGATAAGCAATACGTAGGTCTGCACCTAGGATCCGAACTCACGAACCCTGGGCTGCCTAAGAAGAGTGTGCAAACTTAACCATTATGCCACTGGCCTGGCCCCCTGCAGGCTCTACTTCTAATTTTAGTTTTCTTGCCATTTCTATCACATGTGCAGTGATTTCCTCCACTGAAGTCTAGAACCCTTCCACGTCATCCATGAAGGCTGCAATCATATTCTTCCAAACTCTTGCTAATGTTGATATTTTGACCTCTTCCCATGTTCTTATGGCATCTAGAATGGTGAATCCTTTCCAGAAGGTTTTCAATTTATTTTACCCAGATCTGTCAGAGGAATCCCTATCTATGGCAGCTATAGCCTTATGAAATGTATTTATTGAATAATAGAACTCAAAAGTTGAAATTACTCCTTGATCCACAGGCTGCAGAATGGATGTTGTATTAGGATGCATGAAAACAAAATTAATCTTGGCGTACATCTCCATCAGAGCTCTTGGGTGACCAGGTGCCTTGTCAACGAGCAGTAATATTTTGAAAGGGATCTTTTTTTCTGAGCAGTAGGTCTCAAGAGTGGGCTTACAATATTCAGTAAACAATGTTGTAAACAGATGTGCTGTCATCCAGGCTTTGTTGTATTTACAGAGCACAGGTGGAGTAGATTTAGCATAATTCTTAAGGGCCCTAGGATTTTCGGAATGGTAAATGAGCACTCGCTTCAACTTAAACTCACCTGCTGCATTAACCCCCAACAGGAGAGTCAGACTGTCCTTTGAAGCTTTGAAGCCAGATTTTGACTTCTCCTCTCCAGCTATGAAAGTCCTAGACAGCATCTTATTCCGATATATGGCTGTTTTTTTTTTTTTTTTAAAGATTTCATTTTTTTCCTTTTTCTCCCCAAAGCCCCCCAGTACATAGTTGTGTATTCTTCGTTGTGGGTTCTTCTAGTTGTGGCATGTGGGACGCTGCCTCAGCATGGTCTGATGAGCAGTGCCATGTCCGCGCCCAGGATTTGAACCAACGAAACACTGGGCCGCCTGCAGCGGAGCGCGCAAACTTAACCACTCGGCCACGGGGCCAGCCCCCTGATATATGGCTGTTTTGTCTGCATTGAAAATCTCTTGTTCAGTGTAGCCACCTTCAGTAATGATCTCAGCTAGATCTTCTGGAGAACTTGCTGCAGCTTCTACATCAGTGCTTGCTGCATCACTTTGCCGTTTTCTGTTATGGAGACGGCTTTTCTCCTTAAACCTCATGAACCGACCTCTGCTGGCTTAAACTTGTCTTCTGCAGCTTCCTCCCCTCTCTCAGCTTTCACAGAATTGAAGAGAGTTAGCGCCTTGCTCTGGATTAGGCTTTGGCTCAAGGGAATGTTGTGGCTGGTTTGATCTTCTGTCCAGACCACTAAAACTTTCTGCATATCAGCAATAAGGCTGTTTTGCTTTCTTGTCATTTGTGTGTTCACTGTGATAACACTTTTAATTTCCTTCAAGAACTTTTCCTTTGCATTTACAACTTGGCTAACTGTTTGGCGCAAGAGGTCTTGCTTTCAGCCTATTGGGGCTTTTGACATGCCATAATCATTTCTAGCTTTTGATTTAAAGTGAGAGATGTGTGACTCTTCCTGTCTTTTGAACATTTAGAAGCCATTGTAGGGTTATTAACTGGCCAAGTTTCACTGTTGTTGTCTCAGGGGATAGGGAGGTCTAAGGAGAGGGAGAGAGATGGGGGAACTGCCACTGGGTAGGGCAGTCAGAACACAGACAATATTTATGGATTAAGTTCACCGTCTAATATGGGTGCGGTTTGTGGCGCCCAAAAACAATTACAATGGTAACATCAAAGATCACTGATCAGAGATCGCTGTAACAAATATAATAGTACAGTTATGTACCACATAACTATGTTTCGGTCAACGACAGACTGCATATGTGATGGTGGTCCCATAAGATCAGTACCATACAGCATAGGTGTGTAGTAGGCTATACCGTCTAGGTTTGTGTATGGGCACTCAGTGATGTTCACGCAACGACGAAATTGCCTAATGACACATTTCTCAGAACGTACCCCCATTGTTAAGTGACACGCAACTGTACTGAAAAAATTTGAAATATTGCCTGAATTACCAACATGTGACAGAGATGCAAAGTGAGCAAACGCTGTCGGAAAAATGGTGCTGATAGACTTGCTCAACGCAGCGTTGCCACAAACCTTCAATTTGTAAAAATGCAATTATCTGCAAAGCGCAATAAAGCAAAGTGCAATAAAATGAGGTACACCTGTACAAGACAGTGAGATGATCTCATTTGAAACGAGACTTCTTTTATTATTTATGTCCCTTTCTAAAGATAGCCGGTTGTTTTCCAGAACACTGTATCCTTTAGATGTAGGACTTCTTTAAGAGAGGACTGTGACTCCTTCCTGTGGCTGACATTTTGCTCCTTGCTGCTGTGCTGGTATGTGAGCATTTCACCCAGGGTTCGCTGATTGAAGGTCCTTTGTCAGCCTCTTCCTGAGGGACCTTTCCTCCGTTATTCTGTACAGATTGGACCTTGGCGGCTTTATCTGTCGTTTGGGTTCGCTCAAATAATGGGGAGGAGGCTTTTATGTTGATCAGAGACACTGTGTCCTCATTCTGCTTAAAAGCCTGCACTTGTTCTCTTTGCTGAGGAAATGTCTAAACTTCTTAAAGTGGCACGTGAAGCCACCATGTCTCCCGGCCACCTGTCCTCCCTCACTTTCCGCTTCCCATTTCCCTGAGTTCACGGACTGCTTTCTTCCATGAAACTCACCATACAGCTGCATCCTTGCCTTTTTTCTTTGTTCTTGTCCCTCCCTGCCTTTGGAACATTCCCATCTTCTTTGCTGGGAGGACTTCTTAGATTCCAGACTTGGTTAAAGCTCCTCTCGAAGTTTCTGTCATCTCAGACTACAGGCTTCAAGAGCCGGAACTCTCTTATTATTCATCTTTGTACCCTTAGAAGTTCAATGATACCCTGGTATATAATGGGTGCTTAATAAATATTTAGTGACCTGAGTCGAGTTGTAGCTACGTGGTAGCAATAAGTTTAAATATAGGAAGTAAAATTTTTGTGGAATTTGTCTAGATTAACATCAACCAATACAAAGTCTGACTTTTGAAAAAGGTAGTGTTGAATGTTAAATAAGTGATATGAAGATCTTACCTTCAAGGGTGGGTTTGATTTAGCCCACGTAAAACCGAGCAATTATAAGTTAACAAAATGAAATTTTTAGAGTAATATTTTTGATCCGTTAAGCCATTTAGATCATACAGACTGGCATAGTCTACTCTATGCTCTCTCACAAGTAAACTTGAAATATTGTCTATGTCATCATCACCAGTGCCTTGTTTGGAATACCCCTTTTTTGCCGTTTTGTTTTCCTTCCTTAGGCTACTCTTCTTAAGCAAAAGATTAGTGCCCTCTGGGGTGAACCACAGGTGCAGTGTCGTCAACACATTTTAAAAAGCCCTGCAAAATTCTGGGAGAATTGTATGAAATGCAGAAAATGATGCTTTGTCCTTATTATGTAATTCAAGTTACATAATTTAGTCCCAGAGTATCTCAGAGTGCTTTCATTTTGCTCGTCAATTCCTCTGGCACTATGTATTCTGACAGCGTTTTGTCCCACAGGGAGAAAACATCCAAAATGAGAAGAAAGAATGTTTCATTAAAACTTGAAACTGGAAGGTTCCGACTGTTGGCAGTTAGTGTCGTCATCTGTGAAGGACTCAGACTGAGGGCAAAATATAAAGCTTTTCTGTGTCAGCTGAACTATTTAATTCCTTCCTCTCTTTCCCCTAAATTGATCACTTGATCAGATATTTTTCTAGAATGCCAGGTATTTCCACCTGGTTTATCCACTACCACTCCTTCCCCATAATGTTGATTGTTGATTTTTGATTTGTAATTGACACTCTCTTTTATCCCATTCTTTTGTGGTGAGGAAAATGAGCCAGTATTTATAAATCACTTAGCACTGGTTCAGGTACCTAGTGATAACTCATCGTTTATGTATTTTTGTTTATTATTGTTAATAATGGTGACATTTGTTTTACACAGAATAGTAAGGATGATAATAATGTTATATTTATGTAGCATTTTTCATCTACAGGATTTCTGTAGACCCACAGAGTAATCACCTGAGACAGGAAAAAGGGGCAGGAGTACATGATAACCATTGCCTCAGGATTTTTTCAAGCATTACAGAAGTTAAATTAGTCTATTTCTGTATTTTCTTCTAAAAATTTTAAGAAATTGAGCCCCAAGTCTTCAGAGTAGCTTTCCATTTTACATATAGTCTTTTAGGTTGACACATTGATTTTAAAACATGATGATAATTTTATTTTCGGATCATGGAATTTTTATTCTCTAGTTTGAACTAGAGGCCGTCTGTTTTCAAAGGTTTATTTTGCAGATGAGAAAGTTGAGGCCTAGAGATTTGAGCTGGTGCAGTTTATGAGCGCCGTGGCAGAAGCAAGACTAAACGCAGGTCTCCTAATTCTTCTTCCCTCATAACATGTTTTCTCTTTTCTTAACGTGGTTTTGCATGGCATGATGTTATTATTCTCCTTCTCTAAACATGCCTAATTTAATTTTTCTTTATTGTTGCATAAATATGATGGTGAAAAGTGACACCCGGTTTTAGAAAGCTGCCCTGATGCAGAAGCTTTAGTTCAGTCTGGCAGAGCACGTTGTGAAATTGCCTTCCTATGAAATAAGTGTTCAGAATCACACCCCATCTTTAACCGTCCTGGAGTGATAGTGACGTAGGAAGTGGGTATGGAGTGAAGTGTGACTCTGGCAGGGCGAGGGTGGGTGTAGCAGACCAGAGAGCATGGAATTCTCAGCGTTGTGTGTTAGTTACTGAAATGGGAGGTCCCACCCTGATCGTGTGCTTGTCTTCCACTGCCCCTGCTGTGTGCTGAGGATGTCAGAGCTGCACAATAAAGTCATTTATTTTGAGAGATTAAGCAGCTGGCTGAGGACCAGGAACTACATACTATTGTTTACATCAATGTGATCACTTATGTCCCTGTTCAGGCTCTTTGAGCATTAGGCAGCTTTCTGGTTATGCTGGAGATGCTTAGAGAAGTACCTGGATTTAGATGCATTGATGTGCACAGAATTCACAAGCTGAGCTCGTCTGTCTATTTTTAAGCAAGGCCTTAGCCTTATAAATTAAACTCATAGCTTGGAATGGGACTAAGTGAATTCTTACAGGACTCTCATATGTGAGTACAAAATTAAGTATTAGTGCTCAATTTCACTAAGTTACTTATCTGCATACATATGATAGTAGTAGATGTGTTCCTGAAAAGATCCTTGAAAATTGATTCCTCTCTGAAATATTGTCGAGTACTTGAGGGGATTGTCATTTAATGGTATCTCAAGGTAAACGTTATAGTGGAGGGGATAATCCTTTTGTAACTTATTTGGATATTTACATACTTTCTAAATAAGGATTGCCGAAATGTGTTAGGATATGCTTTTTTTGGGGGGGAAATAAAGTATTTTTTAAGCTTTCTTTTACTGTTGTGTAATCATCTTGTGTCACTAAAGATTTAACTGATATTCCCTGGGAATTAGGAAGTCAAAATAGGATGTCAGTTTGTGAGGGTGGGGACACTTGCTTAAAGTAATTTTTGACTCGCTTTCAGTTTTATTGGTCATTTTGTATGTACTATTGACATTAGCAGTTACTTAGAGCTATATGAGCCTAAGTTTAATACTCATATTATTTGAAGTTGATGACGCATAGATGGGTAATTTAATATTAAAAGGTTCTGTGATTTAGGCAAAAAGTCCCAGAATACTGGGTATAGGAGCCAGTGAATTTGTCTAAAACTCTTAAGCAAATTTTCCTCTTCATTAATGAAAAATATTTTGACACTAATAAAAGATACTGCAAAATATCAGTCAACTGAGATTATAAAGTTTGATGGCATTTAAACTACTTTTTTAGACTGAAAGACAACTATCAAAGGTTTGCTTCCAGTTTACATTAGGCCTTTTCTTGCTTGTTATGTAGTCAGATAGTTGTGATCCTACTTTAGGTCTTTTTCTTATTTTGTGCTGTATATTCACGTGACATTTTGCAAAGAAGATTGACTCATATGTACAAAACCTTCAGAGTTTACTCCCCAGACTGACAGGCATGTAGGGCTGATGGCCTGCGTGTGCTGTAGCTGGGCCTCTGGTCTCTGCCTCTTTCTGGACCGCTGCTTTGGCTCCTTTGATGAGAGCAGCGCAAAGTAACGCCGCCCAGAATCACCAAAAGATGAGAAAATGGAAATGTGCTAACCCTCTGTGGAGCAGCCATCTTCCCAGCCTGCGTCAGCATATGTCTGTCTGGGGCGAACCTCACAGGAGGCCAAGGATGTGCAGGAGACATCCCCACTTAGCGGGCTGAACAGAGCTTTTGGGAGATCTTTGTGGTTTGAGCTCTGAAATCACAAGCTTAAATGAGGCCTGTGGAATGGAGGAAGAAGCTGTTACAGGTTGGGTGTTAACGCTGTGCCAGTATTCATGTGGTCGTGAAAACCCTCCACCACAACAAGACTTACGTTGTGCAGAGGCCATCTAACCTGACATATGTGAATTTTAAAAACCTTTTTATTTTGAAATAACTATGAACTTACAGGAAGTTTCAAAAATTGTACACAGAGTCTCATGTACCCTTCACCTAGCTTACATCTATGGGTCTTAAAAGTGTGGAGTGTGTATCTCTGGCATCCTGGATCTTGTGTCACCAAGGGTGAAAGACACACTGGGGCTAAAATCTCGCCCCTCTTGCTAAGCTGGCTCTGGTTGCTGTGTCAGGAATCATGAATAAGGTCATTGCCATTGCCTATATTTAAAAAATTGTAATCCCGTGTCTTTGTCTAGGCTTATATTTATTCTAGCATATTAAATATGTAATAATTCTATTTGTTTTTATGAATTATTAATTTGAAATTTACTTTTTAAAATTTTTAAATGTAAGTTTAGTTTTTGTTTTTTTTTTAAAGATTGGCACCTGAGCTAACATCTGTTGTCAATCTTCTTTTCTTTTTATTTTTCTTCTTCTCCCAAAGTCCCCCAGTATATAGTTGTGTATTCTAGTTGTAAGTCCTTCTGGCTCTGCTAATATGGGACACCACCTCAGCATGGCCTGATGAGTGGTGCTAGGTTCGTGCCCGGGATCCGAACTGGTGAAACCCTGGACCACCGAAGCGGAGCACACAGACTTAACCACTCAGCCATGGGGCCAGCCCCTAAACTTAGTTTCTAAGTGATGAGAGAATCAAAATTTAAAAATTGCTTCATGAATGAACACCGTAGGAGGAATGTTTTCCACTTGGCCCCTCTCGTGTGAGTTTTAAGGATGATCCTGGGTTCCAGGACCAAAAGTTTTAAAACTGCTTTTCTCTGTGTAGGTTCGAAAACACGTGAACGACCTCTACGAAGACTTGAGGGATGGACACAATCTGATCTCTCTTTTAGAGGTTCTTTCAGGAGACACCTTGGTAAGTTTTAAATTTCTTAATTTGCTTTGAAGAACACACAATCCTCTCTGCATATGACCAGTATGTTTTCAGTACAGACTATTCAGATTTTTGCAACAGTCATCTTTTGAGCTGTGAATTCTGCCTGAAAAAGTGAATTCAGGTTGGATTCCTAATCATTTTCAAACTTCAAATGATGTGAATTTGGGAGATTGAATCGCTTTGATTACTTTGCTTGTATAATCAATTCTGTAATTAAAATACTATTTTTGTTCTCCCCTTTTTTTTTTACCTTTGGGTTTTTTTTGCTTAGCAGGAGTTGGATGCATAATATAACCACATATTAAAAGACTCACAAATAGCAAGGAAATAAACATTGCTTTCTGAAAACTGGTCTAACCCATTCCACAGGTGTCATTTCTTTTTTTGTGGACATTACTTCCCCTTCTCGGTTACTTGTTCTCCTTCATTCTGTTCTGTTCATGCTCTTCTTTTCATTTCTGGTCTGTCTTGTGTCTTTGCTGTCCTATCTTCTGTCTGTTGTATTCATTAGCCAAGGGAGCGAGATTTTTTGAAGACCTTACGATTGGTGAGTGCAACAGAAGCATGCGAATATGAACAGCATGAGGATGTGGAGGATGAGGATAAGGGGGTAGGTGTCGGCCCCCATAACTCGACTAACCTAGCTGTTACAGTGTGGTGAGCGCTAACGGGATAGGGAAGTAACCCACGGGTTCGGGCTCCTTTTTAGGAAACTATAGAAAGGACCAAAACCCATAGTGAGGTGGATGTGTGTGTACCAAAATATTAGACAAAGGAAATATTTTCTCTTTAAATTTATTTATACATTACTGTGCCCTGCATGGTAACTGAACATAGGCGCTTAAATTATATGATGGTATTTTAGCTAAAGAATTTTAAATACATTTTATGTAAATACAGAAATCTTGATAACTAACCTGCTAATTTTTATGCAAATTTACTCAATTCTGGAATTTAAATTTCAAACATGGCAACTCTTTATTGCTTTATTTGAAAGAATCTCTGGAAATTTAATAATTAAGCTTATGCTTTAAATCATACCTGTTGGCAATAAGGTATATGATGGACATTCTTTACCTATCTTCCATGTCTCATTTTATTTAGAAGAGGGGAAGGTTTTCAAATCTAGAGTCCTGATAGAACGCATAGAGCTGTTTCATCCTGTGACTTAGTTGACGTCAGCCCACCTTCACAAGACACATGTGCGTCTTCTGTCATCCACATCCAAAGTGCCCCCCCAATTTCATTGGAAATTGTGCTTTTTTGGATCCAGTGGGTGAATTGATCAACATCATTTCTCCCTAATTTTCCATTCTGTGGTCTGCTGTCTGGTTTATTATGGTGCCTTTGGCTTCAGCAACCTATGTATATATGAGAAGCTAAGCTGTCAGTTTTCTTTTTTCTTTTTTTCCCTTTGGAAGGTTTTATGTGGTAAATTTCATCTCCATTCTTTGTATTTTTGTTAAGCATTTTCTCAGCTCTGTTTCTTATGTTTTCCGTCTGCTGACTTATAACGTTTCTTAAGAGAAACGGCATCAAGGGAGAAGAATTATGGTTTGTCAGTTTTCCTGAGACAGTAAATAATCATGTCCATCCCCAAGTAGTGTAAAACTATTACAGAGTCCAACTGATTTTGTGAAAAAGCTAAAATAAAATAAAGAGGAAATATCTTATATGGCTTTAATTGCTTTTCTCTCTTCCTCTGTCGTGGCTAAAAAACTCCACTGTCTTTCTCCTTCTTGGTGATTTTTATACTAACTGCATGCTACTTTACGTCATTTTCATTAACATGCCAATACATAGATAACTATAAAAACCCTCTTGATAATCGTTAGAGTTTATTAAGAAGGTGGAAATGGGGAAAGGTATTTAGTTCTTTTTGGACATCCATAGCTAAAGAACCGTAGGTAAGAATTGTAGTACAGGGAATATAAAAAAGTCTATATGTTCTTTGGTGTTTTCTCTTTTCCTTTTGTTTAAATAAAACATTTGGAATAAAGTATGTATTTAAATAAAACATATTTGGAAAAATCTCTAGTAGTTTAAATTCAATCCCAGATAATAAAAAAATAATTTAAAATATCTTTAAAAGATGTAATGGGTTTACCCGAACAGTAAATACTGTTTTGACATATTAAGAGAGCATAAAGTAGCTTTTTATAGTATATTTAGCATAAGTATATTTAGCATGGTCAGTGGTATCAAAAACTATAGTGTTTTTTATACCTTGCATTTTTCTGTTCTTAGCCCCGAGAGAAAGGTCGGATGCGTTTCCACAGACTACAGAATGTACAAATTGCACTTGACTATTTGAAAAGACGCCAGGTATGATGCCTTACATAGACCATAATCATAAACATATGTGATTGAGTGAATCTACATAGCAACATGTCAGGGAATGAAAAGGTTAAATTTGACTATAAATTATAATCATTAAACATCTGCTTTTGTGAGACAAGTATTTAAAAATGTTTTTAAACATTTGTTCTAAAGAAAAGGAAGTTAAGTAAGCTCAGAGGAATGATAAGTGGCTACATTTCCATCTGAATAAGAGCTAGTACTGATTTTCCTTCTGTTAGAATTGGAATGGTTTTGCTTAAGAAGTTAATGACATTTTAGTAGCAACAGAATGTTAAGGATGCTCATGAACAGTTTTTAGTAGGGGTGAGGCAATACTTTTATTTTTTATAGTTAGTATATAAAATTACTTTATTTTTATAAAAAATGGTTTATATAATACTTTTTAAAAACTTAGTGTAAGCTTTTTTAATACTTAGTAGTGATGAGGCAATATTTTATTTTTTATAAGTAGATAGTATTGGATAATTTATAAGGGGTTAAAAATAAAACAATTATTTCTGACAACAGTCCCCAGGTAGCTTGAGGTTTTAGAATAAATCGTGGAAAAGAATGAACACCATGTTGGATATGATTTTGATTTGGTGGCATTGTATGTTACTGTGGCATAAGCCAAAGTATTGGTAAGTTTTCGATCAGTAGAAAAAAGGAGAGAAGGAAATTCAGGAGAATTGAAAGTATCTGAAAACAATGAGAAATCAGAAAGTGGCAACAGTTTTCCTTGTTAATGGAGTAGGAAAAAAGAAAGGGAAAGGGGGAGAGGGAAGTACTGTCTTTTATTATTCATTTATTTAGTTTATTAGGAACATTAAAATACTTTTATTTATTAAATTCTAATAAACACTGAGTACTTAAGTATTTTAAATGTTATTTGTGTTTGTCTTACTATTCCTGATTCTAGAGAAAGTTTCCGGAAGGATTAATGGTTAATTATGTTTCATTGTCTGAAGTGTTTTTGGCAGTGTTTTGTCCAGGAAGCAAAATGTTAGATATCATTGTATTTAATTTTTGATATTTAATTCTTTTGTTCAGGAAGTAAATGTTAGATATTATTACCATATCATTTACCTGAAAATGTGTAATTTGACAGTTGGTAAGCTTTAAGTCTGAGTATTTATATATATATTTTATATTTGAGCAGCCTTTTAAATGTCCAGTGACTTATATATTTACTTATCTTAGTAACAATTTATGGTGGACAAATAGAAAAATAAGGCTGGGTTGTTTTTTTTGTTACCCTTTGTGATAGAAGTATGAGAAAGATGTTAACACTATTTTATGATTCAGAACAGTTTCTTACTTAATGGTAAGAGTAAAATAAAGCTTATTTTCAAAAGACAGAATTATTTTAAATTTTAAAATCTCAAATATTTAGGACTTCTCAGTTTGAGTTGTATTTTTGTGTTGACAAGTGAGTACTTTTAATACTTGCTCTAGAAGACAAAACCAGAATATTTCCTCTGTGATTACTCTGTAATTTGCATTCTAAAATAAGTGCAGATGGGATAAGACAGTATTTTGAGGATTACTGGTTTTTTAAATCACTCATATTTTTCTTTGTGTAATTTAGAATTGCTTTTATGTAGGTAATGATAACTCGTGCAGGTTTGAAAAACAGTTTGTTTTTTTCTCTCTTCTTCTCATATAACACAGGTGAAATTAGTGAATATTAGAAATGATGACATAACAGATGGAAATCCCAAATTGACTTTGGGATTAATATGGACAATAATTTTGCACTTTCAGGTAAGCCCAATTTTTCTTAATTGTCACTTCTTTTTAGCCTCTTGTTGCTGGTTTTCAAGTGGTTCATATGGAGGGTGAATCAAGTGCATTCATGTCTTATGAAAGAAAACAAATTTAAGGCTTCTTTTCTTAAACATTGTATTTGGATCGTTCCTTTCAAGTAACATGCTGCATGTGAACCTGGCCCCCCGTATCCTGGTGTCCATAAGCTTAAATGGTTTTAGGGCAATGCTTGTAATTTCAGAAGACAAAGATTTCTTTTTATTCAATGTAGACACATTTTTTTTTGTTTATTGGACAATATTACCTGACTTAGACACATGAAAATTTTGTGACTCAATCCTTATTTAGAATGAGTTTTCTTGGTATTATAGTTTGTCAACGATGCAGACTATTTTCTCCTATTGGTAGACACTAGATGGCAGTATGGTTATCATAAAGAGATCTGAATTAGAAGTGTCCATGTTTTTTGTAGAGCTCTGCTTTTTCAAACTAAATTTGAGGAGAGTAAATGCAAATGTATTAACCATGAATTAGCTAATAAATCTGTGCCAATTTAGGGCTGATTTTGATTTTTATTTTTTGTAAAATGATACATTTTGAAAAAAAGCATCTTCATTTGATTTAAGGTGAGTCCTAACTTTGGCGCTTGCTTTAGTTTATTAGCCACATGCCTGCTCACACAGTGTTCTGTGTGCAACCCAGAGCCTGACCCATGGTAGGCACACAGCACATCTTACTGATCAACTGCTATGCAGTTGGACCTTGAAGGAGGAAGAGAGAGCTTGCCAGCTTCAGAAGGGAGCTGGGGTTTTGAACCGAATCTTGAGAGGAGTAAGACTTATTTCTTATTTTTTTAAAATTTGCCTTGGATATAGGGTTTGCAGGGGAATGGTGGAAAATAATGTGTGTGTGGCTCATTTGGGAACAGGATAAATCTGATAGGTGTGGAGAGCTGGAGGAATTGAAGTCTAGGTAGTTTCCGGGACCTGGAGAGGGAGTTGAGCAAAGTTGAAGCAGTAAGAAATCAGAGGAGGCCCAGGTAACCATGTGTCAACCAGCCAGACCACAGGGCAGCTAATATAGATGAATGTCCCCTCAGCTGGGCTGTTACTGTTGGCAGTCAGTAACAAGAACTGGTGGCAGGACCCTGAAGGTCTGAGGGTTCCCATTACGAGAGGACTCCATCCTTAGGGGCCCTGGGGGACTGAGCAGTAACCGAGGTAGGAATTTGGGCACAGAGCCAGACCTTGTTACCAGAATTGGGTAAAGATTACGTAGAACTGGCCAAAAAGCAGATTTCATGTGGAGTTCCTCAGCAGCTTTCTCAGGGTCCTTTAATTAGTCCCAAGTGGACCAGGTCCCAGAACTTTTAGTAGGGTGGAAAGTGCAAAAACCCCATGTGGGAAGGTTAGAGGTCTGTTGGAGCAGGGAGCCAACCACATCACTGCTGACAGAGCTGGTGAGCACACAGGCTGTGTCGGCATTTGAATGTCAGAGTGAGAATCGTGGTGGGGCTGGGGAAGGCACCCAGGCTTTGAAGGGAGGCAGGGCTGAGTTTCATTGTTGGTTCTTTTATTTATGGCTGTGATGGCATTGGGTAGATCACTTAACCACTCTGAGCTTGGAAAATAATGTTTTAGGGAATGGAATCTCTCAATTCTATGTAAAAAAAAAAAAAGAGAGCAGAGTCCATAGTCAGGGAGATAAGCAAAGAAACTGAGGTGGTGATCTCAGAGTGGAGTGATAAAGGCCAGGACTTAGATAGGAATGAAAAATTGAATTCAAGAGGGGACATTGTGAAGGAAGAAAGGAAGGGACTTGGCAACAGAGCATAGACAATGAAGGAGAGGGAAGATAAAAAACCAGTAGACTACCAAGAGGAATGAGGCTGATGGTAAGGGGAAAACTAAAGACCTTCTGGGTGGGTTTGATGGCATATAGGATGGCCTGTGCATCTGTCTGCTGAGCAGTTGGAGGTATGTGAGCAGAGCTGAGAAGTCAGAGGTACAGATAATGAACTTGAGAGTTATCAGTATACAAGTGGTCATTGAATCTATTGGAGAGAAGAGATCTTCAGAGAATTCATGAGAAGAGCACAGGTGGAGAAGAGCCGAGAGCCAAGGACAGAAATTTGGGGAAGGCCCGTGATTAGGGTGCAGGAAGAAGAAGATCCATTTGGAGAAACAGAAAAGGAACATTTGGAGAGATGGACGAAGCAACAAGAAAACGTACTATTGTTGAAGCCAACGGAAGAGAATTTAAGTAGAAAGGATTGGTGAACCCTGTGAAATGGCCCTGGAGAGCTTGAGAAAATTCAGACTGAGTACGGGGTAATAGTTTGGTCTAGAAGGAGACATTGGAGACCTTGGAGAAAACACTCCCAAAATACTAGGAGCAGAAATCAGAAAATAACAGACTGAAATGTGAGTGAATGGTTGGATATTAGAAACAGTATATTGAGACCCTAGGTTTGAGGAACTTAAAGTAAAAGTTCATTATATATTAAGAAAGCCCTTTGGAGTTCAGGGGTCATCGGAGGAGAGAAGAGGACCAGCCACAGAAGTACCAAAAGAAGTTTTTCTTCCAATATGATCCTGTGGCATGTATTATGGAATCCAGTATATTTTAGGACCTGAATTACCAGACATTGTGACTGTTAAATTATCACCAACATTTAAAAATTCAGACCAAGATCTATTTTATATGGAACACATCAGTGTTTTGGGAAACTGAAATGTTCTTTGTTCTTTAAATGAAATAACTTTTCTTAGCACTAGGATTTAGAATCATTTTACTGGTTGTGCCAAGATATAAGGCTATTTATAGCAGTGATAATCATTCTCATTCAAAGTGACTGGGCTTTTTTTTCCCCTCTATACTTTACATAAATAAAGGAAGTAATTTCAGAAGACCAATAATAAATAAAATATTTATTTTTGACATATTTCTTATGAGCATCACAAATTGAAAGTCTTTTCCAGTCAGGCTGTCTGAAGGTGAGCATTATGAACACAGTAATCCACCCCATGTGATTGGTCACCATATGCTAGATCCAGAGATACTAAGATAATGAAGCATATTGTTCTATTGGGAGAATGTTCATGAAACTGACTGTAATCCAGGGTGATGAATCAGGGCAATATAAATAAAAATAGGGATGCAGAGGAGGGAGTGTTGTGGGAGGATCAAGAAAGTGTTAGAGGTTGAGGGAAATTTTCACTGATGCTAGAGACAGGCTGTGCAAGATGAATGCCTGCTACCCAGCGGAGACTCAAGGGCCGTTTCTGGGAGAGGGAGTGGTGTGCAGCGGCCTGAAAATGGACAGTTGCTCAGTTTGGCAGGGCTGGAAGGAAGGGCGGGTAGAGAGGGCAAATTGCTGGTTGCGCCTCTATCATGTCCATACAAATACCAGCCATTATATTCTTAAATTCTCTTGCGTCACGTGCCATTTCCATTGAAGACGTTGAAAATCATATTAAAAACAAACAATCAAACAAACCCGAGGCTTTATTTTTGCCAGCTTGTCTTTCAGGATATTCAGCTTTTGCCACTGGAAATTGTTTACTTTCCCTTTAAATGATTAAGGAAAACCTCACCATGCAGGCCTATTATTGACAAATAGCAGTGTTGCAAACTTGAGTTTGATTGAAATTCTTGTTTAGAAAAATATAATGAGTTCCATCTTTTGATCAATCTAAAGACTACTTAGAGGAAGGCAATTATCAATTTTTTTTTAAATTAGTCAAATGATTTCTGCTTACGTGTAAGTCCAGTCGTGCCATACTAATTTCCTTTTTCCCATCTGTGACTCTGTGCTGGCAATATGCACACCTTTGATAGTCACGTTCCATACTGATTTATTATTTTTACAGCAAGGCCCTAGTAAAACTGCGTAATATTTAACTAGGGTACAAGTATAAAAGTTACGTGTGAAGTTTAACTGCCTTCGTTCATGTGTAACAATGCCCAGGTATTTCTTTTGGCTAAACGTCCCATGCTTAAATCATAAAACTTATCCATTTGCTTATATGAAAATCCTAATGATCAGGTAATGGAAATGGCTTGGAAATTAATGTCATATGAAAAGTATTACAAACTATTTTACAAGACTGACGTTAGAAGCAATTTTAATGCAGCATTTTAAGTGGTTAGTATTTCTTTTCTCTCCTTCAGCTATTGAATCATCCTGTTATTTTTTATGGCTGCTCTTCTGAGTGAGAGTCTTAATATAATTTACAGAGATTTTTGAGCCTTTTTTTTTTTCAAGTACCAGAATTAGTTGGTGTTTAAGAAAAAAAATTATATGGTAGGGACTCTCCGAAACTAAATTTGAAAGCACTTTGACCCCGGGTTTGAAAGGCACTTTGCTAAACGTCTCCTGGCTGGTATTTGCTTTCTGTTTGCTCTCAGATTTGTTGAGCCACCAGTAGTTTCAAAGGTTAATGCAAACTTTGCCTAGTGTAACTGCATTTCAGAAAACTGAAAGTTAAAGCGAGGGGCAGAATCTTCCAGTACAGTAAAGCTCAGGGTTGGCCTTGAAAGCTCATCAGTGTGATAATTTGACAGTGAGCAGTACTGTTTGTCTAAGAGGATTGGTGGCCAGAAATAAGCCACGGTGTCTAATGAGACACAGGGACCCAGCTGGGCAAGGTGCCATGGCATTTCTTGCGTGTGCCTTTCTCATAAGCAACATGGCCTCAGGCTGAAGTGGACGGTCACAAAGTCTGAGGAATTAGAGGTCAGAGTGGAATTTTCGGACTTAATGGAGATCTAAGTAAGCCCTGGATTTTGAAATGAGTGAGTCTGTGGAACTGTGATTTCCTGCAAATCAAATGGGGAATATCTGTGGATGTGTACGAGCTGAGAAGGAAGAACAGTATTTAGACCCTGCGAAAACTCCTTTCAGCCCTGAAAAATATTCTCCCGGAAGAAAATATTTCAGAAGAAAACCGATCAAGAAAATTGTAGATGACACGGACTCAGCAGAGCCAAACAGTGAAAATGAAGGCAAGAAGCGCAGCACTCGGCTCTCCAAAGGACAGCCAGCTCTTTTATCCAAGGGCCTGGCACGAGAGGAATCTGTTACCCCAAACCTCACCCTGGAAGGTGGTAGTCAGCAAGAGAAGACAGAAGTGGGAGTTGACGATGTTAAACAGAAACTTCTGCCGAGTGCTGCGGGTGGTTCATCTCCCCATGTGAACGTTTCTCCTGCTCCTGACAGTGAAACAGAAGTAAAAGTTAGTGCACTGGATGCAAGGATTTCAGAAAAAGACAGCACTCCATATTGTGCAAAGAGGAAACATTTAGATGATGTCAACACAAGAGAAATAACATTCCAAAGAAAATCGGATGCTTTTTCTTTACGAAAGGCAGCCAGCTTGAGTTCCATTCACTATGGGGCCGAGAGATCACTTGGAAAAAGTGGGTTTTCGGAAGACCCATCAACGAGTTACAGCAGTGTTCAAGAAAAGCAAAATGCTGAGAGATTCCACCCTTGTGCAATACACCATTTTCACTTTGAAAAAAAGAGATGTCACTCTCTCTGTACTAATGTGTCCTCGACTTCCAAGGACACGGATGGAAACGAGGTAAGTGAAACGTGGAGACTGAGTTTAAGGTGTAAATAAGAACTCCAGCTGCTCACCTCTGACTGAGAGTCTGTAATTTAACCTGTTAAAGGTTATTTCATCTTTGTTTATGTGAAAGCTGTAGAGTTCTTGGTGCATTTTATTCATAGCCTTAGGTTTGATTTTTACGACTTTATTTTTTGTGATATCCACATTCTTTAATCACACTTTGATTTTAAAACCCTGTACATCTTTGTTAGTGTTGCAAGACTCAGAAAAGCGTTGCTTTAAGACAATGCACATCTTTTGAATTTCTCTAGTTCAAATGTCTTGACTTTTCCTATGGAATAATTTTTGGAAACTTAGCTGCACTGTCGGTAACAGTTAAATCAGAAAATAGTAACGACAGGACAATAGCTTCATGACAAATGTAGGGACCACAGCATGCAATTATCAGGCAGTCCTGACTTGCTGATCTACATGTTTAAAAAGCCAAATTCCATTTCT
This sequence comes from Equus caballus, assembly GCF_041296265.1. Classification (NCBI taxonomy): domain Eukaryota; kingdom Metazoa; phylum Chordata; class Mammalia; order Perissodactyla; family Equidae; genus Equus; species Equus caballus. The sequence continues at coordinate 57,211,420 of NC_091703.1, read as the reverse complement.
CTATCAGTTTTCATGAACAAGCACACTGACATAATTGCTTTCAATTCTGTGTGTGTGTGTGTGTGTTTGTGTGTTTGTGTTGCGGGTGGATGGCATAGATGAAATTGCCCGCATCTATTCTGACTCTTTGTTATGTGAGTTCTTCCCTTGCCCCAGTCTAAAATCAGAAATGATTTGGGCAGCACGTCATAAGAATTTGAATACGACACAGACTGCTGGAAAGTTGAGATCTTTATTCCTAACACTGATATTTACCTTTAGACAAGTTACTTCTCTGAGGGTTTACTTGTCTTTAAAAGGTCAATGAATATTTTTTTACTTGCTTGAGAAGTGCATTATCCATACAAACTTTCCATGTTGCTAGTTGGGAGTTGATGGCTTTTTCTTTAAGCTATTCCTGACTTTGTCTTTTAACAAAAAAATCTGGACATAAATAGTACATGTGTGTTACACAGTTTTGGCAGGGTCATTGTATCATTGGGCAGAGATCATTTGCACAGTTGCAGAATGAGGTTTTATTAGGGTTAGTGTGCACGATCCTCATTGGCCTTAGCTGCTGAGTTCCCTGAAGGTGTTCCTGTATATATTCACTGCCACACCTTGCTGGTATTATGTCATCCGTTCTATTTACATTTTACAGTGGTTACATTTTAAAAAGGAAGCGTCCGGTCTCTGTCATGAAGCACGTACGGCTGGCGTAAAAGTCAGTGCAGAGAGAAACTACTTGGCCGCTGCGTGCTGAGTGTAACCACAACTTTCCTCACATATGTTTTCCAACTGTTTTTTGCATAATTTGGCTTCCAGTAAGCCCTTCATTTTTCCTTTAGTGGAAATTCTTAAAGTCGGTTTCCTAAGTGCTACATAAGCCTTTTTTTCCCTTGCATTGTCCTCATGCTAAGGATTTTATCCTTCTTTCCGCTTTGTGTATCTAATGATTTTTGAAACTTGAGTGGAAAGTGTATGTGACAATAAGTCATCGACCTCCCCATCAGATTTGGTAAACAATTGTGATAAGGAGGTACTTAACAAAGCCTCAGATCTTCTAGGTAAATACTGAATAGGGTAGTCATTACTTCTCTGAAGAGTTGGCCGTCTCACTTGCATGTGGTCCAAATAAAGACTTTATTCAGTGGCATGAAAAGAGTCAGAACCAACAGCCTAGCTACCCCTCCAAGGACATTCTTCCTGTTGTCTTGGAGATAGTTGACTCTGTTTGCTTAATTATCTTCAGTTAGAATTTTGCACAGAACTCTTTATCTTGCATTGGATTTTACATTTTTCATTGGAAAATTAGATGCAAATGAGAACTCTAAGCCCCTTCATTAGTCCATGTTACATCCCCGAAATGGCCTGTTAGCCAGGATGCCTTTTATTTGTTCCTTCAAGATCTTTCTCATATCTTCCCTATTTGATCCATTCTGACTCTGTCAGTTGTGTGCACGGTTGGGCTCCATGACTTTTGAGTCAACCTCCCACTAGAATAGTGTGCAATTCTTTGAACTTATCTTAACCTTCAGCTTAGTTTAAGCCTCTGACTTGACCTTGCCTGGTCCTTTGAAATTTGTCATTCTTAGTGTAGGTGACCAGCCTACCTCCTCTTTAAAGCCTTGCAATCATGTGCTGACCTACAGTGGCCACCCAGGCTTAGAGGTGCTGTGGAGGTGGCTCAGCCAGCCCCTGCTTGAGTGCCTACTGAATACAAATCTCATAAGCATGTTACATCTTGACTAGGATAAGGAGATGTAAATAAAAAAAAAGGAGTATCTTAGATCTGTATATTGCTTTGGAATTGGAAGAATGATTTCAGACAGTATCTTTTGAGTATCCTACCAACTGTATGAAATAGGCAAAGTAGACAGTTCCTCTTTTATAGAATGAGGAATTGGAAACTCAGAGAGATTAAATAATGTCCTGAAGGCAACACAGTAAACGGCAGTAGCTGGGTTAAACCGTGGCACGGCATCCCACTTTGGTTAATTTTCATATTCTGAAGGAGACAGCTGTGAGCTCAGAGCAGGGGTTGCATTTATAGGAGTTGGTGTTCGTCTATGAAGGATGAGTGTTATAAACAGAGGTGGCAAAGGCAGGACCATGTTTGGGGACAGGGAGTAATGAGCTCATTGTCTGCACCTTCTTCAGGGATCCCTTATTTGTCTAAGACTCACGTGCTCCCTGACCTTGTGACAAGGTCTCCTCCCTTTGCTCTTAAACTTTTCCCAGAAAGCATTCTTACTACTTTAGTTTCACAAATTGCACCTCTTCCCAGTCTTGTTATACTGATCTCAGCAAAGACCGTTGTTTTCTCGGTTTGTAGGCTGTTGGTTCTCTAACTGACCACATGTGTAGGTGTCTCCTGAGGAGCTTTTAAAAACCACAGCTGTCTGGATGTCAGCCCAGTGATCCTAATGTCAGAGATGAAGGTGGGGCTCCGCAGGTGATTCTAATGGTCAAGACTATGGATAGGCAGCTTATTTCTTTTCTTATTCTACAGCGGTGCTTTTCAAAGTGTGACCCCAGGGTCCCTGCAGTAGAATCATCTGGAATGCTTGTTGAAAATGCCTTACTCCAGATTTAACTTGACCAGAATATTTTCTGGTGGGACTTGAGAGACTGTTGTGTATGTTTTACGCACGCTCTAACGTGTTCCTTAAAGACACACTATAATTTTGAGAATGAGTGTCACTCTAGCTTAGCATTTGCCATCTTGTTCTCTTCTCAATGTGGGTTTTCTGGTAAGCAGTGTGGATTATGGGCCTGGAAGGCAGGAGGTCTGAGTTCTAGTCAAGCTTTGCCACCAGAGAGCTGTGTGACTCGGACAGCCTTCTTCGTTTCAATAGATCTCAGTTTCATTTTCAAGACAAGGAGCATATTGAAATAGATCCTGATGCTTCTGTTAATAATAATGCTATTTGTCGAATCCTACTATAGCCAGACACTCCACCATTGTGTTATTTAATCTTCAGAGCAAGCCTGTGAAAGGATTCTGTTATGAATCCATTTACAGAGGAGGAAACTGAGCCTCAGGAAAGTTAAATAACATGCTCAAGTCACTCAGTTAGTAAGTGGAAGAGCTTGGATTTCACCCAAAATGGTCTACCAAGCTGAACTCTTAACTGATACAGGTTACCCACCTTTTCCATATATATCTCTTTCAGTTTTAAGTTTCTGTGAATCCATGTGTGTAGCTGCCTACCTTTTTGTTTGTTTAGTATTCTCATCCCTTCTTCCATCCCTCCCTTCTTTTGTTTCTCTACCAAACATTTGTTATGTACTTGTTATATATTGAACCAAAATTAGACACTCTGAGAGAAATAAAATATGACCCTTTTCTGCATGCATTATATCCCATTGTTTGTTCAGAACAAATGGCAGGGACCGTGGCTGTAAACCTAGTCACCTGAAAGTTAGGCTTCTGGAATGATGATCATGAATAATCATAACTTCCCACCATCCTGTGTAGCTATGTTAACTCATGAAAAGTGGACTATTTTATGTTTCTTTTCATCTTTTGGTAAATTGTCAGTGAATAGTACAGTGGCCAAAAGGAAACAAGCCAAGAAGAGAAGGATGAGAAGGAGTGTGGATATTGTATAAATTATTTCATCAGTGTCTGAATAATGAAGAGTTGAATGTGTTTATTAATTGACTTTTATATTAGAAAAACTTAAAAAAAAATGAGAACCATCTCAAAATCTTAGAATACAGTCCTGCACTGCGTAACAACTTTCAGTCAAGGACAGACCGCATATATAATGGTGGTCCCATAAGATCAGTACCAGAGAGCCTAGGTGTGTAGTAGTCTATACCGTCTAGGTTTGTGTAAGTGCACTCTCTGATGTACGCACAACCACAAAATTGCCTAACCACGCCTCCTCAGAACATATACCCATCATTAAGCAACACATGACTGTACGTTAGTATTTTAAGCTCACTGAAGTATAATATTTATTTCTTTACTCAAGCCTTTTGTGAATGTTAGGCTCTAGAATCTTACTTAGAATTCAAAGACTAGGATAAAATCTAAATGTTTCTCCTTTCATGTGGTAGCTTTTTGCTATAGATCTTGAAAACAGAGGTCATTTGGTAATTCGTTTCTTTCTGAACCATTTCATCATTTTTAATGAAAATGCTTTCGTTGATTTTTTTTTTACCATTTACAGTCATTTGGATTTCATAACTAGTTTGTGAAAATTTAGTTATAAAATAGTTGCATAGAATTTGAGTCTCTACCAGCATTATGATACCTCTGCCTTTTCAGTTAAATGAAGGAGAAGCAAAATTTTAAAGTCCCCTGCTGTACAAGACAAACAGTTATATCTGTGTTAGTTTTCCCTCATATTTGAGTAGGGAATAAATGAGCGTTTGCTAAAGGAAGCTTTCAATTTAGAGCATTAGTACTTGAACTTTATCAACTTGCTGCTTTTATCCTCTAGTTAACTCTTCCTTTTAGGGAGACAATTTTTAACTAGATAGGATTTTCAAAATATTTGTGCCATCTTTGCAGTTAAAAATATTTTGGGGAGCGTTTTCACACATTTTTGAAACTTGGAATCAGGCATTAAAAATGTGTTGATTACATTTGTTTCTGCCAAAATAGTTGAAACGTCTTTGAAGAGATTGTCTTTGGAAGTGAACGTCTTGGCTTGGAAATATTTGCCGGTGTTGACAAATTCACTATGGAGTTTGCCTTTGCCTGACTACAGTGTCAAGTAGTGTGAATAAAGGAGTTTAGCAATAAAACTCACCCTGGTGCACAGTACCCTCGGCTCACTATTCTGAACCCTGGGTGCATGACGTCCTAGTCTCTCAGCAACTCTCTGAGGAGATACTTTACATGAGAGGAAACTGAGGCCCAGAGAAGATGCAGGGCCAGGCAGTGGTGGGGTCAGGAATCGAACACAGGTCACCACCCTCCACAGCTCTGCGCCAGTCTTCCTCCCAATGGTAAACTTTTACCTTTGAAATAATTATGTTAAGAGACTCATGAGGTAGAAGAATCTTGACATCTGCCTTTTCCAAACTGCTTCTTTCATTCTTATTAATACCTGAACTCTCTCAAATAGAGTATGAACTCTGTTTTTCATGTTAGCAAAAATATATGAAGGGATTGGATTTCCTTTGATAACACTCTTGTGTCTAATCCGCTGAACCAGTAGGCAAATTGTGTTCTGCAGGGAAGAACGTTTGACTAGCCTTCATTTCTATATCCACTGTGTGTCCCTGAAGTCAGTTTTTGCTTCTGTGAAGTGAGATGGCTCATCGATAGATACAGCTCTTTCAGGAACATTGTAGGGAGTCACTATTATAGATTTGGTGAGAAAGAGAACCTATGACATCTTGAGTCAGAAGACTTAAATTTAATCCAGGTCTACCTATTACGTATCAGACAGTGTGCTGAGTGGATTCCTCTAATTCCATAATTAGCTTAAAATTTTGTCAAACTGTCGAAACAGAAATAACTCCTGGGAGGAACCAATTCTGGAAGCTAACCTTGGTTATTTACACCTGAGGACAGACACATTTCAAAGGCATTATTGATAGTAGCTCTGGTAGGAGAGAGGAGGAGAACGTAATGCCAGAGGCAGATCTGCTCTTGTCGGGTGGGGTGGGGGCGGGGCGGCTGTCAGTTAAGGTTGTGTGCCTACAAGGAAATTTCTGTGAACCCTGACGTTCGGTTCATGTGAAAGATCCAGGGATGTGTCTGCCTCTGAAAATGTGCAGCGTTCTGTGTATCAGCTGCTTTGCCAATAGAGAGGCTGGGAAGTTCTGGTGAAAAGGGTCTTGACTTTGGGGGTTGAGGCAAATCTAGGGGATGCCCTTTCATGACCTGCGTTTGTGCAGCCATTTTCCCAGCAGTGGTTGCACTGGAAGGAGGCACCACTCTGGCCACTGACACAAAGGGAAGGTTAGTCTGAGTTGTAAGGAGAGAGTTCTTTTCTAAATGTGAAGGAGAAATTTCACTCTTCATCTTGCAGATTCTGAACTGTAGTTTAGGAGACCCAGGTCCATACCCCAGCCCTACCCATGCTAGGCCTTCTACTAGCGTGTCTTGAGACCCTGGACAAGTCACTTCACCTCCTTTAGTCTCATCTTGTTCAGCAGTGAGATGAGGGACTCTGCCAGATGGCTGTGTGTCCTTTCAATTTGAGTTCCCCAATTCCTTATCCTTCACTATTGTTTATAGCCTTCTCTAAGTTAAATATCTTTGTTCTCTTAACTTTAGAGACATTGCCTTTTCCAGTGTTACACATAAATTATTTGAATAATAAATTTGATAACATTTTTTATCTTTAAAAAAATTATAATTATTTAAAAATTTTGTATAGGATAATGAAATATGTACTTTTTTTTTTTTCGCTGAGGAAGATTCACCCTGAGCTTACATCCATGCCAGTCTTCCTCTATTTTGCAGGTGGGTCACCACCATGGCATGGCTGCTGATGAGCAGTGTAGGTCTGTGCTTGGGAACCAAACCCAAGCTGCCAAACCGGAGGGTGCTGAACTTAACCACTAGGCCACAGGGCCAGCCCTGTACATTTTTTTTTTTTTTTTAACGTGAATAATATTTTAGGGAGTATCTGACTCAACTTTGGCAGTTGGCTGTTCTTGTGTAGTCAGTGCATGCCAGAACCATGACAGCATCTGTAAAAATAGGGTGTTCCTGTTGCCCAGTTGTCTCGTGGCATTGACTTTGCTCAGGGGACTTTCACATTTACAGCCTCAGCTGACCAACACAGTGAGTCTGTTGCAATTCCTTTAGCAGTAAGTGAGTCATTTAGCAGTAAGCTGTGAATTAAATCAGAGTGCGCTGTGAGATGAGATATGTTGGCTTGTTTTCTTTCGTTGAAAAGACATTTCGAGGCTATATACTGTGTCAAGTTTATGAAATTGTTTTAGAAAAATGATTCAGATGAAGCTTAGGTTCACTCCTTGACGTTGGGTTCTCTGAGTAGTCTCTGGGCTTGTGCTCGCTGCTGGGCACTTTTGTGCGGTGGTCCAGGTGTTCTGTTATTATTGGGAAGTGAGGTTGGTTGGAAACCATTTACTTTTCTAAAATGACAAGGTTGACGTGACAGGTTAAACTCATTTATACCAAATGAAAACATGAAATGTATTTCTCATCCTTCATCCTTGTCTTCCTCCCACCCTCCCTCCCTGTCTCCCTTCCCTCCTCTTCTTCAGCAGATAGTTGTTCACCACTTAATATGTGCCATGTTGGGCAGAGTATGGGAGAATGTTCCAAGGGGAGAAGTGGCTTGAACAGAGGATCCTAGGAGAGAGGGAGCATGTGGTTCATATGGTTTGATCATAGACTAGAAAGAGGATGGCTTGAGTCTCGAGAGATCACTGAATACTGAACTGGATTACTGTGGCTGCAGAGTCAAGCGCAAGCTAGACTGGGAAGTGAGAGTGGGCAAGACTTGGTGCACTGAGACTAGTTAGTAGTCAGTTACTAATCCAGACACTGAGGCTTAGTTCCAGAAGAAGGTGGAAGCTCTCTTGAGCCCAATACTATTCTAGTTCGATCATGACTGTGTCTTAAAAGATGTCGTTGGTGTTGACATTGAAGACCAGAGGTAACAGTGCAGGCTAAAGATAATAATTACCTCAGCTCAATAATTGGTAGTAAGAAAAGAGAGAAAATGGGGATATAAGACCCTCTTCTCCCTTCAAAGCAATCTTGGGACAGCTAATATATCCATGCTATTGGGTGCATATATCTTCCCTAGCAGATGAGTGCGTGGCTGGCAGGATGAGTTGGCACACGTGAGGAAGTTTCGGAGAGTTGCAGTACCTCATCCTTTTATGTTTTGAGAGTTCTAGCACTGGTTTCTTTGGCTCCTAGATTGCAGAAGCAAAACAGTCTGCTTGTTCGCAGGGTTTTAGCATGTCCTTTAGCTCTTTGTTAAGACCGTGGTTCACGTTGCCTGACTGTGTTCTGTGAGGTGCTTTGTCAGGCCTGAACTGAGCAGGCCTATGTCTGGTTATGCCACAGGTAGAAGTGTTTGAGAATGCCTCTGTGAATTGGGGTCAGCCTTTATTTCTTGCCTTTAAATTCTCCCTATCCACAATCCTTTATCCCCCAGAACCTCTCCCACCACCCCCTGCACCTTCTTCTGTTAGCTCCAATTATTAGGGTTTCAATCATTGGAAGTTGTTTCAGCTCTGTCAAGAGGGAGAAGGGACAATATGTAGTCAAGTATCAGTGTTGTGTGTAAGAGTAGAGGTAATGTGGGAAAAAGAGAGGTGAATATAGGAAAGAGTATGAGGGTTTTTGTTGTTGGTGGTGATTTTTTTTTTTAAGGCTGAGGTTAGTTTTCAGGATTTTTTGTTTTTGATCTTGCTTATATGGCATGAAAGCATAAAACATAGGAGTGGTAACTTCTTTATTCTCAAGACCCAGAATCCTGAACTATGAAAATAAATTTATATATTAGGTAACTGGATTCTTTTTTTTGCCTAGAGGGCTCGAAATAATTTTGTTAAATATGTAGCCACCAGCCAAATTTCCAATTCAAATGGGTTTGAGGACCTCCTGTCTAAATGGTTAGATTTTCTGAGCCTTTGTTTTATTACTAGTAGGAACAATATTTTTAGACTCGGCATTTGGAGAACTCCCGTTCTAACATGACCAGGCAGTTTTTGAGAATTCCTTATGTTGAGTATTTTTATAGCCTAGAACCGTTCTCTGTAAACCAGCTTTTGTGAGGGCCCTGGAAAATATTTGCACTTGACATAAAAATCTTGCAGATTCTTCTTTCTAATTTAGGCTCTGACAGTCTGGGAAGAGGACTACACATAAGCAGAGTGGTGGTAAAAGGCAAGTTACCCATTCTTGCTCCAGCCATGTAGTGGGACCACCACATTCTGTGTTTTACTCTATAGGAAGGAAATAACATTTCCCCTGTAATTCAAGTGAAATAAAGATTTGGCCTATTCAGTGTATATTCATATAGCAAAAAGTACATGAATATTGAGTGGTTTTCTGTTAATTTTTTTTAACCAATTCAGTACTATTTTCATGTGAGAGTTGAGTTAATTCTATCTGAAAATAATAAAAGTAAATTTAAACAGAATCTGTCATAAGCTATTTACTAATATTTCACATCTAAAGCAGATAAGCCAGAAAAAAGATCAGTGAAGTTGCTTAGTTAGTTGAAAAGTTAAAATAAGCCAAAAGAGTTATTTTGATTATAAGTAAAATAGAAAGCTCCTGAGATGCAGACCAAGACACCACAGTTTATACAAACCTCAGATTTCCAACAATGAGACTCAGTTCTAGAAGAAGGTGGAAGCTTATTCAGACCTATCATAATTGTGTCTTAAAAGATACTATTGAGATTGACATTGGAGTTCACTTGAACTTGTGACATAAAGACTTTGTAATTCGTGTGTTCACCTCCTCCCATGATGTTCTCTTTGAACTTAGAGGACAGAGGACAAATGCTAGATTTTGGTTGTTTTTACACATTGCCAAAATAAATATTTTGAAAAACGTTGGCATGTGTCATTTCTATTGTGTAAATAATAAGAGGACAAAAACCTACTTAGCTGAGTGACTTTTTTGTGGGTAGATCAGTTTTGTTGGTTGGGGGCTGCACATCCACCATAGGTAATAAAGCCTCTCCTTCCCGTATGGGACCTTGAAGTATATGATGAAGCAGAAGTGAGCAATGATATTGGGGTTGCTTGAGTGAATTAATGCAGATTCCAAAGGTGCCTAACTCAAGCAGAAAGTCATATGTTCATTGGGTGTCTGTTCTGTGCCAAGCACTGGCTGAGTTAGGTACTGTAACACTAAGATGAATAAAACTTGTTCTTCTGAATATGTTTGCTCATGTGTTAGAGGGAGAGAAGTTATATCAACAGATAATAGTGATGCACAACATATATTGCTACCATAGCAGCATGTATGGATATTGTGGAAGCACAGAGGATGATGGGACACCTCACACACCCTGGAGGTGGCATCAACTGGAGCTTCCTCAAGGAGAAGGATGGGTGAAGGGGTAGCATGGGGCGGAGGCTGGTGAGGGCACCTATAAATGCATAGTATCCTGTGGAAATGTGAGGGAACTAGATGTAGTTCAGCGTGGCTGGAGCATGAGGAGTTTTTTGGGGTGGGTGTTAAAGTGGACGGAGGAGGCGTGAGGCTGCGTAGGACTGTGTGACGAATTGAATGTAGGTGCAGACGGAGAAAAAGCATCAAGAAGGACTTCAGAGTTTTTGATTTGGGGGCAAGTGGGTGAATGATGGGGCTGCTCTCTGAGCTAGGAATACAGAAGGAAGAGCAGGATGGACAAAGAGAAATGCAGTTTTTGATGCAGTGAGTTTGAGTAGGTTGTGAGATATAGTGGTTTAGAGTAGCAGCTTCGGAGCTGGACAGATTCAAGTTCAAATATTACTTTTACCTGTGAGTAGTTGCATGAACTTGAGCAAGTCATATAACCTTCTTTATCATGTGCTTCTTTATCATTTATAAAATTAGATTGTATGTTGTGAGGATTATTAGAGATAATATTTGTGAAGTGCTTAGGCATAATGTCAGGCTTATCTAAGTGCTCACTAAGTGATTAGTTTTGCTCTTTCAACAGGGGTGTTCCCTAGGAGTCGGAATTTACACATCTTGAGTTCAGGGCTGAGGTTGGGGTAGGATATAGAGATTTGGGAGTCATCAGTGTGGAGGGGATAGTTGAAGCCATTGTAGTAGATGAGTGTATCCAGGGAGAGTGAGAAGAGGGGAGGACTGAGGACCGAGCCCTGGGGAATATGCTTAAAGGATGGGTAGCAGAGGAGCCGCTAACGGAGACTGCGGAGGACTGGCCAGAGAGGCAGGAGGAAAATCAGGAAGGAGCGACCTCAAGGAAGCCAGGGAGGAAAGAGTGCCAGGGACAGATGCCTCAGAGAGCTCAGGATTAGAAAATGGAGGGGTTGGAAAACAACCCGTGAGCTCTTCTTGGTGTTGTTTTTCTATCCTCAGACTGTAAGCACCATGAGGATGATAGTAATGGTACAGCAGACATTTATGAGTGCCTGTTGAGTAAGTGAGACTATGAGAGAGGAGGTGCTAGGTGACCCTTCATAATTCTTTCAAGTCTTCAGTTTCCACGTGACCTGCTCTCCTCCTGTGCCCACCTCTTCCTCTGTTGAGTTTTGCAAACAGTCTCATTTCCTTCTTTCCTGAGAAAATAGTCATGAGCAAGAACTCCCTCACTTTCTTGTCTGGTCACCTCTGCTTAGTTTTAGCGGAGTGATTTGGCTGGCAGCCACATCACCACAGGTTGTGAGTAAAGATAATAAAAATGAAAAATTATAAAATGCTTTTTTCCAGTTACTTTACTGAGGAGAGAGGCAGTGATAAGAGGAAATTGAGTTTATGCAGGTTATTTATGCTTATTTATTTTAGGATGGAAGAGTCTTGGGCATGTAAAATACTGAGAGCAAAGACCCAGATGAGAGGGGATAATTGATCGAATGGGCCTCCCAGGAGGCAGGAGGTGGAAGGATTCAGAGCACAGGAGGAAAGCGGGTCATGTGAAAGTAAAGTTTGTGGGGAACAGGGCAGGGAAGTGAGAGAGTTCTTACTCATGGCACTATTTTCCATGTAACGAAGGAGATGAAAAGTGATTGCTAAACGTAAAAAAAGAGGTGGTGGGGTAGGAAGATTTAGGCAAATAGTGAAGGACTGAAGAGGTACCATTGTAAGGGATGGAAAAACTGACCAATTAGGACAAGAAGTAGTGCCAGGTTTCTTGGAGTGCCTAGCTGGGATTGCAGACCTGGAATTTGTGGCAGCAGTGCACATGGTGGTATGGTTTTCTCTATTAGAGCTTTATAGCTTAGGGCAAGAGCAGAGAAGACATCCAGCTGACTTGATCAGGATTAAGATTTGGCTGGATGGTTGCGGGGTAAAGAGAAAGGTGTGAGGAGGTTGAGGATATCGGTTGAAGTGGTAGATGATGACCACGTAAAGAAGGAGGCAGAGATCGTAGAGGGCTCACAGACTGTGTTAAAGTTGGGCAAGTCAAGGAATGTGAGATATTGATGAAGGTGGAAATGTGTTTAGCTTGAATTAGGGAATGAAAGTGCTGGAAGAATAGGAAATTGCTGTCAGAAGTTAAATATCTGAGGTGGGATAGTTCCAGTTCAAGAGGACAAGATCAGAGAAGACAAAGGACTGAGAGGATGGGGTGCTAGATGGAGACAGGCACATATTCAGCCAGGTGCCAAACCTATGGGGGTTGGGGGTCATTTTTGAGGAGAGGAAGATGATTAGCCTACAGTGTCAAATATGAGGTCTTTGAGTCCACGGGTAATAGTTGGAAAACCACTGGGTTTGCATTATTGTAGGTGTTAATTTGCCTTGCCTGTGGGCCTAATGGTATCTGGGACTGAATGCAGTGGTGGAGACCTGGGCTTCAGTAAAAGGTAGAAGCATGTAAGGTGTTGAAGATGTAAGAGATTTGTTTACCATGGAATAGATATTTCTGGGAAGTTTGGGAATGGCGGCAAGCTGGGTCAGGAGAGATGAAGCAGAGATGAAATATGAGCACCAGAGGCTCAGGGACAGGAAGAACTTGAATTTGAGTGGTGGCCAACAATGACCTGGATGTGAGGCATGAGGGCTTCGAGTTTCCAAAAGGAACTCTGGTATAAAGTGTTTTGTTTGTTTTTAATGCTAGCTGACAGCTTGTTGGTGAGAAGCTTTAAGCAGCAAATACTGGTAATGAAATTGTGGTGGGAGATGCCAACATTTCTAGAGTTTTCTTTGTGACAGGCACTCTGCTAAGCGCTTGATGTGGATTATTTCATCTAATCTTTAGAACCACTTGAGGAAGTAGAAATTATGATGTCGTCATTTAAGTTTTAAAAATGAGGAAAATGGAATTGAGAGCTCATGTGAATAGCTCTGTGCCATAATCCCATTACTGTTGGGGTTGGGATTGGAATCTTATGAATTGAAACCCTTTCTGATCGTTACGGTATTGCTTCCAGAATTTCAAGGGAGGAGGCATGGTCATTTCCTAGAATCCAACCTGAGTGTGGAACCGTCATTAACTTGTCGTCGATGGAGGATTCAGGCTCTTTGGCTGAATGCAAGGGTTTCAAATCAGGGGCTAAGAATGATAAGTGTAGACGTACGATTTTTTTTTTTTTTTAAGATTTTATTTTTTCCTTTTTCTCCCCAAAGCCCCCCAGTACATAGTTGTATATTCTTCGTTGTGGGTCCTTCTAGTTGTGGCATGTGGGACGCTGCCTCAGCGTGGTCTGATGAGCAGTGCCATGTCCGCGCCCAGGATTCGAACCAACGAAACACTGGGCTGCCTGCAGCAGAGCGCGCGAACTTAACCACTCAGCCATGGGGCCAGCCCCTAGACGTACGATTTTTAATATTTAATTTATTATTTTGTTTACTTTTGGTTGCAGAGTATCATGAAAAATGGTATACTCTGATAGGGGCAAATGGTAAACAGTATATTTTGAAAAATATCTTAAATTTCCATGTGGGGATAATATTCAGTTAATTGGAAATAGCAGGAGAAGCTGAAAATGAGTAATCTGTTAGTAGTCTTTGATGAGTTAAAGTTTGGTTCATAACATATTTGAATGTGTATTTTTAAATTGTGGCTTTTGAAATAGCGTATGCATGTGTAACAGCCTGAAATGGTGAGTGTGAGAGAGTGTGTGTGTGTGTGTGTGTGTGTGTAGTAATCTGAAATTCGTGTATTGGAAACTTACTTAATAAGAATATACTGTTTTCTCTTGGGTGATATTTAGACCTTTTTCAGACCTTTGAACTCCTCTTCCTTTAATACCCTTCCTCAGGTAAAATGCTGTGTAGCACTCAAACCTATTAATTAATAACAATCTGGGACCTTGTAGTTGAAATTTACTGACTTACCTTGTTAATAGGTAATTATTTTTGTGACTGGCCTGGCGTGGAATGTTCTTGACCCAGCAGAAATAGTACCCCTTCTCCCCAGCTAATCTTCTTTTTCTTTATATAGCTATAAATACCACCCTTATACCTCCTATGTTATAAGAATTCCCAAAAACAAAGGATAAGAGGAACATCTTATGAAATTTTACCTGGAGGTCCAACTTTTCCATTTACAGTTTCCTAGGTCAGTTTCTCTGAATGCTTGTTTTCATGGATTTAGATTAGTTTAAGGCAGCAAATTTTAAAACTTTATCTTTTACTCCTCTTTACTGGAAGAGAATTGGGAGAATAATGAAGCCAAGTTGTTTTTTTTTTCCTTAAGATTTTATTTTTCCTTTTTCTCCCAAAGACCCCCAGTACATAGTTGTGTATTTTTTTTGTTTTTAGTTGTGGGTCCTTCTAGTTGTGGCATGTGGGATGCCGCCTCAGCATGGCTTGACGAGCAGTGCCATGTCCGTGCCCAGGATTCGAACTGGCAAAACCCTGGGCCGCAGAAGCAGAACGCGCGAACTTAACTACTCAGCCACAAGGCAGGCCCCAGGAGCCAAGTTTTTGCCTCTCCCTTTGTCAAGAAGAATAATAGTAGCCACAACAATAAAATAACTGACATGCTGAGCTGGCACTTACTATGTGGCAGGCATTCCACTGTGCTCATGTCGTTGAATTCTTACCACACAGTGTAATAATTATCATCATCATTTTACAAGGAAGGGCATGGTCTTAAAGCAGTTAAGTAATTTGAGCATGTAAGTGGTAGAGATGGGATATAAACTCACAGGATTTGTCAGGTAGGCTCTCTGGCATAATTTTAGACCAGAAATATCATTTGGAAGTTGGGTGGAAAAATGTTGGTGATTTTTCAGCTCTTTTTGTCAACATTAAAAAAAGAAGAAAGAAATCCCTCCGATCTATGCACTGTAACATGTTCATAAACAGTTCTTTTCCATGCAGTGGAGATTAGCACAAATTCCTGGGAAAGATGGTTAAATTGAGACACTTTGCTCCACTTCCAAATCCCGGCCTTTGTCAAGGAGAGTGTCTTGGACTGTGGCTGAGGGGGACTCCCCAGGGCACAGCTGCCTCTGCTGACTATTAGAGAAAGGGTGTGTGTGGCCGTCATCTCCACGTGGTGCTGGTAGGGCGGCCAGGCCTGCTGTGCGCTTTAACTGCTGCAGCTTTCCTGCCCCGGGTTGGCCCTGCCTCTAGGTCTTGGGCAGCTGGGAGGAATGAAGGGCTTCCTGTGTGAGCCTGGCATTGCCACGTGTAAAAGTCTTATTTATTCTGGGCCCTGTTATTCTCTGCTTTCAGTTGCTTGAGTCTCCCCGTTTTGACCTCTGACATCTGTGTCATCGGTACAGTATCATAGTGAGACTTTAGATTGAAATGAGCCTTAAACCTTGTCTGCTTCTGCCTCCTCCCTCCTCATTTTGTAGAGAAGGAAGTTGACTCACAGACATGAATTGAACTCTCCAAAGCTCTGGGACTGGTGGCCAGGACTAGAAGCCAGTCTTATGACTTCAGTGATTTTTTTTCCTGTTACAAAGTGACTGGTACCTCCCTGTGTCTCGCTTCCAGCCTCTGACTTGCCCCTCCTGATCCTGGCTTGCCGCCTGTCTTCCTGATCCCTTGGCTTTGTGTCCTTCACTGATTGAGGGAACAGTTGTTTGTGTTAATTCCAGCTTTGGAATTACTGTGTGACCCCTGGTAAAGTCACTTTGTGCCTTAATGTCATTATCAGCAGGTTAAGTAGGACTCTTATCAAAGAGGTTCTTAAGAAAATGTAAATCATGTGAACGGGTATCTGTTTTATTAATATTTAATGGAAGAGACTTTTAGAAAAATTAATGAAAATAAAGTATAGGAAGAAAAATCAGTTAATAAACGTTTCATGTTGAGCAAGCTGAGCAAAGACTGATGAGAAGATGCGAGAGACGTTAGGCCAAATTGTTATGGACTGTAGTTAATTGGAGAGGGTCCTATTTTCCTGCTTTGTTCCTTCCACAGAATACCTGTTGGATCAAATTCTGCTCTGCAGGTGGCAATGTAGATTAATTTGTAGGTTTTACTGTGATCCATTTGAACTTGGAAAAACATATGCCTAAGTTGTTTTTAACAAATCTGATTACTAAAGAGGGATGTAGAATTTTTGATGCTGCCGTGTTTTGGTATAATAAAAAAATTAGATGCTTGGGTTAAATTCAACTTTTTCAATCTGTTAGCCTTTTTGAAACTTAGTTTTCCCTTATGTGAAATGGGGAAAATATACCTGGCTTACAAGTGAGAGTTATGAAGATTAAGTAAAGTAGCACTTATAAGGTGCTTGGCACATAGTAGGTTCATAATCTGAGCTATCTTCCTTCCTAATGGTTTCACATTTTCTGTTATGTTTAGATATCAGATATCCATGTTACTGGAGAGTCAGAGGACATGTCTGCAAAAGAGAGGTTGCTGCTGTGGACACAGCAGGCAACAGAGGGTTATGCTGGAATACGGTGTGAAAATTTCACTACCTGCTGGAGAGATGGAAAACTATTTAATGCCATCATTCACAAATACAGGTATGGAATTTGTGAGTTTTTTCTTTAGACAAATATGAGATGTGTTTCTTTCACTTCCAAATCTTAAAATAACCTTTTCTTATTATGGAAGCAATACATATGTATGGCAGAAAATTAGAAAATACAGACAAGTGAAAATAAAAACATCCCATTCTCGTCACTGGAAGATGGTCTCTCTAAGCTTTAGTGCACATGCGCAGACACTCATAGCTATAGGATGTCTGGGTTTTGCCGGTGACTTGGGCACTGATGTATGAAATCCACAGTAGATGACCGAGATGGTGTAGATGGAGATCTGATGAGTAGTAAGGTGAGGGTTTAGTTCAGAGTTGGAGCTCACAAGTCTCCAATCATAATTTCCTAGTCTGGTTAGTCTGGACTAGGGTTGTTGGGTTTAACAACAGCTACTTTTATGGTGGTAAATGGTTTCACAGTGAGAATTATTGACAACTAAATCCACGTTAACTCTTACACTGCACTCACTAAGTGCCAGGCACGGTCCTAAGCAGTTTACATATGTTAATTCATTTATTCCTCACAACATCTTTAAGGGGATGTTGTCATCCACAGTTAACAGACAGAAACTGAGACACAGAAGACGCGCTTGCTTAAAATCACACAACCAGCAAGTGGCGGACTTGGATTCAGACCCAGACACTGGCTCTTGAGTCCATACTCTTCCTGCCTTATAAGAAGCTAAATTCCTGGAAAATATTTATTGGAAACGATGTATTCCTTGATCTGTTATTTTTCTTGGTTTTCAAAGATTACATCATGTTGTTGAAGAACTGAATCTATTCCTAAATAGACTAAGCTTGAGTTATAAACTCATTAAACTAACAAACTTGTTTGATTACAATAAAAATAATAATTATATGTGATAGTTAATATTTTGTTAGCTTTCAGCATGTGAGGCATTCTAACTGCTCTCCGTGTTAGCTCATTCAAATCTCCCAGTAGTCCCATAAAGCAGACACTGTTAATCTCCCACTCTTACAGATAGAGAACTGAGGTTGACCAAGGTCACACTGCTAGCAAGTTACCCTGCTCTGTTTGACTTGAAATCCCATTCTCCTCCCCTCGTTTCCCTTTCTTTCTCTCCTCTTCTTCCTCCCGTTTTTATTTTGGAAATTTCAGCGTCTCCAAAACTGTAATGAATCTCTCATGTATCCACACCCAAGAGCCCTCTTTAAACACTATAATAGTGCTCTTCCTTTATGGGACACCATTTCAATAGAGGTAGATGTAAGTTGCTGAATTAAAAAGCAAAACTAGGATCAGCTTGCCAACGCTTGTCCGGAGTGAAGCACCACATCTTGAGTAACACGGTGCCAAGAGGGCTTAGTGGTTACAGACATGGCGATGATCACACTGCACTTCCCATGTGACCTAAAACACGAGGCCGTCAGAAGGCCGTGGAGTTGGACACATTCTATACCTGGGCTGATAAGATCTTCTGGGCCTTTGAAGAAAAACATTTGGATTCTTATACCTAAAGGATTTATGTCAGGATGCATCTTTGTGGGTGTGCTCTGTGCTCTTCTTTGAAGTGTTTTAGGTAGAAGCAAAATATTTAGAAGCCAGTTATTCTTCTAAAATAATTGACTTTTAAAAACAATTGTCTCCAGGCTTTGTCTCTTCAATACTTATGAAAGATTATAAGTACAAATGGGTATATACATGCTGTGCGTTTTTCTCCTAAGGACTTAAATGTCACTGTGTATGTCAAAGATCCTAAAATTTCCAAGGGAATTTTAATGTTACAGAGCTTACATTGTTTTGGGAGAGAATTTGAATCTTGTGAATGTTAGTTGTTTTGGATTTCATTTTGGCAGAGTGATCGTTTTAAGAAAAGTGTTTAGCTTTAACTGTGAACTTCAGTTTCCTAGTTGGCTTTGTTTTCCTTTGTTAGAATTCATGGTAAAAATACGGAATATCTGGTTTAAATGCTGACAAGATTTCTTCATTGCTGAGGTTTTACGTTATCCTGTGCCTCGTAAAATATCATGGTGGTTTCTTTCACTAGAAGAAAGCTTTCATCGTTAGAATTGTATTTTAAGTTAAAGTCCTCAGGCCTTTCTTTTTACTTAAAACACAGTTGAGGGCTGGCCCGGTGGTGCAGCAGTTAAGTGCGCATGTTCCACTTCCGTGGGTTCGGATCCCGGGTGCGGACATGGCACCGCTTGGCAAGCCATGCTGTGGTAGGCGTCCCACATATAAAGTAGAGGAAGATGGGCATGGATGTTAGCTTAGGGCCATTCTTCCTCAGTGAAAAGAGGAGGATTGGCAGCAGTTAGCTCAGGGCTCATCTTCCTCCAAAAAAAAAAAAAAAAGAATTAAATAGATGGAGTTGAACTACACATGGTTTATGCCGTTGAATGCCTTGATTTACTTTAAAGACAAAAGAGACAAAGTTATAAGCAATTGAAAAATCACTATAAGCAGATTTTTGGATATTGGATGGTAATAATCACATTTAATAGGTAGTGCTTATTTAACAGTTGTTTATACTTGATAATTATTCCCATAAATTTTGCGATGTGTTTGAATTTGCTGTGGAAACATATCTGCTTAATTGGGCGTTTTTGGTATTTTTTTAGATTAAAAGTTTTGTTATTTATGTGAATTCTATTTGACTTCTGTAATGAGAATTATCTGAGGTGGCAGATGGGTTTGGTTGCAACTCAGATACCAAGTCTAACCATATGGAATGCTTTGTTGAGAAGGATCTTAGGAAGGAGTGAGGGCTTGGCAAGAAAGAACCTCATGATTGTGGCAGGATGGAAGGAGGGGTGTGGTGTCGCTCCTGCAGCGAGCTTGCATGCCCTGGGTAGAAGATGAAAGACGTCTCTGGAGACTAGAAGGAAAATAGATAATATTTGTTATTTAAAGTAAACCAGCAATTACTTGTAATAGGTGATTTAATAAGATTTTTGTGGAGATATCTTCTAAAGACTTAGAAATATTGATCTGAAATGGGAACAGAGTTATAGCCTCCTTCAGATTTTGTATTAATGTAAATATTACCAAAAGTTATTAATCAAGTACATTAATTTGGATTGTCTAGTATATTTTTATTAGTGTTCTCTCATAGAATATGACTTTTGAAAGTGGAGACAATATTTGTTAATCCCAGTGAGCGATTCTTTATTAACTATTCAGTTATCCTAAAATGTTCCATAGAAAACTTAATTTTGTAATATTTATGTTTCTTGAAAGAACTATATGAAATGAAAATGAAGAGGAGTTTATATAATAAGACTAATTTATAGATGTCAGATGCGTAAAAAATGATCTATGAAGGTAAAAAGAAAGCGACTGTCACATAGTAGGTCCCCAAGAAATAAACGCAGAATGTTAACCATGTATCAGTTTCTGTCCCAGCTGTTTTTCGTATATGGTAGCTTTTAAAATTATCACAATCCTGTGAAACAGATGGCACTATTTCCGTTTTTATTAAGTTATTAAATTATCAAAGGAACTGAGGTCAAAAGATAACATGCTCAACAGCACATATGTTTTAAATACTGGAGGTGATTGCCCTGGATTCCCATGTACTTCTGTGTAACTATTTATTTCATTTCCTGTAAGCAAACTAGATCTCAAGAAATGGAACTACTGACCAGAACAGTTGTGATAGTCCACCCTTGAAAACTAATGATATTCATCAAAGATATGTGAAAATTCCTGATGAATTTAAGAAATGTCTAAATGAATAGTAGTAACATATATAACCGCCAACTAAGATCTTTGTCTCTTGTAAGAAATTAATGAGACAACACTAATTGCTTAACTTAGAATTAGCCATCTATAAAAACAGCATCAGCAACAATTCGTAAGGATTATAGATGATAAGAGAACGTTAAGATGCTTAGCATGAGTAAGAGCAAAATAAACAATGAACTGTTCTATAGTCTTAGTATAGCGTATTATCCTAAAAAGGATGAAGAGCCTGGGTTATGTGTGGGTAATAAGAATCATAAATAAGTATGATTTAGTGCAAGTGATTATAAGAGATGGTTCTCTAGGTTCTATTTAAATAGATCACTGATAAATCCATCATGTTTTTCTATTAATTCCATCTTAGGAAATTCTGTTCCTAATTCCTTCTAGGAACATCTATTTGTTATGTTCAGTTTACAGTGGAAAGGGTTCAAATAGTAAAAATACCATATATCTGTACTAGTTTCTGCTTGTTTGGTTTTGTATAGTTGAACTTGTCTTTAAAGCATATTAGAATCTTTTTACTGAAAACCACAACTGGTGAGAGATCTTAGGTAAATAAGCCTCACTCTTGCCCCTAACCTGAATTTTCATTCAAAAGAATAACAAGAAAGACTGGATTTGATGGACTTAGATCAAAAGGTTGTCACAAAAGCATCTGATGAGTAAGCAGCTTGATAGCGAGAGAGGATGAAGTAGAATGAACTGAGCACCAGTAGCCAAGGGACTCTAGGAGTGTCCCCTAAACACTAGTGGATGAATAAGTCGCCAAGAGGTAAGACAGACACGGAGGAGTAACGTTACTGTCCGTGGTACACGTTCTTCAGAGGCGGCTCTAACAAGCAGAGGGTGCAACTGAGAGTTCTGTGTGCTTTTTTAAGAGTATGCTCAGGCATCACAGTAAGACTGACTTTTTTCTTTCTGAGAGAAATAAAGCCCTGCCTTGTCTGACTTTATCAGTCTCTCCAAGTCGATATCTGCCCTAGAACATTGATGAAAGCCAAGTTCCAAAACAGTAGGCACAGCATCGCTCAGCGTGAAAACACATCTGCCTGAGCAGGCGTGGACATGAATGTGCGCCCACAGCCAGAAAGAACAAAGCGGGTGTTCTTGCACAAAGTGTGCAGCAGGGCCGGGCCAACCTAGGATGGCCACATGGGAAGATACTCAGAATGGCAAGACTGAAATGCTGCGGTTGGGGGGGTGTGTTTTGAAGAAAGATTGTTTCTGCCTACTAGTTTCTGCTTGTCCTATTCTTATTTTTAATTTATCCCCTTCATTCATTTCAATCTCCTTTTAAGGCCCCTGGCGTTCTTTTTATCAGCATTTTAAAAATATATTACCCAAGTAAGATGCAACATGTTTGAAGTAGGTTGTATTCAGGAGCATGCTTTTAAATATTTTCTAGTTAGGCAGCCAGGAATGTTTCACTTGTCTGAGTGTGTGGTTGGGTGGCAGTTATTTTTTTCATTGTTTGCATTTTGAATTAGAATTTAATGGGGCCACCACTTTCATTATATTAAGTGTGTAACGATGCTGCGATTGGGAAGGTCAGACTGCCAGGCGGTGGTCAGAGTCATGGTGTTTAATAGTATGACCTGGAGGCCCGTGATTCAGCCACGTGCTTGGATTCCGTCACACCTTACAAGCTCAACCGGATTGAACTGGTTTAATGCAGGGAGGAGGCCCTTTAGGGTTTGAAATGTTCCCATAGGAAGTTGGATTCCGCTGACTAGATGATTGTTTTCCCTCAGAAGCTGGAGTGCCCTCAGGCTGCAGAACCCAGAGCTATGGGTGTGTGTACGTGTGTGTGCACACACCCAGGTGTGGGCCTGCTTTGTGTGGCCACGGGCTGGGCACAGACACAGAGCCCTGAAGGTTATTCATCTTTTGGAAAGTTGTTGAGTATTTCAGTTTGTGTGGCAAAAACAGATTGCTTATTTACCTTACCCAGCAAACTCAAAACAGTTGAACTCTTGAGGGCCTAAATGGGTAACTTGTAACCATTCTCGTGTTTTTAAATCCGTGGAGAGCTCGCATGCACTGCCTGTAATGCGTCTGCGTCCAGGCGAGGTGTATGAGTGTCCACATCCCGTGACCGTTTTTAGTGTATCTGTGTATTTTTACGTGCAGTTTTAGGGATATGGTTTGGCGTGTAAAGACTCAGAGGAAGCATCTGCTTCTGTTACCTTCTTTCTGTGTTCCTGGCTCTCTTCCTCAGATTACTTTACAGAAATTCTCTAATACGTTCCAAGCCTTCCATTATCGTATGAAATAGATCCTCACAGACATGAAGTAAGGCATTGCCCCAATTCTCCTACTTCCGTTTTTGAGTCAGAAAACTGACAAAGTGACACAGCCACGATAGGAAGAAGGCTCACCTGTCGGTCCCCTCACGAAAGCTGGTAAATTCAGTAGCACTCTCTGCAGGAGGTGCTCCTTAGCACAGTCCTACTTTTTCTTGTATCTGTGATTGAAGAAAAAAAAAAAAAAGCAAGTAACCGGAAATGCAATACGTTAACATAATGAAACATTCAAATAGAATGAGAGAGTCTGTACTGAAATGTAATTTCTTTCCCCAGATTCCTAGTCCCTTTCCCCGAGACAACCACTGTTAAGTTTCTTTCATATTCTTCTAGAAGTTTTCTATGAGTATGCAAACACCTATTTTTCTTTTTAGGGGGAAGGTTCAGCTTTATTGAGATATAATGTACATAAGCACCTAATCTTGAACATGTATATAATTTTTTTCTACAACACAAATGAGAGAATAGTATATATATGTTATTTCACATTTTTCTCTTTTTCTCCTTAATTTATTTTGGACGTCTTTCCATATCAGCTCAAATAGGTTTACCTTATTCTCTTAAATACTGCATAGTATTCTACTGTATAGATGTAACATAATTTATTTAATAGCATCTTAATGATGGACATTATGTTTGTTGCTTTTAAAAAAAATGTATTGGACTTTGTATGTGTCTTTGTGCAGATATGTGACTATGACTGTAAGATAAGTTCCTAGAAGTAGAATTTCTAGGTGAAAGAGTAATGCATTTAAAATTTTAAGACATGTATCTAAATTGTCTGCCAAGAGGGTTGCATTGATACATACCCCCTCTGTACTGTTTCCCCTCCAGGATGCCTTTGAGAAAGAAACACTTCCTTCCTTTGTTAATTGCATTCTAGTAGCCCTAAACCCCATTCAGTTTTTTCTCTTCTTCTTTTTCTAATTTACCCCTTTATTCATAAACTTGTTTTTCTTTGGCTTTTAAAGTGTGTGCCAGAGCTGAAATTGCAGGCCTGTGTTTCCCTCTGTTTGGTGTCCAAGCTGTTAGTCTAAACATGTGTGTGTTAGAGTTTAGGGGAAAAAAATGACCAAATAAGTTGGCACAATTCAGAGTGATGTGATCATCTAAGAAGTTAGAATACCGTAGTGGGGGCTGTCTTGAGATCACATTGAGAGAGTGCCTATCACAATGCTGGAGATTTAGGAAGTATGTAGGAAATGTCAGTCTCCTCGGCTCCTCATTTGCTGCTCCCCATCCCCTAATCAGCACATGTGACTAGAAAGCCTGAGCGAAGATGGGCTTCGATTAAAGCCTCCCCTTATTTTGGAACCTGCATCCTCCTTCAGCATCTCCTCCCTTTCTCTTACATGAAGATTTCTCTTATATTGCGGGAACGGCCAGCACATCTTCACTCCATCTATTTTTCTTTGCTAGTCCATCTATTTTGTTACAACACTTCTTTTATTTTGACTCGTTTATAGATTCATATTCTTAGGTTTTTCAGTGGTACAACGTAGTTTAATATTTTATTTTCTACCAGAGTAAAAACTAAATTGCTTCATTCCCTGATTTTTGAGGGGAGGGTGGTATTTATCCCCTAGTCACTCAGGTTTACTTACAATTTACTCTCATAAGTTCACTAACATAGAGGTACTGAAGGAGTTACTTCTTTATCAAAATCAATACTGTTGCCTGTATTGATTGAAATCTGTGAGGTGGTTATGGGGTTGATCGTTCTTTGTGAAGGGAGAGTCGTAATTCACTAAGTATCTTTTAATTTCTGAGGCTGTTGGATTCCAGTCTTGAAGTGCTAAGAGAGCTTGCCGTAAATTATAGCGCTTCTCGTTCTTTGGTTTCTGCCTTGTCATTAGTAGAGAGTCACTTTGTGGAAAGAAATAGGAAGAATATTTTAATTCAACTCAGGTATCTAGTTTTGAGAAAAGGGAAAATTACCTTCTTAGCTTGTGGCCATCTTGGAGTTCTTGGCTTTGTTTCTTTCAACAGTATATGCCCAAATATGAGCAGAAAGACTGTCTACACCCTATTACGCAACTGTGGGTGGGTCTGTTGCATGTTCGTGTTTATTTGCTGGGGGAGAGGGGACGACCCTGTTACACATTCCCTGTACCTCCCCCCAGGGGAGGGGGCTCAGGTGAGATGCTTTTTGCACCAATCAGAACAGTCGGAATACGCTAAGCCTGAACATGATTTAATCCGAACACTCATCTTCAGGAATTTGTTATGGTAACTGCTCTGGCATCGTAGAAGTGAGGGCTATTTAGCGCATATTCTTGCTGTGCGATCTAGTGAAGAGCAGATGTAAGTGACATGTGTATGTGGCTTCATGCATCTGTGTGTGAGTTGGTGAGCTGTGTTCTGGAGTACAGAGGTGGTTCTAAGACTCATCTCCAGGTAGATGGAGTGGGTTTTTTTGTTTGTTTTTTTTTTTTACTCCCACAGAATCCTTTCCAGTTCCTTGCATGCTGCTGAGTATATACTAATTTTCCAGCAAAACCTGACCCTGCATGAGCCCAGCTATCTGCTTTGTCTGTGCACGTACCCAAGCCGTCAAGCGCACCAGCGAAAGTCCTAACTGCAGGGTAGATTGGTTTCACTATAACTTCATGATTACCGGCCTCAAAGGGTTCTGACCAGCAGCAGTCTTTTTCCATCTGTTAATTCACTCCTCCCCGCCTCCCCCCACCTGTCCTCTTCTTCCCTCACCATTAACTGATGATCTCAATTCCTGCTGTCAGAGAAAATTGAAGCCAGCAAGTGGAAAGTCTTTCCTTTTGCTGTCAAGGATACAAACCTACCTTCATTTGCATCCGTCCTTGCAGTCTTTGCTTCTGTTTAACAGAGGACTCCTCTCTCCACCAATCCCCACTCTGGTCTGGCTTCTGCCCCACAGCCACCACAGCGCTTTTCTAGGGTCGTGAGTGCCTTCTGTGTGGCTGAATCCCGTGGACCTTTTTTGGGCCCTATCTTTCCTACTTCTCAGTATTTGGCCCCATTGACCATTGTTTTCTTCTTGAAATACTTTTTTTCTTTAGCTTTGTGGCACTTCACGTCCCTGGTTTTTCCCATTTCTTGGGCTGCTCCTGCCTAGTTCCCTTTTCAGACTCAGCCTCTTTCACAAGGCCAGTAAATGTGCAATTTTTCGAGGTTGCCTGTTCGACGTTCTCCTTTCTCTCTCTGTTAACCCTCACCCATGCCTACACCCCTCATGACGATAGCCAGTGTTATAAAACTGAGTTCTGTGGGGGGGATTTGACCTTCTCAGTATCTCCTGGCCTGCCCACTTCTCCCCACTGCTGCTGCATTCTTTTGCAAGTCACCCTAGTCTCCTACCTGGATTCTGTGGGAGCACTTTCACCACTTTAAATTTCTTCTCCATGTGACTTCAGATCTGATCACTTAATCTCTTATAATCCTCCTTAATGCATTTTAAAGGTTTTCCTTCGTTCTTAGAAAAATGTTCAAAATCCTTTAAGAAGTTCGTAAGATTCTGCATCATCTTGGCCCCTGCAGTCCATCCGGCCTCCTCTCTCAGCATGTTCCCCTTGCTGCTGGCTCCTCGCCCATGTGCTGGTCTCCTTGTCCTCGAGCTCCTTGCAAGCACAGAGCATGTGTGTGCTTTTCCCCTCTCCCTGGCTTTCCTCTGCAGCCAGCTTGTCTCCGGTTTACTCTCGAGCTCCCTTTGGAGCTATGAGCTCCATAGACACAGTGCCTGTGTTCTTAGTGCCTCACTGCCCGGCACATGGTAGATGCTTTTTAAATATTGAGTGAACAAATGAACTTGCTGGTTTGTTGGCTTGGAAGAGTTATTTATAATTAGCATACCAAGTTATGCCTTCTCTGATTACATTTTATTACATTGCTTATGTGCCAGTGGATTTAATAGCCTGTGTACATTGCTCTTTGTACTCAGATTCACAAGTGCTTTCACACGAATCTTCTCTTGAGACTTGGGGCACATCAGCTGGGTTCTTTAAACCTTATGCCAGTGACACCCCAAAATACCCTTCCTCCATCTCCACAAGGATTTCTGGATGCTTCTTAGGGATAAATGGAATTCTAGATGATTCTTGAAATTCCTGATTTTTCTGTAATTCCTGATTTGCATTTTTTGTAGAAGGGAACTGAGATACAGGTTTCTGGATGTGTGTTTGAAATCAAACGGAGAGCAAGTTAGGAGTAAATCATAGGACACCTGAATCATGGCCCCATTACTTTTTCCCATCTCATTATAGCCTTTTCTCTCAAGTATGTAAAAATTGTCTTTTAAAAATTTTTAAGTTTTGGGGCCGGCCCCATGGCTGAGTGGTTAAGTTTGCGTGCTCTGCTGCAGCGGCCCAGGGTTCGGATCCTGGGCGTGGACATGGCACCGCTGGTCAGGCCACGTTGAGGTGGCATCCCACATCCCACAACTAGAAGTACCTGCTACTAAGATATACAACTGTGTACAGGGAGGGTTGGGGAGATAAAGCAGAAAAAAAAAAAAGATTGGCAACAGTTGTTAGCCCAGGTGCCAATCTTAAAAAAAAAAAATTAAGTTTTAAAAACTGTGGTAAAATATACATAACATAAAATTCATCATCTTAACCATTTTAGAGTGTCACTGATGTTAAATACATTCACCTTGTTTGCAACCATCACCACCATGCATCTCAAAAACTCTTTTCATCTTGGAAAACTGAAATTTGTGTCCCCATTAAACAATAACTCCCCATTCCCCCCTCCCCCAGCCCCTGGTGACCACCTTTCTACATTTTTTTAATCTGAGAAAAGTTGCTCAATGTCCTTTCAGATGATTAGATATCTCAAATCACAAACTTTAAGGTTTTTTTTTTCTTTTTTGGTGAGGAAGATTGGCCCTGAGCTAACATCTGTTGCCAGTCTTCTTCTTTTTGCTTGAGGAATATTGTCCCTGAGCTAACATCCATGGCAATCTTCCTCTATTTTGTATGTGGGATGCTGCCACAGCACAGCTTGATGAGCACTGTATAGCTCTGCTCTGGGGAAGTGAATCCCAGGATTCCAGAGTGGAGCACTCGAACCTAACCGCTACCTGACTGGGTTGGTCCCAAGTGTTTTTTTTTTTCTTTTTTTAAATTTTTTATTGAGTTAATGATAGGTTACAATCTTGTGAAATTTCAGTTTATATTATTGTCTGTCAGTTGTGTTGTAGGTGCAACCCTTCACCCTTTGTGCCCACCCCCCACCCCCCCCCTTTCCCCTGGTAGCCACTAATCTCTTCTCTTTGTCCACAGGTTTAAATTCCTCATATGAGTGGAGTCATACAGAGATTGTCCTTTTCTATCTGGCTTATTTCACTTAACGTAATTCCTTCAAGGTCCATCCATGTTGTTGCAAATGGGACAATTTTGTTCTTTTTTTACGGCTGAGTAGTATTCCATTGTATATATATATCACATCTTCTTTATCCATTCGTCTGTTGATGGGCACTTAGGTTGCTTCCATGTCTTGGCTATTGTAAATAATGCTGCAATGAACATTGGGGTGCATGGGACTCTTGGAATTGCTGACTTCAAGCTCTCTGGATAGATACCCAGTAGTGGAATAGCTGTATCATATGGTATTTCTATTTTTAATTTTTTGAGGCATCTCTGTACTGTTTTCCATAGTGGCTGCACCAGTTTGCATTCCCACCAGCAGTGTATGAGGGTTCCTTTTTCTCCACAACCTCTCCAACATTTGTTACTATTTGTTTTAGTTATTTTTATCATTCTAATGGGTGTAAGGTGATATCTTAGTGTAGTTTTGATTTGCATTTCCCTGATGATCGGTGATGATGAGCATCTTTTCATGTGCCTATTGGCCATCAGTATATCTTCTTTGGAGAAATGTCTGTTCATATCTCCTGCCCATTTTTTGATCGGGTTGTTTAATTTTTTGTTGTTGAGTTGTGTGAGTTCTTTATATATTATGGATATTAAGCCTTTGTCGGATGTATTACTTGCAAATATTTTTTCCCAGTTAGTGGGTTGTGTTTTTGTTTCAATCCTGTTTTCCCTTGCCTTGAAGATGAAGTCCCATTTGTTTATTCTGTCTATTGTTTCCCTTGTCTGAGAAGACATGGTGTCTGGAAAGATCCTTTTAATACTGATGTCAAAGAGTGTACTGCCTACATTTTCTTCTAGAAGCCTTATGATTTCAGGTCTTAGCTTTAGGTCTTTGATCCATTTTGAGTTTATTTTGGTGAATGGTGAAAAAGAATGGTCAATTTTCATTCTTTTACATGTGGCTTTCCAGTTTTCCCAGCACCATTTGTTGAAAAGACTTTCTTTTCTCCATTGTATGCCCTCAGCTCCTTTGTCGAAGATTAGCTGTCCATAGATGTGTGGTTTTCTTTCTGGGCTTTCAATTCTGTTCCATTGATCTGTGCACCTGTTTTTGGACCAGTACCATGCTCTTTTGATTACTGTAGCTTTGTAGTATGTTTTGAAGTCAGGGATTGTGATGCCTCCAGCTGTGTTCTTTTTTCTCAGGATTGCTTTAGCAATTCAGGGTCTTTTGTTGCCCCGTATGAATTTTAGGATTCTTTGTTCTATTTCTGTAAAGAATGTCATTGGGATTCTGATTGGGTTGGTGTTGAATCTGTAGATTGCTTTAGGTAGAATGGACATTTTAACTATGTTTATCCTTCCAGTCCATATGCGTGGAGTGTCTTTCCATCTCTTTTATGTCGTCATCCATTTCTTTCAGAAAAGCCTTGTAATTTTCATTGTATAGGTCTTTCACTTCCTTAGTTAAATTCACCCCGAGGTATTTTATTCTTTTTGTTGCTATTGTGAATGGTACTGTGTTCTTGAGTTCTTTTCTGTTGGTTCATTATTAGAGTATAGAAATGCTACTGATTTTATGTAAGTCGATTTTATACCCTGCAACTTTGCTGTAGTTGTTGATTACTTCTAAAAATTTTCCAATGGATTCTTTGGGGTTTTCTATAATATAAGATCATATCGTCTGCAAACAGCGAGAGTTTCACTTATTCTTCCCCATTTGGATTCCTTTTATTCCTTTTTCTTGCCTGATTGCTCTGGCCAGGACCTCCAGAACTATGTTAAATAAGAGTGGTGATAGAGGGCATCCTTGTCTCATTTCTGTTCTCAGGGGGATGGCGCTGAGTTTTTGCCCATTGAGAATGATGTTGGCTGTGGGTTTGTCATATATGGCCTTTATTATGTTGAGGTAGTTCCCTTCTATCCCCATTTTGTTCAGAGTTTTTATCATAAATAGCTGTTGGATCTTGTCAAATGCTTTCTCTGCATCTATTGAGATGATCATGTGGTTTTTATTCCTCAGTTTGTTGATGTGGTGTATCACATTGATTGATTTGTGGATGTTCAACCATCCCTGTGTCCCTGGTATGAATCCCACTTGATCATGATGTATGATCCTTTTGATGAATTGCTGTATTCGGGTTGCCAAAATTTTGTTGAGAATTTTTGCATCTATGTTTGGTCCCAAGGGGTTTTTGATTTTGATTAAAGAAAAATATCTGGGGCTGGCCTGGTTGCCTAGTGGTTAAGTTCATGTGCTCCACTTAGGTGGCCCAGGTTTGTGAACTTGGATTCCATGTGCGGACTTATGCACTGCTCATCAAACCATGCTGTGGTGGTGTCCCAGATACAAAGTAGAGGAAGAAAGGCACAGATGTTAGCTCAGGGACCATCTTCCTCACCAAAAAAAAAAAAAAAAAAAAAAAAAAATCTGTTACCAAATGCTGTCTTTTCCAGACTTCATCATTTTACAGGGTATTCCCGAGTTCAGCCAACATGTAATGTCCACCCGCCCTCCCATCCCCAATCCTAAACGTGTTCTTTTCCTCTAGATTTAAACAATAAAAATCAATACTTGAAAAGAGTGGAAAGCTTCACCGTCTCCTCCTGAAGGTGTCAGGCAGTGGGCATGCTTGTGTTTGTATGTGCTTTGCGTTGTCTTGTACATAATTATCTGCTAGTACTTTGGATTTTCTTGTCAATACAAAATGTTGGTAATTTTGAAAGAAAATGAAAGATTTATTAGAGACAAGAGGAATTCTAAGATGGTTTAGTTCCCAAACATGCCTGATCAGAATTCCTGGGCGGAGGGACCCTTGTTAAAATGCAGATGACCAGGCCTTTGTCTATATTCTGGTCAGTCTGGATCAGGGCACTAAAACCACTCCCGGGGTGGGAAACAATGGTATAATAAATAGTGAGGAGTACTGTTTTGGTAACAACCTGAAACTGCATCTTATTTCTTATAATTTATTTTTCTGAGTATGCCAGTACACACATGCACTCCTGCCCACACTTTCTTGTGTTTCTTTATGGGTATTACCGTCATCATCATCATTTTCCTCAGTAGTAGAAGCATGAATTCTTCTGTATTTTCTTTATTTTGGTTTTTCAGCTTCTTATGAGATGTTACTGTTTGGTCAGTTCTCGGGTTGTAATGGCAGCATAGTGTAACAGACTGCTCAGGCTTTGGATCGGGAGCGACCTGGGTTCAAATCCTGACTGCCTCTTGTCAGATTGGGCTCTTGTTCAAGTTATGAAACTTCCTTAAGCTTCGGTTTTTTCAGCTTTAAATTCAGGGTGATAACACAACCTGCTGCTTAGGGTCGTTGAGAGGATTCAGGGAGATAATACCTTTACAGCCCTCAGTGTGTTGCCTGCCGCTTAGTACGTATCAATACATGTTAATGCCTGTTGTTTTGTTATGATGATTATTTTATAAGGCATGCCAACTGGCAACTTTACTAAACGTAGAGGGCACATGAGAGCATAAGAAGGGAAGATTCAGAACCTAGAAGCAGTAATTTATGTTTTTTGAAACTTTATAATGTATCCCTTACTTGTTTTCACCCCATACCTATTTTCCAGATTGTTTTCAGCAGAGAAAAGCCTTTAGGAAACCTCAAAAAGATCCACATTTGTTTAGATTATGGAGGAGCTATGACATTGTATGCTGTTCCATGTGGATTTTGACAAGGATTTGAAATCCTGATTGGAAGCCAGAGATGGTGGCTTTGTCTGTAGAAATTAGTGATAAAAAAAGAAAAGGAACAAACGTAGGATGGAAAATGTCTCCAGAAGTAATGAATCAATGATACCTTCCAATCCCCAAAGCTGATTCATTCCTTTGTTATTCATTCATTCCTCAAACCTTCATGTCCTGGGCATTATACTAGATATTGAAGATATAAATAAACGTGGATAAAACACAGGCTCTGCCCTCAGGGGGCCCACGGTCTAATGTGAGAGACGGATAAATGCATAGTTATATCAAATTGCGGTGAATACAGAAATAAAGGTAGAGAGAGCATTTGGGACCAGAGAAAAGCATTTCCTGGAGGAGATGATGGTGGAACCAAGTCTTCTAGGAAGAATTTGAGTTAACCAGGTCATGTCAAATGTGGGGGTGAGGGATGCTGTGGACATTTCTTGAGCAAAGGAAAGAGGCAAGGAAAACCCCATGTGATAATGTTTTGTATTGAGAAGTGGACTCTGCTCCTCTCCTGCCATCATGACTCATAAAAGGGAAATTTCTCAAATATAGTCATGATAAGGGTTCAGATCCCCAGTAGCCAAAACTTATGTCTGTATCCACTCAATAAATAATTACTAAGTGGCAATTGAGAACCAGTATAATTGAGCAAACTCTATGAATTTAAATCAGTGTTTTCAGACTTTGAAAAAAAATTCCTGATTTGGGCTCTGACTATTGGTATTTCTTATATCTGTCCTTTCAGCTATTGTCACATATTTGGTTCAGGATCTAGCATTCTTGTGTCTGCACAGCATACTCTTCTCTTAGCTAATTTCACAGTGCTCCTCTAGTATGTCCCAACGGCCATTGCTAAGTACTTTCTGTCCACGTATTTTGGCTTTGTCGTGTGTTCCTTCTAGTTGAGCTTGTTGGTGTGTGGCGAGATATAACGTGGAAGCCTTAGGTAGTCTCTTGTGCTAATCTTCAGCCCTTTATAACACTGTATATGTCAGATTTTCTCTCAAAATCCTATCTAATTCTCTTGTGAGCCTATATATTAATAAAATGTTGGAGGACTGGAAAGTTACTTTGGGGTGTTTGTACTGAAAAAAATCTCTCGTACAATTTTAATGTTCCACTAGTTTGGCTATCCATTGGTGTGGGCGGCATTGGTATATTTATATTATGTATACATGTATATATCCACATACATACCTATGTATGCATAAATGCCCATTCATATATACATATATATCTATATACAGGTGGATATATGTCTATTTTGTCTAGGGAGAATGCTCTTTTAAGATGAGTGTCATATGAAAGATAAATATTACTTTTATCCAAAATTATTTTGTCTTATGGCAATAGCCATTTTGTTTGATACCTTTTTGTCCTACAGTTTTGGGACAAATTGAGGGCACTGAGCATGCATATAAGTGGTGTAAGTGGTTTACGCTTTTTGGCCTCACTTTCAATTTCATCTTTTGGTCTTATCTTGATTTCATACTTCCAATTTAAAATTTGTTATCTCCTTGTGTTGTTATTTCTTCATAAGCTGTTTTTAATCATTTATGGAAAAAAGTGGGATATAAATATGTATTTTAAAAATTACTATTCATGATGACTAAGTCATTCAGAAAAGATTGCATTATAATAGAATAATAACACAAGTAACAGAATGGCCTCTTTTCCATAAAAAGACTACTATGTACTATTTTAGGTGGTATAGGATTATATGATTTTTAAGGGTTTCCAGAACCTAGGAAAATTAGAGTAGTTAGTGCTCAACTATCTCAACTATGGTACAGGAATGTGGTTGCCGCCTCTCCGCGCTTACAGTATAGTAGAGACTTTGGTTAGGCAAACCTAAGATGGGAATGAAATTTCCTGTTAATGTTCCACAAAAAAGAGATGTTACAGTGAAATGAGACATTTGGAATGAAAATGAAAATCTTCTGTATGTGGAAAATAGCTGAAGTTTTTAAAGGTTATATTATCCCATGAGACTAGGAGGAAAGCAGGAGGGTAGACAGCGTGTGCCTCTTTGAGGAGAATGAAAGACTGAAAGTGACCACGGGATGAGGAGATGAGCTAGAAGAGGGAGGGAATTCAGAACACTTGCAGGCTGTTCCTTTTTTGTAGTGGTTTAAAATTTTTTTTTCTTTTTCACTTTTTGCTTAATGAATCTCTTTGTCTACTGCAGTCTTTTAATGGAGGAAAACCATTGCAGTTTTTGTTCCATTAAAGTGTTAAATTCGTGATAAAAGTGGTGAGTTATCCAACCTCAGTGTATTATGCAGCTGCTTTTGTGCTGAAAGGACTATGTCATTCTGAAGGAAGTTCTGTATTTTATTCTCTTAGTCAAAAACTTGATTCTTCAATGACTTTATTCATTCTCTCTGGATTACTCATGTTTACTTTCTTTGCTAATGGCAGGGTTTGCTAACAACATGCCCTTTCTTGTTGGGAGATTTGGCAAACTCAGAAAGCCTGGTTTTTGTTTCTTCAAAATGTGTGGACTTCATCGAAACAAAAACTATTTTTTGAACTGTAGATATTTGTTTTTGTCTAGACGGTTATACACACCTGTTTAGTAATCTTGAAGTTGGCAGATTCTCCAAAATGTGAATGAAAAATGTTATTTTTAGAGGTATGTTGTCAGTGGGTTTATTGTTCCTATGATAAAAGAAGGATCGCTTTTCAGTGATCATGTTGGTGGCATGTGAAAAACAGTAAAGGATTTCCTGGGAAACGTTGGTAGGTAATCGTAGCTGCGTTTCAAGGTTATGGACACTTCAAAGTGCTATAAAACTATAGGTTGATTTCTTTGCAAGTCTGCTTTCTCATCAGATAAAAATAAGAGTACCAATTGCTGTTTACCTTCCTAAATGATGTGTTTACCTTCCTAAATGATGTATTTTGAAAGAGTCACTCATGTAAACAGCCTTCCAAATGGTACTCAAAGTAATTTGCATTTCATTCCTCCTGCACTTACTTCTGAGCCTTTCACTCTTTCTACTGATCCCCAAATGATTATTTTGGGCAAACCAGAATGCCTGTGGAGGTTGTAGAGAGCGTCTCCTTAGAAGTTGATAAACAGGTTCTTAGTGATTTTGAGGGTGGGTGCCACTCTTTTTGAAGGCTTTACTGTTTCACATTTGCTTCTGCATTGTTTTATTGCTTTGTTTTTGAGATATAAGTTTCCTGACAGGCTTCTGGCCTTGAGTTAAGATTCCAACTACCAATTTGCCACATTCTATATAAGGAGTATTTGAGAGTCTTTTCTTGTCTTATGTAGATAGAGCTAGCGTCAAGTATCCCTGAGGTTTAGAGTATCATGTCAATCTCACTAATTAGAAAGAGGTGAAGTCTGGTCTAGAGAGTGTGTGTGTGTTTACATGCATGCTTCTGAAGATATAAACTAATGCTTATTTTAGTTATTCATTTATGATCCCAATTACTAACTAACCAACCGACTTACCAACTTATCTGTAGATAGTTATGGAATATCTACTAAGTACATGCCACTCTATCTCAGCAGAAGGGTAAAATATGAAAATTTGTTAATACATGGTTCTTGCTGTCTTGGAGTTGACCCGTTGGGAGAGATGAGATGTGCATGCATATTAAACAGTGAATTAATAGGGCAAGGAAGTAGGATTATTCTAAATGCCAAATTGATTGGCACAGGCCCAGGAGTATAAGGAGTTCAGGAAACAGAGAGAGAAAAATGAAAGCTGGAAAGATTAGTGAGGGCTCCACAGAGGAGTCGGGGCTTGATCTCTGCTCTCGAGGATGAGTAGTGAGAAGACAATAGTGACAGGAAGGTGCATCCTGGGTGGAGGATGCCGTAAGCGTGGCATGGGACTAAGCGTAAGCTTTTTGTGTTTGGGGAGAAACATTGAGAGGCTGCTAGTTGGATTGGAAGGATGCTGTTGGAGTAGTGGAGCTTGACGAGGTTGAATGGGACGGATATTCATATATATTCTGATTATGAGGAATTTGTAGACTTTGTTGAAAGTTATATATATTCAAATTTTTATGTTTTCTTGCTGTACTTGGTTTTGACACACAAAAGTTTCTGAGAGGAGTAAGCAATATTAAAATCTTTGATGAAAATCTATATTTCAACACAGGCTTAGTATTAATATTTGCAGAAATTGTTATGTAAATAGACACACATGTAAATATGATGTGAATTGACATGTGAGAAAACTAACAGCGTAAATTTTTTCCCAGGCCGGACCTGATCGACATGAATACTGTTGCTGTTCAAAGCAACCTTGCAAATTTAGAGCACGCTTTTTATGTAGCCGAAAAAATCGGTGTTATAAGACTTCTGGATCCTGAAGGTGAGTTGTTGTCTTGACTAGATGTAGACTGGCATGAGTGTCTGATCGGAGGTAATCTCTCAACATTTTGAAATAACTTATGCTGCTGCTTTTAGATGTCGATGTCTCCTCACCTGATGAAAAATCAGTAATAACGTATGTGTCATCTCTCTATGATGCATTTCCCAAAGTCCCGGAAGGTGGCGAAGGCATCAGTGCCAACGTGAGTACTGATTTTTCCACACAGCTGCTGATGGGTAATGACCTGTTGGCTGAGTTCTTTGATAGAAATTTTTACAGTATTTAAATATCGAGTATTTTTTAAAGAATTTGAGTTAATGTGCTATTTGGTAAACCAAGACTATATGCATTTTCATGGCACCATACCACCATTAAAATTAAAGTATAACTTAAAAAAAATTTTGTTTTGTGTTGTTCATAAAGTAGGCTGTTCAGAGTTACGTATCATTTTGTAAGTAAAAGCTGTAAACCACTGAATTTTGGAGATTTTCATTTTTAACTCACTGCTGTTGTACAACTGCTCTATTTGATATCCTCCTATATGTATAGGATATCTCACTGTGGAAATCACTTTCAGGTTTATTAACTCGTATAATCCCATGAGATAAGTTGGCTAGGTATTGTTTTTCTGATTTAAAAGCGATCCCCTGAGGACGGCTGTTTGATTTTGCGAGATTAGCAGAGCTGATTCGTAAGCAGAGCGAGGTCTCTGACACACCACTTGGAGCTTTTGTTAGCCTGCTGTTTCCCAGAGGTTTGTGTAATCAGTTCAGTCGTGCATGTTGTAGTGGGCATGCTAACAAGTTCTTGTGCGTTTCTGGAAGAGAACAGGAGCCCTGCACGTGTGGTGCATTTGGAGCTGATCCGCCTCACTGTCGGCTTCGCCTCTCCTCCTTGCACATACGTTTTTTTCTGTTTTACTCGAAGATTTAGGAGCTCATCCTGGGGAGCTGGCTTTTCTGGTCTCTTGCTTCACCTCTGTGTGCCGTTGGTTCTAGACCTATTTCCATTTCCTTCCTCTTGTTCTTTCTCTTAGAAGTTTATCCTCTTTGATCCCTGAGGAACCGGCCCCCGTGCTCCTCTCTCCTCTTGTGTCTGCCATGCTTCAGTGGTGAGCGTTGCTGCAGCACATTTCTTCTGGCCATGCTTACTTTATCTTCTTGCTTCCTCCACCCTAACTCTGACTCTTACTCTTCGCACAAGAACTAGGATCATGGCTTTGTAGGGTTTTCCATCTCCATTATTTTTCTCTTCCCATCAGCTCTGCACACTGTCATCAAATTAATCTTCCTAAAACCTGATGTCTTTAGCTTCAAGACTTTCAGTGACAACATATAGTTTGCAAGGTTAAATCTAATCTGATAACCTGACGTTCAAAATTCTGCATAATATTAGTTCTGCTCACCTATATTTTTAGCTACAATGTCCCAGCACAAACTGCTGGGAGCCAGGGCATTTCCGTTTCAGAGTCCATTCCCCCCCACTCCTCCATTAGTAATTATCTACTGGTCATTAGACACTGCACAGAGACTGCTTCTCCTAAGAAGCCTTTACTGACTGTTTTGAGGCCAAGTTATGCTTACCTGATCCGTATCTCAACCCTTAGCGCATGCTCCCTATTTCAGTTATTTCAACACTGAATTAAATACTGGTTTTCATTTTGCTTAACTGTTTATATTATGACTCTCTTGCCTCCCCATCTAGACAGTAGCTCTTTGATAAAAGGTATCATGTCTTAAAGTATTTTAAGTTATACAACACTTAGCACAGTGCCTTCAATATAATAAGCACTCGTCAAATAGTTAATTGAACATAGCAGTTCTTGTAGTTTCTAGTTTGCCCCATTTTTGAAAAGTTTGCTTAATGAGTGCTTGAATAATCCCATTGTGTACGTTTCCTGTAGTTTTCATTCCTGTCTAGTTTCTACATATTGTAGAGCTCTTCAGGTTTCAGGTATTCAGTGGACATAGATCTAAAAAGGTTGGCAGCGATGGCAACTAACCTGGCTAATGGCAAGTTTATTACTCCCCCTTCTTAAGTGCCTGGAAAACACCCCAAACAGATCACATTGTTTTTTCCTGCTGCGTTTGGTGCAGCCACAGAAGGCTTCTGAACACACTGCTCCAGCAGCCACTGTCTCTGGATCAGAATTGGCTCTCGTTAGGCTGGTCTTAGTGGTCAAATGTTGATAGCATGTTTTTAAAGCTGTTTATGTGGGAAGGATTGGGACTGGGTGGAAAGTAGGAAAACATTTAGCTCGTGCTCTCCATCATTAAAGACATGTAAATTCACAAAATGACTTCTGACTAAGTGATGTCAGATACGAATGTTGTTATCTGCAGACATGGACCTTTTCTGTCATTTTATTCTTCCAGGATGTTGAAGTCAAATGGATTGAATACCAGAATATGGTGAACTACCTCATCCAGTGGATCAGACACCATGTGACCACAATGTCAGAGAGAACATTTCCGAATAATCCTGTAGAACTAAAGGTCTGTGTCACTGCAGAAGCTAAGTAGGATTGAACTGATTAGTAAACTTTTAATTAATGTATAATAACTTTAGAAGTTCAGGAAAAATTGCCCTTGGCAAGCGACTAATAAATAGGCAATTTTTTAATTCACTCATCTCCTGTTACATGGAGAAAATGGAGGTAAACATTAATAATGAAAACATAATAGCAACAGCATCTTAAAGACATTTATAGTCCTGTAGCTTTGAATTGTTGCGAGTTTTAAGGTATAAATTGAGAGAGATTCTGGAACTGACGTTGCTAAATTGCTTTCGGTGCCTGGGAAACCCTTTGAGCCCCAGAGATGGCTGTGGCAGGAGGGGCTCTGGGAAGCTTGCACAAGTGTGACAGTGGTTGGGTATTTGCCTGTGGTCACATTCTGTTAAAAGCTACTTCAGAGGCTTCTTTTGTATAGTAACGGGTACATACCATATTTCACCATGAATTCAAAAATACATACTTGACTTCCAGTATAAATGAATTCATGATTTAGTAAAACAGTAGCTACTACCTAAAAACAGGTCCACCTCTTTGAGGCAAAACATTATAGAAATATAAAAGACATTATAGCTATAGGAACTTATTGAAGAAAAGTTGTCTCATTTTGTATATCTGGATTTGTAATAGCAAAGTAGTCTGCTTTATTTCAAGAAATTGATAATGTGAATATTAACAACATAGTCTAATTCTTTGAATTGTAGGCTTTATTTTCATGATCAAACTGGGATCACAAAAACTGTAATAACCCAGGGTGGGCCCTGTTGAAGCTATTCATTGTGTTTATGCGTCTGCACAGAACGTCTGTGGAACAGCTCATATTCACATTGCCATGGGGAGTTTGTCCCTGGCATGAAGTTGCTTGGCATGTGTTGTTATGATGCTTTTTAAGTGCTCTTAAAGTCGTTTGTGTGATGTCTCCATATGTGGATGTAAACCTTTCCAGGGCAAGAGAGGTTTTCCTTTCTGTCACCACATCTAGCATGAACTGTGTTTAGCACATAATGCATTTCTGTGCTTATTTTACTGATGGATGTCTTGAAACAATTGCATTTTGAGTTCAAAACAATTTTCAGATTTCAACTTATTTGCAAATGGATTCCTATTGTTCGGACAATTGGGTAAATTTGTATTGGCTTCTGATTTATGTACATTATTGAAGTTTTAGAAGAAGTTTGAGTGACTGCACAGATTACTTGCCGGTGCCTAGGACAGGACCTAATATGGGAAAGGGAGTATATCATGGGGAAATGTCAGTAATTTCATTAGCCAGCAAGACTTCAGAAATGTGTCTGCCTGGAGATTTATGGGACTTTTTAAAAAACAGCATGAATTGAGATGAAATAATTAGTAAACACTTACTAGATGTGGAGATGTTTCAGCTACATAATTTTTATGAATCTCCTTTTGAGTAAATATAACAAATTATATTTAAGAGATTCTCAAATTTATATCTGCAAACTAGATAATTTAATTTTATGGTGGAAACTTCTATAATAACAGCAGCAAGCAAGAGTATCTATCTTTGTTTATTAATCTGTTTAACTTGGCCTATGGGGCATTGAAATCAAATTTTAGCCCTATCTATCTGATAAGAATTCTGTTTTCAAGGATAGATCCATGATGTAGAAGAGAACAGGTTTTTTTTTTTCCTCTATGGGAATTATATCAGATTATTTTTCCCAAAACTTAAAGCTAAAGTGCACCATTTGGAAAAGTGCCTCTTTTAAAGGATGCGTTTTCTTGTTTGCATGATGAGAGATTTTTAGTGGAACTGTAGTAAAGATTTGCCATGGTTTATGATTATCCAGATCCCTGTGTGGCACTTACTGAATCATGGCTCCCATCAATACTTACACCCTGAACAGATCATATATAACCCGGTCACCAGCTAGCTGGGAAGCGGTACTGTCCCTGAGTGTCAGTTTTATAAAGAAATTCCACTGAATGCATGCGACACAGTAAATAGCATTTGAAGTGGTAACGTTGTGTGATGATGAACACAGTCTGTGAAGTTTGGCCCTTCATTTATTTTCCATTTCATTCTAGGCA
This sequence comes from Equus caballus, assembly GCF_041296265.1. Lineage (NCBI taxonomy): Eukaryota > Metazoa > Chordata > Mammalia > Perissodactyla > Equidae > Equus > Equus caballus. Next base: position 57,170,987 of record NC_091703.1, on the reverse strand, counting down.
CTTTATAATCAGTATTTACAGTTTAAAGAAACAGAAATTCCACCAAAGGAGACAGAAAAATCAAAAATTAAACGCCTATATAAATTGTTAGAGGTAAGCAGAAATTACCTTTGTCTTGTCAGGCATAATATTTATTTATTTTTTTACATCTTTGCTTCATATTAAATTTTTTTGTTTTCTCAAGATTTGGATAGAATTTGGACGCATCAAACTCCTTCAAGGTTATCATCCAAATGACATAGAAAAAGAGTGGGGGAAGCTCATTATTGCCATGCTCGAGAGGGAGAAGGCACTTCGTCCAGAAGTAGAAAGGTGGGCCAGAGACGGTTTCTGCCAGGGGTATCGAGGTCGGGGAGGGGGAGCAGGCGGGAGGGGCTCTGTGTGCTCATGGGAAGAACTTGAGCTTTGGAGCCAGGCAGACAAGACACCAACATTTGCTTTTTCCATTTCCTGGGCTCTCTGATCTTGGGTAAGTCACTTAGTCTTTCTGATCCTCCATTTTCTTATCTGGAAACTCTCCCAAGAAGTTTGAGGAGTAAATTAGTGAAGTGAGGTTTAACAGGACCTGATAGGCTGGGTTGGCATGTGAAGTCTCATCTGAGAAGGTGGTTACAGGTTTAAAGTCGATCAAAATTACGTGAGAATTTCCTAAACTGGCTTTTACGACACCAGGGCCTGGATCCAAAAGCTCCTACATAGTTCAATAGTTAACTTATTTTGTTTCTTGTTACATTTTTGGCTATGGCCTGCTTTCCGTGTGGCAATGGGAACCAACCCAGTCAGCCTCCATTTAAAGGGCAGCGAGATGGCATCTAGAAAACACTCAGTAAATGTCAGATCAAGTTCCCTTTCTACTCCACTTCTACAAATGCGTTTATTCCATGAAGTCATCACTGACTCCTTATCATTCTGGCCCTCCCACTACACCCAGTTGCCTGGGAAAGTACTGCTTAGTCCTCAGGAGACGTTTGTTGAGTGGATTCGTCTCCACATAATCCTTACCTCCCAGCCTGACTCGTGGTTCATGGGAATTGTGGTCTCTGTTCCTCATTAGCTGTGAGCTCCAGAGGGGCTGGGCCTTCAGTGTAAGGCCTGTGTGGTCAGGCGCTTCTCAGGCCTTCTCACACCACACCCTCCCTGCTGTCTGTATTGTAGCCACACTGGCTATCTCTCAGGAGCTCTCGTGTGCCAAGGTCCCGCCCTCCTCCATACACAGGATCTTTGCACCATCTGTTCCTTTGGCAGGGAGGTTTATTTCACCCTCCTTGTCTCTCTTTACTCCTAATCATTCTCAGATCTCAGCTCCAGTGTTACTTCCTCAAGAAACTTTCCATGATCTCTCAGGCTAGTTCAGATGTCTTGCTTATAACTCTTGTATTTACATGCATTGTTCCTTCATAACACTTATCTCAGTTGTAATTTTATATTTATTTCTGCCATCGTTTGACTAGGGACTGCCTGTTCTATGGTTACGAGTTCCAAGAATATGGAGACAAACTCTTGTCTTTGCTCTCCCTTGTGTTGCCGGTGCTTGACACAGCGCCAGGTGTGCACACATGGAGATGCTCAGTGTACTCATGTGCTAGTGCCCCACACGTGACTGCAACATGGTTGGAATGTGAAATAATGTGTTGAAGATATGAGAGCAAGTCTAACTTGTCAGTCCTTTATTAAATTACTGATTGCAGTCTTGTTAAAGCATCATATTATATCTGCATAACTGGATCTAGATCCCAAACAAGCTTGAAATACCCGAGATGGATTTCTATGGAGGAGGTAATTCTAGATGATTAAAATGAGATACTAAGCTAGTCATCTGAAGTAACAGAAAAGCATGCCAGAGAAAGGCTACAGAGTGGATTTTTAGTCATCAGACAAGTAGCTGGGGGGGCTGGCCCCATGGCCGAATGATTATGTTCACATGCTCCACTCTAGCGGCCCAGGGTTTCACCGGTTCGGATCCTGGGTATAGATCTAGCACCGCTCATCAAGCCATGCTGAAGTGGCGTCCCACGTAGCAGAACCAGAAGGACCTAGAATTAGACTATACAACTATGTACTGGAGGTGCTTTGGGGAGAAGAGGAAAAACAAAAGATTGCCACGAGATGATAGCTCAGGTGCCAATCTTTAATAAAAAAAAATTAAAAAAGAAAAAGAAGAGTAGCTGGCGTTTCATCTATGTTAATAAAAAGGCAGTAGGTCAGAGTCAGAGTTCAAGGTCCAGGAGCCAGTCAGTCCTGGATTAGATTATTAGCTCAACCTGCGTGCCATGTAATCTTAGACAACTTCATTAACCTCCCTAAGCCTTGCTTTCCTCGTTTGTAAATGGGATGTGATAGTATGTACCACATTTGGTGCTTCTCACTCAGAGATGAGGTCATGTACGTAAAATGATTAATTTCCTGACACATAATAATTGCTTGACAAATGTTAGGTGCTGCTATCACTGATTTGAGTTTTTCCGTTTACTGACTATATTTGACATGGCACTCGCAAATTTCCCCTTTCTTGTCTTCCAAAAAGAAAAATATCTACCTTTGGATGGAGAAGCGACAGTTTGGCTTGGTAGTGTTGGAGCAGGAAAATATTTAGGAGCTTGGTTGGGTAAATGCCTTCATTTTTCTTGACACAACAAGTTTTTTGGCATTAACTGTTAATTGTAAATAATAGCTATGTGGCATGGGAGTGTCCAAAAGACAAGTGAGAAAGAGCCAATGTTCTTATGCCAGATAGTAACCTATAGAAGGAAAAACAAGCACAGACGAATTACATCTGCAAGCTTTGCATCGATATTCTGCTTAGCTCTTTGGCTTTTAAAAATATAAAGTAACTGTAATAAGATTAGAAGTAACATTCCTGAGAGCACATCATACCAAGAATGGTAAATGGATGATTTTCCAAATAATTTAACCTTATAAACAAACGACATGGCGGTTAAAATGGAAATGTCCTTTGTTTCTCATTGAACTTAGTTGCTTATAGGAGCTTCTAAGCGCCAGCTTTTAAACCTTGTGTTTTCAGTACAGACCGGGACGTTGACAAAAATCAGGCTATGATTGAATATTTGTGTTCTTTTAGCTGATGATTGGTATTGCCAGAGTAACTTTTACTAATCGTACCTGGGCTTTGGTGAGGCATCTGAGTTGTTTTTTAGATGGTTGCAATTGGATGACTCTTGGTGAAAATATTTGGCAGGTATTCTTCAGTGACGCCCGGATCAGCCTGCCCTGTCCGTACTTGCAGGGTTTTAATACGAGCTGCAAAAGGCAAACCTCAGCTAGCAAACGCGTGGCTTTAGGCGAGATTCTTCTGCATAGTTATCAGCATATTATTTGTCATGTGTTGAATATGCATGTTGGAGCGTATTTAAGGAGCCATTACAGCTGTAACATTTAGCTGCCACTTTTCAGCGGTAGAAGTAGAACCTTTTGCAGCCCTTCTGAGTTTCAGTCTACTTTTAACGGTCAAAGAAAGAACATCATTTCGGGAGTAAACATGCACAGTAGTAGTTACAGTTACCACAGCAGCGATTCCGTGTTCAGTAACACTCTGAGCACCCGAACCAGTCTTGATGCCAATGAAAATTTTCTCTCGGTTAATTGTGGTCCGACCCTGATCAACTCCTGCATCAGCTTCGGCAATGAATCCTTTGATGGACACAGGTAGTGAACTGTTGGTGTGGGCTCGTGTTTTACTTTGGGTGGGCAGCAGTTTTCAGGGCTGGGGAACTCTGTGACTTCAAAGGGAGAGACTTTATTTCATTATGTCCCTTCTTTTAGGTTGGAAATGTTGCAGCAGATTGCCAATCGAGTTCAGAGGGACAGTGTCATCTGTGAAGACAAACTGATGCTTGCCCGAAATGCTCTCCAGGCTGTAAGTTCCTTTCAGGAGCCATTGAGGTTGTCGCAGATGGGTCTGAGCGTTTGCATGTACTAAAAGTTTTGCATAACTTTTGGTCGATTCTCGGTAGTGTTGTCTACCAAAACTTAAAGTTTGTTGAAGATTATGATCACTCTTTGCTCTCTTGAGGGGTGGTGAGCAAGGGAAAACCTATTTTTAAACCAAAAGGGAAAACAGAGAAAACCCAAGTAGACCCTGTTCCACTGTTTCGAGTTTCATGTTTGAGGCTAGATTTGAAACTTGTTTCACAGAATTAATGTTGATTCTTTTAAAATACAGGATTCTAAAAGATTAGAATCAGGGGTGCAGTTTCAGAATGAAGCAGAAATTGCCGGGTATATACTTGAATGTGAGAACCTTTTGCGCCAGCATGTAATTGACGTACAGATTCTTATTGATGGAAAATACTACCAGGCAGATCAGTTGGTCCAGAGGTAAGAGTGCTGCTTATCCAGCCCCTGTCTTTTCGTGTAACTGTTTCATGGGCACTCACGATAGGAATGTAGAGAGTGACAGTTTTATGAAATATATTTCTTATTCTCTTTTCAGTTGAAAATGTGTGTCACATTAATTCTGGTATATTTTGGTGTAAATAGGTATTTGTTCTTCAAAGACAAGTAATAGAAAAAAATATTTTGTGATACATATAACATTTAATACTCTAGCAACTAATATACTTAGAGTTAAAATATTCATGTTTGACATTTGAAAAAGGAAAAATATTAGAAAAGTGTCTTTTTTAACTCAACTTTTCAGTTTTCTGTTTATCTCGTCATGAAAGTGTTCATAACAAAATGTTGGAAAAACTACATTTATATAAAAATCTGTATCTCTGAGAAGTGGGTTGGGGGGAGGGCTTCAGGTTTTATACTATATATAATATATATGTAAATATATAAATATATATGTGATACATATATGAAACAAAAATTACAAAAGATGCTTTGACCCAATAACTCCACTTTCAGGAATCTATAGTAATTCTAAATATAGAAAATATACAAATAAATATAGAAAAAATGCTTTTGTTCATATCAGAAATATTTTATAGTAACAAAAATTTGAAATACCCTACCTGTCAAATAATAGGAAAATGATCATAATGTAGTGTAGTAATTATGTTCATTGTAAATGATAGTTATGAAGACTGTGTGGCAATATGGAAAGTGCTTATAGCATAACATTCAGTAAAAATAATTGTGATGCAAAATTTCATCAATATGTGACTTTTTTTGATGCACATTATGTTTTTGAGCAAGTTTACAGAAAAATTAAGTGGAAAGTACAGAGTTCCCATATGGCCCCTTACACCCCCGTCCTCCATTATTAACATCTTGCATTAGTGTGATAAATTTGTTACATTTGATAAGCCAATATCGATACATTAGTATTAACTAAAAAGTCCATAGTTTACATTAGGGGTCACTCTTTGTGAAAAATGCCTTTTATATTTTGGTTTATCCGTTTCAGGGTTGCAAAGCTACGTGATGAAATTATGGCCTTAAGGAATGAATGTTCCTCAGTGTACAGCAAAGGACGCCTGTTGACGACAGAGCAGACGAAGCTCATGATATCAGGAATTACTCAAAGTTTAAACTCAGGATTTGCACAGACTTTAAACCCCAATCTGAGCTCAGGACTGACCCAGAGTTTAACGCCTTCCCTAACCCCTTCTAGTGTGACATCGGGCCTGTCATCAGGTCTGACTTCCCGCCTGACTCCCTCCGTCACGCCGGCTTACACGCCTGGTTTCCCATCAGGATTAGTTCCAAATTTCAGTTCAGGAGTAGAGACAAATTCTTTGCAAACTCTGAAGTTGATGCAGATCCGAAAGCCCCTTCTAAAGTCTTCTTTGCTGGATCAGAATTTAACAGAAGAGGAAGTCAACATGAAATTTGTTCAGGATCTTTTGAACTGGGTTGATGAGATGCAGGTAAAAAAATGTTTGCTTTACCTGAAAGTTTCAGCCTTTATTGCTGTCAGTTTCTTTTTTAAACCTAGTGTCTTTCTGTTTAAAGGTGCAGCTGGACCGCACCGAATGGGGATCAGATTTGCCAAGTGTTGAAAGCCATTTAGAAAACCATAAGAATGTTCACCGAGCTATTGAAGAATTTGAATCTAGCCTTAAAGAAGCTAAAATCAGTGAGGTATGTGAATTTAAAATCTGAATATACTTTATTTTAGCTTACTGTTGTTTTTTCTTCATATAAAGACTTCGTAACAAAATAGTAGATACATTGAATATGAGTCAGGATTCCTTAAGATTCCTAACCCTGATGTCTTTTTATCCCATCTTATAGATCCAAATGACGGCACCTCTTAAACTAACTTATGCAGAAAAGTTGCACAGATTGGAGAGTCAGTATGCAAAACTCTTGGTAAGCTTTTTGTTTTTTTTTAAACTTTCTGTTTCCCTTATCTCTATTTGGCAAAGACATGATTCTTATAATGATTTTCCTCATGAAGAATACATCCAGGAATCAGGAGCGGCACCTTGACACACTCCATAATTTTGTAACTCGTGCAACTAGTGAACTTATTTGGTTGAATGAAAAAGAAGAGGAGGAAGTTGCTTATGACTGGAGTGAAAGAAATACCAACATAGCTCGGAAAAAAGATTACCACGCGGTAAGGACAGCCTTTGTCATTGAGTGCCAAAGTTGTCTTTTAAGTTTGGATCTTTTTCTAACTCGCTTCTTAATTCTTTGTTAAATTAGGAATTAATGAGAGAACTTGATCAAAAAGAAGAAAATATTAAATCAGTTCAGGAGATAGCAGAGCAGCTGCTTCTGGAGAATCACCCAGCCCGACTAACTATTGAGGTAAATCAGAAAGTGTAACAGTCATGGCTGAATATTGACGCTTGATTATTACTCTTCAGATTCTTTTATTCCTGATAAATTGAAAAAGACAAATTATCAAACTCTTATTACAGCTTGTCTCAAAAATAATGTTTCTGAGAAATCACTGATTCTTGCTTTCAGTTCTCTTGCTCTTTCTAAGTGTGTCACCCGCCCATCACTTAGAATAAAGGGACCTTTGTCAGGCCCTGTGGGTGAAGAGATGTATTACAGTAAATAGGAAGGCCCTTGACTTTACAAGCTCTGATGTTTTATTTCTTTCTGACTCTGTGACTTGCATCAGCAATGTAACCTTGCTAAGCCTCATTCACCTACCTAAAATGGGGGAAATTGCTTGTGACCCATAGAGTTGTAGTGAGAACGAGAACAATGTGCTCTTACTGCTTAGTTCAGTTCGTGGTACATGGTATGTTCTCAAGAAGTATTTGTTATTGTTATTTACTGATTTCGTTCATGATGTGGCTTTGTGAGGTGGATTGGAACAACATCCTAGCAAGGCCTCATGGTATAGCACATACATTTCAAGTCCAGAAATGGAGAACTGACGTGGGATTCATCAGGTTGCCTGTGTGGTGGCGGTGGTGTGTTAAATTTTCAGGCCTAATATATACTAGTTAGAGTTAGTGACTTTCTACTTGTGAAAGGGGGTTATGTAAGTGAGTGAGAAGCTCAAACACGAGCAAATTTGGTCTATTGCCAGAGAAAAAAGATGAAGCTGTGCTTAAAATGTGACGTGCTTCAAACAACGCAGTTGAGGAGGGGTGTCTCTTAGTCTTTGTTCACTGAAATCGTCATGACAAGAAAGATCAGTAAAATTCTACGCCTCAGGAAGTTTTGGAAATGTTATATTTGGCCTTCTTTCATATAAAAATATGGTTTTGTATCCACATGAAATGCCACATAGGAATGTTAAAGACAGGAGAGTAGTGGCAGCTCTGGGGAAGGAAATTAGAATAATGATAGGTCTGGATGTGCTTTTTTATGATGATAACTAAAAGTAGAGTATTCCCTTATGGTGCAGATGAAAACTGTTAGGAAATATGACTGTTGGTTACGAATTTTGATGGGACTGGATAATGTGAATGTGACTTTGACTACTTTTATGTAGAAATATTAATCTAATTAAAAGTTTCTTGAGGGATAAATTAAGCCTTAGTCATCTTGATGATTCCATTGGCCTGTCCAATGTCTTGTGGGTACATGGGTAACGTTTAGTTAATCATCAATACTATTTCATATATTAAATGAAGAAAGAAACTAATAATCTAACAATGCACAATGATGTGTCTTTCATGACCAGTTTTCTCAAAGTAGCTTAATTTGAGGGAGCAGGTAATATGAGCATGATATGTTGCCCAATTTCCAGTGCAGCGTTGTACGTTCCATTCAGAAAGGCTGCCAGAACATAGCTCAGCAGGAATGAGCTTTTCCAAAAGGAGGAAGAGTGACAGGCCGACTTAAGATAGTCATTGAAGCATCCAGGGCTCCCTCTTCTGGAAGTCAGTGAATTGCATCTTAAACATAAAAGAGTGTTTTTTGTTTCCCTAATGAAGTAGATGTCCTTTCTATAATATTTTTGCCCTCATGAAAATACACTTTGTTTAAAATAAAGATTCAAATAAACAAATATTTTTAATAAAAATTCCTAGTATTATAATAATTCCAGAATTACCCTGATATGGGGTTGCACACTCTCTTCTCCACCGTCCCCAAACCTTTCCCTGGACAAAACAAACACATAAACCTCCTTCTCTAGAGCTTCTGGCCTAGTTTTAGAAGCAAAAAACAAAGAGAAAACGACAGAACCATCTATTTTTGTGTCAGATGGTGTATTTTATGACCCAGTAATAGGAAAATTCAGAGAAAAGAAAAATGAATGGAAAGCGTCATGCAGGTGGGCGTGTCTGAGGATTCCACAAAGTTGGTGTAAGGGGCAGTGGGAAAGGAATAAGGGGTTGGTTTTCTAAGTAGCAAGGATGGCTTGCATCCATTTCAAATTTAAATATTTTTTTCGTGTAAAAATAGCCAGCATTAGCTTTTTCCTTGTATTTTAAGAAGAAATTTCAAGAAGTTTAAAATTTCAAGGAAATTGACCGGACTGGTTTATAAATTTGTAGTTGAACTTTTAGGACTGGCTCTGTGCAAGTTGGAACTCTTAGATTGGAGGGACATTTCGCTACCCTGCTTCTCCAGTCTTATTCTGTGAAAACAATCTCATCGTCTGTTTAGATAGTAGAGTCTTTCATCTTTTAAAGCATTGTTGTGTATGCACACGGTTACTCTCCAGCCAGTCACGGTGGCTGTGTTTTACCTTTAAGGCCTACCGAGCGGCCATGCAGACGCAGTGGAGCTGGGTCTTACAGCTCTGCCAGTGTGTGGAGCAGCACATCAAGGAGAATACCGCCTATTTCGAGGTATGTGAATGGAATCACGATGCCAGGAGATGGTATTGTGGTTGTGACTGACTTTACAGAAAACACCTTCATATTTATTGTTAAGATACATGTATGTATTGTGCAGGTGAAACAAACTGAAACGTTTTCTTTGTAGGCTATCTGGGCTATATGTCCTATGGGATAGATTGAAGCATTCTCTTAAGGAGGAGATCCTTTACAACCTCTTAAAGTGTCAGAAAATCTTTGTTTTATAAATGTGTCTCTTATTAAAGAAATATTTCATTACAGAGAGCTCTTTATTCTTCAGAAGTTTTAAAATATTCTTGGAATTTTACGCCTACTTAAAAATTGTTTGGACCCTACAGTAAAATAGACCTTCAATCAAAATAACACAGGGCCAAACACGACACAGACGTGAGCACTGGACGCTGAGCATCCATTCACAGTCGTCCAAGTTCAATAGTTGTTTGGTTACAGGAGGGATGTGGCTCTTAAGTTGTCTTGTGATTTTCTTCTGTTCTCACTTATGAGAGGTACACACCGCTTGCCAAGCCTGTGCTTTACAGGGCACTTCGTATATTTTAACTGCCGGTTTTCATCTTTCCATAGTTTTTCAATGATGCCAAAGAAGCTACTGATTACTTAAGGAATCTGAAAGATGCCATTCAGCGGAAGTACAGCTGTGATAGATCCAGCAGCATTCACAAGCTGGAAGACCTTGTGCAGGAATCGATGGTACGCATACGAAAACCTGTGCATTCCATCGGAATGTGTGATAGGGATCAGATTAGTGTTTTACTATATTGTTATATGTGCAGAACTGTATCTTTTGTTGGTACTCTTGATATTTCCACCTCACTCTGTCAAGCATTTAAACATTCGGTTGTAGTATTTTTTGGTCTCAGATATGACAAAAACATTTTTTATGTGACTGCCTTGATATTTTAACATGCTTCGACAGTGTTCTGTGTATGTGTGTGTGTGTGGTGTGTTTAGTCATTCATTTCAAAGATATGTGTTAAGCACGTTCTGTGTCTCAGGTGCTGTTTTAGGTGCTGGAGATAGAACAGTGGACAGAACAGACAAGAATCCCCACCCTCCTGGTGCTTACACACTGTGGGGGAGTAGACAATAGACGTGATAAATAGTGAAATATATGTAGCACGTTCGATAGTGCTGAATACCAAGGAGGAAAGAACAACCAAACAAACAAGGGAAGAGAGATGCCAGAGGGCGTGGGGAGGTGTTGACAGGTTAGACCACAGGGTCAGGGAAGATCTTTCTAATGAAGTTTCGTGTGTGTAAAGCCCTAAAAGAACAGAGAGTACAAGTCTTTTACCTTTTAAAATCCATCTTGTTTGTTGCTTAGGAAGAGAAAGAAGAACTTCTGCAGTATAAAAGCACAGTAGCAAGCCTGATGGGGAGAGCAAAAACAATAATTCAGCTGAAGCCAAGGAATTCTGACTGTCCACTCAAAACTTCTATTCCGATCAAAGCTATCTGTGACTACAGACAAATTGAGGTACTTGTAACCCCCAGAAATAGACCAGTTTGTGCCATTGTTCATGTATTTTAAAAATGAGGTTACATTGCTTACTAGTGGTAAAATTTCCTACCTCAAAAAAACCAAAAATTCCCAAGATTGGATATGGAAAAAGATTAGTCAATAGCGACCTCATTTGGTTTTTCTGTTCTTGATTTAAAACCAGATAACCATTTACAAAGATGATGAATGTGTTTTGGCCAACAACTCTCATCGTGCTAAATGGAAGGTCATCAGCCCTACTGGGAACGAGGCGATGGTCCCATCTGTGTGCTTCACAGTTCCTCCACCAAACAAAGAAGCTGTCGACTTTGCAAACAGGTTTGTGTGCATTAGCTAAATACATAGAGCTGGTTTGGGAGGCTCTCTGAAGGTTAAGGAAACAATCAATTCTTTGTCAAGGCCCACAGAATCAGAAGGATCTAGAACTAATAAACATGGGATAGTTCACAAACAGAAAGAAAAACTGTAGCATGTTTTCAGAGGGAGTGCAAAGGCTTAATCTGAGTTTTCTTTCATATATTTCAGAATTGAGCAACAGTATCAGAGTGTCCTGACTCTTTGGCATGAGTCTCACATAAACATGAAGAGTGTAGTATCCTGGCATTATCTCATCAATGAAATTGATAGAATTCGAGCTAGCAATGTGGCTTCAGTAAGTATAAATCCACACATCAGCCTCGTCTGTCTAAAACTGTGAGGCACCTCGTCATGAGGGGTAGAGTTTATATTTGCTTTAAAATAGGATGGAGCCCAGCAGATCCATGCTCATATTAATTCAGTCAAGGAATATTTGTTATATGCCTGTTGTATACAAGGCACTGTCTAAGAATTGTGGAAATCTAGAAATCACGTATTTCATTCAGTGCTCATTACTTTTTGATAGGGAGACAGGACATAGTGTTTGGACTTAGAGAGATGGATATAGTTTGATTTCCTTTCTTGAATTTTATGTTCTTGTTTTCCCTTGTCTTTTAAAACCTGAAATTGTCAATGAAGAAGAAAATTAATTTCAAGTGGTTCCTCTATTTATGACTCTAATATGAACTGGCATGAACCATGAGATCTAACTCGAGATCTGTCCCATTTAAATTTAGCTCTTAGTACTATAATCACTTAATTACATGGATCGTTGGTCTTCTTTAGATAAAGACAATGTTGCCTGGTGAACATCAGCAAGTTCTGAGTAATCTACAATCTCGTTTTGAAGATTTTCTGGAAGATAGCCAGGAATCACAAATATTTTCAGGCTCAGATATAACACAGCTGGAAAAGGAAGTTAATGTATGTAAGCAGTATTATCAAGAACTTCTTAAATCTGCAGAAAGAGGTAAAGCATGCGAATCGTTGTCTTCTTTTCACCCTAGATGTTTAGTCCTGGAATTTTGTGTTCTCAGTGGGAGTCTCAGTCTTAGGTGTGTTCTGTCACTCAGCCTGTGTTCGGTAGACACGATTGCTGGAACGTTAAAAAGCATGTTGGAAGTAGGAGGTGCAAGGAGGCATTCTTTTGTTTCTAAATGATGAATTAATAAAAAAGATACCAACAAATAGCATGACAAAGAATGAATTCTCAGTGCATCTACTTTTCAACATTTTTGCTATTTGTAATGTAATGTTCAGAATGGTGATCTTTTAGTTTCTGAAAAGATTCAATTATTTTCCCATGTACCAAATTTGGAATTTTTTTTTAAAGACTTTTTTCCGGAGCAGTTTTAGATTCACAGCAAAATTGAGAGGAAGGTACAGAGATTTCCCATAAGGATAAGATTTTGTCTAGTTAATTTTGGTTAAATGTTAATTTTATTCTGAACTCTTTTGATATTACTTAGAAACGAAAGCTTTTTATTTCTGAAAAGTATTCTATTTTTAAAAACTGTTAAACATTAACACATTTCTTTACCTACCTTTCGTTTTTAAGGATTTTAATTTAGTTTTTAATATTAATCTGCAACTAATATAATTCACATTTTTGTGAACATAATGCAGTGTGTTACTTTCCTTAGACATCATAAATCAGAATTCGATGCTTCCGATGGCTTTGGGGAACTTTTATTAACTCTTTGTAAATTGTAATATCCACTCTTTGAAGATTTCTATCCTTAGGGTGGGATTGTGGTGGGAATTCGTAACATGAGTTTGACTAGCTATGTCCCAGTAGTAGTAAAACTGCCACATGAAAACATGAACAAGATCCTCCAAAAGATAGAAATCAGAGTATTTTCTAGACGCTATATTTCCTTTCCCAGAGGAGCGAGAGGAGTCGGTGTATAATCTCTACATCTCTGAAGTTCGAAACATTCGGCTTCGGTTAGAGAGCTGTGAAGACCGACTGACCGGGCAGATCCGCACTCCCCTGGAAAGAGACGATTTGCACGAAAGTGTGTTCAGAATCACAGAGCAGGAGGTGAGATTTAGAAATGTGTTGGGACAAAAATTAAGGTAAATTACTATCTTCAAGACCTCTGCTCTCAACTCCTGTGACTTCTTACCTGCCCAGCTTTGCCCAGCGGCCACTTTGTGAGATCTGATTGTGAATTTATTGCCCATTGTAAATTAGGGTTCTGTAATTCAGGTCTACCTCTGACTCAGGTAACCACAGGAATGTGTACCCTCTTACCTGTTATGACCGAGGCCGTAAGGGCTTCTCAAAGTGAAAATCTTTATATGTTTGTTGATATTAGTGTTGAGAAGCACTAAGTTAGATGTTTGGGCCTGAGGGGATGGGCAGTAAGGGAATTAGTGATTATAAAACTTGAATGCTATGGCTCAGTTTCCTGGATAAAGAAAAAGTAAAGAATACATAGATTTTTAAGTCAGTAATCATAATGTGAAATGTGTGTTTTAAACTCTTTTAAGAAAGATGCCCTGTCTGGAGGGATAGCGTGATACTTAGGTTTATTCTCTATTTTACAGAAACTGAAGAAAGAGCTGGAGCGACTTAAAGATGATTTGGGAACAATCACAAATAAATGCGAAGAATTTTTCAGTCAAGCAGCAGCCTCTCCTTCAGTTCCTACCTTACGATCTGAGCTCAGCGTGGTCATTCAGAACATGAACCAAGTCCATTCTATGTCTTCCACTTACATGGATAAGTATGTAACCACTGTCTTAATATAAACTGGCTTCATACAACTGTCATATTTATATATATATGCTGTTCATCTAAAAATATTCATTTTTATGAATATAAATATTCACTTTTTCATCTTATTAACAAATACCTTAAACATTTCTATGGATTTATGTTGCCTCTTTTTGTTGAAAGGGAACGTGCTTCAGAAATTAGGGTGTAATGTATGATCTTCCCCCATTTTGCCTGTGAGTTTGGTAGTCAGCTGTTGTAGCCTAGAGGATTTTCCTCTCAAGCTTGCTCTCAACCAGGTTTTAAAGAAGACCATCTTATGTTGGAATCTCTTGCTAAATACCGCTTGTGGCTCAGGGCGTGGGTTGGAGCACATGCTGTCTAGTAAGAAGAGAGTCAGCTGAAGGTTAAGCTTGTGGTAAATGTGTCAGTGTTCCAAGACAAAGGACATGCCATATCATGTGTTGTAATGGTGCTTCAGGACTGCATATTGGAAAATAAACATCTACCAATAGGAGGCTATTGTTTAATTCTCTTTTTTAGGCTAAAAACTGTTAATTTGGTGTTGAAAAACACTCAAGCTGCAGAAGCCCTTGTAAAACTCTATGAAACAAAACTCTGTGAAGAAGAAACAGTCATAGCTGACAAGAATAATATCAAGAATCTAATAAGTACTTTAAAGGTATGGGTCTCACTTTTTGGCTGTTTTTCAAGAGCCTCCTCTGAAAGGATATCTTTAGTTCTTAGATCTTCAAACATCAAGCATTAAATGTCTTAATTTGAATACATTTATATTCATTCCATTTCTTATCTCTTATTACTGTAAATAAGTCTGTTCAGTCATTTTTAGTTGGAGGAGAGTTCTGCTCACTTGAAGTTTGAATCTTTCTGACAGTAGCTTTTGATAGTCGTTCCATGTTGTCAGCAAGGGGAGTTGAAGCTAAAAATTAAATTATTTGCAGTAGATTCTCTTGCTGAAAGAGGCAGTTATTTTAAGAAATCAAGGAAGAAAGTAGAGGAGTTAATTTAAGAAAAGAAAAAGACTAGTAGTTGTCCTCGTCTGTCTCTCTTCTATTTATAATGCTATTTCAAAACAATTGTGAAAAATTATCTCAGTGATTTTTAGTGCATGTATGCATTTTTAAACAATGAGAGCATAGTAGGTATTTAAAAAATCAACAGTGAAAAAGACTTACTTATGGAGGTAGCAAACTTGCTTGTGAAATATATTTTATTTTACTGATATGCAAATTACATTAGGCTGAACTTTACAAAATTGTCAGTTTTTTAAAAATCAAAATACAGTGAAATATTGGCAATTTCGTAAGGTTCAACCTAATATATTATTTTTGTATATGAAAGCTATTTTGTCCTTTATTTGATTTTATATCAGTCATTTTTAAATAAATTATAAAGTTAGGTAAATAATGTGTTTACCCAGAGAGTCGTTGACACATTTTTATAATTTTCACCAATTAATGTATTTTAGCAATGGAGATCTGAAGTAGATGAAAAGAGAGAGGTATTCCATGCATTAGAGGATGAGTTGCAGAAAGCTAAAGCCATCAGTGATGAAATGTTTAAGACGTATAAAGAACGGGACCTTGATTTCGACTGGCACAAAGAAAAAGCAGATCAATTAGTTGAAAGGTGGCAAAATGTTCATGTTCAGATTGACAACAGGTTGGTATCCTTTTTTGATTTAATGTCTATCCTTGTATTCTAGGTAAAATCTAAACTTATTAGGCTCTTTTTTTTTTTTTTAACTTCCATATATAGTTAATTTCACATAGTTAACTCATAGATAGTAAATTGTGTTAATTGTAAGAGCTCTACCTAATTGTATGTCCTTCTTATGTATGTCCTTCTATGTCTTTTAGCAAGATATTTAACTTCAAAATAAATATTTTTCAGCTCTGTTATTAAAACTATTGATATACTCTGGCATGTGTATAGTTAATCTCCTTGCCTTTTTTGAAGGAATAGGGTTCTGTAATTGTTGCCAACTTAGAATTTGCAAATAACCAAGACTTAGTAAGAGCATGGATCATGTATTTGATAGGGCTGTATGTAGCACTCTGTACTAGACCTAGGACGTATAAAGAAATTGAAATGACTTGACATTCATTTTAATTGAAGATACTAGAAAGTTGAAATCATTTGTCCACTTGTCCAGTGGCTGAAATTAACAAGTGAAAGGAAATTGATGGTTTTACAGCTCATCTTAAAAGAAATGGAATAATGTGCTTTTTCATTCGTTTTCATGTTTCTTTTAATGCAAATAAAATGCTTTTGTGATATAGTGCCATTCTTGATAAGTAAAATTATGTTCAAATATATAATATCTAATCTCTGTAAAATATGTGATATATGGGTTTAATGCAGTGGTTTTAAAATCATAGAAACTGAAGTATTTAATCACAGACCCTGAGTCCCTATTGAACCATTCATTGCACTACCATGTCATTGTTTCAGAAATAAACTGCCATTTGATGCAAGCTTTGGGTATTCAAGACATGATAATTGATAATAATTATGGTTAAGTTTCCAATTTTCCTCCTTTTTAGCTTTAGTCTCTTGGGTTTGTCCCCAGAATAATCAGTACTAGCAAGTTGCACAACTTCAGGAGCAAAATACTTATATTCAACCTAAGCCAGTATGGGGTGCACTTACAAGCCTCGGGGTGCTGTAGCCTTGAATTCTTTCCACATACCGCTGTCGTTGTGCTTAGTGCATTGTAGTGCCGTTATTTGTCTTTCACTTCTTCTCTACTTTCCACCCTCCTAATGGATACTGTTGGAAACTGTGACTATTCTCTTGTTATTCTCTTAGGTTACGGGACTTGGAAGGCATTGGCAAATCACTGAAGTACTACAGAGATGCCTATCACCCTCTAGATGATTGGATCCAGCAAGTTGAAACTACTCAGAAAAAGATTCAGGAAAGTCAGCCTGAAAATAGTAAAACCCTAGCCACACAGTTGAATCAACAGAAGGTATGTAAAAACAATTCCTTGTACTAAATTCCTTGCATTTGGTCAGTCATGAGCTTTATCTTTGTTTCTCTTGTGAAAAGAAAAATCAGTTGGGAGGAAGGAGGGGAGTAAATCATAAATATTTTAATCCCGCACCCAAACCTACATACATCAGTTACTTTGATTTCTTGGAAGTCATTATTGAAAGCATAAGGAATAAGAGAGTAGCATGTTGGGACAGTTTTCAAACTTCTAATGATCATTTAATCATAGGTATGGAACTCTCTTTGGTACTTTGTTGGCCACAATAGTTTTGTGGGATCCTAAATAAGTAAAAATGATTAGTGGTAGAAAATGAAACAGCCACATTTGACAGAGAGTTGAATGCTTTGAAATTTTTGTTCCGTCTTGAGGGGCCAGTAATTTCTAGCTCTGTTTTGATCAGGAATAGACGGGGGTCAAGGGCTTCAAGTCTACTTTTGGATAATTCCTATGGAGTTTCGTAATTTCTGCTTTGGAAGCCCCATGAGGGGTGGGTCACTTATGTGGCTTAATCTGAAAATTTGTAATTTACCCGTTAAGGCAAATTGCATATTAAGTGCAAAGGGCTAAGGAGCTATACTATTAAAGAACGTGGCTATTTCTTAGTTCCTGAGCATCTTGAGTAGTTGAATAGCACAGACTTCCTTGTCCTTTTTCTTCTAAACTGTGTGTGTTTATAGATGCTGGTGTCTGAAATAGAAATGAAACAGAGCAAAATGGATGAGTGTCAAAAATATGCAGAACAGTACTCAACTACAGTGAAGGTAAGAAGATTCAGTTACTTGGGGACGAAAGTATGTAATTGTACAATGTAGTTTTAAAGCCTTTGCAGGTCATTTCACTCTGTGTTAAAAAGTGAAAACGGAGAATCTTCATTTGAAACTTTCTGACACTTATCAAGTAATTCTTTGTGCAATGTGAGTCACATGACAGCCCCTGGTTCATTCATTCTCTCTCTTTCTATGTCTCACATGTGTGCAGTGTGTGCACACACACCCCCACACACCAGAATAAATACATAGCTCTGAAATTTGTTTCTTACCACTTCACATGCTCTCTCTCATCTCTCTAAGATTGCTAGAATATTCCATGAAGGAACTTCTAACTTAGGGGACAGTCCTCATGTGTTTTGAAGTCATTGATAATGCCTCAGCTTTAGCCATCCAGATCCGCAGTTCCATGGCCTAGCTAGAGGAAAGGGACACTGAATATAACTAGCCTATTATCACTGAATGTTTCCATGAGCTTCTGAAGAGACTTAGGAACTTTCCTGATGACCCTAAAGCTTTCTGACTTTTAATACCACCTTGGAAACAACTCAAGATTGGTTAGATTTCTAAAAATGTAGTTTTGCAATATTTTCTTTCTTTAAAGTTGTTCAGTGAAACTAGGTTCTGCTTTTGTGCGTCAAATCACTGTGGAATGAAGGGTTAGTGCTTTGCTTTGGTTAGTTTAGTCTTGTTGATTCCTTCGTACAGGACTACGAATTACAGACGATGACCTACCGGGCCATGGTGGATTCACAACAAAAGTCGCCCGTGAAACGCCGCAGAATGCAGAGCTCAGCGGATCTCATCATTCAAGAGGTAATAAAAATGTGGGGGAGGAGGGGTATAACAGAGAGAAATAATACTTAAAAAATTTCATATTTGTATATTTGTATTATGGTAAATATACATAATAGAAAGTTTACCATTTTACCCGTTTGTAAGTGTATAATTCAGTGGTATTCAGTACATTCATAATATATACCACTAACCATTTCCAGAACTTTTAATCGTCCCAAATAGAAACTCTCTACCTATAAAAATACATTTTATTAAGGGTTTGAAAAACCCTTTGAAAAATCTTGATTGAAGGTTGATTACTAATTGCATAGAATAATAAATGTGCTTCATGGTTAAATTTAGAAGAGAATTGTTCTTTAGGATGGTTTGCCCAACAATAGTAAGCTCATTCCTACACAGTTACCATTATTGGAGTGTTGCGTACTTCACTGTTGCAAAGCCTAGTTAATGTTTTACTTATTACTCAACGTTCATTGAATTCATTTCGGGTAACTGGAGGTGATGTCTGTGTTATTTTTTTCCTGTCTTGCAGTTCATGGACCTAAGGACCCGGTATACTGCCTTGGTCACCCTCATGACACAGTATATTAAATTTGCTGGTGACTCACTGAAGAGACTGGAAGAGGAGGAGGTAACCATCAGCCGTGAGGAGCTGACTAAAAAGGAACTACAATATGGTTTGGGGAAAAAAAGTTTCATGATAGGTTTACATGTTTGATAGCTGATATATTAGTAATTATTTAATTATAAAATTATAATGAAAAAGAGTAGAGGCCTAGGATTTTTTAGTTTGTTTTTAGGATTCTCTCAAATAGCAAACATTTTTTATTTTCACTTGAGGACTCTAATATAATAGGGTTAATGCCTTAAATGGTTCTATTGAAATTATGAAATGTTGGCTGTTTGGCAGAATTGCGTTCAGTTTTCTCACATTTGAGATGTAGACGTCTTTGAAGTATAGTTTCTACTGTTATGATGTCTACAGAAATACCACATAAACAAACTTGCTTTATGCATTTTAAATTAATTTACGTCTTCAAGGATTTAAAACATATAAGCCATTAATTTAAAATTAGCAGGTGTTTGTACAAAAAGATAGTACTCTTTAAGAATTGTGGGAGTGTTTTTGTTTTCGTTTATGTTTTTGCCAAAAAGATAATGGTGTACGATGACTGTTTAGTTACCATTTTAATTTGAAGGACTTCAGTGGCTTTGAGTCTGCATTTAAAAAATAGAAACAAAGAGTAAGGAGTTATTTATGAAAATGTATTTTCATAAAAGGCTGTTGTATCTAGTTTTGAAGGTATTATGCTCTGTTCTATTATCTTCATATGCTTTCTATTCCTAACCTCGGAACAGACAAAAATAGTAAACCGAATGCTCCTGTAAGTAGATGGTGGGGCATTAGCTGTTTTAAATTAGACTGTTGTTGAAATTCTGAAGATGATTATACTTAGTGTAATTCCATTCATATACCGAGAGAACCAAAACAGTAGTAAATGTCTACTAGATGTTCTTTTCTTAGCTTCTAAAAGTGTGACTGCTTTCATAAACTATTTTAGTCTGTTCAGAGTTAACAGTTTTCAGCAACTAAATCACTAACATAACTAATGCAAGTCTTTATAGTTAGCTTCTTTTGTGCTTACAAAGGAGAACCAGAATATTTTGACTATCCAGAGTATTGGCATTTACCTCTCATCTATGAAAGAACCTCCATGATTTTTTTTACATTTTTAGTTTTGGGATTAGTTAGTTTTAGGATTCCATTTTAAATGGTATGTAGATCTTTTAAATTGTATATTTAAGCAGTAAAGTGTAAAATGAAATGTCTTTTTCCTTTTTTCTAGTGTATATCTGATGGCAGATGTATGAGCCACTTTGCTTAATTTATCTGATGAGGTAGAATACTAGAAGCTGATGGAACCAAAAGATATTTCAAAAAGCCTGAAATATACACAAATTATGCTTGTCATCCTTTGAAATATAAAAGATTTGTATTGAATTGAAAGTCAAAACAATATTGTTGATGGAAGACCATGCAAAGACTATAATTTAAAATAGATTTAAAAAAAGCTCCTGATTAAAAATTTACCACTTAAGGATCACATTAATGGAATGTCTTATGAAAGATACATAGCTCAGGTTTCAATCTCCAAAGAGTAGTGTTTCTGAAACTGAATCTGTGAAGGCCCACATGAGAAATCCTGGTCAGAGAGCATAATTTTCCTTAATAAGCATAGAATCAAAGAGAGATGCAAGTTAATTTCAGAAGATGATTAATTAGAGAAATGCTAATAGAGTATCTGTTTTGGATATTGGATAAAGAGCTTTTCTAGTCTATGTTGACAGCAAAATATATTAAATATTAATTGCTGAGACTAAAGGACAGCATGTCTTCTTGGAGAACGTTTAAAGAAAACTTGAGGAAGTTATTTTTACGTGAATAAGTTTGAGGTCTACAAGAAATAAATCAGCAACAGGACTAAATTATTTGTAGTAATTTTTTTAGTATTTGCTAAAAAGTTCAGAATTATGTAGACAACCTAAGATTATTAACAATCACTTAAGTGACTCTAATTAAGACAGTAAGGGTTCAACAACAAACATTTTTTTCTGAGAATTTTCATTTTTTTAAATCTCAAAACATGACCAAGGAAAAAAAGGGCACAATTTCTCAGCAACAGCTGAGTTTTAAAGGAGGTTTGATAAAGAATTGAGAAACACCTTTCAGAAATCATCTACTCAAAATACATTGAAAACTTCATGGTTTAAGCAGATAAAATGCTTCAGTGTCACTAAGAGTTGACCCTGATAAGAAAATAAGTAGAGTACTAAGTATTGCAGCCTGTGATGAGATTTCTTTTTATATGAATTCTTATTAAAAATCATATTTAAATCAGCAAAGGAAACAACTGAAATTCTCATCCAAATTATTGAGGATCAAGAAATCAGAGAAAGCAAAATAAGATGTATGATCTAGAAAATAAATTCAATTCTTGAAATTTACCAAAGCTTCTCAGGGAAAAAAACATCTGCTACATTAAATAATTTCTCTATTTCTGTTTAAATTATTTCTAATCATAATGATTTTGAGTTGATGATATGAAGCTAACAACCTTACGGTATTACTAAAGAGAAATTAAATTGTAATTACAAACTAGCCTGATCGTGTAGTTCTGTAGGCAATGCAAAATGAACTCCTCCCAGCTGAGATTGATTCTGTTGTCAGTAAAGTGAAAAAATTTTCTTATATTTTATTCTATACATTGGAGCTGAATCCCTAAGCATATTTTCAAAAGCATTTATATTTAACAAATATCTTTATATTTATGGAATATGTAAAGGTACTTGTCAAGGTGGATTCATATGAGGCATGTCATTAACGACAACAGCATCTGTGAGTATACGAAGCACATCTTTTCTAAAGCCACCAGGGACTAAAGCTGCCTTTGTATTAGCAATTCTGATTATTATAATTGTCATAATATGGCAAATACAAATAAGCTAGGAATTCGACTTTAGAAATTACAAATTTTTGTATAATTTTCCTCTTTCATCTTAAGTATTATGTCCTGATTTGGCTCCCTGTTCCAAAGCTCTGTATTTTGTTTCTTTAATCATACAACGGGGATGTAAACTCCATTTTTAATTTCCATTGGGCTGGATATTGAAAACTAGTTTCCTTAATGGCATTCAGTTCCTATACGTTCTTCTTAGCTCGTAGGGCTGAGGTGTGTGCGAGAGCAGGAGGGGCTGTGTGAGTTTTCACAATTATTTAACCTCCCTGTAGCTCACTTTCCTCATCCCTAAAGGTGGGAGTCATACTATGTTTTGTAAGGTCCCTTCTTGCTATAAAATCTTGAGCTAGCTTACTTATAAAACAAAATTATTCCTGAGGGACAAAAAACGATTCTTTGATTTAGAAGATGTGACATGAAGGGTTTTTGTCTTCTCCCTTGCTGACTTTCTGAGCTTCCTCTCTGAAGAAAGTGGTGGTAATGGTGATGGTGCTTGTTCTGCATTTGGTTTCACTTGTTTCTGTAAGTACTTTTCTGAGCTTTGCTTCGGATTTTTAAACATAAGTTTGACTAGAACAGGTTTGACACTTTTAAACGTCTCTCGCAGATTAAAAGGTGTAAGGAGACCTCTGAACATGGGGCGTATTCCGATCTGCTTCAGCGTCAGAAGGCCACCATGGTTGAGAATAGCAAACTGACAGGGAAGATCAGTGAACTGGAGAAAATGGTAGCTGAACTAAAGAAACAGAAGTCCCGAGTTGAGGAAGAACTTCCAAAGGTGAAGGAGGCCGCCGAAAATGAATTGAGAAAGCAGCAGAGAAACGTCGAAGACATTGCTCTGCAGAAGATCAGGGCTGAGAGTGAAGCCAAGCAGTACCGCAGGGAGCTGGAGACCATCGGGCGGGAGAAGGAAGCTGCCGAGCGCGAGCTGGAGCGGGTGAGGCAGCTCACGGCCGAGGCCGAGGCCAGGAGGGCGGCCGTGGAAGAAAACCTCCTGAATTTCCGGAGCCAGTTGGAGGAGAACACCTTTACAAGAAGAACCCTGGAAGATCATCTTAAAAGAAAAGATTCCAGTCTCAGTGACTTGGAGCAACAAAAAAATAAGTTAATGGAAGAATTAAGACGAAAGAGAGACAATGAGGAAGAACTCTTGAAGCTGGTGAAGCAGATGGAAAAAGACCTAACATTCCAAAAACAGATGGCAGAGAAACAGTTGAAAGAAAAGCAGAAAATTGAATTGGAAGCAAGAAGAAAAATAAGTGAAATTCCGTATTCATGTAGAGAAAGTGCATTGCCAACCAGTGCGACCACCCAGGCTGCGCCAGGCGGAGGCGTGGCAGGTCTTCAGAGAGAGCATGAGCGACAGAGAGCAGAGGAACTCAGACAGCAGGTCGACGAGCTGACACTCGCCAACAGAAAGGCCGAAAAAGACATGCGAGAGCTGAAGTATGAACTGAATGCCCTTCAGCTGGAAAAAACTTCATCTGAGGAAAAGGCTCGTTTGCTGAAAGAAAAGCTGGATGAAACAAATAACACACTCAAGAGCCTCAAGTTAGAGCTGGAAAGGAAGGATCAGGTAGAGGAAGGGTATTCTCAGCAGCTCCGGGAACTGGGGAGGCAGTTGGACCAAACCACAGACAAAGCTGAAGAAGTCATGCAGGAAGCTAATGACCTGAAGAAAATAAAGCACGATTATGAGTTAGAATTAGAGTCACTTCAGCAGGAGAAAGGGAAACTGCAAAGAGAAGTAGACAGGATCACTAGGACCCAAGCGATCACTGAGAAGAATATCCAGCATTTAAATTCGCAAGTTAATTCTTTCCAGGGTGAGAAGGAATTCTCCAAAGAGAGGATACGATCCTGCCAGAGAAAATCAGATCATCTCAAAGAACAATTTGAGAAAAGCCATGCGCAGTTGCTTCAAAATATTAAAGCTGAGAAAGAAAATAATGATAAAATCCAAAAGCTTAAAGAAGAATTGGAGAAGAGCAATGAGTGTGCAGAAATGCTAAAAGAAAAGGTGGATGAGCTCACCCGGCAGAATAATGAAACCAAATTAATGATGCAGAGGATTCAGGCGGAATCGGCCAATGTGGTTTTAGAGAAACAAGCTATCCAGCAAAGATGCGAGGCTCTGAAAATTCAGGCAGATGGTTTTAAAGATCAGCTACGCAACACAAATGAACACTTGCACAAACAGACAAAAACAGAGCAGGATTTCCATAGGAAAATTAAGTGCCTGGAAGAAGACCTGGCCAAAAGTCAAAATTTAGTCAGTGAATTTAAGCAAAAGTGTGACCAGCAGAACATTATCATCCAGAATACTGAGAAGGAGGTTAGAAATCTGAATGCTGAGCTGAATGCTTCTAAAGAGGAAAAGCGGCTGGGGGAGCAGAAGGTCCAGCTACAACAAGCTCAGGTGCAGGAGTTAAATAACAGGTTGAAAAAGGTACAAGACGAACTGCACTTAAAGACCATAGAGGAGAAGGTGACCCACAGAAAGATGGTCCTGTTTCAGGAAGAATCTGATAAATTCAAACGTTCGGCAGAGGAGTTTCGGAAAAAGATGGAAAAATTGATGGACTCCAAAGTTATCACTGAAAATGACATTTCAGGCATCAAACTTGACTTCGTGTCTCTTCAGCGAGAAAACTGCAGAGCTCAAGAGAACGCGAAGCTCTGTGAAACAAATATTAGAGAACTTGAAAGACAGCTTCAGCAATATCGTGAGAAGATGCAAGCTGGGCAGGACGTGGAAGCAAATCATTATCAAAAATGTCGGAAACTTGAAGATGAGCTGGTGGCCCAGAAACGTGAAGTCGAAAATCTGAAGCAAAAAATGGATCAACAGATAAAGGAACATGAGCATCAGTTAGTTTTGCTCCAGTGTGAAATCCAGAAAAAGAATCCAGCCAAAGACTGTACCTTCAAAGCAGATTTTGAGATGACAGCGAAGGAGCGTCAACACTCTGGAGACCTCTCACCTAGGAACACAGGACAGCTTCACCCTGCGGCCAGGTCTTCTCTACCAAGATGGACTCAAGAGCCACAGCAGTCGGAAGAAAAATGGCAACATCGAGTTGTTGAACACAAACCAAAGGAAGTCCAGTTCTGGCCCTCAGGGGCTCCCCTGGAGAAAGAGCAAAGCCAGCAGTGTTACTCAGAGTATTTTTCTCAAACAAGCACTGAATTACAGATAACTTTTGATGAGACAAACCCTATTACAAGACTATCAGAAATAGAGAAGATAAGAGATCAAGCTTTGCACAATGCCAGACCACCTCTTAGGTATCAAGATGACACGTGTGAAATGGACCTGGTGAAGCTTTTGGCACCCTTAGAGGTATATCTGGATTCTGAGAACCTATCACCTAATGTGAAGCTTCCTCTCTTGTTTCTTTTCTCCACTAGGCTAAATTTTTTAACAATTTTGAATGTAATTGGCTCTTAGTCCTGACAGTAAATAATGCTATAATATTCTAGTGATTTACTTGAATCCTTACTACAAATTATCATTTTTAAATTTTAAATGTTTGAGATTAAACACACAGATGTAATGGTTATACTGTTATATGCATGAGATTATATTCTGAAAAATGTGATCATAAAAAAAGCTGCAAAAAGCAAGCAGTTAACTTTAATTTCTAACGTGTTCTGTGGACAAATTTCATCTCAGTCTTCTTTAAACGTACCATTTTAATACCTTAATTGTCATCTGAAGTAAACTTTAGACTCTCAAAATAATATTACTTGTTCCTGAACCTTCTTTGGTTTGAAATTTTTCTTCTCTTTACTTATCTTATCTTTGTTATTCTAGGAATTATATTTGGATTAAGAATGGGTAAAGTGACATATTGTTCTTTAGATGACTTGTAACATCTTATAAATTCCTGTTACAGATAGCTAAGAACAAGCAGTATGATATGCATACAGAAGTCACGACATTAAAACAAGAAAAGAACCAAGTTCCCAGTGCTGAAGAATGGATGCTTGAAGGGTGCAGAGCGTCAGGTGGACTCAAGAAAGATTTTCTTAAGAAAGGCTTAGAACCAGAAACCTTGCAGAACTTTGATGGCGATCATGCATGTTTAGTTAGGGATGACGAATTTAAATTCCAAGGGCTCCGGCAAACTGTGACTGCCAGGCAGTTGGTTGAAGCTAAGCTTCTGGACATGAAAACAATTGAGCAGCTGCGACTTGGTGTTAAGACTGTTGAAGAAGTTCAGACAACTCTTGGCAAGTTTTTGACGAAACCCACCTCAATTGCAGGGCTTTACCTAGAATCCACAAAAGAAAAGATTTCGTTTGCTTCAGCAGCCAAGAAAATTATAATAGACAAAATGATAGCTTTAGCATTTTTAGAAGCTCAGGCTGCAACGGGTTTTATAATTGACCCCATTTCAGGTCATACCTATTCTGTTGAAGATGCAGTCCTTAAAGGAGTTGTTGACCCCGAATTCAAAATTAGGCTCCTTGAGGCAGAGAAGGCAGCCCTGGGATATTCATATTCTTGTAAGACATTGTCAGTGTTTCAAGCTATGGAAAATAGAATGCTTGACAGACAAAAAGGTAAACACATCTTGGAGGCCCAGATTGCCAGTGGGGGTGTCATTGACCCTGTCAGAGGCATTCGCGTTCCTCCAGAAATTGCTCTGCAGCAAGGGTTGTTAAATAATGCCATCCTCCAATTTTTACATGAGCCATCTAGCAACACAAGAGTATTTCCTAATCCCAATAACAAGCAAGCTCTGTATTACTCAGAATTATTGCGAATGTGTGTATTTGATGTAGATGGCCAGTGCTTTCTGTTTCCATTTGGAGAGAGGAACATTTCCAATCTCAATGTAGCAAAAACTCATAGGATTTCTGTTGTAGACGTTAAGACGGGAGCAGAACTGACTGCATATGAAGCTTTCCAGAGAAACCTAATCGAAAAGAGTACGTACCTTGAGCTTTCAGGGCAGCAATATCAGTGGAAGGAAGCCACATTTTTTGAATCCTATGGGCATCCTTCTCATATGCTGACTGACACTAAAACAGGATTACAGTTCAATATTAATGAGGCTATAGAGCAGGGAGCAATTGACAGAGCCTTGGTCAAAAAGTATCAGGAAGGCCTCATCACTCTTACAGAGCTCGCCGATTCTTTGCTGAGCCGGTTAGTTCCCAAGAAGGATTTGCATAGTCCTATTGCAGGGTATTGGCTGACAGCTAGTGGGGAACGGATCTCTGTCCTCAAGGCCTCCCGTAGAAATCTGGTCGATCGGATTACTGCCCTCAGATGCCTTGAAGCCCAAGTCAGTACAGGGGGGATAATAGATCCTCTTATGGGGAAAAAGTACCGGGTGGCCGAAGCTTTGCATAGAGGCCTGGTTGATGAGGGATTTGCCCAGCAGCTGCGACAGTGTGAATTAGTAATTGCAGGGATTGGCCACCCCATCACTAACAAAATGATGTCAGTGGTGGAAGCTGTGAATGCAAATATCATCAGTAAGGAAATGGGAGTCCGATGTTTGGAGTTTCAGTACTTGACAGGGGGCCTGATCGAGCCACAGGTTCAGTCCCGGCTGTCGATAGAAGAGGCTCTCCAAGTAGGTATTATAGATGTCTTCATCGCTACCAAACTCAAAGATCAAAAGTCGTATGTCAGAAATATAATGTGTCCCCAAACAAAAAGAAAGTTGACATATAAAGAAGCCTTAGAAAAAGCGGATTTTGATTTCCACACCGGACTTAAACTCTTGGAAGTATCTGAGCCCTTGATGACAGGAATTTCTAGCCTCTACTATTCTTCATAGTAGAACGTGTTTAAATCTGTGTGGCGGTGATGCTAATTCATGCGATCTGTCCAGAGCGTGATGGTGACAGTTAAATATACACTCTAGTAGTGGTGTCACATACTCAAAGCACTACTTATTTCCTGAGGGGTGGAAATAGCTGACTGCTCAGAAGAGAGAATAATTTTTAAATTGAAAATAACTAAAAATTTACTTCTCTTAATAATGGCTCCATTTAACTTTGAGGTTCTTTTTTTGAATCCTGCCCACACTAAAATGAAAGTATTTTACCTTGAATATGGGATAAGCCTGATGAACTCCAGCAAGTTTGCAGCATCCTCTCTTCAGAACTCTCCATCGCTCAATAGATCCAGCCTGATGTTAGGGTCCCCATGTATTAAATGACCCATTGCACTCACTGAAAGAGCTTCAGAAAGCACCATGGAATCAAAGATAGAGATGTAAATTCTTCCCACGTGCATGAGGCTGTAGTGTTTTAGATCACCTTGAAAAGTGAAAAAGTTTTTAGTTTTTCTGTATGTGCTAACTTTCTTTACATGTTAAGTGTTTACCACAGTCTTAGTTATGACTCTGTAGTTAAAAGTAGTGTCACAAATGGGTGGGTGGAGGAGGGGGAAAGATTTTTCTTCATTCTATGTATTTTCACACGTGTGTAGACATTCTCGATTCTTTCAGCTTTCCATTGTCTGATACTTTTCTGTCAAGACAATTGTGATTGTATTGCTAATGCAAAGGCAGCAATTCGAAGATGTCCTAGTGCTTCATGAATAAAGTTGAGTTTAATTTGTCGTATTGATAGACCAGCTGGGAGGTCACACTGATCATTAAAGAATGCTTGTCACAGCTTCCTTTGCTGCTGTAAACATTTTGGAAGTACATCTGCTATGCGACATGGTAAACATGGTTAAGTGAATGAATAAAATATCTCAGTAACCTGTGTGTGATGAAAAAATATTTCTACATTCTTGTTTTCTGTGGAGAGGTCAGTTTAACAGTTATTTACTGGAATATATCTTTTTTCTACCACTCACACCTGTCAGAAGTCACTGGAAGAAGAAAAGAAAGAGCATGTTGAAAAAGTCAAAGAATTGCAGAAATGGGTATCAAATATCAGCAAGACACTGAGAGATGGAGAGAAGGCTGGAAAGTCTACCTTCTCTAAGCACAAGGTATTCATCGAGGTCCTGATTTAATCATCAGAATAGTGGGTAGAATTTGCTGAGTCGGTACAGTCCACCCAGAAGCAACTTTAATTCTTTACCTTAATTTTTCCTACTTTTATAGACAGTTATAATGAGGATTAGAGAGGTTAAGTAACTTGCACAAGAAATCCCTGTATGTGGCAGAAGAATGTGTCTCTGATTCCAGAGCCTGAACCATATGAATAGTAGTCTTACTCTTAGTAAACGAATATGCTGTGCTGCTTTTCCTAATAGTTAGATCTGCTTCTTGACTATTAGGATGAGAATTCCTGAAGAGGAGAGTCATCCTATTTTGTGCCCCGAGTAAATCCGTACACTCCATATCATAAAGATAGGCAGTCTCATTCTTACAGGCACAAACGAAAAGTTTCAAAAACAACAAAAACACAAACTGGGATATGAACATTTTTGAGGATTAAACTTAGTTGTGCTTTTCTGGATCTTTTCTATTTCTTAAAAAGTGTTCTCCAGTCAATCACTGGAAATTCTAGATTCTTTAGTTCTCTGGGCTGTCTTCTGTACCCTGTCTACTTGGCATTAGTTGGATAGCTGCAGCTCGTGGGATGTTAGTGCTCCGTGGTGTCTGTTGGACGGTCCCACTTGAAGCTCTTGGAGCGTTCGTAGTTAAGGTGTAAATTCCAGTATTGCTGCTGCTGGTGATAGCAATGGAATTGCTGCTGTATTTTTAAAAATAGATTTCCACTAAGTTAAGGAGCATTTTTCTCAATACGTTTCTTACACTGCCCTCCTATGGAGCCCTGCCTGACGTTTTAGGGGTTATCATTAGCTTCCCTTTTTAGTTCTGTGCAGGTGCTCACTTGCCATTAGTTGAAATAGACGTTGACTGTTTCAGTGGAAAACTTCAGTGTCTTGTCTAATTTTGCCTGCGATAGGGGGCAGAGTATCTTATCTGGGATTCCCCCCTAGGGAAGTTTATGGAGCCAAATATATACTTCAATTATTATTCACTTGAAATAAAGCCATATTAACTCATAGTCTTGTGTACAATATTTCATATAGTGTGGTAGAAATAAGTTGGAAAGCAATTACATTTGGTGTTTTAAACCCAAAACCTTCAAAGTAATTTTATGCAAATATTTAGTTTAAAATACCTTCTCCCCCCCGCCCCCCGTCAAATACGAAAAGAACTAATATAGGGACATAAACCTGAGGATAACAAATGTCTTTTGGGAAACGTGGATTATAAACCCTTGGTATTTTCTCATTCTGTGGTTGTAAATTCTCCAGAATTTCACTGGATCAGTTTTAGGCCGAGTAGACATAAAAGTGGACAGCTGCTTTTTAATGCAGGTCATGGCATACATTATGGATCTCTCGTAACACTTGATGGTCTCTCTGTTAAAGGAAATTTAAAGTAATTGATGTGAGGAATAAATGTGTCTTTCAAAAAATCAATGTGGCCTCATGATTACCTATAACTAATAAAATAGACTTTACATTGACGCTAAGTAGAATACAGTGGGGGAAATCTATCTTCATTGGCTCATCAGTTCCTCTCGCGTCTGCTCATTTCAAAGAATGGCAATCCATTTCTGATACTAGGTATTCAGAAATAACATACTGAGGTATTAGGGGTAAGTGTTACAACCTCTTGCTTTTCCTCAAACAGATCAGTTTTAGTCCTCTGACCATCACAGGTGACTTATGCAAGTGAAAGTCAGTAATAGAAATTACTTAATCTTGATCTGCAGACCTGTAGTTTAATACTTTCAGCCACAATTTTTTCAAGAGGAGCATTGTATCCAGGAAGTTGGGGGAAGGAAGGTACTCTTTCGAGCTGTGTTCCACATTCACATATCTTTCAGAGTACTGTGATGTACAAGGATGACATTGGGCCAGTGCTGAACCTCTGGCAACCTGAGATGTTAAGGCAACCTTTATTCACGGTTGGGCTGGGACAAATGCAGGAACCATGTAATGCTGTATTATTATTTCCTAATGAAAATGATGGCAGTATGGATAGAGAGAGGGACTTTCCTTAATCATGCATTCAGATAAAGTACTCTTTTTATCCAGGCCTACACACTGATAATAAGTGATAGATTATTGACATGGGTCACCCAGAAAATAGACCCATCATTTGGGTGTTGATGAAAACTTAGTTTTTTAAAGATTACTATTGTCTAGTCTTTATGAGGGGAGAATTTGAATGTATTTTCTTTACCGTGCAGATTTCCAGTGAAGAAATATCAACCAAGAAGGAACAATTATCTGAAGCCCTTCAAACTATGCAGCTATTTTTGGCTAAACATGGAGACAAGTATGTTGGGTTTTGTTAGCTCTCTTATTCAAAGTAGGGAAGTAGTCTTAAAAATGTTCAGCAAGGTGGAAGATGATAAATTTTAATTGAGATTTTGAAAATGGAACTCAACCACAAATTTACCTAGTAATATAACATTATAAATTTAGCAGCTTAATTAATTGTCACTTTTAGTCACTTTTAGTCTTTACCAAAAGCCTGAAATGTACTTTTTATCTCCATATATTACTGATGAGGAAACAGACTCAGAGAGGTTAAGGATCAATAGCTAGTGAGTTGTGGAAACTCCAAGCCAAGTCTCCATTCTAAGTAGTGCTCTCTGAGACTTACCTTTGGAAAATGTGTGTGAATATGTTCTTCATTTTATTTGCTGAGACCTGTGGCAACCTGATTTCTCATATTTTTGTCCTAGTTTTTGCAACAAGGCACTTCATATATTTCAGCTAATGCAGGCGGTAAAGGAATCTACCCTTTTCTTAAACCCTTTTTGGCTGTACTCTCTAGGATTATTCCAAAGTGATTTTGTATTGTACTTTAGATCAGGTTAATTTCCTTGTAAATTTCTTCGTTCATCCTTCAGCTTAAGCAAGTTTCGTCTTGAGTAATGACACCTTACTGTCCTTTTTCCATGTTGGGACTGACAATGAGATCTTTCCCTCTGACGGATAACAGCAATTGTTATTTTAGAAATTGGTATGTGCTAGAAGGGTGCTGATATATTAGTTTACACCCTTCAATCCTTTTTCCAGGCGAGAGAAGGGTTCTTAGATGTTTTAGGGCCATCCTTAATCTTCATATACAGCCATTCTAAGACCTGAGCAATCTGTATATGAGGTTACATTTTATGATCGTGTGCTTATTTAGAAAAGTATTCTACTTTAGAAAATCAATGAGCCTACTGTGTCATCCTTATCACTTGAAGTCTTTCATTCCTCCTCTCATTCTTTGTGGTTATTTTAGAATGACAGATGAAGAAAGAAATGAATTGGAAAAACAAGTGAAAACTCTTCAAGAAAGTTATAATTTATTCTCTAGTGAATATCTGAAACAGCTACAAGAATCCCAGACTTTAGGAGATGTAAATGTGGAGGAGAAGGTAATACTCTTTATTTCAAACATGAAGTGGTTTCAAGATTCTTAGTTTTATTGCATGATTGTAGATGTATATGTCAGTGATAATTATGACCTTGAATTGTGTACATAGAAAAAACGTGGATGGAGTTTACTTACAGATTTGGAGATTTCAGTGTTGTTTATTAAGAGCAATCTTACACTTGCTGTCATCAGTTTCTGTGACATCTTAATCTCTGCCTTGCATGGTAAAAGAAAAGAATCATTCATTTTTCTAACTCTTCTCTTTAGAAGCCATTCTTTTGCTGCTTTATTAGGTATTTTACTATAGAGCTATGATGTTAGAAAATAGCCTGCGAGTCGTCTCTCAGGGTGGTCCTGGAGTGTTAAAGGGTTTGTTTGATTTTCAGAGATATTCATGAGATTTGTTTGAGTAATACTAGGCCATATCTTATAGTGAGGATGCCCTAGTATCTTCTGAAAATATAACAGAAATCACTTAACATTTGGCCTGTCCTTAAACTTTCAAAACTTGACAATACCTATTCAAAATATCCAATATTCAACACAATATTCACTATTCAAAAAATTATCTTTATATTCATCTCCCTTACTCCCTGGAATACCGTTCTACACAATTTGTCACATTTTGGGGGTATGTAGCAGTTTTTCTGGTTTGTTAGTTTTCGACTGTCTGTGAAGGAGTCTGTATGCTGTAAACATCAATAGCATGGGGTTTGATACTCTCTTTCATGTCAGTAGACTAATCTCACCCAATTGCAAAAGCATGATTTGCCTTCTAGGTATGTGTTCTGTTTTCTCACTATCATCATTTGCTCTGTGGTGTCCTCAACTAACCTTGTTAATGTACACGGTATTAAGTTTTCAATTCACAGATGCATGTTGTTTTCAAAGCTTTTATCACATCCTGTGCTGTTGAATAGATCACTGACATAGATCACTTGTGCATTTGAGCTGCCTAACATTCACAGCCTTGCTGCGCCTTGGTAAGTAGAGGATTTTTTTGTCGAAGTGTATTATTTATTTTTAAAAAAAGCAAACTGAGTTTCCTGAAACTCTGCCTACCCTTGTTTCACGGACTGACCTGAGAATGTTCTGTTTTCCTTTCAGCTGGATAAGGTGATTGCAGGCACCATTGATCAGACAACTGGAGAAGTCCTTTCAGTCTTTCAGGCAGTTTTAGGAGGCCTCATTGACTATGACACAGGAATCAGGTTGCTCGAGACACAGCTAATGATTTCAGGTCTAATTGCACCAGAATTACGAAAATGCTTTGACCTCAGAGATGCTGAAAGTCATGGCCTTATTGACGAACAAGTTCTGTGCCAACTTGAAGAACTAAATCAAGCAAAGGAGATTATTTCTGCTGTGTCATCTACCACAATTCCAGTGCTAGATGCTCTGGCTCGAGGCGTGATATCAGAATCCATGGCCGTCAGAGTTCTCGAGATACTGCTTTCCACAGGCTGTCTGGTTATTCCAGGCACTGGAGAACAGTTGACCCTACAAAAGGCTTTCCAACAGAACTTGCTTTCCTCCACGTTATTTTCTAAAGTCCTGGAAAGGCAAAATATGTGCAAAGATCTTATTGACCCCTGCACCTCTGAGAGGGTGTCTTTAATGGATATTATACAAAGAAGTATTTTACAGGAAAACACTGGGTTGCGGCTTCTACCTGTGAGACCGCAAGGAGGAGGCAGAATAACATTAAAATGTGGAAGAAACATCAGCATTTTACGGGCAGCTCATGAAGGTCTCATAGACCGGGAAACCATGTTTAGGTTATTGGGCGCACAGCTTCTTTCTGGAGGTCTGATCAATTGCAACTCTGGTCAGAGAATGACTATTGAGGAAGCTATGGCAGAAGGGATGATTGACAGAGACACTGCCAGCAGTATTCTCACCTACCAGGTTCAAACAGGTGGAATCATCCACTCAAACCCTGCCAGACGTTTAACTGTAGACGAAGCGGTCCAGTGTGACTTAATCACTTCCAGCAGCGCTCTTTTGGTACTAGAGGCTCAGCGAGGCTATGTTGGACTCATTTGGCCTCACTCTGGTGAAATATTTCCCACGTCTTCTTCCCTGCAGCAAGAGCTGATCTCAAATGAATTGGCATACAAAATCCTGAATGGTAGGCAGAAAATAGCTGCTCTTTATATCCCAGAAACGTCTCAAGTCATTGGTTTGGATGTTGCTAAGCAGCGAGGAATTATAGATAATAACACAGCATCGATTTTAAAAAGTATAATACTGCCTGATAAAATGCCAGATTTGGGAGATGTCGAAGCTTGTAAAAATGCTAGACGATGGCTCTCTTTTTGTAAGTTCCAACCATCTACAGTCAGTGATTACAGGCAAGAAGAGGATGTTTTTGATGGAGAAGAGCCGGTGGCAACTCAGAGCTCAGAGCAGACTAAAAAATTATTCCTGTCTTATTTGATGATAAATAGCTATATGGATGCAAACACAGGGCAAAGGCTTTTGCTGTACGATGGAGACTTGAATGAAGCTGTTAGTATGCTACTTGAAGGCTGCAGTGCAGAATTGGATGAGCACACCCCCGTAGAAGAATGTCTTGATGTGTTAAGACTCCCTGGTATATTTCTGAATAATGTTCCAAGTAAAGAAAACTATGAAAGTATAGCTTCACCAGGTAGTTTTGATAAATGTCATAGCAGAGAACCTAAACATAAAGAAATCCTTGAAAATAGAGAGCATGCCATCAATGAAGAATTTAATGAAATGGAAAATAATGTTTTCAGTAGTCAATTTTATCAGTCTGAAAACCTGGCAAATATAACAGCAACTGATCATGAAGTTAAGAATTCATCCAGTGTGCATGTTCCCAGTTCTGTATCGTATTTAACACAGCCTGGACTTGCAGAAGTTAGCATGCCTAGACAAGAATCCAAAAACATACTTAGAAACTGTGAAAATCAAAGTCAAGTTAAAACAAAAGACCATACAGATGAATGCAGTCATTCTAAAAACGTTCAAGACTTTGCAAGTGATTTGATAACAAATCCTATTGCTAAATCAAAAACTAGTAGAATCTGTGGTTTGAATGAAACAGAGAATGAAGATAATATAAACAAGGATTCAACTCTCTTTGACTATTCCCCCAGGCTAAGTGCCTTGTTAAGTCATGATAAATTGAGGAACCACCAGGGAAGTTTTAGTGATGTACATAGCACAGAGAGTGATGGAAATGAATGTGAAACCTCTCCATTGCCGTTCAATGACCAAACCATGTTATTGGGTCAAAGAATGGGAGGAAAATTTCAAGACCAGTTTCTGGGAATTGCAGCTATTAACGTCAGTTTACAGGGAGAACACTCTCAACAAAAATCTTTAAATATTGGTTATAGTGATCCTCCAGTCCAATATCACAGTGATAAATATATTTCAGATACTTATGGTGAAGATGAAAGAATGCATGCTGCTTCCCAGCAGAATCCTGAAGACAAGCAAAATGAGTCCACAGTGGGAGAATACTCCTATGCTGCGACTCCAAGGGGTGATGCTGATAATGCCAACGCATCTCCTCTTTGTGATGCACCATTGCTTGAAGAAACTGTCAGTGCTGGAGACTATGAAACGTCACCACTGGATGATCAGCAGAGTGACACAGAAACAGACAGTGATAGCAATGATGATTTTTATGATACTCCCCTTTTTGAAGATGATGACCATGATTCTCTGCTTCTTGAAGGTGATGATTGTGATTGTCTGCAACCTGAGGACTATGACACACTACGAGAGGAAAATGATGGGGCTGCTCCTCTTGGTGATGTTTTCTATGATGTTTCAAAAGAGAATGAAAGTTCTGTGGTGACCCGGGGGGAACTAGTTGATAGCCTAAGTGTGAGGGCAAAAGCTCAGTCTCTTCAGGATTTTCATGTAGATAGCGAGAAAGCTGAATTGGGTTCTGGTAAAAGCATACATTTAAATTCAGTTGACTCATACAAGGTCAGTGGACAGTTGCTGGAAACTGCATCAGAAAGGGAAAACTCAAATAACCCTGAAGGTGAGGAGTCTGCCTCACTGACTGATTGTGAAATTGGAAGAAAAGAGAGCTTCAGTGCTTCGTTAAAATTTGATGATACTGGCTGTTGGAGGGGGAGAAAAGAAGAGTATGTAACTGGACACGAATTTAAATCAGATACTGACCATTTAGATTCTACACAAAATGAAGAAGAAAGTTATGGGGATTCTGTATGTGACAGTAATGAGCAGGATGATGATGATGGTGATGATGATGATGGTGATGATGATGATGATGATGATGGTGATGATGAAGGAGGAGGAGCAGGAGATGAGAATGAAAAGCCCATGTGCCAAGATGAGGCTGAAGATATGGATATCCAGTTGTGTGCTACCACCATAAATGAAAAGGAAAACAGTCATGAAAATCAAAATATTAATGAAATGATTCTCCTGGGTGAAAAGCACACTGATAATTCTTTAGAAAAACATCAAAGTGTAAATGTTTTGCAGCTACGATCAAGTAGTAAAAGTAGCTTAGTTACTGAAAGTAGCAACCTTCCAGAATATACAACTGAGGTTGTTGGAAAAAGCAAAGAAAACCTCTTGCATCACGAGATGGCCCTTAAGGATGTATTGCTGCCTGTCATTAAAGACACTGAATCAGAAAACACCTTTGGCCATGTAGGTATTTTACATAATATTAATATCAGTTCAACTTCTGAATTAGATAATGATCTAATGAACACAAAGGTTAAGTTGATTCGAGGGCCAGAATCTGTTGACTCTGTGAAAGGTGGAGATCAATATTTTGAGAACGTGACACGTCAAGTCGACTCATGTTTTGATAAAATCATTTGTTCTGGGCCTGGTTTAATAGGAAAACCTGCTGAGGAAAGCCATTTGTCATCCGTAGCCTCTGTAACTCACAAAGATCATCAAACTAATGGAAGAGGTCTAATTAAAAAGAGAGATGACAAAAATGATATACCAATAGAAGATGAAACATTAAATCAAAAAATGTGCCCAGGTGAAGGAGAAGTGCTTATGGAAGGCCTAGGAAAAGATAGTAAATATCTCCAGCTTTTACCTAGTACAGGGATAGAGGACAGTCTTGATTCAATTAATAATCACTTTCCATTTCCACAAACCACAAACGGTGAAGAACATAGTCAGAAAGGAAGCCTTGAAAAAGCAACTGTAACTTTTCAAGATGAACCAAAGAAAGGACGAATGATGGTTAGTAAAAGTCCTGTTCCATTTGAGAATCTTGAAGAAATATTTGACTCATCGGTTTCCAAAGTGATCAGTGATGACACTGCTTCAGACATTATATTGTCTGAAGAGAATAGAAGTGTTGGGAAAGATTCAGTCACCGATGCACCTGAGAAAGAGCTTGATCTGTTTACTTATTTGAAACATTGTGCTAAAAATATAAAAGCAAAAGATATAGTGAAATCAAATGAAGATATTCCAAGCTGTCCTCTAATAGCTTCCCCTCCCATGAAAGAACACTTGCAGTTACGAGTTAATAATGCAGAAGAGAAGGCAGCTCTTACCCAGGAAGTCTCACCTCTAAATGAGATGGGCCAATGTAATGATCTTGGTCATGAAGAAAGTATCTCAGAAGGAGGAACAGAAATTCCTCAGTTCACACCAGAAAGAAATGAAAGCACACTCTCAGTCATACCTTTTAGAAATGTAGAAGGCCTGGGGAAAAATACTGATTTTGTGCAGTCAGAACTCTGTACAAATGGAATAAGAAATGATAACTCCAGTGATACTTTCAGCACTGACTACCCATTCTTAGAAACTAACCATAAGAAAGAAATAATTGAGCAACGGCCACAAAAAGAAGGCGGCTTGTCTCCAGGATTCCAAGAAGAGGAGGCTCAGATTTCTGACTTACCTCACTTAGCTGTTGGGGATGTAAAGGCTATCTTAAAAAGTAGATTGAAAGAAGGCCAAAGAAATCCTCAGGAGGTTGGAGGACCGTCAGCCTGTGCAGACACTAAAATCTTAATTCAAAACTTAATTAAAAGGCTTACAACATCACAGTTGGTAAATGAAGCATCTGTTGTGCCCAGTGACTCTAAAATCAGTGACTATTCTGGAGTTTCCCCCATGAATAACTCACCAGAACTAAAAGCAGAGAGTGGAGATGATCCATTCTGTATTGCAAATCTTAAGTCCGAGCTTCTCCTCAATATACTTAAGCAAAATCAGTATAGCCAAAAAATTACGGGAGTATTTGAATTGATGAAAGAGTTAACTCCGATAGAGTGTGATCTAGAAAAAAGAGGTATTATATCTCAAGTAATTCCACTGCCACTTGAAAATATTTTCTACAAGCTGCTTGCTGATGGATATTCCGAGAAAGTGAAACAGATTGGAGACTTGAATCAAAAATCATCTACTACTGAGATGGTGGGTGAACAGCCACACGCTCTTGATGATCTTAAAAGCAAAGAAGGAAACTACTGCTCCCTTAATTTACAAAATATAAAAGAAATTGGACTAGAAAAGTCTACTGTGTGTGCATCGGCATTGCCAAGAGGTGAGAAGCTGGAGGAGCTGTGCAATGATTTCCCAAGCCATTTGGAATGTATTTCAGGGTCAAAAGAAATGACTTCCGGAGATAGCTCAATGGAACAAGTAAGTTGACTTAGACATTTTCTATGAAAGTAGCTGCATGAAACATTTGGGAATAATCCCATACGTTTTTTTGCTTTAAAAACATACATATAGGATATTGAATTAAAATGTCCAAATTTCTGTTTAGTTTTCCAACGAGTTACAGCAGTGTTTACAGCACACGTCAAAAATGCACCAGTATTTGGCTTTGCTTCAAGATATGAAGCCGCCCTTAGACAACCAGGACTCTCTGGATAACAATCTAGAAGCTTTGAAGAACCAACTTAAACAGTTAGAGGTAAGAATTGTCTGCTGCCTATTATGGATAGAAGTAAGCTGATGTTAACTTGGAAAAATACGCAGAGCGCTTTACTGTTATGTTTGTAATATGAGTTATATTGGTGTTTCTCACTAAGTACATCTGGAATATATATATATTTTTGTAGACATTTGAATTGGGATTGGCTCCAATTGCTGTTATTTTAAGAAAAGACATGAAGTTGGCAGAAGAATTTTTAAAGTCTCTTCCCAATGACTTCCCCAGAGGACACCTTGAAGAACTGAGCATGAGCCACCAAAGTTTGCAGGCTGCCTTTTCCTCCCTCAGCGACGCGTCTTCAGAGAGAATGAAGCACATCATGCTCGCAATTGACTGTGAAATGGTAGGCGTCAGAATGTTTCACGCTGAGTCAAATTTGAGTTTCGAAGAAAATTTGATTATTTGAAAATTTAGTCATAAGATGAAATATTTTATTTGCAGGCTAATAAGCCGTTAACACAGAGTCGTTATTTGTAGGAATTTGAAATTTGGAGACAGACAGAAATGATCACACAATTTTGTTTTCTAGTCTAAACTAGAAGTTTCCCATGAGGAGTTTCTGCATAAACTTGAGTCATTCTCACACTGGATATCAGAGAAGAGCAAATCTGTGAAGGATATTGAGATTGTGAATGTTCAAGATACTGAGCATATAAAGGAAAGTTTGGAGCTTCTCAAGGCAAGTATCAAAATAAGTAAGACCAAGTACATTTAAAAACCTATGTATTTAATATAACAAATGTTTGGAACCAATATGACTTTGCTAAAGCTGTAAGGGATTCTTTCCTTTCTTATCTCTGTGACATGTTTGTTCATAGTTGATACAACCGTAAAATAATCACAACGTTATAAATGTCATTTTGGTGCTGTCCCAATTACCTTATCAAACTCTTACTACCACTGACATGTTGAGATTTGTCTTTGTGTGTTTATTTATGTATTAGTCAGATCCATGATAGTATAACTTAGTCGTATTAATACATCAAATATAAGTAGTGTTTATGTATGTATTAGTCATTTTTGTCATGCCTTTTTTCCCCCCAAGTTCTTAATTTGAACAGCATGCTTCATGAATGATGGTTGAGCTCTTGGCTTGGGAGTCAGGAAACTGAAATTCTGGCCCATTTATGTTTCCGATTTCCCATGGTCTCATTTATGTGCTACCACGATTACATGGATACTGTAAATATTAGCAAGCCTTATTTTAATGTTTCCCTTCAGTGTGCTAAATGTATATAAGTTGAGTCTTCACCTTTTGTTGCAGTTACATTTTAAGTATGATGTGGCAAGGTTAAAATATTCTTAGAGGGGTTATCTTTTTATATAATATTAATTACCATAGTAATAAATAATTTCATCATTACCATCTATTACTAGGTGATGAATAGATTTTTGATGAAATGAATAATGAAAAAATGTCAATGAAACCTTGAGTCCCTGATATAAGAAGCATATTTTAAAAATAAATATTATTGTTAAGGTAAACTTTGTATCATGGCTTAACTCCCTGTTGGTAACTTGTACTACTTTGTTCACAGAATGTGTTAAAAGACCTTGGACACACCAAAATGCAACTGGAGACGACAGCCTTTGATGTGCAATTCTTCATCTCTGAATATGCACAAGATCTGTCTCCTAACCAAAGCAAACAACTGCTGAGACTCTTAAATACAACTCAGAAGTGCTTTCTGGATGTGCAGGAATCAGTAACCGCCCAGGTGGAACGTTTAGAGACTCAGTTACAGCTAGAACAGGATCTTGATGACCAGAAGGTTTGCTTTTCTTTGTGGAGTTGGAATTCTTTGGCTTTAGTCCTTCAGTGTGGAACTTGTAATGTAGATACCCAGGGATTATGGCACAATAGGAAAGGTTTGGCATAATAAGATACAATGTAGAGATCCGACAATATATAACAATACTTTTTCCCATAATAATGCTATCATTAGTTTATTTAGATTTTCATGACTCCCTTAAACTACTGTTTTCAGATAAGAGTCTTGACTTTTTTTCTCAGAGTAGGAAATACGGATGTGCTCATAAATTTCAGTGGATAAATTGATGAACATGTGCATAGAGAAAGTTTAGGGTATCTTTTTCGTCTAGGGGGCAGTGTGGCACAGCAGTTCAGAGCACAGGTGCTCGAGCCAGGCTGCCCCACTCACTCATTGTGTGACCTATGGCAAGTCACTTAAGCAGAGTTTTCTCACTGGAAAATTGGAAATAGTCACAGTGCTCAACTGGTAGTATTCTGAGCCTTGATAGAAGAATGAATATAAAACACTCAGTACCTTGACAGGATGTGTTAGGCTCCTTATAAATGTGATCTAGGCCCATAAGATGAAAATCTAGTATATATAAAATAGGAAAATGAAAGATGTAAGTAATTAGCAATAATGAACCAAGAGTTAGGAATGGAATTAGACATAGTGATTAAGTAAAAATATCGCATGCAATGTTCCTTTTATTATTTCTTGAACCACTCAGGCATTGTCTCTAGCATGATAACCTGTATACACATCTCAAATATGTTAACAGACAAATCACGACTAACTTCTGTTTTGATATCCTTTTACAGAATTAACTGTGTGTGTCGCAGGTTTCAAGAGCTTAAGAAAATGGAATGCTTCTTCCTGTCGATCAGAAGTTCCATCTCTTACACATGTGCATGGCCAGTATTCTCTTGGGCAGTTTCACCCCCCCATGATCTGTTTCCTTGTGTATGGGACATGCTCTTACTTTCTCTGTCACCTTGCTGAGTTTGTACCCCACTGCTATCGTGTTTACAGCATACATAGGAAAAAGCTTGTTGAGGGGAAACTTGCAAAATGTTTGCAAAATGTAATAAGGAGCTCTCGCAATAGCGAGTTTATGACCACCCGTGTAAAATGCTCTGGTTTTGCTCCGCTTTAGATTGTGGCAGAGCGTCAGCAGGAGTACAAAGAGAAGCTCCAGGGGATATGTGATCTCCTCACGCAGACTGAAAACCGCCTCATCGGTCACCAGGAAGCCTTCGTGATCGGAGACGGCACAGCTGAGTTACAGAAGTACCAGTCCAAGCAAGAGGTAGAATTTGGTTTTGTATCAGCAGGTCTATGTTGACGTTAAGTGTGAATCCTGTTATTTGGTGGAAGCAGTCAGGATTTTTGAAAAACAGCCATCATTTTAGCTTTCTGAGGCAAGGCATTGCTAGATGCCCCAGGCCTGAGCTGTAAACTTTATACTAAGAGTTACATTTCCAACTTCAAGCAAGCCAAGTAATTTTCTTGACTGGTTTTTGGTGAGATATTGAGTGGGGGAGATATAAAGGAGATTTGGTAATGGAAATATTGTGTGTGATGAGTTAAAACTCGGATCTGTTTAAGGCCACCCCATGCACTTGCAAGTTGGGTGAAATAGGCATCATTTTGGGTTCTTTCTCTTTCTTAACATCTTGTGCCTTTCATCTTTCTCTACAGTTTGTCCCTTTACATTGAAGGAACAAACAGTACTGACAGATAAAGATATCTTTATTTTGGTGTCAGAAGAAAGAACATTCTCATTGTAACTAGATAGCTCTTTGTCCAGATCCAGACTGTACACATTATTATCCTTGTAATTTAATCTTTTTGAGCCTCAGTTTCTTCATTGGTCATACTCACCTTGCTGTGTTAGTGTAAGAGTTAAGTAAATATTGTGTGTTGACTGGCACAGTTCATGCCATGTAACAGTAGCTCAATAAGTAGTATCTCTTTGGGTTCAAATACTTATCTGAAAAATTTCAAGAGGATTAAAAGAAAAGTATGGAAACATTGTATGTAAGCTCAAACATGATACAGTTTGTTTAGAGAATGAATATGCATAGTAATAGAGAATGCATAGAATAGTATACAGAATGCATATAATAGAATATTCATAGAATGTAATAGAATGCATAGTAATACAATATGCATAGAAAATAGAGAATGAAAATGCAAAGTAAAGAAGGAAGAGAAATTATAAAAAGAAATAGAGACAGAGGAAAGCTATATACCTGCTGAAGAGAGTTCTTAGTCTCGAGCTTCCTGGCAGGCAGGGCAAGGAAGCAAACAGTACACATTACAGAGCTCTGGTGTTGAGAAGACATTGTTATCTTAGCATAGAAATTATTTTAGGAACAACTTCGCACATAATTTAGAGAGCTAATTGTTTAGAAACAGAATAAATAATATTACCATGTGTTTAAAAGCTTTATAAATTCACCCACATAACATAAAAAGATCTGATGTGTGTAAATTTGTACAGATTATAGACTGAATACTTCATTGTTTTCAGTGGTTTACAAACCACATCCCTTTGTTAAACATAAAAATCTCATTTTTCTTTAATGTTGTTTGAGATTTCAAATTATATTAAATATTGTGATTTAAATAAACCAACTCAAATTAACATACTGAATATGCCTTGTCAACCTATCCATGCTGGCTTCTCCTTCTCTGCTCCCTCCCTCCTTAAGATTTACAATTCTGCAATTATTAAGTAGGTAGTAATTTCATAAGATATTTTTTTCTTTTGTGTTATAAGGAATTACAGAAAGATATGCAAGGAAGTGCACAGGCGTTGGCGGAAATAGTGAAAAACACAGAGAACTTCCTAAAAGAGAATGGTGAAAAGCTGTCACTAGAAGATAAGGCTTTGATTGAACAGAAACTTAATGAAGCCAAGATAAAGTGTGAGCAGCTTAATTTAAAGGCGGAACAGTCGAAAAAGGAGCTGGATAAAGTTGTGAAGACAGCAATCAAGGAAGAAACAGAAAAGGTCCTTATTCACATATGTGGTGCACTGTTGCTTTGTTGGAAATGATTAGTATAACAGCTTCTTGATTTATTAAGTGATATTGGGTGGTGGTAACCAATGATTAGCACCAGGGGCAGAATTCTGGGTTTTCAGGTATGTAATCGACCAGATACTACAGAAAGTTAGAAGAGTTAGCTTTGCTTAACTTAAAAAACAATTTAAGTGGGATTGGGAGACTTTGTATTTGTGAAATGTGTGAGGACTCATCAATTATAGTTAAAATTTTGGAATGTACTTTTAAGAACAGTGGAAACTTCGATGTAACTGCCTGTTTCTCTAAGGTTTAATTTCACTGTGTTCCGTTTTCAGCCTGTGTCAGTTTTCAGTCTCCCCACTCTCATTTTAAGTGATCTGAATATTTACTTTTTCAATGTCTTAAATTACTAATGCCTCAGCCCATATTCGGAATACCCATTGTGAACCTTCTCTGCCCAGGTTGCAGCTGTGAAGCAGCTGGAAGAGAGCAAAACCAAAATAGAAAACCTTTTGGACTGGTTGTCAAATGTTGACAAAGACTCCGAAAGGGCAGGGATAAAAGAGAAACAGGTAATTGAACAGAACGGGAGTCATTTTCAAGAAGGTGATGGCAAGTTGGCGATTGGAGAAGAGGATGAAGTTAATGGTAACCTGTTGGAAACTGAAGTTGATGGTCAAGTTGGAACCACTGAGGAGAATCTGAACCAGCAATACCAGAAAGTTAAGGTCTGTTCTTTTAAACATAATGATATTCTTAAATTGTATTTTTCGGTGGGTAAAGATAGGAACGACTTAGCACGTGAGTTTTCTTTTCAAACCTTAATGGCCATTGAGAGTAAAGCCCTTTTTTCTAGGTTCATCCTTATGTCAGATGTAAGTTATTGTGAGAATTCTAAGCAAGTCAGAAACAATGAGAAATAGGGCCAGTGCTGATGCTCTAGTGGTTTAAGTTCCGTGTGCTCCGTTATGGCGGCCTG
Source organism: Equus caballus (assembly GCF_041296265.1). NCBI lineage: Eukaryota > Metazoa > Chordata > Mammalia > Perissodactyla > Equidae > Equus > Equus caballus. The sequence goes on along the minus strand of NC_091703.1, from coordinate 57,126,024 downwards.
GGTTCGGTTCTGGGTGCGGAACCACACCACTCATCTGTCAGTAGCCATGCTATGCAGGTGACTCACAGAAGAACTGGAATCACCTACAACTAGAACATACAGCTATGTACTGGGGCTTTGGTGGGATGGAGAGGAAGATTGGCAACAGATGTTAGCTCAGGGCGAATCTTTCCCAGGAGAAAAAAAAAAAGAGATTAAAAAAAAAGAGAGAAATAAATCATTAGATGTGGCATTCTTATGAGTGAAGCAGAGTTATAAGGGATCAATAGAAATAATGATAACTAATATTTATGGAGCAATTATAGCCGGCCAGGCACTCTTTTAGGTACTTCCCGTCTTAACTCACTTAGTCCTCCCAACTACCATGAGGTTATTACTCTCATTTTACCCATGGGGAAGCGTAATGTACAGGAGTGAAGTGACTCTCCCCAGGCTCCACCTCTGAGTCCTGGATGGAGTGTGGATTTGAAACTGGGCCACGAGCTCGGTCGCTCTGCTGAGCTCTAATCCATGTCCGTAGACCAGCTTGCTATGCAATCCTGAGCTCACTTAAGTTCTTTCTGAGCTGCAGCTCAACTCTACAGTCAAGGCCATTGTTGAGAAGAGGAATGAAAGCCCTTCTAAAGCAATCCACTGCCTGATGGAAATTAAGCTAACGTTGATGCTACCATAGGAGCAAAGGCAGTTTTGAAAAACGTTTTTAAAGTATCACGTAATCGATTATTTTGTTTCAGTGTTTGGTGTTTGGTGGTCAGATGGCTGGAATTAGGAACTTCTGCAGTTCAATTTGCTTTCCTCTGAGTCTTTGTCTTTGGAGTGGAGTGCTCTCTGTGAGGTTCTTACGTGACAGGAAATACAAATCAAACCAGGACAAGAGGGGAAGTGTTCCTTATATCGCAATTTCAAGGGGCTATGACAGATCCTTATTGTGCTTGTCCTTAAATTGAAGAGTCTAAGAAATTCCTAAAGGAGTCTTATGAGTCAGTTACCAAGAAGTCAGGAAAGGTTAGTAACTTGACCGAAGTAGTGAAAAGTACCAGCCGGTGGACTCAGACGTCACGGTGCCTCCCAGGAAAGCCCTTGTTCTTAGCCACAGAGTGACAGTTGCCTGCTGGTCTCTTCACTTCTAAGAATGTGGGAATCTGAATGTGCTTTAGAAATTCCTCATCTCCTGCTGGAGCGGAGAGGTGGCCCAAAGGATCAGGAGATGATCAGGGTTCTGTTTCTAGCTCTTTCTGTTTGTGCCACATGTCCTGGGACAGCCCTTCTCCTCCTGCAGCCTGAGCTGCCCTATCTGTAAAAGGAAAGGGGCTTACTCAGATAATTCGTGAGATATGATATGTGTCTATGCGACCTCCTGTGTGCCGAAGACCTGCTGGAGGGTAACACAGGAATATAATTCAAATACCAAAGATATGGTCTGTGGGAGAAAGGTTATCTGGACACAGATATTTGCCATGTGCCCACGATGTGGCAGGCTTTGTTCTAGACAGTGAGGATACAAATACTGGTGAGTCCGTCCTCAGCTGACTCACTGGGCTCAGACTTAGGAGTGAATAGTCGCCATGCAGTACTGCTTCGCAGACCTTTCCTCTTCGCAGCCTGTACTTAGAGTCTTGCAGCCCCTGTGGCCAGCACTGTCCTAGGTACTTGGGATTCCCCAGTGCACAAAATAATTTCCCTGTCCTGGTGCTCGTGTACTGGGGGGTGAGGAAGATAGGACAGGCGATAAATAACTCAGTTCTATGCGATGTGAGAAGGTGGAACTTTTTGCTGAGAGAATTAGGTAGAGTTGGGTTCGGGTGGGGAGTGTGGAGTGGGGGCCACCTTTCAGCGTGGAATGGATCTGCAGAGTAGGCCACATTGTGAAGGTGAGCTTTGTGCAGACTTAGAGGGCCTGGGGGGCTGCCAGACACATCTGAGGGAAGAGCTGTTACCAGACAAGAGAGTAACTGGAGCAGAAGGTCCTGGAGTGCCTGACAAGGCGGGTGGAGCTGGAGTCAGGGAGGCCAGTCGGGTCCTGGGTGGAGCGGGAGGCGACCAGGTCTCCATTTTCCACGTGCTGGAAACTGAGGCCCCGTGAAGCTGAGCTGCTCCAACATCCTCCTTTGTTACGTGTGTTCCTCTGACTTCCCTTGGGCTTCTCTGAATGTATGTTATTCTTGCTTAATTATTGTCACAGTGTTTTTATAGCTTTACAATTACAAATTCTTTTTTTCCTATTAAATATCTTTGCAGCGTCACTTCCTAATCAAGAATATTGTGCTTATTTGATCGCTAATTAGTTAAAGACATTAGCCGTCCCTTTAGGGTGGCTATGAGGAAGCTGTGAGTAAGATGAGATCAGATGGTAGCTGCTGGTTTTAAAATTGGAAGAGAAATTCATTACCTTTTTTCCAAACTTCTCAAAACAGTCCTTTGCCTGTGTGATTACCAAAGTACTTTCTAGAGGAGATTGGAAATCTCCTTTAAAATTAGATAGAGTCCTCAAAATGCAGCTTCTGAGATTCTGAAATTCACCAATAAAAGGGAAATACTGTGGGCCAACCCTGGTGGTCTAGTGTTTGTTTCATGTGCTCTGCTTTGGTGGCCTGGGTTCGGTTCCCAGGCATGGACCTACCCCACTTGTCTATCAGTGGCCACGCTGTGACAGCAGCTCACATACAAAATAGAAGACTGGCAACAGATGTTATCTCAGGGCCAGTCTTGCTAAGCAAACAAAGAGGAAGATTGGCAAGGGATGTGAGCTCAGGGCCAATCTTCCTCAGCAAAAAAAAAAGAGGGGGGAATACAGTGTACCTTGAAAAGGTTCATGAGAAACAGGTTGTTGGCCTGTGGACCATTTAGTTCTGTCAGTCCTGAGGCAACAAGAGCTCCTACAGCCTCAGGGTAATCCCGTCTCTGCTGTAACATACGGTCCATTTCTTTTCACATAGGCCCAGCATGAGAAGATCGTCTCTCAGCACCAAGCCGTCCTCCTGGCCACTCAGTCTGCACAAGCCTTGCTGGAGAAGCAGGGCCACTATCTCGCTCCTGAAGAAAAGGAGAAACTCCAAAAGAACATGAAGGAACTGAAGGCGCATTATGAAACCGCCCTGGCCGCATCGGAGAAGAAAATGAAGTTAACGCATTCGCTGCAGGAGGAATTAGAGAAGTTCGATGCGGATTACAGCGAGTTTGAACACTGGCTGCAGCAGTCGGAGCAAGAACTCGAAAACCTGGAGGCGGGCGCAGATGACTTCAGTGGTTTAATGACCAAGTTGAAGAGGCAGAAGAGTTTCTCAGAAGACGTTATTTCACACAAAGGTGACTTGAGGTACATCACCATTTCTGGAAACAGAGTGCTGGAAGCAGCCAAATCTTGCAGCAGGAGAGATGGGGGCAAGGCTGGCCAGGATGCTCTCGACACTTCTGCCACCCACAGAGAAGTGCAGAGCAAATTGGATCATGCCGCTGACCGCTTCAGGGCTCTCTACACCAAGGTAATTCTATTTTTCATTTTTAAGGGCAAGATGAATCTGTGATGATAGTTTTCACTCTGTCCTCTTAACTTTTGTTTTGGAATTAGAAGCAAGAAATCTAAAAACAGAATCAGGGAAAATAAGGTAATTTCATCCTACTTCCCTCCATCTTAACTTCATCTGCTTAACTTCTGAAAAATGTGTTGAAAGATTAGAAGCCCCAAGTTATTTATTTAGTTGGAGAGCCCTAACGCTCATACCCAGTTGGACCACCAGGTGGCGTTTGTTTTGGCTCTAAGCAATTCGGTGCCCGCTCATTTGCAGCCTCTCTGGCTTGAGAACTGAAGTTTCATCTCAGAAAGTTTCCTTTACAAATATGCAAGTGTTTGTTTTACAGGTTTATTTGATCAGTGTATTATTTTAACATTCAGTGGTTAACACACGGTTTCAGCTTCTGTTATTCTTGTGGACAAGTAAAAGAGTTCTGTCCAGAAAAAGAAACAAATTTAGGAAAACACTTCTGTTTACCATACAGCTGACCAAGTTGCACACCTGATTTGAAGAGCGTCACTGGCTCTTGGGCTTGGCCTCGTTCTGACCTAGATTATTTGTCTTGCTTGTGTTAATCAATCTCGTGCAGCATATAGAAGTGATTTATTAAAACCTTTCCATCAAATACACATCTCTGCACGTGGTGTGTTAAACTCAGTGGGAGGGGGCCCTGGCAGATCAGCCTCCTCTGATGATTGAAACCTGAATTCTTCATTCTGGGTTAAGACTTAGCCCTGGCAAATAGGTTTTTGAATTGGTATAAATCTAGGACTGTCTCCTCATTTTTATGGTGGCTTTTTGACCTGTTAGAGGATGCTTCTTCATAGAAAGGAGAAAATCTTTCCCTACAGTTTTAACAAACTTTGGTTGAAGTCTGATGTTTTCCAAGTGATACAACTGATAGGTGCTAAGGTTATTTAACACACATAAAAATCGTGGATTCAATCTCCCACCCTTTCTCTCTTTTGATTTTTTTTTTAGTGCAACGTCCTTGGGAATAATCTTAAAGATCTGGTGGATAAATATCAACACTACGAAGAGACTTCATGTGGACTTCTTTCTGGGCTCCAGGCCTTTGAGGTCACAGCGAGCAAACACTTATCTGAACCCATTGCTGTGGACCCTAAAAATCTGCAAAGGCAGTTGGAAGAGACCAAGGTAAAAAAAACAAAAAAGAGAGAAAAGAGAGACATCCATCCAGGCCGTCAGTAGTCCTACTGAAACCCTTCCTCTTTCCCACATTTCTGGGGTAGTTTCACCTGGGGAAGGGGACAAAGGATGGGACACAAACACTGTCCCTCCAGAGGGCGTTATGACCAGTTCTCCACAGTCCGTTTCTCTTTCTAATGAGATGGCTTTGTCCACGGTTGTTTCACTGCCTTGACATTGCTGTCCTGGCTGTTTCCTGCATCCCCCTGCTCCTTCCTCCCAAACAAGAACCAGTATTGTCTGGACCACTTGTTTATCTTCATACTTATTTATTTTGTTCATTGTCTTTCTCTTCAGTTAGAATTAAGCTCTGTGAGGGCAGATGTTTTTGTCTGTTTTTGTCATTGTTGTATCCCCAGCACCTGGCTCCTAGTAGGTACTCAGTAAATACTTGTTCAAGAATGGACAGGAGGAAGGGAGGAAGGGATCTCACTGCCACATTCAGCACCGAGGACCAGGATTGGTGTTCCTCTCGAGTAGCCCCATGATTCTTGGAGATACAATCTTCAATTATTACCCAGCACGGTTCTCAAGACGTCTACCTGCTCTTATAAAAATGCAGGCTTAATGTGGGAATTACCTAATTGTGCAGGTCTCAAGCCATACCCACAGTGGCAGAGAGGATCTCTAGTCTATTTCTTACATTTAAGTGTATTTTAAAATCCTAAAGTAAGGGAAGATAATTTTTGAAATATTTTATTCTTAATTCCACATGACCAATAATTTTGAGTTTGAAAGTTTCATTTCATAAATCTATTCTGTGATTCCTTTTGGCATGTGGGCAGCAGTAGCTTGTTGCTGCCAGAGCTAGACAGTAAACACTGCATTGTCAGTTAAACAACGGCCCTTCAGAATTCATTTGCATCTGTTAGTTACAGTCAAAAATCAGTGCTGTGTTGTTAACAAGGAAAACCCTACTGAGTGAGCTTAACATGAGGTATTGCCTGAGACTCGAGACTTCTGGCTAGAAGAGAGCTAAATCATACCGTGGGGTGAAATGTGGCAGGTTAAGACCCAGGCAGAGAGAAGGGGGATGGAAGCAAGGGATGAAAGTGTCAGATGAAGGAGGGAGGAGACGCGTGGGGAGGTGAAGCAGTGGTTGGGCACTGCTTCTTTCTGGGGCTGGACAGTTTACCCATCCCTGCATTAGGCATCAGGCAGGTGTCCTGGGCCAGGTCAGCATCCCCACATTGATACAGCCTCCTAGGGGTTTCCTCCCTCCTTTGGATGTGCATTTTCAGTTCCGGGTTTTTTGTTTCTTTGTTTTGTTTCTCTCTCTTTTCCACAAGCACAAGAACACATCTGACTTAAGTTTTCACTTCCCACTTGATTACTTGTCCAAGGACAGTCTACGTGGTGGGGGCAGAGGGAATGCTGTGACATAAAGGCCATTATTTTGGTAGGAAATGCCAATACCTTAAAATGATGATCAAGATTACTTATACAGGCATACATCATGTTTGGTTCCAGACCACTGCAATAAAGCAAACATCGCAATAAAGCGAGTCACACACATTTTTTGTTTCCCAGTTCATATAGAAGTTATGTTTACACTATACTGTAGTCTATTAAGTATGCAATAGCATTATGTCTAAAAAACAACATACGTACCTTAATGAAAAAAATGCTTTACTGCTAAAAAAATGCCAACCATCATCTGAACTTTCAGCAAGTTGTAATTTTTTTGTTGGTGGAGGGTCTTGTAAAAAATGTAATATCTGCAACGCACAGTAAAGGGAAGTGCAGTAAAACGAGGTATGCCTGTATTACATTTAACTAGGAAGTTAGGTATTTTTAATATAGGAAAGTGTATAAAATAGAAATAGCACATTTTAAGTTAGATCTGTATTAGGAAACTGATTATATCCTATATGAAAGTAATTTTCATCTAACTGGAGCCGAAGACAAAACCCCTAAAGAATGCTGTGGTTTTTTAGTTAAACAGACACGTGGGTTAATTATAAAACAGAGGAATACTTACTTGGTGTGTGCAGCAGGAGAAGATTCCTCTGGTCCTAAGGCAGCCAAAGAAACGTAAAAAGAGAGCAAAGTCTCAAAGGAGAATGAATTCTGATTAAGCCACAGCATAATTTAAAAAGTTAAACGTGCAATTAAAGTTGTTCTGGCATAGGTGCATATTTCCTTGCACATGATCTCAGCATGTAGTGAGGGTAAATTTTTACGAGGATTAGGTAGTCTCCATTTCCTTCATTTTTATTAAAATTTTACAATTATTTTCCTTTTAACAATAATATAAACACAGAAGACTACCACACAAAAAAACCCAGTCTTTTCTACATTTACAATATTAACTTCTACTTGTATTCTCCTGTATAGTAAATGTCATTTGGGGGCACTCAGTTGTTGCATTTGAAATATTTCTGTCCAGCAGCATGTTTATTATTCGAAGAGCTGTTAGCTATGTTGTCAGCAGTCTGCTGCCACTGAGCTATAATGAAACTCTTCAAGATCTGATTCCAGGGAAATCAGTAGACAAAACAAGATTTTAGCCCCATATGAGGCACAGAAAGACAGGATTCTGGGACCACTCTCTAGGCTTGAGTTTGGGACTAGGCATGGGGCTGGCTCACACTGACCGACAGTGTCCACCTTGCAGGCTTGCACTGATCTCTGGGGTAGTGGCTGTTAAGTTAGGAAACTTTTATGAGCAAGTCAAGGGCCCACAGCTTTGTAAACTTCACCCTTTCTTGGTCCAGGCAAGGAGACCAAGGTCATCATCTTGCAGTATTCCTTGTCACAAATGCTTCTTTCATGTTTTGATTTCATTGAAACCCATTAAAAACAATATATGGTACCCATTTGAATAATTTACAGTTTTGTTCCAAAGTAGTGCTAGATACCACTACTGTGGCTAAATTAATCTGATATGTGTTAGGAATTAAAACCGCTGACTCTCCTGAACATAATTATGGAAAGAAAAGGCATTGGATGTTTCCAAGAGAAGATGTGAAGAAGAGATACTTCTTTTATAACCCATTTCTAGGTTTTAAGGTGGTAGGTAGGGCCATCTTTGGTACTGGATGCTTTTGTAGAACCATGATAACTTTTACATATATTTATTCATTCGGTAGACATTTATGGTTTGGCCCATTGTTAGGTTTTGTGAAGATGCAAAGATGTTAAAACACTGCCTCTGCCCTTGGGGAACCCCCATTCTAAAAAAATATTTTTTTGGAGTACCCCAACCTTATTTCATCTCCTAAGTAACCATGAGATGTGAGTAAGCTGTCCCTGTGCTTAGATTTCAGTCTGGTTCTAAGTAAAGTGTCTGTCTTGAGGAATTTCTTATAGTTTCTGTAACTAAGCCTCTGGGAGAGGTTCCCAAACAGATCCCCTCTGATGCAGATTCTTTGGCATCTTGGAACAACTGTAGGATCTGGTATTCAGATCACAGATCCCATGTTGACCATAGTTTGGGGGCTTTTTGACATATGCACACTGCCTGGATGTCATCACAATTTCTTGGATATGAAAATATTAGTTGTGGAAATTTTTGCCATTGGCTTTAGGCATTTATTTTAGTTTGAAATGAAGGCTTAAATAGAAGACATACTTTTTAGATCTTACACCTGATATCTTCACTTATTTACTCTTTCATTTGCTCATTTATTCCAGAGACTTTTTATGGGCTTCCTATATGCCAAGTACTGTGCTAGGCAGTGATACCAGAAAGCCTGGTAGGATGAAATCCTAGTTTTCAAGGAGGTTACAGTTTGATAGAAGAGGCAAATAAATCTGGTAATATTTGCAGAGTGCTTGTGGGAGCGCCTGGGGACTTTGAACTGGGGGTGAGAAGAAAGTTAGGAAGGCTTCCCGGCTAAATATTAAGGGGTAAATAAGAGCTAGGCTCAGGATGATGGGGGTAGGTTACATGAGAAGGTTGGTATATAGAGATGTTAAGACATTGGGTCCAGCATGAGCAGATAGCTAAGAAATGTTTTTCGACATTTCTAGAAGAGGTGGTGGAGAAAGATGAGATTGAAGATAGAATTAAGGAGTAGATTTCATTGGACCTTTTATAGCGTGCTCAAATCTTCACCTTTATTATGAAGGCAATGGGAAGCTACTGCAAGATTTTGAAGAGGGGAGTGATATAGTCAGATATGTATTTTACATAAAACAGGGGCCTATATCAGATAAGAGACTGGAGGCAGAGAACACAGTTAGGATGCTTTTTTCAGGTGAACGAGAGATTATCCTGCAGTCATCCAGAGCCACCAAGCAGAGGTCCTATTTAAAAAACTAAACTAGTCAGGTTGCTGGTTGACTTGAAGGTGGAAAGGAGGGTTGAGAGAAGGTTTCAGAGGAGCCTCAGGTTTACTGCTTTGGTAGTAAGATGCAACCCCAGGAGGAAGTACAAGTGTAGGTTTTTGAATTTGGAGTGACTGTTTACACACAGATGGAAACATTCAAGAAGTATTTGGAAACCTGGGCCCACGGCCAGGGTTGAGTTCATCTACAGTTGGGCGTATGGGAATTTGCATTTGAAACCCAAATGCTAGACTAGAAGAGGAGCTCGCATACGTCAAGTGGAAAGAAAGCCAAGCATAGGGCCATGTGGCCAGTCGGCCTACTTGGACAGAGACGTGTCAGAGGTGTTAGGAATGCAGGGCTGAACTTCTGGAAGACCTGTCCACGGTTCCTGCTGTACCTCCTTTCTTCTTGTTGAACTGCATCTGCCTACTCAGAGAAGTGCTGGGGCCTCTATTCAGCAAATTCAAGGTTGCGTTATCTTTTCTGAAGCAGATGACTCTGTTAGCCTTTCCACTTTCTCTTTTCCTGTAAACTTTGGGGGCAGAATTATTCTAGGCCATTTCCATCCCTGATAGAGTTTGTTTTCTTCTCTGCCTCATTTACGTCTAAGTGCTCGCCGTGATTCTGTATGGCCTCCTTCTTGGGTATTTCTGTGCTTTCTCCTCTGGCAGCCTTATCTTGCTTCTTGACTTCCACAGCTTTGTGTCTAGTTCCAGGCTGTGTTCAGTCTCCTCTGTTTCCAGCTTTGCTCTTTCTTTCTCTGTGAGTGTCCTAAAAGCACATTGAAGTCATGAATTCCCAGACTCTCCTTTGCTCCTAAACTTGCTCCCACTTTTGCATACGATTTCTGTTAATTACCTGGGCTCAAAAAGTTTGGGCACTTCTCTTAGCTCCTCTTTCATTAGTTCCTGCCCTCTCAAGCAGTGGTGTCCAGTAGAACATTCCGTGATGGTGAAAATGTTCTATCATCTGCTCTGTCCAACATGGTGACCGCTAGTCACATCTGGCTACTTAGCGCTTGAAATGGAGCTAGTACAACTGAGGAATTGAATTTTTAATTTTATTTGATTTCAATTAATTTAAATTTAAAAAGCCCCTAGTAGTTGGTGGCTAGCATATTGGACAGCACAGCTTTAGATAACCTGTGATGAAGTCCTGTGGCTTCTTCCCAACTCCTTTACCAATTCTACTTTCCCAGCCCAGAGGGGCCCTCTCTACTTTCTGACTGCTGACGTTGCCCCTGAACTGGCGTATCTGCTTCCTTTCTTCCCCATTTAATTGCTCCCACACGGTGCTACAGATTAAGCCTTCTCATAAGATAGCTCTGAGCATGTCAGTCCCTTACTCAAAAGCCTTGAACAATTCCCCGTTGCTAAAGGACAAAAGATAAACTCTTTAGCCTGGCCTTGGAGGCCTTTCCAGTCCTATTCCGTTTACTCACCCTTACACGTTCTCAAACTGAATGAGACCCTCGCCTCCTCTTCTCATGCTTCTATCCTCATCTTGTTCTTTCTGTTTGTTCTACAGAGAAATGTTCTCTCTCTCCACTTCTGTGTGCCAAATCCACACTGTCTTCTCTTCAGGGCCCAACTCAATCCCACCCCATGGAGGTGGCCCTCATTTTCCTCCTCTTATCCCTCCTCTCAACTCCCGGCAGCACTTTCTCTTGCTCGCCTTTGGTGTTAACCGCTTCCTGCCATAGACTATGGGGTCCCTGTGGGTAAGCTTCGCATATGTGTGATTTTTGTATTTTCACACAACGTAGCAAGGTTTTTGAATTTGTTAGACATTAAGTAACATTTTTTGAATTAAGAGAAATAGATAAGACTCAGTATTGAGTCAGGATCCTTAATTATCTCCTGACCTGGAGTCAGAAATGGTTCCGAAGGTTTTTTGTTGTTTGCTTGTTCTCTCTGTTTTCTGGTGGTAGTGGTGGTATCGTGCAAGGCCTAGAAAGGGAATTATGCTAAGGGTAGAGGATTGTAGGGCCAGGAATCAGGCCAGTTATCATGAACATACGCTCAAGCGTTTATTTCAAGAGTGAATTTGTATTATCCCGACTGGCTGATGCTTTTGCTGATGTTCCTGTAAGTGGCCTTATTCTGAGAAGTCTAGAGTAAGTGTATAATGACAAAAAGTTTACTCTGTCCAATTTAACTTTATCTTATTGTGTATCATTTTATTCGTACTGGAAACCTGTTCTTTAGTCCTATTGAGTATAATCGAAGGATTTCATCCTCCAGGCTCTGCAAGGACAGATATCAAGTCAGCAGGTCGCTGTAGAGAAACTGAAGAAAACGGCTGAAGTGCTTCTGGATGCCAGGGGATCTTTGCTTCCAGCCAAGAATGATATCCAGAAAACACTGGGTAAGTGTTGCCTGTCTCACAGGTACATTCTAAATGAAGGCGTTCGGATGGATAGGGAGAAAGCCTTCTCTGGCATATATGGTATGACTTCTGTCTTCATTGTGAAATGGTGCTTCTCAACCCGGAAGAAGGTGTGCCTTCTTGGCCAGGTGTATTAGAATCTCGGGAGTGGGGGCTATGTAGTTTGGAAAGAGTCTATTTAAATTTAAATTTAAATTTTATATTTTGAAAATGTAACAAAAATTCTTCATGTAATATTCAGCACAGAAAGTAGAACTTAAGATTCTCTTGGTTGATGGGATTGGGCACAGCTAGACTCTCAACCTGTGGCCAAAACGGACTCTCTGAGTTTATCAAAAGCAGGAGTGTGGGTTTAAGAGGCTAAGAGAAGTGCTTTAAAACGGTGTCCCCACTTCTCCATTTTCTAGAATTCTTTGGTCTCACAGCGTTCCAGTTACTCCAGTTCTTCAGCGATGCTAGATCCAGGCATAATGGCGCCTGTGCGCCCCTCACGTGGGCGTGGTGCGTTTCTTGAGAGAAGAGCTATTCTTACTGCTCTTTGTATTTACTCACAGGATTTAGTTTATACTACATGCCCTGTGAATTATTAATAAATGTTATTGACTGTCTTATTGCATTTTTTGTTTTGACTTTGCCACTTTTCATAATATTTCATGTGTGGTTTGAGGAGATTATGTATTTGTGTGTGTGAAATAAAAAACTTAACACAGCAGATGATTAGACATATGCGTCACCCCAAAGAGAGCATGGATTTACATCTGAGTAGAAATTTTAGATGAAGAGGAAGATGAAACTTGACTCTTCTGAAACCACTCTGTGGTTGGGAAAATTTTTTTTCATTCTTACAGACATTGAAACTTTCTTTGGTCATGCACCCCCTGAAGTGATTTTTAACATGTGCCCTCAAAGATGCATGTATATTTATAAATTATGTACACATATTTCTGTCTTATCATATTATGAGTATTGTAATTATAAAACACACAAAATATAAAATTTTAAAGTGTTGGATAAAAATATGACTGGAAGTTCTGACGTTTTGTTCCTGTGCCCACTGCCCCGTCTTGACATCCCACATCGGCAACCACTGCCGTGAGAACTTGGTATATGGATTTGGAGGAGAAAGAAAGACTATCTGTATTTCTGTTATTTGGAGAGGCATTTTGATATTTTTCCCATTGTTAATTGTACATAGTTTTACTTTTATTTGTTTAAAATCCATATGCTACATTATTTTAAGACTTTAGAACCTCTCTCTGCCACAATTTTCTAAGAATATGTGAAAACATATTTAAGATTTAAAGGAGTTTCTCCAAGATCTGACTTCTAAGGAAACCAACAACTTAAATAACATTCTTATAATAAATTTTGTTTTGTATCTTTTTCTAAAATGATTTTTAGTTACTAAAATCAAGAAACACTTCAGTGACAATATTTTCTCACTAAGTAGTGCAAAAATAAACAGAAACACTCAAAATGCGTTAAGTTTATTAAAATGGCTGACTTTGCATGGGAAGTCACTTGCCACGGCTGAACAGAGAGCTGATGTTACCTTGTGGATGCACAGAGTCGCCCGTTTGAGATGCAGCTCACCTGCCAATCACGAACTGCGATTCAGAGTCTCTGCTCTTGTGACTTTCATACTCTGGCTCGTATTTGACCCTGCTGCTTGTTTCCTCTGCTGACAGCATCTTGGTGCATGGGCACATATTAAATGCTCTCCCCTCTCCCATCAGCGTTCTCAGGGGCTTCACCGTGTTTCAGCGACAGGAGCACCATTGTCTCTTTACATCGTCTAAACTTAACCCCTCTATTCAGTGAAAATTTGTCAAACTGTTTTCTCATGATATAATATTAGAACAGTCAAAGAGAAATACTGTTTGTTTATATGGTTTATGTTCCATGGGCCAAACACAAGCATATAAGATATTGCATTTCTAGAGAGATGTTTCAGGTCAAAGTTTTCTTCTACTGAAGCATTCTGCAATGTATCACACTAAAGCGTTCAGAAAGAATTAAATGCTTTTCAAGTTATTGGACAATAAGTGATAAATTGATGATTAAAAACAGGTTGTTTTCCAGAGAGAGAGAGATGAATACATTAAAAACAATTGTTCTTTGAACTTCTCATTGGTCTTGTTACCATGCAAAGGGCATGGTCTGCCGGCTGTGACACAAAAGCCATTCGTCAAGAGGCAAGATGGTGACAGAGAAAGGGCATTGAGCTAGTAAACTGGAAGATGGTGGAGTAGCATCCTAAGGAACCACCTTAAGGGAGTCTCAGAATCTTGAAGCAGTTGTATAGGCCAGTGGGTTAGGGGAAGGGGTTAGGAATGTTGACCCTCTGGAGTTACAGGCTGGAAGCTGCCACACCAGATAGACTCTGTCTGGGGGTCAGCACATTCCTTAGGCACTCAAAAGAGCAAAGTCATCGTTTTATCACAGATGGGAGGTACATATACAAGCAGGGGTCATAAAATCTACAGAGCAGGTAGATCTCCTGGAGGGTGCATATCCAGCTGGGCTAGTTTGTCAGAGGTCATTCAAAGTTACAATATGGTTTCTTTTATGCAATATGGCTTCCCTTATGTCAACTTTGTGTTGAACCAGTATCAGTCTGCAGTATAAAATGTAGGATGTTAAAATATAGAGCTTTATATCCGAATGGAAACTAGGCCAGAAAGGTTTTTTTTTTTTTTCTTTTAGCTTCTTAAGTCTTTAGAATTGAAAGTAAAGCTAATCTCATCTGAGATAGATCAACCTGTTAACCTTGTTTATTTTTCCCTTTGCTATTAAACATTTCAAATAAATTCAATTTATGTAAATTTTAGAAGCGTTGTCTCAACCTTCTTTATTTTAAGTGAATTTTCGTTGGTGTCTATTTTCTCAATACATTTGCATCTGCCAATTCCTGTGCATTTGAGTACTTTGCTTAGGGTGTGAAGGATGAGAAAAATTTAATATGTGTGTGTGTATGTGAGAGAGATAATTTTTATGTGTAAAGGTTAATTCTTGATAAATCTTTATAACTGTGTCTTGTTCTTTGAGAATAGCTGTGTATGATTGTCATCTTTTTCTTTTTTCCATATGGTTATCAAGTGTGGCTCATTTGTAGTGTCAGATTGGGAACCAGTATTTATTGCAAAGATTAACTGTTTGGACCACTTTCATTTCTCTGGGACAATTCAAATGTTTATGCATCCAAAAATCTCTTTTCAAATGCAGATGATATATATAATATTAACTATTTATTTTAAAATTTTCGTTTTTTCATTTTCCAGTGCGATCTTTTCTTTTTTAAGATTTTACCAGTGCTCTGATTATGCATTATGAATTGGTCATTTAAACTTTTCTTTTTTCAGTTTTGGCACAAAATTTTCGTGATTCACCTTAGTGTGTTTTTGAAAAAGAGTAGGGCAAAGAGAACTTTGTGGTTAACACTTCCTGATCTCTTTGGACTAGATGACATTGTTGGCAGATATGATGATCTGTCCAAGTCTGTGAATGAACGGAATGAAAAGCTCCAGATAACCCTGACCCGCTCCCTGAGTGTGCAGGATGGCCTGGATGAAATGCTGGACTGGATGGGAAGTGTGGAAAGTTCTCTGAAAGAACAAGGCCAAGTGCCCTTAAACTCTGCTGCTCTTCAGGATATCATCAGTAAAAACATTGTAAGTGACATTTAAAAACAAAACATGTTTAAATGAAAAAAAAAAAATCCCCAACTGTTTAATAAGCTCCAAGGATGGCAAGATTTAAGATAAATTTAAGGATATAGAAAAAGAGATATTTCCTGAAAATCACTGTGGAAAGCTGTGCTTGCATGGAGGCAAATGTGTAAAATGATTTTTCTGTGAAGGAGTACGGAAAGAGCTTTGTATACTTTTCCATGAATATTAGTCCTTACAGAGGGCTTCCACATGCGTGGAGTTCTGTCTTGTTTATTGTTGCTTCAGCCGGCTGCACAGGAGGTTAATCAGATCAGTCTTGTTGTCGTCTAGCCTTTTAAAAATTAGGACCATGGATAATCCCTGGGCTCCAGCAGCTCCCAGGGGTTGCTGAGTAGCAGCCGCCTCCTGCCTCGCTCAGGCAACTTGCCAGCTGTTCTCCACTCTCCCCTGAAGAGATCTGGGGTGGAACTCCTCAAGGGATGGATCAAACTTGTCAGTCAGTCCCAACTGTTAACCTTCCTTAATCACAGGTTGTTCAAGCTGATGTTGTTATGAATAGTAATTTTTAGAAACATCACTGTAAAACGTATGTGATATTTGGTTCGTTTCAGATGCTAGAACAGGATATTGCAGGTCGTCAGAGCAGTGTAAATGCCATGAATGAAAAAGTGAAGAAATTTATGGAAACGACAGACCCATCGACCGCGTCCTCACTACAAGCCAAGATGAAGGACTTGTCTGCTCGGTTTTCAGAAGCAAGTCATAAACACAAAGAAAAACTTGCCAAAATGGAGGAGCTAAAAACCAAAGTAGAGCTCTTTGAGAACCTCTCAGAAAAGCTCCACACATTTTTAGAAACAAAAACTCAGGCTCTTACTGAGGCAGATGTGCCTGGAAAAGATGTTACTGAATTGTCTCAGTATATGCAGGTACGTCTTCTGTAATATTCACGAGGCTGATCAAGAAGTATGTTAACAGTTAAGACAAGCTCATACATTTATTAGCAGAACTGTAATTAGCCATCATCATTTTAATTGCTGATGGATTAGTAAAGATCTGTGCTTTTCTCCTTTAAAAATCTCAAATCTCATCTTCTCCTTGAACCCTTTGCTCATTGATTAGAGATGAACACCATTTCTCATGTGTACACTTTCCACATATCATAGATGATTTAAGTATCTTACGTGCCAGAACCCACAAAGAGACAGAATGCAAAGAGTGCATTTTTATTTATTTTTTTAAAGTTTTTTTGCTGAGGAAGGTTGGCCGAGCTAACATCTGTGCCAGTCTTCCTCTATTTTGTATGTGGGTCACCGCCACAGCATGGCCGTGGACAAGTGGTGTAGGTCTGCTCTAGGAGTCAAACCTGGGCTGTGGAAGTGGAGTGTGCCAAACTTAACCACTAGGCCACGGGACTGGCCCCAAGAGTATGTTTTTAAATTAAAGTTTACTGTATTCTCTTTCAATCTGCCAGCCGGCATGTTTGTTTCTATGTAGAGTACTGACCGTAGGCAGGATCATTCTTCTGTGAAATTCTGAATAGAGCCATTCTGGCCCCATACATACCTCTTGATGGAATGCCATTTGAAGATCAACTAACATCTTGTGTTGATTAAATATCTAAATGCTTTGTAGGAATCAACTTCTGAATTCTTAGAACATAAGAAAGATCTCGAAGTTTTGCAGAGTCTCTTGACGGAGGTATCCAGCCATGGCTTGCCAGGTGATAAGGCTCTGGTTTTTGAAAAAACAAATAATTTGTCAAAGAAATTCAAGGAAATGGAGGATACCATCAAAGAAAAGTAAGCACCACTTAAGAAATTGGATTTTATTCTACTTGATACTGATTAGAATGAATTATTTTTATTTACTTATATAGACACCTAAAATAGTTTTGAAAACTTGAGAATAAGCATAGGGCTGCTTTATAAGTGACTTTATATTGATAAATTTTTTCGCTATTAACATTAAGTATATTTTTGTTAAAATATTTAGGAGGGAAATTCAGTACTGCTTACATATAAGTAGAAAGCACTATGTAAGAAAAATGGTGGTGGTGGTGTATTACTGAAAATCATCTGAACTCACTCTAGTCTCTGATGCCTTTGGCAAATACCGCATTTTTATTTGCAAAGGCAGAAATGCCCTTGAAAGATAGCTTGTGGTTTATTGCTTTCTGGGTTCAATTCAGAAGCCTTGTGCAATTTCAACGTGGTTCTGGATGACCTTTTTTTGTAAAATATTTCACTTTTTAAAGAGTTGTAGATAAGACGTGACTCCATGAACAAACAAGATAACAAAGAAGAGAATGGACCTAAGTTGAGCTAAAAGCTGTACAGAGATAAGCCTTGTGACTGAACTTTCACATTTCTGATCTCATGTTAGTTTAGAATATATATCTGGTTTTGCTAAAGTTTATACAGAAGACCCCAGAAAGATAGAAAATAGTTCTCTTTAAGCTATTCTTTATTTCTTCACAATTCTCCACCTAAAACTTTTGAGTGCTGTCTGTACTAACAGAGCTCTATTTTCTATCTTGTCATGTAATATTTAATTCACATTGCGCAGAAGAGATGTTCTTGATTTTCCTAGGTAAACACTGGGTTGTTTCTTCTTTCGAATGGGTCCAATTTTACAAGCACGTTGTCCTCAGTAGTTAGTCCAGCTGCAGTGGACTCTTACGTGCCAGTATTCCACACACTTGCACGTGTGCACATGTCATCCACGTCCCAAATGTAACTGTCTCACGGCTGTTCCTCTGCGGGGCATGTGCCCTCCCTCCACCTGCTGAGCGTACAGAAGGATCCGTGTCCTTCACCTTGGAGCTTCCTGAGTATCTGTGGGAAAGGCGTCCCTTAGAACTCTGCAGTCACTAGGTCTCACCTTGTTTTTGATGACTTAAATCTGTACTTTCAAAAGCACCCAGTTTATCCATCCGCTAAAGTGACTGTAGTAAAGTGCAGAAACCACTAGGTGGCGTCGTGTTTTCCCCGTGTCAGTGATTTGTAAATGTTTCTCTTCTGGTGCTGTGCCTGCTGGCATTAAGCACCATATAAAGTGGACAGATCAAAGCTCACTGAATCTAAATAATGTTAAAACTGTTTATATAGCCTCAGAGTTTATGTAGCCTTATAGAGTGCTATTACATATGGGTTACAGATTTTTTTGCTGCTCCTGTCTTTATCTGTGGACCTTGCCTCTGAGGAATAGACAAATAGTTATTTAGTTGATTTCACTTACCACCTGTGAAGCCTTTCCTTCTGTAGCAAGGTGCTAGTGTGTGCATGGGGAAGATTTTTCCTTAATATTAAGCCTGATATGGGGATAATTATTTATTAGTAATTAGTCCTTTGGAGCATCTTTTTTCTGTGGCTTAAATTCTTCAGTGATTTTTGTTATCTAGGAAAGAAGCTGTATCTTCTTGTCAAGAACAGATGGATGCTTTCCAAGTCCTTGTTAAATCCTTGAAGTCATGGATACAAGAAACAACGGAAAGAGTTCCCATCGTGCAGCCTTCTTTTGGTGCAGAGGATTTAGGAAAATCTTTGGAAGAAACTAAGGTGAAACATTGTGTCTAATCCTAATTTGTCATTTGCATGGAGGTTAGAAGACTAATAGTGATTTGCTCTTATCTAATATCACATAAGTTAGATCCTCATGTATGTACGGTATATTTTTGTGATATTTGGAAATCATGACATGGGGTTAACAGATCCTTTTGAGGAAAGACACAAACTTTCAGTTAATTTGCTTTTTTTTAAAGGGATGTATTAGTGAGTTACTGACCTCGTACTCAAGTTTCCTTCCCCACCAAATCTCTACTTAGTTTCGGTTATTTTTTATACACTTTCTCATAATTTTAAGTAAAAGATCCTTCTGTTGAACTCAGCATTTGACTTTAGCTTGGATGTATCACTAGAACCCGTATTTGAAGATAAAACTTACCTGAATTTCTAGTACAAATGGTGGACAAGTCACCTGGCTCAAGTCGTAAAACCTGTGACCAGTTATGGCAATTCTTCCACTCCAAATTTGTGGCAGTGTGTGTTTTTAAAAATTCATTGTAATTTTGATGATTAAAAGTCACTATTATATGGAATTCTGAATCCCCACTTACTTTTTTATTGTTTCTACTACATTTCTTCTTGTAACTTGGCTGTTACGTAGCACAGTTTTCCACACTTTCAGTTGACAGTTACTTTGGAACCCAAGGCAGCCAGGACTGCCTGACTTCCACTGTAGCTAAGAGCAGAATGGAGGATGGACTGGACCCCCCTTCTCACTGCCAAGAGTGTTAACAGTCATCAGGGCTGTTGGAACAAATATGGATGATGCCTTTTTCCTCCATCCACTCCCCCACAAATCAGGAGCCACAATCATCATTGTTTTAAGATGTGTTTAAGAAATTGTACTATAATGTGTAACTTTGAAAATATTGGGAAGACTGAAAAATAATGTATTTTTATATCTCAAGAAATTGCAAGAAAAGTGGAGTTTAAAAACACAAGAGATTCAGAAAGTAAACAACAGTGGGATCTCACTGTGTAACCTGATAAGTGCTGTGACTACCCCTGCAAAGGCCATAGCAGCAGTTAAATCAGGTAGGTGCATTATTTACATTCATAGCAAAAACCGTAAGAATTGGGTCCACCCATGTTAAAGTTTATTTGTGTGTGTTATTTTCTAAATTAATGCATAAAATAGCATCAGAAATATAAAGGGAAAGTGACAAGAAAGATGGCGTCTGTAAACACACTAAAAGCTGCCATGGAAAAGTATCTGTCTTAGTCAAATTTCAAATCCCTCTTATGCTTCATTTTATTAAAGACTACAATTAAAATGTAGGCAAACTAATATGTCAGAATAAGGAGCATAATATGGGGGAAGGGGAATGATCATATTCCAGTGTGTTTGGTTTTTTCTTTAATTAATGGAGATGTTGAAATTCCATTTGAAATATTTGATAAGGACGTGAGTCTAGTCTCCTGAAGAAGTGAGGGAAGGAAACAGGTTCTTTTCTGTAAGGTGGAGGTCTCTTGTTTTAGTCCTGTCTGCTTAATTCCTTACACTGTTCCCAAAGAAAACAATTATATAGTATGTTAGCCAGCGTATCTAAATCACAATCGTAATCATGGTTGAGCCACTCTTCTCAACAGACGGGAGAGTCGTGTATAAATAATGATTCCAAAATTAAGTTGTGGATATAGTTTTAAGTTCAAAACATTTATATTGTTGTCAATATCAGTTTTTTTAAAAAAAAAATCCAAGAATAGACAGAAGGAGGTCTCAGATCTTCATTCGGAGAGTTTCTGAGTGTCCTCTGTGGTTCATGTGTTCTGCCCAGCCCCCAGCTGTCCCCATTGTGAGACCGATGTCCCAGCTGGGCCTCTCTCAACCAGCCATTCATTCCGCTCCATTAATCCCATTTCAGGAAATACTCATATTGTAGACGGTGTGATGATCTCTCTTTTTCTCTCCTAATCAGATTCCCTGAAATGTCAGATTATTTTTTTTTTTGAAGAATTCTATTGCATTTTATTTTAGTTCTTCGTGTCCACTTTACATTTGCAATAAGTGAGCTGTTTTTGTTTTTCTAGTTTTTCTAACTGTCAAGCATGGTATGAATTAATCTTGAGCATCTTCAGGATATTTCTACTTCCATCTGGAATGCCATTGTGTGTGTTTTTTCTAAAGAGACAAAACTTCAATTAAGAACCAGATATTTAATTGTTTTCTTTGGTTAGACTTATTTGGTTGATTTGGGGAAATGTCTTTGTGTTTTGGATAGGGAGCCAATGCATACTAGCATGACAAACTCCAATTAATTTTTTTAAATATTCTGGTTATGAAGAAGGTCCCCGTGCTGGATGT
Organism: Equus caballus; assembly: GCF_041296265.1. Lineage (NCBI taxonomy): Eukaryota > Metazoa > Chordata > Mammalia > Perissodactyla > Equidae > Equus > Equus caballus. Next base: position 57,105,098 of record NC_091703.1, on the reverse strand, counting down.
TTATGTAATTAAAGAGAAATGGTTGTTACTGCTCACAGAGTGGTTCCTATTTGCGAGGCAGTGGGTTAACTGTCTTTAATTCCCACAGTGGTCTTGCAAGAGAGGTGTTATTATCTTCATTAGTTTGGTGGGATGACCATTAGTTTGTCCAATCTCACAGCTGGTAAGTAGTGGGCCGGGATTTCAATTCAGTGACTCATGCGCCAGAGCCAGGCCCGTCTGTCCGCCGGGTTCTCCTCTGTCTGTGTTGACCTCACGTGAGTTTAGTGAAAGGTGGTTTTTTTTTTCACTTTCAACTTTTCTGTCTTGTCTTCTTGTGTCATTCTGCCTCCATTAAACCCATGATAACGCTGTGTAATCGCACGAGTTTGCAGTTCCTTAAGTAGGGCAGACATTTTTTTGTGGGTCACACTTAGGTGTTGAGCCCCTTCTGAGCTACACAGACTTTATCACTAACATAACTTAGCAGTAAAGCAACTTTATCACAAAACCGTTTTATAAATCCATATTTAATAAGTGATATATATAAGTTTTCTGAAACTCTGTGTTTAACGAGCTTGTTTTACTACTTAAAGAGTAAATTTTATATAGAGGAGAGGATACAGCTCGGTCTTTAAATTTTGGACCTTCTTTTGGTTTTGAATTTGAATCACTATTTTACATTTTTAAATAGCAGTACCATGTTTACATGATTACTATTTATGGGGCTTAACTTAATGCCATCACCTATAATGTGTAGAAATACTGTGGAAATCTATGGTTACTTCAGCATTTACGTTTTTGCAGGTGGAGTAATATTAAATGGTGAAGGAACAGCCGCAGATACCCAGGAAATTTTGGCAAATAAAGGTGAATAGTAACTTTCAGTGCTTATTGATTAGTCATTTGGCTATTTATTTACTTATTTTTTGAGAGAAATATCTTTTTAGAGGTAAACAGCTATATTGAAATTTCAAGTTTGAATTAAAATGGTATTGTTTAATTTAATAGTCACATTCTCCATAAATATATAACATTTCATGTAATTTTGTTCATCTGAAATTAGTGGAATCCAGTAGTTCATTTTGACATTTGATTACGTTTCCTTTTTTTTGGTTAATTTGAGATATTTTGTCACTAGGGATAACATTTGAGCTATTTTTTTGAGTTTGATGCCTGAGGAATTAATAAGTAACATTTCATGATTTTGTTTTTTTATTCCATTTATCTATTTCGTTTCACTTGTATTATGCAATGTTCCTAAATGATTTGTCATTTTAACATTATAAGAGGATCTAACCTTTTAGTTCTAAAAACTCTATGACTTTATTCTAGTAGCCTTAATACTGACAAAATATGGGGATATCACATAAAGCAAAATCTTATTTCTAGAGCTGTACCCCAAACACCCTGAAAATGTGTCAGTATAATCTTTTTTTCTTACTCTTAGGATTAACATCCATTAAAAAGGAGATGACTGACATAAACCATGGCTATGAGGATCTGGGCCTCTTGCTTAAGGACAAAATAGCTGAACTGAATACTAAACTCACGAAATTGCAGAAGGCTCAGGAAGAATCCAGTGCGATGATGCAGTGGTTACAGAAGATGAACAAAACGGCAACCACGTGGCATCAGGCACCCACCCCGACAGATGCTGAAGCTGTGAAGACCCAAGTTGAGCAGAATAAGGTATCTTGTGTGGGTCCATTTACTGAAGACATGGAAGAGAACAGATGAGCATTCGGAGCTGAGCCCTGGTGGTCAGAACGCCTGTTCTGATTTCCAGCTCTATAACCGTCAGCAAATAATTTGCCAGTTTGGTTTAATGTGCCTTTCTGTAGAGAATGATGCTAAGAGTCACCTGGTTTTGCACACGGGCATAAAGATGAGTGAACTATTGGGCGTAAGCAACTTTGCCACCTTTAAATCAGTTTAAGTCTGGGATTTTAACCAGTCAACTATTGGAAAAGATTTATTTAAGGCTAAGTGTATTAGGGATCTGTTCTGTCCAGTATAAAATAGGGTAGCTCATGCCCTCTCTTTCTTTAATAGATGGTATTTCTGTCTGCAACTGTCAAGGTTGGGAAAATGGTTTTACATTATGACAATGATGGCAAAAATGTCTACAAATTACTAACCTATATTTGAACTCTATAATGTCCGGAAAAGTGCTTATTGACTAGTACATTCTGAAATCTGGCAACCTTCGTCAAGACTGATTTTCTTATTAATTATAATCTTACCGATGTCCTCTTTCTTTTTTCCAAAGGGATTTGTTTGAGAATAATATGAAATTCTTCCTAGGCAGTAGTGGGGCTGAGAGTCCTTATCTCTGTAGCTATAGCATTCCTCTGGGGGACTCTTTTATCAGATAGTTGAAGACTAGTTAAGAAGAGGCAAGGAGAATAATTAACTGCTGAATCCAGGTTCCTCACCCACTTAGCATTTAACAGTGGATCTTTTCCTGTTTTGGTCCTGCTAGAGAAAAAAATGCTCTGTCATAAATGTGTTTTTGTCTTTTGATGTTGGCATACTTTAATGTAGTTATTTTTTTTTTTCCTTGTTAGTCATTTGAGGCAGAACTGAAGCAAAATGCAAACAAGGTGCAGGAGTTGAAAGACAAACTGACAGAGCTGTTGGAGGAGAACCCAGACGCTCCAGAGGCCCCCAAATGGAAACGGATGCTGACAGAAATAGGTATGTGCTATTTCTTACCCCAGAGTCCCTGAACAGAAGTGCAGCCATTTTTTAAAATCGTAATCTTTGTCTGAAAATATTTATCCAGCAGCCTCACTTATTTCTGGATTTCCTTTAGTGTTTCGGATCTATTTTTGCGTGTAGTGCTGAGACTTGGCATATCTTGTATTTTTCTTGCTAAACACAGTAACTAAATTTATTTTTATGAAGAAGATAGATACTAGTTAATAAAATGCTGTGCATTGAGTAACGTGGTTTTCATTCTTTTTATTTTTTACTGGCTTTTTGGTGCTTCTGATTTTTTTTATGCTTTATTATATTTTAAAGTTTCCTTTTCATTTATTTGTCTGGAAAAGGTAGGCTCCCTTCTCCCTTACGGAGTTTCTTCTGGGGCTCCTCCAGCCCCCTGCTTTATGCTTGTCTTCTCTTCCCGTGGCCAGTGTTAAAAAGCAGCTCCCCACAGAAGTCTGGTCTTTTGGGTTTTTATCCAGAGTTATCCCACATCCTGATCCTGTCCCTATATACGGTGTTCCTCATAGGTACAGAATTTTCTTCAAAAGCCCTATTATTATAATGATATGGAAAATGAGCCTGAGACAATGATAATAATTTTCCCTACGTCATGGTATTGTTTGGAGAACTCAATGAGCCACTGTGTGTGTACAGCTCAGATGAACAGGACCTGGCACGTAGTACGTGCTGTGTGTTTAGTATGATTATAATAAGAGCTACTTTACTTTCAATTTTTCCATTATATTTAGCTAAGTATTGTTCTTCCTTTAGAGTCGGACATGCTGTGATAAATTTAGACATCTCTGAGTGTATTTTAGTTTGAAAAAGGTGATCCTAAGGGACCTTACCGTTCAAAGGTATATTTAATCCAATTATAGAGACTCCCATTGCATTATAATTAATTTGTCCCTAATTCAGTGGCTCTCACCTGAGATATCAGAATTACTTGGGGGAATATTATCAAGACATTTTAGAACAGGGGTAGGAATGAGGAATGTGTATTTGAAAAAAGCTTCCTGATAAAATTTTGATGTTTCTCCCTCCCAATTTATTGCTTTAATTGCATTATTTTGTCATCAGATTGTGTTTGACTAGAACATGCCATATAGATTGTCATTCGCTGAGGTTTCAGGAATTGGGTTCTGTTGAAGTCAGCCCTTAGTGTATTGTCCTAGGTGAGAAATCTGTCAGACCAGCCAGTCACGCCCATCAGTGAATGTTGGAGTGACCGATGTGCTCAAGTTCTGGTCAGCAGAGCTTGGCTTCAGGGAGCATGCCATCCTGAGGGCAGGAGAGCAGGAAGGGGATCCTGGCAGAGGGTGCGATCCAGTGGAGTTGTAAAGGAAAGGTAGGAGTGAGCATGTCAGGTACGGGGCCCATATGAGCAAAAGCCTGTTTGGAGGTTCATCAGGGCTAGCTCAGAGGGTTCATCTCGGGGTGCAAACCCTCTGGTGCCAGTTGATGGGAGGCCCTCAACGTTAAGCCGAGCTCTCCTGATTTTACCATCTAGGTGGTGAGCGGTTAGTTATTGAAGAATTTGAGCAGGGAAGTGACCTATTTAAAAGTGGGTTTTTTTGGAAATTATTTTAGAATCAAATGGATTGCAGCTGAGAAACACTAGCAGCAGGGAAGACAGCCAGAAGATTGGTAGTCTAGGTCTGTGGTTCTCAAAAGGGTGCTCCCGGGAGCAGCAGCAGCAGCAGCTGGGAACTTGTTAGAAATGCAAAATTTCAGGCCCCACTTCAGACCTACTGAATCAAAAACTCCGGGAGTGGGGCCCAGCAACCTGTGTTAACGAACAGTCCCTCCAGGTGATTCTAATGCCGCTGAAGTCTGAGAACCACTGGTCCAGGCAAACCATGATGAGGACCAAAATGGAGTTAGGGCATCGGGAATGTAAAGGATGGGTTTAAGGTTTTATGATCAAGGTGGTAGGAGAGTCATGGAAGAACATTCTGAATTATTACATCTCAGTGACATGAGAGAAACAATAACTTTTGAACAAAATCTAAAAGTCAGAAAAATGCCCCAGTTTTGATAGGAATATAGTGAATTTTATTTTTTAATGTTGGGTTTAAAGGGTTGGCGAGACTTCCTAGTGTAACTTCAAGGAGCTGGTTGCTAATGTGCGGTTTGAATAGAAGAGAGTGATGGGGCATAGAGATACAAATCTGGGAGTCATTTGCCGAGAACTGATCATTGAAGATTTGGTGGTAAAGAAAAGGATTAATGTTTACTGTTCTAATAGGTCAGGTGTTGTTGAATAAACAGACTCCATAGGACTTCTAGGAGGAATGAGGGATCTCAGGATCCTGTCTGCTTTAAAGAATATTCCATATTCTATGTTATCTTCTAAAATCAGATTCAAATCTATTTTTCGTATACTTCACTTGACACACAACCATCAGGACCATAAAATCTGTATCATTAAATGCAATTAACTCTCTTAGATTAGAGTTAAATTATGTAAGCAGAGTTATAAGGATGGAATGATAGCCATAATATTATATTATCATTTTGAGTCATATCCTGTAGTCTTCGTCGATATAGTCATATTAAATGCATAAAAATCAAACACCACTTTCATCCTTTGTCTTTTTCTTTTAGATTCTAAGTGGGGAGAACTCAATCAGTTGACAGTTGATAGACAGCAGAAACTGGAAGAATCCTCCAATAACCTAACCCGGTTCCAGACTGTAGAGGCTCAGTTAAAACAGTGGCTTGTGGAGAAAGAACTGATGGTCAGCGTTCTTGGGCCCTTGTCGATTGACCCAAATATGCTCAACACACAAAAGCAGCAGGTGCAGGTGAGTACAACTTGACTTAACAAGACAAAGGTTTTCATTAGAAATAGATGAGCATTGGACGGTATGGGCTTTAACTGCCTTGGAGTGTGTTTCTAATGTTTCCAGTCCCTGTAAGATACCGTCCTGAGGTTAGCGGGAAACCCCAGAGAAGTCAATCTATGGGCATCCCAGAGTTGTCTCCTGAGCCTGCTGAGTGGGTCAAGTGCCCTGATCGTTTCAGTCCTATTGTGGTTTGTGCGGACTCTTCTAAAAGGGGCCTTCTTTGAAGTATTAATGTGATTGTATAAATAATAACATTTTTATGAGAAGCTAGTATATGCTTTTTTTGTTTAGAAATTATTCTTTTGAGGTTTTATTTATTTTGATTGTGGTAGTAGATAATGAAACTTTTAAAACTCATGCAATACAGCCCTGAGGGGAAAGAGACAGAATAAGAAGAGAAGAAAGAATAAGGGAATCACAGAGGGAACCTTGAAACCCCGTGGGTTAGTTAGACTAGTCTAATTATAAGTGGATAAATCCACAAGGGGAAACGAAATCCATCCAGTTTAAGTCAGATGTAATCGCGGAAGCTCCCTGGTGATTTCGGTCAGATTTCTTTATGTCTGAGTGGTGATATGAGAGCAGTGAGGTTGAGCCTGTGCTCCGAAAATACACTCAGTCTTGGTGGTTTACAGTCATGTGTCTTGGTCCATGTATGTTCTTCATCTGAAGGGAATGAACACGAAAGCTATAAATAAACATTTGGGGAGAAATAATTGTCCCTAGTCTTGGTAGTCTCCCAGAGATAGATAAAATATTGGACTGAAAAAAGGACATTTTTGGATCATTCACTTTATAATGAGAGCCAGTGTCGAGCCTGCACATTCTGAGCAACATGATATACGGGCTAAAATCTTTATAATAAAGACTCTAAACATCAATAAATCTTATGCTAAAAAAAAAAGAACCTTTGTAAATCAATGTACTTTGAGTTAATGTATTCTAATACTGTTATCACTGTGCATTTCCTTTGGTGTAAAATGCTATAGAGTATTTTAAAAATCCTACACAGAGAAAAACACAGGTGGGAAAAAACAAATGTGGTGTTACTATGATGTGAACTTGTCCAATAGCAGTGTTTTCCTCTGTATGTGAAAATTTATATGTGAATTGTTACTCATGTTGGCCAGACTACCAAAAATAATTCTTCTCTTCTTTTTCCCCTTTGGGGGATGTCATTTTAGACAAAACGTTATCTCTGTGAAGCACCGCTGCTCTTTGGCTTAGTTTAAGCTAATTGCACTGCCCTGGAAATAAAAACTAGGAAAGCAGTAACGAAAATAGAAACCAGATAAATAAGTGCCATTTCTGTCTGTTTAGAGACTTAAAGCGGTGTGTTCTGTAATTGATTATCCAATAATCTGCGTATTTGTTTACCCTCATTCCCTCTTCACCTTAGATTCTGCTGCAAGAATTTGATACTCGGAAACCTCAGTACGAGCAGCTGACAGCAGCTGGCCAGGGCATTCTGGCCAGGCCTGGGGAGCACCCTTCCTTCCACGGGATTGTGAAAGAGCAGCTGGCGGCTGTGACCCAAAAATGGGACAGCCTCACAGGACAGTTGAGGGACAGATGTGACTGGATTGACCAAGCCATTGTTAAAAGCACGCAGTATCAAAGCCTGCTGAGGATCCTCTCCAGTAAACTGGGTGACCTGGACAGCAGGCTCAGCAGCAGCATGGCCGGGAGCTCACACCCCGATGCCATGAACCAGCAGTTGGAAACAGCCCAGAAAATGAAGCAGGAAATAGAGCAGGAGAAGCAGCAGATCAAAGAGGCCCAGGCGCTCTGTGAGGAGTTGTCAGCCCTGGTGAAAGAAGAGTACTTGAAAGCAGAACTTAGTAGGCAGCTAGAAGCCATCTTAAAATTGTCGAAGGATATTGAACAAAAAGCAGGTGTGTCTCTCTTCTTTCAATATGTGTATTTCCTGAAAATAGAGAGCCTGTATTGTCTATTTCCGAGCTGTTGCCAGGAATCCAGGACCCCAGAGAGAATCTGCCCCTGTTGAGAGCAGAGATGAAGAGGAGGCCCTCACACGAACGCAGAGAGCCGTTCTGTGTTCATGTGCGCATGCACTCTCAGGGTCATGCTGCACAGATGGTAGAGAGACGGTCTGTGGGCAAAAGCCACTCAATGAAGGCCCATTAAAATTTCAGGTATTCCAAATTGGTTTTTAAAAGATGTCAACGTTTTTGCTGTGTGAAAGTCTTATTGCCCCCGAGAAACAGATGAATACAGTTATTAAAAAGGATTTGCATCATTTTCTCATCTGCAGTTACTTTGTCTGATTCTGTCACAGAAAGTTTTTCTAGAGCAATGTGTGAAAGAGAAGCGTCTGGTACTTTCCTCTCTCACCTGCTGTGGCCATAATTTGGTGACAGATGTGCCAGTATTGGTCAGAGGCACCAGCAGTGAGTTAGTGGACTTCAGAAGGGCCTGCCAAGCTGTGTGCACCTAGTCGATACTCAGTTTCTGTTTTTTAATTGAGTGGATTTGTTTATGGATCATAGCAACCATTTCAGACTTACTCCTTTATTTTGACATGATATTGATGATAAATATTAGCTATTAGATCAAGATTATTGTTATGAACACTTTTATGTGACAGGCATTAATCTAAGAACTTTACACGTACTATCATTTCACTGCCACACAGCTTCTATTAATGTTGCCAGTTTACATTTGGAGAAGTGAGGCTTAGCAGTTTAATTGTTGCCCAGGGTCTCCAGCTCTTGAGAGGTTGAGCGGGGAATCAAACCTGTGCCATCCCCATGTGCTACATTATACTGCCTCCATGATATGTAAAAATCGTAGAAGTGGGAGAGTCATGTTTGATAAGAGATGGATTATTTATCAGCGTAACTCAGAACTTTGAACAGCTGTCACTTACCCATCCCAGAATGGAGATGACTCTGGTATCTAGCCTTGTCTCTTTTCTTGCTGTAGTGCCTACCTCTTGCTCCTTTTTCCCCTTTTGTCACTAACTTAAGCTCACTTGTAGTTCTTATAGTCAGTGTTAACAGCCCTTGCTTTTAGACAGTTCTGCACATTTATTTGGTGGTTTTTGTCTTGGCTTTTCCTAGATTAAATCAACATTTTGATGTAATATAAACACATCTGTGATTTCATTTTTAGAGAATCATGTCCAGCACCTTCAGTCAGCATGTGCCAGCTCTCATCAGTTTCAGAAAATGTCTCAAGATTTTCAGGCTTGGCTGGATACAAAGAGAGAAGAGCAAAACAAGTCTCACCCAATATCAGCCAGACTCGATGTCTTGGAGTCATTACTTAAAGATCAGAAAGACTTTAGTAAAACTTTGACCGCTCAGTCTAGTATTTATGAAAAAACCATTGCAGAAGGTGAAAATCTGTTATTAAAAACACAAGGCTCTGAGAAGGCAGCCTTACAGCTACAACTCAACACAATTAAAACCAACTGGGATGGATTTAATAAGCAAGTGAGAGAAAGAGAAGACAAGATAAAAGATTCATTGGAAAAAGCCCTCAAGTATAAAGAACATGTAGAGACTCTCCGGCCATGGATAGACAAATGTCAAGATGACCTGGAGGACATAAGGTTCTGCTTGGATCCTGCTGAAACAGAGAATTCCATTGCCAAGTTGAAGTCTCTGCAGAAGGAAATGGACCAACACTTTGGGATGGTAGAATTGCTAAACAACGCAGCCAACAGCTTGCTCAGTGTCTGTGAGATAGATAAAGAGGTTGTTACAGATGAGAACAAATCACTGATCCAGAAGGTAGACATGGTCACTGAGCAACTTCACAGTAAGAAATTCTCCCTGGAGAACATGGCCCAGAAGTTTAAAGAATTTCAAGAAGTGTCCAAAGAAGCTAAAAGGCAGCTTCAGTGTGCAAAGGAACAGCTGGATGTCCACGATTCCCTAGGCCCCCAGGCTTACAGTAACAAACACCTGACCATGTTGCAGACTCAGCAGAAGTCACTTCAGACCTTGAAGCCTCAGGTCGATTTGGCCAAAGGACTTGCACAGGACCTTGTGGTGGAAGCCTCAGACTCAAAGGGAACCTCTGACGTTTTATTACAGGCGGAAACCTTAGCTCAAGAGCACAGTGCACTAAGTGAGCAGGTTGATGAAAAGTGTTCCTTCTTAGAAACCAAGCTTCAGGGCATTGGGCATTTCCAGAACACCATCCGAGAAATGTTTTCTCAGTTTGCCGAATTCGATGATGAACTGGATAGCATGGCCCCTGTGGGGAGAGATGTAGAAACATTGCAAAAGCAAAAGGAGGCTATTAAAGCCTTTCTGAAGAAACTGGAAGCCCTCATCGCAAGCAACGACAATGCCAATAAAACCTGCAAGATGATGCTGGCCACGGAAGAAACTTCTCCTGATCTTGTTGGAATCAAAAGGGACTTGGAGGCTTTAAGCAAACAATGCAACAAATTACTTGACCGAGCACGAGCCAGAGAAGAGCAGGTTGAAGGGGCACTTGAGCGTCTTGAAGAATTCTACAGCAAATTGAAGGCATTTTCTACCCTGCTTCAGAAGGCTGAAGAGCATGAAGAGTCTCAAGGCCCTGTTGGTATGGAAACTGAGACGATTAACCAACAGCTTGATGTGTTCAAGGTAGGCAATGCTTCATTTTTACTAAGCACTTTTATTATTAAAAGAAATTACTAATGAGTGTAGAAGGAGATTGCCTGTTTTGTAGAACCTTCTAATATGATTGTCTCACAGTGTTTGAGCTTGAATGAGCATTTAGGGGGGTCATATCCAGGCATGTGGGGCAGTTCCAAGCTAACTGGGGATAAGGCCTGAGATGAGATTGAGAAGTCAAAACAGTGCTTGAAAAGTTCCAGGCAAGCCTGAAACTGACATGGAATCTGTTTCTGATGTTCCTCACAACTGACATCTGCAGCGACCAGACCCATGTTTTGAACTCTGCCGCGGGGCCAGCCCATAACATAAAAAGCTTGTTCTCTTCATGTTCGTCTCCCAGCATTTTCTTTAATGGTGAATTATAGTCATTTCCTGCTCTTTCCCTCTTACGGTCTTCTTATCCTTCTTAATTTAATTTCTTTTGTAAACTTTTTTCTTCCAGAAGTTCATATTTTTAAAGGCAGATTGGAATTCCATGTTGTAATTCTGGTTTTATAAAACAAACATCTTGGGCGTATGCCCCAGAGGATTCGAAGTAAATCATTTTTGATTGGGCTGTAAGCGCCTCAGGACGGAGAAGTGTCTGCCACTTGATAGCACTCAGTGATGCTTTGTGAATGGAACGTTAGGTCAAGGTGGTGGGCCCGGTTCAGTGTCATTAGTGTCGGACTCTTAGGATAGTGAGAGCAGAAGTCGCATCTCGACACGGGACAAAGATAGGTTCACCCCTGCACAGAGAGGGTCCTAAATATCAAACATGTGCTGCATAGGACTGATGGGAACCTTTGGTGTTGCCACGGGTCCTGTTCTATTCATGAGGGTGTTTTACTGTCCTGTGAAGACTAGTGTGATGCTACATCGCACCATTAGCACATAAAGGATAACATCATTGGCAAAACTACAAATTGTGTCTTATGAGAAATAAATATAAATAAAGTGTAGTTCCAAATTCTGTGCTGTTATGTTTGACAAAGGATATTTGCTCATCCTTAATAACATTATTTAGGTGACTGAATTTTGAAAGATATCTTCAAAATAACTTCTTTTTCTTCTTCTTCTTCTTACTGCTATGATTAGTTGCTGTTTATAAAGCACCTTTGAAGCCCAGTTCCTTCAGGGCTTAAAACTCTGATTCTGTATTTAACTCTTGCTTCTTGGAGGTGAAGGAAACTACTTTATTGTTGACTTGACTTCCTTCGTTACTGTGTCAAACTTTCATATTTCTGGTTTGCAAAATAGACATTTCACATGTGAGAATTCTCTTTAGAAAAACAAAGTTCTGTGGCAATTGCTGCTTCAAAGAGTCCGGGAGAGCTTGAGACAGAAACTCAGACAGAAAACTCTGGAATTTTCTGTAGAACCCTGACAAAACTTGAAAGCTTCAATGACAATCATCAAGCAGTCTTTTTACTAATGAAATTTAAGCATGTTCCATGCCTTTGTGAAACGTTACCGTTTCTCCAGGATTTCTGTGAATGTGTGTAGAAAAAAAAGAGTAAGCCTTCATTTCTCTTCGCTGCCTCAACTGCTTGTAAGCAAATGGGTGAGAGTAATAACCTGGGTGCTACTGCTTGCTGATGCCTCTCCCCCCTGCTTCCCAGGCAGGACTACGGTGAAAACTGTGGCTCTCCTTGTGGAGAATTCTTTTAAAACCAAGAGAAAGCAAGAGATAGGAGGAGCTCTGTCACCATTGCAATGAAAGTGTTTTGCAAACTGGAAAGCACTAAATATGCATCATTACCATTAATGGTTACAGAGATTGTTTTATTTGATTGTGAATAAAAATAAAGTGATCCTTTTTTCTAAGTTAAACCACTTCGTATACTGTGTTTGTCCATTTTCTGATTACTTTGGAGAGAGTTGATTGATTTTAGTGAAATTCAGTAATAAAGAATATCGTGACATACCTTCAATGTCTTGGGACCCAGTGACTAAAATAAAAGTTTCGAAGTGGACAAATCCTCTGCATTTGATATATTCCAGTGCCACAGGTAAAAAAGAATGAGAACATTGTTACGATAAATAAAGATGGTAGCCTACACAATCGCTAATTCTATTTATTTGTGTTACAACAGTTAACTTCTGTTGTGGGCTTACTGTGTGTCAAGCACTCGCCTGAACTCTGTCTTTCATCGTGATAACAGTCGTGAGAGGTGGATGTTATTATTATCGCCATCTTATTATAAGGAAGCTGAGACCCAGGGAGGTTAAGTGACCTGCCCGAGGTCACACAGATAGTAAGCATCGGAGCCTGGATGTTTCCGTGGAAATAATGCAATGTTTTGTGTCAACTTTAGTCATCATTTTGCACCTCTGATATTTCCTCTGGGAAATTTTCAAATCATCTTTGCTGTAGCCTAATTTGCGTGGCCTGGGTAACCAGCCGTTGTTCATTTTAATCCAAACACCAGGAATACAGTGTTCTAAGAAACTGGCTGCTATGAGAAACATGAGATAAATGTGTGTGAAATTATCTTAGAAACTGATATGTGGCTGCTGTGATGATGATGGTGCTGGTGATGATGGTGACAATGGTGATTACCACTTCTACTACTACTGAGATGGAACCAAACATTTCATTGCCTTAGTGACTATTGCTTTCTTGATTAAAATGGTAAATTAATTTGTTTACAATTCAGATCTTAATTTAGTTTTTGTTGGGTATTAGGCTTTTGTTGAAATTAATTTTAACATAATATTTAGGAAGATTTAAAAAATTTTTTAAGTGGAATTTGTGTTGAGTGAAAAACTAATAGTTTGCTAAAAATAGCAAACTCCTAGTTATTGTAATTTCTAAAAATGAAACAGAAAAGCCCTGAAGTACTGGGTCTATTTTCATTATAGACTTTGAAATATCATCCAATTTGACATTGCGCTATCTGGTAAATTTAGTCTAATGTCCAGATGAAATTTTATAACAATTTTGCATAATATAAGAGAAACTGCCTTCAGAGTAGTAAGGAAACTTAATAGCTATTACCTGGTAACTCGGTAGGGGGTGCCTTCTATCTGCTGGGAGTGTAATGGATTTTTTAAACTAGGTAAACAGATTTCTCAGCTTCCATTTTTTCCCCTAAAACTTAACCTAAGAAATAGCAGTTAATATACTTGAAAGAACAGAATTAATTGATGTTTAAGATACCAACCCAAACAGAATGATTAAAAACAAATGCTATTCTGAGGCAAATGTCCTAATTCACCGTCAGTGAAAGCTGTTTCAAATTTTTGAGAATAGACTGGTATTACCTTTTGTGTTAGCTTAAAGTTTTTAAACTATTTTGCTCATGTAAGTTCTGTCTACCATACGTTTTCCTACTTCTAAATACTAGTCATTGGACTAAAGTGTCTGCCGAGTGAGGTGTTTTCTATTACCGCTGATAATTCAAAGCACCATTTTTTCTACCTATATTTCACCGTTACTGCATTAAATTCTATGCACACTGTCACAGATTCCTAGGCAGAAAGGAGAAAAGCCCCTTTGATGTTCCCCCTATTGCTACCTTCTGTCGAAGATTCCTAGCTCCAGCTTATCTTCAAATCTAAACTACATGATTAAGTAATCTTAGTGTTTCCACATTTTTATTTATCAAAGACATATGTAACGAACTATATACAAGGAACATGTCCCGGCAATTCCTATGATGTCATCAACAGTCAGGTCTTCTGATCATCATGAAGTAATCATTATCACCATATTGAATTGATCTAATTTCAGTGAAGATCAAAGAAACTTGATGTTGTAATGAACATATACAGTCACGTCCTAGCTAAATATATACTGCTCCCCACCTCTATCTAGGCCATGGTCAAAGGTCTTACCTCCGAACCTGCTCATTGTTTATTTCTGGCCACTTTGGCACTGCCCCAATTGTTCTTCAGTTTGTCCCCACAAATGAACACATCACTAGTGCAAGTCTCTCTGAACCGAAGATGCCTTTGTATTTTCAAAATGGAAATAGCATTACACAGAACAGAGAATTTTTAGGCCCAGTCAGAAGCAGAGGCAGAGACTGGAGCACGCGCCTAATTAGACGGTGATACACTTTCTCTGGTCCATTGGAAGGCGTTGTTTAACGAGGCACCATCATCGTTTGAATATCAGGCCAACTGCAGTGCCAGGTGGCAGGACGCTAGAGAAGCCAGGCACTTTGAGTGCTATTTGCAAACAGTATTGCCGAAATAAATCACTCCAAATACCTTATTAAGGTATTTTTTAAGTGATCCTAAAACAACTTCTGTGATGTCACCATATTTTTAGAGATAAAATTAAACTGTCCCAAGAATGCTTTAGTAGTGGTTTTTAAGTGTACCTGTATTGATATGTAGACGTCGATGAGGAATTGCTCTCCATTTTTGTTGAGAATGGGGGAAATTAAATAAAGCTTTTGCCAAAGGGCTTTTTGTTAGGGAAAAATTCTTACTTGACTGGGTTTTTGTTAATGAGACTGTGTTAGCAAGGAGGCTGCATGATACCTTCCTCTGGTATTTTTAAAGGTGAAAATATTTTCACTATAGACACTGTAACTTGATGCATGGGCTTTAAAGGAAGGTCACAGTATTTCGTCAGCTACATCACAGTGGTGTTTAGGGTTTTAGAAAGAAAGAATATCACATACGCTGGGCAAGAGAGAAGCGCCACCCAGGCAAGGACCAGAGGATAAAGAGTTGGAGCTGATCTGCCCTGTCGTGTTGGTAGTGCCTCCTCTTGTCACCGCGCAGACGGGGCGTGACAGGTGGGTGCCCTCTGTCCTACATCACACAACGTATGCTGCTCTGAAAGGGCTGACAGAAGGGAGGTTGGCACTGCGAGTTCTCTTTCCGCTTTTGCCGCCAGCTAATGCTGTGACTCTATGTTGCAAGGCCTCTTGAAACTTCTGTTGCTGCAGATAAGATTGAGGAATGAAAGTAAGGTTCTGAGGGCAGTTCCACCCAGAGACTTTATACCAGGGGATCGTTTTTAAATGTTTTTTTGTGAACAGGATAATCTTGCATTACCATTTTAAAGTGATCCCCAAAACACCAAAATGTAGCATGTACTGTCATTATCATAGGCCTCCCTTGAATAAAAGGAGACCTACATAATTTATTTAACTAATGTGGAAAGTTGCTTCGGGGTGTGTATGTGTCTGTGTGTGAGAGAGACAGACCGAGAGAAGAATTTGCTTTGTTGTTAGGAAATTATACATTGGTTTTCTGATAAGAAAGTTGGACTGGTAAATAGTTTTTAAAGATTTATCTACGTCTCTAATCATTCATTAAATAATAGTCACCGCTAGGTAGGCACTGTGATTGCAAATTAAGTGAAAAAACTTTTGGAGCTGTTCAAGACCCAGGATACCCCAAGAAAATGTGTATGCTTACATATCCTGTTCCTCACATATCTTTAATTGTCTTAATTTTGAAGATTACTTTATTTCTTTTGTCAGTGTTTTAATATGAGGGGTATTTTCAGGTTTTGTTTGGTTTCTGGATTTTGTTTCTCTGATGGAAATTGAATGGAGCTATTAACATGTACATTGGTTTTGCTTGTTGGAAGGCTTTTTAAAAAAATCTGAACTTTTAAGAATTTGAACATATGCATATAATTCATGATGTTTACATATAGAGTCATTTTCTGTTACGGAGGATATTTTTTATCCACTGTCACCTGAACACCATATCGAACGTGGGGGCAAAATATAGTCTTAGTATTGTAGTAACTTAGAGGAAGAATAGCAAGTGCTTATTAAAGGTATTTCCCATCAAGATCAAAGAGTGAATCTAAGAAGTATTTTTGAATTTGTTTGCTTTTGTGGTGGGGTCTGAATAGCCTACTTTCTTTTACTTATAAACTGTTTTCCACTGAGAGAAACATCTTTGCATATTCATCTGATGAATATCCTCGAAAACCCTTTAGAAATTTATGGGAAGAAGTTTATTAGTTTGAAAACTAAAAACATAGGATGCTTTCAGTTTTCATTAGCTAATGGCCTATTTGTTTTAGAAAGAATAATAGAAATCGTTGCTCCTAAGGCCTGTTTTTGTACTTAGAGCAGAAAAGCGCACATCTCTGGTTTGGTTTCTAATCCAGATTTCAGGAGCTTTTGGGCAAGGAGGATGCTTTTGTCAGTTTTCATGGATAATGTCTCATTTATTCACACAGACGTTTTCCCACTTATTGCACATTGAATTCTCAGTATCTCCAATCTTTCAGCTCTTTCAGTTGATAAAATTAGCCTTTAACTTTTCTATGAAGTCGGTTCTTGCACTTAGGGGTAAGATAGTTCAGGAACTTCCCTTTTTAAAGATTTAACTTCAGAAGTATAAAATGAGAAAGTGGTACTGTTTTGTTTATAATTCGGTTAACATTTGTGCACTTTTCCAAAATCATCTGCCTTACGAAGATACTTTTGCTAGGCCACATCTAGTTGGCTGTGTAAGGGAGGTCACGTTAGGTTTTGAGAACATTTAACACTGATTTCCGTATGTATGAAAAAATAGTGTTGACCGTTTTTCAGAAAAACTTTGCTCATTTTATTCATTATGGATTTCTCTCTTATGAAAATGTGAGATCTAGGTATCACCGGTAATATTTGACACAGTTTAATATATCTTGTTTTTATTAACATTAGAGACTATAACATTTAAAGTAGCTGTGCAAACCAAATTTGGGAGGAAAAGATAAACCAGTCCAGTTCTGCTCTAAATACACATTCTTTTATGTTATCCAGATACATCTTTGCAATATGACTTCAGACAACAAAGATACATAAGTTATTGTCAGAAATCCCAATAGTAATGGTACAGATTTTAGCTTGAATCAGAATGTATTAGGATCATCATCTGTAGAATTAGTTGAAATCGGTTTCATGAAATAGGAATTCAGTTATTAAATAAATGGCATACACTCAGACATAACCAACTAGAGGACATTTTCCCAGAGCACTCCCCACTTGCAGACTCCATCCAGCCCATTTTCTCCTCCACCTTCTCCACTGTAGTGTAAGGTGTGTAAGGGCAGTCGCACAGCATCTCTGTGTACCAGCGTTCTGCTGGTGCTGGCCATGGTGTTTGACAGATAGGGAGCCCTATTTGATGAATGGGTGAACTTATGAATGAATTAGCTTTATGGTTTTAAAAATGCACTATCTACCTCAAGTGTGAGGTTACACGTTGCTCTTCTTAGCTTTACATAAGGCTAGAAGAATAATGTGCTAATAATGATTCAAGTCGGAGTCTGAGGTGGACTGAATTAGGGCCATTCTCTCCTATGAAAAGTTCTGTGAGGATCTCAGACTGTTTAGAGAAAGGTACTCCATCCACCTTTCATGGAAACTTTATTATGAATACTGCCATGAATAAGAAGCTTTCTAGGTTTACAAATCAAGATAGCGGCAGTGGAGAGTGAAACCCTTAGTCTCTGCTAATTCCCGGCCTAGTGCCCAACCCGCTGCTCACACATGGCAACTGTGTGCATGTGTTTCTTTCTCTTATTATCAGCACCTCAGGACAGCCTGTGTACTTGAACACCACAGGATCAGCTGCTGGTTGAAATATTTCACTTCTTGACTATGAAAAATGGGCATTGATACTGAGTTGCAGCTAACGATCGTTGAATGGGTGTGTTAACCTATAGAGTTCTGGTTATGGGTAGATTTTTTAAAGATTCAATTCTGAGGTTTATACAAATAATTTTGGAATGTTTTCTCATTAAAGGTATAAAAGTTCCCTCCCACATCTTTTCTGTAAAATTATCAAAGTATAAGATTGTTTTTACTAGAAGTGCCTTTTTCACTTGGGGTCAGCGCAGTTTTATTTACGTTCAAAGGATTATTGTTTTGAGAGGCTGAGGAAAGACTGCCTTCATTTGTAACTCTGTCTGCTCCTCTGGCAATGTTGCTCTTTTCATAAAATAAAGAATGGATAGATTTTATTTAATTTAAATAAAACTATTAATTTTCCCTACAAAAGCTGAGGTTTGGCTTGCTGAATTTATTTTCAAGCAGTATTTTTAGGGTGTTTGTACAATAGATAAAAAATCTGAGGATGTGATTTTGTTTATTAAATACCAGAGTCACTTACTGCCCTTGATCTTTGCCTGGGCCTTGCATTAACCTGAAGAGGACCGTGTGGTTATTAGTGACTGATAGTATTCATGTCAGCGGTGCTCAGGGCTCCCTTCCCACAGGAATAATTTCCTCTGGAGAACAGATAGACTTGAACTTGGGCTTTAAAAAGGAAGGACACAACACTTTCCCTCCTTTAAAGTGATCCGTCTGCACTTTGCGTCGCAGATTCTGCTTAAACAGAGTCAGCAGCTGCAGTGTATGAGAGTGTGGTTTCAACCAAAGGACAGGGACCTGGGTAGCTCTTTTTTCCCTCGTTTAATATTCAAATGAGCGCGGTCACCGGATGCTCGCAAAATGATTTCTTCGGGGAGCTCCTGGTGTCAGGTTTCGGCTTCTGCAAGCCCTTGGCTCCCTTCCCATTTTGAACCAGGTGGTGGGCCCTCGGTGATCTCTGAACCCGAGCTGCCCTCTCTCCAGTTCCAGGACTGGGTCGATTTGCGCTGATGTCACCACCAAGCTGTTGTAGTGCAGCGTCTCGGCCTCTAGGTACCTCCCCCTGAAACAGCTTGCCGGCTCTGAGAAGAGCAAGGAGTCAAAGAAAAGATGACTGCGAAGTTAAGTCACGGGAGGGCGTAGCCGCGAAGTGATAGAGCTGTGCGGGCCGGAGCGCCCGGGGCGAAGGGACCGAGCTGCGGTTCCCGAAAGCGAGAGGGCGTTGCTGGGAGCACCCTGGCTGGGGAGGATGCCTGCGGGGGACCGCGCCGCCCTGAGGAGCTGGGGACCGCGCAGGAGGTCCCTGCCGGAGTTCCTGTTCTGCCTCCACCGCCACCTCTGCCTCTCTCCAGCTGCTAAAATGAAAGCTAAGCTGCGGCCACGGTTGGTCAGTTTCAAAGGCTAGAGTCTCGGTTTTCAGCTGAATGTGAATTACGCTGCCTGTGCCTTAGAGGAAACCGGAGCTCTTCTTTGCTGCACTTGCCTCAGGTGGAATAAGCCTTCTTAAGGAGGATCAGATAAGACTGTTTGGAAATGAATTTTTTTTTTAAAGGAGAGTTTATAGTCCATCATGCTTTCTAACTGTTTACTTTAAACGGTTGCTGGATTGTACTGGCCTGGCTGTCCAAAAGTCTAATTTTTTTCCATTGGGTAGTTCTGTATAGCCTCGAGGACGCTTAATAAGGGAAGAAAAACTGCCTTTTGAATCAAGATTATTTATAGCTACTCCCCAAAAAAGTACAAGAAAATTTTGACTTTCTTACAGGTTCGACTTAACTTATTTTTCTCTGAAGATTTATTCTGTGCCTTGATCTGAACAATACATGGTCCCTGTGTTTGTCTTTTAAGTTTCTAAAGCATGGTTTATTTATAAAGGAGATGGAGTTTTTGCAAGCCATCTTTAAGTGGATTACAGTTAACCAGAACTCTGCCGAAATTAGCATTCAGCCTGTTAAAATGCTTGCTCATTTGGAAATTTTAATCTGGAAATCTCAGATGCAAAATTAAACTAAAAAGGGAAAAGGACTGACAATGGAAGGTTGTGAGTGTTTGAGCCACTGTTAAGTGTGTGTTTGTTTTTTCTGTGTTTTGGAGTGTGCGAAAGGGAACTTTGGGGGCTGGGGGAGCGAGGGAAGGAGATTTCTGTTCTCTGTTCTTGATGCACTTTATTTTTTAGAATCGTTCTAAAAACACCCAGGTGAAAGGGTAGTTGCATTTAGACTGATGCACTGACGATGACCTTCAACACCTCATATATTAGGACGTAGAGTGTTTGAGTATGTTGTCTTTACGCTGAAGACACTTCGTAGTTCTGTTCAGAAGTATACTTTTTCGAAAGATGCTTATTTCTTATTTTCTGTGTCAAGAGCTGCAATATTTGTTTTAACTAGCTACAAAATGGGGAAGCCACTCAGCAGACCAGACTGTTTACGTCAGAATCCACCCTGTGTAGGGAAGGGTGAAGAGGAGGAGGACCTAAATATCGAAGACTGTTACGTCCCACAGCGGTCCATCTATGACACTGTCAGACTGAACGAGCAGATAGACTCCGGTTCCAAAGGCAGCCTGTCTTCCAGGCATTTCACAGATCGGACATTACCCTACAGTCACAGAACACTGGATGTTAGTTCTTTATGCTCCAACGGTGCCCCTGCTTCTTCCAGTGCATTTGAGCTGAGAGGTCGTGAAGCTAACAAACTAGATGAAAAGATGATCTTTGATGCCCTCAAACTAAATAGTGATATCATTCGAACCACAGGACTACCCAAAGCCAAATCTCATGCGGAAAAGAAAGAGCATAGACGGTCATGGCGAATGTTTGTCCCAGCCAATTTTATGGATTATGCAAACAAAAGTGAAAGCTCTTTTGCGGAACCTACTGATATGTCAGATGCGGTTACCAAGGCCAGCAAGTGCAGGTGGGGCACTAATTCTCTCACGTCAGAGGAGGATGACTCTGGGTTGTGCAGCCCTCTAGCAGAGAGGGAAGAAAAGCAGGGCATTCTAACTGGAGACCAGTCACGAATTCGCAGTTTGTCTTCTACTGAAGATATTCCTACAGCAGAGCAATATGGACCATTTTTTTCTGTTAATTCCATTAGCGAACAGAAAATTCCATTGCTTTCGTGTAGACATGCCCACCCTGATGAAAACTTCAAAATGACTTTACATGATGTTTCTCCACTGGAGGAAGGAAGGTGTGTAGACGGTCAAAGGGAAATCCCTGGTGAAAATTGCTGCCCGCAGGATGATTTGAAAGAGAGAGCTGTTAAGCGTGACCTATTAATTGTGACAAGAGATGGAGAAGACTTCTCTAACCCTGCAGAGGAAGGGAAAACATGTGGACCAGGAGAGCCCCAGATCACAGCACAAAGCAGGGAACTTGTCGAAGATTCTTCTGAGGAATTAGATCTCTCTCACACAGATCTGGGGGGAAATGATGTCGATCGTGGTAGCACAAGCTTAGTAGAAAATGTGGCACTGTTGACACAATATGGTTTGGAAGAATCCAACGTAGCATCTAAGGAGGAAGTGGAGGCTCCCCTCTCTGCCCAGGAGACGGAGGTGATCCATAAGAAGTGCTCCCCAAAATTCATACCAGTAAGAAAGCAAGCAGCTCCCAGAAAAACAAGGGCCCAGGCAGGAATATTGGACACAGTCTGCAATGGCTTTCACTCAGTTCAGGTAATTAATGGAAATGAGAAACTCTGCAGTGCCAAAAAGTTTGTGGTTCTGGTTTAAAGTGGTCACTAGTGTTTCTCATTATGATCAAATCCAGTCTGTTATTTTGGGGGTTTGACTAGTACCCTACAAAGTGCCAGATATTGATAAGTTGATCCTTATAACAAATTAATTAGGGGCTGTTTTTGAGAAGAATGATTACTCCCAGCTGCCTAGAGTCCTGCCATGGATGGTGCAGCTGGTGGCTGCTCTCCTTCGTTTAGAATGCCCCCACTTTGAATTGATGTTCACATTAGGCTTTTGCACAACTTGTGGTTTAAGACACTGCCATTTAAGGGCAGTTATATTGGATTTATTAAGCTTGAACAGGCTTAGTCATGAAGGGACAAACACAGTATTATATTGTTGTGGCCCGAGAAGGGCGCTACTCAAATGAAGGGCTTTTTAAATGTGTGGAAAATGTTCTCTCAGGAGCTCTGCACGTGGGAGCAGAGAAGCGATCGTGCTGTATTTTGCAGTCCTTATAGCTCCTAACTTGTTGAGAGTGGTGAATGAGGTCAGAAAGTAAAGCCTGCAGCCTTGTCATAAGTAGAGGTTGTTTGTCAAGCCTGTAATTTTTTTCTTCCCACTCAGATTGAAGTTCAGCTATTTTGGTCCTTTTACCAAACTCTTCTGGTAAACTTTGTCCCAGTGGTAATTTCATTTTATTTTAAGCTTCTGTTTGTGTTTGTGTGCTTACGGGTGGATTAGGGGGAGAGTCTCTCATCATAGGTATTCTGTTACCACTGAGAGATAAAGAATTTGGACAGTATCAGAAAAGTTCCTTTTCTCAGTCTATGAAATAATTGCTCTGGTCAGCCATACCTTTCCTCGAGCATACATTAAATGACAGGCAAGTTTAAAAGCTTAGCAAGGTACGTTTTTATGTAAAAGATTTGTGGAAAGTAATTAAACTCTTAGGAATATATAGAGTCTTTAGTAGTTATCTTTTTTAACCTTTTAACCTATCTTTTGGAACACTTTAGAAAATTACCACGACTCACCTGAACCTACTTTGATAGGAAATCCTAAAATTAATTTCTTTAAAACCAAGATCAGAGGTTAAGGCAATTTACTTGGAACATTTTATTAGGTTTTTTGTTTTGAAAGATAGCTGAGGGATAAATAAAACTTTCCCTGGATCCTTATGTACCAGGTAAGTTCCTGGAATTAAGAATGAGGCAGTTTTCCTACCTGTTCCTTTTTTTGTAAGTAGTAAAACGTGTCCACCACTGTTAGTTCCTAGAAGTAGTAACCGAGAGAGTGGTGTAGAAAAGAAGTAGAATCATAGAACCCAATTTTGTTTTCACCACCTTGCTGCAACTTTCTGTTGACTTATTAGGTAAATTAATACCTTTTTAAAAAAATTATAAAACCTTATTTTTTTCTCAATGATTGGGCGAATTATAATCTCTTTGGTCATGTGTAATTTTTTTATATTTAATATTGTTTTATAGGGATAATTAGCCATGTGGAAATTATCTATATGAATTTTCTAAAGAAGAAACTTGGGCTTTTTGCTAGGTGGGGACGTGTACAGAAAGTGATCATTTATTTCTTTCCTGTTCTTTAATTTGCTCATTTATACAATAACACAGGAGTATTCTGTGTGGTAGGCCTTGGGCCAGAGTCTGGAGAGTTTGTCTCTTGCAGCCTCTGCATCTTTCCAAATTATTTTCCATATTGTGCCTGTCATTTTTTCTCAAGTGCTATTTGGACATTTGCCTTTATGATGTTTTCATATTCATATCTGTTAACTGCCCATTCACTTGGACTGTTGATATATAGTGTCCTAGATTATAATGGCTCTGAACCCCAACCTTGTCTTATCTTAATATCCAGCTGAAACTTTCCTTCCTTAGTTAATTTATTTTCTTTGTGGCATCCTTCAAGCCCTATATGAAAAATATTTGTGTTGTGTATGAGAGGGTTGATATATCTATGCCCAGTATTATCTGTTGAGGGGTTGATGTCATCCACCTCAAGATATAAATATAATTTTTCTATACTGATCTTCATTTGGCAAATAATTTCTGGGTACATATTACATACTGGGTACTGTGGTAGGTCCAGGACATAGAACTACCATAAGGAAAATAGAAATTTCTGCTTTTGTAGAACTTGCATTTTTGTCTCACGCGTTAGATTTTTTGCCAGTCACAGGCAACTAGGGGACCATAGGCTGGATGGGATGGAGAGTCGGGGAGAGTTCTGGGAAACCACTGGCACTGCAGGGACCACGAGTAACCATAGTTGTTGTGCTGGCGATGTGTAGGATCAGGTCCATGGTCCTGCAAGCCTGTTGGCATCTTGATTGGCATTGAAGGGGCTAGATGTGTATGGATCCATACTATTGCAGCACCTGTCTATATCTTTTCCCTTTTCCTCTCCTTGTATTTTGGCTCCTCTGGCCAGTCATAAATTGGCCTCTTGGCTCACCTCATCTTCTTGCCAGTGATTCCCATTTCCAACTTGAGTCTCAGACTTCAGTTACCAACCAACAGCAGCCATCCTTAGAAGACCTTATAAGGATCCTTGGCCAGTAAGACTCATCTTGGGCCCATCTTATCATTTTATTCCTTGGCATTTTCCATACCATACATTTTTTGCTGGAGTTAAATTGGAATGGTAGGGAATTTCTAGTGCTGTGATAATGAAGCAATAGAGAGGACACATATATTCTTTTCTTGGTTTCACAGTTAATCTGAGTAAATGTACTTAGGATATCATTCTTTAATATTCCTGAGTGGTTTTTATAAATACTATGGATTTATATTTAGTTTACTGCCTTCTTATTACTTACAAGGTAGCTATGACCTATGAATAGGCAGCAAAATTTATCTTTACGTCTTATAATGGATAACCGATCATTGAACATGTTTGTATTTTGTGGTTGTTAGATAATATAATTCATATAATTAGTGCTCTTCCAATGCAGGTATTCCAAAAAGAAGAGATCGAACCCTTGCAGATTAAGCAGCAAGACGTGAACTGGTTAGGTCAAGGCCTTATTCAGAGTGCTTCTAAAAACACTAGCACCCAGCGTTTGGAGCACGACCTGGATGATGTCAATGCCCGGTGGAAGACTCTCAACAAGAAGGTCATTTTCTCATCCCTTCATTTTCATTTTTGTCAATTATTATTTGCTAGCATTCGTTGTGACCACTAATCATATTTACAGTAGCCAAACTCCCCTAAATGTATCTACTTTTTGATATTGCTGTAAACTGGATGGCCCAACGCAGGTGCCCACAGGAGCTCGGTAGGGCGCTTAAGTGAAAGAAGTGAGCTGGTGAAACAGGGCCTCTCCCTCTCGTTTTCTCGACTTTGATGGAGACACAGTAGTGCAGGTGGCCCACGATCCGTGGCCTAGGTTGAGAGAGCACACATGCCTCTAAAGGTTCCGTAGATCCTTAGCTACAGCAGGTCATTGCCACGGAGGGGTCTAGGGTCACTGTTGCCGGATAGTCTACTTACTTTCAAAAGAACCTGCAAATCTGACTTTTTATGTGAAGCTTTCTAATTTTCAAGTGTCAGCAACTAATTTTGCACTGGATAATAGCTCACACCACGTAAGCGAAAGCAACTATGTCTGTCAGCCCTGGACAAAGGGTTTGCCAACGTCACGATAGACCATCAACTCCAAATGCTATTTCACCTGTAAGATGTAGATCCCACCTTTTTCTCCATGTCCTTGAGGGAAAACACTGGAAAACGGTGCTCTGCTCTCTGAAGAGATACCGCTGACACACAGCAGCAGCGCTTTGCATGGCATAGATGATCAGAACACTGGTATTGGACGGCCGTGCTTGTCTGGAGGTGGCAGTTATTGTTCTTGTCCTCTTCTCTGCATTGAAATCTTAGGCGTTGCCAGGTCTCAGGACTACATTTATCATTGTTTAAAGTCTGATGCATATTGTAGTGCTCTTCAGACACAAATGGAATGCAGTGTCAGGTGTAAGTATTATCCACAGTGCTTAAAATATCACGCCTACTACTTCTTCAGTCCAAAAGGAAAAGATGTGTGAGGAGGGGAACAGAATATCACTGTGCAGGACTGAGACCCCATTTACTAGAAGACAAAGACCCTGCTCTGTCAGAAAAGGGCTCTAGAGCTTGGAGCTCACAGAATTTCATGGGATGCTTTATAGTTATTTTCCCTAGCAAAATGTAATTCTGATTCTCCCTGCTATGTTAGTTTTTTTTTTAAATTGTAGTCTTTTTAAAAAAATTATTATCCCTGATATTAATCAATAGGAAATAAAAAATGAATCCCAGGGATAATGATAAAAATAACCAAAGCATTGTTGTAGTAACCTTAAAATATTTGAATCATTTATGTTTTGAATATTTTTAAAACCTCAAACATTTCACCTTTTACATTGACTGTTCAGGATGGCAACCTTGTCTTCTTGGCCTACTTGCTGAAGTTTGTCTCTTTTTCACCCCTATCCTGCCCACTATCAGTGCTTTGGGTAAACTTTAAGTGAAAAAGAAAAGAAAATCTGAGCATGAAAAGGAGTGGCTGGCGGGCAAATTTCATTTTTTTATGAAACAAGTGAATAAAATTGGAACAACTGGACCTTTGCAGGTGGCTCAGAGGGCGGCCCAGTTGCAGGAGGCGCTGCTACACTGTGGGAGGTTCCAGGACGCCCTGGAGTCCCTGCTCAGCTGGATGGCGGACACCGAGGAGCTTGTGGCCAATCAGAAGCCCCCGTCGGCCGAGTTCAAAGTGGTGAAGGCCCAGATACAAGAGCAAAAGGTAAGTTAGTGCTGCTTTTGAATTGTGTTTCATGTTAAATCTTAGTCATGAGAGTAAAACTTACCTACCTTGTGACTCTCTTTATTTATATCCTATTAATATAAGTTATTATATTTTATAAACCAGTTAACTGGTTATCGATGATCTACACTTTAGTTTTTAGTCATTCGACAAATTTTTATTGAACATCTCCCATGGATCAGGCACTGTTCCAGGTGCTAGAGACACATCACTGAATAAGAAAGATCAAAATTCCTCATTGAGTTTAAGGTTTAGTGGGAATGGAGGAACGGAGAGAGAGACAATAAACCGAGTAAGTAAATTATGATGTTAGCAAGTGATAAATAAAGCAAGGATGGGAGATAAGAATCAGGAAATGAAAGAGCAAGGATGCGAACAGAAAATACTAGAATGGATAGGGGTGTTTGTGTGCAATTTTAAATAGATTAGTCAGGGAAGGCCTCGGTCACTGAAAAGGTGACTTTGGACAGAAATTTCATTGTTCTCTTATATATTAGGTTGAGCCATATGAAGTTGCCTTTTTAATAGATTAAATACAGGTGCTTTCTTATGGTTCAGCCTATACTAAAGAGGCAAATATTTGGTTCATAGATGCCAAGGAGCATGCTACTCTGTCTTTTGACACTACTAATAGAGGACCAGGTAGGAAAGACATGCTCGTTGGAAGGACGATAGCTGTTTGGGACCACCCTTACCATTTTTGTGTCCTGATGGTGGTGGTCAGTTAGAAGCATTTAGTGATGTTTTCAGTACTAATTTTTCAGCCATGGCTTGAAATGACATATAGAAAGGGCCTAGCACACAGGACGTTGGTAAGGTTTCTCCAGTGTGGAACTTTAAAAAGAAAGGAATGGATTAAGAGGCTTAATTTAACTTTAACATTCAGTACTCTCTCTCTAAAAATTCTTTGAAGACTTTAGGATATTAGGAAATTAACCTATTAGAAATAGATTTAGAGGCTGGCCCAGTGGCATAGTGGTTAAGTTCACATGCTCCACTTTGGCGGCCTGGCGTTTGCATGTTGAGATCCAGAGTGCGGATTTATGCACCCTGCATCAAGCCATGCTGTGGTGGCATCCCACATACAAAATAGAGGAAGTTTGGCACAGGTGTTAGCTCAGGGACAATCTTCCTCAAGCAAAAAGAGGAAGATTGGCAACAGATATTAGCTCAAGGCCAATCTTCCTTACCAAAAAAAAAGAAAAATCAATTTAAAGGTAAGAATTAAAGAAGTGTAACAGGAGATATTGCATTTGTGTGATTTTTGAATTATATATAAAATATATAATACATAATGTAATAAAATAATATATATGATAAACACATAGTGTATTACATATAGTAATGTAGCTTGCTACCATTCACAATTTAATTTAAACCTTTGTTTTTCTCCCAGAGTTAATGAACTATGCTTAGCCAGTAAAACCTATTTGTTGATTTTGCTTTCTTAATTGCTAGAAGCTTTGCTGTTAAAGTTTATCAAAAATAATACACTTAATTGTTCTCTTTGCTACCTAGACCACCTGTTGTGCTTTGATTTTTGTAATGACTCTAACCTATGTCAAGAGAATTTGTGTTTCTTCCCCTTCTTTTTAAACATGTTCTTCTTACCTCCTGCTTTGGTGGTCTTGATCTCAAAATGAAGTGAAAGAGTACGCTTCTAACTTGTTCCTTACTTCTGGGTAGCTGTTCATATCTTTAATCCTTAACTGTCAGTCAGGATCAGATTAAGGAAGCAATGAAGTTTCAGTGTTCTGTCTGCTTGTGCCCTCCTCATTGCTGTCAAAGCAGTGCCAGTGCATATTAGCGCTTGCTTGTGAAATGCTTGTTCTGATTAGATTAGAGCAAGGTATCCTGAGTTCTGGCTACCTGTGTCAAACATCCCATTCCAGGCTGCTTGCAATATTTCCTTAGAATTAAATTGAATTATTTTTCTGCTGCTAAATTCTGAAATATTAGTCTTATTTGGCCAACTTTGAAGATTTCTGACATCTTCCACCCTCTGTTCCTTTTGGAAATGATATTTAAAGGTTCGTTTTTAGTTTTCGTCCTCAGGAAGGATTTTAGGAGCTAGTCTCACCTAGTAAAAGGAGCCAAGAGCCTCTAGTTTTAGCCTCACTAGCTTTGAGTCTCAATTTCTGTGTCTATAATGGATTGTTTAACATGGGAAAAGATTTTTAAAACAGTAACGATTTATAATAATCTTTTCTGTCTCAACAGGACAGATAATTGTGAATGGTTAGGGCATTCCCATTTCGGTACAATAAGGGGGATTTTGCACTTTCGGGCAGTGGAGTTATGCTCAGCAGCACCTTCTACCCCCTTATTTTATATTAAAGAATTAATAATGAATGGTTTAGTGGCCTTACCAGTATGAGTTTTACCTACTATGAAAAGCCACTGCCACAATGTCTGACTCAAGAGTAATGAATCATTAAACAAAATGGGTTCTTTTTAAAATCTTACTTCATCCTTTTGTGTGTGAATCCATACAAAAAATATATTTTGTCTCGTTATCTAAAGTACTTAGAACATGTTTTCCTTTATGCTGATACAATTATTCCTTTGTTGTTGTTGTTTTTTAATTTGACATTTTGTCTCCAGCTTCTCCAAAGGTTGTTGGATGACCGCAGATCTACTGTGGAGGTGATCAAACGAGAAGGAGAAAAAATTGCTGCCACAGCAGAACCTGCAGATAAAGTAAAGATTTTGAAACAACTGAGTCTCTTGGATAGCAGATGGGAGGCCTTGCTTAATAAAGCCGAAACAAGGTAACACAAATACTTTCAGCTTTTGAAAGAGTAGCAGTGGCTTTAATGCTGACATTTTGTATTTTGGTAACACTTTCCATGTTATTTTCTTCTGTTTGTTGTGTATGTGAACACAGGCAGCAAGGACTGTGGGCATCTCTCCTCATCTTCTAACTGTAATGTCTGTAGTCACCACATACGTCCCAACTCTTTGTTTTAAGGAAAGCATTTCCCTTGGGGGTAGTTCATTCCTTCATCTGTTACGTAGTTATTGCCTGCCTACCATGCATCAGACAGAGCGAGGCCTTGGCTTACAGGGGTGAGCTGGACGGATCATCTCTGCCCTCAGAGAGCATACAATCTAGCAGGGTTTTATAGCCGCTGGAAAGTAGTACACATTTGATGTTTCAAAGCAAACATACAGGATGCTGTGGGAGCATATAGTAGGAAGAACCTAGTCTAGGGGCAGGGAAGTGACAGCTAAGTTATGTTTTAAAGGAGGAGTAGGAGTTAGCTAGGAAACGAGGCAGGCGGAAGGATACTGTAAGGCTTATGAAAGCCAGGAAGCCTGGAGCATGGCTACACTGGGTTTTTGCACTCAACATTTCTGTATTACGTTTCTTCATTGCCTGCATTGGCATCACATTGATGGATGTTGAGTAGTAGTTACATTGAAGTGTAGACACACAGACTGGTTGGGTTGAAAACAGATGAACCACTGAATAGAATGAGTATTTTCCATAAATTCCTACCTTCTTTGTAACTAGAATGGTGAAAAGAAGGATTCATCTAATCCTGAGTTATTGAATGGAATTAAGTATAGTTCTAGGACCATAGAATAAGATGCTTCTAAGGAGCTAAAAGTTTCATGTTGTCCTTTAATATGTGTCAATAGATTAGCCATCTGTGTAATGCCCCAGGAAATTGTGCCCTGGCTGCCATGGGAGATACTAAGTACTTTTTTAAAAATAAATGAATGAGTGTCTAGATCTCTGCTTTACCACATAACTGGCCTTCTTTTCCTAAACCTTCCTCAAAATGGTATTACATGGAAGGATATTGGTCCTATTATGATTCTCACAGAGATAAATAAATTCACTCACATTTTAAATCATAGTAAATTAAACCCAGTCACAAAGTCATTATTTACACTGCTTCTGGGTGACTGATATTTGAATTTAGAAAAGAGTCACAGATAATGAAAATCCGGAAGTTAAAAATAATGTAGTAATGTAATTCATTTTTTTTAGGATCAAATGTATTTCAACTGAAAGTGTTAAAAAGTATATGATATATAGTTTGTGATATGATACAGAAATTATTTCAGTAGCATGTGCTAATTTTCCGTAATTGCTTTTGTCCTGTGGAAAGCTTATTTCTCAAATCATGTAATTCCCTAAGAATTAAACACAATCACAAGACAACAGCAACTCTTGGTCCAGCAGAAATGATTTACAGGCTTTGATACTGAATCAGATAGTTTGTATACAGACCAGTACAATCACTTTCCCTAGATAAAACTAAGGACAGTGGAGGGAGATTTTAACTTACCTGGTACCTCTTCAACTGAGGACACAATGTGTTTTCTAAAAGCATTTCAAACTATATTGCAGAGAGAAGTCCACAGAATATTTCTTCTCTGTTCGTGATATTTTAATCCACAGAATATCAGCTGTTGCTTTGGGGATGTAATACCTGACACTGTTCTTTTTGAAGTAGCAATTGCCATTAATTCTACTGTGGGGAAAGCTGTGGATGTTCTTCAAAATTTGAATCCAATTTTGACCTTGTTTTTTTAGTGAGGAAGATTGGCCCTGAGCTAACATCCGAGCCAGTCTTCCTCCATTTTGTATGTGGGACACTGCCCCAGCATGGCTTGATGAGCGGTGTGTAGGTCTGCGCCTGGGATCCAAACCTGTAAACTCTGGGGCCGCTGAAGCAGAGTGCGTAAACTTAACCACTACGCCACTGGGCTGGCCCCCCAATTTTGACCTTTTGATTAAAAGCAATCTCAGTAACTGGTTCTCTGATAAAAGTTAATTAATATGTAAAGCACTTAGGGCCCAACACAGAATATGTATTCGATAAATATTACCTATTATTGTTATTATTATAACTGTTATTATCATAAGTATTATAACCAAGTTACTTAAGACTTTCATGAGATTCAGGCACTTGAGGTTGGTCTGTTGTTCATCTTTCATTTTATTTAATAGAAGAGCTATTTTAACATGTCCTATAAATGTTAGAGATTTTAGTTTTAATCTTAGATGTTTTCTACAGAAATGTTTAGAGTAGAATGCAGGAGCATGAGTGAAGATTGCTGCTGAATATTTCACACATTGTTCATCCCTAAATGACCTTTATCTTGGCACATTTATAGGAATCGTCAGTTGGAAGGTATCTCAGTGGTGGCACAGCAATTTCATGAAACCTTAGAACCACTGAATGAGTGGCTGACAACCATAGAAAAGAGGCTGGCGAATTGTGAGCCCATAGGAACCCAAGCGTCTAAACTTGAGGAGCAAATTGCACAGCACAAAGTAAGATACCAATCACACACTAGTAAGATTCAGTTTTCCATTTATTTTGTGGTTTTATGACATAAATTTGAGTTATGTGCTATTGTTGTGTTATGCGTAATTGCAGACTAAACCCATTTCAAATGTCATCCTTTCATTCTATTTATGTTTTCTATTTATGTTTTCATTTTCATTTGTCCATTCCTTTTGTTTCTCTCTTTTTTTTTTTTAACTTTATTTAGGCCTTAGAAGATGACATCATCAATCACAATAAACATTTACACCAGGCTGTTAGCATTGGCCAGTCCTTAAAGGTTTTGAGCTCCAGGGAGGATAAAGATATGGTACAGAATAAATTAGACTTCTCTCAAGTGTGGTACATTGAGATGCAAGAGAAAAGTCACAGCAGGTCTGAGCTCCTCCAGCAGGCCTTATGTAATGCTAAGATTTTTGGGGAAGATGAAGTTGAGCTGATGAATTGGCTGAATGAAGTGCACGACAAGCTGAGCAAGCTCTCAGTCCAGGATTGCAGCCCTGAGGGGCTGTGGAAGCAGCAGGCTGAACTTCGGGTATTTTGATTTATTTTATTTTACTTTTTTCATTTCAGTTGTCATTATTTTCTCAGTCTTCCTTATTTCTCTATTATTTTATGTTTGTTTTGATTTGGGTGAATTGCTAGACTCAAAAAAGACTTGACCTGTGTATACTGGTTACTTTTAATGAAGTCACTTCTTTTTCCTTTTCTTTTTTTTTGCTGAGGAAGATTCGCCCTGACCTAACATCTGTGCCAACCTTCCTCTATTTTCTGTGTGGTTTGGCACCATAGCGTGGCCACTGACAAGTGTTGTAGGTCCATGCCTGGGAGTAGAACCTGGGCTGCTGAAACAGAGTATGCTGAACTTAACCACTAGGCCATAGGACCAGCCCCTAATGAAGTCACTTTAAAAAAGAGTTTTAATTTATTCAATAGCTGCATTTTTCACTTTTCATTTTGTTATTTTATTACTGTAGACAAGGACCCCTAATTAACCACTCCTCCAGTATCCCTATATAGCCCATTTTCTGAAAGGGAGTGTGCTGTGAATTTTGGTGGATGACCATGGGACATGGGCCACGATGGCGAAAGCAGGGGTAAACATGGGAACAATAATGAGTATTTGAAAATGTGAGATGTTTACTCAGCTATATCTCTATGAAACCCAATTAAAATTCTCTAAGATTAACTAATGCTAATCCTTATTTAAATTTTTTCCTCCCCCACATAAAAATGGTACCTGTGTTTTAGATTCTGCAAGAGGACATCCTCCTCAGAAAAGAAAATGTTGATCAGGCATTGCTGAATGGTTTAGAACTCCTTAAACAGACAACAGGTGAGGCACCTTCCACATCAAATCGTCCTGCAGTCAGCAGTTTGCATTGCTTTCAAAATATTTTAGGGATGGGGGAAAACCAAAACACTTAATAATTTTGGGGCCACTCCAAGACTTCATTCTGGAGAATGCTTTAAATACCCATCAAGGGGGTTTGGGAACATGATCTCACTTTTTTCTCATGATCTCACTTGAGTTCTTAATGGAAGTTGTGTGTATTACTCATAACACACAGCACTGTGGCGCAGGAGACAGACAGAGAAGCCCACGGCGGAGTTACATTAGTTTTCCACTTGTGGAAGGCAGTTGTTCTAGATGAGCACATGGGTTGTAGACAAATTTTTTTAACTTTAAGATAGATTGCATTCAGTGACACATTGTGCCCATACCCAGGCTTCATTTCTCCGTGTTTGAAATCACTAAGAAAACAGATACAAACTAACTTATTTTAGTAATTCCTTTGGCCATGGGAAAGTTTCATTGTACCCATATCCAGTTCAGGGTATGTTTGTGGTGGGGGAAAGTACCATTAATTATGAGTTAGAGGAATTCAGTGTAGTATCTAGAACCTTGAACTGGGAGGTTCCTGAACCCAGGACTCAGTTTCTCTGGGTGTCTGCAAATAAGATACAGGCAAGAGAGGATCTACTGGAATAGTGCAGATGAGTTTGTTATTTTTAGTGTACACATACATGTAGCACACACACGCGCGCACACACACACACATACCCACACACACATATGCCAGGCACTGTTCTAAACACTTTGCGAATATAAATTCATTGAGTTTTTATCACAGCCTTATGAGGTAGGTTCTGTTCTTATCCCGGTGTGATGATGAGGAACCAGGTGCACAGAGAGGCTGTGTCCTGTGCAGGGTGGCAGGCCATGAAGTCAGTATCTGACCCCAGCAGTTTTTAACCCAATGCTTGGAAACTGAAAGCACCCTACAGGTAGATGTCAAGGGGATGCTTTCCACATAACTGAAGGCACTGGAACTCTTTCCAGTCTTTGTCTTTGCATTTTCAGAGCTGTTTAGATTTGCCAGAAATCCTGGGAAAGATTAAAACCTAGCCAAGGGCTTCTCTTGGCTCAGATCATCTTTAGAAAAATGTTTCCTTCCCTCCCCCACCCCCGACCCCAACAAATCCCATCAGTGCCCATTAATATCTGAAGAAACCCTCCCCCAGGCTTTTCTTTCCTTTCATGAGGTGTAACATGCCTTTGACATTTTAGGTGATGAAGTTTTAATAATTCAAGATAAATTGGAAGCCATTAAAGCAAGGTACAAAGACATTACTAAATTGAGCACGGATGTAGCCAAGACCCTGGACCAGGCCCTGCAGCTTGCACGGCGCCTGCACTCCACGCACGAGGAGCTCTGCGCCTGGCTGGACAGAGTGGAGGTGGAATTGCTTTCCTACGAAACTCAGGTCCTGAAGGGAGAAGCAGCAAGCGAAGCGCAAGTGAGGCAGAAGGTATGCTCTGATTTCTACATTTTGGATCGACTTGTGATCTTTTAGGGAGCCTCACTCACAGAGGAATGAGATGATGATTATCTCATATCCTTGCGAATGTGCTGAAGGACGCCTTGGTGGGCGGGGACCCAACAGAAATTGGCAGCAGATCAACTGTTTAAACTTTCAGGAGCCCAGAGATGAAAACAGTGTATTATAATTTGTATCCAGAGTCTTATGGTTGAGAGTATGGTTTATTACACAAGAGGGAGAATGATGAAAACAGGAAAAAAAGGGGAAATAGCCATTGTTTCAGCGATACACGTAATTCATTAAAATAACAATATTTTTGTAAGATAGATGCATAACGTGAGGTGGCTTTTGTAATTATGTTGCAAAAGTGGTATTCCACCCTGCTAATCCTTCTTCTCTTCAGAGATACCGGCCTGTGTTTTCATCATCCCTGAAGTGTGATCACATGTGGGTGAAGGGGAGTCCGTGAGAGCAGCCTGTGATGGTCCAGCAGCCAGGATGGCTTAAAGCCAGTATGTCCTCGTTTTGAGGGTCACTTCATTCTGGCTTGGACTTGCCTCTTTATTTCACTTTTCTGGTACCCCATTACTTAGAGGTTACCAGAAAGCGAAGAATAATGCATGTTAACTTGCTTGATTTCATTTCCCAAATTTTAAACATTTATGTTAAATTTCAAAGATAACGTCTTGCCGCCTGTCCAAATGAATTGTTCTTTGGAACTTCTCAGGAAACACTTTCCTTTTTACAAAATGGCTTTCCATAACAAAGGTTTATAGAACTTAACTGAAACTAAGGGGGCCAATGCGTCGCCTTATTGGCCTGCGAAGGACTTTGGCCCCAAGGACAGTTAGAGGAAAAGCCTGTTCAAACTCTTAAGCATTACCCACAGATTTGTATGTTTTCTTAATTCTGTTTTCAGGAACTGAAAAAGGAAGCTAAGAACAGAAAAGCCGTATTGGACTCCCTTAATGAAGTGAGCGGCGCCTTACTGGAGCTGGTACCATGGAGGGCCAGGGAAGGACTTGAAAAAATGGTGGCTGAGGACAATGACCGCTACCGATTAGTAAATGACACCATCACCCAGAAGGTGGAGGAGATCGACGCCGCCCTTCTGCGGTCACAGCAGGTAGGGGCAAGTGGTCTGTTTTCCGGGCAATAAATTTTCTCCAGTTATTCCCAGAGCCTTTACCTGAACAAAGCTTTCTGTTAATAGTGTTTCCATTCATTTGTTATGCTTCAAAAATGAAAGAGGGGATTTGGAAAGAATTTGACTGCGTTACTTCGACATCTGAGAGCCAGGGCAAGGCTAATCTGGACATTGTTAGCAGCCATCTGCCTCCTGGCTTCCCAGACTTCCCTCAGCAAGTCAGCCACTGGCAAGACCAGCCCTGCTTTCCTAACAAAATGCTTTTTGTCTGCAACTGTGCATACGTCTGATGTGAATTTTGTGCCTTAGCTAAGTCTAATCTGTACGCGAGTAAATATTTTGAGTGATCATGTAAGTCAGTATCGACTGTTCATTGACACATAGCTATGGCAAAGAGAGGGTGTGTTCTTTATAGAAAGGAAACAGTCCTGTTGGTCGTGTAGAGTTTCTTCTGAAGATGACTGAAGGGGAAAAAAATGATAGTTTCTGACCTGTCTGCGACTCATGCAGAGTTTATGGTTCCAGAGAGTTTTATGGGCACTGAGCCCTTGGCCACAGCTCCCCCAGAAAACTGTGGGCAACGAGTGGGGTCCTGGAAATAGAAGTTTATGATACACATTCTGATTAACTTTTATTGAAATCTCTGTATTAAGTCATCAGACACAGCAAACTTTCAGTGGCAGGGTTAGTGTGGAATTGCAGTATACTATAGAACAGAGGTTGGGGAGGTAGGTGACTAAGCTTTTACTAACATACGCCAAAAGCTAGAAACACAAAGCAAGCAGATGGTGTGGGAGCATCCAAAATTAATTTTCTAAGGTTGCCGTAAAAGTGTAATTTATACGGTTCTAAGCATAACGCTCCACTCCTCGTTTCAGGGTTGTCCTTCAGAATCACAAAAGCCGATGAAACACAATGATAGCAAAAAGCCTGCCTAAGAAACTTTTGCAAGGGAGGGCATTCATGCCCGAGGAATGTGTTTACATGACTCTGATAGCAAAGTTTGGAGGAATTTGTATGCCTCATTATTATAGGAAAATAAGTACTTTTTTGGGGGTGAAGTTTGTTCAACTATATGAAAATACTGAATTTTTTTCTCCAAGGTTTATTTCAGCATTTCAGAACTGGCACTGAAGACTTCTCTAAATAGCAAGACAAATATTCTGTACTCTTGGGAGTAAGATTTTTCTTGAGAAGTTGACTCTGGTTGGTTAGTTCAATGGAGTAGGACAGTAATAAGGTCAGGGTGACAGGTTAGCTTGCATTCTTTAGTAAACTCTGACCTGTGCCAAGATCATTTACTGTAGCCCAGTTCTACTGAAGGTTTTGCAGATGTTTTCCAAAGTTAAAAAAAGAAAAAAGTAACCAGATCAGTATATATCTTCTAGAACCCAAAACATATCTCCTTTAGGAAAATAACAATTATTGTGGGGGTTTTTTTCCTGAGACAATCATTCCTTATAGAAAATTTCAAGATTTTCTGAAAGAAGATAGAAAAACTCTTGGAAGAAAGAATGAGTAAACAACGTGGTCTGTATCCTTCCAGCCTTCCTTTTGAGAGTGAGAGAGAGAGAGAAAATGCATGTAGTAAAAGTATCTTACTACCAGGAGGTCATACAGCTGATATTAGTGCCGTTAATATCTTCTGCTTGTTCATGTGGATTTATTCTGTATTTATATCTGCATTCCTTTGAAATGCCTGCAAGTCTGTCTGATGAAATACTTCTAGTAATAAAGAAAACCAATAAAATGTACTTAAGCCATCAAAAAGAAAAGAAATAGCTCCGGGAAGGCTAAACAGACACACAATTTAGAGCTGGGAGGAACATGTGCGGTGTGTGATGAGGTGACTTGCCTGTGGTCCCCCAGCTAGGACATGGTGGAGTTGCAACCAGAATTTAATCCAATCCCATTCTGTCTCATGGCCGTGCCTCCTCATACATTATGTAGAGAGGAAAACTACTAAGAGGTGATTTATTTTTTTTCTAACCTCTTTCAATAATTTGAAGGAAGGTGCCATTACTGCAGTAAAATAGATGTAATGCGAGGATTTCCAACTATAAGGACTATGAGACACGAGAACGCAACACTGAAAGGGTCATGAAATAACACTCTAGGCAAGTTGAAGAACAAATTGTGCCTGTCTCTCTGATTTGACAGAGATTTAGTTTTGCACTCAAAACAATAGTTTCTAAACTCATAATTTCTAAGTTTATGAAGTGCTAATACTTATATATCATTGATATTATTTTATAACTTTGCCCACTAGGAGGTGTTTGGAATCAGGGCCAGAGTATAGTTTGATACTAAAATACTCATTTTCTGTTCACCCAATAATAACACATCCATGAAATATAAAAAGAATGATGCAAAAAAAAAAAAGTCTTTGGACCTAGATGTTAGCCACATATTTTATACTGTTTTATGTTGTAAAAACAAATCATCTACCACTCTGTGTCTTTTCTCCATCTGAGACTTAGACATGATCTGGTCACAGTCCATCGTTTTAGACATACCTTCAGTCACAACAATTTGTTTTATTGACAGCTGCTTCTTCCCGGATCCCTACCCCCAACATACCCATACCTTCAAGTGAGGGGGTGAGGCTGTGTGCCTTGAACATGACTTGGTAATTTTTAAACTTATAGATTTAATGGTTTGTCCCTGAATAACCTGGCTAAATTAAACTAGATTTTAAATAACTGAATGTTCAGTTTTCCAAACAAATTTCTCTTAAGATGTTTCGTCTTTTGCCCAGCATTAAGGTTGTTTATATGCAAATCTACCTCCTTTATAATGTTGTCACCTGGTTTTTGGAATTCACAAATGCATGGGACTTTGTGGACAGTCAGGACACTATCACAGAGTGCTGGCTTCCAAACGTCGACATGAAGGGTGTCCAGGAAAATATGGAAAAAAAATAAAAGTTTGAAGAGAGAAGGGAAGGGAGTATACAGATATGTTCTAATTAGCATGTACTTTGTAACCGCCCTGTATAAATTTGTTTTTAAAACAGTCCTGATTTAACATGGTTAGATTTTTCCTGTTAATCCTATATCACAATAACAGTTTTGAAAAGATGTGCCATTGAAATTTGAAATTGTAGAGCCGAGGGCCCTCTGTAAATTTGACTGATGTTTATTATTTGGAAAATAATTGAATAGCCTCAATGATGAGCAAATGAGTGAGGCCTACGTGCACTCAGTGCTGCCAGTCAAAAGCCCCTAAATCTGATTTTACACATTTGAAGAGGATATTCTTTTTTGAAAGAATTGGGCCCATTCATTACTTTTAGGAAAAATCTGAGTGGAAGCAAGGCAGCTTAGTGTAAATAGTGGTGACGAGTTTTATTAAAAAACAAAACAGCTGCCTCCTTCCCACAATACATGCCATTATCTGAGTTAGAAACTGTACATA
Organism: Equus caballus; assembly: GCF_041296265.1. NCBI lineage: Eukaryota > Metazoa > Chordata > Mammalia > Perissodactyla > Equidae > Equus > Equus caballus. The sequence continues at coordinate 57,066,178 of NC_091703.1, read as the reverse complement.
GTTTCGCATGTTAAACCCCTACACAAAGTAACAGATCTTTGTTGCTTTTTTTCTCTAATTGCAATTGGATCCAAAAGGGCATTGTGGAAACGGGGAGAGGCACTTTTGCTTGAAAGATGTACAGACTTGTAGCCTGAACTCAGACCGCTGTAATTGTTTAAACCTGAGAGAAGTTCACTGTCCTTGGCCTCTTATAAATGTAGTTGTCAGAAGTTGCTAGAACGCGTGTGCCTCACTGGGTCTGGGAATCGCAGGCACTCTTGGCAGTTCTGGTGGCTTGGGTTATTTTAGCCGGCCGTAATAACCCCAGTGAGAAGGCACAGGGGTTGGTGATTTGGGTGCATTTAATATAAACAGCTCATTGGGTCATTGGGAATCTGCTTTGGAGAAAAATAACACCTGTTTGTTTCTTTGAACGAACTAGAAGGAAACCTCCCCCAGGGAAGTGCGATTTGTGCAGACCCTCCAGGTGTTGGGGGTGGGAAAATACCATGACTAGAAGCAAAATGGAAGGAAATGCTAATCAAAAGAAAGTGATAAGATCCCGCCAGGGGAAGGGAGTAGAAGGATGTCCTTGAGATTAAGGTTCTTATCACTCTGTCTTTCTTCAACCTTTCCACTCAAGAGAAACTTTCTAGATAAGTACAAAAGCAATTTGTCAGAGATCGGAGAAGTGTTTAAGTAGTAAGTTAAAACCGACCACTTACTGACTGTTGTGGTATTCGAGCCATTTTTGGTGAAATCATGTGAATATTTTGAGCTCATGAAGCCCGAACTATGTACAAACACAAGTGACACAACTTGGCAACTAGGGCTCGGACCACCTTGGTTCGAATCTCAGATCCAACATTTACTAGCTGAGTAATCGCTGGTAAATCAGTTAACTTCTCTCTGCCTCACTTTTCTCAGCTGTAAATGGAGCTAATGGTAAAACCCACATTATACAGTTGTCAAGATGAAAAGGGATATCGCACGTTAAGCACTTAGAGCAGTGTGTTCAATAGAATGCTAGCTGTTATTGTTTTAGAGAGTGTTTTTCAGGAATATTTAGAGCTAGCCAATTAAAATATCTTTTACTAACTTGTAGGAAATTTCTGAAATGCTAGGTCAACTATGATAGGAGTTATGGTAGCTCAGGTTGATGGTTAGACCCCACTGATGATACCTATTAAGATATTTCCCAGAATGCAGTTTTGGATGCTAAGATTATCTACAATTTATCTGCAGTCAGTTTTTCCTACTTGTATGAGTAGTAAGCAAATTTATTAAAATTTGGTCTAGTAAATTTACTCTCCACCTTACTCATGTGTGAAATGTGGTTGTTATGGCCCATTAGAGATACACATGTTAAATAGTCATTTGAAAGAGTTACAGACCTAAGTAAAATGCCTTGCTTTGCTGTAAATTGCTTACTGTAGACCCTGTGACTATTCCGTTTGTTGGTGAACAATAAATATTTGCTAATTTAATAAAAAAATTTCTTAAAGGACAGAAGGGAAGTTTCTGCTTGAAGTCTTGTTTTCTTTTAGCAGAGCAAATATTTGCCTTGGTTAAAGAAACAATGTTTGAGTTTCAGCTTTCCATTTTGGCAACTTAGATGGTATCATCATGCTGTTTTTCATTGGGTACTTTTTTTTTTAGAGAGAGAGAGAGGCGTAGTATTAAACTAGTATTAACACTAACAGACTGGCTTTCTTTATTAGGCCGGTCATATAAATACTAAAAATAGCCTGAACACAAACAAGAGGGATGGTGCGTCACTTTATTTTTTCAAGGAGCAATAGAAGAAAAAAGTCGTCGCTATTAAATTTTATTCCAATATCTTGCAGCATTTACACTCAGGTAGAAAGGGCTGGACTGTTTTTCTGTTTTGTACTCTTTAAGTGAATCATAGGAATCATGTAATAAAGGTTCGTTGTATATATACAGCTTGAAAGCTAATATCCATGCATAGAAGACTTTTCCACTTGCTTTTCATGAAGGTTTCTTTTTCCACATCTGAAGCTGCTGAATTAGTGGATGAAATGTTTTTTTCTTTTTCATGTTGATCAATAATTGCAAATGAGTAGTTCCATTTGAAACTAAGTGACTCAAAAATTATTGAACCAGATCAAGATAGAATTTTTCACATGGTTTACCAGGATTCCCTCTGTAGTACATATTGTTCTGATTTGTCCCAAATAGCAGAAAAAGTAGTGAATAGGTGAATAAAACATTTATTAACACTACTATGTGCAAACCATGACCCTCTTTGATAAGGTTTCTGAAAAGTGTGCCTTCACTAAAAAATAATGTTATGGGAAATATAGGAAAAATAAGTCGTTCTGCTGGATGTGCACACAGTCCTTTTAGAAGTACTGCCCTTGTAAGGGAGCTCACCAACTCTGACGGCTGAAGCTCTGAATTTCTATCTGGAACAGCTTTAGCATGTCACTGATCCTCTTAAATGTGTGACAGTCGAAGGAGAGCCCAGGGTGACGAATGTATTCTAGTCAGCACGTATGATTCTGTGACTGCCTGGTCGTCTTAAAGCAGCCTGACTTCCCATTGTTTTTTGGTGATGTTGGTGTATATTCAGCTTTTGTTCAGGTGGCCCTTCCAGAGATTGTTAGGCCAAGGTCTCTTAAGCCATATCTTCCCTTTGATATCCTTATGCAATTGATTTTTTAAAGATAAAGGTAAGATTATTATTTTAATCCCTATTTATTTCTGATTTGGGCCCATTATTTAGATGATTATCTAATTTCTTTTTTCTGTCTAACCTCTTGACTAAAAGAAATTGACCTGCAAATGGTTTCAATATTTGTTTATTCATTCATCATTTGGTAAAAGTAAAAGCAAGTGGGTTCATGATATTTTTGATGATTATTTTTCATGATAATTTAATAATAGGTATTTTTCACTTCTATAATTTATTATTTTTTATTCGTGAGATTGAGACCGTAACAATACTCTTAATCAGTGCTGTTAATGTTTGTGCCAGATTACTGCTGGCAGGTTATTTCCTTATAATTAAGGAAAGTCTACCAATAAGTTTGACAAATGTTATTAAAAAATAAATTATATACCATGGTGACTAGGGTACAGCAAAACTCTGCTTGTGGGAATATAATTAGTACATCCTATGTGAAGGACAGCTGGCGTATAAATCTAAAAGAGAGAATACAAACAGGAACTTACAGATGAGTGGTTACCCACACAGAGTTGTTTAATTAACTTGGTTTAAGACAATTGTAGATTCACGTGTAATCGGAAGAAATAATAGAGATCCCACTGTATCCTTTACCCAGATTCCCCAGTGGTAACATCTTGTAAAATGATACAGTCATGCATTGCTTAACGATGGGGACACATTCTGAGAAATGCGTCCTTAGGTGATTTTGTCGCTGTGCAAACATCATAGAGTGCACTTACACAAACCTGGATGGTATAGCCTACTACACTCCTAGGCTATATGGTACTAATCTTATAGGATCACCGTTGTATATGCAGTTCCTTGTTGACCAAAGCATCGTTATGTGGCGCATGACCATAGTACAGTATGACAAGCAGGATGCTGACATTGATGCAATCCAGATACAGAACATTTCCATCACCACCAGGATCCCTCCTGTTGCCCTTTGATAGCCATGTCTATTCCCTCCCACCTCTATTCTCTCCTTATCTTCTGGCAACCACAAATCTGGTCTCCATTTCTGTAATTTTCTGGTTCCCATTTCAAGAGTGATTGAGTACTTTTCAGCCACAACCTCTTTCTCTTCCACTTCTGGGACTCCACTCACGTGAATATTAGATCTTTTATTATAGTTCCACAGGCCCCTGAGGCTCTTTGATATTTTTTTTCAGTCTATTTTCTGTTATTTATATTGGGCAATTTGTGTTGTTCTGTCTTCTACTTCACTGATTCTTTCCTCTGTCCATTTCATTGATCTCTCACCCACTGAACTTTTTATTTGTTATTATAGTTTTAAGTTCTAAAGTTTCCATTTGGTTCTTCTTTATATCTTCTGTTTCTTTGCTGAGACTTTCTGATTTGTTGCTGAGGGCACCTAATTTTTCATTTGTTTCAACTGTGTTTGAAATTGCTCCTTGAAGCCTTTTTATCACGGCTGATTTAAAATCTTTGTCAGATAATTCTAACATCTCTGTTATTTAGGTATTGACGTCTGTTGATTATCTTTAGTTTAGTTTGAGATCTTCTTGGTTCTGGGTGTTATGTTCTGGGTCTTGGGTCTTAAACTTTCCGTTTTAACTGGATTTCTCTGCCAACACTCTGGCAGAAGAAGCGGGGGTGCTACGAGGTGGAAGTAAAGGTCTTGGTTCCCCATTCAACCTCTCATGACGCCTAAGGGGAGTGGTCCTCATTTCTGCTGGATGGGAGTGGAAGTTCCAGATCTCCAGGTGGTCTTTACTGGCACCACAGTGAAGGTGGCCACATTCCCACTGAGCGGTGGTGAATATCCTGACTCTCCTCTAGGCCTTCTCTGACACCACCCCTCAGGAGAGGAGGAAGGGTGGCCTCTCCACATGGTCTCCACTGACACTGTGAGCAGGGACTTTAGTGTTGGCCAGTGGGAGTGAAAGTTCTCGCTCCCTGCTTGACCTCTCTGATGTCACCCTAGGAGGGTGTTGGCGCCTTTTATAGTCTCATGAGGGTGGAAATCTAGGCTCCCCATTTGGCCTTTCTTGGCATGGGTGGGACCACAGCTTTTTTCTGTGGTGTTTAGTTAGAGTAGAGCTGTTATTGTCTAAAAGTTTTCCATCTTGCCAAGCTGCCCTTTTCCTGGTCCTTTGGTAGAGAACTGGCTTTTCTTGGGGCTTTGTGCCTGTCGGTGTTTCTGGGTAACTAGTTCTCCAGTATCCAGTTAAGGTTATGTGAGACAAGACGAAAACCCAGGGAACTCAGCACTGTGTCGTCCTTGGGTCCCAGGGCCCACAGCAGTTCCCTCCTCTCTCCTTTCCAGTCTTCTTATGTGTGTTTTATATACAATGCCCAGGGTTTTTAGGTGTACTTACAAGGAACAGAGAAAAGTACATTATTCTGTCTTCCCATGAGTCTGCGTAGTGTTGCAGGAATGCATAAATTATTTTCCAATCTAGTTTCTTATCTCCACCCTTCTCTCCCCTCACCCAGTTATTCCCCTACCTCCATCTAGATTTCTAGATTCTCTTGAAAACTTAGAAGTTTTGGCAGTACAAGACTTGAATACTCACAATGTCCATTCCCCATTAAATCTTCCAACTGAGGTCATTGTTAGTTACCATTTATCATTGGTGCTCGTGGTGTCACTTGCCAGCTTTACTCATTTATGATAACTGCTTGGCTCTGGAAGGCATTCGGGTTTATGTGATGCGAAATATTGAACATGTGCCTGCTCTTTCACTTGGTAGTCAACTTCTAGGACTCTACCCTAAGGAACTAATTAGAGATGCCAACAGATTTATACACAAGAATATTCATTACAGGATTGTTCATATAATAGCAAAAAATGCAGAGAGCCTAGATGAAAATATCCAGGTATGCTAGAATACAGTGATGTTATTTAAAAAGCACATTTAAAAGAATATGACATGGTAAACATTCATAATAAATGAAAAAGCAGGATATGAAAATGTTTATACAGTATTATCCCAGACCTTTATAAATCTTTCTCAGCTTCTGGAAGAAAATTCACTAAAATACCAATAGTATTAACTCCAGGTTTTAATTTTCTTCTGTATATTTTTCTGCACTTTATGAATTTCTACCATGAATTACTCTTATGGTCAAGAAAATAAAATCTCAACATATTTATGAATGCTCTTGAAATTGTTGTCTGCTATTATAGAATGAGATGTAAAAAATTATATGTGAGTCATTTGGGGTATTCTCTGCATACGTGGAGACATATTTTATACATACACTTATAAACACATAGTAAAATAAATGGAATATTTCATTCTTTTTCCTAGGAATTGTGTGCTTTGATATCAGAATGCTACTTGCATATCATAAGAGTTAAACAGATGGAGGAAATGATTGAAAGATGGTATCCAGCTACTGGGTTTATAGCTGTTCAATTTGGATAGTACTCCTAAGGAGAAAATTCTTAGAACTACCAAAAAGAAGGCAACAGTGTTAGCTGTCTTCAAATCATTAATGCTGTCTTATGGATTTAACATGTTTTAACAGCTTGTGTTTAATTACTCTGTGGGAAGTTCTCCTTTTTTTATAACTTTAGTCATTATCATGAATGATTTCAGGATGCTATGAAGAGATAAGCTCAGATTTTCCACTTGTGTAATAAGGATATTTAAAAGAAACCTAGATAGGTGTTTTTCTGGCACCAGTTACAGGAACTTGCTGACCTAATTATTTATCTTTTGTTTAGTTTGACCAAGCGGCTGATGCTGAGTTATCCTGGATTACTGAAACAGAAAAGAAATTGATGTCTCTGGGTGACATCAGGCTTGAGCAAGACCAGACCTCTGCTCAGCTGCAGGTTCAAAAGGTGAAGAAGTACATTTCCAGTTGCATCTAAATGATTTGCTGTGTGCTCCAAGTCTGGAAATGTGCTCGCATGATGTACTTTGCAAGACCCCTCTCGTGTAACTTGGTATTTTTAGCTACTTTGCCTAATTGTTTTCCTTTTAGTCACACACTCTCTCCTTTTTTAATCTTTATTTTGGTAAATCACAGACGTTCACCATGGAGATTTTGAGACACAAAGATATTATTGATGAACTTGTTAAATCTGGACATAAAATCATGACCACATGCAGTGAAGAGGAAAAGCAATCAATGAAGGTATCATCTTGTCTGTGTGACTGGTAGTGAGACCCTTAAATAAATGCCATGTGTTGAGCTTTCAGTCCTAGGAAAGCACTTTTCCTTTATCCACAGCTGCCATTTAAACAGCTAAACCATTTGTCTTAAATAAGGCATTTTTCAAGCTTACAGAATAACAGTGAAAAAAAAATTCCTTAAGGGAATCGCCCTGGGGACAATCTTTCCTAGTAGACAGAAAAGCTATTAAGGTTTGAGTCCTTGACTAACTGGCACATATTAAGCATTCAATTAATGTTAGCTGCATTATTGCCGTTATTTTCAGTATAAATTGTTATTATGTATGTCAACCGTTGTTTATATGCTTCAGGAACATTTGGGCCTCTTGAACTGAAACAAAGACCAAAATATGTGGTTCTCACTAATACTGAAATCTGTTCTGTATGAAGTAAGCTGTATAGCAAAAAAATGAGCTGAGTCATTAAGGAAGCCTCCAGTTTATGTAGTTTTAATGATCCTTTAAATTGTTAGAAAACCAGCCACAGTAAAAATGTTTAGTTCAATTCATATTCAGACATCTGAGCAGCCTAAAGAAATTAATATATATTAATGCTTCTGGTAGGAAAACATCCCCATGGCAAAAAAAATTATATGAATGTGTCTGCCTAAGATCCCATTTTAAAGAGTATATACTGCTTTTAAGGTATACCATAGACAAAGTAATTGAGTGTACACTATATCTTGATACTTTCTCTATTGTTTATGCTCTACAATGGCAATTTACTTGTTTGTAATTTAATCTTTTGTTTATTATTTTTGCAAAGATTCTGACATGAAAAATACAGATCATCATGAAATACTGTGTGTCATTCTGTAGTTTCTTAGATTACTATTGTGCTTTATCTTCTGCTGTTAGTTTGTGATGTTAATTTATAGCATAATCTAGATCACTATGACCACCCCATAAAATCAGTGACAGCATAATATTCTACTTTGATTCTAATATATATATAATTAATTTTATTGACTTGCACTTCCTCTTACAATTTTATTAGCAAAATGTAGTCTCTATTTTTTTGAGAAAGCATTGTACATGTTTCTAGACTTACGTGAGACTTGTTTTCTAACCTAGAAGACGTTATAAGAATGGCTGGAGAATTTTGCTTATTATTTTTGGAGAGCTCAGTGTCTTTCTCATAAAAACTTGAGGCCTTGCTTATTTATTTATATTTTGGTGTTTGTCACCTAATATTTTTTTTGGAGATGTTCTTATGTCATTAAATTCCATGATTTTTGATGACAGCATAGAATTCTGTTGTATGAATATATCATATTTTATTGGCCTGATCTCCAGTTGTTGTACTTTTAAGACGTTTCCACATTTTTACTATTTTTTACAATTATATCAATTTTTTTATTGTGATAAGAACACTTAACATTAGCATACAGTAGAATCTTATTCAGCCTTTAAAAGGAAGGAAATCCTGCCATACGCAACAACATGGATAAACATGGAGGCTTTTTCTTTAATCTAAAATGAGCTTTTTAATACATATAAACAGTTAAGATCTAAACAGCTTTTCTTGATTTATTCATTTAACATACGTTTGTTGAGTGTCTGTGCCAGATATGTAGTGCTGGACAAAACATTCTGGAGTACTTGTGCTATTTGGCCTACCTGACCAGTTAAACACATTTCCTCATATTAATTTCTAGAAAAAACTGGACAAGGTATTGAAGAACTATGACACCATCTGCCAGGTAAACTCAGAGAGGTATCTCCAGCTAGAGCGGGCACAGTCCCTGGTCAGCCAGTTCTGGGAAACATATGAAGAGCTTTGGCCATGGCTGACAGAAACACAGAGAATCATCTCTCAGCTTCCTGCCCCAGCCCTGGAATATGAGACTCTAAGACAACAGCAAGAAGAACATCGGGTAAGCTCAGTGTCAAAGAGAATGTTGTATTTCCTGTTAAAAGAGAATCATGACTTTTATGGTGTTTTTTAATGCAGTTAGACACCTTACATCAGTAGGACATTTTGGTAATATTGTGTTCTGGTCTGTACAGTTTGTTTATTTCACAGTGCTTAACTGTGACCAGGGGTTACAGTGAGAAGACTGCTGCATATTGACCAAGTTGTGTATGTCATTAATTACACAAAGGCTTCCATAGAATAGTGTGCAATCTGAACTGTCTGGGTACCAAAACAAAACTCTCATTTTAAAATGTTAGAGATATACGCTTTTGAAGTACTTTCCATTTATGTATGTTGAATTGCTTTCAATTTACACATGTTGACTGTTTAATACTTTATGTGTAGTAGTTAGAGCCATCTACAATGTAAGCAAAGAGTAGAAATACATGAAAGCAACATTGTACACACAAAGCCATTGAGCTTGGGGAAAATGTACAACATAACAAATGCGCCAAAATAACAATGTCGTGAAAGCTAAGTCTATGAAAAGGAAAAATGCTGAATTATAAAGACAAATTGTTCCCATTTTTTTTTTCTTCTTATGTACGTGGAACTCCTTTGAAGTTCTCTGCTCCTGTGAGCGTATATGAGTAAGCTAGAGAGTCTTGTACATCTACAAATATATCATGTTTTAAACATATATAAAATGGCATTATGAAGCCGTTACTTCAGCAGTCACTTAAATGTTAACCTAGCTTAAAATTTTGCAAAGATTTGAGTGAGAGAGGGTTCAAGACTGTCAGAAAAAATCGGGAGTTCTTGCTATTTCTGGACTTGTGAGCATAATTATTCTCCCCGATCTGTACAAGATGTACTGTGAGACTAGTCAGTGTGTGTGTGTGTGTCTAAAGTTTAACTCAGGGTAAATTGCATCATTGTTTGAAGTATGTGACATACTTATTAATCTTGTTTGTCTACTTTTTAATATATTGGCATTGAAGAATATCTCTAACTGAAGTATTTATTTAGAAACGAGTTCTGGAGAACACTTTATTTAATGCAAAATGGAAATTTTATGGACCTTTTTCTAAATCATTTGGCAGGAGAAAGACTTAAAAACTAGGTAGAATTGAATTTAAATGTTTATTTGTTGCAGAAGTCCTCATGCCTACCACTGAATGATTTTTAATATAAAATGTTTCATGGACTTTTTTCTACTCTGAAGTGAGAACTGAGTAGCTATGTTTCTGGCATAACATCAAATAGTATAGAAATGAACATTATTGAACTGAAAATTTAAAAATTAATTTTATTTTAATAAATAAATAATGGAATATATTATTTAATTAGTATAATTAATCAATAATAATTTTAAATGGATGATAAAAATAAAATTTATTTTCCTTTTTTTGCATAATCTTTCAGCTAACGAAATTTATGATTTTATATATAAAGGGAACTACAAAAACATTATAGCCAAGTCTTCAAATTGTTCATACTAAATTGTTCAGAATATTTACAGCCTTCTAGAATGGCATTTCTTCTGCAGCTTTACAACGTCCTCTTCAGCTATTTTTGGGAACATCTAGTTCATTCTAGCCAGGAATGAAAAATGGCTCCAAGAGCCATGTTGAAGTCACATGAACTATCTCCGGGATAACTGGGCTCACAATGATATGTTGCCAAGAATGATTTTGTTACATCTGAGGCAGAAGACATCTCCTATGGGGTCCTTTCTCCCTGTGTACACACACCTAAGTAGGCGTCTAGTAGGTGTTCTCTTATCTGTCCTGGAATGGTGCGAAAAGGTTTATCTCCACACTTCCCTAGGAAACGTGCCTCCTAGTGCTGCTGCACAGATGAAATCTACTCTGACTCCGGGCAACTCAAGAAATCTCAGCAGAGATCTCTCATTTTATGTGGGAGTATCTTGATAACTAAGTGTGAGCTTGTCTTGCAAACATGCCTTATAGATTATTGACACCAGAACGTGTACAACATGTTCCTTTTCCATGAGATTATATATTAGCTGATGCTACCATCCCCATCTCCATTCTGTAAAGCAGCATGAAGATTCGATCTAATAATATGAAACAAAAATAAGAAAATCTCAACCTGGACCACCCAGGAGCTAGATTACAGAATGCCCTTCCCACGCTTTTGTGTGCAGCATGTTAGACTGGACCCTCCTCCTTTTTTTTAAAGTTGAATTTGTGTTTGTTTAGCTCTTTTCCAAAAGAGTTTTGAGACCACCTTCAGAAACATTTCAAAAATAATATGTTACATTGGGGGTTGGTGGTGATGTAATGAGCCGGTTTCTTCAACAATTTTCAAAATAATTTGTAGACGGATTTTAGTGGGCACTTTGAGTAAAAATCCAGGTATGCGGCCTTCTTGGTGATTCTTCTTGATCAATGAAAGAAGTTAAAATATTTGCAGGAAAAGATTGGTAGCTTTTCTCTAGATTGTCTTTCCTGAATACCATTTCTCTCAGAGAAGCTTCTATTAGCGGCTGGATAGCAAACAGTTAGGGAGGTATACCTTCTGGTGAGGACAAAGAGCTGCTGATGGGAACCCTAATGAATAACGTGGTACAAATGGAAGACCCCTCAATGCTGCATGGCGACTGGCCTCCGAGAATCCTGCAGGCAAAGACAGCTCTGCCCCCGGGAGTGGTTTTGTATTCGGCCCATGAAAAACTCTCAGTGGAGGTCCTGGGTTTCATGGAGTGTAGATATCCCAGCTATGTTTGTCTCCCCAGCAGGAATGGAGCTCCACTTGGATTCCACACTCATTCGTTAGTGTAAATATCCCTGTATCTCTTGATTAGAGTATATTATGCAAAATATTTGTATGTCACATATTTTTCCTTAAATATACCTACATATAATGCTCAGTATATAGCTGTATGTTTGGTAGATTGATTACCCTTGCAGCCTTTAACATTTTCAAATAAATACAAATAGATTCATTCATATGTATATATCAAACATATCATATATATGTATGTATAATAGATTCATACATCATATATATAATTTAGTATATATGCGCACATTTTATATTGGTTTACATATAATTACAATGTCTTGTGGAATTACATCCCCCTTACTTAGCTTTATGTATGTTTTTTTTCTCTCAGCATTGTGTCTACCTTCCACTGAGCTGCCTTTCTTTTCCTTCGTACCTTCCTTCCTTTTCCTTCCTTCTTTCCTGTTAAATAATTTTTGTATCTATTATGAGTGTGTAGAAAGAGACACCAAGAGTTATGGCTTGGTCTCTGTAGGTTGGGGACATAGTGAGTTCAGAATCCTTATTTGTATCATGACCCTTGGCTAATACTCTTGTCAGGTTGTACTGCTCTTGGTATGAAATGCATAATGAACTGGGATTCAGTATTTCACTCAATCAGCATTTTTGTGTGTACCCTTAAAGGAACTTTGACATGACCAGACTGTTGTTTAATCTTTATGTCAGGGGCATCTCTTCCTGGCAAAGAATTGTATGAGCCATTGTGTGTTAAATGCCTGGTGATGGGGAGGGCGTTTGTTTGGAGTTTCTTGCCAGCTGGATGCTTTGGGGTGTAGACAGCTGTAATGTGGAGGTGTGACCCTGAGATCCTGAGAAGCTGTTTGGTTTGTTATAGCAACTGCGAGAGTTGATCGCCGAACACAAGCCTCATATAGATAAGATGAACAAAACTGGGCCTCAGTTACTGGAACTGAGCCCAGGGGAAGGTTTTTCTATCCAAGAGAAGTATGTGGCAGCTGACACCCTTTACAGTCAAATCAAAGAAGATGTCAAAAAGCGAGCAGTGGCACTGGATGAAGCCATTTCTCAATCTACTCAGGTAATTGTTTACATCAAAAATGTGATTGGGTTCTCCTGAACAGCAGAGCATGGAAAGACATTTTCTTGGACCTCCTGATTAAATTTCAGCTAAAATTATTTCACTACATTAACTCTGAGTATTGATGCCTTTGTCTTTCAGAGCTGATATTTGCTTGCGTCCAGTCCTTATATTTCTCTGCCCGCTTGTAGATAAAATAAAAAATAATTTTCAGTGACTCAAGAAACATATGCTTGTTGTCATTGTCCAAATATTTAAATAAGTATCCATCCAGAGTAGAATGCAGTATTTGCCATTGGGAGAGATAAAAGAAAGTGTTATTATCGTTATTAATAAAACACTCCCAAGAAGACAATAAGAAGAAAGACTGTGAATGATAGACTGAATAAGAAGGAAATAATATAAAGTTGGAAAGGGTTTTTTTTTCCTTTTTGAAATATCTTTTTTCAAGAAGTTGAATTTGAAATTTCCTACAGATTTTCCGTTTTCAAGGTTTGGCTTTTGTCGTTAGATACACCATCATTGGAGTGGTTCGTTTTCTGTAATCCCGAGTGATGATTCCTTTAATGTTGAAGACAGTGTAGAATCTACAAATGATCAAGTCTTTATAACTTTGCTTCATTGTCTATAGTATTTTTGCAAAAAAGTTTAAAATTATTTCATGAATCAGATTATGTGTTTGACCATGAATTAAATACAAACTTCAGTTCCAACATCAGGAAGGTTTTAGTTTTGATTTTTTAACATTGTTCAGTTCAGGAAACTTGTAACTTAAGAAATCCCTTTAATCTAATCAAAACTGCTCATGAATTTCACATTTAATAATATAACTTTTTTAGGATGCCAAAATAAGCAGTAAAAGTGAATGAAACAATCAGTTTTGATAAACACCCAGATTATATTGAACTTAATTTTTAAAATTAATTTGAATTATAATGAAATGAAACCGTAGGTATGACGCTGCTCTCATGTGGTCCAATTATGTATTAGCATATACCATTTCTTAATGAATCCACTCAATTATTTGCAAAAAACAATGTAGTCTACATAAGTAGTCTGATGCACTGAGGTGCGTATAAGTCACGATTTTAGGAATGTCTTCAAACACCACCTGTATATAACTCTTTGGGTGGATATGTTAACAAAAGGGCTAAGATTTAGTTCTTGATTACGATAGTAAATAGATGTTTTTTCATTTAAGTTTCACATTGGGTATCACAGATCTTTTCCTCATAAATGATCCCTTTGTTTTATTACTAGTTCCATGACAAGATAGACCAGATCCTTGAGAGCCTGGAGCGCATTGTGGAGCGTTTGAGGCAGCCGCCTTCCATCTCTGCTGAGGTGGAAAAGATTAAGGAGCAGATCAGTGAAAACAAGAACGTGTCAGTAGACATGGAGAAACTACAACCATTGTATGAAACACTTAAACAGAGGGGAGAGGAAATGATCGCTCGATCTGGGGGCACTGATAAAGACATATCTGCCAAAGGTAATAATTTCAGGATAAGGAAACAATTGATCTTGAATTTTAAAACAATTCTAGATGTTCAGGATGTTTACTGACAGTCTATTTGCATATCAATATGCCAAATTTTAGAAAAGATCTTACAGATATGACGTGTTTGGAGTTGAAGGGCTGTGTACGTAAATCCCTTGTTAATGTCTTCCTGTGTTTGTGAAATCAGTCAGTTAAATACTGTTTGCCATTGTATGAAAACCACGTGTTCTCTGGGCCTTTTAAACCAGTTGGTTAAAACATAATACTAATAAAACTAAACTGGAGTGTTTTTTTCCTCATTACTGGCTACACTGCCTTACATAATGGGTGCTCTGTCCCATAGCCACAGAAATGGCAACCATGACCACAGCCAGCCATCTTACAGATATGAGCTAGGGGTCAAAAGGAAGAGCATGAGCATAGGTTAGTGGAAATTCATGATAAGAAACAAGCCCAAAAGACATACCATACATTGTTATATTCCTGGGGCAGAACAGACATCTATTCTTGATTTGGAAAGGATAGAGAGTATACTTAGGTGGTTATTTCACTTTCTTTGGAATTAAGGCCAGCCTTGGTGAACTTGAAACTTGGTGAACTTAGGTCTACTCTGAGCTGAGTTACCTTTGAGCATCCACTTTTGTCAAGAAGAGCCTTGGTTCAGGAGGAGCAGGACACCCTCGGATCTTGCATTTGTCTGGAGTGGGTCATTGAGCCCAGTGATACCCGCTGGACTGGGGTCAACCAAAATTTGGTCGAGTTTTGCATACTTTGAAAATTGAATCACTGTTTCTATGTGAACTCAAACATTTTGCTTTATTGCTTAAATGGGGCTAATGTACTGCCTTTTCAATATTGTTTTGCTCCATAGCTGTTCAGGATAAACTTGACCAAATGGTTTTCATTTGGGAGAACATACACACGCTGGTGGAAGAAAGGGAAGCGAAACTGCTGGACGTAATGGAATTAGCAGAAAAGTTCTGGTGTGATCACATGTCCTTGGTGGTTACCACTAAAGACACTCAGGATTTCATCCGGGATCTGGAGGATCCTGGAATTGATCCCTCAGTAGTAAAACAACAGCAAGAAGCAGCAGAGGTAAGCAGAACATCTCATTGAAAGTTAAAAACTATGTTGTAGTATAATGAAAACTGTGTCCCTTTGGTAAATATTCAGAATCACTCTACTAAAATTTATATTTGGTTCTGAAAGTACAGCCACCAATTGCACTCAGAGAGCGTGTATTTTAAAAGATTCTCTCCATCCCCACTGCTTTTGCCTTATTTCAGGGCCTCATCATCTTTTTTTTTTTTTTTTTTCCGGTTTCTAAAGTAATCCAAAGTGAGATGCTTACTCCATAGTCTCTTTCCTTACCAGGCCTGTAACTCATGCTGCCGGTCCTCTCTCTAGATCTGCTCCCGTTGCGTTGCTGCTTAAACCCCCAGAGGCACTCACTGCTGACTGCAAAAAGTCCACACTCCCTAGAACAGGGTTCAGGTTTGCCCACGTCTGTGTTTCCAGCCATTTGTTCCCACCGCTCCTTTACCAAGCTCCTTCTCTGCTGGTAACTGCAAAGTGGCTTTCCCCAAAACTGCTGTGCTCCAGTCTCTAGCATCTGTACCTTTGCACATTTTATTCCCTCACCGTAGGGTGTCCTTCCTGCCACTCTTTTGACAAGTCCCACTCAAACTTCAAGATTCAGCTGGATTGTTACCCTCCATGTAAAATCTTTTCTTGTATTCTTAGCAGAGTCTGTCCCTGTTCTTATAATACTTTCCTCATGCCAAGGACTCTACGCACAGTATGACTTATCATTGATCACACCTCTGTCTTTCTCATGGACTCGGAGCCCTTGAGCAGAATAGTCGTGTCTGCTTTTCTTTATATCCCCAATGCCCAGTTTAGGGCTTGGTTCAGGCTTCATAAATGCTGCTTGAATGAATAAATATATGTAACCAAGAAGATGAAAGCAAAGGTGGAATACTGCATTTCTGTCATAGTTTTTTGGTAGTTTACATGTCCTAGGGTAAAAATGTAAATCCAGAGCTAGTTTATCCTAAATCTACTAAAGAAATACATTAATTTGTGTGAAGTCTTTGAGCTCATCTTTTACTTATGTCTATTTTCAATGTGCATCGCCAGACTAGTTTGTTTGAAAAACAAAATGTCTGTCTGTGCTTTTCAGTATTGTTGATATTTTTTTTAAAAAAAACTTGTTCTATTTGTTGCATAGTTATTTCTTAAATATTGTCTTCATAATAAGAATTTTACATTTGTTAGTTTTTTCTTGAAAATATTTCTTGTGTTCTCTTGTTGAAAAAAATTTGTTGCAGAAACTTAGAAAAAAGAAAGAAGAAAATAAAAATTGATCATGATTCCACCTCCTGGGATTAACTACCATTAATGTCTGTATATCTTCTTAGTTTCCGTGTGGTTTTGCTTCAAACTCTGAAGTTGCCATTTCTTGTCCTAGGCCATACGGGAAGAAATAGATGGATTACAGGAAGAGCTGGATATGGTTATTAACCTGGGTTCTGAACTCATCGCCGCGTGTGGGGAACCTGATAAGCCGATTGTCAAGAAGAGTATAGATGAGGTACAACTAGCGTGTTTTCTGCTCTTATCAGAAGGTCTTTTTTTTAAAGCATTCTGTTAACTAAAGCATATTTGATAGAAGTAGTTGAAAACATATGACACTAAAGGAGTTCTAATATTTATATTACAGTTAAATTCAGCATGGGATTCTCTAAATAAAGCTTGGAAAGACCGGGTGGACAGACTCGAGGAGGCCATGCAGGCCGCCGTTCAGTACCAAGATGGACTGCAGGTGAGGGATTAAAGCGTGTCTGCTGGCAGGAAGAGTCATGCTAATTGATGTCCACAAGGTTACCCATTGACGTCACCCCAGGGCTGCAAGTGTGTATGCAATTGCCTCGCCTACTTCAGTTCACGTTTTGCCTTTTAGAAGATATATCTGACACATGAGATATGTATAGATTTATACACATGTAGAAATACATTTTTATATGCATATTCAGTGAAATTTACTCTGAAAAGAAATATTTTTAATTTTTTAAGTGAAAATAAATGTTCCCACATAGTATTTTTCATAAATGGCTCAGCACCAGACAGTGAAATGGAACTGAATCTGAGTTCTGTTCTCAAGTTGAGTGGAATAAGATGAAAGGAGTAAACATTATCTAAAAATATCACCGAGTTTAAGTAAAGTCAGAAGTAAAGAAATTTGATTCGAAGCCAGTATTCCCCATGAACTAAAATAGATTTCTGTTTTATTAGGTCATAATCTGTTGTGTAAAAAGTGTTTTCTTCGTTTCCATATATATAATTCCTTTTAACAGTTGTTTTTCACATCCCTAAGGGTTCTCATTCAGTTCATTAACCATTTTGTAAGTTTCTTTTTTTTAAATATTAAAAATTTTCTTGTCAGTTGAGGCCAACTCGGGGATATTTCTCTCTCTACCTTCCTTAGCTTTCTTCCATTTCCTAACAGGCTGGCAGGAGTTTAATCTTTCAGCCCTCCTGCCATATGGAAAAAGCCTTTCTAAGTATTTCCATAACACCAAGTGAATATTATTTTTAAAGCTCAGATGAGAACATCTTTTCCTTTTTATTATGCCACTCCATTTCTATATTTGTAAAAATAAATATCACAAGCCAGGCATTATGCCAGCTGAAAAGTGTTTTGAACTTTGGAAATATATGAAAAAATTCACTACAAATAACACCTTATTATAAGTTTCCCCCTTCACCCTTCTCCTTTTTTTTCTTTTAACCAAAGTGGTAATTTATTGGTTAGATATCAATGGCCAATATTTAATTAGGCTCCAGCCCTCAGTATGTGAAGCCAAGTCATATTTTCCCCATATACCTTTGGTAGGTCATTGAGTGTTGCCCTCTTCCATGGCTGGAGATGGCCCTGCCACCACCTGCAGCCATTGGACCTCAGGAGCCATTAACTGTAGGAAGTCACAGGCTAGACATCATGACTTATACGGTCTCATTACCACTGCTAGGTTGGTAGCATCACCTTTGGAAATGAGGGTCAACTTGATTTATTGAATAGATGTGGCTAGATGTTGAAAGCTCCAGAGGTGGTAAGGTTTGATTGTAAAGTAAAGTCAAGTTTATTTCCCAGGTTGCTGCTTAAAGTTCTTAGGGTTTATTCATACTAACTAAAATACCAGGTATTTTCCAAGGTTTTTTCCCCCTACTGTATGGTCTGGCAACTTCATTAGAGTGCAAAATAATTTTATGTATTTAGTGCCTGAAAAAAATATGAGTTGAACCTTTTTAGAATGTTGTTCCTAAAAACAACAGGAAAAAAGGGAGATTTTTGAAGGCTATATTGCAATTCAGAATAGTAGTCTTAATATTAATCCTCATATGTGTAGGATTTTAATGCTAATCTAATTAATACGTAAGTGTTTAGTTGAGCCAGATTCTTTTACTCAAGTGTCAAACAATAAACTTATTCATTATTTGAATAAGCAGATGGGTTCAAATATTTTTCTTTCATTATATTTACACAGTCTGCCTTTTAGGAGGGACATAAGAGAGCGTGCAGAATTTTATTTCATATGATTGAATTTATAAAACTTTTTTTCAGATGGGCTTTTTAAAAAGTTTTTAATATTCTAAGATTCTATTCAAGATAGAATTTCCTTTGCAAACTTGGACGCAGAATTGGAGGTTCCATCCATTTCATATTTGGGATAACTGTTTCAGTATATTACTGCTTTTACTTATTGAGGTGAACCACCTTAATTATTTGTAGAATAGGCTCATTACGTAATATCTTTATAGATTTGTGATTGTATTTTTCTGTAACGCTTGAGATGTTGTGGCAATTTCAAATGTACCCTTATAATAACACATGGACTGACGTGTTTTTCAGGCAATATTCGACTGGGTAGATATTGCCGGTGGTAAATTAGCTTCGATGTCTCCAATCGGAACGGATCTTGAAACTGTCAAGCAGCAGATTGAAGAGCTCAAGGTATGGGTAGAGGCTGGCTAATTTCTCAGAGACCTTTGCATTTCTAAGTTCTTGATTCATGGGATTCTTTACACAAATTTGTTTATTTTACATAATTATAATTGAACTATTACATTTTGATTATGAAGCTGGTTTAATATAGTACCTACATGTAATAAGCAGTATGTAAATGCACTTTAAAGTATATAAAATACTTGTAGTTTTCTTATTAAATCAATACCCATTCATTATAGAAAAATCAGAAAAGACAAGTAAGCAAAAGGGTGAAAGTGTTATATACCGAGAGACAGCCACTCCTAAGATTTGATTTATAGCCTTTCAGATATCCTCGTGGGGCAGGATGAGGTGTGAGGTGTGTGTAGATCATACTGTAAGGATTCTTATAACTTTATTATTCACTAGTGTGGTATTGTCGTTAATACACATACAGCAAAGTTTTTATTTTCTTCATTGTGTTCAGATAATTCATTTAGTGTAGCAGGCTAAAGAAGCATCTGTGGTATAATGGTGTTTCCCAAAATGTTTGTTTTGTAAATGTTTGTTGTTTCCCATCTGCTTTCCTCTGTAATCTTTTCTTTGATGGTTCTAGATTTCCAGCTGTGAAAATGGCTGGACTGTTTCCTCTTTAAAGCATTCCTCTGTGCTGACGATCATTTATCAAAGTGGGATCAGCTGTTTCCTTCCTAATTTTGTCTCCATCCACAGAGACATCACACCATTTTCAATAAACTCTACCAGATTTTTGTATAAAATTATTACCTGGCTTTAAAATTATAGCATTTTCATCTCTAAGTATGATGGATAATATTTCACTTTAAAAAATTGTTTCTTTTTGAGAATTTTGCTGTTACCATCGTTAGATTATGATTTTTTTTTTTTTTACTTTATCTGATCATGTAGTAAACACATGATATACTTTATGTGCAATCACCGCTGTGGAGGAGAATTTGTTTTGTATATTTGCATCTGTCTCTGTGGTTTTCCTACAGCAGGCTGGTCAGGAATACCATCTCTGAAACAGCTTGTCTGAGGTTACGCCGCAGTTCACCGACTTATAGCCAAATGACCTCGAGAAATCACTTCTGTGTCCTTAGCTTACATTGAGGATAAAATTATTTTCTTTAAGTTTATTGAGAGTAATTTGAACATAGCAAGTGTTCACTGTACCTTAGCTATTTTTTAATTATTGTTTTAATATGTTTGGAAAAAACTAGGGGACTGCTAAGCCATTATTTATTTACTGTTTAATTATTTGCTATTACAGATTAAAATAAATATTTTATGAAAGGACAGTTTCCTACTACAAGCAATCATCCGCTAACCTTTGTGGTTTGGCAAAGCCAAGATTATTAAATATATTTCAGTAAGCACCGGGAGAGAGAATAATGTTATTCTGAGTCAGCAGTGGGTGAGGCGTAGGAATAACTAAATATTAATGAACACTGCACAGCTACGAAAACATGAAGTGTTCAGTAGATGCAAGATTTGTGTATGTTTTTGAGAAAGAAATATTAATTTGAGTTTTTTAGTGATATTTTTTCTGGGTTTCATCTGTGTCAATATATATTTTATTTTCTTCTTTCCTGTAATTTCAAAACTCATTTATTGAATATATATAATTAGACACTGGAATAAGTTCACTCTTGAAATTTGTTAATTTTTTATTGTAGAGACCAAAAGTGAAATATCAAAATTATAAATAGAAACATCTTTCAGAAAACATTGACTAAAGAGAAAAGATTTTCCTTATCTTTTTTATCTATAATTCTTTCATTGGTAAACCCGGTGTTGGATTTTTGCTCCTCTTCCCCACGACCCAAATAAGAAGTGTGAATTAGAATAAAGGTCTAACCTAAAGAATTTTTTTGTTTAAAGTTACTGATTTATAAACAAATTTGCCTTGTATATTTCTTTTTTTATAAAAATAGCAATTTAAGACAGAGGCCTATCAACAACAGATAGAAATGGAAAGACTGAACCATCAAGCAGAGCTTTTGCTGAAGAAAGTCACGGAAGAAAGCGACAAACACACCGTTCAAGACCCATTAATGGAACTGAAATTGATATGGGATAGTCTGGATGAGAGAATTATCAATAGACAGGTAAATGCCAAGATTTTTGTTAAGAAACTATGAAATTTCAATTTCATATATTAATGTAAAAGAATTATTTAAAAAAGTGAAATTAGGAGATTATGTCCATAAACTTTTGAAGCCCGTAAATTTTCTTATTTCTTTAGAACTCGTCTTGTTTCTCACATGCTATTTTTTAACCACAAAGAGTTTCAAACCTAAATTGCAGAAGAATGTGATGGTTGGGTTTCATTGGTTATGCTGTAGACTTAGGCAGTGTGAAACCGTTGATTTTTGGCCCTTGTTTTATAAATGTTTGTCGTTCATAATATTGAATACATAAATGGATTTTCTTCCTCTCTGCTCTTTCTGTAGCATAAACTGGAGGGTGCTCTCTTAGCACTGGGCCAGTTCCAACATGCTCTGGATGAGCTGTTGACGTGGCTGACACACACCGAGGGCTTGCTAAGTGAGCAGAAACCTGTTGGAGGGGACCCTAAGGTCATTGAAATCGAACTTGCCAAGCATCATGTACGTAGCTGTTATTGCCTGTTATGTTTCTTCTCTGTTCATTTCTAGTGTCATCAAATTTCTTCTGGTATGTTTCTTTATGCGTTTTTCAAATTTACAATTTTAACACAAGTTCATGTTTAATGTTGTTAACTAAGGTTTAAACTACTTAAAACACACTTCTTATAAGATCGTAATCAAAATAGTTGTCTCGTTTAAGGCAGGCGCTCTCAAAAAGAGCAAGGATGGGAAATTCCTGGCTAAATTTTAATTAGGGCTGCGTGGCCAACATGACAGGTTTCCACCTCTGATTGTACCTGTCATTGGGTTAATGTAGTAGAGTTTTAAAAGTTGTTGGGGATAGTCTAATAAGCCATAGATTCGAAATGTTTTTCCATGGCAGGTGTGTGTGTGTTTTTCCTCTGGTCACCGTTATCTCCGTGTGTCACTTGCTGCTTGTTTGGCATGTCTAACATATGTCTGTCTGTCTGTCTGTCTGTACCTCTCATTATGTTGTGGTTTGTCCTGCTGTCTCTCTCTCTCTCTTACTTTTCTCTGGCTTTTCATGTCTTAGTCCTTTTCTTTCTGAATTAGTTTTTAAAAGTATTTATTGTATTTAAAGGAGTCTTTATATGTCCTGCACTTCATTTAAAGCTTATAAATTGAAAATTTTTATCTTGAGATATATGCAAAACAGTTTTATACTGTTGTCATCTCTGTGACAGTTTGTTGATAATTCCTAATAGAAAATTCCCTATATCTTAAGTCACGAGGCTTAAAGAATCAAAGGTTATGCTGAGTAGAGTTTATCCTGACATTCAACAGTCTTTCATAGAACTTTAACATTCACAGTAGTAGTGGTATCTTATTTAAGGTTAGGTTCTAAATCCAACCTTAAATAAGTTTTCTTTGATTATCAAATAGAAAAACTTTGATTATTTTACATATTTATTAGCATTTTAAAATAAAAGGTAGATTTTTAGCACTTGAAGATCATGATAAAGTTTTTGACTAGTCTTCGTTTGGTCTCCTTCTTTCATACTTTTCCCCACAGTAGTTTTCCCTAATTTAAATTTTTCTTCCTCTTTTACCTCATTTTGTGTGTATTTATAGTCATCACCCAACCCTATCTGATTAAGCAGTTAGGACTTATTTTGCATCATTAATATTTTTCATTATCTAATCTATATTATACCTTTGCTAAGAGCAATAATGACTAGTCAGACTGACTCTGCATAGAAGTAAAATATGTTTATTCTCAGAGTGTGAGTTTATAGCATTTATATTTTCATAAACTTAGCAATTGTCCTGAAAGTCACAGACATCAGTGACAGAAACTTTGTAGAATGCATAAGAGTGGGAAAACGAGGCACCTGAACCAGTTATTTTGGTGAGGGATGAGTTGGGGACCTTTTATTTCTGTTTTTTTATGTTTGAGCAGTTAGAAATGAGTCCTTTTCTCCTTCCATTTCTCAAAGGTCAAAAGTTAAAGGACTTCGATTTGCCAGCACAATGGCTGGAGGAAGGGTGGGAATTTTTCCATCCCTCCCCTCCCTTCTTCTCTGGCTCCTAGGCTGTGGCTTCTACAGCGGGACTCAGACCATTTAGAAGAATGAACTCTATAGGATTAACTTTTATATTTTGACCAAAAGAATATTTAACTCTTACCTTTTGAAAGTGATTCCCACTGTTGACATATCAAAGTACGTGCTTTTCATAAAGATCATTGCTTACTCAGTTGACTTTATAGCCTTTGAGAAACACTCCCTCACCAGATGCCTCAGAAAGTGAGTGAATACGCTCAGAGAAATGGGGATGGCAGATGGTTAGTGCACTTCACTGAAGACCGCCCCCTGGTCTGGATTTCCCTCCAGATGTGGGATGTTTTACACAGGATGAGAGCTGATGTTCCTCTTCTTTCCTGTTGCCAACCCCGACTCAGTGAGTGTAGAGCAGGGTTATCGTGGACTCTCACTAACATTAGAGGAAGGTTTCTTCTGGTTTCTAGAAACAGAACCACAGTCTTCTTGAGTGGAAACTATGACTAAACTTTATTTGTTCTTAAAGTGTAATTCTTTTCAGTATGAGAAATTGATTTTTTTAGCCTTGTGGTTGCTTTCTGCACGTACCACTCTTGCCCCGTGTTAGTGCTTGTAAGTGTTATTCATCTGTTCTCACATTTCCACTGTGTAACAGCAGAGGAAGGCATTATTTACTGGGATCCATAGTAAGTGTTTCATATGTGTATTTTCTAGTAAAAGAACAGTTAAACTTTGAATGCTGGACTTGAGGATCCCTGATAGATAGTGAAATCTCTTTCCCTTTGATGTTAGGGCCTCCTGAGAGTCCTGTCAACTCAGCAGTTAATTCTAACACCCTTCCAACAGGAGAAGATAAAAGGGTATTCTATGAAAATTTTTTCCCTTTTCGAGTGCTAATTGTAAAGCATGGCACTGTACAGCTTAGAAATAGAATAATTTTGTGTTTGAAAATGAATATGTAGAAATAAATATCTTTTAAATTTACTTAAGACATGAAAATTAAGTTCAATTAAAATAAGCTTGAATCAAATGAATACTTTTAGAGCCATTTGGTTATAATCTCTGGACACTTAATATCATCAATTGCAAAGCTAGTCTAATGAGAAGAACCAGCAGTGTTCTCACATAATCATTTCAGGAGGTGTTGGTAGACTGAAGGTGTGTCTAGGCAAGCTGCCAAGTTAAGGGAAAAGAGGACCATCATTTTAAAACTTCATTAGTATTAAAATTCTACGTATATGATGTTTTTGTTTCTGAATGTTTCAGAACCAGGAAATCAAACACTTGTGTTAAAAGAGATGTTAACATGTTACAAACAAGGAAACAGTGTTATCTTAATATTTTCAGGTGCTCCAAAATGATGTATTAGCCCATCAGTCCACAGTGGAAGCCGTTAATAAAGCAGGAAATGATCTAATTGAATCAAGTGCAGGAGAAGAAGCAAGCAACCTTCACAACAAGCTAGAGGCTTTAAATCAACGCTGGCAAAACGTTTTGGAAAAAACAGAACAAAGGAAGCAGCAGCTGGATGGTGCCTTGCGCCAGGTGAATAAGAGAATAAATTCTGAAACTTTCTATAGCCTTCAAGACCAAGATAGCATGGGATTCTCTCATTGGTTTACAGACCCCTGTTTAATTCTTAGACCTCAAGGAGAGGAATAAAAACAAGTGGGATAAAGAGCAGAGCTGATGAGAACGCAGCTCTCTAGGTCTTAGTGTAATAGTCTTATCTACTAGTGCTCTCCTGATGAAGAAAGACAAGGGAAATCGCGGGGCACCTGGCCGTTCTTAAGACCGCAGAGAGGCTTAGCAGGCTGGGGTTGTATAAACTTCATCTTCTGCTTTAAAGTGACAGTGTCTGTGGGCCAAACTTAAACCCTCTCTATCGCTCCAGGCCAAAGGGTTCCATGGAGAAATTGAGGATTTGCAGCAGTGGCTGACTGACACCGAGCGTCATCTGTTAGCATCCAAACCTCTGGGAGGTTTACCAGAAACAGCTAGGGAGCAGCTTAATGCCCACATGGTAAGTATATTATTTCCGACAGCTCTAGCCTCAGATTAAGAAACTGACCATTTGGTCTGGGCCCTGGTAATAAATTAATCGTGGGAGGAGGTTTAAAGGATATACAGTTTACAGCAGAAATCTCTAGCTGTACACGCTAGAAACACCATTTATTGATTAAATCTTCCAAGTCGGAACCTATTCTTTATTTCAAAGGTTAGTATGGCAGTATGTGAAAAGAGATTTTAGATGTCCAGACATTTTTTAGAAGCAAACCTTTCCCCATAAAATGATAAACCGGTATGGATAGTAATGTTACGTTCTGTAACATTATAAACTGTTGTGCGTTGAGTGAAAAGAAAAACCCCTGAAGCAATCAGAATTGACTTAAAAATTATTGCTGTCAGCATGATATTCCCACTTAGTTTCACGGAACGCTGGAAAATATGTTTTTATTCTGTTAAAACAAAGTTACTTGTTCATTTGTCTTCATGGTGATGGGGCTGAATCTTCAGCCTCACCCCTCCAGCAGATAGAGACAGGGGGAGGCTTCTGTGAATTGTCCAGACTGGAGCAGTGTGCCTGCGGGCCGTTCCCGCCCAGGTCCTGTTGCCCTGTCAACTCTTAAGGCTCAGGAGGAGGAAATCATGAAACTGGAGACTTTGGCTTTCTTTCCTAGAAATATGGACTGACAAATTAAACGTAGGCTACCTTTGATTTGTTGACCTTTCCTCTTCATTTCCCATTGTAATTCAGCCCTAAAAGTTCTAAGAGAAAACAGCCTGTTTCAGATTTTGCAAAGTATTCCTCTAGTATTTACGCTTGTGAGTTTGCATCAGAATTTTTTTTTTTTTGATATTTAAATGCTGATAATTAGTATCTTAGGAAATAAAAGTAGAGGTATGTAGGGATTTGGGAAAATAAATGGTTCATCGTATATTAAAGTCTGTACTCTTGAGTAGATGTCTATTGTTGTTTAAGATCGTATTAAAACTGCACGTTTCTGGAAATAATTTTGAATCTGGTAGTTTGGAGAGGAAGCAGCTATCTTTTAGGTGTTGTGACGGAGTACAGCAGAGGTAACATCTCCTTCATTTCACAATTGCCATGAGCAGTCAAAATAAATCCTGCTAATGCTGTATAGAGTTTTCTAGACACCTTTAATATATTCATCATTTAAAAAAATTATTTTGCGTGTGGTTTTGTTGTTGTTGTTGTTACTGTTGTGTTTTTTTTGTGCCACAAGAGAGCCATTTGTTTCACTGAAAAAGTAATTAAATAATAACTTGAGAGTGTTTGTCTTCCTTTTCCATAAAACCTGACTGACTTCCAGATACTTCATTACTTTCCTAGAAGTACCTGCATAGCTATTACAGTGTCCATTAAGTATAAGTTTAATGAATTATTGAACATACGTTCTTGGGGTTATTCTCTAATAAAAAATATTTTTAAAATATTAGTTTAGAAGAATATAAGTAAAAAGTTGGAGAGCAAAGAGCTTATCTTTAGAATATTTTAATTTTAGAAAAATGCTATGTTATCAGCTTATTTGGTTTAGGTGGGATGTTTAAAATGTCTCCTATATAACCTGATATAATTTACCAGATTATAGAAATTCCATGATTTAAGGAATTCTAGAGTTATTGATATTTGTAATATTGCTTTAGTAACGTTCTTTTGATTTGGTGTGTTAGAAATGAAGGAAACTGGAAAACATAGGCTATTGCAGTTTCCTAAGGTTTTGCTTTGGGGTTAAAAGCTTTTAATAGGTATTGTAAGTATATTTAGAAAGGTTTTTTTTTTTAAGGCTTAAGAAATTACAAAGTTTTAAGGTGATGAAATTTTCTGAAATTAGTAGCAATGCACATCCTTGTGAATATACTAAAAAACGCTGAATTGTACACTTTAATGTGGTGAATTTTATGAATTATATCTCAATTTTAAAAATTATAAAGTTGAAAATGTGAGACATAGAATATCTAATTTTTCAGTGGGAGCGATGACTTGACCCACATTATAGCTGAATCAAAGGCATAGAGCTGGTCTTAATCTTTTGCATGATTAGAACTGTTTCGTTGATCTTAAATTCTGAATTTGGGTAAGCAATCTGTTTTTGCATTCTCTGTAGAAGATGCACACTGCATTCCTGTTGAGAGCTTTATAAAGGAGAATAATATTTGCGGCCCCACAGGTTTGGCTTTTGCGATTCCAAAGTCTGAATAATCAACTGAAATAGCTTACTGTGCTGGCTCTTTGCTTTCTAGCCACTGTACATCTTCTGAGCACAGAATAACACCAAAAAAATACTACAGTCATTGTATCATAGTTTGAGGAGAGACTTAGAGAACCCATTTTACAGAGGAGGAGGTTAAGATTCAGGGAGGTTAAATTACTTGCCCAAGGTTAAGCTGATGGGGTATGTATAGTGAAACTTTCCTTGATAACATTTAAAATATTGTTTCACAAACCTGAGCATGCCAGATGGATTGGTATTATAGCAACATTTCTGGGATTTCTCAGTAGACAGGGTATGGCCATAGGTTTAGGTGTCATTTCAATACAGTGAAAAGTTTGAATGTATCAGGGTTATTAGATCATCAATATATGGTAAGGGACTTGATATTGATGACCTGGAAAAAGAACTCTTAGATTTTATTCTCTTAAAAATTATGTAACTCTGGGGGGATATCTCAATTTAGGAAATCTGTGCTGCCTTTGATGTTAAAGAAGAAACATATAAGAGTCTGATGCAGAAAGGCCAGCAGATGCTTGCAAGATGCCCCAAATCTGCAGAGACAAATATCGACCAAGACATAAATAACTTGAAAGAAAAATGGGAATCGGTGGAAACCAAACTCAACGAAAGGAAAGTATGTGCCTTAATTAATTTAATAGAATGAAGGTTTCAGTTGTTTTATTTCATAGGTTTTTCCTTATCTCTGAGTACAATTATCAGTGGAACATTTAATAATCCATGTTTAAGTTTTCTTTGCATACATTTGGAGGATTCCTGAGGTCAGTTGAAATCAGGATTCTGTCTTAATACAAGAGAACAGAGTTAAAGGAATTTATTCAAATGCAGATAAAGATATATCATAGATTAAGTGTTACTAGGTGTATTTTTAAATTTGTGAACCACTCAAATTCTGGATTGTTAAATAATTCTATTCTGATCACGTCCTTTTCAGCAAAGGGCTGTATGTAGCGGGGAGGGAGAGAGGGGGAGACCAAGGGCGTGAAATGATTGTATATATAATAAGCACTTATGTAACAAAAGTCCATGAGAAGGGATTAAAAATATTATTGTTTCATGCTAAAGGAAAGTCATAAGCTAGGAATGCTAGATTGTGTGTTCTCACTGACGGAGTGTAATATATATTTCATAGTATTTTGACCCCAAAATTAATCGTATGAATGTCAAGTTTTCTTTTTATAGATTTTGCTTAGTAATTGTATTCTGTGATTAATTGCCCCCAAACCACAATTTTAGTGTATCTTAAAACTTTTTTGGCTGCAATGAAATGCTTCTCACTATATGTAAAGTGGTCTGGTTTGCTAGTATTTTAGCAAAGGCCCATTACATTCATAAACTGTTTAGGTAATATAGATTATGCATAAATAAAGTGTGGATGGGAGGGAAATCTGCCAGAGAGTGGTTAAACTGGGAACAAAAAAACCTTTAAATATTATCAAATACTAAATAATCTGTCTTCGCAGACTAAACTGGAAGAGGCCCTCAACTTGGCAATGGAGTTCCACAATTCTCTCCAAGACTTCATCAACTGGCTGACCCAGGCTGAACAGACCCTAAATGTTGCTTCTCGGCCAAGTCTTATCTTAGACACAGTCTTGTTTCAAATCGATGAACACAAGGTATGTTGTAACTCAGATGGATAGCATTCTTGTTTCAGATCTTTTTAGAAACAGACTATTTTAATGTCAAAAGCATGAATTTGGTAGTTTGCAAACTTTTTTCTGTCCTTTGGAACAGTTTCAGCTTATGACCCCAGAAGCATTTTTAAGATACATCCATTTTTCAATTGTTTCTAATTATACCCTTTTTTTTGTGGGGGAAGGTCTTTGCCAATGAAGTAAATTCTCACCGTGACCAGATAATAGAACTGGACAAAACTGGAACCCACCTGAAATATTTTAGTCAGAAACAGGATGTTGTCCTAATTAAGAATCTGCTGATCAGTGTACAGAGTCGGTGGGAAAAAGTGGTTCAACGGCTTGTAGAACGAGGAAGATCTTTGGATGAGGCGAGAAAGCGGGCCAAGCAGGTAAACCTTCGTAAAAATTCTCTGAATGGGGCAAGAAATGGGTTCTAGCTGTTGAACTGTATGTTATGTTATTAAGGTACTTTCATTGCAGACTATACTAGGTGTAACGATCATGGCATGAAGCCAAGGTGTTTGTTTCCTAAAAGGGCCGTGGCCTGAGTTTGAATGGTGACATCACTTTTTGACCTGGCAGCAACTTCAGGCCCTGGGGACTCATTTTGAAAAGGCTGATTATAGCTTGATTTCATAGACGGACTGTTATCATTAAAACCCGAAAAGAGGCTCAAAATTTTTGCTACTGGGTTTGTTTGTTTTTTCTTTGGCCTGTCAACCTCCGCTCTCGTGCTCAGAGTGAGACCTCATACTTTATATATTGCTACCTTTTGTTTGGTTCCTAAGGCAAACCGTCTTCATAAACTGTTGGGGCCGAGAGCCAGGCAGCCCTCTAGACAGGTCTCTGAAAGGGCGCATTCAGTGTCTGAGTTGGTTGGTACCTCTCACCTCTCTGAGTCTGTACAACTTGTTGGCAAGCCTTCACGTCTCCTCCAATAGTTTGACACAGCTCCATTCCAGTTTTAAATTAATTCTTTAAATCTTCTGGGGCTGCTTTTTTTGTTAAATCTAGAGGATCTCACGAATCTCACAGAAACTTCCTTCCTCCCTTCCTTTGCTATCAATATTCCATTCTAGACTAAACACAGGGAAAAGGTAAAATTATGTCTCTGTACTCCAGGGAAGACAGAGATGCACCTACCTTGCTTGGCATATGTTTTTAATTTTCACTAGAAACTTAATGTAACATTAAGGCTGAATTTTGTAATCACTTTTTTTGCCCCATTCAGTTGTGTTTTTCTGTCTTTGATGTTGGACTCCATTGTTTTGGTGAGCTAGGCTCAGTTAGGTGATGCAAAAGATGTCATGGGACATCTTTTCATGTGTCAGTGTTTAAAGCTGTCAGAATAAGTTTTTTAAAGGCTTTAGAAATGGCAAATCTGCATTATTCTGGGATTGCATACGGTAAATCCCTTTCTGAGTGGGAGGTATGATATTTTCAATGTAGTAAGTGAGTCTCTAGAATAGACAGTCTCTAATGTTTTTTAAGACAGTCTTCATGCTGAGCTGACGCTTGTCTGTCCACATATGTGGCAGTGTCATCTGTAGTACAGGCGTGTTTGAGTTACGAACGTGTAATTTATAGATGTGTCTTGGATCCCAGTAGCCAGTTGCCCCCCCATTCCTCCTTTCTCCATTTAATCAATTTTATTTCTCAGTTTGTTTAATTAACTTTATAAGGATTTTCTACTGTTTTCAGTGCAAAGCTATAGCCTTTCTTCTATTTGTATGGCTTAAAAATAGTTTTGAAAGCAGGGCCAGCCTTAGAACCTGTGCATTTATGTCTTAGACTTACCATCCAACTGTTGTTAGCCTATGTTATTTGTAGTAAGACCATCTAGCACTGCGACTAGCTGTTTCTTTAAATTATTTTTTATTATTCTAATATCTTGGCTTTTGGCTCAGATGTTTATCATAGTTCTCTGACTTTGGCAGTTTATGTACCTGTTCTGGGCTCCATGTTTGTATGTTTAAATTGATTAACTTTGTAGGGGAGATGTGTAGGGTGAGCAGATTTGTGATGAGATGATCTCTATTGGGCCCTTGCAGCTTTGTGATTCCATGCTCTTATTGTGCTTATTGTTAAATATCTTCTTATTTCATTATAACAGATTTTTATTCCCCCTTTTCGGTGAGGAAGATTGGCCGTGAGCAAACATGTTGCCAATCTTCCTCTTTTTTTTTCCTCGCCAAAGCCTCAGTATTTAGTTGGATATCCTAGTTGTAAGTCCTTCTAGTTCTTCTACGTAGGATACCACCACAGCATGGCTGGATGAGTGGTGTGTAGGTCCACACCCAGGATCCAAACTGGTGAACCCTGGGCTGCCAAAGCAAAGTGCGCCAACTTAACCAGTTGGCCATGGGGTTTCATTTTGATTACTTAAGTTTTCGTTATGTATCCATTCACTTAAGTTTATTATGAGAAATAATTTATAACCAAGTTCACCATTTGGTATCCAAAAATAGTACCCACTAGTTCTCCATGATAAACAGAAAAGAGACTGTGGCTGATATCAAATCTACGTAGCACCAGAATGTTTCAAGGTCTTAGATGCCAAAGAGAATTATGTTTTGTTAGAATTCAAGTATTGGGTGCTCTTACATATAAAACCAACAAGTGAGGCGCAGGTGTTATTTTGAGGATTCCGATAGCAGCAATAGATATTAAATTATATTTGTATTAAATAGGACTGTAATGACCTCTTTTTGTTCTTGTTACTTTTTTAAACCAATTTACAGACTTCATCCTTCCTTCTCTCCCTTTTTATTCCTTTTTCTTAACATAGAAATAAAACACCTTAGAATTAAACTCACATCTGTCAAGAGATAGCAGTGGACAAATAAAATTCTGAGAATTTATGTTAATTATTAAGCAAAAGGAAAGGAGGGAAGCTCTCCCTGGTGCTCACAGTTTCTAGGCTCATATCTATTCCTGTTGAAGTGTATGCGTTTGAATGAGTTATAGCAAAGTGACCATGGGGCACAACCACAAAAGCCAAGCGTTGACAAGGCGTTTTCTAATCTGCTGAGGAAACTGTTACTTTATTCTTTTTCAGGGGAAATTTTGAATTAATAATTTTCAACATTTCCATTAATATCAATTTTATTTAAAAAATATACTCAACTTCAAATATAGTGAGTATACCAGAAAATTTTCAGATGTTTCAGATACAAACGAAGATGTGAATTTCTTTTACAGTTCCATGAAGCTTGGAGTAAACTTATGGAGTGGCTAGAAGAGTCAGAAAAGTCTTTGGATTCTGAACTGGAAATCGCCAATGATCCAGACAAAATAAAAACACAACTTGCGCAGCATAAGGTGGGTCTACAATTAAGAAAAGCCCATTGTGTCATTGCATATCTCAGGATCACTTTTCAATTCTTACTTGATTGTGTATTTATTCATCCCTAGAGAAAAAAGGCTGGACCAACATTAAATTTAAAACCAATTGCCCTTCACGTTAGTCAAGTGGCAGTGATGTCTTTCCTCTCCAGTGACCATTCCATCATGATTCCAGGGTTAATTGTTAAAAGAAAACATACAACGTTAAAGCTGGAAGTCGTTTCCAATCTAAAACATAGAAAGGATTTGTAGGGGTTTGAACATTGGCATTTCAATATTTCACAACTGTCTTGTCTTATAATTTCTTTCATAAATCAAATGTCATATAGAAGATAATTCTATAGTAAAAAGTAACAGGTTTTGCCATGTTGATTCTTTTAAACCGTTCAGTGAGGAAAATCGGTTGCCCCTATCTAACTTGGTATTTTATCATGTATGTGTGGGTATAGGAAATTCCATCCTTACCCTCAAAGACACATAGTCAGTGGCTCCTGTGTATTCTAGAAGATGTAGAAACATTGTATTTTATATTCCATTTGTATTCCAACTACATGACAGTCGCAGAGCATTCTCCCCATCCTCCTCAACTCCTGGGAATTTGGGTCTTTGTATCATTCTGTTTGTAAAGTGATCGTCAGCCCTCAGGGTGAGCATGCAGGGAGAAGGGAGTGGTTCCTGCAAACACTTTTACAACTTTAGGCATCTACGTATAAATCATTGATTGAAACATGATAATTTTTAAAAGGCTCAAAATAATTGGGGGGACAGAAGGTTTATCATCATCAGAAAAGTCTAGCCATCGTCTTCATATAGGTTTGTTGCTTCCATCAGTGGTTCTGACTAACCTCAGGGGGTCACGATCCTAGGATGATGGAAGGAAACATCTTGAGCACCTGTTCCATGGCTAGATTGAGGGCTTATGAATGGCTTGTTCTGCTGGCTCCCTCTGCCCGTGAGCTGCCACATCCAATATTGGCAGCACAGTGACAGAGAGCAGCCACTTCCTTCCTTCCTTCCCCTCTGATGGAAAAATGAGAGCCTCCTTCTCAAAATAGAACGCCTCATTTGAACTTGAACAGAGATGTTCCGTCGTGTGGTCTTAGGAAAATATATTGCATATTTAAGTTAGAAAAGCCTAGAAATAAGAATATGCAAAGAACCCTGTTAGATTCTCTATTTTTCCTAGTGTTGCCTATTGCCAAAGTCGCATTTCTCTGAGATAAAGAGACAAGGTTCATTAAGTCAATTTTAAAAGAAGTCTTTTTCTAGTCATCATTTGGGTACTTTTTGTCTTTAAAAAGTTTTCATCTATCCTGTATTCAGCTATAACATTTATTATGTATCTGCTGTGTCAGGAAATCTGTCAATACCATGATTCTAAAGCTAACATTCTGTTTAGAATAACATGAAAAAATAATAATTACAGAAAACAAACTGCAGAAATAGCATGATATTTTAACGGTGTTTATTGCTAAAAATTTTCCAGAGTTAGTTGCCTCTTATTACAAGACAAAATAAATATCTTGGTCATATTAAGATATTTACAGTGTCTAGCTTCTAAAGGTAATGAAAACTTATTAGGTAATTGTGACTGAGGTTATTTTGGAAATTTATATATTTGCATAGCATTTTACTATGTGGAGTGATTCTAACGTGCTAGCAGGATTGAGAATCACTGTATTAGTCTTTCCGTAATATTTTATGAGCTTGTAAGTACCCATTAAGTTGACTTTTCTTTCTTCTCATCCTGGAGATTATATATTCGATAGCAGTTGTCTCATTCTTTCTATTACATAGTGATAAACACAGAAAATATAAGAGGATAATGAGAGGCCTACAAACACAATATTTCTGCTCTAGAAGAGCTTATAATTGAGTTGTGTAGAAGGACTTTAATTCACCCCTCCCACACATACATGAGTATATACACAAACATGAAGATTAACAGTGTAAGAAGTAGCAAAGTATGGATGTCACATTAGCAATAGAGCTATTTGGTACTGGGAAAGTAATCTGTAGATCCTTTGGGACTTTGGTAGGGCATTAGAGAGGCGAGGGGGGAGGGTGCGGGCTTCCCAAGTAGTGTTAATAGAATGAGCAGTGGGTCCAAACAGGAATCTGGAGAGGGGTTTCTTATTTGTCCCTCATCCTGGCTCAGATAAAGTTATATGCAACGTTATTGTGAATGTCCAAAATGTGTGACAATAAATGTTTGACCAAAAAAAAAAAATAACTAGTAAATTTATACATGATTGAGTCATTCTGTGACCATACTGGACCCATAGTTACTCATAGACTGTTACCTACATTTTCCTCTCCAAACCCTTGGGTTTTTCAGTAATTTATTAGCAATTCCATTTTATCGTAACCAGTATTCTGTTTGTGGTTTATAGCTACAGAAGATTCGAAATGTTTCAAAGCTACAAAGATTGCTTTGAAATTACTTTCTTGATGACAGTAGGTACCCGAGAGACCCCCCTGGCTTCTGAGAAAAATAAATCCTTCACGTTGAAAATGGAAAGATTCTCTTCTCCCCGGGTGCGTTCCTGCGTCAGTGCAGCACTGCGCTCTCAGACTTGGTGATGTGCTGGTGTCTTCCCGCGTTTACACTCCGTTTATTAGGGTTGCCCCTTTTAATGCCTCTTACCTATTTGTGTATTGGTCCCAAGTAGAAATGCACATTATTTTTTGTTAAACACATAGGAGTTTCAGAAATCCCTGGGAGCCAAGCATTCTGTCTACGACACCACCAACAGAACTGGACGTTCTCTGAAGGAGAAAACCTCCCTAGCTGACGACAACCTGAAATTGGATGACATGCTGAGTGAACTCAGAGACAAATGGGACACCATCTGTGGAAAATCAGTGGAAAGGTAAAATGGTCTCTAAGGCAGTTTGGTTACTTTGTGGACCTCTTTCTATAGACTGTAGGGGTGCTTTGCAGGGACATTTTAGGAGCCTTAAACACCACCTTTGCCTGGGGAACTTCTGCTGGTCCTTAGTACCCCACTTACATGCTACTTGACTGAGAAGGCTTTGCTGTTCGTTATTATTTGCTTTTAACTACTCAGAAGTGATCTCAAGCCTCTGTCGTCTCACAGCTGACCACAGGCAGCTGCCTTCTGACTGGTCTCCCAGTTGTCCTGTTGTCTCCATGATCCAGGGTCCACGGAACTACGAGGGCGGTCTTTTTAAAATGTAACTGGGATCCTGTCATTCCCCTGTGTCATACCCTTTAGGGGCTCACTGTTGGGTGGGAACTAAAATACAGGCTCTTCATGTGGTAGGCAAGGTCCTACTGATCTGACCTGGCGTGCCCTAACACCTTCCATCCACCCCTTTCCAATCCCCCTCTTCCTCGTTACACTTCAACCAGAAAGGTCCAAAACTTACTGCAAAATTTTTAAGTATTTAAGAAAGTACGGTAGTAGTAGAAGAGTTCAGATATCTTGGAAATGTTTTCAAGTTTTCCATTTATCTTTGTCCTACTACTTTTGTCAGTATCAAGATTAAATAGACTACTATATTCCATTCTGGGGAACTTCACAGTAAGGTTTTTTTAGTATTAGTTTATATTAAAATCTTAAAAATCTTCTCCAGTCTCAAAAGGCTATGTGCTTTTTATAATGTCAGATAAGATTTCATGCATATGAAATTCCGGAAAAGACCAAAAGTCAGGGATGGCAAACAGATCTGTGAATGCCAGGTGTTAGAGATGGGCACAGGCTGTGACTGTAAAGAGATGGCGTGAGGGAGATCTTTGGGATGGTGCCACAGTCTGCACCTTGGTGATGATGGTGGGTACTTGCATCTATACATGTATTAAAATTCATTGAACCGTGTACCCCAAACAGTCAAGTTTACTGTATGATAATTCAAAACATAAATTTAAAAAAATTCTTTTTAATTAAAAAGGCATATTTTTATGAAGAAACCAAAGGGTCAGTGATTTCCAGAGGTGATGATGAGGGAATTTTCCTGGAACCAATGCCTTTTAAGGAATAAGAGAGAAAATCTGAGAAAAGTTTTGTTATTTTTTAAGGAAAGCAAAGAAACAGCAAGGGATACCAGTATACTGTTTTTCGTCTTGAGTGCTGCTCAGCCTTCATGAGTGAATTTTAGATGTTTGCATTTAAGGTGGCTTTTTGGTTGCTCAGATTGATTTTTCCACCTTTTCTCCCCAGACAAAACAAACTGGAGGAAGCCCTGTTATTTTCTGGACAATTCACAGATGCCCTGCAGGCCCTCATTGATTGGCTGTATAGAGTTGAACCCCAGCTGGCAGAAGACCAGCCTGTCCATGGAGACATTGATTTAGTGATGAATCTGATCGATAATCACAAGGTATTGTTATCTGGGACATTTTCTCTTGTTGATTATTCTGACTATCGAGGGGGTCTATAACCACTTACTTTACCTTTTAAAATCTAGGGATTGTGTGTCATACTACATAACATTCTTCAATATTGAAACACGTGCACATTTGAGCAGAACGAGGAAGCCAACTTGCAAAGCGAGGCAGGAAAATTACTTTAGTAGCAATACTTTTGTTTTTAAATTTCCAGATCTAAAACCTTTAGTACCTGGGAAGTGATTTCATTCTCTGGTGCTTTAAAACATGTTTCAAGAATGTCTTAGTATCTTTTGTTATTCATTTAAATAGTTATGTAGTATAATTTAAAATCATTTGTTCAGGGACCTGAACCTAGGTCCGTGCATAACTGTGTAGATTTGTGACGTGATCTGTGGGGTTCCTGAACAGCTACTTTCTTTCTCTAAAAACTGTTTTAACCTTGCCTCTTGAACTATAGCAGTCTGTGAGACAACAGCATACACTGCGAGAGATTTGAGTATGACTGCAAGAAAGTTGGTTTCCTTGCAATCTATGTTAAACTGTTGTGCAGATCAAAGGTAATATTCAAGATGTCTGGCTGATACTGAGTGTAAGGTCCTAAACTATGATCAGATGCTGTATTACAACTTACAGAACCTTGAAAACAACGTGAGGCACAGTACTGACGTAGAATGGTTGTATGAGAGTTAACTTTATATACAGATATCTTACAGCACTGTACTTGAATTTATGTTGTGTTTCCTCCTATAAATTTTCAGTTCAGAGAATTTATTTCATTTTAAAATGCTGTCTTTATACTTTCCTGATTATACTATTTTGATCTTACCTATCGTTTTTTAAATAGTTGGTCCTTTTGCATATTTATTTCTTCTTTTCTGGTTCTGTTATCTTATTAGGTCCATGGAAGAGAGTTTGTTCATTTGAATATTAACAGAAAATAAAAGACTAAATGAAGAACATTGATCAGGCCTACAAAAATTTAAAAATTTTACAAATTATGTTCCTGTGCCTGTATTGAAACAAATATTTTGTACATGATTAACACAAACTTCTCCGTGCCCTGGCATTCATTCAATGAGTAATGAATAGCGTAATGTTACTTTTTACATAAATGCCATTTTTGTAAGCTCACTGTCTAAATATTTACTCCCCTAGGTACTTGCCAGGTTTTTTATATATTAAAGGTCATCACGAATGAATTAATCATATAGCATTAGTAATACAGTTGGAAGGCTCAAGAAGTTTAAGTATACAGAGTACAATGGAAAGTCCACTCAGACCTATTGGACTAGTCCTTTCACAAATAGAATATTTAGACACTGTACCTTCTGTGCATGTGTTTGTGTGTCTGTGTGTACATAAGTGTGTGTATCTGTCCGTCTGCAGGCACATCTCATTTATCTCTATTAGAGTAAAATCAGCAAAGGATTCATCACACTCTGTTTGCCTGTTTTTGATGTGCTCACTTTTACAAATGATCTGATTATCAGAATAGAAACTCATGGGTATAGCCCAAATTGTAGAATGTGCTTGGTAATATTCATTTGTGGTGATTTTTTAGAAAAATAAGTTAATTTTATTCTGTACGTAAGATTGTGGTTATTTGAAAGATCTTGCTGCATATACAGACTCTTGGATCAGAAATGAGGTACCCTGGGCTCATTTCTTGGATTAAGTCTCTGTCCAAAAGAAGCCAGTTTAACTCCTGGCATATGAAAGTTCATCAAAATTAGGCAGGAGGGAAAGGAAAGAACTTTTCCTCCAAGGTGACAGATAAAACTTGACATTATGGGTTAGTACTCAGGATGCTGTGAAAGATGAAAGCAAGTTATAGAAAAAAAGACTCCCTGCCAACTCCCTCTGGCATTCCCTGCCATTATCTCTAAGACCCCCACGAAGTACCCTGGGATGGCTTAGTTATTTGTTAGTCATGTAGTTAGATATGTTTACTAATTAAGAATAATGCACTTGGCACTCACACTAATGATTTGAGAGGAACTGGGACACCGTATTAAAGAATCATAGGAAAAAAAGGACTTTGTTGCATGTTTTTGTAGAATTGAAATAAAGAAAGGTGGCTACCGTTATTTAAATCCAACGTGTCGTTTAAAAAATAAGGTTGTTTGCACAGGAGAAAGTTACCAGATTGAACACTTTCATACAAGACTGTGTTTGTTGTTACAGGGCTCTGGGAGGGGCAGTGTGTCATGCTTTAGCTTCTGAAGATTCTGTGAAAAATAGGAGGCATTCCACTGTAGGTCTTATGGGTCTGCACATGGTGTTAGGTACACATGGGTATTTCAAACAGTATGTTTTACTGTTTTGGTTTGTAATTAAAAATTAATTTTTATAAAAATGTGGTCTTCTTAGGCCTTCCAAAAGGAGTTGGGGAAGAGGACCAGCAGTGTGCAGGCTCTGAAGCGCTCGGCCCGAGAGCTCATAGAGGGCAGCCGCGACGACTCCTCCTGGGTCAAGGTCCAGATGCAGGAGTTAAGCACTCGCTGGGAGACCGTGTGCGCACTTTCTGTATCAAAGCAAACACGATTAGAAGCCGCCCTGCGTCAGGTAAGAGTCATGTAAATTATAGCTGGGTGCAGTGAGAAAAGTGCCGAAGCCTTGACAACAGTGCTCTCGCGCAGAACTGTGGAGCTCCTTGTTTCTTAACCAAGATGGTGATGGAGAAGGAAATTTTTTTTTTTTATTAAGGATTGGCACCTGAGCTAACATCTGTTGCCAATCTTCCTTTTTTTTTCTTCTCCCCAAAGCCCCCAAGTACATAGTCGTATATCCCAGTTGTAGATCCTTCTAGTTCTTCTATGTGAGACCCCTCCAAAGCGTGGCTTGAAAAGCAGTATGTAGGTCCGTGCCCAGGATCCAAACCACTGAAACCTTGGGCTGCCGAAGCGGAGTGCACGAACTTAACCACTGGGCCGCCGGGCCGGCCCCAGAGAAGGAAATTTTTATAACATCATTGCCTTGGTTCTCCCACCCACGTCCCTCCCCCAAGAATTTAAATTACTCACAGAGGGAGATTTTTTTTCCTACTCATCACATAAAAATGCTGCTTGAGTACTTTTTCAGCTTGAATGTATAATGGGCTGCCATTTATCTAAAATCAGATTGTTAAATGGTCAATGATTCCTCATATGGGCCTTTTTCATATATTAGATGTTTTCTTACATTTGTACAACGCAGCACCATATATCTTTATCTTTTTAATGAGAATAATGCATATAATTAAATTTAAGACTTTTCGTTAAGAGGAAGAATCTGCTATACTAACAAGCGTATTTGGGATCTTGTTTGGGGTGTGTGTGTGAACTCTTAGGCAGAGGAATTTCACTCAGTGGTACATGCCCTCTTGGAGTGGCTGGCGGAGGCGGAGCAAACCCTTCGTTTCCATGGCGTTCTCCCAGATGATGAGGATGCTCTTCGGACTCTCATTGAGCAGCATAAAGTGAGTTATATAAATGTTAAGTAAAACTAAGTGAGAAAAGCAAACAAAGTGGAGAAAATAGTCTTATGATTGCAGACATCAACTGCATGAATATTTTTCCTTCCTGAGAAGTAATTAAAGATCTGGTACATGTGAGAGTTTGCCTGTATCCTCCTTGCTTACCTGCGTGTGTTCCCACGCACCTACACACAAGTATGTGGAGCTATGTTTTTATGTTTTCTTTATAAAGAAGGTGGTTAGTCTAAAATTAGTCCCTCTGTTTCCTATCTCTCGGGAGCACATTGACTTTTCTATGGGGTATTTTGCTTCTGACCAAAATTGGTCAAGTTTGCACTTTTATGTGCATTTCAAAGGTGAAGCTTCTTTAACGAGCAGTTTGGCATTTATAAAATTTTACATTAGAATTATAGATTAATAATTTTGACCTTTGTAACCAAGACAAGCAAGGAATTTAATAACTGGTCTTCAAATTTTATTTTTAAGCCTCTGCTAATTCTGTTTTTAATCAAGAGCCACCTTAAATTCTTTTGAGAAGTAACCAATTGTATAAATTATAAGTTAAAAAATGAATTTAAAAAGTAGACACTATTGAATAATTAGCCAAGTAAAAATCTAGCCATTGAGTTTTCAGGTCAAGGTTTTTCCTGTGGCAATGCATAGAACTGAGAAAATCCTTTAAGAAAGTGGTCCAGATAGCTTGTAACAGATGTCTTTTTATCCTTTGACCCTAAAAGTCAGGCATGTGCAGCGCTAAGACTCAGTGTAGTGTTGATGTCAGGATTTACTATTAACTTTAGCAGATCTGTTTAACACCACTGAGTAACCTCGTCTTTCAAGGTCAAGTTGGAAATACATCGTTAATTCCAGTGTAGCTTGGATTACATCATCTCTGGAGACTTCTTATTTTAATTACTATGTTCTCTCAATGATGGGTTGCCTAACCTGTAGCAGTGAAATAGTGCCTTGCCATTAATAAAAGTGAAGCAAGTATAACATTATCTGCAGGAATGAAATGCTCCATTAGACCGTTTAAAGTTGAAGCTAGAATGTGAGAGTAGGAAAATCACATCACTTATTGTAAATTTTTGATTCGGTTCAATATTTTGAAAATCTAGTTTATATTATGTTACTGTAGGCTGACCATCAGCCAGCATTGAGTTCCACTAACTTATTTAGGTTTGTGTCACAGAGTAACCCTGTGAAGCCCAGGGTCATATCTAATATTCTATAGACAAAAGGCCACTGGTGGTATCACCGCCCTCACAGCAGGACCAGGAAACCCCCAGAAACATCAGGAAGCAGGTATCCAAGTAGAGGTAGTAGTTTGTATAACAAATCATCATTAAATATTTTTAAATAGCATAAAACTATGTGTAATTTTGTAAAGGAATTCTTAGTAATAATATTTTGCAGTAACATTATTCATTCTAATTTCTTCTGCTTCCCTTCACACATTCACCAATGGAAGAAAAACAGAATATTTAATTTAATATCTTAGCACCTAGACTAGAGACTTCTCTGTATAATCCAATTTCTAAAGATGGCAAACTTTCCCACGTGTGCACAAACCACCACGGTGGCACTGCGACAAGACTGGAGGAGCAGAGAAGGCAGCGACAGTCAGGCCACAACCTTCTGGGCAGGACCTGGCTCATCCAGGGGTAGGAGGCATTAGAAGTACGTGATCAGGCCGCCTGTCCTCCAGAAGGCACGGCTGTTCTTACCTCTGGTTTTCTCTTCCTAGCAAAGTTTTTTTCCTTTCATTTAAGGGTGTCTTTAATGGGGGAAATTAACATTTTTAAGGGTAGGTCATGATATTTAAAAAGTAGATCATGTTAGCAGAGTGTATTGTTAATTGAAGCTTGACTCCACAACAGTAAAAATGTGCAAATAAAAGGTTAAAAAGCGTTTATTCAATCACAAAGACACAAAATTGAGTAAGACATGGTCTTTTGGTCTTGTGGACCTTAACGTCTAGTAGATATGTATGTAGACAAATTATTTAAACATAGCAAAATGCCAGAGTAGGGGGTGTATAACAGAGCCGCTTCACCGAGGTTAAAAACAAAAGGTCACTGGACATTACGGGACACACCTTGTTTTCCAATGGTTGCTCTGGTCTCATGGCATGAGAAGTACGCACGTCAGCTATGTCTGCAGCCTCTGGCACCCCGGGTCAGTATGATTAAGAAATCCCTCTTAGCATGGGGGTCCAGATAGATTGGGGTGTCAGTGGATGCTTGACATTCAGTGTGAGATTTTGGAAGCGTGTCACCTTTGGTAGGGCAAACATCCTCATTTTTTAACCACGTGATGGTAGAAAGTACAGTACAGTTATGTATGTGAAACATTTGTCATGTAAAAGGTTGACTTGAAGCCTGTAGAGACTTACTTATCCTGCCAGGGCAGAGAATGGCTCTTGTTGGCTTTTGAAAGGGACCATTCTCACACAGGCTGGCCCACTGTTGGCCCACTACCTCCAACCTCCCCCTAACTCCTTCCTGCCTGGACCTTTGGGCTCTATATCCCACACCCCCAAATATTTACAGCTCCTTGCCCAGCCTTCTGTCTTCCTTGGCACCTTTTTAGTATATATTCCTATCATTCTTGGCACAGATAATGCTATTTTAAGTACTAACCTCCTTGTCTTAATTGTTAGAACAGTTTTGTTTTGCAATCAATATTATTTCTATCTCTGGTATTACTGTCTCTCCCAATCCTATTCTCCATTATAGTTATAATATATCCAAATTTACGGGAATGTGTGTTTTGCAGAACATATTTTGTAAAGCACGAGAGATTATCCTATACTTGTATTTTG
The DNA here is from genome assembly GCF_041296265.1 of Equus caballus. Lineage (NCBI taxonomy): Eukaryota > Metazoa > Chordata > Mammalia > Perissodactyla > Equidae > Equus > Equus caballus. Next base: position 57,023,132 of record NC_091703.1, on the reverse strand, counting down.
AGATACATGTTAGAAAGTACTTTGTTTTCTATTTTTGTTCCTTCTCCCCTCTTAGTTCCCCAATTAGTGGATTATTTCCAGCTGTGAATAAACCATCAGAGGTTCTTGTTTATTTGTTTAATGCTGACAGTCAGATGAACGTCAGGGAGTTTTGTTTTCAGCCAGTGCCAACAGCTAATTGAAGTCTCTCTTTCTGCTGTAGGAATTCATGAAGAAACTGGAAGAAAAACGAGCTGCACTCAATAAAGCCACCAGCATGGGAGATGCCGTTTTGGCCATCTGCCACCCTGACTCCATCACCACCATTAAGCACTGGATCACAATCATCCGGGCCAGGTTTGAGGAGGTCAGTGTCTCTCAGATGATCTTCAGAGCAGCAGTGGCTTTGAGAGTCAGGGGCCGGGTGGGTGTAGAAATGTCAGCACTTAAGATGCACTTACGGCCATGCAAACATGTGGCCTCTGCAGAGAGAAGCGTCCCTTCAAATACCCTTCCTGTGTGTATTACCTGTCTCTGCAATCCACTTTTCTTTAAAACATTAAGGGCATGTTGCAGCTATGTCCCTGAAACGTGAAAAGGCAAATGTTTGGTTCACTGTATAACTTTTTGTCCCACTTCCACATTGTATCTGTTGACTAATCTGGCAGTTAAATGGTATTTCAGAGTGGTATATGCTTGTGGAATGAATTGCATGCACGAAGTGAGTTAATTCTGTCTGTAAGATCTTAGCTGTTTTTATTTCTACTCCGTGCTGCATGGATTAAGCATACTTGATCTTTCAGAAAATGCATATTTGAACTTAACTTAGAAAGCAAAAGAAAGCCTACGTGATTGATGTCCTCAACTTCTGAAGGCGGCAAACACCCTAGGGGGCTCCTGTATACAAGCTGGGTCTTAGTACCACTGCCGGGATCTAGAGAGACCAGAAGTGTTATGGGTCTAGCCCAGGATGATCCTAATTTGCATTTAACTTTTCTGTATTTTACATCAGTTAAATTATTCACTAAGATGGAAGAAATTCAGTGAAATTTCTGTTTCTCCCACAGGTGCTGGCCTGGGCGAAGCAACATCAGCAGAGACTGGCGAGTGCTCTGGCTGGGCTCATTGCGAAACAGGAATTGCTGGAAGCTTTGCTGGCTTGGTTGCAGTGGGCTGAAACCACGCTCAGTGAGAAGGATAAAGAAGTCATCCCCCAGGAGATTGAAGAGGTGAAAGCCCTCATTGCGGAACACCAGGTAAAATAGGGATCATCCGAACCCCTCAATATTTTTGTGCCGTACTTCTCAAAAGATCGCTTTGTGCTTGTTCCTCTCACGTCCTCACGTGCACTCCTCAATGCCTTCCAGCTGGGTTTCTAATTCTACCCCTGCCCTGAAACTTCTCTCTTCACAGTCACTTAATTCTGATCGTCTCCCCTCTCCCTCTGTGACCTTCCCAAAACTCTTGCCCTTTTGGCCTCTGCGAAGTTATACACATGTGGTGCTGACTCAGATTGGCTCCTGCCCCACCTCTTGCTTTCTAAATGTCAGCTCTCCCTCCGTCTTATCCTCAGCTCTCCACTCCTTCCGTTCCGCCCTTTCTCGGTGATCTCACCCTCCCTTGTATGGCTCCATGTTTGCACGTTTTACTCTCTGCTGCTAACCGTCGCCCAAGATGACTGTCAGTATTTCAAATACATCATATCTACAAGGGAACACGTCGTCTTGCTCAAAAAAAATTACTTCTCCTTTATATTCTCCCTGTTGTAAACTCTGAAGTGACGGGCATCAGTCGCACTGAGTCTGATTTGTGTGTGTGCTTGTCAGTTTGTTTGATATACATTTACACAGGGACATTGCATCAGCTCAGTTGGTTAAGCAGTTAACATTGCTGTTATATTTTAATAAAAGTATGAGATATCGATGTCTGTGATGGCCCTGAAGTGTCTCAGGCCATGTTCTCTGTGATCAGAGTCCTCCAACGTGACAAATAGTCCAAAAATGTGTTCCTTCGCTTTTCCCTCTTGTCTGCCTCCTCCTCCTTTCTCCATCATTTTTCACCACCGTCTCTGCCTTTGCCACATATTCCAGATTTGGGATACCTAGTAAACAATAATGATAAGCCTAAAGAGATGAGATAAGACGTGGAAAGTTATTCATATAAACTTAAAGATAGGAATATAAACTTTAACCTGAATAGCTTTTACCCTCTTTGGCAGAGTATATTTATTGACAGGAATATTGAAAATATATCCACATTTAGCATGGATGCTTTATGTCACTGTATGTCAAAGTCATCTTAAATATTTCAAATATGTCGGTGAAATGTGCCACAGAAAAGTCCTAGGAACCACTCCAGTTAACTAATTGCTTTGCACACAAATTCTCACTTTAAGATTCTTCAGGAAGCACTTGAAAGCTTGATCCTGGTTGGTGCACAGACAGGTTATATTATTCACATAGCTGCTCCCATGTCTGGTATTCAAACTAAAACACTTTGCTTTCATAAAGCTGTAATTACTTAGCAGCTATAACGTTTTAGATTTCCCCCCCCCAAACATAAAACATGATAGTTTATTTTTTTCTTTCAGAAATAATAGCATAGTCCTTTTATCTTGTTTTTAGTTCATTTCTAAAGATGGTTTTCTCTGGTATACTTGTATTTAATTGACATCATTTCTTTCATTTCAGACCTTCATGGAGGAAATGACCAGAAAACAACCTGATGTGGACAAAGTTACCAAGACCTATAAAAGGAGAGCAGCCGACCCTTCCTCCTTACAGTCCCACATTCCAGTCTTGGATAAGGGACGAGCAGGAAGTAAGCAGTAGCCAATTTCTTTAAAATGGAGATGGTTAAGCAAGGAAGTTAGTTTTTTTTTGAGTTATTGTTTGAAATTTTGGAGCAATTGGTGATTCAACATGAGCTCTTTATCATAAAAGGTTTTCTTCAAAGAATACACAGGCTCAAGTTTTGGAGCAACTTATTGAAAAATAAGCAATTGGAAAAATTTGCAACAGGAACAGAAATCATCACCCCCCCCCCTTTGAATTGTCTCATTTTGCTTCTATTATATAAATAACCTTAAAGTGAAATATAACAGAAATGGTGATGACCTGGATAAAGTTCATGACCTAACTGTCCATTAGTGACCAGCAATCTGATAAATTCTGCCCATGTTCATATGACTTCAGGCTCTATTTACTTACTTCTCAGGTGACCTTGACCCAACTGAATGTTATTAAAAACAATAATAGCTAGCATGGAGAAGATTTAAAAGAAGCACAATTTATATCATACATTTTGTGTATTTCTGAATGGTGCCTTCATAAAAAAAAATGGTTCCAGATCTATTGTAGTTACTATATTGCACAAGGAAGCAAGGTAACAAAGTAGTTAAGAAATCCGGAGACAGATTCCTTGGCTATCTTACCAACCGGGAAACATAATCTTGGGCAAGTTACTTAAACTCTCTCTGAGCCCCAATTTCCTCATCCGTAAAAGGGGGTAATTAAAACTTCATTGGACTGTGGGGAGGATTAAATGAGCTAATGTGTATGAAGTGCTTAGCATACTTCCTGGCATATAGTCAAAGGCTCAATAAATATTAGCCACTGATATTTTTATGTAGCCCTATGGGAGTTAGGAATTGTGGGCACATCCCAGCTTGGACACTAACTTCCTATATAACCTTAAGCCAATAATTTTTCTAGATCACATTAAACCATTTAGTTAGATGAGGAAAATGCATTGAGATAATTGTTCTGTGAAGTTATAAAAACTTGTGAAAAATAGCCAGAAAGAGGGAGAGAACTTTAATAAGGTGGTAAGTTGGGGTATAAGACTATGCACAGGAAACACAAGCTCAGTGGAAAATGGACTTGGGTGAAAGCTGCACACTTCCATGTTTGGTTGGAATTTGTAAAGTATCTTGCTCTGACTCTCCTGAATGCCCTGTATCCTGCCCTCACCTGCCCTCCTTTAGCCTTATCCTCTAAGAAGGGCAGCTGGGTTTTCTGTGACTGATTCTCAGATACTCTCACTGCCCTGAGAGATTTCTTTTATCATACCTTAACAAAGAAGAGGATCACAAGGTACTTCATTGTCACTGAAATGGCACAGATTTTAAGCTGGAAAATATTGTAAGCATAAATTTATTGAGAGAGCTTTCCAGTATTTAAATGCCCCTGTCTAGATATATTTCTCTAATTTATATGAAGAGTATGTGATCCTTAATAATTAAAACAGATTTGGACCTTGGCCTTATGCGTCATCTAAAAAGGATATTTCTGTTTGTAATACCCAGTAATTAAATTGATTCAGCCTTAGCTAGGAACAAGAAAGGCCAAGCCTTAACATATTTCAGAACCCTGCAAACTGCCATCCTAACTAAAGTTGTGTTTTGACAGGAAAACGCTTCCCAGCATCAAGCTTATATCCCTCTGGATCACAGACACAAATCGAAACCAAGAATCCCAGGGTCAACTTATTGGTGAGCAAATGGCAGCAAGTCTGGCTCCTCGCATTGGAAAGAAGGAGGAAGCTTAATGACGCCTTGGACAGACTAGAGGAGGTCAGAAAACTCTCATATTCCACACGATATGGCCATTCACCCTCATTTACCATAACACATTGCCAAAATGTTGATTTTTCAACTTTGCTGATAATAGATAAGCAAACTCATGCTACTTGAGTGTATATATCATTTCTAAAATTAATACCAAAAGTATGTACATTTTTGTGGGAAAAAAGAAAACCTGATATATGGGACTTGGATTTAAGAAATCAATAAAGTAAAAAACTAATGTGATTTAATATAATCAGAAGCTGACTCCTTAAGAAAAGATCTGGCTGGACATATGTTTCCTTGGTGGTATGACCTGGCAAATATAACCATTTATAATTCAGATATTTTAATTATGTATGTTCTCTGATCTCAGATTTAGAGTTTCAGGTTCTGAAATTGGGAGAATTTTAGATGTCTAGGAGAGTTAAAGTGGCAAATAGCAGAGAGAGCAAGGGTGAGTGCTGTGGAGCTGGGCCTCTGCCCAGGGGGAGAGAACTTACTAGTGGTGTTACTTGGGGGCAGACCACCTGTATGATTTTGGCATTATCCCAGATTTTAAGTTTGACTTTTTGAGGAGTTTTATTTGTTTCCTCTATTTGTAAAGAAAAACCGGTGACAGTAGTGAAATAAACTTTACAGCAAAATGTTTCTGAGTCTCCTTTGCAGGATCATACTTTTCTTTGAAGCGGGGAAGATATGTGTATTATCTAGAGGATCATTAAAAATAACGTGATTCACATAGTACAAGATACAGTTCGAGCACAGCATTAACTCAACCAAGATACTCTTTGCCCTTTTCAGCTGAGGGAATTTGCTAACTTTGATTTCGATATCTGGCGCAAAAAATACATGCGATGGATGAATCACAAGAAATCACGAGTGATGGACTTCTTCAGGAGAATTGATAAAGATCAGGATGGGAAGATAACCCGACAAGAATTTATCGATGGAATTCTTTCCTCAAGTAAGTCTCGAGAGAGGTGATTGTAATTGATGTAATTAAAAAAAAAAAATAAGCACAGTTTAAATTGTGGGGCCAGTAAACTTGTCTTACCAATAAATCATTGCCCTTAAACTTGGCTGTGAAGTCACCACTCAAAAAAAAAAGTGTCCCTGGTAGAATTTTTGGCTTTGGAGTCAGGCACAATTACTAATTAATTGTGTGACCACAGATATATTCCCTCACTCCATGAATCCGTGTCTTCACTAGAATGATAAAGTTAATAATATTTGATTCTTAGATTGTTGGTGTTGCCCGGCATACAATAGGAAGTCAGTAAATGTGAGTCAGTCTCTTTCTTTTTGATTCTAATTCACATTCTGATCTAAGGTTGTCATTAGTAGGAAATTAGAACGCCGTGAAAATTCTTATGTGTCACCTTCTTGTTTGATGGTTCAGTCATGTGGATATGATTTCTCTGGCAGATGTTACTGGAAGTCATTTGTAAAGTAAATTTTGTATATGAATATATATGAATTCATATATATAAAATTAATCTATTCCTTAAGTTAAGTAGTAATTGAACCGTATGAAATTTGCCAATATTAAACAATTTTTCAACCTAGAAAAACAGCAATTTCAAAAGATTCACCCTAGTAGTAATGAAAGTTAAGTCACAGATATAGCAGTTTCATTTGTTATGATGTAAATCAATTTTTTAAAGAATTTTAATATATTTGATGACCCTAATAATTTAACCAGCCACATTAATTAAAATGTACACTTGAGAATGTCTTGAGGCAGAATTAAGAGGTTAGACTACTTACTTTTTTTTTTTAAGAGACTTAAACCTTTTTGTAGTATTTTATTGTAAGTAGCAGGTCTTAGACACTTTCATAGGGAATGTAATATGGCTTATACTGAGAGTATCTTATCACTTCTATGTGGAATCTAAATACAAAGTCAAACTCACAGAAACAGAGAGTAGAAAATTGGTTGCCAGGGGCTGGGATGGGGGAAATAAGGAGAGGCTGGTCACAGGGTACCAACGTGGAGCTATAAGATGAAGAAGGCCTGAGGATCTTGTGTAAAACAGGGTGACTACAGTTGATGACACTGGGTGTGTAATTGAAATTTGCTGAGAGAGGAGAAGTGAAATGTTCTCACAAAAAAAGGGGGAAGCAAAGGATAAATGTGTCAGTTGATAGATGTTAGTTAGCTGGATGAGAGGAGTCCTTTCACAGTGCATCAGATCATTACAGTGAACGCTTTCAATACGTTACAAATTTGTCAATTATTGTTTGGAAAACTTCAGAGTTCCCGACCAGTCGCCTGGAGATGAGCGCAGTTGCAGACATCTTTGACAGAGACGGCGATGGCTATATTGACTACTATGAATTTGTAGCAGCACTTCACCCAAATAAAGATGCGTATAAACCGGTCACTGACGCCGACAAAATCGAAGATGAGGTATTCATCATCTTTCCGGCGCCTACAGCCGTAATAGTGTGTGCTGCCCGAGAGCATGCACAATTCACGCAGTCGTTTTTTTCTTTTCGTATTTAGTAGTTGTGTCAAGGTTTTAAGGATTCCACTGTGTGATAGTAACATTAAAGTGGCTATTTCATCATTGTTTTTGGCAGGTGACAAGGCAGGTAGCTAAGTGTAAATGTGCAAAACGATTTCAAGTTGAACAGATTGGAGATAACAAATACAGGGTAAGTTTTCAGAACAACTTTATATTTCCAAATTTTAAAGGATAACAATGGAAATTTGTATGCAATTTGATCTGCATTGTTTTCCAGGAGTGCTAATTATTTAGTTTTACCGCATATGAAAATTTAATGGTATGTGAAATTCCAACTTGTCATTTTAATTTATATAAAAATAGCCTGCATTTTGTATATGAGGACATATCTTTGACATACACAACATGTATATTACTTTTAAGGAGAAAAACATTCACAGGAAAATGCATCTTATATATTTAGGTTGATTCGTATTACTTCCTAGTATATTTTATTATGGCTAGAGTTAAGTTTTGACATTTCCAATAGCAGATCTATTCCAAGCCAGAACTATGAAGTTAAAAATGTTGACTAATTTTTGTAAATATGAAAAAGAGGCAGTGTTTTCTATTTGTCCAGTAATTTTTCCTTTTATTCAAAATTTTAGTAACTTGGTTCACCTTCTTTGAAACAATTAGTTGAAGACCAGTGTAACTTTGTCACTCTTTCTCTATCGTTTTTCTCTTTTTTGGAGCATCTCTTGTATGTAGTAGCTAGATAGGAAATGTGCTGAGTCTCCCTAATACAATATGTTGCTTACAAATGGAACATTCTTCTTTTTTTTTTTTTTTGCATTTCTACATTGAAAAATATTCATGCGCCTATTCAAATTTTTAACTAAATTTGAAACCCAAAGATTTTCAAAAAAAATTTGTATAGAAAATTTTCTGATATTTGGTTTGAATTTGGGACAGGTGGGTACTTGCACATCTCTAAACTAGATACTATATCCAGAAGCCCAGAGTGTGAGAGTCTGTGTGTGTGTTCTAGAGCCATAGAGTTTCTTGTTGAACTAATTGTGTCTTTCTTCCATTTTTCATTTTTTTTCATCAGTTCTTCCTGGGAAATCAGGTATAAACCAGTGGAATGTATTCTCAAGTTCCCAATGATTTTTTTTTAACTTTAATTCATAATCATTAAAGCTTGCCATGGCCAATCTTTCCCGTGCTGTCTCCCTAGCTACTACATTGTTGGTTGGCGTGGTGTTTCTGTAAACGCTATAAGGGTCCTTCATCCAGGATTCCTTTTTGCCTTGTGTCTCAAATGAGGAGATTACCTTTAAGCAAACCAGATAATGAACTGTAGCTTGGCTGGTTACAGTATGACAAATGCCATTTTCAGATCCCATTTTTAATGTTACTGTTTGCATATGTTTTATGCAAGTGCACATTGGAACACAAATCTGATTCCCTACACATCTCTATCTAGTCTCATTGCTAATAACCTGTGAGGGTGTGTGGTATATGGCAGCTAGAGAAGGACCAGCATCAAGTGATGACATGGGAAGACAGAGCAGTGAGAGGTGCCCGTGGCACTCAGCCACAAGTAACGTGTTCTTTCCAAAGCCGCTGTTGTCCATTTGTCCTAAGTCCTTGATTTAGGGCTTTGCATCCTCTGGGTGGAAGTTTTAACTCTGGAGGTTTTAAATGATGTCATTCCTTTTGTGGAAATTTCTCTCTTTTAATTTACGTGACATCTTAAAGTCACACTTCATGCCATTTTGACCTCACGTTTAAAAGGCCACGTAAACTGTCCAGTGGCACTGCCTCACGATCAGAATTCTAGAACTAAAGACAAGAAAAATTGTGTTTTGATTTAAACAAGGAGAAAAGTTTTTTACTGTATGCTTTTGGAAAGAACTGTGCTATTTATAGAACCTGACCATATCATATTAGATGTTGACCTCTTCCACTGAGTTTTTAAGCCATGTTACATCTTAAGTTTCAAATTACCTATTATCCCCATTTATTTCAAGCACATAATTTTTTTGAATAGAAATTTTCAGTTACTTCCATTAGTTATAATACATAAAAAGTTACTTTTCCATTCTTGTTATTTTCTGAGTCATCAATTGGGATAGCATCTTTTATTTGTAGAAGGGATGAAGTACTCACCTCAAAAGGTTTTATTCACTGAAAGCACAAAGAACAACATTAGTCTGTTTTTCTTGTCTCTTAGTTTAGCTCTTGGGAAAATTAGGCAATTCTGAAGACAGTGTTAGTTGTCTAGAGAATGTCTTCTCAAAATAATTTTTTTAATGCTTTTTTGGTGAGGAAGATTGGCCCTGAGCTAACGTCTGCTGCCACTCTTCCTCTTCATTTTTTTCACCCTCTCCAAAGCCCCAGCACATAGTTGTATATCCTAGTTGTAGCAAAATAAAATTTAAAATCATTCCTATTTGTTAGAATTGAAATATCATCTCTATAGTATACTTTAGTTTTGTCTTTAAACTTTTGTTTTGAACATATTCTTGGACTAAAAGTGTTTTTTCTAATTATCTGGTTCCTTAAGGGTAATTTTCTTTAAATCCCCTCCTTTCCCTTTGCTTATTAGCAGCACCAATTTTTTTCTAACAAAATAAATACATATTTTGATTTTTAAATTTTAATTTACATTTTAGGAACAGGTTCAATTATAGGAAAGTTTAAATCTCAAGGCTTAAAAATGGACTTGGAAATAGCAATATAAAAAGGTTTGATGTAAAACGCATGAGTTCCTGCTGGTGCATTTTACATGCTTTATAGGTCCTTCTGAGTTTCAGGGTCTTGAATGGTTGGCTTTGTTTTAGGGTTCTCTCCCCAAAACTCAGTGTTAAAACCTATGAAAAGTAGCACATTGTTTCTACTCAGTTTTCTGTTTATCCGTCATGAACCCAGACAAATAATCAAAGTCACAATTGTGTCTTACCTGCCTTAAAAAGATGCTGTTGGTGTTTAATTGACTGTTCATCTTGCTGTGGTATCTGCTGGGTTGGCAACCACGAAATTCAGCCTCGTGGTTTTTATAAATTGGACGTGAGCCTATTAGAAATGATTTAAAAGCATAAAATCATTTCTCATGGGCTTTCAAAACAAATAAACTTTATGTTCAGAAACTATCTGTAATCTAGACATTTATCCAGGACTTGCAGAATTTAGAACATATCCAGATGATTGGAGATCCATTGAAAGGGCAAGAAAAAGGCAATTGCTTCTGAACGTCAGCGAGTATGCTTCAGACAGCTTTAAGAGAAAGCTGTATCCGTAACAATCTGGCAGTGCCTGTTCTATCTGCTATTACAGCAATCCAAAATGGCACCTTAATCCAGCCCTTAACGAATTGGTTTACCAGATTATTAGTGACACAGAAATTTATTTCACTGTGAAATTTTTATTGGTCAAGTTCACTTACTACTTCATCTCCCTAAGCCAAAACTGTTCTTAGAGAAAAAATGAGTTTCTGAAGATTTCTCCCACAGATTTCAGCGGAAAACAGTTTTAGTATAAAAGGAAGTTTTAATGAAGAAAAATCAGAGTTAATTACATTTTCTTTAGGATCATCTTATTTTGTGTAAACCCTGGACAAGTGGGCCAGGGCTTCTTTTCATGGCTGTGTTTAGTTTCTAGAAACATTTTTCAATTACTGCCTTACTAATGTTGTTTCTGTCAGAAGAAAGAAAAATCATTTTTAGGAGAGAGCTTCATTATTATGCGTGATAACCTTCGTTGTCTTTTTTCAAACTATTTCCTTTGGGCTAAATGAGCATGCAGCTGTCTAACGCAGATCATTACAAACCCCTTTTTCTGAGATTTTACTAATGGCTGTGAACTAAGCAAGAGGTTAAAGTTGGTTGCTTCCGCTGCTGCGGGTTGCACGTCATCCTTTACCGCAGCATCCCTCTGCTCTCCCTTCTGACAACTAGAGGCTCTTCTTTCTTCATCTTCACAGTTTGGAGACTCTCAGCAACTGCGACTTGTTCGAATCCTGCGAAGTACCGTGATGGTCCGTGTCGGAGGCGGATGGATGGCACTTGATGAGTTCTTAGTGAAAAATGATCCCTGCAGGGGTAAGGAGATGCCGATGTCAGGATAATGACACCCTGAGAGTGGATCAATTTTTGTATTATTTTCCAGCATCAAAATCATACTGGGTATAATTTTGGTCATTTAATACAAAAGTGAATGTTTCACGTTGGTCCGTCAGCCTGAAGTTCTCAAAGAACTTGTGGCCATCATGTAAACCATGTTCTTCTCATTGTTTTTTTACTTCTCTTGGATAAATAGAGACTGGTAGGCAGGAAATACTACAACAGATTTTCTCAATGAGATGCTCCCATCTGCAATTTTCAAAATGAGTAGTTATACCAATCAAGGAAAGGATTTCATCTCTCATTAAATAGCAGAGCTAGAGGAGAGCGCTCTCCCCATATCTACCAGCCTAAGAGTGCTTGGTCTGCTATAGTCGGTTAGGAAGCTATAGTCAGTATTTGAATTCTCAGTTGATTTAACTTACAAATGGTCATTCAATTGCAATTTCTAGGTAGGTCCCATTTACTGAGTAGGGCTATTTTTCTTTGAAAAAAACAGTAAAATTTTTTTGCCTTTCTCTAACCTGTGAGCTCATTTTAATCCTTTTAAACCAACGGACAACAACAAATGTTTGTGCTGGCACCACTAGGCCACCAAGTGGGAGGCCAAAGTTCCTCCCATGGGGCGCCTTTGTTTCAGTGCTGGCATCTGAGTACCCAGGTCCGTCAGAGTGAGCTCCTGTGCAATCAGCAGGCCTCTGCTGCGGCCACCATGGGGTGTTAGACAGCCACACACAGTAGCTCTGCTCTCTGCAAGTCAGAGATACCCCCTCAAAAGGAGTAAAATAACAAGAGCGCCCTTTTTGATTTAATATTTATTTCAAAAATAATGCAGCCTCAGGGGAGGTAGCTCCATTTATGAAATAAAGAAATTAGGACATGTGGTGTTCTGTTGGGCTGCTTAGAAAAGTTAGCACGACTGTCACAAAGTCTTCTAAATACACGTTTTTATTGAGTCAAACCCTTGAGTGCTGCTTTTCCTCATGCAACTTTTCTTCTGAAATGTGTGCTGAAGGCCCAATCTGAGCGCCCTTTGCGTATTCAACTACTGTACTTTGTTTCTTCTCCTGCTAACAGTATTCTTTAATGTGATTGGTATCCTGTGTCATTTTTTCTAGTTCATCATCATGGGAGTAAAATGTTACGTTCGGAATCAAACTCTTCAATTACTACTACTCAGCCTCCTATAGGTTGGCAACCCCTCTCTTTGCCTCTCCTCCCTTACATTTTCTCTTTCCTACTTTTACATTCTTGCTTTCATCATTTATTTTCAAATAACACGCTTCCTCCATTGCGTATGGCTTAACTCATATCCAACTGAGCTGGTGCTTCCAAATTTAAATTGTGAAAATTCAACACACCCCAGTGTGTGGCAAACGTAGGGTTCTAGAAGTGATCAGACACATGCTAACACGTTGCTCATCTGGCTCTGGGGGCGTGTCCTCCTCGTGCATATGTGTTCGTATGAGTGTCGCATCACTGATTACCTCATGTGTCCTTGGGTCTGGTGTTCGTTATTGCATGTTGGTAAAACAGAGTTTTTCAAGGCATAAAGTAAAAATACTAGCTGCCTCATTGAAGTGAAAAACCTGGAAGTTTATGTGTTGTCGTCTTGATTAACAAGCCATCTCTCATTCTGTGTAATTCTATTGTTTAATTAATCCCGATGTTAAAATACTGGCATTCTCCGTACCTCCATAGTACATGCAAAAGACACAGTCCCTGCCTTCCTGGCTTGTCTTCTCGGTGTGGGGAAAGGGTGTTGAAACCATGTGGGCATCAGTAGCTGGTGGATTAACAATATTTTAGCATGAGCTTTCCATTTTCATGCTGACTCTTTGTTTAATAGTGATTATTCTTGCTGGTGTCTAGTGTTAGAATAAACATACTTTTTTTTTTTCTTTCCCAAACTTACCTGTATCCAAAAGGAATGCATTGCAAAGGAATGCATTTAACTTTTTGTTATGCTGAGTTGGAGTTGGCATGGCAAAAAGATGTTCTTGAAATCCTCAACGTGATCTGTGCTGCCAGGTGGTGCTTCTCCCCGTCAAGGATTGAGCACTTTTTTTCCTCTTTTCCCCCTTTTGTTTGTGTCCACTGTTGTGTGTTCAATGCTCCAGCTAAAGGAAGGACGAACATGGAACTTCGGGAGAAGTTCATCTTAGCAGATGGTGCCAGTCAGGGCATGGCTGCTTTCCGACCCCGGGGCCGAAGATCGCGGCCTTCATCGCGAGGAGCTTCGCCCAACCGATCAACTTCTGTGTCCAGTCAGGCTGCCCAGGCAGCGTCCCCACAGGTCCCTGCCACCAGCACACCCAAGGTAGGCCTTGGGCATGAGACGTTTTCCTCCTGTGTGCAGTCAGTGGCCTGAGCATGCTTTGGAATGGTTTAGGACCCTAGAGTTTGTAGGACCAGCTTTCTCCGTTTCTGTCCCTTCTGACAATATGGCGAATGAAGGACTGTCTTTTAAAAAAAAATATGCTTTTGCCTTGTGGCCAGTATAGAGACTGTCTATTTAGGGCCTTTGGTTCCCTATCAGACTGATTTTTTTTCCTAAAGCTTCTTTCATTTTTTTGGTGTGTATGGTTTGCCATCAAATCTTCCCACTTATTTTTAATTATTATCATTCTTACTGTGAAATGTGATTCCTTGCTATGAATATCTCTTTCTGTGGCTTTGTTTTTTTATCTGCTATCCTTTACGTTTGATTTGCCATTGTTCCATACAGATTCTCCATCCTTTAACACGCAATTATGGTAAACCATGGTTGACAAACAGCAAAATGTCAACTCCTTGTAAGCCAGCAGAGTGCTCAGACTTGTCCGTGCCGTCTGCAGAGGTATTGTAAGGCCCCGGCTCCCAGGCTAACAGTCTTTTTCACTGAAACATCACCCACTAACATTGCTTCACCTCTCCCTTCATATATGTACTTTTGATAATCCTGCATCTTTCTATGGACTTCTATGAAATAACTATCAGTCAACCCAGCATTTCCAGGAGGATGTGAGAGTAAGGGGTTAACAGAAAAGACAGTTGATAGCTTCTCCATTGGGTTGGTATCAGGTTAGCATAGTCACACCTGCAGGCTCTGTGTCTGCGTTGTGTTTTTGTTTACTTACTCATACATAATTTTACTTTTCTCTCTTGGGAGAGTGAAATACGGGGCGGAGATTACACTAGACCTAAGTAAAGTTTCTTTTAAAGGTGATGGTATGCTTTTGCTTCCAGACATAATCTGGGCAAGAAATGCAACAAACCCCCTTTAGGTGAGAAGCGGGATCATTTGCAAGAGAATCCATTAAATTAAAAGAATGTTCATTGAGTGTTCATTATGGGCAAGGTCCTTCTGAATGTCAGTTACTTTTATTTCTTCCCAAGAACGCTGGGTAGGTGAGACGTATAAGGCTTTGAGTTATCACTGCAGGGGGTTGGTATGCAAAAAGTTGTCTATCATTTTCAAAAGGTATGTATCTTTATTAGACTTTAATGATATTATTACTCCAGCATGCTCTATCTTTTTAATATGGCATGATATATGGAGATAAGATATTTAGATGATAGTCATATATTGGATCATTTACATTCAATTGAAAGCCAACCGTATATTTTTAAAGAAACTTCTCTGTAAAAATGACAAACAGCAGCAGCAAATAATCACGTATTTGATTAGAATCACAATAATTGTTGGGGGGAAATCCCCAAACAACTTTTATTGAAATGAAGGCAGTATTTCATGTTAAAGGCCAGGACCCTCGTATAAAAGTGATTTAGTGCCTTTAAAAAGTCCTTTTCAAAACACTTTCTTATGTATCATCTAATCGTCACACCAATAATAAGAGGTAGGGAGAGAAGATTTCGCTACCCTCATGACTCAGATGGAAACACCATTCCTAACAGTGGCAGAAGTGGGGCAGAAACAGCCCATTCTTCAGCTCTTCCTCATTTCCACCCCTTCCCTCAGATGGGAGACGTTAGTATTACATGCGACCTCTCGAGATATCTGTCACTTGTGGTGGCTCTATTGTAGCAAAAACTGAGAACAGTTTAAGCTCAAGCAACATGTCTGTTTTCAATATTTAGGGCTATGCTGCTCTGTCAGTTCAAATTTTTTAAAAGTAGAGACTCCCCAAAATTAAAGTCTAAGTGTGTTATTTTGACTAATACAAAACTATGTTTCATTTCAAAGAACCTCATCAGACAAAAGCCAGCCAACAAACAACATACAACAACAAACAGTATACTTCTGTGGAAGGATCTTTAAAGTCTTAGGTAGGGTTTGTGACAATAAAATCAAAACAATCAAGGCTTTCTGAGAGTGATCATGTCTTTCACGGTGATGAGTTCTGTCACCTTTGAGTGATATATTTTGTAATTTGTAGGCCCTCACTTTCTCATGGATTGTTGAGATTCTTAGTTAGAAATTTAAGTAGATCAAAGTTGTCAGATCTTGGGCAAATCTCTTCCCTGGGCCCTCATTTTTCACATTTGTGAAAAAGTTGGGATTAGGTGAGTGTGAGGATTAATTGTAGTTATATATGTGAAGGTACTTTGAAAACTTAAGTATTATATGCATACAAATCATACATAAATTCTATCCTTAAATAGATGTGTAGACTACATATGTAAACAAGTTATGAATATTATATTAATATTAATAAACTGTAACTCTTATGTATCTCAAGGTCTTACAGATGCTAGGTTAAACACTTAAAACCAATAAATGAAAAAATAATTTTTAAGAAACTACACACATACTTTCTACAGATTCATTTCCTCCAAACAGCTCCCTGACTATGAGTTCTTTGAGAAATATGACATCTCTTATACTTCTCAGGAGATTATTTTCTTAACTTTGGGAGAATTTTTTAAATGTTGTAGTGATCTGGAAAAATGCAATGATTTTAGACTTATAATAAAATTTCGTAGTTGTGATTGCTTTAGACATTCTCTATGAACTCATAAGAATTTGAGAAGAATTATCTCCTGACGATGCTTAAGTGTCTTGTATGTAAGGCCTATAAAAGGTGACAGAGCTAGGAAATGAAGTGACATTATACCGGGTTATAAATGTCACTTTTTTTTTTTTTTTTTTTTGCAGTGAAGTTTGTTTAAATGATGGCGTCTAGGCATTACTTATTTACTTATTGTTCTATTTCTGTTTGTTTATTTCTGCCTAGTTCCCTAGAAGCATGGGAGGCAGCAGAATATACAAGCACGATTTTTCAGGGCCCCGTCTTCTCTCTGTACCATGCCACCGCCATCTTTTTTGGCGATACTCTCCTACCTCTGTAATATTCACTGACAATCTGAAAGATACTAATGTACTCACAGTTTAATTTGTCTTTTTTCCCTTGCCATCTTTTGGGAGATCTCCATTTTTGTGTTTTCCCTTCAACGTGAATTCATTTTCTTTAGCAGGTTCTCTCTGAATTCAGGGAGACAATAAGAAATTAGTGGAGAAAAGCGAGTGAGCTCGCTGTGCCTCCTTCCATTGGAAACTTTCTCCGCCCCCTGAAGGGGGTCTAGCGGAGGGTTTCCGCCCCTCTGTAAAGTGGTGGGGGTGGAATGTTGTGGAACAGGAGCTACATCTTGACTGTCCTTTCACTGATTAAATACAGGGGACACCAATACAAGGAAGCAAGCTTCGACTTCCAGGATATTTATCAGGGAAAGGCTTCCACTCTGGGGATGACAGCGGCCTGATAACAACGGCGGCAGCCAGAGTCCGAACACAGTTTGCTGGTGAGTGCGGTGCAGTTCTCTCTCTAATCGCTCTTGCAGTATGATCTGAAGATTAAAGTCCCTTTTCTTCCTAAATTGGGAAAGAAATTACGAATTCACGATGCTGTATTCTTTTCAAGTGATATGTACCTCCAAGTCCTCCAGCAAAGGTAGGGAATAAATGAGTCACTAGAAAATCCCTTTTGGAAAGTACCAAAGACAGATGAGAGGAGGACTGTAGAACAGAAACAAAACTACGACAGGATCCCACCCCTCCCAGCTGGAAGGGCCTGGCTCTTCCGCCTGCTTAGAAATTGCACTGGGCTCTACTTTATTGGTTGGAAAAACCCAGCCCAATGGGGCCTTATGCCAGTACTTCCTGTATTTTTTCACTGAATGGTGAACCTAACACATGGGCTTCTGGGCTTGGCAAGCATGAAGCTTCTTGAAAGTTTCAAGTCTTATCTTTTAAATTCCTATGTGCTTTGAATTACTTATCCTTGGGTAAAACTTACACATAAGAGTTGGCTCCATGTTTGCCCTGCACACATCCCTGGGTGCACATGCTAACCCTTGGAAAGCATAATCTTAAATTATAGATATGTTCCTTATGTTTGTTTGTAGTAAGTGGAATCCTGTTTTAAGTGGGGTGAGCCCAAACCTATCTTTTGTTTGTAAAGCTAGCTTTTTGTATAGTATATCTACTTAGAGTGAGGCTCCATTCCCTTGTGGAATGGAGGAAGGCCATGAATCCACTAGTGTTTTCTGAGTGCTTACTAGGTGTCAAGAAGAATCATTGAGATTAGAGGTGGCATTACGTTTCAAGAATCTGTTGCAAATGGACCCAGTAATAAGAGTGACCCATCTCTGCCCTCTCTCCTCAGATCCCAAGAGGACTCCTAGCCGACCAGGAAGCCGAGCTGGGAGCAAAGCTGGCAGCAGAGCCAGCAGCCGCCGAGGCAGCGATGCATCAGACTTTGACATTTCAGAAATCCAGTCCGTGTGCTCAGACGTGGAGACTGTCCCCCAAACACACAGGCCTACACCCCGAGCAGGTTCTCGGCCATCCACAGCCAAGCCTTCCAAAATCCCCACACCCCAGAGGAAATCACCTGCCAGAAAATTGGACAAGTCCTCAAAGAGATAGTGCAATTGGTTCCACCAAGGCCCTTCCTTGAGCATTATATTATTTAAGTTTGAAAGATGTAAAATATAATGTAGAAATTATTGTGAAATATTGCAGAGGTGAGTTTAAAATCCTGCAGATGGCCTTATTTGTGTATTTGTCTTTTTATTTTCTCTGTATAATTTTTGGTCAGATATTCTGGGGTTAATGTCACATCATATGTGAGGGGGAAGAAGGAGTTTAACATGCACTAACATTTCTGCACTGTAACGTGCGGAGCACACACTAAAATCAGTTACTGTACCTACAGGTAAGTCCACATCCTCTCTGACAGCCACAGCACTACATGGAGAACTAACGTTAAGGATACCTCATGACATTCCCTTGCTTTTGTGGAAACTCTGAAAAGCCGAAAGACACACACGAGGGATCTGTTTCAGGATGATTTCAGTGTAAACTAAAAGACAGAGGGCAGAAAGACAAACACATCCACACACAGTTCTTTAAGCAGTCTCTGACAGAAATCACCAGAAGTTCCTTTAAGCACTCGCCAGTGCTCTGATATTCAAGAACCATGCAGCATTTCTGTGCCATTTCTTCCCGTGAGGCCAGAGGTGTCCTGGATATTAGACCTATTATACTTAAGAATATAATTATAAAGTGCATCAATATAAATGTGAGGTTTTCTTTTGCTTGAGTGGACTGTAGCACCTGTATCATTGAACTCATTTTGTATCAAAGCAATTTTGCTTGCAGAAAGCTACGAAATAAAATATGTCCCTTAACTACATTGCTATGGAATTAATTTTTTTCCCCCAGGGAAAAATCAGTGTATTTTTTTATGAGCAATATCAATTTGGAGTGACCAAAAGATACTTAAAAATGGGTTTATTTTGATTTCTCATCTGAAATAATCATGTTCTGGTATTATATCTATATTTAATAAATATATACATTTTAATTTATTATGTATACTCACATACTATAGAAAGATATTAGTATGCATTTAATAAAACATATTCACTTGAACATGTGGAATCCCTGATTATTTAAAATGAACCTTTTCTGTTGCTTATTTGTTTTAAATAAAGTTTATGTGTATGATCTATTTTTACTAATAGTGTGACAGGCTAAGTTCGTGGGACATCAAACACAGGAATATAATATACAGTAAACGTATACTAAAAATAACATTCACCACTCATTCCACACATATCTTTAATAAGTACCAGCCGTGAGCCAGCCACTGTCAGTGATCCTGAGGCTACAAAGTCCCTGCCCTCTTATATTCAAGGGGAAACAGTAAATAAACAAGTCACTAAAAGACATGAACTGAAACCAGGGATGTGTGACAGGGTGACTGATTTTATTAAGGTAATAGAGTGATATTCTTCTGGCCTGTGTACCTTTAAAAATCAAATGGTAGAATTTTCCCAGATATAAAAATGGCATCAAAATATAACTGGAAGGATGGCAGATCGCTACTTTGGGCCTGACGGGTCATGACTTTCCCAAAACACTGTAAATTTATTTCAGCAAACGGCAGTGCTAGGGTCTGGGTTCCAGGGGATAGTATGGTGATTTCCATGCTTGACCTTTTTCCTGGAGGCCAACACGGAAGAGCCTGCAGTTTCCACTGACAGAAATTCGATGCTACTTTTAAGCAATAGAAATTCCTTCTTTTTCACAGCATGCGTCTCAGGTGGGAGCTCTCGCCCAAAAGGGAGATTCTAAGCTCAGAGAGATCACAGGTTCTAACTCTTGCATGTGATTAATGAAGATAGCATCTGAGAAGCAGCTGAAATGGTGGTTACTCCTTTGGTTCTTTGCATATGATCACATTTCCACTTCAAAGACAAATTTATGGGAATGATTTTATGTCAGCCTATTTGATTGCCACTTGTGTTAAAGAGCTCAGGATTTTGCTTTTTTTTTAGTAGTAAAATAAGCTTTTGGAGAAAGATAAACGGTTTAAAATATCTCTGGGAATTCTTAAGGAACTGCTCTGAGTTATCAGCAATTGCCCTCATGGAGAGCTTTCCAAACTTTGATGCCTGATGTTTGTTTCCTCTTGAACTGATCCTAGAGCCTCACTGACTTCTAAGGAGTCCTCCTGTACGTTTCAGGGAATACAACAGACACACCTCTCCCCCTACACACATTCCTTCTTTTTTCCTTTTCTTTTTCTCTTTTTTCTTCTTTCTTTCCTTCTTTTTCTTTAAAAAACAGGACGTTGGAATGAATCTCAGCGCTGAAAATCTTAATGTAAACATTGGTTCTGTTAAAAGATAAACTGAGGCATATTAAACATTTTAAGGGTTTATTTGAGCAAAAGTCAATTTGAATTGGGCAGCGCCAAACTGGAAGTGGTTAGGAGCGCTCCATAGATGTGAGCTTCGGAGAGACTTATAGAGAAGAGGCGGACGCAAAGCCAGGGAAGTATTGATTGGCTACGGCTTAAAGCCTCATTGGCTGCTTGTGATTATTTGTCCTTAGCGTTTTGCCTTCGTAACTTGTGGCGGAAGTAGATGGGCCGGCCGAATCTAAGATCTGCTTCCTTTTATGACAAATATGTGTGGAAGCATTTGGGAAGTTCCTTGCTGACCATCAGGGATTGACCTGTAGAAATGAAAAGGAGGAGAGGCTGGAAAAGGATCCTGTTTCCTTTTTTTTGATCATTTTAAAACTTGCTTTAAATATTTGCCGCGTCGGAAATTGTAATGAGGTGCAGTTATTTGCTCTTTTTGACAAGGTGCTTTGAAACCCATGTGCATTATTGTCAAATGGGTGAGCTGATAAGCCACCCAACAGTACATTTGCAAGTGCCCAAGCTAAATGTGTCTGATGACACTGCCACCTGGCTGTGAACTTACCTTTGGGGTCCCACAAAGAAGGCAAGGACACTAACTTTGTCTTTTCAGTATTTCTGTAACTGAGTTACCTTGAGGCATGTTAGAGATTGACTTGATGGTTGCCAAAATCTACTTGGAAGTGAACAGTCATGGGTGAGTTGTTTGTGCAAGAAGTAGTTCATAGGACTATTTAAATATCTGACTTAACCTACCGAATTGTTCAGCTTGGGCTGATTTTATGTAATTCCCGTGTCTGTGGAAATGTTGAATATCTGTTTAGGATGGAGGACAACAAAAACAAGCTTTTCTTCCTTGCTTCTGCTTCCAATATGCTAAATTAAGAATATATGAAAAGCAAAATTTGTTCAAAAGAATTTCATCTTAATTTACCCACACTTTTGTTGTACTCCATGATTGGAAATTTAAAGACTGTGTAGAAGATAAGAGTAAAATAAAGATTAAGAAATTGTCCAGAGTTATCCTCAAATAAAAACAAAACATTCTTTTAGAATGTAACTAATCTTAAATTATAACTACTTTTGCTCCAGGGCAAAGACTAGGAAATCGAGTTCCCACAGCCTTAGAATCTAACTTCTGTGCAGTGGTCTCCAGACTTCTTTGATGGCATATTTCCATCAATAAAAGTTTTTTGAGCAAACAGCCAAGCGTATGTATATTAATTTCTTCTAAGATGTCATTTGCATGTATTTTATCATTAGCTAATTTCTGAAGGCTCAGTGAGATTTAGCTTTAACAACATTGATATAGGTGTACGTGCATATTTCAAATAGTCTTGACATATTTTTTGGCCACGTTCTTGTCAAATCTGATGAGATCCTCCTTGATTCAACTCATGATTTGGCTGATGAAGGGACTTGTTCTGGAAGTGTCATCCCTGCTATTTGTTGGTTTCTTGCATTTTAAGTGTCTTAAATCTGTGGTTTCCCTGTAGGGATCCTTCAGACACATTTTGTAAAGGTTATTTTGTTGAAAAGAGATAAAATCTGTAAATTTGCCCAGCTTGACATAGAGAAACGATCATCTACTGCACATGCTGAAAGCAAATGGAGTGTGGGAGCTGTGGAGAGCCCCCTCTGTCCTCAGTCACATCCAAGACCACGAGAGGATGCTGTGGCGTCGTTAGAGGGCAGGCATGGTGTCGTCAGTGGTAAATGTTCATGAAGGTTGATTTCCTCCTGCTGCTTTTAGATGAAATGTAAATATAAATAGATATTTTATGTTCTTCCCATATCCTATGAGGTCACCTTGCATACATCCTATTTTAGAGATCACTGTTCTATACTCTTTTCTTCTACCTCTTCTCAACCATCTTTCTTTCCACAGGATGAAAGTACACCATCAAGTTTCTTCCTTTCGCCCCTGCCCCAGGTTATGCAAGGACATGCACACCTGTGCTAGTGGTTACGCGTGGTTGTAGCCTTGGTTAGCTCGTCTCCGAAAATTTGAATTTAGTTCTGGCCCTTGTTGCCGCTCACTTGTGCTACTACAGTGACCACCTATTTATCTCTTCACTTCCAGTGTCTTCTCCAGACAACCAGTTGGAGGAAATGGCCTCACAGGGAGGGACATGTCTTTTGATATGAAGGACTGGAACAAAGTGTGATTAAGATGAGACAAGAGAAGTTGAGGGAGTCACCCTACACTGACTGGCTTCTCTCAGCAAATTAGAAGATAGGGCATCCTGCCTGGAGTTGCAGAAAAGGTTGTAGGTTAAGATATATGACTTGAGCAGAGAAGGTGTGAAATAGCTGAGACCTTGGCTTTATAGTTACCCTGGTCTACAGCGTGCAGCCTGGTGTAGGAACAGAGGAGACAGAAAGTTAATTGATCTAGAGCAGGGGTTTTTCCAGTCAGGCTCAACAGGGAGAGCAAGGGATTGGAGCAAGTGAAGGAAGCAGAGGGCGTAGGATGGGTTTTTACCTCAGAGTCAGGTTTTAGGGTGCCAGGAGGAAAGGGTTTGGGAAGAAGGCGCACTGTGGGTTGGAGTTTCAGATCAGGATGGTAGAAGGCTAGAGCAGTATGGATGAGCACGCAGAAGCAGATGTATGATCAAGAGTGACATATTTAGGGCATTGTCTTATGCCTCAGGGTTTCATTAAAAACTAGTCTCAGCTTCAAGTTCCAAGTCTTCATTGATTTTTATTGTGCTTATAGCAGAATCTGCATGGAGAAGGCAATAATAGTCACCACCTAGAGTGAAAGAGAGGGTGGCAGACCCTGCCTTTCAGCTAGGATCGGTTGTGCTTCAAAGCCCCAAGTAGGCTGAGGAGTGTGTGTATATGTGTGGCTCTGGCTTTCCAAGAAGGCAGGATTCTCGGACTTAAGGAGTATAGCATGTTGATATATACTTTGATCTGGCTGCAGGCATGAGTTAAAACTGGATTACTATAAAGACTACTTTTCTGACAGGAGGACCAACCAGGTAGAAAAATGTATGTGTATTTTTAATTATCTAGGAAAAGTTTATTTCAAAAATGACCAGTCAGTGGACATTTGTTCTCATCAACAGTTTAGTCACAGTATACCTGCTTGAGAATTGACCAGTGAATTCAGGGGAATAGAATCGGTTTGAAGCAGTGTCTTCAGATGTTAACCATACTTTACAATGCCGTATCTGATGGATTAATTTTGAGTTGCTTCTCCTGGGAAAACTTGTTTCTTTAGTTATTTGATTGTGCCCATATTGATTTTTTTAAGTCTTATATTTGTGTGTCAATTTTGGTTTATAAAGCTCTTAACTAAAATATATGTCTTATGTGAAGTTCCCAACCAGTCGTGAGATAATAGAAAATATATATGTTGATCTCTGCTCTGTAAATTTACAAGGAATTTACCCTTGTAAATTCCTAAGCAATAAGAGCACTAGGAGCATCTTCTTTTCTACTGAGGCAACTCTGGGTGAGCTCCTGCGTGGCTCTAGGATGGGGGCTGGTCACCAGAAAGACCAAGCTATAATTAGAAGCTTGGAATGCTCAGCTCCACCACCCCTCCTCCAGTGAGGGGAGAAGAGCAGGAAATGGGGTTAATTGATCACGCCTACATGAGGAAGGCTCCATAAAATCCCAATATACAGGGTTTGGGGAGCTTCCAGGTTGGAGAACACATCCACCAGGCGGGTGACACACTCCAACTCCACAGGGACAGAAGCTCCTGCACTTGGGACCCTCCCAGACCTCGCCCTGTGTATCTCTTCATCTGGCCGTTCATATCCTTTATCATATTCTTTAATAAACTAGTAAATATGTTTCCCTGAGTTCTGTGAGCTGCTGTAGCAAATTAACTGAACCCAAAGGGTGGAGAGGTGTCGTCGGAACCTCCGATCTATAGCTGGTTGGTCAGAAGCACAGGTGATAACCTAGGCTTGTGACTGGCATCTGAAGTGTGTGTGTGGGGGGGGGGGAGAGGGTGCGGGGGCAGTCTTATGTGACTGAGCCCTTAACCTGTGGAGTCTGATGCTATCTCAAGAGGATAGTGTCAGAATTGAGTTAAATCATGGGACATCTAGCTAGTGCCGTAGAATAGCTTGGTGTGGGGAAAACCCTCCACACATTTGGTGACCAGAAGTGAAGTGTTTTGTGTGAGTAGTAAAGGAGACTCACAGGGAAGAAACACAGAGTAGGGAAGAATTGAGTTTTGCCCTGTACAGGAGGCTGAATTTTTCTAATTCACCAGTCACTGGAATAGTAGATAAGTATTATTTGAATTTTATGAATAATTTAAATGAAGCTAAGGAGGTTGTAATTTGTCCAGGCTCATTCAGCTAGAAAATGACTGACTGGATCTTTTCAGGCTGAGACCAATAATCGTTCCACTCCATATCACCCTCATCCCAGGGCCTACGCGTTCTGTTTTAAAGATGGTAACTTTGTGAAGAAGACATGCTCATGGCCTCTGTCGGAAGCCGTACCACATCTGGAAATTCCAGAGCAGAAAACTTCATCTGAAGATAGTTTTAGACTCTCCTTTGGAGTCTTGGAAATGCCTTATGTTTCATAACTAGACTAATTTTCCCTTATTTCATGTCTCATCAAATTATCTGGTTCCAAAAAAGTAGCGACCTTTTAAAATTGGTTTGCTGAGTAAGGTGGTCTGATTTGAGGCAGCTAATATTTAACACCCTTTCTTCCTTCAACCCTTACAAGATGCCTAATGAGTTCCTCTGTAAAGCTGCTTCATCATTTAGCTACCCAAGAGTCCCGCCTCCCGCTGCTGCCACGTAGGCATCCTAAATGACCTACTTGAATTAGGCTTTTGAACATTCTGCCTTTTGATTAAGTTCATGGGCGGTTTATGAGGATAAATGTTGGACCTCTTCATTGACTATGTCATGGTGCGTTATTTTCAAATCAACTGTTTTTCAAAATTTTGTCACATTTGAAGACATATATAATGTGACTTAACCAGAAAAAGATGTAATAGAGATACATAAGGAATGATGTACACTGAGATTTTCCTGCTCCATTTTTGGTCAATTTCACTACAGGACTTTACAAAGTGGTCCTAGGGATTTATCCTGATTCTATCACTCAAATATATTTCAAACTATCTGAGCACTTTCATGCATGTGTTCTTTTGCTCATTCTTACTCTTGCACTGAAAATATATCTTTTTTTTTTTTTTTGAGGAAGATTAGCCCTGAGTTAACTATGGCCAATCCTCCTCTTTTTGCTGAGGAAGACTGGCCCTGAGCTAAAATCCATGACCATCTTCCTCTACTTTATGCGTGGGACACCTACCACAGCATGGTGTGCCAAGCGGTGCCAAGTCCACACCTGCGATCAGAGTGGGCAAACCCCCAGCTGCCGAGAAGCGAACGTGCACACTTAACTGCTGCGCCACCAGGCTGGCCCCTGAAAATATATCTTTTAAATATCAGTTTAATGGATCAGTGTCAGAATCATTTGCTTTTGTCAAACCACGTTTGAAAGGTAGTTAATTCAGTGAAGAACTTTTATTTAGAACATTCTGTTGATTTATATTGACTGCATTTTGGGAGTGGGGTATTTTATACATTCAGTAATATATTTTATTATCAATTTCTGATTATAAAACTACACTTGTTAATTGTAGAAAATTTAATAAATACATGAAAGTGCAAAGAAGAAAATAAAATCACTCTTCACTCTGCTACTCAGAATAAATCACCGATAAATTTTGCAGGTGATTTTTATTTTTTAAATTTTTTGTCATGTGGTACTTTTATTTAGGTATCCTCGATTACATATTTAAACTAAAAAAGGCCAAAGATCCTATAAGTTATTTATCCGTAGTTATTTTAGTCTTTAAAACTGGAAATAGGACGATACATGTATTGTTTTCCCTTGCTAAACAATAATTGCCCCAAATCTTGGTGATTTCAAACAACTTATCTCACAGTTTCTGTGAGTGGGAATCCAGACAAGCCTTAACTGAGTCCTCTACCTCAGGGTCTCTTATGAGGCTATAGTCAAGTACCAACTGGGGCCACAGACATTTGGATCACCATTCATTGGGAGCAGGACCCACTTTCAAGTTCACTCATTGGTTGGTTGGTTGTCAGGATTTCATTCTTCATGGACTGTTGACCAAAGGGCCTCAGTTCCATGCTGGCTGTTAGCTGGAGGCCAGCCTCTGCTCCTTGCCGTGTGGGCCCCTTTAACATGGCAGCTTGCTTTATCAAAGTGTGCAAATCAATAAGACAGTAGAGTCCAACAGGATGAAACCACAGTCTTCATAACCTAAGCACGGAAATGACGTCCTATCACTTTGCCATATTCTATTAGAAGTGAATGGCTAGGTTCAGGCTACACTCAAAGGCAGGGGGTTACACGAGGGCGTAACTACCAAAAGGCAAGGATCATTGAGGGTCATCACTGAAAGCTGCCTACCGCAATACTAAATCAGAAAAGCTGTATTCCATCCCTTCACTTTTTTATGTGATGAAAAGACTGGTTTAAAAATCTCTAAAAAACTCAAGTCCTTTTCACCACACATGAAAAGCACGACACATCAAAATTGAATTACTAGTTTATAATCTAGTTTGGAAAAGGAATGTTTCTTCAAAACTTCACTTTACTAAAAAGTTACTTATAATATCTGGAAATGAGCAACACCAACATCCAAGCAAAGATTATCTATCCCAAGCCACAGGAGTGTTGTCTGACATTCAAAGTAATAAACAAAACAGGTTAGTGTCCAAATGGGCATCAATGACTCCCAAATAGGGATGATAGAGAGGCACCGGGAAGTCAATGAACAAACATTCTTCAAACACAGCAAGAGGATTGATAGGGTGAAGACTCTAGGTTAGGAACTCACTAGAACCCACCTCAACCCATCTTGGTTAAATATTGCCTTGCTTCGTTCTTCTTCTCTTAACTTCCTTCCTTTTACAACCTTGGAGGCCCTAGGTTGCTGTTATATGGTGGTACTAGATTCTTCCACTGGGTAACACCTGATTCTCATGGCTGGGATATGTGTTTGTTGTCATTGGCACCTAAATGCTCTTGTGCTGGCCTAGAAGTTCCCAGGAATTAACTAGCTGATCAGGGTTAATTTCTCATTCAAATTTTCTGCCAAGGAATCTCACATTTGCAGCACATGCATTTAAAAGACTCATAGCCTTTTGTGAAGTGGGGGAAATAAGTTTGGCAACAGATGAAACGTGTTCCTATGGCCCTCCCTCCTTGTGTGTGCGTCCCAGGGTGGGTTGATACTTGGTTTGTGCCAGTGAGACCATTTTCATATTCAGAGGAGCTGCTTCATCGTGTTCTCTAGAAAACTGAAGTGTACAGAACACCTCATGAGCAGGCACTGTTTTGTGGACTTGGAAATAAAGTTTTTATCCAAGAAATTTTACGTATAGTGAAGCAAAACTACTCAACACTACTTTCAGCTTTTTTGCAGCAGCCACGAGCCAGCTTGCCTATGAATCACTGTTAATCCATAAACAGTTGAGATAGCACTTTTCATATCATATACATACATCAGCTTTCAGGGGACAGAGCTGTTTTCCAGTTTTTGTTACTTCTAGAGAAAAGTCAAAAGAATACTGGAGCCATCTTGGAGAGTTTGACTTTCCCCACCCCCTTACCCCCCCACCCCCTCCCCCGCCACCACACACACACACTGTAGACAGATAGTGAAAAGATGAAAGGAATCGGGACTCTCACAGGTCTCTGCCTGCCAGGAACCATGTTTTCTTAATTCTCATCCAGCTCTTTGAGATAGCCGTTATCCCAAATTGCTGGAAAGGAATTTGATGAAATGGAGTCTCTGAGAATTACATGCCCAAGGTCACCCAGTTAACAGATAGAGGAATCCATGTTTACTTGCCCAGTTCTGCCTGAAATAAAAGCCCATGGTCTTTCTACTGTACCATACTACTTGTGTGAGCAGTTATATTTTAGATTTATTTTTTTGTGTCCTGGCCCACATTTTACTGATTCATTTCTTGTTTTATTTTTTACTAGATTGAGTGCTTTAGCAACTTAAAAAACCTAAAAATACATTCTTCTCCATCCTGCTTCTCCCACCCACAAAAAAGGTGAAATAAAGTACATATTTTAAAAAACAGAATTCTCCTAGTTTGTAGAAACATTACTTATCTGAGAGCTAAATGTGGGGAAAGATTAGGAAGAGAAAGGCAGAAGGATTTAAAATGCCAGTTGGGAAGCAACAAGCAATGTGGGTCTTTGACACTGTGATGTATATTCAAAATGAACCATTGATTTGTGCTCAGCTTTGTGGGGAAATCTTTGGCTTTAGAGGATAATATGTAAACACTGCTTAGGATTAGGCTGAATTATGACTCCAGCTGGTGGAGGAGTCCATCTTCTGTGCCAAGAATCTTGGCCCATGGTTGCCTCTTATCTCTTTGACATGTGGTTCTTAGGTCTCTTTAGATCAAAGATGGCCTTTGGAGTGAAGTGCCTTTTTCTTCCCCACTGACAGAGAGAAAGCTGTTCCAAGCCTAGATATATGACTATAAATGGCATAACTACAACATTATGTGATATGCACCTACCAACAGGTTTGTGGAAAAATATTAGGGAAGAATGATCACCTGATTCTAGTATGCATTCTAGAACACATGTTTGAAAATGCTAAATAAAGCTTATCTATTTTTCTGCTTAGCTCAGAATACTGCATAGACCTGCTACCATCTTTGTCAGTTACCTTCCCTTCATGGCCTCCTGTGAGGGTGATGCATGAGAGTGGTCACCCATCTGGTCATCCATGTTGGCTGTTAATTGACCTGAATGATGGTCACCAAGACATTAGTGGTAAGAAAACCCCCTCACTCTGATATAACACTGCACAGATGGGGGTCTCTTAGTTTTTAAGCCTAAGATTCCTCAGTCATCCTGTCTCAATGCTTGAGTTTCTAAACCAAGAAGTATTTTAAAAACAAATAGATGGTAGATGATGATCTAGAAGAGTACAAAGACAATATGGACATGTTAAATTGGCAACCTACAAATAAAAGCTAACATTGAACAAGTTTTATAAATTTGGGAATGAGGAAACCAAATGCAAGATGTCAGAAATTTATCCATAGCGTATATTAGAAAAAAATGTAGTTGTAGCTGATAGCTCAATGGAAGTCCATGGGTGATGTGTCAAATGATCTTGAGCTGCATTAGTAGAAATATAGTGCCCAGCACAAGGGAGGAGGAGAAAATTCTCCTCCACTGTGATGCTTCATTATAAGATGTGGGCAACTGGCTGGCTTCCACAGGTGAGGGACCAGGAAGCAGCTCAGAACCATATTGGAAATGAACATCATAATGTGGAAGAATGAGATCTTATGTTATGTGTTAAGACAAATGCCTGCAAGTTATTTATTCCACACAAATATATTTTGCGAGAGAATCTGCACAGTTTGTATCCCGCTTACTTTAATTATGGCAGATCACTGAAATCAGTTAACAGGTTACTTATCACAACTTCGATGAAAAAATTCGCTTAAACTTGTAAGTGAACTAACAGAAATTATTTTCCAGCAACTAACCTTTATTCTTTACAGTGAACAAACATAATCTCAAGATTATAGTTACTGTTGTCAAGAAATAACTATCAAATCCTCTGAATATTACAGGAGCGCTCTTTGTACTTTTGAGACAATAGACTTGGGATCCCGACTCCATGATAACTGGATACAGGATATATGTAGAGAAATCAGCAGATAAACATCCTCTAACCATTTCTCTGATATTCCTCCCCATGGCCCATGAAAGGGCAAGCAGTGATCTTAGTACTTGACCCTTGTGAAAACAGTCTTTTCTAGATTTCCATTAACATTATTCAGAATTGTGTCTGATTACAACTACCACTTTAACTAGGCTGAGTGACATTCTTTGGGGCCTATAGGAACTATAATAATAATGATTTCCCTGTAAGGCAGGTAATGATATCTCATTTTAGAGATGAGAAAACAGAGAGGTTGAATAAACTGCCCAAGGTCACAAAGTGACAGAACTAAACCCAAATCTGTCCGACTTTAATGCTTCTATAGCTTTCTTTAAATATCTGAGGGACCACTAATGGGTAGAAGATGGATTTTTATTTCGTCATGAGAAAGAACTTCTTATTCCTGACAGATGTCCTAAGGTGGCTGCCTTGGCAGTAGAGTTGCTGGATAAAATACAGGACATCAGCTAAGTTTGAATTTCAGATAACGATGAAATTTTTTTTAGTATCTTTCATAGGACAGTCTTCTATTAAATATTATTCCTTGTTTATTTGAAATTCAAATTTGACTGAGCATCCTGTATTCTTATTTGCTAAATCTGGCTAGATTGTGTTTCCAGATGCTGGAGAGTAAAAATACCGAGGATCACGTAGAGATGTGGTGTTGAGGATCTGAGAGTCAGAAGTAGAGCGAAGTGATATGGAGAGTAGGGTCTCGATCTCATCATCTTCACGAGTGTTTCCTTTGAGTCCAGAGCTGGGCAAGGTTTTGGAGAAGAACCAAATGACTCTACAGTTCATGGCTTTGAGGAACAGTGACTTTTTATGGTCTTTCCATTTTCTTTCTCGTTCCTGTGGAGGGATCATCTCATTGCTTTCTAACCCCTGGTAGGTACATGGGACAGTGGAGAGTGCAAAGGGGAATAAAATTTTACCCCTATTAATATTTCTTGAACTGTTTTCATGGTGGAGATCCTTGGAAACACAACTATACAGAGGGACTGTGTTCCTATCAGGGGTTCTGGAATTTTCACCACCAAGATGCAGCATGTCCAATATATTTTCCATTTTGTTTCCAAGAGAGTGGGGAGTAGGATAAATAACTTCTGGCAGACCCTCTAAATCACATAAGAAGATAAGTTAAAAGTTGGCCCTATTGTGAAGTTGATGAAACCATTGCTTTGGAAACATTTCTTAGTATTTATGAATAAAACCTTTCAGAAGAATTCTTCCTTAATGGATATCTTGTAGCTCATGGTATTAACAACCTGTCACATGAAATCTTTAAGTAGTTTCACGCTGGTAATTGACAAATAATGAAAGTTTAACTGAGGCCCCTTTCAAATTTGGTTCCCCCGCAGTGTGATCTGTTTACTGGAGACTGTTGTTAAGAGTGCAAAAACAATCTCTGTCTGGGTGCCAGCCCAGAATGTAGGCTGCCCAAGGCATGAAAAATCAGTGGTGCATATGCTTTTTTTTCTACAGATACATTTTTAGGTTATAACTATGAGAAATACTTGAAAATATCCCTAGAAGGCAGAAACCAGGGCCATGATGTCTTTGGGAAACCAATATATGAGAAAAACATCCAGTTTTATGAAATGTTTTCATTATTTTAACTGGTGGAAACCTGCCTTTCCTCAAAATAAGATTCTGTTAATGTTCCCTATCAGACCGAAACTGAAGAAGTCTGACAGTACAAGAGAGAATTTTTAAAAATAAAATTTTAGAGTGTGGAAAACTTTTCTAAGCAAGACACAAAATACAGGAACCATGATGGAAAAATGAATAAATGCCTGGCCATCGAAAACTACCACAAAGTCAAAAGACAAACTGGGAGAAATATTATAACAAAGGATAAAATTTTCTTAATGGACGTGAAAATACAATTCACATTAGAAGAGTATAAATGGCTAGCTCTACTTAAATTTAAGAGTTAGGAGATAACGTTCTCTCATAGTAGTTTGGGAAATATAGAAAAGTCGGATTGTGCACAGTGTTGGCGAGAAGGTGATGGAGCAGGCCCTCATAACGCCTTGTTGCCAAGAGTGAAAATTGAAGTGGCCTCTTTAGGAGACAATTTGGCGATATCTTTCAGAGCTTTAAGTGCATGTACCCTTTGATTTAGCAAAACTAGTGCTGGAAATTATCCAACAAGAATGTGTGCTACCCTACAACAATTTCCAGGAAAAATAATATTCACCTCACTAGACACACCTTGCTTTGCCGGCCAAAGATCCAAGGGTTGAATTAACCTTGCTTAGGGGAAGAGGAGAAGGAAACACAGAGGAGAGAGAACATCTCCTTGCTTTCAAGATTGCCAGGGTGCTTGAGCTGGAGTATACAGTGAGTGTACAGTTTGTAAACTGAATCTCCATAGAGAGAGCCAGTCCATCAAGACGTTAGGTGGGGACACTGCATTTCCATGTGGGAGAGAGGACCCCCATGTACACTAACTCCTCTTGCCAAGGGTGACATTTGAGACACTCCAGGATTCTTCCTCTTTGAATCTCGCCCGATATTGAAAGGTTCTTTTTGCTCTTTCCTCTTCGAGCCCTACGTTTCCTGCTCCTCCAGGGTGACGTGGCCTCCACTCTCTCCTGGCACCATGGTGCCCTTCATACGTAACTTGCAGTTCCCTAAGTACATTTTCAGTCCCCCAATCCTTTGTATTCCTCCAACCTCAGCAAGATGCTGAGCCTCATATTGTCCCGTGCAGGGCGGCACTCCCCTGTCTCCTGCTCTGGAATTCTTAAGCCTTTGCACCCGGTCTCAGAGGAGCATTTTCCATTCATCTCACGTTTGTCTCGGCCGAAGATAAATGGGCACTGAAGACACTTGGAATGAAGCCACTGTTGATGATGTGTTCATTAAATCCAGGGCCCTAAGAGGCGCAGGGAGGATCAACCCTTGCTCCACTGCCTCTTCTCTGCCCTCAGCTTTTTTTTTTTTTGAGGAAAATTAGGCCTGAGCTAACATCTGCCACCAATCCTCCTCTTTTTGCTGAGGAAGATTGGCCCTGAACTAACGTCTGTGGCCATCCCCCTCTACTTTATATGTGGGATGCGTGCCACAGCATGCTTAACAAGCAGTAGGCAGATCCATGCCTGGGATCTGGGCCAGTGAACCCTGCGCTGCCAAAGCAGAGTGCAGGAACCTAACCGCTGTGCCACTGGGCCAGCGCCCCTTCAGCTTTTTTTCGACATTTTAAGTTTATTTTTAATAGGCAATACATTTACATGATTCAAAAGTCAAAACTATAAAAAAAGTGTACACACAAGTCTCAGTCTCACTCCATCCATTTTATTAATTTCCTATTTATTCTTCCAACAGTTCTTGATATGAATGTGTGTATCTGTATGTGTATATACATATAATTATATATAAACACATAAATATATATACACACATAGCAAGATGTAAAAGAGATTACGCAAACTTTTATTCCATTTTCTTAGCCAAAAATATTTGCATATAATATAAACTGTACTACACCTGGCTTTTTTCACCTATAAGTATCTGGTTACATATATTTTTCATTTATTTACCTATTTATTTATTTATTGGCGAGGAAGATTGGTCCTGAGCTAACACCTGTTGCCAATCTTCCTCTTTTTCCTTGAGGCACGTCGTCCCTGTGCTAACATCCATGCCCATCTTCCTCTATCTTTTGTGTGTGGGATGTGGCCACAGCATGGTTTGATGAGTGGTATAGGTCTGTGCCCGGGATGCAAACCTGTGAACCCAGGCCACTGAAGCAGAGCACGTGAACTTAACCACTACGCTGCCAGGCCAGCTCCTATATGTTTTATTTTTAATTGTGGCAAAATACGTATAACATAAAATTTACCATCTTAACCATTTTCAAGTTTATAGTTCAGCAGTTTTAAGTATATTCATGTTGTCGGGCAATCAATCTCCAGAACTCTTTTCATCTTGCAAATCTGAAATTGTGTGCACCTTAAGCAACAACTTCCCATTTCTTGTCCCTCAATCCCTGGAAACCTCCATTCTACTTTCTGTTTCTATGAGTCTGACTACTCTAGGTACCTCATTTAAGTGGAATCATACAATATTTGTCTTTCTGTGACTAGCTTGTTTCATTTGCCGTAATGTTCTCAAGGCTCATCCATGTTGTAGCTTGTGTCAGAATTTCCTTCTTTTTGTGGCTGTATAATATTCTATTGTATGTATATACCACATTTTGTTTACCCATTCATCCACCAATGGACGTTTGAGTTGCTTCCACCTTTTGGCTGTCGTGAATAATGTTGCTCTGAACATGGATGTACAAATCTCTCTCCAGACCCTGCTTTTGATTTTTTTCAGTATATGCCCAGAAGTGGAATTGCTGGATCATATAGTAGTTCCAGTTTTAATTTTTTGAACCTTCATACGTTTTTCCATAGAGGCTACACCTTTTACATTCCTGCCTACAGTGGACAAGGGTTACAATTTCTCCACATCCTTGCCAATACTTGCTATTTTTTGTTTTTGATAGTAGGCTTCCCAATGGGTGAGAGGCGATATTTCATTGTGGTGCATTTCCCTAATGATTAGTGACCTTGAGCATCTTTTTATGTGCTTATTGGCCATTTTGTCTTAGCTTTTGACTATTCCAGGCCTTGAATAACTTACCAACTTCAGTGGCAACGGAAATATCTGGGCTCCCTTCTTTGGGCCACATCTTTCTCTGTAGTAGTGGGATATCCTATAGTGTTTAATTTGCCTACTTCTTTCAGCTGTATGTTTAAAATCTTCATCTGTTTCTAAGGTTGGTTCTTGCCCTTCTTTACTAGCTGAATCACTGTGTCTTCATTACTTTAACTCCTTATGTTCTGACATACTCTTCCAGATTCTGCATTATGCAGGCACCATAGTGAGGGAGAGGTAAAGTCAATAAATTCTGGGTCTGCTGAAAACTTCCATTGTCTAAACAAACCCTGTGAACTGAAGAGATTTCCACTCCTCAGGCCTACATCTCTTCTTATCCTACTGCTTCCTGTCTGCCAGGTCTCACCTGTACCTGGGCATGTTCCCTTGAGATGATCCATACTTCTACCCTCCCCAACTCTTGCGCTCTGCAACTCACCTAATAATGCGTGAAATAACAGGTGCTGAACTTCCCAGTCTTTCTTTCTCAAATCTGCCTAAATCAGTGGTTCTCAATTTTGGCTGCACATTGGAATAAGCTGGGGAGATTTTAAAATGACTGATGTCTGGGTTCCACCCCTAGAGCCTTCTACTTAATTGGTCCAATTGCAGCCTGGGCATTGAGATTCTAATATGCAGTCAGGGTTCTAATGTGCAGAGAACTACTGACCTAAATTTTACACATAATTAATTAATCTTATTAATGAATATTATTAATAAATCTTATTAACTCTGTCTCTCAATAGGATCCCAGATCGGGCTCTCTCTGGAAGTTACGGTAGTCATCTCCCCAAGGTTTCATCCTCTGTTAATTATCTTTGGCATCCCAGCCTTCCTCTATGATCTAATCATAAGTCCCCTTTCCTAATTCCAGCTGTACAAGGAGTATTCCTCTTTTTATCTTTCACATCTGTCTAGCCTGTCAGGAATGAAGTAGAAGAAAACATCTTCTCTACCCCACCCTGAACCCCGCCTACAGGCAGGAATACACACTGGCAAATATGAGGTTCAAGGCTTGTTGGAAAATCTCTGGAGACTGATTTCTAGAATTTTACCAAAAGTTGCCCGTTTCTAGGTCTATCCAGCTGGCATCTGCTATGTTAAAGACACATATGCAGCAGGAAAGGCAAGAAACTTCTGAGTTCAGCAGGAAAACTGGGAGGAAGATTGGTAATTGAATGCTTTGAAACTAAGTTGATTTATCTCTCTTTGGAAACTTCAGAATCTTTTGCTCATAGGTCAATTCTTGTGATCGCTCTCAGGTAAACCATTTCTAGAGTCTGTGACTGGTGGAACTCTCCTTCCTTAAACTCAAGACGTTGTTGAAAGTCATTCTATTATTCTACTATGAAGAGGTAAACACATTACACATTTTTCCTTGATATTAATTAGGGTGTGTGTTGATCTGCTTACTGGTAAGAGCCACGGGGAAGACTTTTTCTCTAATGACTTCTCCTCTGCAGTTACATGAGCTGCTTTGTGGAAGTTGTCTTTGCTTCAAGTCCTAACAGCAGCACTGGTTCATCCTGTTTGGGCCCTACAAGGACAGAAGACGTCATGGTAGAGAAGACACTAAGCAACGAGTCATCAGGCCAGACCTCTCCCGAGAGTCAGAGGTCAGCATGGTTCAGCAAAAAACGGCAATTAATCAAGATGCAATTAACTTGCTAACTGGAGCCCTTCAACTACCTTCCCTGGAAGGAATAAAGGATCGTCTAGTCTCTGCCATGTCTTTGTGAGGCCCTTGTCCTAGTCTGCTTAGGCTGCTATAACAAATTACCATAGACTGGGTGGCCTAAACAGCAGACACTTATTTCTCATAGTTCAGAATGCTGGGAAGTCCAAGATCAAGGTGCCAGCAGATTAAGTTCTTGGTGAGGGCCCACTTCCTGGTCTATAGATGGTTGTCTTCTCTTGTATCCTCACCTAGTGGAGTGCAGAGAAGCAAGCTCTCTTGTGTCTTTCTTGTAAGGACATTAATCCCATCATAAGGGCTCCACTCTTATGAGCTAATTACTTTCCAAAGGTCCCATCTCCTACTACCATCACGTTGGGGATTAGGGTTTCAACATATGAACTTTGGGAGGACACAAACATGTATCCATAACAGCCGTTCTCTGTGCTCTAATCTCATCAGTGTCTAGGAATCCTATTGATAAGCATATTCACTGCTGTCCATGAGCCAGCCTTCCTGCCTACTCCTGAATCTATCACCACTATGCCTAATGGACACCCCTACCAATTGAAGTTAGACATACTCAACTGCTTACCTGTGTGCCCCAAACACTGAGTTTCTCCCTTCAGCTGAGTTTCTTCCCAGGTCACGTAGCTGTGTGTAGCTCCTCAGTACCTGCCTCATTTTAATGAGTCAGCACAGGCCAGGTCCCCAGCCTTGCCCTGGCCTCCTCCTGCTGTAGACCCACATGCTCATGCCTGTCTTTGGTGGTGAGGAAGAACACCAATGTGGAGCAAGGCTATAGGATTCAAGTTCAAGTTATGCTCTGATACCTGCTATCTGTGAGACCTTCCCAAGTCTCATTTTCTTCAGGTGTAAAAATTGAGAAAGAACAGTAATTACTTGATAGGATTTCTATGAGGTTTAAAATGAGACAATCTATATAAAGACCTTGGCACAATGCTTGGCACATCACGAGGGCTCAGTAAATGCAATACGTGTTATCTGCGTTAGTTCAGTTGCAAGAAACATAAACTGACCAATCTAGCTCCAGAGACAATGGGGCTTGTTGAAAGGCTGCAGAAGAATTTCACAGAACCCAGTTTCTATTGCAGTAAGGACAGATGGGTGTCCAGGAACTGGGAAGTCACAGACAACCACTCCCTGGGTCTCTAATTCTGTCTCTGTCTCTGTCTGTGTGTCATTTCTGCTTCTTGCTGTGTGTTGATTTCTTTCTACTGATTTTCTTTGAGCACCTCCTTTCTCAGCTTACTCACAGTTGTTCTCCAATATTCATTCTCTCATTTTTCTTTTAACAACAGAACCCTAGCATTTAGCTGGACACAGGGGATCCCAGCTAAGATTATATTTTCTGGGCTCTGTTGCAGCTGGATGTGGCCATATGACCAAGTTCTGGTTTGATGTGGATGCATTGTATGCAACTTTGTGGTTATAGAAAAGGGCATTCTCCTTTTTCCATCCTCATGTCTCAAAAATCGTTATGGGAGTAAGCTATTGTGGACCATGCAACTCTCAGGATGTATTGGGCACAGATCAAAGGAGCCTGGGTCCCCAGCCATGAGTCTAGACTATTTTTGTTCAGGCTGTTATGTGGGAGAGAAAAACAAGTTCTCTTATCTTGTTTAAGCCATTTTACTTTTTCTTTATTAAGTATCTTTATTAAGTATTTATTATGAATCTGTGTCCTAATAGTTGAGTCATTGCTCTCATTGGCTTGTACAACTTTGGCCTTCCTTGGCCTCAGGTAAATATTACCTTTAAGTGCAGGCACTCACCATTGTCCAACTGACTCTAACTTTGAGTTTCCATTTCCAAATTCTGATGAAAAGGAATCTAATTGGCCAAGCTTGAGTCAGCTATCTAGCCTGGTCCAATCATTTGTGGCTGGGGTTTTGGGGTGGAGTAGGAGAGGAGGGGGGTCATGGGAGTTGCCCTATCCAAAGACTCTCGATGCTGCAGGTTCATTAATAAGATGATATGGATGTTAAGATAATTATTGGCGTGACTGAAACCCTGAGATGTAAAACGAATGTCCAGAAAACAAGCTTTTGTTGATTAAAAAAAAGTGCTTCTGGGATATGCTGAGGATCAGGAAAGATTCACATCAAACCCCCAGAACCCTCTATTTCTGTAGGATGGTATAATTATCACCGAATACAATGAACATCCTGCACACATAAAGAACTCAAATCATAAAGTATGCTCGCAATTAGGTGTATTTATTGAATTGACAAAGCCTAAACAGTATACCTATAGATTTTATAAATATTTTTGGCCTGAATTAACTTGAATTTACCAGGAACTAAGTATATTCAGGTACTTCATACCTCGGAAATTTTGGTTATTCAAGATTTTGCTGTCTATGAAGTTGTTACCTGTGACATCGTCAAATGTTTTTATGATAACGTAATTAAACTGGGTGCAATAGAAACAGCTCCCATAATTTCATACCTAGGTTTAAGTGTCATACTTCAACTACAGATCAATATCAAAGGACAACGTGAGATTACTGGGGATACAGTCCCTGAGATGCTCTTTGTCTTTAGCAGTGAAGCCATTTTGTTTCCGCCAAGGCTATACAGTAGCATTTCCAAACATGTGTTCTGCAGACCATTGGGACCCATCGATACTCCAGGAAAAGAGGAGTTCCATCATAAAATAAATTTGGAAAGTATCCTGCAAGTTATAGTTTCCTCTTGGAGGTTCATAATGCTATGCATAACTAAAGCTCTGAAACATCCTGCTGAAATGAAACATGTCACATCTGTTGAACATTGTTTAATCCCGTGTTTCCCCAAAAATTCACATTTTGGAAAATGTGGTGTATGTGTATGTATTATCATCGGGAGGGAGAGATGAAATAATGGGGCTGTGGATAGACTTGTAAGAAACAGGGGTCAAAGTAGTGTAATTAGAGGTGAGCTTGCTCAAGAAAGACAATTTTCACGCTTTGAAGCTGCGAAGGGCTATAGACATGTCTAAATAGAGCAAAAAGGGTGAAGAGACGTGTATATTAATCTTTACCACCAGAGCTATGCTTATGCCTAAACACACATCCATTTGTATAATACTTAATTATTTATAAGGCAATTATACATGTGTATAAACTTTTACTTAATCCTTGTATTAACCCCATGATATGAAGTGTTGTTTTATTTTGAAAATGAGAAAGCTGAACGTGAGAGTAGTTAGTGACTGGGCTTAAAACATGAGGACACAGAGCAAGGAGAAGATGAAGGGGAGATACTCGACCACCTTCAAAAAGGCTGTCTTCAGATAAGTTTGGAGAGGCAGAGACACAATGGAGCATTGGACACTCTAAAATACTGGCAGTAGAAAAACTCATTTACCTTAGATTAAACCCAAAGTTTTTTGCACTTGCCAAATCTATTTGCCTACAAGAACTTTTGTTAGCGTTATTTTTTCCACATTAACTTCCTATCAACTTTCTGTGGAAAATATTTTGTGAATGGCTGCTCATTCTCATGAGCATTGATTTCTTACTGAACAAAGACAAGAATCATCACGTCGACAGCCCTCACACAATCCTGGCTTGTTAGTCAGACTACATTACGTGAAAATCTATGAGAATTCCTGGAACTGGATTAAAGTTTACCTTTGTGGTTTATATAAAGAACACCCTTGCTAAGTAATTCCCATCAACCTGATCTCCCTTCCTACTGCAATTTGTCCAAATTATTCTGATGTGACTTAGCTCAGAGAAGCTTTTCTGTTCTTCGTGCTTTCCAAGAATTGAGCCAGGTTGACTCCGTCCACAGGTTACTTAAAGTATTTGGAATCTTGTATACCCTCTGACAAATAGATGGGAAGCATGGGCCAAACTTTAAAAATGAATATTCCAGATGAAAATCAACTGATAACCATACCCAGATGTTAATTCAGTGAATGCATCTCATGTGATGCCATGGTAATGGCGAATTCCAAGTTTTTGGTGGGCCAAAGTGGGGAATGTTTAAAGTTTTCCTGACTGCAGTTAAAAGCCATATCTCCTTTGTTGGGGAGGTCCTACTTCTTTCATTTGCAGTCTCCCAGCACTCTATGAAAAGTCATTATAAACACTTTGAAGGATAATTCCGGGAAATGTACTTAACAGCATATTGTGAAAATGCAAAGACAAAAAGGCATGTAAGCCACACACTTCACCCTGAAAGCATTATTTCGGGGGAGAAAGTTAATGCCACTTAACTCTTTTTTGATTCAAATTTTCCTTTAATTCATATTCATTCTAAGTGACTAACAGAACAGAAGAGGAGTAACTTTGAAGGAATGTTTACAGGTCTGATCTTTAAATTTTTTTTCAACTTTATTGAGATATAGTTGACACAAAACATTGTGTAAGTTTAAGGTGTACAGTGTGTTAATTTGACACATATATTGCAAAATGATTACCACTGTAGGGTTAGTTCACACTTCTATCTCCTCACATAATCACCATTGCGGTGAGAACATTTAAGATTTGCTATCGGAGCAACTTTTCACATGCAATACAGTATTGTTAACTATAATCACCAAGCTGTATGTTAGATCCCCAGAACTTATTCACTGACATATAAAGTTGTGTAAGTTTAAAGCGTACAATGTGATGATTTGATCTATGTCTGTATTGTGAAATGATTCCCATAATAAGGTTAGTTAACACATCCATTGCCTGACATAATTACCATTTTGTTAATGTTATGGCGAGAACACTGAAGCTCTACCATCATAGCAACTTTCAAGTACACAATATTGTCAACTGTAGTGACCATGCTGTACCTTAAATCCCTAGAACTGGTTTATTTTATGACTGAAAGTTTATACCCTTTGACCAACATCTCTAAATTTCCCCAACCTTTTGACCCCTGCCAACCACCATTCTACTCCCTGTATGAGTTCAGTGTTTTCAGATTCCCCATATAATTGAGATCATACCGTATTTGTCTTCCTCTGGCTGACTTATTTCACTTAGCATTATGCCCTCAAGATTCATCCATGTTATCACAAATGGCAGGATTTCCTTCTTTCTCATGGCTGAATAATATGCAATTGTGTATATATATACATGCATATATATATATATATATATATACACACACACACATGTACATATATATCACATCTTATTTATTCATCTATTGATAGAGACTTCGGTTATTTCCACGTCTTGGGTAATGTGAATAATGCTGCAATAAACATGAGAGTGCAGGTTTCTTTTCAATATAGTGATTTCATCTCCTTTGGATATATACCTAGAAGTGGAATTGCTGTATCATATTTTAGTTCTATTTTTAATAATTTTTTGAGGGACCTCCATACTGTTTTCCATAGCGGCTGAACCAATTTACATTCCTACCAGCAAACCACCAGGGTTCCCTTTTCTCCACACCCTCATCAGCATTTGTTATCTCTTGTCTTTTTGATAGTAGCCAATCTAACAGGTGTGAGGTGATATCTCATTGTGTTTTGATTTGCATTTCCATGATGATTAGTGAAGTTGAGCATGTTTTCATGTACCTGTTGGCCATTTGGATGTGTTCTTTGGAGAAATGTCTACTCTAGTTCTCTGCCCATTTTTTAATTCTTTTGTTTTCTTGCTATTGATTTGTTTAAGTTCCTTATATATTTTAGACACTAAACCCTTATTAAATGTATGATTGATAAATATTTTTGCCTATTCTATAGATTGCCTTTTTCTGTTGGTG
Source organism: Equus caballus (assembly GCF_041296265.1). Classification (NCBI taxonomy): domain Eukaryota; kingdom Metazoa; phylum Chordata; class Mammalia; order Perissodactyla; family Equidae; genus Equus; species Equus caballus. The sequence continues at coordinate 56,981,070 of NC_091703.1, read as the reverse complement.
ATTATTTCTTTTGCTGTGCAGAAGATTTTTAGTTTTATGTAATCCCACTTGATTTTTTTTATTTTGTTACTTGTGCTTTTGGTGTCATATCAAAATAATCATCTTCAAGACCAATGTCAAGCAGCTATTTTCCTATGTTTTCTTCTAGACATTTTACAGTTTAAGGTTTTACATTTAATTTTTGTGAGTGGTGTAAGATGGGGTCCAATTTCACTCTTTTGAATGTGAGTATCTAGTTTCCCTAGCACCATCTATTGAAGAGACTAGCTTTTCTCCATTGTATATTCTCGGCACCCTTGTCAAGTATTAATTGACCGTATATGCAAGGGTTTATTTTTGGGCTCTCAATTCTCTTCTGTTGCCCTATTGTTTGTTTTTATGCTGTTTTGATTATTACAGCTTTGTAGCATAGTTTGAAATCACAAAGTGTGGTGCCTCTGGTTTTGTCCTTCTTTCTCAAGATTTCTTTGGCTATTTGGGTCTTTTGTAGTTTCATGTGAATTTTAGGATTATTTTTTCTATTTTTGTGAAAACTGTCATTGGAATTTTGATAGGGATTGCACTGAATCTGTAGTTTGCTTTTGGTAGTGTGGACATTTTAATGATATTAGTTCTTCTGATCCACAAATGAGGGATATCTTTCCACTTATTTGTGTCTTTTTCAATTTCTTTCAACAGTGTCTTATAGTTTTTCTCTTATAGTTCCTTGGTTAAATTTATTCCTAAATAGTTTATTGTTTTTGGTGCTGTTGTAAATGGGCTAGTTTTCTTTATTTCTTTTTCAGAAAGTTCATTGTCAGTGTATAGAAATGCAACTGACTTTTGTACATTGATTTTATATCCTGAAACTTTACTGAATATGTTTGTTAGTTCTAACAGGCTTTTTTTGGGTGGAATCGTTAGGATTTTCTATACACAAGATCATGTTATCAGCAAACAGAGAAAATTTTACTTCTTCCTTTTTGATTCTGATTTGGGCACACTGAAAGCTGCAGGGCAGGGGGCCCTGTGTCTGCAGAGTCTTGGCGCTGGTGCACACATTGCAGTGGAGCCTGGTGGTTAGAGTTGGGCCAGCAGAGTACAGGTGCACAGCTGATGGTGCTAGTTGCAAGCAAGCCCATCTGTACAGGCCAGTGATAGGAGACAAGGCTGAACTTAGGCCCAGGAGCAGCCTCAGGGGCCTTGACTGTCTGCATGCACTCCTGCGGCTGCAGGATCTCCTCATGGGCAGGCACACAGAGGTGGAATCTTCTTATGCGGACTCCTGGGCTCTCTCAGAGATATTTTTGTTCATGGATAGGTGTCTGATTGTTGCTCTTTGTTTGGGTCCAGAGATTGGGGTCTCCAACTTCACCATCTTGGTGATGTCACTACCTAAATGTTTTAAAATAAAAATATGTAGATCTATCCCTTCTTTTGTTCTTTTTTAGCTTTTGTCTCCCATTCATAATTGACAAAGATAAGATGGCACTTTATTATAAAGTCCCTCAACTTCTGTGAACCTCAGTTTTCTCACACCTAAAATGAGAGGATTGGGCCAGAAGTGTGTAGGGCCCCTTCGTTCTATAGCATTAGTGCAGTTTCTGGCCCATGGTGGGTACTTAATAAATACTAGTTAAATAATTCTAGATATTCAGTCACATATTCTGACCTCTACCAACCATAACAGTTCTGCCATCCAGCAGACCCAGGTTAATATCGTGGCTCTGCAATTTGTTATTCTGTGAACTTAAGCAAAACATCCTTTCCAAGTCTTTGTGGCAATATCTATAATGTGGATAAAAAGTGTCCACACCATTAGCTTAGTAGAAGAGGAGGTGAGGCAGCCTCCACAGCCCTCAGGGCAATGCCTGATACCAAGCAAGCACGCAGCAAGTAGTTGCAGCTATTATCATACTAATAGGTACTATAAGAAAAAATTCTCACTAGCAGCATCTCTATGGGAATTCCCTGAAAGCCTTTGCTAAAGCAGTTCTCTTTATAGGTGCTTGTCTGCCTCACATGGCATCCATTCACTGGGGAATGTGTTCACAGTCAAAAAGTTCTGATATCTCCATGTTCCCAGTACCTGGAAAATCACTTGCCTCATTATTAATGCTCCTGAGTGCCTCCTCTCCACCCCACCTTCTCCATCTCCTCCCCACCGTCTCTGCCCCACCATCATCCAGTCAACTCCTGTGCATCCCACTCTTACCAGCATTGCATCCTTCCCTTTCCTGATTAAAGCACTTTCACACTCTCCTGGCTCGGTCACTCTTCTTCTCACGCTGTCTCACTGAATGCAAGCTACTTCCCCATCATGATTCTGACTATCTTATTCACCTCTCTATCCCAAGCACCTAAGCACATAATAGGTGTACCACAAATATTTGTTAAATGAACAAATAAACAATGTATCCAGTGCTATTGCCTATTTTAAGAAAGCGTGGCTCTAGATGCATGTTTCAAAATACAATGATAGCCTTCCTCTTATTGGAGAAGTTCCTGAGTGTCCATTATCCAAAGATCGCATAGTTGATTCAGAGATAAATGGTCTGCTTTTCCATTTCCCCACCCTTTTCTACGCCCTCTGCTGGATATGGAACAGCAATAGTTCTTCTCTCTGACTAATGCACAATTTGTCTGTTTTATCCTTCCATTAAAGAACTAGAGGTTGGATGAGTGTTTGAACTTCAAAGGCTGCCTCCTGTGTTGTAAAGCCATAGAGAGGAAATCTAGAAGTGATTAAGTCATCACTTAGGTGAAATTTATGTTGATTTTGCACCATTTGTAACAGACAAGAAGACTAAATGTGCTTGTCTGCAAAAAGTAGCTGAGAGTAAACTGCAAGACCAATTTGTTTTCAGAAGCAGGGTTTTCCTTTGCTTTGGCAAGGAGAATAAATTTCATCCATCTGTAGGTCTGGCTTTGCTGGTTGTTAAGGCTGATGATTTCTGAGAACGAGCACCATCTTTATTTGCTTAAAATCATCTGTAACCTCTTTTAACTCTGTGTCTAATAAATCTCCATTATTTGGAAATTACATTATGAAGTAGTTTATCTGAAAGCTAATTCCAAAAAAACGCATTTTAGCTTGGCTTATCTTTAATAAAATAAATAACCTCAAAAGAATCTTACCTCTACAAATGTCTTATTTTCAGATGTTATTATCTGGATATATAATATACAAATAGAGTTTATCAAAACTACTAACATGGTTAAGAAAATGTCTATGGAGTGGTGACATTTAATTTAAGCTAGAGGTCTGTGCAACAGTTTGAATGGTATTGTGAAAAGAGAAATAAGAGTATGGATCTTGTCAAGGGACAATGACTTTATTCATTCATTCTTTGCTAGGCAGCTACTTTGTGTTAGGCATTGCACCATACTCATGATATACAATTCATTCATTCATTTATAAATTCTTTCAAAAATTATGCATTGAATATAGAGGTGCCAGGCACAATTCTAGATGCTGGGAATGAATAAGTCACACATGGTCCCTGCAATCAAGAAGCTTATATTATGTGATGGAGGGAGATGGAAAATATAGACAGTAAGGATACTAGAGCTTCTTCAAAGAGCAACACTAAAACAAATAGCTGACTTTTCAACAAAAATTATGGAAGCAGAAGTCTTTGAAATAATATTTTTAAAGTGCTGAAAGAAAAAAAAAACACACTACCAATCTAGAATTCTGTATCCTGAAAAAAAGTGTTCCAAAAATTAGGGCAAAATGGCTGGCCCCATGGCCGAGTGGTTAAGTTCACGCGCTCTGCTGCAGGTGGCCCAGTGTTTCGTTGGTTTGAATCCTAGGCGCGGACATGGCACTGCTCATCAAACCACGTTGAGGCAGCGTCCCACATGCCACAACTAGAAGGACCCACAATGAAGAATATACAGCTATGTACTGGGGGGCTTTGGGGAGAAAAAGGAAAAAAATAAAATCTTTAAAAAAAAAATTAGGGCAAAATAAAGACATTTTCAGACAAAAGTTGAGCAAAGTTGTAATACGAAGAGCTTCAATATAAGAAATCCTAAAGGAAGTTCTTCAGGGTGAAAGAAAATGATCCCAAGGAACTGCTGGAAGGAAAGAAGATCCCCTGAAAGGGTAACTGCTAGTAAATGTGAAAAAAATATTTGCAACTTAAAGCAATAAAAGTAGTAATGTATTATGAGATTTATAACATTTGTGAAAGTAAACTACTCAAAAACAATACCATAAAGGCAGGAGAAAGGTAAATGAAGTCAAATTGTTTTGCATTATTCATTAAGCGGTGAAAGTACTAATTTAAGGTAGATTGTACTTAAGAATGAGATGCACTTTGTAATCTTTAGAGCAATCACTAAAAGACTAATATAAAAATGCTTAACTGAAAGCTAACAGAAAAGGTAAAATGGAATACAGACAAATACTTGATTAATTACACAGAAGTTTAGAAAGCAGGAGCAAAAAAACAGATGGTTGAATAGAAACAAAAAGCGATATAGTAGACTTATACACCAAAATGTTAATAATTACACTAAACATTGGTGGACTAAACACTACAGTTGAGAGAGCAAGATTGCCAGACTGGACTTTAAAAATTATCCCAAGTATTTCCAGTTTGTAATTTACACATTAAATGTAAGGACACAGATAGGCTGAAAGTAGCATGATGGTAAAGATATACTGTGCTAACATTAACCAAGAGAAAGCTGGCATGGCCGTGGCTATCAGACAAAGTACACTTTAAGAAAAGGCATATTTCTGGGACATAAAGAAGGACATTTCATAATGATTCAAGGGTCAATTCCACAGAAAAACATAATTCTAAATGTATATGTATCTAATAATATATAACTAAAATATACAAAACAAAAATAAAAGAATTATACAAATCAACAATCACAGATATAGATTTTTAAATCTTAGTAACTGATAAAAGAAGACAAAAAGTCAGTATTCCAAAACTTTAGTGTTCCAAAAATCTTTTTCAATGCATATGGTGGGACAGCCACCAAAATAGACCATATTCTGGAACAACAAGAGAGTTTCAACCAATTACGAAGGATTGAAATAATACATAGTATATTCTCTGACCAGAGTGGAATTAAACTAGAAGCAAAAACAGAAAGAGAACTTGAAAACCTCCAATTGTTTGGAAATTAGGCAACATATTTCTAACTCGTGAGTCAAAGAAGAAATCATAAGAAGAAAAATTGGAAAATATTTTGAAGTGAATGATAGTGAAGATATGACATATCAAAACATGTTGAGAGGCCAGCCCCATGGCTGAGTGATTAAGTTTACAGGCTCCAGTTCAGTGGCCCAGAGTTTCACCGGTTTGGATCCTGGGCACGGACATGGCACCACTCATCAGGCCATGCTAAGGTGGCGTCCCACATAGCACGACCAGAGGCACTCACAACTAGCATATACAACTATGTACTGGGGGGCTTTGGGGAGAAGAAAAGAAAAGATTGGCAACAGATGTTAGCTTAGGTGCCAATATTTAAAATAGCAACAACAACAACAAAAGCATGTTGAATACAGCTAAAACAGTGCTTTGAGGGAAATTTATAACTTCAAATACAATATTAGAAAAGAAGAAAGATCAAAAATTAACAATCTAAGCTTCCATCTAAAAACTGTTTGATGAAGATTAGCAAATTGAACCCAAAGGAAGTAGAAGTAACAAAATCATAAAGATAAAAGAAGAATCATGAAAATAGAAAGCATTTGTAAACAGAGAAAAGCTACAAAATTAAAAGCTGTTCTCTGAAAAGATTAATACATTTGATAAACCCTTAATGAATGATTGATCAAGGAATGGAAGAATCAAAGAAAGAAAGAAATTTATCAACTTATCAAATTTATCAAAACTGCCAACAAGAAATAGCCACTCTAAATAATCTGACATATATTAAAGTGGTCAAATCTGTAGTTAAAAATATTCCCACAGAGAAAGCTGCAGGTCTAGGTGGCTTTGCTGATGAATTCTTCAAAATATTTAAAGAAGAAATAATATAAATATTAAGCATAATCTTTTAGAAAACAGAGGAATAAGGAACACTTCCCAACTTGCTTTATGAGGATAGCATAACAATGAGACCAAAAGCTGCTGAAGGAAGCAAAAGAAAGGAAAACTATAGGCCAGTATAGCTCAGAAACATAGAGAAAAAAATCCTAAATAGAATATTAGCAAATGGGACCCATGATAATGCATCATGATCAAATGGTGTTTATTCTAGGAGAAGCTATTTTTCTATTCAAAAATATGAATCAATGTAGTCTACTACAATAACAGCTCAAAGGAGAAAAATTGCATGAGTATCTTTAAATGTAGAAAAATCATTTGATAAAATTGAATACCTGTTTATGATAAAGATTCTCCTCAAGACTGAGACAGAATCTGAAACTTATAAGACGTCTACAAGAACTCTATAGCTAATATCTTATTTAATGGTGAAATATTGAATGCTTTCCTCTAGAGGTTAGGAACAAGAAACAGATGATGCTTATTTCTACTTCCATTCAGCATAGTTCTGGAGGTTTCATTTGGGGGAATAAAGTAAGAAAAGGAAGTAAAAGATACAAAAATAGGAAACAAAGAAGTAAAATTCATACTGTTCACACATGGCATGATTGTTTACATAAAAAATTCAAAAGAATCTACACATTGTTAGATTTAATCAAGAAATTTAGTGTGTTTATTGCATACAAAGTCAACAGACAAAATCTGATTTAATTTCAATATACTAGACTAAACAAACTATTGGAAAATGAAATTTTGAATAAAGTACCTTTTACAATAGCATCAAAAAAATTAAATACTTAGGAATAAACCTAATGGAAAAATGTGCAAGATCTCTACATCAAAACCACCAAACGCTGTGGAGAAAAATTCAAGAAAGTCATATGTCAATGGAGATAAACCATGCTCATCTGTTAAAGATTAAATATGGTTATTAGGCCAATTCTCCCCAGCCGATCTATAAATTCATCAATGCTAACCAAAACCCCAGGGAAGGAGGGTTTTTTTGGTAGAAATGTCCAAGTTGAATTTAAGATTATATGGAAATGCAATAAACCTAGAATCCCAAGACAATTTGAAGAACAGAATTGGACGACTTGTACGCTACCGCATCTCACAACTTATGAAACTGTGAAAGTACTATGGTATTGACAAAGGAAAATCAAGTATACCGAAGGAAAAGAACAGAGTCCAGAAACAGACTTTCATGTGGAAGATCAGCCGATTTACAGCAAGTGGACCTCTGCGACTCAGTGGGGAAATGACAGTCTTTTCAATAAATAGTAATGGAGCAATTAGATACATGGATAGGAAAAAAAATAACTCTGACCTGTAGTTCACTCCATACACAGAAATGTATTTGAAATGGATCTTAGACTGAAGCATGAAAAGTAAAACAATTAAGCTCCCAGAAAAAAAAAAAAAAACAGTAAAATACCTTTATTTTTATGAAGCTCAAGAACTCACTAAACTGATTGATAGTGAGAGAAGTTGGAGGGTGGTTAGCTTTAGGGGGCCTGTGGATTAGGAAGGGGCAGGAAGGGGCAGGGGGACCCTCTGGGGTGCTTAGAAATATTTGTTCCAGGTCATGATGTGGTGGTTGTAAGCATTTATGCATACGTACGGCTCATCGTGCTGTTCTCTTAGATTAGGGCTCTTGACTCAACAAAATAGTACAAGTAAAAATTAACAAATGCATGACAAAAAGAAATCTCAATGGAAATGAGAAAATATTTTGATATTTGTTCTCCTCTTCTCACCTCCCACTCGCACCCCCCAACCCCAGCTGGACCCTTGTCAGTTCCTCTTCTCTATGCTCACCAAAACACTTTTTAAAAGCATTTAAAGTACCAAATCTAAGTTTCTGGTGAGACTTCCCCTTGATTCTAACCCTAAATACGTTCAAAGATTTAACCCTAAATTATTTAACCCTAAATAAGATTTTAACCAAAAAAGTTCTCAGATAACCTAGTGACTTGGCAAAAGCTCAAAATTATATTAACATTGATGAGCGAGCCTCTTGAATAAAATATTGACATCAAACTGAAGCTGAATCGTTTGGCGGTTTAATCAGTGTAACGTATTCTGAGAGTAAAACAGGCACTGTGCTAAACCCAGGAAAATCCATCAAAATGAGATGCAGCCTCTTCCTTCGGTGGGCTCACACTCTAATAATAATAACCAAGCTTTATAGAGCACTTCTTGTGTGCAAGGCATTATTCTAAGTGCTTGACCTGTATTAATTTATTTCATTGTCCCCAAGAACCCAATGAGCTGGGTTATCGTCTCCCATTTCGCAGATGACAAAACTGAGGCACTGAGCAGTTAGGGAATTTATCCAAGATCACACGGCTAATAAATAGTAGAACTGGGGTTTGAATACAGGCATTCTGGTGCTATTCCATATTTTTTACTTTCTTTTGTCCACTTTTGAGAGTGAGAGCTTCCTCTCTGTTAGAATTGGGTAGGAGTACTTTGGGGAGAGGACCCCTCTTTGGAGCTCCTTAAAAGCCCAAGAGCGGCCTAGACTCGGGGGGCCTGTGCAACCAGGATAGGGCTCACCTCTCACCCTCTTGCTGGAGGCCTGGTCTGCAGGAGGTGGTCTCTGGGTCCGTATTTAACCTCTAACATAGGATGAGTGTTCCTGAGCCAGGCTTCCTGTCTACCTTAGAGCAGTCATGTTTTGTCTTAGACAAAGCAGTTTCTCATTCTACAACCTCAGTCCTGTAGCACGCAAGGATAGTTCCCTAACAGATTTTCCTAAGAGGATTTCTGGGGGAGGCTGGAAATTGAATCTTCCTCCTTCCAGCACACCGGCACCGCTGACAGCATTTGCAAAATTCCCCGTAATTAGATTGATTTACCAGTACTACAGATTCAAGGAGTATTTTAGACTTGATTTTATTTTGCTGTGTATGCTTTGTTTATTTCCTTATCGGTGCTCTGGCTTAATTTATTTTTCTCCATCTTACACAGGCCTTTTCCCTGAGGAGTCTGAGAGGTACCCCCTAAACGAGAGGCTTTTTGTCCATCTTTGATTTTTTAAAATTGAGTTTTATTTGACATACAACATTGTGTAAGTTTAAGATGTGCAAAGTACTGACTTGATACATTTATACTGCAATATGCTTGCGTGTAGTGTTAGCTGCCATCTCTATCACGTCATATAGTTATCATTTCTTCTCATGCTGGCCACAAGGACGATCTAGCCTCTCAGCAAGTTTAATGCTTTAATACAATTTTGTGATCTGTAATCACTGTACTGCTGTGTATTAGGTTTCCAGGACTGACTTATCTGCTCGTTGCTTCTTCGATTTTTGGTACAGGGTGTCTCCACCCCAGATATTTGGGGCAGTAGAACTTTTTGTCCTGAGGGGGGGGCTGTCCTGTCCTGTGCATGGTAGGATGTTTAGGAGCATCCCCGGATTCTACCCACCCCATGCCAGTAACGCCCACACACCCAGTGGGGGCGCCAAAAATGTCTCCACACAGAGCTGAATGGCAAGGGGAGAATCACCCAAGACTGAACCACTGCTTTAGGCCACGGTTCACACCAGGAAGAAAGCCAAGTAGTTAGAAAGTCCACGATATCGCATTTCTACACATCCAACCCCAATGCAAATGGTGGACGCCTGCGAGCTCCTCTCGCTGGATGTTGTGTGCTCCCGAGGGCACAGACTCCTGTAGCTTCCAGTCCCGGGCCTGGCAGCTCGTCTGTGGAAAATTTTTGTTGGATGAGTGGAGAAAGTGAACGATGAATACATAAATATTCTTTCTAATGCTACGAATTGGAGGCAACTGGGTGTCAAATAAACCAAATACTTTGACTGGCTTGGTTATTTTTACCCTGAATTGGCTGCCTTGCATCCATTCAGTTGTGTACTCATTGATTCTTTGACTCAGCAAACACTCACTGTGATCTTGCCATGTACAGGCAGCCTTTCCCAGTGGTTCATGGCATGGGCAAGGGTGCTGGATTGCCTGGGTCAAGCCCTGTCACTGCTACTTGTTGGCTTTGTGACCCCAGGCAAGTGCACTGACCTCTCTGTGCCATAGTACATACCCTATGACGTTGTTATAAGGATTCGGTTACTTCATATATGTTAAGCGCTTAGACTATTCCCAGACATCTAGTACGTGCTCTATGTGTTTGCTATTATCATGCCTTATTGGGAAGGTAAAGGACGATAAAGTAAAAGATGTGCGTCAGAATCGCTCTAATTTGAGGCAGAATATAACACATGTTATAAGAGAAGTTCAAACTATATGTGAGAGAGAAGTAAGATCACCTCCAGTGGAGGATGGAGAAAGCAGACATGGTCTTATGGCAGGAGAGACACTTGAGTTGAGGCTTCAAGGATGGGTGGGTAGAGCAGTGTCACGTGAGAGTGATACTGACCCTGATATCAATTTACCTACATTATACCCAGCATATATGGGGTTCAAACCAAAACTCTCATTCCCTGCTTGCTCCCTGGCTTCCTGGCTCCAGAATCCACTATCCTCCAGGAGACAGACACAGCCAAGGACAAGCACCTGGATTCATTATCTCCTCTCTGCAAGGAGATACAGGCTGGTGGGAAAGCTGCTCACCAGCAAGGTCATGGGCTCCCTCCACTCTGCAAGTATTCTCAAGGCCAAAGACAGGCTGGTGGGAAAGCTCCAACCAGCAAGGCCATATGCTCCCCCTCCCCTACCTAAAACCCCCAATAAAAAACCCTTCCTTTTAGCTTTTCACGGAGCTTGGAATTTCAGCCTTAGCTGCCCACTCTCCTTGCTCAGCACTGTGCAATAAGTGCAATAATAAAATTCCTACTTTCTTCCACTACACCCAGTGTCAGAAACGGCTTGCTGTGCAACGGGTGAGCGAACTCACTTCAGGTTTGATATCAAGAGGAGGCTTCAGGAGGAGGCAAGAGCAGAGCAAAGTTGTGGGGACATGTGAAGGGAATGCTGGTGGTCCTGTTGAGCTGGAGTGTTCGGGAAGGGGTGGGAAATAAGTCAGATAACACAGGGTAGGCCCTAACTGAAGGGCTCCACATAAGATCCAGTTTATTCTTCACCACACAACAGCGACGAGTCCGAAACCTGAGGGGACCTGGGTTTCAGGTCCTACTTTCCTTACTTACTAGCTATGTCCTAGACATGTGACAAAGCCTCTCCAAGCCTCAGATTTCTAAACTTAAAATGGGAAAAATAATGCCTATGTTACAGCATTGTTGTAAGAATTAGTGTAAATAATGAATATAAAGGCCTTAGTACATAAGCAGCATTAATTATTATTATTCTAAAAGAGTATCCGAATTGGAAAAGAAGGGAAGGGAAGAAGCAGCAGAAGTGTTCAGGAGCGGACAATGCCGCCTGACCTACCATGGGTCCCTTACAGTGCTCTGTGAGTGACAGGGCTGGGTGGCGATGCTAGAACAAGGGGATGACATCAAGAAATTTAAATCTTTCCCAGCATCTCTCCCAAAAGACCAAATTGTTTTGGTGTTTGTTTTAAGAAGGCAAGCAGGAGAGAGAGGGTTGAGAGGCGTGTGGTACTTTCACAACGCAAAGGAAAACTTCTTTTGCCTCGTCTTATTCATATCCAAGTTCTCTACTACTGCAGCTGCTTCGTTCTTCTCTTCCCTGGATCCGAACTCAGCTGCAAAATTGGCCCCTCTAAACCCAATTGACGCCGACTCTCTTTTTTCCTTCCTCTATCTACCCAGCTCAACCCTTTATCATGGAGGTTGGTTTCACCTTCCATGAGTCTTTCTCTTGCTCTTGGTTCTCCCACCCCCCAGATTTTGTACAGTCAATGGTGCAGAGCTGATCAAGCTGGTCCTACCTTTCCCAGTTGGGAATGTGGGCCAGGGAGAGTGGAAGAGTGGCCTACAATTCTCCTTAGAGGCAGAGACAGGAAGAGAGGCTACAAATATGCATTGATGAAGATGATTTTTGATCCTGTTTTAAAGAATGTTTAGGAGTGAATCTGAGAAGAGAGGAATTTGACTTAATTTCCCACATTAACCAGGTTTTTGGTGATATGCATGTACACAGTGCAAGGGAGCTGCCTGCCTCAGTTTACACCATAATATGGTACTAGCATTTTGGTCTATTATTACATGCACAATGCCCTCCGGTCGGAGACAGCTGGGAACCCACCTGTAGTGGAAGAGAGTTTCAAAGGTTTATCACTTACTTCCAGCTGGGGCAGTTTTACTCCATGGAGAATTGTGGGGCGTCTCAGTAAAGGGGTTTCAGCAAAGACATTACGGGATTCGAGCTTGTGTGAGGTGATTTTGGTGAGAGTTCAAGGAAGCAGGGCCTTATTGTGGATTAGATGCCGTCAGGAGGCAGAAATAATTCTATGACTGGGTATAATTCCTCCCTAGTGGGTACAGAAACATCACGGCACAATGCTCTGGTCCCTTACCCGGCTAGCCTCTTGCCGCACCAACCCATAGTCTGAACTCATCAAGGAAAAGTCTCAACTTATTTTTGGAGATCCTTTAAGATAATCCTCATTTCAAGTCTTGTTCTGTAAATAGAAGATTAAATGGTGCTATTTTCTTAGTCCAATGAGACTGGTGACACAGTGAAACATCTAGGTTTTCCTGGAGTGTCTTTCCAATTTTTAAAAGCTATTCCAGAAAGTGATAAATTGCCTTCCTGGGCCTGGCCACAGTGCCTCTAGACACAATTTCATGGCTTACTGGGTCAGTTTCTGGTCGGCTGGAAAGTAAATGAATTGCTTGAGCAGGGGCTTGTTCCCAGGGCTTGTCCATTTAAGAAAGCTGTGTGACTTTTCTGTCACCTTGGGCACTTTGACCTAACGAAATGCTGCATATAGTTCATTTTCATCTGGCATCTCAGCACATCCCCCTTGGAGCCAAATATTTGTTTCTGAAATTTTCCTTTTCCACTCACTTTATTTGTTTATGATACGGATCCTTTAAACACCAGACTGCCAACTTAACTCTCCTCCGCATAAGGTCATCCCTTAACGAAAATACACATTATGCTTTCCACAAATAGACTGTAATTGGGTGGTGTGCACTGCATGACTCTTGACCTCCTCTTGAACTCGACGCCCAGCATGACTTGCGTGTCTTTGCCAAGGTTGCCTTGCCCGGCTCTGTTATTCCGTGACTCCTGGCTGTTGGGGAAAATGGTTCTTGAGGTTTGAGAGCTTCTGTGGCCTCATATCCACAGAGGATTATTAGCCAGATGCAGTCTCTTCAAGAGTTCAAAAGTTCCCCTGGAGACATGGGTGGACTTACAGACCGAGGGCAAAAGAGGCTCTTAAACTTTTGTATATGCTTGTACCATTTGAAAGATGCTACAAATGTTTGCAGCTTTTAAATAACAGACTCAGAAGATTTCGTAGTCCTCTATCATTAGACTTTTTAACCAGTAAATCTATCCCATGTCATACCAGATGATTCCTTCTGGCCTGTTAACAAGATTCCTTTCTAAAACTGTAAGAGCTGCAGTTGCAACCAGGTCCTTGATGAATACTGCAGGTCAGAGCTGCTTGGCACACGATCCTTGGCTTTCCAGGATCCTTTGGGTTTTGTAAGGAAAGCCAGAGCTTATCTAGCATCCAGCTTTCAGGGGAAATCACAAAGAGCAGACAGGCTCCAGAAGTAGGACAGGGCCTGAGCCTTCAGTGTGCTGAGGGCTATGACTAACGGCCCCTCCAGTGCGAAGAGGGGAGACTGAATATACAAAGGGACAACCGTCAGAGCACATACAAAGATAGAACTTTGACCCACAGTCGGTAGTGACCAGTCTAGGAAGCCAGTCAATGTCTCTAACGGCCCCTCCAGTGTGAAGAGGCTCTGACAGCCCCCGAGAAGGCAGCTGGACTCTGCTCAGTTTCCCATCATTTCCATCTGTAACCCCCAGAGCCAGCTATGGAGAAGTAGACCGTTCTCCTAACAGGCCTTCTGGAGGGGGTGGTTGTAGCACAGAGGGCTTTTGCAAATGTGGACATGCTCCTTTCTTGCAGCATCCCATGAAAATCCTATTGCTGAGCTTGGAAAGGGATGCCTTTAGACTAAAACGCATCCCTAAAAGCTCCCTAATATCATCTAGCAGGCTCAGTCTAAAGAAGTAATAATGCGAACCACGACTCTATTACACTGGGAATGTTTTAGTAATTAAAGCGAACCCGGGAGAAAGGAACGTGTACAAGATGAGCAACTTTGACAAACGTTTTGCTGTGTGGAGGCATATCAGGGGTGAGAAGAGTGCTAAAGAAAATTAATTTTTTTAGATTACTAATTTGAACTGACCTAGGTAAGGACAGGTTTTTCTCCTGAAGAGAGGACTCATTTCTCTTCCTTTCTCTCTCAGCCTCAACTGTGCCCCATCACCGTAGACCCATCCATGCATAGGTTTCAAGTACCTGTGCACAAAGGGGGACCGAACCATCAGGAGTTACGTAGGTGTGAGGTTTCTCCTTGTCCTTGTCTCATACCCAGGAAATATGTCTGGTGAGTTAAAGAAAAATGAAAACCCCAGGCAAATTATGAAGCAGGCCTGTTTATATTTGGTGTTTCCCAGGCCCTGGTAAGGGGGAGAATTTCACCTTACTCAGGTCTGGCCGTCTCTGTCACCTTGTCCCTTCCTCCATAAAGGGATGATCCTATGACCAATATTTTCAGAACCCTATTTTCTCACTTCTAAAGTAGCAGGTAGCTAGGCTATGACTAGTGGGTGCTAGATTATCTTACTCCATTTTTGTCACCCAAGTTAAGTGTATTCTAACATGATAGGGGGACAACACTCTAGTGCTGGCTGGCTAATTCCATGGTTTTAGGATGGACTGGACATGACAAACCCAAGAGGGGGGCAGTCAGGCCCTGGTCCCTCTTCCAGCACTCTGAGGAGGAAGCTGAGCACCAACCAGCTTTGCACCTTGTGCAAGTTACCTCGCTGGGCCTCAGTTTTCTCATCATTAAATTTGGTGAAATAATGGTAACATGTAGCATTTATTGAATGCTTATTCTTTGCCAGGCATTGTTTTAAGCATGTCTTATCTATTAACTTACTGAAACCTCACAAGAAACTTAACTTGAGTCTCGTTACTTCACTTCTCTGAGACGTGTGTGTGTGTGTTTTAATCTGGAAAATTTAGATAATTTTACTAAGACCTAAGAGTTGAGGTAAGTACTCAAGTGAAAAAAAATGTAACGTGCCTGTTCACGGTGAATCTGTGTGTGATAAATGGATATAAGAAGTACTGTGATGTTCGCTGTTCTTCGCTGGGTGGAAAATCCACTCTCTTCCTTGACAAATACTTGGAGCCTGATTTTTTTTCCTTCATGAATTAATAAACTCTCCCCATATTGTTAAGCAGCAGCCTATCTTAATTTATTAGTTTTTGGGTCTTGCTCCTTCAAATAGTTATTTAAACTTTCTTCCATACTTAATGTAGCACAGAAACACTATTTACCATTGATGGACCCATAACTGACTGGAAATATGTAAAACAGTTATATTGTGTTTGGGAGGACGTAAGTGCCATGAGGACAGGGATTTTTTCCATTTCTTTTTCCCACTGCTGTATTCCCATAGTTTAGAACAGTGTCTTGCACATAGTAGGTAATGAATATTTATTGAATGAATGAATGAATGGAACAGCAGACACGAACGCACACCCTTTTATCTTTGTAGAGTTGCTCTAAGCAGAGCTGTAAGAAGCGTCTTAAGTCTGGTTTTTTAAATCAAATGAATTAATGCAAACAAATGAATGAATATTCTTTATCAAATGAATGCCTATTAAAGGCTTTTGAAAACTGCGAAGTGCTACAGAAATAGAGGGGGTAACTTTTGCTTCTTGCTGGGTAAGTGGTTGGAAAAAAAGGTTCTATAAGAAACAATATCGGGCTTTCTAAGTTTGTTCTGAGTTTATTTAAAGAAAATGCATGTAAGCAATAACCAGAGCACTGTATTCTATTTGAAAATTGAAAAGGGTCCAAGAAGTAAGATGTGAGGAAAATCTGGCTTCCCTGATAGTTTGCTGAGCGTGTGGCAGATGTGTTTGTAATTCAGCACAATTGTTTTTCCACCAAAAGCCAATACTAATCTTTTAACAGCTTCTTACCACATTAGACTCAGTCTTTCACTTTCTATCAATTCCATCTGAAGGGTCAATTTTGTCTGTTTGAAAGAAAGCAGAGTGACATTCACCCAGATGTTCCAGAGAAGTGCAGGAAGCTAGCTGGATCACTGTCCTCTGTTCTTCACTTGATGTGTTGAGTGTTACCCCAGCAACTAGCTAAAGCCCACGACAGCCCCATACTACCTCTGACTGTTGGGCTCCTGGTCCATGTTTAATTCACGTTAAAAACCTTGTTATCAGTGGAGGCTGGAGACCTAGCTCTCTGTAGATACCCCCACAATGTTCAGTAGCCACTTAAAGAAGGATGAATAGCAGATTTCAATGCCGAAGATACACAACTGGTGGAAAAGCTGTATATTGCCCTTATCCATTGGTGATTTTAAAATATGATTCCTTTAGACGTGAAATCTCTTAAGCAAACTATGTCAAGGTCCTTTAGTTGGGGAGAACTATATCTTTGTGTTATATTTGCTTTTTTTCTTTTTCAGCTTATACCTCCCTACTTTATCCTTATTTCCATGACTTCTAGACAGTTCTTTTTGTGTTTGTTTGTTTTAAGAGTTGTCACTTTTTTCTTTAAATTCTCAACATGAATGGAAATAATTGATCAAATGGTTATTGCCCCGAAGCTCACTCTGCAGGGATACTATTCTATCTATGTCATCGGTAATTATTATAACTTAGTTTCCAAGGTTTCCCCAAAGATATATCTTGAGATTTTCCAGGAAATCTGGCCTGTTTCAGATGATGTTAAGGGAAATTTTATGAGTGTTCTGGCCCAGGGTTGTTTTTCCCTTTGGTTTATTTAACTACTTATTGTACTCTGGGGTGGGGATTGTGAGAATACAAGCAAAGAACAGAGCAGAGGCCAAAGAGGAATAACCTCTGGCTGAATGTCCTCGGGATTCACCCTCTGAATGTGTTTGACTGGTTTCTGATGAAAGGATCAGAAACCTGGACCCAAGTGGCTTGAACAATGAGGGGATTCATTAATTCACATTACAAGACGTTGTGAGGGAGGCCAGGTTTCAGGCACAATTTGTTAGGCTCTGTCTTTGCTTCTCTGTGACCCCCTTGGCCCTACTATCCATTGAGTGTCGACTTTATTCTGGGCTGGTAATGAGAGGCTGCAAGAACCCCAGGTATCACCTCCAGACATGACAATGTTCCCAGAGAGAGTGCAAGTCTTTGGGTTTTCTCTGCATGTCTTTTTAAGGGCACGTCCTTCCCATGTAACTACCAGCAGACCTCTCTTGGTGAGTGAATGACCAAAATTGCATCATAGAACTGCTCCTACACTAATCAATAGGAAGGAGGATGGGATTGCTGGAGCAGGTTGATGAAGCCCTTAGCCTTTCAGAAGAAGCAGCTTATCCAGATAAAATCAGGCTTTAGTGTCAACAACCAAGAACTTCATGTGTGTCCTCTGAGGAAAATCCAGGGAAGACGTTTGTAAGGCAAGAAAAGTAAATTGAGTACTTAACTTGTTCCAGACGTGTGTATGGGCCCAAAGGGCACAAAGTAGTCTTAAATATTTTGAAGTAAGAGGGAGTTAGGCAAGACACTAAAGCATTGGGGTTACAGAGCTGAAGTAAAATTGTATTCTTAGTCATGTCATCCAGGAGAGAGTTCTAACTCTAAAAGGTTTGAGAGCCCCAATCTATTGCACAGTTAGCAAACCAGGAAATGAGACAAGCAGGGGAAAATCTTCGGTGGTTGAGGGCGCTAACGACAATCGTGCAAATAGAGCTTCTGAGCTCGTGGAAGATTTCATTTGTTTTTCCTATTGCCATTTCCCACTATTTAAAAAGCTGAATACCCACTTGCAAATGATCCTGTTCTAGGCAGTGAGGTAGATCAGCTAAAAGATGACTGAGAATAACAAATACACTTGTAGTTTGCCTCTGATTAAGGGCAAGTGGGCGGTGAGGTGGGCTGGGGAGACGGCAGGGCTGGGCAGGGACCTGTAATTGTGAAGGTCATGGTGATTACAGGTGATGGGGCTGCTTCAAGTCCTTTCTTCCAAATTGCTGTTAGAGAAGGCTCTTCACTGCTGACTTATTGGGTCATCTCCCTATGACTCACCGCCTGTGGTTGATATGTGCTTTTTTTTGGTGATTTTATTCTTGATTCTTATTTTTTTAATTCCTTTGGGATTTTTTATTTAATATGGGAAAACACGTAAGGGAAGCCTCTTAACTGACAGTGGAAAATCATTTCATTAAATATTCCTGGTCACAAAGGCCTTTTTTGGAAAGAGCAAAGAAACTGAGAGAGCTTTGGTGAAATTCAATTGAAGACAGACCCATATATGGAAAATTAGTACTTTCTGTGGTAGTTTTTTATATTTTTCAAAAAAAAAAAATAATTGGGGAGGAGAGGATAGCTTTGCAATTGACCAGTTCTAAAAAGGCTGAAAAACAAATGAAGTTTTTTCTTCTCTTTTGTGTGAGTGTCTGGCAAAATCTTACTTAATTTCTTTCTTTCAGGTAGGGAGGCCCGCCAGCATGCAAAAAAGAGTGAGTGCCTTAAATTTTCTTCTGCATTTTGTAACTAATGTTATTTGGCATCCTGCTAATTTGGCAGTGGGCCGTGTGTGACTTACTGAGAGATCAGTGTGAAGTCTTACTCAACAGATAGTCATTGTACAACTGTGAAAACTCACTGGTTCAAAGCCATTCCAGACTAGTATTTTACCTAATGCTTCTTAATTTAGCTTTTTTTTTTTTTTTCCTGTGCATGTCTTCTATAATATGTCTCAAAAACCCTAAAATGGACCCCTGCTAATGACTCAAAATCTGGAAAATATGCTTTCCTGGCCAAAGCTGGTTTGCCTCAGTAGTGTTTTGAAGACTTTCAATGCTAAGTGCAAACATTCATATACCAAATTCCATGGGGCCTTCATCATTTTTAATGTGAATAGAATCTGTTTTTGGTTTCTTTAATCTTTTACGGCCAAATTGGGCCCAGAAGATGAAACTGTGGACTTACACTTTCCAACTGAACAAAGCATTGCCAATGGAGAGGAAATGTGTGGAGATCCTGTGCAATCAAATCTCCAAGGGATGCTTTCTTTTACTCTTGAAACAAAGAGATCTATTTAATGCGTGAGAGAAACACTGCCCTATGGTCTTAAAACCACTAAGAGCAGGAAATAATTTCAGAGGCTCAAAGTCTGGCTCTATTTGAGATCTACTTGGAACAGTAGGCCTGTTTGGAAAGATGTAATGGCTTGCTCTTTGCCGTGATCACAGCCAATTTTATGAATGCCACTCAGGTAAGTAAAACCCTTTTCATGTGGCCCAATTCAAGGCTTTGACATTGTATCTGCATATTTATTATTTTCTCCAAAATAAGCGTTCTCAAATTGTGATATGTGCATGTCCAAAGGATCTATGAATGGGCTTCAGGAAGTCTGCGGAACTTTCTGGAATTTTGAGTTCATTTTTCTTGGTAAAGAGATCTTAATTTGCATCAGATTCTAAAAGGAGTCACTGATCATCCTCAAAAGTTAATTACCACTTCTTAAAGACTTATATTCAAGACATCTTGAGCATCTGTTTTAAGGTTTCTCTGTCTTTGTGTAGAGTTGAATATTGAATAGTGGCTAGAATAAAGTGAATTCTGCATATATTTTATTCCTACATTTCTCTCTTTTTAAAAAATTTTACATTTTAATCAAGGTTGTGCATATTTTTATAGTCAAAATGTTCCGCAATACTTATTATATGAATACTACACTCCTCCACCCCATTCCTACTTCACATAGGCAACCCCTTAAACTTTCATAGCTATTTCTTTTCCATAGACATATGGAGTTGTCTCATTTGCAGAAGATGATGTGGCTCTCATAGCTCCCTCCCAAACAGGCCTAGGATATTGCAGGGGTTTACATGTGCAAATATACACACACTCACGCAACTTCCCCTGCCTATTCCTCCAACATGTTTGTATAATAATATTCGCTTAGGGGGCCGGACCGTGGCCGAGTGGTTAAGTTTGCGCGCTCCAGTTCGGCTGCCCAGTGTTTCACCGATTAGGCTCCTGGGCGGGGACATGGCACTGCTCATTAGGCCTCGTTAAGGCGGCATCCCACATGTCACAACTAAAAGGACTCACAACTAAAAATAAAAAATATACAGCTAATATACTGGGGAGATTTGGGGAGAAAAAGCAGAAAAAAAAGATTGGCAACATTGTTAGCACAGGTGCCAATCTTTAAAAAAAAATTTGCTTAGTTCAATATTCATTGTTTACATTATTATTCCCATGTAAATTTTATTCATAGCTGGGTCACATAATGTACTATGACTACATATCTTATTTTATATAACTTTTGTTACTCTTGGAGCTAATAACATTTTTTAGTTTTCTAGAAAAATAATTTTTTGGTGTCTTTTTCTAATTTATCACTAAACTCTCCTCGAGGGATGTAGATCTCTTAAATGTCCTTACCTATCAGGCTATCTGTCACTCTCATCTTTTCTGGAAGAAAAGCTCCTGGAGTCTTCTTGAAGAATTTATGCTTTCCTCTATCTTGGTTTGCTCTCTCATTTTATTAGAACATATTCTTTGATAACTTCTCAAGAAAAGTTGCATGGATAATAAGTGTTTTGAGAATTTGCATGTTCAAAAATTGATTTTTTTTTTTGAGGAAGATCAGCCCTGAGCTAACATCTGCCAATCCTCTTCATTTTGCTGAGGAAAACTAGCCCTGAGCTAACATCCATGCCCATCTTCCACTACTTTATATGTGGGACGCCTACCACAGCACGGCTTGATGAGCGATGCCATGTCTGCACCTGGGATCTGAACTGGCAGACCCCAGGCTGCCAAAGCAGAACGTGCACACTTAACCACTGAGCCACTGGGCCGGCCCCTCAAAAACATCTTAATCCTACCCTCACAATCGATAGTTTGGCTTGTTATAAAATTCCAAGTCGGAAATCATTTTCCCTCAGAATTTTTTAAAATATCTAAACAATAGTGTTTTATTGATGACAAGTTGCTTTGGTGGATATGAAATTATTATGTAAAACAAGTGTTTCCAAAATATATTGTAATAGGTGGAGACTAGTAATCTCTTCGTAAAATATTATAACAAATATCATTAGCAAAAGTGTTTTTCTAAATCTAGGCAACAAAACAAAAAGTAAGATAAAAAGTGTAGATTTCCTCACTACCATAAACATTATTAAATGTTAACTTCCACCGAGTAATAATTTTACTCAAACATCACAGGGTTTAGTTTACAGTGGTAATTTACAAATAGATGTTTTAAAACAGTTTTCTCCTGTATAATTAACAACTGTCAAAATAATTAAAATAACTGACCTTCTATGTAAGGTACTATAGTCATAGAATATTTTTTCTTGGTAAGAATGTGAATAACTCAAATGTAACATATTAATAGCATTACTGAAGGTAAATGATAAAAATGTTCCTTAAAAACAAACCATATCCTATTTGACCATTCATAGTTATTCAATGGTAAAGGCAGTGTTAGTGAGAAACTTGAGTATTTTTTGAAGTTGTATACCTTCAAAACTAATTTTTTTAGCTTACTAATTTTTTTTGGTCTGACCAGATATAAAACAAAACCACCATCTCATGCTTAAATTCAACTTCTTTCCAATATCATACTTCCCACTGATCAAAATGAAAATACAAAAAACCCAATGTCCTCTGCTGTCTTTACTCCTGTTAGATTCCTTCACTATATGACTTTTGAGGGACCAACTTCAAAGCATCAGTAAAAATGTTGAAAAAAACCAAACATTTTGAATATCAGCTCTCATATTAATGTACTACAGTAAGATACATTGGAAAGCAAAAAGGATAAAGGCCACATTTTGCACACAATAGGTGAACATGAGTAACTTTGACCTTTGACGCCTGTTGATCAGCAGCTTTGGTTGGCGTTGATTTCAAATACATTTTATTCTTGTGCAACACGTAGAGAAATTTGTATTACTCAAAATGAAGGGAATGGCAATGGATGAGGTGATCTAAATGCAATACAGCTATCATTGCTAATGACAATCCATCAGAACACTATCTAAAAAGAGAACGAAGTCAGGAAGGCCCCGTACGTACTAGGGCTCCATTTGACCAAAGCCACAAGAGGATCCCCGGTCTGGAATCTCAGACTCCATCCCCAAATGAACCTGATGTCTTTCTGCTGAGGCTGATGTTTAAAATGGTTTCGAACAGGTCTATTAGGGCTTTTAAAATTGTCTTTAAAAAGAGAGAACATTATTTTCAAATTTAGTTAGTAAAAATATAGTCTTATTGAAGATCTCCTTTTGTAGGAAAGAATCTTACCTAATATTCAACAACTGGATCTTATAAGCTATTTTGATTTTTCTCTGTAGCACAGTGGAACCGATGTGAACTTTCTAGGAATAAACACTTAGAAGAAGACTATCAGCTAAAAAGGGTTTATAGTGAGTTTGCTGCAATTGCTTTCACTTTTAGAGTTATTTGGCATCAGAAGCCAGAGGACTTTAAAAGATCACCCCTCAGATGACTCTATTGTTTTTCTAAAAATCTATTTGAGTATGACCCTATACTTCATAATGTTTTCCACTGTTTTGTTTGGTAAGCAGATAAGTGTATAGGTAAATTATCTATATTGAATGGGAGCAGCAAACTGGTTTTAAGCGTTGTGCTCAAATGTATACCACAAGAAAGTGACAGACTTATAGTGGGACCGCATGCTGAGTAATGCACTCCTCATTGGCCCCATCAGCTAGTCTTCCTGTGTCAGTGGGTGGAAGTCCTACCACTCAAAAACATCTTAGGGAAAAATGAATTTTTTCTTTGATATAAATCAATAGTCCTAATCAATGATTAGCTAGTTAGGCCTGTTGACCTCAAAGAAACTCATTGTTAATAATACTTGCTGAGCAGTCATTGAAAACCGGTTCCAACATTCATGGATAAATATGAAGGAAATGAAAATAAGAAATTCACAACAGAAACAAAGACCATAAAAATGATAAATAATGTTAAAGTACTTTAAAAAAAGTTACAGCACATCTAAAGATCAAACCAAAATTAAATTCCACAGAAACTGTTAAAAGGATGGGCGTTCTTCCCACAATCTTATGAAAAACACGCCACTGGATTCCTGCTCTGGCATGGTTTCTCACACAGGTGCTCATGAACATTGCCTTCTCCCTCTCTGCCCTGCATTGGCATCTGCATCCATGCCTGCATTCACGTCACTCATGTGCATTCTTTTCTTGCACATGACAAGCATTTCCGGTAGGATGTGGTCTTTACTGACATCCTTACTTTTCACTTTTTTGTTGTTTCTCTTAAGCTTTTCAGAGTGAAAGGTTTCATAGTGAAAGTTCCAGGTTACCCCCTCAAGATCTGCAGGTGAGTAATGAGTGCTGTCTTCAGCCACAATCATTTTGTTCTGGAGTCTTCACGTCCACAAAGACCATGGAGAGAGATGACCTCTAATCCGTGCCATTCACCTCAATTCATAAATATATCCTACTGCAAAAACCGGAATCCTAGACTTGAGAGGGCCCAGTCTGATCTTTAAACTCTTCATCTTCATCTGCTTCTTCTTTAAGTAAGTGATAAACTGATAAGCAGTGACAAACCTTGATGTTATGTTTTTCAATTTCATCAAGAATCTATTGCTTCAATTGCTGTCATTTCATCAGAGCTGTGTGGGGTCAACTTTGCAATTACAGGTGCAACAATTCATCTTGATGTGTATTATTTTCATAAACTTAGTTTCAAAGGATTTAAGTTCATGTTCAAAAAGTGAAATAGAGTAAAAGCAGTAACGCATTGTGTTCTCCGTGATGCAGTCGATTGCATCACCGTATCTTGGTATAACCGCTGCTGTATATCACAGTTAGACTCTCTCTCTTTAATCTTAACTCTTAAAACCTCAATTTGGACATTTTTTTCAATTTTTTCTCTGTTATGTAAAATTATTTTGAGTTGGGGATCAGTGAAGAATAGGCTGTCTATGAGCATGGATTTTCAATCATTAGGATGAACTCAGAAAGCAATTTTACTAGATTCGATTGGGAAGATTTGCAAATCTGAAATAGCCAATCTTATCTGGATTAGTAAAATAAGCAGCCTGCTTGAACATCTTTAATGACATTTGGTCAATCAGCAGACAAGATAAAGAGTGGGTGCCAACTGACTGAGCCACGGATCCCACCCAGCATCCATAGTCATGCCTTCAAAATTTTTCAAAATTTTTTAAGTAAAATTTTTTTTGAGATATAATTCACACAACCTAAAATTCACTCATTTAAAATACCCAATTGGGTATTTTTTAGTATATTCACAGAGTTATGCAGTCGTGACCACTATCTAATTCTTAAATATTTTCACTATCCTCAAAAAAAGCTTTCAAGCATTAGCAATCATTTCTCATTTCCCTAGCCCCTAGCAACCACAAATCATCTTTACGTTTGCATGAATTTGTCTATTCTGGACATTTCATGTAAGTAGAATCATATTTTGTGGGCTTTTTTTGTGACTGGCTTCTTTCACTTAGCATGGTATTTTAAAGGTTCATTCATGTTGTAATATCAATACTCCTTTTTTAAGGCTCAACAATATTCCACTGTAAGGATACAACAATTTTGTTTACTTGTTTATCAGTTAACGAACATTTGGATTGTTTCCACTTTTTGACTATTACAAATAATGTTGCTACGAACATTTTACTACACATTTTTATTGTAGATATATGTATGATATATATTTATGTGGATATATATTTTCAATTCTCTTGGGTATATACCTAGGAGTAGAATTGTGGGTCATATGGTAACTCTATGTTTAATAGTTTGAGAAACTGACACTGTTTTCCAAAGGGGCTGAACCATTTTACAAAACTGTCAATAATGTATGAGGATTCCAATTTCTCCATAGCTTTCCTAACACTTGCCGTTGTCTGTCTCTTTTGTTATAGCCATCCTAGTGGGTGTGAAGCAGCATCTCAACTACTTTGATTTGCATCCCTGAATGACTAATGATGCTGGACATCTTTTCATGTGCTTTTTGGCAGTTTCTATATCTTCTTTGGAGAAATGTCTACTCAAACTCTTTGCCGATATTTTAATGGGTTATTGTCTTTATTGTTGAATTGTGAAACTTTTTTAATATTTTGGATACAAGTCTTTTAACAGTTATATAATTTTCAGATATTTTCTACCATTCTATGAGTTGTTTCTTCAGAATTTTGAAGGTGCTTTTTCGTTGTCTTCTTGGATCAAGTTTGCTATTGTGGAGCCCAGAGCCGTTGTAATTCTTGATCCTTTTTACGAGACCTATTTTCTCTCTCACTTTCTTTCAGCTTTTAGGACTTTTATTTTGTCTCTAGTATATAATAGTTTCTGGATAATGTACATTAATAATGGTAATAAAACATTCATTGTATTGGGGATAAATTTTTTATTATTGTAATCTCCAAATGTATGCAAAAGTAAAGACAATAGTGTAGTGAATACCCACATAAAATTATGTTTAATAGTATAGATTAAACAATTATAAACATTTTGCCAGCCTTGTTTCATCCAACCCCCTTTTTAAAATTTTTTTCTGAAATATTTTAAAGGTAATACAAGACATCTATTATTTCACCCGTAAATCCTTCAATATGAATCTCTTAGAGATGAGTTTTCTTTTAGCATATTTATGATGTCTTTATTACCGCTATAAAAAAAATAAATAAAAATGCCTTAATTATTATCCAATTTTCCATTCATAGTCTCATTTTTTCTACTGCTCAAAAATTTTACTTCCAACTGGATAACAGCTTATTCAATCATTCTCTTATTGATAGACATATGGATTGTTTTCAGTCTTTTATTGTTATAAATAACTCTATAGTAAATATCATTGTGCATACATCATGTGGCATATTTGCAAGTATCTCTTTTGGATAGAGTCCTAGAGAGGGATTGCTTGGTCTAATGGTAAATGTCTATATATTTTGTTAGATGTAACCCACTATCTTTAAACGAGTGTTGTGTAATTTTGTCTTCCCTTGGTGCAAACATTAATCTGGAGACACATGTTTTTCAGTTATGGACAATTTATTGAATTTTCTCTTTGATAATTTTTTCTCTCTCTTCTCTTATCTCACTTTCTGAATTCCCAGTATTTTGGTATTTTTCCTTCTATTCTGATCCTTTAATTTTGTTTTGTTTTCTCTCCTATTTTCCATCTCTTGGGCTTTCCCTTTTATTTTCTGAGAGAATTTTCTCCACTTTGTCTTTCAACCTGTCTCCTAGAGTTTGATTCCAGCTGTCATATTCTAATTTCTAAGAGTATTTTGGCTTGGTTTTCTAAATGCTCTCTTTTATAGTCTTCTATTCTTGTTTTGGGGATTCAACTTAATTTCAATCAATCATTCATTCAACAAATATTAATTGAGCAACAAATCATTATGTCCCAGGTATTATTCTAGGCACTGCAGAAATGGCTGTGAATAAAGAGAGAAAATTTCAGTTCTCAAAGAGCTCACAATCAAAAACATATTCAGTGTGTCAGTTAGGTGGTGACAAGTCTATGAAGAAATGCAAAGCAGAGTGAAGGAAGGCTGAGAGTGAGCGAAAGAGGGACTACTGTGTTACATGGGGGAGTCAGGAAAGGCTTCAACGATAAGGTGGTATTTGTGAACAGACTAGAAGCAAGTGAGGGAGTCAGATGTGATATGGAGGAAGAGCATTTTAGGCAGAGGAAATGGAAAGTGCAAAGGCCTTGAGGCAAGGATTTGGGAAGTTTAAGGAAAATGAAGGAGACCAGTGTGGCTGGAGCAGAGTGACCATGGGTGATTGGTCAGAGATGAAGTCAGAGAGGGAGCAGATGTGTGAGGTCATGTTAGGTTTTAAGCATAGCGATGGCGCGATCTGACTTAAGCTTTTAAAATACCACTCTGGCTGCCCTGTGGAAAGTAGACAATAGGAGGGCAATTGTGGAAGTAGACAGAATAGTTGGGAGGCTGTTACAATGGTGCAGGTGAGAGGTAATGGTGACTTGGACCTGAGTATGAGACAAGTGGTCAGATTTTGAATATATTTTAAAAAGAGAGCTGGCAAGAGTTGCTGAGCAAATTGAGGGTTCAAGAATGAATCCAAGGTTTTAGGATCAAACACAGGAAGGGTATCGTTGCCATTTACTGTGATGAAGACAATATAGGAAGAGCCAGGCTGGGAGGGAAATAAGAAATTCCATTTGAATCATGTTAAATTTGAAATACGTATTAGCGATCCAAGTTTACTTATCAAGAAGGCAATTGGATATGTGAGTCTGGATTTCAAAGGAAGAGTCTGGGCTAATGATATCAATTAGGAGTAATCAATATCCTATGGCATTTAAAGAGAAGGAAAGAAAAGAGCTCCAAGGACTGAGTCCTGGGATACTCCAACATTCAGAGGTTGGGAAGATGAAGAGGAAGCCGCAAAGGAGACCGATGAGACGTGGTTGACAAGGTAGGAGGAAAACTGAGAGAAAGTTTTGTCCTAGACACCAAGAGAAGAGAGTGTTTCTGGAGAAAGGGAGGGATTAACTGTGTCAAACGCTGCTACTAGATTGAGTAAAATGAAGACTGAGAGTTAACCATTACATTGACAACAGAAAAATCCATTCTAATGGAGCGATAAGGGCCAAAGTCTAATTGCAGTGGATTCAAGGGGGAGTGAAGGGGAGGAACTGGATACAGCTAGTAGAGATGTTCTTTTGTGGGTTTTGCTGAAAGTCTGGCAGAATGATGCAGTGATGGCTAGAGATAGGTATGAGTTTAAGCATGTTGTCTCCCTCCTTCTCCTCCTCCTTCTTCTCAACAGGAGTGCTAACAGGAATCATTCACTAGAGAGAGACAATTGATCATTCAGTATAGGGAGAGGGCTATTGCAGCTCATCAGTTATTGAGTAGGTGGCGATGGTGGTGGAATCCAGTAAACATTGACGGGCTTGGCCTTGGAGTGGAGCTAGGACCACTCATCTATTTTTTATTCTTAGTGAGAAAGATTGGCCCTGAGCTAACATCTGTTGCCAATCTTCGTCTTTTTGCTTGAGGAAGATTGTCACTGAGCTAACTTCTGTGCCAATATTCCTCTATTTTGTATGCGGGACGCTACCACAGCATGACTTGATGAGCTGTGTGTAGGTCTGCACACAGGATCCGAACCAGTGAACCCCAGGCCACTGAAGTGGAGCCCACGAACTTAACCACTATGCCACCAGGCCACCCCTACTCATCCATTTTTAATGAGAGTCAAAGGAGAGTACCAGGGTACAGATGCAGGTAGACCAGGAAAGTTGGTGGTAGCAGCATGTGGAAGCTCTCTTCTGACTGTGTCTATTTACTTGAGGAAATAAGAAGCAAGGATATCAACTGAGGGTAATGGTGGGGATACAGACGTTGCAGGTTGGAGGAGAAAGGAGAGGGCATGAAGTACTCATCTAGGAGAGGAAGAGTGAGAAAGGAAAAGGAAGTGTTTGGTGCTGCAGATCAGCACTAAAGGCCCACATGGGCTCATCGGTCACAAATTTAAAGTAAGGCAAGACAGCATGTTTTTCTGATTTTTTTCCAGCCATGTTCAAATGCAGAGGTGAATATGTGGAGTGGGCAGAACTGGGGTTTGGCTAAGAGAGTGTAGCAAGGTGAGAGAGCTGAGCACATATGCAAAGGGAGTGATGAAGGACTCTGGGGGTGAGCAGGCTGAGGAAAGGATCAATGGAGGAGGGAAATTCAAGGAACTGAGCAGCCAGGGTACTGGCTAGATCATTTACATATTGACATTGCCAAGTGTTATAACTAGGGCAGTGTTGGAGAAAGTGACCACAAGCTAGATGGTAAGGTCTTCATGGAACGAGGGGATGTGACCTAGACATGTAGAGAAGTCTAACAAAGACAGTGGATAATAGAGTGTGCATACTCTTGAGCTTCACAGGAAATTCAGAGGGGTGTTAGGAGGAGGAACAGAGAGAAATGGAAACAGTGATGAAGAGAAAGGGGTAACCCTCCTTTCCTCCAGGCCCTGAGGTACGTGGGATGGGGAGATAAAACAGCCACAACTTGCATAGTGTACGTGGGAAGCTATAACTTCAGGAAAAGCCAAGTCTTTTTGAGGATCAGAAAGTAAAAGGAGGGGTTGGCCCAGTGGCATAGTGGTTAAGTTCACAGCACTCCACTTCAGCGGTCCAGGGTTCCCCAGTTTGGATCTGGGCTTGGACCTACATAGTGCTTATCAAGCCATGCTGTGGCAGCACCCCACATAGAAGAACTAGAAGGACATACAACTAGGATATACAACTATACACCTGGGGCCTTGGGGTGAAAAAAAAAAAAAAGGAAGATTGGCAACAGATGTTAGCTCAGGGCCAATCTTCCTCACCAAAAAGCATACCTTAAAAAAAAAAAGTGAAGGGAATTTTCAGAAAAGAAGTTGAGAATGTAGGAGTTGTACCATGATTGTATTTGTATCTGATCCTGTATTCTGGAGCTCATAGTGCAGGTTTGGGGCTAGGGAACAGAGTGCGGTTGGGCCAATTTAAGGGAATAGAGAGCTATTGGGCTGAGATTCCTGTCTTGTTCTTCTTCTCAGTGACTGAGCGACAGGCTCAGGCATTAAGGTGGCGGAAAGCGGGGGAGGCAGTTTCTGCCATGAGCACACCAAGATCTGTGGGACCCTTCTTCAGTCCACCCATGGCGGGATGGAAGGTGGTGCCGGTGGGAGCATGTGAAGTCTCTCGAGAAGATGTTCTTACAGGAACACAAGAAACTCTGAGGGAGCCCTGTCCACCCAAGCCAACAGTGCTGTCTAGGCCTGGGAGAGGCAGGGTCACTGGGAGGAGATCGAGCTCCATTAGACCTCTCTGCAGTATCCCTCCCATCTGTATGAGAGCATCATTTGTAGTGCGGCTTGTTGTTGTTTGTGTTTTTCTGTTCCCTACACTGTCTGTGCTCCTTAACTTTCCTTTTTCCTGTTTGTTTATTTTGAACTCACATTTGCAAGACCCGAGGCAAGAGTAGAAATGGAGGCCCACATACTACAGGTTTATAAATGTAAAAATTTTAAATAGAGCTAACAAATTGCCTCTCAGTCATCATACCATGCTGGCTGTGCGTTGCTGTGATGCTGAAAGCTGTGCCACTGGGATTTCAAATACCAGCAGGGTCACCCACGGTGGACAGGTTCAGTGGAGTTTCCAGACCAAGACAGACTAGGAAGAAGCACCTGGCTGCCCTCCTCTGAAAAAGTTAGCCCTGAAACCCTATGAATAGCAAGGGAACATTTTCTGCTACAGTGCTAGAAGGTGAAAGGATGGCTCAAAGGACCAGGCAGGGTTCTGTTCTCCTGTACACAGGGTGGCTAGAAGTCAGAATCAACTTGACAGCATAAATAAAACAAATTGTTAATAGACTAGGTTCTGTCCTTCTTCCTTGACAACTGTACCTTCATAATAACTCGGAAAGCCAGGCCCAACTTGACAGTGGTAATCACACTGCTATACAGAAATGTATCATATCCCCACACTGCACATCTTAAACTTACATACTGTTATGTGTCAATTTTATCTCAATAGAAAAGTCAAATTTAGAATTCATAGGGGGAAGGTGGCTTGGGACTCAACTTTCAGTACAGACCTCGACTCAGGCCCACATGTTTTCAGAACTGTATCCCTACACTCGGCCGTGCCTGGTGTCCTCATATTCAGAGTGTCCCTCCTCCAGCCTCTCCAGCAACCGCACCTCCAGCCTTCTCCCTGGGTGCAGTAAGGCTAATCTCCAGCTACTATGGCTCGGGAGGCGGGTCTGGATGTCTTTCTGCTCCTCCACCTCACTTTTATCAGATTCTTCTGCTTTCAGCCCCACCTGAACTCCACGTGATGCCCCTCACTTCTTATCCATTCTGCTTTGATTCGGCTTGCTTCTGGGTCCCACACCCCCTGCTGGCCCAGTTTTCAGCTTTCAGAAGTCTAGTCCATCTGGTTTCCAGCTTCGAAAATCTTTTTGCTGTCATCTCTCCTGTGATTCTCTTTGTGCTATTGTGTTTATGCTTAAAAAACCTTTTCTTTTACCGTCATTTTAGTGGGCTTTGGAAGATGGATGAGATAAATATGTTTCTTTAACTTTAACTGGTGTTGACCTTGTTATCATTTTCTTGACTACAGCAGCTACTGCATTGGTGTGTATGATGACAACATACTGTTTGAAAAGAAAAAAAACTTTAGAGTCTCTGTATTTCAACACACTGCGAGTTTTCAAATGTGTTTCACTGACCTGAGTTGCTGACTGAATCATTTGGTTTATTTAAGTAAAGTAGTTGAGTAAGAAGGCTGAGAGTCAGATCTGGGTTAGAGGGATACTTGTTTCTCCAAACTATCTAGGAAGTGTAGCAGATGTTTATTTTGTGTACCTGCTCATTATATGCCACTACCTTCTGGCAATCAGTTTGATTTTTGCATTGGGAACTACCCCCCCTTCACTCTCTGTCCAGGTGTTTGGATGGGCTTGGATCTGGGAGAAATACATGACCTGGCCGGTTCAACGAACTGGTGTCACCTTCTGGCCACAGTAGTTAGTTCAGGGGTGAGAATTTGATCCAGAACTGTCCAAAGTAGCACTGTCCAGAAATTTCATTGGAACTCTGCAGGATGAAATGCGTTTTCTCACTCTGGTCACTCTGCTGGTAGGCTGTAAGGCCAAAGGTGCTGTTAATCATCCTGGCCCCATGTAGGCAAATGGCTGTGTGAGAATTAAGGGAACGAGAGAGAGAGAGAGAACAGATTGAGACTGAGGACTGATGATGTTGCTTGTTGCTAGAGAACCTAGGTCCATCAATGCCTGAAAATCTGCCCTTGCACTTTTTGGTTACTTGAACCAATATATTTTGTTTGAACTGGTTGGTGTTGGGTTTCTGCTGCATGCAACCACAGGGGTCATAACCAAAGTAGAGTAGGTGCAAGGCTTTGTGTGTATGTGTGTGTGTGTGTGTGTGATAGAGAAAGAGAGAGAGAGAATTCCAAAAAAATCAGTGATTCTCCTCATTTTCTTAAGTATAAATATAATGCCATTATGCTTTTAGAAATAACTAAGCCTAAATGTTTAGTGTTTAGGTGAATATGGACTTTTTATATGTGAATAAAACAAGAAAGCATAATGCTAGAGGTAGGAATCTTTGATAAAGTTCTTTTCAGAGCTTTTGAGGATGATGTCATCTAATGCTAACAGCTCACAGGGGAATTTCAAAGGATAAGGAAGAGTGAACATTACATGATTCCACCAGATGTGGGATAAGGGAATAATTTTAGAATTCAATAACTAAAAAGTGCCTCTGGTGTGCTTCTAATGTTTCAGTATATGCAAATTAGATTTTATATAATGCATCTCATAATATGGCCAACAATAGGGTGAAATTGAACTTTAATTGAAAGCAGAGCTAGAGGAAAGCTGGGATTGGGGAGCACAGTTTCCAGTTCCAACAAAAACCATTTACACTGCGTATTAAGAATAGGCCATAATTTTAAACAAAATCAGAAATAGATCAATAGAAAGGAGTTGATTCCAAAGAATGGAAGCAGATTGAGAGACAGAGGATAAAATTATATAATCATTCAAATGTGGTTAAGAGATATTATTGTGCATAATTTAAAAAAATTGTCCATAGCAAAGGCGTTAATAGAGAAAGGAATTAAATATTGCTAGATTGAGAAGCATGACTGATATGAAATAATATCAGAACAAACATCACTTTTTACATGGCTCTGTGCTTCTAAGTTATTTTTAATTTACATTTTCTGCAGTTTTAGCATTAGATATCAGCTTGTAATCATAATCCAGGCAAACAAAAGACTGAGACCTAATTATAGGACTACAGAATGCTTCTCCTTCCTTTCACTTCACCACCACGTTACTAAAGGCCTATTTATGAAAATTCCTTTCACCCAGTATGTCATGCTTGGCTATCAAGACAAAATAATAAGGCAACAAACACAGTCTGAAGAGACTGAACAAGGTTCAGGACTAGACTCAGATATGACAGGGATGTTGGAATCATCGCATCAGGAATTTAAAACAACTATCATTAATATGCTAAAAGCTCTAATGAATAAAGTAGAGAGCATGTAAGAACAGATGGGCAATGTAAGCAGACAGATGGAAATTCTAAGAAAGAATCAAAATAATCACTAGAGATAAAAAACGCTGTAACAGAAATGAAGAATGTCTTTGATGGGCTTATTATCAGACTGGACACATCTGAGGAAAGAATCTCTGAACTCGAGGATATATCACTATAATGCTGAAGAACCAAAACACAAAGAGAACAAAGATTGAAAAAAAAAACCAGAACAGAATATCCAAGAAATGTGGGACAACTACAAAAGGTATAACATACATATATGAAATACCAGAAGAAGAAGAGAGAAAAGAAGAGGAGAAATATTTGAAACAATAATGACTGAGAATTTCCCCCAATTTTTTTTAAGGTATGCTTTTTTTTGGTGAGGAATGTTGGCCCTGAGCTAACATCTGTTGCCAATCTTCCTCTTTTTTTTTCTGCCCAAAGCCCAATACATAGTTATATATCCTAGTTGTATATCCTTCTAGTTCTTCTATGTGGGACGCTGCCTCAGTATGGCTGACGAATGGCGCTAGGTCCACACACAGGAATCGAACCAGCAAACCCCAGGCTGCCAAAGTGGAGCACACAAACTTAATCACTATGTCACCAGGCCAGCCCCATCCCCAAATTAATGTTGGACACCAAACCACAGATCCAGGAAGCTCAGAAAATACCTACCAGCTTAAATACCCAAAAAACTACAACTGGGCATATCATTTTAAAACTACAAAAAACCAAAGGTAAAGAAAGACTCCTGAAAGAAGCCAGAAGAAAAGATTTTACCTATAGAGAAACAAAGACAAGAATTACATCTGACTTCTCAGAAACCATGAAAGCAAGAAGAGCGAAGCATTTAAAGTGTTGAGAGAAAAAAATGCGCCAACCTAGAATTCTGTACCCTGTGAAATTATCCTTCAAAAGTGAAAGAAATAAAGACAAACAAAACTTGAGGGAATTTGTTGCCAGTATACTTCCTTCCAAGAAATTTTAAACGTTCTTTAGTGAGAAGGAAAGTGATATAGGTCATAAACTCAGATTTACATAAAGTAAGGAAGAGTACCAATGAAGGAGTAAATGAAAGTGAACTAAAAACTTATTTTTCTTATTTTTAAATAATCCAACATATAATAGATTGTTCAAAATAAAAATAATAGCAACAATGTATTCAATTATGTGTATGTGTGTGTGTGTGTATATATATATATATATATATTATACCATATACTTACATATAAATGAAAGGAATGATAGAAATGTTACAAAGATGGAAAAGAGGAATTAGGACTAATTTGTTGTTATAAGATACTTGCACCACCCATGAAGTGGCATAGTGTTATTTGAAAGTGAAATTGGATTAGTTGTAAATGTATTGCAAACTCTTGGACAGCCACTAAAAAAAGTAAAAATGAAGTATAACTGATATGCTAAGGAAGGAGAGAAAATGGAATCATATAAAATTCTCAGTTAAAGCCACAAAAGGCAGTAAAAGAGTGGAAGACAAAAATAGGAACAAAGAACAAGGGCCACAAATAGAAAACAGTAACAAATGTGGTAAATATTAATCCAGCTATATCAATAATTACTTTGAATGTCAATGGTCTAAATGCACCAATTAAAAGAAAAAGATTGCCAGAGTGGATCAAAAACATGACCCAACTATATGCTGTCTACAGGAAACCCACTTTAAATATAGACACCTGTAGATTAAAAGTAAAAGTGTGGAGAAATACATGCTAACACTAATCAAACGAAATCTCAGACAGAGCTGACTTTAGACCAAGGAAAGGTATCAGGGATAGAGGGGCATTACATAATGATAAAGGGGTCAATTCTCCAAGAAAAAATAACAGTCCTTAACATGTATGCTCTAAACAATAGTATGTCAAACTATATGAGGCAAAAATGGATAGAACTGCAGAGAGAAATAGATGGGTCTACTATTACAATTGGAGACTTCAACACCCCCTATCAGACGTGGACAGATCCAGCAGGCAGAAAATCAGTAAGGACATAGTTGAGCTCAACAAAACTATCAATCAACTGGATATAATGGACAGCTATAGACTACTTCATTCAACAACAGCAGAATACACCTTCTTCTTGAGTTCACATGGAACAGTCACCAGGACAGACCACACTCTGGGCCATGAAATACACCTTAACAAATTTAGAAAAATAGAAATCATACAGTGTCTGCTTTCAGACCACAGTGGAATTAAACTAGAAATCAACAACAGAAAGATAATTGAAAAATCCTAAAGCACATGGAGATTAAAACATATACTTAAAAGATGTACTTCTAAATAACACGAGTCAAAGAAAAAAATCTCAAGAGAAATTAAAATATATTTTGAACCAAATCAAAATGAAAATACAACTTAAAATCTCTGGGATGCAGCAAAAGTGCTTAGAGGCAAATTGATAGCATGGAAGGCATATACTAGAAAAGAGGAAAGATTTAAAATGTCATTTAAGTTTCCATCTTAGGAAACTAGAAAAAGAAGAGAGAATAGATGGAGCACAGAGGATTTTCAGGGCAGTGAAACTATTCTGTATGATACCACAATGATGCATGCAAGTCATTATACATTTGTCCAAACCCGCAGAAGGTACAACACCAAGAGTGAACCCTAACGTAAACTACAGACTCTGGGTGATAATGATTTATCAGTGCAGGTTCAACAATTGTAACAAATCTATCACTCTTGTGGGGGATGTTGATAATGGGGGAGGCTATGCATGTTTGGGGATAGGAGGTATATGGGAAATCTCTGTACTTTCTGCTCAATTTTGCTGTGAACCTAAAACTCCTCTAAAAAATAAAGTTTATTTAAAAAAACTAGGGCATTTTTTTAGTAGCTCCTAAAAACCTTAAAAATATATATCCTTTTTACCCAGAAATTCTAGTCCATGAATTTATTGAAGGAAAATAGAGACTTCTGGGGTATTAATCCCAGAGTTATCAATACAACAAATAAATAGTCTAAATATGGATCTAATATTAACTAACCAGAAATTGATTAAATAAATTATGGTATATCCACAATGCAACAATTAAAATATATGCTGTAAAAATATTTATTCATATGGGAAAATACTCATGACTTGCTAAATTCATTCAGCTGGCAAATGTTTACTGCCATAAAGGTATGCATTTTCTTTAATAGGTATATTTCGAGAATGAGATAGGCTATAATGTGACACAGTGGAAACAGGTGATTAGTGTTAAAAGATTTTCACAACCTTTCTCAGAAGTGATTCATCCTTCCTTATTTATTTATTCAACTATTCATTTAGTTGCTAAGTTCTCTGGTGGTTTCAAAATGTTTTCAGAAACTCTTTGCCCCACCCCAACCCAAGAAGGTGGATTCTAGTCTACCCCGCCCATGAATATGGGCTGGCACTAGTGACTAGTTTCTAAGGAATAGAATGTGGTGGAAGTGACACTGTACCTCCAAGGCTAAGTCATAAAAGATAGTACAGTCCCTCTACCCTGCCTTCCACCAGCAATACACAAGCCTTGGGAACTCTAAGTTGACACATAAGTCCAGCTCACCTGAAGCTACCATGCTGGAGACACCACGAGGACAGAGCACATGGAAAACAAGAGATGCCCGAGGCCATCCAGTTGTCCAGCCCCAGTTGTTTCAGTCTTCTGGCCTAGGCATGCAAGCGAGGGACCCTTCAGATAATGCCAGCCCCAGCCTTTGAGCTGCCCCACGGCTGACGCTGAGTGGAGCAGAGACCAGCTGTCCCCATTAAGCCCTGCCCAAGATGCAGATGTGTGAGCAAAAGAAATGTTGCTGTTTTTAAATCCACCAAGTTTGGAGGTGGTTTGTTATGCAGACTTAGGTAACTGGAACAAACCCTTACCTGCTCAGCAGATTACAAATGTACAAAGGTGTGACTCTCTCCCTGTCTCTCTCTCATGAAAAGACACTTAGAAGTACACAAAACAAGAACATGTTGATAAGATTACATTTGGGTGGTGTAATTATACCCAGTTTTTGGCTATTCCTTTGTCCTTTTCTATGATATACAGATTATCTGAAACTGGTAATATATTCATGACTTCCATAATTAGAGAGTAAATCAATAAATGAATGACTGAATAAATAAATAGAGAAGGATGAATCACTTCTGAAAAGGCTGTGATAACCTTTGAACACTAATCACCAGCTTACAGGGTGACACATTACAGCCCATCTCATTCTTGAAATACACTTGTTAAAATGCACATCTTCTGTGACAATCACAGTGTGCTAAACTCTCTGGTTTCAGGGATGCTGCATCCTCAACTTAGGAAACACGACCTGGGAGGAGAGAGACACTACTCCAGGTGGCTGCCCAGTAATTTGCATCTACCAGAACTGCCATCAAACTTGTTTTCATCAATATTAGTGTTCTGAAAAAATAGCTGGCCTGTCTCTGTGTTATGGGTATTTATAATCATGGTCTTTATCCTTCACACAGAGACTCATGGAAATGAGAAGTTCATAAGGCTCAGAGGATGGCTTGTTTATGCCAGCATAATCTGATCATTGGTCTAAAGTTCATTCCCCAATGTACCAATGCCGGAAGAAGATTGCTGGGAAGATAATAATTAGTCTTCTCTACATGCATCTCAGATGCTCCTGGCATAGAGCGGAAAATATGAAAATAGCTGTAGCTTCTTGGCTATTTGGGCTGTGATTGCGTAGAGTGTTTGGTTGGTGATGACATTTACTTTCTGTTTCCACATCAAATAAGGCAAACATGCAGGGGAAGCTGCTCTTAGCAAAAACTAATTAACATTTTCATCCCCGGGGAAAGATGTCATGGACACAATAGGCCTAGATTTGGTCTAGAAACATCAAGCAGTTCTTGTAGTAACTGTGAAAGGGTGTTGCATATTATTACTGTGTCAAGATGACAGCAAAAAAGTAGACAAACAAGGTTATAAAATTTATCTTTGCTTTCAGAACTCTGGACTGTGTCCATTTTAATAACGTTTGAGGCGAGGGTGAGCTGGTTTCCCAGCCCAGCTATAAATAGCTTGTTCTTTAGTCTAAGTTCAAGCTGCAAAATGTCTTTGGGCGTCTTCTGACCAGCTGTGCCCAAACTTTCAACATCACAGCAGTGTTTTACCCCCCTTTCTTTTCCTTATATTGTGAAAATGTTGGCTGTAGTGTGACATCAAATGCCCTGGGGAATAACAACATTCATGGTCACTTATTTAGTGGTTGCTATGTGCCAGACACTAAGTGCTTTATACATATTAAATCCTTACTTAATCCTCTTGACAGTCCTGTGAGGTAGAAAACACCATTATCTCTATTTTACAGATGAGAAAACTAAAGGAAAGAGAGAAGCCTGCCTCAGATCACCCACCTAGTATGCAGCAGAGCTAAGATTATAAATGATACAAGTAATAAATATGCTATCATATTTTCAGCACTTATTATGTGGCAGGCTCTGTGCTAATCACTCTGTGAGTATTAAGGAAAATTATCCAAAACTTGGAAATAAGGCAAAATGATGACAGCATGTCTTTTCACGCTGGAGCATTGTCTAATAGGACCACCCAAGGATTATCTCGTTCTCTAGGATGCATCTTCGTTTGACTTTCTATTTACTGTTGATTCAGACCCAGATAGAATTAGATGCCAACTTGTAGCAGATTGATACACTTCAAGTAATTTTTGCATGGTAGAGATGCAAATAATTTCTATAGAAAAGATAACCTCAAATCTTAAGTTTTATTAGCCTATAAGATAGCAACCAGTTTTATAAATAATTTAGCAATCTTGTTCCAGAATTTTCTTTCATTTATTCTGTGTGCCAGTCTTTCCCATCTCCTGTGAACCAGCTTTGTCATCTTGTTGGTTTACTGATTAATGAGCTGATAACTCTTGGTCTCATGTTCACTACAGGTTTGAAGGATAGTCATGTCTTTAATATCCCGAGAATGATACTATTTACCTCCTACAAAGCCCAGTGAAGTAGATGACGTTGTTTTCTCTGTTGTACAAAGAACCTGAGGATTCAAGAGGTCAAATAACCAGTGCAGGGTTTCACCTTAATAGGGAAAGGAGC
The DNA here is from genome assembly GCF_041296265.1 of Equus caballus. Lineage (NCBI taxonomy): Eukaryota > Metazoa > Chordata > Mammalia > Perissodactyla > Equidae > Equus > Equus caballus. The sequence continues at coordinate 56,941,759 of NC_091703.1, read as the reverse complement.
TGGGAAGCAGACCCAGGGCTGCCTGATTCCACAAACCGTGTTTGAATCAATGTGCTCGTCTTTCTGTCTGCTGAGTCATCGCGGCCAGGGCCTTGTTCTATTCATTTATATAAAAGAGCCTGCTATAATAGACATTTGATGAAATTTTGTGCCAAAATAAATTCAAGAAATGATCTAAGCCTTATTAGAATAAGGTAGGGTTTAAAATTTTAAATAATAATTAGGGAAATTGTCCAATCCAGATGTGACATAAAGATATTGCCTTGAAACTCCTGTGTCTGCTCAAGGCTTAAAATGTTCTAAAGGTCAGAATTTTATTTAAAATTATTTGGAGTTGGGAAAGTTAGTCACATTCAGGATAGTGTTCTTACTTAGTTCTTATTAAGGGTAAGAACTATCTGGTCACGAAGTCCCAGCTTGGAGTCCTTGCTCTTGACTCCAGTCTAGTAACAGTCTCTCTATTAGAAAATGAGGATGTTTTCTCCTCTTTTTATTTTCCATATTTGAATTTGCCTGGCTAGGCTGTTCTCTCCCAAGTGCTTTTGAACCTGTAACTAGTTGCCTATTTTATTACTGCTCTCAGATTCCCTACACGAGAATCATCTGGAGTGATCATACAAATTCACATTCCTGGGTTTTTCCTCAATTGTTTTGAATCAGAATGGGTGGAGCCATGAATCTGAATTTTTGGTAAATCCCTAGGTGATTCTTATACACATTCAATTACCAGTTTCATTAAAATTCTGAAGGCCTTGGTTCTAGCCTTTCATTTCCTGGACAAATTACTCCTCAATAATGGGTTTAAATTTTCTCATTTGTTTAAAACAGAAATGATGGCATTTGCTTTACAGACAGTAGATGGTGGTAGCCTGAATCCAAAGATGCTGACCAAACGTTCATCAAAGTTGGTAGAAACAAGGTCCTGAAACCTTTCAGGAGGGAGTAATGGGAGTCAGGCTTGGGTCACTTTTGGAAGGCAGAATTGAATTGCTGGGTTTAGGAAAATTAATTAGCAGGAAGTCATGCCAAGAACCATTCTTATAGGAATCTACTAGAGGGATTCAACAGCATATTTTTGCTGGTAGGAGAAAAAAATCAGCAGACTTGAAGCTAGATCAATAGAGATTATACAATCTAAAAAACAGAAAAATATGGTGAAAAAATCAACAGAGTCTCAGGGAAACATGGGACATCATTAATTGCACCAAAATATGTGTAATGGGAGTACCAGAAGGAGAAGAGAGAGAAGAGGCAAAAAAAAAAAAAAAAAAAAAAAAAAATCAAAGAAATAATGGTTGAAAATCTCCCAAACGTGATAAAAAAATTAACCTACTCTTCAAAAAGCTCAGTGAACTCCAAGAAGGTTAAACACAAAGATATCCACACTCAGACACATCATAGTCAACGAAGAAGAGAAAATCTTGAAAGCAGCTAGAGAAACAGTGGCCCTAAATGTACAAGTGAATCCCAGATAAGGTTAACAGCGGACTTTTTGTCAGAAACAGTAGAGTCCAGAAGAAAGTGGGAGAACATGTTCAATGTACTGAAAGAAAAACTCTGTCAACCAAGAATCCTATGTGCAAGAAAGCTATCTTTCAAAAATGAAGGGAAAATAAAGAATCTCTAGATAACCAAAAGCTGAGATAATTTATGCCAGCAGACTTGGCTTACAAGAAATACAAAAAGAAGTTCTTGATGCTGAACCAGAGAGTAATTTGAATTTACGCAAAAAACAAGATGCGCCAGTAAAGGTAATTACGTATGTAACTAAAGAGAAAAGTATAATTACATATTTCTTCTCTTAACTGATTTAAAAATTGCGTAGAACATTGTCTATGAAATTTTATTGTTGGACTTCCAACATATAGAGGTGTAATGTATTTGACAATTACATCACAAAAAGGGGAGAGGGAATGAAACTATGTTGGAGTAAGGGATTGAGATCAGATGGTAACTCAAGCCCACAGGAAGAAGTGAAGAGAAGTGAAACTGGTAAATAAGATGGTTAATATAAAAAACTCTATGGAGTGACATCAGCATCATGGTGGATTAAGTTATTCCCCTTGTCTCTCTCCTCTAAGTTCCAACTAAAAGGACATTCATTGACCAACAGAGAATTCCCTACACAGCCAACAGGAGGCCTGAGAGATCCACACAGCCATAAATCTGAAAGTGGGTGGACTGGATCCCCGAGAAGCAGTGGAACTAGGTGAGAGGACCCCTCTCTCTCCCAAGCAGCGGCAATCCAGGTCATGGGTCCTCACAGAGTGGCTGGCAGGACTGCAGTAGGAGGCGGGGGCAGCCCAGCCTGCTCCAGAAGGCTTTTGGAGTGGTAGCCTGGCCTGTGGGAGTGGTCACCATGCTGTGGCAGCCTTGCCTATGGGAGTGCTCCCCACCAAGTGCAGCAGCTCAGCCAAACTGCCCACAGTGCAAAGCCAGCCATGCTGGAAAGAAAGAGCCCCACCTCTCTTTTCTAGTGCAGCAGCTCAGCTGGTCCTCTGCTGAGTGCTGCAGTCCCACCCGCTTGAGAGCAACTCGCTGGCAGAGCACAGAGGCCCTGCTTGTGCATGTGTGCATGACCTGCCAAGTGGCAGCGAAAACACAGTGCAGCCCTACCAGCACAACTTCCAGCAGGGCAGGGTCAGAACACTCAGCTCCTGCCCACCCCCCAGCAGTGGCAGGGGGGATCTGCAGCCTGATAATGCTACAAACGGCCGGCAAAGGATCAATTCATCAAACACCATGAAGAACTACAGTAACACTTCAGAGCAGAAGGAAAAAAAAAGAGAGGTCTCAAACAAATAAAACTAAAAATGAAAAAGGAGAAATTACAATGGATACCACAGAAATACAAAGCATTATAAGAGAATACTGTGAAAAACTATATGCCAACAAATTGGATAACCTAGAAGTAGATAAATTCTTAGACTCATACAACCTCCCCAAACTGAATCAAGAAGAAAACGAGAATCTGAATAGACCAATAACAAGTAAAGAGATTGAAACAGTAATCAAAAACTTCCCAAAAGACAAAAGTCCAGGACCAGATGGCTTCTCAGGAGAATTCTACCAAACATTCAAAGAAGATTTAATACCTATCCTTCTCAAACTATTCCAAAAAACTGAAGAAGATAGAAAACTTCCTAACTCATTTATGAGGCCAACATCACCCTGATGCCAAAACCAGACAAGGACAACACAAAGAAGGAAAATTACTGGCCAATATGGCTGATGAACATAGATGCAAAAATCTTCAACAAAATATTGGCAAACCAAATACAGCAATACATTAAAAGGATCATATGCTATGATCAATTGGGATTTATACTAGAGATGCAGGAATGGCTCAACACCTGCAAATCAATGTGATACACCACATTATCAAAATGAGGAGTAAAAATCACATGATCATTTCAATAGATGCAGAGAAAGCATTTGACAGGATCCAACATCCATTTATGATTAAAAAAAAAAAAACCTCTCAGTAAAATGGGTATAGAGGGAAAGTACCTCAACATAATAAAGGCCATGTATGACAAACCCACAGCCAACATCATACTTAATGGTGAAAAACTGAAAGCCATCCCTCTGAAAACAGGAATAAGACAAGGGTGCTCACTCTTGCCACTCCTACTCATCATAGTACTGGAGGTTTTGGCTGGAGCAATTAGGCAAGAAAAAGAAATAAAAGGTATCCACATTGGAAAGGAAGAAGTAAAACGCACTGTTTGCAGATGATATCATTCTATATATAGAAAACCCTAAAGAATCCACCATAAAACTATTAGAAATAATCAACAACTACAGCAAAGTTTCAGGGTACAAAATCAACTTACAAAAATCAGTTGCATTTCTATACATTAATAATAAACTAGCAGGGGCCAGCCCCATGGCCGAGTGGTTACTTTCACGCACTCTGCTTCCGCAGCCCTCGGTGTGGACATAGCACTACTCATCAGGTCATGTTGAGCCGGGGTCCCACATAGCCCAACCAGAGGCACTTACAACTAGAATATGCAACTATATATGGGGGAGGGGGCCTTTGGGGAGAAGAAGAAGAAGGAGAAAAAAAAAATGGCAGCAGATGTTAGTGCAGGTGCCAATCTTTAAAAAAAAAATAATAAACTAGCAGAAAGAGAAGTCAAGAATAAAATCTCATTTACAATGGCAGCAAAAAAGAATAAAATATCTAGGAATAAACTTAACCAGGGAGGTAAAAGACCTATACACTGAAAACTATAAGACATTATTGAAAGAAATCGAAGATATATAGACATGGAAAGATATTCCATGCTCATGGATTAGAAGAATAAACATAGTTAAAATGTCCATATTATCTAAAGAAATCTACAGATTCAATGCAATCTCAGTCAGAATCCCAATGAAATTATTCACAGAAATAGAACAAAGAATCTTAAAATTTATATGGAACAACAAAAGTCACAATCCCTGACTTCAAAATATGCTACAAAGCTATGGTAATCAAAACAGCATGGTACAGGCTCTAAAACAGACACACAGACCAATGGAACAGAATTGAAATGCCTAGAAATAAAACCTCACATCTATGGACAGCTAACCTTTGACAAAGCTGACAAGAACATACAATGGAGAAAGGAAAGTCTCTTCAAGAAATGGTACTGGGAAGAGAGGACAGTCACATGCAAAAGAATGAAAGTAGACCATTATCTTACACCATACACAAAAATTAACTCAAAATGGATTAAAGACTCGAATGGAAGATCTGAAATCATAAAACTCCCAGAAAAAAATATATGCAGTACACTCTTTGACATCAGTCTTGGGAGCATCTTTTCAAATACCATGTCTACTCAGGCATGGGAAACAAAAGAAAAAAATTAGCAAACGGGACTACATCAGACTAAAGAGTTTCTGCAAGGCAAAGGACAGCATGAACAAAATGAAAAGACAACCCACCAACTGGCAGAAAATATTGGCAAATCATATATCTGACAAGGAGTTAATATCCAAAATATATAAAGAACTCATACAACTCAACAACAAAAAGACAAACAACCCAATGAAAAATTGGGCAGAGGAGGGACTGGCCCAGTGGCGTGGCAGTTAAGTTCGCGCATTCCGCTTTGGTGGCCCGGGGTTCGCTGGTTTGAATCTCGGGTGCGGACATGGCACCACCTGGCAAGCCATGCTGTGGTAGGCGTCCCACATAGAAAGTAGAAGAAGATGGGCGCAGATGTTAGCTCAGGGTCGGTCTTCCTCAGCAAAAAGAGGAAGATTGGCAGCAGGTGTTAGCTCAGGGCTAATCTTCCTCAAAAAAAAAAAAAAGAAAAAAAGAAAGAAAGAAAAATGGGCGGAGGTATGAACAAACATTTTTCCAAAGAAGATATACAGATGGCCAACAGGCATATGAAAAGATGCTCAACATCACTAATTTTTAGGGAAGTACAAATCAAAACTACAATGTGATATTACCTCACTTACGTCAGAATGGCTATAAATAACAAGACAGGAAACAACAAGTGTTAGGGAGGATGTGGAGAGAAGGGAACCCTCATACATTGCTGGTGGGAATGCAAACTGGTGCAGCCACTATGGAAAACAGTATGGAGATTTCTCAAAAAATTAAAAATAGAAATACCATACGACCCACCTATTCCACTACTGGGTATTTATCACACATAGGTATGAATGAATACTGGGTATTCATTCATACATGAAATCAACAATACAAAGAGTCTTATGCATTCTTATGTTCATTGCAGCGTTATTCACAGTAGCCAAGACATGGAAGCAACTCAAGTGCCCATCAACCGATAAATGAATAAAGAAGACGTGGTATGGATACACACAATGGAATACTACTTAGCCATAAAAAGGAAAAATCTTGCCATTTGCAACAACATGGATGGACCTTGAGGATATTATGTTAAGCGAAATAAACCAGACAGAGAAAGACAAACACCGTATGATTTCACTTGTATGTGGAAGATAAACAAACATGTGGATAAAAAGAACAGATTAGTGGTTGTCAGAGGGGAAGGGGTTGGGGGTGGGTGAAAGGGGTAAAGGGGCACACATGTATGGTGATAGATAAAAACTAGGCTATTGGTGGTGAGCATGATGCAATCTATACACAAACTGATAAAAAATTATGTACACCTGAAATTACACAATGTTATAAATCAATATGACCTCGATAAAATAATTTTTAAAAACTCTATGAATACTTTTTTCCTTTTATTTCTTAGACATTATATAAAATAATAACTATAGCACTCTATTCTTGAGTTTGTAAGGTAAATAACTTTAATATATCTGACAATACTAATACAAAAACTAGGGAGTGAGAATGGAGCTATATTGGAGCAAAGATCTATATCTTGTAAGAATTAAGTTGGTATAAATCTGAAGTAGATTCTAATAAATTAAGATATTATTAACCCTACAGCAAACACTAATAAAATAACTCAAAAAATCTAAAAAATTATTAAAGGAATTAAAATCATATGCAAGAATCTGTCCACTTCATACAAAAAGAACACAGTAAAGGAAAAATAGAGAGACAAAAATGATATGAGACATACAGAAACTAAAAGGCAAAAGAGATGCAAATCCAACTGTATCAGTAATAATATTGAATTTGAGGGAATAAAATAATCCAATCAAAAGGTAGTGATTGTCAGACTGATAAAAAACAAGATTAACCATCTGCTGTCTACAAGAGTCATGAGTTAGATTCAAAGATACAACTAAGTTGAAATTAAAGGATGGTGTGCATCTTTTTACTGGAAATACGTATTGTTTTTCCACACCAGTTCTCCAATGCTTTCACACCAACTGGATGTGCAACAATTCAATCCTATTCTGAGGCAGTCTACCTGGAGTTAGCATCAGATCCCACAAATTAAAGGGCGTAGTCCCACAAGACTGCCCCCAAGTCAAACACCAGCTGCAAGTGGAATTCTCAGATAACCCACACTTCTGCCCAGCTGACAACAAATTTTGGGGTTCCAATGACCACCCCGCTACCCAATAACTTGCGAGAACAATTCACAGAACTCAAGAAAGTGCTCTACATATTATTACAGTTTATTATAAAAGATACGAATAAACTGCCAGATGAGGAGGTACATAGAGTAGGGTCTGGAAGGGTCCCAAGCACAGGACCTTTTGTCCCTGTGGAGTCAAGGGTGCGCCACCCTCCTGGCATGTGGATGTATTCAACAACTCAGAAGCTCTCCAAAGCCCATCATTTAGGGATTTTTATGGAGATTTCATTGTGTGGGTATGACTGATTAGATCATTGGCCATTGGTGGTTGAACTCAATGTCCAGCTCACCTCCCTTCGCTGGAGGTTGGGGGTTAGGAAGAAGAGTTCCAACTGCCTAATCATATGGTTGTTTTTCTGGCAACCAGCCCCTATCCTAAAGATATTTAGCCCCACCCTTCCATCTGAATCATCTCATTAACACACAGAAGACAGTAAATTCCAAGGGTTTTAGGAGATCTCTGTCAGGGACCAGGGACAAAGACCAAATATTTATTTTTTATTATACCACAGAAGGAAAAAGATATTCCATGCAAAGAGCAGCAACCATAAGAGAGCTGGAATATTTATACTAAGATGAGACAAAATAGACTTTAAGACAAAAATGATGCTAGAGACAAAGAGGGACATTTTACAGTTCCCTGGTATCCTGCAAAGAGGAATTGGGGGCTGGGGAGATAGGGAGGGTCAGAAGTTGCGGTGCTTGCTTACCCTCATAGGATTGGTTCGGGAACTGCGGCAGGCCTCAATATGAGCAGGGCCCATTAGGGTAAAAAAGTTGCAGGCATATGAGCTGGGGAGGATGAGATTGGGGGAGAAGACATTCCCCCTAATTCCTTTCCTCACAAACATCGCAGTTTAACTTTTAACTTTTATTACGCCCTTGGTATAAACCCTCAGGGGAAATGATTTCTTGATCAGGTTGTCATAGAAAAATGTGCATCTTATATGTTATTAGGAATAAGATTGAGAGAATAGAAATTGCTTTGTAGGATGGTAATTCAATTTAATGGTTGAATGGAACGCGTGCCTCGAAGACAACTAAGCTAAGAAAAAGAAATGATGAACAATTGTGAATGAAGGGGAGAAAAGCACTTGAGAAAATGAAAGATGTTTTAATATAACTGCTGAAGGGCAAAATCTTTCAATTCTTTTGCTATCTTAATGACCTGGTGACAATAAAACCAAAAGATTCATCAATCTTTCAAAAAAGACAGTTTTATAGTGATTGGGTGGGTTTTAGGGCATAATCTCATGTGTCCGCCATACTACTATCAAACGTATTTATTTAGTATTAACACGTGGTAAAATTATTACTTTTACTTTTTAAAAGTAGCTGCAGGTCTTGCTTGTTGAGATTATAGCACTTAAATTTATTTTGTGAATCAGATTCATTCCCAAATTTTTAAGACAGGAATTGTATAATGAAAAATTTTCTGTTGATTCATTTCTGGCTTTGAAGAAGTATTCTTACTGAAACTGCTTTTTCTCTAATCAAGCCAGGTCTAAGGCAGGATTTGAAGGGTGCCAACTTTGGCATTTTTCTATGAGAATGGAGAAAACGAGAACCCAAACCAATGGAATTGCACATTATAAAATCTGTTAATCCTAATATAATGTTGGCCCTTCTTATCAGGGAGTTACACTGTTTTTAAATGAAACTTTTATACCTTTATTTGGGAATTGGAGCATTGGCTTATTTTCCTTGTAGAGACTTTAAAAAATAATTCCTGATAGAATCCATGTTCCCGCTTTGTAGAGCCACAGGCTTAACCGGGGTGACAAATCCCTGACACTTGACTTGCGGAATGTTATGTAAAACACAATGACTGATATTTGGAGGCCACATGGGTTTAAATTAATTAACAATTAATTTTTAAATAATTAAATTGTTTCCGTTCAAATTGCCTCCTGTCTCGACTGTCCCTGCAATGAGAAGGGCTTATTCCTGGCAGCAGTCAATGTATATTTACAACATCAGTTTTAAGGAGCAAGCAAATTTCACCTCATAAACCCCTTTGATATTTGCAAGGTAAGGTCATTCTGAGAAATAACATTAGCTCCAGAAAGCACTCTGCGTCATATGGCCCAACGCTTTCACTTTATGGAGGAGGATAGCAGGGGTGCTTTGACCTCTCCCCGTTCCTCCAACTCCCACATTCATCTGGTCCCCAAATTCTGACAATTTTACTTTATTTAAAAAGTAAATCTTGAAAAGATACTGAGCATCGTTAGTCATTAGAGAGATGCAAATCAAAACCACAATAAGATACTACCTCATACCCACTAGGCTAGCTATAATACACACAAACCAACGAAAACAGAAAATAACAAGTGTTGACAGGGATGTGGAGAAATTAGAACCTTCCTACATTGCTGGTGGGAATGTAAAGGGGTGAAGCTGCTGAGGAAAACAGACTCATCGTTTCTTAAAAAGTTAAACAGAGAGCTTCCATATGAGCTAGCAATTCTGCTCCTAAGCATACACTCAGAAGAACAGAAAACAAGCGTGCAAACAAACACTTGTACTCAAATGTTCACAGCAGCACTGTTCACATTAGCTAAAAGTGGAAACAACCCAGACGTTTATCAAAGGATGAATGGATAGACAAAATGTGGCATGTTCATATGATGGAATATTATTCAGCCATAAAGAGGAATGAAGTACTGAAAGATGCTACAACATGGATGACCCCCCCAAACATTATGCCAAGTGAAAGAAGCCAAACACAAAAGTCACATATTGTATGATTCTGTCAACTTAAAAAACAAATTTGCCTATTTTATCCTCAAAACGAGTTTATTCAGGAATAGCCAAAAGAATTGCAGTTCAGGGTATGCATGCTGTGGAAAACCATAGGTAAACCCAGAAAACAAAGGAGGGGAGCTGCTTTTATAGAGAAAAAGGGGGAGTAGGGAGAGGGCTATTCTAAATGAAAGTCCACTGGGGGAAGTAACAGCCCAGAGTGGCAATGGCTTCTCATTGGCTGAGCTGTGGTGTTTCTCGTTGGCTGGGCTGTTGCCCGGGGCGGGGGAGAGAGAAACCGTCCTTCAGTAGCAAAGTAGTTTTATTTCCTGTTGAAGATGCAAGCATCAGACTCCTCCTGTTTCGTGTAATTGATGACGTGTGATAGGATGCGAGAGCTCCTCCTATAGGCTTTCCCCACTCCAATTTAGTTAAGGTTTCTTTTACTAATTTTTCACAATATAAATATAAATTCCATTATATAAAATATCCAGGATAGGAAAATCTATAGTGACAGAAAGCAGATTAGTGGTTGCCAGGAGCTGGAGTGGAGGGAAGCGACTGCTTAGTGGGTACAAAGTTTTCTTTTGAGGTGATTAAAATGTTTGGGGCTCTGGCCCCGTGGTGCAGTGGTTAAGTTTGCACGTTCCGCTTCAGTGGCCCGGGGTTCACCAGTTCAGATCCCAGGTGCGGACATGGCACTACTTGTCAAGCCATGCTGTGGTAGGCATCCCACATATAAAGCGCAGGAAGGTGGGCATGGATGTTAGCTCAGGGCCAGTCTTCCTCAGCAAAAGGAAGAGGATTGGCAGTAGTTAGCGCAGGACTAATCTTCCTTAATAAATAAATAAATAAATAAATAAAATGTTTTGGAATTTGATACAGATGATTGTGGTACAACATTGTGAATGTGCTAAATGCTACTGAATTATACACTTTAAAGTGATTAATTTTATGTCATGTGAATTTCACCTCAATAAAAAAAGTAAAAAATAAGTGGGTGAGGGAGGCAGAAAAGGAGATCAGAGTGATACAAGGTGAGAAGGACTCAACTAGCCTTTGCGAGCTTTGAAGAGGCAGGAAAGGGGTCATGAGCTAAAGAATGTGACCAGCTTCTAGAAGCTGGAAAAGGAAGGGAAAGGATTCTCTAGAACTTCCAGAAAGGAACTCAGCCCTGCCCACACATAGATTTTAGCCCAGTGAGACCTGTGTCAGACTTCTGACCTACAGAAATGTAAGATAATCAATTGCTTGCAGTTGAATACTTTGGCTTATGTGCTTGTTATGTGCAACTTGAGGTTAAGGCATGTCATTAAGCCCAAGACCTATACCACATTTTCCCCAAATTCCTGCAGGGAATAGTGCTTATAAAAGTTTGTTGAATGAATAAATGGACAAAACTTAGACCAGAGAGGTGAAGTAGATTATAGGGAATTATTAACACAGCTGAGAGCGAGTCTTCTTCCCAGGCTGGCGCTGTTACGACCTGCCTAATAATATTCAGCAAGGAGAACTTGCGTGTAATTCTATCAGATATTTCTATTCAGGACCTGTCACTTGTAGACCAGGATACTTTGGGAAAATATCACTTTTTCTCTCTCTATTTTTCCTTTCCCAGCTCCACAAGTGTAACCAAGCCCTTTGATGTTCTTTTGGCTTAGAAGAGCTTTTTGTTATGGGACCAGAAGCAGAAGTTGTCAGCAAGATATTTCTCTTCCTGGCTTTGGTTTTTCCAAAGCCTCAGCTTTGACAAGTTCATGCAAAGCTCTTTTAAGGACAATCAGAGAAGAGATTCTTTTCCTTCAATCCAATTAAAAGGTCAAAGAAGAGAAGTGGGGTGCAAGTGGTAGTTGTGCCTTAGGTGCTGTACCCCACCCGTGCTGCAGAAACAAAGAGATGCTTGTTCAAGGAAGTTCTGTGGGCTCGTCAATGAAACATCAGGGGCACCTGGGAGAAACTGACCTTTAAGGGTCTTTCCTCCAATTACCGTGTACTCCCTAGCCTTCTGGATTCTGCTGTGACTGCATGCTGAGAAGTGGCTCTGGAGGGGTGGATGCGCCACAAATTAGCAGGAAAGGGGCTGCGAGTTGGATTTAGCTTAATCTAGGGAAAAACATTTTAAAATGAGTATTTCTTGCATTTTTGAATTTGTGGGCTAAACGTGGACTTAAATATGGATAATTGGAATAGAAGCATCAAGCTACAGGGAGGTCGGCTAAAAGATCCTCTCACGCTCTGATCTCTCTTCTGGCAGCCTGCTTCAGTGTCTGAAATTATCACATTTTAGCTTTTTAAAAATTATTATTGTCATAAAGTCACTGAAGGAGGCAACAGTTTATTCTGGAAGGACTGTTAAAAAGGACGCCAAAGATTTTGGCTGTTGTCCAAGAGCATGGGACAAGATTATGAAGGAGGTGGTTTGTCTGATGTTAACTCTCTGGATGGAGCTTCTTTGGCCCCCTGCCTCTGCCCAGCCCCAGAATAAGCTCAGGGCTGTCAGGCTTGTTCTGCCCTTATCACAGTCTGTGGGAGGAACCTGGACAGGTTTCAGGAGATCTTTTCTGCCTGTAGAAACCTGGTTAGGAGAAAAGGAAGAAAAGAACGTGACATCAAACTATTATCAGACATTGACGGCGTAGCGTGGAGAAGTTTATCAGCTTATCCAGTCGCCTAAGAGAAGAGGGCTCCAAGGGAACAATAGTCAGAAGGGAGAGATTTTGACAAATTGGGAGGAGGAGGAAGTTGCTGGAAAGATTAGGGCTGTGGGCACTATGGAGGCAGGACTGGGGGACAGTGTGGGGAAATGTGCGGCTGCACACAGGCTGCTCAGAACTAACATAGAAGCGCCAGGCCCCTTGAGTCAAAGAGAGGCAGTGTTTTAGTCAGTTTGAGCTGCTGTAACAAAATACCACAGACTCGGGCGCTTAAACAACAGACATTTATGTTCTCACAGTTCTGGAGTCTGGAAGTCCCAGATCAGCGTGCCAGCGTGGTCCGGTTCTGGTGAGAGCTCTCCTCCTGACTTGCAGATACCTGCCATCTTGATGAGTGGCACGTGGCCTTTTCTCGGTACGTGTGCGTGGAGAGAGAGCTAGAGAGTGAGATGAGTGAGCTCTTCCTTTTCTTATAAGGCCTCCAGTCCTATTGGATTAGGACCCCACCCTTATGACCTCATTTAGCCTTAATTACCTCCTAGAAGCCTCATCTCCAAATACTGTCACCTTTGGGGTTAGGGCTTCAGTATATGAATTTTGAGGGAGGGGCTATAGTTCAGCCTATTGCAGGCAGAGAGAGAAGGAGGGGGGGCAGAGAAGCTATTTCCTGACTTCACTCCAGCAATACTTCCTTCTTTATAAGGCTGTCTTCTTTAAGAACAGCAACAACAAATCCTCTTGATTTTTTCTGTCGAGTTATGGGAATTTGGAGACACTACAGTGCTTTTGTTTCATCTGAAAGACAAGTGTTTTGGAATAACCAATGGTGAATTAGAAGGGAGGCCGTGAGCATTCCAAACGCAGTTCCAGAGCACTAAAATTTACAAATATGGGATTAATCACCAACGTACTGAAAATTCAATGGTGCAGATCGTACATAATGAATTTCCCAGCTCAGACAGGTGTGGCCTGCTTACTGTCCTAGTGGTGGTGAACTTGACTGCTTGGCAAACCAGATGCTTTCGTTAGTCTGCTTTTTACAGTTCCATATCCATGTCATCAGGAAAATTTGCATGTAGGTCACAGATTCATATCTGTTGCTGAAGTCAAATTACTGGCAAAGAAGACGGTGGGCAAGAGGAAGCTTTTGCCTGGCGCCATTGTAAGGGTGTTGCTATCAGAGTCTGAAAATCAGCCATCACCTGAGATTTGACAAGCTTAGGTGCTAGAAGTGTGACTTCCAATTTAGAGTCAGTTTGTCACTTTCAGCTTCATTAAAATACAACTTGTGGACTCTCTTAGCTGATAATTGACACAATACTCCTCACTTCTTTAGAAAGTTGTTCTTCATTCCTTTGAGGGATAATCCCAGTCAAAATTGATTAAAGAGGAAGTTTAATTATCATTGCCCAAAGCAACTTCTGTAGCTTACATTGGATGAAGGTTGAGGTGACACCAAAAATATAACAATTTTTCTACTGCAAATTTTGTAGAACAAGAAGTGGAAGTTTTCATACATTTCATGCATGTAACCAAGGCCGTGGGCTCATGCCATCCCCAAATTAACACTTCAAGGATAAAGTGAAATAGTACCCCTGGGAGTCTAGTCGCTCCCCTTTGAAGTGACAGTCATATAATCTCTCTTTTCCTCCTTGCCGGGTGGCTTTTATTTGAGTGGATGGAGAGATAGCTTGTCTCTGCTTAGGCAAAGGTTCACAGACCAGATGGCAGGTAATACCTGGATTCAGGTATTTATGCCACTCATTCATTTTTCCCCTTTCTAACTAAATCACAATAGCAAAAAAAAAAAAAAAAAAAAAAAGTGAAATGAAAAGACCAATGACAAGCTGGATACAATTATTGAAACTTACATTGTAAAGAGCTAATTCCCTGAATGGTTGTCACTATTTCTGGTAGTTACGGTCTGTAGAGTCACTGAGAACACTGAACCAGCAAATACCGAACCATCACTTCTGGGGGAAATACAGGGGCAGTTTCCTGTGAGCAACATTTTTGTCAAGCGATCGGTACCTAACCTCACTTCGTGTGTGTTTCTGTCTGAAGACACCTTGCTTAATACGCTCACAGGCAACAGCTTTATAACTCATGCCTCAACAAAGCTTTCCAAACACACGTGTTCTCTTAGGAACACTAGACAGCACTGCAACACTACACTTGGGGGACCATTTTATAGCCAAATCACCAATAAAAGAGCACAGAAATGTGAAAAATGTGGCACTAAGTAGACCATGAAAAGGACACTTGTTTACAGCTTGGGAGCTGACACAAAGAGGCAGAGCGTGGCCTTGTTTGACCTCTGCTGGGAACGAGCACGTTGGTGGCTCACATTTTTCGCCTCTCTGTGCATTATCTGTGAACGATCATGAAAGCACTGCGAGGATTGGTGTGGGGATTACAAATAAATTTTAGCAAATGGGTGAATTCACAAGTACGGAATTCGTGAACAATGAGGATATATTGTATATTTAAAGAGTATAAAAATCAATAAGAAAAAGATCAACTACCCAGTAGAAAAATGAGCAAAGGCAATGAATAGACAGATCTCAGAAGAGAAAACACAAATTACTCCTAAATACGTGAAAAGATGCTCAATCTCCCTCATATTAAGAGAAATGCAAATTAAAATTACACTGACATGCCGTTTTAATCAGATTAGCGAAGACAGAAAATTTTGTTAAAATATCGTGTTGGAGAGGTTACGAGGAAATAGACATTCATATTTTACCTGTGGGAGTGTAAAATGATACGATATTAAACACTAAATCGCATGCCCTTTCACCTAGCATTCCATTTCCAGGAATTCATTCTGGAGATGTATTTGTATCCATGCAAAATGATATTTATACAACGTTATTCACTGCAGCATTGTTTATAAAGGTGAAAGTCTTGATAACAATCTCTGTTCATCAATAACTCTCTGGTTGAAGGAATAATGATACATCAAGAGTATGAAATATTATTCAGCTGTATAAAAGAATAAGAAAGCTCACTGAGATATTTTGAATTAAACAGTATGCAGTGTGTTACCACTCTGTGTGCATATGTGTGTGTGTGTGTGTGTTTACAGTCTCAATGACATACAAAGTCTAGCATTCTTCTAACTTTCAGTGTATTTTATTTTAGTCAAGGTCGTGTACAATAGTACTTGAGTACCATAGTATAGTCCTGGGTACTTGAGGTACTGGAGTAGTCTTTTCCCTATCCCATCCTCCTCTACACTGACAGTTTTAACTTTTATGAATATACATTTCTGGGCAGGAGAGTAGCATGGAGAGAAGGAAGGAGACTGATGAGGAGGCATTATCTTTTCTTTGCCTACTTCTCTGTGTATTATCTCTGTTCATCTATTCCTTATCCATAGTTAACTCTTTCTTCCTGCTACTGGACGCCACGCTCTCCTCCCCCTGGGTCTTTAATTATAAAAAAATCTAGGTCATGTAGCATCCCCCTTTTAGACCAGCCTCCGAGGATTTCCAGATACCCTTCCTTTTTTGCTCTGTAACTATTCAAAATCTCCTGAGACCCTTATCCTATTTCAACGCCTCACATCACATTTCTATGCCTCTTAAATTATTGAGAACATTGAGGCCACGAGGTATAAAGTGTCTCAACTTATTCTCCTTCTCTAAAAGATTCGTCTGCACATCCACTCATCCTTACTCTCCCCCATTATACATGAGGGATGAGGTTCTTTCCATTCAAGCCCAACTTTCTGGAGCCCGCCTCTCCTTGGCCTCTTACAGGTTGAAATTCTCCCTCTCTGCTGATTTACTCCCTTCTGCACATAAAGAGTCTCACATTTCTGTCCTTGAAAAATAATTCTCTCCCCTTATCCCTTCCTGCCTCTGGTAACTGCCATATCTTACTCTATCTTCTTTTCTCATCTCAGATGCCTGAACACAAGTCTTCATCCTGTCTCTACCTTCTTCCTTTCCTCTTCACTGTGGGATTCCCTGGCCGCTGGAGTCCACAGTCCCACACTTGGAGACTACTCTGCCAAAGCTTATAAATTTCTCCTGCAATGTTACAGCCTGTGGATAAGTTTAATCATTATCTGAAGAGATCTCTTCTTAGAATTAACCAGCCAGTTCTTCTTAAAACCCCTACTCCCGCTCCTTGAGGGACATCACTCTACTGCTTGTATTCCCACTTCTTGACTGCTCCTTGTCGGTGGCCATTCTTCCTTTTAGCCATTAAACGCTTGTGTTCTGGGGAATACATCCACTGTCCACAGCAATTCTCACCCTGTTTTTTTTCCTTTTAAAATCATCTTTGTTGAGGTATAAGTTTTGTGCTATAAGTAGTATCTTCTTAAAGTGTGCAATTCAAAGAATTTTGACAAATGTATGCACTCATGAATCCACTACTACAATCCAGGTGCAAAATAATTCCGACATATGAAGTTTCCATTTCTGTCTATCCCTCCGTCTGATCCCTGACTCCAGCAACCAACGAAATCTGCATTTTGAAACTGTAGATGAGTTTGCAATTTCTAGAATTTTGTTTAAATGGAATCATACACTATGGACTCCTTTGTGTTTTTGAGTATATCACTAGCTGGTTTCTCTTTATTGCAGAGAACTACTTCGTTGTATGGATATACCACATTTTGTTTATCCATTCATCTTTTGATGGACATTTACTTTTTCTAAACCCTGTCTTTTTGTTTTTGCGGAAGATTAGCCCTGAGCTAACATCTGCTGCCAATCCTCTTTTTTTTTTTTTCCTGAGGAAGATTGGCCCTGAGCTAACATCTGTGCCCATCTTCCTCCATTTTATATGTGGGACCCCTGCCACAGCATGGCTTCACAAGTGGTGCATAAATCTGTGCCCAGGATCCAAACCAGCAAACCCCAGGTGCCTGAAGCGGAGCCCGTGAACTTAACCGCTATGCCACCTCGCCAGCCCCTAAACCCTGTTTTGATGTTTTCTCACCAAATCTTGTTCTTAGTGCCAGCTGCCAATTGTTTTGTGTCCTTAAACCTAAATTTCATTCATCTTTTGTTATTTGTTATACTACTTGGACGGGTAGTTTCCCTGTATATTACAAGAATATGAAAATATGATTAAAAATATATAAAGGACGTGTATATTTAAGTGGCATTACTTGAGATTTTTTAAAAATTTGAGTTCTTAATGATTTCTTTCCCAAAGGAAAGTGCTTCTAATTACGAATGTGCCATCTTTTCCTCCAGAGGTCCCTTTAGCCCTGAGCCATTCTGTCCTTCTGATGGCGGCAGTGATGACTATTTCTGTAGAAATGCCTGCTTACATATAAGTAGACCAGAAGTCCTCTGACAAAGCACTTCCTCAGTTCACAGACACAGTGCATAACATTTACAGGGATTTCAGTTATAAAAGTTGAGAGGTGAAGTGTAGGGTTTTCTATGTTACTCATTAGAAATTTAAGCTCTTGGAGACTTTTGAGAGTTTTTTTAAAGTGACAATCATATCCTCTCACTCTGTTGTTGTTTCCTGAACAAGCTCGTCTACTTTCCTAGTTTTTATTAACTACCTAGTGTGAATAATTCCTGAACTTCCACCTCCATCCCCACACACACACACGAATGTCACACCTCCCCTCGGATGAAATGTAGGAACAGGTCTGAACTGAATGCCACACCTCTACTAGCCTCATTCCCATTCTGCTCGCTCTCTTCCTGCTTTTGAATGTATCCATTTGCTCCCCCTACCTACCCACCCCAAGCCACAAGTGGTCAACGATTAAGTCTTTCAAAGAATGTTTTGATTTTGCTTCAGTCGTGGGCCCAGCAGGAAACTGATAGCACGTTCAAAAGACGTGACTAAGAGGTGTAAAAACCGCTGTGTAAAGGGACTATTTACAAAGCGTGGGCATGGATTAGGGAAACCAGCAAGGGATGGAGCAGTGCGCTGGGGCTAGAACAGTAGAGAGTGCCTTCTACCTGGTCCTGAAAGGGACAACGGCAGTGAACAGGACCTGGAGAGAGGGGCGGTGGAGAAAAGACCCCCCGATGGGAGCCATGATCTCTGAGGAGAGAAGCAGAGAAGTAAAGTCTCAGACTTCATTTTCCTCCTACTCTTCTGTCTTCCACCGGGGCCTCCCACTGGCTGAAGCCAACTGGAGGCATGCAGACAGAGAGCCCATTGATGCAGTCAGGTAGCACAGCCTTCCAGGTCAGTGAGCAAAGTGGAGAAGCATGGAGAACAATCTGGGGAGCCAAATGGAAAATATCCAGCACAGACTCCTTCTGCAGGGACTCAGCATACAGCTGTTACTGTTTATATTAAGGTTTTGCTAACCTTGGTGCAATTCGTACATGCTCCATTTCTCATTCTTTAGCATTCTTTCTATCCTGTTCCCCTTGGCTCTGGCTTTCTCCCACTTTTCTTCTAAACTGGCTTTCTGCCTCCAGCTGAGCCCGTGTTTCCCAAGAGTTTTGGCATCGTGTAAGACTCTCCTGGGCATGTGGTGGGGTTCCTGCTCCCTGGGATGCAGTGACACTATGTGATGGTTGAAGCTGTCCACTTCCCTCCGCAAAGACTAGTTTCCTGGTGAACTTTCACTAGGGGCATCATTTTCCCATAAGACTCTGAAAAATCTCACTACGTGCTAGATGACCATAAACGGGTAGTAATTAGAAGAGAGTGGGGTGGGGATTTTGTTTAGAAACTGTGATTTCCTAATAATGTTTAGATGTTACTGAAAATCTTTTCTACAAAATTTCCAAGGTTTGGAGACAAGAAACCATAAAATACCTTATTTTGAGAAATTCCACACACAAGATCCCTTCTGCTTACCATATTTCTTGGTTTCTTCACTTTAAAATATCCTATTTTGTTCTTCTGAGGAAACTAGTAAACACAACTTGTTCCTTCAATTCTTTGTAGTGTGGTATTTGTGAGTTTTAAAAGACTGGTGAATAGTTAGGGAAAGTTCTGTATAAAAGGAAAGTGTTTATAGTGGACAGCTATTTCCTTTGGGAAATGTCACTGCCTCCATTCCATAAGGTCCTTGTGAGTTTGTCTTTCATGAGTTCCACTGTCCTTGGCCATAGAAATGGACGTTTCACACAGGTTAGGTCAATAATAAAGTCTCATTCTTCTAGCAACATGATTGGGGTAAGGGTAGGCATGTGACCCCCAAAGATCAATAAGAATCCTTGCCTGAGAAAAACAAAGCCAGCGGAATTACAATCCCCGATTTCAAAACATACTACAAAGCTACAGTGATCAAAACAGCATGGTACTGGTACAAAAACAGGTCCACAGATCAATGGAACAGAATTGAAAGCCCAGAGATAAAACCACACATCTATGGACAGCTAATCTTCAACTAAGGAGCAGAGGGCCTACAATGGAGAAAAGAAAGTCTCTTCAACAAATGGTGCTGGGAAAACTGGACAGCCACATGCAAAAGATTGAAAATCGACCATTCTTTTTCACCACACACCAAAATAAACTCAAAATGGATCAAAGACCTAAAGATTAGGCCTGAAACAATAAGTCTTCTGGAAGAGAATATAGGCAGTACACTCTTTGATATCAGTTTCAAAAGAATCTTTTCGGACACTATAACTCCTCAGTTGAGGGAAACAATAGAAAGAATAAACAAATGGGACTTCATCAGACTAAAGAGCTTCTTTAAGGCAAGGGAAAACAGGATTGAAACAAAAAAACAGCTCACTAATTGGGAAAAAATATTTACAAGCCACTTATCCGACAAAGGGTTAATCTCCATAATATACAAAGGACTCACACGGCTTAACAACAGAAAAACAAACAACCCGATCAAAAAATGGGCAGAGGACATGAACAGACATTTCTCAAAAGAAGATATGAATATGGCCAATAGACACATGAAAAGATGTTCATCATCGCTAATCATCAGGGAAATCCAAATCAAAACTACACTAAGATATCACCTTACACCCGTTAGATTGGCAAAAACATCCAAAACCAAGAGCGACAAATGTTGGAGAGGTTGTGGAGAAAAAGGAACCCTCATTCACTGTTGGTGGGAATGCAAACTGGTACAGCCACTATGGAAAACAGTATGGAGATTTCTCAAAAAGTTAAAAATAGAAATACCCTATGACCCAGCCATCCCATTACTGGGTATCTATCCTAAGACCCTGAAATCAGAAATCCCAAGAGTCCCTTGCACCCCTATGTTCATCGCAGCATTATTTACAATAGCCAAGACGTGGAACCAACCTACATGCCCAGAAACTGATGATTGGATAAAGAAGATATGGTATATATACACAATGGAATACTACTCAGCCATAAAAAAAGACAAAATTGGCCCATTCACAGCAACGTGGATGGACCTCGAGGGTATTATGTTAAGAGAAATAAGCCACTCAGAGAAAGACGAACTCTATATGACTCCACTCATAGGTGGAAGTTAGTATATTGACAAGGAGATCTGATCGGTGGTTACCAGGGAAAAGGGGGGGTGGGGGGAGGGCACAAAGGGGGAAGTGGTGTATCCACAACATGACTAACAAAAATGTACAACTGAAATCTCATAAGGTTGTAATCTATCATAACATTAATTAAAAAAAAAAAAAAAAAGAATCCTTGCCTGGATTGATATACACACTTAGAAGAGAGACACTCCTCTTCATCTGGGGTGATTAAGCTGGTACGATGTGACGCTGGGGCAGCTGTTTGCAGTCAGGTTCTTATTTACAAGCAATAGAAACCCACTCTGATGACTTAAGCGGACAAGAAATTTATGAAAACGTTGCTGGGTACAGAAGGAACCCCTGGGGTGGCCAGACAACCAGCTAGTATCTTCAACAACCAGAATATGGCTGCAAATTATGTCCTGCGACAGGTGCCACAAGGACACCATTGCCATGATGGCTGAGCACTAAGCCCTCCAGCCTACAGAGCTGACACTGTGAGCGAGGACCCTGGATCGCACACAGTGCTGCCATTGCCGCTGTCACCCCAGGAATGTGACCTTGTCAGGGAGAAGGCCTCAAAGTTTCTGCTTTTGTTTCTTTTCTCTTTCTTTGCTTTATCTGCATCTTGTTCCAAATTTAGGATGGCCGTGTTTGGTTGTTGTCGCCCAGGTTACATGCTGAGCCCCAGCTGCAAAGAAGTTTGGGAAATCAAGCATCCGACATTTTCAGCTTCTGCAATGGGAGGGCACATGCCCCACCAAGACTTACGAACTGGGAAATTGCCTAAAGAGAGAGAGGAGTTCCAGATGCTACAGAACAAAAGAATGACCAATACCTTTATAACTGCCACCTTCCCTAGTCATGGGAGAACCGGTCTGCAGAATTAAGCCAAGATAGAGAAGGAAAAAAAACCAAAACCAAGAAATGGAAAGACAGACAAAACCCAGATGATATTAGTGAAGCCTCTGAATCTAGATGTGCCTGAGCTTTGTTTTAAACCCTGGCCTATTTATGTAAGCTGATAAATTCCCCTTTTGGCTTACGTTACAGACTCCCTTTTGAGTTGAGCATCTGTCACTTGTAAACAAGAGACTCTTGCCTTATATGGTGCTGCTTTCATTATTAGTGTTGAAATCATATTCTTGCTTCTTTATTGGGGCATTTTTACCGAGTTTCCTCTGCCACTACTTTCTGAATACTCTTGACTTGTTGGCCCGTGGACAAAGCTGGGTGAGCAGGGAAAGAACCCACACCTGTCAGCCAGCCTCACAGGTGGGCCAGCCTCTGCCTTATCCGATGTGTATGCTCCTTCAGATAAGATTCCGCAGCTTCTCTCTAATTTTGCTCCTGTCCCTGTATTTTAATGAATAGTGCTCTCAGTTGAAGAGCTGGCTCTGTGTCCACTTGCAAGGTCAAGAGGCCCACTTTGTCTCTGAAATGTGTGGATTTGTACAGGAATCTGCTTGTAAGCATGGGATCAGGCATTGAATCCTTTCCCTCCAGAAACTGGCATATCTGGGAGCCCAAGGAATTAGTTTTCTGGTGGAGGATTTATCCTCTGGAGGAATGAATACCTTGGATCTGTCCCCTCAGTCCTCAGGGCAGAACACTTGTCCTCTTCTCCCCTGTCACTCTCTGGCCTCCATGTTTCATGGGCTCGCCCTGGTCACAAGGAGACTCACCCCATATCTTCTTGGCATCCCAAAAGGTCCTCTTTCCTCCTGAATGTCTGAGACACTCCTTTGGAAAGCATGATTCTCTCATCTAGTCTCATTGGGAGGTTGGACCTCAGATCCTGCATGTCTCTGACACGTCTTGGATTTTCGAGAACTGGCCCCTCGACCCAAAGTCTCCTTTCCTAGGCAACTGTGATAAATTCCAGGCTGCCAAGAGCAGGTAAATGGGCAAAAAAGGAAAGCACGATCAGGTGGATGGGGTAAATCTACATTGAAGTTGACCTCTCTTCACCTGGTAGACACTGAGGTGGGAGGGCACCTGACCCCTGGCATACCCGTAAGCTGATAAGGCATTCGTCACTAGGATGCAGCAAGTTGACTCTGATGCTCTGTCGTTCAGCTGAGCTGAAGCCAACAACTCTTAGGACATCCCTTATCTTACCCCATCTCAGTGTACACATTTAGACTCTAAATCCTCTCTCTGCCTTAGGGTTTGCTGTGAATCTCCTGAGTAAATAGCAGGTGCTGAAGAACGGAGGGATGATACATTTTTAACTTTTCAAACATGGATGGCATTTAACTTCTCTTGAAGCTTCCAGACTCTGGAATATATCACACTTGTTGGCTGGCTTTCCCTTTGAACCTGGAGGTTTTCAGCAGACGTGAGTAACTGGGGAGCAGAGGTTGCAGTCAGCATGTGGTGTGGCTCCTGGAGGAAGTGAAAGCCGGCTTTTAAGACGACCGTTCAATTCTTTAAGGCATTTCCTTTTCCCATAAAAAATTATATATTAACTTGATTAGGAATATGTAAATAAGCTGCCTCCTTCCTCTTATTTTCATCTGCTGCTCTGCAAAATCCATTCTTTCTCTGGAAATGGAAGGAACTGATGTAATTGTTCTGTGTGGAAGACAATGAAGAACTTCGGGAGCCTTGCCAAACCCATTTCCTGCCAGGGCCTGCTCCTTCACTCAGTCTAATTACGAGCGATTGTTTGGGCTGTGATGTGAAGAAATATTAGAGAATGGAAAAAAAGAACAGAGTTCAGAATATTGGGCTGGAACTGATTCATGTTTTGGCAAGGACTCTGAGCTCGATTTTATGCTTCAGCCTTGTGACGGTATCCCAGGGAGCAACCTTGCCATATAAGCACATGAAGCCCAATTCTATGGTTTATTTTGAAAAGGTCCAAGCAAAAACATTTGAAAAATGCAGGAATAACATCAGCCATCGGGTGAAGCTCTGTGTTAATCATGCACCGTGCCCTCCTCCGAAGGACCGAAGGTATTTTAAACTGGATGTTAGCACCACCTATATTTAGCTGGCGTGTCAAATTTTACTGCTTGGTTTCCATATATTTGACAAATCTCACATTTTACAGAAAGGCTCTGATTAGTTCTCACTGTCTGTGCTCAGGGATGGACATAAAGCCAGGGGAGTTGAACCCTGTGAAGAAGGCTGGGAACAGAGATGGGTTTTTTTCAGATCTGGGTCTGAATCAGGCAGCCCAGGAGCAGAAGGATCCACGAGTGGCCGCTGCTGGGAGAGTCAACGCAGGCACGAGAGAGTCTGAAATCAGACTCCAAGAGGGCGTTTATCGTTTCTGTTTTTTGATTAATACAGTAAAAGACAAACACAGAAAAGCATAAAAAGAAATTTCAAATAGCCTGGGATCCCACCACCTGGAGATAACTCCTTGAGCCTTCGAGTCTTTTTCTATGCATATGTTTACACATAGCATTTATTTTTGAATAATTACAAACATTCAACTAAACTGTTTTGTAATATACTTTTTCACTTAAAATATATCATGAGCATTTCCCTTGTGATTAATTCCAAGGAAAAGAGTTTTAGTGACCAGATATGATTACATTTAACAGCTTTGCAGTCACTGTGAACATTAGAAGGTTTTGTGTAAATGTATGTTGTGGTGGTTTTAATTTGGGTTCATTTGAGCATCATTGAGGTTGAGCAGTTTTTTTATATATATTTATGGCCGTCTATGTAGTTCTTCATTGGTGAATACCTATTCCAGTCCTTTGCCTATATTTCTCTTGGGGGAAGGGAGCATTGAATTCATCCCAATTGGCTGGAAAGGTGTTTCTCTCTCTCTCTCACACACACACACACACACACACACACACACATATATATATAAAATAACATCTATTGCACAGTTGTTTGCCTTCTTATTTTGTTGAGGATTTTTTTGGTGAGATAGTAAGATTTACATTCTTATGCAGTCACATACATCAAATTTTTTTTATGTTTTCTTCTACTTTTATGCCCAGACTAGCCTCTGATCCTCAAGATCATGGACTTTTTACCCGTGTTTTTTTCCACTTCTTTCATGGGCATAATTTTACATTTAACTCCCTCTTACATCTGGAATTTCTTCTTCTGTGTGATGTCCAGGCTGGTTTTTGATTGTCCTTGCATTTGTTGAGCGTTCTCTTATGTTTTAAATTGATTTGCGTCTATTCTCATAGCATCACCGCAGTGATGCAACTGTCGTAACTTCATAACACGCCTTCACGTCTGAGAATATGTCTTCCCTCTTTTTCACTATTGTTTCAGAATCTGCTTGGCTATTTATGCCAGTTTAGTTTTTTTCGGTGATAAATTTTAGAATCATTTTGTTAAACTTCCTTTGGAAAATTTTCTCCTTTACTAACATAATGTTTCTCTTCATTTATTTAAATAGTCTTTATATTCTTCCCTGATACTTTGTAGGGTTTCTTACCAGAGTCTTAAAACAGGTAGTCTGGGGGTGTAGGGGGGAGCGGCTGGGGAGCTTAATTTTGGTTTTAAAAAAAAAATCAGCTTTGGATGAAAATAAAACTCAATAGCTGATACTTTCCTATTCTACAGGCCACTCATGCACTATTGAGATATTCTGAGCACTCCCAGAGTAGAGAAGAATTACGTCTAATATCTGAATAGTGTCAAATCAGAAGTTTTAAAAGATTTTCTTTTCATCAAATATGTCAAACAAGATCAGATATTTTAAGCTCTCTACAATTTGTGTTTACTGGAAAATTTCAATAAGCTTTCACCTTATGATCTTGCGCATCCAATCCAAACGTGAGAACTCTCTTTCTGGTAACTGATTATTCCTTCTTTACGAAGCAATCAATAACTAAAATAATTTTCTTTTTACTTAATTGAGTGTTTTCAACTGAATCAAAGAGTCTATTAGCTTTAGTTAATAAAGATGACTGAAGCAATTGTTTCTTGATATTCAGCTAGGAGTAGCTATTTTGGATTCATACCCAGTGCTTATTTGCATCGCTTCTAAGCAATCTGTACTCAACCTGGTTTGCTTCCAAAGATGTAGGAAAATACTGTGCTGCCCTGTCTACAGAAAGGGTCTCAGCAAGGAATGCATTAGATTTATTCTAGAGAAACTATGTTGACATTTTTCTACCAAAATAGTCCTGGGTAAGTGAAATGAGTGGTATACTGGCACATATTTGAAGACTGCTGGGGAGGATTAAAAATTAGAGACCACTGAGATTTTCTCTTCCTCAGCACTATTGAGAATAGGGACAGGAAATGCCCCAAGTGACACTAGCTGACAGGTAATTAATGGTAGGAAGTGACCTTGAAGCTTCACTCCCAAGATATATAAACAAACTTTCCCTGACAGCTGATCTGAAACAAAGGGAAGTGTAGAAGAATTGTAATGGGAGTGAAAAGAAGAGAGTGTGGAGTGAGGACCTGGTTCCAAGTATGACCAACTGGAATTTTAATCAAGTAACAAAGTGGCCACTGCCCTGTGTGTCCACTTCTGCACTCTTAACCTAGATTTCCTTTCTGCTACAGAAAAATCAAACTATTTAGCATTTAGTTTTTTTCCACTGCAGTGAGTCAAGTTGCGTATTTCCTCATCCATCTAAAATTGCCATGAAAAAACACCATTTTATCTCTTCTTGATTAATTCACATCCCTAACAAACATACCTTTAAAGTCTATAGATGAAGAGATTTAAAATTTTATTTTTGTCTAGTCCATGAATTATAAATTATAGATCAACAAATGAGGGAATAATTGAAAAGGGGTAGAGTTCTTCTAGAATAATTTATTTATCTTACTTTTTAGAATCATTTATAAAATGCAAAAATGCAAATCCTCTTCAAATACCATCCCCACCTCCACTTTGTTGAGTCAAAGGAGAGATTGTTAAGCAATTCCCTGTTAGAATGTTGAGATTAGTACAAATTCAAAATGTGTGATTTCATTGCATAATATTTTCTTTTTAAAGATTTTTATTTTTCCTTTTTCTCCCAAAGCCCCCCAGTACATAGTTGTGTATTTTTAGTTGTGGGTCCTTCTAGTTATGCATTCCATAATTTTTTAACTGAAGCAATTGTACTCAAATGCTTATGGGTAATTATGATGTACCTTTAAGAATTGTTTCACTTCCAAGTAGTAGAAAATTCTAGATGAATAAGCTTCAACAATGAAGATATTTATTATCTCTTATAACAAGAAGTCCAGAAGGAGATGCTCCAGAGCAGGCTACTTCATTGGCTTGATTATCTAGATTCTTTCTCTCTGCTCTGGCATTCTCAGGGCATTGTGGTCATCTCTTCTTATTGTCTCAAAGTATCATTTTCCGAGACAAAATTATCCTGCAGAAAAATGTGACTGTTCTCTTTTATTTCTGTTTTTTGAGAGGCAGGAAATTTTTTATCCAAGTCCCCAGATTTCTCCTCACATCTCATTGGCAAGATCTGGACCACATGCCCACTTCTAAACTAATCACTGGCAAGGGAAGTACAATGACCACTGTGGGTTTAGACTAATCAGCGTTTACACTCTAAGTCACATGGCAAAGCAATGAACAAGCAAGTGAAATTGGGATTCTACCAGCAAGAAGGAGGGAAGAGGCTGTGGAATGAACAACTTGCATTAGAGAATGATGTCTCATACATCATTCATGCAGAGTCATCAATGCATAAAGCCATGTTTGATCAGTTCTAAAATCCATAAATATTTTAGATATTTCCCAATATTTTAATATTGATTTTAAGTAACAGTAGAAAGCTACTAATTTTACATGTTTCTGATGTGCTATTAAAATTTGCATTTATTTGTAAGATCACGCAGACCGTACATATTCTTGAACTTTTACACTTCTAAACTAGGTGTAACTTTGAGGAGATTATATTTTTGTTAATCAAATTAAGGTAGAGTGTATACAGCCGTATTTTTAATAACACAGAGAACAACCCAAAACCTTAGAAGTGCCATTAATCTTCCACGGTTGACCAGTTCTCCCTCCAAACACAAATTGGCCCAGTGGGAATGAAACCTCTTACAAGCTATTGCTTCACCAGTTGCTGAAATCACTGGGCTCTTTTTCTTGCGATGAAACAATTTTCCACTCGTGGTCCTGTGGAAACTCTCATCTGGAAGAAACCTGCATTTGTCCTTTGGAGAAGTGTTGGCCTAGAGTTCAAACCAAATCCCATCAACCTAATTGCTCCTGCCACATGGCCTCAGGAGTGAATTCTCCCTTTGTTTGCAACCTGACAGAGGGGCAGAGCTGCACAAGATATATTGCTTGCAAGAGGGGAGAGAAATATGACTTTACGTGACATCCTCCTCCTGGTTAGCTGCTTTTTTGGCACTGGTTGGTTATACATTTGGATGTTGCTGCATTTTAAAAAAACATATTTCTTTTCAAATTGGAGCACCCCGTTCTCACTCCTGATGCTCGGCTTCTGAGAATTGACATGATCTCAACCAGACACTCGTCAGATTTTCCTGTTGTAAGAGTTGGCCGTCAAAGCTGAAAGCCTGCCCCCATACAGGTCCAGTGGTCTCACTGATTTGCAGGGAGAGGTGTCCTGGGTGGATGTGAGCCCTGCAGATGCTCAGCCTTGGCAAGGCTGTGCCATAATTAAGGTTTTCTCTGCTGAGCCAGACTGTCTCATCTCTTAGTCCTTTTTGCACTTCCGTGTTTCCTCCCATTGCAGCTTTCATATCCGCATCGTTTTTCATCCCTTTCCTTCTACCCAAATGTGATCTCAGAAAAGGAATCCAATAAACGCAATAACACACAAGGGTAAATGTTACAAAGTTAGAGACACATTTGCCTTATTCCTTCCCTTGAGTTTTCAAGTGACACAAATCTCCAAGTCAAAGGATACATTCCTCGTTGTGACATTTTAAGTTTTCAACAAAAGCCAGTTAGAAAAGTTTTCTTCTTTTCCTCTTTTTTTCTTTTTGGAGGGGTTGGAATTCTTCCTGGGACCTTAAAATCCTCCCATAAACTGAGGTGTCTTTCTACTCTAAGAGAGGGGCTGTGGGGAAATGAAAACAGACTTGGAGAGACATGACTGTTGCAGGTGATATAAAGCTTCAGAGTCAAACCCATCAGCTCAGTGAAACTGCTCAGCGGCAAACCAGCTCGCCACCCTCCCTATCTGTGAGGATTTGACAGATGAGGACTGTGAGAGCATTTTATAGCCACATCGGAACTCATGGTCTTATAACCTTGGGTGCTCTCTTGGCTTTAGCATACTAGACTATCGGGAATAAATTTGAGTTTAGGAATATCTTAGAAAATCCTAAACATCACATTTATGTCCTATGTGTAGCCAAAGCAGAGGGGAGGCAGCTTACATGAAAACATCTCAAGCAATAAAATTACAAAACCATTAAAACAGGAGAAAAAAAGGATTCAAGAACCAAGAGGGTAAATGGTAAGAGTAGTTTTATACCGGAAATTATTTATATTAAACTATTCTTTCGAGCATGAAACTTAGTGCTGGCCTTAGGATCAAGAGACAGTTGAGGGATTCACAGCTCTCATGATCTTCCTTATCCATCCATTAGGAGAGAAAAAAAAATCCTAGCTCTCAACTCAGGATGGAGTCTATCATGCAGGTTTGTATATGGGGAACATTGAACAATATGGAAGATGAGATGATTTATTACTGATGAGTCACTTTGGTCAAACATAGACAGCTATTTAAAATTGTTAGAGATTTGAGAAGGTTGGGGAGAGAGAAGTTTGTAGGGAGCTGTAATTGGTTTTTCCTAATAAATTTGACTCCTGACTGTTTAGGATTCTTGAGATTAAAGCAGGTACCTGAATCTATTTTAAGAACCTCAAAAAACGTGCTTTCTGGAATCATTACATAGGAAGCAAGATTCTGGAGCGATAACATGAGCGCCCAGCATCTCCTCTTGAGGAAAAGATTTACACAATCCCACTGGGCTTTTAATGTATTCAGTTCACCAGTGACTCAGAAACAAAAATGGAATCAAAATACTTTCTTGAAACTTGTGTAGTCCCTCTTGTCTGAGTCTGAAAAGGTGCCCAATAATAGCTATGCTAAATGATTGAACCCCCTGCATGAGAGAGCAGACTGCTCGAATTTCTGAATCTTTTGTTTCTGGGGTCTTTAAAGGAGAGATAACATCTAGCAAATCGGTTAGAATAAGATCAGAGCTGCTCTTGCTGTGTAATCTTTACTCAGGGAAAAGCAAACTGTAGCCCTAAAGCCATCCAAGAGAAATGAAAGGCACCAACTTCATCTGTCTGAGAACCAGGCAAGGCTTGTGATAGGAATGGCCGCGTAGTACAAAGGCCTTTTCACCAGCTGCCTGTGTGAGTCAGATGGTTTGCTATGGATGGAGATAAGTTGGATTTATGGGAGGGGTCTCCCCAAAGAGTCTAGCACAAAACCTCTTCTCCTAGTCAAACAGGAAAGCTCATTCGTCTGTTAACAACACCCTGGAGAAAATGGCCCTTGAAGATGGTATCTATGAACAAGCATTGTGTGCTGGTGAAAGAAACTACTTGTTTCCATGGAGGTAGAGGAATCACTGAGGCTTCTAATTCTCGCCTGCCTCTTTTCTGAAAGGTCGCTGCCTAGATTTTCTCATTTACAGCACCTGACACTGCTACTTCTGCCAGGATCCATTAGTACCGTCTCGATGGCTCCCTTTGCCAATTAGAAAGAATTTAACACTAATGAGGGTCTGGGACATTAAAGAGGTCATCATTGCCAACTCAAGGAACAACTGAGAGAGACACATACTCCGTCAGAGATGTAGATATTTGTTTTTTCCATTCTAATGAAATCATACAACACTCATTATACTCGTAATGCATTTATCCTGGCAGCCAACCTATTGAATGCTTCTTGATCACATCAACCATCAAATCTGATGTTCCGTACAAACTCTGAGTTAGTCCAGGTCGGTCCAGTTCAAATTATCTGCACTGTGCAGTAATTATCTTCCTATTGATCTAATTCTTGCTCTGAGTCGTCACCTATTAGCAATATAGGCATTGCTTCTAAATCAGCGGTTCTCAGATTCCTGCAGTGGTTCACACAGTTCCCCCAGAGGGGTTTGGAAATGTGTGGGGGCATTTTGGATTGTCCCAATTAGATTTTAGTAGGAGGGGATCAGGGATGGTAAACACCCTGAGACACGTGGGACAGACCATCCAATGAAAGACTGCCCCACCCAAAATGAGTACAAATTGAGAAATATTATCTGATATCTATCTCTCGGACCCAGGTTGGCTCTTTCTAAGAATTTCACTTGTCTCTATCTGAGGTAAATCTCCTGAAACACACAACCAACTGGTAATGCCACAGGTGATCAACCTCAAAACAGCTCCCACGATGAACAATGGCACAACAGAGACCATCCACTATTAAGTCAAAAGAACTGTATTCAAGTCTCCCTCGAACATTTACTGGTGGTGAGACCTCTGCTGAGTGCCTTAACCTCTGTAAGCCTCAGTTTCCATGCCAGTAAAATGAAGGTATAAACGCCCACCTCCCACAGCTATGAGCATTAAAATGGATGATGAGCATGAGCACTTTGTGATAAGAAAGCTCTATATACATGATACCCATTATGTCTACATGACCTCATGCTTCTGCTGTCTTGGACACTTAGGAAAAAGAGGCCTAATCCTGGTCCCCAGATGGACAAGGGAGTGAGTCTTTGGTCTCCCAAAGCATATGTTCATTTATTAGTTTAGGGGTGACAATTTGTTTCTCCGTTCACGGCTGCACATAATACGGGTCAGCCATTCATATTTCATGAAAGAATGCCCCAAAGAAGTTACTGAGCCATTGCTAGTTTCCTTTGGCCTTTAGTCATGCCTGCCTTGATAGAGACTCAGGGCAAAGAAGTTTCAAAGGAGTTAGGAGAGAGACATATCTGTAAGAAGCCCTAGGGACTCAAGGGGCAATATAGGGCATGGTGAGATTCAAGGCTGTTCTGCCAAGTGGAAGAATCGTAAACCTTCCCAAAAGGCTCTCATCTGGGGTCTTTGTTTAAACATGAAGACACCTAGGGACTTGCACAGCAACAAGGGGAGGCTGCTGTGGTCCCTCACGGAAGGGCTAGAAAGCTGGGGCTTGGGGATTGGGAGTGGGGAGAGTCGATCCATGCCATCCGTGACCATCATGTATAAAAGTCAGCAGGAATGAGAGGGGCTGGACCCCAAATGGAAAATGGAGAAAAGTGTCCTGGTGATGGGTGAATGGGAGGAGGAGCATTTTCTTCAAGGAAAGGTCCCAGATGGGATGCCAGCAGGATTAAAGCCAAATCTGGCTGTCATTAAACACAGGGCCACGGCTACTTTGAATAGATTAAGCAAAATTGACTTGATTACATTTAGTAAAAATGACAATATTTTAAACCATTCAATCCTTTAGAGATCTCTTATCTATACTGGTCTATTTATAAATATGGAATCCCAAATTATTGGCTTGATTAAATTGACAAATAACTTACTCATTTTATTTAAAATCACAAAATAATACTGCTTATTTTAGAAAATTTAGAAAATAGAGATAAGCAAAAGTAAGAAAATTAAAGGCACCCATAGTCCCACCACATAGAGATAACCATGATTAACATATTACTCAATTTCCTTTCAATGTTATTACTGTTGTTATAAATTTTTAAAATAAAAAAATGATCATGTTTTATATACATGTTTCTTTTTTCACTTGCTCAACTGTGAGCATCTTTCTAGTTTGGCTGAATTTGCCACTTGTCAGTGTTTGTCACGTGGTGAAATCTGAGGAGGCTTCTGTGTGACGTGTGAGGTGGTGGACGGGTCAGGCGAGGGTTTCCAGGGTCAAGCGCTCATTGTGTTCCGTTAACCTGGAGGCCTGATTCATATCCTCCTGGTGACCAGGAAGGTGGTTGTTCTTGATGGGAGGTCAATTGGCCAATGAGCCAAAGGAAAACATTATGTCTACTTGAAAACAATGGTCAATGTCCTTGTGGATGACCCACGGCACTCTGAGCTCTGTATCCTTGCATGGGCTTCAGTAGAAATGAGAGTTTTGGAGTCTTCAAAAAGATATTGGTTGTCTTTGTGTTGTTTATGTTGTAGAAAAGCACACCCACATACAAAAAAGACATCAAAATCACCTATAACCCCACAAAGCAGAAATAGCTGCTGTTAACATTTTAATTTTTGTGCTCTAATCTTTCCTTCTTATTTTAAAATAATCCTACCAACCAGAGATGAACCTTGTTAACACTTAGGTGTCATTATTTTTTAGAACAACAGTGTGATCATTCTGTTTTTGTAGCTTCTTTTTCTCCCCGTAGCAAACTAGCACAAGCATTTTCCTCAAACCATGGGATAATCTTCTACATCGCTTCATAAGAATACCTGCTAGTCCGTTGAATGCATCCTAATCATGAAAAATAATGTCCTATCATTGAGCATGTAGCTTATTTCCAACCCTCGACTTGTTTTCAAATAATGTTTTTCATATTAAAAATAAAGGTAAGCAAATAATTGTATACCCTGCAAACAAAACCACGAGTAATGAATGCCCCGGTTATTCACATATGAGATGGAGCATGAACTGGAAGGAGCTCAGCAGACGAGCATCCTCTGCCTCTGCTTCTGAAGGAAGTCCTCTAGTCTAACCCTCCTATTTCACACTGTAGGAAACTGAGAGTCAGCAAAGCTAAACTACCCGTCCCCATCACTTAAAAGGCAAATTCTAAAAACTACTGGGCTCTGACTTCCTGTCTTGTGTCCTTTATCTGGTTAATGTTGAAATTCAATATTCTTAGATCCAAAAATTAAACAAATAAGAAAACAAAAAGGTAGAGGTTGCTGCTAATAATTTCCCATTCTATCTACCTGAGGCTGAGAGAAATACGTTTTTGTTATCCCAATGTATTTTCCTTTATTTCTGAGGATTGGTACCCTGAGAAGGTACGATGGGTGTTCGCTCTCTTCAACTTACATCATTTTATTTTAAACCTTCAAATGCCTTTTAAATCCATGCTGCCAACTTTTTGCCAAGCTATGTCGACCTGTCGCTGTTGCATTGGCCCATCTCCTGCCATTTTTGTTTCTATTTCTGTGAACTCTTGCTGCCACATCACCTCTGTTAGTTCTCAGGTTCACGATACTTATTGTGGCAGGGATTTTTTTTTTTTTTTGTATTTAATAAAAGGGCCTTTTCATGTCTTTCATCAGGTTGCAATAATCTCATGCACATCCCTAAGTCTACAGCATCTGTTCTCTCTAACGTTGCAATTTTAAATTCCACTATTGTAACCTTCAAAGTGGTCCATGTCACCACCCCAGTGTGAAGCTGAAACAGATGCCGTGGCACAATGCAGCCGGGTTTATTTCCTTTTTGTGCACGTAACGCACACCCTCTCTCCCCTCCTTGTCGCTTTTGTTAGTCTCTGCCGTCTGCTCTCTCACTGCCATTGTAACTATGAGGACTTCCAATTCCAGGAGAATGGTTTAAAATCCTATGAAAAAGAATCAGTGCTACAATACCAGGGTCTGTCATTCTTTTTGGGATAATCAATAAACATTCTTTTATTTATGTGATGTTTGTAGTGTAAATAAAATTATTATTCACTAGCGCACTGAGCACATCATCTCTCTCCAGTTTATTGTTCCTCCGTTTGCAACGACTTTATACCTAAAAAGGATCTCAAATTAGATTAAGGAATATGTTTCATTTCCTTTGATGT
Organism: Equus caballus; assembly: GCF_041296265.1. Classification (NCBI taxonomy): domain Eukaryota; kingdom Metazoa; phylum Chordata; class Mammalia; order Perissodactyla; family Equidae; genus Equus; species Equus caballus. The sequence goes on along the minus strand of NC_091703.1, from coordinate 56,907,229 downwards.
AGGATACGGATGGGGCTTCAGAGGTGCCGGCAATTCCCCTTTGTCTTGCTTTTCAGACTCACATAATGGAACATCAATCTTGCAAAGGATCCTTCTGCCAAAATCACCCGGTTTAATTTAATAGGCTACTTGGTTAAGACTGGAAGTCTTTATCTTCCATCCTACATTATTATGTCAATCCTAAGCCCTCTTAGCAAAATGGGAACATTACTCATAAAGAGAAATTGGGGGGGGTGTGTTCAGACAGCTCTTTTAGAAAAATCAATGACAGTCCTAATACCTCATCTTTTCATGGTTTAAAAATGTAACTTCATTAGTTAATATAATAAAAGACTTACAAAACCTAAACCGGGGGGGAAAAAAAGCAAACCAAACACACCCTAATTCCACGACGTGGTGAACGAAAAGCTGAAGAAAAGATATTCTGAGGTGCTTTGCTGTCCTCTGGCGGTTGATCATCTCAACAACACAGACGTGGTTTAGCGGCTCATTTTCAAAGGGCCTCGGCGATCTAACTGCTCTCATCCACGAGCTTCATAGGCGAGGAAAGGGAGCCCGTGGGGTCCTGTCACCGGTCCAGAGCGCAGGGAACTATAACACCGCAGCGGTGTAATTTGAAGCGTCCTCATTAACGTTATTGGACGTTTGTTTGTACATTCATGTATTTGAACGAGTTTTCAGAAAATATCCATTTTCTGAATTTCCATCAGGAAATTCTTCTGCAGAGTGACTTTGATGCACAATATATCATTATTGTCTGATAACTTTTGACAAAAAGTTATATTTTGGAACTGATTTAATAATTATAATTCTTATTAAATTCTATGAAAGTTTTAAGAAAAATCATTCAGTATATTATAGGCAAAAAACCTAATATCAAAAGAACGTAAAGTGTGCTTTGCTTTAGGTAGACATCTGTTAAACGAAAATCTTTTGATATTTTACATTTTGTATAAAACAAAGATTCCACACACATTCCTATACTTCTGTGGATCCATTTGGCCACAACAGGCATTTTTGTGCAATTTAAACTGTTATTCATGACTATGACTTTTTCCCCCAGAATATTTGGAGATTTTAGATCTTTTCTTTTCTTGTGAATTTATATTCTTTGACTCTCTTCCCTGACTTGGGATCATGTTGGGTGGAATTCATACTCAGATGCTATTCCTTTCTTCTAAATTCCTTTAAGTCCCAATGACATTTTATCGAAGGTGCTAGAAGCTTAATGACATAGAGGATTGAGTTATGGGGGTGTGAGCCTGTGGGTTACAGCTGTTTTGATTTCCGGTTCTCTTCCTCTGCCTGCTCCCCATGCTGCTGGGCTCTCTACCACAGAGACAAGATATCCAGGGAAAGAAGATAAGGGAGGATAAGATTCAAATTACACTTTGCAGTCATTATTTGCAGATTCAAATTCTTGAATGAAATCGATAGCTTAGAGAAGACATTGATGTTTAAGTTATAAAATAGCATCTTATGTCTCACCCCTGATTTGGGGGATTTTTTTACATCGTGAATTGTCAGATTATCCTCAAATGTTGCCTCTTGATTCAACCAGATTTGACAACTATAAAATTCTAACAACAACAACAACAACTTCTACAGTCTGTTGAGAATGGACGAGGTGTGAGCCACTGAACTTGGCCTTCTCTGTATTGTATTTCCTCAAATCTAAAACAAATGTGAGGCACACCATCATTATATGTATCACTAGGGAAGAAAGAATATGTCCAATTAAAGTACTACTAAGTGCTTTATGATCACATAGACTTTGTATTATATTAATATTGAAAGAGCTGTTTTAGGCTTTAGCTAAATGTTGGTCTTTTTCATCATATAGCACTCTTATGCATATATAAGAAGGAAAATAGAAGCAAATTCAATTGGTTAAGGAATTCTAAAAGTCTTACTTTATTTGCATTCAGAATCTATCTTTATTGATTCACATTTTGAGTGAGTTGTTGAGGTTCTCGTTTGTTTACCCCATATTGTCTCCTGTACCTTTGAGAGTGTAGAGGATGCAGCATCTCTTAGAAGAGGCTCCCTCAGGACCTCTGGGATCTCCTTCCACACTGCTGACGCCTATTCTGCAAGGTTCCGTGCGGTGCTTTCTTGAGGCATTGGCAGAAGGTTTTCAGACATCCGGGACCCGTACTCCTTCCTCAACTGGTTCTGAAATGGTCTGTCAACTGGAAGTGGAGGAGTCGTCAGTCATGCCACCAGGGTTAACAAGTGTGCGCCATGACAGCTAGATTGTACCTGCTCCTTCGCAGGTGGTGACTTAAGATGCTATAGGTTGGAAGATACGCTCCCATTCCGGAGATGCCCGATGTGGGGACGATGCTTTTTCAAATCAGTGCAGTATCGTGTACTGTCCTTTAATTCAACCTGCATTATAACCCTATGGCGTAGGTCTTGTTTTCTCTGATTGACAGATCATTCAGTGAAACTATAGCACTGAAAGGAGATTCGAGAATGCAGGAAATAGACTTTATGAGAGGGGTGGCTGCCTTGAGGAAGTCCTTTCATAAGGAACCAGAAGGAATGAAAACTTGTTGTAGCAGGTCATATTACCTGGCATCAGGTACCCTATTTGCAAAGAAGCAAACTTATTATATATGTCGTGTTCAGAGGACCCGGAAAAAATTTCACAGGCTACTGCAGAATTTGCGAAAGCTCTGATAAAATATAAGTGGCCTTTGGCTGTGATTTCTGAAAAACAAAGAGGCATTCCATAATATTTTTGCAGCATATCCCAAACCAAAATCATTGAGGCTGGCATGTTTTCTTCAGAATCGTGAAGACTAATGTTATTTTTATAAAATGGGCAACAAGCTCCTCCACGGACGAATTTGAATCATCTTCAGCAGACACAGAAGTCTCTTGAGAAGAAAGTGATTCACAGCAGGACTTGGTGGCTAAGGGATTCATCCTGTTGAAACAAGAATGTGTCAACCAATTACCCAAGATGTGCTCCAAGGCACTGCTGAGGAAATAAAGCTGCTTGCAAGCTGCCAACATCTGGCCACAAAGGACACCTTTTACGAAGAAATCACACTGTTATTCCATAAGGCCATCATTATTTTGTGCTGACCAAATTTTATGCAGCACACACTTCTATCGTTATTCTGAAGACATTGGGTAGAAGTGATATCTTTCGCCCCCTAGGGGACATCTGGTAGTGTTTGTGGACATTTTTGGTTTGCATGACTGGTGGTGGTGGTGGGTAGAGGCCAGGGATGCTTCTAAATATCCTACAAGTCGCAGGAAAGCCCCCCCACAACAAAGAACCATCGGGCTCTAAATGTCTATAGGGCTGAGGCTGACATTCCCTGGTCTAGCCCCTAATAGCACAAATAGCATCTCTTCTCAAAAGCCTTTCTGGGTGCTTCTTCCATGGGCTGCATAGTGCCCTGTGCTGGCTACCTTCCCAGAGCTTACACTCTGTTCTGAAATCAGCTCCATTTTCTTCCCTGTCTTCACATTATACATGAAGCCCCCTGAGGACAGGGACTGTGTTTTGGTCACGTTCTGTCCTTAGAAACTGGCATCGTGCCAGGGGCCATTAAATTGATTACAAATAAATGACAGTAATCCAATTAGACTGAGCTTAGGCAAAATAAAGGATCCCAGGAAATGGTGAAAAATCCAGCTGTAGCAAGGTCAGGGATATAGCTGGAGTTCAGGAACAACAGGAACCAGCAAAAGCTGGCAAGGTTCTCTCTCGGTCTCCTGTCCCTGCTTTTCTCTCTAGGTGAACTTTAGTCCTCTGCATGGTGACACATGCCCATGGACAGTTCCTGAGTTTTCAGTCTCATGGCCACCTCCCCTGAAGAGGAATAGCCCATCTTTTTGGCACTCTAGTTCAAAAATTCTCAGGAAAGCGTAGCTTTCCCTCACTGGCTCCCTTGGGTCAGTTGTCTACCTTGAACTAGTCCACGGTGGCTAAAGCTAAGAGAAGGAGCAGTTCCTAGAAAGCAAGGAGTGTGGGCAGACAGAGCACAGGTGTCCACTGCCCTGGACCATGTAGACACTCAGTGCTGATCTGCTCAGCGGCTGAATACGGAAAAGCCCAGAGGAAGGTAAGATGTGCCACACTACTCAGAATAACTTCCAGGGACCTCTGCTTTTAATGGGAAATGAAATTTCTGGGAAGAGGTGGCACAGTTGCTTGGGAAGCCTGTGTTTGAGGCTTTTATTAGTTGGGGCTCTTTGGCCAAAAATGGCTAAAACTCTACTCCAATTAGCTTAACTATAACAGAAATTTTGGCTCATGTAACTCTGCAGTCTAGGGGTAGATCAAGCTGCAGGCATGGGTAGATTCACGATCTCAAACAATCTACCATCTGTCTTTGTGTGGCCTAATTCTCTTTGCAGACTCTCTCCATATATTGGGACAGATGACCACAGGAAGCCCCAGCCTCACACCTTCCCATTCTAGCCATGAGAAAGACAACCGTCTCATATGTCAGTATCTGAGAAGACTCAAATTGACTTATCTTGGGTCTTGGGCCCAACGTTAATCAATTGCTGTGGTTAGGACCATAGGAACTTCTGACTGGTACGTCTACATCTCATGACCACTCTGGTGATATAAACTTAGTGTGTGAATGACAGCCCACCAGTAGCCACGTGGAGTCCAGGAGGAGTTTCTTGAAGGAACTAGAAGCAGGGAGATGAGAAAGCATGATAGAGAGACAAAAATACAGCTACCATAGTCCACTGCATCTCTTTACTGCTTATTACCCATGTGACTTTGGAGAAAAAACTTAACTCTGAGGCTATTACTTATTAAAATAAAAAATAAAGACCACTTACTAAGCATAAATAATAATAAAATGGTAAACACTTTAGTTAGTAATGCTTAGTCTTATGCAATTAATTTCCGTTTTACTTTGGGTTTGATGTAATTTTTTGAGCTCATGATACCTGGTGCTAATAATAGGCCAGAACAGGAGGGAGACGAGATGGATCACTATGCAGAGCCCTCTGCATCCTTTCTCTCCCGTAGCTTCGACATCTCTACTTGTCTACTTTTGGGAGCTCAAATTTGATGCCAAAGCCTCAGGTGAGGGCTTGTAGGTTTAGGAGCTTAATCATTTGTTTTTTCCTTCATAACTACAGTACACGAGATGAGAAAAGGTCTTTATATCATGATAGAAAATTACAAACAATAATAGGGGGAGTAGTGTAATAATCCCTTTGGACCCATCACCAGCTCAACCACCATCAACTCCTGGTTTATATGGCATCATTCATATTGCTGTCCTCTTCACCCATCTTTACAAGCATCCCAAAGCAAATTTTATCTGAACTTTGTGTGTTATCTCTGAACGATAAGGACTCTTAAAAAAAACACAATGCCGTTATCATACCTAAAAAATGAGCAATAATTAATAATGTTAAATAGCCAGACATGGTTTCCATACCCCTGATTTCCTCATTCTTTCATTCATTCATTCATCTATCTCTATCTGTCATCTATCTGTCTAATTTTACAATTGTTTTTGGAGTCAGGATTCAGAGAAGATCCATATACTACAATAGGTTGATATGTCTCTTAAGTCTCCTTTGATCTGGAGGCTCCCCTTTCACCTCTCTGTCTCTTCTTTTTCCTTTGCAGCTTTTTTCACTGAAAAACTGGTTTTTTGTTCTGTAGAGTTTCCCACAGTCTGGATTTTGCTGATTGCCTCCCTGTGGTGTTGATGAGCTTCTCTGTCCACCATGTTTCTGGACATGTTATATTTAGAGGTTTGATCAGATTCAGGTTCAGTGCCCCCGGCAGGACCATTACGTAGGTCGTGCGGAGTGCTTGCCTCATGAGGCCGTAATGACTACCTGTCTCTACTCATGATTTTAGTAACCCTTGTTCCGTTAATGTATTAGGGATTGCAAAGTGATGACATTTTGATTCTACCATTCCTTCTTAATCTTTATAGAGATCTATAAAGAGAAATTTCTTCATCAGCTCTGAAGTCTCTCTGAGGTTTAATTTATACAGGAATGGCACAATGAAGGCCTGATTCTTTCCCTTCATTTAAAATAATGAATTCGTTTCCCATCATTGTCCACTGGTGATCAATGAGGAGTGCTTGTTATTGTCACGAATTTAAACATGTTGGATATGTTTTGTTCCATTGTATTTATTATTATTATCCTTCATGCTCAAGTTAAGTTGCCCCATCTGTGACCAGTGGGAATCTATTTCAGTTAGCTCTTGAGTCTTTTTTGAAAAAAGACGTGGACAGCTATCTGATTTCCTTTTTAAAATAGACACTGTTATCATTAAAATTACCTTGTAATATAAATGCATGGATTGATTTTCTCTCAATTTTTTAAATGTGCTTTTTATTGATGTGTAACATATATACAGAAAAATGCACAGTTCATGAATGCATAGCTCTGATTGTCAAGAGGTGAACACACCTGTGTGCCTAGTGCCCATTTCAGGAAGCAGAAAATTACCAGCAGGCCCTGACCCTTCCTGGGCATCACCCTTTCAAAGAACCACCACCTGGCTTCTAGCCCCATATACTCATTTCACCTGCTTTTGACTTTGCATAAATGAAATCATACAGTAAGTTCTCTTTTATGTCTGGTTTCTTCTACTCAACATTTTGTTTGTGAAATTCATCCATGTTCTTGTGTGAAGTGATAATTTATTGATTTTCTAACATCAGAGGTTGGACCTCTTGGATTGATTCTCTACCTTTTTCATTCTTTTTTCTTGTGTTTCTCATGTTTTAGTTTTTTTGTTCTATTTTTTGGTAGTTTTTCTCAGCTTTATGTTGAAGTTCTCTTCTGTTCCCTGCGTTGTCTCTGTTTGCTCAAGGTTCTTTTTTTTCTGATTGTTTTGGTTTTTGCCTTCTATTTTGTAGGCTTTCCTTAGATGATTTGTGACTCTGGTTCCTTGTATGTAAATGTAAGGACTAATCAGCAATTTGGAAGCAACTGTTGGATAACTGTGTGAAAAGTCACATTTTTATTTGGCAGGGATCTCATTACCTAATTGCTTCATAACAAACCACTCCAAACTTAGTGGCGTAAAACAGCAATACTCATTTATTATTATTTTCTCTCATGATTCTGGGCATTGGATGGATTCAAACAGGTGTCAGGGTCTCTCACATGGTCTCATGCTGTTACTGTCAGTGTCTGGGGCTGGGTAATCTGGAAGCTTCTGCATTCAGATGTCTGGCTCTGGGTTAGGAAGACTCAAACAGCTGGAGGCTGGAACTTGCATCTCTCTATCTCTGTGTGGTCTCTCCAGCGTGGCAGCGGCACAGTAGTTGGACTTTTTACATGGCAGTTCAGAGTTCCAAAGGCGTGTGTCTCAAGACAGAGCGAGCGAGACAGAAGCTGTAGACATGGCCTCTTCTGACCTGGCCTCGGAAATCATTCAGCGTCACTTCTACAGCATCACTGTATACATGTACAGCATCACTATAGCGTCACTACTACCAGGAGTGAGCCACTAAGGCCAGTCTGTATTCAAAGGAGGGGACTGAGACTTCACGTCTTGATGGGCTGCATGTCAAATAATTTGTAGATGTGTTTTAAAGCCACCACGGTTAATATCTGCAGGTCTTTTCCTTAGGACTCTTGGGTTCTTCCTAAGAGGGGTTCTCCAGTCTACCGGTGAGGATGTGAGGTAGGTCAGGGTTGGACATGCCTGTCTGCTGGCATTCTTAGACCAGGATGCAGAAAGAAAAGAGACTGTAGTTTGCTTGTTGGAGGGTCCCATGGTTTAAGATACAGATTTTCATTTAATCCTCTCTTCTTTGACTGCATTTGTTTTTCCTCAGCCCCATTCTCTTAATGCAAATTCCCTGGGAGCTCTGGTCTCCTGCTGGGTGGAGCCAGGGAGTCTAACTGCTCCATGTAAACACATCCCCGTTTTCAGATGTACCCCTGTCTGCCTTTGTGATGAGTTGGTGCCTGCAAGTCTTGAGTCTTTCTAAGGTGTCCTGGCAATCTTCTGTTTGCTTCTCTGGATTTACTTTCCATTCCTCTCTACCCTGCTTGGGGCCTTGGGAGGCTGAATGAGTGGATTACACCCTGGGGCTCCCTACGTTCTGCTTGCAGTATCAGTGACTGTGCTGTTCTGAGCCGTATTAGAGCTTGATGCAAAAGGAAAAATCACTAATACTGATCTGACTTTATTTAAAATTTTGCTATTTTGTTCATCGTGGAATTTTTTGGCATCAATTTTGACTTTGTTTTATTTTTTGGTGAGGAAGATTGGCCCTGAGCTAACATCTGTTGCCAATCTTCCTCCTTTTGCTTGAGGAAGATTGTCACTGAGCTAACATTTGTGCCAACTGTCCTCTATTTTGTATGTGGGATGCTGCCACAGCATGGCTTGATGAGCTGTGTGTAGATCTGTGCCCAGATCTAGTCCTACAGATCCCCAGCCACTGAAGCAGAACATACGCCAACTTGACCACCATGCCACCAGCCGTCCTCAGTTTTGACTTTTTACGATTGCATTAAAATAGCATTTATCTTGATTACTGAGCTTTTGGCTCCCCCTCTTGTTTGAATTTTGTACCTGAAGTGACTATCTCATTTCCTTCCCCCAGTCCCAGCCCTGACATTTTGAACATTATGTTGCCAGACTCTGCATCCTGCTAAAATCATCTGGAGAATGTTGATTTTGTTCATTTGTTTTATTTTGTTTTAGCAGGCAATCAGCCTGGTGAGGGTCAGACTGAAAATTCTGTCGCAGCTTCTTTCGGTGGTGGTTCCACTGTCAGTGAAGCTTCAACAGCTTTGCCGAGCTCTGAGGTCTGCCCTGGCCACCCAGAGTTAGTCCAGGACTGGGTGATGGTCTATGTTGTAGTTTAGTTCTCAAGGCTTTTGCTCTGCTTCTTTGGGTGTATTAAATGCGCGTGCAGCTTGAGAACGAGCCTGGGACTTGTGTCACTTCATATACAGAATTAGGAATCCCTTCGTCAGATCTCAGCAGTGCTTTCCGGCTCCCAGACCCCCATCTCCTGGTTTTCAGAGTTTTATCCTCCTGTGGGTTGCACAGTTACAAGTGACTGGGACCGCCCTGGGGAGAGGCTGCAAGAGACAAGAGAAGGGAAAAATTAATGTGAATTCCCCCCATTGTCTTTTCACAATAAGGACCCCTTTTCCTGTATCTCTCTTAGCATCAGTCACTGTACTATAGAAATAGTCAAGCATATCATTTTCTTTTGCAGTGGCCTTCAGGGAATACAATAAAGAACCCAAAGGGAATTTAGTGGAGCTCCCAAAGTCATGTAGAGTGTAGGCTTTTGACATCAAATTGGGCAGCCAATCGTTTGTGTAGAGTCTGTGGTCTCTGCTGGTTTTAAGCTTCCTGTCTTGCTGTCACGGCTTGGTCTTTTACACAGGGCACAGGGCTGGGCGCAGAGTGGGAATTCAATAAACATTTGTTAAATGTTCCAGGTCAGACTTCAGCACCATAACCATTTAAAGTTTGACTATAGAAAATTTTATTTCCAAAGTTTTAAAATTTATAATGAGCTAATATTACCTTAGTCAAGTGTTTCTATTGTCAAAGACAGAATCCAGTACCTCTGGTGGCTGGGTTGCTGCAGGAATGGGCTGAGCTGGAGGCCAGGGTGCATCCTTGTGGGTGAGGATTCAGCAAGCGCCCTAACCTGGCTTTGCACTGTCCCTCTCTGGTCCAAAGCCCCAGGTTCCTAACTTGTAGAAAGTAGACCAACTAGTTGAGAGTCTTGGAATATAATTCTGGTACGTGCCCAGCAATATTTATATTTTCTGCTTCTAGGTTACAAATTAAGTCATTGGGAGGAGAGCTGTTAGAACTTAAAGGCCTTTGACACAGGTCCACAAAACCAAACCAACCCCAAAAATCAGCAATGTTCTGGTTGGGTAATATTTCCCTGAGATGTATTCTAGCTTGCCTTTTGTTTGTTCGTTCAGTGCACATTTCTTAATGCCTATTTTGTGAGAGGCAACAGATAACAGCCTTTGAGGAATAAAAAGAAGTATTTACTTAAAAATCTATGGGCGTTGTTCACCTCTCCTCTCCCAGCCAGCTAACATTCTCCTGGAGGTCAAAACAGTTAAGCCCTGATTACAGGAGGCCCCTTTATCCGCGGTTTCAGTTTCCAAGGTTTCAGTTACCTGCGGTCAACCGCAGTAGGAGAGAAGGTGCTCCTCCTTCTGATGTATCATCAGAGGGTCAATAGTAGCCTCACGCCAAGTCACAACGCCCACGTCATTCACCTCTCTTCATCTCATCACGTAGGCATTGTATCATCTCACATCATCACAGGAAGAAGAAAGGTGAGTATAATGCAAGATTTTTAGAGAGAGATAGAGAGACCACATTCACATAACTTTTATTACAGTATATTATTATAATTGTACAGTGTATTATTATAATTATATATACAGTATATTATTATAATACAGTATATTATTATAATTATCAAAAAGTATATAATTATATACAGTATATTATTATAATGCAGTATATTAATATAATTACTACAGTATATTATAATTATTGGTTATGTTGTTAATCTCCTACTGTGCCTAATTATAAATTAAACTTTATCGTAGGAATGTATGTATAGGAAAAAACATAGTAGGTACAGTGTTCTGTACTATCCACAATTTCAGGCATCACCTGGGGCCTTGGAAGGTGTCCCCCACTGAAAAGGGGGGGCTACAGTATAATACAAGTGCTCCAAGAGGCTGCCAATCCTTCCTCTGTCATCCTTGCCTCTCCTTCACATTGCCCTTTCCACCTGCCCCTGCTTTCATCTCAGGCAGTCTTATCCCTGATAAGTTGGGGGCAGGCCATGTGACCCTCCGCACGCCATTTCCTGTCCCCCAGTTTGGAAGGGACCAGAAGTGCATACTTGATCCTAACTGGCCAATTAGATTTCTTCTGTTGATAATTTTGAATTGGGACCAAGTTCTGAATCGGCTAGGGTTACATGCTGATGTGGACTCCCGTGGGAAACTGCCATTTTGAGCAGAACTTTGGGGCCAGGTGGCTAATTAGTAAGGAAAATGGGTTGATCTACACTGCAGGAAGAAAGGCAGAAGAGGATGTAGAGAGAGTCTGAGCAGAGTCCATGCCAACCTCCGAGAGAGATGGAGAGAGGATCCTGCTTGGTTCCCAGTGGTGTCCCAGGTCCCCACAGGGCCAGCTATACTTCTGCCCTTTGATTCCAGAAGATGCTCTGATTCCTTATGATAAAAACTCCTTTTAGTGCCAACTTGAGTGGATTTCTGGGTTGTTTGTTATCTTTTAACAACAAAATGCTTCTTGATGAAAATGACAAAACCAAATGAAATACAAACTAAATAGAAGTACAAGCAATAATGTAAAAGAAGAAACAGCAAATAACTCTGACTAGTTAATGCAAAAGACAGGCACATTAATTTTACATCTTCTCTGAATTCTCTCTATGCTCCCCCTTCCAACATTTCTAAGAGCAAAAGTTAAAAATCAGTGTCCTGAAATGTTACGTTATTTCATTTCTGATGGAGGATTTTAAAAAATTTAATCATGAGGGGATATCTATTGCTACCTTGGTGATAGACCTTAGCATCTCTAATTTCTTTGGTCAACACCCACTTGCTGGCAGGAATGCAACTTGAGGGAATTGTGGCTGTGCACTGAGTTTGTTTTCTAAACATTATTTTGATTTATGGTGACTCATCTCCTCGGTCTACGTGGTGAACTTCTTTGGTGGGGGGAAGGGGTCTTCATGGATGACTAAGCTCTGTCTTCAAAAAGCACTAAATTAAAGGAGCTAGAATTCTGTTTCTTACCTCAATTTATTTTACTTTCTCTGAAGTGCTTAGTATTAAGGTGCTCAACAAAAAAGCACCCGTCTCACTAAACTGACAATTAGCAGTGTAGTGGATTATTGTCAAGGCTCGTTTTTCTAGGGCCCTAGCCCAGGACTAGAAAGAAAGTCTTTTTAATTTCTCTTCTTTGCTCTTTTCTCTGCTTTTGGGACATTTTTCCCCTGCAAGAACACTGTAAAGGGAAAGTCTATTTCTTCTTCCTCTCTTAGACGTGTGTCACAGCTTTGTCTTCTGACTTACCCCTCTAAACTTTCACATTGGGCCTGAGCTAACGTCTGTTGCCAATCTTCCTCTTTTTGCTTGAGGAAGATTGTTGCTGAGCTAAAAATCTGTACCAATCTTCCTCCATTTTGTATGTGGGACACTGCCACAGCATGGCTTGATGAGTGATGTGTAGTTCCATGCCAGTATCTGAACCCACAAATCCTGGGCAGCCAAAGCGGAGAGCTTTGCCACTATGCCACTGGACCAGCCCCTCATATTGACGTTTTAGCCCTTATCTTGCTCCATCTTTTGAAAATTCAGTGAAAACACTGGTCCCTTTTGCCTTTCTGAAGTTCATAGATATATGATGTGAGAATTCTTATGGTAAATTCTGCTTCAAACAAAAAAAATCCACAGAAGAAATTATAGGATGTAAAAGACTACCCCGTCTTCCCAAGGGAGGGAAATTTCTCTGAAATCTAATCCCAAAGTGTCCAGAGGGAGGCTGGCCCTGAATTGTAAGGGAGACCACATTTATCATCTTTCTGACTGTGATTCTTGGCCATCTTCAGTGGTCAACTCTTTCTGGTCTCCTGGTGAGTTGGCCTTTCTCACTGGCCTCTCTTACTGCCCTGGAATTCCACCCAGCTTGGCTTTCCTGCTACAAAATGGTCTCTGCCTCCTTATCCTTATTCTACCAGAAATCTTACTTTGGCTGGAGACATTTCAGTGACTGAGGCAAGGGCTCCCACACAGTAGTCATGTGGAAAGTGTTCCCTTGGACAGGAGTACAGGTTTTGGTGAAGTGAAATGGAAGGGAGAGGTAATGTGGGGTGAGCCCCAGCTGGTCCCCATATCTCAGGACTCTCACTGAGAACCCTTCCTCTACTCACCCAGCCAGTTATGTGTCCTTAGGTCCCTAGTTCAATATTGTTGCCTTCCCCTCTGGACTCTAAGCTTGTTAAGGGAAGAGAGCAGATTTTTCCACGCTGCCTTTTCTATGCGCCAAAGCCGGGACCCCAAGTAAGCAGTCAGTAAATATTTATTCAATAAATGGATCAGTGAAGAGGACCTTCTCGTGTCATTCCAGTCATAGCATGCAAGTGACCGTTCGTTCCTCCTCTAAGTAGTGCTGGTCCTGACCACTCCTTTATGGAATGATGTGGGCCATAGCGAGTGAGTGAATGAATAAAATGAATGTGGAATATGTGGAGGATATTTTGAAAATACTAAACTCATGTGTTTTTAAAAATTCCCTTAACCTATAACACCTGTCAGGTCCCCACACATGGAATGAATGGATTTCGTTATTTTAGGAAAATTATAGAAATTCTTAGTCTGGAGCAGAGAAGCCATTTTTTGGTTTTGGTTCTCAGCTGACAGTCTTGGGTCTTTAGCAAAACAATGTCTTATCATCAGAAAGAGATTTTCTAAACCCCAAAAGTTTCTCTTTACTCGTCAAGAGTTAAGACTGGCTGACCTGAATCAAAGAGTTTTATTGTCCCTAGTGGGTTCTGACCATGGTTGCGGAGCAGAATCACTTGGGGAGCCTTAAAAAACACCAATGCCCAGGTCCCGTTTCTAGAGACTCAGATTCAATTATTTGGTCTAAGATGGAGTTCAGGTGCTGCTGTTATAAAAAAAAGTTTTCTAGGTGATTCTGATGTGCAGTCAAACTGAGAACACTTCTGTAAACTGTAGTATTTCAAGGCTGGATGATATGACTTATGGCAAGACCCCGTTGCACAGGAAGGGGAGAAGTAAGAGAGCAGGGTGAAGAGATCAGACAGGAATGACGTGACTCCCTCCTGAGGGCTGAACACTGGCATAGGGGTGGGCAAGGGACGGTAGGAACACCCAGAAAGTTTGGGGGATGGCTAGTGTGGGACTTAGTCAGAGCTTCTCAGATGTTTCACAGGAGAATCCCAAGCCATGTAGGGAAGCATTGTATTCAACACGGTGCTGAGTGTGAGGTTGCTAAGTGATATTTTAGGAATGTGATGAAGTGAGTGGGCCAGAAGGAAGCCCCACGGAACGCATCTCCCCTCAGTTTGGTGCAGCCAAGATGGCTGACAGTTCCTGATACCCAAAGGGGATGCTGAAGCAGCGACAGAATAGGTTGACTGGATAGGCCTGAGGTTGAGATGGGGAGACTGCTGAGTGCAGGAACCTCTAGCAAGAGGCTCTGGCAGGGACCACTGAGTGTGATGGTGAGCAGCATCATGATACACAAGAGACCAGGAGGGTCTCTCATCACAGACTCCCTCAGTGGGTAACAGACTAGCAAAAACCTGGAGGGTGGTTTTTGTCTGAAACCCCACCTCCTGCTCCCCTGAGGGTAGGAATACCTTCCCCTCTATCCAGCCCTGACTCTGAGAAGAAGAAACAGCCCTCACTGGGAGTTGGAACTTTGAGTTGAATTAATATTCTCTTCAAATCCATTTAGACTCATAAATACTGTTTTAAGCCAGAAGATACTGAATTATTTTTAATTGTCACATCTATGTTTTTCTTCTGCTACCAGCAAAAGTAGGAAGAGGATGGAAAGATGAGAACAGTTATAGATAATAAAGAAAGTTATGTTTCTTATATGTCTGGGGTGTGATACATAAATTATTGAGATGACAATAATATAAAGGATGAACTCAGATATTGACCAAGTTGGTCTAAATTTCTCAGTATTATTTCATATACATTAGCTTTTAATACAATGGCATAGCACTCAGTGATAAAGAGAAACTGCTGATACACACAACGACATAAATGAAATGCAAAAACAATGAACAAGAGAAGCCAGACCCAAAAGAATAGGTGCTGTAGGGGTCCATTAATATGAATTTGAGGAACAGGCCAAACACTTGATGGTGACAGACGTCAGAACAGCGGCAATCACTGGGATGCGGGTGTATTAATGACTGGTAGGCATGAGGAAACTTTCTGCCGCGATGGGTGTGTTCCACATGTTGATCTGGCTGGGGGACATGTAGATGTATACACATGTAAAATGTCATTGAGTTGTCCACTTAGCTGCATATTTTATTGCATATAAGTTATAATTAAAAAAGTACTAAAAGAAGTAGGGGGTAAACGAAGAAAACAATCTTACTCATTTTTCACTCAAAGACTTGGGTTAAACTGTCAGAATATAAAGCCAAGTGTTGAAAAGTGGATGGTGCCAGATAAAAATAAATCTGCCACTTAGATTCGCCAGAGGCTGACTCAGCCAGGTCCCTGTAATAGCAGAGACAGAAGACAGAAGGGTTAGATATGAGCAATGAGGGAAATGTGTTTTCACCAAAAAGCCCCTGGGCCTCCTTTGACAACTTCTTTCTCTCCCGTGGAAATTTTTAGATCCCATTATGTTACCACAGCATTTTTCCAAAACTCTCCTCCTGGAATTGATTTGTCTAAAGACATGCCGGCTCCTTTAAAATCAAAACTAAGCTGTCAACACATCCTAACGGCATTGTTTTTTTTGGAGGGAAGATTGGTGACATAAGTGGTCTTGGAAGACGCAGGGATCATGCATGTGTATGTTCTGAGTCCTTGGGAAAGCCGCTCCTTTTTATCGCCATGGAGTGGGAAAAGCATTGGTTTCCACATCAAAAAGACGTGAGTTCAGCACCCGACTTCACCATTTCCCATCTGAGAGATATCGGAAAGCCACTTGACCTTACAGCACCTTGTTTCTTTATCTGTGAGGAGGAAAAGGAGATAACAGCTTTTTACAGATTGTGCTGTGAAGATTGAATCAGATCTTATACAGGTGCTTGGTGTGCAGTAGTCTCTCAACAAGTGAGTAATTACTATTCTCGTTGGTATAGGATTGCAAAAGGCCACCTACCCAAATATCACCATCAGCCATGGAATTTAGTTCACACAGTTGTGTTCTTCTGGAATTCTCTTCCTCTTTCTACTCCCAGGCCAGCCCTGGTGGTCTAGTGGTTAAATTCCGCGTCTCCACTGCCATGGCTGGGGTTCATTTCCCTCGTCAAGGAACCATACTATTCATCCGTCAGTTGTCTTACTGTAGTGGCTGTGCATTACTGTGATGCTTAGAGTTGTGCCACTGGGATTCCAAATATCAGCAGGGTCACCCATGGTGGACAGGTTTCAGCAAAGCTTCCAGACTAAGACAGACTAGGAAGAAGGACCTGGCTACCGACTTCTGAAAAAATTGGTCATGAAAACTTTGTGAATGGCAGTGGTGCATTGTCTGAAGGTGAGAGGATGACAGAAGATGGCTCCAAAAGACTGGGCAGGGCTCTGCTCTGCTGTGTATGGGGTTGCTTTGAGTCAGAATCAACTCGATGGGCACTAACAACAAAATTCTACTCCCAATTCAAATGCTATCTGCCTGAAATCGTATTTTGCCTTTTTCTCCCTTTTACTTTATAAGGTGTTAAAAGAAAGAGTTCTTTTTCTGTTCACCTGGGCACCCCGCAGAGGGTCCAGCCCAGTGATTTATATAGGTAAATACCTAATGTTTAGTAACTTGAAGGATGCTTTAAAAATACAAATGTTTTAGCAGAGAGAATAAACACCATTAACATATTTTCAATGTTTTACACAGTGATCTCTATCAGTTTTCATATCAGCTGCTTATTAACCACCAGAGAGCATTTCTTCAGGCTCGGAAGAGGATATTCCAACAGATGCTTTATGGCGGAAGGTAGTAGTGTCTGGGGACTGACAAGATTTTGGCTGATACTAACCCTATGTGGTAGTTATTTCCTGCTGCGTAAAGATCTCCCCCAAACTCAGTGGCTTAACACAACAATAAATCATTTATTATCTCTCACAGACAATGAGAATCAAGAATTTGGGAGCAGCTTGGCTGTGTGTTTCTGCCTGGGGGGTCCCTCATGAAATGCACTTAAGGGTCAGAGGGGCCTGTGGTCTCCTGAAAGCTTGACAGGGCCTGGAGCTTCCACTTTCAAGGTGTTCAAGGCTGTCGAGTTAGTCCTGGCTGTCTGGAGCGATCTCAGTTCTCTCCACTTGGGTCTCTCCACAGGACTGCTTGAGTGTCCTCATAGCATGGCGATTACTTTCCAGAGTGAGTAATTCAAGAAACCAGGCAGAAGCTGCAATGCTTTTATGACAGAGCCTTGGAAGTCCCACAACGTCACTCCTGCCATATTCTATTGGTCAAACAAACCCGCCTTGAATCAATGTGAAAGCAGATAGCACGAGGGCATGAGTACCATGAAGTGAGGATCCTTGGAGCCATTTTGGAGGTGGGCATCATATTCTGGCACTAGGGATTAGGCAGAACCCATTCCATGTGCTTCCAGCAGGATGGGGGAATGTACTACCTTTGACTCCACTCGCAGGACTATTGTGAAGGACAATTGTGGAGGTTTTGTTGGCATCTGAGTACGTATGCCCTCTTGAGTTGTTTAACAAAGCAGCCCACTAAAGGACCTTGAAAGGCCAGCTTTGGAGAGCCTTTTGGATTGGACTAAGGGGACTAGAAGTGAAAAAAGAAAGGGCAACATTGGAAAATACCCTCCTATGGATTAAGCTTCCTGAGGGAGGATTTTTTCTACTTGTTCACAGCTGTAGCCCCAGAGTCAGAACAGTGCCTGGCATAAGATTGATGCTCAGAAAATATTTGTGGTATAAATGAATAAATGAGTTTGAAAGCTGCTTAATAATTGATCTTCAGGACAATTTATTATAAACGAACTATAGGAAACAATCTGTTATGTAAATATACATATGATAATATATTGTTAATCATTAATGTTCAGAAAAGGTTGTTTTGTAGTTAGATGAGTGGTTCTTAAATTTTTTAATTTAAATATCTGAAGAATTTAGTTTTATGGAAGTTTTTATGACATTTTATAAAATGAAAACATCTCGTGTGAAACATCTCTCTTCTTTTTCTTATTTTTATAGCATTGTACTGAAAGAAAATAGGGGAATTGTAATTCTATTGGAAACATTAATTCTGGAAATAGAGCTTTTTGGTATTTTGATTATAATTGTAAGTTTAAGAAATTATTGCTTTTGTATGAAGGCAGGCACATCATGGGAAAATGTCCTTGCTGAAATACACAAGAAAGACAATGAATTTGGTTGCCCCATGTCAATGACTATAGGAAAAATAATTTTTCTGTTTATCTCTAGGATATTTAGTAATGTATTTTATTGAGTAACTTTAGTCACACAAATAGAATGTAGGAAAACTTTGAAGGCAAATTTGAACTCTGAATTTGGAGTTGCTTTTCGCCATGAAAACTGGCTGAAATCAACAGTCAAATCTGATTACCCACCACTCTCTCAACTTCCCATTGGTTGACCATCAGTTTATTGTGAAGGTGACTTTGCTTCTAAGCAGAGGGGGGCATCTGAGGCCAGCAAAGTAACCCCTACCTCCATCCCAGTGATAAATAAATGACAAGGAATAGGATATATTGGAGTATATGAGGAAGCCACTTGGGTTAAAACTAATTTGGCCTGACCTTGTTTTTGCAAAAGGGCCTGACATGGCCTGTTGAGCATGCATTGTATATCTGCTTTAAGTATTTATTACGTCCCAAAGACAAGAACAATGCCCTTAAAGATAAGGATGTAACTTCCCCAACATGGGAATTTCTTTAAGGATAAGCATCTCTCCCTAAACTAAGGATTAATTTCTGACCTTCTGTGCTCACCTTGTGATCACTCACCTTGTGACCACCGACCTGCTGTGTTCACTAAATTGCTGTGCCAGCAAAGCAATCTTGTGACTGTTGTAATAGGGACATTTCTATCGTCTGTGACGCATGCTCTTTGATGCTCTATAACCACTCTGTACACCCCACTTCTTTGGACACCCCGCTCCATTCCTTTGTGAAAGGACTCTCCTGGACCATATGGTCCTCGGCTTGGCTCCTAATAAACTCTCTTCAATTTTGTTTTATAGATTGGTTATGGATTACTTGTGTCAACGCCAGCAAGAGTGTAAAGAACTACTGGTGAAAGCAGATCAACAACGCTTCCCCAACGAGAAAGAACAACACGTGCTCAAAAATAGAGTTAAGTTTCAGCATTTAGCTTGTGATGGAAGTTGACAATTTTGTTTCCTTAGGCAAGAAAAATGCAATTTGTTAAAGCTTGGCATTAATTATTATTGGTGGTTCTGGAGATTATTGTAATGACAGACTGGGAAGGCAGGGGGATAACTTCTCAGGCAATGGGCCTAGAGAGGCAAGTCTTCACTTGGGCTGGTGAACAGCTGCTCCTTAAGGCAGAAAGCAAAATATAACTCACAGAATTGTGCCTTTTCAAAGACGAGACACAGACATTTAGCTGCTTGTTAAAAGGCCTCCTTGTCTCTCTAGATGGCCCTGATGGTGATGAGTTTGAAAGGAAAGCCTCCCTCTCTGTCCATATATAGGCAAGGGAGTCCCGCCTTTAGCAATTTTCACCTTAAAATTTCATTTGAATTGATCAACCGTGTGTTGTCAGCGGTGGGTCCCACAGTACTGAATGTCAGGAGAATCTCTTTCTTCCCGAGGAACTGACTAGGTCCCAGGAAAGTTCTAGTCCGTCATGTTCTGCAGGATTCCTACCCCACAAGTGCTGAGAAATGACAACAGAAAACCCCCTTGGCACAGACCTTTCATTGTCATGTATTGGCAAAAGTATGCACAGGGAAGAAAGGAGATTCAGATCGTGGTTCCACTAATCTCATTAACTTGCAGAGTGACTTGAGCTTTACAAAGTTTCTTTGGCTCCATTTCCTTTGAAAACCATTATTAGGAGACAACAAGGCTAGTTTAAAATTTCTGTTTTCCAGCTCTGGTATTTACTAGCCAGGTCACTTTGGGAAAAGACATTGGAGCGTTTTCCTATCAGTAAAATGGAAGCAAAAATGATATACATGCCCGGTGGTAAAATTCTAATATACATGAAAATGTTTTATAAAGTTGAAAGCAAGGTGCATGCGTTGATTTTGTCTTGTCAATGTAACATCCAGGTGGTCAGTGTGCAAGTCAGCTGCCCTCTTCCTCAGGATTCCTTTGCTCACCTCCTTGGAGCAGTTAACAGCAGTTCGATGACTGAGTCTCATCCTCAGGTCAATGGGGTTCGTGCACCAAGAGATGATGTGGGCGTTCAAGGTGAGTAGAGGTAATTTAACAAAGGCTAGGTGGTCTAGATGGACCTCGGTTCTGCAGCGATAGCGATCCAGGATGTTTACAGCAGCTTTTCTCCTACAAACCACGTATTCACACGTCTGGAACCAAACTTTTGTTTTTCCTGAAGTTTACCTGCTCCTGACTTATCCTCTCCTTCCCCAAAGTACAGCAGAAACCAAGTTACTCCTTTCCTTCAGTTTTTATTTGCAAAAGCAAGAACTACAGATCAGAATGTGTATGCAGAACTTCCAAACCACAGTGGACTTTGCTTAGCGTTAGATATGCACGGTGGAACTCAGTCTCATGCTATTTGGAACAGGGGACAGAAAATGACCATTTTAAAAGCCAGTGACTGTTAATGACACTCAGGGGAAGAAATGAGCATTGGAGTGAATGTGTCTGTAATTTTAAATTGTTCTGCACTGGATGGGACTTTATAATTTTAATACCTGCAAATGATCCCAAATCAATGGGATATCTCCAAAATGAAGTTAAAGGCTAGTTTAATGTAGCTCACTATGAAAGCAGGTCCTGGAGAAAAAGAAAACCACTTTCATGTTTGTATCCTATTGAGTTTAGACTCATCAATAAGCTGTTTACACAGGCATTGACCCATTTTATCCTCACTACAACTCTGGGAGATAGACACTGTCTTCATTTCATAGATATTAACTGAATCACCCAGAGAGGTGAAGATTCCATGGCAGCACGTGGGCTGTGTGACTCCTGAGCTGAGGCCCGAACCAGCATCCTGATAGGTGGTTGAGAAGAATTAAAAATCATAAAGGTAAAGCATTGTGATATCCATAATTCTTAGTGTGCTGTAACACTTTCACATAAGCCTAGGGGCTGTTTATAGGCAAGACTCCTGGAAGAAATCATTGATTTTCAGAGGACTATGTCCTTCTATCCTCCAGCCTTGCAGGGCAGAAATGAGGGCTGGAACAACTTGGCACATCTCAGGCCTTCCACAAATGGTAGCAGATGTTATTGCTATTATTATTTTTATTATTATGTAGTAGAGCCCTTGAGAAACACATTCGAAATAACAAAGAGGTTCATTGCCCAGGAAATTTTTTAAACTGGGGATGTCCGACATTGTTGTGTCCACTCAGGGTTCTTATATTGGTGGATCAAGGAAAGCATCCAGGAAGAGTGGTTTGTAGAGCGTGTTTGCCAGAGAAAAAGAAATAAATATCTCTCAGAAAAGTAAGTTAAGATCTGAGTGAAGAACAGTTCCATGAAATAATTAAGGGTGGCAGAGGAGGGAAAATGTGGAAAAAGGCGTAGAAAGTATTTACTTGGTCAAAACAAAGCAGCTGAGGCCGTATTGGTTTGGCCAAAATAACTGGATGAAAAATGATCCACCCATTGTTTTGGACTAGACAGTACCAAATAACTGGTTTGACAGATTTCTTTCTCCGGCTGCGTTGACCAAAATTTTGGCATTGAGTAGACACAGCTCAAATCACAGAGCAGGGAGACATCCCAAGGAGATCACTTTACAGATTCTTTTATTGGTTCTACTGGACAATAATGGCAGTAACTTGAATTTGCGTGACTCCTTAAAAAGTATTTTCACATAAGTGACCTCATTTGGTTAAGACTGATTTCAATTTGTGTTTTCCAGTAATTCACTGTTACATAGCCTTGAGGAAAAAATGCTTACTGGGAAAATAGTTAATCTTGGAAGTTTACACAATCCGTAAGGCTGGCCCTTTTTCAGGGCTCTGGGGGAAAAATCTTTAATATCAGAATATTTTCTTTTCGTTTATTGTTCTGCTATTTTAATTACTTAAAATCTCAGAAAGTGAATAGTGTTTACATAGACTAATTAGATAAAGAAAACTGAAAACTTTTCATATAGCTGCCCAGTGTCTCAAAGTTCTTATCTTAAAATGATAAGAATTAAAATGAATGCATGGGGTATTCCAGTGGTTCTTAAACTTTAGCTGCAGCGGAATCGCCTGGAGGGGCAGTCAGGCGGTGGGGGAGGGGACAGAGCGTGTGTTTCTAACAAGTCCTCAGGGGAGGCTGGTGCACTTTGAGAAGTCTAGGGGTATCAGTGAGTTAACTACGTACCGACAGTGGTTATCAGAGGATGTGCCACACTGCAACTGCTCAGTAAATGTTAGCTCTTATCCCTGTTGTCTTCCTCCTCCTCATCGTCAAATAGATGATAATGAAATGAGTCAGTACCAAGGCATTCCCCGAACTCTAAGGCTCAAAATAATAAAATCAACACAAAATGGAGGTGTTTTTCAGCTTTGCTGAGCAATTACCATGGAACAAACTAAACCAGGTATCTGTGGCAGGCCTCCCTGTGGGCAGTTCAGCCTGGCTGGTACCCATACAGCTGTGGAAATAAACCAAGACTAACCAGATGAGAAAAGCCTATTTATTCTGACTTTGCTATGGCACGGGAGTCAGCCACCATCACTTGGCAGAGACTCCAAGGCAGGCAGAGGAGTGGGAAAGCTTTATGGTGGAAGAAAAGAAAGGCTTCAGGTGTGCCCTGACGGGAGGCTGTTGGCGCGGGAAACTGTAGGCAGGCTAATTTAGAGGCAGAGCATCCTACGTGATTGGTGCATATTTGGTGCGTCTTTGGCTTTCTCTGGTTGGTCCTAAACTGGAAGCTGTCTGTTGTTAATCACATCCTGGCCTTTCGGGGCTGATTGTTATAGAAGCTATTGTTCAGCTTCCTGGATTGTCACTAGAGATAGTGATCGCCTTCTTGCAAGTCTTTTTATAGCAGGCTGGCTTCCTGGGCTGTTTATTGTAGATAAGGGGATTGGTTTCCTGGGCAGATTGTTGCAGGTTGTGGGTAAAAGTTCAGTTTTTGTGTGTCGTCTGGCTAGTGTCCAGTTTTATAACCAGTCTCTCCCAGTGCAGAGACAGTCTACAGGGAGAGGAAGTTCTGATGGCACTGACTAGTGACTTGACCCATGTGGCACTTATAAATGTTATTTCACCTCGCAAATTGGCTCTATTGTATCAGTTTCTTGTGAGCTGAGTTAGTGTTACTCTGAACAAGGAAATGACCCACTCTTGGCACACTGGCAAATCAAGACTGAGCCAACCAAAACCAAGGAACAGATTCTATAATTTACTACACTATAAGTTCATGCCACTCAACAAGCTTCTTGTTGGCCATGTAGCTATTCTTTCATGGGCAAGAACCCAACTTTATTTTAATTTGTGTTTAACTTATGATTGTCTTGCTCTGTACAGCTCCTTCAAGTCACCACACCAGGGTCTAGAAGTAATAATTCCAGTTCCAATTCAAAATATTGTGTTTTCCATGTGTGCCAGGTTAATATGAACAGAAGTATTTTACATAGGTCATTTCACTTATCTCCCATAGCAATGCTGTAAGGCGATAAGTGGTCCAATCACTCATTTCCAATATGGATAGAGGAGTAGGTTTCCCCATATCAACAAGCAATTCTGAGGATGCCAGTTGGGTGTCCTACAATATAACTCAATTCTGACACTATCTACCCAGAGATAGCATCATATCCCACAGGTTAAGGGTCCAGTCCTACAAGACTGCCTCTCCCACCCATTTCAGATGCCAGTTGCAAGCCCAAGTTGCAAGTTGTTACCTGTGCGTCTGATCCACTGGCTACAGGTTGGAGGTTCTTATGACCACCCCACCCCCCTTGGACTTCAGACACCAGTTGCAAGTCCAAGTTCTTTCCTGTTCCTTCTGACCTACTGGCTATAAATCAGAGGTTCCCACAACCCCTCCTTAGGTTTGATTAATTTGCTAGAGTAGCACACAGAACTCAGAGAAACTTTTTTTTTTTTGCTGAGGAAGATTTGTCTGAGCTAACATCTCTGCCGATCTTCCTCTATTTTGTATGTGAGTTGCTGCCACAGAATTGTGCCGATCAGTGGTCTAGGTTTGCCCCCAGGAACTGAACTGGGCTGCCGAAACAGTGCACATAGAACTTAACCACTAGGCCATGGGTCCTGCCCCTCAGAAAAACATCTTACTTCCTAGATTCCTGGTTTACAATAAAAGGATATAACTCAGGAGTAGCCAGATGGAAGAGATGCACAGGGCAAGGCATGGGGAAAAGGTGTGGAGCTGCCATGCTCTCTCCAAGTACCTCTCTCCCCAAATCTCTGTGTTTTCACCAACTCTGAACTCCATTCTTTTGGGTTTTTACGGAGACTTCATTACATAGGCATGATTGATTAAATCATTACCCAATGGCAATTGATTCAACCTTCAGGCTCTCCTTTCCCCCCAGACGTCAGGGGGTGGGACTGAAAGTTCCAACCCTCTAATCACATGGTTGGTTCTCCTTGGCCACCAGCCCCTCTCCTTAGATGCTTTACGAAAGTCATCTCGTTAACACAACAAGAGACACCATTATTGCTCTCATCACTTAGGAAATTCTAAGGGTTTTAGGAGGTTTGGGCCAGAAACTGGGATGAAGACCGGACATATATTTCTTATTATAAATCACAATGTCACAGGTGGGTAGTACCATTATCACACTAATGAGTTTCTGACTCAGCAGGTCTGGGTTGAGGCAGTCCGAGACCTAAGTTCACAGGTGATGCTGATGCTGCTGGTCTGGGAGGTGAACTTTGAGACCAGTGTTCTAGAAGAGCAAAGGGACAAGTATGTATATAATTAGAAGTTGTGATAAACTCTGCAAACAACAGAGAGGATCCGACGTTGGGCTGTCAGAGAAAGGCCTATCTGAATAAGTGACTTTCTATCTACTCCCTCTTTCTGTAGCCCTTTGAGATCTGATGACTCTTTACTGACACTGGGCTCTCAAAATATATTGATGATTCCCTGGCACTCTTAAAAACATTTATGAAAGGCTAACTAACTGAAGGGAATCATGACCCTGAGGAATTTAAAACTGGATTCTACATTTAAGTGTTCTCAGGACCCATAGACCCAAATAGTTTCTTTTTTCCAGTCTTGTCTTTACTTCCATCCTTTTAAATCTCTATAGCGTTTGGCACTGTGGACTAACTATCCTTCTTGAAACTCTCTCTACCATTGGATTTCACGATGTTGCACTTAACTGGTTGTTTTTTACTTCTTTTACTTTTTCCTCTGTCTTTATGCCCTATTCCCTAACAGTGGGTACCCACTAGGATCTGCTCGAAGTTCTTAGTTCCATGTTACATTAACTAAACTCCTTTTCCATTTGCATGATTTTAAATGAAGTCTTTCAAGTGTTCATTTCAAATCTCCGTTTTTACATCCCATCTGTCCCGCACTTCCACACACAGAGTGTCTCTTCATCACCTTACACTTACCACATGGAATCCGGAATTGGGGAAGAGGTTGAAGATCCAGGAGACAAAACACATGATCGATAGAGGAAGATTCCTGAGAGGTGAGAAGAGTTGGAATTTAAAAAATGAGTGGAGAGATTATTATTGGACAGGAGAAAGTTCAACTTTTTTACCTAGATGAGGACAGAAGAAGGAAAGGCCTGGGGTAGTTGAGGATATGTTTGCCAAGATAGACTGTATTCTGGGCCACAAAAGAAGTTTCAGTAAATTTAAAAGGATTCAAGTCATAGAAAGTATTTTATCTAGCCACAATGAAATTAAATTATAAATCAATAACACAATGTCTCTCAAAACCTCTAGATTTTAGAAATGAAATAGCACACTTCTAAATAATTCATGGGTCAAAGAAAAAACAAAAAGGGGGATTATATAGTATTTTGAACTAAAGGAAAATAAAAACATAGAGTATCAAAATTTATGAGATGCTGCCAAAGCAGCACTTAGTGGTGAAATTTATAGCACTAAATGCATATACTAGAAAAGAAGGAATGTCTCAAATCTATGACCTCAGCTTCCCCCATAAGAAACTAAGAAAGATGAGCAAATTAAACCCAAATTAAGTAGAAAAAAGGAAATAATAAATATCAGAGCAGAAATCAATGAAATAGAAAATAGTAAAACAATAAAGAAAATGAATGAAAATCAAAGCTGATTCTTTGAGAAGTTCAATAAAATTGATAAAGCTTTAGCCAGACTGATCAGAAAAAAAAAGGAGACACAAATGACCAGTGTCAAGAATAAGAGATGTGACATCACTTTAGATACTACAGACTACAGATATTAAAGGGATTTAAAGGGATATTGTGACCAACTTTATGCCAATAAATTCGACAATTTGGATGAAATGGACAGACTCTCTGAAACAAACTACTAAAGGTCACTTAAGAAATAGATACCCCAAATAGCCTTCTATCTACTAAAGCATTGAACTTATAGTAAAAAAACTACTTACATTAAAAACTCCAGGTCCATATAGTTTCACCAATGAGTTCTAGCAAACTTTTAAGGAAGAAATAATACTAATTTTATGCAATCTTTTCAAGAAAACAGAAGAGTTAATACATCTCGATTCATCCAGAATTACCCTGATACCAAAACCAAAACAAGAAAAGAAAACTACAAACTAATATCCTTCATAGACATAGACGTAAATATTCTATACAAGATTTTATCAAATTAAATGCAATAATTTATAAAAAGGATAACACATTATGACTAAGTAGTTTAACATTAGAAAACTGATCAGCGTAATTCACCAAATTAACAAACTAAAAAAGAAAAGCCATATGATATCTCAAAAGATGCAGTTGACAAAATCCAATATCTATTCGTGATAAAAATTCTCAAAAAATAGGAATAGAATGGAATTCTCTAAATCTGATAAAGTACATCTATGAAAATACAATTAACTTACTACTAAAGAAAGATTGGATGGTTTACCCCTGACATCAGCAATAAGCCAAGGATGTTCACTTTCACTATCTTATTTAAAATTGTACTGTTCTATCTAGTGCAACAATGCAAGGAAAAGAAATAAAAGGCATCTATATTGGAACGAAGTAGTAAAACTATCATTATTTGCAGACAACATGATTGTCTATGTAGGAAGTCCAATGGGCTATACAAAAAAGGTGCTAGAACTAATAAGTGAGTTCAGTAAGATTGTAGGATACAAGGTAGACATATAAAAATCAATTATATTTTTATATAGTAGCAAAGAAAAAGCAGAAATTGAATTTGAATAAACAGTAAACAGTACAATTTAAAATAGCATCAAAGTATGACTTAGGAATAAATTTGACAAAAGATGTGAAAGTCCTGTCTACTGAAAACTACAAAACACTGATGAGAGAAATTAAAGACTAAAATAAATGGAAAGATATATCATGTTCATGGGTTAGAAGACTCAGTATCATTAAGATGACAATTCTCCCCAAATTATACATTATTTGTGTTATAGATTCACCATGATTCCTATCAAAATCCCAGCAGAATTTTTTAGAAATGGACGAAATGATTCTAAAATTCATATAGGAATGCAAAGAACCTAGAATATCCAAACAATTTTAGAAAAGAGCAAAGTCAACACAATGGGCTTTGTGTCAAGATTGACAAATAGATCAATGACGGAAAAAAAGCTCAGAAGTAGACTTACACATATAGGAACAATGGAGTTTTTACAAAGTTTCAAAGAGAATTCAGCGGAGAAATAATATTCTTTTCAACAAATAGTGCTGGAACAATTGGATATCCATGCATAAAAAACAAAAACAAAGCCATTAAACTTCCATCCACTCTTTTCACTATATACAAAAAAAGAAAAACCCAAAATGGGATATAAATTAAAAAATTGCAACTTAAAACTATGAAGCTTCTAGAAGGAAAATAGGAAAGGCCTTGTGACGGTAGGCAAGGATTTTTAGATGTGACATGAAAAGCATAATTCATAAAAGGACAAATTAACAAATGGACTTCATCAAAACTAAAAACTTTTACCTCTTCAAAAGACCTAAGAGAATGAAAAGACAAGCCACACACTGTTGTATAATGCCTGCAAAGCGTACATATCTATGTGATAAAAGACGTGTAACCAGAATATATAAAGCACTCTCAAAACAACACCTTAAAAAATAAGCAAAAACTTTGAACAAATACTGCACCAAAGAAGATATACACAAGAAGAGATGCTCGTCATTAGCCATTAGGGAAATGCAAATTAAAACCACAGTGAGATTCTACCACACACCTATTACAATGGCTTACTTACAGACTGACAATACCAAGTGACGGCAAAGATATGGAGAAACTGGAACTCTCATATGCTGCTGCTGGGAAAATGCAATGGTACCAACACTTTGGAAAACAGATTGACAGTTTCTTAAGAAATTAAATACACAGGATCCAGCCATTCCATTTCTAGGTATTCACCCAAGAGAGAAGAAAGCATATGTCCATACAAAGAATGGTACAGCTTTATTGGTAATATTTCCAAACTAGAACAACCCAAATATCCATCAGCAAGTGAGTGGATAGATGCCTTGTGGTATATTTGTATAACAGAATGTGGCTCAATGAACAATTAGCAATGAATGAACCATTGATATAAACTACAATGTGGATGAATCTCAAAATATTTATGCTGAATGAAAGAAGCCAGATAAGAAAAGAGGACATATTGTATGAGTTCATTTATATTATTAGAAAGTACAAAATAATCTGGTGAGGGAAAGCAGATCAGTGGATGCCTGGAATGGGGCGGGGGAGAGGACAAAGAGAATTGGAAATGAAGGATGAAAAGGACACAGGAAACTTTTGGGGGTGGTAGATGGATTCCTTATCTTGATGTGGTGATGGTGACACAGGTGTATACATTTTGTCAAAATTTATCGAATTGCACACTTTAAACATGTGCAGTTTACTGTATGTCAGTTGCACCTCAATAAAACTATTTCAAAAAATTAAAAAAATGAAACCATAAAATAATTTGGGGAAAGTATGGCAATTTCCGATTTCAGAGTGGGGAGATCTTCTTAAGCATAAGTGCAATAATGTACCATAAAGGAAAGAAAAGGCTGAAAGATTTAACTACATGATAATTTAAAACCTATTAAAGGAAGAACGATATAAAGAAAATGAAAGCGCAAATGACAATTTGGCAAAATATTGGCCAATATATCCAGACATATGTCCTTAAAATTTTTAAAGTATAAAGAGTTTTTACAAAGTAATTAGATAACTCAGAACATACCAATTAATTAATGAGCAAAGGACATGAATAGGCAATTTGTAAAAGGAGAAATACAAATGGTTAAGACACTGAGAAAATTTCACTAATCATAATCACATAAATGCAAATTAAAACTAAGCAGGGAGATGTCATTCTCTACCAAGTAGATTAACACGGACTTTAAAAAATTGATATAACCCCGTGTTGAAAATGGTGATAGAGGGATGGACACCTCCTATCCCGCTCTGCTAATGGCAGGGCAAACAAGCAGCCCTCTTGGAGGGCAATTTGGTGGCATGTATTAAAATCCTTTGAGCTAGAAATTCAACACCAGCAGTGTATCCTAAGTGAATCATTCCAATATAGGAGAAAAGAGTTTTACTCAATTTGCAGCTAAATTCAACCATAACTAAATGATTTTTTGAACTTTCTTCTGAATATTCCACTACATTAGTGGTCCTCTGGTATCATCCATCCCAGCTAAGAGCTTGTATTCTAAAGATGAAGGAGTAATTGCTATCTGAATATTATTTTTCTTGATGAGTTACATAATTAGATAAAGAATATATTTACTACTAACAGATGCTTTTTAAAAAGTGTTTAGGAGATGTTATCACTGTATTTTATCTGTGTCCATTTGTGAATAGTTTTGTTTCCACTTTTTCCCCTGACGCAGTAGTTAATTTGGTTTCTACTAAAAATCCAGCTTAATAACTTCCAAATTTACTTGGAATAATCCAAAATAATTCCAAATTATTTCTAAAACTTTTAAATTTTAATATTTAAATTTAAACCAATGAATTATATTTTCTTAAGCACAAATGGGTACATTTTGAGATCAATACGTGCATATATTCAAAGAGAATTGACTTGCTTTTCACAATATAGCAAACCAAACAATCTCTTAGACTTCCAGTGATTTTAAGATATAATAAAAGGTTATATTGAATAGAAAACTTTTAAAAAGGCAGATAGCAATTTTTAATTTTGTGAAATTATTTTGCTGTGTGGTGTTTGATTGTTGAATGATCAATGGAGAAGTTTCATTAGCAAGACTCTTAAAAGATTCTGTCTAGCCCAGCAGAAAATTAAGTTTGTGGTTAAGACTACGTTCTCTACGTGTTATGCCGTATCTTTTCCACCCTGAAAGTACAGTGGTCTAGACTATCCGAGGGCTGAAATGTGAAACTTTTAGTAAACTGAGCTCAGAAATCTGGGACTACATGCCATACCTATGATAAGACAGAAGGAGACCATCCCAGGCTCCTCTGAGACTTGTGCGTTCTGAGTTTGTGGCAGCGTGACCTAATCCTGTGACTTAAGTTTGAGGAACTAGATAGGCATATTGCTACGTAAACAGTTGTTGTTGGGTGCATGTTCTCAGCTGAACGCAGAGAACTTACTTCCTGACAAACAACCCTTTTCATTTCCTCTCTCCTCTGAACTAAACTGTTGTAAAGAGAGAACAAAAATTCAGCTTCCCTATATTATTCAGGCAGTGATATAAAAATCAAGATAGGAAATGGTCCAATGTGGTTACACAGATTTGGCTTTTGGCTGGTTACTAATGCGAACTGCATTTCCTGACTTCCTCCACCCCTGACTTCCTCCATCCCTCTCTCTTTCCCCCAGAGCCTTGCATCGGGGTAGAGCTCTCAAAACCAGGGAACTGGGGAGGAGGGAGCTCGTAATCGTCAGGTGTGTGTGCGTGAGAGCGAGTGTGTGTGTCTGTGTGATTACATGCACACACAGAATATTTAATAAGGTAGTCCTTAAAGAAAGCCTTAAACTTGACATAGCAGCAGACACAAGTCATATAATAATGGTAGTGAGAATAGTTATCATTTTTAGCCTGGACTACATGACTCAGGCTGTTATAAGCTATTTGTAAACAGATATTCCTTTCTCGTTTTAGAGATGAGAAAGCTGAGATTAGAGAGGTTACATGTTCGCTCTGGGTCACACAGATGGTAGGTGGCCAAGCTGGGATTTGAACCCAGCTTTGCTCTAGCCCAAAACCTAGACTCTGAACCATATAGCCTTTCCATTTTGGAATTGTCTTCACGAAGCAGGAGTCTTGCTACTGCTGGAGGATTTGGATCCAGCTGGCCAAGTGATCACGGTGAAGCAGCTGTACCCTCACAGACATAGGCAGTGAGCTCAATTAGCAACGTTGGCTGGTTAGCATTTTTCTCTCTATTTACCATTTGATAGTATGCTTTTCAGCTATATACTTGAAAACAGTAGGTGGGAAAACATACTGTAATAGTAGAGATCAATATTGACAAAGTAACTCCTTTCTCTCATGAATTTGAAAATATTCTTTGAGCAAAGCTTCTTATAGTTGTCATCAGTTCTGCAAGATATTCTGTTAGGATCTGAAGTGTTTGTGCCTTTGACGTATTTGCAAACATATAGCTTTCATCAACTTGAAAGAAGTTTGGTCTTTCTGTGACTCATATTGACGCTTAACACAACTTGTCATTTGTTCAATAGTATTCCCTGGGCTTTGGGGATTTTGTGGAAAACATGACAAACAGAATCTCTACTTGATTTATATCCAGGGCAAAAGACAGGTCTATAATCATCAAATAGTTGATGAATTGTTTTCAGTTGTTGAATATAGATGAAGTGCTGTCTTATGCTATACCACTCTTGTGATGGGGAATATGTCTTAAAACTAATGGCAAATGTAGAGACAATTATACACCGGCTTTGGTAGTAGAAAAGCTGTTCTGTGTCATGCCTAGAGTTCAGTATGCA
Source organism: Equus caballus (assembly GCF_041296265.1). Taxonomy (NCBI): domain Eukaryota; kingdom Metazoa; phylum Chordata; class Mammalia; order Perissodactyla; family Equidae; genus Equus; species Equus caballus. Next base: position 56,875,231 of record NC_091703.1, on the reverse strand, counting down.
TATCGTCATATCAAATTTGAATTTTGGGGGGCCATCCTAGAGACGTAGTGGTTAGGTTTGCGTGCTCTGCTTCAGTGGCCCCGGGGTTCATGGGTTCAGATCCTGGGTGCAGACCTACACACTGCTCATCAAGCAATGCTGTGGTGGCATCTCACATACAAAAACAAAATAGAGGAAGATTGGCACAGATATTAGCTCAGTGACAATCTTCCTCAAGCAAAAAGAGGAGGATTGGCAACAGACGTTAACTCAGGGCCAATCTTCCTCACCAAAAAAAATCCCAAAAACAATTGAATTGGGATATATTTAAAAGACATTTATGAGTTTTTAATTGAAACGAACTCATTTTAAAAATAGTTGATCTTAAAATCATTTGCAGCTGTTACTGTGAAAACAAATTTGTATACTTGGTTTATATAACTATCAATTTATTTTGACTCATGTAATTAAAGATCTGAGAAAGAATTCAAGAATTTTGGGGAGTAAATCATGAGTCCTTTAAAATACAAACATTTAAAAGTTTTGTTCCTAAAGGCAAAACATGAACTACATTTTTCATCAGAATGCCAAGTGTCGCAGCTATTCAATGAATTATTTTCCATATTTGATTTTGCAAGTTGGGGAATGAGAGAGGAAAGGGGAGCTTTCACATGTAGGAGATAAAGAGCATTTTGCAAAGCTGGATACCAAGCTGAGCTTAACCTGTATTGAGAAAGCTGTAATTGTCTCTCTAGATGAGAAGTTATTAAACCTCATGACTCATGCTGGGGAGTTTGCAGAGAATGAAGAATCTAATGAGAAAATGTTCAGGCCTTTCATGGAGGAAGGAGTCGTGACATTTGGAAAGCAATAAGCCTGCTTCGTTTAGTCAAAGCAGGATTCAAGGACATTTTATGAAGTTAGGACTGTTAGAAAAGTTGACTCACACTAATTCTTCAGTCATTTTCTACAAACTATGTCATCATGAGTCATGGAAAATGAGTTACTGGAATAATGATGTGAATATAACCAGAAAGTGGGTTGGACAAATTTCTATATTGTCAACAACCATTGGGTTGAGTTTTCAAGTCACTTTTGCTGTCTCATGCCTTGTAGTAAAATGGAAAAACGTGCATTTTTTTAATGCAGGTAGCAAATGACCCAACTCCCAACTGCGCAATGGGCAGGCTGACCCCACGCTCACGAGTTTGTCCTCTGTCTTACATTCTATAATATAGCAACTTTGTACCCTGTCTTACTTATCGTCTGCAAGACAGCAAGCTGGTTCCTGATTACCGGTTTACCTCTTCCCTACGTGGCTCTTTGCAGCTGCAGGAGCTGCGGGAACTCTTAGTCCAAGTTTGAGAGGGTTTCACAGCCAGGCCTTGTGCTTACACGCATTTTATGGAGATTTTCTCACTATTCCTCACAACAGTCCTAGGAGATAAGTATATGAGCATCTCCATGTAAATTTTGAAGGAATTGAAGCTCTTAGGACAGTAACTTGCCCAAGGGTATCTAGTTACTAACTGGTGGAGCCAGGGTTTGATTTGTTGAGTTCACATTTTCAACCACAGTTCCAAGGTGGGTACCATTCTCTGAAGTTTCCTAAGTGCCTCATTGACTTCAGACCACCCCTGTCCTGCCTTGGAGCCCTCTACCTGGGGGTTTCTAGCTGATGACCTGTTACCTGATGCTTTTTATTCTGCTTCATCTTCCCCTTTGCCATGTGTAGGCTTCTGGAAAAATGCCCATTTCCTTGTTTCTGAATTCGTTACCTTAGTCTCTTCCATTCCTTAGGCTGCACTGTTTTGTTCTATTGTTGAAATTCACTATAGACCATGTGGCACCAGGCTTACATTTTTATTTACTTTTTTTTCTGGTGAGGAAGATTGGCCATGAGCTAACATCCATTGCCAACCTTCCTCTTTTTCTTGAGGAAGAGTGGCCCTGAGCTAACATCTGTGCCAATCTTCCTCTATTTTATATGCGGGATGCTGCCACAGCATGACTTGATGAGTGGTGCGTAGGTCCGTGCCTAGGATCTGAGCCCACAAACCCAGGGCTGCTGAAGCGGAGCGCATGAACTTAACTACTACGTCACCAGGCCAGCCCCTATTTACTTTTATGTAATGAAATGAGATAATAATTGTTCATTTCTGCTTGCATGTAAGCCAAAATTTCTGAAATCTAGAGCTCATCTAAAACCAAGTTGTTGGATTTTTAAAAATATTTATAAAGTTTTAGAGCGTTTGAGGACAATACGTAATATTAGGAGAGTTGCACAAAAAAGGGTTAAATCAAAGTGATAAAGTTTTATATCATCTACTGCAAGTTAGAATGTTTACTTGGTCATACTGGTTTATATAAAAAGGAAAAGAAATCATTCTGAAGATGCATGGTGCTTCACAAACCATTTCCTAAATACATCGTTGGAATATAAGGATCTCCCCTTGTCTGTTAAGGTTTCCCTCTCGTCGAGTCCAGGTGCCCAGTGGAAGGAACTTTTGGGGATGGATTTAGGTGTGCGTGTCTAGTCTCACTTAAAACTAACTCATTCCTGCGTGGCATACCATCATTCCCAACCAAGTCAACAGGGAAATGAATATGTGTTTTTAGCTGAACAGATGAATTAAATTAATAGTTATTTTATTAAGGGCTTTTCAGAATTCCTTCTCTAACTTAATCAAAATAATTATTTTGCTGGCAATGGATGTTTTGAAGAATTCTAAGAACTGTTTCAACCATGTAAGATTGCCAAGCAGAGAGAAAAACAGGGCTGTCATTTTGATTTGTGATGCTATATTGCATTATTGAGATGCAATATCACTAAATCACAATTAGGTTAGTTTTTAGAATCTTTCCTCTGGCAAGATTTGAGAGCATAATGAAGTTAGGAAGGTAGTTGTACGTCAGGGAGATACAATGTGTGTGCTAGAGCCCACGCTGCAGCTACTTTCTCAAATGTGGAATTGTGAGTATCCTGTTGCTTTTCTTTTTCTTTTTTTTTCTTTTAAAGATTGGCACCTGAGCTAACAACTGTTGCCAATCATTTTTTTTCCTGTTTTTTTTTTTTCTCCACAACCCCCCCCACCCAGCACATAGTTGTATATTTTAGTTGTGGGTCCTTCTAGTAGTGGCATGTGAGATGCCGCCTCAACATGGCCTAACGAGCAGTGCCATGTCCCCGCCCAGGATCCGAACCCTGGGCCACCGAAGCAGAGCGCGTGAACTTAACCACTCGGCCACGGGGCTAGCCCCCCATCCTGTTGCTTTTAACTGTACATTTTTATAAGTTCCCTGGTTGTTCGAATTAATATATGTAAATTATAAATTATATTTTTAGTATAATAAATGTAAGCTAACTGAAGAATTCAATTATTCATACTGCCGTTGATTACTTTCAGAAAGATCAAAAGAGCTTCAAAATTTAATTATCTTTTCATTTTGCGTATATTCACTTAATTAAAGTGTGTGAAGAACTTTGATAATGAAAGGCAACGTATCTCATCAAATATAGTAAAATAGAACCATGTGTTTCCCCAGATTGCTCTTGCTTTGTGTGAAAATTCTTAATCGGTTATCACTACTAATGTTAATCAAGCATCTGTTGGAAGAATTATACAGTCATATAGAGTGTCTAAATTATTACATTAAAGAGATAGAAGTAGGTGGGGTGCAGTTCCGTGACTGTCCAGATGTAGTGGGACATCTGGTTCTGCCTTGTGTTCCCTTGATCAGGTGTGGAGGTGGCTCTCTCCTGTACTGCCATCTTCCTGTCCCGGGGCCTAGGACCCTCTTCCACCTCATGCTCAGGGCCAGTGAATGAAGAGACTGCCCTCTTCAGGGGATACTAAGCAATGTGTTTTCCTGACTCTGCTCCATTCTAGGACTGGACACTGACTGGGTTAAAGGAGAAAACCCTAAATTCATGATCATTTAATCTCTGAGGATTTTCTTTTAACCCAAAGAGTTCATTCAGTGTTTAGTCCCATGGCTTTGAGGAAAGTTCACGGCAGAAAACAAATGTAGCAACTTCTTCAGTTCTCAGCACAACATGGTGGAGGGATTCTGAGGCAAAGCAAGCTTTTCCTTCCCTAGACCAGATAAAAGAGTGCACAGGCTAGGAGAGTAGATGAGAGAAGCCACCTGGAATGGAGCAGAGTGAGGACAAGAGGTGTGCAGCTCCCATAGGCACAAGCACTAAATCAGTGCCCACTTGTCCGTCTTGCTGCCGTCCAGTGAGCAGCCCGTGTGTTGCTTTGGCCAGTCAAGCAGAAATGACACTCATCTGTGCCTCAACACATTGCTTAGGATTCACCTGGCACCTTGGACTAAATATAAACCTAGGCAAAAATCAAACTTTTTTTCTATAGGCAACTACATAAGTTATACAGAGAATCAACTAACGGATAAATAAATGGAGTGTCTTTGGTAAATTTAGTGTTTCTAAGCATCAGGGGTAGAAACTTCTAGGATTCACTTGGTGCACTTGGGAACAGTAGTATAGTGTCTGTCAAAAACTATGCAGGGTTTCAGATCTTACCTACTTGTAAGCTCACAAGTTAGCTTGCCTCAGATTTGATGATGGCAGAAGACACAAACTTCTGGGTCAGAGACAAAGGACTTTATTACTCATGGCACAGCAAATAGCATGTTCGTGTTGATGCCCCTTGCCTGAAGTTCCATGGGGGCAGTGTGTTGGGTTAAGATTGGTGCCTACACATATGGGAGGTTTCATTATAGGAGAGAAAACCTGAACTTAGGGAATCCAAAATTTTTATAATGGGCAGCAAGCATGCCTGCGCTTTGTTATGGAGGGCGAGACCATCTCTAATTTCTAGGATCAATCAGTATACAAATACCCTTGAAAATAAAGTCTGGGACAAAGGGCAGTCACTGTTGCTGCTTATAAGATGGCAGAAACATGAGAGACCATGGAGAGTTGATTCCCAGCTGCATTGTGATAAAGATCTGTGTTTAATTAGAAGTTTTGCCATTTCTATCAGTTCTGTACTACTGGTGCATGAGCCATTTAATGTGCTCTCTGTAAAATTTGCTTTCTCCATCTGTAAAATTTATTCTTCTTTCAACTAATATATACTGAATACTCCCCATGTCTAGGCACTGTTCTAGGCACTTGGAATAAAGCAGTAAGTAAAGCAGACAAAAGTCCCTGCTCTTAAGGCATTTACGTTTTACTGGGTGTATACTGATAATTTAAAAAAATTCAGGAGTGTTAATCAGTTAAAGATTTCAATGCTCTGGAAAAATATAAAACAAAGCAGGGAAAAGGGAAAGAGAGCTCTGGGTGGAGTGTTGGGGCAGAGTGTGTTTCTATTTTAGAAAAGTTTTTTAGGCTTTTCCAATAAGGTGACAAGTGAACAGCAGTCTGAAAGAAGGGTATACGCCACATGGATATTAAAGAAAAGAGACTTCCAGGCAAAGGAAACAGAAAATGTGAAACCCTGAGACAGGTCCTGATAGATGAGTTGTAGAAATAGCAAGGAGGTCGTGAGTCTGGAGGGGTGGGAGTGAGGAGAAGAGAAGTAGAAGATAACGTTAGAGAGTGGTGTATATTTCTGTGTGTGTGTGTGTGTGTGTGTGTGTGCGCGCGCGCGCTCACGTGCGCAAATTAGGTTGGACCTTGGCGGTTGTTATAGGAACTTTGATATTTTCTCTGGATGAGATAGGAAGTCACTGGAGGCCTTTGAGCTAAGAAGTGCCATGGTCTTATTTTAAAATGCAATCAACGGTTGAAAATACCCTGGTGGAGAAGTTACAAGAGAAGAAGCAGGGACATCACTTAGGAGGCTACTGCACTAATCTAGGAGAGAGTTGATGCTGTTTGGAACAAGATGAAGAGAAGTGATTAAATTTTAGATGTATTTTGAAGGTAAAGTGAACAGGATTTGCTGAAGAAATAGATATGGAGGGGTCGCCCTGTGGCCGAGTGGGTAAGTTCATGACTCCTGCTTTGCTGGCCCAGGGTTTTGCTGGTTCGGATCCTGCATGCAGACCTAGCCCCGCTCATCAAGCCATGTTGAGGCGGCGTCCCACATAGCAGAACTGGAAGGACCTACAGCTAGAACATACAACTATGTACTGGGGGGATTTGGGGAGAAGAAAAAGAAATTGCCAACAGATGTTAGCTCAGGTCCCAATCTTTAAAAAGAAAAGAAATAGATATGGAATACGAAGGGAAGAAAAGAATCAAGGATGATTCTAGGGTTTTGGACTGGTCACTTGGAAGGATGGAGTTAGCAGTTTTTGCAACGTGGAAGTCTACAGGAGCCACAATTTTAGAAGGAAGGTAAAATATCAGATTTGGGTATGTGTTACTTTCACAGGCTTATTAAGTATCCAAGTGGAGGTGGAAGTGGGCGTTTAGACACAGGAACTTGGGGTTGTAAATATCTAGATGGTATTTAAAGCTGTGAGGCCAGAGGAAACCACTAGTAACTAGATGAAAAGAAAAGAAGTCTAGTGATTGATCCCTGAGATGCTCCAAAGCTTAGGGATAGGGACACATTCAAATGAGGGAAACAGTGCAGACCTGGTCTAATTAAGGTGGGGTTGCCAAGGATCCTGACAGACAGTATCTGAGACAGCCTGTCAGGTATGCTCCATGGCTCGACTCCCAAGGTTTCATGGAGAATCCACAAACAACTGAAAATGGCTCTTCGTCAGCTTCTTCAAGGACATAATGCCCAGGACGATCTCTTGCTATTGACAACTAATCAGTTTACCCAAAACTCTTTAGAAAGATCCACTGTTCCAGACTGCCTGCGTTTTTTTCCAACCTTCTCTCCCCTCTCTTGACTCGGCCTACCAGAAATGCGTGAAAACATCTGCATGAAAAAGGACTAAATAGAGTGCCAAATAACTATCTAAATGTCTCTGAGTTATTCCTTGACAGTGGAGAGAAGAGAAGAGCCACTAAAACAGTGGAGAGTGGTGTCCCAGAAATCAAGTAAAGAAAGAGTTTTGAGAGGGAGGGTGGGATCAACCATGTGAAGTGCTGCTGAATAGCCAAGGGAGGTGATGACCGAGAATTGTCTATTTGATTAAACAACACTGAGGTTGGTGGTGACCATGACAAGAGCAGCTTTAATGATGAGGCAAAACCCTCAATGAAGTGGGTTTAATAGGTAAGGGTTGGGGGTGGTTAGGTGGTTGAAATGGGGAATTTCAGATAACAGATACAGACAGTTTCAAGAAATTAGACCCCAAAAAGTAGAACAGTAGCTAGTAGGGTCAATATTAAATGTATACATTTTTTAAGATGGGAGAATTTACAGCAAGTTTGTATGTTGATGGGAATAATCCATAAGAGAAGGAAAAATAATCTATTTTTCCACGAGAAGGTAAGAGAGAAAGGATCATTGCACGTATAGGAAGATTGTCCTTAGTTAGACACGAGATTGATTGTAACAGGAATGAAAGCAGAGAACATGGGCACAGATGCAGGGTAAGTGGGTTGAGGTGGTTGTGAGAGAACACGGAAGTTTCCTCCTGATAGTTTCTCTTTTTCCCTGAAATAGAAATAGACAGTGTGGTCATCAAGTGAGAGGAAGGAGAGGGGTGAAAGCGTTGAATGTCCGAGAAGACAACAGTTATGAGGAAGAGTTTAGGGGAATGGGAGAGAGAAGGTACTAGGAATTGTGGTTGGATTTCCAGGAAGCACTCAGGGTTAGCTGACACATTTAACCTAAGACCAGTCAGCATGGCTGAGTATTTTTCATTAGTTATGTTTAGCTTCACAGGTACAGGGTTAGGATTAGGCAGAGTTGGATTTAACCTGAGTGGGAGTCGTACTAAGAGTATAATGAAGAAGGCAAGAGATTTGAGGCTGTGTGCAAGAGCACAATTATAATGATGGACCACCGATATGGAGGAAGGTGGATCATGAAGGCGGCGAGAGATGGTGAAAAGCAGAATTAATGGATTGTACATCTGTTGTCATGGAAGTATTTAGGGGGCAGAAGAACTAGAGGGAATGATAAGAGGATAAGAGTGGAGAGAGAAGAGGTGGTGGTCAGAAAAGGCAGTGTTTGACGTTGAAATTATGGAGAGACTCATATCTGTAATGGCAAATATGCCATTGATATGACCATGGGAGTAGGGGACTGACATAGGGCGAAGGAAGGGTCAATTGAGGAGAGAGGGAGGCCAAGGAATTAAGAGTCCGGAATATTGGAAGAGTTGTATGCATGGATTTTGACATTTCTAAAATTTATGACAGGAGTAACTGTTATATAAAGAACTAAAATCTTCACACAATGAAGAGGAATCACTTGGAGTCTGTTGCTGACCACAAGGAGGCATTGTGGTGGTCCAGGGGGTTGCAGGAGACAACCAGAGTGTTACTGGGAGAATTAAAGATGTGGAAGCTTATCAAACATTTTTCATGGTGCCAGGCACATAGTAAGCCTCAATAAATCATTTTTGAATTTCCAGCTTTAGTTCTCACATGTAAAGAGCTTGGAAGTCATCACTCCCATCCTTACTTTTCTTGACCCATCAGAGAACTCAGGTTGTGGAGCAAACGCCATCCTGATATCAGGATGAGGAGAAGTCAGGCATTCACAGGTGAATGAAATCAGACAGGTGAATTCAGACAGTGACAGCTGGGATCTGCTCATCTGGAACAGAAGCTCCTGGAGCCTTAAACTCATAGGAACACTCAATGATAATTTTGAAGAATTGCTGGAGGTTGAGTGTGGACTAGCATGAAAGTGAGAGACTTCTGGGGGCTGCAGTCTTCATGTCCTAAATGACACTTCTGGAAAAGTAATGTGCCTCACTGAGTAGACTGGGCTTGAAATTTGGGTGCCCTATAACCCAGTCTGCTGCTTAGAATTTTTAATGGCAAATCTCTCAGAGTATTTTTATAAAACTATAATTCTTTTTTTAAACAAACAAGAATAATCTGCTCGAAAATGTGTATTTTTAACTGCAGTTTTTCTTAGCAAGCATGTAATAAACTTATAGTTTGATTCCATTGCAGTTCAAGGATATACTCGTGCAATTGCAACAGAGTAACACATTAAGTACCACGTGCAAAAAGAAAATGGTTTTGCTGTGATGTAACAATTACCACGGGTATGCTTTTAAGCTACTTTTTCAAGGGGAAGGAAAAAGGACTCAATTAGTCTAACTCATGTAATTGAAAAGATCCATGTGCAAGATCATAGAGTAGGGGAAGAAAGGGGAGAGAGAGAAGGGAAGAGAAGGGAGCAAGGGCAGAAGGGAGGAAGGTAGAGAGCCAGGGAGAGAGAAATCTCAAAGGAAGCTAGTAACAGCCTCTAGAGAACAGGAATTGTAGTTTGGAAATGGGAAAGATTCAAGATTCAAAGCCATATCTAAAGACATGCCTTTCTAAGTGCCCCTCAGGAGAAGGAATCAGAGATCATTGCTTTTAATTTTCGTCTTATATATATTCCTGCAATTAACGAACTGATTCTCTCCATTGTTCTAAATTTAAATTTCAGAATGAGAGAATCTCATTGGTGCACCCAGTCATCCTTGGCCACGTTTGCGTAGAGCTTTTTAAATCAAGCTACCTCATAGCTGGTTGGTCAGTCTATGGGGTATCCGCCCTCTTGGGATCCAATCAAGGGGCAGAAGGGTAGAGCTGAGGAGAGGGGAAGGGCCGTCGCAGGTGGAGGACACAGGCGCCCTGCTCGAAGAATAGGTCAGGGCCCCTTCTTGAAGCAATATCCCTTAAAAAGATAAGCTGAAACTGTCCTGTATTGTATAATCAGACATCTGGGTGAAAAGAAAAAAGTCAGTTATTTGAGTTTACATTTATGCTTTTGCCTGGTTTATAGGCAGTCAAAACCTCTGCGACATTTATCATGCTAGCGTTAAATAATTCCAAGTTGCATTGATTTTGTTGTTGTTGTTATATAGTCTGTTTGCGGTGACATCACATAATACAGCTAGTGCTCAGATATTCCGGTGATTACATCGTGTCTACAGGTGATCCGCTCCGAGAAGAAATCCCAAAGCACAGTACCAAAGCAGCTATGTTCCTGTGCTGCCCTCTAGTGGTTTCCTCTTGGGTTTACATTACTGTACAGCCGTGTGGAAAGCAGCCTTCCACACTCATTCAAAGTTATAAGGGAAACTTTTCTTTTCTGTTCCATTTAAAGAATGCACTAAAAGTCTTAATATCACAATATATATCTATTTCTTACCATGGGAAAATCCCAAACTAGGCCCGTCAGACTCCAGTAGAAGATCCTGAGATGCATCTATGGAGACTATGGAAGCTGAGCGTTTTGAAACTTACAAGCTCTTCAATGTTATTAGAATTATATAACGTTAGGAATGGAGCAAAGTTTAAGACCATTGAATCCAGCCCAGTCATTTTAGAGTTGAGAAAACAAGCTCCAAGATTGAAATATCTTGGCCAAGCACTGCAGATAATTTACAGTAAAACTGAGCATAGCATCCAAGCTTCCTGACTCCTAGGCAGGGAATTTTTCTCTCTCACATGTTGCAACTATGCTACTCAGTGGGGAGAGGGCCCGAGGTCCAGGCTGTTATCAAGAAGAGAGGTATGATATCTTAAAAAGGAAAATTTATCCATCAATTGTTTGAAGAAAGGGGGGGATAAATGCTCTCTCTCTTTAAGGGAAGTAACACAATTTAAAAACATCGTGTTTTTTTCATTGATTCCAGAGCATTATCTCTGGGCAAAGCAGGACAGAGGAGAAAATAGGCTGAATAGGGCAGATGCAAGTGGGAGAGTGTCTGCAGGAATGCATCTCGACGTTTCTGACCTCAGGTTTTTCTTTCTTACTCAAAGAATAGGTTTTGAGGGTGTTTGGCTGGGACATCTATTCCCTTTCTATCAGGAATCCAAATGGCTATGCTACAGACTAAATTTTGTCACCCCAAATTCATGTGTTGAATCCTTAACCTCCAATGTGACTGTATTTGGGATAGGGCCTATAAGGAGGTAATTAAGGCTAAGTGAAGGCATAGGGATGGGACCTTGATCTGACAGCTCTGTGGCCTTGGAAGAAGAGGAAGAGAGATCTCTATCTCTGTGCTATGTGGGGACACAGCGAGAAGCGCCATCTGCAATCCTGGAAGAGAGCTCTCATCAGAACCCAACCTTGCTGGCACCCTGGTCTCAGACCTCCTGCCCCCAGAACAGCGGGAAAATAAATTTCTGTTGTTTCAGCCACCCAGTCTATGATATGTTGTTATGGCGTCCCAAGCTGACGCAATCAGGCTATGTAGTGGTTCTCTTCTCTGACTGCTCCGTCTGTATCCTTTCTGGGTCACTCTCAGAAATAAGGGAGAATTGCTCTGAGCAGGGTCTATGAGGAATTGAGCTCCCCTCCTGGAATCTCCAGATAAGTGGTTGCTTTCATTTTGAGTTGTTTCGATCACAATCTGGAAGCAGAGAGAGGGATCATAGAAGTAGATTCTCCAAGGCCCCCCTTACCAGGTATTGTGTACCTGGCCCCTCATCAGATAGGCACCTACTTTATGCTAGTCACTGTGCCAAACACTTGCCATCATTATTTCATTTTAATTTAGCAAATTTTGGAAACTAATGCTCAGAGAGTAACTTATTATCTTTGTAAGTGGTGGGACGATGAATCAAACCAAGGTTTGTGTGATTCTGAAACTCGAGGTCATTCCACCTCACTCTGCTTTTGACCTGTTGATTCCTTACCAGCTGCCTCCAACCTGCACCCTCCTCCCCTGTCCCGCCTTGAATGATCCTGAGAAAGCAATCGAGATTTACCAAGCGTGGTTTAGTAGTCACAACAATTAAAGATGTGCTGGGTGGCCAGTCTTCCTAGGATGGGGCTGTAGATTTCACCCACATTGACTTCTCTGATGCTTTCGCCACTGTGGACCACCCCCTCCTTGTAAAGCTCTCTTTCCTTGGTTTCTGTGATACCAAAGTGTATTGGCTGTCTTTCTGCCTATCTAACTCTTCCTACCTTGTCCCCTCAAGGTCACTCTTTCCTCCACATGCACTTTAGCGGCATTGATGTGCCCCAAATGGTGTCTGTCTATTGTTCTCACTCAATGCTTTTTCTTTTGCAATCTCATGTCCTGTGTATCATTTTGTTTTTGACTACCACCCCTATTCTTAGACCTTCCAAGCAGCTTTCTCTCTCTTTCTTTTCTGTTCTGCCGTCTCCCCTGGGCTTCAGATCCATGTATCCAAGTATCTGGTGGATATTTTAATCTGAATTTCTGACAGATACTTCAAAGCAAATTATACAGCTGAAATTAGAAGTTTTCACTGATTGCATATTCTTACTCAAACTTATCATTCCATAACCCAGAAATACCAACATCTTCCTTGCCACCCAAGCAGGAAAGCTGGGAGTCTGTCTCAATTCTTTCTTCTACTCCTTCTCTCTTATCCATAAATCATCAAATCCTGTCTATTTTATCACTGAAACTATCACAGACTCCATCCCTTCTCTTCTTTTCTGCTGCCTTTACCCTAGTTCACAATCCCTTTATTGCTTGCATTAACATTCCAATTCATCTCTCTGCTTCCGTTATTGATCCACTTATATCTTTCATATTACAGCTAGATTGAATAATCTAATGCAAAAATGACCAGTTGCAAAGGAGCAAGTTCAGCCTTTAAAACAAGATACATACGGTCCTCATAGCCTAGTCACTGCCTTTCTTTCCAGCCTCATCTCCACTCGCCTTTACAGCATAGGTCCGATTCCAGGTTTGCTAATTTTTTATAGTCCCCTGTTCACACATTTCTGTTGTCAGTTCATTACGCTCTTTCCTCTGTGCCTAACTCATGATTCTTCCAAACCCTCAACCCTCATCCCTTTTCAGCAAGAATAATGCCTTTAATGACTCATTTTTTTAAGACATAATTGAGGTGTCATCCTCTCCAAGAAGCCTTCCTGACATCACATTAGGTTGGGTGCCCTTTTTTTGTGCTAACATAGCATCCTGAATATTCCTCTGCCATTGGATCTAGTACTTTGTAGTTATGTGTCTGTCTTCCTCATTTGTTCCTCAAAGGGAGCGTGGTTGAGGCTTGGCCCAATGCTTAATGGGTCTTAATAAGTGTTTGTTAAACAGAAAAATTTTAAGGGCAAGTTTCTTTACATCCATCCATTTCAAGCTCTGTGGGCCACTATATAATAGAAATTATAATTATAAATTATAGTACATAATTAATTACATTAATATATACACATCTATATATGATATGTATGTACATATGTATAATGTATATATTTTTATAGCTATAACCATGCTGAGTAACTGCTGTCTTCAGAAATAGAGTAAAACCATTGTAAACATCTAGAGATATACTGCAGATCCATCTGAAGTAAAGTTACTTTGCCAAGGCCAACACTCTCATGAAAATATGGATTGTAATTTTTCTTTATCCCCCATTATAGAGGGTTCCAGTGGCATTCTTCTTAGTGTTCTTTCTCCTTTTCATTGCTTATCTGATAAGGAACTAGCAAAGGCATTTGAAATAACTAGGGTGGCACTGCAGGGGCCCCAGTGACTCCTTTCCAGGGGGCTCTGATCTGGACCGCTCCCATTGTGATATTGGGAACACATGTTTTCAAACAAATGTTCTCGTGTAACAACTCATATCCTGGAACTAGTTTCTACTCACTAATCCAAGAATTGTATTCTCTGGTTTATTATTTTTACTCACGATCTTTGTGCATTCCTCTTGGCCAGGAAAAGAGTCATTGTATCCTGTAGAACTAGTGTCTGATGGGTTAGCAGTAGGAGTTTTAGAAGTTTTCTCCTTATGGAGATGGTGCTTTTAAAATACCTTGGTGTTTCATTGTAAAATCTGTGTCATGTCTTTTTACAGCTGATAGCTGTTTATTATTCCTGGCTTTTGGGAGTCAAGTATCTGTTAATTTGCCACATCTGTGCCAGTGATTAAAATCCACATTTTAAATGTCTACTCCTAAAGTGTGCTCATGGGCCAGTCAAGTAGATTTCAGATGAAAGGAAAAAAATACATTACTGTATATACTAATATAAATATATGTTTATATAATGTATATTTTAAATATTCTATAACAGTATTATAAATATTAAATACATAAATATGTTAATGAATTTCTATTTCTTCATTTGTTTGGGATGTCATCCTTGGCATCGCATGGTCTGGCTTTGCCGTAAGACTTACTTAACTAGTCAGACAAGTTATTCTGGCAGCAATTATGTATTTGTAAATGGCCTCCAAGTGACTTTTATAAGAATAAAAAAAAAACCTTTCCAATACCAGAATACATACATTTAAATTTAATTATTGGTCAGTAATAATTCTATTAAATAATAATGGGGCACAGTTTCAGCAGTGTTGAATTTATTTCTATTCTGGGGCCTCCCTCCTTGTCAGGATTGGTATGCCGTTAAGACAGTGGTTCCAAGTCTTGCATGGACTATTAGTGTCATCTGGGGAGCATTAAAAATACTGATACTTAAACTCTTCTCCTAGAGACTCTAACTCAGTTGATTTGGATGGGGACTTGGGCATTAGTATTTTTAAAAACTCCCCAGTGCATTTTAATGTGCAGTCAGGATTGAAAATAAAAGGCTGAGCATGATCAACAAGCAACTGAAGGTCAGATGGAAACGTCTGCATCTGCCCTGTCTCTCTGCCCTCCATCCTGGCCAAGATGGTAAATCAAAAGTGTATCACATCCCAGGGAATAACAGAAATTAGGGCCCCTCTTCAGGATCTAAAGCCAGGCTGCCCCAAAGAATTTTCTGCAGCGATGGAAATGTTCTGTGTCTACCCCGTCCAATGGAGTACCCAGGAGCCACGCATGTCTATTGAGCACTTGAACATGTAGCTAGTGCAACCGAGAAACTGAATTTTAAATTTTTTTGTGTTAAAGTTTAAATTTGAATAGCCACATGTGGTTAGTGGCTATCATCCTAGACAATACAGAGCCGAAGCATGCAGCTGTGGTGACCTCTGGCATATTTCCATTTAGTCTTCTCCTGAAAATGGTTTCTGATGTCTCCGGTCAGAAGTAATCTTGTTCCTATCCCTCTGTTTCCTCTTGCTGCTGTAACAAATCATCACAAACTTAGCGGCTTAAAAGAACACACATTTATCATCTTAAATTCTGGAGGTCTGGAGTTCCTGGAGGTCCGAAGTCCAAACTAGGTCTTATGCAGCTAAAATCAGGTGTTGGCAGGGCTATGTTCTTTCTGGAGGCTCCAGGAGTGAGTCTGTTTTCTTGTTTTTTTCCCATCTTCTAGGGGTTACCTGTGATCTTTGGCTAGTGGCCCTTTCCTCCTGCAGAGCATCTTCAAATCTCTGTGGCTGTGACATTCCTGCCTCCCCCTTTCACTTATAATGCCCCTTTTGATTACATTGCGCCCACCTGGATAATCAGAGACTCCCTCATCTCAAAATCCTTAATTCAATTACATCTTCAAAGTGCCTTTTGCTGTAAGATAACATATTCACAGGTTCTGGGATTAGTACATGGGCATCATTGGGGAGCCGTTATGCAGCCCAGCCCACTGTTTTGCCTTGTCTTATGGCTTCCCACGTGCTTTTCTATCCACTTCCTTGAGAGCAGCAAGTGAGTCTTAATGATTTTAATCCCTAAGTTAAAGCTGTGGTTTTCACACCCTAGATGCTCAAAATGTATTTGTTGGGATGAGTTGATTAAAGCAAATAAAAGAAGAGAGGGTATTTGATAGATGCTAACTGAGTAAATGAAGCATCAAGGTGGGTCCTGATGCAGCAAATTAATTTTGAGCATCTTCAGGGATTGAAATATTCATCAATCGATCAATCAATCGAACCGTAGAACAGATTTTGGAGCAGTATTTATCAATCACCAATCAAACATAGACTGAATAATTGTACCCTGGTCTGTTGATTTTGGCTAAATAGGTGTCCTGGGCTAATGCAAGCAATGAAAGCCAAAGTCTGTTTGCACAATTCTCTAGGAATTAAGTTAAGAACAAAAAAGGGGGGGAATGACAATTAATGACGTCTCACGAATGCATTCCACAACATCACCAGAACATTCTAAGATTAATACATTGTTTGATGAAGGAAGTTAGTGTATGAAAATCTATATGATTCCTTTATTAAGCATTTATATTTAATGAGTGAAAAATTTACTCTAGTTTTTTTTAAAGGACATTCCAGGATAGAAAATGTCCACTTTAATTATTTATAGATTAAGCATTTAATGACATCTTATTCTACAAAATTTAAACATATACAAAGTAGAAAGCATCATTCAACAACCCGCATGCACCCATCATCCAGCTTAAACAACTACCCCCCCCATGGCCTGTGTTATTTAAGTCTATACTCCACGCCCCAGCCCTCTCCCCACCTCCACACCAATCCTGATTATTTCCAAGCAAATCCCAGAATCGTATCATTTTATCTATAAATTTAATCACTTATAAACACATTTGGGCAGATTTGCTAATGGATTTCCTCATATTCATGTTGGTTTCCTGCACGTTTTGGCTGCTCCAGTTTTTCTGGCATTTACTGTTTTTTCTTTACCTTATGTGGAACTTTTGTCCTGAAGGACAAAACATAACAACTAAATATAGAAATGCTAAGCTGGCCAACCTTGTTTAATTTTCCTATGACTTCAATTCATGTTTTAGAAAGTAGCTTACAAAGTGGAAATATATGAGATTGCAAGTGGAGTTAAAACAATATTTGCATTTTTATTTAGGGAGAAAAAGGAGAACTCAACCACAGGGGAAATATGAATAAAAACCCAAGCTCCACTCCCTTTTATTTTAGGACCATATTAAATAACGTTAAGGTAAGACAAATATAATCCAGTTTGAGAAGGAGCATAAAGAACTTCCAGGATTAGGGGACATTCTCAGGAAAAATTTCTCATAAGAATAATTAGGTGAAGCCCAAACTAGAACTGAGAAATAAGATATTGCTGAAGACGAAAGTGTGGTCAGAAAAAATGAAGCCATATAAGACACGGTTTCATAAAATATGAAAATATAAAATGCTTGTTTTGGGCACTAAGACACCATCTTTTCATTATCAATCACAGTGCTTGTCAAGGACCTTCCTCAATATATCAATTATATCAACAAAAGTGAACGTTATCAGAGTTGGCTGGGCTGGAGGGGGATGATGATTTCATTATTTTAAGATCATAGATTGTTTACCATTGCCTCTGGCTTACTGCTATTTCTTTCTGTCTGTCTGCCTGTCTTTTACTACCAAGAGCCAAGGCTAATTTATCCACTCAATGAGCCTGAGTCACAGGACTTTATTCATAAGGATACAAATTAAATATTTAGAGAAACAAGTAAAATCAATTGCTAATTTTTCAAATCCAAACCTAGCGTCGTAAAATTCATCATGCTGAAATTCTTGAATGATGCTTCCAAAGCAGAAAGATTCTATGTAACCGTTCCCTTCATAGACTCGTAAAGATTTTTGGCTGAATAGAATATATGAAATGATCTAATTCAGCTCCATGTTTCGGCCCCGAGGTCTCTGGATTAAATGAATTGCTAAAGGTCACACAGTTAAAAAGCGCCAATTCAAAGACAGGAAATCAGCTTTCTTGCCTTCCAGGTTGGTGCTCCCCTCCCAGATATTACAAAAGATGGGGTTTTTACCTCAAGTGACAAATGAAGAAAATTATTTGATTCTGTTAACCATGATAGTATAGAAATCTGTACTTTAATAATATGACTTTGAATAGAAGCTGTTTCAAGGAGTTATGTGACTTTTAAGGTCCCTTCAAGTTCTAACATGATGGATTTATAAGAAGAGGTCTTGGTTTGCATTTTTAAAAATTGAATACTATGTTTTTGTGTAAAGTAATGTACTAAAACTATCCCAAATATTTGCAAGAGATCGAATATAAATAGAAGAAAGAAGAGAGCGTTAGGAATCTACTTCTGGTCTCTGTTGTTAATATGAGTGAAGATGATGTATGTTTATAGTTATGCTGAGCAAAAGACTTCTAATAACAGCAATCTCCCCACACCCTCAGCTTTTTCTCTGAAGACCTCCTGCATCTGCTTGCCTTAATTAAAACTTGGTTCTACGTTGAATATACTGCCCAACCCCAAACCCCTAGACTCAGGGATCAGGGAGGGCTGGTGTCCCTCTCACTCCCCATAACTATTTTCAGATCATTTCTCCTCCATCCTCAGACCATATGTCCATCTTTCGGTTGCACATGTAGGTTTTCTACAGGCACAACAAACTCAACTGCTCCCACCCCCCAACCCCTCCATCATCCCACTTCAAATCTCCTCCATGTCCTACGCTCATTGTCTTAGAGAAAGAAATTCCAAGTTTGCAACTGGCCAAGACAGAAAGCTGGGAACCCTACTTGGCCCTCCCTACCTCACCCCATTCCGTCAAAGTCAAATTCTGTTGATTCTACCATATAAATATATCTCCAATCAGTTGACCGCTCTCCAAATCTCTTGACTTACCTTAGTTCCATCACCATCGTCTCTTTCATGGACTATGGCTACAACCTTCCTCCCCATTAGACTTGGCTCCTTCCAATCTGTTTATCTGATTGGCGACAACCATGTGCAAGGTGCTTTTCCTTTTAGCATCCATATTGCTTTCAAAATAGAAACTGAACCTCAGGAAAACTGAAAAATTTTCTTATACTATCACAACTCCTGGTGTGAAAGCTAGATCTTCACACTCCTTCCTAGGGTTCTGCTAACTTCCAGATGCCCCTTCTGCAGGTCTGGATGTGTGTGCACCCCTGAAGAATAAACAGCGCAGAACTGAGGCCTAACCACAGGCTGAAACAGTAGAAGGCTCTAACTTTTAAACCCTACCTGTAACATAATGTTCAGCTGTTCAAAGGACAAATTCTGAGTCATGATAATGACAGTTAGATACCATCAGTCTACAGTGTTGTGACCTTTGAGAACCATAAATTCAATGTGTATAACTTGTTTCTACTTTCCAATATGTCATCTGACTATCTTTATAAATCATGCTTGCTTTTTAAGGACTTTAATTTTCAGATTTCCATAAACGAAAAACAAAGTTATTCTTTGGTGAGAGTTATAATAATCAGTTGTCCATGAAGTCAAATAAAGGAAATTCCAATCAATGAAAGATCATAGTAAATATCTTAACTATTCTTGACTACTCTTTTCGTAGCTTGGAATTATTTCACAATATGACAGAACATTAAGCAAAGTAAAAATATATATGTTGGCCCACGTACAGGGACCTGCCCACCATTGTAAGGCCAGATGGCTACTGATCAAATTTTAAGGTCAGTGAAAAGTAATCAGAAGTTTCACTTGATTTAAGCTGAAGAGAATAAACAAAACAAGTAAGTATAAAGGAATTCTGAGATATACAGGTTTTGGGGGAATTTACTGAGATGACTTTGAGGGGCAGAGAACAAAAGAAACTAGTTTTCACTTGTCCAAAGTTTTATTCGTTCTGCATCATTCAAGTTCATTGTAACTTGACCTGCACTCAGTAATTTTTCTATCAAAATATGTTGTCATTTTGGCCCGTTCTTAATGCCCTGCCTCTTTAAAAATTAGAAAATATCTGGGGTCCATATTGTACCTTTATGGAAGATTAGCAATTTAATATGGCAGCAGGTTATATTATGAAGCTATAGCGAGAATTCTGCTGACTGAGAATTCAAGTGAGTACATAGTCACAGTCGAAGGGGCCTCAGATGTCTCATGGATGGCAATAGCCAAGGTTGAGGCCTCCTCGGGTTTCTAGACACATCAATGACCAAGAGACTAAGGATAGTAAATCATTTTGGAAATCCATGCTCACTTTGATGAAATGTGCAATATTTTCATTCCTGTAATCTGTTTCACATATTTAGTGCCTGAGGTAAAGCATTTCTCAAGCATTCTATGGACACTTATGAATACTTTTCTGAGGACAAAATGTAAAAGTAGTTTCCTGTTCCAGAGAAACTCTTCTTGGTGGTTAGTATTACGGAAATTTTGCATGAAGTTTTCCAATATGGTCATCCATGTGTTGCAGTATTCTCTCCCAAATGTTGGTTTACCATAATGCAGACATGGTCTAAATATTGTCTCAAGGAGAAGTTTGGCATAATACACGGTGTATCTGTCAACAATCCGGAGGCAATGAAACAAACTACAAAATTTCCTCTGGATGTTTATTACACATGGCACCTATGTGTGTATCAAGAGAAAATTAGAGGGAACATAATGATAGTTTTAAAATATCATTATGGTAATTGGAGGTAATGGGAGACATGGCTAAGTGCCATGGACAAAAATTTAAAATCATTAGTATACACAATAGTTTAAAGAAGTGATTTTGAACTGGAGGATTAGAGAGTTATTTTGCTTAAATATAGTTTTCACAGAAGACTGGAAAATGCCATTGCTACTTAACCACACCCATTGGAAGTTATTTGGATTAAGCATTTCTTGTCTTCGTTTAAAAATATGAGGTATGTTGGATATACTGTTGCTTTAAAAGTTTTAGGTTGGACAAGAAAAGATCATATATTACCCACCATATTTCAAGACAGATTTTATTTAATACTGAAACATACTAATATTAATATTAAAATAAGTCAAGATCTCAGCAAATTAGGAATAGAAGGAAACTTCTTCAACCTGATAAAGAACATCTGTGAAAAACCTATAGCTAACATCATACTTAGTGGTGGGAAACTAGATGCTTTGCCACTAAGATCAGGAACAGGCAAGGATATCTCTCTCATTACTCGTATTCAGCATCATACTGTAAGTCCTAGCTAATCCAACAAGACAGGAAAAAGAGATAAAAGGTATACCAATTAGAAAAGAAGAAAAAAACTGTTTTTGTTCAAAGTTGATATGATTGTCAATGTAGAAAATCCCAAAGAATCAACAAAAAATTTCCTGGAACTCATAAGAAATTGTAGCAAGTTTGCAGCATATAAGGTTAATATACAAAAGGTAATTTTGTATATTATGTAATTTCCTATATGCCAGCATGAACAATTGGAATTTGAAATCGAAAACACAATACCATTTATATTAGTACTAAAAAACAAAAGAAAAGAAAAGAAAAATAGGTATAAATCTAACAAAATATGTCCAAGATCTGTATGAGAAAAACAACAAAACTGTGATAAATGAAACCAAAGAAGATTTGAATAAATGGACAGATATTCCATGAACGTGGATAGGAAGACTCAATATTGTGAAGAAGTCTGTTCTTCCCAAGTTGATCCATAGATTCAACACAATCCCAACAAAAATCCCAGCAAGTTATTTTAAAGACATTGACCAACTGAGCCTAAACTATATGAAAAGCCCAAAGGCCTGAAATAGCCAATAAAATATTGAAGGAGAAAAACAAAATTGGAGTTCTGACATAATCAGACTTCAAGACTTACTATAATGCTAGAGTAATCAAGACAGTGGGGTATTGGTTAAAAAATAGACAAATAGTAAATGGAACAGAATCAGGAGCTCATAAACTGACCCACACAAATATAGTCAACTGACTTTTGACAAAAGAGCAAAGACAATTTGAGAAAAAAATAGTCTTTTCAACAAATGGTGCTGGAATAACTGGACTTCCACATCCAAAAAAACCCCCAAAAGATTCTAGACACAGACTTTCACAAAAATTAAGTCAAAATGGATCGCAGACCTAAAAGTAAAATGCAAAACTATAAAACTCCCGGAAGATAACAGGAGAAAATCTGGGCAACCACGGCTTTGGCAATGACTTTTTAGTTAATATACAAAGGCGTGATCCATGAAAGGAAAAACTGAGAAATTCGGACTTGATTAAAATTAAAAATTTCTCCTCTGCAAAAGACAGTTTTAAGAATGAAAAGACAAGCCACCGACCGGGAGAAAATTTTGCAAAACACATACCTGATAGGGGGCTGGTGTCCAAATATACAAAGAACTCTTAAAACTCAACAATAAGAAAACAATCCAATTAAAAAGTGAGTGAAAGACATGAACAGACACCTCACCAAAGAAGACAGACAAACGAGGAAATGCTTAATATCATTTGTCATTTAGGGAAATGTAAATTAAAGCAATGAGATACCACTATACTCCTATCAGAATGGCCAAAATGCAAAACACTGACAGCACCAAATGTTGGTGAAGATGTGGAGCAACAGGAACTCAAATTCATTGGTGGCAGGAGTATAAAATGGTACAGCAACTTTGAAAGTCAGTTCGGCAGTTTCTCCCAAAATTAAACACACTGTTAGCATACGATCCAGCAATCATGTTTCCTGGTATTTACTCAAAAGAGATTAAAATTCATGTCCACACAAAAACCTGCATATGGATATTTATAGCAGCTTTATTCATAATTGGAAGCAACTAAGGTGTCCTTCAGTAGGTGAATGGATAAACTGTGGTACATCCCGACAATAGAATATTACTCGGAGATAAAAAGGAATGAGCTATCAAGCCACGAAAGGACAAAGAGGGCCCTTAAAATGCTTATTGCTAAGTCGAGGAGCCCAATCTGAAAAGGCAACGTACCACGTGATTCCCACTACATGACATGCTGGAAAAGGAAAAACCACGGAGACGGTAAAAGGATCAGTAATTTCTAGGAGTTCAAGGGGAGAGAGGGATGAATAGGCAGAATATAGAGGATTTTTAGGGCAGTGAAACTCATCTGTATGATACTGCACTGTTGGATACATGTCATTCATTGTACATTTGTCAAAATTCATAGAATGTACAACACGAAGACTGAACCTTATTGTTAACTATGGACTCCAGTTACTAATAACACATCAACCGTGCGTGAGATGTAACAAATATAGCACACTAATGCAAGATGTTAATAATAGAGGAAATTGTGTGTGTGTGTGTGGAGGGGAAGAGGGGTAGATGAAACTCTGTCCTTTCTGCTTAATTTTCTGTAAACTTAAAACCTAAAACTGTAAACCTAAAAAGCAAGAATGTGAAATTACTTTCCATTTGAAGATGCATTACATAATTTCTGAATATTATGTATTGTTTCTTTTTTTAGAAGCAATTTATTGAGGTGTAATTGATATACAGAGAATTGCATATATTTAATGTGTACAATCTGATGAGTTTGGACATATGCAAACACTATGATTGCATCACCACAGTCAAAGTAATAGACATACCCAACACCTCCCAGAGTTTCCTTTTGTTTTTGGTGGCCAGAACACTTAACATGAGATCTACCCTCTTAAGATATTGTGAAGTGCACAACACTGTGTTGTTAACTATTACAGGCACTATGTGGTAGAGCAGGTCTCTAGAACTTACTCATCTAGTGTAACTGAAACTTTATACCCATTGAACAACTCCCCGTTTAGCATCCAAAATATATAAGGAACTCCTACAACTCCACAGCAAAAAAACAAATAACCTGAAAAGGCAACCTATGGACTGGGAGAAAATATTTGCAAACTATCCATCTGAAATGCCTTGTTTCTTGATCCTGTAGAGGTTTGTGCTCTGTGGAATTGATTGATTTTTAATTTTGACTGGAAGAGCAAAAAAGTTAAGCCCGCCCACTGCAATAAACTCTCAAAGGTAGCAGAGATTGCTACTTAATCTTGCCTTCTTGTATGATTCAACATCAAAATGTAGTTGTAATGATGTCCTTATTTAGTTTGTAGAGTGAAGATAGGAGTTTGGAATGATTAAGATTTGTAGAATGACAAAACAATTTGGGTCTGGTTCTGGTTCAACTAAATTGCCATTGCAAGTCGATTTTCTGGTTTTATTTTAATTGAGTTTGACTCACCACATGCAGTTTTCACCATATGCACTTTGTAATGAACCAGGATAAATTCCAAAAGGGGCAAGCCAGTGCATCTCAGCTGTTATAGTTCAAGTTCAGTTGAAACTTAACACAATAGAAACCTTTCCCCATTTCAGAAAAGTTTCTCATGCCTGATCGCACTTTGTGTAATTAGCCAACTGTTTGGAAATTGTCACGTAACTTTTCATTTATTTTAATGAAATTTAAAAATCTAAGTAACCAGCTTTCACGTGTCTTTTCTTTCAAGTTTTTCTTAGTGATTCTTAGATTTCTCTGAGAATTTTTCTTTTTAAATCAAGAGCAGGATTTCTATAATATGTTTGTTAGCAATTAAGTCAGATCTGCCTAAGGGAATGAGAGTTTCAGAAGAGTTTTTATCTATAATCTCATGTTTTATTTCAACAATTATCAAAAATTAATAATAAATTTATAAGATGTTTAACATTGAGATTTTTTTTCCTTTTAATATAGGACACATGGTCTTCGAGTTTTTACATAGTAAATACATGATTATTGTGAGTTACGCTTTTTCAGTCTTCTGAAGAATGTCATATATTTTTATCAGCGTATTTACCCCTCGGCTTACTCATCCACACTCAAATAAAAGAATCCCTAAATGTCATATGTCATGGATAATTTTAAAGAACTCGAAAATCTCAGAGTCCATGACTGATAAAACTTATGAGGAAAATCACCCTATACACAAGCAAAAGAATCTTATAAAACCAAATTGGTGTGGCAATTTTGTAACGCAAATGCAAAGCTTTGAATCAAAATCATTGACACTTCTTATGTTAATTTTTTTGCTTCATGTATAAGTTGAAAGAGGATTTATAATATTTTTGGAACTAAAAATTGAACATGTACACAGGTATGGAAGTGTGATCCTCTAAGTGTATCTTTAAACTGTGAAGAATCTCCCCAGGTTTGAAAAAAGATCATTTCATTTTCATTTACACTTTCATATGAATTATATTCTCGTTATAAAACATATCATAAACTTCCATTCATATAAAATTGAATATGTATGCGCATATGGTTTACACTAACCCATGTGTGAATATATTCAATTTAAATGAATTTTTAATACGTTTATTAAAGGGATTGGCAGTTTTCAGTAACAATTATACTTAAGCTTTGAAGACATTCAAAATCTAGACTTTACAGTTCAAGTCTAAGCTTAAGAGTTAGGGACATCCACTGGGTGGCAGAAGCGTACCAGGAACGTTCACAAATAGCCGCCACCTGCCCTGGGAACGTGCTGGCTGTGCCAAGGTCATGCTATTGAGAATAGGCTGAGGCTCCGAGGGGACATTTGCTGACCAGTTCTTTTCCTCAGCTGTGTCCGTGTGCGGGCACCGAGCCGCCGTGCTCTCCCAGCTGGTGTCCCTCGTGGCAAACAAGGCACGTTTGCCAGATGCCTGGGGGAGTGAGACGCCAGTCTCTGCTAACAGGGCTTTCTCCGAGAGAAACCGAGGCGCCCGGGGTTGGGGGGTGGGGGGACGGAATACTGAATTCTCGGACTTACTAGTCCTCTGGTGAGTTCAAGGACCCAGAGTCTCCTTGAAGCATCTCTGTTGGTTGATATTAAATGCACAATTGAAGCTTTTGAATTACTCAGCCATTTAAGGAAGGTCTAAGAAAAAAGGACGACAATTTGCTTTCATTTATAATATCTTGAAATAAAAGGGGGGAAACAGAGAAGGAAATATTTAGCTTTTAAGAGAACACAGACTGAATTCTTTTCTTTCTCTCATTGAAAATACTCTTTCCATGTAAGACGATAAGCCACAGTAAAGTAGTGGTTTGTATCCTTGGCATTAGGGAGCGAACTGTGATGATTTTAAAGCAGGGATTGCTGCCAGGCTACTTAGTAACTTGAGGTAACTTGTTTAGAAGTCAGGGTCGATGAAAGAAGTGGCAGCCCCAAAGCAGGACTTCTCACACAATAATGTGCGTGGGAATCCCCTGGGGATCTTGCAGAAATGCAGATTCTGAATCAGTAGATGTGCCCGTTATTAAGCTATTGTCTCTCAACTCCAAACCCTTCCAAGCTCGGCTTTGCCTGGCTGGGGCTGGACCCTGCAGACCATATTTGCGCTTAGCCGGCCTGTTCGATGCTAGGCTTTTCCAATAGGGGGCGCTAGAGGGAGAGGGCAAAGCTGGAGGAGAGATAAGGGACCCCACTGCTTCTGCCCCAGTGGCCGTCATGCCGCAATGTTTCTTCAGTCCAGGTGCGGCAGTTCCTTCCTGTTGCAGCAACTGCCAGTTTGCAGTTTTTCTGACACTCAGGATGATCTTCACGGTGCCCTTCAGAGACCCCAGTTCTGGCGAAGCCACTTCCCTGTCTGGGATTCCAACCCCTTTCCTTTATTCCCCTAACTCCGCAAGTGGTAGCTCCTCTCTGCAGCTGCTATCTCCCGAATGTATGTTTTATTTTTACTCTGTCGATCACCTTAGTTAATAACGTTATACCTAGTTAACAATTCTTTATACGAAATTCTCACTGTTCAAATAATTGGTGTGGTTTCTGTCTGCTGCCTGGACTCTGACCGATGCAGTAGGTGTGGGGTGGGCCTGAGACTCTGCATTTGTGACAAGCTTCAAGGAGATGCCCAGCTGCTGGTCCATGGACCACACTTTTAGTAGCAACCAGCTAGAGAAGTGATTCTCAACATTCAGCTGCACATTCAAACCACTTGGGAGCTTTAGGGAAATACTGATAGCTAGATGCCACCCAAAGCGAGTCTGATTTTGTTGGTGTGAGATGTGGCCTAAGCATTGGGTTTTAAAAAGTCTTCTTAAGTGACTCTATTATGCAGTCAGAGTTGAGGACCTCTGTTCTAGAGCAGTGGTTCTTAACAAGGGGGCAATTCCACCCCTCTCCTTGGGGAACATTCGGCAATGTCTGGAGACAATTTTGATTCTCATAATCGGGGGGCTGCTACTGGCATCTAGTGGGGAGAGACCAGGGTTGCTGCTAAGCATCCTATAATGTGCAAACAGCTCCCCTACAACAAAGGATTATTTCACCCAAGACTTCAATAGTTCCAAGGGTCATAAACCCTCATTTTGAAGATGTGGTAAGGTCAACCCAGTTCATCTCTATCTGTTTGCTTATTCATTTATTCATTCAGATATATTTATTGAGCATCTACTATGGCTTTTCTAGATGCTGGAAGCTACAAAAATATTTGAAAGCCAGGTATTATCAGACAACCTTAGGAGGGAGAAGATAGTCCCATAATGTGCTTGTTGGGTAAAGATGCATGCTTTCTTTCTTTGTCACTTATTTTAGGTCCTGGAAGTTAATTACAGTGCAAGGCTCACTAGAATTCTCTGAGAACCCTACAGATGTCATGGGCTTTGTCTCATTACATATTGTTGGCAGGAACTTTGGTGTCACTATCAAGAATGACAGTCCAAAATTGGAGAGAAAGCTGCTATGTTTCTCTGAGCTTCCTCTTAGCTGCTAGCATGGTACTCAATGCACGTCCTCAAGAATGAGGGATTGGTTAACTTCAGTACGAATGGGTGAGTACACACTAATGAATAATAATTTCCATTGGCTGGGCCTGTACTATGTGCCAGGCACTTCATTAGACATTTTACATTTATCGTTTGTTGTTGTTGTTGTTGCTGAGGAAGATTCACCCTGAGCTAACATCTGTGCCAATCTTTCTCTATTTTGTATGTGGGTCACTGCCACAGCATGGCTAATGAGTGGCAAAGGTCTACACCTGGGATCCAAACCCATGAACCTGGGCCACAGAAGCAGAGTGTGCTGAACTCAACCACTATAACATGGGTCCAGCCCCTACATATATCATTTTTAATCCTTTGAGGGAAAACCTATTCATTTCATTATAAAGTTAGTGGGACCAAGACTCAGAGAGTATAAACAATGTGCCAATTTTACATAGCTTATAAGAGTCAGAGTTTGTGTCACTTAGGAATGTGATATCTCTAGATCTATTCCATTAAGAACACTAAGGATTTTCATCCCAACAATGATTTTGTGTAATTTGCAATGACGCAGGCACTGTGATGTAAGTGTCAGTGCTGTAAAGTGATTGCTGATGAGCTGATGGTGCTCTTTCAGGCTGTGCTGTCATTACCTCAGCATTATTAGCACAGGGTTCTGTTCTGTATGTCCGCAGGGTTTGGGAGCTGTGGGTGGTGGCTGATCATGAAGGAACTAACCAGTTCTCAGAGCTTTTCCCCAGGCTTAGTCAGCTCTTGGCTTGCACATTCCACTGAACTCAAAAACAGAGACTGAGCGACTCTGGGGAGCATCTGCTTCCTCAGCTGTTCTCTTGGCTGTTTCACTGGCTCTTGTGTCCTGCTGGCCCTTGGCAAGTGAGTGTGGTATGCAAACAGGCAGTGTGTCTTCAAAGGCAGCAAACACTAAGTCACTTTAAAATTCATCCATCTCTTGAGCACAGTTGCAGCAACCATTTGGCAATTGCACTAAAATCATAACTAATTCTCCTTTACTGCTATTTAAAGTCTACCAGAGCAATCCTTACCTACCCCCCATGGCAGTGTTTTCCAACCAGAAGGGCTGTGAAACCCCTTAGTGAAGCATGCAGTCAAATGGCCAGTAGTTCCTTTTTTTTTTTTTTTTTGTGAAATAAACTGGAATAGAATAAAAAACATCAGCCAGGAGTTGGGGGCCGGCCTGGTGGTGCAGTGGTTAAACTTGCATGGTGCACTTTGGCAACCCTGGGTTTGCAGGTTCGGATTCCAGGTGTGGACCTACACACCACTTGTTAAGCCATGCTGTGGTAGGTATCCCACATATAAAGCAGAGGAAGATGGGCACAGATGTTTGCTCAGGGCCAGTCTTCCTCAGCAAAAAAGAGGAGGATTGGTGGTGGATGTTAGCTCAGGGCTAATCTTACACACACACACACACACAAAACCACAGAACATCAGAGGGCATTCCATGCAGTAAGGATTATTTCATGTAGCTTTTGCTTCATAAATATGTTTGTATATGGGACCTATTTTAGTTTCCTATTGCTGTTGGAACACATTGCCAAAACTTTCCTGGCTTGAAACAACACTAGTGTATTACTTTTTAGTTCTGTAGGTTAGAATTCCAGCATGGATCTCACTGGGCTAAAATCAAGGTGTCTACTGGCTGCATTCCTTCTAGAGAGTCTAAAGAAGAATCCATATCCTTGCCTTTTCTGGCTTCAGGAGGCTGCCCACTTCCTTTGGCTCGTGGCCCCTTCTTCCATCTTCAGAGCAGCAATGGTGGGTCAAGTCCTTCTCACAGCACGTCACTCTGACTTCTGCTTCCCTCTTCTGCTGTTAAAGACCCTGTGATTATATTGGGCCCACAGATAATCCATGATAGTCTTCCTGTCTCAAGGCAGCTGATTAGAACCTATTTTCTCTTCGACATTTAGCAGCAAGATTCTGAATATAAGGATGCAGGAATTTTTGGGGGGCCATTATTCCTCCCACCACAGGGCCACAATGTAAAAATAGTTTGAAAAATGCAGACTCATGATAAAATATTTTGCTTCAAATATACCAAGTAGCTTTGAAGTGCTTACAGATCAGGTTCAACTTCATGTCTCCCATGTCCTTGAGCCTCAATCTAAGGATTGTTTTTGGTTTCTACTAATGTGGAAATCCATTCACAAGCCTGCATGTCAGCAGCAGTCCTGCCACTTTCTATTTATTCTCTCCCTAAGACCAGTTAGTATGATACCATAACATGGAACACTAAAGTCTAATCACCATTAATTTTAAACAAAATAAAAGCAAGACGAAAACAAAATAAGGCTACTCTTTTCCGAAAAGACAATCCCAACATTCTGCTCCTGAGATCATTCCATCTCTGTCTGTGAACATTCTTTTCATCTCAAGTCTTACTCTATAGAGAATGGTGTGCACTTATGAGCCCTTCTCATCCTTGCATATGCCTTTACAAGGTGCGTGTGCTCAAGGATCCTCAGCTTTGAGCATCCCTGTAACTCTATCAGGTAAGTAAGTGTTATTATTCAGTTTCAGGTTGGAAAAAACAAGACATTAAGTTATTTAAATAAGGTCAAACGGCTAGTAAATTTAGCAATGCCAAAAACTGTGTCAACATTTTAAGTTAACTTGTGTTTCTTGAGTACTGAATATGGGCTTAGCCCAGTGCCAGGTGCTATGGGAATATACAAGTAGTTGATGTGGTACCAGCCTCATGGACTTAGGATCTTGTTTGGGAGGTAAGATGTGAGTGTGTATATGTGTGCATATCTGTATGTGCACATACAGTCATGCGTTGCTTAATGATGGGGATACCTTCTGAGAAATGCATAGCCAGGCAATTTTGTCATCGTGTGAACAACATAGAGTTTACCTACACAAACCTAAATAGTTTAACCTACTACATACCTAGGCTCTATGGTGCATATCTTATGGGAGCTCGGTTGTATAAGCAGTCTGTCATTGACCAGAACGTCATTATGTGGTGCATGACTGTACATGTACACGAGCATGTGCAGGTGCGTGTGAGTATGTATATGTGTGTGTGGATGAATGTGTGCATGTGTGCTTTTGCAAGTATGTGTGTGTGAGTGTGTATACAAGGTATGTGCAAGTAGTGTATGTGTGCCTCCATGTGTATGAGGGCATGTGTATGTATGTGTGCATGTGTTAATGTGTGCACATGTGTGTGTGTGCTAGTGTGTGTGCATGTGTATGTGTAACTGAACATCAGCGGTAGCAGAGTGCTCAAGTGCATGCAGCTTTGAATCAAACTGACCTCTTCTTGATTCATCTTTTGTGAATGTCTTCTTCTCTAACTTGTATTGAACATGCCCTGTTTATACTTTGCGTAAAATCATACACAATCCAGTTAGTAGGCTAACACTAGGATGATTTCTGATTGGTCATTTAATGAAGATGTATCAAGGGAGACTTTAAGTCTCTTGCTCTTTTTGACTTTTCTGTTTCCTGTAACAGATTGAGCTAGTGAAATCCACATTTAATTAACTGCCAGAATAAAAGCCTTAGGGAGAGTCAAAAAAAAAAAAATCATCATTACTATTCCCTTTTCATGGGAAAGCCAAAAGGGAATAATGTGTAGGCAGGAAGGAAAAAGTAAGCCAACAGCATTTGGGAGATTAGCAAATTTATTGCCGAGTCTGCCTTCAGGGCAGTGAGAAGTGGGCTGAGGAGGCAGGGTGGGGAAGGGTGGCAGAGCCCTGGAGGAGGGTAAGCGGGGGAGAGCACTTGGATTTGCTCCATAGAGAACAGGGAGCCTCAGGGGGGTAGTGGCTGAGAACATTTTCACTTAAATATTGCATCACACGAGCACACGAGAAGACTACGCTAATTTAACAGATGTCACTTTTTTTCGCATATACTTCCTTCATGTTCTAGCCAAAAAGAAACAAGAAGACTCCATTCTCCTTTTAAAATATATATATTTTTCTATGGAGGAATTGTTATACTTATGTTTACCAACAATAAAAGCATTTGGAAACCAAAGATTTTAAAACTATGAACTCCTTCTGTTGGATGAGGTAGACTCTTCAGAACAAACTCTAGCCTCAGTGTTTTATGCTAAAGAAACTTGGATTTTAAGATCCTTTCCAGATCTAAAATACATAAAGATAGTATAATGCTAAAAGGAAGAGCCTGCCACTTTTGCTAACAGATGCTCTTTAAGAATAAGCTATTTAAGATTGTGATTAAAAGCTGGAAAACCCTAGCAGTGATTTCAGTAAAGGAGGAATATTTTTATTGAGTTCTTATTCTGTGCCAGGCTATATGCTAGGTGCTGGGTGGGCAGGAAGGAGGAGAATAAGGAGGTAAGATAGAAAGATGAATCATGCCTGGCACATAAAAAATATCCATTGGATGAAGGACTGAATGAATGAGTGGAGCAGTCCCTGCCATTGATTGATTCAGTTTGTGGGGGAGGGTGAGGAGAGGCGCTAGGGAGACAGACACAAAAATAGGGATGAATAGAGAGTACACAAGCAGTTCTCAATATTTGGCTGCACATTGGAATCACCTGGGAACTTAAAAAAATACTAATGACCAGATGCCACCCTAACCGAGTCTGCCTTAGTTGGTTTGAAGACAAAGGAAAAAGGGAGGAAGAAAAACCATGTCCACGGACCCAGGAGCTTGGAAAAGCTAGGCGTATTTGGAGAAGGATAAGTGATGTGGAGTATGCAAAGTGTAGAGTGAACTGACCTTAGCCAGAAGATGACACTTCTGGACAGGAGATGGACAGGTTGGTGGTGTTCTGTTCCTGGAAAGGCCTGGGTTGCCATAGTAATGAGATGGATTTTATTTTGTAGCCATTTCAGATCTAAGGAAGAATTATAAGGAAGGGACATAATAAGATTTGTACTTTGGAATGATAATTCTGGAATGGATGGGGCTCATGGTTGGGGAGGGAAAGACACCATTGCCTGGAGGCTATTGCCCTAGTCCGGGCGATGTCATTGGGCCTGGGGATGGAGACAAAAAGCCACATTTAATAAACACTTCTGGGATAGACTCACATGGTCTTGCTAACCAATTGGCTGAGGGAGATGAGGAAAAAAGAGGATTGCAAGATAACACTGAGTTTTCCAGATTATGCTTTCAAGTGTAAAGGTCACTTTTTAAGATCAACTAAAAAACTTCAGACATCCACATCTTAGTAGTTGCAGTTTTAGTATTTGTTGATTGAGAAGATCAAAATAATTGGCAAGCTTGCTCTTGTTCTGTTTCCTGTTTGATCTCTCTCTCTCGAGGAGGGATGTGTGTGTGTGTGCGCCCATGTGTGGGGGTGTGTGTGTGTGTGTGTGTGTGTGTGTCCCTGCCCTGCCTTCCTCAGACTGGATCTGTTTCATTGGAATTTTTGAGTTATGGCATGTTCTTCCGCAAGATTTATTTAAAACATTGGTTCCTCCTACAGTTGACTACTCACATTTGTGTATGGTTTTTATTTGTCTCTTAGAGAGGCATCATTTCCTTATTTGTGGTCCTTTACACAAAAAAATAGTACACATTCATTGTAAATCCTTACAAAATATAAGAAAGTTGAAGAAATTAAGAATTATTTATAAGATAGCTCTCTTGCAGTGTTAGCATTTTGGTCTATTTCAAGTATGCCTACACTTATTTGTAAAGTTAAGAGATGGCTTCCCAACAAATTTTTATTCTCCTTCTCTAGTTTTTTTCTCTTAACCTTGGATTATGAGAATTCCTCCACCTGATTAAATATTTGTTTTAAAAAAAACCATTTCAATGACTATATTCCAATAAATAGATTCATAATATTTTTGACTATGCTCCTTTATCAGACTTTGTTTTTTTCACTTTGGTAAATAATGTTACACTGAGAAACTTGCACATAAATGTTTATGCAAGTTCTGATTCCCGTAGAATAGATACCCAGAAGGGGCAATACTGGTTTAAAGTGTGTTTATCTTTGAAGATCTTTTATACAGATTGATGAATTACTTTTCAAAAATTTTGAGCATATTTACAGAGTGTTAGTATGTATTGTAATTATCTCTATAATGTTTCATAATTGTAATAGAAGTTTTGTCTGATCTACATGAAAAAAATGTTTTAAATGGGAAGGGTTAATCCAAAGTACATCTATGTTGACAAAGGGAACGTGAATAGGCTATTGTGTGGCCTGGTAAGTGGATATAGCATGTTATTTTTTAAAATTTTATAGTAATGAAGGGGATTATTAACACATAATTTTTAAGAACTACAGTTCATTAACTCAGTGGCCCTGCAATAGGTTTGCTACATGGTTTGGATGGCAAGGAAGCTTCCTTACTAAATTAGTAGGGAATAGATCATTTCTGTTGGAGGAACATAATCTATCACCCAGGTAACTTGTGCCCAGATAATATCCTTCTCTGCCAGATAATTAAAATCAACCTGTACATTTCTTGGGAGTCTTTCTATATTGAAAACGGTGTGAGGCTAACAAGTGTCTGGATCTGGTTTATTTAATCCAACACACAAGCAGTGGATCTGGAAGAAGTCTTCGTGCTGTGCAATGTTCTGTGTACGGTCTGACCACAGAGGAGCTTTCTGGAACATCATAAGCTTGGGCTGGACAGACTTTGAACCATCTATATCATGTATCTGGTGTCCAGGGCTCTTCTCTCTGACTACACGTATTTTATAATAATAGAACAATAGAAATATGGCTCTAGGCTTTGTACCTTTGTTTGTAATTTCCTTTTTTTCTGGGAATATTTGATCTAAGATTATTTTTTTTCTCATTATGGGAAACCATGCCTGTAAGAAAAGATAAAATCTTACTGTAAAATGAAATTCCCCACCATCCTAAAACTGGAACTAATATCTTGTTTACCCTTTCCAGCTTAAAATTTTCCAATTTTTTTCTTCTTCCCTTCAAGATTCCAACAAAATCCTCATTGACACCTACAATTGTAATACAATTTTGATGGTAACCAATACTAAGGCTTTTTGAGGTGCTTCTCTAATGTGGGAACACAGACTTTTTGTGCATGATCTCAGTCAACAGTTGCTTATTTGACAGGGCTGGAACTGTAATTCGAAGACACAAGGGCTTTTAGTATTCCTCCAAAAATATTTAGAATGGAAACTTACCACTTAGAGAATAGCAATCCTAAAAACCCACTCTTGACACGTCATCTCGCAAAACAATAGCAAAGCTATTCAGTATGTTGAAGAAGATTTTCTAAGAGTTTCTAGAATTCAATATTTCTCCTTTTCAAATTCCCAGATTATTTTTTACCACGTCTTCCTACTGACACTTAACCTTTTCTTGGTGTATTATAGTTATTTAACTGTAGGTGTTATCTCTCAAGTCTAGGTAACATCTGATTCGTATCTGTGCTCAGCCTCCCACGTAGTCTGTGCTCAATACAAGGATAGAGCACTTCCTTATTAATACGGATCTCTCATTTCTTAATTTTTCAACCTGAGATCTGGAGGCAACCACTCAACTCACAGGCCTTGGAGGTGCCACTCCAGATCAGCAGCACGCAGTTAGCTGGGATAAAGAAGGAGATGGGTAAATGAATGCAACAATGTTAAGACACTCACTGGGTCCATGAGGAGGAAGAACGTCAGCAGAACTGGAAATTTTGTTTTTGTAAAATTCTGAAAGTATTCTTGACATCCAGATCTCACAAAACGAGTGCTTGTTTGGGTTGATGATGACAACATTGGTGGTGGTTGGGGATTAAGTTTCTTCTTTGCTTTTACTCATCACCACGTTAACTATTTACAAAAATCCCAAAATCTTTCTTCGTACCATCCTTTAGTTTTCATCATGTGTACATTAAATGTGAAATGACTTTGTAGACTGTAAATTTGTAACTATTATTTGATATTGTCATTATCCATGAAAAGGGAGCTATCTTTGAAAACATAGATAAGCTCCCATTTTCTTTCTTTCTGTCAGACCCAACATGCCAGGCTGTGGCCCTGAGTCTGAAGTCTTCCCAGCTGGGAACACGCGGGATATGTGAGCTCCAGGGAATACAGAGGGCAGGGATGTTGAGCTATGAGGACGGTAGGAGAGAAAGTATGGTGTGGTGGAAAGAACTTTGCCTTATAGGCAGACAGACTCGGGTAAGGTATTTTACCCCTTGAGCCTCGGTTTCCTCACCTATAGGAGGGGATAAAATGCAAGGTCATGTGTGTTAGGTTCCTGGCTAGTCACAGTGTTCAAGCCACAAGTGTTTCCATCCTCCTTCCTTATACGCTGGAGCCTTTGACTGGGCTTCTCTGATAGACCTTCTCACAGCGTGGTATCGACACCACCCAGACTGCTGAGCAGTTCAAGGGCAGGGATTGTCTCATTCACTGTTCATCTCCAGTGGTCAGTTCAGTTCGTGGCAAGACTGGAGGCTCCGTGAGTGGCAGTTACGTTGAGCTGCATTCAGTTGTGCAAAAGAATCCACAATAATATCAGGAATTTGGAGATGAATTGAGAAACTTGAAAGGAAGTAGAATAGAACAGTAATTGCCTGGTCCTGCACCACCTACTCAAACTTATCCCTCGATGGTTTGGCTTAGTCCATACCTGTGGAATGCATAATATTAGTAAGATGGTTGGTAAGTGAGCCCCACAGGAAAGGCATGTGTAATTGAGATTAGGTGACCTAGCCACGTGCTTGGCAGGTACTGGACACAATAAATATTCACTGAATCAAAGAAAAAGTAATTAAGTAAATACAAGACATACAACTAAGTCATGGATGGTAGCTAAATAAAACAGATTAGTTGGAAGGTAATGTATGTAGTGGAAGGCGGTAACCATTTGTATGCTGCCTGCGTTGTGTGTGTGTGTGTGTGTGTGTGTGTTCATGTATGACAGAAAGAGAAAGAGAGAGAAGGGGAAGGGAGGGGAGAGAAGGGGCGGAGGGGAAAGTGTGTTTCAACAAATCTCTGAGGGGTTGAGTGATTTATCAGGCTTAGTTTCCTGACTATTAAACATTAATTTAGATTACTGAAGGAGACCCAGGGAGAATTCTCATCTGACTCATAGAGCCCAGATAGAAAGCTTTCTGACCCTGGTAGACAGAGGAAGAGAAGGCACCTCAGTGTTCTAATATCTCTCGCTGGTTCACCTGCTCCCAGACAATATTGTTAACCAGCATAAAATAGGACTCAGAGAAGAACCCCCTTTGATTTTTTAAGGAATTAAACGAACACAGCTTTTATTTTGCACCTGAGGTTTGTGAGTCACCTCTTAAGTATTTCCAGTATTTTTCCTGCACAACCCTGGCTTTATCAAATCTGGCAACAGGAACCGAATGATTCTCATGAGGACTGCATCAGAAAGGAGTGGCCGCTGCTTCATTGCCAAGAGAAAGACACTCCAGGCCTCTGCAACTGCTATCAGGATTCCAGGAACTGCAGGGGGCCCAGGCAAAGATGCCAGCAGCCAACGCTGCTACAAACAAGTCACCGAATCCACTTCAGCCTCATTCCTCCGCCACTCCTTCCCAGCTGAGGGCCAAGTGACTTCGTTCTCATGCAAGAGCATAATTTATCGAAGGACTAGAAAATTAGAGTGTCTGATTACTATTTCAAGAGAGAAGGTGTCCAGGGAGATGGAAGTATTTCAATGTTTAGGGAGGTCTGTGGAGGTCCTCGTGCAGGTTTGGTCATTCGCCAGGCATTGGTGTGATGTGGGAAGTCGCTGCCCTTCCCGAGCCTCAGTTTCCTCATTTGGATTGTGACCATGCTCCTGTTCAGCCACAGGGCTGTCCCAGAGATCAGTGAGAACAGATGTGAATGGGCTTAGTAAAATGTACAATGCTGTATGCACATGCAAATGTGTATGTTTTCTGCTGTGAGTGTCTGGAGGAAGCGGGAGAAGGAATGGGAGAGAGAAGCCTCAGGCTGTTATCAGGAGTGTGGCTCGATTCGGGGAATGGGGAGGGGAGGCGCTGTGTTTACAGACCCCTCAATAAGCAACGCATAATGAGAGAATGAGGGGACAGAGAATAATGTTCTTATACGAATGAACGATCTTCTTTTCTTCTCCCTTTCCAACCCCCTACTGTCAAACCTCTTGCTCCCTTTGGGTTTCTACACAGAGATGTGTCAGCTGGAATTCTTTTTGAGATCATTAAGTGTAACCCCCAGGCAGATATTTCAGGGTTTTTCAAACATCCCACCATTTATTTTAGCCTATTCACATAAACAGAATAAGGAGGACCTAATCCTCAAGGGAGAGGATAGTGGTGATAGGAATTCTTATGGGAAAGGGAAGATGAAAGTTTCCACTGCTTGTTTAATTCTGTGTTTGCCAAATAGAAAATATACAAAAGAGAATTGCATTCTAAGTGGCACAAAATATCCAAAATCGTTTTGAAATAAACTCCAGATTTGAAAGACATAATTTACTACTTTGAACAATACTATTATTTCATGCTCCAACAAATAAAAGATGCTCCAGAAGTCTTTAATTTTGAACAGAATTATATAAAAACTTATGGGCATTAACAAATAATAATTAAAGCAAGATCTCTGTTGCCTTTGTAAAATTAGCGCAAATAGCATTCCCTTGTCAGCACTCTAAATATATAGTCATGTGCTACATAACGACATTTTGGTCAACGATAGACCGCATGTACGATGGTGGTCCCGTAAGATTAGTACCATGTAGCCTAGGTGTGTAGGAAGCTATACATTCTAGGTTTGCATAAGCACACTCTATGATGTTTGCCCAATGACAAAATCACCTAAGGACACATTTCTCAGAACATGTCCCTGTCGTTAAGCAACGCGTGACTGTAAGTCTGTGCTTTGTTAACTGTCTTCACGTTCCATCTGAATTCATGAACTATTATTGGCATGCTATAGTTTACATGCTTATCGGTAACTTATTCAGGATCCTCTGGTTTTAACAGGGATATTTAATATGTGAAATGACTTACCCAAAAGGTGATAACAAATAGTATGTGGGTTTCTAACCTCAAGGAGTTTCAGGACATTTTAAGAATCTGCTGCACATTTGTAAAATATCTACATGAATTGGCATATTTTTATAAATTGCTGTGCTGAGCTTCATACAGATGACTAGTGCATATGGTAGACATTACACATACATAATAATAATAAGAAGAATGCTTTTTGGTTAAATGACAGTACCCGTTAGAGTTATGCTAGCTGCGGTAACAAACGTGTCTCCAAATGTGTCACAGGTCAAGTATTATAGAAGTTAATTTCTCGCTCACATAAAGTCCAAAACAGGGAATCTTGACTGATGGGGGCTCTCCTTTAAACTGTGATCGGGGACCCAGGTTTCTTCCATCTTGGGGCTCTCTGTAACAGTGGTTTCCCAGGTTGCTGGACTCATCTGCATCAAATCGGTGAAAAGGGAAAGAGCACAGGGGATCAGGCACAGGAGGTTTTTATTGACCAGGAACAGTCCATTAGTCAGAATGCAGGCTGTGTCCCTGGGAAGAGGAGGAAGCAGGTTTGATGAAGAGCTAGTCAGTCTCTGCTACACTCGCAGATTATTGGCTCTCAATGAGTGTTGGCTGTTATTATTACGATTACTATAATATCGAGTGTCAACGTAGAGCTTTCACAACTTCCTTGTATTTTAGATAATGTGAAGGATGAAACAGTGTTTGTGAAGGTGTGCCATACTGAGAGTCAAGGTTAATAATCTGGACCCCTATTTGGAAGAGGATGCTTATAATCTGTTCCTTAGACCAAAGTCAAGCTTGAGTTAACTGGATTTTTAAAGTAACTGTCTACACTCAGGCCTGAGCTGTATGCTGTGGAAAATATATAAACGATGTGACTGAGTCAATATGGGCTATTAATAGTTAACTGCACAAAGGAAAAGAATGGAATTATTTCCTTTCCTTGAATGTAGTTTGAGGTAGATAATTTTCGCCAAATACATTCTTTAAAGACTAAAAATAATTCTTAAAATAAGTAAAGCACTTCCAATGTCCTCTTTTCATTTCCTTTGGATACTATGAATGAAAATGTTACATGAGGGTAGAAAATTCTCTATACATCTGTCTATCTATCTATCATCTATCTGTCCTTCTACCTATCTATCATCTGTCTAAATGAACCCTACCAGGAAATGTTCAGGTACCCAGGTACTTTTCTTTCAAAGGAGAGCAGCCCTCTAGCATAACTAGACGTAATGCATTGCAGCTACAGAAGGAGTTAGCATTTTCTGAAAAATGCTGTATTTTAGGCTCTGCAGGCCATACAGTTTCTGTCACAACTACTCAACTGCGCTGTTTTAGTGTGAAAGCAGCTGAGGGCAATATGTAAACAAATCATGGGGGCTGTGTCCAATAAAACTTTATTTACAAACACAAGCAGCAGCCCAGATTTGGTCTGTGGGCTGCAACTTACCGACTCCTGGTCTAGAAGGTCCAGTACTTTCTCAAAAGTTTACATTTTCTAATTTTATATTACATGTTTTAGACACTTATGAAGCTGATGCCTCTACAGAGTTTGGAATTTTACACTCACTTTGATTTTTGGTGGGAAGAATTACCATGACCTAAGATAACATTGGCTAATTCACTACGTCTTTTGTCATCAGCATTAATGAAGCTATAAATCATAATTGTGTTGGCATGTTGTGTTAAATCACAGGCCTGTAAAGGCTGTTGGTTCCCCAGAGTAAACTCCCTCCTTAAAAGCCCTGGGAGGAAGGCTTCAGTGACAGCTAAAGAAGGGTTCAAAAGCCTTTCTTATTAAATTCAGTCTTAAATGAAATTTTAATAGTGTGTATTTGTTTAACTTTTCTTCTCACTGATAGATGGAATTTAACTTTCCTACTTCAAAAGCTTTGCACACGAAGACTCCAAGTAGCATCAATCACTTTATGTAATTGTTTCAAATATCTAGGAGGAAATTGTGTTCTAAAATGTTGTCATCAGCAAGTAGGGTGAAAAAATAAAAAACAACCCTGTGTACCCGGCAGAAGCACATAGAGACTTAATTAAATGATACAGGTGGAAGCAGGCCTACTGCCCACTGAATGAAGATGGTGGGATCTGTTACATGTGGGAACCATGGGATAGAGAGTCTTCATTAATTAAAAGGATTTGGAATCGTGATACCTCCAGCATTTGTTTATCTAACAAATGTTTTTGAACTAGACTTTAGAGTCACCTTGCAGTGGGGTGGGGAGTCTCATGGTCTGTCCTGGTTTTAGGTGGGTAGGGAAGAAGGAAGAAGGAAGGGAAAGGGACAGTGTCTCTTCATTAGTTGGCGCTGTTGCAGTCCTTGAGCTGCTGGTTCCTCCTTTTCTTTTGGACTAACACTGACTAATCTCTGGTGACTCATGTGCAAAAAACTCATCCAAATTCTGGTCCCTCATGAAGAACTTGTATGCACTCCATTACCTCTTCCCAATCCCCGGTTGGCATCTGTCCTGGGCAGTCCATTCCAGAACCTCTTGTGCCTGGGGCCCCCATCCAGAGTTGTGGGACATCCACCTGACAAATGGCAAACTCACGCATTCTTGATTTTTCCAAGCAGCTTGTAGACAATTTCATTGCCAGCCTGTCTTAGCCCTTCTATCTCACTCCAACTGTCTTTTCCTCTTGCTCAAATAAGCACAGTGGGCAAATCTATAAGACATCTCTGTAAGCAGAGATCCACTGTGGAATGAAATGCCAGTCTCCCCTTTGTGTAAGCACCTCATATCGCTGAGTGATTCTTTTATAATCTCTCCCTCACTGAATTGTGAGGAGATCTTTCCCTTCCCTGTGAGTAGACAAGGGAAAAGGCTTCATCAAGAACTACTGATGACTCCTGGGCAACAAGAAAGTCCCACTCAACATCCTGCTTGTACTAGGTCATCTCGGGTGGTGAAGGATAGAAGTGGATACAAGAGAAATATTTAGGAGGTAATATTTATAGGGCTCAGTGATTAGATTATTATGGTATTAAATTAGGTATAGGGAGTAAAGGAGAAAGAGACGAGAGAGAAGGAGAACATCAGAGTAGGATCGGGTTGGGGGTTCATGTATCACAAATTCTGTTTTTGATATGTTGAGTTCTAAGTGCTGTGTGGGCATTCAAATGAAATGTCACATTGGCAGTCAGTCACGTGTACTC
The DNA here is from genome assembly GCF_041296265.1 of Equus caballus. Lineage (NCBI taxonomy): Eukaryota > Metazoa > Chordata > Mammalia > Perissodactyla > Equidae > Equus > Equus caballus. Next base: position 56,833,875 of record NC_091703.1, on the reverse strand, counting down.
CAGAGGCTAGGTCTTGAAGCAGATATAAATTTGTCAGGTGAATAAAATCTTCCAGGAAGACAATATAGGATGGAAAGAAGGGAGTGTCTAGAATTGATCTTTGAGGAATTCTGACATTTAATGGTTGGGTGGATAGGAATAAGCATTCCAAGGAGACTGAGAAGCAGCAGTGGTAGAGACAGAAGGAAAACCAGGAGATGGTTTTCAAGGTGGACGAGGTGCTGAAATCAGAAGTGGCGGACTAAGGAGTAAGTGGCAGAAGTGACTTGTGGTTATTCCATTTATGTTGCTCCTACTGAGGCATGAGGACATTAACCAAATGGAAATGCAAATGCGAATGGAAGCATTATGAAACTCTTGTGGATTTATTTGAACTCTTCCTGTTGCTAACTAAAAACTTATTTTGGCAATTTGCTTCCCATGTGTGTTATAATCACTTCCAGGGAGACTTCAGCTCTCATAAAGACAATGCTTTATGTGTCACAAGGAAAACATTATAAACTGAAGAGTTGTCCTATAAAGGAATATAATTTCAGTCTTTATAAATTTTTAAAAATCTTTGTGTGTGTATATGTGTGTGATTCTCTTTCTAAAGCCAATGTTTTCATTTGTTCTTTCTTCTAAGATTTCCTGTAGTATCTCTTATGCTGTGTGCTGGGTTAATGATCGAATATCAGGAAAATGTTTAAATAACTGCCTGAATTGTATGAAGCTTACTGTAAAGAGAAGGTTAAGCAGCTGTTTTCCATTTCTCTTGTCAGGAAACAAGAACACAGCTTCATCTTAAGTCATGGAGACTTGGGTAACAACAAAACGGAATTTTCCCCTAGCACAGAATGAACAATGGTGGGTTCCTGGAGTACAGAATAAAACATGGCTTAAGTGAACCATGATTTGGAGATATTCTGGGGCATACTCTTGGCTTCCCTGGCTGTGGGCATTGCTGTAAGTGGGACTGCAGTTTTGGAATTCACATAGTTCTTAGTTTCTTTCTGACTTAAGCATCTTGACCTTGAAGATGGCAAAGCTTTCACGATTTGATACCAATGTACTTTTAAAGCCTTTTTTCCCTCTGCTCCCCTATTTCAATCCTCTACTTCAGTGAGACTGAAGTCTACAAATATGGCCTTTGTGCCACGGGTCAGACTTTTCTCTAAATCTTTGGGACATCTAGCTCAGATGTCACTTTTGCCATGGAACTCATTCTACAGCACCCCAATAAAATGTAATCTCTCTTTCCTATTGATTTCTTTAGCCTTTCTTGAAATACCACTTATTCACTCATACAATAAATATTTATTGAGTGTCTACTGTGTGTCAGACTCTATTTGTGATAGGTGCTGGGGATAAAGCAGTTCTTGCTTTTCTGGAGTTTGCATTCTTGTGTCAGTATATTGGTTGAGACCACATGTTTTGGTGCCAGTTTTCCTGGGTTTGTATCCTGGTTATGTTACTTTCTAGCTTTATACTCTTGTCCAGATTTTTATATTTTTGTGCATTTGTTTATTCACATGAAGATGAGAAATAAAGCACACCCACCAAAACTAGATGTTTTTGGTTTCAGGTTGTGCACCACCCCAGATCTATGTCCTCACCATGCTTTCTAGCCGGAGCAGTTCTTGTAACCACTTGCCTTCCTCTCTTGGGCGTGGAGCCAGGCTGCGGCCAGTACTACAGACCCAGGGCCCGCAGAGTGGCTGCTGCTGGTTTAATTGGAGATGGGATGGACTTTTCAGAGACGCAGTAGTACTTTTCTGCCTCTCTGAGTATCTCTTGATTTCCTGTGAGCACTAGCTTGTCACAAAGCTGCGGCCAGTTCTGTATCCCCATCCCTTCTCTATGTTCCCCTGCTTCCTCAGCCCATTTCCCTCTTCTCAGCCTCTGCTTCCCCGGGACCGCCCACCTAATACAGGGCTACTATATATGCTTTTGGCTTAGGCTCTGCTTTCTAGGGAGCTTGGACTAAGACTACACTTTCTTGGCTGATTGTGAGGATTAAATGGAAAGTGCTCATAATAGTACCTGACATAGAGTAGATAATAGATATTAGCTATTATTATTGTAGGAAGAGTAAATAAGAGCACAGAAGAGGGTCTAGATTGAGGAAAGGAGGGTTATTTAAGGATTCTCAGAAGAAATGGTATCTAAGCCAAGACCTGAAGGTTGAGTAGCCAAGTGTGGGATTCGGGGGCAGGGTGCATCTGTGAATAGACAGGCAGAACGAGGATTATGTTTGACAGCCTGGGGATGAGAAAGAGCCTCAGTTTGAGGAATTGGATGTGTTAATAATGAAAATTCATATCTGTTGTATTCAGTTGTAGTTACTTGTATATATGGACGTTTAGCAGAGACAGTAAAGTTTATCAAATATTCCACCTTCTTTCCTGTATTTTCCAGTCTTCTTGAAGTCCTGGATAATAAAATGTGAAGGAAGTGATGTGTCACTTCCGGGCCAAGGCAGGGTGAGTTCTATATTCTTTCTCTGCTACAGTCATCAGAGACCACATATTGCAGCTGGATGGGATACAACATGGTACAGCTGCTGTCACCCAATTCCCTGAGTGACCAGGTGGAGCAGAGGCTCCCACTGACCTACCAGTAGTGAGAGAAAGAAGTAATCCTTTGTTGATTTAAGCTTACTAGAATTTGAGGATTGGTTTGCTATTGTGGCAAAACCTAGCTTAGCCTTACTAATAAAATGGCTCATCTTCCTGATTACAATGTTTGCTTCTGGATCAAGGCCGTGCCTAGGGTGAGGCGAGAGAGGTGCCTAGGGTGCAGACTGAAGGGGCATTCACTCTCAGCTTTGTGCACATGAGTGACATTATGACAGAAGCAGAGGGAGTGGGAGGAAGACTGGTGGGAGATGAGGTCTGAGAGTTGCAGCTGTGATGACTACTGAAAGATCTTTGGATTTGTAGGGAATTATAGTGAACTCCTTATTTTCTACAAAAAGTGAAGGCAAGGAGATTTCAAGCAAACCAGAAGCAAGAGGAACTCAGACATTGAAAACTTGCTTTTATTATTTAAAGCAAAATTCTACTCCAAAAAGTTTCTTCTTTGAGAAAGAAATTGTCTTTCACTTCCATTTTGTAAAAATTCTCACTGGAAGTTCCATGTTGTCTGTATATATAACAGTACCTCACCACCTTTGTTGAATTATTTCCACCTAAGGCTTTCTTGTGAGTTAAGTGCGTGGTTACAAAAGAACCACTCTATCAGGTTTAGTCATTTCTTGAGGGAGGATAAAAAATAATTTAGCTTAGGCCTAAATTTCTGAATAATAATCTCCTGTTGAACCAGACATCATTTGGTTTCAACTCTCTATCTTTATTACTGTTGTTGCATTTGAAACATGCTGTGTGTGTGTGATGGGCTGATAGTGGGTCACGCCTACACTCTTGGTTACAATCCAGATGTTAACGTGAGAAAGTATGTCCTTGATAAAGAGGATAAAATGCCCAGAAAAAATCCAGGATATCATGTTGTCTTGAAACCAAGAAACGCTGAATTGACCATGTGTTTCTTTAAACTCTTGTTATAAGAGGCACATAATTGCCATCTGAAATAACTGGGGTTTTGTGAAAGCTATCCTAAGCAGGCAATATTCTATTCTACGTCCTTTGCAGGTTGGCTATAGAAATCTGCTTTTGGGAAAAGTACGTGTTTTTCTAAGAAGCTATTAATTGAATTGCAAGTGAAGGCAGAACTGTCCCCACTGGTTGGATGTTTGAAAGATACTGCCAAAAGAGAAACAATGAGATGCATTCAGAGAAAACTGTGTATTGAATGTGCTCAATTCTGAGAAAAATAAATATGGGAACATCTAATCTAACCATGGTTGGATACATATGTTTTTGCAGATGGAATGTAATTTTCTAAAAATGTCAGCTGTGTGTGTCTCACAAATACTGAAAACATATGCTAATCTTTGGCCACAGCCAAGGGAAGCTATGGTGCTTTTAATTCGAATTTAAATACACAATTGGTGAGTGAGCGCACTCAGCAATGAAGGGAATGTACTAGAGTGATAGTGTTTGTGGCGTGGAGTCAGAGAGATTGATAGAAAAGCAGCAAGCGGAGAAGAAGGAGGGAGTGGAAGGCACTCAGGAGTCTAAGCAGAAATGCAAATGGCGGCAGTGCTGAAGCAGCGGGGAGAATATAGGGGACCCCAGGCGCAGAGGGGTCTGCTTCAGAGTCTGAGACCATCACAGTCCAATGCAGAACGGTTGAAGGATGCTAGAGTGTGTTCTTCCACTCTCACCCCCGCGGCCCCTCTCCAAGTCAGCTCTTCTATTGGCCAAGTCAGGGTATCCCCAAGAGTGTTCCTTGGGAACGTTGCTTCTGCTGGATGTTTTGGATATTTATGTGTTCCTATAAAAACAAAGGGCAGCAGGGTGTGGGGGGTGCAGAGGGAGGCTGTGAATAAGCTTGAGATGCAATAAATTGAACAGATTTAAATGGATATCTTTACTTTCGGACTTTGTAAAGCCTATAACGCAAACATGCTAATATGAATTGTGAGTCTAAAAAATGGAACATTGTATGCAGCATCTCACAATGATCTGAACACAGATCCTGTTTTTTTTTTCCCTTGCAATATCTCCTAGGACAAGTGCTGGTGAAATATGCTTGGGAAATGCTGGGTTGGATGCCTGAAATTTGCCTGTCAGCTAATGATTCAATTGACTTAAGATATTAGGATTCCAATCCTCCTTTTAAAATAAATATAAAGATGTTTCTGGAGGTCCTACAGAGAGAGTCATTATCTGGTATACACACCATAGCGCTGACACAGCAAGCAAGAGGTTGCTTTTTAACTGACTGCGAGCCAGTAACAGGTAAGCTAGAGCTGAGGGAATGGGGAGCGAGTATGTGGGCTTTGAATGGCCAGCCTCTGAGGTTAGAGGGGTGCATTGGAGACATTGGGCTGGATGCAAGTAAGGTGAAGGAATTGGAGGTGTTGTAATGCCAGTGTAGTGGAGCCAGGGCAGCGTGCACTCACTAAGCAGCTGGGGAGAGGCTGAAGGGTGCACATGGCTGGGAGGGAACTGAAAAAGCCAGGGCGACAGACTCTAACTTTGGGGCTATGATCTAAGTATTTAATTTTAAAAACCATATGCCCCCGAAAATAAATGAATTGTTCGCTTCTGTCTAAAAAAAATGGTGTTGTTTCAAAGTTATTGCTAAAAATCAGGTGAACTTTGTCAAGAAATTCAGAAAGTCCAAAGTTTCTGAGTATTGTGTAAATAGTAAGAAAGAAATGAATCTTTCTAGCTAAAAGAGTGCTCCTTAAAATATCATTTTCATCATAAACTAACATATACTTATTGTAGAAAACTCCAAAAATATGCAAAATAAAGAATAAGAGAAACAATATCACCCATAGTCTCTCAATCTAGAAATAACTACTATAAATCTTCTGGCACATTATCTTCCAGTCTTCTCTCCCCTCCCTTCCTTTCTTCTCCCTCTTCTGCTCCCTCTCAACTTGTGTAATTTTGAGTGACATCAAATAATGAGCATAAAATTTTAATGATACTATAATTTAATCCAGGGGTTGGCCGATCTGGCCTGCCACCTGTTTTTGTAAAACCCATGAGCCAAGAATGGTTTTTACATATTTAAATTGTTGAAAAGAATCAAAAGAATAATATCTCACGATGCTTGAAAATTATATGAATTCAAATTTCAGTGTCCACTAATGCAGGTTTGCTGGAACCCAGCCACACCCACTTATTTACTATTGTCTGTGCTGCTTTCATACCACGATGGCTGAGTAGTAGTTGTGACAGACATGGCGTCTTCTGTAAAGTCTAAAATATAGTACTATTCGGGCCTTTACAGAAAATGTTTGCTGACCTCAGATTTAACCAATCCACAATTTGGGGGCTTTTAAAAAAATTCTTTTGCCTATTATAAATAATGTTTAAATTGATATCTTTGCACATAAATCTTTGCCTACTTTTCTGATATTCTACTTGAGTATTTTCCAAAAAACAGAATTACTGTGTCAAAGGATATGAATATTTTGAGGCTCCTGATGCATAATGCCAGAGTTATTTCCAGAAAGCGCCAACTAAGTTATACTTCCACAAGAAGCGTATGAGAGCTACAAAGATTTTCCTTTTGGTAATATAATCTCCAGACCATCCTGCCTTAAACTACTTTAAATTTAATAATAAAACAGACTGTTAATCAAGTCCCGTCTTGCTAGTAATGAGGACTTCCTTGGGGAGAAATTTTCACATGCTTTATAGTTTTTCTCTCTCCTTTCACTACAGCCCTGAATCTTGTAGCTTTTCCTCTTAATTGCATCCTGTTATGAGACCTCATAGAACCCGCTCACTCCAGAGCCCCTTAACTTTTCCTGAGGAAAAAACAATCAGAAAAATTCATAGGGAGACTCTAGAAGTATCCTCGTCCATAGATTTCAGCGGTCACTAGACGAGAACCTGGGGTGAGGGTCTTTCTTTCAGCTGAGCCAAGCAGACCTCCCGGAATTGTCACAGTTCAGGTTTGGAAGAAGCCTGTGGAGATCATGCCATGCAGTCCACTCCTCTCGGAGACCAGCTGTGGTGAGCGGTGGGGCTGGACCCTTATTAAACCTTGTTTTCATCGGGTACATTGCAGCTTTCTCAAATTCAGGCTCAAAGGCTTTATCAAATGAGCTCTCGGAAGGGCTGAAGGCGGAAGCCACATCTCTACTGTGCACAGATTCTGGGAGATGACTCTGCCACGGCGAAGGGACTGCTCCGTTTGAATAACTTGGCATCTTTGAAAGGCTGGCGTGCATTCACCCGCACCCTTTGCTGCTCCGTGAAGCTTCCCAAGTATGCTTTAAGCCCGGGAAAACCTTGGCAGAGCAGAAGGGAGTTCTCTCCCTATTCCTTACAACAGGACGTCATGCAGGCAGATGGCCTCATTTATGATGACAAGTTCTAGAAATAGCACCTGATAAAAAAGGCTTGTATATCTCGTTAAGAAAAGATTAGCTTCACAAAGTTCTATGCAGTCAGACTGGGGCAAAATCCACGTAAACACTTAGTGCACACACACTCTCCTTTTTAAGAACAATGATAAATCTAGAAGGTTAGGAAAGAAAGATTTTATACTCAGAATTGAAAGTTATGACTCTAGAAGACAGTTTATTTCATTAGCTATGATTTACAGAATATGGGAAGTAAGAAAAAAAAATGGAGGTTATAATGTATGATTGTAACTATGACTTGACTGCCCTCACAGAGGTTCAAGCACACGAAAGTGATCATAGACATCGTTTCACCCACCATCCTAATTTTTCATAGGACATATGATGAAATATCTCTTAAATCTGGTCAAAGTGACCTTTGCCTGTCAGCTAATACTAAAAAAGAAAATGGAATTAAACAGAATTAAAGTTTAAGGGAAATGAGTGCTGAGTGATTTACTTGGGAAAAAAATGCAAGTTGGATAATAAATGACTTATTATGACAGAAAAAAATCTAGGGATTGTTAACGTGACTCGTGAAGCTAAAGAGTATAGAATTGGTTTTCTTTTTTAAAGTAAGCAGTATAGTCTGGAATGTCTTATCCAAGTGGTCATCACTGATAATTTCCTGTGAGAATTATTATTATTCAGGGAACTATGAAGTACTTGAAGAAATCTGAGGGGTGCTTATAAAAAGGTTGGAGGAATAAAGATGACTCTTTTTTGTTTTTTTGCTGGGAAAGATTCACCCTGAGCTAACGTCTGTTGCCAGTCTTCCTCTCTCTCTTTTTTTGTCCTTCGCCAAAGCCCCAGTAAATAGTTATGTATTCTAGTTGTAAGTCCCTCTAGTTCTTCCATGTGAGCTGCTGCCACAGCACGGCTACTGACAGACAAGTGGTGTGGTTCTGTGCCGGGGAACCGTACCTGGGCTGCTGAAGTGGAGTGTGCCGAACTTTTAACCATTAGGTCGTCAGGGCTGGCTCAAGATATAACTTTTAAGAAAAGTTCAAAGAACTGGGATTGGTATAGTTTTTTAGGAAAATATATTAAATAACTTCAATATCTTCAAATATTTCCCATTTTCACACACATACACACAAACACACACAATGGAACTTGAAACAATTATTTTTATTACTTCAAAGTTAATGAAAATTGGACTCTTGTTAATTTATCCCAGCCTGTTACTAACCATTTCTACAAAGAATTCAGGGACTTGTGGAATCTTTGTTGATAGAACTCTATTTCCAATTTTTAACTCTAACTCAAAGGAAAACTAGTACTGAATATGTGCTTTCATTTTAGATATAATATTTCAATCATAAATGAATTAACCAACAACGAATATATTTTCCGTCTACTTTTGAAGATGCCTGTATATAAATGACTTCAACGCAGAGGCCAGTCACCTCTTGTCTTCCCTCTTTGCTGGGCTAACCATAATGAAGCATCTTTTGAAGAGTATCTGTAGGAAGAACCCTACTAAGAAATCATTGCTACAGCTGGTTAGAATTGGGTATTCTCATTTTTATGCTATGGTTTACATATGAGGAAAGTTGAATTTGCCTTTCAGCCCTAAGATAAAAATATAAGAAACGTCGCCCAAACTCTGGGGAACCTGAATGTATTCAGCGTTCTCTTGGCCAGAAGAACTTGGGATCCTGAAACTGAAAAAGAGAAAAGCTATGAAATGGAAGAATTATCTCCAAAATCTCTCTGACTGCACTTTTGTGTAAATTTGTAATATTTTTCATCTTTACTTGCCAATTTGGGGTCTCACATTTGGACCTAAGAACATTCCCTCAGAAATAAGACCTGCACATCGTCCAACCAAATTAGAATATGAGTCAAGTTATCTTGGGCTTTTGGACTTTTCAGGGGACTTACAAAAATGTTCATTATTGATACCGAACTATGATATTAAGCATTGGTATTTATCATTTAAAGCCATAAATTCAAGAAGGATTTAAGACACTAAAGGATTTTATATTGACATTTTCTTTTCTTAAGGGTCTTTTAGCTTCAGAATTGCTTTTGGGTGTTCAATTTAGGGCTCTTCTTGTTGAGAATAACAGAAACCCAATTGGAATTTGCTTAAACAAAAAAGGGATTTATTGGCTCACATAAGGGAAAAATCCAGTTGTGGGTCTAGTTTCAGTAATGGCTGGATGTAAACACTGAAATGATGTCAGTAGCTGGTTCTCTTTCTTTCTGTAGTTTTGCTTTTCTCTGTGTTGGCTTTATTCTCGGTCAGGGTCTCTCCTGGGAAGATCTAGGCTTACCTAATCCTTAGAGTTCAAAATCTAAGAATAAAACAAAAGCCATCAAAACCCCTCTGTCTCTCACTTCCAAAGACCTAGAGAGACCTCTTGCTAGCTCAGTTCGGGTCATATGACCATCCCTAAACCAGTCCATGTGGATGATGCCCTCCGCAGGTTAAGTGGTCTAACGATGTTCTCATGGGAGCCAAAACTAAGGACCACTCAAGTCACTCCTGTAAAATCACGGGCCTCTGGGCTGTGATCTTTCTGGAAACAATGGCCCAAGGTCTATAGTTTAGCAGTGAGCATCTGAGATACTCCCTAATTATTTCCAGGGTAGGGCTATTATACGCCATGTCTTCTTAGATGGAATACAATTATTGTATATTAGGCCTTTGGGATTTATTCGTCAAACTGGAGGTATGTGTACGATCCAAGGATGTAGGTGTTGGAAGGAGAAGGAGGTGGCTTCTACAGTTCATTCTAAAGAAGCCCTAAGGAAATGGCATAGCTTTCCTGTCTCTGTAGTGGCTGTTCTGTTTTGTTTTGCGCCCCCAGCATTCATTCCTCCTTTTTATGGTACCAGTATCCTGACTTCCTTTGGGGATTTCTTCTTCCCCCACTGTGGGCAGTTTTAGCAGGCCAGCACAATTGGATGCCTTGTTCTCTTATAATCTAAGGGGTTAGTAGGTGACTTAAGCTAGGCCAATGAAACCCACTGTCCTTATACATTGAGTAGATTAATATATGAATGGGAAAAAATGTAGCTCTTTTCTACCACTAGTGATATTCTTTTAAGAATGCTAAGTAGTTCCTGCTCCCTCTGCAGCTTTATCTGGTTCCTCTTTTCCTAAACTTAGTTTTCCATTTCTTCTGTGAGCTACTCATATTGTTCCAAAGGATTAATTTTTTGTGTAAATTAGAAACAGTTTCTTTGCTTCAACCAAGGAGCGCTAATTGATACAGAAATCAGGGTCAGAAGTATGGTACTACAAGTCACAGAGCTTAACATGCAAACTTATCTAGGTGAGGGAGGAGTGAGGGCAGAAAAGAAGCTCTGTCCAGGGCTGGGAAGTTGGCCATCATTGTTATGCAATAAGGGAAAAGCTTGTTAAGCCATAGCCTGTAGGAACTTGGGACTCAGACTTTTTGAGTCTTTCAGAGACACAGAAGGAAAACATAAAGGTATTGACGTTTTTTGGGCTACATCTTGCAGTCTTTAGCAAGACCGTGTAAGAAATTGATATACTTAAGCTGAAGCTCGTTTTGAAAACAGGGAAAGTAAACAGAAAACAAAAGACATGGCCTTTTTGGAGACACTGATTGTAGCCTGCAAAATGAGATGGCTTAAAGCCTCGTAATCTGGAGCCCTGGATGGTTGCGAGAAGGCAAGTTCTCTGCTTAGTGATAAGGTTAGTGTGATCAAAAGCAGGGAAGTGGGAACCACAGAGGAAATAAGATCGTGTTCTGGGAGAAGCCAACTCCCCAGTACCCTTGCATGCAGCTCTTGTTACTCAGTGTCTGATTGTCAAAGGGGATAATGACATTCCCTGCAACGATGGGGTTTGGCGTCAAAGGTCAGATGGTTGAGACTCTCTAACCCATATCCCTGTTTATAATTGCTCTGGGCAGAGGCTAGGACAATGGGCAGAACACTGAAACTGCCTCCAGGAAACCAGAATCCTCAAGTAGATGTCTGTATTCAGGGACTGTGACTAGACAAGACACAAGTCTTTAGTTTCTAGCCTCTGGAATTTATAAGAAGCCTCCTAGAGTTTAAAGGAAGTTATATTTTCAGATCAACCTCAACCTTGGCAAAAATGTCCTATGATCAATGGTCAAAGGAGATACTCCTGGGGGGCAGATCAGGACACACACTTCTCTTCTGGGAACTGGTCTTGGCTATTTTTAGCAGGACGTATTATGGACAATGGTGGTGGGGTGATGTGTATTTTTTCTCCCCTTTTCCAAGTTGGTGGTCTTTACTGGAGTTACTTTTTCTCTCCCCAGTATTGATACTGGTTAGTTTGACCATTTAGCCATGGGTTGCTGGACCATTGAAACCTGTCCAAAAAAATGCTTGGTCCCAGTCCAAATCCATCTTGGATTTGGGGCTTAATGTAGTAATCTGATGAGGTTTTGGGCTGTTTTCACTTGGGAAAAGATTGTATGTGGAAGCTGGACAGCAAAAGGTGCAAACTGGTGAACATTTGTTGCTTTTTGATATCCCCATCTCTCAGGTCTGTTTCCTTTTATTTTCATTAACAGAGCCTTGATTCTATTAGAAGAACTGCCATCTCCCTTTCCCAGTCTGTGGGCTCTGGGTGGGGCTCCACACCCGGCTCCAAGGAGAGAGCATGGGACCCAAGCCTCTCCAGTCAGCACCCTGCATTTCCCTCTTCCTCATGACTTGGGGAACTACTCAAGTCTACTCTGTATTTGAAGGCTACTTGTGAAGGTATTTGTGCTACTGGACAGGGCTGACTTTATGGTCAGATTGATCAGATAATACCCAGTTCCTGATTGTCACCTGGTATCCTATGATCAGACATTTCCCAGCCATCAGGTTTGGGACTGTCAGACCTGCCTCCCCTAGCTAAGGGAGTGGGGGTATGTAACCCAAGCCAGGCTAAGCTGACTCTCTCTCTCTGGACTTTGGGTCTTGGGCAGAGTGTTGCAAGGGCGGGAAAAACATGCAGTCCTTTCTTTCAAGCTGTGATGCCTTTACCAGACTGTCAAGCAGTGCCCGCTGCACAGACTCTGGGCCTGCCCAGCCTGTCTTTGCCCAAGCTGGGCTCTCAAGCCTTCCTATCAGTCCTGTGGCCACTATCATTCCAATACTTCCTTTTGCTGCTGAGCACAACCAGAGTTGGTTTCCGTGGTCTTCAGCTCCAAGACCATCAGGTAATTCGTCCTTTCTCTTTCCAGGTAACTTCTCACTTCCTTTACACATGTCCTTGATTTAAATTTTAGTTGCATTTCCTTTACATAGTATTACTAGAAGAAAGGATGAGAACAATAAAATTTGCTTGGGATGATCCTGCCTGCAATGCTAGAAAGAGCATTTGAGAAGTGCTTGCCTTTGTGAATGGTGCATGATTTTAGAGGGATTTTAGGCAGGGCCTGGGCTTGGAAATAATATAGCAATAATATAGGCTTATTCTGCTGGAGAAGAGGAAGAATTATTACCTTGAGCAGAAGAAGTGAGCCATGAAAAGTCAGGGCAGAAGGCATTTCTAAGGGAGCAAGATATTAATTACAGCCCATCTTTTTGCAACACAGCTGCTTCTGCTTAGATAGCGTGGGTTTGGATGGTGCTGAGATAGACAAGGAGGACTATGGAGGACTATAAAGGGTTCTTTTGGTCTCTTCTGTTTTAGTTTTGAGGTCTATGACTTAGATCTCTGTCGTTGAGGAAGAGGCATTAACGTAGTTATGGGTACAAGAATGTTCTAAAACAAAAATTGGGAAATTTTAATTAGCAAGCATATTTTTTTCTACCAATTTTTAAATTTAAATGCTTACATGCAAGTCTTACTTAAATAAATATTTATGATGAATATTAAATTTATTAAATGATCAATTAATTTATAATTAAATAATTAACAAAATATTTATTGATGGATATAAGTAAATAATATTAATTACACATTGAAAAGATATTGCATTTATTAAAATGAACAGCTCAGGAAATTTACACCTTGCTAGACTAGCTGGGCTTATGGTCACGGTGCTAGTTTTCTACTGTGTAACAAATTACCACAAATTTATCAGCTTAAAACAACACAAATTAATTGTATCACAGTTTCTGTAGGTTGGAAGTCTGGGCATGGGGTGCCCAGTATGGCTAATGTTAGAGGGTCAAGGCCTGAGGAGGTGGGGAGGGAGTTTGAAGTCCTGAGGGTGGAGCGGTAAGCCAGGTAGAATTGGGGACACGCTGAAGAGTTCAGAGCTTGTTTTAGGAGCAATGGAAAATCATGTTGGTGTTTTAATCAGGAGAGGGTCAGATTTACTTTACAGTGAAGACTGTGGCAAAGTCCCTTCTTGAGCATTTGGATCAACCGCGGTGCCTTTGGGAAAGATAGAGGATGCAGAGAGGAGGAGCAGGCTTTTGTGGAGGGGGACAGAAAAATAATAAACTCAGGCTTGGTCATATTTCATTTGAAGTGCCTGTCATTCACACAAGTGAAGATGTCCTGTGGATAGTTGGGATAGTGGCTGAAAATGGGAGAAAGAGACCTGGTTGGAGCTGTAGACACAGGAGTAGATGAAGGGCTCTTAACCTTTTTGTGAGTGAAAGAGGGCTCAGAGGGCCATGATTTGATAATCTATAAGAATCCAAAAAGCCATCCCCGGAAAAATCAATATATGTGTGTACACAGAATACCGATGGAAATTCTAGAGATTAACAGACTCCCTGAGGGCCAAACTGGATCCCAGATTAAGAACCTAGGGGGGCGCTTCTGCAGACTATAGATCCCTGGGCCCCATCACTAGCATCCTGAATCAGAAGCTGATAAAGTACCCCTACTCCATTGAATATAGGAGATTGTTAGCAACTTGGCTGGAGCACTTTCAGGAAGGAGTACAAACCCCAGTATGTAACGAGTTGGGATAGCAGAGCCTGGAGTAAGCCCAATAAGCTATTTAAGAGGAAGAGGTTAAAGACACAAGAGGAGATGGAACCATCAATAGGAGTGGCTCCTAAGGAGACAGAAAGAGGTGGGACACAGAGCAAAAGTTGGGGGACCCCTTTTCTATTCTAACAGATACAAAGCAGAAATAGTTGGGTATAGATTTGAATTTTCCAGGCTTCAATTTCCTCTGCAAAGTAGGAGAAAAGGTCATTTGCTGAGAGGTTGGAATGTATTGTCTTCGTTAATAAGAGTATTCTTAGGAAATTGCTATCCATATCTTGATATTGGAAATTATTATTATATTTTCATTGGTATGACCCATGAAGAAACATATTTGCATAACAATGGACTATAACATGAACACATGAATGAATGAATGAATTAATGAAGAAATTTGAGAAATGATGATTATCCCAAGAGGTTTGTATCCGACCTGAATTCAATAGGATTTAGTTATTGAAGAAGGCATTTCTTTGTGAAGCTTCTCCCCTGGGGAGAAGTTACTTCTCACATTCACGCAGTGGATAGTTACTGAGCACTGTCGATGTTCCAGGTAGTGTTCCAGATGCAGAGGATAAAGCTGGGAATGGACCAATTTTCTGTCTTCATAGAGCTTACCTTGAGAGGGATGCAAAACAAAAGAACAACAAACAAATAATACAATTTCAAATAGTGGTAAGTGATCTGTTGAAAATAAAGCTGGCTCAGGGCATGGGAATGGTTGTGGGGGCTCCATTCGGGTGGGGTGTGCAGGCAGGACTCTCTGAAGTGATGTTTGAGACCTGAATGAAGAGAAGCAGGCAACCATGATAAAGTCTGGGACTGGGCTTTGGAGGCAGAAGAAAGAGCAAGTGAGAGGAGAACACACTGGTGTGTGTAAGGAAGGGCAGGCTGGCCATCTTGGGGGAAGTGGAAGAGTGACAGGTGAGAGTCAGCAGGGGTGCCACAGCACATCGGGGTTCTAAGCACGTGAATGGTATAGAACTTTCTGGCTGTTCTGTGAGTAATGGACTAAAAGCGGCACAGCACAGAGCATCCCTTTATTGTCCTCAGGCAGTCACCTTATTCCAGGACTTCCCTACAACTCCTAAATCCTCAAAGGTAACTGCCTACCTGATTTCTTGCGAGTGAACTCCCCTCAGCTTTTGCAGCAGCTATGACCTTGTCAAAGGCAGGTGCATCAGCCAGGGGTTGGGCAGACCAGGGGGACTGACCTGGCGCCCCTGGGAGGGAGGAAGGCCTCCTTCGATCTGTGGGGCAAGGCTCCCCAGTGCTGTCCTCCCTTGGGGCTTGCCTCTATCTTTCCTGCGTCCAGGGAGCCCCTCATTTCGCCTCTCCCTGGCGTGCATGTCCTGGTCCTTGCAGGATTTGAAATGAGCGTGTTTCTACTAGGGTTCCACTAACAGTTCGCGCTTCAAGATCCAGATCCAAAACCCACCCTCTGGCCTTCGCCCCGGAAAGGGGGCGGGTGGGGAGCGCGAACCTTATCTGCGGGCTCCGCCTCCAGGGGGCTGGGAGCGAGGCTCGGAGCCGCCGCTCTGCCCGGCCGCTGCAGGGAGACGGGCTTCGCTGCAGCCCCGACTCCGGCCAGGTTGGGGCTGGACACTGCTCGGGACGCCGCCGGCCCCCTGGAGGAACACACAGCTGGCTGCGACAGCAAGCCCGACTCTGGACGCCTTGCCAGGTAAGGTGACACCGCCTTTTCCCCTCTCCCTGCCAGAAGGACAAATAGGGGCTGCAGGGCTGGCCCTCCAGGGACTGCAATTTGGCAGTTTGGGTGTCCCGAGGGTGCAGTTTTCTCCTCGCGCGGACGCGCTCGGTGAGCCGTGAGGTGAACTCCGCGCCCAGGCTGGAGGCTGGGATGTCAGGATTTGTCTTGCAAAGTCACTGGGTGTGAATGCATCTTGGGAGGTTCGCTGGGGGCTGATTTCTGCTCAGTGTGTCATCTCTGAGAATGAATAATGTGCGATGATTTACTCCTGTAAGCTCATCCTCCCTTGCCTCTGACTTCTTGGAAGAGGCTGCGGCGTCCACACGTGGCGCGCCCGGGAGCGCATGGGGCGGTGGGCCGTGTGGACTGGATCAGAGATTCTTTCAGGTTGCTGCACGATAGCTCCCTCGGGGAGCTTTGCAAATATTCGGTGCTTGAGCGGCACCCCAGGCCAATTAAATCAGAATCTCTAGGAGGGGGACTTTGGGCATCCACATCTAAGAAAAAAAAAAAACTGTTCTCAGGAGATTCCCCTGTGGAGAAGTTGGGGAACCAGCGAGTTAGAGCGGTGTTTCTCAATGTGTGGTCTCTGGCCAGCAGCATCAGCGTCACCTGGGAACTTTTAGTAATGCAAACTCTAGGGCCTGGGCTGAAACTCGGGGTTAGGGCCCAGCCATGTGTGTTTTAATGAGCTCTCCAGGCGATGCTAGTGCTTGCTCACTTTAGGGAACTTGTGGGGTGGACCTCAGCGAGGTAAGGGCAGACATCTGCAAGTTCCCCTCCCAGTTTTCCGAAAATCTTAGGTATTCATCAATAGAGGTTTACCCATATTAAAACAAAGTATATATTGTAGACTTTGGAGGATCCTATAAAGGATAGAGACTTAGCCATCACCTTGAGCAATTTTTACATGGTAGAATTTGCATACTTGCTTTAGGAGAGAGTAGGAATTTTCTTTCTTTTTTTTTTTTTAGAGTTGAAATGAAGCCAAAGAAGAAATATATATAAGCGTCTTCTAGCTGTAATAACATGAATCTTTGGCCTGAGTGAGATGATCCCAGATCATCCGTGTCAGCAGTGCACGTTACAGGACTCGTGTGCAGGCTTTTTTTTTTTTTTTTTTTTAAACAATTGGAGGTTTAAGGGATTCGTGCCAATTCTCCAGAATGGAAAGGAATTCAGTATTGCAGTTCTCTGGATGACCTGAAGTGGTTCCTTTTTCTCTTTTAATAGAGATCTGAGATTTCAAAACTTTGGCTAAAAAAATTCCAGCTGTTTCTAAGTCATTAGTACAGAAAAGAATGACTTTGCAAATGGGCTTAAATGGATTAGAAAATCTGACTTTGGATAAAAATCTAGAATAGGCATGACTCCAGTCCCAGCACATGTGTGCTGTGGTGGACACAGTGCTAACTGTACCAAGACTTTCTGTACAGAAAATGGTTATTTTCCAAGTGGCTATTTTCTGTGCCAATTTGGGACTGAGGTATAAGGACTTGTTAAGGGACAGGGGCTAAGCTTGTGTTTGGAGAACTGGGGGAAATGTAGGTAATGGTTAGGAATAGAGCTTTGGTCTGAGGCTCAAGCCTCAGGTTGAAGACCTGCTCTTCTGCTTCTCGGTGCTCTTGGATGGTTGCATAATTTCTCCGAGCCTCACTTTCTTCATCTGTAAAATGGGGGCTGTCGTAATACAATGCATACTTCGTAATTCTCATATTGTTGTCAGAGTTAAATGAAATAATGCTTCTAAAGTGTCTAGCATAGTAAATAAATATTTGTTAGCTCATATATACACCCCACACACAGACTAAAAACAAAACAAAAAACCCCCAAACAGCTTGAAATGAAAAATATGTTTGATAACATGGTCAAATTTTGTATTTACATGCCAACCTCACCCTTAGAATTTACAGTTTTTGCTTTTTACCAGAATGTGAACATACAGACATCCTCAAATTATCTTCATAATTTTATTGCATATTTTATAAGGAACTTTCTAGAATTTTTTTTTTAGATTAGCTTCAAATCAACAGCCTAGTCTTTATTACTCACTATGGTGAAGGTTTCACCATCTGGTGGCGCTTATAGTCTATTAACTTTCACATTTAAATAGTCTTAAAATCTGGCTTTCTAGAATATCATTCCTTTCAAACGAAAATTCAAATGGTAAGAGAATGTTTAGAAGTGGCATACTGTGATCTCCAAGAGAACCAGTTGAGAAGTACTATCTGGTGTTTCTTAGGTTCTTGAGAGAGAGAATAAAAGAAACTGTATCCAGTTATATCAATGTTTGTTCAAGACAATATAAAAGAAAGCAAAATGAGGACACAGAGCAAGGACAGGCCTAAACTGGCAAAAAGGGCAGGTGGGGTAATTTAAGAATCCTTTTCCTCCTTCACTGCAATAATTTCAAAATGCTTTAAACCACATACAGAAAAAGCAATTCCTTTTACATTATTTGATTGGAAGTGATCTTGGATGATTCTCTTAGGACCAGATAGTTCTAGGGAAAAAATGTTTATGGTATTAATTCCAAAAAGGATGCCAAGTGATTCTGTACTTTAAAATTCGTCTTGATTCTCCTTTAATCAATGATAAACTGAACACTAGATTTCCAGCTTAGAGTGCCTTTTTATGACTTGTCTTACATCTTTAAATGCAAGAGGTTACACCCTGCCTATTAGCGATCTTATTTGATTTCTAGAAAACTAAACATAGTGCACGTTCCAGCATATAAGCATTTTAGAACCTCCTCCTTTCAGGAAATCAGGTCTTCATTGGGATACTTTTGAAATTGCAATTTAATGTTATTAAATTGAAAATGATTAGAATTTAATGTTATTAAATTAAATGTAATTATAATTTAATGTAAGTAGAGTTTTCTATTTGGCTCTCTATGTATGAAATGCTGAGTAGCTGAGGGGTTGAAAAGGAATAATCAGAGGCACATCTCTTGATGGGAAAAAATGAAGGCATGCGGAAACCAATTCTAACTCCAGTAATCAAATTATGTGTTCTGGATAATTTAACTGAAGAGCTAAGAGAGTCTGCGATGTTGCAATTCACAGTGACCAGATGTAGCAACACTGCTTGCAATGAGCGGCCAATTAGAAATGAGCAATACTGCAATGCCCCACAGTGATTTTCTGATTCTCTACTTACAGGCATAGGCCTGGAGCACAGATAATTGTAAAGAAGCTTGCTTAATTGCACTTGTTTACATAACCTGTCTTCATTTAGGAAGGTTTTGATGAGAGTTACCTGGCATTCATTTAGGTTCATTTTCAGGGTCCTATTTGTTCCAAAGTGGATGGTTTTAAAATTAAGGCCAATCTTGAAAGTCTTGAGTAAAACACACTACAGGAAATGGATACATGTTTTTATTTGCATTTATTATCTTTGGGTTATATTTCTCAGCATGCAATAGTAATTCTTCAGCTTGGTTCATTATCATTCTCGTGAGGCACAAAGTTGAAATGTTTATATCTGGCAGGTGGGCCAGTCTCCCTCAAAGAAATTTAGCCTGGGAGGCTGTTTCTCACCTTTCTCCCTCTCCTGTTAAGGACACGCAGTCTTCAGCCAGACTGCCGAGCCTTGAATCCGGACTCTGTCAGCTACTAGTTGTTTGAACTTGGACAACTTACATGACCTTTGTTTGCTTCTGTCTCGTTAGTAAAACTGGGGTAGTGATACCTGCCTCAGCCAGTGTGAGGAGTAAATGAGTTAACAAATGTGAAGTTTGCTGTTTGGCTCATAGTAAATGCTTCATAGCAATTTGCTATTATTTTACCATGGCCATTAATGAATGCTTTAAACTGAAGCTCTCTTTTCTGTTTTCACCTCTGCAAATTGGATCCTAAAAGAAGAAGTAGTAATTTAGCTTTTGTTCATTTGATGGTTTTTCTGTTTTAACTGGTGGGAGAATTTGTTTCAGAATAAGTGAAGCAGTTCAAGTTTTTCAGAAAATAATTCAGCATTTTGAATAACATTTCACAGTTCCCAGCTGTGATGTTGGCAAGAGACCCCACTTTGAGAGTCCCTGGTCTAACCCCCTGGCTCCCAAACTTGACTGCGCATCGGGATCACCTGAGAACAGTTAATGTTGATGCTCAGGCTGATGAAAAAATTAAGCAGTTTGGTTAATTCATTGTGAGAAAGAGTAATCATGTCCTTTATAAAGAGGGACTCTGTAACATTACACATTAACCATAGACATGGGATTCCCAGGTACTCACAGAATTTTTAGAACCATAAGGGATATTAGAATTTGATATAAATGAGGAAGGCTTGGAGACATCGTTCTTGGCTAAGGGCTGGTGAATAGTGAGTGGTGGTACCAGTTAACAACTCAGATTTCCTATGTTCTAGTCAGTACATTTTTTGTTTAACTATTTGCCTTCTGAAAAGTCAGATGATGTGACAGAGGCACACAATCCAAGACAGAGTGCTGTTGGAGTATTGTAGATCTGCCTGTCCCATTTGACTGAGTTTGATGGCAGGGTTATTTATTCCAAAGATTTCCTTAATGAAAAACCATTGAAAACAATGTGTCCACGATGCCAAGAAAATAAATCTATAGCTATCAATTGTGAAAGGTAATTTTTTCCACTAGTTTTCTCATTTCTAAGGATTCAGTTTAGTTTTTTCTCTTTGTTGTTTCTTTGGCATTGTGGTTTTTACTAGTGAAAAACTCAGAGGTAGCTTTGAAAATTTCAGGAAACATTGACAGTTTTCTCCAGTACAAGTTTGGTGACCTTCTGGGAACCCTGCCAGTTGCTGGTGTGTTTGATTCAGTGTTTAATTTTTGTTTTGACTTGTCCTGTTTTGATCTAGGTCAATTTAGACATGATTGCAGTGTTGTGTTACCTGCTAACTGTTTGTTTTTACAGTTATTGGTGTCAAGAAGAAAAGAGTAAGGACCAAGAAAATTTTGTTTTTAAGTTCAAAGTAAAAAGAAGTTCTAGTGAAGTTTGAGCTTTATAGAAAGTTTGTTCTTCTAAAAATATTCTTTGGAAATTTAGTCTTTTAATTTTTTATTATGTAATGGGTAAATAAAAGCAAACATTTAGAACATGTCTATTATATTTTTATGGTAGCTTTCAAATTCATAGATGAGTCAATGATTGAAACAACTTATTGAAATATATATTTTTAAAAAGCCTAAACCTTGTGTATACATATTTTACTACTTTATTAGGAAGAGAGAGTTTGATTCCATCTCATGGGGAGTGTCTAGGCACGTGTTTTCCACTAGTGCCCAGAATTAGAATATTAACGATAAGGCAGGAAGGAACTTTCTTTGTAAGTATTCAGCCATTCTTCAGATAGCGATGAAGTGCCTACAAGTGCCCGGCCATCCTAGGGGGATTCAGAGAGGTTGCTAAGTTCAGTTTAGTAAGTCTATTAATAGCCAATTGGCAGTTTTAATTTTCTAAATGGAAAACTCCCTTCAATTTATTATCTAAAAATAACATTTTGTAAATATCTTTAAGTGAAAAAGTGTATAAGGCAAAAATAGTTCTGATTTAAATTTAGAAAAATCAACAAACATCGCGTGATGTGTCAGTTGCTTCTCAAACCATTTTTGATTCTCACTTGGCATAATGCCATGTATCAATCTTTAGAAAGAGTTGAATATGATTTGAAGTTCTGTCATCTCAAGAGGTGGAGAGGTTGACCCAGAGAGAGGCCCTGTGGAGAAGATGAACACCCAGGCTCTGGAGAAGCCAGGCAGCTCCCTGTAGAGTCTCACCACTTCCCTTCGGCAGTCTGCCTTTTCCTCATTTCACAGTTCATTACTCTTCTTTCCCTGTTCAAATTGCTTGTTAGCTGGCACCTCTGGACTAGGGTTTGAAATGAGAGAGAGTGAAATAGAAACCGTGGGGAGCAGGGATGACACGGTAACTGTCTTAACTGGAATGGTTTAGCAGAGTTCCTACTTGGGTCCCTGTGGAATGAGGAGGGAGCAGGGATGAAAAGAGAAGATGGGATCAGAGCTCTTGATGAGAAGTGGAAGCACATGGAACCCAATTCAAACTCCTCTATATTTAGTGGTGGCAAGCATGTGAGGGTGTAGTGTGAGCAAGTAGGTACCTACCATCTAAGATATGTGTCATTTCCATACTACTATTTGAATAATAGTAATAACAATAATATTGATATATCAAGTACTATATAAATAGACACTCTCATTATTTCCAAGAAGGCTCTGGACTAATAATTGGGAAACCTGGTTTCTCACTCTAGGTGGCCAGCAACTTACTGAAAAGTTAGTAGCTTATCAAAGTCTGCAGTAAGAGAGAGCTAGTCAGGTGTGATTGTAAAGTCTTCTTTCATTTTGCTGTTTGTATATTTTATCTTCCTTGGTTAAAATCACCGTTTGAGGCCATGATGGAACTTGTAAAGAATTGCAGCTTAGAGCATTTGTATATAGAGTTTAAGTCAATGTCGAGTAGCATCCTTTAAGAAATTTGTCTACTGAGAAATGTAGAATTCATTCCTAAAATTCCTATTAACATGCTTCTTGAATATTCATTGAAGATAAATGTTACTACAAATGAGGAACAATGAAATAACAGATCTTTTTATTTCAACAAAATTTTAAATTCCTTTTCAGGATGCCTAAACAAATTTTTGTTTGGCCTCTATGTAGGAATTATATAAAAAATGTTCATCAATCTTTTCAACACTTGAAAATTTTTTTTCTGATTCTGAATTATGAGTCTTGAGAGGGAAATTATGTTTATATGAGTAATCAGATAATATTTTTGAGCTTTAAATTGCATGTTTCCCAAAGTATTAACAGTTGTGTTTGGGTGGTAGGATGATACATATTTTCTTTCCTGCTTTTCTTTGTTTTCTCTGTTTTTTTTAATACATATGGATTACTTTTATAATGCAAAAATGGATGCATAACTACGTACTTTGTAATTGGAAACATTTGAAAGCGTATTTGGAATTTCCATACAAATAAGAGATAATGATGTTGTAGTGTGATTAATTTATGTTCCTGTAATTCATAAAGTACATATTGTGCCAGATGTACTTTTAAATACCAGACACATTAATTACAGAGAATAAAATCTAGCTAAAATGCCACGAGAACTTTTTTAAAAGCAGAATCAGTTTATTACTCCTTGTGAATGCCAAAAGAATATTGTGTACTCTAATACATTGATAATAATACATTGATAATAAGATAATAGCTAAGATCATGGGTGTTGTGTGTCATGGCCTGAACGTAGCATCTGTGTGACCTTGTACATGGTATTTAACCTTTTAAAACTTAATTTGCCCATCTGTCAAGTGAGGATCATGGGATCTCCTTAATAGTGTGGTCAGGAAGGTTAAATGGAATAGTGCAAATAAACACTTTAGCATAATGCTTGGCTGATAAAAAAGTACTCAAATGAGCTCAAATTAGTTATTACTTAAGTATAGTATTCTCCCTACTTCTAAGCTTTTCTTCACTTGTGATTTGGATGTCTATCTATTTGAAAGTGTGTTACTTCTTTAGATGAGAATATCTTCTGTCCAAGCTAGGTCATGGAGAAGAAGCAAATCTAGATTTTCACCATTATCCACAGTGTGCGGGAGGAGAGGAAAGCGTGGCTCCAGGGGAGGGGTGTTAATGGATGTAGCAATGCGCTAGCGGCAATAACAGGCTTTCGAGAGCAATTCCTTGTGACTATAAGTGTTGATGCTGGAGTCCACAAGGCTGTCATCCTTTGCCACATGGCACAGTCCCAGAAGGTCACTGTGGTGGTTGAATGGGATTGAGGGTGTCCTCAGGTCTTGCTTGCAGCTGTAGGTGGTGTGTCACGAGCTCCTGGATTTAGCAATTGTAGAGATGTCTTTGGTTAGGGCCATAGATAACCCATATCATGGCTTCATGAAAATTAGAAGATAGCCTTTTCTCTGGGCACATGCAGCCTGGGTTTCAGGACCCATTTCCCTCCTCAGCCAGGTGTCTTTGTGCTGCTGGAGCCTGTACTTTGGTGTATCTCTATAGGATATTAATTTATCCATTCAGCAAATATTTTTTCAACACTCTCTATAGATCTAACTAAATCCTAGGGATACAGCAATAAATAAGACATGATTCCTGTCCTCAAGGACATATAACCTCTTAGCAAATTTCCCCATGGATGCTCTGGATGTCAGAGTTAGTTGTCATACCACAAAACTCCTAGTTGTGTTTCATTGCTGCTCTCAGCGGAGTGCTTTGGAGAGATTGTTGTGGTTGTGTTCATGTGTTAATTGCCCCTGCACTGACTAGTCTAAAGGCTTATTATTACAGTCTGTGGTTGGATCTCTATTCTCTCAAAACTAATGAATTCTGCATATATAACATACATCAGTAAGTTTCTACAAAGTATTTAGTTGAAACATGTAGTCTATTAAGTCAAAAACTAAACTAAACAAAAAACCATGATGTAGTGAATTGAATTGACTGAGGCTTGACAGAAGGGAGTTTTGGAGGCACTGGGAAAATCAGAATCAATTATTTTTAAACTGCATATGTCAGAATCCTAGAAAAAAGTGTGAATATTTTTGATCTCTGACTCATTCTAAATTAGTTAATTAAATGAATGTCTGGCCAGTTACTGATATAGGATAGTTAGAGCTATTTGTGCCTCTGTGTTTCCTTAACTGTGCCTCTAAATATTTTTAATTTTTAGTTGGATAGTGTAATTTCACATTGGATACTTTTTGGCCAGACCTATTACATTATTGAATGCTAAGCTTGAGTAATGCAGTGAGTTTGTGCATTTTAATTGTTTCTACATCATCTCCGATACGACTGCCAAGTTGAATTCCAAATCTCACTTCTAGTAAGCTGCCACGTTTTTGAGATTTGGACCTAAAGCAGCCTAAGTAAGACTAGAGAAGTAACTATCATTTCACATTTTCAAACAGGATTTGAATGCTAATGACTTAAATTTAAAAGTGAATATGTGCATGCTCTCTACTTTATCCCCTCTTCCAGTTTATCCCCAGAGGTGAGTATTGATCATAAAATTAGCTGCAGAAGAAAATTGTTCCTTCTCCTTTCTTTGATTGTTTTAGTACTGCCAATCCGTAGGCAAGGCCAGTCTATCTTACGGAAGACAGTGTCCTCAAGGAATCCGCTTATGCGGACACAGCTACAATCTTTCCAAGCTGTGATGGAGAGGAGATGCGGCCCTGCTTCTCTGGAGGGCAAGACTTTGCTACTGTCTGCTACTCGAGACTCGAGAGAATTTCAAATTTTGACTTTTTTTCCTTCAAAATCTTTCTTCTCCTAATCACAACAGATACCAATGAAATACAAGAGATCATAAGAGAATACTATGAAAAACTATATGCCAACAAATTGAACCACCTGGAAGAAATGGACAAATTCCTAGACTCCTACAATCTCCCCAAACTGAATCAGGAAGAAATGGAGAATCTGAATAGGCCAATCACAAGTAAGGAAATAGAAACGGTAATCAAAAACCTCCCCAAAAATAAGAATCCAGGACCAGACGGCTTCTCTGGAGAATTCTACCAAACATTCAAAGAAGACTTAATACCTATTCTCCTCAAACTGTTCCAGAAAATTGAGAAAGATGGAGTACTCCCTAACACATTCTATGAAGCCAACATCACTCTGATCCCCAAACCTGACAAGGACAACACAAAGAAGGAGAACTACAGGCCGATATCACTGATGAACATAGATGCAAAAATCCTCAACAAAATTCTGGCAAACCAAATACAGCAATACATCAAAAAGATTATACACCATGATCAAGTGGGATTTATACCAGGGACACAGGGATGGTTCAACATCCACAAGTCAATCAACGTGATACACTACATCAACAAAATGAAAAACAAAAACCACATGATCATCTCAATAGATGCAGAGAAAGCATTCGACAAGATCCAACACCCATTTATGATAAAAACCCTCAATAAAATGGGTATAGAAGGAAAGTACCTCAACATAATAAAGGCCATATATGACAGACCCACAGCCAACATCATACTCAATGGACAAAAACTGAAAGCCATCCCTCTGAGGACAGGAACAAGACAAGGGTGCCCACTTTCACCACTCTTATTCAACATAGTACTGGAGGTGCTGGCCAGAGCAATTCGGCAGGAAAAAGAAATAAAAGGAATCCAAATAGGTAACGAAGAAGTAAAACTCTCGCTGTTTGCAGACGACATGATCTTATATATAGAAAACCCCAAAGAATCCATAGAAAAACTATTAGAAATAATAAACAACTACAGCAAAGTAGCAGGGTATAAAATTAACGTGCATAAATCAGTAGCATTTCTATACACTAACAATGAACTAACAGAAAAAGAACTCAAGAACTCAATCCCATTCACAATCGCAACGAAAAGAATAAAATACCTTGGGATAAACTTAACCAAGGAAGTGAAGGATCTATACAATGAAAACTACAAGACTTTCTTGAAAGAAATTGACGACGACATAAAGAGATGGAAAGACATTCCATGCACATGGATTGGAAGAATAAACATAGTTAAAATGTCCATACTACCTAAAGCAATCTACAGATTCAATGCTATCCCAATCAGAATCCCAAGAACATTCTTCACAGAAATTGAACAAAGAATCCTAAAATTCATATGGGGCAACAAAAGACCGCGAATTGCTAAAGCAATCCTGAGCAAGAAAAACAAAGCCGGCAGAATCACAATCCCCGATTTCAAAACATACTACAAAGCTACAGTGATCAAAACAGCATGGTACTGGTACAAAAACAGGTCCACAGATCAATGGAACAGAATTGAAAGCCCAGAGATAAAACCACACATCTATGGACAGCTAATCTTTGACAAAGGAGCAGAGGGCCTACAATGGAGAAAAGAAAGTCTCTTCAACAAATGGTGCTGGGAAAACTGGACAGCCACATGCAAAGGATTGAAAATTGACCATTCTTTTTCACCACACACCAAAATAAACTCAAAATGGATCAAAGACCTAAAGATTAGGCCTGAGACAATAAGTCTTTTGGAAGAGAATATAGGCAGTACACTCTTTGACATCAGTTTCAAAAGAATCTTTTCGGACACTATAACTCCTCAGTTGAGGGAAACAATAGAAAGAATAAACAAATGGGACTTCATCAGACTAAAGAGCTTCTTCAAGGCAGGGGAAAACAGGATTGAAACAAAAAAACAGCTCACTAATTGGGAAAAAATATTTACAAGCCACTTATCCGACAAAGGGTTAATCTCCATAATATACAAAGAACTCACACTGCTTAACAACAAAAAAACAAACAACCCGATCAAAAAATGGGCAGAGGACACGAACAGACATTTCTCAAAAGAAGATATGAATATGGCCAATAGACACATGAAAAGATGTTCATCATCGCTAATCATCAGGGAAATGCAAATCAAAACTACACTAAGATATCACCTCACACCCGTTAGATTGGCAAAAACATCCAAAACCAAGAGCGACAAATGTTGGAGAGGTTGCGGAGAAAAAGGAACCCTCATACACTGTTGGTGGGAATGCAAACTGGTACAGCCACTATGGAAAACAGTATGGAGATTTCTCAAAAAGTTAAAAATAGAAATACCCTATGACCCAGCCATCCCATTGCTGGGTATCTATCCTAAGAACCTGATATCAGAAATCTCAAGAGTCCGTTGCACCCCTATGTTCATTGCAGCATTATTTACAATAGCCAAGACGCGGAACCAGCCTACATGCCCAGAAACTGATGATTGGATAAAGAAGATGTG
The DNA here is from genome assembly GCF_041296265.1 of Equus caballus. NCBI lineage: Eukaryota > Metazoa > Chordata > Mammalia > Perissodactyla > Equidae > Equus > Equus caballus. The sequence goes on along the minus strand of NC_091703.1, from coordinate 56,806,533 downwards.
GTATATATACACAATGGAATACTACTCAGCCATAAAAAAAGACAAAATTGGCCCATTCACAACAACGTGGATGGACCTCGAGGGTATTATGTTAATCGAAATAAGCCAGTCAGAGAAAGACGAACTCTATATGACTCCACTCATAGGTGGAAGTTAGTATATTGATAAGGTGATCAGATCGGTGGTTACCAGGGAAAAGGGGGGGTGGGGGGAGGGCACAAAGGGGGAAGTGGTGTACCCACAACATGACTAACAAAAATGTACAACTGAAATCTCACAAGTTTGTAATCTATCATAACATTAATAAAAAAAAAAAATCTTCTCCTGGAATTTCTGCTTTCTCAGAGCCATCTATTGACACGTTCTAAGGTAAAAGGGGAAAGAAAGAAGACATATTTTATTATCTACAAAAGCTGCAAGAATGTGTTTCTATTTCTATGACCATTATTCTCATGAGGGAGCCAGGAAGTTTTAAATGGAAAAATATAGGAATTTTGACATATCAAGGGGAGAGGAGGACACAGGAACTCTCAAGGAAGCCATTACTGTGTATGTCTTCAGTTTCACATCAAGGAGATGTTGGTAATAGCAAAAACATTGAATACGTGCTATATGAAAAAAAACAAGAGAAGCAATGAGTCAGCAGGTTTGATTTCAGTGGCTACCAGGGTATCTGGTAGACTGAGCTTGGCCATGACCCCAGGTTGCTTATGATACAGTTGAGAGATGTACTATTTCATACATAGTTTTTAGGAAGCAAAATAAGACTCTGTAATTGAGCTCTAAATGGTCTAATACTGGAGGTAGGCGCGGTGGAAGATATGGTCTGTTTTTGTCATGATTTGCTTCATAGAGGAGGTGGGGCTTGAACCCACTTCTTGAAGCTTGGTTCAGTCTGGACAAATGGTTCAGTTTAGACACATACTCTAGTCAACATGAATCATAGGGTTGGAAATTATCTTCCTGGTAATTGTTGTTTACATTGCAAATGTTGTTTACACCAACGATACCTGATGCCTTAACCTCTCCCTATAGCATACCTGATGAGCACACTGCCAGATGCCAGATACCTCCAATGATGGGAAATTTCAGTTCTAGTGACATCCCCATTTATTAAAAACTTTTTCCTTAAGTTAAACTGAAAACTTCCTGCCTGGAGTTTCCAGGCATTGGTCCTAATTCTGTACTCTGGGAGTGACAGGGACAAGGTAAATTTCTTTTCCACATGGCAGTTTTGCCAGGATTTAAAGATCAGTGGAACATCATAATCTAAAACTGCCTCTTTTTTTTACAGTAGTTTGGAGTTACATCTCCAGTCTGGTCAGCCTTCCCTGGACACATGCAGTTTTCATTCTCTCCAACCATTAATTGCTTACTAGAAGGGGTGTAGCCTGTTCTTTTCTTGCTGTAGTTCAAGAGCAAACTAATTGTTGGCAGCCCGTTCATACCAATGACTGTAGTTTACCATTAGCTAAGACATTTTTGTCTACTCAGACCTCCTGCTGTTAAACCAGCTGATTCCTATTGAACATTCTACAATCCAGATTTTGGATTGCAGGATTTTCATGTGTTTCTTTTGAATTTTGTCTTGTTGCTGTTGGCCCGTTAATTATCCAGGTGAGATCTTTTGAAATCCAAAGTCTTTCATTCAAACAGCCAGAAATCTTTCTTAGCCTTTGCTTTGTCTAGAAGTTTGATTTGCAGGTCTTCGTTTTCCTCACTCAAATTATGAATAACCAGTTAACTGGATGGGGCAAATGGTGGAATTCTAAAACATCACTAGAAGCCTTCTGCCAGGTTGGCCTCAGGTGCTGTTCTTCACTGGGGAGTCATTTAATTAGTTTTATATCCAGATTATATTGGTCTGTTTTCATTTGTGAAATACCATGAGTACAGAGTTCTCCTGATGGCAGCCTGTCCTCATACGCCTTCAAAGAAGTACAGGTGAATTTGATGTGATTTATTCTTGCCACTTAACAAGCATTGTATAGTGTTCAGCGATCATTCCTTTTGTAAGTTCTGTAAGTGCTCACACACAGGAGTGAGGTTTAGAATATTTAACAAAAGGCCAGAGCATCGAGCAGCCAGAGTGGGCACACCGTCAGCACAACAATGCTGCTTTGTGCCGGCTGACTGTGCGCCGGGTTCACAACTGTTTTTACCCCTCTGCCCTTGGGTTTACCAGAGGAATATATGCTCTTGATCTTTAGAACTATTTCTTTTCTCCTTTGCCGCCTTTCTTTCGCGTACAGATAACTTCACACCAAATTTCTGTAGGTTTCTGATCTTTGTTAACCAGACCCTGAGTACTGGTTTATATTTCACAAATTAAGATATGTCATGAAAAGAGGCTTAGATCTGGGAATAGGGATGACTTATTTAAAGGGCTTGATATGACATGCCCGATGGAAATGGAGGATTTAGTGTGTGGAGAGTTAGGAAAAAAGATATTTCAACACATGGGAACTGGAGTCTTTCCACAGAAGCAGTCACTGAAGCAATGAGGATGTTGTCTTTTCTGGGTGAGGGGCAGTGGTCAATAGCAGGCCAAAAAGAAAAAGTCCAAAAAGAAGGCCAATTAAGAGAAGGGATAGTTTTCAAGAGAGAACGAAGAAAAACTGCCAAGTGGACTGTAAAAGGAGAGTGTCTCAAAAAAGAATGATTCTCATGGAGTGTATGATCTGAAGCAGAGGGAGATGAGAGGAGTATGGGAGTGTGGGTGAGGGAAGCTATTCTCTTGGGAAATAAAGAGGTCATTAGTATTCAGGTGAGTATTTCCATTGGTGATGGAGATGTAAGTACAATTTTATTGAATTTTATGGGCTTTTGAAGCTGTAAGAGGTGTATAATAATTGTTTGGGAAGTATGGTCAGTGGAGAACAAAAGGGAAAAATCTAAAAGGGGCAGATTTAAGCAGACAAAACTTAACCTTCCTGCCTTTCTAGTTATCATTACAGTTTCATTGTTAGAGAATATTCCTTCATTTAAAGAAAATAATATGTCAGTGTGAATGCACAATTCCCCCTTAAGTACTGTACCTTGCTTGAAAAACCATTGCAGCTCAATTATTCAGAGTGCTGATTAATTTGTGGAAGATCCTCTAAGAAAAAGCACAAAAATTTGTGCCCCTCTAACTTTAAAAATATTCAATCCTGGCCATCTCTGAATCTGTGAAGGAGAAGGGATTTTGAACATAAGGAAAAAGGGGGCTAAGTATAAAGATTCATTGGAGCTGCTGTGGAAAGTTTTCTGTGGACTATTGTGAATTTCAAATAAGTCCTTACAAATGGCTCCAGCCTATCATTGTACCTTACTTAATTCCCTTTATACCTGAGCTAGAGTGTTTTTCTCCCTAACATGTGCCTTGTGTTTATTTTAGAAAGTTGGTGTTCTTATTAAAAGAAACGCTGAGAGGAAAGACAAAGACTTGTAATGTGTTATTCAAGTTTTCAACTTAACAGAGATGATGCGTTGAATAGGGAAGAGCACGTGTCTAGCATAAGCAGGTGTTAACTGGTTGTGCATGTTGAGCCTCTAAGCTCTTCGAAAGTGTCTGTGTTGAGCAGGACAAGATCAGTCAGTTCCCCTGTTATCAGCATCAATTTCTCTTCCCATCTTATGGCCCGAGGGTCTGAGGTTCAGTTGGTCAGTGAATCTGTCAGTTGGGTTATCAATTTCACTGCCTCCCTCTTCTTTCTTTTTTTAGGGAGAATATCTCTGGAGGTGTTTATTATCATACTGTTTGTAGAAGTAAGATGTTGAAGCTATCCTAAATGTGCAATACCAGAGAGAGGGTTGATATTTTGCGTTGATTATGCAACAGTGTTAACAATGATGTTTAACAATAAATGTGTCTTTAGATATAATAGGTGGAGGATAAAGAAAGTAAACAAATTTATATACAGAAAATGTTCATGTCAAAATGTTAAAAGGAAAATGGATATACTTTCATAACTTATTTCTTAGGAAATTGATCTTTTATAAACATGAAATATTCCTTTCTTGGTCCTGTTTAATACTTTTTGCCATGAATTCTGTTCTACATGGTGTAGCTATTTTATTTTATTAGTATTTGCCTAGTAAATGATATTTCTGCCACTGTGTTTTCAACATTTGCTGTCACTGAGCTTTAGGTGGATTTCTTGTAAGCAGAACAGAGATGGACTTAAAAAATCCCCACAATCTGAAATGTTTCTGAATTCTAAATAGACAAATTTAATCCATTAAACTTTACTATGATTGCTAATGTGTTTAGACTTTTTGCATTTTTCTTTGTTCTCTATTTTTATTGTACTTTCTTATCTTTTTTTTTGCTGAGGAAGATTTGCCCTGAGCTGACATCTGTGCCAATTTTCCTCCACTTTATGTGTGGGTTGCCACCACAGCATGGCTGACAAGTGGTGTAAGGCCACACTCTCGATCCAAATCTGTGAACCTGGGCCCCTGGAGCAGAGCATGCCAAACTTAACCGCTAGGCTACGGGACTGGCCCCTCTTCTTCTTTATTAAAATTGCTACTGTTAGTTTTTCCCTCTGTTTGGAATTGTCTGCTTCATTTTCTTCCCTACCAGTTATCTCTGGAAGTTATATTCCTATTTATGTAATAGGTTATTATTACATTTCTATATATCAATTAAAACATATTTTCCTAGTAATAGCTAGTTGCTATCTATCCCTCCCCCACAAGATAATTTATTTGTCCTGTTTACGTGATTTGTATCATCTTCACTGCCCTCTATCCCCCATTCCACATCCCTCAATCCCAATTGAGAGCCTATGTTTTATTTCTAGAATGTTATTAATGTTTTTCAGAAACAATTTTAGACTGAAATTTATTTTGAAGGAGTGGTTATGGGAGGGTGGCAAATTTTGTTGATTAAAAAAAAAATTTCTATCCCCAAACTAGTTAAGACCTTAGTTTTATCTTCTAGTAATTTTTCTGGAGAGAGTGAATAGATAGTAAACTTTGAGTTCTTTCATGTTCAAACGTTTGAAATGTTCAGAGATAAAGATTTCTTTGGTTAGGTCCAAATTATTTTCCTGCAGAACTTTGAAGATTTGGATCCATTGTCTTTTAGCTTCAGTTTTGTGTTAAAAAGCCTCTAGACAATCTGAATTTTATTTGTTTTTAGATATCCTCCCTATCTCCACTCCTCCCCACCCCGGAAACTCTTAGAATTTTTTGCTTTATTCTCTGAATTATGATTTTTCACCAAAATATGTCTAAAAGAGGTCTTTTTCCCCCATTCAAGCAATTTGGTACTTGTGAGACCCTTTCAATCTGAAGATTCAAATCTTTATTTAGCTCTGAGAGCTTTTCTTTTACCTTCTATTGTTTCTTCACATGTCTCTTTGTATTTTTTCCCTTCTGAAAATTTTTTTAATATTTTGTAAAATCTGCATCCTTCTGCACTGTAATCTGGTAGAATTCTTCAACTTGGTCTTCCATCAAGCTATTTCCCTCTTCAGCTATTCTCACATATATCTCTGAATATATGAATATCCATATTCAAATGTTCTCACATATATCTCTAAATATATTAATTACAGTTAAGCTAGTAGTCTTTTTACTGTTATTAACTCAGTTTCTATGGGTGTTAGTCACCATGTTTGCTGAGTTTGTGGTCTTGCCCCATGGTCCTGGTTTTTATGGAATATTTGTTCACCTCTTTGTGTTTGCAATTTCATCCTTACTTCTATAGGGGTTCTTTTCCTATTACCATGGCGTGCTGGTAATGTTTGTGGAGTTGGGAAAATGTATTAGTGTTATGTCTTCTGGACATGGCTACCTCCTTTTCCTCTTGGGTTTTACTGGTGGGGAACCTGCCTGAGATCGGCTCTGTCCATCCACTTGAAGAGCCCAGACTCATGGTTTCCCATGGATACAAATGGAAAAGAGTTGCGCAATGTCCAAGAAGACACTGTTCTTCCTCATTTGTGCAAACCAAGCCACTTCCTTCTCAGTTTGAGAAGCATGTACCTCTGTCAGGGGACATTTTCTCCTGCTCTGAGAATCCTTTCTCTTCCAGCTCTAAGTAATATTGTTCCTCTGACCTTCCCAGGAATATAAGCCATGGAGCTATGAAGGGATCATGTTCAGTGTTAATCTGACAATATTCTAAATCACCTGTAATTGTAGAAAGGAACAAAGGTCATTTTGGTGCCTGCTTTCTCACTGCCGCTATGAAGTGAACATTTTGGACCAAGTGATACGCGGACAGCCGCAGTTGCTCCTTTGGGCTGTGGGGTAATATGGCTTTGGGGATCTTGTTTGCAATTTATTCTGAACAGCATTTGGATGATGTAGGAAAATAAGAGCATCTCCTTTTGGATTTAGTCTGACATACTATAATTCTGAGACTGCACTTGGCACTTGCTAAAGAAATGTCAGTTTTCCAGCATGAACAAAGTCCAGTGCAGCTGTTTCTGCTTTAGATCATTGAATTTGAAAGTCTGTGTGAGAGAATGTAACCAACTAACTTTGGAGTGAACAATGAGGCATGAGAGTTTCCCACCTCATGAATTTCTTGTGTTATAGATGGCAAATTTGATAATAATAATACTACCTTGAGTTGTGGTATTGTGACGCCTTTTAGGGCTCCTTTCTGCAAGAATTTTTATAAATATTTAATGACAATGTCGCTTCTTATAATTTGGCATCTTTATCATTCTAGTCTCACATAGCAGGGATTTAAAAATATCTTTTTAAACATTGCACAATGTTCTCATTTGCCAAGGTGTGAACCAAAATATTTACAAACTAGAATATTTTCTCGTTCTCTTGGGTTGATTTTTCCTAGGGAAGTTTCATTATTTACTCAACTTGAAGTACAGTATTGTCAATTTCCAGAATGCCAGGCATAGTTTTATTCAACTATAAGAATAAAACACATTCCAATGCCCAATTGTACATTTCCTCCCCGACTCTGCACCGCTTATCTGTGCTGGTTCTCTCACCATCCCACATGGCAGATAATCAAAATTTGACTGTGGTATTTATTTGCTAACATTTTTTGTATCTGTTGGGGAGAACAATGTAATATAGTTTTAAAAGCTTACGTTTTAGGATTCAAAACCATACTCTAGGCATTCACTTAGATTTGTTCAATGCTTGTCATTTGTTAAAAATGAGGAACATTTTCAAGGGGTTATTTTTTGTCTGATGGCTCAGAAATTAAAAAAATAACTATCATCAAAAGAGAATGATCAGAATGATACTGTGCATGTCTTTGGAGCTCTTTGAATGTAGGAGAAATGTTATAGGTATGATAATTTTGATTATGAAATGTTAATTTATAGACAATTTATAAGATGTGAGATCTAGTAGGTCCAGTTTGGAATAATGGAAAGGAATGACCATTTTTTGGGTTTGTTTTAAGAAGGAAATTAGTAACCTATATTTAATGGAATAAATACTTTTCGGTAAATTATTTAAGAGAATAAAACTGCAGCCAATTTGAAATGGAAGAGATGCCCCAACTCACTCATCTCCTCACCCGCTGGTTTTGTAGAGGAAATACTGAAGTCCAGCCAGGCTTGTTTTCTTGCCCAGATTCCTGCAGTATCTTAGTGGCCTTGCTGGGTCTGGGACAGAGATGGTCCAGCTGCCAGTACAATCCTCTTTTCCCCACACGTCGCTGAACAAGGACAGGAAGGAGCCGAATATTGTGACTCATCACTTTTCAGCAAGTTTCTGTTGCTGAACTGAATAGAATGCTTCCTTATTAACAAATGCAGGATGTTCATCATTTTTCCATACCAGAGCTTCCTTTTGTGTAGTAAGAAATTGCACACTAGTTTATTTTTGAGGATGGTCTTTTCATTTTCCATTCTTTTAAACACAGTCAGTCATGTTTTATTTGGTTCTCTTGAATGTCAGGAGGGTAGATTGTATTAGTTCGCATTGACCCTTTTTCCTATGGAAATCTCTGTGGCATACCTAGTACATGGCAGTGGAGCCATCTGGGAAGTAAAAGAAGATTGGACCACAGGAGGCATTTTGTTATTCTTGGCTGCTTATCAAGACTTTTCCCTCTAGAAACAAAGGCTGGCTTTTGAATGGGCAGTGCTATAAAGGGTAGATAGGAAAAAGCACGGCAGTGTATTTGGGAGGAGGGTAGAAAACATTGAAAAAACTCCGGTTGTTTTGGTTAAAAAGAGTTTTGGTTAAAACTCTTGCATTTAAGTAAGCACTTAGAAACATTTCATGTGGATGATAGAAAGTAAGAGTTAAGATCAATTCATTTTGGAAATGAGAAGCTTGAAACGTAATTGATAAATATTGCACTTTTCCCATAAGCTAACATATTGAATGTGCATATTTTAAATTTGTATTTTCTCAGTTGAAGATAAAAAGCAGAATATTGAAAATTGGGACTATTAAGTCTGTGACAAGGAGTTAGATACAGTAGGTATTTTGCAGTTCTGAAGTGTGAATTCTTCTCTTAAACATCAAGCATAAGTGAGCCTGATAGAAATCATCCATGATAATGTTTTATAAGTTAATAGCACTACAAAGAAAAAAACTTTGTTACCATTTATGTTGGTCAGGGATGTCATTTAAATTAATGTAAGAATTGCATATGTTCCTAACACACCGATAAAATGAGGCTCTGTAGAATTAAGGAAAATCTTTTGAAGCTTGAATTTTTATTTTAGGAGAAATAAAAAATAATGGAACTCTTAATACTTGGAAGGTGCTGAAAACATAAATCACTTCATGATATTTCTTAATTGAATTATTATTGAGAGAGCAATTATAGCAAAGAAAGTAAAAATTGGACTCAGTTCTTTGAGATTGATGCCACAGAGGAAGGCCAAGTTTCCCCCAATCTTTCATGGTAGTCATAGGACATTGAATTAGAAGACCCCAGTATGGAAATTGTTATGTTTCTGTATATGTGGCTTCATTGGGGCTCCCATAGAACAATGGCTTTCAAAATTTCTTTACAGGACCCACAGGAAGATATTTTACATTGTGACACATGAGTATTTACTTGATAGATGTATATTAAATATTCTTTCATGGTAACTACCTTTTCTATGTGCATTGTGTTCTGACATTTCCCCTTCCATTCTGTTAAAAAACACTGATTATGACCCACTAAATTGACTTCACAATCTACTTATGGGTCATGGATTACGGTTTGAACAACACTGCCATAAAAATCCCTCCGTAATTTTTTTGGGGGGAGTGGTGAGGAACTTGTAGTTATATGTGATCTGTTTGCCAAATACATTCCAGGAACACAGTAGGTTTACATTTCCTGGTCCTGTGTTAGTTCTGACTGTATGTGGAAATTGACATATGTTTCTGGACTGGAGCATTTAATTGCTAGTTTGAGACCTTCCAGAGCTCTTTACCTGTGCCATGGCAAGTGGCCATGCTCCTCAGAATGGGTCCAAAAATGAGGAATGTGGAGCAGAGCACCTAGCCAGCCCATAGTGGACAGTTAGTATGAGTGAAAAATAAACCTTTGTCGTTATAAGGCGCTAGAACTTTTTGATATATTTGCTACTTAGCATATCCTAACTTCTCCTGATTGGTGGAGGATAATTCAATTATGTGTTCTGACAGGGTGGGAGAGAGCCTCCTTTTGAAATATTAACTTTGCCTGAAAACAAACATATACAAGTTTAAAGAAAAGTTTATTATTTCTGAGTTTAAAACAATATGTGCTCTTTATAGAAAAGTTGGGAAAATGATGAAAACAATCACATTTTTGTAATACTCTCTAGACGTAACAATTTTTGACATATGAAAGACATATATTTTTATACAATGAGCTTACTGCCTAGTTTTGTGTTGTGCTTTTTCTCTTACTGTTTTTTTTATGTCATTAAATATTCTTGGAACACATGAATTTCATGCCTCTGTAGTGCTCCATCCTGTAGATGAGCCAGCATTTATTAGTTATTCTTGTACTGTTAGACATTTAAGTTGTGTTCAGTACAAAGAGTTTTAATGGACTAAAATCTCAACCCTTGGCGCTCTAAAGCAAATGGTAAGCCAGAGTAGAATCCACATCCACTCACTCTGCTTAGCATCCGTTGTGTGTTGCCCCATTACCTGATTCTTAGCATATAGTAGGTCCATGTACTCAGCTGCCAAGTAAACAATGCCATATGTACATACCTCATACGAAGCTTATACTTAATTTCCTAAAATGAAAAAGCTTTTTATTTCCTCTCCTCCATCCCCAGCAAACAAATTTGGTTTTCCTTCTGAGTTCTCTCTCAGGAAAGAACATTGCTGTCTAATAGATGCCTAAGCCAGAGGCTGGGGTCATTCTCATTTCTCCCCTCCACACTGACACAATCAGTCAAACTTGGTCTGTTTTAACTCCTGAGTAACTTTATTCCCACTCCCTCTGTTCTACATCAGGTCCCTACTGTCTCTCAGTGGTCTTTCTGTTTTCCTGTGCATCATTCTCTCTTTTGCTGCCATAGTGAGCTTTCTAAAATGTGAATCAGAATATGTCACTCCCTGCTTAAAATGCCTGTGTGGAATCCTAGAATGAGCTTTAAAGATGAAGTCCATTCCTCTTCACTTGATTTAAAAGGCCCTCCATGATTTTTCCTGAGTACCTCCTGGACATCATCGTCCTTCATTTCCCTCACTGCCTGACATGGACTGAATTGTGTCTCCCCCAAATTCATGTGTTAAGCCCTAAGCAGATAATTAAGGTTAAACGAAGTCTTAAGGACGGGTCTCTGATACAATAGGATTAGTGTTCTTATAAGAAGAGATACCAGAGAGCTCTCTGCCATACGCACACACACAAAAAGAAGAGGCCTAATGAGGACACAGCCAGCAAGATGGCGGCCTGCCTGTAGAGAGGTCTCACCAGAAACCGGCCATGCTGGCACCCTGATCAAGGGCTGCTAGCCTCCAGAACTGTGAGAAAACAAATGTCTTTTGTTTAAGCCACCCAGTCTATGGTATTTTGTTATGGCAGCATGAGCTGACGAAGACACTGATCCCCTCCCCAACCTCCTCAGGTACTTCACTCCAGAACTCTTTACTTCAGAAATGCTGTTTCACTGAGCATGTCTTACTCTTAATGTTTCCAGGCAAAATCAGGTACTATCTTCCTATTCTAAGGTCACCTACAAATTCTTCAAGTCACAGGTCAGAGTCCACCTCCTCTTGGAAAACGTTCCCATCTCCTCTCTGTCAGGCAGATTTAGGTATTCATTTCTCTGGGCTCTTTGCATCTGCACACACCTCCATGAACACCTGTGCTTTTCTATGGTAACTGCATATTTGACATCTTTCCACCAAACCACATTTCTTGAGGCCATTAACGATGCTTTTTCATGTCTGTATGCCCAATGCTTAGCACTTTGCTTGAAAAATGCTGGGTGTTGAATATTGTTGAATGAGTAGACAAATAATAGTGGTAAAGTAGTTATTCATTTATTAACTTTTGTCTCTTAAAGACTTTTCCCTCTCTTTTACAATCCAAACAACCGAGCTTCATGTATTCGTCTCAAGACCAGCTGTCAAACAGGATTTAAAATCATTTACACTGAAATATAAATAGCTGATAACAGTTTATGTCTCCCAAAGGAATTTCCATTTTAACAGGAATAGAATTCTTAATCTACAGAAATAAGTCTTTCTTGGTGGAATTTCAGGCTCGACAAACATATGGGATTGGCTTTAATTTGGGGTAGGAGTAAGGCTTAAGAAGTTTTCTCTGCTGCAAATTCACACCCCATAGGCTCTGCCTAAACATGAGACCAGGCCTATTACTTGCTAGCTCACAGAATGAACTGGCATGTCAGATTACACAGCAAATTCATTTTTGTTTCTATTGCAGCATAGATCATATGAACTTCACATCTGGTAAACGTTTGTACATAAAACGTGCATCCGCCAGGAATTGTGGTTTCCTGGTACATCCCAGTGACTCTGAGTCAAGGTCACAAAACCAGCGCTGCAGAGTTTGGGTGATCTGGAACTGTGTTCTGCTTTTAGTTATTGAGAAAGTTGCTCTCTTAATTCCTTTGAAGACCCTCCAAGTCACTGTTATAGGCTTGGAAAAGCACTTGGGCAATTTAAAGTCCATTCAACTATTTGTGGGCTCACCCTAGAGAAGCCATCCCACAAGGATGAGAAGCTTGTCTACTTAAAAAGAAAATCTCCGCAGAAAGAGTTTCCAAATTTTTCTCAGTGACCCATTTTCATGTCTGATAGTCTTATCAAAAGTCTTGTTTTCATACTAACTTAAATCCTGCCTACTTTAGTTTTGTCACCTTTTTCTGTTCTTCATGAAAGTGAAGAACATCTGATTTTCATATAAACTGCAATACTGAAGATACCAATCAGTACCTTGTCCCATAAAAGCAATGCAGACCAAAGAACGCCATCACAAAAACAACGCAAGTTAAATTAAGTTAGGAAAATGGGGTTTTCTGAGCACAATGTGACTCAAAGCAACCTGGTAGTTAGCAAGTCTGCTAGTTAGACTAGAAGTCTGACATTGTGGTGTGTCGTTTATATTCTCAACATCCACGGTGAACTCTGTCCTGAAAAGCCAGATAATATTAACATAATTGAGAAACTGGTTTATTTTCTATTGTTTGAATTCCAAAAGCACTTAAAACATTTCATGGTAGTTACCTTGTCCTTCCAGGATTATGAAAGAGAGGGACAAATACTTATCTCTTGAAAAGTGGATTCATTTAGTAGATTGATCTACATAAATTGTGACAAAGGACATTTGGTAAAAAAGTTACCTTTCTCTAGTTTCTAGAAAGAGGTAATAGTACATGCCCAGCAGTCCAAGTGAGGAAATTAAAGTGGTTTATCTTGGTATAGACTTGACTGTAAAAGCTTCCTGACTGGGGATATTTTCAGTATTATTCTATTCAGTGAGTGAATTAACCATTGGTAACATTTCTGATGTTGGGTTTGAAAAGTAAAACTCAAGACATATGGATTCTTTAAACAACTCTGTTTAGTACTTTTGCTCTATAAACAATTCTGTTTAATGATCGTACTCTGTTGATTCTTGGGAAGAGCATTTGAAATAAGGTCAAAAAAGGAGATCACAAAACAGCAGGCATAATAATGATTATAACTTCCATAAATATATACACCTTAAAAAAGAGAAGATGCTCTGTTAAATGATTAATATATTTAAAAATTAAAGGCCATGAATATATTTAAGATTTTCAAGATTTTGCCTGCAGTTCCTATTAGTGACAGATCCGTGCCATTGGAAGTCCTCTTCTTTCAAATGATCTTTTTGTGCCGAAGTCCTCACCAGATTCTTTGGTGACGTAGAGTATTTTTTAATTGAGTACCTGAAAACAGCACTTCCTTTGGAACTTCCTTTGGAATAACACTTCCTTCCGGGAACAAGCTGAAAATTTACCCAAGTGGCAACCTTTAGGCAGCCAAATGCCAGATCTCTGCTGTCAGAGTAGCTTTCAATTGCCATCATTCCACCAATTACTGTAGATTCCCTCTGTACTTGAGCAGAGAACTTAGCTACTTAAAACTTTCAAGTTTCCTACTGATGAACCAGTAGCAACCACTAAAAGTGAAGCTCTGTGATGTGTTTCAGAAATTTTGAGTCATTGCCTCACTCAGCAGCAGGTGTTCTGAATCAACGTTCAGTTGCTCTAGTGGTTAGTTTCTTGGTAACTCAGGGTCTCATAATGATTTAAAGAAATGACCATTTAGTACAGAGGAAGTTGTTTGCTTTCATAGAAGCTTTATTGTAACTTGCATAGTGTTAAAGGAAAATGGAATATTTTAAGGGTTTTGTGGGGGGAAAATTTAAATTGTGGCTTTGAAGGAGTCAGTGGTATTTAAACTAATTTAGTGGTTAGAGTGATCATTTTTAGAATTTTGAGAAAAGGGGAATCTCTTTCTGATGTTTTTTTTTTTTCCTGGAGGGTCAGGATTTTGTCTCTCTTTCCTGTTTATTGGCTTAGGTATTTGTTTTATGTTGTAGTTTACACTGCATTTGGTATCTTACTCAATAGCCTTGCTGTTCTCCATCATCACCAGTTTTGAGAGAGTTAGGAAATGTGGTTGGTGTGATTGGATTCACTAGTTGTGATAGTTAGAGTAGTGCTTTTTGTTAAATACATTTAAATAATGGGGTTACATAGAATGGGATACCGTCCAACTATAATATTTCAGGATGATCGTCTAAATGAAACCTAAAATGTCATTATTTTCATCAAATGGCTTATATTGACGTGTTTTTTCCAGAAGAGACTTGGTAAAATAGAACATGTCAGGAAAACAACAGCCCATAGTCTCACTGTTTTTATGTTTTGATTCAAATCTGCTGATTCTTAGAAATGAAATCCTTTTTTTTGGTATTAAATATGACTTTTTGTTTATGTCTACCATGTTCTAAAGGGATTGAGATTTGCTAAGTAGTGGTCACTTATTGAAATAAGGTATGTAGATATCAGAATGGAAAAGACTGAAATAATCAGTATTTTTTGTTTTAATTGTGTCTAACACAAAGTAGGGACTGTAATATATAGTTTTGCTAAAGAAAATTGTAAATCTACATAATAGATAATGGAGTTCAGTTATTCATAGTGACTTGGCCTCTTTATTTAACATCTACTGCAATTATTGTGCATCTAGTATGTTTATGTCAAGAACTATGAAGGGTCTGAGATTTTACCCTACTTGCAAGCTAACAAATTAGTCTGCTACAGTGTTAGGCTGGCAGACAGGAGACCTTCGGGTCAGAGACAAAAAACTGTATTACAACACACCAGACATCATGAGCTTCATATTTGCCTTGGTTTCTCTTGTCCCCCAAGTCCTATGAAGGTGATGCAAAGGGACCCAGGTGGATACTGCATGCAGGTGGTTTATGTCACAGCTGAGGAACTCTGGGCTTAAGAAATCCCTTTTATAAACAAGATGTTAGCAAACTTGTCCAACATTTGCAATGGAGGAAGAAATCATCTTTATTATACTAGTCAGGAAATAAATCTGCCTTCATTCCAGGAGGGAGACAATATCTGTCTCCTGAGGCTGTTTGGGATATCTCCCAGCATCCTGGAAAATAGTCCAGAACAAAAGTTGATTCAAGAGGCACAGAGACACCATGCAGAATTGTCTTCCAACACGTTGCAGTTGAAAAATCAATTAAAATGCAAAATTTTTAATATATATTGCATATCAATTAATTTAGTTCTTATCAGGTGTAAGTGTTTTTGTTGATTGTCAAGATGAACCATGGTGTATTTTGTTACTCTGGCAATAGCTAATGATATCACATTCCTGAGCATCTTTGATTTAAAGGTGGTTTACCATGAATGCATCAGGCAAATATAGTTTTACACTGATTAAAAGTTTTATATAGTTTTTGAAATTGGAATTATTCCTTCACTTATGAAAAACCAATGTAATAACTACACGTCATCAGAAACCATTTACTGGTGCGCTCTAGAAAGTTTGAATGCACTTTGTTTGCCAACATATATAGAAAATGACATAAACCTAGTACCTAAATTCTTAAAAGAATTTCATATATTTTTTATTTTAAAAATGTAGTGATTTAGTTATTTAGAGAAACAAATCGGTGTGTCTTCGAGGCATGTTATAGAATGAAGAATATTGCTTATGGCATCCAAATAAAGCATGAATGAAAATATGAAATGAGAAAGTACAGGCCTTTTCCTCCATATTGCCTTCATGGAGGACATTCTTACTCTTCAGTGGAAGGGGAAAGATAAAATCAAGACAATAATTAAAGAAGCAAAGAACATAGGAGAGAAAAGTTACTGTCCTCCTTTGTCCTGATAATACTGTCAGTCACTATCAGCCTTTCTTCCAGTGAACACAACTAATACATGGACTGATTACCATGGAAAGTAACTTTGGCAGGACTACTGTTTATCACAAAAGTGACTGGCCCAGTCATAGCTTAGTGAGACAATGCAGAAGTTTTTTATTCTGAAGAGAGCGAGGATATCTCTTCTCTCAATATGTACCTTCTTGACATTTAATAAAACATAAATATATGAACCATTCATGTGAGATCTCCTTAGTATGAGAGCAAAAATGTAAAGGATGGAAAAAGTCAACAAGGTAGAATTGGTCCACTCACCTACCATTGCCAAAGTTGTCAAGTAGGCTTTTTTTTTTTTGTGGAATCCAGGAGTTCTATCTGTGTGATCCATTTTGAAATTCTCCCAGCACCTCCCTGGGAGTCCCTTTTTTTGAAGAATATAAGCTTAAATTGAATGAGAATATATCCGATTGACAATCACATGAAAATCCTCTAGGTTGGAAGCCACAGAATCTTTTTGTACATGATTTTTTTCTGAGCCTTAAATGTAACCAGATGAATTTTCTTTTAGTACTGTCCCACTCAACTGATTTAAATCATTTGTCTTCTAATGGGAAATCTGTGTTTCCTCATAGCGATGGATTACATGCCTTCAACTGTATTCCCTAGAGAAGCAGTCCCTTTTTTGTATTATATTCTTTAAGTGTAATAAAGACTCAGAAAATATAACAATTACAGGCATGAGATCTTAGAGCTCTGAAGATGTGTGGATTGAGAAACATGAAAAATGTAACCGCCATTATTGTGTGAGTGAGTGAAGTATAATAAAAATCCTCATAGGTCACATTCTTATAATGTTGTACAATTAGTTGTCTGTGAAACCAGAAGAAAATAGAGGGAAAATGCTTTCAATTTTAAAAGGACTCTGTGGTTCATGGCCGAAGAATAGAAAGCGAATACAAGCCATGAAATTGTATGTGGTAGGTTTTTTTTATTTGCTTAAAATTATTTCTTTTTTGGAAATATCTGATCTACTATTTCAAGAACATTTGATTCTGAAATAGAAGCAAAACCTCAGAAACACTGATAGTAAAAGAGTAGAGCTTATGTCAAGTCTGAAACAGAAAGACTAATCAATAAATTCAAGGCTTTGAAATATTTTAAGTAAACTGATACTTGTTACTTTATTGCCTTAGTCTTTGGGCAAAGGACTATGAACATAGGTGGTAGATGATCCCTAGTGTGAAATGTAAGACTGACAAAGTTCAAAGACTATTTCATTCATTCAAGTCTTCTAATTGCCAATCCTCATGGCAAGCCTCTACTGACTAAATTGGTGATTTTCAGTGGGGTTGATTTTGTCCCCTGCCATGTCTGGGAACATTTTTGTTGGCACAACTGGAGGGAGGTACTGCTGGCATCTAGTGTGTAGAGGCCAGCAATGCCACAAAGATCCTAAAATGCACAGCACAGACCCCATGATAAAGACTTGTTTGGTCTCAAATGTCAATAGTTAAGAAACCCTGGACTAAATACACAATAGTACATTTAATACATAAAGAAGAACCACAGAATATCAATTAACAAGGGGCAGATTTTTGCCTTAAGACCAGCATGGGATTGTTTCGTAGTAAGCAGAGGTCATATGGCCTCAGAGGGACTTTGCTAAAACTTCTGGCTGTGCTTTGTGTATGACCAGCTTCCTTTAAATCTTTATGAGCCTCACTGTGCTATTGTAGAATAGAACTAATGGTATAGTTGCTACTTCAAGGGCTTGTAGGATTAAATAAAATCAAGTACGTAATTTCTTAATCCATTGCCTGGTTCCTATAGGATCCCAATAAAAGTTAGCTATTATTCAGGGTACCAGCAGGAAGAACCTTGTAGCAATTAGAACTGTCTAAAGATTGATAGTTTGTTTAGGAGGGAGCAAGTTTCCTGTTCTTGGATAAGTTCAAGCAGAGTGTGGACAACCTCTTGAGTTCCTTCCAAGTCTACAATAATTGTTTAAATGGGTTCCATCTTTCTTAGTTATATATAACCATTCCTAAATAAAACATAAGATGATTGATACTTTTCCTTGAGTGTTTAGTAACTAAGAACTTTTGGGTAAGTTGACATCAAGTAAGTGTAGATAGCACTGATATCATTCAGTAATATTTAACTTGCTTTATATTTTGATATGAAGACATTGACTCTAACTCTTTTGCATCCATGTCTCCTTAGTTTCCCCTACTAACCAGGGTTAGTTATTTGCTTGGATTCCCTCAGGCTATTTTCTGTGTTTCTGTAGCATCAAAATTCTTTGTACATCCATTATGCGCCTGTTGCCTAATACAAGCCATGGCTGGCTAGCTATTTATCTCTCCATCTAACATGACATTTATTGAGCATTCACTATCTGCCAGCTGCCATGAAATGTGCTGTACATGTGTTATATCATTTGGCAGACAGGCAATAAATGTTTGTTGAATGAATGAACAAATATATTAACAATAAAAGCAATATTAATTGAGCTCCTACTGTGTTTTATGTAGAAATAGTTATTATTAAAAATAAAAAAAATGTAAAATACGTCTTTAGCCCCTTCCCTAAAAGACCTTAGTTTTATTGGACAAACTGGATATATTTATAATAAATTTCTTCCACGCAGTCAAGTGCTTTGATTAAAATGTGATTACTGCATCTTCATAATACTTTAGTGCTTATCAGGCATTCAATAAATATCAGGTATTCAATAATCAGGCAAATATTTGCTCCAAAACGTGAATAAAGTGTCATTCGATGGCTAGATCAGCAAAATTTTCATTGCAACAAAAGTCAGCTGCTTGACAAAATGCTATCTTAACTGTGTAATGGAAATTATCCTGATGATATCACAAAGGGTAGATATGCTTCGTTAAGACAATAGATGTTTTATTGCAGTTTTTGCTAATTTTTTGTAAACCAAATCAGATTTAAGTAATTTTAATTTGTAACAGCTTTTACCACTTTATCTTTGCAATACTCCGCTCATGTCGGTAGGCTTTTCAATGCAAAATCATAATGGGGACAACTCCTAGAATAACTCTTCTCCAAGAGCAAGTATCAGTGGCACTAACCTAATCACTGATTTAGTCAGTCACTTGGAGTACTTAAATATGCACTTAAACCGATTTAATTTTTTTTCTTTCCACTTTATATGGACAAAGAGAAATACTAAAATTATGTCTGGGACAAAGACAGCACAAGAAGGAAAATCCTTTTAGTTTTACTTCTGAAAATAATTCAATTCCAAGATTTAAAAACAAATATGAAAGAGTAAATACCAGTTCAAAAACCCCAAACAGGTGGGTTCAATATTTTATAATATGTTCAATGTGAAGAGAGGAGACACAATACTCCAAGAATTAAAAGGCATTTCAAGAAGTTATGTAACAACTCTTATTTCACACAAGGAAAAGAGAAATTATTTTAAAATGGTGCTCGTGTGATAGGAACTGCAGAGTACAATATACTGGCTGCTTTCTCTGTGACTGAAATGAATAGAGGATGCATTTTTTTTTCCATCTAAGAGGGAGCTGTTGCTTTGTAGATATAGAGCAATGACGATCCGTGTGCTGATTTTATTATGTAGGTGAGAAAAAGTTTTTTTGATTTTAAGAAATGTTGGGAAATGTACTCAGAACGAAATAGTGATATGATTCACGACTTTCATGAAATTATTCTGAAGTTTTTCTTATAGTTTCTTTTTTACAAAGTGAACTACTTTTAAGGCTGAAAATAATTTTGGAGAACAGTCAGGAGTATAAGAATATTCATTGAGCATGTTGTCTCTCTACTTTGAGAGCAAGGTACCTCACACAAGTTTGGGTACTTCCTAATATTTTGTACCAAGCTAGTGTTCCATAAATATTTTTAATTCATTCCTCTTTAAAGAAAAAGGTACCAAATTGTATTCAGATAGTTTTATAGTATAAATCAAGGAATGGGTATCTTCTCACTTGGGACACAGAATTTTTAGTACTTTCTATAGCATGTCACAATATGTGAATCTCTTGAGCTTTCATTGTGTAGGGGAGGAGGACATTTCCTCTCCCCAAATGTGGGTTCGTCTGGCCGGAGAACGAATTAAATTCACATGAGACAGAATAGCAAGAGAAAATTAAACAAAGCTTTATGAGGAACCATGACCTGGGGTCTTTCTTCCCGAAGGAAGAAACGGCACCCAAGAAGTGGGGTGCACATAGTGGTTATATACCCCCAAACAGGGTGTTTCACATGTGATTGAAATGTCCCTCCCACAATAGTCACAAGATTGCCCTGTCGGCACAGTGCTTGATGGACACAGCAGGTAGTGGTCTGCTGTCTCAGAGGGTGTAGCAGGAGGCTAGTGAATGTCTGGAGCTGGGTGGTCACAGGTGAGTGCAGCAGCAATCAGTTCCTAGCCTAAGGAAAGATGCTTAATCCTTTAGAAATGCCAACATTGGGAGGGGGCCGGAAGTCAGTTACAGGAGGTTACCAGACTAGCACAATAAAATGCAGATTTTAAGTCCTTGCCTTTGGTATTGATTAAGAGTTTCTAGAGAGAAGGTCATCGCCTTTCTTGTTCCTGGTACAGAGAGGGAGGCACCTTTTACAGATAGAGATTTACCTTACAAATGTAAATGTGTCCTAACAAAGGGCAAGTTCCATTCCTCAGAGCCTCCTTCCCTGTCCCAGTTTATCAAAAGCAATCAGCCTCAAATAATCCTGATGCCAAAGAGACATATCTTGGGGTGGCCAATTCCAGGTCCCCACAATTGTCACATTTAATCTTCATGACAGTGAGATGGAATAGAATTGGCCTTCTATCTCTGTATACATATGTGGCCTCCAGCTGTCAGAGGGGCCTGGTGACCAAGAGGATCACGTATCTGAAGCTTTGTAGAGCCAGGACTGGAGTGGGCTGGTTCTGCTCTGCGTTGAGGAGTTGATGGAGTTGTCTTGAGGTTCCTGGGATACTGCATGAGAATAGAAGCCTTCTTCATGTTTAAACCATGGACTGGCTCCTACAGGTTGCTTCTAGAGCAATAACATTAATCCTTTTCCCCATTAAGGGAGGCAGTATGGTAGATGAGAGAGAACACTGTTTTGGGAACCAGTGGACCTAGGTTCTGATGTTGGCTCTGTTGCCACATTTAATATTGGTTAGAATATTTAACCCGATTGAGCTCCAGCTTCTTATCTGTTAAATAATGAAATTATTTTGGAAGGACTTTCTGGTACCTTTCAGTCATTTGCTTCATTTTTTATTAAAGGCCATTCCCTTTATTTTTCTCTTCATAGGGAGTTTCTTCTTCATTAAATGTATTAAATGCATACTCTTCTGAGTCTCTGAGAAAGGTCAATTCTTGGTTGTTGCTGCTGTGGAGCCCACAGTTGCGCTGGATTTCTGTTCTAACCTTGTGAGATAAAGCCTTGACTTAATTGGTAGTTTGGCTTCAGATGACCCAGCAGTGGGACCCCACCAAACGGAGTCCTCTTCATTCACCTGTCCAGTTGTCCAGACAAAGGACACCATTCAGTGAAACTCATATAGTGTCCATTCATAGAAATCTTATTTTAATTAAAAAAATCCAATATCATACTTTCATCATATTTGAGAGCATTACTCTCCAATATTATCTCTTCTTACTTTGAAACTTATATATTTTATAATTAGCACTCAAACTCAACACCTTAAAAAGTCTCTTAAAAATATGGGCTGGTCACATTTTTATAAGAACTTACACATTTGAAACATATGAGTACCACTGAATATGATATGTTTGCTTAATACAGGAAATAGTTGTAAATTGCTTTGGAATATGTAATTAGGACTCACCTTCTAAATATACGAATTAATTTTCTCACATACTTAATTTTCAGAGAGAAGTGACTATAATTATCTTGTTGTTTTAAAAATATGAAAGATGTTGAGGCAAAGGATCGCATAAATTTTTTCATCATTTGTTTAAAAATTCAAACAGGTGTGGAAAAATCCAGCTTAGCCCTCATGTGTTAAGAAGTTTTGGCCTGGGTAATAAGACACGTGTTAAGAAAATATAGCTCCAAGACTGTACAGGTCACTAGAGACGGAATTGAACTGGAATCTTCCCTTAGTCAGAGGCAGTGCATAATGCTGACCTAGCATTGGCTGTGTACAACTATTGAGCCTCACATCTGTGTGAGGTTGACCATAATCAAGAGGCTCTGTTGATGATTCCAATGGGAATTATTTGGAGAATGGAGTAGAATGAGAGAGAGTGAGATTCTCAGCACCTCTCTGAGTCATCCCAGTATAGTTCGGGCTTTAAAGACATCCTTGGCCAAAAAGGAAATTTTGTGTGTGAGCAGGGGATGGATATCTTTTTGCTGTTTTTTATATTTTGTTGTATCACCTTTTGTCTTTACTTGTTTCTCAGTTTCAAAGCTAAAATATGAATTTTCTACAACTAAACTCTTCTCCAAGAATAATAATATTGGTCTTCTCTGTGGGGTTGGATGGTATCTGGGCTGGCTGGGTCGGTTGGTTGGAACATGGCCACTAGTGTGGGAATAGGTCCCATTTGCCTTGACTATATAGCATTCCACAACTGCTTTCTGTACACATTATCTAGCCAATCATTCCACTGATATATGACCCCAAGAGAAGTCATCTCAGAAAGTGCACATAGATTAGCAAAAATCTCTCACCACTGTAGAAAAAATAAAACCAAATATCTTACCAGTGGTAGGTGAGCCATCAAAATATCTAACTGATTGCCTGTAACACGTAAAGCATAGCGTGGCGTAGGGAATTAGTTGTTTTAAACCCTGCCCTCTAGGAACTCACAGCTAGTCGGGCAACTGGGAGATACATACATACACACGAATGTGTATTACCTTGCAAGAAAATGATAGGTGCCTGCTTAAAATTTGCAGGCAATGCACTGTCAGTATTCAGGAAAGGGGGATTCTTTTCAACTATAGGAATCATTTGTTTTTCCACTCATGTTTTTGCAAATCCTGGTGTTAAATAATTTAAGGAGAAGGAAAGGAAAAATAGAGTTCTTACAATGGGTGAGACTTTCCAAGTTGCTTTTATGCCATTTTGTTTAGCATTCACAACAACTCTTCAAGGTAGATAGGGTAGATTTCTTCCTGATTTTAGAGAGAAGGAAAGTAAGAGTCAGAGAGATGAAGAAACTTGTTTACATCACACAGTAAATGTTAGATAAGAATTTAAATCTATTTTAACTGAAAGCCTATACTCTTTCAACTAGGTTTCTAGCAGTATGTGCAGGAAAATACAGAAATGCCTAGATTTGCGCAAATATCCAAAACTGTTTCCAACTTGATCTATAGGTAATTGCACTGCCAGGTGGGATGATGGACACTTCTGCAGATAGAGGGTATGAGTCAGGAACGGGAGGCCCAAGGAGAGTACAGGTATAGTATAAGTGGTAGCTCCAGTCTTTGAAAACTAGAAATCTGGGATAGTAAGCCTGTAGGAGGAGAGAGAGAGGCCACCCAAACTCTGAGTACCCCAGAGTTGGACAATTGTGGTTTATGCCCAAGACTTTACGGGCAAAGAATATCTCTCCAAGAACCAAACACTGGTGGGAAAGGAGGCTGACATTCAGCAATGGCTGTCTGTATATATATCCATTAATCCCCCATTTATAAAATTTCTAATATATGAAAGCACTATGAAACCCACTGGGAGGGAGAGAAAACTCAGATAATATCCCTGTCCTCAAGAAACCCACATTTTGTTGGAGGAATATGCACATGTATACAAATGATTCTTATATCAGACGTCCTCTGAAGTTTCAGTGTGACGCAGAATCCTAATTCTCTCAGACAGTGGGAAAGATCACATGGAAGGTACCACAAGGATTGTGATGTTTAGCAAGAGTGGACACTGGTGATTCTTGAATGGTAGGTGGGGCCACATCATGAAAAGGCTTGTTTGAGAAGGAACTAGAGCTGTGTCTCGGAAGCAATAGGAAGACATTAAAAGATTTAATTTAAAAAACTTTAATTAGGGAATATTTTAAACACATAGAAAAATAATATGAAACACCAATGAACCTGTCACTTATATTTATTTACTTTAGATAGGTCTGTCTTTTTTAAAGTAGTGAAGTTGCAGATAAATAGCTAAAGAACTAGCCCCATGCCTTTCTTCATCTCTTCAAACCCAGAAATCATCACTGTCTGAAGCTTGCTGTATGTTATTCCAATGGATACGTTTGTACTTTTACTATATATGTATGTGCTCCCAAACAACATAAATTATTACTTTGTAAATTTTAAAATTTATATGATAGCATCATACTGTTTATTTCTTCCTGGAACTTACTATTTTCACTTAACATTATATTGGTACATGTAGCTCTATGTTCTACCCATTTTTACTGTCTTGAAATAGCTAGGGTTTAATTCACTTTCTTACTGATTGACAATTAGGCTGTTTCCATTTTTTTTTTCCCATTTACACATATGCTACAGTGATATAGATGTCTCCTTGATGTCTCCCTGTGTATATAGGTATATTTTTCAGAGTGTACTCCTTGAAATAGAATCATAATCTTGTAGGATATGCTTTTTTCAACTTTACTGTGCATTGTAAATTGCTCTTCAATTGAGTGTACCAGTGTATTATCTCTTTAGGAGCATGAATTTTCCTACATCCTCTTTAGCTTTTGTTGTTAACATATTTTTTGTGGATGTGAATAGTATTTTGCTTTAGTTTGTATTTTCCTGTTGTCAAGATTACTCTTATTTTCATATTGGACATCTAGGATTCCTCTTATTTGAGTTTCTTGTTCATAATCTTTACCTAATGTCTTATTGGATTATTTATATTTTTCTTATTGAGTGTAGGCTTTCTTTATATAGCTACAACACCAATCTTTGGTTAGAAATGTACATGGCAAATATTTTATTCCAGGTTAGGTTTTTCTTCTAACTTTATGATGTCTTTTGTTAGGAACATATAAATTTCTTCCTTCTTCAGTAAAAGACATCCTATACATTCTTCTAAGAGTTTTAAAGTTTTGCTTTATGCGTTTAGGTCTTTAATCCATCTGTACTTGGCTTGAGTATATTGTGTGATTAGGGGCACAATTTTATCTATATTTCCCCTGCCCCATATGACTACCAATTATCACAGCACATTTATTCAATAGTCCATCTCTTCCAACTCATTTATAATGCTACTTCTCTTATAACCAGTTCCCTTATATAGGTGAGTTTACTTCTAGGATCTTTATTCAGACCCCCTGTTGTAGTCTAAACATTTGTCAATATTGAATCTTTATAATTACTATACTTTTTAAAATAAAATTTGATATCTGGTAGTATAAACCTATTCCTTCTTATTTTTCTTCCTTAAAATTGTCTTGGCTAATTTGGGCCCATTTTTCTTCCATTTGAAATGTTTGATCAGCTTATCAAGTTCCACACCCACACTTAAACTCAAAACATCTGGGTTTTGATGGGAATCGCATTGAATATTTAGGTTAATTTGAGAAAAATCTATCATCTTTATGATATTGTCTTGCCATATGAATGGATTTCTTTTTCTATATATTTAGAAGTTTTTGTCCTTCGATTATAATTTTGTTTTATGCACCCTACACATGTCGTTGTGAATATCTTTAAAGATACATTTTTGAATTTCTTACTGCTAGAATCAGCGAATGGTATTTGATACTTAAAAGCTTAGTTTTGCTGAAATCTGTTATTATTTTAAATTATTTTTTATGTGGATTTTTTATTTAGATAATTTTCTCTAATGATATTGATAATTTTATTCCTTTCTCAATCTCACACCTTATTTTTCTTGTATTTTCTCCGAGTGTCTGTTACAGTGCTAAGCAGCAGTGCTGATGCAGGCATCCTTGAATTATTTCTGGCTTTATTCAAAGAGAATTCTTCTAACATTTTACCATAAGTTATTATGTTTGCTAAAGATTTTTGGTTCTATCATATTAAAAAAAGTCATTTATTTTGGAATAATGAATTGTTGTGGCATATTTGCAAGTAATGAATGAAGGTTGAAATTATCAAATGCTTCTTCTGCATCTATTTCAGCAGTATGGGTTGGTATGAGATGATAAAGCCCCAGCCTATGATAGTGGCACTGGATGTAGGGCAAATAGGTAGAATCTCGAGGATTTTATCATTAGTTTTGAAAGAGGATGGAAAGAAAATAGCTTGTGGAAGACGCTCATGGTTCTGATTTAGGATAGCTGGGTAAATGGTAGAGTCATTACTTGAGTAGGAAATAGAAAGAATAGCAATTTTTTAAGAGTAGATTTTGAGCTCACTTCAAGATTTGTTGAAACTGAGATGTATGTTGGCTGTTTAAAAGTTGATGTTACCAGGGGCTGGCCCCGTGGCCGAGTGGTTAAGTTTGCGCGCTCCGCTGCAGGCGTCCCAGTGTTTCGTTGGTTCGAATCCTGGGCGCGGACATGGCACTGCTCATCAGACCACGCTGAGGCAGCGTCCCACATACCACAACTAGAAGAACCCACAACGAGAAATATACAACTATGTACTGGGGGGCTTTGGGGAGAAAAAGGAAAAAATAAAATCTTTAAAAAAAAAAAAAAAAAGTTGATGTTACCAGACTTTTGGGTATAATTATTGAAAAATGGACTTGAGTGAATGAGTTAAGTATGTTCTGGAGATAAAAATTTGTGATTCCGTTGTGTCAAAGTGATACTTAATGCCATAGGGAAGGATGATGTTTCCCAGTAAGAGTTTGGAGAATAAGAAAAGTTGAGGCTCTTGACTAAGCCCCAGGAACCTAAACACATAAAGGACAGTAGGAGGGACTCTTAGAGAACTCTGAAAATAAGTCACTCTCAGGGAGAGTGGTGTCAAGGAGGCATTAAGGAGGAAGTTTTGATAAAAAAGGCCACCTATAGGAGCCAAATGCAGGAAGGTTAAGAAAGATGAGCAGAAAGATTTGACTTAATTTGACAATTAGGAATCACTGGTACCCTTAACAGGCACGGTTTAAGTAGAGTGCTAGAGTCAGACATTGGATTGCAGTGGAATGGAGCTTCAGCAGGAGTTGAGGAAGTGGAGGAAGACAAATGAAGACCTCTCTTTCATGAAGCTTGGCGCTAAAGAAAAGGAGAGAAAGAAACATGCAAGTAAAAGAGTCAAAGGAAAAATGATCCTTTAAGAATTAATTGTAAGTTTCCCAGTTTTGGAATTGTCATATAGATAACACATAGGAGGCTAAACTTTAGTTAAATGTGATTGTGAGATAGTTACTGGATGTGGTGAAGAGCTGGTCAAGGTTGTATGACTGGATGGATTTATTCAAAATTGATTGTTCAGGTATATATTTGCCTGGTCTTTGGCTCTTCTTATTTATTTATTTATTTATTTATTTATTGTACCTAAAAGCACGAGGTCATGCAAAAAGGAACACACATGAAGCAAATTCAAAGTGTGGACCCAATCCCTATATAATAATGAGGTCCTTAAATAAGGGAAAAACCTTTAATAAATGTAAAACATAGGACAGAAATATTTTTAAAATTATTACTATAAAACATAAACATTTTGGCATCTGCCTTGTGGTCTAACAACCATATGCCAGTGATCAAATGGATCTCGAATTTGGAGAAAGAAAATCTAAATAAAAAAATGTAGCCTTGCTTATTTGGGATAAGATGTTGAGTCTATTTTGGTTATCATGATTCAGTAAAAGCTATTAAACCCACAGACTCTGCTAGTCTGAAATAGAGGAAGTCCTTGTCCCTGTTCTTGTTCCAACATTAAAATAAGAGGACAACCATATTCTAGATTCTGTTTATGCTGGCGAAGCTGAGTTCATCGGGTATGTTTCCAGTTTAAATGATATCTTTGCCAGGTGAAGTTGGTAATGATTAAAGAAATTTAAAAATATGTCTTTAATCCAGTGAGATGCTTTTCATGTATTAAGCTATCATTTGAAAATTACATTCATGATAAGATGGGTAAATTTTCTAAGATGCCAAATTTATTTTTATAGTTGAAGTTAGCCAAAATTGCCAACTTAAGTTGGGCTGCAACAAACAAGTTCAGGGTTCCCATGGAAACATGATTTCATTCCATCTATGAAAACCCATTTTGTTTTTTCTCCTTTATCATGGAACTTGAATCTCTGCTATGTTTTTCCTGTGATTCCTGCTCCAAGAAAAAGAAAACAGGTTTTCAATTAGACAAATATTCACATTTTGCCCATTAGGGTTTAATTCCAAGGGACATTTTCATTTAGGGAGAGAAACAATGGCCATAGCCTAAAATCTTTCCTATTTAGGTACTACTATGCATTTTTGTTATTTTCTTTTTGTATTTTTAAATACTTTGGTCGACCTCCAGTCACAGTTATTCCAAGTTATGTTAAAATTACTTCATACTTCGAATATCCTTATTATGTGGTGTCTAGCTGATTTAGAAATCTTCAGTGAAAGAGCTGTGACATTCTTCTTCATTTTAATTTTCTCCCCATGCCTACCCAAAGCCTGACACAAGTTGGTTATCAATAAATGCTTTTAAGTCAATAATGCAACAAATATTTCAATGTCTTCTGGGGGCTTGGCATCATTAAGGGCTCTGTGGAATGCCAAAGACGTATGTAAGATCCTTTCCTGTTTGTGATTAGGGATCTAGGGAGGGTAAGGAATGAAATGTAAGTGCTTTCTGCTAACTATTTACCTCTCATAAGCAAGAGCTTTACTATCATCTTTACAACATCTTTATCATCTTTACAACAGTCCCACAAGGGCTGTGGTATTATACTAATTTTTCAGATGAAGAAATTGTGGCTAAGCCAGATGTGAGAACTTGCCCAGGCTAGTGATTGGTAGACCAAGGTTTGAATACCAGTCCTGCGTTGACAATACACTTAGCTAGTTGGAGAGACAGTTCTATACAGAAAACAATTAGCGGAGTAGTAGAAGTTATTGGTTGTGAGGAGTTCAGACAAGGAAAGTTTATGTGGATGAGAGGAATCATGGGTGATGTCATCGAAAGCACAATTTACTGTGTGATGAACTCTATACAGTATTTCTGATCAATGCTACATATTTGTATTTTATCCACTGGAATAAAATACCTTGGCTCTTAGACTTGTTTCTTAAATGTCTATGATTTGCTTTTTAAAAAAGCATGCTGCACAATGGCATAATTATACTTCTGTTTAAAAAAACCAAAAAAGAATACATGTAAATTGATTTTGCGATTATCATAAATTCACAGAATGTCAGACTGGTCGACACTTCTCTTTTTATAGAAAAGAAAAACAAGTCCCAGAGAGCAGTCCCAGCTGATTTTTTTCTTTCTCTCTTGCTTACATTCATCCGTAGCAGAATCAGGCCAGATATAGTCTTCCAACACCTGGTCTAATATTTTTTAAGCCACATAATGCTCTTGCTCATTGATTTGTAGAAGATAAGTACGCACAATTAATGAATAAAAATAATTCCAATAATTTTTGCACATGTATCCTTTGTTTTCTCGTGCTTCATTAAGCTATTATAGAGATACGTTACTGTGGAAACTACGCATTCACATCCTTGTACGAAGCGCTCTCAGAGATCACGGAGAACTTTAAGTACCTTGTTAAGTTAGGTGATAATGATGCTTTGTATCTGTCCTTTGCCTATTTTTTTTTGCCTTTTCCTTGGAGATATTTTGTTTCTTTGTCAATGACTCGAAATTTTAGTTTTTCCGTAGATCTTCTCTTGAATTCCATGTAAGTGCCATGCATTTTTATTTTCCATGATTATTTGTTTTCCTTGAAAGGGAAAAGTTACAAGTTCAGAAAGATAATCATAATCATTATTCTACTTAAAGTCTTTATCAGTGTATCATTAGTCTAGCAAATCTAGAATTTCTCTTATAAACTTAGAATGCCTTACAGGAGGAACAGTTATTGTATTTGTAGCAAAACTGTGCTAGAAAATCACTTATTAAGTGGGTCATATTCACTGTGGGAATATTATCATTTTAGAAGGGACTCTTTCCTAAAAACTGACATTAAATAACATATCAGGTTATCTCTCAACTGTGATCATAGAGCCATGATAATTCAAAATAGGAAAATAATGATTCAAACCTTTAAAAATGAACCTAAGTACAAAGTATGTATCAATTATATGAGGCCCAAAGGTACCATAAAACTTTTCCAGGAAACCCTTTAGCGTCTCATAGCTACAATTTGAATATAGGAAATATTAATGAAATGCTTAGCATTACTTTTATTTGCCCTCTTAGAATTAAGAATTATTTAGGAGTAAATTATTCAGGTTAGACGAAGTGTCTTAAACTCTCCAGGAAATTTGAACTGGTGCCATCTTTTTCTCCAGTGCCTGCTCAACAATTTCACAATCTTTGAAACTCATTGAACTTGGTTAGAAAAATCACTACACATATAGCATCATGCTTAGAATTGCTGATATAGGCATAAACATTCAATGAGTTTTGATAAAAGTGGTACAGATTGAGGTATTTTATCTATTAGGCAGCTTTAAATTAGTTTCATTTGAAAGGGCAACTTAATGCGAAGGGGGGCAACTTAATGAAGAAAAATAAGTAGTTTGAATTTTTAAGGAATGACCCAGTGAAATGGCATTTGTTTAAAAAGGGGGCTAATTGCATTAATTATGTATACCATGCATACATTTAAGCTCCATCCCCCTCCATTTGGTTGATTAGTCTAGAATAGAAAAGCTGCAAACCAGATGAGTGTTTACATTACTATCATGCATGCTCTGTTGGTATACTGCTGCTATTAGCGACACCTAGGAATTTTGTTTGTGACATATTTTTTAGTCCACCCTGGTCCTTAAAAAGGTTTAAAGTAAGAAAAAGACAGACAAACCAAACTGGGTTTACTATTCATCTTAGAAAAAATTTAGAATAGAAAATTTGTGTTCTGGATACAAATTCTTTGTTGATTATATGTGTTACAAATATTTTCTCCCTCTGTGTGGCTTGTACTTTTATTAGTTTTATCTTTTTTTCTTTGAACATTTAAGAAGCTAAAGCAAACACAACCACTATGCTACTATCACACCCAGTGAATTTTTTTAAATGGTGAATATCATCTAATATCTAGTCCATGTTCAGTTTTCTCTGATTGTCTCAAAAATATCTGTGTACAGTTTGTTGTTTGAATCAGGATCCCAACGAAGTCCACAACTGCGTTTAATTGATGTGTCTCTTAAGTCCCCTTACTTTTGTTTTCATGCCATTTATTTATTAATTGTATAATTTTTCACTTTTTAGATTTCACTGATTTCATCCTCTTGGTGTCATTTAACACATTCCCAAATGTCTTATAATTGGGTAGATAAAAAGACTTGAGTAGATTCTGATTTTACTTTTTATTGGCCAAAAATAATTCACAGATGGAAATGTGCTCATCCTATTATGTCATGTCAGGAGGAACATATGTCTTATTCTACTTTAATGATGCTAAGGTAGATGAGTGGGTTCAGGTGTAGTCAAGCCTAATGCATCTGTCCTAATTTCCTCTCTAACCTTTTACCTAATAATATTAGCAGCACTTGCCTAGATCTTTGCCTAGATGTATTTCATTAGAGATTGCAAAATATGATTTTCTAATTCTATTATTCTTCTGGCATTTATTAATTGTTGCCTCATTAACTGTTTTATTACTCTGCAATATCATCCATGTAGAAAAAGTACAAACAAAGAAAGAGAATCAAGCATTTATCCTATTTTTTCTACATGGATGTACCCTGACATCTTAATTTGTATCCTGACAACCTTCAAAGGTGACCCATGGTGTTGTTGATATTTATCATTATGAACTCATAGGTTTAATAAATTGTTAATTTCAATCCGTTGTTATTATCATTTTTAATGACCTTATGGTTTCATCTTTAGCCAATAGGAGTCCCTCAACTTAGCTCTCAGGTGATTTTGATCTAATCCCAGTAGATTTTGAGACTTTCCTTGTTTTCAGAATGACAAGATTCCTCTATCTCGTGTACCCAGATCTGGAATCTGCTATTTTCCCCAAAAAGCCCTGGTTCCCTTTAATGAGAAATGGTATTTAGAAACCACAATTGGGGTACTAGAGTTGCTTATTGATAGTTTTGTTCATATCAACGTGAATTGCTCATTTCCACCCATTTCCTTTCACCCTAGCTCCTCTTTTGTCTGTGCCATTTATTTTGTATTTATTCTCCTGTATTGCTATTTAACTTTTCATTTGCTTACATTTTATTTTCTAAGTAGGCAAACAAGGCACATCTAGGTCTAGAACTCACACCTCATGACTTGTTAGCCAGCATCTTTTTTGGTGCATTGTGGATGAATTGGAAGATTAGGTAGCTGGAGAATTTTGACCTGTTAGATGTTAGCTTTCCCTTTGGGAATTTATGTCTTGAGTTTTTTTATACTTTATCGTCAAAATTAAAGCTGATTTAAGAGAAAAATAAAAATTAGGCAAATATGTGTTGTGTAAGAGGAATTTAGGAGTGAAAAAAAAGGGCTACATTTATAAGCACAGCTTAAAATTACCAACAGAATTGCATAGCCTGATTTCAGTGGATTTGCTGGCACAGGCAAATAAAATACAGTGTACTCCATGCTCCTTGGCTTTCTTTAACAGTCTTACTTCGATTGGTTACACAGACATGGATATTCTTTTATTGCTTGAATACTTAGGAGCTGCTGTGGCTGGATGGGATTTTAAACCTCTCCACCAAACTACAAACCGCCGAGTTACTGCAGTTCACTTTGTCTTGCCCGGCTTTAATGGGTGCGGCGGAATGTACTCTACAAACGAACCAAGAAAGCAGTCACCCACTCTGCAGTGTGAAAGCAAGCTCTGCAATGTGTAAAATAATGGCTTCTTTGAATCCATTAGCTATCTATAAAATGGTGATTTATAATTACCTGTCTGCCTACCATACTAGATTATTGTTTAGAGAAATAGGATAACAAATGTCAATTATTTAGTTAACCACAAGTTGTTATACACAATCAAGGTGGCATTGATTAATTGCATATCTTGGGGGCGTGATTTGGCGTATGAAATTCCAGAAGTTATAACTAGAGTTCTGTTGTCTTCACGGTAACTCAAACAAACCAAACTCTGCATACACCCACATTTACATGAATTAATTCTTAATTCTTTTACTGGTTTGCCAGCATATTGCTCTTCTAAATTCTATCTGTCCCAATTGATGCTTCCTTCTACTACCTTAATGTCAGAAATATAGAACACAATAGATGTATGTGTGTGTGCATGAAAACACGGGGACCAGAATTCAGTCTCTCCACCTTTTCCTGTTTTACAATTTAGTTCAAAGACAGAGCCTATAAATAAGTATGCGTGTTAGTGTCTCAAGAGGGGACTACTTTTAGTCTTTAATTTTATTTGAAGGTTTTACAACTAAGCGTAGCAACCACATTTTGAGACGGCATTTTTCCTGACAGTCCCTCGTCTTGAAAGCTTTTATTACATTCCTGGTGGCTCTGCACGCTGATTTCCATGCCTTAACTGTGGACCCAGTGAAAGACATGTTAATTGCAAGGAGACAAGGAATTTGCTTTCATTTGTATCCACTGTTCTTAGAAATTATTCTCAAGTATTTATGTTGGTTTTAATAAAATATAAGTGACAATGACAGTGGAATATGATACAACACATAAGGAAATGGAAGACACGAAAAATAAAAGAGAATAATAATCAAT
The DNA here is from genome assembly GCF_041296265.1 of Equus caballus. Taxonomy (NCBI): domain Eukaryota; kingdom Metazoa; phylum Chordata; class Mammalia; order Perissodactyla; family Equidae; genus Equus; species Equus caballus. The sequence continues at coordinate 56,773,028 of NC_091703.1, read as the reverse complement.
CAATTGATCTCTCTCCTGCTTTCTCTGAGAATCAATGATTGTTAAATTCTACAGAGCTCTTTGATTTTGACAGTGGGATGATCTTAGTGTGCAAACCTGATTGTCATGCACCCCTGGTTAAAATCCTCCATTGGATTCACTTTGCGGTTTGGGGAGAACTGCTCTCAGTTTAACACACTACATGGGGTCTTTGCTACTTCGCTTTAGCGCCTTCCATCCTCCTCCTGTTCCCACACTCATGCTTCGCTGACCTTCCCTCTGTTCCTAGAACCCACCCAGCTCTCTCCATCTGCAGAAGGGAAAGTTTGTCCTCAGTTCCGGGCAAGGATGGCTCTTCACGTTACTCAAGTGTCAGCTTCAAGGGCACCTTTTCAGAGGCCTTCTCTGGCCTCCATATCTGAAGGAGCCCTTCCTCTCCTCCTGGTCCCGAGTTATACATGACTGTTTGCATTTCTTTATAGCACTTGCCACTATGAAATTATCTCACTCATTTATTTATTTAGTCCCTGGAACATAAACCAAGTGACAGCAGATTCCTTATCTAATTTTGGTCACTTCTGAATTCCCAGCACCTAAAAGATTATCTGTCACATAATAGGCATTTGATAAATATTTGTTGTTGAATGAATAAAGTGGACAGAGTTCTGGAGTGAGAGAACCTGAAGATAAGTTTTGGGTCTGTTTATTACAGTGCATGTGATAGGCAAGCCATATTACCTAAGTAAGCCTTATTTTCCTCCAGGCTTCTTAAGATTGAATGAAATAGTGTGTCTCAAGCATTGTAAACTATAAATTTTCATTATCATAATAATCCTGTGAGGTCAGAGAATATGGGTCATTATTTTTGTAGTTGAAAGGAAAATTACAGATCACCAGTTTTACCTTTTTTTCTTTGAACATTACAACACTGTAAGAAAGATAAATTATAGTTAGTGGTAGTGTTAAATCTATAACCTGGATTGCCTGGTGTATATGTAGCCTAGTGTATATTCCACATTAACAGGTGAGCTCAGTTTAAATTCCTATGTTCCTACATTCTGTCAAAAGTAATTTCCTCTTTTCCCATTATCCATTAAGAACTATGTATATAGCATTAAAAGGTTAACTTTTCCAAAACAGAATTGTCTATGTTGAAAGTGGCATATATTCCTGTATTCCTTAGAGGCCCATTTACTAGCACTGAGGCAGACAACTATGGATTTTATGCTGCATCAGCATTACCTGGGAGCTTGTTAGAAATGAGGACTCTTAGACCATAAACCAAACCTACTGAATCAAAATCTGCATTTTAAAGACCATATGTGACAAACCCTCAGCTAACATCGTACTCAATGGTGAAAAACTGAAAGCCATCCCTCTAAGAACAAGAACAAGGCCACTATGCCCACTTTTGCCGCTCTTTTTAAACATAGTATTAGAAGTCCTAGCTAGAGCAATCAGGCAAGGGAAAGAAATAAGAGGGACCCAGACTGGAAAGGAAGAAGTAAAACTGTCTCTATTTGCAGATGGCATGATTTTATATATAGAAAAATCCTAAAGAATCTGTCAAAAATATTAGAAATAATAAACAAATACAGTAAAGTTGCTAGGTACAACATCAACATACAAAAATCGGTTGCATTTCTATACACTAACAACAAAATAGCAGAAAGAGAATACAATTAAGAATGCAATCTCATTTACAATTGCAACAAACAGAATAAAATACATAGGAATAAGTTTAACCAAAAAGGTGAAAGACCTGCATGCTTAAAACTATAAAACATTGTTGAAAGAAATTGAGGAAGAGACAAATAAATGGAAAGATATTCTGTGCTCTTAGATTGGGAGAATTAACATAGTTAAAGCAGTCTACAAATTCAATGCAATCCTTATCAAGGTCCCAATGACACCCTTCACAGAAATAGAGCAAAGACTCCTAAAATTTATATGGAACAATAAAAGATCCTGAATAGCCAGAGAGATCCTGAGAAAAAAGAACAAAGCTGGAGGTACCACACTTCCTGATTTCAAAATATACTATAACGCTATAGTAATCAAAACAGCATAGTACTGGCATAAAAGCAGATACAGAGATCAATGGAACAGAATTGAGAGCCCAGAAATAAACTAACACATCTATGGGCAGCTAATTTTTGACAAAGGAGCCAAGAACATACAATGGAGAAAGAAAAGTATCTTCAATAAATGGTGTTGGGAAAACTGGACAGTCACATGCAAAAGAATGAAAGTAGACCATTATCTTCCACCATTCACAAAAATTAATTAAAAATGAATGAAAGACTTGAATGTAACATTGGAAACCATAAAACTTCTAAGAGAAAACATAGGCAGTACACTCTTCATCGGTCTTAGCAGCATCTTTGTGAATATCATGTCTCACCATGCAAGGGAAACAAAAGAAAAAATAAACAAATGGGACTACATCAAGTAGTCTATAGCAGACTACAGCTGCACAGCAAAGGAAAGCATCAAAAAAATGAAGAGACGACAAGTGGGAAAAGATATTTGCAAATCATATATCTGATAAGGAGTTAATATCCAAAATATATAAAGAGCTCATATAACTCGACAACAAAAAAAACAAACCTAAATAAAAAATGGGCAAAGGATCTGAACAGATATTTTTCCAAAGAAGATATGCAGATGGCCAAAAGACACATGAAAAGATGTTCAACATCACTAATTATTAGGGAAATGCAAATGAAAACTACAGTGAGATGCTACCTCCTGCCTGTAAGAATGGCTATTATTAAAAAGACAAGAAATAAGAAGTGTTGGAGAGGATATGGAGAAAAGGGAACCTCACACACTTCTAATGGGAATGTAAAGTGGTGCAGACACTATGGAAAACAGTATGGAGATTCCTCAAAAAATTAAGAATAGATCTACCATATGATCCAGCTGTTCCACTCCTGGGTATTTATCCAAAGAACACAAAAACAAATATCAAAAAGATATTTGTACCTCTATGTTCACTGCAGCATTTTCACAATAGCCAAGACTTGCAAACAACCTAAGTGCCCATCAGTGGATGCATGGATAAAAAAGATGTGGTATATATACACAGTGGAATACTGCTTAGCCATAAAAATGGTGAAATCTTGCCATTTGTGACAACACAGAGGGACCTTGAGGGTATTATGCTATGCGAAATAAGTCAGACAGAGAAAGCCAAATACTAAATGATGTCACTCACAAGTGGATAAATACAACAATGAAAAAACATATTGATAGAGATTAGATTGGTGGTTGCCACAGGGGAAGGGGGAAGGCAGGAGGGCGAAAGGGGTAATAGGACACGTGCACAGTGATGAATGGTGATTAGTCTTTGAGTGGTGAACATGACGTAGTCTATACAGAAACCAAAACATAATGACATACACCTGAAATTTATATAATGTTATAAACCAATGTTACCTATGTATTAAAAAAAGCTTCAATAAAGGGAAAAAAAGAATCTGCATCTTACCAAGAGCTCTAAGTGATTTGTATACATGTTAACATTTGAGAAACGAAGATACTAAACATCTGTTGCTACTCTTTGAGTAGCAAACTTTTAGACATTTTTGCTTGTAGAGATTCTCTGAGTTATATTTTTCTATTTGGGGTTGCTAACTTACTTCACTGCTTTGGTGAATAGGACCCATAGGAGTATTTTTTTTTCTTATCATTTTTCATTGCTTATACCAGAATTTCTAGGACTTTGGTGTACATTAGCATATGGGAATTGTTTTTTTAAATGTTTGGTCTCTTGCCCTACAATCTAAAGCTATTAGGTAGGGCCAGGGCATCCATATGTTTAACAAGTTCCCCAGGTGATGGAAGCAAATGCTAAATCTTGATATGCCTCAGTTTATATGCATTGTCTATACGCATATGTACAATGAAATAGCTGTAAAACATATTTATAAGCATACCACTTATGTTTCCACGTTTCAATTATGTTTCAAAATAACATGGCAGTAGCATGTATTTAATGCTTGTTTCATATTGTCTACTTTAATGGTTGTCAATCAAGGATATAATGAAATTAGACTGCTAACTTTAGCCCAAGAATTCTGAAGAAATTAGGTACTACATGGAAATAATGAGGAGTTTTTGGCAGAGGAGCAGAAGAATTTAATTTTGAGGTTTTTGGGAAGGAAGTTAGTGAACATTCATTAGTACACATTGTTGCCATAAACAGCACATCCTGGTGATGACTCACCAGGAACGCTTCTCGCTAACTTTTCTGACCTTCAAGCTCTTTGTCCAGAGGGGCCAGCCTAAGTTGAAAAATGGCAGTGATGATGTCGGAATGATTTTGTTTTTCATTAAGGTATAATTTGTATACAACAAATCATGCAGTTGTTAAGCCTTCCTTTTAACAGCCTTAGACAAATTTTTATGCCTGAATATCATCACTGCAAATGTAGGATATTTTTATCATCAGCAAGATTGTTTGCGCCCCTTTCCAGTTGGCTCCTCCCATCAAAGGCAAATGTTTCCTGACTTCTAACACCAGAGATTACTTTTGTGTTTTGGGACTTCGTGTAACGGGAATCATACTTTGTGTATTCTTTTGTGTTTGGCTTCTTTCGTTAAGTAGAACGTACTTAAAATTTATTCATGTTGTTGGGTGTAGCAGTAGTTCATTATTTTTTGTTGCTATGCATGATTCCATTATGTGAATATACCACGCAACTTGTTTATCCATTCTCCTGTCAATAGTGTTTGAATTATTTTTAGTTTGGGATTATTATGAATAAAACTACTATAAATATCGTGCGAGTCTTTTTGTGGGCTCACATTTTCACTTCTCTGGGTTAACATACCTAGCTGAAGAATTGCTGGTCATAGTTTATCTTTTAAGAACTGAACCTAACAGTTCTCTAAAGTGGCTATATCATTTTTCATTCTCAGCAGCAATGTATATGTTCCAGTTTTTCCACGTGGCCTTATAAATATTTGGTATTGTCATTCTTTTAATTTCAGCCATTTTAGAGGGTATGAATGATATCTTGTTCAAATATACATTTCTCTAATGACTAATGATGAGTACCATGTAATATGCTTATTGGCCATTTCTGTATCTTATGTAATGTGTCTGTTCAGGACTTGGATTGTTTTCCTTTTTGCTATGATTTGTAAGAGTTTTTAAAAATTATGTAGGTTCTGGATATGAGTCATTTTTCATAAGTATTTTATTCTGAATATTGGCTTGCATTCTTAATGTGTCTTTTGAGGAAGAGAATGTTTAATTTTGGTGAAGTCTAACGTATCCTTGTATCCTTTTGTTTTTTTGTGAGGAAGATTGTCCCTGAGCTAACATCTGTTGCCAATCTTCCTCTTTTTGCTTGAGAAACATTGTCCCTGAGCTAACATCTGTTGCCAATCCTCCTCTTTTTGCTTGAGGAAGATTGTCCCTGAGCTAGCATCTGTGCCAGTTTTCCTCTATTTTGTATGTGGGACGCTGCCACAGCATGGCTTGATGAGTGGTACATGGGTGCACACCTGGTATCCAAACCCACATGCCCCAGGCCGTGAAGAAGAGCCCATGAACTCAACCACTGCGTCACTGGGCCCGACCCTAAAGTATCCATTTTTAAAATTGCTAGTGGTTTTTGTATCCTACAAAAATTTGCCTTATCTCTAGGTCGAGAATATACTCTCCTATGTCTTTTTCTAGAAGCCTTATAGTTTTAGCTTTAACATTTAGATCTATGCTTCATCTAATTTTTGTATATTGAATGACATGGGGTCAAGGTTCATTTTATTCTGTTTATCCAGTTGATTCAGCACTACTTATTGAAAAGACTTTCCTATTCAATTACCTTCACATTTTAATCGAAAATCAGTTGACCATGTAAGTGTAGATCTATTTTTGAACTCTATTGTGTTCCATTGTATACATTTATCCCTACACCAATAACATATTTTCTTGATTATTGTAGCTTTTTAGTAAGTCAAAATCAGATAGTGTAGATTCTTCAAATTAGTTATTCTTAATGAAGATTGTTCATTATTCAAGAGTGTTCTTCCTTTAAGATTGTTCTAATTCAAAATCATTTGCATTTTATATAAATTTTAGAATAAGTTTGTCAGTTTCTTTAAAAACTGGTTTGGCTGGGATTGTGTTGAAGCTATAGGTCAATTTGAGGAGGATGGATATATAACTGATACTGAGTCTTTCAATCCATGAATATAGATCTCTCTTTTTATTTGCTTTCTTTAATTTCTCTCAACAATGTATTTTACGTTTTAGTCTAGAGGTATTTGACATTTTTCATTAGCTTTATTTCTAGGTTTATGATGTTTTTGATATTATTGAATATAATATTACAATTTCCCCCCAATTTTGTTGCTAGTATATAGATACACTTTAAAAAATAACTATTAACCTTGTGTCTTATGACCTTGCTAAATTCACTTGCTGGTTCTGCTGGTATTTTGGTAGATTTCAAAAAAATTTTTTTACATAGATAATCATGTTGTCTGTAAATGAGTACAGTTTTATTTCTTTCTTTATGGCCTTTGTGTCTTTTATTTTTCATTTTGAATATAGTGCTAGCTAGGACTCCCTGTACATTTTTTAACAGAAGTGATGTGACAGTATATCCTTAACTTCTTAGTGATTTTGGGGAGAAAGCATTCAGTCTTTCACCATTCAATATGATGGTAGCCGTAGATTTTTCGTAGATGACGTTCATCAGGTTCCCTTCTATTCTTAGTTCACTGAGAGTTTTTATCATGAATGGGTGTTTAATTTTGTTAAATGCCTTAGCTACGTAAATTGAGATGTTCGTGTGATGTTTCTTAGTATAGTAAATTATAACAGTTGAGTTTTGAATGTTAAACCAATCTTGCAACTCTGGGATAAATGTCACTTGATCATGACCTTTTTTATATACTGCTGGATTTGACTTGGAAATATTTCATTATGGATTTTTACATTCTTGTTCATGAAGGGTTATGAACTATAGTGTTCTTATCTTGTAGTATCTTTGTCTAGTTTTCTATTAGGATTGTGTTGACCTCATACCAAAAGTTGGGGAGAGTTCATTCCTCCTCTATTTTCGCTTAATTTCATTTCATGAAAGAGTTTGATTAGTATTATTTTTTTCCTTAAATGTTTGGTAGAAATTACTGGTGAAACTATCTGTATCTAGACTTTTCTTTTTGGGAAAACTTTTGGTTAAAAATTCAATATCTTTAATAGGTAATTTCAATTTAGACCAGTTTCAAAAAGCAGTTTATCCTAGGACTTTGTCCATTTCACCTTTTGATGTCAGTAGGATCTGTAGTGGCATCCCCTACTTCAATATTGACAGAGGAAATTTATGTTTTCTGTCTTATTGATTATTCTTGCTAGGATTTATATTCATTTGTTCTAAGAATTAACTCATTCTTTTAATTGTTTTTCAAGTTTCTATTTCACTGATTATTACTTTCTTTCTTTTACTTTTTTGGGTTTAATTTGTTGTACTTTCTCTAGCTTCTTAGGTCAAAGCTTAGATATTGATTTTTTCTTTTTCTCTAATACATGCTTTTGAAGCTAAACTTTCTCTCTAAGCAGTGCTTTAGCTGCATCATAAAATTTTGACTTTTTAGGGGCTGGCCCCGTGGCCGAGTGGTTAAGTTCTCACGCTCCACTGCAGGTGGCCCAGTGTTTTGTTGGTTTGAATCCTGGGCACGGACATGGCTCTGCTCATCAAACCACGCTGAGGCAGCGTCCCACATGCCACAACTAGAAGGACCCACAGTGAAGAATATATAACTATGTACTGGGGGGCTTTGAGGAGAAAAAGGAAAACAAATCTTTAAAAAAAAAACTTTGATTTTTTAAAAAAAATTATTGATCAGTGTGAAATATTTTTAAAGTTCCCCTTGGATTTCTTTCTTTTTAACTCCTGTATTGTTTAGAAGTAGGTTGCTTAATTTCCAACTATTATGGGATTTTTTTTCACATTTAATACCATTTAGGTCAAAGAAGATAATCTGTGTAATTTCATTTCTTTGGAATTTGAGGCTTGTTTTTTCTCCACCATATGGTCTATTTTGGTTACTCTTTCATATGCAGAACGAAAGAATGTATATTATGCTGTTGTTAGGCAGAGTGTTCTATAAATGTCAACTATGTGAAGTTGGTTGATAATGTTTTTCAAAACTTCTGTATCATTACTAGTTTATTTTCTAATTAAATAATTACTGAAAACTGGATGTTAAAATCTCACATTGTGATTTGAATTTATCTATTTCTCTTTTTAGTTTTTTTCCCCTTTATTGTCCCTGTATTCTGAAGCTTTATTAGGTGTCTACACATTGAGGATTTTTATATCTTTTTGATCCATTGCCCATTTTATTACTATGAAATTTTCATCTAAGATTCTTATTATGTCTCTTTTCTCTGGCTAGTTTTAAGAATTTTCTCTTTTATTTTGATTTTCAACTGATGGAGTATGATGTACCAAGGTGTGACTGACTTTGTATCTTGCTTAGGGCATATGGAACTTCTTTGATCTGATTTTGGTAGCTTTTGTCAATTTGGAAAATTCTTGGCCATTGTATTTTCAAATATTTCTTCATTCACTTTCTCCTTTCCATTTGAAGAATAAATTATTTGCGTGTAAAATCAATCTCACTTGATATTGTCTCATAGATTTCAGATGCTCTCTTCCTTTTATCATTCTCCCTCACCCCTCTTTGGATTTCATTTTGGATAATTTCTATTGACTTATCTTCAAGTTTACTGATGTTTTCCTCTGATGGATGCAAGTAATCCCATTGCATAAATTCTTTTTTGATATATTTTCATTCAAGTGTTTCAGTTTGTATCTTTTTTAGTTTCCATCTCTCTTCTGGAATTTCCCATGCTTTTGCACATTGTTGTCCATCTTATTCATTAGATCCTTTATCATATTTCTCAGGGCCATTTTACAAACTCTGTTTGATATTTCTGATATTTAGATCATCTCTGGATTTTGCTTATACTGAGTGTTTTTCTCCTGATCAGAAATTACATTTTCTTACTTCTCATATCTTGGGAGAACTTTGGGAGATTTCTTGTAGCTTGTCAGTATGGTTTTCAGCTTTTTGTATTTCTGAGGTCTATTTTTCCCTCTTGTCCTTCTTTTGGCTTTTTGCTTTTTGAGATATCTCTCTTCACTGTAGTGAGGGACTGGAGTGCCTTGGAGCGACTTCCCTCCATTCTGTTTCTTCTCCCTGAGCCTTCAGCAAGCCAATGCTTTGTATTTGAGGAATTTCCTGGGTACCTGAATGGCTTGGGTGGGGGGAAATCTCTCTAGGCTGTTCTATATCTATACTGCTCTCAACTTTCTCTGTATTATTTATCTACTCCATACACTCAGTTAAGTGCATGGGTCGGGGCATACTCGCTCTGTAGCTGGGGCCTGTCAGGATTCTAAATCTGTCACACCAGCCTCAACTGATTTCTTCCATGTTGTGGCAAATTCCTACTCTGCTAGAGATGAAAGCAGCCCTGAATCTCTTCTATCTTATAAAGGATTAATAACTCTTGGAATTTATTTCATTTTTCCTTTAAATCCTTTCTTTTCTGCTGGATTTAAAAAGACTAAAGTTTTATAGTTTATCTGTCATGTTCTTATTGTTGAGAGTGATAGTTGCTTGTAACTTTCCATATTCTAACCAGCAGTGAAGTCCTTGGACTAAATTAGAAGACATTAAAGTCATATAACTGAGTGGTTATGAATCAAATAAAATAGATCTTAATGTTTATAATTATACCCCATTAAAAAAATTAAATCCTATCATTAAGTTTTATCATATAAATATTTTTACTAGAGACCCTCTGAGTGTTTCTTAAATACAAATCATTATTTAAAAGGAGAATGTTGACAACCATTGAGAAAATGAAAATAATCTGACAAGGCTCTACAAGATATGCTAAAAGGAAGAATTCTAGTAATTATTTTGGGCAAAGCCCGAAGTTTTAGAAAATTTCATACTTTTCCAAGATAATTATGAATTAAAAGACTTATCATGGTCTTTATCAGCTCCTACTCATTGTCCTCTTGTGTTAATATATTTAAAATGTGGCTGTTTTAGACACATAAGTGAATTCTAAGGATAGTAAAAATTAAGTATACTCCAACTGGGTATTACAATTTGAAAATTTAAACTTATAATGGCTGGCTATTTGTCTTTATTTTTCTAATATATTTAACTTTCCTTTTTTTCTTTTTTCTTTTTAGGAATCCTAAGACCAAAATAGTAGATTGAAAACAGAAACATGGCTCACCATATTACATTTCTTTGGATAGTTTTGGTCCTGCTTCTTCAGAATTCTGTATTAGCTGAAGATGGGGAAGTAAGATCAAGTAAGAACTATCAGCATTGTCCCTTTTTGTTATCAACAAGTTGATTGTGGAAATCAAATTAGGGAAGCTCAAGCAGTGGTTTTAAGAATCTTATTTGATTTTCTTTGATGCTGTAATTCCCTAAAATAAATGAATTGCTATGTTACACATTAACGGAGAGGAAAAGCTTCCATCAGAGGTAATTTTGAGAAAACTCTCTGGTAATTGTTTATTCTATTAATCAGTCTTTGGAATAAACAGTCTGGTATTAAGTTCATGTGCAGCCATTCATGAGCCTCATGATATGGAGATAAAGAAAGTATCTACCTCATAGGATAGTTATCAGGATATAGGATGGTTATCGGGACCATCCTATGATGTTATCTCATAGAGATAATGAGACAATTCATGTAAATGAGATAATGCATGTACATGGCCTAGCACAGGGACATCTCAGTAAATTTAACTATTATTCTGATTGCCTGTATAAAAGCTTGCAGTAGAGAAGGGGGTGATATTAACTGTAGTTCTAACAGGCCATCATTTACAGATATCATACTTTTTAAAAAAGTTTGCTTATAGTCATATTTTAAAACTCATTAACTAAACACCCTACTATAAATTAATTAAGGCTTCTATAACAGTTAAATCTGATGGTTTGACAACTTGACTCAACTTGGCTTAAAATTTATTAAAACCATAATATTTAATGTTTGCATAACCCTTTTATAGTTTAATCCACCCAAATAATTTACAAGGTAAATACTCTTTTCTCTGTTTTTTGAGTGGCGAAAAAAGATTCACAAAATTTAAGGGGCTAACCTAGTGTCATACAGCTGGTTAGAGCTGTAACTAGTATTTGAACTATGCTTTTGATCTTCCTTCAGTTCATTCCTTTTCTATGACACTGGTGACTCATCTCTCTAAGGAGGAGGTCTCTTGGAATGGTATTTGGTGTGGGGTTTATAAATGGCAATAGTTGCTTTTGTACCCATGTTCTTGTCTAACCTTGAGTTATGAAATATATGCTCTGTGGCTCTGGAAAGGGGTAGGAAGGGCCAAGAATAACCTTGTAAGAGTTTATAACCAGTGAATCGAGCGGCAAACAAACACTAGCGGGTCTAGACAATAGTAAGTCTCATAGTATTTAGGAATAGCAACATTGAGGAGTGTTGCAAACACAACTTCCCTGTCCTTTTGTCTCTCCCACAAAAACCCCATAAAGGCATAACCCGTAATCCCAGTCCACCTTCCAAAAATAACAGAAGAACTGCGTTCCCATGGGTTAGAAAATTTGCCTCTGGCAGAATTCCCTTTCCGCTGTCCCTGCCCTGAAATCTGGCCGAGCTCACCATGGCCGAGGTTGTTGGAATAGTGTCCCTCATGCCCTTCTGCACTTCACCACCACCTGCCTTATAGCACCTTAGGAATAGCATCATAATCACAGTTACATTTTTGAGACAAATGCATGTTTTTGGAGATTTTTTTTGGTAACGTATTGACTGTTATACATGTTCCTGATAATGTTGTTTATTTTTACTGGTTATTGTGATGGGTGAGTTGAGATAATGATAAAACTGAGACGTCTTCGTGTAAGCCTTGTCATCATCCCAGATATGAAAGTAGACAAAGATGAGGAAAAGAATGGAGAGGAAAGGAGGGAGTGAGGAAGAGGAAGAGAGATTGATTTATTGATTGACTCCTAAGGAGATGCAAAAATACTAATTGCCACTAAACAATTTCTATTCCAGTACTATCCTTTGCAATTATGCTACCTTATTTTTAACATATACAGAAAATAAATCCTCCTTGTTATAACTTTAAACTGGACATCTGATCACAACTTAAGGGAGACCATTAAAATGAGCAAAAACACAAGTCTTAAAATTTGCTATCATATTACCTTGATTCATCTTGCCTTCTTCCAATGCATCATCTCTGGGGACATGTGATCCTTATCATATGGATCATAAACAGTAGTATTTTTGCTACTCTGAGTGGAGAAGTTAGAGAAGGAGAAGGCAAATACAGCTGTTCCTTTCAGTGCACTCTGTTGGCTATTTCAAACTATTGGAATTACCCAAATAAACCAGTGTGTGTTTTAGGCTGTGTGTCTCTCATCTCTGGACCTTTGCACTTGCTGTCCCCTCTGATGAGAATGTCCTCCTCTTTACCTGGCTAGAGCTCTCCTTTCACATCTCAGATTGCCCATCAGCTTTCCCACAAAACCTCTGCCTTTCCACAGTGAGGTTGCTATCCCCTCCTAAATGTTCTCATAATACTTTGTACTTTCCCTAACCAGACAGTTGTCTGTTTTACTAGACTGTGAGCATTTTGAGATATCTTATGTATCTTTGAAGCCAGTACTTAGCATGATATCAGGCACAGAGTAGGGATTCCATATACTGAAAGAATGAAATAGGGTGGAAGAGTTAAGAAGATTTTTTTTGACTACAGAAGTATTTTTTAATTTGTATTTTTTTTATTGAGGTCATAATGGTTTATAACATTGTGAAATTACAGGTGTACATTATTATTTATCAGTTTCTGTATATACTGCATTGTGCTCACTACCGAGTCTAATTTTTATCCATCACCTCATATATCCATCACCCCCTGAAGATTTTTCTTTCTTTCCACAAGTGTTTAGAATTTGTCCAGATATAACTCGTACCAAAGATAGTCTTTTTCCAATAGAACTCTACGATGTGCTGATCGCACAAGTTTCCTGGTTTCTTGAAACAAGAATCTTCATCTGTACGGAGAAAGAAATAGCTTTATACCCTTGAGCATAGGTTCACTGAGCACATTATTGGCCGAAGATGAGAGCTCAGACATTTAAAAACTTGTCTTGCGCATAGTGCAAGAGTGACTGCTTTGGTAATCTTGGTTTGTATTAACTTTTATCAACTATATCAAAGAATATGGATCTTTATTGGCTAGTTGAGTCCTGGAGTTGGCAGAGAGTTTGTTTTGAATTTCTTTCTTCCTATTCATTGATTTATTTATATTTTTGTAAATATTTCAGGTTAGTATTAAGCTAAATGTATTTCATTGATGACTTGATAATGTTAGTATATACCTGAAAATCATGCATTTATTATTTTTTTTTTGTGTTTTCATTTATTCAGGGGGGAATTAGAATCAAATGTTGCTTTATGGTAATACCTGCCCCTACAGAGAGATATCTAGATATCATATTCATATACAGCATGCATTTTTTAAATTCCCTACCTTTAAAGCTGAGTCATTAATCCTTAAGACAAGAGAATTCAAGGAAATCAACAAAAGTAATAGTCGTCATTTATAAAGAATTTTCACGAGCTAGGCAGTATATCTTATTTAATCACAAAGCTCCTATGTACTGGTTACTATTTTTCTTTCTTTTTTTTTAGTTTCAGCTCTGTCGAGGTATAATTGACATAAAAATTATAAGATGTTTAAGTGAACATTGTGGTGATTTGATATACATACACATTGTGAAAGGATTCCCTCCATCTGCTCAATGAAAAATGATGCGTTTAGCACCTTCCAGTTTTTGCTTTTGACACAACAAACGTGCTCTGATGGCTTTCTTTTCACTTAGGTTGTCGTACTGCTCCGACAGATTTAGTTTTCATCTTAGATGGCTCTTACAGTGTTGGCCCAGAAAACTTTGAAATAGTGAAGAAGTGGCTTGTCAACATCACAAGAAACTTTGACATAGGACCGAAGTTTATTCAGGTTGGAGTGGTCCAGTATAGTGACTACCCCGTCCTGGAGATTCCCCTCGGAAGCCATGATTCGGGAGAGAATCTGATGGCCGCGATGGAATCCATACACTACTTAGGAGGAAACACAAGGACTGGAAAGGCCATCCAGTTTGCACTTGATTACCTTTTTGCCAAGTCCTCAAGATTTCTGACTAAGATAGCGGTAGTACTTACGGATGGTAAATCCCAAGATGAAGTCAAGGATGCAGCAGAAGCAGCAAGAGAAAGTAAAATAATATTATTTGCTATTGGAGTTGGTTCAGAAACAGAAGAGGCAGAACTCAGAGCTATTGCCAACAAGCCTTCATCTACTTACGTGTTTTATGTGGAAGACTATATCGCAATATCCAAAATAAGGGAGGTGATGAAGCAGAAACTTTGTGAAGGTAAGTCAATAATTTGGAAACAATTCATAATTGCACTTTCTTACATTTTGGTATAACCTGTGCATTTACACTGCTGTGGACAGTTATATTTAATGTCAAATTATTATGTTTGAATTCAGATGAGCACAAATTTTTGTTAGATTTTTTTCTGGATAAATTTTGTTTGTAGAAATAATTACTTTCTTATAAAATCTACAATTGGAAACTATAATATTTTATTATATTTGTTGTTTTTTCCTTTCAATTACAACGTATCTATAGTGGAGATGGTAGAGAAAATATAGTCACATAAAGAATAAAAATATATGTAAACCATACCACTCCTGTTAACGAGTTTTTCCATTTTTTTTCATTCCAGTCTCTTTTTTTATTTCTGTATGTTTGAGAGTTTATTCATGTGCCTAAATAAAGATAATATTGTATATATAATTTCCTACTCTATTTTCATATTATTATTCTATTATATGTATAATTTTCATACTCTATTAGCATGATAGCAGACAATCTCCTAAGATAATTTAATAATGTCCCTATTTTTATACATTTAGTTCATTTTAAGTTTTTCTAATATAAATATAAATATAAAAAGTGACTATTCTTGTACGTAATTCTAAATGGGAATCTCTCATTATTTTTTCAGAAAACAAAGGTCAAATTACTAACATTTTTAAAGCCCTGGAAACATGTCAGCAACTGCACTTGAGAGAGACTTTAAGTCCCACTAGCCGGGAGAGAACATTTGAAAATATAGTACTTACCAACCCTTAATTATGTTTATGTCATTCTATAAAATCTAAGTTCATGTTTATGATAACTCCATGGCATTGGAAACTTCTGATTTTTGGTAAAAATTAATCCTGTTAGGATATAGGTATGCTTCTATTCAGATTATTTTGGGGGAAGAATAATTTTTTCATATCTTTTTTTTTTTTTTTTGGTGAGGAAGAATGGCCCTAAGCTAACATCTATTGCCAATCCTCTTCTTTTTGCTTGAGGAAGATTGTTGCTGATCTAACATCTGTGCCAGTCTTCCTCTATTTTGTATGTGGGATGCTGCCGCCCACAGCATGGCTTGATGAGGGTGTGTCGGTCCGTGCCCAGGATCCCAACCTGTGAACCCCAGGCTGAACGCATGAACTTAACCACTACACCACTGGGCCGGCCCCCATATATTTTATTTTTAAGACCATAGGCATTTAATATTTCCATATACCTTAAAAAGATTCATGTAAAATTGAAAGGCTCTTATCTAGTTTACTTACAAAAACTCCAAAAATAGGTTGGTTCACATTTGATATAAAAATTTCTAAATGATTGTGGCTTAGAAAACAAATTTATTCCTCTATTTTCTTCATATTTGGGGGACATGGTAGAGAAAAACAGTTTAAACTTTTTTTAAGATGATTTAAGAAAGCGTAGAAAATTAAGCATTTTCTTTAATTAAATTTTTGAAAAGGTGCAATAATAAGTACAGACGGTCATCACAGTATTGTTTTTTGAGTGTCTAACAGAAGGCTGTGTTGACTTTTGTCGTCTTAAACAGGGACTTAGGTTTTTAATAGTTGTCTGACTAGTTGGAATTCTTTGGTTTTAAAGCTCGGTATATTTTGTTATTAAAATACACTTTTCATGGTGAAACTTCACTTACCATTCATTTTTATCCTAAAATAGAAATTTGATTGAATACATTTGTTAAATATCTGCTTCAGAAACTTTTCCTGTAGATGTGTATTTTGGTGAATGCATCCTCTCTATTGAAAAAATTCAAATTACATATGAAAGAGGAGCTGTGTTTAAAGGGGTGAAAAATTCTTTCAGCTAAAATGTACAATCTGTAAAGAAAAAACATTCAAATTTGAAATCTTGCCAAATATTTCTTCATCCACACTCAAAGAATAAGTAATGTCTGTATAACTATTTAGTTCACATATATGCTGTACAATAGCCATCTTTTAAAATGTCATTTTTGAAATTGTTTATGGAATACATGGGCTTTTTGCACTTGACTTTCTGTACCGTATTAGATTATGACTAAGGCACTAAATTAATGCATTGCTATATTGCAGCAGCCTCAAGACATGTAATTTGTATTTGAATTATTTGACAGTCTTTCTTTTTTTTCTTTTTTCTTTTTTTACTAATAGTTAACTTCTACTTTGATGTGCTTAGCAGGATTACCCTTTCTTACTACGTTCATTTTTTTATACTCTGCTGTGGTTCATCCACAATGAACAAAATATTAGTACCTCTTTGTTCCCACACGAATTATTTCATCTTCACAGACCTACCATTTTCCTGGAGGTATATTCTGCAATACATTCCTCATTTCAGGACTGCCATTTTGTGATGGGCAATGATTTCGTTCTTTATCTGAGAGTCTAAAGTTTTAAAAATTTTATTCTATTCTTTTTTGTGGCAAAAACACGTAATATGCGATCTACTCTCAAGACATTTTAAGTGTACAGTACAGTACTGTTAACAACAAGTATAATGTTGCACTGTAGATATCTAGAACTTTTTCATGTTGCATGACTGAAACTTATATGCCCATTGAACAGGAACTCCCCATTTCCCCCTGCCCCCAACCCTGGCAAACACCATTCTACTTTCTGTTTCTGTGAGTTTGACTATCTTCGATGCTTCACAAAGGTAGAATCGTGTATTTGTCTTCTGTGACTGGCCATTAGGATTTTGATAGAGACTGCGTTGAATCTGTGGATCACTTTGGGTGATATGGACGTTTTTACAACATTAAGTTTACCAAAGCATGAACATGAGCTCTTTGTTTGTTTGTGATTTCTTTTATTTCTTTCAGCAGTGTTTTGTAGTTTTAAACATTCAAGTCTTTTCACCTCCTTGGTTAAGTTTATTCCTTAGTATTTTCTTATTTTTGAATCTCTGGCTAGTACTTCCAGTATGTTGAATAGAAGTGGTGAGGGTGAGCATCTTTATCTTGTTCCTGATCTTAGAGGAAGATCTTTCAGTTTTTCACTGTTGAGTATGATGCTAGCTATGGGCTTATCATATATACTCTTTATTATGTTGAGGTAAATTTCTTCTGTACTTAGTTTTTTTGAGTGTTTTATCATGAAAGACTGTTAAATTTTGTCGAGTGCTTTCTCTGCATCAGTTGAGACAATCATGTGACTTGTACCCTTCATTCTGTTAATGTGGTGTATCACATTGATTGATTTTATAGGTTGAACCATCTTTTCATCACAAGGATAAATCCCACTTGGTCATGGGGTATGATCCTTTTTAATCCTTTTGATATGCTGTTGAGTTTAATTTGGTGGTATTTTGTGGAGGATTTTTGCATGTATGTTCATTAGGAATATTGGCCTGTAGTGTCTTTTTCTGGCTTTGGTATCAGGACAATGCTTACCTCATAAAAAGAGTTTGGAAGTATTCCCTCCTCTTCAGCTTTCTGAAAGCGTTTGAGAAGGACTGGTATTAACTCTTATTTAAATGTTTGGTAGAATTCACCAGTGAAGACATCTGGTCTTGGGCTTTTCCTTGTCAGGAGGTTTTTGATTACTAATTCAGTATCCTTACTAGTTATAGGTCTGTTCAGATTTTCTATTTCTTCATGATTCTGTCTTGGTAGGTTGTATATTCTAGGATTTCTTCTAGGTTATCAAATTCATTGGCGTATAGTTGTTGCAGTCTCTTATGATCCTTTGTTCTTCTGTGGTATCTGTTGTAATGTCTTTGTTTTTATTTCTAATTTTATTTATTTGAATCTTCTCTCTCTTTTTCTTGGTTAATCTAGTTAAAAGTTTGTTAGTTTTATTGATATTTTCTAAAAACCAACTCAATTTTGTTGAGTGTTGTACTATTATGTATTTCACTTATTTGTGCTTTAATTTTAATTATTTCCTTCCTTTTGCAAATTTTGGCCTTAGTTTGTTTTTCTTTTTCTGGTTCCTTGACATGTAAAGTTAGGTTGTTTATTTGAGATCTTTATTCTTTTTTAACGTAGATTTTTATTGTTATAAATTGTCTTCTTAGTACTGCTTTTGCTATATCCCATAAGTTTGATATATTCTGTTTTAGTTTTTGTTGGTCTCAAGATATTTTCTAATCTCCCTTTTGATTTCTTCTTTGGCTCAATGGTTGTTCAAGAGCATGTTATTTAATTTTAACATATTTGTGAATTTTCCAGTTTTCCTCCTGCCATTAATTTCTATTTTCATTCCATTGTGGTTGGAAAATATAGTTGGTATGATTTCAGTCTTCTTAAATTTGATAAGACTTGTCTTTTGACCTAACATGTGCTCTCTACTGGAGAATGCTTTGTTTGTGATTAAGAAGAATGTGTATTCTGCTGCTGTGTGGTGAAATATTCTGTATATGTCTGTTAGATCCATTTGATCTATAGTGTTGCTCAAGTCCTCTGTTTCCTTTTTGATCTTCTCTCTGGATGTTCTATCCATTATTGAAAGTGGAGTATTAAAGTCCTTTACTATTATTGTTTGCTATCTATTTCTTCCTTCAACTCTGTCAATGTTTGCTTCATATTTCGAGTGCTATGATGTTGGGTGCATATATATTTGTAATTATTATGTCTTGCTGGTGAATTGACTCTTCTGTTATTATATAATGTCCTTTCTTTCTTTTGGCAGTTTTTTACTTAAAGTCTATTTTGTCTGATACAGGTATTTCCACCTTTGCTCTCTTTTGGTTACCATTTGTGTGGAGTATCTTTTTCTATCCCTTACTTTTAGCCTGTGTGTGTCCTTAATTCTAAAGTACATCTCTTGTAGATAATATATAGTTGCATCTTGTTTCTTATTCATTTAGCCACTCTGTGTATTTTAATTGGGAGTTTAATCCATTTACATCTGAAGTAATTACTGATAGGGAAGGATTTAATATTGCCATTTTGTTAATTATATTCTGTTTGTCTTATAGCTTTTTTTGTCCCTCTTTTCTCCCTTGCTGTCTTCTTTTGTGTTTCACTGATTTTTACTGATATGCTTTGATTCCTTTCTCATTTTCTTTTGTGTCTCTTCTATAGGTATTTTCTTTGTGGTTCCCATGATGGTTGCATAAAACATCATCTAGTTATAACAATTTATTTTGAGCTGATAACTTAACTTCAATCACATACAAAAACTCTACATTTTTGCTTCTCCCTGCCCCCCTTATACTTTGTTATTATGTCACAAATTACATCATCTTATATTGTGTATCTGTCAAGATTTTTACAGTTATAGTTATTGTTTATACTTTTGCCTTTTAACTTCTATATCAGAATTAAAAGTGATTTACACACCGCTGTTACAGTATTACACTTTTCTGAATTTGTCTATGTATTTACTCTTCCCAGAAGTTTTATACTTTCCAATGCTTTTGTGTTGCTGTTTAATGTCCTTTCATTTCAACTTGAAGGACTTCCTTAGTATTTCTTGTAAGGCAAGTTTGGGGGTAATGAACTCCATCAGCTTTTTTTAATCTGCGAAAGTGTTTATTTCTCCTTCATTTTTCAAGGACATTTTTGCCAGATATAGTATTTTTGGTTGGCAAAGTTTTTTCCCCAGTACTTGGAATATATCATTCCATTCCCTGTGGCCTGTAAAGTTTCTGCTGAGAAATCTGCTGATAGTCTTTTGGGATACCCTTGTGCATAATGAGTTGCTTTTCTCTTGCTGCTTTCAGAATTCTCTCTTCATCTTTGGTTTTTGACAATTCGAATATAATGTATCTTGATGTGGATTTCTTTGAGTTCTTGAATCTGGATGTCCATTTCCTTTCCTAGATTTGAGAAGCTTTTGGCTATTATTTCTTTAAATAAACTCTGTCTCTTTTTGTGTTCTTCGGTAACTCCCATAATGTGTATATTGATCTACTTGATGTTGTCTCATAAGTCATTTAGGCTTCCTTCAATGTTTCTCATTCTTTTAAATTTTTGTTTTTCTGCCTGGATAATTTCAAATGACCTATCTTCAAGTTTGCTGATTCTTTCTTTTACTTGATCAAGTCTGATTTTGAAACCCTCCAGTCAATTTTTCAGTAGTTCTTCAGCTTCAAAATTTCTGTTTTGTTCTTCTTTATATTTTCTTTCTTCTTGTTAATATTCTCGTTTTGTTCATGCATCATTTTCTTGAGCTTGTACAACATCTTTATGATGGTTATTTTGAGTTCTGTAAGATAATGTATCTCTCTTTCTGTAGGGTGAGTACCTAGAGGGTAATGTTGTTCCTTTAATTGCGCCATGTTTCCCTGTTTCTTTGTGTATCTCATAGCTTTGTTTTGGGATCGACATATTTAGAAAAAGTCATCTCTCTAGTCTTTACCAACTGGTTTTGTACAGGGGAAGTCCCTCACCAATCAGTCTGGCTTGAGATTCTGGGGGCCTCTGAGACCTTTTTTTTTGGGGGGAGGGGTGTTATTTCCCTGGGCCTATGTGGGCAATTTCTTAATTAGAGAGCCTTGCTGGTTTCTTTTTCAGGAGCTCATAATCTCTCCCTCCCTTTGGTGTCTGTCTGAAGCACTTCAAATTCTCTAGTTCTGTAGCCAAAGTTTGTCTATGCTCCCATGTTCTCAGTGGCCCCCAGGCATCCAAGGTATTCTGATTCCCTGTCAGCATCCTTAGTCAGGCAAAACCAATATCATTCCATCAGGCAGCCCTTGGAAAGCTGGAATTCTGGATACATGTTCTACTCTTTTCTCTTCCTCCTGAGGGAGAAGCCTCAAATTGCATGTGTTCTCCTGATCATGCTGAGCCATACCAGCTACCACAAGCTACTCTCCATTCTTCTTTGTTCTTAGCAGCCTCCAGGCATCCAAATGATTCAAGTTCCTTCAGTGCTCCAAATGAGGTGAGAGAGAAACCAGTCTCTTGGGCAGCCTTCTGGAAAGCTGGAGCATTGGTTGTACATTCAACTCTTTTCTTTGTGAGAAAACATCACAAGCTAGGGCATTCTCTACTAGAACTTATTTATTCAGGCTTGGGGGAGGCACTGATGTGTATAAAGTAAAGTTACTGTTATTATCTGTTTCAATGAGGCTGTTCTTGGCTTTGTGCTCACCTGGGGTACCTCAAATTCCTAATTGGAATTTGGAATTCTCATAAAGGTATTTTGCTCTATATACTATTGTTAAATCAGTGTTTCAGTGGTGTGGGCTGGGACTTCATCTTCCACCATCTTGCTTACGTCACTCTTCTGTTCCTTTTTTGAGTCAACCAGGCATGGGCTTGGTGCCATAGAATTAGGAGGGAGAAAGAAAGTAATTTCCCCTTGTGCCCTGGAATATACCTTCCTTAGGTGTCTTTAAGGGCTTCCAAGAGCCTGAATTGAATTACTGAATTTCAGGACTCATATTTTAAGTCGGGTGTGTTGAACTTGCCTTTGCACATGTGGGTAATTAAAGAACAGGGTCTAGAAAACTGCCTGTTTCTTCTTACTGTTCCGTGTTCCACCATCTTGACTTTTGGATGAAGCAGGAAATTTATCTATTTCTTAAAAGAGTATCTGGTATTGACTTGCTCAAAAGGGGCTAAAAGCCGGAGAACAGAAGGCAATTAGCTGAGCAAACTTAGCCTTATCTTCTTTGAGAGAGGGGGAGAGAAAGACTGCTTGCCTGAGTGGAACTTTGGCATCTTTCATCCAAAAAATCTTTGGAGCTTTTGTCCTTACAGTTCTTTCCACCATGCTGCACTTTAACTTGGAATGATGTTCAGAACTTCTCCTGAATTTCTTTTCCTCCCATTAAAAATTACTCATGCTTTCTACTACTCTTTGCTTAGAGATTGCTATATAATATGATTACCTATTTCAAGCCTTATAATGCTTTGTAATAATGGCCTGGTATATTACCCTACCCTACTCAGTTCAGTTTGCATTTCAGTAGAAGTCACAAAGGTTAAGGGTACACATATCAGGAGCCATGGCCAGGTCAACCAAGATGTTTTTAGAGGTGGTGAATATTTTAGCTTCCATGGTTTAATAACATATCTGTGATTAATTTCTCTGCTCTCACACTAAACTGATTCTGTTCCATTCTGCCTCTCTGCTCTTGTTATACATGTGCATGAATTCCCAACCACTGTGTTGGGGCGGGGGGAGATGAGAGGTGGGAAGTGGGGTGAAGTTTGGCAGATGGGATAGGATTGGTCTGATATTTCATAAAACTTCATCAGATATTCAGGGGAATTGCTCTGTATTCTATTTTCAGATTAAAAGAATTTGAATCTAATCTGAATTGAAGGCAACTTACATTGTCAGGGTTTTGTGGTATATCAAAAAAGATGAATTTTCCATTCATTTAATTAGAGAGTCTAGAGCTGTGTTTCAAATAAAGAACCATGATATGTTTATATTTTATGTGAAAAGCTGTGCTTAGGTATTCACTAGAAAGAGTAGAATGACTATGGCACGATTCAGAAAATATACGAATTACAGAGTATAGACCTTGCCATCAGTGTTTATGATTGGATCTAGATGCAGCTGTTTAAATTAATTGTTTCTAGGAAAGGAATAAACAAGAAAACATTCAGAATAATTTTCTTTAGGAATGTTTAAAACTTGTATGAATAGCCCATTCTCCCCTCCTTTCTCTCTCTCTGAAATATTATGTATAATGTCTATCATCTAACTATATATTTTATTCTCATAAGACCTCCATCCTTTTAAAGTGGCGAGGGGCATGATAGTAGGAGTGAAAATTGGTACAACCACTTTGGAAAAGTTTTTGGCGGTATCTACTAGGACAAAGCACACAGCTACCCTAGAAAAAGCAGTTCTACTCCTAGATAATGGACTATGAGAAATAAGTTTATATCTTCAAGAAAATACATATTCCAGGATGTTCATAGCAGCTTTATTAAAAATAGCTCAAATTGGAAACAACTCAAATGATTGCCCACAGGAAAACAGATAAATTCATCGTAGTATAATTCATGCAATGGAATACTACACAGCAACAAAAAGAACAAGTCACTGTTATGTGCAACAGCATGGATAATTCCACAGACATTGTGTTGAGCAAGAGAAGTCAAATAAAAGAGTGATACTGTATGGTTCATTTATATTAAGTTCAAGAACAGACAAAACTAAATTAATCAATGGTGATAGAAACCATAACAGTGGTGGCCTCTGTGGTGGTGGTTATTGTCTGTGAAAGAACATAAATAGCTTTCTAAGGTGTTGGACATGTTCCTTGTCTTATCTGGGTGCTAGTTAAATGAGTGTATACGTATGTGCCAATTGAGCTGTGTGCTTAAGATGAGAGCATTTTTACTGAATGTAGGTTGTCTCTTGATAAAAAAGTTTTAAAAAATTCAGTAAGCACAATATCTGTTAAAGTAAAGCACTATCTGCTCATGGTTTTTTCTATAAACCTGATGCCATATGATTATATGGTGGCCCAGCCCAGTTTCTGGAGTCAGGACCAGATTTGGGTTTGATTCCTGACTTTTCAACATCAGTTCCTTAAAGTGTGACTTTGGGCTAAGGGACTGACTCCCACCTTGATGACATAAACTGTTTTTTGTGAGTGTTAATATCAGTGTGCTAGAGAGGCGAAGGGACACATTAAGATGCCTGGATGTCTGGTTAAAAAAAAATAGAGTTTGTATGTGAAATGATACATGACTGTAATCTCTGACCAAAGTTCTTCCTATTCAAATTAAAAATGAAAAAAAAAAAAAGCAGTAAAGAATGAGGTAAAGGAATTGGACACGTACTATTGTCTGGATATGTGGAAAGGCAAAACACATTACCTTTCCTCCATCTATAGTACTCAAACTCGGGAAAGAATAACAAAAACAATTTCACCACATAATCAATGCTTTTAAAATGAAAAATGGCAAAACCAGATGTTATTTTTATAATTTTTAAGCCTTTAAAATTATGTAACTATTTTCTAAGCCAAATGGATTTCCATTTCTTATATTTTTTTCTTATTGTCAAAAAGTAATATATCTATGATAAGTGAGGCTCTTACTGGTGCAAAAGATTTTGACTTTTCTGGTTTGTACACAAGTTGTGCTAAGGGCTAGTTAGAGTCTATTTTCCCATTGACTTATCACCGAATGGAATGTTACGAAAATCTATGCTTAATATGCCCGTTTTCTGTCAGCGTGCATCTGGCAGACACCTTCCTCAGATAGAGGACTGCTAACTCTAAATCAACCAAGGTTTCAAGACAATGGGATTACTTGCTGGTAAAGGAGAATGAGATCATTCAATCTGTAATGAGAAAAGAAATTGTGTGAAGTTGGTGCTGTTTTCCTTGTTATTTACCTAATCTTTGGCAAGAGGATTTCTACTTGGATAATTTGTTTTGGTTTCCCTATTGTTATTTTATTGTATTTCCAATATGATGTGATGGAGTCTCAGTCATCACAATCTTGGTACTAAACTGAAATGATGGTGACTGTGCCTCCTTTTTGTTGAACTTGTGCACGATATTAAAGTTCACGATGATAGAAGGGATGTTCAGGAAGACAAATGTATTAAATGCCACTGAACACCATTGGAAGTGTGTATCAATGACACATATACTCCTGTTTGCCTTACATTAAAGCTAAGTTCAATCCAGGAGAGCATGAAGAAGTTGACTTGCACAGATCTGAGCTCTACCAGAGGCATCATGGACCACTCTGTTTTGTTGGACAATCAGGTCTGGATTAGTGAAATTACTTTTAGTTTCTGACTGCAACTTCCTTGATAGACTTCCTCAGGTCTCAATAAAATATGCGACTTCTGGAGAGGATTGACACACAAACTACCTGGCAATGTGGAATTGGACTGAGTAGGCACTTGGAAACTAGGCTAGATATGTTCTGGAATAGTGTGTTCATCAGTGCCTCTGTGATATTAACTTATAACTAGAAAGGTGTAGCTGGACATATTTCATTGCCATGGCCAGACTCAAGATATATACAGTTTTTGTGTCCCCATCCATGGTGGGATGTTAAATAAAACACATTTTTTTATTATTTTGATAAGACTGAATTACTTCTATTACTAAGCCCTGAAATTTAACAGGAAAACAAATATTACCGGACACCAGTGCTCAAAATAAATGGAATAATCTGTATTCATCCTAGAAAACATTCTTGTTCCCAATGCTCTCTGAACATTTTGGAGTAAAATGAAGTTATAACTGTAGTCTGTGTAGGAAACCGTGTGTGAACTTAGGTCTTCTGTGTTTTGCCCTTGCTCCTGAACGCACTCCCTTATGCGAACTTGGTTTATCTAGATTGTTCTACTTACCTGTTGGAGGTGTTATAGCAAGCTCCCAACTGAGTCTCTCTTAGCCTGGGATTTTCCTGGTACTTAAAATGATAACTTCCAAGTTCCAGTTTTTGTTTCCAGTTTCCATTCCCCCTCTCTGGATGTGGTTGTCTACTTATATATATATATTTCTTTTTTCTACACAATGGGGAAGTTAACTATTTACCTTTGTTTTCCCTGAAGTTTGTGCAAAAATTGTTTGTTGATCATCAAAGTAGCATTTTATATAAAGAAACTTTCTTTTATCTGTTTCTTCCAGCTAGGTATATGCAAACATATAAACTGTATTTCAGCAGTTTCACTACATTTTTCTTTTTAGTTCCCACGTGTAAGGATATATTATTGTTCTCCATGTAGGTAAGAAAATTGGGAACAAAAATTATTCCTTCAAGAAAATATAATTATGGGGCCATCCCGGTGGCTTAGAGGTTAACTTTGGTGTGCTCCTCTTCTGTGGCCTGGGTTGGGTTCCCGGGCGCAGACCTACACCACTCGTCTGCCAGCGGCCATACTGTGGGTCACATACAAAATAGAGGAAGATAGGCAACAGATGTTAACTGAGGGAAAATCTTCCTCAGGGGGGAAAAAAAAAAATATATATATATATATATATACACATAATTATTTAAATATATTTTTTCTAATGAGATGTGCTAGAGAGTAATGAAAATATGGCTATGTTATGACCATTAATTGACATTGCTGATTTCACAAACTGTGCCACCATGTTTCCTATAAAATTTGGGGGATTAGAATACAGCAGGAAGGATGTTTTAATAGAAAAAGGATGAACACAATACCTGCTTTACCCTCTGTCCTTGCCCAACATTTTGGAGTTACAAAGCACCTCCCATATATCATATCTGATCTTCAGACGAACACTGTGAAGGAGGTCATTATTTTCACTTCACAGATGAGAATCCAGAGGTTCAGGAAAGGTTGAGAGGCTTAGGTCTAAACCTAAGGTTCTTGTCTTAAGTCTGAGATCTTTGACATCTTGTGACTTTTCTTTTGTAAAGCAAATCAAAGCAGCAATTCAAAGCAGCAATAATTACCCTTATGATGTAATGTTGAACACGTTTTCTTTTCAGCTGAACTTCTCTCTTTTGCAGTTTTAAATCAAAGGCATTTGAACTGAGGCTTCATAGATTGCTGTAGACCCCACCCCCTGCCAAAAAAAAAAGAGAAATTTGCATCATAAGACAAGAAAGATTTAATTTTATTTGTTGATTTATGATTTAAATTGTTTAAGACAGCATTACTGGGAACACTTATTCCTGCTCCTCATGTTTTCATGAGGAGAGACTTCAGCTAGACCAACTCTTCTGATCTCTCTCTCCGCCGCCTTTCACTCCTTACCGCTGACTGAGAAAAATAAGTTTCAGATTACAGAGTTTGATGAAAATAGCTGGTCATAAGTTGGCAAGGTGCCTTCTAATTTTATTTATATCAAACCTTTCTTTTATATTTGCAATATTCTATGGTACGAGTCATGACTGTTCATTTTGGACTAATAAAATCCATCTCATTACTTTTTCTTGTATTACAAATATGATTCTTTCCCCTTAATGTTATGTAAGAAAGTGATTATCTTAAAGTGTGTTTAGTGGAGTTTGTTCTTGTTTTTTTCTGTTAGCTGTCTTGTAAAATATAAGCAATCATGCACGATGTGTATATTATATGAAGGCCTTGGAAGAATCTGAAACTATTGCAACATTTCTACAGCATAACAGCTTAATAAATTTCAACCATATAAATATTTCCACATAATTTGAGACACTAGTTTCCCAGAGCAGTGAAGTGAAAAGCATATCATATTTTTATAATTTATGTAGGTGACTGATAATGCTAACTTTAATGATTCTTCTTAAGGACATGGTCTTTACTTATTTGTAAATATGATAAATATAATATATAGTATAAATCCTCATAGATAATAGCCAATTTGAAGGACTTCCATGAACAGAAAAGACTCACAGTTCAGTTGTTTCCAGAGTACTAGAACCCCATGCTGTTTGAGCTGTAGAATTATAAACTGCTAGAACTGGAAAGAATATAAGAAATGACACTTAATTTTTATCCCTAAAATGCAAGGAATGCAAGAAAGGAATCTTAGAGTTCTTCTCTAGATCCAACAAATTTCAGAGAGTTATCCAAGGTCACATGACTAATTCATAGAAAATCCTGGATGAGAGTCATGAATCCTGTTCCAGTGCTTTCCTATCCCCCAGGTACTGGTTCCCTCCTATTCAAAACAGTGAATTATAAACTTCAGCATAATGTTGCCCTTAAAACAATCTATTAACAAATGTTCCTCTTACGTTTCTATTTTACTTTTATCCCCTTTTGGGGGTAAAAAAGACAATTGAGACTTCACTCTCAAGTGGCAAAAACACTCCCACATGTTTTGTCAGAAAATACGTTTAAATACATTTATGTGCATATATAGATTTTATTATTCTTATGTTGCCTAATATTTCTCCCGTGATTTTCTTTTCTTGTGGGAGTAATCCATGATTAATCGACTTTTACTGCCTTTGCTTTTGATTTGTAGAATCTGTCTGTCCAACACGAATTCCAGTGGCAGCTCGCGATGAGAAAGGGTTTGATATTCTTTTAGGCTTGGATGTAAAGAAAAAGGTTAAGAAAAGAATCCAGCTTTCACCAACAAAGATAAAAGGATATGAAGTAACATCCAAAGTTGATTTATCAGAATTCACAAGGTAAATGTTATGTGTTATACAACTTGTTTTTTTGGATATGACTGTAGACTTGTTGAGAATAACTTAAGCTTACACATGTTCTTCTTTTTCTAGCAATGTTTTCCCAGAAGGTCTTCCTCCATCGTACGTATTTGTCTCCACTCAGAGATTTAAGGTGAAGAAAATGTGGGACTTATGGAGAATTTTGACCATCGATGGAAGGCCACAAATTGCAGTTACCTTAAATGGTGTGGATAAAACATTATTATTTACGACGACCAGCATAATTAATGGCTCACAAGTGGTCACTTTTGCTGACCCTCGAGTTAAGGTAAAGATTCCTGGATATGACTATGGTATTCATGGGGGAATCACCATCAGATTTGTATGTGTTGGGAAAAGAGAGCCATGATTTTAACGTGAGAGAAAAGATACTGACTTCATATTTTAATGTTGCTTTACTGAGTAAAAGCAACAACGGAAGGAAAATTGTTTCTTAATTCATATAGGATTAACAGGTGAGGGGAACTAACATTGTTTTGAGTGTCTGCTACTAGGTGCCAGGTACATTTAATTATAATAGCCACCCAAGGAAAAAGCCCCATTGCTCCCATTTTGCAGACAAAGAAACCAAGGTTCAAGGATACTGTTTCCCCTCAAAGTAACACAGCTAGTGAATGGTGACATCAGAAATTGAATTTATGTCTGGTCAATTTCAGAGTCCATGTTGGTTGTTTTACACTGCCATGTCCTAAAAGATATCGAAATAAAGACATAATTGTTAGAACATTAAATATAGGCAGATAAAGGATGCAAAATTCACACTAATTAGGAAGACATTTTATTCCCCACAAAGGAATATATATTTAGTAAAATCATAAACTAAAAATAAAAGTGTACTTTCCAAGTCATGTGTTCGGGATATAGATACAATGATAAGAGCAATTAAGTTTTGATCATTATTGTAATTGTGATAGTCTAACAGTATACTATATAATTTAGGAAGTGTATAAGATTGTATGTGAAATTATGCATTTACACAATTTCTTCACTTGGTAAGCAGATGAAATTTGAAAAAAATTTGTTGTCTGCCATTTTCACTAAAGGCAATATGGTAGGTTCTATAAGAATTGACAGGTGAATATGAATTAGTATATAATAGAACTAATCTGTGTGGTGTGGATTTATGGTTGGCAGCGAGGGAATGGGAACAAAGAAAATAAAATTGGTAGGAATTTTATTTATGCGTCTTCTATACTTTTTTCCTGTAGACATTATTTGATGAAGGCTGGCATCAAATTCGTCTCTTAGTAACAGAACAGGATGTAACTCTGTATATCGATGATCTACAAATTGAAAACAAGCCCTTACATCCAGTTTTAGGGATCTTTATCAGTGGGCAAACCCAAATTGGAAAATACTCTGGGAAAGAAGAAACTGTTCAGGTGGGTAAATAATGATTTGCTTTTTGTGTTGTATAAAATGCAGGCTTTGCTGGCCTTTGTGGCAATGCTTACCACATTTAACAGTATTTCACTTACTTGTGAATTACTTTCAGATATGCAGTCAAAATGTGATCAGTTCATTAGTGAAATTGTGTGATAGTGTGTTTGTATAAAAACGCAAAATTAGACAATCTATTTTATAAGAATACTTAGGTGTCACAACTAGAAGGACCCACAACTAAAATATACAACTAGGTACTGGGAGGATTTAGGGAGAAAAAGCAGAAAGGAAAAAAAAAAGAAAAAAGAAGATTGGCAACAGTTGTTAGCTCAGGTGCCAATCTTTAAAAAAAAAACAAAAAAGAATACTTAGAAAAATGTTCCCCTGGGTTCAGGGTCAATTTCTGCATTCATATGAAACATTAATTTCATATTTCTCAAGAGAAGCATAGATTAAATAATGAATTTGGAAAGGGAATATGATTAGAACTATAAGTGGGGGTTATGAAATTTCTTTGCAGCTGTGAGGATAAAATTAGATTAATACATGTCTGAATTCTTCATGCACAAAACTAACTTTTTGATATCTCTTAAACTTTTTGGTATCTGTGTGTGGGTTGAGAAGTGTATATGTAAAAGATTGCCTTTTTTTTTTTTTTTTTTTACAATCCTTTATTTGAAAGGTATGTCTTTCCCACTCTTTCTATTAAGAGGAGACTGTCACATTCAGATGTGTGATTACACACATGGTCTCTATATATTAATGTTACATATCAAATTGTAGTAAATATTTAAATGGTAACACATGCAGGCCCTTCTCAGCGCCCAACGCTCCATGCCAGGAACTCAATCTCTGAGACTAAAAATGGCATCTTGAGCTCACCCAATGCAATCAGGAATGTTGTAGAGATTTAGGATAAACACAGAAAGCCTGGGAAAGCTTTTGTGACCTAGAGAATGCTCTTTAGGCTGGTTCTTAATAGAGGGTTACTAAAAAACTCCACTGGGTCCCTGAAGGAAATCCGAGATTTGTTTTTGGTGCTAGAGAAGTTTTCCCGAGGAGTTATGCTGCATCGCATCCTTATACTGTATGTTGGGCACTCAGTTTGCATTTTTATTGTGTTAGCTAAATACTGTGATCTAAACCTTACACAGTTGCTAACTATAGTGACTGTGTCTGCGTATCTGAGTCGCTCTAATAGAACGGTTAGCCTGTGCCTCAACTTTAACTCCATTTGGTTTACGTCCCTAGTTTGACGTCCAAAAGTTGCGAATCTACTGTGACCCAGAACAGAACAACCGAGAGACAGCATGTGAGATTCCTGGATTTGTGAGTAGGATGCATTATTTCTTCCCAAGTGTCGCTTCAGTACTTTCCAAACAATAAATAAAAAGCAGATAATATGTAAGCTTTAATTTTATATAGAAAGTTAATTTGTTTTTTCAATTGTCAATGGAAATAAAGTTACATTGACTAAAATGATGCTCATAGTGAAATAAAATGATAACGTGTTACTCTGCAAGTGTGAATGAAAGACTACAGGAAATGCCTTTTTCCACATCATCTCCGATTATGATTGTTCCATACTCAAGCAGGACTGAACCCGCTCTAGAAAAATGTGTGATTCTTTCTCTGAATATCCAGTGTGTAAAATGCAATTGTATACCTAATTAAATGTGTGGACCGGATACCGCACACAGAACCATTCTGAAAAGTAGGAAATAAGTCGTTTTTCTGTTCACCAGCACGTTTTCTTAAACTATAATGAGCATATAGTTTGTTGTTGTTGTTACCTAAGTAAGATTTTCTTATGTTTCAAGTATAGAAGCATCATTTCTATTTATTTAGCTATTTTCATGAATGTGTTAAGAGTAAAAAGATTACAAGCTAAAATGTTATAGAGTATGATTATGTACATGTGTGGGTATAAAATCAATTCCTTTTCCCCTGGGCAAACAATGGCATATAGTTGCTAATGCGAGTAAGGTAGAATGTTGTGAAGTTCTTTGGCAATGTCGATTCCCAGTGATATTAAGCCCTACATGGTTCTTTCAGTTTGTGTGGTCATGCTGTCATCATCTCCTTTTTTTCCATCAAGCTGAATAACTGGTGAATCTACATGTTCTGAAAACTTGACATAGGACAGCACATTTAAAAGATCTAAAATAAAATCAAAGATGGAAACTTTTAGAAATGATTCATTCTGGGTTTTCTAGATAGGTAATTGCTTAAACGCTATAATTTTTCTTTTAAATACTTATAACTTGGAATATAAATCTCTCCTAAAAGTATGAATAAGTTATTGCATTTTGAGAGTGCATTGTACGTACTGTATTGCTATCTCTGCATCGATGTTATGCCCTTTACCATTACCTACCCGTATCATAAAAGCACAGCATTACTTGGTTTATTTTGAATCCTCACATCCACTTTTTTGTGTTTTTGTGCCTTCTTCCTCACTCTCAGCTGCGACTGCATGTGGCTTGTTTGCCTTTCGTATCTCCATTCCCACTTCTCATTTTCTGGTCTAATTTGTTATTGTTTGGGAAGATTACTAACCTATTTAAAATTGTGCTATTTAGTGAGAAATAGATTGTTTAGTGAGAAGCTCTCCTAAAGTCAAGTGCATAAAATTTAATGCATGCAGTGTATGACTTGCTTAGACGCGTCTTGACTTTTTTCTCTGGTTCCTAATTTCCAGCAAATTCAAGAGAGCATGTAAATCCCACTTGAGGCCCTTTTGTTCCTGCGTGGCAATTATGTCAAGCAGCTTTGGCATTTTAATTTTCTCTTTCTACTCTTCATCATTATTCATTTCCTTCCTTTGTTCTCCTATAAATGTAGTAATAACATGGATCAATAAGTGAGTTTTTAGATAGTTACAAGCAAATGTTATAGCTTTTGCTGGTTTTGGTACTTCATGTATCTCTAACGTGGACAAAGAAATATCTGTAAATTAGGAAGATAATTTAGAAATTTAACTAACAACATGTTTTGAAACACACTTGTTGTTGTTTTCTTTCAGAATGGTGAGGTAGGCCTGGATACTATTATTCTCCTTAAGGTAATATTTGCATTGTAAGACTGTTCAGCCTCCTTGCATCAACTGTGAGTATATTAGGCAAACAGAACCCATTTTTATATAGTTGAAGTTTATTTAGTATTCATAGCTTTTTGTGATTCAAAATTCCTTAATGGATTAAGCTAAATTAAACTGGAAAGTAAATGTAAGATGTCTTTACCATTTCACACATGCAGACACGTATGTATGTATATATCCATGTCCATGCGTCTTTCCGTGTTTGTTGTTGATTTCCGTTTCTGTCTCTGCAGTGCCTCAATGGACCCAGTGACGTGGGTTCCACTCCAGCTCCCTGTATGTGTCCTCCAGGAAAACCAGGACTTCAAGGTCCCAAAGTGAGTAGGACATGCTATTTTTGTTAAAACGCACAAACAAGAGCCTAGCAAATGCACAAAATTCCTAATCATCGTTGACCCTGTTGTGAAATTTCCACCTAAAGCCTTAGAACAGCTTAAAACCTGAGTTTCAGTGATTTTTTAAAAAATGTATTCTAATCTGCAACTGCCTCTGAAACTGAAGCCGACACCCCAGTCTGTAGTCAAGAGAAGGAGCATTGTTAGTTTGTTTGCTTGTTTTGTTTTTCCCCCAAACACGGCTACTAGATCCCAAGAGTGATACCTCCATGCAACCTGGTAAAAAATGAAGAAAGGGCATTTGTTACAATATATTCTAAATTCTTGAATGTCTAAATGTTATAAATTTGGCAAAACAATTTTCAGGTAGAAAAACGAAATAAAAAATTTAAAATTGATTTTAATGTTGTATTTGATGTCTAAGTCTAAAAATAGAGGCATATATATTTATTTATTTCACTTAATCATGTAATAATTACTTTTTGGGAGTATATTCTTTTAATCATATTCATATATATATATATTCCAGTTGCATATATTTATTTGTGTGTATATGTGTATATATACTATTTGTGTGTGTGTATAAACATTTACATATTTATTTGTGTACATATTTTTATATGATTGGAGCCATGATGTGTATACTATTTTATTACCCATTACTTTTTACATAACAGAATATTCTGCATATGTTCCTCTGCTGTTAAATATGAATAACTTTTTAAGTAAGATGATTCTTATTGTGACATCACTTAAACACAGGCTAAGATACTGAAAAGTTAAGTGGCTTGTCCACTATATATAAGTCTTGTTCATTTAATTTGTTCATTTAATATTATTTTAAAATATCCACCTAAGTAAAAATAATGACTAACTGAAAGCAAGGATGACTCCCTAGCCAAAAAGGATCTTTTGTGTACTGATCATCGTTTACTTGAGGTGACCATAATAGTTTTTGTTAAATATGAATCATAATGTTCATTTACATGGAAGTTTCTTAGTATTCCAATCACCATGACCGAAAATTTTAGCTTTTGGACTGCTGATCTAAGATAATTTAATTCTTCAGATCTTTTGTGCAGGTCTCTCCTGTCCATTTTAATGTGATAGTTTATGATGTACTTTAAGCTTTCAGATCAAGAAAGAAATGGAATTTAAGGCATTAAAGTATACATTCAATGTTTCATTCAAAGCAAGTCTATTTGGCTTGGAATCTGACTTCAGCACATTATAATTGATTTAATACTGTAAACTATTTTTGGATTACATTTAGGAAAGTTGAGCCAAGTGTTCTTTAGTTAAAGTAACTGCGTGTTATTTAGGATGCCTCAACAGAAAGGAGAAATACCAAAAGATGCTCCCTAGGAGAATATGACTTGTAAGACAACTTGGTATGATCTACCAGAAAGCTGCTTTTTAAAATATATTTATATAGTTTATTCAACTTGGAACCTTACACATAAAAATGATTTGATCTGCAAGAGATATGGTGTGGAAATCAGAATCCCGTGATGTCTGACCTCTTGAAGCCCACAGCGCTTCCCCGGCCCTCAAGTGAGATTCAGGCCACTGCCAGGGTCTTTAAAGGGCTCTCCACTTTTGGGGAGGTGCCAGATGCCTCTCATATTTTCTGGTTCTTCATTAGTGGTCCATTAGGCATCTTGTAGTGACACCAATTTTTATTCACATATGTTTCCACAGCACATTTTTAGCATGCCCTTTGTCTTATATGGTAAAGCCTCTGATTTCCAATATTTCCAAGTTTCATGTGTTCCTCATTTTTATTGCCTTTTCTTAGCCATAATCTAGCCCCATTGCCACCTACTACTTTAAGTGAAATTGTAGTTTTCCACCAATCTTCAAGTTGGCATGACTTCTTGATCTGCTTTCCATTTTCTTCAGAAAATCTGGCAGGAGGACAGGAACACACACACACTCTTCCATCCTTTTAGGACTCTTTCCCCTGGAGGTGGTTCCTTACCCACATCAGGGACCTATATGTGAAAAACAGAATCCCTAGCAACACTCCGAGTTGTGCTTCCTTTAGAGAATTTCTGGCTTGGAAAATTGATAGAATTTCAATTAGTTCAACAGAACCTGAACTAAAACAGACAAGGGAACTTTACTGTAGATCCAACTGAGACTGGCCGGCCATTTTTGTTAGATGCTCTCTGGAAAGTTTTTGCAGATGTTCATCAAACAGAGTTACCTGTGAAGGACAGATCTAGTCTTTCTTTTAGCCAGAAATAGAGTTCTGGGAGCTGAGTGTTGAGTCATGAGACTGAAACAGAGGAGAAATTCTTGTGTGGATAGGTGGGTCAGCGCTTATTCTAAGATAAAGTCTTATGTTCAAAGTTCTCTAAATTTCTGAAAAATATGACAACCCCATTGCAAAACCAGATCAAAATAACTGCAGTATCCCACACTTAGACTTGTTCTGGCATTATAAGTCTTCAGTGTGCATGGAAAAGTAT
Source organism: Equus caballus (assembly GCF_041296265.1). Classification (NCBI taxonomy): domain Eukaryota; kingdom Metazoa; phylum Chordata; class Mammalia; order Perissodactyla; family Equidae; genus Equus; species Equus caballus. The sequence goes on along the minus strand of NC_091703.1, from coordinate 56,737,268 downwards.
ATCTGTCGCTGGACTGTGAGTCCCTTGAGGAATAGTTTGTTCATTTTGCATCCCTGATGCCAAAAATAGGCAGGAATTAAATTCATGAAACTATTGCAATAATTTTTGTGTGCAAGCACTTCACAATGAAGGTTAATACAAACTAAATTCTCCTTTGGACCTCCAGTGTCTAGCATAGTGCTTAATAGTAATAGTTTTTAATTTAATGAATTATGAAATCATTGAAAAAATAACATTCACCCCTCCTCCCAATTACCCTGTGTGGAATACCTTCATTCTAGATGAAAGATCCAGGCAACCCCCAATTTACAAACAACTCCTTTTCAAAAGACTTATACATGCAAACAGCAGCTTCTCCCCCGACTTCAGTAGCCATAGGAACATCTTTGGGTACAAACTCCTCACATTTGATCTAAACTTAAATGTTAGCTCTAGAAGTGAATTCAGATGTTAGATTCAGAAATGAAAAGAAAGCATTTTTTGTTCTTTTTTAGAATGGAACAATTTCTAAATAATTCTTTGCTTTGAAGTACCACTCTCTCTACAGCTATGTTCCTGTTGATTCTCTTTGCTTCGTTCTAATAATTCTACCAGTTAGAAGTTCATCTGGACTATTAAAGCATCCTCTGTCTCAAATACAGAAGCCTTTGGAAAATTTCGGGGGGCACTGGGTGTTCACATTTTTACGTTAATTTTCCCAGACTAAGTGGATTCCTTCTAGCCTAAGAGAGGGGGTGTTTGAGTTTTGGGGAGGGAAGAGGTTGGTTTTGGAGAATGGAGTAGGTCTTAGGTCGGATACTCCTGTGGAGGTTGGAGGGTTGCATGAAGGCACAAGGATTTTGAGAAGAGGCCTTGACAACACCGGGTTTGGGCCTAGGCAAGGTGTTCTGAAGACATTTGTTTTAGACGAGCAGCTTAAAATATTAGCCTACTTTTGCAAGCATAACTGTTTCTTACTTTAATGATTCATGTTTACACTTCTCGAGAGGCCATAGTCAGAGATGTTTTTGCTTAGTCCATGGCATTTCCACTCCTGTCAACAACTTAAAAATCCTGTGGCACAAATTCAGTTCAACATAAGTAAATATTGCTTTTCAGCTAAACACATATTTTTTTAACATTCAAAATGTACAAATGTTTTTAACTAAATTAGAAGAAAGTGGATTGGGAATTTAATCACAGTTGTACAATAATAAGCCATATGTTTAATTTAATATATTTGGAAATTGTTTTCCATGTTAAATTTGCTAGCAATTCCCAGGTCTGGTTCTGATCAGCATGCGCATTTTAATGTGGGTGAGAAGAGTAGTGTTCAGGAGTGCAGACTCTGGGGCTGAATTGGCTGAATTCGAGTGCCATCTCCACTACCACTTTGTGACCTTAGGCGAGTTACTTAATCTTCCTGGGCCTCAGCTTTCTCATATGTAAAATGGGAATAATGAAATCACTTGCTTCATTGGATTGTTGTGAAGATTAAGTGATTTAATATGTGTAAGTATCTTAGAGCAGTGCTCAGCATATAATAAACAATAAAGGTTGGATGTCACCTTTTATTACAGTAATAAAGTTGAATTTTTATTTTAATTGGCCTTCTCTCCAAACTGAATTGGGGTTTTACTTTCTTCTTCCAATTTTATGGAAACGACACCAAACCTACCTGAGGTTTTGCAAATAAATCAGTAGGGCAGTAGTCAAAATAGCCAGTCAAATCTACCAGCAATAATAGAACCTGCAAAAGACATTATTTTCCCTCTTGGGGCTGTTGAGAGGTGTGATGGTCCTTATGAAGTCACATTGGATTTATCTTGTGCGTGATTTTTTTTTTTTCCCTTGGAAACTTAGTTTTGATTCATTTAAAATGTTGTTGTTAAGTATGTTTTGTACTTTTGTGCAACATAAAAACACAAATCCTGTTTTTCCTTATGCCAAAGCTTTATTTCAGTTTCATCATAGTAGAGGTTAAACACTCTCAGATCCTTTTGATGTCCTAGATTTTGCTGATAAATAATATTCTGCAAGTAAAGAGGTCATAAAGAGGAGATTTGCTTTGATTTGAAATAAATCAATCAGCAAATCGTTATTGAATCTCTACTTGATACCCAGCATTGTCAAAAAAAAAAAAAAAAAAGTAGGAAATATAAACCATGCTTTCAAGGAGTCTCAATCCCAATGGTAAATGAGGACTAATCAAGGGAAAGCTTTGAGAAAACTCTAGTTATGAATAAGTGATCAGTGACATAGGAGCTGCTATAGCATTTCGATAGAAAAAGGCCTCAGGAGAAAGTGGAGTAATGAGGAAGTTACAGTGATAGAACTTTTTGTCCTATTGACTCTTAAATGGAAAAGTAAGAAAAAGTTCTTCCCAGGAGAAAAAAAGAAAGATAGAATTCATTGAAAGGCCATGAGTCCAATTTGAACATGGATAAAGAAAGATTTCAGGGTAGCTAGAGATTCATGCAGAGCCTGTCAAAATAAGAAGAGAAAAATTCCAACACCCTATAGAACCGGAATGTTATTCCCTAACGCCCAGCAAACACTGGAAATCCTTGGATTAGAATTACAAATTGTATCTCTTCAGCAAGACGTTACACGTTCCAGCATTGCTTTCCTCCCTGGATTTACAGCTATTCTTCGTCTCTTTTAAAAATGACATTTCCCCCTCTTCTCAGCTTTTCCTCATGCTAAGCCTCTTGGGTGGCTCCTAAGTGAAAAGCCCATCCCTTCTTCATTGGCTTCTTTATAGAGTTCGCATAGTTCTTTCCATTTTTCCTGGTATGTTTCTGGAACAATCTCCCTAGCCAGGAGCCTGCAGTGGTATTTCAGACCAGCAAATTTGGCTCTATGAAAGTACCCTTAGCAATGGTGTTTAGTTAACATAGAATCACTGGATCCTGTGTGAATGATTTCTTGACAAAATAATGAAGAATTATTGAAATCAGTTGCTTCTATGCAGGAGTTACTGATACTGATGGATGAGAATTCACGTTTTTCTGCAAGATGCCCCATGTGGACCTTATGGACTCAATAATAGATGAATACAATATTATTTTTGAAATATTTCTTAGAATTAAATTACAAAGCACCCTCGCTTCACAAAAACATTGCTTTTTTCATGGTTGGCAACCATCTGAATAGTCAGTGCTGGCCATTGGGCAACAAACTAGAGTTCCATATACTGTGCCTGGGCTCGTTGTCATGTTGTATGGAATAATGTTCTTTGAAGATCTCTGGTTTGTGAGGACAAAGGTCATTTCCTCATTTCTTGTGTATTGCATGTACTCAAGGTCTATGAGGGTCGGGCAGAGTTATTTGGCTTGGGCTTTGCTCTCATGAAAATATTCAAATTTTAGGATTTTAACATTATGTTAAAATGAGATTATAAATACAGGCAAAGAGACACATTGACTGGATTGAAAGTTTGTGCAGCTTTCCACCTGAGTCCCACGGGTAAGATTACATGGCCTGTGGACTGTGTTTTTAAATAAGTAATTATGAATTGAATTATTATTTCATAGGTCATTGATATCTGTAGTGTAACAGAATTAAGTCTGTAGACTTATGAGTGAAATATTGCTAACACTGAAACCATATTTGCTATGACACAACATTTTGTTCAGAATTCTAAAATTGAGTCCTGCCGTAAATATGGACATTTTATATCAGTGAAAAGTATTTCACTTGTTGTACCTCGTGTGCTCACAGAAATAAATCATTGAAAGTTTTATATAATAAAAAGCCTAAGTTGTTAAGATGGGCATTTAAAGTATGGCATCATTTTTCTAACTCTATTTTGGGATTTCTGTTATTTTTTTAAATATAAAAAAAGCTGCCAGTGTGGTTTGTTGTTTTGCACTGAGAAGTTTTTTTCCTCTTTAGGGTGATCCTGGACAGCCTGGGAACCCTGGCTACCGTGGACAGCCTGGTCAAGATGGTAAGCCTGTGAGTACTGAAAGCTTAGTCATCTCCAGTACTGGGATTCTAGGGTCAAAGTTAAAATTGCACTGGGTAAATTTAAACAGTCAAGGAAGACTTTGTTCAAGACTATTGTAACAGGGGAGAGACACTGAGCTCCACTCAGCTGAAATAAAGGGAGGGAGGGCTCTTGAGCACTGGGGTGAGCTAGTGGGAAAGTACTGGAGGGCTTTAGTGGGGAGGTTGATCAATGAGATGGAGCAAATTGAGTTATTCCTGAGTTTGGCAGCCGTTTTCCTCTGTCATTAGGCCATCTGTGTTTACTAGTTGGCCCCCCCTCAAAGTTAGGGTCCTACCCTCCCAGAGACTGGGAGATCTGAGTCTTTATCTTCCGTGATGATTTCATTTCAAAATGATGGCTCCCAAGTCCTTGAAAAAGACATTCCCTGCTAGTTGGAAAACTAGCAGGAAGATTTTAAAAATATTTATGACTCAAAGGGGCAGAGAGAGAGTTTACAATTACAAATTTTCTGGCGTAAATTCTCCAAGAGAAGGGAGGTTAGGGATCTAGAGTTAGGAAGAAGCCTGTCTAAATTTTAGTCAAGCTGAAGGGAACGTTAAGTCTGACTTGGTCAATAGAATCAGCGTTCTAGTAACTTTTTAGGTATCTTACTTCAAAGTTACATACGTCTTTGCTACATTTGAAAAATTGTCCAATGAGTTCTTAGTATCAATGAATAGCTAGGTTCAGAAAAGAAATCTTTTCATATCTATGGAAGTTTTCATGTTAAAAATCTTTTTAAAGGTGATATTATTTTTCTGAGAATGTGTGTACTTGGGTATACTTATAATCTGACTAAAAAAATAATATCCTCTAAGGTTCAAGAGAACTTTAAGGACATAAATCAAATCCACTTTAAAGCATTTTAGGCAAATATTTGCAGGTAAGTCACCTGTCAGCATGTTTATAACAGTAAATAAACATTAGGAATTAGTTTTGAACGTTAAATGATTGTCACCAAAAAAAGTATCTCCTAGGAGACTTTCTTTATCGTGAGACATTAACTTTTGCCATGTTGGATGGGAAGGTTTGCATTGTGAGTCAATAATATTCAAGGAATGAATGAACCACAGACCTAACGTCAAGCCATTAATACCCCAACCATCAGGATAAAAGAGGAGCTTGGAAAGTCACTGAGAGAGGTTTACTGGTAAACTTAAAGAAACGCAGCCAACTTTTGAAGAAGCAGTAATGTGCTGGGGCCCTTTATACCGATGTTGTGTGGGAAAGGGGTTCACTCTACAGGTGAACCTCTCTAGAGAGATTGTCAAAGAAGGGAGTCTGAATAAGTCAAAAAATGGTGGCCAAATGGAGCTGCAGAGAGCTGAGGAGCTGCTGGGCAACTGGGGCAATGCTGCTCAACTGATCTGCCAGGATTCATTCTGTGGGATGGCAATTGATTTGAGGATTTTGAGAAAGGAAGTGACTTGATCTGGTTTACTATTTAGAAAGATGAAGGTGGGTCTTATGTGGAGAGTAGATTACATGGGGCAAGGATGGAAGCAGGAGACCATTTTGGAGGTTACTTCAAGATTTGAAGTGAGAAATAAGAGTGGTTTGGACTAGGGCGATGTAGTGGAAGGGAAGAGAAGTGGTCAGATTCTGGATTATTTTTTAATGTAAAGCTGTCCAGAATTGCTGTGAAATTAAATATGAGGCATGAAAGAAAGTGTCTAGGAAGACTCAGAGGATATTAGCTTGAGCCACCAGGTGAATTGTGATGTCTTTATAGAGCTGGGCAACACTGGGAGAGTTGTGTACTTTGTGGGGGAAATCGAGAATGCATTATTGGACATGCTGAAGGTGTCTCCCAGGATACTAGAGATAGGAATCTTGAGTTCAGGGATATGTTTGAGAAAGAAAATACACAGTTGGGACTCTTTAGCATGTAGATGTATCTAAAGCCAACAGAGTGGATGAGATTGCTTAGGCAGTAAGTACAGATAACTGGAGAAGAGAATGGGGCAGTGGATGAGACTAGGTCTGTCTTGCAGACGGAAAAGAGGAGGAGGATCCAGCCAAGGAAACTGGGAAAGAATGATTAGTGCAGTAGGAGGAAGACCAGGAGAGTGGCATCCCAGAAGCCAAGTGAAGAAAGCGTTTCAAGAAGGGAGTGATCAGTTGTCATTGTTGCTAAGAGGTCGAGAAAAATGAGGTCTATGCCTAGACCATTGGATTTGCTATATAGAGGTCATTGAGGACCTTGATAAACGGGGTTTCAGGAAGGGTGGCTACAAAAGCTGAATTGAAATGGATTCAAGGAAAAGTGGGAGATAAAATGGTGATAGTGAACATAGATGATGCTTCTGAAGGACATAATGGGGAGCAGAGAAATGACGCAGTTGTGTAGGAGGATGTAGGATAAAAGGAGAATTTTTTTTTAAAGATGGGAGATGTTACAGCAAGTTTATGTAATGATGAAAATGAGGTGCAAGGTGAAAAACTGATGATTTGGGGATAGCGGACATTGGCAAGAAGAAAATCCTTAGGTAGGTGGGGGGACATTGGTTCTAGTTGCAAGAAGAGAGTTTGGCCTGGATAAGAGTATGGGCAATTAAAGCTTCAGTATGGCATCAAGGGCCAAGCCCATCAGTACAGAAATAGCTAGTTGGTGTATTTGCTGGAAATAAGATGAGAAGTTTATCACCACACTGCGTCTATCTGAATTGAATGAAATGAACAGATTCCAAACCTAACATCTCCCCTTTTGCTTTATCCTTCACTCCCATTCCATGCCAACATTTGCCTTTTAGTTTCTCTTATAACCCATCCCTTTCTCAGTTTAACTTAAAATGTCCTGTGACTTTGTTGCATTCCTTCACTGCAACTCCTTAATCGCACTGAAAGTTCTGCCCCCCGAGGTCCTGTGTGAGTTGTGCCGAATCACTGGGTGGGATGAGTTTCATACGTGTCAGCCTCCTCTGCTTGGAGACCCCTTCTGTGGGACCTACACTTTCTGTTACTGGCGACTGCAGTGCTGCCCCAACTCCACAGCAGACACACTTCACATGCTGAAGTGTCATCTGGCAGCACCTCATGGTGACGCAGAGCTCCCCTGACAGCACAGCTGAGAGATCCAGGCTTTTGTTTTTTCCCTGGCGAAAAGTCCTGGGCAGTGTCTGGAGGCGAGTGCTGAGCAGCACGGGCTGTCAGCTCTGGTTTGCTTTTATTTTTCTTTGTTAATATCTTGCCATGAACAAAGTACTGGAAATTAGTTATAATCAGCCTGATATGATAATCATGGATATTGCTCTGACTCTTATTTAAGCTATAATAGACTTATTGTCTCATTTCATGTGGTGCATGTATATACGTGTTTTTCTGTATGTGTATGTGATTTTTTGTGTTGATATAGATACAACTATGTAGTAGGTGACATTAGATGTTAGATGATATTAAATGTTTCCTGATGTTAGAGAAAGAACAAATCAACTGTGGCAGACAGAATAATGTCTGCGTCCTAATCTCCAAGAGCTGTGAATATGTTATCTTTCATGGCAAAAGGAACTTTGCACCTATGATTAAATTAAGGATCTTGAGATGCAGAAATTATCCTGATTTACCTGAGTAGCCCAATGTAATCACAAGGGTCACTATAATCGGGGGAGGCAGGAGTGTCAGAGTCAGAGAAGGAGATGCAGTGATGGAAGCAGAGATGAGAGTGGGAGAGCCTTGAGGCAAAGAATGTAGGCAGCCTCCAGAAGCTGGAAAAGGGAAGGAACAAATTCTCCCCTAGAGCTTCTGGAAAGAATGCAGCCCCAATGACACCATGAGTTTAGCTCCCTAAGACTCATTTTGGACCTCTCACCTCCAGAACTATAAGTTTGTGTTGTTTTAAGCCACTTTCTTTGGGGTAATTTGTTATAGCAGCAATAGGAAGCTGATATACCAGCCTGATCCTATTTACCCAAAGGTATGACTTTTTTCTTAAATATTCCCCTTTCCCCCTGTTTCTTTCTCTCTGCAGGAGACTTGAGGTTGGGTGGCCAGGCAGGAAGAGAAACTGAGCCCGGGAGCCAGAACAGCTGAGGGTCATTAGTGTATGTCCAGGGCCAGCGCACAGGGGAAGGTGTGGGTGGAGCCTCTGGCTGGCGATCGAAGCCATCTGGACCAAGGAAACTTGGATGGAACAATTTGAAGGGAATTCTGCTTTGTTTGGATTTGGTTCCGTGCAGTCCCTCTCAATAAGCAATTTGAATCTCTTTCACATTATAATCAGGCCAAGTCAACTGAAACTTTAAATAGGAAATTATTTCACTCTGGAGAAATACTAATTTTCATAAGGAAAATGCCTTCAACCAAAATTCAAGAGCTATTTTCAAATCCTTCCTCTCCTTTCTCATTTCTCTATCAGTTAACTAACTTCTGTCAGTAGTGTCTGAGCATATAATTATTTTACTATTTTTTCAATATAAAAAGAGGATCAGGGGAAATATTTATATATCCTGCCAGGTAATTCAGAGTAGTACAACTATTAAGGGTATTATACTGATATGACATTTGATTTTTTTTAAAGAGAGCCATATGTGGAAACATATAAAAGGATTATTTTATGATGTTGTGGAAGTTTATACTTTTACAGTGCTTGTTTCTGTCTTCTGTCATTATAATTACTCTTCATGAAGTAAAGTACTTTACTGAAACCAAAGCCCTAGCTGGGTGTTGGGGAGATCTGGGGCCGTTTGCTTTCTGCTTTGCTTTTAAAAGTTGCTTTGCTTTCATGGGCTTCAGTTTCTTCATCTAGAAAATGAGAACATGGTGCCACATGAGGCCCAGATTCTCTCCAATGCTGATTTTCTAAGATTCCATGGAGGCCATCATATTTGCTAAGAGAGAAAGGCAAGCTAAACTAAGCTGTAGAATTCTGGAGATGATTTTCCATATTATTTGGCCTTAGGAAGTGAATCAGGAAAACTAACAGTGCACTGCTACCAATAGACAAAAGAGTGGATCCGTCAATGCGTCATACTGAGTGATATCGTGCCCCGCTTTGTCCCTGCCCTGCTCAGTGTGCCCCTGAGTGGTCTGGAGGTTCCAGAAAGGGGCCAGCTTTCTATGGAAGGTTACACCTTACAGAAGTGGTAGTCAGCACAGATGGGGAATTTCAAAGTTAAATGACTTTATCAAACCACAAATAAAGGGCCCGCTGGAGATAGATTATTAGGAGACAAAGTTGTGTAGGGAAGAAGGAGAAAGGAGGGAAGATGGAACAGAGTTCCTTGGGTTACTGTGATGACTTTGGTTTTGAGTTGGAGTGAACTCAGGAGCTGCTGGAGGGTCTTGAGTAAAAGGTTGATGGGATATAACTTATTTTTCAAAGAAATTACTCTGACTTCTGAGTTGGAAATAGATTTTAGGGTCATGCGGACAAAAACAGGGAGATCAGTCAAGAGGCTCTTGGAACAATCCAGAAGCAAGACGATGGAGGCTAGCCTCGGGGTGGTGGTGGTGAGGTGAAGAGGACTACTTCCATTCTGGGGATATTTTGAAGTCAGAGCTGACAGGATTTGCTGGTGGATCAAATGCGAGTTTGAGCTACAGAAGTCGAGGGGGACTCCAGTGAGATGTGGAAGGATGGGATAGAGGAAACTGGGCAAGAGAAAGCAGAACTTTGGTTTTGGATAGATTAAATTCTTCTATTAGATGTTCAAGTAGAAATTTTAAGTGGACAGCTGAATATAGAAGTCTGATGTTCAGGATGCGCCCCTTCTTGTGAAGTGTTCTGTCTTATTCTTTACCCATTTTCTATAGGGGTGATGATATTTTGCATGTCCATTAATAAGAGCTTCTTATGCATTAAGGGAATTAATCCTTTGATATATATGTTGTAATTGTTTCTTCTATTTATTTGGCTTATAGTTTGGTTTTTAATTTTTAGAAGTGTAAAATTTTCTCACAATTACATATTGTCTCTTGTCATTTTTTCCAGTGTTCTTTTTTGAGCATTACTCCACTAAATATTCATTTACTTTATTATGATTTTTAAGAATTTTTAATTCTTGATTTCATTTTTGGAATTTATGTTGGCATTTGGGGTGACACAAAGATCCAAAAAGACTTGGTGAGCTTAGAGAATGGCTATTCTAACATAGTGAAATTCATCCGGAATAAATATATGGCTTTTACTTGTCTGGGAGATGTTATTTAAATTAAACCTTGGTGAAAAATGGATCAACATATGTAATGAGGCTGCCTAAGGCTGATGCAATTTTTGGCATTGTTAGTAAATATATAGTGTCTATTTTACGAAAGATGACAGTCCTGCTTTTGAAGCGTTGAATTTAGTTTAGCATACTACACTTTAGGGATATGTGGGATCTGAGATTTATTCAGAAGAGAGTAACTGGGAGAGAGTAAGAACTCAGAAGACAGCCTGTGGGAGGGTTTACTGAACTTCAGGTATAGCTCACACAAGAGATGCTGTTTTAAAGTACTCTAGACTGATCGTAGAGAACAGGAGGATAGGGAAGAAAAACTAGCACTTGGGGTTGTAGAGTAAGCTTGACAGGGAGTGAATAATTAGTAATAGAACAATAGGACCCAGGAGACAAGGTTTTTATGCTTCCCTCTGTTCAGACTCTTAACTGCATATGGTGCCAATTGTGGACTCAACAGTTTAAGAGCTGTGGGGAATTTGGGGCTGAGTGCCATGAAGGTTAAAGATCTGGAAAATGGGATACATTAGGGTAAGAGCCAAAGGAATGGCTATTATTTAGCTTGGAAAAGAGAATTACAAGAAGTGGCTTAACTATGAAGCGTATGAACATCCTTCTAGAGAGAACAGTTTCTACCTAAATTCTCACTTCACCTCAGTTTGGGTTCCTTAGCAAAAAGGTTTATTGTTTCACTGTTTCTCACTGCCATAAACCACAGACACACACACCCACACACCCCCACACCCCCACACCCACCCCCTCATTCCCTCATGAGAGTCTCACTGATACACTAAAATATGGACCATTTGCCTCCAATGAATTATCCTACACTTGGGCAGTTTATTTTGTTTACTATAACAAAGTGTTAAACTTAGCTCTTCTGTAAAGCTTTCCTAGACAAAGCCTAATTGACTAGCTAATTCATTTTTCTCCAACACTCCCCTTATGTAAATCTCATATATGGATCTTTCCATCTTTATCTCATGTGTCTCTCGTGTGTTTATATATTTATAATATATAAAATAGATTTTATGTTTTGTATATTATAGATAGTATATACAATAATGATAATGAGTATACAGACATTATCTATGCACTAAGTTATTTGCATATTTAGTTAAATTCCTCAAGGAATTGTTTGGTTACATATCTAGCATTTGTGATTTCAAAGATAAATTCATACTTATATTATCTCTTCTTTTGATTGTAATCTGTATGAATGCAGGCTGTCTCTACTATTATTTTTAGAGCCCTCAGTAGTAGCCACTGGTTGGACTCAATAAACGTTTATATACTTGTTTGCTTATTTATTCCTTTCATTCATCTGCTCATTTACTCGGTATTTGTTGTGTGTTTACTGTGTTCCTGGCACTCTTCCAGGCTAAGGAACTACAACAATGATCAAAATAGACAAAAGCTCCTGCTGTTTTGAAGTTGACCTTCCACTGGAGAGAGAGAGATAATAAATCCACAATATTAATAAGAAAATAAATAATATCAGATTGTGATAAGCACTATGGAAAAAATACAGCAGGACAGTAAGAGAGGGAGTGAGGTTAGCTATTGGTCACCTCCCTTTGAATATAAAGCATAATTACTAGAGATTTAGTTTGGGAAGTAAGAATTATTAGAAATGATATGAGTTACCTTAAAAAACTGTGCATGCTTCTTTTGAAATAAGCTTAGTGTAACCTTACTCAGGGAATGAGGCAATTTGCCTAAGTTTAATTAACTTCTATGAATCTAAGAACTGAGCTATGTCAGCAGAGATCGTTTGTCGAAGGTAGGCAGTGTTTTCCTTTTATGTGCTTAGGTCAAGGCAAATTATTATAGGAAAGCGATGATGTTGCTCTGTATGTATCACTCGTCTGCCTTTTCTTAAAGGAAGGAAGATTCGATTCAGATTAAATTTCATTTATGGTAAATGTAGCTTGCTTTAATTTGAATTGGAAATTCTGTGGGTTTTTTCCCCCACAGAAACATACAGCTTCTCATTGTCAAATACAAATTGTTTATCCTACTACATAAAGATATTTTTAAAATATTTGTGCTACTTCATATTTTGCAATCAATTGAACTATATTTCCTCCAGTCCCTCTCTTGGTCAGTAATGTCATCAGCCATCATGCTGCACAAGCCAGAAATCTGGGCGTTAGTCCACAACTCCAAATTCTTCACCTACTGTAACTCATCATCAGGTTGGACTAAATGCACCTTGGATGGAATCAGGTCCCACCTACCATTCTCTCCCTTTGCAGGGACCTCTCGCTTAGTCTTCATGCTTTTCCTTGCCCCCTCTGATCTGTGCTCCACAGTGTAGCAAGTGAGCATTTCAAAGCTCAAGCCTGATTATGTGATTCCCTGGGTTAGTGGCTTGGGTAGAGATCACAGTCCTTCCTGAGACCCTCGAGGTGTGCACGCAACCTCCAGTCTACCGTTCCAGTCTTGTTTCGCTGCTTGCTTCCCCATGCTCTCTCTCTTTTTTCATCTCCGTAGGTGTGGCTCATCCTATTGTGCTGCGTGGCACATTGAAGGGCGTCCTCTGATGCACTGTGCTTCCTTTAGTGCTCCTTTGAGCTTGTCTCTTCAGAAAGCTTCCCTGCCTGCCTACTGTTTACCTCCCATGGCACCATGGTTCTTTCTTAGAACTTAGCTCAGGTGTAATTTTATATATATTAATGTGATCTATTAATCAAGTAATTTGAGCAATCAGTTAAAGCATATAAACTGCTTGACTAATAGTTGGGTTAGGTGGCAAACAAACTAGTTTCTATATTAGTTATACATAGAAAGACAGATTTATGAATGTTCTTGGAATTTAACCGTATAGAGCTATAAAATCTGCTGACGACTAGAAGAATCCACAGTGGATATTAAAAGTATATGTACACTTGCTTTTGGTTACTTGGTTACCCTGGCTGTGTACCTAAGAGTATCTGTTGGAATTTTGGAAAATTTTGAAGAAAATTTTGTAACTGAATAACCTTTAAATCACATTCTTACATGTTAAAAAGAAGAGTGACATCCAAAGTGATTTCTCTGGATTTTATTCTCATTTTTAAGTTTAGACTATTTGAAGGAAACCAATACTCTCTTCTCCTCACTACTTAAAAAAAATCTATATATTTAGATTGGCAGAACGTTTTATGATCTGATTAGAGTTGGGCTCAGAAGAGATTGTGACCCTTGCACATTCGATGATTTTATTGCCTTAATTTCCATTTCAATGGTATACATCTTTCCTGGAGCATTGTAGCTATGAATCATGGAAGAAAATTAAATTGATTCTGTATTCTTCAACCCTACAATTTGGCAGTGAGAATATGTTTTTCCTAAAAAATGACTCACTTACAAAGAGACTTTCTGTGAACATGGAAAAGACTCAAATACTGTCAGAAATCTTGCAGATGGGGGCAGGGCGGATATTTGGACCTGCTAATAAATTGCAAAATGGCAAAATTAATGAACAGTATTCATCAAAGATTATGTGAAAGTTACAGTTCTACAAGAAAATAGAGGCTTGTGTATTCAGAAAAATAAAAACTCAGTAAGTGATCTGAAAAGTTTATCATTTCTCCTGTTTCAGGGCATTTTCCTTGTTTTGGTGTACCCTGCTATGAGTCAACCAATGTTTTATTTTTTGCTCCTTTTGGAAATTGTTCTGCACTGTAATGTTCCTCCTGTTAACCTTTATTTTCCTGATTTTTCATCCAGAATTAATTTTTCTGAATTTCATCCAGTTTCTTCTGGTGACTTGCCCTGGGATCCCCCAGCCTGGTTGTGGTTTTGGTTTTTCTTTATTTTCTTGCTAATCATGCTTCCTCTAGTGTCTAAAATAATCTTTGAATTACTTTATAGAACTAAGTTTTCAAGAATGCATCTCACTGTCAGTTAAAAACAAGGCCAATAACCTGGTTCTCCGATTGTGGAAGCATTTGTTGTTCCTGTATTACTGTTCTTCCAAAGACAAAACAAACAGGGCTATTATAGAGTACACTGAGGCCGTGTTCACATGGTCAGCATTAGATCTGTATGAATGCTGAAAAAGGGTTAAGTCATAATGATAATGACTGGACTTGCCTTTCCTTATGCAGTAAGGGTGGCAGTTTAGGCTACAGAATAACACTCTGCAGAAGTGTTCTCATAGTTTTGTACAGTGCCATTGAGTCTGAAGAAAAGAAAGAAACTCTTATCTACTGAGTTCCTAACATCTGCCAGACATTTTCACTGGTGACTCCATTTGTTTCTTTTCAGAAGTGAAGTGGGTATTATTACTCAAGATTATGGTGGGAAATGGAGACTCAGCTAGGCAAAAGGACTTCGCCAGAGTCTCATAGAAAGTAAAGGGAGGAGCAACAATTTGGCCCAAGGTCTTTTCCAATTTTAAAATTCATTGTCTTTCCACTTCACTGTGTTGCCTCCCAGGATTTGGGGATTTGATGACTCTGCCTGAGGTCACATTATGAGTCAGAGGTGAGCTGGGAACACAGTCTGGGGCATCTTCACATTGCTTTAATCCATTAAAAGGCGATATGTCCCTTCTAACAAATGCATCACATTAACTTACTTCTTTGAAGAGGAGAGACAGCCCAGCAGCTTTTGATTTTCTACAGAAGGTTAACTTTCTGAAAAAAGTAATAAAGCAGATAGGACATTTGGCTTAACTTTTGAAAAAATGGGATAAAAGTAATTCATTAAATGTGAACTTTGCCAGTGGTCGACCATTTTGATAAATAGCCAATCTCCATGGTAACTTTCTTTTGAGGAATTTTATGAACATTCCTTTCCTCTGGGCACTCAGAATTCTAAACAGTTTAAAAGTAGTTGGCAAAATGGACTTCTTTGAGTCAGATTAATCATTCTGGAATCATAAGATCTAATCTGCCAGAAAGCATTTTCTGATAGAGGGTGTTTCCACTGGCTCTGTCAACTTACTAGCAAGGTTACTTAACCTTTTGGGCAAGTTTCTTAATCTTCTGTGCCTCGGTTTCCTCATATGAAAATGGGAATAATGTAGAACCAACATTAATTGGTGGTTGTGAGGATTAAGTGAATTAATGCATGTGAAATACTTAATCTGGAACATGAAAAGTGCTATATAAATCGTTGCTATTATTATTTCTCCTAATTACAACAGCCTGTTATAAATCATGTCAGACTATCCAGATAGTGCATATGGGGTTTTGAAGGATCTGAAGGACATCCCAGATGGTGGCATTTATCAGTAATCCAGCTCTGTTTAGGCGTGTGCTAGCAGTGACAGAGTTGAAATGCAACTTTAGGCCTCTCTGATTCCAAAGTGGTCGAGGGAAGGAGATTCAGTAGTAACTAGAGTGGTAGAGATATAAGGCCGAGCGAACCCTGTGTAGATTGACTTTCTTCTTTCTTCTGAGTGATCTTAAGAACATGAACTGCATGGTCTTACTGAAAGTTTCAATTTGCTACTGGAAGCAGCATAACGTAACACGGTTCCTCAAGGAAAGAGATTTTTCACACTTGTGTGCAGTGTGGATGATTTGAAGGTAAATTCTTCCAATTTTGAATAACAGAAAACGTGCCAAATGCTCTGTTCAATGCTGGAGATACGGAAATGAATTAGACATAGTCCCTCATCTCAAGGGGCACACGATCCAGTGACACAGAGACAGTGCTAGCCCAGAGAACATATGGTGGGTTTGAAGATTGCAGCTTGTTTTGTATGGAATATGAAAAGGCTGGTTATGAGACCCATTCACTGGTGAAGTAAACTGTTTAAGGATTGGGCAAAGGGACTTAAGAGAAAAATTTGAGTGTAAGAAATCCTGGAGAAAGCACAATAGTACACTCTGTGAAGAACTGGATGGGGTGGATACGAAGGCGAGGATGATGGTTGGTGACAGAAACAATATAGTCATCATTCTGAAGGTAACAGAGCATTTTATGAAATAAGAAATGCAAGTGCATATAAAAGAAGACAAATAATAATCTAAAACTGATCTTTCTGAGACAACCATTGTTATTGTCGTCATGGTCACTATTAGAGCTAATCAGAATAGTAAAAGGAATAATTGAAAAAGTGTGTGGAAAAGTAAGGGATTATGATATCTCTAAAATAACAGCTAAAAATGTACCGACAAGTGAGTGGGTGAAAACAAAGACCAGTGCAGACATCCATGAGTAGCCACATGGAAATGAAGCTTTTGGATTTTAGAATGAAGATTTAATCGGAAACATTAATGAGATCTGTGTTAATACTGTTGACAACAGAAAGCTTTCCTCAAACAGTAAGATCCGAGAAAGATGGAATCTGAATAGAGAGCAAGAGAAAGATGGAATCTGAATGAGAGAGGTAAATGTATTTGCAGGTACCAAGTGGTCCAAGTCAACCTGACTCTGACCCTGGGGTACCTAGATAAATGCTCAGGGCCTGCAAGTTTGTTTTGGAGTTTAGTTGCCATATGCTGAGTGAAGAATGAATAGTTTCCCTCTGTCTGAAAAAGTTGTGCTATATCCCCAAGGGTCCAGTTTCTGAAGGTTTATGTAAGAAGCAGTGGAGATGGAAGTGACCTCCTGCTCAACAGACAGCTGGGCCTTGGGAGGTCAGGGGGCCATGTCACAGCCACATTCTTGGGGTTAACATCAGCAGCTTTCTAAAATGAGCAATCCGAAGGCTGTTATATACTTACTCTGAAGAATAACATCCATAAAGGTTTAGTTTATTCCAGGGATTAACTCAGATGGCCATTAATCAGGTAGTTTAAAAAATGTATTACATATGTTTAATCTCCAGTCCCAGTGTTTTTCTCTCAAATATGTTGAATATGTTTCTAACGTGCAGGACATTTCTTTAGGAGCTGTGAACATTGGCTCTGTGTTTCCATTCCAAAGACTTCCTTTTAATGGAAGCATTTCTGGGTATTTTTATTAATCTAGAGATATTTAAGATCTTTTTCCTGTACATTTTTTACGGATTTCCTAAAGACTGATGGATGTGACTTCTGTATTAAGCATTTGACACTTAGCTATTTTGGTTTCTTAAACAGCCACTAAGTAAAGTTTTAGGTATAAGAAACTTGAGACAGGAGTAAATCCTGAAATGGAGGGCTGTTCTTTGTGAATATGATGAAATAGTAATTATTTCTTGTTTACTTTTCTTTAGGGATATCAGGGAATTGCAGGATCACCAGGTGTTCCAGGATCCCCAGGAATACAAGTATGTGATCCATTTATACACATTTTAGAAATACCTTTTCTAGTCAACCAAAAAACATAATTAACAGAATTTTATTTTGTGGTTAATTTAGGGAGCACGAGGACCAGAAGGTTACAAAGGAGAACCAGGGAGAGATGGTGAAAAGGTAAATACACAAAATAAAAATGTGTCCAGTCGTTTTAGTCACTCAGAGAAGACAAACAATGTTTTCTACCATGACTCCCATTCAATAGTGTTTGCCTTGGTGAATTCCAAGATGTGCTGGCTCAGAAACTTGTCGGTTGCCATTGGCTAGTAAAGCTCACAGAAGGCTTTTATCACTAGGTGAAAGTGGTCATCACTAGATGACCACTGCAGATGGAACAGATGTTGGCGTTGCCCTGATGCCATGTTCTCTCTCTGTGGTTAAACTCTGTAGGGAGCTACCTTGTTAGAGTGGAGAGAATTACGTGAATGGAATGTGTTCCCATGTTAGCCACAAATAGCCCAATACCCACGTGTCTGTCTTCATAATAGATACCTATCTGGCAGGTGGCCTATTGGCTTAGCATTACTGGACTTCTCCCTAAGGGCTTCATTAGGTAGAGACAACACTTGTATTGCTGACTCTCCTTTTTTACGACTCTGAGATTTGGCAAGCTTCCTACTGAAGTATGTATTCTTTAAATGTGTTCAATATCTTAATGCCTCCCTGTGCATCCAATCAAGGCCTACTGGCCCTGATAGCAGTCCACGTCCAAGATGCCCATTTGTATTTGCTTATATCCCTGTGTTGATTTGTTAGCTTAATTCTAAAGCACAATTTTATTTATAAGTTCTTTGAAGCCTTTTTGCTATTTTCTTCTGATAAAAACCACTGCTAATTTTCTAACTACAATCTTTGCAAAATGATTATCTTTTAAAAATAATGTGCACAGCATTTACATCTGAGAAACACTGATCCAGAAAATATCCCTTTTATGTTTTTATAATTGCTTATATTGCTTTCAAGCGATTTGATCTTGGACAAGTTACTTAATGTCTCTGAACCTTATTTTCTTCCTCGACACAATGGGGGTTTCTTTATAGGTTTACTGTGAGGATTAAATGAGATGATGTATGAAGGATACTTACTATGGTTCCTGGTCCATGGTTTTTCTTAAATAAATGGTGGTTGTTTTGTTATTATGTTTTGTTCATCAAGTAGCGTGGTTGCAGTTAGGATGTAGCATAGGGTGGGCTGGCATTCGTCATGGGCAAGATATGGATTAGAGTGGTCACCAGGGCAAACAGGAGGGTCGGTGACTGGAAAAGAAACAGAGAAGATAGAATAGGTGAGGGCAGCTTTATCGCATGGGGAGAGTTAAAGGAGATACAGTAGCAGCAGTAGGCGAGATAATTCCTGAAGAAGTAGTATAAAATCCTTTTGTCTACCGAGTGGTCCTAGGCCTCCATGAATCTTTTTCGCCACTAAGCAATCTCTGCCTGTTTCAAATGATGGAGGAATCTTAAAAAATGACAGGGAGCAGACCAGGCCCACAGGAATGGGAGATGTCATATATTTTCTTGCTCTGGGGATGTCATGAGAGACAGCCTGACCTCCTCCAGGTGAATGAGAGATTCCGCTGGGAAGCTAAGGATGTCTGTTCTAAGGAGACCCTGTGCCAGGAACCTCACTTACACTCTAGTTTACAGGATCATTGCTGTTTCTTTAACATTCTTACAAATAGCCTGATTTTGGGGTGGGGGGGGAAGGTATAAAAGTATGCATGTACAGATGAATGTATCTATGAATACGGATGAATGAATAAATTTATTTATTTTTCCCTTTACTTGGGTTTTAGAGACCAAATATGAAAAGGAGACTTGTTATTCTTTTTAAAAACTTGGAGTAAATTTCCTTGGGAATAGATGTGCCTGTTGGGCCAGGAGAAGAAGAACTCGAGGTTCTTTTGGCTGGTCTAATAATTAAATTGACTTAAGACAGATTCGCAGGAGGGAAAAAACCAGATTTAATTCATACACATGGAGATCTCATAGAAATGGGACCTGAAGAAATGACCAAAGCAAGCAGATTTTATACTTTTTGGACAAAAAAACAGTAAATTTGTGAGGACAACAAGACAAAGAAACTTAGGCTTTGGGTTCTTAATTATCGAAGAATCTAAGCAGAGCTTGTTTACACACCCTTCTCTGCCCTGAATTCCCTGTCTCTGGTGAGCAGGATATCTCTGTTCCCGCTCCTGAAGGGAAAGTATCTTTCACACGGAAGGTTTATTTCCTGCTTTCCGGGGGACTGACAGTGGAGGGTCAGAGTACTCTTTTAGCACTGGCTGTTTTCTCAAGTAAATTTAACTCAAAATAATCAGTATGCCACTGTGGCATATCTTGAGGTGGTGGGCTGCTCTGAGCCCCAACGTGCCTACTTAAAAATAAAGGGATAACAGTAATTCATTAGTCACACCTTAAACTAACTTCTCTATTGCTTTGGGTCATTGTGCTGTCTTTGAAATAGATGCTTGTGAATTTTACAAGACCATACATTCTATTGAATAAGATAAGATAAATAAAATGTATGTTTATGCAAAGGTCTCTATTTTTTAGTCCAGTAATGATTTTATTCAGAATTGGTTGTTTTCTGAAATTCCTTGTTTGGGCGTAAGTCATGGTGGGCCTAAAATCACCATGTGCTGCCATCTATGTTCCCGCCTCACATTCTCTGTGATTTCAGTGAGTTCTTTATCTAGAGTTAAAATAATTTAGTAAGTTAGTTAAAGGCTTTTCCTTGGTTCTTCCTCTACAATGTGGTTCCTTGATTTTCAGAAATGCGAATGTTAAAAAAATATACTCCTGAGATGGCCTTGACATGTGGCGGTGCAGGGTGTTTTTTCCAGGCATCACAGTGGCCTTTTAGAGATTGTTCCATATAATACCAGCCTCCATTAGGATATTTTCCATGTATAATTTCCATTTTGTGGATTTCCTCCAAAAACTCCCAGAATAGGAGTTTCCACTTAAGATAATTAAAATTAGATACACTTTCTCGCTGACTTTAACATTTTTCTTTACACATCAGACAATCAAATGTGTATAGATTTTGCAGGTTTTTGCTCTGAATTTACAAAATCAAAAGGAACACATCCACCAAATGGTCTTCAATTGATAACTCATTTTATAGCATGCTTTAAAGCTACTCTTTGGAATTTGAGGAATTCTCTAAGTACCTTAAAACACTTCCTTAACCTTAAGGAAAGCTAATATATTTAAATTGTTTGGAGAAATATATTTTGTTAAACTTATATGAGGCTGTGTTGGTTAACTGATATGTGTTTATTAGTTTATGAATGGTGTGTGAAGCTTTTTTATGGCAAATTCAATTCTGGAGACACAGGAAGTATCAACAATTTATTTTTTTAACCTATCCAGAATTTGTACAAACTCATCACTTGGTTTTTCTGGGTTTAAGAAATATGTTTATTATATCTAAGATATCATTATGGAACAAATTATACATTTTGTTTAATTGATTTGTTAGAGCATTTAACATTTAAATGGTTCCTTTAAGACCTCACTTTCCCATTGTCCTCAGCATTCATCCAGAGTATCACGTGATAAGTGAGACTTCCCTACTTAAATAAGTCCCTTACTTTCTTATCTGGGCTTCCAAAGTCAAAAGATGAAGTAATGTTACAGTGATTTCTATTATAATATCAGTCATAGTCAAGAAACTCCAATACAGTCATGCATCACTTATTGATGGGGATACATTCTGAGAAATGCGTCATCAGGCATTGTCCTTGTTGCGTGAACATCATTGAGTGTACTTACATACTCCGAGATAGTATAGCCTACTACACATCTAGGCTATATGGTTCTAATCTTACAGGACCACCATTTTATGTGCGGTCCGTCCTTGACCAAAATGTTGTTAAATGGCGCATGACTGTATGTATGTTGAGAGAACAGTAACAAAGGAGTAAGCTAAAAGGGTTGTTTCAGAATAATGTGTTAAAATGTAGTGTGTTAGTGGTTTTACTTCTTGCAGTGTTCCTGAAGTGAAAAAAAAGTTTAAAAAATTAAAGCAAAGCCAATAGTGACATGGGAAGGAGAAATAGTTAGAACTGGCTTAGCAAAGTTGCCACTTTTTTCTGCTTTCTCAAAAAGGGAGAGTAATCACCCAGGTGGCTTTCTGACTGCACCACGACCCAAACGCTGGTGTGTGTGTGTGTGTGTGTGTGTGTGTGTGTGTGTGTCGGGGGCGTGACGGAGCCTTAAAGCCCTTGAAGGTGACAGGCTGGGCTCTGAATTCAGACTGCTTAACTCGTCGGGCATGCCTCCTAATCTCTTTATACCTGCTTTTCAGAATCTGGAAAGAAGGACTAGAGTATTACTTCATAGCCTTTTTGTGAAGATTAAACGAGGCCGGGCATATGCTTGGCCAAAACTGAGCACTGTAAATTAGTGATGATAATGGTGGTGATGACTTGCTTATTGGGCTACCATTCTGCTGATTACTTAGGACGGAAGTTTTGGAAATATGTTAGCTTTATCCTTTATCATTTCTCTAAATGTTGAAGTCGCCCATCTGAAGTAATCAGACATGATTCCCTAAACGTCTTCACACTACATCTACCCTCTAACCTGTATGTACCTATATTCTGCCCTCTCCCCTGTTAATATGGATGGACTGTCCATATATAATGCCCAACCCTCCTCTTGTGCTCTGGATCCCATCCCTCTCCATTAATTTGTGTCATTAATTAGCTCTTCTCTTCTGTATCGTTAGTGTTTTCTTTTCTAGTTCAATTTTCCCTGTAGCCTACAGGATGACTCATCGGAAGCCAACCAAACGAAACCCCCTCCCCCCACCTTATAGCCTCCTTTAGCGGCCACTCCATTTCTCTGTTTCCATCACAGGATAAATCTGCCTTTACTCTCTCTGCATCTTTTCACTTCCCTTTGTCTCTTTAAGCCACTTCAGTAGGATGTGCATCCCAACCTTCTGCTGCATATGCAGATCACCAATGCCTACCATCTTTGAAATCCAGTAGTCAGTGTTTTTCAATTGTCTCTGCGTATCTTGCTGTGTGTCTTGGCAGCATTTCACACAACTGGCTATTCTCTTCTTGGGACAGTGTCTTCTCTTGGCTTCTAGGATACCACATAGTCCTAGATTTTCTCTTGTCTTAACTGGTTACCTTTTCACAGTTTAGTTATCATCTCCTCCTCCTCTGTCTATTCTCTAAATTTAGGAGTGTTCCAGAGTTCAGTCCTGTGCCCATCCTCTCCTTCCTTAAGAGTCTATTATTGTAATATTATTAAATATAAACATATAAATATAAATAGATGTATTAAATAATAAACATACATATTGATGGTAAGTATAGCAATGATTAATATATTTATAATGCTACAATTAATAAATAATAAAGTATTATTAAATACATATAAATGCATTAATAAATAAGTACACACTGTTAAATAACAAAAATTCAGCCAAGTAAATTTTAAAGATATAATTGCCTTTATTAAATGATTCATGAATCAGGCAGCATACCATCTAGTGAGTAGAAAGGAGCTCCATCGAGCTGCAGAGATGGTGTGGAAAAAAGGAAATTCTTATCAAAGAATGCATTGTTCTAGGCCAGATCTTCCTCATCAGTGGAACAGAAGGGGTCTATCAGTGGATTGCCTCCTGGTGCTGCCCAGGAAATTCCAAGTTGGCTGGTTAAAGGTCACATTCCTGGGGAAGGTTGAAGTTGTAATTCGGTTAGGTATTAAGGTCTTGGATTGCTGCCGTGGGGCCTACCTTCCCCTTTGTCTCTTTAAGCGACTCAATTTTGGTCCTGTCGTCTTTTTTTTTTTTTACCAACATGTATGTACACACTTTGTTTTCTAATAAAATAGTTTGCTTCATCTGAATCTGGAGAAACCGTGGAAATGTTGTTACAACCAAGGATTCAGCATTTTATGGAAGGATTGCTACCACGTCTTCTTTCTTTCCTTTCCTTTCCTCAGAGGCTTTTCTTCCTGAGCAGCGCTAGCTGCGCCCTCCCTAGCTGTTCTCCGGGGTCAGGCTTTGTTGAGTATCCCTCCTTTACGTGTGGTGCTGACCTGTGTGTGCTCATGTTTTCACTGCTTCTCTGGATACTTTTGCAAAGTCTTGATTGTTTCCTGCTCTTTCAACCTCTTCTCTTTTAACACTCTGGGCTGGATTCAGCATCTCAGTTTATTATGAAGAACCATTATTTCCATGTCCCGCCTCATTTATTGGCTGCTATGTTTCTTTCTGTCCCATTTTCTTTTTCTCCACTGGCATCAGTGGGAAACTTGCAACTTTTATTGGATTTTTACAGAAGGCTTCATATTTTCTTGGTTCTAAACTCTATGTCTCATCTTCACTTTGGGTGCACTCTGTTCTACAGTCATTGAGAAGTCATTGAGCCAGTGACCCCGTAGTAGGAGCTCAGGAACCTACCTTTTTCCTAGGTCTGAGGAGTGCAGTGGTGGTCCCCAAAGCCAGGAGAAATGCCCATCATTGTGTTAGAGGAGTAGACATGTTAGTAGATTTGAACAGCTCCCCATAAGTCATTACTGTTTGAGCCTGAGTACACCTTAGCACTGGTTTTCTGAGAGAAGAAGGAACAACTAAGATGTTTAAGGCTTTTGATGTGCTGGGTGCTTGAAGGCTTTTACTGTTGTGTGTGCGTTTTTCTGTTTTGTTTTTAGACATATTTTGCATCAGGGTTATCCCTGTGCAATCCTTCTCACATACAATTCTCACAAAAAGTTTTATGAGGTTAGTAGAGTAAGTTTGGAAAACCGAGAAATGAAGAACTTAAATCATTTGTCTCAAGTTACTTAAGGGTCAGGGGCTTGAAGTAAAACGTCTTGATCTCAGTCTGGCTTTCTCTTCACTGTAGTTTCTGCTTTGGCCAGAATAGTTTTTCACAGGGTGGTTTGCTCCTTTTCCGCTCTGTTGCCTGCACTGCGAGAAGCGTCCCTGATTCTGTTGGTAACTAAGTGGACTGGCGGAGGCGGGAGCTGCATGAACGACTGTATGTTGTGCCAGTTCTGCCGTGCGAGAGGATCCAGGGTCTACATCTCTCTCAAGGGAAGAGGGGTAGTTCACTCTAGATCATAGATCATCAAACTTTTAAATTGCTAAGTCTTTGCAGTAAAAGACTTTGGGGCATGCAGTCACATATATATGTGTGAATTATATGCCTATGCTACTGAACAAAGCATTATGTGCACTTAAAACGCATCCACACACCGAGAACTTTTAAAAGGATAAGATTTTAAAAATACTAGTTTTCATATTCTCTTACTACTCAAATAAATAATCTTGACCTGACTTTGGAGACTATGACTCCATAGTGTTTTTATTTATGAGATGGACAGGCTCATCAAAGGCATAATCATCAGTTGTGAAAATTTTGGAGGCACCCTGTGGAAAATGGAACCATTTTACTGTAAATCTTAGATTCTCTTTGATTCTAATCTCTTGTAAGCTTGGATGGAACCAAGAGTGTGACTCCTCAAAGTAGCATTTTTATTTGAGTTTTCTTGGAGGAGTCAAGAGTGTTTATCATATTTTAGAAAATAAAAATATTTTGTATATTCAGCAAATTATCACTAACACGAGCAAGGCATCAGCTAGGATAAAGTGGGTTATACTGCAGTAGCAAACCAATCCCAAATGCCTGTGGCTTAAAACAAAAAAGGTTTATTGCTCATCAAACTACACATTTATTAGCAGCAGAGAGGGGTCCCCCATTGTCCTTGCATGGAGACTCGGACTAACGGAAGTTTCAGCATCTAGATTATAACTAATTATGGTAGCAGGTGCATGGAGAATCAAACAGTGGCTTCCATTAAACCACTTCCATTAATCTTTAATTAGCCAGAGCAAATTTTGTAAACACATCAAATTCAAGAGTCAGGAAAGTGTGTTCCCCTATATGCTTGGAAGTAGAGAGAATCTGGATAAATAGTGGTAAATAGTGGTCATATCTACTAAGATAGTGGTCATATCTACTAAGAAAAATGGGAATGAATCAAGAATGGATTATTTTCTCAAAGAGGTTGGGATCTAATAAAGCACGTAACACAGACAGAGTAACTGTATTTCAAGATAGTCATTGTTAAGTACCAAAGTAGAGAGTTGAATAAAATTCTTTAGAAGTTTAAAGGAAAGTTGAAAATTCAAAAAGTCTTCATGAAAAAAACTGTAAACAGAGAGTTCATCAAGCTACACACCATATAGGTGCTGTTTTTATCTAATTTAAGACATCTCCAACTTAGGAATGCCATGGTTCTTTATTATCCTTTTTGTGTGTGTGTGTTACCAACAAGACTGTAATGAACGTCTTCTCAGTATATATTTCTCAGTGAATTTTTCTGAGATGTCCATAGGAACATTTCCCAGAATTAGAATTGATTATAGGATTGAAGGGTTAAATTCATAATTAAACTTTGATACAAATTGCCTATTTACCTTCCAGAAAGTTTGTACTCCCCCAACAAGTGTGTGAAAATATCTTTCCTCACACTCCTATCAGCACTGAGTTTCACTAAAGTTTCTAATTTTCACCAGTAAACTTAAAAATGGTATTGGTTTGATTTACATTTCTTTATTAGTGAGTAAGGTCAAATACCTTGTCATGTGATTTTTGGACACATTGGATTTTGGATTTTCTTTGTAATTTGCTGTTATATATATTCTGTTTTTTTTCCTGCTGGGCCGTTCATCCTTTAAAAAATTGATTTTTATATGCATTTCATAAATTATGTCAAAATATTTTTTCTGGCTTATGTTATGTGTTTGACTTGGTTTTTGAAATTTTAGCTATACAGAAAATTTTAATTTTTATATATATATGGATTTTTCTCCTATGTTTGTGTCTGTATAGAGAGTTTCCACATTCTAACATTTTGAATATAATTACTCATGGTTTTACTTTTAGAATTTCATTATTTTATATTTTAATCTTTAAAATTTTGATATTTGGAGTAAAGTTAGAGGAGCATTCATATTTTTCCCTCTCTTTTCCTAAATGGACAGCCAGTTGCCATTTGAACTTGCAATATGGAATTTCACTTTTTTCTCCATTTAATTGAAAAATCACCATCATTGCTAAATTTCCATTTTCATTTGGGGCTGGTGTTTTTGGCTTTCCGTTTTGTTCCATTTATCTGTCCACATCCTTTCCACTGCCAAATTGTTTTAATTGTTGTCACTTCATAATATGATTTCATGTTGGCCGAGCCACTCCTTCTCCGTTATTCTTTATAATCCAAATTTTCCTGGCTATTCTTGCGTGCTTATTTTTCCAGATAAAGCTCAGTATCTTTTCTTCAATTTTTTAGAAGTTCCTATTCATATTTTAATTAGGATTCCTTTGAATTTATGGATTAATTTTAGAATCATTGACATAATTTCAATCCTGAGTTTTCCTATTCAAGATTATGACTTATCTTTTAATTTTATTGCAGTCTTCAAACTCAATGGAATAATAAAGGTTTTTTTTACATTGATCCTCAATATTACCTAAGTTTAAATCTAGGCACTTTTACCTTTTTTATTCCTATTATAAATGGAAATTTTTCTTGAATACATTTTATATTGGTTATTGTTTACATATGAAAAGCTATTTTTGTATATTAATTTTTTAAAACAGCAATTAACTGATTTCTTTTACTAATTATTTTAGGATACTAGGTATATTGACATATTAGATGTACAATCATAAGTACAAATAGTTTGTATTCTTCTTTCTAGTTTTTACCTCTCTTATTTCTATATTTTGTCTAAATTCATGGGCTAGTCAAAACTGGCTAGGTTTTAAACATTAAAAAAAAAGCAGTGATACTGGGCAACTTTGCTCTCTTTTTAAGTTTCAAACAGCCACAGTCTCTTTTTGTGCAGGTTTGTGGCTTTTTTGGTAGTATGACTTTCTCAACAGCAAATATATATTTGTAATTTTATGTCTTGACTTTTGATTCCAGCGAATAGCAGCATCCACAATCCTGTTTTAGTTATGGCCTTCTCTACATTAATTAATTATTGATAATCAATAATCTGTGATTTGAATCTATCAGACATCCACTATACTCTGTTTCTTTTTCTTGAGCCATTATGTCCAGCTTAGAAGGATTTATTGGATCCACCTTAATTGAGTCAGAGGACTTACAAATGACGTTTATGGCCACACCCTTGATCTGATCTTTCCCAGAGGCTGAGTTTTAATTGAACTTCTTTTAAAGGCTTTCTCCAGTTTCATTATTTACCTGTTAGAGATGAGAAAAAAGCTGTATTTCCCAATTCTAGTATTTTTGGACTTTGTCTACTCCTTTTAATTACTACTTGCAAACTGGCCAATTCTTTTCTGAACTCACCTCTTTTATAGTACCTTGTCAAATATAGCCAATACCAATTAATGCGTGATACCAACATTCTGTTTTCTCAGTTCTTTACCTCTCACTATAAGATCATTCAATGCACTATTTACCCTTGCAAGTTACTGCAAGCAAAGTTTTTATCAAATATTCACCACTGCACTATATGAATCACCATTTTTCCGACCTCTAATAGTTGTTTTCCACTGCTCACTACCCAACCTCAAAGCGAATGCCATGTATATTTTTTAATATTGTTGTTTTGGCAGCCTCCTCTTTCTATGATACCAATTTTTACGTTAGTTAACTTAGGCTAAGCTGTAGTACAGTAACAGATAACCTAACAGCTCAGTGGCTAACACAAGAGCATTTATTTGTCTTTCATATTACATGCCCTTTGTGGATAGACTTTGGCTTTACTTTCCACTTCTTTGCTAGGCATTACTTTGAAAGCTTGGACATAACTTGGCAGAGTATAATAGGTTTGGGTCACACTTTCTTGTGATCTGTGTTTTGTAGATTTTGTCTCAGTATTTCCCAACCATTTTGCTCACCAAGTTTCTCTGCTCCCCCCTCCCCTTAAGTGCTGTAGGTTACCATGGATGCCATGCCTTTTTATTTTACTTAAAAATCTTGCTTATGTGCTTGACAGTAGCTTTGTCCAGATTTTATACATATTTTTTTTTGTCCCAACGTGGGTGAATGTTCCTGGTCTTCTCCGCACTTCATCTGGGATTTGTTTGTCATCTCTGGTAAATTAAAGTTCAAAGATTGTGTTTTCTGTAACTGTAGCCAGAGAATGGAAGTCTTACCTAGGACTTTGCTCCGCCTTAATAGGGACTCCTGGTTTGTTCCCTTCTTCTGTAGTTTTGTCAAGTGGTCATTGCTGAGTAAATTCCATCTTAACAAGAGTGTATCTTGGCCCAGCCTGGCCTTCTACTGGTTGTCTCAGTTCAGTCTTCTAAAGAGTTAGCTCAGATTCTTCTCTTCACTTTAATCTCTTTTCTCTCTCTGGGAACTGTTACCACTCTCTCCTGCCCCAAGCAAAAGGGAAAAAGTATATTCAAAAGGTAGTTTTGGTTCTTATATTAGAGTCTACACAGCAGGGGAAAGAAAATCATCTAGTTTTCTTTTTGTGTCTCTTGGTGTCCCCCTAAATCTTATTTTTTTCCTTTTATCCTCTGTTTGGCTAAACTGTTGAGTTTGGGGGATAATCAGCTCTAGAATATGTGAGCTTTTAGTGGGTCTTCTCTCTCTCAATCTTTAGTGGAAAATTAAGGTAGTCAAGGGGAAGATTTTACTCTTGAGAAGGACATTCACTGTAAGCTATAAAAATACTATTCCTGTTTAGAGTGGAAACAAATTGACCCCCAAATGCACTGGCACAAATGAGAAAAAAACTTATTTTCCTCATGTAAAGGTTTCTGCAAACTCATTCAGGAACTCAAGTTTTTCCCTCTTGTTATTCTAGTCTCCCTTAGAGTGTTGTTCTCTTCTACATGGTCAAGGCTACGTCCCTAGTCACTATCTTATCTGCATTCCAATCTGATGGGAAGGAGGAAAGAGAAGTCAGAGCAATAACGTACCCTTTAATCAACGATGTGGAAGTTGCACACCACAGTCCTGCACACACTCTGCTAGCAGAAACTTAGTTACATGGCTACAGCTGACTGCAAAAGAGACTGGGAAACATAGTCTGTAGTTGGGCAGCTATCTGCCCAGATAAAAGTCTTTTCTGTGGTGGTAAAGGGTAGATAGATTTGGGGGTAGAACTGTCAGTCTAGCATACCTTTTATACCAGATCTACTTACAGATCAATGAAAGGACAAAAACATAATACAGATAGGTCTAAAATATGATGTATTTTAGTTTCTTATTTGCCATCAGTTTTTATGGGAGAATATCAGGGAATTCCTAGACTTTTGGCCTTAGTTTACTCTCTGTGAAAATTCATCTCATAATGGCTATCAAGGAGTATTTCTGTCTAT
Source organism: Equus caballus (assembly GCF_041296265.1). NCBI lineage: Eukaryota > Metazoa > Chordata > Mammalia > Perissodactyla > Equidae > Equus > Equus caballus. The sequence continues at coordinate 56,707,580 of NC_091703.1, read as the reverse complement.
GGAATAGATCATTGTTAAAATTAAAAATTGTTTTTTTTTGAACTAAGAAGGCCAATAGTTTCCTAGTCTAGTAAGATAAGTGGATTTGCAGATTTTCCTGCAATCAACCAGAGTGAATCAGGAATGAATTTGGTTCGACATAACACAGAGCAGGTCGTGAATCTTGGGCTTCCTCTCAAGAGGTCACAGTAACCCTTTCTGGGAGGTTGAAAGCCTCCCACTGGAAAGTATCACGGGGACAATTGGAGATTACACACCATGTGTGGACTTTCTCGATTTCTGTCTTCCTTCTCTTGTCTCTGTCCTTCTGTCTCCTGTGAACCCACCTTGCTAGTGGACAAGATGCCCTGGATGTTATTGTTGGCAGTAAGTCACCTGATGAAGATGAAGGTTTGAACACTCATATTAACTTCCTCTCTCTATTAAACTCCCCATTAAAGCAACAGTCAAGGGAATAATAACAATTATAATAATAAAACCTAACATGACACAGAGAATAGAAGAGAAGAGAACAGCTCTGCATTTTTAGAAGCTGGAAAGACCCAAGGACGCTGAATATTAATGTGAGAAGGGATATGATTTATATAAGAGACTACCCTTGATATACACACTCACATGTACACATACATGCACACATATATGCACACAGACACTCCAAAATCTCAGGAAATGGTAATATCAAGTATTGCTGAAAATGGAGGTGAATTGAAATTACAGCAAAGATGGAAGCATGGTTGAATAAAGAACAATGAGATCCTGCTATTCTTTCCTCAACTCTCTATAGCCAAATCTATATAACCCTTCTTCCACTCTGGCAGAAACATAAAAGTTTATTATCTGGAGAAGATAAAACTGAAGGTCTCTAGACTGGGAAGAAAAGGTGGATTTGTACTAAAACAACGGGATTTAGAGAACATTTACCCTTGAGGAGACCTAGTCTTCTTCCCCTGCTTGACCTCCAGAATGCTTTCAGCCAGTCCTGTCTGCTACAGGCCTAGAAGATCTTTCGATGGGGAATCCAGTAACATCCGGAGCTATCCAGTGAAATGACCCAACCAGACTATATTATAGTGAAGCTCAGACAATGAGCAGTACCCACTGAGAGCTTATCATCAGCTTCCATAGGAGCTGACAATCAGGAACCACCAAATATCTTACGAAAGTTGAAGATCAACAAAAAATCTTAGACGAAACTGATATAAGACATGGAGAGGAGGCCTTGAGAAACTCTGTCATTAATGCCCTCAGAGAGGCAGAAGCCCTGACAGACCCTGCTTTAGCTTTGCTCCTCAGTGTGGAGTGACAGGTCTTCAGGGCCAACCTAGAGACACACCTGTAGCCCACGACTCCCTTTTCAGATCCCGAGTCCTGGCAATCTCTGCACAAACCACCCTAATCCCGCTCCCAGCACCTGCAGGCCTCTTTCCTGTCTCTGTCCTCCTGAGGGCTTTCTGACACAGTTGTGTGTCTGCCCCTAGCTTAGGGGAGGCTGAGGGTAGGCTGTTTATGTGAAGTGTGGATGGAGCTTGGGTGTGTGGTCTGAGTCACATGTGCAGACTTGAGGTCCCTATAGATGAAGACTCCTCCATAGTAGCTAGCATAATGGTTGATTATAGACTCCACTAATGCTTAACAGTGTAAAATTTTAAGACACCGTAAACAAAAGGAAGATCCTATCAGCTTTTTGAGAGGAAGACCACTATGACCACCACAACCATCACCCCCAGCCAAACAAATATGGCACATACAAATGATCAGGATCAGAAAAGCTTCTAGCATCTCACTAGTGACACTGAAATCAAGAAGGGAATGGAGCAGAGCCTACAAAAGTCTGAAGGAAAAAAATTCTCAACTGTACTTCTGTTAGCAAATTGTCAATTACCCATGCAAACTATCAATTACATAAGTGAATAGACTAGTGACATTTTCATAAATTTAAGGTATCAGAAAGTTGTCTCCCATGAATTCTTTCTCAGGAAGCTGTTGGATGATGTGCTCCCCTAAATAAGGGAATAAATGCAGATATAAAGAGCAACAAATCTTTACTGAAACAAATGAGAAAGTTCTAGAAAAGAGACATTAAGGAATATGAAATTTTCAATGTATTTGAGCATATTTAGAGGTGATTTTTACAATTGGAGGTAATTTGGATCTCAATATTGCAATAAGTTATAGGAAGCTAAGCAAACACCGTCTACCCCCTCCCCCCAAAAAACCAAACAAGCAATTTTTAACTCAAGGGAAAACAAACACTTGGGCAGGAAAAGGCAAGCAATCAGCATACTTGTGGCTTAGCTGTGAATCTTAATATTATGAATACTGACTACAGATTTAATCAAAGCTGTAACAGAAGGTTAAGGAGATTTGTACTTCTTAGAAGTGGAGACGGGGAGAGGGTGTTGGGTTCTGTGAGAGGTTAGTCCTCTTTCCTAGTGGGAAGTCAGAAGGTAATGCTGGAAACTGAAAATGTGGTAGTAATATAACCCTGTGGTTTGGCGATTGGAACTCATAGAGATATGGAAGCTTAGAATAAGAAAAGTTGTCTTTGGAGGGTTCTATGCCATGAATCTATGTCTCTCTTTAAGATGTGAATAAATAACCTTTACAAAAATTAAGATTTTTAAGAATTGCAGCAATAATAGATAACTGGTCATATCTCTTTTCTCCCTACCCGACAGGCTAAGAGTATAATGAATCATTTGTAGGTAGTGTTTCAATTTGCCTAAATCAAAGTGAATCGACCCAACTCTTGCCGTGCCGGCCATTGGTCCTCTCTTAACTGTGTCTTCACAATTAAGATTTTGAGACTAAGAAAACAGCACCCAACTTTCCCACAGAGCTAAGTACTAAAACCGTGTGCACTAAATATCAAGCTGTTGCAATTCTTCTTCTTCTCTCCTCTTTTGGAGGTAACTTAAGGCCTTTCATCTTTATGGGCACATCTGAATAGATACCTAACTATAAACAATTCTTAAGATTAGCAATTGAAAGAACATTCCCATGGAGTCCTAGAGTGTTTTGAGACTTTTAGTTCAGGGTCTAATCTTACTGAGCTGGATGGGACCTCAGAGGATGGCTCTCTCCAGACAGTGGTGGCACCAAGTCATTTCTATTAACGCCTACGTCTTGCCACTGTAAGAGCCTAAGTATTTTCAGAATTGGTGCTGCTCTCTAAGGTTGGGGTCAGGATTGCTGATGAGACCCCCCGAGGCCCCAGATACTTTCCTTCTTTGATCATCAATGAAACCCTGGTCAATGAGGATTAATCTTTCACAGGGGTAAGGTTTTAATGTAGATATACATTGAACTATTTGCAGATTAATTTCCAATGGGTTTTGACAAGAGCGAGGCTGAAGAATATATGATGGTAGTTTTTAGGCTGAAATGTGTTTTCTTTAATTAATTTTGGTTTTATTTTCAGGGTGACCGTGGACTTCCTGGTTTTCCTGGGCTTGATGGAATGCCAGGATCAAAGGTTGAAGAAATCTGATCTCTTTAAATTCAGCAATGCCATATTTTATTTCAAATTGAAAGTACTTTATGTTACAAATGCACTATAAATAAATGCTCATATAAAAATTGAAGTAAATGATTGGGTTAAGATTAATATCATAGTTTACATAAGGCTTTTACAAACTTCCTTTAAAATTGTCAGTCATAAATCTTATAGTATTGAAAAATTGATGAGTAAGTTTTACTATATAGAAATTCTCTTAACTATAAGTCCTATGCTATAGGCCCTGTTATAGTACTAACTGTCCTTGTTTTCCTTGTTTTTCTTTGTAAAGCCTGGGATACAGGACTTCTGTAAACAAACTTTATTTTATTTAGACGTTGGCATATTAAACTCCATTGGTCATAATTGGTGTTGTTTTTCTTGATAAGAAAAATATCCATATTTCTCTAAAATTCAATATTTATACTTTGTCTTTTAGGGTGAAATGGGCCCCAAGGGAGAAAAAGGATCACCTGGATTTTATGGCAAAAAGGGAAGTATGGATCACAAAACAGAGTATCCATTTTGAACTTTCAGTGTAATGAAAATAGAAAACTTGAATTTCAGTCCCAGTCCACCATTATAGCAATTAACTTTGTTCATGTTTCTCAGTTGATCTATTCAGAACAATGAAAAAATGGGAAAATAACTGGTGACTGTTATGCATGGTATTCTATAGGAATACATTGTATTATCGATCATTCTGAACTTTTAAAATATTTACAGAGAGATTCGTTGGGAGTAGTAGCTACTTAACAGCGTGTCCATTGAGAATTGATGTCATGGGGCTTCCTATTTCTTCACCTTGAAGGAAGATTATATTCTTTGTATATTTAAAATACTCGTTGCTTTTTAATTTTGCCAAGATGTGATGTCTGTGTTTTGATGCTTCTAATAATTCTGCATGCATCAGTATTTTCAATGTCTTATATTGTGTCCACTGGCCTGGTAAAATAATGCTTTGCCATAAGTTGGAGAGCCAATACCAGCTGTAGTTCCGTGAATTCTGTCACTACATGATAAGGTTAACTTACTTTCCTATTTAAGTTTGAGTTGGAATGTTAAAACATTATTATAAGGATTATTTTTTAAGTGTTTGTTTTTAATACAGGGTGCCAAAGGCGAAAAGGGCATTGCTGGTTTTCCTGGCCTTCCTGGACGTGCTGTGAGTTTGACAGAAAAAGTTCTTGAGTATTTTACTTTAAATAAAAATTATCTTATGCTATCTTCCTGTAAAAAGAAAAATTAGTGCAAAAAATGTATTAAAATACATGTATTTATTTTTCAGGGAGAGCCAGGAAGACATGGAAAGGATGGATTAATGGGTAGTCCTGGTTACAAGGTATTTACAAAAAACACCCAAAAACCAAAAAAGATTTCTGTAACTTGTGAGTGAATGTTAGAAAAATGTACCACTATTAGACTTTAGATATTGTGACAGTGGCCTAAAATTAGTGAGCTAAGAGTTGTTTTAGTGTGCTTTAAAAATGATACCAAATTTCCTTTGTATGTATTGTGAATTCTTATGTGTTAGAAATAAAATCCCAGGGTATTAGAAGCCTGAGCTTCTTTGATAAGCCATTCAGATGCGTTTGTTTGGTGGGTTAAGGGTGGAGGTACTTAGCTATGTGTCCCAAGGAATCAAGGTTTTTGGTGGGAGAGAACTGTGCCCTTAAGCCTGACAACTTCTTTATCCGTTGTGTGGTATGAGAGAGAGCAAGAGGAACTGCAAAGTGCCAATCATTTGCCACCCCTGAAAACTTCAAAAGTACATGCCCTTACGATGGGGGGTTAGCACTGGTATATTCTTACGTAAAGAAACTTCCTTTGGTCAATTATCAAATAGAAGCGGGCTTTTTATGGTGTGGCTTGCTAAATAAAAGGACATCACGCATGTATCTGTATCAAGTTAGTGTATCCAGCCCACATCATTTTCCACCTATAAGTTCTTTTGGGTACCTAAGGAGAGGATCTATGTAATCCACCAGCCAACAGGGCCACTTGATGAAGCACTGGATTTAGAGATGGCATCATGTTTCCTAATGGTCAGCACTTTGCTGGCCAAACTTGCTCAGAAATCCAGTCCAGGTTGTCTTGGTCTGTAGTTGTTTTCTCTTCCTTTGGAAAAATTGTCCATTTATTTCCTTAAGTGTTATGAAAGTCCTTCAAATATCCGTGATTCCTTAAACATTATAGAGTGTGCTTCCTGAATGTAAAATATTGGGGCCCATTTTCAAGAACTCAGTTATATGTTGTTAATTATATTTCATTGTCTTCGTATTTTATTTCCCACTTGTTTGTTAATTAGTCAGACATTTATTGATATCTATTAGGGGCTAGACATACAGAAGAGAACAAAACCATCACAACTCCTACTCTTATGGAGTTTATAATCTAGTCTCTCTATAGATTAGAGAACATAGATTCTTCACCTTACCTGAAAGTTAGGCATTCATCTGATTTAATTTTTCTTTGTCTTCTGTTATCATAAGCCCATGTGCCACAAGACGTGAGATTATACTTTTTCAGGTAGTAGAGTTTAGAGAAAAGAGCCGAGTTGGATTTCCACCCCTCAGTGACTTTTTCTAACTCACTGTATGTCCTTTGGCAAATTCTTTGACCTTCAGTTTCTTCATTGCAAAAGTGGAGTAAGTGTTACCTACTTAGAAAGGTATGGTAGGGACCGAGTCAGATGAAACACCTGGCACAGTACTTGGCAGAGAAATAGTGTTCAATAAGGAATGTTTCTTTGCCCATTTTTTTATTTGAACATAGCTTTAAGATCCCTTTTGAGCTTTTTTAAAAAAAACGCTTTATTGAGATATGACTGACATACAAAAAGTTGTATACAACTTGGTGAGTATGTAGATAAGTATATACAGTCATGTGCTGCATAAAGACATTTCAGTCAGTGACGGACTGCGTTTATGGTGGTGGTCCCATAAGATCAGTACCATACAGCATAGGTGTGTAGTAGGCTATCCCATCTAGGTTTGTATAAGTACACTCTATGATGTTTGCACAAAGGCAAAATCTCCTATGATGCCTTTCTCAGAATGTATCCCCATCTTTAAGTGATACATGACCGTACCCGTGAAACCATCACCACAACCAATGCGATAAACATATCCGTCATCTCCAAAAGTTTTCTCTTTCCCCCTTTATTTATTATTATTTTTGTATTAGGAACACTTGACATTAGATCTACCCCCTTAGCAAATTTTAGAGTTTACGATACAGTATTGTTAACTGTGGTATCATGCTGACAGCAGATCTCTAGGACTTACTCATTTTGCATAATTGAAACTTTGTACCCTTTGACCAATACTTCCGTTTCCCCCTCCTCCTAGTCCCTGACAACCACCAATCTGCTCTCTGCTTCTATGAGTTTGACTATTTTAGATTCCTCGTATAAGTAGGATGATATAATATTTGTCATTCTGTGTCCAGCTAATTTCTCTTAGCACGTTCATCCATTTTATTGCAAATAGTAAGATTTCCTTCTTTTTTGAGGCTGAATAATATTACTGTATGTGTGTATATCTATATCTCTCACTTATTTATTTATTCATCCCTCGATGGGCATCTAAGTTGCTTTCATATCTTGGCTATTGTGAATAACACTGAAATGAACATGAGAGTGCAGATATCTCTTCGAGATCCTGATTTCCAATACCCAGAAATGGGATTGCTGGATCATATAATAGTTCTATTTTTAATTTCTTGAGGAATCTCCATACTGTTTTCCATTGTGGCTGGGCCAATTTACATTCCTACTAACAGTGCACAAGTGTTCCAGTTTCTGCACATCCTCACCAATACTTATTGTCTTTTTTTTTTTTTTTTTTTGATGATAGAGCCTAATTGGTGTGAAGTGATACCTTGTTGCGGTTTTGACTTGCATTTCCCTGACGGTCAGTGATGTTGAGCACCTTTTCTATATACTTGTTGGTCATTTGTATGTCTTCTTGGAGAAATGCCCATTTTTTAAATTGGGTTGTTTGGTTCTTTTGCTATTGAGTTGTATGAGTTCCATATATATTTTGGATTTTAACCTTTTATCAGATATATGACTTGCAAATATTTTCTCCCATTCTATAGGTTGCCTTTTCATTTTGTTGATGGTTTCCTTTGTTGTGCAGAAGCTTTTTAATTTGATGTAGTCCTACTTTTCTACTTTTGCTTTTGTTGCCTGTGCTTTGGTTCATAGATTAACGTATGAATTTTAGGATTGTTTTTTCTTTTTATGTAAAAAAATGCTGTTGAGATTTCCATAGGGATTGCATTGAATCTGTAGATTATTTTGGGTGGCATGGAAGTTTTAACAATATAAAGTGTTCCAATACACGAACTAGAGATATCTTTCCATTTATTTGTATCTTTTTAAATTTCTTTCATCAGTGTTTTGTAGTTTTTATTTCCTTGGTTTAGTTTATTCCTAAGTATTTTATTATTTTTGATCCTATTTTTAATAGGATATTTTTCTTAATTTCTTTTTTGGATAGTTTGTTGTTAGTAGATAAAAATACAACTGATTTTTGTATGTTGATGTTGATTTTGTATCTGGCAACTTTACTGAATTCGTTTATTAGTTTTAACAGATTTTTGGTGGAGTCTTTAGGGTTTCCTATATATAAGAACATGTCATCTATAAACAGAGACGGTTTTGCTTCTTCCTTTCCAATTTGGATGTCTTTTATTTCTGTTTCTTGATTAACTGCTCTGTCTGGTACTTCCAGTACTATGTTGAATAGGAGTGGTGAAAGTGGGCATCCTTGTCTTGTTCCTCATCTTAGAGGAAAAGCTTTTAGTTTTTCATCTTTCAGCATGATGTTAACTGTGGGCTTTTCACATAAATGTGGTATTTATTGTGTTGAAGTAAGTTCCTTCTATATCTAATTTATTGAGGATTTTAATCGTGAAATGGCATTGAAGTTTGTGAAGTGCTTTTTCTGCATCTATTGAGATGATCGTGTGATTTTTATCTTTATTTTGTTAATGTGGTATCACATTGGTTTGCATATAGTGAACCATCTTTCATCCTATGAATAAATCCCACTTGATCGTGGTATATGATCCTTTTAATGTGCTGTTAAATTCAGCTTGCTAGTATTTGTTGAGGATTTTTACAAGTATGTTCAACAAGGATATCGGCCTGTAACTTTCTTTTCTTGAGGTTTTGTCTGGCTTTAATATTGGGCTGATGCTGGCCTCATAAAATGCATTTGGAAGTGTTCTCTTTTCTTCTGCTTTTTGGAAGGTTTTTAAGAAGGGCTGGTCATTCTTTAAATGTTTGGTAGAATTTACCTATGAAATCATCTGATCCTGGGACTTTCTTTATTGGGAGGTTTTTCACTACTGTTTCAATCTCCTTATTTGTTGTTGATCTGTTCAGGCTTTCAATTTCTTCTTAATTCAGTTTGGGTAGGTTTTATGTTTCTAGGAATTTATCCATTTCTTCTAGTTTGTCCAATTTGTTGGCATGCTATTATTCATAACAGTCCCTTATGATCTTTTACTTTTTTTTGCTTCTGTGGTATCAATTGTAACGTCTCCTCTTTTGTTTCTGGTATTGTCTTCTCTCTTTTTTTCTTAGTTAGCCTAGCTCAGGATATGTCCATTATTTTTTTTATCTTTTCAAAGAACCAACTCTTGCTTCATCTATTTTTTCTATTCTTCATTTATTTTTGCTCTAATCTTAATTATTTCCTTCCTTCTGCTAACTTTGGGCTTAGTTTGTTCTTTTTTTAGTTCCTTGCACTTTTTGTTATTAATCTGGGTAGCACATTCGCATGCATGTACCACAAGTATAAACCTGAGTTCACTCCTTTTTAACAGCTTTATTGATGTCACATATCACACAATTTAACCCTTTAATGTGTACAATTAATGGTTTCTAATATATCGGCAGAGTTATTCAACCATCACTATAGTCTAATTTTAGAACATTTTCATTACCTCAGAAAGAAACCCTGTACCCATTAGCAGTCACTCTATTTCCTCCCAGCTGCCAGCCCTCAATTTCCGGCCCAACCCAGCTTCTAATCTTTTTGTCTCTGGATTTGCACATTCTGGACACTTGATATAAAAAGACTTATAAAGTATGTGGTCTTTCATGGTTAACCTCTTTCACTTACCACAGCATTTTTGAGGTTCATCTACATTTTGGCCTGTATCAGTGCTTTATTCCGTTTTATAGCTGATAATATTCTATTGTATGAAAATGTCACATTTTATTTATTCGTTCATCTGTTGATGGACGTTTGGGTTCCTTTTGTTTTTTGGCTGTTATGCATAGTGCTGTTATGAATATTTGTGTACAAGTTTTTGCATGGACATATGAGTTTTTATTTCTTGAGTGTGTTCCTAGTAGTGGAATTGCTGGAGCATATAATTATGTTTAATATTTTAAGGTCATTTCACCTTCATATTTGCTTTCTTGATGGATGCGTGCCATCCTTCATATTTAACCTTGGTTTTGTCTCCCATTTTCTAACTGGTGTGGATCGTCTAAAAATAATTAGGTTTATTCTTTCTTGTCTATTTGTAATTTTTTACTGGAATCATTTGCAATTTTTGAAAAAGCCTATTTAATTTTTTTAAAAAAAGTAGATTTTATTTTTTAGAGCAGTTTTAGATTCACAGCAAAACTGAGTAAAAGTACAGAGTGTTTTCATATATCCCCTGCCCCCACCACCAATACAGCTTCCCTCACAATCAACTTCCCACACCAGAGTGGTACAGTTGTCACAATTGATGAACCAGCATTGACACATCCTTTTCACCCAGAGTCTATCGTTTACATTAGGCTTCACTCTTGGTATTGTATATTCTATGGTTTTGGACAAATATATAATGACATGTATACACCATTATAGTATCATACAGAATAGTTTCACTGCCCTGAAAATCCTCTGTGCTCTGCCCATTTGACCCTCTTTCCAGCTAACCTCTGGAAACCCCTGATCTTTTTACTATCTCCACAGTATTTACTTTTCCAGAATGTCATATAGTTGGAATCATACAGTATGTAGCCTTTTCATTGACTTCTTTCACTTAGTAATATGCGTTTACAATTCCTCCGAGTCTTTTCATGGCTTGAAAGCTCATTTCTTTCTAGTATTGAATAATATTCTTTTGTCTGAATATTCCACAGTTTATATTTCCTTTTTGAAATCTTTGAATAATGAATCATACCTAATTTTTTCCTGACCTTTTAAAAACCTGTTTTCTTCTTCCTATCCAGCTGTTTGTTTAAAAAATTTTAAAGCCTACAGAAAATTGAATTACATAAATATATGAATATTTAGTTTTATAATTTTGTCAAATCATAGGTAAGTAAATTTCTCTCCTCAACACTTAAGCCTGTATCTCCTAAGAATTCATTAAATTCCATTATGACACCCAAGAGATTTAATATCAATACAATAATGTTTCCTAATATGAGCCCATATTTAAATATTTTCAGTTGTCCAAAAAATGTCCTAAATGGCTATTGTCCTAAATACCTGGATACTATCAAGATTGGTGCATTACATTTAATTGTGTGTTAGCATTCTCCAGAGAAATAAAACCAATAGGATGTGTGGATCTGTGTGTGTGTTTGTGTATTTATATATAATATATATGTCAAATATATTTATATGTCATATATATCAAATATATAAATATTTACATATTTTGTGTGTATACATATTATATATATAGAGAGAGAGAGAGATCGAGATTCATTCATTCAAAGGAATTGTCTCATGCAATTGTAGGGACTCTACTTTCTGTCATTATAGTTTTACCCCTCTTACAATTTCAATTAAATATAGTCATACAGTATTCAGTCATATGGATATATGAGAGTTGGTTTTTTCATTCCTCAGCTGATGAAAATTTGAATTGTTTCCTATATTTGGAATTTATGAATAATGTTGATATGAATATTATCATATCCATCTGAGTTGGAGATATTTTCATTTCTCTTGGGTTGATACCTAGTAGAATTGCTGCGTTGTATGGGGAGTGTATATTTAACTTCTTAAAAAACTGCCAAACTATTTTCCAAAGTGGTCTCATTCTTCCCTATTTCCATCAGTAATTCATGAGAATTCCAGTTTTACACATCCTGTCAACACTTAATATTATCGCATTTTTTATATTTTAGCTATTTTATTTGGTGTGTAATGGTTATCTCATTGTGATTTTAGTTTTGCATCCTCTGGTGACAATGTTGAGATCTTTTGATGGCCTTCTTGGTTGTCTGTATTCTTTTGTGAAGTGTCTATTCAAAACATTTGACCATTTAAAAAAATTGCATTGTTTGTCTTCTTGTTAAGGAGTTGTAAGGGTTCTTTATATATTCTGGATGTAAGTCCTTTATCAGATATGCATTTGCAAGTATTTTCTTTCATTGCATTGCCTTTTCATTTTCTTAATGGTGTCTTTTGATGGGAAAAGGTTTTTAATCTGGATAAAGTCCAATTCCTTAAATTTTTTTACGGTTCATGGTTTTTGTGTCCTATTTAAGAATCTCTACATAACTTAAGGTTATAAGATTTTCTCCTATTTTTTCTTCTAAAAGAAAAATAATTTAATTTTTCTAAACACTATTTAGATCATTATACTCTTTAAAATTTTATTAGCTTACAGATTTAGGTCTATGATCCATTTTGATGATTTTAATTTCTATATATGGTGTGAGGTAAAAGTCAAGGTTCTTTTTGTATGTGTGTGTGTGAGGAAGATTGGCCCTGAGCTAACACCTCTTGCCAATCTTCCTCTTTCTGCTTGAGGAAGATTGTCGCTGAGCTAACATCTGTGCCAATCCTCCTCTACTTTGTATGCAGGACACTTCAACAGCACGGCTTGATGAGCGGTGTGTAGGTCTGTTCCTGGGATCCAAACCCACAAACCCAGGGCTGCTGAAGCAGAGCTCGAAAACTTACCCACTATACCAGAAGGCCAGCCCCATGCTTATTGTTTTTTCTATTTGGAGACCCCATTATTCCAGTGCCATTTATTGACAAAACTATCATTTCCTATTGAATTACATGAACATTTTTGCCAAATATCAATGGGTCAATGTATTTGTGAAACTATTTTTGGACCCTCGATCCTGTTTCACTAATCTATACTGCTATCTTTTCATCAACAATACACTGTCCTGATTATCATAGCTTTAAAATAAGTCTGGAAATCTGGTAGTGTAAGTATCTAGATTTGTTTTTCTTTTTTTAATTGTAATGGATAATCTAGTTCTATATAAGCTTTAGTATCAGTTTGAAAATTTTTACAGAGTGCCTTCTGAGGTTTATTAAATAAACTTTTTAGTTTGGAGTAATTTTAGGTTTACAGAAAAGTTGGAGATATAGTACAGGAAGTTCCCTTGTGTGCTTTACCCAGTTTCTCCTGATGGTACTATCTTATATTACTATGGTATATTTGTCAAAACTAAGACATCAGTATTGGCACGTTGCTATAAACTGAACTGCATACTTTATTTGGGTTTCATTAGTTTTTCCACTAATGTCGTTTTTCTGTTCCATGACCAATCCAGGATCATGTCTCCTTAGTCTCCTCTAATCTGTGGTAATTTATGTCTTGTCTTGTTTTCCATGATTTTGGCAGTTTTGAAGAGCATTGATTAGGTATTCTGTAGAATTTCGCTCTATTTCAGTTTGTCTGATATCCTCCTCATGGTGGAATTGTGTTTTTTTGCGTGGGGGGAGGATACCCAGAGTTGAAGTGCCCTTCTCATCATATCCACATGGCTCCTCATTGGTTATATTAACCTTGGTCACTTGGTTATGGTCATATTTTGTCTGGTTTCTCCACTGTGAAGTTACTGCTTTCTTCACATTCTTTTTGGAAGTGAGTCACCAAGTCCAACCCCTACTCAAGATGGGGGTTGGGGGTGAGATTAAGCTCCAACTCTTAAAGGAGAGAGTATATACTTACCTTTACATTTATTTGGGGAGAGTTATGGTTGTAACAATATTGAGTCTTCCAATCCATGAACATGGTATATCGTTTCACTTATGTAGGCTTTCTGTAATTTATCTCAGCAATGTTTTGTAGTTTTCAGTGTATAGATCTCATATGTCTTTTGTTAAATTCATACCGAAGTATTTTACTTTTTTAATACTATTGAGAATAGATTTAAACAAAAATTTTCTTTTGTTGTTGCTAGCATATTAAAATACAATTAGTATATTGATCCTACATCCTGCAGTGTTGCTAAATTCAATTATTGGTTCCTGCAACTTTCTTTGTAAATTCCTTAGGTTTTTCTGTGTAGATGACATTATTGTCTGCCAACAAAGATGATTTTCTTCTTCTGTACTAATGTATATGACTTTTATTTATTTTATTAGTTTTATTGCACTGGCCAGGCCCTCCAAAGCAAGACTGTGTACATTCTTGCCTTGTTTCTGACCTTAGGTAGAGAGCCTTCACTCTCACCCATTAAGTGTTGGTTGTTGGTTTTGCATATAAACCTTTCATCAGGTTGAAGAAATTACTTTTTATTCCTACTCTTTTGAGAGTTTTTCCTCTTTTTAGTTAAGATTAGGTGTCAAATTTTGTCAAAAACTCTTTCTGTATTTATTGAGTTGATTATATTGCTTTCCCCTCTTATTTCTTTGATATGATGTATAACATTAATTGATTTTTGTATGTTACACTAATCTTGCATTATTGGGATAAACCCCAATTGGTCATCTTATATCATTCTTTTTATATATTGCTGGTTTCAATTTGGAAATGTTTTACTAAGGACTTTCATGTTTATGTTCATGAAGGATATTGATCATCAGTTTTCTTTTCTTGTGATATTTTTGCATGGCTTTGGTATCAAGGTAATACTAGCTTCTATTTTCTCAAAGAGTTTGTGTAGAATTGATGTTGTTTCTTACTTATTTGGTAGAATTTACCAGTGAAGCCATCTGGACATGGGCTTTGTAGGTGTGAGGAGGATTTTAATTACTGATTAAATTCCTTTACTAAATACTGGGCTATTTAGTTTCTCTTCCTTCCTGAGTATTGGTAATTTGTGCCTTTCAAGGAGTTTGTTCATTTTACTTAATTTTCAAGTTTGTTGGTATATTTTGTTTATAACACTGTGTTATTATTGTCTTTTTAATGTAGGATTTGTGATGTTCTATCTTTCATTCCTGATGTTATGTATTTTGTAATAATGATTTATTATTGCTGTTTTCAATTGAGATCAAGTACCACAGCGTTTTTCCTCATCTCCTCCTTTCTTATGTGGGCCTGGTGATTTTTTTGTTGAGCAGTTCCTTCATAACTTTCTCTTACTTCTTACATGAAAACTGGCTAGCTTAAGCATCCTGTCTCTCATAGAGTCAATAAGGGTAAAATTTATTCTCTTAGGAAATCAGCCATTCTATCTAGATTTTTCAAGTGACCTGTATAGAATTGTGCAAATTTCTTTCATGATTTTTAAAAAGGTTTCTCTTTTTAAATCTTAATTTTCTCTGTTTCAATGATTATTCGTTCTTTGTCATTACTTTGAGTATTTATGCTCTTTCTACTGTTTTTTGTTTGATTATATGAGATTTTGGTTTCTCTAATATGTTGGTTTTTATTCAAAGATCCAAGATTGTAATTTAATTAACTTCATTGATCTTTCTGTTTGTTTTGTTGTTTACTTTTATCTATATTACTTGCTTCTTCCTTTCTTTTCTCCTAAATTTTTTCTAGCTTTTACAATTTGGAATTGAATTAGTTTGTTTTCAATCTTTTACTACTTTTTGCTCTTAGTATTTAAATTATATTTTTCTGATTAGTGTTTCAATTATATCTCCTTGATTTTAATGTGCAATGTTTCCATTAATATTATTTTTTAGAAATTCTGCAATTTTGGTTTTATTTCTCTTTTTCCTAAGAGTTGTTTAAAAGTTTAAGAAATTGTTTTAGGTTGAAAGGCCTTTTATTTAGATTCTGTTGTCAATTTCTGGTTTTATGACTGTTATTTGTATAATTTCTTCCTTATGGGATTTATTGCATTTTTTCTTTGATTTATTATATGTTCAACTTTCAGGAATGTTCCCTGCACATATGAGAAGGTAAATCTCTATTTTGAGAATGTGAAACAATATACATTCATAAGATCTACATTATGGAATCTCTTGTTTAGATCTTCTATATACTTAATTTTTGGTTTGTTTGACTTCTTGTGGACAGAGAGTGATGTGTTGGTGTCCTCATGGTGCATGTTCATCTACTTCTGCTTCCACCTTCTGTTTCATGAAGGTGTTTTTTGTGTTATTTGTTCGTAGATATTCACAACTGTTAATCTTCATTTTGAATTGTGGCTTTACCATTATAAATATCATTTTATGTCTCCTTTAATAGTTTTTAGCTTGAATTCTACCTCTCTTACATCAGGATTACATTATTTCTCTCTGATTACTTTGATTTGCTTGCTATACCTTTGCCCATCCTTCTGTTGTTTAGCTTTAGCTTTTTGAACACTTTGTTCTAATTGTTTCTCTTATATCAAGCATGGAGTTAGTTTTTTGCTTTTTAAAGAGATTAAGTTTATTTTTATTCATTCACTGATAGGTTTTGTCTTACCTCTGTCATAATGCTTATATTGTAATTTTCTTATACTTACTAGGTGCATTATACTATATTTACCAGGGTTCTTTCTCGATGTGGTCTGTTGTTTTTTTCTTTTTTGCTTTCATTTACTTCGGGATTTAGGAAGATTTATATATTTTTTTCAAGGAGTTTTGTTTTCTTCCAGTTTTACTGAGATAATTGTTATGTAGCACCATATAAGTTTAAGGTGTACAGCATAATGATTTGACTTACGTATGTTGTGAAATGATTACCACAATAAGTTTGGTTAACATCCATTGTCTTATACAGAGACCAAAAAAAAGAGAAAAAATTTTTTCCTTGTGATGAGAACTCTTAGGATCTCCGCACTTAACTTTCGAGTATACCATGCAGCAGTGTTAACTACAATGGTTTTTATACTAATACCTTTATCAGTGTATGAAAACACATTTCAGAACTCCTTTAGTGCCCCTTTGCCTTACTTAGGCATCTATTCTTTGTTTCATTAACTTTAAATGATACCCTATCATCTATGTGGCAATTAATGAGTTTATTTTCTTTTCCCCTTTCCTTTCTCCTTTTCTTCTTATCTTGTCTAATCATATTACTTCTACTATATCAGATCATGTAATATTTATAAACTTTTGCTTCCCACTCTTTCTCCACCTGTACTTTAAATCTGCAATTAAATATATCCAGTGTTTGTCGCCAGTCCCTTTATCAACATTCCATAGTCACCCTCTGGGTTCGATGAAGCTTCTCCTCTAATATATTCCTTAGGAAGGGCTTGTGAATACAGTATTCTCAGAATTCTTGTATTTTAAAATTTTTTTCGTATTCTTCTTACTTGAATGACAGTTTTGCTGTCATTGTCTTGTCACTGTTACTATAAACCCTGTCTTACCGCTTTTCGGTTTTTCTTTGAATTTCTTTGAAACGTTGCCCCACTGCTGTCATGTATGTTGCTGATGCCAACCTAAATGTCTTTCCTTCATAAGTGGCTTTGTCTTTTTGTATGGAAGTTGAGAGGGTTAAAAAAACATTAATGTTTAAAGTCTAATGGCATAACATGTCTCAGAATTAAGAATCCCAGTTACCCCCAAAGCCTTTCAATATGTAGATCCAGGTCTTCTTTTAATTTTGGACTATTCCCTTGGATTATAGTTTTAAATAGAAGTTCTGTTTTATTGTTTTGGCTTATATCTAAGGACCCCAATTATAGATATGTTACGACCTCTTTGACTGTCTTTTACCTCTATCACTTTTTGATCCTTTTCTAAAATTTCATTTTTGTTGGTTATGTTTAGTTTTCTCCTCAATGCCTTTTAAAATTTTAAGTTAAATCTATTCTCCCTCGGTTTCTAGTAATTTAATCATAATATCTGAGATGATTTTGTCTTTTTAATTTTTTCCTGAATTAGTTCTTATTTCATATCTTCCTTTTTTACATCTGAAAATACTTTTATAGTGTTGATCCGGGTTACAGCATTTTGTTGCAATTTTCTTCTGCTTCATGTTTATTGTTGTGTGAGGGAAAGTTACTGAAATGTTTTGATTCTCATTTTCTGTTTTTTCTCTTAGTAGTTTTGTTTGGATATTGTCTGCCAATTCTTTTTAAGTTTGAAAGGCCTTAGATATATTTAGGTCTACAATAATAGGCAGAGTTGTAAGAGTGTGAGTGGCTCATTATGCTTGTTAGTTCTAGAATGTCTCCTTTTGTATGTATAGTGAAGTTAGATGTTTCTTTAATTAATGGAATGATTTATTGGGAAGGGTTTAGTCTGTCTTCTGTTGGGGAGGTGGAGAAGTGAGAAGTATAAAGTGTTCACTTAATATTCCTGGGGCCAGCCCTGTGGCCAAGTGGTTAAAGTTCTGCGTGCTCTGCTTTGGCAGCCCAGGTTCGTGGGTTTGGATCCCAGACGTGGACCCGCTCCATTCGTCAGCCACACTGTGCAGGCATCCCACATACAAAATACAGGAAGATTGGCACAGATGTTAGCTCAGGGCTAATCTTCCTCAAGCAAAAAAAGGGAAGATTGGCAATGGATGTTAGCTCTGGGCAAATCTTCCTCACCAAAAAAAAGAAAGAAAAGAAAGATTCCTGTGGTACATCCAAGAGTAGATGTCAGGCAAGTAGTTAGATCCAGATAAGGAGCTCCATCTTATTTGTAGAGGGGAAGGCAGGAGAGACTGAACAAAGTTGGAAGGGATTCTCTTAGGTTTTATGAGGGACTCCTGTTTCAGGGTGAAAACAAACAAACTAGGAATGGGTAGATGCAAATGCAGGTAAATATGTTGGTTTGGTGGCAGGACATTTGACTTCTGTTTTCTATAAGGAAGTGAGAATTGTCATCTGTTGATAAAGGGAGGAAAAATGGCAGTTTTTTTATATAGCTGTGTGGAAAATATATAGAACTTTTTATATAGCTGTGTGGAAAATGTGACAGAGAGGAGATCAAGGAAATATAGAAGCCTTGTTGAAGTCTGTTTGAAGCTGGAAGTTACAATCTGTGTGACTGGTACTATTTTGTGTGTGTGTGTGAGGAAGATTGGCCTTGAGCTAACATCTGTTGCCAATCTTCCTCTTTTTACTTGAGGAAGATTCACTCTGAGCTAACATTGGTGCCAATCTTCCTCTATTTTGTATGTGGATTGCTGCCACAGCATAGCCCCCAGCGAGTGGTGTAGGTCCACACCCAGGAACTGAACCTGGGCTGCTGAAGTGGAGTGCACTGAACTTAAGCACTAGACCACAGGGCCAGCCCTACTTAGAAGCCCAAGCATGGGTCTGAGGAAGCGTTCAGTTTGATTTATTCAGTATTGGGTTTTGCATGAGCAGGTGAGTGGATGAACAGAGAGGTAAAGGGGTGAGAATTTTAGTTAGAGAGCAGCTGAAATACTGAAACCTGGTGTTTCAACTGGATATAAAAAGAAGTGAACACGGGAGAGGAGAGATTATAGCAGAAGACGTAATTTATCGGATACTTACTACGTGCTTGGCTCCTTTCTCAGCACTTCATGTGCATTCTCACATTAATCTTATAAATCATGAGTTACAAGTAAAAACAAATTTATCCTTTTACAAATGAGGAAACTAAAGAATGAGAGATTGTCATTTGTCCAAGACCACATAGCCATAACTTAATAACCAACGAAAATTTCTTTCACCAAATTGTTGAAAAATCACGTTATACCCAAATAATCTTCCCAAATGTAGAAAGTGATGATGAAACTATTGACTCTGTTTTTATGATATTTTAACTAGATTAAAATAAAGAGTGACCTTATCTTTTAAAATATTCATTTTGCCTAAATTATGATGTCAAATCATAGCAGTACAAATATAAAAATAACATATTATTTGAAAAGAATGCAGCCTAAAACAAATCATAAGAGTAAGGGATTGTTCAAATCCCAACTTTTTTGGTGGCAGTGGGGTAGCTAACTTTTATGGATCTTTCCTTCACCTAAAGCTGTGAGAGGCACTTTCACTAAGGCTCTTGTTTTATTTTCCTAAAAAAAAAATCTTTGAAGTTGGAAGTATTAATGTCATTTAGACTTGAAGGTCAGATTTAAAGAGATTAAAGAGTTTACCTGAAAGTGCCGTTACATGGCAGAGCTGGAATTCCAGGCCCAGTTTGTGTGATTCCCTCTTGGCATAATGCTTTCCCAACTTCTTGTTTGTCTGTCTGTCCAGCTGGGAGAAGCTTCCCCAGCCTTACGTCTTCAGTATATCCTTGGCATGCTGGACATTTGTTTATATACACAGAATAAACCGTGCAGTATGATCAAACTCAAAAGAAAATGTTTAATAACAAAATAAGGATCTTCCCTCAAGATTAAATTATATTTTAATGGTCACACACCTTCTACCTGATTTTGAGGGTTGCTACGGCCACAAACTAAATTACTCTCCATCTTTTTATTTTCTGTGGGTAAGTCCCAAAGACCACAGCATGAAAGGAAATACACATGCAGTGCAAGTTTCATATGTCTGTTTTTGGTTAAATTCCCTTTTTTTAAAATAACTGGCTTGTTGTAGAATAAATCATCTTTGACATTAGCTGTAGAAATTAGATTGAGGGATAATGTTTAGTGTGACATTTTCTCAATTATTTTATACCAAGAAGGAAGTTAATAGAATAGCAAAATGATAAATTAGAGGTAGGGGCATACCATATGCCTTTTCCACCAGCCAAACAAAAGGGTTCTCCAGGTCATGAGCAATCAAGTGATCGGGTTGAGTTCTGGTCACAGTACCGAATTTCATAGGCTAGTTGTGTATTGCATTTGGTTATTTTATGGAAAATGACCAATCAGAAATCATCTTTTCATCTTCCAATGAATCATTATTAAAAGAACAAAGAGAACATTCTTAGGTAAAGATTACTTGCCATCATCTTGTGATAACTAACCTACATAGTATTCCAAAGGCATGCCTATCCGCAAATGTTTTTCCCATTTTTTACCCTCTCAAAACCCAGAATTTAAGAAGAAATAGTCCATTCCTCCTTCCTTGATATGCTCCAAAGGTTGTAAAGAGGGCATCATATTGTCTTACAGGTAGTCTTACCTTATGTTCACTATTTTAAGTACTCTATGTGATGAGAAAAAAAAAAAAAAACTCATGTAAGATATGTTTCCTGTCTTTAAAGAATGTACAAGTCAGGAGAACAACTCCTACATAAACAAGAAACCTGCGGAACAACCTGGCCATCATAAAACTCAGTGCCAGAGTAAAGCTGTCCAATGCCATTGTAGTTCACGCAGAGGGGGATGGGTAAGAGCCAAAAGGGTGTGAGATCTGGGCTAGAGCAGTGGTTCTCAAAGTGTGGTCCCAAGACCAGCACTATCTGCACCTCCTGGGAACTTGTTAGAAATGCAAATTCTTGGGATCAACCTCAGATCTATTGAATCAGAAACTCTGGGGTGGGGTCCACAATCTGCAGTGTAATAAACCCTCCAGATGATTCTCATTCAGGTACTGTAATCACTGCTGTGGATTACAAAGAATCGGTGATATTTTGTTCATGTAATTCTGTATCATTCTGACTATCTGTCCTAACCAAAAGTAGGAAAAATAAGAATAAACTAAATCTTCACATAATTGTGGGACTTCATTATTGATAAACCTTGCTGATGGTTCAATCATTTTTTTTAAAAAACCCTGCTAATTAGAATAAAAATAATAAGATTGAGTCAACGGTCAGAGAAGTAAAAAGAGAGTTTTTTTTTTTTTTACCAACTTAAGGAGTCATGTAATCCCAAATTAATTGTTTCTACTATGTATTTGCCCACTGCCCTCCCCACTTTACTTTATATACAGAAGATATGAATTACAGATTTGCTTAACGAGTCACATATGACACTACCTGGAGTGAGGAGGGAGTACCCTAATGACTTACAGCTGTGCCATGGTTCTCACATTATCAAAATTACCTTGAGACCTGGTAAGCATATTGCTGGGCTCCACCATCCAGAGATTCTGATTCAGTAGGTATGCAGCAGGGCCTGACATTTTCCATTTGGAAGAAGTTCCCAAGTGAAGCTGATCTGGCTGGTGTGGGGGCCACACTTGAGAACCACTGCCTCAAAGACTCCTGACTAGTGATGTGAGTGTTGAATTCAGGTATAGTTATTGCACTATTTCCCTGTTGTATTAGGACCTGACATATCCCTTTCCTCTAATTGGTCAGACTTTTTAAACTGTAGCTTTTGGGAATCTAACATACATCTTTGTTCCTCTTTGATATTTTCATAAGCTTTTCTGTAAAACCATGGGGTCAGCAGGACCTCCCCTAGCCCCAGTTTGGTTAATTTACAGGAAAACATTATTCCTTGCTCGTTCTATCCTCAACTGTCATCTGGTGTTTGTAAATAAAATTGGAACAGATGAAATATTTGGCTTTAGTTGGTATTTCACTGTGCTAATGAAATGCAAGAATTCATAAAAGGAGGAGAATCAATGTTTATATAATGTGATATGGTTGAATTTTTTTCTAAGTATTGACTATGTTTGCCAAGTTTTATTGGTTTTTCCCTCTGTGGTTCATTTTCTACAGTTTTGGGAAAATCATTAGAGTATGAGTCTATGGAAAACTGTGTTGGCATATGCTTCAGTGCATATATTCTGAGACTCCTTCCCCTTAAACCTATTTCAACTCAGATATTTGAGGTATTTACAAGAGAAATACTTTTGTTTTACTTTCTCTCTTGCTCTCACGTAGGAAGAAGTGTTTTCTCTGGTATGCAACAAGTGTGGCGTAATTTTTTGCAAAGAACTTTGCTTGAGGGTGTGTGTGTGTATTTCAAGAGGCTCTCCCCCACTACCCTTTATTTTTGTCTGTACAATTTAATAGCTGTATTGATCTGAGGATATTATACATTTTAGGATTAATTCTGCTAATATTTGTTAGTAAGTGTAGTGTCAGACACTTTTGTATACACTAGTAATTGATTCACTTGGGAAAAACTTTTAGGATGCTAAAAGGTGAATATAAAATAAGATGCTTAAATTTGAGCAAAGTAATTTAAAAATATGTGATTGAAAACTATTATAATTTTGACAGCTACCTAAAGATATACATTAGAGATGTTTATCTTAAATAGGTTAGATACTAAAGGGCCAAGTAATTTCAAGTAATAATCTATAAATATCTCCATTCTTAATGAAGGCTTTATTTTGGTTCTAAAATGCAACTCTTGGGAGGCAAGGTCAAATTAGGTCCAATAAGATGATCAATTTTAAAGTAAAAATAAATGTGAAAAGAATTGATATAAACCTTGGTCACATTTACTTTGAAGATAAGAATGATGTTCTATTCTCATAAGAGTGAGTATACAGTACCAGTTATTTTATAACTTAACTCAATTATCTGCTGTCGTGTATAGATTTGATGTTTATATAGCCGCTTTATGAATTTCAGAATAAGTTATTTGATGTCAGGAAAAGTTAATATCAATAACCTAGAAGTAATTTTTATTTTTCTGTTTGTGTCTAATGAGCTTTAATATGGAATGTTATATACTATTATTTTAGTAAGCATACCTGAAAATGGACTTCTCTTTCTTTTTTATCATTAAAAGGGAGAAGCAGGACCTCCCGGGGCACCAGGGCAGGATGGATCACGGGGAGAGCCTGTGAGTACCTTCTCCACTTGATTCTAAAGGATGAAGTTCTTTTCCATCAAGAAATCCTTTGACTGTTTAAATTCTCCTCCTAGATGCCCTGTTCTTGTTCAGTGCCTTCCAGATCTGGAAGTTGTTGAAGCTCTTTGTAGAGTGCCGTAAAATATTAAAATATTTAATCTTCTTTTGAAAACCAAGAAGAATTTTGCTAGCAGGAAATTTATGCGTGGTATGAATTGCAATCACAAGCACTCATGCCCACACAAACAAGTGGTTAACACAAATGACATGGTCTGTTGCTGAGCCTTTAGTCAATGTCACCTTGTCACTTGTTCATTGTTTGGTAGTATGCTTTCTAGGATCATGTGTTCAATAAAAATTAGAGTAAAGAAATATATGATTGCGAAAGTACTCAATCTGAATCCTGGATATATGTGTTTTTAGCAAGATGACTTGCTAAATGTGCCGGATGACTCAATTTCAGGGGAGCTTTAGAAATACAGTTTCCCCCACCTTTTATTCCTACAACTCATGGCCAACATTGGCCAACATTTAAATACCAGCAGATCTCATTTTATTCATCAGAGGTACCTATGTTCAGTGAGTTTGCAGGTTTTTTTGGGAGGGAATGAAATCAAGAATTAAATCATAGCCATGAAATATTGCAGTTTATCGCAAAGTGTTCAGAATCGAAATATTGGGCATAAGAAGGAGAGAGGACTCAATGAGGCTTCTCAAATGGGATGGAGGGGTTCAACTATTTTTAGAATCGCTAAGTCAAATAGTCATTAAATTCTCGTCTTGTATATTATGATGCACTGGGGAAAATTCTCTGCTT
Source organism: Equus caballus (assembly GCF_041296265.1). Classification (NCBI taxonomy): domain Eukaryota; kingdom Metazoa; phylum Chordata; class Mammalia; order Perissodactyla; family Equidae; genus Equus; species Equus caballus. The sequence goes on along the minus strand of NC_091703.1, from coordinate 56,683,542 downwards.
AACTACTGCTTCAAGGAGCTTATAGTCTAGTTTGAAAAGCAGCAAAAAATGATGCAAATAATTACCAACCTGAGACATTTTATAGTAAATGCCACATATGGATTTAACCTGGAGTCAGAATGCCAGGGTTTGAAGATAGTCTTTGCCACTTTCCAGCTGTGCCAGCTTAGATAATTCACGTCTCTGAAAACGTTAAGTGTACTTACTTATGATGCCTACTTCATAGGGTTGTTGCGAGGCTTACATAGGAAACTTGGAAAAATTTGTGAAAACATTGCACAAATGCGTGGGGTTATACTCAGTGCTAAAGAAGTAAAGGAAAGGAATCTTGTATCATGAGGTGATTGAGAAATTTTTCCCACGGGTTTGGGGCTAGATTTGGTCATGAAAGGATGACTGGGAATGAAAGGAAGATGAGAGAGAGAACTAATGCCAGTGAGGACACACAGGTGTGATGATCATGGGCATGCCCAAGAAATAATGAAATGATGTCAATGAGGTCCTGAGGCTGCAGTGACGGGTCCTTGTTGGATGGTAGGAAGTAAAGTGGGAAAGGTGCTTAGGATCATAATATGGAGATCCTTGACCATGAATTTGGGAAGTAAACTTTATTTACTTGCCGTTGAAGTTTTGTAAGAAAAAAGCAACATGATGAAAAGAAGTGCTTTAGAGGCAATTACAAGCTACTGGTATATGCAGAATGGATGGAAAGGAGAAGAGACCGGATTCAGCACACTAATTAGCTGGCTATTTTGACAGGCCAGGCATGGCTGAATAAGGCCTCAACCAGGATGTTAATTGGAATGAAGATAATTCATTAGGGATAGTGTGAGCTGAATATATGTGACCTATAATTTTTATTATTAAAGAAAAATTATAGGACTTAGTAACTGGTTATGAGACTAGGCGTGTTTATTTGTTCTTGTTTCAGAAAGAATGTCAAGTGTGTGTGTGTCCTCGTGCATGTGCATGCAAACGGGGACAGAGTTTGGGCAGGGGAAGACAGAGAGGTGGGAGAGAGAGCTGAAAGGGAAAAGAGGAGAGAAGGAAAAAAAGGAGGAGGGAAATGAGACAATGGACATGAGAGCCAGGTTTTAATTTGAGTTGATTGTGTTCTAAATGTTTGTAAGTCAATTATTGGAATTTGTGACTCATTTTTCCATAGAAACAATGTTATAAAGGGCACACTGACCAGCAGGTCTATGCAAACCATAAGGCAATGTGAGCAACATATGTTTACTTTGAAAATAATACTATTGTGATCCTGTTAATAAAACCAAAGAGAGAAAAGACGAAGTAGGGAATGAGGAACACTTGAGAGGCTGTGTTCTCTCCCAAGGCTGCCCGTTCCTTACTGCCAGCTGGAAGCTGACACTGATTTGAGTTTGCACCTGCCCTGCCCTGCCCCCTCCTACTTTTTGAAGACTTACCCCTGTCTAGAGCTTCTGCACTAGTGTAAATTGCTATTCCAGGCAGCATGGCCCTTCAGAGTTCAACCTTTTCTTTCTTTTTTCCCTTATTCCCAACATTCACTGCATTCCTAGAATATGTAAGGCATGGGGTTTAGTGAGGAGGGAAACACAGGGAGGTCCCATGGAGGTTTACACCCCATGGAGGTTTACAGCCTTGTTGGGGAGATAGACAGTAAAAGGATAAAGAAAAAAAAAAATTACCAAGTTCTAGAAAAAGACAAGCAAGGTGCTGAGGCAGGGAATAATGACCATGGGATAGTGGAGGTTATTTAGATGTAATCTCTCCTCCTAAACCAACCAGATAGGAAACTGGGCGTTACTGAGACACTTCAGCACCCCCCACACCCACCTTATAGAACCAGATCAAGGAAGGCAAGAAAGCATTGCTTGGCCCTTCTTTCTCACTCTTCTCTCTTTCCTGCTAAACGGTGGAGGGGAAGCCAGGTTTCCTATGCCAGGAGACCTACTGTGTTAGGAAAGCAGTGAATAGATTAAGCATCTAAGATTTGCCCCTGTTATCTAGGTATAATTCTTGTCTGTATTCTCTTCCAATTAAGAACATACGTTGTTACAAACGATTGTTATTTTGAAAATTAGTGAAAACTTGGTTGTTATAAATATCATCCTGTGAAGACTGATCTTTACCATTTGTGGAAAAGCTTTGAAAACAGGAAAAAAAGATGAAAGTTTATATATTTGGTGACACAAAGAAATGAAGACTTTTCCATTGCATGTGGATGCTGGTTTTAAGTATTTATAATGCATGATTTGGCCCCACTAAAAAGGACATGTTCACTTTATTTGTTCTATAATGTGGCAGCCAGGAAAATTAATGGAGCTTAAGTTGGAAGGACAGAAGCTCTTAGAAAAAATGCTTTAAAGCTAATTAAACACAGCTTATAGCAGCTGGATGATGACTCATCCGTGTAAGTAAATTGATAAATATGAGCACTAACTCCTGGCATTCAAATGGAGAACAAAGGCTGTATTTCATTGGGAAATGATTATACTGCTTTAAAGTAACAATTACATTTATAGGCTGATACTTTCAAATTTAAAGGTTAGTGTTGGTGAATTCTAAGAGTAATCCAGCCTTAAGGGTAATTTACTTTCAAATTGGCAAATTGTACCAAGTTAACTTCAATTCAGGTGACTGTAAACTCAGTTCTAACACTTTCTGGGTTTATTATAATTGGTTTCAACCATACGTCATTGTGTTTAAGGATTATAATTTTTAATCATTCATTCAACAAGCATTGACTGTTTGATTTGAATGTGAAGATTAATTTGTCATGGTCCTGCCCTCAAGGAGTCAGATGAGCCAATAGATGACAACACAGTATAAATGTTACGGAGGTAGGCGTGGGAAGGGGCTTGCAAAGTTGTAGCAGATGTGTATAATGCGAAATGAGTTTGGGGACATCATTGAAAGGGATGCATTCTTCTTTTTTTTAAATAATTGCATTATTGAGATATAATTCACATTCTACACAATTTACCTATTTAAAGTGTATAGGGATACATTCTCAAACAAGGTGCTCTCTTGGCTAAATTCTGGTAGATAAATAGGAGTTGGCTAGTTGTTTGGCCTGGCAAGGCAGGAACCTGCAGCATATTCCAAAACTTAGAAGTAAAAGAAATCATGATACTTTGAGAAAAGCTGACTTTAGTTCAGGCTGCGTAGGATACATGGAGGGGATGGGATAGAAATATGAGATGTGGTTGTGGAGTAAATAGAGGCCAAATCCAGAAAGACCCCATGTGTCTGTGCTATTTGGACTTGAATATGAGAATAATGGGAGCCCTTCAGAAGTTTTAAGTAGGGAAGTGAGTTGATCAGATTTAGAAACTTTTAGAAAGGTCACTCTGATAGCAGAATAGAGAATGGATAAAAGGTGAGCCGAGGTGGAGGACAGAGCCGGCAGAAGGCAAGCTGAACTCTGTCCCCTCCAGTTCCCACTAAGGCAAGAACATTCAGAGTTGGGAGGGGCAGAGTGGGACTGATTTGAAATGAACTAAAGGGGTACCAGCAGAGCTCAAGGATCAACTGGATGTGGGCAAGATGAAAAAGGATGACTCTCAAAGTCTCACTGCGTGGATGGAGGTACAGGAAGACCAAGCAATAAACAAGAAATAGATCAAGAAGAATCAATATCAGCTGGGGGAGGTGAGCCTAAGATATTTTAAGATGGGACGTATCTAGGTAATAGCAAAGGCTTTTAAATAGGAAGCTTGTGCTTTGGAATTAGAATAGACACGTAAAAAGGGAGACTAATACAGTTCCAATAAGAGATAGTGGAAAGGAAATTTTAGAAGAATTTCTGTGACTACTGGGTGTAGTAGGTTGAAAAATACCTCCCCCCAAGATATCAGATCCTAATACCCCAAACCTATAGACGCTATCTTATTTGAACAAAGGGTCTCTGCAGATGTGATTAAATTAAGGACCTTGGGGAAATTATCCTGGATTATCTGAAGGGAAGCTGATCCAATCAGATGAAAGCCCTTAAGAGCAGAACTGAATTTCTCAGAGGAGGCCATGAGAACATGGTGAGTGAAAAGATGAGTGATGCAGCCACTAGTCAAGGAATGCTGGCAGCTACCAGAAGTTGGAAGAGGCAAGGAATAGATTCTACCCTAGAGCCTCTAGTGGGGAGTGCAGCCCTGTCAAAACCATAACTTCAGACTTCTGGCCTCCAAAACTGTCGAGAATAAACTGCTGCTGCTTTAAGCTGCCACATTTGTAGTAATTTTTTTACAGCAGCCATAGGAAACTAGTACAGCGTGGGCTTTTCATCTAGCGTACTCCTTAACAATCATTTACACAATGAACCTATGTAAAAAGTCATGTGAGTACATACTGACACATATCAAACTCTTGGTAGCACATCTGGACTTAAGCAAATAGACAGGTTTAAATGACAATTTGGTTAAAAGCAAGGCTTTTCAGTCAATAGTATTTTCTGATTCATCAATTTTGTTAAACTCTCACGTGTTTTTAAGTGCTTTGTCCACTTCTCATTTTTCTATATTTTTGCTTTTTTCTAGTAACTTTTAGCCCATGTGTCTTCTCCGTACTATTCATCATATTGCCAAGTTGGGACAACATAAATGTCTAATAGTTAATGTATTATGTATATAAACTATAGTTTTAAAATATAATACCATATGAATATATATGCATAAGAAAGGATCTTCGTGGTAAACCTGTGGTTTAACCATGTTTTGGTTACTTTGCTTATTTTTTCCCCCAGGTTGGTTTTTGATGTCTGTTGTGTTCTATTTTTGCTTGTCTGTATTTTATTTTCTCCTGTGAGCATGTTTTTGTAATACGCTATAGCAAAATTAAGCCTGGCTTCTGAGTGTTTGGCAGTGTTTCTTTCTTTTTAAAAGATGTTAATCTTGTCAGACTGAATTTTCATTTTTGTGCCAAGGAATGAAGAACAGATTGCTTCAAGGAATCCTCAATTGTTGGAAATGTATTTTCCTAACTTCTCACAAAATCCCTCTGATTTTATCTTGGGTAGTTAGGTGGGTGGGGGTGTAGGGGGACAGAGCAGTAGCAGGGCAGCAGCTCACCAAATTTACTGGTAGTTGAAAAATGATGACTGGACACATTCATGTTCGACCAAATCAGCTTTTAGACCAAATTATCGTGTTGACCAGCTACTTTGCTTTGGCCAATCTTGCTGACCAAATCACCTGCACTGTCTTTGTGTCCCCTGCTTCTTTGTCATAGCTGTTCTTGTGCTCAACCCGGATGCCATCTTGGATTTAGTGTAACATTTTCCCCAGGCAGTTTGAGCCATTCGCTTGCTGGTTCTCTGCGCACCAGCCAGCCCCATTGCACACAGGGAGCCTAGGGCTCATGGTGAAGATTTGTAGGCAGGACTGGGTTCCACTCTTTGAGCCGAGATCCCTGGAGCTCCATGAGGATGAGATAAAGGATGCCACATTTTCTGGATCCACAGAGGTGAGCACCTATTTCATAGTTAAAGATGTCTTAAGTCTTTTTCTCTTGAAGCTTTTGCAGTATCATTTTTCCAGGAATGAAGACATGGGGATCACTGTACTTGTCTGAGGACATTGGCTCATAGAGGCTTTTGTTATTTCCTTTCCTCATGCCTTTCGAATTCTTGCTAAACCACATGTTATGCTTGTCTTGATGGTGTAGTGTTCACCACTGAGCCGGCCCAAGTCATCATTTACTCAAGAGACAAGTAGGTCTTTTGTTTAATCACCTTTTCTGTGGTGTGATTATTTGACATGTAATTTTTATGCACAGAGGCCAAAGACAGGCATAAAATTCTTGGGGAAAGTTAATGTACTGCTCAGGTGGTTTCCTGTGTGGAATAATCCACTTTATTATACCAGTAATGTGGAGGCGTCTTGTTTGCCCACTTGACTGCGTTTTTTATTTAGACTGAGAAGAAAGGTAAGGGGAAAAATCCCCACAAGTTCCATTGTTCTTCTTTGATTAGCAATTGTGTGGGAAGCTTTGTAAAGTCTTCTATACAGATGTGTAACACTTTTTTCCACACTCTTTCAGGTACCGGGAGTGGCACATCCTTGGTATGTGTTGAGTGATACAACCTTAACCTGATATCTGCTGTTAAGAATTTCGCACGGCACTTTTAGCATGAAGGCCACCCGTGTTGCACAATTTAGAAAATTTTGAAAATTCAGCTTTATTTATTATTGTAATAATCTTCTGCTAGTTCCAAGGTTATGTTTAAAACCTGATTGAGAATAACTCGTAGAATGCATTTTGAAGTAGGTTTTCTCTAAATAATGTAAATGTCAGATTTATATATAGGAAGGATTCAGATTGTAAGCAATATCTACAACTTTTTGGTTTCCCAAAATATAGCATTTGGCATTGTAATGACTGTAAAAGTATTATATATATTTTTTAACCTTACAAAGCAAATGTTGGCCCATAATCTGTACAAGGTAATTAATAAAGTCCCACCTGGTTTAATCATGGATCTGTTTGATTCTTTCCTATTATCAGTGATTTCATTGGCGTAGTAAAACCAGACCACCATCAAATAACTTTATAAAGCAACATTGTGGATCTTAAATTTAGTAGCTCTCTGTACTGATGATTGTTGTCATTGTTGTTGTTTTGAAGAAATCTTTTAAAATACGGTCATTGTAAGATTGATAAGCATTAGCATATATTTATTTGAATTTTCTTCTTCTTTATTCATATCTTTATAATTTGAAAGAGGCTTTGTTGAGCCCTAAAATGACAAGAGGAATAAATGCAATTGAATGTATGAAATGATGCATGATTAATTCTCAGAATGGGCAACAAGTCCTCTGAGTAAGTAGAATCTCATAGTTACTTTGACGGGTCAGTATTCTCACTGGTATGGGGATTGACTGCATCCTTCTCTGTTTTGAAGAGAATGGGTGAGAGGAAACTGACGTCACCATCTATACAAGACATTGAGTCTAGATTTCAAGGCTTTTGAGACTTCAACTTTAAAATTGTATTCTTTAGTAATTGGGGGTCAGGGGTGGTTTTGCATACTTTTCCTTAAAAACCTTTGCAATCTAAGAGGTACTCAAATGAGATTCTTGAATTAGTCCAAATATATCCTTCAGTTTCAAAGCTTGAATAATACAGAATTAACAAAAGTGTTGTTCCAGACAAGACATATTTCCTTTAATACAGAGTTCGTGATCCATATATACTGCCATTTTAGCAGATGAAATGAGCAAGTTTTACATTCATTCTACTTTCAATGAGCATGGAAACAATGACTTTTTTTTTAATGTGATCTGGAGTGCACACTTTGGTAACTAGATCATTTCATTCTAAACATCTCTTTCTTGTTTTTTATGTTTTAAGAAATATTTTGGAAGTGCTTTCAAGTATGGTCACCACATTGAACACTAGGCAAATGTTTGATACCTCTGAGAATTAACGCCAGAAAATCATTTATGTTCTGGGTGTGTTTAAGGGATCTTAAAACCCAGATGGGGAAAGGGCCGGCCTGGTGGTATAGTGGTTAAGTTCAAGTGTTCCACTCTGGTGGCCCAAGGTTTACAGGTTTGGATCCTGGCTGCAGACCTAGTACCACTCGTCAGGCCACGCTGTGGTGGCATCCCGTGTAAAATAGAGGACGGTTGGCACAGATGTTAGCTCAGTGACAATTTTCCTCAAGCAAAAAGAGGAACACTGGAAACAGATGTTAGTTCAGGGCTTTTCTTCCTCACAGAAAAAAAAAAAAAGCACAAGTGGGGAAATTCTGAGAAAGAGCACTTGAAAATATTTGTTTATATCAATATACTTTTTTATTTTTGATAATCAGGTAAGCACCTGATAATTGCCAATAGTCTATGTACTTAAATGGTTTATAAAAGTGATTTTTGTGATCTTAAATACTGAAGTGTTCCATTGTTTGAAATAGATATGCCTAGGGAAGTCATAGTTAGCTGCTTGTGCTCTGTTTTAATTTTATTTCTTTAAAAGATTGTGGCTTTGAAATGCTTTTGGCATAGAGACACTTTGGGAGTTGTAGGAAAAAAAACAAGGTATGTTTTAACAAAAGATTAGATTAATCATGAGTAGACTACTATTTATGAATACATTACAGAAATCATGGCTACTGGAATGGTTCACAATGAATTTAATCCTGTGGAAGTAACCAACACAGGATATTAGAATACAAATTTCATTTAATAATTGTATTAAAACATAGGGACTAGGATTTTTCAATGAAAATCTCTTTCTTCCAAATGAATGAAATATAAAGAATAATTTAATAAACTAATAGTGAGATTAAATCAGAGCAAAAAGAGTCTTATGTTGATTTATTCTAAAAACTATGAATAATCTCTTTTTTGTGATAGAATTTTCTTCCTTTCTGCTGTCTACATAAAAAAAGAAGTCACTTAGTTGATGGATTTAGGTGAAATATGCAAACCTTCTGAACAATATTTAAAAAATGGAACGCCTAATTACACAAAATGAAAACCCTCCATTGGAGAGTTTTAGAATTGCTACAGAGTCTGATTGAGATGCAAAGTGAGATGCTGATGTTTGCTGGGCAAACATTGTACCACGTGGTTTTAGATGGAACATTTATCTTCCAGTTGGGAAAATAGGAAATTCACTCAAGAAACATACTCTACAAAGGTGTATATGAAAATCTTGTGGTGGGTTAAGACTTTTAAAATTCATTAACGACAAGTGAGGTTAATCAAAAAAGGCAGAGTATTAAGAATTTTGATCAAGGGTTAAAGATTGGTGGGAAAATAATCTCTATATAGTGGTTTTTAAGCAGAGAGGCATAAAATGGATTATATGAAAATGTAATTGGTAGATAATAATAAATCAAATTAGAAAGTTCCTGATGACTCTCCCTACCTTAACACCCAGAATACAGATAATTTTTAAGATAGTTTTCTTTTTTTTTTCATATAGAGCACTGTTTCTCCAGCTGTGATCCACAAAGTACCTCAATCAATCAGCAGAGATGCCTGTTAAAATTCGGTTTCCCGGGCCTTTCCCAGTCCTAAGGAATCACAATCAGAGACTGAAGCCCGGGAAACTGTATTTTTGATGGCTGCTCCATGTGAGTCTGATGCAAAGTTTGATAACTAGTGATATAGAGGCTACGAGACAAGTTGATCAAAAGTATAAAAGTAATAGAAAGACAGAAGTTCCCTACTCGAGAACAATTAATCTTAGTGACATTGGTAAAGGAAGAGAGAATTATAACATCTTATTATCTTTTAGGCCATATGTGCTTTAATATCTTCCTCTGGATAAATAACCTTTAATGTTTCCATGAATGAAAATATGAAATTATATTTCCAAATGGATTCAGTTCTCTTAGTGTATTTAAAATTCTTTATTAATTTTTGACAAAAGCTGAGAAACAAATCTATCTTGTGAAACAAAGATGTGTCTGTATGCAATTGAACAAAACTAAACTTATTTATATGAAGATAGACAAATCCTCAAGAAGACAGAAACTCAGTCATTTAAGTTTGTTTTAGTATTTCTTAAGTTTTACATGAAATTTTAAGGTTATTAAATTTCTTAGAAATTTACTTTAAAGATGTATATAGTATTTAAAAATAAAACAATCTTTAGATCTGATGCATTACCATTTTTATTTTAGAAAAGTTAACGTCTATTACTGTGGGAAAATGGAGAAATGCTCCCTGGTAAGGCCAATCTTGTCAAATGCCAAATTTCTAGCTCTTTTATCAAAGAAATTGCTTCTTTTTTTTTTTTTTTTTAAAGATTTTATTTTTTCCTTTTTCTCCCCAAAGCCCCCCGGTACATAGTTGTGTATTCTTCATTGTGGGTTCTTCTAGTTGTGGCATGTGGGACGCTGCCTCAGCGTGGTCTGATGAGCAGTGCCATGTCCGCGCCCAGGATTCGAACTAACGAAACACTGGGCCGCCTGCAGTGGAGCGCGCGAACTTAACCACTCGGCCACGGGGCCAGCCCCAGAAATTGCTTCTTAAACACACTGTTGTCCTTCCTAAGAAATATTGATGCCTTTGTCTAACAGTGTATCCTTAGCAACGTGTGGAAAATTATCTGTGAGAATAACCAACCAAGGCAGGAAAACCAAGCATATGTGCCACTCTGCGGGCACAGCAGCAGGTCACCCTAAGATCCTTCCAGCATTGATCTATGAGTTGGCTGTGTACTCTTTCTTGCTGTTTCAGGGTTTTTTTCCCCCAACCAAATGGTAGCCAGGATCATTAATATCTTTATCTTTTTATTTTGAAAAACCAATGTTTAACGATAGTTCCTTAGAGTTGAGGAAAAAAAATCTTAGATTTTTTTTTATGAGAATTTTTTAGAATATAAAAAGTTTAGAATATAAAAAGTTCAAGGGCTAAATTTTCATTTATTTGTTGCACTTTTTAATTCTACTTTATTATTTATTTATACCTACTATTTTTATTCATTATTTACATTATTTATTATACATTTTTATTTAACTTCTTTCAATAGGCAAAAAATATAGACGTTGTATTGGAATTTTGGAAATTTGCCTTCATTTACCCAAATCCCATCCCCTGAGATAATAACTGTTATTCACTCAATGAAATTCTTTCCAAGCTTTTTCTTTGCATTTACAAATACATAAACAAAATACATACACATTTTAAAGATAAAAATCATGTCCATTGAAACTTTATTTAACTTCACAATCTTATGGATGTTTTACTGTATCTGGTTGTAAGAGAGAATATGCATACTAAACTGGCAGGGGAGATACCATGATCACGGAGGGGCTTTTCCCAGAGGAAGGCGTATCCGTTGCCCTCTGGATGTGCTAACTCCTGCAATTTTCCCAAACGTGGGAAACTTGACTGCATAATTTGTGGTACTGGGGGACTGCATTCACACTCTCCACTAGCAAAAAAAATATATATATATATATATAAAATCTATCTCATTTCATCTTATTTATACCATGAATGTATTTTATCTAACCTCTCCTATTGACGTTACACATATTCCTACATACTTGTGCAATATTTTTGGGGAAGGATGTTTTCCTGTAGGTGGAAATTACTACTTCAAAAATAATAGCCCATGCTTTATTCCTGATTTTCAGCAGAAATGTCTAGTGTTTCACCAAGTATGATGTTTAAAATTGGTTTCCGATGGATTCAGATTTAGGTTTACAGAGTTCTTCTCCTAGATTAGTAAGAGGTTTTAATAAATAATGCATGATAAATTTTACAGAATGCATTGTTAATATCTTTTGAGATGATTTTCTGTTGTTCCTCCTCTAAACGATTAATATAGTAACTTACATGAACATAACATAAGGATATATTTCTCGATGTTGGGTGTTCATTGCATCCTGAAACCAGTGCTGTTTAACCATGCTCTACTTTTGTTCTAATGCACTGCTATTTTTGGTTTACTAATCATTATAGTAAAGCCATTTGCATTTGTATAAACCAATTAGATGAGCTTGTAGATTTCTTCTTTTAGATATTATTCTTGACTAGTTTTATTGTTAGGATCACGATGGCCTCATAATTCGAATTTCGATGATCTCCATCTTTTTTAATGCCCTGGAGAAGTTTAAATAACATAGAAACTATCTGGTCCTTGGATATGAGATAACATTTCTGTGGTAGGAAAAATAATGACTTCTCTCCTCTCCCCCAAAAGAGATCTACATCCAATGTCCAGAACCTGTGACTATGTTCCTTTCCACGGTAAAGAGACTTTGCAGATGTGATTAAGGTTGATGACTTTGAGACGGGAATGTTATCCTGGGTTATCTGGGTGACCCAAATGAATCACAGGTAATTAAGAGCAGAAGAAGATGGATGAAGAGTGGGTCAAAAAGATTTGACTCAAGAAGGACTTGACCGGCCTTTGCTCATGTTGAAGATGGAGGAAGGGAGCCATGGGCCAAGGAATGTAGTGGCCCCTAGAAGCTGGGAATGGCCCTCAGCTTACAGCAGCAAGAAAACAGAGACTTTGGTCCTGGAACTGCAAAGAATTCAATTTTTCCAGTAACCTGAATAAGCAGGAAATGGATTCTTCTCTAGAGACTCCAGAAAGGATTGTCGCTTGCCAATTCCTTGAATTAAGCCCACTGAGACCCATGCTGGACTTCTGACCTACAGAACTATAGGATAATAAATTTGAGTTATTTTTTTTTTTATTTTTTATTTTTTATTAAAGATTTTATTTTTTCCTTTTTCACCCCAAAGCCCCTCTGGTACATAGTTGTATATTCTTCGTTGTGGATCCTTCTAGTTGTGGCATGTGGGATGCTGCCTCAGCGTGGTTTGATGAGCAGTGCCATGTCCGCGCCCAGGATTCGAACCAATGAAACACTGGGCCGCCTGCAGCGGAGAGCGCAAACTTAATCACTCGGCCACGGGGCCAGCCCCCAAATTTGAGTTATTTTAAGCCTCTATGTGCATGGTAATTTGTCATGGGTCAATAGGAAACTAATGTAATTTCCTTTGTATCTTTTCCTTTAGTGAATGCTTATTAATCTATCATCTTACTCTTTAAGAAGAAAAATGAGTCTATACATTATATAAACATAACAAAATTCACAATGAGCTGAGTTACACCATAAATAGTACAGTGACTTAGATGTATATACATAATATTTTAGAAATACGAGGTTATAAATAAAGAAGACGTAGAAGATAACAGATTTGATATAATTTTCAAATATTTGGTTATTTACTTTTTACCATATAAATTAGCTAAGATTAAAAATACATTCATTTGTTTTCTTCATCAAACTAGCTTCACCTTTGATTTGGTGTTTTAAAATATTTTCCTTTGGTGACTTCTATCGTATATGAAATTTTTAAAAAAACTAATGCAATTTTCAGATTTTTCTGGAAAATGATGGGTAACTTCTACTCAGCAACTCAGAAGGGTCTTTGAAAAGTCCACTTTCAGTTTTCTCCTTAATGAGAAATTCACCACAATTTGTTTTGAGCTGGACAGTGACATTCCATGTACCCAAAAAGTATGGTCTGCACTTTTTAGGTTTTCAGAGGATTAGAGCTCATTTTAGAACAACTCTGGTATTATTTTGGAACTTTCTTTCAAATGGAATGGTTTCAGTTTTACATATGTCTGTATGTATATGTTCCTTTAAACTCATTAATGTATTGCACATGCATGACCTCATTTTACTTGCTGATATAAAGGGGCAGGTTATTTTTCTGGATGTTTGGATTCAGGGCGATGACATGACTTTCCCGTGATGTGGTGGGGCAGAGACCGTACCCCAGTCTCTCTCAGTCCTGTCCTCCTCTTCCTCTTTGGGTTTACAGGTATCTTTTTTAATTTGCTCAACATTTGCCTTTTTTCTCTTGTCCTGAAAATGACACTTTTACAACAGTAGAAGTGTTTAGAATATCTTCTTGGCTTTAAAAAAATGTAAAATGCCTTTAGGTGTGGAAAAGAAATGCCAGTAACATGAAGCAATTTTGCAAAGGGCTCCCAGATAGTTTTCTCCTGTGATAGCCCTGGTCTCTTCTTGTAGCTTATTATGTCAAACTGGTGACATTTTCTGTTGTATATAAACATGAGTAGCCCAAAAATACTTACCAAAGCATTTTCTATTGAAATGATTTATCTCTGGGTAATTTGGGTCCAGCCCCATGTGGGTCCTGGTCTGTAGGCTAGGGAGAAAAATTCATCCAATGTTCCTTAGATTACGTGTTTTTTTCCCCTTAAAGATTAAAGGGGGTAGTAAAACTGTATTAAAGTCTTAAAAGGAGTAGTAAAACGTAATTTCCTTATTAGGGGTTTATTGCAAGTACTTGTATATTGGTTTTTTGGAGGTCTGGCAGCTATGATTGTGAGTGACTTTTCTTCAGAGTTATCTTACCACAGACTAATCTTTTGTACATCTTTCATAACGATCTGTCCATCAGGGTGGAATTTAAAAAGGATTGAAAAACATCGTGGGGTTCAACTTTAAATGTATTTGGAGCTTTCGGTCATATTTTTATAAAAACGTAGTGATGAAATTTATTTAAAATGTTGAAAAAGGAGAGGTCACTGTAGTATTTTTCTATATCAAAATCAGCCAACACAAAAAGGTCAAGGACGGAGGGGCAATGCCGACTTGTTGGCGCCCCCTAGTGGGAAGCCTTAGAGTGTCAGCGTCATCTTGGATATAGTGGAAACTGGAAATGCGTAGAGAAAGGCAAGGTGGAACGACCAAAAAAAAAAAAAGACATCCTCAAAACAGAGAAAGAAGCCAAATTTTGAGACACGGGAGAGAATTGGCTTCATCTATTTCACAACTTTCAAAGATCAGGGAAAAGCTGTGAAAAGACAGTCGTGAAAATTTGTTCATTATAGCACCAGCACTGAGGTAAGCACCTGTGAGAGTTGATTGATACAAGGTACCAACTCACTGAGGTAGGTTCTATTATTTTCCCGTGCATGAGATTTGGATGCTGATATTCCGCAGTTTAAATAACTGGCCTGGAGTCGATTAGCCCCTAGGTAATGGGCTGGCTGACTCCAGCATCTAAACTTTGAACTCTGTCACTCTACTTCTGCTAGGCTCTTTATTAATAATTACTGTAATCTTTGTAGCTAATAAGAACGATACTTTCAACATACATGCTTTTCCTTCATTGAATCTTTAGGAATGAAAAAATCACTTCTTGACACAATAGAAGAAAACAATGTGCTTCTAATGTTTTGATAACTGTATGATATTAAGTATCTCTACCACTATGTAGAAAGCTTGAAAACTTTGACTTAAAAATACCGTTAATGAATTAGATCTATTTTTAGTACATTGAAAATATTGCATTACTCAAAAGCAGATTTGATCCAAGATGCCCTAATTTCAGGGGTAAGGTATGTGCGTTCATTGCATGTGGGAAAGTGTAACATGATATTTTGTGTTTTCTAAGTAATGAATCATGGACACATTTCCTTCATTATAAAGTGGTCTCTAGGAAATAGGGACCAAACCCTTTATTTTCAATTATGTATTTCTATTCTGAACGACTTTTTTGTTACACAGCAATGGTTTAATGGTTACAGAGAAGCTTCTAGAACATTTTTTATGTCAACATTCTTTCACCACAACATTATGCAGGATTTTCCAATTGACTTTCTGCTCTTCCTCAAACCCGAACTGAAATTGCAGAAGTGGAGATGTCCATTTACTCTTACCAAATAAAATACTTGTTTCTGTCTTTACTTATACATTTTCATAGTTGCCTGAACCCAAACCACAGGCTGAAAGTGAAGTATAAAATAGTTCGCTTGGAAAAATACTGCTTATGAAGTAATTGTTACTAAATACTTTTGGATCAACAAACTGGTAACTTTCAAATGGTTTTGAATACTATTTCTGCTAATGTAAAACTGGTAAAGTTCAGTCAATTTCAATAACCATATTGGGAGCCCGGGAAAATATTATCTAGGAGAATTTTATTAACTATTATAGCTCTGAGTGATTTCAGTTCTTCTGGTTAAACTCTCTCTTAACAGTCTTTTATTCCATGGGTGCTCATGGTGTTATATCAGTTTTGCCAAGAATTGCTTTTATAAATAAGTTTTACGTTTTGTTTTTAAATATTATATAGTTTTATATTTTTTTGCTTGATAGTTATAAAGTAAGTATTTAATAATTCTTGGTATAATTGGACATAGAAGATATTATGACTTTTCGTATCTATGAAATGTATTTTAGTTTTTAGTAACTTAAGAGGACAGACAATAGGAAAAGGAAACTTTTTCCCTCTAACCTGGAATCCCCCCAGAATTCTCTCAATATCTGATAGGTTGAAAAAAATGTAAGATTTGTGACTATGTCTTAATATAGACCAAGCTCAATATTACAGTTACTCAGATAAAACGGTGGCAAATCAGATCCAGGTTGTGAACTGTGGGGACTCTGATGGACCCCTGGGAGGTGGAGGCCAGGGTGCTACTCAGGAATGCCTGGGCAGAACTCTGCTTTCCCCGAGTCAGGACCTAGTGCTACTGACACTGGGATTGTCCTCAGAAACAGGGTAGAGTCAGGATATCTGCAGCCAATTCCTCCCAGCATCACAGATTGTGTAAGGGCATAGGGACTTGAATAGTGATGAAACTCTAAGCAAGAAAGGACTCTGCAACAAGAAATTCAGCTTCTCGAGTCTGACAGTATCTCTGGCAATTGCATAACCCCTTAGGGATTCTTGGGGCCGAGGGACACTGCACTGACACAGCTGCACCAGCGTCAGCATAGAACGCCCTGCACCTGATGAGATTTTGCAGACAGATTTTATTTAAATTTAGAACTTAATCTAAACTTATAGTGAGTTTGTGTGTGTGTGAGAATGGGAGGAGGTTATGAGTGGTTTCATACCAAATCATGGTCTATTGACATGGAGGCCGTTATTTTGAACGCTATTGATCTTAATTGATGGCATGGAGAATATGTATTTTCTGCCTTAGAAGAATACAATTTGTATCACTCTATTTTCTTTATGCTCATAACTCAGTTATTTTACTTTTGCTTTGTGTTTTAGAGTGTTTATAGAGTATCCTGTGCTCATGTTTTATAATACTACTTTAAAAATTTATATTGTTTTATATTATTCTCTAGTTAGTATGTTTATAAAGGCTTGTATTTTCAACTAGACCCTGATCCTTGTTGATCGTCATTGCTCACATACAACTTTTGTTCTCTGCAAAGGGCGGAGCACCGTGACAAACTGACCTGAGCTGAACAGAATCAAATTGAGTTCCAATTTATGATTCAAGTTTGGATTTTGGATTTTAAAACTGGAACTATGTACTTGTATCTTGCACTATAATTAGGGCTAACACATTTATCAGAGTTTTATTAATAAACTCAAGATGTGAAAGTCAAAATAAAAGCAGACTCTCCCTGGAATAGAAGATACTTGATCTTATCCATAGTGGCAGCTATGTGTGGCAGTACCACCCGCCCTGAATTATCAGTACAGCTATTCTTAGAAAGCCCTGGTGATGCAGAGAGCTCTGAGAGAAATACTGATGAGACCCAATTTCCTCGTCTTTCAAACTCCCTTTTCTGCCAGAGTCAATATACATATATGTATATATATGTGTGTATATGTGTGTGTATGTATATATTTATGTACACATATGTAATGTTAATTGTTTCAACTGAGGTGTCGTCAAGAAAAGAGCTCAGAAAAATGAATAAGAAATAAAAATTGATTAGTACCATTACTTTTTGTTTTGGGTAGTAAATGTTCATTTTGGTAAGTACATTGAATGGCTGACAGAACTGCTTTTCCATCAGTAAGTGTGCAAACATTATTCTCAAATGTGTAGAATTAACATTAATTTCCTCTGAATCTTGCTAGAGAACTTGTCCATTTGGGTTGAGCCATGTGAAAGAATTCTCTGTATTTCTTTGTCCACAAACAGTGGTCTGCATACTCTTCATGATTTTATCAGCAAGGGAATCGTTAGGAGAAAGATTGCCATCTTTTACACACGTAGTTAGATGTCTAAACTTGGGAGTTTCAAGGCTCAGTTTGGAGGAAATTATTTACTTTTATCAGTTTTTAATAAAGGTTGTGAGACTATGAGCAACTTTGGAACTATTGTACTGAATCTGGACTCCTATCATTTGACAGCTTTTTTTTTTTTGCGTTATTCATTACAAGTAATATAGGAATGTGTTCAAACAAAATATCTCTTGTTTTATGACTTATAATGCTCTAAAAGAAGAACCAAGGTTAATATCTTCATAGCTTCTCTTTTTGAAAGGCTTTATTTAAAACTTTAAATATCAGATGTTTATATAATATTGAATCTCATAAATTTTCTCTTTTCCAAAATTATATTATTATAAGTAGCAGTGTCATACTATAATATGGATGATATAAGTTTGAAATTATACATTATTTACAAGTGAAAAAGCCAGTTATGATCGATTCTTCTTTAACGATACATTCTAAAACTTCTTAAATTAAAAATCTATTTTATGTCTTTTTAGGGAATTCCAGGATTTCCTGGAAACCAAGGATTGATGGGACAAAAGGTGAGTATAAACAAAAATGGAAAGATTTGGGCTTGGAGCTGCTTATTAAAAGGGGAAGGTAGTCAATACATTGTCTTCACGTAGAATACATTTCTACCGCATTCATGGCAACAGTGAATTGTTCAAATATAATATGATTTCAGAAGTTATTATTTTGAGCTTATGAGTTAGTTTTTGTTACTGTTTCATACAGATAATATTAATTTGGATTTACTTGTACCTTTCCATTTTACTTGCTTTCTTTTCTATCTTGTGCTCTTAGTCCATCCTTTTGGGATAATTTTATTGCTTCCTGAACTATATCTTCAGAAGTTCCTTTAGTGCAGATTTCTTGGTAACAAACTTTCAGTTTTTGTTTAATTATAAATGTCTTTATTTTACTCTCGCTTTTGAGAGAGAACTTCATAGGCTATACAACTCAAGGTTGATGATTATTTTCTCTTAACATGTTGAGGATTTTCTTCCATTGTCTCCTCGCTCCCACTGCTAACCATGAAAATTCCGCTCTTATTCTATTCATCCTCCTTTTGTAAGTGATCTGTCCCTCCCTTTTGGATTCTTTTGAGATAATTTATTTGCTCTTAAAACTCACTGTGATGTATTTAGATATGGATTTCTCTTTGTTCTTCCTGGTAGGAATTCATTTTGCTTCTTGGCTCTGTAGAATTATTTCCATTAATCTGCAAGACATCAGCCATTATCGCCATATTACCTCTATTCCATTTTCTCCGTACACTCTTTCTGGAATTATAGTTAGATTTACTTTAATCCTAATTTTGTCCTCTGTATCTCTAAATAGCTTCTTATTTTCATGTCCTTAATTCTGTCTTACATCTGGTTAAATTTTTTGGATATATTTTCCAGTGTACTTACTTTTCCTTTACTCTGTCTAATCTGCTGTTTAAACCATCAGTTGATTTTTAAAAAAATTAAACAATCATATTTTTCATTTCTAGAAGTTCTAATTTTTAATAACATATTTTTATTCTTGATAGTCTCTTCTGTTTCCAGACCTAATAGTCTTTCGTGATTCCATCTTTAATTTGTAGCGATTTCATATATAGTTTAGATTCTGTTTCCGACAATTCCATTATCTGCAGTTTGTTGATATTCCTGTTGATTCTCAGTCTTGTGACTTGCTGCCTCATCTTTCTTGTTGATTGGGAACTCATTGCTTCATCTCAATTGGTGGGAGTGCTGTCAGCCTAACTGGGGCATGGAAAGGTGCCTCCTGCTGATAGCCATGGGTACCATTTCAGGCGCCTCTGAAAGTCCTAGGTCATGGTAGGTATTGAAGATTCCTGCCTTCTTCCCATGGCTGGCCCAACATTCAGTTTCCAAGAGCTGATCCTGAGATACCTCCAGCCCTCTTGGCTCCTGCATCTCTACCTCTGGCAAGGTTTCTGCACAGTTCAAAATCCTCATAATTATAGCCCCAACCCAGAATATATTTTATTAAAATGAGGGATCTTTGAAAATTTCTCCTACTTCCTATAAGACCAGCAGTCTCTTGCAAAGGATTTTCTTTCCAGGTTTTTTGGTTCTGACTTCAGAGAATCCCTTGGAGCACCTAGTCAGCCACAGTCCTAGAAGCTGAAGTCTAAATGCTCTTATTCTGCACCCTAATTTTTCTTTATTATGTTATCTTTACTATCATAACTCTTAAATTCTATGATAAATAAGAAAATTTTCCCTTGATTTATTTTCCCTGTGGTCTCAACTTACCAACTCTGTGTGAACTCCTAGGTCTTCCGTTGAAAGAATGGCAAGTGTCACTCCTGATTTTCATTAGGACATGAGTAATTCCAAAGACCCGAGGCCCAGGTGTTTAAGGGGTTAGCTTCCCGAGTTTTCTACCTTGTTGCTCCTGTCTTACAGCAGAGGGATGGAAGGTAGACCGATTGGGCTGATTGGTGTTGACTTTTTCTTCCATAATGCTTTGGTAGGAAATTCCTTGAAATGAGTTGATAACTTATTATTTTAAATTTGGTCTGTATTTGATTTTTAGGGAGAAATTGGGCCTCCAGGACCAGTGGGAAAAAAAGGAGCTCCGGGGATACCTGTATGTTAATGTCATTACTATCGGGGTGTTTGAAACATTCTGACTATGACCAAGAGTTCTTATTCTGGAGATCACAAAACTGTGGGGATCCAGCCATGAGATTTTTGGGGTCTACAAATTCCATCCATTTGCATGAGAAAAAATGCTTATCTCCATTTTTCTAGAGGAGTCAAGATTTCTTCATATTCTCAAAAAGTTTGCCAGCTAAATAAAGATCAAGAACTCTTATTGTAGATAAACTAGAAAACAAACATTCTAGCTATTCGTTAAAAAATACTAAGCACCATAAAAATTCTAAAACTCAATGAATGTTCATTTGTTTTTTTTTAAAATTACAAATTTCTTACACTAATGAGGGAGAATGCATTCAGAAGAACTAGTATAGGAATCCTAAATTAGTGAACAAACAGTTTTGCAAGTTTTGTGAGTAGAAGGGACATATGAGTTTGATATTAGAAATTTTGAAAATCCTACCCTGTGTGCGCACAAGATCCCATAAAAAATTTCTAAGTTTATTAAAGAAGTGATGTTGATTTTAATCTATAAATCAAATTGCCTGTAATACCTTTTTCTTTAAGTAAAACATCACTTTTATGTTTGACAGTTTATGACTTTTCATTTAATTATGTAAGTGAAAACGTATTTTACTCAGGGCTTGGTGAAAGATTTGGTGAATTTTTGCATGTCATGGTAAATAAGAAAAATATTGTTCATGAAATATGAATTCACCTTTTAGGGAGGTTTAAAAGAAGATTCTTCCCTTTAAAATGGAATGGTCTTCCTCTGCTTCCATGATCACCAGCAAATTATTTGTTCATTGAAATAATAAATTTGGTTAATAACCAGTATCTAAGTTGAAAATGAAGAAAATGAGAGTATTGACTAGAACTTCATTGAAATTTAAGAATACCTATATTTACCATTTCTAATATTTTATACACTATGCTCTGAACTAGTATATTTTACATTTTATAGTTGTAATAACATCTTAAATTGACAGCAAAGCATAGTAGTCATAACATGGTATTTTAAATATCACCATAGTGGGATTATGTTTTCTGATGATATTAATTGAATATTTTTTTGCTCATCACATTTCCTTTGCCCTGGTTAAGAGAAAGCAAGTATTTTAAATATACATAATGGTATTTAAAGTAGAATCTAAATTAAATCAAGTCCTCATTGCTGGAGTAGTTATCGTTGTCTTATTTTGAATCATATGGTTAGTTAAAAATATGGGAATTTTGTAACTTGAAGAGAGATTATTATGTTCAGAGAATTTATAAGATTGTAACTCCTTCAAGATATTGTTCAAAAAAATAGAAATTGTAAATAATGTTTACCACGGTAACATCTATGAAGAAACCTAATTCTTAGCTATCATGACCAAAGGAAGAAAGTGAGAGTCTAGAAAAAATAAACTTTTGTTTATGTTTTTTTTACTAGCTCTTGAGTAATTTTTTGCCATTTGTAGGTTATTCGAGAAAGCAGGTTCCAAGGGCTTTGTTGGCCTTTGTGCTATCTTGCAAGTTTGATTCTTTATTATCCTTTATTTGGATGTGTGCAGGGAAATTTCCCAGGTATTGCAGTGTATTTTAGTGGATTGGTTAGTATGAGAATGTGTAACTTGGAAGTGGATTTAATATTTTTAGTATTCTTCTCTAAATGACTCTTGAAATTCCCACTGAAAAATGTAGGGTTTGATGGGAAGTATTGGCTCACCGGGTCAGCCTGGAACACCAGGATCTAAGGTAAGCAAAATGAAATTAAGAAGGTTGAGAACTTTGTGCCAAAGTTTTAACTATTCTGATTTTATTTGAACGTAGTTTTAATTCTGTCAACAGTCACTTGTAAGAATGAAATCTTAGGGAAAAACTAAGCATCGCAAACAGGCTAGTATAGAGCAGGTCTGGTTTAAGCAGGAAAAAGTCCAGAATCCCTCACTGCTTGGCCCCCTCTTCCCTTATGGGCATCTTGGGGCCACTGAGAAATACATAGAGTTCTATGGAGCCCGATGCCAAACCCACCAATCTAGAGCATTGTAATTACGATTGAGGATAACTTTTACCAACTTCCAAGTCCTCTTCTTGGTATTTTTATTTAGCAGAATGTTTTCGGAATTTTTATCTGTAAAATGCATTGTAGTGAGTTTTATTAGGCATTTCCTCCCTCAGGACTGTGGATAAGGCAGCCTATTATCTTTACATCTTTACTTTCAGGTTAAAAAATAAATCAGGCAAGCATGACAAATATATTTAGGATGTCAGGTTGGGTTATTCTCAAGGTAGAACTGAAACTCTTTGAATACCATGGGTTGAGCACTTTCTAAGTGTATAGAATCCTGTGCTAAGAGAATTATTTTTTTTTCTTGGTTTATTAGAGGATCAAGTCAAGTATATTCCGGCTAGACTCAGGAAACTATTCTCAATTATTTAATGAGTAGATTCTATGACAACCTTCCAAAAGGAAATGATGGAATTGCTGTTTTAGAAGCATTCAATCTGCAACTAGCCATTGCCCTGGCATACAAAATGAGTAGATGAGTAGAAGACCTAATCTATTCTACTTTTAACTTCTAAAGTACTCAGAGAAAAAGATAGCATAAAATGTCTTGGGAGCCCAGTGGTTAGGGAAAAGTAGCTACCCTTTCACCAGTGGTGGACCCTTGTGTACCATCACCCTGTGTAGGAGCATTACGTGTCCTAGCAGTAGTAAGTATGCACAGAGTTGGTATAAAACCCTTCAGTGACTGGGCTTGCCAATTGGAGAATCACTATGATTTCTCAAGGTCACTTTGTAAGAAGATATAGAGTAGTCGTTTATTCCTTAAATAACTGGGGTACAATGGACTCTCCCATGTTGTTCTAGATGCTCAAATTCTTAAGAATGCAGCCTAAGATTTCATCAGCTTTTTTTAATTAGCCACTGCACATTGTTGGCTCACACTGAGCTGGAGGTCAATTAAATCTGCTGGATTTTCCATAAAAGATTTTAGAACAATTTATTTGTGGCAGGCACCACTTGAGTAGATTCTGCTGATTTTGCTGGGGAGGCAAGTGGCTGTTTCCAGCATCACAGTTTGTTTATTGTTACATGAATTACTGTAAAGTTTGGCTCCCTTCATCTTGTACTTGTGTAATTATTTTGTTAAAAATAGATTCAAGATGTTAAAATTATACCTATTAATGTAATCTTTTCAATGAAATATTTCAACTTCTTTTCATGCAGTATATTAGTTCAAGTGTTGGAAGCTTTTTCTTCAATGGGCCAAATAGCAGATATTTTAGTCTCTGAGGGCTATATAGTCTCGATTGCAACTACTCAACTCTGCTATTGTAATGAAAAAGCAGCCAGGGACAAACATAAACTGTGTGGGATTTGTCTGTGGTCGGGTAAAAACTTTGTTTACAAAAATATTCATTGGACTGAATTTAACCCATAAGCCAGAGTTTACTGACTTCTATATTAGCTTATCTCTGCTAGTTTTGTCAACTATATGTTTGAGGACAGTGCCTTCAATACCATTGGTGGAATCTCTAGGGTGGGACAAAAAGCCGTATTAGGTAGGACAGGGATGAGGCTGAAACTCTGTGGTAGATCTTTAGAAAACTTCTAATTCAGATTATAATACCTCTTTTTAAAATAGCTGTTGAATTATTATAAGTCTATTTGACCATACTACATTCTAGTTTATGAGAATATTATCTAAGTGATATTAGAATATGTTAAAATAATCAAGTCATTTAACTTCTGACAAGTCTCCTCACTTCTGTGAGTTTCAGCTTCATCACTTGTAAAATCAGAAATGTTAAGGAACCATTGTTCTATGGTTCAACAATGCTGTTATGTGCTAAATACTTTATTGAAATCCAAATGTTAGGTGCAATTGTTTCTCAGCAAGAACAGCCTAGAAAACTTTCCACAGCTGAAAATGACATTGGTTCCCTTTACTTGTTTGTGAACCCAACTTGGCTCTGGGTGATCATTGCCTCCCCTTCTAGGTGTTCACACTGACCTGTTTAATTAGGGCTGTTGACAGATATTGACTGGGTTGTGTCTTCGGGTATCAAAGAATATTTGAAAACCAGAACTACCTTTGATGATCTCTCCTTGTTAGCCAGCAGGCGTGTTCTTTCTTTGTACATCCACTCCTCTTTTCCTATCTTACATTCTTGGCTCTGTCAGCTCAATCTTCCTCTCCCAGTTTCTATCTGTTAGAAAGAACTGTGCTGGAATCCTGAAAAAAAAGCGTTAACCAAATGTGTTCTGATTCATACCTCTTCGCTGGACATTTGAAGCTAATTTTCTTTCTTTCAGTTGCACGCTGAAAGTCAGTCATATTGATACAGGGGAACAGGGCAAAGTGAAGATTCTCAACCCAGAGGATGCTGTTAACATATGTGGCTCTGGCCTGTACAGTATGGAGACCTAGCTAATTAGCGCTGGTCCCTAAAGACTTGAATCTCTTCCCTTACTTGGAGCTGCCAACTTTAAAATGTGCTTTTAGAAACCTTTATAAATACACAGACTCACATCCTTGCTTGAAAGAGTTTTTCTAAATGAGTAGGCTTAATGTACCGAGTCTATGTTTCAAACAGTTGGAAAGGTGAAAATTTTAAATATATTCCCCTAAGTGTCTATAGCAGATGTATTGTGACTACATTAAAAAAAAAATTCAAATGATTTGATGCCTTGACAGGGCAGTAAAGGAGAACCTGGACCTCAGGGGATTCCCGGGGCTTCTGGGCTCAAGGTAACTATCATTTGATGCACTTGGAAGTATTTTCAAAGAATTATAAGTTCTCATATTTGAGATTAACATTTTGTACCCTTTAAGAAAAGATACATGAAATTGGAGATTACGAATATCACAAAATTAAGGTACATGACAGGAGATGGCCAAAGTGGGCCAATTTCTATGTTTTTTGGATACTTTATCACAGTTTGGGTAATAAAAGCGTGAACAATACTTTGGCTTGATTTTCCTGGAAGTGTACAAGTTGTGTGTAATATGAACGTACTCCGGTCCAGCGTGTGGCCCCACAGGGGATGATGCTGTGACTTTATTTCCAGCGTGTGGACTCACAGCTGCCTTCACCAGCTTCCTCCAAACCCAATGGTAGATGTTTATTTCAAGGAGATTTTCAATTTTCTTCCACCCTTCAGAAATCTAGAGTAATATTCAACAGCTCAAGAGTTAGACAAGTGAGCAACGAGAACAGAAGTTAGTTTCCGCAAAGGAGAGTAGTCTTTAGTTAATGTGACCGAGTTTCAGACTAACAGTAAGACATCAAACAAAACGGGAAGAAGCATGTTCAGCATTATGTCCCATCTCTGACAGTTTTAACCTAAATATTGTTAATACAGCTTTACTATGCGCTGTCAGAGAACTTTCTTATTTAAGACTTTTGGAAGTAGGAAAAAATTTTTATGAGATGATGGAGAGTAGAAAAATTGAGTTGAGATAACTCATGAAATATTTCTTGTACTTAAAACAGCCCAAGAATTTACTTCTAAGAAAAATAATATTCCATATGTACAAAGAAAAATATAAATATGAGTACAATTTAACTAAAAG
The DNA here is from genome assembly GCF_041296265.1 of Equus caballus. Classification (NCBI taxonomy): domain Eukaryota; kingdom Metazoa; phylum Chordata; class Mammalia; order Perissodactyla; family Equidae; genus Equus; species Equus caballus. The sequence goes on along the minus strand of NC_091703.1, from coordinate 56,657,892 downwards.
GATGTTCATCCCAATGTTGTTTATAAGAATAAAAATTGTGAACACTAATGTTTAACAATAGGAACTTTATTAAATAAAATAGAGTAAATCAATACAGTTGGATATTATTCTGTAATTAAAAATGTTTTAAAAACATTTAATGGCATATAAAGAACTTCACAATATTTTTTTAAGTAAAAGACATATAGGACCCACAACTAAGATATACAACTATGTACAGGGGGATTTGGGGAGATAAAGCAGAAAAAAAACAGACATAAAATTATGCATACATAGCACATTTTAGTAACTAAGTTGTGTATGTGTGTTTGTGAGAGGTTAACCAAAATATATAACAAAATAAAATAGTGGGTAATGATATTTTCAATAATTTTTACTACTTCCATTTACTTACCAGTTTTGTAAAAATAAAATAAGCTTTTTAAAATAGCACCATGAGAAGAAGCAGTTTCAAGGAGGAAAAGTGTTAGTAACTTAAAAAAGACACCTCTGTTTACTATTCGTACTGCTTTATTATTTACTTTATTGTTTAAGTTATAAAATATAGTAAAAATGCCAAATATTTATAAAATTTTAAAATATGCTATCAGAATTTCTTAACCGGCAAAGATAGGAAAAAATATAAGAAGTTTTATTGGGACTCCAGTAAACTCTTCATTCTTTACTATTTCTGTAGTAATAACTCTACTTGTCAACAAATTTTTAACCATCAGTTTTAAATTTGAGATGTATGTAGGGACAGAAACAGTAGGTCTGCAATCTTTATGTAATTTCTGTTACTTAGGGAGACCAAGGAGCAGTGGGGCCCCCAGGAGAACCAGGATACCTGGGTTTACCTGGAATTCAAGGAAAAAAGGTATGCGTTGTTTAGGAGATGGAATTCACTTTTCATCAGATACTATCATGTAAGTTTTCCTTTTGTGAAAGTAGCATAGTAGGACGGCTTATACTTTTAGTGATAATCTGACCTATGTTTGGTGCATGTATAATGTGTTCAACCCCATGCTAATAGCTGTGGCGTCTTTCATGTCCCTGCATGAGTATTGTCTTCTAGAGGGGGACCTTTGATGAGGCATGCAGATCATAGAGTAAAAATGTACTATTAAGTAATATCCTGTAAATTCAGATTGTTTTGCAGTCAATCCAGGTAAGTCAAGAATTTTTTACGAAAAATATTCAACGTCAGGCACTCTTACCCAAATGTGAATATCACTTTTATCAAAACTGGGGCAAAAGTCTGAAAGGATAAAAATGACAACCAGAATGTTTGACCATGAAGTTCCTATCTATGAAACAATTATATTACATAGAAGTTCATTTAAAACTAATTTAAGGAGTTTAAATTTCAAATCACATATACTCATATAAAAAGTTTTGGCAAGATAAGACAGCAACACTGGATTCTCTCTCTCTCTATTTCTCTCTCTCATCAAGTAAAGGAACCCTGAGCTTTATTTGTCTAAATGTTATTATTTGTTTGTAGGTTTTAAGCAACAATTGACTGTCCATTTGTCAAAGAAGTCCATGCCACTGCAAATATATACATTTCAGGTTAAAAGTAAATACACTGGCTTTTATTCTGCAAAGGATACAAACTTATATCTCCATCATCATTCTCTTGCTGTTTCAGGTTCTCTACCATTTCATGTTTATATCCCTCACGTATTATCTACTTGGCCCCCCAATTATCATACCCAGTATGACCCTTGACCTTTCTGTTCTGAAGAGTAGGGGGCAGCACTTGCTGACACAAGGATGACCCTCAGAGCAGCAATTAGATGTTAGACCCATATGAAAGTTAAGTAAATCTTAACTGTGAATATACATTTGGGTTTAGAGAATTTCCTTGTTCAGAAACTTGGCGTTTAAAAGAAAATCTGTATTTTGTTTGCTGTAAACAGAGTACTCTCTCTGTTCAGATAGTGTGGTGAGGTAGACAAGAAGTTTGGAAACAAATGTCCAAGTTCAGCTGTGGGCAAGTGCTTACCTACCCTGATCTATAAGAACAAGGGCGAGGACATTGAACTAGTTGGTCTCAAATGTCTCTTCTAGCTGAGAAATTTTAGGAAACATTATTATCCAATAGGAATTTTCTCTCAAGAGTTCATTTTTGAAGCAAATGTTTTCTAAAATATCATCTCAACATTATGTTTTACTTCACTATTTCCTATAAATTTGTAGCTACTATTAGCTTAATGGAAGATTTACAGTTTGATTTCATAAAACAACATTTGTCAAAATAAGTCCTCTCTAGTTTGTTTGTTAAACCTCAGACTGTGATTGATATAGAAAAGTTTTCTTCTTCCGGGTAATATAGGTATTAGTAAGTTTTCTTTCAAATGTAAGAGCACAAGAAAGTGTTCATTTAGAACATCATTTTGACATATGTGGTTTTATTCTCTTCCCAAATATTTTGTTGGAGTCAACTTCTGTAGATAAGGCAGTTGTGGAATTTGCATGAGACCATGTATTTTTCTGGAAGGAAAAAAATGTTTATTTGAAAGAATGCAGAATATACTAGATTATGATACTAGATTAAACTGCCTTTTTGCAGGGGGACAAAGGAAATCAAGGTGAAAAAGGCATTCAGGTATGTTCCTGGCTTTTCCTTTTTTGCTTGGCAATAAAATCTGGGCTTTGTTCTTTTTCTTATATTGCTTTTCCAGCTCCATTCTGTTTCACCATCAATATCTAATTGTTGAATCACAGCTTTCTCTTCCTGCTACTAAACTTCTCAGACCACATCAAATCTAACTTTAAGATTCTTCCCTACTTCACTGTTGTAGAAAACTTAGGAATCAAGTGATTCAACAAAATAAAGATAGAGATTTCATTGCATACTTCTAATATCTATTTATTTATATATTTACAGTGTATATGTTTCCAAAAATGACTTGAAAGGACTGATGGCACAAATAAATTTGATAAGAAAACTTATCACCAAATAGAAAACATATTCAAACTAGTAAATAGAAGGAGAATTATATCAGAAAATTATCAGGCTCAGGAAATCTATGGCGATTTAGAAGGACATTTGGTTTTGGGAGTCTTAGCAACAAAGGCAAAGAGAGGAACTATGCTACGACTAGGGGAGACAAGGACAGTCCCACCTCAATCTAAGTAGCTGTTGAATGGGTTTTTTCATTTGCTGAACACAGACTCTGAATAGGTTGCCACTAACTGAATCAATGAAATACTTATCTGGAATAAATGATATCTGTTGGTCTTTCAGTCTTTTAAGTTTTAGAAATATAAGCCTTTTCCAACCATAAATTACAAATCTAGTGTCCAGACAGCACTTTAACAATGTTTTTAAGATTACAAAGCTCAGTTATAGTGGCTGAGTTTTGCCATGTAGAAAATACTTTGAAAATTTTCACAGATAGAATTTTGAAAGATCTAGAATTTCTGGAGGCATGAAAGGAAATTTCAAATTGAAGTAACAATAGAGTCAAAATCTGCTCAGGTTACAGTGTCAACAGATTTTCATACAGTTTTTTACGGAAGATGTTGAAGTATTACTATGACTCCTTGAAGTTAATTTTGAAATTAAGAGTGAAGTAAATTTTAAGTAAGGTCTGTGATTGCTAGACCTACATATTCCAACTTCCTTCTTGGTATTGCATTTGGATGTCTCATGTGCACCTCAACATGCCCAAAACAGAACTTGTCTTCTTTCCTCATAGACCATGTTCTTTTTCATGGTAATTGGCACCACCGCACAATCACCCAAAAGAAAAAATCTTGGAAGCTGTCCTAAAACTCAATCTCTTCCTCCCTCTTCACATCCAATATCACATCTAAATGGTTTTTGAACTTAGCCTCTTCTCTCTGTCCCCACTGTTCTCACAGTTTCTTGTCATGGGTCCCAGATTACTGCCATGTCCTAACTGATCTCCTTGAGTCCAGTCTACTCCCTTCCTTCTACACTTTTACTGGCATGCGGTAGCGAAGCTTCGCACTGAATCCTTCAATGGTGCCCCACACATTTCAAGATAACGTCCGTCCCATAAAGTGCCTCCTGATTTGACTGAATCTTCCTTAGTCTTATCTTTGCCACTCTGCTCACTCTTATCCACTCCTGCTCCACTGCTTTAGCCAAAAGGAATTCCTTGCCTTTGTCCGCTGTCTGCTCTTTCTGGTACATCCTCCTATCTTTTCTCCAGTTGGCTACCTCTTACTCATCCCTGAAGGCTGCACTGAAGGTTGAGTCATTTTCCCTACCTTCTCTGTCAGAGGCCCCTGCCTGTGTTCCAATAGTATCCAGCCCAGACCTTTAATTATACATTGTATACTTATCAGGCAGTATTTTCATCATTCTTGTTTTAGTTGCTCGTCGTTCCCACCATGTGGTAAGCAACTATAAGGCAACAACGATGTCTTTGTTTCAGTCCCTGAGTGCCAGCAAATAGGGGCCTCTCAATAAATATTGGGAATTCACTTATGTAAATAAGTGCAACAGTGATTTGAAATTTTAGTCACTGTATCTTTAATTAATTATATTATCTAGGTGTATGTTTTTCTAGAAATTGCTAGTTATCTTGTTGGAGATAGGGATAAAGTAATGCATCAGGGTCTAGCACAATGTCTTATATATGGAGGATATCCAAAAATATTAGAGGAAGATGCGCATGGATGTTAGCTCAGGGCCAGTCTTCCTCAAAAAAAAAAAAAAAAACAAACAGAAACCAAAAAAATCCCAAAAATATTTATTGAGTGGACAAATATTATTTATATCGTTATTAATTTTTCTCTCCTTATTTGTCCTGATTTAAAGATCTCCATTCAAAATGTTTTTCATAGTATATTTTTTTTAAAAATTCCTTTAAATAGTTCTTCTTGTACACACGTGTATAGTCAACACCGAACAAAATTATGTTATTGAAATTAATAAAATGTCTACAGCCGTCGGATATTTCAATTATTTTTATGCTCTTAATGTGGATTCAGTAGTCCTAAAATTATTTACATAGTCCCCCAAAGTCAGTAGTTTCTTTCTTTATCCATTTTAACTATAAAATTAGCTTAACTTTCCTCTCACTTTTTTTCTCTGAGAGACTAACTTTTCATCTCTTACATCATTTTATATATTTGCATCACTGGTTTTGTGACATTTATTTTAGACTACAGGACAATACATTGTTTTGCATATGTGATTGCATATTATGTATACAAACTAATCAATAACGTTTATTAAATTTTAAAGGGTCAAAAAGGAGAAAATGGAAGACAAGGCATTCCAGGGCAACAGGTATATTTTTCTTGATAGAAAATGAAATAATGAATCACATAGCTGGACAATGCTGAGAGAGGGTTACTTGCAAATAAAAATGGGTGGGGAAAAGGCTAGATGTAATGTGCATGCTAAGTCTACAAGGATGAAAGTGCTAGGTGGAGGTAGTGATAATGGTTTGCTTTAAATGTTTTATATTATCGTTTTCCCATACTGATACTATTGGTGGCCATGAAACTTGCTTTTCAATGCTTTTTTCTTGCCAAGTAAATGACTGAAGGTGGAAAATTCCACTCATCTCTTGGAGCAGTTGTTTGCCAAAGGCAGCCATACGATGCAGCATCTTTATACCTCTTGTTTAGTCTGGATTGTCTTCTTGAAATGTGAGCAGATGAGGCCCTATGTAGTGGAGGAATGCACTGTTTTCCTCTAGTTTGTTCAGAGATATAAGTTATTGTGCCAGAGACTTATTAAAATGATATCTGGAGGGACCGTGTTATGGAACAGATACATAATAAGATAGTTTTGCTTCTTCCATGATCAGACTTTCCTCGTGAAGTAGGGTTTCGGTGGGATTGCCACGTGGCACGTGAGTTCAGTCAGAGCCAAATTGGACTAGAGAACGCATAGTCATTAGTATGCATACAGCATGTTTGCTGCTGCCCTGCCTATAGTCAAGCTCAGTTCCAACTTGGTCCGCACCGAAAGGGCAAACTGTACATATGAGTCCTCCCATGGGGCGCATGTCTTTCGAGTGTGGGCAGAGGAAAGATTAGTAATTACACCGATTCTGAAGATGGGATAAAACTGTGTAGTGACGTCTCCAAGGACAGGGGTCTGTGTGTCCCTCACTTGGAGGAATCTGAGAGACCATGGGGAGAGTGTTTGAAAGACCAAGATTGTCAGTAGGATGGAAGGTGAGTGCTACGTAGTAAGAAGTTGAGAATTTAGAAGCTAATAATGAGAGCAGGAGTAATTGAGGAGAAGTGGACTGAGTTTGTGTACTGTTATGCTCAATCAAAATGTCTTTTTTAATTTTAGTGTTCCTCCACTTGACTCAAATCCACTCGTGACACAACCAACTCTGTCCCTGTGCCCCTCCCTGGCAACACAGACCAACCCCCGCAGTTTCCCGAAGTTAATCTCATAATATCTATAAACGGCTGTGCTCATAGGAGGGCCTTCACCTCTTCATCCATTAACCTGCACAAACCAGGCCTTTCACCAAAAATTGTTAACTCCCAACTCTCTGAAAAGAAGGACATTCCTTTGGAATTTGAGCTCACAACTTAGCTAGCTCACTGGCTTGCTGCTGACACTCTTTCTAAGATTCCCTTGTTTTTATTCTCACTTTTCAAGGGAAATACTGAGTCTGCTCCCCTGGGTTCCCTGGAAAGCTTCTGCTCTAGATTTGTCGGAAGCTGCATCCCTCACCCCCACCCTACCCCAGGGACTGAGCGTGTATTGAGAACCGAGGGGCCAGAACAGCTGTTGCTCTTGGGCAGCTGAATAGTCATCTCAAGCTCTTTCAGTAAACAAAGTCTTGGTTACCTGTCATCCTACCAAGAGCTGCACGTCTAGCTTTTTGGCTGAGTGTTGTGAGTGGAGTCCAAGTGAATGTTTCTCTCACGAAATGATCTTAGTGGATTCTCAGATGACAGCTGTTTCCAGTTTCAGCTCTAATTCAGTTCTAGTCCTGAGAACTTAGTATTTTATCTCTCGTCTTTCACTGGCTCCAGTTGTAGGATTAGGTCTGGTAGGAAACATTCCTGCATTTCTTCAGAAACCTTGATGTTTAAAGAATGGGCTTACAGAGAGCGTTTTACTCACTAATAGATTTTTATATGAAAACTAATTAGCATTTTTCTGCTCGCATTTTAATTTGAGAGTCTACCTTTCTCTGTGCCTTACACTGATTTTACCTAACTTTGCTTCCTTTTTGTGTAATTTGGATATCTTTGTTTAAGGAACCTGGATATAAATCACAATAAATACTCAAACTTCATTGTGTGGAATGTTATACACTAAATTTCATATTGGATTGCAGAACACCAATTTTTAATTTTAAAGTTGATTAATGAAATCCTGCCTGTATATGTGAGACTTATACCCTTTTTCCTGAATTGATTTTAGAGCCTAAGTGTAGAATGAATTTCAAAAATGGAAAATTTTAATGCCTTTCCTGAAAGTTATCATCTCTAACGTATGTCATTGGAATGAATATGTGAAGGAGATGAGTGGGAAATATTTAATAGTGCCATCCAGATATATCCCGTGATTTTAATGATGAGTGACCTTCATGTATGGGTTCCCCAGTGTTTGTATCACTGGGAAGAAATACTACATTGTACATCACACTGCTTCTCTAATCTCTGAATTACCAGTAGCAAGTGGTGTAGGCATAGGACAAATAGATTTTTCTTTCCTATCAATCACTTTTAATGGTATCTTTGCGTTAACTCATTTTTTATCAATAGTACTCAAAATTTAATTTTAAGATGATAAACTTGGGAAAATAGAATACTCATCTTAATCACAGAATAAAATAATAAATATACCTTATCTTACCTGATTTGAGGATTTTCATTAAAATACTAATATATGTTAACTTCAGAAGAGAATTTAAACAGAATTCAGATAGAATCCCATTCTAACCTACATATTTGACCTGCAGCATATGAAAATATTGATATCTAAGAATGAAACAGTTACGTAAATTAACATTTTTATATTACCAGTAAGCATATTGTCTAGTCATTAGTCTCATTTAAAAAGGCAAAAAAATTCTCTTATATGTGTAATTCTGTCACTACTCTATCAATATTTTCCATACTGAAAATTCAACAGATTGGTATGCAAGTTGTTTTCTTGAAATAGTCTTGCTTCCTAAATGTGGTAAAAGGTGCATGCCACATTTACTAGTCCTACAGCCTGCACATTTATTATAGTTTTTTTCCTATTAATTTTCAAAGGGAATTCCAGGGCATCATGGTGCAAAAGGAGAGGTATGTTTCTGCATGAATTATGCTCCCTCTATTTAGCCCTTACTGCTTGAATTTTCAATACTGTACAAATCTAGCTACTGACATAGCAAACAGAAAATGTCTTTCATGTTCCTCACTAATTCCTAAATAATGCTTTGCAGAATATGTATATTCATGGAATTAGGTACAAAATGTTATGAATTTGCCAATATTATTGGTTTTTCTTCTAGATTAGGAGCTGTTTTCTCCGCATATCTTTCAGTGAAGAATACTGTGTTTCACTATTTGTCTGTCTCTAGAATTTAGACTCCTTGAGAACAGTACTGTCATGTTCATTGTTGCATCTCTCGCACAGTACATATTGCCTACACAATATACTCGATAGGGAATATTTGTAGGGTTGAATGGATGGGTGGATCAATGGATAAATGACAGTTTAATATGATAAGAAGTTTCCCCCCGATCAACAACAGTATTTCCCAGCTATTTCCTATATAACTTATGTGTATTCATATGTATATCCTAAAGGACTTTCATGGTGCAATTATACCTTCTGGAATATTTAAATAGAACTTCTGAAGATTTCTTTTGGTTTTAGAGAGGTGACAAGGGAGAACCTGGTGTCAGAGGTGCTATTGGACCAAAAGGAGAATCTGGGCTGGATGGCCTGATGGGGCCTGCGGGTCCCCAGGGGCAACCTGGGGAAACGGGTCCTCAGGGCCCTCCAGGATTGGATGGGAAGCCTGTACGTATTCTGCTTCTTTCATAGTTTTCAGATTTTCTTTGCTTTTTTCTTCAAATGTACATGTTATAACCCCTAATAATTTGATGCAGGGGAGAGAATTTTCAGAACAGTTTATTCGACAAGTTTGCACTGATGTATTAAGAGGTAAGTCTCAAAACACAGAGATTTTACTAAATTTTTTCAAATTACAAAAGTAATACAAATTCTTGGTAGAAATTACAAAAGATGTAAGTTAAGATAGAAGAAAATAAAGGACATTTGTAAACTCCTGTCTTTTTGTTCTAGATGAGTAATTTTTTTAAAAATGAAATATTATACATGCCCTTTCCTAATCTTTTTAATAAAGCACTTTATCATTATTTCACCATTAATTAAATTTTCATTTCTGACATAATTCTGATAATTTCATCCATAAATATGGATGTCTATAATTTACCAGTTTCTTTTTGGGGAGCACTTCCACTTTTTCCCCCCTATTTTAAGCAATTACTGCCATAAAATTATTGCACAGAGCAATGAATATTTCCATAGTTAAATTCCTAGAAGTGAAATTATTGGCCAAGAGATATGCATATGTATTTAAAAAATATATTAAAGATATTATTAATACCCATTCGCCATTTAAACATAAGGGTGGGGTTTCTTTGTTTTTAAGCCCAGCTACCAGTCTTACTTCAGAGTGGAAGAATTCAAAACTGTGATCATTGCCAGTCCCAGCATGGCTCCCCCGGCATTCCTGGGCCACCTGGTCCCATAGGCCCAGAAGGTCCCCGAGGATTTCCCGGTTTGCCAGGAAGAGATGGTGTTCCTGGATTAGTGGGTGCTCCTGGAAGCCCAGGTGCTAGAGGATTAAAAGGTACTTAGTTTGTGTGCATAAGCAAAGGAACAACAAAAAGGGTATTTTTTGTATTTGCACCCTAAACTGACTTAATAAGCAAAAGTTCATCTTTGTTTTCATAATGACAAAAAATTTTTGTATCCTCAAGTCCTTAAATAATTTTTCAATTGAATTAAACAGCAATTATTCTATTTTCTTTTTTTTTTTTAGGAAGATTAGCTCTGAGCTAACATTCACTGCCAATCCTTCTCTCTCTCTCTTTTTTTTCGCTGAGGAAGATTGACCCTGAACTAACATCTGTGCCCATCTTCCTCTATTTTATATGTGGGATGCCTGCCTCAGCACAGCTTAATAAGCGGTACATACGTCTACACCTGGGATCCGAACCAGTGAGCCCCAGGGCTGCTGAAGCAGAGCGTGTGAACTTAACCACTGCACCACTCGGCTGGCCGCACAATTATTCTGTTTTCTTGAAACAATATTCTGAAATAGAGAAAGGTCAAAGTTATGAAGCGTGTAAAGTTACAAATTAGAAAATGTCAATAATGCATTTAGAAATCTTGCTTGAATCTAATAAGGTCTTTAAATAGAAAATTACACACACCAGTTCCTTTATTTTGACTTTGGTAACTTCTGCTAGCTTATTGAAATTTTTTTTTATATATTATAGGAAAAATTATGTTTTGAAGCTGAACTTCTTCATAGCCCATAACTTACTTCTCTTTGCCTTTGAAGGTTTATGTGAAATGTTGGTTGATAATTCTTCTCTTTTTATTTAATATTATATGAAGAATGTAAATGTTTCATCAAGTAATAAAAGAAAAAATATGATTAACAGAAAGGGCTAATAATTCCAAACAGTTTTCCTTTTTAAAATATTTAATCCCCATTAAATCTTTCTACACCACTTATAATTTTAGATATTTTTGCTTCAAAAATTCTGTTTCCTGTCAGTAATAATAAATAGGTGTCAAAAAATGTATTTTTCTTCCAATACGTGTATTAGCATCTTTGAAAGAAACAGTCTAGGAGGAAGTGATTTTGTGGAAAAAGTAAGCTTACTCCCATCTTTGACACTCTGCAGGCCTACCAGGAAGAAATGGGGCAAAGGGGAGCCAAGGGTTTGGGTACCCTGGAGAACAAGGTCCTCCTGGTCCCCCAGGTAAGAACTGGTCTATGCTCAGAAGTGATGTTGCACATTTTGCTTTAAGAAAATCGGCATAAATCTATGTCAAAAAATTTGAAACCAAGACATTTGCTGCTTCTTTTGAGTGATTCACATTTGACACATTGAGCTCTAACTACTAGAATTTTTGGGCTATATTATATTTATGAGTCATTCGGGATTCTCTCTTGCTTACCATTTAGACTTCTTAGAATACCACCCCTTAGAATAGTTCTTGAGTGGTGTTGGTCACCCCTGCTTATCTAGCGGATATCATTATTTCTGCTTCTCAGGGAAGCAGAATAATCTGCATTGTCCTCTTAAGTCAGCTTCTGCCTGCTGTGTTATTTAACTTTGCCATGCCTCAGTTTCCTCATTTATCAAATGGCAATGAGATGTTATCTGCATCGTGACATTTTTGGAAGATTACATAAGTTAATACATGTAGTGCTTTCAGAACAGTGCATGACAATCATAGTTACGTTTTCAATAAATGTGTCCTATTATGATTGTTTTAGATGCTATCACCTCATGAGGCTTTTGGGTGGATCAAGTGATTTCACGCTGTTTACGTAAAACACTTAGAACAACACCTACGCCTATGGTTCTAGTTGAGTACTAGATAAATGTTTATTAGTAGTAGTAAGGGGAAGTATTAATAGTAGGAAGTGCCCCAAGCCCCTCTCCTCCATCTCAAACCTGAGGATTTGGTATTTTGACTTTGAGTCATCAACTTTAAAAGGCCAATATCCTCAGTTAACTCTCCTTTCTTTGAGCATGCTAATTGAACTAATTGGGCTCTGGTTCACAAAGTAGTGCTATAAGACCTTTGTGTATTGGTCACTATTGTACTATGGTAAGGACAATGTATTTAGACGTGGATACTATAAAATATGTATAATGGATATAGTCATTTTTACTACAAACATGGCACAAAAGTGACTTCATTAGAGTTTTAGCTTACTGATGTATCACCTGCTAATTTATAATAATATTGACAATAGATATGCTGAAAGGAAGAAATGTTTGGACAACCCACAAATTGAAATATTAGAATGTTAGCTCTATGTCTTAATGAGCAGCGTGGTTGCTGTATTAATATAAGCTTAGCCTAATTTTTCAAAAATTACTGATTACTTTTGGCTAGTTCTTTTCAAAATGGAAGGTATATAGAATAATCAAGAGACTACCTCCTCTTTTCATATTAGTACAGACATGTAAAATTTTCAAGAGTTTTATTTTTTCAGTTTAAATTTCTTACAGAATCAACTATATCACCTTCAAAAACCAAACTCCTCTGTTCATATCTTGTTAATGTCCCATCTTAGGTCCAGAGGGCCCCCCTGGAATAAGCAAAGAAGGTCCTCCAGGAGACCCGGGTTTCCCAGGCAAAGATGGAGATCATGGAAAACCTGGAATCCAAGGGCAACCAGGCCCCCCTGGCATCTGTGATCCATCGCTATGTTTTAGTGTAATTGTCGGAAGAGATCCATTTAGAAAAGGACCAAACTATTAGCGTCTGATGCCTCATTCAGCAACCTAGGCATGGTGCTTTTCTTTTGTGGTCTTTTGCATCTCAGGAAGATGATAACAGTAATCCCTTGAAAAGAAACTAAAGTACCTCGGTGTTTTTATTCTTATTTTTTCCTTAAGGAAAAATATATAAAAGGTCACATGTACTGATTTTAAAGGCTCCTCAGTAATTCAGAGCCTGTAGATTAGTAGCATTAACTAAATCTCAAGGGTTCTTGTAAATCCATTTGTTTTAATCAAAGTTGAACATAAAAAAACCACCATTGCCTGTTAGCCAGTCAATTTCAGTCACTGTGAAATATTTCACATTCAGCCTCCATGCAGAAGAGTATTTGAGTTCAATTTCATGTCTGTGTGAATTTCGTGTTTCATAGCTCATAGCTCATGCTTCTACATTACCCAAAACATGGATCTGGTCATTGAAAATAAGATCAGGGCTGGTATTCAGCTGGGGCAGACTGTTTGCCATATCAGTCATTTACTGCAGTATCTGTGCTTTTTGGATAGGGGCAATGGGCTGCTGGTTGTTCAATGTTCTGAACATCACCTCTGAATGAGATTAATGGGTTTCTTATTACATTTGCAAATTCTCAAATTTGATTAATAATGATGCTAAGAAAGAGTATTGATTACACTGGGAATGGTCAAAATTATGTAACATTGAAAACATTTTAGAAAAAAGTTTCAGTGCACCTGGGCAATATGTTCAAAGGAAATGCAAGTTCAGAAGTACTAAAAAGACTTTATTCTTCATACTTGCTTAGTAATTGGAATGTTTGTTGCATGCCTTCACTTTCCGTTTCATTTATTATATGTATATGTTCATATAAATTAACTTTCATTGTAGCAAAGCTAATGGGAATAAATGCTCTAGTTGAAAGGAAAGGTAACTCCACAGATCCTAACATGTCTTGACATTTTTAGCAGACTTTAAAATATTATGAACAGTTTCTTGGTACTGTACTTAATGCTTTTGTAAGGAACATAATTTGAGATATTTCATCTTTATCATGCTCTCAATTTTGTTAAATGCTTGTTATTCCAAGTACAATAAAGTTTTGTACAGGTCTGATTGCAGTGTCTTTTTTTATACTAATTTTAAGAGATTGTTGCATATATTATCCATATCAGGGGCTCATTTATTCAATGGATATAATTTATTAAATTACCCTATTCTTAAATACCTGGTTCATCTGAACTAAGAATTGAGAAATTCAGTTGGTGTGCTACTCACCTAAACAGGTGCGGCACCTGGTTCCGGGCCCAGGGATGGCTGTTAATCAGTGTTTAGCTTTATTGACATGCCATTCTACCACTTTGATGAGGACCTTGGAGGAGACTGAAGTCCATGACATTTCGTGGCTGAATTAGCAGAAGGCCTAGTTTGATGTTCTATCTTTAGCAAAGCCCCAGGTATCTGCTTAGGCCTGAGAATACTGCCCCTGCTAATTATGGCATTTGCTATTCAGAGCTGGTAAAGGAGCAGAATAAGGTAGGTGGCATCATTTCTTCATTCATTCAATCAGCACTGACCACATAGCCATTAAGCATCAGGTACTTTGCCAGGGATACAGTGACAACATAGTTACAGAGTGTGGCCTGAGGGAACTCGTGTTTATTGAGGCACAGGTAAGTAAACAGGTCATTCTGTTACTTCCATTTTAAGAAAGGAGAAAGTGCTATAGAAATGTATAGAATGATGCTGTGGACTGAATTGTATCCCTCCCAAGTTCATGTGTTGAAGCTCTAACCCCATTTGCCCATATTTGGAGACAGGGCTTTTAGGAGGTAATTAAGGTTAAATGAGGTCATAAGGGTGGGGTCCTAACCTGATGGGATTGGTGGCCTTATAAGAAGAGGACAATCTCTCTCTCCCTCTCCATGTGAGCACACAGTGATAAGGGAACTGTCTGCAAGCCAGGAAGAGAGCTCACCCTGGTGGACTTCAGCCTCCAGAACTGCGAGACGATAAATTTCTGTTCTTTGGGCCACCCAGTCTAGGATATTTTGTTATAGCACGTCAAGCTGACAGAACAGATGAGCGTGTGGTTCCCTAAAGTAAAGATCATCAACCGAGATTTAAGAGGCTATGAAGCATTAGCATAACCAAGTCATGTCAAGATAATGAAAACGAGCAAAGCCTGGGAGATGAGAAAAAGCATGGAAAATTCTGAGAACAACAAACCTGTGGAATATAAACCATATTTATTTTCAGTATCACTGCTTTTAAAATTGACATCTCAAGATGAAACATTTCTGTAATTTATCATGGTACGTGTTACGTCCTCATATATTTTTACTTTGGACAAATTTGAGACTAACCCATAATACACTGATTTTTAAGAATGAACAGGTGAGTGATTTTGTCCTGCAAGCACATTTTGCCCCATAGTGACGTATTAGCACCACGTGACATGCAAGGCCTTTGGTGGAGTCACGAGAGTACAGCCTCTGCAGTGAGATTGCCTGGCTTCAGATCCCCACTTTCCTTTTCTAGCTGTGAGTCTTCAGAAAATTCATTGACCTCTTTGTGCCTACATTTCTTCATACTTTAAATGGGGAATATTAATAGTATTTACCTAATAGTGTTATGAGGATTAAATGAGATGAAACAAAAAAATTAGTCAGTGGAATATACCAGAGTCACACAGAAAATATGGGATTAACAAATTTTGAGGTGAAACATTTAAAAAACTTATTTAAAACATTATATATCTGTATAACTAATACTGATAAACTTAATCTGATTCATTGCCATTCAGAATGAAACTCTCAGTCTTAAGGAAAAAAATAATTCTCAGTAAAGGCTATCTTTGCTATATTTCAATCATTCTGATCATCTTAAATTTTGATCATCTTACATCTAAAACGTAAAGTAGGAACAATTTAAGGGAAAAAACCTAACGAATCCTTGGGATTTATAGTCTTTTTATCTGAATTTTACTAACTGTATTTTATTAATTATATTTTATCCCTGGTTCTTAGAACTTTACCAGATAATTATTTAATTTCCATCATGAAGAAGTTTTCACTTGGGATGGAGCTGCAAATCATGCTTTGATCCCCAGTAGGGGGCAGCAAAATACATACACACACACACACACACACACACACACACACACACACACACACACACACACACACACACACACACAAGCTTTGATAACCTTTTTTCTCATTACATTAATCATATAAACTATCACTATATGTACTTAGCCTGAATATTTTCTCAGTTTTGTAAGTTAGACTTATATCCATAAAACTTAACTATTCCAAAGAAGAAGAAAAAATTATATATAGTTTTCATAAGTTGAACACCTAAACCACAGTTAATGAGGGTGTTTCTATTTTGATGTCTTGCCTATCTGCTTTACCATTCTATGGTTCACTTTGTTTAATTGAAGCGCTCTGGCTAGGAGCTTTGATTAGTTCTTCAGATTAATAACTTTATTGTCTAAGGAGAGGTTCGAAGCTCCTCCTGGTCCTCCTCAGTTACAGATCTGGCCCGTTGGTATTTAGCTGTGTTGTGCCTGAGGGAGGCAGAAAGCTGTCCTTAGCATTATCTAGAGAGGCCAGCGAACAGTCACACCACACGTCCTATAATGGGACAGTAGATCGTGTAAAACGTCAACACAAGAGATTACCTGGCTAAAGCACTGAGCTGTGGGGCACGCTGGGAGCACAGTGGGGAACTCAGACTGAGTGTGTCTGTACTTTTAAGGGAAAAGACCAGAAATAAAACCATACGTTGGATAAATTGAGCTGCAAAGGTTTGTCTGGAATGTTTTAACAAAACTTTATCTTAAAATGTACATAGAAAAATTTAATTTTGCCCCAAATAGAACATTTGAAATAAGGAACATTACTCTTCCTGCTCACTAAGTTATTTCTGGGTTCTGCCTTCTCCAAAGTAGGTTTCACAGAGGAGTTTTGAATAAATAGATTTCAAAAGCCTTATATTGACATCTTAGGTGAAAACGACAACTTGAAACAGCTGACTGGAGTATCATTCTGGAGAATGGAGAACTGAGAAACACAGTGCTTTTCCATCACGTGCCCAGTGCAGTTGCCATTGCAAAATAATGTTAAAAAAATCACATTTGAAAAGTGTCTACGGCTCCTACAGAGTGAAATTCGAAATGAAATTTTGAAGCAATTTTGAAATAAATATTTTCACAACAAAAAAGGTAAAGAGAGTCATGTGACACGTGACCTTGGATGAATCTGATAATTTCTCTGAATTTTTCTCATCTTTAAACCAAAGGGTTTAAGTTCCCGTGTTTTTCAACCCTGGCTGAACATTAGAATCACCGAGGGAGCTTCAAAAATACTCCGCTCTATCAGGGGTTCTGGTGTACCTGGCTTGCCTTCAGGCAGAGGAAACAGCTGTACAAAGGCCGTGAGCCAGAGAACACAGCTCAGTGGAAGTGAAAGTCATTCTATATTTTTAGGTTTTAGAAAGATGGTGATAGAGGGTGGATAAAGATAAGGGAGAGAGATTTGGAGTGAGAAGAGGGAGGAAGACGGAAGGAGGAAGTATACAAGAACCCTACAGGATTTTAAGGTGGAAATAGCATGAAGAGATTTGCACTGCAAATAAATCACTTTGGCTACAGTGAGCATGGAGGAAACCAGGCAAGACTGGAAGTGGAGAAGCTAAGAAGTGTCATTACAGTGGCGCTGAAGATGAAAGTGAAGCTAAAAGAGGATAAAATAGAGGCAGAAGGGATAGGAAAATAAAAGACCAGCAATTTATTCTACTAAAATCATGGATAGCTTCCAGAACGTACCCCCAGCATCCTCAGGGGCTCTAGAGAGGTGAGGGCTTACTGGTAATGTGTGAGATAAGGTACGAACCAAACTTTTTAAGCCTCCACTTGATTGTTGCCCACAACATGAGCTTGTTCGCAGGGCTCAGGGCTGCGTCTTCCAGGGGCCGCTCTTGAAAATGTCGGCAGGGTCAGCGTGAGAACCTGGCCTGGAATGTGAATGGAAAGGTATTTATTTCAGGTTTCGGCTGGGGCAAAGCATGCCGGCCTGTTTCCTGACGCTAGCTCTGATAGTGACCATAAGTCTTCACTCTCGTCTTATTCACATCAGCTTTTACTGATAACTGTGACATGTATCTGTTTTTCTTTCTCTCTGATGCCTGTTGACTTTCAATGGACATGTAGCTATTTCTCTAGCAAACATAGGCTTATTTAGCATCAGCAAAGAATTGCAACTTCAGTTCTACAACCACGGGGAGCCACGTACAAGACCCTCAGCAGCCAGGGAGGAGAAACTATTTTGTAGAGGGGCAAAAGAAGGTGGCAGGGCTATTGTACACGAGTACGTCGGAGGAATTGAGACGGCTACGTGTGGTGGCTTTTCATTGGCTGAGCTTCTTGCCCGTCAAGAAGAGGAAGTCTTTCTTCTTCCATTGCGCTCCGCCGTCAATGTAGTGGGTGAGAGCTTCCGGTTTTAGCCTCGGAGCTTAAATTTAATGAGTTTTCTGTTTATTAATTTCCCCATGACTAAGGATTCAAAAGAATATTATTTTATTTGTGCTGTGATCCTTTAGGAACATCTGATGGTATAAATGCAGTGGCATTTGTCACCTGCTCAGGTGTAAGAACGTGATGGGTAAGTGTTAATTTTATGACGTGGACCCTAAGGTAAAGCAGGCTATGTTTGATGAGGAGTTAAAAGTCTATGAAATGGGTGTCGTCTTATTTGGAAATGCTCTATAAATCAAATCAGCTGAATAGATCGAAGGATACACTCTGGTCTCCCCAGATCATTTGCAGTCCGCCTAAATTCTAGGAAGAACATCTTCCAGAGGAAAAAGCCCTTAAACCAGAAATGGTAAATAAAAGTCTTGAGAGCCAAATCCCGGCAATTGTGGATGAGTGCCTGGAGGGATGCAGAATCCAATTTAGATGTGATTTCCCTTGCCTTAGACTGAAGTGGCGCGATTAAGGGGGTTGGAGAATAAACAGCAAGCGAGGATTTGTGCATGTGGGATGGATTTAGAGGGAAATAATTTGAAACTGTGTTTTTTCCATCTGTGACTTCTCCTAGGGATTTTCCAGCAACAAACTTGATTCTGTAAACTTTAATAATAGCTTTATTCATCTTGGAATTAACTGTATGGGGTATGTCACTTTTACGCATTTTACATATTAAAGAGACTCAGGTGCTGGGGCTGGCCCCGTGGCCGAGTGGTTAAGTTCCCGCGCTCTGCTGGAGGCGGCCCAGTGTTTCTCAGGTCGAAGCCTGGGTGCGGACATGGCACTGCTCATCAAACCATGCTGAGGCAGCGTCCCACATGCCACAACTAGAAGGACCCACAAGGAAGAATATACAACTACGTACCTGGGGGGGGGGGGGGGGGGGGCTTTGGAGAGAAAAAGGGAAAAATAAAATCTTTAAAGAAACTCAGGTGCGGATTTTTCAGGGTTACCTAGGAATTAGGGAAACAGCAAGGGTTCAAACATAAATCCTTCTGTCTCCAGAGACCAGGCCACGTTCCATCACATTGTCCTCTCCTGTGAGAACTAAAAACTAAGTCGATTGTTAGAAATCTTTTATTCCCCATTTAACTGATTTCCCCTATTTCTCCTTATGATGGATTTTGTGATAACAGAAATCCTTAAAATTAAGTTTTGAACTTTCCTTAAAAATTATTAAAAAGGAGGAGCTTGGGCAACAGTGTCTTAACTCATGTCATTCATTTGTGGTGTTAAAAGGTAAACTGAGGCATAGTAAAAAAATTTTAAGAGTTTACTTGAGCAAGAAATAGCTTCTAATCCTGCAGGCGCCAAGCCAGGAGCGTTTAGGAGCGCTCCTGGGACCGGAGCGGGAGAGACTTTTATAGAGAAGAGGTGGAAGCACAGCCAGGAAAGTATTCGATTGGCTACAGCTTAAGCAATTGCCTTACTGGGCAGGTTTAGTTGGCTGTTTGTGATTGGTTGTCCTTGGGTTTTGATTTCTTAACCTTGAGACGTTACAGGCGTAGGTTTTGGTTTGCTTATCTAACTACCAAGGCCTTAAAGCCACTTCAGGCTTTAAGGGGCCTCCTTATTTAATTAATTTAGTGGTGGTTACCCTGCAAGGCTCATAGTGGAAACTTCTTTCTCTGGCAATGTACAATAAGACGTATATTTCCAGATCCAGAGATTAAGAACTGTGTTTAATAACTCGGTCTAAATGACAAGTGAGGAAGTGATAGAAATTAAGAAAATCAGGAGTATTAGATGTAATTTCAGAAGTACTGTTAGGAACGTATTTCCTCTTCTCAATTTTTATTGAATTTCTGTACTGGACAGAATTCACTAGACAATTGAGCCTTGAGGATTGCTCGGCACTTTGGAAAGAAAAGGATTGTTTGGTCCTTTCGTAGCTGAGGGCAAAAGGGAAAGGGGGAAGCTCGCTCGGGACTCAGTAGAAAGAGCACATCCTCAAAGGTGACTTGGGTGAGGCTGCGCTGTAGTCAGGAAATACACTTCAAATGGTATTCAGAAAGGAACGAGTGAGAACAGAGTGGGAGTGACGGGCTGGGATGGCAAGGCCCTGGAGAATAGGTTTTATTCATAGCAGTGGACTCGCGTGTATTCAAATGATGGCCCTCCTTATGCCCATATAAGTGAAAGGACTGAAAAATAGTTAGTATTCTCATGTTTTGCTTCTATAGTTATCGGTTCAGGAGAATAATGGGTTGTGGCTGAGTGGCTAAGTTCCTGGGCTCCACTCCGGTGGCTCAGGGTTTTGCTGGTTCAGATCCTGGGCATGGACATGGCATCGCTTGTCAGGCCACGTTGAAGCAACGTCCCACATGCCACAACTAGAAGGACCCACAACTAAAATATACAACTGTGTACTGGAGGGATTGGAGGAGAAAAAGCAGGAAAAATAAAAAGGAAGATTGGCAACAGTTGTTAGCTCAGGTGCCAATCTTAAAAAAAAAAAAATGGGGGGACTAGAGAAGGGTAAGGAGCAGAGTATAATGTTGGAGGACTGCTTCCGTTACAGATCTTGTGAGTTAACTTACCATTTTTAGATGCAAAATGTTAATGCTAATTAGCATTTTGTTTATGCACTTGAGTAATGTAGAAGAGAAACAAAGTCTGTGGTTAAAGATGGTGTTTGTTGTGGATAAAAGGAAAGAATGTTAAGAATCAATCAGACACTTTCTGAATTATTTTCTTAAAAATATCAGAAACATCTAAGATTCTTTATTTCTAATCTATCTGCCCAGGGATCCCTTTGATAATAATATATTTAACTCCACTTGAGAAAACTTACTTTTCCTTTTCAGCTTCTCTAAATTGAAGCATCAGCAGTTATTCTGGCTTTCATTTAACTGACAAAGGCTCCTTCGTGCATGTCAAGAAATGGGAAGTGGTGAAATTTTTTTAAGCCTTCGTAGGAATAAGTGGCATCCATATAGGAAAAATGGGGAAAAAAAGACAATTGAGTCTGATCGTTCTATGCCACATCAACCATGATTCCACTGTTCATTTTAAGGCAAACTAGTAAACATTTTAGAGGCATTAGCTCACCTGAGAAATGATCAGTGCCACCGTTAACTTGGAGGAGTAGAAGATGAATGCTGTTGTCTGTCCCCATGCAATGTTAGTGGCCCCCGGCTGGTTTTAAAGTCCTAGCAGCCAAAAGGAGAAGAAACAGGGACCTGTTGAGTTCTTGAGTTCTGTCAAAGAGGACAGTCACAGTAGGAAGCCAGAATTGAGCCATTAACAATAGCAGCTGCAATTGAGTCAGTGACTTCAAAAATGTGCCTCCTTTAGTATTCACAGCTCCCTTAGGAGTCGGTAATATTATTTTCATTTTGTACATGAAAACACTGTACTTCGTATGACTAGACAGTGATGAATCCGAGATTCAAACCCAGATCTGCCAGGCCCCAAAGTTCTTATTTTCAGTCTTAATATAACTAAAATGTGCTTTCTTTATAGTCCATGTTGTAATACAATGTCTAGTCGGTGATTGGAGCCCATCTAATCATTCTGCCGATGTGCTCATCTGGCAGAAGTTTTCACTGCCTACAATTTATCTAGTTCATTTGGAAGACATCACACTGCATTTTTTCTGTCCTTTGGAATGTCATTTGCAGGTTTTGTGCAGAGACACTATCTCAGGTCAATGTTGAGACCTCTCTCAAGCGTTCCATTAACAACCTAAGCATTCCCCATGGTGGCATTTTAATTTTTAACTCTGTTTTTCAGTTGTTCTTTGTCACTCTCCCTCATGAATCTGTGAACTTGTTAAGGGCAAGCTGCATGCAGTGTTTGAAAATGTTTTCAAGTACAGCTCTTGCCAAGGCTTGATTTGAAATTCTTTGAACGCTATTTGTTAGTATAAATATCATATAAGAGTGGGGGAGTTATGGTAGTGCCTGTAAGCCTAGGATGTTGGTGAGTTGAGTAAAATTCTAGTAGAGTACCTGGAACACAGTATGTACTCAATAACTATTAGCTATCATCATTACAACTTTCTGATCATTGGCTTCTTCTATTAAACTTCCCCCAGTGATGAGAAGAACACCACAGGGAACAAAGAAGTGTTTTAATGGCAGGTTTTAGACAGAACTGCCACCATTTCCTAGCTTTGTGGGCTTGAACTTAGTTGTGAAAACACCAATATTCTCATCTCTGAAAAGAGAGTAGCAATAATGTCTAGGAGGATTGTTTTTAAATGTGATAATTTTAAAATACAGAACAAGTGCCTGACACACAGTAGGCACCCATTCGAGGTGAGCTGTTACGATTACCAGTGGGGCTGGAGATGTCAGGCTAGCCACCATCTTGTCATTTGTGGCTAATTGCTAAAGCATTGGGACAAGTTTGACTCATACAGACGATTACCAGACCTCATCTCAAACTTTGATTCTAACTGTTTCTCTAATATTCCATGTAACAGAATGAACGAAGGTTCTTCGTTGAAATATTCTACCATCACTTAACTGCGGAGGCGTAAAGTAGAATTCAGTATTTTCGTCCTTACTACTTTTAATGCTGTCATCACCATTCGTAGCACCACAGCTACCCAGATCAGCTAGGGCACTGCTCTCTCTTTACACGAACTAAACAGACTGCCTGTAGTCTAGATTGTGGCTTCCGTGGTTGCAATTAGTGCGTTGCATAGTTCCTCTGCTCCCTGAAATAGGTGCTATGTGAATAAAATCCATTTGACTTGACTAAGATTGTGTGGAATCAAGCCTCATTGTTGCTGAGAATTGCAACTAATGGTGAATTTTTGGTACTTTTTGGGGTACACTTCGTAAACTATTACTCCTGTTTCATCTGTTCACTCACTAAATTCATTCATTAGATAACTCTTTGGAGATAAGTGAAAGTATTGACTTTTTTTCTGTGATTCTGGCAAAACTGATTTCTATTATTTGAACGAAACCTGTATCTATATAACAAACGATGTACTCAAGCATATTTTTTCCTTTTAAAAATCTGAAAAACAAAAAGCACTGTGATGTTTTTGCTAACATCCCCAAGTCCTGTATTGTTTTCTAGTAATTAGGAAAATAAGGCTTTGAAGAATTTTAAGCGTTCAAGCTCATTTAATGCCTTGAAAACATTAAACACTACATAGAAAATTAGTCAGTTTAGGGGGAAAGTGGGAGAATGGGTAATAGGAAAAAAATGCATATGTAGCTAAGGAAAATCATAATTCAGTTTCTTTTTTTCTGATGTTCCACTAATTTAATATTGGTGCTTTCTAAGGACGTGGCCACATTATCTAATTGGCAGTGGAATAAGTTGGTTTTCTGGTACCAAATTTTGTATTCCGCAAGACCAAGCGTGGATGAAATTAGAAGAGCTTGTTGAACATGAGAGATTCTGGTCTTTTGGCATAGGAATCAAAGAAAAGTATTCGACCTCATAACTTTTTATGCCTAGTATTATCTAATTTGTGCATTGGAAATTGGCAAGGAAACATTCTTTCCCAAATATGTATTTACACGAAAATCTGTCTAAATGCCTGTGAAATGAAATTTGTACATAATGTTACTCAGGGGAAAATATTCTGAGGGCAAAAATAATTGCAATGGTTTTTTACTTCTAATTACACAAAAGATACTTTAAATCAAAATAAATAAGTCCAAATGAATCAAAGAACTATTTCCCCTTCCTCACTTCACGATTTTGAAATAGCCTGAAATTGGTTTGAATTCTAATTTTTTCTATCTCCTGCCTTTCTCTTTTTTCTCATTTCCTTCTTTTATGCCTACATAAAACCCAAAATATAAACTGAAACTCGATTTTCTTTACCGTATATATTTAATAGATATAATTGGCTAACTTTAAAAAATCTCAACTTTGTTGAGGCATAATTTACATACAATAAAATGCGTCCATTTTTAAATGTATATTTTGATGGGTTTTGACAGATGCATGTGCCCATGAAGCAGACACCACCACTACCACAATTAAGATATAGAACATTTCCGTCACCTTCAAAAAGTTTTCTTGTGCCTTTCTTCACTCAGATAATTTATCCTTCCTCCAGCTCCAGACAACGCCTGATCTGATTTCTGTACTATAGATTAGAATTTTCTTTGCTAGAGTTCCATATAAATGGAATCCTACATTACATAATCTTTTGTTTCTGGCTTCTTTCATTCAGAATAATGTTTTTGAGATTCATCCATGATGTTGTGTCTCTCAATAGTTTGTTCGTTTTTTATTGCTGAATAGTATTCCTTTGTATGACTGTATCTCAATTTGATTATTCATTCATCTGTTTATGGAAAGTTGGGTTATTTCCAGAGTGGGACTATTCTAAATAACACCTCTATGGACACTCATTTATAACTCTGTATGGAGATATCTTTCCATTTCTCTTGGGTATTAGTAGAGTTACTGGATTGTATTGTTACTGCATTCTTAACTTTGTAAGCAACTATATTTTCTGGATACAAGTCCTTTGATATATATTGTAAATATTTACTTCCAGTTTGTGGCTTGCATTTTTCTTTTCTAAATATTGTTCTTCGAAGAGTAGAAGTTTCAAATTTTTAGGAAGTACAATTTTATTTCTTTGTTATACTTTGTACTTTTTGTGTTCTATCTAAGAAATCATTGCCTATCCTGAGACCATAACAATTTTTTCCCTTGTTTTCTTCTAGAATAGCACTGTCCAATAGAAATTTCTGCAATGTTGGGAAGCTTCTCTCTCTGCACTGTAGCTACTAGCCACACGTGGCTACCGCACATTTGAAATGTATCTACTGCAGCTAAAGAACTAATTTTTTAATTTAATTTGAATTTATTTAAGTTTGTTTAGCCACCTGTGTCTAGTGGCTACTACATTGGACAACATGGGTCTAGAAGTTTTATATTTTTAGCTTTTATGTTCCAGCAGATCCAAGATCCACTTTAAGTTTTATATAAAGTATTAGGTGAGGTGTAAGATACGTTTTTCCCCAAAGGGGCTATAAAGCACTGTTGAAAAGACTGTCATTTCCCCATTTAATCACTTTTGTGAAAAATCAGCTGACTGTAAATGAAGAGGCCAGCCTGGTGGCATAGTGGTTAAGTTCACATGCTTGCTTTGGTGGCCTGGGCTTTGTGGGTTTGGATCCCAGGCGCAGACCTAGCACCATGCCACAAGCCATGCTGTGGTGGCGTCCTACATAAAATAGAGGAAGACTGGCACAGATGTTAGCTCAGGGCCAATTTTCCCCCCCAAAAAAAGAAAAAATCAATTGACTATAAATGTAGGGTATGTTTCTGTTCCACTGTTATGTTTATCCTTAGGCCAATACCACACTACCATGATTACTAACTTCAGAGTGAGACCTGAAGTCAGGTAGTGTGGGTCTTCCAACTTTATTTTTCTTTTCCTAAGCTGTTTTGGCTATTTTAAGTCCTTTGCATTTTCATAAAATTTTAGAAACAACTTGTCAATTTCTATGAAAAAAACCTGCTGGGATTTTGATTAGGATTGCAATGACCCTACTGGCTACTGTGGGGAAAATTGACATTTAAAAAATGTTTAGTCTTCTCATCCCTGAGCATGGTATATTTCTCCATTTATTTATCTCTCTATTTTTTCTCCCTAAAGCATTTTGTGCCTTTCATTGTACAGGTCTTATACACATTATTTAGCAAAAATTTATCTCTCAGTAATTCATGTTTTTGGATGCTATTGTAAATGTATTGTTTTAAAACTTCTGTTTCCATTTGTTCCTTGCCACTATAGTTTATAGAAACACTCTTGATTTTTTATATATATACTTTATATATATTTTATATATATATATTTTATATACTGACCTTTTATTCTAAATGTACTTGTTATTATTAGCTCAAGTAGCCTTTCTGTAAATTTGTTACAGTTTCAAAGAACCAGATGTAAGTTACATAAATTTTCTGTACTTTTTCCCCATTTTCTATTTCATTAATTTCTGCTCTTTATGGTTCCCTTCTATGACTTGCTTTGGATTCAATTTACTCTTTGTTTTCTAGCTTTTTAAGGTATACACTGTTTGACTTCAGACCTTTCTTATTTTCTAATAAGCATTTAAAGCTATCAGTTTCCCTCTAGCATTGCTTTAGCTGCCTCCTAAAATTTTGATATGCTGTTTTTCATTTTCATTAAGTTCAAAATATTTTCTGATTCCTCTTGTGATTCCTTTTTTCATAGATAGGTTATTTAAAACTGTGTTATTTAATTCCCACATATTTGGATATTTTTCAGATTTCTTTCTTTTATTGATTTCTAATTTAATTTCATCATCAGAATAACTATCATTTCTTTTAAGTTTAATGAGACAGTTTATGGAGCAGCATATGGTCTATTCTGGAAACATACCATTTGCACTTGAAAAGAATGTATAGTCTGCTGTCATCATAAGAAGTGTTCTATAAATTAAGCCACAATGGTTAATAGCATTGTTCAAGTTTTCTCTGTTATTACTGATTTTTGGCTTACTTTTTCTCTGAATTGCTGAAAGAGGAATGTAGAAATCTTCAACTATAATTGTGGATTTGTCTTTCTTTTTAGTCCTGTCAGTTTTTGCTTCATGTATTTTGTAGCTCTCTTACATGGTGCATATACATTAAGGAATGTATGTCTTCTTGAGGAATTGATCCCTTTTTTGTTATAAATACTCCTCTTTATCTGTGATAATAGTTCTTGTTCTGAAATATACTTTGTCTGGCATTAATATAGATCCCCAGCATTCTTTTGAAAAGAATTTGCATGACAATACTTTTTTCATCTTTTGACTTTTATCTTATCTGCATCTTTATATCAAAAATGTAAAGATTTCTTGTAGGAAGTATTTGGTTGGGTTTTGCTTTTTATCCAGTCTGGCAGTTTCGGTTTTCAATTGGAGTGTTTAGAGCAGAGGTCAGCAAACTTTTATGTAAACAGCTAAATAGTAAATATTTTAATTTTTGGAGGCTGTACAGTCTCTCCTTGCATCTACTCAACTTTCTCATTGTGGTGTGAAAGCATATATAGACAAGGCATAAACAAATGAGGATGGCTGTGTTCCAATAAAACTTTATTTACAACAACAGGAGGCAGGCTGGATTTGGCCCCTAGGCCATAGTTTACCTACACCTGGTTTGGACTATTTAAATTTAAAGTAATTATTAATCTGCCTGGGTGTATAGCTACCATCTTTCTATTTGTTTTCTGTTTGTTTCATCTATTGTTTATTATTCTTGTCTTTATTCTTGTCTCTGCTGGACTTCGTATATTTTGGTTTTCCATTTTATCTCCATTATTGAGTTACTAGCTATACTTATGTATTTCATTTTTGTGATAGCACCTCTAGGGTTTATGACATACACTTATCTGTATTTCTCTTTTGTTAAGCAAAAAAAAAAAAGCCTAGTTTCTATATCATGTTTACTTTATAAAGAATGTATGTATTCTGTATGAGGATACCTTTTTTAAAAGAAAAAATTGTATTCTTTAGTTTATTTAAAGTAAAAAAGAGATCAAATGAATTCATTTTATAACTATATGATTTTAGGACGTTTAAAAAGTGGATATTAGGAAAAAAACAACAACCAGCAGAAAGCTTGCAGACTGTTTGAAAATGTTATTGAATATTTAGCAAACACAGTTGATCTCAAGTAAAAGATGGACATCGCAAAACAACAATGGAAAAGCAATGGAAAAAATATTCTTTAAATGACTAACATTATATTAATAAGAGCTGTAGAAGCACATGGAGCGTAAGGCTGTTGTAATCCTAAATTAAAGAGAGAAGAAACCAAGAGATTCTATGAAGATCATGAAAACTTTCCCTATATGTATCAAAATGGGAAATCTGATACCAAACCCAATAAGACTCCTTGATGCTCATGTTTGTGAAGTGAACTGTCAGGAATAAAAAGGAAGCAGCAGAGAGACCCAGCTGACTCTGAGCAATACAAAGAGGGCTCTCAGAGTTTCTTCTGAAATGACCCCTAGATTTGTTGTATAAGCAGGTGACAGCCTCACACCAAATTAGCCAGCCTTGGCAGCTGAATTTTCACATGCCCTCCTTCCCTTGAGTCTGCATTCGATTCCAGCCCATCTTCTGGTTCAGCTTCCCCAAATCACCACCTGGCTAAATTCTCAGAGTCTCTGTGCCTACTTCTAGCAAAACTCACCTCCTCATGGTTTTTAACTGAATGAAGGCAAATATAGTATCACATTACATAGCAGGTTATAAACCTACAAAAATCAATACCCCAACATAATCAAAGTGGAATTTCAAAGAAAGGTTGAATTGTAAAGGGATACTAGAACAGTCCGATACAGCCATCCCCTTCCAGTGTCCTTCAGGACCACCTCTAAGAGACCTGTAGAAGAGCCAGCTGTTTGTTTTCATATAGCTATTTTGAGAAGAACAGAGGAGAGAGAAAATTGATTGTGAAAGGAAAGGGGGAGAGGGTAAGATTTATATGGAAGCACTTTTAAAAGTCAAGTATAGTACCATCCTATTTGTGGACTCTAGTAAAGAGCACAAGAGTTGGCTGAACTTTGAAATGAGGACGATGGGTGTCTCTAAAGTTGCTGCAAGCGCCACAACATTGTATTTCAATCCGTGTGTGGAGGGAGTGGTGAAATACACTTGGATGTGACTGTGACTGGAAAGAATGACCTTAGTCCATTGTAGAAGCCCACGGCTCCCTCAATGTTTATAGCCACCAAATTCATCATGTACTGAAAACTCGACCTTATGAGCTTCAGGATACAGTGGCTTTATTTTAAATTCAAAATGAAATGTGTATGTCTATAATTTCTGCAAAGGATAGGAGTAAGTTATAAAACACTTATATTTGTTGACAACAGCCTGTCAAAAAGATGGTTGGTTTGGCAGAAAAAGGTTCTTGGTATCTTTAGAGAAGTCTCACTTTACAAAGAAAGCTTACAACCCTAGGAACTAAATAGGACAAGTATTTTTGTCTCATTTTAGAGAAGATGCTGAGGCAAAGAATTGTTGACTTACCTAATATCAAGTTTCTAGTTAAAAATAGAGAATATGCCAGAACTTTTATCTCTTAATTGACAGTGCAATATATTTTCTTCTCTATTCTGCTGCCTCATTCTATGCCCATGTCAAAATACCCTTAAAAAATCCTGCTTAAATCTATATGGACATTGGAGTCTAAGATAATAAGGAACATTTCAGTCTTAATAGCCACTGAACAGCTGCAGCACATGTTATAGATACTAGATTTGAACAATAAGAATTTAATACATTTCTTTCAATAGATTGGTATGCAAGTTGATTTCTTGAAATATTCTTGCTTCCAAAATGTGAACTTTATTATATTCTTAATATGAGGATTAGAGTATATTTGATTATTTTTTATTGACATATTTTTCACAATATAATACATTTGTGTGAACTTTGAAGCTATCCACTCTGGGGATTACAAATACTTTTTTACTTAGATTTTCAAGATATGAGAATCTTGGCACACCATCTATAGCTCTGCATTCCAATAAATAGTCTGAATAATCATGGTATTAAAGGAAAATCATATTTGGAAATAATTTTACTTTGGCTTCTGCTTTTACAGAACATGTATTCACAGTTCCTCTGAAATGCATATGATTCCTCAGGCTTTTGAAACAAAACTAAAAGATACTGTAAATAGAGCTTGAAGGCTAGAATAAAAGGTAATAATCGATTAGATTTTCAAACCTTGTTTGGACCTTTATTCAAACGTATCAACTGTAACAAAATATCTTTTTTTATAGTAAATATCTATTGAACATCAACAGTAAAACAGTGCATTTTTCTTAACCATGTCCTTTTATTGTAACTTAGGATAGTTCAGATTACTTTTTATTTTTCATTTTATTTATTTATTTATTTATGTATTTATTTTTATTGAAGTAACATTGGATTATAACATTATATAACTTTCAAGTGTACAACATAATAGATTTCGAATTCGGTGTAGATTACGTCACGTTCACCACCCAAAGACTAATTAATATCCATCGCCGTACATGTGAACCTAATCACCCCTTTTTCCCTCCTCCTTCCTCGCTTCCCCCCTGTAACCACCAATCCAATGTCTATTGCTATGTGTTTGGTAACAAAATATCTTTGAGACTGCTGGGAAGTTTGAATATAGATTGGTATTATATGATACTGTTATTTGTTAAATTTGATGATGGCATGGTGTCTGTGTTTCAAAAAATAAAGTGCTTATTTAAAGATGCAGACTAAAGTATTTATGGATAAAATAAAAAGGATTACAACAGTCTTGATCATTATTGATGTTGGTTGATAGATACATGAGGGAGTGTCATTATATTATTCTTTCTAATTTTGCATGTGTTTAAAAATTTCTGTACTACAAAGCTTTTTAAAAAATAAAAAGCAATGAATGGGGGCGATGGATAGGATATGTAAGAAGAGTTCCAAAACCCAATTAAAACCATAATGCTACACCATTACACACACACAGAAAGGTTAAATTTAAAAGGCAGACAATACTAGGTATTAGAGAGGAAACAGAACTCTCATACACTGGTGTTGGGTGTGTAAACCGGTACAAACTGCAGTATATTTAGAATTTAAAATATGCGTGCCTTATAAACCAGAAATTCCATTTATAGGTATATATCCGACAAACAAGCACCTACGTGCTCACTGAAAGAGCTGAACAAGAATGTTTAGAGCAGCAGTATTCGTAAACATCCAAAACCTGAGAACTACCCAATGCCCCGTAATAGTTAATTGGATAAACAAATAGTATTATAGTCACACAGTGGGCTACTATATAGCATTTAGAATAACAAAGTAAACAATAAATCTCACAAAAATATTGAGTAAAGGAAGCAGGCACAAAGGACGTAGTACTGTATGATTCTATTTATGTAAAGTTAAAATCAAGCAAAACTAATCTGTACCGTTAGAAGACAGAATAGTGGCTATGCTTGGGGAGGAAGTGACCAGAAAGAAGGATGGGGGATGTTGGGGAGCTCCTATGTTCTGATTCTTGATCTGGGTGCTAGTTAAAGAGGGAGTTCAATACGCGAACAGCCTCCAGGTTGTACACTGATCATTTGTCCATGTTCTGAATCTAGATTATACTTCAATGAGCGGTTGTTTAAAACATCATGTAGGAGCATCTTGGCTCCTGCCCCTGAGGTACTGGTGTCATGTCAAGCACCCGGACCGCACTACACATGCTGAATAAAAGGGACATGGAGCACGATGGATTATTCATTTAGAAAAGAAAGAGTAGAAGACCTGCTTTCTCAAACCACAGCTGTAACCTCTGTATTTAAAGATGTTGAAACTTAAGTACATAGGAAGTTCTTTGGCTCTTGGAAAGGAGAAATCTACTCCAAAGCAACTGAGCAAAACCGTAAATAAGAAATGAAAGCATGATGAAAGCCATCTTGCCCTCAGTTTTATGGATATTAATAATGTACCTTATCGTGTCTTATGCAACAGAACCTTTTTGTATAGCCTCATGATGCCAGCTAAATGTTGGCATCATTTTGAGACCAAGCACTCAGAGTTTAAAGAAAAAAAGAATTGAATATTTTAAGTGTAGACATTATGAGCTGTTTAAAAGCCAACAATTATTGCAGCTTTTCCAACTAGAAATAAAAATGCCATGAAAGCATCCTACAGGTTTTAATTCCCAATAAAGTAAATATCATGGGCTAGAACCCACATAAACAAAAAGTTCTTCGGTGTTATTCTTTTTTAAGAGAGTAAAGGATTCCGAGGACTGAAATGTGACAAACTACTGTGGGTTATCCTCAGCCATGATAGGTCCATTGCTTGCTCGTTGTTATGCCAGTGTTATGGACTTCCAAGCCCCTAGTTAAGTACTTAGTTAGGTGTGTAGTCCTTCTGGCTCAGGAAGCTGGTTTTCAGTGACCTGAGGGACTTTGATTACAGTTAACTGGTTTCCTCCTTGGCATTGTGGGTTTCTTGTCTTTTCATTTGTTATTATTATTTTTGTGTTTTTGTTTTTTTCCTTCACTCTTTAAATTTTTTCTCTCACTTTATTCTTTTTCTCCTTTTCTCTCTTTTTCTTATTTTTCTCATTTTTAAAATTTAGTGTGCTAGTACGTTTTTTGTT
Source organism: Equus caballus (assembly GCF_041296265.1). NCBI lineage: Eukaryota > Metazoa > Chordata > Mammalia > Perissodactyla > Equidae > Equus > Equus caballus. The sequence goes on along the minus strand of NC_091703.1, from coordinate 56,625,808 downwards.
TGTTTTCTGTTTTGGTCTGATGTTGTGTTTTGATTCCATTATAAAGAGTGGTTCATCAGGTGGGCGTTGGAGTTGATTTTCTTTTGAGGTGATGTGGGTCAAGTTTCTCATGAACTTTTCCAAATTTTAAGCTGGCCTTGGGACACCTGGACTCCCAGCCCAGCGGTAAGTCCAAAATCCTGCAGTGTCTCTCAGTCAGCCATGGCTACTGAAGAAAAGACCCATATTGGCAGCTACCGGATTCTTTAAGAACACTGCTAAGGGTAACCCCACCAAGGGTAATTTCACCAAGGCGAAACTGGCCCTGTGCGTTCTGACTGGTGAAGATCGTAGACAAAACTCAAGAGAACGCCGCCTCCAGAAACTATCCCGCAAAGTAAGAATCGTGAAGACTTTGAATCATCCAGACACAGTGAAATTATTTGAAGTGATAGAGACTGAGGAAGCATTCCACTTTGTCTTGGAGTATGCTGGTAGAGGAGAGATGTTTGAGCACCTACTGGCTCATGGTGTAGGAAAGAAAAAGAGGCCCGAGCCACATTCCACCAGATAGTGTCTACTGGGCAGTACTGTCACCAGAAGTCTATTGTTCATAGAGACTTAAAGGCAGAAAACCTGCTCTTGGATGCTGACATGACCATCAAGATTGCAGACTGTCTTCAGCAAGAAATTCACCTTTGGCGACACCAAAGGTCTTGTACACCTCCTGTGGTGGTCCTCCTTATGCTTCCCCAGAACTCTTCCAGGGCCAAAAGTAGGATGTACCCCTGGTAGATATGTGTTGCATGGGAGTCATCACATACCCACCAGTCAGGAGATCCCTGCCTTTTTTTTTTTTTTAAAAGATTTTATTTTTTTCCTTTTTCTCCCCAAAGGCCCCCGGTACATAGTTGTATATTCTTCGTTGTGGGTCCTTCTAGTTGTGGCATGTGGGACGCTGCCTCAGCGTGGTTTGATGAGCAGTGCCATGTCCGCGCCCAGGATTCGAACCAACGAAACACTGGGCCGCCTGCAGCGGAGCACGTGAACCTAACCACTTGGCCACGGGGCCAGCCAGGATCCCTGCTTTTTGATGGATGGAATTTCAAGAAGCTGCAAGAGCCAGTACTGGACAGAAAATACCATATTCCTTTCTGCATATCCATGGAGTGCAGAAACCTGCTCTAGAAATTTCTTTTGCTCAATCCCAGCAAAAGAGGCACTTCAGAGCAAATCATGAAAGATCCATAGATGAATGCGGACTGTGAAAATGAGGAAGTAAAGTCTTACATGGAGCTACTCCTTGACTACAAGCTCCCCTGGCAGACTGGGTTGATGGTCTCCATGGGTTATACATAGGAAGATAAGCAGGACTCCTTGAGGAGCCAGAAATACAGAGGTAATGGCTGCTTCTCTGCTCCTGGGCTGTAAGAGATCTAAGCTGGAGGACGACCATCACCCTGAAGCTCACTCCTTCCCATCCCATGAGGTACAGCACCATGTCTCTGCCAACCCCATGCAGCAGAGTTTCAGCCAGCCTACCGTTCTCACTTCTGCTTCCTACTCTGAGACTACTCAGAGGAGTAACTTAGAAAATAAGGGGTCTGAAGAGTCTGGGTGGAAGGCCAGGAGCACAGCCAGTGTGCCTGCTAGCCCCCTACCCATCCTGGAGGAGTAGAAGACCACCTCTGTCCCCTCCAGGGACAGCAGCTTTCCACCAGCACATACCAAAGCAGTAAATCTCTGCTTTTGGAGAGGGCCAGCCTTGGCCAGACCTCTGGCCAGAATAGCAAAGGAAGCCTAGCTGTGCCAGGGTCTGAGGCTTCCACAGCTTCTGTTTCCCCCACAGTCCCCCACGCCCAGCCGCCTGCACCAGGAATCCAAGTCAGCCCCGTGCAGCCCAGCCAGGCCTCTGTGAAGTGCCGCAGCCCCTGCAGTGCCTATGTGGCGTCCCCTCCCACCCACGACATAAGCAGCAGTGATAGGGGCCCAGATGGAGCCAATTTGCACATGACTATTTCCAAGAAAACTCTGTCTGTGCTTGGCAGCTGGGACAGGTGCGTGACCGTGGAATTTGCCCTCTGGTGTGACCCCAGCCTCTCCCTCTGGCAACAGCCAGGGCTGGCTGAGAGCCACTGGGAGCTTCAACAAGTTCAGCTTCAAGTTTAAACACAGGATTCTGTGTTTCAGGTTTGCCAGAAGGAACCTGAAAGCAAATACCCATTGGAGACTCTCCAGCCTCACATGGGGGGCAGCCAAGATGGTGATAAAAAAGAGAATTTCCAGAGGCGGGCTGTGCTCACTACACTTGACATGGAATATGAAGATCACCAGCTCATAGAACCCAGTGAAATGACGTGGGAGATGGACCAGGTGCTGGAAGCAGACAGCTGCCAGTGTGAGCTGAACCAGAAGTGTGCACAGCTGTGCATGCACAGTGTGCAGGGCCAACAGGACCTCCTGCAGTAGAAGATAGAGGTGTGAAAACTGCCATGGAGATCTCCCAACCCAGTTCAATTTAAGTGAGTATCAGCATCACCATGGCCTTCAAAGGCATTGCCTCCAAAATAACCAAAAACAAGCTTTGTAAGACTGCTAGGAGCCACCTCTGGGACAAGAGGAGGGGCCGGCTGGCCCTAGCTGCCCACTGGCTACTCTGCCCTGACCCAGTGAAGTCACAGAGACTAAACAGGTGTGTTTACCCTGGGACCCTCTCCCCATGTTGTCTCCCTCTTTCCTTCTGTGTTTGTCCCAGAAGGGGAGATGGTTCTTTGTGACAAAATGATTCATCTAGTCATTGCCAGAGAAAAGAGTCTCCTGTTTCCTCAGAACAAAGAAGGCACAGGGGTAAGAAATATCTTGACAATATCACAGCATCTCACCTTCTACCACTTTGCCATCTGCCCACATCGCTGCTCTCCACTGAAGAAACTTTGGCACGGAAGTATGGGAGGCAGCTCACTTCTGTCCTCTGAAGATGAATTCTGAACGTCTATTTTCATTCAAAATGTAAAATCACAATACGCAAGGATTTTTAAGTAGCCATTTGTTATCTAAAGTTTTCCAGCATGTTCTGCTCATGACAAAGTTAGCCACTTTTTTTTCCTCTCTTATAAACACTGTTGGACCTTGTGTCAGAGTCCACAAAATCTCTTCAGTCTATTTCTGCCTGTTACACAAGAAGCTAATAAACTCTGAGTGGCCAGAGGCGTGAAATGTTCCATTTTCCATTCCATTCTAGAAGGCTTTTGTGCTCAGATCAAGCCCTTTGTGTCCCGGGATGAATTTTTAACCCCATGTACCGCTTTTGATAGTTGGTACTTGAGGGTGAAGTGCTGTCAAAGAGGGAATTGCTCCCGTGAAATGGAGTGACGAGTAGCCGCAGCAGAAATTTTATCTTTGCTTCTAGTTGTGTTCCCTTTTGCCATGAGAACTAAGGGCCACCAAAGTGCACAGAGATGTCATATGGCAGCAGTTCCTTCATGGGAAAAGAATTTGTCCCAGCTTGCGTAGCAGTTTGCCATTCCTTTCTCTCTTCTCTTTTTAAAAGTGGAGAATGGAGGCACTTGGAAATATGGAATCGTTTCTATATGTGAAGGCATCCAAGATGATAGGGCTCTGTTACCAGGACGGTTTGCTTTTGAATGTGTTTCTAGCATCAGCTTTCCTACTCGGAGCCAGGAATTTCTGTTTCTCTCCTACCAAGTTTTTCTGGGTGAATTCTTGACCCCTGATACTTGGCTAAATTTTCTGTTCTCATGAAAGATAGAAGGTTAGCAAATTGCTGTTGCTCAAGTTGATTTTTTACTTTTAGATATTTAAAATCCATTATCATTTTTATAAACTGTCATCTCTGTCCCACTTCAACTCCTGAACTACACCATGCTTCCCATAAATGTCATGTCTTTCTGTACCATAGTTCTTTCTATATTACAATATACTTGCTAATGAGGTGTTTTTTGTTGTTGTTGTTAAATGTTTCACTAACCAGCAGCCAAAATAGAGCTGCTGAAGTGGAACCTTATTTTGCACTGAGGAGGGAAATCTTGGGGGTAAATGTTCTCAGCAGGGAGCTTGCTAAAGTACCTGTGGTGCTACAGGGAGTTGTGCTGGATGGGAAGTTCCAGACAGAGATGGAAAAGGCACAATTGCAGTGGCATCATCAAATCTATAGCTGATCATGAAATTTAAAGATGCTCATTTTCATGTGTGGAGTTTAGTTGCAAAAGTATTCAGACTAAGCATCATTTATAGCTGGCCTTCCATCGAGGGACCTCCCGTTTTAATTCTTCTCAATGGAAGAGTCTAAAGACATCGAAAAGGGTGTTCTGCTTAAAGCACTTGTTGGAAAAGACATGATTTCATTTTGACTTTCCTGGTACTTAAGACTACATCATATTACAAGCCTATGCCCCTTCTGCCCTAGGCTCAAAAGTCGTCATATTATCACTAAGGCATGATAGAGTGAAAAGAGAAAAGAACTAGGAATTGGGAAACTTGAGTTCTGGTCCTAGTTTTTCAACTTTGTGACTTCAGACAAGTCAATTGTAATACATATAGGCCTAATGTTAGTTGTGAAGATTAAATAAAAATAAAAACTCGACATCAAGGGCTTAGTACAGTAACTAAGTCGGTGCTTAATAAATGCAGTCTATCTTATTGTTGACTGTATTCCACGGCCATTCTTGCATCTTGATGTGGTCATGTGACTAAGTTCTGCCCCATGCGATGTGGTCAGCAGTGATGTGGCTATTTATAGGTTGTGCTCACAGAGGGAGAGAACATGTCCTCTCTTGTCCCCTTCCTCTCTCCTGCTTCTTGGAAAGTGGACATTGTAGCAAGTCCTCTTAGACCATGTGGATAAGGGCAATATGCCAGGGAGAGCAGACCAACAAGATGACTTGGTGGAGCAGATTCTTCATACCGGCCCTGGATCACTCATGGCTAGGCAGAGGAATACATTTCCAGCTTAGTTCATATACTACTGAATCTATGTTCTATCTAATAAACATCAAGTTAGCTACTAAAATATTCAGTTTATCAATATACAAATAATACTAATTATTCTTTTTTAAAGATTGGCACCTGGGCTAACAACGGATGCCAATCTTTTTTTTTTTTTTTTTCTGCTGTATCTCCCCAAACCCCCCTGTACACAGTTGTATATCTCAGTTGCAGGTCCTTCTAGTTGTGGGATGTGGGACACCGTCTCAACGTGGCCTGACCAGCAGTGCCATGTTCGCGCCCAGGATCCGAACCCTGGGCCGCCGCAGTGGAGCGTGTGAACTTAACCACTTGGCCACGGAGCCGGCCCCACTAATTATTCTTTTATGTGAACCATGCTATATTTTTACATGAAGTACAACAATAAATCTGCATATTTTAAATATAGGTCATTATTTTATTTAGTTTGGATATAACACTAAACACATTTTCTTTGTCCACTGTAATACCTATAGCTTGCTATTCATATATTCTCTCTCACACACACACACATCATAAAGTATCACACATATATGCATCAAAATATAAAATAGCTTATATATAGTCTTATCATTCTCTATTTGATACCATACAACCCCCATTTAAGACAAAGTGTGCAGGGGCTGGCCCTGTGGTACAGCGGTTAAGTGCAAACGTTCCACTTTGGTGGCCTGGGGTTCGCCAGTTTGGATCCTGGGTAGCAGACATGGCACCACTTGGCAAGCCATGCTGGCAGGCATCCCACATATAAAGTGGAGGAAGATGGGCACGGATGTTAGCTCAGGGCCAGTGTTCCTCAGCAAAAAGAGGAGGATTGGCAGCAGATGTTAGCTCAGGGCTAATCTTCCTTAGAAAAAAAAAAAGACAAAGTGTGCAATTAAATTACTACAAGTTATAAACATTATTTTAGATATTACTTTATTGCAGGGAATTGATGTTTGGAAACTTCTTTAGGATTAGAGATTTGTTTTAGCCAAGTTTCTATTATGTCACTTTCCAATAGTCTAACTCCTTTTTGGTCACATACTGTAGGCTTTGCATCTTATCAATTTCCCAACCCATAGTTGGTTCACAAACCCAGAGCTTCTTGCGTGAAAAAGATTAGATATCCTTGAGAAAGTACACTGCAATGCCATCACAAGAGGAAGACGGAAGAGAAATGCATCAGAAGGGAAAATCAGAGAGATTCATGGTGGGTTCATCAACCATTGCTGGCTTTGAAGATGAAGGGAATCAAGAGCCAGAGAATGCAGGTGGCCTCTGGAAGCTGAGAGTGACCCCCGGATGAAAGCCAGCAAGCAAATGGGGACCTCAGTCCAATAAATGTGTGGAACTAAATTCTACCAACGACCAGATTGAGCCTGGAAGCAACAGCTCGATTTTAGCCTGATGAGACCCCTGGTTGGAATTCTAACTTACTGAACTGAGATAATAAATGGGCGTTGTTTTAAGCCTCTAAATATGTAGTAATTTGTTACATCAGCAAGAGAAAACTGATACTGATACCCAGAACATTTTTGTGGTTCACCAGTCACGGTGAGCTTAAGGGGAGTTGAAGTCAGGTGATACACGGAATTTTGGCTCAAGACCATGTCACAATGGGCCTATTAGATGTGAAAACACAGCCTTCCCACTGTTCATCCTATTTCCTAAGTATATTATTAGATTAGACATACTCAGCTAATTTCCAAAATGGTATGAAGACTAGCATGGAAGAAGAGTCTAGAGCCTACCAAATTATAAGCTGAAGAAATGCTATATCCCTGGGAAGTCATAGAGATGAGATGCACTATCAAAACCTTGAAAGATACAGGTGCAGCTGTCCTTATTACAGGCTTGTTTACCTCACCTGTTGTACTTGGGCCTTGGAGAATGAGGTTTATGAATGCAAGCTTAATAAAGTGATGACTCCATGGAAGATGTAGTCCTTTTCCTAGAGCAAATCAACACAGGCTCTGGTACTTGATATGGCACTTTGATCTGGAAAATACATCTCCCTCCCCCTTATTTCAATAATTGGTCCAGATACAGCAGTGCCTTCAGGGTCAAGAGGAATAGGATCTGTTAGCATGACTTCCAGAGATAACCATTGCTCCAGTTTCTTAGCTCTCATTTCAGGAGAGCACTTAAACCAGGTGATAAACGAACCCCTGATAAGGAACCCTCTAATTGAATTATACTCTATTCTATTACCATATTTTATGTTGTACAGCACCTGGATTGATGACATCTACTTGGCTCACACGGTAGAGTTCCTGGCACGTATCCGGATTAGCCTGCATGGTGAACTTTTCCAGATTTAAATATATGACACTGGGCTAGAAGCAGGGCACTTGAGCTTCCAGAAAGTTTGACATAACTTTCAATCAGATTTCTCACCTGCAATTATTCCCTTTTTTAGGAACACATGGAAATTCATACAAAATCTGTTAAAGGATAATGCGATTGATTTTTGCAATATTCTGATTGTGGCATTCTGATTTGCAATATTCTGTGTGCACTGACTTCTCTCTATAGTGAGGTAAGTAGATCTTCCTTAGATACGTAAACTTCATTTTACATCCGTACATCATGTCTGTGTCTGCTTTCACCACCAGTCTGAAATGACTATTGATATTTGCTAATATGTTTCATAGCTCAACACGTATGTTCCTTCATAAAAGCTGACCAGGCTACTGCCACTGCTAAGTGCCTAGATTTATGGTCGCAGCACCCAACCATGAATAACCCCCTGCACTGTCCCCACGTCTCCCCTGCCCTGCCAAAATGCAGCTGCGTGCCATGGAGGACTGGCAGCCAGCTGATGTCAGGCTGCGTATAATGGACACCTTCTATCATGGACAGGAAAGCACTTTGTGTCTCCTGAATGGAATACACACTTGGATTTAGCTATGCCTTTCCTGATCTCCACACTTCTGAAAGCTCCCTGCCATTGGATTTGTTTCCTGCCATCAGCTTGTTCATGTTTAGTGCTCACACTCTACTGGTGGGCGCTCCCAGAACTCCTGGTTTCCATCATTCCACCACACGAGCTAGTTTCTCAGGGATGTTAGAAAGAAATACCAGCTTTTTCAAATTTCAAAAAAAGTCCTTTTCAAGTCATCGTTGACATTTGTGAAGAATTAGGGGATATGCCAACCAGTAATGGAAACAAGCCTTGTGAAGTTTAATGGTATCCCTTCTCCCGCCCTTGTCAGCCTTCCTTCCTTTTCTGAAAGGAGAAGTCATACTTTAAGTGGATCTACAACTCCTTTGATATGGAGCTTAAAATAATCTTAATTTATAGAAACTTATAAACACCTCATACTCAAATAAGAAACTGGCAAATGGTACTTATCATAGCACGTGGTGAAAGCCAGGAAGAAGATAGATGACAATAAGCTATGTCATTTGGTTTTCTCCTTGAAAGAGTAAAGTTAACCAGTTACATTTTTCAAGTTAATTCATGTAAAAAATTATATTGATTTTGATGTAATTTTTCTCTCTGCTCAAATCCTTCATTTGAAGACCAGTAAGTTATTCATGATATCAGTAGCTTCGCAACTTGATACAGTAAATAAGTTTTATTGGCAGATGCCACATACTGCTGTGAATCTCTTTGTATATTCTCCATGAAAGAATTTTTGGAAATGCACATTTGTGTCTCTCAGTAGGCCATGTAGGCCTTGGATTCAGAAGTGAGCAATGTGAGGTGGCTACATTTGGAGGAAGTGATCAGTGGCAGGTGGCATAGTGCTGCGCTCTGAGCTCTCCTTTAAGACTAGAGCACTCATCTCGAAATTGCCAGGATCTTGCTGCTGATAGCTCTCAGCTGCGTCCATCTCTAAGCATTGCCCTTGGAGGGCAGCCGGAGGAAGCTGCGTCTGGCCCCTCTCCCTAGACAGCTTGTATGCAATGATGGTCAATTCTAGGGGTCTGAACCATTTGTCAAAACTTGGGACAAGTTAAATGTCCAGAGCTCCTGAGGGATTGGCTGAGACCTCTAGTACAATTTTATTACAGTTCAACCTCTCCCTCTACCTGATGTTACCTCCTCGCTCTCTAATACTGTTGTTCCTGAGAGTGTTCTTGATCAACTTCCTCCACAGACATCTCTCCCTCAGGGCCTGTGTCCCAATAACCTGACAAGGCATCTGGTCAGTGCAGTGGTGGTGGACAGTGTTTTGGGGGAAGTAGTGTTGGAATTTCTAGCATCCAGTCCCAGGTACTTGTTGGGATTTTAATATTCATCTTTATTAATTTCATTCTGAATGTGTACAGGAAGTGTTCTGGATCAGAGACAGATTTCGTGTTTATTACCTTATAATTAATAAGTGCTTGATTCCGCCTCACCTGAGTTCTTAGCCCTGAGGTAATATGATGAAAGCCAGATGGAAAAATCTCCTACATATGTAGCTGGAAGCTCCATTGGTGAGGAACGGAGAAAAATGGATTCTCTCCGTCCACACAGGACAGCTGCCTCCGCTTTGCTCTCCTGGAGGGCAGGAGAAAAACCTTTGCCCTGTGGAGATGGGATGGAAAGGACCCCAGGTTCTCACTCTAACCTTTTGGAATGGACATACATCTCTCCAGGGCCCCCCTAAGCCTTGTGTATCTCTCTGGCTTTTTATGACCTGCAGATGTCTCCAAGGTCCTGGGTCTCATTTTCTCCTGAAATGTAAACACATACCTTCAGAGTTAGGTAATCTCTCTGGAATTCTCCCACCATCTTATTCCAGGATCCCGAGTTTTCAGCAAAATTTATTCAGAAAGCCCAACTGGTGCAGAAACACAAAAATATTTTCTCTGCATCCCACAGCATCACAGTTGTTGATGAGAAGCATGGATATTTTCATTAAAGAAGCTTTTGTGATGTGGTTGGACTGTATAGTTTCAGACTCTGCCTTTTTGAGAATTCTGGAGATTCTGTGCACCACTTAATATTCTATAATACATTCCTTGTCTGCTTAAACTAACCAAAGTAGTTTCTTTTGCATCTGCAACCAAAATTCCCAGCTGATAAAGATGCCATGTATATAGTATTACAAAACATGCAAATAAAGCTTTACATTGTTTAAGGAAACATACATATTTAGTAAAACTCTAAAAACATGTCTAGCAATAAGAAACATCAAATTCAGGATTACCTGATGGTTACTTGGGAGGTTGGGGAAAGGAAGAATTTTGATTGGTAAAGAGTACACAGGAACCATAACCATATTGGCAATGTTTTATTTATTATAAGAGTGAGGGATACAGGGGTAGTCACTGTTTTATCATATATATACATTTATGATAGTCACTGTTCTATCACGTATATCTATAGATATGCATTATGTATATATACAATATTGCATAATATGTGTAAAAATACCTGCAGAAAATCTTTCACTGTGACACTTCAGCTGCTACAATAATGGGCCTCCTGAATACTGTGGCTTAAAGAAAAATTTATTCCCCTCTCACATAAGAATGCGTAGAGAAACAACCCAGGTGGTTGGGGTACCTCTGCTCCATGCAGTCATTCAGGGACCCCGATCTCTACCTCCCTCATTACTCCATCTTCTCTCAGGGCCTTGTCCTCATGTGCATTGTACAACTGGGTCACAGGTGTGTGTTTCGGCTCACAGGAGGGGAGAAAAGATCATGAATGTCCAGAGTTAAAGCAAGCCCGAGACCAGGAAGTGCCTCCCATCACTTCTGCTCATTTTGCAGTGGAGAGAACTGATGCCCGTGGCCAGACCAGGCTCTAAGGGTGGTAGGCAAGTGGCTTTCCAGCCAGATAATGTGCCCCGCTACAACTTTCTTGCTATGAAAGAAAGGAGGAATAGGCTTTGATAAAAACCAGCAGTCTTCCAAAGGGACTTTATGAAAACTGTGTACAAAGAATGATTTAATAAGACATAAATACTCACATACAATTTTCTTCCCTGCTCACAAATCTATAAATATTATTGGTTACCTTTTAATCTCACTTGAGTGGTAAAATTCTACATCTTAGAGTCAGAATAACTCCAGAGAATATGCCTTGTCTGGCTCTTAGTGAGCTCAAGGACTTTATGTGAGAAATAACTTACTCAAGACTTAAGTGGAAAATAATTAAGAGCTTTCATAATTCTCCCCATTGGATCTCTTGCCGTTATTTACCAATGCTCGCTATGCAGACACTTATTTGTCTGCTGCACAAGTTTTTCTCTGCTCTGTTTGGCCTGGTTTGAAATTCATCTTTCAATTGCATGTTCTCACTTGTCTTCTCATAACAAAGAATGAAGAAAAGGGAAAATTAGTTCCTTTGTCTGTGTTAGAATTTGTGAAGATCTTCCCTCAAATTAGGAAGAGGTTACCTTGGCAACAGTGTGTCTAAATTATTCCCTCCAACTAACTAATCCTGATTCCTGTCCATGCTCAAATCAAAGCAATGGTTTGCTGAAGCTGAATCCCAGCTGTTTTACCAATTAGTTTGTGAATTCAGCACAGATTTTCTCTCTCAGCATTTTTGGTTTTCTCTTGGAATATTAAAACCAGTTTTGAATAAAACAGTTTTTAGGTGGAAAAATGGGGTTATTTCCACATACTGTACTCTTTTCAGCTATAAAGAACCAAAAAGAAGGCGATCAAAATAACAGAGCCCCTCCCCCGACCCCAGTTTGACTAGTAAAGTTTCAATAGGTTGGGACTTAAGTTGGAGTCATGATTTCAGGTTTGGGTTAGCACAGATCAACAGATACCAAGGATTCAGGTTTGATGTAAAACACTCCATATTAAAATGTCTTGCCATAATCACTGCAGCTTTTCTAATCTTAATCTTACCTTACTAACTTTCCTTATCTTAATAATCTTTTTTCTCCTTTTTAAGGTTGGACATAAACAAAATATTGATGGATTTAGACTTTAAAAATCATCTGTTGCTAATAGTGCCTTCCAAATTGTTACATGTAGTATGTAAACCTTAATAGTTCAGAGAGGGGGCCGGCCTGGTGGTGCAGCGGTTAAGTGTGGACATTCCGCTTCTCGGCGGCCCAGGGTTCACTGGTTCGGATCCTGGGTGCAGACATGGCACCTCTTGGCATGCCATGCTGTGGTAGGCGTCCCATGTATAAAGTAGAGGAAGATGTTAGCTCAGGGCCAGTCTTCCTCAGCAAAAAGAGGAGGATTGGCAGTAGTTAGCTCAGGGCTAATCTTCCTCAAAAAAAAAAAATTAGTATAAAAAAGTAGCTGAGAGAGCAGGTACTCAGGCAGATCTCTAAACTGTGCTCAATATTTTATGTTGTTAATGTCACGTGACTTCTCTATGGAATTATTCTGACTATTAGTGTGAAAACAATAAATGATGATTTCTTCTCGAAACACTTTGACACTTTGTTTTAGTAAATCCTATGTGGATCATATTGGTGATATGACCCAGTAAGCACACCTCCTAACAGGCTTGGAGTCAGATTTAATGGTCATCCTGAATTGTGTCTTTTCACTCAGTTTTTCTACAGAAAGTATCAAGTTGAGTTACATATCTACAATGTTTCCATGTTATCAATAATCTTAAATGTTTATTCCTAAAATTCATGAGCATAATTTGCACAGATTTAAAATGATAAAACTGAAAACAGTCTTAGACATGATATAGTCCAGCCCTGTTGTTTTACAGATAATGAAGCATAAAGAGGACTTGGGGGAAAATCACAGAGCTGAAGCTGTGGGCAACATTGCCTCGGAAAGGATGCCCACATTCTCCACTCCCTTCCTCCTCCAGACACGTTCCTCTTCACGCCTATCTAAGGTCAAAATTCTATTAGTATTTTTCCTGCTGAACCCAGCTGTATCCATAGCTCACTCTCAACGAAGTGTTCTAGGTAGGTCCTGTCATTTGGAATTGATACTTGAGTTGACGCTATTTGCAGTCCTAGTCTAATTCTTTGTCTCTTGAACTCTAGTCTAATATCTTTGTATTTACTGCGCTGTAATTTTCCCTGTCATACAAATGACTTAGACATTTTCCTTTAGTGCAGACTCTCTGGACTTTTTATAGAAGGCAAACTGCTTTCGTTGTATTCATATAGCCAGTTCACACTTCCAAAGCACAATTATTTCATTGATAAAAATTTTATTTTTTTCGTAAGTGGCTGTCATAAAGTTCAGAATTCTGCCTCACAATTTCTACACTTGAATTATATTAGCCTTGACTTATTTTGTTCTTGAATTATTTTTCTCTTCTTGAGTTATTTTAACAATAGATCCCTTAAATAAGTGGATATCCTAAAACTTTTACCTACAGGTAAAATGTATTTGCATAAAAATAGATATTGATGATTAAAATACATACAACCCCATACACTATAACAAAAAGTCCCCAAACTGAATAAATTCTTAATATCTCCTATTTTCAAACAGCTTTGCATAATTTTGTTCTTTTTCAGAATATGCTAACAGACACACTAACAAATGACAGTTAAGGTAATGGCTATTGCGCCAGAAGAATGTGACAAACAAAACTGGACCCGCCTAAGACAGGATATTGGGCCAAATTTTACCATAAATCCACACAAGAGACTTGCTGTAAGGCATCCTCTCCACAAATAAGGGCACAATTTAGGTCTGGGTGGTTATGTCTGTGTACAGCCTGAGGGGTGAAAAAAGAAGGGGTTGAAATAATTCAGAGTTCCACCATTGTTCTTTGCTTTTTTTGGTGGATTTTGTAAATAGTTTGAATTAGACTTCAAGAAGAAAGACCACACAGAAAAACAATCTTGCATCTTATTTCAACTTTACAAGTCAGTTTCTCCATCTCTTGTGATAATGCGTGCACATTTAAAACAAGGAAAGTGGCTATTCAAATTTCCATGCTCTCACCACCCAGCAAGGAATGCCATGCTAATCAGATTACAGTCTCTAGACACAAAGGGACTGCTGCCTCCTGCTGTCTTGAAAGAGCATTGATGTTTTGAGTATTATCTTATGCCTAACTGTGAACCAAGAATACTGCTTCTTTTAGAAAGGAAACTGATATTAATTTGTCTCCATTAGATTGTTGGTGATTTTTGTATACTAGTCACTGTGTTGATGAATGATGCAGGATTAATCATCAATCATAGTAAATAGTAATTCAAGCTTTTTTCTTTGTATTATGCCAAAAAGTGGATTTATAAATGTTTATTTGAGTTATTCTTTTTTTTCTGGTGAGGAAGATTGGCCCTGAGCTAATATCTGTACATCTGTTGCCAATCTTCCTCTTTTTGCTTGAGGAAGACTGGTGCTGAGCTAACATCTGTGCCAATCATCCTCTATTTTGTATGTGGGATGCTGCCTCAGCATGGCTTAATGAGTAGTGTGTGGGTCCACACCTAGGATCTGAACCTGCCAACTCCACGCTGTGGAAGTGGAGCACACAAGCTCAACCACCACGCCACCAGGCAGGCTCCTGAGTTATTCTTGAATCCAAGCATCTCTTTCTTTAACTTGGTTTATTTATGATATTCGATATAACTAGGTTCCAAGAATTAAAATACCTACTGAGTTGTCTTCCATCCTCTTCCTTCGTGCTGCCCCCTTCTGGAGGAGGGTGGACTGGCAGCAGCATAGTTTCGGGAGTTTTCTCACTTCTGTTTTTTCAGTTTTATTTTTTTTCTTTATAGTGAGTTCTTTGTAGGGTCATAAAAAGTTATGACTTCGGGGAAGGTCAGGAATACATCCTGTCTAATCTATTTATTTTACAAATAGAGAAGTGGATTTTTATCACATCTTATCCTGCCCTTATTTTCCATCTCCTGAATAAAAGAAGGCACTGCTGCATTTTTCACATTATCCCCTCAAAATTATAGGTAATTTCACTCATCTTCCACTTCCAGCTTAAACTCTTATCACTGTTTGCTTTCCTCAACCATGGTCCTGTGATTAGGGATGTACATCCTAATCCCCAACTTTCATTGTCCACAATGGAAATTATTGATAAAAAAAAAATCACTGTCCACAAATTCAACTTAACTTTTCCCTTAATATAAAATGAAGGGCTATGGTTATGGGACTATAACCATAACCTGAGTTATGATTTAAAAGGTTGTATAGCTAAGTTCTAGATTTTTGTCTAAATCTGTAGGCGAGTCTTTGAAATCTACCAACGTTGCCATTGCCATTGGCAGAAATACAGTTTATTGAATTGTACTCTCAGCATTAGAAGTTCTTCAACCTTTTTTCTAGTGTGACACTAGCATTGTGAATTACTTGTACCCCATTATCTCTCTTTTCCAAGAGTTAAATGCTTGGGAGACAGATTCTAAGTGGCCAGTTCATGTCAATAAACTGCCTATGGGTTAATTAATAATGGGGCCAGGGTGCCTGGTCTCTTAGCCCAAACACCTACACCTATATGTAAAATTCATTCTCAAAGCAGAATGAATTAGTGTGAATTGAGCCTCCTCTCCCAGAAGTACTATTTATCTTTTGCTATGTAATAAATTGCTATAAATGTAGTGGCTTAAAACAATATACATTTGTTATTGTACAGTTTCTGTGGGTCAAGAGTCTGGGCATGGCTTCTCTGAGTCCTCTGCTTCAGAGTCTCTTATGATGCTGCAGTCAAGATGTCGGCCAAGGCTGGGCTCTCATCCGAAGGCTTGACTGAAGGAGGATTTACTTCCAACTGGAAAAACTGACAGGATTCATTTTCTAAGAAGCTCTTGGGTTGAAATTTTCAGGTCCTTGCTGACTTGGCTATAACTTGCCGTGTGGATCTCTCCAACATGGCATCTTGCTTCATCAAAGTGTACAAGCAAAGAAGGCAACGTAGAGAGTCTACTAGCAAGATGCAAGTCATAATGTTATCTAACTTAATCACGGAAATGATATTCCATCACATTTGGCATATTTTGTTGGTTAGAAGCAAGTTACAGGTTCTGTCTACACTTAAAGGGAGAAGTTTACACAAGGGTGTGAATACTAGGAGACAAGGATCATTGAGGGGTGGTGCCTACCACATGCCCCCTAGGCACTATTAATCAACCATAAAGGCATTTTAGTTAGTTCAGCAAGTATCATGTATCAGGCACTATGTTGGATGACTGGGGATTTAAAAAAAAAAAGACAAGATTCCTGCCCTTGTAGGCTAGCACATGAGTCAGTAGGCTCTTAAAACAATATAGAAATAATGGTTCAAACCATATATTCCTCTGCTTAAAACTTTTTAATTGCTTCATACTACTCTGAGACTAAGTACAGTTTCTTACCAGGGCTCAGCAGGGCCTGTGTTATCTGTCTTTTCCTGCTTTGACGTTCTCATCTTGTGCTTCCCCCATTTTTCCACTCTCCTTTACCCATCTCAGCATCTGACAAATCCTAGGAGATGTGTAACATTTAAAAAAAGAGTTAAAGAAATTATACCATTAACTTCCCATTAAAACTTCAGCCATCCAGACTGAATAGCTTTGAACAATATAATTTTATATTGTTACTACTAAGATAAACTAGGTGTCAAACGTACCCTTTAATAATGAACTGAACTGAATTGCTTTATAGGACTGTTAGCTGGATGCTGGTTGATTTTTGAAAGCAGCCTTCTGAAGATGAATGTTTTAATTTAAAGAAGTAACTCAACTAGACCTCAGAGTGCTTGGAACACTCTGGAGGAGTTGGAAGGATCCTTATAGATTACGTATATCAATCTCATTTATTTATTGTTTAGTTTTGTTTTTTTTCTGCATCACATGATGTCTTCTTACTGAGAAACCACAGGAGAAATTCTCTCAGTTCCAAGAGAAGCTTCTCTCCAGGAATTATTTTTAGCTCATCTGTGGATAATTAATTGCGTAACTGATCAGAATCCTAGTTTTGTTTGTCAGAAAACATATTTGGAGTCATAGCCATAACTGAAACCTACATATTCTGATTCCAATGATCTTTCTTTTATATGGACTTTACATCTTTTCCCTAAGTCTCTTTGTCTTTATCTTAGAGTTCACCCAAGTCAATAAGATATTATTGTATTATAAAGGCCCCTTTTCCTTTCTCCTGTAGAGGTCATCAAGCTGTGACCATGATCTGTTTAAGGCTCTGGAGGATTTAAGGTGACACTTCTTGTTTCTCTTACACATTTTCTCCATTTTTTCTTTGTTACTTTGATGTGAAGAATTTGATTCAAGAATTATGAATGGACAAGTAGAAGAAAATTTCTCTCTCTCTCCCTCCCCCTTCCCTCCCTCCATCTCTCCTTCCCTCGCTTCTTCCCTCCCTTTGTCCTCCTCTTCTTTCTTCAATTGCTTCCTCCACCATCTATTATGTATGTGACATTTTTTGTCCTACCTGTGTTCAAGGTAGAATGCACAAACTTTGAACAAAAATACCCCTCAGGTTCTATCATAAAGTCCATAAAGAAGTTGGCAAATTATAGATAGACTTGTGGCCCTTCTTCTTTTCCCATTTAATTGTTTATGTCACCTGGGAATGTTTTATAGATGTCTCCTGCTATAGAAGAAGAAAAGACAGAAGGAAAGGAAAGGAAAGGACAGGGAAAAATGACTTCATAATTAGAATGAGGATATAGGCTTTCGGTATGTGAATTACACGGGGAGCGGTGTTTTCAGTCAAGTGAAAACCCACTTGGAAATGGATTTAACTACATGTTCTAAGTCTCTAAGGGACTTTGATTTTGACTCATGCTATTTAAAGATGATGGCTCTCTGGGTGAGCCAATTTGAGGCCAAAAGAATAAGGCTCCCTTGGCTTTCCTGAAAGTGTTGAGATTTATTTCTCTGAGGTGGCCTGAGTACGTACCGATTCATTCCAACAGATCATCCTGTTTTCATTTAGGGATTAATATGTTACAATATAACACCCAAAGAAAACTGCAGGAATTAGTAATGTTATATTTTGAGAACCGTCTTACCATGAAATAGATTGAAAACCCAGGGCCTGTTGTATGTTTAGATATGTAGAGAATTGTATGACGTTCCCTAAAGGAGTCATTCTGAAACCTAGGCCAGAGTGTTACAGAATTAAAGCATCTCAGTTTCACACAGATTTACGAGAAACCACCCGAGGAGTTACATTTAGGATTAACGGTCTGTGTTATATAGATTTTCATTTATACCGCTGGGGTTTCTTTACATCAATCCCTTCTCATTTAAATGATTCGTTCACATATTTGTTCAATTTAGTCAATAAATATTTATTGTGTGCTAAATACATGCTAGGTGCTTAGGATAGAAAGATTTATAGGATGTGGCATCCTGCTGCAAGGAGTTTATAGACCATTGAGACTAAAAGTCTCTGAGGACACTTGTTCCCCTCTTCACCCCGCCCTCTCCCCTACGGGAGGAGTAAAGGAAAATAATGATGAAACAAGATTTAACGCTATTTGCAATTAAAAGATATCTGGCGTATAATCCACTCATATCATCATATTATTTAATTTTCTCAAAATCATCCAATTCTGTACTTATATATTTGGGCCAGATTCCTCCCATTTGCCCCTTGAGATCCACTCCCAGCATTAAATGCTTTCCTTGATTTCTGGCTTCTTCAAGCTAGGTTTTACCAATGGGAAGCCCTGGCAGATCAGAGGGAGGCAGGAGAGTGAGATCAAGGTCCCTCCCTCCCTAGGGGGTCATCTTGGGATCATGGTGTCTTTCCATCAAAGGTCCTTTCTTTTCTCCGGACAGATTTCTCTACAAGACTCTCTGATTCTGGGTTCCATTAACTGCTCTCACTTGTCCTTTGAGCTTCCATATGGGAAAGCTCTGTTGTCGCTGACCCTCTTGGGGTATTCTGGAGTTCCCCTCCATTCTGCCTGTGCTTTTGAAAATAGTTCCTTTGTAAATAAACGCTCCTAGAAATTTTCTATTTTGAATGTTGGGCCTCTTGATTATTACGGTGTTTGTTCAGTCACCTCATTGTGTCATATTTGCTTCCTGCCTTGTTCTAAAAACACTCTAAGAAAAATTACGTGGTATATATTTATTGCTTTTAAATACAAAATTATAATTTTCAAACTTTCTGAATCTAAGTATTACTAACAAGAAAATAATATTCTTTTCTTAAACCAAGATATTTTCTCACCTATTTTCATATACTTTATAATGATTATCAGTGTAAACTACAAAAATACAGATTTCACATACAAATTAAGATGGATAAAATTATGTCCTGCACAGAAATAATTTACTCTTTGTCCTTTTTTTGTATTTCTTGTTCTTGATTTATTTTCTTTTCCATTCTTCAAAACAGAAATGAAACAATATGTCTTTTATTTCTTATTTCAGTATTATTATGGTCTTCTCTGACTTTTAATGGAGCATGTGAAATCTCACAGTCTGACAGATCTGGCAGAATTTCTTAAAAGAAACAGAAGTAACACCGCTTGACCACCAGGTGTTTTGTTATTCTCACAGGCCCAATCTCACGACCGAGTTAAAAGTTCAAACGAAGTTTAGCAAACTTGCTTCAGTCTAAAGAACGTTTCTGTTAAGATGGCTTAACTAATATTTCTGAAAATGAAGTACAAACGCATGGTACATTAAATGACTTTTAAATTCTCATGTATTACAAATGTTTAATACATTCATTTATGTTTATTCTATGGAATATTTTGGTATGTTTACAAACAGATTAGAGTTTATAGTCAACAGAATTAGAGTATATTCTGGTTTTCTCAAAATGTGACCTTTCAATTCTATAAAATTTACAGTAACCTAAGATTTCTCCTGGCCCAAAGCTATATAATCGGAGATTCTTAACCTAGAATCTATGGCCTCGGGTCCTTGGGTAGACTACGGGGGTTTCACAAGGCCTAAGACTTTATATGAAAAATAGTCATATTTGTTACATATTTGTATTTTCCTGGGAAAATTTTAGAAGAGTTCAAAAGAAATTAAGAGCAACTAGTTTAATTTTTATTGAGTATGGTAGATTTTAGTATTGTTGAAAATATTCAAGAACCTTATGTACAGGGTCCCTCCTTACGAGGCCCTATGTCCAGACAAGGATAGGCATTTGACTAGTTTTGGTCAATAAAATATGAGTGAACATCCTGTGTGCCATGTCTGAGAAGAAGCTATAAAATGCTTTGCACTTCAGCACTTTCTGATTTACTTCTGCCATCAAACCAGATCTATCCCAGATGGAGGGCATTCTATCAGCCCGGGTCCTAGGATGGAGCAATAAGTGGACTTTTGAGAGTTTTCTTTGTTTCTGCTGCAAAAAGTACCCTATGTGGATTGATAAATAAGATGGCCAATTTCCACAACTTTTCTAGAGAAGACTAAGTCAATTTTCCTGTGCCTGGGTTAAACAGTAAATCAGCTAAATTTTCATTCATTATTTTCCATGCTCTCCCACAATGCTTGGGATGTCCTTATCTATGATTACCTCAACCCAAAGCTTTCCCTCTTTCAAAAACTTTTCACAAATCCTCCCATGTTAAAATCAGTTCACTTTGCTTCCAGCCTCGAAGGTGTATAGGGACCATAGTGACCCTGCCCCCAAAGCAACAACAAGAAAAATAAAGACAAAATATATGGAATAGGTTTTTGAGATCCTGGACATCAGGGAACACGAGACAGTGGTCTCTCAGGGACAGGAAACAAATGAGGTGAGTCCCATCTGCTAAAAATCCTTCAACTGATTTATTAAACTACTAATATTTGAAGTTGCAAATTAGTTTAGCCCATGAAATAGGAAGTTGAAACCCAAAAACATTTATTTCTTTAATATTGAAGGTATTTTCATTGCTTGGCTGGCCTCATCAACAAAAACCAGAAAGCGATTTAAACGTATGTTGATTTCATATTAAAATAGCTGAAGTCATCTATTCTGCAGCCAAGCAATTTGCAGTTTGTCAAGCTGCAGAAAAAATTACATTCAGATGACAATTAAACGGCTTCTGAGTGTGAGTGATCTCTGAGAATTCTAACTTAAAACTCTCATCTAAGAGAATTTCCATATGGGTTGGCTTGAAAATCCAGCCTGTTTCTTGTTGCTATGAGTATTTGGAAATTCATGTTTCATCCTAATATTAAATTATGGCGCTTTTGCTATAAAAAGAGCAAGAATAACTGGAAACTCCTTCGTTGAAACTAAAGATTTTATGACTCTGGGATTCTTTCAGGAAAGGCTACTCATAGTTTTTAACAAATATACATTTAAGGGAATTATTAGATGGTATTTGTATTTAGAAAACCACAAAAGTAGAAAATATACAAGACATTTTGAATGTATAAAGTTGCTCTCAAACATAAAAATTATGTACATATAAGTTTCGAGAAGCAGAATGCAACATTTTTGGTATTTGTTTTGGAATAGGAAGATCTCTATAATGAGACATAGAGCAAGAGAAAAACGAGGAAGGATGAACTAGGATCTATTCCCAGATTTGCCAGCGATGTCTCTAAGGCTTTGAGCAAGACAATTAATTTGGCTGTGCCTTTGTTTCTGCATTCTTAAGATGATAGTTTTGGAATTCCCTCCCAATTAGAAAATTCTCTAACATTATTAAAAGCCTAAAAAAGCTTTGCAAAGGAATAAAATATAACTGTCAATAATGTCAAACGTTACATAGCTTCAAACAAATTACCATGTTGTAGTGATAAGTGAGAAAAACAAAATGAGGCCTGTAGTTTTCATTTTGAATTGAAACTCTTCCTTCCCCACAAATAGGTTGTTCCAGAGCTAATTAATTCTAGATATTATAAGACATGAAATTGCTATCAAGGATGAATTGTTTTATTTTTTTTATTTTATTTTTGAGGAAGATTAGCCCTGAGCTAACATCCACCACCAATCCTCCTCTTCTTTTGCTGAGGAAGACTACCCCTGAGCTAACAAACATGGCTTGATGAGCAGTGTGTAGGTCCGCCCAGGATCCGAACCAGTGACCCGGCAGGCCACCGAAGCACAACACAAAAAAATTAACCACCACGCCACTGGGATGGCCCCTAAATTCAGTTTTAAACACTTTGTTTTTGTTGAAAACACACACATACACGAACATTCACAGACAATTAAGCATTAGTTAGAAACATTATTCAGATGTAGTCCTCATCTGTATGCATTTGACAGCATTTATATTCATTCTTTGCTAAAGAATTAGGAGAGGTCTCCACATCCCCACACAGCTTGGCCAGCGAAAATCCAGATGGGAGCTGGGAGTGGGTGGGGATTCACTCCTCTGCGTTCTCTGGTATTGACTCAAGGTTTTTAGCATTTCATTCAGATTCCAAGAATTTTTATCAGTGTACATTTTTGGGATTCCTACTACGTAAATAAATGTACAGCCACCAGAAATATTATAATCAATGTTTTGATGTCATACTTAGAATAAACAATCAGGTAATTAAAAATTGATACAAAAACTTACAAGTACATTTTTCAGTTTAATCATGAATGTATTTTGACTCCAGTGAGGTCACTTTTTTAATTTACCATATACTTGAGCATTTAAGCTTAAAATTACATGTTTCAAATAACTATAATAGGAATATATGAGTCTGGACAATTAATTTCAGCAACTCCCCAAAGTCAGTAACTTAACACACTAAAAATCAATTCGTGCTGACATCCCCATCTCATGAGAGTCAGGCTGCTCCTTTGATGGTTTCCTTCAGTCAGTAACTCAGGGGCCTAACCTTCTTCCACTGGGTAGCTCCAGCATCTAAGCAAGAGGAGAGAGAGCGTATGAAATATGTCACTGGAGGTTTTGGGGCCAGGCCTCACGGTCTAGTACTCTTCCTCCTTACACATCTCATTGGCTGGAAACTACTCACATGGTCTCAGCCTAATGCAAAGGACGGCTGGGAAATGTCATTTTCCTGAGTGCTCAGGAAGAGGAAACAGGATCTGAGAGTATCTAGTCAGCCTTTGCCTAAAGAATACAATGTTAACGTTTTTAAATAGCATTTTTTCCTTCTTCTCCCCTCAAATTGGTATTCCCCGTCAGCCATGCTGCCCTTCCCCAGGAAAGGAGGAAGACAAATGCCGCTGTCTGAGAAAGGGTGAGTGAGCGAGGCTCGAGGGAAGCCCTGAAAAGAGAAAAGGAAGAAGTAACACATCTCTACAGGGAGGAAGAGGAAGGGCACAGAAGTGGGGAGCGTGTCACCATTTTATGAACAGAAACCCTGAAAATCCTCCTGGTGGGACACTTGGAAATGCGAGAGACATAGCATTTTTTCAGATGGATAGAGGAGCTCAAAAAAAAAAAAAAAAAAACTTAGGGAAATGCTTAGGAGCCAGAAACAAACACAGAGCTGAAAGCTGGATCCTTGATGGTCCACATGTGATGCTCTGTGTCTCTAGGCATGGGCGGGAGTGGTTGGTCTTAATATTCTAGAAGCTTGAGTGTTAAATCTAAGTGAGGGTAGGAGACTGGGTCCATGTGAAACACGGAGTTGAAACTAAAATCTCCCCATAAAGCCAAGTCCCTTGGAAGGCTAGAAGAAATCTACCCACTGGGGAAGGAAGACAGTAAAGTTTGTCTTTATCAGCTTGGATTCTGGGTGATATGATTTTTTTTATTATTATTACTCAAACTTCCTTTTCAATGTCAGAATACTTTCTATGGATTTCATCACTTTATTATTTTTGTGTCGTATTCCAGAAATTGAAAAGTGCTGTGGGAGGAGAGGGGAGACAGGAAAGTGTAAGGTGAGTACTAGAAAGGAGTTGTGTTCAAATTCAGTTCCATCTTGTACCAGCTGTGCCAGCTGTGTGATCTTGGGCAAACCAAGTTACCCAGTTTCCCCTTCTGTAAAATGGGATAATAATACCACATGACAGGCTGCTTTGAGAATTGGTTAATGTATGTCAGGTGCTTAGAACAATGCCTGGTATAATGTAAATGTTAGCTTGGCACATACCATTAGATCATTACTTTACTTGTTAATGTGGCTGACTATAAGTTCATACTAAGAACAGAACTGTAAGCTTTCTTATTTCTTATTCTTTGTATTTACATTATTAAAATTATATCTTTTGAATTTTTTTGCAGGATTAATTTAAAGCCACATGGCCATTTTACTGGATTAGATTATGCATGAATTTATCTGAAATCTACTCATTAGATTTTTGTTTCTACTTCTTTCTCCACTTATTTCCAGTTCCAGATGCCATAGGACACTTTTGTATCAGTACTTCTGTGTCTTTCATCTTTTGCCTTGATGCTGGGTGAGTTGGAGCAGTGGGATAGTTCCTGGACACCATTCATACAGTAAAATGGTTAGCAAGTATTTATACACGAGAGCGACTGCTGCTACATGAGTGTATCCCACCAAACCAAAACTAAAGGGATACTCAACTGCAGGTCCTCTTAGCCACGTTCCCCAAATGCCCATGGCCACTCCAGCACCACCCGGTGTGAGGAGAAGTATGATGGAGACGAGGTCAGTGTGAAAACAGAGGTCTTATCTGGTTGCAGTTAATTTATTCAAAACATATCACCATGGAAATATATTGCTAGAGCCCTTTCAAGGGCCTTCAAAGAGGCCTGTGCTCATGAAAACTCCTCAAGTTCAAGCTTTACTGGTGTTATAGAGTAAAGATATTTTTGGGGGTAGAGGATATTGTAAATGACAGAATTTGATAATTACAGGTGCAAAATACAAATTAACTCGAACTGCCCCAGAGTGTAGTTCCTGCAGATCAAGGCCAGGGCGGTTTCATTTGCACAGTGCCAGCAATGATGCTCATCCTCGTGGATACTTAGTAATTAGTTACTTGATTCTCAGTTTACCCTATTTCTTATTCTTAAAGGGTTTATTTTTATAAAGCCAAACAGTTGTACATTTTTTTGTCAAACAGGACATTCCGTTACAGCAATAAAAGGAGAATTTGTGAGTTTTGACCGCCAGAGTA
Source organism: Equus caballus (assembly GCF_041296265.1). Classification (NCBI taxonomy): domain Eukaryota; kingdom Metazoa; phylum Chordata; class Mammalia; order Perissodactyla; family Equidae; genus Equus; species Equus caballus. The sequence goes on along the minus strand of NC_091703.1, from coordinate 56,601,043 downwards.
GAGTTTTTTTCAGAATTTTAATTCCCATTTGTGCGTTGCGGTGTGTCTTAGCCGTTGGAAGATCTTCATAGTCTTCTTTTGAGTGTATTTCTTAATAGCAAGCCATGAATGCCAACTGTGTATTTCTACATTCAACTGACGGATTAAACAGTCAAACAGTATCGTTAAAATGTTTGCCGAAGAATTTAAAAACTATATTTAAGACTTTTTACCGCTATCGTTCTTCAGAACTTGATTTGGGAAAGTGTTTGAGACTTTGAAAAATCAAAACATTTATGTCTGTTCTCCAAATCTTATTTGAGATTGTAGCTTATTAAAAGTTTCAAATCTTTGAGGAAGTCATAAAAGAGATTGATAACAAAACATAAACTATTAATCTAGTTAGGAATTCTTTTAATCTGTTTATACCTGATATTATTTTTAATTACTTTCTTTTTGTTGCAGAAAATATCTGCAATCAAGCAGGTCGTGATCTGTCATTGGCCTCTGTCACTTAATAATCTCTTGCTCCAAAATGAGTTAGATCTCTTATGGAAAGACTGGACTGCCTTGATTCGTTATGAATGAATGCTCCCACCCTCTGGAAGTGATGAGTTTGGTCCATGTGCTTTGAGCTGTCACCCACTCTAAATGATTACGGATCTGTTATATAGCAGAAATCTGTTATTACCCAAGATCCACAAAGACATTCTGAAATGAGAGGTATAGTTGTATAACTGCATTGGGGGTCCTGTTCATGAAAATAATTGACACACCTCATATTTATTTCTGATGAATCAAGATACAAAATAGTGAAAGGACAAGTGTCAAAAATCTAGGGAGCAAATTGTTCTTGTTTCTTTCTGGGATAAATTTTAGGCCAGTTTTGCAAGAGAATCTTCTGGGAATTGGGATGGAGTCGTTAGTCTTTCAGACTAGGATGTCAGCACGTTCAGAGAACACCTCCCCTGCATGAGACCTATTTAAACTTCCCCGATTACACAGAGATTTCAGAGATTTTTGCTCAGTAGATGAGTGAATAGTAAATAATTATGATACTTCTGGGAATCAATTTGAATTCACTCATCACTCAACAAATTCCAGGGAACCTTAATAGTCTTGTTTGACCAGTTGTTCAATCCTAAAAGGTCAAAGTCGATCACATTCAGTTTGATATGTCGTATGAACTGTGTATAGGAATTGATTCCACAGAGCAAGCCCGTACATGCCAAGGAGGTTGTTACCACTGATACCATGGAAGTGAGTAGTTAAAACAGAAAAATTGGCTACAACAGAAAAAGAGTGGACATTTTATTTTTTCATATCACCAAGTCAGATGCTCTCTTTTCTCATGGGAAAACTGCTTTAAAAACATCTCTACTCTGGGAATGGCTTTGGAATTCACACACCAACGTTAATACAGAATGTCTTGGACAGTATTAGAGTTATTTTTAGTACATGACAGAAGGCATGCTGTCAGAATTCTGAAATTATAAATAGTAATTCTTTCTGCAATCATATCTGAGATAATAAGAATAGGTAATGTCCATTCTTTGCATCCAATCTTGGTTTTTCACAAATCTGAAAATAGCGATTCTATCTTTGGAAATATAAATTCATCACAACATTTACTAACATGACTAAGATTTGGTGCAAGAAGTGTCTGATTTGAGCAAATTAGATGGAATTAGATCTCAGTGTAGAAACTTGAGTTCAACATCTTCTTTTCCCTTCCTCTCTCACTATCCAATGCCCAACTATGTAAGAGTGAGAAAAAAAGAATTAAACATTTAACAGGTGTTCTTCAAATGCTAATATATCAACAGAAGCCAATATCCACTCTTTTAAAGAATAACGAATTTGTTACTTATTTTCTAGTTTAAAAGTAAACATGTTTATGGTAGACAATTTGGAAAATAGAGGAAAGGACTGAGAAGAAATAAAAAATATTCCATTTAAACCACCAGCCAGAGGTAACTACTGTTATTACTGGTGTATCACTTCACAAATATTTGTGTGTGTAGGCATATGAAAATGTTGGTGCTTGCAGATATTTGTGTGTGCATGCATCTAAAAATGTTGCTGTTTGAAAAATTGATTCATATTCTTTTTGTAACATAATTTTTTCATTTAATTCCAGGAGATTAGGCATATTTGTTTTGTTCACTGTGTCGCCCAGTGCCTGGCACATAGTAGGCCATCAATAATTATTTGGTGAACCTACCAGTACGGTATGACTCTTATTCATATATCAGCAAATATTCTGTGAAGACATATTTAATGGCTGAGCAGTGCACTGGAACTTATGTAACAAACATACTGTTGCTGGGAATTTAGATTATGTCAAAGCATTTTTGCATAAAATTACCAGAACATTTCTTGTACGTGATTTCTTTTTTTGTACCACTTTGATTATTTGAAGTAAATTAAAAAGCTGGAATTGGGGCCGGCCCCATGGCTGAGTGGTCAAGTTCACACACTTTGCTTTGGCGGCCCAGGGTTTCGCTGGTTTGGATCCTGGGCACGGACATGGCGCTGCTCATCAGGCCATGCTGAGGCGCCATCCCACATAGCACAACCGGAGGCACTCACAACTAGAATATACAGCTATGTACTGGGGGGCTTTGGGGAGAAGAAGAAAAAGAAGAAGAAGAAGGAAAAAAAAGATTGGCAACAGATGTTAGCTCAGGTGCCAATCTTTAAAAAAAAAAAGCTGGAATTGGATGAAATCCCCTATTTTAAGAAGGCTTCCATAAAATTTAAGCTAACCTGTATCCCTCTGTCGTGATTTCCCCTTCCTCAGGTGACTCTTGTCTCTGATATTCTTATCCAGGGGCTGCGGGAGGGCTGGACCCCACCTATGAAGTCATCCTCTGGGCCAGAGCGAATGGCTCGGGAATGGACCCATAACCTAACTCAGGCCACTGAGGTGAGAAATATTTACTTTCTCAGGGTGATTGGGGAAATCATTCTCTTGGCTCCTTGATGGAAAGCAGGAAGAATACTCTTATGGGGACTGCAGGCAGCCTTGTGGTATATGGGGAGTCAAATTTAGGGTAAAGCAGACATCAGAGAAAGCAGAGAGGAAAGAGAAAAAAAATCTGGATTTTTGTACAATGGGGCCAGACTGACTTGAAGCTTGACCTAACTGTGAAGTTTTGAGATACTTGACCCAAAAAGTTCCCTCCTTTCCCAGTTGAGGTAAGTTTTCTATTAGCTGTGATATAAAGATATTGATGTGATGAACATCCCTCACAGTGTTGTAAGGGGATCATTTTCCCAAAATCTACTCAATACTGGCTATCATGATAAATTGGCTTATTTCTTAGGAAGCCCATTATGTCTCATCTGTGTTTCTTCAATTGCTAGTGAGGGTAAACATTTTGCATCTGATCATCAGCACTGTTTCATTCTTCTTTTCTGGTTCCAGTTCTTTGTGAGGTGTTTCAACCACTAGGTTTCCAGGAGATACACTGGTATCCTTTTGTTTGTTTGTTTTTATGTAATCTTTTATTTTGGAATAATTTTAGATTACACCAACATTTTCAAGACATTACAGAGTTCCCGTATGCCCCTTCACTCTCCTTGCCCTAACATCAGCATCCCACACAACCATGGTGCATTCGTCAGAACTAAGAAATAAACAGTGGGATAGTACTGTTAACTAAGTTACAGACTCTATTCGGTTTCAACAGTTTTTGCATTAATGTCCTTTTTCTGTTCCAGGATTCAAAGTTATATTTAGACCAGCTATTCTTGTTAGTGAATTCCTCTCTCGAGATATTTGAATTCATGCAATCAAATTTCACTTGCCTAAGTCAATCATGAACATGAAAAATGTTAAGTGATCCTTAACATTAAGCAAATTTGAGAAAGAATTCCGTATGGTAATATTTGCATTATTTTTGTTTTTCTCATTATTTTTGTTTTGCTATTTTGTTTATTTTTATTTTACTGCTCAGCAAATACCCAGAATGATACAGAGAAGGTTGATTCTGTATTCGGTCAATGAGTAGGCTACGTCTATGTTGTGAGTACAAGATGGATAAGATAATTTCTGATGTCCCCTCCAAACTTGTGTTCATTTTGGAATAAGAAGGGCTGAACCTCAAAAACTAAAATATATACCAGCTGTATATGATCCTGGGCAAGTTACCTAAAAATTGTCTTTAGGTTCATCGTCTGTAAACTATCACTTGATTAGGCATTCCAAACTTAACGTGCTTAACTAGGAACACTTGCTTCCCTCTTCCTCTCTCTCGCTCTGCTCCAAACTGTCTCCCCCTTCTTAGTAAACAGTGTCATCTTCCATCCTTCTAGAAGCCCAGGCCAAGATGTACGTGCCATCCCTCATTCTTCACGTCCTCATCCTCCATGTTTGATGCATCAACACGTCATCTCAGCTGACTTTCCAAGGGATTCTTCGAACTGATCATTTTCTCTTGGTTTCCATTACTAGAATCCAGCTAGTTCAGGTGATCCTCACTTCTTTTTTGGATGACTGCATTAGCTTCCTAATTATCCTCTCAGATTCTACTTTTATGCTTATCACCCATTTGCCACATTATACTAGAATCATATTTTTAAAATGTAAATCATATCATGATTCCACTTTTTTGTTTAAAATCCTCCAAAGGCTTCTCATTTTGCTTAGACTAAAATCTAATCTTATTGCTGCCATCAAGTCACTACAAGATCTGGGGCCTGGCTGCCTCCCAACTTGGTCTCATCTTCTTCTTCCCCTCCCTCAGGATGCTCCAGGTACTCTGGCTTTCTGTTTTTTTCTCAAACATGCTCCACTGTTGCAGACTTAGAGCCTCGTGTCCTTGCTGGTATGTCCACCTGGAATATGTTTCCCTTAGTTTGTTTCAAAGCTGGATTTTTCTTACTATTTAAGATAACTTCCAGCTTAAAGATGCCCTTCCTAATTAAAATTTTAGTGCTGTGTATTTGTGTATTTATTTTCTCTTTGTCTGTCTTCTGCCTTTAGATTGTAAACTGCCTGAGAGCAGGAAATGTGACCATAATTATCTGTATTTTTGGTGCTAGTATGGTGAGCAGGACCTAAGAGGCATTCAATAAATATTTGTTGACTGAGTGAGGAATAAAGGATAAAATGATATCAGTTTAGCTATTTGAGTACAATTCTGATGAAGTTGAGCAGAGAAAAGGGAGTGAAAATAGGACTTTTTTAAAAAAGGAGACTTGACTACTGAGTTTTTCGTGACATATCTGAAATTACGTAAATTGCTACCTTATGGCTAAGTAATAGGCTTCCCTTTTATGGGGAGACTCACATTTTCCAAGATTGTTTCAGTTGCGGACCAACAAGCAATTGCTAAGTGACTCAGTTCCAGAAATCTCTCCTTGTTAATCTGGGATTAGGAAAGTGTGTGCGTGTAAGGAGAAATTGCATGCTTTTGAGGCTGTGGGGTTTTGGTCAGCTCAGGCATCTGGGGTTAGGTCCACTATTCCAAAAGTATAATTAGAATAATGCAGTCCTCACGTTAGCATGTATTCTAGGTAGCAGCCATAATGGACTATATATGGTTGTAGTGTGTTACCTAAAATATTTTGGATGCCATTCATTTTTTTCTGGGTAATTTTGTTTATGTTCTATAAACTAAATTTCATTGCCTGCTATTTAATTATTTACTTATATCCTTCAAGATTCCAAAAAAGGGTTTAATGCTGCTTCCTTTGCTGCTATAATCTTCCTCAAGGATACCCCCCTACACACACACTCATGTGCATGTGTGCAAGTTTATGATTTCCAGAGGAAGGTGAATTTGGAAGTGACTGGTTATAGGCAGATTTGAGAGTTGTAACTAATGACTTCTGACAATCAGAAAATGTTATTACTGCAACAAGCATCTTTAATATGTTTTTATTTCCATGAATCCTGTTAGGTAAGTAGTAGTGTTTGAGCTAGATTAAGATATTAAGTGGATGTTGGTCTGAAGACATCCTGTGTCTCATAAGGTGGGATAGCATGTGCTAAGGTCTTATTGCTACAGGTACTATCGCCCCATACTGTGGTTCATAGAGTGGAGCGTTCCTTCCCTGCTTTCCCTCTGACTGCTTCTTACTGTGTTCACAGAGAAGAACTGAAGTTACAATGCTCCGGTCCTGAAGATGCCAGAAACTGGATTAATCAAGTCAAAGGACCGAGCTGGCATTTGCCCTGGTCTTCCCGTCTCGCTTCCTCCTTCTAACAGATATGTAGGGGGTGTCCACTGGCTATGAGGCCCCATGCAAGGCACTGACAATATTGGGTGAGAAAAAAAAGAAATATTTTCTGCCTGCATGTAGTTTGCAGATAATAGGAGTTAAGTAGGCGTTAATCAGAGTCACATGAGCACCTGATCACAATCAGAAACAGATGCTGTGAAGGATCAACTCAAGCTGCTCTGAGAGTAAAAGGATTTAACCTGAGAGGCAGGGCGTGGCCAGGGGGGCAGACGGTCTCGCTGAGGAAGCTGACGTTTGCCTGAGACCGGAAGTAGGAACAGGAGGTTTTGGGTAAATGGAATGTGGGATGGGGTGAGGTGGGCATCAAGGGGCGTGGGAAGTGTGGAGAAATTTCCAGGCAGAGTTTAGCGTGTGCGATAGCTCTCAGGAGTGAGGGAGGCATGGGCAGAGAGCCAGCCAGTGAGCCTGGATACAGACAGGGAGCGGGAGAGGAGGGAAGAGGATGCTTCCCTTCAGTAAGAACCTGAGAGGTGTGGAGAGATGGATGCGAGAACGCACTGAGCGTGGGCTGGGGGAGTGGGGTGGAAACGTGTGTGGATGTAATGGGGAAATGACTGGCACTTTCCAGTTTTACTTGAAGCCAGCCTTGCCCTTAGGTCCATGAGAGTTTGTATTGAAAAGTTCATATATCCTCCCCAAACCCATAACCTCTGTCTAATCATGAACAAAACATCAGACAAACCCAAACTGAGTGACATTCTACAAAGTCACTAACAAGCACGACTCACAGCTGTGATGGTCATAGGTCATCAAAAACAGGGAAAGTCTGAGAAACGACCAGAGCCAAGAGGACTGTAAGGGGACAGCATAAATGAATGTAGTATGGGATCCTGGAACAGGAAAAGGACATGAGGTAAAAACTAAGGAAATCTGAATAAAGTACGGACTTTAGTTAATAATACTGTATCAATATCAGTTCATTAATTGTAACAAATGTATTATGCAAATATGAAGATAGTAACAATAGAGAAAAGTGGTTATGGAATATACGGGAACCCTCTGTACTATCTTGCATTTGTTCTGTAAATCTAAAACTACTCTAAAATTAAAAAATAATTTAAAAACTTCTTACATCTCAGAAAACATATTTTGAAGGTTCCTGAGTGTTAGCAGCTCAAATCCTCAAATTTTACATGTAAAAATTTCTGAACTTAACAGGCCAGATATAATAATTCTATTTATGATTCCACTCTTCATTTTTTCCCTTGAACAAATTAACATCTGTGCTACACATGCTGATTTATTAAAGTAAAATTGCTGACTTAAAACCTTGTGTTCTAGTCACAGTAAACCGCTTTCAGTTCTCTCACTGTGCTGGGCTATCTCAGGCATTTCTTCTCTTCAGATCATCCCTCTACCGAAAAACACTTCTGCCTTTTCTGGGCCACAATCACTCCTCCTCTGCCGCCTCCGCTCAGCATTTGTGACATTTCCTCCAGGAAGCCATCCATGATTTTCCCCCGACTGGAGTGTGTTTCCCATTCTCCCGTAGCTCCTTGTGCCTCCTTCTATCGACACACTAATCCCACTATATCGGAGCTACAGATTTGCTGTCTGTAAGCTCCTTAAGGGCAGAGACCCACATCCTATTCATCTTTCTCTGCCCAACGTCAATCACGATGCCTGCACCTACACCAAGGACCTCTAAAATCATTTCGTTGAATGAATACCTGAACCAATGTTGGTAATTCCTTTAGGCAATCTTGAATCACAGTGCTACAGAAAAACACAGGAATAACTTCTAAAAACTCATGTCCTGTTCACCATGAGATGTTGCCATGAGAAGATTTTGGTTACAACAAAAACAGATGGCTCAGCAAGGCTATCAAAAGGGTCAGTTGATATCCTGGAGCTAGTATCACGATGGATTTTGGTCTTTCTTTCAAAATGAAATAAGCAGAAGTAACGAGAATAAACCACCTCCTTCCCCTCCTGCAGGTGGAAACTGAGAACAAGGTATTTGGCAAAGAAGTTTGTTGAGGCCCTGGTAGAACGATTGTCTCCAAACGTCCTTTTTCCTAAGAGATCCACTCTTGGGAAGTACAGTCACTGCTCCACTGAACAAGGTGACTCCCTGTATCAGAGGGCAGAGGCGACTCCCAACTTATCAGGCAGCTGGGAGGCAGTCAGCAAATGGTTTTGTGCTTGCTTATGGATTCCAGCTGTTGGAGCAAAGCTGGCTGACAATTTATCTTTGCCCTTGAGAGGTGTGTTCTTTGTCCAACAGGTCTGTCTGCAGCTTGGCACCCAAACAAAGGATCCTAAGGGCCATGTGAGACTTGGGGCACCAGCTGGCCTTTGTCCTCAACTCACATAGGAGGCCGTGTTTGGGAAGTGAGGGCCATGTTTCTCACCAACCATATTGCTGGAGCCCCCCTGCCATTCCTCAACCTGGATGGAATGAATCAGATTTAGGGCACTGTGCTAGAAGGATGGGAGTGGGTAGGGAGAGTGGTTGCACATCGTGAGTAGAGAATTGGACGTTTCAAAAAAATACAACGGAGAGTCTCACAGGGGAGTTAAGAAGGAGTTCTTTTGGAGAGTGCACAAAAACAAAAATGAACCAAAGAGAGAGCAAGGTTTAAATTCTAAGGATTTAATTTTAATTTCTAAGGATTCTCCCCTTGGACTCTAAAAAGTATATTTAGTTCACAGTCTTGTTTCCTTGGGAGCCCACATAAAGACAGCAGCACCTACTAAGGGGGTTGTGCACAGGAGGGGCAGGACGCGAACTGCTCAAGTAGCCGTGGGTCATGGTTGGAGCTGAGTGTGAGAGAGAACAGGAGCACAGTGAGGAGCAGGGGGTCGGGGAGTTGGCAGTAAGGGGTAGGAAGTGATGTTTGAATTAGACCAATAAGGAATCCATTAAAGCCCAAGTTGGCATAAATCAATACTACACCTTCATTATAAACCAATTTCATCATAAGAAGAGAAATTAAAGCCAAGATGAGCATGCCAAAGGAAACTCAAAGACTTTGGGCAGCCTCATTTCTTTTGACTTTAAGGATTCTTGTACTAACTTCTGACTCAGCATTACCAAATTTGCATATCAATTTACTACTTACTGCTTAGAACCCTAAGTTATCTAAATCATCTGGTCAATAAATTAAGACTTCATTTACTGGATTTACATTGCAGGAAAATGATCCATGATGATGAATAAAAGCATTACTTTAATGTTAATCTTCATGGAAGAGAACCTACACCTACCGGCAGGAAACAGTTCATCTGTTTAATGTTTGAGTTCCAGGTGGCTCTACTCAAGGATGGATCTTGGCGGTTGGGAGTCAAGAAGGAACAAGAAAAGACCAGAGCCAGAGGTCATGTTTGGGTTACCAATGAAGTCAGTTTTCCAGATGACAATTTTTCAGATTTTCTTATTAACCTACAGATTCTCCTGGAAGTAGACTCTCCCATCAAGCCTGAAAGTCACTGCACTTTTTTTGTGCTTATCTTCTCCAGGGAAGAAGTCTTGAAAACTCAGATGCCATCACCAGCTCTTCTTCCCAACCTCCCATTTGCTGTTGAACTGCCGCACTCTGACATCATCCTGACCAGTCACTGACAGGACCCCCTGAAAACCAAATCCAGACAGTGCTTGTAAAAGGTACTGCACAGGACTGTTCTACTCCACTTGACAATCAAGAGCTCTTTGTACTTATTGAACTTTTCCTTGGTTTCTGCTCTCCTTATTCTTCTCCAGCCTATCTGGTCCATCTTTCTCCTCTTAGCCTAAAATGGTGTTGTTTCCCAAGGTACTAACTTTGGCCTTATCCTCTTCGTCTTTTATGTACTTTTCCTGGATGGCCCCCTTGCTTGTATTGGCAGCTCTACACAGATGCCTCTAAATGCATGATCTAGTTTAAATCTTCCTCTCGAGAGCTCTACTAAGCATTGTGGGCCTCCTTTTCAAATATTTGCACATGAATATTGCATGGGTCCTCAATACAACTTGTTTTTCATAGAATTTATCATTCTTACGCCATATCCCCAAACCCATTCATCTTCTTGAATTCCTAGTTCCATTTGGTGACACTGTTGTTCAACCAGTTCCTAAGCCCAAAAGGTAGGCGCAGATCACTCATTCCTTTTCCCCTTCTATATCCAATCTGTCACCAAGTCAAGTTGGTTCTGCTTCCTATATCTTTACTTCTGTATTTTAAAAATTATACAACTAATACCTAATTATTATTTTAAAAATATGTGGTCCAGAAATATAAGGAATAAAGATATAAAACTCTCCTTCAGTCTGTCTTGTCCATAATCCCAGTCTGCACAATCAGACTCTGTCCACAGTCCAAAGAAATAGCTTCCCATCAGCTAGCCTTTGGGTCTGGAGGTATCCACACCCACAGCATGATCTGCCCTGGGTAAGATGGGCTCAGAGAAGTAGACTACACAGACCCTGAACATGGATTCTAGTGAGATACCCAGAGATACACGTTACATCATGTAAGTAAAAGGGTGATCACAGGCTTCGCGTGGCCATATTGCGTTGTCCACGGGAGGGAGGGGTGTGGCTGCAGGAGGGCACGATGGGCCTTCTGAAGCGCAGGACCCAGCGCCGGGAGTCCTACTTGCCTAAGGGCAGTACTGGTTCCTCTGTAGTACCAGGTTGCATTTGAATTAATTCAGAAACTGAGTAGAGCTGAGACTATAAATCATTTAACATTTTTCTTTATCAAATATTTATTGAGTTGTTATATAAACTGGATCCTATGCATGGACTGGAGAAACAACTGGTAAACAAGACACAGTTCCCATCTTCAGGGAGTTCTCGTTCATACAGAGCGTCTTCCGGTTTCATGGAGGTGTAGCAACGTGGCTGTGCAGCCAAGAGCTGTCATTAGTATGGAGAGTTTGGTGGTGACTATATTTCTATAAATATTCTAAATAAATGTGATACTGATAATATCAGAATTGTTTTGTAATTATTATAGAGTTTAAAGTAAACCTATAGTCTAATGTTATTACTATGTAAACTTGATCTTCAAGGTAAGCGAAACTGAGCTTCTTTTTAAGAGATCGCTGAGGTTCATTATTTAGAGTGCACTGCCCTCTGGTGGTTAAAATACAGTATTTTTTCAGTGTACCCCGAGGCTGCTTAGAGTCTTGTCTTTGCTGATAAGATGTGACATTCTGCATTTTCTCATTATACTTATTTTTACATCCATTACTGTTTTATTGCAAAAAAGTCCCATATTTATTGAAATTACATTTAAAAAAACTACTTCAGGGAGAGCTTTTTAACAATATTCAGAGAATCCCAGAACCAATTCCAGTGAGATTTGGGGAGAAAAAGCTGATTAAAAGTTTTAAGATTTATCAGAAAAAAATAAACGTGAAAGCATGGTCCAGAAACTGGAATTTTCAACCTGAAGAAGGGAAACCTCTCAATGCATATAAACACAAAAGGTATTATAATACAAAAGGGATTATATAATGCCATAATTTTAAAAAGGTAGTACTACCATCGAAATAGAATGATAAATGATATAGCACCCCCCCCCCCCACGCCAAAATCTAGAGACAGTCACAATAATTTTTTGGTATTACAAATGTAGCATTTCGATATGGAAGCTCTGGGCAAAATAGTGATAATGGTTAATGCCTCAAAGGATCTTACGACTCAGGGGAGAAATGGGCATGTATGTATATAATTATCACACAAGATCCTATAAAAATCCACCGATCATGGTTTCCAGGGACTTTTCATGCTTTATAAGTTTAATAGTGTTCAGATTCTACAAACAACATAGAGCTGTAATTAACCCTTTAAAGCCATTTACCAAAGTAAGTTTAAGTAGTTATATTGCTTTATTCTAATTTTTAAAGTAATGAAGGAAACTCTCCAAAGTCGGGGCTGTGTCTATCTTGGTCATTGTATCCTCAGCATTTATCACAATGCTTGATATACAGTAGACACTCAAAGATTAGTTGAAATAATAAAGGAAATTCAGATTAATGCACAAAATCATAAAAAAAATTATACACAATTTGACCAGTTTTGTAAATACTCTAAAAGCATATATTTTTGCTCAGTTTTGTAACTGTCTTCTTAGAAAATTACTTTAATTGGAATTGCTGTGTTTGAAGTATGTTCACATTTTATATTGTAACACATAATGACTTACTACCCTCCAAAAATTTATATTGCTTTACACTCCATCACTAGTAGATATGTGCTTTGGGGGTGAGATAAAAACTGAGAAAACATTTTGATTTAAGAACAAAGGAATCTGGAAAAATACTAATTCAGATTTTACTCCAGTATTAACTTAGCTCCAAACACATACCTTCACCCAGAAAGCTTGTCCTCTGGATTCTGTTGTCAATTAGTTCTTTCTCCCTAAAAAACCATTAATAAACCTTAATCTTGTGGCTAAGGTTATAATTTATGGTCTGGGATGGCCTACATTTCTCATTTTCCAGGTTCTGTTGGTCATCTTACATGGGGTTTGCATTTTTGGTCGACTTCTTGCTTCTGAGAACATATTATTACGGCAGAAAGACCTTAGTCTTTGCTAGTATACTCACTTAGAAAATAGCTTTTGTTACGTCATTTCTATTGAAGATTTTGTTTCCATTCTATCTTCTCTGCACAGTGCTGGTTGATAGTTTTACAATCTAAAGAGAAGGAAACTTTGATGCTCCAAGGCGTGGGCATTTGGTCTCTGGTCTTTATCTTTTCATTCAAAGTCAAGGGCCCGGTATTCGGATGCAATGGAAAAGTACTTTAAAACTCTCTTTAGAAGTTGAAGTGTAACCTAACAAGGATTTCCTGGTGGGGGGCACCACCATCACACTTCCTTTGGAATATGATAGTAATATACCCCTCTGGCAGCAGCAAAGGGGCTCCTGGTTAACCGTATCATGCTAAAATTCATATACATGATATATATATATATATATCACAAATATGTGTGTGTATCAGTGCATAGGTATGTACACAAATATATATGTGTATCAGTGCATAGGTATATACAAACTTGAGCAGTCATTTTATTTGGAGAAGCACGTGCTGAGTGTATAGCTATGCCCAGTCTGCACGTGTCTCTGCGTTCCAAACACATGCTTCCCATTCTGAGACCTAGTGAACTACATTCCTCTGGGAATCAGCAAGCAAAATGTCGGAAAGCTTCACAGCATGTGTGATTGATTGACTTACCTGCAGTAAATCCTCTTAGTTCCTCTCAGTTATTTCTGGTTAATGTTGTCTGGGGAAGGAAGATGCCTTCCCCAGGAGTTCTGTTGGATATCTACCCTTAGCCCAAGTTCATGTGACTGTCACAGGAGGAGTCTTGCTGCTGTAATGGAGAGGAATTCTTCCTACCCAAGTTAAAGGACCACTATCAGAAATTATTAGTTGTTTTGATGTTCATCCCTAATAAATCTAACTTTTCCTTTCATGATTGGAAAATTTGGACGCTTTTGAGTGTCAATGTTGCAATATTTGGTAAAATTTTAGATAAAAATACACTATGACTAGTCAATTGTATTTTTAAGATTCAGACCTGTAAAAATATGAACATGTGTGAATAAAGGCATGATCAAGAATTTTTATTTCAGTGATTTTGTTATAACAAAACAAAAAGAGAAATCAATATAAATGCTTATCAATAAGGAGATAGATAAATGTATTTTGTTATATCATACTGTGGGATACCATGCAACTCTTAAAATGAGAATTAAAAAGGTATATCCAAATTCACTTGAACATCTTTCCATATTGATATGTTGTGAAGTAAAAAAGGGATTTTAAAAATGATAGATATCCACTAAAAAACTACTAGACCTAATAAACAGGTTCAGCAAGATTGCAGGATACAAGACCAATACACAAAAATCCATTTCATCTCTGTATGCTATCAGTGAACCATCTGAAATGAAATTAAGAAAATAATTCAACTACAATAGAAACAAAAAGAATAAAACGACTTACGAATAAATTTACCGAAAGAAGTCTAAGACTTGTACACTACAAACTACAAAATGTAGTTGGTAAAGATAAAGAAGATCTGAATAAATGGAAAAGAATCCGTGTTTATTGATCAGAAGACATTGTTAAAAGAGCAGTATTCCTCAAATTGATTTACATATTCAATACAATCTCTATCAAAATCCCAGTTGGCTTTTTTTTGCAGAAATTAACAAACTGATACTGAAATTCATATAGAAATATAAGGAACTCAGAATAGCCAAAAAATCTTGTAAAAGGGAAGAAAGTTAGAGAACTCACACTTTCTGATTTCAAAACTTATTACAGAGCTATAGTACTCAAGACATTGTGCTACTGGACATATAGATCAATAGAATATAATCGAGAGTCCAGAAATAAATGCTTACAGTAGTAGTCAATTGATTTTCAACAAGGTACCAAGACGATTCAATGAAGGGAAATACATTTTTCCACAAATGGTGCTGGAACAACTAGATATCCATATTCAGAAGAATGAATTTGGACCTATTCTCACACCATATGCAAAATTTAACTCAAAATGGATCCATGAACAAAGGGCAAGAGTTAAAACATAAAACTCTTAGAAGAAAACATAGGAACAAATCTTCATGACCTTGGGTTTCTCAATGATGTCTTAGATATGACACCAAAAGCACAGGCCGTAAAAGAAAGACAAGTCAGACTTCATCAAAATTAAAAACTTTTGCTTTAAACAACACCATCTACAAAGCAAAAAGAGAATCCATAGACTGGAAGAAAATATTGGGAAATCATATCTCTAATAAGGGACTTCTGTCCACAATACATAAAGAATTCTTGCAACTCAATAAGAAGAAAACAAATAACACAACTAAAAATTGTCAGAGGAGTTGAGTAGACACGTCTCTGGAGATGACATAAGAATGGTCAATATGCACATGAGTGGCTGTGCAGCATCATTAGCCTTTAGGGAAATGTACATCAAAACCCCAAGGAGATACCACTGCATAACTCCAGAAAGGATCAAAATGACAGACAATAACAAGTATGGATGAGAATACGGAGAAATTAGAACTCTCATACATTGCTGGTGGGAATACAAAACTTTGCAGCCACTTTGGAAAATAATTAAGCAGTTTATCAAAATGTTAAACATAGAATTATCACAGGGCCTTAGAAATTCAACTTCTAGGAATCTATCCAAGGGAAATGAAAACGCATGTCCACAAAAGACAAGTACATGAATGTCCATAGTAACATTATTCATAAGAGCCAAAAAGTGGAAACGACCCACATGTCCATGAGCTGCTGAATGGATAAACAAAACATGTTAAATCCATACAATGGAATACTACTGGACCGTGAAAAGGAATGAAGTACTGGTGAATGAAACAACATGGATAAACTTCCAAAACATTATCCTGAGTGAAAGGAGTCAGACACAAAGGACCACATATTGTATGATTTCATTTATATGAAATTTCCAGAATAGGCAAATCTACATAGAGGCAGAAAATAGATTAGTGGTTGCTTAGGCCTGAGAGTGGGGGAAAGGGGAAGTGATGCTAATGGGCAGAAGGTTTCTTTTTCAGGAGACAAAAATGTTCTAAAATCAGAATGTGATGATGGTTGCATAAAACTGTAAAATCACTAAAAACCAATAGTTATTAAAATGAATAAATGTTATGGTTTGTAGGGGCCAGCCCTGTGGCCTAGTGGTTAAGTTCACTTGCTCCACTTTGGTGGCCCAGGATTTCACCAGTTCAGATCAAGCCATTCTGAGACGGTGTCCCACATAGCATGACTAGAACATAACCTACAACTAGAATATACACTGGGGGGCTTTGGGAAGAAGAAGAAGAAAAAAGAGATTGGTAACAGATGTTAGCTCAGGGCCAATCTTTACAAAAAAAAAAGTTATGGTATGTAAATTATCTCTCAATAAACTTGTTAAAAAACATGTATAGTAGGATTCTATTTTTGTTTAAAATACATTATATCTGTCTGTGAACATCCATATCTATTTTGTTTAAATACATGTATATGTATTTAAGTATGCATAGAAAAATATGGGGCCACATATTCAGTAAACTGTTGATGGTTTTCCTTTGGGGAGGGAGGAAGAATGAGTGGGAGGGAAGTATTCAAATACTACTTTATTCAGTTATGATTCTTTTAAATAGATTATAATACGCAAGTTAATTTAGTGGGTTTTTTAAGAAAAATAAAGAGAATGAATCCTGGGGCTGACCTGGTGGCATAGTGGTTGGGTTCA
The DNA here is from genome assembly GCF_041296265.1 of Equus caballus. Taxonomy (NCBI): domain Eukaryota; kingdom Metazoa; phylum Chordata; class Mammalia; order Perissodactyla; family Equidae; genus Equus; species Equus caballus. Next base: position 56,584,598 of record NC_091703.1, on the reverse strand, counting down.
TGCACTCTGCTTCGGTGGCCCCAAGGTTCACAGGTTCGGATCCCAGGCGTGGACCCAGCACTGCTTGTCAAGCCGCGCTGTGGTGGCATCCCACATAAAATAGAGGAAGACTGCCAGAGATGTTAGCTCAGCAACAGTCTTCCTTAAGCAAAAAAAGGAAGATGGGCAACACCTGTTAGCTCAGGGCCAATCTTCCTCAAAAAAAAAAAAAAAGACGAATCCATTATAAATAAACAAATACTCAGTGGATCCCTGTAATGCATCCTGATTGCAGCTCTTGTTAGGGATATGATCTGGTCACTCATTTATCACCTAAATATTGACTGGAGACTAGGTCCTAGAGAGGACCAATATAGTCCCTGATTTTAAAGACCTGCATGGTTAATATAGAACTGCAAAAATGAAGACATATTTATAATCTGAACACTCTTCCTCCTTTTAAAATGTAACTATTAGTGATCACTAATTTGGTAGCAAGTGGGAAAGTAGTATCTTTTTTACATGGCTGTATTTAAAATAATTTTTCTTTATGACATTAAACGTAATAAATCTTAAATCTGTTTTCTCTTTTACATAAGATTAGCAGGCACAGTGCTTTCTGGGGCATATAATGGTTATATCAAACAAAACCCCAGTACACTGCGTTTACTTCCAGACCCCTTTCCTACAAATATTTCCTATTCCTTTAACACACCACACCCCCATGTTTAGGATGAAGTACAAGAGTTATTTATCTGTATAATAGTTATTTATCTTTATATTTATCTGTATAACCAACCAATAATTGGTTGTCAGGAGCAACAGCAAGAGTTTTGAAGTAATGGCAATGAGTGAACTTTACTTCATGAAGTTTAAATTGTAGTAAGTACATTGAAGAGTGTTTAGGCACTAGTCACAACTTTTTTCAGTAGCTCATTGGGAAAATAATTAAAGTACAGTTTATAATTCTAACTGGGTTTGCTTCAACCAGAAAAATTGCAAATAAAGCGTATACCATCCTCTCTCTCTACTTAGTGGTTTTTCTGTGTAACAACAAGCTGTTACTTTTGACAAAGTAATTATATTTTACAAAACTAAAAATATTTGATATAAATAAAAATGTATAGTCTTCTGGAATTGAAATTTGACATATACAGCATGAGAACCAAGATATTTTTCATATGCGTTTTTTATATTTTAAAATTTATTGGGGCTGGCCAAGAGGCATAGTGGTTAAGTTCAGTGCTCTCCACTTCAGAAGCCCAGGTTCACAGATTGGGATCTGGGGTGTGGACCTATGCCACTCATCAAGCCATGATGTGGCGGTGTCCCACATATAAAATTGAGGAAGATGGGCAGAGAGGTTAGGTCAGGGCTGCTCTTCCTCAAGCAAAAAGAGGAAGATTGGTATCAGGTTTTAGCTCAGGGCCAATCTTCCTCACCAAAAAAAAAAAAAAGAAAGAAAGAAAGAAAAAATTTCCATTGCTATAGGCGTTTTTCATGCAATGCATTCATTCATGATATATTTGCTGAGTTGTTGCTAAGTTCCAGACACTCTACTGACTAGGTGATGTGGGAGGGAAAGAGAGTAGGATATAGTCTCTGCCTTCGAATATTCATGGTCTATCTAAAGGCAATCTTATAAATAAGCAATTTTGGTAGAAAGTTATAAAGAAGTTCCTACAAAGGTAATAGCAGAGAAATAATCAAAAAAAGATCTGGACACAAAAATGTATTCAATCAAGTTACGTGAAAAGAGAAAATGCTAAATTATTTTATTAACCCATTAATACAAAATGGATTTTCTTTATTGCAGCAAGGACCTTGAAATCACTGATGAAAAATCGTAAAATTATAAATAGCATCAGCCTGGAAAGAGATATATCATTGAAAAATTGCACCAATTTAAATTCTATTTTTAAAATCCAATGCTGTGGCAGTATAAGGAAAAGCAATGTCAATACTTTGTTTTCCCTTTTATTCCCCCAGATTTTAAAACAATCCTCTTCAACCGAACAAACATGGAAGTTGACTTGAAGAAGAATATTAGATCCAGCCTGACGTTTTTTGTAAGCAGCTCATTAAAACACCTCACGTCCACAACTGTGTTCCATGCTCTGATCTCCTGACTCCCTCTGCTTTCACTCAGAACAGACAGGCGTGCGAACACCTTGCCGCCAGGGTCCTTGTTTCACATCTCCCTAGAAGCTCTTTAGCATTTGAGTTATAATTATTTGTATGCACATTTCAGCTTCTTGTCCAGACTGTAAGCTCCTTGATGACAGAGTCTGCTTCTTCCTTCTTGCATCCGCCACAGAATCCAGCATAGTTCCTTACACAAACAGGTGCTCGGCATTTACGACATGCGTAAATGATCTGCTACCAATCCAGGAAACAAACTGCGGAAATTTACATCCCCCCTCACCGACAAACTTTGACTTGGAGAAGGTTTCTCTGAAATCCTTGGGAAAAGTTAATCAGAATCTCAGTCTACCATGTCGCTTACTTTATATAGTCCGGTGCGACTGTTCTTCCGGGTCTATGAAAGCGGCTGGCACATTTGCCAGAATGTATTACTTTAAAATTTAAAGTTTCAGCATTTTAGAAATTGTTTTCCCTTTTAAATACTTTCCCAATAATTAGGATTTCCTGCCATCAGATAGCACTAACGAGCACAGTACCTTAACAACAAAAGTATTCCTTGAGATCCAGACTCTGGTTTTCAAAATAAAATAATCAACTAAAACTGAATGACACTAAACAGATGCATTAATTAAAGCTAAGGAAGAGACAGTGGAATACTTTGGGATTTGTTCATTTTCCACATTTCATTGAGTCTAAGATGTCTTTGATTTTAACTGGCACCATTCTTTTATGCACCATTAAGAAGGAAAGGACATTGTCAATTAAACCATAATAGAATGCTTTCTTACCATTTAGAATTTTTTTCAGCTTTAGTGAGGTAGAATTAACAGATAAAATTGTAAGATATTTAACGTGTACAGTGTGATGATTTGAGGTACATATACATCGTGAAAGAATTCCCCCGTCTACTTGCCTGTCACATCCATCAACTCATATGTTTATCTTTCTGTTTTGAAGATCTAATGTATAACATGGTCACCATAGTTGATAACATTATATTGTACAATTGAAATTTGCTGAGAGTAGAACCTAAATGTTCTCGCCAAAAAAAAAAAGAATTTTTATTATGTAATTATTAAAAAAGTTCTTTTGTAGTTATTAGATTGAGATGCTTACATTATATTACATTGCTCTGTTTGCACGCCTTTCTGGACATATGGTAACTTTTTATTCAATGCTGAATCACAACACAGTCTTTTTGAGAGCATTTTGTGGCAATTAAACTCAACATGAGTACTCAAAATGCACAAAATTATTAAAATTAGGACAAAATGTATAGCCTCTCCCAAGTTTGTGCCTGTTCAGGCTTCACAGTTACCTTGAGAATTCCACCAGAATAATAGCAATTTTAAGGTGACTGATTAAGATGCTGATTTCAGAGATCATTTACCATTTTTTGTGAAATAATTTGACCTTAGGATCAACGAAATACACTATCTTTAACTTTTCCTATGTTAACTTGAATTTTTAGGTATAATCAAAAGCCTTTCTCTGAGCTTTGGGTAACTTTTCCCTCAGCAATGTCTATTTTTTCATCCTTTTGAGAACCATTATTTCCAACCTAATCACAAAAGGTCTTTAATTTTCTCTCCCAGTACTGTTGAGCAGCTAGAAAAATCCACATTACAGCCTCTGACCCAAGTATTTCTTTTAGCCCATAAGACTAAAGAAGAACTGAAGACACAAGCTCATAAAACACTGAGCTTAAAAGTTCCATGACTAGATTCTTTCCAATCACAGGAAGTAATTTCCAACTTTGTTCTTTAAAAGAGTAAAACATATACACCAACCCCCAAATCATCTTTCTACTTGTAATTACATGTTCTACCTTCCACGGCTTAGCAACATCCTAAAAAAACTTGACCTCTGGGACTTCTCATCTGTGGCCAGTGGTAGAACATGGTCATCATCTTTCTCATATAGTTGAAAGTTTATCAGAAATAATGTCGACAGGAGATTCCACTTTCCTGGATCAAATGATTCCAGTTTAGCACCAACATTAGGAGGGGAGAAAGGTTATATATTTTTGAAAGCTCTTTCTGGGAAAGGCATTTAAAACTCTACTGAATCTCCCAAGCTAAATATCCTAAACCAAAATCACTGTTTTTATTCTAATCTCTTGAAGTACCGTGTGCTATCTCTCAGGGGTTGACAGTACTACCATTCATTCAGTTGTCCCAGCCAGAAACTGGAAACATTCAAAGACTTGCCCCATCAGAGTCCTTGTCCTGTCTTTAATTGTTTGCCCGTCTCTCAGTGTTATGGACTGAATGTTTGTGTCTCCTCAAAATTCATAAGTTGAAGTCCTAGCCCCAATGTGGTGGTATTTGGAGGTGGGACATTTGGGAGGAGATTAAGTAGTGATGGTGGAGCCTTCATGAATGAGATTAGTGCTCTTATAAAACAGACCCCAGAGAGCTCTCTCCTCCTCTCCCCTAAGTGAGGATATAATGAGAATGGTCATCTGCAACCCAGAAGATGGCTCTCACCAAACTCCAACGACATTGGCACTTAGAACTTGGACATCTAGCCTCCAGGATTATGAGAAATGTTTCTTTTCTTTATAAGCTACCCATTCTATGATATTCTGTTATGGCAGCCCAATGGGCTCAGACACCCACTCTAGACTTTAAGCTCTAATATGATAGAGATCATGATTATTCTGTTTATCTTTTTGTTTTGAGGATCTAATGTATAACATGGTGACTATAGTTGATAACACTATATTGTACAATTGAAATTTGCTGAGAGTAGAACATAAATGTTCTCACCAGTTCCTGGTGCGTAGCTTATATGTTAAATTAAAAAGAAAAATGAGAATTCGCTCACCTTGTGTCTTGAGCAAGTGAACCCACCTAATACTAGTTAAGGATGGTGATTGGAGGGAAACTTGGATTTTAAGCTCCTTGATTTTAATAAGATTTTAGCTTGAGCTTATTTTGTACCTTAATAGGGCAAACCCGTGAGAGTACCTAGTGAGGGCTCAAGCTATTCATAGATATACAGAATTTTAGAATTAAGGGGCACTTGGAGATCAGTTCATTCTAAATACCAGGCCCAAAGAAGTTATTTATTATCTGAAGTTGTAAAAAGAAGGAGCAATTAGGCAGTTGGTCAGGCTCTAGAGTTGACTTGGGCTTCCTTTGGGTCTCCCCAGTTCGTGGGAAAGAGTCAAGTACTGCCAACAGAACATCTTTATGAACAAATTAAACATTGTTGGGCAGAATTTGCCTTGTGATAAGAAGCTAACAAAAAATTAGTATTTGGCTCAAACTTTGTCTGACAAAGTTCATATGTCACAGGCATTTTGACATTGAAATTCAAGGAATAGCTAAGTCCAAGTTTCTTTGGAGTATAAAAAGCACTTGAAGGATGTAATGGATGAAGTGGGAGGGAAAAGTTATGGAAAGTTAAGTCTGTCATTTGTTACGTTTGACAAAGTAAACCTAAGTCATGAGAGGAAAAGTAGTATTCTACTAGAGCATGCCTCACTGGCTGTAATCGAATTAATCTGTTCTCCTCTCCAGTACATCAAGCTGCCAAGAATTTTAACAATCACAGAGCACAGAAGGATTAGGAAAGCTGTATACTGCTACACTGGCTAATGAAGTAAAGTGTTATGATATAGGTTTTCTCAGATGGGAAAAAAACTCAACAAAAACTGACTTTGGATATGACATCCATTCACTTCTTATTTTAAAATAAATTATCTAGGAAGAAGTTTTGCAGTTCTCTATACCTTCTTCCTTTTTTTGTTTTTGCAGGCATCAATAGTTCACTGGAAAGATCCTTATTAATAAAAACTATTTTGAAGGGAAAGGAAGGGAGAAGTACTCTAATACTTAAGGAACACATTGTGACAGGTATGTTACGTGCTTATGCTTGACGACAACCCCACTGGACAGGTATTAATATTATTTCCATTTTAGACATGAGGAGTGTGAGGCTCACAGATGTTAAGTATCTTGCCCAAAGTCAACTGGAAAGAAACCAGGATAGCAGGTGGATGAGCCTGGATTCAATTGCAGGTCTGTCTCAACTCCCAGGTGACCTTCTTTCCATGGACTCATTTTGCCACTTCTCACCCTACATCTGCCACATAAAAAACTTCTGTGTTCTAACTGAGATTTTGGTTTGGTGTATGGAAAGTTGTGTCTACAGGACACGATAACATGAAGTGAGTCTTTCTTGCTATTACAAACGACATTTTTCACCACAACAGTAAACAGGAAAAAACGTTGATCTCATGAAAGTTATTCTTACTATTTTCTGCAGAACTGCTATCAAGTTTTACCGTATCCAAAACGAATCAAAAAAACTTAACATGTGGTTAAAATAAAAACAATAACATACTATTATTAAAGTATTTTTTTGAAGGTTGAATCCAGAGAAACATAATATACCAGTAAAATTGAGCCGCCGAGACTCCTAAAGGAATGCCCCCTTGGATTTTAACACATTGCCTCACGTGCTTGTCTCCTACCTTTACCCTGTTTTACAAGAAAAATAAAGAAGAAAGGTAATCGACTTTATTTCTCGCCCACCCCCAGTTCTTCTCTACCGCCATTGGAACAGTCCCTCTGGCTGTCAGCTGAGCTTTCTCTGGGCCTTTGAGCTCATGAATCAGTTTCATAGGTAGAGACCAAATGATACAGTTTATGTATCCATCTCATTATTAAAGAGCTAGCTAGCACTTGATCAGAGTGCAATTTTTTCTTCCTCTTCTAGGGCAGCAAATGGTTAAAATAGCGTGTAATTAAAATCAGGAGATAATCAATAAAAATGTCATCAGAAAACTGAAGGTAACGGCCAATGTACTCAATGATAAATTCAAAACCACCTAAGACTGAGGAGCTATTAATAACATATGCTTGGCCATAATTTGTACAGTTTTATTTAAAATAAATACTTAGATCAAGCACTTATGGAGGCTATTCATTCTAATTGCCTTCTATTTTTAAAGTAATGTTAACAATATGATGGCCAATGTAATAACTAGTTCAATAATTCATACAACTTGGGTATGATTCTAATTTTCAGGGAACTCATTATAAATCAAAGTGCATATTTTAAGCCTGAATTTCTTCGAGTTAACGTTCTTATCTGAATTGAGGGGAACGTACCTTAAGGAAACCAGCCATGCTAATGGTTTATACTTAATAGTCTTAGGACTTGACATGAATGTACAATAAATATTCATTTTCTCAAGGCCATTGTTAACATATGTTCAGTTCATTTTTTGTTTAGCAAAATGAGTTAGGAAATACCATTACTCTAAAAAAAAGAGACTATAGCATAGTTTTTATAATTTAAGATAGCTCTTCAGTTTTGGTCATTCATCCACAGAATATGAGGCTATAGACACGCACATCTTAGCACCATAATCAATTTTAGAAACTAACAAAAACTCCAGTATCTCAAAACTTTAGGACTGATACTTTAAAGTTATCTTCCAGGTTTTATATGAAAATTACTCCTTTGATTAGGTTGGTTTATTAAACACTACCACCAAAAAGGAGACTCTCTGTAACCTACAAAATAACAACATAAAACAAAAAAAATAATTTGTGGTTCAATATAGATACTATGTTGTATCCTTAAAGTTTTGATCATTGGCTTATGTTAAATAGAACAAACCTACAGCTGTTATCTCCTTATGGAAGCAAATGTTTGCAACCAAATGGATGGTTGGAAACCCTGGCAGGGGTGCAGGGTGGGGGTGAGAGGGTGGGGGTTGCCCAGGAGTTCTGTTTTCTACAACTCTATTCAATAGTAAAAGTTAACAGAAGACTATTGCATCCTATACTGATTTACTCAGAAATGAAGAATTAAGGCTCAGATCACTCCATCAGGGGAAAGACTTAATCAGCAGAGGTGCTGGCTGTGGGTAAGGCAAATACGGACTCAATGGTGAAGGAGGGAATGTCAGTTTGTAGTTTAGAACCAGTCGTTGAAAAGGAGAACTGTAGTCTGTGTATATTCTTAATGTGTTTCTGTGTCCTTTTGTTTTTCTCTCTATTACACAGAAGATATGTTTACTGTTTTGTCCAAAAGTTGCAGAATATTAAGAAGGCACTGGCAAGAAACTTGTGGGAATGGACATTTCCTGGAGATTCAGGATTCGGGGATCAGAAGCCCTACAACAGTACGCAGAACATTCTGTTATTAGTGGTCCTTACTCTGTGAAAAAAACTCTAAGAAATATAAACTCTCTATGTTGCTAAGTATAGAAATAAATGTAAGATAGAGCAGATCACAAAAGGGGGCTCTGCGTGTTGAAATAATTAACGAGACACAGAACTGTGCATCTTGGTGATGGTGATTTTCATCTTGTTAATGCTTGTCGTAACAAGCTAACAGAATAAAACCAGAAACAAGTGGGGGTATGATATCTTCAGGAAATAGCAATGGATAATAGACTTTGCTTCATGAAGTTCTGTTGTATATACAAAACATTTGTAACCATTTTTAAAAAGTCTCATTTTTATTTTCAGAGTAATCTTTACGTACAATATCAAAAGAGGTCAATTACTGAGGATGCCGATGTAAAAACCTGCTTGCTTGCTTATTCGGAATGCTCCATTCATTGGGGGACTCTCCTCTTTTCATCTTCCTCTCCTGGGGGGTTATTAAATATTCATTTCTAGTATCCAAATAAATAAATGATACCATCCCCAACACAAGAAAGAAAAGATAAACTTAGTGCAAATGCCTATGATAGTCTTTCTTAAAACAACCTTCCCGATGAATTCCGATATTTTAATTTGGTGTTTTGCCTCCAATGGATCCTGTTAGATTTTATACGGATCTTTTCCTCCCTATAGAATATCTTTAACTATACATTTTTTCTTTTTCTCTTAGCAGGGATATTCACTTATACCATTTTTTCTTTATTTTCTCTTTTCCTTTCTTTCCTTTCTCTCTCTTAAGAAAAATAATTATTCACATGGGACAACAGAAGAAAACCCAGGCAGGAAAGAAAAATTCCGTGGAGCCTAATCGAACGTGGAAACTGGAAACCTGAGTGACCCCTATTCAGAAAAAGATAGAACGCCCTTTCGTGGTGAGGGTTTCAGGACAGAAGCGGCTTTGTGAAGAATTTTGGAATAGATGGCAGTGCAGATGACGTAGCTGGCCTGGCAATGGTGGCCCTTTTCATTCCTGGAGCATGATTCACTCTGATCTTCTCCAGACGGAACAGCACTCCAGTAAGACTGTCCCTTGAATCTTCCAACCTGCCCCCTAGCCCCCAAACTCAGGAGCCGTGTGGATCTAAGTCTGTTTTTTTTCTTTTAAGTACGCATTTCCAAATACGACATAAAGTGTCTCGCAAAAACACTGAACAAAAACAAAATATAATAGGGATTGTAGGTGATTTTATTTCTTTTCTTTTGAAAAATTATTTAAATATTTCTCACACATTTTAAAATCGTATTCATTGCTTGAAGAACCAGGAAAAGGTGTTATTAAAAGTTAAATACAGTTTATGCATGCAACTGCATCTTCCCTTTTGGCTGGGGAAAGCTTGGGGTGTAAATGCTACTTTCTAACCCTGTCTTGTTGTTGTGATAATATGAAGAAGGGCTAAAATGGGTTTCTATTCTCAGTCATTTGCAGAGAAGTTTTCTAAGTCTCCAAATCTACTTTTATGTTTTGTTTGTAGGTTTTATTGAAAAACATTTTAGGATTGGCATTGCTTCAATTGTTTGCAACCTAGGTTTTAAAGAATCATATTAATCCAGACTCCTCTGTAATCAATGGATTTCAAGAAAAAGAAATTATTTAATTGAAGGGAAGATCTTACTTTTATAGTACAGATTTTTAAATAAAGTCATTTTAACAACATCTTAAATAACTTGTCACTTACTAAGATTCCCTCACTGAAATAAAGCACAGATGTTCTGGTTTTGCACAATGCAAGTACTGTAGGCAGTTACATGGATGGTGGGCTTCCTTTAATTAGAAATATATGATCAGAGTTGAATTGTTTGCCTCAAGAATATACAATTCAGGGTAGTGAAAAGTAAGTTCTGTTAAAAAGGGCAAGTGTAGTAATCACGGAAAAATTAATCCCAGAGTAAATTTCATTCCAAGGGTCCAGCAGGGAGGTATGTTGGGGCCCAGATAAGATGACAAATTTGTCCAAACAGCTAATGTGATTCTCTAGGTCAGGAGTATTCTCATCATAATCTCAGGGCACATATCTCTTAGATTCAGAAGGAAAAATAGAATTGCTAAAATGACTTGTTCATTCTTGGGGGACACATTTTTGTACTTTTGGAGCTTTCAGAAAAAGGGAGTCATAACAAGGGCGTCTTTGGATTTGGGCCCAGAATACCGATTTTATCCCATCCATGCTAGTCTTTGCCTGCAAGTGTGTGGAGGCCGATTCACGGTCTTGTGTGGGTGGCTAGGCATGCCTTTTCTGCAGAGGAGAGGAGACCTCTGTCTCAGATATCTAGAGTGACCAACTTTGTTGGCTTGTCTGGGAGTTTCCTGGGATGTGAGACTTTTAGTGCTAAAATCAGGGCAGTCCCGGACAAATCAGGGCAATTGGTCTCCCGACTCCATTTTCAGTAGATGATTAGACATTTTATCACTCACACAGAGTGGGCAAAGGAACGTTTTAGCATCTGTGCATCAGTGAAGTAGCCCTAGTGTCCAGATGGAAGACAGATATTTTTCGTTATCTCTCAGCTGATCCCATAGTATCAGAGAGAGGCCAGTCTGAAATCTTCAGATAACTTCTTGCCACATCCCTTTGATGAAGAGGTAATTAGATCATCCACCACTCACAGGGAAGAGAAAAAAAGTCATCTAGGTCACATCTCAATAATGATTTATGCTGGAGCTCAGATCAGAGACAGATGTGTTTCCAGAAAACTCAGAACCAGGTGGGTGATTATCCAGAGGCCTAAGTTTATTTTAGGCATTTCCCTTTCGTAAAGTTTAGAAGAGAAAGTTGGGTTAATCATCAGGCATAGGTAGTACTTTCCACCAGTTTAGGGCAGATGAACCACCGTGGCTTTTGCAGTCTTTCTGTGGAGGAATCCGATGACCAGATATTTCTGGAATTAGCTTTATATTTATTAACCTTTGAAGCACTGTAGTCAGTTCTATTACAGGAAGGTAGCTTGTGCATTCTCTTGTCAAAGCTTTCTTCAGCAGAAATATTGAGCCCGTTGTCATGGATTTTCTGACTAACAATAACTCTGTATCTTAGAGTTTCTTTCTATTCTGAATTTTCTTTTAAATTTTTATTTTTTTCGGATGTAAATCATATTTCGAATTCTGGATACATTACATCATGTTCACCACCCAAACACTAATTATAGTGCATCCCCTCGTATGTGACCCTAATCACCCCCTTTGCCCTCCCACCTCCCCCCTTCCCCAATGGTAACCACCAGTCCAATCTCCAATGCTATGTGTGTTTTTTTTTTTTGTCGTTTTTATCTTCTACTTATGAGTGAGATCATATGGTATTTGACTTTCTCCCTCTGACTTATTTCACTCAGCATAATACCCTCAAGGTCCATCCATGCTGTCACAAATGGCTGTATTTCGTCATTTCTTATGGCTGAGTAGTAGTCCATCGTGTATAAATACCACATCATCTTTATCCATTCATCCCTTGATGGGCACCTAGGTTGCTTCCAAGTCTTGGCTATTGTGTATAACGCTGCAATGAACATAGGGGTGCAAGTATCTTTATGCCTTTGTGTTTTCAAGTTCTTTGGATAAATATCCAGCAGTGAAATAGCTGGATCATATGGTAGATCTAGCCTTAATTTTCTGAGGATGCTCCAAACTGCTTTCCATAGTGGCTGCACCAGTTTGCACTACCACCAGCAGTGAACAAGGGTTCCCTTCTCTCCACACCCTCTCCAACATTTGTTGTTTCCTGTCTTCTTAATTGTAGCCATTCTGACCAGAGTGAGGTGATACCTCATTGTAGCTTTGATTTGCATTTCCCTGATAGCTAATGATGTTGAGCATCTTTTCATATGCCTGTTGGCCATCTGTATATCTTCTTTGGAGAAATCTCTGTTCAGATCTTTTGCCCATTTTCTAATTGGATTGTTGGGTTTTTGTTGTTGAGCTGTATGAGTTCTTTGTATATTTTGGATATTAACCCCTTATCTGATATGTGGTTTGCAAATATCTTCTCCCAATTGTTAGGTTGCCTCTTCGTTTTGTTGATGGTTTCCTTTGCTGTGCAGAAGCTTTTTAGTTTGATGTAGTCCCATTTGTTCATTTTTTCTTTTGTTTCCCTTGTCCGGTCAGACATGGGACTTGAAAATATGCTGCTCAGACCAATGTCATAGAGCGTACTGCCTACGTTTTCTTCTAGAAGTCTCATGGTTTCGGGTCTTACATTCAAGTCTTTAATCCATTTTAAGTTGATTTTTGTGCATGGTGTAAGGGAATGGTCTACTTTCATTCTTTTGCATGTGGCTGTCCAGTTTTCCCAACACCATTTATTGAAGAGACTCTCCTTTCTCCATCGTATGCTCTTGGCTCCCTTGTCAAATATTAGCTGTCCATAAACGTGTGGGTTTACTTCTGGGCTCTCAATTTTGTTCCATTGATCTGTGTGTCTGTTTTTGTGCCAGTACCATGCTGTTTTGGTTACTATGGCTTTGTAGTATAATTTGAAATCGGGGAGTGTGATACCTCCAGCTTTGTTATTTTTTTCTCAGGAATCCTTTGGCTATTCGGGGTCTCTTGTTGTTCCATATAAATTTTAGGATTCTTTGTTCTATTTCTGTAAAAAATGTTGTTGGAACTTTGATAGGGATTGCGTTGGATCTATAGATTGCTTTAGGAAGTATGGACATTTTAACAATGTTAATTCTTCCAATCCAAGAGCACGGAGAATCTTTCCATTTCTTTGTGTCTTCTTCGATTTCTTTCAACAGTGTTTTATAGTTTTCGGTGTACAGATCTTTCACCTCTTTCGTTAAGTTTATTCCTAGCTATTTTATTCTTTTTGTTGCAATTGTAAATGGGATTGTATTCTTAATTTCTCTTTCTGCTACTTCATTGTTAGTGTATAGAAACGCAACCGATTTTTGTACATTGATTTTGTATCCCGCAACTTGACTGTATTCCTTTATTATTTCTAAAAGTTTTTTAGTGGACTCTTTAGGGTTTTCTAGATATAAAATCATGTCGTCTACGAAGAGTGACAGTTTCACTTCTTTTCAAATATGGATCCCTTTTATTTCTTTTTCTTGCCTGATTGCTCTGGCTAGGACTTCCAACACTATGTTAAATAAGAGTGGTGACAGTGGGCATCCTTGTCTGGTTACTGTTCTTAGAGGGATAGCTTTCAGTTTTTCTCCATTGAGAATGATATTTGCTGTGGGTTTGTCATATATGGCCTTTATTATGTTGAGGTATTTTCCTTCTATACCCATTTTATTTAGAGTTTTTATCATGAATGGATGCTGTATCTTGTCAAATGCTTTCTCTGCATCTATTGAGATGATCATGTGATTTTTATTCTTCATTTTGTTAATGTGGTGTATCACGTTGATAGATTTGCAGATGTTGAACCATCCCTGCATCCTCGGAAGGAAACCCACTTGATCATGATGTATGATCTTTTTAATGTATTGTTGTATTCGATTTGCTAGAATTTTGTTGAGGATTTTTGCATCGATGTTCATCAGTGACATTGGCCTGTAATTTTCTTTTTTTGTGTTGTCCTTGTCTGGTTTTGGTATCAGGATAATGTTTGCTTCGTAGAAGGAGTTAGGAAGCCTCCCCTGAAATTTACAGTTTATTTATTGAATGTTGGGTTAGCCTCCACTTCTACACTTGTCAACTTGTGCTTGTCTCCCTATGCTTCAAAATTTCTGTTGCAGAAATATAAACTTCTGTTGCAGGAATATACGTTGACTGACAGAGCTCCTTAAGGTTCTCTACTGTGAGCTGGGGGTTTTACTTGAATATCCTTTGGAGTTTTGGTCAGTTTCAGTGAAGAAGGGTCATGGTGCATTGTCTTCACTGGTTTTTCAGTCTGGACTAGAACATGGTCTTTTTTGACTTCATTTTTTGTTAGTATGTTTTGTTTTCTGGAGAGAAGGGAGGAAAGGAAGGAAGAAAGAAAGAAAGAAAAGAAGGAAGGAAGGAAGAAAAGAAAAACAAGAAAGCAAGCAAGCAAGCAAGAAAGAAGAGAGGAAGAAAGGAAGCAAGGAAGAAAGAAAGAGGGAGCATGGGAGGGAGGGTCAATCTGGTTACTTCTTCAAAGAATGTGGAAAGCCCCTAATGCAAGTGTGCAGGACTTGATTATTTTGAGGAAGAAATGAATATGTCCAGCCTGCTATTTGGGGCAGGACTTCATGGGCTGGCTGCCTATTGATAAGTTCCCACAGGATCTATTCTTGGCCTGGGTGGATGAAAATCTGAATTTTGTCATTTTACTCAGGTATGATCAGGTTGTTAGTGAACTCAGTGAATTCAATTAAAATATTAATTGAAGGGCATGTCTGTTGTGGAGCCATCTAATTATGAAAATTACAAAATGCAAGGTAATTTGAAAAACAGTTTTAGAATCTAAATAAAATAGAGCAAGTGCCTACTATGTCCCAGGTACTGGGCTAATTATAGTTGGGGAAAGATATCAGTAGGAGTAAGAGGTTTCAAAAGGAAATGTAAATGACAAAAACAACCAATTAACTATTATGTAATATTATTCTGGAAAGTTCTTTAGACCTATTAGCATTTTGCTTAAAAGTGATACTTTCAATTCTTTTTCCTAGAAAGTCTGATTTAATTTGGCCTATAATAGCATGCTATTAATTTATAATTTTCTTCCTACTGGCAAATTTTACTAAGCTTGTTTTTATTATTCATGATTATTACTAAGGTTCATGATCTTCAAGAATAAAAATTTGAAAATATTAAAAAGTAAACCACAGCATTTAAAGTGCATAGGACATCCTGAGCATGAATGTCTAGTTATTATTTTCTGTCAATGTCACAATTTTAATGAGGAGTTGAAAATAATTCTGGGTGTTAACTTTTATTTCAGCTCTTTCTACAAAGGATATTTGGCGGCCTACAAGAAGTTATATTATAAAACCTGTAAAAATATGAACTATAGCAGAGAAGTCAAAAATAATCCGTTTTAGGGGCCAGCCCGGTGGTGTAGAGGTTAGGTTCACATACTCCTCTTTGGCTGCCCAGGGTTCCTGGTTCGGATCCTGTGCGCAGACCTACACACCACTTGTCAAGCCATGCTGTGGCAGGCATCCCACATATAAAGTAGAGTAAGATGGGCACAGATGTTAGCTCAGGGCCAGTCTTCCTCAGCGAAAAGAGGAGGATTGGCAGCAGATGTTAGCTCAGAGCTAATCTTCCTCAAAAGAAAAAAAGTCTGTTTTATATATCATGTTATAAAAATGGATTATTTCATTATTACAAATTTGTATGTACCTTGTTTTTTTTCCTCCTCACCTCCCATCAAATATGGCTTAATAGTAATGCTATAGATCTAAAACCCAATGACTTAACCTACTCTCTAATGAACTAATTGTTACGTTGCACAGTCAACAAGGAAAGTCACTTAACTTCTTGGGCTTTTTTTTTCTTTGGAATGACAGGTAAAACTCTTCCCACATGTGGAATCCTTGGATAAAATGTGCTTTGAAATAAAATGTTTTCTCTGTTTATCTTGTTTAATACTATTCCACCTTAGAATAGGACTGTTGATGTCTTTTTATAAAAAAGACTTCATGGGATGACGACTGTCTCTTCCTAGGGATGCCAGTCTTGTGTCTGCTTAGAGCCGTGCTGAAGAGCACAGGACCTTGTCGTAAGAGGCACTTGATTTAGACTTGCGTTTTCCCCTGTTCGGTGATGTTCGCAAAAGGAATGTTTAAGTCATCTGTTGTGGGAGATTTCTGCCTTAAACATCTTTCTTCTCCTAATCTAAATGGATTAAAGAATCTGTGAAACTGAAATTAATGACAATTTCTAATGTGATTTGTCCAAATTCTTGGCTTCTGACTGGTTGTGCATTTGTTTCCCTGTTGCTGGTAAAACTTTAGAAGTCTTGCTTCTGGGTGCGGATCAAGTGTGAATAATGTGCTTGGGGAGACTCATTTAAGAAATCTTGTCAAGGCATTTTGTTGACAGACATATCCGTCATTACATGGACCAAGTCCTGGATTCCTTTGCAGCCTACCTGTGAAAAGACACCACTTGGTTATTTGAGAGCTCTGCTCCCTCCCTGTTAAGGAAGCAGAGTTGAATCTTCCTTGGCACAGTGAAACTTAGAGAAATTAGGAGCGTTGGTAGTGGGTACTGTATGGCAGTTTCAGATTCAGAACTAGAGGATGACCAGAAAGTGTGAATGGCTCTACATCTAGCATTGAATAGTTCATAACTTTAAGTCCGCAACCTTATTTTGGTGAGCCTCTTGAGAACCAAAAAGGAGGAAAGACATATGAAATTCTTAATAAAACTCAACAATCTTAACAACATAGGAATAAGTAGTCATTTTAAATATGATAGTGAAATGTGTGTTTCAAATGAAAGATCAGTCAGCATTATTCCCTTCAGTTGTAATGGATGGTAGGACAGCTGCCATTCTTACCTTATTAGTCAAGGCTGTTCCAGAAGAATTTGCTCATGTAATTAGAATGATGCACAAAATAAATGGCAGGAATGCAAATCTTCAGCCTTTGCAGATGTTAAACATTGTATACCTGGAAACACGGGGACATGTTTTCTAAACTAAAAAAAATATTAAAATGATTACTGAATTAAATTATTTAGAAAACAACAAAAAACAATAGGATTCTTCATATAAATAACTGGGTAGAAAATATAAGGGAATAAAAGGTTGTCTTAACAAAAACAAAAACAACTTACCAGAAATAAATTTAACAGTACCTGTGTACTACTAGTATAAAGATAATTGTAGGGGCCAGCCCCGTGGCTGAGTGGTTAAATTTGCTTGCTCTGCTTCGGTGGCCCAGGGTTCGGATCCTGGGTGTGGACACGGCACCGCTCATTAGGCCATGTTGAGGTGGTGTCCCATATGCCACAACTAGAAGGACCCACAACTAAAAATATGCAACTGTGTACCGGGGGCTTTCGGGAGAAAAAGGAAAAATAAAATCTTTTTTTAAAAAAAGAGGATAATTGTAAAACTCCAATGAACGGGATAAAAGAGACTCAAATGAAAGCAAAGACGATGACACACCTTGTTCCTGGACAAGAATATTCAGTAGCATAAAGTTATTAACACTCTCCTAGTTTATGCTCCCTTGTTAAATCTCCATAATGCAATATCAACAAAAATAAAAGCGATTTTTATTTAGGGACAAAGTGATACTAAAATGTATTTGAAAACAAATTAACATGTGAAAAGACACTGGGCAATTTCTAGGAGCGTGAATAATAAAAGTACACTAGTCCCCACCAGTGTTAAAATATTTTATTTTGTGGCAGAAGCTAAAATTGTATTTTACAAGAATCTGAATAAACGGATCAAGGGAAATGAACAAAGAGTTCATAAGTATTCATGATGTTTGTTTCCAGATGATAGTGACTTAATGACAAGAATCAGAACGGATTCCATCACTCGTTTGACACTCCCTACCATCCTCATTGCAGGAGAACAAGCTGGTTCCAGATCAGCCAAAAGAGAGTGGACGAGTAAGACTGGCTCAAGGAGAAGCAGCTACCATCGAGGAGAAGCTTCAAGATATGTCAGTGCTCCCATGTGCATGAAAGCGTGGCATGGTCCCAATGTGGTTATGCTTAGAAAAATATCGGGAGGAAAGATGACAAAATGCAAAAAAGTGGTTACCTAGCATAACAGGATTGTGAATGATTTAAAATTTTCCATAGTACCTTATTTATCCTTTGTTTTTTCAGATTTTGTAAGGAATTTTCCAAGTCTCTGTTCATGGAGAAGTCTGTATTCCACTGTCCCCATTGGTGGGAAGGGAAGGTCTGGTCGTCACATCGTCACATCGTGGTTCAGGTCCTTTAGATTTGGTGATAAAAGGAAGAGCAATTACTGGTTCTCCTCTCCTTCCTTTGCGTAGGTTTTTTCTTCCTTTCACCAAATTTAAATGTTTACCTCTCTCCTTCCTTTTACTCCCTTCCTTCCTAATTGGGGCTCTATCATTATCATCAAGTTTTTGTTTTCTTTTAGGAATTACAATCATTTATGATTTTTGTTTTGCAGACCAAATATTTGTTTTCAAATATATCAAATTTATCCACAGCATCTCTCTCTAAATTGGTGTCCTTAGTAATAGGCTAATAATATGTAGGTGACAAATGTATGGCAATAGCTCTTTTCTTTTTGTTTAAAATTTATTGAAAAGCATTATATTTTCATGGCGCTTGGTTTTATATCATTTGTCAGGTAATTAGTTTACATGAGCTGGAATGAAAACTAGCAGGTTTCCTGTGCTACACCCTTCAGGAGTGGGGAGAAGCAGGGAGCCATAGCCACGGATTGTGTGCAAGGGCGAGCAATACGGTTTCAGTAGGATCTCTCTGTTTCTGTAGTTCACCCTCCATCTCCTAAATTGTTTTGAAGTCTGTCCTATGCTGTATCTTATAACCTTCTCCCCTCTTCTTATAGCATATGCTCTTCTTGATTCAATTTATTTTAGAGTCGTGTCTGTCTGCTCATGGGTTTCCTTAAGCATCTCCACGTCCTGTGGCAAGGTTTTGCATTTATTTTTTCATCAGCTTTTGGTCAACCTCTAGGGAAAAGTGTCGTTTGCCAAATTACTTACCTGTTTTTTCAGTTCCTCCCTAGACGACAGCTCATCATTCAGCCTGGGCTGTCAACAGCCTCTATCTTCAACTCTTGTTACTACAGATTTTATCTGTGAGACATGCATCGTTTTAAATTTTCTCACACAAGCAGTCTGCTAGGTGGCTAGATTTATTCCATCTCCATCCATTTCCTTTCTTATTGGACATGCCCTTAGATTCGGAATCAGTAGTGAGCCCCGTCATCAGCCAAGTGCAATTATTTAGACTTTAAATAAGTCTAGAGCTAGAAGGTGGATGTCTGAGACTTTCTCATTTAATTGATTTGTTCACTGACCTCAGTGTGTTGCTCCGTCCAGCTATCCACTTCCCTTCTATGTTCTTGGTGAGCCCAGTATTTTTTTCTCAAGCCCATGGAGTTTGTATTTGATTTTCTCTTCATTTAGTTTAGCTTCATTAGAGGAAGTTGCTATCTTCCGGACACGCCGGAAGCACCTGCCGAGCACGCCGGAACCACCTGCCGGCTACGCCAGGTGAAAATTCTACTGACTTCCTTACAAGAGTAGATAAGCAGAAATAAAAATAATACAACATAATACAACAAAATGTAATACTGGTTCTATTATTTTCTAGTTAGAATGTGTTTAAAAGATTTTGAAAAAATAGTCTACCTTATAAAAACCCAATGATGTCAATTAGAAATAATTCACATTTCAACTCCCAACTGTAACTAATATCAAACGTATCAGTCATTACCGTGTGACCATTTATGGTCTTTACTTCTTTTAATTTAAATTCCCAATATTTGTCTATTACATAAAATGTGAATGAGATTCTTAAAAAATCACTTGGAAGCTAATCTATTTCTTTATAGTCTACACCCGTGGTTCTCAAACTTCAGCGTTTATCAGAATCACCTGGAGGGCTTGTTACATCACAGACTGCTCCCTCACTTACCCCCCAACCACACATAGTTTCTAGATCACTGGGTCTGGGCTGAAGCAGAAGAATTTGCATTTCTAATAGGTTCCCAGGTGATGCTGCTGCGGCTAGCCTGGAGATCATACCCATCTGTACTAAGGTAAGGATTTCGGAAAAAAATTTTGTGTGTATTTTTATGTCATTTAATTTTAAACTTTTATCAATGTTCTCCATTTCCTAAATTTTAAAATCTGATGTTTTATAAATAAAGTTATATCTAAAAGCTCATTACAACATACACATAAACAAGACACGTTCCTGACCTTCCTTACCTATTCGAATTCCTTTTCCCAGAAGCAAGCATTTTCGATTCTTAGGACTCTTCACAAAAATCAGATCAGGCTGATGCTGATCCCGCAGCATAGCCAATGGTGTCTGAAATAACTGCACTGTCAAAGGCTCCAGACTTGGTGGATCTTCTTTGTAGCTATTGCTCTGAGTCTGTAGGTGTCTTTGTTTATAAGTATACTTATAGCCAAAGCTTCCTCAATACTGAGTTCCTGGGTGACTTCCTAGATTACTAGGCAATGATGTCTCTCATCTCACAAAGTTAAAATGACCGGCATCTTCAAGCATGTCATCGCTCTCTTCAGACATTTTCATTCTAACCACTACTCTTGTATTTATCCTCTCTTGGCCACTTTGATTTCCGTAGTGGGAAACTGTTCTCATCTTCATATACTACAGGTTTGACTTCCTGACATGCTTTGGGTTTGTCTTATAGTCTTAAGGAGGTCTCACACAGCGTTCTTCTATAGGCTCAGCTGTGACAAACAAGGTACCACTGACGAATTATGGTAATTGACAAAAGAAGTCAGGTTTTAAATAACACCCAGGGTCCCCCTGTGGCTGAGTGGTTAAGTTCGCGTGCTCCGCTGCGGCCGCCCAGGGTTTCCCTGGTTCGGATCCCAGGCACAGACATGGCACACCTCGTCGGGCCATGCTGAGGTGGCATCCCACATGCCCCAACTAGAAGGACCCACAACTAAAAATATACAACTATGTACTGGGGGGCTTTAGGAAGGAAAGAAATAAAAATATATATTAAAAAAACTGACTTAAATAGCATCCAAAGAGGGGCCTCCTTAGCCAATTTACAGATGAGCTCTGTAATTCTCGGGTTTTGATTCCCAGCCACGCTGGCATCTAACATTTTCTCCATTAAATCCACAATATGTGGCTTGAAAGAGAAAACCATCTTGTCTGGGCTCACCTAATGAATCAATATCGAGTTTGATGCTATGCATGCAAATATCTTCTATCTGGAGAAGACTTGGCCGCCAGAGGAACTCTTTGTGCTTTTCTATGAGCCTGTTTTCATCCAGGAGGCCTTGAGGCAATGGCTGACTGTGCCATTTCTTCCGGAGTCTGACTTCCCAGGTACACTTTAGTGTCCTCAGAACTGTTGATTCTTTAAATCCATGGATTCCTCCATGTTCTCATGGTACTCTGGTGAAAGTTCTTTTATCCCAGGTTTTTCTCAAAGAGAAAGCTCTTTTTCTTTTTAATGTATCCACTCTCACCTTATTATGACTCTCTTTACCTAAGTGTTAGGTATGAATCTTTTAAAAAGATTATTTTATTTTTTTTGAGGAAGATTAGCCCTGAGCTAACTGCTGCCAATCCTCCTCTTTTTGCTGAGGAAGACTGGCCCTGAGCTAACATCCGTACCCATCTTCCTCTACTTATATGTGGGACGCCTACCACAGCATGGCGTGCCAAACGGTGCCATGTCCACACCGGGGATCCGAACTGGCGAACCCCAGGCCTCGGAAGTGGAATGTGCGCATTTAACCACTGTGCCACCGGGCTGGCCCCAAGACTTTATTTTTATATAACTATTTAAGATGTTCTGTTTTTTAAAAACTGTGAGTCGTCTTATTTCCTGTTATATGCTTTTTGGTTCTGTTTGAAACTTTTCAAGCTTTGTCTGTTGAAGATCATAACAGAAGCAGTGTATTTCACAGATCATGTACCTCATGTTAAATATAAATAAAATAAAAGTGAAGTCAGTAGCAAAAGTTCAGAAAAGAAAGCAAAATCAATAATATATCTTGACATCTGAGGGGGCTAGTAAAACGTCACACTACTTTCTTTACCTCCAAATACCAGAGTGAATTAAGAACCAAGACTCAAGTGCTCAGCAAATGCCTATCAATATGTCAATAGGCATTTGGCATTATTAATCTTGTCTGTGTATTTCACACATAAAGTTTCATAGAAACTATGGGTGGGGTCTGAAGCCAAATGGACTTTTCTAATATTTCATACTAAGTTTAAATTACTCTCCATAGTCAGAGTCGGATGACTACACGTCCATACCCCACCCACCCAGGCTTCAGTGACAGAGTGTGCCCCTATAAACTCACAGCTTGATAGAGAAGAAAATGTGTGTTTCTTGAGGAAAAGCTATTATGAAAGAGAAAGAGAGAGGCCCCAGAAAGGGAAAAATATAGTATGCTCAATTCCTCCTCCTGAGCTCACCAGTCAAGATAAGCTGACAGGACTCTATCTGAACAGGAAGATTACTTCTATCATCTCTAAATTTCCTGAGACGCACAGCTGTCTGAGAGACAGTAGGTGTGGAAAAGGCAAATCATGCAGGTCAGACATAAATTTTCAAATAGACAAAGTTTCTTAAGAGAAATAGTGCTTTTTTCTCTTCCTGTAACTTCAATACCATAAGATAGGTGGAGATAATGCTCTGTGAAAAACATAAATACAATTAGTGACACAAAAAACTATTCAGGGTTGTTTTTTAAAAGCAGAGGTGCTAAAATTAAAAGAAAAATAAAAACAGCTGCCCAAAGGAACAGAATTTGGTAAAATACTTTCAAAAACCCACAAAATAGATGGGGTCCTTATTTAAACTCCTTAGAATTAGTTTGGACAAAGTAAAATTAAAGAGGTTAGACATGTAGATGGATTAAGAGGCCTTGCAACCAATGTACATTATTAATGTCAATTGAACTCAGGACAAATTTTATGAGTTTGAGGTTTCATCCATAATCATTATCTATAAGGCAATGAAACACTCTTTTGGGAACAATTTCAGTTGACAATCTGAAATAGCTCAAATGTGTATATTCTGCTGGCATGTAATCATGAAGATTAAAGATATCCATGAGGCATGCTCAGTTTGAGAGAGAACATTTCAGCATTCAAGTTCAATAGATGGGCCACAGAGACCGGCCAAGGGAAAGAAGTTGACAAGCCTGGGAATATTGCCATTACCTATGAGGACAATGTCAAAGGAGGATTTTTGTCTACCTATCTCTAATAATTCTAATGCACATACATCTATATTTTAGGACCCCTTGGGTACCCAGGCAATATGCTCAGTCTCATCTCTTCTAGGCTTAATGAAGGAAGCTGAGTGCAGTAATTGCTTATTTTAAATTACATGTTAATTTAATTTGAATTAAAATTAATGAAACTTCAAACATTTGCCATTAATTCAATTCAATCTTTCAAATAATTCGTTAATTAACGTTTATTGAAAACAGGTAGGTATTTACACATCATGAGAGTTATAGGAGATATAAAACTGAATATGATATTGTCTCTTCAATCAAGAAATTCATAGGCCATTTGGGGACACAGACCTGCAAAAAATAATTTAAAAATATATATGTATAAAGGATGATAAGTATTACCATGTGTTAGCAACACAAAAGTAAAGTAGTTGCACAAAAGAAGTAATCAACTCAAGAGAAATCAGTGAAGTTTTCATAGAAATATAGAGAAAACACATTTTTTCATAATATACTTTCACAACATTTAAATACAATCTCTAGTGTGTCATTTAGGATCATTTTTCAGATGATAAATTTTTGATAATTTTATTAAACATAGCTCATTGAATGGACAAAAGTTGTTTACTTAAAGATGTTTTGTTACAGAGAAGAAAGTTGCTAGTGAGTAGAGGTTTTGTTTTGTTGATGTTTTTATTGATGGAAAGAGGTGGTATAAAGTAAAGGAAACCCACAGTAACTTTCCCCATGACTTTAATGGTGTGAAATTTCAAGATGAGCCCAAGGTCAAATTTTGGGATTAAGCTGATAGGTTCTATGCTTTCATTCTTTCCTCTGTGTTTACAAATTTAATAATTACGAGATTAGATTTTGCCAAAAATGTGAGGCATTTTCAGGTTATTTTTCTATGATGTTGAAACTCTGAAAAGATACATGATGAGAAGGCATGAAATTTAGATTTCTTTGTTCTGAAGAGGCAATTTATAGGCCAAGTTGCACAAATGATTGTTATTCACTAGATGGCAGAATACTAAAAGAATACTCTGGCATAGTACAGCTGGTTTCATAAATCTGCTGGGTAATTTGACTTAAGACCCTTCATATCGCTGCAAAATTCGATGATTCATTATTAAGTGACATTAAATATACATGAAGATTCTGAAGTAGCCCCTGACACAGAGGAAGGTAGTTTCTATGAATAAATAATAGAATCTTAGATTTGCGAGGGATTTTTTATCATCCTCGTTCCCTCTGGCATGCTCCCAAAGTTTTGCCTTCTGTGTTTCCCAGGATGGTTATTTTCATTGTAATCCTCCTGGCTTCCTAACTCATAAACCTAGGAGATACTCTTGAATCCTTCCTCTCGGTCGCCCACATTTAACACAATATTAAATATCATCAACAGAGGTCTGCTGGTCTCCTTCAACAGCTGGCCTTTCTGATATGGCGTCCCCTCTTATTTATTTCTCCTAATGCATTCAAGGTGCTCCTCTGGTTAAGGCATCCTCATTTCTTACACAGTTTGTTGTAACCGACTCCTACCTGTCCTTTTGGCCTTGATCTTTGTGTGACCAAGCTAACCCCCATACCACCTCAGCAGGATCTCTCCAAAACACACATTTCATCACATTAGCCTACTTTGAAAACACTATAGGGATTACTTTTTACTTATCAGATGGGAAAAAAGCAAAATTTGATGAAAACTCGCTGTTGGCAGGAATGTGGGGTAATAGATACTCTCCTACACTGATGGTAGGGCTATCACATATCTCTAAGACAGGGAATTGTGCACTATTTTTGATATTAAAAATAGAGATTTTATTTGAACAATTCCTCTGCTTTTAATTTTGTTGCAGCATTATTTCTAAGACCCAAATCTGTAATGAACCTTAATATTAATCAATATAAAATATTTAAGTATAGTTTGGAATGTTTACATGATGGAATACTGTGCAATCTTTGAGAATAAAGTGGATCAAAATATGTTGCTAAGAAACTATCTTCAAGGCATCTTATTAATTGAAAGAAGATGCAGAGTAAAATGTAGAGTATGAGTCATTTATGTTACAATATTTATGTCGTGTTTTTTCCACACATGCACACAAATGTAAGTGAGGCATTCGTATATTTAGCCAGCCTGGTGGTTGACAGCATAGATCATGGAGCCCTACTTGCCGGGTTCAAAGCCTAACTCCACCACTAACTAGTTCTATGATCCTAGGCAATAGTCTAGTCTTTCTGAGCCTCAATTTCCTCTTTGTAAAACAGGAATGATAATAGTAACTACCTAAAAGGATTAAAAGGATTAACAAATGTAACTTACTTTGAACAGCATCTGGCATGTATAAGATCTATATTAGGGTTTACTATGAATTTATACATTACTCAGTTTCTTTCTGGAAGGATATGTAAGAAACACTTCTGAAAAGTGGGTCTGGGGGCTGAAGGATGTCTATTTTTTTGGTACACTGCATAAATAATATTTAAAAGGGAATACCTTAAAAAAAATCCTTCCATTGCTTTCAGGTGAATTTGAAATCAATTATCATGTCACTCAAGACTTTTCACGATCCTTGTCTCCCTGTTTGGCTTTAATCTGTGTCCTGCCCCATCCTCTGGTACAGGACTTATTCAGTGTTCTTTGAAGCTATTATGTTCTTTCAGATATTCTTTCCTCTGACAGGATGTCCTTCTCTCCTTAAGACTTCCACGTGACCTGCGAGGCTCTCATGTCCCGTCCCCAGAAAGCCCCATGTGTGCCTCTTCACATGCCCTCGTAGCACTAGGAGGGCCCCTCTGTTACAGAGCTTATCTTCCTGGTGATTGTTCAAATATTTACCTCACCCACTTATCGTGAACACTTACAGGCAGGAAGTATGTCTTGTTCCTCTTCATATATTCATTACCTGCCGCAGTGACCAAGTATTTGCTTACTAAATATTAAATTAATGAATAAATGAGGGCCGGCTCCGTGGCCGAGTGGTTAAGTTCTCGCGCTCCCCTTCGGCGGCCCAGGGTTCGGATCCTGGGTGTGGACATGGCACTGCTCCTTATGCCATAATGAGGCAGCATCCCACATGCCGCAACTAGAAGGACCCATAAGCAAAAAATATACAACTATGTACTGGGGGGGATTTGGGGAGAAAAAGCAGAAAAAAAAAAGATTGGCAACAGTTGTTAGCTCAGGTGCCAATCTTCAACAAAACAGAAAAAATTAAAAAAAAATGAATAAATTAACTATAAACAAAATTCCTTTCCCCCAATCCAGAAATTCCTTCTAAAACAGTCTATCAGATCCCAGAAAACAGAAACCTCACTGGGGATTGCAAACTGAGCAGATTAGAAATTGGTTCCACAGGTGTAGGAAGGTGTAAAGAGCAAAAAGGGGATCCTGAGGTATCTAAATTTAATAACCGCAAGAAGTTAATGCAGCAAGAAGAAAGAGACCGGTTATGGAACCTAGGAGTTTGATGGAAGGGCTCAGTGGACTGGTGTTTTGGAGCTCTGGGGGGAGCTCTGTACAATTTGTACTGGGACTCTAAAGAGAGGGCATGATCTGGTGGGTGTCGGACTGCTGAAGGTGGTGTGACCTGGTGGGCTCTCAGACTGCTGAGGTGGAGGTGACAAATAGGTGCTTGGATGGCCCTAGACAATGGCCCAGTTGGTGAGCACATGGCTTTGCTGGTTCTCAGACGACCAAGGTATGCTGCTGACTGCTGTGGAGCCTTGAGGATGCTTGGAGAAGCTGGTGCTAGGAGTGCTGAGGGAAGCTGAAGATGGGACAACAGTGCAGGGTAATGCTGAGAGGAAGTGAGGAACAGGAAGGCCGTCCTTCTTGTCTTCCTTGCACTTCCAATTCTCCTCCACTGTAGATCTTCCTGCATTTTTCCTCACTGCAATTTTCCTCCATTGGCTGATCTCAACAGGAAGGCAACTGGCAAGGGAGTCTGGGAAAAGTCGGTTGTGGAGTTTCAGCTCCAACACCACAGAGGAGCAGACGGAGGTTGTGCTTGCTGCTGGAGGACAATAGCTGGATTTGTAGAGCTCTAATACAATTGACAGCCTCTATCTCCCACTTAAGCTCCTGCCTCAGAAATTCTACTGGAATACATTTATGTAACACCTTATGATTTTTCAGTGGAGTTTCACATGTATTACGTATCTCTTTTTGAGCTTTACAACACAAATAATCATTTCCATTTTACATGTCACCCAGACATCACTTTAGATCACTCTGTACTTTTTAGACATTTTGTTATTGTTTTGTTTTCAATTTTTATTTTAAAATAATTTTAGACTTACAGAAAATTTGCAAAAATATTACAAAGATGTATTACCACCAGCAACATATGAATACGCCCGTTTACAAGTATTCACACATTCATTCATATTAACACAGCCTTGCCAACAGGATATGTTCTTGTACTTCCAAAAGTTGGGCTTCTGAAATGATATCTCAGTGTTAATTAAATTTACACTTCTCAAATTAGGAGTGAGTCTGAACAGTTTTTTCATTTGTTGGGGGTTATTCTTATATATTTCTTGTGAATTGTCTATTTATATCTTTTTCTCATTTTTCTACCAGATTTTTAGAACTTTGTCCTTTAATTTTTAAGAATTATTTATACAATGGGAATTTTAGGCCTTTCTGATATATGTTGCAAATATTTTCTACCAGTTTTTCAGTTGCGTTTTGACTTTACGGTGTCCTTTGCCATGAAAATGTGCTTTTCCTTTTAAAATTTTAAGTAGTCAAATTGGTCAGTCTCTTCTTTTATTGTCTCTGGATTTTTAGTCAATGTCAGAAAACCTTTCCCTATCCTGTAATTAAGAAGAATTCTTCCATGCTTTCTTCTAGTACTTGTATGGTTTCAAGTTTTGCATTTAGATCCTTAATTTACTTGGAGTTGGTTCTTGTGTATGGTACAAAATATGGATGTAATTTTTCTCTTTTCCCAAGTGACTATCAAATTGTGCCAGCACAATTTATAAAAATGTTTATCTTTTCTCTAATGATTTAAGATGCCTTCTTAATCTTATACTAAACTCTCATATATACATTTGGATCTATTTATAGGCTATTTATTTCATTGTTCTATTTGTCTTCATCAGCCAGGACCAGGCTATTGTAATTATAGACACTCTATGTTATGTTTTAATATTTCATTGGGCTAGTCCCCTCTCAGAGTTTTTCTTTTTCAGTGTTTTCCTGAATATTTCTGCATACTTGTTTTTCCATATGAATTTTAGTATCAAGTTTATTCCTAAGTATTTAATCTTCTCTGTTGCTATTATAAATGAGGGTTTCTCTATCATATATCTCTATTTGGTTATCATTTGTGTATTTGACAGCCACTAATTTTTTTATGCCAATTTTATATTCTGCTTTCTTAACTATTTTTGCGTGAGTTAATTTTATAATTGATTCTTAGATGTATCCTATTACATCTTCTGCAAATAGAGAGTTTTACCTCTTTTTTTTTAACCATTCCTATGCCTTTAGTTAATTTATTTTGTCTACTTGTAGTAGCTAGTACCTCTAGTACAATGTAGAGTAGTGGTGGAGGTAATGGGCATACTTCGCTTATTTCTGATCTGAGGGAAATGTCTCCAGTGTTTCTCCACTAAATCAGACTCTAGATATGGACCAAGATATGCATATTTTACAATGTTAAGGAAGTATTCCTCAATTCCTATTTTTGAGTGTTTTTTTAATGAGTGGATGTTGAATTTTATCAAAGGCTTTCTCAGCATCAATGCACCAATCATATGTGTTTTTCACATTTATTAGATTTATTAATGTGGTGTATGATATTAATAGATTTCCTAATATTCAACCACCTTGCAATCTTAGAATAAATCCACTTAGTCATTGTGAATTATGTCCTTAATCAGTGTTGGATTCTGGTTGCTAGTATTTTACTTAGTGCCTTGGCATGTATATGCATAAGAGATATTGGTCTGTAATTTTCTACCTTTTTGCTGTCTATCAGGTTTAAGTATCAGTGTAATATTTGTTTCATAAAAGAAACTTGGAAGTTTTCCTTCCTCTTCTGTGAAATAATTTATAGAGTATTGGGTCTCTCCGGTCTTCAAAGTTTTGGTAGAATACTCCCGTGAAACTAGTTGAGGTTGGTCCTTTTTGTGGAGTAGTTCCTGTAGTGGGTTGAATAGTGACCCTCCAAATGATATGTTCAAGTCCTGTGAAGTCCAGAAATCCAGTTCACGTCCAGAACCTGTGAAGGTGACCTTATTTGGGAAGAGTCTTTGAGTCTTTGCAGATGTAATTAAAATAAGGATCTTGAGATGAGATCATCTGGATTAGAGTGGCCTCTAAATCCAATGGCAGGTGTCCTTACAAGAAACAGAAAAGGCAAGGACACACAAACACAGGAGAAAGTCATGTGAGGAGAGAGTTAGAGACTGGAGTGATGTTGCCACAAGCCAAGGAATGCAGGTGGCCACCAGAAGCTGGAAGAGGCAGGAAGCAGTCTCCCCCATGTTCTTGGTCAGAGCATGGCCCTGCTGACACTTTGACTTCAGATTTCTGGCCTTCAGAACTGTGAGAGAATAAATTTCCCTTGTTTTAAACCACCGAGTTTGTGGTAATTTGTTACAGAAGCCCTAGAAAACTAATTCAGTTTCTTAATAACTTTATTACTTTTATGGAAATTGGTCTTTTAAAGCACTGTAACTCCAAAGAGTTCAAATTTGGTAGTCTGTATTTCTCTAAGAAATTGTCCATTTTATCTAAGTTTTTAAATATATTTGCACAGATATCTATAAATTATTCTCTTCAGACTTTAAAAAAATATTTTGTTTCAGTGTTTATTTTCTCATTGACATTTCCTATTTTCTGTATTTGTATTTTCTTCCTTTTTTGTCAAACTACTCAGTTATATTTTTAATTTTTTTCACAAAAACAGGATATTGATTTGCAAATCCAATGTACTACTTTTCTGTACTCCTCCTTGTTATTTTCTGATTTTTCTTTATTTTTTTTTTTTGGTGTGTTTTCTTTTTGGCTTACTCTGTTCTGTTGTTGTTTTCTAGTTTTTAAAACTGAGACATAAATTATTTTTGTTACTTCATTTTTACTGAGAAAAGTGGTTAGTGTTATAAATTTTCCTCTGACCTGCTTTAAATGTATCCCACAGATTCTGATATGTAGTGTTTTCATAGTTATTATTATTATTTTCACCCAAGCATTGTTTAGTAGAAGGTGCTGGTGGTGGTTGTTTCAATTTCCATATGGAAAGACCTGTGCTTGGAAATGTAAATAAATTTGGCCCAAGCCCCCAACCCTCATCCTATCAAATGTGTAATGATCTTCCTGTCACTTCTCTGAATTCTCAGGGTACAGGAAAAGTCCTAGTCCAAGGGAGGTCAGCCATGAGCAATGTGAGAAATAATACAAATATCTGGGGAACTTTTTCTCTTGTGTCTAGAAGTGACATCTTAGGGAGTGAGAAAATTGGTCTTATTTCTTTTTAACTGCATCGAAATAAATGAACTGTCCCTGTACCTTCCTTTCCATAGTCTCCTGTGGTAAGATTGTTTATTGTTTAAAACATGCAAGTGCACTGTGGAAAACTGAAACAGTCTAGATTTAAATGACAGAAACTATCTCAGAAGCCAATTCTACAACATATGTTTATGAAAATGATAAAAGGATTTGTTTACCATTTAGAAAGAGTTTTGTTTTGTTTTTTTGCTTAGGAAGATTCACCCTGAGCTAGCGTCCACTGCCAGTCTTCTTCCTTTTTCATGTGAGCTGCTGCCACAGCATGGCCACTGACAAATGAGTGGTGTGGGTCAGCCCAGTCCGCCAGAGTGGAGTGCGCTGAACTTAACCGCTAGGCCAACAGTGCTGACCCAAAAGAACTTTTAAAGAATCTACAGAGTTGGAAAAGAGAATAAAAATTTTGAAGACATTTTTATATGAAATTATGTGTATTAAGTATCCTAATTGAGTAGTTAAATTGTATGACTTTACAAATTAGTAAGCTTTATAAACTAGTGAGCTTAACTTTAATTTTAACATTTAGATGAAATCTAAAACCAATAACAGATAATCCAAGGGTACGGTAGGTGTCCTAGGAAATTTTAATTTAAACCTAAATTCAAAAGGTTTAGTTAAATCGTTTGAGAATTGTCATCTGCCTTTTTAAAAAAGTTATGATAAAAGATAGTGCTGGTTTCCTTAACGCCTTTCCTGAGTCCTAATACACAATGTGAATGTTTGAATGTTGGCCTAATTTATTTGAGATTAATTCTAAATGAAATGAAAAATCATAAGCTTGAATTATTAAGGTACTTAAAGTATATTATCATATAAATCAACATGCACTGAATTCTTATGTTTACATTGGAGAACAAAGCAAGTAAAGACAATATCCTAGCCCTGTTAAATTATCAGTACAATATTGTGGGTATTGAGTGGACATGGTGAGTGGAGTGAAAATAGTTTAAAACCCCCTCTGAAGAAGAATAAATCACCAAAGTACTGAGAGAATGCAAAATTAAAATGAGTAATTAGTAATGTCTGTTGAAGTTCAGAGTTTAAGCGGAGGGCTAACAGTGACTTCATCTTTGATTGCATAGTGGAAATTTAACAGCTCAGTAGCATTCTCAGTAATAACGTGCAATTTGATAATATAATGCCAACACAAAATCCATAAAAAATGTTCAATAAAGAATATATACCCTATTTTATAAGGAAAATTAACTCCTGGGTAAATATGCCAGATCTATAATTTAGAACATTTAATTGGGCATTAATCAAGTATAACATAGCACATTAGCTCTTATGTATTTTAAATAAATACTCTGAAAGGGAACATTTAAACAAATCATCTAAAGTTTATTTGGATGGCTCATGGATTTGAAAACTGAGAACTATAATTCATTGTATAGAATCTTTAAACCTAATTCCTGCTTTGAACTGTGTTGGTGGAACCGTGTAAGTTTTAGTGAGAGAAGGGTGATTTAACTCAGTCTCCAGATGAAATAGAGAAAGGAAATAGAGTGAAATATATCTCTACATAAACAAATCATGCCCCTTATTAATAACGCTTCAGTTATACAGATAAACTAATAGGATTTGTAATACCTCAATCCTATTATGCAGTAAAAACAGGGAAAATGCAAATCATAATCCAGGACTTTACTTGGATATATGAGAGATTTTTGGTTAAAGGAACCATTGTGTGGAAGGTGAGGAGGAGAAATGGAAGTTCCCAACAAGAACTCCAAGAGAATGGGAGGGGAAGGTACAGTTTCACGTTATCACATTCAGTTCTAGGAATGCACAGGAGAAATGGGGCAAGCAGACCAAACAGTGGTCCTCGTCTTGTCAACCCTGCAGACATCTCACCTACAGTTCCTCAGGATGAGTTAGCATGGTGGTCTTTGGAGGTTTCCCGGTGGTTATTTCATTACTATAATATATATATTATATATCATATATTTTTATACTAGATACATTATTTTCTAGAAATTCTTGGAAATATGAGGCTCTCAGAGATTTTAAAGAACTGAGCTATTTTCTGAAATTTTCTGATGACTTAGTCTCTGCTAACATAGTTCTGTAGCTTGACCATTTGCTAGTTCTAGGGGATGTCCAGGATCATTGGGGAATCACTTAGTTGCTTTAGAATCAGTCAAGCCTGAGAGATCTCAACTCTATGAAGTCAATGCTTCCTGAACACCTAACTTGATCTAAAGTGCAGACTAAAAATCTACTACATAACCATTTAGGATTTAATATAAAATTCTCTGACTTCCCAAATCATATATATCCTCTCCTTTTCTATTCTTCACACTTCACGAGTCATCCTCTTCTTTTCCTGCTTTGGAAATTGGAAAAGTTTGCTAAGTTCGCCCCCAGAGAATGGAGAAAGTAAGTAAAGGAGGTTCGTGTCTTCATCAAATATTTCCTGAGGACCTACTATGTGGCAGGCTGTAGGATGATGCTGACATATTGTTTTAATTTTTCAGGAAAACTCTGGAAGTCATGCCTCAAAGATTTGTGACAGAGGCAGGAATCCTGTGCAAAAAGCGTTAAATCCACACCCAATCTGGCTAATTCTGCTTGGGAGAAAACAGTGACAATGCATCTGAAACTAAACTTACCAGATGCCCAACAAAAAGAGGTGTTTTGCTCTGTTTTCCAATCTTCCAATGTTGTAGTCTGACCAGTACACATTTCATATAAATCTCTGTCAGCTTTCTTTTAAAAGGAAAAGAATGTTTGCACTTTAAGAATTTTTTTTTAAGATTTTTAAATTTTTTTCCTTTTTTCTCCCCAAAGCCCCCCGGTACATAGTTGTATATTCTTCGTTGTGGGTCCTTCTAGTTGTGGCATGTGGGACACTGCCTCAGTGTGGTTTGATGAGCAGTGCCATGTCCGTGACCAGGATTCGAACCAACGAAACACTGGGCCGCCGAGCAGGCGAACTTAATCACTCAGCCACGGGGCCAGCCCCTGCACTTTAAGAAATTTTTATGAAACTCAGCTTCACCACAAAATAATTGTTTATGAATGGGATTTTAGTTTATTTCATATTTCTGGCGTTTTCTGTTACTAACAACTTTTCCCACTACATCGATAGTGTATCATTTGCTAAGTTAATTGAATACAATAACCCTTCAAAGCCGTCTGACATGAGTAATCAGTATGCTAACGTGTAAGCTTGTCCTTTTATATGCTCGTGTTTTCTCAGTATTTGCTCACTCATTCATTCTTTTAGAGAATAGACTCCAATGGGAATGTCTGCTCACTGTTTTCTTCTAAGACCTGTGGCGTCCTCTTCTTAAACTCCGCCAGAGAATCTGGACTGGGGACCAAGCAAAGCAGGCTTTCTACACGTGGTGAGAAACTGAAACATTTAAATTTCCGTTTCTGCTAGTATCCCTGTATTCTTTTCTATGTACTAAACAAATGGACAGAGAGGAAGGAAATGAAGTGATATACAGTGAAGAACGAGGAAAACAGGTGAACAAATAGCCCTGACTGCACTCAGATCCCAGGCTTCAGTTGTATTTGAGACCCAGCTTTAGTCCTATTCTTGGAATTGCGAGAAGTTCCTGCGTCCTTTTCATAAATTCCCTTGCATAGAACACAGTCTCAGCGGGGAGCCTCTTGTAAACAATTCACTTCTAGCGGATACAATTCAATATTACTCAATGGATTTTATGGGACCGTGAATAGTTACCGGGCTCTGCGGTAGGCGCTAGGAAATAAAGACAGATAAGACATGGCCAGGGACCTCAAGCACCCTTGATTTACACAAATGCTAACTAGCATAGGGGAATGCAGAGAAAGTGCTATCTGAAAGAGCAACGGATTTCCCATAATACCTAAAAAGGTCAATAGGGGTCTCTCATGATTCACTGAACCGCTTTTCACAATGACTTCCCGAAGCACTAAGTATTTATGGACTTACTTTATTGTAGTTTCTTTTCATGATCTCAGTACTTTTGGTAACACATTATACTAAGCAACTGGATATGAGTAAATGAGATGGATTTGATTTGATAGTGCTAAAGCAGCTTTTACAATCCCCTTTGCTTCTGAAAATACTGTCTTAGTAATTTGAGTTAAAGTTTGCATTTCACATACAGAATTATTAAGAATAATTGTCTTAGTTGTTACTGATGAGATTTTAGTGTACTCATGGGGTGCTGGAAGGTGCTCTAAGACAAGAGACTCTCCTGCACAAAGTACTTACGTATATATTGAGACTAAAGGATGAGTGGTTAAGTTCACATGCTCCACTTCGGCAGCCCAGGGTTTTGCCGGTTCGGATCCTGGGTGTGGACGTGGCACGGTTCATCAAGCCATGCTGAGGTGGCAGCCCATGTGCCACAGCTAGAAGGATCTACAACTAAAAAATATACATATACAACTATGTACTGGGGGGCTTTGGGGAGAAAAAGGAAAAATAAAAAAAATCTTTTAAAAAAATAAAGGACAAATAATCTATAAGAAATAGAAAACATAGATGAAAATGAAAATGTCTGTATTCCTGACAATATTCTCACTGGAAATAGGATGAATTTTTCTTCTTTCACGTGGATTTTGTTTTTTGTTTTCTTTCTTTTTTTGTGAGGAAGATTGGCCCTGAGCTAACATCTATGCCATCTATTTTATGTGGGACGCTGCAACAGTATGGCTTGATGAGCAGTGCTAGGTCTGTGCTCGGCATCCTAACCTGGGAATCCTGGGCTGCCAAAGCAGGGTGTACAAACTTAACCACTACACCACTGGGCCAGCCCTTTTGTGTGGATTTTAACTAGGGCTGTGGGAAATTCTTAACCACTGAAGAGAGAGCTTAGCTCTTGATTTTCAAAAATATTTTACTGGTTCCTCTTGCTGAGTTCCTATTGTATGAAGCTGCATGGATGCTATGGGTTCAAGGCGAGCTTAACCATATTGCTTTCTACAGATGACTAGCTAGATAAGTGATTAAAGAAAATAAGCTAATGAGACTGATCATATGATGTGTCCTAGAATAGGAATCCAATGAAGCAGACCTGTATCTGTATTAATCTGCTTGGGTTACCATAGTAAGGGACTACAGATTGGGTGATTTACACAACAGAAATTTATTTTCTCCCAGTCTGGAGGCTAGAAGTCTGACATCAATGTGTTGGCGGAGTTGGATTCTTCTGAGGCCTCTCTTCTTGGCTTTTCGATGGCCACCTTCTCCTTGTGTCTTCA
The DNA here is from genome assembly GCF_041296265.1 of Equus caballus. Lineage (NCBI taxonomy): Eukaryota > Metazoa > Chordata > Mammalia > Perissodactyla > Equidae > Equus > Equus caballus. Next base: position 56,548,760 of record NC_091703.1, on the reverse strand, counting down.
CGTCGTCTTCCGTCTGTGCGTCTCTGATGTCTGTATCCTAACCTCCTCTTCTTATACGGACACCAGCCATATTGGATTAGGGCCCACCCGTATGACTTCTTTTTATCTTAATTACCTCCAAATCCAGTCACATTCTGAGGTACTGGGATTTAGGACTACGACATATGAATTTTAGGGGGACACAATTCAGTCCATACAGGCACTTAATATATTGCCATCTACAGATGATTAGCAGGTAGGTGACTAAAGGAAACAGGTTAATGAGATCAGTCATGTGATGTGCACTGGGATAGGAATGCTATGAACCAGGCCTACCCTGTTGCTATGTTAAAAAGAGACTCAGACAACTGGACCTGTGATTACCCAGGCTTGGACTTAGGCTTTGAAGCTGTTTTGGGGAATTTTGGTTTTCCTAAGATCTGGGCCTCTTTTAACTCACAATTTAAAATTTATTTCTTAATCCTTCTGTGTGCAAAAAATTATTGGCAAACTTAATTAATGTCATGGATTAAGTGTGTGAGTCCTCATATTCAGTTAGTTCCCGTTGTTGGAAGGTACGTGTGTGTACAGCTTCTAAACTGAGTGTTTCTTGGATGTTCATTAATAAGCACTCTTTAGACTTTAACTAAGAGGGAGTTTACTACTAAAATGCGTGTAGGGAGCTATTGTGTTTCTCTTTAAGCATGGCTCCTTGGAGAATTGTATTCTCTCTTAAACACCAAAAACAGCCCACTCTGTAGAGGGACTGCTCACCATCAGCTATTAAGCAGTATTGCCTCTAAAAAATGAAAAACAAAAGAAGAAGGCCATCTGGGATGCGGGAAAATGTTTGTATGGATCTCCACAGGATCCTTACAAGAGTGTGTACAATGAAAGAGAAGTCCAAATCTTTGGAAAACCAAAGGGTAATTTAGAAAAAAGAAAAATGCTTTCTGAAAAGAAGGCAAACAAAATCATTTAATACTTCCCATGTGATAGACATTTTGAAGTTAAGATCAGTTTTGTTGTTAATCTGTTTGTGTATTTAATGTTTATTTAAGTATGCAAGTATTTATTTTTAGAGATTTATTTTCGGTTTTCCAATGCTTTCTCAAACATTATTCTGCACAATATGCCATGTATGTTACTATTACAATTGTTAATGGGTCAGGCAGTTGATGGAGTTTATAGTGACCGAGCCACTAAGCCGTGCAAAGTGACCTTGGGAAGTTGTAGAAAGTGCTTTATAATCACCAAAATCTTTAGTAGTTTTGTATACAAAACTGTAGCACATCAATGAGCGTTTGAGGAATATAGCATCTTCCGTTGACTATAGAAAATTTATAAGGCCACTTATTAATGCAATACAGATTTTACAAATCTGCTAGAAAAATGGAGCATCTTCCATTTAATCAGCCATTAAATGTGGGTCTGGAAAAAATTGGATGAGCCTTCTTATATTCAGAGGAAAAAAATTGGGCAAATGCCATTTCTTTGAAACAGTACCTTTTAATCATTTGTAGCAGCACAGAAAGAGACTTGAACTAAAGAAAAATTAATGTAGAATCTTAGAAGCTGGACTAGCTTGGAAAGACTATCCATATTTGTTGGCTTTCTAAGAGTAATGACATCGTATGCCTTGGCTCATAAGCAAGAAGAACAATGGGCAACCATTCATTTGAGCACAGCTCTTAGAGCAATAGGTCTAAATAAAACTACCTAGTTCGTACGTTACCTGGTAGGAAAGTGAGAGGCCCAACCCCAGCATCCGCTTGAATACTTCTGCCATGTTTCTTAGACACTGCTTACATTAGCTCGTGGCTGCTCTAAGTATGAAAAATGCTCTCACTGCCCTTCAAGTTCTAAGCTGTTTTCTAACTCTGTGTTTGTGTGTGTGTGTGTGTGTGTTTGGCCCAACTTATGAAACAAATAGGAAGTAAAAACAATTTCCTCAAAGAGTTGTGGCAACCAGTACTGGATAGTGATCCACATGAACGAATGGAATTAAAGGAGGCATGTAGGCAGTGTTGCACAGTGGTTGGGAATGTGGGCTCCGGAATCAGGAAGCCTAGGTTCAAACCCTTGCCTGCCAGCATGATCTTGAGCAGGTTACATCATCTCTTCTTGCCTCATGTTTCTTCTCTGTAAAATGAGTATAATAATAGTATGGCTGGCCTGTGTGGTTATTAATATGCGTAAGAAACTTGGAGTAATATTTGTCACGTTGGGAGCGTGGTAAAATTGGTAGCTAGCCTTGTTTGCCAAGTAAAGTACGAATAGTTAGCTATCCTAGCAGACTTTTTGTTCTTATCCTAAGTATTGACGCTGTTCCTGATCTTTCCTGATGATTTTGATGAGGGCCTGTGCAGGTCTGATATGCTTGCAGAGACCTCTGGGGAATGTCTCCAGACCTCACTTACTCCAGAAAGCCAGCCTCCTTCCTTTCTTCTTCCTTCCATTTTCTTCTTTTCTTCCCTTTCATCAAATATTTATGTACCAAATTTTAGGCATTACACTAGGGTTACAGAGATGAATAAAGCCAAATCTTGAGTTCAAGGAACTGACAGTTTAGCTTGAAGAGGGGACAGAGTTTGTGGCACAGATACTTAAACAGATACTTTCAATACAGCCTGGTTACTGCTACACTAGAATTAAGCTCAGGGTTCCAGGAGGGCTGCTATGAGGAGCAGCTGACCCAGGGTGGGTAGTGGTCTCGATGAGGGACTGGAGACCTGGGGGAAAACCTTCCTGGAAAGGTAAAATCTGATTCAGCCTGTGTGCTGAACGATGAATAGGAATTAGCCAGACTTGGGTGGAAGAGAGAGGCTGTTAGGCAATGGAGAGGAAGGAAGACCCGTATAGAGAGATGCATTTTAGCGTGTTAATCTAGAGGGGACAAGGTGTTTGACATATGCGGAAGGTGGAAGCAGATCAATGAAGCGCTGGGATCTAGTGAAGTATGAAGGGGCCCAATTAGTAAAGGCCTTTTTAGTCCATGCTAAGGAGTTTGGAATTTTCTCAGAAACTTTGAAGGGCGATTAGAGATTTTAAGCAGGAAAATGGTAGGAGCTGATTTGAGTTTTAGAATCTTCCCCACACTGTGGAGAATAAGTTTGAAGGAGCTAAGACTGGAAGAAAAGAGTCTAGTTATAAGGATATTATAGCCACGTATGTGAGGAATTAGAGCCTGAGCGAAGGCAGGGTGAGTGGGTTGAATGAAGTGAATAGGATCAAGAAATGCAGTTCTCAGAACTCGGTGGCTGCTCAGATTTGAAAGTGAGGAAAGAGAGGGTGCATCAGGATGACATTCACTGAATAGACTGGGCAACTGAGGGGGGAGAAGCCAGTCACTGAGATAGTTGACTAAAGGTATGGGGTTGGCATGGATTTATTTCTCAACCTTTGAATGTGAATATGCTAGCATGCAGGATAAGGCTATAGAGCAAGATGGTGATAAGTCAAAGACAACAGATTTAGGAACATCAACATTTACAGTGTGGTAAACTTTGCACTTGGCAGGTGGGGTGAAATACTATGACTTTGCTTCCAAAATATGCAGGTGAATAAGAGGATATCCTGGTCAAATGACCAGAATAACAGCCATAAACTTCAAAGGAGCAGAGACTTTGTACATGAACATGGAGGGGCAAAGGACTAGAGTGTGGAAAAGAAGTCGCCACCCAAGAAGGCTGTGGCAGGAGCTATCTCTGAGGTGGAAAGCCAGGTTTTGCTTAAGGAATGCAGGTTCAGGAGCACTCAGGGAAAGGTTGAGGATGAGGATGAGTTCTGTTTTAACAGAATGAAGGTGTCCAGGAAATAAATAGTTGATTCTGAAGGGAACAGTAAAATGGATTTTGAAAGAGTAGCACAGCAGTGTAGAAACGATAGTAGAGGAAGAGGAAAGAGGGTCAGAGAGGTGATCATGTGGCAGTGACCAAGGATGTCCCTACAAGTCTGATATAAAGCTGCTCCCAGGCTGAGGTGGAGTTGAGCATGTTTTGAGATTAGCAGTGTGAACCTTGGTGTCTTGGCATTGTGAACTTCCCTCCCAGCATTAGAGGCTTGGTTTAATCAAATGTTGTTGTGACTGGATTGAACCAGACAGTTTCCTTGATTCACAGCTGAGAAGCTTAGCAGAGTGTGATTCCCAACAGACCCATTCTGCCTCTGCCTGCGCCCCACCTGTTTAGGGATGAGAATTTTTAATTTCTATCTTGCACTTAAAAGGAGCAAACTAAACTTTCTTGAGTATCCACTATATTCCTGGCAACTTCAATCTCTTATATTATCGAATTATTTTACAAATAAGGAAACAGATTCACCAGGTATAAGTGACTTACTCAGAACCACATGGCTACGAGATCACAGAGCAGGAAGGACAGACTGGGTATGCCCTTTACTAAATCCTGTTTATTCTCAATTGCATTCTGGGCAAACAGCATTCAAGACTCACCTGAGTTTCCTGGATGCCTTGAGAACCACTCTAGGCATCTTAGAGCACAAATGAATAGAACTAGAAACTGAGTTCCTAACTTGACTTCTAGATAGTCAGAATTCAGAACTGAGCTGGGAGCCATTCTGACACTCTCAGGAACTGTCATTATTAAGAGCCAAATGGAGCATGACCAGCCCATCTTTCCAACCAACCATTAATTCACTGAACATTTAAGTGCCTGTTTTGTTCAGAAACTGTTCCAGGTCCTGTAGATGTGAGGATAATTACAATAATATTGACACTATTCATAACAATTAGCATTTACTGAACAACTGCTAAAAACTAGACACTGTTCAAAATGCTTTACATGTTTTAACTCATTGAGTCCTCTTGGCGACCATATGAAGTGGGTACCATGATAACCCCTATTGTAGAGATGAGGACACTCATCTTTTTGTATTGTGTTGATACTCAATACTTTTTGTATTGTTTTCATTTTCTACAATAAGCATCTGTTAACTTCATAAAGAGAAGAATAAGCAAAAGGTAAATCAATCACTTAGTAAATAATATTAGATCCAAATACGTGAGATCAAGGTTTGCCTGTCGGCCTTGGAGGAAGGAGGGTCTGGAGAAGTGGAGGTGAGCCTGCTTTTCCACCAGGTGCAGTTTATCACATAATTGGCACTTTGCTAAGCCCATTAAACACCTTGTTGATTGGTCCAATAGTCCCTAACCAGAATACCAGGTACTTGTTATAAAAATAACGCTAGGGCAAAAGATTCACTGTTGTTGTTTTTTTGGCCACTGGAATATATTGTTTGCCTACAAGATTGTACTACCTAGCCTACCTTTTCGTATGAGTAAGCCTATATTTCTAAGAAATAAGAGTCTACTTTTGGGTTTCTTGGCTTTAAGGGCTTGAATTCAAAGCCATAAGTGATACTATAATGAATTTTACAGCTGTTAGTTAGTTAAGTATTCTGGGAAAAGGCCAGTGTGTTCAAAAGATAGAAAACTCCAGAAGGAAAAATATTTACCTAAATGTAAAATAAGAAGTGTTAAGGTGATGCTAAGCTGCAGAACATTTTAGAAAAGTTATTCAAGCATTAGGGGTTGCTTACACCCTGGGGAGTCACACATGAAGCAGAGTAAGGTGTTCTGTCCCTCTGATGTGTTGTCATATCTGATATTTTAGTGTATTCTTTTTTTCATTACACTATAGGTCACTATCATTGTTAATACTCTGGATGTTACTTTGTCATTAATTATAAAGATAGTTTTTTCTTCACTTAAATATGTGATCTAAAAAGATTTCCTATGTTCCCCAATATGGTTTAGTTAAATTTAGAGGTCATAGTATTTAGTAGAATAGATTTCTGGTTTGCATTTCTATATCAGACATATTTTTATGGAAGAAGTTTGGAGAACATATAATCCAAGAAATATTTAAAAGTCTATCTGATATATTGAGAAGTAGAAGAGACTGGAAGGAGATGTTAATGAAGGTTATGTCCTAATAAGCAATGAAAAAAGATAGATTCTCCAATAGGTATAAAAGATAATATGGACAATTCAGGGACTCCCTAATCTGCTTGTATTCTGTATCATTTATTGTCATTTATCATGGTCTTCACAAGAAGCACGTTTGAAGACTGGGAAAGTACTGTTAGTCTCAAGTTCAATATGCATGTAATTATCATTATTAACAATCCTAAACCTTAGCTAAAAAAAAATAAGGGAATCTACCTGTAATCTCACCACATTACAACAATTCCCATATATTTTAATGCTCTCCAAATTTTTGACCATATGTGTATGAAATATGTAGCATTTGCAGGAAGATAGAGTCTAGTTAATGTATGCAACAAAAACTTCCTGTCTGCTACGAATACAGAAGAACAAGACAGATCATGTTCCTGCCTTCCTCGAGCTTACTTTCTAGTAGGTAAAACAGTATGCAGATACATATATATTTATTATGTTAGGTTACGATAGGTGCTTTGAAGAAAAATAAAGGGGCAAGAGGGTACAGACCGAAGGGAGATTCATTCTATTTTATAATGTGCGGTAGGAAATGCTTCCCTGATGGGCTAACATTTGAGCAGAAACCTGAGTGAAGGGAGAGCATGAACTCTATGATATGGGGGGTGGAGGGCATTTCAGGCAGGGGTAACAGCATGAGCCAAGACCCTACGACGGGTGTCGTCAAGAAAAGTTAAGAAGGCCCAAATGGTTGGAGAGGACCGTAGGCTAAGGCAACATTGCTAAGGGGCTATTCATCTGGTTCTGCCTCTGCTGGCCATCAAAATCTTGATTCTAATTGTCAGATATATCTACCCAATTCAAGTGTTTATCTAGAAAAATATTTAATGTTGGAATTTACCTTAGATTTTCGAAGACTTCTAGATATGGTGAGAATGACTGAACCTGCACTCTATATTTATATACATTTATTAAATCTTCCAAAATTATAAAAGGGTCTATAGTCAGTTCTTTTCTTCACAAAGATTTATTGTCCTTAGAGATCATAAATAAGAAAATCATCCCTATGACAGTTTAGTCGGGCATTTCTGCCATATGTTCCACTTTATTATTTATTTATTTATTTATTTTTGAGGAAGATTAGCCCTGAGCTGATATCAGCTGCCAATCCTCCTCTTTTTGCTGAGGTGAGGAACACTGGCCCTGAGCTAACGTCCGTGGCCATCTTCCTCTACTTTATATACGGGACGCCTGCCACAGAATGGCTTAACAAGCGATGAGTAGGGGACCCCGATCCAAACCCGTGAACCCTGGGCCACTGAACCAGAGTGCGTGAACTTACCTGCTATGCCACTGGTCCGGTAACCATATGTCCCACTTTAATAATTTGTCTCAATGCTGTGATAACTCCGGATTTGACCCCTTTACGAAGTCTTTGCTTATGAGTTTGCTCAGAGTAGCATCTCAGGATGGGGACTTCTCAATTTGTCTGCTCTGACTATATGAAGGTGGGAAAGTAGGTATCTCTTTTCCTTGGAAAGATACTACCAATGTTTCCAAAATTCAGTATGGAACCATGGAGCCGCCGCTTCCTCTAGTGAGAGTGAGCCCTCATTTCACCTGCAGTCCCTCAAGCCAGTTCAAGACTGCGGCTTACTTTTGTCTGAGAAGAGTATATCATCAGGGAAATTCTTACCCTACCAGCATGGACAATGGAAATCCCTCCCCTTACTGGGAGGTAGAGCTGGAGAGAAAGAGCGGAAGAGTCAGAGATTGAGTCAGGAAGCATAAGAATCGAGGGTCCCTGCTTCCTCCTCTCAGGGCAGGAGGCAAGGTACAGGAGAATTTTGGAAAAGCAAGTTTGCTGTTCATCTCTGGATATCCCTTGGGAAATTCTGAACACTATACTCACTGTGTTTTGAGAATGATAGGCCAGGGCAATAAATTAGAATTGGTTGAGGCAAATGTCTAGGGCAATGGGATTGAGATAGCAGTCTCAGATTCCCACAGCCTGAGCATGGTGCCTAGTAACCTAGAAGGTCCCTGTGCCCTGTTGGCTGACACAGAAGTGCTTAAAAGAACCAGAGAGTACAAGAGGGCTGCGGAGAATGTCTTGTTGCTGTAGAGGGGCCCTGGACTTCAGCAGCTGCTGTGAGCACAGAGACCAAATGAACCAGGTATGTCCAAGTGCAGCTCAACAGATACGGACAGAGAATTCTCGTGACTAATTGGGTTAAACTGGATTGTAGGAGAAGGTAGCTTAACCCCCTGAGACCATAGGTTCCCTTAGTAGAGAAGCCAGAAGAATGAGAAAGGGAATAATTAAAAATTCAATGAGTTTATACAATGAGAAATCGGAGTAATAGCAAAAGAAATTGTTGACCCTAAAAAGATCAAGCTCGCTTGAAAATATTTGAAAGATTTTTTTATCTACCTCGTAAAAATGGAAACTTGAGACAGATGACATCATCTTTGGATTTTAAAAGTGCATTTTTTGTACATCTAAATTACAGTGTGCAAATTTCAACTCTTGCTGTATTAATTTATTTGGCATACTAGACAGTAAAAGACTTACCGTAAGCCATGCGAACTGCCATAAGCCCAAACTGATGAATTTGTGGCTTTTAAACCACAAACAATCCTCAAGAGAGAAGACAACGAAATTTCCACAACTCTTCTTTATTTTTACATCTTTGAAAATTTGCACTCCCACCATCATGTCGTCAAATTGTGGTTCAAATTCCTCTCAGGGCCCCCCTAATGCATCTTTGTAAATCCTTAAGTTTCCAGAATTTAGCAGCATCTACCTTGGTTGCCTTGCTTCTGTAGTGTCTGTCCCAGCTCACCAGGCCCCGAGCTCAAGGTGGCCTCCTGCATATCCTGAGCCTGTCCCAACCAGTATCAATATATCATCCATGGACCTGCCTTCCTTCTCAAAGCATCATCTAACTTACTTTTTTAAAAAGTACACGTCTGAAGATATGAGCTCACGTTAGACCATTAATCTAGGATATCTACTCTCATGTTATACATGGCTACTGCCCACATTCCCCACCTTGCTTCTGAGGGCTGATAAATTATTTGCCTTAAACAGGTCTCTGGTCCTCTGGGAGGATGTTCGAAGTCCATTACCGCTTTTGTTGCATTTGCTTTTGCCCCCCAGAAATATTCCTCTAAAAGTTTGGAGTCTATGGTGGATTGTACTTCATTGGTTTACTTATAGAGTATGACTTGGCTTGGGAGCAGTTAAATAATCTGCTTTGTATTATTCAGAGTAAATAACATTAGCTGCTGTAACAAGTATTAGTGGTTTATTTCTCGTTGCAGTCTGAAGCAGGCTGAATGCCTTTCTTCAAAGTAGTCATTCCGGAATTTCACCTCCACCATCAGTGTGACTACACAATCTCAGAATCCTTTGGTCCTAGCCACGTAGATAAAGCAAAGTGTGTTCAAGAGGCATTTTGGGGGTTACGCCTAGAAGCAGTTTACATCAATTCCATCCACATGTGCACGGACCTGCCTTATCTCTCAATAGGTGATATAACTTTTTAAAGAAAGTCCATGTCTGAAGAGAGGCTTGAAATATATAGTACATATGTGTATGGGTGAGCACTTGCCTGCCGTTGTCTGTCCTCTGGTCACCAAATATCAGATGGCTTTCACCTCTTCACCCATAGAACACACTAACCCCGTCCTCAAGGGAGACAATGTGAGATCCAGGCAGTCAAGGTAGCTGGCTCAAAGTCCACAACCTCAGGGCTCTGTAGTCCTTTCCATCAAACCCAAATATGCTTCCTCTTGCTCCTTTAATCTACAAACTAAAATAACAAGTCATCCTTCCCTCCTCTCACCTCCCATCCCTGATATACCATAGTGATCAGGACAGAATAAACTTCATAAACCTCTTATTGGGAAAAGGGAAGGAAGGAAGACCCTCAGACTTCGCTGGTTCATAGCTATGTTGGAATCCCATGCAGCTGCCTCTGTAAAGAACCACTTTTTGGGGTGGTGGGGAAAGCTCTTGGTTGGTCTCCAGTTCTGTTCTCTAGGAAAGAATTTCATCCGGTATTTGTGGTGCCTCTTTCCTTTGCCCTCTGCCTTCCTCATCCATTATTCTCTTTGGCCATATCTGAAATGGCTGTTGGTCGCTATAAAGCCTTTAAAACCTGCCTCTTGCTTGTGAAAGTTTAGGGGCCCATGGGAAGTTTTACGTCTCAATCAATCAAGTTATTATTAATTTTTTTCATCAAGACTCTTGGTTGTTTAGATGATACATTTTTCTCAAAAACTTAGTGGGCTTCTGAACTCTGTGCTTCCAGCCATTTCCATTTGCCAATTACCACACTCAAAGTTCCTTTTTGTACATAATTCTCAAGTGGATTTATTTCTTTTCTTCCTCATCCCTCAGCCTCTCACCTTATTGGCTGCTTGTTTGTGACTGTCTCAAACATTGTATTTGGGTGGGGGAGTCACACTTTTAATATGATCATTGCCACAGATTTAAAGATTGATTGGTTAAGGCTTGTTTCTCAAAGCCTCTTTCAATCTTATCTTATACTGGTTTTATTTTTTTTTTTTTTGAGCAAGACTAACCCTAAGCTAACATCTGCCAATCCTCCTCTTTTTGCTGAGGAAGACTGGCCCTGAGCTAACATCCATGCTCATCTTCCTCTACTTTATGTGTGGGACGCCTACCATAGCATGGCTTGCCAAGCGGTGCCATGTCCGCACCCGGGATCTGAACTGGCGAACCCCGGGCTGCTGAAGCAGAATGTGCGCACTTAACCGCTGTGCCACTGCATTGGCCCCTCAAGTTGAAAATTTAAGGAATGGGTTAAACAACACATCAGACAGCTAAGGAAAGAATTAATGAACTTACAACATTAGCAATAGTAGATGGTGCTAGCACTGAATATTCTCACTATTAAAAATATTTACCATATATAGACAAAGAATATTAATAAGCAATTTGGAAAAGAAGAAATACACATGACCATTAAGGAAAGTTTTTTAAAAATTACAATCTCACTTATATTTCAAGAAATGCATATTTTGTTTATTAGCTTGGCAAGGCTTAAAGGGTGACATCAAGTGTTGGCCTGGGTGTAGGGAAATGAAAAACTCCACACACTTCTCTTAAGGGGCAAAAATTGGCACGGAATTTCTGGAGGACACTTGTTTCAAAGGGCATAATGGGCAAAGTCTTTGACTCAGAAATTTCACTAAAAAAATTTTTCCTTAGGAATATAATTTCACAGATGCACCGAGATGTTATGTAGAAACTGTTCCTCGAAGGATCTTTGTAGTAGGAACAAATTGTAACAATCATAAATAATTAAAATATCCAAAAGAGGTTTTGTTGAATACACTGGGATAGTATTAACTATTGACTATAATTGTGTGGATATTTATCAATATGGTATATTAAGTGAAAGAAGGAACTTTTAGAAAAATGTATGTGATACTTCTATGTATTTCTAAATATGGGCACAAATTTATACACGTATGTGCAAAGGAAAAATCTGAAAGCAGGTATAGCAAAATTTAAACATTGAATAGCTCTCTATGTTTGAATTTCAGTTGATCTTACATTATTTTTTCTTGGCTGCATTTTTATTTTTAATCTTTCTTTTATTAGGTGAACATGTATTACCCAAGTGATAATTTTTATAGACACAATTTGCTGATTTGAAAGGCAGAAATAGTGACATGGTTAACTTATATTATGATTTCTGATGCGGTTGAAGAATTTCCCCCAGTATTTGTTTCCTCTTTTTCTTTTGTGATTTGTATGCTCACAGGTTTTACAATATTATTTTAGTTTTTTTCTTTTCCTGTGGAATTTAGAGGTCTTCATGTATTTAAATTTATATAGTTGGTTTCTCATTACAATTGCATTTAAATTACAGCAATAACCACATCTACATATATAGTATTAAGAGTCTAAGTTTGTGTAAGGCTTTATAATGTAGAAAGTACTTTCATATATTTCTCTCCAACAGCCTATTGCTCCCAACAGCTACTCCAAACTGTCACAGCTCTACTCAAGTCAGACTGTGCCATTCTCTCTCCTCACACTCAGCAGATAACCTGATGCCTCACTCCACAGACTGGAACTCTTCCAAATTCCTTCCCATCTCTCTCCTCCACCCTTCCCACTCACGGTCACATAGACATCTGTCTGCAAATACACGTACCCTTATCTCTACGCACCCACCAGTGGAGAGAATTGTCCTTCTACCTGGATCCTGGATCCTGGCCTCTGTCACCTCCTTGGTAATCTTTAGTCCATTGATAACCTCTCACTTTCTTCTGTGTGTTTCTCTTTGTTGCTTCATTTTCCTCTGTTTTTTAAGCAACTTAAATTTCCATCTGCCTAAAATAAAAACAAGACAAACAAACCCCCATGAAAAAGCCCAAACCCTTCCTTGGGCTTTTCTTAACAAGTTAGTGACATAAAGGACCTGTGATCGCGTTGAGCTCTAAGCGTTATTGAACACTCAGAAAGCCTCTGGCCCTGTAATAGTTTCTGGAGCAACATTGGTGAATAAGTCACATACCTTTGAGGAGTTTGCTATTGTCCTTTTACGTAGTTAGAGCTCTGGGGGTGATTGACACATGGCTTACAGTGGAGCTGCATTCAGGCAGCGGCAGCTTCTATGAATCCTGTTGGGGAAGCTTTGAATAAAGGAGGAAATGACTAGTTAATTAAGTGAAGATCCCAGATCTTCCTCCAATCTTCAGAAGAGAACTACGAATGTCTGTTGGCTAACAGATATCATCCTTCTTCTTTCCTTCACTGTCAAGATTCTGAAAAGAATGGTCTATGATCATCCACTGTGATCAGGCTTCTGCTTTCTTTACTGAACTAAGATGACAAGAGAAAATTTTCTGTATGCCTTTCTATCCTGACTTCTCTGAGACATTTGGCAGTTGACCATCTCTCTCTTTCCTGAACCCCTTTTCTCCTTTCTCTTCAGTGTCGCTTCCACCATCCCTCTGGCTGCTTTCCCTCAAGATCCTTTATGGGCTTCTTTCTCTCCGCTTATCCTCTGCCTCTGTTCTCTTCGTTCTTTCCCTGGCCTCTGTTCTCTTCATCTGCAAGCTCTTCTCCCACATGGATATTAAAAGCATTGAGGAAGGAACAGATTAAAGATTGATGTAATCCACAAACAAATCTTAAGAAAACTGAGGAAAGGAGAACCTAAGTGTTATTTCCAAGATCTCATATCCAATGACAGCTAGAAAGATCCTGAACTCATCCTGGGTTTCCCAATGTCAAATCCATCCGAGTGTTCTGATGCAATTCTTCTGAAAATAGTTTTTGAACCATTCCACGCTGCCAGGTACTAGGATGTTACATCAGGAATATTTAAATAGGTACTTTCATCCTCCTTTAATAGCTCTCATTCTTTTTTTTTTTAATGTGATGTTTATTAGCATCAGCAGGAATAAAATTTGCCCTGGATACCATGAAGATTCAAAGATAAAATTATTTTATTTTTTTTCCATTGTGAAATTTCAGTTGTGCTTTATTATTTGTCGGTCACCATATATATGTGCCCCTTTACCCTTTATGCCCACCCCTAACCCCTTTCCCCTCTGGTAACCACTAATCTGTTCTCTTTGTTCATGTATTTGTTTGTCTTCCACACATGAGTGAAATCGTAGGTGTTTGTCTTTCTCTGTCTGGTTTATCTCACTTAATACCCTCAAGTTCCACCCATGTAGCTGCAAATGGAACAATTAAGGATAAAACCCTTAATATAAGTGAGAGTAACTTAAAGCAATGTGCAACATGGGGAAACAGCTATTAAAAATAAACAAGCTCATAGAGTCCAATGTTACAATCAAGCATAGGCGTATATATATATATATATATGTATATAGATATGTGTGTATAACATTTATATCCATATGTAAGCCTATTAGACGGCATTTCTACAACTTACACATTTATATTATTAATGTATAGTTTTGTACAGAGTTCATCTTTTGCAGAATGCTTTTGAGTGTTTACAGGGTAGAACACTAGGAAAGGGCAGGTTGGCACTGCTTGACAATGTGTTTCAGCTGGCCTGTGGCGCTGCTGGTCCCACGCCTCACAGACAAACCCCTGACCCAGCCTGCATGTTCTTCTGATGCTCCTGCCTGGTTTGCTGAGGGATCTCTGTGAAGCACGGGACTTCTAGGTACCATGACTATCCAAAGAGGTGACCCAAGCTTAGCTCCTATTGTCCGGGCTTCCTGCTTAGTGGATACAGGGCAGGATGGGGTGGGGGATAATCTGATTTATGTACATGGAAATTGGAGAGCAAACATATGTAAATAAAGGACTTCTGGGACACGCAAAGGAAAAAAACCTCAAAACCCTGAAAGAATGTGTAAAAAAGTAACAGTTTGTTTCTGAGCATTAGGCATGCTTATTTTCTTCTTTTTCTCTTTCTGGCTTTCTGAATTTTAAAAATAATTATCAGATATTGTTTTTATAGTCAGGAAACATGTCATGAATATGAAACTTCAATCTATTTGTGCTAGGATGGTTGGCCCCCAGTCCGCAATACCTAGTAATTAATTGATTTTGTAGTATCCATAATAATTATTAGAAGGATCAGATCTTTAACCATTCATAAGATTTGTTTTGCTGATCTTCTTTTGTCATTTTGCTGAATTTTTGTAGGAGTTGTTTTTACAATAAAAATTTTATAGGCAAATACTCTGGGTATTGCTCAATCAGAACACTTTATTCCATCAAATTCTCAAACTGTTAACCAGAGAATGGAATCATGATGAGATCATTAAAAAGGCAATTTGGCACTTAGAAACCATTCCACACACTATTTACAAAAGTCTCTTATGGATGCCAGTGAAATCATGACGACTAGTAGTTTTAACATTGATATTATTATTATGATGCAAAGTTCCCATCTAATTATAATATGTCAACATTTGAGCACGATTTACAAATTCTATCTTGTCTTCCTTTACCAGAATGGGAAAAATAAAGGATGAAAGTTAAATGATTTACTCAAAGATACACATCATCATGTTAAACATCTGGGACTAGAACTCTGGTCTCTGACATTTAATTGAGTACTCTATTCATTTGAGCATATTTCCCATCAACTATGCCATTTGCAGTAAGTAATCCTTAAAGAATCAGTTTATTTAAAAATACGTTCTGTGAACAGTAACCATAATTTGGCTTTAGTTTCAATTTTGCAAATTACCCAAGTCTTTTTGGAGAGGTCATGAAAAGAGAAAGTCAGGATATGGAGGAAGATCATATATAATACCAAGAAATAGATTTGAAAATGTTTGAGACAAAAATTCCCTCATACTATTTTTTCTTTCAGATTTTAATTCCATCTAAGTCTGTTTTCTCGAATTTTGTAGCAAGTGAGACAGATACATAGGAACTTTCGCCCAGGCTTTTAACATTTGCTTCCGATTTGAGCTGTCAGTGTTGCAAATTTTCTTCCTTACAGTACTTCTGTTCCATTTTGTTTTAGTCCTCTTGAAATCATGAAAAAAGTAAAAAATGGAATATTTTAACGTTTTTCAACTTGTGGGTAAAGTTTGGGATACATGGAGACCTCATTTTATATTTGGTTTGAGTTACTTTATTCACTTTTAGTTTTAATAAAATGTGAAACAAGAAAAATCCCTCTAGTGGATAAGCCTGTTTATTTTATTGTGCTCTGTTTAGTTATTCAAGGGGAAAAAAAAGTTACAGAAGTGTAATCATTGCCATCTGTTGTATTTGAAGTAAAATCTAGCTCAAAAGTCAAAAAAGTCATGGCAACAACTTATAAAAACAACTACAATAATATCAACTCACTATGGTTACTGGTGAAACTTTATTTTTTCCCAAATGAAGTAAGTTTCCTTAGAGGATTATTTTAACATTTGATTTATATCATTATTAAATTTGCCTCCAAGATCATCAAAGTCTCTAATAACATTGTTATTTAACTCTCTTCCTGATAGGAGATTAGCAGGTTTTTCTGTCACTCTGACTCAAACCTCATCAGAATTCCCTCTTTGGAGAGTATTACTTTTAAGAACTTCCTAGCGTAAGATTTTAAGGACAAATATGTGTATATATGTGTATACATTTTCCCATAGTATTAATTGGCTACTGTTACTGGGAAATAAAAATGCAAATTTGGTCAAGCATAGGATTTTCATTGCAGCTTAAAACATTTGTTCCTATAGCGGTACCGCCTTAGGCCATACTTTTCTCTGGTTCTTCTTTAGAAACTCTAGTTGTAAAACAGTAGGTGGGCTTCAAGGTAGACATGTCTTATGTAAGATTGTCCTCTCTGATGGAATACAGGCATAATACGGCAATAACATGGCACCAACAGGCTTCTTCTGAAATCAGCAGAGCTCGTATTTAAAGACACTCATTGGAATGGCCAAGGTATTTACTTGATTTTTATTCTTCAAAAGGGAACTTTAATTACTCTACAAAAGGAAAAAAGAACATTCTGCTACATCCATGCATACACATTCTAAAATCATAGATTTTTACCCCTTTAAATATTTTTCAAAAGAAAACATAATCAGAGTTATTGTGGGCATTCAAAAATATAGCATATTTTAGAGAAATTAGCATCAAACTTACTGTCAAGTTATTTAATATTTTCTCTACTTCTATTCCAGGAGTGAAATAACTGTATAATTCGAACAAATAATTTAAATTATTGACGCCAAATTTTCATTTGTAATATAAAATTCACAATCATTACTTTTGCTATCTAAGAAAAGGATTGTGATTTATAAATAAGAAAATAAATTTGAAAATGCTTTGGGTTTTTTTCAGGACAACATTTTGTGAAAGCCGATTTTTGCAGTTTCTACATTGGCAAAACTTGAACGAATGTGATTTTTGGTGTTGGCAGGGTTTGTGTATGTGTGTGAGTGTTTGGTGGAGAAGAAAATGTGGAGAAGAAAATCATTCATTCAACACATATCTTGCTCACCTGTTATGTATGAGGCACTGTGCCAGTGTAGTGTAGGATTTATAACCGAGGTTTACGGAGTTTCTAGGCCACACTAGATGGGGAAGATAACATATATTTGTATGGCTACACACCACCCTTGCTTGTACAATCTTATGCCAGACCACACAAGCCTGGGAGTAAATATAGGATTATTATTATTATTATTATTATTTTCCCCAAGGAAGATTAGCCCTGAGCTAACAACTGCTGCCAGTCCTCCTCTTTTTACTGAGTAAGATTGGCGACCAGCTAACATCTGTGCCCACCTTCCTGCAATTTTTATATGTGGGACGCCTGCAACAGCATGCTTTGATAAGTGCTACAGTAACCACCTGCTGTGTTTTCTTTTTCTTCTGAAATGATTTGTTTATACATGCTCAAAAAAAAGCTAGCAGGTGACTTATGTGAGCTACTGGATACTATCAAAATCTTTATTTGTGTGCACGTGTGTTGTATACATGTGCATGTCCCATGTTGCCTTTTTTCATTCTCAGAGACACCAGACTCGTTTTCTGCGCTGGGATGACTATACTCTGTTCCCCACCCCAAACTAAAAGTTGTAAAGCTGTTGAGGCCACAGGGTTTTCCTGGGTCTGCCAACCTTGCTGTTTAAGCACCTACTGAAAATTTAGCGTCAAAGCGATGTCACAGGTGACGCTGCTCTGTGAGCTGTGTGAAAACCCTTCACGTGCTGGGAGAGCTGATGGTCCTCAGGCCCTACAGCTGTGGTGTGTAACCTAAAATAGGGAAAATTCTTTCTCTCTACCTTTATGGCGTGTACACCAACAATATTCAGAATTTTATTGAAGCATTCCTTTATTTTCGCTTGCCGGTAGCTCCTCTCTCCCTGAGATTCAGACATAAATCCCCAGGTATAGGGAAGGAAGGCTGTTTCAAAATCACTCAATCCTCTAATAATGAGGGTGTTGTTATTGGAAGAATCTTGTGTGCCTACCCTTTCTTTCCTTAGACTGAAGTCTTTCCCACAGTTTATTGTCTTTATGCAAATCTATTCCTGTGCTCATCTCACCTGTCCTGAACTTTCTAAATCCTAAAATGAGAACAATTTGTACACAGCTGGGATTCCTGTCACATAAAAGAGAAGAGACAAGGAGTTATAGGACTTCAGAGAAGAAAAAGAAAATCTTTGTCTAAGAAGATTTCGTAAATTAATATTTGAGCTGATATTTGAAGAATTGAGGAGAGGATATGATCAGATAGGCAGAGTTAAGAAATTTCAACTTGTAAATGGGAATCAACAAAAAATCTAGTTCATGTGGTAAATTTTTTTTGGTAAGATTTTATTTTTTTCCTTTTTAAGCATCGAGAATTTAACATAGGGAATTAAGCATTTACAAAAATGTGTAGAAGGAGGGAAGGAGTGGGGACTGCAAGCTGGTCCTACAGGAAAAACTCCCAGAGCATCAAAGAATTGACTCACCAGAATCTTCTCACGCTCCCTCTAAGAATGCTATGAGCAAACTTACTATTAAATTTACGAACACCCCAAAAGGGAGCTGGTATCCAGGGACTGGAAAGTTGCAACTGCTGCTGTCACAGTAGACACTGGGCACCCAGCAATGAGGAGAGGGAACAGCAGAATGACTTTCAGAGACATCTCACATCTTTACAGCTTGTTTTCTGGCAGAGGATATTGGCCTGTGGCTCACTCTTCCCATTCTAAATATTGTGCAAATACATCTAATTGGTGGCATCTAATTTGCCTCTAGATCACTAGCTCAACGATAGATCAGAAAATATTTTCGTCAGAAAAATTGGCAAACAATACACATCAGAGCTTCCTTGCCCCTCTCCTTCCCCAGAAAACTGGCTTTTAAACATTTATTAGCACATTGTTAGTATATTGACTCAATCCACAGTGTCTTCCATATTTTGCACAAGATATGTAATACGGAAATAAAAGTGTAAAGCAACACTGGAATTTTATGTTTATAAGATTAGAATTTTCATGAAGGATTTGATGTTGACAGATACAAAGCTATTCCTTTCATTAATTTTTGGTAAAGATTCTTACAAATAAAGCTCAGGACCTCATTACACCACTCTGGCCTGATATATTAAGGAACTAAAGTAACAACTGGTACGGTGAGCCTACTTTTATATCAGTAAACCCACGGATCTATCCCTATTCAAGAATACCGCATTTATTAATAACCTATTGTCTCTGTCCTGACCCATGTTTACAGTTTGAAGCTGTCTAGAAATAAAGATGCTGTGGAGATGTAATATGACACAATGACCAATTTGTTTCTACCATCCAAACATCATAGATATTATCACGTTCAATTGGAATTAAAAATATCATTAGTGGCTGAGGCAGTTTATCTCCATAAGTATAGACATTTTCAGTTAATATCACAATGAAAATTATTCTAATATTAGTCTTTTAAAAAAATTGTATGTAGGTTGGGAGGAAGGATTTCAATAAGCCCTTGACTTAGATAATGGTAATTAGATTCATTTTGATTTAGGCCAAAGTAATCCTTTTTTTGTCTTTTAAATTTCAAAATGTTTCTAAATGCCATATGGGTATAAACTGAAGGAAAATCAAAATGGTTTGGTTTTTGTAGGATCAAGGTTAGACTTTTACGGGAAGACATTCTACCCTTTCTTAAACTGTGTTCAAGGACAGTAAGGAGATAGAACTTTTAAGAAGAATGGAATTAATGATGTCTTATGTAGAGTTAATGACAGGAAGCAACTGTGGTCACATGGGCTCTAGATATTTATCTAGCACTCAAAAGGAGTCTGATATTATACTTAGTTCTAGAGCTGTGTAGACCTACACAGATGAAAGGGTCACATAATTTGGAGGAGATTCCAGTTGGCCTTTCGTATCCTTTGGTGATTGACACAACTCCTGAAAATTGAGCCTCCCTTAAGGAGAGGCAGCTTCTATGGATTATGTTGGAAATGTTTGAATGAAAGGAAAAATGGTGAATGAATCACATAAAGATCTAAGATTAAGTCTACAAGAGAGAACTATGGGTGTCAGCGGCAGGAGCAGCGGAAATGACAGGAGTGTAAGCAGCCTGTGTGTAGTCTTCCTACTGGGTACAGAGTGGTTAGCAGAGCTGGTGGGAAGGGACCTCCCTCTGAAAAACTTTTTAACAGCAAGTAAAGTGAGTCCTACATGCGAACCTTCTGTAGCGAAAGACTGTGCTTGAGTTTGGGGAGCTTACTTCCCTTGTCACCAGTGAAGGGAGGGGGACCTGCCTGTTATCCACTAACAGATATTTGCAGGGCTCCTTCTCATTATCATGACAAACAGGAGAGACTGAACTTGTTTAGATGGGCTGATTTCTCAAATTTTCTGAGTAAGAATTTTGGCCAAGAGAGAGCTGATACCCCTAAAAATAATTCTTGGTGACATTGGCTTTTTCTGACGCTGGATTTACAAGGATAAGCAAAACAGATCAATGTCAGTGACATGAAATCCCTGTGAAGTTAACTTTACTCTCCCTTGCTTTCTAAAACATTTAATTGAAAATCTATTTGAAGGACTTTCAGATAAAGTAATTACCTGCACACTAACTCCTAGCTTCCCCTCCTCCATTCTGATGGTAATGATAAAATAATAGGGAAACCCAGAATTCATGTTGGTAACCAGGAAAAATTTCTTTAAATTTGTCATAACATTTCAGAAATTTATGCTTGATATGGCATAGATCAATGGGCTCTCTAAGAGCCAAATTTGAAATTTTCCTTTTTGATGACTAGGTTAGCATAGAAAATTCTGGTAAACTCCTACAGAACTTGAGTGAACCCTTGGGGGAGAAAGAAACATTCCACTTGGAGTCACTTTCACTACTGAAATTTAAGGCATTTGAAAGGACCTGCATCCAAGGACCCACAGGCCCCAGGGAACTACAGATCTGGCAGCAAAGTGGGAATCTTATCTGACAGCCTTACGCTTATAAGACAGTTTGAAAAGTAATAAAGGACCGAAAGTTAATAAAATAAATGGAGAAGGAATGAGAACCTGCTTAGAAACAGATAGAAATACAAAGGAAATTAGCTGTGTGACCTAAGAAAATTAAGCATGCAATAACATAATTAAAACTTGCATTGTGAACTATAACGATTGAAGTCTGAGATACAGCTAATGAAAGCAATGTAAATTTCCATGGAGGGTCTGGCAGTTAGGGATTTAAAAAAATGAATAACTGAGAGCAGAACTTGAATAGAGATTCTCACAAAATAATAGTAATCAAAAAGAAGACAGTAAGCAATAGCCAAAGAAATAAAGGAAGAACATTTTCTAAGTCCAAGATGAACTTGAATCTACACATTGACTGTTCTTCCCTGGAACAAGGAAAATATTAATGAAAAGAGACTAATATCAAGACAAAATCTAGTGAAATTTTTGAATGTGGCAATCAGAGAAACAGTCCTATAGCATTTGGTCAGGAGATAAAATAAAACTATCAGTTTTAAAGAAAGAAAAACCAGCTCAACCCCAAAACTACAACACATTAAATACAAGAGATAGTGGGACAACATCTATGTTTTTAAGGGAAAACATGCGATCTAGGATTTCTCTACCAGCAGAATTGATATTCATTTGCATTAATAACTATATCTTTTTATGGAAAAATTAGCAGTGAAAATTGAAACAAAAAAATGAAGTTTAATTGTGAATATGCACAAAATGCAAATGTCATGAAAATATTTAAAAATGAGAAATACACTGAAAAATAAAAATAATGAACTGACTCTAAAATCTCAGCTAATATTATTGATAGCATAACACGGATTTGGAAGGACTAATGGATGGAGGAATTTTACAACCATGAGAATAAGTGACTTGGAAATAATTAAATATTGAAGTCAATATTTAGAAAAATTTAAAAAATGAGAAAATGCAATAGAATTTTAGTAAGCATAAAATCAGAAACGAGTAGCCAGAAATTATTAAAAAAAATGAGAAATGATAAATAAAACAAATTGTTTGCCATATGAAAAGACATATAAAATTTTAACTAATTTAATCAAGCTGAAAGAATTACTCCTCTGAGAAGTGGCATGAGGAGCTTAAACTTATTTTTTTCTTTAAAGAGCTTAAACCTAAAATCATAACCATTTTTATAATATTTATTGCAAGCTAGTTATTGAGTGCCTATTTAATGCTAAACCATGTTCTAGAAGTAAAAGATAGTTCGATGTACTAAACAGACAAAGATCCACGCCCCGGTGGAGATTATATCGCTACAGTAGAGAGAGAGGCAATAAGCAGTGACCATAATAAATAGGTAAATTATGTTAGGAAATGATACATATACTCTGGAAAAAAAAACAAGTAAAGCACGGAAAAGGTGATTGGAAGTATGGGAGGCAACTACAAATTGGACATTCTGAAAGCTCTCGATAAGAACGTGACCTTTGGGCAAACACTTGAAGAAGATGAAAAATTTCATCACCTCGATAGTTGGAAGGAGAGTGATCCAGGCAGAGGAACCAGCTAGTGCCAAACCATTTCCTCCTGATTGCACAGCTGGATTATTCTTCCCTGTAGTCTGGGAGGGGATGTAAAATTAATTCTTGCCAACAGAGTGTGAGCAGAAGTGGTTTACGCTCCTTCTACAAGGGGCCCCTAAACCTGCAGTCATATTCTCAGCCAGCTCACTCTCACCTCCTCTCTGTGACTCTGTCTCTTGTCCCTATTTCTATCTCTCTCTCTCTGTCTCCTTGTTTGCCAGTTGGGTGGAGGAAATCCAGCAGAGCACACCAAGATGGCCTTAGGGAACAGCAGAGTCACATGATGGAAGGAGTCTAGATTCCTGAGTCACCTTTGGGAGGAGAGACTTCTAGAAAAGCCACCCACACTGCATCACATTGTAACATTGTGTTGAGCCAGCAAAATGTATTATTTTCAAACAGGGAGCTCTGTTTATCTATCATTACTTACTCTGACTAATGCAGAAATGATTATAAGGACTTTATCTTTTAATTCGAGTAAGATGGGGAGCCAGGGAAGAGTTTTGAGCAGAGGAGTGATTTGATCTGACTGACATTTTAGGAGTTTCCCTCTGGCAGCTCTGTTGGTGGCTGACTTTGGAGGTGCAGGAGCATAAACAAAGAGACCAGGTAAGAAGCTATCGCAATAACTCTAACAAGAACTGATGGTGCCCTGGAGCACTCCACGAGCAGTGGAGATGATGAGAAATTGTCAGCCTCCAGGTAGATTTTGAAGGTAGATCCAACAGAATTTCTGCTCACATTGGATATGGGAGTGAAATAAAGGCTGATGCCAAGGTTTTTGACCTGAGCAACTGGGAGGATCGAGTATCTATCCCCTACATGCAGAAAGTGGTGGGCGGAAAAGATTTGGTGGAAAGATGAAGTTAGTTTTGGATATGTTGAGTTTCAGGTGTTGAATAAGCAGTTGGATATGAGCCTGGTTTCAAAGAGATTTAATAAACTAAAAATGTTAAAATAAATCACGTCAATGGTATTATTTTAATCACATAAACTTTTAAAGAATACCCTGTATGACAAAATGTAACTGTCAATTTGTCTACAGTGTCTGGATAATATTGGATATTACTATTCATCAAACGTCTTCCTTGAGAATGATATCCCATTTTAGTTTGCTTTTCTTCAGTTACTATTGAAAATAGGATTTTGTCATGTTTAGGGTCTATCTGTATTTCTGTTATGAATTACTCATATCATTTACACATTTTTCTATGGCGGAGATTTATATCTTTATAGATTTATAAAACCCTTAGTGTATAATGATATTTGATCATTTGTCTCAGATATATTTTGCCAATGTATTCTCTCCATTTTTTTTCACTTTTTGCAGTTACAAAATCTCAGAAATTTGATGCAAAATCATAAATAAAAATGTTAATTATTTGTCTCTCTCTCTTTTAATATAGAAGACAAGAGAGAAGAAAAGAGAATAATACTTTTCTAGCTCCATTTATTTCTGTAACTTGGATTCTTATAGAAATATGCTTTTCCTTAAGCTATTTCAAGAAATTGCCTTCTGTTTTGCAAAATAATCTTCCTATTTTAACATCAAATCTCTTGGAGTGCAAGGGTTGGGATCAGCAGAAACTGAGGTCTATAGAGTTCCTATGGCCTTTTGATAGCTTCCTTTATGATCTGAGATTTGGTTGGATAGCAAGTATCATCAAAAGGAGGCCATAAGGGGACCATGAGAATCTTCCCAGGATGTTCTGAAAACCTTGACCCCAGGATGACTCTCAGATCAGTCCTGGAGAGCACTGTCAGTAATCAGGAGACTGGAATGTGAATTGGTAGCAGAGAAGACTCAAAGAATTTTGGACAAACACCATTCTTTTGCCTGAGCTGTTTTGAACATCTTCACCACAGATAGCTTTTGCTTCATTGTGAAGCTAACACTTGGTATATGCCAGTTGAAATATTTTTTGTCTCTAACTTCCAGTCTGGAAGGTTTCTGAATCCCAGCATATCTGCTCTTCGTCCTCCTTATTCCTCCCAGTCCTTGAACAATTCAACCTTCCCTCCCTCCCTTCTTCCTTCACTCCCATCATCCTTTTTCCCTTCTCTCTCTCTCCTTCAAGTACTATGTCTATTTTAACTTTCCTTTTTTTTTTAAAGATTGGCACCTGAGCTAACAACTGTTGCCAATCTTCTTTTTTTATTTTCCGCTTTTTCTCCCCAAATCCCCCCAGTACATAGTTGTATATTTTAGTTGTGGGTCCTAGTTGTGGCATGTGGGATGCCGCCTCAGTATGGCCTGATGAGCGGTGCCATGTCCGCGCCCAGGAACCAGACCGGTGAAACCCCGAAGTAGAGTGCACAAACTTAACCACTCGGCCACGGGGCTAGCCCTATTTTAACTTTCATAATGGCTTTGTTTTCCATTCTCTTAGCTTGATAATTCACTTATTTTTACCTTGTTATTTTCTTTTTTGTTTCTTTAGTTTTACTGTGTTATTCTATCCAATTCCTTAAGTTGTATGATTAATGTATTAGTTATCAGCCTATCTTCTTTTATAATGTAAAGAGCAGGCTGTACATTTCCCTGTAAGTTCTCTTTTCTTGTATTCAACAAGTTATTTTTTTTTTTTAAAGATTGGCACCTGAGCTAAAAACTGTTACCAATCTTTTTTTTCCCCCTGCTTTTTCTCCCCATATCCCCCCAGTACATAGTTGCATATTTTAGTTGATGGTCCTTCTAGTTGTGGCATGTGGGACACCACCTCAGCATGGCCTGATGAGTGGTGCCGTGTCCACGCCCAGGATTTGAACTGGAGAAATCCTGGCTGCCTAAGTGGAGCGCGAGAACTTAACTGCTCGGCCACCAGGCTGACCCCTCAACAAGTTTTTACATGCAGTTTTACATAACATATTTGCATTATATGTCAGTTTTAGATAAGGAATTTCCATTATATTTCTTTATTGACTCATGAGTTAAGATATTTTAAATTTTTTTGAAAGAGATATAAAACATTTTATTTTATCAACAATGATTTCTAACAATTCTATCTGATCTGAGGATGTGTTCTGTATTAAACCAGTTCTTTGAAATTTGTTGAGACTGGTTTATAGCCTATTACATGACCAGTTTTCTGCGTTTAATTTAGTAGAATGTGTTTCTTAATTGCTAGTTTAAAGT
This sequence comes from Equus caballus, assembly GCF_041296265.1. Lineage (NCBI taxonomy): Eukaryota > Metazoa > Chordata > Mammalia > Perissodactyla > Equidae > Equus > Equus caballus. The sequence continues at coordinate 56,523,217 of NC_091703.1, read as the reverse complement.
TTTATATAATCTCTTTAGATCAAGCTTGTTGATTGTGCTGTCTAAATGTTCCATATCCTTTCTGGTTGACTGATCGATTACTGAGAGAGAGATGTTAAAAATTCCCACTACATTGGTGATTTTTCCGTTTCTTTCTGTGGTGGTCTCAATTTTCTTGCCTTATCTATTTTGTGGCTCCTTTATTGAGTGCATGGAATTTTAGAAGTATTCTAACTTCCTTGTTAATTAAAATGTTCATTATATAGTAAATCTTTTTATGTCTAATCATGCTCTTAGCTTTAAACTTATCAGTCGGCCATCATCAGCTTTCTTTTGGCAAGTATTTATAGATTTGTCTCATTCCATCCTTTTACTCTCTATCTTTCTGGTTCATTAAATTTTAGAGTATCTCATAAACAGTATGTAGCTTGATTTTTGTACCCAATCAATATGGAAATTTTTTGTTTTTATTTGTGAACTTAATCTATTTAAATGTATTATAATTGCTGATATGTTTGAATTTATTTCTACTTTCCATTTTGTGTTTTTTCCATGTTTCTTTTTCCTTTCTTTTAGGTTTTCTTTCTGTCCTTTCTCTTTCTGGTTTAGAGATGATTTATCTGCTCTATATTCTTTTAATTAGTATTCTAGAAACTATAACATGCAATCTAAGCCTACTGAATCAACATCTTTACTCTCCTCCTGAGACAACTTTTACTGCCTTGAGCCTTTTCCTGGCTCCCATGCTATTATTATGGAGCATTAGTTCAATCTTTTTTTTTCCAATCCTCCTAGGTAAGGCTTGCTTAGACAGTTACGTCTTTACCATTTCTCTGCTCCTTCCTCCCCGCATCTCAAGCCCTCCTTCTGGGATCTTTTCCTTTCCTTTTGAATCACTCTTAAGAATTTTCTTTCATGAAGCTAAGTTTCTCTATGCAAGAGTCTTTATTTTTTCATTGTTCTTGACAGATAGTTTTGTTGGAAATGCAATTTTGCACTGAGATTCTGAGAGATAATTCGCCCCCAATTTGAAGGGATTCCACTGTCTTATTATTTCTCGTGTTACTCTTGAGCATTTTAGCTGAGAGTAGAGTTGTTGTTTCTTTCATTTCCTTCTAATTGTATTTAAATTCTCTTTATTTTTGATCACAATGTTTTGTAGGGGAGGAGGACATTTCCTCTACCCTCTCTGGGTCCTTCTGGCTGGACAATGAATTAAATTCACATGAGACAGAATCACAGAAGAAAATTGAACAAAGCTTTATAACGTATATACATGGGAGAGGCTCAGGAAAACTGAGCAACTCACCAAAATGGAGGAAGCTCTCACCTTAAATACTACCCTCAGCTAAAGACAAAGGAGGATGTTGGGGGTCGGGGGAGTCAGTTATGGGAGGTTACCAGAACAGCACAATAAACAAAGGTCAGGTTATTATGCAGATTTAAGTCCTTGCCTTCTGCATTGACAAGAGTTTCTAGAGGTAAGGTCATCTCCCCTTCCTGGTACAGAGAAGGAGACACCTTTACAGACGGAGATTTCCTTTATAAATGTAAACATCTCTTAGAAAGGGTACCTTCTGCTTTTCAGAGTTTCTCAAGTCTGTAGTTTTTAAAAGTAACCAGCCCAAAATAATCCTTATGCCAAAGAGACATATCTTGGGGTGGCCAATTCCAGTGCCCCACAGCTTCTAATAGTAGATTTCCTTTTTTTTGTTTAAAGATTTTATTTTTCCTTCTTCTCTGAAAGCCCACCTGGTACATAGTTGTGTAGTTTTAGTTGTGGGTCCTTCTACTTGTGGCATGTGGGACCCTGCCTCAGCATGACTTGATGAACAGTGCCATGTCCGCGCCCAGGATTCTAACGGGTGAAACCCTGGGCAGCCAAAGCAGAGTGTGCAAACTTAACCATTCGGCCACGGGGCTGGTCTCTTCTATTTTTTTCTTTTTAATTCTGCTTCCCAAATCTGACAAGTCTTGCCTTTCATTAAATCTAGATGATTCTCAGGATTATTTCCTCTCTCTGACTCTTCTTCTATCCTCTGTATTTTTCTGGAATTCTAATTTGGTCAATCCACTTACTCTGTCTTCCAGATCTCCTACCATAGCTTTCATATATCCTATTGCTTTTCTCAACTTTTCTGCAATCTAAGTAATTTTTAGCATTATCTTCCAGTTCATAAATTCTCTTTTCATTTCTGTTTAAGGTACTTTAATTTTTTATTATAAAGTATAACATGCATATATAAAAGTGTACAAAACATAAATATATCATCTACAAAATGATTATCTTTATAATTAACACCCTGATCAAGAAATACAACATTCCCAAGACCCACATGTTCCCTTCTCATACCCAGAAACAATATAGGGTTTGTGAAAGCTGAATTTTAAACAATTTTGGAGGCTATTTTAAAGATAAAAATTATGAATACGAACTAAGAATTATTTAGAATGAGGAAAAAATTGTAATTACAAGTTTTAAAAGCTTAACATCCTACTAGTATCACAAAATCCAGAAGAGGACACAATACTTTTATTTTTAACTGCCTGATGCATCCCTTTATTACGTTTTTTCTGCCTTCTATGTTTGGCTATAAATTTTTTGATCACTTCTTCATATAACAGAAATTTCATGATGTCATTTTTGGTTTTATAATGTCATTTTCAGCATTACAAAATAATTCAGTCTTTTCTTTGGCATAGTTAATCAGTGTGTTTTTATTAATAATAAAAGAGAGGCATAAGACATGCGACTTTACACCTAGGTGTACTCAGTATTTTCAGTACTTCTATAGGTTCTTGCTCTGCAGACACAGGAATCCTGATGAATTCTGTTACTCATAATTCCCAGAAAAAAAAGGAAAAACATATTTGCGGCGCATTTATAATTGTTTATGTTGCATTATCTAGTATATTTCCGTCTAGAGACAACTTCCATTTTGACCAGGCATCACTGAGAAATAAATTCTCTGCCTACAATTTTATACATCAGATGATTGGAAGAATTTCCATGGACTAGTTTCTGGCTCTGTTCATTTTACATTTGCTCTTCTCCGTTACCCAGATATTTCCAGTGGTTGGCACTGTAGGATACACTTATATTGCCATATGACCTGGCTTTATACCTTTATGTCACAAAGCTAAGGAATCAACATAGTGGTAGCATTATTCCTAGAAGCCAGTCCTACACTGGAAAGGTAGCAATAACTTAACTGTACACAAATGTAATTGTGAACCAAATAAAAATATACCACTAGAGTCAAACTAAATAAATAGCCAACTTACTTTTAGATGGATCTCTTGAATGCTCTCTTAAGGCATCCAATAAGAGGAGAAGTATAACAGAGGAGAATTTGGACTGGAATAAGTCATCAGTCTTAACCAATTGCAGCTAAATGTATTTCTTTTGAGTATTTTACAAAACATATGCTCATGTGAGCACATTGTTCAGGTTCCCTTAGGACTTTAATGGGGGCCCGTGCAAGCAAGGAGCCTGAAGTTTATTCCTCTGTAGCTTCATTGCAAATCTACCCCTGGCCAATGTCTCCCCTCTCCCTCTTCCTCAAGGGTGCCCATTGTTCTGCATTCTAACTTCATAGCTTAGCTTAGCTTAGCTTTTACTTTTTATCCTTTATTTTTTTAGATTTTATATAAATGGATTATACAGTGTATATTCTTTTGTTTTTGGCTTCTTTCACTGAACACTGTTTTGGTGAGATTCACCAGATTGTTGCATATAGCTATAGTTTGTTAATTTTCTGTATAACATGACATCATGTGAATAAACCATATTCTTCCGTTGATTGAAATTTGAGTTATTTTTAGTTGATGGCTGTTACAAATAATGCTGCTACCAACATTCCCATCATGTCTCTTAGTGTATGTGTGTAGGCATTTCTTTTGGGTTTATACTTAGTAGTGGAATTCATAGATTATAAGCTTCTTCGACTTTACAAGATAATGCAAAACTGTTTTCCAAAGTATTATATCATTACACTTCCACAGTCAGTGTATCAGAGTTCTCATAGTCAACACTAGTCATTCTGGTAGGTGGGGAGTGGAATCATTCAACTTACAATGTTCATTTCCTTATGACTTTCGTATGTTCTTTAATCATTTGGATGTCATCTTTTGCAAAGAATCTATTGAAGTCTCTTGACCATTTTTCTATTGAGTTGTCAGTCTTTCTCTTATTCATTTGAGGAGATATTCATATATTTTGGATATATGATCTTTGTAAGTGATATAATTTGCAAATATCTTCTCCCACATACTGAATTTGTAATTTTAATAACTATGTGTTTTATACTTTTAGAAAATCTATTTCATTCTTTCCAAATATATTTGGTTGATTTTTGGTAGACTTTTAATTTCTTTATCTTTTTAATTTATTGTTTTTATTTCTTTAAACACTTAAAAATGTTAATATTTTGTATTCGAGACTTCAGTATCTGAAATTTCGTGAGTCCAAATCTGCTTGTATTTATTTTTCCTCCTTGCTGATTCTCTCTAATGTTTCCTTCCTGTATTTGTGTGTGGGAGGGGCAGGGGTGGCCAAGAAGGGAATGAGATCTTGGTTGAGGTTATCTTTTGCTACTGAGATTTGATTGTTTTTTCTTGCAGTGTGCCTTTGTGTGTGAACAATCTTAGACTATCTTAAATTCATTTCTTGTGAATGGTATGATACACCAGAGTTTGTACCTAAGTTGCTAAAACAAGGGAGACACTGATAAGTTTAAGTGTGAGTATGACGTTTCTAATGTTAAACAGAAAGAGAGAGAGAGAGAGAGAGAGAGAGAGAATGAGCATGTAAAATGATTTGGGAAGATAGTTGGAAGATAGAGATCAGGACGTTATGGCAATCATCCTAGTGAGGGATAAGGTAGACAGGCACAATAATGGTGCTAAGAAAAGATCCAATGGCTCGTAGAGACAGTAAGTATTTACAATTAACATGGGTATAAGTAGAAATGAAAAGAATAAAAAACACCACCGCTCAGACTCACATCTTTGTAAAGAGATATTGTAGTGTCATTTACTGCTGATGGAAATATAAATTAGCCAAATCTCTAGGTAGGGAATTTAGTAATATATACCAGAAACTGTAAAAACCGTGAAAATAAAACAGTATAACTTTCTTCAGCAATTCCACCTTTAGTAACAATTAAGGAACTTTTCAGGCAAACCTGTAAAAGAATGTGAACAAAGATTTTCACTGCAGCTTTGTTTTTGAGGTAGCAAATTAGAATAAATGTATATATATATATATTTGGCAAAATAGAATGGAGTCACCAAAAATGAAGATGTAAGTTTACATATTTGGACATGGAAAAAATTTACAATGTATTGCTAAGTCATAAAAATAGGTCAAGAGTAGTACATAAAATATACTATTTAAAAAATAAAATAGGGGCTGGCCCCACAGCCTAGTGGTTAAGTTCATGCACTCTGCTTCAGCTGCCCAGGGTTTTGCCGGTTAGGATCCTGGGTGCCAACATGGCACCGCTCATCAGGCCATGCTGAGGTGGCATCCCACATGCCACAACTAGAAGGACCCACAACTGAAAATACACAACCATGTTCTAGGGGGCTTTGGGGAGAAAAGGAAAAATAAAATCTTAAAAATAAAATAAAATAATATGTATGCATGTATAAAACATATTTGAAAGTATATATTTTATACAATTATATATATAATTTAACAGTGTTCATATCAGTGTTTTTTTTCCCCTATTGCCTTATTTTTTGATAATGCATATGAATTGCTATGTTTTGGAAAAATGGTGATACCGTTAATAGGCACTTCAAAGAAGCAAGTATGGGCCACTGGTTTAGTGGAGAACGTGCTGAACTTAGATGTTGTTTGAGGCTCTGGTTGAAAATCCAATTGGATTTATCTAAATATCAGTTTGGAAGAGTCTGACTATAGAGAATTTAAAATGAAATTACTGATGACAAAATTTTAGAGATTTTAAAATAAAGTGGCTGATGATAGAATTTTTCCAATATTAAAAAAAATAACTGGCTTCCAGGAAGTTTGGTACTAAATTTTTAATGCCTAATTCAAAGAATGACATGAGCCTATATTTTGGTAGCCTTTTTCCTTTGTAGGGTTTACCTTCCTTCTCTACCCGCCCTAGTTCTATTGTATATAATTATATTTACCAGAAATGTGACTCATTTAGAGATTTGGTAGGCTACACATTTTAAAGAAATATATTGTATAATTAAATGATGATTCTATTGGTCACTATTTATGACCAAGACATCTAAGAGGGTGCTTCAATTAAATTCTACATTTGAATAAAACTTCTATCCCTGTCACTTCCTAGCATATAACTTTTCAAGGCAAACTTTAAATAACATTGATGTTATTTATGTAAAAATTTACTTAAATGTTGTGTTATTTAAACATAAAATGATCATTAGTTTGCCAGTTTGAAGTTTTGACTTTTTTAAAACTCCTAACATTTGCTCATTTTTTAAAGAACAAAAAGTCTTTTATTTTCATCATAATATAGGAATTCATCTAGTGTACTTATGGTTTGTGTAAGAATTTGCTAAATCCTATTGACCAAGGTGTTTCAGTTTTACAGGTAGAAAAATTGTTCACAAATCCAAACCAACTAAAATGGAGATAAAAATGTCAATGTTTATTTCTAAAACTGTTTGAATCTATCTCTGCAATATTGTTAAAAACCACCCACTCTTCTCCATTCGACTAGTTCAAGCCCGAACTTTTTCTCCCTGTATCATTGCCCCTGCCTGCTCTCCCTCCTCAGCGTCTTCTCATTTCACCTCTGTTCCACATTACCACTACAGGGAGTTGATATGTGAAGTCTGCTTGAAAACAATCTTCACTCCCCACTCCTGACACACTAAACATTCTTACACAGAAAGCAAGATCATCTACACTTTGGCCACCTCCCACTTTCCTCACTTCATTTCCTTCTACACTTCTAAACACCCTGCAATTTAGCTACTCAAAGTTCCTAGGGGCTTGAAGTGAATTATCCTGTCTTCTGCTTTTGTGCCAGTACCAGGAAATTTCTTTCCCACACTTTCTTTACCTTTTCAAATTCTTTTTGATCATTTTTGGTAGGTGGGAAAACTAGTCTGAAAAATCTGTTGTGGCAATTTATTTATCTAATAACTAAGTAGATTTCCTGATTCTTTTCCTCGCCCCAATTCTGGCTCAAGTACAAGGTTGAAATGAGTGACATTTTCAGCTAAAAGAAGACCATTTTGGAATAAAGAATAAAGTCTTCCTTGAGAGCTCAGGACAAATATCACCAAATGTGAAATTGTCACAAGCTCACTACTCCATCCCTTGGCCCCACATACATTTCTGTCCTTCCCCATGTATTTTACTCTCATTCATGTCAACACCAATGATGGATAGATAAGATTATTTGATTGTACTGGCCACAGATTCCATCTCTACCTGTTGGTCTGGGAGGATTCCTTCTGTACATTTTAGTGACAAGTCAAATGAGGGAAATAATTTTTAAATTGTAATTAATAAGGAAAAAATAGACTTTTGAGTCCCTGGAGGAGACAGAGACAAAGATTTTAAGTTAAGAAACAGGAAATAGCATCATACCTCTCTTTTTATCCTTCTGGCAATCCAAAACTAGGAAAAATTATTAATGACACATTTGAGCTCCAACAATTATTGGTGTGGTATCAGCCTCATTATTAACACACAAATAAAACACCTCTCAGAAAGTGTTCTCTTCCAAATCCCATCCCCCTTCCCCCTTCCAAAAAACGAACAGACAGAAAAAATTAGAGTGTCTAGAGAAAAGTTTAAAGGTACCAGCTTCCTCATATTGGCCATGACCTTGAAGGCTTGGGTTGCACCCAAGGTCATTGCCCTTCATTAGTCCATGGAGACTAATTGACCCGTGCCTGGGAGTTTTCTAAGTGGGAAAAAAATGAGGAGGTGTTTTGCGTTTGTAAGATGTCTACATTTTTAAAAATAGATTGTAAGTCTGCGGGAAATGTTCTATTTCAGCTTTCAGTTCGAACAAGGTTAACTAAATAAGAAATCCTCTTCCTTGGGTCCATTAATAAATTGCTCTTAAAAATTAATTCTCAAACTAATATAATATGTCAATTATACCTCAATAAAAAATTAATTTTCTTTAGATAGTTTGTTACAGAATAGTTCCTTACTACTAAGTGCACTTAACATTTAATAATAATATTTATATATTATCATTCTAATTATAACAACTAGAATAATTGTCTTCTGGGCAAAACATTTTTATTATTTGTATTTATCAGGATTTCTTTGGAATCAAGCATTAAAGTAACTTTTCCTAAAGTCTGAGGTATTGGTGGCATCCCTTCCTCATTAATTGTTTATTTTCTGCCTCTCATTTGTTTGCTCTTCTGCTGAAAGAGACTTAAAGAGCAGGGCCAACATATAGCTTTGCTGTTGTCTTTTGGTTTTCCCTTTTTTTTAAACATCACCTTGTAAAACTAAAAGGATTTTTATCTTAAATACTGTTTATTTTGGTCTGTGTACTTTTAAAACCTCCATCTTGATAGCTTTGGACCAAACGTGGAATCGTCAAGTTTGGTTAATGTCTAGTTAGGAAATGAGACTGTATCATTCTCTGCTGTCACGGGCTTTCTGACCAATGCAGAATTATTTCTTGGTTTATAAGCGCTGTCTCTCTCATGAAAATCTCTCTTTGGCTTTTCGGATCCAACAGACACCTGCTTCCATGGCTCTTCAAAAACCTGACCCAGCTGGGCCCCTTCTCTGGTTTTAGTCCTCCGGAGCTCCTTTCCCATTATCTCTTTGGAATTCAACCTCTTTCTCTGAACAAATGAGTCACGTTTATCTAAACCTTACCTTTCAACTTTTTATTTTTTTTCTTCTTGTGCTTATGTTTGGGGCCTCTGGAAATCTGAGCCTGGGGAAAAGAAAAACAAAGACGCTGAACTTTTCCTAAGAATGCCTTGGCTCTTACCCTTTCTGCGGTCTCTGCAGCAGACACAAAGCTTCCATATCCATTTCACATAGATCCTTCTCCCCAGAGCTCCTTTATTCCAAAGTAAAGCGAAGAATTTATAGTCATCTGGTGAATTCCAACTTAGTAATTCAATTTTTTTAAATAGAAATTTTACTGCTTAATATTTTGGCTAGGCTTATCTTATTAATCAAGGTTATTAATTATATTAGTAATAATGACTGGCATCAACCAATTGTGCCTAGTACTGAGTGAAGTAGTTTAAATACATAGTTATATAAGAAATCTAGATTTATCAAATAACAATCACCCCTTCATTTCAGTCAATATTGTGTTTTATGGACCATGATACAGACAGTCAGTACGCCACATTCCGCATCATGGTCCTTGAGTCAGAGACCTGGGTTCAGTTCAGTGTCTGCCAAATAATACGTGTATGATCTTGAACGTTGTTTTATCCAACAAATATTTTTGAAAATACCCATGCCTTTTATTTATTTTTAAATTAATTTTAAAATTATTTGTTGAATGTATAAATTTAGAACCTAAGTTACATCATTAATCCAAAGAAATGATAATACGTAAGTCATAGAGTTATTGTGAGGATTAAATGAGGTTATATATGCAAAACACTGAGCTTAGTGCTTGCCACACACCAGTAGTCAATCAACTGTAGCGCTCTCCCCCTCCCCCAGCGGCTATCAAGCTGCTAAATTCCTGGGGTTGGGAATCTCCCAGGATCTTATTCTTTATGTATCACAAAATTTCACAACAATTTCCAGCATTAAACTGGCTAGGATAGAAATCATGTAAAGTCATAATAAAACGAAAAATAATAACAGAGATATATTCAAGCAGTTTTAAAGCAATTTCTAAATTTGTACACTTTTGCATTTCATTTTATTTTTCCAGATAACATCATTATTATATCTGGGGAAATAAGTGGTTGATCATGGGCCTGATTCTTTCCTTTCCAATAAAATGTAAAAGACAAGGGCACTCAAGGTGCGATATAGCTATTGGCCAGTCCATCAGAGCGCTGGCATTCTCAGAACGCAATAGAAGAAGGGAGTCAGAAGCTTAGAAAATTTAGAGAGCAGTAGCCTAGAAGAGTACCACATGCTGATTCATAATGATAATAGGCAGCCCTAATCGGTCAAAGAATAAAGAGAAGAAAGCAACTCCATTATTTTCGACATCCTACATGTAATGATCAAGGTCAGGTTCAAATACCAAAACACTGAATTCAAATTTCCAGCCTGATTTTCTTTTCTCTATATTTTCCCATGCAGCACACCCAGGCAGGACCACTTGCTCCTCTAGGAATATATTGTACAAGTGAATCTTATGAAACTTTGCTCCTGTGATGAGCTGGGTTAAGATTTCCACCCCCTCTGCTGCCCCACCCTCGTTCTCCTCTATCAACATTCCACTCATCTTTCAAATCTTAGATCTGGGGCTGAACCTCTTCTTTTCCATTTCTCCTTAGCAGTCTTTTTTTTTTTTTTTTTTTTTTGAGGAAGATTAGCCCTGAACCAACTGCTGCCAATCCCCCTCCTTTTTTTTTTTTTTTGCCGAGGAAGACTGGCTCTGAGCTAACATCCATGCCCATCTTCCTCTACTTTATATGTGGGATGCCTGCCACAGCATGGCTTGACAAGGGATGCCATGTTCACACCTGGCATCCAAACCAGCAAATCCCAGGCCACTGAAGCAGAACGTGCGAACTGAAGCACTGTGCCACCAGGCCGGCCCCACTCTCCTTAGCAGTATTTGTCTTGATATTTTCATAGCAGTTGTCTATATCTCTACTATAGCATTTATTTGAGTCTCTTTCTTTACGATTTTTTTTAAAATAGAAAATCTGAATCGTTTATCAGATTTAAAGAAATTAAATCACTAGTTAATCTCACAAAGAAAGCGTCAGACCTCGGCAATTTTATAAGTGAGTTCTACAAAGTTTTAAAGCAATAAATCATTTCAGTCATATGAAAATTTCCAGACAATAGAAAATCAGGAAATACTCCCCTCCTTATTGTATAATACCAGAATATTCTTGATATCAAGACTAGGTAAAGGCAATAAAAGAAAAGTTAATTATAGGCCAATCCAGCCCTGAACACACATGCAAAAAAAAAGCCCAAGCAAACTATTGGCAAACTGAATTCAGATGATATACAAAAAATGTAAACTGGAATTCTCATATTCCACAAATTCAAGTTTGACTTGACATTAGAAAATCTATTAATAAACTTGCTGTATTAACAGATTAAGGAAGAAAAAAATTAGAAGCTTTTCTCAATAGAAGTACATAAATCATTTGATAAGATTCAAAACCCGATGATGATTTTGAAAAAAGATCTTAGCAAATTAGGAATAGAAGACAATATATGTGACAATCTAGAGCAAATTTTATGCTTTATGGGAAAATGTTAGATACACTCCTTTGGGAATCAGGAATAAGAGAAGCGCTCAGTAGCACTGTTTCTATTCAACATTGTTTGGGATCTTAGGGTCCTAAAGATAAGCGTACATGGTAATTCCCACTGGCAGGGCTCAGAGGACCACGTGTCCCTGTTGGAAACTGGTACCCAAGGTAGGTAGTCTAGGGTGTTCAAGGCAAATGTGCCCAGCTTCATTGTGTTGAGTACATTTTCCTGTGCCAGTCTCCCAATGAATAGCAAATGTCTAGAGCTGTGCTGTGCAATATGGTAGCTACTGTGTACATGTGGCTATTCAGCACTGGAAATAGGGCTAGTCTGCATTGAAATGCCCTGTAAGTGTAAAACATAACACAGTATTTGAAAGACAATATAAAAAATGCAAAATATATTATTAATAATTTTTTGGTAACATGAAGAAATACTAATATGCTGTATATATTGGGTTAAGTGAGTATATTATTAAAATTAATTTCACTGGTTTCACTGTATCTTTTAAACTGTAGCTACCAAGAAATTAAAAATTACGTATCTGCATCACCAAGCTGCATTATATTTCTACTGGACAGCTCTTGTCTAGAATAAATCCAAGTTGAAGGGCATGAGTCCAGGATGGGCGGGATGGAGATAACATAAATGCTGGAAGGATGGGCGGAGCCTAGCTCTCCCTCTGTTCTAGGCTGCAGCGTCACATCTGGGAGGCCCTAGTTCTACAGGGTGAGAAGCCAGAGCTGAAGACTTGTTGTCCAATGGGAGAATTCTGGTTTTGATCTGTGGAGATCAAGGCACTGCCACAATGGCTGCCCCAGATGGCAACCGTTTGGGGACTACAGTGGGGCCATGACTACAATGCCTGGTGACTACCATCAACATCTTAAGCTTGGTCCTGGACCTTTGAGGCTGGAGCAGTAATCTCCTATTAACAACTTTCTGTCTCTCTCATTAGACCATAAGATTCTTGAGGAGATCCTATATCTTACCATCTTCCTTTTCCACAATATGTTAACACAAAGTGTTTTGTACATCAAATACGCTCCAAAAGTATTTGCTGAATTAAGTTGGAATCACTTCTTAGTTCAAAAACTTTCCATGGGGGGACCTGCCCGGTGGCACAGTGGTTAAATTCTCACTTTCCGCTTTGGTGGCCTGGGGTTCACTGGTTCGGATCCTGGGTGCAGACCTATGCACTGCTTGTCAAGCCATGCTGTGGCAGGTGTCCCACATATAAAGTAGAGGAAGGTGGGCAGGGATGATAGTTCAGGGTCAATCTCCCTTAGCAAAAAGAGGAGGATTGGCAGCAGATGTCAGCTCAGGGCTAATCTTCCTCAAAAAAAAAAAAAATTTCTATGGGACCATTATTTTTAATCTCTTCATTCACTGCTACACTCTTTCAGGAGAATAAGCAAGCAGGACTCTTTAGCTCCCCAGCACTTCCCAGAAGGCATAAGTCCCTTCACAGTGCCCAGTTCCATGGTGTTTTTAATGTATGTTGGAGACTTTACTATTGGTATCATTATGATTTGTGTATGTTGAATTTATTTTTTATTTTACTTAATTATTTATTGTTTAAAGATTGGCACTTGAGCTAACAACTGTTGCCAATCTTCTTTTTTATTTCTTTCTGCTTTTTTCCCCCCAAATTTCCCCAGTACATAGTTGTATATTTTGGTTGTGGGTCCTTCTAGTTGTGGCACGTGGGATGCTGCCTCAATGTGGCCTGATGAATGGTGCCATGTCCTTCCCAGGATCCGAACCAGCGAAACCCTGGGCTGCTGCAGCAGAGCGCATGAACTTAACCACTCGGCCATGGGGCTGGCCCTTATTTTTTAAACTGATATTTTCACAGCCCTAATTAAGACATCTTTGTACATATGATGATCTTTGAAATTCCAAAATAATAATAATAGAGATATTTGAAAGTCTCAGTAACTGAATAGATTGTAAAATAATTTTATTACACTCTTTTTTTGCACCTGCTCTTTTTCTTGACTTTTTTTGCACTAACATTGCTGACAAATGGATTAACGTATTTACTGGTGTTATTGAAAATATACTGTATAAGGCTCTGTGAGGGCTGAGAGATACACAAGACATATTCTCTATCTTTAAACTGTTAGCTATCTCATAAGAGAGTTAAACTGTGTTTTTAGCACACACAGTATGTGAAAAGTGTGATAGGACCTGTCAAAATTCAGGAATGTCAAATTGCCTGGGAGAGAGGGATCTCTCTCACTTGGAGATCAAAGCAAATATCACTGTCGAGATGACATCTGGACTGAGTCTTCGATGGTGAGTGGAATTTGGATAAGTGGAGAGGATATTATCTCTAGGTAGAGGGAATGGCATGAAAAATGGTATAGTCTTGTAAAAATGAAGTCTAACTGTTTGAACTGAGCAACAATTTTGAGGATTTTTTTCCTCTCCATAAATAAAAGTGGTGTTTGCTTTACTTGATAGGCAATAGAAATGTACTGAAAAAAACGTCGTGAAGGTGTGTGATATGATCAAAGCAATACTTTAGGAAGATAATGTAAAATTGTTGCTTAAGGTAACTTAAGGAAGATTAAGAAGATATTATACTTCAGGGGAGTGTTGATAAGAAACTGAAATAAGCAACTGGAACAAATGTGAAAATTGCCATCAAGAAAGAATTCACAGCATATAGCAAATGATTTTGATATAGGTGATGCAGAGAAAGAAGAGAGGATTATAACCAGAGGTCTGAGATTAATAAACTGACTAGAGCAAAAATTATGTTTTGGAATTCTAAATGCAGCCAACTATCCAACTTTCTTTTATCCTCTTTCCCTTTAGTAGCCAACCTGTCAACTTCCACTTTTCAGATTTTTCGTAAAATAGTTTTCTTCATTTATTATTTCCATTATTTCACTTTCTATACACTTTGAAATCTGGTTTCCATTAAGGCCACCTCACCAAAATTTTTTGAGTAAAGGGTTTTGATGATCATCTGTGGCTTAATACAACAGAGAATTTTTATTCCTTATCTTACTTGACCTCACCGAACTATTTGAGAATGGTAATTAATCGATCCTTTTGAACTCTCTGCTATCTTGGGTCTGTGACATCACTATCTCTTTGTTTCTTTTCCTACATATCTGGCTGTTTAAAGAACAATGCTTCCTTAACCTGTTTCATATATGGGTGTTTCCTAACCTTCTGTCTTTAGCCATTACATCTTATTATTCTACATTTGCATTCCTATGGTTTCAATTATCATCTTCAACGTTTTTTAGAAGAGTATTTACTGAGCACCTGTCTTTGCCGCGCATTGAGTTGCTGAGTCCCAAATCACCATCTCTAGCCCAGCTCTTTCTCCTGAGCTCCAGATCCCAGAAGCCCATCTATCTGCCTGCTTAGGTTAATCTCTGGATTGTTTCCCGGGCTCTACAAAGATAGCATCCTGCATCTGATCCCTCCTCAGACCCGCTCTTATTTGTCTATCTTTTTTCCTGGTGAATGGTGATATCATTCATCCAGCTGACCCAGTTAGAGTCCCAGGAGCCATGCTTGACTCTGCCTTTCAGTAGATGACAGCACAGGCAGATGCCAAGGCCAGAGACCAGATGCCTTCCTTTCATTATGTACAATGAAATACCCCCTGAAGAGAAAGGGGAGTGGAAGGAAGGAAAATTTTGAGTAGAAAGTGTTTAAATTAAAAATAACTGTGATTCCCTAGAATTGGCTAAAGGATGATAATAGAGATTAAAAATTGAGACTGAAGTGAATTATAGCAAAAGAATGTTAACTTTTTGCCCAGCTGAGTGTATGGCTTAAAATTATGTCTTAAATTTGTTCAGTTACAATATTCTTCTTAACATTTTTCAGAGGCTCCTCACAACATTTAGGATAAGGTCCCCAAACTATAGCATGGATCCCAGACCCTTTAAAATCTGTATTTAATTATATATTATAAATACGTATAATGTATATATTATCTATCTTATATTATAAAAATTACATATAATTGTTTACATATACATATATCAATATATATTTATGTATGTTAAATATATATATTTTTTGAGGGGAGGTGGAAGATGAAGAGGTAGTGAAAAGACACCTGAGAAGTTTTCCTAAATATACAAAGGGCAGAAGGAGAATCCACGCCCTATAATTCAAGAGAAGAAAAGGTTTCATGGTGAAATAATGGGTTGACATTGTTGAATAATGTAATTTGTCAAATGTTGTGGGGATATATCAGAAAAGTCAAGAATGGAGAAAATCCATTTTATAATATAATTAGGATATCAGAGTTGACATGTAAAGAAACAGTTTCAGCTAAGGGTGCGGACAAAATCTTAATACTAGCAGTTGACAAAAATGCTAGTAATAAAATGGTAGAAGCTTGGATAGGAGAGAGATTAAATGATCCTTTGAGGGATTGGCAGGTGAAAATGAAGAGGTGGTATTATATTGAGACCAATGTATCTTTGGAAAGAATGTATGTTTGTCTAATGAGTGACAATGGCAGATGGTAGAAAACATTAAAGCAGGAACTAGTGGTGGAGGGTGGTCTTGAGCAGAGTAGGATGGTATGGAATCATTGCAAGCGTGAGAGATTGGAGAGGTTCAAGGCACCTTTTTGCACAACGCGGACGACAGAAAGAAAATAGATGGGGTACAGAATCGTTTTGAGGTATAAAGGGAATTAATTGCAGGATTGTTAAAAGTTCTCAACAAATTCTGACATCAGCTGGAGATGGGTCAATGGAGCATAGAATCAGAGCGGGAGGTTGAGGCAACTAGACCAGCTTGGAGGAGCCACTGTGAAGATAGTAACTACAGAGTCAATAATCTAGTAATAGTAATAAATGACGTGTAGTTTAGTGATGAGGACTGATACGGCTGATACAGGATGGCTCTGTGAACGGAAGCAGAGAATACAGTCAGTGGGCATGACCTGAGGAAATAGATATGCTAACAGGGAATGTTAAAAATTTACGGAGATAAGGAATTCAAAGACCTTATGAAGGGCGGCTGAAGTAAGTGATCATTTGGACTATGATAAGTAATACCACAATGAGTAAATGGATTGATAAATACGATGTAGGGATCGAAGGTAAACATGGGAATAAAAACAAGTTTAGTAGTTGTGAGAGTAATAGAGAAAAAAACACAGGATAACAAGCAATTGTTGTTAGTGAGAAGAGAGTTCATTTGTTGAGTATTTTTCCATGTTTTCATTCCTCTAGTGGCCCGTAGGAAAGTCTTAATAGATTCTGTATGATTCCCAGACTTTTAGATTTCATAAGCCAATAAAATTTCAAATTTTACTGACAAAGTTCCCAGCTTTAAAATTTTATATTGATTTTTGACAACTAAGGACAATAATAAAAAGAACTGCCATCTGCTATCAGTATAATGTGCAAACATAAAATGTATTTTAATATTAAAAAAACAGGAAAGGCAAAATCGCAGAGTAAAAAAATAAAAATAGGGGCCAACCCGGTGGGTGCAGCAGTTAAGTGCCCACGTTCTGCTTTGGTGGCCTGGGGTTCTCCGGTTCGGATCCCGCGTGCAGACATGGCACCGCTTGGCAAAAGCCATGCTGTGGTAGGTGTCCCACATATAAAATAGAGGAAGATGGGCATGGATGCTAGCTCAGGGCCAGTCTTCCTCAGCAAAAAGAGGAAGATTGGCAGTAGTTAGCTCAGGGCTAACCTTCCTCAAAAAAAAAGTAAAAATAAAGATGAAAATAGTCTTTCCCAAGAAAGCACATTTTACAACTATGTCAATGCCTGGACTTAAATTTGTATACACATGCATATGCTTCTAACTGTCTGTCTATCTATCTATCGATCAATGGCTCTATCAATCTAGCTTTATTGTTGTATCATTATTACTACAACTTATTTTTTCCTAATTTTCTCATAAAAGCTTTGCTGTGGACTTGTACAAGACTGATAATTAGCATTTGGGTCTTGAGGAAGTGATAGTTCATCTGAATTCTGAAGGAATAGGCCTAACTTAAGTGCATAGGTGTATTCCAGAGGGGTATTCCAGGGAGAAAACAGCACTGGAAAAGCCCTAGAGCAAGAGAGAGTGGGGCAAGTTTGAGGACCTGAACGCATGACTGAAAGGCAGAGACCGGCATACGATGATGTGGAATCAAGCCAGAAAAGAGGACAGGGGTGGGGTCAGAATGTTTTCCTCTCATTGACTGCTCTCCTCCACCACTAGCTTCCTTTTCTGAGCACTCTGGGAATTTGAAGGGTGGGGAGATAGGGAAGTGTACTGGACTGAAGTGTCCTCAAAAATTTATGCCCACCCAGAACTTCAGAACGCATCTTTATTTGGAAATAGGGTCCTTGTATATATAATTATTTAAGATAAGGTCATACTGAATTAGGGTGGGCCCTACATCCAATATGACTGGTGTCCTTATTAGAAGAGGAGAGACAGACAGGGGAGAAGGCCCTTTGAAAAGGAAGGCAGATGCTGGAGTGATATGTCTATAAGCCAGAGAACACCCAGGATTACTGGCAACCAATGGAAGCTTGAAGAGGCAAAGAAGGATCCTCGCCCTGGTGCCTTTAGAGGGAGCGTGGCCCTGCTGACACCTTGAGTTCGGACCCCTAGCCTCCAGGACCATGTTCTGTGTGTTATAAACCACCCAGTGTGTGGTAATTTGTTATGGCAGCCTTAGGACTAAT
Organism: Equus caballus; assembly: GCF_041296265.1. NCBI lineage: Eukaryota > Metazoa > Chordata > Mammalia > Perissodactyla > Equidae > Equus > Equus caballus. Next base: position 56,505,139 of record NC_091703.1, on the reverse strand, counting down.
GGGGGAGGTAAGAGCAGTAAATTGTTGCTTACTGCAAGTTGTCGTGGGCTTGATTCACGGTCTCTGGGCCTACAGATGTTCAACACTGACCCTTTTCTCTTGTAAAGTACTTACGTGGATTATTCAGCCCCGCTGCTGCCCTCCATCCCCAGGGTCCTCTCATTTGCTATCCTGACGTAGGTGATGCTTTCACTTGTGGTTTAGTTCTTTTGTAGGCTCTAAGAATCCAGGGGTGGCTTTAACTTCCTTCTGCTGTAGCCAGCTCACTCTTTACACAGGCTTCGTGGGCTAGGCCCGAACACAGTTCACCACACTGACTCTCCCCATCTGCGGCCCAAATCTGGTCTATGGAAAAACCTCAAATATCTTTTGCTTTTTTGAATTCTGGGAATACAGGCACATCTCAGCTCAGCCACCCTAATTTGCTCCCCCCCATCAGAGCCATTAGCCAGTGGTTTTTTGCCTTTAACATTTTCTGGGTGGGAGTAAAACCCTGTCTATTGCAACTCCCAAATCTGACGTGCACATATCAAGTTCTCTGAGGGGCCTCATCGAAACCCTTGTAATGAAGTTTGATGTGAGAGGCAGACGCCCTCCCCATCTGTTTCCCTGGACAAGGAGGTGGGATTCACAGCATGCCAACAGTTTTCTCTACTGTTGACCACTGTCTGCTCTTGAAGTAAAGGACTTATGGGATGTTTATAAACCTCCTTTGAAAATTTTTATGTTTGTTTATCATTTCCCTCTGATGTCTGCTATCTACCATTTTAAGGTGTTGGTTAAAATTTCTGGTTATGCTCTTTTTCCCTGTGATCAGTTGTTGAATGTTTGCTTTTTCCTTAGACAGTTACTTCTATGAGAGCACAGGTACGTTTTTCCTAACAAATGTATTCCCAGTACCAACCTAATTGCCTAACTTATGGGAAGACAATAAACAAAATATTTTTTGAATGAATGAAATTACAGAAGAAGCATGTTTCCCTGGTACTAAATTTTAAAATAAAAATTTAATGTGATGTTTTAAGAGGGCTATGTTTAGAAATGGACAATGTTCTCAACGTCAGTGCCATGGAAGTTCTAAGCGAATATAGTTTACCCTTGCATCGTTTTCTCAAGAAGTGTATGGATGGCATGTGCATTAGATTATCTTTTCTAAATAGCTTGTTTCTTAGCCATTTTTTAAATCAGAAAACAGATTTTTTTTTTTAAAGACTGGCACCTGAGCTAATAACTGTTGCCAATCTCCTTTTTTTTTCTGCCTTTTCTCCCCAAATATTCCCAATGCATAATTGCATATTTTAGTTGTGGGTCCTTCTAGTTGTGGCATGTGGGACGCTGCCTCAGCGTGGCCTGATGAGCGGTGCCATGGATCCAAACCCGCGAAACCCTGGGCACCGAAGTGGAGCGCACGAACGTAACCACTTGGCCATGGGGCTGGCCCCAGAAAACAGATTTTGATATTAATTTCTTTGATGAGTAAAAAATGTCTATCTGTAAAGTTGGTTGATGGCAGATCCATATTCTTTAGAAAGTACACTATCTGGTAATGTTATTTAACATTCCATTATGAATGTTGAGATACTGACACCAATAATTTTCCTAAACTAAAGGACATCTAACTCATGTAAGAAACTATCCATTGCTACATAACAAATAACCCCCGAACTTCAAAGCTTAAAACAACAAACACTTACTATTTCATACTTTCTGTGGGTCAAGAATCTGACCCCAGCATAAATAGATGCCTGTGGCTCAAGATCTCTCATGAGGCTGCAGTTTAAGCTGTTGGTGTTGGCTGGGTACCATCTGCTGGCTTGATGGAGGTGGATGGGGGAGAGATTTGCTCCAGCTCATTCATGCGGCTGTTGGTAGGCCTTACAAGATCTGCTTCCCAGTTCACTCATGTGGTTGCTAGTAGGGATCAGTTCATCACTCTCCATAGGATGTTTGAAAGTCCTCACAACAGGACAGCTAGTTATTCAAAAGAGAAGGCCAGAGAGTGAGAAAGAGAGAGCAACTGAGATGGAAGCAACAGTTTTTTATAACCTGATATTAGAAGTAAGATCCCATTATTTCTGTATTTTACTCGTTAGAAACAAGGCAATAAGTTCAACCCACGCTCAAGGGGCGGGGATTACACTAAGGCAGAAATACTAGGAAACTATTTTAGAGGCTGCCTATCATACCCATGAGGACCCAAAGCAAAAGATAAGATTTTCTCGAGGAATTCAAATTTCTACGTTGTACAACATGTGAAAATGCTTAGCCAATAATTTAAAAGCCACTCTTACTATTTGGCAACTTCCACATAAAAATTTTTCTGTGATTGCTTCAAATAATATTTGAGAGTACAATAGTGGTGATTACTAGGGTAGTTGTTCCTGAAATCTGTTTATAAATATTACATTGAGACAAACACCCTCAATTTGTTGACGAGAAACCTGCTGTAGTGTTTTGCAGAGATATCCAACACTTCATTTTCATATTTCTTTCTCTATTTTTTTGTAGCATGTATGGGTAAAGTTCCCAGGTCTATCTTCTAGTTCATTAATTTTTCTCTCAGCTGTGTCCAGTTGGTTGTTTAAATCATTCACTGATTTTTTTTATTTTGGAGATCATAATTTTTATTTCTATTAAAATCTTTTTCAAACCTTCCTGTTCTTTTTTTCAATGTCCTGCTTTTTTTTTTTTTTTTTTTTTAAATTATGGTCTCTATTTCTTGTGCTGTCTAACTATTTTAAGCACAGTTTTAAAATAGTCTCCTTCAGGTGGTTTTATTGCCTCCAGTTTTTGGATGTGCAGCACCTCCTGCTGTTTTATTTGATGACTCCTGCTTATGTTAGATTGTTTCCTCATGTGGTTGGTAAGTTTTGATTTTGAGCTTCCCTTCAGTGAGGATTTCTCCCCTCTGTTGGAATACTGCGGGTGCGAGGTTGTTGAAGTCCTGCTATGTCCTCATGTTTGTTCAATTCATTTAGGACTAGTTTTTAATTTCCAGGCTTGAGGATTCTACTACCATCCTGGAAGATAGTATAGTAGCGTGAAGTCTTTTGTTTTAATTTTTAAGGGGGAATTTTATTTTTTTCCGCGTGGATCCTCAGGCAAAATCAATATCCTTGTTACTTCCCCAGGTTTAATGTTACCCCTCTCTCCTCCATTACTCAGGAGTCGCTCTTTCATTTTGCTAGCTTTTTATGGGGATCTCAGGTTCTACCTCTAACGTCACATGTGTCTAATGTCATGTTCATATCCCAAATGGACATTTAATCCTCAGCCTGTAGTAATGAGGCTTTATCCAAGTCTGATACCCTTTTGAACATCTATGAGTGACTTTACAAATCTCTAGTTTCACACTTCTTTTTTATTGTTGGCACTTAGGAATTTCTCTTTCTTTTCTTGAAATTCATATATACATATTTTTCTTATTATTTTGATTATATATTATTTACTGTTTCTCTACTTTTATAACTGGAGGGGCTGTTTGTTAGTATAGTCGGCCAGATTGTGGGACCTGGACTGCAAAAATAGTATAATTTGCTGACCAAACATTTCCTTTATTTATCTTGTTTATTAGGCCTGTCTACTCTCCTATTCTCCATTTTCCTTATTTTGTTTTGTCCCTGTGCTTAGACAACATCATAATTTCAGATCCTGCCCTAAATGAAATCTATGTCTATATATAGCCTTTCATTCCTTCGCACCCACCAATTAGTCCCTATATGTGCCTAGGCACCTACTGTATCATTTCATTTACCCTGTAATTTAGAACTGTATACATAAAACACTTACAGGGTGAGAAGGCATAAATCCTTCTAGCTGAAAGAAATGCAATTAGTGCTTTGGGGAATTTGAGTGTGTCATTGTAAAGTCCTGTTCTGTAGGGTAGTGTTGTGGTTTGGTATAAAGAGAAGTAATAGAAATGTTCATGACAGAGCCCTAGGATATAAAAGTCCCTTTGTGTTTTTCATTACTAGGTCATTACTTGCCATTCTTTACAAAATAAACAGGAAGAACTGTTTCCAGGTTTTAAAGTTCAAGAGTTTTGGGACCAACTTGCAAAATGGAAACTGAAACACTCAAAAAGAAAGGACTACAACTGAGAAACAAAAATTTAAAGATGGATATTTTCATACCAACAGAGATGGGTTTACTATTCTAAAAGCTGAAAGTATGTCTAAACATTTTCATTCAGAAGCTTACAGAAAACTTCTGCAACGTTACAATTTATATAACCAAAAGGTGGCAGTGTTCCATTTGTTTCCTTTGGAACCCCATTTTTCTAGAGCTATAATTTTCAGATCTATTCTGCCTCTAATTTACTTTTAAAACAAATATTAAGCAATATTACTATTATCACATGTGCCAAAAGATAATTATGATTGAGAAGAAATTTTTTTCCGACAATAGAAGCTTTAAAGGGTTTATTGTTTAGAATGCTTTAATCTGAGCAGCCAAAGAACTGACATTTTAAAAATTAGCATATGGATGTTTCATGGCTAAGCTATTTTATTTGTTATTAGGTTATCTTTTTGGTGTTCTACTCTGTCTCGAATATTGTTTGATTCGTTTTATAACACTGTACAAGCATTGATTTAGTTTCAGGTTTAACTAGTTAATGAGGGAAACAATTTGCCTTTTGTGTTCATAGCAGACACTATATTTTCATCAGCATGATTAAAAATTTTCTTCAAGAATCAAATAATAAAATTTATGGCCATTGATGAATAGGTTGAAAATATACGCAAATATATTCTAAAGCTATTAGTATTACAACGAAAGCAGCTAAAATAAATAATTGAAAAAGATTTCAATCCCCAATCCTAAATCTGTTCCAAAATCTTAAATGAAAGCTTACTTGAGGCAAAAATCCTCTTTTACAAGTATATCCTGGCAAGAACTGACCTAACAGTCAATTATTATAAACAAAGTCCAGGTTTCTTAATTAAAATACAAAATATTGGCTCTCCTGTTTAGCCTGAAATAAGTTATGTCTTAAGGAGACTGCAATTACGGTGGCGCCTTCTAATGCCACTGATGGTCAGAGCCTGTCAGCGTTAGCACAAAACCTCATTTTTTTAGAGCTTTGCAACAGTCCTGTGGATTGTTCCTTCCTTAGCTAAAGCTTGGCATCAAAATTCTAAAACAGAAGTTTAGGGATTTTGTTTTGATTTTGGTCTGAACACCAAAAGACTTTCATTTCTATTCTCAGAAATGTGGGAAAAAGTAAACTCTCTTATTTATCATGGTTACATTTTTGGACTTGGGGATTTTGTCTCTGTTCACTTACTATGTATAAAAGTTATAACTGGCTATATTTGGCAAACAATACTAAATACAATTAATGAAAGCTCCATAGCACTTTCAATTTTCAAATAGCTTTTAAAGAAAGCCTTCATGGATTTGAGTGATAGGTATTTTTAGTTGGGGAATCAAAATTAGTTTTCATAACTGATTTTATCAAAATGAATAAAAATTTATTTTTCAGTTATCTGTGTTCATGGCAAAATCTTTTTAAATGACTTTACTCCTTCCCTTCAAGCCCCTTTACCACCTAGCCTACGAAAAGTTTCTAGGACAGAACAGGTTTGACTAGTATTAATTTCGTCTTTCTTCTACTCCTTCGCTTAGCAATTGAAAGCAGGCGAATGACAGTAAAATTGTCTCCAGTTGGTCAGTGAGAGGAAGAGAGAGTAAAAGTCATGAACTGATTTTTATACCTTAGACTCACATTATGATTATTTACTTCTATGTAATAAAGGTATTTCTATACTTTGAAAAAGTGAAACTGTACCTTTTCAGTTCAATACAAACTGCTGTTAAAAGCACATATTTCTAGTTCATATTTGTTATGGTTCATCTGGTGCACTTGGCTAGTGTCGTAGGTCACGTTGGCATAAGAAAATGTCCTTTAGGAGGTAAGCATTTTGACCTTTTATGTGTTAAACCGCAGGATGCATTTTGTTGGGCTGTGTTATCAATGCGATGACAGTTTATGTGGACCAGTCAAAATCATGACCTACATTTCTTAGACTTTAATACTACATTAGAAAGTAATAAGATGTGTAAATATCTATTAACGTTTGCTTAATAGTTGCTGTTGTTAAGTTATAGGTAGATACTTAGCAAATATGTTTTTAAACAAATGAATGAACATTCATTCTATTGGGCATCTATACGCCAAACACTGTGCTAGGCATGGGGATATAATGATCCCTAAAAGGAAAGTCTTGTCTCCTGGGAATTTGTCACTAAGTAGTGCAAGATAATGGTACCTGACATGTATGACTTATTATGTGCCAGGCCCTGTGCTAAGTCTTTTTACATTCATTAACTCATTTAATGCTTATCAAACTCTATCTGGTAGGAACTGTTTTTACCTCCATTTTGCAGATCAGGAAATTGAGGCAGCGTGTTGTTCCCCAGCCACAAAATAGTGGAGCCAGGATTCAAATTCAGTCTGACTCCTGAACGCAGGCTCTTACTCCCTGTTTTCCTTTGCCTCTCCCGTTACAGCAAGGCACAGATTAATCTTCCCCCAACGGGCTGCCTGGGGATCAGTCCTGGGATGTGTTTTGCAAAGTCGTGATCAGCTGCTTAAATAAATGACACAGTGGTAAAATTTGTTTGGAAAATGCTGCATACTATAACTCCGCTTCATCACAACCACCCTTAAAATATCCTTATTTGTTCTAAATGTGCACTACCATGCTAAATGCTTTGGGCAATCTCTCTGTAAAGCTATGAAAATTGTCCAGTATACGTCTCAATGACAGTATTCTGAATAATAAATGTGCCAAATCCTGCTATAAGGATTGCTTTACACTTATGAAAGAATATTCACATACTATGCTGTTTAAGGATCATAAATTATTAATGATTAATCTCTTATATTAATCCTTAATCAAGCATATTATTAATCTTATTTTTTTAAGATAAAGCAACTGAGGGGAAGGTGTTAAGTGACATTTCTCACATGTAAAGAAGTAGGCAGTACCAGAACTTCTCCTTGAAATCGCTCTGATACAAAAGCCAATTCTCTAATTGTGCAGAGTAGACGTCTCTCTCATGGGAGCCCACATCCTTGCAGGCTTGCATGTATGCTTTAGATGATTCTTTTTCCCACCCCTTGGTCCTATGTTGTTTACTTGAGTCAAAGCTAAGCAAGCTAACTCTTCATCTCTTTTCACTCACCAAGCTTCCGTTAATACTCATGGAAAACTCAGGGTAGATGTGCATTTAAATTTTCTCCCTTGTGCAGTGGAGAAACAGTTAGTTAATCAAACCTGTTTTTTCGCCTCCGCACTGGATACTGTAGGAGCAGATTTGAGATGAACTGATAAACCAAGGAGGCAACATCGCCAAGGAGAGAGATGCTCTCTGTTCTTCAAGATGTTAGGAGATTATGCATAAAGATAACAGCACAAAATCCCTGGCTTTGTCTAACTTTGTCTGTCTGTAGACATAACAATCTTTTTTGGGGGAATGATCTTTTCATAGTAATTCTTAAGTGTTTTTCTCCCCATCAAGTGATTAAACAGAAATACAAACATCGATTCTCAGTTTATCAGTGTGCAGCAACCAACGGAAAAACTTGCGAGAATCTAAGTTCCACTGGGCCCTGTGCCCATGATAATAAGTTACGAAACACATTGGTTTTTATGAAGCGTTTTCTCACATATTCTTCCATTTTAATGAGTTCAACAACCCCATCGTGAGGTATTGTTTTTCCCCTTTTCACAGATGAAGAAACAGCTTCAGAAAAGTGACTCCTTCCTGTTACTCTCTAAGTTGTATGATTCCAAAGTGACAACTCCAAGGTCATTCAGACAGTAAGTGACAAAACCAAGATATAAATCTAGTTTCCTGGCTGACAGTCTCTGAGCTCACGTTTAGTGATAAGGTGTAATGAGTGACGACTAGAAGTTTCAAGCATCCAAATGGCATTTGGAGACATGCAAAGAAAATAGTATATACATATAGGACAGTGAGTTTTAAGCTGATGCCTGTAGTTATTAATTTCATCCTTCTAAGTGATTCTGATTCCACTGCATACAGATGATTCAATCCTCTAATTTGGTAGAGGAATCATGCCAGCATATTCTTGGGCTTATAATTATAGAACCAAGTACCCATTAACATCTGTAGATTTGGAACAGAAAAAGCTTAGAGCAATAGAACTACTCCAGAGTTCCATGGAAATAACTTTTGCCACCTAGAGAGTGCTGGAAAAGCTTGACCAGTCGTGAATGTCGCATTTGTACTACTCTGTTTAAGGGACATTATCAGATTGGTCTTTGTCTAATGGATCTTTCTCACTGACTTAAGAAGCATGTTTGAAAATACATGTAAATGAGTATTATATCTACATATGAGGAATTCCTGAATTACCTTAGAAATTGTAGATGATTTGGCTTAACTTTCTTTACTTAAAAATGGTTGGAAGATAACATACAATTGATAAGTATTGTATATAGAGAATTTTCTAGAAAAAGTCTTAAAAGACGTTTTAGAAGACAGTATTGAGTGAGACTGCATATTGCATTAGAGCCTCTTAAGAGACGTATGTCTCATGTCAGAATATAAAAATATTGAGAGTTAGAAAATGGTTTGAACTGAAAGATAATTATCCATTATGCTAAGTGTGGACTGGCGTCAGGATATAATTTCAGTCTCTATTTAGGTTATTTTCTTGTGTTTTCACTATAAGGCTGTATATCTCATTAAAATTCAGAATTACTGTTATTGTTCATATTACTTTTAACACTTTGGCCACAAATATTTAAAAGTTGTGAATGTTTCAAAAGGATTTATATCTGCATCTGAAAATGCTGATCTGGAGTTGGGTGAGTTGGGTTGATAGCCTACAATATTTTCATCCGTTTCTACAGAAGGAGCTTAAATGTAAAATGAATTTATCAGAGGGGAAGAATCTCATTATCCTGCAATTTGATGTTATCACCGCCTTGCTAATGAACACGCAGTGACAGAAAATACAACTGTTCCAGAGGGAAGAAGAAAGAACTGGAGATTAGAAGGGAGAGGGTAGGATTACCCTGAAGGAGGAGAGGGGTGGTGAAAGGTGAGAGATAAAGAAAACAGTCACACACTTGAAAGAGAGTTCTAGATAAGGAAAGGAGGAGGGATAAGGCTTTTAAAAATGGAGACACCGAGATAAAGAGTTTATTGTAAAATGGAGGAACAAAATATATCAAGAGACTGCAAGGTTTAAGACGAGAAAATCAATCGCTTTTAAATATAGATAGTAACTGGGAAATGAAGATGGATGGAGATCCCGTGAGAGAGGTAACTTCTGAACTATGCACGTACATCTGAGCAACGCATGCGTGCATGCACAGGCGTGTGTGCACGCACACACACACACACACACACACAGACCCCTCTAAAAACCAGGAAAGTAGGCAAAATATCTAGTATAGGCACGAAGGGCACCTGTTATGTGAATTCAGTTGAATTTTTTAAAAAGGCAATGGAGCAGGCCTTGTGATTCACATTATATTATAATCCAAGAAAGAACTATAAAAAGGACAGTGTGCTAAATAGATGCCGTTTTGAGGAATATATTCTTATTCATTCTGTGATACAATAGCACTTTTTTTGTGTGTTTAAGAAATTGCATTTTAAGCTCAGCATTCAAATGCAAATATCTGAGGAAATTATTCTAGAAACAGCTGACCTTTAAATTTGGGAAAAGCAGGCACTGTCTGTCTTATTTATTACTATAGTAGGTGCTGAGTAAGCTATATTTAGTTTATAAATAGGCGCAAAGGGTTTGCTGGATGCAAGCATTGTGTTTTTGTTTAAATAACAACTTATTACATCATGGAATCTTAGCAGCAATCAAGGAAAAATCAAAGGTCTTGTTCTAATTTGGAAACCCTATTACGATACTGAAACATACTCTTATTATGTGTGTAGTGATTGAGATGTTGCCAAGACTGTTAGGGGTCCTCAACTTTGGCTACATATTAATCAGTATTAAAAAAATACTAGTGCCTGGGCCCCTCGTCAAGAGTTAACGATTTAATTGGTCTTCCATGTGGCCCAGCCATTAGTATTTCTTAAAAGTTTGTGATTGTAATGTGCAACTTGTTTGAGAACCATTGTGTTAGAGGCATATCACAAGTTTTTTCCGGTGCTGATGGACAATTTTTGTGACATAGTTGGGGCTAATTCATTAGGCCCTAAAGGCTTTTGATGAGGATTCTATGAAATATTGTCTGTTGGCTGAAAAAAAAAAGATGCTATGGAAAAGTAGGGCCATTTAATTGAAGCATTGCAGTTAACTGTAAGTGTGCTATCAAGGCAACTTTGCATTGGGTAAAATAATTTTTAAATTTCCTTCAAATTTTCTCACTTTGAACACATCATGACATTTATAGATTTTATTTTGACTAACCTGCTGTTTACAGGAATTATTGGGATAAATCGACAGTTGTGCCTTTCACTGAACTGTGACACTTCTACAGATTTTGAATTGGTCCATCTGTTGGTAAGATACTTATAGAGTCTTCCATCTGAAAAGTGTAAAGGATGGACAGTGTAGGTTCAAAGACTTACGTTGGTACTCTGGAGAGTACAGTACAAACTGGAGTTTGCCGTAACAAGTGGCTTTTCCCACACTCCAGGCATTTTCAGACATCACCTCATCCCAGTGTCTACTGTGTGTCTCCCTCTGCATATACCTGCTTGAGCCTTAGCAGGTGTCGTGTTAATTGCTAACGTTTGTCAAACAAAGAGTGGTCACTTTCAGAGCTTCTTGCATTGTAATATGGGTCATAAAAACAGCACCAAAAAACCAAACCAAAACAAAACAAATAAGCCATTACAACTCAAAGAAATGAGATATTAATTGACAGGCACAGAAGTTGCTCTTTTGGGCCAAGGGTCACTTTAACTCAACAGGCAGTCACCTCATCAGCTCTCTTTGTAATGATAGACCATGGGATTTTGCAAGTGCTAATGTGATTCATGACATGATGCTTTACCTTCTGAGTCATTACGATTTCTAGTATTGACAGAAGTTTGTCCTTTGTTTCATAACTGTGGGATGAGGCATGTAATAAGCAAATTTCTTTATGAAAGGAACATTTAGTAGGTTAGCTGAGCCAACCTATTAAGAGACACAGCAATTCGTCAACTGTGTGCATAACGAATCCTTATAGCTATGCTTCCAGTGAATACTGGCCTTAAAAAAAAAACTTTGAAATATTGTTCAGCCTTGCTAAAAAATTGGTTGTTTGACAAATATTAATTGAGCTGCTAATAGGTATTTTTTGATACTGATGAATAACATAAATTCAGTCCCTACTCTTATGCAGCTTGTATTCTAGCTAATCACTCAAGAAAAAAAGTAGAAATATCTCAATTAATAACCACATTTAAGTGATAACTTTGTCATTGAATCAATTGAAATATCATATGATTATAAACTCTGAGTATAAGAGCCTCGTTTGAATTTTTTTTTGTACCTAAAGCATATAGCACATAGTAGTCACACAGTAGATATTCAATAAATATTTGTTGAATGAATAAATAATTCCAAATCCTGGGTTCTTGTGAATAAGTTTTTAAAATTATAAAGTGCTCTACAAATGAAGATATTCTTTCATGGTTAACTACATAATTGCTTAATGGTCAAACTACCTATTCAAACTCTTCTGGCAATTTGGGTGATGAATAAAACGTTTAGCCTAATAATTTGACTGACTAAACGTTCTGGAGTCAATTAATTGCAGTCTGTTCTTCAGACACAATCTCTAGACTTGTATGTCATTAACAGTGTTTGATTTTTAATGATTAAATGTCAGTTTATTCTCTCTTAAGTAACTGTTAGAATACCTAGTCTCATGGAATAATATGAAACAATCTTAGGGACATGTAATAATACAAAGCATATTGAAAAATCCTCTGTTGGCAGAAAAATATTCAATAAATGTCACCATCCACTAAAAATAACACCAAACATTTCAAAAGATTTCGGTGACTGTATTTTATTTCTTATTCCCAAGGTTTTCTTAACAAATATCAATTCGATAGACAGTAAGTATGGACTGCCCTCAATTACAGTCCCTTTCAGGTTACTGCAGGCAAATCTAGGTCAGACGGTGGTGTAGTACCGCCTTGCCTGCCTCTGGACCACTAGCACACACACTACATTCACTGTTTATATATATGCTATATTTTTGGCTCAAAAAAGAGTGAACTGAAGGCAATTTAATATTAAAGTTCTGCACTTGTGCATGTATTCACCAAAAAGATTCTAGAAGGTGATGTCTTCCTTGAATTCTCCCACTGCTGCCAGCCTCTTCAACCTCCTAAGTGGTCTCCTTCCCACTCTTTCCCCTTACTCCCACCAACTCAATCTAAGATAGGTCCTGCTTAAGAATTTTATGATCCTATTCAAATGAGTTTGGGTTGTTTTCTAAACTTGAGAGATCATTTACAAATGTAGATACCACTTATATTGGGTATCTGTCTTTCACTGCAGTTATTATATCTTTCAATTAGGAATTTTTCTTTCAAGGAGAAAACAACCTAACAACAACAATAACAACAGAACCAGAAGTGAAATAGAAAGACCCTTCCAGAACAAAACCAGATTTACAAATGCTTTGACATTCTTTTCAGCTAGTTTCTTTTGAAAGGCTGGGAAAAAATGGAGTCAATCTATTAGACATAGTTTACCTGTTCATGGACTAGATGTGTCAGATTTTGGTGAGGGAAAGAGAAAAATGAACAGAAAGAATGGCAGTGGAGAAATGCTTTTTACATGGATTCAGTTGTCTCTGTTCCCCACGAGAATGTCACTTACGTTAGCTAATGCTACATTGTGAGAGGTGGGTGTTTATGAAGATTCCTCTTCTTGAAACGTTCTTATCTTTAGGAATAATTCTTGTGATGCCCTCGATGTTTCTCCTATCCCAACTCCTTTCTTAGCATATATTTATTCAGTATGTTCAATGACTTATACAACTTTTAAATACATGCTCTGAAATTTGGAATGTTTATACCTTGCAGTTGCAAAATACCGTGTCTTTCAAACTGCTTTCACGTACTTAGATAGTAATCTACCTGGGGATCCAAATGGTGTGATAAACTACATTTACTTTTAATTGAAAATCAATCTGACTTTTCCTTTGTTGTTTAGCATTTCCCCTTTATTCCTGGTGGGTTTTTTCTTCTTTATTTTCTTTTCCTCTCATTGCACATGTTGATCCTTTTGAAAAATGAATGTGTGCCAAATCCAGTCTGTGTTGGAAGGGAAGGTAGGGGGAGGGTAGATACTAAAAATTCTGACCAAGAATATTAGCAACTGATTTCCAATATAGAAGTAGGCTATATGCCTGGTTAAGCAATTAAATTACAATTACACTGATTGGTATTATAAATCACGCCTTGGGAAAATGAGTTTGTGAGACTTGTGACACTTAGACTCATTTTTATTTTTCACTTGTATCTTAGGAAAAAAATCCTCACGTGTGGAAGATAATAAGAATGGTTTCCTTCTCTGGTGTGGCCAGTTTTTACTTGTAACCCTATGCTGTGCTCCAGAGACATGAAGCAAATTCACAACCTTGATCATTTATTTTAAAATGTGCAGGAAAACTGTAGTATACTTGATGTGGGGTATGTTTTATAAATGCAGAGGAGAAACTTTTTTGTCTCAGGGTACTTGATTTGAATCTGTACCAATGACCAAAAAATCCTTAGTTTGGTTTGGATAAGAAATAAACAATTTCGAGAATTTTAGTGGCTTAAACTATTTCTTATTGAAATGATATTCCTTTACTTACTTCCAACCTGCTCTCCTGCTATTCATGTGACATCAATTGTATGCAGTTGTTTCGCGTATGTCAGCGTTTGAGTTTGCTATCGTCCCATCCCACATGGCTGTTAACAAAGAATTTTCAATAGGGGAGATATTAAACGACGTCATCAGGTTTTAGTGCAGTTAGTTTGCATCCGAAAAATGGTGCGCACAGTAAGATTCTGCAAGCTCTTTCAGTATCTTGCCTTCACCAATAAACTCGAGACTTGTGAGAAATATGGCTTTGCTTTAGACACTCAGAGGAAAACATCTGAAGAGAAATTAAACAAGAAACCAGGCACCTCCAGGTAGAGTAAAGGAAAAAGATTAAAATTTCATAATAAATCTAGAATTTGCTCGATAAATCTACACTGGTATCAGAATGCTATCCTAGACAATGAAAGTACTGTGAGCCCTAGGGTTAAGTGAGAGCTTGTAAGGAAAATTATAGCTGCACAAAAACATTGTAGACTTCCAAATTTTAAAGGCATTAAACATTAAGGATAAACACGTACTTTGCTCATTTCCTTGGATTAAGTATGGTATTTTAGAAAGGTGTGCTCTTTCCCCATTCTACTCATCAAATTTTAAAAATGCAAATTTCAATCTGCATGTAGTCATGAAGAATGCTTGACATATTTATTTGCATAGGTTAAAACAAAGCAAAGTAGTGAATACAACTTATGGGAAATATCTAATTTGTAGGTCTGTTTACATTTCAACTGAAACGACTTAAAAGAATCATACTGTATCTTAGAGTATTTGTGTTTCAACTGTACTGACTTAAGACAAATAGGAATATGCTTTTCTGCTCAAAATTTTGATATTTAAAAACTCTTAAAGCTGGGCTATCTAATCACCATTACTGAATTATTATAATTATTGCTTTGGGAACTAGAATCTATTTACTGGTGATTAATTCTCTACAGTATTTTATTCTAAAAAGATCTGGCTGATATTAAGAAACAACAAATTAACCTCCATTTACAACTACTTCTTTTATTTTTTTAAGCAGTAAACTTTAATAACTTGTAAAAACTAGAAATAACCTCAAATATAGACTGAGACATATCTTGTTAATTTAGCCACAACCTGAGGCTTAATATAGAAGTGTATTAAATATGTACTATTAAAAGAAAGATCTAAAAGAGTGCTATATAAAATTGGTGGCAAAATTTTCAGTCTGCTGCTTAAAAACTGGCTTTTTTCCCCCCTAGAATTTATATACCCCATGCATCATTGTGCTTTGTTAGATGCGTGCCTATAAAATCGCGAAAATGGAGGCTTTTCTGGTAGCAAAAGGGTTAAGTTCTTTTTGCTTTACCAGTTTCGAATTACAATGAGAAGCCTCTTCTTCCCCAGCAGGGTTGTGCTTACATTACTCTTTAGATCTCCCTTGAAGAGGGCTGGTATATTTGTGCCTGCTGGAGGTGGAATTAACAGTAAGGAGGAGAAAGGGATTGAATGGATTTACAGGAAGTTTTGCAAGTAAATTCAGGGAAACACATTTACTTGAATAGTACAACCCTGAGTCTTATTTTACACTAAGACGACACAAAAGATGTTAAAGTTATCACCAAGCTGCCGGACAAATATGTATTCCAACACCAAGGTGCAGATCAGCGTAGATCTGTGATTCAGAAATCAGGATTTGTCTTGGAAAGCGCTCAAGGGTTGAGAAGAACTCAAGAGCAAGTGAAGATAACTTTGGGAACTACAGTTTATCAGAAGATCAACTTTCGTTAATTCAAATACCAAAGGCCTGATTATCATAAATTCATATAGGAATGCCTAGGTCATCTGGTCAAATAATATTAGCCGTCTCCTGCTACATCAATGCAGCAAAAACTCTTAACAACTGTGGATAATTGGAAATCCGAGTTTCAGCTTTCTTAGAAATAACTGCTCTTGACATATTCCAAAATATTTAAAATAGGGCAGGAAAATCAGTGAGGATGTTGTGTTCAGAAATGTCACTGTCATGAAGAATAGGTAAATTTGTTTTCTTCAGCTACTGGGAAAGTGTACCTCCTAGGAACTTAGATTTTTTTTTTTTTTTTTTTTTTTAAGAGGACAAGAAGGACTAAAAATATCAACATTTTGCTTTTGGACAAAAATGCATCTGACTGTATTTTTACTTAGGGGTATTGTGGGTTTCCTCTGGAGCTGCTGGGTTCTAGTGGGTTATGCAAAAGGAGGTTTGGGAGACAATCATGTTCACTCCAGTTTTATTTATAGAAGACTACGGAACCATGAAAGACGGGAAATACAGAGGGAAATTCTCTCTATCTTGGGTTTGCCTCACAGACCCAGACCATTTTCACCTGGAAAACAAGCTTCCTCTGCACCTCTCTTTATGCTGGACCTATACAATGCTATGGCCAATGAAGAAAATCCTGACGAGACGGAATACTCAGTGAGGGCGTCCCTGGCAGGAGAAACCAGAGGAGGAAGAAAGGGATACCCAGCCTCTCCCAATGGGTATCCTCGTGGCATACAGTTATCTCGAACGGCTCCCCTGACCACCCAGAGTCCTCCTCTAGCCAGCCTACATGATACCAACTTTCTGAATGATGCTGACATGGTCATGAGCTTTGTCAATTTAGGTATGTTGTTCGTTTATTTGTTAATCTATGTTATTACAAAGTGGAAGTTTTCCTAGTGGGAAAGTAGCTGCCTGGTAGGTGGTCATGTTTATATAAAGTCATTTTCTATAACTCTCCTCTCCAGCTTCTGTTTCCTTTCTTTCATGGATGCAATCTAAGATTTTGCCGTAGGCAACAAAGTCATATATATACGTATATATACTTAATTTTTTGTTTTTTAAAAGGACAAGCTAAAATTAAAACACTTACGGTTTGGGTAGATTAGGGGCTTTTCAGATCTTGTTAAAATTTCAACCTTGCTTAAATGTATGAATAAACAGGTGATAGTCTAAAAAAAGGAAAATTTATGAAGATAGCTGTGCTATGGGCAAAAAACAATTATAATAATAAAAATGAAAAAGAAACATTTGCAGATGGAAAAGTAAAAATGACGTTCTGAACCACTTTTTTGTTAGTAATTTAAAAAACATGTAAGTATATATTTATATGCCACTTAAAAACTCTCATTTAGAGGGGGCAACTACTGTGAAAATATTGATGTGAAATTAACTAAGATCCAATAATATTGTAAATGACTACTTTCAAAGATTTTCAGGGGGAGATTCGGAAATCCTGAGAAAAATATTTTAGAAAAGGAGTTTCAATCTAACATTTCTTGACTGTAATGATTAAAATATATCATGCCTATTTGACTTTTTTTCAGAAGCAAGGGAAATGTAAAACATGCTATGATGGTCTTTATCTATACAAAAGTTTCCTATCCATTTGAGATAAAAAATTAATTGAAAACTCTTTAATTAGCAGCATTATTAGAGAATGATTTTGAAAATTATGTTTTACTCAGTGCAGTACTGACATGGTAGTTTTTAAATATTGACAATATCAACTGGTAAATTACTGCCCGATACATCATCTCATAATAATATTAAAGAGTTGCTATTTAAAATGATTTTACAAGGGCTCTAATTTTCTTAAAATGTTTTAGTAGACACTGAAGGTGAAAATTTACTATCTTCCTTGAGACCTTCAAAAAAATAACATAGAATATACTTATTTTGGAAGACAAAATTTTATCAACAAATTTAATCAACTTGAAAGAATTGAGAACATTTTAATGTAAGAACTCTTCAAACTTTGCTTTGAAAATGCAAATCTGCTCTGACTTAAAATTGACATGTTTTATTATACACAATTAAAAGCTTCCTCATATAATGTCTCAAAGAAAATATTCCTTGAAAAGTCAGATAGCCACAAATCCTAATAACACATCGATACTTTTATAATACATGTTGCTTAATATGCTCTGCTCATTTGCTCTTGGCAATTCTAGCGTGAGTGAAGGATAAGGTGCCTAATAAATCATATGCTTCAGGTTAGTAGAGACAAAGCTCTCATTATGAGTTTTAGTAAGCCATCATTGGTTCCCCTAATCAGGTGTCCTGGAGGCCTTTTCTCCTACATATACTTAACAGGTTTCATTTGGAACTTTCAAGCCATTGAAATATAGCTTAATTCTAAATTAGTTTGATTGCTTTTTCCTAGTATAAGTGGCATGCAAATATGGCTCATGGTATGTTTTACTTTACAGCAATTTCTAAAGTATTATTCAATAATTTAAATTAGTTTTAATTTTTTAATAGAAAAATTACACTCCAACATGATTTACATATTGACAAAGTAAATCACTGAAAAAATCAGTTCAGATCATCTAAAATCTGATAGGGAAGAATGTGTCATGTTAAGTACTTTAAAAAACAATACCTAAGTCATGAAGCTGTCCTAATAATATATTTTATTATAATTGAATATTTTGATCATTCACAAGTGTATTGGTTTTTTAGAAAGGAATTAAGTATGATTTTTGAATCTGTGTGCCATTACCTTTTATAAATCTACATAGAATAAGGATATCAAAACCAATAATGAACAGTTTTATTCAGTGACTTCCAGAACCATTTCTGTCATTAAAGGATACATATAGTTTTAATCAATGAAATTTTGGTGATATTGTTTGGATTGTAGTAACAAGGCAGTTTATTAACTATCCCATGAAATGCAGTTATTCATTTTCTGTAGAGAAACAACATTGGAGATAAGCTTCAGAAAATTTCTATTTGTCTATTTTTATCAGGCTTGAACAGCTGAGTAGTGATTTATTCTCAATAAGAAACCATATTGTTTTTCTTTATTTAATAATTCCACACTAAATGTCTCACATGAAACTACTGACAAATTGATTCTGATGCTAAGTGAGTTTTCCTAGTAGTCTCTGAGGAAAATTGAACCACAGTTTTATTTTATTATCCTTCCACCAGGCCTTCTAATATATCCAAAACTTGCAACCAATCACTGCTTAGTAAAAAGCTTTAACTCCTGCACTTCTTCCATAATAAAATAGGTCAAAGCATATTTAGAAAAGGTAAAAATATAATATCATTAACTGCACTAAGAATTTCAGAGTTTCTTTGTGTAACATTCACCGGCAAATATTATCTGAAACTTGTTTCATGTACTTCTAAGACTCAAGAGGATTTGATTTGATTTTTTAGTATTTTGAAAGTGATGTATATAGTGGGGACTAATGGAAAATGATCAAATTAGCAATAGGCAAGGGATTTGTATTGAGGAAGTCACCTGGATATTTAAATACGTGAAAAGAATCTGTTGACATTTCCCATAATAGGTTGAATTATATAAAAAGGATCTAGTAGCATCTTTTTTTTATTAATGCTTGCATGTGTCATTTTCAAGTCAAAGAATAGATTCTACACTATTATCTGGTCATCAGAAAGACATTTTTTTCCAACATAAATTTTGCTCATCAAGAACAATTAAACTTAATTCAAACTCTGAATCATATTTAACAAAATACTTTTTAAATTTCAGATGAGATTAGTTTTGTGTCCATAAGCGAAAAATAGATTAGAATTTGTTAAAAGACACAACAGTGAATAAATTGCCTTAAGGCCAACGTAAAGAACTAAATATGAAACCAAACTCATTATTTTTACCTTTATTTTAGTGATTTGTTCATTTTGAAGAAACAAATATTAATTATTAATTATTCTTTGGCCAACTTTTGTCGATCTCTTACTGTGTAGCTTTTACAGGTTGACTTCTCAGTTTGTCCTCAAAACTGTTGAATATCCGTGGAATTTTTGCTTAGTCAATACCACATTATTTTGTTAGTGACAGAAGTATCTTTCTGGTAATTTTCCTTTTAACTGTCTCTTTTTCAAAAATGTTAAGGGTTAGTTTATATATCAAATATCTATGCAAATGAAAGGAATGATTAGGCAATTTGCTTGCAATATTTAAGTATATCTCCTGTTTACATAAAGATAAACATGCAAGCATTCCTAAGAACTTTTATTTAGAAACTGCTTTTTATTTGATTACTTGGTGGTGGTATAACTAAAATGCATAAGATTGTAGATGTTTTAGAGGAGATTACAAAAAACAGTAAACGCAGGAAATTTACTTTTTATTATTCTTTGTTTACATGTATTTCTCTGGTAAAGAAGAACTCTAGGTTTATTAATGGTTTTTAACTCACTGATCAGTTGGCTTGGAGTCAAATACTTCTTAGGGATACTTCAAGAATATGTATTAATTCTCAAGCATAAAACTATATAAATGTGATGCTTACTTTTTCAGTATGTTATAACACATATTTAGCATGTTAAAAAAAATGCTTTCAAAATTTTAAATTAAACCCTTATCCTTTTACTTCCTCAAATCATTAAACTCTCCTGGTACTGGAAGAAAAAAATGCTTATGTCCTCAGTTGACAGATTTGAAAGACATCATTGATATTTATTGTTGTTTTTGGCTGACTCAAGTGCCCAGTGAAGAGGACTTTATATACAGATCTACCTAAAGATGCCTATCTATGGAGTCTCTCCAACAGCGTTATTAACACGTGTGTAACATAAACACACCCATAAACACATGCAAGATTTTCTTTTAGGGAGGGGGGATGGGATGGGAGGGAAGATGATCTCAAATCTTTATAGTACACATTTATGGATTCTATCTGGAATAACAAATGCTACTATTGAG
Source organism: Equus caballus (assembly GCF_041296265.1). Lineage (NCBI taxonomy): Eukaryota > Metazoa > Chordata > Mammalia > Perissodactyla > Equidae > Equus > Equus caballus. Next base: position 56,484,643 of record NC_091703.1, on the reverse strand, counting down.
TAAAACAATCATTCTTTAAAACTTTTAACTTTCGAAGAGAAAAGAAGTTGCTGAGGATGGAAACCTTCTTCTCTCTTCAACAAACCTTGGCATTCATAAATGTGCGCTGACAGATTCTTCTTCTCCTTTAAAGCTATTTTATTGTTAGATGATGTGCATGGCTCCAGAGAGCGTTATAATCATAGTTTAATTAAAAGGTTTTTTGCACGTGTTAATAGTCGCTCACAAGTAGCCAGTTTAAAAGTTTAATAAGAAGTAACAGCTGGAAATAAGAAGGTGTGATAACATACTCTGGAAGGGCTTGGGTCGGCCTCACCCCCCTTCCCCAGTTCCTTCCCTTTCATTCTTCCATTTTTTTTAATATTGCCTCCCTCTCTCTTCACCCCGGCTCTCCTCACACTCTGTGGCCTTTCCTCTTCAGTTCTATGGTCTTTCTAGCCTCAGGCTCTCTTGGCACCTCTCTCCTTACTGCCCCCACCCTTCCTGGGGTCTGTCTTTGGTCCTAGTTTCTTCATAGCTGGAGGCTTAGATTAGCTGAAAATCAATTAGTTACAGCTTGATTATTTAGGAACAGTCTCCTGTTTTCTCTCTAGTTGAGAAGGAAAAGGTTATGATGTGCCAATTGCAGCCTCCACCCATCAGGAGAAAAGCTCCCCAGGGCATCAGCACTGCTCTGGCTCTTGCCATCCCCTGTAATTGTTTTTCTACCAACCCATTCTTCATCGCCTCCTCACCTCTCCCTGAGGATGCCATTGACAGAATTTAATTGTTTTTGTCTTTACTCTTTTATAACATAATTAAAATTTAAAAGGGAAAATTTAAGGGAAAGTGAAAAACAACAAATAGTAATCAAAATACAATTCTTTATTAGTTTACAAAATGCTTTTGCTTATATTATTTTTATTTAATACTCTTGTCACGTCTGCGAAGAAACTATTTCCTTTTTAAGTTGAAAAGAGATGATGAGAGCGGATAAAGAGATCAAGAGTAACAGCTGGAGGCAGACAACGATGAGGATGAGACAGAGAAAGAAATAAAATATTTTTTTAAAAGCCCATGGAAGAAAGAAAATGAATGAAATGAGTCATTAGAGGCTGGTCTTGGGGTTGTGCAGGTGGAGGACACGTTGGGAAATCCTCAGTCCACCTCATACTGACACAGCAGCTAATTCAACATCCCCAACCACATCAGCTCCAGGGGAAAACCCTTTCATCCTTCCACACTGAAATACCGAAGCGGGTAGAAGGGAGGGGGCTCTCTGTGTGTGTGTGTACAAGGAGCATACAGACGGCTACTCACATGGACAGTCATAAATAATGGAGTAGCGCAGCTTGAAAAAACCACAGGTTAGGGGAAGAGGCTTCCCTGACGCACAGAGAGGGGCTGAGATCAGAGGAGCCTCTGAAAGGGTTGGAGGGGAACAATGAATCCCTTGTTCTAAGTAATATTTATGAGTGCTTCTTTGCACCTTAAGTTCACATTTTATTGGCTCGGCTGTGGGGTCTCCCCATTCGCTCATCTCTTAAAATAATACCCTTGGCTAAGATAGCCTTTAAAGCACACCAGTCAGCTCTGACAACCGGCTCATTTATTTGGGGAAAAGGGATTTGTTGTGATTTTGATGTGAGATTGGGATGTTTAAGATCCAGCTATGGATCTTAACGCTACCACAGTAAGATGAAAATAATAGTGGGAGTATTCACCTGCCTTTTTCGGAGATGTTTACAGGAGTCCACGTAACCAAGTAGTAACCCCTGATTTGCATGAGTCTTGTCTAAACGGTTGTGGTAAAATTATAATCTAAAAAGAGAGAAACAAAATCTACTAAAGCGTATAATGTTTCCAATGAAAATAAAAAAATAATTTGTAGATTAGTAAGGGTCTTTAGTAGTTTTGAGAGAAAAGAAGACAACAACAAACCTCCATACGAGAACAGAGTGCGTATCCTTCCTCTACTCGGAGTCGGTATCCTCTGCTTGGAGCACGTATCCTCTACATGAGTGACGTCAATGTTACGTACAGCTTAGGGACCAAGACCTTGTATAATGTTAAATCATTTGGTATCGAAATTAAACTAGAGTGTGTGTTATTTTGTAATTTCTAAGATGATGAAGATCCCTGTCTTCATAATGATGTGTCCTTTCATTTTTCTTTTCATAAACAATGGAGTGTCTGTGCTTGCATTAGAAGACAACTCTGTATTTTAGAAATAAATGCATCTTAAATTATCCTTTAGAAATTGTGTTTACTTAATTTCTTTCTGGAAGTAAATAACAGCTTTTATAGTTCTTGTTGTCTAATAGCCTTCCCGGTGTTGTTAGCAAGAAAGAAAATAGTTTTTAAAAGTCAGGATTACCAGATGTAAATCTCATTTAGATTTTATTCAGGACTATGAGACATGTCAAAATCAAAAGATTTATTAACGTTTACAAACCCCTTCAGCTATTTTTTAGGCTGTCATGATATGAGAAATTCAATATTTTTTGTCGTGCACAGATTTTCTGTCCCTCTTGTAACCTTATCGTTAGCCTTCCTAGATAGCTTTGATGGTACATTTTCAGAACCTTAAGTCCATGGCATATTACTGCTCAAATGACTTTAAGGTTTAATTATAAATTAAACCTAATTGCTTTCCTTTCTGTGCTTCCACCACAGAAGCAGAGTAGCATAGAAGAAGCCAGAATGCCTGGACTGGAATCCTGTATTCTACACGTTCTAGCAGTGTGACCTCGGGCAAGTTACTTAAAATCTCTCTGTGCCTCTGGGTCCTTATCTAACAAGTGCCGATAATGGTAGCACCTTCCTCACTGGGTGTTGAGAGGGTGAAATGAGTTCATATGCATCCAACTTTAAGAACGGTATTGGGAACGTAGTGAGACCTCAATAAATGGCCCTTGTTGTTATTAGATTTGCATTCGTATCCACCATCTGTACCATATGTACAGGAGCAGCTACATAATTTTTGGAGCCCAATGCAAAATGAAAATACGAGGCCCATTGTTTAAAAATTATCAAGAATTCCAAGATAATGGCAGCAGATTATTAGACCAAGGGGTCCTCTTGCGTGTAGTGCCCTGTGCAACTACATAGGCCACGTGCTCATGAAGCTAGCACTGCATCTTTGATGATATGTTGTGATGGCAGGAGATGGCAGGAGCCATGCCCTGCTTATCCCTAGTGGTGTATCAGGGTCCCAGAAGGAAAGAGACAGCATGTGCAAACCAGATCATTTGAGGAGAGTTTAATATTAATAATGTTTATAATGTTGTCGGCAGGGCTTTTTGTCAAAACAGGGCATAATGCAGCGCCTGGAACAGCAGGGGAGCCTTCATTATTCCTGGGCAGGGGGCAGAAACAGTTACCAGAAAACTCAGAGGTGAGCTGCATGGGGAAGGTACCTGACAGGAATTGTGGCTTTTGTTAGAGATGCCAAACAGCCCACCCCTAGATACTCAGCAGGGAGGGAGACCAAAGAATAAATACCTAGAGAATACTTTTCTGCCTTGTTTCCCATTGGCTGATGCTCACTGAAAGCCAGAGGGCCATGGAGCGTGTTTGCACAGCTCATGAAAGTCAGCCTCTTAGTGCAGAGAACAGAGTAGAGGAATGTGGAGAATGGATCTTGAGGCACAAACTGAAGATATTTGGCATAAATACATAAATGAATATTGGGTGTTAGGCCACCAAGAGTTCTAGAATCACTTCAATTTCAGTGTAAGTTACTGAGATATATGTTAACCTTTGCCCTACTTAATTTGTTACACAATTCAAGAGATAATCATAATTTAGTGTGAGAGTTAGTTACTTCACAAGTTAGTGAAGTAAATTGGCAAAAACAGGCATGGTATGCGGAAAAAAATTCTTTTTTTTTTAAAGTCAATAAACTTTTAAGTAATTTCACATGTTATGATTCCTTCCACTGCCAATCACCTTAGTTCCGCCAAAGTTTGAGTCATAATCTTCAAGATAGCCCCTTTTAAAAAGAAATTTTACTCAGTCCATGGTTGTCAGGTCAGTCAGTTCACAATTCTTTCAGTTGGGCTTCTTTCTCTGCTTGAATATGGACATACCTTAAAAATTCCCGACCTGTAATCTTTGGGATCCAATTTCTTCAACCAATTTACTTTGGAGCCACGTTTAGGGTCAGAGTCAATGGATCTGCCTGGTTCTCAATGTGAGACACCCTCTAAACATGAATAAGTTCAAATCATATTCACTGCTAAGGTCTCTCACCCTAGAATAGTATAGACCTTGGGATATGCCAATACCTAAGATTAAAAAAAAATTCACTATTAGGTCTTTTATATGGATCAGTAATTTCATATTCCATATTAAAACTATTTTAGAGCAAACTAAAATTAAAAACAAAAACCCAGGGGGAAGTAGCACTTTCAGATTGCAATATGAACAGTAGACTACAATTGCCAATCAAAAAACCAGTATAGAAAGCACTAGAGAATATGCAAATACGTAGAGCAAATATGAAAAGCAATAGAGTTCTTGAGTCTTTAGGCCTCTTTATTTTCAATACTATGTCATTCTTCCTGAATTGATCCTGATTGAATTCTGAGTAGAATCATCTGGTATTCTCCACAGTTAATGTTGCAGGCAGAAATAATGTTAGAATGAGGTAAATTGGGATTATGGTCTTTGTTCTTTGCCTCCTTTCCTCTCCCCTGGCAGAGTTCCTTTGATTCACAGAGGCAGAATTTACTGGAAGAGCAGGTATGTCTGCTATTTAGTTCTCATAGATAACCAACCACTAAGCCTTGAGGCCAGAGCCATCCCTCTGCCCTGTAGTCGGGCATCGAGTAGAAGTGCTCCTGTCCAGCAGAGTCTAGGTTCCCCTTCAAAGCTGCTAAGGATGGGAATTTTCACCTGATTTTACTCCTATAATCATCAAAAGCAAAGGAAAAGAGAGTTCAATGTGGAAATTGTGTAGGCTCGTCTACAAATAACCTTGATGCAGGCGTTGAAGTCTTATTTAGTGGGGAAGAAGTGAAGGTCATGAATTAAATAGGCTTTATGGTTAATGTTTTGTAGATGTTTTCTTTGCTTGGAGTGAGAAGGGATTACTTGCTTCTTTATCTCAGTGAGGTTTAAGTGTTAAGGGCTTTGGAGTCACGCTGGTTTACCAGCTTTGCCTTAACAGCTGCATATCCTCAAGCAAACTATTTCACTTCATTGGAACAGTTTCCTCGTCTGTAAGCGGAGATCATAATAGTGAATTGCATTTGAGATTTAATAAGGTAAGGGTATGGGCCTTTAAGCCTACATGAGAAAAGTACTCGTTGGTGATCACTACTGCTACTACAACTACCTGTACTAGAGTAGAATCGATGGCATTCTAAAGTTGGAGGAGATCTTCACCCAGTCCACTGGACTTTGTCAAATAAATGCTTTGCTGAAATTGTAGAACATTAGGCATGTGGCTTTTCCTCCTTCCAAAAGAAAATGAACCCTTGAATTTCATTGACTCTGTTTTCAAGTTGGACTGTGGATGGATTACATTCCTTCATCAGGGTGTCCTGGAAAAGGTCAGTCCACAACAGAGCATTCAGGTGACTGTGGGGCTGCCCTTTGAGCACCCAAAGGCAACATTTGCTGTGATGTGCTGCTGAAAGGTGCTTTTCATATCGCCTTTGGTCAGATTCCTAGAACGAACCCACGGATTTACTTCAGTTTCAGATATTACTTCTTCCATTTCCTCGCTTGTGATGGAGAAGGGGAAACTGATTGCAGGCCAAAGTAATAATATACAATTAGAAAATACTTGGTTGTGAAGACATGAGTACTTTCTAAAAGACCCTTTGAAAGAAGGAAAAAAAATCTTGACGAGTTCTAAGGCTTATTTTCAACAAGCCAACTTGTTTTTTTAGTTTTAGGTTTTTAAAAAGTTGATTCAGAATGAAAATCTTGAATAAACTTCTGAACTCTAAATAGGAAAGCCAATCTGCTCAAATAATCATTCAATTTGGGAGCTTTTTATATTGTCTGTAACTCAAACCATGTTTGAATTTCAGATTTTCTGATTTGTACCTATTCTCATTACTATTTGTACTGTTTGTATCATAATTTTATTTCTACTTCATATCATTCAACCTTAACTATTTTGACTTTCCTAGACTATTTCTTTGGGCTGGGTTTTTTTTCAGAGGACAGTCAGATCTTTCTATTAATTTTCTTGAATGGCTTCCTGTTATAATATTTTGAAGCAGGATGGGAATTTATGGGTTTGATCCAAAAAGTCATACAAAAGTCCATACATGAACTGTGGGCGTCTTCTGTTTATAGTCCCCATATTGTAAAGTCATCACATTGACTTTTGATATTTCATAATAGACCAACTGGGAAAATATGCATTTACTGGTTTTTCATTATTTGATAACATACTGAAAGATAAGCCATTAAGATTATCTTTGCTAAATTTTTAGTTATGGTGAGTAAAATTCTTAAAATAAAACACGGATTCTGACTGCATATATTGGCATATTCAAATCAACATTTAAGACTCTTCTCTTCCATCCTGCCATGTCAAAAGAGTTATCATTCTACAGTTATTTGCTTTGAGGAAGAATTTTTCAAAATTACGTGAACTGTTTATCATTTTTGTGTGTGTAGGTGATACATTTACAGCATATGAGATCGTCAGGTCAATGTAATTTTAAATTACAGTATAGTTGTAACAGTAGTACTTAGAGCGGCAGTAACAATGAACACAACTCCAGGGCCAGGAACTGGGCTGAGTGATTTGCATGCATTATTTCAATCAATCTGCATCTCAACGGTATGGGTAAATATTTTGTTATTCTCATTTTATTTATGTGAAAATTGAGGCTTATCAGAGGTTAAATGGCTTACAAAGGTCACCCAACTGGTAAATGGCAGAATCGGTACTGGAACCATAATCTGGCTACAGAATTTTTGTTTTTCCCTACTACTTTTTAGCTTAGTAACCACTTTTGAAAATTATGAAAAAAGTCAACTTTTTACAACAATAATAATAATGCTGTATACTTTTTGAAAGCATCTTTATGTGCATTTTGTGATTTCACCTACATTCCTGCCGTGGATAGCACTCAAAGACATAAATGGGATCCCACAATATACATCTGTGGAAACTGGAGTTCTGAAAGGTCATTCATTCAGGCATTTGACAAATATAAGCTGATTACCCACTGTTGGGCCAGGCACTGTGCGAAAGCCTGTTCCTGTTTTACTGCCAAGATCACAGGGCAGGGGAGCCAGGCCTAGGCCCAGAATCCCTGATTCCTGTGCCAGGATTTTTTTGCTCAGTGTCACATACTTTAAAGAAATCACATGAAAATTCCAGCACCAAGGAAAATTAAAAGCACTAACAAACATTATCTAAAAGAACATGTTGTTTTGTTATTTAAATAACCAGGTAGGATTAACCTCCTGTGTATACAGGAAATATTTTTCAAACCTCAATACCTTTAAGGAAATTAAAAGAAAAAAACCTATTACTAGCAAACAGAACCTAAGGGAGCCTTGTAGTCCAAAAAGCATAGAGCAAAGGTAGAATCAAGCTTCAACAAAGCTTAGGGGCTCTGTCAGAAACTTGCTTGTGTAGCTGAAAGGCCTTGCTAGTATGGAGGCTCCAGTGGTTTTAAAGGAAATATTTAAAAAGAAGGTTTATGTTTTACACTGGATGCTTAGAGCACATTCCACAGCATAAATGTGGCCTAAACACTCATTATTTATTTGTGTTGTACTCAGGAAATAAGGGTAAAAGTTCATAGAATTTTTCAAAATTAAGTTGTTTGATCTTTCTAAATCTTGACCCCTGACCCTACCTTACTTCTTCAACTGTGTGCTAAGAAGTTGTGTTCAGTGTCTACTTTGTTCCTGTACACACTGATCATGATGTGGATTCAGGTTACAACAAGAGTCAATGGAGATACATTTTATAATGTGGAAATTAACAGAGAATTCCAAGAACTGGTATAAAGACCTCTTTGATACATTGCTTTGAATCTGCTCAGGACATTGGGCATTAGGTAATTATTACTTAAGTTGATTTTTGAGAAAAAGTGACCAATATTTGACAACTATTTACTCTTTACCAACAACCTGCTGTGACTATGAAATGTATATTGCAGCAAAATGCGGACCTAAGTCTACTGGCATACCATCACAGTTATTGGTGTTTACCCATCGATTCACATCAATGAAACACCACCTCATCAAAGTGAACCAATAAAAGTAGAAGAACTTAAGACTTGTAATGATTTCTGCCCTTCTGGAAATGCACCATCTTCCACAGCTAGCCTGTATTCAGGGCTTATGGAGTGCAAGACAGTGTGCTAACAGCATTTCAAGTGCTCACATTTAATTCTCACAAACTGACCCTATTTTACAGATGAGGAAAGCGAGACCCGGAGATGTTAAGTCATTTGTCCAAAGTCCTATATCTTATAAGAGAAGGAACTGCATTCAGAGTCCAAACTATTCACTGCTATGCTGTGTTGCCTTTGTAAATGCCATTGGGAAGGCTGCCATTGGGACATTGTTTGAATTCTTTGTAAAACTCTATATGTTTTTCAGACATTTCATGTATTGGATTAGGGATGCTTTCACTTCATTAGTAATGCTTTATATTGTAGGGAGAAATCTCTAATAATGAGTTTCCTAAGAGTTTTGTCCTTGGAGTTGGACTCTTACAGACCTTCTTCTGAACTGGGATGTTGTGGCCCTGGGAAGGAGGCAATTACAATACTCACAAGGCAGAGGGGAAGAAGTACTTTGCAGATGACAAGGGTGCTGAGCTTTGTGCCACCTACCCTGACTGGTCAGTAACATGGAAAGGTGATCTGTGTTGATTCCCACCTTCAAAAGACAGACTCAACAGGAACAGGAGTAACATTTAGCAAAACAGAAAAGAGGCAGAATATCAAAGTTGCAAACAGTAAAAGGCCTCAAAAGCAGTGGCTGGAGATTGGAACAAACTAATACTGAGTTCATTTGGATGCTGGAAAACTACCAACCTGCTGGCCAGTGTAGAAGGCCACACAAGCAGGGTTGCCCTGCGGCGAAGTATGAGGGCCTTGGCCAGCTTTTCTGACCCAGCCATGGATGGGCCAGTGAATCTCATGAGAAACCTACTAACATGGAAATTTGGGCTGCAAGACCATCTGCAACACACAAGTCAGGAAATTCCTGCTGCTGCAGATAGAGACTGGCAGATAGCCTCTGCTTCGTCCTGCTAGTTATGATGGAAATCTCCTCTGTGTTCTATATAATGTTGAACACTCCACATTTAATACACATTTCTGGATTTGCAGCAGCTCTAGCCCTAATTTCTTGCATGTGTAAAGTGAGTTCTTTGCACATAGTTCTCTCATTGCCCCTGTACCACACGAAAGCTAAATATGTTATTTCTGCTCCTCAGGTATCTTATGAATTAAAAGCTAAGGCCTTGAGATAATTAATTTTTTTTCCCCAAAGTAAATATTTCTGGGATGACAACATTTCTCAGAGGAAAATGCTAAAGTACAAGAGGACAAGTCAGTTTCAGCTCCTCTCAGCTCTCAAGCAAAAAGGGGATTGTAAAAAGCAGATATGATTGTTAATACATTAACTTTTAGCTAAACTCCTGAGGACTAATCTCTGCTTTGAAAAGCAAGCAAAGAGCTAGCTGCAGGGTAAAGATGAGCACTTAGGAGTCACCTGCTGGTTTAAAGAATTCTATTTTCTGGGGCCCACTCTGTGGCCAAGTGGTTGGTTTCACCAGTTCAGATCCTGGTCGCAGACCTAGCACTGTTCATCAAGCCATGCTGAGGTGGCACCCCACGTAGAACTAGAAGGACCTACAGCTAGAATATACAACTACGTACTGAGGGGCTTTGAGGAGAAGAAGAAAAAGAAGGAGGAGGAGGAGGGGGAGGGGGAGAAAAAAAGAAGATTGGCCACAGATGTTAGTTCAGGTGTCAATCTTTAAAAAATAAGTTTCTATTTTCTTTATCGCTCCTTTTCCCTTTATCTAACCACTCTTACCCAAGCTAGCTACAGCCCAATGGTAATGTAAGGAGAAGTGTGAAGAATCTCAATATCTGAATTCTAATTATTTAGACCGAGAGGTATTTAGGAAGTCAGATGATAAAATTATTGTTTATGAATATGTCAAAAATCTTATTTAATTTTACTTCGACTAACTTCATTGACATATAATAGCTAAAGCACATGCTTATTCAAATATCTTGGGCATTTTCAATCATTTACTCTTTTTAATCAGAATCCTTTGTCAGTATTTCCTAAAGTGTATTTCATTGAAAGCATTTCTACAGCCTTTTAAGAAGTGTTATCTGAAATTTTGTAGTCAAATAAATTTGAACTATGCTGAGAAACAATAACTTTATTGGGTTTTTATATTTCCAAGATGAGAATTCTCAGTGTCTTTATTATGCTAATGAGCATTGTGAGTCTCTTCGAGGAGGATGTGGGTTGTATGGTTTCACAGGCACATTGGACCCTGGAACTCTCCTAACACATCACCACGGGCACCTAGTGTTACAGGGGACTCACTCTCAGGAGCTCTCTTCCATGTGGAAATACTATTTTATAAAAGCCATTTTGGAAATATGGCAAGCGAGCGTTATGATAGTCTGATTCATTGACACTGTGGTCATTTTATATCGAAAATTCAAAAGAAGCAGGAAAAACATTATAATTCCATTATCTAGAATCAATCATTGTTGATATTTTTGTACATTTCCTTCCATACTTTTTAAATATATCTTTTGCATAGAGCTGAACAATGTTTATGCAACGTTGTACCCTTGGTTTATTCTTGATTTTTAGTATATGACTTTCCTTTTTGTTTGTTCTTTATGAGCATATTGTTAATGACAATTATATTTCAGCTAAATAATCCATTATAACTTACATAAACATTCTTATATTGTTGGTTATGCAAGTTTTCCAGTTTTTACTGTCTTATACTGTGTTGCAATGGATATCTTTATATAAGTGTTAGAAAACATCTCTGACAACTTCTAATCATTCCCTTAGAAATCGTTCTTAGAAAATGAGCTATTAGAACAAAAGGTATGATTGTTTTTTAAGTCTCCTGAAAAAGATGACTAAATTGGTTTTTAGTAAATTTGTCTCAATTTCCATTTGCATGGATGCTAGTGCTATTTTACCAGACTGAAACCTAAATGAAATGTGATATGTTAACATTCTTGATAATCTAAAACATAACTTTTTTTGTGTGTTTCTTCTGAGATTGATTTTTTTACACATCTATTGGCCATTTACATTTTTTCTTCAGAAAGTTCTATGTTGATATTTTTTCTCTATTTGCCTTGTTTCATTATTACTTATGCTAAGAAATTTTCCGTGTGACTAGATATTTAACAATTATTAACTGTTTCTTTTTCATTTTTATGCTTTGATTTCTTACTTTCCACCTAATTTGTCATTTGTACGTAACAGTCGCAGGAAAACACTTCCAGATATTTAAGAGTTTGAAAAATATACCACCAACTTTACATTCTGAAATAATTGCTCAAAGGTGTACTGTAGCTGATTGCTGGAATAAAAATGAAGAAGAATGGGGAATTCATAGTCTTCAGGGAGCCATAGTTTGAGAATTAAAGTCAGCTGAACAAACAGATTTGGTCTAAATAAGCTTATGCCCAAAAGACCTTCTATAATTTAATTATAAAACATGTATTTACATACGACCTAAGAACAATTGGGATGGTAGAGGCGTAATAAGCGTCTCATTGATTACACTACTGAAAGGTGGTGTTTTGGGACTGGAAGGAGGGAATACTAAGTAAATGCACACATTTTTTAAACTGACTAGCAATCACCAACATTTGCCCACAAATTATATACTTTCTAGTTTAGTATCAAATTTGACTTTGGAGTGTAAGCCTTTTTCACAGAATCCCAGAATGTTTTCGAATCACTTTTTCCATCAGCAGTTATTTAAATGATCACAGTAATGTGGAGTATTCACAAACCACTTTCATCACCTTGACCTCTTTAGCACCGTCCAGGTTGACAGCTACGTCTGACAGGGTTATGGAAGAGTACCATGGTATGCCTGTATTTTTGTTTTGGCTAAATCTGGTCTCTAAATCATGGTTTTTCATTACACATGTTCATCATCTTATCAACTTCTGTTAGCTTTGAAAAGTTTTTAATCATACACAATAACTTTTTGAGTTTCAATACTGTATCATAGTGTAGTTTAAAAAAAAACACAAGCAACAGTTAGAAATCTAAATTTAAGTAACTCAATTGCCATGACAATCAAATAATTGATAAATTCTGAATCCAGGAATAAGTTATATCAGGACTATACAAGCAGAAGAAAGCAGGGGTCAGAGTATATTAGCAAGTCTAAAATTCAAGGGAAAATGAATGACATGGAACAGAACAAGTCGCTATTATGATCATGAACTATACAAAGCTCAGCAAAGCTCCAGGATTGCCAAATCTTTATATGGAAAGTAATAAATGAAAATGCATAAAACAAAAATTGTTACAAGTGTAAGAAAATATTGGTAGAAACAAACTTATAGTATGAAATCTTACCATACAACTAAAACTGCATAATAAACAACCTAGTTTATGGTATTAAAGAGAAAAACAAAACTGCATAATACAGCACACACACACAGACGTCAAGAATATACTTGAATAATACAATTAATAAAGTAAAATTAATGGACACATCTCAAAGATTTTACTTTGAAATATATTTCAAATTGTGTAAGAATATACTTTTTTTGAGATTCCATGGAATGTCTAAAGAAATCACTAATCAAATGATACATAAATTTAAAAATATTATAAAAGTTATGGATAGCCAATAAATACATAGAATCATATTCAACATCATCAGTCATTAGGGAAATGCTAATTAAAATCACAATAAGATGACACTACACATTATAAATATAGCAAAAATGGAGAAAGAAAAGTTAAAAAAGCAACAAAAATTCACAATACCAGTGCTGGCAAGAATATGGAGCTCTCAAATTTCTGGTAGAAATGCAATTGATGCAGCCACTTTAACGTTATCTTAGCAGGTTCTTATAATACATATATACTTACCATTGTGACCCAGTAATGTCACTTCTAAGTATTTACCCTAGAGAAATGAAATCTTAGTTTCACATAAAAACCTGGACCTGAATGTTTGTAGGAGCTCGATTCATAATTGTCTCCAAATGGAAAGAGCTTAAATGTCCTTCAATGGCTGAATGGTTAAAAAAATAGTGGTATATCCATTCAATGGAATCTCAACAATAGAAAGGTGAGAACTATGGATACATGCTAAAACATAGATAAATCTAAAATAGATTTTCCTAAGTAAAAAATGCTAGATTTCATTTACATGAAATCCTAGGAAAAGCAAAACTATAGAGATGAGGCACAGATGACTGTTTACCAGGGATTAAAGACAGGCAAGGTCCTTTGACTACAAAGGAGCTGCAGGACAGTGATGGAATTACATGCTCTGTATCTTGATTGTGGGGGTGGTCACAGAAATGTGCATTTGTCAAAAGCTGTAGAACTAACAGCAGGTTTACTTGTGAAAGTAAATTACAAAGAGACAGACACTTTCTATGCTATATTTACAATGAAATATTCATAAAATACAGAATAACTATCTTTTATGTATAAATCTCGACTAAATTAAGAGAAAAATTAAATGTTTAAGGGATAAGATTTAGAAAATGTCATACATGAAAATTTATCAAAACATGAGTGGGTGCCAAAGCTATACTCTATGAGAAGTTCTTGCTTTCAGAGATTTTGACTAAAAAAAGGAAATAAATGCAAATTAATAAATTAAGCATTATATTCAACATATCCTATTAAATGCTGAATGGCTGAGATACAGAAGTGAAAGCAAAATTTACTGAATTAGAAAACAAACTGTAGAATTAATTCGTGTAAGAGCTATTAATTTGGAAGACTAAGTAATCAACAAGCTTCTGGCAAATATTGTCAAAATGAAAGAAAACAAATAAGTAAGTGTAATGGTATATTATTATAAATATAGAGTTAATACTTTATATATTACTACATTAACTCTACGCTAATAAGTTGAAAAGCTTGATGAGATGGCTCAGGAAAGAGAAAAATGAATAGGTAAACAACATTGGTAGTTATTGAAAATTTGATCAAAACATTATTTTTTTTGAAGATTTGGAGCTTTGTCATTCTGAGGGGAGGAGTGAAAAAAAATTAGGAAACAAAAAAGCAAATGCTGCATAAACTGGTCCAGAATGCCAAAAAATGTGGCTACAGAGTGACATCAGCAACACGGCAGAGTGAGCTGTTCCCTTTCTCTCTCCCCCTTGAACTACAACTAAATGGATATTCATTGACCAATGGAGGAAACCCACACAGCACAACTGGATGCCTGAGAGATTCATGCAGCTATACATCTGAAGGTGGATTGACTGGTTCCGGGGCAAGCAGTGAAAATAGGTGAGCACTCTCTGCCCTTCTCTGGCAGCCCTGTGCATGTGCACATATGCTTTCCAGTCTGGTACAAGTGTGCATAGTACCGCTGTGCCCGAAAGTGGGAATGCGCCCCAGGACGACAGGAGGAAGAGGCAGCAGAAGCCCTTAGCTTGCACACGATCACTTTCCCAGAGGTGGTGGAGCCCACTGGGCCCCTGCAGCCCCAAGGAGTGGCCCTGGCTTGGTCCCTGTGAGGAAGACGCGCCCGCCATGCACAGTAGCAGGCAGGACTGCAAGAAGAGGCAGTGGCAGATCTACGCAGTGGAGCAAGTGAATTCTCAGCCCCCATGAGCACCGATAGTACTGCTGCATCCTGAAAACGGGAACGTGCCATGGGGCAGCTATAGGAAGAAGCAGAGGCAGCACTTAGCCCACTTGTGATCGCTTTCCTGCTGGTGGGGGACCCCATCATGCCCCTGTAGCCCCAAGGAGTAGCCCAAGCTTGGACCCTGCAAGGAAGCCCCACCCACGAAGCAGAGTCTACATGTGTGCCGGAAAGCTCTCTAGGCCTGTGCAAGTGCCATAGTACCCCTACAACTTCCAGCAGATGGGGTGGGACCACAAACTCAGCTCCTGCGTCCCCCTCGTGGTATCAGGTGGAAACTGCAACCTAATACTACCAAAAATGCGCTGACAAAAGATTAGTTCACCCAACACCATGAACAACTACAGCAACAATTCAAACCAGAAGGATTATGACAGTTCTCCAGAAACCAACCCTGAAAGCACAGAAATTTACAATGTAAATGACAGAGAATTCAAAATTGCTGTCATAAAGAAACTCAATGAGTTATGAGAAAACTAAGAAAGACAATTTAATGAGCCCAGGAATAAAATTAATGAGAAGGAGTACTTCACCAAAGATACTGAAACTATAAAAAAAAAAAAGCAGAAATTCTGGATATGGAGAGCACAATTAATGAAATCAAAAATAGTTTAGAATTCTTAAAAGATAGAGCTGATGATCTGGTGGAAAGAATTAGTCAGTTAGAGGATAGAAATATAGATATGTGTAGGTGGAGGAGGAGAGAGAACTGAAAATAAAAAAAAAATTGAAGGAATTCTTTGAGAAATATCCAACTCGATTAGGAAAAGTGACATAAGGATTATAGGTATTCCAGAGGGAGAAAAAGGGGAGAAAGGAGTAGAGAGCTTGTTCAAAGAAATAATAGCTGAGAACTTCCCAAAGCTGGGGAAGGGACCAGATTTACAAATACACGAGGCTAATAGAAAGCCTAATTACATCAATGCTAAAAGACTTTCTCCAAGGCATATAATAGTAAAACGGGCAAAAGTCCACAACAAAGATAAAATATTAAGGGTAGCAAGGCAGAAGAAATAACCTACAAAGGAAGCCCTGTCAGACTTTCAGTGGATTTCTCGGCAGAACCGTAATAGGCTAGGAGAGAATGGAATGATATATTTAAAACACTGAAAGACAAAAACTCTTGGCCAAGAATACTCTATCCAGCAAAACTTTCCTTCAGATATGATGGAGAAATAAAAGCTTTGCCAGATAAACAAAAGCTAAGGGAGTTCATCATCACTAGACCTCCCCTATAAGAAATGGTTAAAGATGTCCTCATACTGGAAACAAAAATGCAAAGGTCTACAAAGCTTTGAGCAGGAGATAAATAGACAAAATCAGAAAACTGCAGCTCTTTATCAGAACAGGGAAGCAAATACTCAAGATAAAGGGAAGGAAAGCATCAAAAGTAATAATAAACACTTCAACTTAGTCGCAAACTCACAACATAAAACAGAATAATTTGAGACAATAATAACTCATAAGGGGAAGAGGAAGGGAATGAAACCTGCTTAGGCCAATGTAGATACGAGGCTATCAGAAAATGGATTTATTAATCTATGAGATCTTTTATACAAATCTCATGGTAATCACTGAACAAAAAAAATCAAAGCAGAGCCACAATTCATAAAAAAAGAGAAAGATGAGAAAACCTCCAAGAAAACCACCAAAATGAAATGGCAGTCAGAAATACAAAAAAAAAGAGAAACAATGGAAACATAGAACAACTGAAAACAAGAGATAAAATGGCAGTATGAAGCCTGTGTATATCAATAATCACTCTAAATGTAAATGGATTGAATTCTCCAATCAAAAGACACAGAGTAGATGGATGGATTGAAAAACAAGACCCAACAATATGCCACCTGCAGGAAATACATCTCAGCTCTAAAGATGAACATAGGCTCAGAGTGAAGGATGGGAGATGATACTCCAAGCTAATGGCAAACAAAAGAAAGCAGGTATTGCCATACTTATATCAGAAAAGCAGACTGAGTTAAAAAAGACAAGGAGAGACCAAGAGAGGCAGTATATAATGATAAATGGGACATTCCAAGAGGACATAACACTTATGAATATATAGACACCTAACACAGGAGCACCAAAGTATATCAAGAAACTATTAATAGACCTAAAGGAAGAAATTAACAGCAGCACAATAATAGTAGGGTACCTCAACACCCCACTTACATCAATGCTTAGATCATCCAGAGAGAAAATCAACAAGGAAATAGTGGATATAAATGAAACACTTGATCAGATGGACTTAATAGGTATAGAGAGAGAACATTCCATCCAAAAACAGCAGAATACACATTCTTCTCAAGTGCATACAGATCATTCTCAAAGATAGACCATATGTTGGGAAACAAGGCAAGCCTGAATAAATTTGAGAAGATTGAAATCACCTCAAGCATCTTTTTTGACCATAGTGCTATGAAAATAGAAATCAACTGCAAGAAAAAAACTGGGAAAGTCACAAATATGTAGAGAGTAAACAACATGCTACTGAAGAACCATTGGAACAATGAAGAAATCAAAGGAGAAATTGAAACATGCTTGGAGACAAATGAAAATGAAAGTAGAACATAACAACTCTTATGGGATGCAGCAAAAGTGGTTATAAGGAGGCAATTCACAGCAATACAGGCTCACCTCAACAAACAAGAAAAATCTCAAATAAGCAATCTTAAACTACACCTAACAGTACTAGAAAAAGGAGAACAACAACAACAACAAAAAGCCAAAAGTCAGCAGAAGGGAAATAATAAAAATTAGAGCAGAAATAAATGAAATAGAGATTAAAAAAACAATAGAAAGGCTTAATCTTAATAGATGCAGAGAAAGCATTTGATCGGATCCAACATCCATTTATGATAAAAAATCTCAATAAAATGGGTATAGAAGGAAATACCTCAACATAATAAAGGCCATGTATGACAAACGCATAGCCAACATCATACTCAACAGGGAAAAATTGAAAGCCATCCCTCTAAGAACAGGAACAAGACATGGGTGCCCATTCTCAACACTCCTATTCAACGTAGTACTGGAGGTTTTGGCCAGAGCAATTAGGCAAGAAAAAAAAAAAGGGAATCCAAATTGGAAAGGAAAAAGTGAAACCCTTGCTGTTTGCAGATTACATGATTCTATATATAGAAAACCCTAAAGAATCCATCAGGAAACTATTAGAAATAATCAACATCTACAGCAAAGTGTCAGGGTACAAAATCAACTTAGAAAAATCAGTTGCATTTCCATACACTAACAATGAGCTAGCAGAAAGGGAAGTCAAGAATACAGTCCCAGGGGCCAGTCCTGTGGCCAAGTAGTTAAGTTCATGAGCCCTGTTTCAGTGGCCTGGGGCTCATTGGTTCAGATCCTGGGCGTAGACCTACACACCATTCATTGGGCCATGCTGTGGCAGCATCCTACATAGAAGAACTAGAATGACTTACAACTAGGATATACAACTATGCACTCGGGCTTCGGGGAGAGGAAAAAATAAAAAAGAGGGAGATTGACAACAGATGTTACTCAGGACCTATCTTCCTCACCAAAAATCAAAGAAATAAAGAAAGAATACCATCCCATTTACAATCACAACAAAAAGAATAAAATATCTAGGAATAAATTTAACCAAAGAGGTGAAAGACCTACACACTGAAAACTATAAGACATTATTGAAAGAACTTGCAGATGACATAATGAAATGGAAAGATATTCCATTCTCAAGAATTAGAAGAATAAACATAGTTAAATTGTCCATACTACCTAAAGCATTCTACAGATTCAATGTAATCCCAATCAGAATCCCAATGACATTCCTCACGGAAATAAAACAAAAAATCCAAAAAATTTATATGAAACAATAAAAGACCATAAATAGCCAAAGCAATCCTAAGAAAAAAGAATAAAGCTGGAGGCATCACAATCCCTGACTCAAAAATACACTGCCAAGCTATAGTAATCAAAACAGCATGGTACTGGTACAAAAACAGCTGCACAAATCGATGGAACAGAATTGAAAGCCAAGAAATAAAACCACACATCTATGGACAGTTAATCTTCGACAAAGGAGCCAAAACATACAATGGAGAAAGGAAAGTCTCTTCAATAAATGGTGTTGGGAAAACTGGACAGCCACAGGCAAAAGAATGAAGCCTCTTATACCATATGCCAAAATTACCTCAAAATGGATTAAAGACTGGAATGTAAGACCTGAAACCATAAAAATCCTAGAAGAAAATATAGGCAGTACACTGTTTGACATTGGTCTTAGCAGTATCTTTCCCAATACCATGTCTACTCAGGCAAGGGAAACAAAAGAAAAAATTAACAAATGGGACTACATCAGACTAAAAACCTTCTGTAAGGAAAAGGAAACCATGAACAAAATGAAAAGACAACCCACCAACTGGGAGAAAATATTTGCAAATCATATATCTGACAAGGGGTCAATCTCCAAAATATATAAAGAACTCTTATAGCTCAACAACAAAATAACAACCTGATCAAAAAATGGGCAGAGGATATGAACAGACATTTTTCCAAAGAAGATATACAGATGGGCAACAGACACATGAAAAGATGTTCAACATCACTAATTATTAGGTAAATGCAAATAAAAACTACAATGACAAATCACCTTACACCAGTCAGAACGTCTATAATTACCAAGACAAAAATAACAAATGTTGGAGAGGATGTGGGGAAAAGGGAACCCTCATGCACTGCTAGTGGGAATGTAGACTGGTGCAGCCACTATGGAAAACAATATGGAGAGTTCTCAAAATACTGAAAATAGAAATATCATATGATCCAGCTGTTCCAATACTGGGTATTTGTCCAAAGAACTTGAAATCAGTGATCCAAAGAGTTTTATGCCCCTCTAGGTACATTGCAGCATTATTCACAATAGCCAAGATGTGGAAGCAACCTAAGCGCCCTTCTACGGGTGACTGGATAAAGAAGATGTGGTATATATATATATATATACACAATGGAGTACTACTCAGCCACGAAAAAAGACAAAATTATCCCATTTGCAACAACATGGATGGACCTTGAGGTTGTGATGTTAAGTGAAATAAGCCAGACAGAGAATGACAAATCTTGCATGATTTCACTCATATGTGGAAGATAAACAAATACATGGATAAAGAGAACAGATTACTGGGGAAGGGGCCCAGAGGTGGGCCAGAGGGGTAAAGGGGCACATATGCAAGGTGATGGACAAAAATTGGACTACTGGCGCTGTGCACGATGAAGTCTGTTCAGAAACTGATAAATAATATTGTACACCCAAAATCACACAATGTTATAAACCATTATGATCTCAATAAGGTTATTGAAAAAAAAGTTTATCTTAAAAAAAGTGGCTACATAGTAATTTTTAATGTTAGCTAACTTGGATGGGAAAATATGAAAAGAGATCTTTTCTTGTGTGGTGAAAACTTAATTAAAATTACTTGCAAATCAAAACAAGAATCCTATGGCAAAATCTTAATTAAAATATTTGCAAATTGAAATTTATTAATTTTAAATAGTCATCCATCTTTACCAATTGAGTTTGATCCTGGAAGTGAAAGGATGATTTAGTGTCAGGGAATCTGTCAATTCAATAAATTACATATTCTTAGTTGACTGCATACCTAGAATATTAGACACTCAGAGTAGATCATTTTAACTCTTGCTCCTCTGTGTGACGGCTTATTTTTTAATAATAATCGTGAAATGAATCCAATAAAATAAGACCACAAAGGAAATACCGTGAAAAGTTTCTTTATTGAATGATATCTATCTATATGTACACATATATACATTTGTATATGTGTATTATGTAATCAATAAAATTAAAAAATTACAGCATAATAAGAGGTACTAGATTAACACTTTTAAATTACATAAATGTATTTTTTTAAAGACTTTATTTTTCCTTCTTCTTCCCAAAGCCCCCCAGTACATAGCTGTATATTGTTTTTAGTTGTAGGTCCTTCTAGTTGTGGCATGTGGGACACCGTCTCAGCATGGCTTGATGAGCAGTGCTACGTCCGCGCCCAGGATGCAAACCCTAGGCTGCCAAAGCGGAGGGCACGAACTTAACCATTCGGCCTCGGGCCTGGCCCCTATTTTTTTTAAATAAAGAAAAATATTAACCAATATCTACATTTGGTCATATACGTAAGAAATGACATTAGAATTTCTGTTTTCAAGGCTTCTGCAGATTTTTCAATGATTTGATAAAAACAGTCTCTATAAATTTGTTTAATATCAATATAGCCATTTTTGTCAATCTGCTTCACACCTGCTTGATCAAAGAGCAATTTTTATGAATTTTAATTTCAAGAAGTTCCTTTCTTGTACAGCAACAGATATACAAATAGCTAAGGAAAGTCTTAAACATCTGGATAAATTTGTTTGAGATTCATGAAAATCCCATTTCACCTTTTCTAGAAACTGGAAAACATACTGTCTGTTTCTTTGGATTACTTCCAGCAACTTTCAACGTTTTCATGTTTGAAAGTTTTCTGCTAAAATATCCTCACCAGAAAATTCATAATAAAATTATGTCGTAGTTGGTAAAAACTTCTGAAGTTCATAGTGTTTTGGAGTTTTTCGAGCTTGCTATTTTTCGGGCGCTGTGTCTCCACGTCACGTGGTGCCACATAGTCTGCATTTAAACGGTAGATTCGGTGTAGATAGTAATAGCACAGTCACGGTATAGAAAAAATATAGCTGAATTTACATGCTTACTCACACGCTTGCATTGAGATCGACTGCACAGCCATCACTTCCCCACATTAACTACTGCAGAATTCAATGTTTCTTAAAGGATAAATAATAAAAACGTGCTACTTTGAAGCTGATATATACATTCTGAAAATACAATAGTAATAATAGCAATTTTTTTGAACTTTGAGCAACACAATTTTTCTAGGACGAGTGTTTTTATCACTGATGCTGTTTAGAATTGCTGAGGCAAGGTGATAATAAAAAGCAGAATGACTTACAGTTGGTTTTATTAATGTCTTTAATGAATCCTTTCTTTCCTGGACCCCACGTGGATTGCTCTAACTGCCTACTCTCCGTACGCCAATGATCTTAATAGAAAATTAATGGCGTACAATAAAATTCAATTCCCAATCCTGTTAGAGAGAGAGAACTAGGAATAGAAAGACATTTTACTCACACAGTAAAATCTATTGTAAATCAGCAGCAAATATTCTAACAATAAAGGTCTATTTTTTTAAAAAAGGACAAATTAAAGAAGAAAACCGCAACAGCAAAAACAGACAAGTGTCCTGGTTATCACCATCAACAATTAACTAGGGTCTAACTATAAGGAAAAAATTACATCCCAGTGACAGTTGAAGTAAAACCAATCACCAACATAATGGTGTAAAAAGTTTAACTGGAACCCTTAACAAGAATGTGTACAACCTTTATGACTAAAACTTTACAGAAATAAAAAAGGTATAAATAAATTCAGAGACAAACCATTTCCTGAATGAGAAGAGAGGTGTAAAATATTATCTTTCTAAATGCATATAGATTTGCTATATTCCAATTAAAACTGTTAACTTGATCTTTCTTGGATCTTGACAAAATATACTAAAATTCACCTTGAAAATGAGCGAACATCTAGTTGAAGAGGAAGTTTGGGTATCTTCTTCCCAAATCTTAATATACATTGTAAAGCCTTACCAAGTATTATAACATAATGTAATGCTATTATAATAGAAGCAGTATAGTATTTGTATATGGCAGACTATATATCCATGAAAAAGGATAGCTAAGAAGCAGTACCATACACAATAATTTAATATGCAATAAATGCATACTTACAAATCAAAATGGAATTGATATTTAATCAATTAATTTAACTTAATGTATTAATGTTTATTTACTTTTGACATATAACATTGTATTAGTTTTAGTAGCACAACATAACGATTCTGATATATGTATGTATCGTGAAATGATTACTCTAATACATTTGGTTAACCTCCATCATCACACATAGTTATAAGTTTTTCTTCTTGTAATAAGAATTTTTAGGATTTACTCTTTCAGTAACTTTCAAATATACAGTACAGAGTTGCTACCTATAGTCATCGTGCTGTACATATTAATGTTTATTTTGAAGTAGTCATTGGGGGAAGAAGTTCTACTATTAATGGAAATGGAAAAAATCTCAGAAAAAAGATAGCTAGATTGAACTATATCACAAATGTGTGATTTCTCCACCTAAGGGGAATAGAATTAGAAGATCAACAGCCAACTGGACAAAAAAATTTTAACAAATATAAAATATAAATATTACGTACTAAATGTGGAATGATCTTAGATACATTAACATCAGCACTAAGACACTAACAGATAAAAGAGCAGAGAATATAATAGAGATGTGGCTCAAACTACTGTTAAGGAATATGCAACTACTGCATCTGTTTTGAAGATGAATCACAAAATGCCTGAGAAGAAATGAACCAACCTGCTAATCAGCTTAATCTCTGTGAATTAAATTATATTATATGTAATATAATCTATTTAATATTAAAATATTTAATATATTTACTAAATTATATGTTATATATAAAAAATATATACATTGGCTTTATATCAGGTGAAAATAGTTAACTTCTGTATACTGCTTGCTGTTTACCAGGTATGTTCTAAGCAATTTAAATCTATTATCTCATTTAATCCTCACAACAAGATACTTACAAATACTATTCTTGACCTCCATTTTACAAGTAAATAAAATGAAATGTAGAAAACTTAAGTAATTGGTCAAGGTTGTACGACTAGTGAATGGCAGCTGGTGTTTTAATCCAGATCATTCCAGAAGAGGTGGTGTATCAGAGATACACTTCAAGTTTTTGTCTAGGTCAAGAACAAGAAGAAAAATATGGCACTGACAGATTTTGACAATTTCCACGTGTGCTGCAAGACTCCAAAACGTTCTTTGGCCCTAAGTTCAAGAGGAAACAAGTTGCTATGTCCACCAGAAAATGTAATGCGAGTTTAGACTTTATTAAGAGAGCAGATTATGCAGAGGAGGGTGGAAATAGTCCTTTTCTAATTGTTGATCAGATAAGTGCAGGATTGTTTTCATTAATTTCTGGTCCCCATAATTTAAAAGACGTAGAGAAAATTCAGTCAGTTCACGGGAGGTGAATACAGGTTGTGAGGGTGTTCGCAATCATTTAATTAGTTCGGGAGCACTTGAAGGAAATAGAAAAGCTTTCCATCTCACAGAATAAAACCCGAACACCTTATCCTGTTCTACAAGGCCTTAAAACAATCCGGTTTCTGAGTAGCTCACCTCCATTTGGTCCTGATTCTTCCTACAGCTCACGTGACTCTAACTGGCTCATCGTTAAATAAGCCAAACACCATCCTGCTTTGGAGCCTTTGCACCTGCCAGCACACTGCCTGAATGTTCTCCCCTACTATGTGTCTTACTCTCACTTCTCTAAATTGCTGCTTTCTCCGAGAGCCCTTCCTCAACCATCTTACCTAAAATAGCACCCATACTACTCACTGTCCTCTTATCCTGATATGAATGTATGTATGTACGTATGCATGCATGTGTGTGTGTACATATGTACATACATAAGATGGCACTTGTCTCCATCTGGTGTTATTTCTCTATCAATTCTTAGTCATTGGTGTTACGGTTTTCATCAGTAGAATATGGACTCCACAAGGACAAGGACTTCTTAACTTCCATTCAGTGCTGTACCCTCAATTCCCAGAACTGTGTCTGACCCATACTAGGCTCAGAATAAATATTTGTTGAAGCAATAAACAACTGACCACTTAGCCTGGAGAAGGGAAAAATACAGTGAGGATGCTCATTATCCACAAATATTTGAATCGCGTTTGCACAGAAGTGTGATTAGACATAATCTGGAATAGTGCTAAATTATCAGTAATCACATTCAGGCTCAAGATGGGAAAGGATTTTGTAACAGTCCCAGCTGCCCAAAGATGAAGTGGACGCTTACAGGTAGTATTCCTGCTCCATCACCAAAGATATTCAAACAGCATCTGCCTAATTTCTTCGTTAAGATTTAGAGCAGATCATGCCCAGACTAGATGAACTTTAGGAGCTGGTTTAACTCTGCACCCTCTTATGACTGGAAAGAAGGGAAAAATGACTCCCGCAGCATCATTGTCCCAGTTGATGTGTGGCTCATATGTAGAATCATAACATTTCAGGGCTGACAGACACTAGACATCTTATAGAAAATGAAGTTGAAAGCTAGGAAATAATATCATCCCCCTGCCACAAAGCCCTCTTTGGCCATCCAGAGACCACAGCATAAAGTCCCAGCTCCTCAGTCATCAACAAATATTTATTAAGCCCCACCTCATACCAGGCACTGTTTTCAACCCTGGGGTTACGGCAGGAAATGAGATCAACAAGGACATTCTTCTTATTGTGGTGCTATCCATCATCTGGTAGCTCGGTTTACATATATGTATATAAACGTATGTGTAAATTCTGCATTTATGAATGGGATGAATACATTGAATTATGAGTAGTACACGAATCAGCTAAACGTTGTGTGTTCTTATTAAATGACAGAGAATCAAATGTAGCGACTGGGAGGCAGGGTTTTCTCTGTTTACAAACTTGCATCCTTTTGGCCTTTAAATGATTACACCAAAGTGACAGCAGTTGGTCAACCAGAAATCAAGAGTCAGCCGAATTTTTGCAGGATATTTATTCATACATTAGGGTGGTCTTCGAGGAAACAGAACAACAAACAGAACATTTTACAAGCAGTGTTATAGAAACATACACAAAGAAGCTTTCTGGTTAAAAGTAGAAACTTTGGGCCTCACACGGGGAAGTCTAAACGTAAAGTGGACTACACCAGCAGTTTTGACTAGGAAAGTAAATAGGAGTCTTTAAAAAGTTGTTTTGAAAATGATGGCCTAAGAGTCAAAATGCCTCTTTTAGAATCATTTATCCTTCTAAGGAAAATTAGCTGGAACAAGACAAAAAGCCCTCTTCACTGAGAACATTAGTGATCAGTACAAGAAAACCACAGGCGTGAGTGATGTGCCCTAGGAATCTCTTTGGAAATGTTGGCGTGCAGTTTTCCTTTTCACAATATTGAGATAGATCACTGATATTTTGTAAGTGGGGTGCTAGACGCCCTATAATAATAAACATTCCATGCAATGAAGAATTTTCTGCTTCTTATGCAAATTTCTAATCTCCTACTGGACATTCATGTAGGTGAAAAACCAAAATCTCGATTCTAAACCCATTTAACAGAAAAATACAAAATATTTTTACACTTTTACATATACAGATTTCTCCACTAATGTATTTATTTTACAAGTCAAAAGATGACTGTACTTTTTTGCTTTTGTCAGGAGTTCTAAGAAGCACCATTTTCTGTTTTGATCAACAATATGGCTGATGGCAGTGCAAATGTATCAGCCTGCATTTGAGGCTGTTGCATTCCTGGTGATATTAACTTCTGACTACTTCCACTGTACATAGAAATTACTTTATGACATTGATTTTTTATTGATGTTTTGGAAACTATGAAGGTAGGTATAATACATTATTAAGAGTTTTGCTTCAAGGTAGAAAAGGACGTATTACAAAATATTCATCATGGAAAGAAGTGCTGGGTCTGTCTTGGCTGCGAATGAGAGGAGAAGATGAGGAATGATGGATATTTATCCTGGGCCTGGTAAAGATGGCCAGAGGGGCTTGGGTGTATTTTAAAATGCATTGACTTTGAATCCCAGTTCCAGTACTTTCTAGCCGTGCAAACTTGGGCAAGTAAATCTCTTGGAAGGTCATATTCCACATCTATAAAGTAGGAGCTGTAATTCCCGCTGTATGAGATAATGGATGTATAATGGATATGTTGTGGGTATATAATGGATATATTGTGGGTGTATAATGCTTGGGACAAATCTGGTTCATAGTTAGCCCTCAGTGGTTCCTTTCCTATCTCTGCCTTAGGGCAGTGATTTCATCTTGAAACTACCTTTTAATGATAAATATTTACTTTCCCTAAATGAAAATCATCAAAAAATATAATCTACTTACACATAATTATAAAACTACAGCTAATGTTTAAATGTAATATAAAGAATAAAAAGAAAAATAATTTATTTTTAAATATTATATATTTAAATATATAAAGACTTGGGTCTTAGATTAGTAGATGAAACAACAAAATGCTTGCACCTACTAAGAATGAAAATACTTGAATTTAAGAGATGTGACGTCAGAAGCCATTCTATTCAAAAAACACTGAAATGAAAGAGCAGACATTCAGGGAAATACGAGCATGTAAATTAGTGTTAGGATAAGAAATAAAAAACCATGCCATTTGCACATGATAAGAGAAAGAGGATGGTAATGTGTGTGGATAAGAGTTCAAGTTTGATTGAAGACAGGATCCAAAAGAAAAATGACCGACTATTGAAGTGGAGAAAGTGAGAGACTATGATAGTGTCTCAAGCGAGGGTGCAAATAATGCTATCTTGAGCCCTTTCGGTTGCCAGCTTTTCTAAACTACTTTGGGCAGCCTTACTCTCTAGTAACATAATGAGGACCATCCCAAACATCTACTATGTGTCTTTAGTAGCAGGGAGTAACACATTAACAAAATGGAAATTATCCAATCAGCACTGGTATGTCCCTTTCCATTTCATTTACTATCAGCACATTGCATTTAAATTACACATTGGCTACAATATAAAGTAGTGAGTAAATAATTCAATAATTTCAAGACAATGCCTTTATTCCACTTAAGCTTCCCTTTCAGTGTTGAACTTTCGCTGAGTGACTGGTGTTCTCATGTAAGTTCAGGAAAAACTCTTAAGGATTATTACGTGTTAAAGAATGGCCAGTTTCTGTTTATGGAGGTCCAGTCTGGTGGCCATTCAAAGGGGATGTGGGGCCGAGATAATTCTTCCCTCTGAGGGACTCTGGTGTTGCTCTTCCAACTAAATGTCAAGGCTCTATATTTCCAAACCTCTCTCTAGGGGCAGCATTTCTTCCTCTGAGATTTTCTTGCCTTAGAACATTGAGGTTAGAGGGTGGGGCTGGGGAGGAAGGAATTGGATTCGGTGTCCTTCTTCACAAATTCTTTATTCTATAAAAGTATGGGAATGAGGAGTGAAAATGGCTGCCTAGTGGTACAATCTACGTTTTCCAAGACTGACATGAGGAAATTTGATAAACTGAACCCAGAGGGTTCGTAGCATACCTTCCAGATCACGGACGGAGAGAAGTACCATAGTCTCTCTCCCTGGGTGAGAGGAAACTGATGATCTCTTCCCTGTGATTCTCTGAAAGGCTTCCTGCTGTGGTTTTATGATAGTTCAACCTCATATTTTAATCCAGGTGAGTATATCAGCTATTTAAGCAATTTTAAAGTAACAGGACACTACTGCTATCACCCACAGATCTGCCTAGTAAATAAAAAACATCTTAACGTTTGTAGGAAACACTCATCTTTACAATAAATGAAGTGTTGTATATTCCCATATTCCATGGAAATCCGTCCACCTTCTGGTTATATCACTATACCAAAGCATCTAGACCACGATTTTATTTCAAGCGTTGCTCCACAGATCCATTTAGGTTTCAGGTGAATTCGCTACAGAGTGATTTAGTTACTTGCAGATGTCAGGTAATTTGTATGGTAAAAATCATATCTTGGAATAATTCATAAAGTTCCATGTTTATTTTTTATTGTCTCAGCATATCTGATTTGTTGTGAAACTCAAATTTCTTGGCAAAAATATAAATCTCATTATAAATGTCCATTGAAGTAAATATGACAGCTCTGTTTCTTATTATGTGCATGTGCAGTGTAAAGATATTAGCCATAAAATTTGGTGAATGTCCTCTAGGGGATTTCGGATTTTAGTATGTTTCAAATAACTCGCAGAATTGCATTTGTTTATGGTTTTTCATGTGTATAGGAAATAATAAATACCACTGACAGTCATGTACACGGTGAATTAAACTGAAGCTATATGATATATACAAGGTGTCACTTTTTGGTTTTGGAAATGGAGTTAAAATGAATTTAATGGGTCAGGGTCAATATTTCAAAATGTACATTTTTAGCTAAATATCTCAGTCTTAGAAAATATTTTGGTAGGTGTTAAACAGCATTATTACTTTTTTCTTAGAAAAGTTTTATGTCTTGGATATATCATTTTGTATGGAATCATAAGTATTTTTCTGTAGAATTTCAAAATTACTGATAGAAAGAGTTAAACTGTACATTTATTAGATTTTAAAGGGCAACAAAACAAATTTTCCATAGATTATGTAATTTATAAAATTCTTAATAAAAAAGTATTGGTATTCCATTTATTGAATACCCATGGAATTTTAGTGATCTGCTCTGAGCTATTTTGAAGTCTGAACTTTTGGAAACGAGGTAATCTGCAAAATTTGTAGAACTCACAAAATCACTCTCAAGGAGAAAGGCCATTATAAAAAGGAAATTACTTCTAGTTTAAATGCATAACATTAAATGAGTCCACAAATATGCATAATCTGTTGTAGCTATAAAATTGTATAACTTCAAGATACTATATTTTCCCTCTGCAGATAGTTTTTATTTTTAATTTTAGAAAAAGCTTGCTGACTTTAGATTGATGTTGCAGGAAAGGAAACATGACAATGTTTTTATTCAATTATCCAAATCAGAATTAGATTAATGAGGCATGATGACAGCAGTGTGGTTAAAAGAGTTGATAAATTGTCAGTGGACCATCTCCAAACTCTTGCTTGTTTTTCCTCTTCTGAATGCAAAATCTTAGTGGGGAAAATGCCTTAATCAGAAGACAGAACAATCAACTCCTAGGCTCCTGCTGTGTTCCTGTGTTCGGAAAAATAATATGATGTTTATCGAAAGGGTGGGTGGAAACTTCATTAAAGTAAAAGCAACTTATCCTGTAGCATAAATACTGATTCATATGTAGGCTTCTCCCTCAGTGTATGTGTTGCTGGTAGAGATGTGAATGAAGCTATTTAGGGTCGTTTGACTCTTCATAAAAAACCTAGTGGCTGATACCGAATTAAAATTTAAGAACAATTCCTTTTTACTTTAACAAGAGTGCCATAATCTGAATTTTAAAATTATTCAGAGAATTCAAGTTTCTTTGCGGGATATTAGCATATTATTCAGGGCAGGATATCAAGAGTACCAATTTGAGAGTCATGCAAACCTGCGTTTGAGTCTCGGCTCAGGCAGTACTGGAAAGCCTTGTTAATTCGGTCAACATTCATTTATTAAGCAACTACTATGTGTCAAAGAGTGTCTTTGATATGATAGCAGATAATCATTTCTGCTATTTCAGATTAGTTATTTTTACTCTCTGAATATCAGATTACTCCACTGTACAGTGTGAATAATAAATCTTGCATTTTATTAAGAAAAATGATTATATAAAGCCTCACCTCAAAACTAGTAACTAATTTTTGTTATTATTAGAATAAAAAATTCTACCGAAGTAGAAACTAGTCTATTTTTGTTTTTCAGTTATTAAAGTTGAAATAATAATCTGAAAAACAAATATTATATAACGAATTCATCTGTGTGCTCAAATTATCCTCGGCTAGAGACTTGACTTATTACAAATCCTTTTATCTAAACATATTTACAGCTGGTTTGACTTTCACTATTCCTAAATCATTGTGCTTGCAGAAGAACCCCCTGGTTCTTTAGAGACAAAGCCAGCCTAATTAGTGTGAAATCCAGGGCCTATATGTTATAGAGTAATGCAGAAAAAAATCTAACTTTCAATTTGTGAAAAAAAATTATATCAGTTATGATCAAATGGTTAAGGCGGTATGCAAGTTTTTGAAATTTTTGCTCCAAATGTCATTGTAGAGATGTCCACTTATGCTTTAGTTGATTAGCTATATTTCTTGACTTCAAAATGTACTAATTTATATAGTTCATAAAATGCTTAAATATTTAGAGGAAAATTTAAAATTTTATACTTGTACCAAGCAATTTAATGAACCAGCCATTCTGCTGTAAAAGCTAATCATTTATCAGTAAGTCTAAAAATCAGATATCCTAACTGGGAATACTTAGAAAAGAAAAAGATGTTTTTACATGGTGGAATGTAGCCTTGTGAATTACTTTTTTTTATTTGATAAGCCTATGGAAAAAGAAAATTCAGAAAACTCTTACTTTATTCTCCTTTTTAATTTTACTTTATCTTTTGGTTTTAAAGTTTTCATAAGAATCAGTACCAATGGCCGGGGAATAGATTTAATAATATTTATTCTTAGGAGACTGCCTCTGGTACAGACAAGCAATTAGGTTCTTTTCAATCTCATAGCAAAGAAGAAGTAATTAGATGAGTGAGGAAAAATAATTCTTTAAGGCTGATATATACTATTTTAGCTCAAACATTTAAAAAATACATAAATGGTATTTTTTCTTCTGATCGTGACGGACTAACTGGTCTTAGACATATCTTTGAGGTTAAAAAACACAATAAAACCAAACAAAGTAACCTAGGAAACTGAGAAAAAATATATGAGGCGACCTTTCTAGGCATTGAAGAGCAGGCAGTGGAGGCTTATCGTCTTCAATGGAGTGGATGCACACAAGGTGACACTCATACTTGCCCAGGTTTTCTGTGTGGTGGCATTTTTGGGGACCATGAAACAAGAAGGTGGAGCCTAAGCTGAGAGCAGCAGCCACCGAGCTGAGGAGGTAGTGACTGGAGACTGGGGCTGCTGAGGAAGTTGGAATTTTTGGAGAAAGGTACTACGGGTGAGGAGCTGTGTGGAGGCACTGAGCTCCCCTCCAGAACTTGGCTAAGGGCTGGGCTCTGTAAGTGCAGGTTGAAAATCCCAGAGGCCTAGCAGACAGCAGCTTCTCCAGGGATGAAGCAGAGGTCAGGTCATGGGAACTTTGGAAGATCTAGCCCGACCAGAGTGGAGAGACCTTACTGACTTGGACTGACTCAGTCAGTTAGGACTTCAGAAAGGCCATATTTTAGGAGGAAGGATACCTAGGGTAGGGCCCATACCCTAACTAAGACAGTCTGCTCTAAGAAATCATCATCTCATAACAACACAGACTGAGGGGATTAAGAGGATCCTTCAGGGATTGAATTTTCTATCAAAATAAAACTCAATAGCATTCAAAGAATGAAAACGTTCAGACTCTCTACAACGTAGCATTCACAACGATGCCTAAAATGATGATCTATTTTCGATGAATGAAAATGGGGATATTTCAATGCATGGAGACCTGCATTCTAAGAAGCATTAGAAGAAAATCTTCAGGGTCAGACAAATAATACCAATATTGTGAAGGGCATCTACACAAAATCTACAGTTAACGTTACACTGAGAGGTGAAATATTGAGTGGTTTCGTTCTAAGATAGAGAATAAGGTAAGAACAGCTTTGCTTACCCTGTCTATTCAACATTATATTGGAGTTCTTAACCAGTTGGGAGAAATAAAGATTATAAAAGAAGAAGTAAAACACTGTTTATTTGCAGACAACATGAGCATGTTCAAAATCCTTTAAAACATTCTACACAACCACTAATAGAAAAACTAGTGGATTTAGCAAAGTCACAGGATACAAGGTCAATATAAAATAATGATTATATCCTGGCATCAAACAATTGAAGAATAAAACTTTAAAACACTATTTACTATAGCATCAAAAATAAATTTAACAGAAGATATATAAGACCTCTATACTAGAAACTATAAAACATAGCTGGAATAAATTAAAGAGATTTGAACAAGTGGAGGCATAGATTGACTTCATGGATTAAAAAGCTCAATATTGTTAAGATGACAATCTTCCCTGATTTAATTTATACATTCAATGTTATGGCAATTGAAATACCAATAGTCTTAAAAAAATTGAAATTGACAAACTTTGAAAATATATATGGAAATACAAAAGACCTAGAACAGCCAAAATAATCTGGAAAAAAAAGAAAAATAAATACGGAAGAATTGTACTATCTAATTTCAGGATTTAGTATAAAGTTATAATGATCAAGACAGAGTGGTATTGGAGTGAAAATAGACAAAAAGAGCCATGGAACAGCATAGAGAGTACTGAAATAAACCCACAGAATTACACTCAAAGAATTTTTGACAAAGGTGCCAAAGAGGAAAGGAAATTTAATGGGGAAGGATAGTCTTCTCAACAAATGGTGCTGAAACAACTGGATAAAAATACAGAAAAAAATGAGCCTCAACTCCTACTTCACACTATACACATACTAATGAATCATTAGAGATGGATCATAGAATTAAATGAAAATTTAGAATTATAATGCTTCTAGACAAAAATAGGGCAACATCTTCATGACCTTGCAAGAGTTCTCTTTCCATCCCTCCCTCCCTCTCTCTCTAGTTAGCTAGACAATAGTTACACTACATTGGACTTTAGCAAAACGAAAATCTTCTGTTCATAACACACTAAGAAAATGTAACGTACAATCATACCCCCAGAAAAAACATTATCAATATACATATCCAACCAAGGACTTGCATCTAAAATGTATATTATATTCCTACAAATAATTAATAGTAAGATAAACAATCCAATAGCATACGACAATCCAAAAAGATTGAACAGGCACTTCACAAAGAATGAATGGAAAAAAACATATGAAAATGTATGTGAATATATACAAAACATTTATGAAAATGTTTATGAACGGCAAGAAAACATATGAAAAAGTATTCAACATATGGAAAGTCATTAAGGAAATATAAATTAAAATTACAATGACTGGGACAGCAAAATTTAAAAAGATAGATAGCAACCAGTTTTGGTAAAGATACAGAGCAACTGGAAGTCTCATGCTTTGGTAGCAGGAGTGCAAAATGGTACAACCACTTTGGAACACTTTCTGGCAGTTTTTCAGAAAATTAAAAATACATGTACCCTGTGATCCAGCAACTATACCGCTAAGTACTTATTCCAGAGACATTAAAAATCTATGTCCACAAAAAAGGTTTACTAGAATAATTATAGGACCTTTATTCATAATATTCCCAAAGTTGAAATAACCCAAATGTCCATCATTCTAGATATGTTATGGTATACTTAGAAAATGAACTAATATTTAGCATACTTAGAGAACAAACACTGGTAGATACAGAAACATGAATGAATCTCTAAAACATTTTGTTGAGTGAAAGAAGCCAGAAGTTCAAGAACAAGAAAAGCCAAACTCTTAGGATAAAAATAAGAATAGTTGTCTATGTCGGGGGCGGGGGGGGGGGGAAGTTGATTGGAACAGGACATGAGGGAAATTTCTGAGGTGATGCAAATTATTTCTTGATTGGGATGTTGGTTATATAAGTGTATTCATTTGACCCACTCACAAATTGCACATTTGTACTTAAGATATGTGCATTTCACTGTATATCACTTTTATCTCATTTAAGAAAAAGTCCCATTAAAAAGCTTAAAGATATGCATTTGAGTAATTAACTCCACATTTTTTTACATGAACGTGAAAATAACCTTCTAATTACAAAATGCTTCGGTATAGGTAAAGTATGCCAGAGCATAGTTTATGTGTGTGTGTTGTGTAGGTTTTTGTGTGTGTATACATATATAATGTGTATGTATACCTATATACGTATGTGTATACACATATACACACATACGCACAGGTAGTCCGTGTTTTACACAGTGCTGTGTTAACTGAAACTCACGCATCTCAAAACCATGTCCTTGATTTGCATGGTTCCACAGCAACTGAGACCATGACAGATTAGTACAAAGTGAGGACACAGTTCCAATATGCACAAATTTCAGTTGACATGGCATCATGCAAAGTGAGCCTGCCTCTGTGTATGTGGGTGTGTGTGTATGTGTGGGTATGTGTGAGTGAGACAGAGAGAGAGAGTTTTTTTGGGTGTGGATGGCCTACAATAGCTTCTAGAAGGTTGTCATTTTACTATTTTCTGAGTGTGCTGGAATATCAGCAACTTTTACCCAATATCGCTCTGAGTCTCCTGTCCCTTTCTTGGCTCCTGCCAACATTTCAACTGATTATGAAGCTTTAAGGGAGATATTAGGAAACTGCGACCAGAAATAAAGAGGTGAAGTCACCTCTTACACAATGTGCTATACACAAATCGTCCTAAAAGTCATCAAGGAGCTAGAACGGACAGAAAATTGAGCATGTATTAGTGATCAAGTATGAAAACAAAATATCATTCTCTCCATGATTTAATATTTTTCATATTTTTTTGTTTTAGAAAATATTTAAAACAGTCTAATTTAGAAGTTAAGTTCAAAAAAATGAAATGAAACAATCATTAAAGGATCTCTAGTGAACAGATTACAATGGGAAAATTAGTCAAATTCCACTCCCATAAATACCATGGTATTAATAAGATCTGCTAGAGAAAGATTCCTAACACTTCATCTATTGAGGCATTTATTTTTTCAAAATAGTTCAACATAATAGCACACCAAGACATGCCCTTTATATGATTTCTATATACCTATTTGTTAAAGCTTTTTTTTGAATTGTGCAAAATTCCAAAATGCAATTAGAAGGAAAATGGTTGTGGAACATCTTGTTATTTATAATTTATAAAGTTCAACAGAGGTATGGCAGCAAAAGCACGAGGAAAATATGTGATTCTATAGATGTTTCCATGGGGAATAATAGGACAGAGAAAGATTTTTTTAAAAGATATAAATAACTTGGAGAAGGTCCAGATCTTAAAAGCACTCCCAGAAATTTTTAAAGTAGTATTTAATGAGACAGCTTAGAAAGACTGGAAGGATTTAGCCCAAAATAAACTGTCTGTCTGTCTGTCTGTCTGTCTATCAATTGTCTGTCTAAATTACTTATATTTTAGATATAGAGGATTATTTTAAAACTTGTTCTAGTTACGTAATTTTTAGCAGTCCTTCCCATACTTTGAATATCAAAAATCCCACATTTGATAGCAGCATAAATTTGAAGAACTTTGCTTATACTTAATTTTAGTTTTCCACAATATATCTTCTGATTTGAATTTTTATGTCCCTCAAGTTCAATCTAAGAAGTGTTTCCAAATTGTAGTGTGAGACAGTATTAAGAGAGATCTGCGAACTTCCTAACACTGATGTTTCACACTGGAACAAGAAATCACAAAGGTACAGCTATATGAGTCCAGAATTGACGGCACTCTCTGGAGTATGTTAGTTGGCACTAGTGCGGAGTATGGGAGGGCAAACTAGATAAATCTGGGAGGTCTTCTAGGGATACCTACTGATGTGTGTGTGTGTAGGGGCGAGATTAATGTCTCTACAGCCTAGAGTTTGTTAGCTGGGGGTCTACAAAGTCAGCAGACGAAAATCTGATTCTTAAGACTGATTCATCACATAACTTGGTTCATCAAGATGTATCATTAGATTTTCATGTTGGACCATGGAACTATTACGTCTAGACTTAAACCCCTTTCGAGGGCTGGAAGAAGGTTTTTATTTGTTTGTTTTTGTTTTTGAAATAGGCTCTCTAGTCTTTGCAAAATAGTTCTATGTATGTACAAATTCCAGGATACAATTAATGTTTGCAACTTCTTAATGCTAACAATTATGTTCTAAAAATTCAATAACAACCACTTTTAAAATTATTTTGAATTGCAGTTACGGATTTTATATAGTAGTTAATTTTAAAATGCATCTATAACCCTTGATTCATTGCATGGCATACTTTAAATTCTCAATTAACACCAGCTGTAATTATAACAATTGTTCATTCTCTGATGTTTTTATGAGTCTTTTTTAGATATCATAATCAACCTCACAAGTATGCTAATTTGTTTTGTTTCTGTTGGGAAAATTGAGCCATGCAAGTTACACTTAAATAAATATTGAGATGGTGTTATGATTCCATTCGATATTCAAGAAAAAAAATTCAGTACTTCACTTGTGTTAAAATGTATTGAAAACATGCCAACATTTGTGTAGATTAAATGCCTATTTTTTAGTTCTAAACTACTGCTGTTTAACTCTAAATTCATCTCTCACTTTGGTTTTAAATTTAAATTGAAAACTGTTTGTAACACTTTCCCCCAAATAGTTTCGACAGAAAATTCCTTTCTTAGTCCCTTACCACTGAAGTGTTTTTCAAATGTGCTCTATCTGTGGCCTTTCCTCTTGAACACAATGAAGGCTATAGTTGGCATTCTAGAAAGGAAAAATAGGTTACTGAAAATTGGACAGAATCCAAGCCTCAGACACAGGGAAATGGAAAAATAGAACTATATACTCTGGAGCCCTAAACAATGTAGTTTAGTCTTAAGCACAAAAGTAGTGTCTATACTATGCCTTAAGCTCTCCCTTCCCCAACTTCAAGCTGAGCACCTTGTACAAAATAGGTGCTCGGTAAATGTGAGTGGAACTAGATTTGTAACTTAGGTTTATTTGCAAGATAGTATGTAGTGCAAAAGGTAAAACTGCATTATGCTAACCAAGTCAAAGTGTTTCTGTACGTGTGCCTTTTAAACCAAAGAGATGATCCCTGCTCAGTTAGTAAACTTTGCTCCATTCATGTTATGCTCTTGTTTTTGTAAGCTTTTGATGAAATCTTGCGTTTTCTTATTTGATGGGGGGAATTTAGGACAGGGTCTTGGTTCTCATACGATTATTTTTTAGATGATATGTTAGGAATAAGGTGAATGCTTCCCTGCAAATAGAGATGTAGCAGAAGACCGAATAGAGACTGCTGTTCATGAGGATGTCTTCTCAAAGTAATTGTTCCAGAATTCAGTAGCATTTTCTTTGGTATATTCTGAGCACATATAAAATCTGTATCTGAAATCTCATCTCTGCTGTCAGCTTAAATGTATTCTTTTATTTACTTTAAAAAATAAATCATATAAACTATGAGTTTCAGCTTTTTTGGAGGGATGTATGCCCCATGATGCTCCATGACACTCTGCCACACTCAAAGCTTCAATAAAATGATAGTTGATTGAATTTTTGTAGCCATAACCTAAATGAATGGATAAAGACCTGAAAAAACAAATACATGAACCAGCCGAGTGAAAGTTTTCTTCCGAGACGATTCAGAATCCTCAAAAAATGACGGCAGCCCTCTATGCAGAGACAAGAGGCAAGTCATGTTAAACATGTGAGGATGTAGTTTTACTTATCAATTGAATGCAGATAACATAAATAGTATTACATTTATTGAATTCTTTTGTCACAATATAACTAGGAGTGAATGGAAAGCAAGATTTGAGGAGAGAGGAAAAGAAGTGCCTGTTTATGAAATCTAACCTAAAGTGGCTTTACAAGAACAGACAATTTCATATTTCAGCAAGAAAGACATTAATCACAGATGGAAAAATGTTCTAATTTAATTAACACTAATTTCATGTTACTTTCCATGATCTTCATTTCTTCTAAAATCGAACCACCCCAGAGAGTAATTAGACACTTGCCTGCAGGAAGATAACTCTTTCTTCTCTACCCTCCTCCTTCCGCTCTGCTCCCCAATCTTCTCTGCCTAAAATTGTGGCTGAATAATAAACATTCGCTACACGCGGGCTGATTTTCTCTTTCTTCTCTCACTAAACACATATTGTATTAAGTAAGATTATACGCATTTAGCATAATGTCTCCTAAATGTTAGTTATAATTTTTATAATCACTATTATTATTATTGACTCTGAACATTATAAGACTTTTAAATATCTACCTAAGCTTTATAAATTCATTAGGATTCCATGACTGTGTATGGAATATCCTGTGTGATTTTTGAGTAAGAAGAAAGGAGACACAATAGCTTCTAATTTCTATACCATCATTAATATAGTTGATGATACAGGCTTTGCTTTATTCTTCCGAGCTTGCTGCCCTGTCTACATGTTCTTTGACAAGACTTGCCTGAATTTATCAGGTAATGAATATTGATGAGGTTTGTTAACGCCTTCCTCTCTTAGATGCCTTCAGTTTCTCTTTCAAATGAAGTCCCTTAACCATTTTCATTACCATTGTCATCTCTCTTCTGTTTAATGGTTATTTACATGGTTATCTTCAGCTTTAGCTGATTTCCTTCAAAAGCAAACAAGAAGAAAGCTAGTTATAACTGGAAATATGTCAAACATAGCTTCGAGAAGACTTCTGTTTTCATTGAGTGTTAAGAGCAACGCAGAGTAAATTGCGTAGTGATGCTCATACGCTTTCAGGGATGCGCCTTGTTTGCTGTTGTGAACACACATCGAGGAGTGAGAACAGAAAACAGAACTTTAAGTGTGTTTTCTGTTTCTATACAAGAGCAGTTCTTGCTGTACTTAGATATGATTGTAGGAATAATAATTGCGTTTTGCAGAGTCTCAAAATCCTGTGCTATGATCAATGCTGTGAGGATTACTGAAAATGCTCCCTAGTGTTAGACAGTCCAAACCTCTCTATGATTTACTTATAAAGGAAAGAGGTCCAAAGGAAAATGAGAAACAGTTGAATTTTGGAATTAGTATAAACACTGAGGCAGAGCATAAAGATAAATGTTCA
The DNA here is from genome assembly GCF_041296265.1 of Equus caballus. Taxonomy (NCBI): domain Eukaryota; kingdom Metazoa; phylum Chordata; class Mammalia; order Perissodactyla; family Equidae; genus Equus; species Equus caballus. The sequence continues at coordinate 56,445,279 of NC_091703.1, read as the reverse complement.
AAGAAATTTAGTAGGCTCTTGGAACATCTCCTAAGAGGCACTAATGTGGTCAGACCTAGATTTGAATCCATGCTTCACGGATTGCTGTATATTTGAACCTGGATAAGTTATTTTTCTCTACTTTAATTACATATTTTATATTCTATCAGATATGTTTGACACATGAGCAAGTATAAAACTACTATTAAAACTCTTAGGAAACACAAAGCTAGATAGGTAAGTAAAAGTGTTTAGGTGAATGGTTCCAGAAGATGAGATAAACATAGCTTCTGAATAAAATTCTGGTTTAATTTGCTTGACAATTTTTAAAGAGTCCTTTCTGGGGAGGTAATATCCTGGGAATTTTGGTAGCTATAATGTGGTGAGGCCAGGTATGGTCCAGTCAACTGAAACATGGCGAGAAGGTACGACCTTTTCTGAAGCCTCACCTTCTGGGCTCACTGTGGTCAACAGCCAGCTTTGAGGAGTACAGAAAAAAACAAAACAAAACAAATTTCTGTGGGAAGGCTTGAGATCCAATTCTTGGATGATCTAGGCTGCAGTACTTTGAGGAGAGAGCAGGAACTTCGTAAATCATGTCCGCAAACCACTTGCAGGTACAGATCTGGTTCTGGCTCATGTAGACTTTGTCAGGTTCAAAGGATAGAATGAACGGGAAATGAGATCTTTATGATGGTAGCCTTAAAATATCTTTGTGTTGAGTTTCACTGCTCCAGCATGGACTGTTTGCCTTCTATGCCTACAGCACAGCTGTCCCGAGCTCTCCTGTCGTGATCATTCTGGGAACGATCTTTGTTTCTCTTGTGTTAAACCGTCTCTTCCCCATAGCCCATGCCTTCATCTTCTTTCTGGCTTACTTGTTTTGGTGGATCAAATTCTTTAGGAAATTCCTAAGAAATATTTTTTGGGAACCAAATTTTTGATACCTTTTATGTCTGAAAGTATCCTTATTATGCCTTCATATTTGATGGATAATTTAGTTGAATATGAAATTCTAGGGTGCAAATAATTTTTCGTCATGATTTTGAAGGCATTGTTTCTTCGTCTTCTAGATTGCAGTGTTGTTTTTTAGAAGTCTAAATCCATTTTGATTCCTGATCCCTCTTTATGTGATATTTATTTTGTCTCTAGAAGCTTGCAGAATCCTCTGTTTGTCCAGAGAGCACACATTTTCATTCTTGAAGCTTTTGCACTTTGGATCAGTGAGCTGAATTATTTCTTTGATAATTTCATTTTTCTTTTTTCCTGCTCTCTCTTTATGGAACCACTATAATTAGGGCTAATTCTGGGCTAATCCTTTTCTTGTCTTTCTTTTTTTTCCGTCTTCCTCTCCTATGTTCCACTCCTTTGACTAATTGCTCTCCTTTTTGAAAATTTCCTCAATTTAATCTTTCAAACTGAGGTTGATTTTCAGCTTTATTCCCAATGGCATTGTGGCATTGAATATTTGTTTTCGTTATAGCATCTTCTTGTTTCACAAGTGCGATACCTTCTCCTAACTCTCAAAGGGTATTATGGTAGTTTTTCTAGTAGTTTTTTCCCAAAGTTCTTTCAACTTCCTTTTTTTAAAATCTACTTTGTCTCTGTATTTGAAGGTAGAGAATTTTCTCAGATATTTAGTGATCTTCACTCATCTGCTCTCATTTAGTAGTGAGAGATTGGAAAGCTAATTAGAAGCTCAGGCTATGGGTGAAACTTGCCAGCATCATTTTTTCTTTAAGATGTTCTGCTTTGCCGTTTCATGGGACTTAGTCCTTCTCCTCAGAGTAGTCAGATTTCAATGAGAGAACTCTCCTTCTCTTGTCTGGAAGGTACAGGCCTGGCTGTCAACATTCTGGGAACCAAGTGGGGAAAGAGACCTGTGATTCAGCATTTAGTATGCATAGGTTTCTCTATTTCCTCTGTCTGCGGTGTACCACCACACTCTCAACTGTGCTGGAGAGGCCACAATTTTCCTCTCTTCTGAAAACTTCCAAACTTCTGCTCATGTGTGGAGGAGCAGTCACTCAGCAGCACAGATGTGAAGGGCCGTCTAAGAACCCACCCGCTTCTTAAACAGCTAACACTCAAACATCCTCATTTTAACCCCACACTCATACCTGCTCTTCATACTCACTTCTGGAGGTACTAGGTGTCACCAGCTCCTGACCATTTTAAGGAATATGTGGTTTACATCAGGTTGGTATTCAGCTTTTCCTATCGCCAAATTTGGTTGTTTACATAACAGCACATATGGGTTAGTCGGATGGATTATTAAATAACACTATGAACAAGTCAAACTTTTAGCAACAAAAGCATCAGAAAACAGACCATCTGATAATTAATATAAAATTGGATTGGAGACTGAGGAAGTTATTAAATTTGAATCTAAAATGAGATTGTCTGACCTGGCTCTCAGAAGACTTATTGTTCCTTCCAGGTGTGCATCTTAAGAAACTTGGAGGATTTGATAGTTTGAACTCAAACCAGATACTGCTCAATGATTCTTAGCTGAATTTTGCTCTGAGTTTTGTGGTTGACCTGAAATCCCAAAACAAAGGAAAGGCCCAGGAGTGTGAAACCAGATCAACCAAAATATGAGACTGTTCATGTGAATACTCTGTGACCTGAGACCGCTAAGGATCCCTTGACTCTAATTACAATGTGGCCTCATCCAATAAATGTGGGAATATCATGTGATTTCTTTATTGATTCTGGCACCTGCTCCATTTTTATTAAATCTAGCACATGTTCTGAAGTGGGTCTCCAATTATAGAAAACATCTTTTAATACAATGTATTGATTCATCTAACTCACCATTTTAATAATGTGCTATAAAGAAATGTTAAGCAAGTCAAGACACGTACAATCTGTAAACATACAGACTGATAAAATGAACTTTCACTTTCAAGGATGATGTTACAAAAGCATAGCAAATAAAAGCAGTTATAATTTTTTCTAAACAGAAAAGAAACTAAAAACACAAAACTGGGGGCCAGCCCTGTGGTTAAGTTCACACACTCCACTTCTGCAGCCCAGGGTTTCACAGGTTCGGATCCTGGGTGCTTACATGGCACCGCTCATCAAGCCGTGCTTAGGCAGTGTCCCACATGCCACAACTAGAAGGACCCACAAATGAAAATATGCAACTATGTACTCGGGGCTTTGGGGAGAAAAAGGAAAAATAAAATCTTAAAAGAAACAAAACCAATTTTTAAAGTCACCATTATTTTCAAAATTTTAGGAAGAAGATTAAAAAATTATGAACATATTGCCAAAGATTTGGTTATATTACATATACATATTGTGGCGGAATGAAATTCTTAAGTGTTTTTATGTAAATAAGAGACAAATCAATAAGGATATATCAATTATTATGCTATATTCAAAAATGCATAAATGTCTCTTCTATAATACATGATTCAGTCTGCAAATTATTTTAACTACAATTCTATCAATAACCATAAAATAAGAGTAATGTTATTTAATTTTTCTATTACCTTTTTCTCCTTCCCAAAGAGCAGTACATCCATTTAAGAATCATAGAGATTCTATTGGTGTAGCACATGTTTTTAAGTAACAATATAGCTAGTGGGAACTGAAAATACATTTACAACAATAGGATTCAGTCAAGCAATAATAAGTTATTGCTATTTATTTGAATTCCTTTAAAAGAAGAAAGGAAAGAAAGGAAAAAATGAGTATACCATTGGGAATAATACTACTTTTTAACACGGGAAAGGCTCATTTAAGAGTCTGCATTTACTCTCCTTCCTGAAACAACAACAACAACAAAGAACCGGAACTAAACATGTATTCCTATATTCATGCATTCCACATGTATATTGCACACATACCATGTGCCAGGGATTGAGGTAGGAGCCGAGTGTACAGTGATGAGCCAAGAAAACTGCTCTTGGCAAGTTTAAAATCTAGTGAGGGAGATAGATGGCAAATAAGCCCTTCATAGGAAACAAACAGGGACCATCAGCTACTCTTACATGAGTTATCAATTCTATATGTAATATATTCTTATACATCATTTTATTCCTCTTCTTGAAGATCTATAAAACCAAGTCAGTGTGTCTCCCATAACTTTATCCATCATTAAGTATAACCACATTTCTCTGTGATCTCCTTCCATGTACCAAACTTCATTGATGAAGCCCATTTGGCAAAAGAAATTTATAGTTTGCTTTTGTTTCAAATGACAGATTGAACCACAAATTGAACTTGAGTGAACTCCATAAAAGTTATCATGCTGATTTAAAAGTTAAAGCAGTTAATTTGAGAAAGATATTTATTTGTTTGTTCAGCTACAAAAATTCTCATATCCTTTATACTATGCAAACTCTGTCTTAAACCTACTTCGGTTTTTCTCCCGCAGAGAAGTTCTTAACAAATTTAATATAATGTCAAGTTTTCTAGTTTTTCTTTCTTTCCATTAAGTATAAATTTTTTCTGGGTAAAATGTCTCTAAAATTCTCCAAAATGAGTATTGAACATACTAAAAATGTGATATGAAAAAAATATTATATAAATAAAAATGTGCACACAAACTATTGATACTCAGGGTGAGTGGTGTCACTTTGACTTCATGTGTGTAATGACATGGAGATTATCTCTGAGTTATAACCAAAGGAAGTGAGAATGGATTTTAGGCTTGGGAAAGAGCTGTTAATGGGATCATAGACTTCTGATGTCTGTCTTTTCACAGTAGCACAATGGCTAATTCCTGTGACTCCTGACCTTTTAGTGTCTCCTAACCAAGTATTGGCATTAATCTACTGCTTATCTGTCACCCACCACATTTGATAGTTCCAGGCTCTGTTTTTAATTATCAGTCATTAGAGAAGGCACTGAGCAATTCCAGAAGAAAACTTGCAAAACCTTTGACCTGTTTTTGTCAGATAACCACAAATATTCACTGTAGATAAACTATCATTTCATTGTATTCAAGATGTAAGGGGAGGTTCTTTGCTGTATATCCACTTACTGTAACCTCTATCACCTTCAGGTGGCTAAAAATGGAACGTTTTATTTTATTTACGGAGCAGAATTCACAAAGTCATTCGGTGAAATCTGATGAGATTAGAATGGTTGACCTTTAGCTGCCAGGCAATCTATAAAACCTACAGAGTCTTCCACTAAAGAAAACAGGAGAACTAAATATTTACCAAAAGGTGATTATCAGACAGTTGTTATGTTGACTTCTTGCAGGCAAACAAACTTTTCCCAAATATTTGTACATGTTGTGATTGAAATCTATTATTTATATACTAAATATATTCACTCATCATTATGTAATCATTTTTATTATACAAAATAATTAATCACATATCATCTGTATTTATTATAAACTAATTTTTGAAGTTTAATACGACTATCCAACCTATAAAAGATGAGTGTTTATTTTAAATTCCAATTAATAAGATCCTGTGTAAAATATTTATAATAAAAACAATAACAAAATATTTTCTGTACTTCAAGATGCATTGTTGTATTCAGGGAAAAAGTAAGTAAGTGACTCTCAGACTCTTTAAAAGAGGAGTCGTGTCAGGACCAGCAAATTTGTTTGGACCGATGGGCAACATGTGACGGTCAAGATATGTGCTAGTATATCCTCCACTTTGCAGGTGTGAAATATCTGAACAAGGTATCAAGTAAATACAATTATTTTCTATCTATGCACTGTTGTAGAATCTAGCCTGAAGTTTTTTTTTTTAACTCTAAGATTTTTTTTAAAAAAACCAATAACATTAATCGCTTTTATTAATAAACCTATATTCCAGATAAAGAAATTGATCTTTTGACAACCAAAATGGCTATGTTTTAGGCCAGGTGGCAATTTTATGTACTTAAACTTTTATTGACCATTTACTATATAAAAATTCCTGTTTGGAGTAAGTGAAGAAATACAAAGATAAGAAACAAAATAACAAGAAAATATGCCTATTTCTCTGAGGTATCTTACTCATAATAATAAGAGGAAGGTCGCATAATAATTATAATGCAAGTGGAAAGTGATTAATATGATAGCTACTGCTTTTCGAGAACTTGCTGTGTTCTGGGCACCATGCAAAGATTCCCTCTCTCAAATATCATTTCACCTTTGCAACACACAAAGGTGGAGTGCGGCTTTTGTTATCTACTTCCATTTTAAAGATGGATAAATAAAGGCATAGGGATGTTGAGTAACTTTCCTAATATCATGCTCTTTACTAAGTTAGGGAACTCACGGTGAATTTAAGTTTTTCTCACTTCAAATCTGGCACTCTTAACTCTGGCATTATATCATCTCCATTATCAAAAGGGAGATACAGAAACAGAGCTATGGGTTTCCCAGCAGGAGAAATTAATTTGGATAGGAATTTTCAAAGTAGTCTTTGTGGAATTAGAACTGGAAATTTTAAGTATAGGTAGGATTCGAATCTCTTAAAAATGGGGAAAAAATTTTAGAGGAAAACGTGAGCAAAACCATCAAGTAAGGAAAGGGAGATGATCGTTGAGGAGTCATTAATTCATTCAACTTTCATTCAAAATTATGTGAGTGTTGTCTATGTGCTCACCTGTGCTAGGTGATACTGATTTAAAGAAAATAAGCTCCTGTCTTTAATTATTCAAATATAGAATGCATCGATGGAATGGAAATACTGGAAAATGTTGATCAAGTCCCAGGAAATTCTTACTATTCCTCATATCCCACTACTAATCCCCTGGACCCTACAATGTGCAATCATAATGAACTAGTTATTATTCACTACTTTGGCTATAATCTTTCACATCTCTTTCCAACTATGTGAACTCTTTCTTCTACATGGTAATAATTCTTTAACACCAAGCTCAAAACGACCTCCTCTTGAAGACTCCTGCACAATGCCTCGTTCCTTCCTTTATTATTCTGCCTTGCATCACACACATCCCCAAAAGCGTCACCACAACTGTATTGTAATTGTACTTTTCCATGTTTGTCTTTCTCATCTTTAGTGCCTGTCTCTTTGCTTCTTTTATCTCCTTAACTATTAGGATTTGGCCTGGAGCAGTTATCCAATCAATATTTTGGGATGGAATAAATGTAGAAGTAACACAGTAGCTATTTCTAGGACAATCAAGATGAGTAGATATGGAAGGTGAGAAAGAGCAAAGCAGCCCAATGACAGTCAGGAGCCGGCCTGGACCGGTCAGCCAGGCATTGGAGTTGCTATGAGCTGACCTGGCGCTCAGAGTTGTCCTGTTGAACTTAAACAGCTCACAGAACACCAACATTGGACAAGACCACCCTGTGGCCAAAAGGGAGGAAGATAAAAAGAGGACCACTCAACAGTCACGTCTGAGCACAGGTTAAAAAACAAGAACATTGTTCAAATCTCGAAAATGACCAAACATCCTCTTTCCTGGATAGTATCAGTGAGTGTTCTTTCTTTACAAATTAGGGCTTTGTCCTACTTCTCTTCTTCTCACTTTCTAGAAGAACTTCTACCAAATGATAAAATTACCTCTGCTTCCTGAGGGCACCCAGTTCCAGAGTAAAACCCTGCCTCTGAACCTTGGCCCAAATTACCTTACATAATTCTAACAAGTCCTTTCTAACACCCTTTTACTGAGGCCCCCTATGGCATCTGGCCCATGACATATGTTGAAACAAGTCAGGAAACCCCACTTTGTTCATCTATAGCTGTGCTCGCAGTGTTCTATTGTCCAGGGCACCAACACAAAGCAGAGAGAGAAAGATTGAATACACAGGAGGAGAGAACGTGCTAAGAATGAGCACAGGACATTGGGAGCAAGGCTCAGGCGGAAACACTGGCCTTGGAAGGGAAGGGGAAAATTTTTGCCCGGAGACAGAAGTTGTGATTATTACTAGTTGAAACTCTGGTGCACTGCACATTAAATTAGGAGTCACAGGTTCAGATACTATTCCTGGCTTTGTAGTTAACTAACTTTGTGACATTCAGGAGGTTAATGCTTTTTATCTCTACTGGGGAGAAGATAATGGAGGATAATTGGGTCTATATGGAGGTTATTGGGTCAAACAAGAGAGAAGAAACAAAAATTTGAAATATATTAATTTTATGAAATTAATACCTTATTGTTATTATTGTTTATTTATTAACTTAATTATTAAATGTATCAGTTTTCATACCAGTGCTTGATATGTATAGTTGTTATCACTATAGTGTTTAAATACCCACTGAGGGCTGAGTACTGGGCCCAACCGATCTCAGGAGGGCAGATAGATCATGCAACCATCTTCATCCCAGTTCCGAAGCTCTTTTTATGTAAGACTTAATTCTTTGTGTCCCTAAATTGCTTATAGTTTTTAAAACAAAATAATATATAAATATTGGATCATTAGTTACATTTTGTAAATTTCAAAATTATGAGCATTGTATTTTAAATTGCTTTAGGGAATCTATTTGTTTAGCTATCATATTATCATGTTTATTTAATCATCTAATCTTTCTTTTTTGATTTTCCTTCTTTACAAAACTGTATTCATGAAGCATTTATGAGTCAAGTAAAAATATTTTAACTCCAGAATATTTGGAAGTCGATTGAAATTGTTCTTTGAAACCAAACATTCGGGGGACAATTTTCTCTCCTTCGGGTCCCCCATTGCTGTGGTATTAAGAGGCTCTTAGGGTTTCTGGAATCTGGAGTTTACCACACTCTCTGGAATGGTTATCCATTCAAACAAACATGTACATGTACACTCGCTGACCAAAGAATAGGCTTTTATACGACCAAGTTTATATTTCTCAGTGGGCTAGTCAGTGAAGAATGTCTTGTGAAGTGATACATCTTGGTAGTCACATGATATCACTGCTTTTTTTCCTTTACACTAAAATGCAACACAGATAAGTAATAATTCTATGAGTAATCTCTTAATGATTTTTTGCACTCAGCAGCAAACAATGATCTGTATTCTTTCAACAGCTGGCTAGGCTCCTGGGAAAGTGCTATCTTTTCTTTGCAGCTACTGATTCTATTTGTGTCGTCCAAGTTACAGCCCTTGTGTGGGAGATTAAGACTGATTGCCCGTGAATGCGTCTCCTTAAAACTGCAGATAAATCACTAATAGATAAAACTGCGATCCTCTGTTAATTAATTCTACTCCTCAGATATTGTAGACATGGAAATATTTAGTCAAGGTGTTTCTATACAATTTTTGTTAAGGATAAAGTCATTCAGAGAGGTGTCCATTTGGGGAAAAAAAAGAGACTGCAATCAGTCATTAACTTCTAAGTCACATCTCAACAATAAAAGGTTTCAGTGTATGTCTTTAAACACAGGAAGCTTAATCTTTGCAGAACTTTGGCCATTTAGAGCATTTAGAATGTAGTTTGGTGCTTATAGAAGGCAATCCTGTTTCTTTTCACTCTCAGCCCATTAATCACGAAATGTGAATCTTTCCATTCATGTTTTCCCTCTTGTATGCTTTGATGTTACCACTTTTCAAAACCAAAATATAATAAATTAATTCTCTGGTTCTGTCAGTGTAGGTGAGCTTTCACTTTCTTTAGGTCGTTCACATAGATGGAAATATGCGGAACATACAAAAACCTGCTTCCTAGAAGCAGAAGGAAGTATATTCACCACCATCATTATGATTGTGTTTTCAGTGGTAAACTATAAATTTTGATGACTTTTTGATGGTTTATTTTCTGTTAGTTGCTCTGTGTGTGTGTGTACACACACGCACAAAGCAACTCTTTTTAATTTTTGCAGAGAGCATTGTTGGCAACCATTAGCTAAATAGACATAAATAAACAACCCTGTATTGATAGACCTATTTAATTTTTATGGTGATATTCATTGGTTTTACATCTAGCAATCTTCAAAACGGGCAGTGTCATGAATGGCAATGGGAGAAGAGCATGTGGCATTGGTGCAATGTACGCTTGGTTGTTGGCCCAATGTAGCCCGTTGATCTTGTTAGATGTGTAAGCAGATATGAAAACAGCAGTTTGGGCAGGTCATTATGTTCTCTTTTTAAATATAATTGAATTGATTGATACAGTATGTGTGTTTTAAATCTATTATGTTTGTTCCTGAACTCTCTTTTCCATCTCACACGACGGAAATGGTGTCTATGGTCTGGGATGAAGGAATGGTCTCCACCAGAGAAAAGTGCTCACCCTCTGATCTCAGTGTGTTTTAACACTCGTCTGAGTATTCAGCACGTCTGGGACTGGCTTGAATGAGCTAACCCTCTTGCTTGTTTCCTTTTCTTTTATCTCATTTGTTTTGCTTTGTTTGTTTTGTCCAGTTATTAAGAAAGTATTTTCTACCACTAAATAGGAATGTAATTATGGTTGTTGTGGAGTCCTGCATAATTTTATCTGGTAATACAGATTTTATTAGAAATGATAATAAAGATCATTTAGGAAACTCATGGTATTTAGTTGATGTAACATGTAAATGAAAGAGTGAATTGAAAGGATCAAATATTTAATGTATTAGGAGGCAAAAAACAAAAATAGTATATACGTTGCTGATTTTTTTTCTTGTTTAATTGTTTATCTTTTAAGCTTTTCAAGCCATTTGCAGTTACAATTGGTGATAGCAAACTGTAAAATACAGAGAAAGAGAATGCTCAATATTTACCAAAATCATCGCAATATGAACAAGCCAAAAATATCTCCTATAAAAAGCTTACATTTAAGGAATATAAAATGTGTGTGTACATTCTTTTTCATCTGTTTTGGGAATGATGTTTTGGTAGTGGATCTAATGGAGAAAAGGTTGGAGTATGGAGAGATCCAGCTGGTGAGTTATAATTATTTTAAAATATGGTTGCAGTAAAAGGATGACCTTGCATATGAATATATGTAGTACATAATATTAATTCAAGCTATGAATACAGTCATTTGTTTATTCATGCAAATTTCCTCATATAAGAAATGGAATCAATAATAAGTAAGTGAATAAAATAATTTTTGCTAAGATAAAGATTGGAGGGAGTGAGTTCTAGAAGAATGAGTAGAGTTCAGAAAGCATGGCATCTGTCTAGTAGGTGCATCCGAGAAGAGAATGAAAGCACTGAAAGAAGATCAACTTTCCTGAGGGACAATTACATAAAACAAACCAACAAAACTACATTCAGGAAAAACAAGCAAACCCAGTGTTGGTTTGTCGAGGGCTTGGGAATTGAAATCTTGATTCTGGGATGAAATCTGTTCTCCCAATTATACATCTTGGGCTCTTGGGCGAGTTCTAGAAGCTAATAGAAATAAGTAACATTGTGAGGATTAAAGGAAACACATGCCAAACAAATGACTAATTAAATAAATGATCATGACTTTCTTCAATGGGGAATGCAGCAGGATGATGCCGAGTGAAAAGATAGGACCAGATTTTGATCCATCCCTACAGTATTTCATTCAACTACTATTTATGAGAAGATTTCTTTGCATTAGGCATTGTATTGTGTTAGATGCTGCTTACACATTGGTGATCAACTTCCTGATTCTCCAGCCTGTTAACACTTTTCTGTGCACTGCTGAGAAACGTTGTTTAAATATATTAACCATGAGCTAGTCCCTAAGTACACAACAGTAGGATGTCATTCTGTAGGTGGTATGGACATTGAACAAAGATTTATAATGAGCTTTAGAAGACAGACATCTGTTCCCGCCTAGCTGTCATCACCCAATTTCTTATTCTTAAGTCAGGGATATTAATATTTGACACCTCCCCAGCATTACTCTTTGAGGTGACTGAGATTACCTTGTGAATATTTGTGAGCATCATTAGAAGTGCAAGGCTTTATAAATACAAGTTTTATTCCATTACTCATTCCAACATGTCCCATAAAATTTACTAGTGCAATTATAATTCAAAGCAGTGGGATATAAGAATTTGAATCATTGAAAATTTGCATTGCAACTTTATTCTGTGTGGTATATTTAATATAAAATTTTATTAAACTCTTTGAAAATTTGCCCCTTAAGGGGTTAGGTTAAATAGCCTGGATTAGAAAACTCAAATCTTATAATAATGGCTGAAATTCTAGCTTTCCACTTTATTACACTAACATCTCCCAGGGGATTCCAGAACAGTAGATGACTTTACATAATATGAATTCAATACTTATCTGCATTATGCAGGTGTGTGTTTTACATTGGGTCCTAACAAATTCATGTCAAAGCTTTTATTTCCAGGACTATAGGTTTTTTTGGTTTAAATTTCAAATATAAAATTGATTGTAAATGCAAAATTGAATAATAATTGTTATTACTTAGAATTTTGAATATGGACTTTCACATTAAGAAAATATATTTTTTGAATGTCTAGTTGGTGCACATATCATAAAGCATGAACTTCTCAAGCAGATACTGGGACAGTACCATCTAGTCAAACACATGACCATTTCTGCAGCAAAGCAATAAATATTTATATAAAGTCGGATAGAGACTTTAAATAGCCTCAAGTCAGTTAATTTCCAGTTCTTATGCCAAATGATCTTGAAACCAAACTTTCAGTTTTCAGAGCTTTTTGAATTGTAAATGTGAGATTTTAGATCTTTCTGAGAGCATAAATACTTAATGAATTAGGACAAGGTAATTATCTATAAGCAGAAGTAGCATATCCTGGCATTTAAGAACTATAGCTTGGTGGCATCAAATGATAGGATTCAAATTCTTTGGCAAGGTATTTATTCTTTATGCCTCCTCAGTTTCTTCACCTTCAAAATCAGGATAACGACCGAACCCACTTCCCAGATTGTTATGAAGTATAATATATTAATATTAATAAAAAGCTTAGAACAGTACCTGGCATATAATAAGTGCTATTGAAATACTGTCTTGTAATTTCATTTAGGTTAGGGTCAGAAAAGAATAAATTTCCAGTCAATTAAATTTTGTCCTCTGTAAACAAAAGTTGCGTCTCGTTTTAATGTTCATACATGCAAACTTTCAGTTCTTACGTATCCAGTTTGTAGGTCTTTTCTTCCCTTACGCTTTCCCTCTCATGTGGCTCCGTCAGGAGAAAGGACAGATGGAGACAAAGGAGATCTATTCAGGCTATTCTCTCGCCAGCAGAAGATTAGATAGAAAAGAGGTTTGAATTATGGATCAAAATAGGATCCTAAAAATGGGGTTATTTTCCTTGTTTAGGGAAAAGTTAATTAATGATCTCTCTAGAAATGGGCCTCTCTTAGGACCAAGATAATGGTATTTTAAGAAAACAAATCTTCATGAGTCATGCGAGGTGGTAGGAGTGTGAGCCAGACAGTCTTAAGAGCACCATCCTTGCCAAGCGCCCCAGAACTAAAGTGCCTTCAGGTGTAGCTCGCGGTTTTCTCTTTGCTAGTTTAGATGTCTGGGGCGGGCGGGGGGAGGATGAGCTCCTCATTCTCCTAAACCACCTCCTACTCCTCTGGGAAAATAAACCAGAGATTATTTTGGAGGAAAGGCAAGGAATTGTGGGTTCCTTTGTCATGAGCTTGCTGTCTGACATGGACCCCCTCTGGCACTGGAACTCGGAAGTCTAGCAGCTTCAGCTCTCCAAAATCACAGGATGATCACCGTCCTGTTCTCTCTTCCTTAGTCTTAATCCTTCCTCCAGTTTAGGACCCCGAGTCTCATATATCCATAGCAGTGTTGACCTAATTTCAGTTAACCTCCTCAAGCTATTTTTGTATCTTAACCCAATTTTTGAACCTTGTGAATTCATTTGTACAACTTATACATTTTTTGTAACAAAATTTTAGCAATGAGTCATGTCATTGAAAATATTTAGAAAACATTACTGTAGGCTGTAATAGTGAGACATTTTGCCCATAGTGATTTGCAGTGGATTTTTTGTAATCCTGTCCTATATTATCCTAGATAACTGAGATTTTAAGAAACCTACCAATAGAGAGAAACTTAACACCATCAAATGATATTGTCTTACTAAAAATGAGCCCTTTCAATAGAAAGTTCCTTGAGAAAGTTTTAGAGGCCCAGTAGATAGAGACTGTATCAGATAATACACTATCTTACAAAGCCAGATTATATAATAATATGCCTGAGACTTACTGTCCTGAATTCCTCCAAATTCCTTAGTATGCTCAACAGGAAAAGTTTTCTGGCTTCATTTGCTAGGAAGGGTGCTAAAGGGGAAAATATGTTCCTCTCTCAATTCTGAGCAAGACCAGACAGAGGTCTTTGGGAAGCTTTAAGCCACACCACGGTTAAGGAGGTTGAACTAAACAATCTAGAGAACTAATGAAAGTGGCTTTTTAAAAATTTTTTTTAGAAAAAGAGCATTTCATTGCTGAGAGGAGAAAAGAAAACTCTTCTGGGGAAGATATTTTAGAAATAATCTTTCTTGTGAACATGAATTTGTTTTATTCACTTGACCTCTCAAATGTCATAAACCCAGTCCTATGTGCCTGCAACTCCTCAGTCCCCCTTCCTATTTTCCTCCCCTGGCTGTCCTAAATATTACCACAGCTTCACCTGGAACACTGGAGTTTTCTATAACATATTCCTAATTCCTGTATGAACCCTCCTGTGTTCTGGTGCTTGATACATACTAGTAACAACTTTACAACCTCCACTTTTTAAAATGTTTTTGGATAGCTTTTCCATTTAGGGTCCAGGAATTTGTATAAAACCACAGAGGTTATATTGCTTTTGAACTAAAGGCTATTGGTTTGTGGAATTTCCGTCAACTGGAAACACGTATGAGCCTGTGGTTTTAGTGTTGTCCCAGTTTTATAATATCCTGCTTGTTTATTTTCATTTTCAAAGCTGGAGAATTTACCATTAATTTCCATATTTTATAAAGAACTAACTTTTTTCCTTCCTTGTTTTTTTCAGTTGAAAGAGACAAGGATTTTTCTCACCAGCGGAGGCATTACAAAGAATTCCGGTTTGACCTTACTCAAATTCCTCACGGAGAAGCTGTGACAGCAGCTGAATTCCGCATCTACAAGGACCGGAGCAACAGTCGATTTGAAAATGAAACAATCAAGATTAGTATATATCAGATCATCAAGGAATACACAAATAGGTATCAATTTTATATCTAGCTTATTATTTTAGCAAATAAATGTTAGACTGTAGTAAAATGCAGTGATAACCCATGTGATTATCCAGTCATGTTTTGTTTGAGGGTAACGATGTTCAAGACCAGGTATAGACACATTGAAAAGTAAGCGGAAATGATCTGAAGAGTGCCTTATGCATTCCACAGCTTTCCCTGCTCCTGACACCAGTCCGTGTACAAAATGGTCTCACACTTCCCCATATGTGCTTTCCAGGCCCGTTGTCTCATTTTGTAAATGAGAAAACTTTTATCCTGCACACATGAAATTTATTATTAAGATGATTTAAATCACCTGGTGTTTTGTAAGTTGGAGAAGAGTGGCTTTAATTTTCACTGGCATAAGTGTAAATTGTATGTGTTACGTGTACTTTGATGTAGGACATCGTATTTGCAACAGGTTCTGATAGTTCACCTGCATGTCTTCTGTCTACAAAAGACAATTCAAAATGGTACAAAAATGGACAGATAATCTGGAACACTAAATGTATGAAAACTTCAGCTGATAATGACTGCAAATAAGCCATCAAAAACACGAGTTAGAAGGTGACCTTAGCAGTGTTCTCTGACCTTTCACCTATTGATGTGATCTCTTGGGCAACATGTTTTACAGGTATTGAGTCACCTTTGTTGAGCAGCTCTTACATTTTCTGAAAAAAAATTCTTATTGAAATGTTATATTGAGGTGAATTTTTTTTTATTTCTAGTTCCCGACATTTAGATTTTTCTTGGTCTTCTAGCATTGCAGCGTTTCCCAATGGGTGTTCCATGGAACACCATCCCCTCAAATACTCAATGAAGAAAACAACAGAAAGCTTCTGAGGTGAAATGCATTTGAAGAGTCTCCCTGTTAGACTATCCTCTAAGGGATTCACAATGCGTGTCAGAATATTAAAGTCTCAGAAAGGCTTTATAGTAAAGAAACTTGTCAATTTTGTTTTATCTCATCTTTCTCAAAATTATTCACTATGGAATCTTTTTCTTTGGGTGTGTAATATCCTATGAAATACTGTCTCAACAGGACACACTAATAAATACTGCTCTATATACACTCTTAAGAGCAGTAATGCTAATGCAGAAAGATCTGTGTTTTTCTTAGCTTTAACAGTTACGAGCTATTTGTGGATGAGTTTTTGTTTTTTAAATCCCAATTTAATGGTTCCATTTATAAAACGAAGATATTAATTTTTTTCTCAGACAGATCCTGACAGCCTATACTACATTTTTTATACTAAATAATGATGGTATCTTTTAAAATTAAGTGATAAGAATTGAACATAACACTCCAAGTATTATTTAATGATATTGTCATAATGAAGAAATGTTTTATTTATCATTCTCTTTTTTTGTGTCTGTTTCCACACTTGAACTGTGAGCTCCTTAAAGACAGGATAGTATCTCAAGTAATTTTTTTTTTTTAAAGATTTTATTATTTCCTTTTTCTCCCCAAAGCCCCCCGGTACATAGTTGTATATTCTTCGTTGTGGATTCTTCTAGTTGTGGTATGTGGGACGCTGCCTCAGCGTGGTTTGATGAGCAGTGCCATGTCCGCGCCCAGGATTCGAACCAACGAAACACTGGGCCACCTGCAGCGGAGCACGCGAACTTAACCACTCGGCCACGGGGCCAGCCCCTCAAGTAATTTTTTTTTTAATCCTCAGCAGTACTAATTTGCTTGGTATGAATTAAAGTTTTGTAATCATTGTTATCCATGATTGGAATACTATTTCCATTAACATAGCCTAAAATGCTTGAACTATCTTTATTTTTGGTCATTCGCAACATATCTTTATGCACGTTAAATTTGTAGCTGTTTGCTTAACATCTCAAGAATTTTTAACAGAAACCATCTCTATTGTCTGGAATATATTTACTGATTGTTTGAATCTAAATACAGACTTTTACACTGATCACAATTAAAGGTCCTAGCTTATATTTCGGTCCATTGTTCTATCGTCTCAGGATATTTTTGACTGTCATCCACTGAACCTGCTACCCCTTTGAGTTTTCTTTTTCCTCTATTTTCTAAGTCTCTGAACTGTACAATTTAAGACATGATAAAAAAGATGAAAGTAAAGGACTAATAGGAAAGTTTATTGATAATAATTTGTCGATTTATTTCTGAATGAACTCATGCTGATTTTTATTAATAATATATTTTGGAATATTTATGGGTATTGATGCCTAGCTTATCATATTTCATAGTTTTGAGAAATTTCATTTCTCTTAAAAAAGGGTCATTTGTCTATCTTAAAACTTTGGTATTTCTACAATTACACTCAATTTTAAAAATAATACTTTCAATGTTTCTACAATTACGTCTGCATGCTCTCTCAGTATTCTTGGATATAAATTAAATACCCAAGTCTTCACACATAAAATAAGTCTTCACTTATTTTAACACGTGTTTTCATCTACTCTGAGATCCAGGATTTCACTGATATTTTGCTCAAATATTTGAAAAATCATTTCTAACAGCTGAAGTACATTTATATCTTTGATTGGTATTCTCTTGCTTTGCCATTCCAAACTCTAGGATAGCATAGATTGGATAGGTTCCTATCCAACTTACTGAATATTCTTTTGAAAAATTCAATTCAGTAATTTCAATTCCATGTTAATTCATTTCTACCAAGTTCACATTTTTGAACATTTACAATTAAGTATTGTTGCTGAATTGTGATTTTTATCCTGGAGGGTTATATTTTACCTATTATCTTCTGTGGTATTTGTTTTGTTAATGTGTATGGGATGTTTTTCCTCCAATTATCTTTTCCAAACCCTGAAACATACAGGCTCTCACGTGCATACCCTACATTTCAATTTTACGTACAACAGGTGAGAGGATCTCCGACAAATGCCTTCCTTGTCTTTGAAATAGGCCTTTGTCCATTGCCGGGGGTTCATGAATCTGCCCTGGAAGAAAAGGCAATCCTGTGCCCTGTCATCGTCTATAGATCTAGGATTCACTTTCTGTACTCCACTTTCTCTTCCAAAGAAAGACATCTGAGGGACAGAAGATATAGAAACAGCACATGTGCCTCTTGGAATATTTCAGGTTTCTGTGTAGAATTTCCAAGTCACTATAGAAAACAGTAATGTATAACAATAAGAGCATAGATTTTGGAATTCCCACGTGGGGAAATTGCTGGACATCTTGACGTCTCAGTTTATAAATCTGGAAAGAATAAAAGCAAAAATAAGTGTTTGAGAACAATAAAAAATATTTCAGATGATTTTGGAAGGACTAGTTCTTATCACAGTGCAAAGACTGCAGTTAATACTTAATAAATCCACTGGCCAATAAATACTCACATAGCTTAATCGAAGAATCTATTTCCCTAGAGTTTAGAGGATTTTATACATAGGATAACCAAAAGTAGGTTATTATAATAACAGTAGCTACCATTTGCTGACAACTGCTTTTATGTAAACATACAGTAAAATGATGCTAGGTGCCTTTACTTAATACAAAATTACCTAATATTTGATTCATATAAAGGAATTAGTACATTTGTAAGTCTAGTAATGAAATGAATCCCACCTAACCTAACAGCAGTGTCATTGGAGCCATCTACAAACTTGCTCCTGAAAACACAAGTTCTAGATAAATAGTTGAACTCTTCTTTAAAATATAGCGGAAGAGGTATGGGGATGGGAAACTGCTTATTTATTTCTTTTTTCTTTTTTTCTTTGTATTTTATTGAGGTCATATTGGTTTACAACATTGTGTGATTTCAGGTGTACATTATTATATATCAGTGTCAGTGTAGACTGCATTGTGCTCACCACCGATGTTCTAGTTTTTGTCTATCACTATACAAATGTTCCCCGGTGCCCGTTTCACCCACCCTCCTCCCCACTTCCCCTCTGGTGTCCACTAACCTTTTCTCTTTATGCATGGGTTTGTTTATCTTCCACATATGAGTGAAATCACGTGGTGTTTGTCTTTTTCTGTCTGGCTTATTTCGCTTAACATAATAATCTCAGTTCCATCTGTGTTGCTGCAAATGGGACAATTTTGTCTTTTTTATGGCTGAGTAGTATTCCATTGTGTGTATGTATGTATGTATATATATATATACCACATCTTCTTTATCCTTTCATCAATTGATGGGCACTTGGGTTGCTTCCACATCTTGGGTATTGTGAATAATACTGCAATGAACATAGAGGTGCGTAGATCTCTTTCTATTGTAGATGTCAAGTTCTTTGGATAAATACCCAGTAGTGGGATAGCTGGGTCATATGTATTTCTATTTTTAATTTTTTGAGGAATCTCCATACTTTTTTCCACAATGGCTGCCCCAGTTTGCATTCCCAGCAGCAGTGTATGAGGGTTCCCTTTTCTTCACATTCTCTCCAACACTTATTACTTCCTCATCTTGTTACTAATAACCATTCTGATGGGTGTGAGATGATATCTCATTATACTTTTGATTTGCACTTCCCAAGTAATTAGTGACATTGAACATCTTTTCATGCGCCTGTTGGCCATCTGTATATCTTCTTTGGAAGAATGTCTGTTCACATCCTCTACTCATTTTTTGATTGGGTTGCTTGTCTCTTTGTTGCTGAGTTATATGAGTTCTTTACATATTTTGGAAATTAACCCCTCATCAGACATATTATTTGTAATTATTTTCTCCCAGTTGGTGAGTTGTCTTTTCGTTTCGTTGATGATTTCCTTTGCCTTGCAGAAGCTTTTTAGTCTGATGTAGCCCCATTTGTTTATTTTTTTGGGGGGGGCAGCTTATTTATTAATTTACTTACAGAAATGTCAGAGATATAGAAAAGTTAAACAGGGATTCACATATAAATGTTTATCACAGTGTTATTGTTTATGATTGCATAAATTGAGAACATTTCAATTTTAAACAGAGGAAATAAACTCACATTCCATTTTCTGGAAAGTGGAAATGCTATACCTAATATATCAAGTAGAAATTGTGTTTTAAAAATATTTGATAACACTGGAAAGTGCGCAGATTATACCATTCATTGACCAAAAGCAGGAAACGTAATTGCACATATTATAATTTTTAAATAAATTCATGTGGAAAACAGATCAGAAGGAAGCATCAAGTGTTCATTGTAGGCTTGTGGGTAATTTTCAATTTTGATTCTTACCCCTCTCTGTACTTTCTAGATTTTTATAATGAACGTTATTTTTATAATCAGAAACAAGGATAATTATAGTTGAGAGATAGAGAAGATAATGAAACAACTATATGTTATACATTTGTTTACAAAATAGCATTCCCAGCTTCTCCAGTTAGAGAGGGGCAAAACCAAACCAAAACGAAACTAAACAAAATCCCAGGATTTAAATAAGTTGCTCTTATTTTTTTCTTAAGCTATGGAAGGCATTTTTTCCCCACAGAAAATGAAGAAAATAAATTATTTTTCTTCTCCCTTATTTTATGGAAAATTTTGTGCCACTTGGGAACCTTGACTTTGGTTCTCTAAAAGTGAAGAGAAATAGATTAAAAATACTTATATATCATGTGATCGCAGTCAAAACTGAATTTCAATTTGAAAAAGTAATGTAAAAGTCCAATTATTATTAATTTATTTAATATCGATTATCTGTGGTTTCACATATTTCTTAAATCAAGAAATAAAATAAAATGGGGCCGGCCCAGTTGCGCAGTGGTTAAGTGCTCATGCTCCGATTCGGCGGCCTCGGGTTTGCCGGTTCGGATCCCGGGTGCAGACATGGCACAGCTTGGCAAGCCATGCTGTGGTAAGTGTCCCAGGTATAAAGTAGAGGAAGATGGTCACGGACGTTAGCTCAGCGCCAGTCTTCCTCAGCAAAAAGAGGAGGATTGGCGGCAGATGTTAGCTCAGGGCTAATCTTCCTCAAAAAGAAAAAAAAAGAAAGAAATGAAGTGGAAGGGCCAGCCCGGTGGTGCAGTAGTTAAGTTTGCATGTTCTGCTTTGGCGGCCCAGAGTTCGCTGGTTCACATCCCAGGTGGGGACCTACACACCACGTGTCAAGCCATACTGTGCTAGGTGTCCCACATATAAAGTAGAGGAAGATGGGCACGGATGTTAGCTCAGGGCCAGTCTTCCTGAGCAAAAAGAGGAGGATTGGTGGCAAATGTTAGCTCAGGGCTAATCTTCCACATATACAAAAAAGAAAAGAACTAAAATAGAGGTAGGAAAAGAAACTAGTTCGTACCCCTGGCTATTTTCAATGCTGAAGTCGCCTCTTAAAACTTCTTTCTTCAAACTTAGGGATTTCATCTGCTCAGAATTTTGAATTAAACTGAGAAACAATTGAAAAGTCAATGCAGACCATACTCTTTCATGGTGCATTTGACAATGCATACATACACATATGTGTATGTACATATATAATTTTTACATACATACCTATCTAGGAGTTTTGGTGGAGATTCTTACAGTAATTTGGACTGATGCTTTGTAGATAAGTTTTATATTTGAGACATTGTCTGATCTATTAACCACCTATTATATGAATTCTTTGACAGCGTTATGTACTCAAATTAAAAAAAAAAAAGACAGACCCATTATGTCATCTCTTTCACACGTACTTATCTTAGCAAGACTTAAAACTCTTAAAATTAGATATTTTATTCCTACCATTTCCCACCTCCTCCATTTATCCCTACTCATATTTAAATGTGTGCAATTTAAAAGACTGTTCTGATATTTATCTAAATCTTTATTTTTCTTGGTAAAAAGTTAACACACTTTGCATCATTTCACTTATTTAATCTTTTCATATAAGGCTGACAGCCCCAAATTCTATATAAAAGGCACTGCTCTTCAGTCACACCTCATATATCTGGCATTATTGGGAAATACGGTTTCCACATGATTGAATTTTCCAGATAATTCAGCTGAGTTCGGCGTGCTTTTGCTGAGCACCTACCATGGGGCAAGCACAGGGGACATCGGGCCAAGTAAATAAGATCTCCAAAGCCTATAGCCTGAGGGCCAGGGGCTGCGGTGGGCCTGCCGCACACGGACTTTAATAACTATAATACAATGTGTTAAGCACTATGATGTAAGTATGCACCAAGTGTTGTGGAAATACAAATGAAGGGAAAATTAATTCTTCGTGTGGGAGTGTGAGGGACCTTAGTGGAAGCCACTGAGAGGAGTTTACCCTTGAGTTGGACCTTTCAAGATGAGTGAGAACTTTCTCTAGCTAGGGAGAGACAGAGACAGAAAGAGAGAGAGATGTATTGTAGAGGAAATATTCCTAAGAATTAAAATGTTTAAATGTATAAAGAATTAAATAATACGTATAAAATTATCAATGCCGGTCTTACCACAAGAATAGCCGCCAGCACTTATCCATTTCACTGGCACTCACCATGTGTCTGGCACCGTGCTAAGAGCTTTGCTTGAATTAATTTTTTCACAAATATATATATTTATATATTCCCCAAAGAAAATGTGCTATGTATAATTCAACCTTTTCCTAATGTTCCGCCATGAATATAAATTTCTGTACTCTGTTGTAAAAACATTTTAAGCTAGCCTGCTCGATGTCATTAGCCACCTTCATGACTTGGATATATTTAGTTAAGCTGTCATCATTCCAGTTCACAGTCAGCTTCATATTTACCTCATCTCCCCCCTCCTGCTTCTCTAAGATTTGTGATTCTCCTGTGGACATACTTCAGAATGTACATTGACAATGGCCACTCCGGCAGATCTCATGGGCTCCTGAGAGCTGTGTAGCAGAGCAGGACAGCGGGAGTGTTGACGACGTTTCTCTAACTCTGCAGGACAGTACACAAGCACAGCTTGCATTTCTTCGGTGTGCGGGGATCATGTTCGATTTCAGTGGTGCTCAACTGGGGCGATTGGGCCCCCAGGAGATGTTTAGCAACGTCTGGAGACATTTTCGTTGTCACGATTGGTAAGGGTAGGAGGATGGGGTGCTACTGGCATCTAGTGAGTAGAAATGCTGGAGTAGTAATGTGGTAGCAAGGCTATTAAATGTTCTACAATGGAGAGGACAGCTCCTCCACCCAATAAATGCTGATCTGATCCAAACTGTCCATCACGCTGAGGATGAGAAAGCCTGCTCTATTTGAAGATTTAAGTTATAAGCCTAAAAATGGGAATAATTTGCACCATAAAGACTATTTTTCTCTATTTCATATTTTGGGTTGTAAGAGTCGTAGCGTGGAAGAGCTCTTAGGAACTTGCACTGGGTACATTGCCCGTTCATTACGGGACACTAAGAGTGGTTGGAGTATCTATTTAATAGCCCCGCTTCTTTGTTTCTTGTGAATGAAGAGACCTCCTGTGTATGTATATATACATCCAGTGGCGCATGTTTAGATGTCTCTGCAGGGTAAAAACATGGGATGATGTAATGCCAGGAAGCCGGCTAAACATTAACAATATCTGGGCAATTAAAAGATATTCTGCAGAGAGACAAGTGACTGCATTTCCGTAGTGGTAATTCAACTTGATTTTCCATGCTTTACCATGCTTGTCATTCAATATCATCTAATATTGCTATTCTACCGATTGGCATCTGTACTTTTTAAATGTAAATACGGCATTGACTTAGATATTCTGAAAACCAATGCTCTGTGAGATTCATGGAGTTTTGTTATTTCATATTTATTCTGGGAGAATCAATAACCACCATTTGAAAATATCAGTGAGCTAACAAAGTCAAATTCAAACACTTTTAAGCTGAAGGTGCTCATGAGAAAAACTTTGACATCCTAAATTCAGAGAATACCATTTATTAATTTGTAGCCCTTTGTTAATGTGTTCCGTACATCGGGTTCCTGAAATGGTGTGGTGATATATATGTCAAACACCCAGAGAATGATGTATGCTTCCTTCTTGGGTGGCCATCATTACATTTTTCCTAGCCTTGATGAGCTACTCAAAGACAAAAGGAGATGGAAGGAGGTGAAATAGTTATAGTAGAAATTTTGGGCAAAGTGGAGATGTCACTGTGGATTGTAAGGTTCATGCCTCATGGAAATAGAGTAGTATTGCAATGTTTCCATTTTAGAATTTATCTGGATATCTTCCAATTTCCTGAAGCTTTTCTTGTCCAGGTGTAGTGCTTGTTAGTTAGATAGTAGAACTGTTATACTCTTCGTAACTATTCTTCTCTCTCTCTTAACATCTACAAAATACATGTGTATACACACATACACACGTAAGCTTGCATATGTATAATGGAAACAACAATATGAAGAATATTTCTCTTTCATTATCTCTTATTGTTGATTATATAAATAATTTTACTTCCTTTTGATAAATTTGCAACTTAATTTTTTTCCTCTAATTAAATTTACGGACAAAAGTTCATTATGGATTATATGTATCAATAAATGTTACCAAAGTCAAAGAAAATAAATGGATTGCTGTATCCAAAATTTGTAAGTACAGGTTATTAAGGAACTTTTATAGTAAGAATTGCATAAATCACTTCTGACCTAATTATGCCATCAAACATAATACATGTAAATTACATACACACTCACATGCCATAAATGTATTTTGGTAGGAAAATAGCAATTATAGTAATTTGCATAGCGTTTTTATTTGTGTATCCTTTTGTCCCTGCAACAGATTAATAAGGTAGATTTTATTCTAATCTTCATTTAAAGAAGAAGAAACAGCAACTCAGAAAGAGGACTTAAAAGGCATAATTATTTTTTCTAATACTAAGCAAAAGCCTAAGTATAGCAAGTCATTGTTGAAATTAAGCAGATACCAACTCCACCTATAGCTATGAATCTTTGCTTTATAAAGGGAGACTTACAATGAAGCTCTTCAGGGGACCCACGAGTCCTACACCTTCTGCTCAAGGAGTAAGATACCAATAAGAAAGGTTTATTAATCATATTTAGAAACAAGCAACAGAATGTATTTGCCACAACCCTATGATATAGTACCCTTGATAAAACAGATTTCAGCCAAAGATGAATGGGGGTCCCTTCCCAGGACTTATCCAATGCATGTTAGTTTACTCAATTTCCCTTGCTAACAAGTGATTTTACTCATAAGGAAGTTTTACATGTGAACGCCAAGGATAGTGTTATAGAGAGGTAACCAAGCATATGCTTATTCTGGGAGATTTTCAGTGTTGTCTATTGACATTTCTTCTTGTGTTGAAATAATGTGAGAGATTCCGTCTTCTACATATGAATTTAAATGTGTCCTATGAATATCCTCATGTTCCTTACATTAATTAAAAATTCCTTTACTTGATTGTTTGCTCCTTCTGCCCAAAATTCTACACTATTTCTCTTCCCCATATCTTAGCCAAGCTCACTGATATAAAACTTTGCTTTAAAACCCTTCACTTTCTTATATTTTATTTACCCCTCAACCCACTGCAATTTGATTCCCATAACTCTGCTCTACTGACCATCCACCAACAGACTTTCGCTACCAAATCTTACACTTTTTCATTCTTCCTGTTCTTTTCAGTATTTGATATCACGGATCACCTCCGATTTAATATGTGAAAGTAACTAACTAGCGGAGTGTATTGGTTTCCTAGGGCTGCTGTAACAAATTACCTAAAACTTGGGTGGTTTAATACAAAACTATTAAATCCTCTCACAGTGCTGAACTTGATTCTCTCACAGTGCCGAACTTGATTCTCTCACAGTGCTGGAGGCCAGAAGTCCAAAATCAACGTGTGCAAAGGGCCAGTGATACTCCCTCCAAAACCTCCAGGGGAGGATCCTCTCTTGCCTCTTCCAGCTCCTAGTAGGCGCAGATGTTCCTTGGTTTGTGTCAACATAAATCCCATCTCTGCCTTAGTCGTCATAGGGCTGCCTTCCCACCGTGTGTCTCCATATCTGTGTCTCTTCTCCTCTTTTTATAAGGAGAGCAGTCATACTGGATTAGGGCCCATCCTAACGACTGCATCTTAACTTGATTACAACCGCAAAGACCCTATTTCCAAATAAGGTCACAGTCACAGGTGCCGGGGATTAAGACTTCAACATATCTTTTTGGAGGACACAATTCAACACCTACCAGGATGTACGTCAGTTAGTGTCAGGTAAGAGAAATGGAACCATCATGAGAGATAAGGGATATGGGATTTATTCCAATGGTTGACTTTTTGCAATTGTGAGACCTGGTTAAATAGTTCATATAAGGCTGTTGCTTCTGCATCTAGGGACAGGTCTTAAGTTTGTAGCACAGGAAACTGAGAAGGAAAATGGATGTGGAGTAGGAGAGAAAAAGAAGAATTACAACCTGGGAGGAAAAACTGGAATCCCAAGGACAAATTGAAACCCATTCCACCTGTTAAACTCCAACTTCAGTGACATGGGTGACCTGCAGGGGAAGCTGGCGCACTTCACATGAGCTCCACATACCCCTTGCTCAGGATCTGGAGAAGCTGAAGGAGGTGACCTGCCAGGAGGAATTGTGGGCCGGGATTTGGAGAAGCTGATGGAATTGAGATCCAGTGGAAGCTGGAAGAGCTGCAGGCCCAGCTGTTCCCCACAACAAGGTAAGCCAACAGATCAGCGACAATGTATGTGAGCAGCAGGGAAGCCTGGCACTTTACCAACCTTCTAAGCGTAAACTTGGCTGCTGCTTTACTCCCATTCCTGCACACATTTCTCGTGTGGCTAACCTTAACACAGAACTCAACAGGGAAGAGAATTCTGGGATTTTGGGTTCCAGTCTAGCTAATTTGACAAAGTATAAAGCCACAACAGTCCACCCCTGTCAACTTGGCACTGACACATATCTTTTATAACCACTCATACTTTCCAAAATATACAATAGTAAAATAATTCTGCTGCCTTTTTATCCATCTTTGGATCTTGTTCATTCCTTTTCTGATTGAGTCACGTTCCCTCTATAGTATCCTGTCACTTCACTACTGAAATATGAGGTTAGCTAGTATCAAAACTACTTATCCTAGATGGTAGGCAGATGGGGAAGGGAAGAAAAAAAAGAGAATTGGTTAATGTGTATAAAAATACATTAATATGAAAATAAGGGAGTAGTACTCATAGCTATTACAAACCTCCTTCTGCAACTTGGCACATGATTTTAGCCAGTATTTATAACTTCCTTCTTCCACTATGCAACTCATAACCTCTTTGTTTTCAGTAAGCACCACGGCTGGTAATTGTTCCTTACCTACTGAAGTAAGCCAAACATTTATTCTTGAAGCGTCTGGACCATTAGCAATAATGCCCGCATTGAGCTGTAGTTTTCCACTGATTTTTATCATATGACATTAGAGTACTAAGAGGTGTTCCAGTGATCTCTTGTATTTGAGACATACTCCTCTTTTCCCATATTGTGTTAGTACCAAGCTACTTTCTTCTTGATATTTAGGGTCAATCATCCCATGTATTACAGTAGCCTGTTGATTAGCTTGTTGATTCACTAGCACGAGGAGCCCAAAGTCACCATGTGGATGTCTCAACTTCTAATTTCAAGGAAGCATTGCTATGGCCACTAGTGACAGCATTCCACTATTGGAGACTAAGAGCTATGGACAAACAGAGCCCAACATCTTGGGGCCCAGCAGCAAAAATTTTGCTACTTGGATCAGGTAAAGTGAGTGATGGGAGCCACTCCTGTTTCCACCCCTTGATTTCCAGACTCATGAGAGATATGGCTATGAGATAAATACTCTAAATTGGTTCCTTATTTAGGTCATATAAAACTTCCTGAAGATATTAGTCCATCTGCACAAGATATTGACACCCAACTGGTGGCATAACTGAGTCTTCAAAAGGTCATTCCACTGTCCTATCAGGTTAGTTACTGCAAGGTAATGAGAAACATGGTAAGATCAGTGAATTCCATGAGCATGGGCCCATTCTGCAGTTCATTTGATTTTAAATGAGTTTCTTGATCAGAGGCAATACTGTGTGGAATTCTGTGACAGTGAATAAGGCATTATGTAAGTTCATGGATAGTGATTTTGTCAGAAACCTCCTGGACAGAGAAGGAAAATTCATATCCAGAGTGCCTATTCTGGTGAGAAAAAAGTAGAGCCCTTCTGTGATGTAAGTGGTCCAACGTAATGAACCAAACACAAGGTAGCTGTCCAGTACCTCTGAGGAATGATGCTGTAAGGATTTGTTGAAGGGATTTGACCTTATGCAATTGTGGAAGGTAGTTAAACAGTCTATGTAAGGCTGTTACTCTGCATCTGATGCTGGGCCTAAGGTTCTCAGGGCAGACAGGAAGGGAAGATGGATGTGAGTTGGGGGAAACAAGGACAAAGCAGAATCTGTAAGGATGATCTAGAACCCATGAGGACAAACTTGAACCTATCTCCCAGCCTCCAACTTCAATGATACAGGTGATTTCCCAGCTACCAAATCCTTCCTCATAGATGTGCTACGTGCCTGGCCCTGGATTCAGAATAACTGAATAAAGAGATTCAGTAGGATCCGAAGGAGCTGTCGGCCTAGCTGCTGCCCCACACCAATAAGGTGAACCAACAGATCTTGACAGTGTATCTAAGCTGCAACAACACTTGATCATACAGACAACTTCCAGGCATAAATATGGCCATTGCTTCACTTCCACTTTCCAAATTACCTCAATTTCTATTGTAGCCAACCTATTCCAGAAATTTACAGGGTAGTTCCAGCTTCATTTAATTAACATAGTGTAAAATCATTACAGGGAGTCAATAAATGTCAAATTGAAAGAGTGAATAAATGAATGTATGGATGGATGTATTTATGAAATGTCTCATGTCATTCCTTGGCTCCATTTCTGCTCATCTTGTTTTAGGCTGATGGCTCAGCTCAACCTTTCAGTATTCCAATCCAAAAACCAATGATCTTTCAGTATAAGGAGAAGAATTAAAGTACGGCTTGGGATTAAAGGGAGCTGCCATGATATAAAAGTGTTCTGAAAATGGAATATGGAAACCTGGGTTCTAGTCCTCCAATTGGCTAAGTGACCATGGGAAAGAATTCAATTTCTATAAATTTTCTCATGAACAAAATAATAGTTTGGCTAAGTAATTTTATCCTACCTAATTCTAGTATTCTGTGATTTATTTTGATCACTTTCAGAGGTAGACTCCGAGACTAGCTGATTTCACATCAGACGTTCTTGGTCATAATTTTTATTTTAGTCTTATAATGAGAATACTGTGTTTATCCAGCTGTATAGACAGTAGAGAAAGTTGACATTTCAAACATCCCAAACTACATGCACAGTGTGCTACCAGGTGTGTTTGCGTACTGTATATGCCTGATTATTAGAACATGTAATCATGATATGATCATATAAAAATGATATCCACTTTATGCATGTAAAAGATCAAAGTAATTAAAGGAGGAAATTGAATATTTACAATGGGTCTATTTATAGACAAAGATATATAATGAATGTAGTTAAATAGTAAAAAATAGTTATAAATATAATTGTCTATGCATATTTTAATCATATGTTATGTAAAATATTAATATAGTCGTATTCCTTGTTTCACTCTCAAAATATGTATGGGAAAACTTTCATCAAACTTTTCACATGCATGTTTGACATGTGAAACATGTCATATCATGTCTATCTCTGTAGCCATATTTTGAATCATATATCAGAGTATCACAAAGTATATAATTTTCAGGTCCATCTATGTTGTTTGAAAAATAGCATTTTTTGAATCTGTATATGATGCTGACATTGGAGATACTATATTATCAAAAGTACCAGTACCTACATGTTTTTTGTTATTGTTGTTTGTTTGCTTTTTAGGGTTTTCTAGGTGGATAAATGTTATAGCCATAATGCAACCTCTGATTCTATGCTTATATAAGTGATGTTTTAAAAAGTAATTCACAATACAGCCAATAGTTGGATTTCCAAGACAACATTCCCAGGAATAATTACTCAATTTCCCTGTGTCTTCTTTTTCTCTTCTTCTCCTTATCCTCTCCTCCTTGCTCCCCCTATCCTGCTCCTTTGCCCATCCTTCTTCCTCCTTTCGTTTTTTTTCCTTATAAGCAATTCTATAAGCTAACATCTGTAAGCATCCAAAAATAACATTGATTGAGGTCATTTGAAGATAATGTGCCTCCCCAAATAATACATTCCCAAACCTCACAATTAAGCAATTTAGAGCTATCTATATTATGACAGACCATCTAGAAATTCAACCATAGTTTGCCTCTCAGCCAGATAGATATTTATATTACATTTGGTCTTCGCAAAATCTTTCAAGGCAGGGTTTTCTTTTATTTCTAAAATAAAATAAAAGGCTTTCTTTTATTTCTAAAAATAAAAATAGAAATTTTAATAATTATGAATTATTTTCATCACTATAAATTTACTTTCACATATTTGCTTTTGAAAACACTACAGTGTTGATAATTGCTATAATTTTTATACGTGGGGACACTGAAGCTGGGGAATTCCTTAAGTGTTCAAGCTCTGTCTGATCGCCAAATCCTTATTGATTTCATTACAGTACACTGATATTTATATAAAGATAATAAATATTAAGTTTTATCTCTTCCATTGTCGTATTCTTAGATGTAGAGCCTCAATTTTCCCATTCCACCAATCTGTATTTTCCGGTGAGTTGTAAGAACGATGATAACGCAAATTTTGCTGAAGTTTGGCTCCTGCTGCTCAGTCCTTAGTGAAGTACCTACCCTTCTGGTGTTTTGAGACTCCCAAGGCACGTTTGCAAAACTCTTTGCTCTCTCAGTAAAAATAAAGAGCACTCTTGCAAATCAGTATCTACATGTGCATCAATATCCCACCACTAGACATGGTTAAACTTCTGCTCAGGATTAAAGTAAGATCTGCTCAAATGTATTTGTGCTGTATAGATGTATCTACACATATGCACGTTATTTTTTCCCTTTGAGTAGCTATATTTTTCTATGTATTTCGTATCCAGTAAGTCTACCTGTGTGTTGCAAATGCTTTATCTGTTAAATATGACTCTGTATTTAACAACTTCATGATGACTTAATTTAGCTATATAAGAAATTATTATTCTAATCTGT
The DNA here is from genome assembly GCF_041296265.1 of Equus caballus. Lineage (NCBI taxonomy): Eukaryota > Metazoa > Chordata > Mammalia > Perissodactyla > Equidae > Equus > Equus caballus. The sequence goes on along the minus strand of NC_091703.1, from coordinate 56,414,275 downwards.
CTCATAGCCAAGACAAATGTTCAAATTCTACCTGAAAAAGAAAAATGGAAATGTTAGTAATTATGAATTATTTTCATCAATATAAATTTACTCTCATGTATTTGTTTTTGAAAGCATTTCGTTGTTGATAATTGCTGTAATGTCAATAAACACAGACCATTCACATCCAGGATTTTTCCTGCCTTTTTAAAAAATATTTTTAAATAGCATTATGGGTTGAATTGTGTTCCCTACTCTCTCACAATTCATATGTTGAAGTCTTAGCCTCCAATACCTCAAAATGTGACCGTATTTGGAGAGAGGGTCTTTAAAGGGATAATTAAAGTAAAATGAGGTCATTAGAGTGAGCCTTAATCCAATATGACTGGTGTCCTTATATAAAGGGGAAATTTGGACACAGAGACATATAAAGAGGGAAGATGATGTTCAGACACAAGGAGAAGATGGCCACCTACAAGCCAAGGAGAGAGGCTCGGAACAGACCTTTCCCGCACAGCCCTCGAAGGAACCAATCCTGGCAACACCTTGGTTTTGGACTCCCAGACTCCAAAACTGTGAGACAATACATTTTTGTTTAAGCCACTCAGTCTGTGGTACTTTGTTATGGCAACCCTAGGAAACTAACACTATGCCATTCTGAAATATTAGCTTGTATACACCCATGTAAGTAGACTTTATTTCCTTTGCTAGAATTTAGATTTTAATCTTAGTTTCGTTCTTATAATTGTACAAAATATACACGAACTATATTATGGATTTATTTCTGCTATAAATGTGTCTTTTTCTACATATATATTTTCTCTCTACTGCATTCTTTTTAAATGCATTTATATTTAAAATTTTTTTAAACTAGATATTGCAAGAATTTCTATTAAAAAAATCAGGTAAAAATGGTAAGACGGGGCAATTTTAACAAGTTTATTTATACCGTTCATGCGAAATACTTAGTATTTCTACTCTTTCCAGTGATATAAGTGCCAATTTTTAGTGGAGTAACTTTATACTTCAAAAAAGTCACATCTAACTCTCTACAGAATGGGTGGGAATTTATTTTTAAGAAAGGCGCTACATGAGTGAAAATCACAGAATGGTTACCTTCGTGTTTATTAGTGATAGACTTGATTCTCTCAAAGCATATTCTATTGTCTGGAGGTAATGCAGAAGAGGTTCTTGTACAATAGAAGAGAGGAGAAATTAAAGAAGAGAAGTTATCAGCCAAAAATAAAACAGCTTGACTCAAGAACAGGAAACCGTGGAGCTTAGGAAAGCAACTGAACCTTCATAACTTTTCAGAGGTGAACTGGAAGTATATGGATCTCTCAAACCACACTATTTCCCTAGATTTACCTTCCACTGAATTGTGATTTGCATGACTGAAGTTCAAATATTTAGGGCTTGCTGGAATCCTTTGGCTGGTGTTTTTTCTAAATATATCCCTTAAAGTGGAACCATTTTCCTTACAGACGTACTTAAAAGTTTTGAGACATGAATGTGGATAATTTGGGGATTTTTTTTCTGGAAAAATAGCAGAATTTAAAAATAATAGGAACTATCATCTAAATAAATACCTAAAGATACTTGCTAACTAGTTGGAATTACTCTTCAAATTTCCCTCTTTGTTCATTTTTGTTTTTGAAGTGTTTATTTATATCACGCCAAGGGATGGCATTATAAGGTTTGCAGAGTGTGTTAGAACATTTTTACCAGACTTCAAATAAAAGCAGCCTTGAAAGCAGGGTAGCACTTGCGTGTTTCCCAAATTACAGGATGACTCCTTCTTCTGTATAAGAAGCTAATAATGTGATTAAGTTAATTCCAAGATTACCATTTCAAAGATATTTACCAAATATCTCAAAATTTTAAGGGTAATTTGTATTTTCTTAAATTCTGTTTATTTGGTGGGTTTTCCAATTTAGGAGGAAGAGGGAGAATTTGATTGACATTCCATCACACTGTGAATATAACAGGTCTTTAAAATTCAGATGGGAACTAATTGAGTCTTTTCATTGTGTTGCAGTATATACTTGTCATATTTCTGCAGTATCTCAAACTGAGACCTATATGGGATGTGAAAAAGTATCTGCAACTCTTCATATCTAGTGAAACAATTGGGAAACACTATGTTTAATATTGTGAAGGGGAATGAAAGTTTCATAGTTTGGAGTAGGGTAGCTGGATGATTTAATTGATCATAATATGTTTATTTTAATTTCTTTAGGTTAATGGAAGAATGGCGTAAGTGAAGTTGAAATAAAGAAATGAAGATGTAGCTTCTAAAATATTGACTGCGATTCTTTACTTCACTTCTGTTAAAAATAGTCCCGTTTTCAATTATAATGGAGTATTTTTTCTAAAGGAATAATATATGTGCATAATTTGGTTTTATTCGAAATTTGCTTTGTACATCTTGTAAGCGACCTTTGAAGTGACCTCTATGGTGCAGATAGATGGCAAATGCATTAGAACAGTATTTAACATAGCTTATTATGACATAGCTTTGATTTTCCTCATGTAAATAATATGCTCTTAAACTGATCCAGCACAGTATAAAAGGTGATAAAAGTGCAGAGTAGTGTATTTCTATTCTGTTTTGAAGGAGTTCCAGTGTCTTACCATTAACCTATCTCAGCCTCAATTTCATCAATATAAAAGAGCTGTTGTAAGGATTAAATGTTAGAAATATGTAACATTTAGCTCAGAGGCTGCCTACAGTAAGGGAATAATAAAATAATTTATTATAATTCAACAAATAGTCATACATTTGTAAATTTAATGCTAAAATTAAGATTGATAAATGTTAATAACAGTAACACTGTGGAGATTATCCTGAAACATCTGAGTTCATATTCATAGCCATTACTGTCCCCAGGGCACTTATTCTGCAGAAGATGTTACAGCAAATCATGGCAGACCTATCGCTGGGTATGTGGGATTTATCTTTTAATCCAGTGGTGTGCTCTGTGACCCTCCCTTGGCCTTTGGTATCCATAAAGTAATTGCATAATAAAAACAGAAAATGAAATAAGAACTAAAAATGGAACACTCTTTCTAAAAGAGATGCTTGCATCGCATCCTGCCTGTGCTCCCTGCCTTGGAGAATCCATATTCATTCAAACTGGAGCAGCAACTTTCACTTCCATCTCTATTCATTTGATCTTTTCAGTGAACTTGCCAGTGAGGGCTTCTTACAGATAGTGGTTTAGGGGAGTGCTGATTGTCAGAGACCAAATCAAGACCTTTACGTCAGTTTGCAAAGGCCAATGAAGAGCAGGAAAATGGAAATTGCTTTCAGATATTGCTAATCCGCACCAGGTTTGGGTTGGAGCCTCATAATAAAAGGTTCTGCATCTTATTACTCATCACTTGAGTCACTGGTTCCCCTTGTTCTTTAATTAATTCCTGTTATTTTAAAAAGTGTTTTCACTTACGTATAGGAAATGATGATCTTTCTTTAAACCTTTAACTTTTTTTGTTCTTTTCCTCCTTAGGGATGCAGATCTGTTCCTTTTAGACACAAGAAAGGCCGAAGCTTTAGATGTGGGTTGGCTCGTCTTTGATATCACTGTGACCAGCAATCACTGGGTGATTAATCCACAGAACAATTTGGGCTTACAGCTCTGTGCAGAAACAGGAGATGGTAAGCACAGAATTTCATATCTTTTTTGTGGTGCTGCTTTTGACACGTTGAGAGATACAGTCTTTTGTGCGATTTAGCCAATATATGCTTTACACTTACAACATGCAAGCTAGCAAATTCCAGAGGATCGTGCAAAATATTAATTAGTTAATTGATTTATGAACAGGTTTACTCAACACACATTTATTATCAGGGTCTGTGGTGGGGGTGGAGGGGTAAAGAAGGTGTTCCTGCTCTCAAGGCGTGTTTAGACTGGTATTGAAGACCTGTATGCAAACAAGTAACACTACAGTAATACAACACCACCAAAAGAAAGCTACATAAGAAGGGCTAGGGATCTATGTCTTGATTGCGGTGGTGGTTACACAACCATACAAGTTGTAAAAACTTGTAGAATCGTATCTTTAAAAAGAAGGAATATTACTATATGCAAATTATATCTCAAAACCTGACTAAAAAATAACGAAGAAATATATATAGAAAAAGTGACAGAGAAACAGACAAAGGAGCTTCCAATAATACATGGGGGAAGGGAAGATGGGAATGGAACAAGAGTCACAAAAAACTGCAGAAAGTAATGTCAAGTTAGGTCTTAACATATTGTAATATTTCGTCAAAGACAGCAGCTCCAGGACCAACTGTGGGAGGGGTCTGTAGGAAATCTTCATTTTTAAGATGCTCCAGAAGCTTTTCTTACCCTCACATATATTCATTGAGCAACTACGTGCTGTGCATTTGGCTAGATGCTAGAGATAAAATGATGAGCAAATGCAGAGATGGCTTCATGAGACTTGCAGTGGAGTGAGGCCAAGGTAGCAATCACATAATAATGCAATGGAATGCGTGTCACTACACATTGAGAAGAGTCCGACGGGCTTATAAGTATACAGCATTGAGTGAATTCGAGCTACAATCTTAGAGATCCAGAGAGATGTGATTAGGAGAAGAAATTGGGGAGGCAGGCATTTCAGACAAGTGGAACAGAATTTGCAAAGACTGCAGTGAAAGGGGTCTTGGCACATTGGATCAGGAGGCCGAGGAAGCCAAGGCCAATTGGCTCAGAGAGCCCTGTTGTCCTGTGATCACTCGACGAGTCCAAAAGTTTTAAAGTTAAATCTGGACTTCCAGGTCCTTTAAAATTATTATTGTCATGACAGGAGGATAGAATACAATTTATCTAATCATTTGTTAGCTTTTTAAATATTTAGTACTTTTAAGTATTTAAAAGTGTACCAAATGGGCCTGCATTACGCTTCTGCCTCACACCCTGCAAATTTTAGAGACGGGCTCAGGGAGGGTAGTTTTTAAAAGGATGATTGATTAGAGAACGCGCCTTATTTAAGTTTTATTGCCTTTGGTTTCTTGCAGGATCAGGCAACAGAAACATTAGCCCTAAAGTCTGCTCACTCATTCCTCCTCGGTGTATTACACTAAAGCCTTGCTTAATAAACTAGGGAGTTAAGTACAAGCTGAGTCTGTCTTGGGCCTCCTTCAAGGGGTTCATTACTAGAAGCAATAGGACCTGACAGTGGCATTGTTTTGCCTACAATCACATTCATAGCCTAAGAATAATACCGTAACCAATGCTGTTACTCCAAGTGTGTATATGGAATGAGGTTGACAGACTCAGATTAAATATATTCCCTAGTTAGTCCAGTGAAAGTTTCATGTGCTTCAGATCTTGAGCTAGAAAAAGAAGGTTCTTAGTGAAGAGATTACAGATAAGTTTCATTCCCCCCCCAATCCAGACTTTTCCATAGATATTAGTTATAATGCTGAATTTTAAAATTTTTTATAAACAGTTCAAATATTTTGAATTATAGATTATTTTCTAATTATGGCTTTGAGATTTTCATTAAGGATTTTCAAGCATTGTAAATGTAGGCTGAGAAAAGCACATATTTAAATAATCTTCCAAGAATTCTTACAATGTTAGACTACTGTACATTTATGGTCAGAAATGTGACTGGGAAATCAGCACTGTGGGGGTGAACCGGTCGTTTCTTCCCTGGTATGTGGCCCAAACAAGAAAAATTAAATTAGTGGTATGTGCTTCTCCCAGTCTTCTCCTTGGGGATATGCTTGAAATGTCTAACTAAACAATTCAAGAGATCTGTGAAATATGATCAGCCTGTTTCCTTGTAATTCCCTCCCGCCTGCCCCCACTTGAAAATTCTGCAGTTTCTCTCTGGTTTTCGCTCCTTCTCTTGTATTGGTTCTCTTTGCTTTGCTGTCTATATAATTTAGCTTCTGTCTTGCTCTCTTGCTTCTATCTTTATCTTTTTCTCCCCAAGAAGTACTTTATACTTTGCATTTCCCCTTTCTCCTTGATTTATTTCCCTTATATTTTAGGAGTAATTTTACTTTAAATCACTGTTGTATTATTTGTGGGGGTGTTTTTTTGAGCCTAAATTAAACTAATATTTCGCTTTTCTCAAAGGTTTCCAAATCCTTTAAAAGTTAAGTTTGAGATACACAGCCTTTTCTTGCTTTTGTTTGTCTCTTTAATATTGTCTAACATGAAAATATTAAAAGGATTAAATATGCTAGGGAAGCTGGATTTTGCATTTAAGCAATGCTTAAAACAGCTTTTAACCAGAGGTAGAGCATATACATGACCTCGGGAAAGCAAGTGACCCTTCCGGTACCTTAGTTTTATTAACTGCAACCTCATGGAAAATTTACATGAGACGTTTCTCTATAGTGTGAATAGTCACACTTCAGCTTATTACTCCTTCATTCCTTGCTATTGCTGACGTTTGCAATGTGATATTGCGGTATTGCTTCAAACAAAGCAGACAGACCATCTTTTATTTGAAATAATGGAAAAGTAATGGGAAGTCATGAAAGGATGATACTCATGAAAGTCTGCTTTCGTATCCATTTGTTGGTTATTCATTTTTTCATTTGTGCAACACAGAATGATTGAGTGCCTATATATGCAAGATGACATGTTAAAGGAGAAAAATAACATGGAAGACAGACTTATGTAGCTGGTTTTACAAAGCGTAAAGTGCCCTAAATGCTAAAAACGGTGATACAGTCAAGACACTCTAGGAAACCAGAAGAGAGATAGTTAAGTCCAAATGGAACAGAGCCAAAAGGACCATGGTCCAGGGGGCTTTTAAGCTAGGTGTGCTGGTAGGATTTCAAGGAACGGAAATGAGGAGGGAGGGAGTTGTGGGGGTATATGAAATAGTGATGAGAACGAGAGCAGAGAATTCATTCCTGGATGAGGAAACGATGAGAGTAAATGCATAGAATGGCAAAATGGCATGGTATAGTCTAGAGAGAGTCGATAGTCCAGAGTTGACCAGAACAACTTTGATGTATTAAATATGATTGCAGATGCTCTTAGCAAAGTGATTTGGAAACAAATCATGACAGGGACCTGAAATCTCACTTATGTATAATATATATTCTTGTAGCTTGATCACACATCATAAAAGAAGTAGACTTGCTGCTTTAATTAATCATAGCAATACCATCGTGATTACATGTTTGAATGAATATGTTTCATGAGGTCGTTGGATGCGTGTTTCTCATTCACAGTTGTACCCTCAGTACTTGGTACAATGTGGGTTGTAGGTGTTAAAGATGTCTTGAATGATCATTGAATGAGTTTGTGGTTCAAGAGGCTCTTACAGACCACCTGCCACTGAATATGTGACTCCTAAGAAGACATTTCAACCTGTAAAATTTTGGTGATTATTAACCAAACCGGTTTGGTGTAATACAGGAGCACAATTTTGTACCGCAAACCACAGTACAGTAGTTAAAATAGTTTCAATCATAAGGTGAGGAGAAAGTCAGTGATGTATATTATTAAATTTTGTTTATCCTACCCCTGCAAAGAAAAAATAGCAGAGAGACCTAAATATATTTTGGAAATCAAAAGACTGTTGAAATCAAAAGTAGCATTATGATTCCTCAGAGGACTTGTGGAAAATATGTCAGTTTGTGAAATACGCTTTTTAGAAATTTGACAAATGAACTGTCAAGGACTTGGCAGGAGAGTTTAATATCTTATTGACTTTTTTTCATGCAGAATAGATAATTCTCTGAGCTCTCTCTGTTTGTTTCAGCAAAACAAACTGAACATACGAGCAATCAAACAAAAAGGAAACATTACTGCTTCTTTAATGGCCAGATCTAGAAATTCCAGACAAGTGGTTCTATCCAATTGTGCGAAATCAGTTTCAGAATTCTCAAGTGCTCTCTCATGGTGCTTAATAAACCTTTATGATAAAATACTCTTTTTTTAATAGTAAATTAGTGGGCTTAGGTCTCTCATAATTTATTATGAGATTTTCCGTTCCCTAAGTTATAAAGATACATTAATTATCTGACTTATGCTCTTTATTAAAATTGCTAATAAATCTATGGTAATTATTATCCTTTATACATATCTGCACACAGAGGTTATTACACAGGGAGCAATTTAATATAGCTTTTAAGAGTTGGGGTTTTCTCCCCAAAGACTATAATTTTCCCATTGTTTGATGCTTTATATAGTTTAAAACTTCCAAGTAAATTAATTTTTTTTCAAACTTGGTTTTACAGAATAATTTAGAGACAGAAAAACAAAGATAGTATTTTTGAGTTCATTAGAATGTCTTTTTAAAAACCCTATGGTTTCAGACCTTTTAGGTTTGGCAATACTCAGAATAAATTTTGCCAATGACTTTTTCCCTTTCTATTCAAACCCACTTATACGTCAAGGAAAATTCAATCCGTATGTTTCTGATTCATTTGTATTCAAGTCGTCAAAATGTTGTTTTGTCAGAGTATTGTTTAACATCCAAGAAACATTATAAGGTTCTTTTTTTAATGACTGTAAAATCCATTTTTCTTCGAACAAAGTTGTGGCATAATTTCCAAGTGTCAAGGTAAAAATTCAGCCTTAAAGTCAGAGATTTCAAAGTTTCACTAAATTTTGTAGACAAATCAAGAAAAACAGATTCATAGGTATTAAACTATCAAATTAAATTCCATTATAACTGATGGCTAAATATAAGATAAATAAATTCATAGTTATTGCTGTAGATAACTTATAGTTTAGTTTTGATACTTAAGTAAGGAGGATAAATAAATAGAACAGATAGCCCGTTCTGGATATATAAAACCTAAGAAGAAATCATTAGGAAAACTAGATTCAGATCTTGACTCTGACATAATATGTTATATTTTAGCCATAGCATCAATATAGTGAGTGTAATAGTAATTACCTTAGAAGGACAGTGTGAGGTCGTATTGGATGATGGCACCTGGCACGTGGTAGGACAGGAATAAAATAAAGGTCTTTATGCAGAAGTAGGCTACAGAATGCACAGGGGCTTTTTACTTACTCCAGGTGGCACCGTTTAATTTAGGGTCAAATCTTTTATCATGGAGATTGTACAGACGATTTAAGGGAGTTTTAGATAAATTCACAAAGGATAGTCCATTGGAGAAAGGTAAGATTATGGATATATGTTCGTAAACTTTGAGTTGGTGGCACAGTGTACAGATGGTTGTGTTATTAGACTCATGTCTAATAGCTTTGGTTGATGCAATGATTATTTATAGGAAGCTTTTAAGTTTATTCTGATCTAGGGTATGAAGCCAATAGAAACGAACACTCAGAGATATGTGTCGTGATCAATTGGTTGCTTATATTGGTGAGATATTTATAAGTACCAAAGAATATCAAATTATTAGTACTTAATATGGTAGTTTGCTTGAATCCCATCCATTTTATTCCTAGAAAAAATAACAGTTATTTTGAGGGTAACTTATTCCATCAATGAACATAAGGGAAACAAGTTTCTTGTCACTCAATGGGGTTATAACCCCATAATTGATAATTGATGAAAGGCTGGCCTCCATTGCCATCAGAAAAATGTTCCAACCTAGAGAAGCCTCAGTATAAATTACTAGTATTTGACTTACTAGACCTATTAGCAAGCCTGATGAATCAAGATGACTTCTTACAAAGATTGCAGAATTACAGGCAGTATTTTAATATTCATAGAACGCAAGCCTAAAGAAATATTGATAGTCTTTGCTAAAGAGTGGGGCCCAGTAGTTCCTAATATATGTTGTGTTGATATTTATAGCAAATTACATAAAATCCCCACTATATAAATGACATTTCCTATAAAATAATCAGAAAATTGAAGAGACCTTATGAATTTATTGGAGGAACATCAGAGATGAGCTCCTTGAAAGTCAAGGAAACAAACCATTGCAACTGTTGCCCCCTTTGCAGATTATAACCCATGGTGGTCAGCAGCTGTATTTCCCAGATGTTGTAAAGGGGTAAAGTTATAGTTTGTTTTCTCCTTGTTGGTACACAAGAGTTTTGTCTGTTCCAGTTTTAGAAATTATACATATGGGAGCTTTTCTAAAAGCACCGACAATTTCATCCTCTTTTATTTTCACCAACATTATTGGGCAAACAAAGAAAAACTAATAAGAACTAAAAAAAACTTTAGTTATTAGTACAATTAAATTGACAGTAGCTGTTTTTAAACTTTTATTACCTAAGGTTTTGCCTTGTTCTCTACTCTTCAACTTGTAGGGTTTTTTGTTCTTTCCTAGAAACGGACAACTGCTACTTCTCCGTTCATGATAAGGAATGAGATTAATCATTTTTTTCTACAACCTTGAGGTGTTTTTTATTGCTATTGTTGCTTGCTATGTGCAGAGTAATTTAACATATGGATAAAAATTTTCTTCAAAGTTGCCATATCCTGTGATATCTTTTAAATATTCTGTGTTAAAAAAGTCAGATTTGGGGGCCAGCCTCACGGCCGAATGGTTAAGGTTCTGCATTCTCCTCTTTGGTGGACCAGGATCACGGGTTCGGATCCCAGGCGTGGACCTGCTCCACTCAGCAGCCATGCTGCGGAGGCATCTTACATGCAAAAAAATAGAGGAAGATTGGTACAGATGCTAGCTCAGGGCTAACCTTCCTCAAGTTAAAAAAAAAAAAAAGAGAAAGATTTGCAATGAATTTTAGCTCAGGGGGAATCATCCTCACACATACACAAAAAAAATCAGATTTTTCAAAAATTCCATGACATCTTTTGAATTACAGAATATATATTCATAATTAGAAAAATATATGTTCTAGTATCTAAAGGCCTCATGTCGTTATACATCTAAAAAATGTACAAGTTACTAACTTGATATTCTTTTACTTTTACTAAATGTGAGCATGTTTGTGTGCGAGAGATGAGTTCTTAACATAATATCTGCTTAAATTTAGTAAGTCCTGGAATCTTCTGCTTTTCAATGGAAGTATCTGGTTCAATAAGTTTGTTGTGTTATCCTTGGGATCCCTAAAACAGTCGTTTTTACCTCAGGGGGAAAATCTCCAAATTAAGCCCCTGTGTTGTCAGATGACTATTTATCTGCGCCAAGGGTCAGCTGATCTATGTGGCTGGTTAATCTGACTATCAGCTGGCACAGTGCTAATAAGTAGCAGAAGAAATGCAGAGATCAAGGGTGATATTTTTCTTTTTGTCCTGCTGTTTTGACTACAGTTTCTCATTCTTATTTATCTAAGTTCAAAAAGTTGAATTATGTCCACTTATCTGAGGATCTTTCAAACATTTTAAGATTTGATAATGTTCTCTTCCCTTATCTGAACTTTATCTTATAAAGCAATTAAGTCATTTTTGTTCATAAAACCATATGGGTCCCTTTTGCTGAATTTATGGTGATAACAATTGGTTTCAAATAAATAAATGAGGGAGTCTCCTCATCCAAGAAACTGCAAGATTCACATATTTTGCTGAATGTTCAGAAAGGAAGAAGGAACGTGTCCTCCTACGATTTGTTCTAGGTAAATATTAGTATAAATGAAAAAGTCCTTTAAGTGCCTAATGTTAAGGGAAATTGGAAAACTGAGAGTACTTGCTTGATGTTTGGATGAATATTTAAGGATAAGTTAGGAGGATAGTTGAAGAGTAGTTGTCTTCAAATATTTAAATAAATAAAATGAATATGTAAAATTGAACTTTTCCCCATCGTCCAGAAATTAAATCAATGAGCAAAAAGGGCAGATTTAAGACACAAGGAAAAAACTGCCTAAGAAATGGATGTTAATGGCTGTGTTTGTCCTCTGAGGGAATGAGCTACAAGTGACTGGAAGAATTCGCAAGGTATTTGACCTTTTTTCTAGGCATTATTATATTGCATGGATAATTTCTCTGGTAATTATAACTTATAAGCATGTATTTACACTGTAAGCATTATACATATATAAATATTATACTCAGAGAGGGTACGGTGAATAGAGATAACCCATTTTAAAGGAACCTGGTATTAAATAGTTATATTCAACCCAAAACTCAAGATATATAAAATCAGAGGTATAGAAACTGGTAAAGAGAAGCAAGAAATGTTAGACATCCCATGAATTTTCTTCTGGGGTAAGTGTGTGTGGGTGTGTGTCGAGGAGGAATATTCAGGCATAAACACGTTCTCAAGCAATCTTGTGAGGGATCAGACAGAAGTTCATAGCTGAAAATCTATATTTATTAAGGTTTCCAGAGAGCTCTTGTTACAGGGTTTAGTAGGATTATATTTTCTTTTACTTTCAGTGCCATGGTAAGTTTTTCAGTATCATAACAAAACATAAAACTTAGACATTTTAGAGTGGCTTCTGTTTCTATCATATTTCTATAGAATTTCAAAGACATTAAAACACAAGTTAATTTATGGCAATGCATTAGTTTATAAAAAACATTTTTTGTATGAATCAAGCCATGGAGAGGTATTTAAAAGATGTCTAAAAGAAACAATTGCATTGGTTCTATTACGTGAATGATTCAGAAAAGTTTCCATTGAGATGAATTCCGGTATCTTTATGGTAAAAATGACTGGATTTCTACTGAAAATAAATATGACATAGATTTCCTTTGGGGTTTAAAATCAGCATTTGTTAATTTTCCAAGCCCATGTAAGCTGTGACCTATGGGTTTTCTAACTCGTGTAATGTCTTAAAGCACATCAGAGGACATAAATCTTTCCTGTATGCTTTAGATTTTTGCCATTTTCCCACTGCATAAAAATGAGCAAAATCATCAATATGCCTTTCATGGCTGGAGTAGCTAAATGTAAATCTTGGAATACTGTTAAATTTCTACTTTGTCCATCTCAAGATCTTATTAATTCTCTTACTAGTCATATAAGATTCTTTTTAACTATACTTCATGTAATTTCAAACTCACTCTATTTATCAAAACTTATTTTCTGTCCATACAAATATCTGCTTTTTTATGCCCTGATTTTGGCTTTTTACCAACATCGATTATTCTTCCATGCTAATATTTCATATGTTTTAATTCTTCACGATTAATCCAAGTTTTACTTCTCAAGCACATCTTTAGTTCATTTTTAATGTCTTAAAATCATGTATTTGCTATGATGTTCAATCAAAATAATATTAATTAGTGGAAACTAACATTGACTGAGAACTTACTAAATGCAGGTATATTGCTGACCTCTTTAAATGGAATGTCAACTTTAGCTTCGCTATTATCATCCCATTTTGTACATGAGGAAACGGCCTTAGAAGATTTAAAAATCTTCCCATGAAACTAAAAATGATTTGTTTCAGAGCCAGTTCTTATGTACTATGACTCTCACAAATGAATTTTGTTTAAATTTCAACTGAAAAAAACACAAATGTATTTTTATCATTTCCAAATAAAACAATGCTGTTAATAATGATTGTTTGGGACAAAATTGAATTTTCTGTTGGGTTTGTTGAGAATTACCTTTAAGTTTGTATATTTTCTGTCTGGAATTTAATTGGGATCTAGCCCACAAAAAGTAACAGCATTTTTATCATATTTTTTGTTTTCTAAATCTAACTACTTCAATATTTTTTTAGCCCCTGCACGATTATAGCTAATTTGATAAATTCATAATTTGAAATGAAGAAAAAGTAACTTTTCTGCTGCCAGTGATTCACTTCAACATGTGATTAAATTTAGCCAAATTTAATTTCTTTATTTTGAATTTGATAATGAACTTCCCCTTTCTTTTGTGCCCTATGTCACGCACTAATGTATTTTGATAGGCTCTCCTCCCTTCTCTGCTTTACTCTCCCTTAATCCATACACGCCATCACGGAGTCCTCATCTCTACCTCCTTCACTGCCCTTTTTGTGTGTCAACGGGGCTCAAGTTTGTAGTTTAAACTCGGGTGTAGTGAACTCACCCTGAGGCCAGTTAAGTGTGCAGTTTCCAAAATTTATTAATTTATTGTTTTGCAACCCATCAGTATCAAATCACTTCTTTCTCTCATCTTACCATCCCACCTCCCAGCATCAAAGATGATAGTGAATGGATGTTATTCCAACCCTAAAGAGGTCTTGAACTACTGGAATTGTGTTTTGGGGGACAACACATTAGTGTAATTTTTTTCCAAAAAATTGAAAAGAAAAATCTCTGGCAATAAAATATGTTTTTAATTTGTCAATGTGCTTGCCTTTGTTTTTTTTCACCATAAGCAGAGCTTAATTGGGTGAACCATGACTGCTTTTCTAAAAACTTTGTATTTTGAACAACGGCTTGAATGTAATTTACAGATCCTTTAGTTCTGTTGAAAATGAAGAGTCCCGATTCTGATTTCAAGATCTGTATCTATTTTTGAGCTCTATATTTTTCTCTGATCAGTACTCTGAAATGGGCCTCTCATAGCCTAGTCTAGTCTTATATAATGATTAGTAGAAAGAAATAATTTTTCTTTATGAATAGATGTTGATTACAGAATATATTCAGTAATAAATTGAAAAACTTGAATTTGCTGTTTTACCATGACCATTATATATACAACGTTTTAAAGGCAATTTTCTATGTTTTAATTTATGGTATGTTTATATTTGAATGAGAGCCATATGGTAAACATAATTTGCTTATCCAAATTTTAGCATCACAACTCAAAAACATACATGAAAAAGAGTTTTGAAATCAATGATTTAAAGTAAGCGGAGACAAACGGGAGTTAGTCTTGCTTCATTATCTGGTGAAAGATGTATTTTTAACATTTTTTAGATTTCCCTTAATGAAAAGGGATAAGAAAGTGTTTGGCTACATCTGTATTTCTGTTTTCGATTTTCTCTAATTCAGAACAGCAACCATGGTGCACCAATCTTGCCAAACAAACGCCAATGTCAGCAACAGATTCCAGTTTTTGTTGTTTGTTAAATTCTCTATTCTAGGCTCTAACTCTGCTTTAACTAATGATCTGAGGGGTAAATATTTTCATGGTAATACTGATTGAGGGCCATGAAAACTATGAGATTCTCCTTATTCTCATCAGGCACCAGATTTAACTCTGTCTTTCCCATTGCTCTTTCCACTGTGAGTTTAACTTATTGCTGGTAAACATTTCCAAAGACCTATTGTAAAAATAACAACAGTGCTGGTTTTGCATCGTGAGCTGAGAGCACAGTGGAAAGCAGAGAGAATCTTTAGTTAGTATCAGGTATGATCAATCACTTGGTTCTGTGCTGCTGAATTAAACCTGGGCACACCTGGTGTAAGCTCACGGGGATAGAAAATCAAAAAAGAAACAAAATCATTTAACAACCAAAGCCAGTAGTATGCATTGCCATTGGCGATCAAAATTTGAAATTACAGGTAAAATGCTTTGATAGAGAAATTACGTATTCCAGCTCCTTAAAAATGCCTACTAATTTCTCTGTATTGTGACAAATTTCCATTTGAATGGAATAGAAATCAGGGAAATCACCTGCCCTTCCGTGGCTGGTAAGGAATGTTGAGTCCATATCTTCCCACTTGGTAAGGAATGTCTGATCTTGACCTTAACAAAACAAGCAACTGTAACATTGTTCTTGACAGACACAGTGTGTGTGTCCCTGGCAGATGTGTGAGCTGATGATTTTCCTCCAGTCTTCTCAAGGTGGAAAGCAGAGACCCAAGATGAAAGCAGCAGCCGTAACCAATCCCAACAAAGGGGAACACTGTGCACTTAGATGAATAGCATACAACCTTAGGGTTGGCAGGGCGAGTTAAAAATCTGACCCTTCTCTGAGCCTTGTTTTATTCATTTAAAAATGTAACCATTGTCTTGTTGTGAGGAGTAAATAGACGATGCGTGTAATCAACTGGTAAAATACTTGGCTTCGATAGACGGCAGCTGTTGCTTCTGTCTTACCTTCAAAAGTATTGAGTTGGCTACCCTTCTCAATTCTCAATTTCCCTGATCGTTTTGAAAGTCATGCTTGTTATTGCTTTTGAGCACCAGCTACATTTGTATGTGGAGGTAGTCACATGATTTTTCTCTGAAGTAATGCAACTCATACGAATATGAAAGTTCTACTTGTGCTATGAGATCCAATGATGCTGCTGAGTCAGATTGACCAAAAGGTAAACACTTTTGGAAACCAGCTGTTATTTTGCATGTAGACAGCTCAGAAGGATGCTTTTGTTCTGGGGGCCACTGTGGCTCATGGTGATGTGAGATCTCACCTTGTGACTGGTGCCTTACATGGGGCAGGCCGGTTTATGTTCTTGATACAGCCAGAGACGGGAGAAACTGCTGAAGAAAAGTTCTGCATCTCTTCACGCAGAGGAATGTTTTGTGATCCAACTTTCATACATGAAAGAAAGAATTAAGTCCTAAATGTCTTAACTCAGTTTTTGAGGGGGCAAAAATAGACACTTATCGTGGTACATATATTAGGTATCTCAGTACCAGTGCCTCATTGCATATTTTGGAAAATACCTTTTCTTCTCTTCACTCTTTCTTTTTGTTAGGTGTCAAAATAATGTCTTCCATTTTGGTGGTATGGATTAATCTAAAGATTCTGGAAGTAGCTTGTGATCATTTCACACTTTCATGTATCAAACTGAATGGAAAGGTCAAACATTTAATGAACCATGCTTTTCCGTATGATAAAAATTCTTTTGAATAATATATCATATAAGCTGGTAAAAAAGAATGTTTCCTTTAGACACTCATAAATTTCCCAAGTAACTGCATTAAGTTCTTTTCAAAGACCACTTTCATCCACGATAGATAAAATGCCGAGTAAGAAATTAAATTAATTTCACTGCCATCAAACAAACTAAAACAGGTTTGAAGTCAAAAAGCTTTCTTCACTGACAGCTTAACACATAGAAATAGTTTTTAAAGGCTTTTTTGTTGATTTCTGCTGAAACTCTGCTTCCTTCTAGTTTTACTTAAATTTCCTATGATTTTAAAGGAAAGAATTGTATGTGTATGTATAGTTTTTTATTTTAAACTGTCACATAATAACTGGAAAAAAGTTAAAAATAATCCACTCTTTCCATAGTTTTGTGAAAAGAATGTTTCTGCTTTCTTAAAATAAATGAGGGATGTAAGACCAACTGCTAACCAGTCTTTTAGGGGCATGTGACAGATGATGTCTGAAAAGCTCGTAGGGTCTCAGGGGAAAGGCGCTATATATAAAGAGAAGAGCTATTAAAACGCAAGTGCTGATGTGAAGGTAAACTACAATTCTTAGTTTGTGATTCATGTTTCCACTAGCTGCAAAGAGGTCCCAAGCAAAAAGCATGTGCTGGGCTTGTCACGCCTGAGCCTCCTCATTTCAGACTGATGTCCCATGGAAGGAGACATCGTTTTCCATCACCTCAGTCCCACCCTCAGTGCAATAAAACATTTGAGCGTTCTGGACAGTTTCCATAACTAGGCACAAACCTCTGGCCCTGATCCTTTATGGTTCTCGGCCTTTCTTTCCCCAGGCCCTCCTTCCTGGAGTCTCATGATCTCCAGATCTCAACTGTATGCTTTTCCCCCCGTCATGCCTTGAGTCATCATGCCAATTTTTCTGACCAAATGTCCAATTTTTGAATCCCTACCGCTTTCTCAAACTGCGGGCATTACAGTCCCTTCCGCAAACTTTTTATAAGGAATTTCAACTCTTTTAAAAATCTCTTCCTCCTTTAAATTTCTCTACCCCTCACACACCCTGATCATAGAGGAAAATGAATTTCTTCTACTGTTGTGTTACTGGGAATTGTAACCACATTTCTTGTCTGCAGATAATTCCCAACTCACGATTCATGTCAGTGCATCAGGATACGGTTCCCAATGGCCCTCCCTGGATTTCATACGTCCAATGTGTCTTTTCCTCTTTATTACCAGCCACAGAGTCTTACCTGTATCCACATATATTATTACATTTGTCCCTTCTTTTGTTTTTGACACTTTTTAATACTGAGTGTATAATTGTGAATATAATATAAAACAAAGTGGATATTTTACATTTACTCTTTTGTCAGTGTAAAGAAGAGACTAGAAAGATCTAGCAAAGGCATTGTAGGAAGAGCCTGGATTCTTAAACAAAATCCCAGAATTGCTATGAAGAATCACTCAAAAATTTTACTACCTAGAACTCAAGTTCAAAATATTTTTTTTCAAATACTACTTAATTGTGAGTTTCCAGTGTGACCGAAATAGTTTAAAATCTCAGCTTTTCCTTGTTTTTGTTTGTGATTATAAGGCAAGGTAAACCATCTTAAAAATTTCACAAAGTTCTGAGCATGAATGTAACATGCTGTTTGTGATATTTCAAATCCATGTGCTTATATCTCACAATAGATCTGTGCTTTTACTATAAAACTAGAAACTGTGCAAAGTTTTCATCAAATTATAACAGAATTTAAATTTACAGCTAGATTACAGTACACTTAATTTAATGTTGCACTGATTTAAAATGTATGTGGAACTTAAGTAGACAGAATTTTGTCTTCCCCACATTCCTTAAAATCTGATATAAAAATGATTTAGCCTGTATGCTGGGTAGAGAATTCTGCACATTTTAAATCATCTGTTTCTAAAAAGGGTAAAATTCCAGTATAATTTAGAGTCACAGAAACTATAATTTAAGAGCACCAGAATCAAATTTAATCACAGATTGAAAATAAGCGAAGATCAGGAGGGTATGTGAACGAGCAACAGTGCACTGATTTTCCTATGAAATAGTCTGTAAAAGATGCTGCAAGAGACTGTTTTGAAATGAAGGAAAGGTAATTTGTGCACAAGTTCCATCACAGGTGTTTTGGGTTAAGCAGTCAATTACTGTGGGTTTATAGGAGAAAAAAACAAACTGGAATTTATGCTAACATCTTAGAGATATCAACGTTTAGACTCTGATAAATCCTCAAATGAATGTTTTTCAAACTGTGTATTCTGGAGGGAAACTAAATGCTCATATTTGGAACCACTTATCCTTATAACATCAACATGTCTCTAAAGAGCTGTTTTATGTCAGAGTCTCCTTTAATAACCCTGTTTTTAAAGAAATAAACATTTTGAAAGTCACATTTTCCAAAAAGAATGGTCTGAAATACAAAACCAGTGAGTTGGGATGGATCTTTGGTTTGCCAGCCTACCTTCTCTATGAGCCTAAATTTGAAATAGTCAGTTGTGTCCTAGGCAGATGTGAAGACAATCCCCTGACCCCAGGGCTTACACACAGTCATGAGGGTAAGAAGATCAGATCTAGAGCTAGAAGTCTTCAACCTCCATCCTCAGTCACGGCAAAATTCAGTAGGTTAGAGCCCCAGCCTCACGCAGTTCCCTCTAGATTTCTGTGTGAGAAGGATAATCATCTCTTTAGAAGATATCATCCTAACCCTGTCTTAATTCACTCTGCAGTTAGTAAAACTGAGAAATAATATGCCCATATATTTGCTTCTTAAATTGTTTCTTTTCCCTCAGTATCTGTACCATAATTTTGAGATAAAAACAAGATGGCTAAGGAATGAATAGTTCTAACACACTTTCATATGCAAAGAGTTAATAGGTATTCTTTTCGTAAATGCAGAGGACAGTACCTCTGCCAATACCAAACTCTGGACTCCTATGTTTGTTCTCATTATCCCTTTCATTTTATAATCCAAGAATTCTATGACATACAAACCTGTCATAACTGAACGCAAACAATGCTTTTTTGGGTCTAGCTGCCGTCAGTGAAATCACTAGAATGTTGGTGTATCCTTCAAAGAACCTTTCCTAACTCCTCTACCCTCCCATTTGTATGGGAGAGCCCAAGTGTATTTAAGCTTGAATAGTTCCCAACAACTAGCTTCTTCTCCCTCTCTTGTTATCTCTTCACCCATTTAGTGAACCATTTCTGTTCCCCCTTACTAATGTACAACCTTAGGCCATGGATATCATGCAAAGGAATTGTTCTCTTACTCTAGGGGCCACTTTATTCCATCACTAGCACTGCCTTTCACTTTGGTACAGTTGTTGGTGCACTTTAAAACTCCCAATGGCATCAGATTGCTGCTCTGCTCACCTTTGAGCTGCTACCACTCTCTGAAGCTAATGCTGATGCTGGTACAGGAGATAATCTTGGACTTATGTTGTGTTGCTGTCATTCTGTACCATTGTGGAGCTGTGCAGAAGCCATTCTTCTGAAGCAGAAAGAATCTTTTTCTACCGCTTGGTCACACTGTTAACCAAGTTCCAAAGGAGTGCTACCTTGCCCTCCCAGTATTTTACAGGGACTTTGGATAAAAACAGTTCTATTAGATTTTCTTGAACCCTTTTGTTGTTTAGGAGTTAGTCGTGCAAACTTTGGAGCTGTGCCGAAGGAACTCTTAGTTACAGACTCCAAATCATGGCTTCCTTATACTCACTGGGACATTGTTCTGAATCTATGAATCTATGAATCCTTTCCCTTAGGATGAGTTCTTTGAAAACCATGAATTCGCTCCATACTCATTCAAATACATGCCTGATGAGTTAAACCTACAACATACTAGCTATGCCTGGACATGTCTGAATCCTAATGTGACTAAGCTTGGGCTCAAGTTGGTGTCCTTATCACCCTTTTAATACTTTTTTCATTTTCACTGTATATCCAGTACTGTATCTTTATATACTATCCCTTTATCATTCTATATTTTTTTAACTAGAAATCAAAAATAAGGATCAGTTTTGGAAAATGAATCCATGGAGATACATACCCCCACATAGCTTTCCTAAATCAAAATGTTTTAGGTAGGCTTCTTTATTTATATATTTGTAATATCTAAAACATTCTGTGCATTTAATAATAAAATTCAACACATTCAAATAAATTTATCAAAGATTCACTATTTTCAATGCATGCGGATAGTCTGGGTTCCCATTAGCACTTCTAACAAAAACAAGTGTTGAGCCATTCAAAAGGTTTAGGCAACATAATCAGTGTAGGTATGTTGTGCCTGAAGGAGTGGGTCAAATAGTTAATGCTTCTATGGTGTAGCTCAAGACCAAGGGTAACTGAGCAAGCATTAACCTATGGAATCTTAATGGTCACCTCATTGCTGAAGTAAAAAGGAAACCAAGAGGAAACTTAATAATATCAAAAGTTATTTTAAAGGGAGTTCACGTTGGTTAGAAGGGTCCTTTGCTTCACACACAATATCCGCCTTTGTAAAGCCCAAGAAACCCATATTTGTAACATACACACATCTTTACGGTTTTCAGGACATAAATCTTTAGAGCAGTATTATTTCTCCACAGATAAAAATTAAAACATTGAAAGTCTTTAGAATAATAATAAAAGAAACTCTTTTGCAAACCAAAGGGAACTTGGAACTTTATGTAAGTGCGTATTTAACTATAAAAAGTTCAGTGTGTCGTAATGAATGGAAAACCGATTTCGCTGTAGTATTCCATTTGTGAGCATTTTGCAGCAACCTATTTCAGTATTAGAAAGATCATATATTAAAAACGATTTCTGCAATCATCAATGTGTACAAGTAAAAATTTAGTTTCTGTTAAATTAACACTTCATTAAAAAATCAAAATAAAAGCTCAACAAATACTTTTTATGTTGTACTCCAAGACAGAAAAAAACACAAAAATTGGAAGAACAGATTGCCAGTTATTCTACTCCATAACAGTTAAGTTTCTCAGTTCTTTTTTTTTTTTTTTTTCTTTTGCTGAGCTCTCTGTCACTGGAAACATCTTAAACCAATTTCAAGTGCTACACCTGAATAAACATGTTGTAAGAGTGTTTATGTATTGAAGTGGGTCAGTTCAAGGTATGGTATTTGGCTGGAACTTCTAATTTCTCTTTTTACAGCAAAAGGGCTGCCAGAAGGAGGAAGTCTGAGCTGAATTAATACATTTGTTACAGTGGAAGTAGAATGGAAACTGCTCTGACCACAAATCAAACTGCCTCTTTCATTTATGCCAGTGATAGAGTTTTTCTAAGAAATATAGACTCTGGCATAGAGCCACCGTAAGTTTGCATTTGCAAGAGAAACCTATATGCTTATTTGTTTAAGCTTGGCTGCTTGGATTATTTGTAAGTTCTTTCTTTGGTAGGCCTGAGTGGAGGGGCATTTGTGAGGCAGATAGACATTTTACTAGTTGTAGGAATCGAACAAGTTTTCCCGATATATTGTAGAACAGTTGGGATGCTGACGCTGCCTGCATTGGTGCACGCTCTTTTTTTTTTCTTTTTTTCTTTAACCAATACCTCCACATTTAAAGGACCTCTGTGTCCCTCCCAACAGCTGCACAACCTCACATGACACGGTCTCATTTTCTGACGGTAGACGGTCTCTGCACAATACAAGTATACACAAAAGTGTTTATGCTGCCAAAATAAATTTTGTTAAGAGCAAGAGTTTATTTGCGAAAATGCCATTGATGCTGTTTCAGGGACTTGCTTTCCTTTTCTTTCTTCTAAGGTGAGTCAGGTCTTATAATGGACTGAGGTTGCTCCACAGTCTTTACTGAATAAATATTTTAAGAAAACATGCACATCTCTCAGGGGGCAAGGCAGAGTCAATCATGCACATATTTCAAACCACATTATATGGTTCTCTTAAAAGATCGGTAACTTCTGTATCTAGAGTAGAAATTTTGCATGAGTTTTGAGTAATTCTCAACTAAATTTACAACTGAAGGTTACATAGTTCATCCTGTGGGTGATTTTCATGGAACCAAATATCAGCCAATGGTTTTCTTTATATATAGATGCATAAATATTTTTTTAAATTGTCAGCGATAGTTATTTGAAATTAGAAGAGCATAACAAGCGTGAATTGTAAAAAGGAGAAATAGTAATACCTAACTCCTAGGGTGTTTGTGGACTCAAAGTCAATAGTGCATGGAAGATACAGAAAAATGCCTAGCGCGTACATAGCAAGCGCTCCAAACGTATTTGGCATTATTATAAATGTTATTATTGCTACTCCAATGGGAGAGAGACTTTATAGACATCTACTTCAGTGTCTAGAACACCTTGCCTTCTAACTTGCTCGTGTGCAGGCCCCCGCTGCACTCCTTCTCTGATACACAACCACACCGATAGGCTCAGAAGGGTCTGGGATGCAGCTGGGTTTAGAGACAGTCTCTGAGATCACCTGGAATGTTTCTCCTTTCTGAGGGTCTCCTGGCTTGCTTTGCATCTTCTGAAATCCTTTCAGTAAACGTTCAGGTGTGTGTGTCGAAACTCAGAGGAGTAGGAATTCTGAAATTTCCGTGTTTACTTCAAAATAGTTCACAATGAGAAAGAACTGGAGCTTAGAGCAGAACTCCATCCCCAGCAGAGGCTTCTAGAATGATCTGTGAAGAGCTTTAAGTAGAGCATAACTTTGTAAAGTTTACTGGGCACAGGCCAGAGGTGAAGGGGGAAGGCTAGCAGCACTAATTAACACTTGAAAGGCTTGAAATAAGCTGGAGAAAACAGAAAGGCCCAGCCAGCCACTCAGTTTTTATCACTTAGAGGAAAATTCTGGGGCATTGAATGCAGAAGAGCCCATGGCTTGTATTTTCGAAATTGTTATTTAATGTGGACATTCCATTTATAATATGTAAATGTATTCCATTTATAATGTAAACATTTCCATTTATAATAGTGCTGACTTCCAGGTCTGAAGTATCAGTTAGTGAAGGCAGCTCGAGGGTGTTCTGTGGTGGACAAACGATGCAAAATGAAAAACAAGCATGGATAATTATCTGCAATAGTAAACTTTCAATGTTTATAAGAATCTTTGGCCTGAAAAGAAAACATTCTGATAATGTTTTAAAACTTTTCCCTCTTTCAAAGTACCCTCAGAATTCGTTCACGTCAGCCAAACTTTATCTCATTTTCAGGAACCAAGTGCTTGTATATTCTGTTCTAGGACGCAGTATCAACGTAAAATCCGCTGGTCTGGTGGGAAGACATGGGCCTCAGTCAAAGCAACCGTTCATGGTGGCCTTCTTCAAGGCGAGTGAGGTCCTCCTTCGATCTGTGAGGGCAGCCAACAAGCGAAAAAATCAAAACCGCAATAAATCCAGCTCTCATCAGGACTCCTCCAGAGTGTCCAGCGTTGGAGGTAAGATAAAACCAGTTGTGCACAGAGAGTTATGGGGTCATATGCTGCAAATCAAGTAGCCACAATAAATTTACCCTCTGGATATACCTTCATTTGGTCTATTAAATCATCCAGCGATGTTTCTAGCATCTCCAGAATGTTTCATCAGTGGGTCACTCAGTAATTCATTTTAAAATAGGTATGACTTGCCTTCACATGTTGAAAGATTCAGTTCAAATTAAAATCAAGCTGGCAGTAATGAAATTATGAAATGGCTACATCAACAAAGTCCAGCCAAAACCAAACTACGCAACTTACTGAGCTGACTTCCCCAGGGCCTCTCAAAAGTGGACTGGTAACCAGGTAAACATTAAAATATTTGATTAGTACTTAATACATGTGAATCATGCAGCTTAAAACTTTTCTGACAATAAAAGCGGGATTGACTGTATGAGAATTAAGATAATCTGTATAGTTCCATTAATTATTTGGAGGGCTGCTATCTAATCTGCTTTAAGTGTGTCTGTGTGTACACACACATGCATATATAAAATCTAACAACAATATATTACAAATGCACAATTGATCCCGATGTACTTGCAGTTTAATTTTATTAATTGATAGACAAGGAAATAAAATTACAGTTGAGCTGAATGCGTCTCACTGCCAAAATCTGAAGTGATTTAGTCATATTATTTATACTACCAAGTATCTCGTTTAGTCCAGGCTGCAAACAGATTTTCATAAGCTGTTCTTAGATGAAAATGATGACTATTTTATTCCAAGGAACTATCGTTATCTGTAAAAAATAAATCCATTCGAAGGGGAAAGCTTACTCTCCCAACTTAGTACAATATGTTTGTTCATTTGTAAAATATGTATTCTTCTATGTTAATGGCCACCATATGCAGAGGACTTGCGAGGCACCATGGGTGAGCCGGTGAACAAAAGAGCCTGCATCTGCTGTTTCAGCAAATGAGGATGCTTCACGCTTCCAAACAGACACATTCAGACTGTTCGCCATTATTCCAGAAATCTTCATTTTTTCCCAAATCACTTGAAACTGACAAATCATACTGCACTTTTTTATTAAACATGTACGAGTGTTAGATAAGAATGATTATAAATAAAACAAAAACCACATAATAATTTTCTTTTTGCACCTGGGATTCACAACAAAAATACTAAATGGAACTCACGGAATCTTCCTAAAGTGTGGGCACAAGGAGAATTACGTTAGAAAGAAGTCTATTTGGGGTATCTAGCAGCAGAAGCAGAGGGAAGATTTCTGTATGGAGTTACATCGTACTGAATGACATGCCATGGAGAGAGCAATGTTTTAAAATAACTTTCCAACAAATAAGTTTAACCATCTTTTTCACTTGAAAGTAAAACATGATATTAGGGCCTTGTTACAAAGCTATTTTATAAAGATCTTCACAAGATATTTAGTTTGGCAAAAATTGTAATTGCCTAATATGAAAGATGGAGAAAAATAACTTTCTAAGACCTTTTCTTCCTTGTAAATACTAGCCTGTCAAAGTTGTATATTTTTCTTTTCATGTAGAATGGTTCCGAAATTGGTTGAAATGTTTTTAATTTAATGTAGCAGACTGCATTAAGGAAAAGCTTTGTTAAACCTCGAATAGAATAGTAAATAATTTTTGAGGAAATTACAAAGGGAAAATTATAAGTTGTCTGCTTATTGCTAGAGCACCTAATGACTCTGGCAGAGGCGTTCCAGAGACTGAATCATCAAAGTCTTTTTCCCTGTTGGTGAATTCTATTTATCGTCTCTTCCTGACCACAAGTAACAAATGTACTTCTATAACCAGAGATGAATAAAACACATGGAACAGAAATCACGTAACTTTTCACCAGTTTCCTAACACCATTTAGAGTACAAAATTATTCTAATATAGACCAATGTTTTCTTTTTAAAAAGTTTGTCATTGGCAACCATTTCTGTGAAATATGTGGTAGATGGTTTTGGAGCGTGTTCATATTTTGATAATAAGAAAAAAGAAAGTAGCTGGTTTGTGTCTATGAGACTTAACCTTTCAATAGGTAGTAATCAAGCAGACAAGAAAAAGTCTCATAGGATTTGGCCTAAAAGACAGGGGTTTGAGGAAAGGGAAAGCTAATAGAAACACCAAATTTGATACTTAGGAGACTTGAAATGCCAGTGAAGTTTTAAAATTATCCAAATATAAATAATAAATGCTGTAATGCCTCTAGGCTTTTACAATAAGATATTGTTCGAGCACTACACGGCTAAGAAATGGGGAAGTGGGGAGAGCTGTAGGAGGTGTTTGCCTGAGTGCATTTTTTCTGCAGAGCATATCATCAAATGCGGAAAGTCTCACTTAGCGCCCAGTTAAAACCCAGGTCATTCTTGCTGTTTTTATCCCAGTTTTTTCCTATTTCAATGACTCTTGCCTTTCAACTTCTCAATGCCCCTTTATTCTTCCATACGCCTGTGGAAGAGCCTAGAACAATGTCTAGTACAAAACTGGAACCCCCAAAATATTTGTTGACTAAACTACCGTGTTGAGCGTATGGGAAAAACGAACTTCGTCTTTGAAGTAAATATGTGCAGAAACACTGCTCCCAGATTTTCTGCAAAACCTGTCCCTCCTTGTCCCTCTTCAGGTTTTTGGCAAGAAGGTTGAGCAAACACGTTTTGGGAGGTAGTGCATCTTTCACGATGAGGCAGCACAATGTACGTGTATCAGAATTGGGTGTGGGAGGGAAGGAAATGGAAGCAAAGCTAAATTTTAAGTTAGCTTCACTTTAAGATAAAAAGACACTAATTTGATAAGAGTTTAAAGAACTTACTGAGAGCAAAATGATGTGCAAAGGAATATATCAACACTGCAAAGAACAGAGTCTTAAGAATTTGGGGGGCCAGCCCCTTGGCCAAGTCATTAAGTTCGCGCGCTCCAGTTCAGCTTCAGCGGCCCAGGGTTTCGCTGGTTCGGATCCTGGGCGCAGACACGGCACTGCTTGTCAGGCCACCTTGAGGTGGCGGCCCACATGCCACAACTAGAAGGACCTGCAACTAAGGTATACAACTATGTACTGGCGGAACTTGGGGAGAAAAAGCAGAAAACAAAAAAAAAGAATTTGGACGAACTAACAGGGCAAATGGCAAGCTGTGGTTCCCTGCAGAACTGCTTGAAAAGATTGCTTACTGCGTGCTGTATACTAGGGATCTTTGAAGGCGAATTCAATCACTGGCGGCCCTGCCTGAAACCATGGTGATATTTTAGGACAAGTCTTTCAGGAAGTCATTGAAATGGAAACCTTCTGCACTTATTCTCCACTCTGATAGGCACTATGTCTTACTTAACGGACACAATGTAAAGTCACGCCTCTTGTACAAACAGATATTAATCAAAATCAGATAGAACAATTAATTGACATTATTTCTTCAGAATGTTTTATATTATATAATTAATGTACTTTTTCATTATTTAAAAATAATCGAATCATAAATAAAGCTAAAATTCTCCCTTTATCACTTAATCCTTTTGAGATAGGGTACCAGGATACACTGGTATCAACATGGTATGCGTACTTCCAAATCTTTTCCTCTATACATATGTCTCTTTTGTTATGTTACCAAGGAGATATCAACACTGAGACATCATAATTGTCCAAAGTCTATAGTTTACTAAACCTGAAGGTTCACTCTCAATGTTGTACATTCTGTGGGGTTTGGTCAAGTGTGTAATGACATATATCCATCATATAACACCATACAGAGCATCTTTACTGCCCTAAAAATCCTCTGTCTGCCTATTCATCTCTCTCTTCCCCCATCAACCGCTGATCTTTTTATTGTCTCCATAGTTTTGCTTTTTCCTGAATGTCATGTAACTGATTTTACATATTTTTTTAACAATGTGTCTCAGCTATCTTTCAAGCTGAGCAACCTCATTCTTTTTAATGCTGCCATATATTCAATGGTGCTTGGATCAGAGTTTATTTAATCTTGTCACGCTTTAAAGACATTTTGATTGTTTCCAAATCGGGGCTCTCAAAATCAATGCTGCAGTGAAAATCCTGCAAGGCTGCACATGTGAGAATGTTTCTCATCCACATTACTTCTACAATAATTAACACTAAAAGCTGATATATGTGACCTGAAACATGCGAAATTGTGGGAATCTTTCCTAAAACAACAATTATTTTGCTGCATATAATATCTTGCTCTATCTCTCTCTATCTCTCTCCATCTGTACACTTATCTACATCTCCCTATCATCCTATAATCTGATCCTGGGTCCACCACTCACTAGTTGTATAATCTTGGACAAGAAATGTCACCTCTCTCTGCCTCTGTTTGTTCATCTGTAAAGTGGGAATGTTAATAGTAACTGCTTCATAGGGTAAGATTACATGACTTGTGAGGATTAAATAAGTTAATATGTATAAAGAACTGAGGACAGTAGTACATGCTCATTCAGGGGTAGCCATTATTATTGTTCTTTTCAAGATGACTTTGTATGGTTTGGTTTTTTAGAGCTGGTACATAAAGAATTCAGACTCTTACATCACAAAAAACTAGAGATTCTCTGTCTCTCTAGTAAGTACCCATATCTCTGATCACCTATTGAGATTTCGTGGCCTTTCAGACTTCAGCAGTAAGAGAGATTTTAGAATCTTTAACATAAATTGGCCAATCTACCTGAGCAATTAATTATATAATATAAAAAAAATTGTCAATAGATATTAAGGCATTGTGTCTGTTGTCAAGTTTCTGTCTAGAGAGAATCCACTGAGAGAATATACCTGGGCATGATTTATTGTGAAATGACATTTATTCAATACTAAATAAGCCCCCATTAGGTGACAAGAGCAGTATTAACTATCTGCTGATAAAAGATGGATGGCATAAGGTCTCCTTAAAAAGTGCTCACACAGACAATGGGAAAGACACACACAAGCGTAGCTGTAAGGTAGATTGAGAGCAGGAAAGTTAGAGCACAAGAAGACTTCGTGAGGGACTTATGTGAGAAAGAACAGACATTTACCAGAAATGGAGGGGAGGACGAAGGCATTTCAGACTGATGTACGTGGTCGTAGTACCTTGTACCAGTGTCACCTGGCTGGGTATGCAAGTATTCTTGTGTGAGAGACATGTGATATCAGCCATAAAATTATGCAGAGACCAAATCACAAAGAGTAGGGTATGTGATAGAGCGAGCTATGGTGTCTTCATGCAGGCCGTTGGATAAAGGAGTGCCATAATCAGATATGCATTTTAAAAAGTTAAATTTGGCATCAGAGTGAAGGATAGGATGCCAAGGGAGGAAATTAAGAGCCCAAATAATGATCAGGAGTCTAGTCCAACCCTCCAAGCAATAAAGATCAGAGATTGGAGAGAGGGGAAGTGGAAACCAAAACATGTGATGGGGCCAGCAGTGGGTGGGTGAGACAGGACTGGAGACGGGAGTGTCAAGAAGAAGTGGAAGGTGTAGGAAAAAGATGTAGCTATGAGCCCAAATTGTTAGATAAAGCATAGGACTTGACAGTGCCACAGGAAACAAAGTAAAAGACAAACATCAAGGATGGAGCCTCCTGCGGGAAAGCAATTCCATAAAAGAGGCAAAAGACTTAGGTCAGAGATGTAAGAGGTGAGCAGGGCTGAAGTGCTATCCTAGGATGAAGTTACCAGAAAAGGATGTTGAAGAAGAATGGGGTAACCAAGAGTGCAAAGGGCTTCCAACAGGTTAACTAGGCTAGAAATGGGTCAGTTACTGGGGCTTTGTGGACCAATTTAATGTAGGATAGGAGGGAGGAAGAAAGAAAATCAAGAAACTTACTAAATTTTCTGGCTTGGGCCGCTAGATGACTGGTGATCCTGTTAACCAAACGAGTGAGCACTGAAGTCCCAAGTGAAAAAGTGAGTAGGAGGCGTCTGGGGCACTTACATTTATTGATGCCTGGCAGGCAATTAGAAACTCAGGTTTGTGGAGAGGTTTTTCTGTCAGTGAGCTCTAAGGTGAGCATGTTATTTGGATCATCCTCATAGACACTTTAATAACTAACTGGTTAGTTATTATTTTGTGGTGTCTGTTTTGTGTCACACATTTGTACATAGACCCACACAGTTATCCCTACACAAATAAATAACAGTAATTCCTTCTGGGTTGTGTGCAAATTCAAATGAAGAATTCACTGACTATGGAAGATGGTGACTAGGTTAGAATAACAGTAACATTTTGAAATCTCCCATCTTTTGGGGGGATTGTTATTTTTTGGGGTTCATTATGAATTTCTCTGTCCCCAACGCCTTATCGAAATGTATCTTATTGAGTGGTCTACTTTAGCACCATTCCTGCTTCTTTACGTCTTATACCTTCATTCATTTATCATTTTCGTTTTCTGTAAGTTCATTAAAATCCTGGTGCTGTAGCTGCTGACTCCCTTTCCTTTTGGAAAGTAAGCGTGAGAATGCTAACATCTCTTTTGCTTTGAAACACAGTATCTCGTTATATTTGGTTTGTTTACGTAATTGCCACACTTAAGCGTTAAATTGTATTTTGGATTTTTTTTCTTTTCTTTTATAGTTCCTCCCTTAAAGAAGCTAATACTAGATTTGAAAGAAAAAGAAACCCAAAATGGCATTTGGAGTTGTTTGGATTTGATTTTCTTTTGTTCCCTTCTTAGCTACGCTATGCTAGCCCATGTTTATTTACTTGGTTGTTTCTTTCAGGGACTAGTAGACAGAACATGGAAGCCCTATGTAGATTTCAGGATTTTTTTTTCCACTTTTTACCTCCAAGTACTTTTTTTCACGATCTTTTTCTAAGATAAAATAGTTTTTTAAAAGTCAAATGCAGAGAAAGATTAAATTTACACTGTTTCCAGAAATTGATCATTAAGAAATGTGCAATAAGGATTTAGCAATACTTTCAATATGGTGGCAGTGGTTTCTCACTATTATTGCCATTAAGAGACAAAACAAAGAAACGCTGCATTTATAGCACCTGCCTTATGGTTGAGGAATGTTGGCATGTTTTTCTAGTGTTGACTGTGGCACCAGAACATTTTGGTAATTTCTGGCATGACCCTGCATTTGTAGGCAGGCTCATCAACAGTTGCATTATGTCCATTTTGTTTTAATATCTGAAGGGCTGCCAATCAATATGTTTTAAAGATATAAATCTAATTTCCTTACCCTTCCTCCCACAGTTTATTCTGCCAACCATTTATAGTAAACCTAATAGTAAACCTAACTGCAGACTGTGCTGGTTTGGGTACAACATTTACTTCACTCAGTATCCATTAATTTTTATTTCTGACAGAATAAACATATGGTCCTAACGCTCTATGAAATCAGACTCTTGGAACCAGATTCTGTTATAAATTTCATTGCTCGTTACCTTTATGTGATGTTACATTATATACATCACTTAGCCTGCATGAAAAGCTGCATAGATGGAACAGATATAGTTTTACTTTGAAGTTTTACTTTCTTTCTTTTTCTATAAACATGGAATTCAAATAACCATATTCATAGTTTATGTCTTTTCACATATACTAGTATGTGTTATTGGCTACAAAGTCTTTATTCATATTCAATATTCTTAATTAAGAAAAGGATGAGTGAATAAATATTCTCATTATTGTCTAACGCAGGAGTTGGCAAAGTAAGTTCTGAAAGCCGAATCCAGGCCGTCACCTGTTTTTGTACGGCCCAATTGCTAAGAATGGCTTTTACGTTTTTAAATGTTTGAAAAAGACTCAAAAGAAAAATTATATTTGGTTTTGTGTAGAAATCATATGAAATTCAAATTTTGGTCTCCATAAGAGAAGTCTTATTGGAATATAGCCACATCCATCCATTTACATCTTGTCTATGGCTTCTTTCATGTTGTAGTGGCAAAGCTGAGTCACTGCAAGGGAGACCCCAGAACATAAAATACTTATTCTCTGCCTTTGTAACGAAAAAGTGTCTTTTTCCCTAAAAACGGTAAAAGGAATTATCTATTACATTAACTCTTTGTGCTGTTCTAATTAAGGGGATGTTTATTCAAAGAATAAACTTTGAAAGTTTCAAATAAATTCTCTTTCCCCCATTTTCCATCATTATCTATATATTTAATTTGTTTTAATGAAGGCAGTTGCACAGTAGGAATAAGTCTGATCTAGAAGTAAAAAGTTCCTGAGTTCAAAATTGAATCATTATCTTGTTTTCTAGACTGACATTAAGTAATTAGTTGAAGTAACTGAAAGGCAGATGACAGGTCCCGCTAAGATGGGCCCCTTGGATCTTTGTTGTGCCTACATCTTCAGTGAGCTTGAGGGTGACTGAACTGGAAGGTTACACCTTAAGACAGCCAGCTTCTGCGGCGTCCACTGCTGCATTGATTTGCCAGAGATGACTGTCAGCATGAATGTCGCGTTCGTTCCTAGAAGAAAAAGTTAGCTGTCTTCTTTGAAAATAAATTATTTGCTAGCTCCTTTGCCCTAAATTTTTCTCCCTTTCATACTTCATATTGGAAATTATCAACATGGGTTGGCTTTTAGAATGCTATTTGTATAAAGTGTGAACACACTGTAGAGAAGACAATATAAAAAGATTTTCTGTAAATTCTGTCTTTCTTCAGTATTTCACTTTATTCCAGATGCAAGACTGGGGCTCTTCATTCGTCCTTCATCCTTTTGCACAACAATAAAGCTTATGGGTTTTTCAGATTATATTCCAAAATAGGTAATGGAAATAATGTGTTTCTCTTGCTTCCAATCATTTGTGGAACACTCTGAGGAATTCATTCATTAATTCCTCAAATATTTTTTGAATACCTACTGTGTGCCAGATTCTATTCCTGATGCTGGAGATATATCAGCAAACCAAACAGAAACATACAAAATTTTTACCCTTGTGGAGCTGACATTCTAGTGGGAGGAAACAGGCAAGAACCGATGTACGTAATAAACGAGGCAATGGCATAGCATATGCCAGAGATGATAAGCGAAATGGAAAAGAAACTCAGAGCGCGGGGAGGGAGATCAGGAATGTCGAGGTGGTAGCTTTGATCTTAAATAGGGCGGTCAGTGAAGGCCTCATTGACAAGATGACATTAAGTGAAGAGTTGAAGCTACGGGTGTTAACTATATAGATATCCAGGGGGAGAGCATTTTGGGGAGAGGGAATATGAGAGTGAAGACTCTAAGGTGGGAGAAACCTGACCTGTGTGCAAAACAGCAAACAGGTGTCATGGCCAGAGTGGAATGAAGGAGGGGACGAGTAGTAGAACGAGTCAGAGAGGTAGTAGGGCCAACCATAGAGCCTTGTATGCCACTGTGCAGATATTTCATTCTTAGTGATATGGGGAACCGTAGTGGGACATTTTGCTTGGAAGTAACATAATTTTTTGTTAAAAGGTGCAGATATTTCATTCTTAGTGATATGGGGAACCGTAGTGGGACATTTTGCTTGGAAGTGACATAATTTTTTGTTAAAAGGTCCACTTTTCGTTGTAGGGGGGCCAGGGCAGAAGCAGGGAGAGTAGCAATGAGGATATTGTAGTAATTTAGGTGAGAGAGGATGGCATCTTGGACCAGGATCAGTCATGGAGGTGATGAGAGAGGGTGGATTTTGAACCTATTGAAGGTAAAATGTGTAGGATTTCCTGACAGATTGAATGTGTGAGTGAAAGGAAAGAGGAGTATGTTTTGACTCCAAATTTTTAAAATTAATTAATTTTCTGCCTAGGAAGCTACCATCAGTCAAGAATAGAGAGGTCTATGGGGCTGACCCAGTGGTATAGTGGTTAAGTTTGCGCACTCCTCTACCGCAGCCCAGGGTTTACGGATTTGGATCCTGAGGGTGGACCTACACACTGCTCATCAAGCCATGCTGTGGTGGCATCCCACATACAAAAATAGAGGAAGATTGGCACAGATGTTAGCTCAGCGACAGTCTTCCTCACCAAAAAAAATTTTAAAAAAAGAATGGAAAGGTCTAGATGGGACAGGTTTTAGGAGGATGATCAAAAGGTCTACTTTGGGTTTCCTGAGTTTAAGATATTTATTAAATAAAATCAACTCAGTAAGATCCCAGTTGGCACTTTCCCAATGTCTGTCTCATGGAAGATGTTAAAAAAGTATTGTATGAATACTTGATATATTTAAATATATTAAATACCACTCTAATGTGAATGAGTTAATGAATGAGCATTCACTGAGCAGCCGGTACTCAGTGAGTAGAGGACATCAGGCTGTGCACCATCACATGGGGGCATCTAACAAAACCCCAGTTAGAACCTGACAAGGTAAATGGTATTGTTTACATTTTACAGAAGAAGAAATGGGACAAGGGACTTGCCTGAAGTTCACATGGTTAGTTAGTAGCTCCTAGTTTTAAGATTCAAATTCATATTTGACAATTCAAATACAGTCTCTTATTTATTTTATCAGTGATATCACAAAGGAAATATTAATATACCTGGTGAGCTGCCATTTGTTAAAATTTGATTTTTATCTGCAGATTATAATACAAGTGAACAAAAGCAAGCCTGTAAGAAGCATGAACTCTATGTGAGTTTCCGGGATCTGGGATGGCAGGTAAGGATGGTCAATCAACTGAGGTGTGTCTTCTCTGCTTTATTATACATCCTGAGTTACTCGTAATCTTTATCACTAATTTTTCTGATACAGTAACCCGTTATTTTTGACATGGCTCTTCAGTATATGCATTATCCATATCATTTTCTTTTTTGAGGAAGATTAGCTCTGAACTAACATCCACTGCCATTCCTCCTCTTTCCTTTTTTTGCTGAGGAAGATTGGCCCTGAGCTGACATCTGTGTCCATCTTTCTCTGTTTTATATGTGGGATACCTGCCACAGCATGGCTTGATAAGCGGTATGTAGGTCGGTGCCTGAGATCTGAACCGGCAAACCCTGGACCCCTGAAGCGGAGCATGCAAACTTAACTGCTGTGACAACAG
This sequence comes from Equus caballus, assembly GCF_041296265.1. Taxonomy (NCBI): domain Eukaryota; kingdom Metazoa; phylum Chordata; class Mammalia; order Perissodactyla; family Equidae; genus Equus; species Equus caballus. The sequence goes on along the minus strand of NC_091703.1, from coordinate 56,379,354 downwards.
GCCGGCCCCTATCCATATCATTTTTATTTCTCCATTATCCTTTCACCATTGAAACACAGTTTTTAGAGTTTACAGTAAAAAACAACTATGCTGAAGAAGAAATGTAACCCTATGATATTTAGAAAGTAGAAAAATGTGCTGTTGTTTAAATATCCCAAACTTTTAATTTCAATATCAATTTTTCAAATTAACTACAGCAATTCCATTTGCCCCCTGTGGTCCCAAAATATCAGACTAAGAAATAGACTCCTCGACTATGAGGTCTCTGTCATAAGACAAAATACAGACAACAGTTTTTCTTCTTGCACTTAAAACTCTTACTGCTGTCTTTTACATATGCTTCACAACCAGCTGAGGAGGAGGATTTAACCAAAATAGTTTTTACTGGCTCTATGTCATAATAGTTTAAATTGAAGGTTTTAGATTACATTATCCCATTACAATGTATCCTCAGAATATGAGCTATCTTACTGAGAAGTAATATTAAAATGTAAACACTTTCAAATTTATGATAAACCTTCAACATCAACATTCAATAATTTTACATTTGGGCCAAGTTTTACATCTCTGGGAAAAAAGTCAGGGCAACCATTACATGTGCCAATTTTTTACTTCCTAAATTTTTCACGTGCAGTTTTCAGGAATTTGCTCCCATTCATTTCTTCTAAAGAGTTTATAAAGTTAATACATGAATGGAAAGAAAAACAGCACGAGGAACAAATGTTAAAGCTTTAGGAGGCTGTCAAGCTTCGAAAACCAACAATCAGTTATTAAGAAGTAATGAGAATTATCTCAATTAAGTTTATTCTTTTCCTTTCTGGTTCACTTGAACTTTCCAGAGTTCATCATTTCCTGTTTAAACAATATTTAGAAAGCTATTTCATGATTATGGTTTTATTCGTGAATACATGGATTTAATACATGCTATGAATATCTTACATAGTGACCTCTTGGGAGAAATTACAGAGGACAATTTCTTGTGAAAATATTTATACTTTTCTTGTAAACTTCAGCTTAAAAATAAATTAAGGGCTTGGAGGAGGCTGTCCTATTAGAATAATTGTTGGACCAAAAAAGGAAACCTATCCAGGTTAAACATGTTTGAGTATTCTTTAAGAATTACTTTTCTTTCTTTTTATTTTGGTGATATTATATTTTTGTTCTTTTTTGTGCATTTTTAGGACTGGATTATAGCACCAGAAGGATATGCTGCATTTTATTGTGATGGAGAATGTTCTTTTCCACTCAATGCCCATATGAATGCCACCAACCATGCCATAGTTCAAACTCTGGTATGCTTTGATTTTGTAGCGTTGGAAATGGTTTATGATGCAAGCATCACATAAAATTGTTTTAAAGGAAAGCATCCATTTATAGTTATGCAGTGCATTATCTTCTTTTCTCAAACTCCTTTGGTACTTTTTAGAGCCAAAATAACAAATTGTGAGTATAGCCAGGAAATGCAGGCTGGTTTAAAGAATAATCCTGATTCCAGAATGGGGAGGATTCAGCTAGGGAATTAGAGTAATCACATGAAGTGGTCATTCTGCACCGATTTCTTCACTACACAATATCCAGCAGGTTCCCAGGGGTTGTTTCTAACCCAGCAATTCACTAGTAATCATTGCAAAAACATCGAATAATAGCTGCACTGAATTTCATCTGAGGGGGTTACTCTAATTATTTCTGATTGTTCCATGACATACTTTGGTATTATGAACGTTCTTCAATGTGGAATATAAGTAGAAGACTCATTTCTATTGCTTGATACCTTTGTTTGGTAATCTTTCAGGTGGAATTATTCTTCATTTTTTTTCCCTTCCACACTCAGGAATTTAGCAGTGATTTAATCTCTAATAACCGAGGCTTGTTTTTATGAAAAAGATAGTGAAATGTTGATTTCATGGTCTCTAAATGTTTGTACTCTATCTAATGAGCTCAGGAAACCTCTTGAGAGTCTGACATACCTGCCTTATGGAGTGTGACTTATTGCTGTGGCAGAGAGACAACCTCTGGAAGACTAAGCAAGAGGCTCCTAGAAGGTGCAATAGCCTATGTGATATCATTAAAATGAATGTTTGCGTTAATATGAACATTTTAACTGTACGTAATTAGGAGAGAAGGAAGGGAACAACTTATTTTAGATGCAAACTCAATGATGGGATACATGGCCATTGTTGGATGGCTGTAAGAGAGCAGAAGCTATGAGAAAAAAAAATCTCTTTGTGGGCGAGGCTTGTTTATGACCAAAACAAGAGTAACTATGAGAATTTGTGAGGAGTTGACTCTTCGGATTACTTTTTTCACAATTAATTTAAAATTTAAAGTGGATGGAAAGGTTATCCCAGTTTCCTTCTGAATAAGGAATGGTCTCCATAAATGGAGAGATTAAATCTTTGAATGGCTTGATGTTTTGCTGGCATCTTCACTGACTTCAGAGGTACTGCAGAATAGGTAGACACCAAAGACGCTCATCGATGGCAACTAGAGCGTGAGCGTTGTCAAAAACGTTGGCAATAACCTTGGAGTGAAGAAACACAGAGAAATAAAACAAATATGCATTTTGAAAGGTAGTCGTTTATAAATGTTCTTTTTCTTTAGTCTGGACCAATGAGATTGCCTACTTCTGTGCCATATACAAAGTATAGAGTAAACTCCTGGGGAAATTTTAAGGTCTGCTATGACTTCGTCTTTGCTATCCACAAAGATAAGTACTTGATACAGGGTATCATTTCTGGGGGTTGAGGATCAGGTATGCTCTGCAAGGATGAGTGTGTTGTGTTCAAACTTCCATGGGTAACAAGAATCCATGAAGTCTAGTCTTGTAGCCTTGTCTATGGGAATTCACATTGACCTGAAAGCCAGTCACATAGAGAGAATGCCGCCGTTTCGTGCCTTGAAGGGACAGCCATGATCACTATCTTTCTGTAGGGTCACGAGGAACAGCCACTATTAGCTTATAGAGAAATGTCATTTAATTTCTCAGAAAATTCTTTGCCTCTTTTAACTGTCATCTCAATGACTCAGAAAGTAGACATTTGCTTCCTTAGATGTGTATCTAACTCATCAAAGGTTCCCTCAGGCTGAGCAATGCTTAATTATTGCAAAAAGTCTTTGCCAAATTCTCCCCCTTTCTCTCATTTTTCTTTTTCTTTTTTTCTTATAAATATATAACTACACATTGTCAGCTTTTAGGGCTGTAGTCTAGAAGGCAGTGTCAAAAAACAAACATTTAAAAAAAAATCTGACACGGATTTGGAACAGGACCCTGCTTTGCATTACTGTCCTGGGATATGGGACATACGTCATTGCAAAACTTGAAGCGTACATGGGGAAGTTTGCTTTTGTTTCCTGGCATTGTGTACTCTCTACGTTTGTTCTGTGAAGGACATGAAACAAGAAGACAGGCATGTTTGTTGCTAAAGAAAAGCATGTTTGTGACTAATATGTTTGAGAAGCCATTCAAGAACAATCCATTTTTTTGGAGCGACTGCTCCGTGAGGCTGCCAAGGCCATTGAAACAGGGAGTTATCCGTCATGAGTGTATGGGTTATGGAAGATAAAGCTGATGAGGGACACAGGCTGCATCTGAAATTTGTAGAAACTGTCCAACTTTTAGTTTTGTGAAGTCTTAGGAAATTTCAAGTTCGTGTCAGATCACCTCATTTTTCCTGCTGTTTTTGTCCACATGCAAGGCTCCTATATCATTTCAGCCAGCACACTGTGCAGCCAAAACTCCAAGAGACCGTATTCACTTTTTGTCAATCCCTTAGGACTCATCAGTGGCAATTCCCATAAACTCCTTTGGGGGAAGGACCAGGGTAGGTGGGTGGGAAGGGAGGAACCACGTTCTGGCTCCTTGGTCAATTACTGCAAATCATAGGCAGACAGCCAGTCTGATCAAAATGAGAATAAACCCTTTACTTAAGCATTTCACTTTCCACCTACAGCCACCTTTTTAGGCTTTTGCGGGAGATGGATATTCAATTCGTAAAATATCTAGGCTCCTTACCTCTGCTTTAGCTTGGCCTGCTTTTTGGCATTTGTCTAGAGAAGAAAGTAAAAGGGTATTAAACTCCAGCCAATCTGGTAAAAAATTCTGCGAAGAGTTGAAATCATTGCTTTAAAGCAACTATTGGATTATACCTGGAGTTTATTTTACTGTGACTTTTATGCTTGCTTTACGATGGAAAATTAAGAGTTGGCAAAACTTTTATGATTTATTGTTTAATTATCCTTTTAAAAATAATTCTTAGATCCAAATCTTTCTACAGTCCAATTGTGTGGCTTCATTGATTTGCATTTATAATTTCCATATTTCTCATGAAATAAATAGAAGCAGTCGTTCTAACCCAAAGCAACTCAGTGCTAGTTGCCACGGTCTTTCCCGCAGGAAAATTTCCACTGGCTATTCCATAGAGGGAGTTTTCCTTACGTGGTAGAATATTTTTCAAAGCCCCAACACATAAGTAGAACTTCTGGGTTCATTCTAGGTGTTAATGCTCAAGAATACATCCTTCACTACGGGCAGCCACCCCCATCCCAGCCATTGAACATAAATAGGAGGATGCTGGTCAGCTCAGGGGTGTGCTGACTGTGAATGATAAAACAAGCATAGTATTTTAAAGCTGCAGACAAAATGTCTACCTTATTTCTTAAAAAAAAACCACTTTTTTCTTTCCCAGGTTCATCTGATGTTTCCTGACCACGTACCAAAGCCTTGTTGTGCTCCAACCAAATTAAATGCCATCTCTGTGCTGTACTTTGATGACAGTTCCAATGTCATTTTGAAAAAATACAGAAATATGGTAGTGCGCTCATGTGGTTGCCACTAATATTAAATAACAATGGTAATAAGAAAAAGATCTGTATTAAGGTTTATGACTACAATAAAAAGTCTACTTTCAGACAAAAGGGGCGTTTCATAAAATTAGTCTGGCTCATTTCATCTCTCTACTTATGTACAATATCATGTATATAGTCACTTTTATTTATTTAAAGGTATATATTCTTCTTTGTGGATGCCTTATCAAGAAAATCTATTTTATAGGTCACTACATTGTACAATAGATCGCCCAGTCTAACTTTCAATGGGATATGCTAAGTCCAATTCCATTCCAACAGTTTTTCTAATACAATTTTTATATAATTTTCTGAAATTAGAACTCCTTTGACTCTTAAATATTGTTGAAGGAAATTGAATGCATTTGGTTACGTTGTGCCAAGGAAAACTATGATATGATATTTATTTAGAAATAAAACTTAAAAAGATAGCAACCCAAACAAAAATTCTTGGATAAACACAATTTTTCTTTTAGAGTTTCTGCTTCGTTAGATAAAGTGAAATGTTGAACTGAATTTGAATAAATAAATGGTAGGCAGAAGATAGAAGCTGCAAGATTGCACATAATTGTTATAACTGTTTGCTTTAACAGAATTGGTGTAACTGTAGGAGCGCGTTCCTTCTTGGCTTGTGGATTGTAGATTTTGCAAAGAGCTCAAAGCTCCAGCAATTTTGTGGAGACAGGTTTGAGCCTGTGTCCATAACTTTCCAAGTTAACGCTAAAAAATTGTAGCACAACCTTCTTACCTCAAATAAATCATGTCTGCCTATTATCTAGAACACTACTGCTGCAGATAATTTTCAGATTTAAAGAGTCCAAAATAAAGAAACATTTACATGTGCTCCACTTCCCTCCCCACTGACAAGAGTCGCTGCATGCCTAAAATATACCGGAGCAAAGATGCCGACAGAGCCATTTTCCTTAGCTCTCCTTTATAACTGAGTTTGCTGATTGATGTGATGCAAGGGATTTTATTTAGAGTAAAAGCACTGAAACTAAACTGGAGGAAATTACCAAAAATCCCAGAATGGCTTTGACAGAATTGCCATTTCCAAAGACCAGCTGAGATCCATTTTTCATATCTTTGAGAATGAGCTCAATGAAAACCTGATTTTGTAAGGGGATTTTGTAAACCTTTCTCCAAGCACAAATAATTCCAAACGGGAAGGTTCTGTTGTGTGTATGTGCATGTGTGTCCTTCCCTCTGAAATTAATTTATTTTCTCTCTCTGTTTCTCTCTCTGTCTTCTAAGGCTTTTCTTTAACACACACTGACTTCTTGAATACTGACGTTTAGATGGATAACTTGCTGTTTCATGGTGGCTCCACGGTTAGCTTTATTTACAGTTCATCTAAAATACTCATAAAGCACCATTTATTATTCACTTTTTTGGGTCTTTCAAATAAAACTTATATCAGAAGTAACTTCAAAAATGTTATGGGTTTGTCATTCAGGTCTATTGCAATGTTGTTTTAAAAGACAGTCTATCTTAAAGAAAATTGGATAATAACTATTTGGGGGGTACGTTAATTAATATATTTTTTGATTAATGGTGTACCATTGTAAGAATAAGAAATGGAAGTCTATTATATTATTCTTTAAATGTGCTGTTTAAAATATATTTCTATATTTTAAAATATATTAAACGTGTGATGCTAGTTTCTACTGTGCTTCTCGATTTGGCTCTTTATTTAAGAGGGATACAAAATGTAAGCAAGTATGTCACAAATGAAGAATATAAGAATATCAGATGTAAAATGTTTGTGGGTTACTGATTCTTTAAGTTGTTTTTAATTGCTAAAACTAGTTTTTGTGTTGTTAATAAATAAGTCACCATTAAATGAACCAAGCAACAATCCATGAATTAATATTTTCTTAATCTATTCAAACAACAAAGGAATTTTAAAAATAGCGAAAGATGATTAGGATGAGAAAATACTTCTCTTGTTCTCTTTCATTTAAGAAGGAATATAATTGACATCAATATTTTCACCTTTTCTCAATTATATATGTACATATATGGAGATGTGGATATACACATATGCACAGATGCTCCGTCACATTATTCTCAAATAGCTATTATAGTAAATTCTTAGTATTACTTTGGTTACCAGAAATCAGAATAACTTTGCCTATTTTAACACAATCCAAACTACTCAGATCTTTTTAGCTGGTTACGTATTGGCTTTTTTGTTTGTGTGTGTCTTTGTTTTTAATTTTTCTGCTTTATATGTATTTTGCTTTGCAAAGTGGCCCTAATCCTTTGTGAAAATAGAAGAGCAAAAAACACAAATACTCAAGTTCTTTAAAACTAAGGCAAAAATAAATCGTCTGCGTTGAACTAAAGAAAGAAGGATAACACAAGAAAGAAAATCCAAAATTATTTTTTCCTTAAGTAAAGAACTCTCGTTTTATAATCCCTGTATCACCATCATCTGAGCCAGAGTCTACTGGCTACTATACAGTCTGGCAAATATCATCTCCCAAGACATTTACAGTGAAGAATTAGCTCACGTTGCATCCCCCTTCAAGGCAGAAGAACTCCTCCTTCCCGAACACGAGTCACCGTCTCACAACCATTCCTTCCAGGGCTCAGTCTATCCAATTCCCATCGCAGATCACCTGCTTTTCTGCGTTTTCTCTTTGGCACTTTTTTTTGGCCTGAAACTTTTTAAAGTTAGAAGTGAAGAAAGCTTTTCTGATAAAACATCTACATTGCTAGGTATACATCTATAAATCTGTATTTTATCAAGTTTCATGACGATCATAGTTGAAGAGAAAGTAGGAAAAGTAACAATCAATGCCAGTATTTATTATTATTTAGGCAGAAAAGTGACACTATATCCAAGTGAGCAATTTAAAAATAGCAAAGGCTTTGCAAAAAATTACTTCCAAGTCCATTGTAGTATTTGTTAAAACCTGGTTAAAAGACGGAGAGTTCAAAGACAGGAGAAACTGGGTCAGATGTAAACTTTTAAAAATACAAAGAAATTTCAGAAACTTTCAAACATGCACGTTAACCTTGTATTGTAGTTTCAATTTGATGGAGGCAACCATCCTCGAAGCTAGCTAGCTTCGAGGTCAGAGTACATACACAATGGGGAGAGGATGGGTGGATGCCCCACACCCCACAGCCTCAAATTCTGCACCTTATCCATAGGAAGATAAGAGAGGGAACACTGCATAACAGCCTCAAGACTCAACCGGTCTAGAAACAAGACCTAAACTGATGGTTTAGTGGGCTGTGAGCCCTGTTTTTTCCCAGTTCATTGTGGCTAATATTACATGGTAGAATATAATAAAAACTACTTAAAAAGTTTGACTGTGTTTATTTTCCTGAAGTACCTATAAAAAAAGAAAAGAATTATCTTCCTTAAACCACAAGATCAATAAGATGTCTTAGATTATAGCTTTATACTTTCTTCAATAAAACACATATAGAGACATGTAATACATAAGTGTATTTTTATGTGTTTTAGAGAAGAGGGAATAAAAATGTGAATATAAAATATTTTAAGTAAATCAATAGAACTTTCTGGGAAGGAAAAATATAAATTTAAACTTTATGAGATGTGTTACAACAGTGGCTTAGATATCACTGGTGAGAAAAATAGTGAGCTGAAAGGTAGATCTGGAGAAATTATCCAGAAGGCAGCAGCATTGAGACAGAGAAAGAGATGGAAAATCTAAAAGACCTTCAAGTCCATGGGGATCCAAGGGAGTTCTAGCATCCGTTTGATCAGTATTCCAGAGAATTGGGGACTATTTTGGGGCTAACAGCCGACCTCTCAATCAAAGCTGCTTTTCAACTTGAAAGTCAGTCAACAGGCAATTATTATCTCCTAATTGCTAAGGAAAAATAAATGTTGTTTGGAATTGTGTATTCAGCAAAACTATTTCAAAAATTAGGGCAAAATAAAAACATCCTCAGGCAAATAAAACTGACAGAGCATTTAGCATCAACAGCAAAGCCACTGCTAAAGGTTATAGCCCAGGAAGAAACAAAATTAACCCCAGAAGGAAATATACACAAAAATGGTGAGCAGGAAAGTGGCAAACATAAGCATAGACTAAAATAAATAACCATGTCTGGTAATTGTGGCTTAAAAAAACAAAAGAGTTAAATAGCATTAAATAGGGTTGAATATGGTAAAATACGTTACAACTACAGAACGTATGTTGGAAGGTGGATGGTTGGAAATATAGGTTTGCATTTCACTTGGTGATAGCGATTAAATTAGACTCATTAACCTCAGGATGCAAAATAGTATATTTTAAACCAGGGTTGGCTAGCTCTTTCTGTAAAGCACGTGATAGTAAATATTGTAGGCTCTGTGTTTCTGTAGCAACTGCTCTAGTCTGCTGCTGCCGTGTGAAAGCAGTCATAGGCAACATGTACACCAATATGTGCAGCTGTGTTCCAATGAAACTTCATTTACAAAAACACGCGCAGGTGGGATTTGGTCCATAGGATGTAGTCTGCTGACCCATATTCTAAGCCAGTAGGGGGAATAATTGCAATATGGCCAAATGCAATCAATTCAACGAAATAAAAAAGAAGAAAAGGATAAAAGAAACATAGCAAAGGGGAAATATTACATATAATAATATGATAGAACTAAATTCAGCCAGTCATCTAATACTAAATGTAAATGGACTCAAAAGATCAACTATTGCTGGATTGGATTGAAATAGTAACTTCAGGGACTGGCCCTGTGCCTGAGTGCTTAAGTTTGCATGCTCTGCTTCAGTGGCCCAGGATTTCACTGGTTGGGATCCTGGGCGTGGACATGACGCCACTTGTTAGGCCACGCTGAGGTGGCATCCCACATGCCACAACTAGAAGGACCCACAACTGAAATATACAACTATGTACTGGAGGGATTTGGGAGACAAAGCAGAAAAAAAAAAAAAAAAAAGATTGGCAACAGTTGTTAGCTCAGGTATCAATCTTTAAAAATAATAATAATAATAACTTCAACCACTAGCTACATTTTGTTCAAAAGAGGCACACCTAAAACTTAAAAACATAAGAAGGTTGATAGTAAAATGAAGGTAAAATATGTAACAGGACAATACCCGTCACAGGAAAACTGAGTTAACCATGTTAATAAAGTGAATTTACATTTTGATGCAAACAGCGATTACTAGAGAAATGAGGATCAAAACATATTGATAACACCTCTAATCACTACTCTCATTTCTAAGCTTATACGTAAGACAGAGTATTCTATGTCTTAGAACTACACAAGCCAAAAAACTGATAGAACTACAAGGAGAAATTAAAAATGCACTTTTTGGAGCCAGCCTCGTGGCATAGTGGTTAACTTCACGCACTCTGCTTTGGTGGCCCAGGGTTCACAGGTTTGGGTCCTGGGCATGGACCTACACACATCTCATCAAACCATGCTGTGGAGGCATCCCACATAGAAAATAGAGGAAGATTTGCACAGATGTTGGCTCAGTGACAATCTTCCTCATCAAAAAAAAAAAAGTTCACCTTTTTAGTGAGAAATTTTAGGGAATCTCTCTCATTAACTGATAGATTAAAAGAAAAAAGATCAGTGAGGATAGAGCAGACATGCCCAATTAACAAACGTGACTTAATGGATGCGCAAACAATATTTAAGAAATACATTATTTTCGAGCAAATATGGAAAATGTCGGAAAATTGATCATTTCAACCAACTTCAAAAGAATAAGTTTGCTAACTCAGACTACTTTTGTGACAAGAATATGAGAAAATATTGGAACAACCTATTTCTTCTTTGTCTTTCTTATTTGAGATGTGCAAATAGACAATGGACCGAGTACGTCATCTAGAAAGGCTGCATCTGTGAGTATAGAGTGCCCTCCTTTTGAATATAAGGACATACTATCATTGCCTATTCAATTTTTGGCATATCTCTCATAACATAGTTTGTAGATTGGCTTTTAAAATTACCTGTTTAAAATTAATAAAGAAAAAAGGATATAACGGCTTTCTCTTCTTAAGGTTATTAAGACTCTGGTGATTAGAAGACTATTTGTCTTAAAGATGAAAGTCCACAATATTGTTCTCAATAATACGTGTAAGTTGTTCCATTTAGGAAATTAAATAAAGCCTATAGGGGCCAGCCCTGTGTCATAGAGGTTAAGTTTGCACATTCCACTTCAGTGGCCCGGGGTTCACGGGTTTGTATCCAAGGTGAGGACCTACGCATCACTTGTCAAGCCATGCTATAGCAAGTGTCCCATGTATAAAGTAGAGGAAGATGGGCAAGGATGTTAGCTCACGGCCAATCTTCCTCAGCAAAAAGAGGAGGAAGATTGGTGGTAGATATTAGCTCAGGGCAATTCCTCCTCAAAAAAAAAAAAACTAATTAAAAAATAAATAAAGTCTATATAAGAGAACAAGCACTTCTCCAAAGACGTTATGATGAAAAGGAAGAATCTTTGAAAAATCTTGGCTGTTGAACCTAATGGCTCCAATGACTCTCACCTCACACTTCTGGAGTGTGAGAACTATTATTAAGTGAAAGTAAATTAAAGTACTTTCTGTGTCCCCAATACACTAATACAGCTTCTGGGTCTTGATAACATTTTCCCATTCATCGGAAATGCCCTCCCTCAATTCTGCCAGCTGATATCCTACTGATTCTTGGAGGCCTTTCTCCTTTGCTACTTCCTCAAAAAGACCAAACACACCAAACCCTTGTCTGAGCTCTCTAATAAACCACTGCCGCTCTCTGGCTTCTGAGACAAGTACAGCCAGCTACTGTAGTTATTTGGGAAAATCTTACACTCCTTCGAGATCCTAAGATGAAGATATCCTACCGTGTTCACTCATTTATTAATCCCTTAAAACATTATCATAAACATATTCTCAGAGTTGATGTTCTATAAGTGATTTGGAAATGAGTAGGAAGTGTCTTAATTTATTATTTTAATGGAAAATAAACAGCGAACATAAAAGGAAGACTGTCAAAACTGAGACAGTGAGGGGACTGAATTCCTCACCTTACAATGAATGTTGCCAAAGTATCTTTCACTTTTAATGCATTCTAATCTGTGTTTCAGTAAGGTTTTTAAAATTTTTTTGAAGAAGATTAGCCCTGAGCTAACATCTACCACCAATCCTCCTCTTTTTGCTGAGGAAGACTGGCCCTGAGCTAACATCCGTGCCCATCTTCCTCTACTTTATATGTGAGACACCTGCCACCGCATGACTTGACAAACAGTGCGTAGGTCCACACCAGGGATCCAAACTGGCTAACCCTGTGCCACTGAAGTGGAGCATGTGAACTTAACCACTGGGCCACCAGGCTGGCCCCTCAGTAAGATTTTTTTCTGAGATTTTATCTTATTCTTTTGTTTGAAACATCTCCCTTTGTTTCTTCATTGCACCTGACTCTCTGGGTTGGTTTCTATGCATTAGGTGAAACAGCCACCTCTCCCAGTCTTGAGGGAGTGGCCTTGTGTAGGAGATGAACCTCGTCGTTCAGCCCTGCCCTAGCTCTCAGTTGTCTCTCCAACCTCTGTGATTGTCCCAGCAGCCTATTTTGTTTTGAATCGCACCTGGCAGCTGAAAGTGCATCATGGCCAGTCAGTATCCCAAAGGGGAGGACCTCAGTCAGCAGCTAGACTCAGGTGGATTAAAAGCCAGACCCTCAGGCAGCAGCTTTTCAAGAATGCAAATATATACAGTCCTGTGGGACCACAGGTGTAAGCCCTGCTGGCCACCAGAGCCAGGTGATGTGGAGGTGTCCCCTGGGTAGCAGGCAGAAAACCAGGGCTCCAGAAGTGTGTATGAGCTCCTTTCTGGTAGACACCGGGGAGCTGTAGCAAGCCAGGGGGAGAGCACAAAGTTGGTGTCCCCAGGGCTATATTCCCTGACAGTCCCTCCGTAGGCCCCCATGTGTTGTGTGTGCCAGACCTGAAGCCGGCTCCTCTAGCCAAAGCTCTTTGGAAAGCAAATAGGCCCTTTCTCAGGAGGACCTGGTGGGTTTCAGCCTGCCGTCTGTGCAGTGCCCTGGGGATGGTAGTTGGCCAAGAACTGTCTCTCCGATTGTTACAGTCCCGTGGCCTCCAGAGCCAGGTGATCAAGGGGCATCCCTTGGGTGGCAGCTGCCACAGGCACCACATGCCTGTAGTAGCTCCCCTCTAGTGGGTACTGGCCCGCTGGAGAGCTGGAGGTGGTGCCCACTGCAAAGATGGTAACCATGGAAAAAGGAAAAAAAAAAAAAAACGGGGGGGAGAAAAAAGAAATAAAAAGAAAAGAAATGAAAATTTAAAAACAGACATGGCACCCTCCAGTTTTGGCAAGGCAGAAGAAGGCAGGAAGATGGCGTCTACCAGCCTCTGTCTACAGAAAGTATCCCAGCAGGCACCTGCCCCTTAGACCAATGCTTCAAAATCAGCAAATGAATCTCTTTCACACAAAGCCTGGATGCTTTTTAAATGGCTGCTTCTGTGCTGGGCCTGGGAGGTGAGTCTGTGTGTGGCTCTTTAAGAACCGGTCCTCACATCTCACATGTAAAGTGGAGGAAGATTGGCACAGATGTTAGCTCAGGGCAAATCGTCCTCACGAAAAAACAAAGAAAGAACCAATCCTCAGATCCCCACAGCCCTGCTGGTCTCCTGTTGGTCCTCAGAGCCAAGTGTCTTGGAGGCTTATCTCTCAAGTGTGGGCCTTGAAAGTTGGGGTGCCCCACGTGAGGGACAAGTCCTTTGCTGCTCAGGGAGATGCTCCAACTTTTGAATTCCCTCCGGATTGTGCTTCAACATGCTTGGGTTGGGGTTTATGGCGAGATTGTGTCTCAGCATTTCCAAGCTGCTTCAACGTGGTTTCCTTCTTGTTGGCCCAACATGAAGGGGTCTGTCTGCCAGTTTTTAGTAGATTTTTGAGGGAATTGTTACATATTTAGCTGTAGATTCGGTGTGTCCATGGGAGGAGAGGAGTTCAGGTCCTTCCTGCGTTGCATCCTGCACTAGCAGCTGCAGAGCATTCTAATCTGGATAAAACAAGGAGCACAGTCTGAGCCCACAGGATGATTTAGTATTCCTAAATTGTAGGAGACAAAAGAAGACCTCTATAAAGGCTCATGCATACGGTGGTGGTACAGAATTGAATGTGGCGACAACAGGAGCGATGCATTTAGGTCTCTGTGGGAAGAACATTCCAGGCAAACGCAGCAACAACTGCAGAAGTATGGTTGGCATTTCTGAGATGTAGCAAGGAGGCCGTTGTGGCCTGGTGGAGTGAGTGATGGGGAGAGAGGAAGGACATGAGTTCAGGCTGGTAGCAGAGAGTCAGAGGGTATAGGGTCTTAAAGGCCACTGTAAGGTCTCTGAATTTTGACTCTGAGGTGCAAAGCCATTTGGAGAGGTTTTGAGTAGAAAAAGTCATGACTGTGTTTTCAAAGGAATGTTAGCCATTGTGAGGAGAGCACTGGGTAGGACGGCAAAAGCAGAAGCACAGAGCACAGTTTAGGGGATAATGAAATGATGCAGTCCTAGAGAGTATAGTAACTCAGACCAGTGTGGTAACTGTAGAAGTGGTGAGAAGTAATGTGAACTTGGAAATATTTCAAAGGTAGTGTTGATAGGATTTGCTAATGGGATGTGAGGGAAGAGTGAGTTAAGGATGACTTCCATTAATAGGGCCTGAGGAAGTGGAAGGAGGGAGGAATCATTTACTGAGCTCCAGCAGAGGAAGGGGAGGGATTGCCCCAAGGGGTTGAGAGTTTGATTTGGGGCATGTTAACTTCTGAATGAGACATTCAGAAAGTGCTTAGAAATACAAGTCCCGAGATTACAGGAGAGGTCCTGGCCAGATATAAACCTGTAAGTCATCAGCGTATGATGGCATTTAAAGCCATGCAGTCAGTGAGATCACACTGCAGATCCAGGTACCTGTGGTAAATGGGAAGGCTTCTCCAGCTTTTATTACTCACAGCTTGATCACACCCAAGGTCTGTCTGTGGGAAACAGATATTGACATGAAGACAATGAACTTAGTTCTGTCCTGTCTGCCACAGGGCTTTGTGGTCAGCTTCTCTCTCTTTACCATGAAAGGTCAAGTGGAACTTCCTATCAGTTTTGCAGAAAATACAATTTAGGTGTTAGTTGATAAAACATTTTTGTCTAATTTTGTAATACTAATGCTGGCTGTGTATTTAAAATAGTTCAAGGAGCTTCGGGAAAATGAACACAGCAGTGAGAAAAAAAAAGATGGATGAAGCTGACTATCTGGGAACAATTGTGTAAAATGTCATTGGCAAAAAAGTTCTTAATGAAGAACAAAAAAGTAACACATGATTTTCCACCAATTCTATACATGTAATGAGGAAGGAAAAGAGCTTTAATGGTAGCATAAAAGGTTTAGGAGAGACATAAGGAAGCCATCTCTGATTTAAAGTGCTGCTGAATATTAAAATGGCTTTCTAAGAAAGACTTTGAAAGACATTTCATAGAAGCCCTGTAGATTTTGCATGTGTGTGTGTGAGGAAGATTGGCCCTGAGCTAACATCTGTTGCCAATCCTCCTTGTTTTGCTTGAGGAAAATTGGCCCTGAGCTAACATCTGTGCCAGTCTTTCTTTATTTTGTATGTGGGATGCCGCCAAAGCATGGCTTGATGAGCGGTGTCTGTGTCTGTGCCCTGGATCCAAAGCTGTGAACATGGGCCACCAAAGCAGAGTGCACGAACTTAACCACTAGGCCTCTGGGCCGGCCCCAGAAGTACTGTTGATTTTTGATCATTCCTATCACTCAGCATAGACAAGACACAATTCTGCCTTGAACTCTTTGACTGTAAGTTCCTTTGTGTACTATTAAAATTTCTTTCATTCACATAGCTTTATTTTGGGCTGAAATTATAGCCATTTTCTGGTTGTGAAGCTGAAACCTGTTTTGCATTAGGATTAGTTAGTAAAGAAGTTTGTTTTTTAAAGAACTGTATATACTAACACAAAAGAATTTACATCATGAGGAAACAATGTGAATATCAGTCCAAAATTTTCTAGATACTGTGGTATTCGTGCAACTATTCTGTAGGTGGATAATGTTATTACTGGGTTAAGGTCTTTTATTTACCATTACAGATAATCATGTATCATGTGTTAATACTAATTATAAAAATAGAACATAGTATTTTTTTCTGATACCTTTCTTTAATCTGTACTGGTTGCTTTTATTTCAGTTTTACTAGCTTTAAATATCAGTGCCTCATATTTTGTCTCTAGAGCCTGAAGAAGTCTTTTAAGTATGCTCTGTATTTTATCTGTTTTATTATTCAAAGTTTCTAACAGCTCTCTTAGGGAGTGCTGTATCCTAGATGATGTTGTGGGAGTTGATTTAGAAGGGCTTAGCCAAGTCTGTTGCATGTTGAACTAGGAGGAACGTTTTGAAGAAGTCTGTTTTCTTACTTTACCTTTCAAGCATCTCCTCACAAGGATGTGGAGAACGCCAGGCAATCAAATCAGGAAGACAGATGCTTAATCTGTTTTGAGAGAAGGGTACCAACCCAGTTTACTATAATGTTAACTGTGAAAAAGAAAATGAAATTGGAAAAATGCTTTTCGTGAAAAATCTGTATAAATTGGCACATGTGTAATACTCTATGGTCTAAAAAAGTAGCTTTCCTTGATGAAGAGTTTAAGTTCCTACTAACTAACTAATTTTACATGAGACATACTCTAAAGATAATAAGACAGAAAAAACCTAAAATAATGGATGATAAAAGGTATAGGAACAATCCAATAGAAAAGTGAGGAAAAACTTAAATAGAATTTCCCAAAAAAGGAAGAGCAATGGCCAAGTAACGTGTGAAACAATGTCCAACCGCACTACCGTTGATGAAAAGGCAAACAAAGACCACAATGAGTAACATTTCACACCAGAGTGGCAAATAGTTTTTAAAGAATGTTTTAACATTGACAGTTGGAGAGAATATGGATCATTATGCTGCTAATGGCAATAAAAATTGCTAAAATAATTTTGAAAACATTTGAGCATAATTATGTAAAGAAAATTCACATACTATATCACCTAATGATTTCTTTTCTTTTCTAAATCTTCACCATGGAAACACTTGTGGAGATCTGAACTAGGAAATTATACAAGAAAATTTATGACAAAACTGTTAATTTGAGCCAACAATAATAAAAAAACAAATAAATGTATGTATGTTACAACTAAAAACCCAGACATGACACAGATGTTCATCTACAGAAAATGGAAAAATACATCATATTATATAGCAGTGAAAATGAATAACCCGCAACCCTATGGATAAATCTTACAAATATGTTGAAAACATAAAGTACATCATAGAAGATTACATATGGTATGATATAATTTTTATATATCTCAAAATAAAGCAATACTAAATATCCATCTATATGTACACACACATTAAAGAACAGCAAAGGAATGATTTAAAAAATTCACTATTCAAGATAATGGGAAAGGGATGGGAAAGTGGTTTTAATTGAGGAGGGGGCTATTGATAATGCTATTTCTTAGTATGAATTACCATACAAATGCTTGTTTACTAATATTTCTAAAAATGCATGTATATCGTGTCTCAGCTTTTGCTGTGTAAAAGAATTCTTTTACATCTTAGTCAGTTACAACAATGATTTCTTAGCTCACAATTCTGTGGATCAGAGATTTGGACTCGGCTCAGCCATGATTGTCCTACTGCTCCTGTCTGGACTTATGCTGGCACTGCAGTCAGTTTACACATCGGCTGGGGTTGCGTGGTCTAAGAGAGCCTCATTCACGCCTGGCAGTTGGGGCAGGCTGTTGGTTGGTGCTAGCTGGTTAGCTAAATGTTGTAGGGGTGGCTAGGCCACATGTCCCCAGTCAGCTAACCCAGGCTTATTTCCATGCTAGTGGTTACCAGATTCCTGGGAGAAGTTAGAAAGCACAGCCTGTTGTGCAAGCCCTTTTCATGGTCTTGAATCACATTTGCTATCGTCTCTTAAGGCAAAGCAGGTCGTATGACCAAGCCCGGAGTCTATGTGGGAGGGAAATACATGAATATAAATAGGCATGAACAAACTGGGTGCTGTTACTGCAATAATCCACCACATTCATTTTTATACATTACTTTGCATATATTCAATATTCCATAATAAAAGTCTTAAATTTTAAAAAAATGATGAGCCCCTATAGTGAGATATAGGTAAAGAATTCAGCATGCTTAATGGAGGAAGAGTTATTCTGGTTGAAGCAACCAAGTCAGGCTCTACAGCAGAGGGAGCATTTGACATGACTTGATGAATATGTAGGCTTAGGGTTTGGCAAGGTGAGGCTGCATTACAGTCTAGCAGAATAAATAAGCTTGAAGCAAGAAAGGAAAAGGCTGAAGGGGATTGCTTTATGCTTTAATTTCACTGAAACAGTAAGGTTTAAATGACAGCTATTGGAAATAATACCCTGTATGAAGGAGGGTGTCAGCACAGGGACTTGAATGATAGGAGGAAGGGTATGAAACTTATTTTTTGGCCATTAATTAGCCATTATTGCGACTAATATAAGCTATCAGGCAGCAGTGTGAGAGCAAGTATTTGTAGGAAACCCATCTAGAAGGTTAAAACAAAATCTTGGCAAGAAAGAATAGCAAAAAGGATTTTATTTGCATGTCAATTCTCATCTATGGGTAAAGGCTGCCTGGAAGTTTATTTGCTGAGAAAGGTCATATGGTGAGTTTACACATGGTTAAAAAATAAAAGAGGGGGCTGAGCTCCATTCTGCGACTTCCCTAGCTCTAGATCTTATTATTTCTCCTCACTCCAGCTACGGTTGCCTCCTAACAAGCCTCCAGCTTGATTGTTTTCCGTGACAAATCAACTAAGGATTAGGTAACTTCTGTCACCAGAATAATTTATCCAAAACGTAATTCTGATCATGATGTTCACCTGCTTCAAACTGTTCATTGACTCCCCATCTCCTCGAGAATAAAATCCTAGGTCCTTAACATGCCATACAAGACCCCTAATGTCCTGGGTGGAGTCTGTCTCCTCATTCTTAATTGGGAATAATAACAATAACTATCTGATTGTCCTTGTGAATATTAGTAATAATA
The DNA here is from genome assembly GCF_041296265.1 of Equus caballus. Lineage (NCBI taxonomy): Eukaryota > Metazoa > Chordata > Mammalia > Perissodactyla > Equidae > Equus > Equus caballus. The sequence goes on along the minus strand of NC_091703.1, from coordinate 56,360,438 downwards.
TTTCAAGTAATATGGTATAGTTCTTGGCACATAGAGAGAAATTAGTGAGTGGTAGCTATAATTCTTGTGGCAAAAGAATCCTGAGCAAACTCCATCAAAAATTCCCCTGGGGTATGACGGTAGTAAGCAAGAAGTGAAAAAGGCAAGCAGATTAGCTCACAGAGTTCACTGCATGCAACCTAGCCTTGGAGAAAGTTATTTTAATCATGGACAATAAAATAAAAGCTATTTTAAACAGTGTGGTGTCTTTCAGATGATTTCTGAATCAAGAATCTGATCAAGTGTCCTGAGTTTGTGCATTTATCAGGATATGATGCTACTCTGTAAGTCTTTCTCTTGCATCTTGACCATGTTCTTAGAACTTTCCTCCTGCATCCCTGAGATCCCAAGTCCATGTTAGACAGACCGGTGAAAAGAATGTGAAGATGATCCTTTATTTCTTTCAAATGAACCTACCTGATCCCTGAGAAGTAAACATTACTTAAAGAGACAGAACTTGTGCTTTGCCAAACATTGCACAAAATGATGCATGAAATGGTAGGAAATCAGAAAAGCCTGATACTGTAACTTTATTCATGATTATTATTAGGATCTTTGTGAAAGTTATAAGCTGAGTATAAAAACTTTGAAATTGGAATCTAAACAATTTCAGGGGGAAGAGCTTATTATTCAGATAATTGTGGATAAATATGTAAATTTGTTCAAACCAAAAGCAAATACTAAAACTATTGAGGCTTGTTCATCTTCACTGTTTACCTTCTGTTGTATCAGATGTATGTGGCTCTTAACAAAGAATTTAAAAATGAAGGGCCGGCCCTTTGGCTGAGTGGTTAAGTTCTCATGCTCTGCTTTGGCGGCCCAGGGGTTTCGCCGGATTGGATCCTGGGTGCGGACATAGCACTGCTCATCAAGCCATGCTGAGGCAGCATCCCACACAGCACAACCAGAGGCACTCACAACTAGAATATACAGCTCTGTCCCGGGGGTCTTTGGGGAGAAGAAGAAGAAAAAACAATGAATGGGGGTGATGCAGTGAAGAGAACAATTTAGAAAGGAAAGATTAAATAGAAAAATTACTCTAGCTGCAATTTAGAAGATGGATGGGAGGCAGAAAACCCGGGTGTGTGAATGTCCATTCTCCACATTCTTGGTTATCTTTTTCTGCCTGATTATCGCATTCATGCTATGGTGCATTTGTGTCTGCTAGGACCCCTCATTAAAAGAAGATGCTCAAGTGCTGACCTGTGGTATCAACTTTTCTCCAAAGAATGAACCTCAGATACCACATTCACCTAAATCACTTCCCCAAATGGGCAGTTTAGAAGAGGTGTTTTCTGAGAGATGTCTTTATGGATCAAGAAAGATTTGATTATATTGAAATTAATTGTGAATGGTTTGTGTAAGATGCTTAAGGGATAAATAGTATTATATATGTTTTAAAGCAAATGAAAACCACCAATGACAAAATGCAATGGCTCTTGGGGCCCATGGAATTAGAGAAGGCAGCCATAGAAGAAGCTGGAGCAGACTCCTCTGTGCTGCAGTGGGGGTGACGGTAGAGTGCATTCGCAGACCCAGTGATTCACCCTTCTATGTATGCTCCGTCATCGTTGGACTTTGAAATTCTCCTCAGTAAAAAGATGAAGTGTATTTGTTCACTCCTTGCCTCTGAACCTGACCACATAACTTACTTTGTCTAATGGAAGATTTGTGGGTGTGATATGAAAAAAGCATTGAAAAGCACTTGTATGGGTGTGCTTTCTCTATTACACATCTACTAATACCATAAGGGTAGGTTTAAGCTAGCCTGCTGTTCCGGGAAAAGGATAAGTAACTCTTGGAGCTAAGCATCCGTGGACACATCAAAGAGTCCAGTCAAGATCAACAGAGCTGCCAAGTCTTGCCCAGTTTAGATTAGCTGACTCATGAGAAACCTCAAGACTTGTGTGTAAATAAATGCTTATTCCTGTATGCTGTTGAGATTTTTGTGGTTGCTTGTTACAGAGCATTATTGTGGATCTGACTTACTGATACAGAGCTGTAAACATAAGGTGGAATTTTGTTCCAAGGGCTCTCTTCTCCTTTTCAGTGATGAAAGACACTTGGTTGATACAACAAAAGCCCCAGAGTTTGGGTATCATTATGTTCTGGTTTCTCAGAAATGTTAGTTCTGGGCAAGCACAGAGATGTTTTATATAGCTTATTTCTAGAATGAATATAAATGTCCAATATCTCTCATATGTTTATTATTTTTCCATGGGAATTAAACTAAAGATCTACTTTTAGGATTACATCCCATATTACGGTATGATAAAAGAGAAAGAAACCAAAGTTAATTTTTGTTGTACAAGTCAAATAATTTTCAATGTGGTTATCCAATCACAAAGGTAATTATTATCATTAAATTCTTTAAACAAACATCATTTACTTACAGTTGGAATTATTTTCCTGATTTCTTTTCCTTTAATTTTGCAGATAGTAAATATATAGTACTATATCGTGTACTTTATTTCCCTTTAGTCCTCACGGCAATTAAGAACAACTGGTGCATTCCTGTTGAAAGTTCCCAAATTGTCACTCTGGGGAGCTGAAGCTCAAGTTATTTCCCAAGAATAATAAGAAATTTCCCCCTTATTTTGTGTCAAAAGAATAATTACTTAGTGACAGTCTTTAAAAAACAGGATAGTTTATAGTTTAATTACATGGTAGAAGGATCCTGATTCTTGGATGCTGTCTCGTACTAGCTGATGTATCTTGTTTCATGAACATCTGTATAGCCATGGGCCATTGTTCCTTATACATTCTCATTAACATAAAATTATTTTTTTTTTAATAAAGTGGTTAATTGTTTATTCTCTGGTGGGAGATATATTCCAAAACAATTCATTTCACAAATCCGAACTAGAAACTTTTTCAAAGGAGCATACTATGGTGAATAAAATACATTAGAAAAGTATTTGCTGTGTTATGTCCGCCAAGGGCTGATCTTGAGAAATATGGTGGAGTAAAAACAATACATTGCTCTTCTCCTGTCCCTGTCCCTCTTCCTGAATATTTCCTTCTTAGAATATCATACCCATTCTGGCACTTCTCTCCCAGGTGTCTGGAAGGCTCGTATACCTTAAGAGTCCAGTTTAGACAAGGCTGTCTGGGTCTCTGATGCCAGAAACTCCTTTTGTCTCTTCCCTGCTCTACTTAAGCAACCAAATACCATATACTACTGGGCACCATTTTTGTTTGGTCCTGCTCTTAACATATTTACTTTTGGGAAGTCGGAAGGGTAGTGTCACTAGTTTAATATCTCATCCTAGCTCAAGTAATATATTTCAGTTTCAGCAGATTAAAGATAAAAAGAATCACAGAAACTCTTTGGTGAGGAAGATATTTTTGTATAGCTGGCTCATATGGAGTTCCTTTTCTTGTCCAGGGCTCAGCTCTCAAGGACTTAGTCTCTGTAACATTAGCCTTGGACCCCTGACCACACTGTCCGTCACAGAATTCCAAGAAATGGCATTCTGTCTGACATTTTCTATGACAAGAACAACATCAGCAGCAACGATAACAAGGCATAACCTCCAAACTAGCAACAGCGGTGATAAACTGTTGAGACTTTCTTAAAAATTCTGTATCACACATAAAAAAACAAAGAAAAGGGAGCTCAATATAAAATAAATTTCTTAGCAGCCTTTATATTAGCAGAGAGGAAAAAAAATACCGTATATGCTGAAGAGAAGAGTGTTAAAACCAATACAGGAAGAGTATAAAGATATTGATCATGGGGCCATATATCTCCTTTCCCAAGCATCTCAGTTAGTAATTTAATTTAGATGGGGATCTTTTACAAATAATGTATTAAAATTTTAAAATTTTGACTGGAGTAGTTCTGACTCACAAAAGGGATCAAGCTAATTTAGTCACAATTTCTCTCACTTGGATTTCAACCTAACTAACTGAATACACAAACCAGAACTCTCGAGCTGATTTATAAACATTTTATTATGAGACTAAAACCTCACTTTTACCTTAAAATCTTTAAATACAATTTAAAGTCCAGGAAAATTAAGTATAAGTGCTTTGGATTTACGGTTTAACCTTGAATATCTTCAAGGAAAATCCTCGTAATCCTTATAATCCAAGAAATGTGACTTTATTCCGTCACACTGAATAGATATAACTTGAGTTTGTTTTCTAGTTGGGATATAAGTGAGGGTAGTTTACAGGGTAGAGAAATAGTTTAATTTCAGCAATAGGATCCTTATTTTAGAATCAACAATTCTAAATCTAAGATTGTATAACAATATGAAAAATCAATTTCAAACCTCATCTCCTGTACCAATGAAAGTTTTGAATTCCCATCATGCAATTACCCAAGTTCCATGTTAATTTAATATGAGTAAAATGAAAGAAGGGTGAAATAATAAACAGCTGGTTAAATCTTTACATGTTTAAGTACCACATTGATTTGATGAAATAGGCAATTACTTTTTCATCTGGTGAAGATGATACATGATACACTTTTTCTACAAAAGCTGATGGAAACTTCTTTGTGGAATCAGAAGAGTGTGTTGGTGGGAAGGAATTTGTTACCTAGATTGGATATTTTGACTGTCCCATATTTTCAAGGTAATTATTTAACCAAACAGTATATCTTGAGCCAGTTAATCTTTAATGATCTAATTGCCATAATTGTATTTTTATCCGCTTTAGCCTAGGGAGGTCAAAGTATTTAATGAATATATCTAATGTATTAAATATTTTATATTTATTAAATATGTGTGTATCTGATATTTAGGATTCTATATCTGTCCTACAATATGAGACCGTAAGTTTCCTCATGAAGGCAAGGATGTTTTGTGTATGTGTGTTGTATTATCCCTCAGACTTCTAGCAACTGTCCAGGTGCCAATATAGTCATTAGTCACTTAACAACGGGGATATGTTCTGAGAAATGCATTGTTAGGCCATTTCATTGCTGTGTGAACATCATGGAGGGCACTTACTCAAACCTAGATGGTATAGCCTACTAGATACCTAGGTTACACGGTACTAATCTTATGGGACCACCATATGTTGTCTGCAGTTGACCAGTATGTCACTGGGTAGTGTGTGACTGTATATTATACATCACTCAAATATAAATGAGTAGATGAAAGAAATAAAGAATGAAACAATCCCATTCAGGTTTTTTCACTTATTAGGTAAAGGGCGGAGATTTAGACTTAAGGATATGTGTTATTGGAATTATTCCTTGAGCTTATTATTTACTATTTAGATTTGTGGGAGTTTTTTTTCCTGTAAACTTTCCAAATCTAGAATTACTCACTTGCCTTTGATTTCTTTATACCGTTTATACTGTCCCCTAGCATGAGACTCACAGTACCCCAGATCTTTGCCTCCAAAGGGCATTTGCTTACTGATGACCTTAGATAGTACCTTTAATCAGGTGCCGTCACTTCATGTTAGGAGCTGTTTGAGTCCCATCTGGGAATATTAATGCGACTTCCACCACCTTCTACCCTATTCCAGTCAGATGACCAATACCGAATTCCTTACATTTTCCTGAAGGTTTTTTCTCGCAATCCATTTGCTATGTTTTTCAAAACTTATGTTGCAACAAATGGAAACTGACTATATCTTATTCAAAACAGGGCTTTTCTAGATAGAAAATTAGAAATTAGGGTCATAGAGAATCAAGTGATTGCTGGAACCTAGGATTGGAAAATGGACATTTAGAGAGATACTACCTCTCCAAAATCCTGGACCTGTAACGGCATGGTTTCTAAAGGAAGATTAGGTGAATGGAGGTGTGGTGAACAATGTCAGTGCTGATCCAAGAACCCTTTGCACAGTTATGTGTTTTCCTCACCTCAGGCAGAGAGCCAGAAATACCTGGGAATGTAACTATAACTAACAATCAACAGGGGCAGGCATGGCAGTATGCAAGCTTCAGGGCCCTCACCTCAGGTGGAGACAACTCTGAGGCAGTTCTCACCCTGTAGGGTGCTCCTGTGGGATCAAGCCAAAGACGCTCTCTGATGGATTTTGCCTGAGATTTCAGCTTTGCTTGATGCTTCAGTTTCCTATTGTAGCCGTAACAAATTGCCACAGACCCAGTGGCTTAAAACTAAACAAACTGTGCATCAGAAGTCCAAAATTGGTTCCTTTGGGCTAATAAAGTGTTGACAGTGCTGTGGTCCTTCTGGAGACTCTAAGGAAACATTGTTTCTTTGTCTTTTCTAGATCCTAGAAACAGTCTTCATTTCTTGGCTTGTGGGCCCTTCCTTCATCTTCAAGGCAGCAAGATAGCATTTTCAAATCTCTCTAAGTCTTTGACATTCCCGTCTCGTTCTTTCACTTTTAAGGGTCCTTCTGATTGTAGTTAGCTTGCCTGGAATATCTAAGGTAACTTCTCTATCTCAAGATCCTTAAATTAATCACAGCAGTAAGGTTCCCTTTCCGTGTAAGATAACATATTCATAGGTTCTGGAGATTAGAATGTGACTTTTTTTGGGGGGGGGGCATTATTCTGCCTATCACCCTTGGCATCCTCCGTCCCTGCCCCCCTATTCCATGATTGTTTCCCCTAGCAGCATTTCCTCAATAAATCACTTTCACAGGAATCATTATCTAAGGATATGGTTTTGGGGAACATGACCAGATACAGGACATTTGACAATAAAAAATGACAAATATCTATTAAAGCCCATGTCTGTAATTGATTCGGGGAAGCTTCCGTTTTGTATGTTTACCTCTCTTCCTATCCGTGGTTTCATTGATATAATTGGGACCTACATTTTAAATAAAGAATCAAAACACAAGAGTGTTAGGAAACAGGAAATAGAGCTACCAGTGGACCAGAAACTTTAAGCAAACTCTGGAAACTAAAAAACAGGTGGGATGGAATTAATGGAGAAAACAGAGCTGGAGAATCCAAGCCAAGATTCCAGAAGTGAGAGCAATCAATCCTCATGGAGCCCATGAGAAACTCTAAGATCATTGACAACACAAAGACTGGGAGAGGGTCCTCGGAATCATCAGGGAAATTAATTAATGACTCCTTTAGGAATAGCTGGGCCTGGAGACACCTATTCCTTCCCCTCATCCTCTGCCATATACACAGTTGATATGACAGACAGCAGTAGTATTTGCCTTCAGGCTAGGACCTAACTCCTGTCTTGGGAGGTATTCTAGAAGGAGTTTGGGCCTGTGAAAGAAGTGGAGAAGGGTTTGAAATAACTCCAGACCTTTACATCCGACAAAGAGAAAACATTTTAAAAGAAGAGAGAAAGAAAGTGAGAAAGAGAGGGAAAAAAAAAAGAAGAAAAAGTAAGTTCCATCTGGTAGTGGAATACAATAAATTACTTTATCCCCAGAGTAAAACTCTCTTTAATTTGATAATTGATGGGATCTCTAGCTGCCTGCTCCATATCCAAGCACTCTCCAACAGTATTGATCTGTTGACATCACCCTGCTGTCTAACAGAAAGCAATAGTTGGCTTTCTCATTTAAGGGAGAAGCTCTTGGGAAAATAGACAAACATGACTAGAGGGAAAATCCATGAATCAACTTTGTACTTTTTGCGTAAATGTGAATGAAGAACTAAGATCAACACATATTTGGAAAAGGCACACACAGAGACACACACACACACACACAACATAAATAGAAGGAAGAAAATATATCCACTAACTCCAGAGGAATCAAAAGTGATATATGGAACAAAGAGAATTTTTAATTTCTAACAGGGTTAGATATTTCAGGGTTTCATATTTGATGCAATTGACATTTTGGGTCAGATAATTCTTCTAGGGGGCTTTCCTGTGAGTTGAGGATATTTAGCGATATCCCTGACCTATACTTACTAGATACCAGTAGCAACCCTCACAACTGTGATGTCTCCGGATGTTGCCCAATGTCCACTGGGGTGCTAATTCACTTGAGAAACACTGGGAATATTCAGAGAGACATAGGAGACTATTATATAAATAAATTAAGACTAAATTGTTCTAAAGAATGAGCAATTAGAAATCAAAACAGAAATTTGAAAGAAAAAAATTTTCCCCTAAATTGAAACAAATCAAATCAATGGACCAAAGAATAAAATGGGTCCGGCTAAAAATCCAGACTAGTGATCTATAACATAAAAACAAGGAAGTCTCCCACAATGCAGAACAGACAAATGTGAAAATAACATGGAAAAAAATGTGAGAGACATGGAAGATAGATCTCAGAAGTATTCCAAAACAAGTCTAGAAGCAGAAGGAGAGAGACAAAAAGATGGAAGAAACTAACCAAATGATTAATAAAAGGAAATTTCCCCAAGCTACAGCAAGACGTAGTTCTTCAAATTGAAAGAACCCATAATTGCCAAAAGAGATGAACTAAGGAAGTTCTACACATGAATGCCTCCTGGTGAAAAACCAAAATCCCAATGAACAGGAAAATGAATTCCAAAATCTTTTGGAGAAACAGATTAAACACAAGAAATAGATTATACACTAATGAGCTAAAGATGAATCAATGAATCAAAGATAACATTGGACACTAGGAAACAACAGAGAAACGACTTCAATTTCTTTTACAAAATAATTCAACTTAGAATTCTATACCAAGCCCCATTATCAAGAAAGTAGGAGGACACAATACAGACATTTAAAAATACATAGTGGTGCCGGCCTGGTGGCGCAGCGGTTAAGTTTGCACGTTCTGCTTTGGCGGCCTGGGCTTTGCCAGTTCGGATCCCAGCTGTGGATGTGGCACTGCTTGTCAAGCCATGCTGTGGTAGGCATGCCACATATAAAGTAGAGAAAGATGGGCACGGATGTTAGCTCAGGGCCAGTCTTCCTTAGCAAAAAGAGGAGGCTTGGCAGGAGATGTTAGCTCAGGGCTAATCTTCCTCAAAAGAAAGAAACATAGCACTTCAGAATATTTCCTGCTCATGTATCCCTAGTAAAGGTAAAATTAGTCAAGCAAAATGAAAAAGAGCACTATAAGAAGAGCAGGGCTTCAGATAAAAGAAGAGTGATAGCTGATTCGGACCATGAAAGCAAAACGAAAGCTGCAAACCTTAGTAGAGAATATCGCACCTCGGCGTTTGTCACATTTTTCTTTGAGTTTCAGGAACTTTAGTGACGTAGGAATGCATTTTTTTCCTAGAGGTTTAATCTCATTTTTTAATTCTGCATTAACTTACATTTATATAACCCTAATACGCTAAATTTTGGTTTTATGCTTTATATATTAAAATGAATTTTTCATCAAATCAAACAAAACTGTAATTGAATTTCTGACCAGAATGCTGAGAGAATAACAAAAAATATAGATATAACTGTTCTAGTTACTTATCGCTGACCCCAAACCTAGTAGCTTGAAACAATAATTTTGTTATTATTGTATCTCATGGTTCTGGGTATTGACTTGGCTCAACTACTCTGGGTCTCATGTTGCTCCAGTCAGATGGTGGCTGGGACTAGAGTCATCTCCATGGCTTCCTCACATGTCTGTTGGCCGATTTTGGCTGTCAGCTAGGACCTCAGCTGGGCCTGTTGGCTGGAACATTTGCAGATGGCCTGTCCTTGTGATCTGGGTTTCTTCAGAGCATGGGGCTGGGTTCCAAGAAGGACTATCCCAAGAGAACCATGAGAAAGCTGTATTGTCTTTTATGACCCGCCCTTGAAATCAAGTAGCATCACTTCTGCTGTTTTCAAAAGCATGTGAGATTCAAGGGGAGGGAACAAGCATCCTACATCTTGATGAGAGGAGGGTCAACGTAACATTGGAAGATGAGAGGTGGGAGATCTTAGCTTGGAAAATACGATCTGCTATGGTCACCAACACACTTGGGATGTAAGTGGAGGAGGGTAATGGAGTGCAATTTTGGTAAATTCCTCATCGTTTATAGTGGCTAAGCAATAGATATATTCTACATCAAAATAAAGGAGTGTAAATATACTACTTAAAGTCATGACTGTAGCATTGGATGATGTAAACAGCAGGATTTGCCAGTTCTGGGAGAGCATCTGGGGGCACGGAATGTGGCAGAGGAGGTTTTTTTAAAACTCTGCCAGTATCACTCTTTTGAAATGTTATATGAATTTTTATTTAGATACATAATAGAATATAATAAATTATATGAACTTTTACTTACATAAAATAGTTTCATAAAACAAACAAATGACGCAAGGTCAGTATTCAACAATTACAGCCATTTATTTCATCTCAAACAACAAATATTCATTGAGCACTAACTGAATGCTTGTCACTGCATTTTAGGTATAGGTCAAGAGATTTTAGGTATGGACACAGAGCTGGAAAGAAAGTTAACATTTATTTGGCCTAATTTCTTAATTCTTGCAATGGGAAACTGAATCTAAGAGGAGATGCCTGCTTTGCCCAGGATCATGCAATTTTTTTAGTAGTAAAACTCTTAAAGGCAGAATTCTAAAGGTGTTGCCCCAAGCTTCCCTTCCCTGGGTTATTTAATCAAACACTAATCTAGGCACTACTGTTAAGGGACTTTGCAGGTGGAATTAAGTATGCCAGTTAGATGACTTTAAAATAGGGAGATTATCCCGGATCATTTGGTTGGGCCCAAGTTAATTACCTGAATTCTTCAAAGCAGAAGATGAAGACAGAAGAGCCAGACAGAGGGAGGCAGTGGAAGAGGAAGGCTGGAGAGATGAGGCGGGAAGGGAAGTAAAGTATGAGAAGACCTTGACCAACATTGCTGCTTTGAAGATGGAGGAAGGAGGGCCAGTGAATATGGCGGCCTCTAGAAGCTGAGAAAAATCACCAGCTGGAAATGGGGAGCTCAGTCCTACAATCGCAAGGAACGACCTGAATGATCTGCCAACAATCTGAATGATCCTGGAGGCCCATTCTTCCCCACAGCTTACTGATGAGAGCCTATCCTGCCAACACTTTGATCACAGCCTGGGAAATTCAGACAAGAAACCAGTTGCGCCAGTCGAGACTTCTGACTTACAGAACTTGGAGATAATAAATTTGTGTTGTTTTAAGCTGCTAATTTTGTCGTAATTTGTTATGGCAACAATAGAAAAGGAATACAAACACTAAAACGGAAACCAAGTTCTTCTGACACCTCGTTTTGTTCTCCCTTAAGTGGACAAAAAGTAGAAGAGACAGTCTTGTCACTCAAATTGTTTATAATTTAGTTTGCTAGGAAAAAACCACATGTACCTCTGAAAAGAAAATGTCAAATGAGGCAGTTGAAAGCAACAGTCTTTTACGTGCCAGACTTTCTCTAGGTCGCCCTCAATAAGTTCCTCAAATTCAGCCTTTGGCAACAATCCCCCTACTAGATGATTATACACGACCCCTCTCTGCTTGGCTTCCATCTACTTTTCCCAGCCCATTTTCTATGCTTCTACATCCTGATGTGTTCTCTAGTCCCCTGAAGTTGACTCACTTCTATAGCTTAGTCAACTCTGCTTCCAGCTCAATTCTTGATTCCTTAGCCTTCTCTTACCTCAGTCTCCCCTACAGCTTGTGGTAAACATTTGCTTTCTCTGCTCATCCTCTGGGATCCAGTGAATGACCCCACTCCCAGCCCAAGTGTGAATATTTGGTCAATGCACCAAGTTGGACTAAAGCCTTCCTTTTACAATTATGGCTGACATTCTTAAAAACAGGAACGGCTATATTATAGAATGCGATTTTAAGTCAGTGGAATATTTCTCAGACAGGTTACATTTTCCTTTGTGCAACTGACATTTCTAAAACAGGTCACACTATATAGGTCACTGACACTATAGTACATGCTTCAGGGCATTCTATTTTGGCATGATTGACAGTCACGTCTACATTTTTGTGCTATGATGGTGTGTATAAATGTGCAGAAATGAATATATAGTGTGATTTCAAGCCATCAGTCTTCTAAACTTAAAAATGTAACACTAATTTAAGCCCAAATAGGTAAACTGTTGAAATTTTCACAATGACAATGTTATATATATGGAAATAGGAAGTAACTATGGATTTTAGTAAAAACTAGAGTAAACACCATTAACAGATAATTCAAAAAAGCTAACAAAGTATTAAAGTTAATGTGTGGGACTCTGCTATGTTTGAAAAGAACATTGCATTTCCCAGCTTTTAGAAATAACTTTATCGCTCCCTTTCTCCACTCCTAAGCTTCACTTTGTCGAATATCCTACTCTAGTCCTAGTCTATACTTATATTAGTAACATAAGTGTACCATTAATGACATTTGCCCAGGAAAAAAGGCTGTGTGGAAAGCGGTTTTCAAAAAGCATAAATGTGTAGTCCCCAAATCTGTACAAAGTAAGAGTTATTTTTCTCTTATTTGTCCCATCTCTTCTTTTTCAGCGCCTTCCTCCCTCTTCTGTCATAGAGAGTTCCTTGCAGATACTTCAGGGCTAAAAGGGTGCCTGGTATGTCCTGCTAACTTGGTGATCTCATAGTCATTCATATGCTACACTTGTATTAATTTCAGGCAATTTAATCACTTAGAAGGGGAGAAAAATGTAATTTTCCCCTAGTTATTAGAGACATTCTCTTTGGTTCTAATGCTGCTTTGATGAAAGTAGACTTCTTCCTTTGACTCTTCTCTCAAGGAACAAATAAGATACACAGAAAATTGAAAATTACTCCCTGTCTTTGCAGTGTTGAAGGCTTTCATTGGGGTAAAGAGTGAAGAGTTTGCAGAATCTGTATTAAGGCATTTTGGACTGGGTCCCAATCAGGAGCATAAGGATTCCAAAACATTATGTGTCCAATTCTTACTGTTTTTGTGTTTATTTCTGCCCCCTCACCCCAAGTAAATCACATGGTTAAAACTGAGTGAAATAACTCATTGTTTTTCCATGTGAAAAACACCCATTAAGTATTTTCTGGTACTAAAAAAGTCAAACTTTAAGCAGGTTTGCTATCCAAACATATACTCTAAGAAATCTTTCACTGATATTCATTCTGGTTAGTTGTATAGATAACTGATACCTTTTGAGGGAATAAATAAAGATGACCTATTATTTGCAATTTCTTTCAGTATTTTATTCACCTAAAAGGTATTTTCTTTAAATCTCTTTAATTTAATTTAATCTCTTTGAGTTAATAAAATCTGTGATCTTAGGAATATCACAAATAATTAACATATTCATTGACAAATTCATATACAAGCATCCTTACCATGGCAGTTATATAAAGGAATGAGAATGATTTTTGAATGTAAAATTGTAATTTCATTATGAATATTATTGATTAAATTATTTTCACATACCCAATGAGGTCGTTTTGAGTACTTCAGCAGTAAAATATTTACACCCTTTAAGAAGAAGTTTTCTTTACAAAAATAGATTAAGAGAATTGAAATCCAAATTTGAGGAATAAAATTCATGACACTCTGAGGTCAAGAATTAAAAGATGAGAATAACTTCCTTTTATGATTGGTTAACTATCCTTAGAGATGTTTAACACCATGGTATCAAATAGAGAGATTCTCAAGGCTGACACTACAGAGGGCAACACACAATTGCATGTTGGATTTATGAATTCTGTTGACAATTAATTTAAAGCAACATTTTTTGGTTTTTATATTTACAGTCGTTTTTACACAAGTCAAACTACAAACTATTTTTCTCCCTCTAAAAATGTTCGTGGAATGGAATCTACCTCTCAATTTTGAACATATGTTTTTAATATAAAGAAATGACAAAGTTCTACTTGGGTAAATAATTTAACTATTTAGAATTCATTTCCTTTACTGTAGCTGCAAACAGCCCACTGAATTACATAGGTATAATGACAGCTCATCCCCTTGGCTGCTTTCTCTGCATTCACGTTTAACAACAGAAATTGTCGTAACATAGCATTTCCTAGAGTATTATTGCACAGAAAACCACTTCCACAGGACATTAATATGTGTCTCAGGGAAAAAAGAAGAAAGAGAGAGATTTGACATATATATTTGGGAAATACTGAGTTAAGGAAATTTAAGCAGGTTTATTTGTTGTAGGAATTCTCAGGGCCTTTTAACAGACTGATGTGCATTTATACCTCGCACAAGAATATTTGGCAATGGAGCTCTTTCACCCCAGGCTTTCCAGGTAGTTCTATTCTTTTGAATACTTTTTGTGAAACACTGATGTAAGGAATAATGAGTGTATGACTGGTTTATTCATTTAAAAACAATTCTTGGACAATCTCCTACAAGTTTAGATAATAAGACATACTCTCTGTCCTCAGGGATGTGGAGCTCACTGATTGAGACAAACACATAAAGGCTTAAAAATCATTGTGATAACAATAACAATGTTTAAAAATCTAACAAAACTTATACAAGAAAGACAGAGAGAGACCAGAAGAAAGAAGGCCTGAGCCTGGCTGAAGAAGACAGAGGAAATTTCATCCAATAGTTGGTGTGTCTGCTGACTCTCAAAGCATTTGCCAGAGAGAGAGAAGACGTTTCACATAGATGAATATAAAGTGTTTTTGCAAGGTTCGGAGATACGAAGGGCCTAACGCCATAGTTACACAGTTCATGTATTAGAAAGTATCCATCCTTCCAACTTCATTTCCTTTCTGTTTAGAAATTCAACAATTCATATAGTCTGTATAAGTGTGCTGTTTAATAACTGGTTTGTCAAATATTGGAAAACCAGAAAACATTTGCAAGCTCCATGCAAGTGATGAGAAACTCCGGTTAAAGAAAGAAGCAAACCATATGAACATTCCAAACAATTACCTCACAGAGCTGATATAAGAACGTGGATTTGTAGAACAAAAGACATGAAACTTTAGTACTTGTGTATTTATCCCGATGCCTGATATTGGTCCTCTCATCACCATACGTTTATGGTTAAGGGCAAGAAATCCAAATTTAATATTTCGTGTGGTGATAGAAAGATTTTAGACCATTGGTCTCCAAACTTTTAAAAATCATGTATTCTTATCATTAGAATTTGGAGCATGAACACAATGTATGTATATTTATTTTATATATAAATAATGTACATAAACCACTGGAACAGCAGACCATAAACATTATGTAGTAAACAAAACACATTTAAAAATGAGATAAACTAAGTTTAAAATACTTAAGATTTTGAAATAAATTGAAAAAATTTGTAATAAATCCATTTGAAGTAAATAGTATTTTAATGAATTTTTAATTTATCTATTAATGGTAGAAACTGTCTTATTCAATACTAATATTACAGTGAATGTAACACAATTGTATTTATTTGGTTGTTCTTAGAATCTTTGTTTAATAGTATATGATGCAGCAATTTGAAAATCTGTTCTGATTTCAAGGGTTTTTTTCAATCTTGGTTTTGAAACTGTCAGATAAAAAAAATAACTCCCAATGACACATAGACCCCAAATTCTTACTGTAACTTGGCTGGTAAATTTCCATCTTCTTTGGTATCAACCGGTTGATCTTACAAACTATTTGCAGTTGTACCATTTTAACCATTTCAACAAATTGGTTAACTACCCATTGAAAATCTTCATTTGAAATGTTTTAAAAGTAGTTAATAAATACCTTTTTTCACAAGTTTTTTTAATATGTATATAATTTTTACAGGTGATACACATTATTTTTGACCACAAAATCTTTTAATGATTAAAAGCATTTTCTAAAATAAATTTTCAATATTCTCCTTTATGTTCGTTTTATAATATTATCTTTATCTTGAAGGTCACATAAAACGTGTTCCCCACCACCCATTCCACTTGTGTCTTTGACGACATGTAAATGTTGGCTGTTTATTATTACAAAAAAGGTCAGCAAATTTGTAACATCGTCTTTTTGTAAAGAACAAAATAAAAACAAGACAATTCATCCTCGTAGTCTCTCTCTCTCCATCCCCTCTTTCTTGTTTGTGGGGGGTGACTCTTTAAATTACGAAATATATCATATATACAAGAGTAAATAAAAATGTACAGGCATAATTTTAAAACAATAAAAAAGTATATCTCCATGTAGCCCCTACCGAAGTGAAAGAACAGAACTTTATACTCTAGAAGCACCTTTTCTACTCCTTTCCTAGCCTCTTACAATGCCATTCCGGGCTGGCCTGTTGGCATAGTGGTTAAGTTCTCATGCTCCACTTTGGCAGCCTGAGGTCAACTGGTTTGGATCCAGGTCAACAGGCATGGACCTGCATACCCCTCATCAAGCCACGCTGTGGCAGGCGTCCCACATACAAAATAGAAGATTGGCACAGATGTTAGCCCAGGGCCAATCTTCCTCACCAAAAGAAAAAGATTGCAATGCCATTCCTCACTGCCACCAGTTAACCATCAGGCTGAATTCACTTGCCTTCCTGACAGATTATTTATTTTCACATTCTCATGGGCACTTAGTAATGAGAATTGGTGGGTGTGAAATGGTATTTCCTTGTGGTTTTAATTTTCATTTTCCTGATTACTGAAGACATTGGGCATCTTATACGTTTAGAGCCATTTTTTCATCCCATACTATGAAATTTGTATTAATTTATTTTATGTATGATGGTGGTGGGTATTTTATGCTTTCTTACTGACCTGTGGAAATTCTAAAGGTACATTCAGAATACTAACCCTTTGTTATATGCATTGCAGACGTATATTCCCAGGTTGCTTGGTTTTTCAATCTTTTTATGGTATAGATGAGTACGAATTCTTAATTTTTCACATAGTAAAACATATTGTTTTTTTTATGCTTTTTTCTTGCCTTTATAAATTCTTTTTTGGGGGGTCAAATTCATACTCAACTACTGTTTTAAATATGTTGCCACACAATAACTGCTGAACCTATGTGGAATATAAAAGACTTTTCATGATCACTCTCCATTTTATATCGAAGAATTATAATGATTCTGTTATTTGTAACACTAGAAGCCAAAAATTCATGAAAGCAAACATTGGTGATCAATCTGTAGCAAGTATGCTGAAAACAAATGATCAAGAGTGAACCCAACTCTTAACCCTTCAGCTTCGTGGCCCTTTTCCCGCAGACTAACTCTAATGCTACGTATTAGGGGTCTTGGTGTCAATGTATACATTGAATATGTAAAAAAATTGATTCTCTTTCTATTTTAGATCAAAATATGAGTATCATGCTACTTTCCTCCTGCACCTTGGTGGACGCGGATGGTTTTGTGCATCTTTTCAGGATCGTGCACCTCACTTTGGAGGCCACTGTTCAAGACCAGTCACCTTTAAACTAGGGTACTCAATCCTCTGATTCTGGGCTGACGCAGACAGAGAAGCTTTAGAGGACTCAACCTCCATATCCTCAAATTCCTCCTGCACCATTATAAAAACTACTTTGCCTGGAGAACACACTTGCTGTTACTCCTTTCCAACTACCTCTTTCACGATTGCCCACGACTCATGTTGTAAAAGAAAAACATCTCTCTCACCCTCCTGAATCTTACTATCACACATTGCTTTTAAGGGCAAAAATCTTCCTCCAGGCACCAAATTAAGGGACACTGGTACATGGGGGTTAGTAACTAAATATATAATTATTTTATGATTGCATAACAAAACTTTTTATAATTCAGGCAGCTTATTTTCTTGCAATAAAATTAAAAAGAACTTAAAAGAGTTGTAACCTTGTAGCTTATTAAAAACATTTTTATTATATTACTCTGCAACTTTAGTATAAACCTTGAGAACATACAAAAAAAATTAAGTGGTATTGTTGTAGCTGGACTTCTTTTATCCCTATCTATGTATTTAGGGATAACCAAAGTGGTTATATACAGTTTATATTCTCAAATATGAAAACTTAGTTATATAATTTATGTTGAATCCCAGCTCATTCTAGCAATACAAAAGTATTCATCATGTTTACATTAACTAACTTTAGAATTACACTAATTTTATTAAGCCACTTCCAATAAAATTTTATTTTTATGTTTAATAATTGTATATTAACATATGTATTTGGTATATGATTACACATTAATAATAATCTGGATAACTGAATCCGGAAGAATGCATCTGCAGTTGGAGAGTTATCACCATAGAAAATAGTATTATTTAGATTTCAAATTATATATGTACTTTTATTATAGATAGTTATCACAGAATGTTCCATATTTATCATATTTAGATAATATATTTGAATAATATTCTTTGGGGCCATTAGAATGGGAGTATGACTTCAAGGATAAAACGGATGATGTAAAATTGCTGATTGTCTTTTCATGTATTTTTAAAATGCATCGTGTTGAGTACTAAATAGCTATAATATTTACGTATAATTAGTTATATTTAAACAAATGATTTAACAATTTAATTTTAAAATGTTAGTATTTGCAAACACCAAATGTTACCTGTTTTGCAAGTATTTTAAACTATTAATGCAAAATCCAAGACGTCAATTTAAAAATAAGCAAAGATTCTTTTCCAAACATTTTTATGGATTATGAGCGCAAATTTTGAAGACAGAACAATCAAGTGAATGAACTCTGCCTGGTGTAAGCCAGTCAGTGTGGCACAGCAATGCTAGCATGGAGGGTTTAGAAGCACCTCTGTTTTTAGGGAGCTTACGGTAAGTAAGGACCTAAGTTTTTGAAATGAAATAAATCTGTAAAAGCCAATCTTAATATTTAACACTCACATTTCTTTCAATTCAAAGGGAATTAGAAATTAGTAATGAAACAAATTTTCATTAATCTATTCATCTGGCCTTCGTTTCTACTAATCCCATGAAACCCAACACTTTTCTAGAAAAAAGCAGTTAAGAATTGTTACCAGTGCTCCTTAAGTGAAAGTGCTTATAGGTCTCCACCAATCAAAACCCTGGCAACTAGTTGTATTTTCTTTTCACTATCTTTTCATAGTTTCTCTAGAACGTCTAAGTTTTTCTTGTATAAACCAATTGACAAAGTTTTATATTGTCATATACTTAAATGTTTTTTCATATCTATTTTCTTATTCTTCAACTAGTCTGAAAAATCCTGAACAAATTATTTCATCTCTTCACTCATCCACCCCCAAATATTCTTGGAAATGTAACTCTCAAATTGGATTCCATCTTTATTCCACATGGCTCCTCAAACCAGACATTTTTATAACCTGGTGCTGTCTCCCTGACAACAGTTGATTGTACCAAACGGGAACCCAAGGTAGGCTACACACACATTAACTCCAGGTGATTGGTCTAGAGATGAGCTTTACCAAAGTTTAACCAATTAGAGCTCTTCTATGTGTGTTTGGGTCTCAGAGAATCCAGTCATTCTCTCTTCAGTGAGTAACTCGTAAGAAGTTAAGCTCCAGACCTGTTGGCAGCCATGTTTCCCTCCATGTGGACCAGAGGGGCCCCGGCCCTTAGTCTTCAGAAAGAATCAGCAAAATGAAGCAATGAAGTTAAAGGAACAAAGTTATGATACACGCTACAACCTGGATGAACCTTGAAAACACTATGCTAAGTGAGAGAAGCCAGATGTGAGAGGTCACACATTATACGATTCTATTTATATGAAACACCCAGGATAGGCAAATCTTGGAGAAATAGAAAGTAGATTAGTGGGTGACTAGAGCTGGAAGGAGGGAGAATGAGGACACAGCTAATAGAGATGGGGTTTCTTTTTGGGATGATGAAAATATTCTGAAATTAGATAGTGGACATGGTCACACAACCTTATGAATTATACACTTTAAAAAGATGAGCTTTATGGAATATAAATTATATTTCAAGAAGACATTTAAAAAAATGAATGAGTAAAGGCTTTGGAGCAGGAGGGAAAAAGAAAGAGAGAGCTCTGATAACAAACCAGTACCTGGTTTTCAATGTATTTAAGACTTAGGGGCTCTCCTGATTCTGAGCACACTAGGAGGGTGCCACACAGTGTTCATAAAATAGAGTTGATTTTCTTTCATTTCAAGTAAAAGAGTCTAACTCATATTGTTTTTATTACTCTGGTTTTGCATATGAGGAAATTGAGCTCAGGAAATCTAATAAACTTGTCTACAGTAAAGGGGAACATACTTCACTCCATCATCTTATTTAAATTTACTTCTATTGCCCACTTTACAAACTTAAATCTATTATAAATACATTTTTTTCACATTTACTCTTCACTGATAATTTAATCGCTCCTCCTACTTCCCTTTGTAGATTATTTTGTCCTCGGGGTGAATTTTTCTTGCATTTTTTTTTCAGATGCATTAATCAGCCATCCTCCATTTATATTCTTCACAAAAAGCACATTTTCTTGGAACCACTTCTTAAAGTACAGGTCCAAAGCAAGACTAAGTAGCAGAAACTAACTATGGCTGGTTTAAGAAGGAATTAACATAAAGTTACAATGGAATGCCTCATGGAACCAGAGGCAAGAATGTAGCCATTCCATCCGGGTACAGGGCCCAGGTGGTAGAAGCTATTAGCTTCCCTGTGTGCATTTCTCTCCAAAAACTGTTTCTTTCTCCTTTTTCTCTGTGGACCAACTAGCCCTGCTGTCTAGTCCACAGAGAACACAAATGTCATTCCAATTCCAAAGATTATGGAAGATTTCTTACCTTAAGCTGGGGTTTCTCACCTTGGTGCTATCAACATTTTGGACCTCATCATCTTTATTTTTTTAATTGAGATATAACTGACGTATAACTTTACATTGGTTTCAGATGTACAGTGCAATGATTTGATATTTGTATATATTGTGAAATGATAACTACAATATGTGTTGTTAACATCCATCACCACACAGAGTTACAATTTTTTTCTTGTGATGAGAACTTTTAAGATTTACTCTCTCAGCAACGTTCAAATATACAATACAGAATTGTTAACTATGATTACCATACTGCACATATTATCCCCGGGACTTATGTATTTTATAATTGGAAGTTTGTACCTTTCTACCACCTTCACCCATTTCTCCAACTCCACATCCCCTCTCCCACCTCTGGAAACCATCAATCTGTTCTCTGTATCTATGAGCTCAGTTTTTAGTTTTTTTAGATTCTACATATCAGTGAGATCATACAGAATTTTTCTTTCTCTGACTAATTTCACTTAGCATAATGCCCTCAAGGTACTTCCACGTTGTCACAAATGGCACAATTTCCTTCTTTTTATGACTGAATAATATTCCATTGTATGTGTGTATATATGTATACCACATTTTCTTTATCCATTTACCCATCGATGGATGCTTAGGTTACTTCCATGTCAAGCTCCTTCCACCTAGGACCCTCGTACTTGCTGCTCATTCTGCCTAGACAGTTTTTTTTTTTTTATTTTGAGGAAGGTTAGCCCTAAGCTAACATCTGTGCCCATCTTCCTCTACCTTATATGTGGGACACCGGCCACAGCATGGCTTGCCAAGCAGTGTGTAGGTCTGCACCCGGGATCCAAACTGGCCAGCCCTGGGCTGCCCCTAGATGGTTTTAATCCCGAGTTTTCCCATAATTGATTCTTCCTCATCATTAAGTCTTACACCAGGAGACACCAATTTCAGGGGGGGTCTTCCTCTACCGGGTACCTTATCGAGAGCAGGCTGCCCCCCCGCCCAGTCACTCTCAGTTATCACATTACTGCGTTTTGCTGTTGTCATAGCATCAGTCACTACTTGAAATTAACTTCTTTATTTATTCTTTTACTGCCTGTTTCTTCTCAGTCGAGTTTGTATTCCATCTGAGCCTGCAGAGTTACATTCTATCTTGTTCACATTCGTATCCCCAACATCTAGAACTGTGCCTAGCGCCTAGAGCCTAAATGACATTTATTGAATAAATGAATGAATAATCTTCTCTGAACAGACGACATTTAAAGGTGTCAACAATAAACATAAAATGTAGCATGGGATATTATATGGATGTATATTATCTTTCCTAAAAAAATCATATTAATAATAATATTGATGCATAAGATGGGAAAAAAGAATAACAAATTTAACAATAAAAATTAACTTCAGGAGTTAACACATTTTAAAAGATATTTTCACGATTAAAAATTTTTTCCATAACAATTTTCTTCTTGTGTAAACTTTTGGCATTTCCTCCTAATATTATTCTCTCTTTGGACGAATTATTGAAAATCTATTTTAAATCACTGCGTGTGTGTGTGTGTGTTTGTGTGCGCGTGTGCTGTTTTCAGCCTTCGTTTTCTGATAATTCAACTGCTGGATTTGGACAGATGGGAGATTTCCTTTTTGTGTTTCGGCCACATTCAGCCCTGATTTGTTATTGTTTGAAATTCTGTGAATGTTTTACACACGTTTACAAAAGAGAAACAGTTGGCCTCTGATAAACGAATGACAAGCATGATATAAACGCTTGGGGAAGATCCTTCAGGCTCTGTGCAGGAGACCTGCACATCTGTCTCCAGCTGTGCAGCTACTCAGAACCAAAATGACTAATCCCAGTTTGGCCAAAGTCAGTAATTATTTTACTGTTGATCTGAAGATCAAAGGTTATTCCCAGGAAGTAAGGATAGGGCAATGGACTTTGCTATCTAAAACAGTGGAGATTTATGCAAGCTATCATTTGGTTCACGGCATGCCCATTAACCTGGTGCTAATGCATATGGATGACAGCAGAAATGTAAACAGCCTTGATGTAATACTAATTATAATTGGCTAAAAGTAAATTAATCTACTGGTTTTGAGTCATCTTTGCCCTTTTGCCTGGCCTCACATCCTGACCCCAAATGTTAGGAAAACCTACAGCAACTACGTCATACTTTTAAAAGAAAGTGTGTAACTCTGAATCCTTGCCACTATTCAAAACGTTTTTGGAACTCTCTCCTCATTAAAATCATTTTATATTGAAAAACCTTCCTTTAAATAGCTTCCACAGGTGAGGGCAGTCTGATTCTACTTGTAAATTCATGAGAAATCTTAAAAATGTAAGTGTTCAATATTATTTTTTCATCAAAGAGCTATTTCTTGCAGTTTGTGAGATATATCCATATTTTCATTGATTTCTAATATCAAGATGGACCATCATGAAAAGGATGCTTAAACAAAAAATACTTGTCAAGAATCTGCTGTATTTGGGGCACATTTATAAATATAAACATACCCTATGTCATGCATATTTTAAACATATACATATATTATTAAAATTATTTTAACCTTATAATACGCTATATACAAGAGGAAAATCATTTATGGTTAAGAGCAACATTATTTAAATTTTAAGAGTGTGCACTTTATATGTGTGTAGCAAACTCCTCTTAACTTCAGTGAGAATGTTGAAGCCTATATAAACATTGAAAAGGATTTGGGCATATACCATATCTACTAGGTATTTTTTTCACTTTAATAAATTGCATTAATGCATTCATATTTCAATTTGTGATCCCTGAGAAAAGAGACAATTTCCCCCAAATTTTATCGTGTATTATTTAAAAATTCCTTTTACAGGATAGTGAATTTAAAATATCTATATTTAACCATCCTAGAAATAGTGCCAAAAGTATTTATTTCTCATAAAATCTCTGTCTCTTATTATAGGAAATTCTCCTTTGAAACAAAACACTCCCAGTCAGCATTAATCTTGGTGTCTATATGTTCAATGTAACAACCCATAGAGTGGATATTTCTCAGCATTGTAACTGGCTAGAGTTGTTATCTACTTAATCTTATTAGAATTACAAAACTAATCTAAAAGTCTTCTCTTCTCTATTACTAATTTATCAGTCTTGCTAGCTTTATTTAAACTAAAAAGTCATTCATTGATGAAATAGATAGGGAGAAAAGAAAGATGGCCCTGCAGTTAATTGTCTACCTGGGTTCACCATTTTAGCCATAACATTTGCGCCAAGGAAGGCTGAGATTTAGAGCATTACAAGGATTTCTAGCTACACTCAGGCATTTTTGGCTTTTGTTTGGCAAAGTGCTAAATGGACGGTGAAATTTTTATTTTTCAAAAATTAATGACATTTAGATATATCTGGTATTTATTTTTCTCGGAGTTTTTTTTTCTTTTTTTTTTAAGCCAAAGATGCTGAAAATCATTTAAATGCTTGCTAATGTTGTAGGCTTTCAATTGTTGCGAAAGCTTGGTGTGGTCCCTTGAGTTCCTTCTCATTTTTCTATTTGGCAGTAAAATTACTAAAGATCCCAGATTTACAACTAGTGGTTTAAATTTTAATGGATAGGGTTTATTTAAAAATTAGCAATGCAGTCATGGAAATACCTTCTTTGAAGGGATAGTCACAAATATATCTAGGTGGCCAGTCTCCCTTCACCATTCCTCTTGGTGTGACTTGTTACAGAGAGTCTGAAATATTGTGGTCCTTTTCCAGACAGAGAAGCTCAGTAGCTGAACTTAACTAAACATAACATATATTCTGCAATTTGGTTCATAAACCTGCCTTCGCAAACCTGAAAGACCATGTTAGTCTCAAAAATATTTCAATTTGATTTTAAGATTTTAGTTGATTATATTTAAAAGTAAAGACATCTTGTCTACAGCTGCTGCTCATTTGTTGGATTTCTCAATCCATATTCTGGCCATAGTTTATGTTTCGCCTCAAGAGATATATTAGCATCTCAGACATACTATCATAAATGTTATCAAATAGGTGCTCTGTGGCAGTAAATATAGGGGACCGTTCTCTTTTCCATATGTTCCTTAACTCTCCAGTTAAAGGGGAGTTAAGGAGACGTAGAGAGAGGTGACGGAGCTCGTGCGACTCGGTATCCTTTCCTAGATATTTTGTGGATCACCATGTACCTGAGGAAGCCAGCTACTAATCATGGGTGTGTAGGTCCAAACTTTTAACAAAATGCCTGTAATTGACTCCTTGAATCATGGAGCAAATCCATATTAGTTGGCCTATGAAATAATCCGTCTATTCATGTCCAGCCCCTATATGTAATTGATATGGTCTTATAGGTATACTCAGTCATTCTTGCTGCATTGAGAATATCATCTGCTCTTTCATTCCTTCTCCCGCCCTAGAAAGCAATCTCGGGGGGGAAGGGAACCACACTCATAAAACTGCAGCCCTGGGGTCAGCCCTGTGGCCAAGTGGTTAAGTTCCCCTGCTCCGCTTTGGCAGCCTGGGGTTTGCTGCTTCAGATCCTGGGTGCAGACCTACTGACCACTCATCAAACCATGCTGTGGTGGCACCCCACAAAGAGGAACTAGAATGACTTACTGCTAGGATATACAACTATGTGCTGGGGCTTTGGAGAGAGAAAGAAAAAAAAAAAAGAGGAAGATTGGCAACAGATGTTAGCTCAGGGCCAGTCTTCTTCACCAGAAAAAAAAAATACAGCCCACTCCCATTGCCACACTCCCTCCTCCTGTTTCTCTGCTATTTCTGTCGTATTTCCCTGAAATTCTGCATCCTGCTAATGTGCGATTTTGCTTACTCCAAAGGATTCGGAGCTGAGGTCTCAAATACAGATTGTTTTGAATCTGCCTATCAGCCTGTTAATGATGGCTAGTTGCTATTGTGTGTTAGGCACCACGCTAGATATTTAATGCATGTTATTTCCTACAACTCAAAGTGGCCATTGTTGTTCTTAGATAAGTAAACTGAGACCCCTACATGACAAGCAAAGGGCGGGATTAGAATCTGCTATGATTTCAAAGAAGTCCTTTATAAACTATACACTGTAACCTCTAGCAAAGTCAAAATGATGATTTTAGTACTTATTTCTGTAGTCACACTGGATTGGAAAATCTATTCTGCTCTTCAGTGAATTTTTAGGTTTTTGTTTGTTTATTTGGATGTAATTGCTTCTTTGTGATTGGGAATAGTCCATGAAGGATATGACGTGGCTGTATTTTTCCTCGAGTCATTAGACTATAGAATTTACTTATATAAGTTTATACATGAATTTCATCTTCTTGGGAAGGACATTCTTTTATTTGAAAAAAAGGTTATTTTTATTTTTGTAGCACTCATGGTGTCCCTCACAGAAATTTGCATATAACAGGCACTCAATAAATTCAACACATGTTTATACAACAAATAATAATTCCAGTTAACTTTATAGATAGGTCAAGTAGTTAGAAAACCATTTGATTTTTTTCACAAAGTATTTTTAATTGGTTACATAGAATGAGTATATATGAACACAAGAGTTTTTCTATTGTTCGTTCTATAATTCACAATTTTAAATTGCTCTTCTTAGGACTTTTCTCCATGAGGATTTCTTTGATTTTATTAAGTCCAATGAAATATGGAGTCTTTTGTGAACGTGTGGAAGTGTATCGCTTGAGACAAGGTTTTGTGGGGGTGACGAGAACAGGAAACTATTTAGGTAGAAGAGAGGCTGTATGAGAAAAAAGCAATGCTTACTATGGAACTATTGCCTAGTGTAATGATTTATTAAGTAATATGAGGTGACTTCCTAAAGAAGGATGGACATCTCATCTCCCCTCCTCCCACCACACACATACTCACCTACAACTACAAATCTTCTTGCCCAGACCTGTATACCGTAGCCCCCTTTTATCTGCTGGGGATACACTCCAAGACCCCCAGTGGATACCTGAAACCATAGATAGTACTGAAGCTATATACACTGTTTTTTCCTATATATACATACCTACGATAAAGTTTAATTTATAAATTAGACACAGTAAGAGATGAACAACAACTAACAAAATAGAACAATTACAACAGTATATTGTAAAGAAGTTACTGTAGATCTTAGCAACCTCAGTATACAATTTTTTTTCTTTATTATGTTAAGAGCTTTCACTTTTTGATTTAAAAGAAGCACTTTACAGTTTCTCTTTGGCGTATCTGAATTGCACCATGACCACTCTTGCACTTTGGGACCGTTATTAAGTGAAACAACTTGAACACAAGCATTGACAGTTGATCTGTTCGTGGAGAAGGCTGCTAAGTGCTTAATGGGACAGTAGCATATACAGCTGGGGTCCTCTGGACAAAGGGGTGATTCATGTCTCTGGCAAGATGGAGCAGGATGGCGTGAGATTTCACATGGTACTTAGAACAGCATGCAATGTAAAACTTATGAATTGTTTATTTCTGGAATTTTCCATTTAATATTTTCAGACCACAGTTGACTGCAGGTAACGGAAACCGTGGAAAGTGAAACTGCAGATAAGGGAAGACTACAGTACACCATAGATTTTTCCCAGGTACAAATTTACTTGAACTAATTAACTACTCTTGTGGGATGCAGCTACACTCTCTTTTTTCCATTCAAAATCCACTAAACATTTATTAACTACTGATGGGCACTGTGCCAAATCCTGGGGATTCCGTGATGAATGGCAGGTAGCTCTCAAAGAGCTTGTGGCTCCACAGAAGAGACAGAATGGTAGAAGATTATTACAAGATACTGCTTTAAAAGTGCTACGAGAGGTGATAACAGGAGCCTTTGGCAGGGCTGAACTATCTAACCTAGGATCATCGTTCAGGGAAGACTTCTTGGAGAAAGCAGAATTTTTGCTGAATTTTGAACCTGAACAAATTAGTTGTTTATACTGCCGTGTTCACTTGCTTTAAATGGCCTCAGCAGACAATGGAACTTTAGTGAGTGGGAATTTTAGTTGGAGGAAAGTGAATGCCTTTAGGATAGGAAATGCCTCCCCAAAGCTCTCTTTATCTCTCACCCCACCTTCCTAGACCCAGATACCATCTCCCCCGCCTAGATACTGTAAAAGCCTCCTACTTGGTTATTTGATATCCACTTTGCTTCTTGATGTCGGTTTTCCACACTGCAGTCAAGTAATAATCTGGCATACCTGTTCCTGTACTTTCCTCCTTAAAAACCTTTCAATGACTTCCCAGTGTCCTGAGGATTAAAAGAAAACTTCTTCATGTGGCTAATAAGCTGCTGTGATCTGCTCCCTTCCCACCTCTCCAGCCTCATCTGGCCCCATGCTCCACTCACTTCCTGTGGTTGGCATACCTGCCCTTTCAACAGTCCAGCAGATTTCTGGATTCAAAGCCTCCTGGGCCATCTACCAGCTGTTATCTTTGGGCAAGTTGCCTAACCTCTCTGTGCTTCAGTTTCCTATCTGTAAAATGGGGATAATGATACCCCTATTTACCTCATAGTGTGAAGATTATACAAGTAAATATGTAGAAAGGCATATAATAGGAACGAAGTGTTAAACTATTATCATTTATTGAGAGTCTGTGATACGCAGGGAACTGTATTAGACATTTTGCTCATTCTGCACATTGTTACATTTAATCTTGATGCTGTCTTTCCTTCCTTTACTAGGTCTGTGAATGCCAATACCTCTTATATGTTGCACCCCTCCAAAGAAATGAAACAAAAGAAAATAAGACAAAACAAAAATCAAATGTATTCCCAGACATTAGCCAAAAGAGTTGCTTGACATGTTTTCCCCACTATCTAATTTTTTAAATCAGATGCATAGCCTAAAGGTAGAGAAAATCAAAAATTTTTACTACCACAGGCTTCTGGATCCAAGAGTCAACAGACCAAGATTAGCAATGGTTCCAGGCAAATTTAAAGAATGCTCTTAAATAATTGTCAGCATTTCCTTCCAGAAATGTGTTAAGTACTTTTCAAATGGATAGTCACTATTATCCCCAAACTTCATGCTATGAAACTTATTCAAACTTCCCCTTGGACTAATGTTTATCTAGACTTCTGAAAAATTTGCAGTTTCCTTCATTAAGTATCAGGGAATCTGAAAGATGCTATCTCATTTTTTTAATTTTAAAAAAGGCCTAGTTACAAACCAATTTACCTACTGCAAATTCTCCTGAGGCTTATGTGCACTTGTGAGCTTGAGTCAAACACTTGCTGGAGAAACGTATTTATGCCTGGGACGAAGCATAAAGGCAAACTTCCTACAAGCAGAGCATTCTAAGAACGGGCAATAAGTAACATGTGCATAACTCAGCTTGATTTAAGCTAATTTCAAAGGAAACTAAAACTATCCTTAAGAAGTCTTACCAATCAGCATATAAGGGAATTAGCAATCATATGATGATTTTGTCTGTGTGTGTGAGTGTATGTGTGTAATTATGAAATGAGCTTGACAACTACCTACAAGATTCCAGGAAATAAAAGCACACATGTCCATCTTGGTGCCTCTGACTTCCTGTTTCAGCTTACCTGAACCCAGCAGCTCAGGTGTTTCCCTGCATCACTTACTGCTGAATGCTGGAGTAGGCCATAAATCCCGGGAGCACTTCCTCGCCCTTTTCTCCCATTTGCATCACATCTTCCCACCTTCCCCCAATCTTACTTTCCTCCCTTGCCTGCCTTTAACTCATTCCTTTTGCTGGTCTCTGTAAAATACTTCTTGCTGGCTTTAACGGGCAGAAGGCATTGATTAATCGCTTTAAAAACACAGAATTGTCAAAATCAGAAGCATGAATTTGGCTCTGTCATTGCTGTGAACAGAACGGTAGTGTATGAGGTTTGACATTAAGGCAACGCTGTGGGGATTGGAATGGGCCAGTGGAAGGAGTTTATGAATGTGGACCTATATCTAAATTTCAGAAAGGTCTTACCACAAGCGCTTTAATCATGCCACTTTTCAAAAGAATCAAGGCATGTTTCTTCTCCCTATAAAGAAGATGGGCAAGTCACACGTGTTATGTTTTCCAACTCCTTTGAGCATGGTAGTGAATGGTTTTCTAATGCTATTCATTTTGTGGTAAGACTGTAAATTCTACATACGCACAGTAAATAGACCTTCAAAAAATTGGAAGAAATGTGGAGAAAGTTTCTTTCTATTACTGCTTTTACACCATGAAAAAACTTGTCTCCTTGCTTGCGAGCTTTTTACCACCATCTTGCTCAGGCACCCATTCCACACTTTTAAGGGTAGGATGCTAGCACGCCTTTTCTTTTCTTATCTTTTCTTTATTTTTAAAATCTAGACTGTATTCCAGTTCTTGAACACATTGAAAACATTTCAAATAATAAGGATAAATAACACCGTGTTGAATTGGATTTTATTTGCTTATGTGGAAATGAATTACATGGAAGTGTACTACAAAGATACTTAAAGAATGTCAAGTTTAAAAGGTAACAGATTATCTATTTAATACAAAGATACTTAAAGAATGTTAAGTTTAAAAGGTAACAGATTATCTATTTAATAGATTAAAAGCCTTAGTAATGAGAAGTAAAATACTGTTCAAATGGATAGAAAATATTAGGTCACTGTGAAAGAGATTCTGAATTTATTGAGGGTAAACAAAGTCAAGGGCTATAATAAGAAAAGACTGAGAATTTTGGATATACTGTTTATGATCGCTTCCAAAATAATAATCTTTGAGGTTCTTGTTTTATGAATAAGAATGCCTATTGTCTTCTAATACAACTTCACAAGTTTTTTTAGATTTATGAAAACTACAACAATAACTTTAAAAAGTAGTAATTTTGTTTAGATATTGTTTAGATATTAGTATTGGGATGGAATTGTAGAGAGAGGAATATATCAAAGACAAGGGAGCTAGATAGTAGACAAGTTGAAGAAGGAAATGATTTAAATGTTCTAGGTTTAGAAAGAAGGCTTTCATAAAGAATGAATGCCATCCAGCAAAAGATAGTATTTCCATGTCATATAAACATTTCTGGGTTAAATGATCAATCTTAAATATCTTTAAATCAAATTAGTTTCACTGTTGTAAAGGAAAAGCTTATTTGTCATCTCCATCATTGTGCAGAGGCAGGAATAAGCTAATGTGAAAGCTGAATAAGCAATGTGAAATACTTGAAATAACACTAATATAATTTATTTCTTTATGTTAAGCATTACCCTCTTTAGAAACTGTCCTGTAAATCATAAATAATCCTGAGGAGTCCTTGATAAGGAGAGGATCCTGGAGCAATGTGAGGGATTCTGAAGTGGAGAAGTGTTCTGAAGGGAACCGTGGGAGTTCCAAGGAGAACTTCCATTTGCCCCAGAAGTGTTTACTGGAGTCTCCCCTGCTGGTAGATATGGGGACCTGGTAATGAACCTGACTGGGTGTTACATTATATCATTTCTATGCCTACTGAGTAGGAGAAGGTAGCACATCCATGTATCTCTTGAATTATAAAAATAGAATAAAAAGCCAAGGTCTGCTGAACAGAATGTTTATTAATTTACTGTTTTCAAATAGAAAATATGGAATTAAAGAATTTAGAATTCATTTTTGGATTAGACGACACTTTGGAAATATCCAGGCTAAGGAAACTTTGGGTACTGGTCGGAAGAAAGATATTTTTATAGTGGAAATGTTCAGAGCTTCCTAGCTTTTAACCCGGGTAATAATAAACATACAGCTGTGATGGTTTGGTACTAATTCAATAGTTGAAATGGAAAACAGAAAAAATAGCTCAAGTTCTAGAGTTTAGATATTTCAGTTCGTAAAATGCCCTAACACCATGTAGGTATGAAAACCAATACTCTCATTATGACTTATGTGGAAATGAAGGTTCTCATGAGCTAATTTTACTCAGTGACAGGGCACAGTTTTCCAGTGATTGTCATCAACCATCCATCCCTTGTGTTTCCCTCACCACCTGAGATGTACAGTTAGCAGGTGTCATCATGGTACTTTGTTTTCTGGCAGGGTTATCCTTACATCTTTTAACATAGTAGCAGCTTCTTTTCTTCTTTCGAAACCAGTAAGCTTTCCCTGTTGTGTCTTGCAGGAAAGAGGTGAGGTCTTATGTTGACTTAATTTCTTTGTCTAGTTTAAATTTTCTGTGATGCTTCCTCTCTGCCATAACATCAGTTTCTAATAATTTCAGTGCTGCTTTATGTAGATTTGAACCAAGAAATAGAGATCATTTGCTTGTTTTTGTTTCACACATTTGAAGATTCAAGAGTAAATATATTTTTAGCTGGACTTTCTAAATTGTTAGTCTTATTATGCTTTGGGAAATGGAAAAGAAACTTGCATTGGCATTCTACATGGTGTAATTTGGATCCTTGGTTTTCTGGCTTCAATTCACATGCTAAGGATTTGGCATAGTGATGCCTAGACCATTATAAACAGCCCCCTGGCTTCTGAAATACTGGGAGCATTATATTCATAATGCAAGAAAGCTTAAAAACATTGGTTTCATTATAATTGGAGCTGCTATAACAATCCTGTAGATGTACTGTTTATATCTGGATTTATTTTCCTCAATATTTCTTTGTAAAAGCCTTACATTTTTATTTTGTAGGTGGCTGAAAAAAATCAGTTAAATGAAATCAAGATGCGCTGATGCCATAAAGATGTGTAAGCAATGAAATACGATGACTTAAAAAGTGGGTTTTGTTCCTACATCATCCAGGCTTACCACTTACACTATTCCCATTCATTGGATACCTGCCATATTTCTACTTTCCAGTAGGAAGAACTGGCCCAGAAGCTTCCTCTTTATATATTTATGTGGGTGGGAAAGGAAATCCTCTGGAAAAGTTACTTTGGTAAAAGTTATTGTAATTTCTGTGCAACTGGATCTCAATACTCAGAGACAGAAAAATTTGTTTTATAAATTGATTTGTGTTAAACTGAATTGATGTGATAATTGAATGGACAGACTCAGCAACAAATTTGGTGACCCCTTAGGTGTTTCACTTAAGCATAACATTTCCCCGTTTTTGCTGACACATATTATTCTACACTGATCAGTATTTACATATTCTGCTCTGACATCAGTCCTCAGACACTAAATATGTGTCCTACAATTCAATTCTGACATTCACTACCCAGAGTTAGTGCTGACCCCACAGATTAAGGGCGACTTCCTTCACAAGACCGCCCCCACTTGAAAGGCTATATAAAAAGTCTTGGGCGCCAACTGCATTTCTGACCAACTGACTCAGAGCTTCCCATCACCACCCACTCAGGTTCAATAGTTTGCTAGAATGACTAATAGAACTCACCCAAAGCACCCTATTTGTGGTTACAATTTTACTACAAAGGGTGCTGATCAAAACAGCCAAATGGAAGAGACGCATATGCAAGGTCTGGGGTGGGGAGTGGGCGGAATGTGGATTTTCCATGCCCTCTCTTTGTGGAATCAAGGCAGGTCACCCTCCCAGCGCATCAATACGCTCACCAACCCAGAAGCTCTATTGATGCTGTTGTCCAGGGTTTTTATTTAGGTTTCATTAAGTAGGTATGATTGGTTAAATCATTGGCCACGAATGAACTCAAACTCCAGCTCCTTTCTTCTTGCTAGACTTTGGGCTAGCCCAAAGTTTCAATGGTCAAATCACAGGATTGGTCTTTCTGGAGAGCAGCCCTCATCCTGATGCCATCTAGAAGCCTACCAGGAGTCACCTAATTAGCACAACAAAGGCATTCCTACTCAGAAAATTCCGAGGTTTTTTGAAACTCTATATCAGGAACCAGGGACAAAGACTAGAAATTCTTTAGTATACCAGACATGTATAAGTTTAACTGAACGTTATTTGACTGATGCTCTTCAAGACAATTTTTTTTTTCTCAACTGCTAATTTATTACAGAGACAAATAATCGTTTTCTAGTCGGTCTGCTAGTATTAGCATACTTTGAATTATCAGGAGAATAAAGTAAAAATTTGATATAACCTTGAGAACTAGAAACATAACATTTTATGTCATATAGCAAAAATGACTAAAGAATGGCTGTCACTAGAACATGTTTATTGTATTTAACATCTCTTAACTTTTTTTTCTTTTCTTTTCACTAGTTTGCTTACCAGAAATATCAAGCCAGGAGCCGGCCCAGTGTCTGAGTGGTTAAGTTCGCCGGCTCCCCTTTGGCGGCCCAGGGTTTCGCCGGTTCGGATCCTGGGCGTGGACATGGTACTGCTCATCAAGCCATGCTGAGGCGGCGTCCCACATGCCACAACTAGAAGGACCCACAATTAAAAATACACAACTATGCACCAGGGAGCTTTGGGGAGAAAAAGGAAAAAAAATAAATAAAATCTTTAAGAATAAATAAAAAAAGAAAAAGAAATCTGAAGCCATTCTACCCCATTCTCCTCTGGCCACTAAATTCATGAACAATATCCAGCTATTTATTTTGGGATCAAGTTGTGGTTAAGAGTCTGGGCTCTAAAGTTATGCTGCATGGGTTCAAATCCCATCTCGGACACTTAATGGCTCTGTAACGTTGGGCAGTACTTCATTGCTCTACGCCTGTTTCACTTTCTGAATAGTAGGATCAACATATTAAATCATCATAACCATGGGCCGATTAAAGAGTAGATGTATGCAATGAACACAGTACAAGGCACTTGACCAAAAAAAAAAAAAATCTCAATATTCATTATTGATCATTGATGGTGGGACCAGTAGTAATGCTATTGCTGGCTCAAGTAATAGTTCAAGTAATAATTTACTCAAGCAAGTAATTCACTCACGTCAAATAAATAACCCCTTGCCATGCCACATATTTCATATTCTAAGCAGACATATCCTTCCAAACAGGGTGAACATCCAGCTAGCCACAGTTGTAAGATGCAGTAACAGAGACATATAGATCTAGGCAAACAACCTGAGTTTCCCTTATTATCATATTAGAAGAGCGTTTCTCTGAAACTGGGTAATGATATTTATCACCTTCTGTACCCTGCCTCAGCCAGGGAGGGGGGAACCACAGCCCTAGGTGAGTGACTCCTGGATCGTGAACATACCTCTGAATGTGAAGCTCTGTGTTCACGGGGCTTAAGATTTGCCAACTTGATGTGGTTCTGGCTCATGCTGGCTAATACTAACCGCTTGGGCAGCTAAAATGCGGCTATCTTCTTAGCACCCTTTTAGAATAGAAATGTATCTGTTGAGGTATAAATTCTCTGTTCATGCTTTCCTAAACCCTTCTCATTCCTATCAATGGAGATGGAATGCAAATGGAATTGGGTATTACCATTTGAATGTGTTTAAAAAATTAATGTTCATATTGTTTCACTAAGCCATGTGTATTTTTTCCTCTTTACTTTTCTTACATATTTTACTTTCTTTTCTAAATATGTCTAAATTAGTGAACAAAATAATTTCCTCCTTTCATGTTATTTATTACTCTCCAGTTTTTCAATTCTTTTCTTAAGTGACAGATAGACAGTATAAATACTTACATTAGTAAGAAAGTTTGAAATAGCAAAAAGATTTAGTGGATGTCTCTGGTGAAAAACTATGCATTGTTCGCAGCAGGGTACCCTCTTCTGGGTTATTTGACTCTGGCTTTGTGGGCGCTCTGTGCCTTTCACTGCCTTGGAGTTATTTCACAACTCTGTAAATTGTGCTAACAGTGATACAAAAAAATTCTCATCTACAGACATGCAAATAAATTCTGTCAGGCGGAGATTCAGGTGACTTCCCAGCTCCACTGTGGAAGAAGCCAGTTTTGTGTCTATTCACAAATTCATTTCAGCATTTCTAATATATAAATGTATGTGTTCTTTGGCTTCTCCTTGGAACGGGTTTAACATCTGCCTACTTACCTCATGAATAACAAATTAAATAAAATATTTTACAGATGTTCATTTTATATCTTATGAGAGTCATGACTTCCCTTTTTTTGAGAAAATTATCCTTTAGCAGAAATTATCGGGAGATTGATTATCTGGCCTGGAAGAAAGGTTGGCGGGGGGGAGGTGGGGGGTAAAACAAATGTGGTTAGTTTAGTTACCTTCAAACTGTGACCAGTAAATTAAACCACTTTGGAAAAATCTGTGTTTCGCTGTGTAATTATTTGGTAATTTGTATTAATTGTTTAGTTCAGTCTTTCATTAATTATTAATTAATTAATATTATATACAATAATTATTACTTAGTTGACTAAATACTTAATTATTACAGATTGTAGTTAAGATGTAGGTAAGAAATTTATTCGAATTGAAGAGTGCTGTTTACAAACAGAAGGGATCCCTTTATAACTATCCTGCTAAACACAAACCAAACATAATTTTTAGGGAAATTCCTTGAAAATCATCTATATGCTGATAACCCTAGCACGGATATCTCTAGCCTAGCTTTGTAGCCTTAATTTTAGATTCGAAGGTTTTTAGCCCGAGCAAATGGAAGATGGAATTGTCGTGATGCGGCGAAGAAGACTGCGGATAGAGCAGGTCTGTGATGAACAGCACAGATAATTAGATATATGAGGCTTGAATTCAATAGCAAAGTCTCAGTAGAAATAGAAATCGGGAACTGTCAGCATTTGTATTGAATTTATAGCCAGAAGACTGGATGAGATCATCAAGGGAGTCATGTAGACGGAGAAGAGAAAACAAAGACTGAGCCCCGGGATTCCGTCCATGAAGTGTCTGAGGATGTGAGGTGAAACCAGCAAAGGAAACTGAGGAGGAAGAGCCAGTAAGTTAGGAGGTGAACGAAGACATTGTGATGTCTTGGCAGCCAAGTGAAAAAAGTGCAGCAAGAAGATCAAATGATCCTGAGAGGTCAATTAAGATGAGGACCTAGAAGTGACTACTGGATTTACCTATGTGGAGGTCATTATTATCCTGGAATGGCTTTAGAAAGGAATGGGAGAAGAGACGAGTGTAGACAACTCCATCTTTTAACTGATCTTCTTGTTTATGCCCTTGTCTCCTGGCAGACTTTCCTCAAAACAGAAGCTAGAGTGGTCGTTTTTAAAACCAAACTCAGATGTGGTCACTTTCTACTACAAACTTGCCCATCTCACTGAGAGTGAAAGCCAAAATCCATATCTGGCTCCTCCATGGTCTTTCTGACCTGACCTCCTCCCTGTGTCTGCTAGTTCACTCACCTCCAGCCACCCAGGCCTCAATGCCTAACCCTTCGTGCTTCAGCGACTTTCTTCTTGTTCTTCCTTTTGGCCCTTCCTTTAGGACTGAAGAAGGGTGCAGATATATGGCAGAAGAGCATTTTAGCTGAAATGAACATATGCTCTTCTTCTGTATATCCACATCCTTCAATTCGTCCCGGAAGGCCAGTTCAGTGAGGCTCTTTGGGTTATTCTATTGACAATCATCCTCCCCCCTCACCTCCCACACACATACTCGCTCTTTGGACTTAAATTTTGTCGTAAACACTTATCACTGCTGACATATTTTACATATTCATCTTGTTTATTGTTTGCCTCCCTCTCTACCGTGTTAGCTTCATAAGGGCAGAAATGAAATTTAGTTTGTATACTAGTGTATTTCCTGTACTTAGAACACTACTTGCCACCCAGTTGGAATGCAATAAATATTTGTTGATTAACCAAATGAGACAGACGCCATTCAGCTCTGTCAAAAATAAAGTCTCTGTTGTAGTTTTCCCATCGCAAAGATAAACACCAGCAAATTACATCACAGTCTATGTTAAAATCATTAGGTGAAACGATTATGACTACCTTAAATGACATAAATCGAAGTAATAATTGGTGAACTTATTATAGAAGATTTGTGTTTTGAGGGAAATTCAAAGGTAAAGTAAAGAACAGATTAAGGTGCCTTGAAATATACATATGTAAAACTACAGAATGGCATTATAATTTGAAAACATTTATTAAAATTGAAAACAGATGTTCAAACATAATGTACATGACGGTTACCTCTGTTTCTATGAAATTAGTACACTATTAGGGGGTAGTATTATTTTGGGGACAACGCTCAGGTACACATTTTCTTAGACTAAAAATGATCTGAAATGTCTTTTTAATCATAAGGATTTTCATAAAGAAATGTTACTGAATGGTGTAACAACATGTAAAACAGGAAAAGGAATTAGATTCCAGGAAATGTAAATCTGTAAATCAATAAGAAACAATTAAAAAAAAAAAGAAAAGGAAAAAAAGCTAATAGAAAAATGAATTGCATAAGCAAATTGTGAAAAAATAAACCAGAATGGTTATGAAACTGTTGACAAGATTCTCAACTGTCCTAGAATTCAGAAAAATGCTTATTAAAACAATAATGAAATATCACTTTATATCCAGACTGACAAATATTTAAAGTCTAGAAATGCCAAGTATTAGTTAGGATATGGAGTAAAACTCTGTTGGAGGGTGTATAAACTGATATAACCAATTGGACAATTTCTAGAAAGGCTGAAATATGTGTATCTTAAGATCCAGTTTTTCTATGTGAATAAAGCATTGTGGCTACATTTTAAATCTCCAATTAAGTTGACTTGATTATAATCCTAGGGAGACAGGGGTGGAATGTTTTTGGAACCCAGAAAGCTGAAATTTAACTCTGTCATACCCTGTTTGGAGGCTTCTGAATTAGGGATGATCAACAGTCAGCAGGAAGGCTAGAAATAGAGAACATAAAAGTAAAAAAAGTATTAATGTACCTCCGATACTTCCTATGAAACAAGATACATGATCAATTGAGATAAATTGCCTGAACCACTGGGTTAGTGTATGCGTCTATTGCAGGGTTTCTAAATCTTGGCTCTAAGGACATTTGGACTGAATAATCCTTTGTCACGGGGGCTGCATTTTATGCAACGTAGGATGTTTAGCTGCATCCCTGGTCCCTGCTCACTGGATGCCAGCAGTACTCCACAATTGTGACAACCAAAAATGTCTTCAGACATTGCCAAATGGCCCTGGAAGTGGAGAATTTGGCTCCTCTATAGAGAATCACACATCAAATGCCATGAATATTTCATTTGGCCTGAAAGTAATAGTTCTAATTCCATAAATTGGCATTCCTGCTAGAGTTGATATTGTTCTCTCTGACCCTTGCATTCACTAATGAAAGTCCACTTTCTTGACTTTTAAACCTGGGGGTCAGAACCTAGACATCGTGAGCACATCCACATGGTCACCCTTCCAATCCTGCCTGTATGGCTCGCTGGTCTTCCTGGATGACATCTCTGCGTCATAATTCTTTTAACTGCAACAGAAGCCAGTAAGATTTTGACCCACTCGGTCCCTTCTAGGAATCTAAGGAAATGGGGAAAAATTAGGACAGAGATTTAAGTACTGAGAATTCATTGCTGTCTAACTCATAATAGCGGTTATATTGTTTTTCTACAACTCTCATTCAGATGATAAAAACCTAGTTAAATCTACACAAGGAAAAACCAAAGAAAACAAAACAAACAAAAAGCAAAGCATGAGTGACGTATTTGTATATTCAACAGCATTGTGGGAAGGATAACAGGAAGCTGGATGGATGCACAACTGGATCCAGAAATCCACAAGATGTCGAGACTCCTTGGTTCTAACTTTGTAGCT
This sequence comes from Equus caballus, assembly GCF_041296265.1. Lineage (NCBI taxonomy): Eukaryota > Metazoa > Chordata > Mammalia > Perissodactyla > Equidae > Equus > Equus caballus. The sequence goes on along the minus strand of NC_091703.1, from coordinate 56,321,400 downwards.
CATCTTTGCTTCTTCTATATTGACTTCTCTCAAACTGTAGCTGAGTGTTCACATATGGGGTAGAGCCTGAATACTTTCAAAAAATGTTTTTAAGACATCCGGGATCCAAAGGTGTGCACTACTGACACTTTTCCTTTCAGGCTTTATGAATGTAATTATGTGAGCACAAAACCCCTGAGCACAGACACCGAAGCATACATAATTGTTTGAGAAGCAAACTGGGTATGTAGAGTTTTGTAGCCTGCTCCATGAAGATTTCCTTGTTATTAAATTTTATTTGAAAATGACGCTCAAAGATTGCTCAGTGTATCATTCTATTTACCTTTGTAAAACCATTTCCTGCAAGGTGTTTCCAACATTTAAGATGAGTTCAATTTTTCCCTAATATAATCCTAAACAAATGCCCAAATAAAAATAATCAGGTACAAACTTCCAGCTATAAAATAAATAAGTCCTGGGGATGTAATATACAGCATGGCAACCACAGTTACTAATGCTATACTGCAGGCTTGAATGTTGCTAAGGCAGTAGATCTTAAAAGTCCTCCACAAGAGAAAAAGGAAAAAACTTCTATAACTATGTATGGTGAAGGATGTTAACTAGACTTATTGTGAGGACCATGTCACAATATATACATATACATATTGAATCATATGTTGATTATCAAACATATACATATTAAACATGATGAATATATATATGGAATCATTATGTTGTACACCTTAAACTAATACAATGTTATATGTCAATTATACCTCAAAAAAAATCAGAAGCACACATTTCTGATTCTGTCCTAAAACATACTAAAAAGAACCAAACGAAAACAAATTCCTAGATACAGAATTAGTGAGTCAAAGAATATGTACATTTTTGAGGTTCTTAAAAATAATTACCAAAGTGACTTTGAGAAAGTTGTTCTGATTTAACCTTTCACCGCACTGTATAAGAATGATTTTAATACTACAAATCTGCTAAGATTTGTAAGCTAAGCAATCAGCAGAGAATCCACATTCCATAACTACCGCACCTGTGAACTTGCATATATATGCAAGGGACACTTGGCCAAACCTCTACTGCTATGGGTGTCCTGTCCTTGTTTCTGTGAAAGCCCAATGTTGCATTTATTCACCCAATCGCGGTCCCTCTTCCCTGACTATTGCTTAGTTCCAGAAACAGTTCCCTCTCTGGACTGCATTGTCATTGTGTTTAAGTGGTCATTGTCCAGGGGCCAGATCAGACCTGTGAATCTGCAGCAGCAACCAGCAGAGATTCCGAGGGTACTACGTGGCCACAAGTCTTGCTTCTTCAGCATATTAACACGACCCAAGCCTCTCATTTCTTCTATAGATTCAGATAAAATACTAGAAGGAAGCCAGGGACGGGAGAGAGTATTTGAAAGACTGCCTTTCTTCCAAAGAGTCTGAATCATCTGTTAAAAACTACATAAACCAGAAGATACTCTCATACCTTTCTTACAGAGCTTGAATAAATTTTCTCTAATCTCTTTTATTTAGCTCAGTGGAGACATTTTTTGTTAGCACCTTTGAACAGCATAATAAATTTTCAACACACAAAATATTTTTCTAGTTAAACATGCAGTTGAGTACCAACCTTCTTATTCTATGTGAATAGTATTAACACAAGCTGGTAAATGAAATGATGTAGGTTCCAACTTTCAGTGAAAGGAGGTAAAGAAATTCCTCCAGTACATTCAAGTAATTAGCTAAAAATATTTCTGAAGAAATACTTGAATTCTGAAGTAGAAACTTTATTTCTATGATAGTAAATTTGAAGATATTTATTACCATGCTTACTCAAAAGAATTTGTTATATATATTCTTTAATACCCTTAATGAATGTCCTCTTTCAGAAGTACATATGACCTACCAATCAAGGCTAATGTAGGAATTAGACAGAGTCATTTGAAACAATAAATATGAATGACAAGAAGAAATGCAACGAAAAGGAGTGAGTCTAGCATACAATATTCCTGAATAGAATAATATTAAAAAAATAGACGTTTGAGCATTGGAACGCATTTTTTGTGAAACTGTAAATTCATAAATGCTCCTTCTTTCTACGACATTTTCCCCTGACTTTCATAGGTTTCTTTTCTGTTATTTATTAATAATCCTATGAACATATATAAAATTCTCCAAATTCTTCACACGCCAACTCATTTTCATTGTCTATTCAGGATTTTAGCAACTTTAAAATTTTAAACGTGATCCTAATCATTGCTACACATCATGAGAATACTCTAGCCTGTGGTTTTTTAAAATGGAACTTTTACACTTCTTTTTCTGATTAAATTCCTCTCCACATCAATCCACTGAAGTTGACAAAATATTATCGTGTTTCTCGTTAGGAAACAGAGAGACAGAAAAGTGAATTTCGCTTAAGGTAAATTAGAGAAACCAATCATCTGCCTCTCCCTCTGTTTTTCTAGGGTGTCAGGGGGGAGGCTATTTCAGTTTTCTCCTGAGTGATGTAGTATGAAGCCACTCCACATCTCACAGGCGCACCCATGCTGCATCACGGAAAACTTTTTACTTTATTACTGGGCACTGCCTAATGTTTCCAGACTCGGTTCCCTAAAAAGATACTATTCTTCACCAGAAGAACGAGCAGAGAATTTGTTCTGGGGTACAATGTCTTCAATTTGCCAACTTTTCCCTTCCTCCACGTCACTACCACTCAACCTATGGCTTTATCAGACTTTTCTCAAAATTTGGTGGCAATTGTAAGGGAATGAAATCATAGGAGAAGAAGAAAACATAGGAGAATTGAACTTTATTGTTAAATTGCATTTCCCCATGCACCAATCAGTCTACTTTTTGGGGTACCCATTTTTTGAAGTCAGCTTTCTCTATTGCCAGTCCCCTGCTGGCCCCTGCCCAACGTTGCTTTTCTTTTAACCTCTATCATGTAAATATCCACTTTCTTTTAGGATACTCCACCTTCTATCTTCTTTAGGGTTACTTTGTCTCAAGACTCACCATCTTCCCACTGCCAAACCTTAATCAATCTAGAGATTAATAATTCCAAAGCTCCATGTGATTGGTCATTAAAAACCCAGGTCCTCCTGAGTGGTGTGGGACATGTACGGCTTTGTCCTTGTAAGTCTCAACAGGAGACCTGGACATAATTCTGATACCATTGACATCTCTCCACCAATGTGATTCTTAGAAACTGTTTATTCTCCCCATAGTCTAGAAAATAACTGTAGACCCTCCCACACTCTGCTGTCTTAAAGATAAGCATTAATTCCCAAAGCAGTAGAGTTTAACTCCATAGTGAAGAAAGAAAACTTTCTTTCTAACTGCTTCATGCTCCATAATTTATAAAGTATTTCCCTCAGAGTAGGAGTTTGTCAACCTTGAGGAATGGGTGATGATGGACACTTATAGCATAACCTTTTCATTTAAGTCTTCTAAAAATGATTCCATTAATAAAACAAACATTTACTAATTACCAATCACCTATAGGCACTGTGTTCTAAAGGTGAAAGCCTTGGTTAGATGCTCTTCTCATGTACACTCCTAGTCTCCTGTACTTCTCAGTACAGTATTTGAAATGCTACATTTTAATTGCCTATTTATTTGCATGCATCTTCCATCAGATTACAAGCATCATGAAAGTGGGGATTTATAGGTTCTTTTTCTGTTATCACCAGCATTTAGCACAGTGTATACTACACAGTGTAGATTACATGTACAACATTAGCATATTCAGAGTAGTTGCTTAATGTGTGTTTTTGAATGAATGAGCTATAGATCTCATAACAAGGCCATTGACATTCTAGAAAGACAAACAGACATCTCTGTAACTAACTAAAAGTTGTGTGATGGGGGGCCAGCCCGGTGGAGTAGCCATTAAGTTTGTGCACTCTGCTTTGGTGGCCTGGGGTTCACCAGGTCAGATCCTGGGCATGGACCCACACAGCACTTATCAAGCCATGCTGTGGCAGGCGTCCCACATATAAAATAAAGGAATATGAGCAGACATGTTAGCTCAGGGCCAATCTTCCTCAGCAAAGAGAGGAGGATTGGTGGCGGATGTTAGCTCAGAGCTAATCTTCCTAAAAAAAAAAATTGTGTGATGGGATAATACATTGAGAGGTTATTTTGCAGTTTATTTTTGTTGTTCTGGTGACAGGAAAGCATCAGAAGTACATTTGCCTCCTTGAAAGAGCCCAAAAGTGTATATATAGACCTGTGTTCTGAATTCTAGGCTCCTTTTTAGTGGGGTAGGAAATAAGAACTCCTTCATAATCTTTGGAAATTCTTAATGATCCTTACACAGGTTGTATCTTGGAGACTGAATCCCATTGAGAAACTCATTCTAGGAATTGAGTAAGTAGAAGGTGCTAATCCAGGAGGACCAAATCTAGGTTCTCTCTCTCAGGCTGTGGGAGGGATAGCTGTGTACCGTGCCTGGAGGCTGGACACTCAGCTGTGGTTAGAGAGCTCAAGACTTCTACTTTGTGTGGGAGGAGAAGAGCCATTTGAATGCTCCTGAGGGTCTGGGCATTCTCAATGAAGACAAGATGACCCTTGTCTGCCCGGTCTAAGTCCTTTATAACGTCAGCAGTTCTCTAGTAATGAGTTATGTTGGTATCTCCTGGCAATTGAGGGCTTGGAACCAAGTTTAATGTGCTGCAAAGTGTTCTGAAGTAACACAATCTCGTTAACTGTAAATGAAGTGATTTAGGAGAGGGCAGAGAACAATGAATTTTTTCTGGAAACTTTAGTGTTGGAGAGAGGAATGTAAAACTTGGGCAGAATCTGTAAGCTTCGATTAGAAATAGAAGGGGGAAAGAGCATTTGAGGAGGAAGGAGGAGAATCAGCAAATGTGTGGAGGTAAAAAAATACATGTTGGAAGAAAAGTGTGTAGTTTGGTGTAACTAAAGCAGTGCTTACTCCCATTGGCTGGGCATGGGAACAATCGGTAGTATTGCGTATATGGTACATAGACCAGCAAAGTAAGTGGGATAGTCTGAATCAGTAGGTCTGGAATGGGGCTCTATTAGGTGGACTTTGAAGAAGTTCTACAGGTGTGTCTGATGCACTCAAAAAGGGTGAAAAACATGGGGATGGAGGGGTGAGTCAGCTGGAAAGAATGATGGGACTTTAGCCAAAATCTAGATAGATCTGGATTTTGAAGAATGCTGAACAACTTGCTCAGAAGTTTGGTCTTTGAATGGAGGTAGTTCCATCGTTCTCTGTGTATTGTGTTGTATTTTATCATAACAGTAGGTGCCATTTTTGTATTTTATATTGTTGCTCATGTTTATCATTTATGAAAAGTGCCCCCACAGCCTCATTCCTTCCTTCCTTTCTCTATTCATTCATTTAACAAGCATAAGTTGAGCACCTATTATGTGCTAGAGACAGATAATGGATATGGATAAGTTCTTAGTATGGTTCTCTTAATACTTTACTAGACTCTTAGTAAAGATGTTACCATTGGTTAACGATTTAGAATTCATATCAACTAGTTACTTATGTAGGGAAGCTTAATCTATTTCCAACCAAAAAACCATGCTTTCTCACAAAGACTTTGAACATTTTACCTCTGAAAGCAAAATTCTGCCTTTCACAGCTACCTAAAGGTACAAAATACTAAACTAATTAAATCATAAGATCATTGTAATGAAATTCTAAATGAACCTGCTGCAACTCTTACCACACTGGTAGGCCTTTCTCATTTGCATATTTACTATACATGATAAGTATCTTTAAGAAATTTCACTCTTCATAGGCTCTTAAAGAGTGATGGTTGAGGGGCCGGCCCGGTGGCGCAGTGGTTAAGTGTGCACATTCCTCTTCAGTGGCCCAGGGTTCACCGGTTCAGATCCCAGGTGTGGACATGGCACGGCTCGGCAAAAGCCATGCTGTGGTAGGTATCCCACATATAAAGTAGAGGAAGATGGGCATGGATGTTAGCTCAGGGCCAGTCTTCCTCAGCAAAAAGAAGAGGAGGATTGGTGGCAGATATTAGCTCAGGGCTAATCTTCCTCAAAAAAAAAAAAAGAAAAGAGTGGTGGTTGAAAGTAGTTTTTGACAGTGACTTGTTCTACATAACCTGATATATTTTATGTGTGTGTGTCTGTGCGTGTGTACACACTTCAAGGCAGAATTAGTTACAAATGGTTCCGGCTTCAGATTCAGACCTCAGAAAACGACTTAATTCCATACCCTGACAATTCCACTGTTACAGATTAATCTTCCATCAACTTATTTTAAAAAGATGTATTATAGTTATCCCAAAACTCCTTGAAGTAGAAATATTTCAAAAGTATAAAATGCTAATCATAGAGAATTCAAAGAACACATTTCTTCCCTCATGAAAATTTTGGTCACTCATGCAAAAGCCAAAGAAATACATTCCATAAAATGCTGAAATAACATATGGAAAATACGTGAAAGTAGAACCACCACACAATCTAAGTTCCATGCCCATACTTATTTATACAATGAGAGTGCAGAAGATGTCTCTTTTGTTCACTCTGGTTTTCTTGTGTGAAGGAACATTGTGTGGCCGGTATTCTACTTAATTAAAAGCAATGGAGGGCCTTCCCAGATGTTAAAAGGGCCTGAGCTGAACCTTGTGTTAACATCAGATGAACGGGCAAGGCCACCTGCTAGCTCCACTCTTGGCTTTGTGAATGATTTGCATTCCTGTGGCCTGTTGCTCGGCGTGGCCACTCTCAGCACTTCACAGCCCCCCGGCCTGTTTAATGTCATGGATGCCTTCCAGCCGTGAAGTCTCTCTTCCATATTAACATCAGCACACAATAGGGAGGGGCTTGTTCCATGATTTCCCTGCTTAGAGTATGATGTTTTTACTTAATTTCGGCCACATAAAAGAAAAGAAAATGCTTTTCTACAGGCTGGATTAAGAGAAAATAAATTTCTTCTTTTGTTTTTCGTTTGTTCTTTCATGAAGATAACGCTCCTCGTTTTAATAGAGAAACAGTGCAAGTTAGACAAAAATATAAATCTTGACATTATTAATATCCACAGAGTGTTTCGATATTGTTTCTTTAATTTTTTGTTGTCGACAGAGTAAGTCACTCAAGTGTGTTAAGATTAGACCGCAAAGGCTGTGATGGTATTAGTCTATAAACCTAAGAAATTTCATGTTTCAGAGAGAAGAAATCGTAGGGGGCAACAGAAGTGAAGGGAATGATTCATAACACTGCAATCTAAAATATATTAAGGGGGCCGGCTCCGCGGCCGAGTGGTTAAGTTCGCGCACTCCGCTGCGGTTCCCGAGGGTTCGGATCCTGGTCGCGGACATGGCACTGCTCGTCGGGCCACGTTGAGGTGGCATCCCACATCCCACAACTAGAAGGACGTGCAACTAAGATATACAGCTGTGTACAGGGGGGTTTGGGGAGATAAAGCAGAAGGAAAAAAAAAAAGATTGGCAGCAATTGTTAGCCCATGTACCAATCTTTGGAAAAAAAAAAAAAAAAAAAGGAAGATTGGCAACAGTTGTTAGCCCAGGTGCCAATCTTTAAAAAGATAAATAAATAAATAAAATAAAATATATTAAGAACACAAAGAGAAAGAAAAGGATAATATCAAAGGAACTTGCCAAACAGTTCATTTTAAATTATTTTAAGAACAGTAAAACTTAGGGGAATGTATATAGGTAGACTTGGTGTATTGCCCGTGAGAAAGCGAAACAACAGCTTATAGCAAGCACCAGCAGAAGCATTGACATTATGCGTGGAATGCATCTGTATTGTTTTTTCAATAGTTATGGCTTTATATTAAAATGGAGAATTTATATTTAATTTTGTACTTACTTGTTAAAATAAAATGTTTGACTAATAATATACCTGACGCATTTTGCATATGTCTATCTGGGTTTGAGGTACAATTATTTAAACTGAGTCAACATTATTTAAGATACAAGTGACTCATGAGGGAAAGATTTCACTATTTTGAGATTGTCTAAAATGTCAATAATTGTCCATACATAAACCACTTATTACAGATCGAAAATCCATAGATGATAAAAGATTGCATTTTCATGCAGCATTTAAACCTAGCTGGACCCTGATTTTAAATAATGTCACCTGTGGCCTAAACAAGCATAGATGTGCTAATAGAAAAATGGTGTAACGAACTTAATACTTCCAAATGTGTTTATAATATTGTTTGAAAAATAATCATTGCCATTCTTTACAAAGTAACACATTTGAATTTTATCAGTTATGAGGTAATGAAAAATTAGTATAATTGAAAATTTTATGTAATATTATTTATACTTATTACCTAGAATACTATTTTATGTTTAATAGTCAAATTCAGTTTTCAAGGGGTTGTACATTTGTTTTCAACTAAGCACTATTTTTAAAATTTTTACTCTGAATTATTTCATTATAATTTACCCACAGTTCTTCTTTTTGAAATGCTAAGTTTCATACTTTTGTTTTTCTTTCCACAATAACTACAAGCTTGTAACAGGTATTTTTAAGTAAGGCTATTGAAATAAATGTGAATGAAATTTGGCCTTAAAAATGGTTATTATTGTCTAGTTTAATTCTGTGTCTTTCACTTATTTCTTATGGGAGCTTGTGTTTAATCTATAGTGTCACATAGGAAACCAAATTGAATTCTGGCAACATGGTGGAATGACTGAGGCAGATAGTTTTCCCACTTCTCTAAACACGGGAACTGTTGGATGAAGTACAGTTGTTAAAAATGCATAGCTGAAATTTCCACTTCCAGACAAGATGGAATAACGGAGACTGGATTTATGCTCCCAACTAGAATAGCCAAAAAGGGACAAAGCACATGAAACAATGTTTTTCAAGACAGTGAGCATCACTCAAAGAAGGAGAGTGATCCCTGAGATATAGGATACAAATGAGGTGAGTCCTATGATTGCCCTGGTATCCTGCCTCGGGAGAAACTTCTAAGTCACAATGTGGGGAGTAGGAACACAGAAATTTATATCCAGCTAAAATATCTTTTAAAAACAAAGATGAAATGAAGACTGTTTTGGAATCTAAAAGAATTCATCACCGACAGGTTCATAGTACAAGAAATGTTAAAGGAAATTCTGCAGACAGAAGAAAAATAACTCTAGATGAAAATACAGATTTACAGAGAGAAATGAAAATTACCAGATATGGCAAATCTTGTCTATTTACGTAGGTAAATAGACAAGATTTAAAAAAAGTAAATATCTTTAAAGTAATTGACTGTTTAAACAAAAATAATAGCAATATAATATGGAGTTATAACATATGAATAAGTAAAGTGTATGCAACAATATAGTGTGGTAGGAAGGAAATAGAAGTATGCCATTTTACACTTTTTATACTGTATAAGAAAGAGTATTAATATCAGTTGAATGTAGACTGTAATAATTACTATCAATCCCAAAGCAACCACTGAAATAATAGAGTTATAGCCAATGTCAATAAAGGACATAAATTGGAATAATAAAAACTATGCAACTAATCCAAAAGAAGGCAGAAAAAAGAGGATAAAGAGAACAGATGGAACAAACAGAAAGCAAATAGCTAGATGATAGACTCAAACCTAACGATATCAATAATCACATTAAATGTAAATGGTCTAAATACTCCAGTTAAAAGATAGACTTTGTCAGATTGGGAAAAAAAGCAAGACCAACTACATGGTGCTGTAAGAAACAATGTGTAAACATAAAGAACAAATGAGTAAAAAGTGAAAGGATGGAAAAAAATGTACTCTGTTCACAGAAGTAAAAATAAAGCTGGAGCAGCCACATTAATATTAAGTCAAATATTTAGAACAGAGAATATTACCAGGCTAAAGGGAGTCGTTATATAAAGATAAAGTGGTCAGTTCTTGAGAGGATGGAACAGTCTTAAAGGCTGTGCTCCTAATAACACAGCTTGAAAATACATGAAGCAACAACTAACAGAACTGAAACAAGTAAAAGACAAATCCGCAATCATTGTTGGAGATTTGAGAACCCCTCCTCAATGAGTAACAGAACAAATAAACAGAAAATCAGCAAGGACAGAGAAAACTTGAATTACTACTATCAACCAACTTGACTTAACTGACATTTATAGAGCACTTCACCCAGTAAGAACAGTATATGTATTATTTTCTATGAACCAGACCACTTCTGGGATATAAAACTATTCTCAATAAATACAAAAGTATGAAGGTGATAACAAAGTATGTTATCTGACCATGGTGGAAATAAATTAGAAATATACTAGAATAAATGGTAGAAAGACATCTGGAAAGTCTTCAAATATGAGGAAATGAAATAACACACTTTTAAATAATTGATGTGTCAAAGGAGTGGAAAGGAAAATTGGAAATTATTTTTAACTAAAAAAATGAAACACAAGATGGCAACATTTGTGGAAAGCTGCTACAAAATGCAAAGCAATACAAAAGGGAAATTTATAGCCATAAATTTCTCTAATTAATGAGAAATTAATTTCTACCTTAAGATAGAAACAAAGAAAAAAAGAGTGAGAAATAACAAAGACTTTAGCCAGGGGCCAGCCCCATGGCCGAGTGGTTAAGTTCGACCGCTCCACTTCATGGCCAGGGGTTTTACCAGTTGGAGGACATGCCACTGCTCATCAGGCCATCCTGAGGTGGCATCCCATGTAGACCAACCAGAAGGACCCCAACTACAGTATGCAGCTATGCACTGGGGGACTTTGGGGAGAAAAAGAAGGAAAAAAAAAAAAGAGATTGGCAACAGGTGTTAGCTGATGGGGAATCTTTCCCAGCAAAACAAAATAAAACAAAACAAAATAAAAAAACCTCTCACCAAAATAGGAGAAGAAGGAAACATTCTCAAACCAATAAAGGACATCCACAAAAACCATACAGCTAACATCACACTTAATAGTGTTAAATGCTTTTACACTAAGATCAAGAACAAGACATGAATGTCAGCTCTCACCACTTTGGTTCAGTATTGTACTAAAAGGTTTTGACAGTGCAATAAGGCAAGAAGGAGAAACAAGAGGAATCAGATTAAAATGGAAGAAATGTGGGCTGGCTCAGTGGAGTAGTGGTTAAGTTTGTGTGCTCTGCTTTGGCGGACCAGGGTTCTTGGGTTTAGATCCTGGGTGTGGACCTACACACCGTTCACCAAGCCATGCTGTGGCGGTGTTGCACATACAAAATAGAGGAAGACTGGCACAGATGTTAGCTCAGGGCCAGTCTTCCTCAAAAAAAGGAAAGAAAGAAAGAAAGAAAATTATATTAATTTAATTTAACACACTTGTTTATATAGAATATCCAAGAAAATAAAAAAAGCTACCAGAACTATTTATTTCATCAACATTACATGATACAGGATCACTATACAAAATTCAAGTATGTTCTATACACCACTAGTGAAAAATGGCATATTGATATAAAATAAACAATACGTTGAAAACATGGGATAAATAATTATGGGACAAATCTTAGGGATAAATGGGACAAGAGATGTACAAGATGTGTAAACTGAAAGCTGTAAACATCGTGGAGAGAAATTTAAAAACCCAAACGGAAAGATAATATATACATCTTGTTCACGGCTTGGAAGACTAATGTTAAGATGCCAATTCATCCCAAATTGATATATAGATTCAATATAATCCCTACCTAAACTTGGGCGGTTTTTTAAATTAGAAATTGACAAGCTGATTCCCAAATTCATGTGGAAATATAAAGGTGTAAAATAATAAAAACAACTTTGAAAAAGAACAAAGTTCAAGGCTTCACATTTTCTGATTTCAAGATTTAGCTATAGTAATCAAGACACGTGGTATTGGAATCAAGATAGACAAATGGATCAGTGGAACAGAATAGAGTCCAGACGTAGATCCATACATACACAGACAAGCAATTTTTGGCAATGCCCAGGAAATTCAGTGAAGAACTGATAGTCTTTTCAACAAATGAACAGTTACATACTCATATGCAACAAATGCATTGTACACTTACGTAAAAATCTTAAAATAATATAACTTTACAGAGAAAAATCTTTGTGACCTTAGGTTAGGCAAATATTTCTTAAATATGACACCAACAGTATGATCCATAAAAGACAAAAATTGATAAGTTGTACTTTATCAAAATTAGAAACTTTTGCCCTTCCATAGTTACTGTTTGGAGAAAAAAAAGACTTGCCGTACACTGAGAGAAAATATCTGATACAGGACTTATGTCCAAATATATGAGCTCAATCACAATAAAACTAACAACCCAATAAAGAAATGGGCAAAGATTTGAGCTGACAATTTATCAAAGACATATGGATGGCAAGTAAGCACATGCAAAGATGCTCAACATTACTAATCATTAGGTACATGCAAATTAAAATCACAAAGGGTCAACACTACATCCCTGTTAGGATGAATAAAACTTAGAAGTTTGACCTTAGCTAATGTTAGCAATGATATAGTGTTACCGAATCTCTCGCCCACTCCTGGTGGGAAGGTAAAATGGATATAAACACTTTGGAAAAGAGTTTGGCAGTTTCTTAAAAAGTTATACATACACTTGTAAATATGCTGAAAGAGTCATTGCACTCCTAGGAATTTGCCTGAGAATAAAGGAAGCGTGCGAAGACTTGTATGTGGAGCTTCACAGCAACTCTACTGGTAAAACGCAAGGATTGGAAACAACCCAAACATCCATGAGCAGGTGCCTGGATAAACAAATTGTCATATACCATATGATGGAATACTACTAAGCAATAAAAAAGACTAAACTGTTGAATCATTGAAGTAACAGGAAGCACGGATTTCAAAATAATTCTGCTGAGTGAAAGAATCCAGACAGAAAAGAATACATAGTATATCACTACGTTTATATAAAATTCTACAACATTTAAACTAACCTAACCTAACAGAAAACAGATCAGTGATCGCTTAGGGGTTGGTGGGAGGTCCTGGATGGAATGATTACAAAGGGGAAGAAGAAATCTTGCAGATGATGGATATGTTCCTTGTTTTGATTGTGATGATGTTTTCATGGGTGTCTGCATATGTCAAGGCTTATAAAATTGTACACTCTAAATATGTACCATTTATTATGTCAATCATATTTTAAGCTATTTTAAAAACCTAAAAAAAATCCCACAATGAGATACCACTACACATACACAAACACTCATATATACAAATCAAACTGCGCACTTTAAATATATGCAGCGTGTAATATGTCAATTATATCTCAACAAAGCTGTTAAACATTCTGTGGCTAAATTCCCGAGGAAAGAACATCAATCTCCGTATGCCAAAAGCACAGAGAAAGCAAAGGCCAGTGCCTAGAGGAAACTGTCAGAGCGCTGCAGCCCCTCATGGTTTCAGATCAGAGAAGGCCTTTGGGCTTGGGGTTCTGGTTGCCATTCCAGTATGTGAGACTTGCTGTGGGCCTTTTTGTGGTGGGGACTTTTGTCCACCTACTGAGAAAAGTGGGAACGCGAAATTGGAACTTTGGGAGTGGAGATGTCATCTGTGAGAAATCAGAATCACAGGCTTGTGCTGTCTGACATGATTCAGCCACACAGAATCAAAACTGTAAGAATTTACTATAAAATCTCTTTCTGCATCCTGGGAATCCTTGAGGGTTTTGGTGAACGCAAGCACCAAATAATTCTGTAGTGAAAATTTCACCGTCCAGAGCACAGTGTTATTGTGTGATAGCTCTACTTGTGTAAGGAAAGAAACCTGAAAACAGAAGTCTACACCTAGTGAAGCCATCGTTCAAGGGTGAGGGTGAAGGAGGGGCGTTTTCAGATAAAGTAAAAACGCACGAAGTTACTACTCCCAGGTCATCACCGAGAAAAGGACCAGGCACTGTGGAAGCGAACTGTATCCAGAAGAGAAGAATGGAAAAGAGCGCGAAGCAACAAGTTGTTAACGTAAAAGAAACGTTGACTATGTACGTTAACAGTAACAATTGCCTGAGGGTATGAAACAAAGTAAAAATACAATACTGGACAACAACAGCATCTGGATTAGGATATAGGAGTTAAACCTTTTTCAGGCCTTTGTATTCAGTAGCAGGATAGAGATATTGCTTAATTTCAGGCTTTGTTAATTTTTAAAAAGTGATACATCTTTTGAGCAATTACTGAAAGAATAGAAATATAGTGTATAATATACAAAACATGAAAAGGAACTTAAAAATCCAACCCAATAAAAGGCAGGAAAGAGGAAAAATAGGGAGAAGAATAGGCATAAATAATTCATATTTATCAATTGCAAAAACTGTAAATAGATCATAGACATCTGTTAAAAGATGATTTCTTAACAAAAGAAAACTGGGTTGGGATACAGATGGAAAAAACAACCAATTCCTGAAGCTGGGTGATGGATAAATGAAGATTAAGTTATATTACTCTTCATTTTCATATGTGTTTGAAATTTCCCAAAATAAAAATGTAAAAAAATTAAAATTTTCCTATTATAGTATTTTGCTATGAACCTTTAAAATTTAGAATCAAAACAATAAATAGACTGGCTTTTCAAAAATTCTTGTTGTGTTCTTTTTACACAGGCATGTCCAGAAGGTACTTTACAGATTGTCTGTAAATAAAAAGAAAGAAAAAGTACCAACCAAAGGCTGTGGAAAAATTAGTTTTTGACAAAAATGATTATAAGGTAAAAAAAAAAAAAAAGGTACAAAGTTAGTTATGACTTATTGAGTTACAAAAAAGTCAATAGGAAAATAAATTTTATTTGTGAAATTACCTCATAACAATGATTTTCCTTAAGAGAAAACAAAAATTCTTAAAGGCATGAAAAAGGTCTTTGTCTGCACTTTTATGATCAAAACAATCTAAAAGTAACAATTAATTTCATTATTTCTTCCATCTTCACGGCCACTTGGAAGAAAAATTAAAAGAAACATAAAGATAACAAAAGTTCAAATGATGGTTATCTATGAGAGGTTTCTGTAAGTGTTTAGAGGATGCGGATGTGACTTTAGTAGGAGCATTAGAGGGATGAGGGGTTCAGAACAGAGGAGGCAGAGTGTCACTTTGCTGGTGTTTGCTCTTCCTGTTATTTGGAGACTCCAGCAGGATGGGAAGCAAGTTGCCACACCGGCTAAGAGCACCTCGGTGAGACAGGCCCGGACTTGTGTCCTGAATGCTTTATATACTAGCCCTGGGACCTTGGACGTGTTCTTCAACCTCACTGACCCGTAATTTTCTCCTCTGTAAAATGGGGATAATGGTTCAGCTTTACAGAGTTACTGCGGGCACTGAATGAGAAAACAGTGTTTAGCAGGGTGTAATATTAAAGCCGCAATATGGTGCTGGCCAAAAAGAGGCTGAGAAGGTAGAGATGTGAGCACTGATAAAACTATAATAATAAGTTTCTGTTTTTGCTCTTGTTAATTTTTTATTTCAAACTATTTTGGGATCAATTATTTTTAATCTGAGCTATTTGTAGTTGTGAAATTTTTTAAAACATAAATTTCTAAAATTAGAGAATTGGCTAAATAAATTATGACATAACAAGGCAGTGGGATAATTTGGAACTTCTTTAAACCTCAGTTGTTTCATCTGAAAAATGGGGCTAATTCCTACCCCTTGAGGTTGTTGTGAAGTTAATAAGCAAAGTATTTAGCACAGTGACAAAGCAGCCCTCTATTTTGTAAATTAATGTATATATGCATAGAAATATATTTGGAAGTCTATAAAATCTATAGGTGTAGACTATGGTTGACTTTGTATAAACAGCTTTGTAACTTTTTGATATTCTTCTTATATTTGTCAATGTTCTTATTCTTACGATAGAACCATGATATTTTATATTTTTCCAATTTCAACAACAGTATTTGAATGGACTCAGTAAGCCAAATAATAAAAAAGTTAAAGAAAAGAATCTGTTATTCGGAAGAATTATCTTACCCAATCCATCTCTCCATCTTACACAATTTCTTTTCATCCTATTGTAGCTGCTCTGATAATGTGTCAATATTTTGAAAATTTGTAAATTTTCATTTTATTTCCATTACTGAGTTCATATTTTATTATCTTGCTTATAACATACATATTGATGTAAACTAACAATATGAGTAATATAAATAGGGGAAAGCGATAATACTTGAATGAAAATGAAAACCAGGTATAAAATCTTTCAAAAGAACAAAAAACTGAATTAAAACCCAAAAGAGATTATAAAACTTCAGAGTGACCCTACAAAGTAACCAGTTCGTGAGGGAAAAAAAGTGTTCATCTGTTTCTCACCAACTAGTCATTTTGACAAAAATCTCATCCTATTCAACTAGTTTCTTCCAAATTTCTTTCAACCTAATTGCACATCCTCATTTCGGAGTTGGCGAAAATAAAATAGAGTCGTCAAGAGATTTGCGTCAGAGAACAAAGTAGACGCATGCTTCATTCCAAATCTTGAAAGCTGCGTTGATAAAAATGGGCTGTTTTCTAAAGCCGTAGAAAGCACTGAAGGTTTTATTGAGCAGGAGAGGGACATCAGAAATGTGATATTTAAGCAAAATCGCTGTTGGCGAGGTGGTCAATGGACCGGAAGGGACAGAGTTAATTGAGCTGAAAACCAGTACAGACGAGCAAAGACTCATTTTGCGGTTTACTTTATGTGTGAGGCCCTCGTCTCAGGTTTGGTTTAAGGCGACAGGACGTTTTTCCTGAAAAAGTTGTTTTCATAAAAGAGGGCTTTCCCGGAGGTACTTACCGAGTTCCTAGCATCGTTACACAGGGACGATGTCTGAGGTTAGAAATTCTCTCCCATTTATCTGTTCCACATATTTGGATATTGAGTATAGAGAGGAGTGAAGGGTTTCGCTTGAAAAAGCAGACAAGTGCTGCTAAGACTCATTTGAAAAAATGGCACCTCTGTAGACTGGAGCGTGCGGGTAGACAGCCTTCAGTTCCATAACACACATCGCTTTTGTTTGACGATTCCGTTATGAAACAGCCTTTCATTCTGCTTTTCCTCTGTCTTGAAGATACTGTAGGGTCTCAGCTTATTGTAGCACAGCTTCATTTCAGCATAAGTCGCTTTGATAATATCGTCTGCTTAGAGTGGGGATCTTTTTCTTTGAGGATGTAAGTCCTCATTAGAAGTTTAATTAGGGAAAATATTTAACCTCTTTATTATAATCTACCACGAGAAAGGAAGAAAGGTGCTATTTTAAGACCTTCACTGAAGCTGCTATGGAGTGCCTGAAGCGGTGCTACCCACAGTGTGGTCTCTGATCTCCTGGCAGCCCAGCTGTCCTAACTCAGAACCTGCCTGTTAATGCGATACCAAGGCGATCGTGTGCCCAGCACAGTTTGATAAGCGCTGCTCTAGAGAACGACACGGACGCCTGAGTCTAGGGTGTAAGGTTCCTGCACGGGCACGGAGCTTGCTGGTATAAGTAGGAGAAATGACACTCAACTTATTGGTAGACGCTACCAATAAATATTTAATAAGGCTTATGTGTTGGGGCTCCATTTGCTCTCTCTCTTTCCTCCCCCCTCCAATTTCTTTCCATCCGGTTAATAAACATAATTCTGTCAAAACCTTGTGTCTTTTCTCAGGCTGTGTCTAGTGATGGTAATGAACTGGAGAGTCAGTGAGACTATTGTTTTTCTAAATGATATAAAACTAGTTTTCGGTTTTGTTTTTGTTTTTAACTAAATGACTGAATTGATGAGATAGCATCAGATAGAAACAGCCACCTTGTGTTGTGGCTTCTCTTCTTCTCCTCAGTGTCACTGGATGGATCAGGTTTCGTAGGTGCTGTACCTGACAAGCGAGGCGCCATTTTACTGTTACGTCACTTCCAGTCGTTGCACATAGGCCAGTCCCCTTAAGACCATAAATCAGATTTATCAGTTATTTTTTATTTATTTCCTGCATTTCCATTTATTCCATGTGCTGTTTTCTTGTGTGTAGGATAATATTCATTGAGATTCTAAAGTTTGTACCATTGACCTTTTTCTGTCCCTAGTAAGTTCAAAAGTCTTTGCAGCTATCCCTCCACTTTTAGTTCAGGTGAGGAATAATGATAAAGGATTTGGAGGAGAAAGGCAAAGATAGACCTGGAATGATCTTTCCAGAGTAAATATGTTGGATGGTACCAAGTATTTAAATCCCTACTCAATATTACCTCAGCTAGAGCTCTGGTTTCTCAAAATACCACGCATCCATGAGCCAGTGCCCGGTCCTAAAGCAGTTAACAATTCTTCACACGTGTTAACTTTCTGGCTATTAACATACCCCATAGATGTTTTCAGCATGGTATTATGGAAAGAGTCTGGAGGCTGGAGTACGTCCATGAATCTATTCTGTACAAGGCTATAGTCTCACTGAGTGCCTGGGGGTGTGTCATTATCAACATCAATATTGCTATCATTGTCAGACACTAATATTAAGTCCTGAAACATGATAGATAGAAGCATGGAGTCAGCCAAGAAGCATAAAATGTGATCCTTCTATAGTTACCTCATTGGATAAACGTGAAAATGAGATGAGATGAATGCAAATGGCTTTTGAAAAGACAGCGTATGCCGCTGTGATATTATCGTTTGAAGGTTGTGTTTTACTTCACACTTACTCTCAATGGACTGTAAGATTGAGCTTAAGTAGATGCGACTAGGTTATTTAGCAAAATAAATATCTATGTAATCATTTGATAGCAGGTATAGTCTAAAGCAGGAATTCCAGCATTCTGTGACAGATTTTGATTTAAAAATTACTGCAACGGAATCCCCAACCAGAGAAATTTCAAAAATTCTTCTGACTCTAAAATAGCAGCCCATAAGTATAAAGCAGTTTTTGGTTTTAGGGGAAAAACAATCTTTGGCGTTAGAAGTATGCATTTTGATGGAGTAAATTTCTTCTCACAATATATCTCAGGCTGTAAGGAGTATTATAGAGGATGGATTTCGTAAAGTCTTATCCTTTAACTTTCCTGTTATCTGGGCTTGATAAAGCCTAGAAAATAATAACTATATGACATTTGCTAACACTCAGATTATATCTACCACAATACTGCTTCTCTCCACCCTTCTAACTATGCGTTAATAGTTGCATCCAAGAATATGGGATAATAAATAGGCCCTGAGTGTGAAGCAAACGCAAAAGCAGGCAAAGCATTCTCCCTGCATATGGGAACTATCTCTTAAGAACTTCAGTCAAGGTGGGCTGTTTGAATTGTTTCTTTATTTCCTTTGTTAAGAAACTATTTTTATTCTTAAAAACAAGCTTTCGCTTTTGGTTCTTGTATGAAAACAGTGCACAACTAAAACATTTTGCAAACTGGAGCATTTCAATACACAATGTTTGTTTCAAGCATTTTTGAAAGAAAGTGTATGGGGATTATTATGACTTTGGATATTTCAAGGGCTATAAAGATTAGTCTCAACTGTAGGTCCCATGCTGTCCCTGCACTGGTGTCATTAAGTTTAAGGCAATGTATAATAGTGAGGGAAATGATTGGAAATGGGCCATGGACAAGGGGTGAGGAAAAGGGAGAAATTTAGGTTAGACTGTCGCTATCAGCACTTCCTCAGTGCAAGGCTATTTAATGAACTTAACCTTCACAGACTTTTAGTAGTGTTGAAATTTTGGAAGGCATATGTTTGAATATTCACACTGTTTTACAATGCTTTCTCATAAAAAAGTAGAAGAGAAGAAAATTGAAGGAACATTTGCTGCATCTCTCTCTACTGCCAGTTCTTTACAGTAGCTGAGACGTAGCACCTTGTTTTTGGTTTATCTTTGCCTATTTGTACGTTGTACATTAACTAGCCAGAAGAGTATCTGTTTCTCTGATGAGCAGAATTGTGCTTTGCTGGTCATTAAAAGTTGGGAAATGAGTAGTGTTTGGTATTAACCAGCTGTGGCCTTGAGTGATGAAATTCTAAAAATATGTAGTGCGCCTTCTCAAAAAGCATATGCCTTAAATATGTAGAAATAATCAAACACATAAGAACAACCTTTAGGCAAAATTGGCTGTAGGTGATGCAAGCATTCAGTTCTTGATTCTAAGTGTTGCAGCTCAGAAGCTAGAGAGTTTGATACATAAATGAAATGATTGCATTACCAGCAATTTCAAAATAAGCAATAAGTAAAAACTTTCCTATTTTATTTTATATTCAGATGTAATAAAAATGAGCACACACACAAAGAGTGATGTAGTTAGGTTATATTGGTTAAAGAAGTCTTAAGGATCTCAAAAAGGGTCACGCGTGACAGAAGAGAGAGCCAATGGCCATGGCGAAATATATTTCCTGCCTAAATTCATTTATTATTCGTTATTTCATATTATTGCTCTTTCAAATGCCTTAGGAGCCTTCCAAGAATCACAACAAGATAGCTAGTCATTATAGCCTTCTCAAAAAAACCAATCTTTGATATTTTAGTCAGTTTGAACATAGCCGCTGACACCTGAGAAGATTCATCATTTTTTCCAAGGATGGAAAACTTTTTATCGTTACAGGCAGCATTAGCATCAGTATACTCAGAGAGGATAAGAATAGACTAGATAAAAATGTGCATGCTTCCCTGGCATTTTCTGTTTTGCCTGTGTACAAACGTAAAATGTATTCTCAAAACTCCCCGTAAACAGTTTTCAGTACATCCTGTACTCCTACCTTACACCTATGTTTACATGGAACTTTTGATTTAAATATTTTGATCAAAACTATTTACTTATACTATCAGATGATGCAACCAAAAATACTTCTTAGGCACAAGTAAATGTTTTTGTTTCCTTCCTTATTGGCATGACTGGATTTTTGTCTTTTATGAAATTGTTTTAATAATACTTTCAAACCTCAACTCATGGATTTCTTCCTTTTTTTCCATTTCCAAAAAAATATGGGGTCATTACGTCAACTCAGCAGATGTCAAATCTAAATTTCTCTTGCCACAATTGAAGCCTGTCTCCTCTTCCTCTGGGTTCGCTGGAAAAGGAGAACAGCTGTTGGACATCACCTCCTTACAATAATAAGTCCCTCCTTAACTTTCTCTTTTTCAGTTCATTTAAAAACCCCAAGCCCTGACTTTTTCCTCATAGGTCCTATTATCCTTGCTAAAATTGTTGAATGCAATCTTATAGTCGTATTACTGTTGCCCCACGTGTGTGGAGCCCCAAGCTGGGAAGAATAGCCTCAAAAAACTGTACTTTATCACAAAGGTATGGCTGCCTAGCTCAATCGTGTAACTTGTCAGGTAATCATGATAATAACATAGAGTAAAGGTAAATTTACAGATTCCTTGTGATCCTTGCATTGTTTTTTGTAATTTAGGAATTTTGTATTGGATATTGTTTAAATTAGTTATTCGTATTACCTATGACCTAAATTAAGTTAGTTATCTTCCAAATTTTTTATCCTGTTTTAGATTAGGTCTCTAATTCACTAAAGTCCTTGTAGGAGTCAATATATAAAAAATAATGGCATCCAAAGAATAATTTGATAATGACATGTAACTACACCAGTTTCATCCACAAACACTGTGAAATACTAGTGACTTTTGAAGCATTCTCTTTCTTCCCTGCTTACTCTCAAACTTATGGATCTTATTCTTATTCTATTTGTATTCACAGATATTGACTATATATATATATATATATGTAGAGCGAGCGAGCGAGAGAGCAGTTGTTAAGAGTATGGGTTTTGAGTTTTAAATTTAGCATTTATTCCCTCTCTGATACATGTGAAAGTTCTGGATATTTTCAAACTTCAGTCTTTTCATCCATAAAACGGCAAAACCAAAATTGACCACAACATCACAGGGTGGCTATGAGAATTAAATGGAATGATACATTGGAAATACTTTGTAAAATATCTGACACACAACAAGCAAACTATAAATATTATTACTAGCACTGTAATTATATTATTTTTTGTTATTATCATCATCCCTTAAATGACATCACCACCAGAATAGACTTCTCTGTTACACATTACTCATATCTACTTTGTAGCATGTTACTAGCCTTAGGAATATTTTGACATGTCTGCTTTCCAATCCTATCCTCTGTTGTTGTTTATTCGCTTGTTTAATTTTGTTAATGGTTGTTTACTATCTTCCCACAAGCTGTTTATTTGCACTTGTGTTTATTTCCAGCTTGGTTTAACATTTTTTGGTCATACTGCATCATTTATCTTTATGTAGGTAGTTTTTGTTTTCATTTCTTTGTTTTTTTTAAGTTTGATAATCGTCAACACAGGGAGAAGGCAACCACCATATAAAACACATAAGACATAAAACACGTTATACAGGCTCAATGAAGCTCACACGCAGAGGCTGGCAAGATGCGCACGGCTCTCCACAATTATGTCTACTTTGCTTCTAGACAATACAATTAGGTTGAATAGAGCTGGATTCCCCACTAAGAGAGGGATCCAGTTTCCTGCCTCCTTTGAAATTTATACAGGAGCTGTGAGGAGGCAGATCGTCCCCCAACGGTTGGAAGACTCTGGACTTTCATATTGACTTTAAAATCTTGCTGCATGAGAAACACCTTCTATTTGGACAATGACCCCCTAGGAAGTTTGCATCTTAGTATTTATGTCACTTGGAGGCCTTGAAGTCCACCCTGCTAAAAGGCCTACCTCTTAGATCTCCTAAGGAAGAGTTGTTAGGGTCATCCAGTGGCTAAACTGAGTTGTCAATAATGATAGTTGTGGAAATTGGAAACCTTAATCCTGCAGAACTTTAAAAAATTTCCAATAGTAGTGTGCCTAAAAGTGTTCCATGCTAACGTGTAACATGCACTTATAATCAATATATATTGATTATAATTATATATTTATATTAAT
This sequence comes from Equus caballus, assembly GCF_041296265.1. Taxonomy (NCBI): domain Eukaryota; kingdom Metazoa; phylum Chordata; class Mammalia; order Perissodactyla; family Equidae; genus Equus; species Equus caballus. The sequence continues at coordinate 56,298,611 of NC_091703.1, read as the reverse complement.
TCTTATGGTTAAATGGATCTTTCTACTTTTAGAATGCAGAAGTACTAATTATTAATAACACAAAATGGAAAATTCAAGTAAGATGTAGGTTCCTGTAAAGAGCGGGATCTAAGTCTATTGTAATACTGTACAGTTACATTCAATAGTAATGTTAGTGAGGTATAGACATGTTTGAATAGTACTTATGTTCAAGGCTGATGTTTGGTAACAAGACACTTAGGTGAAAGTCAACTGCAAAGCATCTACCTCCCACTTTCGCTTTGTTGTTCTGTTCCGTTATGGCATACCCTTGACGGTTGAAGGAAACAGGGGTTTTCATGAGGAATGGTGTATCTGAGCCCTTTGGCAAGAAAATGCAAGATGTGTTCAAGGAAAGAGAAAGTCGTTCCATTTGATTGTAATCGGAGGCTTATGAAGGAGGACAATAGTGTAGGTTAGGAAGGTAGATTAGGTATAAGATGGTACAGAATCTGGAATGCCAAAACAAGGAATTAAAGTTTACTCTTAGGCTAAGAATTTGAGCATAATAAATAAGTTCTTATTTTATCAAACTTAAATTCATACAATTAATTTATGTTTACTCTACAAAACATGGAAGACAAAAGTACACAGAGTATATTTTAATGAATCAGAAAATTTAAAAGGTACTATATTACTTTATTTCTCTTTACTCTCCTTTCTAGAAATGTATTTTTAAACATGATTGTGATCGTACAGATTTTTTAAAAAATTAAGATTAGTTATTGATATTTGAAAAGGTAATACATTCCCAAAGTTGAAAATTCAAAAAGTGAACTGAAAAGGTCCCTCTCAACTCTATCCCCTGGCACCCAGTTCTGTCCCCCAAAATAATCAGTGTGTATTATCAATTTACACACCTGCCCAGCTAATCAGGAGCGTATGCACACACACACACACACACACAAACACGTGCCCTTATACGCTAGTGTATTTTCACTTTCTTTTGCACTGTCTCTTTTTCAACTGACAATGTATCTCAGAGATCTTTCCAGACCAGTATCCAGAGAGCTTTCTCATTTATCTAATGTTCTTACGGAATTTTATTTTATGAATATTTTGTAATTATTTACACAATACCCTATTGAGGGAATGTATTGACCAAGAGAAGCTAGATGTTGCTGCAGTAACATCAGCAAAAATCCCCAAGTCTCAGTTGATTATGTAACAAAAGGTTGTTTTTCCCTCATGCTCTGTGCCCACTGTTGTCTGGGGACCTGACTCCAGATATTCCTTCCTCGAAGGACTGAGTTGAAAGTTTCCACTATTTAAATATGAATAAATTAAAAACCCTCAAGCTTAGGTTCTTATATATCTTTGCTGGTTTTATGTCTGCTAGTTCTAACTATTCCTAAGAGAGGAGTGTTGAAGTCTTCAACTAGAGATTAAAATCCCTCATTTTTTCGGTTCTCTCAGTTTTTGCTTTATGTCAAAGCTTTTTTTCCAGTGTGCTTGTTTTTGTTTTCTGTTGCTGCATGACAAATCGCCACAGATTTAGTGGCTGAAATCAACTTACGTTTATTACCTCATGGTTCTGTAGGTCAAGAGTCCAGGAGGCTCTACTTGGTTCAGAAGAGACAGGAAACAATTGTAAATTCACCCCAGGTTTAGTGATGCTTTGAATTCTGGTGCATTTCCTCTACCCACCTGTTGCTCTCTACTTTTTGGAGTCCTCAAAGTGTGGCACGTTCAATCTGTCCAGGTTTGATAGCTGTGTTCAGTAAGAGAGACAGGGTGGTACGTGTGTACTCACATCTTATCCAGAACCAGCATCCCCAACTTGGAGTTCTTAAACATAAGCAATAGAAGCTGACTCTGGCTGATGAGGAAGAAAAACTGCCTTTTTTTTTTTTTTTTTTTTAAGTTTATTGGATACCTCCTAGAATTGCTGGGAGTGTTGAAGACTCATGCTTGAAGCCACGCTTGAGGAACAAGGCTGCTAATCCTGCCATAGAACCTGCCTGATGAACAAGCAGCTGCTGTAACCACTTACCAGAGACAGATTTTCCACAGCTGCTGCTGCTCTCAGTGTGGAGTCAGTGTGGGTTTTGTGTCCCCAAACCCAGAACTCAAACCACTGTTCGTCTTACCCCCAAATGCCTTCTAGCTCAAGTCACTCACTTCTAAATCCAGGTCTGTCATAGGTGAACCTAATTGATGAAAATGATATTACATGCCTGTGTCTGAGGAGCCATAGGAGTGAGTCCTATGGGTTCTACCTCACGGAAGGTAATCGCCTCAGCATGGCCAGGGGAATCAAAGGTCCAGGAAATGTGGTAAGTGTCCACTGTGTTTAGAGTATATCGTATAAGACAAAAGACGTGATCGTCCTGCTTTACTTACTAATAAGTGCGATCAATTATACCAGTAAAAGTACTAGTTTCTTTTATATACCTAGAAGGTTTAATGAAATTAACTAGTATTTTTAAGTGCTTTTATTGTGGTATTCAACATGAGTCGATAAGGAAAATATTGCATAGATACTGGTGTCTATTGTGCTTAGAGTTTATAACGACATATATTTCATTTTTAGGACTGTGCTATAAACAAACAAACAAACAACAAACTCAAAGCACAAACTGGATTCTTGTCCTCTGAAATGTTTATGTCTTAATGTGTAGTGGTTAAAAACACGGACTCTGAAGTGGAAAAGCCTGCGTTGTACCCTCTCCTGTTACTTAATAGCTGAGTAACGTTGGTCAAGTCACTCAGCTTCTCTGCATCCATTCTTTGTATCTGTCAAATGAGGATGATAACGTCAGTTCCAAACTCATAGAATCACTGAGAGTGTTAACGAGGGAATTTTGGAGACTGGTCCATACTAATCTCTCGGTACATTTTAGTTATGCTTGGTATTATCCATGTCTTTTTTCTTAAATATGTTAATAAAAGGTATTCATTTTACCTTCTAAGATCTTCGTTGTTGAATAAAATGAAAACTAATTGTTTACAACTAGTGAATATTTTCTGATTCATGATGTGGTCTTGGTAAGTGTCCAGTAAATTAAAAGGCTTCTAAATGTTAAACACATCCACCTCCTCATATGTGGTGGTCTTAGAAGGTAACTAGAATCTGGACTGTCTCTACTGGAAACCCACTTATGCTTATCTTCAAACACAAGTCACAATGCTCTTCAAAGTTAAGAAGGCAGGGCAAAGGTCAATGGAAACTCAGCTCATGATTTTTATAACCCAGTCTGTATAAGCACATGATGTATAGAAGTCCAAACTTTTGGAGAAAACTGTGAATGTTTCTTGGCTTCCATGTACGATGTTATAAAAGAGAGTGTCTTTGGTACACTCCTCCATGTCTGTTTAAGGGGTGTTCTATGCAGTTCTGGCAAATAATGTTTCCAAAAATTTTGAAATGTTTAACTGGTGCAGCTTTCTAAACTGGCTGCTACCCATGCAGTAGGATTTGTTTCCTTTTGGTATAAATCAAACCTTTAAGATGATAGCCCAGAGAAAATAATTTGAGTTTTATTGCTTTGGAAAGAATATCTGTGTGAGTCCTTCATGCTCTGTTAGTTAGAAAATATTAAAGTAAAATGAATGAGTTCTGCTATGAAGCTATGATAATTTGTGGCCTGGTCTCCCATAATAAAAAAATAAAAAGTCTAATCTTTACAAGCCTTTAACATGTAATACTAGATGTAATAACATGTAATTTTTTTTTTCTCTCACATGGCAGGGAGGGAGAGAAGAGAATGTAACTGCTTTAGCTTAAAGTTTTAGAAAAACTACCTACCTTGACGAACTCAGGCACTTCAGAAAGTGCAATAACTGACTTGTGATACTTTGAGCGGATAAAAAATGTGTTTTTTCACGAAGAGGGTTAACTTATTATTGAGTACCCTGTGGGTTAACTCTTGAAATGGGATCCTATTTCTAGCATATTGTGCAGTTTCAGTTAATGCCCTTTTTAGGCCCTATTTGTAAAAATTATTTGCATGGCTGGGTCATGTTGGTTCCATTACTTTGCAGCATACGATTGGGACTGCCGAGTCCACGCTTGATTCAGAGCTGAAAAAAGAGTGTTTATAAAAGTGCATTTCTGTAGAGGGAAAGCGTGTGAGCTGAAAAGTCATGAGCATAGGAATTCCTTTCCTCAGCTTCTCCCTGTTACTTCATTCTGAGACGCTTACGTTCCAGTCAAGGGAGCAGTAGTTTCTCCTATGGTTATCGAGGAGCAATGTGCCCCTTCCTACAGGTTCCAGTTGCATAATTAATAATTTATCAATTTATTCAACTTCCTAGTAGGTACATTATTTTGCCTTTATAATAAAATATAACTTAGAACTCAGGAAAATAAACATTTTAATGAACTATTCCATCTATTGACCTTGAGAAATATTTGAATAGGCTACATGAAGGATTTTTAAGCATGATTTAAATAATTATCTCGTGTAACCAGTTCAGTTAACATGAAGATCCTTTGCACCATAGTCGAGATTTGAGACAGATCACTTTTCAGTATCGTTGTAATTCCAGTTAAAAGCCCAAGAGGATTTCCCAAGAAGAATAAAAAGCAAGGTTTGGAGCTGGCCTTGCATGGGGAAGCGACTTCCACAGCTGCAAAACTGTCGCGTGGGCGAAGGAGGCAGATAATGTGCTAGTGAAATTATCAAGAGGGGCACCACCGGTTTCAGCATTGGAATCTCTTCCTAAATCTTATATTCCCCAGTCAACTATAATCTGACTAACGTTTCCCCGTCCAAAACATAAAGGAACCGCCTAATTAAGAAAATGTGTGTACTTAAAAACTGTCTTGTGGCTCCTCTGATGAACGAAAACTTACAAATGACTCAACGAGGGAGTGCACCCTCACTTCACAGTCAGGCCCTAATTTGGAGTAAATTGCATTACCTAACTTGATTATCCACCATACTCTTCAGATTCTACTTAAAAAGATACTTCTCTGCTTCCAAACATCAAACTAAAAACATCAGAAAAGATTGCCCATAAAGACGAAATTAAAATTTTCTTGCATCATTTAGTTACAAGTCTATTTTCTTAAGGTAGACATTTAAAAATACATAGTAGGCTGCCCCTCCGCGGCCCCCAATGATTCCCATTTCCTTGTATTCAGTCCTGTGTAATCCCCCATCCTCTTGAGTATGGTCTGAACCTATTAACTCGCTTCTAAAGAACTGTGTATGGTAGAAGTGAGAGGATGTCACTTCCAAGTTTAGCTTACAAAAGGACCACGGCTTTTTCTTGATCTCTCTCACTCTCCCTCTTGCTCTTCCTCTGGTCACTGGCTCTGGGAGAGGCCAGCTGCCATGCAGTGAGGAGTTGCTGTGTGGAGAGGCCAATGTAGAAAAGGACTGAGGGCTGCCAACCACTACGTGAATGAGCCTGGAAGTGAATCCTTCAGCCCTAATGAAGTTTTGAGATGACTATAGCCCGGCTAACAGTTTGAACTCATCTCATGAGAGACCTCGAGCCAGAGGAATTCAGTTAAGCCTCATTCAGATTTCTGACCCACAATAGTTAGATAAACATTTACTGTTTTAAGCCCTGAAGTTTTGGGATAATGTGTCATATCGCAATAGACAGCTAAATCAAATACTTTATTATTTAAAAATGTAACATTTTACTTTATAGACAGTTTTAATAGTATATTCGCTAATGCATATATACATATATAATTTACTTATCTTTGTTTATGTTTAAAAAGTAAGTTTCCCTCTTATCTGTGCTCTCTGTTCTGTGGTACCCTTTCCCAGGCATAACCACTATTACTGTTTCATGTATCCATCTGGGGATAGTCATTAAATATACAAGTAGGTATAGTTATACATCTTTAAAAAATACAAAATAGCCATCCACATAACTATTATACATGCTGCTTTTCAACTTACTGACAGGTTTGGGAATCAAGTTATTAGGTGCCTAGTTTATCCATCAAAATCCCCACAGATGACCATTTTGATTTACAGTATTTTGCTCTTACAAACAATGCTAAAATCAACATGTTGTATCTGGGCCTATTGGATAACTTAAAAATGGAGTTGCTGGAGCCAGCCCTGATGGCCTAGTGGTTAAAGTTCAGCACTGTCACCACTTTAGTGGCCTGGGTTTGTTTCCTGGTGCTGAAACCACACCGCCTGTCTGTTAGATGCCATGCTGTGGCAGTGGCTCACATAGAAGAGCCAGAAGGACTTACAAGTAGGATATACAACTATACACTAAGGCGTTGGGGAAGAAAAGAAAAAAAGAGAGGAAGATTGGCAACAGATGTTAGCTCAGGGCAAATCTTTCCCTGCCAAAAAAAAAAAAAAAAAAAGGGAACTGCTGTGTCCAAAGATTTTTTGAATTTTTAATTTTGGTGGATATTGCCCAGTTTTCCTTCTATGAAGTTTGCTCTAATTTACACTCACTTCAGCAATGTAAGGCAGTGCTCTCTTCCCCACCCTTGTATTAATGTGGTTCTCAAACTTCTAGATCTTTGTCAGTCTCAAAGTCTAAATAAATAAATGGCTCCGTTTGGCCTTAATGCTTGCCTTTTAGGTCTAATTTTAATTTGCAGTGAGGTTGAACATTTCCTAGGATATCTAAAAGCTCTTTGTGTTTCTATGAACTGTGTATTCATACTCTTTGCCCATTTATTTTCAGTGGGTCACTGATCTTTTTCTGTGTGATTTGAAGAAGCATTTCATATGTAAGAAAATTAGCTTTGTGTCTTTTATATATGTTTGAATTTTTTGCCTCCGTTGGTCATCTGTTTTTACTCTTTGTTTATGAGCATGTGGACATAAAATAGCGAGAGAACTGAATCAGTCATCAAAGACTGGTAAACGGAAGTGAAGCTGTGCTTAGATGACTTTGTGTTTATTGAGGGCCACCTACAAAGTGTCAGCTAAAGGGGTATCAGATGAGCAAGGAGTGGCTGCTTTCCTTTGGTGACGTCACTGTGGAGGGGCTGAGAAAAGACTCTATGCAAGTGCTGCAGTTCGATTTAATTTCAAAGAACAGCCACAGCTGGAGCAAGACAAAATCGTTCAGCAGGTACAGGGTGAGGGCTGAGGGAGACGACTGAAGGCGCGTGGGCAAATGAAAAATAGAAAAAAAGGAAAAGCAAAGTGAGAGGGCAGTGAGTATCCCTGGCTTTGTCCCTGACTTTCTGAGACATGGATAGAGTCCTGATCTACTTGTTAATTATGTAACTCAATTTACATAATGACTTACTAAATACTTGTTACTTAATGAATATGTTTCAGTCATGCAGGGTGTCAGAAGCTTTGATAAAACAATTCAGTTCGCTAACCAATTGTTCAATTGACTCTTTGAATCTGAGGAGAATCTAGTTTGGATGAAAATTCTAAAGGATGCACTTGCTTTTGAAATAAAATTGCCCCTCTCTGATGCTGGGTACCATGATACCCTGTGAAAGCAATGAATTAAATAAATTGCTAATTCTGCAGCCCTCTGCTGTGTGGCCAGAGAGCAGTATTTCCAAAACGTAAAGGAATATTCATAACTATTTAATCTTGCAGCTACATTATAAACTGCCACCTCTAGGAGGAAATGCTTTGATAACTTTAAGTTTAGAGGATACTGTAGGCTAATCTACCTCTCAGCTGTATTGAGGAAGGAATTATCTAGTGCTCAATGCAGCGTCAAGTGAACAATGAAGACACACGTCTGTGGAACTTCAGGATAATTCGTTATTGTGTAAGGAAATCAACATCTCAGAAAATGTGAAAAATTTAAATATATAAGTAAACCAGTCAATGAAAAATAATACTTCATGTACACCTCTTGGGCAGAAAAAGGAAGAATATGATAGTTATCTGAGAGGCCTGGAAAAATCACCTACTTCTAATTGCATTTCCTTTTCTCTTCAGTTACTTGACAACTACCAATTAAGCAATTAAGCCAGCTATTTTCTTTAGCAGTCATTTGACATCTAAGACATGTGTTTCTGATTCTATCACTGTAGAGTGGGTTGCCCCTTCAGAGAGAGAGGAAGTAAATTTACTTTTTCAACCCTGAGAGTTTTTGAACTATAATTGAGACAATATCCAATAAAGTCATAAACTGTTTCCGTTAGGGCTATATCATGCAATTCTGTTGTATTATGCATTTAACAAATAGTCATTTGCTTTTCCCTGCTCCCACTTTCTACTTTTTTCCTGTATTCTCCCTCTCAAGGAATGACAACTCCATCTACTCAGTTACATAAGCCAGAAACCCAGAAGTAACCCTTGATCTCTCTTTCTCTCTCAACACCTATATTCACCCATGTGTGATAGATTATTTCTCCCATACCCTTGCATTTGTTCACGTCTCTTTCTCATTTGTTCATTTCCCCTGCTATCACTCAAGATCAAGCTACCATTAACTTCTGTTTATTCCATTATCTATATGTATATATACATATATGTACGGTATGTATATATACATACATATACATATATAATATACTCTTTATCCATTAATCTGTCAATGCTCACAGGTTGTTTCCATATTCTGGCCACTGTGAATAATTCTACAGTGAATATGGGAATCCAAATATCTCTTCAAAATTCTGATTTCACTTCTTTTGCATATACACCCAGAAGTGGGATTGCCGAGTCATACACGATAGCTCCATTTTTAATTTTTTGAGGAAATTCATACTTTTTTCCATAATGGCTGTACCAATTTACATTCCCACCAATGGTGTACAAGATTTTGCTTTTCTCCACATCCTTCCTAACACTTATTATTTTAATCTTTTGGGTAATAGTCACTCTAACAGGTGTGAGGTGATATCTCATTGGGGTCTTGATTTGAGTTTCTCTGGTCATTAGTGATGCTGTGCTCCTTTTCATATACCTGTTGGCCATTTGTACGTCTTTTATTGAAAATGTCTATTGAAGTCCTTTTCCCATTTTTAAGTTGAGTTATTTATTTTTTTGCTATTGAATTGTTAAGCTCCTTGTATATTTTGGATATTAACTTCTTATAAGATATACGATTTGCGAATATTTCCTCCCATTCCATAGGTTGTCTCTTACCTCTGTTGATTGTTTCCTTTGCTGTAAGGAGCTGTTTAGCTCGATGCAATCCACTTTGTCTATTTTTCCTTTTGTTGCTTGTGCTCCTGGGGTCATACTCAAAATATTGCTGCCTAGACCAATGTCAAGAAACTTTTCCCCTACTTTTTTTCTAGTAGTTTTATAGTCTCAAGATTTACATTTATGTCTTTAATCCATTTAGAGTTTATTTATTTATTGAGGAAGATTAGCCTTGAGGTAACTACTGCCAGTCCTCCTCTTTTTGCTCAGCAGATAGGCCCTGAGCCAACATCTATGCCCTTCTTCCTCTGTTTTATAGGTGGGATGCCCGCCACAGCACAGCTTGATAAGCAGTGCATAGGTCTGCATCTGGGACTTGAACTGGTGAACCCCTGGCTGCCGAAGTAGAATGTGTGAACTTAACCACTGTGCCACCAGGCTGGACCTTTGTGTTGATTTTTATAAATGGTGTGAGATAAGGATCCAGTTTCATTTTTCTGCATTTAGATATCCAGTTTTCCCAATATCATTTATTGAACGGACTGTTCTTTCTCCATTAACACCCTTGTTGAAGATCTTGGACCATAAATGCCTAGATTTATTTATTTATGCACCCTCTATTCTGTTCTGTTGGTCTATATATCGATTTTTATGCCAGTACCATACTATTTTGATTACTAAGGCTTTGTGATATATTTTGAAATTAGGAAGTGTGATGCCTCCAGTTTTGTTCTTTTTGCTTTAGATAGATTTGGCTATTTGGGGTCATTTGTGTTTCATTATGAATTAGGATTGGTTTCTATTTCTATGAAAAATGCTGTTGAAATTTTGATAGAGATTGCATTGTAGATTGTTTTAGGTAGTATGGACGTTTTCAAAATATTAATTCTTCCAATCTATGAACATGGGATATTTTTCCATTTATTTGTATCTTCTTAAATTTATTTCATCTATGTTTGATATTTTTAGTGTATAGATCTTTCACCTTCTTGGTTAAATTTATTCCTAAGTCATATTCAACAGTGAAAAGCTGAAATCTTTTCCTCTCAGATCAGGAACAAGACAAGGATGCCCATTCTCACCACTTCTATTCAGCACAGTAATGGAAGTCCTAGCCAGAGCAATTAGGCAAAGGAAAAAAAAAACATCCAAATCAGAAAGGGAGAAGTAAAATTACCTCTATTTGCAGATGACATGATATTTTGTACCAAAAACCCGAAAGACCACCAAAAACCTTGTTAGAATTAATAAACTAATTCAGTAAAGTTGTAGGGCACAAAATTAAGATACAAAAGTCAGCTGCATTTCTATCTACTAACAATGAATTATTGGAAAAGGTAATTAAGAAAGCATTCTTGCTTACAAGTGCAATAGCCTTTTAACTGCTCCTCCTCAACTAACTTTTACCAGTTGCCCCTAGTCTTTTTCTCCACACAGAAACCAGAGTAATCTTTTAAAGTTTAAATCGTATCATGCTACTTCTCTGCTCAGAAACTTCCAATAGATAAACTACTTGCTTTTGGGGAAAAAAAGGAAACCTCAGTGGCTTAACACAGTAATAGTTTATTTCTAACAACATCACAATTCAGTGGGCAGTATTTCTTGTAGGGATTCAGAGACGCAGATTCCTTCCATGTTGTGACTCTACCATCCCCTAGGGACTCAGAATCTTCTGCTGGATCTTCTGGATCTGACCAACAGATAGATGAAATGAAAGAGATGGAGTGGAGAGAGGGAAGTATTCAAGATGTTTAAGTGGCCGGGCCTGGAAATGGCACATATAACTTCTACCAAATAACTCAGTCACATAACCCCACATAATGGCAAGGGAGCTGAGGAATATAGTTTAGCTGGTTTCCCAGGAAGAAATAAAAAAGAACAGATATTGGTGAGCCCTAACATTATCTGCCTACGTATTGCAAAATTTTCACCATGGCCATAAGACAGGACCTGGAGAAATTTAGGTTAGGGAGAGGATATGGTCAAAAATGACATATAATATTTGATTTGTGATAGAGATGTTACTCACAGAGATGAGGAGCATCTTTGGAGAAGGAAAGTTTGAGTATGTTAAAGTTGAGGCTGTGATGAGCTGTTCAGTTGAAAATTCTTGGTAGGAAGTTAGGTTTCTAACTGGCGAGTTTAGGAGAGAGATCTTGGGTACCCATATATTATTGGGGAGTTATCAATGTGTGGATAGGAATGGAAATCAAGAGAATGCATCAGATTAACTAGGAAGATTAAGAAGAAATGATATTTAGAGATAAACTAAGTAACAGCAAATTTTAAGGGAGGGCCAAAGTATAACCAGGAGTGGGTTAAGACAGGAGTTAAGCCAGGAGAGGGTGATGTGATAGGAATAGATGGTTCTGAGAAGAGGAAATTGTTAAAAATTTCAAATGCTGTTGAGACATCACCTAAGATAACAATTGAGAGTTATTTAATAATTTAGCCAAAAGAAGCTGTTGATAACGTTGTCAAGAGGGTATTGCAGACAAGTATTGGTAAATCTTGAAGTGGCCGTTAACTGAGGAAGAAATAGGGGTAGTTAGGTGGAAAGGGTAAGTATATATTTTTTTCAGTATGTTAGGGTGGTATTTGTAAGCAATCTCAAGGTCTAGAGAGGAAATCTGTATCTATCTATCTGTCTGTCTATCTATTTATTTATCTATCTATCTACCTATCTATCATGTACCTATCAATTTGGTGAAAAAATACTGCAACATGTATAAATGTTGGGAAGAAGCCAGTAGAAACAGAATATGAAAGAGAAGATATGAGATCCAGAGTATGGGTGAAAGGGTTTACCTTAGGATGAAGAATTCTCTCTAATTTTAACAGGAGGATGAAAAACTCTTATTAAGGTTAATGTATGGGTTTTGTGAGTAAATTGATTTCAAAGTTTATATCACTGCAGGAAGCTCCTTCCATCGTCCTTTACCCCTGGTGGGTCTGTCAGGAGTAAATGATGAAGCCAGGCACCTGCTTTTCAATCCACCTTCTTTTGCAGAGCTCGTTTCCTTTTATTAAATTTGTTAAACAGTTCATCACCTTGGTCTCTAATCTTTTTTTCTTTATTATTGTACAGATTTAAAAATGATACTATTTTGTCTGTAATAGTCATGAGAAAAATACACGGGGGACCTGGTGTGAATGCGAGCCACACCTCTCTGGAGGCGTATTACTCAGATGTTAGTTTAACACATCCCCACAGGCAAGAGCTCATTGCTTAAAGTGAAGAAATACGAATCCTCACACTAAGCCATAAGTTATTTAGCTTACCAGCAATTGACTTTAAAAGATTTAGGTTGTGAGCCCAGCTGCACCACTGGAAACAAGGCATTTATAGTAATAATGACATATGGAAATATGAAGGAGCTGTAGACTGGCATAGCCAGGCAACTTTGACCTTTTGTTCTTAGTGAGAATACGTTACCGTACATTTAACTCGTGATTCATATTAACCTTCAAAGTTCCATTGATATTCCATCACAATCCCTATCTGAATGTTTATGTATACTCTATGCCTGACATTTACAGACTATTGACACATAAACCTTTTAAAATGCTTTATAATGTTGATTTCTAATTTAAAATGATTTTAATCACTCTTCATTTATATTCCCTTTTGAGATGGTCTCAGTTTTATCAGTGTGTCAGTGGGTTCTATGTGATGTCCTGCGTTATAACACTGATCAGTTGTGAAAATGAGACAAGAGTCCCAAAGGCCAGTGCTGTACTTGGCCATGACATTTACAGATTCAGTGTTTCAGAATGGAGTCTTGCTCTATCCAGGGGTTCAAGACACCATCGGAGGACCTCTGTTTGTCTCCCACCTGACTAGTGTCAGGTCAGATGGTGGGCGATGCCAGCAGACAAGCAAGGTTCTCACAGCAGCATCTGTGATCAGTTCTCTTCGCTGCTACAATTCTACTTCTCTAGTTACACTCCTTTTTACGCGTCGCCATTCTTTGCGTTCAGTGATGGCCAGGGTCAATGAAGCTCGGACGAAGAATTCCCCTCTCAGAGTTTGTGCTCTGGCACTTGAGCTCCTTTGCCCTTCCCCTGCCCCACTCCCTAGTGGTGTAGTAAAGAAGGAATCCTGCTGTAGGTGCCTGGCAAAGCATTCAAATGATGCACCTTCTCCACAAATTTAAGCAGAAGTGAAAATTGACCCTCTGTAAGGATGGCATTTAATTGACAAGTAGTACGTTTTGGAAAGAAGGTACATAGTCTTAGGAACTTGATATGATAATCAATTCAATCACAGAAAATTGAATATAATATACATGAAATTTAGTTCCTTGTTTTCAGCTAGTATATTCCACTAAAGTGAAGGGAATTTTTCTCACCCAGGACTCCTGGCTAGGGCCTCCTAACAGTCAGGTCTTCGTCATACCTGATTTAACAGTGTCTGGTTCTGTGATGTTTCAGATTAAGTTATGGGTTTGCCCTTTACCTAGTCAGCATTTCCCTTAGCTATGTAATGAATAAATAATAATAAATTCTATAGCTAAATAAGAAAAATATAGCTAAATAATAAAGCTATATAAACTTTCCCTGAAAAAAATTGCATATATACTTCAACTTTTCTGTTTTTGTTGTCATGGGTATATGATTTTTTTCTACTAGTTACTCACAGTTCTCAAGAATGATGTGAAAACATGTCTATTAGAATCAGATCATTTTGTCTATCCAGACAATATCACTTTAAGTGTTTAGTCTAGGTCATTTTATTTCCAGTTTGTGGGCACATCCAACTCTCCCTTAGGGAGGTTTTGAGTTTTCATATTCGGAGGTTTGTATACTCGGAGACTCAAGCTACATGTGCCTTAATAAATAATAAACTGTCTTGGTTACTTTTAGAAGATTTAGAAATCCTCGTCTTCCAATTGCCTTTATAGAACGCAATTTTCCACCCTCACATTAGGCAGTGTTTGATTTTATTCACAAAAGGTCCAACTGGGTGGTAAATAAAACGTATTCTAGGGAATCAAATTCTCCTCTGAGGAATCTTTCTTTTCCGGGATGTGAATAATGTTCCCCACACAGATGAGTAATTTACTCAACGTGCTGTGAGCGTGCTTATTATTTCAACCAAGGACGCTTTCAGAATTTGGGAAAGTATCAACAGATTGATCTACTTGGGAAAGAGATGTGATGGGTTTACAATCATTATCATGGACATTCAACGGCTGGAATGTTGGGAAGAAGCATTTTAGTCATTTTAGAAATGTCATTTATCACCTCTGGCTACATGGATTAAGAGGTTCCAAGTCATTTCTCTAATTCCTCTTTGTCTTAAATTCCTGCTGGGTTCACAGTAGTAGTCTCGAAGCAAATGCTAAAGTCAGGTAGCAAAAACTTACTTAGGGATTCTGAGGTTTCAGACATATAATTTCTCTTTTATCTCCCTTTCCTTTTCATTTCTTCTGCTACTCTCACTGAATGTTGTAGCTGAGCAGATGTTTTAGCAAACATTACACATTTATATGTGCACATGTGCACATACACATTTTCAGTAAAGATCTAAATCTATTGATTTCATTAACATCTGTCATTGGTCAATGGCCTCCTTAGCTTCAACCGCTGGTTGACACTTTGAATCCAGGACACCATGTTGTAACACTCCTATTAGTTACCTAACATTGTTTTCTGTCTTTGATGATGGGACTTTGGTGTTATTTTCAACAAAAATTTTAACTTCTTTCAGCTAAAAAAGAATATGGTCAGAGTATAGACAAAAAATAAGTTAAAAATATAATTCTTTAATAAGTGTAAAGGGGTTGGCAGTAATAACATATGAGAAGACATAATGGATTTGAGTGGAATATTTGCTAAGACAAGCTGAAGCAATTCTCAAAGTGAGATGTGTTGATATTTGCAAATTTATTCAGAAGATATTTGCAACACCTAAGGAAATTGGCTTAAAAACAAAACAACTTTTTGTCACTTATCTCTCCTTCCCTATATCCAGTCGCCGAGCTTTGGTAATAATATAATTTCAGTGTCTTTTTGGTTTGTACATTCCCCTTTATTTCTCATTGCCTGCACTTTAATTAGTCACTTCAAAGTTTTTCGATGAGTATTCTTGCTATAAAATTTTAACGTCTTCAGTCTGTTCTGTTCATCAATATTGATTTACTCTTTGTAAAACACGATTTGCTTTCATCACTTTACGTTGCTGGAAAACCATCAGTTGTTCCCTGATGCCTGCTGTGTCAAGGTTGAATTTCTCAGATTAACTTTAATGTTTTTTTTTCATAATATAGTTCCTCTATAGTTTTCTTACCTTATTGTCCACTTTTTCATACATCTACCTGTTACTTGCATTAAATTGGTCTCTTCCTTGTTCCACGAGTACACCATTCTCATTTCAATCTTTATTCCTAAGCTATGTGAATATATCTACTTGAAATGTTCTCTTTGCCTATTCAAACACACCCTTCTTCTGAGGCTGTTCAACATATCCTCTCCTCCATGAACAATTAATGACTAGACCAGCCCACATTGGTCTGCTCCTTTTTGATTCCTGTAACTCAAGGGCACACTTGACCATATATTAGGCCATAGGCATTCTCACATTTACGCTAGTGGTTTTGACCTTTTCAAGATCACAAAAGCCCATGTAATTTTTCCATGTAATTGAGTGAGGCGTAAATTTGAATCATACATGTCTTGAGGCTGTTGTGGGCTAGTGAGTCACTTACTAGCGAGCAAAGTGGCCAACACTTTAGACCTCTGATTTATATTCACATTTACAGTCTTTGGTAAAGTAATAAAATTTTTATTTCATGTGAATAAGAACACCCACCCCAAAAGCAAATCCTTGCCAATATGGAGATCCAAATAGGACTCTAGATGATTCTCTCAGAGATGTCAAGAGCCTATGTGCCTTGTGAGGTTTCCTCATTGCTTCTCGTATAGCTGTGGGGTCTCTCTAACTAGTCAATAAAATCCACAGGAGAATGAACTATGTGCTGAAATTCTCTATCCCCAAAATCATCTAGCAGAGTCCGAGGAAAAATATGATCATATCTTTATTAAACCAAAGTGTATTGATTACCTACCAGGTGTAGTATCTGATACTTTGAATATTTTACTCACCCTCAGGAGCTTACTATCCATTATGATGTGATATATATTATAATACAAATATGTAAAAAATTCACTGTCTCTCAACTGATGTGATTAGTAGGTCTCTTAGAAAGATAAGTACTTCCAAAAAACTTAAATTGATATGAATTTTATTATAAACGTCTAAAATAGAACAAGAAATCTGTTCCCGTAGGTTGAATCAAAATGCCAGGCTTGCTCTTTTTCTTTTATATAAAACAATAATTAATTTGAACTATTAATAAATTATATATAACTTTATATAAAATTTACACATATTATTCTTAATAATAAACTATGCATATAACATAAACATATTAAAATATGTTCATTTAATTAATAAAGATGCTGTGACCATGCCAAGATCATTTCAGTTAATTGTGATTAGCTGTACATTATTTTCCATTTTCTCTCATTATAAGAATTCTTAGACTTGGCCGACTAGAACCTTATTTAATCTTTTCTGAATTTCAATTACTATACGTTTTTACTAAGGTGAACAATGCGAGGCAAGTAGAAATGGTCCTCTCGACTTTTTTTTTCCAGTGCATCCCATCATAGGCTGCATCTTGGCTCAAGGGTTGTTATGCTTTCCCTGCTTTCTTATCTGGGGGCTTCCATGGGGTATTGATCTATTTCAGTCATGGCTTCGTTAAAAAGTTTAAAAACAAACAAAAGCTGAATACTTAGGAAACACGCGTTCATAGAGACTAATCTCAGCATCCCTTCTGGGCATATGAGAAAACAGGGAAGGCTAGTGGAATACCTTTCCTGGAAGATAATTCTGCCCTTCTCTGCTCTTCAGCGCCTCCAAACTACACTGTCAGCATCCGACCTGATGGAGGAGGGTGGAGAGTATAAGCGTTATTATATCAAACTTAATTTATGTATATTTAAAACTGTCTTCATTTATTTCTCATACTGTACTTAGAACACATGAATCAATTCCAGAGTGAATTGTGGAGGTGGTGCCCAGTAACGGGACAGAGGAAATCAATAAATTCTTACATCTAAATGTATAAGACAATTGTTCTGACAGCAGTATCCTTTGTTCTAGTTTAGAATCAGGGGACTTCATGGGAAATGCACTATGCTGCCGGGCGTTGTGGGTACCAAGCAGGATGCTGGCTGTCCTTGGGACAGCACCGCTTCTGAAAGGCTGTCCCCAAATCTTGGCTTTTGGCAGACAACCATCCCCTTAGTGTCTTTATAGAATGATTTTCTCCTGGGGAAGACGCTCATGGTTATAGTGGTATGAATAATTCATCATAAGGTATTCATTAACTCCATGGTTCGTGGAGGAATCAATGCATGTAACTGACCACATTTAAATATATGCAGCCTACAGGATACCCCCACTCTTGAAACTTTGGTTTGAATTTGAAACATCTTAAAATCAGTAGCCTTATTGGCTCTGTAAAAATATAATTTACAGTTCATGTTAAAAGCAAAGTCTCATTTTTTTGGAGACTAATTTATAGGAAGTTTGCATTTACTGCATGTACAGCACAATTCTTCTATACTAAAACGTTTTCACTACAGGTGCTACATGGATTCAACCTCATAATAAATGAGTATACGGAACCCAGCATGAAAGTTCTCTCCCATCCTCCTCCACATGTTCCCAATGCATCCAATGTTGTATCAATTTCATCTTCTTTGCGACATCGCTATGGAGTCCTCCCCCTTCTCACCCCAAGTGTGTCAGCTTGCTCAGGATGCCTGCTGACGGTCTCCATCATCCTGTGTTAGATTCGTTGTTTCCTGGAATCCATGTTTTCCTCCCTTCCTGTTTTATCTCCTCTTTTGAGGAAACATCTCTGATAACTTCCTGGGAAAAGCTGCATGGGCAGTAAAAACTTTAAAATCTTGATGCCTGCAAATGTCATTAGGTCATTGTCACATTTGATATAGGCTCACTAGGTATATCAGTCTAGTTGAGAATTATTTCCCTTCCACATTTTTAAGGTGTTTAGCTTTCAGTGCTTTTTAACTTTCAACGATCTTTAGCTTTTTAATCTCCAGTAATCTAAAAAGTTACTCATTCAGCAGTCCAATAACATTCTTACTCCAGAAATTTTACTTATGAACATTTTTTTTCCTTTCCTCTCCTCTCTGTATGCTTTTAGGATCTTTGTTTCTAGAGTCGTAAGCTTTCAAAGTTATATGCCCTACCTCAGTCTTTTTAAAACTATAGTGCACTAATCTGGAATATTAGTGTTCTTAACTTCTGAAAAAAATCTTGAATGATTTCTTTGATAATTTCTTCTCTATTTTTCTACTCTCTCTCTCTTAAATGTCTATTATTCATGCTCAGCTTCTTAAACTGATTCTCAAATTTTTTTCTCCTTTCCCTTCCATTTGCTTTTCACTTTGTCTTACTGTTTTTTATTCTAGCAGGTTTTCTCAATTATATCTTCCAATGTTCTATTCGGTTTTCCATTTCTGCTATCATTTTTAAAAATTCCAATAGCACGTTTTTATTCTTAAAGGTTCTGCTTTTATAACTTTCTCTTCATGTTACATAGTGAAATATCATCTCTCATCTCTCCAAGGCCATTAAATAAGTTTTTATAATGTTTTATTCTTTTGTCTTTGCTAGTTTTGTTATATCCTAGTTCTTAGAAAACTAAGACACAGATAAAACAAATTTTTTAAATAAGTGTTTTTCTCATCTGTGAGTTAAGACTGTACTTGACTTTTTTTTCCCTTGGTCAAAATTAGGTCCCGCAAAGCTGATAGGAAGTTCCACGTCCAAAAATGGGTCTTATTCCATGCTGAGTATTACAAGAGATTGGTCAGCCAGTGTACCGGTTAGTTTTTGCTGTGAAATAATTCATCTTCAAAATGAGTAGCTTAAAATAATAAATCACTTATTTAGCTCATGATTCTGTGGTTCAGGTGGAGTCTGAGCTGGCCCAGCTGATCTCTCTGGGTTAGCTCATGCTTTTTTGATCAACTGCCATGTTGACTGGTAGCTGGATGATCTATGATCTCTTGTGTGGCGGTTGATAGGCCGTTGGCTGGGGCATCTTTGTTGTCTTCCTCTCACCTTCCAGCAGGCTAGAATGAGCTTGTTCATATGGTTGTCTCAGGATTCCAAGTGCACCAAGAGAGCAAACTCCAGTGCGCGAATGGTTTTTAAGCATCTGTTTTGTATCATGTTTGCTAATGTTCCTTTGGCCAAATCAAACCACATAGCTACCACACATTCAATGGGTGGGGAAATTGTCCCCGCTTCTTGATGAGAAGCTCTGCAATGTCACACTGCAAGATGCAGGGAGGAGAAGACTAAGTTGCTATTTTCATTAAATAATTTTTTTTATAGTTTTTTATACTCTACCACAGAAATGTTCCCAGCTGTTTTGTTGGATATTTTTAAATTTTGAGTTCTGTAAGCCTTTTCTCTTAAGAAAATTTCAAGGGAATATAAGTCTAAATACTGCTGTTTCAAGCATGGTGTGGGGGGTGGCTGGAAGGGTCTTACCAGTCACTATGCCAATTTTCTCTTAAACTTCCTGTATTCATCTTGATGCCCCACACTCATCTCTGCCTATTGACCCTGAATCAAGAGACCGCCTGGCTTAGCCCCCTACTCCCCCAGAGTGTGCTTCCACTCTTCCGATAGTGTGTTAGGGAAGGAGTTGTCTGGCTGTGTAGACAGTAGACAAGGACTTAAATAGAGACGGAATGTACCTATGATGCAATAGTTGGCTTTTGAGCAGGATTTACTTGATACTATTCTTCAGAAATAGTCTATGGCTAAATCCTTCCCTGATGTTCAGTCCAAGACATTCCACAAAAGTCTGGCCATCCTAAGTGCACTGGATCAGGTAACCGAGTTGGGAATTCTTCTTACGAAGATTTCCTGCAAACTCCCCATTTTCCGCTCCATCTGCATGCAGACTTTTTAGAGGCACCAGGTGCCTGCAGCCCTGGCATCTTACCAGCGTCTGCAGTGCTATTCCAGCTGCTGGCTTTGGATTGGCTTTCCTCTGATGTGCTGGGGTGGTTAGCCCTCCTCTGTACACCTTCCACATTTCAACCTTTTGTTGCTATCACCTTGCTATCATCTCCTCTCCTGTTTTCTTTGTTTCTGTGGGTTTTAACCATATTGTAACTTTTACAGGAGAAAGCGGAGGAGATATACATGCTTCCTTCCTTTTTTTTTTCTTCTCACTTTTACAAAACTGCAACCAACCATTTACATATAATCTGGTGTTAGAAAACCACTGCCTGGTTTACATCAAAGCCAATCCAAAATGAAATGTGCCCTTGATAAATGGCAATAAAATATAGTTCATGATTATTATTTCTATTCATAAAGTTATTCATTAGAATATAGTACGAAGTTTTCCATCTCATATTTAATAGAGAAACTGCTCCTCAGTGGGGGTATTTGTCGATATTGCTTGGGCTGAACGATATGTTTCTCATTGTAAATATTCTTGAAGTTTTATAATTCTAATCTTAAGATTAAATGTTAGAAAGTTAAATATTAAGTAATCTATAGAATTTGAACATAATAAAAACCCAAACTTTCTTTACACTGAGATGGGTTAACAACAATGACAAAAATACAAAACTCACAGATATCTCCAAATCTTAAATTAATCAGAAGAAAGAACTGTAACAGAAATTTCATAAACTAGAAAGATTACGTGCACGTGATTAGAATTAGTCCATCTTGTAAAAATATGTTAATTATGGCGTCTTAGTTAACTTGGGCCGCTATAAGAAATATCATGGACTGGGCAGCTTAAACGACAGACATTTATTCCTCACGGCTCTGGAGGCGGGTAAGTCCAAGATCAAGGTGCCAGCAGATTTGGCATCTGGTGAAGGCTTTCTTCCTGGTTTGCAGACAGCTACCTTCATGCTGTATCCTGTGTATGCATCAGGGAGAAGGAGAGAGAGAGAGAGATGGATATTGTCTCTTCTTAGAAGGGCACTAATATCATCAAGAGGGCTCTCCCCTCCTGACCTAATTACCTTCCAGAGGCCCCGTCTCCAAATACCATCACATTAGGGGTTGGGGCTTCAACATATGAATTTGGGAGGGATAAGATTTAGTCCATAGCATATGGTCATTTTTAGTGAAATTTATTTATATAATACATCTACACATTTCCACACATAATGTATATTAGTACTTTTCAATACGCTCAAACTCAACTTTAAGAGCTGTCATGCAAGCCATTTTATAATACTCTAGAGTTTCCACAGTGTGAGTTTCAGAAATTATTTTAGGTGCGACTGGAAAGAAGATAGATATTTTTCCTTAATTTCCACATGTACATTGGATGAAAAAAAAATAGGAAAAGAAGAGTTGCCTTACCATGATGTATTGGGGTTTTTTCCCCCCTTTATTTTGACGCAATTACTTTGACTGGTCTTCTTGGCTGCCCTAAAATAAACTTTCTTTGGATTTGAGTTAGCTTGGTGCCCTCTTCTAAATTCTTTTTCATTCTCAGTACCTTTATCTAAAGAATGTCTGATTCCCAGCAGAAATACACAAACGTCAGCAGGGTTTCTTTTCAGTCTGGAACAGAAACTAAACATCCACAAACTTCTCTGGAGCCACTGACATATTGACTAGTAAACTTAGAATTTATTTCCAGCAAAGACAAGTGCAGGGTGTTGACTTTCTCCAAAGATGATATATGTAACTGTACACGTAATCGTGTCCCATAAAGGAAATAGCAAAAGATACACTATAAGACTTTTGAAGGAAGGTCAGAAGTTAAGTGGTAGCAGTAGATTCTAGTTGACCAAGGAAATGGCTTAGAAGGGGACAAACACTGAATAGTATCTGAGAAAACTGGGGAGAATGCCAAGATTTATATCCTAGATGTTTAACTAAAATAAGAAGTAAGTTAACGTATACTAAGAAGATAGAAAATGATCTTGGTCTACCAGGCAGAGGGTTAGAGTTAGCTGCATTAAAAGAACAAAAGTCTTTTTGAAAATACTGTTTTTCATATGAAAGTAGAAGTCAGAATTGGAGGGGCAGGAAGGCTGGCTTTCTCTTCAACTTACAAATGTTTAATGGCAACAGGTAGAACTAGATTTCAAAGAACCTTATCTCTTGCAGGTTGCGTTCTCAAAGAAGCAGATTTTTAAAAATTTAATTATTTTATTGAGGTCATATTGGCTTATAACATCGTGTAATTTCAGGTGTACATTATTATATGTCAGTTTCTGTATAGAATGCATCGTGCTCACCACCAATAGTTTAGTTTTCATTGAAAGGAGCAGATTTTTGAGCTGGAGTTTAGCATGTAGGATGTTTGTTAAGGACTCTTCTTGGGATCAACACCTGGGAAAGGGAGGGGAAGAAAGCAGGAATGAGTAGAGGGAAAAGTCAGGCTTTGTGATGGTCACAGTTGACCCACAGGGAGCTCTGGTGCTAGAATGGTCTTTGGCATTGTCCCCAACTGGGCTGAGATGCCAGGCCTTTAGACTCATTCTTTGATGTAGAAATACAGATTATCCTTTTTTTAGGATACCTGCCAAAAAATTCTTATAAAAATTTGCTTAGTATTGGTTCATACTGTACAAAATATTAAATGAAGAACTATGGTTAGGCGGTCCAGGAAACACTGACTGGCTAATGAAAGGACATTGGACCAGGAACTGAATTACTTGGGTTCAGATCTTGCCTCTGCCACTAACTGATTGTGAAAGCTCGTGGTTCTTAGTCTCTCTTTCTAAATGTAGGATGGTTCATTAGAGATATAAAATATAAAAAGATCGTTTCCTACATTCTTTAATAGGTTATTTGTCCCAATATGGAGATATGTTTATGAAAAAAAACCCTAGATATCTCAAATATTATCTTTTCTATTTAAAATGTTCTTCAACCAAAGCTTTAATCAGAGAGATGAACTTCACTCAGGAGCTTGAATTCTTGTTTCTTATTTCTCTTACTATGAGATGACCAGCCCTTCAATAACCTGCACCTTTTCAGTCTACCCCAAACAAAATTATAAAATGAATTCCTTATATTATTCATCTATTTCAGAAAGGATACAGCAAAAGTTGTACTGCATTATTATTTTGCTGGAGGAAAATTGCAAAGCACATATGACATTGATGAAAACATAATCCCAAGGTTTATGTAACAGGAATGATTTATGAAAAAGACAATAGTAAAACATTTGAAATGGATTTCTAAGTCAGGGGCTTGGGGCGGTGATTCAGAGGATTTCTGCAGTGGCAATTCCGATCACTCGTCACTGCAGAAACCGGCAATGTAGAGAACAGATAAGCAGATCACCAATCTCAAAAGATTTACTATTACACTTAGAGAGCTGTTGTGGCTTTTCTAAATCAAGATATGATAAGTCTTTATGACATAACATGGAATACTAAACCAAAGCAAAATTAGCCATCAAATAAAAAATAATCATATCCATTAGAATATTAATTTTCACCAATTCCTACATATATATGTACAAGGATGTTCATTGAAACATTATATAGAGTAATTAGAAATGTAAGTCACAGACACAAATGTGTTTCATTATTACGCAGTGTTCCAGTGTTGAGAGGCAGATTCTGAACTGGAGATTAGTGCGTAATATATTTATTAGGAGGTGTTCTTGGAATCCATACCTGTGGAAGGGAAGGGGGAGAAGCAAGACAGGGTAGAGGGAATACTCAAGCTGCAATGTAAGCCTGACAACAGCCTCTGGAGCCAGAATGGGCAGCCAGAATTGGCCCATTTGGATGGAATGGCCAAGTCTTTTTACCCCAGTCTCCATCAGTCACTGGAGATCGGCTTCCCTGGGGAGGGTGCTGCTCTCTGCACTGAGGCCATCCTTGCAAGCAGCGCCAGCTGAAGGCTTTCTGCCAACAGCACTTCTAGCAGCTGGGGCTACAAATTCTCCATTGGGAGGATCTGGATGGCAGATCTCCCTGTTCACATGCAGATCACATTATGGGTTTAAATATCAACACATTAAATAATATAAACAACAGTACATGATCTTTTGCTAATTGACCTCTATGTACTTTAGTTTCCTCATTTTTTAAAATGGTCACTTTTATACACAGAACTGTTGAAAATTAACACATGTAAAAATGCTTAGAATACTCTCTGTAATGTAGTGCCCATTGTATGAATGTTAGTGATCATAAAATAGTAATATACCTTCCTGCATTCAGAGAGGGTGAAATCTTCATAGCTCGTCTCATCCTAATAACTGTTCTGTACATTTAGGTTTTCCGTCAACTGGAATGTTTTCAAGGAAAACATTTCATTGATTATTAACTTAAAAACTGAAAAAAAAAAAGACCCTTAAAACTGCAAGCTTTTATGCCAGTAGCCCTTAAAACTTCCACTGTTTTTTTTTTTGTCATGTTTTTAATATGTCCCCCTAGTATAAGTATCACAGTTTCTACACTAATATTTTAAAAATTCTTTTGTCTTAATCAAAAGCTTTAGGAAACTAAATGCAGAATCTTTGAAGATGTAATTTGAAAATTATAAAATATAAACCTAGAAAACTTGAGCAACACAAAAGCTAATTGAAACTAATCTAGAAATATAGATTCAGCCTTAAGGCTTAAAACCTAGCTGGTTATGTGTGTTTGCTGTATACTTTGGCAGAGGTGGGAGGGGTTTGTTTTGTTTCAAAATAACTGTAGAAGTTAAAGAATGTGTATGATTTTCTTTGCCTCAAACTAATTTATATGTAATATTTGTTTTCCGAGGAATTGACTCAAGGGTTCTTATTTCAGAGCTGCTTTGTTGGTAGGAAACTTGGCAAAGAGCTCTGCAGATAAAACATATACTGGTGGGGGAACCCGCAGCATCTGGGCCAGCTCCCTGCCCCACTTGACCTTTCTCCTCCTTTAAAAGAAAAAAAGGAGAGGAAAATTTTGGATGAGACAATTTTATGAATGACCTTTCTCCCTACCAAACTCTCTAGACACCCAACAAACTACCTGTCTCTGGAAATAGATACTGAATCAATATACTTCTGTATGTACTTACGGAATAAAATCAAGTTACGTTGTTTTATTGACTGCTTTCCCTGAGACAGTCTAACTTCGATACAGGATGAGACCAAGAGGCTTACTGTGCCTCTGCTCTTTAGTTTGCCCCTATTAAGAAAAAGTAGAGGGCCGGCCCAGTGACGCACGGGTTAAGTTCGCATGTTCAGCTTCGGCGGCCCAGGGTTCACCGGTTTGGATGCCCGGTGCGGACATGGCACTGCTTGGCAAGCCATGCTTTGGTAGGCATCCCACATATAAAGCAGAGGAAGACGGGCACGGATGTTAGCTCAGGGCCAGTCTTCCTCAGCGAAAACAGTAGGATTGGCAGCAGTTAGCTTAGGGCTAATCTTCAACCAAAAAAAAAAGGAAAAAGTGGAACGTTCTTGTTGGAGAAATCATAAACTACAAGAGAAATTACTGATTTTTTAAAGGAAATTTTTGAGAAACATAAACATGCTCTATACCTTTTCGTTTTTCCAGGTTAAGCAAGCTCAGTGTCCTAAGAACTTTCAGACTGGTGAGATGTAATAAAAGACTAAAGTCAATGATGGGCCATGGGGAGGACACCACCAATACTTCTACAAGAAGAGCTTCCATGGCGACACAAAATTGAATAAGCTGGTGGCGTGGACATTTTCTGTCCCCAAATCATAAAGTGAATGAATCAAACACCAAGACCACTGAGAAGAGTTTCGCATTCAGAATCTGTACATTCCTCTGCTGAGGGAACACAAGCGATTATGTCAGCTAAAATGGCAAACAATCACACATCTCCCGAATTGAGAAATGAGAATCCCTGACATGAATAGATACACACAGGTAGCAAGAGTGCTTACAAACATCTCCCTATCCTATAGTTAAAAATGGAGTTTGCTAACTACAGATAAAACCTAGAATAAATTATAACCTAAATAAACTAAGTTCTCAAGTACCACCCCAAATTAACTAAGTCAAATTATTCTCAAACTAAAAGATCTATGAATTTCTTTTGGCACCAGAGGGTCAAATATAAAATGCCAGCTCTACACTACTCCGTGCTCTGCAGATTTTGTTGATTTCATTATTTGACTAAAGATATTCTTTTACTGTAATCTTTGTATATTTTTATTTAGCCTGCAACAGATCTAGAGCCAAATAAAAAGTTTTTAGATACATAACATAGATATATTAGTAATAAGATATTACTCACATTTATCTTCTTTTAAAATGAAGAAACTTTCATGGAAACTATGAGGAAAGGCATATAAGGGGAAAACATGAGGACTGAATAGATTGCATTTGTCTAGATTGAAAAGAATGTATAGGAAAATAATTGCCAAAACAATAAGAAAACATACTAAGCTTAAGTCATATTACTTATAGTTTATTTATATTATAAAGCTTAAGTTGTATTACCTATGATTTAAATATTTATATTGTATAGCCTTTATTTAATATTAGAAATTAATACTATAAAACATACTAGTTAAGAAATTTGCTCAAAATCAGTGCTTAACATCCCAGTCGATTTTCTTAAACATTAATTTTTCTCCAGTTTACCTTTTTGTGTGTGTGAGGAAGATTTGCCCCGAGCTAACATCTGTGCCAATCTTCAGTCTTCCTCTACTTCATATGCCTCCACAGCACTGCTGATGAGTGGATCCGAACCCATGAACCTGGGCCACCGAAGTGGAGTGCGTGGAACTTTAACCACTTTTGGCTGTGGGGCCAGACCCCCAACTCACCTTTTAATCAAGAACATTTTATAATTAGAATGTGTGCTGACTTACTAAGAAAAAAATAGTTTTTAGAGCTAAACCACTTGAATCCCTTTGT
This sequence comes from Equus caballus, assembly GCF_041296265.1. Taxonomy (NCBI): domain Eukaryota; kingdom Metazoa; phylum Chordata; class Mammalia; order Perissodactyla; family Equidae; genus Equus; species Equus caballus. The sequence goes on along the minus strand of NC_091703.1, from coordinate 56,271,654 downwards.
GGTAAGTTTATTTCAAAAATGGCAGCGATTCTCCATTTATTCCTATATTCATCCCCTTTGCAGTGTGACTCAGTAACTTCAAGGAGTAAAGTTAATATCTTTACCCTTTGAATTTGGATTAAACCTGGGACTTGCTTTGGCCCAGGCACCCAATAGTCATAGTCAACAGTCAGCAAACAGCCAGACAAACGAGTGAGGCCATCCTCAAACAACCAGCCCTTAGCTTTCCCACCAAGTGAATACAGATGCTGGAGAAAGCCCACCTTTGATTAGCAAGGCTGGCCCAGATCAGCAGTGCCAGCCACCTGACCTGTGGACATAATTCACAACACAGGTCTCATTCACAAGTGTTTGGCATTAAGGTTTTGCTATCTGTGGCCATTTGGGTTGCCAGAGTTAGCTAATCAAAATACAAGATGCCCAGTTAAATTTGAGTTATTTCTAATTAGCTATGTATATTACATTCAGATAAAATAAAATTTCCACAGGGCATGTCTATACTGAAAATTATGTCTTATTTATCTGCAATAAATTATAAATATTTAAGTTACATACTTCTTTCTTTAACTATTTCCCCATTGATGTGGCTGTATGGAACGGTTCCTTGTTTTGCACAGCTTGCTTATCAAATTCCTTGCAGTTACAATTATGCTCCATTTCCACTGTACAATAGTTTCTACTATTTTCATATCCAGCTTATTTTGTTCTTTGGTCCATTGAGCATTCATTAATGAGAAAACCATCAACATTAGCATCACGAGGTAGTATACTGAGCACTTACTGGCATAAAATTCACAACTCTGAGAAAGGACTTTCGATTTGATTTGTTGAAGCACATGACACTATTTTTCATGGCAAAACTTGGTTTTGCATTCTTCAAGATAATGTTGCATATCTTGATCAACAATTTTTTAAAATGTCGTTCACTAACAAAAATGAGCATTGTTATCTATTTTTATTCCATTCCTCTTCAGCATTACACATATGATTTCATATTCTCATGCTGGAAGAGTATTTTCTAATATCCGTATACAAGAATCTAATTCTTTAAGGGATGAAATGTATTTCAAAAGATAGTCATGACTAGTACCTTAACAATTACACTCTTCAAATCAGCATCTATTTTCCTATTCATAAGTGCTGTTGCCTCTTTTAAGAATAGCCTTGACACTGAACATTTTTCATTAATTCTTTTTCTAATACATTCAACTAGTTCCTTTAAGCACAGGAATAATTCAGCAACACTGTTTGTTCTTTTTTCAATTTGCATGATACCATTGTTAAAGCAATCATCTAGGCTTCATATAATGGATTATTAAAAATGTCAACAAGAATTTTGAGGGCCTTTTCAGAATTAAAACAGATTTCAGAGCTTCAAAGAAATTGAGGATTCTCTCAACTGCTTTTGTTAAAGAGAGCCACGAGGGTTTTGAATGTGAGAGAATTAAAGAACGCTGAAGGCCAAAGTAATTACAAAAATTCTTGAATCCTTCAGTTTGAACAAAACAAATGCTGAAGTGAGAGAATAATTTTATAACACTTACTTCAATGTCAATAGGGTGGACATCCAATGATGCTCCAGGAGCGTTATCCGAATATGGACAGAACAGCCAACTCCTTCCAAAGAATCGCTCATGTTTTGCTTCAACTTTGAATAAACACTGTTTTCACCTTTAAGCAAACATTCTCCAAATTTATATTCGTATTACATCCACCAAAAGCAGTACATTTTTTCTCACTAACTGCTAACTTAATAAGAGAGTCTGCCAAAATTTCTATTGTTTCTGAAGTTCCATCTTAGAAACAAGACTTTTTCATAGAAAAATATTGCATGGGCAAAGGGAAAATTTTTTCTGCATTGTGATTACTTGTGTCCACGGTTTATGCTGTAAAAAGTGAGATATTTATATCTTAGATAATCTCTATAATAATAATAGAGTCAATACTTTTTTTAAATTATTGCGGTAGATTTTGTCCTGGCACTTGAAGATTTGCTTGCAATTTTGGAATCAGAAAATACTTCTGGTAGTAAGGCATTCAGTTATTTGAGCTGAAAGAATGACGAAATAATTTAGTGGGAAGGGCCATTACAACTTTTCTTTATCTGAATTTCTCTTCATAAAAAATTTTTTGTAATTTCTCTCTTTCTTTGGCACTAATTGAAGATCTCAGCTGGAATATGCTGGCCTGTGTCTGACTTTCCATCATTTTCAACACTGAATTAACAAATGTATACTGCTCAAAGAGCTTCAATAATTCTTTTTCCTTGTTTAATGTACGTCCACCGTTCAGAAAATTTATCACGAAATGTACCCTTGCATTTTGGGGTACAAATACACAAATAAAAAATAGATAACAGCAAGCACTGCAAGAATTGAAAAGATTCCATTTGATAATCTTGCAGCCGCATCAGTGCATCTGTTATTTCAGGAGTGCAAACTCATAGCTCACTGTAATTGGCTTGAACCATCAGAGTTCCAAGCTAACAATATTATGACCGATATCTGATACAAAAAATGGTTAACTTCCCGTTTGCCTGTATTTTAAGACACCAGTGCAAAGCCAGAGGTTATCTTCTGTAACGTTTTGGAAAGCCTGCCGTTCCAGGATTGGTGCACTTTCAGCAACGGGCGTGTTTTTGATGGACTTAGCTGTGTTAGTGTAGGGCACAGGAGTAAGGCTGCTGTGGATTGGCTGACCTTCAAAGTCACCAGAGTGAGGTGCTGGCTGATTGGCTGTTGTCTAGACTCGTCCCTGGTTGGCTGACTTTCAAAAGTTTTGGGCTATCGTTCATTGTCTAACTTTCCACAGCCAGACTGCTGTTGACTGGCTGATTCTAGAGCATGTGCGCATATGGGAAGTTATCTCAACTCAATGGTGGTTACTTGTCACGACTTAGCACTCTGGCTAAAAACAAAGTCTTTTTCTTTCCTTTCTTTGAATATGAAAAATAAGTGCTTTTAGTTATCAGTGCCCCCTGTTGATCTTCCCTCATCCAAAACTGCAGGAGAAACATAAAAGATCGTCCAGATCTTTATTTGTGAAGTTGTGTCTTTCAGCTAATGTTGTCATTTAAGTGATTTAAGCATCAATTACTGTGGCAGAAAAATAAGTCTGTCATACAGGACGTGTTCTGTACATGCAGGACACCTGATCCAAATCCTCATCTTTGTAGTCAGACAGCACCAGTCTGCTCCTTCTTCCACAAGGGATTTCCCCGGACATTTCCTTTTAGTTTTCATGCTCTTTTCTGAGTTTTGTCTTATTAAGGTGAAATATCCAGATACTCAACTCCATTTCCTTGTCTGACCAGGCTAATAAGCCTGTCAAAAAAAAGAAAATGGGTTTAGTTTAAAATGACATTTTTGTGATGCTGTGCTGGCCATAATGAATAACATTTCTATTTTCTGTACTTACAAACTGTCCCATTTCTAATTTGAGTTAGCGTCTTACCTGGAATTTATATTGTAAGCCCTTAGTTTTGAAAATAATGACTTCCTTTTACCATGGTCATTGGTAGTTGCTTTCCACCATCCCTCAAAGATAATGGAATGAGTGCAGGCATTTCAAAGATTTGGGGCATTCCCATAGAGTCCAGACGTGTAGTTTTCTGGGCCATGAGCCCCGGGCTCTTACAACCTCTTCCTTTTACAACTCCTTAGTATATCTTGTGTTTCAATTCCCTCTTAACAACTTCTGTACCCTTTGCAATGGCAGTTTTGAAAATCTGGGATTAATTCTTATGTAACAACTGTTTTGTTATGGAAGAAGCAATGTCTTCCTAGATAGAAAACAGCTGTAAATCATGTTTAACCATTTATTTTAATATGCTTTTAGTACTCTTGTGATGAAAGGGGAAGTCTCATAGAGGCATCATATTTTGTACATTCTAAAAGTATGCATGACTCCCAGATTTTTTCAGAATTTCTTTATTAAAGTACTGTTAAGTTTATTGACATGGTGTTTGTAATGAAAGCCAAAAATCACAATATTTTTACTTCCTTTTGTTACGTTCCAAGGAAGATCTTACGTTATTCATAACATCTAAATGCTGCAACTTGACCTTGAAATAAAACCCAAATAAATTGTGGAAAAGCAAATGATACCCACATTTTGTTGCTGATCGAGAGTTACTGCATTTCACACATAACATTTTACTTTTTATGCATAACATGTTATTTTAATATATTTTTCATTTAGTTGGTAGTATTTAATTTAAATATTTTCCCATGTTAACAACTGGCTTTAGTTATGGGCTATGTGTATTTGAGTGTTTGTTATTGATTTTCAATATCCACATAGTAAATAGAATGTCACAGCTGTTTTAAATGTAAAATGCTTAACTTGGCAGACAATAGTTTAATGCAAAATTGTGCTTCTAGTGATAGAAACTTCATGAACTAATTGCTGATAACAAATTTGAAAAAAGAATTAAGTGCGTATGTAATTAAAATACATAGGGAAATATACTTGAGAAGATTTTAAAATGCCAATCTATGAAGTTCCCAAACTTTCCATTTTTTTAATTCATAGTTTTGCCAGAGACATTTTGAATTATATCAGTTTTCTGATCTTATGATATTAAAAAAAAATCACACACAAGACCTCAATATACATTCTACTTGTTCTTCCTGTGTAACAAACCACCTCGAGTTTAGAGCTATAAGCAGCACCATTTTATTACCCTCGTGGATTCTGTGGATCAGGAAGTAGGAAAGGGCACAGAGAGGACAAATCTTCCTTGGTCCACGATGTCTGGAGCCTCAGCTGGGAAGACTTAGGAAAGGCTGTGGCCTTGAACAGCTGGGCCGTGGAGACTTACTTCCAAGATGGCTGCTCCACTCACATTCTCGCATCTGGGCTGGATCCATTGACTGGAGTACCTACACGTGACCTCTCCATGTCATGTGGGTTCCTCAGAGCATGGTGGCTGGGTTCCCCAGGAGGTACTTCCAAAGAGCGAGAGTTGGAAGCGAATCAGGCAAAAACTGCATAGTCTTTCCTGACCTAGTCTTAGAAGTCACAACACATCACTTCCACAGCATTCTGTTAGAAAGAAGTCAACTAAGCTTGGCCCTGGATCAAGGAGAGGACACAAAGACACGACCTCTCAGGGCAGGATTACCAAAGAACTTGAGGACATATTTTAAAACTACTGCAATGTATGAATAATATGCGATCATACGCCAGCACACTCATTTTCTTATTTTAAAATATCTAATATCGTCTTTGTCACAGGCCATCCCTATGTTGACACTCAGCAATTCCCATCTCCTGGGGTTCGCGTCTTTGTGTAACCCCCTCTCTTTGTGGGCAGAATCTGAACTTGCTTCTGACTGGTGGAGTAAGGTGATGGAATGTCATTTCTGTGATTACATTACATCATCTGAGGCGCTGACTTCGCCAACTGGAGCTGGATACTTTCCTGTGGGCTCAATGAAGTATGTGGCCACATTGGAGAAGCCCACATGGCAAGGAAGTATGAGTGGCCCCTAGGACCTGAGAGTGGCTTCCAGCCTCCACCCAGTAAAATGTCAGGACTTGTATTGGTATAGCCACAGAACAATGGATTCTACCAACAACCAGAATGAACTTGGAAGTGGATTCTTCCCCTGCCAAGCCTTCGGTTAAGAATACAACCTTGATCAGAGCCTTGTGAGACGCTGTGGAGAGGACCCAATTGGGCTATGCCCAGACTCCTGACAGACAGAGCTGTGAGATAATAATGTATGTTGCTTTAAGCTTCTTAGTTTGTGGTAATCTGTTACACAGCGACCAAAAACTAATACAATCATATTGCAGCTTCCCACGTGTGCTGTGGTTTTGATCATATAAAGTGACTATATGATTTTGTCATCCAAACCGAGATCATTTTGAATTTTAAAAGTGCACTAAAAGTAATTAAAGTTATGTAAATTTTGAAATATTTATTTATTGATCAGTATATTGGTGCACCTACAAAATATCTCTTTGCAAAAAGTACTTTGTTTTCTATAAAAAATAAAAATATACATCCAAATAGATTGAAGCAAATAGATTTTGTTGTAGTAATTATCTGAACATTAAATGAACTTAATCCATTTGTTAGTCATATCTTTCTGTAACAGCATATCACTGATATTGTCTGAAATGTGTGTGTGTATGCTTTTCCAATGTATATTCCAAATATAGATCAAAATTTTCCATGACACTTCCACATTATTTTCCAAAGATATATATTTTGTTTAATAAAATTGAAATTTTACCTCTTTATTGGACTCTTCTTTATGAATTATAATATTTTTTTAATTGAGAAAATAGTTTTATACAGTTGCTGAGGTTCTTGGTAAACTCAGAAAAAAATCTTCTAAATAGAGAATGTTCTCAATTACTATATTTTATTCAAATTTTAAAATCTTTTAACCCAACTAATTATAAAGTACTGTCTTTTTAATTGCATGTTGAATACTTATGCTTTGACAAAGAAATTTGCAAGATAAAACTCATCCAGCAAGTTGTCTCTATGAATATTTGTTCTTTTATTCAAGTTCAATATCTGTCTTTCAATATGAACATCAATATCCCATCCAATATCTATTTTGTTGAATATTTACAAATTAAATGTTGTGAAAGTACAAATCTTATCATTTAATTTTATTCCCATACAGAATATGAATTTATTCAAGCAAACATATGAATTTTATCAAAAGATTCTTCCCCAAATTCAAGAAATCACAAAACTCAATGACAGAATTTCAGACAAATCTTATACAGCATTTAACTTTCACTATTTTCCTTGAAGTAGTAAAGATAAATAGCAAAGATTGCTCTTTGCAAGCTTTATTTTCTATAATTGCAATTTGCTAAGATTTTCAAAAGTTGAAGTCTTGGACCCTCTATTAATTGAACATGTGTATTAAAGATTTTCAGATCTTTTTGAACAAAATGCCATCATGATTTAGAAAGATCTTTTGCAGAAACACTCAGTGCAGATTAGAGACTGACGTTGATTCACGGCTGTTCCCAAAGACTCTAATATTCTAAAATCAGACCAGAGATGACCCCTGAAGAAGGACTGTCCCTCTGCTGTGCTGCAGGGTTTGGTTGGTTTGGGTTGATTCAGCATCAGTTCATTGCAAAAAAAATGTGGTTTCAATGATATATTTCCTAATATGTGTAAATTTTGACATCCATATCTTCAATTGTGATTAGTAGAATATTTCCCCAGTTTGGCCACATTCATGTATTATTTGTGCTTCACAACCAATTCCAAAGACACTTTTTCCTCCATAGGTTCTTTAGTAAGAACGCTGCTTTTACTATACTGCTGTGCTCCACTGAAATTTTTCTTTGTATTACGGCAAAAAAAAAAAAAAAATTATCTTCGGCGTTGAACTTCGAACTGAACTTATAACAGCATTCACAATAAAGTCAGATCTTTTATCTTGGAGGAGTAAATATCAACAGCTTGACTTTGATTCCATGAATCAGGTAAAAAACAAAACCAAACTTCTGTGGTAATTAGCTGAGCTGCTTTTCTATTTGAAATCTTGGAAGACAATGTAATAAACAGGCCTCACTTACGAGTTCTCTTCCTCACGGAGTGAATATATTAACAGCCCTCTCTTTACTATCCACATGGGCAAACACACACACACACACACACACACACACAACCCCCCAAAAGTCCTATAATGTAACTCAGAATAGTCATTTATCTAAGTGAAAAGTCATGCTCTATAGATTGATACATATATCAGCTCTGCACTTGCATATGTTTAGATGATGTCTTTGGGTATGGTCTTCTTAAAATGCTGATGCTTCTGTTGTGACTTACGTCTTCTGATTTTCATGTGGTCAGCTCAACCCTCGTGGTAGATGGTGAACGCTGACATGCACTTTGTTCAAAGTACAAGTGCATCATCCACTTTCTTCAGAAATGGAAATTCAGAGCATTATTTTATATGCACATTTCTGTTTTCTCATGCGACTGCTATCAAAAGATTTTATTACAAAATGAAAGGTACTTGCTAAATACAATGTCAATTAACAGTTGTATATTTATATAGGACAATAATTTTTTAAAAAACCCACAATATCTGGAGTGTTCACTACTCTCGATGCTCCATAGTGGGACTACTCAGCCTCCCCTCTGACCCAGATGATTGCTATCCTGACAACTTCAGGCATCTCGCAGGACTAGGAAGGGATCATGAAACAACTAACTAGCTGGTAGACCAAGCAGGGGCTGATGGCTAGATTTCTTCTTCTACCATCACCACCCAGGACCAGAGGGAGTTAACTGTCCCTACCTGCTTCTCGAAAAGCACATTTCATTTTATCAGCTGGCACCCCGCATGCTGTCCTTGAAAGGGAGATAATAGTTATGTTGCCTCAGAAAAAGATCAAAGAAAGAAAGAGGCTTGTTGCTGGCCTTCTTACAGATTTAACTACATGTTAAAGTGAGAACTCCACCCTTGGAACAAATGTCTCACACACTGCAAACTGAGATTATGGCAGAAGCTGGAAGTACAGGGTGGAGGTTGACTCAACCCATCCTGGCTTATTTTATTTTATTCATTTATTTATTTATTTTTTTGGTGAGGAAGATTCACCCTGAGCTAACATCTGTGCCAATCTTCCTCTACTTCGTATATGGGATGCCTCCACAGCATGGCTGATGAGTGGAGTAGCTGTGAACCCAGGCCACTGAAGCAGGTCCACTCGGCCATGGGGCAGGTCCCCATCCCAGCTTATTTTAACCACTCGGCCATGGGGCAGGTCCCCATCCCAGCTTATTTTAATACAATTATTAAGTAAAATAATCTTTGTTAAAAGTGAGAAATTCAGGGAATTCTAAGTAGTATAGGACACGAGGACAAGTATAACCCAGGATTGAAACAAGCAAACTGGGAAATTTGGTCTCACTGACACTGGTGATGTGAAAGGCATGGAGGACCCAGATATTTAAGCTAATGAGAGGAGAAGAAGGAAAATAAATTAACTTTCTAATAATTTAGACTCTTTAGATTGAATATCATTTTTATAATTATTAATTAATTTCTTCATAAGATAAAATCCTCATCCTCTGCTGCCAAGAATCTCAGAGATGGTACAATTTTTAAGAAACCAGGTACATTTTTCCTACTGTGTCAATATGAGATAGATTTTCTTTCTTTTTTCTTTTTTTTAAAGATTGGCACCTGAGCTAACAACTGTTGCCAATCTTTTTTTTTTTCCCTGCTTTTTCTCCCCATATCCCCCACTACATAGTTGCATATTTTAGTTGTGGGTCCTTCTAGTTGTGGCATGTGGGATGCCGCCTCAGCATGGCCTGATGAGCAGTGCCATGTCCTCACCCAGGATCTGAACTGGGAAACCCCGGGCTGCCAAAGCGGAACACGTGAACTTAACCACTCGGCCACAGGGCCAGCCCAATATGAGATAGATTTTCTAATTTAATTCATCTATCTACTAAAATGAAGAATAAGATATGGTGATAATTCTCCCATTTTAGGAGGGCAGTATACATAAATGATACCAGCACAGCTTTGGTGCCAAACTGCTCAGGTTTATAAACCAGCTACATCAGCTATGTGACCCGGTCAAGTTCTTTAATCTCTCTGTGGTTCTGATTCTTCACTTCTAAAATGGGGATATTAAAGATACCTACCCAAAATGTGTTTTTGTGAGGAGTAAATGAGTTAATGTGTAAAGAACTGTTAAGATAGTCCATAGTACATAGAAATCAATCAATAAATGTAAGTTAAATATAGGTTATTATTATTATTTCAATTTTCCTAGAAACTTGAAAGGAGATAATATGTACCATGCACTTAATATTATATAAGTTAATTGTGCTTGATTAGATATAAAACTTGGGTTATTAGACTATATTCCTTTAAACATTTTATAGTCAGCCTGAAATGAATTAAAACAAGATTTTAGAGCAAGAGAGAAACCACATTTTCTGAAGACAGACTACTTACAAAGGCTAAATCCTTATAAATTATGCTGTATGATAGTTTTTATTTTGTGTAAAAATATCACCTCTGCCACACACAGTTAAGATGGGGAGGTGAAAAAAGAAATCTAATTTTTGCTAGCTCTTATTTATAAGAATATAAAAAATGACATTTGAATGATGAGGGACATAGGATAAATGCTATAAACTAATTTTAATCATTTTCTTCTGAACTAATAATAACAAGAATAAATAGATCCTCTTAACCTCCGAATGATGATTATAAAGTAATAAAACATGTCAGCAGCCTCATGATGTTCATGGGTTTCACACTCACGATTACGGTTTTGTCAGGATGTGATCCCAGGAATCTATTTCCTTGACCTGAGCTTTAAATGTCTGCCTTGGAAATCTGGTCTTTGATGGAGTGTCAACAGCTCAAAGAGCAGGACTAAGGGAACAAGGGAAGCTACTTATCTGGAGAGGGTTCGAATTTGTAGGAAGTCTATTTTCCAAGTTTTAAATGTTTGAAATGACGGAAAAGAATTTAAACCTAAAAATTCCACGTTTTTGATGATTTCATTCTTGCTTAGTGTGATTTCAGCAAAGCACCAATAGCCTGACAATTAAAAATGTCGGCTCTGAAGTCGACTGCTTGGGTGTGAATTGCAGCTGTCTTTCTAACTAGCCCTGTGATGCTAAGTGATTTGGTTAACTTCTCTGTGCTCAGGTTGTCTCATCTGTCAAGTGGGAATCACAGAGTCTTTCTCGTGAATTAGATAACGTACACTTAAAGTGCTTCGAATAGTTCCTGGTGCATGATAAGTTTGTTGTCATCATTGCCATTGTCATCATTTACAAGACCAGTGCTCTAACCCCTGAGTTATGGAGCCACCACCCCATCATCATCATTTAAACCACTGGTTCTCAAACAGTGGTGATTTCAGCCTCTCAGGGGACATTTGGCAGTGTCTGGAGATAGTCTTGGCAGTCATGACTTGGAGGAGGTACTGGTATCCAGTAGGGAGAGGCCAGGAATTCTGCTAAAATTCCTACCAATGCACAGGACAGGTCCTACAACAAAGAATTATCAGGCCCAAAATATCAATAGTGCTGAGGTTGAGAAACATAGATTTAAATTATTCCACTGTGGAAGACGAAGTTTAAAGCCCAAAAAACATTTTTAAAATGTTTCAAATAATGCTGATTAATCCTAACATGAACTCTATATCACTTCTGTTAAGCAAAGTATGAATCATCAAGATTCAGAAATATCCCTGAATAGACCACTAAGGTGTATAGAAAAGTTTCTGAGGGAATAATAAAATAAATTAGGTAACAAGTGTGTTCCTGCAACGTAGAGTAAGAAGGTGAAATGGAAGACATTGGAGGAAAACTAACGGGAGCAGAGATTGAGCGGGGAGAGGGGACGTGGTTTTAGGGCTCCTGTTCCACTCCCCACCCCCAGGCCTCTGGTCAACTGTTTAGTTAATTTCAAACTTTAAATGAATAAGTGAAAAGTTATCCAAATATCACATATGAGGTTTTTAAAGTTACAAAAATTAATATTGCATTACACAATAACTATAAATTATTCCCTTGACAGTTTATATTATTCCACATTGGTGCATTTCCATTTGTGAATTTAGTGTAGATCTGAGGCCAGAAAAATGCAGGACATTGAATAATGCCAATTATTAAAGCACTCTTATGACTTTCTGCCCTTACGATTTATAAATAAAAGGTTCTTGGAGTGATGGCTTTCCAGTAAGAAAGGAACACTATTATCCAATCGGTTGTGAATTCTTTAGAGAATTGTACTTCCAAGAAAACTCTGGGAAACTGTTGATAAGGCAACCACTTTTTCCATGATGGTAAAACTTCCTAAAGTGGTAGAGTAAGAGTTCATTAGTTCAGGAAAAAAAAAACCCGTATGATATTTGGGAAATATACTAATGAATATGCCAGGTCATAGAGGGAAAAAAATGAAAAGAAAAAAATGAAATGATCAGGAACTCAAAAATCAAAATTCCTATCAGATACACAGATATTTTGACAAACTTAGATCCATAAGTCGTCCATGGCTTGAGTGGCTTATAAAAAGAGAAATCCCATTACCACCAGCGCCACACATCATTATCAAGATGAAGTACCCCTCCACAAATTGTCTTTGAAGATCTGGAAGTGAGGCTTACTCTCGAATAAGACAGAGCACACACAACTACTGAAGTTATTAAGAGAGTTCTTTAACTTTATGTTGTTCCCATGAATGCTACTTTTAATGTCATCAAACCTGAAAAGGTCCTTGGGTTTCATATTTAGGACAAGTCTCTTTCATATATATTCCTCCATATATTGTGTAAATCTCATGGAATGCAGAGTCAGAAGACTGAGTTCAACTCTTAGCTCTTAAGAACCTTCTCTGGAAACATTTGAACCTCTCTGAGCAAGGGTTTCCTTTTCTAAAAGATGGTATGAGGAACAAATGACCGGATGTGTCAACAGTGTCTTTTTATTATCTATTCTTGAAAGTCATGAAATGAAAAATAAAGAGCAAAGGCTTTGACAGACACAAGTTTGAGTCCACCTCTTACACTTCCTTTTTACTTTGGCACAGTTCTCCATGGTCTGTGAGCTTCAGTTCCTTCACCTGTTAAATAGCAACAACGCACACAGTTAAGATACCCAGCAGAGTGCTCCATAGGTCTAGTCACTTAAATATATGATCTTTCCTCCCCTGGCCATGGAGAACAGGCATAACACCCTCTAAAAAAATCTAATGCTGTATATGGGGGCTGGCCCGGTGGTTAAGTTGACGTGCTCTGCTTCTGCAGCCCAGAGTTTGCTGGTTCTGATCCCAGGCATGGATCTATGCACTGCTTATCAAGCCATGCTTGGCAGGTGTCCCACATGTAAAATAGAGGAAGATGGGCACGGATGTTAGCTCAGGGCCGATCATCCTCATAAAAAAGGAGGAGGATTGGCAGTGAATTTTAACCAAAAAAAAAAAAAATCTAAAGCTGTATATAAAAGCCTGACTTGCAAAATAAATACTTTAAAATCAATTTCTTTAGCACCTCTGGTGGATTTATGTGTTTACCTTCATCTGTGGCAAAATTGAAAATGACCATTTTACCTATGATATCCACAGTGAAATAATCATGGATATAAAAATATCATTAAATCCGGTGCTTTTATGAAGATTTTCCTTTGAAAGTTATTTCCATGTCTTGATAGTTCTTGGCAGTAATGCAGCCTGTTATCAGCAGATCTTTCTCTCCCCTCCCCAGCCCCTGCCCTTCATCCTGATAGGCACCGTCTGCCTAACTCACACGGGGCCTCCTTCAGGACGTCTTCCCTCATTTTCCCAACTGAACGCCGAGTCAATAGACTCTCTTGCTTCTACAGTTCTCAACCAGTACTATTACTTGGTACTTGGCAACATGCTGCTCTGTTGCAGATATTTGAGCAGCATCATATTTCACTACTAAATTAGAAGATTTTTGTGTTGAAAACTGCCTTGCTTATCATTACTCCCCACATAGTAGTATAGAGCACTATTTTATTATGTGATTAATTACTCAATAAACATTTGATGAACATGCAAATTCTTCTATAAATAATTTTTTTAAATCCAGATTCTACAACATCGGAATTTAATTTCTTACAGTCCTCTGATTAGAACGCATCTGCTACATCTAATATTTATAATTAGGTAGTTTTCTTCAGATGTTGCTGCTACAATGTGAGATCTTCAAAGTCAAGAAAGCATATCTTACATATTTGTTCATATTTTTTTCCCATTAGCTATTACCAAATAAAAAACCCAAAAATCTCTTTCGTGAGTTAAAGTTCTATAGAAGTCATTAATTAAATTGGGGTTTTACAGATTTCCTTGAACTGGAACAATGTCACATATACATTCTTAACAGTGGACTGATTTAATTTGAAAAGAGGAAAAAGAAAGCTAAGCTTTATTGAGTACCTACTGTGTGCAAAGAAAAATATCAAGTGCTCTGTCCTTGTAATTGATATTGACATGTTGTCTTGTTCAATACTACTTGATACAGATTGAAAGATTCAAAGAATGACATTGTCCATGAGTAAGAGCTAATATAGCTTACCTGTTAAGCTCACTTTACTATAACCCATCAAAATATATCAACTGATTGATAAAAGTATTTTCCAAGTAGAGTCTGAGTTTGTAAGTAATGGAATGAAAAGATATTTTTATATCTATTGGCAAAAAAATACGTGCACCGTGGCCATCTAATAAACTAATAATAGTTAATGAACAATCAATGTCTGTATCTTTCATTTTACAATACAGTTGGCAAAGCTAATGCTTTTGGATCCTTCTGAATTAGTGAAAGAATAAATAGACTCCTACATCTGGAGAAATATGGTTTGCAGCTTTGTTCTGATTTCTGTATCGAGTGCCAGGTATCCATCACCTGGGGTGGGGAGTTATTTTGGTAAAATAGATCTCATTACTTATTCTCAAAAGAATGCTCTATTTCAGAGCAATGGTATTGTTAATGGAACTTTGATTTTAGTGACCAAATGCCAAGAATGTTTTTAAATGCTCTGTGATCCTTCCCATCAATTTAGATCAGCCAGATATAACATGTGTGAGAAGTTATCTAAATTTTTTAGCAATAAAACCAAGATGATGAAAGCTTTGCTTCCCCTTAGGTATCATCCAGTACCGATAACCAAGTTGTTTTCATTCTTTCTTTTTTATTGTTTAAGGCTGGAGCACATTACTGCTGTGATACTTGCCAAAGTTCTATGGCATCACTTTGCGACTTACCATATGTGCCTTTGATCCCTGCCCAGTAGGTACCTTGGCTACATGCCACTTTGGCACTTACCACTACTAAAATTTTGATTTTTTCCCTTGCTTCTGATTCTATCCATGCTGTCATCACACAGACCTGAAATAGGCATCTTTGGGAGCAGAGGGACTCATAAGATAACCTGTTTCACCTACACCTTTCTTCCTCAAGGACTTGCCACTTGAGAGAATTGATATGGTCATCTACTAGTTTTGGCTTGACCAGTCTCCGGAGTATAAAGCCCTCCCCATTTTGTTTCTGAGAGGCTTTGTTTAGGATATGGGCGATGCACAAGTCTGTAATTCATTCTTGTCGTTTTCCACGGAGAGGAGATAGAGAGAAGGATGGGAACAGGTATAGAGAGTATGGGGTTTCCGTCTTTGTGGATTCATCAAGCTATCAGAACTGTAGTAAGATTCTCAGGCTCTCCGAGTGAAATGTCATGTTCTTAGTTCAGTTCAGCATCTCTGGGTTCCTACCTTTCCCTTCCTAGAGGAGAGAGGAACTCCAGAATGTATTGAAAAATATGTGCAAACACAATGATCATAGAAAAAAGTTCAAGTTAGGATTCTAATAAATAGGGAGGACTAAGCTGATGTGAGAGATGCTTCTCCCTCCCCTCAAACACTGAAGGACATAACTAGGGGCTCAATACTGACAAGAAGCTCACAAGAAGGTACAGGGCTGGACAGCCAGAGCCTGGGCCTTCAATCTCATGGGAAGGAACATCTAAACCAATAGCCATCTGAGGAGAGGGAGCTCAGCGAGCCAAGATCCTGAACCACTGGGTCTCCAAAGGCGGTTCCACACATGCGAAATGGAAAAAGGTCACCGGATTCTGCAGGTGAGACCTTAAACCCCTGCAAGAAAACTGAAGCCAAGTTCCATTGTGCATGGTTTCAAGTTCCAGATTCATAATATCCCTGTGGTACCCCAAGCTAAGATGCTAACAAAAAAATAAATCCTAGAGCTGTCAAACCAAACTCATTAGAAATCCCGGCCAAGCAAAAGTGAAACCAGCCTTTAGGGGTATTCCAATAACCCATACAAGATCCCCATAGGAAACACACAAAATACCTTCACCAAAGATAAGTTTAAACAAGCAAATTATAAACCTTACTAGGAAATACTGTGTATATGAAGCAAAACTTCATTAAAAAGAAAATAGAAATTGACGGAAACACAACTACAGTGGAAGATTTCCACTGCATGCTATTTTCGGAAGATTAATTAAATAACTATTTACACAAACATTCACATATTCATATTCCAGCTTACCATCTCCCTTTCAACAACAATTAAAAGGCTATACCTTAGAAGATTATGGAAAAATGATTTTGATTATACATGTATATATGAATATTACATAGCCATTAGCATCATAGTTTCAAAGAATTCAAATCAATGTCAAATGAAAAGGGCAGAATAAAAAGCAGAGACAGGAAAACGTTAATTTATTTTCTCCTTGAAAGAAAATATATTAAAATATTTCTAGGATTACTTTGATGGGTAATTTCATTGATAACTGTACACATCTTCTGTATTTCCCAAAATGTCTATAAGGAACAAAATTGGAATGACGGAGAGCCCTAAAACTTTGGGAATTACAAATAATTTGATATTTCTGGAGTTAAGGATGAGTTTAGAAAATGGACAGGAGTTGAGACTGGAAAGGTAATTAAGAGTCTCATCAAGAAAAATTGACCTTGTCATTTTAAGAAATAGCTTCTCTGTAAAGGTGATGGGAAATCTCTGTGAATTTTAAGCTTAGAAGTGTTGATTAGATATGGATTTTCAAAAATTGCTCATGCTGGAGACTGGTCCGTGGAGTAGTGGTTGAGTTCACCACGCTCCGCTTTGGTGGCCCAGTTTTGCAGGTTCAGATCCTAGGCGCGGACATACACCACTTGTCAGCTATGCTGGGGCAGTGACCTGCATATAAGGTGGAGGAAGATTGGTACAGATGTTAGCTCAGGGTTAATCTTCCTCAAGCAGAAAAAGAGGAAGATTGGCACAGATGTTAGCTCAGGGCAAATCTTCCTCACCAAAAAAAAAAAAATTGTTCAGGCTTAACAGTGTAGATTTGTGCATGCAAAATAAAGCAGAAAACTAGGCTACTGTAGTAATAATAGCTAACATTTATTGGAGGCCTACTATGTGCCAGGAACCACATGTTGAGCACTTTATAGATTCTAGCTCATTTAATCTTGGTAACAGCTTTGTCAGGTAGGAACTTTTCTTCCTCTCCCTAAAGCCCCAGTACCTAGTTGTAGAGCCTAGTTGTAAGTCCTCTAGTTCTTCTGTGTGGGATGCTGCCACAGCATGGCTTGAGGAGCAGTGCCTAGGTCTGCACCCAGGATCTGAACTGGTGAACCCAGGCCACCGAAGTGGAGCTTGCGAACTCAACCACCAGGCCAGCCCCAAGTAGGAACATTTATTATCATGCTCATACAGATCAGGAAACAGGGGCTAAAGAACCTGCTGGAGGTCACTCAGTTAGTAACTAGTGAAGACAGTCTCCCACTGCAGGTAATGTAAGACGGGCACTTCAGCTCTCCCTCCCTTCACCGTGGTGGCCCCTGAAGTCAATGGAACACAGAGAGACAAGAGATGGGTCCAAGATGTTAACTAACACCTCTGGTTAACAGATTAGGAGGGGTAGGAGGGTAAAAGAGAGAAGGGAGTCAAGAACAATTCAGGAGAGACAGGTAAACTCAAATGTTTTTGCACGTAACTTAAAAGTTACTTAAATTCACTAGAGAAAACAAGAAATTTAATTCCTTTTAGTTTGCGATGAATTTTTGTATCTTCTTCTATTTGAATGATATGAAATGCAACGAAATAGAGGTAGCTTAGTCCTATGATGAAGGGGAGTCGTATAGAGGGCAGATCAGGATATGTCACAAGTATTGTGATTTTTAACAAGTGATTCTTTTACTGTTCTGATGGAGCCCAGGTTTTCTAACCTTCAACATTAGGGAGAGAAAGCTTCATTATCTACGACAGGAGTTTGCTGTATTTATTATCATTTCACCTAGAGCTTTTTAGATTTTCAATAACAGAGGTACATATTGGGAACGTTCATTTAATCATAAAACAAAAAGAGATGAATACTAATAACAAACGTTCAAATTTATAATTTGAAGCTGTGCAAATCTATAAATTTTAAGCATTCATGATTAGATTTAAGATCAAACCATACTTTCTGCAAAAGCACATCTATTTTCACTCCCTTTAATTCATGTGATTAAACATTCTTAAGATATTTGGTCCTTATTATTGCTAATGGTTTTGTTATTTATAGGAATTATAGTTTAAATTTTTGAAATTATAGCATTTTCCATCTGGAATGCATTAAAATAAAACTGTCAAAAATATTTTCATATTTATAAGGATTTTTTCTGTAAAAGAACTATATTACTATGGTGAACTAATTGGGATATGAAATTTTCTGAAGACTTTTCCCATTTAGAAAATTGTTAAGCAGTAAAGTTTATGTCTAGGTGTTGTTTTTCTTGGTAGCAGGATCATACAATATTTGGCTTATCTTAGAGGTCATATTCTCCAAAAGTTTAGACTTCAATGTCAATTGTCAAAACTTTTTGCTGTTTTGAACTTCAAACCCATATAACCCATTATGAAGGTTACCTTGCTAAATTACTGTTGTTCAAATTGGACCCTTTTAAATTCTTTCAGATATTGTGTTCCTTGTTATAAAATTGCAACAGAGAGAGAAAAATGGTAGTGGGCATTGACGCAAACTGTATGTTGCATTTCAACTCTGGTGGAAAAATAATTAACACAAGCTCTGCTAAAAACGACATACAATAGAGATTTAGCACTGTGAATATATACCTGTGAAATTGTCATGTTCAGGTAAATAATAATTGGAAACTTGGGCACTGTAGAGAGTTTTAAAGGTGCCCAATAACAGCACGGCTTCAGTTTGGCAGCTCAGAGCATGCTCTCCAAGTTAACCACCATTGGTCACAGCTGTGAGACGTCTAAGATCCCTTCATCCTCTTGGCCCTTCCCAGAGCTGTTCCTCTGCAGGATCCACGCTACCTCTCCCATTCTTTGCCTTTTTCTATCTTTAACCGCTTTGTTTCTATCACCAGCACAAGTCTCATCACCCTCATACAATAATGACGGTTTGTTTATTCTGGGTGTTAAACTCCTTTTAAGTGTGTTTACACTCTGTTTTACAATGTAATCTCTGGATCCTTTCATCTGGTGTGCAACTATGTGTGCAGCAGCGAGCTCTTAATTTATCTTTGCTGCAGCAACCAGTAAGGCTGACTGGGATTCCTGGCCATGCGCACTTGGCTGCACGAGACTCTTCTTGATGAATATGATGGCTCGCTAGCAGGCTGCCCAACCCCCTCTCATGAGTTTTAGAGTGGGTCGACATGTGTGCTTGTGAAAGTGGGGGAAGCAGATAGTGGTCTGTTCCAGAACCATCTTCCCTACCCCCTCCTCACCATAGATTGCTCCTATTCTAACGTCCTAAGGATTTGTTTAGAACCTTCAGTTGGAACGAATTAATCTTTTAGGGCTTCCATAATTTTGGGCCCATGCATCTCTTGAGCAACTCAACGTCATTTCAGTGACTTATTGACAACTTACTGACCTACCAAGTTATCTGTGACATCTCGCTTAATTTAGTACCTTCTATATTTTCTTCTTTATTAGATTGTTGTATATATGTTTTAACCTTGCAAACTGCCTCAAAATCTTTTAAAATCGAGTTTACTGTCATCAAGCATAAACTCAGTCAGTTCAACGCGGGACAAATCTACACTGAGCACAAAAGGATGTAGCTGGGAAGGAACAAACTCACCGACACAAAAACGCAGGCCCCTTCCTTTTATTTCGATCCCTTGCTGTCTCCATCCCATCTGAACCAGAGGCGAAGCCGGCAAGTGGGGCGTGTGCAGATGCAATCAGCCCGGCGTGCTCAGCGCCGTGTGCAAAGGGCGCCACACCTGAAGGTCCTCTGGCTCGGCGGGGCCTCTCCTCCCCGGTGCTGGCGGCATCCGCCGCAGGTGCCTCCGCACCGGCCTGGGCGCGGCCCGCTCCCCTCCCTCGCTCGCGGCGCCGCCGCAGTGCGCCGAGCCGCTGCTCCTCGCCGCCCGCGCCCCGCAGCCCTGTCCTGCGGCTCCCTCCTGTCGCCACCAGCAGCCCCAGGCTCCGCCATGGGGAATGTGCCATCCGCGGTGAAGCACTGCCTCAGCTACCAGCAGCTTCTCCGGGAGCATCTCTGGATCGGGGATTCAGTGGCAGGGGCGCTCGACCCCGCGCAGGTACCACCTCGCGGCCCAGGGCGTCCCCACCCCTTGCCCACTGCCAGCCGGCCTCTCCCCCATCAACCAGCTGGTGTTCTCTCCCCTTATGATGTCGCCTCCGCACCCCAGGGGCCTTACTGGAGCATTTCTGTCGTGTTAGGCCTCACCCCTTAAAAGGTTTCCCATCGTCTCTCTGCTGTGAACATATAGACCCGCCTCTAAAGAACAGACCCAGCAAAATTCCTACCTGTGGCCGTTTGCAGGTCGCCTAAAGGAGACTGTGCCTTCTTTGTTTTTCCCTTGGAAGAGATGCATTAGATAATTTAATTTGTATCTGTAGGCTCTCCTCCAAGGATAGCGCCCTTCTTTTTAGTTCTCTCCTTGTTCTGTTGTAACAAAGACGACAAATGCGTCAGAATGGCAGGCAAGAAAGGGAAGGAAGCCAACTTAGAAGATTAAGAAAACATAGTAGGAAGAAATTATCCATTATATCGTTAATTATCCTTAATGTATTTATGCTTCAACACACTGGAACAAGCTTGAAAATAAATTGTAGATAGAGATTTCAGATCAAAATTTATTCCCCTGGGATTCCTGAAAACCCATTTTAAGACAATAGGCAACTTAATGGTATCCACATATTTGCGATTTAATGCACTCTCAACCAGAAATGGCAAGTAAATGAAAAACATATATGTAAAGAAATGTACTTTTCCCTTAAAAGAGCTTAAAATTCTCCAAAGCAATGACAGTGATAATCATTATGTAAGTGTTAAAACATGGAAAAATGGAAGGACAGTGTGAAGGTTTAGCTGTTAGTTTTTTGAATTTTGCTAGGTGCAAAAATGATTATTCCGGATTCATTTTGTGAACAAAAGGATAACTTGTATTAATTCTAATATTTTAGAGGGTAAGCATAATTTTACGATGTGGCTTTAAATCAACTATTCTAACGTTAGATATCCATTTTCCTATAGTTTTACATTTAGTGTATTCTCAGTTGAGGGTATGAATATGTGAAACTGTAATCTTAGTTCTACAAGTTGGAATTCATCATTTGTGGATTCTTTACGAGACACTTTGCTCCTTATTGCTTAAAAGACGGTCATGGTCATCCGACTCAAAGTCTGTTGCTGACAATGCAAGAGAAGGAAAGTTATTCTTTATCTTCTCATATGTTCACGTCTTGCTATTTAGTTTTCCTACATTCTAATTTGATCTTGCCATTACAACTTTTCTTTTAACTTTCATATTCAATCTGTTATATAATCAGGAATCTTTAACTTTTATTCCCTAAACCTGACTTCATATGACTTCTGTTGTGGGGTTAACATTGTATTTCTCTCTCCCCCTGTGTTCTGATTTTGTGGGCTTTGGGGACAATGATAGATGCTGGGCTGCCACGTGAGGATGTCTACTTTGCTCTGTTAGGATGTGAAAGAAGGGTAATTGAAAATGACTGGATGACTCATCAAGGAATTCGAGGAATAGGATTTTTGGACATCTGTCAACCTAATGAAGAACTTCTTGCTCTTTTCTGAGAAATACCTCTACCTTCTCTAAATACTGCCTTTTTATCCCTCAACTCCTTAGCCTGGAAAATTACTCATTCCTCAAACACGGCTTAAATATCACTTCTTTTATCAACTCTTTTCTTCCTCCAGAGTTCATGCCCCATTTCTGTGCACTTATGGCATTTTATGCATAATTCTGTTTTAGTCCCAATCTTGTCAAATTGTCATTTTTCATGTCTTGTCCTATTTGAACTCACAGCAGCATTGACACCTGACAGTGGACTCTGAAACGTATCTCCTTCCTTGGCTTCTGTTTAATGGCACCCTTCCTGCTTTAAGCCCTACCTCGGCTTCCTCAGTCCTAAACCAGACTGGCTCAGTGGCCTCTGTCTGTCTGGCAAGTGTTCAGCTTCCTCATCACTTCTTATCCACACTCACGGTTTCAGTTACTATTTGTGTATCTGTGTCTTCCAGATTTATGTTCCCATCTCTCTCTTAAGCTCCAGTCCCGATGTTCAGCTGCTCACTTGACACCGTCACTTGGATATCTCAAAAGTAATTCAAACTCAACATTTCCAAAATTGGATTCATGTTCTCCCCCTTATAACTCCGGATCTTTTCCAATATTTCTATCACATGGAACACCATCATAATTCATTCAGCTCTGCAAGCCACAAACCAAGAGCTCCTTATTTCCACTTCCCCACATCCAAGTTATCACTAAGTCCTGTGATTTTCCCTCTTGAATTCCTCTCAAATTCATTTTTCAAACTTTACTGCTACTGCCAATTTCAAAATGACATTCTCTCATATGGACAACTAGACTATTGCAATCCTTCTTCAACCCAACGTCTGTGTAGATAGTTGGGAGATGTTCTCTCTTTCAGGCGGAATCATGCTATTCCCCCGTTTCACAACCTTCTATCATTGCTTTTAGGAATGAGTACCAAACCTTTTAAGGTGTTCTCTGAAGCTTCAAATGGTCTTTTCATTGCATCTCCCTGCAACCTCACCTTAAGCTGTTCTCTCTTGTTCTTGCGCAGTGGCCTTCCTTGAGTTCTCTAATAATGTTTCCTCTTGAAATGCTGTCTTTGCTTGTTTTCCCTTCTGCTAGTAAGATTTTCAGCTAATTGACTTCTATTCACCCTTCAGATCTCAACTCATATGTTGCTTTCTCATGAGCTCTTTCCTAGACTTTCGAGGCAAGCAGCCCTCATTATCATATATTGCACAGTGCACTGTTCATTATATGTAATATGTATTATATACTTATTGTGATTATTTGATGTTTAATTCCCTACCAGACTCTAAGCATCATAAAAACGACGAAAAAATCCACCACAGAGTTCTCAGCAGCTAATAGAATGTCTGGTTAGTTTTTGATGGCCAGCAAATACTTGTGGAATGAACAAATAAATGAATGTTTAGCCTTCTAGGCCATAAGCATCTGATGCTTATGGGGACCATGACATTCTTCTTAGCACTTTTTCGGGGTCTAAAACTATGACTGGTACATTGGAGTACAATGATAAATATTTCTTAAGTGAATGCAGAGTGATGAGAATTAATACATGGTGTTGATAGAGTTTGGTCTTAGTGATGGAAGATGAATATTGTTTCTGTTTGTGTCTTACTTTTTCATTTCATGGGACTTAGTCACGCTTTTATGGGGAGAAGAGTTGAATGTGGATTCTGAAGGCTGTGGAGAGACAGCGCAGTGTTTAACCAATTGCGGACTGTTAAGTCTGGCAGAGAGAGTCATGAGCAGGACCCCTGTGGTTTGAAATAATCTGATTGCAGCTGGGACAGATAGATTGCTGTATTAGGAAAGAATCCAATCTTCTATGGGAAACCTAACCTTTTTCGGCTGCCAGTTTATTCTGTGATTTTGTGCAGGCCGTAGCTTGGCCAGATCTTAAATTTTCAGATTACGCATTAGAGGTAATAGTATATCCCTGATAAATTATTAGGATAAAATTAAATATTGGGTGTGTGTATATATAAATACACATACACACATTTGAAGTTTAATTTATTATTAAATATAAAACGTGTCAGTGTGATTGAAAGAAAGACTTACTCTACTTTAGCTCTACTAACTAAATTCTTTGCCTCTAATTTTTTGCTAATGGTACTGGTTTGCAGAAGATTCCCTTAATAGACCAAGAGGTTAAAATGGATCATTTCGCGGTTCAAGGTGTCTCTTAGGGCTTGTTTTATTTTCTATATTTGTCTCTGTTAAAGCGAGTGTGATGAAGTTGGCTTAATTGCTATGTTTTAAAGATTCAATTAAATTTAAGTTTCCTAATACCTTGAGATTTCCGAGTGCTGCTTAAGCAGTAGCTAAATTTCTTCATATGTTAATACCGCATTGCAACAATAAAATTCCCATGATCTAAATTCTAACACAGACAGTGTTTCAAATATATTAGATTTATAAAAGCAAAATTGTAGATTATGTGAGATTAAATTTATAGCTATTTTACATTATATCTTGATCCTTTAAGTTACATTTGCTGTCAGCAAAAATTATGATTCAGAGTGAAGTATTTGGTGTTAAAGAGTCTCTGGAATTAGACCTAAATGTATTATATTTCTACTTAAAATTAATTGGAGGATAAAGTGACTATATTCTTTTTAATTTGTCACCATGCACCTGTTAGTACATTTACTAAATACCTTCCCATGTTTGGGGAGGAATTTTCGGAAGGAAACCAAGGTAGCTTCCCGCTGTTTGGTTTCTGTTTGTCTCAGGTGTTCCATGTTCCTTTTTACCCCTTTTTCTCCTTTTATGGCCCCTTTGAAATTATGTATTTTTATTATTTGTTTTCCCCCTGCATTAGCTTATTAGTTATTTACTTTTTGTAGTCTACTCTGTTTTTATCTATAAGATGTCAATACACAACCTTGATCTATAAAAATATTATATATTAGTACTACTGCAACTTATTAAAAATGCAAATATAGTAATTTAACTCCATTTACTGCTGCCTTCTTTTTATATTGTTGTGTATATTAATTCTCTATATGATATATTTGTAATATGTATTTGTACAGCCAATATACATTTATATTTATAGACTTTTTTTTTCCTTTGCTCTCTGTTCCTTTTTTTCTTTTTGGTGAGGAAAATTTGCTCTGAGCTAACATCTGTTGTCAATCTTCCTATTCTTTTTTTTGCTTGAGGAAGATCAACCCTCAGCTAACATCTGTGCCTGTCTTCCTCTGTTTGTATGTGGGTCACTGCCACAGCATGGCTTGACAAGTGGTATAAGTCTGCGCCTGTGATCTGAACCCGTGAACCTGGGCCTCCAAAGGGAAGCATGCCGGACTTAACCACTACACCACTGGGCTGGCCCCCTCTTGGTTCCTTTGTTCATCTCCATTCTTCCATCTGAAATTATTTTCCTAACTAGAAGTATTTGCTTTAATGTTTTCTTTAGTAAAAATCTGCTGATGATTTCTTTCAGTTTTTCTTTGTTTGAAATTACTTTGTTTTGAAACACACACATATACATATATATATAATGTGCATAAATATAAATGGATATTGAGTATAAATGTATGTCCATATAAATAAAATACATGACAGCAATATAAAATGCAGATTTCTCAACATTGTCTCAACAGAGACAATGAAATTAGCTATCAGACTTATTTTTGGTTCTTTCATGATAATGTATATTGCATTCTCTTCTCTTTGTCGTTGGTTTCCAACAATATGACTGTGATGTGTCTAGATTTAATTTTCTTTGTATCTGCTAGTGGTTCATAGCACTTGGATCTATCGCTTGATACTTGTTGCTTTAATATGTTTTGGAAAATTTTCAGCCATTTCTCCTCAAGTATTGCTTGTTTCTTTTTTAATCCTTCCACTTGGGCCTATAGTTTGAAGAATCTTAGAACTTTTCCTGTACCCCATTTATTTCTTACATTGTTTTTTGTATTTTCACCCTTTCTTTTCTCTCCATGTTCCGTTTGAATATTTTCTTCTCACCTGTATTCCATTTCACTAATTCCTTCTTCAGCTTTGTCTAGTTTGCTGTTTATCTAATTTATTGAGTTCATAATTTTCATTGTATTTTTGAGTTAATGCGTTTCTATGTGATTTTTAAAAGCAGTTTTTAATTCTCTGCCACAATTCTCAGTCTTATCATGAATTCTTGAATATTTATCAGAGTTATTTTAAGTTCCATGTCTGATAGCTCCAATATTCAGATCTCCAGAGGGTCTGTTTCATGATGTTTTCCCTCCTGAAATGCCTACTAATTTTTGAGTTTCTGTTAGACACCTGATATGGAAAAATTATGGAAATAATTTGAGGCTCTGAGTGATACTATCCTTCTCCACAAGGGATTATTTGTTTTTTTCCCCATTTCACCCACTCCCCACCTCTGGCAACCACCAATCTGTTCTCTATTGATGAGGTATTCCTTTTTTCCCCACTGTATAAGTAAGAACATACAGTATTTATCATTTGCTTTCGGATTTATTTCACTTAGCATAATTCCCTCAAGATTCATCCATCTTGTCACAAATGGCAAGATTTCTAAGAGAGATATATGCATATATATATATATACACCAGATTTTATACATTCATCTGTTGATGGACACTTAGGTTGTTTTCATGTCTTGGTTATAAATAATACTGCAATGAACATGGGTGTACAGATGTCTTTTCAAGATAGTGATTTCCTGTCCTTCAATTAAATACCCATTCCGCGTTTCAGAAGTGGAATTGCTACATCATATGGTAGTTCTATTTTTAACCTTTTAGGATCCTCCATACTGAAGTCCATAGTGACTGCACCAATTTATCTCAGCAACAGTGCACAAGGATTTCCTTTTCTCCACATCTTTGCCAATGCTTATTTCTTGTCTTTTTGAGAATAGTCGTTCTAACAGATGTGAGGTGGAGAAGGGATGATCTTTTGCTTCTAGCAGGCAGTAGCAAGTGTAAAGACAGCTTACCTTAAGCCAGTCAGATGCTTAGCTGGTTTGAGGCTGAGCCTTCTTCATTTGTGAGGACTTGTCTTTTTCTCTTCTCTCTTGCTTTTATTTTATAGCTCTTCAGGGGTTCTAACTAAAAGGCCTAGGGTGTTTACCAGGGTGTCTCCTCCTTGCTAAATTGGTCACTGAAGTCCTCACTACCTTTGCAACTCTCTCAGGCTATCAAGCAAGTGTTTCTCATTAATATCTTGTCCAGATTTTCTGATTATTCTCAGTGAGAAATTTGTTCCAAAGAAGCTAGTTGAAAGATTAACAATATAACAGGGAAAATATAAAAAATACCAATTTTGCAATATAATTTGAGTTGTAAAAATATATTCATTTACCATATTACAAAAGTTTTGAAATGGTTATATTCCAGGTAATATGCAAACTGTTTAGAAAAACTATTTATTTACATATTTTTCCAGTTTTATTGAGATATATTTGACATATAACACTGTGTGAGTTTGTGTGCAGATTTGATACACTTACGTATTGCAAAATGGTTACCATGATAGCGTTAGCTAACGTTTGCATCACATCACATAATTGCCATTTATTTGTGTGTCAAGAACATATAAGATCTACTGTCTTAGCAACTTTCAAGTATGTCATACAGTATTATTAACTATTATCACCATGCTATGCATTAGATTCCCAGAATTTATTCATCTTATAGCTTGAAGTTTGTATAGAATAACAAAAGTTCAACAAAGGAACAAAAAGATTGGCTGCTTCATGGAAAAGTAATATTTTATAGAAAAATAGACTACTATTTGAATGTTTTTCACTATAGATAAAAGTTATAAAAGATAAAGAAGGTCTTTTTAAAAGAATATGAAAAGTAATATGCTCAACTTCAGTATTTGACTTCAGAGAAACAATGTACTATTTACTCCTTCTCTAGTGACATAGTTCAATAAAATTTGTTAAATGAATCAATGAATGATTAAATGGATAGTTCCTTTATAATATTTTATCTCTATTGATATATGTTTATTTCAGATCTTTCCATTTTAGGGGCACGAAGTTGGTAAACATTTTTTTCTTATTATTAACGTTTTCTTTTTAATCTTCTCTTTTGCTTTGCATCTTTTCATCCCTGGTTCATTTTCTCTTTCTCTGTCTCTCTGTCATTCAATAAACCTTTCTAGAAATCTACATATTTTATCAGTTTATTCAAAAAGCATCTTCTAGATTTGTTAGCCCTCTCGTCTATGTGTGTGTTTGTGTCTGTGTGCACATGTGTAATGTACTGACGACTGATTGCTAGTTTTTGAAAAACATTCATATATTTTTATTCTTTTTGCATTAGCATTTTAATTTTCTTTATTTGAATATTTAACTCATGAGATTTTAGTCTTTTTAAAAAGTAAATGCCTTAAGACAATGTTCATTTCTCTATTATTTTGCTTTAAATGTATCTCTTATAAGCCACTTATCTGATTGTCTTCCTTAATTAGGTGAATTTAACTTTAATTATGTGTGATGTGACTATTGATATGTTTATCCTGTTTTCTGCCATATCTCTCAGCCTCACTCGCGACTTTATATTTCTTATCTTTGAGGCTGTTTATCCTTTTTGGTTTTCTTATTTTACATTTAAATCGATACTGTTGTTTACAGAAAAAGTTGTATTTCACAGAATGAACTCACTCACTTTGAGAAAAAAATCTGTTTCATTATTATTACACCATAGTTCCTCAAATATCATGTGAGCGGGTACAGTGCCATTCTCAAGACCCGCTTTGTTGACATAAGATATCTGACAGATAAGGTGAAAGTAGGGAGTTCCAAAGACACGTAGAACTGATAAAGCCAAAGATTTTAGTCATGGACACAGCAAAGTTGGAAAGTTGAAAATATTGATATTTGTGGTCAGAGGCTTAATAAGTGACCAGTCACAAGCAATAATAAGCCCCTTGTATGACCGTGTGAATTCATGGCTGTAATGGAGTAAAACTCCAGTGAATTTCACCGGAATTCAAATATTAAATGAAAGGTTCATCAGGACATTGAATACATTGGAAAATAGTGTCAAAATTTGGGGTAAGGGGAACAATGGTGAATTAAGTTTTAATGGCTTTGGTATATGAGGGATACAAGTCCTCAAGCAGGGATAAAGGACAGTGTGGTCAAATCACTCAGATCTCAAAGGGGCAGGATTTTTTCTACAAGTTGAAAAGAGTAACAATTTTAAAGAAGTAATGGAAACTAAAGATGTCATTCATACTTCTTGTCACTAAGCAAGGTGTAGGAGACTAAGCAGTCTCTATATGAGAGGGTTACGGGTCAGGTGCTTTCCACAAGGGTGATTGTGGCTTCACTTAATGCCAGAAGATGGTGGGAATGTTCACTAAAGAGGTTGAGAATGTCATGGAGCTTGTTATTATAGAGCTGAGTTTTCAGCTGGAAATATAAAGAGACCTGAGTCTTAGCATAACAGGAAAGGCAGAGAACTATGCAAGGTTCTACAGAAGAAGTAGGTGGTTATTGAGAATAATATATTGGGAAATGACTAAAGAGATGAGAGTTACCAGGCAAATGATCCTCAACAGTCTTGTGATGGATGTGGGTCTCTTTGGGTATCTCAGCATTGGCCATGTCCTGGATTTATTTCATTTCAAGAGAGCCCTTACCCCTGAGCATGGAGACTCTAGATCTTGGAGTCACTTTTAATTTGAATTGACTTATACATGCTTAAAAAAAAAGCTTTTTGTCAAGATTGTTCACGTGTTGATTCCCAAAGGGAAATGCCTGGTTTGTGCATGCTGAGACCAAGGGCAGAAACTCTGAGAGTTATGGCTTGATCTCTGTGCCATTGGGAAATGTGCTCCCAAGTGTTTTATAAGAGAGGCAGCCTTTTTTATATCATCCTCATATTTTGTGTTTTAATCAATTAAAATGTCATTTTGCATGAGTTCTCTATTCAAAGGACTTTTATAGCTATATAGCTTCCACTATTGAGTGTTCAATATGTACCAAGCACTGCCTAACTGCTTTATAGGCAAGAAGTCATTTAATCCTCACAACTGTCCATTGCATAGATTTAGTTATTGGGGTACACAAAGGTTAAATAACTTGTTCATGGTCAACAGCTAATGAGTAACAGAGCCAGTGACTGAATTCTGGCTGTTCTGGTTCCAGAGCCCCCAGTCTTTTAGTGCTTCCTAAACTTTTCTGGTGATAGGAATCACCCGAGGTGTTTATTACACGTGCTGGAAATTCTGATTCAGTAGCTCTGAGCTGGAGCCCAGCTATCATTGTTTTTGCTTCACCTAAGTTGGAAGACACTGTGCTGGATGAAGCTGCCAGCCCTCCGTCCTTGTACCTGCTGTCAGACGGTCTGCTGTCATATCATGTTCCTCTAATCTGTCTTTGCAGAGCTCCTGGCTCCTGCCCATGAAAGACCCCTATGAGTTTCAACTTCCCTTCTATCCTCTTTGAGGTTCAGACTAGAGTTCTGCCTGGAATAGAATTGCATTGGATACAAAAGGAAAAACAACTCGCTTTCCAATAAATTTCCTGTTCCCTTCAATCTCCAATACTTTCTGTCCTTGGATTTCTGTTGGCTCCTGTATTCCTTGCTCTCTCTTATTCCAGCTGGCTTTCACATCCTTGCCTCCCCCCACCCTGTGTCCTTGTTTTTTTCATTAGCTCTGAGCTCCTCCAAGTCTTCTGGCTTTCTTTGTGCCTTTTCACTCTGTGTTGTAACTTTCCCTGACCCTTTCTTCTCTTCTCGTCTATCCCCTTCCAAGTTTAGCTTTTATTTTTGTTTCCTTTTATTTTCCCTAATCAACGAAGGGGCTAGACTATGCAGACCCATAACTTTATGGGTCACTCTCATGTAATAGATGGTATTTAAAAGAAATGAAGCAAAAACATATATTTGGGGAATATCATTTTGACAGAAATTCTGATTTGGAAGTGATTGTCCAGCTCGCTTGAGGCCCTAATAATAAAAGCAACATCTAGAATCCCAGTTTCCTCCGGCTGGTCTCTCTAGACTAAGTAGGAGATGCAAATTAGCTGCTGCTAGTAAGCTAGATTTCACCTCGGGAAATGTTTTGTTTGGTTGAGATTACACTTAAAAGATAAGTAAATGCATCCGAGTGCCTTAAGCTGAACTTGTACTCTATTCATATATGTGGTCCAGGTTACCATATATGTGCCTGTGGATATTGGATTTTGTGATCCCTGATGGACAGTTACATGGGGAGACTTTGATGAGACCATCCAGGAAATTTCTGAACATTGGAATATTTTTCAGCAACATAGAACCTAATCATCGTCATTCAGCAGGCAGGAAATTGTCTTTAAATTACAAGAAGTGTGTCATCTTCCCTTTCCGATGATCTTTCTTTTCTGAGTGATCGGTTTTTATTGCTAAATGAACACTCAGGTGTTTTAGAATTTCTTCTCCTGGGTCTAACCATCTTGATGAGCCAATTTTTATGTTCTTTTCTCATGGAAAATAGTATTGATTGGCAGATCTTGTTCCTAAAACATTTATTCTAAAATCAGACTTTATATAAAGAGAATTTTATGTGAAGATAATTTAAACATTATTTAGGTTCATAGAAGTTTATATTTTTTAAAACTTTCTTCATATAATTTATATGAAAGTCAAGTAATAATAAGAATGGAAAAGCTCTCTGAGAAATATGAAATATAACGAAAGCTATTGTTTCTAGGCAGTGATGAAGGAAGCAGAGATGTGAGTTCCCAACACGCTTTCATAGGAGGAGCTGGTGTTTCCTTCCCTGGTCTATAGAGAGGAGGAGCTGTGCTCTGGCTCTCTGATGCTTGCAAGATGGTGAGGACCATGGTCGGGGAGGACGGACAGAGTGTTGTGGGAGGCAGAATCGCTGGAGTTTCTGTCTCAAGGGCACAGTCTAGGCCACATTTTCATTCTTCATTGCTGTAGTCCCCTGAAAGCTCATTTCTTCATTTTGCTTTGTATTTGCATCATTTTTTTTCCTGCACTCCTTTCTTGCAATTGAATTAAAAACACAAGCCTGTAAATTTGTTCTAATTCGGTGCAGGAGGAGCGCATGATGATGATAATCTTTGTGTTGGAGGTAGACTTGAGGTCAAGTGGGATTTGGGTAGATAGCATTCCTGGTCAGAATAAAATGATTCAAGATTTATGGCAGAATTATCTTGTGAAATCATGGAGAATTATTCATTTAGTTATAAATAGATATATGTATGAGTATATACATGCTAATCTATATCTGTATCTACATCTATCTATATCTATCATTTATCCATCCATCTATTTATCATATATCTAATCTATTGTTTTTACAGAACAAAACTAATTTAAAGACCCCTAATCTTAACAATTGCCTTATTTGTTTTATATTTGATTTGAAGATGGATGCTCACTTTTTACAAGTGGTGAAACTTTTCTTCTAAGTGTTTTCTCTTCTGTCCTTCACCTCTCCCTGCACCAACCCCAATTCTTGTATGGTGCTTAGTGGACCCACCTTTGTTTCCTGCCTTGAAGCAGAGTTCCCTCCCAAGTATGCTTGCATAGATTGAAATATCCTTTGTGAAATATCTATTTGTAGTGCTAGACTGCGGTCTTCACAAGGGGTGAAACTGTATTTTATTTACCTTTCTGTTATCCAAAAGACCTAAATACTTAGATCATCTTTAAATGTTTATAGAACTGAGTAGTTTATATGTGTTAAATATAGCAAATGTCCACAGGAAAAACTTCAGGTGCTTTTAGCCAAATTAACTGACTTTCTGATTAGCAAAAATATGTGTTTAGTTATATCAAAGATATTCTTTTTGTAAAATAGAATTAGTAGTTTTAACTCACATTATTTTTTGTGTTGGACTAATGTATATTGTAGGATCTAGATGCTAATTTTGGAAGTTTGAAAACCTATTTTTTTCTCTCTTGGCTACCTTTGTAAAGGTCAGAGAAAGTAGAATCTAGTTTTTCATTCATTTTCTGTATCTGTTTTTATTGAGTTAATTCACACAGTGTACAGTACGCATCTTCTAAAGATTCCATTTTACAGGAGAAGGAGTAGGAACATTGAGGGGCATAAGGATACCCTCAGGGGGCAGCAGCTTCTCTGTTGCAGTGTCTAAGCTATGGTTGCTTGATTTGGATTCTGTGTTGGGGGTGAATATCCCACTGATAGGAAGCGCATCAAATGTCACCTTATGCTTGTAGCTTTCCAAGTCACGCTTCCTTGGATTTGTGAAGTAGGGAAATGCAGATGGGAGGAAACTTCAACTACATAAAAAGGCCTTTAATAGAAATTTCACTCTGTGAAATCAGCATTTCATAAAGTCTTTTTGTTAAACTTTATTAACAAGCAATGGGGTCTTAGAAGCTTGGCAAACGAGGAGGCAGGAAACCCCGAAGAGAACATGTCTGTCAGACGTCTTTCCTTCTGGGATTTCCTTCCAAATGTTTTTGGATCTTGAAGGAAGTGGAGTGGCTCTCTGCCACCACTTTCATACATCTGTAACCCACTGGGTGTACAGAGTCTGGCATTCACTTTTTAAATTCTTTCCTCAATCTGTATTTATTTCACTGTGAAATAGAAGCCGATCATAGGTTAATGTTGAAGTCAAAATATAAATCTTATTTTAGTTAGACACAACTTCTACTTTTTGATAATTTTGATTTAAGGGCTGAGAATTCTTGGATTTTTAAAATGCTATGACAGAGTTCAAACATTGCATTTTCCAGAAAGCTGGGGACCCAGTAAAACGTAAAAGTGGAGGGCAATTTGGAGCTCTGTTTGTCTAGATTTTAGGGCTGAGTTTAAAAGACGTTTTCAAGACTTGTGGAGAAACAGATGTAGCTATTCAGAGTTTCACTCATGGATGTCTGCTATCACTTAGTCCCCATTCCCTTATGACAAGATTTTAATATTTAATTCAATATAATTCTGCTGAATGCATGCTCCAGAAAATATTGAAAGGAAAACTTGAGCTAAAGGAGATGGAACACAAGCCTGCAAAAATACTCATCTCTGGAGAGCATGATCTCTTCCATGTTTGCTCTTTGAAGAATGTATGCAGATGTTGACCTTTTGATGGGAAAGACATGGTGATAACTTGTTAAATAAAATGTCAATTATTTGTGTTAATCAAAAAGTATTTGTTTAGGGGCAGTAGTATTATTTTAGCATACCTGCTCTGGCTTTGCACTTGACATATTGCATGGGACAAATGAAAGAATATATGAGATACAAAATGCTACATTAACTGTTACTAGAGTATTATTAGCAAGAGTTTGGGAAATTATATACTAATAATAACATTAATATCAACCACTCATTATCATATAGTAAACTTATTCCTGTGACTTTGCAGAAGGCTTTACATAACTTCTGAACTCTTATAGTTCTGCAAAGAAGATCCTGTTATTCTCATTTTCTTTCCTTGCTGAGGAAGATTCACACTGAGCTAACAACTGCTGCCAATCTTTTTTTTTTTGTATGTGAGCCACCACTACAGCGTGGCCACTGACAGATGAGTGGTACAGGTCCGCACCCAGGAACTAAACCTGGGCCGCTGAAGTGTGGCGAACCAACTTGGCCACTAGGCCACCAGGCCTGGCCCCGGTTACTCTCATTCTTAATAGGAGGAAAGGGAAGCTCAGAATTAATAAAACTCTCTCCAGGCCACAGAGCTGGTAGAGGCACTGAGTTTGAATCTATGTCATGTTCCAAAGCCTGTATTTCTTCCCTTACATCATGTTAGCATATTGACCAGTAGGGACTTAAATTATAAGAAAATTATTTTGTACTCATTTAATATAACTTTTCCTCATTTAACATGTTAGTAAAGTTCTAGATTAAGCTATCACTTTAAGGAAGCAAACTGTAGTTGGTTATAAATGGCTTAGATGATATAGCTCAACTTCCATCATTAGTTCAGTTTGAGACCCAACATTTAAAATTTGAGGTGGGTGAAACTGAATGAATCTCTCTTACTTTCGAGACAGGTTGTTTAGGCTCTTTAAAATGATTCCATCATTCTTTGTAACCTTTCCTGACCTCTCCCTTTCACTGTGTACCTACCAACATCCCTTCTTTTTACCGTGTGCTCAGGTAAATTGTTTTATAGGGTATTTCTGAGGTGTACATCCTTCCTTAGGTTTTCACTAAGTGTCTTGAGCTACTTGCCCTGTAGGACAAGTATAGTTGACTCAAAGTCTTATCAAAGTGGCCAGATTTATATAAAATGTATTGTTGTATACATACCAAATATTGTATATGTAGACTTATATAGATATTGAAAGTTCCTGGGTAACTTCTGTTGGAAAAATCTATTACTTTACTTCAACCATTGCATCTTTACTCTTTTTGCTAAGTGGTCATCCAAAACCATAGTGTGTGGAGTAAAACCATACTATAATAGAATAAATGGAATAAAAAAAACCCTCAGTGACCTCAAATGTGCTGAAGTGCTCTCGTGAAGTTAATAGAAATCTTTATTAATGAGACATGGGTTTTTGAAGCATAGAAAACAGTAATTTCCTTCTCCTTTGTCACTGAAAGCACAAAAGTAAAGATAATGAAACCAATTGTATACAGTTGCTCGTAGAACGAAAAAGATAATGGATGAGAAAGAAAAAAATAATGACAAGGCCGTTGTTCTAACACCCACAGTGTGCCCCTCAGAGAACTACTACAGGATCCTTGGAGAAACGAAGAGCTCAGGAACCACAGGCAGTCACGTTACGACTGAATATTTGAGTTGTTTCCACTATCACAGACGCACTTTCATGCGGCTCTGCTGTCCCTCCATTTCACCTCAGCATCTCTAAACTCTGTGCTGAAGGCGTGGAGTGTTGAGGTAGCCGGGAGTTCCCCATGGCTGTTTTAGCAGCTCCTCATTTCTCCTCTACACAGGGGGCAGCTTTGTTCAAGGAAACATCAGGCTTTGATGCTGTGCCCTCCACCTCTGAGGAAGCACCTTTCCCTCCTTTTCTAAAAGCAAGAGCAAGAGAAGACCAGCAGCTCAGTCTCAAACTGTTGGGAAAGGAGGATAAAAACACGATCCTTGTCATTAACTTTCTATGAACTCCTGGTTAGCTATTTTTGATGGAGCCACATGTACACTTGGTGTCAGATTATTTAATTACTTAAACTACGTGTAATAATTTTCTTCCGTTTTCAGACTCATCCTGTAGTTGGAAACATTTCCTATTAACCAGAAAGTGAATGCCGAGAACTTTTTTAGAAAGCTTAAAATATTTAAAATGGGCTGAGACATGCTGTAAAATAATGATATCTCATTAATTTCCAAAACGGAGAAGTAAGTGTGAAAAGGTAAATTTGTGCCTGATCGTTAGTAAATATACAATTCTTATATGCCGTAGAAATCACAGGAATTGAAAACCATAAAAACTGAGCGCAGTCTTTCCACTTTTGCTATTTGATTACTGTTGTGGCAGAGCATAGTTATATGTGGTCTATAGGGCGTGTGTTTTATTGTTTACATTTTGACTTTAACATCCCCTCCAGCACATGTCAATACTTTCTTAGAACACTGGTTTTATTTATTTATTAGTTATCAGCTAAAAATTTGAATATTTTCCAAGCGTTGATAAATTTTAGTTGCTCTAATTTTCAAAAGGACAAAAATTTATAGCTCATGAACTTGTTCCTGTAAATATATGTTTATTTATCAACATGTGTATGTATATACACTCACTGAAAATGACAACATCCATATCCAGACGTGTTTGTGAGTGTATGAATGTCAGTCTTGTGTATGTAGGTTTATGTCTGTGAATATATGTAAGTACATATTTGCTGCTGTTGGGTAAATGGTGGTATGTCAAAGCATATTTTTTGGAGTTAGAGCACTCGGGGGGTAAATGATGAATTGACTAAAGAGAAATTAGGACCTGGAGCAGTTGAGGACATTGCCTGTAAGATTGATATGAGAAGAACTGAGAGAGACCATTGAGAAGTGGCATGTGGGAGAAAGCAATGATTGGGATAAATCTTTCACAGTGCCTGCTCCGTTAGTCCCACCTGGCTTGTAGTTGATTGCTTCTCCTGTTCTGCTGTTGTCTTTGAGCATCCTTGAGACTTCAATGTATATCAGATAAGCTTTCAAATGACCATTGTAAGTTATTATGTGCCTTTGGACAGTAGGATCTACTCTTACTCTTGCTAGACCAAACCTATGTTGGTCAGGCAATGATGTCCAAACCCTTCCCTCCACAAGGACTGAAAGGAGACCCCTAGAAGGAAGGTGGCCGGGGCCGGGGGAGGAGCGGCTTCTGAGCCCTTTCCTGAAAAGTCTTCTCCCATTCTGTCGAACTATGCAGCATTAAAATAGTGAAGGTATGTGTCTGTTTCTTTTAGTGCGCTCTAACATATGTCGATCTTCCTGGTATTGGTATTTCTAAAATACCACTGGAAATTTAAAGAGGGATAGAAAAATGTTTAAATGACTTGTGAACTCCGTAAAGAGATTTTGTAGAATTAAGATTCTAGTGTTATGGTTTAAAATTTCACTCATTATTTACTCTAGCGTGTGCTGAGAAGACCGATTTGGAATGGTCTAAGTGAGGAAAGATAAATCATTTCCACTTCGACATAAAATAGAGGTATTTGAAAGAAAGGAGTTAGAAAGTGGTATTCAAGCTATGGAATTAGAATGGGTATTAATATAAAAATTGGAATTTTAATTTTTATCATTTTTACATTATATCGATAGAGGAATTTTATTGATTTTGTAGTTGGTGGAGATGGGCTGTTACTTAAGCATAATCAAATAGGTGTTTGTTTTTTTAAGTTGGCTTAAGCTAGACTTGTAGTTCTCAAATTGTCATCGTTGGATCAACAGCATTGCTATCATCTGTGAGCTGGTTAGAAATGTAAATTCATGGACCCAGCCTGACCTCGTGAATCATAATCTCTGGAGATGGTCCCAGGAAACTGTTTTAACAAGCTCTACGGGGGGTTTCATATGCACAGTAAAGTTTGAGAAATACTGATCTGAAGGAAGAGGCCATGACTGCAGGCCGTTATGATCTACACAGGAAACAGCTGGAATTAGGGGCTTGGGTTTCGTCTCAGTTTTATATTGTAGGATCCTTATTTCCTTATTTCTAAAAAGGACCCTACATTAACTGAGATTGTAGAACAAATAAGATCAGAGTTTAAAAAATGACTTTTGTAAGATAGTACAGTTTAGTTATATTCAAAGCTATTAATTAACATGAGAGCTTCAATGAATAATTATAGTAAATATATTGCATACTGTTAGTTTATAATTAGCAGTTTGTTGGGATATTTCAGTTTATTGAATAAATTAAATTATGCTGCCGAAATGAACTTATGACTTTATGGGTATGAAATGAATTTATACACAGAATAAGATGAAAGATTGAGCAACCTGATGAATTTTGTTAGCAATTAGGTTTCTAAATAGAATCTTAGTTCGATTAACTGGAAGGTATTAAGACTAATGAGTCGTTGCATATAACCTGTTTGTTAACTGCTCCTCCGAGGGGAAATAGAAAATCAGTCGCTATGTTTTATTTTTTAATAGAAATCGAAAAGAACATTGATTTATTGCCTAAAATGGCCGATCAAGGTTGCGTCCAACTTTAGCAGAACTGTGCAACACTTTTTTCTTTGTTTTGATGTTTCAGTCTGCAGATGTTAGCTGTTTTTTGTGAGGAAATAATGGTGTTAGCTATGAGTTTTCTTGGAAAGAAAGAGCTTAAAAGCTTTGGAGTGCCGGAATCGCAGTCTGCGCAGCCAAATGAGCAGGGCTGGAATGTTAGGTGAAGCCCGCGGAGAGTCGTTCCCCAGCAGCATCTGCAAGGGAACAATAAGTGACTGGAGGGTTTACTTCTCAGGCAAATGATTAAGAGGTGATTAAATGAAGGTGTTAGGATGTGAGGGCGGGAAGGAAGCACTGAAGGTGAGTATATAATGTGGAACGGAGGGATTGTGGAAGAGACTTAGAATACACTGTAGATCACAGCTGAACTTATGCAAAGCTGGAATTGGAATTTGGACAGAACAGCTTATAGGTATCACGTGAAACAGAACATAAGATTCGCATAATACAGAACATACTGGGACATATGTTTTTGGAAGACAAAGGACAGTGATGATGTCTAGTTATTCAGAGCCACTGGAAATCATTTCTTACAGTTGGAAAGACATCCTGCTATTACACCTTTATAGTCTTACTCTGATTATATTGGCCCTACTTTAAAGTCCTAAAAAGCTCTGGCCTTTGATCAAGTGAGTGGTTTTACTTTGGCAGTTCAATACTCACTCATTCATAATGCGTAAAGACAGTGTTGCTTTAAATTGCTTTACACCGTCATATCTTCCTGCCCATTTCTCTTGCCTGCTGACAATTCCCCACTCTCGATGGTGAATGAATGAATGAATTAGTGCATAAAGGAATGAATGAATGAATAAATAGGACTCCATGTTTAGTTTAGATGATACAGGATGAAAACTGTTTTTCCCCGAAAGGCTTTTAAGTTTATCCTTAGAAACAAAATCGAGTTCCCTCTGAATACAAATTTTTCTTCTTGATGCCAGATTTTGGAATGTCTGGAAAAGTAGGAAATTAGAGAGAAAGATAAGGCAACATTCTGCAAGCTAATGCCCCTCTCTAGCCCCAGCCATCCTTCCCAGCACTTACTTAAAGGTCCTTTAATCCTAATGTATGAAGATTCTGCAAACACAGGCTCAATCTTTGCTCAAGACTCAAAATCTAAGAATAGGATTTTATTAGCCAGTACACCTAAATACTGTAACACACAGCTCCAAATTTTCCGTGGAAAATAATAATCATAGATGATTTCTTGCTTACGTCCATCGTGGATGATTTGGTCGTTCAGGGACCCAGACTCCTTCTTCTTGTGGCCCCGTCCTCCTCTAGGTCCTTTCCGCTTAACTGGAGGTTAGGGAAAGAGATCATAGGACAGACACATCTTCTTAATGCTTAACTCAAGAAGTGACACACTTTTGTTTCACTTCATTGTCCGGAACTCACTTGAATGCTCAAACCCAGAGGCGAGGGTGGCAGGCGAGTGTCCATTGTAATCTCTACCATATAGACTTAAGCTTCCTGCCAAATCTCTAGGCAGGATCTTTTTCTGAATTAGAAGAAAATGTAAATCTAATTGGGTACATTCAAACTAACTGGGCAAATTAAATAAAGGGCTGTGTATGTAATTTTTGCTCCACAATAAAACTTTGGAACAAGAAGTGCCATTTAATTCTATTTAAATACCTCCCTGGCCTCTTATGTCCAGCTTTGGTGCATATCTGGCTCTTTAGACTGGTGTTCCCTTAGGATGATCGTTTCATCAAATGCCTCTGAGAAGTTAAAACCTAAGGAATTACGGATTGCTAAAATGTGTCTTAGGGTTGGTTCCACTGGGAGGTGAAAAGGACAGGAATGCCCACCGGCCCAGAATTTGTTCTCAGCTCCCTCTGAGTGAAGGTAGCACTTAGATAACCAAGATTGTAGTCCTGAGAGATTATGGTCCAGGCCAGGCAAATTTTGATGAGATTTGGGAAAGAGCTGCAGTTTGGATTCTTTTGAGGATGGTGGACCTATTGAGGGATAGAAACAAAATTTTAAAAAAATAGTCAAGAAGCAACTCTGGGGGAAGCAGGGTTGAAAACAAGGCTCCTTTTTCACATTGCCTGGAGCTGACCCTCATTTCCAGAGAACTCATTTCCAGAACTGTAGAAACATAGAGACTGGAAAATGCTCAGTCTCTAGGGTGGGCCACAAGGATTAAAGTATTTTGGGAGGGTAGCTTTGCTTATTTGTGATTGCCCTTGGTCATCATGGTCACATGGAGGGACCGGGAGAATTATATGCAGGGGCATAGACAGGAACTTGTTCTGTCACGGTGAAAGCTCTGTATTCTGGTAGGCGTAGAAGGGATGCATAGTGTAATTAAGCCTGTATTCCTTCAAAGTAAATTTATAGAGGAAATTTAAATGAGATTATCATATAACTTATAGTCCACACATGGGCACTTTGAAAGTAAAAAGAGAGAGTATTAATTACCCTAGGACCACAGGTGTAATCCAGGACCACCTCATGCCACAAGGGATGTATGGCCACCTTGCTTTTAAGATATTGCATTCATCTAACAATAGGCCTTCAAAATATTTAAGAGCCCTGACTCTGAGAAAATTTCATCCTCACACTCAACCTACTGTTTCAATTTCTGTGTTAAATAAAAATCGACAGAAACACAAATCTTTGTAGGGTAACCCTTTACGTAGTAAGTCATAACGTGCCCATTAGTTCTCTATACACAAAAGTATTTCCAGTACTTTTTTCCCTCTCTGATCCTAGTTATAAACTGCTACGTTAATCACTTTGCAGATTTTTTCTAAGTTCTTTGTCTCTTAGAATGAAGCCTGAAGCAGGACTGTGTTCTCTCACTAGACTTCTACCGAACCCTGAGGAAGGCAGGGGTATCTTACACTGACCCCAACAGGTTAAATTTTTGTCTGAGGATCCAATTGCTGACTTGTTCAACTTGAGAATAGAAGGTTGTGGGATGAATTAGGCACAGTCTTCAAGTATATGATGCACTTTCAAGTACAGTATGGGTACCAGCTGTACTCTATTCAGGCAACATAATTTACTGAGTAACCCCCTCCTCCCTGGTGTATGGAGAAGATGTAAGCAGGGCTAGATTTTGGCTTACCTGGAATCAACAAATATACACGTGATGTGATTTAAGAAGGATCAGAAATTCAGTGGCTCCAGACCACCCCTCAACAGCCTGCTCTCGTTCCCAACATTAGAGACATCTCTGAGGTTCGACATAGAGCATCTCTAAAATGAAATTGGCCACCTGTAGCAACCTCATCAGCTGGGTTTGGATCTCTGAGGAAACACAACATAACTTTTAATTAGAGTTGGGACCAGGAGAGGTCAGTGTGTGAGCGGAGCCAGGTGAAGAGTCAGTGCGAGAGAAGCGGTCTAGAAATCCCTGAATGCAGAGCTGGAGTTGTGGTGGCAAGTTCTGTCAGGGAGCATGGAGGTGCTGCCAGGCAACGTGCAACGTAGTTTTTTTGCTGTGGGCTGGCCTGAGGTTAGCTATCACAGGCAGCAAGACAGAAGAGGGAAGTGCTCAGGCTCAGGGGCTCATCACTTAAAGTGGGAAACAGGTTAAACACAGCCTTATACTCTAAAGCTTAGTAAGTGGAGAAAAATTAAATCTTTGTATAAGCCTATTTGCCAGCCCTGGTGGTCTAGTCGTTAAGATTCAGTGCTCTCACCTCCGTGGCCTGGGTTCGTTTCCCAGTCAGGGAACCATACCACTGGTCTGCCGGTTGTCATACTGTGGCGGCTGTGTGTTGCTGTCATGCTGATAGTTGTGGCACCGGGATTTCAAATACCAGCAGGGTCACCCATGGTGGACAGGTTTCAGCGGAGCTTCTAGACTCAGACGGTCTAGGAAGAAGAACCTGGCCACCACTTATGAAAAAATTGGCCGTGAAAACCCTGTGAATAGCAGCGAGCATTGTTTGATATAGTGAAGGGGAGAGGATGGCACAGAAAGACCAGGCAGGGTTCTGCTCTGCTGTGCATGGGCCGCTGGGAGTCACAATCCACTCCACAACACTAACAACAATAACCCTGTTTAGTAGAAATTAGTATCTGCAGATAAACTCTTAGTTTTGGGGGCTTGGGGGAGTCAAATGAAGAAAATGAAGTATTGGTATCTTTAGGGTGATTGAATTTATAAAGTGTGAGAAAGCTTCTTGTAGGAAAATATTTAATAGCATTCTGGGGAAGGTAGGAAGGACGTTAATGGAGAAGCGGATTTTGAATAAATTTAACAATTTGTTTTTTCTTCCATTTAGGACTAGTTCTGTCTCCTAAGTATTCTGGCTTTCTCTGCCTTTTATACTGTCAAACTTACAGGGAAAATCAGAAATAAGGTTCTCATGTGTCCTGCCCAGCCCAGGAGTCAGGGTGAAGGTTATTGTTCCCTCAGGGTCTCCTCTTGCCCTCTGTACCCAAACCATCCTATCCAAGCTGCCATCATCTCTCATCTGGATTGTTGTATAGCCTCCTAACTTTTAGTCTCTTTGTTTCTACCCTGGCCTCCTTCAGTCTATTTTCAATACATCAGCCAGAGTGAGTCCAATAAAACCTGCTTCAGATCATGTCAGTCCTCTGCTCCAAAGCCCTCCAGTGGCTTCCTGTCTGCCTTGGAGTAAGTCTTTACCTGGGCCCTCTCTATATCTCCAATTGCTTTTGTCTTGTTATTTTACTCCTTGTTTACTCTTTGCCATTCAACACTGGCTTTCTGGCCCTTCCTAGAATGGTTAACACATGGGGCACATTTCCCCTAGTAAATTCAGAGAACATTGCACTGGCTGTTAGAAGACACTTTCCCAAAATACCTGATAGCTTAGCATCCATCCCCCTCACCCACCTCAAAGCACACCTGCTTACGTGAAATTACACCGTGTCTCCTGTCCCCCAAATTCCTCTTTCCCTACCTTCTTTGATTTATTTTTCTTTATGACACTTATCACTATGTATTTTACTTTGCCGTTATCTATAAGCTCCTTGAAGACAGGGCCTTATGTCTGTTCTTTTCACTGCTATGTGCCAGGGCTAATGAAATGAATGGGTAAAAGAAAGCTAAGCTGAGTAATAGTCTCAGAATTCCATGGAGATCTTGGTAAGTTGATGCTGATAACAATGACCCCCTCCCCCCACACCCTTCCAATTTAGGGAACCCTGCAGAGATCTGGCACACTGCTAGGTATTTGGACCATCAGGATCAAGACTCTTGATGTATTATCTTGATATATCATAGCTAGTAATAGCAGTGGAAGATTTTTGCTCTGCCTCACCCTGCCCAGGAGAATCTACACAACAGAAAGATGCATATTCTTTTAGACCACAGGGCATTCTGTCCTTTAGAAAAGCAGCGGTCCAGGTATCTGGCCCACCTTCCCTTTGCTGAAGCCTCCTCACCACATGCAACTCTCTTTTCAAGTGTTTCTGAAGGTTTCCCTTGGACAATTTGTGTGCAAATAATGATTCTAATTATCTTCATCAGAGTTTCAGGGAGCATTATGTGTAGTGAACTTTTGTTAGGTTTCAAAGCCGTAGTATGAGTATGAACATCCTCCATTATGTGAATAACTTCTGTGAACTCTGATTGGATGAACCGTACCTATTTGTTTATTCCATAGTGTTTCCGGAGCATGGTCCATATGCCAGGCTCTGTTCTGAGGGCTGGGATATAGCAGTGAACCTCAAAGAGTCCATGCCTTCAAGGGGCAATTTGTCTAATGGAAAGTAGACAGTAGACAAATCAACAGATCTGTATATACCATGCTAGGTGGTGATGAGGGCTAGAATGAGAGAGAATAAAGATTAAGGGTGACTGAGAGTGAAGAGGAGTTTTGTTGTTGTTCTGAGTTTTTTCTTTCTTGTATTATTTAGGCTTTTTGGAGAGCAGAGATCTGAGGGAAGTGAGTCACAGAGATAGATGGGGGAAGAGCAGTCCGGCAGAGAGAAGTGCAGAATGCCCAGGTGTCCAAAGAACAGCCAGGAATTCAGTGTGGCTGGAGCAGGGGTGAAGGAAGAGTGGGAGAGGAGCTCAGAAAAGTGATAATGCACAATGTCATGGAGGGCCTCCAAAGCCACGATAAAGACTTTGGATTTTCTCTAAGGGAAATGGGAAGTCATGGAGGGTGTCGAACCAGAGGAGTGATGTGATTGGATTTGTTTGGAAAGTATTCATAAGGCTACTGTCTGGGGACTGGATGTCAAGGGTGGAAGCAGAGAGACCACTTGTCATGCCCTTGTAGTAATCCAGGTGAGAAATGACTATTTTGAAGATAGAACATGGTTTGCTGACTGACCTGATAAAAGGCATAAGAAGAAGAGAGAAGTCACGGGTGAAGCCACATGCAAGCTTCAGCAGTTATCTTCATCTGTTGGGATGCTGTAACAGGACACCATAGCTGGGTGGCTTATAAACAACAGAAATTTATTTCTCGCAGTTTTGGGGGCTGGGAAGTCCTTGATCAGGGTGCTGGCTGATTCAGAGTCTGGTGAAGGCCCGCTTCCTGGTTCATGGACAGCTGCCTCTCACTGTGTCCTCACAAGGCGGAAGTGGAAAGGGAGCTCTCTGGAGTCTCTAAGGCACCATCCCATTCACGAGGACTCCACTCTCACGACCTACTTACCTCCCCAAGGCCCTCTCTCCAAATACTGTCACCTTAGGGATTAGCTTTCAACATATACATTTTGAGGAGGACACAGTCAATCTGTAACAGCAGTTTAAAAGAAAAATATGCTGTTTACTGAGATGGGGAGGCCCGCAGGCGGACAGATCGTGGAGGAGTGAACTCAGTCTCCATGTCAGACAGAACCACT
Source organism: Equus caballus (assembly GCF_041296265.1). Lineage (NCBI taxonomy): Eukaryota > Metazoa > Chordata > Mammalia > Perissodactyla > Equidae > Equus > Equus caballus. Next base: position 56,226,663 of record NC_091703.1, on the reverse strand, counting down.
CCTAGACCTGGGCCCCTGCTCTGGACTCCAGGCTCTAGGGGCCACGTGCGTTGGCATAACTTTTTGAAAATTGTCTAAGCCGCCCTCCACTGCTTCAATTGTTCAAAAGTATATTTCATTGCCCTTATATTATGAGTGTCCCAAATGATGTGGTTTCTGAAAATTCTGATAGATTTTGAGGTCAAGAACGTTTTCCATTCTGTTACCTATGGGGCAGATGGAATAACCAGTGTACTCCAAGAATGATGACAAAATGAGTAATTGAGTTGCGTTATGGCATTGTGAAATCTCTTTTGCTCAAGGGTGTGGATCAACTTAAACCCTATGCTGTGGTGTGAATGTCTAACCCTTCATCTGCCAGCTCTGTATTCCACAGGAAGATCTACATTTTTACAAAAACTGCTCTATGCCCCAAAACTACTCTGAAGTTGAAAGGAAGCTCCCTGGGGTCGGAGAAGAAATTAGAATCTGGCTTGTGCAGAGGATAGAGGGCCTTTTTGATACTCTTGCCTCTGAGCGTGTGATGGCCAATCAGAATTACTAATGTATTTAATTTGCCTTTTAAATTCATATTTTTTCCATAAAAACATTTCCAACAGGTAAATAGCTGTGATTCCTGTGTTCACTTATGGCGTTCTTCAGCCAGGTTTTGAATACGAGCTCTTATTTACTCTCATGATGAAGTGAGTGCCCCTCTGTTGCCTCTCAAAGGTTCAACCCGGGGTTGACATTGCCAAGTGGAACAGGATGGGTGGAGATGATGGTGTCAGCACTGGAGGTGGATAAAATTGTTGGCAGGCTCCAGAATGGGATAATGTCTCCAAAGTGTTTTGAGCTCCTTGCTGAAAGACCTTGAATGATTTCCATGTATTATTTTGATTGTGGCAAGAACTGGATAAGGTAATCTGCTCTGCTATCAACAATGATTCCTTTCATTGCAGATTTGAAAGAAGTTGGTGTATTTTAAAATGATAAATGGAATAATTTTAAGCTATTCTTCTCTCAAAGTATTAGCAAAAACTTTTCGTGTCTTCAAGTTAGCCTTAAGAAAGGCAAACAAAACACATTGATCAAGTAGGAACTCTGCACCAAACACTGTGCTCCATGCTTTATATTCACATTCTTATTTAATCTTCTCAGCGAACTTATGGGCTAAGTGCCATTTGGCTCAGAGGAGAGTCAGATTCCCAGTTTAAATCTTTTTCTCAAGTTTGTGCATCAGCACACGGTTGGTCATCTCCAGAGCTTTTCCCTACCACACTGGATGGCCCACTGCGTTATCATTTTAAGAGACTGCTAAGATTTGCTTCAGTAGTAGCATTAGAAACAAAGCCACTAGAATAACAAATGATTTGTTTTAGGAATATTTTAACGAAGGTACCTCTTTAAAATTGATCTTCATATTCAAATGGGCTCTCTTTGACCAAGTCTGGTATGGGTTTGTGCATACGTTAGGTGTCCAGTCAGAATTAAGTGAATGGATGAAAGAATGAACAAAACATGATTGCCTGTACCTATTTGTCTAATGGCTCTTATATGAACAGCACTATGCATGGCTTTGCTGCAACTCTTTAGGGCCATTATGATCTCAATATTATAGAGGAATAAATGAGGCACAGAGTGGTGAGAAGAACACTTCCACTATGACAGGTCTGGCAAATAGGTTGTTATCCTGGCTGAAAGGTTAAATCGTTGATAGTAGATTCCTGCACTTAGATGTTAGTGTCTACCTGGATAGTAGAGATTCAAGTAGATGGTTGTCCTGAGAAGGCCTCGGAGACCATACCTGGACTCGTTGTGAAAGACTGCCATGTTTGATTCCTGCTGTCCACCCTGAGTCTGAATTAGAGGAGTGGTAGTATTCATGCTTGGAATTTTTGACCAACACAATGCCCTACAGAGACAGGTTTTCTATGGTATTTATCAGACTGACACCTTGAATTCAGTACTGAATATTCAGCAGTCATTTTTGGTTTGTTTTGGTTGTTTTTAGATGCCTGCATTAAAAAACAGCCCCAAAGTCCCCTGAATTACTTCTAAAATTTCTTAATGCACTTTGAGTATCCTTTCATACTGCTAGAACTTGGATTAACTATTCATTGATATAGAGAATCAATGTGATATTCTCCAGAATCTCCAGATATTTCAGGTCCCTTGAAATATATTACGAGAGATGGTAGGAGAGATAATATAGCCCTGGGTGAATTCTATAAATGTTTGCTGTTGTTTATCCCAAGCCAATGGGAATTGTTTATGCTCTCCTTTCCATCAGGTTTAAAAAACAATGCATTTGCCCAATCAGTGGCTACCTACATATATCTGAGGCAATATTACTTTGTCTTTGCAAAGATACCACAATTGACACAGATGCGCAGAAGCTACAATTGGGGTTGAGTTTGGGGTGGTCCGTTGTTGTCCTTCAAAATCTTAACATCTTTCTGGTTTTAGTAGAGGTGGTACTGGTGATTGAAGTGGGTTTATGATGGGGCTGTCACCCTGTATCCTTTACTTCAGATACTTAAAGATGGCAATAATCTCTGCCATTTCTCCCAGGATGCTTTTTTCCTTTGATTTCTTTTTTTTCCCTGCTTTCTTGGCTAAATGGGGCATGGAAGGGGTGAAGTTTCAGAATCTAAGAAGCTTCCACCTGCCCTTCCCTGCTATGACACTTCTTACATTGTAGGTCAAGGAATGAATGTGCAGTAAGAGCTGTTCCAATGACCAAATATGTCTATTCCAATTACACATTTGGGGACTGGAAGATGGCCATGGGGGAACAAGGGCTCAGGACTGCATTTGTTATGTGGCCTCCATATTCCCCATTCTAACAAGGGGAGTATTATGACACTTTGCGTCTCCAAGTGTCAATGTCAGCTTGGACCTTGTGTCCAAGAGTCTAAAATGTATGGTATTCTCTTTTGCCCAGTATACATCTATTCAAATAAATGGCTGCAGCTCCCTTTGGGGAAAACATAATATAAATTGCTATATATAGTTGCCACAGTAGTACAGGGTGTTCCTCAGGGGAATCTGGCTTTTTCTTCAAGTAGTTGGTTGTTGGTCTGAAAATTGGGTCAGATATGTAAACCATGCAAGGGGTCGTGACTTTTTATCGAGGCAGCTAACCTCAATTACCTGATCAGCTATATTCTTGGTTTATGTCGATTATATAGATCAAGAGGCCTGAAACTCAACATGTGACATTTTGGGTGGGATAATTATCTGTTGTGGGGGCCTGTTGCGTACATTGTAAGATGTTTAGCAGTATTCCTTGTCTTCACCTATTAGATGCCAGTAGTGCACAGCAATTGTGACGACCAAAAATGTCTCTAGACATTGCCAACTGTCTTCTGGGGGACAAAGATTACTCTGGTTGAGAACCAGTGAATCTTTTAACAATTGTGTTACTGCAGATTGCCAAAGAGTATTAATGTCCCACCTATTTCCAAAAACGAAAAGTAACTGGAAAAAAAAAAAAAAACAACAAGCAAGTGATCTAGCTCCCAAATCCCATTTTAGAGACTATGGTACTTGCTCAGCTTACTTCTGCCACCAATTTTCTTAATTCTGGTTCCCCAGGAATCAGATTCTTGGATGATGGAAGTTCTTGCCCTTGATTCGATACCTGTGAAGAAGCGAGGGAAGATGGAGTAGGCAGAGGGAGAGGTGGAACTGTGATGCAGTCATACCAAAGGCCTCACTCCCTCCCACAGGGCTCTCGAGCTGGTTTGGCCTTTCAGAGTTGTACTACCTTGAGGAAAGGGGCAAAGCTGGGATTTTATGTTTCTGTGTCAACCCCTCCTTGGATATCATGGGGAGCGGCTATGACTTTGGGTAAAGTGGCTTTCTTTAGCTGAGGTCAGTTCCTGAAGAAGGCTTCAGTGACATGTCATCAGCTGCCGTAACTCCAGCTTCTGGGAATGTCTCAGTCCTCAAAGGGATATCTGAGCAGCACACCAAACATCCCCTGTAGTCCATTAATAATAGAAACCAAAATTCCCAAAGGTATAGACTTCACCGAATTCCACTAGCATATGGTAGCGTTTCTATGAACCTCTTATTCTGCCACCTTTAGCACTCAACAGTTCGTCCCTACCAAACATCAAAACTGTTTACATATTGTGAGGTATGAGACATTATAAATTATTAATTAGATAATCTGTTTTCTTATTTTCTGAGAATTTTTGGTGTACATCTGTAACCATGGAAATCCTTGGCATTTCTATTGACTTTTGCCAATCAGAAAATACACATTACTGAAGGGAGTATTTTGATGGAGGGGTTTCATTAAGATCTGGAAAATTTTATTCAAAGTTTGAATGAATTCTGTGGATGACTGAAGAGTCTTTCTGTGCTTAACAAAGAGTATTAGAAACCTGCAAACTCATAGCACATCTCTGATGTGATTTCCCAACTTACCATTGTTAACAACCAACATGGCATAACCAAAAAGTAATGTAATTGCTTTTTGTCAATTATAATGACAACCCAAATTTAAATAACTATTTAGAACAATGAATTGTGGCTTCTTAGCCAATAAATAATAAGCTAAGTCTCCCCAGCAAAGGCATCGCTATAGCAGCTTGGGAGTATGAACTCGAAACTCTGAGAAAGTTATATATATCCCGACAGTTTTCTTAAACTTGGCTGTAAGGTCATGCTTCTTGTATAACTAGCTTAATATAGTTAGTTGTGCTTTCTATTATAAGCCAGTGTTTTCAGAAATTTATCATCCTGAAAAATATTTCCGTGATGAAACTTGGTATATTACATGGCATATCATATTTTATCCTGGGAGATTCAGCTTTTCCAAATATGTATATTTTTTTCAATCAATCTGGCTGCTTTTGTGTTTGCAAAAGGCAAAAACAATCTTAGTGGTTTAAAAAAATTCTTAGCAAACACACTGAGGAAAAGGTAATTTTCCGTACTTAAAATATTTCAAGTCAAACTTTTTCTTTGGATTTTCTAATTAACACTTGTCTTACCATCTTATCCTTAATACAGCAATAGTGATAATAATAGTAATGAAAAATCTATAGATGATGTCTATTTTTTCGTAGAGTTTATTTAATTTTATTGTTAAATTGCCATGAATGCAAGAATAAATAATGTTATTTCTTGAAACTAAATAGTGTAAATGGCCACCACTTAAAGAAGCGTAACTTGGTGTGTAGGATCTCATGCTATATCAAGGCATAGCCGTTTTTCTTTTTTGAATTCTTTTAACTGTTTTTTTTGGTGAGGAAGATTTGCCCTGAGCTAACAACTGTTGCCAATCTTCCTCTTTGCTTGAGAAAGAGTGGCCCTGAGCTAACATCTGTGTGAATCTTCCTCTATTTTGTATGTGGGACATCACCACAGCATGGCTCGATGAGCGGTATCTAGGTCCGTGCCTGGGATCTGAACCCTTGAACTCCAGGCCGTTGAAGCAGAGCATGCGAACTTAACCAATAGGCAACCAGGCCGGCCCCATCTTTTAACTTTTCTTAATGCTTTCACTGGGTGGTTTATTGAATTCTTGAATTAAAAATTACTTTTCTTCTTAATATTTTCAATTTGTTCCTCCCTACATGTGCTTCATCTCATTTTTGTTTGATTTCTACTATTTTATCATCCCATAAACTGTTCACACAATCTAGTTTAATATTCTGCATTTTCAGTTCCCACACACTATTTATAATATGGTTATGCTTTTGTATTAAAACAATAATTAACAGATGACTATTAAATACATATGTATGCATTTATTGCTCAAGACACTTTTAAAAATGGATTTTATTTAATGGGGAAGTGGGCTTACATGATGCAGATGTTAAGAGCCTCATTCTTTAGCTTTTAATAAGTAATTTTAGATGATCTTATGTTGTCCATCATTCTACTACATTTCAATTTGCCGTATATGGCACATACCCCTTATATAATATTTTTAATTCTTTTTTTGTAACTACTCTTGATTTATCTAAGCATTTATAAAATTTACGCATTTCCAGATGGAATTCATATTTAATCATGTTGAATATCTACACTAACACTCAGCACTAATTTTCCATCGAGTGCTGAGAACAAATATTCGTATCATACATGCAGATGAGTGTTACATTTTTAGAGCTTGTTTTTAACCTTTGTTACACTGACTGAATGCCGTTGGGAACAAAGTACTGTACATACTCCACTTTTCCTCCTGGCTGTCCAAAAATTACTAAAAGGTAAGTGGATACCTTCCTTTACGTTTAGATTTAGTAAATTAAGATATATTATTCTCGGAGTTTGAGGTGGTTAATAGCACATTACAAACTTAGTTTTACTTGGTTACAAATAAATTCTTCTTAAACTGCCAGAGATTGGCTTTGAAACAACCTTGGGACAGGGATATTCTGAAAGAAGGGTTTCAAATGTCAGCTTCGCGGATTCAGTCCTTCATCCCAGAAAGGCACCCAGAGAGAGAAAGGTCCTTAGATTGCTCCAGAGGACCAAGGTTACTCTGGCTATCTACTCCGTCCGTGATAATGCTGTGTGTGTTTCTGACTATGTTTGGTTAAAAGAGAAATTAATATCTAAGAAATAACAAAGAGCAAGTGTGAAGAGTTTAACATTACCACAAAATGCACCATGTGCATATTTCAGATGAGATGACAAAATTAGATTCTTTGGAAAAGTGGACGTCTAATGCCTCCTTCAAAAGTCCGACTTAATTTCAAAAGAAAATGATACAATTTCCTGATTCAGACTGTTCATCTGTGCTGTGGGAACATTGAGTTTGGTCACTGTGGCGGTTCTCCATGGGAGCACTGACTAGGAAACAGGATATGTCAAATTTATAAAGACTTTATTTACGCATAAAATTACTCTGCAAGAAATGAAGTGAGTGGAACATATACAAATCTGGCTAGAAATTTCTACTGTGGATGGTGTCATTTTCCTATGGGGAGAAAAATAAAATGTATATATATGTATATATATAAAGTGCATCCACACACACACACACCCCCTGAAGGTTTCAGAGAAATCCCCATTAAAACATGCTTTCCATTTAATTTTATGTAAGATTGCAAAATGTGAATAAAGCAGCCCACTTATATTCTGCATAAAAGAATGGGTCTTTATTACTTTTTCAACCTAGGCTCAGTGGTCGGTGACATATTTAATCTCATCCTAAAGAAAACTAGAATAAGAGCCAGTGAACCTGGTTGGGTAACCTTAGAAAGTCTTTCTGTTCTGCCTACCTCACAGAGTAGCTTCACAGATGAAATGTCGATAGAAAAGTGCTTTGGAATAATAAAGCAACATATAAATGCAAGATAGTATTGCTTTTGTTGTTGCTCTATGAAAGTGAACCATTAGAAATCTGATGCCAAATGTGGGCATATGCTCAGCCATACAACATGGTTTTTTGAAACCCTCATTCTGGATAATACGTCTTTTGTTTTTCACTGGTATCATACACTTCTCCACATTAAACAGGATACACTGAGCTCAGTAACATAGGGACTTTAATGCTATAAAAATAAATTTAGACTATAGAGCTGCTTAAAGACTATGTTGCTAACTTCTGCAGACTATTTTTTTAATTCAATTTCTTGGAACTCCCAAGTCATTCATTGACTTTCATATATTCAGTATGTAAGAAAAGTGCCATGTCCCCACTCCCAGAAGGTAGCATGCAGATCCCTGTGCCACAAAAATGTCAGCTTGTGATGGGCAGAGGTTTCTGATTGGTTGGTTCATTTCCATATATCCAATAACTATAATAGTGCTGGCTAATATGTGTTAGATAAATAAAAGGTTAACCTTACTTTTCTAAATTTTAGATGTGAATTCATTCATTAATTCTTCCATTCATTCATTCATTTAATAGTGACCACGTGCTTAGTGTGTATCCACTCTGATGACTCTGAAGGTTCCTAATAAAAAATGGGAAACAGGCAGACAAAGAAGTAATTATAGATATATTTTAACAGAGGTCTCCACAAAGTATTATGGAATCATAGAAATGAAATTACTTAATTCTATCTGGAGAGGTCAGAAAAGTCTTTCTTGAGTAGATGACAAATTGAATCTTGGAAATGAATAAGAGTTTTGACTGAGGACAATAATTGAGTATTAATTGAAGTAATAACAATGTTGAGAAACAGTTCTTCATGGATCTCTCAGGTTTCTGCAGGTCTTACTATCAAGGCACTAATTACCTTTCTTGGAAATATTTTTTTGAGGTATTTCTCTGGTAAAGAGCCTTGGGAGATAGAGATAGTGTCTCCTGGAGCAAAGGGCAGGCATGCTATCTGACCTTTATGAAATATTCAGATTCCCCAAACACAGCTCCTGTCATGCTCCGGGGACCAGTGCAAGAAAGGGTTGATGCTCTGACTACTGCTATTAATGTGAACAATAAAGCCTTTATCTTTGATTCAAGAGTCTCATATCTTCTGCCAGCAGCCATAAAACTGTGGTAGGGTTCCTTATGAGCTAGCATGCACCGTAGAAAATCTCAACCCTTACAGGTTTTGACAGTTTTGTTGATGAGGATGGGATGCTGAGGGAGACATGACTTTCTGAATGAGGAAGAATGAGGGCTCTTCAGGTGGATTAAAGAGATTAGAGGGAAGACAATGGGAATTGGTAACAAACTTGTTGACCAGATTTTATATTTAATTGAGCAATATATGTTCCTCTACGTTATTGCCTGTGAATAATGAGGAGTTGGGAAGATGGTTGCAGTCTGGTTTCCAGGAAGTAGGTTCAAAGGCTGAATGGTGCCCTGGTTGTGCTAACTTTCCTAGGGGCGGGGCAATGTGGCGGTCAGCCTCAGTTCCACCCTCTGTAACAACTAGCAGTAAGCTGACTCCTGTGTGGGCTGAAGGTTCTCTTCCCTCTTTCCGTAAAGAGTTACTATGAGTGTAGAAGGAAGAAATTTGGCCAACTTTATGAGAAGAAAGCTGGTGAATCATAAGGACTTTGACTGGTTCAGTTGGGAGATGAGCGAGTGGGGTATATAATGATTGTTAAGGAGGACTAGCAATAACTAGAACTTCTTACAGCTTAGCCCATGCTGCAGTCTATCTTGCCAAACTTAGATACGATTGGAGATGACAGCAGAAGGTCTCTGAGGTTCTCTGCTGTGAGTCTTGGCTGTATACAGGAACTCTAGCCTTCTTCAGGAGATTTCACTGGGATAGACAAACTCCTGTGAGGAAGTGTAGATGGGTAATTGACTAATGTGTGTGGTCCTATTGCCCCAGATTGTGTTTATAATGCTGAAAGGCAACCCACCGGAGCATAAGAAAGGACCCAAAGTATTCAGGATAAATTTTATAGTCAGCCGTGCCACCTTGCAAAACTCCCTTAGCCATTATATTGTAACTGGATGAGGACTTAGAAGATATTATCTTGATAATGGAGCACATGCAAGTCAAGCGCATTTCAGTCAGAGGGAACAAACCATGTCATCATACTGGAAACCATTGGAGCGATGGATGTTAAGTCCAGGGATTCCCAAGGTTAAAGTAAATGGTGTTAGTAATGATGATTTTGATATCCAGTGTAGGGCTTTATATGGGGCCAAAACACTGCAAGTTCATTTGGTTGAGCCACTGAGCAGCTGCTATGCTACTTTAAATTGAAGGTAAATGTGCTTTGCTTACTGATGTGGAGCTGATCTCTCCCTCTGCGTCCCCTGATTATTCCCAACCTTCCTCCTTCTGCTACTTTAATGATAAAGATGGTTATCGGTGCCTGAAGATCATCCATCTGAAAATGCTGGGGAATTTTGGGGAGACCAGGGACTCAAACTTTTATGACTCTGTCAGATAAAGGCATCAAAGTCACCAGCCTGCTCAGTCCCACAAGAGTGGGAGTCCTGATTGAATTGATGGGGTCCGGGCAGGGTTTGCAGTGGGAAAGGAGAGCCAAAGTAACCTTGGGGTGGGGCTTTGGGCCCAATTCAATGGACTGTTATTGCTTCCACATCTGAATGTGTGGTGAAAGTTGACATACGATGTGATTATAATTTTCTGTCCCATAAGTGCCAGAGGGGAACATTTCAGTTAGGAAGAGCTGCGTGTAGTGATGTGAACGTATATTTGGGGGTCCCCAAATCCTTCTGACTTCGTTGAGCTACAAGTCTCAAAGTGACTTTGCGAATGAGAGCTTCTGATAAAGTCAGGCAGCCTCTACCTGGAGGTGCTGCTTGGGGTTTTGGAGCCCTCACTTCCCTGACACAGCTACCAGGTATCTTTTAAAAATCAGCTATTCGCTTGCTATTGAGCTCTTGTTGAAACTGGATACCTGAGTCATGGAGGCCTTGTGACTCTCTGGCCTATTTCCATTTGGGGAGTCAACTTAGACTCAATGACTAACAAGGTAGGACAGTCTCAACAGGCTTCACTAATCAAATGGAAATGGTATATTCAGGAAAGCGGTTAGCCTATTCCCAGTGCAATCTCAGCTTTACACAAAAAAAGTAGCAGTTACCATATGCTGCCCACTCCACTGGCTAAAACAGAGCTCCTGGCTCAGTGGGGCCCCTCTGTTCTTTTCTTAACACCTGGGGCTGGTTGGATGCTGTTTTGGCTAAGCTGAGACCTCATGTCCACTGGGCTGCTGCAGTTGTGTAACCTCCATAACAGCTGTGCAGAACTGAAAATGAATGTGATTGCTGTCCTCACTCAGTAGAACGCATGGCCATTCCTGTATTTTTACTGACTCTTGGGTTGTGGTCAGTGGTCTAGCTTATTTACCTGCCATTTGGAAAACTACAGACCGAAAGATTAAAGACACATTTTTGGGGAGCTCTGGATTGTGGAAACAAGTCACTCTGCTGATTGAATCATTCGAGGCCCATGCTCTCATGAGGCCCACTGCAATCAAGCTGCTGATCAAGGCATCACCTGCATGGCCAGCCACCATTGCTGCCTGATCCATCGTAGTAGTAAACATGGCAACATCCACCATCATAAAATAGGCACAAAGTAAACAACTCTTGGTTTCTGATGCAGAGGCCACTACTGCTAAGGATTTGTTCAGCTGGTTGGGTCCAGGACCCCTGGGAGGAGGGGGCATGGCTGAAGTCAATGCTGCAGGTTGGCTTTCTCCTGCTATTGGGAATGCTGTTGAACGTAGCCTTAATTAAATGTTTTATGACATAGGTTGAACAAATTTGGTCTCAGCATCTGTTCGACACATTAATCAGAGAGGCCAACAGAGTAGCTTAACTAATTGGAAAAGTTTGCCATAAACCAAGATGACATAAAAATAAAGAGAGGATATTATTGGGAAATAATTTTCCACTGGTATCTTGAATTTCTGTATATCTTGCAAGCAGAGTCACAATTGCCTTTGTTCCTGAGTTCCTGACTATCTTTTCAAGACTTTCTATACGGGAGACAGCTTTGCATGATAGAAATAATGCCTCCTTCTGTAGCAAAGGCGAAGTGTACTTAAAGCTGCAGATGAGAGAGATAGTGTCTTCCTTTGAAGCAAAAGACAGGCATGCTCATGGTCCAGCATAATAAAGATAATGTCTATCTCCATTGCCGAGGGAAGATATGCTTGCTGCCCATTACCAAGAGTCGGATTCTCTGTGCTTAGGGTTCCTTTCCTGTAATGCAACACATTGCCTGTGCAAGTGTCACATGGTTCTCTTTGCTTCAGTTGGGGAATTGGGGCTTGAGAACCCAGCACAGATCCTGATCGTCTAGCTATTGCTATTGCTGTGAGTGATAAGCTGTTTTTCTTCTCTGACCCAGGAGTCTTGTGCCTTCCACCAGCGTCCATGGCAGGCTTACTTCTTAGCTCACAAGTAGGGTAAGATTTACGACCCTTCAACATTCTTCACAATTAGTAGCTATAAAAGATACACCTCTAATCTCAATTGTCTAAAAGAGTTGACATTTATTTTTGTCCATATAAGGTACAAAGTGATAGGTGCTTCTTGGCATGGAATTCTTATTCAAGCAGTGATTCAAGGATGTAGGCTCCTTCAATTTTCTTTGCGTTTATCAGCTTCTAAGTTTGCCATGTGCATCTGCATCAAGCTGGCTGAAGGGGAAAGAGCATGGAGAAATGCACATGGGAGGTTTTCATGGACCAAGCCTAAAAGTAGTGCATATCATTCACTTTTACATTCCATTGACTGGAACTTGTTCAAAGATAGCTCTTAGGTGGGGGCGAAATGCGGTCTAGTCCTGTGTCCATGAGGAAGAGAAATGGATTTGATGGAAAGTCTTTCCCACAGATGGAAGCTCTTTCCAGCTGACAGAAACTTCATGTATACAGACCTGAAAGTGAGGAAGATGTGATTTTAGCGTGGCTGAAACCAGAGGATGCATGAAGTAGAGTGTGGTAGAAGATGAGAGGCTAGTCGTGAATCGTCTTTTACCATAGGCTGATAGATCTCTCTGAAGGTGACTGATAGATGCTGAAGAATTTTAAAAATGGAAAAGCAAGATTAGGGAGAATATTTAGGGAGCCATAGAAATAGACTGGATGAGAAAAAATGACAATTTTAATGAGGCCAGTGACAGGAGAGGTTCGCTAGTATAATCAACAGATAATTATTGAGCACAGTCTAAGTGTCAAGCTTTGTGCTGGGTGTATGCTGAAATAGAACAGGTAATAAATGGACTAATTAGATATAAGTGGTAAGAGAGAAGGTGAAGAGTAGCATCTGATGGGGGAATATCTGAGCAGAGGCATGAGGTGGGGAAATAATGAGATCTATTTTGAATTATTGAATTCTATGTGCTTGTTCAACATTTAAGGAGATTTTCCCAGTAGGCATTGTTTTTGTATAGCAGAAGCTCCTTAGAAAAGTCAATACAGAGATAGTAATGCCCAGAAAGAGATTAAAGATCACCAAGAGAGGACTCTCGCATCGTGCATATTCCATAAGTATGTGTTAATTGACGTTATTTTTTTCTTTCTTTCTCTCTTTCCCTCCCTCCTTCCTGTTACTCTTTGACCTTACCCGACACATTTTAACTTTCTTCTGATTTCTCAGGTATTCAGGCAGAGGGAACTCATACCCATGCCTAGAAAGACAAAATAGTAGCATTAGATTCAAGAAGAAATCCAAAGTAATATCAAGTGAGCACGTATTCTGCTTTGACTGAAATGGCTGAGATTGGTAGTGGTTTATACTTTAATTTCTTCAGATTGTTTTTTAATTCTGCTAACTACAACAGTGACGCAAAAGAAGGTCCTGAGCTCTTTAATTGTACGTAGCATTTTGTTATCACTTTAAAAAACCCATGTTCCTTTTTTATTTTTTTTTTTGGTTAAACTTTGCTGTTTAATAAAAAAGTATTGTTCATCCGTGAATGCTCCAAGCTAATTGCTGTTGAAAACGCAGTTTCAGGAAATAATCAGCAATAAGGAGGCCACATGCCTTAAGATTGCCTGGTTTTGTTTTCGTTGTGCCTGTTCATTTCTGCAGTCTTAGGACTGGAGGTAATAAGAAAGAGGCGTGAGCTTCTCTTGTTTACTCCACCTTCCCATGCCATCCCTGTCCCTTATTGCCTGGGTGACATTATGGGCACTCTGTAAATGAGGCACAATTTCATGATTACCATCCAAAACTGAGCCTAAAGATAAGGGACCTCATCTTCCTCTCTCACCCCCACCCTCCCAAATGCCTGCATCACAATCTGCTCAGAAGATGCAGAAATGAGAATTCTTTTCCTTCTTGGTTAATTTTTACATATTGAATTGCCTGATTTCATGGAAACTGTGGAGGGTAGTATGTAAACCTTGTAACAGGGACCATCTGGATTCCTTTGCTGAGTGAGTTAGCGTAGAATGCTAATAAAACCAGATAACACTATGGACCGAAAAAGGGCAAGTGAGCATTTTCTGTGTCATAGAAACAAACTGGGTCCTGTATCCAAAACAGCCACTTCACCAGTATAGACCAGTAATTGTTTCAAGGACAGAGTGAGACAACACAAATGTGAAGTTGAGAAAGGCTTTTCCTATTTTTCCTGTTTTAAACTAGTGTTCTTCTAACTATGGTGTATTCATAGTTCTTAGTTTAGGGACAGGGGTTCCAGAGTCCAGACCCTCTGTCATTTCATATTTGGGCGAAAAATAGAACAGAGTGTTCCACTGGGCTAGAGCTGGGCTAGGGTTAGGTCTTACTGGAAAGTCTGTCCTTCAGGAAGCTGTGTTAGGGGCTGGTTGTGCTGTGTGACATAGAAAAGAAAGAAACAGCACACCTTCTTTAGCCTCAGCTTTCTGGGCACAGGCTGGAAAATCAAATCCATGCTCCTCAAGTTCAGGCTATGGAGTGTGGCATCTGTATGACTGTACTTGGTAGAATCTTGTTGATACAAAGATCTAATTTTTGAATGAACTCTGACCATAGTCAGTTTATCATCACATGTAGAATTACTCAGTAGATTTGCTCTTTAGATCTTGAGTAAGGTGTCTTTTCCACAGTTATGTTTCAGAAATTAATCTTTTGAATTTTAATCACAACTAGACTGAGTATCACTGAGTTATAAGAAAAAGAAGAGCTCAGACTGCCAATAATATAAACTTGGTATTTGGATTATATCATTGTGTTGATTTCTTACTTGATTTAACAAAGTGTAACTGTTTGACTTTTCACATAAGCATGTTTGATGATCTAACAGTTGTCTGTTTTTCTTGCCTTATACTTTCCATTTCAGGAATCATCTCAGTTTTCTGGACTCCCTGAGTATGTTAAAATAGTAGAAGTTGGACCAAGGGATGGATTGCAGAATGAAAAGGTAGTTTGATATTAGTTTTACACTAAATATTAATATTTATTAAGATTCTAAACATGGATTTCATATATGACATCATTATGTTTGTTCTCAATGGCTACTTGAATGTATGAATCTAAAATAGGATTTGCTTTAAGTTATTAAGTAATTTTCTATTTATGTTTCAATAGGCTCTATACAGATTTACTTATAATATTTAATGTTTTCATAGGTTATAGTTCCTACAGATATAAAAATTGAATTTATCAATCAACTTTCCCAAACTGGCTTGTCTGTAATAGAAGTGACCAGCTTTGTGTCTTCCCGATGGGTTCCACAGGTATGTAAATCCCTAATTCCTTAGCTGGACACTTAATTCAACTTTACCAAGATTTAGTAAACAATGTTGATATACATTGTGTTGTTAACCTGATAGAATGACTAATTCGCTGTGTTTTTACAAAATATTAGCCCGTACACTGAGATATGATTAAAGAGGAACTCTTTTGATGAAATATATCAGTTAAGTCCTAAAAAGTTTTTTGAGACTCTGTCCTAAACGTAGGTGAGTATACGATTCAATGTAATGAGCAGAGGGTAAGGCCCATCCCCAGCATCTTTTCACCACCACTAAGTTTAAGGTTCTCCTAAGATTCTGCCATCAGTGATTTCCTCTGCCTATGCTCTCTTTGCCTATCCTTCCAACATCAACAGTCACTTCTAAGAGGGTGACAGATCTATGTTTCTAGCCCTGCCCTCTCTGATAAGCTTCAGCTGGATGTGCCACCAACACCTCAAACTCAGTGGGTTCAAAATCAAACTCATTGTTGTCCGTCCTACTTTATGCTAATAGCTTAACTGTTCCCTGTGGAATCATGGACTTGAATGCTCAGTAGGCTGTCTTCTATATCTAGTCGGTTACAGACTCATGAAAAATTCTTCTTCCTCAATATAGCCTACCTGCCTCTTCTTTTCAATCCCATTGATACAGTGGTAACCCACACTCTTATTGACTAATTCTTGTGATAGTCCCTTAAATGATACTCATGAGCACTGTTTCTCCCTTTCCTTATGTATTTTGCCCATTGCTCCTAAAGTAATCTCCCAGAAATAGCAGCCTTTATACACTCATGTTCTCCATTCTTTAGAGGTTTCCTTCTCTCCACTGAAAAAGTCTGGAAACTTTGGCCCGATAATTGAGGCCCTCTATACCTGGTCCCTCCTTTCCTTTCCAGCCTGAACTCTATTTCCCCACTTCATTTTGCTGAAGCCCTGCCCAACCAAATTGCTTCTTGTTCCCTGTTTACATGTCCTGTGTCTCCATCTATGTAGCACTTTATCTGTATCTGCTTGTGTACGTCTCATTTTCTGCATTGCTCTGACATTATAACCAGATGGTGTAAAAAGAAGTAAAAAAAAAGCTTAAAAGCTTTTTAAGTTACAAGGCAAGGGAAGCAACAGAAACTACAATAGGATTAATAGTTTTAGTAATATGTCACTTTTCACAGAATCAGTATTTAAATATCAGGGTTACTTTTATTCATCTTCAAAACAAACTGTAATTTTTTCATCCCAGTTGTCATTGTTTATAATAATATATTTTTGAGAATGTCTTCTACTTATCTGCTTCCTAGACTGTACGCCTTAAGGAGGTAGTGACCATGTCTCTCTTGTTCATCACTGTATCCCTAGTGCTTGGTGCCTAGTAAGTAGGTGCCCAATAAATCGTTGTGAAATGAACAATGAATCAGTCAGCCTGAAAAAGTAATAACGTATTACTTTCAATTCTTTGGTATGGACAAGTGACTTGCTTTTGTTCACTTATTTGGTCCTGTGTGATGAAGGCCACAAATATTTTTCTTAGGAAGACGTACATAGCTTGATGAGACTAGATGTATTTCCTTGATATTGTCGCTTTGTAAAATGCTAGCGATTATTTTACTACCTGTCATTGATTTTAAGGGAATGTGAGACCCTTTGATCATCTTTAAGTCTTCATGAACTTACCTCTGTGTTTGATTCAGTCAGTGCTCCTTTCAGATGTTTGATTATTGTTGGAGAGACGCTGGATAGGCTGGCATAACTTGAGAGTGAGTATTAGGAAAGAGGACAGGTCGTGGTAATATTAATTGATGACCATCCAAAGATATATTTCAAGCATTATATTTTACTAGTCCTCTTCAACATACTTTTATTTCCCAATAGTTTTATAAAGCTGCCTGCAAAATATTCTTCTTTACTATTACGATGCTTCTGGTCATATTCTGTTATCATACAGTACTGGAAATTGATTGATACATTATTCTTCAGACTGATCTAGGACATACCTCGTGACATTTAGAAGGACGAGGCCAGACCTCTTTCTAGAGGGCCATGCTTCTTGTTGAACAGCTAGTTAAGAGAAAAGATGGACAAAACAAAAGGGAAGGCAGTCCCTCTGTGAGTAGTAATAGGAAAATGCCCTCTGGCCTCACATTAAGTAGATACATGTGAAGGGACCATAAAATAATCTGATTTATTCTGGGCTTGGTCCTGAGGTGAATTCAGGACTTAACCTATTGAGATTCATGAACTCTTCCTAGGCTCAAGGTATTATGGAATAAATGATGAAATTCCCCACATAGCTCCAGAGGACAGCTGTGAGGAGGTAGAAGGACCTGTGGTACTGCATTCCTGTCTACATTCTGCCTTGAGCTTGAGTAAGTGACGTAACCTCTTTGAACCTTGGCAGTCCCAGCAATGGCACCTGCAGTATGGGAGAGTTGGGGCACTAAGGCCTGTGAATGGGTCCCTGTGTGTGAATGCCCAGAATCCAGAGCACCTGGCTCCTGACAGTGCTCAGCAGTGTTATTTAAGTGAATGCCTGACTCACAGAGGGACTGACTGCCTTATCCTGGGTTCCATACATGCTAACTGCCTTCTCTTTGATAAACAGCCTTTCTTGTAAAGATTAAAGTAGATGTTTAGTTTACATATTTGTTTGGGCCAAATCTGAATAATGAAAGATACTAATCATTCAAATACCAAAGAATATGTTACATATTTCACTTTTAGTACTCTTCCAGTTACATGCATTCCAATCCAAAAAAACAGAAGTGTTTTGAATAAATCACATATCTGTAAAAGAGCAGGGTGCCTGAATCAAAGATAGTATGAGATTCATATTCCAAAGTTATACTGGTCACTGACTATATAATATAGCAAGTGTTTGTGAAAGGGTGTTATTGAAAATATTCCATTTTTCAAGTTGATTTTCCATAGTTGTGTTTGCGTTGAAGAATTCCCTGAGCTTGCCTCAGCAGAGCGTTTTTTATTGTTATAGTTGCAAGTTCTCTCATCATGTCACTGCTGATTTCATTGTTTTTATGCTAACAAAAAAGGCCTTAAGTCAGCAGAACTAATTCATGATGTTAATTTCTCTTTTGGAATTTTATCTCATTCTCTCTCATTTTGGAAGAGAATCTTAAGACATCAGACTCATCGAACCTAAAATAATTTCTGAGATTTGTGACAGAACAATGTTAGCGCAACAGCTTACATGTCATTGTCTGGAGTAATTTCTACTTCTTCTGAAGACTATGAGTGTGGCTCGAAATTGGAATTCTGTTAATTCTCTGCCGCTTCTTCTCTTTCTTTCCCTCAAACATAGGTCGTG
Source organism: Equus caballus (assembly GCF_041296265.1). NCBI lineage: Eukaryota > Metazoa > Chordata > Mammalia > Perissodactyla > Equidae > Equus > Equus caballus. The sequence continues at coordinate 56,208,285 of NC_091703.1, read as the reverse complement.
GGAATAGTCCTCTAGTTTATGTTTAGATGGCTGCTTGTTCGCTTATTTCTTTTTTTAGCATTTTAAAGCTTTTTTTACAGTTTTCCTCCTACTGTTTTATTTGGCAGCAGCTTTCCAACTAAAGCAGCTAACAGAAAAGTTCCACGGTAGCAGGGTGCCATATAAAACAGGATCCCACACCTATAATATAAATGGCCAGAGATAATAAAATACCTGCCATTAAAAAAAAACGTTCTTTACAACTTATCTGGAAAACATTTTCCTTAGAGTGACATATAATATAAGGACATTTGAAATGAGTCCAGCTAGCCTCTCACTTCAATGGAACAAACAACAATGACAGCAGAAAGAAAACGTATTTATAAAAACAGAGACGTTTACTGCAACTTTGGAATGTGGCCTCTTCATAGGAAGCTATTTAAATCATTATAAATACAATAATTTAAAAAAGTGAACTAGAATTTTACATTCATCTTTCATTTAACCATTTGGTTTTAAACATTTTCATTCACGTGAGTGATTAAAGTGAACATCATTTATTTAGAAATAATACATTAAACATATACAACAGTGTATGTTTATATATGTCATATCCAAAGTCTCAATTATAAATATTTACTCCCTGTTTAAATTAATTTGTAACTGTTGGAATGGGTGGGTCACAAGTCTTGACATGTCTGCGAGGGCTAGAAATAGACTTTCTCTATAAAAGTAGAAAGAAATATACATAAAAGACGGTAAGGATTATTTACAAGCCAGTCTCACACTTAGAAATGAGGCCTAAGTACAATGTAAGCAAGGAGGAACGTGTAAACTTTTCCCTACCCTCCTTTTAGTGTGTGATACAATTAATTCTTTATTGGTAATGAAAACACAGTTGCTAGGTTGAAGTTTAAGATTTAGATTAATGTTGATGAGTTGTAGGAGGCTGTAGCTTTTGCTGCTGAGCCCCTTCCTGGCTTGTCTTCCTAGCTCTGCTCTTTTTGAGGGGGATCAGTGTGTGCGGAAGAGGCAAAGAAGGGGGTAATTTAGCAGAGTCATTGGTTGTGTGTGCGTGTGTGTGTGTGTGTGAGAGAGAGAGAAAGAGAGAGATCATGTACAAATCCACAGAACCCTCAAATTCTCTTGCTTATGAGGCACAGTTAACTGGCAGGATAATTGTATCATCTGGGAAGTGTTCCAGGAGGAGTCTCATCCATTATTACGCTCTAGATGAGTTGGCCTCTGCCATCTCCCCAAAGAGGATCCTGGTGATATTTACCAAGACCATAGTGCCCATATCATGGAGTTACAGGAGTCCTTTTACTCAGATAGGTGGGGAGGAGAGCAAGATTTAATTTAAACTCCCTTCAAAGGAGGCTGACTTGGAATGCTCAATTCTCGGCTTAGTACACTCTTTTCTACACACTAAGATGGACTAACTCTCAGTTGCCATCCTCCTCTGTATTCTTACACTTTCCACATGTTATTTCTCTGATAGAGGTGGATCTGTTTAATTATCACTGTCAGCGTTAGAAACCAGCCAGTTGAACTCACCCAGACTAGTCATTGGTGAAGTTTCCATTTCCTTGTCTTTTTTCCTGAATTGGTAGGCCAGGAACACACAGGAGAGCTGCTCGCTTGTGAAAAGGTTTGCATTAAAGAGGTTTAAGAGTATATTTTCTTTAGCAGTAGTTTCTAAGTCTACCAGGCTTGTTTCATTTTTCAACTTATTTGAGCATGTTGAATTTCTTACATGGCAAATAATAATTGCTGCTTTGTGTTTAATATTTGGTCTCAGAGAGGAAATAAAGATACTAAGTTCTTTAGTAAATGACCTCGGATGGTTATTGAAAGTTAAATAGGGATAAAATTGTGCTATGAGAGCTATATCCACATAGGTAAAATGTTAGCTCTTCAAGAAAATAGAAAGCAAGCATACAATATTTTCTAACTCATTTTGTTCCCAGCATTTAATGGCATGAACCATAGTCTCTTTAGATTGCTTCAATAAGTCTGATGTTTTTTCATTGACTATGTAGCTTGTGGCAAATATTCAAGCTGTGTGTTTGTGCAAATGTGTGTGCATATGTGAATTTAAGTATGTGCAATTGCCACATATCCCTGAAAGCTGGTAGAATTAATACTGGTTCTTTTGATTATCTGCATAACAAATAATTCCAAAATTTTGTGGTTTTAAACAATAGCAACCTTTGTTTTTGCTTATAGTTTCTGGGATCAAGATTTCATGAATGGCTCCGTTGGGCACCTCTGGCTAGAGGTTTCTCAGAGATGGTGGTCAGAGCTGGAGCAGCAGGGGCTAGAAGGCTGGGGCAGCTGGGGGCTGGCTAAACACCTCTTTTTTTTCGTATGTTCTCAGAGCCTCTCCCTGTGGTCTCTGTCTGGGCTAGTTTGGGCTTCCTCACAGCCTTAGACATTAAAGGTGGCTCAGAGCTGCAAAGGTGGGCGTTCCAAGAGGCAGGCAAAAGTGGTGTGCCTTTAATAACCAAGCCTAGTACATTTGATAGCATTACTTTTCCATACTCTATTCATTGAGATAGTTACAAAGGCGCCCGGTTTCAAAGGGAGGGGACAAATGCCACCTCTTGATTGGGGAATGCGTTTCAGAAGAGCACATGGAGGCAGAAATATCACTAGAGCCATTTTTATAATCTGTGACACTTAATGTTTCTAAAACTGGTCTAGTACTTAATCTAGTTATGTGCTTTTTCTTCCTAATAATTAAAGAATAAATACAGTTGATAGAAAAACAGGTTCTGCATTCTGAAACACCCAAATTCCAAAAAAAAATTAAATATTTTAGCACTGTCAATGCTGCTAATTCTTCCCACTCCTGCTCGCTCTCTTTCCGAAGTTGTTTTGCCTCACATGAGGTTCAGGTTGGTATTTGAGGGAGAGGTGTGTTCCCTGGACAACTTAAGAGATGAGGGGAAGGCCCTGCATCCACAGCCCCCTCCATGTCTTTCTCATCCTCACCTCTGGTTCAGGCAGAAATGAGGTGGAAGCTGGTAAAAGAGTAAAACGCATTTGCCTTCATCACCGCTTCTGCCCTGGAGTGAAGCCAGCTTCCCCCTAAATACCGATTTCTCAACACGTAGCCCAGGTTAGAGAGGAGGCCACAGGAGGGGAGACTTACCTCCTGCCAGATGGGGATGGAAGGAAGAAGAAAAAGCCAGGAAGAAGAAGGGAAAAGGTAGAGCTTTCAGTTTCGCTCCACACCCCAAAATCCCTGCCGTCCACTCTGAGAGCAGGGAGCACACACGGCTGCGGAAATCACTGGCTTCACTGTAGAATATGTTGTTTCTAGATCCCCATGAAACTGTGCCTTCCACATCTAGACCTGCTCAGCGGTGTCCTGACTTCTAGACTAACACTTTTTCAGAGAGTCGATTGTAATCTATTTGTCATGTACACATGATTCAGTTCAATGTGTGAAATTATTTAGGAAATGCCTGCTTACTTTCAAAATGATAAAGGGCAGGAAGGCCTTTTTTTTTTTCAGAGCAATTGTCAATGTCCTCAAGAAATGAAAAATGCAATTAGATTTTTGTTGCTCTTTCTTAGCACAAAACACCCTGAATTATTTTAAGTTGCTGTGTTAAAATGTTTCCCTAAATTTACAGTGAACATTTTCTTCTTTTAAATGAAAATAATCCCATGCCTTCTGAGTACTAACTCTCTACAATATGGCGGTGAATCTGGTTTATATCCTATATTAACGTTGCTGCTAAATTAGTGGGCATTGCTATAACTTTACAAATAATGGTCGTGTAAATTCCTGCATTCCTCTGATCAGGGAGGGGGTGGGGGGAGGTTTGCTTAATCGTTTTCTGTGTTTTTAAGCAGTGATTATCCTGAATGGCAATATTTTAAAGTTGTTCCTTTGTACAATTAGATCATTGCTACTATTCTCACATCGGACAAGCAAATTGCCTAAAGCACATTCTCAAATTTTTAAAACACATTTTGTGTCTCTCAGAAAAGAACATGGAATTATAAAAATGGTTATTTGGTTAGAATAGTGGGTACTACATTTTTTTCTTTCTGAACTTGTTTAAGGTTATACTTTGTGATAAAATTGGAAAAAATATGTATTGTTAACATTGTACATATTACTTAGCATTCAACAGCAACTTATACTCTAAGTAAGATGTCATTTCACTACTGTGTCCAATGCAAAAGCGAAGCTTATAATTAAGAGCAATAATGTCAACAGTTCCCCTGGTTAGATTTTTTTATCTTTTCACATTGATGGTATAATTCAATATTTTTTTGGACTTTTTTCCATGAGGTCCAAAGCTATAATTATACTCAAAGATTTATTACGCTTAGCATGCACTGCTTTTCTAATTACTTAATTTGATCAATTACATTTTGACGAACAAATTGGGTATTTTTGTCCTTATTATTGAACAAATTGGGTATTTATAAAAGGAATCATAACAAAATGGTAAAAGAAAAGACGTTATCTGACCTTTTATTCAATTATGTTGTTTATCAAATTTTCTCTAAGTTTTCCCATGAAAGAAAGAAAGAAATTTTCCAAGCCATTTTGATCATATTAAAATTCCATTTGTGTATCTGATTAAAATTATCTTAAAATTTGGTCCTGTGGGACTATCTGTATGTGTTGACAGTTGAAAGGTCTGTACATAATATAGTTGCATAAAAGCTGAATAGAGGTACAGTTTGGCACAAAAAGACATTGGTCTAACTTTTTAATGGGCTTTTCTACGTTACTCTGATTAGTTGGTTGACAGACATTGCCAGTCTTACTTCAGTGTAAGCGCATCCCATTGATGTGGCTCCTGCCAAGCCTCCTAAGTGCAGTCCGCTTTAAGGGAAACCGAGGATGTCCTGAGGTATAGACTGGAAGGAACGAAAGGACTTCCAGTGAGCCTCAGGTATGACTCCCTCACGTGGAGAATCACGACCATTAGTGAAAACTAGGTTTAAAGTTTAAAGTGGTAAGAGATTACATGTGAACTGCTTTGCTCCTCAGTTTTAAGTCTGTCCAAGTGGCACCTCTTTTCAAATTCATGATCCTTGTCCCTGAACTGTGAAAATGAAAATATCATAGCAGTTATTTTTAAATAGATTATGATTTTAAAAGACATATTTTTGTTAATATGCTTATAAAGAATTGTGCTTTCTAGTTAATTTTTTTAAAGAAAAATTTTTGGGCACACATACACACACCACATATACACTAATCTAAAATTGCCTGGTTAGATTGTTGGAAAGCTCTCTAGGAGTAATATGTAGGAAACATAAAGAACGAGATAAATCTGAATGCTAAAAGTAATATTGCTTTCCAAAAATCACATCAAACAATAGGTAAGTTTTATATTTCAAAACTTAGACATTGAGACATATATGTGCTAACGTTTCACTTCTTCCACATTTAATAAAATAAAAGGACTAGTAGTGTGTATTTTTTCACTTAGAGTATACCTGTAAGTAGAAAACATATTTTATAAATAATTTTATCTTATTATACTTAAAATTTTATCCAAATTCATTTAACTTGAATATTTAATTTATAGAATTAACGTTTGATTAGAATTATACTTTTTTTAGGAGAATAGAATTTTTTCTAACATCCGTGAATTTCAGATATTTGTTCATTGCTAATATATAGAACATTCTTTGAAGGATGCTGTTTGTTTTATGAATGGCTTGGACAACTTCAAATTTGTAGCTGCAAAAGTTCACAGGTTATGGTTTTAATTTTTCTAGGTACTCACATTCAAGTTTGCCTTTTAAAATACATAATTAAGTACTCTTTGAAATATCAGCATGCTGAAGCAAATTCATTCCAATAACTTCAGAGCACTAATACCACTTACTCCAGATCTTCTTGTCCTGCTCTGATGTGGGATCCATTGACGAACTGTAATACTACTCTTAGTCAAGACCAATGCATTTTGTATTGAATCAGCTTATAGTATGTGTATCAAGGTCGCAGGTTTCCTGAGCTTTTGGCAACATAATTGTATCTGTGGTTTAGATATAACAACATATGAATTTTCTGATGGAACGATAGAAAATCTGAGACATGACTCTCTCGTTTATCATATGATTTGCCAAAGTATTTTCATCTCTCTGTGCCTTGGATCATTTCCATTTATTCATGTACCCATTTATTGCTTTTATTGTATCTCTATTAAAAAGTACATTGAATTCTTTGTTGGATTCAAAAATTGAATAATGCATAGTCACTAACAATAACCATAATATCTATGTAATAAGCCCCAACTGTAAAGTTTAAATGTGTAATGGGAATAAAACCACTAAAAAAATTAAAACTCATGCAAAGAGGTTTTAAAGTCAAGTGAATAAATGTAAATGAGTCACACTAAAATAGAAGCTGGTAACTGTAATATGTTAAGCAGCTTGTCATTGGTCACTCTGGCTAACCTTTTAAAATTCAGCCTTCTGTGCTGCTTACCAAAACAGAGACCTCCAGATGCATATGATGGCTGAATCACTGTAGCCATTGATCACACAAGCTGTTACAGTGATGGCATTTCTTGTACGGTAACAAGACCCTTTTTGCGATAGGCTTTTCTTGTTGCCAGTATTTTATTGCCAGTGAGTGAGTCTCCCTCAGACAACCCAGGCTTCCTCTCTCCTCATCAGTGCAGCTATCCACTGTGAGCAGAGGCGGCTTACACAAGGAAGTGTAGGTGTAGAAGGGAAACTCCATTTACAGTTAGGATCAAATGAGTGCAATTAGATACAGTATTTTAAAAATCACTTGTGCTTCCATGCATGGGAAATAACGACACGGGCAATGTTATTATGAAACACAGAGGCATGATATATGAGAGGCAACACAGTTGAATGGAGAGAAAATTATACTGGGAGCTTTGAGACTTCTTGCCCCTACTTCAGAGTGATGTTGGGAACATGATTGTTTTGACAGGGGAAGACCAAGAGGGTGGTCACAAAAGGCATTGACCTGAACAAAGAATGGCGAATGCATAGTTGGTATGTTTATCTTAGGAAACCGGGAAATGTTATTGAATAAAATGGCTTTGGTTTCTCTGTCTGGAACATTGGTCTCCTTCTTTATAACCCACAAATCCATTGGGTAGATTGAGTTTATTTTATAATTTAAAAGTGAATATTTGTAGACATTAACGGATTATGATTGAAACGTCTTGTGTACATTCACAGTAAAAGACTATGGGTCATGTGCTACTTGCTTTGGTCACTCTTAAAAAGCATGTGCATTCCATGCAATAGGGGGCAGTACAAAGGTCCTTAGAACACAATGGTAATGTTAAATAAGGAAGTCTAGGAAATTATACACCAGACCAAAATAGTTTTAAAGGCTTCTGGACTTAAGAAGTTTTGTGAATATGGTGTCAGACCACTTTAGCAGTGGCAGCCAAGACAGGGTATTGGGTGGAAAAAAAAAAACTGGATGTTCAATTTTCCAGAGATTTCCTGTGTTTATTATTGTAAGACTGTGATTTATTAAAACTGTCTTACTACTTCAAGCAGACCAAGATTTCCTCTGTGCTACTGAGGCTAAGATATATGGGGTTTGTGCAAAGAGTCTGTGAATGAGAAAGGGCTATAGTACCCAGGCTACAATGCTGTTCATAGCTGGGTAGAGCATTTTCACCCAGGGTTGTCAGGAAGAGCTCTAGTCTCATTTTTTCTCATTACTGAATTTACGAATGTATTACCTTTAAGAGGAGTTACTGCCCAAATTGAGTTTTGAGTTATAGGGTCTGAAACCACATTATTTACATTTTTATAGTAATCGATGGCATGTGTTAAAGAAGTTGGACGTCCTATATCCGTCTTTCCTGTTGCACTCCTGCATGGAGAAAGTAATACCATCAGTTATGTCTCATCTGGCCAGTGGAGAATGTAGGCAAATACCTTCTGACATTATTTTCTTTTTTGAAAGAGAGAAGAATGTTATTCTGGGTGATGGGGTGGGGGACAGGGTGTGCAAACAAAGAATTCTTCAAAAATATTTTTTAAAATTATTCAATAGCAGGGCCAGCCTGGTGGCGCAGCAGTTGAGTTCACACATTCCGCTTCTCGGTGGCCTGGGGTTCACCGGTTCCAATCCCAGGTGTGGACAGGGCACCACTTGGCAAAAGCCACGCCGTGGTACGCGTCCCACATATAAACTAGGGGAAGATGGGCATGGATGTTAGCTCAGGGCCAGTCTTCCTCAGAAAAAAGAGGAGGATTGGCAGCAGTTAGCTCAGGGCTAATCTTCCTCAAAAGAAAAAAAAAATAAAATAATTCAATAGCAAACTATATTAGTGAGCAGTGAAAATGAATTTAAGTCTATTTCCTGGCAAAATTTAAATTGATTTATTAGGCAGAGAATTTATAAATATGGATATACTCAGAAATATTATGGATATACCAAGAATAAGAAGTGCCAAAATGATATCACTTCTTTCTTGATAGTATTTCTGGAGTGGTGAGCAAAAGGAATGCTATAGACACCATGAATCTGTATTTCAGGAAGATCCTTAACTATCTTGAGATTGCTAGGAGCAAGATGGAAATTTCACCAAGGCTGGTATTTTCTAAATTTTTATTTATTTATTTTTTTATCTGTGGAACTGTTTTCACCCTGGGTAAAATTTTATTTAGAATGTCAGTATATGACATAGACAGGAAAACTACCATAAAATATTTTTATGGATCTCTCCTTGGTGGGGCCCTAGCAATGTGCTTTCCTGTTTGTATGTTTTAGTGAAATTTACAAAAGTTAGATATTTTTGTGGTGTTTGTCTTAAAGAGGCTTCCTCCAAAATGGCAATCATTTTGGACCCATAAAACCTAGATTTACCTCTGAATAAAAACAAAATGAAGCTTCCTTATTGAAGCAGAGGTGGGGGCCTCAAATTCACTGTTTGGCCTCCCACAGCCCCAGCGACAGCCTTGGTGATGGAATCACTGTGATTCGCAGTCTTGTTGATGTCCAGCGTCTCCTGAGAAGTTTTGTGGATGATAGCTTCCTGGGTTCTATAGAAGATCAACATCAGAGTCTGGACAGATGGGTCCAAGAAATCTGTATTTTTTTTAAAGTACCTGAAATTGTTCTGATTATGAATGCAGTTTGAGAGACATGGGTTATGTGATAAAATATGTCCCCTAAGCTGTTCAGCCGGAGTGTAGGATCTTTCTGGGAGCTCTTCCCTTGACATTGTGATCCACAAAATCTTTAGCAATGACTAAGATAAAGATATAGAAGATAAATGATCTAAAGGGTGTATTTATCAAGGAGGTATTAGAGAGTGTGCTTGACAGTCAGACTTGGGTCTCATCCCAACTCTCCTAGTCACTAGCTGGATGATCTTCCTCATCCTCAATATCTCTGTCTAGTTCTTCAACAGAGACTGTCTCTCTCATTAGGTAGTGAAAAATGTTTAAAGAGATAATGCATTTAAGAACTCAGCACATATAGACTTAACATATACACTGGTGTAAAGTAAATATTTGCTTTTATTGTTTATCACCGTTCTTACTAACAATAAAATCTTAGAAAAGTTAATGGAGAAAAAGAATCATGATTCAAAGTGGATTGAATTTAAAATTAATCCAAACTAGAATATGGGACAAGGAGGAGAAATTTCCGTTCAATTCAACAATGATTTATTCAATGCCCCTTTTATGCAAAGTCTTCAAGGAACTAATAATTTAGCCACAGAGAGAGACACATAAATCAATGTAAATTATACAAAATTTGATAACTATATATATATATATCTTTCTATATATAATATATCTGTATATATACAGAGAGAGCTATGGAGATATAGAGAGACATGTAAATCAAGCTGGTTGTTGATGATATTGAATAAGAGGCGTTTTTGAGTTGAATATTGAAGGATGAAATAAATTGACTAGTTGAAAAAGGACCGAGTGGTTTTCAGGCAGGTGGAATGATACAGGCCAAGGATGGGAGTTGTGAAGCAGCATGGCATAGCATTGCAGACATTTCGCTATGGCTAAAGGTAAGCTGGGAGCACTTCAGCAAGAACTAGATAAGCTATTAAGGAGAAATAGGATTCTGGAGTTCTCAAGACCTTCAAGGGATTAGCTGAAAACCATTCTGGAATCTCAACAGTGGGGAGGGGAGAGCAGGGTCCCAGCTGGGGAATGGATAACCTTGATGTAAGGCTGTCCTCTGCTATATAGTGGTCAGGGGTGTCTGATCCAAGATGACACAATTTCCTGGAGTCCTATAAGTTGGGTGTGGTGTGACCTGACCACAGGACTCTGGACAATGATGATGCTCATATAAAGTAGAAAAAAAAGGCTTATTCTATAGGGCTTATGTGGGTTGAAGGAGAAACTTTTTTATTTCTCACCTCAGGGAGGGGTTTCAGACTTCTCTAGACCATGTGTATAAATCACCCAAGGAACTTATTGAAAATGCAGATGTCCAGGTTTTGCTCTCAGAGGTTTTGGCTCATTGGTACTGCTATAGAAATATCTGTCTTAAAAAGCATCCCAGATAATTGTGACCAGGCTGTCCTCAGAGCACAGTGTTTGAGAGGCACTTTTCTAGGCACACCTGACCTTGCAGTAAGTGCTGCAGACTATGCCCATTCCTCTTGGTGGGAATGGATTTTCTAAGAGATTTCCAGGCCCAGTTCACTGTAATGCTGGCTCTACCCAGAGCGTAGCTAACAAGATGAAGGGTCTTAATTCTTTCAGTTGGGTGCAATTAAAACAAAATTTGGGGCCCCACAGGATCATGGCTTGGCAACAACTTGAATATTTAGAGGTACATTCAGAATGTCAAAGTAATGAAAAGTCATTCCAATCTTCACTTGTCCGTCACATAGAAGATTAAAGGGGACTCGATTCATATCCTACCACAGGACATGGAAAATCCACTTTCCTTACCTCTGCAGATGTCTTTTCCCCCACATCTGTTTTAGAGTTTCTCATTCTCTAATGATTCTCCTTTGCTTTATGCCTCGTAGGCCCTGTATATCTTTGTTTAGTCCCCTGATTCCATATCATGATGGGTGCCTGGCTTGGGCCAGCAGAGAGAAAGTCTATGGATCTGGGTAAGGGAAGGATCTGTGCTGCAATGACAGAGCTTTCTTTGAGTGATGGTGGGTCATGGAAGTGGTGAGGTCATGGAGAGTCCTCCAATGCTCTGATCCAACTTTTATTTTGTTGGGTTTTTTTTTTTTTCTTCCATGAAAGATATCAGTGTTAGTTGTGAGACTCAAAAACCTATCATGGTCTATTCCCCTTCTCCCTCTCTTGGTAAATTTACTTCCTGTTCGATGCTTTTGAAGTTCTGACAAGTTTAACCTTATTGCCTTCTGTCAGGGTCTCTCATCATAAACATTTGAACTAGAGAATATGCAGTTTCCAAGGAACAAGCATTAGGGATGGTTCACTCTCCTTCCTCTTCAAGGATTGTGTTTTTGATAAGGTGCCAAGTATGGTCTGCTCTCTGAGGTCATTTAGTTTTGAGAGTGGGTGGCCAGCACCCAGGCCTCATCACTCCAAATGAAGCAACTGCTGTGCTGGTGCTCATGGCTGTCTCTCTGGCTGAGATCTGGAAATCACTAGGGGACATGGGCCAACCACTTGCAGGGAACTTCAGGTCCTGAAGGTTTCAATTTGGAGAACCCTCATTAAGAAAAAAATACATGATGTCAAATACAAAATTAGGTAAGAAAATAAATGTTAATTTTGAATGAGGAAAAAATTCACAAAACTTTAAAGTTTTGAAAGTTATCAAATATCCAAGATATCTCATAATTAAAGGAAGAGTATTTTAAAAATTCAAGTAATATCTGAGGTTACTTCATATGCTCTTTTTCTTTATTGTGGTAAGAAAACTTAACATGAGATCTACCCTCTTAACAACTTTTTAAGTGTACACTGCGGTAGTTCTAACTAGGCAGAATGTTGCATAGCAGGTGCAGACCTTAACTATGTTGCTGTTGTCTGGAGAACACGTGGAAAGCCTAAATATTTGGGAGAGATTATTCAGGGAGTATTCAGATAGTGGCAAAGTATTAGTAAGATGTCTAACTATGTATAATTTGGAGTGTCCAAATTTAATTACCCCATGAATGGAGTTAGTAGCAAATAAAATCTCTAAACTATATGACTGTTACGTTCTAATCCTTATGACCTTTTGCATATCTTTAAGATTACTGCAACGGGTTGCACAAATATTGTGATTATTTGAATCCACATCAAAATGTAGAGGCCTAAGAAATTGATTAACCATTGTATAGGCTGTTTTGTTGGCTAGATAGATACAGGTATTGCCATTCCTAGACTGTGGCCAGATGATGGCAAAGCATGTTACCAAACAAATCATGGGGATTTTTATGATCTTAAATGAAAGGTCAGAGCAAAATCTTATAAATATGTTAAATCAAAGCAGATGTAGAAAATCGTGTTAAAATGTCAAATAGTACTGTAAAGGAATAGTTCCATTATTGTTTGAATAATAGTTAAATTTTACACATTAAAATAGCATTAAGATTGAAATATAATGTAGACACCCTAAGAGTAAAAAAAAAAAAAGTCAAGGATTTTATACCTTTAATTGAAGCCTGCTCTATTTTATTCATTGGAATAAAATTATAACCTGTCAAGATTTCTTGAAGCTCTTTATATAATCATTTTTACCGACCAAATTTAGACAGAATACTGTTATTTCTTAAATGACCTTATTAAGTTGTAGTTATTTTTAAAAATGAAGAAGTACTGGTTTATTGGATTCTAATTAATGCATTTATCATCGTTTCACTAAGGTGTCTTCAATGGTTATAAAGTTTAGTATGCATGACCTGGGAATTTGGTTACTATCATCTATGTTTATTTTCTAGTTTTACTGATTGAAACTTCTATTAAATCAGTGTATACTTAAATAAATTTCTTCATAATGATTCAAGATTTTTGTTAAATTACATATAGAATGAAATAATCACTTACGGGTTAATTTGACCTATACTTCTTGAAAAATAAAATTGGTTTTGTGCCCTTTATGCTGTTTTATGATGCACTGCCAGACTTTATCCAAGTCTATATATTTTATATTTTTCAAAAGTGTGTACTTATATTAAGGAGAGCATTTATACTTTAATTTTCTTTTATTTTTAAATTAAAAGCAGTACATGCTTATCGTAATGAGCCAAGATGTAAAGAGAAAAAAGCAAGTCTGCCCTCATTCATTCCAATATTTTTACAGCTTTCTCCTTGCTCATTTTGTATACTTTTTATTGCTTATATATTATTCCTTATATTTATTGTTCATGCCATAATTTGTTATTTTAAATATGCAAAGCTCATGGTGTGTCAATGGCAATTTCTCTGTGTGATGACTGTGGGATTTGATCATTAGTTATTGCTCTAGGAGGCTAAATTGTAGACTTTGTGGCAAACTAGTAAATTTGATATTTTAATTCAAAGTTGGCTTTTTATAGATTCATAGAAAAGGTCTTGGCAGGATGGGTTACATTTTTCTGTTGTGTACTCCATTGTATTCATTTGTTCGCATTATGAGAACAAATAGTAATCTGATGATAGCACTGCATAACGCGTTATGACTGTTACTGACTAAAACATCTATGCTAACCAAATAATATCCTAGGGTCTCAGCCTTGTTAGATTATTCTAACAGAGACGTGTAATTTACATTTTACTAAACATTGTAAAATTTCATACTCTGAAAATTATTTGGACATAAAATTTTCATGTGGAAGGTAAATGCATAGCATATTGCCTTTCAGACTCTCCCCAATCTCAGGAGTGTTTGAGGCTTGGCCATGAAATGCAAGGAAGAGAATAAAGATCAGTCAAGTGAAAATAGTAGAGTTCAGAATTCCTGACTCTTGTAATCGCTCGTTTACCAGATCCTATTACGTGATTAAATTAAACCCATATCTAGTTATTATGTATTTATGATACCAAGAACTACTTGTCTTTAGCAACATTGACATAATTTTGTTATTGCAGACATTTATTTATAGAAGATAATTGCATGTATAATTATAACTGTCCCGAAAAACTAAAAGAATGCTTGATAGAATATCCAAAGTTACATATTTATATATAACTATTATATATTTAAGATGGCTGATCACACTGAAGTGATGAAAGGCATTCATCAACATCCAGGCGTTCGATATCCTGTCCTTACTCCTAATCTTCAGGGTTTTCACCGTGCTGTAAGTGTGTAACTAATTTTTCTAAAATCGATATGCTTCTTTTTGTTTTAAAGATCTTTACAAAGTCAAAATGGTGTCATATGTAACTCACTTTTTATCCTGCATAAATACTGTGCCAATTTACTCACATGATACATGGAGAGAGTAACCTCAAGGCATTCCTAGGGACTAGAGCACTCCCCATAAATGGCTCTTCCAGAATCAAAATAAAAAAATACAATTATCCATTTGGATGAAATTCTTTTGAAGGTATATTTTGTGCTTCCCTCTTGAATAAGGAATATGGAATATAACAAACATTTCTTAATACGATATTATAATTATTAATGTTTTTATGGTGGATAATTATTTTTGTTAACTTTTTTTGGGTCAGCTCTCTCTTGCTCTTCTCTCCCTCTAAGGGAAGCTAATTGCTGTCATTGGAACTGTGTCTAGCAACTTTCCCTATTTCTCTTCTGGCTTGTTTCTTCCAATCCTATGTGACTTAGGAATGTATATGCTAAAAGCTTTAATAATTACATATACAAGAAGAATCAATGCAATTTAAGTAAAAGCTTGAAGTCTTATGCTTATACAGCTTTAATGTAAAAGTTTTGCAGCAGCCGATTCTGGAATTAATGGTTATTTTTCACTTTTGTATTTGGGACTGTGTTGCGTGAAGTTGAGGTTGTGAGGGCTAACTGGCATATGGCCGTTAGTGTATCTTGTTGAAACCACTTTTCTTTTGTTTGATTTGGTAAAATTTTTTATTGCATTGTAAAGAAAGAAAAAGGCATTTTGAAAAATTGGAAATATGGCTGCCATCCGGTGCTAACAAAGTAGGGAGTGTTTCCACTTTGAGAAAGATACTATCTCAGAGGACACCCTCATACGATAGCTTAGAAGAGCAAGTGATGAGGTGGAACAAATCTTCGTTTGGGAGTCAGGCAAGCCTGTGCTCAAAACATGGCCCCAGGACGTTTATTAGCTTTGTGACCTCATACTAGTGATTTAGCCTCTTTGAGCCACAGTTTTCTCATCTGTAAAAGGGATGTAATAATACTTAGTTGACAAGATTGTTTGTGGATTAGAAACAGGGCATGCAAAGTACTAACAAGGATAATGGCACATAGTAGCTGTTCAATAATTAGAATTTTAATTTTAGAGGTTAAAATTTTACTTTGGATGGAGGAATAGAAGTCAATATTTTTAAAACTGTTGGAGGAAAGATGACAGATTTTTTTTATTTCTTAATGTATTACTGGGTATCAGAAAGAGAGGGGAATCTAGGCACAATGCTAGAGATACATTAACAGACAATCTTAAAAATCCAGGTGGAAAACTAGGAGGCTTGACCTTTGAAATCAAGTCACTAGAGAAGCCTTGGGGAGGAGTGGAGATGGCAAAGGGGCAAAGGGAAATCAATGAGGTTGACAGTGGATTTAAAGACTGGCGAGAGGATTAAGGCATTAGACACCCAAGAGTATGGTTGATGGTTGCAGCAGTCAAGGTATGGAACAATAGAAGCTAGGTTGAGTTAGGAAGAAAATTTGGGGCAAAATCTAAATAATGAATTGGAAAAACATTTTTCCATTGGATTGTAGGAAGAGAAGAAAACAGCATTTACTATCCTCTATTTTAATAATTTGTCTAAAAATAATGTTTTCCATAGATGTTAATAAGTTTTATTAGGGTGCTAGTGTTTTCCATAATTAGGGTTAAAGTATTTCTGAGGATAACATGTAATTTAGGAAAGGCAAAATGAAATTGGACCATTATCACTGTGTTTTTATGCCTCGTAGATATATGAGTGTTGCAGTTTGTGGCAGCATTCTGCTGTTATAAAATGTTTTTACATCGAAGAAGTGTATATGTGGCAAGATGAGAGGAATCTAATTTTAAATTCTAAGGCAAATGTTAAAGAATTACAAGTATGCTTTTATAGAGTAGTTAATATTTCTTCTACCGCTGTCATTTACAGTTTTGAAATTATTAGCTGTTGCCTTTAAATTATGTTTTTCAGGTTGCTGCTGGAGCCACTGAGATATCAGTTTTTGGTGCTGCATCTGAATCCTTTAGCAAGAAGAATATTAACTGTTCTATTGAAGAAAGTATGGAGAAGTTTGAGGAGGTTGTTAAGTCTGCAAGGCACATGAACATTCCAGCACGAGGGTACTAATGAAATACCACAAATTCTATTTAGCTAACTTCCATTGTGAAAGCTCAGTTACGAACCATCTAGATCCCGTTTTACCATTTAGACTAATTTACACAGGGTATCTTATTTGTATGCTATGTGATCAGGGCCATCACTGTTTAATGATACATCTCATTAATATCAGTTACCAATTATTAGGGTGTATCTAGCTTGTGAAGTGTATGATGCAGTTGGCATCATAGAGACTAGTATGCAACTCTGACATTGTTACTTATTAGTACTGAATTATCTAAATGCCACCATCTTTTCGTCTCAGCCGAGTGTGAGTTGATAAATTGGTGTAAACTCATTATAGCATTTGGAGAGGAATCATCAACTGTTGTTTCCAAATATTTTTTTAATTTTTTTGAGAACCATGACTTTTCTTCCAAGAATATTTTATGTAGAACTTCAACAGAGTATGTAAAACCTAAAACTGAGCCTTTGAGCTACATTGGGAAGTTGACTCCGTCGTTTCACCCATTCAACCTCTCCCTCAATGCTGAATTCCCTGCTTTCTCTCTGTGTCCCCAAAGCAAAGGTATATGAGGAGGAAGAGAGAAAACCTGCTTTGGTTATTGTCTGCTTCCAGGACCAGCAGTGGCAGCCTCTATTGAGAACAGGCTCTACACCCAGGCCTGTGTTCTGTGAAATGCATAATAAATTCTGTGTTACTTAAGAAAGAAGTTGTTTCTAAGACGTTGGCTAATTTTCTATTGATTTTTATAGTTATGGAGATATGATAAGCATACCTATCATCTTAATAAATTAAACTGCGTGGCATTTGTAAGAGAAGGCTGAGTGCTCTAATTGGATTTAGATGCAGGTAGGACTTCCTGTGGTTGAGGTGAGCAAAATTCACAGTGGCAGGAAGGGTTCAGTGACTAATAAGAAAGACAAGTGGATCCAATTCTGAGTGACAGTATTAGAAGAAGATTGGAATTCATCCAAGGTCACTTGGATAGCAAATAGAGTTAGACTACGCCACAGTGAATGATCTTGCTGGTTTGCTTACTTTTTTTTAACATCTTTTCCCTCTCTCCATAGTAAATTTCCAACATGAGTTTTTAAAGATGTAAAATAATTTTTCTTATTAAAATATATGCATGTCATACAAAGCACATACAAGAAAATTTAAAAATCAAGAATGTATTTCCATAGACAGAAAGTCGAGGATGTGTATTTTTAAGGCAAAAGTTACATAACCACAGTCAAAAAGGAGAGATGGACGATAAGTTTCAAAATTGAAACATCCATAAATTGTTTTGTCTTGCTTTCCTTTGAAAGAATGGGAAAAATGAAGAAGCTTGTCTATTTCAATATGTGTTTCAATGTGGAGTATAGGCTTTAGAGGAAAGTAATTCTCATTGGAAAGGATCCTATAAGAAGTAGAGTGCATGCGCACTTCAAATAGGAAGATTTTTTTAATGTCAAAAGATGGATGTAAACATAAATTGTGTGATATCAGATCTTGTCATCCTAGTTTTCTCTTATAAAATAGAATAGATCATGCAATAAAGCTAACTGAAACCGTAAATCCTCTTTAATACTGATTGTTGAACAATTAATATTGTCCCATCAGTAAGGAAACTTCTAACTATGCTACAACCGAAAAAGTTTTCCCAGGTTTTGATAAAAAGGGCACAGATTACAAGACAAACAAGAAGTGGGCCACAGTTGAATAAAATCGGCAAAATACATTGGCGACTTGGTGTAGAGTTATACGGTAGACAAAAAGATGTTTTCCAATGCTAGTTTGTTACTTTGGAGCACTCCTGGATTTTCTGAAACTCTTCATTTTTAGAAATACGCCTTTCAGTATGTGAGTTCACTATTCATTGTGCAGTTGAAAATTATATTCTTCTTCCCCCAAACTTTCACAGAATTTAAATTACATTTTATTTTTCCTGGCCATCTAGATTTTAGGCACTCATTATTATGAGTCACACACCATTGGTGCTTGTTTAAGGAAAAGAGCCATGCTCAGCTAGTTGAAACTGAAGTAGATACTTCAGTATGTCTTAGTATGACAGCAGCTGCATCAACATACACTTGATCCTCATCCAGAAAATTTATGTCTTCATCTGTCAGATTTAAAGGCCATAAGGCAGTACACGTTTTATAAATGCTCACTAAAACCATTTAAATTTTTATAAAAATAGTAAACTTTTGTATGGGCTAAATAGCAGCTTTTATTAAAGTTCCGAAGGCTGTTGTTTGATTCCCTCCCTCCCCGAAACACACACACACACACACACACACACTCATGTGTATGTTTTTTATACATGCTCAGAACTTTACATAACATCTGGGACACATTGGGAAAAGATACCATGCCAAACCATTGACATAAAATGCGGAGTCAGCTAACTACTGCTGCATATACATTATATGTGAATGAGCAATGAAATGTCTATCTTTTGGACTTCATTCTTTAATGTGTAATTCACATGACATGTTGAAAAAAATCTAGGTTATTTTTCTCTTATCTGTCTAAATTTTTAAAAAGTTAAAAAGGCAAAGAAAAATAAAAGCCTGTGATAAATGTAATCATTTTCTCTCTTTTTATCCATGGCATGCATTGAAAGAATTCTCTCTTAGTTTGTCAAGATCTTTTTAAAACTGAAAGGCCTGTGATAAATGTAATCAATTTCTCTCTTTTTATCCATGGCATGCATTGAAAGAATTCTCTCTTAGTTTGTCAATATCCTTTTAAAATTGAAATGCCTTCATATCTTTATATTTAGGATATGAAGTAGTGCTCTAATATATATATTAGACATTCAGGTTTTATTCCTTTGTGTTTAAAGCGAGTATCAGCTTCTCTTTAATGAAGTCACAAGAATCACATGCTCACTCTCTTTGTGAGAATAATAATTTAAAAAGGAAACTGTCACTAAGGTACCATGATTAATTTCTCTATTAAAAGGCTTACAAATATAAATTCATAAGGTCAGCCGTTGTGCATCTCAAAGCAAAGCTTTTTTACATAATTATGGCTTAGGCCTCTCCTGTAAGATGGCTGATCTGTGATTAACCTCCTGAAAGTTGAAAGAAGTGTATTTGTAACATCTCTCCTAGGGGCCAAACAAAAGTTTTCATCCATCATTAAAAAAATTACAAAATGTAAGAATATTTAACTGTGAACTATAACTGCTCAACTTCTCAAATTCCCAGAACAAGTAAATGTGCAAAATAATGAGAACAAGGAGTAAAAGGCACATTAGTAATTAAACCAACATAGACAATGGTAGATAACTTTTAGATACAGAAAAACAAAGACAATTGTAGGATGTGATAATGTTTTACTTTGGTCATTAATTTCTATATAAAATATCCTTAATATTTATCAACATTTAGGAGGGGATGAGGAATCAGGGCTCCCCACAGCCGTCATGCATCTACAGTGCGTATTTGATACATCTCTTCATCTAGTGTCTATCACCCTCGCCTCCTACTCTCCTCGGATCCCAAACCAGTGAAAATCCAATCTGGTTTTAAAGGTTCTGGATAAGATTGTATCATGTGTATTAGTGACCATTTTCTTTGATGAAAGACACTCAATATTAGGAAATTCTTCCTGTGCTGAATTATATTTTGACTGTGAAATAAGAGCACAGTTTTTTTCCCTCGAAATGGTCAATTTTCACTGGTATTCCCTTTGAGAGAGAATTTATAACTCAGTACACTTATTCAAGAACTTGAAACCTGCTTGTTTGATAGCCAAACCAGCTAGATGATATTGTATTTCCTGCCCTTCCCCTGTCTAATGCAAAATATCATTATGGGTTCTGATCCTGACCCTGAAGGTAATAGCAGTCTTATTGAGTGAGATAATGAGCCTCCTTATTAAGGGTTCAGTTTTTTAAAAACATATTGACTGGCAGGTGGTGTTTCTCATGACTGATGTAGCGAATACCTTCCATCGGGTGACCTACCCCAGTGGAATTCACTTGCACCATCTTCTTATAAATGGACAGCTTATTGGTCAAGTCCATTTCCAACTTCTACTGTTAAAGTGAGTCCTTTCTATCGGTCTGGCAGAGCAATTCAAATCTTCATTTACCAAAATATGGTTCATAAAACTCTAAAGTGAGACATCTGTTAAAGCTATTTTCCTCCATACATATGGTTTGTTTGAGGGTTTATACTTTTTTTAGCCTTACATATTATCCCATCATTGCTGTGTGCCAGAATAACACATATAGTTAATATGTGTAAGCTGTGTTTGTGCAGTCATGTTTAATAGCTTTCGTATAGAGCTTTTGAGGAAAGAATGTGTTTTGTCATTTCTCATGAAATTAGCATTTTAGAGCAAAACGAGAATTTTAGTAGAATTGCTCCTTGAGACCAAAGGACAGTCTTTATTTCTTATATCATCCACAGTGATAAGTGCTTAATAGGTGCTCAAAATTTGCTTTTGGTTGGCTTATAAATAATGGAATGCTATTTTGTATTCTGTATAGTGCATCAAAGCAGCTCCTGTATTTAAATGTCTTAATTACCTTTAATTGACATTACTATCATCTCATCACTCTTGGCATTGTTTTTCTCTTCTGAGGATAGCCCTTGTTGGCTCTCCCCACTCCAGGTGTTTGTGATATTTATTCAAGGCTTTTACCCATCCCTTTGTTTCTTTTTGTTAGGGTGATTGGGGGAACATGGGGTAATTGTGGGAAGGTAGGCCTGAGGACGGCCTGACTGCCGGTGCTTTTCCATGACTCAGTTCTACTGGGTAATGTTGTTAAAGACTTGAATACCTCAGTTTTATCTTTTATGATTTTGCAAAATACTGATAAATGGCCCCAACAAGCATTCACAAAAATTTTTTAACTCACATTTCTATCTGCGTAGTTTATTATAACACTATGCTTTTTGTTAATTTTAGCACAATTAGCTTCAATACAGTTGGTGATTTCTGTATTACTCTGTCATACTAAATAATGTTTAAAACATGGTTCCAAATATGTGCTATCATCCCTGGCTACAAGATTTAGAACATTAATAACCTGAAACTAGCTATATGTTTATTGTGAAGATTAGGAATTTGGTAGAAAATTATTCAGAAAGTGAAAATGATAACATATTTGTATGTTAATTCATTCCAGAAATATTAATTGAGTGTTTTACCTAGTGTTCTGACTGTCTTGTGATAATATGTGGAATATGAAAATGAAAAAGTAGCCTAATTGCAAAGAGTTTCTAGCTAACTTGGAAAATAATACCTATAGAAATAATTATTGTATTGTCAAAAAAGGCAGTACCTTAAGAGAGACACAGATAAATCCTATTAAAGTTTAAAGTAATACTGTATTAAATTTCTCTGGAGTTATTTGTAGAAACTTCATGGAGAAGGTGTCCATAGAAAGAAATGTCTAAGGTTGGTAAACATCTGGAAACATAATCGGAAATAATGACCTTTTTAAGCAGGGCAAGAAATCCACAAAGAGCAAAGGCATAGTGAAGAGAAATCTCAAGAAATGTTTATGTAACAGGAAGAAGTTAACTTTTACTGGAATAGGAGTTTTTGAGGCTGTGTAATGGAAGAGAGGTAGAAAGTTAGACTGAGGTTTCACAAACTGTTGAACTTGAATACCAGGTTTGTTCAGTAAACTATGGCAGATCATTAGAGCTCTTCAAAGGGCAAAAATATGTCATCAGATCTATGCTCTAGGCATATTGCTTTGGCAATAGATATTGCAGTAAAAATGAGTGGCGTGAGAATTGAGGCAAGGAGAACTCTTAGGAGACATCTGCAGCTGTCCTGGAGAGGGCACTCAGGGACTGTTCTGTCCACTTGGGCTGGCACTGGCAGAGGCCACTCTAGGTCATGCTCTAGCAGCTGGAGGGGAAGAATCAGCCAACCTTGGTTGTTGAATATGTTCTCAAAGGTGACCTTGAAGTAACTTAGCAGGACAGACTCTGAAAATGACTGTATGATTTTTTTAAATGGCAAATGCAAGGGACACAGGGATGAGCACCATTTTGGACATATTGAGCTTAATATACCGGGTGAATGTGACAAGCAATCAATTTCCATCATGTTCATGAGGAGATTTTCAGTTGTTCCTGGAGACACCTGCCTAAGAGTGAGAGAGAGAGACTATGGGGGCCTGAGCTAATGTGGAGACTCCCCTTTCTGTTCCCATTACAGACATGTAATTATAACAACTTTTAACACATAGCCAAGTTCAGAAAAGTCCCCAGATGTCATCAAAGAAAATGTGGCAAGCACGCAGGTTGATGCCACTAGCACATCGGGGTATCTATTCCAGATATGATCCCTAGTGGCTTGGAAATGGGATTTAAATGTCTACATGGTAGAAGATAGATGTTCTGCTAAAACATGGATTTGGAAGTGAGTATTCTTGGAGTCTGGAAGCACCTCCTTGCCAATGCAAAGTCACTGGAACCTGTGCCAGGTATAGTTACGGGTTATGGATTTATGACACATGAGTATTGTGGGAACCCAAATTGAGAAATTAAGGTAGAAATTTGTCCAGGAACTGGTAAAGTCTGCAAGGCAAGAGCAAAAGGAAATTAGTTATCCTTTATTAGGGACGTTTAAATAACTCAAGACTCTCATGGAACTCATAAAGAAACAAAAATCACCGTGAAAAGGCACTCACAGTAAAACTTATAAACCACGTCAGGCAACAAACTATCTAAGAAGAAATAATCAAAGGAAAAAGCAGGAGAACTTGAGAAAAGAAGGAAACAGAACAACCCAAAAAGGAGATTGTGAATTAACCCCTTAAATTTGTATGGAGGGAAAGGAAGAACGTAATGAAAGAAGAGGCCTTTTTGAAAAAAAAAAAAAAAAAAAGATTTGACCAAAAAAAATTTTTGTCTAGAAATGAAAAATACATTTGTTAAATGAAAATGATTAATGATTTCATTGAACAGCAAATTACATACAGTTGGAGAGGGGATTAGTGATCTGGAAATAGGATTTGAGGAAATTGCACTAATGAAAGATAAATTAATAGAAATTTTGAAAGTGAAGTTAAAAGGAAATTCCTAATAGAATTTCCAGAAGGAGAAAAGGGGGTAGATAGATATGAGAGTACATTTGATAAACTAGTACCTTTAGAATTTTCTAGAAAAGAAGAAAAGCATTAATATTAATATTGAAGAAGTATGACAAGTCCTGACATACTCATGGTAAAATGCAGAATATTAGATATAAATAGCTAATCCTAAAAACAGTGGAGAAAAAGTTACTATGAAAGAATTATCATTAGACAGCAAAATTCTCAACAGCTACAACTGAGACTAGAGATACTAAAATAATATGTTCAAAATGGAAAAATGAAATAACAGTCAACCTAGATTCTATACCTGGACAAACTATTACACATTAATGAAAGTGAAATAAAACTATTTGCTGATAGAATAGTCTGCAAAATTCTGCCATTACTGAAAGAACTCCTATAGGATATAGCTCAGTAAAGAGGACATTGAATGAGAAGTAAGGAATGGGATGAAAAAAGAAATGGAGAGTTGGCAGTTTGAGGCTTCAGCAGAGTAGAAACTATTTGGAATAGGTCTGTAAGAAATTTAATCACCAGCCAGTAACAGATGGCTAAAAATGCTGTGGTGGAGGAATGAGGAAATTCCTGAGATTAGATACTGTCAAGTCTGTGTAATATCACTTTTTACTAACGGAAATCAATCAGGCATTCCAGGTGAGTAGTATTGCTAATAGTTGAGTGGTTTTCAATTTTGGTAGAATAATGGAACTTTAAAAATTATTTTAAAATATTACTGGTTGGATTCCATTCCCTAAGTTTCTGAATTGGTTTGGAGTGTGTTCCAACCATCAGGGTTTGGTTTTGTTTTTTAAGCTCCCCAGGTAGGTTCTGTACAGCCAGGGTTGAGAACCACTGTAATAGATTGCTAAAGAAGAGCAGAAATCTAGAAACTGACTTTAGCCACTAGTCAAAGCAGAGTATGTAGCCTTTTCATCATGATCCAGCCCTTTTCACCCTGATGAGAACGGCTCGCTTTGTACTGGTGGTTGGCAAGCTTTTTCTGTAAATGGCCTGATAGTAATATTTTAGGTTTTGTGGGTCAGATGGTCTCCGTTGCAATTACTCAACTCTGCTGTTATAATGCAAAAGTAGCCATGCAAAATAGGTAGACAGATGGGCATGGCTCTGTTCCAATAAAATTTGTTTGCAAAAGAGTGAGGAGCAGGATGTGGCCTGTGGGCCTTAGTTTGCCAACCTCTGCTTTAGAGTGTTAAAGTACACTTAATGGACACAGTTGAGGACCATCACATTTGCTTTGGAGAAAGTAGCCACATGTGTGAAGAGGTTAAAGAAGTGACAGCTCACAAGGATGGAGAAGAGCATATGAGGATGAAATGCAATGGAGTGTGCAGACCAGGCAAACCATAGGCCTGGGAGGATTCAGAGGGAAAACTGGGATAATGCACACAGAAAGAGTTAGGGTTATGACATAACGGGGTAGTTGTAGCCGGGTAGTAAGTTGAGAATACAAGAGAGGTTTGTTTGTTTTCTGTTGGTTTGCATTTGTTGATTTTAGCTTGTTTGATTTTTCACATTTAGAGGGGTGACATGTAAATGGATGGCTTGGATTTTCTATTTAATCACGTCAAGATATTTTGGGTTTAGAATGAGTGTACTTATATTTTCAGCGCGTAATCTATAATCATTGTATCTGAATTGAAAATATTTATCCTTTTTCGTCCTTGGCCACCTTCTCAGTGTTACCTTCACATAAGAACATTTTCTTTGCACGTATCTTGATTAAATTTATACAGATTATCCAAAGAGTAAGCTTAAATTATAGTAATTGAAAGAGCAGAGAGATGTTTCCTGTCCAGCATAACGTCCAATTTTTACTTGAATTTGTCCTCTTTTCTTCTTCCCTGTCCTCATAATTGCTTGCCTGGCTTATGGAACTGCTTATTTATTTTAATTCCAAAGCACAACTTTTATTCACATTTTAAGACTTTTGAAATTAGGTTACATCTTTAGAATCAATGGATATGTATTGAATCATTGAATGTATATTTTATTTCTTTACTTCAAAACCTTTTATGAAATTCATAGTGTATCTTCTAAATGACAGCATCTTAGAAACAAGGAAATAATGGTATTGTCTTCTCTCACGTTTTTGCCTCCATTGTCCTCTGGCAATCACTTCCAGAGTTCCCAAAGAGTTACATTTCTGGAAAACAAATCTGATCTTGTCATTACCTTGCCTAATAATTTTGTGTGCCTCAAAATAATTTTGGGCAGTCTCAAAGTTTCAGACTCCTTGGTGTGGCATTCAAAGGCCTTGTTATGTAAAGCCTTTCATATTCTGGCCCAAAATATTGGATCTCCAGCCTCATTTCCCACCACCCGTTTCTCCCTCATGTGAATTACTTCATTCCTGACAATCAGACACATGATGCATTGTTTTAATAGAAGTATTATACAACCTCTGAGAAAAGTTTAATAAAATGGGATTGGTGTTGAGCTGAAAATAGCTAAAACAGGCTTTTTCTAAAGCTTAATACTTTAAGATGGAAATTGTCCTTGCCGGAAAGGCTTGACTTTGTAGATTAGAGTAAATTGTTGAAGAAGTTTATGGAATATCTTTATTTGGAGCCTAAACACAGACTAGACACTCTTCTGTTTGGGATGATTCAGTACACCCACGGGAGATAAACAAGATGAACTTTGAGGTTGTGGCCAGTTCTAGGAGTTTGGGGATGATTAATGACTGTATCTAAATGAGGCCAAAACATCCAGATGGGAGTGAAGAGAGAAATTCAGTTAGTCATCTACATGCTCTCTCTATATAATTCCAAAGACCTGGATATTTAACAGTTGAGTGTATGTACTTGTTTAAATAATACGATATATTTCACTGGTATTTTGTGTTGAATGTTCATATGTTGCTATAGTATAAACAACCCCATGAAATAAACACCTGTTATCTTATCACCATCTGCCATCAAATGACATATATCAAATTTTAATTTTTAGAAAGGTAAAAATTGCAAGCTAAATTGAAAATACAAAATTGCTTTTGTTTGGTCTGAGAATAAGACAATAATGAAAGAATAGTGTAAATTTCTTATACATTTTTGGCTATTTCTTCATTTGTATAAAATGGAAATTAGGAAATGGCTTATCCACCATAGCAAATTTATATGGCTCTGTATTTTAAATTTAGGTATGTGTCTTGCGCCCTGGGCTGTCCATATGAAGGAGGCATCACGACGCAGAAAGTGACAGAAGTAAGATAGACCTCCGGTTTTTTGGTTCATGGTAAAATGCCATATGTTATTTTAAAAAGTGGGCTATTTTACTTGCTATTTATTGCACCTGCACAACAAACAACAAGGAGAACTGTGGAATGGCAGACATGTTTGCTCACTTTAATAGTTTCATGTTAACACTGAAGACCTGTATATTGGCAATAACTGTTCAAAGTTAAATAACACTTGCGTCTGATCATTTGGGTGCACAGTAGATTATAGTTGTTAAGAATTTGCTTATTGAAGTTCATTTTTTACTTCCTGTTCCTGTTTATTAATTGAAAGGAATGAATACAAAATGCTCAGTCTTGGAGGTTCTATTAGACTATCTCAGTAACTCATTTGTAGATGAAGTATATTAATGTTTATGTGTTAAGGTTGTTAATTTTCATAAATTTAGTAATATGGTCCTGAAGCAGTGACGATGACGTTGTTAGAAAATCAAAATTTAGACAGGATAAACTTTCAGTTTGGCTAAAGCCATTCCTATTTTGTACATTCATTTGAACTTTTGAAATATATTGCAGATTTTTCAGAGATATCCCATGGTCTATTATTTAAGCAAGACCTTTACACGCAGAGGCAAGTGTACTATAAAATAATGAAGCTTAAATTTTTTAGTCCTTCACTTGCATAGAACCCTTCCAAAACTCTGTTATTAATTTGTATTCACAATTACACATTCTTTTCTAAAGAACACTTCCAAAATGGTGTAACTTCAGGCTTCACAAAACCTGGATGCAATTCTGTCTGTACACCAAACCCTTTGTTTTTCTGCCTTTTGCCTCCTGCCATCTCTGGATGGACAACACACACCCTCAGGTTCTTCATTATTTGCACCAGAATGCCTGAGGAGTTGCTGAAGAGAATCATGTGAAAGATCGGAAGCATTAGGAATTCAGGACCAGCAACCTTAAATGGGTCTTCTGTGCTATTCTAATACATTATGTGGCCAACTCACTCTCCATCTCTCTGAAGTGACTACTGCAAACTGCGTTCACCCTATTCAAGCCTCTGGTCCTTCCCCTCATTTACTCCCATTTATTCACCTGCATAGAATCCTTCCCATTGACTCTTGAACATGTTCAAACCTCTTCCATCTGAAAACTTCCTTTATTAATTCAGCATCCCCATCCAGTTATTGACTATCTGCCTCCACCTTCCTACATCTAAACTTCTTCACAGGGCTGTCTACAGTGGTGGTGGCCATTTAGTCATGTGTCACTAACTCTTCATCATACTTCAAGACGACTTCTAGACCCTTCACTCCACTGAGATCCTTCTTTATAAGATCACTAATTAGTGCTTGGGTCAGAAATGCAAGATCGTATTCAGTCCTTGTCTTGACTTCTCAGAAGAATTTGGGACTCATGATCCTTCCCTCCTTCCTGACATCCCTGTGTCCCTTGTATTCCCGTGACACCACACTTACAATTTTCCTCCAGTTAGGTTTCTCCTTTGAAGCCTCATTCTCCTCTACCTGGCCATTAAGAAATTCCGGCATTTAATAGGTAGTTGAGGAGAATGAGCATTATGCTTTTTTAACCCCAGTTTCTGTCCAATAATCGTCTTCTGCCTGGACTAGGTAGCCCTTCTGAGTACCCTTAAACCTGTCTTAAATATTGTTATTGCCTTTCTAAAACATAAATCTGATTATATCACGACCTCTCCAAATTCTCTCATGACTTTGTATTGCACTTATGGTAGAGTCCTCAACCAAAATCCCAAGCTTGGTTGGTTTATAAGACTCTGCAGGGTCTGTCCCACGCCTGCTTCACCAGCTTCATGTAGCCCCATTCTCCCCTGGTTTTTGCTTTGTTATGACCCCTGTTCTTTGCATTTGACATTTTTCCTACCTGGTATGCCCTGTGCATTTTATATTTCAGCTGCCTGGAACATATCAGCCTTTGCATTTGATATTCCACCTGGAACATTGTTCTCATACACTTGTTCTCACCCACTTCAACAAGTAAATGCTTACTACATCTCAGGCCCTCCTGCTTGACAGACCTAGGCCAAGTTCCTTCGCCACATGCTCTTAAAATCCTGTTTCTTTGTTTAAAAATTCTTATGTTAGCTGTATTTACACATTCCTGAGTGGAATTGATTAAAGTCTGTCCTTACTTGACCCCCAGCTGCATAACAGCATGAACCATCTCAATATTTGTATCCCCATTATATTCGAGCACTTAGCATGGTGCCTGGCATAAAACAGGCACTGAAGAAATACATAATAAATGAATTAATGAGTGATCACCTGCCAGAATTTGTACAAAGTGATCTCCATATATTCTTATTTCATTTTTACAACCAAACATGTCATTATTAACATCAACATTATTATTGTAATTTTTAAAAATTAATAAGGCTTAGAAAATATGCTAAGTAAGGGTGTTTTGGCATTTGTATTTTACAGAGTAGGGACTGAGGCTTATAAAGGTTACTCTTCTGCCGAGTATCACATGTCTAACATGTGTGGCAGCTATTTAAATCCAAACCTGTCTGTTTGCAGAACCCATGTCTTTGTCAACATACCATGCAGCCCTCATGCAAAGTCACATTGCTCTTTGAATGTAACGTTAGTTATTCAGCTTGAAGGGAACTTGTAATTTACCTTGCACAAGTGCATCCATTTATGAGCCAGAAAAATTAAGCCAGAAATATTGTGATGCTACCAATTACAAAGCTAGTCAGTAACAGAGCTGAAATTGCTATTGATCTTTCTCGACCCCTAATCTAATGCCTTGAGAAAGACTACCTTCAAAGTAAATTTGCAATGCTTCTGTTTGATTAAAGGGTTGAGGAAGCAAGCCCCCTATAATTGGAATGGTAGCTTATGGTTTCATAATTGAACATGTAGATAAATAGTTATGACTCTAAGACAAACTTGAATATTAGAAAAAGATAATTGCAGTGATGTCATTCCAAATTTTATGCAATGCTTAGAATTTAGTGAGCAAGGAAAAGGACCAGAAAGCTGAAATATGTTTCCCATGGATACGTAACTGATCTTGGTTGTGACTTGTACATCTAGGTGATGTTCGCTAAGGAGACCCAGGGTTTGAGTCTGTTCATTTCCATTGTTTTACTAGCTTTTCACCTTTCCCAATAGGTGTCTAAGAGATTGTATGGCATGGGCTGTTATGAGATCTCGCTGGGAGACACAATTGGAGTGGGAACTCCAGGAAGCATGAGAAGAATGTTGGAAAGTGTCATGAAAGAAATCCCATCAAGCGCTCTCGCTGTTCACTGTCATGACACATATGGACAAGCCCTAGCAAATATCCTTACGGCACTTCAGGTATTTGGTATTACTTGTGTCTGTGTGTAAAGGTCTATATCCTTATTTGTAATATAAACACGTTAAGAGCTTTAATGAGATAATATTTATAAATTGCTATGACTACACTGTTTAAACAGTGCCTGCCACGTGGCAAGCACTCAGGAAATATTTGTAAATTGCACATATTTTCTAGGGCAACGATATCTCTTATTAGTGTTAATTTGATTTGATAAAATCCCTGAATTCGCTCTTTTTAAAGTATTAATCCTCTTAGAGCTATGTCTGCTTTTTTCAACTCCCATATGCTCTCAGCCATAAAATTTAATAGACTGAAATATGATGGCATTTTGAGGAGCACAAAGCACAAGGATAGTAGAGTGCACTGTTGCAATCATGTAACTCATGCTCCTCTTGATAATTTGGTGCTCCGTGATGAGAAGATATGGTGCTGAAACATAGAATACTTTGTTTAAGATGTTTTCCTGATGTTGGCAAGCATACTTTTGAAAGAACCCCTGGTTTTTATCAAGTATATTCTGTTAGATGATCAAAACAAAGAGATTTAGAAAGTCGGGGGATGAAGAATTTCTTATTCAGTCCTAGTGATAACTCAGTGATTTTGAATGTATTTAAAAGAATAAATATAAATAGCATTTGAAGGGTATTATTTTCAAACTAATGTTAGTTTCTTAAATGTGGCTAAAATTAGATTCATTTGATGTTCTTAAAACCCAAGATTTTGACAACTAAAGATAAGACTAAATGAAAGCTTTTTGATGCGGTTGAAAATCAATATGTAAAGCTTAGTGTCACAGTCCTAAAGTGTACAGTTGCTTGGCAGAAGTTAAAAAACAATGTGAAGATCAAGCCCCACAAGGGCTTATTCTGATTTTGTAACATATGTGCACAAATCCTTATTTATCCTCTGGAAGCAGGCAAGGAACGTTGTATTGAATTAGAAGAGAAAATGATATCCCATGGACTTTTGGGCGTGGGAATTTTTACAAATTCCCTTCCCTAGGTATTCTAGTTTCTAAAACAATAGAGAACTAGGCATCACTTCGGGATTCTGTGTTCAGCTCCTCTGTAACTTATTAAGTGTTCCTGACCAGCAAGTTCCTAAAAAGGTCTGTTTGTGTGTGTGTCTCTCTCTCTCATTTCTCTATATGGATATATCGTCTATATGGTAACACTTGGACTCATATTTTATTCATGTAGCATATTTTTTATATAATTAATGATAGGTCAGTTCTTTGGGCTACAGGGCGATAGTGCAAAATCTGGGAACCTAGACTTCTGCTTCTGGAAACTGTCTTCCTCTTGAAAATGTCCATGTGCCGAGTATTGTGATACCCCATTGTGATTTTAATGGTTAAGGAAAGCCTATCCATCTGAAGAAGTAATGTTTAAAGTCAGATGTAAGCAATGAGGAGGCACTAACTCCAATAACGTGTGTGTGTATCTGTGTGTTTGTGTGTTTGTGTGCGCACCAGTGTGTGAAACAAATAGTTCAAGCAGATGAAACTAGTTGGGCAAAAGGCCTTGGGAGAGGGGAGGATCATGCCTCAGGAACTGAAGAAGACTAATGTATTCAGAGGAGAAGCTAAGCTTTCTGACATTTGCTGAACGAGTTGAATTGCAAAGTCTCTATTTACAAAGAGGTGAGGACTGAAATCCTGGGGCATTTGCCCATCCTGTAGCAGCCACTCAGGGGATGGGAAACAACCTTGGGGCCCAGTAAAATGGGGAGCATGGATGAGAACCTATATAAGGCTGAAACCCCCAAAATACCACACCCTCAGTCAAAGGGTGAACCCCCCCAATATTCCCCTCACAAAGGGAGAAGGCAAGCACATTCATTTTCAGGGCCTTGAGTATGGGGAGAGGAGAAATCCAGTCTCTGCTTGTATATCATAACCTTTTGTTGACCTTCATGTGGGTTTAGGGTTCCAGTTCACATTGCCTGCAGACTTGGAAAGACCCAAGTGGATAAATTATTTTCAAATGGTTGTGGGTTAGTAGCACCTACAGGTGCCAGGAAGAATATAAATCTTTTCTGATGGAAGACATCTTCAACTTAAACTGAGCTATTTAGGGTGTGTGTCTGTGTGTTGTGTGTCAGGGGAGGGGTGGATAGTCTGCTCTTCAGCAGCTCGGTGGTAGTTAGTAGGAAGTGGGTCTACAAGCATCTGCCACTGTGTCTTCTGTTCTTTGACTGTGTGCGCAAGCTCTAGGTATATGTGGGAGGCAAGAAGGCAGGAGGGAAGTTAGGGACCTGGGAAAGCAAGAGTGTTTTTCCAGGTCAGTGTTCCGTGGCCCCAGAGCTTAAGATGTAGCTTAAGTGTGAATGGGTGGAGAAGAGGGTAACAGTGGCTTGTATAAAAAGCAACCTGACAGGAAACCTGAGGGGCTAGTTAACATGAATGATTGAGGAAATAGTTAAAAAGCAGAGACCTGCTGAGGAAGCTAAAAGTTGGAGGGGTAGAGTTTTTTGTGTTTTCTGCTGTTAACTTTGGTATAGTTTGATGAGTCAGTGACAGCATAAGAAAGAAATATACTACTGCTACTCTCTTTGGAACTGAATGTGGCTGAGACAACCTTTAAATGTTTGGAACTTTTATGTTCCTAAAGATAGCCGAATGTGGTCCTGGAGCGTCACTGCAAACACACCTTGGTACTGCTCCCAGGCAGCACCTAGTAAGGTGGTGTCCTCGAGTCCTCTTTTCCTTTTGTCATCTCACGTCTTCTCCTTAATGATAGCAACAACAACAAAATGAGCAAGTTTACCTTTAGTGGAGGAGAAAAAATGTCTTGGAAAAAACTGCCAGGGCTTAAATGGAAGAGAAGTCAGAGAAAGTCTCGCTTCATTATGAGCAGGGTAACCTTGGCTTCAGGAAGCAGTGGACGTACCTCAGTTTTCGAAATGGTATCTTTGAAGTGGCTTCTAGTAAAATTGGTGATGGCTGTGGAGTGGATAGCATTTGCTTTCATTTAGGGGTTGAGACATAGTTTACAGTGCTGCAAACTGGAGGTTAATATTAAGACAAGGAGACGTGGAATAGTGGAAACTTGGC
This sequence comes from Equus caballus, assembly GCF_041296265.1. NCBI lineage: Eukaryota > Metazoa > Chordata > Mammalia > Perissodactyla > Equidae > Equus > Equus caballus. Next base: position 56,175,272 of record NC_091703.1, on the reverse strand, counting down.
CACAGAGGTAGAAAAGAAAGGAGAGTTATAAATGGACCATCCCCCCAGTCTGGAAAGCACACAGTAACTGTGTAGTAGACAGATCTTTCTTGGGTTCCCAGGTTTTATTGTATTTTTTTTTATTACTTAAACATATGACTTATAGGACTGTAGATGGTTGTATGGGAGTCAAGAACTCATAATCATCACATATTATTTAATATAGAGAAATAATTCTGAGACTATAGATTTAAGTGCAGGATATTTATAACCACTCAAAACCGAAAGAGCAAGAAAATGAGGTGATAAAATGTACAGCATTTTAATAATGGAAGAAACGTACACGGCCCAATATACTTGTCTTAATTTTCTGTGTAAAAATTGAGACTCACCCTCCTGCGTAATCCCAAGTACCTGAGTAAAGCACCAGTGAACAAACTGTTTAGCCTACTGAATACCAAACAATTGCACAGTCTCTGTTTTTCTCCACTCAAGTGATTTGAGTCTTCATAATTGGGTAAAAACAGAATGAAACAAATGAGATCCAATACCTCAAATACAGTATCCCGTTAATTGGTAGCATACAGACAAAGCACAATAGGCAATATTTGGCTTTCTCCTAAAGAAAGAAGACGTGCCTTTTTACTTTTAAACTTAATAGACTCTTAGCTAACGTGCCCTTCCTCATAATGTTTTTCGTATATTTATTGTTCTCCTTTAGAAAAAGCAAATTATTTACCTAATTTTTACATCAAAGCATTCATTTCTTTCTTTTTTTTTTTTTGAGGAAGATTAGCCATGAGCTAACTGCTGCCAGTCCTCCTCTTTTTGCTGAGGAAGACTGGCCCTAAGCTCACATCCGTGCCCATCTCCCTCTATTTTATATATGGGATGCCTGCCACAGCATGGTTTGCCAAGCGGTGCCGTGTCTGCACCTGGGATCTGAACCAGCGAACCCCGGGCCCCTGCAGCGGAATGTGTGCACTTAACCGCTGTGCCACTGGGCCGGCCCCTCGAGGAGAATTTTAAAAATTCTAATCACTAGCCACATGAGTCTCTCTGTTCTCAGGTCTGTATTGTAGAATGCATACCATGATGTCTGCCTCCTCAAATTACACCAAATTGAGATGAGATGCAATTTCTAGAATGATTTCTGTGGCAACAGTACATTTGGTTAATACCTACTATTATTACACCAATTACAATTAAAACTACTACTAATAACAATGATACTAACTCTTATTACTCTTTCTGTGAGTAGAGCCAGTAAAGCATTGTGTTACAAATGTGTTTTGTAAATACAAGCATTAGATATTGTTCATTTCATCATCATCTGTTAAAGAGCTAAACAGAAATCAATGAGCAAGAAAGAAAACAAAAAGTTGAAAACCGGGTGTTCCTACAGAGGTTTTAGAAAATGCAGCATAAATTTATTCAACAGATATTTGTTTTATCAGACACTGATGTAGCTGTCAGATTCACATGTTAAAGGCTCTGAGCAGTACTGCTCTGAAGAAAACTGTTTTAGTTTAACTCAGTATTTCTAAAAGCTTTTTGATCATGAAATAGGTTTTTTTTTTTTTTTTTTGCTACACAATTAGCTTTCTACAGCATGGCATCCTGTTGGAAAATATTCTCATAGGAAGGTGGGGTAATGTGTAAGTTATCATTAAAAAATAAATAGGTAGATAAAAGAGGACAAGAAGTCCAGCAGAAATTACCACCATCCACTTCTCGTGTGTACACACAGGGCTCCTGAGCCATAAAAGTCAGTGAGAAAAAGATGAACCAAGGCCCTTCTATATATTTTTTTCAAGTTGTTCAATTGCCTACATCAGTGATGAAAAATGAATAAACATTTGAATAATTTTGTTTTCTTTATGTCCAACGTCTTTTAATTAATATAAACTTCTCTCTGGTTTTGGCAATAGGTGACCAATTAGTTTTTATTTTCAGAGATAACGTAATTTTTATCTATTTCTACATATCCACAGGTATTTAAAGGGTAGTTGAGAAAAGCTGCTTCTGAGCTTGATGGCTTTAAAGTGGTATTCAATTAATCAACGTTGAGAAATAATACATGAAATTCTTCTGTAATTTGCTAAAAATGAAAGTATTTAATCTTTCTATAGTAGATTACGCTTAGATCATAAACTTGAAGCTCACCAAGAAAGAAAACATGTCCAGAACTTCTCTGCAAGTCATCCCTGCTCATCAAATAAGTAAATGTTATAAAAATTGAAAATCAGGGTTTTTCTACTTAAAGTCTGATTAGGCAGAAAAGTAAAGAAGAAAGGACACAGAATTCATCAGCAGAAGCTTTTGTCTGTCTTTGTAATCATGGTTTCACTTTTTTTTTTTTTATCCTTGTTTCCCCTTATATCAGCTCCTTTAATTTACATTTGATTGACGTTCCAGGAGCAAGGAGGAGGCGTGAGGAATAACGGTTATACCTTGTGATCTCCGTTCCACAAGTCACAGCTCATAGGATCCAGGAGCATCCCTAACACATGATAGATAATTAGACTCTCTCTCTTGGGACCCAGAGGCTGAGTCAGAGGTGGAGCTCTGGGGAGCAAGTGTGTCCAGAGCAGCAGAGTCAGGGGCTGTGCCGCTGAGAGAGAAGATGGAGAGAGAGCTGCCTGATGACTTTTCCCTCCCCACGAGGCTAAGTGTTGTGCTTTCTGCTTCATTTTATGGAAATTCTCCACTGTCCTCTCAATGTGCGTTTTTCTTTTTCACTTAAGACTTACAAACAACGTTATGCTAAGACATTGACCTTTCTATTATCTACAAAATGTGATATTGGGAAAGTCTCATATTTTTCTAGATTCCCGTTTCCTCATATGCAAAGTCTGTTACACTAGAAGATAAATCAAAGTATGTGTTCATATGTCTTTTATGAAATTTTCTTCATCCGTTCAAAGCATAGTTAATCAAAATATCTTGTTTGCTCTTCTTAGCAATTTTGACTTTATTAGTGTGACCATATTAATCTGAAAATTAGATTAATGGCTGTCTCTTTGTCTTTCCCTCTGATTGCACCAAAACAGCAATCCAGGGCTGAAGCTGTTATTTCATTTTCTTTGTGTATAACAATATAATTTTTGAATAATGAAGACAGACCTATCCTAGTAAATTTTTACCTTTTTTTTTGGCGAGGAAGATTGGCCCTGAGCTAACATCTGTTGCCAATCTTCCTCTTTTTGCTAGAGGAAGATTGTTGCTGAGCGGACATCTGTGTTCATCTTCCTTTGTTTTGTATGTGGAATGCTGCCACAGCGTGGCTTGATGAGTGGTGTGTAGGACCACACCCATAATCCGAACTCACCAACCCTAGGCTGCCTAAGAGGAGTACGTGGACTTAACCACTACACCACCAGCCTGGCCTCAATTTTTACCTTTTTAAAAAAAACAACCATTTTTAATTTTAAATGAATCCTTGTTGCTATCATCACCTTCAAGAAAAAAATAACATCTGTTCATGCAATTATTTTCTTCTCAATCTCGTCTTTCTTCTCTTTAGGACTTAACTTTGGCTTTTATGTTATTGGTGGGGATGGAGCCAGGATATGATATGATTCTTCCCTTGGCCTAAGAGGTGGAAATTGCAAAACTCACTATCTTTTTGAGCGTTTCTCATCCATTCTGCAAATGTCTCATCTTATTGTTTTAATCTTGTTTTTAATATCTTGTTTTCAACCAAGTACTTGTCCTATCTCTCTCAGCACATGTGGCTTTAATGTGGAAAGCTTGTTGTTTTGCTCTATTGTTTGTATAAAGACACATTAAGCTTTTCATTTTCTAATTTCCTTTCTCAATTTTTTCTCTGTATAAAATGCATATTTACAAGGATGCTTTATGCACATACTCTCTTGCCTTGAATGTAATGTGACAAAGACCTTTTCTTTTTTGAATATTGGTTTGAAATTGGTCAATTTGTTATTGAACAAGAAGTATTATTCTCATGACTGTTTTTTGGCTTACTCTAACATAACCAGTTAATGGTTATGTGCCCAGCACTAAAAACTAAAACAAGTACACACATGAATACACACACACACACACACAAAATTGGAGCCACTGATAACTGTAATAGTCAAAAGTCAAGAATCCTTTGGCTTTATTGTTCGAGTGACTTTCTCATATGTTGCTGAATGTTTCTAGTTCTGGATTTGAATGAGGCAGACATAGTATATGCTATTAGATCATACTGGCTCATTTTTATTAAATTACTTCTCACTTTAGAACACCGAACTTATTTAAAAGTACCAGTAAAGGTTAGCTTCAAGACTGAAAACAGTGGAGAATGAGGAACTCAGTAAGTGCAAGTCAAACGTGGAACCCAATCTGGAAGCTACAAAGCTTTTTTTTTTGTTCCATTTATTGATAAATCTCTTCAATATAGAGCAGAATATAAAATGGAAATTATATCTATCAATTCTGACCATGAAGAATTATCTTATGAATTATTTAAAACTATTTAACCAAAAAATATTTATTGGCTACCTTCTGTGTGATAGCCTCTGCTATGGGGTATAAATCACAAGAAAGAAGCAGGGTAAAACACCATCAGTTGGCTCAATAACTTTTTCATCTATCAAATAAAATGTGGAAATCATGTCAAACTTCTTAGGCATTTAGTCAAGTTAAATTCAAAAAATTGTATATAAAATTTATAAAATTGATTTAAATTTTTAAAAACCTATATGAGTTGTAATAACTGTAAGAATCAGATTATGATTATATATTTCTACTAAAGGCTTCAAATTAAGTAAAACTTTTTGGAATAATGGTGCCTTTTTCCCTCATTTTATTGAGATATGATTGAAATACGTCACTATATAAGTTTAAGGTGTATAGCATAATGGTTTTGCTTACATATATTGTGAAATGATTACTGCAGTAAGTTTAGTTAGTATCCGTCATCTTATATAGACATAATAAAAAGAAAAAGCAAAAAAAGAAAGCAACATTTTTCCTTGAGATGAGAACTCTTAGGATTTACTCTCTTAACAACTTTCATATATATCATACAATAGTGGTAACTATAGTCCTCATGTTGTACGTTACAGCCCGAGTACTTATTGATCTTAAAACTAGAAATCTGTACCATTTGATCACTTTCCTCTAATTCCTCCTGCCCTGACACCGTACCTCTGGTAACCACAAAACTGCTCTCTTTTTCTATGAGTTTAGTCTTTTGGTTTTTTTTAGATTCCGCATACAAGTGAGATCATACAGTATTTGTATTTCCTGTCACTTAACCTAATGCCCCTCAAGGTCCATCCACAGTGTCGCAAGCAGCAGGATTTCGTCATTATTTATGGCTGAAAAATATTCCATGGTATATATACCACAGCTTCTTTATCCATTCATCCATCAGTGGGCGCTTAGCTTGCTTCCATGTCTTGGCTTTTGTAAATAATGCTGTAGTGAACATGGAAGTGCAGATAGCTTTTGTGTGTGTGTGTATGTGTGTGTGAGGAAGATTGGCCCTGAGCTAACATCTGTGCCAATCTTGTTTACATTTAACATAATTATTCACAGGTAAGAACTTACTATTGCCACTTCCTCAATTGTTTCCTGGGTTTTGTAGATCCATTGTTTCTTATCCTGCTGTCTTTTTTGTGTGTTTTGATGTTTTTTGGTATCAGCATACTTTGAATTCATTATCACGATCTTTATATAATTTCTACAGATGTTTCCCTGTGGTTACCATGAGGCGTACATAAAATATCTTAAAATTGTAGCTCCCTATTTTAAACCAGTAACAACTTCAGTAGAATTCCTATGTTTTGCTTTTACTTCTCCTCCCCCTCACATTTTAGGTTATTGATGTTAGATATTTTTTATATTTTGTAACTAATAACAGATTCTTATAGTTGTGGATGTTTTTACGGTTTGCATTTTAACCTTTAATCTAGAGTTGAAAGTGAATTACGTACCACCATCACCATATTACAGAATCTAGCTTTGATTATATATTTACCGTTACCAGTGAGATTTATACTATCTTTTTGTGTTTTTATGATGCTAATTAGTGTCCTTTTACTTACACTCAAAGTCCCTTTAGCATTTCTTGTACCTTTGGTCTCGTGGCAGTAAACTCCCTCAGCTTTTATTTGCTGGGGAAATTCTTTCTCTCCTTCATTTCTGATGGACAGCTTCACTGGGTGTAGAATTCTTGGTTAACAGTTTTTTTCTTTCAATATTTCATATGTATCATTTCATTCTCTCCTGGCCTGAAAATTTTCTGTTGATAAAGTTTTACAATCGTTCCTGTTCTGTTATTTTCTTTGTTCTCTTGCTGCTTTTAAATTTCTGTTTTTGACTTTTGACAATTTAATTGTAGTGTGTCTCCATGTAGCCCTCTTAATGTTCATTCAATCTATTTGGGGTCCTTTGGTCCTCGTGGGTCTGGATGTCCATTTCTCTCCCCAAGTTTGTAAATTTTTCAGCTGTTATTACTTTAAATGTATTTTCTATCATTTTCTCTTTCTCTTCTTCCGCTATTCCCATAATGTGAATATTATTTCTTTACATTGTGTCTCATAGTTTCATAGGCTTTCTTCACTCTTTTTCATGCTTTTTTCTTCTGCCTCTCTGATTGGATAATTCCAATGTCCTCTCTTTCAGGTCATAGATTCTTGCTTCTGCATATTGGGATCTGTTTTGGAAGCTCTCTATTGAATTCTTCATTCATTGTACTTTTTGACTCTAGTATTTCTGTCTTATTTTTTTTTCCATTGGTTTCTATTTCTTTGTTGAACTTCTCATTTTGTTCATGCATTTTTTCCCTAAATTTGTTTAGTTGTCTGTGTGTTTTTATAGTTCATTAAAGTTAAGAGGATTATTCTGATTTTTTTTGTCTGGCAGTTCATATGTCTCCATTTCTTCAGGGTCACTTTTTGGAGCTTTTTAGTTTCCTTTGGTGGTGTCATATGCACTTGATTTTTCAAGATCCTCACTTCCTTACATTGATGTCTGTGCATTTGAGTGAGCTGACTCCTCTTCTAGACTTTTACAGGTTTACTTTGGCAGAGACCCTTCTTCACCAGTGAGCTCAGTTTGGGTTTCTGGGGGTGTCTTCTGGTAATGTTCTTGGACAGATGAGGCCTGCTATTAGAATCTATTATGGAGTCAGGCACCTGTTCAAGCTCTGCAGTCAGGGGTAGGAGTATGTGCTTCTGCCTGAGAAATTTGATAGGAGTGCTGGCTTGGTTCCCTGCCCAAGTGAGGCTGTAAGATGGGCTCCAGAGTTCTCTGGTCAGCCTTACTAGATGGTTGCGACTGGGTTCTATACTCGCCTTCCCTGTCCTGGCAGGGCAGCAGGACAAGACCCTGGGCCTCTATGGCTTGTTATTTGGGGACCCAAATCAGACAAGAGTTATATGAATTCCCTGGTCAGGTGAGGCCTCTGGTTTTGCTCTGCTGTCAGAGAAAGCCACAGGCTGTGCTCTCTATTCAAGTGCCACTGTAAGCGGGGCTATTGGATGGGCTACACAGCTTTCTGTGTGCTCTGCTTAGGTTCCCTGGTTGGGCAGGCTGAAGGCTGTATTCAACATAGAGTAGGCTAAGAATTGTTCCCCATCCTGGGCATAGCAGAAGAAGCAGCTCTAAAGCCAGTAAGGCTCTTTGGGATGCGAGTCGGTTTGAGTAAAGACCATAAACAATTTTCATGGCTGAACAGGGCCATTGCATTTGCTCTGCAGACTATCAGCTGTGCCCACCCACCTCTTGGCTCAAGCATTTTCAGTTTATGCAGCTTCCTGGTGTTCTCACCAGCCCTTCTAGTCACATAGGCTTTCTAGTTGGGAGAGGCTGGAAGCTACCCTCAGACAGGGAAGTTCCCCTGTCTGGGTGTAGCAGGGGAACCACCTCCCTACCCCCAACCCCTGGTACAGGCTTTGCTCTCTGGGCAGTTAGCTCTGTCCACTTACCTCTCTGCTTGAGCTTTGCTAGGTTATACAGCTTCCAGGTATTCTTGCCAACCCTTCTAGTCAGATGGGTCCAGGGGTCATTCTCTACAATTGGTGGGGCTGTAACTTAGTCCCCTGGCATGGGCAAATCAGGCACTAGTGCTGTCAAAACTCCTTGTTTAATGACCCAAATCAGGCAGACCTGCACGCTGCCAAGTTCCATGGTCAGAGTGTACCATCAATTTGGTTCTGCAGGTGAGGACAGCCACTACTGGGGACTACTACTTGGCCCTGCAGGTGTGAACTGGGTCTGCCGAGATCTGAGTGCTGGTTGTTGCAAGCCCCTCCCCCTTTCTCTGTCACAGTCAGATTCCCAGTGGTCGAAGCCTGCAGATTCTCAGTGCAATTCCCCTGGGGCAAAACCGGAGTAGGAGCTATTATGAAGCAACCCACAACACTGAGGGGGCCGGTGGGGGGGGGGGGGAACGCTGCATGTCTCCCCTGGGCTTTCTTTTCCCACTGAATGAACCATAGGCTCAGGGGAGTCCTCTCCGTGTGGTGCTGTGCCTGCCTAGCAGAGGGGCAATGCAGTCAGTGTAGCCATTCCTCTTATCCTTCTCATGCAGTTCCTCTTCCTCTGTGTGGCGTGGGGGAGTGCTTCAGCCTCTTTCCCATGTCCTGGGATTCTCTCAGTGATGTCTTATCCATGAATAGCTATTAGTTTTTGTTCTTGTGAGGGGGAGTTAAGTCAGAAATGACCTATGTTGCCATCTTGGGGATGTCACTTCTCCTATTGGTTGGTTTTTAGTGGTTAAAAAATTATGGTAATTTGTAAATATTTGGAGAATATAGAAAAGCACAGAGAAAAATTAAAGTCATGCATTGCTTAGCAATGAGGATACATTCTGAGAAATGTGTCATCAGGCGATTTTGTCATTGTGCAAACACCATAGAGTGTACTTACACAAACCTAGATGGTATAGCCTAATACACACCTAGGCTATATGGTACTAATCTTATGGGACCATATACATATAATCTTCTATATATGTTGTTGACTGAAATGTCGTTGTGTGTGCATAACTATACTTATAGTCCCACCACACAGCTTACATTACTACTAGTTATTAAAATGCGTCATTCTCGTATATATAAAGATATATCTATCTAGATATCAAGACTATATATACATATATATAATGAATGTTTTTGATAGTGTATTAAGCTAAAATTTGAATTGACTTCACAATGAATTACATGTGGAGCATAAGGGAAGGATAGGAATCATAGATGCACCAAAGTCTTTACCTGCACAACCAGGAGAAAGAATTGCCATTAACTGAGATGGGAAAGGCTATGAGTGGATAACATTCGGGGGTGAAGATCAGGATTTCAGTTTGAGGCATGTTGTTTTTGAGAAATCTACTAAACATCTAGATGGAGATGTTGAGTAGGCAGTTGGATATATAATAATTGGCTTTTGGTAAGGAGTCTTTGCTAAAGATATAAATTTAGAAGAAATCAGCATATAGATAGTATTTAAATCCAAGGGAATGCGTGAGATGGTGGGTAGAGAAGAAAAGAGGACCAAGAGTGGAGCGCCAAAACATTACATCATTAAGAGATCAGAGAGAAGAGGGATATCGAGGAGACTGAGAAATAGTGACTCATAAGGTTGGAGAAAATCAAGACAGTTTTGAGTCCTAAACTCTAAAGGAAGAAGTATATCAAGGAAGCAGAGGAGATCAATGTGTTAAATGCTGGGTAAAGTAAGATGAGAACTAAGGATTGACAATATTGTCTTCTCTTTATGGCTTCTGCCTTTGGAATTTTGCTTAGAGGCACCTTCAATACTCCAAAATTATATACATGATTACCTATCTTTTCTCTGGCTTCATTTCTGACAATTAAATCTTTAATCCAAGTGTGCTATATTTTTATTCATGCTGCAAGATAGGAATCTATTTTTTATATAAACACATTACTATCCATTCATCACATAACCCATATTTTCCTCACCAGTACAAAAATGTTCAGCTATGACACATACTATGTTTTTATGTTATTGAGTCTATCTCTAGAGTTTCTATTCTACAATAACATTAGCTGGCATTTATTGAATTTTTAAATCGTGTTTTACCTGAATAATCTTATTTTGTCCTCACAACAATGCTATGAAGTAATTTTTTATAACTTTTTTTTTCGTAAGGCAACTGTGGCTTACCAAGTTTAGGTCAGTATCCAAAGCCCCCTGCTTGAAAGGGGATAGAAGCAGGATGCCAACCCACTTTATCTTGGCTCTTCCTGTCCCTTTGGTCTATTTGTTTTTCATAAGTGCCATACTTTTAATTAACATGGCTTTATTAGATTTTAAATTTGATATGGCATGACCCCTTTCTTTAGTCTTTCTATCAAGCCCTTCTTAATTATATCTATACATTTCTTTTGTCTGATTGAATTTTAACTAAATTTGACCAAAATCTCATAACCAAAATATCCGTTACATTAAGTACATAGATTAATTTAGAGAGGATTGACTTAAGAATATTATCTCCCTGTCTAAGAATCTGCCATGTTTTTCCAATTATTCAGGTTGTTGTTTGTATAAAAGTGAAATATCATTATTTTCCTTCTATAAAGGCCTACAAATTTAGACTTCTTCCCTGGTTGAGAATCACTGTAATATGTGCTTGTTTGTCTTCCTGATTTTGAATTTCTCCTTCCTTGTGTTCTATCAATCTCTCTTCCTCCCTTCATTCAGAAACTATAAGTCTCCCCAAGGCTCATTTTCTCATTAATCAGGAATATTTCTTAGAACATTCTTCTATTTAGTTGTGCTTAAAACATTTAAATTTATTTATATTAAATGTATGAATATCTTGACCTATTTGTTGGGGAAAGACTTTCCTTGCAGGATATGGAAAATATGTTTTGACACCAATTTCCTAAGATAACAAAGTTGAGGTTTGAAGAGGATGCTTTGAGAATTGTATTCTTTTTACTTTGAACTCATAGTAACTACAGATAACTAAATAAAGCTCACATTTCTTAGTAAAATGTTTTCAGTTCAGTAAACATTCTTAAAGGAAACTTGCTTCACTAACCAAAACCCACTGTTTTCATTGAAGGGCCAAATTAAAAGAATACTGTTTCTATTTTGTAAAGAAAGAAAATCTTATTTTTCTACATAGAACATTTTGGAACACTTCCCCTTGAAAATATACAAGACTTTATAGATAACAGACCTTAGAGTGAAAAATATTAGTACCCACATCAGCAGAAAGAAGGCCAAGAGAGTTATCCACAGCCAAGTCTACTAAAAAACAAAATAAAATGTTGAAAAGAAGAGGGACTCATTTTGATTGCTAAGACAGAACTTCAATAAAGAGGTGAAGACAACTTTCTGAATTTTATCCTATTTTATTATTGCCTCATTTGCTTAAAGACACAGAACTTTCCCCAAGGATTAACAGTCCCCAGTGTGTCTGAGACCATGTTAATCCAAAGTATTTGTCATTTAGAAATGTTAAGGTCTGCCATCCTGGTTATGGTGTTTGTTTTATTATTTAAAATCATGGTATCCTGCTGCAGGATCAGGAAACAAGAAGTGTGTTCCTGTCTGAAATAGAAGACACAAATAAATATAAAGCTATTCCATGTTCATGGGTTAAAAGAAGTAATATTGTTAAAAGGTATATACTACCAAAAGCCATCTGTAGATTCAAACCAATCACTATCAAGATTCCAATGGCATTTTTTTCAGAAGTAGAAAAAATAATCCTAAAATTTATGTCTAACCTCTAAAGACCCCAAATAGCCAAAGGTATCCTGAGAAAGAAGAACAGAGCAAGAGGTATGACACTTGCAGATTTCAAGCTATATTATAAAGCTATAGTCATTAAAACAGTTTGGTACTGACATTAAAACAGACAGATAAATGGAACAGTATTGAGAGCCCAGAAATAAAACCAAGAACATATGATAACTAATATTTGACAAAGCAACCAAGAATATGCAGTGGAGAAAAGACAATCTCTTCAATAAGTGGTGCTTGGAAAATTGAAACTAGACTCCTATCTTACATCACTCACAAAAATTAACTTGAAATGGATTAAAAATTCAAGCTAACACTTGAAACCATGAAACTCCTAGAAAATATAGGAAAAAAGATTAACATAGGTCTTGGCAATGCTTTTTTGGATATAACACTAAAGCACAAGCAACAAAATAAAAAGTGAACAAGTGGGACTACATCAAACTAAAAAGGGTCAGGGCCAGCTCAGTGGTTTAGTGCTTAAGTTCGTGCACTCCACTTCAGTGGCCTGGGGTTTGCAGGTTCAGCTCATGGGTATGGACTTACACACTGCTCATCAAGCCATGCTGTGGCAGCATCTCACATACAAAATAGAGGAAGATTGGCACAGATGTTAGCTCACAGACAATCTTCCTCAAGTAAAAAGAGGAAGATTGGTAACAGATATTAGCTCAGGGCCAATCTTCCTCACCAAAAAAAAGACAGTTTCTGCATAGTAAAACAAATAATAAATGAAGTGAAAAGATAATCTACAGAATGGGAAAATATATTTGCAAAACATATATCTGATAAAGGGTTAATATTCAAAATATATAAAGAACTCATAAAGAAGATATATGAAAGACCAACAGGTACATGAAAAGATGGTCAACATCACTAGCCATTAGTGAAATGCAAATCAAAACCACAATGAGATACTACCCTCATGCCTATTAGAATGACCAGCATCAAAAAGACATGAAATAAATACTAGTGACGATGTGGAGAAAAGGGAACACTTTGCACCGTATTTTGGGATTATAAACTGGTATAGCCACTATGGAAAACAGTATGGAATTTTCTCAAAAATTTAAAAATAGAACTACCACGTGATCCAGCAATTCCACTTCTGGGAGTACGTCTGAAGGAAATGAAAACGCTAGCTCAGAAAGACATCTGCACACCCATGTTCATTGCAGCATTATTTACCATTGTCAAGGCATGGAGACAACCTAAGTGTGCATGGATAGATGAATCGATAAAGAAGTTGTGGTATATATATATATATATATATATGATGGTATATTATCGAGCTATAAAAAACAAGGAGATCTTGCCATTTGCAACGACATTGATGGACCTTGAGGGCATTATGCTAAGGGAAGTCAGTCAGACAGGAAAGTCAACTACTGTAAGATCTTACTTATGTGTGGAATCTAAAAAAAGCCCCAAAATACAAAACAAGACACTAAACTCATAGAAAAAGAGATTAGATTTGCGGTTATCTGAGGCAGAGGTAAGGGGAGGGTGAGCTGGAGGAAGGTGATGGAAAGACAGAAACTTACAGTATAAGATAAGTAAATACGAGGGATGTAATGTACAGCATGATGGCTACAGTTAACACTGGTGTATGATCTATATGAAAGTTGTTAGGAGTAAATCCTGAGTTCTCATCATAAGGGAAAAAAACGCCTTTTTCTTTTTATTGTATCTATATGAGATGTTGGATGCTAACTAAACTTATTGTGGTAATCATTTCACAATACATGTAAGTCAAAATATATGTAAGTCCGTTACACTGTGTACCTTAAACTTATAGAGTGTTGTATACCAGTTGTATCTCAATAAAACTGGAAAAAAAGAAATAGTTTAATGGTAGTTGAACAAGATGTCCACTTCAAATGCAAACTTTTTCTCCACATAAAACAAGGAGACTGATTGCAATGATCCCTCACTAATAAATTGAGAATTTTCTTATATCATTGAAAAAATAAACAATTGCATAAAGTATTTAAACATCTATGTGATTACTAACCCAGATTCATGTCTGTATTTAGATTTCCTCTAAATAATATTTTCATCTTTAAGAATTTTTTTTTTTGGTTATATGCATTATTTTGGTAACAAATTTCTTATTATTTTTAAACACATATGTGTTCTCTTTTAATCCATTCGCCCAAAGAAGGTGGTGCTCTGTAAATGTGTAAGATTTCTCTCCACCATGCCTGACAGATCAAACTCATAAGCTCATTCATGTATACTCCTCTCTTATTTATTTTTTCCTTTCTTCTCCAGTTTAGAATTTATGTGGAAAATCAGCTACATTTTTTTTCTACTTTCTACTTGAATGGCTTTTGAGTTTCTTTACATCATCTTGTTTTTACATCATAAGTAGGTATGAGAAGGTGGAAGGAATTAGAATGGGCACGTTACAAAGATAGCACAGATCAGACATAATAAGAGATTATTTTGACAAGGTTATGCTAACATATTTGAAAACTTACGTGAAAAAGAAAATTCATAGGATGACATAAATTATCAGAAATGGAAAAGGAATAGAACCTCATCAAATCAGTTGTTTACATTTTTTTCACCATGAAAATGTCATACTCAGATGCTTTTATAGGTAAGGCATATTGAATGTAAAATAAGCAGGCAGTTTTAGTATTACACAAATATTTTTAGAAAATAATGAAATATAGAACCTATCCCAGTTCTTTTTACAAGTAATATACTCTTAGCTTGCAAATCAGATAAGGACAGTATATGAAAGGAAAATTATGGCCACTCTCTCTCATGAACATTGATGCCAAACCCTAAACAAAATATTAGCAAACCAAATCCAGTAATGTCTGAAGAGGTAACATATCACAAAGAACTTAGTTTTATTCCAGGAATTTAAGTTCAACATTAGAGAATTTATTAGAAATCACTACCTTAAAAGGTTAGGAAGGAAAAGACATGATTATCTCAATGTATAATATATATAAACCATATGTTATTTATTTACTTATCTATTCTTCCTTCATGGGGCATTTGTGTGTCCAGTTTTTCTCACTATTCAATTTTTCTTTTATTGCCTATAATTTAAAAATAGGTCTTAAACTCAGGGGAGAAAATTCTTAAGTTGCTTCAGGAGCTGCTGTTGCTGTCGAGGTCCCAGTATGATATCATATGCTGAACTGCGCTACTCTCCCCACTGCCAAATCATTTTGTGAATCCAGTATAACCTTGATGACAAATCCTATAAGGATATTACAGGAAAGAGAAATCACAGCCAAATCTATTTCATGATATCCTAAATAAAATATTTCAAATATAATCTAGTGACATATAAAGAAACATCCATTTCAACCAAGTTGGATGTATTCCGGAAATTCTAGTGAAATATTCTAAAATCAATCAATGAAATAGCAATGCAATAATAGTAGGGGTCTTTAATATTACACTTATATCAATGGATAGATCATTCACACAGAAAATCAGTAAGGAGACATTTACCTTAGATGACAAAATAGACTAGATGAACTTAAGAAATATATATAGAGCATTCCATCCAAAAGCAGCAGGATACACATTATTCTCAAGTGCATATGGAACATTCTCCAGGATAGATTATATGTTAGGCCACAAAACAAGTCTTAATAAATTTAAGAAGACTGAAATCATATCAAGCATCTTTTCCAACCACAGTGGTATGAAACTAGTAATCAATTACAAGAAGAAAACTGAAAAATTCACAAATATGATGAGATAAAACAACACACTCTCAAACAACAAATGGGTCAATGAAGAAATTAAAAGAGAAATCAAAAAATAGTTTGAGACAAATGAAAATGGAAACACAACATACCAAAATTTATGGGATGTAGCAAAAGCAGTTCAAAGTGGGAAGTTAATAGTGATATATGCCTACCTCAAGAAGCAAGAAAAATCTCAAACAACCTAATTTTACACCTCAAGGAACTAGAAAAAAGAAGAACAAATGAAGTCCAAAGTTAGGAGAAGGAAAGAAATAACAAAGATCACAATGGAAATAAATGAAATCGATACTGAAAAGACAATAGAAAGATCAATGAAACTAAGAGCTGTTTCTTCAAAAACATAAACAAAATTAACAAACCTTGAGCAAGATTCACCAAGAAAAAAACAGAGTGGACACAAATAAAATCAGAGATGAAGGAAGAGATGTTACAGTTGATACTACAGAAATACAAAGGATCATAAGAGACTACTATGAACAATTACACGCAAACAAATTTGACAACCTAGAAGAAATGGATAAATTCCCAGAAATATACCACTTACCAAGATTGAATCATGAGCAAATAGGAAATCTGAATAGACTAATTACTAGTGAGGAAATTGAATCAGTAATCAAAAACCGTCTAACAAAGAAAGGCCCAGGACCAGACAGCTTCACTGGTGAAATCTACCAAATGTTCAAAGAAGAATTAGTACTGATCATTCTCAAATTCTTCCAAAAAGAAAAGGAAGGACACTCCCAAACTCATGACCCTGATACCAAAACCAGACAAGGATGCCACAAGAAAAGAAAATTATCCTCAAAAATCCTCAAAAAATATTAGAAAACCTAATTCAACAATACATTAAAGACCATTCACCATGGTCAAGTGAGATTTATTCCAGGGGTGCAAGGATGGTTCAACACCCGCACATCAATCAATGTGATACACCACATCAACAAAATAAAGGATAAAAATCACATGATCATTTTAATACATACAGAGAAAGCATTTGACAAAACTCAACGTCCACTTGTTATTAAAACTCTCAACAAAGTGGATATAGAGTAAACCTACCTCACCGTAATTAAGGCCAGTTATGACAAGACCACAGGTAACATCATACTCAATTGTGAAAAGCTGAAATCTTTCGCTCTAAGATCAAGAACAAAATAAGGATGCCCACTCTTGCTTGGTGCTTAACAAAGTAAAAGCTTCTAGCCAATGCAATAAGAAAAGGAAAAGAACTATGAGGTACACCAGTTGGAAAGGATGACATAAAGTGTTCATTATTTCAGATGTCGTATTCTGTATTCAAATCTCAAAAGAATTTTTATACAAAGTATTAAAATTTATAAGTAAATTTAGCAAGGTTGTAGAAAACAAACATAAAAATAAAACTCAGTATTCCTGTGAATACTAGTAACAATATTTCATTATGAAATGAATTTCCAAATGTAATATTAAAACATCAAATAATAAGGCATAAATGTAATAATGGACATGTGATTTTCTTTGTAGAAAGCAAGCTAATATTATGAAAAGAAATTTTTAAAGATTTAAATAAATGGAGAGAGCAAATAAATTTCTGGCTTGGAAGATTCAGTATTATACAAATATCAGTTTTTACTAAATTGATCTGTAGATTCAGTATGAGCCCAATAAAATCCCTAGAAGATTTTTGCTCTTTTTATTGGTGGAAATTGACAAGTAGATTCTAAAATTGATGTTGGACTACAAATGATCTAAAGTAACCAAGCAATCTAAAAGAGGAATTTCAAACCTGGAGAACTTATCAGATAACAAATATTATAAGGCTAAATAAATAAGACAGCAGAGTAATAATGCAAGAATAGAAATATAGACCAAAAGGACAAAATAGGGAGCCAAGAAAGAGACTTGAACATATACAATCATCTGACTTGTGATAAAGACATCACTACACTTTAGTGAGAAAAGCATGATCTTTTCAATAAATGGTGCTTGTTCAACTGGATACCCACATAGAAAAAGCTCTTAACACTTACCTTACACTGTACACAAAATCAAGTACTGGTGGATTGTAAATCTAAATACTGAGGAAAATAACATGAGAGAAAATATTTTCTTAGGCAGAGATTACATTTTACATAATAAAGGGCTAACAAGATAGAAAAATATTGATAAAGAGGCTACAATAAAATTAGAGATTTTTCTGTCCATAAAAAGATACATTGTGAAATTCTGGTGTCAGCTCCACCGCCAGAGCTTGGAAATCTTCACCCTCATCCTTAAAAGAATAAAAAGCTAGACACTCCAAAAATAAATGACTTTTCCTGGACCCCTCAGAGAAGTGAGGTTGCAGGGCAAACTTCCACCCTGAAATCTAGAGAGAGAGACAGATCCAGAGATGCACAGCTGAGCTCTTCTTACCTGGTGGAACACTTAAATGATAATTTTGACAGATTGCTGGAAGGCGAATGTGGATCAGCATGAGAGTGAGAAACTCCTGGAGCCACCATCTCAAAGGAGTCAACACAATTTCATGAGTTTTACCTCCAGGAACTCCAACAGGTTCTAACAGTGGGGATCTAAGAATGATCTTCCTGTGGCTCAGGCAAGGAGTGGGAAAGAATAATCATTGTGTAATATTAACTACAGCATTCTTCATAAAAAGGCCTATTTTCTAGGAAAAATTAGCTTACTAAAGCCTTATCCCAGCTGGGGAAGGGCATTCACTCCACCTACTCCAGTCCCTTCTAGACTTCATGTCTCACAAAGGGGTAGAAAAAGTTGATGCTGCTGGAGAAACACTTGTGAAGGTCACCTCCTGAACCACAGGCCAACTAAGTCTGAGATTCAATCATTCAATTGTTCAGTTCAATCATAAGATTACAGAGTGCCTCTCTTCCTGTACATCTTATCACCTTACCAACAAGACTTCAGTGTTGTAATAGTGAATTATGGCTGGAAGAGCTGCAGGATGCTGACTCTCTCTGAGGAGGAGTACTTAGGGAAGCCCACAGAAAAGACAGAAGACAAATCAAGGAAACTAGAGAAATTTGAAGCCTCTGGCAGTTATAGCCACAACAAACATTAAACACAGCCAGACTCCTAGCCAGATTAACAAATTCTCACACTTATACAGCCCATTTACCTCCTTTCCAATCATCAGATACAATATGTCTGCCTTTCACCCAAAAATTCACAAGGCAAAAAGCCAGAAAATCAGCTTGAAGAGATGAAATAAGCATCAGAACTAGAATCAGATAGCACACAGATGTTGGAATGTTCAGAGAGAGAATTTAAAGTAACTGTGAGTAATATGTTAATGGCTTTAATGGCAAAAGTAGAAATATGCAAAAAGAGATGGAAATATAAGCAGAGAAATGGAAACTCTTAAGAAAGAGTTGAAAAGAAATACTAGGGGAAAAAAAAACTGTAACAGAAATGAAGAATGCCTTTAATATGTTCAGCAGTAGACTGCAAATGGCCAAGGAGAGAATTAGCGAGCTGAAAGATATGTCAATAGACACTTCACAAAACTGAAAAACAAAGAGAGAAAACAATGAAAACATCGAAACAGACTACTAAAACTGCAGGGGGATTTTAAAAGGTATAGCATAGGTACCACTGGAATACCAGAAGGAGACAAAAAAGAGAACAGTGTAGAAGAAATATTTGAAGCAATAATAGCTGAGGATATTCAAAAATTAATGACAGACACCAAACCACAGATCCAGGAAGCTCAGAGAATACCCAAAAAGATAAATATAAAAATATCTACCCTTATGTATATTATTCAAATTGCAGAAAACCAAAGAGAAAGAGAAAAATCTTGAAAGACGCTAGAGGAAAATAAACATTTTAACTATAGAGAAATATAGATAAGAATTACATTGGATTTCTCATCAGAAACCATATAAGCAACAGGGCAGTGGAGTGAAATATTTAAAGTGTTGAAAGAAAAACCCACTAACCTAGAATTCTATATCCAACAAAATTACTCTTCAGAAGTGTCAGAGAAACAAATGCTTTCTCAGACAAACACAAACCGAAAGATTTCCTCATCAGTAGATGTGCCCTATTAGAAATGTTACAAGACATTCTTTATAGAGAAGGAAAAACATGTCAGAGAATCAGATCTGCATAAGAAAGAAAGCATCAGAGATGTCATAGATGAAGGTAAAATACCATCTTTTATTTTAATTATTCTTAATTTATCTAATAGACAACTTTTTGTTCAAAGCAATAATAGTTATGAAGTATAGGGTAATTTTAGCGTATGGAGAAATGAAATGAATGATAGCAATGTTATAAGCTATGGGAATGAGAAATTGCAAAAATTCTGTTATAAGGTACCAGCACTACACATGAAATGGTATAGTATTATTTGAAAGTGAACTTAGACTAGTTGAAAATGTGTATTGGAAACTCTAGGAAAATCACTAGAAATTTTTACAAGAAGAATAATGGATATACCAAAAGAAGAGATACAGTAGAATCATAGAAAATGCTCTGTTAAAACCAGAGAAGGCTGAAAAAAGAGAGAGAAATATAGAAAAAACAGTGCAATGAATAGAATATAATTACAAACATGGTGGATATTAATCCACCTATAATCAACTATAATCATTTCAAATTTGAATAGTTTAAATACACTGATTTGAGGACAGATTGTCAGCGTGGACAAAAAAGCAACACCCAACTATTTGTTGTCTACAAGAAATATATTTTAAACATGAATATTCAAATGTTTTAAAAGTAAAGGGATAGAGAAGTATACACATACCATACTAAAGGAAAGTTGGGGTAGCGATATTAATTTCACACAAAGCAGACTTCACAACAAGGAAAATTATCATGGATAAACAGGTATATTAATAATGATAAAAGGATAATTATCCAAGAAGAAATAACAGTTGTAAATGTGCATGCATCTAATAGCACAGCAACAAAATTCATGAGGAAAAACTGATAGAACTGAAAGAAGAAACAGACAAATTCACTATTATAATTGGAGACGTCACCATATCTCTTTCAGAAATGGATAGCCAAAGCACGCAGAAAATCAGTAAGGATCTAGTTGATCTGTACAGCACTATCAGTGAATTTGTTCGAATTGACATTCATAGGTTATTTCATCCAATGGCAGCAGAATACATACTAATAAATGATGTTAATAGGAGAAATTGGACATGGTAATTGGGTCTGGTTAATACGATAACTCTCTGTACTGTCTTCACATTTTTTTAGTAAACCTAAAACTGTCCTAAAATAAAAAGTTTGTTCAAACAAAAAGAGATACATTATGAGAGTGAAGAAACAAGCCACAATGTGGGGAAAGATTTGCAGTTCATGTATCTGACAAAGGAATAGTGTACAGAATGCTTATAGACCTCCTACTAATCTATGAAAAAGTAAAGATTAATAACCCAGTGGAATAATGAACAAATGACTTGAAGACACATTTCACAAAAGAAGGTATACCAATGGCCATTAAACTATTTATTTATTAATCAATAATAAATAAATGTAAATATAATATAAAATATATATATAAAATATAATATAAAAATAAAAGTAAAAATAATAAAGAAGTATAAATTAAGACCACAATGAGTTACCACTACACTGCCACAAGAATCATTAAAATTATAAAGTCTGGCAAGTATTGGCAAGAATGTGGAACAAAGGGCACTCACACACTGCTGGTGGGAGTTTAAATTGGTACCACCACTTTGTAATGTATGCATACTTTAGAACCCAGGAATTCCATTAGCGTAGACACGTGTTCACCAAAAGATATGTTCAAGAGTGTTCACACTAGTACTATCTACATTGCCCAAAATTGGAAGCAACTCAAATGTATATTAGTAATAGAATTTATATAGAGAGACTGTGGTATCTACATTTATCATTTATGAGAATGAACGAAACATTGCTACGTGCAACCTGGTTCAGTTGAAAAAAAGTGTTGAATGTGAGGAGTCAGACACGATAAAGTGTCTATGATATGATTACATTTATTTAACATTTGAAAACATGCAAACCTAATCCGTAGTGGTAGATGTTAAGAGCGGAGTAGGATGATGTAGGAGAGGGTATGAGAGGGGCATCCCTTGCTGGTAATACTCTGTTTCGATGTGGTTGGTGGTTTCACTTGTGATCTGTCATACGCTTATGCTGTGTGCTCCTTTGTGTATGTTATACTTAAAGAGTTTCCTTTAAAGAAAAAACTGGAAGAAAGAAAATGGTCAAAGGATTTCATTAGGTATTAGCACAAATGGGAACAGAAATGCCACATAAACATAAACTATATTCAACCTTGTTATTAATCACAAAAGTTCAAATTAAACTATTCAATTTTATATCAGTATATTGGCAAAAATTTAAAAGTCAGACAATGTTGGTAATGATGTGGATTTACAGAAAATCTCACATACCGCTGGTGCGAATATGTGGTAATACAACCACTTTGAACAAGGCTGGCTCTTTATAGTGATTTTGAGCATGGGCACACTCTCTGATGCAGCAATTCATTCCTTGGTGTCTACTTAGAAAATCTCTTGTACATGCACAGCTGGAGACATGGCAAAAGAGTTTGTGACAAAATTTTTCATCATAATAAAAACCAAACCCGTTCAAATTTCCATCTCTAATTGGCTAAAGCGTGGCATAGTCATACAATGAAATATTCCATGAGAAAGGATATCTAGAGCTATTTACAATCACATGGATTGAGCTCAAAAGCCTAATAATGGGTGCAGAAAAGCCATTTATTGAAGAATGCATAAAGTTATATAATTTATAAAGTATTCCAGTTACGTAAAGTTCAAAGACAGACAAAATTAGCAATCATGTTATATTGTAACACTAGAAAGAAAAAAGAATGACTTGCAGAATTTTCTGTGGGAGGGAGGACATGCAATCCAGGAGAGCTTACAGAGGAATTCAAAAATATTGGTGATGCCCCATTTCTTAAACTGTGTGGTAAGTAGAAGTATTTTTTTATCATGTTTTAAACTATATATCTAGTTTAAATATGTTTTTTACATTAACAAATATGCTTTTTACATTAACAATAACACAAATTAAACTTAAACAAAAAAAGAAGGAAGTATGTCAGTGGAAGCACATTTAGACTTTTGGCCATGATTTCCTGAACCATAGCTATCAACTAAAATAAAAAAACATTTTTGTGTTAACTGCTACAGTTATTTTAGAAAGTGTCCATCTGATATCTTTCAGCCCGTGGTTATTTGAGAACACAGTGGAGGGACCTATAGGGTAAATCACCAGGGCTTGTTTACACAACAAAAAATGTGGCTGGTAAAATGTTCTCTACTGATGTTTCTGAAACCAGAGACCGGAAACGTACAGTGGAAGTGAGACCCTTTACTTTTCCCGTGCCAACACCAACAACAATTATAGCGCCATGTGAGAAAAGCTGTAAGAAATATTGCTGGGTTTCAGTGGTTCAACCAAGTCAGCAGATTTCTGGAATTGTGGCAGTTTGGACCCAAAAACTTTACAGTCTTCAGCAAGGAATGGCTCTTAAACGTTAAACTGATCCCTGATAAAACAACCCCAGGGTCATGAGAAGGCTACTCTGCCAATTTTATTTCACTGTGGGACCCACTGACATCTGGCTCGGCTGCGGAAGCTGGAAAACCTTTTAAAAATTCTCTTGACAGTAAAAATGGACATGTGGAAAACATTCTAATCTGTTAATCTTTGGTGCTCCTGAAAAAGGGACATTTGGCTTTATACTTCATGATGATAAATATGAAACCTCCAGATCTAGCTGTAAATAACTTAATGGCATTTGAATAAAGAGTAGAATTTTCATTTCCCAAACGTGCCGAAGGATACATATGCACCTGCATCAACGCCGTGACAGAAGAAGCCCTCTGGATTCTTTGTTCACATTTGGTTTTTTCCACAATATAAAAAGTTGAAATGTATTGCAAATTTCTGAAATTTTTCATCAATAGGCTACTATTTGATTAAACAAACAATGGGAATTTTCACTGGGCAATGTAGTTTCAGTACAGTGAAATTCATATGACTGTATTCCAACAGAAGTTCAGTTTAGGTTATTTTCAGGCCACAATTTACATAACATATGTTCAAAATCCCACTGGTTCCTTCTTAACAGTCTGATAAGAGCTGGAACTGACATCCTTCGGTGCTAATTTCTCTAGGAGTTCTGCTAAGACTCATGTAAAAGCAAACAAAACCAAAGAGTGATGCTATGTTTTGACATGGGCTGCAGCTAATTATAAGTGTATGGGCTTTTAGATAATAAATAACAGACTTTATTGTTTTTGAAAATGTAGAATTTTATTTTAGCCCTCTTTTGTATTAATGCTTTCGCTTCCTAAGTTTGTTATATGTAGTCATGTATTTAACTCAACATTTAATTATTTTATTTAATTTTCAGTATTTTTACAATACGGGTGTAATGTGTAATTTGAGGGAAAGTTATAACTTCTTGGTTTCTTGAATGTCTTAGAATCCTAGGTAAAGAAATCAATAAAAAGAAAACCTTTTCATTTAAAAGAGCTTTCAGTTAAACAAGTATTGACACAACTAAGGACGCAGATATTTTAATTAGTGTTTACTTAAGGCTTTCTCGAGTGAAGAGATACTGAATACTGATGATATTCTGGTTGTTTCTTTAAAGCTTTACGTAGAAATATAAAAATAAGTACATTCTTACATTAATAGCTACTCATATTATGAAAAAACATTAGCAGCTGGTAATAAAAAATGAAATTCTGCAAAAATCACTTCTTTTTGTATTGGCTTAGGCATATTTTGACCTTGACTCACTTATAAGGAGAAGAGAACCAAGATGTTAGTGGCTGACCAGGAAGTCATGGAAGAGTTCACACTGACAGTGATAGTTTGCAGGGTGTTATCCCTAAGAGTGATTTATTTATAAGATTTCAGACTAATATACTTGAGTTTTGTAATTTGTCCCCTTTTACATTGATTCCATTGGGCCAGTGAAAATTAGTAAACTGTACCCAGTAATTTCTCCATTTCCTCTCCCTGCCCCTCCTCTCTCTCTCCCCTTCTCTCCTAGCTAGCTCTCCTGCTTGATCAAGAGCTCCCTCTTTTCCTTCCTCCATCCCCTTGCATTAAGTATTTCAAATAATCAAGGATATAAAACATCAGAACTATTTATATATATATATATATATTTGCATGTTATCAATAAGTGGCTTTTAGAGTCGCTGCAGAAATGTCTGGCTTCAAGATCAATGGACTGTGGAAGCTGCCTCTGTCTTGTGGTGTCCACAATATGTGTAGGACAGCAGTGCAATGATTTGGGCTTCTTGTAATTCCTCACTTCAGCTTCCCTGCTGGTTCGGTCTGCCTACCTCTCCCCACTGCATGTAGCATGTTCCCTTATTATGAACTGCTGTTTGAGAGTTGTTGGGGTTTTTTTTTCATCTTTTGAGCAATCTTTTGTCTGTTTTTCCAGCATTTTACCTCCATTAAATTCTTCTTTTCAGCATTAATATATTTGTTCCAATGTCAAAAATTATCCTAAAAGCCCTGGATTGAAACTCATAGAACAATTTAGAGAATAGAGGAAATATGCACAACTAAATATAGATCTACATAGTTCCCCGTTAAACTCACGCTACCCAAGATGTTTGCTCCCTCTGTGCTCAAACATCCAGTGTAATGTCTAGTCAAAATAGATATGCAGATACATAAGTGAATACACTAATTAATTAAAAGAAATAAAGTACAGCTATTGCTTCTGATAAGCCAACTCATATTTTTTTCTGATTCTTTCTATAGCATCTTAGCTCCTGAATTAGGAGGGTTTAGTATTGTAGTTACAAACAGGACCTCTGGAACCTAAATGTCTAGGTTCCAATTTTGACTCTGTGGCCTTGGGCAAATTACTTAATTTTGCTATGACTCATGTTTCCTCCTCTGTAAATTTGGAACATTAATAGTATCTACTTGTGAGCAATTGTAAGGATTAAATGAATGTGAGTACCGGTAGGCACTAGAAGTGTTCACTTTTCTCTTCCTTCCTGTTGGCTCCATTCCTCAGCTAACAGTCAGTCCAGCATTCGTACTAGAATCAAGAATAGCACTCAATCATTCTACCTTTCCACTGGAAGGTTGGCTGTTTCTCTAAATCCTAAATGTAAAAGATAGATATGTATTTAATTGGGTGTGGCGACATTGCATTATGAAAGAACTTTCCTATGTTCCTCACAGGAATGCGTCAAATATCTGTCAAGCACCTTCTAGAAGATAGCCTTCTTTACTAGGTGTCAGACTTGACTAGTTGTGGAACTTGTGTGTGTGTGTACTTTCTTGAGATGATAGTAGGTCATTCACTTTCAAATAATTTCAAAATCATTGAAGTTGAATCCATTGTTACCTTATAAAGTAAATTATTTGACATAATAAATCACATTCTGCTTAAAGTCTTTAGTGACTTCATTGTACCTTTAATATCAAGTCCTCAAAGTAGATCTCAAAACCCTTGTTAGGCTGCCCTTAGCCTGTCACCACAGCTTCATCTCTTGTCACGCTCCTCTTCACCCGAACCGCCTAGGCTGGAGAACTTCTCACAGGCTGTTATTTGTGGCTCAGTTCTTCCTGTCTCTACCTCTGGACAACCTCTATTCATCTTTTAAATCACAATTTAGAAAGACTTCCTGAACAGGTGTTTCTGGGCTTTGTGCCTGTACCATGTGGCACATCCCCTGTCTTATTGCTGTTCACACAATATCTCTACTGCTTTTTAAAAAAATTTTAGCTGTATTGAGGTATAGTTGACAAATAAAATTGTAAGATATTTAAAGTGTACGTCATGATTTGATACACGTATACATTGTGAAAGGATTCCCTCCAGCCAGTTATTTAATACATCCATCACCTCATATATTCATCCTTTGTGTGTGTGTGTGTGTGTGTGTGTGTGAGAAAGATAGAACATTTAAGTTCTACTTTCTTAGCAAATTCAATTATACAATACAATGTTATCATCTATAGTCACCATGTTTTACATTAGATCCTCAGACCTTATTAATTTTATAGCTGAAAGTTTGTACCCGTTTCCCAACCTCTCCCTATTTCTACCTTCACCTAGCCCCTGGTAATCACTTTTTTACTTTCTGTTTCTATGAGTTTGACTTTTTTTCTTTTAAGATGCCACATATAAATGATACCATGCAGTATTTGTCTTCTCTGTCTAGCTTATTTCAATTAGCATAATGCTCTCAAGGCCCATCCGTGTTGTCACAAATGACAAGATTTCCTTCTTTCTCATGGCTGAATAATATTCCATTGTATATATGTACCACATCTTCTTTACCCATTTGTCAGTTCATGGGCGCAGGTTGTTTCCCCATCTTTGCTATTGTGAAGAATGGGTGGTCAACATCACCAATCATCAGAAAAATGTAAATCTAAACCACAGTGAGATATCACCTCACACCTGTTAGAATGGCTATTATAAAAAAGACAGGAGGTAAGTGTTGGTGAAGATGTAGAGAAAAGGGAACCCTGGTGCATGAGTGTTATACCATTCAAAAGTCAGTCATTGAGGACATAAGCATCATAACAGAGTGAATTATTCCCTTGATCAGAGAACTTCACACTGCGAAGATGCACAAAGCAGGGAGCAGGTCCGTTCTCAGAATCTGCATCCTGCCCCTTCAATAACTGGTGAGAATGTACATTGGCTCAGCCTTTATGGAAAACTGTGTGGAGTTTCCTTAAAAAATTAAAAATAGAACTGCCATATGATCCAGCAATCCTACTTCTGGGTATATAACCAAAGGAAATGTAAACAGGATATCGAAGAGATATCTCCACTCTCATGTCCATTGAAGCCTTATCCACTGCTCATTTACATGTCTATGCTCCACTTATTAGTGAGAAGAAGGACTGTGTGTGTTATGGTGAGTCATAGCTCTGAGCATAGGGTCTAGCACATAGTTTATGTTTAATGTTTAATTGAACATGTGAATAATATTCACTATTTAGTCAAAATGATTAAATATTGCTGACAATATACAATTTCAATAGAAACATTCTATGTCTTCCATCAGTGATGAGGAATTTCTTTACTTGATTTTCTTGTGGAAAAAGTAGATGATTACTTGATACCACCGTACCTAAGGATACAAAAAGAGCAGGATAGCTGCACGTAATGAGGGAATCCATGGGGAATCTTTGAAAAAGTTTTAAAATTCAGAAGCTGTTTCTTTTCAGGTCTGCTGATTTTCCCTAAGTGAGCTCTGGTTGTCCTCTTTCATTCAATTCTAGTTGGGGTTAGATGTAAGGTGGAACAAGAGTTAGATAATATCTACTCAGGTAGTATAGTTAGCATAGTAACTTGATCCTAGATGTCTATATACAAGAAACCTAACTGACTCTTGGTTGAAACATTTGCAAAAAATATGATGAAAATATACACATAGAGAAAATACATTCCATATTATATGGAGGCTGTACAGTTGAACTCCAGGTATGGGAATCCGTAGAGTAAATGTTTTTTACATGTGTGGAGGAACTTCTTAAAATGAGATCTTTATTAGTTGAAGCTATAACGTTATTCCAAAAACATGGTTTCTTGGAAGAAGCAATTCCTTCAGATGAGGAAGAATTAGTTAATATATAGGCAAATTTCCAGGCAGAAAGACATTATGGTAAGAACAAGGAGGTTAGAAACAGTATGGAGGAATCTATAAGAAATTTTATGTTGCTGAAATATAAAGTTGGAGACAGTGGTAACATAAAGACAATGGTAATGTAAATTTATTATAAGACAATGATAAAGGATGGGGCTGCACAACATCTCCAGATGCCAAAACATGAAGGGCCACACTAGCAATGGTAAGAATTTTGGACTTCATCCAGTAGGTTATTATGGAGAGCCTCAAAGGATTTTAAGCAGGGAAGTTATATTTGCACTTTAGATTTGTGTTTTAGAAAAATCAATCTGGAAGATCTGTAGAGGGTTGATGTAAGGGACATAGGACAAAACAGGTAAGATCACAGACTCTTTCAGTGAACCAAGCAAGAGATATTGAAGGCTTTGTGTGTAGGGCATACAGAATACAGAGAACAAAAAGAGGGCTACTGGAAATTTACTTAGGACATAATGATTGGCTGGATATGGAAGGAGAGAGAGAGAGGGAAGGAGAGGCTGATTCCCATGGTTTTTGCGTGAGTGACTTGATCAGTGATCAAACCATTGTCATATAGGAGCATTTATTAAACTGCTATTACTGTCCTCCAGTGCAGAGAACAGTTGTGCCTGAACTGTGGGAGAGGCAGTGGAAACAGAAGTGTTAAAGCACACGAGTCATTTCACATTGTCAGATTAGCTCAAAGTGGGACTTGGTCATCAATTTCTTGTGGCACTTGATGACAAAGCGCTTGTTCTTGAGTTGCTACCTCATTCATTCCCCTCAGCTACCACTATTCTAAAAGTTCGTCCCTTACAAACTTCCTACAAAACTGTTCCCCTCTAGCATGGCTAGTAATATTGCCTCCTGATTAGTCAAAGTAATTAAGTCCATCAGGTATAATGTTGTGCAAATTTCTGCCCCTCTAACCATAAAGGATTATGAACTAGGGTTCTGTGCCTCAATACTGGACCTGAGAGAAGCAAAGTCTCCACAAATAGACACTGCATTCAGGAGTCTTACAGTCTGGAATACTTTCATCCAGCTTTTATTTTCACCTTAATATGTCTTTGGAACATTATTCCATTCCATTGCTAATGGCAGTATACAATAGAGATTAAGTGCAATGGTTTTGGAGTCAGACCAACCTTAAAACATACAAGCAAATGTAAAAATAGAAAAAAAAATCTTAAACAAAAATGAGAAAGAGTTTTAACACAACAGATTTTAAACTGTTACAAAATTGAATGTAGTAAGAATGAATACAACATGACCAGGTGTTATGAGTTGGATATTTGTGTCCTGCCTTCCCCATTCATATGCTGAAAGCTTAAACCCCATGTGATGGGATTAGGAGGTGGACCCTTTTGGGAGGGGAATTAGGTCATGATGTTGGAGCCCTCATGAATGGGATTAGTGCTCTTATAAGAAGAATCACAGAGATGATTTATCCCTCAGCCATATAGACACAAGGTGAAGATGGCCATCTGCAAACCAGGAAGAGGGATCTCACCAGACACTTGATCTCCCAGTGTCTTGATCTTAGACTTTCCAGCCTGCCAGAAATATGAGAAACAAATGTTTGTTTTTTTAAGCCACCCAGTCTGTAGTATTCCTTTATATCAGCCATAACTGACTAAGACACCATGTAAGGTTTATACCAGGAATACGTGAAAGGTTAGTTCAATATTAGGAAATAGATGCAATCAAACATTAACAGATTACAGCAGAAAAACATGTCTTAAGAAATGCAGAAAAAAATTATAAACACTTTTATAATAAAACCCTCTTAATCTAAGAGTAGATGGGAACTTGCTGGAGCTCATGAAGAATATCTATCAAAAACCTACAATGAATATTATGCTTACTGATGAACTTTGAAAAACAATCTCAATTAAAAAAAGACAGTGAAATAAGATGTCTGTCACTGTTTCAGCATTGCATAGGAAGTTTTAGCCAATGTAATAAAATAAGAAAAAAATGATAAAAAATAATTAGAGTAAAAAATCTATATTTTCAAATGATTGATTATCTATAATGGTATATATTCTCTTGGATTTTCATCTAGACGATTGTATCATTTGCGATAATTTTGTTGTGCGTGTGCATGTGTGATAATGGGAATATATATGGTAAAAGAGCATTCAGGATAGTTTCAGGTTAAAAAATATTCAAAATAGCAATGGTCCTACACAGAAATAATAAGATATAAAAGAAAGAATAAAACATTCAAGTTAGCAACAAAAAATTCTACAGTACTAGAAAAAAACAAATATATGTTAAAACAAAATATATATTAAATCTTTGATGGCAGACCTATATATCAAGTTAAAATTGGTATCAAAAGAAATATAGAAATTTGAATAAACAGCTAGATATGTAATGTTGACATAAGAGAGAATTCACTATTGTAAAGATGGCAATTGTCCAAATATTAATCTATAAAGTTTGTTTTCTTTCAAATGATCTTTGTTCATGAAACTTGATAATTAAATCTATAAAGTCCATATATGACAAACCCACACCCAAGATCCTACTCAATGGTGAAAGTTTGAAACTTTTACCTCCAAGATCAGGAACAAGACCAGGGTACCCAGTCTCACCACTCCTATTCAACAGAGTACTGGCAGTCTTAGCCAGAGCAATCAGGCAAGAAAAAGAAATAAAAACATCTAAGTAGGAAAAGAAGAAGTAAGATTGTCTTTATTTGCAGATGATATGATCTTATATAGAGAAAATCCTAAAGACTC
This sequence comes from Equus caballus, assembly GCF_041296265.1. Taxonomy (NCBI): domain Eukaryota; kingdom Metazoa; phylum Chordata; class Mammalia; order Perissodactyla; family Equidae; genus Equus; species Equus caballus. The sequence continues at coordinate 56,144,423 of NC_091703.1, read as the reverse complement.
CACCAAAAAACTGCTAGAACTAATCAATAAATTCAGTAAAGTTACAGGATACAAAACCAACATATGAAAAACAGTTATGTTTCTATACACTAACAAAAAGAATCTGAAAAACAAAGGAAACAGTCCCTTTCACAATATCCTCAAAAACAGTAAAATACTTTGGAATAAATTTAATTCAGAAGATGAAAGATCTATAAGACTTTGTTGAAATAAATTGAAGAAGGTACAAACAAATGGAAAGACATCCTGTGTTCATGGATTAGAAGAATTAATATTGTTAAAATGCCATACTACCCAAAGCCATCTATAAATTCAATGCAATCCCTCTTAAAATTTCAATGGCATTTTTTACAGAAACAGAAAAAACAATCCTAGAATTTTTATGGAATGAAAAAAGACCCCAAATAGCCAAAGTAACCCTGAGAATGAAGAACAAGGCCAGAGAAATCACAATTCCTGATTTCAAACTATATTACAAAGCTATCATAATTGAAACAGTATGGCACTGGCATAAAAACAGACAGATCAATAGAAGAGAATCAAGAGCCCAGAAATAAACACTTGCATATACAGTAAACTAATACTTGATAAGGGAGCCAAGAATACTCAATGGGGAAAAGATCTTCTCTTCAACAAATGGTGTTGGGAAAACTGGATAATCATATACAGAAGAATGAAATTTGACCCCTATCTTATACTACTCACAAAAATTAACTGGAAATGAATTAAACTCTTAAATGAGAAACCTGAAACTGTAAAACTGCTGGAAGAAAACAGGGAAAAAGCTCCTTGACAAAGGAGACATGATATATATGTTTGACATCAAAGGAGCCCTAAGTGTCTATCTATTCATATATGAATAAAGAAGATGTGGTATATATACATACACACAAACATACCCACACACACACAATGGAACATTATTCAGCCATGAGAAAGAAGGAAATCCTGTCATTTGTGATAACTTGGATGAACCTTGAAGGCATTATGCTAAGTGAGATGTCAGACAAAGAAAGACAAATACTGTAGGATATCACTTATATGTGGAATCTAAAAAAGGCCAAAATTAAAGAAACAGAGTATGGTGTGGTTACCAGGGGTTGGGAGGTAGGGTAATGCAGAGATATTGGTCAAAAAGTACAAACTTCCAGTTATGAGATTAAAAAGTTGTGGGGCAGAGTGATGTCTGCAACATGGCGGAGTGAGTTGTTCCCTTAGTCTTTGCCCCCTAAGTCACAACCAAACAGACATTCATTAACCAACAGAAGATTCCCTGCAAATCACAATAGGATGTCTGAGAGATCCATGCAGCCATATGTCTGAAGTGGGAGTACTGGATCCCTGGGAAGCAGTAGAAGGAGGTAAGTGGATCCCCTCCCTCTCCCCAGAAACAACGATCTAGGTTACTCATAGCAGCGAGCGTGTGACTGTAAGAAGAGACAGGGAGGCAGGCAGGCCTGAGCACCAAAGCTTTTGCTTTTGGAGTTGCAGCCTAGCCCACAGGAATGCTCCACATTGAGTGATGTGGTTCAGCCACTGCATGGATGCCCTCACCAGGCACAGCTGCCCAAGCTAACCACATGTGAGCACAGAGCACACATGAAAGAAAGTGCCACTCACCTCCTGCCTAGAACACCAGCTCGGGTGGTCCAAAACAAGGTGGCAGTCCTGCACTAGAGTGCCTACATGTGCATATGTGGCCCGCCAAGTGGCTGTGACCAGCAGGTGAATGCAGATGAACCCTATCAGCACAACTTTCAGTGGATGTCATGGGTTTGGAAAACACAGCTTCTGCCCTCCCACCCCCAGAAGTGGCAGGTGGAATCTGTGACCTGATACTACAAATGTCTCAGAGAAGGATGAGTTCATCAAACCCCATCAAAAACTATAGTAATACTTCAGAGCAGAAGGAAAATGACAAGTGTCCAGAAATAAACCCTGAAGTCACAGAAATTTGCAATCTAAATAACAGAGAATTAAAAATATTCATCATAAAGAAACTCAATGAGTTACAAGAAAACTCAGAAACACAGTTCAATGAACTCAGGAATAAAATTAATGAGCATAAAGAATACTTCACCAAAGAGATTGAAACTCTAAAAAAAAGAAACCAAATGGAAATTCTGTGAGTGGAGGCAGAGGGCCTCCTCTTCATCTCCAGAAGAAATTCTGGAGATAAGGAATCCAATGAATGAGATAAAAAACCAATTTAGAAACCTTACAAAACAGAGTAGACTTTATGGAAGACAGAATTAGAGATGCTTCAGGTGGAGGAGGAGAGAGAACTGAGACTTTAAAAAGATGAAGAAATTCATTGAGAAATATCCTGCTCAATTAGGAAATGCAACATGAGGATTATAGGTATTCCAGAGGGAGGAGAGATGGAGAAAGGACCAGAGAGCTTGTTCAAAGAAATAATAGCTGAGGACTTCCAAAACCCGGGGAAAGAAATGGACTTACAAGTACATGAAGCCAATAGCACTCCTAATTACATCAATGCAAAAAGAGCTTCTCCAACACATATAATAGTAAAACTGGCAGAAGTCAATGACAAAGAAAAAGATTTAAGGGCAGTAAGGAGAGGAGAATAATCTACAAAGGAACCCCTACCAGGCTTTCAGCAAATTTCTCAGCAGAAACCTTATAGGTTTGATATATTGGAATGGTATATTCAGACTACTGAAAGACAAATCTCTCAGCCAGAATATTCTATCCAACAAAACTCTCCTTCAGATATGGAGGAGAAGTAAAAGCTTTCCTAGATAAACAAAAGCTGAGGGAGTTCATCCCTACTAGAACTCCCTTACAAGAAATGACCAAGGATGCCCTCATACCTGAAATAAAAAGGCAAAGGTTTACAATACCTTGAGCAAGGAGATAAATATAGTCAAAATCAGAAAATTGAAGCTCCATATCAGAACATGTTAGTAAACTATTATAGCATAAAAGATAGAGGGAAGGAAAGCATCAAAACTAATAAACACTTTAGTTTAGTCACAAACTCACAACACAAAACAGAATAATTTGTGACAACTATAACCTATAAGGGGAGGAGCAAAGGGATATAACCTGTTTAGGCCAATGGAGAAAAGAGCTATCAGAAGATGGACTATCTCAGGGCCAGCCTGGTGGTGTAATGGTTAAGTTTGCATGCTCTGCTTCAGGGGCCTGGGGTTTGTAGTTTTGAACCCCAGGTGCAGACCCACACACCACTCATCAAGCCATGCATGGCAGTGCCCCACTTACAAAATAGAGGAAGATTGGCACAGATGTTAGCTCAGCAGCAATCTTCCTGTGCAAAAATGAGGAAGATTGGCAATAGATGTTAGCTTAGGGCTAATCTTCCTCATCAAAAAAAGAAAAAGAAAAAAGAATATGGATTATCTCATCTATGAGATCTTTTATTAACCTCATGGTATCCACTAAACAAAAAATCAGAGCAAAGACTTAAATCGTAAATAAAGAGACAACTGAGGAAACCATGACAGAATACCACCAAACTGAAATGACAGTCAGAAATACAAGGGAAGAGAAACGATGGAAATACAGAGCAATTGGAAAATGACGTGAAATGACAGTGTTAAGCCCTCTAATATAAATAATCACTCTAAAGGTAAATGGATTGAGTTCTCTAATCAAAAGACATAGAGTGGCTGGATGGATTAAAAAACAAGATCCAACAATATGCTGCCTCCAGGAAACACATTCAGCTCTAAAGACAAACATAGGCTCAGAGTGAAGGGATGGAAGGCAATGCTCCAAGCAAATGGCAAGCAAAAGAAAGCAGGTGTTGCCATGCTTATATCAGACAACGCCAACATTAAGATAAAAAAGACAGTGAGTGGCAGTATATAAATAAAAAGATAAAAAAGAAAAAGAGGGACAGTATATAATGATAAAAGGGACACTCCACCAACAGGACATAACACTTATGACTATATATGCACCTAACACAGAAGCACCAAAGTATATAAAGCAACTATTAAGAAACTTACAGGGAGAAATTAACAGAAACACAATAATAGTAGGGGACCTCAAGAGCCCACTTACATAACGGATAGATGATCCAGACAGAAAGTCAACTAGGAAATGGTGGATTTAAATGAAACACTTGATCAGATGGACTTAGTAGATATATACAGAACATTCCATCCAAAAACAGCACAATACACGTTCTTCTCAAGTGCACATGGAACATTCTCAAAGATAGACCATATGTTGGAAAACAAGGCAAGCCTCAATAAATTTAAGAAGATTGAAATCATATCAAGCATTCTTTCTGAGCACAATTCTATGAAACTAGAAATCAACAAGAAAAAAGCTAGGAAAGTAATATCTGGATACTAAACAACATGCTACTGAAAAACCATTGAATCAACGAATAAATAAAAAGAGAAATCAAAAAATACCTGGAGACAAATGAAAATGAAAATACAACATACCAACTCTTATGGGATGCAGCAAAGGCAGTCCTAAGAGAGAAATTCATAGCAATAAAGTCCTAGCCTCAACAAACAAGAAAAATCTCGAATAGGTAATCTTAAACTACACCTAACAGAACTCGAAAAAGAAGAACAAACAAAGCACAAATTCAGCAGAAGGAGGGATATAATAAAAGTTAGAGCAAAAATAAATGAAATAGAGAATACCAACAAAAAAAAACCAGTAGAAAGGATGATGAAACTAAGAGCTGGTTCTTTGAGAAGATAAAACAAAATTAGAAAATCCTTAGCCAGACTCACTAGAAAAAAAGAGCGAAGTCTCAAATAAATAAAAGTAGAAATAAAACAGAAGAAATTACAAAGGATACCACAGAAATACAAAGGATTATAAGAGAATGCTATGAAAAACTACATGCCAACAAATTGGACAATCTAGAAGAAATGGATAAATTCTTAGACTCATACAGTCTAAGAACCAAAACCAAATCAAGAAGAAGTAGAGAATCTGAATAGACTATTCACAAGTAAGGAGATCAAAACAGTAATCAAAAACCTCCCAAGAAACAAAATTCTAGGACCAGACGGCTTCTCTGGAGAATTCTACCAAACATTTAAAGAAGATTTAATACATATCTGTCTCAAACAATTCAAAAAAATTGAAGAAGATAGAACTCTGCCTAACTTATTCTATGAGGTCAACATTACCCTGATACCAAAACCAGACAAGGAAAACACAAAGAAGGAAAAGTATAGGCCAATTTTGCTGATGAACATAGATACAAAAATCCTCAACAAATATTGATAAATCGAATCCAGCAATACATTAAAAGGATCATACACCACAATCAAGTAGGATTTATACCAGAGACGCAGGGATGGCTCAACATCTGCAAATCAATCAATGTGGTACACCACATTAACAAAATGAAGAATAGAAATCACATGATCATCTCAATAGACTCAGAGAAAGCATTTGACAAGATACAACACCATTTATGACAAAAACTCTCAATTGGGGCCAGCCCAATGGTGTAGGGGTTTAGTTCATGCACTCTGCTTCAGCAGCTTGGTGTTCTCATGTTCGGATCCCAAGTGCAGACCTGCACACCACTCATTGGGCCATGCTTTGGTGGCATCCCACATACAAAATAGAGGAAGCTTGGCACAGATGTTAGCTCAGTGACAATCATCCTCAAGCAAAAAGAGGAGGATTGGCAATGGACGTTAGCTGAGGGAAAATCTTCCTCACCAAAAATAAACAAACAATTAAATAAAACAAGTACATTAACAAAAACTGTCAATAAAATGAGTATAGAAGGAAGGTACCTCAACATAATAAAGGCCATATATAACAAACCCATAGCCAACATCATACACACTGGGGAAAAACTGAAAGCCATCCCTTTGAGCACAGGAACAAGACAAGGGTGCCCACTCTCGCCACTCGTATTCAACATGGTACTGCAGGTCTTGCCCAGAGCAATTAGGCCAGAAAAAGAAATCAAAGGCATCCAAATTGGAAAGGAAGGATGACGTGAAACAGTGGATGACATGATCCTATATATAGAAAATGCTATAAAATCCACCAGAAAACTATTAGAAATAATCAACAACTACAGCAGTGTCAGGGTACAAAATCAACTTACAAAACTCAGTTGCATTTTTGTGCACTAATAATGGACTAGCAGAAAGAGAAGTCAAGAATACAATTCCATTTACAATCGCAACAAAAAGAATAAAATGTCTAGGAATAAATTTAACCAAGGAGGTGAAAGACCTATACACTGAAAACTGTAAGACATTATTGAAAGAAATTGAAGATGATGTAAAGAAATGGAAAGATATTCCATGCTTATGGATCGGATCAATAAACATACTTAAAACGTCCATAGTACCTAAAGCAATCTACAGATTCAATGCTATCCCAATCAGAATCCCAATGACATTCTTCATGGAAATAAAACAAAGAATCCTAAACTTTATGTGGAACAACAAAAGAGCCTGAATAGTTAAAGAAATCCTGAGAAAAAAGAACAAAGCTAGAGATATCACAATCTTTGGCTTCAAAATATACTACAAAGCTATAGTAATCAAAACAGCATGGTACTTGTGCAAAAACAGCCACACATATCAATGGAACAGAACTGAAATGCCTAGAAATAAAACCACACATCTATGAACAGCTAATCTTTCACAAAGGAGCCAAGAACATACAAGTGAGAAAGGAAAGTCTCTTTTATAAATGGTGTTTGGAAACTGGACAGCCAAAGAATGATAGTAGACCATTATCTTACACCATACACAAAAATTAACTCAAAATGAATTAAAGACTTGAATGTCTGACCTGAAACTCTAAAATTCCCAGAAGAAAATATAGACAGTACACTCTGGCATCAGTCTTAGCAGCACCTTTTTGAACAGCATGTCTACTCAGACAAGGGAAACAAAAGAAAAAATAAACAAATGGGACTTCGTCATACTAAAGAGCTTCTGCCAGGCAAAGGAAACCAGGAACAACATGAGAAGAAAACCCACCAATTGGAAGAAAATATTTGCAAATCATATATCTGACAAGGGGTTAATTTCAAAAATATATAAAGATCTCATACAATTCAACAACAAAAAGACAAGCAACCCAATCAACAAATGGACAGAGGATATAAACAGACATTTTCCCAAAGAAGATATACAGATGGCCAACAGGCACATGAGAAGATGTTCAGCATCACTAATTATCAGGGAAATGCCTATCACAACTACAATGAGATATCACCTTACACCTGTCAGAATGGCTATGATTAACGAGACAAAAAGTAACAAATGTTGGAGAAAATGTGGAGAAGAGGGAACCCTCATACACTGCTGGTGGGAATGCAAACTGGAGAAGCCACTATGGAAAAAAGTATGGAGATTTCTCAAAAAATTATAAATGAAACTACCATATGATCCAGCTGTCCCCCTACTGAGTATTTATCCAAAGAACTTGAAGTCAACAATTCAAAGAGATTTATGCACCCCTATGTTCATTGCAGCATTATTCACAATAGTCAAGATGTGGAAGCAGCCCTGGTGGCCTTCTACAGATGAATAGATAAATAAGATGTGATGTATACATACCATGGAATACTACTCAGCCATAAAAAAGACAAAATCATTCCATTTGCAACAATATGAATAGACCTTGAGGGTATGATGTTAAACGAAATAAGCCAGACAGAGACAGGCAAACCACATTATTTCACTCATATGTGAAAGATAAACAGGCACACATGTGGTGATGGATAAAAATTAGACTATTGGTGGTGAGCATGATGCAATCTATACAGACACTGATAAATAATAATGTACACCTGAAATTGCACAATGTTATAAACCATTATGACCTCAATAAAATAATTGGAAAAAAGAAAGAAAAAGACATAAAAAAAGTTCTTGGGATCTAATGTACAGCATGGTGATTATAACTAATAATACTCTATTATATACTTGAAAGTCACTAATTGAGTAGGTTTTAAATGTTCTCACCGTAAAAAGGAAATGGTAATTATATGATGGGATGAAGGCATTAGCTAGTTCTACGGTGGTAATCATTCTGCAATATATAAATCTGTCAAATCGACACAGTTGTGCACCTTAAACTTATACAATGTTACATTTCAATTATATTTAATAAAACTGGATAAGACAACAAAACGGGAAGAAGAAGCAAAGAGTAAACAAGAAATGTTTAGAACACGATAGGAGAACGTGCGTTATCAAGTTCTTAGCCTTCACGATGAAGCAGCCTCCCGGACTGTTTCTACTGGGCATCCCAGGCAGGCTCACAATGCCTGGGATGATGATCATCACTTCATTCCTAAAGGCTAGAAAGTAGGAGAGAGGCTGGAAGCCTGGCCTCTGAGTGTCAACGCTCTCCCTCTGGTAGGAATTTGGTTTTACCTGTGGAGGACCACACAGAGGGCACTTTGTTTTATGGTTCATCCTGACTAGGTCGTTGAAGTGAATGAATCTGAGTCCCTATCAGAACTGAATGCTAGGCTCATCTATTGCCATATGATTTGTTTGTGTTCGGAGAATTTTGTTTTAGGTTATATTTATTAAAAATATTCTTTAGGTGATTATCCACGTGGCTACATAGAGTCCTGGCAGTAGAACTGTTTTCTTAAACTCAAAAAAGCAATCAAATCACTAAAAGTCATGGTAGGCAGTGTTATGGCTGCAGAATAGGACTTTCACGTCTTTTACTTTGTCCTTTTTTTTTTAAAGATTTTATTTTTTTCCTTTTTCTCCCCGAAGCTCCCCGTTACATAGTTGTATATTCTTAGTTGTGGGTCCTTCTAGTTGTGGCATGTGGGACGCTGCCTCAGCATGATTTGATGAGCAGTGCCATGTCGGCGCCCAGGATTCGAACCAGCGCAACACTGGGCCGCCTGCAGCGGAGCGTGTGAACTTAACCACTCGGCCATGGGGCCAGCCCCTTACTTTGTCCTTTTTTATTTAATTTCTACCTGTAGCTAGGACTCTAAATTTTTTTCCTGTAATAAACTTGTGAACTTTTTTAAAACCAGTAAATCATCTTCATGAAAAGCTAATGACATACACAGATTCAATTACGTTTTCAGTTGATATCACACATTAGCAAATTAGGAGAATTAATTTCTCTTGGAATTTAATGTTAATATTGTTCATAGTTATGTGCCCTAGAGATGTGTATCTTGACAAAAATTTTAACTCTAGGTAACTGTACAAGAGTCTCATTATTAATATAATATTTATAATTTAAAGTATAGAAAAAATGAGAAGCAAAACAAGCTAAAATCAAAATAAGACATTTTAGTCTAAAGCCTCGTGTGGTGCCTGATTTCCACCTGTTTTGTATTCTCATTTCTTTTTTTTATGATCCTGGACATACAGAGTATTGCCCTGGAGGTGAGACTCAAGACATTCAAAAGAGCTTGGAAATATTTTATCCTGAAAGTGTATCCCATGTGTTCTCTCCGAAAAGCAGGAGTGTGTGGAGCAGAAAAACGAACAGCTCAATCAGAAACAGAATGAACACAAAGCTCGCTTTCCCTCAGCGATGATTCCATCTGGAGAGGTGCCTAGGGGTTACTACACTTAGAGAAAACGTAGATATTTTCTTTGAGATACTTGAAAGTCTGCCATTGCACCAATGTTTCAGACCGAAATTTTTATGTTTCTCCTGTTATATTTTGCAATACTTGTATCAGACTATATTTTATTGTCTTACAGGAATGCTTTGAAAATTTGTATAATCTAGCATAACTTTTCTGGAATTTTCTCTTTAGTATAGAGTTCTAAATCAAGGAAACTAAGGCATAAAAGTTAATAAATTATGAATTATAACATCCATTTTTCCTTTGCTTTAAAATAGCTTCACAGTTTTTCACATTGCAAGGGCCGCTTTTTCCACATAGCTTTTATCTCTCATCTCAGACAAAGATTCTGTGTACCCCAAACCCAGCATAAGTTCTTTGTGAATTTTGACTACACATATTGTTCCAGTTGGGAAGAAATTCTTTGTACCTTCCATGCACAATTTTCCTTCATAAACAGTGTTTTTAATTGGGAGGGAGTCATTGTTGTGTCTACACATTCTGCAGTTAGCTACCCCTGAGAAGCCTTTTGGCTGAAATGTACAGCAGCAATGTGAGGTCCAGAAAACTGATGCATCTAGGGCATGCCTACAACATAGGAAGTTTGCATAATCAGTTTGATCTTGGGTGGTATTCAAAATAACCTCTTGACCGTTTTATGGCAGCTTATCCAAGCACAGATGAAGATGGCTGGCATTTTCACTGATCATTTGTCTGCTTTAGTTTAGATCAATTTAATGAATTTATAAGATTCTATTGGTACAATATTGTAGATTGTATTTTGAAACAAATCTCTAGCTGAAATTAAAATCATAATTGTTACTTCAGATATTGTGGTTGAAGGCAGATATGTGAGGGGGGAGACGAGAAAGCTATGACGTGGTATAATTGAGACAGGAAGCAAAATATAGGTTTAACAAGTGCGTATACATGGCCAGCATAGGAAGAGAGGAAATGATTTTGTGTATGGTTGCAACAGCTAAAGGTGAATTTTGAAGAAGGCAAGGTCTCAAGAGAAGGGGTTGTAGCATTTGCGATAAGTAACTCATGGTTTAGCGAAGTGAGCATAGACAAGCAAAGCAGTCTTTCCTATCACATCTTGTTTTAATTTATAAGGTATTTTTATATAATCTTTCATAGTTTTTGACTCTAACTTTGACCAAAGGTTGCATTAGGATGCCCAAAGTCCCCATAATCACATGCATGTATGGCATATATGGCATATCTCGTGGGACTGAAAGATTGTCTTGATTTACAGTATTTGTCATTCATATAGATCACAATGACTCATACAAACCTTCTCTCCTATTAGTACACAACCACTTTGAATTATATTCTTATTTAGTTTTACCACTGTTTAACTCATCTCTCTAAAGTTAGGAATATTACTATTTCCTTATAAATGTGCGTTAGTGTAGTTTTGCACAGCTATATAGTTTGGAGCCAATTTCTTATTGATCATCTTGAGTGCTTCTTCAGTTTTTCTGAGTCCAAATAGTGCAATCAAGTGTACCTATATTTAAAATATAAATTATTATGTTGTAGATATGTTGTCTAATTTTATGCTGCTATTTTTTCAAGTTCAGATAAAATTATGGTCACTTTTTCTGATTTGAAGGGTGGTTTTAATTTTAAATGAAGTATCAAGTCACTTCTCAATAAGTGAATTTACTAGTCAAAGTAACGTGAAGGAAAAAGTTCTATTCTTGTTCTTACCATGTGCCAAGTATTTTACTCAACCCTGACTGTATTTCAAAATTAGCAAATCTTCACATATTTGGTTTTAGCCACCTCTCCCCAAAATTGATTAGTAGACATTGAAACACTAGCTACACCTTCTTGATAGCAGCAGGATTTGGTAGATATAGTATTATTTATTTGGAGAATTATAATGTGATTTGCTTTTCTTGTTTCATTTTTTGGAAACTTTCAAAATACTGTAATGTGTCACTCACAGTTGGAGATTTCAGAAAGCTGAGGAATGCTTTCCACATGTTTCTTCTTTTGACTCTCCAAAAATCCATTTACTCTCAAAAAGAAATCTTTACTGCCTTGAAGAATGTCTAGATGACTAAGAAAATATGGTGGGTCATTATTCTTTAGGATGTTTACACTGCTTGCCAGCAAAACACCACAGAATAGAGTCTACAAATTACGTTGTATTTATTCTTTTTCTTTCATATTCAGGACATAGAGTTAAATGATTTTTGGTTCCAAATCCCGTAGCAGCACCATAAGGGCAAAAGTCTTAATAAAACACATTAAGTTGTTTCTCATGAGAAGATATTGCATCTTATATTTTGTATGTTTCAGAGAGATTTCTTACTTAACTTTATTGGTCAGATAAATGTTTAAACGTTGTTAGTGTTGTAACAATAAATAAAGAATGTTGACATTAAAACTTATCTTCATACTAAATTTCAGAAGTTGCTGAGTTAAAAAACACTAAATGACACAGAAATGTTTAGATACACGGGCTACAGAGTTCACAAGTAACAACAGAATGTTTTTCCTTTCTCAGAGATGGTGACAATTAAGTGAATTCAATATGCTTCTTTTAGGAAAGTGTTCTGCCCGTGGATCAGATCACTATCTACAATTTTGAGTGTGTTTCTTTTCTGTGGATTTTTTTTCTAACAGAAGGATATAATGTTTTCTTCAGATTTCTAGAGGAATCTGACTTAAAAGTATTTAGAACAGTGACCTTGAAGAAGAGGCTTTCTTTGTGGTATTAAGAAGCGTGAAGATTTACAGCACAATAAACATGCTATTCTTTTTATGTTAAACATGCATTTTTTAACTGTCATATTTTTCAGGTGAATAATATATTAGAAGTGCAAAATATGTTAATTTAATCAACATTTATAGGCTGCCTGCCTACCATGTGCACAACTGTGCTATAAATATATGGCAGGTGTAAATATTAGTACCTTGGATGCCATTTTATTAAAACTTTATGGGGAATTTTTAAGCCACTCTCATTTCTTTTATAATTAGGAAAGTAACCATGAACCCTATTCTTCTTTTTTTGTTTTTCAAGAATGTTGTTATACACTCTAAAGGTAGGACTTTGAAGGGAACTACTTCAAATGCTTTCAAATGTGGAAACTGAGGCCCAAAGAATTAAAGCGACTTTTCCAAAGTCAAATATCCAGTTACTGAAGAACTGAAAGCAAAACCAAAGGCCACACTGCTGTGTTCCACGAAAGCTTGTTTGGTTTCAAATAATGTTTGTAAACATGTGGTTGGTGAAAGGCACAAAAACTTGTGTAAAGTTAAACTTTCTATGAATTTCAGTTGTCTGTCATTTTTCTCTGGTAAAGTGAAAATAAGTTATTGCATACATAAATGATTCAATTTAGAGCTAAATACGAACTTGAAAATAATATTTTTGTTTTATATGTTGAAAGAAATAGCTCTTTTTTGCATAGATAACTATACTATGGTGTACTTCATTTTGTGTAAAGTTTTGGGTTTTTCTTATCCGTAGTGAGATATGACACCTGGAAGCGATCCGCCTCTGTAAGGTGTCTAATATAGCTGTATATTCGAGAAGCATGCGTGCATTTGTTAGATGGCTCTCAGACTTTGATATAAATTCCTCCTGGACATGGGAGATGATGTGAGTGATTGATACATGATTAGGTACTGGCCTCACGTACTGAGCAAGAACAGACTTATATTAAGAAATGCAATAGTACTTACAGATGTCCTGTAGACGTTAGCTGTAATGAAAGTGAGAATTCTAAATTAAACAATTATTATGTGGTATAGCTGAAATATATACACACACATAGATAACTAGATATAGATATGCATATCTCTCTATATTTGTATATAGTTATTTTAAACATATTCATTAATGCAGCATTTGATTGAACTTTAAAAGTTTATGTGTGTGTATATACATAACATTACCTTAAAAATCCATTCTTATGTAGCATCTAGAGTTATTTATCATACTGCATCTTACTCTTATTTATGTCACCCATACTGAGTTATCCATAGAGAATACTTAATAAATAGTGAATGAATAATATTTGGGGTACTTCTACCGAATTGTGCTACATAGCAGAAGGGATCCAGCATTAAGTCAGGGTTAATGTTAAACGTCAGTAAACAGGAAATTGTTATTGACAAGTTGAGTCGCTGGTGTTGTTTTGAGTTCTTTTGTAAGGACTGCTCCCCAAGCCCATACTCTGTAGAATCTTCCTACTGTTCAAGGCCAAGTTCAGATGTCGTTTCCTCCGTGAAAGCTGTCCTGATTAAACCAGTCTGAAATAATTTTCTTCCCCCTTGAACTTTTATAATATTTTCCTAATTTTAAATATTAACATAGATATCATATCTTTTCTACTAGGTTGTGAATTTTCTCGGTCAAGGACTGTATCTTAAATATATTCGTATGTAACCCTTTTGTGAGTGAGTGAATAATTAGTAAATATTGGCTGATTGCCTGATTTATTCTTTAATTTACATAAATTCTTTAATTTACATAAAACTGAATGTGCTCCTAAGAGCTATCATTCTGTAGTAATTTTGACAGAAGAGGAGGTCTCCCTGTGAAATAACTTGTTCAACTAATAGACATTTATGAAATTCATATTGTATTGTCCACTAAGAAACTAAAATACCCCGTAATCAATTGCAGGAGACTTTTGTTCAAGTAAACATATTTTATTAGACAGGAAAGCGTAAATATGGCCACAATTAATTTAATAACTTCTTATGAGCTTTGGCTCGTAACATGCTCCCTAGCCCATTGTGGCTTACTAATCCAAAACATTGTGGTCTATCAAACAAGAAAGAGTTTGTGATATGGAAGAAAGTAGAGTGAGGGGCCAGCCCAGTGGCGTAGTGGTTAAGTTCGTGTACCCTGATTCAGCAGCCAGAGGTTCCCAGGTTCAGATCCCAGGTGTGGACCTGATGGACTTAGCACCATTCGTCAAGCTACGCTGTGATGGCATCCCACATAAAGTGGAGGAAGATTGTCAGAGATGTTAGCTCAAAGCCAATCTTCCTCATGGAAAAACAAGAAAAGAAAGTACAGTGAACTTTTTATTCTATTTCTATCATTGAAAAAATGCTGATCGGGGCTTCAAACTGATACATTAATTATACTGATGATTAAAATATACTTGTCCACAAGATCTGGCCCTGCTATGTATCTGATGTTATTTTTTCACACTGTCTTCCCAGTTCCCTCTACTCTAGTCACAACGGTCTCCTACCTCTCTCTAAACACACCAAGCATCATCCCTTTTCAAGGATCTGTTCTGACCTTATTCATTTTGCCTTAAACACTATTATTTCAGGTAAGTTCATAGTTTACTTCCCTACTTCATGCAGGTCTCAGCTCAAATTCTCCTTTATCAGAACAGTGTTCCTCAAAAGAATGGTCTAAATTAGCATCTCTCCTCTTGCTTTGCTGCACTATTCTTATCTTTTTTAACCATCATAGGTGGTTTTCTCCTCCACTAGAAATTTGGCTTCATGAGAGCACAGATTTTGATGCATGGTTTCCACTATTGTGTACCTGACACCCAGAACAATGTAGGAACTCAGTAAGTACCTGTTCAATGATGGAATGAACAGTCGTCACTACCAAGCATCAGTGATATTTTAAGTCTCCTAAAAACAAAGACTTAAAGAGATACAAGAGAGCTCAACACTAATTAATCTGTCTATGATATTAGACTTCAAATAGAATGCATTGAGTGACTTGTATAAAAGACATCTAGTAAATATTTATTATTGGGTCTGCTCAAAGTAAAATCCCCCTTCTTCTAGGAAACTGTTTCCCTCACCATGCCAACCATGTGGTTCTTGTGAGGGCCTAGAAAGTGCAGCATTCCCTCCCTCCCACACCCCCCTTATGGCCCCAGTGCCCAGGGCTGGCCGTCTTTGTGTTCTAGTATACTGGCTTCAATAACTGGTCCCGGGATTGACATGTGACTCAAGGCAGGTCAATAAAGATCCCTTTCCCAGGAATTCTTTAGCTGGAGCTCATGAAAAAGTGCTCACATTTCTTATATAAAACCCTGTGGCTTTTGGCATAGCGGACATGAAAGAATAAAGCCCACACGGAAAAGAAATGATGGGGGGAGGAGAGAGAGAGACAGAGACAGAGGATGATAGGAAAAAAAAGGAAAGGAAGGGAAGGAAAGAGAAGCGAGGAAGGGGGAAAGGATGGTGTTGGAGTCCTTTGTTCTCGTTCTTCCCGAGATCGGCTCCACCAAACTCTTTCCACAGTCCACTTAAGTGAACCAATAGTTTTCCCCTAAATAATTCAACCTAATCACCCTGATTAATACAGGATACAATATAGTAAAATTAATGGACAATAGCTCCAGCAGCAGTTTTCAGGATAAATGTGGGGGGAAAAAAATCTCTCATCACAAGATTATTTTTTTAATGTTTTGTAAGACTATCAATAAATGACAAGAGAGTAACTTTAAAATGGGATTCAGGGAAGCTCTCTCTGCAGGAGTCTGAGGTAATGAGATCCAGGTATGTGTCTTTCTGGCGAACTCAACTGATGTAAGGAGAGAACTCAAATACTTAGAAGAGGATGGGCACTATGTTCCCTAATGCATCTTCCTTTCATATTCTCTCAATTTGCCTTTGACAAGAGTTAGGTAGAAGCAAATTCAAGATTAAACTTTATGAAAGAGATGCTAGGATATGTCAAGGTCCAGCAAGAAAGCAGGAAACATACAAGCAAATGACTATAGGGAATTCATTATACAGGTGATGAGAGCACCGTAAAACAGAACATCAGACAATGAGGCAACTCAGAGACAAGAAGGGCTTGTATCGGGCAGGGCAAACCAGGTTCCCAGGGTACAGAATTTAGGAGGCACTCCTTCTTGGTGCTGACTCTGTACTTGTCCAACCCTGAGAGTGAGTGCCTCCTTAAATCTTGCTCCCTGGGAACCTCACTTTTAAGGAGGCACTTCTGAGATTAGCAACAGTAATGGGGTCCCCAGGTTGGAAGAGATGGAAAAAAGGAAGGGGACAATGTTACTGGCGCCCAGCATCCGGAATCACCAGGAGGGAGTTGGCACTATGGTGGGCCTGTCCATAGTGAACAGGGCATTTGGAACCACAGAGGAAACACAGGCAGTGCCGGAGTTTCCACCTGAAGCAGTCAGAGAGGGAAACTATTCTGGCTTCTCCTGCCATCAGAGCCTTAGGCTGGCTGGATCCAGCAGGAATCCAGCTGATAAGTGAGCCTGGGGAATGCAGCCTGCAGGGATCAGTGCCCGTGATAAGGAGCAGAAAAGGGATGGACAAGCCAGACGTCTCAGAGCAAACAGGCACTTGACTGTGACAGGGCTGTGTCCTTTGGAGATCAGAAGTGCAGATGGTCCCTTTCTTGTTCTGTTGTGAACCTTGAGGAGGCTACCTCGTATTCTGGCCAAGATAGGATATTTGGCCATATCAATCTGGTCTTTTCATGATTAACATTTGGTGTATTTTCCTGCATAACCCGTAAGTGATTTTTTTTTTTTCCTGAATGTTATCTAGCCAGTGAGGGAAATAGCACTTGAATTGGATTCAGATCTAAAGATTCTCATCTGCTTATCTATTTTTATTCTTAAATAGGGGATGGCATTGAATTTTAGGTGATTGGAGGTATTAAAGTTTAAAAAATCCTAAAATATGTGACGGGTCACATGGAAGCGTTTGTAAGCCTAGTGGTATTTGGCAGCCTTGGCACAAATTCCAAGTCTGTGTGGGTTTGGCACTCTTCAGGGGAATCTTCAACAAGTATTTTTCTTTTAAAACTATGTTTTATATGACTTTTTCTTGGCTATTAGCACTGGACATCACAGTTGTATGCCATCTGGAGGCTTATTGCATGTGGCCTTCCCAAGAAGTCATGGTGTCTTGCTTAGAATGTGCCTGTTGGATGTTGAGGTGCCAAGGAGTAGACCTACCCCAGTAGTGTGTGCCTCAAACTACAATAGAAGCCGTTAGTATTCTAATTTTATCTGGCTATGTTTATAACTTTATGACAGAATAGGATGTTACTGAGCAAGCTATATTCAGCGTGCATTTATAGAAAGCCTTAGGATTGGATAAAACCCTAGAGGTCAAAGCCAATAGCTTCACTCACTTTAGAAAAGATTTCTTCTACAAACTTGGATTGGCTTTTAATGCTTTCACCGGAAGGGAGGTCGTTATTTCGAGAGATAACCCACTTAAGTTTGGGCAGCATTAAATAGCTAGGGAGAGTTATTTCTCATAATTAACCAAAATCTACCTCTATCTACTTTCCTCTGGAATCATATAGAATATGTGTGCTTTCTTGAGCACATAGTTATCTTGAACTGTGTAACTACAACTGTCATCTACCTCCGAGTCTTATCCAGGATGAATACCCACAACTGCCATAAGCATTGATTATATCATGTTTTCCAGATCTATTGGTTGCTCCAAACCTGTTTCATCTCCTATATATTTAACTATAAGTATACCTAATTTTGTTTTCCTACCTTCTTTGAATAATTGATTTGAACAGGGAAAACCCCTTCTGGTTGCAGTGTGCTCAGCTTTCTCTCTTCTTTCAAGTTGTACTCACTGCTTGGAAAAATTAATACTGCTGTTACCATAAATATCTTGTGAGATATTTTGATAAATCATGGCTCAAGAATAAGCAAGGTCCTTGGAAGTCATTTAGAAATCAAGTTGAACTTGAGCTATTTGAGATGAACAACAAGGATGTGAGTAGTAATACTCATACAGTGATGTAACGTTGTAAAATATTTTAAACTCTATTATCTAATAAATATGTGACAATGTCCAGTTTAATGAATCCTTCAGTTGAAATGCCCCCAAATAAATATCTGCTAATAAATAGCTGAATACACATGTTAATCAGCTTAGTCATTTCTCATTTAAAATAAAGTATCTCAAGTTTCTCCCCCATCTCTTCCTCTTGTTCCTATGAGTGAGCTAAGTTTGAAGGGAATTTAAGTACTATCCTGTCATTAATTAGGGGTTACCTGATCGGCTGGCATTCTTAGTCCTCCTTGTCTCCCCTGCGTTGTTTCTCTCCAGCCCATTCAGCCTCTGTCCTTGTGATAGTACCCTAACTGGCCTATGGATGTTGGCCCATACTCTCTACACCTTCCTGGACGTGATCCTAGATCCCTCATGCCCACCAGTGCTATATCAGCCCTACTGGGGGAAATGGGAAATGGTTGTATGCTTTCTTTCTAGTCAGGTTTGAGTGCCCTATTATCTTTGTGGCTACCTTGAGTCCCACTTGCCGGGCACCTCACTTAGACTTTGATGCCCTAGCATCTCAGCCAGCTGGATGGGAGCTTTTGAATCTTGTAACCCCTTCAGTACACGCCTTTGGATGTAGTCCCCTCTGTTCTAGGGCCCCCCTAAACCTGTCTGGAATCTCTATCACACATTACCCCCAACCATACCCCTGGTATTCAGCAGAGAGGAGGAGCCTTGGACTCTTCTCAGGGACCCAGGAAGCACATTGTCGTATGTTTTTAAGTTATTTTATTGCCCAAGAGAGACTAAAGCTTTGGGTTATAAGAATGTTTAATCTTGTATTTGAGCATTACCAAACCATGAAATCACCCCAGATGCAAATAAGCAAGTGGAAATAGGTTTGTAATGAAAGATTTAAAAAAGGAATTAAAGTTAGTTTTGCGAAATCAAGGATGCTTTAAGAAACATCATATGTTAAATATCCAGTTTTCTCTGTCTATAATGATCTTCAAGAAAGCAACTTCTACCTTTCACTGGAGTTGATTCTATATTCCATTCCTGTTAATGGATCATCCTCCACTTGGTTGTTAAGCTAGAAATCACAGTGCTTTTGTTAATGATGCCTCTTTCTGACATCATTCCGCATTTAATTAGACAATATTTTACCCCAGAAATTTATCTCAAATTTATTCCTTGACAAAAATCCTCCTTCTGCTTCATTTTAAATACTCATCACCATTGACTTGATGCATTGCACAAATTTTCTAACTAGTATTCCTACTTACGCATTTCTCAACCTTCTATTCATCTTCGTTATCAATACCTTACTAACAAAATTTAAGTAAAACAAAATGCTGATGATGACATGATTATTCATAAACTTTAGGTAGGTCTTTATTTCCTAGAGAATTAAATTTATACCCTATGAAAAGTCATTCAGGGCCTATTGTGATGAGGATCTGTACTCCATCCACACTGCAACACTACCTACAATAAAAAATGAGTATATCCTTGGCCTGTTCATTGTGTGTGTCTTTTCTCAAGCTCTTCTCTCTCTGTAGAATATCCCTTCCCTTACCATCCCCCACTTGTCAACATCCTTCAAAACCCAATTCAGAGCCAAACTATTCATCAACCTTTTCACCCTACCCCTTTTACCCCCTTCCTTGCTCCACTAGAAAATATCAAAACCATCTCACTAGTGTTTCTGAATAGCTTCGTTTATAATTCTCATAGTAGTTCCACACTCTACTTTGTATTATAGCACTTTGTATTTATTAATATCTTCTCTGCCAGGTCATTAACTTGATGTTGTGTTAGTTACTACTCTTTGTTTCCAGGCAACAGTAGCCAACTCAAGCTACCTTAAGCAAAAAGGAGACTTTACTGTGAGGACACAGGGGTGTCTCATGGAAACCTCTTAGAGGAAGTACATACACACGTCAAGAGCAAAGATTTGGAAGCCTTTCCACCTGATTCTGAATCTCAGCTTTCACTATTTACCAAATGTGTAACACCAGGCATGATCATATTAAACATTCTGTAGCTCAGTTCTCTCATTTACAAAATAAGGATGATGGTAATAGTACCTACTTCCTAGGATTATTGTATGGTTTAAAGCACTTGGCATAGTTCTCATTAAATGTTATTTCAGAAACAAAGGTGGGGAGGAAATGAAGCTGGACCTCAGGAAGGACCGAATAGCTGTTTGGAATTCAGGTGGCATTTCTGATTCAACTATGCTTTACTTTCACTCTTACTACAGACTGAATTTCTCTCTCCCCGTTGTTCGTAGAAAAAATTGCTTGTCCATAGCTCAGATGCTATACATCTCACCTCTGAGAAAGATGGATTCTGTCTTTGTCTCTGCTCTAAATCCTGGGGAGGAGATTGTGATTGACTCAATTTAGGTCCAATCAGCTGCAGCCAGGATTAATAGAGTCACTGAGCAAACAAACGGCTTCTAGAAACCCATCTCTATGACAAGGCATTTCTCAGAGAAGAAGATTTCGGGAGCAAACAAAATAGGTAGTGATCCACTGAAATTTTTCATTTACTTTGGTATGCTTAATCTGTCGTTCTGTCTCCAACTGAATTGTGTCAAGTTCAGTTATTACCACGGATAGACAAACTTGCTTCAAGGTCTTGTTTATTATTGTTCTATGCACAATTGTTCAATTATTCTTTGAAACGTATTTGAATAGTAACTTGTTATGTTCTGAGTACTGGGCCATATATTGAGAGTATAGTGGAGTGAGATACAGTGAAGTTCCTGACTTCGTGAAGCTAATATATATTGCTTTCTGCTTGGACTTTTTTTGTTTTTGAGCGAGATTAGCCCTGAGCTAACATCCGCCACCAATCCTCTTCTTTTTGCTGAGGAAGACTGGCCCTGAGCTAACATCCGTGCCCATCTCCCTCTACTTTATATGTGGGATGCCTACCACAGCATGGCTTGCCAAGTGGTGGATAGGTCCGCACCCAGGATCTGAATTGGTGAACACAGAGCCACTGAAGTAGAGAACGTGTGAACTTAACCATTATGCCACTGGGCCTGCCCTAAGGACTTTTTTTTGTTGTTTTTTTTTTTAATTTGGTCTTCCCATTCTCACAGGCCCTCTCTGGTTTGTGAGTATTGATAACTCTCAATTCTTTGTCAGCACCACTGTGTTTTCAATTCTTTTTTCTTTTAACTTTGTTTTTTTACTTATTAACATTTAGTTATATTTTCACAATATTAGGCAGTCCCTCCTCTAACATCCATTTTGAAACTAGAAATTACTTACCTCCTACCAGTGCAATTCCAGAAACATGAAGGCCTAAGTTCTAGATCCATCTCCACAACTGAAGACCTCTGTGACTTAGTTCCCTGTAAACCCAAAATCAATCAATCAATCATATAAGGGATTTTGGCTAATTTGGGGGATAATTTAAATTATCTGGCTGTAAACATCCATGATTTACAGATTCTTAGGAAAAATACATGGTGACTTCTGCCTTTATAGATACAATATTTTTATTGTTTACACAGTGTTATTTATTGATCTGTCCACTTTTCTCTCTCCTCCTCGTCCTCACTGCCATCATTTTCGTCCATTTCTCTGTGTGCACACATTGAAGAGCATTGTGAATGCAGGGTAAGCCTGGGTCTAAGGAGCAAGTGTCAGGGAGCTGGAAATGAGTCGATCAACTCCTTCCACGACTCTTAGCAGATGGACTCAATTACTACGTTTTTGAGAAGACGCATCATTTATTTTCCTCAAAAGCTTCAAAGTCCTTGTTCCTTTGACATATTTCCATACCTCTGTCTGTCCTCTCCTTTCACCCTACCTCAGAGGATTTTTCACCACTAATTTCCCAGCTCAACTCCATTTTGCTGCCCTGATCTCAAACTCATCCACCTCTCTAAGATTTTGTTCTCTGTCAATTTTCTCCTCCATATGCAGCATCATCTTGACTTCTATTCAGTTAGCTCTGTCCTTCATGGCTTCCAACTTACATATCTCACATAACTCCCATATCCCTCTATTCATATATGCCCCCGTCTCAAAGTCTGCCCCAACTCTCTTCTTCATTTTGTCTCACACACACACACGTCCTCTGTCTGCCTCTAAATCCTTGTCATCTACTTCTTAAAACCAATGTTTATTGAGTGTTATGTGCCAACCTATGTGACAGATGCTTTCCATGGAAGATGTCATTGTCTCCTCAACAAGCCTATGAATCAGAACTTTTATCTTCATTTTGGAAGTGGGGGAGCAGAGAGGTAAATCAACATTACCAAGATCACACAGTTGACTAGTGGAAGAGCAAATTCAGACAGAAGTCTGTCTCCTAAACTGATCTTTTAAGCATTAGGCTGTATGCTCTCCATTTGTTTTTAAATCTATTGCCAGCTCTCCCCATCCTGCCTCTGCTGAAACAATCCACTTCAAAATTTGTCAGTGGCATAAGTTCAGTAGGTTTTCTCGGCTCTCGTTTTCCTTGACTATGTGAAGCATTCATCACTGTGATATTAGTATTTAGAGAAACGTTCTCCCCTCTGGCTTGTGACACTGAACTTCCTCCTGAATTCTTTTCTCTTTCACTAACTTGTCTTCCTTCTCTTTCCTCCAAAAAGTGTGTTCACCAAAACCCAGGATTTGAATCTCTGCTATTCTTATTCTAGACAAGTTCCTGCAGAGAACTCAGAAATGGAATAAATCAAGATAAAATTACTCTTTTCCCCTATTTTTAATCGCTCTAATGATAACTGACTGCCTAAAGTGAAAAGAATAGCAATGTATTGTGAGTTTATGTATGTAAAAGTAAAAGGCAGGGAAACAATATCAGGATAAACAGTAAAGGATGGGTGGAAAGAATTGAGAACATACTGTTGCAAGGTCTTTCCCGCCTGTGGCATGGAGATTTGAAGGCAGAGTATGATTAATTAAAGGCGTATATTGTAAACCACAGAGTAACTATTAAATAATTTAAAGGAAAGGGGGAAATATTTAGTCAATAGAAGAGGTAAAATGGAATCATAAAAAAATACTCAATTAACAAAAGAAAAGGTAGAAAAAGAGAAAAACAAAACAAAGAACAGATGAAACAAATAGAAAATTTATAGCAAAATGGCAGATTTTAATCCAACTATATTAGTTGATATATTAGTTCTAATTGGCTACCCTGATATAAACGGACACCCCAAAATGAATAGGTGTTCAAGCACAAGGATGTTTGTTCCTCGCTCATTAGATAGTTCACTGCACATGTTCCTGTCAGTAGGCATTGATCCTCCAGGTGGTGATCAGGGACCCAGACATCTCTCATTTTGTGGCTCACCATTCTCTAAGGCAGCTTTGTCATCTGCATTTGACTAGTAAAGAGGAAGAAGACACAGTTTCTGAAAAGACCTCTAGAAACCTACATCACTTTGCTTACATGCCATTGGCTAACTATAGTCACTTAGCCACACCCGACCACAAGGGCAGCTGGGTAATGTCATCTAGCTGCGTCTCAAAAGAAGAGACCTAGCACTACCTGCCACAGAGGAGGAGTTCAATAAAAAGCTTAGAGGTTTTCAAGGTTCATCATCCATAAAGTCATCTTGGGGTTTGAAACGATGCATATACTTGGGCTTTACAATAAAAAATTCAGATTTTGGGATAGAGCAGAGAAATCTGCATTTTTAACTAGGACTTTAGGTAGTTCTGGTACTCGGATGGGGTCATTCTGAGAAACACTGCAAAGGGCAGGAGGGAGCCATTGTGGTGACGGGAATGTGGATATGCTGACACCTGAGATGTTGCCTAGAAGAACCGGAGTCTGTTGCCGCTCAAGTGTGTTCTGGGGACCAGCAGCTTTAGCACAATTTGGCAGTTGTTAGAAATGCAGAAGTCCGAGAGGTCTCATCTGTAGAATTTGAATTGGGTCCAAGAAAGGGGAAAATCGAGCATAAGGTAGGCCAGTTTACTTTTGGGGGAGTTGTCCTGGCAGAAGAAAGGAATGATTGTGAAAGAAGAATATACATTTATTAATAAGGTTCATTTGCCCTAACTACGTGAGTGGTATGTGTTGATTATAGAGGATCAAAAAAGTCTTAGAAACACAAATGAATCATACCAAACATACTTAGTATCTTGCTCTCTTATCTTCTGTTTTCTTATAATCATTTTCCCATACCGTTAAATGTTCTTTGAAAATATTTAATTGTTTCATAGTAGTCTATCTTACATACTTTGTTAACATTTCCCTATTGTTGGACATTTAACTTATGGACTTTTTTCCACCGTTACAAATAATGCTACAAAGAATATCCATCCTTGAACATAAATCTTTATTAACATTTCTGACTATTTTCTTGGACTAGCTTCCTACAAATACAATCACTGGGACAGCAAGTCTCTTGAAAATGTTGTTAGGTTGTGTAGAAACTTTTCAGAAAGTTGAAGAAAGTCTCATAAGAAAACGAAGCCTTTTGATCCGTCAATGCTCTCTCCCTAATTCACATGCTGCCCCCTGGAGTTGTTGGATGGATAAATGAAACAGTGCACGTGAAGTCTTCAGTAAGGCACCTGGCATGCAGTCGGTGCTCATTAAATGCTAACTGTTCATATTGGGCAGTGGTGCTTAGTGGTGAGACGTGGGTTTCTGCCTCATAGTAACTGTATGAAGCAGGAAATATCACTTGCCTTCCCTGAGCCTCAGTTTCCTCATCAGTAAAATGGGCATGTCTTACTACCCACTTCACCTTGATTTGTGGGGCTTTATCATAGGTGAAGCATATGGCACAATACCTGCGACAAACTAAGCGCTCAATATGGACCAGCCCGCTGGCCTGGTGGTGAAGTTTGCATGCTCCACTTTGGCGGCCTGCTGTCTGTGGGTTCAGATTCCAGGTGCGGACCTATGCACTGCTCATTGAGCGGTGCTGTTGTGGCGTCCCACAGAGAGGAAAAAAATAGAGGAAGATTGCCACAGATGTTAGCTCAGCAACAATCTTCCTCAAGCAAAAGAGGAAGATTGGCAACAGATGTTGGCTCAGGGCCAAACTTCCTCACCCAAAAAAAAACCCAAAACAAAAAACGCACTCAATAAATGCTTGCTATTAGTATTTATTATTTTCTCAATCCTACTGACATCGAGAATTTCCTTGTTATCTGTTTTTCTATTTCCTTACCCCCTTCTATGTACACACTCCCATCTCTATCACAATTTGAAATATAGTAAATAAGGCTAAGAATATAATCTGTCTCACTGAATGTGGTAAGGTAAGGAGTGAAGCATGTAGGAAAACCTTTCAAAGGTGAGCGATGTTATATGAAAGCATTAGTAATCAATCACCATTAGCTTAATCCTCCCCCAACAGCAGTATATATGCCTATCATCATTTACCTGCCAATTTTGGTATATACTTAACTTTATTAGAACACTGGGCTTTACTCATGTATGCTAACTACCCATCATCTTTGCTTTACATAGAATATTATGTTCACAATACACATGAATGGCAAATAGGGTTCTTTCTCAGATGGTACCATAACTCCGTATATTGTAACTATTTAGAGTACTGGTTGAGAAGCACCTCAAGGCAAGATCTGGGCTTATTGGAAAGAGCACTGTGATCCATTAGTGATGCCTGGCCTGGACACTGGAATAGAGGTAGCACCTCATGTGTGGGTAATTGTAGCCCTCTGTTGGAGGGCATATTGTCTAAGAGGAACAGTTCAGGAGATAAATTTTAGAAAAATGAGCATATTTTTAATATTTTATCCTACATGCACTTTGCCTTTTTCCCCCTGAGTAACTTAAATCCAAAAATGAGTAATTTCCACTATGAAAAATTTTGTTATTTTAAATTAAATCTAACATTATTACAGATTTTTAAAGAAAAATTTGATCTTAGATGGTAAAGTAGATTTCATTTCAAAAAATGTTACCAAAATTTTAAGTTTCTTGAGACTTTAGTATCTTCAATACCTAATATTTCAGATTTCATTAAATATTTTGAAATCATGAATATACAGAAGATAATAAATTTGCAAAATGATTTCTTTGACTTCTTTTATTGTAGTTCCCAGTTTTGTTTGGGGAGTAAGTTCTTACAGCACCAAGAAAAAGTCAAGATGTACTTTTCTTTGAGTTAGCATATCAGCACGGTCTGGGGAACTACGCAGCACACAAGATTAATACTCCTGAGAGCTCACCTAAGACTGTAGTACAGAGTGATATGCTCATGGTATACCTGCAGCCAATTTACCGTTTTCCAGAAAAAGTGGCCACTAATATTTTATCCATTTTCCTTGTCCCTTAAGTCCTAATGCACATCTGGAGAGCCCAAGCAGATAAAGCATGCGTAATTGAATTCACCAGGTTTATCATATCTGAGTCACTGGGTTAATAGTTTTAATCATGAGCTTTGAGGAAAGTGAGAGCCAAGGACACCTCAATCCTTTAATTCTGGGTTTGTTTTACTTTAGGGAGAATTAGCGTTCTGGGCTCTAAAGAGAAGTGTTTCTCATTTGATAATAGTAGGCTACTTCTCAGTAACAGACAGAACATATAGTAATTTTAACTTCTAATGCTTAGCTCTGTGGGCTACAGGGTTTTACATGTTCCAAGTCCCTGGCACATAGAACACGCTTAATGAACATGCTTAATAAACACGCTCAAGTCAAAGGAAGAGTAATAAAAAATATACTGAATATATTGGAGCACAGTTTATGTGTCCTACATCATTAGTAAGTTTCCTTTTTTTAAAAGTAAGAAAAATAGTTATTTGGATTATATAAAGTGATTTATTTAGCTGTTTGCCGTTATCTTGGGCTCGAACACGGTGAGGTTGTAAATGCTTGGCTTGAACCTGGTGGATCTTGGTGCTACATTGCCACCTTCTGGTTACTCATCTAAAGTTGCACTTTCCTTCAAAATAAAAAACAAATGCTTTGTTTTTGCAGTATATAGCGCAAAGAATCACTTGTGCTTACACACACACGCCACACACACACACACACACACCCCCATGCATTCCCCCCACCCCGGGAATCTGAAAGTCTGAAAGTAGTGCTTGATATTTTGAGAGTTGAGAAAGGGAACGACATCTTTCCAAGAATAATCTTTTAATGCAGATATCTCTTGTATGATAAAATCAACCAAGTGGCCCATCTGTTATTTTTAAATATATGATGATGTTATAGTAAACGTAATGGCATTTACTATAATATGATGATTTCAATAATAAAGTACAAATATGTTCCCTCTATTTGCCATAAAGACAGGATCAAGAGAAGAAATAATGTTTTTCTTCCTACTCTGTTAGGAACTTGTTTCCATCATATTACGCACTGTTTCTAATGGCATAGGAAAGCAGATGTAAATTAAAACTGCATAGTAAAATCAAATATTCTTAAATGACTATGACTAGGAACTTCCAAAGCAGATTGTTTGTAAATAAAAGCGTGTAACTTTGTATGTGGGTAACATTATCCATTGACAAGGTTTCTGGGGAATAGGACTGCACATTTAATAGAGGACAGACTTTGGGGGATATTGAATGAATAGAAATATTTTTAAAGTACTGTTTGGTTTTTTTTGAAGAGAGGCTTTAAAAGGAACTAATATCTTAATATTCTCTTTCATAGGTGATGTATACTTTAATAAACCCTCTTTAAATTTGCTTATTTAAACTTTAGATCCACATATTGCTCTTAGAATTGATTCAATTAATTTGTGAAGAGCTTACTGAAAGAGAATTCATGTCTAGAGCTAATCTAATAGCAGGAAAGAGGGAAAGCCTTTTCCAGGGAGCCTTTCTCCCAGACCATGTCTGCCTTTACCAGACTAGGTGTGCAGACGAGCTGTGCAGTCCTGGAAGGATCAGTTAGATGCGAAATAATGATGTTAATCAAGACATTCAGAGTCTTGCATTTATTATGCTCCTTCTCATTTATTTACTATCATTCTACGACAGGCGAAAGTTTGCAGAAACCTTTCTTTTTCTGCTTATATATGTATTAGCATTCATTGTGGGGACATTGGAAAACAAAGACAGACAGAATTAAAATAAAAGAAATATCTACAATCAGACCACCCAGCATTCACTGCTATTAGCATCCTGGTATATCATACAAATCCTATTATTTTTTAGAAATCTGGATCACCATTCGGTTATAACATCCCCTAACCTGTTTCTTTCCCTTAACTATGCATTTACATAGCATTTATCATTCTATTCTATAGCTACACCATAATTAATTTCAATTATTCCCCATTATAGACATTTGGAATATTTTCAAATTTTTATTCTTTTTTTTTTTTTTTTGAGGAAGATTAGCCCTGAGCTAACTTCTGCCAGTCCTCCACTTTTTGCTGAGGAAGCCTGGCCCTGAGCTAACATCGTGCCCATCTTCCTCTACTTTATACGTGGGACACCTACCACAGCATGGCGTGCCAAGAAGTGCCATGTCCGCCCAGGATCCGAACCGGAGAACCCCAGACCGCTGAGAAGCAGAATGTGCGAACTGAGCCACTGGGCCGGCCCCCAAATTTTTATTCTTGTAAAACATACTGTGATGAATCCATATTAGGGGTGTTGTGATGGGGGGGTGTGTTTCATGTGCACACATACATTCACCCATATATATTTGTTTTTATTTCTTATCTAATTATTTACTTAGGATTTGTGAAATATTCCTAGGAAGGACTTTTTTGATAGGAATTGCTGGGATGATGGATGTTAGCAATTAAGACTGATTACTAATTAATTGCTAACCAGAAAAAAGAATTCCAATTTATTTTCCTACCAGTTTAAATTTCCCTGTTTACCTTCAGTTCCAAAAACACTGCCTTTTCTGTCATTGATATTTATTGAAGTCTAATGCACATACATAAAACTTCCCACATCATAAACTCAAACTGATGAGAATTATCACAGAGTGATATTATCAGTGTAACCAACCCAGTTCAAGAAATGGAATGTTGCCAGCATCTTGGAAGCTCTCCTTGTGTCAATTTTCATTTACGTTTCAAAGGTTAACATTATCCTAACTTCTAACAGTTTTGATTGTTGCCTGGTTTAAGACTTATCTAAATGGAATCATATTTGTCCTCTTTTGAGCCTGACTTCTTTCATACAACCTTTTGTTTGTGAGATTTGTCCATATTGTTGAAGTCGTAGGTCTTTTTCGTATTCCCTTGCTCTATACTATTTCATCGCCAACAGCCTTTGTCAGTCTGAAAGCATAAAATATCACAGTGTTGTAGTGTTCACTCAACATCTTCAGCTTCGTGTGAGGTTGAACCTGTTTTCCTACCTTCACTTGTTATTATTAGAACAAGTTTGTTCTCTTTGGACGTTGGTTACTTACTGTTCCTATTGTAAATAAACCGTTCCCTTCTGCCCATGCAATGGGTCACATCGGCCCTTGGTTACAAAAGAGAAGAGTGACTTTTGTTTTTTTCACTCTCTCCCAAAAGGGCAGTTAAGATTGTGTTCTTTTGACAAGACAACATGTTTCCTTTCTGTAGTTCTCTAGTTGCAGGGTCTTGACCCTCAATGGTGGGAAAAGGAACATGATACGTGGATTCCAGACCTCAAGAGCGAATCAGCCCACATAGCGGGTTAAAGCCACCTTCTACCTATCGTCCTGGTACCTCTGACTTTTGCTACCTCATACTTTTTTTGGGTCTTTCAAAAATTGGTTTCCTTGAAAAGTTGACCAGCCACGGTTAACTCTTTGCTGCCTAGGGTACAAACTTTCTCTAAAATTAAAGCTGACTCACAACCAAGATTGATAAAGGGTGAGAAGGATGAGAATCTCTGTTTCAGGGGTTCCCACACCTAGTTACACAAGAGAATCACCAGGGGGAGCTTTAAAGAAATACCAACGCTTGACCCCATTCCAAGACAGATTCTGATTTAATTGGTTTGGGGAGAAGCTTGGGTTTTACTTTTAAAAGGTCCCCAGGTGATTATAATGGGTAGCCAGGATTGAAAACCACTGAAAATTCTTTCTCTGTGGGCGGTGGATTCAATTCTTCTGAATTGATAAGTTTTAGCCTATAAATGAAGAATGCCTCTGCCTATTTGATGTCACGGCAGACTCCCAGAGACGAGTCAATGTCTTAATGTTTGTCTTTCCCAACTCCTGGACAATACCACATTTCACTCCTAGATCGTAATTCTTTATACTCATTATTTTGATTCATAGCAAATGTAGGTTGTCCTAAATGGACTAGTACTGTAACTGGTGAGTTGTTCACACCTAAATAGAATTGAGCTGGTCAGATCACTATTTGAGTGAGGTTGTGGTAATGGAAGAAGAGCTATTGAGACCTTCCCATTTGGAGGAGTATGATGAGGAGAAATGGAGGTGCAGAAGCAAACATTATATTTATAAATCTGCTTTAGGTCCCAAAGACGTCCAGGGCCTTTGAACTATGATTTTGCCCTTGTGAGCCTTGGTAAACGTCCTCTTAAGTCTAGAGGAGTGGTTCAAAAAGTGCAGTCCCCTTAGCATGTCAAAGGGACACTGAAGCCAACTGAAAGAGTTCCCAATGGCCAAATCTCAAACAACTTCAGTAACAAAATATATAAAGTAAATATTGGATTGTAAAACAAAGTGGAAAATAAGTACCATGACTCTGTATTAATAAAAAATGTTTGAATAAATAAATATGGGATAATGGACAAATTTCCCACATGGGAGAATTCCAAATAACTTATGTGGATATTCTCCGCCCCTTAGGTGTGAGGTGCACATGGTGACTTTCCCCGAAGGGTACAGTATGGGAAGTGGGGGATGGGGTGAAGGTGAGGGCTTTATGGTACAGAAACCTGGCGGGGCCGACTCCGTGGCTGAGTGGTTAAGTTTTCGTGCTCCGCTGTGGCGGCCCAGGGTTCGAATCCTGGGCGCCGACATGGCACCGCTCGTCAGGCCACATTGAGGCGGCGTCCCACATCCCACAACTGGAAGGACCTGCAACTAAGATAGACAACTGTGTACGGTGCGGGGGGGGGGGGGGGGGGGCGCGTTGGGGAGAAAAAGCAGGAAAAAAAAAAAAAGATTGGCAAGAGTTGTTAGCCCAGGTGCCAATCCTTAAAAAAAAAAAAAGAAACCTGGCAAGCGCTACCTCAGCCAGGTGATCAACATTAATATCGTCAATCATAAATCATGTTGCTGATAGGTTCCCTTGATATGATGTATTGAGCAAGGCACTTTACCTCTGTCGTCTTCCTCACAGAATTTCAGAACTCCAGTCTAACCATGAGAAGAACATCAAACAAATTCAAATTGAAAGACATTGTACAAAATACATGACAACTACTACTCAAAATTGTCAAAGTCAACATAAACAAAGAAAGTCTAAGGAACTGTCCCACAGCCCAGAGAAACGTGAGGAGACATGAGTACCAAATGGAATGTGGTGTCCTGAGTAGGGTCCTGGGGCATAAAAAGACATCAGGCTCAAAAGTAAGGAAATCTGAATCACATATGGACTTTAGTTAATAATAACATCTCGATATTTGTTCATTAGTTGTGACAAATATCCATAATAACGTAAGATAATGGAACAATAGGGGAAACTAGGTGCATAATATATGGGAATGCTCTGTACTTTCTTCACACATTTTCTGAAAATCTAAAACTATTCTAAAATAAAAAGTTTATCAAAGGAAAAAGAAAGTATGATTTCCCAGACCAGCGAGATCTTGTTAAAAATTCAGATTCTCGGGCCCCAGCCCAGCCCTTCTATATCAGAAGCTCTGGGGATGTGACAGCAATCTGGGATTCTGATTCCACAAATGAGAACGGCTGATCTAGCAGGTTGGCCAAGAACTCCGCCTTCAGGTGCTTCTCAGTTTAGATGAAGCTGTGTTACTTTTTCTTCAATGCCCAGGAGTGAAGAATCACGTTAGGCTTCTTGGTAGTTTCTGATTACCCAGCTGTCACCTTTCACAGAGCAATGATATGTCGATACATCCGATCTCCGGGGCCCTTTGCAGACTCTGTTGTGCTCATGTCTTCCACAACATCTGCAGCACACCCAGATCCCCTCTTCTTCTGATAAATTCAAACATATAACGTGTACCACCTTGCATGTTTCCAGAGGCCACAAATCATAGCAGAGTGTGAATTCTCTGGAGACAGAAGTGGCCTTGGGCAAACTGTGTGATCCCTCTGTACTTGAGTTTCTTCCTCTGTGATTTGGAGAAGATAGGAGAGTATTTACCTCATGGGTTTTTGTGAGGATTGGGAGTTAACGCTCATAAGGTAAGAATCATATCCAGCACTTAGTGAGGACCGAATAAATGTGAGCTGGTGCTATTGTCAGTGGCAGATGTCTTGCCTCTTAAATATCTCTTCTCTTCTCCCAAAGCAGCAGGGTCATGTGTGCAAAATAATGGCTCAGTAAAGATTGGGTGGATTGAATGGGTGAATTGAGCAAAAAGTCTTATTTTAAACACAGTGACCCCACCACCCCCTCGAGTCTTCTAAGGCACCTTGATTTTGAGTTGGGGGGTTGGAAATATTTCATGTTGTTTATATAATGCCTTTTGGAGAGAGCAAGGGAAGCGGTTGGAGAGTTTATCTGACCTGGGAGTGAGTTAAACTTACTTCAAGCTTCATTATCAATGAATAGCACCATTTTAATTTTCATCTCAAATTATTCTCGTTCCTGAGATCCTTAGCAGAGTTCCTGTTAGCCAAAAAGACAAGATTAGTCAGAAAAGAACACCCCAGGGGCTGTTCTGGCAGCAACAGGTGAATATGTTCGGTTAACAGGTTCAAATTTTGTTTCTTTGCTCTGTGGAACAGGTTAAATAGAAATGCAGCAACTTACCTGCCATAAATGCACAGGCCTTGGGTGTTTTGGTTTGTTTTTCAGATGGGGATTAATGTGGTGGACTCTGCAGTAGCGGGATTAGGTGGCTGCCCTTATGCAAAAGGTGCTTCTGGGAACGTAGCCACTGAGGATTTGATATACATGCTTCATGGCCTAGGGCTCCATACAGTAAGTTAATTTAACATACTTTAATATTCATGAATTCCTTGCAGATACAAATTGGAATGCATCTCAGATTTGGGAAGCAATTTTGAGGTCAGACTTTTACTACGTTTTTGCTATTTGCTAAAATGCGCACTGGGAAAACACATTAAAAATTCTTCAGGGGGCTTTAGAAAGTAACTTATTGCTATCGCTCAATCGCCAATAAGGCTACCATTTCACATTTTTATAGTGCTTCATGGCCTCCAAAGTACTTCTTCACGTATTATCTGATTTGATTTCACACTCTGTGAGTTGGAGCCCCTGCATTTGCTGTTATGATTGTTGTTTCTGCCTCTTTTCTTTTTTTTTTTTTGGTATGGATGTTTTCCTCGGAGGAAACTGAGATCTTGATTTTCTCACAGTGACAACTAATGCTTCTGGGAAAGAGCCCGGGACACTTTTAAAATGGTCAGTGGGAGAGCAGAGCTTAATGACATTTAGCATGTGAGACACTGGAGAGCAAGAGTAGCCTCTGTACAGGTAGTCTGTGAAAAGTCACATGCTCTGTAATAACACCCACCAAAATCAGCACCTTTTTTGCCACGTATTTGTTAACATGACCTATTAATCTGTAAGACAGATTTTTTTTTTAGGGAAAAAATATAAAAGGGGAGAAAACTGTTCACCGGTGATTAGAAGTTCAAAACCTTTTCTGAGATGTAAAAGCATCATCTGGATTACAATATGGAATTTTCCTTCTCTATCTCTTCCATCTCTCCTCTTTCCTCAATCTACTTATGTTGGTGCTCCTGCAACACCAAACTGGCCTGTCCTCCCCATTTCTGCACCATTCCGTCTCTCACCACCCCTCATTCAAGCTTTCACCGCCACTTGGAATGGCCTTTGACCCCATACTGGATTTTACCTTGTGAACGAGACACCACCATCCTCAAAAACTCTTTCTTCTAGCATCTCCTTGTCTATCCCCCAGGCCATACTGTTAGGTTCCTCTCCTAACAGTGTGCCTCTACCTGTGAACCTGCTCTGAATTCTATGATGATCTTATTTCTGTGTGTAGCTCCCTCTGCAGGCAGGAGCAATTATTACAGCTTATTCATACTCCATGCCTGCTTGTTGCATAGAGATGCTCAACCATGTTCACTATATTGACTAACTATAGGAGATGACTTTCTGTTTAGGGGTGCATATTGCCTACTTGATCATAAGCATCCTGCAGACAGAAACCATATTCTACATGAGGTTCTTGAAATTCCAGAACATATTATAGTACATGGGACATACTTAAGCACCTGGTGAGTGATTCAAGAATAAATACAATGTTGCTTCATAATGATATCTGTTAATTAAATAAAATATTAGAGAAAGGCCAAAATAAAATTCTTCTTTGATATGATATCAACAAATCCCACTGTATGATTGCTATAAGTGAAATTCTTGGAAAGCTAAGAACATTGGTGACTAAAATCTTCCTATGATCCCTTGCTACGTGTAAATCAGAAGCGAAAGACACATATAGCTAATTATTTACAAAATTTAAATATCACTGGATTAAGGATGTTAAATTTACACAACTAAAGGATGTGCCTAACAGATACTTCACCTAAAGTCATCACTGTGACAAAACCAAATTTCTCAAAGCAAAGCAAATGTTAGTACCCTAAGAACAACTTTATAATCAAAAGAAATAATAAAATCATTTATGTGTCATTTTACAAAATATTTTTCTTGAATATTCTTAAGTGAAGAGAAGTAAACTACAAAGAAACCAGTGCTCTGAAAGTGTCTAGAGAGGAGTAATTGGCTATGTTAAAACGATGACCTCTTTATGATCATTGTTATAAAAAGCCCCTATGAGTATTTATACTGTACTTGTGTATTTTAAGAAAATGACAGACTTAAATAAATATTAAAAACTACTCCTTGATAGCAAGAAGGCCTGAGTCTGTTCAATTTTAAGTGCACGTTGTTTCTAGTCCATGTTGAGGGAGGACATAGGAGCTTATGAAATGCTACATGAGGACAGCTCTCTGGTTAATCCACCTCATGCTCTCCTCACCCGGTGACAGCAAAGGTGAGTGGTGGAGACCTCGATGGTGACCTTTCATTACACCAAGCCCAAGAGATGAGGAGCATGCCCTGAAGTTGGCCTTCATACCTGACTGCCTATCTGTCATCCATGGATTTACCTAAGCCTTTGTTGATCCTATTTATGCTTTCAGACAGAACAACTTCTCAGGCAAACAAGTTCCAGATGTGTACTAAATACTACTTCATTTTATTTGACCTACAACTACTTCCTTCAGTATCATACCAGTAATAGTCCTTCTGAATGTGGTAATAAAAATTATGCATTCACCTTTCATATTTCTTGTAGCTTTGTCAAGTTTGTTTCTTTATAAAGATTTTCTTTTCTAAATCTTTATCTAAACCATTAATCTCCTCCAAACAATTACCATTTGAATTATCCTTCACTGGTGTTTCATAGACTGTTTCTAGTTCTATTATTTTCCTTCCTAGAGTTTAGGTACCAGGCTGAATTACACTGAGTTACTCAGGTGTGGCCAGCCTATGGTTTTATACACGGGTTAGGTTCAAGATATCTTTTAGTAAAGCAGAAAAATCTAAAATGCTGACTACATGATTCATGGAGACAAACGTTGCCCCCAAATCAATCATGAGCATTTTCTTTAATAATTTTAAGTGGTTGAGTAACTGCTAATAAAATTAAAAGGGGCCCGTCTGTTCTCTTCTTCCCTAATCCCCCTTCCCACCTGGTATCCCCCTTTCCCTTCCCAGGGTGTGAATCTTTACAAAGTGATGGAAGCTGGTGACTTTATCTGCAAAGCCGTGAATAAAAGCACGAACTCCAAAGTAGCACAAGCCTCCTTCAAGGGTCGACTTGAAAGAATCTGTGCCTGAGGCTGAGAAGATCCATTGCAGCTCCAGATCTTCATCTGAGAATCATTACTGTCAACTTATTCTGAAATGTGAAGTAATAGACACGAGTGGGAGCAAAAAGATTAGAAAGAGTATAACTGGATAGATTACAAAGCCAACGGAAAGCAATACTAGTTATCAGGTAAACTGCAAGCTGAGGCTAAATAATAAAATTTGTCGACATGCTTTTGAACTTGGAGAAAAGTCTACTCTTTTGCTCTCATAAAAATAACTTTTTAATTTAGTAGACATGAAAACTGACTTTAGATTTCCCTAAGTATCAAATACCGTGTTAATACTTAATCAAGCTGGCTTAGCACAGTGTATATATTGTCAGTAGTTTATGAGCTCCTGCATAGTGTGCAAAGTGTGTGGCCTCGATATTATGTGTTATGCCTCTGGATCTCAACTTTCCATTTGCCAAGTCAGTGAAATTATGGACCAAGCGCCAAATCACCATCTGACCCTACGTAATTTTTTGCAACATAACTTTTATATTTCAAGTGTGGCTAACATCTGTTAACTATTTCAATGACTTTATCTTGTTCCAAGAGGCTGTGGTCAATGGCAAGATGCCATATCCTGGAAACATATTACAACCTCCCAACCTCCAATGTTTGTTACATGCATCCAGTTTACCATCCTTTCCCTTTCATCAGTTATAGTAAAAACCAGCATGGTGTTACTCAACTATTGAGAAATATAAGGTACAACTTCATCCTGATGTCTAAGTTGCAGTGATGAGAATAGATGTATACATATACCATAATCCATGTTTGTCATTTCCAGATCACTTCCAAATTGTCCTAGGAAATGTCACTGTGAGTCTGGGAATATTAAGGCAGTTTTTAATTCATGAAATAAACTCTATTCCATTGATTCAGTGTCCTTTGATTAAATCACGTCTTTTTTTTTTGGCTGGCTTTTTTATGCTTATTTTTGATGTTCAAGCGGCTGAAATTTTATGTTATGTGCTAGAAAGCATTGCCAGAAATAGCAAAAATTAATATATCAAAGTTGAGAAGAGGAGCAAGGAATCTATGTTAAGAAAAACACTTCTGTAACCTATGCAAATCATACGGGGACAGTATTATTACATGCAGTTCTGAAACGTCAGTTCTATTATTTATGCAGACTTCTCCAATAATACTGGGTGATCTTATCTTTGAATAAATTTGAATATAACTTGGAATGTGAAAGTGAACATTGTGGGATTTCTATTAAATATTCATCAAAACCATTGAGATAAAAAGAAATTCAATAACATAAGAGAAGTACTGATTACAACTAAGTTAACTTTAAAAATATACAGTAATAGGAAAAGAATCACAAGGGAAATATATTGGTAATTGACAAAACCAAGTTTTATTTCCGTGGAAGAGGCCAACTCATCAGGTTGTGATGGGCAGCAGAGCAGGAGCTTGTCATCCAGAGTACCGAGCAATTCTTTGCATTTGG
The DNA here is from genome assembly GCF_041296265.1 of Equus caballus. NCBI lineage: Eukaryota > Metazoa > Chordata > Mammalia > Perissodactyla > Equidae > Equus > Equus caballus. Next base: position 56,106,739 of record NC_091703.1, on the reverse strand, counting down.
GTTAGTGTTGAGGGGTGGCGGCAGCGCAGGGAGCAAACAAAATTGCAGCTCTTCGTGGATATGCCTGTTCCATCTCCCTTGTACATCTCTCTTCACAAAGAACACCGTCCTACGCACTGGGGCAGTAACGGGACACCTGCCCTAAGTGTGCACAGCAGGTATACACCTCCTGTCTTCTGAGGAGACTGACTTTTCCTATCTCTTACAGAACTGTGAAGTTGTTAGTTTTGAGATATTTGGGAAAGCATCTGTTGATAGAAACTGCTTATAGAAACAGCTAAGGACAGAACTTTGCTGTTCTGGAATAAACACCATGGACTGTTCAAAAAAGCAGAGCAGGTAGTCAGAAACCCCAGGTGCAGCCTAGCACACACTTGCATGGCACGCACATCAGTCTACCAATTCATTTCTGAGAATACCTCGATGCTTCCTGATCACGCTCACCCCGAGAAAGTGTGTGTTCTAGGTGTTTGTTATCCTACCTCCACCCAAACCGTCTAAACCCCTCTGCTAGCTTAAAGAGAATTTCTTTTCTGGTTTTTGAAAAAAACCCCACATGATTACATAAAGCTGCCTGATGTCCATAGGCAGAATTCCCCAGAGCTATATTTCAACGAACCAGGACTATTTGGAATCATTGCAGGACCCACCCAAACAACCTACCCACACATAAACCCGTACCAGGGTTAGCCTTGGGGAAGGCTTAGAAGCAGCCAAGCAGTTATGACCTTTACTGAAACACATACCAGCAATCTTTTATGACATGTGCCTTTAAGTTAAGGAAAACATCCTTTCTATGTTCTAGAATACGTGATGTATTTTACCACACATATATGTTGATGACCTAGTATAGACAAAGACTTTAAGTCTTCTGAAAACTAAAGATTTTCTAAATTCTGGATTCATGAAACTCACAAAGCACATAAATAGAAGCTAGCTATGACTTTATGAGAAAATTCAGAATACCCTCATATTATTTATTCTGATTACTATAACATTTAATAAACACCCTTTTAGCTGCACTTACATGGCTATTTATTTCTATATATGTGCATCCTGCATCTCTGAAATGATGAACTCCAGATGTAAGAGTCACAGGTGATTTAGCATTGAATAAATAAGCCACAAATGTCATCCCTAGCACAATTGTGAAGAAGAGAGAAAATTAAGGCCTGGGAACCAGCCAGGAAACTGAGTTAAAATAACAGGCAAGTGAAGGATTGTTGTGAATACCAATAATCATTGCAAATTGCTTTCGTGGACTGGGAGATATAAGTTTTCTGCTTGTGTGAGGCAGGCCTGAAAGGGAAAAGAATAGTTTTGGAGATATGGAGATAAGGAGGAAGGGATGGAGGGAGGGGGAGAGGGTGGGAGAAAAGGAAGGAGAGAGAGAGCACGGAGAGAAACTGTGTTTCCTGCCTTTGAGCAGCTCTGGCAGAAGGGCACATTCTGCTGTGGTAGAGCATATGGGTCAGGCTGCTTTAAACTGTGGTAACAGAAAACCTTAATAGGCTTAAGCAAGGACAACAATTTTCTCAAATATTTCAGAAATATTGCTTTTTCACCATCGTTTAACTCAGTGGCTGAATTGTGTTACAAGCAAAAAGTTTCTCCCCGTGTTCCTGTCTCGAAGTGCTGGCTCACCTTCAGGCTCCTGCTCCTCAGACTGCAAGGTTTCTGTGACATTTCCGGGCCTCACGTTCCACGCTGTGCTCAGCCTCTGCAGAGGGCTTTTTTCTTCTGGAATGTCTTTTTTTTTTCTTTTTTTTTTTTTAAATCAATGAAGAGTGTTTCCCCACCGCCATCCCAGTCTTCCTTTCATGTTTCATTGGGCAAACTACCATCACATGCCCCTTCCTTAAACTCTTAAGAGTGGGGAAGACCTTTTGGATAGACCACTGAAGGTCACTGGTGACCTTGAGCAGATCAGGGACGTAGTGGGGAACACCAGCTGACAGGAGCGCCTTTGGTGGTGAGACAGGGTAGAGGAATTGAAGGCAGGTGAGTTAACAACTCTAAGGAAGGACCATATCCAATTTCTCAGAGACAGGACAAAAGGATGGAAATAGGACAAGTTTTAAATTTCAGGGGTGTAGATTTTTTGAGGAAAGTGGTTGATCCTACTAATTGGTCTCTATTTTTTTCAGGACTATAGGAAGTGAGACATCAGACATTAGAGTCGGGGTGGAGTGAGGGCTTGAGAAGAAGGGAGAAGTTTGAAACCCACCCAGAGCAGGATTAGAAGGTCACTTACTTTATGAAACGTTCCTAAGGGCTGCTACCTGCTAAACCCAAGTCCACCCATGTGTCCTCCTGCTCTTGTTACCTCTCTGTTTGACACAGTCCCAACTACACGAAGCATTCCTTGGTTTCTGTGTCCATCTCGCGTCCCACTCCTACCTCCTTGGTCCCACGTCCTACCACCTCTTTAATTTTGGGGTCCCCTCCTTCTCTCCTTTGTGTTTAACTATAGACTCACAAATACAAAACTGCCTACATCCCCACTAGTTGAAATGTGTTCGACAGCTGGCAGAGTTCTCATCGCTTGGGACCTTGTGAGAAATGCAGAATCTTGGGCTCCACCCAAGATGATTGCATCACCATCTGCATTTTGAACAGGCTCTTCACAGGACTCCTATGCTCTTTACAGTCTAAGACGCACTTGCCTGTTGGACGCCTCTCGTTAGGTGTGTGCTGGGCATCTGAAGCTTTGTGTATTCAAAACACCTGTACCACCCCCTTCATGCACTGCGCTCCAGCTCACTGTCTTTGCTCTGCTCCTGGGACGAGCCAGACTCAGACTCATCTCGGATCCTTTCCCTCAGTTATTCTCTCTGCCTGTAAAGCTCTTTCTCTGGGCGTGACTGGCTCCTTCTTGCCATTCGGGTCTCAGCATAAATATCACCTCCTTAGTGAGTCTTCCTGGACAACTCAGTCTAGAGTAAGGCCTCAGTTACCTTCTCTCGCATCAACTAGTTTAATTCTAATTTTCATTATAGAATTTTTCACTCCTTATTTGTTTATTTTCTTTCTTTCCTCGACAGAATATATGCACCAGCTTCACTCTTACTTCTGAGGGCCTAGTACAATAGCTATCCAATAAATGTTAGTTAGAAGGAAAAATAAAAATAGAAATGAGGGCCTGGCCCAGTGGCGCAGCGGTTAAGTTCACACGTTCCACTTTGGCAGCCCAGGGTTTGCTGGTTCAGATCCTGGGTGCGGACGTGGCTCCATTTGGCACACCATGCTGCGGTAGGCATCCCACATATAGAGTGGAGGAAGATGGGCACAGATGTGAGCTCAGGGCCAGTCTTCCTCAGCAAAAAGAGGTGGATTGGCAGCAGTTAACTCAGGGCTAATGTTCCTCAAAAAAAAAAAAAAAGAAATGAGTTTAACTCAAACATTTAGGAATTTAAGACAGGAAACCGTTCCACTTGAACTCTGTCTTTTTAATATATTTTTTAAAATTTCCTGAATCCTTGATAGTTCTTTAGAGTTTATTTGTTTCATAACAGTTTGGAAGCAATGCTTACTAAAAATCCTCAAAATACATATTGAATAATTGAATTAAGGAATGGATACATATATGTGCCAAAGAAATTTGAGAGAATGTTAAGAAACGCTAGAGAAAGTAAAATTGTCAGAGAAACAAATATCCTTTTAGCAGGAATCAATCCATCAGAATCAGTACAAAAGGTTGACCATATCAGTAACAACAAAAACCTTCCTGAGGGGGAAGAGAGGCATTAGCTACAAGAATACGTGTAATTCCTTCCTATCTGTATCTCTCTTACACATACACACTCACAGGCACACACACACACGTGTACACCATTCCATTGAGGGACAGTAAAGCCCAGTTTCCTCATTGAAACTTTCTGGAACTGTCTCTTCTCCTATCCAAGGAGCCAGATCTGCATTGCCTATTCAAAGTCCACTGGGACATGTCATCAAGAAGAGCAAGCCCGTTCCATCAGCTGCCATCTTTGTGGTTAAGAGTTAAAGATTTCATGATAATTTGCTGTGAAGACCTCATTAATTTAGTATTCCTTAAGTAGTTGTCATTTATAGGTATTTCAGAATCATGTCTTGGGAGAGATATAATACTCAATTTTTCGTGGCTGACACAAACTTCCTCTCTGTGGTCTCACTTCCGGCCACACATTCGATCCATCAGTGGAGGACAGGTTGGTGGGGGTTGGGGGTGCAGGCAGGGGGAAGAAACAGCACTGATGCCCGGGCTTCACCTCCGAGATTGTCATGTATCTGGTCTGGAGTGGGACTTCAAGTATCAGCATTTAAAAGAGCGTGTGTACAAGGGCGGTCTCATGTGCAGCCACAGTTGAAAATCTGCTCTCGTGTAGTGGCTTTTAAAATGTGGTCCCAGGACCAGCAGCGTCAGCAATATGGCCTACTTTTCCCAGAAGCTTTATTCAGATGTACCTGGGTCCTCTGGGAGTCAGCTGACAAAATGCATATCATTAATATGTGTCTACTCCAGAGATGAGGGAAGCAACAGAATACCAATTCATTAGAAGACAAATTAGAACTTACTAAAAATGCAAATTTGAAGTCCCAACCCAGTTCTACTGAATCGGCAGCTCTGGGGTGAGACCCAGCAATCTGTGTTTTTACAGGCCCTGCAGACACTTCTCAGGCACCATAAAGTTTGAGAATACTGCTCTAGGGTGAACTGCCTTCCAAAACAGTGATTTACCACCCTTGTAATTGAGGAGAAAAACAGACAAGACTCAGTTTATTGCATGTTCTACATTCACACAACAAAGCATCATTTAAAATAAAACTCATATAATCCAAACAGCCGTATCACTCCACGTTTCCAACATAAAACAAGGGAGAGTGGAGCACGCAGAACAGATGTCAGCATCCCCTGCCACATTCATCCCCTTGACTCTGTTTCCCTGCTGCCTAAGGTGGAAGAGCCATGTGAACAGGCTTATCCTCAGGATTTCTCCAGGAGGCATGGATGAGAGACAAATTTCACCAGTTTTCTATATTTAGTATCCCTCAAGCTTATTGATAAAGTATAAAAGCAAATTAAAGGGAGCACTAGGGATAGTCGTAAAGGAAGATTAAAAATAATGCATCTAGGGGCTGGCCCCGTGGCTGAGTGGTTAAGTTCGCGCGCTCCGCTGCAGGCGGCCCAGTGTTTCGTTGGTTCGAATCCTGGGCGCGGACATGGCACTGCTCATCAAACCACGCTGAGGCAGCGTCCCATATGCCACAACTAGAAGGACCCACAACGAAGAATATATAACTATGTACCGGGGGGCTTTGGGGAGAAAAAGGAAAAAAATAAAATCTTAAAAAAAAAAAATAATGCATCTATTGAGGGAGGGAGACATTGTCACCAAATTATGCTGTCCCATTGAGACAGGAGGTTTAATGGACTCACTGCATAGCCACCAGTTTTGAGTCTTCTTTGGCACCGTCTGATCTGCGACTCAGTGACTATATTGCCTTGGTCAATATCTTTAAAATTCGCTTCAAACCTCACTTCCTTCACCTGTAAACTTGGATAATAATAGCACTTAGTTATACAGCTGTTGGAAGGATTTCATGAAATAATGGTTACACGCATTTGGCAAATTGTCTGGCATTTAGCGAGTGGTCGGTAAATGTTAACCATCATCACTTTTATTGTCCCTTTCTATGGCACTGCCTTGAAGTGGAACTCTTCCTCCTTTACAGTTGTTTATGGCTCAGAGAGCCTCTTGTAAGAGATCCTCCTCTTCCATGTGAAGGCTGCATTGTCTTAAAGGGCCTGCCATGATCCCAAAAGAGACAGCTCACCATCAAACTCCAGAATCATGTAATCTCGGATTGGCACCAAGGTCTCAGGACTTACTTATTATGCTGCATCACTGAGCTATGCACTCTGAGCTGATCCTTTCTTGCATTTCACATGACTATAGTTGCTGTAGCAATTTACTATGCGATTTGCCGAGTAAACCTGTCTAAAGAACATCGTGACAGGCTCAGGCTCCATATTTGGCATCACCTAAAGTCAGAAATTTCATGAACGTTGGGAATTTGTCCTACTCTTTGGGCAGTTGGACAAGTGAGCAGGTGGATTTGATATCTATTGCCACACAAGTGGCCAGTATTTATTTGGTGGGCTATCCAGCGAGGCAGGCTCCTACTTCCTTCTTGTTCTACAGGATACTATTCTACATGCTTCCACTGTGAAGCTGTGTGCTTAGTTGAAGAGGACTAATCTTTGCTTCCATAGGAATTATCTATCCTCTGACCTAACTGAACCATAGTATCAAGTTTATGTGGTGTATGGAAGAGCTTAAACCGTTCTAGGAATCAAGAAGAAATACCTCATAACTTCTGGTAACTGTTTCATCTGAACTTTCCTTTCTCCAGCTAGTTCTTTAAGGCCTCTCTCACTGGTAAAGTAAGCCAAGACATCACAGGTAGCCAGACCATTATCCTGAATCCTCTGAATCCTGAAAAGCTTCCTCTCAATCAGAAGGTTTTCACAATGGCTTCTCTCTTTCAGTACATGAATGCCAACGTCTTGGATGGGTGGGAAGGCACTCTGGAAGCATTGTCAGAGGCCTGTGGCATTACAAAGAAACACTGCCTGCTTTCCCCAGGAGCTTCATCAAGTTGAAACTGAATCATCTGGGAGTCAGCTGACAAAACATGTGTTCTGAATACGTGTATACTCCAAAGAAGAGGGGAAGCAATGGAATTGGAATACCAATGTCTGGATTTTTTAAAAATTTATTTTGAAAATAGTTTATTTAGAAATATTTCCATTATTAGATTTTTTTTTTTGCTAAAAATAATGTACGCCTCCCCATAAAAACTTCCTATTTTCTCCCTTTAAAACAACACTGGAAAGTGACTATTTCACTTTGTCTAAAAATCTTCCAAGGAGAATTTCAGTGGTTTTATTTTTAAAATTCATTTGTTAAAAAAATAAAAAATTCTATTTCGTCTCATAAGTTTGCAAGAACAACTGACAGACTCTAGGAAAGCAGCCATATGTTAGTGAATTTCAATAAACCTTTTCTACGAAACTGGTCAATGAGATTTAAAACCTCGGTCATGTTTTTGTAAGCGTAACCCTAACGCATTTCTACTTAGATTCACATGTGTTTACTAGCTTCCCTGCCTCAGCTTTATGTGCTATAATTGCCATATACCATTGTGTAATTTTAAGGTGTACAGTGTGATGATTTGATATATATTGCAAAATGGTTGTCACTATAGTCCTAGTTAACACCTCCACCGTGTCACATAATTACCGTTAAGACTTGTTTGTGGTTTGAACGTTTACAATCTACTCTCTTAGCACTTTCAAGTATATAATACAGTATTATTAGCTATAATCACCATACTAGAATGATGGTTACCAGCGGGGTAATGGGGACATGGTTAAAGAGTACAAACTTCAAAAGATGAATAAACTCTGGGGCTCTGCTCTCTGTCTCTTTCTTATAGCAGCCTATACGATCAGATACCTATCACTTTTGTATAAAGAAAAACATATCTATGGACCTGTGTTTAAACAAAAAGCAGTATGTCCTAGGTTTGTCAATTCCTAAGGTCTTCACAGGCATTGAGTATCAGAGAAGTTCAGTTAGAATTATGGACAATGAGGAAGAAGGGAGAAATATGTGATGACAGATGTTAGGAGCATGAGTGAGGGTAGATGTGTGTGTTTCTGTAAGGCATTTGTACACACACGTAAAGGACGGTGTCCAACACAGACATTGCAAGGCTCTTAGTCTGCTGCTGTTACTGGTCTTTTACCACTCAGGTGACCAGAGACTGTTCTGTGGGCCTGCTGGAGTTCTGGAACAGTAGAGCACCATCATTAGGTATTTAATGTGTACAGGTGAGGTTGTCCTCCTAAGTTGTCGTTTTGTGAAGCCATACATTCATGTCAATGACATTATCTTTTAGAACTGGAATTGCATTGCATCTCTTCCATACAAAAAACTAAATTTCACTAATGTATAGTCACATTCAATTTTTATATTATGCTGATATTGCTAAAGATAGTATTAACCAAATTTTGTTTTTATGTTTTAATATTATTAAGAATCGCGATATTAAACAATTCAATTATTCACTAGATTTTTATTCAAATGATATTCACTTATTTCTAAAACTCAGATCTAGGCTGCCACAAGAGAAGTTCTCAACTTTCTAGGTAATTTGAAAGAATATGTCAAATTTTTCTAAAATAATTTCAGTGAGCAGTATATAAACAATTGCTTCACTGGCAGAATGTTTGAGGAGGTGTCCAGAACTACAAGGCAGCAATTTTGAAGGGATATCGGTTACTTCTATCTTTAACTAGTTTGTTTAGAAAAAATCATATTTTATTTCTTATTTCTCATAACTCATATATAGTACCATTTATCTAGATGGATAATTAAAGATGGGCTATTAAAGATACATGATTTTCCAGAGTAATTGAAGGTTTCTGCTTTAAATCCCAAGTATTTTTAGAATAAACATTTCTGTAGGAAGTATTTCTGTGGTCAGGATTTATTTGCTCACCACGCACAAGGCCATTCCTAATGGAGATTTAATCTAGCATTCTAGTATAATTTCCTGTCATCTTCTACTACCCTACCCTCCATAGCCTCTGTTCAAACCCTCTCAAAACGCATCACTACTGAATATCCTGCCCTTCCACGTGCTCTTCTGGCTTCTGATGTCGATCTCCCATGGGTAGCTTTACTCATCCATCATGCTCCCATGCCAACTTGCTCATCCTTGATCACTCTTCTTTGTGCCAGTCTTTCTAGACTGTGAGCTTCTGAAATTCAGAGACAATGTTGCATGTACCTGTGTATCCCCAGTGCCTCACATGATATCTGACATATTGTAGCATCTCATGAGTATAAGTTGAAGGAATAAATGAATTGACATAACTTGCTGTCTTGATAATTCGGGGATTTATTATAAACTTCATTTAGTAACAGTCTCAGTTGCTATGAGATATAGGGCTAAATATAAGGCCTAAGATTCCATGGTTTGGGGAAACTTTGCCTTCATTTTCCTAAATTGGCAGAGTTCTTACTTTTAAATCATGTCTTGGCATTTTCCGTTTCACTTGCTATTTTAAATCACTGAAGATGGGGAAGCCCAGCAGAAAGTTAGTAAGCAGCCAAGATATATTTGATATGTGCACCACTTTTGCTAGGATTGCCTCATGCACAAATTAATGAGCTGTTAATGAAACCTGTAGGTTCTCCTGTAAGTGAATTGAAAAAGCACAAGTGGAAATCAGGGTTCTTATTTGCCTACAGGTTTCAGAGTAGTAAATTTTATTCATTCATTTAACAAGTATTCATTAAGCACACACATAAAATAAACACTTTGCTCGGTTCTGAGGTTTCAGTAGTGAACAAAGCAGCTTCAGTCCTCTCTTTATCAATATTCCACTCAAATTCTTGGAAGGTACCTCAGTGTAAGTTTGATATTCACTCTACAGGGTGACAAGTACAGATGTAATTGAATGGCTCTGAAGTGTACCTGATGTGCTGAACAGGGTCTTCCAAATAAGGATCTACATGGAGTCCAAGATCTAGACCAGCCAATGCTACTGGGAACCAATGACTGGACAGTGCTTAAGTGGGAAAATATAAAGAGTTTCTAGACGAATAGAGTTCATTTCAATTGTTGGCCTTTCTGGCACACAATGTACTTCTGTGTATTTGTCTATTTTTATGCCAACCTTTATCTCTTTCAGTTGCAATGGCTCCAGATTACTTATCTTGGGTTTGCCTCACTGTCTGGCCTGAAACTCTAGCAAGTGTAGACAATCATGTACCATTTCATGAATTTACTTATCACCTCTGTACTCAGTTCTTTGTTACAATGCCCAAGTTAAAGGGCATAGTATGCACAGAAAAATATAAGGGTTGAGACCCTGAAAGTCTAAGCCTGTGGATACTTTATAAATTCTCAGCAATTTCTTCATCATTTAACAAGTACTTATTAATGAAATATAGACTAAAAAGACAATAGAAAAGATCAATGAAACCAAGAGCTGGTTCTTTGAAAAGACAAACAAAATTGACAAACCTTCAGCTAGAATCACCAAAGAAAAAGAGAGAGGGCTCAAGTAAATAAAATTAGAAATGAAAGAGGAGACATTACAGGTGATACCACAGAAATATAAAGGATAATAAGAGACTACTATGAACAATTATCTGCCAACCAAGTGGACAACCTAGAAGGATTGGATAAATTCCTAGAAACATATAACCTTCCAAGACTGAATCATGAAGAAATAGACAATCTGAATAGACAGATAAACCAGCAAGGAGGTTAAATCAGTAACCAAACACCTCCCAATTAAGAAAAGTCCAGGACTTAAGATGATGGCTTCACTAGTGAATTCTATCAAAGATTCAAAGAAAAATTAATACCAATCCTTCTCAAAGTCTTCCAAAAAAATAAGAGGGAACACTCCCAAACTCATTTACAAAGCCAGCATTATCCTGACACCAAAACCAGACAAAGATGTCACAAAAAAGAAAATTACAAGCCAATATCCCTGATGAATATAGATACAAAAATCTTCAATAAAATATTAGCAAACTGAATTCAACAGTAAATTAAAAGGATCATACCTTACAATCAAGTAGGATTTATTCCAATGATACAGGGATGGTTCAATCCACAATATCAATCAATGTGATACACCAGATTAACAAAATGAAGGTTGAAAATCATATGATAATCTCAATAGATGCAAAAAAGCATTTGACAAAATTCAACATCCATTTATGATTAAAAATATCAACAAAGTGAGGATAGAGGAAACATACTTGAACATAATAAAGGCCATGTGTGACAGGCCTGTAGCTAACAATATATTCTATCGTGAAAAACTGAAAGCTCTTCCTTTAAGACCAAGAAAAAACAAGGACACTCACTCTCACCACTTTTATTCATCACAGTGTTGGAAATCCTAGCTAGAGCAATTAGGCAAGAAAAAAATATCAAAGACATCCAAATCAGAATGGAAGAAGTAAAACTGTCACTATTTGCAGATTACATAATATCATATATAAAAAACCCTAAAGACTCCACCAAAAAACTGTTAGAACTAATAAACAAATTCAGTAAAGCCACAGGACATAAATCAATACAAAAATTCTGTTTCTATACACTAAGAACAAACTATCAGAAAGGATAATTAAGGAAACAATCCCATTTTGGGGCTGCCCTTGGGGCATAGTGGTTATGTTCGCACACTCTGCTTAGATGGCCCAGGGTTCACAGGTTCAGATCCCCAGCACGGACCTATACACCACTCATCAACCTATGCTGTGGTGGTATCTCGCATACAAAATAGAGGAAGATTGGCACAGACATTAGCTCAGGGACAATCTTCCTCAAGGAAAAAAAGGAAGACTGGCAACAGATGTTAGCTCAGGGACAAACTTCCTCATTGAAAAAAAAAAGAAAGAAAACAAAAAGCAAAGAAAACAATCCTATTTACAAATGCATCAAAAAGAATAAAATACTACAATGGATTTAACCGAAAAGATGAAAAACCTGTACACTGAATACAGTAAGACGCTGATGAAGAAAACTGAAGCAGAGACAAATAAATGGAAAGTTATTCCATGCTCATACATTGGAAAAATTCATATTGCTAAAATGTCCATACTACCCAAAGTGATCTACAGATTCAATGCAATTCTTGTTAAAATTTTAATGGCATTTTTCACAGAAATAGAACAAACAATCCTAAAATTGGTGAGGAATAACAAAAGACTCCATATAGCTAAAGCGATCTTGAGAAAAAACAAAGCTGAGTGCATTGCACTTCTTGTTTTCAAACTATATTACAAAGTTACAGTAACCATAACAGTGTGATAAAGCAGGCACACAGATCAATGGAACAGAATAGAAAGCCCAGAAATAAACCCACACTTATATGTTCAATTAATTTATAATGAAGGAGCCAAGAATATACAGTGGGGGAAAGACAGTCTCCCCAATAAATGGTGTTGGGGAAATGAACATCGACATGCAAAAGAATGAAACTGGACCACTATGTAACACCATATACAAAAACTAACGCAAAATGGGTTAAAGACTTGAACATAAGACCTGAGACCACGAAACTCCTAGAAGAAAATGTAGGCAGTAAGCTTCTTGGCATTGGTCTTAGCGATAATCTTTTGATTTGACAACAAAAGCAAAGGCAACAAAAGCAAAAATAAACAAGTAGGACTACATCAAACTAAAAAGCTTCTGCATAGCAAAGGAAGCCATCAGGAAAATGAAAAGGCAGCCTACCAATGGCTATTATCAAAAAGACAAGAAATAACAAATGTTGGCAAGGATGTGGAGAAAAGGGAACCCTTGTGCACTGTTGGTGTATTTCAGATTAATTTTACATTATTTACATTACATTATTATTTTACATTAATTTAAATTGGTGTAGCCACTATCGAAAACAGTAGGGAGGTTCCTCAAAAGATTAAAAATAGAGCTACTATGTCATCCAGCAGCTCCACTTCTGGGTATTTATCCAAAGGAAATGAAAAGCCTAACTCAAACAGATATATAAACTCCAATGTTCATTGCAGTGTAATTTACAGTAGCCAAGATATGGAAAGAACCTAAGTGTTCATCAGTGGAAGAATGGATAAAGAATTTGTGGTCTACAAATACAATGAAATATTATTCATAAAAAAGAATGAAATCTTGACATTTGGGACAACACAGATGGACCTCGAGGGCATTATGCTAAGTGAAATATATCAGATAGAGAAAGATAAACTTGTATGATCTCATACATATGTGAACGTAAAAAAACTAAAAACCAACCAAACTCATAGATACAGAGAACAGATTGGTGGCTGCCAGAGGCAGGGGGTGGGAGTTGGGTAAAATGGTTGAAGGGAGTTAAAAGGTACAAACTTCCAGTTAAAAAATAAGTCAGTCATGGGGATATAATGTACAGCTTGGTGACCATAGTTGATAATACTGTATTGCGTATTTTAAGGCTGCTTAGAGAGTACATCTTAAGAGTAATCATCACAAGAAAAAGAAATCTGTAACTACGTATAGTGATGGATCTTATCTAGACTTATTGTGACTTATCATTTGTAGCTAGACTTATCATTTTCCAATACTTACAAATCTCAAATCATTATGTTGTATACCTGAAACTAATACCATGTTATATGTCAATTATACCTCAACAAAAAAAATAAGTATTTATTGAGCACCTACTGTATAGTTAGGATTGTGTGTGCTTGCAAGTAACAAGAGTATCTAGGAACATGGTTGCGGTTATTGTCTAAAGCCCTGTGTAATAAAATGTCTGACTCCATTGTTGACGTGTGACCACTGACAGCTTTCCAGTCCCCCTACCCTGCCTTACCCTTCTGTGCTACATTGGGGCAAGCTGATAAGAAAGCCCAGGTGCTCCCTCCCTTGGGGCTGGTGGGGAAGTTCAAACCATGCAGTCACCAGCATGGAAGTTCAGATTGTGCAGGAACTACCACCTTGGCTCTTTCTCCTAGCCACAATAAAACCTAGGGCCATTTACCCCTTCTTTCATCCAAGCTGTTTTCAGATCTGCTTGGATATCTTCCCTAATCTTCTAAGATTCAGTACGAGAATGCTACATCTCTCCCTATCCTCTTGGTATGGGTGGCATCATCAGTTTCAACATCTGAACCAATTTTGGGTGGAGGCCCACTCTGTCTATGTGAGTGATCACAACCCTGATAAGGTTGTTTCTGCTCCACATGATGAAAGCATGTTATCTTTCATCTTTATGCTGGTTTTCTCACAGTCTCAAGATGGTTTCTATAGCTCCACTCTTTATATTCACATTCAAGGCCAGAAGAAGGAGCTATAGCAGTCTTGCTGCATCTGTCTCTTTTTATTAGGAAGATTGCAGCTTTCCCATTATCACTGGCCAGAACTGTGTCATATCACTATACTTAGTTGTTAAAGAGTCAGGGAACTCAAGCATTTTATTTGAGAATATTGCTATCCCAAACAAAATAATAATTCTATATATGGAAGTGGGTGAGACTGGATCCTGGAAAAGCAACTATTTATGTCAGCAAGGCCAAATAGGGGCCAGGTGGTACTATGTTCTAGGAATATGACAATGAATAAAATTGCCAATGGTTCCTCATACAACTATCAAATGGGAGAATCATAGAAATTATCATCAGGTGACAATTGCACTGGTAGTAAGTGCCATGAAGGAGAAGCTTGTCTTTCTCTAGCAGTGTACGGCAGAGGATATGACCTTGCCAAGTGTATCCATTCATAGGACAGGATTCGTGAGATCAGAAGGGGAAGAAGAATTAAGTGCTAAACAGCAGAAGCGGAGGGCAAAGACCATCTCACGTGAAGGGAACACCATGTGTAAAGACCCTTTGGAAGGAAGGGGCATGATGCAACAGGGAAACTCAAAAAAGGCTCTTGTGGCTGAAGCACAGGGAAAAATGGGGGAATATGGAGGTGTGAACACAAACTGGTTAATAAAGACCTCATAAATTATAATATGCAAGGAGGTCAGACAGGCAGATGCTTGGGAGTTATGGTTAGAGGCTCAAACCTCTTCTACAGCTGTGTGCTCAGTGCTCAAACACAGCAATCACTCTCCCCAACTATATATTTTGTTCAGGACAAAAAGGCAGAAATAAAAATGACTAAATTACTTAGCAGGAATCAATTTTTTCATGTGATGTGATGTTATTATTCTAATAAATATTTCTCAAACACCCAATTCCTTAGGACTAAACAAAAACAAAGAAGAGAGAGATTTATCTTTCCTCCTATTGACCAGCTGACCAGCCCTGTGGTCTAATGGTTAAGACTTGGCTCTCTCACCCCCAGGGCCTGGGTTCATTTCCCAGTCAGGGAACCACACCACCCATCTGTCAGTTATACTGTGGTGGCTGTGTGTTGCTGTGATGCTGAAAGCTATGCCACCAGGATATCAAATACCAGCATGGTCACCCCTGGTGGACGGGTTTCAGCAGAGCTTCCGGACTAAGACAGATTAGGAAGAAGGAACTGGCCACCCACCTCCAAAATATTTGGCCATGAAAACCCTATGAATAGCAGTGGAGCATTGTCTGATAGAGCGCTGGAAGGTGAGAGGATGGTGCAAAGAGCTGTATATAGAGTGACAAGGAGTCGGGATCAACTTGATGGCACTAACCAAAAAATTGACTGGTCATTAAAGAGCATTTAGAATGAAAATAATACCTCTTTTTAAAATTTTTTAATTACCTCGAGATTCTTGTAATGGGGGAAAGAGAATGAACTGTGAGCTCGTTCCCCATTCTTGGCCATAAAACTGACATTCTACTAGAGGTGAGGGGCCATAGTAAGTATAACAAGAGAAAATTACTGTAGCTTTGATCTGGATACTCAAACAGGAATCAGAGGGTGAAATTGTAAAATATGTTCCAGAAGACAAATAGCGTATAGCAACAAACTAGAGATGTGTAAAGAAGGCTACACAGTGGATAATTAACATGACCTTTTGTTGCCCTGCTTTGCACTAGATGATACACTGAATATTGAAGAATCTGAAAGACTATGCTAAGAGAAGACTAAGAAAAAAATCATCCTATAGTTAGACTTTACTCTATTGTACAGAATGTTTGGTAGGCTTAACATTTTGCAGGGTTAAATCTAGGAGATAGTTTGTGAATGTTTGGATCACTTTCAAAAGAAAGTGATCATGTATTTAAGAGGAAACTTCATATATTTGAGAGGGACTTCTATAAGCCCTGGTTTACATAGCCTTAAGTTAAAGTTCTGTGTCTTGTTTTCTAGAAACATCATCTAGGGTAATAAATTACATCATTAAATTTCTTTGTGATCCTCAAAGCACCTAAAACAGAGCCCACAAACTGCCGATGTGCAATTATTTATTTATTTGATGTTATTTTTGTCAGTATGTAGGCCTTCCTCAGGAATATTGGCATTGTTCTGGACTATAACCTGTGTTAGAGGTTTTCGAATCTACAGTTCTTTACAGAATCATGTCAATGTGAACCAATAGCAAGTGCTTAGGATGGAATTAATAAGAGTTTTATTGATTCAAGGTGCTTTGCACCAGCTGTCAGACACAGACCAGACTCCTTAGCTATTCTTCACCCTGAATTCATAAAGAATAGCATCCCCATAGGACAATTTTAATTGGAAGCATATTTTCCCCCATAATGCAAACTCAGGGTCACAACAGGTAACCTGAAAGATTGTTCCACCATATGTGATCCCCAGAAAATATATTCCCCAAATATCATGATACACAAGGGGCGAAGATTACATAAGTCTTAAGATAAACTTCCCATCAAGTCAGTTTACCACAACTGAATAGTTGGGTTTCAAATGAAAGCAAGATGCAATTTAGATTCTGGTATACATTAGGAAAATGAAATTTATGTTATCCACCTGTTTGAGGGCCTGTTACTTTTATGTTAAGCTCCACAATGTGCTTCAAGATATTCAAGGATGAGCATAATATACGGTCATATATTTTGGATACCAGAAACTGTAAGGCTTTTTATTACAATAAAGTTAAATGTATAGTACTATTTTTATAAACTCTAAAAGAAGTCTATTAGTAACATAATTTCAGTCCTCATAAGAAATGGAAGAAAGTTTAATCCAGATATTTTTCTACATTAATGTTACTGGTAAGTAATTTGAAATAATTTTTGAATGTTGGTGTATAATTTAAGTATTAAATATAATTTTTGATGTTCATGAGGAAATTTTAAATGTTTTAAGCCTTCAAAAATGATATGCTTCAAGATAGAAGTTTTCAATTCTGATAAAAATATTTCCAGATCTCTGCTGTGTAATTGTCCAGGCATGAATAGTCATCACCATGACTAACAAATACCTACCTTCTATTGTACTGTATATACTAATGAGAATATGTCTCAGTCAGTTTGGGCTGCTATAACAAAATACCGTGTAGCTTATAAACAACAGAAATTTATTTCTCACAGTTCTGAAGGCTGAAAGTGTGAGATCAAAGTGCCAGCATGGTTGGGTTCTGGTGAGGCCCCTCTTCAAGCTTGCACACTGTTGACTTCTTGTGCTATCCTCACAGGGGGAAAATAAAGCTAGAGAGCTCTCTGGGGTCTCTGTTATAAGGGCGCTAACCCCATTCATGAGGGCTCCACTTTCATCAACCAAATTACCTCCCAAAGGCCTGCCTTCTAATACCATCACACTGGGGGCTTAGGATTTCAGCATATGAATTTTGTGGGGGATACAACCAATTGGTTCACAACATAATATTAAAGTTGAGGTGAATACATTTGCATTTTGCTTTTCTGTCAAATTCAGGATACCAAGTAAAGAGAGTGCAAATGGAATGTGTGACCAAAATGAAGGCTGCCATGCTTGATATTAATTTGCAAAGGTATTTGTGCAATTATTTATCTAAGCTCCATGCAGGGAGGGTCTTTGTCACGTCCAGGTCCACCATAAGAACTGGTGCATAATTGTGTCTCAATATTTGTTGAATTAGTGATGTTTCCCTCATATACTCTCAGGGGAGCCATAAGAAATCACGCTGGAAAATAATGGAAAAGCAAGAGCAATTTTATGTGTAAAAAAAAATGGCATCCAGGAAACTATAAAGCGTTCATCCAACAGCCCAAGAGTGGTTGTAAGGAGGTAACCTGACCAATGTCGAGGAGCTTACCATCTACATTTCCACTTGCAAGACATCAGTTACAAGATCTTCATTCTCTTCATGCATGGTGATTTCCAGAAAAAGTCCAAGAGAGCCTCACATGCCATCAGAAGTCCCAGCTGCCCAGATCATCCATTGTTTTGTGCTTGCTTATCCCTTCACTCTGCTTTTTCCCAGTAGAGTCCCACCTACCATTCTTCCCTGCCCTTCCAGATCCTTCCATTGGGCTTCAGGACTTCACTCTTGGTCATCACCATACTTGTCTATATCTTTAGCATGTTCACTTTACTTTCTCCTTACTCTTATTCAATTATTCTTCATCATAGACTGGATATTAGAATCATCATAGAAGATCAAAAAAATACCAATGTTCTGGACTATGTCACATCAGTTAAATCCAGAGGGAAGGAGCATGAACATCAGTAAGTCTAAATGCTTCCCAGATGATTAGGTTGGCTACACAGGGTTGAGAGCCACTAGACCAGTGGTTCTCAAAGTACAGCCCCTAGGACAGCAGTGTCAGCATCACCTGGGAACCTACTGGGAATGCAAATTCTCACCTCACCCCAGATAAACTAAATAGAAACTCAGGAGATAGACCTCAAAAAGCTTTGTCTAACAACTCCTGAAAGTGATTATGATGAGGATGAGTTTAAGAACTGTAGCATTGGGCCGACTGCAACCTGATTGGAGCCTGGAGACTCGATCCTCTCAATTTTAAGCCGTTTCCTCCCACAGCTCACGTTCTTCAGGACTTGAAGTTTCACATTCCCCTTCATTCCTTTTTCTGCTCCAAAAACGTTTCTCCTTCCTGCTGCTTCAAAATACCTCAAATCTCTGAAGAAAATGTCATCAAATTTAGGTACCCATTACTGATCCTTTTTGTCATCTTCTATTCTCCTAATAATTCCTTCTCACTCATGATGACTTCAGTTCCTGGCTCACTGTTTTTTGCTTGTTTCTTTGCTTTTTTCTCCATTACTACTCTTGTCTCCATTACCACTCTTATCATCCTCTTTGGTGACTTTCACACCCCTGTAGGTTAACTACCTGACACCTGACCTCTTAGTCCTTATTTGCTTCATTTAAAATGTCTTTCGTCTCGATGTCCCCTTCAACTCTGGCTACTTCTCCCACAGTCCTATTGATTGTAACTTGTGAAATTGATTTCACCTCCCACTTCCCACTTATCCAGTTGTTATACCAGCATTCTCACTTCAACTCTTGATCTCCTGCAAGACCACCATGCTTGGATCCAACTATCTTCCATTTTCTATGACCCATGCTGGCTTCCTCTCATTGCCAGAATGGCTCAACTAATTTATAATTAAGTTCCCCTGCCTCTTCTTCTGCCCTCCATTGAACTCACCTGGGAAAACCAACTGTGGTAAAATCCAGCTCTTGACACCTGATTGGTTGATGGAGAAAAATCAACCAGTTCTATTGACATGTATATTTTGATTTTTGACCATAAATCTCAAATATGTCAGGTAATTTGAATAATAATTATATAGTAGAAAGTCCACATATAATTCTTACCATGTTCCAGGCACAGTTATAATGGACTTATGCATACTAGCTAATTTATTCCTTTTGAAACCCTCTAAGGTATGTGCTTTTAATCTCCTTGTTTCATTATTGAGGGGACGAAGCTCAGAGAATTTAGGCAACTCAACCTAAATCATAAAACAAGTAAGTGAGCCAATAATGACTTGAACCAACATACGCTTAGACATATTGCCTCTACAATACTTCCCTTGTACATTTATTTATTCATTTTCCAAAATAATCATTTCACTCTCTCCCTTCTCACATTTCTATAAACTCCTCTTCTCGCTTATCAGTTGATGACCTCATACTTCACGGAAACTCTACATATAAAACCCCATTACGAAGGTCCCCTTAGGAACAAAACTTCTCACAAGGATTAACTATATTCGTTGTCTTCATTTCCTCATTTTTCATTCTCTCTTTAACCCAGTGTAATTGAGCTTCTGTCTTCACCCTGTCAATAAGATCTATTCAAGATCTCAATGACTTACATTATGCCAAAGTCAAAATTAGTTATCCTTATTGTACTCAATCTCTTGGCAATATCTGACACCATTGAACATACCCTCCATTTTGGAAACCTCTATCCACTTGGCTTGTCCCTGGTAACCTTCATTTCTTATTGGCTATCTTCATGGTAGCTTTGTTTTCTCATCTTGCTCTTCCCAGACCACTAAGTGTTGAAATGGCCCATGGCATTTTTCTCAGTCTTTTTCTATCTTTTTCTACATTCCTTTGCTAAGTGATTTCTTAAATTCTCATGATTGTAAATAACATTCATACACTGATGATTCAAGCTAGACTTTACTCTGGGGCTCTACCTTCATATGACAAGTGTCAATAAAAATTTTTATTTGAATGTTTATGCCATCTTGAAGCATAATTGGATCCAAAAACCAGACATATATTTCCCTTTGCTCTAAATTACCAAATACATTCTACTCCAGGTAAAAAAATCCAATATGTATCTACATTGAGTTCTAGATTTTCCTCATGTCCTGTATCTTGTATATCAATAAGCCTAGTTGGCTTTACCTCCAGTATTTTTATTCCAAACCAGATGATATTTCACATCTCCACTGAGACAATCCTCATCTAATCTACATTCATTTTCTCCCCTGGATACAGAATCAGTCTCTTAATTGGTTTCCCTGCTTCCATTTTTGTCTACATTCAATCTTTTTTCCAAACAGCAGCCAGATTTCTCCAGAACCTAATTTAAGTTATATCATTCTTCTCTTTGAAACCATCTGAAGAATTCATGTTGCAATCAGAATGAAATGCAACTCACCTTAAGTTTCCTCCTGTTGAGTCCTCTGACTTCATCTTTGACCACTCTAATCTTCCTTACTCTCTCTGTTCTACACCCTTCACTTTCCGTGGCTTGAACATATGAAGCTCAATCTCATCCTAGGGACTTATCACTTGTTCTTTCTCTTCTTTCTGCTTAGAATGATTTTCCACCACATGGTTTCTTCCATCTCAACTTTTAGTTCTCAACTCAAATAGTACTCCCTTGGAGGATTTTCTTGATCTTCTAATCAAGAAACATTTGTTGACTGTTGAACTAAAAGAAGGCATTAGCATAAGTAGGATTGAATTTACTTTTGATGTGTAATTGTCTTCATGCTGACACCTTATGAGATGAGTAATGTACTTATTTTACTTTACTGGGTGTTTTCCTTGAAGTGCATTTGTGAAGGAGAATTGGCTATGAAATGACTAAAAACGTTGATCTGCATGTTCCTATGGACAGTGTCTCTTTGTTAGTCATTGTCACAGTATTCTATTTTTTCTCTGCTGCTAGCTGATTTCCCCTTTTCTGAGCTTGTTTCTCTCCTGTCTTTCATGAAATCAGATAAAAAAAAGTTTCTAAAAAAAGATGGGAGGAGAAGAAGAATAAAAGATGGGAAAGAATTAATACCTGTGATGAAAGAAATTTACAGTATTTGTAAGACAATCAGATGAATGCATAAAATGATATTTTGTTTTATGTTGTATGGTTGTATGTTGAAATAACTAATACAAAGGGTAGAATACTTCATATGATTTTTACGGTAAACAATCCTTGTGTGTTTCAAGATTGCTGCCAATAATGCCAAGGACTGCCAGTTCTACTCACTCCTGATCACCACTCTGACCCACAGCCCCAGTTCCATCAAGGTTCAATACAAACATGGGAGTGCTAGATAAATCTTCATGTTCTAATCAACCATTTTGCTCTGACAAACCCCTCAAAACTAATCTCCAAGCTCTTTCTCTATTATTGAGATATCAGGAAAACAAAATATGTTAATGCCCCTATTATATATCTTTAAATTCTAATATTTTAGTCAAATTGCTTATTATTTGTAGAGACTAATTTTGATCAAATAATCCAAAAAGAATAGGATGTCTCTGAAACTTGCTCCTAATAGATATCTACTACTTCTGAATTTCCTCTTTATGGAGATTTTGTTTCCCATCATTTCCTTTTATATATTTTATCTCACCTTTAACTTCTAAGCATTACCTTTCTGACCTGGATGGTTCACTTATTTGGCACCAGGAACCTTTGCTATTCTTTCTTTATTATTGTCTGAGAAACATTTGTTCCTTTAACCTTTCTAGAGCTACTAAGGCAGAGATGCCAAACCAATAGACGAGTCCTCTAAAGAGCACATCTGTGTGGATTGCAGTTTCCAGAAAAGAGGAGAAAAGCAGGTAGTGGTGGTTCCACCAAAACTCACTGTGTTCTGCACGTGACTGTCAGCAGCAAAGCCTTCAATCTTTTCCCCTGCAATGAATGGATGATCCCCATGTTTCTGGAAGAAGTTCCACTGGAAGGTGATGAAAAGTTCTTATTGATACAAAGCAACCAATATTGTTTTCTACTAAACAAATTTTGTTCATTAATAAATAGAAGGAAAATCCTGAATTGGTAAAGCTCAAGCATTTTGATAGGCTGAGAAATAAATTTTTAGGTTTGGGCTATTTAGTTTCAAATAGCCAAATGAAAAATAGAACTTAAACCCAAATTGATCTGGTTTATTTGGTCACGGCCATGATATCCATCATTTAATTAGTAGTGAAGACTTTTGTAGGAGAAACTCTTGGCTCCCTACCCAGGTACCCTCTCCCTTTCCTCCTTGCTAAGAGAAATCTGATTTTATTTGGGAGACTACCCTTGTCCCAAGTGACTCAGCGTCAATTCTTATTAGAGTAAGTCAGTTATGACATTTTGAATTTCTATATTTCCATTTCTTCAAATACAAACACAAAGCCGGAACTGTGCCAGACATTCAGGAACAATGAAAATGGTGGAAAAGAAAAATTTGAGTCCTCAAAGATATCATTGAGCTGCTAAATTAATCCATCCTTGAGATGTTCTGCCTTGAATTTGTTATAGGAAATAATATGTATTCCTTATTGTTTAAAACACTTTATTACAGGTAAAAGCATCCAAATTATACACATATGATCTAAGTTGATATAGATAGCCCCTCAGAGAAGAATATTTAAAATAGGTACTTCCTGGTTGTTTGGCAAGTATATAAATTACATAATTACAACTGGAGTGGTCAGGAGTAGAGCTTAGGAATGAAGATAGAAGATTCTGAAATCTGCTGTATCTGTGTTCAATTACAATTTTTTATTTACTATTCTAAGACTGAGAAATTGCTTAACCTCTTTAACCATCAGGGTTTGAAAAATTCTGTAAATAGACAAAACTAGCCCTCAAAGAGTTTTTTGTCAGTATTAAACTAAATAATGAATGTAAAACATATAGAATCTTAACCTTATCCATAGCTAGAAATCAGTTTCGTGGCTCTTACTATTTTCTGTAACCCCATTGGTTAAAAGATTTATAACATCATGAATATTTGGCATCTGTGGACACTTCCTTGAGGACCTTCTCTACCTTTGTAATTATAGCTATTTCTTTTCTTATGTTTACATGGTCCTCATAACGCCTCTGCTATTCTTAAGAGGCACGTTATCTTTAATGACTCACTCAATTAGACTTTTCTAGGAATGTAATAAATATAATTAGGCATGTAATAAATGTAATTAAGCATTCACTAAAACTATCTTGATCTTATAAAAATTTTTCTGCAAAAACAGTCGATTATGCAAAATAACTCGTAACAAAAATACCCAATGAAATCTCAAAGTATTTAACTTTGAGTGTTTGCCACCCTAAATATATATATCCTTTTTATCTGTCTTCCAATATTATTTTATGAAAAATAATAGAACTCTTTTCAGTAATCATGGAAATACATCCTCCTTAACCCCTTTTGAGAACGTCTATCCACAGAAAATAAGACAGTAATATTTATGTTCAAAACTATTAAATCATGAATCAAAAACTCTGCTTAAATAGTACTGTATACATACGTCCACAGCAAACTCAGGGCTTACAAATGAAGATTTTACTTGAAAGATAGCTGTTTTATATGCATAGTTGTGTTTTTACCTAGGCATAATATATTTAGAAAATATTTTAGCTAATTATGTCTCTAGTGCCTCTGGTATAGATTTAAATTATATACAAATGTCAATCTATTGCATTCAAAATGGATAGTTATATGTATTATTTCATAGACAAGTTAACATTAGTATCTGCACTAGATGGAGAAATTCTATTGTTTTATGAAGTTTTATGACTTTACCATATATTTAGATCTGACAATCTTGTCTAAACTTTAAACTGCTGTGTGTTGAAGGCACATTTCCTTCTCTGTAGAACCAAGATAATAGACACCTGTGTTATAAGCCCCCTCACTCCACCCACCCACCCCCGATTAAGGATACATTTATTGCAACTGACTTGTCTGCAGAGAAGTATTTGGAAACACTCATTCTAACACCCTAAGTTCGGGGGTGCAACCAGTGTGGTCTGACTAGACCCTGAGGTCTCAAAGAGGCACTTAGGGAACAACTTAAGAAACTCAAGTGCGGTAAATCACTGCCGCCCAGATGGGATTCATCTCGGGACTCTGAGGAGGAGCATGGTGTGAAATAGCAGAGCTGGTGGACAAGGACATGTAAGGACAGCATCGGCAGTGTGCCAAGGGGGCATGCTAACCTGGCACTGCCGTCAAAGCAGCGAGGTCATCATTTTGACCATCGGTCCCTTAGATTTTATTCTTTGATTATAGATCTCACAATTTGGATTGTTCTAAAAAATAAAAAGAAGAAATCTTTCACTTTCTCTTTAAGTTGTTTGTATTCATTTTGCAGATAATGGCAACGAAAGGGATGCATGTTGCAAGAACTCCCGAAATATGTTTCTAAGAACTCTCACAGGGAATTCAAAACTGGGAACAGACGCAAGCCCCAGCTTTGGAGTAACCACAAACTCCCTGTTTTCCTTCTGCTGTAACGCCCTTCCCAAGAGACCCTCCTGACTCATCTAGCTGAGTTCCGGCTGGTACCACTCTGCTGACTTATAGTGCCCAGTAAGACCTGTGGGAGTTTATGGACAGAATTCTGGGGAGGAAAAGAGGCTGTGGGTAAATACCCAGAAGCAGCTAGAGGCACAAAAGCATATTACTGGAATAGCCAGACTACTCTGGAGGGAATTTCATCAGTGGTCGAATTCTTCTGAAGAGAAGTCTGTGATCTGGCAACACTTCCCTCAGTGCTTCTTCCCCAGATATCACAGGCAGCCCCCTGGTGGTAAACTTGCTTCTTATCTGGGCAGAGAGAGATGTGAGGAAGATATTGGAAAACTCTAAGTTCAATGGCTCTAGTTCAGATCTCACTTAGCAGTGCTATGACCATATTTTCCAGTTGACTACTGGATAACTCCACACGGATATCCCACTGGTGTTGGAAAGTCAAAATTGGTTCCAACCTGAAATAATTACCAGTATTATTAGTCAGGGACCCAGCAGAAAACAAATGGTATGTTCAAATTAGGATAAATTCCAAGTTATCTAAATTGGATGACTCTGAGTATTTGATTTAAGGAGTCTTTATACAGTTGTGGGTAGTAGGAAAACCACAAGGGATAATCCAGTAACTTAGGAGCTGAAAACTAGTAACACCTGAGCAATTAGTACTACTAGTCCTGAAGGGAAAAGAAGAAGAATGTTTACTGGAATCTAGAAGAAAGATTCATGTAGAAAAGGCCACACTGACAGAAACAGTGACACTCTGTCAGGGGAAACAGCCAGCCCAAGGTGGGGCCCTCAAGGAGGGATCCAGAGGCATATCTCTCCCCATTTTTTGCCATTTTTCCCCATTGGCTGAACCCAACTGGAAGCCAGATGGCGAGGGAACCTGTATTTCATATAGGTCACCCTCCTGAGGTGTAGAAGAGGTGGGGAAATGTGGGAACTGATCTGAAGGAAAGTGGCATACTTCCTTTCCTATTCCAAGTTCATCCTCCTTGGGTATGAGCCAATTTTCTAAGTAGCAACTTGGTTTATCTAATGGCATAAATTAGAAGGCCACACTTAATCTCTGTTCCTGCCATGATCTTTACAACATCACTTCTCTGCAAATGCCTCATCCCAAATCTCCTTCCATTCTATTTATGAATTACTCATGTTCATTCCATTCTCTCACATCACTGCTACTTCTTCTCTTCACATCACTTTACTATCACGCCAGCCTGCGATTTCTTAGCAGCAACTTATCACTTTCAGAAATTACCTTGTTTACTTCTTTGTTTTTGGAATCTCCAAGAGGGCCTTGTTCAGAGCTCTATCTCTAGTGCCTAGGCCAGTGGCTGGTACATAGTGCATGCTCAATAAATAAGTGTTGAACAAATGAATTAATGCAGGCTTTCAAGACTTATTAGCTAAACATTGAAGTACATTTTTAAGCAGTTTCCTTGACATCATTCTTAGTCATCTTCATTCTATCATTAACATTTCTGCCAACATGCCTTTTTTCATTCATAAATCGGATGATGTCATTCCCTTGTTTAAAATTATTTTATGGCACTTTATAGCTTTCCAAATGAAGCAATCCATTCATTGAACAATTTTAATTGAGTATACCCAATGTGTAAAGGAATGGAAATCAGAGATGAGCGAACAGATTCGATCAGAGCGCTTACTGTTTGCTGAGAAAAACAGTAATGAAGAATACATTGTAGTGAGGTGCATTATCTAAGATAGAGGAAGCACTGAGTACCTGACCCTGGGGCAATGAAAGGCTTCTCGGAGGACAGAAGAGTGAAAGTTGAGGGTGGAGATGGGGGCCATGTCCTGAAGGGGCCGAAAACCACATTCAAATTGTCTCAACTCCTTGGCCTCATATTTAAGGAACTTCAGCATCTCAGTCCTGATGGATGTCCCATATTTAATGTTTTATGTCCCATGTTTTCTTCCTTTTCTTTTTTTGGTGAGGAAGTTTGGCCCTGAGCTAATACCTGTTGCCAATCTTCCTCTTTTTGTTTTTTTCCTCCCCAGAACCTCAGTACATAGCTGTATATCCTAGTTGTAAGTCCTTCTAGTTCTGTGTGGGATGCCACCTCAGCATGGCTTGATGAGCGGTGTGTAGGTCCATGTCCAGGATCTGAACCTGTGAATCCCGGGATGCTGAAGCTGAGCACCCAAACTTAACAATTCTGCCATTGGGCTGGCTTCCATATTTTCTTGCTTTGGACTCCCTGCTCTAGGGGCAGATGACTATTTAGAGTTCTCTAAGCATTCCATGCTGATTCTTGCTTCTGCAATTCTGCCTAGAACGGCCTACTCATTCTTGCTGGCCTAGGAGACAAGGTTCCGATTTTAAGGGAGCCCTTCTACTTCACACTCTGTCGTCCCCTTCTCTGCTCGACACAAACTTTAAAAAGCAACTTGACCTCCTTCCTCGGTTTTCCAGAGAACAGTTTGTGTATTCTCAGGCATTAGCGAGCCCAAATTAAATGGCAGTGATTTGGAGACAGAAATGCCTCCATTTTCTTCACAGTAACTTAGACAGTTAACAGCCACTGGAGTACGTAGAACTCCTTGAGGGGAATTTGTGATTCACCAAATTATTCTTCCTTGTTTTAAAAGATAAAGGATGGCTATTTCAATTACTCTGAGTAAACATGGCCTAACGTTAACTTCAAATTTAATTTACTGTAGACAATTGGATCTGAAGTGTAGTGAACAGCAGTAGACATGAAACCAAACAAGTAAAAAATGTTTGATCTTTAATTGTAAATATATCACTAGTGATTAGTATGCTCAGGTTATTGAATATTTGTACCCTTGTGCCACTATAGGTGAAACAAGTTCATACTTATTCTTTGCACTGGGTACTAATATGATTGCAGACAGCTGAGAAGCATATATGTATCAAAAGCTTAACTCAAAACATCTTTTCTACAATTTTCTAATCACAGTATAACTCTGATGTCAAATCAGGCCAAGAGCATCAATATAGAAACAATACAGAATGTAACAATTATGACGTTACTTTATTATTGCAGAAGTTCATAATAATTGGCATAGAAAAAAAATAAATGAACAAATAAAAGATATCATTATTGAAATGCACACTGATTTTTCAGCCAATGTTGCCTTACATCTTTATGAGTGTCAAATAAGGACATCAAGTTAGAAAAGTCAAGTCCAAATTCAAATTACAAAAATCCGAAGATACCATTTCTGATTTTTAAGACTAATTTTCTAACCAAATATATTTAGAAACTTAAAGTCAATGCTAATGATTTAGCTAATGATTTGAAAATGGATATACAAATAACAAATATACTGGATATTTTTATTAGCATTTTCCTTTTGTCAAGTTAATGGGAATTCACAAAATTGATCAGAAACAAAAGGCCCCACTAACTATAATTTGTCATATTATGATGCAACTAATTACTACTATATGGATTCCAATTTATCATGAACAAGATTATGCAGACCATAACTTAGGATAATACTTTTTGCCTTTGAGGGCAATTCTGTTATTCTGTACCAGTTTCATAAAAGATATCACCTATGTTTAGACTTCAATATTTTCTTAAGAAAAAGTAAATCTAACATCATGCCATATTATTATACTTTACATTATTATACTTAATGATCCAACATCATTAAATCAATCTTAACATTTTCCTTATTGATGATGGTTAGGATATTCTGTTGACTGGCTACAAAGACTTGCTTTAAAGAAAGTTAATGATCCGTGACTCCTGATGAATCATGAGTCCTCCAGGTATTTGGATTGGAGAAGGATCTCTTGTTTGACTTGATATTCTGAAGGTTCTATAGAAAAATAAAAGTAACAGTTAACAATATGCCATTTGAAGGATTTTATAAATGTGTGTGTGCTTATATTTTGGATGGATTCTGCACCCAGAAGGGAAACATAATCGAGTTCCTAAGTGTAAAGTCCCAATAGTAGAATGTTCCATGGTCTTTCAAAGAAGTATCATGCGTGTGTCTGTGATCTCCAAGAAGTCATTTTCAAAAAGAGTCCTTTCTTTCCTCAAAAATTTAAGTTTTTAATTATCGGTTCCTCTGCAAATTTTTTTGAATGGCTAGGGCTGTTTTAATTTAGCATAACATGAAACAAATGCAAAAACCGTAATCTTTACTGCAGAAAAGTATTCACAAAGATTAGACCTGACCGCCAGGTGAGTGGCACCAGCCTTCTGTCATGAAGGAGGCATTATGTATCTCCAGACGAGAGAGCACATAGGTTTTGTTGTTGATGATGCTTTTGTTTTGTTTTGTTCTTTCTTTCCACCACGGCTTTTACTTTTATCATTTATCTAACTCTGGATCTGGATCTTTCAAATTACATGTAAGGATCAACTTTAAATTGGGAGGGAAAGTAATTTGTAACTAAATATGACATACTTAACAATGAATGATTTGCTTTAGAATACATATTACAGCAAATTCAAAACTTTTGTCTATACTGCTCCCATTGTCATCCAGTAAAAGCGTATGCCTTTCTATGTAGACAAGAAAGAAAGAAAGGTTACAGCAGATACACAGGGAATTTTGAATAGCTGTCACCTTATTTATCTGTGGCACAACAGTAACCTGGAAAAAACTGTGGGCCCATGTGGCAGGTGTGAACTTTATACATTATGTGTGTGGCGCTAAGAAATAAAGATTGAGAACTATTAAAATAAGATTTTTGCTAGGCTAGAAAACCGTTTGCAGGTCTCTGAAACAATATGTCTGTGATGAAATATCGAGGCAGGCCCAGTAACTGAACAGTGCTCTCAAATATTTTAAACCAAATAAAGGAAAGTTTAATAAATTCCAAATGCTATTTTTCCCCTTAAAACTAACTTAACTATTTGGCCTTTAAACTATATCTTGGAACCCAAGGAATATCGTCTCATACAAATACAATTTTTAAGGCCTTGGAGAAAAGCAGTTTGTTTTAGTCTTGGTATTGGTAAGCATCAAATTATATGTTTAGAGGGGTGGGGTCCAACAAGTGGATATGTTTAGCTGGCATTGCATTTAAAAATCGGTAAGATTGAAAGTCCTTAGGCAGAGCCTACGCTCATCATTTGCCCGACTCCTTCGTGTTGCATACACCTCCCCACTTGAGTCTTTCGTTTCAGCTGCCTGGTTGTCAAGGCCTTTAAGTCTGAGATTTCTGGAAGAGCAATATGTGTACATGCATTGTGTAGTTTACCGAGTCCTCCTTGCTGAGCATCACGAGATAAGAGAAATGTCCATGGCCTCTGCTCCTCTTTGGGCCTAATCTTACTAATAAATATATTTTATGTGTGTGTGTATAATATATGTCACATATATTATACATATGTGTCACATATATTATACACACATAAATATATATTTCTTCATTAACACTTACGACATTCAAATTATATCCAAATACACACATATGTTAATGAATAAGCAAATAAACATCATTGATATTTAAATATGAAGCTATTTTTTAAATTAAAGGTAAGCTAATGTATACCATTTTGTCTCTATTCGTAAATGTTTTATAAATGGAAACATTTTAAACCCTAGACATTTAGAAATCTAGGGATTAATATGTCTCTAATCTTGAGTCTCACATGTAGCTGGAGCATTACCCCATTCCAGCAATGAAGGCAGCCAAGGAAAAAGAAGATTTGGAAAGAGTGAATAATAGCAATAAATCTTTCTAAGGGTACATTGGGAGGCCTCATTAAATGTCTCTTTATAACTGTATATTAAAACATGAATAAAATTCATTAATAGATAAGAAATTAGATTGAAGCGTAAATCTTCAGGTGAATATCCACTGTATGACGTATACAACAGGTCCACTGTGAGCGCTGATTAATCCTGCAGATGATTTGAATAAAGAATGCAGCAAAGTTCAATTCGGATTTTGTAGGAAAACCAGGGGAAAGATTGATCACAGTTTAATTGGGGGGGAACAATGCATATGTGCTGTAAAAGCCAATGTAAAAAAATCCCCTATGATCACATTTCCCCTACATATGAAGACTGAGAAGAAGGTTTCCACCGGCCTATCCCACATTAAAAGTTGATTTACGGTGTCTTAACGGAGAAGCTTTCCTTCTCCAGCCCTTTGTAAGCTCTGCCATGTGCAATGTGCTTTCCCAGGGCTGATTCCCTTCCATCCTTCCTTCTGATCTGTATCCAGTTACCTCAGCTTGAACATAGCCAAGAGAAGGATTCCACAGGTGACTGTCATGCACATGACAGCATAGATTACTTCTCCTGGAAACAAAAGGTTCAAAAAAAAATTACTGGATTTTTAGAGAGAATAAATAATAAAAACATCACAGAGGGTTGATTTGTAACTGACCATTGAAGGCGGAACGAAATCCACTTAGAGTGATTTCCTTTGCATGTTTTCTTTTATGCAACGAAATGCCTTTGACATTAGACAGGAGAGGATAATCTGAAAGAAAATAATGAAAATGAGATTAAAGTATTTAAAGGTCATGCATTAATTTTATCCCATGGGTTGTAATTTGCTCTATACTATAGGGCAGCAATGTATTCCTATGACAGTATTTTAATAAAATCTGATGGATTAGGATGAAAGTGAGAACACTTTTCTTAAATGTTGACAGCTTTTTTTCCACCTTTTAATCAGATAATTACCTTATATAAACTGGTTTTTGGGGTTTTGTTTTGTTTTTCAAACCATGATTAGAAAAAAGATTACATTTTATAAGAGAGTTCATTGTATCTTATATAGAGAATAGGAAAAAAGAGACAGTAACTCTAGGCTACCATTGGGATATTTAAAAAGATTCCTTCTTTACAAGAGTGATTGTTTTAATGTGCTTTTAATCACATCTCATTTTCCTAAGACCCACTGTATTTACGAATTCTTATAAAGGAGGGGCCCTAACCAGTCACTCTTCACCCTTCCACTCAGACTCCTCAATGTCTGCCTTTGCTTATTTCCCATATTTTGTCTCCCCTTTGTTACCCCTTATGTTTCTATTGTTGTCACCTATTTTTGTCTCACTTAAGGGCTCCTCTTGGCAACTCTGCAGCCTTAGTCTTCTTGGTTCTGTTTTTCCAAAGACATTTCCACCTCACCTCAGAACTCACCAGAGAAAAGGTGCAAGCCTTAAAATTAATTAATAGATCTATTTTAGGTGGTTTTTGTTGATAACTTTGATGTGAAATCACCTCTAGTTTTGACTCATTTCAACACAAATATGAATGTCAAACATACCAATAGCCAAATAACCAATTTCTTTGATGATGATTTAGGTGGATTTTGAGGCTCAAAAAGAAAGAAAGAAAGAAAGAACCCCCTCGAGAGAGCCTTTACTGCCCTCTGTTATAGATGCCTCATGCATTTTGAGACCTGGAAGTCTAAGTTTGAGTAGACAGTTTGCAGAAATGAGTGTATCAAATAGTGGATATTACATCCAATGACAATGAGTGGCGCTAGGCCCTGAGCAGGAAGGAACATGAGAAGATATATTACTGACAGTTCCATTCTCCACCCAGGGCTGCTGCTGTTCAGAAGCCAGCTCCGTGGAAGCCAGGGTTTGAGGTCTATGTTAGGAACAATCAGTAGAAATCACAGGAAACAGACTGTTTCAGATGAGTAACAAAACTCTCAGGGTGGGCCCAGGAGAAGCAGCCCGATATAAGAGCTGGAAAAGTAACTGAGGATTTCCTCATTAGAAAACCCTTTCTCGAGGAGTCTGGTACTCTAAAGCAGTTAAGACATTTTTAGTTCAATATTTTTTAATCTCCAACTCACATACTGTGTTATCATGTATTTATAGAAGTCTGATCTTAGGAAGGATGGGAAAAAATCAACTCTTCTTAATGAAAAAGTAATAGAGATAGAACTTGTGAAATTTTTTTCACTTTTGTGGCTATAAAATATATTTTTTATTTACTATAAAATTGGAATGAAAAAATTGAGCTATTTCAAATAATATCATTTTTACAATACTGGTCCTTCTTTTTGAAGGAATTTTAATCAAATTGAGCATGTGGATTTTTAGTGAAATAAATGATCATAATAAAATTTCATATTTAAATCAATTCAGAATATGAAGTATAAATTATTTTACTTCTTTTTAATTCTATGGCATTTTGTGAAGTTTTTGGCAGATTCACGGCCTAAACGTAAAGGTGTGTGATACACTTTGGCAGATTATTCGAACGATGCTCTAGTTTTCCTTTTTGAAATTCTATCCCTAAGTATATTTGGTCTAGTTAGGTATCACAATTCATCTTGGTATAAGAAAAAATGTACTATTTTGATAAATTAGTCTATCATTTAGATATACAACTGCCTACAGTAATTGTTAAACATTCACCTAGCGAGGTTTAGAAAGAATTGTCTCATTCACTAAATTTCACTCACATGGAACTCATTAACAAAGTTATAATAGATCAATGACAGAAATGCTAGCTAATGATCCCAGTGAAAATTTTAATATGTCTAGCAATCACTCCACAATCTTAAATATTGCACCCTAGGAGGATACCAAATATCAGTGCGAGAGATTAATGTTACAGAGAGTTTCTTGGCTACTGAAGCCCACTGGAGATTCTTCCCCGCCTTTTATAAACAGTGAGGTTTACAGTGTTTTATAACCATGAAATTAAAGTCGGCAGAGTTAATAACCAACCTCAGTCCCACACCATCTGCTATATTTATAGATAAACACTGTCAGTGACTTGTTTATCTTAACTCGTCCCCTAGAGGAATTAAATGCTATTATGAACTATATTGTAAAATCCCCCTGCATTTGATGGGAAATCAAGATTAATTTCAGTCTTACATTAAGAACAAATTTAAATAGTCTTCTCCCCAAATGAGCTACAGAGACCCGATCATTTCTATTTTTTTCTTTTGCAAATCCTTGGGTGGCAGAAGCCGAGAGCTGATGGAGACTGAAACTCTACTTTGCATAATTTATATGAAATGGTAAATACGTTGTAAAAAATGTGGTAGACCAGATACAAAATGGCTTAAAAATAAATGTCACAATACTTGAACTAGAAATTAAACATATCACAAACTACACATTTGTAAACCTTCAATTAAAATTTTAATTAAAACATAACCTAGAAGAGTCTGGTTGGAAGAAAAATTTTGTGAAGTGAACATTTTCATAGAATGATTTAGAAAATATGTTTTTTAGCTGTTTTTTGAATTGTTAATGCATCACATGGCATAGTTAAAATTTTATTGTCATCTTTCCATGTTTAAATAAAAGAAAGCCAATACCGCGGCAATATCTTGGTGAAAATGAAAATTCAAGGATGACTTTCCTGTGTATCCAAAGGTTGGTGCTATTTCTAATTTGGTCAAAACACTTTCATCTGAAGGTATATAAATTCCCAAATTGGAAGAGAGTTTTTAATTATTTATAAACACCTAAGAATCAGGACTGAGATTCCATATATCATGAACTCTTTCAATCATAGTGTATAAAAACCTCCTTCTAAAAGGGAGTTAAGGAGCATTGCTATTGGGAAGAAAGGAAAATATATAAGCATCTTTAAGTTTGAGAAGACAATACATTTGTAATATGATAAAACAAGGTGTAAACACATATAATGAGGATAGACTAAATGAACTAAATAATATACTTTTCCTGAACGGTCATAACATGCATCAACAAGGCATATCATTTATTTAGTTCACAAACTTCAAAGGAAATAAAACCATGTCTTAGGTTTATCTTCTAGCACTATGGCTAAACACGAGATGGTTGCCAATCTATGTCTAAACATATAGATTGAAAATAGGAATAGAATATTCATGGTTAGAGTATATATCTATAAATACACATGTGTATGTATAGTAGAATTGCAAAATTGAATAAGCCTTCTTAGATTAATTCAAACTTCCAGTGCAATGATCCATTCTGCCTCATTCTTGACTGATAGTCAACACCATTCCAAGAATGAGCCATTTAATAGTTTCTACCCTTCTACTACTCTTGATGCTCAGTTCTAGTTAAAATAGAAAGTACTTTTCTAGACTGCTCTTTTCTCAACTCCAGATAGTAAATCTACATTCTTTTGTTGGTATCACTGCCTAACTCTCCGGCTGCTATGTGTATGTCTGTGTTTTCAGAGAGAGACAAAGAGAGAGATCACACTGTAAGTAGACCACATAGAGCAATATTTTCAAACTTCAATATAAATCTTCTGTTTATCTTAAAATGCCAATTTCAGTTCTGTAGGTCTAGGATGAAGCAGAGATTCTGAATTTCTTATAACTTTGCAGGTGACGCTGATGCTGCTAGTAGAATATATGTACATACATACATATATATATATATATATATATACACATGTTCGTATATATTTTCACAGAATGGAAGGGACAGATGCATGTACCTATCCATATGACACATAAGATACTTTACTTCTTTTTTTTTTTTTTTTTTTTTAAAGATTTTATTTTTTCCTTTTTCTCCCCAAAGCCCCCTGGTACATAGTTGTGTATTCTTCGTTGTGGGTTCTTCTAGTTGTGGCATGTGGGACGCTGCCTCAGCGTGGTCTGATGAGCAGTGCCATGTCCGCGCCCAGGATTCGAACTAACGAAACACTGGGCCGCCTGCTGCGGAGTGCACGAACTTAACCACTCGGCCACGGGGCCAGCCCCAAGATACTTTACTTCTATGTACGTGGTGCTTAATAGTTTACAAGGCACTTTGACAAACACTGCTTAATTTTATAACTAACCAAATAGGAGTTATTAGCTCAACTTAATAAAAAATATCAGACAGAATAGTTGTCTTGTCCAAGATCACAGAATTGGTAAATAGTGAAGACGTGATTTGTAGCAAAATCTTCTACCAATTATATACAAAATCCACCTCATGGTGGATTACATTACAAAACACATGTAACATGTAAAACATTTGAAGCTTTTTTCAATGTGGCTGCCAATTGGATTAGGAAATAGATTTGAAAAATATTATGGGCAAGTTGTACTTATACAATAAATGTTGTACAATAAGAAGCATTTAATAGTAGTGTCTGATCACAAATGTTCATGCTTATGTATGTTTCTGTTGTTGAGATTCACAATAGAAGAAGTGAAATACGCTCTAACAACTAAAGCATCTGAAATGCCTCACATCCACCGATAGGACACTCCAGCTTGCACACACCTGTGAAACATGTTCATCATTTTCAATGTATTCAGATAAATCAACCACTTTAACTTTGACATTTAACAGAAATATAAAACTGAATGCTGCAATTTTCAAGGCAGTTATCTTAGACCCATTATCAGTAAGAGAATTTTCTGTTTTTGCAGATGTAGAGTTAGGACCATACATAAAGCTTTCCAGAGCAAAGGGCACACAAAGAATAATACACAAAAGATTAGTATAACTGTTTAAAATCAGGCTGGGCTATTGCTTTGGTTGCTATAATCTATGTCTACCTCGATAACAACCTGAATCTTAGAAAAAATATAAAGTAACTCCACTGTTTAAAAACTGCCTATATCTGGAATGAGTTTAATAGAAAAAGAATGTATTCCCAAAAGTGAATAGTAATTTTTACCTTGAATTATATTATAAAAGCAGTAGGAGAGCTTGTAGTAAGACAAATTTAAGATAAGAATGGGAATAATTTACACTGCATTTTATCAATTTCATAAATCTTTGTTTTCATAGATGGATGTTTTTAATGTACAAAATATTTTTTTATGAAAAAGCGTACGTGACAATACTATTAATTTTCCAGATAGCTTTCTGACGTTTCCATTTGGAACTGAATGACTCACTAATGGCTACCTTTTTGGAAATGTACAAGACTTTACCTGGCTGGCTTACACAATTTCCTCATAGGCTGATAGAAAGCACGAGGGAAAAGAGAGTTAGGAAAAAAACAAAGGAAAGAGATATATTTTGGAGGGTCTTCATAGTCATTTGGAATGATGAAATGATTCGGAAAGTTTTGTAAGTTATTGAGTTTTAAAATGGAAAAAAAGTATACAATTGCAGCATCTCCCCTGCACATAATTTTGCAAATCTTCAGGGAAAAGTTGGATATAAAAATGTAATACATGTTATTAATTCTCCTTAGACAGTAACCGTCTTGAGAATAAATACCACATCTATCTAATTTACAGTATAATGTGGCTATCACAATGCCATGCCTGTGCAATTCTCTAATGGCCAAAATGTATATATCAGTAGCTTTCACATTTCAAATAGCACATCTGTCACTGTGTAGTGACGTGCACTGTGTAGTATATGATTATATAATGTTTAGCTCTGTCTCATCTTTAACTGACATGAGCCAAGGGTCTTCACGTAAATCACGTTTTTCACATATTATCATCATTTCTTAAAATGTAAGTTCATGTACCAACTGCACTGCATATGGTTACCCAACCTACAAAAACATGTTAAGAAGCTATTTTGCCTGGCAATGAATTCTAACAGTCAAGTTTGTTTACCCATGGGCAGGGGGTAAGTGTCTTGGATTAGGAGATATCTAAGAGCAAAGAAATTCTCTGAGCTTTAGTTTTCTCATTTGTAAAATGAGACTGGTAATACCTACGTTTGCAAGATTGTTTTGAGGATGAAAACTAGTATTAGGATAATAGAGCTTTGGGGAACTTCATGAGAAAGAATGTGCAGTTTTAGGGAGCAATGGAAGGGAAAACAAGGATAAGAGAAGCGATTCCTTTGATCGTTCTTTTTCTCCTTCCCTTTCTCTGGAAAAATCTTTGTGGCCAATTTACCGAAGTAGAACCCTCTGTCATTTTCTATTTCAGAAACCTGATTCCAGGTAGACACGTAAATTCAAAGCTTGTTAGGAGAGGCAGAGTTTTCTCAACTGTGTTCCATGAAATACTAGTTCAGTAGAAAACTTTTACATGCTGGACAAATAAAAGCTTCCATAAGAAAATGACTTTGGAAAATTCTAGATTGGACAAAATAAATTATGTACTTTTTTGGCTGCAAGAATTTTCTAGTTTTTTGACTACAGTAGAGGGGCACACTTTACCTAAACTCATTTTCTCCATGAGATATATCTGGGAATCCATAAAAAAAAAATCTTGGAAAACATGGGTATATGTAAATAATATACAAATATTTATATATTTTGGGTGGGTATAAGACATTTATTGAGGATTCTTATTTTTACTTAGTAAATGGAAAGTCAGAGGACACCATACTAACAGTATTTTGTGTCCATAACTGTAGGCACTAATTTATAATCATTTCCTCTAGTAAACTCATATTCACAAGCACCTGAAACCACAATTTTTCTTGTTCTCTATTCCTGGGAATCAAGCAAATTTTTCATCCTGTGGTTTGGGAGACTCATGCTGCTCCTATTGCCCCTTGGAGTGGTTGGTGTGAATCAACATTAGTTCCACGTTCACTGCCAGTTGATCTGCTGTTCTTCAGTTTTTCAACTTGTCCTCATGGGATATGGAGGATTCAGGATCTGCCCTCTACTTAGGAGACTCAATCCAGCAGAACTAGGAGTTCATGGATCATTTATACCTAGTCACCTATAAATGTCCACAGGGCTATGTGGAAGAAACCACCACATTTGGACCCAAGTAAAGATTTTTCAGTTAAGTAATTACTTCCTGCTTCAAAGCCGGCACCATCAACAATGGGGTATTTTCATAGGATTATTCGTGACCCCATTCTTATGAAGTTCTCAATCTAGTTTTGGCCGGGGGGGGGGGGGGGGGGGGAATAATGTGAATAAAGTGAGGAGGGGATCAACAAAGGACACCAGGGGAAAGCATGCATTTGCCGAAGGGTGGGAAATAAGGCTGATTTGCATTCTGGGTGTCCTTGGGAATCAGATGAAGTAGTTTCCATGTGGGAAGGATGAAAACAGGAGCAGTGGAGAGCAAGAGCTGTCTTCTGCAGGCAGAAATAACATAACTAAAGCTGAGCTGGAGAATTAGTCTAGTCATGGTAAATAGGCTGGTTGGGTGGGGAGAGCTAACTAGGAAGTTACAGCAGTTTAGGCATGAGAAGATGAAAACTAAAAATAGGAGGTAGAAGCTGGAGTAGAGAAGAGAGGAAGTGTAAGAGTATATTTAAAACAAAGAGGTTTTTCTTGGAAAGCATAGTACACAGCATAGTAGCACAAGCGTTAGAGTCAGACATGGATTAAAAACCGGCTCTGTCTCACCCCAGCTCTGCCATTTCTGGCAACTTACTGGGACTCTGTTCCCTTATCTTTAAAATGGAATAACACCTACCACAAAATTTATTGTTAAAAATTAAATATGACAATACATAAAGAGAGTTTGGAACAGTGTTTGGCACAAAATAAGCACTCAATAAGTATCAATATTAAATATTATGTAATATAGAGTTGTATTTGATATTGAAAATGCAGAGAGTTCAATCAGAGATGACTCTTGGGTTCTTGAGATGACATGATATTTTAGAATAGTTTTGGTGTTAAAGATGAAAGAATAATATAAGAGAGAACCATAGTGTTTGTCTCTCTACTTTTCAACCGGGCTGCTCAGAGAAAAGAATACAGGCTTTGGACTCAGAAAGAACTCCATCACAGTCTTGGTTGCATCATCCACCAGCTGCAGTAGCCATGGACAAGCTAATTTAACCTCTGAGCTTAATGCTTCTCAAATGTAGAAAGGGAACTGAGATTAATAACTCAAAATAATAATAACTATATTATTTTGCACAAAAATTCACTCTTCTTTCTCTGTAATGGATTATGCATCCACCACCCAATGCCATGTGACTTAGAGCACTGCTTTATGTGGAAGAGTATGTTTATTGCCACTCTGACATTGAGCTTGACCTTGATTTGAGTTAGTCAAAAATGTGAGCAGCAATGACGTATGTTATGTTCAAGCGGAAGCTTGAGAGGGATTCCATTGCTTGTTTTTTGTCTCTACCATGAGAAGGGCATGTTCTAAATAGTGGCTATGCCTTTAGTCTGAGTCTAGAAATGGGAAGCAGAGCCTTAGCTGTCAACCCACAGCTGCCTCCATGTAACGTGACCTAGAAATCAAACTTTGTGTTTGTAAGCCACTGAAGTTTGGAGATTGTTTGTAACCACATAACCTAGCAAAGATGACTAATTATAATACATCACAAATGAAAAATGTTGACAAATGGTATGCGCTTAGTAAGTATTACTTCTTTCTTTTCTCTCCTCTCTTATATTGAATTTCAGTAGAGGAAGAAGACAAAAAGTAAAAATAAGGTTAAAGACAGGTGAGAAAGGAGGATAGTGAACTCAGAGAAAAGTGGGGAGAGCATTGAAGAATAGTCTTCATCTTGGGGATGGGAACACTTTCCCCCTTTTGGGGGTAAATAGTGGACAGGAGGATATGCATTCATTGCTGTCTCTCAAGTTCACTTTATTCTCAAAAATAAGTATGAGATGCAACATCATTATCTATACCGGGATTTAAATCATACTCCAGTCAAATAGGGCCACATTACTTTTATTCGTAAACACCTTCAGGTTATATTACAGTACAAGGCACTAGGCCCTTGGAAATACGGATGTTTTGAGCTGTTTTGTCACTTTAAATAAACCCCCAAAGACATAATGAGAATTGGAAATAGAGGCTACTAGTGGGTATAAACAATAGAAGGTAGTGAGAAGTAGTGCAGCATAGTGGAAAGAGGCCAGCCTTCGGCTTCAAGCTGCAGAGGCAAGTCCTTGCTCTAAAATTTGCTAAACGTACGACCTGGAGTACTTAAAAAAAACCCTTCTGTGCCCAGTTTCCTATTCTATTAAATGGGATAATAATATTTATTGGCTTATTGTGAGGATTAAATGAGACCAGACATATAAAGTATCTTGCAGAGGGTAGACATACAATAGGAGCTCTGATTTTTTAATTAGAAAAGCATGTTTTGATCGTGGTTGCATATCAGTATTAACTGTGGAGCATTTAAAATGAAAGATTCCTAGGCCTTATCACTGTAGGATTTGATTTAATAGGTCAAGGGAAAAGTAGGGATAAAGTTCTGGACATTCATAATTTCAAAAAGCTCTCTAGACACTTTCAATGCATGGTCAGAGAACTATTGGCAAAGGGTGGAAAATACATGATTTTGGAGGTGAAAGAGAGAAGTCAGACTGTAAACCACTTTATGGTAGGCTAGTGAAATAGAAGCTCTTAATGAGAAAGAGAGAGGAAGAGGTTAGGAGTCATGTTTCATAGATAAACGCCTTTGAAAAAATCAGCAATTGGTGGAGAATAACCAGATATAGGGATGG
Source organism: Equus caballus (assembly GCF_041296265.1). NCBI lineage: Eukaryota > Metazoa > Chordata > Mammalia > Perissodactyla > Equidae > Equus > Equus caballus. The sequence continues at coordinate 56,065,837 of NC_091703.1, read as the reverse complement.
AACTGCTAAGCCAGTTTTGCCAATTGAAGAAAAATTTATTTGGATCAGTAAGAGATCTTATCACCTTGAAAGTTCTCTTTCAGCTACCTGGCAGTATTAAAAGAACGAAAACAGATAAAAGCAACAATATTTCCATTGCAGAGGAGGGATGCTAGAATGAAAGTAGGGGCCAAAGAACGGTGAGAGAAATTGACTGGGTCGAAGCAGCCGTGTAGAAGTGTTGGAAGGAGCTATTAGGGTTGTAGACATATGCTTAGTGTACATTTTCAGTGTAATAGCTACCATATGTACTTTAAACAAAATACCATTGTACGTTTTAGGAAATCTGTTACACTAGGAAGGGTGAGTGAATAGAGATGCAGGTACTGAATCATGGCTGACCTGGAAACTTAAAACATCAACAGAGGCATCTTTCTACACAGACCCCAGTGACACAGCAGTGCTTCACTAAGATAAGCTGCCCTTTGAAGGAAGCCTTGCAATCTGATTTGTATGGCTTCTCTCCATTCAAATTGCCTCGACTCCCAACTACAGCAGAGGTACAATCAGGAACAAGTGGGCTCTGGCCTCTTTTTGCAGGTGAGTTGTTTTGAAAGTCCCGAGTGTATGCCTACAGTATCTGGCCTCTCGACATGGGTGCTAATGCAACGGTAAAACGTCAGTCCCAGACGTCTGGCAAACTCAGAGCATATTGGGAATTGGGAAAGCTCAGTCCTCAGCCACAGTGGCAACCAAAGGAAGCCATTCTACCCGAAGCCAGAGGCTCAAGAAAGGAAAGAGACAATGGGGATTAGGTTCTGAGAGGCATCCTTTAAAAACATCACCAAGCGCTCACACTTTGCCATAAAGCGACTTTCATCCATTCCACATTCTTTAATCTAGACAGAAAACCAATTTGTTTACTGGGTTTTGCACCACAAGCCACAAAGAATTGTAATGAGTGAGAAGAATAAAAATCATGTTGTGCCCATTCTTACAGTTTACTAGATATCAGTGTGATGTTAGGGCATTCTTGCAACTTTGAGACTGAGAGAATGTTTACTGATGTTTGAAATGCTGTAAAGGCTTTTCTTGAACCCAAGAAAAGAACTCTGGAAGATGTTTTGGGACAATCTGATACTAATGGAAGATGAATGATTGTCATTAGCAATGGATTCATGACAAATCTCTACTCCTTGCTCACCTATCTCATCTAAGGGATTCTAATCATCTAAGTATCAAACATTCTTGTTTTTCTAAAGAGTCCCCTCTTTAAGATGATATCCTAGCATGAGGTGCCAGGGCAATAACTATTAAGTGCCCACATATGGTGTTTTATGGGAATACATCTGATGCTATAATATTGTTGTCACAAGAACACTTGGCTCTTCAAGCCAGGAATACACATGCTCATAATAAATGATTTTTATGACTTCACATACACAATCATGATGCACAGAAAGTATAAAGGAAAGACTGCTTATTTTATGCAGCTTTGGCACTAACTCCATCCCCAATTATAGGCAACCAGGGGATTGTACGAAGCCAATGAAAGCATAAGGGTGGAAAATGGAAAAGATAACACTATGCTTTCACATACTGAAGGCTGTTATTGTTCAAATTGTAACAGTATTGTTTTGTTGTTTTATTTCCCTCCATGATCTTAAATGCTCCTTCCTTCTTTAGTGCTGCCAAAATGTGAGTTGTCTCACTCATCAATGGCAACTCTTTAATCTTTCCTTTTTGGCTTAGAGCAAACAACAAAGGTAGTCATGGATGATTCATACTGTCTTTCATGCTCAGTGGCAGGCTTTTTCCCCTCCCTTAATAATACCTGAGCTTTTAAGGGTAGAGTTGGGAGAAGGTGAAGGTAGGAGGCAGCTGTTCTCCTGTTGTTTTTGCTGAGGGTTTGTACATTTCAGGATTTCCAGATTACAGCCGGGTAAGCATTTTCTGCAAAATAGGAAGCCAAGCCAAATTTGCTGGGTTTCAGGTCTGCAGACAAAATTTAAGCCAGCTGGATTTTATTGGGAAGTTTTGCGTGCAAGTAAACCTAGTGGTGAAACTCAAGCCAGCATTTGTCTCCACTGGAATGGGCTCTATCTTTAGGGCTATCCCGCTGGGGCTCTTCCCTTGAGGGCGTTTTGAATTTTGAAAGGTCCTCAGAGAAAGCTGCCAGATTATTGCCTAGAGTATCTGATTGGAATCTTAGCCTGTGAAGGTGGAAGGTGCAACTAGATATGATGCCTTTCTCAGTCAATTCTTCAGAGAGATGAAAGGAAGCTGGGTCTCTCTCTGTAATCTGATTTTAAATTACCCCAATTAAAACAGCTAATGATTCTCTATCCATATGTACTTACAAAAACAAAAGCCAACAGACATATATTCACTTAAACACACACACACACACACAACACACAATAGTGCCTGGTCAAAGTGGCAAAAAAGGCCAACTTATGGGATTTGAATACAACAAAAGTTTCACATCATATTTTGAGTGTGCCTTAGGTAAAATTTATCATGTTCCTTGCTAAAAATACGCAGTTTTAGAGATTTAAACTTGTAAATAATAGAAGGAAAGAAACACACTCTATTACAATTATTTAGTGAGTTTGGGATACATTATTTACGAAGCTATTTAGAATTTGGAAAACAAAGCAATAAAAGGTAATACAATCCTACAGAAAACACTTTTACTCTAAATTTCAATTTAGATCTCTGAAAGAATAAGTACTTTTCCAAAGGCAAAGAAAGAAATGATACAGGCTTTCTTAAAATTTCAGTAAAATCAGAGGAAGGAAAAGTTCTTGGCAGACTAATGGTTTTTTTGGCATTAAAAAAAAAAAAAATCATTCCAGAGCTTGTCCTGTATACAGACAGCATGGAAGTTTCCTTAAAGTGTACTGGCCTCATACATATCTGCAGTTGCCTAATCCAAGAATATTAGGGCACATCTAACATCAGAGATCATCTATTTCTGTTAAACTCTTACTAAAATTTAATATGTGAGAAATCTGGGGTCTGGGGAGAGGATAACCAATTTCTTGCATACCACTTGCTGTAGTTAGGGATCCAACTTGTTTCCTGGGCTCCCGTTCTTTATATGATAACATGCTGCCTCCCATCAAGCACATTTTTCAAGGATTCCTTTGTTATATACACATGTTCCCTAGGAAGTGTAATATTTATAATCAATTGACAATGATAAATTTCACCTGATTAGATGAGAGGAGTATGTTTTGGTTGTTAAAATCACAGTTTCTGGTGCCCCAGACTGCCTTGTGTAAATCCTGCCACTATTGCCTTCTGTGTGACCTTGGACAAGTTACGAACCTCTAGGGCCCCAGTTTCCTCTTCAGTAAAAGAAATATCATCTACTTTACATATTTCTTGTGAAAATTAAAGTAAACAAGACATAAAATGAAGAGAATAGTGTTGAACACATAGCAAGCACTCAATTAGGTCACATGACTCTGAGTAAACAAAAGACAAGCAAGTTAGCGTTCTCAGCCAGGTACTGCTTTAAACCGGCAAGCGACACCTTTAGATGGTTATTAAACCTTCATTTTAAGGATATTTTATATAGCTTCAGTCCTCCCCACATTATCATTTCACAATGTTGAGATGACTTTGCAAGCAGATCCGTTAAAACGTTCCTGCGGTTTGTCAAATGTAGGATTATTTTCAAGAGTTTGTCCAGATCTTGATACTATGAATATTAATTGGATGTTTTAAAGATCTGCTTCTGGCCATTAGTCATTCACTCTTTCTGCAGTTTCTCTGAGGCAGGTGATAATGTGCTCGAACAGCACCAACACCTGATAGTCTTTACTTTCCATAACAAGTGCTGTCAAATGTAGTAAAGCTAAATGCATGGGAAGACCTTGTCTATAGGCTCCACCTCTCTACTTTAAACTCTGGAGCCTTCCAGGAACGTCCCAAGTACACTGTCAGAGAGATTAGAGCATTCCATGTAGTCTAACCTGGTAACTGAGTCTGACTTATTCACTGCTATCCTTGGGAGGTTGGGCAAATCTAGGGTGGACCTAGAGGGCCCGAGATTTTTCTATATGCAGAGATCTGATGCAGATTCCAACTGCCAGGACAAAGTGTCCGTAAGGTCACGGAAGTTAGCAAGAGAAATATGACTTCCTCAACTATAATGAGGTTTCACATTGGAAGTTCAAACGAGTAACATTACCTAACTGGTCTATCTCCCTCACCCTGTGGTAGCTTCTCACCTCCAAGCCTAATCTCATTCAGCGTGGAGCCCACATCCCGCACTGCTTTCTGAATATCGTGAGTTATATGCTGAAACTCAAGAGATGACGCTGTTCTGACGTTTTCTGACTCACGACTTTTCTCCATCAGATCAGTGGTTATCATCGTGGACAGTGAAACTGTGGGGCCAATAAGAGTTTTTCCAGTGATCCATGTTTAGTTTTTCATGTTTATAACATGACCATCTTGGTACTAATACATCTGGGATATACTAGTAATTTATTTATAGTTAATAAAAAACAGGCATCACCTCACTATTCTTTAATCAAAACCAGTGCCTCTCTTGCTGTTGACTCTGGGGATGTTTATTGTGTGGGGATAAGGGACAGTGGGGGCAGGGGGTGATGAGATCTTACTCCATCAACTTGGTGAGCAAATTGAAACACATTTAAGAATTATGGTTCTAGGGATCATATCTCTTTTGGTGTTCCAAGATCAATTTCAACGTGGTGGGGGGTGGTTCCCCACAACAAGCAATTTTGAGACACCAGCTGGGTGTCATACAGTTCAACTCACTTCTTATACTATCTACTCAGAGACAGCATTAGATCCCACAGGTTGAGGGTTCAGTTCTTCGAGACTCTGCCTGGCTTCAGATACAATGCAAATCCAGGTACTTGTACCTCTGATGGACTGGCTTTAAATTAGGGGTTCCCACGACCTCCTCCCCAGGCTCAATCAATTTTCTAGAGCTGCTTACAAAACTCAGAAACATTTTACCTCCTAGATCACTGGTTTACTATGAAAGGATGTAACTTAGGAACAGGCAGATGGAAGAGATGCCTAGGGCAGGTATGGGGAAAGGGCATGGAGCTTCCACACTCTCTCCAGGCACGACTCACCCAGCACCTCCACATGTTCACCAACCCAGAGCTCTCCAAACTGGTCCTCTGCGGTTTTTATGGGGGCTTCATTACATAGGTGCGCTTGATGAAATCATTGGCCATTGGCGATTGATTCAACCTCCAGCCCCTCTCCTCTCCCTAGAGGTCAGGGGGTGGGACCGAAAGTTCTAACCCTCTAATCACAAGGTAAGTTCCTCCGGTGACCAGTCTCCATCCTTAGGCTACCTAAGGGCCTTCTAAAAGTCACCTCATCAATATAACAAAAGACACCTTTATCCCTCTATCACAGGAAATTCCAAGGGTTTTTGGAGCTTTATGCTAGAAACAGGGTGGAAGAGCAAATATACATTTCTTATAAATCACAATATCACAGTATGTCAAAACAACGAATGTTGAAGCTCCTCCGTTGGAGGTACAGAAGTGTATATTGACATTGATGATTCAAGTAAGAGAGGATTGCTAGACAGTAGCTGATTTCAGGAAAGAATCAACGAGTACTCTAAGCCAGTGATTCCTAAAGTGTGTTACCTGGACAAGCAGTATCCGCAACCCCTGGGAACTTGTTAGACATGCAAATACCCAAGTTCAGTCTCAGACCTATTGAATCAGAAACTCTGGGGGCGGGGACCCCCTCCAGGTGATTCACAAGCAGCTGAAGTTTGAGAACCACTACTCTAAGTCACTCTCTCAAGAAGAGTTTTAAGAAATTATAAGGACATCTGCTTGAACGCTTTCATGACACTGACACCTAGTGTCCACGAAAAACAGATTCCTAGATTGACACAATGCATCAGGGCGATTAGGTTGACCTATTTCTCAGTAGCAGACAGGTTGTTATATACCAGATACGTAAATTATTTGTTATATGGCTATTACATTAGATTTTTTGTTCTTAAAGTGTCCTTAAGAGATTGTCTAGGCCCATGCTACACAAAGTGAGATCGCCGGACCAAGAGCATTGGCATCACCTGGGAGTTTGTTAGAAATGCAAATCTCAGGCTCCACTCCAGACCTCCTGAATCCGAATGTGCATTTTAACTGAAAACTATGTGATTCTTATACACGTTAAAGTCTGAGACCAATTGTCCAAGTTCATCATCTGCCCTAAAATCATTCAAAGAATATCATATTTAAGAAGTCACTTATCCTAGAAAATACAACACTTTAGATCTTCCAGAAACGATCGTCTCCCACATCACCTGTGACATCATAATGATTATGCAAAAATTATTGATTTGCGTGATTTTCCAAATCCCTCGAAATCTATAGGAAGAGTTAATATTAACTGAATATTACTATGTTCTGAATATTTCTTTATATGAATTAACTGATATAATCTTTGCACCAACATTCTAGGTTAAGACTGATTATTATATTTCACAGACAGGAAATTGAGGCAAGGAGAGTGAATAACTTGTGCACAATTACTTATCTTGTAAATGATGGAGAAATTATTTGAACCCAGACATTCTGTGGTCGTATTGCCTCTCCAAGGCTATGTTCTCTAATAAAGTCTGTTAAGACTTCTATACATGGCATCTGATTATTATAGGCATTGTTGTTGATCATAGTTTTTAACCAAAATTCAAGAGTGCGGCTGAGGAAGAAGGGACATAGAAGAGGCTGTGTTTAAATTTTACATTTGAAAGCAAATAAAGATGAAATACATTGATTTATCACCGAGGCCCAAACCAAAAGAAATATCCAGAATTCTAAGTCTATAAATTAAATAGCATAAAAGGCGAAAGTTACAGAATTTACCATGGATCTGAATTTTTACATTGGGTGGTAACTAAAGTCTTTCTAAAGAAATGGTTTATTTGTTTTTATTATTCTTTTTATTGCTAACTTGTAACACACATGCCTGTTCTCTGTAGAATTCAAAAGAGTTTGCAAATAATGAAAAATAAGATCCTAAAGGAATCATCATTAATTTCTAAGAGGAAAAAGATACATTTATACGTGAGCGTCTATGAATTTGCTGGACTGCAAATTCACCATGGAGCCACTTTAATCCAGAAAATACAAAATACTGGACTATTTAGAGGCTATGTTATAAATATGAATACAGAGTAGAGAAATTCTGTTGAACGTTCCTTGGAAAACCAAGAGACATTTTTAGCACCTGGACTGAATTTGAAGGAAACTGGACGTGAATTAGAGTTTTGTGTAGAAACCAAGAAAAAGTCAGTGGTTTTGTCTAGATGAAGTGATTTATTTAAAGCCAAAACTTAACATAAAGCTCCTGGAATACTAACCTATATGAATTGGCTGTAAGAGAAGGCGGTGTGTGTGTGTGTGTGTGTGTGTGCATATGTGAAAGAGACAGAGAGAAAGAGAGAGATTTTTGCAATGGAAATGTCTTTCACAATTCACTTGGCTCACAGTTTTATTTATAGTCTATAATCTTCCTTTCTCAGACAGCCAGGTATCAGATGACAATAAAAATTAAAATGAGAATTTACAAAAGTGAATTTAAGCCTTTATTAATCCATTTTGCACAATCTTTAAATTATTTTGCTAAAAATAAGTATAGAATTTTATGTAACTTAGAAAAAATATATAATACCCTGTATTATGCACCTCCATACATTCCCGGGTATGTTTCAAGGACTTTCTATAAAAATGCTCACTAACGAAATGCTATTTTTAGATCGAGACCTTCACTGGGAACAGACAGATCAAACGTTGTAAGGCAAGATGAAATGCAGCCAGATAAATAATCTACCCATTGAATGCAGACAAGTAAGATGAATAAAACAGTCTTGCTAGCAATCTTGATATCTAAGATGAGGCCTCAACAGACAGATGAGTGAGAAGTACGGTTACAAAAAAGAAACTAAGTAGTAGAAATCGGTACTAATGAGAAGGTCTCTTTTCTTGAGCTTCTCAAAAGACTATACACATTTTTAGCAGTGTTATATTAATATTTCACAAAAGCTGCTAGTTCTGCAAATCTATTGAGGACAATCTTCTTTCATTGTCGTTATTAACAGGGCTAACCATATCATGTAGTTCATTAAGGAGATACATACATTTTAGAGCAAAAATGTGTTTGGATCAGTTGCTTATTTACAGTGTTGACACCACCCAAGAATCAACTAAAACAGTTTCCTATTACTCAGACTTTTTGAAAGTAGATCTATAAAAAGGAAAAGTGTTAGAAAATATAAGGGGCTTGAAATGTTTTTACTAAAATGAGCAGTAGCAGCCTAGTCTTGTTAATTTCTGAGTCTTTTGCTCAAATATTTGAATTTAAAATTCCAGCTTAAGTGGAAACACAAATGAGTGAGGCTCTTAGTAGGGAAGCTGTATTATTAGGAGGGTTCTAATAAGGGAATGAAAAACAATGGTATTCAGAAGACAGTGATACAAAAGAGATATAGTAGACATTGCTTCATTCATTCATCCATTCATTCATTCACTATGATGGAGTGGTTAATGGGTACCAACTGTGTTTTTCGGCACTGGGGTGAAGCAGGCCACCTTGAGAGCTGCATGGTCTTAGTCTTGCCTTTCTGAGCACAGACGTTTCTCATTCCCTAAGAGGTGTGAGCAAAAAGAGGCTCTGGAACCCTTGGCCGGTGACAGGGTTTTTCCCACCTGTGGATTAGAGCAGTGGTTCCCAAACTTGGTTGAAAATCAGAACCACCTGGGTGAATTTTTTTTTTTTAAACACAGATTTCTGAGCTCTCCATCCCAGGCCCACTGAATTAGAATAACGGAGGTTAGGGCCAAATATATATAAATTAAACAGATTCTCTAGATATTTCTTCTTCTTCCTCTTTTTTTTTTTTGAGGAAGATTAGCCCTGAGCTAACTGCTGCCAATCCTCCTCTTTTTACTGAGGAAGACTGGCCCTTAGCTAACATCTTCCTCCACTTCACATGTAGGACGCCTACCACAGCATGGCTTGACTAGCCGCAGGCCGCCAAAGTGGAACGTGTGAATTTAACCACTGCGCCACAGGGCCGGCCCCGCTCTCTAGATATTTCTGAGGATTAACAGGTTTGAGAACCAAAAATTCAATGTCCGTCTTCTCCATCTTTGGTATGGTCTTTATGATCAGCAGGTTCTTCATTAATAGTGCAAAGATTGTTCCTAAGATGAGCTGTGGAACCAACTGGTTTTGGTGAAACATTAATATAGACTCCTCAAAACTCCTAAAAATGTGCGTAGTCTTTGTAAAACATCAGAAAAAGAAATTCAATGGTCCAGTCCTAAATCCTGAACCAAAAACAATGGTTTTTAAAGTAAGAGCAATTAAAATGTATAGTTTGTTTGCTATGTAACAGGCACTTTGTACACTTCATCTCATTCACACTCTCCGGATGAATAGGTGGTCTCCAGCAAACCCTAATAGGAGAGTTACAGCACAGACCCCTTGGGTCCTGGAGCAAGGCTATGCCATCTGCAGTGGACGACCATCTTGTATTTGAAATATAGCTCCTAACATGCCACCGGCTATTATCAGATCCATTAAGTCCTTGCTTCCCAGAAAGATGAGCACAGTATATCAGGGCTAACTGTAAATAGACAGCTGTCACACCACAAATCCACTTAGAAGACACTGGTGAAGGGAAATCTCTCCAGAGGCAGAATGCGAACAGTACTCTTGATTGTTCACTTTGTAGAGAAAGAAGCGGATAGAAGTTCAGACTGAAGTGGTAAATTGCTTGACCAGAGAGATGAAAAGAGCAAACCTGAAGACTGTAGACAAGGAAATGAAGTGAAAAGGCATGTAGAAGGACTCATAATAGCGGCTCAAAGGAGGCAGATCTTTGTATCTGAGGTTAATGCCTAGCAGAGAGTATCTACAAGAGAGTAGGACCTCAAGGTAGACTGGTGATTTACCTGGTGAGGCCAACCATGCCCTCTCTTCAGCCACACAATGCCTGTGCAATAAGCATGAAGAGAGTAGCTACGGTAACAAGGATCAAGGCTGTGCATGGGCTCCACAGACTGGATCCCTCTCCTTAAGGCTGATCCATCAAAGTTCTGCCAGTGCTGAAGGCCAAACCTCCTAGCAAGGGCAGAGACCTATACTGAGACCTCAATTTGGCAGGTTGGTGGCAGACTGACAATGCCGTTACACTCCCACCCTGAAGGAGGCAGTGATGCATCCATACTGGAATTTATACCTACTGTGGACATGGATTTGCCTTTGTTCCTCACCATTATACTTCCCAAATGCCTAATCTATTTTTGTGCAGATGCAACCTGACAATGCTTCACCTTAGGCCTTGCACCATATGCCTTGTGCCACTGCACTGTGAAATGTCCATGGGGCTCCACTCAGCATTCATGGATGTACTGTATACAATTTCCAGGGAATCAAGGCTCATGGGCCACTCCTGAGAAGTAGGAGACAGGATCCAAAGGCTAAATGCTTTCGCCTTTCTTCTGCCATGAAGACAGTTTTGTGATGCATTTCTCAAAGCACCTTGAAGGTCCCAAAAGAAACAAGACAGCTTGAAAGAGCTAGAGTGATAGGGTGAGTTGATTACTATTGACTGAATTGTGCAGTTTTACAATAAAGATAGGAGCTTAGGTAAAAACTGGCTAGTTTTCAAGCGAGATCAGAGAGATTAAAATGTGTACTCTATAACATTGAAAACTGACTGCTTCTAGATCCCAAATAGTAAGAGATAAGACTAAAAAAGATCTCCAGTTATAAAAGGCCCAGTATTTCTGAGTTAAACAAATTGACTCAACCATGCAGCAAAAATCTAATTAAGGGTATTACATTTTCACTCAAGTCTATTGTTTAGATTAGCTTAAATCATTAAATCAGAGGGAGGGGCATGGGGGTGAGGAAGCAAGGAAATAAGGCAGACTTGGGAACTAAGTCCATAAAATACTTTTTTATTGTGGATATTGGCACATGTAACTGACTAAAAGCAAATAGATTAGAAACCTAACACATTTTTAAGAGATTATACAGCCAAAGTAGCCACCAGTCTATTTGCAAAAAGTCTGTGACTGCTAAACTTTAAAACAACTTTCAATTCCTCAAACTGTGTGAGCAGGATACGGTCTATGAGAGCTCCAAGTTCCCCAGAAAGGGAAGCTACGAAACCTACTAAACCTACTTCAGACATGGCTATGGAGGAAGACGGATAAGGAAGAACATTCCAGGAGCAAAATGAGAGCCATAGAAGGTGGTCCTTCCTGGTTATCCAAGGAAATCCACACTGTCAGAGAGACTTCATAATGCCCATCAAGTAGGGTCTCAACACTGTGTGTGGTAACTCTCCCATTTTTCCTTATTTTGAAAGGGAGTTTTTATTGAGGTTATGCTGCCCCTGTTAGAATATATAGTTATAGCACATACGTATATGGAAAGAGAGAGAGAGAGAGTGTCTGTGCATGGTGTTTGATGTTCATGTCGGGAGGACGGCAGGGAACAGCTGTTCTTTTTAGTTCATGAGTTGCCTGTATACTACAAGGCACCGCAACATCTAAATTGCACCTTACCCAAGATCTAGCAAAATCTCAAAATCCAAAAGAAAATATCAAGTGCGTGGGCAGATAATTGTGTCAGAAGCTTAGAGAAGACGTCTGCCCTAAAGACTGAAAATCAACCTAAGGAGTAATGATGTTGTGGCCACGGATGAGCTCTCCTAGGGCAAGATTATAGAGTTACTCTAGCAGACAGCCTACAGCCGAACCTGAAGCAACACAAATATTAATTGGCCAATTGGATAAGCTTACAAGGTAGACATAGAAGAAGCATCCAGAGTAATCAGAGGAAGACAAGACGAGAGAAAAAAATGTGTGTCAAGAAAGAAAGAGTATTAATCTATTCCCGAAGGTGGCTTAAAATTCCAGCATGACAAGGACTTCCAGAATCTCTGAGTTGGATGTGGTTGGTAACCTGTAGGAAAGATGCTTTTGTGAGGGGTCTATACCCGTCGGCCAGACTGGAGTGTGTAGATCACCATGTAAGAGATGAAGAAATTGAAGAGATGAGCACAGGCAACTCTTTGGGGAAATTTGCTGTGAAGGGGAGGAGAAAAGGTGTTAATTAGCGAGTTTTTTTTTTTCTTTCCTTTTTCATACAAATGGATATTCTTGAGTGTATTTAGAAATGAATAGAGTACTTCTATTTCTGGCAGTATGACAAAATTGGCATCAGGACAAATCACCCTTCCACAAGAAAATGACCACAAGGTGCTGAAAAAATTTCTAATGACATCTTCAAATGTAGACAAAGCATTTACTAAAATTCAACAATGATTTCTTAAAAGGGAGTTGCAGTCGAGGAATAGAAGAGAACTTCTCTATTCCGACACAGAGTATCTACAGAAAACTTGTGAGAAACATTATACTTAATGGCAGAATAGTGAAAGAATGCCTTTTAAGATGAGGAACAAGACAAGTGTGCTCAGCGTCACCATTTAGATTTAACACTTTTCTGTGGGTCCTAGATGTGGAAGAGGAAAGAGAAACGAGGAAAGGAAAGGTCTGAGCATTGGACAAAACTATAAGTATTGAAAAGCGTATAATTATCTACATAGGAGATATAAAGGAATTCAATAAATTGTTAAATTTTGTGAGTATTTAACAATGTTGCTGCATGAAAATTCATGTGTAAAATCTATTGAATTTCCATAGTTCAACTACAAGGAGTTTGAAAATATCATCCTAAAAAGATGATTTACAGCAGCACTTGTAATATTTAGCAATATCTGGAAATAATTATAGCCAAAGCTATGCAAGAAAATTATTATAAATTAAAGAATATTATTGAGAAATAATAAACACTTATTGAAAGACATCAAGAAGATCTACATCCATGTACTGAAAGGCTCAATATCATTAAAAAAATAAAAAGGCAAATCCGGTGACAGGTGAAGGGTGGGGGGGTGAGGGGAGTGGAGGGATGCTGAACAAGGCCCAGGGCACCAATGGGTGGGGCAGGCAGCTGAGAACGTGCCCAGCCCAGGAAAGTGGCAGGGGGCAGGAACACACAGGGGCTAAGGCTCCAAGCTCCTCACATATGCTCCATTGGAATTCATTTACAAAACACAAATTCAAAGATCATAGTACGAATTTCAAGGCTGTGACTGCAGAACATGAAACCCTAAGCTCAGGGGCCCTCTGAGTGCAGAGTCCTGTGCGACAGCATTGGCCACACACCGGTGAAATTGGCCCTGCTGATACCCAGGTCCAGCCTCCATATAATGTAATTGTATTAGTTTATTGGGTATCTCGATTTTTAATCTCTTGGCGATTCTCATCTTCAGGAATGATTGAGAGCCACTGTCTTGGATAACATCATGTGTGTTGTATCAGTTATGTATCATGCATGTGTGTATCAGTGTATGCTTGGTTACCTCTGTGTTAGGGGAAGAAGGAACGTAATATGAAAGGCACTTAAAAAATAATGACAATGTTCTATATCTTAAACTCAATGGTAGATACCATTATTCTTCATAGTTGTGTTTATATTTTAAATTTTCTTTGGTAACTATAAGACTTCAAAAAAAAACTATCTTTTAAAATGGCAATCGAATTTAATCCAGCTGAGGAAAAATGGTTGTCTATTCAAGAAGCCGCTAAAAAATTTCCCCCTTTACATAACCCACATAACACATAGCCGGGGCAAGATCTACACCAAACTGAAAAGCTTCTGCATGGCAAAAGAAACCATCAACAACAACAACAAAATGAAAAGACAACTTACCAGTTGGGAGAAGATATTTGCAAGTCATATATCCTATAAGGGGTTAATATCCAAAATATATAAAGAACTCATACAGCTCAACAACAAGAAACCAAACAACCCAATTGAAAAATGGGCGGGGATCTGAACAGACATTTCTCCAAAGAAGACAAAAAGATGGCCAACAGGCACATGAAAAGATGCTCAACATCAATAATCATCAGGTAAATGCAAATCAAAACTACAATGAGATATCCCCTCACACCCATCAGAAGGGCTATTACTACAAAGAAAAGAAATAACAAGTGTTGGAGAATATGTGGAGAAAAGAGAACTCTTGTACACTGCTGGTGGGAATGCAACCCAGTGTAGCCACTATGGAAAACAGTATGGATATTCCTAAACAAATTAAAAATAGAATTACCATATGATCCGGCAATTCCACTTCTGGGCATTTATCCAAAAAACACCAAAACATTAATTAAAAAAGATATATGTAGCCCTATATTAATTGCAGCATCATTCACAATAGCCAAGACTTGGAAACAGCGTAAGTGCCCATGGACACGTGAATGGATAAAGATGTGAGATACACACACACACACACACAGTGGAATACCACTCAGCCATAAAAAAGATGAAATCCTGCCATTTGCAACAATATAGATGGACCTTGAGGGTATTATGCTAAGAGAAATAAGTCACTAAGTGAGATAAGTCAGAAATAAGTCAGGAGAAAGACAAATACCATATGATTTCACTCATATGTGGAAAATAAAACAGCAAGAGAGTCCAGCCTGGTGGCATAGTATTTAAGTTTGTGTGCTCTGCTTCAGCAGCCCGGGGTTTGTGGATTCAGATCCTGGATGCAGACCTGCATACTGCTTATCAAGCCATCCTGTGGCGGCGTCCTACATACATAAATAGAGTAACACTGCCACAGCTGTTAGCTCAGGGACAATCATCCTCACCAAAAAACATAACAAGCAAACAAACAGCAACAACAAGAACAACAAACACATAGATAGAGAGGACAGATTGGTGGTTTCCAGAGGGGATGGTGGTGGGGGAGGGCAGAAAGGGTAAAAGGGCACATGTACCATGACAGATGGCAACTAGACTTTTGGTAGTGACAATAACGTAGTATGTGTGCATGTATGTGTCAGGGTGAGGGAGGCATCTGTTTGGTGTATACAAGGTAGTCAAGGTACGTGTGTATTGTAAGTAAAAGAAAAGCTTCCAAAAAAAGTACACCAACCTTCTTAACCTTGACTCTCTAGAGAATGGGATTGGGGGAAGAATTTAATTTGTTTTTATATCCATATTCTTTAAATTGTATTTAAGCTTGTAGCACCTTGTATTGCTATGCTTCCATTCCCTGCAGGATTTAGTGGAGATAAGGAGTCTCTTTTTATTTTTATTTTTTTTTAAATCATTCTTCAAAAAGAAAGGAATGAATCTTTAGGGGCAGAATGAAGATATTTCCAAATCTCTTTTGGATGACTACAGTTGCCATAGAAAAAGACAACTTTGAGCAAGATGAAGAGAACATTCCTGTCAGTGCCAGGTAAGCCCGCATCTGTGGACTGAACGCCTCAGTGTAACAGAGAAACACAACAGTGATCCTTCGATCCTTCCCATTCCTGTGGTCCTCTCTGTCTTAACTCATGTCTCTCTCTTCCATTTCTCTCACCTCTCTATCAACTCTAACTGCCACTGATTTGCTCTGTGCTGCAAGATACCAGAGAAAAACAAGTCTACGTGCATTCAGAGGTTGGTAGTTAAGTGGAAGTTGGTGGCCAAATACAGTTTGTTCAGGATGCTCATTTGCCTAAGTGTGGTCCTACACGC
Organism: Equus caballus; assembly: GCF_041296265.1. Lineage (NCBI taxonomy): Eukaryota > Metazoa > Chordata > Mammalia > Perissodactyla > Equidae > Equus > Equus caballus. The sequence continues at coordinate 56,050,213 of NC_091703.1, read as the reverse complement.
AGGAACAGAGCTGTGTTCTTCAAGCGTGTTTTCCAAGCTTAGTTCTGAGACCAGAACTAAGAGGTTCTGACCGAGAGGGTTTGGGAGCATACTGTACAGACACAGCTTCGTGGTCTTTACAGTCTTACAGCCAGGTGGACGCAGTGGGCTCCACGGCAGCCAGCCAGGGTTTGGATTCTGATTCTACCGCACTATGGATGTAGAACACTGAGCAAGCCATTTAATCTCTTAGCTTCCTTTGCCTCAAGTGCGAAACTATGGAAAAACAAGTCTACGTGCATTCAGAGGTTGGTAGTTAAGTGGAAGTTGGTGGCCAAATACAGTTTGTTCAGGATGCTCATTTGCCTAAGTGTGGTCCTACACGCAGGAACAGAGCTGTGTTCTTCAAGCGTGTTTTCCAAGCTTAGTTCTGAGACCAGAACTAAGAGGTTCTGACCGAGAGGGTTTGGGAGCATACTGTACAGACACAGCTTCGTGGTCTTTACAGTCTTACAGCCAGGTGGACGCAGTGGGCTCCACGGCAGCCAGCCAGGGTTTGGATTCTGATTCTACCGCACTATGGATGTAGAACACTGAGCAAGCCATTTAATCTCTTAGCTTCCTTTGCCTCAAGTGCGAAACTATGGAAATAATAGTATCTAGCTGATGAAATTGTTAAGATCAAATTAGAAAATGTGACCAAAAATAAGCAGTGAAGAAATGCTAGCTGCTCTATAATCGTTATAAGACTCTGACTTGGATAGATCAAGGAAGATCGTTTCCAGACAAACCGATGCTCCAAGCAAGTGTTCTGCAAACTTCAGAGAACAGCACATTAGTGAGTCATGAAATCAATTCAGTGGGTAGTAGTCAGCACTGAAAAAAATTGATGGAATAGAATAATAATTAAAAAAAAATAAGACATTGCACGTAAAAGGCTAATGTAAAATGCCTTGCTTACTGTGGTCTGAGGTCAAATAAGTTTGCAAAACAATGCTTCTGAGCAAAACAAATGTGACAACCAAAAACCTTCCCTGATTGTTCTCTCAGTGCTACTCAGTTCTGCCCCTTTCCTGTACAGTGAGCAGAAGCTAAAGGGGGATCTTTCTAGTAATGGGTGAGCGTCCTGGGAGGATGTGAGAAATCAGGAGGCAGTACTTAGAGAGAGTTCATTCAAAAATGTCATTGTGCGGGGCCAGCCCAGTGGCATAGTGGTTAAGTTCCTGCGCTCTCCACTTCACTCGTTCAGATCTGGGGCATGGACCCACACACTGCTTATCAAGGCATGGCATCGTGCCGTCCCACGTATAAAATAGAGGAAGTTGGGCAAAGGTGTTAGCTCAGGGCCAGTCTTCCTCCTCCCTCAAAAAAAGTCATTGTCCCAAGTATATGGGGCAGGGGATAAGGGTTTGTTAGAACTAGCGAGACCTAAGGATTTGGTTCTTGTATTCGTTTGAAACTTTTCCTATTATCTGAAGTTCTGAGAACTGTGACTCAAGGCCTTTAAGGTTCCTTTAATTCTATAAACCTGCCACTTGAAATTCCTACTGTTAGTAGGTAATAGAGGGGAAAATCTCATAAAGTTTAGTCTTACTTGGTGAGTGAAGAAAATGAAACAGTTTTGAATTTTCACTTTTCTAAAATCTTGCATAGCAGTACAATGTTTATGTATTTTAAAATGTCCATTTCTACTGTTTCTCCATGAATAATTTTTCCTCTATATAGGTTATAGTAGCCAAAAGATATGAAAGTAAAATGCAATAATAATAAAAAAACATATGGGAGAAAATCAGATTTAGAACTAGAATAAATTGCTTGGACTGGCATTTTAAGGGAACTTATACCCAAGGAACCAAGTTATCACTAACCTGTAGCATCTACTGGGTTTTTTTTCTGGATACCACTGAATATGGAGGAACCACTTATAAATAACCGTGATAAGATAACTGTAAATATTGCTTTTGGTTTAATTTATTTTATTTGGTATTTTCTTCTGTAATATTATAAGCCATTCACTGTAAGTACCTTTAGTTCCAATAGAATTAACCATCTAATATTAATCAGAAAGGAAGATTATTTGAGAATACAAGTCAACACACATAATGCTCCAGTTTTCCTCTTCGTATCCTGATTTCATTTGAAATTTGTCTGTAGTGCCAATTAGAAAAATTGTAGAATTCCACAGAAAGTTCTATTGGAATCAAAACCATACACTCTGAGTTCTGTGCCTATTACCCAATACTCAACAAATCATAATTTTGATCACATAGGCTAATGTGTATCTCTCAAGTATTTCTAAAGAAAAACAGAAAAAAATTGAAAATGTGTGTGTATCTGTATATTGTTAGATAGCTTAGATAAAGATACATGCGTATGTGTATGTGTCAAACATTTTTCATAAATATGAAGATTTGGTTTGTAATGAAATAGTGCATGTCTATTATTTCCTCCTGCGAATGATGCCTGCAGGGTTGGTGGTTACACCTAAGGGCCTCCGGGCCTGGGGATGTTTTGGGACTTGCATGGTTACATGGACTCACCCTGAAGATGGATACTGGAGAGGTCTTGAATTAGTATGTGATCACATCCTTAGGTTCTTTCTGTTAGACTCATAGACAATCCCTCTCAACCACTTACTCACTTTGAAACTCTGGTTGAATTATTTAAATTTCTAAATCTCAGATTTCTTATCCCTAAAATAGAGTAAATAATAACTTTAGACAACATGTTTTCCATCCCATCACTACAGGTGGGTCAGCAGACATATTAAAGAGAGAAACACTAAATCCAAAGGTAAATATGTTCCACATAGGTTGGGACAGCCATATAGTAGATTGTTAAATTAATAACCCCCTGATGAATCCAACTTTGAGTATATACATCCTTGCATAGTCTCCTCCCCCAGAAACTCTGAGCTTGGCCATGTGACTTGCTTTGTCCAGAGGGACATTTGCAAATGTGACAGAAGCAGACACTTGAGTAGTACTTGCACACTGGGGCTTAGCTGCTAGGAAAGCTGCTGTCACCACGTAAGAGTCCTGGGGTCTACTGCTGAAGAGGTCAGATGGAGGAGAACCATGCCATCCCAACCAATAGTGCTTGCTAAACACAGTCTTGGACTGTCCAGCCTCAGTTGAACTACAAGATGACTGAAGCTACATGAGTGACCCCAGACCAGACCATCAGAAGAGCTGCCCAACTGAGCCAAGCCCGATGTGCGGAACTGTGAGCAAATAAATGGTTATTTTAAGCCACTAAGTTTTGGGGTGATTTGTTCCTTGCCATAGAGCATTAGATGCATTCAGTTTTCTGATAGGATAAATCGTTTACACTATTGAAATCAATAAGTGATAACTATGAGTGACCAGTCACATAAATTAAAAACATGTACCAGTTGCTGATAAATGAGTAAAATAGTAAATGCACAAAATATAATCAGAAAATGGGTTTTAAAATGGAATAACAAATATAAAGTTGTCTTTGTGAACAAATTTTCTGTGCTGGATTACTACTTGTGCTGTATACACAGAAACAAGAAATACATATATATTTTTTATATATATATAATATATATGCAGTTTTATTTGGGGAACTTACTGAAACATGACCTTCTATGAAGCATATGCTGGAAGATCTTGCACAAAGACTCTTCACTTTGTGTAACGGCCCTGCAGGTGCACTGCACTTGCAGGACCGTCCCCAGGGTACCAATGTAAGCTGCTCTGCAGTCATCAGTTCCCGAGCAAGTGAGGTCCTGCCTGCTTACAGTACTGATGCAAGTCTCATCTTCGTAGCACTTTCTAGTCACCCGCTGCCAGCATTTTGCCTGGAATGTTCTATAGCGCCTCCTAGAAAGAGTCAAGAAATGGAATTAACCTCCAAATAACATTATTTCACATTAACGTGTACTGCTGCCTCACAAAATGAAAGATTGACATAAAACAAAGTGCCTCCTGATTGCCAGCACATAGCTGAAAACTAATTTTTTACATTCAAATAGCCCAGCAGAGACTGTGGAAGAAAAAGGAGAGAAACCCTCTGAATTATTCTCCTTTTGTGATGAAAGACAGAGGCTAAGTTTAGGATTCCCTGGGTGAATTTTCCTTCATTGTTAATTTTATTTCATTGGGTGATGATTTGCAGTGAGACCTACTTGGGAGATCCATTAGCAAGATTTCTTAAAGCAGAACATGGTTTCGTGGCTAGCATTCGGGCTTTGTCTCGTAGCAGGTGATTTCAGATAAGGCTCTTCACCTTTCAAGCCAGTTTTCCCACAAGATGGGAGGTACCACACTCTTTCTCAACATTTCTAAGCAGACTAATTAGAATTTACAAAATGTTTTGAGATTTTCTGGTAGCGAGAGCTAAGTTAAAGTAAAACATTTTGAGTTTGTGTAATGGCCAAGATACTCCATCAGAACCACATCCATTCATAGCTTTTCTGACTACGTATTTGATTCTTGCTTTACTAGCTTTGAATGAAAGTCAGGATAATGTACAATAATTTCACTTTTGAAACTTTTAAAGTCAGAAGATGTTCTTCCCAGTGGAACCAAGGATATTAATCTTCCTACTTAACATTTATCACCTAAAATTACATTTTGCCCTTTCTTGAATAGGTCACCATCCAACACGCGTGAACACCTTTTGAGTCATGACATTTGTCATAAGCTTACTTGCTGTCATGATGCTACTCTGCTTAAATCCATAAACCACATTATTTTCAATAATCTATTTTAAATCATCTTAAGGGATTCAGCTTTTAAATATAATGGTAAAAATTAATTAGCATATTTTAAAATTTATGTTTAAGGAAATACAACTTTTTTAAGCACATAATTCTGAGGCCAGAAGAATAAATAAGTTCCTTTAATGCCATTAAGAATGATATAAAAGATGTCATCTAAATGTAAGTATTGACAATATTAATTGTCATTTATGGGGTTGATAGAGAATAAATTTGCACCTAGGTGCCATTTATTCTTTTTTAAATATGCGTTTACTAAGTTTAAGTTGCATGATTTACCTCCTTAGTATTTCACTCAGAAGTTGTTTCATTCAGAAAATTAGTTGCGAAGTTTTGCAAAAATGATGAACTAAAGGACATTTAATTAAAAATTCAAAGATCATAAAAATACTTTGGTATACTAGTTACCTAAATCATTTAAAAATCTTTTTATATATGGCAAAAAATATTTATATTATAGAAATTTTGTTTTAGGTTTGAAATGTTTTGATATACAGTATTTTCATTATCTCTATTTTCTTGATCTTCTGCAATTTTTTATTTTGATTTACTCTTCAAACAATTGAGTGCTTAAAAGAATAATTTTAAAAATGGAATTAGTCATTTTGATTTATTTTTGCTATTTATTTCCAACACATTGCAAAATGTAAGAGAATGTCTGTATAATTTCTACACACAGAATGTATTATAGTTGCTTTTGTGACCTAATATGTAGTCAAACTCTGTGAATATTCCACAGCATTTAAAAGAAATGTGTATATTGTGGAGTTTTGCCTTTAAAAAGTAGTTTTAGAATTTTTTTCCAAGCAAATACTTTTTTTCACTACTTTCTTGAGTTCATGCACTTTAAAATACAATGTATTATAATTTTTTGTAAGTTTCTAAACATTTATAATTGGCAAAACATAATCTCACCTCCCATCTGTACTGGACAAAATTAATCGAAAAATGGCCTTTATATCACCTTCTTTGGCCTTTTGAAATGAACAAAAGAGTTCCAAGACCTATCATGAGTTGAAGAATTGGAACAGGGACAGAAGTTGGATTTTCAAACCCAAGTGCCCTACTCTGCCCCATGTACATGCTCTTCTGCAAAAAAGATAAGGGAGAAAGGGCTGAACTTCTGCACAGAAGAAGTGGTTTTTCATTTGGAGATTTTTTTCCATCTGAATTACATTAACAATAATTTAATATAAATGCTGGAAATCTCTCTAAGGCAAAATTTGCTTGAGAAAATCACAAGATTTGTCTTTTCACCTTGACTATTAATAGTGTATAATATTTCCATCACCTCTATTAAGTACTCTTAAGGGACTATCTGCACATAGTGAAAAGAAATCAAAGACACACAGTCCTTACTCTCTGAACTAATCTATGAAAGATAGAAATTACATAAGAAGATACGTGTATATCGACGTTAAAACATTACAGAAATTAAGTAAGAGCAAGATATTCAAAAGTGGAGGGAAATGAGATGACATCTTTTGAGTGCCTGTCATATTCAAGACCCCACACCAAGCAGTCTGGAGAGGCCGTTAAACCTAGGAGTCCTTGTGGAGGAGAATCAGAATCCCCAACTCTGTACCACTCAATCTGAAAAGGCGTTGATGCCAATGTGAGGTTAATGCAAAAGTGTGTGCTTCATGATCCACCATGGGCTTCTCAAGGGCTATAACAGCAGATTCCATCACTTGCCACTAAAATATGTAATTTGATAGGGAAGCTCCCATATATCATGCTCTGAAGGTTGAGGGCTACTAACTTCAGGATAATGAGGCAGAATACCAAGGGCCTGGCTCTGAAATCAGGTAAAACTGGGTACCCATCCTGGAGACATCTGGTGTTTCTGCAGGGATTGCTTAAAACAAATAAAAAAGGCATCCCATGCCTGATTAAAATGGTATTCGGTTTCATTTTTAGTGCAGATAGATTAACAGATAGTAATATTCTACTTGTGATATGAGAAAAATAGTATAATCAAATGTTTTTACCATATTTCATTGATTGTAAGAAATACCATTGTTTTCTTACAACTAAAATCATTTGTTGGTAATTAAATTATTGTTTAAATTTAATAAATGCTTTCTTGTCATTGTGCTTGACTCATTCCAAATACATTCGGGATATTAAATTTAGTGTAAAAATTAACATCTTAGAATCCATGAGATACAATATTTTACTAAATAAGGATTTTTAAGATATAAATGAGTTTGAAAAGTATAATTGCATTATAAAATATCTTTATTGTCAATTTTATTTTTCACTCAAGAGAAATAATTAATACACCTTAAAATAATTGATAAACATTTGTACGACAGAATCCTCAAAGATAATTTTCTTAAGAACTTTGGCATTCTATATAATAAGTTGAAGCAAAAAAATATGTCAATGCTCTAGCACTCTGCTTAGATCTTTCCCTTTTATCGTATAGAATGTGTGTTATAGGGAAGCAGTTGTCTTTTTTGACAAATGTTTGCAAGATCTGGAGCTACTTTGCAAGTTAGAACGACTGAGAGTAGTGGAGTGAAGACAGTTAAAAGGCCAAAAGAAAGCAGTTTACCAAGACCCAGACCCTTCGGGAAGTCGATAGCCTTAAATCTTTTAGCTCATTTGCCAGTGGTTGAAGCAAGGTCACAAATGTGACATCTTGCTCCAAGCTATCACATACTGAGTGACACCTCTACACTAATGTTTATTTTGACAGTTAAATGAATTTGCTATATATGGAGCTTTATTCATTTAAGTAAAATTAAATATAACAGTCCCTGATAGAAGGCACTGGGTAAACAAATTCGTATGACGAATTATCCCCAAAAGAAGCAAACGATGAATCCAAAAACTACACAGTTTAATGCTGGGTCTTAAAGAAATCTCCTTCAACATGGTAACATCAATGTTACAGGTAGTTTTGATTCATCTAATTTATTCCTCTGTCTTCTTTCCTCTGTCCTCAATTTACTTCCTCCATCTTCTTACTCTTGTCCAAGGAGCCCACTTAACTGTGAATCTCTTACCACACAAAAGATAAATTCATCGTGAATATAGAAGGAAATGTGTTAATGAAGACCATAATGAGGAATAGAAAAAGCCTGAATTTTGGATTAGATTTACGGTTCCCAGGAGGAGTTACTTGCAAAGGTACAGTATAGGCTCAACTAGCAGCCAGAGTGGAAGTTTTAATAAGCGAGCCAAATCATTGCTACCTGTCCTCAAAATCCTCCAGAACCTGTCCAGACATTTTACTCGGAGTAAAACCCAATGTTCTTAGCGTCCTTCAGGGCCCTCCATGATCGAGACCTGCCCACACCTCATCCAGTGACATCTCTGACCTAACCCCTCATTGCTCTCCCCGTTGCACATTCTACCCTCACTGCTTTTTGAACATGCCACGCACATCTCTTCCTCAGCACTGGCTGGTCCATTTGTTTGGTATCTCTTTTCTCAGTATTTACTGAGAGAGTTTCATTTTCTCACTTCTTCAAGTCTTGTCAAATGCTTCCTACTGGGACCACCCCATTTGCATTGCAAAACTTTCTGCCCATTTACAATCCCCATTATTCTGTGTTGTTGTTGTTGTTAACCTCCAGAGTGCTCATTACTTTGTATTATAATATACATTTTCCTTATTTATTATCTGTCTCTCTGACTAAACTATAAGCTCCACAAGGCAGATATTTTTGTTTCTTGCACACTCATGCCTAGAGTAGTAGTAGGTGCTTGAGAAAAAAATTTTTTGAACAAACAAACAAATGATTAACATTACTCCCCTGAGAATCAAGGTATGAGGTTGGGAAGAGGAGAATGGGTAGATTTCTGACATCACGTCATACGTGTGTCCTGGTAATATCCAAGCAGTACTCAAGTGAACTTCTTCCTGATCTCCAGTCTGAGACAGAAAGGATTAATGTGAAGTTTGAAGAGTCACCTTGTTAAAATTCTATGGTGTTTAGCAGCCTTAAATAATCATACCAAAAAACAAATTAAAAACCTGGCGTACCAGTCAAGTGTATTAATTCATTAGTCTAACTTGAATATATAATTTTGATAATGCTATTTCATGGCTACCAACTCCTGACATACTGAATTTTTTTATTCCAAAAACATCTGCATTTGAATTTCAAAATGCATGCTACACATGCACCACAGATCCAAAAGTATGCATTGTCTGGCCTTGTTTACATTATGTTGGGTGATGGTGGGAACTCTAGCTAATGTAATGAGATCAAGTGTTAGGACTGGACTGTAACAAATAAGGTGCCGAAATAAGAAAGTAAGGTATGCGTGTTTTTACTCACCTGCATAATTCATCATTTCGGCAGCTGTGAATTACATTGAGGCAAGTCGGGGGTGGAACCATGTCCACTGCACATGGCTTGCTGTGAAGAGCTTCTTTGGACTGCTGACAAGGTATATCAGATTGAGCACAGTCACAAAAAGCCAACATCTGGGCAATGTTAAAAGGCATGTTTTGATAGAAGAACCGTATGGCTGCTTGGCAATGTTTCACATCACACAGATTTCCATTTGCTGAGCAAGCCTTAAGGTAAGGGGCCAACTGTGCGTTACAGACCACATCCCCTACACACGCCTCTGCCACTTCCAAACAGGACGGGATCCCTTTGATTCCTGAAATCAATGATATGCCTGGGTCATGGAAAAGTAAACATAAAGCTGTACATACAGAATCTGCAAAATACTGTGAGAAGTCTATGAGCAAAATACAATGATGTACCAATGTGCTATTTTTGGCAAACATTACTTTTTTTGTTTTTTTTGAGTTAGTCTGAATTTCCTGAGACCCGAGTAGTGGGTTATTTGAATCATCTTTCATCTATGCTGGATACCCATTGTGATGCAGAAGAGATGGGAAGTGTGTAGCGCCAAAACTGAGCTGAAGGAAAAATCCTTGAGTCCAAGTTTCTGAAATGTAAACAATAAATCTTCAGAAATTGCATTTGAGCTATGCAGCTGATGGTGAGTTCATTGGTTCAAATCAACATGAGCCTTGTTCTGTTGCACTTTATATTTTGAGGGAGAATCTTGACTAAAGGCTCCACATAGTTATTTCAGCATAGAAAGCTGTTTATATTCTAGAAAACATAGGTACATTGTGAATGTCTCCCCCCTACACGCATATACTGTATGCAAAAAGATTTGGCCTCAAATGATTTAATTTATGTGATCAAATGTCCTTGAAATTTAACCAAGATCTAGTCTTTGGTTTTCATTGTAAAGTATTCCTCAGCATGATCATAAATAGACGATGCACGCGGGCAAAGCCCTTGCTTTGATAGTTTAGTGGAAGAAATGAAATGATTTTGTAGCATTTGGTAATAATAGAACTATTAAAAAGCCATAAAATTTATTTTGCATTGGTATATCTTTAAGAAGCCTAGTAACTACATTTTAAATTATATTGTCCAGTGCTTACAGTGCAGATAAAAATTACAATTTATAAACATTACCATGATAAGGAAGAGCAGTCAGATTCCACTTGAATTTGTTACCCTCTTTCATGTTATCTAGAAGGAAATAAAAGAGATTATTTCATTACTGAACAATTTTCTATCTGAAAGGAGAATGTGGGTGACATTTATAAATGAGTAACCAAGCAAAAATACATACAGGCTCATGTAACATTTATTTAACTCATGATACTCAAAATTAGTGAGGTACAGATGAAGAAAAATAAACCCCTGAAATATCATTCAAGTGAGTGACACAGCCCTGCTCTGAGGATTCAGTTACTTGAAGATTTAAACAAATGCTGATGACTAGGCCATGTGCACTGAAGTAAACAAGGAATCTGTCTGGGAGGAAGAACAGGAGGAGCATTGTAGGAATCAAAACACTCTCCCCAGTAGGGTCTTCATTAGATTGAAATATAATTTAAAGACTATTTCCACCTCTGATTATCTTAGCTTCCCAGAGTTCTTAGGAATTATAGTTACAGAATTGGAGAATCTCATTCATGGAAGGGAACTCAGTAGCCAGCTAATTCTAAAATCTTTCATTCAAGAAACATTAATTGAATCCCTACTATGTACCAGGTACCATATTGAAGACACAAATCTGTAGTCCCTGTCATTCAGCAATCACAGCCTGGTAGCAAATATAGACATATAAACAAAAATCAAAATAAAATATAAGGAGCACTAATAAACATATGCATAAAATGATGGGGTTTTGCATGATTTTCATTTTAAAGTAAAAATTAAATTTTTGCTATTAGCTATGGAGTAAGATATTGACTTCTGTTATGGCATAAATGTCCCTTCATGATTCCATTTGTCCCAACTTGAGCTGTCTATCCAAACTCCCTGTCTGCCTACCTACTGCACACATATGATGACACCATCACAAGAAAATTCTTTAACACCCAGGTATGTCACAGCCTTTCCAGACTCCTTACATTGTTCCATCTGTTCTCATCATATGCAGTTTTTCATTTGACTACTGATTAAGTCTCAGCTCAAGAATCACTGTCTCTTCTGGAGTCTACTCTCCTAGGCCTCTGAGGAAGCCTGGGATGTTCCTTCTCCCGTGCTATGAAATCCCAAGAAGCAAATGTTGGAGAGTGATGTAGTTTTTGTAACAGATACAAAAGTCTAGGCTAGACCTTCTATTATAGATTAATAATAACTCTGCTTTTGCAAATGACTGCTATGGCTGTGCCACTGACTGAAACATATTCAAGAAACTATCATTGAAACATAAACACTAAATTTACTTACTGTTATGGATTGAATGTTTGTGTCCCTCCAAAATCCATATGTGGAAGCCCTAACCCCCAAGGTGGCCGTGTTTGGATACGGCGTCTCTGAGGAAGCAGTTAAGGTTAAATGTGGTCATAGAGTGGGGCCCTGATCAGATAGGATTAGTGCCCTAATAAGAAGAGACATTAGTGAGCTTACTCATTCTTTCCCCTCCCTGCACAAACACCAAGAAAATGACATGCGAGAACACAGCAAAAAGCCAGGAAGTCTACAAGCCAGGAGGAGAGTTCTCACTAGAAACCGACCCTGCCTGTCCTCGATCTGGAACTTGCAGCCTCCAAAACTGTGAGAAAATAAATTTCTGTTTAAGCCAGCCAGACTGTGGTGTTTTGTTATAGCAGCCCGAGCAGACTGATATACTCGCTATGTGAGTAATTATTACAAACACAGCAAAATAGTTATTTTAGCATGAGAAAATAAATTCTGTCTTGTAGGTGTACTATTTTCTATGCTATGAGTAAGGTCTTATAATAAATTGTTTGCACGTTAAATTCTAATTTCATATGGTACATACGTATGTATATACATATTTTTCTCAGGGGATATTTTAAACATTAATTGCTGAAGAGATGCTAAAGGCTAATGTTTCATGGGACTAAATAGAAGCATGTACCAATCAGAACTTCATTGGAGTTAAAACATCGTATACATCAAAAAATATACACTGTTCCATCTTATTGATCCACTAGTATCAAAATACATACAGAATCTGGTATCTTCTCACTCTGCTACAACTCTGGTCCAAAATACCCAATGCATTACTCTATCCATCTCATCCAGTCTCATGGTCTAGTGAATAACCCCCAATTTACATCTACTGCACAGATCTCACTTCTGTATGTCATATATAGAATTTAGGCATCAATTCCATACATAGAACTGCCTAATATGATATCTTTGCTAGGATATCTAATAAACATTTCAGACTTTACATGTCCAAAACTGACTCCTGACCTCTCCTCTGTCCCTCACTAAAGCCTCTTCTTCCTAAGCTTCTTCCTGTACTAGCTAATGAAAATAATGGTAACCACATCCTTGTAATTACTCAGGACAAAAACCTTGGAGTCAACTTTGATTCCTTTTTATTTTTTTTGCATCCCATAGGAACCACTAATTTCAAACTATCTCCAGAATTTGATGACTTCCGACACTGGCCCATCATCCATCATCTTTTGCTGCATCATTATAAAAGCCTCCTAACTGGTCTTCCTTCTTGGGCCTTTGCTTCTCTCCAGTTACTTAACAACACAAAAAACAGAATTATCCTGTTAAAGATATAAATCAGACCATGACACTCCCTGAGCCAAAATTCTTCAACGGTTTCCGATATCACTCAGAATAAGAGCCAAAGATTTGGAAACAACCTAGGAAGACCTACATGATGTCGCCACCTGTTTTATTCCTGGTCTCGTCTCCTACACCTCTCTCCCTCGCTCCCTCAGCTCTATCCACGGTGTCCTCTTTGCTCTGCCTCAAACCTCCAGACATATTCCCAGCTCAGGATCTTCAACTTACTGTTTCTTCTGCCTTAAGTTTTCTTTCCCCAGATATCTGCATGGTTCATTTCCTGACCTCTTTTCATCTTTACTCAAACAATAATTTCTTCAGAGCAACTTTCTGACCATCCTATTAAAATTCCAAATCTCTCACTCAGATCTCTTTTCTCCCCTACCGATTTCAATTTTCTCCTTAGTGCTCATACTGTTTAAAATCTATATCTTAGAATCATTTACCCTGTTAATGTTCTCTTTGTTCTTGTACTGGATACTGTGGCCCACTCCCAAGATCCCCCCTTTAGTAATCTGGGTACTCATTTTCCCAGCTGCTGGGAGTATTGTTGGGTTATGGCTCACACTAGTCCTCTTCCAGGCACTGCCCTCATCCAAAGACAGTTGCCACACTCAAGGTTACAGACTTTTCCACTGGACGGCTCATATCTAAGGACTAGTTCATAGGAGGGGTTCAAGGATTAGCTCCCTAGCCTCAATGGGTTACATCTCTGGAAAGTCCTTCCAGGTCCAAGCTTCCTGTGGAATCAACTAAGTTTGCTGTGGCAATTGTACTGCATTTCAATGACTCCCCTCATTGAATCCTGTTTTCCTCACTTCCTTCTAGCTCTTGTTCCTGAGTCCTCAGCCCAATACATTTTGTGTGTGCAACTTCTGTCTCAGAGTCTGTTTCCAGGGAAACTGACTCGAGACACTCTTCCATTTAGCATGTAAACTCCTAGGGAGCAGTGATTTTTTGTTTTGTTTACTGCTTTTTCCCCAGGTCTTAGAACATGGCCGGGGACATGGTAGGCACTCAAAAGAAATGTCTATTAAGTAAATAAATAATCATCACTTACCACAGTTGATCTATTTCTTTAATTTTTAAATCCCCTAAAAAATAATAAGCTCCTTGAATGAAGGATGGGTTTTTTGTTTTTGTTTTTTAACCCTCCTGCACAAGACCTAGCACATTGTAAATGCCTCATAAGTATTTGTTCAATGAATGAATGAATAAAATTAACATTATGCTAAAACCTTTTAGCATTTGCCTCTTTCTTCACAATAACTTTTGGACATAGTCATAGTATTAACTTTTTATTTTAATTTTCTAGGAGAAACACAGGAAGAAATGACAGAGTTGGAATCAGAAATGAAATATTCTTTAATTAACTCAGATTTGGGATTATACTTAATGTTCCTAAATTCTTCTTTTGATACCAACCTGAAACAACATCCTGGTTGAATCCATCTTCGTAGTCTTCCTGGAAGGCTGGAACTTGGTTCATTTGAGCATCCTGTACACAAATGTCTTCAAACAAACTTTTCCAAATTTCAATGCACTCTACGTTTGAAGAGTCATTGCATTGACAATTCCACAAGATTGTTTCTTTCAGATTTTCTCTTAAAGCTGCACACAGGTAGCGTCCATCCAGGGTCTTGCATTGTTCTGATTCCCTCCTACAGGTTTTCTTAAACTTCTCATATAGTAGAGGGCAGTGTTCAGATTCCTGGCAGATGTGTGCTGCCATGACACAGTCACTGTTTTTCTCAACCATTAGTGATGTATCTTTCTGTTTGAGCCGTTGTGTGATATTTGATTGTAAAGCCAAATCTGAGGACACTGCTGATTCTTCTAGGAATAAAGCAAAAAAAAAGTTAACTAAAAATTAAATAAGTTCATTTATTAATGACCTTTAATGTTTTCTAAAAAGTATATAGACATATCTTTTATAAATATTCCAATATCTATTATCTTTAAAAATCATTAAAAAATTATTTCAAGAGGGTTGTTATAAATAATCTTGAATTTTTAAAATTAAAATAAAAAACACTGATTATTTACAGTGTATGTAACCATACAATGGTAATGTTCTATTTCTTTTAGTGATATTTCATTTTTATCATTTACTTTTGTCTTTTCATTATATTTTGGTGACGATTGGTAGAAATCATGTGTAACTTTAAATAATTATAATTCACTATTTCTCTTGCATAAATTTTCATGAATTTCCATTTGTTCCTAGAAATGTACCTACACTGAAGTTCTTCTCCACCTTTTTTCATTATTTCACTCTTAACAAATCTTTTTAGACAGTTTTTCCTAATTCTCCTACCCGCTTGTGAAATTTTAATTCCGTGGACATTCTGCATATCTGTTTAGGAACTGTAGGTATACCTTGTAAAGAGTAAGAGTTTTTTTGTCCACTCCCAGCTATCAATTTTCACCCCTTTGAGGTTATATGTCTCACTGAGAATGCATATTCTGTTAGATAGTTCCAATAAGCCAATAATTATATAAACTTTATAGAAAGAAGATAAAAACAACTTCAATATTAGACTCGAAGGAAGCTTAACATAGGCTTCAGAAGTGCGCACTCTACTTCTGAATGTCTTAGCTTCATGAGGCACTTTAAGTGGATCTCCACAACGAAAACTACCTTCACACTGACATTCGTCCCAAAATCACTTTTTTTTTCTAGGGTATTCTGCTCTTTAAAAAGAATGATTACTTTGGAGCCAGCCCTTGACCATGTGGTTAAATTCGTGTGCTCCACTTCAGTGGCCCAGGGTTTTGCCAGTTCAGATCTTGGATGTGGACATGGCACCGCTCAGCAGGCCATGCTGAGGTGGCGTCTCACATAGCACAACCAGAAGGACCTACAACTAGAATATACAACTATGTACTGGAAGCTTCAGGGAGAAGAAGAAGAGAAAAAAAAAAATGAAGATTGGCAACACATGCCAGCTTAGGTGTCACTCTTTAAAAAAAAATGTTGCTTTATTAAATGAGTTTTCTTACAACTTAGTTTTTACAAATGCCTCATACTTATGCACAATAAAGATAACATAATCAATTTCACGCCATGAAAATGTTTACTTAAAAACTGCTGGGGCATCCTTAAGAGCACCGTTCAGAGTAGCCTCTGAACTGCATGTATTCTGAAGCACACACTGCTGTAGCATTTTTCTACATTTCTCAAATAATGGCTGGCCATGGAGTGTTATAATTATGTAAATCAGGCTCCTATACCAGTACAGACGCCATCTCTTCTATCCCTTTTGGCTAGCATATGCAAGCTTGCATGAACAGGATGCACATGAATGAATACTATCTTCATATAATTAATTCTATTATATTGTTAATTTTATATATTTTGACATAACTGGTAAAACTGTTTAAATGTCAACCTATTGTATAATATACATACATGATATGTATGCATATATATATTTAATAAGCTAGACTAATTAAATAATCTGGCTAAATGTCAATTTTACTCTATTATGTTTTCAGCTAATCAAGAGCAGGGACTGTCATATCCATCTTTGCATCCATCCTCCAGCATTTATACAATGTCTACACACATTAACTGAATAATAAATATTTTGTGAATGGATATACGATTTAGATGCTCAAAATATGCTTAAAAATTAAAAATACTTAAATTAAAAATACATTATATATTTATTATTTACTGCGAGTCAAGCACTAGGTGGAATGCTTTATCATCTTAAGAAAAAAAAAAAAGAAAGATAGAAATGCCAAAGCTGGTTTGCTCAGGAAAGTTACAACCTATCGATGCACAGAAAACTGCATGCCTATATATGCTGCAGAACATTTTGGGAATGCAAAGGAGAGAGAAAGAGAGGTCATGTCTTGTTGGAGCGATGATCAGAGAATTTGCGGAGGATGCTGCAGTTGAGATAGGATGAATGGTAAGATTTCAATGATCACTTCCTTTCTCACTCTAAGCTAAATCATAAGCAATCAGCTAATGCTGTTTGTAAGCATAACAACCAGGGCAGGTCCATCATGAAGTGCACTTGTGAGACCGTGTAGCTCTTCTTTTCTACAGGGTTTTTATATTCCTGGCTTATCAATGTTACCGCATAGTAGCATTTAATAAGTATCTACTATAGAAAAAGATGGTTTAAATATGTGAACTGATTTCAGTTTAACTGCCCTAAATTTGTATGTACCTGTTGACTGGTAACTATATTTTGTCAAAACTTGGTATGATAAAAATGCCTATTGAGATGTAAATTAAATTGTCTCATCATCTTGAAACAAAAGCCAAGAAATATTTTTAGTATTTCAATATGCTTTCATTTCATCCCACTTCAATCTAAAACTAGTAAAGGCCTACTAATTAGCTAACTCATACATTTCAGTCCCTATCCTATGTGACTTCTTCTTGGCATTTGTAATTGTTCACTGTTTTTTTCCATGTCCTTCTCTGCTTCATTGGCTTCAAAAATTCTTTCTGCGCTTTCTTTTTCTGTTTTTAACACCTTCTTTTTGGTTTCTTCAACTAGATCATAAATGTTATTATCAAAATATGTTATTCTCACTGTATATCTTTTCTCACTTTATATCCTTTCCCAGCCAATCTTATCCTCCTTCATGTTTTTATCTACTTCTTATAAAATTTAACTCCAAAATCTGAATAGCTATTTTGGATTACTCTCTTCAGTGCAAGATCCACGTTTCCAAATGCCAGTTAGATGTGGCAGCTTCCTTCATTTGTTTTTTTTTAAACTACTTTTTTTTATCATGTGAAACTTAAAATGCTAACATTTTGAATGTTCTAAAGCATGTCCCAGATGCAATGTCTCCAAAATATAACTCATCACTTCTGTCCCCAACCCTGCACTTGATTCTTTCTTTTCTGTCTCAATGTACAGCAAG
Organism: Equus caballus; assembly: GCF_041296265.1. Taxonomy (NCBI): domain Eukaryota; kingdom Metazoa; phylum Chordata; class Mammalia; order Perissodactyla; family Equidae; genus Equus; species Equus caballus. The sequence continues at coordinate 56,032,531 of NC_091703.1, read as the reverse complement.
ACCCTTGTCCTAAGCTAGCAACTTGTACAACAAGATTAATACATTTCATACTCTTCGAATCCAGCTGTCACAATTCCTATTGATTATAATTCAGAAATTTTTCTTAACTATGTCTTTTCCTTATAGTCCTCAGCACCAGAGTGTTAGTTTAGGCATATATCACCTCTGTCCCAATTTATCCCGACGGTTTTTTAACTATGTCCCTGGCCTGCATCTTTCCCTCCCCTCCATTCCATCCTCTACACCACTGCCTGTGATATCCTTTGAAAAGCTGATTCTGCATTCCCTCTGTTTAAAATGCATTAGCAGCTCATCATAACAAGTTCAAAGTCTAATCTCTTTAGAAAGATATGTAAGTTCAGCTTTCCTCCTTTATATAAACATCTGGTTTCTTTCTAGCCTCATCACCTAATGCTCCTCCATTCTACAATTCAGCTTAACAAAGGATTTCTTGCTCCTCAAATGTGCTCTGTTTTATTCTGTTTCCTCTGTTTAGAATGTACATTTTATTTTGTCTCCCAAATGAATCCAAGGTACCCAACAAGCCCCAAGTCTACCATTCCTCTGTGAAGCCTGCTGAGTCATCATTATTTCTTCCTCTGTAACTTCAAGTACTCTGTGAGTGTATATGTATCACAATATCCAAGTGATATATAGCAATGATCATTGTCATTAAGAATTGACTATATAAAATATGTTCTCTAATGAGGCTGAAATTAGAAATAAATAGCAAAGATATCTGGGAAATCATCAAATGCTCAGAAATTAAACTATAGTATTATGAATAAGCCATGAATCAAAGAGGAGATCACAAGGGAAATGAGAAAATATTTTGAATTGAATAAAAATGAAAACACGACATATTAAAATTTGTGAATGTAACTAAAACAGCACTTAGAAGGAACTTCATATAATAAAATGCTTATATGAGGAAAGAAGGAAACTTCCAATCGGTGATATAAGCTTTTATCTTAAGAAAATAGAGAGTGAAGAGCTACTTCAAGTCAAACCAAAGACAATAAAAGAAATAATAAACAGCAAAACTGAGAGAGAGAGAGAGCGTAAGAGAGAAAGAGACGACGGAGACAGAGAGAGAAAGACAGAAACACACAGAGACAGACAGGATACAAATTACCAGTATCTGAAGGAAAGAGAAGACATTACTACAAATCCCACAAACATTTGAAAGACAGTTTGGGACTATTAGGAGCAACTTAGCAGAGAGATAGAAACAAAAAGAAGGAATAAAATGGAAATTCTAAAAATAAAAATTCAGCATAAATCCAACAAATGGGCAAGTTTATTGAAAGACACAGACTATCAAAGCTCACTCAAGAAGAAATAAACAAGCAGAACAATTTCATAACAATTAAACACATTGAAGATTTAAAATCTTCCGATGAAGAATGGCACAGATATCTTCATTGGTGAGTTGAATCAAACATTTAAGGAAGAAATAATGCCAATTATTTGTTTACTGTTCTAGCATAAAGAAGAGGAAGAAATACTCCCCAACTCATTTTAAAAGAACAGCATTACCCAGGCCACAAAACCAGACAAATACATTATAAAAAAGAAAACAACATGCCAATATCCTTTTTGAACATAGATTAAAAACTCTCAACAAAAAATTAGCAAATTGAAAATCCAGAAATATATAAAATTAGTAATACGTCATGATTGAGCAGAATGTAGCCTTGGAATGAAGGATTGGATCCCACATTCAAACATCAACAATAAAATTTGCCATATAAAAAACTAAAGTAGTAAAAACATAATAATTTCAATAGAGGCAGAAAAAACATTTGCAAAATTTAACATCCATTTATCCATTCCTGATAAAAAGCTCTAAGCAAACTAGAAATAAAAAGGAATTTCCTCAGCCTGATAAAGGGAATTTGCGAAGAAAGCACTGCTGAAAACTCACTCTTTATGGTGCAAAACTGAATGCATTCCCCCTAACATAGGTAAAAAGGCAAGGATGGCCACTCCCAATGATCCTGAAAGTCCTACTCAGAATGATAGAGCAAGGAAAAGAAATAAAAGCCTATAGATTAGAAAGGGAGAAATAAAATTCTCTCTATTCACAGATAAAGGTTGTCCACATAGAAAATCCTATACATTCTGGAAAAGAAAATTACTAGAACTAATAATTGAGTTGAGCAAGTCACAGGATATAAAGTCCATATAAAATATCAACTGTATTTCTGTATACTAGATAGGATTAATTGGAAATTAAAATGTAAAATAAATTACCATTTTCCATAGTATCAAAAAAGTGACGTATATTTGTATAAATCTTAACAAAATGTCTGCAATAACTATTGACTGAAAACTATAAAATAATGATAAAAGAAACCAAAGAAGTCCTAACTAAATGGAAAGAAGCACCATGTTCATGGATTTTAAAACTCTTATAGTGAAAATGTCAATCTACCCAAATTTATCTACATTTCAATGTAAGTTGAAACAAAATGCCAGCAGGATTTTTTGTAGACAATGACAAGCTGATTGTAAAATTCATATGGAAAAGCAAAGAAGGAGAATAACTAAGACAATTTTTAAAAAGAATAAAGTTAAAAGAATTACACTGCTTGATTTCAAGACATCCTATAAAGCTACAGTAAGACTGTAAAGTATTGGCAGAAGTACAGAAATATAGATCATTGGAGAGAAAAGAAAGTCTAGAAATAAAACCACTAATATACAACCAAATGATTTTTGAGAAAGGTGAAACTGATAGTCTCTTCGGCAAATATAGTGGTACCATCAGATATCCATATGGAAAAAAATCAAATACCACCCATTGCTTGCACCATATGCAAAAATTAACTTGAAATGTACCAAAGACCTAAATGTAAAACCTAAACTACACAACTTCTAGACCATATGAGAAAGTCTTTGTGAATTTGGGTTGGGTAAAAATTTCTTAAATGCAACATTAAAGCCATGATCCATAAAAATAATAATAATGATAAATTCTGTTTTTTGAAAGACACTTAAGAAAATGAAAGATATATACTGGGAAATATAGTCTACAAAACACATATTCTGATAGATACTATTCAATATAGAGAAACAACTCTTAAAACTCAAGAAAAACGCCAAAGTTCAATTTAAAAATGGGGAAAATTTTGAGGAGACAATTTACCAAATAATATAAAGAGATGACACATAAGCACATGAAGATACGCTCAACATTATTATTATTTAAGTGCAAATTAAAACCACAGTGTGATATCACTAAATATGTATTAGAAAGCCAAAAAAAAAAAAAAATCAAGTGCTACTGAGAATGTTGAGCAACTGGAACTTTCATACATTGATTATTACATCAAATCTGAAATACAGAATGAAAGCTTTTTATAAATTAAACATACACTTTACCATATGACCCAATAATTTCTTACCCAATAAAAATAAAAACCTACATTTATATAAATCTTGTATGTGAATATTTATGGCAGCTTTATTTATAATCTCTAAAAATCTGGAAATAATGCAAATAACTTTCAAAGGAGAATGGATAGCCAAGCTGTGATATAACCATATAATGGAAACTACTCCTCAAAAAACAGAACTTATGCGTAAAATGATGAATCTCAAATGCATTATGGTAAATAAAAGAAATCAGGCTCGAAAGGCAGCATGTTGCATAATTCCATTTATATGAAATTTTGGAAAAGGCAAACTTACATAACAGAAAATTGTCCAATGAGGGGCCAGCCTGGTGGCTTAGCAGTTAAGTTCATATGCTCTGCTTCAGCAGCCTGGGGTTCACTGGTTCAGATCCCAGGTGTGGACCTATGCACTGCTTAAGAAGCCATGTGTGGCAGGCATCCCACATATAAGGTAGAGTAAGATGGGCACAAATGTTAGCTCATGGCCAATCTTCCTCAGCAAAAAGAGGAGGATTGGCAGTGGACATTATCTCAGAGGTAATCTTCCTCAAAAGAACAAAAAGAAAATTACCAAATGAGTTCACCATAAATGATTGGAGGGGTTCAACAATGGGACCATTCAAGATATATGAGAGTTAAACCTAACTCCTATAAAGCGGGAGAAGGTTGATTGTGAAAGAAGAGGTGAGTACTCTATGATAACAGGTGCATTTCCAACCTGACCGCTTTTCAGAGAGAGTACATAGGGACATTAAGGACCCGGAAATTGATCACTCTAGAACTATTTGATCTCACATGTCCCTTGGAAAATCTATGTGCCCTCAAGGCACATGCAGATTATTTTGCTTACCACTACTTTAGCGTTTGCCTGGCACCTTGAGTAGGCAGTAAATAAATGCATATTAAATGCTCCTATCCAAAGGCAATTATAATTCTAGGTAAGTGGTTATGTTTAGGTCTTTCTTAGGAGACCTGGAGTTCTTTAACAACAGAAATGATATCTTACTTGTCTTCTATCATTGAGGTCTTGTGCAAAACCATAATGAGCCCCACAAATATACACATTGAATGAGTGAATCTATATTCTGATGGATTATAATTGAATGAAGCTTGAAATTGTGGATACCAATTAGAGAACTATATCATGCACTTACTGAGATCTACAGCTCATAGAACCTTAAATTATATGAAGAATTAATTGTTATCAAAAAGAGAATTAATCAAATTACATAGATGTGGTTACTTTTGAAATTGTGTTTTTCTTTTTCATGACTGTAAATATTCCATATAACAATGTATTACCTGATTCATTGATGCGTTTTTTTCCAAGCAATTTGTTAACAGTACAATAGAGGTCATCAGCGCAGAGACAATCTTTAAATTGGCCATTGCTTTCCACAAAGGACTGGATGCTCACGTTACACCTTGATGAATCCTTCATCTTGCGAGTGTTACCTAGATTTCACAGGTAAACAGTTAACACCTCAGATATTAATCTGAATAGAGTTTTTGAGCCCTCTGCCCAAAATGCTTTTAACCCATTAATCTGAGTAATTCTTTGTTATAGTAAGATTATCTGGGGTTCCTGTAAGATGTCCATATAAGGGATTTTTTAAGCAAATAAAAATCTATCTTTTACTGTCTTTTTCTCCAATATTTACTTTCAAAAATTTAGAGTAAAACTTTCTGTATTTTAAAGTAGCTTTATCTCCACTTAGAATGCCAACTTTTGCTTTTCAATAATAATCAAGGCTTCCTTTATATGAGGTGACCAGAATGTTCTGGAATATTAGCCATTTTGTCAGTTTAGCTATTTTATTAGTTATTTTGTCTTAATCTGCTATTTGATTTTACATGTTATTCTAACATTATAATAAGAGATGTGCAGGTAACTCTAAATTTATCATGGGAAATAAAGTGGTCTTGACACTTAGAAAACACTTGATAAATACTATTGAATAATGAGTCTTTCACAATTACCAATATTTCATCTTCTTTCTTAATTTAAAAAGCCATATTCATCTACCCAACAACTTTCTCTTATTCATTTTTCTGAATAAAACTACTTGAGTTCATTTCATTTGTGTATTTGAGAATATTTCTATTTCAGCTTCATGTATGGGATAATTATGCAAATCTTGCAATTCACTACAAATGAGTTGCTATTTGTATACTGAAATAAATAGGCTATAATTCATGACACACTGAATGCAATATTTTAACAATACTTCTTAAATTGTACTACATAACGTAACAAAGAGCTTCATCATCAAAACAAATAAAAGATCTTTTGGGTCATTGTTCTCTATTCTCATCTTAAAATTATTGTGTTACTTTGAGCAAATTATGTCTCTGAAATTCTTTTCCTGAACAGTAAGAAGAATGTGGGATTAGAGAGCTGTAATTTTCTCTGGAGTATGAACATTCCATATACTCCCTCAAGGACAGAGAAGAGAAGGAAATCTCACTTCCTGTGTCATTCTTTGAGATCATGTAGTTGGGCAGGAGCCCTGATGATGGAGATTGTGAACATTGGCATCGTCAGAATTATAGGTTGCTGCCTCTCAACCCAACACACCACACCTAATATCTTTTGGGAAACAGAGGAAGCACATGCAGATGGGCAAGGACATGAGCAGTACAGAATTTACTCACCCTGAAATGAATGCAGAAACAAAGTGAGTCATGGAAGAACATATTTTTATTTTTATTTTTGGATTTCTCTTACTGAAACTTCCAGAAAAGTTATCAGGTTTTTATGGTATTATACTATTCATAATACAGGATGATAAAACTTGCCAACATGTTAGAATACAATTTTTTGAAAAGTTTATTATATCTTTCTATTTTTATCATTGATATATTAACATATAAGCAAAAGAATATTTTATTTGAAAAATTGTTGCCGTGCTGCTGAGAAGTATGTATACAATTGTAGCATTATACATGGTGAGATAAGTAAAAAAATAATCTGAAATCTTGCATAAAGCTGCCCTCAATCTCAATGTGTCAGGGCCCTTGATTAACTAATAGTACCCTTTTGTAACTAAATTCACTAACAAGCAATTAAAGGTGAATCCCTTGAATATCAAGTTTGATAGGTATTTGAAAGTATTTAGAACAAAATAATCTTAGTTCCTAGGCTAGTGAGAGAAAATATCAAATCCTAGTTTAACTCAATAAAAAGAAACCATTTGGAGTGACATCAGCATCATCGTGGAGTTAGCTCTTCCCTTAGTCTCTTGCCCACAAGGAAAAATGAAAAGGACGTTCATAAATCAAAAGAGGACACACACACAATACAATAGATGTCTGAGAGATCCATGCAGCCATACATCTGAAGGTGGAGGTGCTAGACTCCTCGGGAGGCAAGTAAGGGGATCTCCTTTCCTTCCCTGAAGAGCAGTGATCTAGGGTACGGGACTGTGCACAGCACCCAGCATGCAACTCTGAGAGGAGGCAGGGTGAGGTCAGCCATCTATGGGAATGTCTTCACTTCTGGAGTTGCCTCCCAGCCTGTGGGGAAGCTGCACACCAAGGAGGCTAAGCAATTGCAGGGGTATCATCACCAAGCAGAGCAGTCCAAGAGGACAGATAGTGAATGCATAGTGGGAGTGCCAGGATTGCACATGTAAAAGAAAGCACCCCTCCCCCCCACCTGCTTGGTGCACCAACTTGGCTGGTCAGCCAGAGCACCTGCATTCCTACGTGGGTAAAGCAGTGGCAGCCAGTGGGCAAATACAGATGGGCCCTGTCAGCACAGCTTCCAAAGGACAGACATAGCTGCCATGGATCACAGTGGGCTCAGAACACACAGCTTCTGCTCCTCTCCTCAGTGGTAGTAGGTGGAGTCTGCAACCAGATACTACGACCATGTGATAGCACAAGTCCCCACCATCATATAGCATGAAGAGACATACCAATATCCCAGATCAGAAGGAAAATGACAAGTACCCAGAAATCAATCCTGAAGCCACAGAAATCTGACAATCTAAATGACAGAGAATTCAAAATAGCTATCATAAAAAAAAACTCAACAAGTTACAAGAAATTTGAGAAAGACAGTTCAATGAAGTCAGGAATACAATTAATGAACAGAGGGAATTCTTCACAAAACAGATTGAAACTATAAAATAAAAACAATCAGAAATGTTGGAGATGAAAAACCATGAATGAGATAAAGAAAGATCTGGAGTCCTTATATAACAGAGCTGATATTATGGAAGACAGAATTAGTAATTTGAGGTACAGAAACATAGATAAACTTCAGATGGAGAAGCAAAGAGAACTAAGATGAAAAAGAAATGAAGAAATTCTCTGAGAAATATCTGACTCAATTAGGAAATGCAACATAAGGATTATAGGTATTCCAGAAGGAGAAGAGAGGGAGAAAAGAGCAGAGAGCTTGTTCAAAGAAATAATAGCTGAGGACTTCTTCCCAAACTTGGGGAAGAAGTTGGAATGACAAGTAAATGAAAATAATAGAATTCTTAATTACATCAATGTAAAAAGACCTTCTCTAAGACATATGTTAGTAAAACTGGCAAGTCAATGACAAAGAAAAAACATTAAGGGCAGCAAGGCAGAAGAAAATAACCTAAAAAGGAACCCTTATGAGGATTTTAGTGGATTTCTCAGGAGAAAATTTATAGCCTAGGAGAGAGTTGAATGACACATTCAAAATTCTGAAAGACAAAATCTTTCAGCCAAGAATACTCTATCCAGTGAAAACATACTTCAGATAAGGTGGAGAAATAAAAATTTCCCAGATAAATAAAAGCTGAGGGAGTTCATCACCACAAGACCCCCCTACATGAAATGATCGAGAAGGCCCTCATGCCTGAAAGGAAAAAGAAAGAGTTTAAAAGCCTTGAGAAAGGAGATACATAGACAGATAAAATCAGAAAATTGCAGCTCTTTATCAGAACAGATCACCCAAGACTTAATTATAACATTAAAGATAAAGGGAAGGAAAATATCAAAAATAACAATAATCACTTCATTTTAACCACCAGCTCAGAACACAAAATGGAATAAGCTGTGACAACAGCAACTTAGATGGGGAAAAGGAAGGGATGGAACATGCTTAGTCTATTGAAATAAGAGGCTATCAGAAAATGGACTATCTCACCTATGAGATCTTTTATACAAACATCACAGTAACCACTAAACAAAAAATCAGAACAGAGACACAAATGATAAATAAAGAGAAAACCATCATAAAGAAGCACCAAACTGAATTGGCAGTTGGAAATACATAGGATGAGATAAAAGGGAAATACAGAACCAGAAAACAAGTGATAAAATGACAACACTAAGCCCTCATATATCAATAATCACTCTAAATGTAACCGGATTGAATTCTCCAACCAAAAGACACAGAGTGGCTGGATGGATTGAAAAACAAGACACAACAACATGCTGACCCCAGGAAACACATTTCCGCTCTACAGACAAACACAGTCTTAGAGCAAAGGGTTGGAAGATGACACTCAAAGTTAACAGCAAACAAAAGAAAGCAGGTGTGCGCTCATCAAGCCATGGTGTGGTGGCATCCCACATACAGAAAATAGAGGAAGATTAGCACAGATGTTATCTCAGGGACAATCTTCCTCAAGCAAAAAGAGGAAGATTGGCAACAGGTGTTGTTAGCTCAGGGACAATCTTCCTCACATGCACACACACACACAAAAACAGGTGTTGCTATACTTTTCTCAGACAAGGTAGACTTCAAGACAAAAAACGCAATGAGAGACAAAGAAGGCAGTATTTAACGAGAGAAGGGACACTCCACCAAGTGGACATAACTCTTATAAATATATATGCACCTAACATAGAAGCACCAAAATACATAAAGCAACTATTAACAGACCTAAAAGGGGAAATTAACAGCAACACAATAATAGCAGGGGACCTCAATACCCCACTTATATCAATAGATAGATCATCGAGACAGAAAGTCAGCAAGTATATATTGGAATTAAACAAAAATATGACCAGATGGACTTCATAGATACATATATGACTCTCCATCCAAAAAAAGCCAGAATACATATTCTTCTCAAGTTCACATAGAACATTCACAAAGATAGACCATATGCTGGGAAAAAAGACAAGCCTCAATACATTTAAGAAGATTGAAATCATATCAAACATCGTTTCTGACCATAACACTATGAAACTAGTAATCAACTACAAGACAGAAGCTGGGAAAGTGAGAAATATGTGGAGACTAAACAACATGCTACTGAACAACCAAAGAATCATTGAAGAAATCAAAGGAGAAATCACAAAATACCTGGAGACAAACGAAAATGAAAAGATATCATACAAACTCATATGAGAAGCAGCAAAAATGGTCCTAAGAGGAAAATTCATGGCAATACCGTTCCACTTTAACAAATAGGAACAATCTCAAATAAGCAATCTTAAACTACACCTAACAGAACTAGAAAAAGAAGAAACAAAGCCTAAAGTCAGCAGAAAGAGGGAAATAATATAAATTAGGACAGAGATAAATGAAATTGAAAGCAAACAAACAGTAGGAAGGATTAATGAAACTAAGAGCTGGTTCTTTGAAAAGATAAACAAAATTGACAAACCCTTAGCCAAGCTCACCAAGAAAAAAAGAGAGAAGGCTCAAATAAATAAAATTAGAAATGAAAAAGGAGAAATTACAATGGATACCACACAAAGGACTTAAAGGAAATAATATGAAAAACTACATGCCAACAAATTGGACAGTCTAGAAGAAATGGATAAATTCCTAGAATCATACAACCTCCCAAAATTGAATCAAGAAGATATGGAGAATCTGAATAGACCAATCACGGGTAAAGATATTGAAGCAGTAATCAAAAACCTCTGCAAAAAAAAATGTCCATGACCAGATGGCTTCTTTGGAGAATTCTACCAAACATTCAAAGAGGATTTAATACCTATCCTTCTCAAACTATTTCAAACAAATTGAAGAAGACAGAACACTTCCTAACACATTTTATGAGCCCAATAGCACCCTGATCCCAAAGCTAGACAAGGACAGCACAAAGAAGGAAAATTACAGGCCAATATTGCTGATGAACATAGATGCAAAAATCCTCAGCAAAATATTGGCAAACCGAATATAGCAATACATTAAAAGGATCATACACCATGATCAAGTGGGATTTGTAGCAGGGATGGAGGGATGGTTCAACATCTGCAAATCAATGTGATACACCACATTAACAAAATAAGGAATAAAAATCACATGATCATTTCAATATATGCAGAGAAAGCATTTGACAAGATCCAACATTCATTTATGATTTAAAAAAAAAAAACCTCTCAGTAAAATGGGTATAGAGGGAAAGTACCTCAACATAATAAAGGCTATATATGACAAACCTAGAGCCAACATCATACACAATGGGGAAAAACTGAAAGCCATCCCTCCAAGAACAGGAAGAAGACAAGGGTGACTGCTCTCACCACTCTTATTCAACATAATATTGGAGGTTTTGGCCAGAACAATTAGGCAAGAAAAATAAATAAGAGGTATCCAAATTGGCAATGTAGAAATGAAACTGTTGCTGTTTGCAGACAACATGATTTTATATATAAAAAACTCTAAAAAATCCATTGGAAAACTATTAGAAATAATCAACAACTACAGCAAAGTTGCAGGGTACAAGATCAACTTATGAAAATCAGTTGCATTTCTATATTCTAATAACAAAGTAACAGAAAGAGAACTCAAGAAGATAATCCCATTTACAAGCACAACAAAACGAATAAAATATCTAGGAATAAAGTTATCCAAGGATGTGAAAGACCTTTACAGTGAAAACTCTAAGATGTTATTGAAAGAAATTGCTGATGACATAAACAAATGGACTGATATTCCATGCACATGGATTGGAAGAATAAATGTAGGTAAAATGTCCATACTATCTAAAGCAATCTACACATTGAAAGCAATCCGTGTCAGAATCCCAATGACTTTCTTCACGGACATAGAACAAAGAATCCTAAAACTCACATGGGGCAACAAAAGACTCTGAATAGCTAAAGCTATCCTGAGATAAAAAGAGCAAAGCTGGGGACATCACAATCCCTGGCTTCAAAATATGCTGCAAAGCTAGAGTGATCAAAACAACATGGTACTGGTACAAAAGTAGACACACAGATCAATGGAACAGAATAGAAAGCCCAGAAATAAAACCACACATCTGTGGACAGCTAATCTTTGACAAAGGAGCTAAGAACATACAATGAAGAAAGGAAAGTCTCTTCAATAAACGGTGTTGGGAAAACTGGACAGCCACATGCAAAAGAATGAAAGTAGACCATTATCTTTCACCATACACAAGAATTAACTCCAAATGGATTAAAGACTTGAAAGCAAGATGTGAAACCATAAAACCTCTAGAAGAAAGTATAAGCAGTACACTCTTTGACATCAGTCTTAGAAGGATCTTTTTGAATACTATGTCTACTTGGGCAAGGGAAACAAAAGAAAAAATAGATACATAGGACTTCATCAGACTAAAGAGCTTCTGCAACACAAAGGAAAACAGGAAAAAAATGAAAAGATAACCCACCAAATGGAAGAAAGTATTTGCAAATTATATATTTGATAAAAGTTTAACCTCCAAAATATATAATGATCTCATACAACTCAACAACAAAAAATCAAACAACCCAATCAAAAACTGGGCAGAGGATATGAACACACACTTTTCCAAAGAAGATATCCAGATGGCCAACAGGCACATGAAAAGATGTTCAACATCAGTAATCATTAGGGAAGTGCAAATCAAAACTGTGATGAGATATCACCTTACACCTGTTAGAATGGCTATAATTACCAAAACAAAAAACAACAAATGTTGGTGAGGATGTGAAGAAAAGGAAACCCTCATACACTGCTGGTAGGAATGCAAACTGGTGCAGCCACTATGGAAAACAGTAAGGAAATTTCTCAAGAAATTAAAAATAGAAATACCATAGGACCCAGCTATCCCACTACTGGATATTTATGCAAGAACTTGAAATCAACAATTAAAAGAGACCTATGCACCCCTATGTTCATTGCAGCATTATTCACAATAGCCAAGATGCAGAAGCAACCCAAGTGCCTGAGAAGTCATGAATGGATAAAGAAGATGTGGTGTATATATACAATGGAATACTACTCAGCCATAAAAAAGACAAAATCATCCCATTTGCAGCAACATGGATGGACGTTGAGGGTATTATGTTAAGTGAAATAAACCAGATAGAGAAAGATAAACAAACACTGTATGATGTCACTCATATGTGTAAGATAAACACATGGACAAAGAGAACAGATTAGTGGTTACCAGAGAGGAAGGTGGTTGGGGAGTGTGAATGAGAGGTAAAGGGGCACATATATATGGAGACTGACAAATAATAGTGTACAACTGAAATTTCACAATGTTATAAACTATTATGACCTCAATAAGATTAAAAAAAAATTTTAAATCATTTGAGTTTACTTTAAAGACCTTGTTTTACCTGAAACATTGCAGGCATCTTCGATTATTCTCCATGCATGTTTACATCCATTTGCATCACTTAGGCACTGCTCTCTTAAATATCTGCAATCAGTGGTTTGGGAAGTGGATTCCTTTTCCAAGCACAGCCCCAGAACTTGAATAACAACAGTAACAAAACAACAAAAACAGCAACAAATTTGCAATATTACAGTATGGCAATTATTTATCTCAAATCTAAGTTATTAATGATAAAGAGCAGAATTATGAAAAATAAAATGTGATAAAATTTTTATAAAACTGGAATAGATCTTAACTGAGCGTCTAGCTATAGATCTATATTCCTCCTATATGAGATTCTTTATTCTTTTTTTCTGAGGAAGATTAGCCCTGAGCTAACACCCACCATCAATCCTCCTCTTTTTGCTGAGGAAGATTGGCCCTGAGCTAACATCTGTGCCTATCTTCCTCCAATTTATAGGTGGGATGCCCGCCACAGTGCAGTTTGATAAATGGTGCATAGGTCCGCACCCAGGATCTGAACCAGTGAACCCCGGGCCGCCAAAGCAGAGGGCACAAACTTAACCTCTATGCCACTGGGTAGGCCCTCCTATTTAAGAACTAATATCTGTTGCCAATCTTTTCTTCTTCTTCCTTCTTCTTCCTTCTTCTTCTTCTTCTTCTTCTCCCCAAAGCCTCTCAGTACATATTGTATATTCTAGTTGTGAGGGCCTCTGGTTGAGCTGTGTGGGATGCCACCTCTGCATGGCCTGATGAGTGGTGCCATGTCCATACCCAGGATGTGAACCGGCGAAACCCTGGGCTGCCAAACAGAGCACTCGAACGTAACCACTTGGCCACGGGGCAGACTCCATAAGATTCTTAATTGAAGAATTTATATTTGCTCTCTCTTTTTTTACTGCCTATTCATTCCTCAACTTGTAATTTATTTTTATGACTATTGCTCCATTGAAATTGCTCTTAAAAATGTCCTATTCATCTCCATAACATCAAATTTAATAGTTTAAGACTTCATCTTGCCTACTTTTATCATTGGGTATTTTGATGTCATTTTGTTCTTGAAATTCTCTTCCTTTGGCAACACTCTCTTCTAGTTTTCTTGATGCTTATCCACTTGATACTTTCTGACCATAGCTAGATCCTATCCAGAATCGTCTTACTCTGCTGTTAAAGTATATTTTTAGCTTACGTTCTGTCCTCAGACTTTTCCCATTCTAATTTTTACATTTTCTATGGGCAATTCCATGTACTCTCATGGTTTTAACTGAAATCTCTAGACTAATGATTCTCAAACGTATGATTTAATCCTATTATTTCCCATTATTCTAGTTATGGATGCTAACTATTACCTCCACCTAAATGTTTCAGATACTCTTCCAACTAATATCTTCAGTATTGTCCTCATTGTCACCAGTCCCTAGTTGACCATTCTACGTCATCAGTAATTCTACTATTCACATAGACACCCAAACTTGGATTCACAATACACTCCTTGTCCATCCTCAACTTCGCTGTCCCATATCCATTCTTGCATAGTTGGTCAGTCTACCTCCAGTTTCCTTATTCAGACAGATTCTTTACAGTCCCTAAACTGCCTAATGCACCATTCTAGTCCTGTTGTTTCTCTGCTTCATCCTTTGAATGATTCCTCACAGCGTCTCGCAGAATATGATGTGACTCATATTCTTCATCCTGTGCAATCCAAAGGTCCTCAAGAATTTATAGCTTCCCAAATGCTCCATGCTGTCTTGTACCTTGGAGGCTTTACTGTATAGTCACTAGTAGCATTTACTGTATAGGCACTCCTTTCCTTTTTCCTCTGGGAATAACCTTTTCTTGTCTTTTAAGACTCAACACAATAATTACCTATTCTATGGAAACCTCCCCTGAATTCAATAATCTCTTTTCCTACATCTAAACTGAATTTAACATCCCTCATCTGTTTCACTACAATCTTGGTACTTCCCCAACTATAGCATTTACTATTCTGTAATGAAAGTGTGTATTTATGTGCACGTCTCTACCGCAGGGTCCTGGGGTTTTACTGAGAAGGGATTAGGGGTAATTCATAACTGTATTCCTATCATTAAACACAATGATGCATTATAGATATGGTATGTTGACTTACGCCATCTTGAATAGTTGTTTATAGATGAGCTATACATAAATAACTGATAATATTCAATAAAAACAATACCTTCCAGATATTTACAAGTTATTTTGGGTAGAAGAGAAAAGGTTTTAGTATATTTTCTAAAAATATGAAGAAAGTAGCAATGTTAATTTAGTATATTTGACAAATTACTCAAGTTGATTCTGCAAGCAGGCAAACTGAAACTTGCTTAACCCATAGAAAAATATGGGAATTACAACTGAGTTATAGAGACAGCATAGTAACTATAATCAAGAGACCTCAAGCTATGTCTTAAGGAGAACAAACTTACTTGAATTTTTTGGAAGGATGATATTAATTTTGAATCACTTGTGACAATATGGAGTTATGGGCTTCAAGTAAAGCCTTGAAATCTTTTGTTTATCTTACCTCTTTCCAAACCTCTTCTCCTAAGGAGAATCCACGACAACTGACTGGGTCGTATGCACTACGTGCTGGGTCACTGCATTTGGAGATTAGGCCCACGAGTGTGGCTCGGTCACGTTTTTCTTGTTGAGGGCTGGAGTGGAAATTGACACATCAGCTTTCTGTTTTGTCACACGTTCATGGACAACCTCATCTGGCCAAGATCCTGACCTGGGTTGGCAAGCCCAGAGGAAGAGAAAGGGAGCCCCTTCGATTCTGGCCCAAGTTTATTTGTTTGAATCCAGCTTACCAGAGACCCTGAAGGAGGGATGTTATGTCAGAAACAAAACTCATAAGAAACTGGAATTTTATTTGACATCAATCATTGTATCTTACAAATAGCTCCCTCAGGAAATTTATAGGTGATGGTCTCCTGGATACATCATCAAAACCTCATTGGTACCTGAGTGTAATGATCATTTACATGTTATCTTTCCCAAATCGATTTCATTTTCTTTTGTATTTAAAATTTGGGGTTCAATAATTGACTTGATTTTACAAGATTTTCCACACCATCCACTCAGATAAAATGCTGAATCAACTAGAAAAACCATCTTCATGATTTGGCCCACTGGAATCAAAATACCTTTAGCTTTCCAAAGTCTTATCCATTCTGAGTATCGTTTGTGGCTATGTATTTAACACAGGAATTTTCAAGGATTCTCTTGAAATGCTCAGTGAAAAACAAGTTCAATTTTAAAATAAATAAGAAGAGTGTTACACATTATATCACCCTTTTTAAGATGAATAAGGCTCATTAAGATATTAAATGTTCTGTTTTAAAAATTCACTATGTCCCACTTTCTTTGCTATGGAACTTTCCTGCGTCACAAGACCTATTTAGATGATGTTGAACAAGTATTCTGAAGAACACACTATGTGAAAATACTGGTTCAACCTATGAAACAGCATAATTTGAACTCTAACAGTGTTAGAAATAGTTTCCCTCCTTTATGCAACCTAGTGTCAAGGTTAATTTGGAAGTGAAAGATGAAAACCAGAGGCCATCATTGCCTTTTCAAGTGGGGCCATAATGACTTTGTAATATATTTTGTGTATTCTGTTATATTGCTCCCTGATCTACAAAAATCAAAGTCTCCTAGATCATAATAAAGAAAGAAATAAGGAAATATTATTAAAAATAAATACAAGGAGCAAAATTTTGGAACACTGAATTGCTATTATTTAAACCAAAGGAAAACTGAAAATACATGAAAGACTCCTTTCATTCTTGTCTTAATTTTCTCTGGTTAGATTTATTTTGACTTTCCTTTTGTGTTCAACATAATTTGAAATAACCTTCTTTGTTTTCTTGCCACCCTTATGCCTGTATTCATCAATATCTATTAGTGTAGAGTTAGCAGAAAATATACTGGCTTTGTTTTAACTAGTGGATTATTAATATTCACCTACAATCATAACTATCTCTTTTCCTGAATTCAATTTATAGATTCTACTAAATACCAAAGAAAATATAATAGCTTTTTCAATAAGGTATATAGCAAGTAGATATTCATGGATTCTACTTTAAGTATAAAGAAATTCTTTTTCACCAACATCTTACAATATATTCATAACCCAAAACAAGAGGGATAAGTCCATAGTTTATCTCAAGGTCACAAAAAAACTGAAAAATGAAGCATTTTATGTGGTATTGTTTTGCTCTACTAGATGACTCCTACTTAGTAAATATTAACACCTTAAAATTAGGGGAACTGAATGGTTTAAATTAATCTCACTTAAATTTAACTTCAAAGAAAAATAGATAATTCGAAATTTGTCATCTTATAACTTGTAAATAGATACTGGAAGGTTTCATTTCAAAAAAGCTCTAGTATATATGTGAATTCCACAAATCCTAATAAATACCTCAAAGTAACCGTGTTATTCTATACAATACAACAGAAGCAACCTGAGTGATTAAAACAATTCTCTCATTGTACATTTTCTATAGAGTTACAAATGAGTTAAAGCAAGTGTACGTTTTTGCAAAAGGAATAAACTATGTTAAAGTATAAATTTGTAACTGATACTTTATATTATAAGCCCCTGTTAGCTTAATTGACAGTTAAGTTGGATGGGACACCCTTCGGTTCACAAAGAATTGGTGTAACGAACTCGGATAAACCAAAATCATAAGTCACTTACCAAGGAAGATGAAGACTATCATGCTGGACAACTTGGGCCCGTTCACCTGGAAGAATGGCAGATGCATCTACTCCACCCACCTTGTTAACAGTAACGGTCCAGAACAAAGCTTCAGCTTCTGCGCTCGCTTCCTAAGAGCATTAGTGATTCAAGTCAGCTTGCTATCTCACCATTTCCTCACCAATCTTTCCTGAGCTGTGAACTTTCCTAATTATGTCCAAATTCAATTATTTTCTTCTGAGTGTACTGATGTCAGATATTATGCTTCCAGGAAAGCCCTCAAGCCAGATGCTAAGAGAAATGATACATACTCTGCACACTCATGGAAAGGGTTTTTTCCTCCTTCAACTAGAACACTAAACCGAGTAAAAGCTTCCCAAGTATAACCCCCAATTTTCCTAGACACTCGAACGTGTTCAGTTTCCACTAAATTAATTAGCTTCATTAAAGCAGTTTTATGTCATGTGAGAAAACGGAAAGGGAGAAAAGGCATAAGCAGCCCAGGAAAATGTATAGGGAATTCAAGTTCCACTAGAATCAAACTGGTGTTTTTACTTCATCTTCCCAAACAAGAAATGCCCTCTACGTGTGCCACAAATCCCAGTGTGCTTGAAGTTGTGCTGCTTCAGCTACAGCTCCTTGAACCCTCCAAATACAGTGACAGTGTAAGAAATGACTCCTCGTGGAGATGCAGGAATTCCCTGCTCCACTGGAAAGGTAATCAGTCACTTGTGTTCATCACTTGACAACTATTCTTCTCCCAGCTTCAATGAGAGGCATTGCTGTGGTCCGAATATTTGTGTCTCCCCCCAAAATTCACATGTTGAAATCCTAACCCCCAAAGGTGATGGTATTAGAGCCTTTGGGAGGTGCTTAAATCCTGAGGGTGAAACCCTCATGAATGGGAATAGTGCCTTAAAAAAGAAGCTCCAGAGAGATCTCTTGCTCCTTCCACCTTGTGAGGACACGGTGAGAAGGCCCCAGTTATGAACAAGGACGAGGGCCCTCAGGGGGACATGAGCACACTGGTGCCTTGATATCGGACTTCCATTTCTCCAGAATTGTGAGAAATAAATGCTGGTTGTTTGTAAGCCACCCCGTTTGCCGTATTTTTTTACAGAAGCCTGAACAGACCAGACAGGCATTATTTATCTCACCTTTGAATGTGCTCAAAAAAATGTACTCAAAAGAACCAAGAGCATGTCCTCTCCCTTGGGGCATTGTGCAGCTTCTGCTTTTAAATCACCTGAGAGCTTTCTGTAATGGATGCTTAGGAAACATAGAATGCGGCTTTGGAAAGAAATTAGGAAAAGGTATGTGTAGATAACTATCTTTAGATATCTTTAGATGAGAGAGGAGCATTTGTGTGTGCACAGTTACACAGTGAGAGAGCTGTTGATTGCCATTGTCAGTGCTTATTTTACAGTAGAAGAGAAGTTGTATTTTGCTTTCTGAATACATAGCAGAAAAAAACACAGACTTTGGAGTCCAAGAAACGGAAATAACACTAGGTAATTGACTTTATGTTGGAAGTTATTTATTTTGCTCCTCTGTAAAACGGGCTGATTGTATCCATGGTTGCTATAAGTATTAAGTATGTATATGGGGTTTATATCACAGAAAACAACAAACACCAGTTATATTGCACACACTGACTTAATTGTCTAACAAAAGAATTATAATGTGATAAAAGTAATCAATTACTTCCTTTTAAAGGCACTGAGTCACCAAACTTGTATTATAAATTTTATCAAGATACTTGTTCTTTTTGATATAAGCCAACTAAAACTGGTTTAGGTTAGGGAGAAATTCAGTGGCTCTGGTCATTTGCAAACTGCCCCCTGTACAGGAAGGGCAAGGAGAGACCAAAGAAAGAGGCACACCTCTCCAGACCTGTAGGTAGGAGGTTTAATAAGCAAAGGGACTTACCTATGATGAGACTTGTCTTGGGCGGCCACATGATGAGTAAACCTTGAAAGTTTATATAGAGGTCTAAATTGGGTTCAGTCCGGTATACCGTCCAGATGGTCTCAACAACACGTGGCTCTCTCAAGGCTGTGTGCTTGAAATGGCTCCCACTCTAGGAATGGTGGACAGAACATGGGGTGAGGAGCCTTCAGTTGCCTGGGTCCAGCTCTTGGGTCAACCAGTGGTCGCATCCTCTCGAGGGCCTCCTCCAACAGGCTCCCATAGTTGAAGAGTCTAGGGTAGAAGTGATTTCAGGCATGTTTTAAACCTTGTGTTCAGGACTTGAGGGTTTTTCCCCTCCTGTCTCTTAGCTGCTTCCTTCTGGATCAGCTCCATTCTCAGGCAGCTTCTTTCCTCTCGTTGGGAAGATGGTTGGCAAGTACTTGGCATGCATCGCTCTCTCTTAGAACTAGAGTGGGAATGGTGACTCTTTACCTATTAAAATTCCAGAATTCAGTCACGTCAGTTCTAGATGTTTCCTGTGCCTACCAATATTGCCAAGCAGAGCTGATCCTGCATGGTGCCCAGCATCATAGATGCAGGCGGTGTTGGTCCTATTCCAACCACAGGAACTGATGGTGGAAGGGGGTAGGGGTGCATCATCAAGGAAAATCACGATATTGGAAGAAGCATGTGAAGGGATCTTGAGCAGGTGAAAAAAAAACTTAGTAAAGCATCTAAATGCTGAATTTATGTAGGGCTACCACAAGAAAAATAAACTGATGAAACAAAGAAAAAGAATACCAAAACATAATTTCCTGTTCAAGGGAGGTGACACAGTTCGACTTTCCAGAACGCAGTGACACACAGAACCTGATGTAAGACACAGGGTGAATGGTGCTAATCTTTGCCAAAGAGGTGCAACTGCTGAGGGCTATCTCTTGCAGGTACTTACTTAAGAGGAAACATCTAATAGAAAGCATCTGTGGTCATATACCTGCTTAGCCCAAAACAACAACTACCAGCTGTGTCACCATCTAAAGCAGGGGATTTGGGGCATTTTGTTGTGCCATCAGTCTTTCTCCATAGACCCTTCTCCTTAAAATATTGTTAAAAGCACAATATTCTTTAAAAAAAAAAGGATTACAAGGAAATTAATCATATTAAAATATATTTATCTAAATAGTTTTAAAAACAAATTTATGAGAAAGAAGCATATATATGTATATATGCACTTCTTAAGGGAGTAAATATCAAGATCCAGGTGAGTCTAATAATACTGTAATTTCAGTGATGTGATGACCATAAATGTTAATTTGAGATACTTTTCATAGGTGCCATGTCACATAAAAAAAAATCTGTACTTTCTAAGACAGCACAAGATATACTGAATTTCATTTAGAGTTTAGTAAAAGTAGAACACACGTCTGCCCTAAGCACATTTATAGACACCCTAGACTAATAAAACTTAATCTAATATCAACAAAAACAATATTTTCACCTCGATTAATTACTCAAATGGAAACCAGCTATTGAATCAGAACATTCTAGAGGTGAGAGGAAATGATAAAATGTCAGTTTCAGTAGTTTACAATGATAATGGGTGTGTGATTTTAAAATATAGCTTATGTTTCAAATAAAATGCTAGCAATAAATAAATGAAACAGAAGAGAGTAGAGTCACTGGTCGAAATTTGGGTGGGAAGATTCAAGCTCCGTTCATTGGCCTCTGCCAGTATCCTCCAGAGCTGCCACGGAGAAGCCAAAGTTTCCAGAACTTCCATTCAAAATTCACTGCTCTCATTTAATGGTTTCTTAAAAAATTTGTTTTTTCATACAAAAAATCCATCCTCGTAACAGTTAAATGAAATGCATAGAGATCGCACCTTGACATTGATCAAAAACACTCGGATTTTATTCAACAAACATTTACTAAATGTCTACTATGTCCAAGGCTCTGTGCAAAAACAAAAATGAGGCATGGTCCCTAGTTTCACAGATAATAGGGTGGGGATGAAAGGACATATAAACAAAGAAAGAAAAAATTGTTGAAAAAATAAAAACAGCAAATCAGTGAAACATCTATATATTAGAAAACATTTCTTTTTGGAACATAAGGCAACTGTTTTGTATTTAATGACATTTTGCTTCCCCCCAACCAATTCTCCATTGCCCCTATATTTGTCTGTTTAAAATTTTGTAAGATGCTCAGAATCTGGAGGAGAGAAGTAAAATCTGATCATCCTCAGATTTAGAGTCAACCTAAAATTGACAGCTGTGGAAAGAATATATATATCTGGTGATGACCTTCTTGACTATAAGGTCTATAAACAAGCTTCCAAAATACTTAGTAATAAAGGAAGATATGATACTGTATTTTGGGGAGAAATAAGAGACTCTCACTGTCTTTTATTGGATGGCCTCACTAGAAAAGAAAAATCAGGTCAACATGATGGTGTACTTAATCATCTCGCCATGAACTCCTCACTGGTCTCCTCACTAACTCATGGGAGGTGGCCATGAGTCGGGGGACAGGGCAGTCAGGATTAGGAGAAACTAGAAACAGCGTAGAGACACGACCCTGAAATACGTTCTGGGGATTTCAGAGAGACTAATACGTATGAAATTCACCTTGGGTAGGGGGGAAGAGATAAATGACCAGATTATGGGCAACCTTTTATTCCTTTCCAAGGAGACTGGAGTTTATCCAAAGAGAAAAGGGAAGCTCTTGATGAGTTTTAAACAAGAAGCAATCAAGTTGGTATTTTGAAAAACTGCTTGAGCAATGCCATGGACTATGGTTTGGAAGCAAGGATAATCCCGTTATGAGTCTATTTCACTAGTTTAGGAGAGACACGGAAATGGCCGAGCTAAGAGGAAACAAAAATGGAGAGGAGATGATAGATCCAAGATCTTTAAGGATTTGAAATGTACAGGATCTTGTGACCATTTGAGATGGAGGAGGGGATGAGGAGGAGGAGAAGTCCATGTTTCTGGCTTGTGTGACTTGGTGTTGGTTGCTGTCATTTATTAGGCACTTGACTCATAATTCAATGCTCTCTATACAATATAATTCCATTCATTGAAGAAGTTAAACATTAGAATGAAACAACAGTTCCTATGGTCCATGTGTCACCAGAGAAGATAGGCTGGCTGTCTCCAAGATGGTCAAAACAGCTCCACAAGATAGTGTTGCCTTGTGGGATTACTGTTGTACAAGGTCTGGCTCTCAATCTATTAGGATCAAGAAAGGATTCATCCTTTGGGACTTCAGTAACATTAAAAAA
Organism: Equus caballus; assembly: GCF_041296265.1. Taxonomy (NCBI): domain Eukaryota; kingdom Metazoa; phylum Chordata; class Mammalia; order Perissodactyla; family Equidae; genus Equus; species Equus caballus. The sequence continues at coordinate 56,009,692 of NC_091703.1, read as the reverse complement.
GATCATAGAAAGGAAAGAATTAATCACATTGCCAATTTATTTATTCCTAAAAAGAAATCTAACTCCTGGCCAGTATGTTTACTTCATGTAGGCATGCCAACAGGGCAAAATTGGCAGATGAAAGATTTAGATTAAGGGGAATTAATACTATAATTAATTCTATATAATCTGAATATTCAATGGCATCAGCGTAAGATTGTCCCCACAAATCACTCTTTATAATAATGGAGTATCTGCTATAGTCTTTCTTTGGGTAAATCAATCTACCCAATCAGAGCAGTCTGATCTGCTTAAGTGCTACTTCTTTCAGCTAAAACTGGACATTTCTCCATGACTGTGTTTTGTTGATTTCAGAGTTTGTTTTGGTAGATAATCTTTCTTCCAAGCTCTTGGGAAACATTGTAACTTTAATGTACTAATAATATCTTTTGCTTTGACACAAATAACAAAACTTCTTATAGTAGAACATCACTTACAACTGGGCTAATCAGAAGGGTCAAATATATGCTATGGAAGGTTTTGTTTATAAAGCAACTAATATTCCTATCTGAAAACAGTAGCTCTGTATCTAGCTTTGAACTGTTCTAGAACTTCTATTATTTGGGTCTGATTTTCAGGAATTTGCGACACCTCTGAAAAAACAATCCAAGTTTTGACAAATATCCTTTAGATTTCTTTTTCCTAACTCTGTATCCACTCTCTACTTCTCATTTCATTGATAGTAGAGTATATTGCACATTCTAAACATCATGGTGGGACAATGTCATTTGTCTGCTGATTCAGCAAATTTATTATTAGATGGAGAAAGGACAACTTGTGACCAGATAATCATTTATCATACATTTATATTTAAATTTAATATATTTTCTCCCTTTTATTATAGGATATATGAGCCTTTGAAATGAGGTCATCCATGCCACAGACATTGTCCCCAAGAGAGATTAATGATTGGGGTAGGAGATGCTTTCTGCTGAATTACAGACTGGACGATTTTTGTAAGAGCAATTCTCCCAGGGAAGTATTGAAGAAAGGCTCTGAACATCCCATAGGAGAGATGTCCAACAACAACATACAGGGACATAGCATTTTTATGTTATTAAAGCTACTGGAAACAGATTTATGCTGTTTAAATTACCTTCTTTTTCTTTTCAAGGTAATTTTTTTTCCGTTGGAAAATACTTGGTAATTATGTATAGCATTTGAAAAACAACAAATGAAAATATTTATACTTACATCATCAAGAGGTATCCACTATTTACCTTTTGGTGTATTCTCTTTAAATGGTTTTACTTATATTTATGTATTGTTTTTAAAGCATCATTGTTATCATATTTGTATATACATTTATACATTAAAATGTTAATAGCATCTGTTGTATTTTTATGACCACAAATATCAAGAAAAAAATCACAATGATCCTGCTACTTGTGGGTAACTAATGTAAATATTTGGTTATACTTCTTAGGTATTTTACATACATACATACATATGTACCCTATACGCCATTTTTCAAAGCATCAATAACACAGGATTATTCATAAATTATAGATGAGAATAATGTGAATAAAGATAGTGAAAGTATCTATTCTGAGTTTTCAGCTGATTATTTTCATTAAAATTCTTCATTCAGTTCTTGGATTTAAGATATTAATAAATTTTTTTAAAAAATCAGGCTTTCCAAGCTCTAAATGTTAAAACAGAAATCCAAATAACTCAAATTCCATGAGTAGTGCATAAAATGAACACTTTGTCCATGTAGTGCTTTCTTTTGCATGTGGAAATTACTCAGTAATGTCTGTGGAAATTACTCAGTTGTCTTTGTAATTATACAAGTTAACTTACAATCATTGTTAAAAATGCAGAAATTTATAAATAAGAAAATAAAAATACATAATTTCTCTCCCAGAGATAAATGATAAGATTACATTTACAACTTTCAAAAATTTTCTAGGCATATTTATAAACATAAACCATATATATTTTAAGGTTATTCTCTACATACTATTCTATAATTTGGTTTGTCCCCTTAACAATGCACCAAAAACCCCCTTCCATGTCCACATATGAATATCAAAACTGTCATGTTTATGCCTACCTAGTATTCTATTACGGGGTATTTTGAACTTCATTTAGTCTAATATTCATTCATTTATTCAACAAATACTTACAGAGCACTGACTACATTGCAGACACACCTCTTGCTTTAGAGACAGGTAATAAAAGAGATGTAGCTCCCGCCCTTATGGAATTTATAATCTAGTTGGGGAATACAGGCATAAACAAATAAAAAAGAAAAATAAATGCCATTTACAACAGGTATCTGTAAATCTAAGAAGAAAAATAAGGCAGAATAAAGAGATATGAAATGCTGGATTTGCAGGGCAAAGAATTACTATTTTATTCAGGAGGAGTAAGTGAAGGGACAAGACACACAGCAGAATAAGTGTGGAGAGATTCTAGGCAGAGGAGGAGCAGGTGCGAAGCCTTGAGATAGATGAGTGCCTGGGATGTTCAAAGATCAGCTATTAGGCCACGGTGGCTGGGGCAGAGTGAGCAAGGAAGACGGGGATAGGTTGTGATTCAGAGGGGTTCTGGGGCCAGATCATGGGGGAATTTGTAGGCTTACAGTCAGGACTTTGATTTTCTTTTTTACTTGAGTAAAATAGAGAGCCGTTGGAGAGTACTGAGTAGAGTAGTAATAGGATTTGGTTTACCTTTTTTCTTTAAGGATCACAACTGCTGCTGTGTGGAGAATAGACCATGGGGAGTTAAGGTAAAAGCAGGACACTTAGCTGGGAGGCTAGTTCAATGCCCTGGGGCACGTTAAGATATGAGGTCAGGAATATGAAGAGGAACTGAGAAGGAATGGCCAATGAAGTGAAAGGAAAACCATGAGAAGAGGGCATCCTAGAAGCCAAGAAAAGGAAGTATTTCAAGGGCAGGGGAGTAATCAATTACTAACTACTAAGTCAAGTAAAGTGAGGCCAGATTATTGATTCGGTGATGTGGAGGCATTGGTGACGATAATAAGAGAAGTATTTATGGGACGTAGGTGTCAACACTTAGATGGAGTACGTTCAGGATGAAATAGAAGGAGAATTTCTGGTAATAAGTATTTTGTCTTTCACGGTAATTTGCCACAAAGAGAAGCAGAGAATTGGGTCAGTCTCTGGAGAGGGATGTGAGGTTAAGGGAGACATAGTGGAGATATTAGATTATATTTGGTCTACTCTTAATGCACTTTTCCTGATTGCAAATAAATTTATAACTTTGGCTGTTTCCTACAGCCCTTCTGTCTCTAAATTAGAAGGAGCCTCCAGAAGTTAGCTTTCTCTTCCCCTGTTGTGGTATTAGTTCCAGTTTTTCTTTCTCTTCCGTAGTCTAGTCTGTCTGCTGTTTTTACTGGAACTGTTAATATGCTATATCATTTTAAGGAGATCGTCACATCTTCACTTCCCTTTAATTCCTTTCTGAAAAGGACTGTGTCTACATAATGAAATCATCATAACAACTTTTCCAACAGCTTTCGTTCTTTCTCTCCTATGATGGATTTCTAAATAAATTCAGCTTCTCAGTTGATGTAAAGTTCATTCCCAACTCATATTTTCCGAATATTTGAATCACTGCAAATAGAGCCTGGGATTAATGGTGTTTGAACCGGAAGCTTTCCCTGTAATCTGATCCTTTATTCATTAAGATGCTCAGAGCAAACTTTCCTCTTGTGGGCCATTCCATTGTCTTTTTCCGCAGACTGTTATTTTCCTCTCCTTTTATTTTCCCCCATTTTTTCCTATTTAGCATTTTTCTTCATATTTCCAATTCATCCTTTTGTTTCTAATGCTGTATAAAAATCACCCCAAAACTTAGTGTCTTAAATCAACAATAATTATTTACTATCGCTCACTGTTTCTGTGGGTCTGGAATTTGGGAATGGCTTGGCTGAGTGGTTCTGGCTCAGGATGCTCTCGAGGTTGCAGTCAGACAGTTGTTTCAGAAGAATGATCTTGGAAGCCTCTTCATCGCTTGTCTGGTGCCTGAAATGGGAAGCCTCGGTGAGCTGGACTCCTTGGACATAATCTCGATCTCTAGGTAGTTTCTCCAAGTGGTCTCTCCAACATAGTGACTCCAGGATAGCTGAACTTCTTACATGTCAATTCAAGGCTCCCACAGCACATGTCCCAAGAGAAAGGCAGATGGAAGCCGTTATTGCCTTTTGTGAACTAGCCTTTGAAATTATGCAGCATCACTTCCACTGTGTTCTATTGGTCCAGGCAACTATAAAGTTCTGCTAAGTTTCAAGGGAAGGGGACATAGACTTTCACATCTGTGAAGGAATGTCAATGGAACATTGTAAAAACATCAGGTGACATTGGATATGTTTGGTGCAGCCATCTTTGAAAGATCACAACCTGCCACACCTCCAAAGCACACCAATTTCCTTCTTTTTTAAATCTTGTTTCTCTTTGTAATTATGTTCTTATACTTCAACATAATCTCCAGTCCTGCATGATTTTCTTATTCTCTCAGTTTTCTTCCGGCTTCACTTCCTTGCCTGCCATCCTGAAAGTCTATGGGAAGGTATTTCTTTACACTCTTTATTACCCTCAGATGCCCTCTCCTCGTGATCCTTAAAATACGCTAAATACGTCAATCTCCAAATCAAAGGACCTCTGTTTCTGCACGACTGAATCATAGTGGAGAAAACTGCATCACTATGCCTGTTGCATTACCATTATTATTAATTTCTATCCTCAACTAGAGTCTCTGACACTGCCAAGCAGTAGGCCTCGCCAACTAGTTAAAATATTCCCATTTTCAATGATGGCGATTGAAAATATTTACCACTTTTCTGAAATCTACCTTTTCACAACTCTCTCCTATCACTAGAAACCTTGGTCTGCTTCTAACTCAATTTATTCTTATTTCCTGATTTAATTTCTCTAACATTTATTTTTTAAAATTCAAAAATTAGTTCACTTATTTTCATCATTTTTAAGAAATACCATGTAATACTCTATTTTTTTCTTTTTTATACGTATGTCTATTTTCTGTCCACTGTTTCTGAGGTTCTCTCTTTAATTATTTTTGAATTAATTAATGTCATTTCAGTTTTCACTTTATTCTAAATCAAATATTTAAGAGCATGTGTCTTAACTTTTTAGGTTAATACGTATTTGGCACATACAATATTACAACAATGGTTCTAAGAGTTTTATATATAATGAGTCATTTAATGAGAAGAATCCTATGTTGCAGAAACTATTATTTTCCTAATATTATGATAACTGCAGTGGAGACAAGATAAGCAACTTTTGAAGTTTTCCACCACAAAACCAGGCTAACTGCACAGTTTATGTGCACAATCACTGTATAAATACTTCTTCTGTTCATCCCTAATGTTTTTAAATTATTATTAAATTGGCTTATAATATCTCTACCTTCCTAGATTTATTAAGGTTTTCTAAGTAGCCAAATATATGATCAATTATTTCAAATGTTCCAACATCTTAAGAATATAATTTATATGTTTATTTTGTAGGATACATAGTATACACATGTATGCTTTAAATATTTAAACACATAAACTTTTATTTTTGTTTGATATATTACTTTCTCCAATAAATATATATTAATGTTGCCTGATAATTTGTGTTTTATCAAGTTTTTTATTTTTATACTATCTGTGCTTTGCTAATTTTTTTATTGAGATATAATTGACATATAATATTGTGTAAGTTTACGGTGTACAGTATGTTGATTTGATACATCTATATATTGCAATATGATTACCACCATAACATTAGTGAAAACCTACAGCACCTCATATAATTCTCTTATCTTTTTCATGGGGAGCACATTTGAGTTCTAGTCTCTTAGCAACTTTGAAGTTTATAATACAGTATTGTTGATCACAATCACTATGCTGTTCATTAGATTTTCAGAACTTATTCATCTGTTTGCAAGTTTGTTCATTTTGACCAATATCTCCCCAATTCCCCCACCCCCAGTGCCTGGTAACTACCACTCTAGTCTCTGTTTCTATAATTTCAGTGTTTTCAGATTGCACATATAATTGACATTATACAGCATTTGTCTTTCTCTCTCTGACTTATTGCACTTAGCCTAATGTCCTCAAGTTGCACGTCCTTCTAGTCGTGTCATGTGGGACGCTGCCTCAACGTGGCCTGACAAGCAGTGCCATGTCCGCACCCAGGATCCGAACCAGCAAAACCCTGGGCCAGCGCAGCAGAGTGCGCGGACTTAACCACTGGGCCACGGGGCCGGCCCCTCAACACTGTTTGTTGAAGAGCCTATCTCCCCATTGAGTATTCTTGGCTCCTTTGTCAAATATTAGTTGACTGTATGTATGAGTTTATTTCTGGGCTCTCTGTTGTGTTCCAATGATCTGTGTGTTTGTTTTTATGCCAGTACTGTACTCTTTTGATTATTATAGCTTTGCAATGTAGTTTGAGATCAGGAAGTGTGATGCCTCTGGCTTTGTTCTTCTTTCTAAGGATTGCTTTGGCTATTTGAGGTCTTTTGCGGTTCCATACAAATTTTAGGATTTTTTTTTCTATTTCTGTGAAAAATGTCAATGGAACTTTGATAGAAATTGCACTGAATTTATAGATGGCATTTGGTAGTATGGACGTTTCAACAATATTAACTCCTTTTCATTTTTTTAATTAATTAATTTTTTTTTGAGGAAGATGAGCCCTGAGCTAATATCTGCTGTCAATCCTTCTCTTTTTGCTGAGGAATAATGGCCCTGAGCTAACATCTGTGCCCATCTTCCTCTGCTTTACATGTGGGACACCGTCACAGCATGGCTTGCCATGGGGTGCCATGTCCGCATCTCAGATCTGAACCAGTGAACCCTGGGCTGCCGAAGTGGAACATGGGCGCTTAACTGCCGCGCCACGAGGGCAGGCCCCAGTATTAACTCTTTTGATCCCTGAACACAGAATATCTTCCCATTTGTTTGAGTCTTATTCAGTTTCTTTCAACAAAGTCTCATAGTTTTCACGGTAGAGATCTTTCACTTCCTTGCTAAATTTAGTCCTAATGTTTTATTGTTTTCACTTTTATTGTAAATGGGATAGCTTTCTTTCTTTCTTTTTTCATGTTTCATTGTTAGCACATAGAAATGCATCTAATTTTTTTGTGTTAATTTTATATACTGTAACTTTACCTAATTTGTTGATTAGTTCCAACAATTTTTTGGTTGAGTCTTTAGGATTTTTCTGTATGTAAGATCATATCATATGCCAATAATGACAATTTTGCTTTTTTGTTTTTCACTCTGAATGCTGTTTATTTCTTTATCTTGCCTAATTGCTCTGGTGAGGACTTCTAGTGCTATGTTGAATAAGAGGGGTGAAAGAGGGCAGCTTTGTCTTGTTCTTCACTTTAGAGGAAAAGCTTTCGGTCTTTCACCATAGACTATGATATTAGCTGTGAATCTGTCATAAATGACCTTTATTATGTTGAGGTATGCTCCTTCTATATCCAATTCATTGAGTCTTTTTATCATGAAAGGATGTTGTATTTTGTCAAGTGCTCTTTCAGTTTTATTGCTCAGCCCATTTCTTCTGATCTTCATTTTCCTGCTTTTAGATCTTAGTTTAAATGTCATTTTAGTTTAAGTAATTTTTTACAATTATCTTCCTGGAAAATATTCTGTCTGACACTTTAAATGTCTTAAAATGCCTTGCTTTGGTTTGACCTACTCCAGATTTGGAACTCACAGACTTCTGACTTCTGCTCCTGCCTAGGCACAGAATTCAAAAAGGTTTGAGAGACTACAGGCTTGGGGCACTGAAGCGGGATGTTGAATTTTAATTGACGGCAGGCTGGCCCCTTGAGGAAGAGCACCCCAAATATAAGCTGTACCACTAAAGAGCCTCTAAGACTTGGACCTGGAGCAGCTTTTGATGTGAAACACCCTTGGATGTTCATCATGCAAGAGGAGAAAATGTGGCCTGCTGTCTCCTACTTATAATAGACCCACCCACACTCACAAACACGCATTCACAAACACACACTTGAAGAGACAGGGTGAGAGAAGAGAATCCTCGATGCCTGTACTTGTACATCAAGGCCACCATAAGCAGGGGAGCAGCCAGCAGAACAGGCTGTCATGGTCCAGGTGGTGGCAGAATCTTGGCTCCAACACTAGCAAATTGGCAGCCCTGCTTGGGTGCCTGAGGCAACATATGCCAGAAGGAGAGGGTGGGAGCACTGGTTGGGGGTAAAGGAGAAAGAGGACAGCTCACAGAGTGAACATCTGCCTGACTTTACCTCCTCCATAAACACACACGGTCAGAAAAAAGCGTATTAACAAGGAAAGGACAAGTTCACAAACGTATTTAGAGCATTTCAGCTCCTGGAACAGTGCCGTCTCTGTTAAAGTGGATGGTGGCTTAGATCCATTGTAAATAGAATTAAACACTAGTGTGACCTCTCTTATTCCCCAAATCTTCATCTACATATTAAATCTAATGTTTATTTTCCAGTCTCATTGCCACTGCCTTGGTTTAGCTCCAATCACTATTCTTGGGGATGAATAGTTCATAAAAACTTATCTGAGATCTAAACTTACAATGTCCAGCTCTCAAATTCACCAGCTACAGGGCTGTTAACAGACTCTTGAGAACTCAAATCTAATCACATCACTCCTCTAGATAGAATTCCTAAATTGTTCTCCATTACATAATATGTTTTAAATTTCCTTGAATATTATGAAAAGCTTTTTGCTATCTACCCCTTCCCACTCATTTAATGCTATTTCCTGCCATGGGCCCCCATTTTCCCTTTAAATTATGCGCAATTCCCTGAAGGAGCCATGTTGTTCACATGCCTATCCCATTGTGGATCTGTCCCCTCTGCCCAGAATGCCTTTGCCATCTTCAAGCTCCAGGAAAGGCTTTGTCTTTCAAAAACCCCTTGCTCTAGGCAGAGCCAAAAGTTTCATCTCGTCTAATATTTAGCACTTAAAAATTGATTTTTTAACTTTGTTTACCTTCTTCCTTTCAAAAGAGTTAGCTTAATGTGGGCAGGGATCTAGTCCCTTTGATCTGTATATTTTTTCTTAATGTAGTTTTTAGAAAAGTAGTAAACACTCAATAGTTTTTTCTCCCTGAGTCATGTCTCATATTACTCCTGAAACTTTTCAGAACTAAGTGAAATAAAGTACAACATTGCGTAGGGTCTTCATTTACTGATTTAGTCAACGAAGGTTTATTGAGTTCCTACATCTTATGAGGCACTGTGCTGGTCTCTGGGTGGGCACACAGACCCTACAAATACAACCCAATTTCTGCCTTCAAATAACTTACTTGCTAATAGGGAAGAAAATGCCTAAATCAAAGACTCAAATCTACGATTTATTTTATACTTGTACACACACACACACACACACACACACACACACAATGGAATAAGAAGACAGAGCTCCACCCGGTAATAATATAAGGATGGATTTTAATATAACTGGAGAAAAAAAAAAGACTGCTTATCCTATAGAAAATTCTCCAAAGATGTTGTTTCCTGTCATAGGATTTGCTATGCTAAGGGCAGTAGTGAATTCTGTTAAGTTCTTCTAATTATCTCCAGTTAGTTTCTGAAAGGTCATTTGAAGTCTCTTTATAGGTAAGTCCAAAGTGATGCTGTCTGGTGGTGTGGAAACAGTTTTTCTTTGACTTATAACTTTTTTGTTATGAAATATTGTTAGTTGAAAATTAATAAGTGTGAGAATACCTTTGAATCTTATAAGAGCCTGGACTACAGCTATGTTAACAAGAAAAGAACAGTCATATAATTTAGTTCTCATAAAACTTGGATTGTGTTGATATTTTCTGAAAATAAGAAGCCAAAGAAGGACAACGGCTTGCATGAAATGCTGCCCGTTCCAGTCAGGAGCAGGCAGAGAGGCCCATAGGCTACAAGTATTTTCAAGATATAATAGAGTTGGCTCTAAAACAGAGAAGTAAACAGTTGACCCTCTGGAGTCTCAGGTAATAAATCAAAGGTCAAATGTCATTCTAGAGCAACTGAATCAGAATCCCTGAGTTTCATCCTAGACCAACCAAAATAGTTTATTGGGGTAGAGTCAGGCGATCTGCATTTTTAACAAGAATCTTAGGGGATTCTGAAGCAGAGAAGGGTTGGTGGTACCTGACTTGAAAGCCTGGTCACAGTAGTTTTAGCTTGGAAATAAGGTATAATCAACCGGGGCAGCTATTTAAAAATGCCCCAGTAAATCACTCACAGAATGCCCAGCTTTAAGCGTCACTATATTGATATACCCTCCAAGACTGCTTGGTTGAAAACTAAACATCAACATGACTGGATGATGTGTCTTGCTATATGGGTGATCATGATGTACAGTAAAATCTTAGGACAGGAGCATCAAATTGTACAACTATTGGTTGGTGGCCTTATTGGCGCATACCTATACAAAATAATAATGTTTATTTAACATATTTTATTTACACCCCTTTTGGATGGTAGTAGTTAGAATGCTATTTCAATAGTCTATTCTGAATACTCCTAGTGGCAAAATGATTTTGTCATATGTGTATAAAATATTGCCCATCATTCTGTGCTCTGTAACAGGAAAAGGGATCTTCTATCTATCAGATTGAAACATTGTATTAAACCATATTTTTCAAATGTTTAAAGAAGGGGGCAGAACTCACTACTGTGTCATCCCATTGGAAAATCATCTCAGGGGAACATCTTGACAGATCCTGACTCTTGAGAAAATACTGAGCTTCAGGAGCCGTACAAGCATCAGCAGCAGGGCTCCCCTGCACTCTTTGGCAAAGAGATAGGGAGATGGTTTGGTTTCTTGAACAAGTTGCATTCAGGGCTGGTTTAACCTGCCTAGAAGTTGTTGACGAGTGATAAGCATAGAAAAATCTCCCACAAGAATATGTAGAATGCTGTTAAGTTTTGAACCACAGATCTCTGCTAATGGAATGAGGGAATTGTGTTGTCTTTCTCAATCTCCTGAGCTCCGTGATCTCACTCCACTCCAGTTATGTGCAAAGTGAATCGTTAGAAGAACACAGCTTAGGGTCAAGCAGGTAACAAGGGGATGGCCCCTTTCAACGACAAGAATATAACAAACGTGGAGGAACATTTGAAGCTAAATATTCTGATATTATTGATAAAACAAACAAAGAAAAACATGGTTTAAAGATACTTCCTTATAATATTATATCCTAAAGGCCTAGGCTAGATTTTCACATGAGGAAAGTGGGCTTTTAGAATTGGTATAATATAGATGCAAAGGAGGATACAAACTTTGTAAACAGAAAGGTATAGTTTTCTAATCAAAATATTTTAATTAATTAAGTCAATTCTTAAAAGCCAAAACGCTTGACGGAGCACGTGGAGAATCCTCCTCTTAAAGTGGGAAAAAATGCAGTATTATTAGCTTTATAACCAAGTGAAGGGAGCTCTGCTGCATTTCCGTGATGCCAGAGTGTGGAAAAGTGAGTTCTACGATTACAACAGCTCTCAACAGAAGGAATAAAGCCACGGGATTCTACAAAGCAAAAGAGGCCCAGCTGCCAATGCATTTGAAACGGATAATTTAATGTTTTTTAAAAGATGAGTAAATAAGAGAATTAATAATAGCTAGCTAAGAAAACATTAAGATGACCTACTCCTGATGCCAAACACACAGTTAAAAGCTAAGACTGGACAATAAGAAGTAAGAGTTGTAGAGAATTTGCAGGATCAAATTAAGCAAATTTGTATGGTCTTAAAGAGAATTTGTAAATATTGAAATTATTTTTAGAACAGCTTCTTATGCAGGAGAAAAGATAATAAGGGCTCGTAATAGCAGTGATAGGGTAAAAAAAGTGATGTAATTAATGCCATGCAGACTTTCCACCTGGAGATGTTGAGTCTCTGGCGTGCAGTCCCAAATAACAGAAGAGTGGCTGGCTCTGCTGGCCTGGAAATCTAATTTAGTAAGGTTTTTATGCCTTGCTTGACTCATTTATTTTCAATCCAACAGGATAGCAGGTTCTCTGTTGCGTGGAAACTGTCATGATCTTCATCAGGCCAAAAAGTAACAATTTTTTGAAGCAAATCATGTCTAGTAATGAGTGCAATACCACCCGATGGTTTTTCCTCTGGGTGGGGAAGAAGGTAAGTCTAGGATGGGACTGATAAACTGGAGTAAAATAAAAGGGCATAGAATCCAGTAGTCCTTCTGGGGTTGGGGAGAGAAGTTGTAGTGAGAACATAAGCGTGAGATTAAAAGATGGGTAAGCAATTGTTGGCTCAGAATGGACTGAGTTTTGAATTTCAGGAGAAGATCTATTGTCATAGGAGATAATAAGTACAAGGTACAGCTATGAACTGCATTATGCAAAACTACAAGAGTGGTTCGATGAAGAGCAGTGGATGTCAAAGTCTTTCACATTAAGGAAACCAAGGAAATGTGAAGCTGGATTCCTGGATGCATCATCCACAGGGACTCAGGGATTGGAGAGTATGATTTCACACTAATGTATGTGAGGGAAGGGAACAGAGATCAAGAGGCTGACAGTGCCAGCAACAAAGAGAGGTGAACATGGTAAAGCCCCTCAAAGGGGCCAGGTTTTACTTATGGAAGAGTAGTCATCTGAGCCTAGGATTGGTGAGAAGGAGAATGCTGGTGCTACCTCCCAGTTTGATGGTGGGTGGAGAACGGGAATTAGTATTCTCAATGTATGATTTAATTTTGGTAAAAAAAAAAAAAATGAGCTGTGTGGACTCTGAGAATATAGGGCACTTTGTTCACAGTGGAAAGGGAGTTCCAGAGGGCACATCAAAGGAAGTGGGAGAAAACGGAACAAAAGGATGCATTGGGAAAGAATTTCGATGCGATTATTATTAATTCATTAATTCGAGAGATATTTACCAAATGAATTCTCTGTGCCAGACACCGATCTAGGAACCGAGGCTATAGCAGTAAACAACACAGAGAAGCTCTGTGGCATCAAGGACCTTAGATCCTTACTGATTACTGACGTGGAATTTTGGAGGAGATAGGCAGTTTACAGACTTCTCCTTTTCACCTGTCCTAAATTGCTATAATCATATAAGTGCTAGTAATATAAGTAAATAAATAGAAAAAGAATGGTTTTAGAAAAAAGGCTGCCTAGAATAGGAGAAATATGGAACCTAGATACTTGAAAAAGAGGGAGGTAAACTACCCACCAAATATAAGTTAAGAGATGGGTTATAAGTTAAGAGATAAGAAGAGAAATCTTTAAAAGGCTGGGATGTGAAATTAACAAACATTGTGGGATATTCTCATACATACATATGTATATATATCTCCTTCAGCTATACACACACATGCATGTATGTATATACGTGGATAATACTCTAAAACAAAAATTTTCCCCCTTAATGGATATTCCGCATCATCAGACACAACTTTATAAATGAATTCTCCACTTCATCTCCCTGAACCATATAAGGAGAGCTTTTAAATCTGTGCCCCTGTGAAAGGGAACATCATTTCTTTCTGGAAATGCTCTTGTTATTACATCTGCGGTAAACTAAGCTTCATGTTGCCATGTACCGTTAAGGATTTCCTGGTCCCACAAACATTTTGTTTGTACCATTCTCCCTTTGAGAATTAACATATTACCCCAAATATTTTGAAATTAATTAGAAGTTGATTACACGATAAACTTTTTTTTTAATTGAGTTTTACCATTCTGCCATTGCATAGGGGCCAGATCTATGAAAAGTATTGGAACAGATGTTTTGTTTCCGAAGGTTCCACAGGGTACCTCCTCAGGCGTTTGTCCCTAGTGACCTGTCTTTGGTCTTAAGAGTCTCAAAATTGGGATCCCTTCTAAGTTGAGTTAGCAAGCTTAGCAAGGGCTTGGAGAGGGGGCTGACACAGATCCAGAAGACCACCAATAAACATAGATATTCTGGGAAGAAAAGAAATGGCTTTTTTTGGATGTAAAAATGTATTTTTTTTCCCTAGAGATCTACCTCCTTTGTTCTCAAATTAGCCACTTGCCACTGGTTCACCTCCGGAGATAACAAGAACCTGAAGCAATGAGTCGTATCTACTGGCTGAAGTTGGGCTGAAGGAAGGTCAGGAGCTCTGTAGGGCAAGGCAGGCTGTGGAGGGAGGTAGCGGTGCTCAGCTTGGGAGTAGGACTGGGGGCAAGGACTACAGCTGAGAGTGAGAAGACTGTGAAAACAGGGCAAGGCCAAAAAGGGGCCTCAAGAAATGTTCCTTTGTTACCCTACTTCCTGTTCATGGCCACTGGCCTAGATGAAGGTGACCTCTGTTCAGGGCTGACTCTAGGAGGAGAGGACAAGTACCATAGTCCCCCCTTATCCGCAGGCATATGTTTCAAGACTCCCAGTGCATGCCTGAAACAGCAGCTAACACGGAACCCTATAAATACTATGTATTTCCTATACATACATACCTAGGATAAAGTTTAACTTATGAACTAGGCACAGTAAGAGATTAAACAATAACTCACAATAAAATAGAGCAATTATAACAGTATACTGTAATGAAAGTTATGTGAATGTGGTCTCTCTCTCTCAAAATATCTTATTGTCCTGTACTCATCCTCCTTGTGATGAAGTAAGATGATACAACGCCTACATGAGGAGATGAAAGGTGATGAATGAGGTAGTCATTGTGACATGGTGTTAGGCTACTCCTGACCTTCTTACAATATGCCAGAAGGAGGATCATTTGCTTCCAGACCACGGTGGAGCTCGGGTAGCTGAAACCCTAGAAAGTGTAACCTTGGATAAGGGAGGACTACCACACGGCAGCTGGCTCTAGGTAACTGAAACCAGGGAAAGCGAAACTGCAGATAATGGGAAACTGCTGAACCTGGCCTCTGACAATGGATTACTCAAAGCAAAATATCCTCACCACTGAAATAGCCAGCCTTTCTTGAGATTTCAGGCTGGGGGTTTCACTTTGTCTTTAGAAATTTCACCACACACACTCACATCCCATTTCCCTAGGAGACAAGCATTTGCTTTGCCTGGTTACTTAGGCTCAATTTTTGATATGAGTTAGAATAAACAGTGTTGAATAAAAATGGATTTTTTTCACTAAAATCTTTGGCAGTTGATTCTGTCATTTATCAGAAACATTTAGGTAAATGAAAAGCATAAAATATACATTTTAAAATTTATCATTGAACTTAAAATAGTGCTAAAACTTTTGTATATAATGACCGAGAAAAAAATAGCTTAATTACGTAAAAGCCATACTTACTAGTACTGTAGGAATAAATTGAAAATCACAAGATTATCATTTCCTCTAAGTCAAAATAAGATTAAATCTCTTAACTCAGATGAAACCTCCAAAATTTAATGCTATCTGTGTGTGGTTTTACGGTTTTTATGAAATATTTCTGTATTAATCTTAATCATCTTTATTATAGTACCTGCTCTTAAAAACAACATTAGAAACCTTTCACGTCATGATTATCCCTGGTTATATAAACTTATTGGGAAAAATATTTGGGTCATTAGGTACTGCACCAGAGGGCTTAATTTAATCCTTAACTGCAAAGCTTTGACACTAGTTATGAGTGAATATCTAACTTATCTAATCAGCAACAACAAGATTTTTCATACAATAGAGAGGGCAGTGTGGATGTGATTATAGAATTCTCAATATGACTTTTACTTAAAAACTACATAACGATCATCCTTCACAGCAGCTGGTGTGCAATCACATTGGATTTGGTAAGACATTTCCTCACGAAGACACAGTAGAAGCAAGCACAAAGGACTTTAAATTTGTAAGATAATTGTTAAGCAAGTGACATGTTGTTACACACATGGGATACAACAATTATAGAAATACATTTCATGAAAAACTTAGAAGACATTCTAATTCCAAGGCTTATAAAGAAAATTTAAGATAATAGAAATACGTGGCAAGTGGGAGGAAGGTTTTCGCCCCCTCGTTAATTGCAATTGTTCTCTAGAAAACAATCTCCGTTGAATTTTGGGAGATAATAGTATTTTTCATGCCTGTGAACTCTATTTTCTGTGGTACATAAGGTAATAGAATAGACTTAAGTTAGCAATATTTTGTCTGTTTACATATTGTCTCTAAAAAAAAGTCTATTTTGCTTGATGCCATTTGAAAATTAATTGCACATAACCTACTAGAATTTACTTTTTTTGATTTGTAACTTGTAGGTAGAAAAGTCATCTGTTGTAAAATTAACTGGAATTGTAAAGCTTTCTAAATTATAATAACTACTCACATTTTTCTGAAGTGCAGTTGATTACTATTATGATTCATATCAAGTGCAAAACATACTAGTATTAAAAGAATAATAGCCCTCCTCACAATTTGTGCAGTAAGTATCTTTGGGGTCTGTCATTCTGATATTTCAGGTTCGTGTATATTCAGAGTACATTTGTCAAACATATTTACCTGTATCATTATTAGAACAATGTACATTGAAAGTGACATTCAATATCGTCATGTCTAATACTTTTGCAATTAATTCATCAATGATTTATAACAGTTATTTAATACCCAAGAAGCGCTCCAAGCCTTGGAGAACTTAGGAGTCATTTTCCTCATAAACTGAGTCATCTTTTGCCAAGAATGAATGCATTCAAGTATCAAAGTTTTCATGGGTTTGCAGAAATTCAGAAATCATGAAGTTCAAATGGATTCCATATTAGATAAAATTATCATCTCAGCCTTTTTGATAACAAAATTTCAGTAACATTAATGACACTTTACATTAAATCTTTGAAATATAGCAAAAAAAGATACATATTCTATGTATAGCATAAGACAGTCACAACATATTTCTTTCATAAGAAGTCTTCTCATTTGTGTCATTAGCACATAATGAGGTAAGTAGTTGACCCTTTATCCCTCCAACTTGGCAGGGTTTGGGAACACCTGTTTCTTTACCATTTGTCCTATTAAGGTAACCATACTGAATCCAGACCTCTCAGAAGGATTCCTGCTATCAATGTGCTGGGAGCAACGTGCACGGTATACCATTTCACCCCCACAGTTTCTTGTAAGTACTGGTGTTTGTTTTTCTTCTAGGCAATGATTATTCTTAGAAACTGTCTGCTCCTGCAAAACTTAGCCTGTAGTAAGTATAAACAAAGTTGGAAATTTGAAAGTTTTAGTTAGAAACTCAAGTCATCCAGATACACGTAAAGCGTACAAGGGCTGTAAAACCCGTCTTCTTTCACACTGCACTTGTAAAACAGGGGCAGTTGTCTCATAAATTACTATCTCTGAGTGAGGTGACACTGAATGACACTCCACATTCATACTCAGCCTCTTGTTTCATACCTCCAAACAGGTTGGCAGTAGTGATGACGGAGGTTCCTGTTGTAGATAACGGTGCAGTAAAATACTTTGTTTCACAGGGGCTAACAAACAGGAGCCTGGTGGTATCGCTTGGAGCAGTGATTCTCAAATTTTAAGGAGCTTCAGAATCACCTGGAGGACTTGTAAACACGCAGATTCCTCAGTCCCACCCCCACAGGTTCTGATCCAGTAGATCTGGGCTAGGGTGAAAATTTGCGTGTCTAAGTTGTCAGGTGATGCAAATGATGATAGTTCTAAAACCACACGTGGAGAGTCATTGATTTAGAGCAAAGGAATTCTGACTTCGAGTCTGTTCTTAACCCACAATCACACAACTGCCACCTCTCTGAGGCTTTCTCTCTCTCCCCCTCTCACAATCTCTCTCCTTCTTAAGTAATAGAGAACTATATGTATTAGGGTCTAAAGAATTTAGCTCTTACTCTGAGATATCTCTCAACTTTTAAGGCATATTATCAATATTATTTGAGGTTATCTTCAAACTATTTAAAGTGCTAGCTTCCGCCAGAATCTGAAAATTATAACTCTCCTTTCATGCCACATAACTAAGAAAAAAGTTCTCAGATGTATAAGGGAGAAAGGAGAGAGTTGCAATACTTTGCTTTCATTGATATCACTCTGATACTAGCAATATCACTTCAACAAACTTCATATGCGAGCGTAGTTTTTGCTTTGAGTAGTAAAAAGCACAAGGTAATCCCAAATCCTAAACTATGCAAACAACTTGGGGTTAATTTGGTTGTATTACTTCTTTCTGAAAGTGATGTGTTGGAAAAAAGCAAGAAAAGAACAAGATAATTTTTATCGTCTATGAAAATCTTAAATATTGTTCTCCGTATCTTTTGTTTCAATAAAATAAGAGCGCCTGCCACTATGAGAAGAGCAACTTTTCAACTTTTTGAAAATTAAGCTTTTCAAACTTTAGTTTTAAAGTGAATATTTGAACCAGAAGAATTTTTCAGAGGAACAAATTTGAACTATTCAGTGCTTTGAAGCCCAGATCTTACATTTGTACAAAATATGCTGTGCTCCTATTGATCTGTGTGTAAGTTCAGAGCAAGCCCCTCCATCCTTCTAATCACCTGGCTGTCAGCTGCAGGCCCAGGTGCAACTCACTGTCATGGCCAATGTGACTGTAATTAATCAGAAACAATACAACACAACCTGATGGCCAGCGTCTGGGTGAGGAACACCATCATAGGTTGCTTCACTACTCCGCCTGTCCGAATCTGTCCCCCACAGTGATTTGCTTCCCTGCCCATTCTGTCAACATGTCTCCCTCAGCAGCCTAGAGCTCTTCTGAAGGCACAGTTAGATCCAACCCCCCTCCCCCCATTCCCTACCACCTAGCACAGTGGGTGCTTCCTGCTAAGTATTTGATAAATATTTATGAAATTTAAACAAATGCAAATATTTACTATCAAGTATCCATGGCATTCACCTGCCCAATATGGGGCCCAGGTGTGATTTAGCAGTCTACTACTTCTTTTCTTAGTAAATTGCTTTCTTGATTTAATCTAGCAAGGCCACACATCATTTCTACTGGTTAGAAGAATATAGCAATGTGATTTTATCTTATCCTTAAATGCCAAAGTCTTTTCTTAGAGATGGAAATGATGATGTGTTTGTAGTTACTCCAAAATTTTTATTTTAATACCATCTTACTGGCCATGTGTTGAGATGAGATATGCTAGCAATGGGAAAGTTACAAACCTGAGAAAATTGTGTAAATGAATGATAAAAGTAATGAAAAATAAAGTTTAATAGTGTATATTTTTATATGGTTTTGAAAGATAGCTTTCGAATTATCTAATATATATGCTATTTTGTATATAAATATTCTCTCCGATGTCGCATTGTAATGACAGTTTTTGTGATTTTGTTAAAACTATAAAGTCAGCTAACATATCTGTTGTTAATTCAGTTGGTAATTGCTACTTCTTTTAGTAGCCAAAGAAAGTCATTGGATAACTCTTGGTCATTTTTTGCAAGCAATTTGAATGTGAGAGATTAAAATAACAATTAGCATTAGAAATGTTCAAACATTTAATTGACGAATCATAATACACAAAACTAAAAGTGAAATAGCCTGCAATAAATTCAGTTGAAAGTTAAACTTCTCACATGTTTAAATCAAAAGTTGAGAAATTATTTTAAACCGTCGTATTTTATTTCCAAAGATCAACCGATTTTGAAAAAAAGAAAAATGGCTCCACAAAGTAATTTTAGCTTCAGATCATTAGGATAATAAAATTTCTGTGTACAGAGCTTTAAAAAAGAATTGTTTTCCCTGTCACGTGGATGAATATTCTACCAGTTCTGCAGCGGTCCCGCTCCATTGGCCGCTGGGAGTGTGCTTATGCTGGTGAGCACAACTTGCTCTGAGAGTTTTGATATGTTATCAAAGTTGCTGATCTGGGTGGTCAGAGACTTCCGGCTCTCAGTGCTCGTTCGCCCCCTGGTAAGCCTATCCTCCTGGCCATGGTGAACTCCAAGGCAACAGCAAGAAAATGCAGCTTTAAATTCCTCTCGAAATTTTCCTGGCAAACCAGGGAGAATGAAAGGAACAAATTAGGCATAAATATGTTTCAGCAAATCATGAATAGGGTACAACTGACTTGCTCCCTTGAGCCAAACTAACGATGAGGTGCAATATTTTGCAAAGGTGGGGAAAAAAGGAAAAGGAAATTGCATTACTGGGAGCATGGTAGACTCATGAAACAATGAGGAATTTCCATAAAATAATGACTGCTTTTCATGTGTGATGTTTGGAGGCTGTTTCATTCCGTTAGAGTCAAACATCGCATATTTGTGAATGGGGTTATTTTTAACTAGGTAACTATAATAAAAGTGACCATCGGGAGAAGGACACCCAGGGATATTTAACAATTCCCAAAATGGTGACACCTATGTGTACATAGCCAAAGCTATACAGAAATTACCCCTTCACTGTACTCTGAAGAAATTATTTTACTGACATGATCAGTTCAACAAAGTATCTAGAAAAAAATCTTAAAATATCAAGAAAATTTCTAAAGTTCAGTAATGAGCATAAGGCAGAACAAAATAAAAACACTAAAGGAAAAATAATGACTTTAGAAATTATTCCTTGTCTTTAAATTGCTAACTTGCAACTGGAGAAGTATGAAAATGAACATTTTTATGGGTAAATGTCAGTGTTGGGAATCATCATTTCCTCTCTGAGCCTCAAGGACCAAACTGGGTTATTGAGTGATCAAATGAGAAGATGCTTGTCCAAGCGCCTAGGATAACAGCAGGCACATAACAAGTCCTCAGTGGGTACTGGTCACCTTCCCTGCCTCACTCTTGACCCCATAATAGACCTTTAAAAGTTGGTTCTGTGTCTTCGCTTCAAATGCTTCTCCCTATAACCTCCTAATAGGTTTTACCTGCTTAGTGCGAGGCTCAGGGCTTGAGTCATTTCTCACCCCATGGCAATTGCTTTGCCACTGCTTTCCAAGCCACAGCCCCACACGGCACCTTCTCCCTTCAAACATAGCATGGGGCAGTGGTATTTGGTTGTCCCAGACCTAACGTCATCTTTATTTTGGAGACTGGGGCTGGCTGTGGCAGGGGATGGCCTGAAAATGGGAACTGGATACAAAACAAGCCTCACATATACACCACTTGGTTCTCTCCAAGGTGAAATAAAGCAGGGACATGCCAGGATGGAAAAAAAAGTCATTAAAAAATCTAATTGACTAGTTGGTTGTCTTTTATATACATATATATATATATATATGTATATAACCTATACAACTGAGAAAGCCAAAGATGAAGTTGGAAAATACACATACTTATTAAGTATGCAATAAAATGAACTTCTTATTTTTCCATATGAGATAGAAATGAAAAAGAAATAGTCGACCAGTTAGAGAAGAAGACATTGTAAAGATATAGCTAATTAAAACACAATTCTAATAGTCAATCAGGCAAAATGTTTGTAAATAAAACAATAATTAATTAAATGATTATTATAATTATAGTGATTCCCTAAATAGAGATAGATTAAATCAGTTACAGATGGGTGTATCTGTGGGTGCTATCTTATGTGTTCTTTAGGAGTAATATTTTTTGTGTTCAGTAAGAAATCTCAAGACAAACTCAAGAGATGTTACCCACCAGAGAAATGTAAACACAGAAAAATACCTAAAAGTGGAAAGGTTCCAATTCAGTCTCAATTAGTCTACAAATGTTGGCAAAGGAAATAATATAGCAAGGCTGTTTTATTTTCAGAAAAAATTATGTTACATTTTTGTAAATCATAAGCTTAACCGTATGAAAAGCAAGATTCTGTATTACTCAGTTTTCACAATTTTCACTTTTCTCCTATTTCAACATTTCTCCTAAATTTTATGGAAATTAATGATTTAGATAATTGTCTCTGATGAGTTAGGTAACAACTATTCCCTCTCATAAGGGAAGAAACTTGAGACAAATCCTATCTGAGAAAAGAAAATCTCGTACCACGGCAACTCAGCTCCTCGTACAGTTTGAGAGTATTCCAAACCTTGCAGTCATTGATCCCTCACCCTTGGTTACAATTGTGGCTTATACAGAAGAAACAGTTGAAACTCACCACTCAGAAAATTATAAATAATTGGGTTCGCAGCACTATTGGCATATACAAGCCAGTGTGAAAATGTAAACCAGGCATATACAGTCTCTCTGTCTTCAGTGTGGGTAAACATCCCAAATACTCTGTAGGAAAAGAAATAGTCACAGGAAATCCAGTGTGATTCTGGAAAGTGCTTTTCAAATAGCTAAATTCAAGGGTGAACAAAGCCCTTGATGGAAGCTTCCTGACCCCTGCCCTCCCCTGCCGCAGGCATTGACCACTGATGGGTTTATGGCACCGCAGTGGGTTTAGAATAATCCCAGCGCGGGCCACAGAGCCTCCATGGCATGATTAGTAAATCAAAATTCAGATCAGATCAGAGAAGAAGGGTCTTTCTCTCCTGTAAACAGCAAATGCAGTAATATTTCTTGTGGGTGAGAATACAGAGGTTAAATTTCTATCTGTCTTCTTTCTTTCATTTTGTTTCTAAATACAATTGAGCAATGTTTGTTAACATTCCATTTTGTGTGTCATTTAGAAAGCATCCCAAATCGCAGTCTATAAGTCCTTGCTACTTTCGTTTGGGCACTGATCGAAATACTACATTTCTTCAACTCCAATATTCCCAGCTTTGCTGAAATTTGGCTTCTGGGACTTTTTTATACCCAGAGAAGAACTAGTTTGCAGTAGGCAAAATTCTAGTAATTTCTTAAAATTCATGAGTTTTAATATTTGTATTTATTATTTTAAACTCTGAAAAATATTTCATTGTGATATCCTTAAAGGTCATTTTTAAGATTTGTTCCAAACTTAGAAATATTCCATTCCCTAGCCAACAGAAGGTAACTTGCAGAGCTACCCAATAAATTTATAGGCTGAAGATTATAACTCATTTCCTGCCAGAGGCTCCATCATTAATTGTGTAGCTTGTGTCCATAAAGGAAATGCATTTCTGGAATAATGCGATGCTCTATGGGATACTGGAGTTTTACAAAGTACGATATGGAGTGAAACAACATGGACAAAAGGAATTAATAATGTGTTATAACCTTCTACCACAGTATATCCTGAAGTCCTAGAGAAACCAGCACTGCCTTAAAGAAGTTGGCTTGGACTAGTCAGGCAAAAAGTTAAGTTTCAAGGAAAAGAAATTAGGAATTTATTTTAAGAGAAAGAAAACACAGATGTGTCATGCAAGGGGAAATAAGCAGATAAGCATTTGAAGAAAATGCGTTTGGTAAAGAGAAAAACAATTTTGAAGGTTATTTCAGGTCTTATTTTGTAGAAAAGAGCAGATTGCTCAAAAACTTGAATACATTTTAAGTTTAACATGAACTTTAGAAAGTCACTTATTTTCTTCGGAAAGGAAGATATTTAAGTCAGAAGAATAAGAGAAATTTCATGGACAAGTAGGTATTTGGAACTAGTTAAAGGAAAGGTACAAGTGCTGAGCTGCAGGAAATCAGAATGAGCAATGTAGAGAGCAGTAAATCCAATTTTCATTGAGTTTAGACTGACTAAAATAGAGGTACCAAAAAAATCCAAAAACAAAAAAGAAGAGAAAACCCATCCAGTATCATGGCATGTTTTTAAAGTTCTTAAGAGCTGAAAACATCATCCAGCAAAAGACTAGAATAAATTTGCATGAGATTTTTGTGGGCAAGAAAAATAAGAGGGATTTATGAAAAGATATGGAGGGTAAAGTAGCTTTCATGTTCTTGTGAGCCCGTATACGTTTCCAGGACCCAAGCTGCCGAAAATCTTACACTTTTAAGGCGGTGTCTGTGGTAAATATTTCTGAACAAAAGTTCGTTTTCTGTTTCTTCTCCATTGAAAAAGTCATGAAGCAATCAAAAACAAGGGCCAAAGAGAAAGAGAAATCTTTGCAGCTGGTTATACCACCTTTCATCTGTGTGAGTCCAGCCAAAGCGGCCTCTCTCCAGGGTCCCCAGCTGTGAGGAATATGATATTAACTCTGAATCAGGGAAAAGAGAGAGGAGCGATCCTAGTTTAAGTTCGAGCCTATTACAAACAGAATTAGTATTACCTTGGGAGCAGACTGTGCAATGGTTATGATAATTCCCAGTACGGTTGGCTGGCTGTGAAGTTCCCGCTTACCGCTGCCCCTGCCCCGGCTGTTTGTGTTAGTCAATTGTTTTAACTGAATAATGTAACACGTAACAAACAACATATTTTCTCTCACTTAAAAATTTTGTGCTGATTTTTATTAATATTCACCCTGAGCTTCATTCAATGACCTCAGGAAATGATTTTCTTTCTTTCTATTTAAACATTCAAAACACAGCATGTACCGTGATCCTTTCTTTTTGTTTGTTTTTTTTTTAGTGCTCACAAATGTACTTTTAAGTATAATTACAATGTTAACAAAACACTTATCTCCTTTTATCCTTTAGATAGCGTTCTGTCATGATTCTCTGTGTCTTGGAGAACAAAGTTTTGGAAAACCCATTTGTTCTGATCAAAAAAGAACTCCAAGTTGTAAATGAGTTTTTTGCATTAGAACTTTTTCTGCTTCTAAAGCTTAGCAATTAGCTTGAAGCGGTCAGAGGAACATCTGCTTTATGTCTGCCATTCAACAGAGAATTTGCATGAACACGAGCATTTAGAGCCTGAGTACTCAAAAGGCTATTCGCCTTACCTGTTGGTAACAACACATGGAGTTACGTGGCCTGACAAGCTATCTGGGATGAGGGTTTAGATTTTTCTCTGGCTTGAAAAAATAAAGTTCTTAATTAAGCACCAAGAAATGACAGATTGCTTCATTCTCAAATAATAGGTGAACTTTACCTCTTTAGCACATTGAGGATGCTAATTGGTAGATAGCAAATTGCAAACACCAAAAGCACAACCATCAACATCCGGGCTGTTTTTCGTCTGGCCCGGATCTGCTTTATTTCGGCGGCCACAGCGCTAATCCTGGACTTGGTCTGCTGTCCTGGCCCTCGAGGCTGTGAAACAGGCTGCAGGGGCTTCCATTTTCTCTGAACTACAGATGACGTTCCAGGGATCTGAAAGGAGCAGAGACCCTTTATTGTTATCTAACTTCGAAAGCTCTGCTTTGGAGAAGTAATTAGAAGACACAGTAAGGAGATTGTCCCAGGCGTCAGTGGTCTGGGAGGTTTCAGGGCCTGTTTCCCCAGAACATTTGCTGAGTTGAGTATGTTCTTGAGTAATACAGTTGAGTGCCAAATAGGAGTTTGGGTGGAAAAAAGTTTGAAACATCACAATTCTGTCAAGGTCTAAAAAGAGCTGCAAATGGAAGAGCAAGCTCTTTATAGAAAGAGAAGTTGTACATCCAGACAACGGAATCTCATTCGACACTAAAAAGAAATGAGCTATGAAGTCATGAAAGAACATAGAGGAAACTTAAGTGAAAGAAGCCAATTTGAAAAGCCTACATACTATATAATTCTGAATCTATGACATACGGGCAAAGATAAAACTATGGAGACAGGGAAAAGATCCGTGGTTGGCACACGTTGAGAAGGGAGGATAATTAGGCAGAGCGCAGAGGATTTTTAGGGCAGTGAAAATACTCTGTATGATATTATAATGATGGCTACATGGCATTATACATTATACGATGTATTTGGATACATTGTCCAAACCCCCAGAATGCACATCAAGAGTGAACCGCGAGGCAAAGTGTGGACTTTGGGTGGTCACGCTTTGTCAGTGTTGGTCATCAGTTGTAACAATTATACCACTCTGGCGGAGAACGTTGATAATGGAGAGGCTGTTCACGAGTGGAGGTAGGGACCATATGGGAATCTCTATACCTTCCGCTCAGTTTTGCTGTGAACCTAAAACTGCTCTAAAAACAACAACAAAAAAGGCTCTTAGTTTAAAAAAGAGAGAAGTAAAGATTGAGAAAGAAGAGCAGTAAAATGATTACAACCATATTGTCGTCTTAGGCATTCTGGTTCAGCTCACGGACCTAAGTTTAAAGAGAAGGAGAACCTCACAGGCAATTGCAAAAGGGACCTGCATGGATTTTTCATGCATCAATACTGCCATCTGCTGCCAGATGGAGAGAAGGGACCTAAGGACCTGTGGCTTTCTGTTAGGTTTTCTGCTTTTGAGGTTTGACCAATGCAAACCATTGAATGAAAGGAATAAAAAATAAATAACACATTCTTTGTTGCTTACTATTTATTGTTACGAGATTGCTTGAAGCCAGTTTTATATTGCAACCCTTTAAAATGCGCATGAAAACATAAACCCTTGTGGTCTTACATTAACATTTCAAATAGCTGGAATTTGTTATAACAGTTACACAACTTGTACTTTTCCATTTCTTTTCAAAGTTGTTTGATAATAGCAGGGAGGCCCTCCAAGTATAATATTTTCTTAATTATAAGCTCATGAAGATTGATAGGGCTTAGTGAGCAAAACAATAAAATTCAGCATGTGTAATTTTTTTAAAGAGGAAAATCTGCCAACAAGCACACTGCAAGGCCGTCTTAGTTCTATTAAGATTATTCAGCTGTTGCTTTTATCTCTGTGCTGCAAGCTGGGACAGAGCGATGTATCCCTGTGGTCTCTCAGAATGGATGTTGGATGGATTCAGTTGCTTTCTACATCACAAGATCCAAGTCTGTTAGATAATCCTTAATTTGAGAACAGAATTTTACTTTGATGCCCACACAAATTAATATGATGTTCCTTTGACCATAACTATTCTCTCACAAAAAGAAGCAAGTGAAATTAATGAAAATCTGCCCTTAAATAGAAAAAACTTGGTAAATTATTTCCCTTCTGACTCTACATGTCGTGTCACTTTCTATGTCGTGTCACATAGACTGACCTTTCACACAGTGGTGGCCCGCTCAATCTTCTTGTCCATTGGTTGAGGGGAGACAAAAGCTGAGAATCATTCCTTCTCTGTGAGTCTGTTTTTAAATAGTCATTTTTAAAATAAGTGAAGAGAAGTTGCAATGGGTGCTGGAAAGTTCCAGGAGAACTCTGGCATGAGTAACCCTATAAATGTCTGCTAAATGGCCTTGAACTATTCTCTAAATGATCCTTGAGAGATCATTTAAACTTTAGCACTTTCATTATGAAGCACTCCCCTCAAGGGAAGAACCAATATCTTGCATCTGATGAGCTCTGCAACCATCAGAAACAGAGTCCCCACAAAGAGAAATGCCACAGGGAGCATGGCTATGCTCCCTACAGTCAGAGAAAAGAAAGTGGGGAGAATGTCCCCTTTTAGATGATGATCTAAATAAGGATGGAAGACGTTTAATCCTGCACTCATCTTGAGGAGACATACAACTCTCCCCACTGACAAGTTGTCTATGTCTGGAGAAAGTCAGCATAACATTAATAGAAATCACTGGTATTAACTGAGCACCAGAAACTATGCCTAATCTTGAGTCATCATTGAGGTCTTCCTAAAAGCAGACTATTGGCAATCCTAATTTTTAGATGATCAAGCAGACACTGAGAAGGACTAAATAAAATATCCAAGTCTACATGTGACAAGCCGGAATTTGCACTCAGGTCTATCTGATTGTAATGCTCATTTTTTCCCCTTGTTATTTAAGGTTTCCATTTATAAACTTCAACATAATGTGATACGGAAGTCGGTAAATTCTTAAATATATGCCTAGTTATATAAAAGCAATAATAACTATGCAAGAGGGCTTTGAGAGATCCAGCCTGGGGAACTGTCCATGTGGGAAGGTCTTTCGCCTGCCATGTCAGTAACGGTTCAGCAACCTCTTCCTGCACAAGGTGCACGCGCACACACACACACACACACACAGACACACCACTTGTATTCCACTATTATAAATAAACTTTAAAATCCTCTTTGACATGAAAATACATCCTGCAAGAGGTATTACCATACTTACGAATCGGAAATATCATGTAAATAATGGACCTTGAAATCTGCCCTGGCTTAAGAAGTATTTGTGACCGGGATAAAGTTATAATCAAAAGGCAAACATGTTGCAGACGTTAAAAGGGACATAAGAGAATATTATGAACAACCAATAACTCTGCAAACTTACATGAAATGGATACACACCTGGAAAAACAGATTACCAAAAGGGACAGTATCATTATAAACCTTGCTACAAAAAAACTCCAGGCCCAGATAGGTTCATTGATGAATTCAACCAAACAGTAAGGAATAAATAATACCAATCTTATTCACGCTTTTTCTGAAATTCAAAAAAATGATAATACTTTCCTACTAATTTTATGAGGCCACAGTTACCCTAATAATCAAAGACATGACGACAGCAAAAAAAAAACCACTGAGAAAATCTGTTATGAATAGAGATGAAAAACTCTTTAAAAATGTATTATCAAAGCAAATCCAGCAATATACAAAGGCATAATAGATTTGGCTCAATAAATCAATCAGGTGTATTCCAACGATGCAGTGTTGGTTTAACATTAAAAAATTAGTCAATGCAATTTAGCATATAAACAGAATAAAAGAGAAAAAAATATGATCATCTCAATAGATAAAGGAAAAGCATTTGAAAAATTCAACCACTATTTCATGATAAAACTCTCAGTAAACTAGTAAATTAGTAATAGAAGGAAACTTCCTCAACTTGATGAAGGACATCTATGAAAAGCCTTCAGCAATTATCCTACCTAATGGTGAAAGATGAACGCTTTCCCCTAAGATTGGGAAGTAGGAAATGAAGTCTTCTCTCACTGCTTCTACTCAACAGTGTAGTGGAGGTCCTAGCCAGTACAAGAAGATGAGAAAAATAGATAAAATGCACATAGACTGCTTCTATTGTGAGGATATTATTGCTTACAAAGAAAATCCTAAGGAATCTACAAAAAAGCCTCTAGAACTAATACTTGAATTTAGCAATATGCAGGACACAAAATCAATAAACAAAAACCAATTGTATCTCTACATACTAACAGTAAACAATTGGAAAATTAAATTATAAAATAACAGGTTTCAACAGCAAAAACATGTATTCTTAGGGAAACATTTAACAAAATGTGGACAAAATATGTATAGAGAAAATTATGAGAATTATTAAGGGGTATTAAAGAAGAGCTAAATAAGTGGAGAGATACACCACGTTCATGGATCAGAAGACTTCACATTGTTAATATGGCACTTCTTCCCAAATGGATCCATAGATTGAATGCAATAAATGATATTCAAAATGAAAGCAATCTCTTCAAAGAAATTGAAACAGTGATTTTTAAAATTTTTATGAAAATATTAAGGACTTGGAATAGCAAAAACAGTACTAAAAAATGAACAAAGTGGGAGGACTCATGCGATCTAATTTCGAGACTTATAGTAAAGCTGTATACATAAAGTGTATGTATATGTATGTGTGATTGTGTGTATCTCAGAGAAAAGAAGAGGACTATCCTGATATATACAGTTTGCAAGTTATCTCATTAAAAAGGTGCCTGGAAAAGAGATCACCTGGAAAATGGTATGGAGTTATGAAGGAACCTAGTAAAGAGTCATTTAATGGCTCCCAGGGAAGGGAGGATAACTATTCCAAGCAAGGAGACGGAGAGACACAGATAGGAGGGCCATGAGAAGTGAGTGTATGAACAATGAGGCCATGAACAACCTTGCCTAATGCTGGCAAATGATCAAGCAAGAAATCTGCAGGAAAATATTTTCTGGAAATCATTGGTGATCTTAGTGAGAGCCGTTTCATTGTAGTGATGGGACTTGAATCAGAATGAAGTGGGCTGAGAAATCAGCAGGGTGGGGGGTGGTGAGAAAAAGAAGCCAATGAAAGGAAATGTCCAGAACTTTAGCTAGGAGGAGGATGAGCGAAGAGTTAAGTTGGTAGCTGGAAGGGTCTAAGAGTTTGGATGATGCTTTTTTTCAGTTCTTAACAAATGCCAAGAGCACAGGTCTCCTTTAGCTTTCTCCTCTGCTTTAACTCATTACCCATTTTATCATAATAGAGTTCAACTGATGCTTGGTAGTGCTCTCTCATATGAAACAACACCCTCTTTACATTTCTCTGTCTGGTAGGAACAATGGGACTTTTTCTTACCCAGTACCATTTGGGGATGATTGTGTTCCAAGACCCACCGACTTTTTTCCATTTAACTCTATGACATCTTGACAAATATTTTTGACCCTGGTACTGCTCTTTTACAGTTTAAATGCACCTGCTAAGTTCTTTCTTTCTTCCTTTCTTTTTTTTTTTTTGATTAGGAAGACAGGCCCTGGGCTAACATCTGTTGCCAATCTTCCTCTTTTTTTTTTTTCTCCCCAAAGCCCCTCAGTACATAGTTGTATATCTAGTTGTAGGTCCTTCTAGTTCTTCTATGTGGGGCGCCACCTCAGCATGGCTTGATGAGCAGTGCTAGGTCTGCACCAGGATCTGAACCAACAAACTCCGGGCTGCTGAAGCAGAGTGTGTGAATTTAACCACTACGCCACCGCTGGCCTGCTAAGTTCTCATGATATGGATCATGATTATTTTCTTTGTCTCATCTCTTCACTTCACTCTCGCAATAAATAACTCTACATTCAGATTCTACAGACAGCCCATGTGAACCACAACTTCTGTCCTTGATCCTCTTACTCAACCCTTCAACCCATGCCTCCTGTCGCTTGTCCATCCTGGAATCTGTTGTCTGTCAGCATTATTCCATCACACAGTCAATTAGCTCTTCTTTGTAGAAATTTGTTTCCCCTCTCCTTCCTAGGATCCAACATGTAGTTTTCACTAAATCGGCCCTCTCCTGCTTCCGCACGTATACAGGCCTTAAAATCTTTAGTCACAAAGAAACTTTACAATAGGTCCCATTATATACTGTCATTACATCAACCTGCCAAATTGTGTGTTTGACCTTTTTCCTTTCCTACAGTTTCAGTAGAAAAATTTTCTAAAATAAATTCCCTCCATCTTAAAATTATTTCTTTAATTTCTAAAAATCTGTCATTTTTTGTTCTTTCTGTTTTAAAAACAGATTTATTGAGATATAATTTCCATGCCACAAATTCGTCCCTTAAACACTGCAGTTAAGTGGTCTTCAGTGTATTCACAGAGTTGTGTAATTATCACAGCTTCACTATCTAATTCCAGAACATTTTCATCACCCCAAAATGAAACTCCAAACCCACTAGCAGTCACTCTGCATTGCCTCATCCCATCAACCCCTGCCAACCACAAATCTTTCTGGCTCTATACGTTTGCCTATTCTCTACACTTCCAGTATATAAAATCATACAGTATGT
Source organism: Equus caballus (assembly GCF_041296265.1). Classification (NCBI taxonomy): domain Eukaryota; kingdom Metazoa; phylum Chordata; class Mammalia; order Perissodactyla; family Equidae; genus Equus; species Equus caballus. The sequence continues at coordinate 55,978,495 of NC_091703.1, read as the reverse complement.
GGTTGTTTGCATCTGGCTGCTTTCACTTAACAATCTTTTCAAGGTTCATCCATGTTGTAGCATGTGTCAGTACTTCATTTCTTTTCATAGCTGAACAATATTCCATTGAATGCATATACCACAATTAGTTTATCCATTCATCCACTGATGGACGTTTGGACTTTTTGGCTACTATGTGTAATGCTGCTATGAATATCTATGTGTAAGTTTTTTTGTGGACATGTTTTTAGTTCCCTTGGGTATATACCTAGGGATTAAATCGGTGGTACACATAGTAATTCTTTGTTTAAGACTTTAAGGAACTGCTGACTGTTTTTCAAAGTAGCTGCATCATTTTCCATTCCCACCAGCAACGTCTGAGGGTCCTCAAATTTCTCCACATCACCAACAATTGTTATTGTCTGTCTTTTTAATAATCTTTTTTTAATTTTAGCCATTTTATTGAGTGTGAAGAGGTGTCTCACTGCGCTTTTGATTTGCATTTCCCGGATAGCTAACGCTATTGAGCCTCCTTTCATGTACTTATGGGCCAATTGCATATCTTCTTTGGAGAAATGTTTATTCAAATTTTCACCCATTTTAATGGATTATTTCTTTTTACTGTTGTGTCATAGAGTTCTTTATACATTTTGGGCACAAGTCCTTTATCAGATATGTGATTTGCAAATATTTTCTCTCATTCTGTGGGTTGTCTTTTTGCTTTCCGCATGGTATACTTTGATGCACAAAAGTTTGATTTCAATAGCATCCAATTTATCTACTTTTTTTTTCATTTTTTGCTTGTGGTTTTGGTGTCACATTTAAGAAACCGTTGTCTAAACCAAAGTCATACGATATATGACTAAGGCTACCTAACGAATGTTTTCCTCTGAGCTTTATAGTATTAGATCTTATAGTATATTATGGTATAGTATAGTATATAACTCCATTTTGAGTTAAATTTGATATCTGGTGTGAGATGCAGTCCAACTCTATTTTTTTGCTTATGGATATACAGTTATTCAAACACCACTTTTTGACAAGACTATGATTTTCCAAATTGAATTGTGTTGGTACCAAAACTCAATTGATCATAAATATAAGGGTTTATTTGTGAACTCTGAATTCTATTTCATTCATCTATATGACTATCTTTATGCAAATACCATACTATACTGATTTCTTTAGCTGTATGATAAGATTTGACATTGAGAAGTGAGTGTTCCAAATTTGTTCTTCTTTTTGAAGACTATTTTGGCTATTCTTGGTCCTTTGCATTTCCATATTAGTTTTAGTATGAGCTTGCCAATTTGTGCAAACAAAAAATAAAAAAGAAAGACAGCTGGGATTTTGATAGAGATTGTGTTGAATCCATAGATCAATTTGGGGACTTTTTCTCTATTAACAATATTAAGACTTCCAATTTGTGAACATGGAACATCTTTTCATTTATTTTGTCATTCTTTAATTTTTTAATGATAGTTTTTAGTTTTAAGTGTACGAGTCATATACTTCTTTTACTAAATTTATTTGTAAGTATTTTATTCTTTTTGGTGCTATTTTAAATGGAATTGTTTTGTTAATTTCATTTTTGGATTGTTCTTTGCTAGTGTATAGAAGTGAAACTGATTTTTGTATTAGGCATCAAGATTGGAAAGAAGGAAATAAACTATCTCTATTTGTAGATTACATGACCTTGTATATAGAAAATCTGAAAGAATTCACATGCAAAAAAAATATTAGAACTAATAAACTAGTTCAGTAAGTTTCCAGGATAACATACATTCCCATCTTGATGCCTTTTATTTTTCATTATTATTAATATTATTTCTTGACTAATTGACCTGGATAAAATCTAGTTCTATTCAGTATTGACTAGAAGTGATAAGACCAGATGTCTTTGTCTTATTCCTGATCATAGAAGAGAGATATTCAGACTTTCACTGTTAAGTATAACATTAGCTGTGAGGTTTTTGTAGATTTCTGTATCAAATTGAGAAGTCCCTTTTATTCCTAGCCGGTTAAGTGCTTTTATCTTGAAAGGGTGTTGTATTTTGTTAAAGGCTTTTGCTGCATCTATTGAAATGATGATGTGGTTTTTGTCTTTTATTCTATTAATATGTTGCATTACATTGATTGACTTTCGTATGTTAAACCCATGGTGCATTGTTGAGCTAAATCACACTTGGTCATCATGCATAGCCCTTTCTATATATTGGATTTGGTTTGCTAGCATTTTGTTGAGTATTTTAACATCTATATTCATAAGTATATTGGTCTGTGGTTTTCTTCTGATATCTTTGTTTGTTTTTAATATCAGTCTAATTCTGGCTTCATGGAACAAGATAGAGAGTGTTCCCTCCTCTTCTATTTTACGGAAGAGTTTGTGAAGACTTGGTGTTAATTCTTCTTTAAACATTTGCTGGAATTTGATGATGAAGCCAGCTGGGCTTTTCTCTGCCAGAAATGTCGTTATTACTAATTCTATCTCTTTACTTGTAATAGGTCTATTCAGATTTTCTAATTTTCCTTTAGTCAGTTTTAGTAGTTTATGTCGTCCTATGAATTTGTCCATTTTGTTTACATTATCTAATTTGTTGGCATACAATGTTCGTAGTATTCCCTTACTTCTTTTATTTCTATATTGTCTGTGGTGACGTCCCTTTTTCACTTCTGATTTTAGTGATCTGAATCTTCTCTCTTCCTTCTTGGCTAATTTAGGTAAAGATTTGTCATTATCTCTGATCTTTCCAAAGAACAACTTTCAGTTTCATTGACTATTTTCTATTGTCTTTTTATACTTCATTTATTTACCCTCTAATCCTTATTATTTACTTTCTACTATTTGCTTGGTTTTTAATATTTTCTTCTATTTCTAATTTCTTAAGATAGGATGTTAGTTTATTCTTTTGGGATCTTTATTCTTTTTGAACATGGGTATTTACACCTATCAATTTCCCTCCAAGCACTTCTTTTGCTGAATTTCATACATTTTGGTATGTTGCATTTTCATTTTCATTTATTGCCAAGTATTTTCTAATCCCCATGTCATGTCTTTTACCTATTGGTTAATTAAAAAGTTTAATGTTTAATTTTCATATATTTGTGAATTTCCCAATTTTCTTTCTATGGTTAATTTCCAATATAATTCCATTGTAGTAGGAGAATGTACTTTTTAATGATTTCAGTCATTTTAAGTGCTTTGAGGCTTGCTTTATGGCCTATCATATCATCCAGACTGGAGAAAATTCCATGCACAGTTTGGATGAAAGTGCATTCTGCTGATTTTGATGCAGTGTTCTATAGATATGTTAGGTCTATTTGGTTGATAGTTTTGTTTAAGTCTTCTGTTTGCTTGTTGATCTTCTGCCTAGTTTTCCTATCCATTACTGAAAGAGGAGTATTACACTTTTTAACTATTATTGCTGAATTGTCTATTTCTCCCCCTAATTCTGTTAGTTTTTGCTTCATGTATTGTGAGCTTCAGTTGTTAAATGCATATAAGTTTATAATTTTTATATCCTCCTGATAGATTGACTTATCATTATGAAATGTCCCTCTTTATCTATAGTAATGATTTTTGTTAAAGTCTCTTCTTCTCAATATTAATATAGCTACTACAGCTTTATTTTGGTTATTGTTTGCATGGTACATCTTTTCCCATTATTTTACATTTAACCTATTTGCATCTTTGAACATGAGATGTGTGTCTTGGAGATAGTATACAGTTGGATCATTCTTTTTTGTTTGTTTATGTTCTATATTGTGCCAATTTCTGGAGTGATTTACAGACTTACATTTAATGTAATTATTGAGAAGATATGATTTACATCTGTCATTTTGCTATTTATCCTCTCTATATATTACGTCTGTTTTGTTCCTCTATCCCACCATTGCTGCTTTACTTTGTGTTAAATAAATATTTTCTAGTATACAATTTTAGTTATCTCATTGTTTCTTTTGCTACATTTTTTTGAGTTATTTTCTTAGTAGTTGTCCTAGGGATTGCAATTAACAATTTAAACAATCTATTTGCATTAATGCCCACTTAATTTCAATAATAAACAAAACTTTGTTCCAATATAGCTTCATTCCCTTCCCCTGCTTTGGAATTACATCTTTATACATTGTAAACTAAATCTACATGGTTTTATAATTATTGCTTTATGTTATTGTCTTTTAAATAAAATAGGAGATGAAAAGAATTATAAACAAAAATCCATTTATGCTCTCTTTGACACTTACCAAGGTACTTGCCTTTACTGATACTCTTTATTTCTACGCGTGGACTTAAATTAGTGCCTTTTTATCCTGCCTCTGAAATTACAATTTGCAGTCTATTTCTTCACATTAGCTGGCTTGTCATCACCTAATGTCAATTATGTTAAATTCTCTGAGAAGAGTGTTGGAGGTTAAAGGGCAGTAGAAGAAACTGTGAGAGTTGAGATGAAGAAAGTCTTTCAAATTTGGAAAGACTTTGGAAAGTTGAAATTTAGTTTCTGACTCAAATATCTATTACAGTTCACCCCCTAGTTTGTCACACAGTACCAGACATATAGTAGATGCTTAATAACTATTTGTGAATAAATTAACATGAGTCCACATGATGATTAAGATTGAAGTGTTGAATTATGTGAAGGCTAGAACTGGAAAGAATGCTGACAGATGTCACACAGGGTCAAGTAAACTAAGATAAATCACATCTTAAAAAGAGGAGTTTTAGAGAAGAGTCTGTAGAATTTCTAGACTGAATGAGTCCTCTGAGTCACATTGTCAAAGAAAGAGAGAATTTAAGACATTGATTATAGCAAAACATTGGATAATTCTTTTAATGAGGCTTAAAGTTCTTGAGAAAGTCAGACAAGGACACACTTTGCTCCCTAAAAACCATATACTTAATAATTCCAAAGTATGTAGCAGAATCCATGCTTCTCCTTCATTTTAAGCAAGTAGGACAGGCCCTCCATGTGATGGCTCACTTGATGTAGCCTATGGCAAACATGATGCCTAGGAACTCTGCTTATAGACATTAACAGTTGGAAATTGAGAGTTGCTCAAGCAGAATTCTACATAATCACTCATTTGGGGTTAATTTACTTTATTGTGGCTGCTAAAGTGAGCTCAGCTGAACTTGCCATTTTCCATTCCAATCTGTTTTGTAAATGATTTTAGTTTCACAGCCCAGGCATTTTACTGCAAATCTTCTGAATCATGTGGCTAGTACCAACCAGGACAATTCAGCAAAAGAATGTGGATTATTTTTGAACCTGTAATACAATTTTAAACTTATTTTAGAGTTTGACACATGGAGAACTATAAGCTTAAACAATGGATAAGTAAATTGGTTGGGGGTTGGTAGTTATCCAGTTATTCAACAAACATTTTTTGAATACTTTCTTTGTACAAGGTACTATGTTAAGTGTTGGGGATACAATGATGAACAAGACAGATTTAGGTACCCCCAAGGAGTTTTAAAGTTATGTCAGTCTGTACATAAATGAATAAGCAAACATACGCATCTATTACATGTAATGCACATGAACCAGTAAAAATATGGAACTAGGGAATGCTCTTACCATTGAACATTCCTAGTCAAAATCTCGATCTCAATCTAAAATATCTTTATCCTCAATGTTCATTAAATGCTTTTTCTCCATTAAGAAAATTTTCAAATTCTAATTTGTCTATTAACTTTTCCCTAAGTAACTGGCCAATGCATTCCCCTATGCTTCTGTATCTAAACTTTTCCAGCACTTTCTCTTATATTTCTACTCACTTTTTTTTATAAAGTATTTATTGAGCAACTGATGTATGCTAAGCATGTACTAATTGGAGGGATACAAGATTAAAGCTAGAGTATACTGTCTTCATCTTAGTAGAGTAGAAGAGATAGACAAATAAAAAAGTCATTATAATATTAATTAAAATTGCTAAGAAAGTAATCAAATACACTAATGCAAAACATGCTTGTTGTTTTAGAAATATAAACAGATTAGTTGTGTGGGGGAATTGGCCACCCCACGATATGTCTCTTTGGCATGAAGATTATTTGGGGCTGGTTACTTTTAAAAACTGCAGACAGGAAAGAAACTCTGAAAAGCAGAGTTCACTTACCCTTTGTTAAGAAACATTTACCTTGTAAAGGAAATCTCCATCTGCAAAGGTGTCTCCCTCTCTGTACAGGAAGAAGGGGGATGACCTTATCTCTAGAAACTCTTATCAATGCAGAAGGCAAGGACTTAAATCTGCATAATAACCTGACCCTTGTTCACTGTACTTGTCTGGTAATCTTCAGTAACTGACTCCCCCCATCCCCAACATCCTCCTCTGTTTTTAGCTGAAGATGATATTTAAGGTAGTGGCTTCAGCCATTTTGGTGAGTTGCTCAGGTTGCCTGAGCCTCTCCCGTGTATACATGTTATAAAGCTTTGTTTAATTTTCTCCTGTTAATATGTCTTATGTGAATTCAATTTGTTCTCTGGCCAGGAGAACTCAGAGCAGGTAGTGGAAATGTTTTCCTCCCCTACAGTTGAAAGGCCAAATAACAGCATATACTAATATGGTATTTTATTTAACAAATACTTTCTATGATCTAGGCACTTGAATACATCTAATAAGTGTAACAACCCTGTGAGATAGATGCTATATAACCCCACTTTAAAGATGAGGCACAGAAATTGAAGTAATTGACAAAATTCATGTATCTAATAAGTGTTGGTACTGGTTGCATTTATAAAGTCATAAAAGAAATGGCTTCTTTGCAAAAATAGAAGAAAAGAGAAAATTTTGAAATTATGAAACATGCAGGGTTGAAACATGCAACGGTTGCTGATATCCAACCAGTAAAAGATGATCTTGAAAAATGCTTTGAATAAGCAGGGCTGAATAGGACCCAGATTAAGACTCATCCTCAGCTAAAAGATTGTGAAATCCTTTTAATGAATTAAAGTGACCAGAGTAAATCCTTTCAACTGGATAAAATACATCAGAGAAAACAGACTAAGAGGGTGGCTTTCTACAAGCCTCATAGGCTCAAAGTACTGGCAATAAGTTTGGAGAAAGATAGAGATGAACCTCTAAGAAATGTGGCATTTCAAGATACAATTTTCAAGTACAAGAGGCTGAGCTATATCCTTTGTACCACTACATGTGTTTGTTGGTGGTTTCCTTCCAGTCATCTTGATGCTTAAATGCTCCCTGCTCTGAACCAGATCCCCCTCCACCATGCCTTCCTCTGATCCTCCGGGCTTACAGATATTGCAGTGATTTTCACTCTGCATCTGACTGTGTCACCCCCTCTAGACTATGAATTCATCAATGGCATAGATTGGAGTTTTTAGCTTTTTATGAGACACGCATGCAAAAGACATATGATGAATATTTGATGAATGAGTAACCAACTGAATGAATACAAACATTCACTGACATGGCCAAACAATTACCTAACAATTTCTTTCCTCCCAAATCAGCAGCATAAACAGTTTCTAATATTCTAAATTCTGCCTGATTCTTCTACTATTGTAAAAAACAAAATAAGATATTTGAAGATGGAGATTTAACCTATCTGTTAAAAACAGATTACGTAAATCTCATCAAAAATACAATGTTCTAGACTCACAGTCTAGGGAAACTTTAAAGGAATTTTTATTTGCCATTCCTTATAAAAAGTAAAATTAATTATATTAGTCCTGGACAAAAATTAAGTCAATTAATCTCAGAGGTTTAAGATTTAAAGTTATTACAGTGGTTTATAAAATATGTTCCCTAAATATCACTCTAAAAAAAATGCCTAGATGTATTTGCATGGCTAGGGACTCATTATTTTAGCAGAGCACACAAGCTTTTGCTAAGCATATCATGTTCATTTAATCCACTCTTAAATTTTGTTTTTAAGCACTTCCTAAAGAAAACACACGGAAATTATTTGAAGTTACATACCTGTCGGCACCAGAGTTTACGAAATATTTGCAGATAGGCCAATACCATAAGACACAGCGGTGCCATGTATGTCACCAGAAAGAAACAGATATGATACATCTTGGGGTAAATTTCACCTGGAATAAGAGTCAAAATAATAAAGTCTTATAATTCATAGATCTTTTTTAAAGATGCATCTGTCAATATTTTTGCTTCAAAGTACTCATTTACCTTTCATATTACTTCACTGGCCTGTTATGTACACAAAAGGAAAAACAGCTTACAATATTTAACTACTTACATTTGCTCAATACATGTGTATACATATACTAAATGTGAAGTCTTAATTTCATTTAATGTACTCAGGGAGGAATAGCAATTTGCTATTTCTTAATTTGTGCTGTCACAGTCTATCCAAAGTTGTGTTCATTTCCCAAATGGTCCTTTTTGTCTTGATTACTTGTGACTAATTAATAAAAATTAATTTGACTTGTCTTATAGTTGTTACAAGAAGTCACACGATTCTACCAAAACCTAATTACTAACGCTTTTGTTAATAATGGAAAGAGAAGGTAAACTCAGTTGATTCCTCCTCATTAGAATGTGTTTCCTAAAAAAGGAAAGCTATTCCAAGTTGTACGTGTAAATGCAAATGTAGAAAAATTTTGGAAAAATAAATACAATAAACATCTGATAATGATTATTTTTTTTGACTTACTAGAACTCAGATTTCCTAAGTATGTTGTGTATGTGTTTGTGTATATGTATGCATGCATGTATTTTTAATAAAAATGAGATTTTTAAGGCTTTTTAAAGTTAGTTTTCAAATCAATATGGGTATTTTTTTTGTATTCGTCTCACTTATTAGGCATTAGCATCTCTAGGATTGTAGCGATTTCTTGTTTATCACTAGTTCTATGTACATAGGTGATAAGTATCACAGATTAGGCGTTTATTACAGAGTCAATCAATTAATGAATGGCATTGTGGCTTAATATTAAGAATAATAATTGACAGCATTTATTGAACAATTATTCATTTAATTTGTACTGAATATGTTTCAAACATATCTCTGAGTTGAATATCCTGCCCAATCTTGATTTCATAGCCATATCTTCTAGAGTTGGTTGGGTTTAATATTCTCATTCTTCCTTCTAAAATTCTGTCTTCTTTCTTGGATAGATGTGTAATCTTTGGAGGGGACAGCAGGGTGTGTGTGCCACTAGAAGGTCTAAGAGACCAATTTGAGGTGTCATTTTTAGCTTCTCCGAGGCCCAGGTGGTTCACACCTTGCTCATCAGTTTCTAACTTCCTTTCAAGTTATCCTGTAAAACAGCCGAGTTACATAAAAAGTGATAGAATTCCAGCAGCCTGACTGGAGAAATAACAAACAGCCTTTCCTCTGAAGTGCTACAGCCTGAGCAGCATTTGGCCAGCCAATTTCAAAGGAACTGGAGAGTGACCTCAGCACTTCTCAGGCACCTGAGTGGCTTTGAACTTTTATTTGTTTTGATGAAGTTGTCACATGAGCTTCCCACATAAAAATATACCTTTGAAGCTTACATACTGGTGAAGCCCTGATGTCTGCATCAGACTAAATTGAGTGAGTGGAGGAGGGTACATTTGATAGGTTAATTTTTTTTCTAACTGCAGCTACAGATACCATCACTGTGACAACGGTTTATAGTTTTAAACAGATGGGAAGAGAGCTCATTCTACCGTTCGGTGTATTTATGAATAGTTGCAAAATACGTAGTTGACTGGCAAATGCATATGATGATAATGACTACCTACACAGAGAAAAGTTGATCAAGCAAAATTATGCTTGCAGGCTAGGCTCCATTGTTGTAATAAAGAGTTTATTATAGATAACTGGGGAAACATGATAGTCTGAAATTCCTCATTTCATGCTTACAGTCTAAGCTAATTTAAAACCCAGAAATGCCATTGAAATTTTAAATTGTGTGTATTGAAACTACCTTTGAAGTCTCTTTGCCCTGGGTGAGCAACGTCTTCAATATATTTTAAGACATTTTTATGTAACCTAGAATGTGGCTACAGAAAATTTGCTCCACTTAAGCATTACCTAAATTAGAAAACAGCAAATTAAAGATTGACAACCATTAAAAATCGGTGTCTTTACTAAGTAAAATCATCATAATAAACTAAATGTCTAGTGAGCAAAATGCTTTGAATTCTTTTATATTTTTCTTGAAAACATTAAGTGATTAACAATCCATTTAATATTCAAAAAGCTAATTTCATAGACTCTGATTTTGTGGATGGTCAACTCAATTTAGTATCACCTATTTTAGCCTTTATAATCATTTTAAGTACTTATGGGCTAATATTAAACCACTTTCACATAGCTTTTCTAAATGACTTCTGAAGGCTGAGTTTAGATTTTTTGGTATTCAACAAAAATTCCTTGTTTTAAAAGAAATGTCCATGCTAGAGCTAGCTAATAAAATGATAGAGGTTGAAATGAATTTTATGTATTTATATTTATTGCTCAAAGGTAATTAGAAAATGATGTGGCTATTTACTTAATCATGAGTACTGACGGGAATGCCTAGCTCGGCAGTCTTTTGGTTAGCAGGGGTTAATGCTACTTGACTATTCAGGGCAACATAAAAAAAAGTTCATAAAAGCAGCTCATGTAAATGAAACTAATTACCAAAATAGTTTAGAGATAATGCTCCTGACATACATTAAATAATAGGTGGGTATTTTATCTAATTTCCATCTCGATAAATTTAAAGGATCCCGACTTTTGAGTTAGAAGCTTAGATTTAGATATATTTGTCTGCTTCAAAATCTTGACCAACCAATTTAATTTGTGGCTCAGTTTTATCATGAATTAACTAAAGCATTCTGCTCCAGAGATCTTTAGGCTGTTTTCCAAATATAACTCACTGTATAGAAATTGCATAAGAGACATGTCACAAATGGTCCCAAATCCATCTTCTTTCCAAACAATTCTTTAGACTTCATACTCTACATTCCAGAAGCTACAAGTGTGGACCATCTTGCTTTCTTCTTAAGTGATGGGACCCATGGTGTGGGTTTTCTTGGTCCTTGGAACACCCTTTTCCCTGTCTGGAGAATTCCTGCTCGTCTTTAACGCTTTGCTGAAAGGTTAGCACCTCCTCTGTAAACTTGAATTCAGATGGCCAGGACTGTCTGTCCTCTCACTTGTGCTCCTAGCACTTTGTATATCAGTATATTAGAATGCTAATCCCTCTGTAAACATTTGTTTATTTGCCTTTCAGCCTCACTGGATAGAATGTGTTCCCTTAGGCAGAGTCTATTTCTCTCCAGGTTGGCACAATTCCTGGCATATCCTAAGTACTCAAGATGATGTTTGAACATTAAACAAATGGGACTTAAGACGCTTAAGAAATATTCCTACCATTTTGGAACTTTCCATTCATTTTGTTTTTGTCTGCACTGTTAATGGGGAAAGTTGAAAACACTGAAGATGATCCAGAGAAAGTACAGACACTTTCTGTTAAAGAAATAATGTTCTTAACATTAACATTTAATGTTAAAAGGGAACAATGTTACAAAGGAACAAGAAAAAAAGAGTATTTAACATTTGAGGTAATAGATAAAGCAAATTGTGCAATTTTGGTTTTTATAGGTCTTTGGATAATATATGAAATAATCCCAGTGTCTTTTAAATTTTATATTGCCATAGTGAAAGCATACGCCTAATTTTGCAGTTGCTGACTTTTTCCCTTTCCAGTGTGCCAATAAAAGTACCAAGGTAGGAATTAACATAAATTCAAAGATTCAAATACTTGAAAATATCAGATCCATAAGGAATCCTTTGCATGCACTGTTTTTTTGATACATTTTTCTAACAAGTTTAAATGTACAGCTTTCTAATAAACAAATTCTTTCATAATGTTTAAATTCCGTAAATATGAGCCATTGTTACATACTTATCCAGAAGAGGGCAGATTGTTCTCCAATTCCACGGGATAATTTTGTAAGTAGTGCGTGATATTCTGAAATGCAGGACTATTTTATTTCCTGTCATTCTTTGCTGTGTCCAGATTTGTGCCATCACCAGGCACTGATAAAAGCTTCCTTACTGATAGAAAGATTTCTGCTGTTACAGAAAAACTGCAAAGACTGTCACTGAAAGTTTTGAACCAAAGCAGCACAAGCACTCCTAATTTCTGCTTTTTTAAATTTAATTACCATACCTATGATGGGAAACCACAAAGGATTCCTAATTAATATAATTCTTAAATCATATAATAATTATGCCACTGGTAAAATTTATCAATTTGGTATGTTATGAATAGAGGAAGCAAATCTAGATAATTTGGCACAGAGAACATATGTCCACATACTCAACTCCAGTCATGTTCCTAGATAGGACATGGTTTAAAATGAAAAACTTCTGTTGTATTTGAAGCCACTAGGGAACTTGACACTTGAGGCAAGATAATGTACCATCTTATAAAATGCTAACCACTCCAGAATACATATTTGGATTTGTATAAATGAGTCCTTTTCATTTTAAAGAATTTAAGAAAAACTAACATAACCAAATCTGAATTGTGGAATAAGCTCCTCCTTTCTTTCTCTATCTGAAGACTAGAGAATAGTGCATAGCATTTCTAAGGGACCGAGACAGGTAGTTATTCTGCGAAACTATTTGGGATTTCAACTTGTTTTCATGCTTTTGCAAAACTATATTAACAAATTCCAATAAAATATATGAGGCCAGCTTTACAATGGTTATGCAAATCAAATGTTCAATCTGCAGCTATAATATCAATGTCAGCTTGTGGGCCATGATGTACTCACCACCCCAGCGTTCATCACACACTGTAAAGAGAGTGGTTTTATTGGCTAAGCCGGGGAGCATGGTGCTGCACTCCATGACAATGGCCTGAGGAATCATTATAATGCAGGAGACGATCCAGATGATGACGATGCTGTTCCGGGCCCGCTTGGCCGTGCTTTTAAACATCAAAGGGTGACAGATCGCATACCATCGATCCAAGGCAATGCAACTCAGGGTGAGGACAGACACAGACACTGACACGGTCTAGAGAAAAAAAGAGCATAGCAAAAGAGAAGCACCAGGTGTTAAATGGATCACTCGACATTTTTACCGTATTAGAAAGGTAATCACAATAGATAACCATGTTTGAGGTTGCCAAAAAGCATTTCATGCAAGTACTTTCTATTAAAAAAAAACTCCACCAAAAAATAGTATTGAAATATATTAGGAAAATATACTTCCTATTAAACATGAAGAAGATGCTATGAAAACATTACAATCTTTTTTATGCAAAATCTTCTATAATATGGCATTTTTTTAATAATTACTATCGTTATTTTGTCTTGAAACTTTTCCATTGATAGGGAAAATCACATCCTCAAATGGAAAAAATAAAACACATATATTTAGTCTGAACGGGAAATCTCTCTTTCACTTAGAGAGAATAAGAGGACATGTCTTTCTTTCGAATTATCATATAGAAATTTGATTGCAATTGCATTTAATTGGGATTTTTGAATTTTGAGTATCTCATTTCATATTTTCAGATAACAATGGCTATTTGTACACCAGTTCATTTCCAACATATTGCACCCAAAGGAAAGCGTGAATCATGTTAAAAGAGAATTCTGTATATGGATCTCCTTACCGTAGTTTGCTCATTGCTAGTATAAACAACTTGCCTTTAAAATCCAAATAAGTTCACCTCATTCAGATTTCCATGTAATTAACAACACCACAAATGATACTTGAACTTGGAACTTAAGGAAATAGTAAAGAAATGTGTTAAGTACACCTATACCCACACGATCAGTTTATGCAGTTATGTCTACTGGAGTCTCCTATACCGGATGAACCACTGATTCTGGTACCACTCTCCAAATCCCATCTTTAAAAAAGAAACCTCATTCTCCTTTCTGTTATTTTTTTATTAGAGATTTGTATTTCCTTTCCTCTCAGTAATTATCACATAGTACAATTATTTTGTTTAATACATTTGTTTATTTTCTGTTTTCTCTATTGGAACAAAGCTCTATGGCAGGAGGGGCTGCTATTATGTTGCTTGTTTTGGGTTTTGTTTTTTTTTCCCCACAACAATGTCCCCTGTACCTGGCACAGTGTTTGATTTGCTTAATAAATAGTTTTTTTAAATTAATGAAGAGTTGTAAGCCTCAATGTAAGGTATTAGCTGTGGTCCAGTCATCCTCCTCGTTTTCTGTCCTAGTTTTACTCATGCCATAACGTGGAAGGGCGGGAATCTCTGCTTCTTACATCAGGACCTTCCCGGTTGATGCATTGACTGTAGGTGCACATGGGTGGAAGAATCTTGGAGCCAGTGCTGCACAGGAGAAAGGGCTCTGGATAAGCATTAGCATGACCTATCTCTTCTCACGCTCCCACCAGCCAGCTGTGCAATGTGGGGTCACCCAGTTTACAGCTTTAGGCCTAAGGTGTATGTATTGTCATTTTTTCTCCTGAATGAGTGGAATCGACAAGATAAGATTCTTGCCACTCTCATTCGTTTGACTCTTTCTGAGAAACTCAGCAGAGTATAATTGGAATCAATTCTGCATCCAGGTTTCCTGGGTATGAATCCCATCTCACTTCATAGATGTGTGATCTTGGGTGAGTTATTTAACTTCTCTATGCCTCAGTTTTGTCATCTGTAAAACTGGGTGATAACAGAACACAACCATGGAATTGTAGGGGAATCAGTTGAGATGTGAAATGCCTAGCCCAGGGTTGGCACACACATGCTGTGTGCTTGTTGTTTCTCACTTTGCTTATGGTGATGAAAATGATCCTTACACTATTAGTTTCCTCTTCCATCCTCAAGCTTTTAATAGGAGCAGACTGATTTTTGGTGAAGAATAGTCATAGGAATCACAAATAAAGGTATAAACTATGCTAAATTCTTGGAGGTTAACTACATTTTAAGTGTAATCTTAAAGTGCTGAGCTCTATCAGAGTTGGCTTAGGTTGGCTGATGATTCTTGGGAATTCCATGGCACTATCTTAGAGTGCATTCAAGTCTCCTTCTCGAATCAATCTCCTTTCTCTCCCAACCTCCATTTCTTCTTTCCCTGCAAATATGCCAAGCACCCTGGACCCCACAATACTATTGCTAATTTGAGAATAGAACTGTGGCAGTCTAGATCTGCATGGTTGACTTTTCACAGTTGCTGGGCCAGGGCTATATTCATCCAATCTAGCAATTAGAAGTGTAAAATGTTCAACAAGGCTGAGTGATTTACTATTCATGAATTCTAATCTACATGGGTGAATGGGATAGAAGTAGCATGGTTCAAATTCAAAAGTCATTTCTAGTATTTCCCTCTATTATTAGACAGTAATAATGAATTCAAAACACTTCATATGAAAGACTGCCATCCAGTGCCAACAGTGAGCCAAGGTGCGATGCCTTCTCTGTTTGTGGCAACATGAGAGAATATGCTGGTCTGGTTAATCTAACAGCACAATCCATTGAATGGACCCTTGGCAATCAATAATTTAATATTCAATGTTTGATTACTATATTTGCTGCTGTATGGTACACACACATCCAATTTATAAGATTTTCTTGGCGGGGACGTAAAATTGCGTCTTATCATAAGTTACTATAAATGAGAGTTTGTTGCCGTTTTTCACTTCTAGGAGTGTACTTCTGGGTACTTTTTTCATTTAGATGTTGATGCAAACTCAAATTGACCTGATTGTAAGTCATTTGAGAAATGAATCTAGTAGGGAGTATGAATGTTGTGAATGAAGTAGATGAGATGATGTGAACTTCTCCTGCTGTCAGGCGCTTGACCTCTCACCCATATTATGGGCACCTTGTGGTCAGGGAAATGTTGAAGATTTTCTCCGGCAGAGAATGAGTCTGTTTTATGCTACACATAGATATGACAAAAGGAGACCCTCAGAGATCCATGACAAGTAGAAATGGAAAGTTTGCCATATCACAGATTTGAATGACAGGTCCTAATAGACTGGAAGGTAGGACAGTGTGACTGAGAGAGCGAGGGATCCTCTCCGACCACCCAGCACGCACCACTCACATCTCAGTTGGCTTTTGTTCTTCTTTTCCTAGTATTGCCTGTGCAGAGCCTCTTCTGCACTTAAAAAAGAAAAGTTGGGCCAGCCCGTGGCCCAGTGGTTAAAATTTGCACACTCCACTTCGCAGCCTGGTTCGGATCCTGGGCAAGGACCTACTCCACTATCAACCATGCTGTGGAGGCATCCCACGTACAGAATAGAGGAAGTCTGGGACAGCTCCTAGCTCAGGGCTAATCTTCCTCCAGCAAAAAAACAGGAAGATCAGCAATGGATGTTAGCTTAGGGTGAAACTTTCTCACCAAAAAAAAAAAAAAAGTCACTCTGTAAAAGTAGCCAACTACTCTTGTGTAAGAAAAATAAAATATATTATAATTTCCCAAGAAATTCATGATAATTATTCAGCAAATTGCCCAATAAATGTTAATGGCCTTGGATTTATAGAATTATTAAAGTTACAAAAGCATTACTTTAATTATTCAGCTAAGCTTTATTATATCTGTGAGATTTTGCAGATTTTTGAGCATATGCCGAAGGGTTGTAGTGTTTCACTCATAAATCTAAAGGTTGTATTCTGTTTAGAAGAAAGAGAGCATATAAATAATAGAAAATGAGTAAGTATCCAAAGAATCTTTAAATGAAACTTTAAACACTCATCTTTAAATGAGTATTTGGTGATATGTTTTTGATTATTCAGTAGGACATAAGCATCCTATCAGGGACAAAAGCAACCAGTTTCAGAACACCACAGCTAAGGGAAAATGTACTCCAATTTAAGTGATTGGCTTCTTGCCCATTGGCACTGTTCATTCTATTTGGAAAAAGTCTATAGAAAATGGACAATAAATATTGATAGAATTTAGAGATACTAGCTTTACCAGTGCACCCATAGTTTTGCACATTTACAACTTTCCATCAAGAACTAACGTTGAATGAGGTAATGAATGGACCTAGTCTGTTCCATCTGCCTCAGATCTTGTGGTTACTCGGTAGCTTTCTCCTTGGCTGATGGAGAAGGGGATCAACTGAGGAGTTAACTAGAGTGGACTTTGTTTACGGAGAAGCAGATAGAATCTATCAGAAGATGAAGATGATCCTTCAGCTGTAGGACTTGTTAACAAGTTGTGCAGTGTGAAAGAATATTGTCAATAACTTTAGGAGCATCATGTCCTGCACTCCATGCCCAGCATTGCTCACTGGTTGCCCTCTCGAGGATCTGTCGAGTGCTCGTAGGAGAATCTGGAATGCCAGGTCTATAAAAAAGTATCACTGTGGATTAGAGCAGGACTGCACCTACCACAGGGTGATGCATCCTTCCCTCATTACCCCACTGTCTACTGGTGGGGGGAATCTTCTGGTTCATAGAGAGAGCATGAAATATTTTCAGCTAATAGAAGATTCTGAACAACTGAAGCCAGCTTGAAACTTAAGAGGATCTCCAAAATTTCTCCCTGGGTGGTTACTGGAACCAAGAGAAACAAAAGTCTTGCTGGAAGTACCATAGATGGTGAAATATTAGAATTCTCTGCTATTTATGATTTCCCCAGTGTCTCCATGCAAACACCATAAGATCCATTTCTAACTGATTATTTACTGTGAGGATAATTTTCTCTGTTGCTCAATGTACTATTTCTCTCAAAAATTTTGCTACAGTTTATTTTGGTAACCCATTCATGGTTTTCAGCCGACTGACATAAACTAAACTTATAGTTAAACTTCATATTTGCAACAAAGCTTATAACTTCCATGGCATTTTTCATTTACTGTTCTACCAATGATGTCTGACCTAAAAAATTATCACTTCTCTTTATAAGAGGTCATTGAAGAACTATCGAGAAAAACATCTCTCTGTAACATTTTAGATCCAAAAGCCTAATCAATGTAAGTTTTAGTAATGGGCTTTTGTGGTCTCCCCCAACTTTTGTTTTTGTTAAGACTTTATTTTTTGGACTACTTTTAAGATCACAGCAAAATTGAGGAGAAGGTACAGACATTTCCCATATACCCCCTGACCCCACATATACATGGCTTCCCCTATTATCAATATCCCCTACCACAGTGGTACATCTGCTGCAATTGATGAATCTACATTGTCACATCATAATCACCCAAAGTCCACAGTTTACTTTACAGTTCACTCCTGGTATGGTACATTCTATGGGTTTGGACAAATGTTTAACAATATGTGTCCACCATTATAGTATCATACATTATAGTGCCTTAAAAATTCTCTATGTTCTGCCTATTTATGCCATCCCTTCCAATCCCTGGCAACCACTGATCTTTTTACTTACTCCATAGTTTTGCCCATGCCAGAATGTTATATCATTGGAATCATACAGTATGTAGCCTTCTCAGCTTGGCTTCTTACACTTTGTAACAAGCATTTAAGTTTCCTCCATGTCTTTTCATAGCTTGAGAGCTCAATTATTTTTTTTAGGACTGAATAATAGCCTACCGTCTGGATGTACCACAGTTTATTTATCTATTCATTTACCGAAGGACGTCTTGGTTGCTTCCAAGTTTTGTTAATTATGAAAAAAGCTGCCATAAGCATTTATATGCACATTTTTTTTTGTGTGGACATGTTTTCAGCTCCTTTGGGTAAATACCAAGAAGTGCATTCTGGACCATATGGTGGGACTGTGTTTAATTCTATAAGAAACCACCAAATTGTCTTCCAAAGTGGCTGTACCATTTTTCATTCCCACCAGCAATGAATGCTCCACATCCTCACAAGCATTTGGTATTGTCAGTGTTCCAGAATTTGGCCATTCTAATAGGTGTGTAATGGTATCTCATTATTGTTTTAATTTGCAGTTTGCTGGTGACATATGATGAGGAGCATCTTTTCATATACTTCTTTGCCATCTGCATATCTTCTTTGGTGTGGTATTTAAGGTCTTTGACCCATTTTCTAATTAGGTTGGTGTTTCCTTATTAATGAGTTTTAAGTGTTCTTTGTATATTAGGTAACGGTCCTTTATCAGAAATGTCTTTTGCAAATATTTTCTTCCAGTCCGTGACTTGTGTTCTCATTCTCTTTGACATTGTCTTTCACGGAGCAGAAGTTTTTAATTTTAATGAAGTCAGCTTATCAATTATTTCTTTGCAAGATGATGCCTTTGGTGTTGTATCTAAAAAGTCATCAACACACCCTAGGTCATCTAGATTTCCTCAGAACTATGTTATCTACTAGGAGTTTTATACTTTTGTGTTTTACATTCAGGTCTATGATCCCTTTTGAGTTACTTTTTGTGAAAGATGTAAGGCGTGTGTCTAGATTCATTTTTTGGCATACCAATGTCCAGTTGTTCTACCTGCACCAATTTTCATTACTGGAAGCATATTTTTATTTCCACCAAATATCATGGACACAGTCTAAGAGAATGGATGGAATAAGGACTGGTGAGTGGAGGATGGTTTCGGGAAGACAAGTAGAGAGTGGCCACCATTTCCCTCATTTCCAATTGCTAAAGGGAATCCATGTCCTTGAGTACTGTGGCTGTGGTTGTTAGCTTGGGAAATTTTTTTCAAAGGTTTTAGAGCTATCAGAATATAAATCAGAAAATTACTCTCTGAAAGTATTTGTTCTTAATTTCTCATAGGGCAATTAGTTATAGAAAAGCTGCTTTCACCATTGAACAATGAAACGTCTAATGATGATGAGGGTGGTGACTAACATTTATTCAGAACATACTATGTTTCCATAAAATCATCATTTTTCAGAGAGTAATCACTTTGCCAAGAGATTTATATAAATTATCTGAGTAAACTATTGTAACAACCTTAGGAGATAAGTGTAATTAAAATTATTATCCTTTTTAAATCGGTGAACTGCAAAGAGCTTATGTATTTGGCTTGATAGCATACAAATGGTGAATGCAGAACAGAGATTCCAAATCTAGCAGTTTGACTCAGAACCTGCACTAAAACCTGTCTTACTGTATTGCTTTGATCACATAGCTCTTAATTTCTCAGTACGAAATGAAACTACTTATAAAAACAGATAACTCTCAATTATTTGGGCTAGGAGAGGCTCAACAATCAATTTGTTCAAATTCTTTATTTTATAATCAGAAAATTAGAGATCAAAGAAGTGAAAGGTTTGTGCAGCATCCAATGATGACTTGAGGATTCTGTTGTTTTATTTTTGCCAAGAACTTAACTCATTTACCCAGAAAGTCTCAAGTATTATTTTTCTTAAGTTTGCCAATTTCTTAGGCAAGTATATTTCTTTCTTAGCTCGTTAGTTAATTTATTAGAGGGCCATGACTATAATTGAAAATAGTTTCAGAAGCCTTTGTGTTTGAACCAAAAAACTGTGAGAAAGAATTACCTGTAAGTAAGGAATCACTTTACAGAGGGACTGTCCAAAGAACCAGGTCTCAGTGATGTCCACAACCAACGTGGCTGGAAGGCAGGTGATGGTCACGAGCACGTCAGCCAGAGAAAGATTGACTATGAAGTAGTTGGTTACCGTCCTCATGTGGTGGTTTTTCCACACTGCCACACAAACTAATTTGGAAAGAAAAAGGAATAGTAACTGTTATGGATGAACGTTTGTGTCCCCCCCAAGTTTACATGGTGAAATCCTAACTCTCAATGTGATAGTATTAGGAGGTGGGCCCGTGGGAGGTGACTGGGTTGTGAGGGTAGAGCCCTCATGAATGGCATTAATGCCCAGATAAAAGGGACCCCAGAGAGATCACTCACTCCTTCCACCATGTGAAGATACAGAGAAAAGGCAGCTGTCTCTGAACCAGGAATCAGCCCCTCACCAGGCACTGAATCTGCCAGTGACTTGATCCTGAACTTCTCAGCTTCCAGAACCATGAGAAATAAATTTATGTTGCTTATAAGCCACTCAGTTTATGCTTTTCTCTTATAGCAGCCCAAACTGACCAAGACAGTAACTAAAGAAAGAAAATATGTACTGATGAAGAAACACTGCCAAGCTAATTAATACGCCTATAAAATCTACAAATAAATATTGAACAGGAAAGATAATTGATGGCTGTGCTGTGTCTTCACTGAATCAGTCAATCTGTGTGGAAGCTAAATACATGCTTAACGTCAGTTCATTCACCACACAATGCACTTCTCAATGGATTATAAGGCTGTGTTTACTTTTACTTGGTTCTGAATTGTAATTCCCAGAGGTTAAAGAACAATCTTCGATTCTTCTTTCTGTTCCCTCAGTGCTCAGCATGTAGGAGACAGTCAAGAAATTTTTACCGAATTGAGATGAATCAGGAGCTAGGTATTTTCAGTAAACTGTGGTTTGCCTCATCTATGAAGTTCACCCTTATCTGCTCACAAACCCTGCATTTGGAACCTTTAAAAGATGAAGAGGTTTAAAAGACAAAAGTCAGTAATTATTTAGCCCTTATTATTGCCAAATACTGAGCTAGATGGTTCATATGCTTGGATTGTTTAGTTTTGATAACAATCCCAAGGGAAGACCTCATTACCAACATTTTATACATGAGGTAACCGAGACACAGGGAATTCATGGAACTTGTCTAAGGACAAATGGCTCACAAAGCACAGAACTACAGTCATAACTGGGATGAAACAGCAAGTGAAGGGCTGGTCTTTTCACCACATGGGTTGCCTTCCTTTGTGAAAATGAAAGAGTTATAACAAAGCACGTATAAATTCTAGAAACTCAATCTTCTCTCCTTTCTATTACTCTTAATGGCCTCCAAACACCAACTTAAATCAAACATACTTTTCAATACTTTCACAATCAGGCGTTCTTCACTGCCTTTCAGGACATCCTCACGTTTAAAAGCTGTGCTATCTCATTCAGTTGCTCTTTACGGAAAGAACATCCAGTTCCTTGATTCTCTGTCCTCCTCCTGTCTGGTGTATCCAACGGTTACATAATCACTGGCTGCAGGATTCTATAGGTGTTAGCACTGCTGCCCACATTAATTGATGGCTTTGCTTCACTGAAAGTAGCTGTGAGTTTGCCTGGGGTATCATTAACCTGTCAGAGCTGTCACCTAGGCACCCAAATAATGCAGTGACTAGTAACCCTATATAGTGAAGAAATAAAAGCACATTTTGTTACACTTGTCACTGAATGAAGATTTCTTTTTGACAATTATGTACCATTTATTAAGAGTTTCATATGTTGAAAAACACTTCTACTAGCTCCTGAAGCTGAAATTACCCTTCAGTCACTAACAGATACTCATTTAATAAAATACTTGAATTTCTGAGGATTTAATTTTGAAAACTTCACATCTTCCTCTAACTCCAAAAACTCAAGTAAGCTTTATTAGGGTAAGCTACAATCTTTATTATCTGAAAATGATGCTACTGAATTATTTATTGCTCAGAAACTCTTGAAACCCATACACACACAAACCCATCCTGGCAGTTGACTAACACGTCATCACAGCTTGTTATGAGAAAATTGACAAAAGTATCCCACTGCTGATATTTGGTCAATAAATGGTAGAAATGGTATTATTTCCGATCTAGAAAAGAAAATAAGACTTTAAAAAATAGAACCAGTTCTAGCAGTGATGGGAAAACAGTGTTAACACATTATGTCCAAACAATATGAAAGCAAGTAAATTTTCAGCCAACACTTCTATGCTACTTGTTTTGCACCAGGCCCTGCTCTAAGCAATTTAAATTATTAACTAGGTTAATCTTCATAATAACACTGTAAAGTGATTACTATTACTATCCCTCAGTTTAACAGACGGGAAACTGAGGCTAGAGAGGTTATGGAACCCACCTAAGACAAATAGCCAGACATAGCTAATAGTAAGCACCAGAGCTTGGACTGAAATCTTATCTACCATGCCATGCATTCCATTATACCCTTTATGGAAGCAAAAGATGAAAAGGAAGACGCCACCCTCATTTGACAAGACTTTAACACAAGTTTGTAGAATTTTGGAGTGGGAGATCATCCAGTCTAGCTTGCCATCTGGTGAATATGTCACCTCTGCAACATCCCTGATCCATCCTTCTTGAACATTTGTAAGCGTAGGGAATTCACGACCTGCTAAAGCAGTTGAATTCATTTTGCAGTGGCTTTAACTACTAGCAGGTTTTTGTTTATCTTGAGTTGGTATCTCCTTCCCTTTCATTTCTGCTCATGGATTCTTAATCTTTCCTGGAACCCAAGGAATAAACCTTCTCTATTTTTTCTACATTGTACCTGTATTAGTTTCCTAGTGCTGCTGTAACAGAGTGCCACAAATTGGGTGTCTTAAAACAACATAAATTTATTACCTCACAGTTCTGGAGGCTGGCAATCCAAAATGAAGGTGTCAGCAGGGCTAGGATCCCTCTGAAACCTACAGAGAAAACCTTCCTTGACTCCCTCCTAGCTTCTGGTGGTTTGCTGGTTATCTGATATTCTTCGGCATGCAGTTACCTAACTCCATTCTCTACCTGCATCATCACATGACATTCTCCTCTGTTCCTGTCTTCAAATCGCTGTCTTCTTATAAAGTCACCAGGTATATTGGATTAGGGGCCCTCTCCACCCCAATAAAACTTCATCTTAGCTAATTATATCTGCAGTGACCCTATTTTGAAATAAGGTCACATTCTGAGGTACGAGGGGTTAGCACTTCAACATCTTTTTTTGAGGGGACACAATTCAATCCATAATGATGTCCTCTGGCCCCTAAAAATTTATGTGCTTCCCACATGCAAAATCCATTCACTCATCACAACAGCCTCAAAGTTCTTAATCCATTCCAGCATCAACTCTAAATCCAAAATCTCATCTAAAACTGGTCTACATCAAGAATGGGTTACATTTGGAGTATGGTGTTTCCCAAGGCAAAATTCCTCTCCATCTGTGGACCAGTGAAACCTAGAAAATAATTGTCTTCTTCTAAGATGCAATAGTGGGACAGGCATAGGGGAGACTTTCCCATTCTAAAGGGAGAAATTGGAAGGAAAAAGGGGTCACTGGTCTAAAGCGAGTTTGCAACTCAGCAGGGAAAATTCCATTAGGTTTTAAGGCTTAAGAATAATTCTCTGTGGCTTAATGCTCTCTTGTCCTAGCTCAGCAGGCTGGTGGCCACAACCTCTCAACCCTGAGTGTTGGCCCTGGCCTCTGGAACCTGTAGGGAAATCTTTCCTTGCCTCTTCCTAGCTTCTGGTGGTTTGCTAGGAATTTTTGGCATTCCTTAGCTTGCAACTGTATAATGCCAATCTCTGCCTTCATCACTGCATGGCGTTCTTCTGGGTCTCTATCTTCAGGTGGCCATCTTATTAAAGGACGCCAGGCATATTGGATTCAAGGCCAGCCCTGCTCCAGTATGACTTCATCTTAACTAATTATATTTGAAATAAAGTTACATCCTGAAGTAGTGAGGGTTAGGACTTTGTCATTTCTCTTTGTGTTGTACAACCCATAACAGTAGTCATTCAAATATTTAAAGACCACAGCTGTGTCCATACCCCAACCCTCTGCCTTCTCAGGCTAAATATCTCCAGAATCCTCGCACGCAACTGCAGCATTTTGCATGCCACCTCACCCTTTTATTCTGTACACACTCCAGATTATCAGTAAATGATCCATCTGTAGCTGCACACACATTTCCAGGTGCTGCCTAACCAGGGCAGCAAAGAACTGGATGATTATTTTGGTCAGTATCTCTCTATTAAGACAGACAGAGATCTTATTAGCTTTCTTTACAGTCAAGTCATACATTTTGGATCGCACATATATACAATTACTAGAAATTGGTTCCCTGGTGTAGATATTTCTTTACCATTGAGTCTTGGGGCTAAAAAAAGAAGGGAAAAAAAGAAATCTATAAAGAAGATTATTGTGGCAATTGGAGAAATTTGAATTTGGACTTCATATTAGATAATATTACTGTGCTATTTTAAAATACCTTAAGTATGGAGTTCACATTATATACATTCCAATATGAAGACCACAGCTATGCCTGTGTCTCAGGACTTCACTTCTCTGGGGTAAACAGCATCAGACCCTTCACAAATAATAGCAGGATTTTCTCTCTCATCACCCTGGTCTCTTTATTGTGAAAATGCTGCAGACTACCGGTAGATCTCTCTAAATGAGTATCCAGAATCACACACACATCTTCAGCTGCATCTCTCCTAAATTTGTGCTGAACAAATATCCATTTGTTCAATCACCCATTCAAAGCATTAAAGGCCCAAGGTGAACACCACTTTCTCCTGATAGGACATCAAACTTATGCAAAGTTAAACTCACCATCTTTTCCTATATTCTCAGTCTGGATTTTATATTTCTCTGAAGTATAAGGACCTTCCTTTTTCTTCCCAGTACCTATGTTTGAAATCCCCCCAATATCTCCTACGTCCATAGTTTCTTATTCCTACTGCAAATACCCAGATTGTTGAACCATTAGCTACAGTATTGCAATGACCCTTCTATTAGTTCTTCCTGTACCCTGCCTATCTTTACTTCTACCCATTTCAACAGAATCTCTCCTTTCCTCCATCATTAAGTACAAAATCCTCAAATAGTCATTCTACTATTAAATTCTAGTTGAACGTTCCCCCGTATCTTGCAATGTTGCCCATAAACTGGGCATTGCTAATGCCATTCATCTGTTTGGAAATAACCATACTCCATTTCAACCCCTTTTTGAGCTACTTAAATCCTACCAAAACCATCCCAAACCAATCAAACCAAAAAGTTTCTGTTTCACAAAATCTCTCTTAATTAGCCTAACTCCACATGACTTCTTTCTTTTTAAAAATCCTATTACATGTTGTATCTTTCCTGGTCACAAATCATATTCTAAAATTATTATGGATTGTTATGGACATTTGTTTTTTGTTTTCTTATTTCCCTACTGGTACAACGGCTGTTTATCATTTTGAGCTGGGCTTTTTCTTCCTCCTACTCTTCTTGGTTTCTATAGCTTTTCTCCCAATACAAATACTCCCTGGAACATACTTTGCAATAAGTGAACATTCACGGCATTGATTTGTTTGTAATTACAATATGTTGCCACCATGGGCATGGTACATTTACCCACGAGCTTCTTGAAAAGGAGAGAAAAACCCCAACGTCTGAATAGCGTGTTTATTTTCTTCATTCCTTTGGACAAAGTCTGACAGATGACAGAGAATTTAGTTGCTTGTCAATTATTCTCTTGGCTCTCAATTCTCCATACACCACTTTCTGATGAGCTTTGGAAGGTCCCTACACATGAACTGGGTACTACTCTTGAAATCAGTTCTCTGAATAATCATGATACTCTGATATTAAAGTCCATTTGCAGCTAGTCCGCATGTAAGAGTGTGCCTCCATTGTCCAGGAACAACTGGGGACTAATTGAGCACATGGGGTGAAAGGAGATAACAGGAAGTAGGAATGCAGTCAATGAAGCTCCACCTCCAATACAGACTTTATTGAAACCCACATTTCTGAGATGCAGAGGTGCCAAGAAGATAAAAATTCATTTATTCCTTTCTCTCTCACCCGCTCATTTGGTTTACCATCTCTTCTTCTGTAAGAATCTGATGACAAAGCTCCTGTCTTTTCTCTGCAGAACTGACAGATGGAAAAGTGCCTCAAACTCTGTGGGAACATCTGCAACTTGTGATGCAAAGTGGGATATTTAAAATAATATATAGATATAATCTTCAGGAATAACCTAGGCTATTTTCCTATTGTTGTATGGGCCGAAGATTAACTGACTTTCAAATGGGAGAGGAAAATACTAGTTTAAAAAATGTCTTTGCCATTTTAATCTGCACTTATAATAAACTGGCTTTTATTTTAATATCTATCAGATCCATTTATGGACAAAGTTACTTTCTCTGTCAAATCAATACTTTCAGTTGGAGAAACATAGACTAAGGTGATAGACTGTTAATCTGTTGGTGATACGACTTAAGAACATGTACACGACACAGGTGATATTGCATCTCTCATTAAACATACACTTAGGTCTTGAAATGTCAGCTAGTTGATATTATGATATCAAGAAGTGACTATGCGTGGTGTATAATTAGTGTGTTACCAAGTATCTTGAAAAGATCTGTACTAAGTATATCAATTTTATATTAAGCATTTTCAAATTTACTTAATTTTTGTAACATTAAAACAAGGTATAGATGTTATGCTAAATGAAATAAGCCAGATGCAAAAGGACAATGATTGCGTGATTCCGCTGATGGAAAGTAGGTAGCGTTGTCAAATCCATTAAGATGCAGAGCAAAGTGAAGGTCTCCAGGAGCTGGGAGGAGGGGAGAATGGGATGTCATTGTTTAAAGGGAACAGAGTTTCAGTTTTGGAGGATGAAAATGTTCTGGAGAGGGATGGTGGTGAGGGTTGCCCAACAATGTGAACGTACTTAATGCCAGTGAACCGTACACTTAAAATTGATTAAAAACGGTAAATGAAAAAAGGGAATATACAATGGAAAATAAAACTTTTGAACCAATAATGATGTCACTCAAAAATCTTAAACACATGTGGCCGGCCCAGTAGTGCAGTGGTTAAGTTCGCACGTTCCGCTTTGGCAGCCCAGAGTTTGCCAGTTTGGATCCCGGGTGTGGACATGGCACTGCTTGGCACGCCATGTTGTGGTAGGCATCCCACATACAAAAAAAGAGTAGAGGGAGATGGGCATGGATGTTAGCTCAGGGCCAGTCTTCCTCAGCAAAAAGAGGAGGATTGGCAGCAGTTAACTCAGGGCTAATCTTCCTCAAAAAAAAAAACTTAAACACAGAATGAAAATGCCAGGGAACAATCTTAATTACTCATTTTATGAATTTTTTAAAATCATGAACAGCTAAAACAGTGAAAGAAAAGACAATTATTTAAAAATACTATAAAAATTCACATATATAATTTATATTTATATGATGAATATATTTATATAAATAATAAAAATTAAAAATATATAGTAATTTATATAAATATATAAAGTAATTTATATTTATATAATTTGCATTTATACATATATATAAAACATATAAATACTATAAAAGTTCCAAAATATTAATGGTGGTGTCAAAGACAACTATGTGATTTTTAAATACAATTTCAATTATTTGTTTGTAAAATCAAAGTATTGTTGACAGTAACTTGTAATATTATAATTTAGACATCTTAATGAAAGATTGTGCAGTTTCTTGGTTTTGTTAACTACATATCCATGTATATCGATACATAAGATGACAACTCCTTGATTGTTATTTGTTATATTACACACATATAAAATGGTAAATATGTCAGGAAACAATGTAAAAACATAAGCAACAACTTTGAAAAACATCTTAAAAAATATTGTAATTCCACCTTTTGCCACAAAGTGTCACTGAAAGGCTTTGAAACTGCTTACCTAGTCACTTCAGGTATAAATTTTAAGAATTAATTGTAATATTCTTTATAATATAGAAAGAAATGTATTTATTTCAAGTGGGATTTTCTAAACAATCCTTAAGAAAGGATAAAATGGTCACCTTCTAAATTAAATACAAATAAGTGAGTTAAGGTGAAATAAAACGATTTTTCTAAATGGAAAACAACAGCAAAGAAAGCAATGGAATACACTTGGAAGGCAGACTATATTCAACCCCCGTAAGGAATCTATCTTGAAAGCAGGTCATGGAGTAGAGTCATCCAGAATCATGACACTGTGCAGATTTAAGAAGCAGGGCAGTTGGGACTGGCCTGGTGGTGTAGTGGTTAAGTTGGTGCACTCTGCTTCCTGGCCCAGGATTCGCGGGTTCAGATCCTGGGCACAGACCTGCATGCTGCTCACCAAGCCATGCTGTGGAGGTGTCCCACATGCAAAATGGAGGAAGATTGGCATAGATGTTAGCTCACCCACAATCTTCCTCAAGCAAAAAGAGGAGGATTGACAATGGATGTTAGCTCAGGGCCAATCTTCCTCACCAAGAAAACAAACAAAAAGAATCAGGGAAGTTGACTATTGGTGTAGTCCTAAAAAAAGTAAAACAAATTCTCCTCAAAATCCTGAGGTATTTTCCTTTTTCCCATCTTCATTTCATCCCACCACTTGGGCCTTCACCCTCTTTTCTATTGTTGATTTTGCCTCCTCCTCTTCCTGGGCCAATATGCCAATCTGCCTGACTTGATGTCCCCTTCTCCACCCCAACACCTTGGCAAGGTTGTCTGTGAATGTCTTTCTGTGCTCAGAAGAACAGCAGGTAAACATGCTACTTCCTTTTTACAAGTCTGACAGAGGGACACTGCCAAGAACCACATTTGTGGCATAAAATTTGCCACCCAAAAGGTTATATTTTCTCACGAAAATATAAAAGTCTACAATTTGAGAAATATGTTTTCATTGGCACCTGCTCATTATGTTAACATAGGCAGTAATTCTCATGGAGACTAATGATGTCACTGTGGTGTTGACACCAGTGAGGCAGTGTGGGAATAATGAAGACACCACAATTAATAATTCATCTGGGAAGGGATTTAGAAAGACAGTATCTTCACACACGGAAATGTGCAGGGAGAAACTGCGCATAGATGAATGTTATGAAACAGAAACGCAAAGGAGATAATAATTCAAAGGAATCAAGTCCAAAAAGTTTTTTCAGAGAGGAAAAATATAGTGAGGAAAGTGAGAAACTGGGCTTGGCTTATCAGCTCTCTGTGAGTGGCACGATTCCTCTCGGGGGTGCTCAACCTCCTCGGTGCCAAGGCTTCTGTACAAGAGCTGCCCCCGACCACAACAGCCCTGTTATTAGTAGGTATTTCTAGGGCTTTAAGCTGGCCTGTGGACAAGGTTAGAAGGGTGGAAGGCTCCATGGCCTTAGCATCTGCAGCTCTAGTAATGGCTACATCTAGTAGCTGTAATTTCAGTTCAATGGAATTTGTTTAAGGGGGAAATATTAACTTCCTGGTTACTCATGTCTTTTCACTCTTTACAGGTAAATCACTACAAGGGCTTGTCCCCAGTGCAGGCTCTCAGAATTGCGTCTGGATCTCTAGCCTGCCCTCAGAGCTGTTCAGCGACATATGGTCAGTCCTCATCTTCAATCCCTTTACACTAATGAACACACCCAAGCAAACTATCCTTCTCATGACTTTGGCTTCTGTTTATGTTACTGCCTGCAATGAACTTATTTTTTGGTCTCCTTTGCAGAAAAACTCTCCCTCTTTCATCCTTTATATTCTCCAATCCTTTTGGTTTTTTTTCTTCCTTCTTTGTTATTATTTACACTCACAACTAATTCTCATTTCTAGCAGACTAATTCCCAAAGTTTTGACTCTGGTTCTTGGCTCTCTCTCTTGCTTTCCACACCAAAATTTGTATTTTTCCATTCTAGATGTTGCATCTTTACTTCATACTTAACTCATGAATCATGAAATGTATATATATCATGTTAAAGCATTTGGGCATTGTCCTGCAGATTATGGAGAATCACTGAAGGATTTTAAGCAAGGTAGCGACAAGATCCTTTCTCTATTTTTCAAAGATGACTTAGGGGGACTGTGGAAATTATATATGCTCTTAAACTGGAAGCAGGGGGACCAATTTTGAGACTGTTTTAGGCTTCCAAAGAAATAAGAGTATGACAAAAGAATGGGAAAAAATGAGCAAATTCAAGAAATAATAATGAGGTTGAAATATAAGGCCTTGCTGAGGGATTAGATAAGAGGATGAGAAAATGAGAAGAGCTAAAGATGATTACTGGGAATAATGCTTAGGAGCTGGGGAGAAGCTCATGTTGCTCACTGAGCTATGGAATAAAGGAGAATGAGGTGGATTCATTTGAAAGTAGGGGTAGAAGATGAAGAATTCCATTTTGTATACGTGAGTTGGAAACACTTATGAGTTATGCCACTATCACTAGACATTTGGCATTTCGATTTATGGGTTGATATTTGAGGAGATACATTTCAGTTACAGGTAAATATTTGGGATTCATCAGAACAGAGATAGTGATTAAAGCCAGTTGAGTGGATAAGATCACCCAGGGATACAATCAGAGTAAGAAGAGAAGAAGGTGAGTCATATCCAGGGGGCTGTGCAATTTCAGCCACATATTCTTGGTTGGCAAATATCCAAGAAGTGCCAATTTTCCTCAGAAGGACTAAATTACATAGTAATGAAGGATAGATAGGTTTTACTATTACAAAATAATTTGCATTTCTGGTAATGGCAGAAAAACTTGCTGCAGAGCAAACCTCCCATCTAAAACAGCTAGAAGTGTCACAAATCTGTTTAAGATATTAGAAAGCTACCAAGGCAATGAGGATACCAAGACACTGATATCCTGGAGAAAAGGAAAGATGACAGATGTTCACCTGACGTTCAGCACTGTTTTTCTTCTCAAAGCTTTTGGCAATTTACAAGCACCAGGCAAGGACTGAGGAGAAAAAGCAGCAGCCAATAATATCACAAGCTGAGCAGGAACTTGAGCAGTCTTATTGAACAGAGGGCAACAATTGGAGCTCAAGGTCCATCAACTGGATAAACAACCTTGGCTTTCAGCTGCAGCCCCAAGGGGTGAACTCTAGCAGTGATGAACTTGAAGGAGACAAGCCCTCCTAAAGAAGGAAGTCCAGCTTCAAATGCCTTCACTACTGACTGGATATAGATTTCTGATCCAATACCAAGTGCCTGTCAAAGCAAAAGCAAATTCTCTATGGAAGAAGATAACATATCTAGAGCATCAAATATTTTCTACAAGTTTTCATATGAAATATCACTCATTCAATAAAAAATCATCAGGCATACAGGAAGGCAATACCAATATGACCAAAGTCTATAGAAAATAAATAATAATAAAGCTTCCAGAAATTTTAAAATAATTGGATTAATAAGTTCAAGAAATTGCATGATATTATGTACAATATTAATAAAGAACTGGAAAAATATTCAAAGAGAAATTGTGGAACTTAAAAATATGTTAACTGGAAACACAACAGATGGATTTAACAGGAGATTAGAGAGACAGAGCCACCTAATATCACTATCCAAAGCAATAGAAAAATATCCGAACTAAAAAATATAGAGAAAAAAGATTGAAAATGCAGAAAAGAATATGAGTAACACATGGTGCAAATTCTAAAATACATGTAATTGGATTCTCAATATGTGGAAAGTAGAATGAGGCAGAAACAATATTAAAAACATGTTAACCAAGATGAAATATTGTCCAATAATTTTTTAAAACTAATTAAAGGCATCTATCCACAGATTTCAGAAGTGCTACAAATCTCAATGAGGATAAATATAAGAGAAAACTATACACAATTACGTTATACTAAAACTGCTGAAAACCAGTTACAAAGGGAAAAATCTTAATTTGGGGCAAAAATGCATTACCATTAAAGCATCATAATGGAATCAATAGCTAAATTCTCAGAAGAACAAAATAAGAAGCTAAAGGACAGTAAAATAGCACCTTCAACATGCTGAAAGTAACAATCCAGAACTGTATATTCAATGAAAATATACTTCATAAGTGATAGTAAAATAAAATTGTTTAATGACCAAAAAAGAGCTGAAAGAATGTGTCAACAATATCCCCAAACTAAAGGGAGTTAGACAGAAATAAAATGATTTCAGCTGGAAGTACAAATGTAGAAAGTAGTAAAGAATAATGGAAATTTTAGATAAAATCAATTATGATTGAGTATATAAAATAATAATAAACATCAGTATCATCATGTATTGTGGAGTTTAAATAAAAATAGCAGAAAAGAAGGCAGGGGTAAGAGAAATTAAGTAAGTGTTCTGAGTTTACTGCAGTGTTCAGGAAGTCTTAAGAATAATAATTTCTATTAAAATGTATCATCAATGACATGTTGTCCTTTCTAGGAAGATCTTAAAAGAATAGCAAATTTGAAGCTAAGGAAGAGAAAAATAATTTTTTAAAAGGTGAAAGTCAAGAAAACCAATGAAACAAGGGGAACAAAGAGAAAACAATAATCTGATGATCGATTTAAACCCAAATATATCAGTAATTACATTAAATATAAAGGGATCTAAAACTCCAATTAAAATACCAAGATTATCAGACAGGATAAAAAGAGAACTCAACTATATGCTGCTTACAAAAATAAAAAATACTTTTAATAAAAGAAAGCAACAAAACAAAGTGCAAGGGTTTTGAATTATTTACCTTGCAAATATTAATTTAAACAATAAAGATGTAGCTAAATTAATTTTGGACAAAGTCGATTTTAAGGCAAGAAGAATTACTAGAGCTGAAGAGGGCAACCTTATCATGGTGACAGGATCAGTCCTCAGAAAGACATAACAATTCCAATCCGTAGTCTCAAAAACATACAAAGCAAAAGATGATACAACAAAAATGGGACTCATACAGGAACATTAAAACATATGTGAGTAACTGACAGAATAAATAGACAATAAAATCCATTTCATATTCTTGTAAGTAACAGACGACCTAACATATTTGTAAATCTCAATCTGTATCTACCTGGAACATTGTACCCCAAAACCGAAGAATACATATTATTTCAGAGTATGCTTAGTACTTGGATCAAAATTAACCATACCCTGGGCTATAAAGCAAGTCTGAACAAACTTTAAAGTATGGAAATCATAATGAATATCTTATTTGAACTTAGTAAAATTAAGCTAAACTTCAACAAAAAAAATGGAAAAAATCCCATAAATGTTTGAATTTTAAGGAATGCACTTCCAAATGACTCATGAGACAAACAGTAACTTACAGGATACATTAAAAGTATTTTGAACAGATGATAGTTAAAACACAAACAATCAAAAATCCATGAATGAAGCTAACATTATGCTCAAAAGGGTATTTATAGCCTTAAATCTATTAAAAAACAAATGCTGAAAATCAAAGATGTAAGTATTTATCTCAAAAAGTTAAAAAAAAAAAAAAGCCAGGAAATTAAAACCAAAGCAAATAGAAAGAAATAAAGAATAGAAATAATGAATAATATAATAAATATGCAAAAACTAGAACCAAAAAGCTAATATAGTTCTTTGTGAAAACGAGTAAAATTATTAACTTCATAGCAAGATGAATAAAAAAGAACAAGAGAAGTCACAAACCCTAAAACCAGAAATAAAAAATGAAACTTCACTACAGATCTTAATGTGCATTAAAGTATAGAAAATATAAGAAAATTTTGTTTTTAAAATTAAACATTTAGATAAAGCAGATAGTTTTTTTTAAAGATATAGCCCATCATAATTGATACAAGAAGAAATAGAAAATCTGAGATGCCTTATATCAATTTTTAAAGTTGAACCTATAGTTGGAAAAAGAACTTTCCACAGAAAAAACTTCAAGTCCATACGGCTTTGCTGATGAATTCTTCCAAACGTTAAAGAAATAAATTAAATTTTTCAAAATATCTTAAGGAATTAAAGCAAAGAGCACACTTCCCAATCTTTTATGAGGTCAGCAAAAACTTTGATAGCAAAGACCTGAAAAAGATATTTCAGGAAAGAAAGACATAAGCTCATAAACTCTTTTGAAAATAAATGCTAAAATCTTGAACAAAATGGAAAAAATGAAATTTGATTTCTACCTCACACCATACACAAATATCAATTCCAAGTCAATTACAGATCTAAATATGAAAGATCAAAAATAAATCTCCCATCATTATAACCTTAGGGTGGATAAGCGTTTCTTGAACAGATTCCCTCAAAAATATTAAACATAAAGGAAATGTTTGATAAATGAAACAAGCCTAAAGTTATACGGTCATCAAAAGAGTGTGAAAATACACGCCACAGAATGAGAGAAGATATTTCCAATCCTTTCAAATTTGAAAAATACCAATTTGCATAATTATCTCTTGTAGTGAATGGGCTTTGCTGCTATTGCTGTTAATATACTTTTTTTTGAAGAATGGCCCTGAGCTAACATGCTACCAATCTTTTTTTTTTCTTCTCCCCACAGCCCCCAGTACATAGTTGTATATTCTAGTTGTAGTTATTCTGGTTTGACCATGTGCGACACCGTGTCAGCATGGCTTGATGAGTGGTGCTAGGTCTGTGCCCAGGATCCGAAACAGCAAAACCCTGGGCCACTGAAGTGGAGAGCACAAACTTAACTACTCAGTCATGGGGCTGGCCCCTCAATATACTTTTTATTGAAGTATCACACATGGAAAAATGGACAAACCATAAATACATCACTAGACAAGGCGTAAACAGTGTTGTAACTACTACTCAGACCAAGAAATAGAATATGACCAGAAACCCAAGGGCTCTCTTCACATTTCTTCTCCACCAACATGTCCCTGCGACCAAAAGGAAACCCATATCCTGATTTGTAAGACCACAAGACTAATTTTTACCCATTTTTAACTTCATTTAAATTGAATCAAAATACATGTGCTATTTTGTGTCTGACTTCTTTCACTTACCATTATGTTTGTAAGATCATCCATGCCTTATGTGTAGCTATAGTTCTATAATTTTCATTGCTGTATAGTATTCTGGTGTATGGTTAGATTACCATTTATATGCTATACTATTGATGAGTATTTTGGTTGGTTCTAATTCAAGACTATCATAAACAAGGCTGCTATTAACATTCTTGTGTATGACTTTTGATGGACATAGGTATGGGTTTCTGTTATATATCTAAGAGTGAAATTGCTATCATAGAGTATGCATATAACCACCATTATTACATAATTGCCAAAATGCTCATTTTACTACCAGTTCTTATTCTCACCAACAGTTGTCAGTCTCCCAGTTCTCTATATTTTTGCCAACATTTGGTTCTTTCAGTATTTTTTCATGTTAGATATTCTGTAGGGTCAAATTTAACATAATTTTATATGTTTGTTTGCTATTTGGAAATGGAAGAGAACATTGCTTTCCAAGACTTTTGTTATTTTAAGGAAGTCATTAAAAATTTTATGGGGCAATTTGATGGCAACTTTAGGATGTGATTTCTTTCAGAATTAACGAGATGGTTTCCTTGTTTAAATCTGCACTTGTTTTAAAACTAGGCATCCTTCAAGTTAATCCAGTCGCTTCTCTCCCCTCTTCCTATAGTACTTTTCATTTTTTTTATTTTTGCCATCTAATATGGGCTGTCTTTCCTTAAATTGTATGTGACATTTTACAGAACCTATATTTTATTTTCTAAAGTCAGGGCCTCTATTCTGAATATAGTAGATGCTCAATAAATGGCTGAGTGATTAACGGATTGTATAAAATTTGCATGACTCAGATTTTGTTTTGACATTAGAGAATTTATCTTGACTATTTGATGCTAGAGAGTAAAAAGAATTTCATATAGGTAAATCATAGTACCTACTTCTACTTTGGCACTTTATACATTCGGCTCAAAGGAATCCCTGAAATAGCGTCTGAGCATGTCTTAGAGGAAGGCTCAGAACAACAGAAGGACCTTTTAGATAATAGGATGGCCACACTAAATGTCTTTGTACCTAAGCTAGAGACTGAAGGGCCACTTTTCTGGCTGGGCGTAGGTATATTATAATTATGAAAAGTCCGATCTCTGCTAAAAACCACACTGATTTCTATTTTATAGTAATTTATATTTAATAAATATAAGTGGATCTGCTACTTATTACCTCATGCTTAACTTTACTAAATAATTTTAAACCATGTTTCCCTTACTACCTCTGAATATACTTGCAATAACTGAGTGAATAAGTGGAAGGAAAGGCTAGTTGCATCTCCCCCAAATATTACTGATTTTAGGCTTGTCCAGGATTATGACATTCAATTGTTAGATAATATTGTACAATAATCCTTTTTTAAAACCAGCTTTATTAATTTTCAAAAGTGGGCCTTCATCTCCCATTTGGCTTTATAAAATCTCTCTCAGTTTTCTTGGGTCACGAGACATTCAATTCTCCAAATCATTGCTAAAAGTGTGGAGTGGTGTAAAGTATTGTTTTCTGAAAAAATAAATAAAAGAGACTCCAGTTTTTAAATCATCAATCCACTTGCATTAAAATTATTCTCTTCAAACAAAAATACATTCTATGGTGGTAAAGATCATACATTTTGGAGTTAAAAAACCTAATTCAAATTCCAGCTTCAATATCCTTTAACCTTGGGCAACTTACTCCACATCTCTGTGCTTCAGTTTTGATGTGTGTAAGAGTGAGATACTTACCTATCTGCTAGGATTGTCTTAATGAACAGATAAGTAGTTGGCACAGAGCTTGCAATGTGAATGCATGATAGACGTCCACTAAAATTATATTTTTTCAACAGAGTGAAACTTAATAAAATTTCCCAGAAGTTATCTCTCTCATCAAACAATAAAGACTTCTAGCACTGGATAATTTAAAGATTTCACTGGAAATTCTAAATTTTATTCAATAGTTAAAACTTGACCTGCAATCAGTAATCCATACACGTTTCCCAGTTTCAGGGCTCCCACTGAGTAAGGTAAGATGACATCCTTCTAGACAGCACATCAGAAAAAGTGAGATTTTTTATTTCAACTCAATGCAAGCCAAGAAAATAAAAAGAAATGTCTACCTGGCTCCTCTAGACAACATGAGCCAGGGCATAAATGGCCACAGCTGTTCAAAATTCACATCCCATCGATTCAGCGAGAACTCCCAAGGAAATAGCAATTGTGTGGTGCATTTTAATAAGTGAATATGTAAAGATTGTGTTAATTAATTGCCCATTCGACTGAGTAATATTCACACCCCAGTGAATGGGTATGAAAGTGAATTACATGCAAATGAATGTAAACAGTTGCACATTGATAAAGAAGGAATGCTCTTTGAAACAACCATTAGTATTGTTAAGTTTTTAATTATATGCTGAGGCCAAATGTTTCTGTCAGAATAGATCTTTGAAGTAAAAAAAAGGAAATAATTTGATATACAAAAATGTGTTTGGGAAAATGGGTTAGGACACATCTGTTCTGTGGAAGATGGTGGACAATTAACAAAGATGGAGAAATGAATCGCAGTAGGAGGAGCAGGGTGGAGGTGAGGGGATTATGAGGTTCATTCTGAACACGTTGAATTTCATGAGCGCCATCAGGAGATGTACCATGCTGCAAATTTCAAGCAACAACAAAACGTGTGATTAAAGATAGAGCCTCGCTTAGGATGATATAGGATTCATTAAAGGGAAAGCTTGTCAAAATAGCCCACATTGGCTTGTCTTTAGTTGTCATTTCACCACCACGTAATTTTGCAAGCCTTGGCAGTCTTTTTCCTTTAATGATTGAGTTCATTGTTTTTTCTTCTTTTCCTTTCATTCATTTTTTGGGAGATCAAATAATACTTTATAATAACTAAACCTGCTATATTAAAGTCATGCGTTTCTAATTTGAACAGACATGAAGTAGACATTTGTTTGTACAAATCCTTGCTTCCTGTCCTTAAAAAAATGCAAGTACCATAGTCTAAATGAGAAAACAACAACCCTGACACTTTTATTTGTTAAAGTGGAGTTCCTTTTAATTCTGTTCTCCCTTAAATGAAGAGAATGATCCACTGTATAATTTTATATGGATATTTTGTTCTTGTTTGCCTTCTTAAAAGAGAGTATTATCCTTAAAGCAACTTAAAAAAAATAATCAAAATGGATATTGAAATTTTTGCTGGTCAAAGGTTAAAATGTACCCTTAATAGAATATCTAAGTCCATGTTTGTTATTATAAATATAAGTGATTGCTATTTATAAATTTCATGCATTTTTGCTTAGTTGCTGAAATGTGCATAGATGACTAGTGTAAGGAGGATATCGATTGGACCATGTTTTTCAGAAAAATTCTTTCTGTTGTGCTTAGTCATACCACATCTCTGACTGACACACTAGTCTGGAAGTGGCATGGGAAAGAGCCTAGCGGCA
Source organism: Equus caballus (assembly GCF_041296265.1). Classification (NCBI taxonomy): domain Eukaryota; kingdom Metazoa; phylum Chordata; class Mammalia; order Perissodactyla; family Equidae; genus Equus; species Equus caballus. The sequence continues at coordinate 55,939,717 of NC_091703.1, read as the reverse complement.
TAGGAGTTATGGGAAGTAACAACCACCTGGGCTAACCATGGAAAATATTAAATTACCTGATCTTTCTCGCTGACTCACAGCCCCCAGTAAAGGATTTTGTACAGAAGTGAAGTACATTCTCTGTCATTCCAGGCGTACATGCTGAAGTTGGGGTCGGGGTGGTTGGTTGTTCTGAAGCAGGGAAATTGCCAAGACTAATATGTGGTATGTGCCTTGGTCTTGTTGGCTAGAAATGAACCAGAAGGAAGTCTTTGAACTGTTTCCTTGGGTAATGACATTCAGATGACTGAACCGCACTTGAGTTTTTGTCTGAATTCTTATTTATTAATTCATTCTTTCAACACATATTTATTAAAGATAATATTTCAGTTTGCAAAAATGACTAACACATGTTTTTACATATGATCATTCATTTTGTGCAAAATACAAAACTATGTACTGTGGTTTGGGTTTCTTTAATCTGTTTTCAAGTATTGGTGTATGCATTCACATTCAGTGGAAATTTACATAGTAACTAATATATATACCAGTCACTACGCTAGGTGATGGTGAAAAATGCTATGATGTCATTTCTTCAGTACTTCCTGCTCCACATCCTGGGATAGATTAGTTCAGGAGAAATAATATAATTTCCATAATTCATCTTTTTGTTGTTTTATACTATACATTTTTAATTCATTTAAATGGATTTCATTTAAATTCATGCATAAACTCATATTTTCTTTAATTCATATACATTTTAAAAAAAAGTCTTTAAATTTCTGTATTAGGGGATTACTATATTTTAAGTAATGAGGCTTGAAGTATTCTGTCATTTCAAACTCTTTCTTGTTGTTGTTATACTTATTATCAGTATTGTTAGAGATATCAGTGCAAATACTACCCATAAAAACAAACGATTTATTAAGTTTATGGTGGTTGGTCAAATCTTAGGAGTTTATCATATCTAGATCTATACTACAGAATTTAAAATGGAATGGAGAGAACTTGAAAAGGTTTCAATTGTTTTGTTGTTAAGGAAAGTCATTTTAGAAAAAAGATAAGGAAATTGAATTGTTTAATCTAAAAAAGTTTAAGAATACAAGTAAACTTATTGTCTAAGAAGCAAGTTGAAAGAGACCCCAACAGAAAAATGTAATGTACATGAGATCTCAGGGACTATGTGTTTTGATTGCTGAAAACACTGGGACATGTTATTAAAATTTTTTTTGGTTCATTTATAACATCTATCCACACTATAACTAGTAATGTACTGAAGAAATCATTGTGGTTCCAATGAGAAAGACTGAATGTAATGAACATTATGGCCCTAACTTCTCAGTAGTCACAGACTATTAGATGCAGAAAGTCTTAAATTTCAATCTACACTTCAAGCTAAGGATGCTAGGAAACAACATCACAAACTGAATTCACAAGCTCAGAGTGGCCAAGCTCTGTAATAGCACACATGACACTTTGGCATTTTGACTTTTACTTATTAAACTCTTTTTTTTTTCTTTACTAATTGAAAGTAAAAATTCTTTGTTCTCCAAGTTTTAACTTCCTTCATTGAACTCTTACACACAAATTTCAAACCTTTTTTCTGCCCCCATTCTACTGGCCTTATTTTCCCCAGTCTCATCATTATTCATGTTATGCTGTAGGTCCGCATGCTCTTTCTGCTGAAATTCTGTTATTTATCACTGTCCTGGTAATCCTCTCACTACTTCAACCATGACTTCTGCATTTGTTCTGAGTCTTAACTGACTCCTCCCTCACTGTCTGTTTGCACCGCAGCGCCTTAGGCCCAAACAAAGTATCCTACTGAATCATCTTCCAGACTCTACCCAGTGTCTAATCTCCTGTCTTCCAGCTGTCGAGTTACCACTTATTTGGATAAATAATAATTGTTATGTCCTATATATCTTCTTTGAACTCTCTGTTCCAGGATGTTGATCTCTTCATTATATAGATTTATCTACACTCCTAAATCTCAATTTCATTTTTAGTTTAATTCCATTTATCTTTCTCTTTTCTCCTTTCCTTGTTCACAATAGAAATTGACTCTTCCTTTTTAATTCCCCCCATTCTCCCTAACAAGTATAACCAAAAGCTTCTACTTTGAATCAAGAACCATGTACCATGGAGAAACTGACGATACATATGATGCAGTACCTGTCCTCAGAATAATAGGGTTTTCATGGAATAGAAAACAATTATAAGAATAAACAAGAACAGTCAATAGTCAAATATTTAATTCTGTGATTGGCTAGGTATATGACACAAAAACAGCTTTTAATGCAATGCCAAATTCCCCGAACCCACAGTTTAAAATATTAATGCTTTTTGTGTTACAGAAAATTAGGATGGTTTTTTTATGCGTGTGCATGCACACCACTCTCACACACATTCAAGAGATGGGGGAGAGAAACTGGAGTCAGACAGAGCTGGTTTCCAATTCAGGTTCCAATATGCAAAAGCTCTGTAACTTTGGTCAAATCATTTCAATGATCTAAAGCCAATGGGACACTGATTCTTACCTCGTGGAGTTAATGGAAAAATTAACTGAAATAAAGCATGTTGATAGCTCCATGCCTGACTCCCAGTAAAGTATCAATAAATATTTGCCAACTGAGTACTTGTCAATCACTTATTACTAGTGTATAGCCTTGGCTAGCCCCTTAAGCCTCTCTGTAACATGGGGGTAAAAACAGTATTGAGCTCATAGAATGCTGTATGAGTGAGGAAATTCAAATAACAGAACAATGCCTGGCATCTAATAGAAATACTCAGTAAATATCAATTATAATCATTATTAGATTATGCTGATTTTCACTGGCCTTACCTCATCCATATTTTAAATTTTAAATTCTATCACTTTTATAAAATAGATGCATTAAATCTGAAATAAGAGCAAGTGCTTTTTAATGAAACAAGATGCCTTAGTAATTTCCACATCTTGTTTTCATGAGTTCTTTGATACTGCAAAGAATCTTCTGGGATGTGACATCACTTCACAAGCTCATATAGCACAGAGATTGAACATATGTTACAGTGAATTTCGGTGTCCTTACACTTCCCTTATGCCATAAGGAATTTTTTTTTCTTTCAGACTCCATCCTGAACAAATAAAAGCATTTAGAACACTTGACTTCATCTGATATTGTAATATGGGCTTAATGAAACTCATGAAGTCACACAGGGAAAAAGGAGAAGAAGAAGAAGGGAGAAAATCGAGCAGAATGGAGAAGGCAGGAGGATCAGCACACTCCGAAGATAAGTGCTTTGGTGACATTTGATAACTGCCGCTCTTCTTAACCTCCGTAACTCAATGGGACTGAACTTAAAATCATCGTGTTTACCCCTCCCTTTACACATCGATGCCCACTTAGGGAAGAAGCACAAAACAGCATAGCCTGTCTTCCTTTTGGTGTTGTGGTGGAGACCAACTGAAAATGTTTGTCAATGTTAAGCATACGAAGTAGGGCTTACCAAATATTTCAAGTACAAAGACCCTTACACAAAGCAAAGAATGTCAAAGGCATTCAATAGCAGAAAATACTTAATTACAATTTCAACTGGATTATAGGAAAATGTTTAAATGTGTTTACAGTTTATTATGTATGACATCATTCTGCATACATCTGAAAAACATAAGCATACGTATATGGAATTATAATTCACTGTGTTGGTATTACCAGGAACTTGAACATGGTTGAATGAATGAATGGGAGTGACTGACTTGTGTTCACATTTTATTGTCTATGCCTTACATAGATCCTGGAACATAGCATAGTAGAAGCTTTCAAGAAGCATTTGCTCAGTTATTTACTTTGTCTGCACAGACCATGCTTGCCTCAATTCACATGCCTTCGGCTCACCACTGGGGATGAAAGCACTACATCACTACTCTGGATTATGGTCAATAATTCAACTCATAGGAGGGTGGGAGCAAGAATGAGAAGAGGATATTTTATTAAAACAAAAAAGATTGGGCCTAAAACATAACCATGGAGATAAAAGACCAGATGCACCATTTGTGAAGTTGTGTTTCTGTTTGTATACTTGTACACAGTCATGTGTCTCTTAACGATGGAGATACTGTCTGAGAAATGCGTTGTTAGGCAATTTCATCGTTGTGCGAACATCACAGAGTACGCTTACACAAACCCAGCTGCTATAACCTACTACAGACCTAAGCTGTATGGCACTAATCTTATGGGACCATTGTTGTATATGCTGTCCCTTGTTGACCAAAACATCATTATGTGGTGCATAATTTGTGGAGACACTTATGTGAGTATAGACCAATACTATACACTATAAATAATTTTCACATCCTAATGCCTAATTTCCTTTCATTTATCTGCATTAACATTTAGAAACCAAAATTTATTTAAGAAAATAGAACACTTTAAATTTAGCCTAAAGAATATTCACTAGACACCTCTAAATCTGAAAAAATACCTCATCACCTAAATAAAGGATCAGCTCACACATCTGAAAGAGTGTCAGCAACTGTCTGCAAAAGTGAGTTGCAGAAAATACGTCCACTTGGAAACATGCAATTCATTCTGCTATTAACGCTTAGCAGGTAGTAATTTGGCTTATAGTTTACTGCTATCAATGGTGCTACATATGATAATTTCCTCCTTACGGATAACGAGTGAAATTATTTTAAAATGGTCAATTAGTTAAAAGTGAGTATGTGATATGTGTGAATTGTGTGATTACATTTTATGCCAGGTGAACTGTCAGAGAGTTTTTCTTCAGGATAGCCGAATATTTAATTGAGCCTACAGTTTATCCTAAATTTGGAGGGGCTGCATATCATATAGAAAGTTGACAAAACATGACAAAAAGTATTCAAGTGATAAAATACCAACAGATAACAAACCTAGCATTAAGTTGAGAAACCCAAGTTAACATAAGTAACAAAAGTGATGACAAACACATAGTAAAAAAAAGGTCACCCGGCCTCCATTAATTAAAAATGATTTTGCAAGTACAGTTTGTTTCTAAAAGTTAGTTAGGGTCAAAGAGCACCAAACAAAGGGAATGGACCCCTTTCATGACGTTAAAAATTCCTCAGAGGCCAGCCCCGGTGGCCTAGTGGTTAAGTTCAGCATGCTCTGCTTCCGTGGCCCGGGTTGGGTTCCCAGGTGCAGACCTACACCATTTCGTTAGTGGCAATGCTGTGCTGGCAGCCCACGTACTGAAAAATAGAGGAAGATTGGCATGGATGTTAGCTCAAGGCGAATCTTCCTCAGAAAAAAAAATATATATGTTCCTTCAGGAAGTTCCACAAGTGACACTGTATTTTTAATTCATGCTTATAGGACAATGATAATTCAGAGAAGGCATAAAGAGAATTGAATACGGGCCTATTACCAGATGGACTGTAGTCACAGACATGACAAAATCTAATTGCTTGGCATCATACAGATACAGCTGAAAGGATCCCAGTGACTAATGAGGAATTTAGCAAAATGTCAAATATGGTGTCAATAATCTAGGTAAATTAACCAACTGTTCAGATACAAAAAAGTGGGGAATAAACTAGAAAAAATGGGTCATTAGAATAAAAAATTACTTTATATATGCTGCTTCAGTAAAAATTCCCTAAAATGACAATAGAGATATATTGACTAAGTAGCCTTCACTATTTCTTGTCTTTTCTTTAGGAGTATCTTATGTGAACTCAAGTCACTGCAAGTTCATTTGGCAAATTCTGTGGCAACTGGTCCATTTGTTTTTTCTTGTGGTAAAATACACATAGTACGAAATCTATCCTCTTAACAAATTTTTAATGTACAGTAAAGTACTGTGAGCTATATGCCATGGTTGTACAGCAGATATCGAGAACATTTCAGAATGCATGACTGAATCTTTGTACCCATTGAACAGCAACACTCCACACCCCTTGCTCCAGCTCTGCAACCACCATTCTATTCTCTGATTCTATTGTTTACTTAAGAAAACTTATATAAGTGGAATCATGCAGTATTTGTCCTTCTGTGACTGGATTATTTCACTTAACATACTGTCCTCAAAGTTCATCCTTGTTGCAGCATTTAATGTATATAAGGCAACATTCCACTGTGTGTATATGCCACGTTTGCTTTATCCATTTATCCATCCATGAACACTTAGGTTGTTCTCACCTCTTGACTATTGAGAATAACACGACAATGAACATGGGAGTGCAAATATCTCTTCTACATCTTGTTTTCAATTACTTTGGATAAATATCCAGAATTGGAATTGTTGGATCATATGGTAGTTCTATTTTAGATTTTTAAGGAACCTCCATACTATCTTCCATAGCAGCTGCACCATTGTACATTCCCACCAACAGTGTACAAGAATTCCAATTAATCTACAATCTTGCTAATACGTGTTATTTATTTATTTATTTATTTTGATAATGGCCATCATAACAGGTTGAGGTGATGTCTCGTTGTAGTTTCGATTTGCATTTTCCTAATGATTAGTGATGCTGATTATACCCCTTGGCCAATTTTATATCTTTTTGGAAAAATGTCTACTTAAGTCCTTTGCCCAATTTTTAATTGAGTTATACTTTTTTTGTTATTGAGTTATGAGCCCCTTCTATATTTTGGATATTAACCCCTTATCAGAGAAACACTTAGCGAATATTTTCTCCCATACAGTTGGTTGTCTTTTCTTTTTTTGGTGAGGAAGATTGTCCCTGGGCTGATGTCTGTGCCAATCTTCCTCTATTTTGTATGTAAAAGGCCGCCACAGCATGGTTTGATGAGTGGTGTGTAGGTCTGCACTCAGGATCCAAACCTGCGAACCCCATGCGGCTGAAGCAGAGCACACAAACCTAACCACTATGCCACCAGGCCAGCCACAGGTTGTCTTTTTTTTAAGAAAAAGACTATATTTTTTAGAGAACTTTAAGGTTCACAACAAAGTTGAGAAGAGGTACAGAGATTTCCCGTGTACTCCTTTCATACATACCCCCTCATTATCAACATCACTCACCAGAATGGTACAATTTTACCAAGGGTGAATCTACATTGATACATCATAATCACCCAAAGTTCATAGTTTGCTTTAGGGTTCACTCGGTGTTATATGTTCTATGTATTTGGACAACCGTATAACGACCTGTATCCATACTATAGTGCGGAGTATTTTCACTGCCCTAAAAATCCTCTGTACTCCACCTATTCATCTCTTCCCCTCCTTGCTTGGCAACCACTGATCTTTTTGCTGTCTCCAGCAAATGTACAGATTATTTGTCCATTCACCTACTGAAGGGCATCTTGGTTGCTTTCAAGTTTTGATAATTATGAATAAAACCGCTTGAACATTTGTATGCAAGTTTTTGTGTGGACAGAAGTTTTAAACTCCTTTGGTAAATACCAAGGAGCATGATTGCTGGATCATATGGTGGGACTAGATTTAGTTTTGTGAAAAATTGCCAAATTGTCTTCCAAAGTGGCTGTATCATTTTGCATTCCTACAAGCAATGAATGAGAGTTCCTGTTGCTCCACATCCTCATGAGCATTTGGTGTTATCAGTCTCCTGAATTTTGACCATTCTAAAAGTGTGTAGTGGCATCTCACTGTTGAGGACATATGCTGTGGAGCAGCTTTTTGTATGCTTTTTTGTCATTTGTATATTTTCTTTGATGAGGTATCTGTCAAGGTCTTTGGCTTATTTTTCATTTGGATTGCATGTTTTCTTATTGTTGAGTTTTAAGAGTTCTTTGTATATTTTGGATAACAATTCTTTATCATATGTGTCTTTTGCAAATATTTTCTCTCAGTCTATGGACTGTCTTCTCATTCTCTTGACATTGACTTTTGCAGAGCAGAAGTTTTTAATTTTAATGAAGTCAGCCTATCAGTTATTTTTTTCAAGGAATGTACCTTTAGTGTTGTATCTAAAAAAGTCATCACCATATCCAAAGTTATCTAGATTTTTTCCTATGTTATCTCCTAGGAATTCTATTCTTTTGTATTTCACTTTTAGTTCTATGATGAATTTTGACTTAATTTTTGTGAAAGGTGTAAGGTCTGTGTTTAGATTCACTTCTTTTCATGTGAATATTCAGTTGTCCTGTCATCACTTGTTGAAGATAATATCTTTGCTCCATTGTATTGTCTTTACTCCTTTGTCAAAGATCAGTTAACTCCGTTTATTAGGGTCTATTTCTGGCTCTCTGTTCTGTTCCACTGACCTATTTGTCTATTCTTTTGCCATTACCACACAGTCTTGATCACTGTAGCTATATCATAAGTCTTGAAGTCACTTAGTGTCAGTCCTCCAATGTTGTTTTTCCTCCTTCAATATTATGTTGGCTATGACGGTTATTTTGCCTTTTCATATAAACTTTAGAATCAGTTTGTTGATATTCAAAAAATAACTTGCAATTGAGATTGCCTTGACTTGATGGATCAAGTTGGGTAGAACTGACATCTTGAAAATATTGTCTTCCTACCCATGATCATGCAATATCTCTCCATTTATTTAGTTCTTTGATTTTGATCATCATTGTGGTTTTCCTCATATAAACATTATACATATTTTGTTAGATTTATATATAAGTATTTAATTTTGGGGAGTGCTCTTAGCTTGTCTTTTCACTCTGTTGGTTGTTCCCAATGATGCACAGAAGATTTTTGGTTTAACGTAGTCATACTTATCTATTTTTGCTTTTGTGTCTTCTGCTTTTGGTGTTATATCCAGGAAATCATTGCCAAGACCAAAATTATGAAGCTTACCCTTGTTTTCATCTAGGAATTTTACTTTTTCAGATCATATGCTTAAGTCTTTAATAAATTTTGAGTTGATTTTTGTGTACAGTGTAAGATAAATATCAAGTTTCATGATTTTGCATGTAGATTTCCATTTTTTGCCCACCATTTGTTGAAGAGACTATTATGTTCCCATTGAATAGTCTTGACATCTTTGTCGAAGATCATTTGACCATATATGCATGAGTTTATTTCTGGGCTTTCTACTCTGTTCCATGGTCTATAAATGTCTTTATGCCAGTACCATACTGTTTTTATGACTGTACCTTTGTAACAGGTTTTGAAGTCAGGATGTGTGGCTTCTTCTTTCTTGAGATTGTTCTAGTTGTTTGGGGTACTTTGTTGTTCTGTATGAATTGTAGGATTTTTTTTTTTTTTTTTTGTATTTCTGCAAAAGATGCCATTGAGATTTTGATAGGGATACAACTTTGTGATGCTTATTTTGGTTTCTTTCTCTAATAAATCATATACATTTGTTTCTTTAAGGTTAGTTTCTGGAGAATCATTTAATGTCTTTGATTGGGCCAAGTTTTCCTGTTTCTTCATGTGTCTTGTAAATTTGTGTTGAGGTCACACATTGAAAAAAAGCCACCTCATCCAATCTTTATGGATTGACTTTGTACAAGGGATGGCCTTCACCAATCAGCCCAATTAGAGATTCTGGGGGCTTCTCAAACTCCAGAGAGGTTTTCTGTGGATGAGTCTTTTCTGGACTTGTGTATTTAAATTCCTATTTAGAGAAATTTGCCATTTTTTTCAGGAGGTCATAATCTCTTACTCCTTCCGGCGTCTGTTCTGTGGATCCTCTGGAGAAGTAACAAACTGTCTAGCTCTCTTTTGTTCTCAGTGGCCCTCAGGCATCTATAGTGTCCTGGGTCCCATCAGCACTCTGAGATAGGCATGGCAAAACAGTGCCTCTAGCAGTCCCCTGAAAAGCTGGATCATTGAACATGGGCTCCAACACTTTCCTTCCTCAGGAGGAAGTTGGATGTTGGGCTTTTTCTACTGCTCATTCCACACTTAGCCAGGTGAAGGGACTATGAAGAGTGAGTTCATGTTAGTCTGAACATTGCCTTTCTTTTCAGTGGCCCCTAACCTGGTGCTCTTCCCCATCGATGGTTAGATGCAAGCATGACAGAAACAAGTCTCTTGGGCAGCCCCCTGAAGTCTGAATATTGGATATATGTTTCAGTCTTCTCTTTTCTCCCCAGAGAGAAGCCAGGAACATGGATTTTATTCCATTTGTCCTGTGGTGTGCTGTGAGGACGGACCAGGGTGAGTGAGCACTGCAAATTTTCCTGCCAGTTTTGATGAGGCTCATTTCATGTTTGCCTGGGATGCAGGAGCCTCTTAACTGGTTTATGAATTTCTCACAAAGGGAATTGGTCCCTGTATTGTTTTTGAGTTGGTGTCTCTGTTGGGTGAAGAAGGGTCTGAGGCTTCCCATTCTGCTATCTTGCTGATGTCACTGTGCTAGTGGTTCCTTTTTAATTTTTCCAAAATTTTTAATAAGTGGTAAGACTCATAGAAAATAATTTAAATATTTTTTGTGTACTTTATATGTTGATAATTTTAAGATGTCACAAGATCGTCACCTTATCGAAACCTGACCTTTAATAAACAGCCAGCACTCTCTGTAACCCCTAAGATTCTATACGTTGCATTTCACATTCTTTCCTCTTCATTCTATTCTACCTTTTCAAGTTCTCCAGCACATCAGGGCTTTACGTTCTGTCCTAGTATCTTCTTATTCCTACCCAGGGTTTGACCTTGTCCGGCTGTTCTTCTTATCTGCTCTCTCTCCTCCTACCTCATTTTACTCTCTTGGGCTTTAATTTACTTCTCTCCCCTCAGAGTCACGCAGCCACAATCTGATCCACACCAGAATGCAAACCAAGATTTGCAGTTACAATGCCAATGAAACAGCATAAGAAGTTATCCTCATTGACCACATGAGCACTTCTGTAGTAAATTTTTTGAGACACTGACCTCATTTAGGATGCCTAAATAGTTGGAACAACCCCTTGTCAGGTATCTTCTGATTGAACCAAAGGAAGATTGCCTCATTTATGATGTGTGTGTTTGTAGAGAACAGCTTAAACCACAAGGATACTTATTATTTAACAAGAATCCAGACAAATTCTGCCTCAGATTTGGATCAGCACCATGTAAGTTAAAAAGCACCCAACCTCTTCCATTCTTCTACTATGCCGTTTCAGCATATGATTCTTCATCCTCAAGTTAGTCATCAGATAATTAGAAAATATCTACTTCAAATTTCAGCATCACACTCTCTAATAACTGCATCCAAGCCAAGGAGATGGGAAAGAGGACTCAAAAAAGGATCTTTTCCTAGTGCTACTTTTGTTTTCCATTAGAGACAAAAGCCTTTATCAGAGTCTCCAGAACTCAATTCCCTTTAGATACCATTGGCCAGAAGTTATTGACATGTCCATCTCCAAATCAATCATTGGGAAAGTGAAACAGGATTGATATGATTGCTTTAGAAGAATCATGATTCATCATTGAAGCTGGGCAAATTGCCACAAGTATAAAGTTGGGATGCCTATAGGTAAAAGGGGGAATGGCATAGGCAGCTATCTAACCATGTCCACTTCAGTGTCATTTCCAAATAAGTGTAGCAAGGAGGGGTCAAAATTCCTCTATTTAGGGGCCAGCCCTGTGGCCGAGTGGTCAAGTTCATGCAGTCCGCTTCGGCGGTCCAGGGTTTTGTCAGTTCAGATCCTGGGCATGGACATGGCACAGCTCATCAGGCCACGTTGAGGCGGCGCCCCACATGCCACAACTAGAAGGACCTGCAACTGAGATATATAACTATATTCCGGGGGATTTGGGGAGATAAAGCAGAAAAAAAAATATTGGCAACAGTTGTTAGCTGAGGTGCCAATCTTTAAAAAAAAAAATCTCTCTATTTACACTAGAAGCAAACCTCATACTCAGGATAGAACTGCATCCCTAATGGGGTTCGCCGGCCATGTCATGTTCATCTTGCGTCCTCAGTACTAGCATAGAAATCTGTGAACAAATGCTGGACATTCAGCATATTCATGGGATGTCAGTAAAGACAGGTATTTCTGGGTGTGTGTGTATGCTTGTTTTAATTAAGTTAACATCTATTGTTGTGGTTGTTGAGCACTTACTTACAGAGAGACCCTACGCTCTCTGTAAGGGGACAAGATAGCCGTGGTTTCTGCTCTCACAGTAGTCATGGGCTAGTTGGTGAGACATCATTGAAAAATAATAATAAAGTGAGGTAGATGTTGTGATACACAGTTCAGCGTGGTGTGGGACTACATAGCCCGATATCTTTGGAATCATAAAAGCTTCCCAGAGTAAGCAATGTACAAATTGAGACCTGAAGGAGACGTAGGAGCTGGCCCAGTAGCTCCACATCAAGCACTGCATATGCAAAGGCTCAAAGGTCAGGAAAGAATGGTGTATTAAAGGATCTGGGGGAGATCCACTAAGGCTGGAGACCAGAGATGGATAGGAAGGTCATAAAAGATGGGGCTAGATCATGAAGGCCTTTTAAAGATACCAAGGCATTTAGAATTTGTCCCCGCTCTAGAACAGAGAGGGACAGGCAACACATAAGCCCTGAATCAAATGAAATACTAAGCAAAATGGAGATTGTAGAGATAGGGAAAAAAAAGGTCCACATTCTTCTATCGATATTTAGGCAAAATGCCTTTTCCAGAACCAAGCAGAGTGTTAATTGCAGGTGTTTTGGCAGTGAAATGAATTACAATCATTTGATGCTTTGCAAAATAATTGTGAGACTCAAAGTCTAGGACATTCAGAGTTTGAAATACACTATACCTTTAAAAATTGTATTTATTTTCAGTGACCTCATAATCAAATGCTATAAAATAGACTCGATAATGCTCTTAAGAAGTAAAAGAAAAAGTCAATCGATGTGCAAAAGGGCGTTTAAATCCAGGAGAATGTGGCAAGGTTGTACCAGTCAAGGTCTTTTTATGGCAAGTGGAAGAAACCAACTCTAGCTTATGAAAAGAAATAGAAATGCGTTGTAAGGATGCAAAGCATGTCTTTCAGAGCCCAGAGACATATTTCTATCTGGCCATAGGAAGGAGCTGTGATCAGGAAATGGAAAAGCATTAAGACTATCTCTGTGTGTCTTGTTCTCTTTCCTGTCCTAGCTTAACCATTTTATTCTCCTCTTTTGCTCTCTGTGTGGACTGGATTTCTCAGATTCCCACTGCAACAGTGGGATATAAATACTCTCCTTATTTTAATATAAGTGATGGCAGAGACAAGCTTAAGCTTCTCAGTTCATACTACAAAGTATAAGAAGAAAACGTCTGAGTGGCCCCAGGACAGATGTCCACACCTGGTCTATTTAATTAGCATCAGGGCGACAGGGTTCATGTCTGCTGGCCATCCAATCCTATGGTTTTAGAAAGCAGGTCCCTCAAAATGGTGTCATTTTGACCTGGGAATGAACACAACAATTCTATTACAGCACTCACAAACTAAAGGTTTCTTTTATTCTTTTGTGGTTTTTTTTTTTTGAAGAAGATTAGCTATGAGCTAACATCTGCTGCCAATCCTCCTCTTTTTTTTTGCTGAGGAAGACTGGCCCTGAGCTAACATCATGCCCATCTTCCTTTACTTTATACATAGGACACTTACCACAACATGGTTTGACTAGCAGTGCATAGGTCCATACCCGGGATCCGAAATGGCAAACCCTGGGCCACTGAGGCGGAACATGCAAACTTAACCACTGAACCATTGGGCTGGCCCCTGAGACTTCTTCTCTTCTAATGGTTGTGTTGATACCGGCTCAACACAAGGTTGACATAAGGGAAGCCATATTGTAGGAAAGAAACCATATTGTAACTTTAAATGACCCCTGACTAACTAGCCCAAACATGCTCTGTAGATTTTGTGACCCCACCCAAGCTGCTTTAAGATGATAAATTTGTTCTTTTGAGTTCCTTAGGAATGTGATATAACCCTTGGCAGAGAGCCTATGCTGATAGCCATCATCAATGTCAACTGAAAGATCAGGGTATAGGGCATTGCTCCATTCTCTGATTCACATTCAGTAAAACAAAGGACAATCAGGAACTGGGACCAGATGTCTGCCCCACCCAGAGACCAGCCGCCTGTCCTACCTGGAGACCAGCCCCGTATGTAACTGGCCTGTAGCCTTTGTTCTGGGAGAATGGTTCTTTCAGACATGAATCGGTCATCTTCTCTCTTCCTAACAAGCTGTAATAGTCCTTTCTCTCCTAGCACCTTGCCTCCTGACTATTGGCATGTCTTGCAGCAAGCAGACGACCCACCTTGGGTGGGAACAGTATTATTAATTGTATTTAGTAATTTCACGTATGTAACCATACGATATCTATTATCATACCTACCCAAGAAATAACGCATTTTTAATAATGCTCTTTATCTACGTATTTTATTTGTTTACATAAGAGAAGCTATGCTGAGTTAGATACTTTCGAATGGTGCTGTTCTGAAAGACAAACCAAAGGGTGCTTTGAGACACTTTGCAAAGGAACTGTTCTATTCAATGAGGTATTCTATGATCTTTTTCTAAGAAGATTTTCTTGATCAATAAACCTTTTTCAATGATATTCAAATAGCATGATTAAGCCTCCCTTATTATATGACTCATTAGTACATGAATTCAGGTAGCCAAGATATTAAATCATATCTTGTGAAGCATGCCAATAACATATGGCATGTTTATAATATAATTGTTTATAACTCCCTTAGGAGTCTCCACTTTAATGGATTTAGAAAACAGTGTGATTTACCTTACCGTTATGTTAACATAGCACAAAACTTAACACATAAGGCATTAACTTAGAGAATATATCTATAGTAGAAGAATCATGGTAAGTAAATAAAAATAATTTTTTAATTTCAAATGTTTTTCAGTACTTCACATCGCCTTACTTAGAGATGCCTCAGCAGGAGTACCATATTTGAGTCTTGAGTTAAGGCCCAAAAGACCAGATTTAAATGACAATGCAATTCAAGATAGTCCTTGTATTCCAAGTACTCTGCTTAGCTCCCTGTGAACTCTAGTGAGTAATACTTTTACACAAATGTCAATTTAATGCGTGATTCTTTCATTTACATCGTTCATCTAAGTCTGGTGGTGATTAAAACGTAGCTCATCATTGAATCCATGTAAATATACCCACAAATATTTATTATGACTGAATTCGATTACAGATTTAATCTAGAGGTCCTGAAATGCACATCACAGCAGAAAGCGGGAAGAATGACACCAGCTTAAAGTGTGAGGTGCAACTTCATCCATATGAATCAGAGCAGAAATCAATAGATGACATGGATAATACCGTGGGATAACCTTTCTCTTCTTCTCAAAATATGTATCCCTGTAGGATTAGATCTAATCAACAATGAGGCAAATTTATAAGTAATACATTCTTAAATGGGGTTTACAGATAAAATTCAGAATTCTGCTTCTTTTGGCAAACAAAAAATAGCTCCTGTTAAAAAGACTGAATGTTGCCTTGTTAAGGTGGCAATCCATTGTTGGTCCAAACTTTTCTAAATATAAATCTCAAGCCATATCCCATGATGATGCCCTTAACGCTCAGCCAGATCCAAGGAAGGTATATCAAGACAAGAAAAGTTGGCATGATTTTAAAAGCTAAATTTGCTCTAGGATCACATAGATTACAAATTGTTTCTTTCAATATCTGGAGTTGTAAAAGATTTTTTTAATGAATGCAAATATATTGACATTCAGCAATAGTTTATTGCATGCCTTCTCTTGATTAGATACTTTTAGAGGACAGAGAAAAAGTGAATTGTGCTATTTTACTGTTAGTGAGTTGTACCATTTTCTTCTAACAGTAAAATAGGTCACTTTTAGGTCAGCTTCTCTGACCTCCCACTCAGAGCAAAACTCTTTAGTACAATAGTCCTGTTGTAGCGAATTGCATAAACATTTGAAGTGTTTAGGAGCTGATGTCATTATTTCAGCCTATTCCATCACTTACAGCAATTCTTACAAGTTCTTCCCTATTGTTAGCTGAAATTTTCTCTCTATTGTTTTCACCCTTTTGTCCTAATACAACTACACAAAAGTATCAGTTTTGTCCTTGTCTCCTACATGCTCGTAATCTAGTTCGATTTTTAGGTTTATTTCAAATGGCAAGTTTAGAAATCACATCTATATTTTTAAGACTTGATATAGAAATTATTGAAAAGAGAGATACTGATCATTAAATTCATGCAAAGTTCAAATCTGTAACTCACTAATTTCTACATTTAATTGAGTTCGAGGAAAAGAAAACATTCTGTTTAACATATTACTTATTTCATTTAGAATGCCAACAAATGCTTTCATAATTGAGAGTTATTCTTTACAAGCTGGGAACACATGTCTGCAAAATAAATTTTCCTTACCTTATTAGTGAAATGTATTTATTTATTGATGAATATAAATCAGACAGAATTCAGAATTAATTTCTGACTGCTATAAAACATAGTAAGAGGAATCAATCTCATTACTCTATGAATTTCCATACCTAACTGCAAGGGTGATTTTTACTTATGAGATAAGTTGGAAGTTATCTTCAATCCTCTCATTTTATAGAAAAGCAAACCAAGGCCAAGAAGGATAAGTATATTTTATATGACCACACGTCAATTAGTTGTAAAGACAGGAATATAATGAAGTCTCCAGTCTTCTAAACAATTTTTTTTCATTGCATGATAAATCCTGAGCTCATAAATTGACCCACAGTCCATGATAATACCAAAAAAAAAAAATTATTCTACAGTAATCATTAAATTATTTTTGCCTTTTCTGATGTGATCTTTTCCAAAGGAATAGGTCATGTGAAAAAGTTTTTGAAATTAATTAAATGATGAAATCTTTCTGATGTATAATAATGCATATAAAACCTTTGATTTTTCAATAAATGCCACGTATCTTATTTTTGCAGCCATTATTTTTGATCTGGTTAGGATGAGCCAAGGACATGAACCCTAATTCTTAGTTTGTTGATATTTTGAAAAGCATCAGTGGCTTTGCAAATTCTGATATCTAGATGCTATTTTTCACAATATTTCTTGCTCTCATTTTTCTTTTAAAATAAACCAAATGCTTATTAAATTCTTAGTAGCCTTGCACAGTTTCCATTATCTCCAGTTTCTGTTTGAAAATTTGTATCGTTTCTCATATTTTATCTTAGTTCATCTTTTGAACACATAGCTAGTTTCATAAAATAAATATAAATAGAAGATTAAATATTTTTCTTTCAAAGAAGATGGAGAAAATTCCCAGGTGTAATCCCTGTCATGAGATCATTTCTTGTTTATAATTGTCTTGCAATTTTCCATTTTTATAATTATTGTTAGTGGTTCTCTAATTTTCAAATTGTTTCAAATATTATGAATTCAAATAAAGATTTTAATTTATATAAAATTAATTGGTAATTTGTATAACTTCATCCACACTTGTGTTAAAACTGGTTGAGTTGTAACTTAATCTTTTCTACTATCAAAATAGCTGAAATTTTCTTCAGCCAATTGGCCTTCTCTTAGTCTTATTAAATGCTTTGCAAAGGCTTATTATATATTTAGTTAGGCCCAAATCTTTGAAAAATAAAAAAAAAGAGAGAGAGAGAATGCTTTCAATAAGTGAAAAAATTTGTAAACATTATTTCATAAATGTAAAAAGAACATAAAATTTTTTTAAAAAATGGAAGTGCAAATATAATAAGAAGTGTATGAGAAAATCCAGGCTGGGCAAACTATACTAGATTAACAATAAATGGAGATGTGTTATATCAGGCAGCCAGAGCAAGCATGAAAACATGGATAAGCATACAAATGATGATACTCCTCCCATCTACAAAACCAACCAACTCCCATCTATGAACCAACCAACAAAAAATCTCAAGAATCACTCTTGCAGCTATTCTACTAACTCCTCTCCTTATTCTAACTCCTCTCCTTCTGTTCTCTCTTGAATCTGTCTGCTTAACCTCTCCCCATGCCATTGCTACACTGAGAGCATTCTCTGCAAGGTCATTGATGATCCCCAGAGTGCTACATCCCAAGGCCCATTCTCATTCCACATCTCACTTGGCTTATCAGTAGCATTTGACATAGCTGATTACTCTGTCCTTAATACAGTTAAATATTTTGGCTCTCCTGAATTTTTTCTTCACTGGCATTCTTCCCAGTCTACTCTTGTTTCATTGTTTTCCCAGCATTTATTGGAGTACTCCACATCTCAGTCCTTGGGTATTTTCTCTTCTTTACCTATATTCACCTACTTAATAATCTCACCCAGGCTTGTGACTTTAAATACTAAGTACCTGCTTACTTTTCCTAGATATATATCTTCAACCTGGACTTCTCTATCAAACTCCACTCTCATATATTTAAATACCTACTTGGCTTTTCTACTTGGATATCTAATAGACATCTCAAATTCAATATGTGAAAATAAAATTTTGATATTCTTGAATTTGAACTCTCTCAAATCCAAGCTTCAACTTGCTTAGGAAGACAACTTCGGTAATATATTTGAATTCTCTCTCTCTCTCTCTTTTTTTTTTATAATTTTCCACAATCTGTTTGTCAACAAATATTGTTGGCTCTGCTTTCAAAATGTGTCCAGAGTATGATAGTTCTCACTATCTCCATTGCTCCCATCTTGATTCAAGCTACCAAGCCCTCTCCTGTATCACTGCAATAGCCTGCAAAGTATTTCCCTGTTACTATTCCCGGCCCCAGTCTTAGCTTAGCTTCCCCTAGAAAAAGATTGAAAGAAAAATATTTAAGCAAATTTAGTTTATTTGGGAGGTGTTCGCCAGAAACCCTGTTGAGAAATAGAGAAGTGCAGTTGGAAGGGGAGAAAAGTGATAAAATTATGTTGTGGAGCAAGATATCACTGTAAATAACTTGAGCTTAATTAAGAGGGCCTCCCCATGGTGATACTGTAGAACACACATCTCAGAGTTACCCCACCCAAGGAGTGAGAGCTGGGGTATTTGTCCACCAACTACCATGAGTCACAGGTTGAGAGCGCTTCTGGTCTGTGCTCTGTGGCACTTTCAGCCTGCTGGATGTGTGGGCAGATTAGGCTCTCACTGCCCTTATGAGAGGGCATAGAAAAAGCCTTTATGCAGAAAGTCACAGCCATTGGAAGTCAGGCTGGCAAGTTAAGCATCAAACACATAAGGATGGAATCAATACAGCATCTGATATATGACATTACAATCTATTTTCAACCCAGCAACAGAGTGGACCTATGAAATGTAAATCAGATCATTCACTTTCCCACTCCAACCTTTCTAATGGATTCCCATCTCACTTGGAGAAAAAAATCTTAAATCCTTACAATGGCTCACAAGCTCTTATGAGATATTCTATCTGATCCCCAACTACATCTCTTTTCCCTCTCACGAACTCCTTATGTTTCCTCATGAAGCCTAGGCATGATTCTGCAGCAGGGCTTTTGCACTAGCTGTTTCCTTTGTTGGGAATGTTCTTTCCTTGGATGCCTACATGGGGTTCTCTCTCCTTTCCGAAGTTCTATGCTCAAATGTCACCTTCTCAGTGAGAATTCTGATCATCTAATTGTCAAGTGAACCCATACCCACCAGGTATTCCCTAAGCCCTCTCTCATTTTAATTCTTCCATAGCACTTAACTTCATTTAAAATTTTAAAGTACATATTTTACTTGTTGCTTGTGTTCATTGTCTGTCAACTCCTAATAGAAATGAACACCATAGGGACAGGGATTTGCTCCTGTCTTGTTCATTTCTCTATCCCCTGTACGTCTAACACAACTGGGTGCATGATTGGCTCACACAGAAAAAAACAAAAACAAAAGCAAAAAACTCAAACCAGGCTACAGTATTGAATACCATTGACAATGGTTGTTTAACAAGGGACATAGCCAATAATCAGGAAAGATTTCTCAAGCTTTGAGTTATGTGTGTTATTTGTCAAATTAATTTTTATATATAAGACAAAGGAAAAATTTGTATTCTCGAGAGAAATTTTATTTTATACATTCATATATAGATATTCTCTTTATAACGCTTAGGGCATACAGGTTATCTCTTTATAGGGACAGTTTTAGAGAGGGAGTTCAGGGTACATTGACCTAATTAAGTTGTTGTGTCCAGTTCTGATTTTGACATTTCAATAAAACCTGGAGAACTCTGAATAATGAAAGATTACTATTCCTTCTAAACCAGTTGTTTTCATGTTTTTAAAGCAATGAAAATATATTTAAAACAATTCCGACGTTAAACAAAATATTACATAGATGAAATTTGAGCTGCTGAGGCTCAAGTGATGTATGTGTGTGTATTTGGGGAGACAGTGTGTTATCCCCAAACTACTTTTCCCTGTTATATTTTTGACAAGGCCATATCCAGAGAAAAGTCATTCCACGAAGATAGGTCAGCTTTTGAAGTCAGGCAAGTATATGGCAAAAAGGACTAAGGCTAGGATTCAGATTGACTGTCCCTTTAACGGACATCTATCACCTCCACAAAGGGAGGCATCTTGCTTATGGGTAGTCAATAAATACTTTCCAATGGGATTTAATTTTGTGAATGGGCAAAAAGGTGTTAGCAAGAATAGATGGTGAAAAGAAATGAAACTGATCTATGGAGCTAGAAAGCATCATTTCCTGACTGAATAGCAAAAATAGAAATGAAAAAGTATGTATTTTATCCAGATTATCAAAGCTTTTCTTTAAAATTCAATTAATATATTATTTAATCTGAAAAGTTTTTTCTATTCTTCTTCTCAAATCTGAAAGCCTATGGGCTCTCACATAATCTCAAACTTACCTTTACTGTCAGTGCAAGAACTTTTGTTTAATTTTTTAATATTCTTTCATCTCTAGGTTTTTTCTAATACTAGACTCTTAAAATTGCTTCTTGAATGAATTCATTATTTAGACCTATGCTTAAGAAACATTTAGAAACCAACAAAATCAGTAATCATATTGTAAATTTGAGCGACATAAGTAGATGTTAATAGTAAATGTTTCTGGCTTACTTTTCTAGATACTTGTAAAATTTCAATATGTAGATCTAAATAATCTAGAAAAAACTAGGTCTATTCAAACTTTTTTGAAGTATAGAATATTAAATTAACCTCCAACTGCTTAGGAGGTGGAATGTAACTGTTAGATTTATGTAAATTTCTCCCAAGCATTGTATATGTTATTTACGGGTTCATTTATACTCATGAAAAGTTAGTTTTTCCTAGCATTTTCTTCTGGTACTAATAGATTAATGTAGCTAAGCAAGAAAAAGGTTCATTTATGTATTATGTCTACTATTTAATAATATATTTATAAATGCACAAAAAATCATCCCATCTTTTTCCTATCATAAATTAGAATTGTGTAATTAAAATCTACTTTTAGAATTTCACACGTGTTTTTGAAGTGAACATATACGTATTGTGATGTACCTTCTCTAAGTTTTCAGTTCATGATTGCCAGAATAGTTAACACGATCTAAACACAAACAGATAAGAGAACAGCAAAGGGCTAAGTGTGAATGGAATTTTACCGATTACATCATTGATGCAGCCAAATGGAAATTCTTAGGTTACATGTGCTTCTCTGTCTAAAGCGGATCAAGAGAAATGGCACCAAGGAGGAGAGAGTCTGATAGAGCTGCTCTGCCTGTGCCTAATTCCAAGATACAAGGAGATTTAATGACCAAGGGGAAAAAGAAGATTGTCATCCTCTACAATTCAGAAAAACTTACCAAACACGTTTACCTTAGTTGCTATTCTCATCAGCTCAACTCTTTCTATACCCGTGCAAGCACGCAACGTGGAGGCAAGCAGGAGCAAGATGGGATTCTTATTTATCCAAGTAAAAAATTGCAAATATGGGTAGAGCCAGAGAGGGTGAGGTGGAAGCAATGTTTGCTGGATTCTTTGTTTAATCTTTTAGGCTCAACTCAATTTCAAGAATTAAAAACTGTAGCTAATTCTAATTGAGTTAGAATATCTTGTAGTTTGTAAAGGAAAGACTTCAATACTAGCCCAGAAAGCCCGCCTTACAAATTTCATAAATTTAAGCAGACACTGTGCTCATAAACTTGACATTGTGGATTGAGTCTGAGAAGGAAAAGCTGCCAGCACTCAAGTGGGCAGGAAGGGAGGGCAACACTCCTCTGGAGCTCACCAATGGGGGCCCTGGAGATCATGTCTCAAATTTCAAAATGAATGATGAGGGTGGGGCATGGATAGATACATGAGTAAGGAAAAAAGAACATTAGGCTGAAGACTCAAAAATAGGGTATAGTTAAAAATTATTCTAAGAAACAGGTGAAAATCTTGGGAAACATTTGCTTGAGCTTTTCCAA
Source organism: Equus caballus (assembly GCF_041296265.1). Taxonomy (NCBI): domain Eukaryota; kingdom Metazoa; phylum Chordata; class Mammalia; order Perissodactyla; family Equidae; genus Equus; species Equus caballus. The sequence continues at coordinate 55,917,541 of NC_091703.1, read as the reverse complement.
AAATGGAAGAGGATGGTGGTCCCTCTGGAAGAAGAGTAAGGACTCATGAATGAGCTAAGATGAAGGCAGGGAACAAAAGGCACAGGAATTAAAAATACTACAAGGAGACTTGAAATTCAAGGGAAGAATTTGAAAACACATAGTAGAGGCACTAGAAACTAGAACCAACAACTGTACAGAGAAACATCTCAGAATTCAGAAGAATGAGATAAAACTATGTAGAAGATGATAATACACAGAACATAGATATGATCTAAGAATTATATGCTCTATTGAAGAAAATTCAGCATTAGGCAAAGAATAAAAATATTTTCTAAACATAAGACTCAAATCAGATGAAATATATTCATTCAATTTCAGATAATATGAGTGATTACCAGGGAGGGAGAAAAATGTTACTTCTCAAAAGGCAAAATGATCAGGTTTGACTAAAATTATTTCTTCACAGCACTAAAGTGCAAAGAGATTTGGACAAATGTGTGCACAATCAGATTTTTAAACTTTACTGCTAAAGAATTTATGTCCAATCAATCTTATATTCACTTGCAAAGCTAGTGAGATTACACTCTCTGCCAGGAAGAGGGGAATTTGGATTCACAAAATCAATACATATATCAAAATGAAGACATCAAACACTAGAAAAACAAAGTATGAATAACTGTAGCTAAATATTAAAACTAATTATAGTATAGAATAACAACAATTTGTAAATATGTATACGGAATTCAAAGGAACTGCTGAAAGCTATTATATAAAATAAGATTTATAGAATATAAAATACTGTATAAGATATATGGAGCCTGTAATTGTAGACAAGAAGAGTCAAAATTATACTAAATGTCTTATCACGGATGGCAAAAATCAGAAATTACTGAATAGATTTTAATTTTGAGAGTAGGATCAAGGAAATAAATAAATTAAATAAATAAATAAAATTCTATAAGTAAAGAGATTTATGGAATCATGAAAAATTATAAGCGGAGCAGAGGGGGAAAGAGCTGTGGCTGCCTTTACTCAACAATTGATAGGCTTAAAAACAACCATCGTAGAAATAAGCTTGCAAGTACCACTTTCAAAATCACTCCAAAAGATTTTAAAAAACAAACAAAAAAGCAAATAGGCACAAAAACATATACAGTGAAATTGAAAAAAAAAAGCCATTCGAAGGATAGAGAATACATATGGTAAAAGAGCATCTAGCTTCAGCTACAAATGTTTATAAAAGGATCTGAAATGATACACATTTTCATGTTGATTGCTGCAATCAGAGTGGATCTTGCAGGTGGAGAAATGGGATGGATGCGAATGTTCACCTGGGGCAGTGAGGAGCACAGCCCAGGTTTGTCAGGCACCAAAGACCAACTCTTAACCACTGTGCTGTACTCGTTCATATTCATGGCACAAAATGTCGATTTTTTAATGTATTCATTCAAGTCCCAAATGCATTGATAGTATGCAGTGAATAATGTTTTGACGGATTAAGATTTTTGACTGACTGATTAAATCCTTCCCTTATGAATTTTTCATTTCATTCACACAAACAGGGGAGAAACCTGGAATTTTAATATAATATTTCTCTCACATCATCAATTATAGGGAAAGGTTTGTTCCCTACCTTTAAATTATCCCCAAATTACATCTTCTTGTTAATTTTTTTCAAAATAGAACAAATGTAATTATTTTAAAGTGTACAAAAGAGATATTCAACACTATTATCCTTATGTACATAATTATATTTTGTATTTACCTTCCCATTGCTTTTGTGTGTGTGTTTGTGAGGAAGATTGGCCCTGAGATAACATCTGTTGCCAATCTTCCTCTTTTCACTTGAGGAAGATTGTCGCTAAGCTAACATCTGTGCCAATCTTCCTTTATTTTGGATATGGGATGCCACCACAGCATGGCTTGCTGAGCAGCATGTAGGACCACACCCAGGATCCGAACCCATGAACCCCCAGTCACCGAAGCAGAGTGCGCAAACTTAACCACTACACAACTGGGCTGGCCCTAGTCCATTGTTTTTTTGATGGATAGAATGTATTATTAGAAAAATCAGTCTAATATATGACGTTGGATATGTGTACTTGAGGTGGATAGATAGGAGAAGAAAAAGAGATGACTTTAGAGACTAAAAAAAATAGTGCTAAAGAAAAATGGAGTCATGAGTCAGTTTTTCCTAGCAAGCACCTACATTGCCCAAGATTTCTCTCTTGGCCACTGTTTACATTCCTGAAAGTACTCACTCTTTCCCCTTCTAAACATCTTTACGTAAGGAGTCTCCACATTTTCAAGATGCTAACTCATCCCCAACTTTGTGACGTGTTGCCTTAAAAAGATAGTTTAACCCACCATATTCTTATTCCTAAAATCGGAAAGTTGGGCTAGATGACAATGAAGGAAAATTTTTTCTCAAAATTTGTAATAGACATTTGTGCTTTTTGCCATCAAGCTTCCATTTCCCTTTCTCCTGTTCACAGTAAGCTGATTTTTCTTCTGGGGAGTCTCCAAGCCTCTCACTCTACGTATAAGTGAATCCATTGGTGTTGCTCCCCTCCATTCCCATTTCTGGGAGTGGGCATGTGATTCAGAGCTGCCACATCAGAGCATCACTGAGTCATGATTAGTTAAGGATGTCAACCTGATCCAAGCAAAGTCAATTAGGTTCAGTCTAAACTAATCCTGAGAATTAGGCTTGAGCAACCAGAAAAATAGGATTCTTTTACACTGGAATTGATCCTGGTATGTTACAAGCCTACAGTTGTTGGCAGCCAACTTGTCACAAGAAACTTGAAAATAAAGCCAAGACAGAAGAGTCTGGAGTTGGAGACAGACAAGATTCTGATGGCAGTATTGGGACCTCTGAATCCAGTTATCTGTGAAATGCAATCCTGGATTTTTCAGTTCCTTGAGCCAATAACTACCCCCTGCCCCAGCTCAAAACACACACATTTATTTGTTTTTTATTAGGCAAGTCTTCTGTGTTTTGTCACTTGCAGCAGAACAAATCCTGGATAATACAAGAGTTCAAAGCTCCTGATTCCCCAGTGCTATTTCCAGATCCATGATCAAAATGCAGTGAGGAAATTTGGAAGAGGGTGAAGAAAGCAGTGATTCTCAGAGCATAGAGGGTACGAGGGAAGTTATGGATCAGGTGTGGAATTACAGTTGGCATTAGAGGCAGGATTTGGCCTAGTGTTAGAGGTAGAGGTAGGTTTGGGGTTAACGTTAGGGTTAGAGTTAGAGATCTTGTTGGGGTTAAAGTTAGGGTAAGAATTAGGTTTGGCGTTAGTTTTAGAGTTAGACGTAGGGTCAAACATAGTTTTGGGGTAAATGTCAGCATTAGGGTTAGAGATAGGCTTAGGGGTAGTTTGAGACAAAATTTGTGTTAAATATGGGGTGTGGGTAATATTAGGGTTTGGGGATAAATAAGGGTTGTGGTGACTTTTAGGATTAGAGTTATTGATAGCATTCGGATTATGGTTACAGGTAAGATTTGGGTTTTTGTTAAGGTTCAGGTTTGGCGTGAGTTGTGCTTTAGGTTTAAGATTAGATGTAGTTTGCAGTTAGGGTGGGGTTAGAGAAAGGCCTGCATTTTTTGTTAGGCTTAAAGGTAGGTTTGGAGTTAGTCATAAGTTTAGGTTTATAATTAGAGTTAGATTTGGGGTTAGTGTTAGCATTAGAGTAAGAAAAAGGGTTAGGATTCTTTTTAGGGTTAGTGTTAGAGGTAGGGCTGGGTTTAGGGTTAGGGTTAGAATTAGAATTAGAGTTGTGTGTGAGGGTAGTTTAGGGTTAGTGTTAAAGACAGTGTTAGAGACAGGTTTTATGCCAATATTAGGGTTAGGATCATGGGTAGAATTGAGGTTAGCGCTGGGGTTGGAGTTGAGGTAGGTTGAGGTTAGGGGTGGAGTTTAAAATAGGGTTGTGTTTAGTTTTACACCCTTGAATAGAGTTATATTTGGAGATGCATTTAGTGTCAGGGTTAGGGTTAGAAGTGAGATTGGAATTTGTGCTATGACTGGGGTTTCAGTTAGATTTGGGGTAAAAGTTAGCATTGGGGTAGGTTGGAGTTTGGGTTATAGTTGGATTTGGAGGTAAGTTTGAGGTTAGAATTATGGTTAGCGTTAGAGTTAGTATTAGATAGGTTTGGGGTTAATGTTAGGGCTTAGGTTAGAGACATGGTTGGGGTTAGTTTTATGGTTGGGTACCGAGATAGGATTATGGTTAGTTTTAGGCTTAGGTTTAGAGATAAAGTTGATTTTAGTTTTATACTTGGTTTTCAGGTCAAAGTTAGGGATTGATGGGGTTATGGCTGTAATCAGAATCAGAGTTAGTTTTGGGGTTAGTGTTAAGCTAGGTTTAGAGGTAGGATTGTTAATGTTAGGGTGCAGTTAGGGTTATAGGGAGAATCAGGTTGATTGTTATTGTTACCGTATGGTTAGGGCTTAAAGGTAGATTTGAGGTTCCTGGGGGAACAGTATACGCCTTGATTCAGTCAGGGCTTCCTGGAGGACCACAAAGGCTAAAAGCACAGGTATCATCTTCATCCTTCCACAAAAACTTAGTGAAGAAGCATGCCTGAGGAGTGTAAACTATGTCAGAAAATAAAGATAGTCAGAGTTTCTCACTTTTCTTCTCCATTTTTTTCTTCGTTTTTTCCATTTACTCTAATTTTCTCTCTCCTTCTTCCTTCTTACTACCTCTATAATACAGGTTCGTCCTTGTTTTAATCAGTACTTTGCAGTACAACCATCCAAATCTAATGAGTGTAAACAAAATAAAGCGCATGTTCGTGGGCAGGGATGGTCTAACTAGATCTGGGGATTCCAACAATATCATTAGGGTTCTCTCCATCTCTTGGTCTGTATCTCTGGAAGCTAGTCTAATTCTCCTACTGTAGATGATTTTCTTCTCTGTGGCAAAGGGAATGATCTTAGGCAACTCCTACTCTAATCATCCCAAGCAGCAAAACCTTGGGTGAAAAACATTCATCTCCCAGAAGTGATATATCAAATTCAACAAACTGATTATTTCAATTTGGATCAAATTATCATCTATCAAGTACAGTGGTTGGGGGATGGGAAATGCTTGGCTCTCTGTCTCTGATTTTCAGAGTAGGGGTCCTATGACTGACAGTTTCTTCCCTCTCCCCCACCACTTTTACATGGAATTCCATGGGGACAGTTTCCTAAAGGAGAAGGTAATGCTGATACGTCACGAAAGGGGAATGTGATTGCTGAGAAGACAAAAAGCAACGGGTATCTATTACAGATTCCTGTGCTGTAGTGAAATTTTAAATTCGTGACATTTTAGGCATTGTTGAGATATACAAGATTGTGTTCCTTTTTATCTTCTGTACTCTTTCTATGCCTGGTTCAGCTACTCTAATTCTCTCTGATTTTAGTTTGAGCCATTGTTTCTGGTACATATTCAGTGAGTACCCAGAACAACGTGATATAACACTTTCTTCATGATAACTTTGCCTAAACACATTTCAAAAGTTTTAAGTCAGTCTTCAAGTCATTTTGGTATGCTTTTCCTTTCATTTTATTAGCATTATTCTTATTTTTGTGTGTGTGATGTTTCCCATTGTGATATTTCTGTCTTTTAAAAAAGTCAATATCCTATTGATTTTTCATTTTACTTTCATTTATTCTTTCTGTTCTAATTGTTCCTGGGTATGCCCTTCATTCTTTTCTGTCTGCCATTTATTCTGAAAGTTAATAACTTCATAATTATCATTTTCACAGTATTTTAGTGATAATTTTACTGGAAAACATCACTAGAGGAAAAAACATGTCTCTGTCTGCATTATTAGATTTTTAAATAGTTTTTATGAATCATTCCATGTTTGTTTTTTAATCTAATTTTGTCTTCCCATATGATTATGTTTTCATTAAAAGCCATAAAATTTTTGGTTTACAGAAATACAAGAGGCCAAACTCTCTTTCATTAAAAGAGCACCAGATTCAATGATAAAGAAGTCATCGATGGCTCATTGTTTTGATGTCCCAGTAATGATTCCCGCCCGCACAGTGATGAAGACGTATAATTAAATACCAAACTCACAGAAACTGAATATTATGTAGCTGAACAGAACAGAACCTCCCAAAGTAAACCTCAAGTTTATTTCTATGACTTTGTTCATCTTTATTATCAGACTCTAATATTAATATTTTAGGTCCTATAGTGTTGATAATGAAGTAGGAATAACAAATAGAGATTAGTCAGCATCTCAGACACATTTTCTTATTTTAAATTTGAAAATGAATATCCATATTTAATTATATATTGAATCACTTTTTGAAATTCCACTAAATGTTCAGGGTTTCCAGATGACATACTTGCTATTTTTTAAACAGAATGGGTTATAATATGAAAGTACATGTTTAAAATGAATTCTGCTTCTTTTACTATTGTTCAAAAATAAAGCATTATTCTCTTCTAAAGGAAAGTCACATGGTTACTTAGCAACATAAAATACTTTCTCTGAATAGAATTTTAAATAAATGAACTTGAAAATAACCAATGTTTCCTATAATATCATACACGTCCTAAAGCTATTGCAAATAAGTAAACCCAAGCATTTAGGCGAGAGTCTATTCTTTCCGAATAATGCTAATAATACAAATGTAGGAGATACTGTCCTTTTAACTCAACTTTCTATGATGATGGAAAATAAAGGAAATTTAAATAAATGAAACAAAAACTTTATTTAGGACGCTATTTTTAAATCCATTATGAAAAAGTGAAACTTTGCCCAGTGTTCCAGGGTCAGACAACTAACTTGAAATTTTTCACCCTTTTATGTTCCATTGCTGAGGTGATAGCTAGCTAAGAACCAGTCTTTTCTTTTCTTTTCTTTTTGAGGAAGATTAGCCCTGAGCTAACACCTGCCGCCAATCCTCCTCTTTTTGCTGAGGAAGACTGGCCCTGAGCTAACATCCATGCCCATCTTCCTCTACTTTATATGTAGGACGCCTACCACAGTGTGACTTGACAAGCGGTGCCATGTCCGCACCCGGGATCCAAACCTGTGAACCCCGGACCATGGAAGCAGAAACATGCACACTTAGCCGCTGCGCCACCCTGCCCCAAGAACCAGTCTTAAGGCAGGGGCAGAGGTGGAAGGGGCATGCAAAGGTCAGAAAGCAAAAGATATCAACTTATTCCTTAGTATAATTAAATGTGTAGTATTGTAGTCCTACACTGATAAAACTAAGGATGTTAACTATGCAGGATATTTTCAAAAATCAATTTAAAAGAAAGTCATAATAAAACAACTCTCCAAATTGACTATAGTAGAGCCATTTTAAAATGGAGTTGGAGCTCCCTTTCAGAGAAACTGCCTTGCTGTCTTGAACCGTGGATTGGCCCAAACCTTTGGACTGAGCCTTTAAAATGGCAATTGTTTTACAAGCAATTGTTTGAGAAGTCAGCAGGAGAATAGACATCCTGATCACGGAGATTAAGGACTGCGGACTTCTGAAGATACGGTCAATAGTCCCTCATTGTTTAGTCAAAACTAACTCCCTGCCTCCAGCTCCAATTAAAATTCTTTGTAATACAACCTCCCTTTACTAGCAGAACACTATTTGATTTTCTACCTGCATCTGTGCTCCCTGAATTGTAACTCTTTGATCCCAAGTAGACACTTTGCCTCTTATACTGAATTCTATTTTTTGTAGGCCGAGACAACCAAACTATTACGTTTGGTGATAAATCTGAAGATAATCATACTTTGATCAAGTCTCCTAGGTAAACAGGAGGATGAGATGGGAGCCGTGGGAATTCCTCCATAAACTGTGGTTTGCCAGAGAGGTGAATGACCCCCAAGGTTTGCCACTTAGAGAGAAAAGGAAAAAATATTCTTGAGGACGAAGGCTGTTTTTTTTATCATTCCGAGGATACTAAAATCTAGAGGTGGCAAATGTTTAGCTTGTTTGTGTCCTGCCTCCATAGCACTTTTTGCTTCATCTTCCAGCCTCCTGTCAGTCACTTCCTTGATGCCTGATCTCCTGTGTTAATGTTTTCTTCTCATCCATTCAGCTAACTTTGTATATATAATCCTATATTTCAGTGCACTACTCATATTTCTTTAATAGTAGAAACCACATTGTGTTTTCCTTTAATATAATGCATTTCTGTCCTTTCCAGGAGACTATTAACTCCTTGAGGAAAATGCTGATATCTTTTTCATCTTTGCTTCTTCTAGTGTCAAGGAGAGTGCCTTGCAATAAATAGAGGCTCAATAATTGTTTTATGAATGAATGTTCTTTCATTATTTAGATTTAATTTATACCCATTCAATAGTAGTGCATCATCCAAATTAGATCTCTGGAGAACTTCAGGATCCGGGCTGAGGGATGCTGACATTTTCTCTTGAGAAAACCGTAGTCCATGACCTTCTAAAGGAATCAGTTCCCATAACTTCGCAATCATTATCCAGAAACCTTCAGTAAATTTTCTTCGCTTCTTAAATCTAAGCACCGATTGTGTTTTCTTATGGTCGGATAATGCTAAAAATGGACTTTAAGCACTTAATTATAGCATTGAATAGAAAATAGCATAAATACTACAACATATATCCTGTTCCTGTGTCATTTTCAGAGCATATAAACATATAGTACTCAGAGATTGACTGCCAAAGAAGAAGACCATTAAATTCAATAAAGAATGAATTTAAAATGTTTTATCAATTGATGTTTATCTTACTTATCAACACCCTAAGTAAACTCCAAAAAATAACTTGGGATTCATTTGAAGATAACGGCTTTCTTACCAAACGCCAAGATAGATCCTACATATTTTTCTTGAAAAGAAAATAGAAGCTTTAAATTTGAGTAGCTTAAACTGAATATAAAGGAGAATCAAATTATCTATAAATAATGCCACTACTAACTCCTTACAATACACATACACAGGTTTTTATGTATATATACAACATATATGCAACATATAGGGAAAAATTTAGACTTACATAATCCAAATCTGAATTATTGTAGTCCAAAATAAAAATGTTTCTTCTCTAACCCAGTATAGGCAAATATATCTCAAGTTTTGTAAATCTTTCACAATATTTTTGTAACACCTACTTGTTGGAGGTAGAATATTTGCACACTGCAATATATTGAAGAAAAGGAGAGGTAACCATCTATCTTCAGTGGATTAGATGGAGCTTGCTAGAGTCTTATGTTTCCTCCTTGTTGCTGTACAGAGAATTAAGGCTATTTCAGTGAAAAATTACATTTTTAAAATGTTAATGTGGACAAGTCCTTGAAGGAGAGTTTTTATTCCTTGTTTTAATCTATATCCATCCAGTATTTCCATATCTTCAATATTATTGCTGAAAGGTTTTTGATGTTTTTAGAATTTCACATAATCCTACTATCTATCTGTGACTAACAACTCGTGACATTTATAATTTAATAAATCAGCATCCCTAGATCTAAATTAGAGTCAATCCTTCACATGCTTTTGTGTGGTCAAATACCTTTTATTTCCATGGCAACCCTCCAATTCTTTCCATGACATAATTGATTAGCTATATTTATTATGCATAGAAATATGTGTGTAGACTTTATTTAATGGTTCAAGAAACACACAGTAAAAAAAGGTAAATTTCATTTTAAACCTGAAACAATGGCCTCATATAGAAAATCATAAATTAGAAAATACAAAAAAAAAGCTACTTTGCACTACTAATTCTATTTTTCTCTAGAATTTTCCTAAATCTTTGCATTATTAATTCTATATGCAGTGAATTCTGCTTTTCATGCCAGACTTCTGAAATCTCTTTTTGGTAAAGTCGTATAACAAAAAATGAGCACCAACAGCTACAATAATAAATGGAGCCAATGTGCACACTGATACCGCTGTTTAAAATGTCCCATAACTAAGTATGACTTCAAAGTTATCACTGAGAGAACTTTTTGGGCTCCTGCAGCATTAACCCTTCCTCTATTTTTCCTCTAACTCCTCCTATTGTGTTTTTTTCCTTCATTTTCTTGTTTATCCACCTAATCCCATTTCAAAGCAGGTCTTTTAATCTTCTTTCCTTTAGTAGCTCTTTATTGACACGATTGAATTTTTGCCCAATGTAAAAGCACCTGGCCTCCAAAAACAGGAGGCCTCAAATAAGAGGAGGCTTATCTTGACTTTTTCCTAGGGCAGGGAGTCTTAGATTTAGAGTGCCGGGACCCTATTTAAAATGAGATTCTAGAATCATCACCCACTGAAGTTCTGACTCAATAAGTATCTGACTCAAAAGGATCTGTAAGAAAGAAATTACTTATTCACTATACAGTTCCTTCTATAGTCTTTCATATCTATGGGGAATATGTAAAAAGATATGGACATAAAAGATGATATTGGTTAAAAATCTCAGGTGTATTTTCCCTGGCTTGTCTTCTTACTTAAACTCCTGACTTCATATTCAAATACTCACCGTACACCTACCTGTACTGTCTCAGATTTAGAATGTCCCAAACCAAACTTTTGATTCTCTTTCCTTCCCAACTTCAAACCTGCTCCTCCTCCAGGATCCCATATCTCAATAAATGGTACCACCATTCATCTACCTGGCGTGAAAATATTGACTCCTCTCTTTCTCTCCAGCCATATGCAGTACATCAGCAAATCCTGTTAGTTCTACTATCAAAATATGTACTAAATATCACCACTAGAATGTAAGTTTCCTAAGAGAAGGGACTTTGTCCCTTTGTTTGCTGCCATGGGCACACAATAAATATTTTTGAACCAGTGAATTTATTTAGTGTTGCAAAAAAGGTCTTGCCACTTGATGTACCCATTAGGAAATTGCATTCCCTTGTATGCTTTTAATTATTCCAGATGACATTGTCCAAGTAATTCTCATATAAATTGTATATATTGCTTGCCTAGCCACAAAGAAAAAACTCTCTCAGAGTAGCAAATTGTGAATGGCATGTGGGAGAGCAAGCCCTACTTCCTACTGGACAGTTATATATGTAAACTCCTCTAGCCATTCAAATAAACCTGCCTTGGCCAAATTCATCATGACCCCTCTACTCACAACACTTGTTCTTTCTACATTTGCTGTCTCTGTTAAGAAAAAGACAAATAAGACAATCACTGTACTTTCTCAGACCCAAAACTTCTATCAATCAGAAGATTCTTTTCTGTTCCTATCAATTACTTACATCTGATGAGTTGCCAGTTTCTATCTCCAGAGCATCTTTCATGTTTGTTTCTTTTTCTCTTTCTTTTTTTGTATTCAATTCCATTGCCTTGGTTTTACCTTCATAATCACTTTCCAAAAGAGTCACAACAGACTCCTAAATGGCGTCCCAGTATCTGGTTTCTCATAACTTCAACTCATTCTTATCATTGCCCAGATTAATCTTCCTTTGGGAAGCTCTGATATATTAGAATTTGTTTTCAAATAACTCCAGGGATTTCAAATTCTTTTAATGCAGCCCATCATGATATAATAGTACAGGCAAGATCGTGGCAGATACTCACAAAATAAAGAAGACCATGAAACCAATGCAAAGCATCAGGAGATTACTTGAAGTCTCTATTACTCGAAATTACCCAGAAAAGTTCATGAAAGCCTGTGTTTTACTGGAATTCTCTGAATGACATTTTCAGCATAGTTATTTATATATCTGTAAACCATCATAAATTTACTCTTACTGCTTTATCAGGTTATGTGGAATTTCTTTTCACCCTTTGGAGCTTTTCAAAATTATATTCACATGTCAACAATACCTCAGAGGCTACCTCCTCAGTGAAACAGTACTTCCTGCCCCATGTCAGATCCAACTTTTGTTTTTCTATGTTCTAACCCTTTGCATACGCCTCTTCAATAACCCTCGCATTATAGTCTACTATTGACATGCTGGTCTCTCCCACAAGAATAGGAATTCCTTGTAGGGAAGGACCATGCCTCATTCACTGCTGTATTTCCTCCACAGAATGTAATAGAACACATTATACGTTGTGGGCGTTCAATAAATATTTGCTGAATGAAATAAGAAAAGGAAATAGCTCCAAATTAGATAAGCACTAGAAAGCCAGTGTGTTGGTTCAGGCTGCTTTATTTTCCGTGTGCCTTTTGCTGCTGCAGCTGGACTGAGCTCTCTGCTTCTCGATGTTGCTTTTACCTCCATTTGGAGGATGAAGATATATTTGCATGACTTCAAACCAACAATCTGTAGATCCTGCCATTGCTGCTGATGGGGACTCAGCCCGCAGAGAAGTCTTATGAACTCCGATTTACCAGGAGAGAAAATCTATGCCAGGCTTGATTCTTGCTGCTGTTCCTCTTCCCCTCTAGTCTCTGATCAGATACCTACAATGAGTTACAGGTCACTGGGGCAGCGGGGATTAGTCAGTGAAACTCCAGTCCCTTTCTGTTGAGTTTACAAATAAACATACAGGAGAATTTGTGTTTTCCTTAAATTACACACATCATATGTTTCAATTGGCTGTGCACACTAGCATAGATGCACTATCAAAGAAGAGATGGAATGGAGATAAGAGCACTGTATTTATTTGCTGTTCCGGAATGGGGAGGCCAAGTCATAATATGTAAAGCTATTCAAACAACTAACACAATGGCTGCTCTCTAATACCAAATTTCACTACCTGGGAAAAGAAGTAAATAATAGCTCTACCACACAGATTGTTGTAGAATTAACTAAGATGGTGGATGACAAATACTTTTGTTAAGGAGTTGTGTAATTAGAGCAATATAACAACTCCAAAAAGCCTAACAAGTAAATTCTACTGTAATGTACTTGATTCACAATAACGAAAGATATTGATGAAATTGGTTCATTTGGTAAAGGGTCTGCTAGAATTAGCAATGCTTCCCTTCTTTGGGCAAGACTGCACTTTGACTTTTAAAAATTTTTAATTTGAAGAGTTCTCTTCAAGACGGTGCTGTGAGCAGACGTTGAACTCCCCTCCTCCCATGAACACAACCAGGTTACAACAATTTTGGGAAGAATCACCCTGGATTGAAAACTGAAAACTGGATAAAAAGAACCCCCACGACAAGGGACAGTCCTGACGAAAGCAGAAGAGGCAGTAACTTTGGCCGGAGAGGGAAAAAGCCACCTTTGGGAGCAGCGGAGCTTCTCAGCTGGCCAGGTGGGAGCCAACCTAAGGTACGAGCCCTCCCTGGAGGAGTGAGGTCCGGAACGAGGGCAATGCTGCTATAACCATCCTTCGGACTCAGCCCAACTGAGAGCGGGGGTCTTACTGTCTGGCTTTGCTGGCTATTAACTACTGCGAGGACACCCCAGAAAAGCTATCAGCCGAAAGCCGAAAAGATCTGGGTCTTAAAGGGGCCACGCACAAACTCACACATTGCAGCAACCTAAAATCACCAGAGAGAAGGCTGACTGTCCTTTGGTGAAACAAGACTCACCTGGTGGGCTCTGGGGGCATCTAGGTGAGAGGAGGATCCTCTCCAGAGACTGAGACATTGTTGGGGGCCGTTGTTCTGAGCTGGTCCAGGCTGCTGATACGGCACCAGTGGGGGCCATTGAGGTGTGTCCCTTGGGCTGTTAGCCCAGGGGTCTGCCACACCCACTAGAGCACAGATTTAATCCAGTTCAGCCAGGGCAGGCAACCCGCCCTAGGGACTGGCCCCACCTAACAGCAAGCCCTCAGGCTACTTTTCAGCCTGCATTGACTGAGTGCCTTGATCCTCTACAGGCAGGCAAGGGTGTCTGCCTCTGTGGGGCAGGGCTTGTGTGAGGACCAGGTGAACTGTTGCGGGCATTGGGGCAGAGGTGGGGGTATCTGCAGTGTGGCAGTGGGGTATGCTCCAGGGGATTGAGAAGTGTGCATGGACCAGGACTGTGTTGACAGTGTATGTGGTCCAGAGGGGGGTGAGGCTTATCAGCGGCAGAAGACTTGTGCTTCACAAATAGCCATAAAAAGGATCAGCCCAACCTTCCAAAGCCTGAAACAACTGAGTGCCTCCATGCCAAGGGCTAGCCCCACTCAGCTGCACTCCTAAGAGAACTGAAAACAGCCTTGTTGGCCTCAGGCCTATCACAACTGTACGCCCCTGAGCCTAGCAACCAGCTACACTGGGTACCAACCCAATTAAGAGGACACTTGCAATAAGAGTGTGCTAATAGACTTTGTAGCCAACAGTGCTGCGGCCCCTCCAAACCAGATTTACAAACAGCTGGTCAGGAAAGGAAAGATCAGACTCCCTGGCTACCTGCAGTGGGAGCAACCCTGCCACAGCAGAAAAACACAAATAGCCCACAAAGGGGTCACTCCTGGTTCTTATGGTCTGGTGACGAGAGGGAAGCACACTGTTGGGCCTCATAAGGCATCTCATACATAAGGCCACTTCTCCAAGATCAGGAGACATAGCCAACTCACCTAGTACAAAGAAAATAGAACAGAGAAAGAGGCATAATGAGGAGGCAATGGAATATTTTCCAAGCAAGGGAACACTACAAACACCAGAAAAGAACTAAGTGAAACAGAAACTAGTGACCTCCTTGACAAGGAATTCAAACAAAATATAATAAGGATGCTCACAGATATGCAGAGAAGAATGGATGAACACAGTGAGCACATCAGCAAAGAACTGGAAGATATAAAAAAGAACCAATCAGAAATGAAGAATACAATACTTGAAATGAGAAATTCACTAGAGGGACTCAATAGCAGAGTAGAGGAAGCAGAATAACGGATCAGCGAGCTAGATGAAAGATTAGAGGAAATCACCCAAGCAGAATAGAAACGAGAAAAAAGAATTAGACAGAATGAGAACAGTGTAAGGGAACTCTGGGGCAATATCAAGCGTGCTAACATTTGGATTATAGGGGTCCCAGAAGGAGAAGAGAGAGACAAAGGGGCAGAAAATTTATTTGTCGAAATAATAGAGGAAAATTTTCCTCACCTGAGGAAGGAAACAGACATCCAAGTTCAGGAAGCACAGAGAGCTCCAAACAAGAGAAGCCCAAAGAGGCCCACACCAAGACATATTATAATCAAAATGTCTAAAATTAAAGACAAAGAGAGAACCCTAAAAGCAGCAAGAGAAAGGCCACAAGTGACATATAAAGGGAAGCCCATCAGGCTGTCAGCAGACTTCTCAGCCGAGACCCTACAGGCGAGAAGAGAATGGCACGACATATTTGGAGTGCTAAAAGGAAAAAACCTACAACCAAGAATACTCTATCCATCAAAGCTGTCATTCAGAATGGAAGGAGAGATAAAGAGCTTCCCCGACAAGCAAAAATTAAAGGAGTTTATCACCAAGAAACCAGTTCTACAAGAAATGCTGAAGAGACTTATTTAAATGGGAAAGTAATGACCACAAATAGAGATTAAAAAAAAATTATCAAAAAAACCCAAAACACAACAAGAAAAAACAGGCAATAAAATCACTTGTAAGGTAAAAGTATAGTAAAGGCACAGATCAACTACCTGTGAAGGTAATATGAAGGTTAAAAGACAAATGTACTAAAATTACCTATTTCAATGATAAGAGGGTAATGGATAGACACACACTAAACAAAAGACTATATATGATGTGAAAAACATATAATGTGGGAGGAGGGGAGTGAAAAAGTGGAGCTTTTAGAAAGAGGTCAAGCTAAAGATTCTATCTACTCAGTATAGACTGTTACATGCATAGTATATTAAATAGGATCCTCATGGTAACCACAAACCAGAAACCTATAACAAGCAGGAAAAAAAGTAAGACAAAAGAAATCAAACATATTACTAAAGATAGCCATCAAACCGCAAGTGAAGAGAGCAAGAGAAAAAGAAAGGAACTGAGAAGAACTACTAAAACACCCAAAAAAAGGAAAAAGTGACAAAATGGCAATAAATACATATTTATCAATAGCTACTTTAAATGTCAATGGACTAAATGCTCCAATCAAATGCCATAGGGTGGCCAACTGGATAAAAAAACAAGATCCATGTATATGCTACATACAAGAGACACACTTCAGACCGACAGACACTCACAAACTGAAAGTGAAAGGATAGAAAAAGATATTCCATGCAAATGGCAAAGAAAAGAAAGCGGGGGTAGCAATACTTATATCAGACAAAATAGACTTTAAATCAAAAACTGTAACAAGAGACAAAGACAGGCACTACATAATGATAAAGGGAACAATCCAACAAGAAAATATAACACTTGTAAATATCTACGCACCCAACATAGGAGCACCTAAATATATAAAGCAATTATTAACAGACATAAGAGGAGAAATAGACAGTAACACAATAATAGTAGGGGACTTTAACACTCCACTTACACCAATGGATAGATCATCCAAACAGAAGATCAATAAGGAAACACTCGCCTTAAAGGACACATTAGACCAGATGGACTTAGTAGATATATACAGAACATTCCATCCAAAAACCACAGAATATACTTTCTTTTCAAATGCCCGTGGAGCATTCTCCAGGATTGATCACATATTAGGCCACAAAACAAGTCTCAATAAATTTAAGAAGATCGAAATAATACCATGCATCTTTTCTGACCACAAAGGTATGAAACTGGAAATCAACTACAGAAAAAAAACCAGAAAAGCCACAAAAATGTGGAGATTGAATAAAATGCTGCTGAACAATGATTGGGTCAATGAAGCAATCAAAGAAGAAATAAAAAATTCCTGGAGACAAATGAAAATGAAAACACGACATGCCAAAATCTGTGGGATACAGCAAAAGCGGTTCTACAAGGGAAGTTTATAGCAATTCAGGCCTACCTCAACAAAGAAGAAAAATCCCAAATAGACAATCTAAAAGTGCACCTAAAGGTACTGGAAAAAGAACAACAAACAAAGCCCAAAATCAGCAGAAGGAAGGAAATAATAAAAATCAGAGCAGAAATAAATGAAATAGAGACTAAAAAAAGATAGAAAAAATTAATGAAACCAAGAGCTGGTTCTTCGAAAAGGTAAACAAAAGTGACAAACCCTTAGCTAGACTCACCAAGAAAAAAAGAGAGAAGGCTCAAATAAATAAAATCAGAAATGAAAGAGGAGAGATTACAACGGACACCTCAGAAATACAAAAGATAATAAGAGAATACTATGAAAAGCTATACGCCAACAAATTGGATAATCTAGAAGAAATGGATAAATTATTAGAAACATAAAACCTTCCAAAACTGGACCAAGAAGATGTAGAAAATTTGAATAGACCGATCACCAGTAAGGAGATCGAAACAGCAATTAGAAACCTCCCAAAAAATAAAAGTCCAGGACCAGATGGCTTCCCTGGTGAATTCTACCAAACATTCAAAGAAGACTTAATACCTATCCTTCTCAAACTCTTCCAAAAAATTGAAGAGGAGGGGAGGCTTCCTAACTTCTTCTACGAAGCAAACATTATCCTGATACCAAAACCAGACAAGGACAACACAAAAAAAGAAAATTACAGGCCAATATCACTGATGAACATTGATGCAAAAATCATCAACAAAATACTAGCAAATCGAATACGACAATACATTAAAAAGATCATACATCATGATCAAGTGGGTTTCATTCCGGGGATGCAGGGATGCTTCAACATCTGCAAATCTATCAGCGTGATACACCACATTAACAAAATGAAGAATAAAAATCACATGATCATCTCAATAGATGCAGAGAAAGCATTTGACAAGATACAGCATCCATTTATGATAAAAACTCTAAGTAAAATGGGTATAGAAGGAAAATACCTCAACATAATAAAGGCCATATATGACAAACCGACAGCAAATATCATTCTCAGTGGAGAAAAGCTGAAAGCTATCCCTCTAAGAACAGGAACCAGACAAGGATGCCCACTGTCACCACTCTTATTTAACATAGTATTGGAAGTCTGAGCCAGATCAATCAGGCAAGAAAAAGAAATAAAAGGGATCCATACTGGAAAAGAAGAAGTGAAACTGTCACTCTTTGCAGACGACATGATTTTATATCTAGAAAACCCTAAAGAGTCCACTAAAAAACTTTTAGAAATAATAAAGGAATACAGTCAAGTTGCGGGATACAAAATCAATGTACAAAAATCGGTTGCATTTCTATACACTAACAACGAAGTAGCAGAAAGAGAAATTAAGGATACAATCCCATTTACAATTGCAACAAAAAGAATAAAATACCTAGGACTAAACTTAGCGAAAGAGATGAAAGATCTGTACACCAAAAACTACAAAGCATTGTTGAAAGAAATCGAAGAAGACACAAAGAAATGGAAAGATATTCCGTGCTCTTGGATTGGAAGAATTAACATTGTCAAAATGTCCATACTTCCTAAAGCAATCTATAGATTCAACGCAATCCCTATCAAAGTTCCAACAACATTTTTTACGGAAATAGAACAAAGAATTCTAAAGTTTATATGGAACAACAAAAGACCCCAAATAGCCAAAGGATTCCTGAGAAAAAAGAACAAAGCTGGAGGTATCACACTCCCCGATTTCAAATTATACTACAAAGACATAGTAACCAAAACAGCATGAGACTGGCACAAAAACAGACATACAGATCAATGGAACAAAATGAGAGGCCAGAAGTAAACCCACACATTTATGGACAGTTAATATTCGACAAGGGAGCCAAGAGCATACGATGGAGAAAGGAGAGTCTCTTCAATAACAGATGTTGGGAAAACTGGACAGCCACATGCAAAAGAATGAAAGTAGACCATTCTCTTACACCATGCACAAAAAATCAACTCAAAATGGATTAAAGACTTGAATGTAAGACCCGAAACCATGAGACTTCTGGAAGAAAACATAGGCAGTACGCTCTATGACATTGGTCTGAGCAGCATATTTTCAAGTCCCATGTCTGACTGGGCAAGGGAAACAAAAGAAAAAATGAACAAATGGGACTACATCAAACTAAAAAGTTTCTGCACAGCAAAGGAAACCATCAACAAAACGAAAAGACAACCTAACAATTGGGAGAACATATTTGCAAACCACATATCAGATAAGGGGTTAATATCCAAAATATACAAAGAACTCATACAGCTCAACAACAAAAAAACCAACAATCCAATTAGAAAATGGGCAAAAGATCTGAACAGAGATTTCTCCAAAAAAGATATACAGATGGCCAACAGGCATATGAAAAGATGCTCAACATCGTTAGCTATCAGGGAAATGCAAATCAAAACTCCAATGAGGTATCACCTCACTCCGGTCAGAATGGCTATAATTAACAAGACAGGAAACAACAAATGTTGGAGAGGATGTGGAGAGAAGGGAACCCTTGTTCACTGCTGGTGGCAGTGCAAACTGGTGCAGCCACTATGGAAAGCAGTTTGGAGTATCCTCAGAAAATTAAGGATAGATCTACCATATGATCCAGCTATTCCCCTGCTGGGTATTTATCCAAAGAACTTGAAAACACAAAGGCATAAAGATACTTGCACCCCTATGTTCATTGCGGCATTATACACAACAGCCAAGACTTGGAAGCAACCTAGGTGCCCATCAAGAGACAAATGGATAAGATGTGGTATTTATACACGATGGACTACTACTCAGCCATAAGAAATGACGAAATCTGGCCGTTTGTGACAACATGGATGGACCTTGAGGGTATTATGCTGAGTGAAATAAGTCAGAGGGAGAAAGTCAAATACCACATGATCTCACTCATAAGTAGAAGATAAAAACGACAGAAAAAAAAAAAACAACATAGCATTGGAGATTGGACTGGTGGTTACCATTGGGGAAAGGGGGAGGGGGGAGGGCAAAAGGGCTGATTAGGGTCACATGTGAGGGGATGCACTATAATTAGTGTTCGGTGGTGAACATGATATAATGTATCCAGAATTTGAAATATGATGTACATCCAAAAAAAGTAAAAATTAAAAAAAAAAGAAAAGGTTAAAAAAAATTTTTAAATTTCACTGATATGTAAGGAAACTGAAAGATTTGGTCAAAAGAGTTTGTTGTTTCTCTTATTCCTCATTAAGTGAAGTATCTAGAACTATCCAGCTATTACCAACATTGCTCTTGAGCTCCTCCTGAAATTACGATTTTTTCAAGTGTCTGCACAGTCTAGTGTAACAGAATTGGCATTAATCACTGGTGATGGGGGAGCATGACAAAGGATTCCTAAGGCTGAGACTCTGTGGGCATTCCTGAAACATCCAGGGCTCAGACGGGGCTATGTTTGACACTTTTTATTGCAGAAAGTATGGAGTCATGGGAACATTCACTCTCAGCTCTCTTATCTCATCTGGGACACGAATGGTCAAATGTTTCCTCCAACTTTTATAAAGACGTGAAAAGTAACTAGGCAATACTTTGACAGAAAGAGGGCATAAGTAATTTTTGCACATTATGTCCTCTCCTCAGTTATTGCAGAAATATGGTATATTATTTGGAAGGATCTTAGTGTAACTTCCTTGAGAAAAACAAAAACAAAAACCTGCCACAGTTTGTAAGTTCCATTTATGTTCCATGAGAAGAACAAAATAGCTTCATGGTAACGTCAAGTGGATCTCAGTGCTAGGGAGAGATTTTCCAAATGGTCTCCCACTTATTTGATTGTGTGCGTTCCTTAAGATACTAATCAAAATTATCACAGACATAATTCAAATTATTGAGGTTTTATTTTAAATTTTTATACAGAAGAAATTTAAAGCGTACAATACCCAATTTTAAAATGTATATCTATCTAAAGGCTTCCTCCTGGTGGAAGTCTAAGACTTTAATTCATTTGGTAGCAAAAAATTGCTGTATGCCTGGCACTGAGGAAGCGCCTGCAAAAAAGAAAAATAAAGAAACTACTCTCACGCAATTTGCATGTTACTGAAGGGAAACAACAGAAAAATTAACAAGCAAACCAACAATATAATTTCAATAGTAGTAAGTTGTAGGACAAAAATAAAATGGCATGGTTATCATAGCACATAAAGGGGGTAGTAATTCACACGGGGCCTTCTTAGAAACCATCCTTGAAGATATGACGTGGGCTGAACAAGAGCCACCCATGAGAGGGTCAGACGGGGTTAGAAATTGTGAAGGCTGTAAAGCAGGAATATATTGTTTGTTCAAAGAAAAGAAATTATGCTACAATGATAATCACCCAAGGAGGCTCCTTCTTACATGAACGTTAATTCAAAGACTGACTCATCTCTAGTGTATTTCTCTTTTTCGCTTCCCTGAAGGTTAGTTTATTTACCTAGGGAATAGTTGAAAATATCTCCCGATTTTGGAAAAGTCAATGCCTTATATCCAGTTTTTGGCATTTTTAAAGTTTGGAAGGTAGCTTCTTAATGCTGCTTGAGAAAACTGGAGTGTATTAGAATCATATTAATCATATAATACAATCCCCAAAACGTGTGTGTGTGTGTGTATGTGTATGTACGTGTGCACATGTTTTCACTGATGTTTTTAAGTTCTTAATTTTTTTTTTTTTTTTGAGGAAGATTAGCCCTGAGCTAACATCTGCTGCCCTCTTTTTGCTGAGGAAGCCTGGCCCTGAGCTAACATCCATGCCCATCTTCCTCTACTTTTTTATATGTGGGACGCCTGCCACAGCATGGCTCGCTGAGTGGTGCCATGTCCGCACCTGGGATCCTAACCTGCGAACCCCAGGCCGCCGAAGCGGAACGTGTGCACTTAACCGCTGCACCACCAGGCCGGCCCTCTAAGTTCTTAAATTCTTATTTTCCCCTTTTCCACTGAGATAGTTTGGCTTCCTATCAGTGACAAGTTGCAAAGTTCATTATGCCTGGGGGGAAAAACACATACATTTATAAACTAAGGTAATCTCATTGACTTTCAGGAATCTGTGAGTCACCATCATCATCTCTGATGACTTCAAAGAACGAGGTCTTTCTAGGCTTCCCGTGTCTCAACTATAAATCAAGCCCAAGCACATAAATGTCCCGATAATTGTGAAGTTCTTTTCCTGTCTCAGCTGGTGAGATTTGTTGACGTATTTGTTTTTGAGCTTCCTAAACTTGGGGAACTTTTATATTAAGTATTCTAACTGGAGAGATTAAGTTTTTAGCTATTTTTCATAATGAAAAGTTGACTCAGTTTCACCCAGTGACAAAATGGTTTCTTAAGCACCTAACCATACTTCGCTATTTCTGTTCCAGAAAGTTTAGCACAATCTGCACATTTTAAGAAAGACAAAGTGGCTTCAAAATGATATTTATAAGCAATATACTTCTCTACTGAAGTGAATGACTCATCAAATTCACTCTGAATTGATGAAATAAAGTATTATACACAGTGGCTTTCTGACCCCATTTCTAGCAATGTAGTGATCAAATCAAGCTTCCACAAGGTTGTAAATTATGTACTTTATAAATTCATTTTAGAGTCACCTAGTAGGAATTAGAAACTCTCTGAAAATCTAGAAAAGGATATTACAATTTTTAATCACTGCCATATTCCCATTGCAAGCCAGGAATAGAAAATAGAAGTTTTTAAACTAACCAAGTTTTAGAAATTTTGAAGTCTTACTATGTCAACTTGTAGTAGGGAAATGTTCCTTGTAATTCTCTGAGGGCTGACCTAGCATCAATGTAATATCTTCATTGATTATTTGAATGATAAAAATGCCATTTAAGATAAATTTTCAAATGAACATATTTAGAGCCCATTAGAGCATATTTAGAAAGTTTCAAGTAATTTGGAGTGAAAATTGGGGACTTAGTTTCAAAATATGAAAAATTTTTATCAGATCTCAAATTTTTAAGCTTTTGAGTTTCAGTGTGAGTGATCTAAAGGTCAAAATGATGGATGGCTAGGAGTATAGAGACCCATTGGAACCGCCCAAATAAGTTAGTACAAAAATGATTTTAATGAAAAAGTTTATAGACTATTTAAAAATATTGATAGACCTATGACTTGCAAGATTTATAAATACATCTTTCAGGAAAGAAATGTACAAAATTATCTTAAAGAGAAATTACTTCTCAAATTTAAATATTCAGCAAAGCAAAAATAGCAACAGTTTTTCCCTTCCTTTAGTCTTCTTTTTCCCTCTCTTTCTTTCTTTCTTTTTCACTTTCTCCTTTCCTTCCTCATTCAGCACGTAGAAGCCTCCTAGAAGTAATTATCTAGAAAATTTTGATTATGTCTTTTACTATTTATTTTTTTCATTAAAATAGGCTTGATTAAATGAACCCCAAACAGGACACAAACCTCAGTATGAAAACCTTCATGAGTTTTTCTGCCTTTGGATTTATTCTTTACTTTACCCCCAGACCGCTCTCGGGCAAAATGCAAACCAATGACGGCACTGTCCTTAAAGTCTTTGAAGGGCTCCCCTTAAACTACAGTGTCAAAGCCGGCCGAGATCTTCAGGAGGGCACACAAGGCCTTTCGTAACCCAGCCCTTATCTAATGCTCCAGCTTCATCTGGAGACTCTGCTCATCCTCACTGCACTGGAGTTACCCAATTGCTTAATATTCTCTTCATAGCCCATGCTATTTCACGCCTCTTTGATTTTGTTCACGTTGTTTCCTCTGCTTAGAACATCCTTACCCAATTTTCTTCACCTTCGTAACTTGAATTCATGCATTAAAACTCAGTTGGGGCATCATCTCCTCCTGGATCTTTCTCTAATCCCCCAAATGGAACTAAGTGCCCTTCCTTTGTGTTTTCATTACATCCTGTAACTCATCTATCAGAGCACTTGTCACGTTATATTATCTGTTAACATGTCGGTTTCTTCAACTGGAATGTAGGTTCCTTGGTTTCTATCATCTTTTTACTCTAGACCCTTAGCACAGTAATTGGCACAAAGTCTCCCAATATATACGTTACTTCTATTCGCAGAGATCAAAAATGTGAAGTGGATATATCGATCAGCTTATTTTAGTCTTATGCAATTAAATGCTTGATTCCTCTAAATTCCCTTGTTCTGAGTCTATGCAAGTTAAAGTACTTTTAACTATGGTTTCTGTCACAGAGACAATATTCCCTTACACCTTCCAGTCCCACTTGTAGTTAGGTTGATACAATGTGATTGGTTTTAACCAAATGATTATGAGCATGACTGACACGTGTTGCTTTTTGGCAAAGACAGTTAAGTGCCAGTATATTTTTTTAACGTTCATTCTTCTCCCACCATGACAACTTTAGAGGCTATATAACAACTTATCCCCAAATTTAAAAACTTAAGACAACGAACATTTATTATCTCACAGCTTCTAAAGGGTCAGGAATCTGTGAGAAGCTTAGCTAGACAGTTCTGTCCCAGAGGCTCTCTTTAAGTTTCAGTCAAGCTGGGGTAGGTGGGGTGCTGTTGCAGTCACATTAAGACTCAATCTGCCTGAAGGATTTGCTTCCAAGATCATACATGTGTCGTTAGCAGGCCACCTTTCCTCTCTGGCTGTCGGATGGGCATTTCAGCTCCTCACCATGTGGGTTACTCACAATAAGACAGCTTACTTTCTCCAGAGCAAGAAATCCAAGAGCAAGAGAGAGAGTGAGAACACAAGGCAGAAGCTGTAATCCTTTATAATGTAATCCTGAAAGTGACATACTATCATTTCTGTTGTATGTTGTTAGCTACCCAAACCAGTTCTGGCACGGTGTGAAAAGGGACTACACAGGGGTGTGAATCCCAGGAGATGGGGAAACATTGGGAGCCATCTTGGAGGCTGGTTACCACAGAGGCCACATATTGAGGTTGTACATAAAACGTGGAGGACACCTGGGCCATGAGTCATTGGATGAAACAGACTCTTCAACCCACATTAGATGTTACATAAGCAAGAAATAAACTTTCGCAATGCTAAGCCAATGAGAATTCAGGGTTTATTTGCTACTATGGCATGGCCTGGCTATTCAGACCAAAAAACCTCTTCATGTACAAATGTCTACAGAAAGAGACTGTGATAATTGAAAGGACTTCAAGTATTCTAGGATCTTTAAGAGTAAGTTTTTATTTAAAATTAGAAGATTGGAGTTCTTTTTTTATTTTCTTTTGTGCCAGGTTCCCCAGGAATTTGGTTAATAAACATCTGTACTTAGAATGTTGACAAAATCAGGTAACAAAGACATCATACCTGAAGGCCAGACGAAGACAGTTGTCATCCCTTCTCCTGGCCTCTTGGAATACCAGAAACTGGCAAGCTTTTGCCAAGCTGACACATCACCCTTGATATTCCCATGTACTCAAACTTTTCTTTTAAAGTGACTTAAAATCGCTTCAAATACTTGAACTTTTTCACTAAATAAGACCTACCTCATAAGATTTTTGTGGAGAATGAATGAGACAATACGTGTAACAATCTCTTCTGTAGAGTCAAATACTATATAAATACTAAACATTGTTCATATGTATTTAATATTAAAAGCAAATTACCAAAAAAGATACAATGGAAATATCCCAAGATATTTTTAAGAATAAAATACATATTTATTCTGAACAGTTTGTTTTTTGCTTATGAGAAAACAGTTCTACTGGAAAGAAATTTAATGCTGTTTCATTTTTAATTTTTTTTAAAGAAGATTAACCATGAGCTAACATCTGCCACCAATCCTTCTCTTTTTGCTGAGGAAGACTGGCCCTGAGTTAACATCTGTGCCTATCTTCCTCTACTTTATATGTGAGAAGGCTGCCACAGCATGGCTTGACAAGCGATGTGTAGGTCTGCATCCGGGATCCGAACTGGAGACCCCCGGGCCTCCGAAGCGGAATGTGCACACTTAACCACTGTGCCACTGGGCCAGTCCCAAATGCTGTTTTAAATATACATCCAACCCATTTACTTGCTTAAGCGGTCATCTCTCATTGAGAACAAAAGTGAAATGAGTAAATTCAGTCCTAAGAGTCAGCTGTTCAAAAAACTGGTCATATATGTCATGTATTTCATCCAACAGCATCTCAAAGTGTTCCATTGTCAGTGTCTAAGGTCATTTCATGTCTGGCGTGATGAGTAATGCCTCTTCGGACATATATGCTCTAGGAACACTATTATGTGACGTAAAGATTGACGTATTCGGTGTAATCAATAGAAACATAACTTTTTTAAAGGTTAACATTAATTATGTCAGAAAAAGAAAATGCATGAGTAGGTTTGAAAACTGAAAGAGGAGATAGAAAGATCTTGAGATTTTCTGAGTTATCAAAAGTTGAGGCCCTCCATCTTAAATTGTGTCTAAAGACCACATCTTCAATGACAAAAGAATCCTTGGCCACAATTATCTACCATTTATCCAATGAGTCACCCCCCTAAACAGGCAAAAGCATTTTTGGCAGCACCTATTTTACCTTGAAATTTTCTCTGGTAGAGTGACCCTGGCCTGACCTTGATTAGCTTATCAAGTGAGCTCATTCTTATAGCTGAAGAACCATCGTCTAGCAGAGGAAGAGCATGGCAGTTTGCCAAAGCAACTCTGTCCCTCGTTTAGAGGGCACACCTAAGCATCATTTCCACTCTCTTTTCTTCTATGTTTCTCAGTCAGGCTTAGCAGGAAGGGAGACAGACAGGATGAAGTAATGGAACCCAGGTGGGCTATGGAACCTGAAATTCATATTGAAATCTACTGCTGCTACTTACTGTCTGAATGAACTTCGGAATAAGTTAAAATATCTTTCTGAATTTCATTTTTCTCATTTGTGAAACAAAGCTATTAATCTCTTCATTATAAATCTGTTGTGAGGCATCAATGAAATACATCTATTCACTGTGGAGCCTAGCATCTGGGACCTGGCATACGGTACTCAGTAAATAGTCTTCATTTCCCTTTACAGTGAGAGGAGGAACAGGAGATGAATCCCCTCAGCTTTACCCGTCACATGTCATTGACTGGACCTTACCGGTGAGCCATTATGTAACAGAGCCAGCATCTCTAAGGGTGTGGGACATGTCAGAAGGCTACAGGAAGAAAGACGGAAGGATCTTCTTTCACCAGTGAGAGAACACCAGCGGTGGATACTTCTGAAACTTGAGGAGCTGAGTGAGAATTCAGGGATTTTGCAATGCTACCGTGGCTGCAGTACATGAGGATTTGCAAATATATTCTAATATGAAATAATGGAGATTCATATAAATATATGAAATACATATGTGTTCCCTAATAAGTTCAATAAAAATTTTAAAAACTGGACTATTGTA
Organism: Equus caballus; assembly: GCF_041296265.1. Classification (NCBI taxonomy): domain Eukaryota; kingdom Metazoa; phylum Chordata; class Mammalia; order Perissodactyla; family Equidae; genus Equus; species Equus caballus. The sequence goes on along the minus strand of NC_091703.1, from coordinate 55,890,450 downwards.
TTTGTATTTGAGTGTTAGATTTGGTCTCTTGAAAATTGGTATTGTTTTCATTATTTCACTTTCCTCATGTATTTTTCTTTTAATTATAGGAAGAATCCATTACATTTAAATTATCAATAGTACATATTATCTCATTATTGTCTGTCTATGACAAATGTTGCTGTTATCTGTGAGACAGCCACTTAGAAAGTTATCACTGAGATTCTGTTCAAGTCAAAAACATGACTTATTTTTACCCAGTAAAACTAAGTAGTTACGGTTTTAGTAAAGATGTTGAGGCATCAGTTTAATTCTTATTCAGATAAGCAAGTTTGGCATTCTGTAACTAAAAAGACTGAAGTTTAAAGCATAACGGCTAATATGTCTATTGCAGTCACTGTTCATGCCTTCTACAGGATGTTGGCAGAGATGAGTAATGTATTATCTCTAACCTCTTTCTGCTTCTTGTGTAGGAAATGGTGGGTTTACAAACATCCACAGAGCTGAACTGGGCATTAGGAGAAGCAGAAAAGAAATGTCTCTTAGGCTTCGGCGTAGCCGGAACTTGCAGCTCTGCCATTTTCATATCTGGGGAATCACGTTAGGTTTGTAAGAAACAACCCTACTGCAGTTCTTCCTCTCATCCCACCCGCTCAATTCAGCTTAACTGTTACTGGGTAAATGCTTTACTGGGAAGTGTGCTTTAAATGAGTTCAATCAACATTTTAACAGTGTACGTGTATGTGTATGCATGTGCGTGTGTGCACATGCACTCTTTAAAACTTTAATAGTGATAGACCAACCAACTAACAACTCAGAAACTCTGGATGAATGGGACCCAGTGCAGGAAAATTTAAACTGAAAAAAAGAGAGAGAAAATCACCATGATTAGATTAGGTTCATTTTACTAATGCCTTTTAGTAAAACACTAAATTGAGAAAAAGTCTAGAGCAGAGGCCATAAAGAGCTACAGACTGGCCATAGAGGCAGGAGATGGCTGCAAACCACATCAGGGAGAGATTTCAAGTGAGAATGGAGGGACGGAAGTTGGCATTTAGTGTCTACTATGTGGCAAGAAAAAAATAAATATATACACACATTTATACACATATATAACTATACAGAAGATAGCTATATATTATATCTTGATAAGATTTCTACAGGCAGGCATTATCAACCTTAATTTTCAATTGGAAAAAATAAACTTGGAGAGTTCAATAACTTGCTAATGGTCACACAAGAAGCACAGCTGGACTGAGGTCATTTGTTGAATGTTCTCCTCATTTTTTATATGGAGACAACAGGGAAGATAGAAGCATTCCAGGTGAATATCATGATATTGTTGAATGCAGAAGCAGGAGAGGTGGAGAACTGCTCTTTTCTTCCAGTTGTTTAATGTTTGAACTGACTAAAACCCATCTCTCCAACCAGTTTCACTCAAGAAAGAACAAGTATGAATTGCATCAAATATATTCCTTTGAGTGTCCCAAAGAGCCCCACACACACTCATTAATTTTAAAAACAAGTTATTGCTCAAAATGTACTGGTTGGATATTGGATATCCAAATGATTGGATGCATCTACTTGTTACAGTACAAGACATACTTAGGAACAGGTTATATGTGGCATAATTTTGATGATACTGAAGAAACGCTGCTTCCCAAAAGAACATTGTCCCATCTTCCTTCCTAGGACTTAAAATTGTGTAATTAGACATGCACTCATCTTTTATTGGAGTGCATCTATGTACATACACAAATACACTCATGAAATTCCATGTAATTTTTGCCTTATTTTGAATGACTTTTGCCACAACTTTCCCCAAGAAACTGCTTTCCACCTCTGCAAAGAAACATCTGATAGTGGAGAGAGGATATAATGAGAGAGAGGAACCGTGGAGAGAAGAAAAAAGAGGGGGGAGGATCAAGACTGTGTCATTCTGCTCAGAGCATATCCTGTTAGATCATTTCACAAAAGGACATTGTGGGAGAAATGACTTCTAACTGATTACATTGTATTTGTAAGTTCAACAACGTTGAGATTTTCCAAGTAGTCAGTTACAAGAAAGTACAAATGCTGAACTGACCTGAAGGGTCAGTGATTGCATCTGCTGCCCACACTGTGGTATTTCACCTTCATACCTAATGTTGCCTCGTTATCTTGCATGAATAATGTGATTTCTTGTCCTGCCACTCTCTGCATAAAATTACTTACACCAGAGGGGCAAAAAAGCAATTCTCAATCTAATTCGTTTTGCAAACTTGACAGTGGCATCAAAGAGCAGGAAGTTCTCTGTGAATAACGATACTGCTCATTTGTTTAAATGTCAAACTTAAACCTCATCAACTTTCAGGGAATATGTCAGTAAAGAATGGGTTTCAGTTCAGCCAGAGAGAATTTCAGTGTCGTTTCGTCCTGAGGAAAATAGCTGTCAGTATCTTCAGAGCAGAGTGCTTTGAGTAAACCTTTCTTTTTAAACTGAATGGAATTGGCTATTTCAGCACTTGAGGCTGTGGACAGTGCTCTCTTCCTTAACAGGAAAACAAGTAGCCTCACTGTAGAGGTGTTTTCTTCTTGAGACCAAAACACTCCCCAGGCTAGCAAACATGTACCCCTAAACTATGCAGTTAGGACATAAAGACCATACATCGCAAATCTGTGCAAAGCCAGAATAAAATAACAGCAAAGAGGAGCAAACTTTATCACAGAGATTAAGCCTGAAATAAAATTAGAAAAGAGAAATAGCTATGATTTGTACATATCCCTGCAAACCATGTCAAATTTTTACTGCAATGCAATAATTTTCCTCTCCGGATAGTTTTTGTTGGAGAGAATGACAAAGCCATTAACCTCTCATGGTAATTTATTAACAGTGGACATAGATGCAGGGGTGAACAGGAAGCACATTTAATAGGCTTGCAGATAACCAGGAGCAAAGAATTCATTCTCTATATGCTTTCTAGCTCTAGAGTGGAATATCAATGGAGAATTCTGGATCTGAGGTCAGAAGAAATGGAATTGAATGGAAATCATGTTCCTTAATAAGTCCTTTCATTTCTCTAAGTCTTGCTTCTTCTTCTGTCAAATGTGGGTTACTCTGAGGTTTAAGTGAGATAGTGTATGTGAAGGGGTCTGGCACACAGTAGGCACTCAACAGATGTTCAATTTGCTCAATTTGTTCAATATTTACTTATCATTAAGTGTCGGCATAATGCAGTGAAATGTTGCTGTGCTAGTGGCCATGTGTCTTAATAATCATAACCCTAAGGATGGATGACAAGAAAGGCGTTATTATTAACAGACTTATCCTTATAACAAAGATCCCTAATCATGTGTGTTTCCAGCTTCATAACCTTGTTTGCATCCCTAAAAGATTCCTTTTATGTATACCTTTAAGAAATCAACAAAAGGAAAATAGTCTGAAAATAATACAGAAAGAGCCAACTAAAGTTCTCAGAGGATTCTTATCTCTCTTATCAAATAATATTCTACCAGCTCTTTCTAGAATGCCTCTCAATCATGTCCTACCATCTATTCTGTCTGCTGAGTGGGTGAGACACTACTTTGAATGCTTCCTACCAAGATTGACACACTTGGGGAGAGAAAGTAAGAATCAGGTTAGTGTTGAAAGCCGGGTAAGTTCCTTACCATCCTCCACTGCAGCTACAAATTCTTTCTTTGGTCTTCAAAGCCTCCCAGCCTCTCTGACCTCCTTCACCTTCTCCCCTTTTTATAACTGAAAACCAAGAGCATCTTCTCTCAGCCTCCCCCATCTCTTCTTGTTATTTTCAACAGAGATTCCCTCCACACTGCCCTCTGCATTTGAAACACCTCCCACTCTCCATTCATCAAGGTACACGCTTCTTCCATTCACAATTCATGTTAAGTCCTCCCTCCCTGACAAAACTCCTTTTCTTTAAGTGGATTCCCCAGCTGCCCTAATAAACACATCCCACAGCCACCCTATCACCACTGCACTCCCTCCCCAGCTCTCAGAAATTGTGCAGAGGTGAGGAGTGGGTGAGGAAATCTATATTTGCATGCAAACCTAGACAGGGATAAATAGAGACTAGTATTAATCTTGGTCTCATCTTTGAAGAAGAAAAACAAAGTTAAATATTCCCCGAGCCTGGCAACAAGCATGCTCTGGAAAAAATATTGGTCGAATGGATGAATGAATGAATGCATGAATGGATGGATGCGTGAATGATTGCAATCTCCCTGGCACTTTTCTCAGATGCCCCTCCTTCTTGCTTGCTCGCTGCATGGTTCCCGTTGAATTCAGCTTCAGTGCGTGAGTGCACCCTCCTGCTTTGCTTTTGTCTCCATTCCCTGCCCTTTGATTACCACCTCTAGATAGAGTCTTAACCTCCTCCCCAAAGGGCACTCTACCAGCTCACAAATCCTTTGTGACTTCAACTGCCCCAGAGACCTTGCTCTTTAAGGGAACAGCTTTGCATTCTGCCACCTTTACTTCTACCCAAGCCCCCAAAACACCCAGCCACCTTACACAAAAGGATGACTAATTTCCCCACACTCAACAAAATCCGCCTGGAGATCCCGGTCGCTGCCCCTCTTCGGCGCTTGTCACCTAGACGCTTGCGAAAGAAACGCGGTTTCCCGCTTCTCTCTGCAGAAAAAGGAATCACCATTCCAGGGCTGGATCCTGGCTTTTGTACAATCAGAAAACTTTTTTTTTTTTTTAATAGAAAACCCCACCCCGAGAGCAGCGACCTCTTTGTTTGCATCCCAGAGGGAGGGAGGGGTCTTTAGAGCCTTAGCAGCCTGGGGCGGAGGGGACGCGACAGCCCCCTGGAGGGCTGCCCCGGACGAGACTCACCCAGGACGTTCCCAATGAGAGCCACCACGAACACGATGATGTAGCCGGCGATCAGGACCCACTCATATTCTTTCGGGTGTAGGTACTCCCTCCACAGGTACCGCAGGAATTCCTCGTCGTCATAGTCGGTGGGGTTTAAAAAGGGCTCTTGAGTTTCATTCAGCTCCGAAGCCGATGACCAGTTGCGACAAGGGGGGGAGTCCTCCAATTTGGTGCCGGACATCACGGGCTCCAGTCCGGTTCGGCTCAGTGCTGCAGGCTGCTCTTCCCCTGCCCCATGAGCACTGGGGATGTGCGGCGGGAAAGGCAGAGCGGAGAGGCGAGAAGGGGCTCCGGAGCAGAAAATGACGTGAAAAGTTATCGAGCCAATGCCTCCGGAGTCTGAGGCCGGGCAACTTCTGCGGCTGCTTTGCTGTCTTTGCAGGCGATTCTGCACCGAGAAGGGAGGCAGCTGAGGACCTAGGCGCCAGGCTCTGGAGCTGCAGCAGTGACACCGGCAGGAAAGAGCTACCTCTGGCTCGGCTCAAGCTCGATTAGTCCTCATTCCAGCACCGAGTCCGCAGCCCACAGCCTCCTCCCGCGCCCAGGGAGAGCTGAAGCTGAAGTGGGGAAAAAAAAAGTAATGAAAATTATTTTAACCTGTTTCTCTGCGGGCTAAATCTCCCTTTCTTTTACTCTTTCCTCTCTTTCTCACGTCCAGTTTCTATGGACCACAGAGAGACATGCGTAGGTCTCCACAGACAAGCATGCCAGTGCACGGTTGATATAAGATCCGTTGATGCATTTGTCTTTGTAAGGTAAATATAAAAGTAACGAGGAGGAGCCACGGTGTTCCTCAAGCAGGACTATGCAAAAGTCCTTTTAGGCAAATGTCTTCTCATTTGTTAGGTTCTGCCAATTTAGCACTTGCTGAATCTTCAAGGCATCTCCTCCTCTTCCCTTCCTCCAAACTGGGGAACCAGACCATTTTTGAATTGAAGGAGATATTTAGCTGAAATTTGTGTATGCAACAGCAAGTGTCATATGAAATACAGCAGCAGGATGCTAAGAGTCATAAATGTGCTCATAGCTAGTGTTGTCAAGTGAAGGAGACCACCAACACACCGAAGAGCGTTAATCAGATTCTGAGTAGGATGCAGTGGTATAAGCAGAGTACTCTCTCTAGTGGATACCATCCTGCCAGTCTTTCTTCTCATTGCCTCAGGACTGCTGTCACCTGCCATTCTCTCATGAATTGATTTTGTCTATAAGAATAGTATTTTGGGATTTGTCAAAGTATGAGTTCAGGATCTCTTCATTCTCAATAACTGTGATAAGAGCATTGCATTTGATTGACTATAATATTGGACTTTGGAGGGGCCTTGGAATCATCTAGGCTGAACTTCAGCTTAATATTAGAAGCCTTCTGATAACATTGCTGATGTGTCCTCACCTGCTTTGGATGTGACCACCACAATTCACTACCTCCACCATCATGGGACTGCTCTAAAGGTTAAAAAACTGTTCCTTACATTACAATAGGGTCTTAAATCAACATTTGTCTTTCTCAGTCTTTTACTCTCAGTTCTTAGTTTGCATCTTGATGTTACATGGAATACATCTTCCATATGACAATCTTTCACATATTAAAAGTAAGCATCATAGCCCCCCACTTCCATGCTCCCTACTTCACTTTCCCCAATTATTTCCATTGTTTTTGAAATGACACTATTCCCACAACCTATATTTACTTGGTCTTCCTTAAGACAGTAGTCAATATCTTGCATGATACACAACTAAGAGGAAATGCAGTAATCTGGTTTGGGTCTTGCCACTACAAAATGTACGCTGTTATTTGAAGCAACCGATGCCTGTACCTAATTATTTTTTAATAGTCGCAAGACACGGTTGGTTCCTATTGAGCGTTTAGTCAATAGCCCTTACCCAACTACCCCCAATCATAATTCTTCACATCCATTTTGTACTTTACAGTTTGCAAAATTCTTTCATACACATTATTTTAAAAATCCTCGGAGGCTGGCTATTATGAACCCTGTTTTATAGATGAGGAAACTGTTCCTGGGGAAATTTAATGATTTACCAAAGGTCAAGTGACTAATCCGTGGCAAAACCATCCAGTTCTTCTGATCCTGGCCCGGTGCTTCTATTATTCTGCAGATGTCATAATGCACAAGAAATACTATGTTGTATTTTCCCAATCTTCACCGTTCAAATTTCTTTTTAAGAGAAGAGAATAAATAGGCATTTTATCTTTTTGACAAGTATAGACTTAGTGCTCTTATTCCACTCAATGATACAAGTTAAACAAGATTGGCGCTTTCTTGCATTTTACTTTCTAGTGAAGTTAGAAAGGAAAAAAATCAACTAGTAAATGCATAAGAAAAATATTAGGAAGGGATATGTGCTATGATGAAAACCAGGCATGGTGAGGTGATGGTGACTGGGCCGTCCCAAAGGCCAGGTTCGAAATGGATGGTCCCAAAGGCCTCCTTGAAGAGGTGACATATGTGTAGGACACTCAAATGATACATGCATATGTCGGTTTAATTTTCTTAATTTGGAGTGTAAGCAGATATTTTTAAATGTTGATACTGTTATCCACAGCATTTGCCATTTCTCCAGACCTCTTGTCGTCAGTAAATTTGACAAGCAGGGCTTCTTGGCTTCATTCAAGCTCATTGATACAAATCTGCTAACTTTAACCCATGGCATAATGCATTCCTCGGAGTTCTTAGTAAAATGCGAAAGGTGGTTGCAACTTTAGTTAGTTGATTAACGTCTGCAAATTCCTTGTCATTGACAATCCAGAATTATGGACCCTGTCTGCTGTTTCCTAAGTACTCAGTGCATTAGATTTCATTTTGTGGCACTTCAACTTGTCTATCCTTCAACCTGTTCTTTTAAAGTCTTCCATCTGCAATTAATCATCACTCTTTACTAAAAGTGTAAATAAGGAGAAATGAGGATACTTTCAGGATTTTATTCTGATATCTGCTTTGTATTGTGACAAGCCTGGATTTATCTTGATCCTACAAGAATTCCATTTCCTTCTGTCCATGATTTATCGGGTGATTTATTTTAAATATGTGGTACTCCAATGCCATCCAAAAATTCCACTCAAATCTTCAAAGTATTTGTTTTCTCTTTTGCAGACACCTTAGAGATGACAAATATTGCAGTACTCATTCTGATATGGTCACTTTCCTTAGGTCTTTTGAAACTTTTTAGGACATTTGAAAAGAATTTTTAATTCTGTAGATATTGTTATTCTCTTCAATTCAAAAGCTTTCTTTTGGGTCTAGAAAAAAAGGAGTCAGCCCAATATCACAAGACCATAAAGAAAGTTCCAAATTTGTCCAGTGATGACCTCTTAGGGTTGTTACAAGAATTAAATGAATTGATATTTTTAGAACAGTGTCTGGTATATAGAAAGTGATCTGAAAATGTTTATTGAATAAAATTTAAAACTATATGATCTTGTGGTATGAATATTATTTGCTATACATATCAATTATTCTAAGTGTTAGATTTTTTTATAGAAAGAAATGTAGTTCACAATTGTCTTAGTAATTCTGTTTAACTATCCAGCTTAATTTTTTTCCCATTGCTTTTATTTTAGATCTTCCACTAAGCTGACTACATTAAAATGGTAACAAAAAGGAAAATAAATCTCAAACAGATTATTTCTCTTTCTCTCAGTGGCTGTAGTTACTTTGCTCAGAGATTTCAGATCGTATGTATGGGTCGTCCCAGATTTTATATTCTTACCCCCCATGAGAGACCCTACTTTTTGCAGCCATATAATCCCTTTATGGATCCATTTCAATAAATATTTCTGAGTATCTATATGCCCAGCGGTTTAGCTAAGAGCTGGGGGCGTAAAGATCAATAAGACATACTCTAGCCTCAATGATCTCACAGTCCACTCGTGAATTAGAGGTGTTATGATTATAGAATCACTCTCTGAGTTTCCAGGGTAGACGGATGCACAGGGTGTCATAAGGACATGAAAGAACATGTAATTCAGCCTGGAGAAAACCAAAATGGATGGCTCCCCCACAGGGAAAGCCACTCTCGAGCTGACCCCTTGAAGAGAAGGAGGAGATTACCAAGTGGTTAAGAATGGGAGGTGTTCAGGCAGAGGGAGCAGCATTTCGTGAAGACTTGGGATGAGGAGAAAACATGAGTGTTTGGGAAAAAGCAAGGTGAAATAAACAGGGTCAGACTTTTATGACAATCTCTGGCAGTCATTTGGAGAACGGATTAAAGAAGGGTGAGACTGAAGAACGGGTACTAGGGAGGAGACCAACATAATGGCCTACTCTCAGAAGGAAGGTAGTGGTTGTGGGAATTGAGGGGAGCCGGGTATTATTCAAAAACAATGGCTTGAATAGATACTGTCCAGAACGCAGACATCTTTATTTATTGATCCCTTGTGGAAGGCTAACTACATAGAAATAGTATGTTTAAAGTTGATGTCTCTGTTTCTCTCTATATTTTGAAGAATAAATTAAAATGAACAGAGAGGTGTCCCACTGTTGACTTCCTGATATTTGAAAATAAGTTGTTTTCCTTCCTTCTTTTTCCTTGGAATGAAAATAAAACCAAGTGTGAGCACTCTCGGTAATGACTACACCCAGTTTACGTATTCCCCAAATAAAGGCATTAGTTTTGCAGGAAGTTATCTGATCTCTCTGGGCTCCAAACACCACATTTTCTTATGATATGACCTTGAGCTAAGTCTTTCTTGAAAAATCCTTGAATCAAGAGGGTGCCTAGAAACCTATATTTCAGATAAAAAGGGAGAAGGGAACTTTTGATAACTTGTTGCTATCAGGAGTAACTTTTGAGTGAGTTACTGAGAAAGGAATAAACTTGTGCCCTGAAAGACTCAGGCGTTAACAATCAAAGTCACTTGCAAATTACTACAGAACATTTCTGTCTCTCAATTTCTCCTTCTTCCTATCTTTCTTTTACCCTTCCCCTCTCTTTTAATTACGTCTCCTTTCAGACCAAGTTCTCTCTGTTCCTTCTTGCCTCCTCTCCTGCATTGTCAGGTCTGACATTTTGCCCTCACAGTTCTTGTATTCAACAACGTATGAAGCTCCTGCTTCCTTCCGATCTCATGCTGACCAGAGACAGACACTCTTCCTGTCTTATTCAGTTTTTGTCTCATGAAAAGCACAGAGAACTAAGCAAGTAATTTAATTCAGTAAAGCAAATGCCCTGAGGAGTAGACCTAAGAAAGTTTGAAAGTGCAAGAGGAGACATCTCCTCTATCAAGGTTCAAGAAGACTATCTGGAGGAGACATCATCTAAGCTCAGAACTGAGAAATGAAGAGTGGTAACCAGATTATGAGAGGGCTGGGAGAGACAGCTGGTACTAGATGGAAGCAAGTGACCTGTTTGTGAGAGAACAGGAACACTCAGCACTTGTGGAGAGCTTACCTGGGCCAAGCTCTGTGCCAAGATCATGACACGCATTAACTCAACTGATCTTCACAACTCTAGGAGGAGGTCTTATGAATTATGATACCAATTTTACAGACGAAGGAAGTGAGACATGACAAGGTTGAAGAGGTTATGTAACTTGTCCAAGGTTACACAGCTAGAAAGTGGCAGACTCTTTGAGCAGAATTCTCACAAACCAATTCCAGAAACACATTTTTTTTTTCCTGCCATTGTTTTATTCTGTTTCCACAGAAAAGAATCAAAACCTTTTCAGGACGATCAGCTGTTTCTTTATTAGTAGTAATAATGTTGTAAAGTTTTGATTCTTAAAAAACACATTTGTAAGCCCGCTCTGATGGCCTAGTGGTTAAAGTTCTGCATTCACTGCTTTGGCAGCCCGGGTTTGCTTCCGGTTGCGGAACCACACCACCCATCTCTCAGTCACCAAGCTGTGGTGGTGGCTCACATAGAAGAACTAAAAGGACTTACCACTAGGATATACAACCATGCACTGGGGCTTTGAGAAGTAGAAAGCACACATAAAAAATACAGTTGTAAAGTTATGTAAATTTAATATATTTTAAAATTTTCTGTTATATTTTAAGCTGTATTGAAGAGCAAAATTGTGGAGAAATTGTTATACCCCTCAGAGTAATGTCTCCCCCAAAGTGAATCAATCTCCTTCTATGTCCTCTCAGGTATAAATGTTCTTGTCCATACTACAGGGCATAAGCATTGTCCAGTTCATCTTTAAATCCCCAGAACTTAGCACAGCACTTTGCATGTAGCTAATGGTCAGTCACTACCTGTTGATCAGGTCTGATCTGAATTGAAGGGAGGGATTCCTTTTCAAAAGTGAATATTTTGTGAAAAATTATGCATATGTGTCACTGTGGTTTATGTAAAGCCATGGAAATTCCTCAATATGTAAGTATATTGGTGCCTATTACTAAATCTTTAGGCTGGAAAGGACTTAATCTTTTTGTCTAATGTGCCACTCTATTGATTCACTTCCCCTTTCCATAATCTAAACATTATTTTCCTTTTTACAATGGCAAATGGTTAAAATAAAAAAAATAATAAAGAGTAGAAAAAATAATGTTTCACTGCAATCCTATACTAAAGTGCAGACTATTACCTTTGAGGTGCTTGACCATTCTAGGCACTCTTCTGAGCACTCTCCATTGTCCTCAGCCATTCTGAAGCATGGCCTCCCAAGAGGGGTGTGCGAGTGTACTATCTGCCTTTCCAAGCATCAGTCCCTGGGCCTCATGAGATCCTGCTTTACTCTTGGGCTTGGGTTCATTGAGTTACCCCTATGTTCTTCCAATAAATGTTATTTTTCCTTGATCTCATTTGACTGGGCTCCTCTTCCTTGAAAATAATAATTCTTGGCTGAGATAGCAGAAATTTACTCTTAGGTAAGCGGTGGGTTTGGCATGTAACCATTAAGGCACATGATCTGATTTTCCATAAAATAAATTATCCGTTTTCTTGTGTCACTAAAGTCAAGTTAATTCTGTTTTGTTAAAGACTATTTTTATAGAGTAGTTTTAGATTCACAGTAAATTTGAGAGGAAGGTGCAGAGATTTCCCATATTCTCTCTCCCTCCACACATGCATAACCTCTCCCCTTCTCAACATCCCCCACCAGAGTGGTACATTTGTTACAACTGATGAATTGACACTGACACAACATAATTACCCAAAGTCTATATAGTTCACATTGTGGTTCACTCTGGGGGTTGTAAATTTTATGAGTTTGGAGAAATGTATAATGACTTATATCCATCATTATACTATCATACAGAGTATTTGCACTGCCCTAAAAATTCTCTGTGCTACACCTATTCATTCTTCCTGTCCCTCTAATTCTTGAAAACCACTGATATTTTTACTTTATCCATAGTTTTGTCTTTTTCAGAATGCATATAGGTGGAATCATATACTACATAGCATTTTCATATTGGCTTATTTCACTTAGGAATATGGATTTAAGGTTTCTCCATGTTTTTCATGGCTTGATAGCTCATTTCTTGTTTTAGCACTGAATATTACTCCATTGTCTGGATGTACTGCAGTTTATTTATCCATTTCCCTCCTAAATGACATCTTGGTTATTTCCAAGTTTTGGCAACTTTGAATAAAGTTGTTACAAACATTCATATGCAGTGTTTCTGTGGTCTTAAATTTTCAACTCCTTTGGGTAGATGCCAAGCAGCACAGTTGCTGTATCAAAAAGTGGGACTATGTTCAGTTTTGTAAGAAACCGTCAAACTGTCTTCCAAAGTGTCTGTACCATGTTGTATTCCCACCAGCAATGAACGAGAGTTCCTGTTGGTCCACACCCTCACCAGCATTAGGTGTTATCAGTGTTCCAGAATTTGGCCATTCTAACAGTAGTGTAGTGGTATCTCACTGTTTTAATCTGCATTGCACTGATGACATATGATGTGGAGTATCTTTTCGTATGCTTCTTTGCAGTCTGTGTATCTTCTCTAATGTGATGTCTGTTAAGGTCTTTGGCCAATTTTTAAATCAGATTATATGTTTTCTTATTGTTGAGTTTTACGTGTTCTTTGTGTATTTTGGATAACAGTCTATCAGATGTGTCTTTTGTAAATATTTTCTCCCCATCTGTGGCTTATCTCATTCTCTTGACATTGTGTTTCATAGAGCAGAAGTAATTAACTTTAATCAAGTCCAGTCTATCAATTATTTCTTTCATAGGCCATGCCTTTGGTGTTGTATCTAAAAAGTTATAGACATACCCAAGGTCGTCTAGGTTATCTGCCATGTTATCTTCTACAAATTTTGTAGTTCTGCATTTTGTATTTAGGTTTGTGATATGTTTTTGAGTTAATTTTTGCGAAGGATGTGAGGTCTGTGTCTAGATTCAATTTTTTTGTGTGAGTGTCCAGTTGTTCCAGCATCATTTGTTTTAATGATATAGGCCGAAGAGTCTATATTTGCTTCATTGTACTATCTTTGTTTCTTTGTCAAAGATCAGTTGACTATATTTGTGGGAGTCTATTTCTGGGGTTTCTATTCTATCCCATAGATCTGTCTACTCTTTCACCAAAACCACGGTCCTGATTACTGCAGCTTTATGGTAAGTCTTGAAGTCAGGCAGTGTCAGTCCTCCGACTTATTCTTCTACTTCACTATTGTGTTGGCTATATTTCGTCTTGTGCCTCTCCATATAAACTTTAGAATCCGTTTGCTGATATCCATAAAATAATTTGCTGGGATTTTAATTGGGATTGCATTGAATCTATAGATCAAGTTGGGCAGAACGGACAACTTAGAATATCGTCTTCCTGTCCCTGAACATGGAATATCTATTTACTTAGTTCTTTTATTTCATTCATTAGTCTTGTAGTTTTCCATATGAAAATCTTGTACATATTTTGTTAGATTTATACTTAGTAATTCATTTGTTGAGTGCTAATGTCAATGGTATTATGTTTTTAATTTTAAATTCCATTTGTTTATCGCTGGTACATAGGAAAGCAATTGACTTTTGTATATTAAGTTTTTATCCTACAATTGTGCTATAATTTTTTATTAGTTCTAGGAGTTTTTTAATTGATCCTTTTGGATTTTCTACATGGACTATTATGTAATGTGTGAACAATGACAGTTTTATTTCATCCTCCCCAATCTGTATACCTTGTATTTCCTGGTCCTGTATAATTATATTAGCAAGGACTTGCATTGCAGTGTTGAAAAGGAGTGAGAAGAGAGGACATCCTTGTCTTGTACCTGACCTTAGAGGAAAAGCTTTGAGTTTCTGCCCATTACGTATGGTGTTAGCTATAAGTTTTTTGTAGATATTCTTTATCAAGTTGAAGCAGTTTCCCTCTATTCTTAGTTTACTGAGAGTTTTTATCATGAGTGGGTGTCGGATCTTGCCAAATGCTTTGTCTGCATCTATTGATACGAACACATAATTTTTTGTTTTTAGCCTGTTGATGTGACAGATTACATTAACTGATTTCTGAATTTTGAACCAGCTTTGCATACCTGGGATTTATCCCGCTTGTTTGTAGTATAAACTCTTTTTATACTTTTTGGATTTGATTTGCCAATATTCTTTCAGTATTTTTGCATGTATGTTCCCGAGAAATATTAGCCTGTAATTTCCTTTCCTGTATTGTCTTTGTCTAACTCATAGAATGAGTTAGAAAGTATTCCCTCTGCTTCTATCCTCTGAAAGATATTGCAGAGATTTCTATTGTAACAAATATACATGGCATACACTCTATATAGTTAGTGTGAAAGAGAGTCATGTATTGAATTCCAACATTAAAGCAACACTTCAAGCTTTTACTCAGGTAAAAATGCAATCATTAATGGCACAGTGGCATTATGGAACCTGCATTGGATGGAAATCTCTTTTTGTTGTTGTTGATGTTTATTTTTTATTTTATAATTGAGATAAAATTCACATAACATAAAGGTCACCATGTCAACATTTTTAAAGAAGACAATTCCATGGTTTTTAATATATTTATAATGTTGTGCAACTATTACCACTACTTAATTCCAGAATATTTGCATCATCCCAAAGAGAAACCTCATAACTTCCTATTCACCTATCCTCCCATGTGCTAGCAACTGGATTTAATTATTCTGAAAATTTCCTATAAATGTAATTGTAGAATACGTAGGCTTTCATTTCTGGATTCTTTCATTTAGCATAATATTTTCAACGTTCTTCCACGTTGTAGCATATATCAGTATTTTTTTAAGGGCTGAATAATGTTCCATTGAATGAATATAGCACACTTTATTTATCCATTCAGCAGTTGATAGACTTTTGTGTTGGTTAAACCTTTTAGCTATTATAAATAATACTGTGTGAACATTTATGTATACGTTTTTCTCTGAACTTACGTTTTCAGTTCTCCTTGGGATATACCTACAAGTGGGATTACTGTTTCATATGGTAAATTTATATTTAACTTTTTGAGGAATGGCCAAATTGTTTTCCACAGTGGCTACACTCTTCTCCCTTACCACTAGCAATGTGCAAGTTTTCTGGTTTCTCCGTGTTCTTACCAATACTTATTATTTTCCATTCTTTTTATTATTGTGATTATTATTAGCTATGCTGGTAGCTAAGTGATATCTAATTGTGGATTTGAATTCCAGTTCCCTAATGACTAATGATACTGAGCATCCTTTCATATTCTTGTTGGCCATTTATGTATCTTCTTTGGAGAAATATCTATTTGAATTAATTGCCTATTTAAAAATTATTTTTGTATTTTCACAGCTGATTTGTAAGCATTTTAAAACTATATCTGGTTACTAGATCCTTATCAAACATAATTCTCAAATATTTTATCTCATTCTGTGCATTATATTTTCACACTCTTCATAGTGTCTCTTGATGCAAAAAAGTTTTTAACTTTGATGAAGTGGTTTATCTGTTTTCTTTTGTTATTTTGGCTTTTGGCATCATATTTAAAAAACCACTGTATAATCTAAGGTCACAAAGATTTGCACCTATGTTTTCTTTTAATATTTTTATCATTTTAGTGCTTACATTTAGGTCTTTGATCTATTTTGAGTCAATTTGTGAGTTAATGGTTTGAGAAAGAGGTCCAAATTCATATTTTTGCATGTGGATATCCAGTTGTCCTAGTATCATTTGTTGAAAAAACCCTTCTTGGGCCAACCTGGGTGGCCTAGTGGTTAAATTCAGCTTGCTCTGCTTCAGCAGCACAGGTTCAGTTCTGGGTGCAGACCTATACCACTTGTCAGTGGCCATGCTATGGCAGCAGCTCACATACCTAATACGAGGAAGATTGGCCACAGATCTTAGCTCACCGTGAACCTTCCTCAGCAGAAAGAGGAAGATTGGCAACAGAAGCTAACTCAGGGTGAATCTTCCTCAGCAAAAAAAAAAAAAAAAAAACAACACTCCTCTTTTCCATTGAATGGTCTTGGTACTATTATTGAAAACCAATTAGCCCTAGATATATTGGTTAATCTTTGGACTCTCAATTCTATTCCATTGATTTATATGCCTATCCTTATACCAAAAAACAATGTTTTGATTCCTTCAGTTTTGTAGTATGCTTTGAAACCAAGAAACGTGAACATACAAATTCTGTTCTTCTTTTTCAAGATTGTTTTGGGTATTCAGGATACTATGCAATTTCGTAGAATTTTAGAGTCACCCTATCCATTTCTGAAAAAAAGAAATAAAGGACAGTTGGAATTTTGATAGAAATTGTCTTGAATTTGGAGATGAATTTACAGAGTGTTGATGTCTTAACAATATTAACACTTCCAATCTACAAACATAGGAGCTTTCAGTTTATGTAGATCTTCTTTAATTACTTTCTACAATATTTTATATCTTTTAGTCTCTAAAACTTGCACATCTTTGGTTAAATTTATTCCTAAGCATTATATTGTTTCTGATGCTATTATAAATGAAATTGTTTTATTAATTCCATTTTCAGTTTATTTGTTGCTAGTGTATAGAAATACAATAGGTTTTTGCATACTGATTTTCTATCCTGCACCTATGCCAAACTCATTATTAACTCTAGCAGTTTGTATATGTGGAGGCTTTGGACTTTTCTATATATAAGATCATGTCATCAGCCAGAGATAGTTTTATTTCTTCCTTTCCAGTCTTGTGCCTTTTATTTCTTGTTCTTTCCTAATTGGCTAAAACTTCCTGTACAATGTTGAATAGAATAGTGAAGGTGGACCTCCTTGACTTTTTCCTGATCTTAGAGAAAAAGCTTTCAGGCTTCCACCATTAAGTATGATGCTAGCTGTGGTTTTTCACTGATGCTCTTTGTCCACTTAAGGACGCTTCCTTCTATTCCTAATTTGTCAAGTGTTTTTATCACGATAACGTGTTGGATTTTGTCAACTTTTTTCTATGTCCATTGAGCTGATCATGTATGAGGTTTCTTCCCCCCTTATGCCATTACTATGGTGTATTACATTGGTTAAATTTAACCAATCTTGTATTCCTGGGATAAATCCTACTTGTCCTCAGTATATAATCCCTTTAATAAATTGCTGGATTCAGTTAGCTTACATTTTGTTGAAGATTTGTGCATCTACATTCTTAAGAGCTATTGGTCTATAATTTTATCTCTTGTAAGATGTTTGTCAGACTTTAATACCAGAGTAATACCAGCCTTATAGAGAGACTCCAGTTTTGATTTCAGTTTTTCTAGTCACTAGATGTTTGAACCTGAGAAACCAGTCAATAACCTAAAGCTTTAGCCTCCTCATCTCTGGGTTAATAATAACCCCATACAAATTGTGGTGAGGGGTAGATGAGATTATTATGAGTGCTTTGTAAGCTGTCAATCACAGGATTTATCTCAAACTATAAGAAGTGTTGGTATGGGTGTTAGGAAAGAAAAGCAGTTTGTGGAGTGGTAGAATTAGAAACATAAGGACCTTAACTAGGATTCTTATACTTTATTTCTCTTGGTTTTCATTACAGCATCTACAAAATGAGTCACAATTATTCTAGTTGTGCTACAATAACCACATTAATAATAACTATAATGATATAACAGTAATAATATATTACTAATACTATATATATTGAATAAATACTGCCCCAAGTACTTGACATATATTAACTTATTTTATCCTCACAACACCCTGATGAAGGTGTCATTATTGTCCTTCATTTTCTAAGTGAGGATGGTACCTGAAGTTCAGATAACTTGTCCAAGATCACACAGCTCGAAAGTCACAGAAAATCAGTTAAATCTGTGACATAGTAATACTCATGAAATTAGTCATTTTTCATTCTCATTTGGGAGCTGATTTCACGTCTACGTAAATAAGATAAATCAAATTTTGTTCAAGTATTCTTCAAAAACTTTGTGCATTTCTGGAAATAACCAAGGGATTTAAATTTTTAAAAATTAGAGTGAATTAACTTAGTTTTTCCTATCACCTTGAAAATTCACTTCTTTTAAACCTTTTTTTTTATATAATGCTGGAATGAATTAACATCATGCGTATTGAAAATGCCTACCTACTACCCTCGCATGCTTCTGCAGTGAATAGCTCTTAGGCCTTGGCAATTCAGACAAGTGTTTCTGAAATAAAACACTGCACATTACAGAAAACATTTACTACCAATGGCAGAATATCTTCCCCTAAAGACAAAAACAAAGCTATTGTCTGTTTTCTTTAGATCTCTGGTAATAATGTGAATTGGGGTTGATTTAGACATCCTTGACTGTTTTTTGGGCTAACATGTAAAACGTTATTTAAATACAAACTTGGCAGTTAAAGGAGGCTTAGAACTCTAAGATATTTCTGTTCATTAACTGGGTTTGTTATCTGGTATTTCACATAAAAATTAAGGACCAGGCTTTGAAATTTAGTGAAGTCAGTCAGAAAAATAAAAGAAAACCTATTATAAGCTGGCAGTAAAACCATGGATTGGTTTAATCAGTTTAAACATATAGCATTAAAGACATGTGACCAATGTGTTTCCAACAGAATGCAAGTGAGTCATATGTATCTTTTGGGGTCACATTCTGGATGCTGAGGTGACCTGAGGGAGATATCATAACTGCTAATGTCCCTTGGTGCCTCTATAGAAGACAGGGTCCATATTAGATAACTATTTTTTATTTTTATGAAAGACAGTGCTCAAAATTAAGAAATTTGAAGTTTAGCCAAGTGCAGCATTGAAGTGTTTTAATCTTATCAAACATTCTAAATGATTTCCAATTATGAGTTCTGAGAGCCAAGCATATTTATCTTGTGTAAGTAGTGTATTCCAAACAATTTCTGAAAATAAGTATCTAAATTTTATATAGATGCAATTAAAGATAGAGATTCAGGACAGGTAAATTCCCTCTTCTCTTAGAATATACTTTAAATCATTTAAATTCATTTTCGTCATTAGAATGTTTTTTAAGTTGTTCATACGTTTGAGACAAGGATATCATGATGAAAAAGTATGAATGATGGCTGGCACACTTTATTTAAAACTGTGTTTAAAGGGCTTAGGTTTAATTGCTAATTTATTGTTCATTTATGGATGGCGTGTTTGGCTTTGTCAAGAAGTTTTTATGTGTCCTTATTTAACCTGTCTTGTATTCATGCTTGATAAAAAGAAGAGAACAGAAAGCACAGCTAAAATTAATCGTAATAGCCATCTCTCCACCTCACTTTCTACCGTCTGTTGTGTCCACTTGCATTTGCACGTAAGATCCTGAAAAAGAGTGACCACATCTGCACTATCTCAGAGACGAGCCCCACTGCGTCACATTAAAGCCTGTAGGGTGCCCACACTAGTCTAAATATTAAATGCACTGATGACCTCTTTTGAAATAAAATAACAAATATGAGCAAACAGACTTTGGACTCTCAGCACCAAAGTGATTTTTTTTTCCTGCAAAATAAATTTTGTGTTTGGTTGAAAGAAAATAAAGCAGAACTTTAGAAAAATGACAAAGGTAACAAATGACAGAGAAAAAACGATTTGAGGGTCTTTGTGACAGGGAAGTTTTCTTTTTTATAAGGTCCTCTGATTATGAAAAAACTAGAGTAATCAGCTAGACAATTGTCCTTAGGCTATAAGTATTCATGTAAATATTTTTTAATGAAAGATATTAACTTTCCTCACTCATGACAATATCTAAGCTTACAACTAATGAATGAAATAGGGGGAAAAAAAAGAAAATTTCCACCAGAAATAGCCATTTCATTTTCTTATGCTTCGAATTCTCTGTCTGTAAAATGGCGTTTGAATGCACTTATCCCTCTAAAGTGGTGGTTCTTAAAACTTGGTGATTCCCATACACATTTAAGTGTTTAATGAAATGCAATAAATCCTATTTCCATCAAAATGTTCAGATAAACATATGTGCATACTGCCTGCAACCCATCCATGAACTTCCAAGTCCAGAACTGCAGCCCTGTAGAATCTTAGCAATTGGAAGCACCTCGGAGATATGCCATTTTCCTGCCACAGATTAAGGAGCATCCATAAACCAAAGCTCCATAGCAGGAGGGAATTCGTTTCCCATCACATCGCAGAGCTAGGTTTCCCTAGCAACCATCCTGCAGGCTACTCTAGCTACCTGCTTCTGGAACAACTGTTTCACTCAAGTTTGATGTAAACACCTGTAAAAGAGGGTGATAGAATGGGAAAAGGTAAGACTGTCAATGTCTGACAGTCACTCAATACAAGAGAAAGAATGTCTAGTCTATATGCCGACATAATATTTTTATTAAGCCCACAACTTTAGTGGTCAAAATAACACATATTTCCTTGTATATTCACTATAAGAGAGTCATGGTATAGTATTTATTTTCATCAGTTATGTAAATTTTTGGTAAAATATCATGGATAAATTCATATTCTATACTTCTATCCAAATATCGATTCACAATTTTTAAAAATCACAATGCCCAGGTAACATCTCATTCCAATTAAGTTAGAATATTTTGCAATGAGAATCGGGCACTAGTAGTTCTTTTTTTAATTTAATTAGTAAATATTTTATTTAGAATTTCTGTGTCAATGTTTGCAATCGAAGTGGACCTGTCACTTTTGTATTGAATATATTTGACATATAACATGGTGTCAATTTAAGGTATACAATGTATTAATTTGATCCATTTATATATTATAATATGATTGCCATTGCAGTAATATTTAGCACCTCTATCTCATTACATAATTATTCTTTCTTTTTAGTGGTTGGGATAATTACATTTCAGTCTCCTAGCAAGTTCGATTATTGTAATACAATGTTATTGTCTATATTCATAATATTGTGCATTAGATTGCTTTGGCTTATTTACTACTCATTGTACGCTTGTACGCTTAAACAACATCACTCTTACACCCCTACTCCTCATCCCTTGATAACCACCATTTTTCTCTCTTTTTTACAAGTTTGACTTTTAGATTCCACATATCAGTGATATCATACAGTACTTGTGATTCTCTGTCTGACTTATCTCACTTAGCATAGTGTGCTCAAGGTCCATCCATGATGTTGCAAATCACAGGATATCCTCCTTTCTCATAGCTGAATAACATATATAAATACATCATATCTTTTTTATCCATTCATCTGTTGATGGGCATTTAGGTTGTTTCCATTTCTTGGCTATCATGAATAATGCTGCAATAAACATGAGAGTGCATATATTTCTTCACAATCCTGTTTTGATTTCCTTTGAGTATACACACAGAAGTGGAATTGCTGGATCATATGGTAGTTCTATTTTTAATTTTATGAGGGACCTCCATACTGTTTTCCATGGTGGTTGGACCAATTTACCTTCCCACCAACAGTGTATAAGGGTTCCCTTTTTACTTCATCCTCTTGTCTTCTTGATGATAGCCATTCTGACATGTGTGAAATGATATCTCATTGTGGTTTTTATTTGCATTTTCCTGATGATTAGTGATGTTGAGCATCTTTTCATGTGCTTGTTGGCCATTTTGATATCCTCTTTGGAAAAGTGTTTATTTAGTTCTCCTGCCCATTTTTAAATTGAATTGTTTGTTTTTTTAAGTTGTGTGAGCTATTTATATATTTTGGACATTAACTCCTTATCCAGTATATGGTTTTCAAAAATTCTCTCCCGTTCTGTAAGTTGTCTTTTCATGTTGTTAATTGTTTATTTTGTTGTGTAGAAGCTTTTGCGTTTGATGTAGTCCCATTTGTTGATTTTTGTTTTTGTTGTGCAGGCATCAGTTTTTAGAGATCCTCTGGTTATAATAATGTGCAGTAAAATTTGGAAACACTGCCCTAAATCCTCTCTATCTAAAGCATAGCAGCTTTGGAATCACCTGAGAACTTGCTAGAAATTCAAAAGCATGTGCTCTATCCGAGACCCACTAAATCAAGAATCTATGTTATTATCAATATCTCCAGGTGATTCATACACATGTTGAATTTTGAAAAACACTAAATGCAATTTAAAAGATAAATTAAACAAAATTCCTAAGTAGAATAATATATATGGAAAATAGTTTGAGCAAAATTGTGGGCATCAAAAGTGTCTGTAATGATAATCTTAAGGGAACAGAAAAGCCTTCATTTGTTTCACCAAGCTTTACCCTAACCTGATATTCTGATTTTATTAATCAAACATCAGGTACTTTATCTGCAAGATAAATTATTCCAACTTATTCCCAATAAGGCATCTTGCATTTGCCCAAGACTTAATTAGCATTTTTGACCTTAAAATGTCAGTTTTGTTATAGATCTGTATTGTGAAAATTAATGTCTTGTCTGCAAGTCTTTTTCAGTGTAGGAATAAGAATTTTATAACAATGTGGAATTATTTTTGCTATTATGTGAATAAATTATTGCTTTTTCATTAATGCAAGTATTCTTTTTTCAGGTTTCATGGCATCCAAACTAGATAGCCTATATTTTATATTGTTGCATTTGGAGATAAATATTAATTATGCCAATTCCATATAAATCTTATAATTATTCTCTACTATTCAATCATTTATTAGTTTAGTAATATTTGCTGCTTGTCTACTATGTACCAAAAAATTTTACAGGGGAAGTTTTTACAAAGTCTTTACCACTAATACCTTATAGAATTCATCTTGAAAACTAGGTTTATATAAAGCAAATATTAACAGATCTAAAGGGAGAAATAGCAAAAGAATAATAATAGAGAGCTTCAATAACCCACTTTCATCAATGGATGGATCATCAAGACAGAAAATTAACAAACAAACATTGAACTTAGATGACACATTAGACCAGATGTACTTATTAAACATTTACAGACATTCTATCCAAAAGCAGCAGAATGTACATTCTTTTCAAGCATACATGTAACTTTCTTCAAGATAGATCATATGTTAGGTCACAAAACAAGTCTTAGTAAATTTAAGACAATTGAAATCATACCAGGCATCTTTTCTGAACACAGCGTTAGGAAACTAGAAATCAATTACAAGAAGAAAACTAAAAACTCACAAATATGTGGAGATAAAACAACAGGCTACTGAAGAATCAATGGGTCAAAGAAGAAATCAAAAGAGAAATTTAAAAATATCTTGAGACAAACAAAAATGGAAATACAACATATCGAAACTTATGGGATGGAGCAAAAGCAGTTCAATGAGGGAGGTTCATAGGGCTAATTGCCTACATTAAGAAATAAGAAAGATCTCAAATAAACCACCTAACCACCTAATTTACACCTCAAGGAACTAGAAAAGGAAGAATCAAGCACAAAATCAGTAGAAGGAAGGAAATAACAAAGATCAGAGTGAAAATACAAGAAATAGAGACTAAAAAAACAATAGAAAAGATCAATGAAGCGAAGAATTGGTTTTTTGAAAAGATAAACAAAATATAGGAAACTTTATCCAGACTCAACAAGAAAAAAAGAGAGAGCACTCAAATAAACAAAATCAGAAAAGAAAGAGGAGATGTTAAAACTGCTACCACAGAAATATAAAGATCATAAGAAATACAAAGAATCATATGAAAAATTATACACCAACAAATTAGACAACCTAGAAGAAATGGATAATTCCTAGAAATATACTGCCTACTAAGACTGAATCACGAAGAAACAGAAAATCTGAACAGATCAATTACTAATAAGGAGATTGAATCAGTAACCAAATGTCTCCCAACAAATGAAAGTCCAGCACCAGAAGTCTTCACTGGTGAATTCTACCAAAAATTTAAAGAAGAGAATTAACACCAATTATTCTCAAACTCTTCCAAAAAATAGAAGAGGAGGGAAGACTTGCAAACTCATTTAATGAGGCCAGCATTCCCCTGATACCAAAACCAGACAAGGACACTACAAGAAAAGAAAATTACAGGCCAATATCCCTGATGATCATAGAAAAAAAAGGAAAAAAGAAATTTAGGTTGGGAAACCAATAAATTAAGAAAAATGAAATTCATCATGGCAACAGCAGAAAGAACAGAGTGTAATCAAACAGAGAAAAGGGAATAATTTTCCTAGCAGTGACTGTTCTTTGATGGAAAGATTGCAATTAATATCGTGGGTAAAAGATGTAGGACTATTCTGGTTTAAATAAATGGAGAAAGAGAGCTCAGAGAGATTGGATGCCAGTTTTCAAAAATAAATGCAAAAAGGATATCATACTCAGGGAAAAGAAAGAAGTTGGGTGTGGCTATAGTGCAGTGTGAGAGGAGATGAGGTAAAGGAGGGGGGAATGAAGGTTGAGCAAGATTGTTATGTGACCTTATATTCCACATCAAAGATACAGGCCATTTTCCTTGAGCATGTGGAAATGTCAGAGGATGCAACATGCAAGCAATATCAAGAAAAGTGGTTCTTTTTGGAAAGGATACTGGGTTTTAAAGTGGAAAATAGAAAAGGCTGAGGGAAGAAAAATCAATGAAGACCAAGTAGGGGTTTGTTTTAACTCCTTATATCAGAATATAAGGACATAAAGTACATCAGTAATAAAAGGAATGAGAAGGAGGGAGCACATTTAAACAGCGCTTGGGAAGTAAAATCTACAGGGCTTAATGATTGGGAGAATATGGAAAGGAAAGGTAGAGAGGCCACAAAGCGACTAGTGGCTTTTCTTTGGGGTAATATGCTAATGATGAGGCTAATACCTGAAACAAAGAAAAATAGGAAGAAAATGCAGTTTGGCTAGGGAGTACATTGGTGAGTTTAATTCTGGTATCTTATCCCTGTGGAAGACCTTAGTGTTGCTCTTAAGGAGAGAATGGTATATACTAATCCAGAGCTCACGGAAAAGCATGGTCTAGCCAAAAGGATTCAGAAGTCGTTAATGAACGCAGATGGCCATTGATGCTGAAGGGTTCATATCACTCAGAAATTGAAGGAAAGGAGATCAGAGCCTAAGATCCTGTACACCATCAATATCTGAAGAAAACATAGAAGAAAATGATTCTGCGATGACATTGAGAAAGAGCTGTGATAAAGTGAGAGAGACAGGAAGGAGTGATGTCACAATGCATTTTTAATAAGTGAACTGAGAATAATTGTGTGTCAGTCAAAGTCTGCTGCTGTTCAGTTTTTCCAAACATAATTCATGACTAATGTGTGAGTTCTATTCCTTTTTGAAGGGCTGATAATTACATAAAACCAATACATGAACCTAGATATTACAACAAAAACTGTTAATGACTAATTCAATGCTGCTTAAAATTTGGCTTTAATCCATATCACAGAACAGTCAGCATGAGGCTGTTAGGTGGGAAGACTGGTCCCAGGCCACCAGTGTTCCTAGCTTGGCTCTACTCATCATACCATCATATGTAAATGATCCCAAGTTTGGTACTTACATCCCTCTATGTCTTGTTTTCCCATGTAGTAAATGGGTATCATTGTTACCCACCCCCATACAATTATCATGTGGATTAAATGAGATGCTAAAGCTCAGGCATTTAGAAAGAACTGGCACAAAACATATGCACTAAATAAATGTTAGCTAATATTATAAACAAAATGTTTCTTTAGCTTGCCTCGGATCTTCCAAGGTTATATCAGTCACACTCACAATTCCAAATAAGACAAAAACCACAAAGAAATAGAAAGCATTTTCCAGGCAAGTCAGTAAGTTTCTGGCAACCTTTCCCTTTGAAAGAATTATTATTTTTTTAACCTTGCATTGGGAAAAGCAGAAATATTTGGGTTGAAAGTTTCAATAGCAGGAACCAAATAGTGGGTCTGTGGACTCCATTGTATTGAA
This sequence comes from Equus caballus, assembly GCF_041296265.1. Lineage (NCBI taxonomy): Eukaryota > Metazoa > Chordata > Mammalia > Perissodactyla > Equidae > Equus > Equus caballus. The sequence continues at coordinate 55,864,462 of NC_091703.1, read as the reverse complement.
ATAATTACTGAAATTGGAGGAAATAATTTTATTCTGCCTTGCAAGGAAAAATACAAAAGAAGACATGGTAAATAAGGATGGCAGAGTTCCTAAACTAAAAAATCAAATGTCTGGAACATACTATAAGAAATCAAGAGATTGAAACTCATCAAAGTGTACACATTAACTGTTGACAGTTGTTTGTATATCAATAATACCTCAACAAGGCTGCTTTTTAAAATAGGAGAATTTGAGGGATGACATTTCAAGCTGTTTAGAACATTAATTATATAGTAATTGATAAATACTGGAAACTGCTTTTCTATTAACAAAAAAATATTTTTAAAGCAGCACATTTTGCCCAACAGTTAAAAACTCTCTGATTATCTAGAAATAGCAATTTCCATGCATAATGTTTTACATGTATTTATCTCCCTATCTATCATCTATCAATCTATCTATATACCTACCTACCTATCATCTGCCTCTATCTATTTATACGTAGATTGTGTCCAGGTTCTGAGATGTTATGGGAATGGAAGTGTGTGCATTTCAAAAATGTTACCTTCTTACTTCAAAATATTCTTTCTATTGACCACTTTTAATGGGCTTGAATCATAGGTGTTTCCTTGAACAAGAATAATGTGGATGACTCAGAATTATGGGTCTGGTCACACACACAGCTGGAAAATACATTATCATTAAATCTTGGTGTGTCCATTCTAGCTCAGTGCTACCTCTTTAATTAAAAAGATGCAAAAGCAAACACTTGGAGAACTGTGCTTTAAAAACGAGAAAAATGACATATTTGTCCTCTATCAACTACTTATATATTTAGGTTTTTAAAACCCCTTGACACACAGACTTGTAGGCAAGAAAATAAGTACGCTGTTAATGTCACTTTTAAAAAAACTAAGTGCTCTGTTGAAATGTACTCTAATAAATGCCATCATTTCTCTTGAAGATTCTTTAATTCTCTTTATTAAAGTGTTTAAGACTTAGTGAAGATAAATCTCACCATTTAATTGACTTTATCCACTGTTTTGACATCCGTCACATCTTCATCTCACTCTGGAACCACATTGGACTTGTCTGTCCTTTCTTTGATGATTAAAATGTAAAACGTTTCACTGGCATAATTTTATAATATATTTCCCCTTTTTTGGTATTCTATGTCTCATAAGTTATGAAGGAAAATTCTTGGGTATATTTTATTTAGGTTTTGACAGCTTTTACTCTTGTTTTTGGCAATAGTTTCTTTGTACATATCTCATATGTTCTAAATGTGTATATATAAGTTAATAGCCATCACTGGTATGTTATCTGTTAAAGTGATTTTTCATTTCCTGCCTTCTTTCTCCAACTTCTGTCTACTTGTGGTTGTTTAAGAATAGATGCCTCTTTGGGAATTGTAGATTTTTAAATACCTGACAGCTTGATCCAAACATGCCATAAACTATTTTATCCATTTGAAATACATCTTCTTTTAAAGAATAAGCTCTTCTATTGAAATATTTTTTAAGCAAAACTCATATTGTTTAAAAAAATAAAATCAGTATATTTACGAGCAATTGGAGAACAGTATGACGTAATGCACAGAGAATTAAACCGGAGTTCAGGAATATTTCCTTCTCCTCACCTCACTTTGTAAGCTTAGGTAATTTGCTTCTCTTTCCTTGTGTTCTCATCTAGAAAATGAGACTTAGCTATTTCTGACACATGGACCTGCCATAGTGCCCACCATTTGATAAGTGACCAATAAATACTTGTTGAATAAATGAACACTTATTAAAAAGCCAGTGATGGGAGGGGCAGGAATTCCAGCCCAGGTGCAGTCATCTCCTAAAAGCCCCCTTTCCTCTCTGCTCGCAATGTCCCTTAGGGCAGATACACCTGTCTGATTTAAAATATTAAATTCCTTGTGAGTGTACATTTGTAAAACTATACCAACACACTTTTTCTAGGTAACTAGGAGTCAGTAGAAGAAAATTGGAATTAAAATGGAAAGGCATATGTTAATTTCCTGGTTCTACAACTTCTGTGCATCTGCTTCAGGTTCTGTATCAGAAAATGACGTGAGCTCTTTCACAGTGAGTATGTGTGTCTACGTTTTTTTAAAGCAGATAATATATAAAAAGCATTTTGTAAAATCTAAATCTCTATAAATACTAGCTGTGATTGCAAATAATGTGTTGTGATATTATCCAAAAACGGGCTTGATGGGAGGGAATGGCAACATTTGAAAAATGATTTTCTCTTTCCTCCCTTCCTCACCTCTATCTGCTCCTGAATAAAAAGGCTTTTGATTGTTGAATCATTTCCCAGGAAACTGCGGCAAGAAGATCTGAGTGAAGGGCTTAGAGAAAGGACCGAATCTAATTATGAAGAAACGATTAGTCAAATACAGAACAAGGGACGCCCTCATAGACTAGAACGCTTCGAAAACAGGCTGGGGCTCCTTCACTAGTCATTTCAACTTCTCTATAGGCCTTACTATTTTTAATATAATGAGGGAAAAAAAGGAGACTGGACAAGTAAGATGGAAAGAAGAAAGGGGAGATTGTGGGAGACATCTGTCGGTTCTCCAGTCACTCAAAAAAGGTTAGATTAGATTAAGTTCTACAAAAATCAAGAGTATTGTTTCATTTGACTTTGTGGTTTGTGGGGACAGGAGGTCAGTGTGCCCGGGCCACAGACAGGTGTCGGAGTGTTGTGAGGTCTAGCTATAAACCTCCATATAATCAAGTAAACCACCATGGCTCAGGTGCATAAGGACAACAGTGACACTTCAGAGATATTTTTGAAAAGTTACCCCAACAGCTTAAAGTATTTCAAATTGGTCAATTCTACGCCTCCCAAATTTCAAAGGAAAACACCCTTTCTAGAAAAAATCTTAAATGATCATCTTCAGATTCCACTTATTTTACTTGGGGTATTAGGTAGCAAGATTTAGTTGTAGTTTACGATAATATTTGGTTCCTCTTTGACCAATCTACAGAAAACAAACAGTTTTTTGCTGAAAATCAAATCAGGACCAATAATTACGCAGAATAACACCCGCCATTTGTAGAGAGCCATGCTTTCAAGTTTATGATTTTCCCAATGCTTTTATTACACATTATCTCCTTTGGTCCTGCCACCATTACATGTGGAAAGAAATACAAGTGTCGCTCTATTTGACTGATAAGTGGAATGGAGACTTTAAAGATTTCAGAACTTGTCTACTTCCTCAAGGAGTGTTATGCAAGTAAACAGAGTCACAAAGTTCAGCCACATATCAAAAGTGGGCTTCTCGAGCTTCCAGTCTTCAGTTAAGGTAGTATGCTAATCTGCCCCTTAGATAACAATCATTCCGTGTCTTTGACATATGGATATCTATGGGCTTCTGACTTGCTGCAGTTGTCTGCTAACTGTTTCCTTGCTTGCACACTACTCCTCTGTAGTCTAGCCTTCAGAATTCAGCCAGGGTAGTCCTTAAAACACAAATTTAGTCATGTCACTCTCCTACCCCAAAACTTCCAATAGCTGCCATCATATCCAAAAGTGAATCCATGCTTCTCATTCTGACTCTGAGGCCCTCCAGGATCTAGCTTCAAAGACGCTTCTTTCACTTCCTCATGCCAAGGTGCCACATTTGCTTCTTTCTCAAATACACCAAGGGTCTGACTTTGAGCTTTTTTGTGGAACACTCTCCTTCCGGACACAAATGCAATTTGTGCTTCCAAATTTGCACTTCCACTTTTGTATGGCTGAGTGATTTAGGTCTCCGCTTACTCACAACTCTTCAAGGAGGCCCTCCATGACACCCACATTCGCCTTCTATTCCGTTACCCAGCTATGTTACCAGCACCTAGAAAAGTGCTTAGCAAAATAAGTCTCAACAAATATACATAGAATGAATGAATGAATGAGTAAATAAATGGATGAATCCACTTGAGAGGGAAGAGATATAGCAAGATTGGGTTTTTGCCCATGTTAGGCTGTCCATATGGAAATATTCATAAGTGTGCTGGAGATGTGACTAACTACCTGCATTTGGAAGCATTTTCTTTCCAGGAAATGTCTAACCCTCTGGTTGTTTAGGCAGTTTAAAAAGGCACATGTGGGGCTGGCTGGTGGCATAGTGGTTAAGCCCACGCCCTCTGCTTCAGTGGTCCAGGGTTCACAGGTCTGGATCCAGGGTGTGGACCTGCACACGGCTCATCAAGTCACGCTGTGATGGCGACCCACATACAAAATGGAGGAAGATTGGCAGCAGATGTTGGCTCAGGGCCAATCTCCTCACCCCGCCCCCCCCACCCCTCCAAAGAAAGCACATGTTAAAATTTGGGCTCTAGAAAAAATTTGAAGATGATGATTACACTTGAGAAGGAATTTGTTCATATAAAACACTGTTTATAGCCAATAAACAGTTCTATTCCCCAATCCACTAGCTTGAACCAAAATACCAGCACCATGCCAGGATCCATATATTGTTTTGCAACACTGGCCATGTATTTTATGCAGGAAAGATTTAATTTTAGTGAATTATTAGTTTCTTCATTTGTTTGATCAAATTATTCATTTATTTAATCAAGTTCACCTCAGCAATGAAAAATTGCAGGATCTCACAGAAATACATTTTGTTTAAAGGAGTTCATGTTACTTGCTGGAAATAAATATGCAAACTACATCTTCCTTGAAATGGAGTAAGTCTCATCATATCGATCATATAGAATATCTTTATAGACTAACAAATCAGAACAAAATCTTTGTTACATTTTTTTCAGCATGATTGGAAACTTACAGGTTCTTTTCTTCTTTGTTTCTTTTTTACCTTTTCACTGATAAAATGTAACGGCTTTTCACTGATCATGTAAATAGATTTTAAAAAAGTAGTTCTAAAAGTGATTATTGTTCCTACCTATAAAACGACCTCTAAATTCCTTGTACCTGCAGAGAGGAAGGAAGAAGAGAGTACACCATGTTTAGAATGGCAGTAAGAACTAGGAAGGAAAGAAACTTGAGAGCAGAAACTTCCTCGGGTCACATTTTCTGTGGTCAGACCCTGGTTCTTATGTGTCAGACAATTTGGTCTTTCACTTCCTGTCTATCAACACAACTTTCAATAATAGCTAAGTTTTATTTCAGTGCTTTACAGTCTAGAGAATGCTTTCATACAAATTCTCCTATTGGTTCCTCACAATTACCCAATGAGACAGGTGTTAATGTTTATATCTTTCTTATATTCAGCCAGCCTGAGGCTCAGTGAATGGCATAATCAAGAACCAAAGCCAGCGCGTTTAACACTGCAGCTCACCCTTTGTCCATTAAATCAGGCTTTTCTTTGATTTCTAAAATGTGAAATCGCTCTGGTCATTTAGCCAGCTACTCTCTCAAGCTTCCCGATTTCAGAGAAATCTTAAATGATAGTCCTTCCTTATAATTTCCTGATACGTCTAGCGACAAAAAATATCACTGCCCTACCCATCTGAAGTAATGTAGTAGATCTTGGGAAATTTTAATGCTTTGCTATCCAGAGAAAAAGTAATCAATTAATAAGCAAACCCACTGCTATATTTATTCCTTTTCTCTGTTTTGACATTATGTTGGATCCACCTAAAAGCTCAATTCCTAAATAAAAACTGCCAGTAATCTTAGGACAATGTAGGCTGTTGTTTTCACAGAGTGCAACAAAGGTTTTAGCTGGCTACCTTTCAGGATGTTGGCACTTTAAATGTGGCCAGCACACATGATATGTTTTGGATTTAATTTAAACAGATTTTATTCCTTGATTCTGTCATTTGTAGAAATAGAAATTAATTGCAGAAAACCCAGGTATGGAAATTATTTCATAATGGCTTTTAATGCTCATTTTCTTACCTGTGAATATTATTCGTCCAAGGTCACCATGGCAGAAGATTTCTAGCTCTTACTGCCATCTTATTCTCTTGTTCTGGGCTCACAGAAGGCTGAGATTTCCCCATGTGACTATTTCTGGATAATGGTTTCTGAAAAGAAATGATGAAGTATGTAATTGCTGGTATGGGACCCTTCAGTGCTCTCTTTCTGTGCCTCAACAATGAGGAGACATGAAGTTCCAGATGGCATCGCTGCAAGATAGAGAAGCTTCATCAGCCAGGGTCTCCATGAGGAATAGGATACCCTGCTAACCCATGTGGGCCATGTAAGCAAGAGTGAGAAAAGAGCTTTTTGGGGTTGAGCTACTGAGATTTGGGGTTGTTTTGTTATTGCCTATCCTAATTAAAAATCCTAACACTACAGTCAAAGCAGCATAAGTATTGGATTCAGAAGATCTGGGTAACATCCAACTTAACAGCTTTGGCAGCTTGGGTAAGTCACTTAAATTTGTTGAGTTTCACATTCTTCCTTTCTAAGGGGAGATGATAAAAATATTTCCTATCTACTTGAAAGTGACCATGAAAATCAAATTGCAGAGTGTAGTTTGAGTCACTCTGAAATTTATGTTCACAGATGTGGTGACATATTTTTGATTCCCTTGAAATTGTGATTTCCTGATTAAGGGAATTTCTCTTTTCAATCTCCTACGTTCCATCTCCATAGAAATAGTAGACAAGAAGACCAAAGTTAGAGTGTGGGGGTGAACAGGATGTCATCATTTTTTATTTTAATCAATTATTATAATCATACAGTGGCTGGTAATTAAATTCAAAATTTCTTAGAATCAGGTATTCCAGACTCAGGTTCAATTCCATGACAATGAGCTGTTTCAAATTTGTCTATGTTTTTCCTCTTTAACTAGCTTTGAGCATCAGAGAACCAAGACACTCCCTTACATTTCTTTTAGCACAAGGTGAAGTACAAAGTAAACTACATGTTAAGAGAGCGTCAGATCAGTTTCTATTATTCCTTGGATTCTTAAACCCTATTGCCCAGTCCAGCAAAGAGAAAGACCAGCCAAACCAGTAGGCACTCGTATATCTCCTTTACTGATTGATTGGGCACAACTGAGAAGAGAAACAGGCATACAAGTAACTTTCTACATTTTGAGCTATGAAGTTTGACCATGTTTTGTGTCCTCCCAATATAAAAGATGATGGGGTTATGGTGTGACTCTTCAAGCTCTCACCTAATGCTCTCTCCACTGAAGAAACAAAGACAAGGGCTGAAATCTAATCTGCCACAAAATTCTCTTTCTTTCCGATAAAAGCCTCAGTATTTCCCTGGTTTTCAGTTAGACATGAGACCTCAGTACCAGTTTTTGGTCCTGCATATTTCCCTCTTTCAAACCCAATCAGTAGCCAAAACTGGTCACATATTTTCATAGTATAATCTTTTCCTCTCCCTTTCTGTTGCCATTTCACGAACCTTATCTTCCACTGCCTCAGTGCTCTGGGCTTTCCTCCACACTCTTGGCTACCAGTGAGCCTCGCCTTGCCTTTGTCAGAGCAAATAGAAGAGCTGGTTTTCATTTCTCCTTCCAAGGGTATAGATTTCAGAAACTAGCCATTTGGGTTCACTTCTACCACTCAAATTATTAAGTTATTTGAGAAAGAAATCATTAAAGTAACCAAGTGGTAGCTTTGTTCCTAATGTGATAAACCACATAGGAATTTAAAGTAATATCAATGCCTCATTTTATATATATATATATATATATATATATATATATATATATAGAATGGACTCACCCACCCACAGATATACATATTTTATATACTCTATGTGGATGTATATAATGAGGCACGTAGGGCATTGCTAATATATACATTTATTCACACACCCATATACATGTTTTTTCCTTGTTAGAAGCTACAAATGATCCTTCACCAATAGATATCTATACTAACATGAAAATGGATGTCAGCAGTGAGTTTAGATCTAATAAGAAATTCCTGACTTTCAGATCAGTCTTCAATAATTGAAGAAAGCTTTGAATTGTGTATCATATTTTCACTTTGGACATCGTATATTTCTGACTTCATGCATACCCTTTCTGAATTTTATAAGGGCCTCCATAGTGTGTATGTATCTGTGTGTATACACTCACACGTACATAAACACGCACACGCATGGAAAGAAAGTAAGTTGGAGGAATATACTTGTCGGCTTCAATTTTGTATGCATAAAAATGTATGATAGCAGGGACTGAAAACAAACAAACGTAGGAGCAGGGCGATAGGAAATGTCAAGCTTGATAGGTTGTGCCGAGGGAAAGAATTTACTCTAAAAATAAGTCTTACCATTTAACCTACTGGTGTTAATTTGATTTCATATTCAACATGAATATGTTGTGTCTGTCTGCGATTAAATCTAGATTGTTATTCTACCAAGCTAAGACTTCTGTTGCTCAGTGGAGCTCCACATTTCAAGGCACTTAATCTGCGATTGTCATTCATACCGGTTTTTAAAGAACTGTTTGAACATAACTTCACAACCCACTATTTTGTCCCCCATTGTTGCCCAAAAGTCTCCCATGACTTAAAAGCTATGGCCATGATGGATCTGTGGTGTCTAGGTAAAAAGCTATTTTTCTCTCCTAAGGGATGTCTCGTGAATATCAACCCTAAGAGAACATAAAGCTACATCCCTCCCAACACTCTTGTCTGTCGCTCCTCATGACTAGCAGATTGGGCACGAAGGAGAGGTGAATGGCACGGGTCCACAGCAGGGTTCCACTGCCCTCTTCCATGGCCCCTCAGCCATCTCCTTCCTCCCCTCATGCAGCACAGCTGACTCCAGTCTGTACTGGGTGTCCTACTGGAGTACCTCATCTTTCAGTGACTGTTCATATCTAATTTTTCCCAATGACATTTAATTTTAATGTGCTCTACTCCCTCTGCTTCCTTGCTCTTGATGTTATCCCGCAACGTCTTTGCTGTTAACCCACTCCAGGAATGACGTGCAGCGTGTCAGTGTGCCCCTTTCCTCCACCCATAGCACGTGTAGATGATCAAAAACTACATTCTTTCCCACTTAGTCCAGATGTCTTTAGAATTCTCATCCCCATTGCTCTTCAGTCTTCAGCAGTCAATCCGGGCTAAAACCTACTTGCTACTCCTAGATTACTCATTCTCAATGAAAATATGTGTTTTGTAAAAAAGAGTTCAGGAAACATAATTATGGATCTGAAATTCATTTTTATCAGCATTCCCTATTAAATTAACAAATTATATATGTATATTTATTATATAGACTCATCTCTGTGACATTCGTTGACTTTTGTATATGCTCACTCAAGAATGTTACAAGTGAAAATGCTATCCGTGATTATTAATTTTATTAAAAAGACATCTATATATGTATAAAAAATAGGCACATATACATGTGCAAGTCATGTTATTTATTTAGTCTATAGAAAAAGCTGGCTGAGAGGATGGATTTAAGGCAACTTTCTGTCCTTTATGTTCCCAAATGTGTTGTACTTAGCTTGATTCTAACACTTGATTCTAACATTGTCTTGTAGTGACTTCCTTTCCTGTTTCACTGGCGAGCTCCTTGGAAGCAGGAGGCCTCACTTCTCTTTGCATCCTCAGCCTCCTATACAAAGTTCTTCCACTTAGTACTGGTATGACAAATATTCACAGAATAAATAACTGATTGAATAAGAGTTTTTTTAACAAGTGGTCTTATATTACTCTGCTCTTGTAAGATTAATTCTATTCTTAGCACATCCAAAGCTTTCTAACTTTTTTATCCCAATGTAATTTTATGCAGTGACTATTTTCAAATTTATATTTCACCTTAAGAAATTCCCTTTTTTCTTGCTGGTTGAAATATTAGGTAAACTGACCTAGTTGTTAATTCTCTTAATGAGTTAATTTAATGTTACCTGTTAGTTTAAACTGTGAAATTAGTATTTAATAGCGATAATCTTTAAAACTTTGTAAGTCATTATATTGGCTTAGGATACAGTAAAGCTTTTAATACTCACACAAGAATGTCAACTTGCAAGCATCTTTGAAGGAGTTCAAAACCCATTTCAAACAAATCAAATTATCTTTGGACCTTCTAAGAAACATGGAATTTGAATTTTTTAAATAAATGTTTTTTAAAATAAATTATACTCACACTTCTCTTCACAATCCAAATACATTCCCACAACAGAAGAAAATCTAAAAAGTCAGAACCTTATAAAAGATGAATTACTGTGTTTTTATTATCAATAATAATAATATATGTAAAATCACTCACAGTCCACATCTAAAGCTGTGGATTTCTTGACATCATCAAAGTAGAGATTTTTAATTGCAGGAAATGCTAACATGCCATTAAATATATTTGAAGCTATCCCTTAAATCTTGATTAATGGCACGGTGACGGGTTTTTCTAGTCAACTTTGCTCTTTCTGAATTCTCAGCTTAAACTTACCACTTGGAATCTTATTTTGCATTTTGAAATTGAGCTAAAATTTGTCCTTTCCAGTTCCTCCTTTTGTGCCTAAAATTTGTTAAATCCTTGTGGTTATGATTCATGAATCTCAAGAACGTTCCTTTTGTACAGGAAGATTTGTCCACGTCAAAGATGTTGTCTTAGAGGAAGTAACCGAGAGGATGTATTAAAGAAGAGTATATTTAGGGGCCACCCTACGGCAGCATGGTTAAAGTTCTGCACACTCCACTTCGGCAGCCCGGGTTCGCAGATTCAGACCCCAGGTGCAGACCTGCTCTGTTCATCAGCCATGCTCTGGGGCATCTCACATACAAAGTGGAGGAAGACGGGCACAGATCTTAGCTCAGGGCTATTCCCTCAAAAAAGCGAAAAAGGAGGATTGGCAATGGATGTTAGCTCAGGGTGACTCTACGTCACACACACACAAAATAGTATATTTAAAAATATACAAGCTGTCCAAGTCATTCTTCTGAATTGTAGGATTCTAGGCGATTTTATTTTTTTCTTTTTGCTTGTCAATATTTTCCAAATTTTATGAAATGAATATTCATTAATTATATGAGAAAAAGAAAAGTTAGTTCATAATACCTATGAAGATACATAAAAATGAAAACTTACAATAGCACTAAAAGCTTACAATAGTACTAAGAGTATCTGTACTCTATTCCAGATGCTTAACCCAATTATTTCTTACAACATTACTGATGGAGTAAATACTATTTTCTAAAAAAAATAGTGGTATTTACAAGTTGTTTCTGTGTATGTTTGTGTGGTGATGGGGATTGATAATGCAAAAAATTTAAAAAACTACACAGCATATAGAAAAACCCTGGGGTATGAGGGAACATTGGATCTTGAAGGATGAGACTGGAGATTTAAAGGCCAGGCCGTGTTCTATAGACCCTGTAGTTAAAATTGTTTGTTTTTACCCAAATAATGATGATATGTCATTGAAACAGTGTGAGCAGAGGATTGACGCCATTAGATCTGCACTGTTGAAGTATCATGCTGGCTGCAGCATGGGAAATAAACAGAAGGAAGAGATGAGTGTGTGAAGACCCATGGCCCAGGTGGCAGAAGATGATGACTTTGAAAGAAATAAAAATGAATCCAGAAACACATTGCAGATGAGATTTATAGAATCTGGTGTTGAGATGCTTTTAGGGAATAAAGGAGATAAAAACAAAAAGGAAGATTCCCAGGTTTCCTGCTGTACAAGTGGCTACTTGGTGGTGACATTCACCATACTCAAAGAAGGAAGGAGGATCAGCCTTGGGAGTAAAGATTTCAACTTTCATGTTAGCCACACTGAATTTGTGCTGCCTTTGAGATTCACAAGTGCAGAGGTCAAGTAGGAAGTTAGATATATATCCATAACTCAGAGAAATGTCTTGGATTAGAGACCAAAATTTGCAAGTCACTGGGTATAGGTCAGTGCCTCTGACATGAATGTAGGGATTAAGCTTTCCTCAAATCCCACTCCATTGACACCTACAATGGGTTTTGAAACATTAGTAAGGGTTAAACAAATGAAGATATGGTGGTGTGAAACCCCACAGTGGGTCCAGGAAAATACACGTGAGTTGGTGTTACTGAAATACAAAGTGAGAGAAAAGAAGAGGAAATAGATGTGAATAGATTAATGAGTTAAAGTTCAAGAGAGCTTGCTCTCAAAGACAACTTGCATGGGAGTCTGAATGCCATCTTGTGGGAGAAGTGGAACAATTGAATAAAATTGGCCGAGGAGAACCATGGCCAGGTTTGTATTTTATAGGACACACTGACAAGAGCCTAGAGGGTGAATCAAAAAGCAAAAAGAGTAAAATGAGGAAAACCTGGTAAGTGGCTATTGCATTTGTCTGGACAAGATGCTGAGAGAAGGGAAAATTGGAATAAATAATAGAAAGATGAAAAAATATCACATGATACTGCATTTGTCAGGGTATGGAGACTGAAAAGGAAGAGACTGTGGCATGACTTGCAAAATTTCTAGTTTTGACAACGAAGCAGATTATAGTGCCATTTACAGAGGTTGGCACATTTTGGAAGGAGTTTCCATTTTGGACATGCTGATTTTGAGACGAGTATGGAATAATCAAGGTGGTATGATTAGCTAACATTGTGATACATGACTGAGAAAATGTAGGATGTGGTTTGGGCTTGAGAGAAATATTTATCAGTCATCAGCTTATGAGCAGTTGTCAAAGTGGGGGAGTTGATGACATTGCATAATTAGCATCAACAAAGCAGTGTATCAAAGACAGTTGACTAGGGAACGTGGATTTTAAGGATTAGGCTGAGAAAGATATAGCCAAAATAAAAACAAAACACAGATCAGAGCTACTGAAGAGAGACGCGAGAAACCAAAATTCTCCAGGGTGTGAGGTCGAGAGTGTTGGGTGCAGAAGAGGAGCAGTGAATTGGAAAGCATGTGTGTGAGACATCTGAATCTATACTTTCTTTTCTGGATGTTTACAAATCTCTTTATGATGATGTTATTCTGTTAAATTGACAATAGGGACACATAGTATGCTATAGTGGTGTAAACCCACTATACCCTATCCTTCCCACTGATTACAATTAAAAAAATCTGCAAAAAAGTAAAATTCAAAACACATATGACATGGCTACTCTAAAAAGTAAATAAAACCAGGCAGATTGTGGAGAAGAGTCAAAATTTGGAGGAGCAACTGACAAGGGGGTGAGTTTTCCATTTTCTTTTCTTGTGGGGCTTTATCCCAAGGGCCGGCACTGGTCACAGACTGGCACAGCATCATGGCTAAAATCTCATAGAAACTCTAGTTTCCACATGGAGGCAGCAGGAAATGGACCCCAGTGGATGGAGAGTATGTGGAGAATGCTTATGACAGGCTCAATACACTCTACAACAAAGAGCACTTATCTGAGATTCAGGAGACCTGATTCTAATCCCTGTTTTGCTAATTTAGATCTATTTGATTCAACCTTTTTGAGGCTGAATGAATGTTATCCTGTGAAAAAAGTGGCTATGGTGACAACTTCCTGTTTAATTTCTCAGAGCCGTGATAAAGTGTTAAATATAGCAATGTACTCAAGAGTACTTTGAAAGATCACACATTTATACTTAAGTGTGTTATTAGTATTACTCGTATCTACATTTCTCTTGGTTTATAATCTTTGACATTTTTACAATATGGGTTCATATTCCAGATATCATCTGAATAGCGTCTTGGTTCAGATCATTATCATGACTTAGCTTATTTCAGTATATTTAATACAATTGTTATTTGATTAGCTGTCATACTGTAAATGTAGTTTTCCTACTTGATTCTATCTATCCTTTATATGCAATGTAGCTGCAGTGTCCCAGTCTTTGTCAGATGTTTTACTTAAAGCCCAGTGTCTCATGAGCAAGGAAAACTCATTTAGCAATGATGGAAATCTGTTCTCTGTGGCCTGTGACTTCTTCACATTTTCCTTTGTCCACATAATAACAGTTCTGAGAGGTTTGTGAACCAACTTAATCACCTGGAACTCATATCATTTAGACTGTTAGTACCTTTCATTTTTATAACCTTTGAGTACTGGTATCAGAATCAGCACCACTGGAAGAAGAGCTTGATTTTTTCTCTTTATAGTAGTATTTGGAATGATTACTGTTTTTGATATAATCGTTTTGAATCAGATGTCCAGGTCTAGTTGAATACATCATTATGAATTCCTTTTGAGTCAATTGTATTCTGTGTATTTCAAAAGGAAATAATTTCAATTGTACGACAAACTGGTGGTTTTTGTTTCTCTCTTCCCCTTCTCTCCTTTCCTCTTCTCTCTACTCCACTTTTTCCCCTTCTCTCCTCCTCTTCCCTCTCTCCCCCTCCCCCTCCCCCTTCTCTCTTCTTTCTCTTTCTCCCTTTCCCTCTCTATTCTTTTTTCTTGTTCTCCTTAGAGGTATTTTAGCCCTTTTATTGTTTTTAAATAAAGGATCAACCATTTATTCTCTGTAATTAAATCTAAACACATCAAAGCATTTTCAAGATTATGCAGACTCAAAATTAGTGAAACTTAAAAGGAAAATAATTTGCATTAACAAAATAATTTAAAGTCCCATACGTACCAGTGAACTGTATAATCTATGCCATCTGTTTCACTGGCCATTTCATATAAATAAAGAACCTCCGTGTTCAAGCAGTAGATTCTGGAGGTGGAAATTATCTCAAGCTTCAGGTGTTACTCCATTTCTCTTCAAAATCAGTAAATTTCTATTACCACAGCACAAATATGATGAGAATATTCTCTAAAAGTTAAAAAAGATGGAGATATGTCTTAAGACAAAAAATTATATACCACTTTAAACTAGAAGATTAGTTTGGATTAAAATAATCTCGACAGATTTTGAAGCTCTATGGAAAGCAGGCACAGATTATTTAATACATTGCACACACATACCTCATAGAAGCAATCAATACAAACCTGGAATAAAAGAGGTGTCGAAATTGAAAATGTAAATAAGCATGTTCAGATTTGAACCTAGAATAACATTTTGGATCAATATCTATTTATTATTTATTTTTCATCTTCTCTTTGTTTATTATCTTTTTCAGATTAAGCACCAGGTGAAGTATCTATAAATCTACTACATGTACACGTATACTAGGTTGACATGTTAATTTCTTTTCATTGAATTTAACAAAGATTACTGAATAATAAAAACACCAGCAAAAATGGTAGCTACCACTTTAGAGAATTATACCGTTTTAGAGACTATGCCTGGCATGGTGTCAAACAATTCGTCTACAACATACACACACACACACAATTTCAGCAACACGGTGAACTCGATGTTACTATCTTTATGCTACAGGTAACTAAGCTGATGTTGGAAAACTGATTAAATTGCACAATTTTCTATAACTACGGTAGCAGTGGTGGGATTTGAGCATGCCTTGTCTGATTGTTTTTTTAAACAAAAATGTCCTTACTTTGTATTAGGAGCTAAGAGGACAGAAATGATAAACAACCAGATTTCACTCAAACCATTCACAGTCAAAATTAAGCAGGTATGTTGAGGACTCATATGCCAATAAAATCAATAGAGTATACATAGATACATGCAACACAGAAGTAGTCACGTTATAAGGTATAGAGCTAGAATGGACAAGTGTGTATAGTAGACTTTAGTTCTGAGACACTTTCGGAGACTTCTCACCCAGAGCACTGCTCTCCATCCCTTGGGTACAGTTCCAAGACCTTGGTTTGCACATTTCTAATTTGTATGGCTATACACCTCTGAAAAATGCAGCATAGCCACTGGGAAATGAAGAGCTATGGCTGTGAAATCTTAACTGCTCCCCACCCACCCACTCATTGATCATCAACTTGGATTAGACCCCTGCACTCTGTGCTCTGGCTGGGATCAGTATCTCCCACTCCCTGCAGACTAGGCCCTGTGTCTTGCGTTAGACAACCAGCCCAAATGAAACTATTCTACAGGTCAAAGGGTGATGATAGCAGCTCTCCCTCCTTGGAAGGTGGAGTGATCCTCATAACATCACCGCTTTACCATCATCATTGCAGATTTGAGAAAATAAATCATAAATTACTTTAAAGATTTTATTTTATGCACAACAAAACGAATAATATTTTCCTTTTCCTTATCAATTTCCTTTTGTTTGTGCGTGAGGTGGGTGAGTGTTGTGAATATAGGGAGTGAAACATTGGCTGGATTTTAAACGTTTGGATAACCTGGCTTGTTGGATTTGGGTGGAAACACTGTTATTTGAGTTGTAGTCAAGTCAAAGTGAACAGGAGCATTACTGAGGAGAAAGTACTGTTAATAGTGTCAAAGAGCATAACTAACGTGAAGTCATCAGAGAAGAAAAGAGGGGATTTACAAGTGTGGGAGGGAGTCCTCAGAGTGCACAGAGCTACATGGTTGTTTTGTTTTGCTTTTTTTGTAAAATAAGTTTATCACCTTATAAAGCCTTTTTAAAAAAAATGTTGCCTTCAGGGGCCTGGCCCCGCGGCATCATAGTTAAGTTGAATTTTATCCATCTTAGATAAACTTATCCATTTATAAAGTGCCCTAGAGAAGAGGGTCTTAGCCAGGCACTCATTACAAATGGTAGAGAGAAAAGTATTTTTCCTTCTCTATAGTTTCTCGTGACCTGGATGAGACCTGGTCGGACACTCCACTTGCTCTGGAGCCTGCAGATGGAATCCTGGGAAAACTGATAGAAGCTTGGGCAGCCCTGGGTTCGCAAGTTCGGATCCCAAGCATGGACCTACACACCACTCATCAAGCCATGCTATGGGGGTGTGCTACATACAAATAGAGGAAAATTGCCACAGATGTTAGCTCAGGGCCAATGTTTCTCACACACACAAAAATATTGCCTTCAGAATAAAACTACCATAAAGCAGTCTGACTGCCGTACAGTAGTTTGATTTCACGTAGGAATTTTGCTCAAATCATATTTTTAAAAATGCAATACATTTATTTTCTCCTCTCATCATTGTGGATTTCTTGATAATACTATAAATGTTAATATCAATCTTTTTTTTAATTTTTGGTGTTAGTGTTATTTGGAATTTATGTTTTAGGCAAAATTACTTCAAATTATATTTTTAACTGAAAATATGGATAGGTGGTTTAAAATAGAAAATTTTAAGCATAAGTTTGAAATAAATGAAAATGCACAAAAGTCATGAGGGATATTTAGAAAAACCCATGGAGTGTTACAACAGCCATGGCGTTTTTCCAGAAGCGACCATGCGCACAATAAGAAGATGGAACCACAGTAAGTAGGTGGTTGTAAAAATCAGCAATAAATTTAGAAAGTCAAGGACATACCAAAAAGGATATTTTAAATGTTGGTTTCATTGTTGTGAAGTTCAAATGCACATAATATTTGATATCTTAAAGGAGAAAGCTGAAACAAAGCAAAAATTTTGTGAAACCATGCCTCTTGCAATAATGCTAATATATAAATTTATTTTTTAAATTAGGCCTCTTAAGATATACTGCTAAGTAAAAGAAAAGTGAAGAAGGAAATAATGTGTAGTTTATATGCTATAGTACCTCTTAAAGAAAAAGGAGGAATAAAAATATTCACGTAGTTTATGTACATATGTATGTATCTATTTACCTACTTACATCTTTCTCTTTTAGTATGGAAGGAGAGAGAGAAAGACATCTACGTGTTCATCTATATATAGTTTATTTCTGAAACAAAAAATGAACAGCTAGCAAGTAGTTACTTTAAAGAGATAACTGGAGACAAGAAGTCAGAGTGGAAAAGAGACTTTCTTTGCATCCTAAATCTTCTATAGTGATTGATACTAATTTCCAGTTCAAAATAACAGTAAGAAATAAAGCTATATTAATCAACAATAAAAATCATAAAATTTTGAAGAAAAATCACCAGAAATATTTTTGCACCTACAAACAAGGCATCTACACTGAAATTAAGATACTGACAAATATAAGTAAATCCACAATCAATAATTTTCTTAAGTGCCCTTTTCAGTCACTTGCAGAGTCACCCGGGAAGGACAAACTAGCATAATGAAAGGTGCTCTGATGACTTGTTGAGCTGCGGAAAGGGTCAGATCTGTTTGGATTGGAAAACAAATCAAGTATCTCTTTAATAGCCAAACTAAACACAGGCACTCTTACTGCCTTAACCAATGATGCCAGCAAAAGGGGCATCCAGACGTGTGCAAGAACCGTGTGTGAAATAACAGTGGGTTGGTTGAACTTAACCCAGTGTCTTGTTGGACCTTGCTTGATATATTTATCGTGATGATACCTGAGAAAAATTTAACTTGCAAAATGCTTGGTGGTTGATAAGAATTTAAGTAATTAATCAAAATTAATGCTAAATCAAAATATTTGATAAATTATCTTTCAGAAATCAGATTATCTCTTACAATGACTTCTCACACTTAGTAGCTGTCACAATAAATATTTGCTGAATTGACTTTTTAACAAACAGGAATAAAATACATAGTAAACGAATTAAAGTAAGTGTGTTTCCTGAATGTTCAAACTGCACAATTTTCTGAGAATATCTCTCTTTGATGTGTTCACGTCTTGATTTTTTTTGAGTGTGTGAAAGACATGATTAAAATCAATTTTTGTTATTTTTAATGGGCTCTTTTGTAATTACATGAGCAGTAACCTTGAGATCCCACTCTGCTATGGCTTGGCAGGGGGAGCTGCTGGTAAGAGTTTTAAACTCAGGGTTGAAAAGTTATCTGTCACCATGGAGGAAAATAATCAGCAAAAAGGGTTAAGAGCTGTATGAGGTGAGTAACTCCATGCATTTTAAGGATGAAAAGTGGCCCAGAGTTGACAAACTCAGCAGATTTTTTTTTTAATACTGAATTTCCACCAATACTACAAGGTACTTTAATACATTTTTTTCTCTTCTTTTTAATCTACGCCTAATAAAATCACTTCAATGAAAATGAAACTTTAGATTTAGATCTAGAATGCTCTTTGCGATGCTAAAAGTAATTTGAGTGTTTTAACTGACACATTAAAAACAGCATAATTAGTAATCTGACTTAGCTGAGAAAAACACTTGGACTGGGATTTCCTTGTGCTAATAGAAAAGGCTAACTGGAGGCTCCAAGACCATTTTACTCTGTCATAGACACGTGACTCTACTCTCAACAAGATGGCATTTTTAATTAAATTTTCAACAATAGCCTAAAAACATTGGTTTACCCCAACCTTTGGTCCATGCCATTCTGAGCACTTCTCTGCAGTATATATTCATAAGTCAGTGAAAAATGTGTTATAATTTGAATTCACACATTTATGTGCATCAGAATTCTTAAAATAGTATGATACTAAGACAGATAATAGGAATTTCCAAGAGGCAGCATCTGTTGTGTGACGAAGGCTCAGTTACCCATACATGAAATATTATCTGATTCTGGAGTTCAACAAGGTGCTAGGCCGAGTGCTAGGTATTTTGTGTATGACATTCCATTGAAATTTCACAGCAACACTTACTATGTAGTAAGTGCTCTTTTTCTCCCAATTACGCAAGTGGGAACAACCCTACATAGGACATACTATTTTATCACCAATTGGTAAGTGATGAAGCCAGATTTGAACCCGGGATTTTTGACCACACTTTCTAATCACTACAAACCCTGCAACACTGTAAACCCCTAACATGGGTATAAAACTCCTTTGTTTTGGGGCCAGCTCCATGGCCGAGTGGTTAAGTTCATGTGCTCCACTGCGGCAGCCCAGGGTTCGGATCCTGAGTGTGGACATGGCACCACTTGTCAGGCTATGTTGAGGCGGCGTCCCACATCCCACAACTAGAAGGACCTGCAACTAAGATATACAACTGTGTACAGGGGGGGTTTGGGGAGACAAAGCAGAAAAAAAAACCACAAAAATAAAACTCCTTTGTTTTGATGGTAAATAATTTAAGACAATAATTTGTTAATAAAGCAGTCCTTGGGAGCACTGCTAACCACTTCTGGTTTGGTGCTGCCTCGTTGGAATTGAATTTTATTCAAATAAACTCTTAAAAATTTTAATATGTCTCAGCTGATCTTTTAACAGCTCTGGTGTCAGAAGACAGAACCAAAGGAGACCCTCAACAGCCCCCAGGAGCAAAGAGCAGCCAGGTGTAGCTACCTGTGAGCCCCTTCCTTGAGCTCTCTGCTTTATCACTGCCCCTGGAGGTGGTGGGCATGTCCCTCTCAGATCCTGGATCCTAGCTTCACAGCTTTTGCATTATGAGCTTTTAGACTTAATTTGAATATTTCTTTTTACGGACTGGGTCTGGAAACTGGTCAGAGTCGGACTAGGTCTGGGGTTGGGCTGGGTTCAACTTAGAAACTGGACTGGGGACAGTGTGATGCCTCAGTGAATAAGCTTTTGTTTTAAGCCTGAGCAAGTAGGTTAACCTTACCGGAGACAATCTTGAATTACAGTGGCCACAGTGGAGAATTTTATCCATCTTAGATAAACTTATCCATTTATAAAGTGCCCTAGAGAAGAGGGTCTTAGCCAGGTACTCATTACAAATGGTAGAGAGAAAAGTATTTTTCCTTCTCTATAGTTTCTCGTAACCTGGATGAGACCTGGTCGGACACTCCACTTGCTCTGGAGCCTGCAGATGGAATCCTGGGAAAACTGATAGAAGCTAGCAAAGGGTAAGAATTCTTACCAAAGTCAGCTCTCTCCAAGATCTCTGTCTGTCATGCCTGGTTGAGAGAGGAAGGTAAAACTTCACACTGTCCCTTCCTTTCCAAATTTAGATCAGCAGGAAAAAAACATTGGTTATCAATCCTTTCTCTCCCAGGGAGAGCTATTGACTTCCTGTTTGTCTCATTTTGTGTCCTGAGCACTTAGCTTGGCAACCATCAGGTTCAGGACCCCAAAATATGGCCAGAGAGAAATATGGGTTGCTCCCCTTTTTGGCTAGATATGGCTGGGCAGAAATGTGGTCGCACTCCATTTGCAGGCAGGGTCCTATCCAACTGTTGCCAGCTCTCAAGGGAATTGTCTATCTTTGTTTCCTTTGATTATCTTTGGGAGTGGCTCTGGAACTTGGAAGAGTAGTATCTTTTTCACCCTATTTGAGGACCGCTCTTGAGTCTGTGGGGTTGTTCATTACTGCCAAGAATATTTACTGTTTGTCTCAGCTGAAATCTGACAAGATATTCAAAAGGAGGTTTTTTTAAAGTAGCTCTGTGGTTAGAAGTTGGCCAAATTGGAAGTTGCTATTTAGAGCCTGATAAGAACATTTTTTAGGCCTTCTCTCCTAGGCTAAAATGAAACTATGTACCCAGAGGGAAAGAAAAACTTTCTATAGCCATTGTGGAAGCATTTACTAAAACATTCCAAAGAAACACAGCTCTAAATCTAGAACATAGGAATCTTTTGATTTGCATCTTAGTTGATGGTCTTCTCCTGATATAAAGAAGCAAATTGAGGATCATGTAGTTGGATGGCTTGATCAGAGTCTTGATATCATTCAAGCTGCAACCCAATTCTTTGAGTAATTAAAAACAACTTTACTTGTCTTATAAATTCACTCTTTAGAAGAACAGAAATGTGGCTCTAGAAACAATTCAAAGCCCACCTATCCTTTTTACCAATTCCAAAACATCTCCTATCCATCTCAAAAGGCATGGAGATATTGTAAAAGATCTGCATTTAGAAAACAAAAGCCCTTCCTGGAGAAACTTACATTCTTTCTCTGTGGCTTTATGATGTCTATGTGCTACCTGGTCTTCTCTAGGATCCTAGAGCCATGTCTTGAAACACAAACTTCAGGGAGGTAATTTTCATAGAACAAAACCTGAATGGATATTTTAAAAAGTTGTAGAAGGTAGTGGAAAAGGAATCTTGGAAAAGGAATTTTCTGTGTGGTCAAGCTGACTATAAATTGGAATGGATTTGTTTATGTTTTTAAAAAATGAGTTTTAGTATCAATAGTACTAAAAATTAGAATTTGCATTTCTCTCTATTAAAAGGTCAAAGTTTTCTTGGACTATTGGTCTTCTTCTGATAAGAGATTGTGAAAGTTTTATAATTTTGTGTTTTAACTTTTGGGTAATATGCCTAGAAAACAAAGATTTTGTCTCTTACCAATATATAGGTTTCTGATAAATTTAGTATTATAAAACAGAACTGGGTAAGAATTTCCAGAACTAATGGAAAAACTGAATTCAAGCAGAATAAGAATTAATAATATGGGATTGAATGAACTGATAAGGATAATTGTGTCTTTTTTTCAATTTTCTTTGAAATACTGCTTGTTCCTTAATGTTTTACTTTTCCACGTTAGGGGAACCTTTTTCTCTTTTCTCTTAAGCTATCTATGATTTATAGTAATTTTGTAAAGTGTACATCTATAAACAGAATTGAGACATTTAATTTTTCTACCTATTTGATCCCCCCAGAATTTGGAAACCTATTAAGTATACTTATTTTCATCTCAATATAGTTATTTGCATAAGTTTAATAAGAATCTGTTCCCTTTGTAACAGGACACAGTCAAAAACATTGGTTATATTACTAAGAATTTGACTGAAATGTCATAGTTCAGAATATGCATAAAATCAGATATGCATAAAATCAGATATGACGAGTTTTAAGGAGCTATGGTTGACATTATGAAGCCAATAAAAAACACTTGGAAAAATTGGCCTGGTACCTTGCTTAAAGGGTTCCTGGCAGCCTTACCAGGTGAGTAGGGAAAGTCACTTCCTGACCAACCCAGGAACCCCAGGATATGGAGATCTCAGAAGAAAGAAATTCATAGAAATCTATGAATATTGCAGGCAAATTCTGAGAGTGAATTCCTGGCTTGTCTTCTTAGCCTGGAGAGGCTTTTAAAAGTCCTTTCTAAGATTTCTTATAAAAAGTTCCAGCAAAGCAGATTTAAAAAGAGCCTATAGAGTCAATCACTATTCTTGCTGCACTTGTGTAAATAATCAGGCCAATTTTAATGAGATTGGACTTATTTTGCAAATAAGTTAGCCTTACTGTGGTTATCACTGATAGACAAGAGGATGATTATGGAGGAAAAAATTTTGTTTTCAGTAGAAAATAGTAATACACCTTTGAGGATATCAGATTCTAGTCTTATTCATTGTCTCTGAGGTTTTGTTATATGTCTGTAAACTGAACCAGATCCTGTACTGTATTCTTCTAGTTTCCTAAAATATCTGGCTATAGCTCTCCAAACCAACATTTCCAATTTTCTCCCACTCTTCTGATTTGGAATCATTAAGAACAGACTGCCTTTAACCTCCTTGATGGGACCATACCAGGTTCTCCCCACTACCCAGACAGCAGCCAAACTTCAGGGGCTTGAATCTCGAGCTCACATCTTCCAATTATAAAAGGCTCCTCTGGACTCTTAGAACTGCATACCAACTGGAAATCTAAAATCAAAATTGATTTAGGAGGTTCCTCCCTGGAAACAAATAGCATCTTGAGATGGACAGCTCTCCTAAGATCATAGATCAAGGTCTTCATCTCCAACATGAAAAATTTATTCCTTTGCCTTTTTGCTACTTGCTTTTTCTCTCTGTTAATGCGCAGGAAACAATGCTCCTTGATTCTGGTAATTATTGCTGAATCCACTGCTAAGGCTATAGCTTCACAACAAAAGTCCCTAGGCTTTCTTGCTAAGATGATTTTAGACGATAAAAGTGAGTTAGATTATTTATTGGCTGGAAAAGAAAGAGTCTGTGCCATAGCAAATATCTTCTGCTGTACCTCAATGAACACCCACTGGCAAATACGAGAAACTGACAAGCCACTTGACTAAAATTGATCTCCGTTCATATACGTTCTTTGATTTATTTGATAGCAGCTGGTTTGATTCATAGGGGCACCAGCTAAGGAGTATACTTCAGTCTCTTGGTATTATCCTGCTTATAGTTAACATTGTAGTCTCCCTGGTGTGCCATGTTCTCTCAAAGGTCTTACATGCATGTTCACAGCCATCAGCAGTACATCAGATGGTCTCACTGTGCTTGGAGAAACAGAAACAAGATGAGAAACAAACAAGATGAACAGCAAAAACAATTCTCCCACAGATCAGACATCATAACCTATGAGTTTCATAGTGAAACAAGAACAGCTTAACTCTGATGACCAAGAATGGCACCGATACCAATTTTTGTCAATCTTTAATGTATGAGAGGATGACCAAAAGGAGAATTGTTAAATTAATTAAACAAGGAGGCCATTAGACTGATGTGGCACTAATTCACGGCAGGCTACACGATCAAAAGAAAATCTAAATCGGTAAATGCCTCAAGCTTACAAAATCAAAATGCTAAGGGCAACCAATCACAAATAGCCAATTCAGCTTTAAGCTATAGCCAAACAATAATTTCCTTACCTCGGCCTTTTCTCTATAAAAGTCTCTTCCCAAGCTCCTGACAGTGGCCTACTTCTAACCGCTTCCCGTTTGGTGCTGCCCAATTCCAACTGATTCTTGCTCAAATAAACTCTTAAAATAAAAAAGAATAGAGAAGAAAAAGTCCTTATATGTTGGAGTAGATTACAAAATACTATAAGTTTTGTGATGAAACTTGAAACTTTAAAGAAAGTTTGAGGAATATGCATTCTTTCTCCTCTTCAGCCTAGCAGCTTGATAAAAGATTGAGAAGCACTCTTCCTGGTGTAATTATTACGATTTCTTATCTTCCTCTTAGTGCTGTCAAGCTGATTGCAGCTCCTAGTGACCCTGTGTCTAGGGGACGGAAACCCTGCCCTGACTTTTTGCACCATTCTCTCACCTTCCGGCGCTCTATCAGACAATGCTCCACTGCTATTTATAGGGTTCTTATGGTCAATTTTTTTGGAAGTGGGTGGCAAGGTCCTTCTTCCTAGTCTGTCTCAGTCTGGAAGCTCTGTTGAAGCTTGTCCACCGTGGGTGACCTTGCTGATATTGGAAATACTGGTGTCATAACTTTCAGCATCACAGTGACATACAGCCATCACAGTATGACAACTGACAGGTGGTATGGTTTGCTGACTGGGAAATGAACCCAGGCCGCGGCAGGGAGAGCACCAAATCTTAACCACTAGACCACTAAGACTGGCTTTTCCTCTCTGACCAATCCCAAATTTGGGGGAGGGTATAAAATACAGATAATTTTTCTCCACCCCATGAAAACCTATGTCTTCATATGAACGTAGAGTTTGAGCTACATTTAAAAGGTAATGTAAAGTACTCAAGAGCATTTAATAAGAACATATGATAATACCCTTATGCCTAAATATGGCCTTAAAATGAAAAGAAACAGCCATTCTTCCCACAAATGCATGCCTTTCAGATTTACCATCAATACAGAAAAATAAGAAGCTGTTTCTTTTTTTTTCCCCAAGATTTTTTACTTTTTTCCTTTTTCTCCCCAAAGTCCCCTGGTACATAGTTGTATATTCTTCATTGTGGGGCCTTCTAGTTGTGGTATGTGGGATGCTGCCTCAGCATGGTTTGATGAGCAGTGCCATGTCTGCGCCCAGGATTCGAACCAACGAAACCCTGGGCCGCCTGCAGCGGAGCGCGTAAACTTAACCACTCAGCCACGGGGCTAGCCAAGAAGCCGTTTCTTTTAATACACAGACTGCATGTCCTTTTCATCATCTTTTTTATGAAAGAAATGTTTGCTTAATAAAAAGGTTTTGTTTTTCCTAAGGACATGCTATAATTTGTTTCTACTGTAATGTAAACAAAATTGAATCACTTATACACTATAGGATTTGCATTTTGAGACAAAGAGAGCACACTAGATGTATATGACAGATCAACCCAAAGCATATACAACAAAGCTGTTACCAAAATTGTACCAAAAACATAAAAATGAAATAGACATGTCAGTACCTGAGGTTGTATAATACATTCCATCTGAAATTGTATACAAAGGATTAGAAAACCACTCAATACTGCAATCTATTTTAGAACTTCAAAGGACAAGAAAAAGCATGTAAATGGTTTTGTTTTCCTTTGTTCTTGCTTCCTTGAGTTGTGAGATAGAAATTTACTGATTACCATCAGGAGCCATGTCTGAAAACCATTGAACTAATAATAGCATCATAGAATCCTAAAGAAAAGACTTTCTTCTCTATGCCAGACATCATTAGCTGGTCCCCAAGGCTTACATGCAGCCTATGGAAATATATTATTTGGGCCACACAATATTAAGGCTTTTTAAAAAGTGACGTTATTTACCAACATTTAAAAATGAAGACGTATCTCTATTTTCAGAATCTCTTGGCAAATCCGGTAATCCAGTAACTCTGATCCCCCAATGGCTGGAGCTTCCCATCATTCTCCTCACTCCTTCCCCCACCTGCTTCTCTTCCTCCTACTTCTTGCCGGGTTCTTCCAAGCATTGAGTTTACAACCTTTTACCCAGGTTGCATCCTCTAATTTTCACATTTCTGGTCTTGGCGCACCTGTTTCCACAGCTTAAGTTCAACCAATTTTCAGTCATCTTTGTTCACCCCATCTTTATCCTTTATTTCCATCTCCAATCAGTCACAGAATCTGCATGTCTGTAAGACATACTACAACTGACCTCATCTAGGATATAAGACTTCATACCAACGTTGCTATAAGCAGACTCCTAGTTTAATTCCTGACTCTCCTCTCTCCCAAAACTTAACCTATTATTAATCAGAGCCATTTTCCTAAATTTGTTCACCTTTTTACTTCTCTATGTACACATATTAATCTTGTCAGGTATTCTGAGCTTTCTTCTTAGTAACGTTACACATTTGGGGGATCTAAGTACTTTATTGTGGATGAAAATGGTGGAGTCACTTTTGCCCCCTTCCCCAAGTGACTTTTACTGGAAGTCTTGGGACTTTCCTTCTTTGCCCTTTTAACCAATGACTTCTCCCTTTCCCAAGATCTTTTAGCACTTATTATCTGATGAAAAAATACTAATTCTCCCCTCTTAGCTTCTGTTTTTCCATCCTCTAATTCTCTATCCCCTAACAGATCATAAACTCTTAAGTGGTAAGGACTATATTTTCTTCTGCATACTCAGCAATGTGATGGGCAGAACACTAATTTTCATTAAATGCATTTTTGAAATTAGTGAATTGAATTAGATAAATCACAAATACTTCTCCTTAGTCTAATTTTTAATCAAAATAAAGAATCTTTGAACAAGGAGAAGGAATCAGCAACACAGAGAGTGTGGCATTGAAACAAGTTTGAAGTAAGACATTCAAACAGACCATGATTCGGATCCCTACCCCTGCCTGAGAGCTGTGAGACCAGAATCAAATTATTTAAACTCAGAACTTCATAGTCCTCAGTTATATGCTGAAACTAATGATTCAGAATAATCATATCGACTTCCTAAAAGTGTCTCAAGAATGAAATAGGTTCATCTATTTAACATGCCATTTGCATTGCCTGAGGACACGCGGCACTGGGCACACTGAGCACCTTATAATATTACAATTGTATTTTAGAAAAGGAAACCAAAGTACGGTCATTCAAATAGTTAAAATTCATCTCAGAGCTAGATTCCACATGCACAGAAGTGAAGGCATCCTTGAGAGAGTGGGCTGACTACCATGAGGAGGACAATAAATTGAAATTGACTCATATTCACTTATGAAATAAATATTTCTGTATCTCCTGGTCTGTGCCAAGCACCATGGTGGACAGTGGGGATATTGTAGTGAGAAAAAGTAGACATGGTTCCTAGCCTCATGGGATTTATAATCTGGCAAAGGAAATAGAGGCAGACATTTAGGAAACAACAAGTGTCATGTGTATTAGGAAGAAGAAATGCTAAATGCCATGGCAGTATATATCTGGAGAGTCTAATACAGCAGGAAAGGGTTTCTGTGATGGTTAATTTTATGGGTCAGCTTGATAGGATGCCCAGATAGCTGATAAAACATTATTTCTGGATGTGTCTGTGAAGGTGTTTCCAGAAGAGATTAGCATTTGAATCAGTAGACTGAGTAAAGACGATTGCCCTTGCCAATACTGGTGGATATCATCCAATCCATAAGGCTCTGAATAGAACGAAAAGGAGGAGGAATGAATTTGCTCTTTCTGCTTGAGCCAGGACATCTGTCTTCCGCTGCCCTCAGATAATCTGTGCTCCTGGTTCTTGAGCCTTCCAACTCAGACTGGGACCTACACTGTCCTCCCGGTCTCGGGCCTTCGGGTTTGGACTGCAACTTCACTTCTGGCTTTCCTGGCCTCTAGTTTGCAGAAAGAGATGGTGGGACTTTTCACATGGGAATTTCACAGCATGATAATTGCTGTGAGACAATCTTTCATAATAAATATCTTTCTGTATATCCATATATATCCTATTGGTTCTGTTTCTCTGGGGATGCCTGACTAATACAGCTTCCCCAAGAAAGTGGTTTTTATTCCAAGACCTGAAAAATCAATAAGTGTTGACCAGGCTAAGAAGCGGGGTGGGGGCAGGGAAATAGGAAGTAGAGTAAGTGCGGGAATGGAAGAAGGAGATGGATTTAGGAGAATGTTTCTGAAAGTGAACACTAAGATGCATGGTAGACAGTGAAGCCACGGAAAGAAGACCAGCATGGCTGAGTGGGGAGCACGCACTGGAGGAGCTACACGCAGCAAAGCTGGAGAGGCAGAGGCCACGTCATAAAAGCCTTGTAAACACATTCAGGATTTTGGAGATGATGGTTAAGGGCAATCGGAAGCCATTGAATCCATTCCTATTCAAACACGGGAGTGATGCGATCCTACTGACTTCTGTTGTTGTGTTTTGAGTTTTTTTAAATTTGTTTTTGTTTTGAGATAATTGCCATGTTGACTTTTAAAAATGGCTTTTTCTTGGGAAATGATCAGAGAGGAGAATAGATATGAAAAGATGGGTATGGAGGCTACTATAGTGGCTCAGGTATAGTGAGTATATTTTTAATTTCATCCTTCATCTCTTTGTGGGACAATCCCATTCCTATTCCTAATCTAAGTGGTGTGAGTGGAGCTAACTGGCGTTAGGCCCAGACTAGCCACCTTTCTCATCACAGTATTGGTCCTAGAGTGAATAACATGCCTATATGCTGTTAAATAAAGAGGAAAAGCCAGTTGTTTTTGAGGGGCTGATATGGATGCTGAGAAAAACATCTCTCCCTTGGGGGAAAGCAGATGTTAAGGATCATGTAAGTTGGAGCTCCTGGGGCATCTTTGTAGCAGCACAGAGGGAATGTGCTTAAGAAGCTAACCCAGGAGCCAGCCCCGTGGCTGAGTGGTTAAGTTCTTGTGCTCTGCTTCGGTGGCCTGGGGTTTCACCGGTTCAGATCCTGGATGCAGACATGACACCACTGGTCAGGCCATGCTGAGGTGGCATCCCGCATCCCATGTATCACAACCAGAGGCACTGACAACTAGAATACACAACTATATACTGGGGGGCTTTAGGGAGAAGAAGAAGAAAGAAAAAAAAGATTGGCAACAGTTGTTAGCTCAGGCGCCAATCTTTAAAAAAAAAAAAAAAGAAGCTAACCCAGTAAAAAGCAGAGCTAAGTGGTCATTTGTATTTCTGACACTGAAAACTACAAAAGTCCTAAGTATTAAACCAAGTGAGGGATGATGGTGGTTAGACCAGCATGGTGGTAGGAAAAAGAAAAAAATAAGAGCAATACACTATATAAAACTGAATTTTAAAAGAATTAAATATGAAGTCATCTTTATTGTTTAGTTAAAATAGGTGCACTCAAATTTAAGATATTGCACATATGTGAGAGCACTTACCACAGGTAAGGTGTTCAACAAACAAAACAAAATTCAACAAACATGAATTTTATCAGATAAAGAATGAAAAATGAGAGGGAGACTATTGATTTATTTTGTTGGCAAAATTCTGGCATAAACATGGAATAAAAATGTCTAGCCCTAGCTTTCCAAAGCACAGATGGCATTTACAAGTTTATTTTCTGTTTTTCTGTCCTTCAGTACAGCTCTGCAGCCGTGTGCTGCCCAGGCGGCAGAACCCAGTGGCGCTTCTGGATTGGTTTTATATATAGACATTCCCAAGGCAGGCTGCTGCAGGGCTGTAGTCTTTGTTGCATTTGGCGATAACTCTCTGTTGGTTCTGCAATTACAAACTCCGTGAGTCCATGTAGTAACAAGTCACTTCCTTAAGTGGTGCCAATATCCAAGCTACATGATATCAGTGATACTTTTCCAAGGAGTCATGCCTAACACAGAATGATTTTAAAATTGACTCAATAACCAGGACCTAGATTAAGTCAATTTCATCAACAACAACTCTGTGCTTGTTTTATCACATTTGTATTCGACTGATTACGTGGGAAACAGACCAAATTGCGCCTAAGCATGTCAGTGGAAACTATCTAAATTTTCTTTTGTTTTAGGGCTTGATATTTCCAAGAAGGACAACACTTTTGTAGAGTGTGGTTTACTGGATTACGTCTCATAGCCCCCGTTATCATGTACCTAAACCCTGGGATTAACGATTCCCTATAACCATGGCCTTTGCTTTGCTCTTGGGCTCTTGAACCGTATCTTCACACCCACGTACCTAAGCCCTGATAGAACTTTTCTAAGGGATTTATGATTCTCTGCACCCATGGCCTTTTCTTTGCTCTTGGGCTCTTGAACCACACATTCACACTCTTATCTACCCACTTGGGGAAATATTTTCTCCTAGCAGTTTCTTTGACCCTAAGGTTTTCTGGTTCTCTTGACTGTTGACACTTCCTTTTTCAATTTCTTTTTGCCTTCTGATTCTGTGAGCCACAAGATTGTATTCAAACCTGTACATACCTTACTTGCTGCATCTATTTCTCCCTGACTTTAGTTCAGGTCCCTATTTCTTGCTATCAAAAAGAAACCTCCAAATATATATCTGTACATCATGTTAAACTCAACATCCTCAAAGTAAAAAAATCAATTTTCTCTCTAACTATGCCTTTAGATATGTTCCCTCAAATAAAGTGAGGCACAAACAAAACATCATTTATTTTGAGTCCTAAAAAGAAAAAGAAACACATTTGACTATTTCATTTTCATAAACGTGGTTAAATGAAATTTCTCATAAAAACCTATAAATTATGTTCCTGAAGACATCCTATCCTCATTCATATTAAATTATGTTTTAGAAAAAGATGCACCTGTTATTTTCCACCTACATTGTTTTTGTTGACTTAACGATTTGCATTTTTCACAATTGCTATTGCACCATGGCAAAAATGTTCATGTGTCTACCATTTCCCAAAAGTTGATCTCCAGTAGCTTATACAATTTATTTTCATCTGCATTTAAGTGAAAGGTCCTCATCCATATGCATCCCTTTACCATGTGCCACTTTGCGTTTGGGGTAGAAGAACTAATCCTGACTGCTGCTTTCTAGGTGACACCGAGTCAGTGGTTTTAAATGACCCGCCTCCTTTAATCATCATGATGACTTCATGAGGTGGCTATACCAAACGATGCAGCCAGCATTTGAACTCAGGTCAGTTTAATTCAAAGACTACACTATTTCCGCTTCACCAAGCTGACATCCTAAGAAATAAGACTTATTTCAGGAATGTGCTACATAGTTTGTATTTTTTTCTCTTTTAAGAGGGCCATTAGGTTTATAAAGTTCTGGAAATACACTGTGTTGATCTAGTCTGATCCCGTAGATTTTAACTTTTACGTCGGAAGCTATGAGATCAGAATTAAGCATTCCAGGCTGTGCTTGAGTAAACATACTCATGAAACCACAAAGAGATGCTTAAGGTTCCAAATGAAGCAAACCGTAGGGACTCTCGAGGGGTTCTTAACGACTACCTTCGTTCCTGTAGCATGTTTGTAGAATGGCAATCCAACATCCTGACAGCAACAATTAATGGCTTTACTTTGTTTCCAATTTTTCAAATTATTTGCTTATCCCATCTGGTGAAATATGTTGACAAAATTACCTAATTTGTCACTTTACATTTAACACCTTTGCTGGTGAAGGTTTTGATGCCAACGTTTGTAAAAAATGGGTTCTTACTTAATCTAGAAAGTAGGGATTATATATTTTTCCATCTTTAAATATGAATTAAGATGCCAACTTTATAAATAGCCCCATTAATGTTGAGGAATGTAAACTCATATAGCCAATCTCTTTTATAAGTTTTATTAAAATAATACATTAACAAAGTAAAAAACCAAAATGTCACAGAACTTATTATGAAAATCCTTCTCTCAGAGGCAAAAGTCATGCACTGCCTTTGGTTTAGGTCTTTCAACAGTTGGTGCCATGGTTTTTTATATATATATATATATATATATATGTTTCAAGTCATTGATTTTAAACAAGATCATCAACTCTCCCTTGTAAATGGCGAGGAATTTTTCTCACTACTCTCCTAATCTATCATTCTGTCATTTCCAGATATATATATATATATATTTTATATATTGTATTATATATATATGTCATTGTTTTTATATATATATATTCTTATTTTTGTTATCTTTTAACTTCAAATTATATCCTCATAACTCAATTTTTCTCTTTTTGAGGAAGATTAGCCCTGAGCTAACATCTGCTGCCCATCCTCCTCTTTTTGCTGAGGAAGAGTGACCCTGAGCTAACATCCGTGCTCATCTTCCTCTACTTTATATGTGGGACACCTGCCGCAGCATGGCTTGCCAAGCAGTGCATAGATCCGCACCCGGGATCCAAACCAGTGAACCCCAGGCCACCGAAGCAGAACATGTAAACTTAAGTGCCACACCACTGGGCTGGCCCTTTTGTAGCTCTATTTTTGTTCCACCAACTTGAATCAGTAATTTCTCAAGTCTCCTGTGGAAGATGAGAATCTTATCCCTCAACACTTCTCCCTTCTTTATTTTCCTTCTTCCACTGAACCTTTTTCTACACTTCTAATTTATATCACCAAGATTGAAAAAATGTATACTTTATTCTACATCCAAACATAAATTGCCCATTTTTAACTCATCAGTTGTCTCTAATTGTGGAAAACTAACAAAAGGTCATGTAAATTTCGTTCACTCTAAACCTAGGCTTGATAATAAATATAAATATATTGAAAGTTAAAACAAAATTGGAAGGAAGCTCAAACTCTAGCAAAAACACCTTCCAATTTGCTTCCCTTCCCCAATGATTGCTCAGTGTCCTTAATGTGGGATAGCTATACACTGCTAGGCGTTAGCATAATGGATCATCTGTGGTTTTTGTTCTCTTTGTTTACCCAACAAATGGCATTATAAAACCTCCATCTGGAGATGTTTCAATTAGAGACCATTTAGCTGCCCTTGGGAACAAAGATTTAGATGGAATAGAAGAATAGATATTTCTCCTACTTCATCTATAAAATCTAGGTAATTTATGATTTGAGATATATGATATAGGGTCACCAACGTGGCTGACCATGGCCTTTCTGAAATAACAAAGAAACAGGCCCTTGCAAGTGAATAATGCTTAGGTTAGGACATATCCACACAGCCAGGGCAGGTGGATATTTTGTTTGATAACAAATAGTCATAAGATTCTGACAGCTAAATGACCTGTGACTCATATAATATCCTTTCAAGAGACCCCAAGAGTCATGGGTACAAGGGACTCAGTCCTCCTAGCCAGAGGCAGCATGATAAATAAATGCTGAAAAGTTGAAGAAATTGCAGTATACAACAGATGATGCAGCTTTGTCATGTCTCAAAAGGACATATTAGAGTGGATTCACAGTTTGTGGCAATACTAAAAATAAGAAGCCCCAGGCCTTAATGGGCAGCTCTATTAACATCTTCTCTAATGTAGCTAAAGCAATTTCTATCCCCCATTTCCCATTCTTACTCATGCACACGTAAATACATCATTCACTTGAAAGTAGGGCTTTAACCTTGTTAAGACAATTTCTCAAAATCAAGAAAAGCAATTAAGTTCGCTTTCTGCATATGTCTACCAATTTACGTGAATCAGAAAAGATGACCTGATAAAAGTAAAAAATGTCTTTTAAAAAGATATTCTATATCTAGCTTGACTTTTCTCATCTGTTACATACACTGTTGCGTGTAGTACAAACACATAACCTCACATTTGTCCCAACATGGACCACTTGGACATATCAGAGATGAAGGGAAATAACCCAAAGAAGCAAGAAAACAAAATTCAAAAATTATATAGCTATCTGTATTATAATATATACAGTCATGTCATTTAATGACAGGGAAATGTTCTGAGAAATGCATCATTAGGTGATTTCGCCATTGTGTGAACATCACAGAGCGCACTTACACAAACCTAGATGGTATAGCTACTGCACACCTAGCCAGTGCGGTACTAATCTTATGAGACCACCATCGTATATGTGGTCTGTCATTGACTGAAGTGTTGTTATGGGCAGATGACTGGAATTATAGATACATAATTATTTATCGATGTCTATCTATCTTTCTGTCTATACATATACACACACATATATATTCACTGCCACAGACTACAAAAATAAAAGTCTTCCAACTGTGTGAATAAAATAAGAAAGGACACCAAAGATTGTATTTCCCTCTCCAAATATCAAAAGGACTTAACTTTCATTGAAAAAAGCAACCAGTTGCTGAGAAACACAACCAATAATCTTTTAATTCAAAGTAAAAGGACATAAAACAAATAATGCAGAGGAAAAATGGATAAGTTGCCTGCCTGAAGAATCTATGGCACATAGGAATGAAGGATGACAAGAAAAAGAGGTAAGTTTTTATTTTATTCGTTCCATTGAATGTACTTTGCAATCTGGACAGGTAAATCAGATAAACCAGATGGCTGTGAAAAGGTGGGGAATCAAAAGAAGAGGAAATTAGCTTTGCAACTGACGATCGAAGTGAGCTGGACAGAGATGGATAAAATACAAACTAAAGACCTATAACTTGCAAGACACAAGTTTCACTCAAACTGACCGTCGTGGTGATATGCTGACACATAAATGAAATGCGGCAATATGAAGCGAGAAGTGAACCCACAGCGTAGGAAAGGCTATAGTTAACAAAAAAGTGTTTCAGGACTGAGTGACCAAATGAACAGCCACACCAAGTCATACCTCTGATCATCATTACACAGTCTAGAAAAAACCGAAAAATTAGAAGTTCCAAATAGAACCTCTTTTATCTTTTATTAATTATAAGCAGAAACATCTGATACAAAATAAAAGCTTAAATACTACACCCCCCCCAAAAAAATGTACAAGCGAATAAGGAAACATAAGAAAAAAGACAGATGAATGTATTTTAGTAAAAGACTTTCTGAAGGAAACAGAAGTTCAAAGAAATTGAAAGCAAACTCAAAGAAGAAAGAAGACATAATTAAACATCCACAGAATTTGAAAAAAGTACAGTAAGATTTAAGTAAAGAAATAAAAGTTGACAATATACAACGTTGGCATTAGGGTCTTTTACATCCAGCCATTATAAGGCAGTAAGAAATGAATTTACTGTCTCATCTTAGCCAGAAAACTAGACAAAATGCATGAAGTAATAGTTTTTATTTATTGGATAACAACCAATGCAGCAATGTGACCTCTAAGAGAAGGAAAATAAAGGAAGACCTATAATCTTTCCAACTTTCTTCCTGAAAACAAATTTCACACTGCAGAGCTGTTAGCCTCACTGAGTAGAGTAGACAGACATCAGATTTCAGGGACTCTGAGGCAGCTGGAAGTTGCAGGACTGAATTCCAGACTGGAGGGAGTTAGACATAAAATGAGCTCCAGAAATCTTCACAGAGTCCCATAGAATTCTTGCTGTATCTAAAGATACATACAAGTGGGTTCAACTCTATGAAGTCAGGCAAAAGGCAACCCATGATCTTTTAGTGAATAATCCTTAGAGCTCATGCAGAACCAGAACTCATTTGAATTCCCATCAGCTAGAGTGGGGAGATTCTGTTGACCTCTCCAGGCTCACTTTATTAGAGTGTCTAACCTACCCCTAGCACAATGGCTACTCTAGACTTACTCTGAGCAAAATTTAAAAGTAAGATCCAAAAGGTTCAAACTGAAAAGCAAAGAATTTAACTATCAACCAGATAACAGGCCAACTCTCTTGAAAATAAGACAACAAAATCAAACACTCAACAGCATAAAATCTGTAACGGTCAGCATTCAATGAAAACTAATATACATATAAAGAAGCATGAAAATGTGGTCCACACACATGAGAAAAGTTGTCCGATAGAAGCATACTGGGAAATGACAAATTATGGAATCAACATAGCAGGATGTTATCACAGCTGTGATAATTATGTTCAAGTATGGAAAGGAGAACATGAATGTAGTAAGGAGAGAAATGGAGGATATCATGAATAAAAAATGACAGATATAATACTTGGAACAAATAGCATTATTTTTTTTACTGGGTAAGAGTAACAGGAGATGACATTACAGGAAAAAAAGGTCAGTAACTTGAAAACATAAGAATATAAACTGTTCAAAATAAAACACAAGGAGAAAATGATTTTAAAAAACCATAATAATGACTTATGGGACAGTCTCAAGTGATCTAACATATTTGTAATTTGAGTCCAATGAGGAGAATTTGGGCAGAAAAAATATTTGAGAAAACAGCAGCCAAATATTTTCCAAATTTGATGTAATTTATAAGCCCACAGACACAAAACTGTATACTGTCTGCAAGAAATTTATTCTAAATATAATGATAGAGGTTAAGAGCAAAAGGAAGAAAAGGTATATAACACGCAAACACCAATTATAAGAAGAACGGAATGGCTTTATTAATATCAACAAATCAAGAATATTACCATGCATAAGGATGGAAATTTCATAATTATATCAAGGTCAATGTATTAACAAGAAATAATCTGAAATGTGCGTGCATCCAAAAACAGCTTCAAAATACATGAGGCAAAAATTTACACAGCTGAAAGGAGAAATATACAAATCTACAAAGCTGTTTGGACACATTAATACTTCCCTCTGAGTAATTTAGAAAACAAGTAAACAGAATTTCAGCAAGGGTATAGAAGACCTTAGTAGTTTCCTCAACCAACTTGACCCAGAAGACGTTTGTAGAAATGTGCTCCCAACAGTTGCAGGATGCACATTGTGCTCTGGTTTATAAGGAAGATTCACCCAAGCAAACCATACGCTAGGGCATGAAACAACCTTACTAAACTTAATAACAATTGCAATCATACTGACCATGTTTGCAGCCAAAATGAAACTAAAGTAGAAACCAATAGCACAAAAATGTCTGGAAACAAAGACAAAATATGTGGCCATTAAACAATGCACTACAAAATAACAAATGAGTTAAGGAAGAAAGCACAAAGGGAATTTGAAAATATTTTTAACTAAATATAAATGAAAAACATCAAAAATTGTGGTGTGCAGCTAAAGCAGTGTTTAAAGGGAAATTTATAGCTTTAAATAACTATATTAGAAAAGAAGGAATGTCTATCAACGTCTTCAATTTCACTGTTAAGAAGCCAGAAAGTGAAGAGCAAATTAACTGCAAGGTATGCAGAAGAGTAAATAATAATGATAAGAAAAAAATCAGTGGAACGGGAAGTAAAAAACATTAGACAAAACTAATGAAACTGAAAGCTTGTGTCTAGAAAAGATCAATGAAATTGATAAATTCCTAGCTAGACTGATTAAAAAAGAAAAACGGAAAGTCAAATTACCAATATAATGAGAGAAGAAATAATGCTATGCATTTGAAAGATATTAAAAGAGTAATAACAGAATGTTATAAGCAACTTTGTGCCAATGAAATATGAAACTAAAATGAAATGGACAAATTATGTGAAAGACACAAGCTATCAAAATTAAGTAAAAAAGAAAACAGAAAATCTTAATATATCTACAACAATTAAAGTAATTCGATTCATAGTGAAACATCTTCCTACAATGAACTCATTAGTGTGAGATTGCTTTGTTGGAGAATTCTTTCAAAGACTTAAGGAAAAAAATAACACTGATCATCTACAAACTCTTTCAGTAAAAAAAGAGGAAGAAATACTTCCCAACACATTTTACCAGGTGAGTATTATCCTGATAACAAAGCCAGGCAAAGACATTAGAAGGAAAAACATTACATGATGAAATGCTAATTTTTTTTTTCCTTAAGATTGTGGACAAGATTAAACTCTCACCATTTTGATTCAAAATTTTGTCACAGGACCTAGCTGGTGCAGTAAGACAAGAAAAAGAAATGAAAGGCATACAAGTTGGAAAGACAGAACTAAAAACTATGTTTATTCAAAGATGACATGACTAAGTATGTAGAAAATCCTAGATAACCTATAAAAATGCTACTAGAATGAGCATGCGAGTTTAAAAATGTCACACGATTCAAGGTCAATGTACAAAATCGAGTTTATATACTAGTAATAACAATTGAAAATTGAATTTAAAATAACAATATCACTTATAATATCTTCACATTCATAAAAATGTAGGATACTTTTAACAAAATATGTGTCATTATTATCTACTGAAAACAATAATATATTGCTGAGAAAAATTAAGACCTAAATGAATAGAGAGATACAGCAAGTTCGTGTGTCAGATACTTCAAATTGTTAAGATGTTAAACCTCCTGTACAGATTCAACATTAGTTCATTCAAAATGCAAGCAGGTTTTTTCCAATAGACAAGATGATTCTGAAATGCATATAGAAATGTAAGGGGTCTGGAAGAGCCAAAACTCTTTTTAAAAAAGAAATATCCATTAGGAAGACTTGAGCTACTTGATCTCAAGATTTATTACAATGCTGTAGTAATCAAGACACTATAAAATGGCATAGGAATAGACGTAAACACCGATGGAAAAGAATAGAGACTCCAGAAATGCATTCACACGTACATGGTCAATTAATTTTCAACAAAGAAGCGAAAATAATTCTGTGTAAAATGATAGTCTTCAACAAATGACTGTGGAATACCTGGATTTCTAAATGAAAAACATTGGACCACAAATCTTACCTCAAACCACATGCAAAAAATTTATAGCAAGTGGATTATAAGCCTATACATTGGAACTGAAAGAATAAAACTTTTATAAGAAAACATGGAATATTTTGGCAACTTCAGCACAGGCAAAACCTTATAAAATTAAACAGGCACTTAGCATATGACCCAGTCATTTCACTTCTAGAGTTTTAGCCATAAAAAACGAAAAACTATTTTCACACAAAGACATGAACACAATTTTTAATAAAAGCTTTATTCGCAACAGCCAAAAACTGTAATGGATTTTAAAAATTTAATATGTTAGTGCAATGGAATAGATTCACCAATATCAAACAACGAACTTCTGATAGACAACGTGGATGAAGCACAGTAACATTATGCTGAGTGAAAGAAGTCAGACCATAAATACTATGATACTGTATGATTCCATTCACGTGGAACTTTAGGAGAGAAAAATCTAATTTAGAGTAATAGAAAGTAAACCGCAGGCTGGCCACGTGGCGCAGTGCTTAAGTTCGCATGTTCTGCTCCCATGGCCTGGGGTTTGCTGGTTCAGATCCCAGGTGCGGACCTACACACTGCTTGTCAAGCCATGCTGTGGCAGGCTTCCCACATAAAATGGAGGAAGATGGCCACAGATGTTAGCTCAGGGCCAGTTTTCCTCAGCAAAAAGAGGAGGATAGGTGGCAGATGTTAGCTCAAGGCTAATCTTCCTAAAAAAAAAAAAAAAAGTAAACCAGTGTTTACCTGGGGGAAAGAGTGACATTGAAAGATGGGGACTGATTAGCAAAGAGCAAAGGGGAAACTTTTGTCGATGGAAATGTCCTGTATCTTGATTATGGTGATTATATGAGTGTATATATTTGTTAAAACATCAAACATAAAATGTGTTCATTTTAATGTACTTAACTATACATCAGTGAATTTTAATTAAAAACAAAATGTCATTAGGAGTAGCTAAACATAAAAGTCATAGCTGAAAATGAAATCAATAAAATGGAGGGCAGGAGAAGTAACAGATATAAAAGCAAGAAGATATTTGACAAATGCGTAATTGGTACTTTTACCAAAAATCAGAAAGAATAAGACAAAAAATATTCAAGACATAAGGAAACAATGTTTTTATGAATGAAAGCAGAATCTGTATATGCAGACTGACATTGTATTATGTGCCAAGAAAATCCAATATAGACTAATGACTGAAACAAGTTTTGAATTAGTACTGAACCTATACAGAAAGAAAATAATAATAATAATAAAAGTTAACACAAGCGTAGAGGATTGCATTGGGTCCCCTCAAAAGATATGTCCAATTCCTAACCCTGATATCTGTGAATGTGACTTTACTTGGAAATAGGTCTTTGCAAGTGTAATTAAGTTAAAGATCATGGGGTGAAATTATGCTAGATTTAGGATGGGCCCTAAATCCAGTGCTTGATGCCCTTAAAGAGAAAAGTGAGGGAGATTAGAGAAACAGGCTAGAAGGTCATGTGCCGAGAGGAGCAGAGAATGGAGTTATTTAGCTACGAGCTGAGGAACACCAAGAATTGCCAACAGCCACTGGAAGAAGAAGAAAAAGACAGTGAAGGGTAAGTAGAAGGAGGAGAAGGAAGCGGCAGAAGAGGAGGAGGAGACAGGAAGAAAGAGATGGTAGGCGGAACTTCAATTACATTAATATTTTCATATTTCATAATTTGGGAGGCAGAGGATAATGTTCGTATTAACAAATCAAAAAAATATGTATGCTTTAAATTTATAAGAACTGTCACCAGGAGAACAAATTTATAAAAGGGACAAAAACAAAAGGAAACAAAATAATCTTACAGTATATGGTAAAATATATATAAAACAAAGAGAACGAGATTTTCACTTAAAAAAAAACCTATTTTACATCCATTTTAAGTAAGGAATATTATGTATAGTCAAGCAAAAACAATAATGTCATCTATAAGTGAAGAAGTTCAGACTTCTTCATAGCTATATTTGATGCTGGAGAATCGTGAAACAGTATCTAAAATGCTCTCAGAGAAATAAAGTGAATCCTCATAATAATATCCTCAGAAAACTTGTAATCTCGGGATCATTAATTCTAGTTCTGTATGTTTGAGTAACTCAATTTCTCTTTCCCTCAGTTTTCTCACCTGAAATTTGAAATAACAACAGCATCTACCCCATACAAAATTAAATGCTATAATACATGTAATACCCATGGAACAATGGCTTGCACTTCATAAGCACTCAAGAAATGTTAATTAGAGCCTAAGTCAGACTGTTTCAAGCATGTATGAGCTCCAGGAGCTCAGAACGTACTAACTCTCTTTGAAAAAGCTATTTAAGGAGGAAATATAACCACCCAAAATATGAATAGAAGAACTGAGTAGTTATGATAAAGAGACTGGTTGTGAGTAAACAATTATGCAAATTGTGGCTACAGAAATTACTATAAATGTCATAACCCTTGATAATGTGGAAATAATATTATTGATGCATCAGAAGCAGAAAGATGCATTATGTGGAATTTGGCTGATTTCCCCATCTATTAGGGCAGGAAGTTAAAGATATACGTATAGCTGATAAATCAAATATTTATGATAAAGATAATACTTAAAGGTTTAAAGTTAATCAAAAAAACCGCTAAAATAGCTATAAATCTTTCAAATGATCAAAGAGAAAACATTCATTAATTTAATAGAAAAATAGACAAGAAAAACACGGGCCATAGAATTATAATTTTTGAAAAAAGCAATAGGAATCTTAAAAGCAGAAATCCTAATATAAAATTAAATTAGAAAACTAAAACTAAAAATATCTGGCAAATCAATAAAGATAAATGGGAAGAACTTACAAAACGAAAAATTTTCCATATTGATTAAAAATGCAAAATCAAATAACGTGCTATATATACGAAAAGCTTCTAGAATAAAGTGAATCAAAAAACAAAAAATAAAGAGTGTTGGCAAAAATATACAAAGGAATGCGAATTTTTTAAAAAGTAGGTCGTGATTATCAGAAAAAGTTGAACTGGCAGAAAGCAATAAAGGGAAAAAAGACTTTAGTGATAACATTTACACACCACATTAAACAACTAAGTGACATGAATATTTATGCCCCAAACAAACAGAGCATCAAAATTTATGAAGTACGCAAAACAAACTAAACCAACCTGGAATGGATGGAGAGGATTTAGTATGATTAACAAGCTTGTTCCCAAGATGCTTATACTGAACTCAAAAAGTAAAACATTGAGTTAATAAGTCTCAAAAAGAAAGCGTCCACTATTCTCCAAAGTAGAAATCATACTTTTGATCACAACATAACAAAATTAGAAGTTAATAACAGAAGTAAGAAAATGAGCATCTCAAGTATATACTATGAAGGCATATTCTCTGGGTTGGAATCCATCTGATTAGGGATAATTAGTTAAATTCTTTGAACCACAGATTTCTCTTATTAAAAATTAGAATAGTAATAGCATATACAACATATGGTGTTTCACAGCTATATTAAAGCTCTAAAATCTATTAGTCAGCTAGGGCTGCCATAAAAAAAATACTATAGATGGGTGGTTTTAACACAGAAATGTATTTCTCACACTTCTGGAGACTGGAAGTTCAAGATCAAAGTGTCTGCAGGGTTGGTTTCTCCTGAGGCCTCTCTCCGTGGTTTGAGATGGCCACCTTCTCATTGTGTCCTCACATGTCCTTTCCTCTGTGCATGTATGGAGAGAGAGAGATCTCTGCTGTCTCTCCCTCTTCTTATAAGGAAGCTAGTCCTATCGGATTAAACCAACCCTTGTGAGCTTATTTAACTTTAATTACTCCTAAAGGCCTTGTCTCCAAATACAGTGATAGTGGGGGCTAAGACTTCAACACATGAATTTTTGGAGAGACATATTTCAGTCCACAAGAAGCAGATTACACAAAATCATGTAGACCTTAGCGTGATCACTGGAACCTAATAAACATGCAATGCATGTCTACTTTTAGTCCATTCACCCTAATGTGTATTAATAGAATAATGGAAATTCAGAATTTTAGGTATTGAAACACCATCTAGGTCATTTTTATCTTTCTTAGTTATGGTTCCCTCATGGTGCAAATCAAATAGGTCATCTCTGGGAAGGTTTCCTATCACCCTCTTTCCTTTCCCAGCAAATTTTATAGCTTAGTCCTTGGTAAAATTCTATGCCTTGTACCTACCTATATTGTAGTACCTAACAATCTCTTCCTGAATGTTTCCCAAAAATATCTGTCTCCTTTATTGCCCTTATAAGATGCCTGCCTACTATGCTATATTCATGCTAAACCCTCAATTCTTAGTTCAGTGTCTATTGTAAAATAGATATTGAATACATGTTAGTTGAAAGAATGAATGACTCTGTTATTATCTGCTTGGATTCCCATGGTGTATAGGACTTGTCTCGATAACAGTATTTTTCTATCCACTGATGGTATTTAAATGCAGTAGAACTTCCAGATGAAAATGGACAGTGAAGAGCAAATATTGGAGACAGTGACTATTTAGTCAAAGAAACTGCTAGAATGAATGAGCTCTTTTTCCTCCTTAAGTTAAAGAGTGTGGATAAAGCAATCTAAAAGGCAAGAGGAAGTAAATTTTAAAATCCAATTTAATTTTGACTACAAAATATACCTGTAACTCAAAAGGATATCTACTTAGATATGCTAAAACCAAAACAAAAAAATGGAAGAGGAAAAATATTCATTGCAGTATGAAACCATCAATCATTCTAATTCCTTAATAATGTACTAAGAATCTTTGGAATAATGTATACATTTGTTAGGTTTCCAAGCAATTCAGTCTTGGGGCTTACATTTCTACAGATCACATTATAAAAATCACAGATGTATACAGTATCAATTGAAAGTGCCTCATAAAAAGAATTATTGATTTTATGTATAATTTCATTAATAATATAGAATTAAAAAAGGAAAAAGCAAAACATGAGATGGTAAATTCAAATTGTTAAAAGAAAAAATCTGCCAACCAAGAATACTATCCCTGGCAAAACCATCCTTAAAAAATGAAGGAGAGATAAAGACTTTCCCAGATAAACAAAAACTGAGGGAGTTCATCACCACTAGACCTGCCTTATAAGAAGTGGTAAGGGAGTTGAAATGAATAGGCAGTAAGCAGCAACAGGAAAGCACATGAAAGCACAAATCTCATAGGCAAAGGGAAATATAGACAAATATAGAATATAGTAAAACGGTAATGGTGGCACATAAATCACTTTTAACCCTTGCAAAAAGTTAAAAGACAAAAGAATTAAGAATAAAGGTAACCCCCAAAATTTGTTAGTGGATACTCAATATGAAAAGAAGTAAACTTTGACATCACTAACAAAAGAGGGGGGCAGGTGAAGATAAAGTGCTTTAGTATGTGATTGAAATTCAGCTGCTATCAGCTTAACATAGAATGTTGTAACCATAAGAGATTCACTGCAAACCTGGTAGTAATCACAAAGAAAAA
The DNA here is from genome assembly GCF_041296265.1 of Equus caballus. NCBI lineage: Eukaryota > Metazoa > Chordata > Mammalia > Perissodactyla > Equidae > Equus > Equus caballus. The sequence continues at coordinate 55,820,205 of NC_091703.1, read as the reverse complement.
ACCTGTCTTAGATACAGAAAAGATAAAGAGAAAAGAATCAAAGCATTTTTGCTACAAAAAATCATCAAACCACAAAGAAAAACAGCAAAAGAAGAAGAGAGGAACAAGGTAACTACAAAACAGAAAACAGTGAGCAAAATGGCAACAGTGAGTCCTTACCTATCAGTAATTATTTAAATGTGAATGGATTAAACTCATGAAACAAGAGACAGAGTGGTTGAATGGATTATAAAAAAAAACCAGGACCTAATGATATGCTGTCTACAAGAGACTCACCTTAGACTTAAGGACATGGGCTAAAAGTGAAGGGATGAAAAAAGATGTTCCATGCAAATAGCAACCAAAAGAGAGGAGAAGTGGCCACACTTACATCAGATAAAATAGGTTTTAAGTCAAAAACTGTCACGAAATACAAAGAAGATCATTAAACAATGATACAGTTCAATTCAACGGGAAGATATTACAATATAAATATATTTGCAACCAACATCAAAACACTTAATTAAATAAGGAAACATTCACAGATCTGAAGGAAGGAATAGGCGGCAATACAATAATAGCATTTCAATAATGGATAGATCATCCAGACAGAAGTTCAATGAGAAAATAGCAGACAAGAACACGACTATAGGAAAAATGGACCTAACAAGCATACGCAGAATTGTTCACCCAACAGCAGCAGAATACACATTCTTTTCAGGAGCACATAGAACATTCTCTATGATAGACCACATGCTAAGTCATAAAAGAAGTCTTAACAAATTTAAGAAGATTGAAATCATTTGAAGTATCTTTTCCAACCACAATGGACAAAAAAGATCTCAATATCATGAATGTAGAGAAATACAACAGCATACTCTTTTGTTAAAAAATTATTTTATTGAAGTCATATTGGCTTATAATGTGTAAATTTCAGCTGTACATTATTATATTTTAGTTTCTGTATAGACTGTGTCCTGTTCACCACCAATAGTGTAGTTGTATAAGAACCCATCATCATATATATGTGTCCCTTTACCCCTTTTGCTTTCCTCCTACCTCCTTTCCCTCTGGTAACCACTAATCTCTTCTTATCTATGTGTTTGTTTATCTTCCACATATGAGTGAAATCATACAGTATTGTCTTTCTCTATCTGACTTATTTCACTTAACATAATACTCTCAAGGTCCATCCATGTTTTTGGAAATGGCATGATTTTGCCTTTTTTATGGCTGAGTAGTACTCCATTGTATACATATACGACATCTTCTTTATGCATTCACCCACTGATGGGTGCTTGGTTTGCTTCCACATCTTGGCTATTGTGAAAAATGCTGTGATGAATATAGGAGTGCAAAAAATATTTTGAATTATTTCATGTACTTTGGATAAATACCCAGTAGTGGATCATATGATATTTCTATTTTTAATTTTTTGAGTAAAACAGCACACTCTTGAGTAACCACTGGGTCAGTCTTTTGGTATCTATAAGAGATGATGCATGTTAACTAAACTTGTTGGGGTAATCATTTAACAATACATGTAAGTCAAATTATTATGCTATATATCTTAAACTTACACAGTTCTGTATGTCAATTATATCTCAATAAAACTGGAAAAAATACTCATACTACCCAAATCCATCTACAAATTTAACACAATCTCTACCAAAATACCAAGGACATATTCTAGAGAAATTAAAAAAAAATCCTAAAACTCATTTGGAACCACAAAAGACCCTAAACAGCCAAAGCAATTTTGAGAAAGAAGAACAAAGCTGGAGGCATCACACTTCCTGATTTCAAAATATATTACAAAGCTACAGTAAGCAAAACAGTATAGTATTGGCATAAAAATAAACATACAGACCAAAAGAACAAAATATAGAGCCCAGAAATAAGCCCATGCATCGATGATCAACTGATCTTTGACAAGAGTGCCAGGACTGCACTGTAGAGAAAGGATAATCTCTTCAATAAATGATGATGGGAAAACTGGATATTCACATGCAAAAGAATGAAACTGGATCCTTGTCTTAGACCATATGTAAAAATCGTCTCAAAATGGATTGAAGACTGAAGGATAGGACCCGAAATCATAAAATTCCAAGAATAAAACACAGGGGAAATCTTCCTGACATTGGTCTTAGCAATGATTTCTGGTAATGACGCCAATGAATCAGACGACAAAAGCAAAAATATAAAACAGGACTACATCAAACTAAAAGCTTCTGCACAGCAAGGAAATAATCAGTAGAGTGAAAAGGCAACCTGTGGAATAGGACAAAATATTTGCACATCATATTTTTGACAAAAGGTTAATTTTAAAAATATATAAGGGACTCCTAGAACTCAATAGCAAAAAAATAAGTAACCTTGTTTACAAAATAGATAAAGGACTTTTATAGACATTTCATCAAACACATGCAAACATCCATCAGGTATATGAAAAGATGCTCATAACTGCTAATCATCAGGGAAAGGCAAGTCAGCAATACTGTTTCTGGATATCTGTCCCAAAGATTTGAACTCAGGATGTCAATAACACAAATATCGATCAACAGATGAATGAATAAAGAAAATGTGGTATATGTATACAAAGAAATATTATTTAACCTGCAAAAAGAAGGAAATTCTGCAATATGCTATAACATGGATGAAATTTGAGGACATTATGCTAAGTGAAATCTCCAGTCACAGAAGGATAAATACTACTTGATTCCTTTTATATGAGGCATCTAAAATAGCCAAACTCATAGAAGTAGAAAATAGAATGGTGGTTGCTTGAGCTCGGGAGGAGGTCATACAGGGAATTGTTCAACGACTATAAACTTACAGTCATATAAAATGAGAAAGTTCCAGAGATCTGTTGTACAACATAGTGCCTATAGTTAACAATAAAGTATTGTGCACTTCAAAATTTGTTAAGAAGGTAGGTCTAGGAAAAATTCTCTGTTTTTTCTTCACTCTCACACTGGCAAGTCTTCTGACACCAGATGTGTAGGTTTTCTACACCAAGCAATTCTCTGACACCAGCTAGGTGTCCTATAAGCCAATTTAATTCTGATGCTAACAGGAGTTAGTGCAGACTCCAAGGTTAAGGGCTCATAAAACTACCCTCCGCCGCTTCAGAAGCCGATCACATTTGAGGCTATCATCCGTGCTTCTGACCAACCAGCTGTAAATTGCAGAGGTTCCCAGGACCTCCTCCTCAGGTTCGATCAATCATTTGCTAGAACAGATTACAGAACTCAGGGAAACACTTACATTTATTGGTTTATTGTATTATAAGATATAGATGAACAGCCAGATACAGAGATACATAGGCGAGGTCTGGAAGGGTCCTGAGCACAGGAGCTTCTGTCCCCGTGGAGCTGCAGTATGCCTCTCCCCCAACATGTGGATGTGTTTACAACCCAAAGCTCTCTGAACCCTGTACTTTTGGGATTTTTATGGCGGCTTCGCCAAGTCAGCCAATTGATCATTAACTCAATCTCCAGCCTGTCTCCCCTTCCTGGAGGATGAGAGTAGGGCTGAAAGTTTTAACCTTCTAACCATGGCTTGGTCTTTCTGGTAACCAGCTCCCATGGTTAAGCTATCCAGGAGCCCACCAAAAGCCACCCTTTGGAACAAAAGACATTCCTATCACCTAGAAAATCCCAAGGGGTTTAGGAGCTCCGTATCAGGAACCAGGGTCAAAGACAAAATATTAGAACAAAAGATGCTTCTAGTGCTCTTACCACTTAGGAAACTACAAAGGTTTTAGAAGTGCCAGGAACCAGGGTGAGTAACCAATATACGTATTTTCTATTATTTCATTCTCATGTTAAGTACTCTTACTGCAAAAAAAAAGGCACACAAGGAAACTTTTGGAGGTGATGGATATGTTTATTACCTTGATTCACACAAGTGTATACACGTATCCAAACTCAACAAATTGTATATATTAAGTACATGCAGTTTTTTGTATACCAATTATACCTCAATAAAGCTGGGGAAAGAGTACAAAACAACGCCTTCTGACAAGAGTATTTAATAAGTGGATAATAAGGAAATATGCAAAGTGAGAAGTATTACATGAAAGGGAAGCATTATCATTAAGTTGCATTAGTTTTAGAAACTATATAATTTACTAAATTCACATGCTCTTTGTATTTGGGGAAAAAGTTTTAATTAAAGAGGAGTTTTGCTTTAAATTTTCAGAATATTTTGTCACAGTGCCGTTACAATTCCCTTACTTTATTTTTTTTTCTCATGTGCAATTTAAATGCAATATAGCGTTAGTCTCCAGGCATAAACATTTAAATAGCTGTCTAGCCACTACCTAATTTTTTTGTCTCAGAACATTTTGGTACCATTTAAGCTCATCTTCTTATTTCCCCGTTGGGTTTGGAATAATGATATCAGATGATGTATACTCCATAATGAGAAATAAAGCCAATGGGCCATAAGAGCCACCAAAAAGTAGGTATACTAAAACTGTTCATCATCACAAATACGTTCAGATTCTGTCATTTTACTTTCTTTGTTCTGCTTTAGATTCCCATGTTTCTGCAACTTTTTCTGACTCAACCATGGTCGGCAGTCCTCAGAGATGCCTTTATCTACGTTTCTTAACTATGCGCCTTGTCTTGCCTTCCCTAACAAGTAGCAGGAAACTGATGAGAGCAAATATCCCAGGTCCTAGGATTCTAGAGTTCTAATTTGCTAGAGTCTCTCTTATGTGCTTAGCTGCCTTATATCTTTTTTGGAAGAAAGTGGTAAATAAGTGCATACATAAAAATCTATACCCATTGTTTGCCTAATCAATCATTCATACATTCAATACCTATTTACTGAGTGTTAGTATGTGCTTGGCAACGTTCCAGGTGGTCAGATACTTTGGGAAAATAAGGTAAACAACTTTTTTGTCCTCACAGAAGTTATAGGCCTAAAGGCACAGTTTTAATGCAGCCTTGTTCATATACCTGTCTTAATTCATTTTCCTATATTGACAATTTGCCCTGGAGACCTGAATTAGCTCTTTAAACTGAACTCCCAGAGCTGGCCATTTCTGAGAACTTGCCCAGTTGTGTACTGTGGCCATCTACAAGCTAAGGAAACAACACACTGTTAAACACACATTTTATTATAGTAGAACCTCTAGAGAGAAAGAGAAATCCCAATACTTTACAGCAGGAGGACAATGCAGCTATGACTATGAGCTAGAGATGCTCTGTCGAGTTCTGTGATCCACAATAATGCTCCACTCATCATGTGAAGACAAGAATAAACCTCTGGTCTCTTTAGCTGAGACTGTCAGAGATCTTCCATGGAGCTGTTTGCTAGCAGTCAATTATGCTACTGGTACAGTTAGCAAGAGAAGCCTTTGCCAATATGACAGGATTGAGTACATAGCGGAGTTAGCTTTGAAAGCAGGGTAGTTTAATGGCAAACCTCTTCTAGCAGTTGGAGATCCCCAACTCACCTTTCTTGGGCTGAGTTTTCAACATGGATTGTGTGGCTCAGGAAATGTACAAAATAATGCTCAGAGCGGAATCTTAGGTTATTTTAATGGAGAATTATCATAATTTATCTTTAAAATTTTTTATTAGACTTTATTTCTTAGAGCAGTTTTAGGTTCACAGTAAAACTGAGGGAAAGGTGTAGAGATTTTTCATATGTTCCTACCCCCACACATATATACCTCCCCTGTTATCAACATCCTCCCCTCTGAGTGGTACATTTGTTACAATCGATAAACCTACATTCACACATCATTATCACTCAAAGTCCATAGTCTACCTAATGGTTCACTCTTGGTGTTGTACATTCTACGGGTTTGGGTAAACGTATAATGACATATATCCACCATTATAGTATCATACAGATAGTTTCACTGCCTTAAGAGTCTTCTATGGTCTTCCTGTTCATCCCTAGCTCCTCCCAACAAAGAAGTTTCTACTCTAAGCTTCCCTTTTGCTTGCCAAAATCCTTGCTGACCACCATTGTGATTCCCTTTTTGCCTCCAGGTAGGTAATAATGGTCTGCAATAGTGCTGTTATTATTATCCCAACGTTTAAGAAAAGGGAAACATGAGGTATTGAGGAGTGAAAGACAAAGATTTGGGAGCATAGTGAATAAGGATACGTACAAGGACACTTGTGCATCATGGCATGTGCATTATAGGTACTGGCACATGTTTAAAGAAATAAGCTCTGCTGTGACCTGCCATGTTGTAGGACACATTTCTCTCCAGTGTTAACTTCAACTAGTTTTTGTGTGTATGAGGAATATTGGCCCTGAGCTAACATCTGTTGCAAATCTTCCTGCATTTTTGTGGGTTGTTGCCACAACATGGCTTGATGAGTGGCGCTACGTCCGCTCCCTGGATCTGAATCTGTGTACTCAGGGCCACTGAAGCAGAGCACATGAACTTAACCACTACACCACCAGGCCGGCCCCATCAACTACTTTTATTAAAATACTGCCTAAATATTAAATTTTGCATAATCTGCTTATCCTTACATGTCCTATATAATATAAAACCAAAGAATTAAAAGTAATTAATATAAACTCAAAGTAAGTGTTAAAGTAACTTCTATGTCAATCGAGTCAGTATGTGGGTATAACTACCATGTGATACAAAAATCATAAATATGATTCCCACATACTGACTCTTTTCTGGTTAGCTTTTAAATTTTGACAAATTATAAGGTTACTCTTTTTAAAACTTTTACTATGGAAAGTGGTAACTTCAGGTATTGCTAAATGAATAATAAAAATTTTCTTTCTAAAGGAAAAGCAACCAAATGTAACAATTTCTGGAACTTAATATACTAAAGGAAAGTAAGATCATTCTGTAATAGCAGCTGATGAGTTTTTTCTGAAGTAGAAAATTTTTTCTTATTACATATTTCTTTATTATAAGAAAGTTATTGTCTTCAAAGAGACATTGTACTTAGTAAACAAAAGTGACAGAATATTTGTTCAAATTTGCCTCAACAATTCATAGTGGTAGAATTAAAGATCACATTTTTCTCATTAGTTTGAGATGCTGGAGCATGGCTTTAAACTTGAATCAAGAGGCCTAGTTTAAATCTGTTTGGGGACCCCATGATGTCCACTGAATTAGAGAAAATATTACCTTCATAACTAATCTTCTGTCCCTAAGTCATGGATAAAAATAGGAGAAAATATCTTCCATCTGTGATTACCCCCAGGGAACTGGCCTTTAGCTAAACCTTTTTTACTTCTTCAGAATTTCTCTTTTCTCTCCCTATCTGCTGCCAGCTCACTTTGAGACAAAGAATATGTACAACTAAACTGCATAAGATCATTCGGACTTGCCCATGATTAGGGTATCCTTTCATTCAAGCATAATTTTATTATATTCTGTTTTACCTGTACTTAAAGAGGAGCATCTCACCCCCATGACTAAAGACATTGGCACAGGTTTTAAGGAACTAAGCAGATTCTTATACGTAAAATAACTTGTCTTTTTTCTGCAACAGTAGTCCTCAAAGTGTGTCCCAGAGACTTATTTTCACTAAGTCCACAAGGGCAAAAGCAATTTAACAGTAAGGAAAAAAGATGTTGTTTTTCACTCTCATGCTCTCATGGGTATACAGTGAGTTTTCCTGAAGCTACATCACGTGTTGTATCTCAACAGTTGAAATGCTAAAAAAGACATGAGAAATTAACTATTTTCTATTAAGGAGACATTGAAGAGATTTGCAAATATGTAAAACAATTCCACTCCTCTCACTCAAGTTTTTATTTGAGAGATATAGTTATTGTTCATAAAAATAGGTTATTTGTGTGAACATATGATGGAATTTTTGTTGTAGTTTTAAATGAATAAATACATAAATGTTTTTAAAATATCTTAATTTTCATTATGGTAAATATCAATATATTTAACCCACACATACAAAGGCTCTTTGGGGCCCTCAATAATTTTTAATAATATGAAGACCAAAAAGTTTGAGAAGTGCAAACATAGTGGCATGAGGGCATAAGTCCTCAGACATGACCTGGCTCATCCATCCTATTTTAACCCTCTAAATTTAGGTTACATGTTTAAATATTATCTCAATACTTTAAGATATTGAGAGCACAATCATTCCATAAAATCTGCAGATTCACAGAAAAACCTTATTCATAGGCTCTGGGTTAAACAACTTTTGTCACCAACCTGACTAGTATACATAGATATATTTTTCGTTAGGCACCTGGGTTTTAAGTCTCAGAATGTTATGAAAGTCTGTTCACATCTTTAAGCCACAATATATTCCCCATGAAGCAATCAGATAAGTTCTGTTAAGATGTAAAATAGGCATGTCCTTCCTTTGCCCAGAACCCTCCTATGGCTTCCCACGTCCTTCAGAATCAAAGCCAAGTGTGTACTAAGAGAGCCCTACATGTGCTGGTCCCCATGACCTCTCTGACATCCTCTCCTACTGCCTTAAAGCTTCACCATTGCTTCTTTAACCACACTTGTTGGTCCTTGAACATACCAGGCTTGCCACCACCTCAGGGCCTTTGATCCTGCTGTTTTCTATCCAGAATGCTATTTCCCAAGACAGCTGCACAGCTGCCTCCCCACTTTCTCAAGTCTTTATCCAAAGTTACCTCCTCAGAGAGGCCTACAATACTTACCCTAGACATTTTAACCTCCTGGAAATTTCATAATCCCTTTCCTACTCTATGTGTTCTCCTTGTTAGCAGTTATCTCTACTTAACATGAAATATATTTTCATTTATTTGGTTTATTGTTTAAGATAAGCTCCATGATAGCAGAGATTTTTATGTGTTTTATTCATAACTATTTGAAAATCTATATTGTCTGTTGTTTTTAATATGGCTATTGTTTTTGTTGAGATTGCTGTCATGCATAGCTTAACGATGGGGATACATTCTGAGAAATGCGTTGTCAGGCAATTCTGTTGTTGTGCTAACATCATAGAGTGTGCTTGCACAGACATGGATGGTATAGCCTACTGCACATCTAGGCTATATGGTACTAATTTTACGGAACCGCCGTCATATGTGCAGTCCATCATTGACTGAAACACCTTTATGTGGCTCGTGACTGTTATTAAGAAAGTAGATCCCAAAGTGAATGGAAAGAACAAGGCAGCTCATGACCACCAGGTGGCAGCACAGATAGAGGGTGGGGGAGGCACCCAGGAGAAAGGACTTAATCAGTAGGAATAGAACAGAATTCCTGAAGACGGTTCGCTCATATGTGGAAGAGAAAGAAACAAACAAACACATAAATACAGAAAACAGATTCGTAGTTACCAGAGGGGAAGGGGGTAGTGGTCGGGTGAAAGGGGTAAAGGGGCACATATGTATGGTGATGATGGAAACTAGACTTTTGGTGGTGAACACAATGCAGCCTATAAAGAAGTCGAAATGCAATGACGTACACCTGAAATTTATATAATGTTCTAAACCAATGTGATCTCAATAAAATAAATTTTAAAAAAGAAAAGAAAAGTATTCTTGAAGACGGAAGTTTCCAGTCTCTGGGTCCTGCATTTGGACTGAGGAGAGACTGTTGTGGGTGCATTGGAGAGTAGGGGAAGAGAAGGGAGGAAAGCCAAAAAGGGTCCAGGGATGCAGGCCAGAGAGGGGCTTGGTAGCCTTTCAGCATTTTTAAAAACAGTGTCTTAGAACAGAAATTACAAAAATCTAAAGAACACCTGCAGAATTGTAATCCACTTACATACTAAACATTAAAGGTAGGTTATGGCTGAGCCTATTCAGAACCTCAAGGGCTGACAGATCATTAAGGAAAGAGAAAAAAGAAAAAGAGTGATAGTAATGGGGAGGGTTGACATGTAAAATCTTGAATAGTCTCAGGTTAGTGGGGAGATCAGATAGAATCTAGCCATGAAAAGGAGCCAGAGTGAAGGGAAACAAATGTCACATCATCATTCAGTGGCTATTTGGCAGCATTTGAATACTGATCCATCTCCTGTTCCTGCCTCTTCTGGCCTTGAGGACCACAGGCTGGTATTGTGAGTGGATCCTTACAGCTCTAGCCCTGGAATAGTCTGATTTCTCCCTCTCACCTTTCTCCAGCCTGTACATCCTGGAAGTCTATTCTTCTTTCCCACACCAAAGACTGCTTGGGTTGGCCATCGACTCTGTTACCTTGATTTTCTATCATGCTCCATCCCTCCTTCCTCTTTCAGATCGCTCTTGCCAGTTCTTTTGCTTCCTCTCTTTTTAGTATTCTTAGCTCTCTTTTCCATGTCCTTGACTAACTTAATCACCTGCATGAAGCCCAGAAGAAGGTCGCTAATAGTGTCTTAAAATCTGAACATTTTTCTCCTTATACTATACATTTCTGTCAGTACTACAGTTTATCTGAATTTTAAAGGCAATTACATGTGCAAAATGCTAAAGATCCCACACTTATGTCCTAACATCCACACCTCTGGGTTTCTGGTAAAGGTATATACCCCAGATTCCTTTTCACTGTTAGTGAATACGATACCACTATCATTATCTTCCTTCTGGCATGGCACGCAATAAACCACCTGATATTTATAGCAACGCCCTTTTTTTCTACATACAAACCACCTTTAACTGAGAATTTTGATCCTTGTTCTATGGAACATTGGGTTCTTAGTAGCATTTCTAAATTGGGGAATTGGACTGTTAAACCTTGCTCTATAACCCACGTTCAATGTCACCTTTCAGACTGCTTTTCAGCATGAAAGATTTCTGCCACCTGTCCTCCTGCCTGCTGCCAAGTCTAGAATATTAGGTGTCTCTTTTCGTCTGACTCTCTTCCTTGTCTGACCATTGAAATTTTTCATGGGCTGACCTGCAGCATTCAGCCAAAAGCCATGACAGCAACCTCCTCACATGTGGTTTGAATTGAACATTATAAGCACAAATGTAGCTAAAAAGCCAGGGAGTAGTTTTAAGTGCTTGTCAGACTAAAGGACTATCCATTTGTCTTTGATGAATGGTTTTGACCTTGGATAAAATCACTGCCCAAACTACCTTCAGACACACAGACACACAGACACACACACACACACACACACACACACACACACTCTTAGAAGTGCTGAAGGGGTTTGCATGTTTTTTCAAGTTGAAGTCTTAGAGACCCTTTCCACATTATTTGTCTCAGGGCCCTCTGCTTAGCTTTTGACACAACTTGTGCCAGTTCTTTGCAAAGCTATAGCTCTCTGTGACTTAAAAATTTTATACCGTGGACAACTTATAAGTTTCACTCAAATTTAGTCTATCTCTATTTCCCTTTGACAATATAGTTGCCATGAATGTCATTCAACAGCAGTTCATTAAATTGAGCCTCAGTGTTTGTATATCGCATCTCTTCCATCCACCGTTTTCAGATTGTTCCACCCTAGTTATGCCTACAGCCGCCGTGTCGTCATTCTTCCTTCCCACAAGAGCAGCACAGTGAATCCAAGGTCCACTGAGCCTGCCTTACATGCCAGTGAGCACATTGACAGCTCCAGGACCTCATTATCTTGATGCTCTGTCCATCCATTTGATGCTAAGCCTGGCAAGCAAGAGTGCCAGCAAAACTGGGAGATGAATAAAATGTCCCATCTCCATGTGGTAGATTGAGCAGAAGCACTGCTCTGTGACTCTAAAATAGAAAAGTCTCTGAAAGAAATATACTTTAGGAAAGCTTTCCTAAATACAAATATATTTTGCCTCAAATACTTAACTTTTCTGCATGACCAGTGGATGACAACTCCTTCTGAGCCAGGCGCTGAAAGGGAACATGGGAGGATTTGAAGGTAAATGTCATGTGAGGAAATCACAAAATAAAAATGTGCTGGAAAACTATAGGATTTCCTCAAGTCATTTTAAATGTTCACAATATTTGTATCACCAGCAGCCTTGGTGGTCTAGTGGTTAAGATTCGGTGCTCTCACTGCCTGGCCCAGGGTTTGTTCCCCAGTCAGGGAACCACACCACCCACCTGTCAGGTGTCATACTGTGGTGCTGTGTGTTGCTGTGATGTTGAAAGCTAGACCACTGAGATTTCAAATACCAACAGGGTCACCATGGTGAACAGATTTCAGCGGAGCTTCCAGAATAAGATGGACTAGAAAAAAGGATTTGGCCACCTACTTCCAAAAGAAGTGGCCATGAAAAGCCTATGAATACCAGCAGAGCATTGTCTGACACAGTGATGGAAGGTGAGAAGATGGCACAAAAAGACCGGGCAGGGTTCTGCTCTGTGGTACACAGGGGCACTAGGAGTCAGAATGGACTCGAAGGCACTAACAACAAATATGTATATATAAAATTAAAATTCACTTAAGGTACTTGGGAAGCAAAAGTAGTCATTTGTGTTCAGTTACCCTTTGTAAGTTTCTGATACTTCCCCCCTAAGATCAATATTTTTCTCCTGCAGAATGCGTGTAACCACTGAAGACACTTCAAAAATTTCAGAAACAGAAACTTAAACAGTTTTCTTTGTGCAATACAAATTGTCTTCTTGGCTTTTCAGAAGGGTTCGCACTACCAAAATGTTTTAAATATATAATTTAATAGCAAATTATAAATGATAAGAAAAGATATATACATAGTATAATACAAAATTATTCATATTAATGCTAATCAGATATTGTAAAATCTTTACATATTACTAGGACCAATCTTTTTGAAACCGCTAGTACTGATAGCTTTGATGTATTTATTGAAAAAAGTAGCTACAAAACAGCTTTGCTGTTGTACACTCCTGATACTGCCCTTTTGTGTGAATAGGATATATTTATCTCTATCCCCACATTGGGGAGGATTAAAAGAAATAATATGAAAATAATTTATAAACCACAATATAATCTAAAAATAAAATGTATTACTACTATAAGAATATTTATGAGCTATAAGTCACTCAAGAAATGTGTTCTTATTTTTTAGTACTCCATATAATTAGATAGGCTTGATATTTTGCCTATAATTTCAACCTTGAATTTCTGTTCTGGTTGAACAGGTGATTCTCAGTTATTACCATTGGTATTTAAATTTCTATTATAGTAATTACTCTGTCCATTATAAGTGCTTAAAATCAGATGCAGAACTGTACACTTTTACCAACTCTCTCCTTACTTGCTGCCTCACAGGCGGACCACATCTGTCTGCGAATTAGCCAAGAACATGGAGGAAGTCACACAGCGACTAGCCAACCACAGGAACGAGTAAGTCAAGCTTGGATGCATCAGTTAATTCAAGATTTTTTATTGCCCTTATTTTTAAAATTCTCAAAGATATGAAAATAATTGCAATCGAACTTGGGTCCATATTTAGCCTCATTATATTATGTAGTGATTACAACTTTTAAAAAATTAGATTAATGAATCTGAATGTGAGCATAGCAAGATCTTTACACACATAAGAATTATTGAGATCTTAATATGTAAAAAGTCTTGTTCTAACTGATTTACGTATGCTAACTAGCTTAATCCATAAGACTCTCATAAGAAAGAATAGGACTCTTGTCATTAATTAGAAGATAAAAAATAAAAGGTAATAAAAGACAAATATTTTATCTGAGTTTACATAGCAAGATGTAGATGACAAACCTGGGCTTCACACTCCCACTCCTACAGTTTGGCTCCACAATATACACTCGTAGTCACTAAACTACCCTACTTTTCTTTTCTGTTTTAAAGGAACAGACATTTTAAGGAAAATAGTCATCCTGCTGACCAAGGGTACTCTATATATTCTTAAAACTTCCATTGGAAACTTTGAAGGAGAAAGAAGAGACATTGTACTATATAGATCTTCCTTAACCTACCATGGGGTTATGTCCCAATAAACTCAATATAAGTTGAAAATATGGTAAGTCAAAAATGCATTTGATACATGTAACTTACCGAACATCATAGCTTAGCCTAGCCTAACTTAGATGTACTCGGAACACTTACATTAGCCAACAGTGGGGCATAATTATCTAACAACACAAAAACTATTTTATAATAAAGTATTGAATATCTCATGTAATTTATTCAACACTGTACTGAAAGTGAAAAACAGAATGGGTGTCTGGGTACAGAATGGGTCGAAGTGTATCTGTCATTCACCCTGTGATTGCCTCTGCCCAGCGTCACAGGAAAGGATTGTACTGCTTATCACTAGCTTGGGAAAAATCAAAATTCAAAATTTGAAGCGTGGTTTCTACTGAACACTTTTTGCTTTGCACTATCTTAAAGGCGAAAAACTGCAAGTCAAACCATTATAAGTCAGGGACCATCTGTATTCACCAAATATCTGCTGCCATCTCATCATTCTCTCAAAGTGACATTTTCAAAGTGCTTCTGAAATGAAGCAAATGCATCTGTATGAATAGCTGAGTCATTCATGTTAGAAATGATCAATAAAACCTGGTGATTTTCATCACCGGAAAGAAAGAAGCATTATAAGTGGAACTATGGGCAACTGAAAAGAACATATATATATATGTATGTATATATATATATACACACAAATATACATATATGTATATATATATATAAATTAGAGAGTATGAACAAAGATGAAGGACATGAGAGCTCACAGTCACCTCTAAGAGGAAAAGAGTGTCACCAAATACCAGAGAGTGTGGTGTAATTTAATATTTTAAGTAAAAATTTTAGAAAGATGAATCATTTTATCTAGTGCCAGATTTCCTAGATACAAATAGAATATAGCTGAAAAGTGACTCCCTATTGTCCCGAAAGCCACAAAGCCACTGTCAGAAAACCTATTAATGCACTTGAACTCAGACACCAAGAATAGACTCAGCACTGAGTCACATCAGGTTGGACCAGGAAAAGGCACTGGGAGAAGGGAAAGCACGGATTCAGGAAGAGTCCCGAAGACCTGAGGCATTTGCTGCCACCTTTCTTCTTAGCGTTTGCAAGAAATTACACAGCATTTCAAAGAGTGACATTTTGCACAGCTTTTGCAGCTCTTTTCTTTCTAAAGTAGGGGTGGAAATTGGGCTTGTGTGGGGTTGTGTGGGTAACAAAAGACTTGATTACTCTTTCGATGATTTTAATGGTTCAAGGAGCCAGCTCCATTGAGTTGATATGGTTCCCGGGAGACCCAAATCTTCCTTTAATCAAGGATGCTTAACCATGGTTGAACAATAGAAACCTTTAGGAGATTTTTAAAATTTCAATGCCCAACTGGACACAAGGACTATTAAATCAAAATTTCTGAGGGCAGAATCTATGAATCAATATTTTTTTAAGGCTATTAAGGTTGGAAACTATTTCTGTGTCTTTCTCAAACTTTGGTTTGCATCAGAATCACCTGGAGGGTTTATTAAAACACAGATGGCTGGGCCCTGAGCTCCAGAGTTTCTGATTCAGTTTCTGATTCAGGTTTCTGATTCAGTTTCTGATTCTGATTCAGGTTGGGGCCCAAGAGTTTGTATTTCTAGCAAGTGCCACGAGGATGCTGCTGCTGCCGAGTGGATGACCTGCAAAATGAGAATTTGACTTCTCATACTGAGAACCAGAGCTAACCAGAGTAAGAGGCACCTACATTGAAAGTGAGATGGACTTGCTCCCAGGCTGGCCTAACTTTTTACCTGTGCGCTTTGGAAGCCCTGCAGAGCTGGGACTAGGTAAGTAGCGTGTTTGTACTGTGGCTAAACCCTAACCTCTTGCAGTGTCCTCTCTAGACCTGTGACTGGCTAGCTTCTTGTGAAACAGATCTTCCAAATTCATTGTCAACCTGGTGACATCTACATTGTATCTGTAGTCCTACTGGAAACCACAGCCAGTACAACTCAACAATACTTATCCTTTCCATGATCTTGTAGAATAATGATGAGGCATAAATTGTAACTTTTGAGCTTGAGAGAAGTTTGACATAAAAATCCCTGATTATCTTTCTTCTACTTTGAGGTTTAATTGCCCTGACCCCCCACCCCTCACCCCTCAGCAAAAGAGCTATAGCCACCTTTCAAGAACTTATCAAAAGAGAAGATCTCCAAGTAATCCATTCTTTCAAATCCTCTGTTCTTTGACTCTTGTTAAAAAATATCATTTTTTAAAAAATTTTTAGCCAAGTTAAAAATGAGGGAGAATAAGAATACCACTATAGCTTGAAGTCTACCTTTATAAAAATTTCAATAATTATTTCCACAATCAGAATTAATTTGTTTTTCCCCTTTTCTTGACTTCTCTCATAAAATATATATGGTATTTAAAATATGCACCAGGCTTCCTAGAGTAAACAACTATTTCTCTGCCATTTTAAAATCTCTTGCGTCTTCAACTGCTCTATATCATGACTCAAGTTTCATATAGAATGAAATAATAATAACTAATTTCAATAAAATCCACTTTTAAAAATAAAGACATAAACTAGATTCTCCATGGGTTTAAATGTGTAAAAAGAGTCACACAAACTCCAGATAAATAGTATTCACGTGGTTGTCAGATTTCTAGGGAGATGATCCCCTCTGGAATTGGGTAAGAGTTAAATTTGAAGACAAAACTCAAGAGAACCACAGCAGTTATAGTTGTTCTACCTATTCCACATCCTTTTCTTAGAAGAGGATGTTTCTTTTTACTTTCTTTCAAAGATGAAGAGAAATGACAGAATTAATAATTCGTTATTTTTAGTCTTTGATAGAAATAAGATATCTGAAGAAAGAAGCTGAAATGCAGCGTTATTGACTTAGTAAAACTTTCTCTCTCTAGGATTTCACCTAGGTACTCCATTAACTGAAGGGAAATCCAAACTAAGTGGATAAGGAATATTATTTCTAGTCATAACACAACAGCATGGATGTAATCTTTTAATAATATTTACAGTAATTAGGAACACATTTGAAATCCAAGAAGAGATTTTTAGTAATGACTATTTACAAGGAGAATATGAGTTTTTTTGGACACTATGATGAATGCATCATGCAATAAACTCTAAAGTTGAGTTAGTATATTTCTTTCTTATGGGTGAAAAAGAATTATCCTAAGTAGCATTCTAAGGCTTTGTTTATTTTTTAGAGGGAGCTTCGATTCAACATCCACTTCCTTTTTGACTAATTGAATGTATCCTTATTTCTCAGTTGTACATTGGATTCTGCTCTCTATGTTTCAAAAGGTTTTGAATGTGAGAAAATAACAACGGAGGATTCAAGCACCAGCATCAGAAACAGTGCTTTCATTTATTTGGAAAGATTCCAAAAGAACAAGGAACTAGAAACACACGCAAATTATGGGACTCTTCCGTGGAAGATTTTGTGCTTCCTTATGTAATTTCTTCCCCATCGCTGATTAATCACTAAGTCCTTGGAGTTCTATCTCCAAAAATGGCTCAATCCATTACTTACCTCTACCACCATTTCCTCCATGCAATCATTTTTTTCTTTAGAATATTTCTGGAGGCTTCTAAACAGTCTCCTTAGCTGCACCCTTTCTGTTCATCCTCCACACAGAAAGCAGAGTGCCCTTTCTGAATATTATTTTCCTTCGCTTAAAATCCTTAGATGGCCTCTTATTGTACTTAACAAGAAATCCTACAAGCTCAAGTAAGGTCTTTCTCTCTATCTCTATAATTTTATTTCAAACCACTTGTTCTCTCACTCACTAAGCTCCAGCCACCCCATCCTTTTCTCGGTTCCTAATCTCTTTTCTGACTCAGGACTTTTGCTAGGAGCACTCTTTCTCCCACTCGTTGCTTGGAGAGCTTCCTCTTATCACTCAAGTCTCAAATTAATTATCATCTCTGGTTTTTCTTGACCATGCTGTCTAAACTATTCTCCTTTATATTTTATATACCACTACAGTATTTTCTTTATAGTCTCTCTTTCACAAATGTTTTCATAGCAGCAATTGCATTTTTACTATTTGACCTCAGACATCACAATTCCCATGGTAGGAATACATCCCATGGTAGAGCTGACCACAGATTTAATTATAAGTTTATTTGTTTACTTGTTATTGGTCTTCCATTACATTATAAGCTCCAAGCGGCAGGCATCATGCCTGTCTGGTTCACCTATTTGTCTCCAATAGTTAGCACAGTGCAGGGCCTAAAAGAGTCATCTGTAAAAACATGTGAAATAAAAGGATAAACTCAAAAATAAGTTAATGCCATCTACCACATAGCCCAAATATTCCTCTCTTAAATAGCAATAAGTCCTCAGTTTGCATCCATCTCTTGCATTAATACAACCTCTAAAAAAAAGAGTTAAAAATAAACCAAAAAACAGCTACTTTTTATCAGCCTAAAGTTGTATTAACCAAAACTCCACTATTCAGATTCATATTCAGATATGTTGAATAATCAACTGTTACAACATGACGTGTAGTTAAATCAGCTGGGTTACAGAAAAATTCCATAGGCCCTTAGATAATGTTAGCATTCTTTTGAAAAGCCATACTTCTAAAACAACGCCTTTATGTCATGATATAAAAAAGTGTACTAATCAGTTTCACTAGTAATTTAATTTATAAAAACAATTCTTCAGTTAAAATTCTGGAATGTAATGTGCTGTGTCCTGAGGAAATCTGTTGCAACATCAAATGAAAAATGTAAATAGCTCTCTGAAGAACTTATTCCTGCTTTATGGTATGTAAATTTTAGAGGCGTGTTCTTAGACTATCTTGTCCATGGAGATGCTGTTCTACACAGAAATGTCTAAAAGCACTTGGAGAGATGTCTGAGAAGGACAGCAGGGAACTTCTCAAGGTACCTTGCGAGATCACTTCCACTAAAGTTTTGCTGACTTGGAAACTGGATTTAATCTTTTATTTATTTGAAAAAGATCTAATAAGCAGATTCAATCTGCCTTCTTCTGGGCTAGGCACATGTATACACACAGAAAAAGGATGAATTTTTTTAAATTCCTCACCTCCCATTCTCACTTAAACCTATTTCAATCAAACTTTTACCTCCTCCTCAATTGGGTCAAAAGTGCTCTTCATGATGTCACCACTGATCTCCACATTGCTAAATACAAGGGTCAATTCTCAGTCCTCAACCTACTGGACCTGTCAGGAGTATCTGAAATAGTTGTTCCTTTTTATAGGAAACAATTTCTTGACTTGGCTTCCAGAATAGCATACTCTTAATTTTCTGACTGGTCATTTTTTTTCAGTCTTTTTTGCTGAGACTCTGTCCCTTTTATCATATCTCTCCCCTCTAAAAGTGGGATTTCCTAGTCTTTGTTTCTTGGATCCCTTCAGCTCTGTTTCTGCAGTCATTTTCCTAGTGATCTCACACAGTTTAATATTCTTAAATACCATCTGAATGACGAGGACCAATTTTGTATCTCCAGTGTAGATTTCTTGCGTGAATTTAAATCTCCATTTGGATGAATTTAAATCTTCATTTGGATGTCTAATAGACATCTCAAAACTTAACATTTCCATATTGGTTTGCTAGAGCTGTCATAGCAAACAAGAGAAATTTATTTTCCCACAATTCTGGAGGCCAGAGGTCTGAGGTCAAGGTGTTAGCAGGGTTGATTTTTTCTGAGGTCTCTCTCCTTGGCTTATAGATGGCTCTGTTCTCCCTGTGTCTTCACGTGGTCTTCCCTCTGGGCGTGTGTGTCCCAGTTTCTCTTCTTATGAAGACACCGGTAATGTTGGATTAGGGCCTACCCTAATGACTTCATTTTAACTCAGCCACTTCTTTAAAGGCTCTGTCTCCAAATAGAGTCACAACCTGAGGTGCGGGGAGTTACGGCTTCAATATATGAGTTTTGAGGGAACACAATTCAGCCTATAACAATGTCCAGAACTGAATTATTCAAATTCCCCCACAAGCCTGTACAATGTCAGTCTCTACCAATTAGGAAGTGACAATTTCATCCTTCTAGTTGCTGCGGTCGAAAACTTTGGAATCGTCCCTGAATCTTCTTTCTCTCTTATCTCCATATCCAACCTATTAGTAAATCCCACTGGCTCCACTTGCAAAAACCCAGGATCCAATCTTTGTTCACTATCTCTACTGCTGTCATGCCAGCCAAGCTACAAACATCTCAGGTCTTGATTATTTTGATAGCTTCCTAACTGGCCATCTTGCTTCCAAGGTTGTCCTCTTATACTCTATTCCCAACCCAGCAACTAGAGTGAGACCTTTCAAAATGGAGTCAGGTTATATCACTTCTCTTCTTAAAATTGTCCAGTGTCTCACTTGTAACCCAGACTAACATCAAATCCTTAAAGTGATCAATAAGGCCCTCTATGATATGGCCCTCTTGCCCTCTCACATTATTTCCCACTATACTCCTTTTCACTGAGTTTCAGCCATACAGAACCCCTTGTTGTCACTTTAAAATTCTAGGTACTTTCCTGCCTTCAGCTTCACAAAACCTGCATACAAAGACCATCAGCGAAATCTGTTGATCACACAAAGCTGGATTTATTAGAATGTTGAATGTGGGAGAGGGTTGCCTTGGTAAAGTGTCAGAAGTATCTCAGAAAGGGAAGTCAGGGATTTGGAGGCTGAGGTTAGTCATAGATTGGTTTTAGGGCAAAAGCCAGAGATTGGTGAGAAATTGTGATCTAAGCGAGTTGTTCAACCAGTCAGTGGGCTTTGGAACCCATGAGTTCTGTTAAATCAGTTTGTCTATGATTTTATCTTGAAATATCTGAGTCTGAACTAGTTGATGTTCAAACAGTTGTAACTTAGTTTTGTGTCATATGTCAATTTCACTATGTTCTTCCATTTTATAAGTAAGTATGGGTTTATGAGCTCTGGTTTCTTGTTCATTCCTGAGGCTTTGCATCAACTTGCTTCTTCTTGTAGCAGACTTCTCCAAGATACTCTCATGGCTGGCTCCCTCATCTACAGAATTTTCTCAAATATCACTTTCTGAGCATGGACTGTCCTGACCACCATATTTAAAATCCAATTCTCGCCCCACCATTACTCTCAATTCCTTTTATTCTGCTTCATCTTCCCAGTAGAGGTTACTACCTTCTAAAATCTAACAAGTTTATTTTATTGTTGGGTTTATTGTCTATCTACCCACATTATGATGTAAGCTCAGTGAGGGACTGGCAACTTTGTTCATCTTTGTTCGTTTATATCTCAAACAATTAAATGCTACCTCATACATAAAAGTGTTCATAAATATGTCAAGTGAATTACTGAATGAATAAATGAATGAATGAGACCTACTCAGTGCTCTTTGAGAGACTTACAACAAAGTTCCTTTAAAGTGATTAAGGGCAGAGGGACTGAGTCAAACTCTTCAGACTCATGAGACAGGTAGTTAAACTTGTATGCCGACATATTAAATACAATAAGAGACAAACACACATTATTGGGATACTTAGAGTATTCTCAGTACTAAACTTTTAACTTCATATACATTACGTGATATGAAACTCTAGAAAAGACAAATCTAATACTTAGTGACAGAAAACAGATCAGTGGCTGCCCAAGGCTGGGGCTAGCAGTGGGGACTGACTGAGAAGGGTTGCATGGGAACCTTTTGGGGTGATTGAATTGTTCTACGTCTTGATTGTGGTCATAATTACAAGGGTGCATACATTTCTCAAGACTCATCAAATTCTATATTTAAAGCAAGTGCATTTTATTATGTAAAAATTATACCTCCATAAAGTTGATTTAAAAACAAAACAAAGAAACAAACAAAAAATTCAAATCTCTAACACTTACATCTAGCTCATTGCTACTACTTTGCCCTGCTCAATAAGATATGCACACTCTCTATTTCGTGTTAATTTCTCAGGGTACCTGCTGTCTCACAGTTTTACAAATAAAGCAAACACTTGAAAATTGGTTCTTGTTGATCTCTACTTTCTGCAGAACATCCCAGTAATCATTTCTTTGTCAAGGCAGGGTACAATGCAAATTAATTCATGCACAGCTATCTCAAGTTTCCTTTCTGTACGGACCCTACGGTGAGTCTAACTTGACTGGGCATGATGTTTCTTAAATCTCTCAGCAATGCATTAACTAACCATCTCCGTTCAATACATGATTTTCACTTTAGAGAACGTTTCATTCTCTAAAAGTGACATTTTCCTGACCAGAATCCCAGTTTCCCAGACAACTTGGTGTTTTCATGTACATACTAATTCTAGTAACCAAAAAATATGGATAATGCTGAAAATGTATGAAGTCTATGTTGTGGTCTCAGCTCCAACTAGTCATTCTTGGTTCCAAAGCTGTCAAATGATCAGCATCAGATTGTGCCATTCCTCAATCAGGCCTGTGGCCCTATTTCTTCCTAATACCTAACAACTCTATCTTGTTAAAGCTGCCTTGATAGAATTGTCTTTGGTGTGACCTATTGGTGGTTGCTTCATTTTACCCCAGCAGTAAAGGCTGCTGGGGTCGCCTGTTGATTACTTCCACCCATTCTACACACACTAGTTTGCAGAACTCTGTGGCATCATTCACTGCCTCAGTGTGACAAGACGACAGCCTTGCAGGACTTCACGGTTAGTAATTCTGCCATTCTCCTATGTCGTTAGTATGACCCCTAAGTGATGGACGGGCTGGATGTGATAGAGCAAAGAATAACAGTATCACGAAAGTTTGAAATTATCCTTTTCTATGTAGATTAGCTGGGAGCTGGCTGTTATAAAGGAGACTTCTGGTCAACGTGCTCCTCTTCTTGGTCCAACTTTTTCATTCTCAGTTGGCACATCCTGAGAGGCAGCATGGGCTTGGGAGTTAGGAAGGCCAAATCCAAACCCTGGCTCTCTTCCTTACCATCCTGTTCACCTGGAGAAAACTGATTAATACTTCAGCTTCCTGAGCTATCACCTTGAAGGGTGGTTTCAAGAAGACTGACAATGAAGGAAGGCTACTAAAGATGCTGACATGAGGTCATATTGCAGAACCACCGTTTACTAACCGTGTGACCTGCAGCAAGGTGTTTCTCCTCTCCGAGCTTCAGCGTTTTCAAAAACAAAATGGCGATCAGAGTACCTGCTTTGTGCGATTAGTGCTAGGATAAAATAATAAAAAGTGGCTAGAACACTGCTTGCTGAATAGCATGTACTCAATAAATACAGCAGTTGTTATGAATATACTTGTACCTTACATATTGAAATTATATAGTAAAAAGCAGCTTTTTTAGATCAGACAGTGGAAAACCATGGTTGGAATAAAAGGAATGTGATCTCGTTGTTTCCCTAGAACTTTAATTCTGGGTAAACTTTTGATGTAGACAAAACTTACTGTAGTCACCTACCATTTCTTGTTGTTTTCGGTGCCTCTTTATCCATCCACCTTGCTGCCCACTTTTCCCAGTGCCCTTTCCCACCCTGACCACTGCTGTACCATTAAACACCACTCTAGTTTAATTCCTCAAGATAGTTTTCTGCTTTGGAATTAAGCAGGAAGACAAATACCAATGGCAACCTAATCTTTAATTCTCTCAGCAGCGAAATACCCTAAATAAATTTCTGTGCACAATTCTTCAAGAGTCCTTGGAAGATCACCCCAACGCTGATCATTTCTGGCACATAGTGGTCTGGGTTAGAAGGCCCTAAAGTAACTCTGGCAGATTGTTTTCCCCCTCACATTAGGCCAGTCTGGCCAGGAAATCCTAAAGTCTTTTTGATACCGAGTAGTTCCTCTGACAAATGTTCCATAATTGTACTGGTCAGGGCACTTAGCTGCAAATAACAGAGTTAGCCCTAACAGGTTTAAGTAGAAAGAGATTTATTACAAGGCTTCAGAAAGCTTACAGAATTTCTTGGAATACCAGAAAATAAGACATGGAGAATGCACAGCAAGAAGGTCTGCGGCCAAGAGAAATGCCCGCCCACACTGGAAGGTTCTAGAGGGAAGCCGTTGCCTTGCCCTATCGCTGAGCACCCACCCAGAGGGTTGGGCACCTGACAGGGCCGTGTCTACCCTGACCGCCACAAAGAACCCATGTTCTGCCCCCATTCTTGCCTAAAAAGCTGCACATTTGACAGTTCCCAGTGTTCATTTCCTCTTTCCGAGTTCCTACCCTCACATGCCTGTGTGGTAGAAGCTGGGGTAGATGCAGAACCCTCCTGCAGAGGAAAAGTAGTTTAAGCTTTCCAGCTGCCAGTGACCCACAAGTGACAGAAGAGGCCTTTCAAGGCGAGTACTCTGTAAATACTACCCCAAAATTCTCTTATGAGGGAAATTAGCAAAATTATTAATCCTTAATTTAAAAAAATAACCATTATCCTGCAACTGCCTTTGCATTCTGAAAGCACCTCACTGTCATTGTGGCTGGGTAGTCACAAAGCAGATCGCCGTCCTCTGGGTAATCTTGAATTTCCTCTGATTAGATAAATGCATGGATTTAATTTTAACAATTATAGAAATCTAAAGTCTCCAGTGCAGTATTTTTTATTCCCATCAAGAAACTGAGTGGGTTAATGGATAGATGGAAATAGAATGAAGAAGGTATCTTCTCAGAGCCAGAGGTGGGGTGGGGGGTAATGTGTATTTTGAAGATGAGACTGGAGCATATGAAAGCAACCTCCATTCATTTCTCACTCTGTGAAGTTCACCCTTGCTTACGCAACTTCTGTGTATGTGTGGTGTGTGTCTGCATAAAATGTACAGTGTATTTTCGATGAAAGCAACGACTGTGTTTGTTTTGTTCTTGGGTTTTTTTCTAGTTGATGACACTTGTGCTAGGAATAAATGTTATCGAATGGATAAATAAATGAAAGTCTGAATTAATAGGATCCAGCACTGGGCGGGGGAGGAGGGTGGTGACAACTCGTTGACTGTTCTTTACCTTGTATAAAGGAAGGACTATAAAATCAGCATCTTGAGTAAAATGTTTCTAATTCTAATCATTTTTAAGGTTTAACCCCTGTGATAGGAAGAAAAGTTTTATGATAGAAATACTTAAGGCAAGTTATCTGCTGTTTAAATACCTCTCCAAATATGATGCAAAGTCTTAAAAGAGCACAAAAGCAACTCAAAAAAATCACATATACTTGCCATTCTTTATGAAAAACTTTTTTATAGTTTCCTCAAGTATTTCAAAATTACTATGTCTTAATTGGTATCGAGAAAGAAGATCAGCTCCCCAACATAAGTTTGTGATGCTACAGTTCTGCTAAAGAAAAAATTTATTAAATTCAGAATTTTTAAAAAATTATTTTATTGAGATCATATTGGCTTAAAACATTGTGTAAATTTCAGCAGGACGTGATTACATATCCATTTCTGTACAGACTACATCGTGTTCACCACCAATAACCAGAATTATTTTGTAAGAAATAGGATTAAATATTAAATATTAAATATTAAAATAGGATTAAAACGGATATGACTCACTTGTCAGCTTTCTCTACAAAAACACAACAAGCATCCAATGGGGAAAGCATCAAAACCCAAATAAAGAGTTTCATATTTCTAAGTCAGAAGATGAGTGGGTGAGACTGGCTACTGGAGAAATATGAAAGCATTTTATAAGTGTAAGTTACTGTAAAAATATAAGATGGTATCATCTGAGTACCATCTTCTCTAGAAACCACCAAAATATGACTTTCAAATTTGACAGCTGTGTAACATTAAAATAAGGACCATCTCCCACCATAACCAACTCTTAAAAGGTGTTTTTAGTAACCAAAACCCATCACATATTTGTTAACATTATGGTTTGTATATAGTTTTTCATACCACCAAATGTCATTGCTCACCCCACTTACCTGGTAAACTCCCATTAATCCTTCAAAACCCAGCTTAGATATCCCGTCCTCTAGAAAGACAACCTGAAGTCCTTACCTAGGAGTAAATTTTCTTATAATATTGGATTGTCATTTATTGTCTACAGTTCTACCACCATTTCTGGAAGATAGAGACTGTATATTATATATTTCATTATTTCAGTGATAAAACAAATTCTGACACATAAAATAATTGCTCATACACGCTCTGAATTGTTCATACACACTACTTGTTTTTCTAAGGTTGTCTTTTTTTTCTTTTCCTCTCATGCTTTGTTTCCTCTTTCCTGCTCATTCACCTCTACCCACACGATTCTTCCTCCCCTCTACTTGCAGTTTAACAGCCTAGGATTTATCTCCAACTTGGAAGGCTTCCACCATTGTTTAATTTAAAAATACAATTAAATTATGCACACTATTCTGCGTCTTGCTTTTGTCTCTCAACAGTGTCACTCATATAAATTGCTTCATATCATCTGAAATAGCTCTTTTTAATGGTTGCATTGTATTCCATATTGTGGTTGTATCATAATTTATCATCATTCTCCTCCTGACAGCCCCCATTTTGTTCTCAGTTTAGTTAATATAAACCATAACAATAATAGTTATAACACTCTAGTAGAGTTTACGATATGCCAGACATTATTCTAAAGTGCTATACATGTGTTATGTCATTTAATTCTATGCTGTGGATTCCCAGATGTGTGATTTCTTGATCAAAAGAAGTACGTATTATTAATTTTAGCAGATTTGAGAGGTTTCTTTTAAAAGACAGAAATAATTCACTTTTCCTCCAAAAGTGTCCAAGTATACCATTTTCCCACACTGACTGAAACAATCAGTGTTATTAGTCTTTTCAATGTGTTAGTCCTGTAGAAAGTAATAGCTCATAGTTGTGTTGATATACATCTTCTTTACTACTGATGAGGATGAGCATCTCGTGTGTTTATGGCACACCCTGATTCCATGAAATTCCTTTCCATATCTTTCCAATTTTACTTTCCTTCTCACATAGCTATTAACCTTCTTGCTGTCCTCTGTATGGCAGGAATTATTTTCCAAATATTTCTTTTTTCATACTGACCTAATTTATGGTTACTTTACCATACACGGTGTCTAACTTCTATGTAGTTGAATAGGTGCAGCTTTATTTTACGGTATTTTTTTATGACTGCTCATATGCTTCTATCTAATCTCCTGAATTTTATTACAAAAGTCACATTATTAATTTGTCTTTAATCCATTTGGAATTTAATTGCATATATGATATGAGGGAGGAGAATAACTTAATTTTCTTTCAAATAGGAAATCAACACTTCCAAGATTATTTATTAAGAATTCCGTCCTTTTCACATTGAACTAAAATATACGTTTATTATTATAAGTTAGCTTTCATTATATAATGTATCATTTCTGTATTCTCTATTCTTTTCCAGAGATATGCATATCTATGCATATGACAATACAGCATCGATTTGCTTATATGTTCATAAATTATTATGCTTTTCTTGAACACTTTTCCACAAGAATTATAAATTAATGTTGTTCATTTTCTCCAAAAATGAGTTTTTGATTGTAATTGTAATTTATTAAATTTATATATGTAATGTGAAATAATTTATTTTTTGCTATTAAGTCTTTCCATCCAATAACCTAGTACTTTCCACTGGTTTATCATGCTCTGCATACAGGGTTTGGCCACTGTTGTTAGTTATTCCCAAATATTTTATAAATATTGTAACTCTTGCAAATGAAATATTTTTACCGTTTCTTTCTCTAGTTGTTCATTGCTAGAATAAGGAAGAACTATTGATTTTTTCATATTTCTTATATCCAGCCAATTTGTCTTATGATTTTAATAATTTCAATCGCTTTTTTAACTAGAGATCTTTGTGTTTTTAGAAATACAATTTTCAAATAAATCAATGGTTTTATGGTTTTTTTCCTAATATTTATACAGTTATTTATTTTCTTTTTATATGAAGTTTATCAAAACCTCTAAATTATTGTTAATGAATAATAGTTATACAGATGACAGCTATAGCAGTCATAATAACAATCGCTCTTAGTTTTGGTAAATGGTCTATATATTATTTAACTAATCTCCTTCAATTCTTTTTTCCTGAAATTTTTAAGAATTAAGAAATGGGGATGAGTTTGAGGAAACCTTTTCTTGTCCAGCAATTATTGCCATAATCAAGTGATTTTTCTTTTATTTTCTGTGTGTAATGGGTTATGTAATAAATATCCTAAAATTGTACCATAATTGTATTCCTGAAATAGACCCCTTTTAGTATTATTCTATTATTTTAGATACACTGCAAGATTTTATTTAGAATTTAGGCTATAGCTTTTTTTTCTTATTTTATCTTTTATTTTAAAACGTCATCCTTGTTTTATACAATTTGTTAGAAAGCTGTTCATGTTTTCCCATGCTTAGAATGGTTCATATATCCTTGAAATGATCTGCGAACCTATTTGATGTTTTTGTTTTTCCAGTGATAGAGTTTTAATTTTTTCCAATGTTTTCAAGAGTTACTGGTCAATTTTTCAGTTCTTCTTAATCAATTTGACCATAGATGTCTTAGTGAGAATTGTTCATTTCTTCTGCATGTTCGTTTTTCTTCTGTAGGGTGACCTAGAGTAGTCTGCTATGACCCATTTCATCTCTCCTGTATTCATGGCTAATTGTCTTTTCTCATCCCTACTCTCATATGTACTCTCTGCTCTTGATTTCTTGTACGTTTTTGTTCTTTTCAAAAATTCCACTTTTAGATTTATTCTACTTTTGTGTTTTTCTGCTTAACTTACTTCAGGTTTTATTATCATTATTTTCTCTTACAATCTTTTTGGGGGTTTTGCTTATTTAGTTTGAGTTTTTAAAATTTCCTAAAATAGATACTAAATCCTTTTTTAATTTTTTTTTATTGAGAACACTGGTTTATAACATTACATAAATCTCAGGTGTACATCATTATATTTTGACTTCTGTATAGATTACAAAGTGTTCGCGACCAAAAGTCTAGTCGCCATCCATCACCATACGAATGTGCCCCTTTACCCCTTTCGTCCTCCCCTTACCTCCATTCCCCTCTGGTAACGACCAAGCTATTCTCTGTTGCTATGTGCTTGTTTATTGTTGTTGTTTTATCTTCCAAATGTGTGAAATCATACTGTATTTGGCTTCTTTTGACTTATTTCACTTAGCGTAATACCCTCAATAAATCCTCTATTCTTATTCATCTTCTAACAATGAAAACATAAAGTATGAGTTCCCTGAGATTCGGGAGTATGTAAGGTCTCATTTTCCTCGTTTCTGTGTAATTTACAATGTCCTATTTCATTTCTCCTTGATTCAAAGTTTATCTAGGATTCTGCTCCTTAATTCTCAAGTAGGTAAATTATTTTTTATATTATGTACTTTATTTTTACTATTATTTTATTGTGTTAATCACTTTATTATTTATTGCTGATTTTTCGGAGAATTATTAGAGAATATTAGAGAGTTGAGAAGGCCTTGTGTGAAAGTGCTCACGTAGCTTGTCGGGGAACCACCAGGCGAGTTCTCGGAGCTGCAGGGACTCCCACAGAGCCGAGGTCTTATTTGAAATGAGCCCCCTGTAAGCCTCAGAGGCTGTATGGTCAGAAAAGGCAGATAGGCTAGACTTGCTATGGGAGTGGAAGGGAGTTAAGCTCAGGTGGTCTTCTTCCCAAAGTTCTCAATAACAAATATTCAACACACAGGTATGTAATTGAATTATGCATCTTCACTCCCCTAATGTTGTTTGTTCATTCATTTCTCTTTCCAAGACCTATTTGTGGAATATATTTTTAAATTTTGACTGTAATTATAATCTTCTATCATTAGGAACCTAAGATTCTATTGCTAAAAAGTGGCAGAGTTGGGACTTGATCCAAAGTTTTATTATACTAGATCTCTTTGTTTCTATTGCAGGAAATTATCTTTGTCCCACCTGAATCTAGGTAACTAATTCAGGAAACATTTTTTGCCATTAGCCTTATGTGAATACAGTACTAATAATTATGTATCTGGAGTTCTTTTTCAGCATTAGATTGAACTATAGTGGTTTTCAAACTTTCTTAGACATTTAAACACTTAATAAGCAAGTTAAAGACGCCTGGGGTGTGCCCCTTGGAAGTCTGATTCACAGGTCAAGGATTTGTCTTGTGTATCTTTATCTTTTTTTTTAATTGAGGTATAATTAACATATATTGCATCTTTATTTTTAATAAGATTCTCCATATTATCTTCGTTCATAGGAAAGTTTAAGAATCATTTTACTAAGCAAAACCCATACCATTATTACTCGTAATTCCAATATAAGGCCAGCTACCTAGAGTTCAGGTTTACTCCTTCTGACCAGGATAGGTAGGGTGATCATCTAGTGAGGATGCTCAGAAAAGTCCTGGTTTACGTTTGTTGTGAAGATTTCATTCCCTTTTAAAGCTTTTTAGTAAAGCTTTTCACTCTCGAAAGTGTCCCGGTTTGCTTAATAAATTATAAAGTAACTTTACACATAGGTCACATCTATTGGTTTTGTCTTACCGACACTCACTCCTTCATTTCATAAGTAACAATCTCAATTCTTTGGGAAATTACTCCTTCTCATTTTCAATCTCTGTGATTCAGAAAGCTGACATTACCCCCAATCCACAATTCCCGGAGTAGGCATGTGTCCCCAAGTGGGCCAGTTAGAACAATTCATTTTTCTGGTTCCAATTTTGGTTCTAAGATGTTCATGCTACCCAATCTGGGACAAAAAACATACACATGGGGCCCTCAGCTAGACCTTTTGGGAATTTCTTTTCACCTACAGAGATATTACACCTGTTTAGGTAAGTTACTGGTTAACGTCCTGCCTGAGAACGAAGTTAACACCAAGGAAAGCAGATTTCTGATGACATTATTTGAACATCCCAATTCATTAGTAAATGTAGAAAACCCGGTGGTTTTCAGTTTGCCAACAGTGTGAGGCAACAAATTTTCTTAAAAGCCTTCTGCCATAAACAACTACAAATCTGGATATCAGAAAACTGTTTCATGCGGTGGAAATGGGCATGCCAGTCTGTGATTAGTGAGGAAAAAGACGTTGGTGAGTTCAGCCCACAATCATCCTGTTCTCTGCCTGGGGACAATTTCCTGCCTGCAGGTCAGAGTCCAAGCACACACAGTAGTCAGCGGGCAGAGATCAGTGTTTACAATGGCAGAAACAGGAAGGTAGCACTTCAGAAAGAAGAAACTTATGCGGACGAGAAGCTCTGAAAGTCCATGTGAAGGTACTTTTGAGCCCATTGCTGAGCGATAGGCTGTCAAGCACAGGATGAGGCCACCTCAGGCTGCTAAATAGTTGAGCGGAACAGATACATAAGAAGAATAACAGTCTAGAAGAAGTACGTTAGTAGAGGATATTGGAGTTCTGGCCCCGCCAGGTTGGCGATATCTTCTAAAATCCTCAATAATATTCACGGCATCCAGTTTGAACACCAGAAAGCCTGGCCTTAGGAGTCAGAACCATGCCCTAGAAGAAAACCATAACAAAACCAAAAACTATTCTTTTTTTGTTATACCACTTTATTGAAGTATGAATGACATACAAAAAACTGTACACATTTAATATATTCAACTTGATGAGCCATGAGGCCTGCTTACATTTGAAGGTCAGAAAGAAAAGGAAAAGCCAGCACAGGAGGACCAAAAGGGCAAGGTCAATAGAATAGAAGGAAAACAGGAGAAGGTGGTGCCCTTGGGGTCAAAGGCTAAGACGGCACTAAAAAAAAAAAGGTTAACTCTGATGCTCTAGGAAGATCAATTAAGATGAAGATTGAGAATTAACTATTGGATTTGGCAAAACGGAGATCACTGATAAATTTTAAAAGAGCAATTTGAATGGAGAGGTGAGGAGAAAAGCCTGATTTAAGTGAGATAAAAAGAGAAGGAGAAGCTCTATTTAAACATAGGAGCTAACCACATTCATTTATTTTCTCTCACTCCCCAAGCCCACAACAATAACAAATGACATAAAAAGAATAATGCTATTAATTCATAAGGACAAAGAAAATGTGAGAAGGGATATAGAGGAGAAGAGAATTTAGCAAATATTTGGAAGAGAGAAAATTGACACGCTGGTTGTAGCTGACTTAGAAGAACTGGTGACACCCACTCACCTTATCCATTCCTCTTATGTGATTGCTATAAGGATTAACTTTTAATTTGCTAATGTCCATTAAATCATATGCAACCAAACACCACCACATTGGGGAACCAACACTACATAAAATGAGTAGTATATTACACCATCATTTATTACATGTGATGGTTTGTAAAAAGCTGAAACTAACCTAAATGTCTATCATTAGGAAATAGTCAATAACTATGCTGCATACATCCTAGAGAAAATTAGGATGACTTTTGAAAAGCAAAATGCACCTGTATTTACTGCTATGATGGGATATCCAAGATTTTTTTTTTAAATAAAGAGAGGTAGTTGCCAATAAGAGGACATTTTGACTAAGAAAAACAAAGCAAAAATAAGCTCTATATATGTGCATTTATGTGTGTATACATTTGTATGAATATAGCAATATTTTCAGATGAATACGCAAATAAATGGAAAAATCAATTAATTTGGTTACAGTTGGGGTAGAATAGAAATGATTACTAATTTACTACTTATAAATCTCTATGCTAGTTTACTACTACAGGAAGCGTGAATTCATTTTTTAAATTAAAAAGATCTAAGCTAGAGAGATTAATGGAAAGGGAGGCTGGAGAGAGAGAGAGAGATGCAACCATGACTTGGTGGCAAAGCCAAAACTAGAACGTGGGCCCCCTGTGCTTGTTCTTTGCACCTCCCCAGGTCTTCTCCTCTTAGTCAAGGAGACAAATCAACTCAAGCACAGGAGGAAGGTCACGGTAGAGCTTAGTCATTCAGCTTTCTGGACTGAATGGAAGAGGAAGGAATAGTTTATGTAAAGATATAATTGAAGTGATCATAGCTACAATGAGGTATGCCAGTGGACTATCAGAAATAAGATAAAAAATAGGTATCGAATGAACATTAAGGAAAAGAGGAGAAAATGCAGGCACTAATTACATGTTTAAAACTTTTCATTTTGAAAGCATATTCAGAACAAAGAGGCAAATATAAAAGGTCAGTTTAGAGGGCAAGAAATGCAGAGGAAGGCCAAGATTGACATGTGCGGTCCTGATAAGGAAGGAGAAGCTGGAGAGACTTCAGTGAGATAAAATGATGGCAACAGCTAGAAAGGAAATTTTAGATTAAAGCAAGACCGAATAAATTAAGAAAATGAGAAGGAAGCATGAAAGGGGATTACTTTATCTGTTGCTTTCGTATAAATATTCAGTACACACAAAAGCTAGAGTTTTAAGAGAGTAGAAGTTCTCCCTCTACCCTCAAGGAATAATCTGTTCCAGCTAAAGTGATCAGAAGGCCATATTTATAAAGTATTTTGACCCTTTCACCATGTGTTTGTTTTCCCAACTAAGCTCTAAGACTTTTTAATGCTGACACCATATGTCCATCATATTTGTGTCACCTATATCTAGAAAAGTAATAGGTGCATGCGTGTAGTAAGTTCTCAATAATTGTCTTTGCTAAATTGATTTTTGTTCTACTGTAGACTCCCGTTATATTAATTTGCATATTTCTACTTTTAAAAGAAAAATTCTCCAAAGCCTAAGATGTAACTTTGTAGAGAAGGAATTCAGGAAACAAGTCTATAGGTGCCAATATGTACTCTTCCTTTTAAAAACACGTATCTATTTAATATAAAAAGTACTTAGTTGTTTACATAGATATCTGGAAATGCCTACTTACATGTACATTTATGTCCATATATGTAAATATCACAAATATATAAAATAGAACTCTATTTTATCAATAAAAGTTGAAAATACTGTATATAAGTAAGAGTACTGATTAAGTCATTGCCATGTAAACGGGAGAAATCTTAATTTATTAAAAGAGATAGGAAAGGTTATTTTTTTGTTTTGTTTTCTTTGTGTCTCCTGACCCATTTACCCAAAGATATTTATTTATTAGGAAACTGGGAAGCCATGTCGCTACTGCTCCAGTGCTCCTTCACTTCTTTCTTTTCCCTCCTGCTCATCTCCACCCACCCACCTTTCCAGAGCCAGTGGAATCCTACAAGAACCAGAGAACAGGAATTGGAAGAACCGAGGGTACAGTGATCAATACACTCAAGGAGACGGAATCCCTCCGAGTAAAGCACTGAGCCACAGCGTTCCCTTCAGGATGGGGAGAATCAGGTGGTATAACCAGGAAAATATCCCACTGAACACACGTTAAATCAGTGTTTTCAAACTGTGTTCCTCGGAACATTTAGGAGCATATTTCTCAAAATAAAAGAACGCAGAGATCCATTTTAATGGGAGAAAACTTACTAAACCCTAGTGTCAACATTATTTTGTTATATTACAACCAGAACAGATAAGCATGGGAATCATGATATCACAATACATGTAAACTCTATAAGCTTATCGCACTTACACAATCACGGAAAAACAAAACACCATCCACTCCACACTTTGGGACATGGCTATACCATCCTGAGTTCGTAGACTCTGCTTCTTTCAATGGGATTAGCCTTCCAAGCAACAACTCTGGCGGGAGTTTGTGTTCTCTGCCGGTTCCACTTTGCCTGTGAAATTCAGAAACCAGTAATTAACCTCAGCGTCAAGCGTATCTAGCCCAACCTACAAAGACTGACTATATTCTAAAATGTGGAAGACAAGATATTTTTGCTTCTTTAAAGTCACTTACAACAGTGACACAAAGAAAAAATTAATAGCTCAAAGACATTCTTTGCAAAATATCACAAACCAAATCTGTTAGCAAACTTAGTCTAACTATTTTCCGCCTGGATGAGGACTGGGTAAGGGAGTAAACCACACTGAAGCTTAGAGGGCATCATACAAAATGAGGGTAAATTAACAACAATGCGAAGATTCACGGAAAGAGCACAAACATTAACATGAGTTGCCAGGGTCACGACTAGTAGAGAAAAGAAAAATGTGGCAAAATTCCCATTTCCAGGCAAAGTTAAGTGCACAGTGTTGAAAAGATGATAAATTGAAAATAAAAATAATTTCTAAACTAGTACATGAAATTAAAATAAATTTATTAAAATAAATGAAATCTCTGTAGTTCACATGCCAAAAGATAGAAAATAATGGAAAAGTTTGAAAATAGTAATTACTATATAAAAATAAAGTGAAAAAAGATACCTTACAATTGCTATCAATTGCTATCAATTATGCTATAGCTTATACTTTAAAGATACAAAATCATCTTACTACTCAATGACAGCCAATGAGATACCTATAAGAATAAATTACCAATTATCTCTCAGAAATAGTAATAAAAAGTTAAATAAAATGAAAGATATACCCCACTAGAATATCAGCTTCATGACTGTGAAAACTATATCTACAATGTTAACTGCTGTATTCCTCATGCGAACTTACACAGCAGGGACTTGGTAAAAATGTCCATTCTTACTAAAGCTTAAAATATGCATTTCCAATTAAAATATCAATCAAATACATCTCAGAAGATGATTAAATGATTATAAATTTCATCTCTATGAATAAATAGGTAAGAATGCTAAAATGTATCAAAGGAAGAAAAGTAATAGAAATCTTGATCTATGATGTATTAAAACATATCCTTTTATGAAATTACAAAAACTAAAATATCATGGTAGCAGTAGGATAATGAGCAGGCAAATTAATGAAATAGGACAAATGGAGATATACAAACGCATGCACTCATGTACACGTGCAACTGTATAATTTGAGAATTATTTCATAGATACTGCTCAGTACTAGGCTAAGGATTTATTTTAAAAAAAGAGGGTTTTTTTTAAGAATTTTTAAGGTCTTTGCCTTAAATAAATTTTGATTTAAAATAGAAAAATCAGGTTATTTTTTAAAGAGAAGAAAACACAAGTGATCTTTGAGTGGATAATATCATGTTAAGCATAACAGCAATGGCAAGTGTGGAAGACAATACAGAGGAAAGGACTGACATAGTTAACTGCTTCCTAATTAAAAGATCACGAATTTAAAAGACAAATGACAAAATGGGAAACGTGCTCATATCAACTATAAAAGAAATATTTACTATCCTTAATTAAGATCTCATGAAAATTTAAAAAGGAAGCCCTAAATTCATGGGTTTGATAATCAGTCTTTATATAGAACACTAAAAGCATGATATAAGAAAGAAAAATTGATAAATTAGACTTCATTAAAATTAAAACTTTTGATATGCAAAAGACACTTTTAGAACAAAAAGGTAAGTCAGACAGTGATAAAATATTTGCAAATCACATATATGACAAAGGACTTGTATCCTAAATATACAGAGAAAACACACACACTCAAAATAAACCCTAAGAAAACAAACAAATCATTTTAAAAGGTGGGCAAAAAATCTGGACAGACACCTCACCAAAGAAGATAAACATATGGCAAGTAAGCATATGAAAAGACGAGCAAAATCATTTAAGGCCTTCCCAGTGGCTCAGTGGCTAAGTTTGTGCACTCCACTTAGGCAGCCCAGAGTTCCCTGGTTGGGATCCTGGGTGCAGACCTACACACTGCTTATCAAGCCATGCTGTGGCAGACATCCCACATATAAAATAGAGGAAGATGGGCACAGATGTTAGCTCAGGGCCAATCTTCCTCAGCAAGAAGAGGAGGATTGGCAGCAGATGTTAGCTCAGGGCTGGTCTTCCTCAGGAAAAAAAAAAGACATAAACAAAATCATACATGATTAGGGACATGCAAATTACAACAAGATACTGCTACACACATTAGAATGGCTAAGATCCGAAAAACTGACTGGTGTGGATACGGAACAGTAGGAACTCTCATTCATTGCTCATGGGAATGCAAAATGCCACAGTCAACTGGAAGACAGTTTGGTAGTTTCTTTCAAAACTAAAAATAGTCTTACAATATGATCAACCATTCACACTACTAGGCATTCACTCAACTGATATAAAAACTTACATCCACACGAAATCTATATGTGAATGCTCATGACAGCTTTCTTCATAATCATCCAAAACCGGGGAAATTTTCTTTACAAATGGTCTTTAGATGTGAAAGGACAAACTGTGGTACATCCACACAATGGAATACTATTCAGTGATGAAAAGAAATGAGCTGTTAAGCTATGAGAAGACATGGATGAATGTCAAATGCATATTGCTCAATGAATAAAGTTTGGAAATGGCTAAATCTGCTTGATTCCATATATGTGACAATCTGGAAAAGGCAAAATTATGGTAATGGTAACGCAAATTTGATCAGTGGTTGCCAGAGATTTGGGGAGGACTGAAAAGACTGAATAAATGAAACACAGGGGATTTTGAGGGCGGTGAAACTGTTCAGTATAAGACCGTAGTACAGGACACACGACATTACACATTTGTTCAAACCACAAAGAGTGAACCTTAAAGTATACAAATTAAAAAATAGTAATAATTCAGGAGATCTGGTGATCCCAGAATGAAATATAGACTGTGACAAATGGTCTAAATGTATTGAAAATAACCTCACTGAAAGGGATGGGGGAAAAGCTGCTCTTCTAAGTAACTTGAAAGTGAGTGGAGTCTGTAGGACTAAAAGTAAAAGAAAGTGTACCTAAAGATTGCACTCTAGCTGATAAAGTCATTCTTCCTGGAAGTACAAGTTAACAACTCTGACACGGCTGTACGTGTGTACGGGAATTGAACAATTAAGTAAATGGATGAGGGGGACCAAAAGTGGGAATTTATGGATAAGTGTGGGGAGGCAATGAGGGTGATCCACGTGGTAATGGATTAGAACCAAAAACTTTAATATGAACTCCTTTTTAGTTTAATATCAACACAGACAGACACATATAGAAATGTTTATAGATATGTGTATATACAAAATTTAGTCTACACACATATATTTCCTTGCTCTGTCAGCTGAGACGGACTAGAAGCAATGCCACCCTACTAGTAATGAGCATACCCAGTGCCCAGATATTATTTTCTAATACAATTCCTTATAAAAGAACCAAAGATCCTTGGAGAAATAGCTGACTCTAGGGCTAGAGAAGGGAATAAAGATGATCCTGGAGCAATTTCTAGTGCTGGAACATAAGGCAATGCTAAACTCACATGCATGTGCACACACACAATGAAGGGGGTACGTCAAAGGGGCACGGTAGCCAACCTAAAAAGCTCCCAAAGGGCAAAGTTGTAACAATTTGAGCAATAAAAGAAAGTAGTCTTGAATTGTAACCCAAAGCATAAACAAATATCCATGAGTTCATAGTCATAAATTATTGAGGGAATAAATAAATA
The DNA here is from genome assembly GCF_041296265.1 of Equus caballus. Taxonomy (NCBI): domain Eukaryota; kingdom Metazoa; phylum Chordata; class Mammalia; order Perissodactyla; family Equidae; genus Equus; species Equus caballus. The sequence goes on along the minus strand of NC_091703.1, from coordinate 55,782,172 downwards.
GGGGAGAAAAGACAAATGCCCCTGGTAGAAAAATTCCAAGTAACTTCTGTAATTTCCTGCCCTCATGGCAGTGAAACATAGCTCCCTATTTCTTACGTGTGGCCTGAATTAGCTTCCTTCCGAAGACTATAAAAGAATACAAAGCACTAAAAGAAGTTCAAAATATTAACTTTGTAGTGAATAAATACAGCAAACATTACCTCTCTCTTAAAGATTACCATCAATAATGGGAAGCCATGGACAGCATACACCATTGACACAAAGTGTTGAGAATCACCTCTGTGATCTTCTTCCCCAAAACCCACAACCCCAGTCTAATCATGAGAGAAACATCAGACAAATCCTGATTGAGAGACATTCCACAAAATATATACACGGTGTTGCCCCAAACCTAAACTTTGGCTCTCATCAAAAGCAAGGAAATTCTGAAAAACTTTAATAGCCAGAACAAGTTAAGACATGGCAAATAAATGTAATTGTGGTATGTTGGATAAGATCCTGGAAGAGAAAAAAAATTCTGGTAAAAAGTAAGGAAATCTGAATAAAATATAGACTCTAGCTAATAACACTGCATCAACATTGGTAAATTAATTGTAACAAATATACCATGGGAACATCAAATGTTAACAATTGGGGAAACTCTGTGGGTATATGGAGACTCTGTACTAAATTTGTAAGGTAAGAGAGGAAATAGGGAAAAACATTTTGTAGGACCTGTGGGCATTTTAAGCAATTTCGCATTTACTCCAAGTAATATGGAAGCTATTAGAAGGCTTTGAGTTCAAGTATGACATCATCAGATGGATATTTTTAAAGAATCACTCTTACTGCTGTGTTGAGAAAAGACTCTTGGGGTGGGTAGCAATGATGGAAGCAGTGAGAACCGTTGGAAGGCTATCAGAATAATTGTACTGAGAGACAATGATGCTGCGACAATGTCAGATGGACCAGTGTACGGTATGAGAGAAAGTGAGAGGTCATGAATGACTTCAAAATTCTTGGCTTGAGACAGCCAGAAGGATGGAGGTGCCATCAACTAGGATGGAGAAGTCTCACAGTAAAGAAGATTTTGAGGGGAATATAAAGACATTAATAGGACTATTATTAAACTCTCAAGTGCCAAGTAGATAGCTGGATATTGGGTCTAAGGTTCAGGGAAGATCTCCAGGCTGGACACACCAATTTGGGAGTGCTTAACATATATGCATGGTGCAATCAGGGGTAAGAGACGCTGTGTCTACCAACGGATTTTAACTTCTTGAGCTCAAAATCTATGGCCCACTGCTTTTGTAACTATCAGTGTACATTGCATGTAGAAAATGCACCTCAGACTAAATTAAAGGGGTGGATCACAACTGTTCCTCAAGTAAGATTGACTCAATGACAATACATTTTTTCTGTATTTTAATTTTTCTTTGTCCATTTTAAGCGCCAGAGAGTATTCCTAGCCTCATTGGCACTGCCCTTTGTAGATAACAAGTATTTATCAGTTCTGGATGTGGTATGTGCCAGAGAGTCTGGAAAGGTTTTCTCAAAATTTGTTGAGCTTTGGACCAAGGAAAAAGGCCTTATCTCCAGCACTCTAGTTTACATTCAGGGGACACAAATGTCATTGCCCAAATTTCTCAGAATTCAGCTTTTTCCCTTCAGATTGTTATCAATGCGGAGGAAAGTTTTTAAAGGTATCATGTATTCCAGAGGAATAACGTCAACATTTAATTTCTCCTTTATTGCCCAAGAGGGCAAACTACTAACAATTACTGAGTGACTTGTAGTAACCATATATATTATTTATAGGTTAGCCAAGACTCAATTTATAGTCAAATATTTTATTGTGCATATAGCAAATTTCCTTCCTTGCCTTGCTGGCTGCAAGTGAGATTTAGTTGTGATCTGGCTGCAAGAAAAAAAATGTGGAGATTTTAGTATAAATATGTCATTGAAAAAGAGAGAGAAGGAGCCACATAAAAAGTGATTCTAAAAAAAAGTATACCGCAGATATAAGGAAACTTATTGCTTTGGGATGATTTTTTTTCAGGCAATAAACTGGGTCCACAATTCTGTTGCTGGTTAAAATGCAACACGCTTTTCAACATATTAACATACATAATTTTTAGAGCATAAACACAGTGGGTGCCATTCCTATTATCTGTCAACATTTGACTACCCCAAGCCAGCAAACAAGTATCACCAAGAGACAATAAATTTGCTATACAACTGAATGTTACTCTATTTTATTTAATACAGAGTATTTATATAAAGAAATCCATTTAAATCTATTATTTAGTTTTTAAAAATAAAATAAAAATAATATCTATTTAAATAAATGCTTTACATTTATTAGATATTTATTAGACATTTATTAAATGTCTATAAATAAATACTATATATTTAATTTACATAAATATTCAATTTATTTGTTATAATATTGTTATTTTATATACATATTTATTTAAATGGTAATACTAATGTCAAGGCTGAGTTTTAGATGTCATAGTGAATTTTGTAGGGGGTGCAAATCTTAATATAACAAAAGCCAACCCTTCTTTGTTGGTAATAATCTTTAACGCAACACGTTCTTTTGATGAGTATACTCACTCTGCTGCTTTAAACAAAGAGTCCACAAGATTTAATGTTTATGAAGCACTTAATGCCCTTTTCTATATCAGTACTAACAAAAAAAATTCTACAAAATACGTTTGCATCCAGGTGACAATACGAAGTACAATAAAGCACAGTGTTGTTAATTGGGCTTTCATTTCATGCCGGAGTGAAAAGGACAGAGCTCATGCGGTCAGGTCAGGACACTTTGTACATTGGTGGGGCCGGAGGGTTAGCTGTCTATGTGGATTCCATCGAGCAAACCTTTTTCCACCTATTTCACTCCGACTGACTAAATTTCCTCTTACTCAGGAGGCAGTGGGGACACACTTGTTAAGGAGCTGTGTAATTGTTTATTCATTCCATCTGCCGTCTTGTCACCTCCCTGGCTCATTGCAGCAACCGGAGCAAGATAATGAGTTTAGAGTACACCGGGAGCCGAGAAGGCTCAGCTCAGGGATACGGGAGGCTGATGAGGGCGAGTGCCCTTCACAAGCACTCTTCTCAAACAGGCTTTCGTCACCCTTTCTGTTCCTTGTTCTTCCACTCTGTCATTGACTTGGTTCTTGATGTTTATGAGTAGATTACATCAGACACCAATTTATTATACTAGATTACAGTCTAATACAGGTCTTCCAATTATGCTGGAATAGTTCCCGAAGAATATATTCCTTCCCATACAACTCTGCCCAGGATGCTGGTTTTTCTGACTAGAAAAACACTAAGGACGTTCAGCTGGCTTATATTTTCATTAAATGAACAGTGGAAGGCAAATATGAATAAATTAAAGAAAAACATGAACATGGCATGACCTAAAATTTCCAAAATTCAATAGTAAAAGGCTCTGTAAAAATCCAGTCTGGCTAGTATCAGTGAAAGATTCTAACACAACCAGAGGAAGCTATTCCTTCCAAATATCGCTGTGTCTGCCTTGGGCCAGTTAAAATATGAATAACCTCAGTACGAAATTTCAAAACTTTATAATGAAATACACGATATAGAAGACAGAAATCCATGATATGCACTCAGGATTGCTAATTGCTAAACAGTTTTGCACCTTTAATTTGCTTGAAAACTTAACATCATGGATACCATTCTTGCCCTTTAATATTCCAAAGGCACTGCTGACATTTTAATAGCTGTCAACAGCTGCTACAAATCTGCTCATCTCCAACTCAGAAAGCCATTCCCTCCAGCTCTTTCTAATTCTGAGGCTCTATATTCTAGCATGACCTTCCTGAACACACTATATCTGAGCACATAATCTGTGCAGGGTGTGTGATTCAAAGCCCACACAAGACAAACAACCAGCTCGAGATACTAAATGAGTTAATAATAATATTTGATTTATTCAACTTAAAGATGAGTAGAGAATTTTCTCAGAGCCTGTAACACCTTATTTTACAATATAAAAACTGTAATATGTGTTTAATGTGACAACTTTTCTAAAGTGACGTGCAATTTTACACCCAACTAACTGAGATTGGATATCAAGATATTTTAGGGGGCTGGCCTGGTGGCATAGTGGTTAAGTTCACGCACTCCACTCTGGTGCCCCGGGTTTTGCCAATTGGAATCTGGGGTGCAGACCTACACACCGCTCATGAAGTCACGCTGTGGCAGCATCCCACATAGAATAACTAGAAGGACTTACAACCAGGATATACAACTATGTACTGTGGCTTTGGGGAGAAAAAAAGATATTTTAAAAGTCAAATATGTAGACAAACTCATATGAATAACCAAATTTCATTTTCAGAAAACCTGAATATAGCCATTGCGAATATTATTCTGAAAATAAATTGTTTTAGTAACATATTGGTCATGGAAGAGGTGTTAAGTTCCAAGTTTTCTGAGAAAGAAATATTATTTTGATAATGTTGGATTCTTCTCTTTAAAATGATAGTTCAACAACTGATGTATATCAGTTCCCAAGGACACACCAATATATAAAAATACCATGTCCTTAAATATCTATTTTTCTGTTTTTGTTGGCAGTACCAATTGCCTTTTATTCTTAGATATGGGCAATAGAAATCTTCTTACAGGAAATTATATTAAGTAAAAACATTAATAATAAGTAGTAAAGTGTATCATTTTCTAACTCCTGCTAATTCCCTCTCTCTGTTTCAAGGATGAGGAGGCATTCTATAATCATTAACGCAACTCTATACATTACTGCCCTGGTTCATCATTATATTAATGTATTTCTTATTTACACTGCTAGATTGGAAGTTTCTGACGATCAGGGACCCCCTTTCATTTTTTTTAACAAAAAAAATGCTTTTGGAAATTGTCTCCTTTTTATTCCGTTGGCACCACCATGTATCCAGCTTTCCTCTAATATTTCTGCCTTTCAGCTGGTCTCCGCGTTTCCAGTCACTTCTCTCATTTAGTAGATCTACAGGATCCCAGTGAAGCCAAATTTCTTCTACAAATCTTGAATCTGAAAATGCCACTCTAGTTAAGAAGCTCTAATGGCTCTCCCAACAAACCATAAAGGAACTCCTTGGTATGACATGTAAGACCTTTTGCCGGTTGGTCTCTCTCTTGTTTTTGAGATTCAATTCTAAATCTTCCCCCAGCCTCTCCTTCACCCACACCAAGGATCCATCAGCCCTCAACAGCTCCTAGAATGATGTTATGAATACACCAGACCCTCATAAACATTTGCCCATGAACAAGGCATGTCTTTTGTTCTGTTTTCTTCTACTCACCTCTCACTTTGTTCCCATAAAAGATACTGCAGCTTTCCCCTCTGGAACTAGAAAATTTGATTAAGAAGCTAACATGGAAATATAATAAATATGAAAAAATACATAAAGTCCAAATTATTAAAACAGTGTGGTATGAACAGATGAATAAATAAAGCAAATAGGACAGAATAGACAGTACAAAAAAAGAAACTAGAAAACATGGAACTTTTTACATTAAAAGAAATTAACATCCCTGGGGCGGGCCTAGTGGCGCGGCGGTTGAGTTTGCGCACTCTGCTTCGGTGGCCTGGGGATTGCCGATTTGGATCCCAGGTGTGAACCTATGCACCCCTTATCAAGCCATGCTGTGGCAGGCATCCCACATATAAAGTAGAGGAAGATGGGCACAAATGTTAGCTCAGGACCAGTCTTCCTCAGCAAAAAGAGGAGGATTGGTGGCAAATGATAGCTCAGGGCTATTCTTCCTCAAAAAAAAAAGAAAAGAAAAGAAACTGACACCTCAATTAGTATGGAAATACAGACCTTTTTTTCCATTTACAATGCTTTAATTTTTCTCACCACAATATTAACATATTTGGAGAAATTCAAACACACACAAATTCGTTTTTATGTATACCTATTAAAATTCACTCTGAAATTAATATATGTACCATCTTCACTTAACTTAAAATAATCTCAAATTAAGAAATAAATAATTCGATGAGATAAGGAAGAAGAAAACACAGATCCACTACTGCTAGCAATCACCTCTTTAAAAAAATTTAATAGACTAATGTTAGAACAGTTAGAATTACAAAAGCATTCAGCAGAGAGTAGGGTTTCTATATGTGCTCTCTCCACACACATGGTTTCCCTTATTACTAAGATCTTACGTTTATATGACACATTTGTTCCAACTGATGAGACAACATTGATATTATTATTAACTAATGCCTATAGTTTATTTAGATTTCCTTAGTTTTTACTTAAATTTGTTTTTGTATTCCAGGATCCCATCCCATTACATTTAGTAATGATGTCTCCTTAAGCTCCTCTTGGCTGTGACAGTTTCTTGGACTTTTCTTGTTTTTGATGACCTTGACAGTTTGGGTCAGATATATTGCAAAATGTCCTTCTACCTGTCTGTCCAGAGAAAGAAAGAATAATTCCATCTGGATTAGATCATAGTGCACTCAGTAGGATATATGCTAAGATCAAAAAGAAATATATCAAAATCATATTTTAGGTTTTTTGTCATTTTCTAGTAATAATTACATTATTATTTTGAAATTATTATACAAATATTGTAAAATAAAGCAAAGGACTATGTTAATGATGAACTATACACTTTTAAAAGTTGAGATGCTGTATTCTTAAATATGAATTGGCAATGTCAATATAAACTCACAATATTTTTATTTTTTTAAAAACACATATTTCTTGGATTTCAGTTTCTGACCATGATGGAGTAACAGGAATTACATCCATCCTCCCACCTTTTAAACAGCTAGAAAATTGAATATATGAAACAATAATTTTTAGGTTTTGGACAACAGGAAGCACAGGATTGTGATCCCTGAGAGAGGGAAGAAATGAAATTCTCGCAATGGCGCCTCAGCCTATGCCTGGAGGCAGTTTCCAGGCCATGGAGTGGAGCAGAGGAACCCACGTAGAGTGCAGCAGTCTCACTGAATTGAGGAGACAGAAATTCAGTTTCAGAAAGTCCAAGGCAGCTAGAATTTATAAGGCAGAATAGCAGAAGAGGAAGCCACACAGAGAAGAGTTTCGGGTTCTTTGCCTGAGTCATAATGTGTGCATGCATGAGAGGAAATCACCCAAGATCATGTCAGAACCACCTGAAATCAGTCGGACAAAGGGTGCCGGGGACAGTTCCTGTAGGCAGTGGTAAGTCATAGCAGGCTTCCAACTGAGGAATGAAAACAATTGATGTTGAAAACTAGGAAGCTCACTCTAATAATAATATGGAGGACAGCACAGCGAAATAACTAGATTAGAGGAGGGAAAAAGTTCGAACATAGTGAGATGAGAAGAACATGGAACACTGGTGAACCAGTGCAGGTGAGAGAGGATTTAGAGCCAATCTAAGCAGTGGCTGTGAGAATAGAGCAGAAGGGTCGGATGTGATAACGTTAAAGAATTGACATTGACAATACTTGTTCACAAATTGAACATCAAGTGATGAAGAAAAGGAGGACTCTAGAACAGCCTCCACAAATCTAATATGGGTGTCAAGAGGGATGGTGATGATATTCACCAAGAATTATACATGGGGAGAATCAGAACTGAGGAATAATAGTAAGTACAGTTTCAGCTATTTTTAGTTTGAGGTCTCCAAAGTTTGGCATTTAGATGCAAAGATCTAGCACAAAGTTATATGTTGGTGCTAGAACTGAGGGAAAATTGTTCAACTGTAGAGCCTCATTATAAATCATTAGCTAGAAGTGGAAGTAAGTCTGATGAAGTTTGATGAGGAAGCCTGTTCTACAAGCAATTTCTCAAAAGGGTCAGTCACACTGAGAAAAGAGAATGTATGTTTCACAAGCACTAGGAATTGTCAAAGATTCTTCCCTCCTCAAAGAAACGTTAGAATGGAAAAGGCAAGGTGATAGGTCTGAGAGTGAATGGCACCCGGGGAGGGGACGGGACCTTAGAGCTGAGGGATGGAACCTCTGCAACCCCTGCCTGGTCTCAGCCAGCCCCAGGCCCATGCGACCTCTTCTCCCGGCACTGCGGAGTGCACTGCTTGGCCTCACCCCTGCACCCTCCTCCTCCTCTTCCTGCCATGGCAGGGTTAGAAAGGGACAGATTTCAAAACCCTTGCAGCAGTTTTGGTGGGCGCTGCAGTTGGTTTCCATTTGGAAAATCCCCTCGCTTCAGGGTAGTCTTAGGAGCTTAGGACGTGAACTGCTGCTCTTCCTGCCCCTGCCTTGCTCATTTGCGGGCAATTCCTGCCAGGGGACTAGTTCTCCACAGAAGGGCCTGAAAGCTGAAGGGGAGTTAACAGCCCAAGGTGACACTGGTATGAGGAAGGGAATTGGAAGTGAATAATCAAGGACGGTTCTGTGTTTTTGACATCTTCCTTGTGAACTTACTAGAAAGCAGATTCAGAAATTAAGAAAAAAAGATTCCGGAATAAATGAAGCATCACTCTATATACACATATATACAATCGCCCCTCATCGTCCCTCAGTATCCAAGGGGGATTGTTTCCAGGATTCCTCGGATACCAAAATCTGAGATGCTCAAGTCCCTTATGTAAAATGGCAGAGTATTTGCTTATAACCTACCTCATATCCTCCCATATACTTCTCATCTCTAGATTACTTATAATATCTAATACTATGTAGATAGTTGTTATACTATATTGTTTAGGGTATGCTGACAAGGAAAAAGAGTCTGTACACATTCAGTAGCACAGAGGCCACCATTGTAGGCCTTTCCATCTGCTGTTGGTTGAATCTGAGGACATGGAACTCCGGGGAGCTGATAGAGAGCAGACTGTACATATGTTTATACTTACATGCATGCACACGCATGTAAATGATAAATGAAGACCAAATGACTATGTTTAATTTATTTACATTGTTTAACATGACAAACAACTATAGTCCTAGTAATTTCTCACTAAAAACATTCAACTTCGTCTATGATAGCTCCCTTTTCTAATTCTGCCATGGAGACACTCTGTTCTAAAAGTAACGCAAGTTAATGTAACCTATAAATATTTTTATAGAAATTTCGGTTTCCAGTAAGATTTCTTTATTATAAAATCCCCTGGAATCACCTAACTCTCTTTTATGGCACTTACCTCTCTGTAATTTTACTTTTAAAAATATTATTTATTAATGTCTGTCTCTCCCACTACACCATAAGCTCCACGAGAACAAGACTGTGTCTGCTTTTATGCACCGTATTTCCCAAACTCAAAGCATGTGAACTGGCACAATGTTAGTGCTCAGTGAGTGTTAGTGAGTGAATAAATGAACTTTTCAAGAATGCATTCATTCCATTATTGGTTGAGTAGAAAGATCTAAAAAAGTTACATTCCTATAGTCCAGTTTTAGAATTACGTTTAACATTTAGCCACATGCCAATTTGTGATAAGCAAAATGCCACTATTCAAATTTATCTTTCAGCCCAATGGTATCTGCCACCTACAAGAGAATTCTCCTTATTTTTCTTTATCATGAAGCATTTCTTTAACTAAACCTAATGCTCTACCGTTTTTATCACTGGTACCATTTGTCAGTACTGAGGTGGTGTGTGGAGAGACAAGATAAGGCGCTGGCTGGTCTGCTGAATCGTAAGAAGAAATCTTAATATCAGGGCTGGAACCCATATCGTATCCTGTGCTTTAAGATATTAATAATGATAATGATCACAATGTTTATTAATTCCTTCCTGTGTCAGGCATGACATTGAATGATTTATGTATGTTTTTAAAATTAATCCTACAAAAAGCACTGCAATTACAGTTGAGTAGGAGAGATTAAGTAACTGTTCAAGGTCAGACAGCTAACAAATTGCTGCCTTCATCCACACTCACCTCTGTTTGACTCCAAAGCTCTTGCTTTTAACATCTTGTTCCGGGCACCAATTTGAAAAAACACATGGGATACTGAACACTGTAAGGCTTTTATTCTGAGACAAGGCCCTAAATTATGTAGATTTTTTTATGCTTTATGCCATTCACTCACTAATACGAACAATGGTTTCTTCTTGTATCCTGGGTTAAATCTGAACTCATCCTGGAGATTAAAGTCTGCTCTGACTTCACCTGCTCGACAGCACTCCTCCCTCAGCAGTCATGTTTCTCTCCTGAATTTCCTGGAACATCCCAGCTCATCTCCAATTATGCTTTTACAATGTGGCAATATATTGCTCTTCCCTTTCAAAGACAAGTTCATGCTTCTTCAAGCACAGATGTGACTCACCTCATTCAGGAATCCCTGACTAACATCGCTCCACAATCATCTTCCCTTTCCCTTTCTTTTACTTCTCTCAGCATTTCTGAAAATAACCTGTGCCTCACTCTCAGGCAATTCATTCCCTTTTACTTATTCATTTATTTTCTCATTCTCTCTCTCTATTTATTGAGCACCTATTTTATACCTGCTAGTGATACAGATGCTGTTGAATGGAGCGGCGAGCAAGAAAATGAGATCCCCTTTGCTTGTGAAACATACAAAGTGATCTGATCCAGAGTACCTGGATGGCTGGTTTAGACTGGGTGTTGGGAAAACCTTGATGAGGAGGGCATGTTTGAACTCAGACATGAATACCAAGGAGAAACCAATCTGTGCAAATGTAGAGACAAAGTATTTCAGATGTCAATTATAAACATTAAAATAAGGAGGAGCTTTGCATGTTTGTGATACATCCAGAGACCCCTATGGCTGGAAAACAGTTAGTGGGAAAAATCAGTGGTGGAAGATAAGGTTAGAGATAGAAGCAATAGCGAGGAGTTTTTATTTCATTACAGTGGAAGGCATTGGAGGATTTTAGAAAGGGAAGAAGTAAGACCTAATTTCTCTTTTAGAAAAATCATGAGGGCTGCTAAGTAGAGAATGGCTTATATAGAATCAAAAATGGAGGAGGAAAGACTCCAAGGGAAAGTGGTTTTCGATTTTCAGCAAACAATGAAGGTGGCAAGAAGAGACACGTTAGCAACGCGTAGTGAAGGAACGAGCAACATGCCTTGATACTGAATTTAATAAGACCTTGTTCTTGCACAACTGGTTGGATAAACAGGTTATTTAGAGACTTGGAGAAAAGACTGAGGGGTAACTAGATGGGGGCCAAAAACAAGAGTCCCAATTTGACCTTGATAGGTTTGACACACCTGTTAGACGTCAAACTAGAGAGAAGAAGTAGAAAGTAGGATACAAGAGTCTAGGATTCAGAAAAGCAGTCAAGGCTAGAGAAATAAATTTAGGAGACATCAGCAATTGGCTGGCAATTGAAGCCATGGGACCTGATACTGGGAGGGAACAAATGTAGTGAATCCAGTAGAGGGCTCATAAAATAGAATTTCTCAATTTTCTGTTTTAACATTTTAATTTTTATCTATTTTTAATTATTTCAAAAGACCTATGTGTGATATGCAGTGATGGTTAATTTTGTTCCGCGTATGTACATCTACTCTTCAGCTGCTCTATAAACTCTCAAGGGAGGTGATCTGTATTTATTCATTTTGGTATTGTCCACTGTGCCCTGTTTTAATGAAAAGCTGAACTGAAATGAATTAAAGTGAAGTGAAATGAGTCAACAGAATCAGAGAACTTTTGTGAGTCATTTAATGAGAGCATTTTCCATTTTTATTTTTAAACCAAATTGAAAAAAATAATAGGTTTTACATTCTAAGATGTCACTGCTTCTGCTTGGTTTGAAAGAAAATATTTTCCCTGTTTTGAATCATTCTTCTCAATTTCATACAAGGACATTTACATAAAGAATTCTGTGATGAAAATCCTTTCCTGACTGTTCTTACTTACAAAATCAGCCTTTCACCATGTCTGTAAATACTTGGGATGAGGCAGCATAAGATTATTAGCCTGAGTTCCACCACATGTAGACCCTGAGCTAAAATTTGAGTGGAAGTAGTTTTTTTGGGAGGCACACTCAAGAAATATGGGGGAGTGAAGAAGTGAGACAAGAAAGGGAAAGAGGAGATTAACTGCTGTATTGTCAGGAAAATTCCTACTGTGGGCAGCTACAGCTTGATCTTTCTGGGGAATCTGAGGAGCAAGTGTAGAATATAGAGCTCAGAACTGGGAGAGCTCCTGTTGGCTGGCTTCTCCCAGAACCCTTAAGCTCCCAGCCCTCCCTCAGTGCTGGGTTCAAGCTTAGTGGGCTCCTGTCAGATAGAGCCTCCAAGCAAATAATATTGGACACTGGAAGGTGGAAATTAGGGTATCATGTGCTGAAAGGTTAAGTGTGAAGGGACGTGTATGAGGCACTGACCCTATTTGCTACAAGGATATATTATAGGGGCTCACAGCAATCTGATTAAATAAGATTTTAAAGAGCCAACTGACCTTGGCATACTAAAAAGTTCCCTTTACAACTTTGTCTGCAAAAAGCAGTCTGGGGTAGTGGTCTTATAAAACTAAATAGGAATTGGTTCCTGTAAGTCATGTTTTTAAGCCTCTTTAAGCAAATAATAATGAGAGAGAAAGAATATTTATGGTTATGAAATCATAACCTGAGATTTGAATTTAAAATAAAAAGGAAGGCAAATCATCCATCTGGCCATATATGCAGCCATATATTTCTTTATTTCAAGAGGTAGGGATGTTAGAAGAGTCATGTGTAAGAAAAATAAATAAGTTAGGGGCAGGCCCTGTGGCTGAGGGGTTAAGCTCGGGCACTCCACTTCAACAGCCCAGGGTTTCACCAGTTCGGATCCTGGGCGAGGACTTAGCACCGTTCATCAAGCCATGCTTGATGAACCAGAAGGGGCTGCAACTAGAATATACAACTATGTAGTGGAGGGGGCTTTGGGGAGAAGAAAAAAAGCCCTCATTTTCTTTGGATATAAACCCAGAAGTAGAATTGCCGGATCATATGTAGTTCTATTTTTAACTTTTTGAGGAACTTCCGTATTTTACTTGTTTACTTCCGTACTGTTTTCCATAGTGGCTGAACCAATCTACAGTGCTAGATTTTTTTTTTAAATCTCAAAGATGACATTGGGATCGCAAGAATAACGTGATTTAATAACTTTAGAAAGATTCATTGATCTGATTTATGGATTGTATTCAAAGGAGGAGGAACTTAAAAGTTGCTAAGAGACTGGATCTTAAATGTTCCCACCACACACACACACAAAATTATATGTGATGCAATGGAAATATTAAGTAATCAGTGGTGATCATACCGTAACATATAAATGTCTTCAATCAACACTTCATACACTTTAAACTTACGTGGTTTAAATTTTACATATATCTCAATTTTAAAAAGAGGCAAAAAAAGAGAACAGAATTAATATTATTAGTAGAATAGATTAGTTCTTACTGTGGTGTTATGTCTCAATATGCCTCTCGTTTTAATGGTTTGCTTCTACTGGAGGAACAGGGCATGCTAGTGATTAAATGTAAGAATGGATTTTCTTTCTAGCTTCATTATTTTACTACAGCTTAAATAACTCTGATTATACATTATTTTTCACATTTGCATAATGATTTTAAAACCTATATAGCATATGAAAAGACTTTTTGTGAAAATTTTTAATTTTAAGAAAAAAAGGTGTTAAATATGAGTCATTTACCTCAATTATTTAGGAAATAGATGATCTATTTAATTGAATGTTCTGAAACATTGATAAAAATCATGGATACAATGCACAAAACAACTTTAAAAAATAGTGAAAATGTTTAATACCTATATAATGAGCGTAATTGAATCATTCTTTGATAATTTAAAAGGAAGTTCAGAACTAATAATGTTATAAATCATCATTGTAACATCTTATTTAAAAAATTAATAGACTTTTAATTTTGAGCAGTGTTAAGTTTGCAGAAAAATTGAGCAGAAAATAGAGAGTTCTCATCCATCCCCTCTACTCGCCTTCCCCAATTTCTCCTATTTTAACAGCTTGCATTAGTGTGGTGTATTCCTTACAATTGATGAGCCAATATTGACACATGATTAGTACCTGAAGTCCAGATTTTACATCAGGGTAGACTTTTTCTGCTGCAGATTCTATGGGTTTTGACAACTGTATTACGCCATGTATCCATCATTAGAGCATTATACAGAATAGTTTTACGGCCCTAAAATTTCTCAGTCTTCCATCTGTCCCCGTCCACCTCCTCCCTCCAGGAGTCCTTGGCAACCACAGATCATTTTACTCTCTCCATGGTTTTTGCCTTCCCCAGAATGTTTTATTGTTGGAATCTATATTATGTAGCCTTTTCAGATTAGCTTCTTTCACAGTATCTTTTCATGGCTCAATAGCTTTTTATTTTTTATTGCTGAATAATTTCCATTTTATGGATGTATGAGGGTGTGAAATGTTTATAACTCACATGATGAAGCTTTCTGGGAAGAAGAGGGTAGACTCCCAACTGGGCCCAAAAATAGCTTGAAAGAGCAGGAAAAGGAGACTGGCTTGACTTTTATGGTGATTCGGGGGTGGAGTTAAGGCCAGGGTTCCTGAAGATGGTGTGAACTTCCCACCAGAGCCAAAGGAGGGAGCATCCAGGCTTTCTTATCAGATTTCCTCGACATAGGGCAGAAGGCAAATAGGGAGTGGCAGGGCTTGAAAGCTGCCAGCAGTCAGCAAAAATGGAGTCCAATCCTTTATTACAAAAAGAAACTGAGGCTCAGTGTAGATAGCTTATAAATTGCAGACCTAGGATCAAAACTCAGGCAGCTGCTTCCAACATTCATGCCCTTAACCAGGATACAATTTTTTTGATCATAAAAGCATCACCTGATTATAGTGGAAAATATGGAATGTATAAATAAATTGGGAAGAGAAAATAAAAATTACTCTTATTTACACCACTCATGGAAAATGACAATCATATTTAGTTTCTACATTGTCCTTTAAGAGTTATCCTATCTTAATACTCTGTAAGCTGCTTTGAATATTCCTAAATTAAATATCATATATTGACATTTTTCAAAGAATTAAATATTCCCCAAAGTGGTAGACAGAATTCTAAGAAGGCCCTAAATATCCCCAGCCCTCGGTGTTAGTCTTGTGTTGTCCTCTCCCCTTGAGTGTGGGCAGAACTTGTGACTTGATTCTAATTAATAGAATATGACAAAGGTGATGGGATGTCACTCCCATAATTATGTTTCTTTATATAACAAGGTGTAGTATTCTATAGATGTAATTAAGGTCTCTTAAGTTCACCAAAATGGATATTGCCCAGGGTAGGCATGATGTAACTGGGTGAGCTCTTTTAAAAAAGGCCTTCGCCTTCCCTGAAGAGAGACACTTTTCTGCAGGTCGTGAAGAAGTAAGCTGCCACCTTGTGAGAAGGCCTGTAGGAGGGCCACGTGGCAAGGAATCGCAACTGGCTTCTAGGAGCAGAGAGTGAACCCTGGCTGACAGTCAACAAGAAAACAGAGAGATCAGTCCTATTATCACAAACAACTGAATTCTGCCAATAACCACATGAGCTTGGAAGAGGACACTGCGAATGGAACACGGCCCAGATAACACCTGCATTGCAGCCTTGTGATCCTCTAAAAAGAGATCCAGTCAAGCCGTGCCTGGACTCCTGACCCACGGAAACTATGAGACGATAAATAAATGTTGTTGTCAGCCTCCGAGTCCGTGGTTCTGTGGTAATTTGTTATCTAGCAATCACAAAGTAGTACCTCTAAATATGTAGTTTCAAATTGTGGCACAAAATTGTATCAGATGGATTATCTTTAAATTATTTAAGTGTTTTCTATGTAAATCTGTCTAAATTTATGATTTTTTCCTTTGCTATAAATTTAAAGTCGATCTACAGAGTAAAATGCACACGTGATTTTTTGCTTCGTTAAATTCATGACACCTTATTTTAGTAATACAATTCAATTATCCACTGCTTGCAGTCTTGATGGGACTGTCCATCTATGTACCCAGTCTTTGCCTGATGAGAAGAGAGTAACATGAGTTAACAAGACCAACCAGACTCTTTCCCTATAATGTGAATCTCAAGAAGAGTGGCATTGAAAATCAATGGATCTGATTCATGCTGTGGTAACAGCCTGATGAGACTTCTTGTGATTCCCTCCTAACTAGATTCCCATGTGTTCTGTTTCATATTCTTTCTTAGGCCTCATTGTTCAACTCCTTCTTTGATTCTGTGAGTGTAAACTCATATCCTTCCTATCAATCTATCCATCTATCTATCTATCTATCCAAACACACACACAGAATCAATCCTCATTATTTATGGATTCCACTTATGTGAATTTACCTACTTACTAGAATTCATATGCAACCTCCAAATTAATGCTCCCCGAGCTTTTGTGGTCATCCACACACACATACAGAGTGTTGAAAACTTTGAGTGGCCCAACACACACATTCCCAGCTGAGGTCAAACAAGGAAACACTCTGCCTTCTTGTTTCAGCTTTTATGCTGTAAACAAGTGTCCCTTTCACAGACTATATAAATGTCATGTTTTTGCATTTTTCATTTTTGGGGTGATTTTTCTGTTTAAAATAACTTCCAGCCATTAAGTTGAAGTATTTTCTAGTGTTCCTAAGTACAAGAAGGCTGTGATATACCTTATGGAGAAAGTGCCTGTGTTAGATAAACTGTTCAGGCATGAGTTACAGTATTGTTGGCTACGAGTTCAAAGTTAGTGAATCAGTAATATAGGGCATCCAGAAAAAGGAAGAGAAAATTTGCTGTTCTGTATGTGAGGCTTCTCCAGATAGTGCTAAAGTAACATCTATAGTATGTGATCAAATTATAGAAAAGACAGAAATGTAGTTAAATTTGTGGATTCAGGAGATGATCACAGATTTTTTAAAAAGCACAGTGGTCAGCCTTGTGTGAGGCTGAAAACCAAAGAAAGGTATGCTAATTTTTGTGTATTGTGTATAACAATGGTCTACTTTCATTCTTTTGCATGTGGCTGTCCAGTTTTCCCAACACTATTTATTGAAATGATTTTCCTTTCTCCAATGTGTGTTCTTGGCTCCTTTGTCAAAAATTAGCTGTCCATAGAAGTGTGGGTTTATGTCTGGGCTTACGATTCTGTTCCACTGATCTGTCTGTCTTTTTCTGCCAGTACCATGGGTTTTTATTACAATAGCTTTGTAGTATATTTTGAAATCAGGGAGTGATACCTCCAGCTTTGTTCTTTTTCTCAGGATTGCTTTGGCTATTCGGGGTCTTTTGTTGTTCCATATAAATTTTAGGATTCTTTGCTCTATTTCCTTGAAAAACATCATTGGGATTCTGATTGAGATTGCAATGAATCTGTAGATTGCTTTAGGTAATATGGACATTTTAACTATGGGTATAATGCTAAGCGAACTAAGTCAGAAGGAGAAAGACAATTACCGTATGACTTCACTAATATGTGGAAGATAAACAAACAAACAAACACACAGATATGGAGAACAGATTGGCGGTTACCAGAGGGGAAGGGCGAAAGAGGTAAAGGGACACGTGTATGGTGACAGATGGCAACTTGACTTTTGGTGGTGAACACAATGCAGTCTATACAGAACTAAAAATGTAACGATGTGCACCTGAAATTTATATAATGCTGTAAACCAAGGTGACCTCAATTTAAAAAAAAAATTTATGATCACATTACCCAGAGTCAGGAAAATGTTAAACCCTTCTCAGCTAGTGCTGGCTGGCTCACACGTTTGAAAAGGCGATGACTGTGTGAGAAATGTTAAAGTGGCAGGCAGAGCAATTAAAAAATACTTGGTAAATGTTATACAGGAAAAGCGTCCTGTGGAAGAGCAGGTTTTCAACACTCATGAGACTAGCTTGCTTTACAAGGACATTGGTAAACTGACATATAGTGCAGATAGCATTTCAGTTGACAAAAAAATTTAACATCACTGCCATAAATAACTAGAATCGACTGAGTGTGTATGTGTATTATTGATTGATTGATGGATGGATGGATAACATATATAATGTGTATATGCGCATTTTATATACACGCAAATACAAACCAGATACAAATACAAAGAATCCTATGAATATACCAAATAAGAGGCTCAACTTTAATCACTCTCAACATAGCTAGCCAAAGCTGTACTTCAGAAAGGAAGGAGAGATGAAGACTTTCTTAAACAAAAAAAAGTCAAGGGAGTATACCACCAATAGATCTGCCTTACAAGAAATGCTAAGGAGAATTCTTCAAGCTGAAATGAAAGAACACTAATTATCAAAGTAAAAACATATGAGCGTATAAAACCCACCAGTAAAGGTAAATAGTCAAAGTTAGAACTCTCTAATATTGTAATGGTGGTGCATGAAACATTTCAATGCTAGTGTAAAAGTAAAATAACAAATATATTAAATATAACTATACTGGTTTTTGTTTCCTCAAGTAAGAAACTGGAAGTCACCATTCCATCCTAACGATAAGTAAAAGCTGAACGGACTGAAAAGTCAACAATTCTTCTTGGATCCATAAGAGAGAGGAGAACACAGGGCAAACTGCTGTATCCCAGATGGAAGAGACAGACAGGGAAACAGAGAGAGTCACGGCTTTCCAGAGCAGAGACTCAGGAGCAGAAACAACCCCTGGGAGCCAGTGCTGGTGGAGGAAAACCTGAACTGTAACTGACAAATTGCTGGAGGTTCAATGTGGACAAATCTAAGAGTTAGAACCTCTATAGGGACCCAGTCATAAGGAGGCTTCTACAATATATGATTTATCTCCAGTGGCTCAAACGGATTCCCACAGCAAAGATCAAGAAAAATCTCCCTGGGGCTTCTGGCAGGAGGAGAGGAAAAGGAATCATTTTAAAATATACCAGAGCATTCCATCCTTCTCAGCAAGGCCTGCCTCAAAGGAAATTACTTTAAAGGAACCTACCCTGCTGGGGTATTATCAGAGCACAATTGACCTGGGTAAGGAAAATACCCAGCTGCAGCCAGCTCAAGACTTCCAAGTGGGAGAACAGACATACTTAACTCCAGTACACACTAGCCATCTTGTCCTACCTAGGTGGGAGTTAAAAACTGAGAAACATTGTGAAGTTCACAGTCCATACATATAGGCTCACTAAAAGACTGGGACATGATCTTAGGATGATAGAATATGTCGCCTTTGCTCACACCTCAACACCACATTACTAAACGCCTATTTACAGCAGTTTCTTTTACCTAGTACCTCATGTTCCCTATCAAAAAATATTACAAGCCATAGCAAAAGGTAAAAACCAGTTTGAAGAGACAGAGCAAGCATCAGAACCAGACACAGCAGGGATGTTAGAATGATCATTCCAGAGATTTAAAATGATTACGATTAACATTCTAAGGGCTCTGATATCTAATGTAGACTGCATGCAAAAACAAATGGGCAATGTAAACAGGGAGATGAAGATCCTAAGAAAGAACCAAAAAGAAATACTAGAAATAAAGAACACTGTAACAGAAGTGAAGAATGTCTTTGATGAGCTTATTAGAAGACTGACATGGCTAAGGAATGAATCTCTGAGCTAGAGAATATGCCAACAAAATCCTAGAAAACTGAAAAGTAAAGAAAACAAAGACCTAAAAAAAAATAACAGGGGTCAGCCCCATGGCCTAGTGATTAGTTCGGCATGCTCTGCTTCAGCGGCCTGCAGTTCTCAGGTTCAGATCCCAGGTACAGACCTACACCACTCATCAGCCACACTGTGGTGGCAACCCACATAAAAAATAGAGGAAGATTGGTATGGATGTTAGCTCAGGGCTAATCTTTCTCAGGGGAAAAAAAAAAAGAACAGAATATCCAAGGCCTGTGGAATAACTACAGAAATGTAATATGTGTGTAGTGAGAATACTAGAAGGAGAAGAAAAAGAGGAAGGAACAGAAGAAATATTTGAAACAATAATTACTGGGAATTCTCCCAAATTAATGTGAGCAACCAAACCATAGAACTGGGAAATTTAGAAAAACACCAAGTAGGATAAATGCCAACAAAACTACACTTCAGCATATCATTTTCAAATGACGGAAAATCAAACATAAAGAAAAAAACTCCTGAAAGAAGCCAGGAAAAAAACCATACAACTTTATCTACAGAGGAACAAAGATAAGAATTACATCTGATTTTTCTTCACAAATCATGAAAGCAAGAAAGGAGCAGAGTGAAATATTTAAAGTATTGGGAGAAAAACACCACCAACTTAGAAGTCTGTACCCTATAAAATTATCCTCCAAAATTAAAGGAGAAATAAAGACTTTCTCAAATAGAATGTGAGAAAATTTGTTGCCAGTATATTTGCCGGGTGGGAAATGTTAAAAGAAGTTTATAAGACAGAATAAAAATGATAAAGATGAGAAACAAGGATCTACATAAAGAAAAGGAGAACACTGAGGAAGGAATTGGTAAAAATGAAATAAAAACTTTTTAATTTTCTTTTTCTTCATTGATCTAAAAGATAAGAGTTTTTCAAAATAATAGAAAAAATTTATTTGATTATATATGCTTATGTGAATAAAATATATACATAAATGTATGTATACTTAGTATAAATAAAATGAATGACAGGAATGATACAAGTGATAATACGAAAGCATTAGGATTATTTTGTTATTATAAAGTACTCACACTATCCATGAAGTGTTATAGTGTTATCCAAAAGTGGACCTGGATTAGTTGTAAATGTACATGGCAAACTCTAGGGCAACCATTAGGAAAAGTTGAAAAAAGAAATATAATTGGCATGTTAAAGAAGGAGAGAAAATGGTTGCACATAAAATCCTGAATTAAAACCACAAATGAGAGAAAAATAGGAACAAATAACATGGACAACAAACCGAAAACAGTGAAGAATACGGTAGATATTAAGCCAACTATATCAATCACCACTTTGAATGTCAATGGTCCAAATGTACCAATTAAAAGACAGAGGGTGTCAGAGTGGATCAGAAAACATGACCCAAATATATGTTGTCTACAAGAAATCCCCTTTAAGTATAAAGACACATATAGATTAGAAGTAAATACATGGAGAAAAATATACCATGCTAACACTCAAAAGAAAGCAAGAGTAACTATATAAATTTCAGAAAGAGCAGACTTTAAAGCAAGGAAAGTTATCAGGGATAAAGAAGGGCATTGCATAATGATAAAGGGGTCAATTATCCAAAAAGAGGTAAGAGTTCTTAATGTATATGCACCCAACAACAGTGTCAAATTACATGAGGCAAAAAGTGATAGAACTGCAAGGATAAATAGCTAAATCCACTATCACAGTTGGAGACATCCACACCACTCTCTCGGAAATAGATTGGTTCAGTAGCAGAAAATCAGTAAGTAAGTTAAACTCAACAACACCATCAATCAACTGGATATAATTGACATCTATAGATTACTTCATCCAACAACAGCAGAGTACACGTTTTTCTCAAGCTCACATGAAACATTCACCAAGATAAACCACATTATGGACCATAAAACACATCTTAACAAATCTTAAAGAATAGAAATTATACAATGTCTCCTTTTTTATTATAATGAAACTAAACTAGAAACCAATAAAGGAAACATAACTGGAAAATTCCCATATATTTGCAGATTAAACTACATACTTCTAAGTAACACATGAGTCAAAGAACAAATCTCAAGAAATCTTTTTAAATATTTTGAAATAAATTAAAGTGAAAACACAACTTAAAATTGATAGGATGCAGCAAAAACAGTGCTTAGTTGGGAGTTTATAGCATTGAATGCATATATTAGAAAAGAAGAAAGATCTAAAATCAGTTATCTAAGTTTCCACCTCAGGAAATTAGAAAATTTAGAGGAAATTAAATCCAAAGTCAGTATAAGAAAAGGAATAATAAGAATTAGAGCAGATATTACTTGTATGGAAAACAGGAAATCAATAGAGAAAAATCAAAAAACCAAAAATGGTTTTCTGAAAAAAAATAAAATAAAATTGATGTCATTAGCCAAGCTAAGTAAGAAAAAAGAGAGAGAAAAAATACTGATATAAAAAATGAAACAAGGTACATTACTACAGACCCCATGGACATTAAAAGGATAATAAAGGATTACTATGAAATCTATGACCAGAAAATTGATAACCCAGATGAAATGAACCAATTCCTTGTGAGACACAATATGCTAAAACACATACAAGAAGAAATAGATGATCTGAATAGGCCTGTATCTATTAAAGAAATAGAATTACGAATTAAAAAATTTCCTGAACTGAAAAGACCAGGACCAGATGGATTCACTGGTAAATTCTACCAAACATTAAGAAAAAAATTATGCCACATCTCTATATTGTATTGCAGAGGACAGAAACAGAAGGAGTATATCTGAACTCATTCTATGAGGCCAGTATTACCCTAATACTAGAACCAAATAAAGACATTACAAGAAAAGAAAACTGGAGACCAATCTCTCTCATGCACACAGGCACATAAATCCTCAAAAAGAATTAGTAACTAGAATTCAAAAACTAAAAAAGATTATACATTACAACCAGGTGAGATTTATCCAAGGTATGCAAGGCTTGTTCAATATTTGAAAATCAATCAATTAATGTAATCTATAACATTAACAAATTAAAAAATAAAGTTCACATGATCAGTAGATGCAGAAAAAGCATTTGACAAATTCCATTACTCATTTATGATAAAACTTTCAGTAAACTAGGAACAGATGGGAACTTCCTCAACTGAATAAAGCATATCTACAAAAATCTACAACAAACATCACACAATGGTGAGAAACTCAAAGCTTACTTGTTAAGATCAGGAACAAGGCAACAATGTCCTCTCTCACCACTCTCTTTCTACATCATAGTGGAAGTCCTTACCAATGCAGTAAGACAAAAAAAAAAGAAAAGGTATACAGTTTGAGAAATAAGACTGTCTTTGTTCACAGATGACATGATTGTCTATATAGAAAATCCAAAAGAATCAACAAAAAAACCGCTGGAACCTATAAGCAATTATAACAAGGTTGTAGGATATAAGGTTAATATACAAAAGTCAATTGCTTTCTTATATGCTAGTAATAAACAAGTGAAATTTGAAATTAAAAACACAATAGCATTAGCACCCTAACAAATAAAATACTTAAGTTTAAATCCAGCAAATTATGTACAAGATCTCTATAAGGAAAATTACAAAACTCTAATGATCACAATCAAAGAAGAACTAAATAAATGGAGACATATTCAGTGTGCTTGGATTTGAAGGTTTAATACGGTCAAGATGTCAGATCTATACACTAATAAAAAACTTCAGAAAGAGAAATTCAGACACCAATCTCGTTTACAATTGCATCAAAAAGAATAACATACCTAGGAATAAATTTAACTAAGGTAAAAGACCTGTACACTGAAAACTATTAGACACTGATGAACAAAATTGAAGAAGACATAAATAAATGAAAAGATATTTTGTGCTCATGGATTGGAAGAATGAATATTGTTAAAATGTCCATACTATCCTATGCAATCTACAGATTCAATGAAATCCCCACCAAAATACCAATGGCATTTTTCACAGAACTACAACAAAGTTTCCTAAAATTTGTATGGGACCAGAAGAGATTCCAAATAGCCAAAGCGATCTTGAGAAAGAACGCAGCTGGAGGCATTATGCTCCTTGATTTCAAAGTATACTACAAAAGTACAGTAATTAGAACAACATGGTTTTGGCATAAAAACAGACACTTGGACCAGTGGAACAGAATAGGGAGCCCAAAAATAAACCGACACATATATAGTCAACTAATTTATGACAAAGGAGCCAAGAATACACAACAGGGAAAAGACAATCTCTTCAATAAATGGTGTTACAAAAACTGGACAGCCACATACAAAAGAATGAAACTAGGCTACTACCTTACACCACACAGAAAGATCAACTCAAAATGGACTAAAGATTTGAATGTAAGACCTGAAACCATAAAACTCCCAGAAGAAAATACGGGTGATAAGCCCCTTGACATCAGTCTTGGCGATAATATTTTGGATGTGACTCCAAAAACAAAGGCAACAAAAGCAAAAAAATAAACAAGTGGGGACTGCATCAAACTGAAAAACTTCTGCACAGCAAAGGAAACCACCAACAAATGAAAAGGCAAGCTCCTGAATGGGAGAAAATATTTGGAAATATATATCTGATAAGGAGTTAATATTCAAAAGATACAAAGAACTCATACAACTCAATAGTAAGAAAAAACCCCAATCCGATTAAAAAATAGGCAGATGATCTGAATAGACATTTTTCCAAAGAAGGCATACAGATGGCCAACAGGTATATGAAAAGATGCTCAACATCACTGATCATCAGGGAAACGCAAATCAAAACTACAATGAGATATCACCTCATACTTGTTAGAATGGCTATTATCAAAAAGACAAGAAATAACAAGTGTTGTTTAGGATGTGGAGAAAAGAGACACCTTATACACTGTTGGTGGAAATGTAAATTGGTACAGTCATCATAGAAAACAGCAGGGAAGTTCCTCAAAAAATTAAAAATAGAATTACCATATGATCCAGCAATTCCACTTCTGGCTATTTCTCCAAAGAAAATGAAAACACTAAACTGAAAAGATATACACACGACCATGTTTGCTGCAGCATTATTTACAACAGCCAAGATATGGAAATAACCTAAGAGTCCAGCAAGGGATGAATGGATAAAGAAGGTGTGGTGTCTATATATACAATGAAATACTATTCAGCCATAAAAAAGAATGACCTTGAGGGCATTACATTAAGTGAAATGTCAGGCAGAGAGAGAAAAATACTGTATCATTTCACTTATATGTGGAATTTAAAAACAAACAAACAAAAACTAAGCTCATAGATACAGAAAACATTCAATCCAACAAAAGCGGAGTACAGATTCTTCTCAAGAGCACATGGAAGATTCTCTAGGATATATCATATATTAGGCAACAAAACAAGTCTTAACAAATTCAAGAAGATTGGAATCATATCAATTTTCTTTTCTGACCACAATGGTATCAAACTATAAATCAATTACAATCGGAAAGTTGTAAATTTCAAAACTACACAGAAATTAAATAACACACTCCTGAAGTACCAATGAGTCAAAGGCAAAATCAACAAATACTTTGAGACAGAGAAACAGGAGACACCAGATACTTATCATATAGGATGCAGCAAAAGCAGTTCTAAGAGGAAACTTTATAGCTATAGATGCCTACACTGAGCAAAAAGAATGATCACATATAAACAAGCTACTTTTACATCTGAAGGAACTAGAAAAAGAACAAATTAATTCCAAAGTTAGCAGAGGAATGAAATAGTAAGTATTAGAACAGAAATAAATAAAATTAGGAATAGCAAAACAATAGAAAAGATTAACAAAGCTAAAGTTGGTCTTCTTAAAAAATAAACAAAATTTACAAATCTTTAGCTAGACTAAACAAGAAAAAAGTGGACTCAAATAAAATTATAAATGAAAGAGGAGACATTACAATTGATATCACAGAAATACAAAGGATTATGAGACTACTGTGACAATTAAATGCCAACAAATTGGATAACCTAGAAGAAATGGATAAACTCCTAAATACATACAACCCACAAAGACTGACTCATGAAGAAATAGAAAACCTGAACAGACCTCTAATGAGTAAGGAGACTGAATCAGCAATCAAAAACCTCCTAACCAAGAAAAGTCCAAGACCTAATGGCTTCACTGGTGACTTCTACTAAATACTTAAAGAAGAATTAATACCAATCCTTCTCAAACTCTTCCAAAAAAATTAAAGGGAAGGAAACACTTCCAAACTCACTTTCCAAGCCAGCATTACTCTGATGTGAAAGCCAGATAAGGACACTACAAGGAAAGAAAATTATAGACCAATAGCATTGACGAATATTGATGTAAAAATTCTCAACAAAATACTAACAAACCAAATATAACAGCATATTAAAAGGATCATACAATGTGATTAAGTTGCATTTATCCCTGGGATGCAAGGATGGTTCAACATGCACAAATTAATAAATATGATTTACCACATTAACAGAATGAAAAATAAAAATCATGATCCTTTCGATAGAGGCAGAAAAGGCATTTGATAAAATTCAACATCCTTCCACAATAAAAACTTTCAACAAATTAGGTATAGAAGGAACTTACCTTAAAATATTAAAGGCCACATATGAAAAGCCCACAGCTAATATCATGCTCAATGGTGAAAAGTTGAAGGCTTATACTCTAAGATCAGGAACGAGACATGGGTGCCGACTTGCACCACTTCTAAGCAACATAGCATAGGAAACCCTAGCTAGAGCAATTAGGCAAGGAAAAGAAATAAAGAGCAGCCAAATAGGAAAAGAAGAAGTTAAATTATCTCCATTTACAGATGACATGATCATATACACAGAAATCCTAACAACCCCACGAAAAAATTGTTAAAACTAAAACAAATTCAGTAAAGTTACAGAATCAAAATCAAAATCAACATACAAAAATCAGTTGTGTTTCTATAGACTAACCATGAGCTACCTGAAAAAGAAATAAATAAAACAATCCCATTTACAATAGCATCAAAAACAATAAAATAGGAATAAATTTAACCAAGGAGGTGAAAGAGGAGTACATTGAAAACTATGACATTCATGGAAGAAATTGAAGACACATGGAGATATATTCCATGCTCATGGATTCTTTGTCCTTTGAATCACTAACTTCTTTCATCTTCAAGTTCATAGTACTTTTCACTTTATCCTAGGTCTTCTGAAATTTTACCACAGTTAGTCTAGGTGCGAAGTTTTCTTTCATTTTTTCAACCTGTGTAGCACCTCATTAATAAGTTAAACATATATCTTTCTCCAATTCTATCAGTACTTATTACTTTCCTCTTTCTATTCTGAATATCCTATTTGTGCTGACATATCTTTAGACAGATGTTAGGATTTCTACATCTATCCTCCTTGTTTCCTAACTTCTGTTTTCACACATTTCATCTCTCAGTCCTTTATGGTTGAATTTGGAAGCATTTTTTTATTTTATCTTATACTTGACTAATACACTTCATCCGAATCCATTCTGATATCCATTCTATCTGTTAAATTTTCCTTATTTTAACAAATTTTATACTTCCAAAGTTTCTTGTTTGCTCATTTTTTGTGGACTACAGTTCCTCTTCATCACTCTGATGATAATTTCTTCTAAAGTCTTGTTCTTTGTAGTCCCGTCATGTTATTCCATCAGGTGTTAGTTCTTTTCCTTGAGATTCATGTCTCTTTTTCAGAGATTGATTGAGATCAATCAATCTCTTTCATGGGGTTGTTTTTTTTACATGATTGGAGATTTTCCTTTGTGTGCTCATTTTCTGGGCATACCATTGAGGGGCAGGATGATATAGGAAGGATTTAATCAGGAACTAATTTTCTAGTCGCAGAGTTTTCCATTTCCTCCTGGTTGTCTCCAGCTATCCAGGGCATGGCCATGCCTCTGTCCCAGATGCCCACTCTCACTGCTTCTGCCCGTTCATGAAGACCTCAACTTGGTCTTAAGCTGGGGGAGGGAGGGCAGGGTTACATGCCTTCTGGGGAGTTCCACCCACCAAGACTCCTGTCAGTTGGCTCAAGATCCCTTCTTCTTCAACACATACATCACGTCCAAACATGGAACACCTCCCTCCCGTGGAATCCCCTCCCCTCCTAGAGTTTTCCTGTATGTAGCCTCTGAGCTGTGACTCCCTCCTTTAATTTGATTCCATTGTCTGCCACCCTTCTAATCTACTGAAGGAATGGGTTTTTAGAAATACGCTATAGAGCATTTGGTACAGGAGTGTTGTCTAGGGCACATATTCAGTCAATCAACTTAAGGTGATTCTGAAACAACTTTCAAAGTTTAAAGCCATCTGAAGAAATTACAAACGAAAGCAGCTTTAGATTAGACCTTTTAAAAATGTACAGCAGCTCTACATAAAAAATAAATATTGGAATAAAATTAAAGGAAGCAATACAAGGGAATGTTCGGAATAACTATGACAAAAAGAATTCTGAACCTGTGAAGCCTGAGCCTCCAAAGCAGAGAGGGTGAACTTAACCACTACACCACTGGGCCACCCCTATTTTTATTTTTAAATATTAAATATTTTTCAGTAGAGATGCACTTTCTAAGGCATCTTTAGTGAGGAAGTAATACCCTCATGAATAGTAAGAAAAGCTACTATAAAAATCAATCACCTGGAGAATACTTTATTTCTCAGCACCCTTCCCTTCTATTTCATGTCTGGTCATTTTCTCCCCTTCTATTTGCTTGCTAGGGCTGCTGTAACAAAGGACCAGTAACTGGGTGGTTTCAAATAACAGAAATCTGTTGTCTCACAGTTCTGGAGGCTGGAAGTCCAAATCGAGCTGTCAGCAAGCCTGTGCTCCTTCTGAAGCCTATAGGGAGAATCCTTCCCTGCCCCTTCCAGCTTCCGGTGTTGGCCATGGATCCTTGGTGTTTCTTGGCTTGTGACAACACAACTCCAGTCTCTGTGTCCATCTTCACCTGGCACTGTCCCTGTGTCTTCAAATCATCTTCCATCTGTGCACATCTGTCCCTGTGTTCAAATTTCTTCATCTGTATGGGACAGCAGTCATATTGTATTAGGGTCCACCATATTGGCTTCATTTTAACTTGATTATCTCTTCAAGTTATCTTGATATTAAGATTCAAAATATCTTGATATCAAGATTCAAGATATCTTGATATCTTCATTTAACTTGAATATGAATCTATTTCCAAACAAGGTCACATGCTGAGTTACTGGGGGTTAGGACTTCAACATCTGTTTTTTGGGGGCACACGGTTCAACTCATAATACTCCTGTTTGTCAAGTGATGATGCCCTGTCTGTCTTCAAAGAGACTTCCTCTTAACTCTGAACATCTCTCTTAACCCTCTCAATTATCAAAATGTTCTGAATCAGTATGGCGTTGCTGAGAGGCTTCTTCACAATTACCTAGAAATTTCCTTTGAGGAAAGAGCTTGATTTAGGGTGGGGTTAATGCCCAGTCATGGTTTACGGGGTCAGGCACTAGTGACAGACTGGAAGACATTTTTCAGCAACTCTCCAACCATAGCATATAGGAAAAGTGACAAATTACTTCACCTAATGCAAGAGAAGCAGGATTGAGTAGCTGTCACCACCCTGGCTCACTGGAGGCCACGAAGAAAAGATTCAGAACCATTGACAAGCGGCAGAAACGGCATGTTGGATCATGTGCCTAGTGACCCTTTAAATTGCTTCCTTAATTTAATATTGTGGTATTTTGCTTAGAGAAACCTCTCTTGGAAGCAGTAGTAATGGTTTCCAAGCAGAAAATAATAGCATGAAGCTAGAGCCAGTTTCCTTGCTTCTTTTGAAAGTCTGTGTTCAAAACAAAAGAAGGGAAAATACGTAATAAATATGGTCATTTAGATGGTCTTGGTAATTCTCAGTAAGATGCACTGAATAAAGTATCAATTAAGTACTCAGGACATACTAAGCATTACTTATTCACTGAATGGGTCATAGAGTCAATCATCAAAGTAAATCTTTATTTAATTTTGCAGACACTAAGTGGGAAATCTAGAAACAGTGAACTAATACAATTTTTTTGTTTCTCCCCCGAACTCCTATTCCTCTGGCAGCCCATATAAAGAATAGGTTCTGGTAGGCATTATGAATTATATTCAGGTAGATTTCTTATTTTAAAGCTACTTTGGATTCAGTGTCTGCATATATCATTTAGATCTGTATATCACATGGCAATTTATTCTAGTTCATTCCCACATTTAAAATGGATGTTCAGCACGGTGTAGCATCTATAGGCAGACTTGCAGGAACTAATTCCAGAGGCAGCCCTCTTGCAGAATCAGTGCTAAGCCATTATCTCAGCATGACTTTGTGGTTCCCTACTGGGAGAAACTGTCATTTCTTTTAGGGACAGTGATTTTGGGGCCCTCTCCATTTGGGCTCACTACAGAAGAACGAGTGGCTTTGACACAGTGAAGATTATTCAAAGTCAATCCCAAATTACAGACTTATGTCCTACCTCTGTCAAAACTGCAGACCATCTGAATGGAGGGCCTATGTTTGAAATTTCCTATGTACGAATTTAAGTATTATCACTATATCCAAGCCCAGATTGTTTTAGAACATGTTTTTGTTGTTATTCTGAGTGAAATGAAGATTTATATCAAAAAAATCTTAGATTTAAGTATAATTCAAGCAAAGCTGGCATTTCAAAAAGATGGTCTCTGAGATTCACATGCAGGCAATCATTAAAGCTCTAAGGCAGACACCAATGCTGCCTTGCTCTCGAAAGACCTTTGGTTTTCTTCCCTAGTCCATTTATGCCTAAGTCTCTGCGAGACGGAATCCAGCGAAATGCTGCAAAATTCCAAACAGATGATGTGCATGCATGAATTCATCATAATGCCTAAATTGCTGCTTAGCAAAACAGCTAGGCATCTGCTGGTCCATGGGCCCAACTTCCTCCAAGATTATTTTTCTAGTGTATGTTACTCTCCTATCTTGAATTTCTCAGTACTTGATCGTTATTGAGATAAACAAAAATGCAGAATTTTATTTTATTTTTATGTAAGAGAAAAGCTATATAAAGCTGTTGGCATTTACTTTTCCTTGTGATAGAGATATCAAATTCCAAATCTGGAAGTTTCACCAGAATGCACTCCCCAGTTATTACCTCAAAATAAAGCAAGTAAATTACTATATGTGTCTGTCTTGGCAAAGATTTTTGGCTTAGATGTGGGTGTTGGGTGGTGGTATACTATTAATGTAATTCGTTAGCCACTGTATGTATTTTCATCCAGGAATTTGCTTAGGGATGAAGGAGAAATCTAAAAGGATCAGGAGTGAAATATGCATTCCTTCCCTTTGAAGTTTGAATCTTTAGAGCAGGTTGGACAGTCTGGAGTTTGCCCCTATGGAATGAGGCCACTGTTCCCCAAGAGGAAACTATTTCAAGAGGGGGGATTCTGGCCCGCGACCCAGTATCACCATCAAGGAGGCCTAGTTCTGTGCACTGAGTGACAGACGCTGGGGTCCCTCCTCTCAAGCCATTTATGTAGTATGGGTGGTGTGTCTTAGGATAAGAGGCTGTAGATGGAATAAAAATTTGCTCTGTAAGAACAGAACCTAACCCTGGAGCCAGAAGTATTTCTTCTTGGAACTCTTGTCATTTGAATATGAAAACAAATATAATTTGGTTTTTATCGCAGTGTATAAATGCAGCATACCAGTTATATTTAAAATAATGATATTTTCTTGCATTTTTTAGATGATTTCTGTAATTTCATTTCTTCAAACAGGTTATCTCCCCAAGAACAAGAACCATATCTTTTCCATGTTTTTGGGTTTTATGATGGCTTCGTTAATTGTAGTAATTTGTATCAAGTAAACACCAAATACGTGTTTTTCGACTAGATGATTTTCTATGTTTATATGGCTTTACGGTTCACAATGTGCTTTCACACACACAAAATATTATCTAACAACCACACAGAGACAGTTGTGCCAAATAAAGTTGTTTCCCTGAAACTCCGATAAATAAGAGATTTGTTCACGAAGTCTCATAGCTAATAATCGAGAGAATCAAAATTCAAATACAGGATTACAGAATCTATATACATTACTATTCCAACTACTACCAAAGGTGGCAATCTGGTGGTCCTCAAGCCAAATTTCAGTCACAGATTTATTTTTTCCTTTTTCGACTCACCACTGAATGAGAGTCTCTCTCCAGTTGACCACGCTGCTCACCACTTGAGGCTGAGAAGCACCTGGCACCACTCGATGACTTAGGTTACTTGCCTGGCCCCTAAAGACGTGACATCCTAAACCTCACCATAACCTATACAACATGGAAAGCTCCTGTACCAGCTACAGACTGCTTAAAATGGAAGTTACTAACTGGTAGAAGGAAGCCAAGTCAGTAGACAGGGAACCTGAAAGGATAAAGAACTATTGAGAAAGACTTTTATTAGGGGAGGTCCTCATGAACATCTTTCTGAACCTTGATACCTCTGTCTTGTAATGTTCTTTCCTTCTTATAGAAGGCAAAGGGATTACAAAGTGTGAGTTTTGTTTTTAAACAAATAAAAAGTCTCTTAATACTCCTTTTCAAAACATAGGCAGCATGTAAAACAAGGGAAAGAATTATGTAAGTCTACAATCCTACTCTTATAATCTGTTTTTAAAAATAGATCATGTTTACTTGGTTTATTATATTTTTATTACAAATTAGAAAGTAACTTGCTTTTCAGTGATATAAATCAAAGGAGATATGATCAAAAATTACCAAGATCCACAAAATCTGTCAAATGAAGGTGGTGGAAGAAATCAGGGTGAATTCATACTTTAGAGAGAGTTCTCCCTGGCCTCACAGGTCAAGCTTTGCAACAGCTGCGAGGTCCAAACACTTCTCTGGTTTGCCATCCCCCGTCACTGCAGGAGCACCAGGAGGCTCGGGTTCAGAATTAATTAGGTTACTGACAAAACCCAATTCAGGCTGAAGCTGAAGACAATACTATGATAGATTCATATTACTTAGCATCATATTTAGTAGGGAATTAAAGGACAGGATATCCCTTTTGGCCGTTCTATAGCTCTACATTTTCTGACATTTCCTCGTCTTTATGCTCTTGAAAGAATCAAAGAGCCCTAACCTCAGAGAAGGGAATCACCCTTAATTTTGACAGATCTTAAAAGAGGATTAATGTTCTGATTCTTACTGAGGGTCTTTTAGTCATTCAATTGCCTTAAATTACATCACCTTTATTAAACATCTTTCCTTCTGTCATTGTCCATCTTCTCTATTTCCTACAGCATTTTTCAAGACCAGATAGGAGCTTAAAGAGTTCATTGGATAAAACATTCTTCGGGTGAAGGACAAGTTGTTAAGATTTAAGATTTTTTTCCTCTTCTGATGTACTGGTAGTAGTTTGCTGCTAGCAGTTAAGAAGTATGAGGCTATGTCGGACTCAGAGAGAGTTTTGAGATCAATTCGTAGTCTTTTCCACAGACTTCACACAAACAGTGAAGCTGGAAGGACCAGGTATTTGCCATGATCCCTCTGATAATCTTCCCATCATCAGTATGGGCCATGTGTTTATGTGTTAAGGCAGGTGGCTGTGGCTCAGCCTTGCTGGAATCTCACAACAAACAAAGCCTGAGGGCTTGACCTGCTCTATTTTAAGGCTGACAGCTGTGCCTGTTTTAGCCAGTGCTGAAGACTACAATTGCAGCATGCAAAGGCCTAGGGGGACTGAGGCTTCACCAGGTTCCTTCTCCAGGGGCCTGATTTGGCACCTACAACCCAGCAATTCAAATCCCAAGACAGGAAATTACTTAGGCAAGGCAAATGGTCTCCCTAGGGATCCGGTTGATTTGTCTTGTTTTTATTCCCTCTTACAGTGATTTCTACCCAGGAAACAGGACACCGTGCTTGGGCCACGTCAAGAGTCAGATCAGGGCAGATCCTAGCAGAGAAATAGGTTGCCAAGTAGAAACCGAAGTTAAAAGGGAGTAACAGAAATTGGGGAAATCTGGCCAGGCAGGGTAGGGAACATTTGCAGTTTGGTGAGCTGAGCACGCTCAATCCTGTTTCTAGCAAAGGCATCTGCCCCGACACCCGTTCAGCACAGCCCCATCCTTTTTCCGGCCAGACCCCTGTCTCCTGCTATGCTAGATTGCAGGGTTGGAAATCCTACCTTGGGCTCCAGAAAGTCAGTCTGAGCCCTGGGAGCAGCCTGTTGGCAACTTTGAGAAAATGATTGCTTTTCTGAATTGACCATGGGATGCCACCGTCGCCAACCTAAACTTGGAGTAACTGTTTTGACAGGATCTTCACTTTTATCTATGGTAGAAAAAGAGCTTGAGAACAAACAAATTGCCTACATATTTCATGCCACTCAGTACAACATTTCCTCCTCATGCCAGTATACAATTATCCTAACCAAAATCATTTTGACTTCTTTTTATTCTTTTGTAAGCATAGTTTTAAAGAGAGCAGTTTATAGACAACAGACCCAATACAGGAAACTGCCAAGTGTTGTGGAACACATTCTAAGTGAAAGAGGGCTTTAAACATATTTGTTGAAATAATTTTCACATATCTATTTCTTAGAAGGTTGTGCCGCTTTGTAATTTTTTCCAACACTATTGGAACAATGTCAGCAAAATAAGCGATGATAAATAAATGGCAAGCAGTAGGATATACTGGAGTATATGAGGAAGCCATTTAGTGTAAACCTAATTCGGCCTGATTTTGTTTTTCCAAAACAGTCTGACGCATGGCCCTTGAGCATGTATATCTTGAGCTTGTATATCTACTTTAAGCATTGGCTAGGTCCCAAAGACAACAACAAATGCCCTTAAGATAAAGATGCAACTTCCCCCCTTTGGCATTTCCTTAAGGATAAGCATCTCTCTCTAGGCTAGGAACTGGTTGCAGGCTCACCCTGTGACCACCCACCTGGAGACAGCAGACCTGCTACCTGCCCTGTGAATAGCTGTGCCCGCTAGGGGATCTCGTGACTGTTGTAAAAGTGACATTCCTATGATATGTGATACATACTCTTTGATGGTGTATAACCACTCTGTACATCCCATTTCTTTGGTGCCCTTCCTTCCTTAGGAAACGAAGGCCCTGGGCTAGCCCTCAGATCTGGCTCATAATAAACTCACCCCAATTTTGATTTATAGATTGGTTATGGATTATTCGCATTGACAGTGATGTAATGTGGATGTCAAAACATACAGAAAAAGTAGATATACTTTATTGTCAAAACATGAGAGAGGGAGAGTAGACCACGATGGTGACATAGGAGGTTCCTGAGCTCCCCTCCTCCAACAGACACATTGAATCTACAGCTACACATGGAGCAATTCTCTCTGAGAGAAACCCAGAAACTAGCTGAGCAACTCCCACACATTAGACAACTGAGAAAATGCCCGTGTCAAGATGGGCAGGAAAGACTGCAACACACTCTCACCATAAACACAACGCCATGGCACAGCGCCATACAGTTGGGAGGGAACTCCCAACTCCCAGATTCTTCCTGAGGATCACAGGGTTTGGATTCCACGTTTAGCGCCAAACTTTTAAGACTCACTCCAGAGAGACAGACTCCCAAAACAAAGAGTTCTGAAAGCCAATGAGGCGTGTGACCATGATACCCACAAGACTATAGCAAATAATGACACAGTTCTTAATGTCTGCACAAGCCCCTGTCATAGCTCTCCCCTCAGGGTTGAGGGAACAGGCAAAATCGCCCCCTCCCAGTCCTTCCTGGAAAGAGGTTTATCTGCATACTTTACAAGCTGCCGCCTGAGGGCCAGGCTTCTAATTTAGCAGGCATTTGGTGCTGCTATGATCCTCCCCAGAGACCTGGGAAGCCACCACACCTCTCCCGCCTTCTCTCTCCAGCCTGCTGCCAGTAGCTCGTGCACTCTGCTGCACCCCAGCATTTACTGCCACCGCTTAAAGAACAGGCATTCATGAAAGAAATTAAAGAAGATACACCAAAAAATGCAGATATTTCGAGTTCAAAGATTGGAGGAATTAATATTGTTAAATTGTCCACACTATCCAGAGCAATCTATAAATCTAATGCAATCCCTGTCAAAATTCCAATGGCATTTTTCACAGAAGCAGAAAAAAAATTTTAAAGTTTGTATGGAACTTGCACAGAAGACCGCAAATAGCCAAAGTAATCTTGAGAAAGAAGAATAAAGCTGGAGACATCACATTTCCTGATTTCAAACTATCCTGCAAAGCTATAGTAGTCAAAACAGTATGAAAACAGACATATAGACCAATGGAACAGAATTGAGAGCCCCAAAATAAATGTACACAATATACAGTCAACTAATGCTTGACAAGGGTTCCAAGAACAAACAATGAGGACAGGACAGTCTCTTCAATAAATGGTGTTGGGAAAACTGGATATCCACATGCAAAAGAATGAAACTGGATCCCTATATTAACCATTCACAAGAATTAACTCAAAATGGATTAAAGACTTGAATATAAGACCTGAAACTGTAAAATTCCTCAAAGAAAACACAGCCGGTAAGCTCTGTGGCATTGGTCTTAGAAATGATTTTTGGGATTTGACACCAAAAGCCAAGGCAACAAAAGACAAAATAAATAAGTAGGACTACATCAAATTAAAAAGCTTCTGCACAGCAAAGGAGACCATTCTCATTTGAAATGGCAACCTACGTAATAGGAGAAAA
Organism: Equus caballus; assembly: GCF_041296265.1. Classification (NCBI taxonomy): domain Eukaryota; kingdom Metazoa; phylum Chordata; class Mammalia; order Perissodactyla; family Equidae; genus Equus; species Equus caballus. Next base: position 55,745,954 of record NC_091703.1, on the reverse strand, counting down.
TATTTGCAAACCACGTGTGTAATAAGGTCTTAATATCCAAGGTATGCAAGGAACTTACATAATTCAATAGCAAAAACACAAATAAACCAATAAAAAAGGAGGCAAAGGATCTGAATAGACATTTTTCCAAAGAAGACAATCAAATGGCTAACAGGAATATGAAAAGGTGTTCCAAATCACTAACCCTCAGGGAAATGCAAATCAAAACCACGGTGAGATATGACCACATATCTGTTAGGATGGCTATACAAAAAAGACACAACAAACGCTGGTGAGGATATAGAGAAAAGGGGACACTTGTACACTGTTGGTGGGAATATAAACTGATACAATCACTATGGAAAATGGTATGAAGTTTCCTCAAGAAATTATAAATAGGACTACCATATGATCCAGTAATCCCACTTCTGGGTATATATCCAAAGGAAACAAAATCTTTATCTGGAAGAGATATCTGCACTCACATGTTCATTGCAGCATTATTCACAACAGCCAAGGTGTGGGAGCAACCTAAGAGTCCTCCTGCAGATGAATGGATAAAGAAAACGGGTATATATATGATGAAGTATTACCAGCCTTAAAAAGAAGGAAATCTTGTCATTTGCTATAACATGGATGAAACTTGAGGGCATTATGCTAAGTGAAATATGCCAGAGAAAGACAAATACTGTATGATATCACTTACATGTGGAATCTTACAAATTAAAAGAAAATAAAAAGTCAAACTCAGAGAGAGTACAAAAATGGCTACCAGGGGTTGGGGGTGGGGGAAATAGCAAGAGGTTGGTAAAGGGGTACCAACTTTCAGCTATTAAAGATGAATAACATCTGAGGATCTAATGTAAAACACAGTGACTATAGTTGATGGCACTGTGTTGTATAACTGAAATTTTCTATAGAGTAGAACTGAAATATTCTCAGACATACAAAAAAAAATAAATAGGTGAGGTGATGGATGTGTTAACTAACTCGATAGGGGAATCCTTTCACATTGTTTATGTACATCAATCACACGGCACATTTTAAATATCTTACAATTTTACTGTCAATTATACCTCAATAAAGCCAAAAAAAATAAAATATGACAGAAAAGAAGAAGTGATGGTGAGTAACTGCTCAAATCTGACAGCTACCATAATAAAATATTTCTCAAAATTTTGTTTTACGAGAATCTGCTGGATCTCTCTTGAGTCGTGCCACCGTTTGAGAATTGCAGATTTTTTAAATTTAGAAAATCACCTTGGGTGGGATAGTTACCCTGATTGATTCTTAGGGACCTAATTATGAATATCAAATGCAAATTATGTGCAGGAAGAAATTACAAAAATTACTTTAAGTGGAGTATTATAATTTTAATTATTCCATATTTCAAGGAAACAATTATCTCTGTCTTCGGAAGTTGAATTGCTTTTTGTAAAAATGAACGTGAAAATGCCCAATGAATGAAATGTTTTCACCGTTCTTCAGCAATGGAATACTGGTTTGAATTTTTGTGTTCTGTTTGTTTGAGTTTTTTTGTTTGTGTACATTCATCTATGTCATTAAAAATATGAAAATTATGTATGGTTTTTAACTTACTGGAGAAATTGTGTGGCAAAATATGTAACTACTAGAAGTTATGTAACTCCTAAAAGAGATGGTTGTAAATTCAATCTACTGAAATATATTTTTAACAGCTAGTTGTGCACTACAGAAGAAAAGCATTCAAACTATGATATGCACGTCATCACTAGTACTAAGATATTTGTTTGTTTTGCATTAATGCAAGTGTGGGAGTTTTATTTGACCATTTGAAAAGAACATGTTTTTAAAATCATTAAATATGAATTCAGACATGTCATTTAAAACAAAATATAATTGAATATGACTTCCTCTGTGTACAATGTAGGGTTGGGCTTTTTCTGTTCTATTTCACACTAGATTTTAACAGCATCAGGAAGGAAGTTGGATATAAGGCTGCCTTGAATTTATAAAGTAGTTTCCTTCCTAGGAACTCAAAATTACTTGCATTCATTCTTACAAGATGCTTGTCAGGCTGCCAGTCTTTATTGTGTTATCTTGTGTACTGAGACGTGCCTGGCAGAATGAATACCAGCTCCTCCTGCCTTCTCATCAAGGGAGCTGTCCAAAACCAAGTAGATCTATATGGGTTTTGAGTCTGATTTACTTTTAGACATGATGAACCTCATACACCTATAGATGGGATTATGTCAAAGTAGTCACCTTGGAAGGCTAAACATTCCATGAAATTGCTACTGCATCAAATAAATTTAGTACTCTCTTGAGTCAAGAGTGGTGTTGCCTTCAGGGCGAGTTGATGGAACCATTTTAGTGCTCCATCACTCTACGAGCATGTTCCACTTTCATCAAACACTGCTCCAACTTATTTTTATTGTCTTTTATTGTTTCCATCTATCAAATTACCCCCACGATGAAGACTTTGTCACCAATGTAGATATCCAAAGAATGAGACACCAAAACCAGCTTCTGCCTTTCATAGATCTGTTCTGTAAAATGACGTCGATAAACATAATATTAGCTAATACTTACTGAAAATTTCCTGTAATCCAGAAACTATTCTAAGCCCTTTATTTGCACAGTTTTGTTAATGCTCAACACAACTGTGGAGTGGGAACAGTTATTATCAATACATAATAGATTCTTTTAAATTAGATGTTGAAATATCATGTAACTTACCTATGGCCATAGACAGTGAAATGTTCTCCATTTGCGAGTTGGACACTGCATTGCCCATTTCCAAGTCCTTTCTGACCAAGGCAAGGGATACCTGGGCAAGCGATACAGGCATACCACTAGCAACACACAGAGTGAGAAAGACTTATGGTGAAAAGTTAAAGAATTTGCAATAGAGTGGATACAATCTCTATTTATCAGAGAAGCAGGCTTGGTCTGGGCACGACTGCATGTCAAAAGAGGAACTTCCCCCTTGGATTCAGCCTGATTCAGGTTTTGTGGAGCCTGAAACATATTTAAATTGGGGATGCCCCATTTAAGGTAAAGATTATAAAAGTATGAATAGAAATAATGGATGAAAGTGCATATTTATTAGGAATGAGAAAAGAAATCTCAACAAATTAAAAAAAATTAAACCACCAAGTATTATAAGTATCAGAAAATGCAGAAAAATAACATATTAATATTAATTAGCAACCTGATACACCAGTCTAATACTTTACTTTCTACAATTTTTGGTGCACATTCTTTGACTGCCTCTTCCTATGACAACAATTTTGTAGCACAATTTTCTAAAAAGAGAATAGAGGGGCTGGCCCCATGGCCGAGTGGTTAAGTTTGTGCACTTAGCTTCAGTGGCCCAGGGTTTCACCGGTTCCGATCCTGGGAGCGGACATGGCACCACTCATCAAGTCATTCTGAGGCAGCGTCCCACATAGAGGAACCAGAAGGACCTACGACTAGCATATACAACTATGTGCTGGTGGGGTGGGGGGTGCTTTGGGGAGGAGAAGAGAAAAAAAAGCATTAAAAAGAGAATAGAAAGGTAATATTGAATCAATCCTCTAGCAGAGTTGATGGAAAGTTGGGTGTGTTTTTAAAATTTATTGATTCAAAAGTATCTTTCTGTATCACATTTATTTACTGATAAAGCTGCATCTGCTCAGACAGTCCTTGCCAGGAAGCAAGTCAGCACAGAACTGCAATGACAGCTACTGGTCCAGCTTGGCCACATCCTCCCTGTATCATGACTCCTCCCAATCCCACCCCTCCCGAGGCCATTGCTGTGCAGGGCATGACACAGCCCTGATGCCTGGTCATGGTAACTTCTGAGCAGGGAGTAATGAAGCAGGCTCTGAATGAATTCCTTATTCTTTAAGTCAAAGATGGGGTCCAGATTCATGATGAGGTCTACCACGCACATATCTGTTGGAGGTAAAGCTGGCAGCCTATTGGCCTGTCCTCAGTCCCAGAGCCACCATCATAGGATACAAGCTGTTACTCAAGCTGGGCAGCATGCCATGCTTCCAGCGCCTCTCCACATCCACTATGGAAAAGGCTCTAAGCCATGCTTCATTAGCTTCCTGATAAAGCTATCTCTGACTATAATGCTTTACTTGTTTATAGAGAAGCAGGAGACGGCAAGTAACATACCCTGGACTGTGAAACAATGGAAGTTTCCTAGCCATGGAACTGGCTTGCTAGAAAATGAGGAAATCCTGGTGAGTCTGAATACTAGCCCTGCCTTTATCTTAGAGACCCTGAGTTCTTCCACTGACCCAGCTCAATCCTCCTAGTCCACTTTCTGAAAGGTTATCAAAACTTTAAGAAAGCAAGAGCTAACAGGGACATTTAGGAGAAAAATTTTTTCTCTCTTCAATGCTTTAAAAGAGAATGGGCTTTGGATCCAGATAGACCATATCTGGCTCTATCACCTACTATTTCTGTAAAATGGGAACAATAATTATACATATTTTGGGCTGTTGAGAAGAGATTAAATGAGATATATGCATGACAGTGCACGGCTTGGCCTACACGTGTTTCCTGTGAAATCCCTACCGTGTCTCCTGAACTAACCGAGACCAACACTCTCCACCAGTGGAGTAAGTTTCACTGCTGTAAACCTGGTGGGCAGGGAGCCTTGCTGAGTCCTGGAAACTCAAATATGCTTCAAGACACAGCTGACAACAATCTCTGTTCTCTTTGTCTAACACTGTATTTTCGAGTTTAGCACATCAGATCCCCATGGGATTTCATCCTTGCTGTAAATCTCTGCTCCCTTGACTAGTTCTGAATGTATTCGTAATGAAGATGCTTTGTATTTATGATGTACTGACGTGAACACTTACTGACATGAGTGACCCCTGCTACCTTGTTCAACCCCTAAATTGGTATTGCCACTGGCCTGTCTAAAACCGGGAATTAAGCAAGCCCTGTGGCGCTGAGGGGCTACAGAGCTAAGGCATTTGATTTCATCTGGTGCTTCATGCTTCTCTTTCATGCTGCCAAGTTCTTAGCAAGTAGGAGGGTGTAATGCAGTCTCAAGCCATTTCCTAAAGAGGTACACAAAACCATTCTAAATAACAGCACAGTTGAAAAATACATATTAACTCTCAGGATGACTAGTATACACAACCTACTTACATGAACAAAAATGGTAAAGGCCGAAATAATGCTAAGAACTTTACCTTCATTATCTCTCTCGTTTTTCATCAGAACTCCATAGCGGAGCTACTATTATTATGCCCATTTTATAGATTAGGGTTTGGCAAACTATGGCCCATGGGTCTGACGTCCCCCCTGTTTTCGTGTGGCCCAACAACTAAGGATGGTTTTTAAATGTTTAAATGGTTGAAACATAATCAAAGGAAAAATAATATTTTATGATGTGAAAATTGTATGAAATTCAAATTGCATATTCATAAATAAAGTTTTATTGGAACATGGCCACATCCATTTGTGATTGTGCTCCACAAGGCAGGGTTGAGTAGGTGCAACAGAGACCTGATGGCCGGCAAAGCCTAAAATATTTACCATCTGACCCTTTATAGAAAAACTTTGCTCACCCTCTTTCCAGACAATGAAGCTAAAGATCAGAGAATTCAGTAACCTACCCACGCCTACTCTAAAAATAAGTGGTCAAACTAAGATAAAATCTGGGTCCAACTTATCCAAGAGAGCTTACCATAAGAACTAGACACTGTTACTACAGTTCAGGTTGTTATGAAACTCATTGAGTCTCACACACAGAAAGTAAATCACATTTTAATCATTCTGAAGTCATATTTTCTATCTTGACCATTGCAGACAGGTTTGGCAGAAGGTAACTGTAAAACGGTGTGCTGCTGAATTTATAAGGAGAGCATTTTGCTCTGTTGACATCTGCATGGCACAGTGAAGTTCTGGTCCTATTTCAAGTGGAATAATTGCCAACCCCCATCTTATAAATGCTTCTGCTTCTAACCTAACTTCAAAAGCATAGCGCATATGCTAGGCTTTTGGAATTGGATGAAAGGTATGGGACCATGCCCAAGAAATAAGTACAAATGATTATTCAAAATTATACATTCAGTTAATTGCTAGTAGAGAGAAAATATAATCCCTTCCTGGTTTCAGAAGGCAGAAATAGTGGCAAAGGATTCAATTCATTAAATAAATGAAAAAAAATTACATCATTATAATCATTACCTGAGAGCAACATTTTAATAGCCAATATTCATTTTAAGATCCAGTTTTACATATTTATAATACTATTTTATTTGCACCTTAACTGTTATTTTAGACATAATGATTTAAAATAATTGCACAGTCTGTTTTTGTTCTTTTTCACCATAGTGGCAAGGATGGTACTTTATATATGTCAGAGCATAAAGCATAGAACTGGGACCATGAAGGATCAAGAGATGCTGTTTTTAAATCTTTGCAGAGATGCAAAGACTGGGGTACAGTGGCAAACTAATAATTAGTATTGTGATAATACACTGACTTATGAATTGACAAGTTCATAATTGGTATCACATGCTATCCTCATTGTTCATGGTATTTGGATCTTTGGACTGAAACACTTAACCTGCATTTGTGTCATGGCTGCTTGCTCTGGAAGACTTCATCCTCCAATTACTGATGTGTTGGATCTTAGGATAGGTGCTTTTGTGACTTGGCAGGAAAGGTAAATGGCACATCTTGGAAGAGCATGGTTTTTGTTAGACTAGTATTTACCTTAAGTGGAGAAGTAAAAGAGATAAGGCTTTTTAAAAAACACTAGGTAAGGGGCTGGCCCTGTGGCCAAGTGGTTAAGTTCGCTTGCTCCACTTCGGTGGCCCAGGGCTTCACCGGTTCGGATCCTGGGCGTGGACATGGCACTGCTCATTAGGCCATGCTGAGGCGGCATCTCACATGCCACAACTAGAAGGACTCACAACTAAAATACACAACTATGTACTGGGGAGATTTGGGGAGAAAAAGCAGAAAAAAAAAAAAAGATTAGCAACGGTGTAAGCTCAGGTGCCAATCTTTAAAAAAAGAAAGAAAACTCTGGGTAAGAAGAAAGGACACATATATTAGAAAATTATAAAGGGTAAAGTAGCTTGCTAAAAATTAAAGATGGACTTCCTATTTCCATTTCTATTTGTGAGGAGCTTGGATGCTGCCACTACATCCTAACAACAAGTAAAAAGCTATACACATTGAAAAATCGATAACTCTCTTGAATCCATAAGAGAGGGGAAGACACTGGGAAAATCATTGCCCCAAAGTTTGGAGGAACACACAGGTGCGTACAGGAAGTCACAGCTTACCCAAGCAGAGACTCATGAGCAGAAATTGCTGTGGGAACTGATGCCGATTAGGAAGACCTGAACTGAAACTGAAGAAGTGTGGGATTCTCAGTGTGAACTACTCTGAGAGTTAAAAACTCAAGGAGAACCCAGTCATGGGGGGCGCCCACAGTATTGGAAGATTTACCTGGGGGAGCTCAGCCAGATTCCCACAAGGAGAGTGGAAAGGAACCATTTTGAAACACTCTAGAGCACTCTGTTCTTCTTAACAAGGCCTGCCCTCAGGGGAAACTAGTTAACCAGAGCCCAACCTGCTGGGATGCTACAGAGCCTAAAAACCTTGGAGAAGGGAAATATCAAATCCAGCCCACTCTAGCCATCCTGTTCCACCTTAGAGGCGAGGAAAAATGGAGAACCACAAGTGAAGTTCACAGTCCAGAGGCATAGGCTCACTAAAAGACTGAGACCTATCATAGAACTAAGAACACTTTCTCTCTCCCGACACCTCAACACACATTACTAAAGGCCTATTTACAGCAGTTCTTTCTACCCAGTCCATCAGGTCCCCTGTCAAACAAAATTAAAACCTATACCAAAAGGCAAAAAAATATATAGTTTGAAAAGATTGAGCAAGCATCATAACCAGACATGGCAGCGAAGTTGAAATTATCAGACTGAGCATTTAAAATAACTATGGCTAATATGCTAAGAGCTCTAATGGATAAAGTAAACAGCATGCAAGAATAAATGGGTGATATAAACAAGGAGATGGAAATCCTAAAAAAGAAACAAAGAGAAATGTTATAGATAAAAAACACGGTGACAGAAGTGAAGGATGCCTTTGATGGGCTTATTAGGATACTGGACACAGCTGAGGAAGGAATCTCCGAGCTAGAGGGTCTACCAATAAAATCTTAGAGAACTGAAAAGCAAGGAAAATAAAGAAGGTAAAAAATAGAACAGAATATCCGAGGACTGTGGAACAACTGCAAAATGTGCAACATAGCCATAATGGGAATACCCAAAAGATAAGAATGAGAGAAAGGAACAGAAGAAATATTTGAAACAATAATTACTGAAAATTCTCCCAAATTAATGTCAGAAACCAAACTATAGATCCAGGAAGCTCTTAAAAACTCCAAGCAGGATAAATGCCAATAAAACTACACTTCAGCATATCATTTTCAAATTAGAGAAAATGAAAGATAGAGAAAAATCCTGGGAAAAGACAGAAGGAAAAAAAAATCCTTGTCTACGGAGAAACAAAGATAAGAATTATATCCAATTTCTCCTGAGAAACCATGCAAGCAAGAAGAGAGTGGAATGAAATATTTAAAATGGTGAGAGAAAAAAACCCATGGACCTAGAATTCTGTACCCTGTGAAATATCCTTTAAAAGTGAAGGAGAAATAAAGACTTTCTCAGACAAACAAAACTTGAAGGAATTTGTTGGCAGTAGGCCTGCCCCCGCCTTGCAAGAAATGTTAAAAGAAGTACTTTAGAGAGGAGGAAGATAATACAGGTTAGAAACTTGAATCTATGTAAAGAAAGGAAGAACATCAAAGAAGGAATAAGTTAAATATACAATAAAAACGTTTATTTTTCTCATTCTTAATTGGCCTAACAGATAACAGTTTGCTTAAAATAATAGGAACAATCTACTCAATTACATATGCATATATATGTTTATTTATAAGTGAAATGAGTGACAGCAATGATACAAAGAACAGGAGGCATTAGAATTACTTTGTTATTATAAGGTATCCACACTACACATGAAGCAGTGCAGTGTTATTTGAAAATGGACTTGGACTAGTTTTAAAAGTATTTTGCAAACTCTACAGCAACTAGGAGAAAAAGTAAAAAGAGAAGTATAACTGATGTGCTAAGAAATGAGGGAAAATGGAATCATGTAAAATGCTAAGTTAAAACGACAAAAGTGAGAAAAAGAGTGGAAGACAAAAATAGGAACAATGAATAAGGGCAACAAACAGAAAACAATTACAAATATGGTAGATATTAATCCAACTATATCAATAAGTACTTTTGAATGTAAATGCTCTAAATCCACCCATTAAATATAGAGATTATCAGAGTGGATCAAGAAACACGACCCAACTATCTGTTATCTACAAGAAATTCTCTTTTAATATAAATACACATATAGATTAGAAGTAAACGCATGGAGAAAAATATACCATGCTAACACTTATCAAAAGAAAGCAGGAGTAGCTATATTAATTTTAGATAGAACAGACTTTAATGTACAAAAAGTTATCAGGGATAAAAAGGGTGTTCCATAATGATAAACAGATCAGTTCTCCAAAAAGACAATAATTCTTAATATGTATGTGACTAATCATAGAGCATCAGACTACATGAGACAAAAACTGATATAACTTCAAGGAGAAATGAATGAATTCACTATCATAGTTGGAGACTTCAATACCCGCTCTCAGAAAAAGACAGATCCAGCAGGCAGAAAATGGGTAAGGGCAAAGATGAACTCAACAACAGCATCATTCAACTGGATATTATTGACACCTGTAGACTACTTCATCCAACAACAGCAGAATACACATTTTTCTCAAGCTTACACGGAACATTCATCAAGAGAGACCACATTCTATGCCATAAAACAGACCTTAAACATTTTAAAAGAACAGAAATTATGCAATGTCTGCTCTCAGACCACAGTGGAACTAAACTAGACATCATTAACAGAAAGATAACTGGAAATTCCCCAATTTCTTCAAGATTAAACAACACGCTTCTGAATAAAACATAGATCAGAGAAGAAATCTCAAGAGAAATTTTAAAATATTTTGAACTGAATGAAAATGTACATATAACTTTTCAAAATTTGTGGGATGCAGCAAAAGCAGTGCTTAGAGGGAAATTTATAGCATTGAGTGCATATATTAGAAAAGAAGAAAGATCACAAAATCAATCTTTGAAGTTTCCACTTCAAGAAACTAGAAAAAGAAGAAGAAATTAAATCCAAAGTAAGCAGAAGACAAGAAATAATAAGAATTAGAGCAGAAATCAATGAAATTGAAAACAGTAAATCAATACAGAAAATTCACAAAACCGAAAGCTGGATCTTTGAAAAGATCAATAAAATCGATAAGCAAATTAAAACAACTAGATATCACTACACACCCGTTAGAATGGCTGAAATCCAGAGCACTGACAAGACCAAATGCAGATGAAGCCGTAGGGCAGCAGGAACTCTCATATTTTGCTGGTGAGAAGGCAAAATGGTACAGTCACTTTGGAAGACAGTTTGTCATTTTCTTAAAAAACTAAACATACTCCTTTCACACAATCCAGCCTTTACACTCCTTGGTATTTACCCAAAGGAATTAAAAACTTATGTCCATACAAGAACTCGCATATGAATATTTACAGCAGCTTTATTCATAATTGTCAAAACTTGAAGATGCCCTTTAGGAGGTGAATGGATAAATAAAGTGTGGTGTATCTAGACAGTGGGATATTCTTTACTGCTAAAAAGAAATGAGCTACCAAGCCATGAAAAGACATGGAGGACTCTTACATGCATATTATTAAATAAAAGAAGCCTATCTGAAAATGCTACATGCTGTGTGATTCCAACTATACAGCCTCCTGGGTAAGGCAAAACTATGGAGACTATGTAGAAAAATCAGTGGTTGCAGGGGTGAGGGTGAGTGAGTGGAGATGAACAGACAAAGCACACAGGCTATTTAGGACAGTGAATTCTCAGCACGATATTATAGTGATTGATGTATATCATCACACTTTTGTGCAAACTCCTAGAGTGTACAATACCAAGGGTGAGCCCTAAGGTAAACTATGGACTTTGGGTGAATCTGATGTGTCAACGTAGGTTCATCCTCGGTAATGTTGATAATGGGGGGGAGGATAAGCATGTGTCAGGGTGGGGGGTATATGAGAAATCTCTGTACATTTCTCTCAATTTTATTATAAACCTAAAGCTGCTCTAAAGAATAAATTCTTTAAGTAAGAAAAATTAAAGCAAATAAGATACTCTTAAACTGTCTTTTTACTTTTAGCATCCTTGAGCCATTTTCTGGACAAACCTTGTTTCAAAATTAAGCTATTTACCAATAGCAGGCAAAGCATATGAATCTTCATCTACTTACATTTCCTCCCCTCTCTGAGTCCTCTTTGTATTTTGTCTGCATCCCTCTTGTTACACTTTTGGTTTTTCATTATTGCTGCTTATTTACTTGAGTCATTCTGCCTGGTTCCATATACTGTAAACTCTTTGAAGGCAGGTACTAAATCTTAAAAAGGTATTTTCATTTCCTGCTATAGGGGATAAATGAAAAATCATTGACTTAAATTGAATGAAACATTTATATTGGAAATGCACATTATACGGAAAGATGTGCACTTTTGTTTAACAGACACAGGGAAACTATTATGTGCCACACAGTTTCTTGTGTTAAACTAATGAAACCTTGTCCACTTTTAATGTCTGATTTGCTTTGATATTTTGCAAAGATAAAAATTAGATAAATATCAAGTGGAGAGGAAAATTTAATTTTTCAGGAGAAAGTAGACAAGGAGAAGTACTTAAGAAAAACTTCAGAGAGAAGTAAGAAGATTAGGTCTGAGGGGCCGGCCTGGTGGCGCAGTGGTTAAGTCTGCATGTTCGCTTTGGTGGCCCAGGGTTTGCCGGTTTGGATCCTGTGTGCGGACATGGCACTGCTTGACAAGCCGTGTTGTGGTAGGCATCCCACATATAAGGTGGAGGAAGATGGGCACGGATGTCAGCTCAGGGCCAGTCTTCCTCAGAAAAAAGAGGAGTGGCAGCAGTTAGTTTAGGTTTAATCTTCCCCAAGGAAAAAAAAAAAAAAAGATTAGGCCTGAAAAGAACTTGCAATACCCAAGGCAAGGAAGGTACAAGATATAATATTGGGAACATTGGAGAGCGTGCCCAGTCTGAATAAATTTTTCAGCATCATCTTTCTTCCAGGAACGATCACAGAGTTCAAGCCTGTTCCTCTCTTTTTTCCCTGTCTTTAATACTTATTAAACATTTAGTATATGCAGAACACTGTTCTAGGAACCATAATATTTTGTATTCTAAGTGACTCAAATTAATTTTGCCAAAGTAGATAGATAAATATGATCCTTTATTCTAATTTATGATAATAAATCTGGTCTGAACAGCCTTCATGATTAAGACACTAATGGGCATGCAGTGTGTTTTGAATCACAGTCATTTAATCCAATGAAAGATGAGTCAGTTCTAACACATAATATTTTTTCTTTTATAAGCTTTGAAAGCTAATTGTCTCAGTGCAAATTCTGATTCTACCACTTACTGGCTTCTTGTCCTTTGAGCCCATTAAGAAAGTTCTGTAAGCTTCAGTTTCTTCATGGGTAAATGAGGATGATCGTAGAACTCAGCCAATGAAATTTCTGTAAGGATCAATTGAAATAATGCATTTAAAACAGCCCACATATTATAAGGACTCAATAAATGCTAACTATTAACACTATTATAATTAGTGTTGATCTATTGTGCAGCTGTCCCTGTTATGGATGTCTTGATCTCTGGGGCAGACACTCTTGAATGGATAACCAAGCTGATAAAGTTTGAACTTATTAACTGGACTTCAATAAGCTAATATTTGTCCACTCAGGATGCTTGATACAAAGGGAACTCTCCCGGGCCCGTGAGTCCATGGTATACCTAACAAAGCACAGAATCACCAATCTTCATGATCTTTCCACTTTTATTTTAATTTTTTACGTGGCTCTACATAGTAAAATCTATTCAAGTGTATCTTATAATTCATTAGTTATTTAAATGTAATCCAAAGAGAATATGTAAACCAATGGTATGTTTTTAAAATCTGGTTCTAGTGTGTTGTCTTATAATGGTGTCAACACAATTATTCAATATCCCTTTGCTATGATTATATGACCTTGATTCAAGAAGTGAGGGGCAGGCTAGTTTAATTGGCTAAAATAGTTAATTCTACTATGGTTTTTGAAAACAAGATTTTTGTGAGGAGTACCTTATTGGTTTCTACCCGAATTCATTAAAATTATCATTGATGTTAGGAGTTTCTAAGATAATTCAGAATTCACATTTGCTGTCCAGGCTATTTAATGCTACTTTTCTTTCTGTAAGATAGTTGATAAACAGGACTGCAGCCACAGAGCTCTGGAGCAACAGGAAAGGGAGCTCCCTTGTCACTGAATATAGCAAAACATTTAGGGAAAAAAAGAGATTCCATTCTCAAATGGCAAATTAAATTATATTTTTATGATCTATAAATTACATGGAGGATATAATTTCCAATCCAATTTCAAATATCATTTATTAAAAATAATATACATTAGCACAAATACAAATAACATTTGTCCCAATAAGGTAAACTAGTGTTGATATGATCCTTTTCCATTTCTAATATACACATCTCTTACAGGTGAGTGAACAAATCTACAAAGTTAGATTAGGTGGATAAATTAATTAACTTTGCACAACTTGAAGAGGAAACCTTTTTAGTGGGAAACTATTCTAAGTTTGATGATGGAGAAAAGCATGATTTCTCTCTAATATAACGTCATTTATGAAATATTGGTCCTAGGAAGTGTATGTTTGTGTGTGAGTGTGTGAAAGTTTTATAGGAGATGGTGAAGGAGGAAGTTATTCATACAGAAACAAGTTTTCATATTTTATTTTGGTACAATATATTATAGTTACCACTGTGATTTCAACAATAAATTCTGGTAGTGTAAACTTTCCTGAAATAATTAAGGCTTAAGAATTTTCTTAGAAGCACTAAGAAATATAACATTCAGTGGTTCTCAAATTATGATCCCTAGGTTAGCAGCATGAGCATCATCTGGGGACTTAGAAATGTAAATTTTTAGGTTCCACTCCAGACGTACTAGTTCAGAAAATCTAGGGATAAGATCCAGAAATCTGTGTTTTCAGGAGCTCTCTAAGACATTTAGATGCATGCTAAAGTTTGAGGACCTCTGGTCTCAAGAAATTCCTCACAAAAAGGAGAAATTTGACATATGTGCTGAGAAATCTGGGAGCAAACACATGAAATCATTAATTTAAGAAGAATGTTTGTCATTGATGCCTTTTGCAGATACTTTCAGGTCCTGTCCAGTTATTTTACTCCTTTGACTAAATTAGAGAACAAGTTATACAGTGCCATACCTGTTCCCCTTTCTCTCTTTAACAAGCTCAAGTTCAACCACATTTTGGTCTTCAAGATGGATCTCGATCACAGTCAGGGATATTCAAGTAACTCCAGATTAAGAATTAGTGTTCAGGGGCCAGCCCATTGCCAAGTGGTTACATTTGTAAGCTCCACTTTAGCAGCCTGGGGTTCACCGGTTCAGATCCTGGGCACAGACCTAGCACCGTTCATCAAGCCATGCTGAGGTGGTGTCCCATATAGCAGAACTAGAAGAACCTACAGCCAGGATACACAACTATGTACTGGGGTCTTTGGGGAGAAAAAAAAAAAAAAAAAGGAAGATTGGCAACAGATGTTAGCCCAGGTCCAATCTTCCTAAAAGAAAAAAAAAAATTTGGTGTTCGTTGTCATGACACTCATTGCCAGTCTGGCTCACCATATTGGCTAGTTCTACTTTGTCTGGTTATCAAATCAAGTCCTTATTTCTAGAAAAAAGGAAAGCAGTCATGCTCCTCTTCTAATATTTCTACCTCTCCACAGAGGCTAGAATGTCCACTCAAGCATGTGCTTCTGACAACTCTCCTTATTGGCTACTCTGCAAGAGTGGATTGATGAGTAAGAAGATTAGTCAGAGACTAAATCATTGAATAGACTACTTTTCACCAGCATGAAAAAATACTGGGTGTGCTTGTATGAGGATGAAACATGATGAGGCAGGAAAGGTGGGTGGAGTGGGATAGAGTGCTGTGGGAAGCATCCAACAGCCTCCCAGATCTAAGCTTTAGCTCTACTCCTTAGCCAAGTCGGGAATGTGGGGAGGAACAGCTGCCAGCATATCAAGTTCTTCCTTATCAGAAAACCCCAGAAGGCAAAAAGAGGGAAGGATACAATTCAAACACTAAAAACTCACTCCCCTAAATCATAATTTCTTAGATCTAATCACTGTATCCCTGTTTCGTTCTCTGAATCCCGATTTCTGCCTGGATACCTGCCAAAGATCTCCAATCTTGGAGGAACTTACTTGCTTTAATACAGCCCGAAGTTTACTTGAATGTATCCTGGAAACCTTGTCAGCAGCGGGTCTCTTTGGCCAGCATAACTCTCTATGCTAACCACTTTCAGATAAACTAGCATTTTACCTATTTCACTTACCAATCTTTGGGGGGTTCATCTTACTCCTTGTTGGTACTTCCAAATGCTGAATTCTGTTACCAACTATTTCTTGTTTTACTTCCAATTGTCTAAGTTCTCCCTTCCTCTCATCATTCCAGCTGGAGTAGCTACACTCTTACATGTCTCATTAGAAGGGATTTGAGTTTTAGCTCTGGGTCTTAGATCTTTTTTCACAATTCTGCTACAGTCACTTGGTCCATGTCTGGCCACATTTTAAAATATAATAACTTTACCTGGCAAATAATATCAGGACAGAAGAGATCCTCTGTGAAAATGCTTTGCCTCAGAGTTTGTGTTTCCATCAAGAAAGACCATCTGGACAAAGAGAAATTCAATAGATGACACACGTAGAGAGTTCAAAGCGTCTTTGGTTGTTACATTTAGCCTAAGGCAGTTTTATGCTCACTACCATCTTGAGAAATCTTGGTATTATACACATTAATATCCTCATCATAATTGTAGAAGTATTTAAGAAACACAGCCAGCATCTTGGATTTAAATCTAGGAGTTTCCAAGGAAAGATCTGAGGAAAAGTCTCATTGACTATTTAAAACATACAATAAATAGCAAAGTAAACATATTTTCAGCAGGGGAGATGTTTATATTGTGGTTCTAGTGAAAAAAAAATAAGGCTAAAAACATCGCCATTTGCTCTTCTCTTCTCTCTCTCTTTATTTCTTTTCTCTTCTCTTTCCATCTCTCCCTGGACAGTCTTACCCAGTGAATTATCCACTTTAATTATCCACTTCAATGCAGATTACTTCCACATCTATCTCATTCTTCTCCCCGGAGCTCCAGATACACGCCATTAATGGCCACCTACAGCTGAGTGTCTCACAGGCATCTGAAACATAATTCAACTGTGAATTACTCATCATTGTTCCCCCTTCAGACAAACACCAACACCAAGCCTACTCTGCCTCCCATATGCCTTATCTCAGCTAAGAAGACTCTGCAGGTTTCCAAGCTAAAAACCTCAGAATTATCTGCAACTGATCCCTTTCCTTCAATAAAAATCATATATTTGCTTATCAGTTCTTTATTCTAATTTCAAAATATTTATCAATTCCGTTCCCTCTTATTCATCTCCCAATGCATTGCATTGGTTCATCATCCATTAAAAATTTCATGGATTACTGCATGCTTCCTAGTTGGACTCCACGTATCCAAGTTTCTTCCCAATCCATTTTCAGTATCACTTCCTGAAATTTTTTTCTACAAAAAAAATTTTTTAAAGGTTATTCCATACTTAAGAGCTTACTTCGAATATTTCTCATTGCTTCCAAGATAAAGTCTAAACTTTAGCTTGGCACATAGGATTCCTTATAATTTGGTTCTCAAACTTGTTTGACATTTACTGCTCTTTCTTTGTAGCCCAGTAAACACTAAGATGAAACCACACAAACATCTTCATTGTTTGAGAAAAATAGCATACCTTTTATCCTTTTCTTTCTTTGAATACGCTTTTTCTCTGCCTAGAGTGTATCCTCTACTTTGTCTTACTGGCATCTCCACTGTGGCTTCTCACAGGGGATGTTAATTGTTTATTTGTGACTCTCTGCTCACAAATTGTGCTCCTGGAGGGAAGGGATTATGAATAATCATAGATATCTAGCAAATAACAGACATTTAATTTCAGTGAATGAATACGTAAGTGAATCCAAGGTAACACACATAGTAATTAGAATTAAGTATTTTAGTGGTGTTAGGATAAGGTTGATAAATCAGTGAGTAGTAAATTGCCCGAGAGATACACATTTGATGAAGGGCAAAAAATTTGAAAAGAGACGATTTTCTCTTCTCTTTTACTTGCAGAATGAAGGAAAAGTCTACATTTAAAGCAGCTCAGAGAATGTTACCTTACATCACTGTCAAAGACTAATTCCGAAATGATGTCATAAATTTCCCACATCTGATATTGAGTCAATCTGTCATGTGTAATGCCAGGGACATTTCTTCTTCTAAGTGAAATGTAGATGGTGACCATGAATGACACAAAGGAACACATTTTTGGATATTTGATGATTTTAAGGAATAACTGATAAAATCATAGTTACTTTAGAGAAGAAAGCTTAGATTTTAGTGATATGTAATGACAACACAGATGTGACATGAGATTGCTTCAAAATGATATGAAACAGTTGAATGTGGATGAGGCAGCTTTATCCATGAGTTGATAGATGTTTAGGACAGGTGATGGATAATGTGCATTCATGAAAACGTCTGTCTATTTTTGTATATGTTTGAAATTCTCTCAATAAATTAAAAAAAAATTTCCATCATGACCAACGCCTGTGACATGACAATTGTGAACAAAGTCATATCAAAACTTGTTCTTGTAATTTTGAGGCACTCTGATATTTCCCATTCTATTCTCTCCTTTTCTATATTATGTATAAAAACCCCATAATGATGAACCACTAAATTTATTTGCTTTTGCTAACGGGTAATGGCAAACGTTGTTTTATACAATGAAATAATTCTTCAAGCGTTAGTCTTCCTCTGCCCCATGCTCACTCTAAGAGTTATCTATTTTCCATCTTAAATATTAATTTCCTCCTAAGGCTCCCAGACTTTTAAACATCTCGTCTCCCTCATGTTACTCTAATTTTGCCACATGGATCTTGTCATGAAGTCTGCTGTAGAAAAAATTTCTAGGATTGGTCTAAATAGACGAAGATTAAGGCAGGCCATGGACAAGCTAAGGCACCCTAGGAAGGACAATACACATCATAAAATCGTTTCCTTGATCTATATATTTGAACAGAAACATTACTTTGAGTAAACCAATGGTGTTTCAGGTGATTAAATTCTATCTTTACTCAAACTTGACCTTAGTATAAAAAGAGAGTTGAGAACATACACTCTTCCTTGTGTTCCACTCTGTGTAAACCTCTGCACCGTCTCGTTTTACTGGTCTTTCTAGCATTACGTTCTGATTGTTCTGTAGCTTTGCAACCACAAAAATCATCCAGTTTCATAGACTCTCCAGGCATCCAAAGTCATTCCTTAGCTGATATTTGTATAGCCTGTTTTTCTGATTTTTTAAAAAATTTGAATGTCATTCTGTGTTTTTAAATACTTTTCCATTTACCAAGGTCATTTTCAATCTTATTTTTTATGGCACAAGCTAGACCTCCTGGCATGGTGCCATCTACAAAAAATAAATACTTTTCATACTGCAGCATTCAGCTTAGTGATAAAGGTGAATACAATGCAGTCCCATCGAACTACCTTTTTTACTGTCACCTCCAATGTAGCTACACTTGATTTCAAGCCTCAAACCTATTTTAACTGACTGATAAATGTATTAAGTAAGGAACAACTGAGTATCACTAACTTCTTAATATTAACAAGCCATATAGACATCTAAAAAGTGACAAACATAACAGCTTTTTGGATGATTTAATATTCATCTATAGTACTATATTTAAGAACCAAACGGCTTGATAAAGATGAATATATAAACTTATACATTGTGTTATAGTCTCTAGTCTTCTCATAATTGTTCACGTTTACATAATTTCCACAAATGTATCTTATAATCCTCGAGGCCTGTACTCCGTAAAGTGAAAGACAGTGTTTGATGTATGCTGGGTAATTTAATATTATATATATTGAATTAAAATCCCACCATCTCAACCCATCCTATCTCTTTAATTTATTAATCTGACATAGGGAGATACAAAGACAAATACTTTCCAGGCGTAGAAAAGAAAATAATTTGTTAAGTACTTGAAAAAATGGACCTATAAAGAGTTTTTGTTGTTGGGTGTTTTGTTTTATTTTGTTTTGTTTTGTTTTTGGTGAGAAAGATTGGCCCTGAGCTACCATCTGTGCCAATCTTCCTCTATTTTGTATGTGGGATGCTGCCACAGCATGGCTTTATGAGTGGTATGTAGGCCCACACCCAGGATCTGAATCTGCAAAACCCGGGACACTGAAGTGGAGCATGCAAATTTAACCTCTATGCCATCGGGCCAGCCCCAAGAGTTTTTGAGGACTATATATTTAGTAATATTATTAAAAAAAAAAACTTGCATGAATTTGAAAGGTCAGTATAGAACCTGATATAGAAAAGTTTGTAACTGATCTAAAGTCTTTAATTTAGCGTGTATAAGAATCAAGCCTGGTCACGACACTTTAAACACACATTTTGCCATTAACCAAACTGAGTGTGATGCTCTTGTGGTAGATGGTCTGTCAGAGTCCCAAACATTAAGGATAAAGATAACTTAAAACTGACTTCCTAGGTTCATTAAACATTAAGAAATCTTACAGTCTCTTAAACCATTGTATTTAGGATTCCAAGGAGTAAATGGGATTCTGTCATCTTGACTGTTGGAACAGTTAATCCATGTACGTCATAGGGAGGCTGCGCTGGAACATGTCCTGTCAAGGCGCCACCAGGAACAGTACCTGTGGCCTGCTCTTGGCCTGCTCCACTTCCAAATCAGTCTATTCTAGCCAATCTGTGACCTCTGGTTTGATATTTCTTGGAACTCACGCAAAAATATTTTAAGCTAGATGAGATGTAAACATATATTTTACCCTCATATACTTAAAGTTTTAATTCTCAGCATGTGGAAATCAACCTCTTGGTCAAACTTTGAGCTCACTAGAGAGAATTCCTAAGAATTTAAAAGTTGTTACTGCCTTTAGCCAAGTGAAAAACATAAAGTAATGCTGGTGGGATGATAATCCTTCTGTGCTAATGGTTCCCTGGTGCCTTTCTTTCAAGGGGACCCCATTACAAGGTAGCTGTCTTCAATATTCACATACTCCTATGAAGTACAAAATACCATCACTTTCATTTAGTATGAAGTAAATCAAGCACAAAGAAGTCCAGTGTCAGAAAGTGGCTTGTCAGAAGATAGAAGTAACATCCACTTTCCATTTGCTCTCTGCTCTTCCTTCTATTTTTATCTAGTAACAGAATTTTCTTCTGTCTTTAAAAGAGCAATATCATATTCTGCTTGGGAAAGAAAAATAAGAAAACAAACTTCAAGGATTTTAGAGTCCCCATTTATGAAAACATTTAATTCTTAGCTTTATGGTAGACCCTCATTGACTAGAATACTTACTTTAATTGAATGAATATCTGACTTATTTAGCCTTAGAAGTTAACCAAAATAAGATTTTGGTATTTTGAAAACAACCAAACAAACAAGGGAAAATTCTTTGCATAAAACACAGTAATATTTGTGTAAGACACAAATACAAACAAGAGGACCTTCTTTCTAAAAATGTAGTCTATTAAATCTAATTGAATCTGCCTAATGATTGAAACACATTAAGACTATTAAAGATCTTTATTCCTGTAGCTAGGAGAAAAAATTGGAGACCAAATGTGTTAATACCAGGATGTGCTCTGAAAGTTGTTTTCTAAAACACATCCCTGATTAAAAGTTCCCATTTTTGTTTTATTTTGAGGGTTGCTGTTTTTTACCCCCATTTACCTCTTTCCAATGAAAGTGAAATAATGGAGACCATTCCATCAAATTCATTTGTGAGTTTTGTCATAAACGTTGTATTTTGCTGTAGACATGTTATGGATATAACCTGTATTTCCTAGTTTGGTAGGAGGAAGGGGACAGTAAATTCCCATCTAGAGCTGTTCTGGTGGAATTTCAGCACCCCCTAATTTCCTACCATAAATGTTCTTGGAGTCCCTAGAGGGATTTGCTCTCTTGGCATCTATTGCTTCCAGCCTGGGCCACTGTGGCAATACTGCCCATTACTGCCCACACCAAAAGTGGTAGATGGGCTTAATTGTTGCTCTTGCCCAACAAAGAGCCTGAAGTTGTTTATAAACCTTTCAACATTAGCAGAGGCTGCTGTTGAAATGGGAGGCCGTGTGCTGACGGCCATGGTGAGGGTGCCCCCGGGGTAGCCCCTCCACCTGACTCTCTCCAGGCACCATCTGTGGAGATCTTAGAGAAGTCATCCTTCCATTGCTGTCTCACATATTCGACCTGTTGGTTGACATCTAAACGACTAATACACAGTCACCACTTCTTCCCTTGTGTACCAATTGCCTTTGAAGTGAATTTGAACAACTCTACTCCCTTTTCCTTTAGGATGAATTCTTCATCAGGGGTTTTCTTTCCTTTAAAAAAAAAAATAACCTTAGAAGACCATCCCTGCTGGATCTCTAAAGATGCACAAATCGTAGGGTGAACGTGGCTAGATTTAAACTAGGACTCCTGCTGCATTAACCCATGCACACTTTTTAATACACACAGCTATTCAGATAGTTATAAAATGCACATTTTAATTTATGGCTATTAATGGAATATATATTTACTTAACTACAGTTAAGGAAATGACTGGATTCACAGATAGAATATTTATCAGGCATCTCTTATCTGTGCCCTTTGCTAGGCAGTAGGAGTAAATCAAGGCACAAGGTTGGACAAATAGCCTTCAAGTAGCATCTTTTTTTTTTTTTTTTTTTGGTGAGGAAGATTGGTGCTGAGCTAACATCTGTTGCCAACCTTCCTCTTTTTGCTGAAGGAAGATTGCCACCAACATCTGTGTCAATCTTTCTTCCTCTATTTTGTATGTGGGACACTGCCACAGCATGGCTTGATGAGCAGTGTGTAGGTCCGCACCTAGGGTCCGAACCCTTGAACTCTGGGCTGCTGAAGCAGGGCGTGTGAACTCAATCACTAAGCCACTGGGCCAGCCCCAGCATACACATTTTTGCTGTTAGTTTGGACTATTCATAAAACACTCATGAAAACTTGCTGCAGCTTCTAATTATCCAGACATTCTTTCTTATATCAAAAGTCTATTATAACCTACATACTTGGAACAAAGTAGGTTCCCAGCATGAGTGTTAAATAAATAAATGAGCCAGATTGTTGAAACAGATTGTTATGGGAGAAATGTCCAATTTGACATGTTATCCTTTTCTTTGTTAACTTGAGTTTTCTCCTATATTTCTCTTGCTTCTGTTTTTCACGCTTTCAGCTCAGGTCATTCAACCTCACATGATTCTCTTCCCCAGGCAGGAAACACACTAACTCTTTTTCATGCCCTTCCATCTCTATCCAGTCCAACGACCTCAGGATGGTCTTTGACTCCTTAAATCAGCTGAGCCTATCCATAAGTTTTCTTTAGGATGGCCACAAAAGTAAAACCTTATGTTTCCCTTACTACTCCATTGAACTAGGCTTTCAGTAAACATTGCCATTTATGGTAAATGGAAAAAAAATCAAGTTTGTTTTTACTTACCTGCTTAAAATTATCCTTACCTACTTAAAAATCATCTTTGCCTGCAAAAGGACTCTATTTAATTCCCAATATACAGTATTTCAACTGCATCTTAATCTGTGATATAAGGGACATGTTTTTTCTAAGGAAAGTGCATTTTGAGTTTCAGATAACTTTCAGACTCTAGGTTATTTAATGTCCCTAACTGATCTAATACAAATGCACCTTTAGAATATTTTACTCAGACTAAAAGTAATACAATAAAGTCAGCTACCAATTTTCTTAATGAAATAGTTTCTCTATTTTTCAAAGTTGCAAGTTATTTAAAATAACTACTATATTCCAGTAGAAATGGAAACAAAGAGAATGTGTATATGATTTTGTTGTTTAAAGGAGGAGTATTGTCACTGGATATCAAATATGGATATATTATTGTATGAAATATAATTGCTAATCAAAATAAAATTGTTTAAGATATGATTTCAAAATCACGGAGAAATATTTCAAAATGTGTAAAAATCTAAATTCATGACATAGCAACTCAGTGAAGCATGAGCTTAAATGGAGAAATCCAGGGAATGAAGATAAAACATAAAAACTTTACAATATATTGATGTTTGTACAAAATTATTTAATATTTATTAAATCTAAAAACAAGTCAATTTGGAAGAATATTTCTTTGCTAACATTGTATATATATATAAAAAAAGACTCTTTGGCTTATAATTTCATCCTTTTTGTCTTAAATATTCTAGAACCGACCTGAATATTATGATAAACTTTTGTTTAAACAGCATCACACAGTTAACATGAAACAACAATTCTACTTTATATCCCTTAGCCATAGGCACATTAAGAATCAACAGATATTCGTAAAGATCAAGATCAGTGAAACAATAGTTGAATAACAAGATAATCTTGAGTAAAGTTGAATGCAGCCAGAGTTCAACCTTCTTCCTTGCTTATCTAGATCACATTTGATGTCATCTGGATTAAACAGGATATTTCTTCCACAAGTGTAGACTGCCGACATATACCCATACCTCAATACACCACATCAGAGTTGTGGCTAATCCCTACCATGATAGAAGGATATCAGTGTGGTTAGGACACAGGCACTTGAACTATTCTGAAGCTATCTGTAAAGAACTACTTTGAATTCGTACCTAGTTTCTTGAGTTTCTGCCTACAAACTAATGTGTTATAAAGAGAGGAAAAGTTGCCCTACCAAACTTTAATATGAAAGCACATTTAAGTGACATTATCTTTCCACCAGTATTAATATGTAAGAGAAAAAGTAAGAAAGTACATCACTTGAAATGATTACGTCCATGAAGTTTGGGTGGGTCTATTTAAAACTTAAAATCTTAGTAAACTACTTGAAGTATTATGTGCTTGCTCAGTCTTAATCCTCAGGAGTTTCCCAGCCACAGAAACTTTGGAAAATTACTACGTACAGATTCTGACATATAGATATTTCTGGATGAAAGAAATTGAAGGCCAATAATCAAAGAAAAAAGGCAGAGGGAAATTAATCTGCTGTGCGCATCTTTGTTATCCATCACAGGTGGATGAAAGAAAGCATCCTGCACCTCCCAATTCCATTAGGGAAGGACGGACTCAGGAACTATTTAAAAGCTATTTATGTTTCCAAAAATGATGGAAGTTGTTGTACAAAAAGGCAAAAGGCTTTTGCTTGTAATTAAACAAGATTAAAATTCTAGTCTCTATGTAATTTCAGCTTTAGAGTTACATTGCTCTGAATTTCAGGACTTTCCATTTCAGAGCTGCCTAATGACACTTAGCCCATCAGCCCCTTAGCTCTGAAAGATGCTCCATCGAACGCTAAGAAAGAGTGGGTAACAGTAACGTCAATCTGGTTTGGTTAACTGTGGGTTCTGCCTTTGGTAAGCAGGTGAAGGACTATGGTCCAGTTACAGAGGTGAATTTTTCTAAGAGCAAAATGACAAATCTCTTTCACTCACTGGATCCCAATTCTAATGCTTTTTAATAATCTGATAGTAATCTATGAAGATCACACAATTTCCAGATGACTCTAAAAATTAACCCACTAACAATTAGAAAAATTTTTCTTATTGCAACTGAATTCCTTACCTAAGGAAATACACATCCCAAAAGTTATTAATTCAATTTTCTTGTACATATACTTGGCTACCTTTCCTAAGAAGAATGACTGTTCCCTCTCAGTTTTATTTTTATGCTATTACTTTATTAGGAGTGTGCAAAATGTCCAGTCTATCACACTTAGCTTTCAGAAACAACAAAATCCATGTTGTGGCACTTGGGAATATCCTGTTATAGTAGGAGTTTCAAAACCTACCTTTATGAATGATGTGAAACTATTATATTCTGGATTTGTGTTTATAAAATGCTATTGCTGTACAGTTACTGGTATATTTCTGCAATTTGTAAAGAGAGAGTAAAAGACAGCGACAACTACTTTCAAAGAAGGTTCCTCAAGCATAGTGGAGTAGACGCCAGCAAGGTATGGTGTGGTATAGTATTAAAAACACAGGCTTTTGTGTTCAAACCCCAGTTCTACCAGTTCAGAACTGTGTAACTCTTGGAAAGTCATGTAACTTCTCCAAGGATTAGTTTTCTCATTTGCAAGATGGAGGGACTTACTTCACAGGGTTATTGTGAGTATTTAGAGACAATGTATTTAACATTGAGCTCCAGCCCCTGCCTAGCTTCCTAACCTAATGAACTCCTTTCTCTAGCACAGAAGCAGGTTACAACTCACTTATGGTGCCCTTCCCTTTCTTTCATTGTTACAGGTCAACTGGAAGGAGATCATAATGCCTGCCTAGCAATTAAAAGTGGCCTGCTGGGTTACATTCAGAAATTAATCTCGATTTAATTCCCTAATCTCACTTACTATGATGATTTTAAGCCCTGTGTGTCCTTGTTGTCTGGTGGAATTCAATTAAACCTTTCTCAGTTGATTGCTGTTGAGTCAGGAAAAATGAATGTTCTCTTATTTAATTCTTAACAGTTTGAACGAGGCAGGTACTGAACACACCTGGGAGGTAATGTGATGTGACAGAATATGACAGACACTTTAGTACCATTAATTATTAGTCATGTGACTTGGGGCATTACCTCTCTAGTCTCAATTATCACCTCAATCATCATCGATAAATAATGAGGACAATGGTACCCACAAAACATCACTGGGGGGGCTTTAGGTTCTAGCTCGAGACCTGGTCTATAGTAAGTGCTCAATAAATGTGTGGTTTTCTTTTCCCTACTGTCGTGTTTTCTCCTGTCATGTTTCTTATCATGGTTTTTAAATACTATGGAAAATTATTTTAATAACAGACATTTTAATGCCATCAGTTTAATTATTTAATGGCATAAATATTAATATTTGACGAATCTTGAACTTTTAAAACATACTGCCCCCTATAGCAATTTGGAAACTGTTCAATAATATATTTAAAGTGTTGTAGAAACACTTCACATTTCTCAAATGATGCATTGTTTCTTGAAGTCTGTTCTTTGTGGATGAAGCAAAGCCAACTTAAAGTCTCTGTAAGGGATATGGAGCTTTAATTTCATTACTTTAAGAAAGGCAAGGGTATCTTATGATCTGAATACCATCATCAAATTAAGATATAGAAAGATTGTTTTTTTTTGAGGAAGATTAGCTCTGAGCTAACTACTGCCAGTCCTCCTCTTTTTTGCTGAGGAAGCCTGGCCCTGAGCTAACATCCGTGCCCATCTTCCTCTACTTTATAAGTGGGACGCCTACCACAGCATGGTGTGCCAAGTGGTGCCATGTCCGCACCCGGGATCCAAACAGGCAAACCCTGGGACGCCGAGAAGCAGAACGTGTGAACTTAACCACTGCGCCACCTGGTCGGTCCCTAGAAAGATTTTAAAACTTTCAACCAGGCCCCACGGTCGTGGAAGGACTAGGCCAAGTATGACTTCTCATTTTCATCATGGTACCGTTATGCAAACACCACGCAGTCACACTGTATTTGGCACAATGTAAAAAAGAGCACAGACTTTTGCAAGCAAAACACCTAAGTATTGCCATCCTAATTGAAGATAAAAACTGATGCAGAAGTTTACACTTCTGAAACCTTTTTTATATTAGAAAAAGTAGAGAAAGAATTCAGGTTTTCCAAATTCCTGCTGGCTTGCAATAAATTTGAAGGAAGAAATGGTGATAAAAGTTCAGCAGCTGACGGGGGAATGGAGTCCAGGCTCCCTTGGTCCAGAGAGGAAAGAGGCACATCTTGGATGGTTTGCAAAGGGTTAGGAAAATAAATTCCTATGCTGTACTTGTACTACATGTGGCTGATACTTCGCAAACACCTGAGACAAAGCAGAAAATGTGCCGAGCTATAGTTTAAATGGTATGGTGGCTGCCAAAACAGCTGTATATGCCCCACAAGAAAATTAATAACACACAAGTTACCCAGTAGAATTTAAAGGTAATCAAAAATCAAAAAGGCTTTGTTCTATTTTCTCATAATTTGAAGCTCTGAAAACCCCAGAAAGACATATTATAAAGGGTCATTGAGAGTATTATGATGTTTTTTAAAAGGAAAGACTTTGAAATGAATGGTTAAAATTCATACACGATCTCTCCACTGAAATTTATACTTAAGATTTAAGAAGATCTTCAGTCTGAAGAAAACAATTTAATTACTTTTTTTTTTTACCACTACCATTTAATAATCATGTGTTTATAGAGACATCCCATCTATGGTGTAATTAAGCACAACTAACTTTATCACACAGAACAATAACTTTACTGTACATTATACATTGTTAAACATACACGTTATACCCCAAATTCTGCCCCTATCGAAATCTATTGGCATGTTACAAAAACTGTCCCCAATGTCCTTTGACAATATTTATAGCCACATTCATTTTATATTTTAATATGTATTTGCAATTACAGTATTTCATTTATTCTTGTGTATGAAGTTTCCAAACTTCTGCATAAATCCTCGAAACTTGTTTTCATTTGGTTGGTATGAGTGATAAACGCCAGTGTTGTAATTAAGTATTGGGCTGGACCTGCCATAACTATTACCTATAGCTGTGGATTTTATTTCTGGGCGGTGTATACCGGCGTTGGGCATGTTGCTTGTTGGCTGAATAGAGCTTTCAATCTTACAGAATGGCTCAAAACGACTATAAACGCGCCGGTCCATTGAATGAGTTCTTAGAAGCTCGTTGGGCTTTAGCCTTGGAGAAGCAGCTGGTTTTCTCTCAGGAGCAACAACTGCATTCATCTCCTTCGAATCGCGGTACTGGATCTGTTCGGTGTTAAATCTTGGGGCAGAGGCATCGCCCGCCCTTTCCAAGAACTTGCGCTCAGCTGGACCTGGAGAAGGTATGATTTTGTTACTTTCATTAGATGGGGAGTTTATGCCCTGAGATGAGCTAACTGTTACATCTTCCTTACTCTTGTGGATGCTGCCTGGAGAGTTCGATGAGGAAGAACGCTTTCTTCTAGGAGATGACTCAAGTTTGGATTCTGATTTTTTTGGTTTTTGATTCTCTTCAGCCTCAGAAACTAAGGTGTCAGAACTGCTACACATTCTGTAAAAGGCAGGCGCTTTATTTTTGGATAGATTTTCTTTCTTCTCTGGGGTAAGGCTAAGTAATGACCTTAACTTCTGAGAGCCCTTTTTCAAAAAACTTGGGGAGCCCTTAACTTCCTTCTTTGAAGTGAGTTCCTTGTTAGCTTCCTCCTTATTCACATCATGCAAAGCAGCAATGGAAATGGACTTGGAAGCAGTTCCGCTCGCAGGGTCTCTCTTGATAACCTCCCTCTCCTCTTCCGTGCCACGGGTCACACTGTGCATGCTTCTACAACTTTTCAGCAAATCCTCTTTGGGCTTTTCGGGTTGTCTCACTCGATTCCTGGTAAGTGTACTGTATACATACTGCTTACTATTTCCATGATCTAAATTGGCTTTTGAGTGGTCAAAGAATGGGAAACTTCGCCTTTTAAGCAGATTCTCATTTTGTTGATTCTTGAGATTTTCGGTCTGCTTATTTACACACAAGGTCGTATATAAATAGTTGTTTGACTCCATATGGCCATTTGCAGTTTGGTTTAGGACTGGTGAGTGGTCTTCAGGAAGCTGCAAGGTGTGCATTTTTGGTGCCTCTGAGGGCGAGGGGGCCTTGGGGATTGATTCCGGCAAGGGTTTGTCTGTCAAATGCTGTACACTTGCAGGGGTGTCTGGGACCTCTTTAGGTGTGTCACTTCCCTGAGAACCAATGATAGTTGAATTTGAGGAGCCAGTTGTACAACTGTTAACTTCCTGCTGCTCAGGTAACGTGGGTTTAAACACAAAAGAGGAACGAAGCCGAGAGTGAGTATAAAGGGCATTGGCTTTCAAATTCTCGGAACCATCGTAGCCCTCAAACCGGTCACCTAGAGTTGATCCATTTGACTCAGGTGCAGCTTCTGAATGATCATTTAAGTAAGATTCAATTCTCCAGTTACGCAGGAATGACTTGGTGGTGTGTTCAAGGGTTGGCATTCGTTGTTGCAAAAAGCGGACATGATTATCTGTCCCGCTAAAAGACCTCCGCACATTTGAATTCCTTTCTGCAAGATTTGTTGTTTTCCTCTGGGCAAGCCGGTCAGCAAAGCTCTGGGCAGGTGGGTTATGGTGGCTTGCATAGCCCCCGCGGGATGAGGACGTCACGCTGAGACTATCTGAAGGCCTTTTCCAGCTACTGGGAGGGTGAATGTTTCGATTCAGAGCCCTGTTAAGCAGCAGGTAGGGTGCCGTTTCCGGCTGTTCCCCAGCATAACTATGCCGCTTCCAATTTTCATTCATCTGACTGGGTTGATACTGACGGATGGTATTGGGGCCGTTAAAGTTTGGAAGAAAATGAGGTTTGTACACATGATTTCTTATGTTATATTTGTCATGTTCATTTCGGGTATATATCCCTCTGTTTTTGAAGTAACTAGAATCTAGTTTATGGATTTTGTCTTGTCTACCGAAAAGGTTTCTTTGGCTGGAAACGGAGGCTAATGAAGAAACCGAACGCTGGTAAGTGCCATTCTCCCAGAGTGCTTTGCCATGCTTCACCCTTGCCGATTCTTCCTGAGCGAATGAACTGGGGACACAGGATCTGGCATAGAGAGTTCTAAATTCTTCATCAAAGGACTCCACAAGTTGTCCTGTGATTATCTGAACCATGCTGAGGTGAGCTTTTTCAAATGACCACATGTAGCTAAAAAAAAAAAAAAAAAATCAAAATTGGAAAATTTTAATTTTGCTAGTAAAAGGTTAATGACAATATATAGCTTTACTAAGAAAAATGTCATTTAGTGTCCACAAAACAGTATTTTGTGTGTTTCCCTTGGCTACCATAATTTAGAACATCTTCAATGATTAAATGCTTGCATACATATGTCTCCCCACTCCCATATTCCTATTTTAAATAACAAAGCAACTCAAGTCTTGGCTTTGAATCCACCCAAAATTTCTTAGACTACTTTCCAGAAGTCCAAAGAAAAGCCTGCTGTGCATTTTGCATCTCTGCCTACAAGACTTTATGGAATAAAAAACGATATTATATTTCATATATAACATCCTAGCAGGGTGCAGGCAGCCAGTATTGGACGAAAAGTTGAGAGACCTGGCTTCCGCTGAGCTATCTATCCATATGAGCTTGGGCCTCAGTTTCCTCATGTCTAAAACGAGGACATGGACAGCATAATCTCTACAATTTCTTAGAGTTCTAACATGTTATAAGGCAAGATAGGTCTGTGCTAATTCATGTATTTTATCTCTGTGGCTTAGTCAGTGCAACTTAGGACACCAGCAGTTATAAACAGAGACAGGATTTGTAGGCACAGCCTCAGTCACTACAGGGCACACTTCACTACACTCAGTGTACACAGGAGCAGTAAACTTAGTCCTCACAAATCATGCCGGTCAGAATGCCAATTAAGATCTTTAAATATAGAACACAATTTCTAGGAAATTAAAGTTTTTAACTATTTTATTGTATTTGTGGAACTTCTAATATCTTTCCTCGAGTTTCCAGGTGGCAGCTATCTTGAAATTTCGCATAAAATTTAAATCTGATTTTTAAAAATTTAGATAATGTAACATAAAGAATCACTGGGCTGAAAAAGGAATTGCTACTATGCTATGTTTCAAATAATGTAGATGATATAATGGAGGTCAACACACAAAAAAAGGAGACAGAGATTCTCCACAATGAAGGAGCTTACTGTTTATACAGGGAAGGCAATAACAAAGGCAAATGAAAATATTAAAAGAATATGCAGAGTAATAATTTAAAATACATGAAATATCATAAACGGCAGTGTACAACTTAGGAATCTTGCTGTCGTGAAATGGTTAATTTTATTTACTATGCTTACTGAATGTTTGGCATGAGAAGAATATTTACTAGGTGCACTTTACGTACAAATGTGTGCGCCACCAGCTGAGTTAAAAGAAATAGTACAAAAGTGAATCATTAAAGGAATTTTCAATCCAACTGAAGATATGAATACAAAATTTGCTAGATACAGCGAGTAAAGGAAATGGTTAGTCAGCTATCAAATATGAGAAAATCCTTGGAGACAGAGAAAGTTTAGCAGCATTTTGACAGAGAATAGATACCCAGAAGTCCAGACACGAAAGGTGTGGGAGGACAATTTGTGTGGAAGCAGAAACATGTGGGAAAAGGAAGGAAGCAATAATGGCCATGTTTTGGTTGAACACAGAAAACAAATTATATTTAGCTGAAATAAAGAAGCTATATGAGAGATTGATGAACTAGTGGGGAAAATCTTGAAAGCAAAGCAGAGAGTTTGATTGTGTCAGATTTGTTTCCAAATTTGTGTAAATTATAATAAAAAGAGATGTTCGAGGAATTTTTTTCTAGTAGCTATTTGTAGTATAGACTTGAAAGATGAGGGATTGAATTTACTCTGATGAGTCAAGTAGTTGGAATAAGGTGATAAGAGCCTAAACAAGAGTAGAAATTGGAATAATGAGTAAAAATGTCGAGCCAGTAACAAGAAGAAAGAATCAGAATATCTTCACGTCATCAAGGATGTGCACAGAATATTAAATAAAAATCACCTCCAACTATTGAGCTTAGAAGACTGAGAAGATAATGGTATTGGTGAATACATTGCAATTGGAAAGGGTTCCTTGCCTCAGTAAATCATAAAATAATATTGTAATATAATTTTAGGTAATAGGAAGACATTCAATTGGATTTATTCAATTTAGAGATGATTCTTCGGAAATACTGAACAGCCCGGATGGAAGAGCTATTTATACTGACATTTAGGGATCTTCCTGTAAAACTGCCAGGACCCCAGCCAACCACTCTGCTGTAAACCCAACTGTTGATACGCATTCCCCACACAACTTCCAATAAGCTTTAGAGTCCCTCATTCTTAAATATTAACACACAGTAAAAGACTGGCAGACGTTTGGAGAAAGTTTAGAAGACAGCTTATAAAGCTTAAAAGCTTAGAAGTAAAACAGAGACCACAACAAACAGGGAAAGGGCACGTGGAGGAAACAGAGAAAATGCACAAATAAGAATACGTATTAAACACACACACACACACAAACTGTAGTTAATATTGTCAAAGAAATAAAGAAAGAAAATAATGCACTTATAAAACATGAACAGGATGCTATAAAAATGGTGCAAGTAGCAGATGCTCAAAATACTTGATAGAAAAATTTAAAAAGAAAGTTATAATAGAAAGTTTGGAAGATATAATTGAGAAAATACCCCAGGCAGCATAATGCCCCCTACACCTGGATGGAATGGGAGAAAAAAATCCAATGGGAGCAGAAATCTAGTTAATAATTACAGAGAGAGAGACAATAGAGAAAGTTGAACAGGAGAAGAAAATATCACAGAATAAATAAGAAATCTTCCCAGAATTGAAAGATATGAATATTTGGATTGCCCAGACCAACAAATGAAAAAAGGCCTAGATCTAGAAACATTTAATAAATTCGAGCATAGCAGGGAATAAAAGAGAAACCCTAGAAGCTTCCAGAAAGAAAAAAAAGTTACATGAAAAGAATAGGCATAACAATTGTTTGAGACTTCTCCACAGCAATTTTGATTGTAGGCAATGCCTTCCAAATTTACAGGAAAAATGATTCAGCTTAGAATTCTATCCTCAGTTAAACCATAAATCATCTAAAATTATGGATTTTTGGACTCAAAAAAATCCCATGCTGGTGGAAAGTGTTCTTGAGCAAACTTGGGAGAAAATCATGACTTGAAACAAAAAATGAGAAAAAATATAGGATTAAAAGTGGTAAATTGTGGCTCAAAATACTCAGTACTATGGGAAATACCAGGACCCCAGCTGTGCTCCACATTAGAGACCTGCTAGTCCAGATTGGACATCACAGATCGTTGGTAGTAACAGAGCCTTTGGAAAAGTTACTCATGTGGGGGCTGGCCCCGTGGCCGAGTGGTTAAGTTCGCGCGCTCCGCTACAGGCGGCCCAGTGTTTCGTTGGTTCGAATCCTGGGTGCGGACATGGCACTGCTCATCAGACCACGCTGAGGCAGCGTCCCACATGCCACAACTAGAAGAACCCACAACGAAGAATACACAACTATGTACCGGGGGGCTTTGGGGAGAAAAAGGAAAAAATAAAAAATCTTTAAAAAAAAAAAAAAAAAAAAAAAAAAAAAAGTTACTCATGTGCTAAGAAAGCTGCAGAGTCAACAGGAAAAAAATTAGCAATAAATAAATAGAAAACAAAGACAATGAATAAAAACAAAACGAAATGGTAATTAACTTTGTACGAAAAAGGAAACATGTCATAACCCACTTCATGGCTCAAGAAAGATCCATTCTGACACAATTTCAGTAATGTAAACCCACACTTCTCATTTAACCAAAAAGTTGTGGTAACACTGTATTTGGTGAATGGGGACCAGGAGGGAAAGTGGATTTGGGTGGGTAGGAATTCTAACTCCTCTATTATCATAATATAAAGTCAAGAGAGCACACCTAAAAGTGATAAATTGAGAAATAGCAGTATAAACACCTCATTTAAGAGAATGGAATAAGTATTAAAAAAACCAGCTAAAGGAATTAAATAATTGCATCTGAAGGTCAGGAACCAAGAGTAGATAGAGATGGAGAAGAAAAGTTATTGTTTTGCATTGCATCTCTCAATAATATTTGATTTTTAAGAATATGTGCATATATTTACTGGGATAAAAAATAAAATTAACTTACTACTCCCACACCCTCCAAACACACTGTCACACATTAGTCATGAAGTTGGCAATGTGGTTATAAATTCACATATTAAAAAGTGACTCAACAACTGTGAGCTCCTGGCTGGGGGTTAGAAAGTGAAGCTTATGCAGTGAAGGGTAGCAACAATACACTGGTTGTAACATGGATCTCTCTCTAAATGTGATGATCTTCAGTTCTGATCAAAGATGGTACCTTGGAGCCAACAACTTCAGTGAAACTTGGCTTTTGAAAGTAACCTTTATAGAGATGATAAGATTTCAAAAAATAAAAGCTTACAGAATCCTCTGTCAGTCAATTTGTGGACAATAGTAAATACCTTCCAGATTTCCATATGACAATTTCAAATGAGGGTATCCAATTCAAAATTGGATTTGTACACTCTGATATAAAGTATATAAGTGTTTTATTTCATCAATGTTAGTATCATGATATGGCAAAACACGTGTTGTGTTTTCCTGATACAACGGTCATCATGATGAATGATCTGTCACACAATATGTGACTATGTTGGCTACAGACACCAGGCCTCTTTAGAAATGCTGGGAATTTAGAATATGAAGACATTTTATGGCAAAGAATTTTGGATTAAAGAAAAAGGCATTTTCAATTTGCCTATGAGGAAAACAACGCAAAACTAGAATATGAGAGGCGAAGGTTGTTTTTAACCGAAAGAAGTAAATTTTTTCAGCCAGGTTCTACGAAGACTAGTTCATAACTTTTCCATCAGATCCTGTCAGAATATTAACAATAGGAGAGGTCCATGATAATTAGTCAGAAAAAATAAAAGTGACAAGAGCTGACACCCATTAATTTTTTAAAGTAGTATACTTAGAATTAACATGAAATAAAAGACAATGGAGTTGTTAGATAAGAGTTTTGATGAATTTTTATAATGTGTGGTCCTAGGCATTCCATATTCACTTCCACAAATAGTAACTTAAATTCTGCCTCTGGCTTACGATATAGACAGAAAGGGAAAAAGTTTGTGTTGCTGTTCTGTGTTTTTCCCAGCATCACTTCTAAAGTAACTCAGCTACAGTCATCTCAACTCATAGCATCTATTAATACTTAGTGGTAGCAAAACAAAATTGAGGTGAATTTGTTGTTGAAGATAATCTTAAAAGTCAAGTTAACCAATAAAAATAGAAAGCATTCATTATGATGAGACTAACTAATAAACACAATTTATAAGCCAAGTGAACGCCCAATTTTAATTAAAATTGCAATTAAAAACCCTCTAAAACCAAGTGGGTCTGAACAAACACATACACATATAATGAGTCTTTAAAAGGACTCATCAATTTCAAGCACTGGTTGTAATTTCTGCTCTTAACAAGTTTCCCTTTAGAACTCCAAACAGCATTTCAAAAAAGGGTTCCTGAGCTTAAAGAGAAAGTTAGCAAATAATAACAGCTAAAACAGGCGGAAAATAATAGATACCATTAGGAGCCTTGGACGCATTATCTCATTTAATTCTTACAACAACCCTATGAGGGAGGTTCTACTATTATCCTCATTTTACAGAGGAGCAAACTGAAGTACCACCAAGCTAAGCAACCTGCCCCGATGCTGCCTCCTTCCTGTGGACTTTACATTCTTAAGAGAAGAGGGCAAGGTTTCCCCTCACACTGTCCTGCTTACATCCACAGCTCTCCTGGCTTCTTGCCTTCGTCTTTAGTAACGAGTCTACTCTGGCCTGGTGACCCAGCAGTTCACATGCATTTGTTGCTGTTTTTATCTACCTGTTGATACCACCTCACTGTGTATCCCATTCAGGACCGGTGCTGGGATTTATAAGGGGGTTATAAGGGCAGCATCTGTACACTGGAGCCAGCCCTGGACGGCATCTGGCCCTTAGCTAGGGTTTTAGACAGGTCATTTAACCTTCTGGAACTTCAGTTTTATCACTTATAAAATGTAGATGAAAACAACTGCCTTGCAGATAAGCTGAAAGACTGGGGATGAAATATCTAAGAGCCAAGCTAGAACAGAGGAGATAATTCCACCAGCGGCAGCCTCAAAAGACGCCAGAGAGGAGAACCTTGTCTAGTGTTTACCATGGCCTTTTTTTTTTTTTTTTGGTGAGGAAGATGAACATTTGTTGCCAATCTTCCCCTTTTTGCTTGATGAAGGTTGTCTCTGAGCCAACATCTGTGTGCCTATCTCCTTCTATTTTGTATGTGGTACACTGTCACAGCATGGCTTGACAAGCAGTGTGTAGATCCACACCCAGGATCCGAATCTGTGAACCCTGGGCCACCAGGCCACCAAAGCGAAGCATGTGAAATTAACCACTAAGCCACCAGGCCAGCCCTTACCATGGCATTTTTAATAGCCAGATTCTTAAAAGCTTTTTGTTAGTACTATAGTGACCATGAAATAATTATCAGATTCTTAGTAACACTAAAATAAGAACAATCCATTTGACAGGTTCTTCAAGGTGATAAACGGTTTCTATTTTTATGAACAATTGTTATTAAGTCCATACTACTTAGTGTTTTCATAAGGAGCAAAAATACTTTTAGTATAATGGAGCTGCAGGGAACCTGAAATAGTCAACCCCCCAATTTTGGGGATGAAGAACTTGAAGCCCATGGAAATTATGTGACTTGACTTGTGTCTTAATGTTCTTCAGAGACACAGCCTCTAAACAGATCACACTGAAATTTGAAACTAATAAATTCTATAAATGATTGATAACACTGGAGGTAAACACAATCATCTTACCTGTAAGAACCGTACATAACTTTCTGACAGTCAATTAACAAAAACTTCTGCTCCAATTTTCCATGAAATTTTGCTCCTGTTTTTGAAAGATAGTCTTGGCCTTTTACTGTCCGTACTCGAATATTCTAGAATTTTAAATATAAATATAAAGTAAAAATTATGGCTAGAAAGGGGATATTTTGAAAAGTAAAATATATGACCATATAAAACCTTAATACCTAAAAAGCATACTTGAAATAATTTTTAAGAACACATAACAAAAAAAATAGTGAAAAGCAAATTTTGAAACGTCACCCAAAAAAGAAATAAATACTCAAGGGAAATAGTCACTTAAAATGTATTTTAACATAAGTTAAACAGGAGATTCTACTTTTCATTTACACAGAATGGTTTCATAAATCACTTAGGGTCCTACTTCAAGAGATCCTCTTAGAGTATAGCGGCACGATGCCAAAATGACATACTTGGTCATCCACTCTCGTTTTAAAAAGTCAAATGTAACTGAAAACACTATGCCAAACGTTTGTGATAAGCAACATCTGCTGAACGAAAGACTCATTCAAGTCAGTAGTTTTAAGGTTGTGCTTGCCAAACTGAAACATTACCTATCATGGGCAGCAAAGTTAACTCAGAAACGTACGTGCCCACCATCAAGAAAAGCATGATAAAAACCATCATGAAGATGCGTGTTTTCAGTCACATTCTGGAAAGCACAAGGGGACCTTTCTGTGATCAGTCATCATGCCACCCTAAATATATATATTTTTCTGTTTTACCTTTGGAGTAATACAGCTTAACATGCCTTAAATTCAACTGAGATAAAAAAGGTACACGGAAACTAAAAATTAGGATACACAACCACACACCGAAGCTTTAAAAAAAAAATACACTAAATACTTAAAAAAAAACACATGGAAAAACCACATGGAATTCTTACCCTGAGACGTTGAACTTGACAGCCCTGTTTCTCAGTCATACTTAGGAAATGATTAAAGTTGAATTCATCGAGCAGGATGTATACAGATATCCCTCGAGTTGATGCCTCCACTATTTCTTTGAAAATGTCCACATCTGTAAATATATCCATCACTAAAGCAATAACCTGTGTAAGATAAGAATATAAAACAACTTTAGATCCCCAATAGGGAAAGATCTAGAAATTGCTTGCTTTCAGTAAAAACTGGATAAAATAGGGGGCTGGCCCCATGGCCGAGTGGTTAAGTTCGCGTGCTCTGCTGCAGGCGGCCCAGTGTTTCATTGGTTCGAATCCTGGGCGCGGACATGGCAGTGCTCATCAAACCACATGCCACAACTAGAAGGACCCACAACGAAGAATATACAACTATGTACCGGGGGGCTTTGAGGAGAAAAAGGCAAAAATAAAATCTTAAAAAAAAAAAAAGAAATGGTATAAGAAGACTTGAAGACCAGAGAATTAAATACATGTGCCTAAAATTAGCTTAGCAGACAGAATAAGCAAAAGAACAAAAATGGACAAAAAAGGTGATATGATTAAGAAGGTACATGAAGAGAGAAAGAGCCTAAACAGGCCTCTAAAACCAAGAGAGTCCAAGTTAACCATTGGAAAGAGAACCATTATTGACTCTGAGAAGCAATGCAAGTGAGATAGTGCTGAACCAAGGGGCAAACCATTCAAATGACCACCTACCATGTGCCAGACGAGAGCAAAATCTCTGCCCTTTGTGAAATTTACATTCTAGTGTGGGAAGAAACTAAAAGCGATAAATATAAGAAATCGATAAATCATGTGATAACCTACAGGATGATAAGTTTACTGCGTAAAAATAGGGCAGGGTAAGGGGGATCATGGGTCACTGGAAATTGAGGAGGAGGGGTTTAGGGTTTTCAGGGTAGGTCTCTTTGAGACAGTGTCCTTTGAACAAAGACATAAAAGGAATTCGGGAAGTCATCAACACAGACATCTTGAGGAATTGTGTCTCAGGAGGAAGGAACCAGCGGTGCACAGGCTCTATGTGAGAAGCATGCCTGGCACATTCAAGAAACAGCAAGGGGGTAGTAGAAATGAAATGAGAAAGGGAAAGGGTAATCGTAATGCCTTGAAGGCCTTATAAAGCCTTCAGCACTTTTTCCTGAATAAGATTGTAAGCTATTAGAGGCTTTTAAGTTGAGGTAAAAATATGATCT
This sequence comes from Equus caballus, assembly GCF_041296265.1. Classification (NCBI taxonomy): domain Eukaryota; kingdom Metazoa; phylum Chordata; class Mammalia; order Perissodactyla; family Equidae; genus Equus; species Equus caballus. The sequence goes on along the minus strand of NC_091703.1, from coordinate 55,706,947 downwards.
GATTTATGTTGAAAAAGTATCATTCTGGAGACTTTGTTAAGAATAGACTTTAAGAGTAGCAGCCAGGGTGGAAACAGGGGGGCCAGTGAGAATTATTGGAGCAATTCAAGTGGGAGGTGACAGTGGCTAGGACCAGATGGTCGTGGTCCTAGTCACCATCAGTGATGAAGAGAAATGGTCAGATACTGGATATTTTTGAGCCACAAGGATTTCTGGATGGATTGAATGTGAGATATAAGAGAAAAGGGGAAAAATAGGATGACAAATTTTTAGTCTTACCAAGCCGAAGGACCAAGTTGTCATCAACTGAGATAGGGAAGAATACAGCTACACTAAATTCTAGGTAGAAGATTAAAAAAGCAAGCTAAGTCTGAGGGGCCTAGATATCCAAGTGGAATGCTGAGTAGAGAAGTCTAGGCCAGAGATGTTGACCGACTGTCAGTGGTGTAAAGATGACAATTAAATCCAAGCCACCAAGGGAGACTGAATAAATAGAAAAGAAGACCAATGACTGAGCCCTCGGACAAAAGGAGGTGCCAGCAGAGGAGAGTGAGGAAACGAAGAGAAGGTGGCATACTGGAAGCCAAGTTAAGACAATGTATCAAGAAGGAGGGTGTGCTCAAGAGTGTCAAATCCTACTGCTAGACCAAGTAACATACGGATTAAGAATTCACTGAATTTAGTAACATACAGGTTAATGATGACTTCCACAAGTGTAGTTTCAGTGGAGTGTAAGAACAAGTGCCTTATTGGAAGGGGTTTAAGCGGAATGGGAGGACAGGAACTGGAAATAGCAAGTATATGCAACTCTTTGAGTAATTTGCCTACAATAAGAAGCAGAGAAATGGAGAGGTAGCTGTGGGTAAAGCTGGACCAAGAGAAGTTGTATTTTTTGCTTTGTTTTAAGGTAAAAGAAATAACAGCATGTCTATATGCTAATAAAATGAAAATTAATGATGCCAAGTGATGGTGGGAGGTGGGGTGGGGAAGGAGAGAATTTCTGAAGCAACGTCTTCCCGGTGGCAATAAGAGATAGGATCTAGTACAAAGGTAAATTAGAGCACAGAGAATAAAGACTAGTAAAAGATTATCTATAATGTCAAGCCAGAAGGCCAAGGATAAGAGTTCAGATGCTGGTGGAAGTGTGGATGTGGCAGTGATGCTAGGCAAGTTCTCTTCGGAATGCTTCACTTTTATCAGTGAACTGGGAAGCAAGGTCTTCAACTGAGAAGACACTGGATTATGGAAGACATGTTGGAGGTATGAGGGAAGGGGTATTAAGCAGTCATCTAGGATGGCAGGAAAAGGAACAGGCTACAGAAATACGGTATGACTGTAGGGAGCATTAAGGACTCACCAGTCATAAAATTAAAATGAATCAATGTGGTTGTGAGTTATTCTCCAACTTTGTTCATCTGCAGGGGTGTAGGCACAGGGCAGGCAGAGTTTGATTTAACCACGGATGCAGTTCTGGCTGCGAGACTATAATAAAGTGAGAGAAGGAAGTAGAATTGAGGGTGCACGTAATTTGGAGTGGCTAAAATGACTGACCACAGGGTTGAAACTAGAGAAAGAGAAGGAGGATGTCATGAATGTGAGAGGCAGTGAACTGGGAGTGGGGCTATGAACTTGAGGTCTTTCTGGGGTCAATGGACAGTTAGATATTAAGGAACTGTTAATTTTTTATGTTGATAGTAATTATTATAAAAAGACATGTCTTATCTTCTAAATATACATATTAATAAAGCTACAGATGAAATGATATGTTGTCTTGGATTTACTTTAGAGATAAAACAAAATTGTCAATGAACTGATAATTGTTGAAGCTGGTTGATGGTACATGAGGGTTCTATATACTATTCTCCCTACTTTTGGAAACTTCCATAGCACAAAGTTGAAAAAAAAAAAAACATGAAATAAAGGAATATTGGATATTAGCAGGTAGCAGAGGAAGTAAGCCAGAAATATGGGTAGAAGTGGTATTCAGGTGGGGATACATGTATTAGGGTAAACAGGATCTGCAGTTATAGGCTGTGATACTATCGAAGACATGACTGGAAGTCAATGGCTGAGGTATATGCGGACAAGATCATGGAAGGAGAGAAGGTCAAGCAACGGGTCTTTAGAAGGATCTCTTACATCTGTATTGAAACTACCAGGAACTGAGACAGGAGTAGTGTTGAAAAGAGTGATGGAGACCAAGGAACAAAAATTGTCACGAAATGAGAGGGAATGGAATGACCTGGGAATAGACACATGGCAACAACAGCCAGGAAAACGAATGGCTACACTGCAAATATGTGAGACGATGAAGAAAGGCATGGATTATATATAAATACATAAACTCATTTTTATTTACTCTTAATAAGACGTTAAAACAAAACACTAGACTATGTTGACATTATACAAGTTGATGACATTCTTTAAACTACCTGTGAAACATATTTCAGATTTTCTCTAGAAGAACAATTTCAATCATTCTAGTGGCCTTGCAAGATCCTTTCCTTGTTTATAAAGGGTATGAGGTGCCAGAAGAAAAGAGAAGCCAGAGATAACAATCTCACCCATGTGTTGTGCCCATTCTTTATAAAATCAAGGACGTGAAAAGCTTCAAATCACACCCGCAATTATTAATTAATGCATTTAGTATGAGTGGTGTGATGATGTATGGACATTGAGATAAAGAAAAGAAAATGTCCATATTATAAACTTATTGGACAAAAATACTTTTAAAAATGGATGTCTGGAGCAGTCTGGCACTAATTTTTTTTTTTAACTAGAAAGGAATTTTGAAAATAAAGAAATATTATTATACAACATAGTATTCTTTAAAAAATTAATCAGTATATCTAAAGAATTTATTGTGAACTTGCCAGGCAGTCTTATGTAACAAATTACTTGAGACTTTGGAAATGAACAAAAACACATTACCAGGATAAACAAAGGTTTTCGTTTGCAAAAAGTAATTGAAGTTACTCAGCCAGTGGATGGTTCTAGCACACCAAAGGTAGAACAGATGACAGTCTCTCTTGCACGACAGATAATACACTGGCTCAGGATCCAGGAGACTGGATTACACATCTTTGACAAGCTTAACTGATGTCAACTGAGTCAGGCAGCCTATCGGGACTCCTGGTTCCCTGAACTCTCACTAGACATGTTGAAAAATTATATAAAAAATTATATAAAATCCACAGAAAATTTCAGCTGTGCCAAGAAAGGCAAAATAAAATGTAGCCCTTTTTTTATGGTGGGTTACATTCCTGGGAAGGAAAAATAGTTAGAAATGTGGTAGGCCAAATCTGATCTAAAGGTATTACATTCCCAGTTAGCTAACTAAATCACACTGTGCTGTAGAAACGACCACAATGACCATATATAATGAAAGAAAAATCATATACCTGATTAGCGTAAGGCTTTTTAAAAGGTACGTCAACTGATTTTATGTCAGTACAGAAAGCAGTTACATTAAATGGTATTCATTAAACTACCACGATGTTCTATAATACTTAAATTCTTCTCTGCTTTTTCATTAATTCCTGTTTTATTCTTGCTTTATAAACTGAAAAAGTAAACAAGTAAATGCATTCATCAGCAACATGAGACTTAGAAAATTTTTATGAAGGTGTTCCAGGTCATTTTTAAGATTTGAGTGAAACTTTGCATCTTTTAGTAGTTTCAGAGAACCCGACTCAGGATGTTGGTTTTCACTCATCCTTCTCACAGCAGTAAATTTTCCTGAAGTGACCCAGACACTGAAGGTCACACTGAATTAAAATATAGATACTGACAATGAATTTACGATAAGTTCATATTCATATCACAATTCAAGGTCATTTAGGATAGTATATAATCAGTTGTTATGTAACACACTGTAATAATAATTCAGAGAAAAAAATTGCTCTATATGTATATGGTTGTTAGCGGTGGATACATAGTACAATGAAAGAGACTAATGGAGCTTCATGCATAAATCTTAAATAAAGAATAAAGATTACTTTTAACCATGCAAGCTGGAAGATTAGCATTGCAAAGACATAGAAGCAAAGATTAGAATGAAGATGACAGTAATATTTTAATAAATGTTTACTGAATTAACCTAAAGTTGAACACAAAGACCATTATACTTATGAATATAGAATAAATTTAGTTAGGATTTATACAGATTATAAAGATTATAAAGGATCTTGAAAATCTGATGTTTGAATTTGATCTAGAGAGCAATATAAATCCTGAAAAAGAAAATATCTGGTCAAGATAGTGTCTTGGGAAAATGTGTGTGATAGCAATATTCATATTGAAAATATCTAAATTCTATTGTCATATTGACTGAAGATTATGAAGCCCCCTTTATTATTTTTATTGTAAAGTTCTTATTTATAAACGCACTGAAATACCAGAAAAAATAAAGTGAGGTAGAAACTAGTGATAAGAAAGATAAAAAGTATAGAACTGAAAATTGATGATAGATTTGACAGAAAATGTTGATTACAATGTTGAGCATGAATATTTGCATTTCCTTAGAAATATCCTTCACAATCTTCAGAATTTTAATTTTGAATCCCATATTGTTTTTCCCATTGTAATCCATTAGGATAGAAAACATTAGCCATATGATTTTATATGACCTAGATACTTAATGAAATGTGAGTATGCCTTAGGTTAATGTTCTGTAGTCACAGAATGGTCATAACCCTCAAAATTGAAAAATTAGGTATTATACCTTTTATGCTTCAAAATACTAAGCACCATTTGAAAGGATTCGGACTTCCTTGGCAATTGCGTGCATAGGTACAGGAGGATTTATTTTTTCCAAGAGAAGAAAAGCTATTCAAATTAAAAAAACAAAAGGATCAATGGAGCTCTACAATAATTGTCTTTATAATAAAATTTGACACAACTAGAAAACTTTAAGAATTGAGTAATAAAAATCAAGGGAAGTGATCACTTAGGGGATATGTATTTCTGAATCTGTAATGCCTGGCAAAAGCAATGTGCTAAATGGATATCAGAAAAAAGAGAGGCTGATATTAATGTGTTTTTATTATATCCTTCTGCAGCCTATGTAACAGAGCGCATTTTGTGTGAAATTTTATATGTAATATATTGTGTGCACTATAATATTGTTTAGTAAATTACAGCTTTCCATTCTGAATACCTCAATTTTGGCCAGTATTTAAGTATCTTTACTAATAGTTCTATCAATATATCAACTGGTTTGGTCTGCCAGAAATTAAGTGATCTTGGAGAAGTCACTGAATGATTCTGAGTCTCAGTGATCTCTATTACACATTAAGTAAACCAGAGAAGATCTTGCATGTACCAAGTTCTAAAATTCTATGTTTCAATAACTATTCATTCACTCCTAATTATCCAACAACTGAATTCAAATGTATACTGTACTTAGCTTATAAAAATCAAACCAAGCATGACTCTGGGAAAGTGAAAAAAATTTGAGTATTGTAATAAAAGTCACTAAGAGATGTAAAGGGGAATGTTTGGGTTCTGTTATGGCCACAATATAAATCTGTAGAACTAATAGGTATGTTTGACAACTCAGAGGAGAAATCGTACAAATTATTTCCCACATTTTTTGCATCGTATCCTATGATTGACAGTGCCTATCCATCACTGTTATGGACTGAATGTTTGTGTCCTTCCAAAATTCATACGTTGAAACCCTAACACCCAACGTGATGATGGTCTTTGGAGGCGGCGCCTTTGGGAGGTGATTAGGTAATGAGGGTGGAGCCTTCAGGAATAGGATTAGTGACTCTACAAAAGAGACCCCAGAGATCACTCTTGCACCTTCAACCATGTCAGGACAGAATGAGAAGACAGCTTTCTACGAACCAGGAAGGGGGTCCCCACCAGACACTGAATCTGCCAGCATCTTGATCTTGGACGTCAGAACTGTGAGAAATAAATGTTTGCTGTTTAAGCCACCCAGCTGATGGTTTTTCTGTTCCAGTAGCCCAAATGAACTAAGACAACCACAAAATGAACTACATTTTTATCTTTATCATAGTTAAGCATAGCCTTGTATCAGCTCTGTGCAAGTAGGCATCTCTGCTTTTGAAAATAGCTTGTATTCTAACACTTCCAGGAATTAGGAGGAAAGAAAGACTGAGGAGCAGATCTAAAAGAAACTGCAAAGAAGAGCCATGGTCCTTCGACTGATTTCACAAATCTATCCTCTTCCACATTCTCATGTCCCCAGCAGTTCCCAAGAAAAAGACTTTTCCTGAAGCTTGGCCTGGCAAGGGTCCCAAGCACGGGCCCCAAAATTCAAGGTTTCAGAGGATCTAGACAGAGTAGTTAGTGCTGGAAAAACGAGCTCGGGAGCTCCCAGCCTCTGTGATCACAGAAGCGGTCCACTTTCCAGAACCTATGAAGGAACTCTGTGGAGAGTCACAGTGAGAGGAGGGAGAGACGGAAGGAGGGAGCGCCCAAGCCGATTCGTCTGTCCAACCAGCAAACGGTTACAGTATCCCTAACTTTGTGCAAAACCCAACTCTTGGTGTGTCAAACGGATGCTCTTTAAAATAAAGATCTGTGCTCTGTCATCACAGCACTAAAAATGCTAGTCTATTCTGCTGATACAGAGGAATCAGAGCCTCATTTTAGTCAAATTCTGGCAACATTTGTAAGAATAGAAGGAGAAAGTTAAAGTTATATATTTATTTAAAAGTGGTAATAGCCTTTACTAGAAAACTATGAAGCATTCATAATTTTTCAAAGACAACATAGACGCTATAGTACACCAATATGTCAAGGTATACAGGTGTGCAGTACAGCCGTGAGGGTACACAGCAGCATTACTTCACTAGGAATGAATTAAAATACCAAAACCTAATATTTATGAGTGACTTTTTTTTACTTTACTTGCAACTTTTAGTATTAAAATTGTCAAACATACGGAAAAGTTGAAAGAATGATACAATGAATAGCCATACTCACCACCAATATTTAAGAAGTGTTAAAATTTTATTTTTTATCTTAATTTTATATAAATGTATTAAGAGATTTGGGGTCAAACTTCAGAATAAAAACTGAGGTAGATTTGATTATGGCTAGAATTTTCACCCAGGGTTTGAGAGAAGGCTTGGCCTGGATGCATGAGGCAACTTGTTAGAATAAAACATTTACTTCACACCCAAAGTCATTTCTTAAAAGTAATAAACATTTCTCCACTTAATTTCTTAATAGCTTGCTATTACCTTTCAATATTGCACAAAAATTGTATGTGCAATTGGTTATTTTCACTGATGATATTTAAACACTTATTACAGATAAAATGAGTTTATTATAGTAACTATTATTTTAAATCATTAATTTGAACTAAGCAAAACTACTAAAAATTCTGACCAAGAAGGCAAACATATGGCAAAACGTAGGTTGTTATTATATTTTAATTTTCTTTAGCTTTTTAATTTTCACTAAAAATGAGTATTAGCATGGCATTAAAATAAGAAATAATTTAAACCATTATTTTAAATTTGGGAGGAAGTCATTAGGAAAGAAATAACTAGGAGTAGAAAATTTTTAAGACACCATTTTAGAGTCTTGTGAAAAATTTAATTCTAAGCAAAACCTCTGTGCCAGACTGAAATATATTTGATCTTCCAGAACAAGTGTTTTTTCATGATTGGGTTAGTGAGATCTTTCCATAATTAACTCCTCATAATGAGTGTCATTATTCTGTTCTACCTAGTTCCCAAGGTAGGTATAACTGAAATATATCAGGCGTTCAAAAAATTTTTGTTGGGATCATCCGCTGGCCACATGGTGCCTGCTCTCACTGAACACAATTTTATGAGAAATTCACTCATGGGAGTATAAATCAATGTGACACTTGCTATAATAAAATTATGACCAAACACCGTAAGGGAATGATGGTTTCTAACTAAGAATTATATGTATCAGTACCTGGAGCCTGCAGTGAGCGAGGTATCCCCTTAGACCTTGTTCAGTAAGGCACTGAGCCTGACTTCTAAGAATTAAATGCCAGTGAATAGTGGATCACAGCACCAGCACACAGAGTCCCTTAGCAGAGAGAATGAGGTCTACACAATAGGACTAGAGGCAAATGAATGACCGTAACATGTACAAAAGTGGGCGCTTCAACAGAAGAATATGGCCATTGCTTGGTAAGCTGTGGAAATAAAGTAGAGTCACAGAGACAAACACCGTCCGTGTTCATTTAAGTACTTTCCAGAGGGGCGAGTGGGTACCCAAAGGCATGAACTTGACCTTTCTGTAATATTGGCCAGGTATACTGGGTTTAGTAATGTCATCGGAGCCAGGTACATTTTAAACATCATATAATGAGTTCTTATTATTCTGATTTTTGTGGCCTTCAAGTATATGGGGTCTTTTATATACATACATACATATATATCGCTTCAGGGAGAGAATGAGCCAGCCAGATAACTCCAATCTGTCAGGACAGTGAGTGCTTACAATGGGCACTGTAAAATGGCATTCAGTCTTCCAAACTTAGTCAATGTGAATTTACTTTAAAGAAATGGATCCGACTTTTAATTCTTAAGTCTAAGGTCGAGAATAAAGACATTGGCAAATTGACTAAAGTAACTTTTTTCCTGAGGCTCTTGGGAGATCTTTACTCTGTAACATAATCATCCATGAGCCTGGGATAGCTACTACCTTATTTGAGTGTCTGTCATGAGGAAAAGAATGAAGGGCACTGCAGGGAGAAAGAGAAGGAGGGAAGAAAGGAGCAAGAATCCGGGTGGGTTAGGAAAGCTGTAGAACAGTGCAGGAAGCGGAGGAAGGGTTCGGGTACCAGGAGCTGAAGCATTAGGAAGACTCAGAGGCAAGGCCGCGCTACCGCAGGACAGCTAGTGACCCAGTGTTGCTGGGAGATGGAAATCTGTTCAGGAGGAGTTAGCCACAGGGTAGAAAGATTAGAATGATAAACTTGTAGGGGGGAGTCCTTGAATGCCAGACTAACTACAGATTCCATAGGCACAATGGGGAACCATTTAATGCTTTATAGCCAAAGAATTATGTGATTAAAACAATACTTAGGAAGATTAATACGTTAGTATATAGGGGATAAGTTAGAAATTGGAACAGCCACCAGTAGGTAGAGGAGTTAGGGGGTTTCAATCCTAACATAGCACAAATGTATAAGATCCTAATGTGGATGGTGGGAGCAAGGATAAAAGGAAGAGATGGACATAAAGTTGTAAAGGATGATTTGAGAAGACTCAATGGCTGAGTGCTTGTGGACGACAACAGAAAAGGGCTAGTCAGGAATCGTTAGGGGTTAGAGACACAAATTACATGGAGAATTACTGTACCATTATAAGAAAACAAAATTCAAAAGCAGTATTTCATATATAAAGAAAGGCAAAACAATGCGATAATTGGCTAAAAAGTTGAGTTTTTTGTTTTTTCTATCCACTTACTCATCCATCCATGGTTTTTTTTAAATCATTGAAACTTGAGCATTTTTAGGTTTACAGGAAAAGTTGGGTGGACACCAAAAAAGTAAAATGGGAAACAGGTGATTAGGTTATTGGCATAAGATCTCATTGTGTCAGAAAGAAATGGGATGAGCACAGGAGGAAGAGTTTGCCTTAGAATTGGGGTATACAAGTGTGCTCAGACTATGGGGAAGAAGAGAATGGGTGATCACCGAAAGAAACGTTTTGTGGGGTAAGTAGGGTATGGTGAGAGGAGGAGACGGAAACAGATTAGGGACTGTCACCGATGCCCTTGGCATACACTTCATGGTTAGAGATAAACCTTTCCTCTCGGTGTATGGTCAGAGGGCTCAGACTGTGGGCTTGAATGGGAAAGACAAAGATTCAGAATAGCTGTTCTGAAGAACACCGTAAGAAGCTAACGGGAAATTAAAGGTTTCGCAGTGTAACAGGAAGGTCCAACTGAGGTCAAAAAGATGTAAACTTGAGGTTGACATTTTAGCAAGTTTTAAAGAAATTTTCCAGCAATGCTCAACAACTGTCAAAAGACATTTATGTTAGGGAAATTAGGGAAATTTCAATACTGACTGGATATTTAATAATATTAATGATTTTTTGGTTTAATAATTTACGTTTTTAAAAAGCCCTTATTTTTCAGAGAGTCGTATTGAAACAATAATAAATGACACAAAATGATCTGACATATAATTCAGCAGCAGTGGGGGATATGGAGGAAACAAAAATGATCATAAGTTGACACTTACTGAAACAGGGTGGTAGGGACATGAGGATTCCTTATATTACTCTCTCTTCTTTTATGTATGTTTGAAAACTTCCAGAACAAGAGGATACGTAATCAAGAAACCAGCCAGACTTTCACTCCATCCATCTTACTCCTTCTTCTTTCTTTTTTTTCCTATTTTTATCTTTTTAACACATATACCATCCTTGCAAAATTTTCCCTTTATTTTTATACTCATTCTCCCCGAGTCACTTTTCAGTGTTTCCTCTTCTTCCAAAAATGTCTGCCCCTTCATACCTATTTGAATCTGGCATCTGCCATTTTCTAGCTGAGTGAACTAAGAGAAGATTAACCTCTTTGAGCCTCAAATTTCTCATCTATAAAATCAAGTAAATAACTCCCACCCCATAGGATTACTGGGAAAACTGAGATGATGAACATCAACTTGTTAGTAAGTACCCTATGGCAAAGGATAACAAGCATTATAAGCACACGGCAAGGGATCATTAAATATTTGCTATTATTAATAAAAATGCTGGTGATAACATAGCTTGATGCATAGGCATTTTCGTTTTATTTAAGCAGAACTTTTTGGTCCCTAATTTAAAGAGAAGATGAGTGAAGTGTTTCACAATTTTCAAGCCATTATTTTCTTAATTTATAATGTTGGCCTTAACCGAATATTCCCCAATAATTAAAACAACAACTGCAACGAAAGAGAAGACATCTTTCTATTCCTGCTTTAAGAGGCTGAATTCTTAACTTGAGCAATAATTGCTTACTTTAATGTCAACTATAAACACTCAACCTGCCATAAAAAATTAAACATATTACATAGCAAAAGTACCATGAGTCCTATTTATTCAATAGCAATTTCTATTTGAATAAGAAACTTAAATATGGGGTGGGCCCCATGGCTGAGTGGCTAAGTTCACGTGCTCTGCTTGGTGGCCCAGGGTTTTGCTGATTTGGATGTTGGGCGTGGATGTAGCACTGCTATCAGGCCATGCTGAGGTGGCGTCCCACATAGCACAACCAGAGGCACCTACAACTAGTATATACAACTATGTACTGGGGGGCTATGGGGAGAAGAAGAAGAAGAAGAAGAAAGAGAAGACTGGCAACAGATGTTAGCTCAGGTGCCAATCTTTAAAAAAAAGAAAGAAAGAAACTTAAATATAAAGTTATGAAATACTGCAGCAGCATTTTCGTATTTAATGTTAACTTATTCATACGTCTTTACCCTATAGTTAAATTACAGGGTATACAGTCAAAATTTTCTCTCTTGGGTAATTTTCACCCTACTAGCTTCTGTGAATTGTGTATTATTTTTCATTGTGATGCCTGAAAGCTGAAAGACAGCATACCTTCGGTGGAAGGGAGCAGTGATTCTAACAGCTATGAGATCTGGGAAATAATTTTGAGGGGACCACGAAGTTCAATTGAAAAACTTGAGCCACATTACTTAGAATATTTCCTGAATGATCCTTCTCCCACACACTTCAGGTTTCTTAAGTATTTTGAACACCTAACGATAGTCAGTGTATACAGATAAACACTATACAGACACAAAACACCAAATATTTCCCAGTTGGGCTATAGTAATAAGACAAATTTTGTATTTTATTAGCAGCTATTTTATTTTCAGGTCTTCAATAATATGATTGAACTCTCATTGTCAAAATCTTCATTTTCTCTGCTGGGAAAATACTATAAAGTATAATTTATTTGTTTTCCTAAAGTAGGTCTGTAAGAAGGAACTTGTCAGAATTCTAGATTGAAAGTCTGTTTCTGTTTATTACATATTTTACACCTGAAAATTGAGGTTTTATCAAAATTGAGATTGTCTTTATCAAAAGCTGAAATAACCACATATAATTCCAACCATTTTCATTATATTAAACCAAGTTGTTTTATCTCTAAAGTTAAGAAGGCTCCATGTCCTTATGTATCACCCTTGATTGGTATTTGATATGTTATTTGAAAAATAAAATATGTTCCATATAAATATATGCTCAAGCAGCCAGTAAAGCTTTAAATATAGGCAAAATGGAAGTTAATGATTAAAAAAGAAGTAAAGAATGAGATGAGGACAAAAAGGAGGAGAAAACACAATGTACAAAAATTCACTTGAAGTAATACACTCAATTTGGTTACTATACCAAATTCACAAAATGGTATTTTAAAACTCATCTAAACTATTATTATTACTATTATTTAGTATTTCCAAAGGCCCAATAATTTCATTTTTTATATCTAAGGACACAAATAATATTAAAAAGGAACTTCCATTCTAAGAAAATTCAAGTTGGAGTTTCAAATTGGCAAGTGAAATATTTTTGAAACAATTTAAATATGCCTGTAATTTAGGTTTCTTGAAATTTCATCTCTGGAAACAGACCAAATGACAAAAGGAAAATCATATCAGATAGGCATTAAAACATTCACATATGGGCCAGCCCTGTGGCGTAGTGGTAAAGTTAGTGCACTCTGCTTCTGTGGCCTGGGGTTCCCAGTTTGGATCCTGGGCATGGACGAATGCACCGCTTATCAAGCCATGCTGTGATAGGTGTCTCATATATAAAATAGAGCAGGATGGGCACAGATGTTAGCTCAGGGCCAATCTTCCTCAGCAAAAAGAGGAGGATTGGTGGTGGAAGTTAGTTCAGGGCTAGGCTTCCTCAAAAAAAAAAAAAAAAAAAAAAATCAGATAACTATAGCAGAGGAAAAAATTACCCAAATCATTAAAATGAGAAGCAATTCCATAAGAAATCTAACATCAAGCTTTTATTACTGCACTGGTCAAATGCAGCAATAAGCCTGCTAACTGGTAAGGGGGCCACAGTGATTTGTCCTCTGAGAGGAATGGAGAAAAGTGTTATGCAAAATACTCTTGTGAATTTAAATGTCTGATAGGATGCAACATTTTTCAATGACAGTTAATTTTAAATTAAATTACAATTTATGAGCATCTAGAAAAGACTGCAAACCCTACTTTTTCAGATAGGCTAATTATCCAGTTAAAAGATAATCTCACTGTTTTTTTTGACTTAATGTTAGATTGCCCTTTTTTACACTGAATTCAAACTTGCTAAGTAAAATTTAGGGGCATTTCTTTCAATTCTGCCATCTGGATCAAAAAATAAACAAGCAGTTAGCAAGACTTTTATGACGTGAAAAAATTTATAAAGTATTTTTCTATTATATACTGACACACACACACAATTTGTCTGTCTGTTGTATTCTCTCTACACGCAAAGGAAAAATTACAAAAAAAAAACAGATTACAAAAAGACAAATAGCAATAATTTCTAATTATACTAGGGACAACGGCATTGTCCTTTCATCTTGGTATATGCACATTTTTATAAAACTGAGATCATATTATTTACGGAACATTGTATGCTGTATATTTATCATTAGAGAATAAATACTCTCCTATTATACACACTGTCATACCATGACATGTTCAGAAAAGATAATTCCCCAAAGCAGTGAAGAATGTAGTCAGGATACAGAAAGACCACCTAGAAATCTGTGGCAAAAGGCCAGAAACCTAATTGCAAAGGGGATCATATCATTCAGAGTTCTGGCAGGAAAACAAACTTCCCTAAGAATTTTCAATGTTGAGAAAAAAGACTACTTATATTTACAAAAGTGTGGGCATGGTTAAGGGAACCCACAAGGGAGACAGGAGCCTGGCACTTAAGCAGGGAGTGAGAAGGGGAAAAATAAACACCCAGAAAGTGAGCTTCTCTCCTTCTGGTGTTCACTCTCCTACTGGCGCCACCCTCGGGGCAACCTCCCCACCCCGCCAGGAAGGCCGATGGCAAGGAGGCCCAGGTGATGCTGTCCATGGCACCAGCCTTTAAAAACCAAAGAAGAGCAGAGAAGGGTGGGAAACAGATCTGAAAGGGATTTGGGATAGAGGATAAAGTGCTCAGAGATGTAGAACAGAGGCCAGGTTTCAGAGATATTTAGGAAGTAGGTAGCAAAAACAAAATGTGACAGTCAACTGGATGGTGGGGTACATGAGGAGAATGCACTTAGGGTAATTTCCAGATTTCTGGATTGGGTGACTGAGTGGTTGGTGTTGTCAACGACAGACATAAGCCAATGGGAGTCTGGAAAGATGAGTTTGGCTTTGGGTCTACTGAGTTTCAGCCATCTATGACACAGCTAGGTGGAAACCCTTATAGGTCGCTGATTATCAGGGTCTGGGATTTGGGAGTAAGCTTCTGGCCTCCAAAGTCACAGATTTCCATTTTATCTTTCAGATTAACTATTTTAAAATAATTTATAGAATCAAATATAAACTCTGTACAATGGCATTCAACGTCTATCACAATCCGTAACTTCTCTTCTTAGTTTCATACCTCACTGCATATTCCATGCATCCAGCTCTGACGACCCCTTTCTTTCGCCATCTTTCATATCATGCTTGTGTAGTTCCTTTTGTCTAAAATCTCCATCTTCTCTTTCTCTATGAAAATCCAAGCCACCTTTCAAAGCCTAGCTTATGGGCAGGCCTCTTTCACAAAGCCTTTGCCAATTCCCTGAGCCTAAATTAATTGCCTTAATTTATTAATTTATGCTCCATCTACAGTTTGTTTATACTTTTGGCACAGCATTTATTTCATTCAGCCTTATTGCTTACTCATTACTTTCAAGGGAGTAATAAGCTACTAGAGGGTGGGCAGTACACCTCAGTCATTTTTGTATCCACATGGACTTACCAATATAACTTAATAAAATTTATCCAACTATTCATTGAGGTTTCTCCAAAGCATCAACTGTACTTATTTTCAAATAGTAAACAAGAAAATATTTTTTAATGAATATTTACATTTCTTTTGAATTCCTCAAAATTCTTATGATTTTCTAAATAAAGCACTGTCTCAGAAATCTCTCACGGTATGTTCACTGAAAACCTACAGAGTTCTGGGAAGGAGGTGAGCTGGAGCACATGGACTATTGTTATTACTGTGTTTACTGGTCCTCTGTTTTTGGCAATATTTTATGTATGCACACTTGTATGAAATAGCTAGAAGATTCCTAAAGGTCATCTGCCTGCTACTCAAATGAAGTATGTCTTTAATTGTATTCTAAATGCCACAGGTAACAAATGTAGAAAACATGAGTCCTAGGAAGTTGGGAATAATAACACTTGAACTGTGGAAGGTGTTAATAAGAACCATATTTCTCAAAACAGCCCTATGAGTTGAGCTAAACAAGGAGTATTACACACCAAAGCCATCAGCAATAAAAAGCTAAAGATCACAGAAACTAAGATATTTATTTAAGACCACATAGTAAGTGAGGAAGCTACGGCTGGAACTAATTTGCTTATAGTTCAGTACTCTGCTATTACACCATATGACCCCAGTTCCCTTCCTAAATCAGGGGAAAATGTATACACCTGAGAGCCTTCCAGGACATGGTGGCCATCTCTTTTGGTAGAATCCAACTTGATGCAGATGTGCGGTTAACGCTTCACTGATAATGACAGGCAAAGAATAGTGTGATGCAGAGTGCCATTCTTGAAATACATTTGTGCCCTATGTTTTGAATCCTGTCGCAAAGTTCTGACAAGCTCCATGATATTGTCATTGGGTTAATCTAGTATTCAAGTCTTCTTTGTCTCTATAGTCTGTGTAGAGCCATATTGAAGCCTGGGGGAGAGTCTTAGTCTGAGGCTCTATTCCAAATGCACCTAAAGCTATCATGGATGATTCCTAATATATGCATAAATGATATAAGACATGAAAATTATGATTAGCTTTTTTCTAAAAAAGTACAGCTGAGGGGTTGGCCCAGTGCTGTAGTGGTTAAGTTTGCATGCTCTGCTTCAGTGGCCCAGGGTTTGTGGGTTTGGATCCTGGATGTGGACCTAGCACACTGCTCATCAAGCCATGCTGTGGTGGTGTCCCACATACAAAATAGAGGAAGACTGGGCACAGATTTTAGCACAGTGACAATCTTCCTCAAGCAAAAAGAGGAAGATTGGCAACAGATGTTAGCTAAGGGCCAAAAAAAGAATAGTTGAAAAGCGGTTATTTGAAAAATCCATCTCATTAATTAATTTAAAAATTAAAAATCAAGTAATAAGAATAAACCATATGTTCATCACACTAAAATGCACAGAATATTTAAATAAGACAAGTTTCAGAGTGTTTAAAGGAGTTGTTCTTCTTGGTAGTAGAGCTATAATTTAGGACTATTTCTCAAAATGGAAGAACCTTACCTATTAAGGAGTCAGAACGTCAACAGTGTAACCAGAACGGTTCATGAAAGAAACTGCTTAGTTTCTAATAAAGAAATGGAGGAAAAAAGAAAGTGGTATGAGAGAATAAGGAATTTGAGGGTGAATAAACTTACTGAATATAACTTCTACTAGTAGGACATCTTTTACACAGCATCTTTGCCAGCACTTACTAGGCTTTTTTTTTTCTCATGAAATCCCAAGAAGGCAGAGATCTTCATTTGGTCAACAAATGGGGTAGCAACAGCTGCCTTATATTTCACAAAGAACAAGTCCATTTACTTTATTCTTCCTCTAAATTCTGGTAAAGGACAGCCTTAAATAAGTAATGGTAATTTGTTTTATCCCTTGAGTGGATTTTCTTTCCTAATGGGTTCTTTATAACATCTGTTTAACACCATTCCTTTGATAAAAATCATATGGCCATTTACTCAAGCTAAATGTGTTATCATAACATTTATGGCATTAAGTCTCTTTTCAAGCCATTACAAAAAATATGTTAGTATTAGAAATTGAGATTCCTTCAAATTCTAATACATTCTCTGAAATCTGGTTGACACTACTGTGTTTAACTGGAATCCTGAATAGACTAGAAGAAATTCATTCATTGAACAAAGGCATGAATTAGATCAATTCTGACCTCCAAGATGCCCTCAAACTTTGAGATTCTATGCTTCTATCAAAAAAAAACTTCATAAAACATTTCGTATTGGAACAATACCAAGAATGGTCTTCTACTTCCTTGGTCTCATGCCATTAGGGGGTTCCTCACATTACAAGCTAATGAGATGTTAGGTATAGAAGTTGAAAGTAAAGATCAAGATATAACAGCAAAGAGAACAGGAAACTAAAGAGATACAGCACTCAGCTTATGAGAATGGCTATGAACAATACTCAAAAATCTTAGCCATGCTGAAATATTTTACTTTTATATTTTAGCAACATTTAACAACGCTTTGGAGTTGTTTGGCTGTTTTCCATGGTAACATTTCCAAACAATTGAGATCAGTAAATAAAATTACACCATCTAAGAAAAATAACATGTTCTTAAATACCATTTAATTGAATAAAACGATAGGAATCATCTTCTTTAGCTTAATTAAAAATATAAGATGACATCTAGATAACGGCTTTTACAAACTAAAGAAATAACAAAAAAGGCTGGAATATGTTTCTGACATTTGTTTTTTTAAAGTTAACCAGCACTCAAGAAAAAGCACAGGCTGAAAATGGATGCATAGCAGTAGGCTTTCTCCATCTAACTGTAAAGAGATTTATATTTGACGGAACTGTTTACCCTAAACACACTACAACAGAATAAGAATGAAATGGGCACCTCATAAAACAGAATGAATATTAATATGATCAGGAAAGACTGTCTAGCCAAAAAGGTTCACAAATATATATTGGACAAAAGAGACTGCATAATACCTGATGTACCTGTGAATGGATATTTTACTACGTTATTATTAAGTCAGAATATTTTACCAGAACTGACAGATAATTCTTAGCAACATTATATCAAATCACCATATTTCTAAAATCACCTATTAATTGCGGGAATAGTCAATAAGTTGTCTTGCTTTGACTATATACTATACCAGATTGAGTTCTAATTCCAGAAAAAAATTGATTTTCGTCTTAATTTAAATTTAGATGATAAAAGCAGAAAAAATAGATAAGGAAGCACTAGCTCAATTCAGCCCATACATGTTACCTTTATGGGGTCATTGTCACAGGTTCTGGTACTTTTATCCACTCTTAATAGTATAAATGAGCTAGTTGATTTCTAAATTGAACCAGATATTCTGTAAGTTGTGGTCCTGTGAAAACGCCATTTAAATGGAATTTAGGTTCTCCATAGGGATATAACAGGATAGTCAGCTGAAAGAAAGTTTCAGATTCTTAATTTTGCCCTTTCAACACAATCATTCATACACTGAGAGCTTCACGCTGGAGCGAGGGAGGGAGCCCGCCTCCTGAGGAGTGGATGGCCCGCACCTGGTCAGTAGGAAGCAGCTATGAGAGGCAGAGCTGGAGCCAAGGGTGATTTCACACTGCTCCACAGCCTTACATCTTCTCTGCAGCAAACACCTGCTCCCTGCTTCCTCTAAGTCCCTTTCTCCACCTCTCACTCCGACCCTGAGTGGACGCAGAGAGGACTTTACTCCGAGGAAGCAGCATGACACCAGCAGGTGGTATGTAGCTATTGCTCATATTTGCCTACTCTATTCCTGTGCTCCCCCTGGCCTCTGGGAATCATATCCCGGCCCTGCCAGAATGTCCTTACTTTTCCTTACAGGTAACTAATCCCCTCCCCTCACTCCTCCCCTCTGCTCTTTTCTTTTCTCCCTCTCCCATTGTCTGTTTTCTCCTGTTTCTCTGTCCCTCAGGAAATATGTTTTCTTTGCTCTCCCGCTTGCTTCTCCACAGTCAGTTTTTGCCTCCCACCACCACTCTCCCAACTTTGCCTTGCGTGAGGTTCATGTAGCCAGAGCCAGACTCCAGTTCTTACTATTTCTTGGCCTCAGAGCTCTAGTGCTAATGTCATCTACTGACTCGGTCTCTGAATCTCCTAGTCTAATGTCTTAATAGCCAGAATCTCTTCGGCCCACCCATGCAACAAACACTAACAACTGGAATGGGCAGAGGTGGGGCCATAGCCATCTGTTTATTTTTTATTAAAAGAAAATATGTATTAAGCTCTCATTCTCTGCCAGACACTGTGAGAGGCTGGAGGAGGGGCGCAGGGGACCATGAAGCAATGTTTATCTTAAATTATCTTAGAAAGAAGAGGGAAGGCAATAATCTAGGTTAGAACAACACTTAATCTTTGGACAATAGTACTTCTAGAGAGATGGTAAAAATCTGTAAATTCACTCAACAGGGGATGTTAGGACTTTTGGAAGACAATGCAACTCTCTGCTTTTCAAAGTTTCGTTGGCTCAGGGGGACTTGTCAACTGCCTGCTGTCAGCATATTCACTGATCATCACTCGTTGACACCATTAAATATCTGAGAAGACCAACTACTTTGTAGAGAATATGAAAGGAGAGAGATAGTTTTTCACTTACAATTTTTTAAAACCATTGACTCATTACTTAACAATTGACCACTGAACCGAATAATAATATGTAAACAAAGACTTTATTTGTGATTAGTCATAGGAGCCTTAAAATAAGAAGCAAATATCTTTGCCCAGTGGGGTGGGACAATAACAATCTAGGGTGCAGAGGGCAGTTTTCAGCCTAACAAAGAACGCTTCCCCTGCTTGCACTGGAGAAGGGTTGACACTAATTTCTTAGCAGGGAAGAGCTGGAGGTGATGTTAGAACCTACCCCACATATGCGTGATCTATCAGCAGAGAGAGCAATGATTCCACTATCTGCTGGGAAAATGAAATGTGAATATATAGAAAACTTCAGAGAAAAGAGGCATTGAAAAGTGCAATATTATGCTAGAATAAAATAGTATGCTACTGGCATATAAAAAATAGGCCAGTAGAAAGGAATGGAGAAAAAAATAATGAAGAATGAGTAAAAACCCATATCCAAGGTGCTTTTTGATAAAGATGTTTTTAGGACAGATATCTTCAGAACAGTGTTTTACATTAATGGAGTTAGGAAATAAGAAAATAAAGACTAATACACCAATAGAAAAATGATTAAAACCAATACATGTGGCCAATAAATATATGAGAAGATGTACAAGACCTCAGTAACAGACACGACTGCAAATTAAACTGTGTTTTACCTTATCATAGTGTCAAAAAATCGAGATGATTGACAACACCCAACGTTGGCAGCTGGTGAGAGAAAACAAGCACTCATATGAAATCTCAGCGGTAGTGTGCACTGAGACAATTTTCCTACACGACAATCTGGTAATGTTCTTTATAGTTAACAGGTGACCAAACCACACCCTTTTACCACACCAGACCAATTCTCTGGACTTATCCTAAGGAGAAACATGACTCAAATGTGGAGATGTAGTTCAACACTGCACTCTCTGTCATTACATAGATTTTATATATAATTACATTTGTAAGCAACATAAATGTCCAATAACTAATAGGGCATTACAGTTATGGTACATTCATCTAATGGAAAAAAGTAGTTAAAATAAGTCAGGTTCAAAGAAGCCTGTAGGATATAAACCCATTTTTGGAAAAATAGAGAAACACAGACAGAAAAAATCTACAACTATAATCACCTAAATTATTTCAGGTTATTTTTATGGTCTTCTATCTACCTCTTGCGTTGTATTATTATTATTATAGGTATGACTAGTTCTATGTTTTTGATTATCAATATGTATTTGTTTTAAATATCTATGAAATTAAACTAGATAAATTTCACCTTACATATTGGGAGTTGAGTCATTCCAAACAAATCATTTTGTTTGATCCTAAAAGCTGAAGTTAGAGCCACTCAAGATTCTTGGGCATAGAGAGAGCAAATACAGAAACCAGCACTCCTTGAAAACTTCTGTCTTATTGAGATTTATTTCTACCCAAGTGAGCTGGAGGTTATATATATGTAAGATTAGGGACATCACCAATAGAGTGCTAGAAATAATATGAAGTGAACAATCTGATTCATACAAAATAAGGGAAGTTTGTCTGGAATTCTACAGTACTTTTGTCTTGGGACAAATATAAAAGTATTGGAAATTGTCAAAAACCAGAAAACCATAATGATTAAGAAGGGTTTGTGCAGCTTCCTCAGTCACCAAGACAAACTGATTAGAATTCTCAGAAAGACTATAATCACAATAGAGTTGAAGACTGAAATCATAAGAAACCCAGACAATTTCTACTAACGTATCCCCAGAAAAGAAGCAATTCCATATAGTAGATATTGGACTTGCAAAATTTCTATCTCTGGAAGTTGGTAGAGCCAAAACAATGGAAACATGATCCAGAATTACTAAAAGTGAATTCATGATTTAAAGATTCATAAATGCCTCTGAAATAGAACGTGGAGGCATTTGGGGACGGAGTCTTCCATTCTTGGAGTCAACATCACGGAACACAATTTTGCTGCTATCTCACAACATGCAGTTCAATGTCAAGGTCAGAAGAAAGATACAGGAAACAATGTTCGACCCAATAAGGCAATCCCTTTGCTATGACTTAGACGAAACAAGAAACTGTGCTGAAAACATTCCGGCAAATGGCGGAAAGCTCATATATTATGATGAAAATAAAGTCAGTCTTATCCTCCCTAAATAAGAAAAGACCAGGGATGGGAAGACAGCTGACCTCTCAAGACCTGGAGAGGAGGCAGGAGAGGAACTCCTGGAAGGAAATACTGTCTGTGACATCAGCTCCTTGCCATACAAATGACACACCTGTCACTAAACAACATCAACATGTCAGAATTAAAGTACTTAATTACCTTAAATTACCTCTTTATAAATGTGGTTAATGAAAATGATCTGAATGCAAAATACTGACTTCTTTCAAAGTCACTCCAGGGTAGAACTTAGCACCTGGACAGCGTAACTTCAGCAATCAACTGTGGTTTCTTTTCTCTGTTTAAATATTAAAGGAATGGATAAGCGAAGCAATGCTAGTTTTATGAGAACTTACATAAGTTACTTCATTTACTTTCTACATCATGGCAATGCAGTGGCACCACAACATTTTTGAAAGCTTCTTTCAGGAAGTATGTAATGTGGTAGATATTCTCTCACGTGACAGGAAGTTCCTTCACATAATGGGTTCGGGGTGAAGACTATCACCTCTTTGCCTCATTATAAGAAGCTTTTGCCACATTTGTTTCAAGAGGATAACAATACACAATTTTTTACAAGGATGAGCAACATTGTAAACCTTATAGGATTTTACTGACTGAGATTCTATACTGGGCTAGGTGTTTCCCAAATTCCCCAGTCCTGAGGGGTTTCCAGCCCAGGAAAACACAGTAAATGTTTGAAGAGGAAGGCAACAGAACTCAAGGTTAATAACCTAAAAAAGCAGGATCAATAGAAATTGTACTCTGAGACGAGCCATTTTTAACCTTCAGCTTTTTTATTTTTAGATTATTCAAGAATCCTGGTTTGGCTAGATATATAAACAGATTCCCAGTTCTTTCCACATGTGTCAACAACAGCTTTTGTTGCTAGCAACTCAGCAAAGTTGACTACTGTCAAACAAGTGTCATGTGCCATTGAAAAAATTTAAATTTTGACCTATGATAGCCTTTTAATGTGTGAATACACAATTAGAGTTGTTTTGAATGTTGAATACACCAGTGCCTGGTACTACTTAGCGGTTACACGTGGGGATATAGTTCTTGTGGTCCTGCACTCACATGTGCCAGTCACTCCTACCAAGCAGAATAGGGTGGTCTCTATGCTTATCAGTTTTGGTATCTCTCACTTTCTTGTTAAAGAAACTTATTTGAGGGGGCCAGCCTGGTGGCGCAGTGGTTAAGTTTGTATGCTCCGCTTCTGTGGCCCAGGGTTTGCCAGTTCGGATCCCAGGTGAGGACCTATGTATCACTTATCAAGCCATGCTGTGGCAGGTGTCCCCCATATAAAATAGAGGATGATGGGCACGGGTGTTAGCTGAGGGCCAATCTTCCTCAGCAAAAATAAATAAATAAATAAAAAAGAGGAGGACTGGCAGTGGATGTTAGCTCAGAGCTAATCTTCCTCAAAAAAAAGAAAAAGAAACTTATTTGAGGCATGCCACCATTTAGAGTCAATTCAGCCTTCATAAGTCAAGTGTTTTATTTGCTATGTATATAAATGCTTCATTTTGAGTATGTAAAAATATAAAAGGTATTTTATTTTTGGTGTTTTTGAAACCTGAAACATAAATCGTATCAACTGCTGACTTCTTTCTTGACTAGTAGTCGCCTTTTTCCTGCCTCCATAGTCTTCAAAAATACCACACTCCCATCAAGTAAAAGCTTTCTTCACACATGATGATTCCTACTGGGGCCAAGGAGATCAAGCAGTTTGAAAAGGTCCCCCCGAGATTCCGACGTGCTGCCATGGGGTGGGAGGAGGCTGGGGGTGCCTCACTCTCTTCTCGTCACTCTGCTCCGCCGAAAGCCAATAATCTAATGACAGGTAAGTTCTTTGTTCCTGCTTTCAGGTTGTGCCTTGTATTTACAGGAAAACACTAAAAGCTGCAATGCCCCAATACTAAGCTGAAGTATGCTATGATAATTATTACATTAATAACTTCATGTCCGTGATTATATTTTGCACATTGAATGTGCATTTTCATAAAATCTTAGTGGATTTTGAATGTGGTGATGCGTTTTGTAATCATCTATAAACTACAGATCACAGGATAAATTATTTTAACCTGTTTCATATATCAGGTTTTATTTTTGTTTGTTTTCACCTGAATCATTTCATTTCCTTGCGATTAAAAAGTACGCTCTGGGTCATTTGGCCCCTGGGGTTCACCTTGTGTCCAGTCCTCAAACTCTGGGAATGAGCACTAGAAGAGCATTCAGTTTGGCAACTTATACCAGCTTTTGAACAGAACAGACAGAACCAAGTAAAGAGAGCACTGGAATTATTAGGTATGACAAAAGATAAAACGTGCACTTTCAATCAGGCATAGAGTTCCTGCATTTACTACCAAATCTTAAATTCTCAGTGCAGAATTTTCCTTGTTTGTGATTTTCAAAATGCTTAAAAGAGAAATGTTTGGAAAAACCTTGAACTTATTCTCCCATTCACACAAATGCTGTACGTAATATCTGTTTAAAAATAATAATAAAGCCTTCCTAATTTCCAATTTATCAATTTTTACTGCTAATTTTGGATTTCATGACAAAATCGAATCCATCTTTTCTGTTTCTCATTTTTATTTAAGAACTATGCTGGTGCTGGGGCCTAGGGCAGGCCGCCCCAAAGTATCCCACAATGGCATATTGATTACTTTGAATTAAAGTCACTTGAGAAGCAAAGAAGGCATCTTGATCCTCCTGTTTCTGTTCACCCCTGAAAGCAGGAAATAAATCTCCCCTGTGAAAGGCGTTCTCCTTGCATCCTTATCTCCAGAGCTGGGGAATTCAGGGCCCAGAGGCCTGTATAAACAAACCTTGCAATTCACTACTTCAAGCCTAAACTCTGTTTAAATTCCTCACTAATTACGTACCTCACATCTAAGTTTCTTTGTCCTGTCATTCCTCATAAATGTATTATTTCTTTGTGCAAAAGGTATATATACTGTCTGCTTTGTTAACTCTCCGGGCATCATTTGCGTGATTCTCCCGTGCATATGTAATTAAATTGTGTTTTCCTCCTGTTAATCTGCTCTTGCATCCATTTTCTTATTAATCCAGCCATAAGAACACAAGAACAGTAGAAAGGAGATTTTCCCCCATCCCAACAGTGGGCATTAACCATACGCAAGGAATCATTACAATATAGAAGATAAAGTTCCATTCTCAGGGACTTCAAAGTCTAGTTGGAGAAACAGAGGCATAAACAAAGACTGGAATCGCAGCAGGATTAAGTGCTACAAGGATGCGCACGGGAGCGAGGAAAGTAATACTGAACTAACTTGGGAAGTTCAGGAAACACTTAGCCGAGAAAACACGTTAGTTAAAACTCGACCGTTAAAAAGACATCAACAGGAAGGAACACCACCAGAGAACAGAGAGATACGTTAACAGGTTCCCCAAACAGTCCAGGCAAGAGACCATGCCAGGCTGAAGCAGAGCAGACAGAACCAATTTGGTATATGTTGGTGACAGAATCAACAGGTCTTGAGAAAAATTTGTTTGGGGGTAGGAGAAGTCATGCAGAAGACGAAGGAGCTAAAAAGAATCGATTTCTAGGTTACCATTTGGAATGTGTGGTAAGATGGTAATACCATTATTCTAGTCAGAAAATATAAACACACCATCCAATTTGGAAGTGGAGCAGAGATTAAACAGTTAAATTTGGGAAATACTAAGTTTGGGGTATACAAGACACCCAGATGGGGATGTCCAGAAGACAGTTGACTGTGAACTGGTGATAAGCAGCACTTCGTTCTTTCTGGTCTTTGTCCCAATTCTCAACAAGTAACAAATGACCTACGGACACCAGCCTTCTCCGCATCTGAGTCCCCGCAAAGTGCAGAGGGCAGCCACACCTGCTTCACACCTGACCAGAGCTCGTGATGAGTCTCCCAAGGAATCCTGTTACTCCTGCACCGCCGTGGGGCTGGCAGAGAATTCTTTCCTGAGCTAGGGACAGGTTGGTAGGAGAAGAGCATCAGAGAGTGGCAAATAGGCAGGTTAGAGTATGCCAGAAGCTTCTTGTTCCTCTCAGACATTAACTCCCAAGGGATATATAGAGAAAGAAACATTGGATCATCAGAACCCTGTTTAAGCAAAAAATGTTGGCTAAACATCCAAAGGGGGAGGAAGAAAATAACATTAGCCACTCTAAGAAAGGCCAACCTGAGCAGAGGAAGGAAGGAAGAAATGTTTTAGTTCTATACAACCAAGGTGCCTAAGCGATGTCATGATGTTTGGAATGTCCGATGATGCTAGGTAAAAAGTGTATAATAATTCAGATATTTTCCTTATTCATGTCTTCTCTTTGGCCTAAATAATTGATTGTTTTTCTTGATTTTGCTGTAATTATAACACCGAAATTCCTTAAATTTTAAGGTGGCTAATTAGGAAAATACTACAGGCACTATTCCTATTTTATATACGTCTCACTTCTGTCTGCTTGCCAAAAGCACTGCTGGCTGTGAACTGGCATGTGAGCTGCTTAATTCTTCCTCTGTTAGATATCTTAGTGTTACTTACATGTCTTTTTCACTGTCACATTATCCTACTAGTTCAGAAAAAGAGACAGTGACTAAGAAGTTCCAGAATATAAATCTACTGAACAAAAGCTTAAGTACTTTGACCTGAATTTGACAGCTAACTTAACACTTAAGGTTTTTGTTTCCTTTTGTCTTTTTCCAGACGTCTGTAGAATTTTTCAGACGGAAATTGTTATAAGGTTTTCTGTCAAAAGTTCTGAGAAAATTTTCTTAGCTCTCTGCCCCTATACTCTATTCGTAGAGAAGTCAATAATATGTAAGTAAATATCAGAAATTTCAGCCTCATTTCAGGGCTTTCTTATTTGTAACATTTAAATTACTCAGAGGACATAACAATGCAATCAAGGCTTTCATTATCAGCAAGAAGATGTAAATATTATTTTAGATTAATCATGGTACCCATAGCTGTTTCCTGACTATCCAGATGTTGTTTGTTTCCATTAGGTCACGTGGTGGGTTACCGCCACACCACTGTAGCAGCAGGATTAGCTGGTAAAGCCATCCCAGGTCTGCTGGAAGGCAGTACTAGCGTAAAGGGTCTCAGAGACAGAACATGCGAAGACAGGAAAATAATAACAAAGGCAATAACAACAACAACAAAAAAGACTCAAGTGAAGGAAGTACAGAAAGAAGTTACAGCTAAATACTAACAGTCAGGGTGGTGTCAAAATGTATTTTCAGGGGCCGGCCCGGTGGCGCAGTGGTTAAGTGTGCACGGTCCGCTTTGGCAGCTGGGGGTTCGCCAGTTTGGATCCCGGGGACAGACATGGCACCACTTGGCTAAAGTCATGCCGTGGCAGGTGTCCCACATATAAGGTAGAGGAAGATGGGCATGGATGTTAGCTCAGGGCCAGTATTCCTCAGCAAAAACAGGAGGATTGGCAGCAGTTAGCTCAGGGCTAATCTTCTTCTTCTTCTTCTTCAAAAAAAATGTATTTTCATACTATTTTGCAATCCGCTTGTTTCCACATGACCTCTAAGAATCTAGACTTGACTATAATATTAAATTATGCTTAATTGTTAACAAATATAACTGATTTTATTAAAGAAGTTCCTCCCAAGGATTTTAGCCAACCTGCATAAACTCAAACCACGTAAGTTTTCCTGAGAGTTGTAGAAATGTGACTTTAAGTACCAAAATGTGTTGTTTTTATTCTATCAATTTTAAATGGAAAACATTCTTCAACATAGAATAATCTTCCCTGACTTCTCAAGCATAGTACACTGAATATAGTTGAAATCTGGTATTATTCAAACGTACTCTAAGACAACGACAATTTCAAAGGCTATTGACAGTGGCAATCACTACATTCTAGGGTTTTCACTGTTATGCTTATGGTATCCTTTGCATGTGTCCTACTGTTTTCCTCTTACTTTTAGGATGTCAAGCTAACACTTCCGTTTTTTGTCCATGTGGTTCCTTGTATTCTAATTTAATACTTGTCATCTGGTCTGGGTTTGGAAAGAAGATGGGGAGTTTATTAGAAGTGTGTGTAATATAAGAGTAAAAGGGTTCTGGGGGAGGACCAGGAGGCCTGCTCCACCAAAAAAGCTGTAATTTTTTTGTCCTATCTATTTTGGCTGTTCTAGGACTGACTTCTTTATTTCTTGGTTCTCTGCATCATCCTAGAAGGATGCTATAATCAGGGAGCCAAATCTGGAAAGGTAGTATGTTAGGTGTATACTTTTGGTTTAAGCAATTAATAAAATATTTTAACTAAGAATTTTTTTAATCTACGCCATGTTATTGGTTATTGGTTTCAGAACCCATTTTCCCTAATTTAGTTGATGCTTCTCAATAGAAACAACGATTAAACACAACACATACAAAGTAAAAACTATGAATGTGAACTTCACATGCGTACTCTCAGAATACATGATACCTTGATATGTGAGTGTGTGATGAAACTCTGATGCAACAACTGTGTTTGAACACCGACTGCTTGTGAACCTAAAAGCCAGAAATGGTCACAGCTACCTGAGGACAGAAAAGGCACACATACTATGAAAAAAAATGTACAAGTCTCAAGGAAGTGCAAGGTTAAAATGATAACGACCAAAGCGACTTGACCTGGTATTGAACCTGTCCCTTTACCTTTCCAAGAACATACCTGCTCCAGTCAAACTAAAACTTGTCTTCAGGCTCAACAGTGATCATTTCTTCAAAGTCTCTTTGTCATGCTCATTTGCACTGTTCCAGATTTTGGGTGTTATTATAGGTGCTGTCTGCCCATATCCCTTCTGAGTTACAGAGGCCACAATAATAAAATATTTGTAAATGCCCTGGCAACAAGTCAGAGACCTAGGTTCCAGTATTGGATCTACCACATATCAGCTACTAACCTTGCTCAAATTACTTAACTTCTTGAAATCTCAGTTTCTTCATCTGAAAAATGGGAAAATAAAATACCCTCCAGTGTTTTCAAGGATCAAATGAAATACTCTTTTCAGCATGTAACATTATACCTAGCATGCAGGAAAAGCTAAGTGTACAGCTGAGATTCAGAGTCAGTCAGCCCGGACCCAGGGTCCATGCTCACAACAACTAACCTAAGTGTCACACGCATTTGTACATTCTGACATTCCTTTCTGAAAGGAACAACATCAGATTTGTCTCTGCTTATTTCTGATACTTTTCTGGGCAAACAAAGCCATTCTCCATTGAAATTCTAAATTCCAAGGGCCTGTTACCCTTTCCAATATGTCATCTACTGAAAACTTAAGGAACGGGTTTTCTACTCTATTCCAACAAAAACAAAAACGTTAATTTAAACACCAGATGGTTGAGGACAAACCCCTGTAGAGTTTTGTTTCTTAGGTTCCCTAAGATGACACACACTCTTAATTAAAATCTCTTCAAGAATGTTCTCTCAAATAGAAGACACCTGCATGAACTAGATTGCATTTGTACATGTTTTTTGGCATATGTGTGTTTTTTATTGGCAGACACCACACACATATGTTAAGTTACAGAAAGCAGATTGTATTTCCTCACTTTACCTATGAGACTGTCATCCTAAACAAAATCAAGAGATTCATCAGAATGCAAGGTGACTACAGGAACCATCTGACCACTATTCTATCCAGAAAAAAAAAATGCTTCTAGGACCTGGAGTTTGCAAATTCTTGGCAGATCCACTGCTTCCTGAATTTAGATATGGAACACTTGGGAGGGCCATTTAAATCAAGGGACACCACAGTCACAGAAGGCCACTGGCTATATATGCTACTGCATTTGTGTGATTAATGGACAAAGGACACACTGTTAAATACAAGCCTAGAAAGAACTCTTCTCCCTCACCCTTAAATTAACCCTCTACGGACAAATATAAATGTCCAAAAGGAAAAGAACAGCTTCCTTCATGGAATAATTAAAGGGTACTCTTCTCTGACCACCATAAAACATAGTGATTCGGGTTAAAATAAGGTGACAAGAAACTAATTATGCTTTAGCACTTATAACACTTAAAGTGATTAGAATGTCAAGTCATTTCCAAAATGGAGAGAGAAGCAGGATGACTACAGTAATAAATATTGAGGCCTCGCACGTCTGTGCATGTGCACTACAAAGTACTCTGTAGAGATTCCTTTTATATTTCTCTGCAAATAAATATTATTGAAGGAGAATCTTTGGTGCTAAAAATTAGAAGCTTTTCATTCAAAAGAATCACTTCCCATTTACATCATTTGTTCGGGTATTTGAGCTTAGATTTAATTTAGAAATTGACTCTGTATGTAACTTGATTTAGTAGAATCATAATATTTTAATTGGTTCATGGATGTTGGCATATATCATAATTGGAAACATGAAACTCAAGATGCCAAGAATGTCTTTTAAGGATCACCATGTGATGGTAAAGGCTCATATCTAGAACTCTCTCAAGATGTAAAGTGTTAAGTTACTGAACTGTTACCAGAAACTTGGTTCATATTTTAAGCTCTGATGTATTTACATGGTTTACTGAACAATTTAGATGTGTAAAAATTTGCCATAATACACCAAATTACAAAATGCATTAACAAATTACTACAATACCAACAGACTGTGCCAAGGAATATGTTAGTAGTCTAAATCAAGAGAATTTTCAGGAGTAATCTCATCTCACTAGCAGAGATCAGGCTGCCTGTATTAGTTATCTACTGCTGTATAGCAAACTACCCTGAAAATTTAGCGACTTAAAACAACAAACACTTATTATCGCACAGTTTATGTGGGTAAAGAATTTGAGAGTGGCTTAGCTGGTGGGTCTGACTCAGAGTCAAGGTCACTGTCACCTGAAGGCGGCTGGGAAGGAGTATCTGCTTCCAAGATGGTTCACTCACATGTCTGTTGGGAGGAGGTCTCAGTTCCTCACCCTGTGGGCCTCTATATAAACTGCTGAGTGACCTCATGACCCAGCAGCTGGCTTCCCCCAGAGCAAGTAATGAAAAGAGAGCAAAGGGGAAGCAAAATATCTTTTATAACCTGGTCACACCATCACTTCCGTCATGTTCTATGCATCAGAAGGGAGTCACTAAGTCCAGTCCATGCTCAGTGGCAAGGGATTTCAGCTCCACCTTTTGAAGGGAGAACTAACTGATGAAGAGTCATAGATATATTTTAAAATTAGCACATGTAACATTAAAATCTGGTGCACAAAAATACATACTATATTAGTGGGTAGAGATGGAGAAGAGTATTTCTGGAAGAGGGAAGGGCAAAAGCAAAGATTTAAAGGTAGAAAATAGCAGCATGTCACACCTAGAAAGGCAGATGCTGAATGAGGTCAGTGCTTCTGCAGCACTCGTAGATGGCAAAGGTGCAAAGGTTCGTAATCATAAAAGGATGATATGGTCTGTCATCATTCCGGCAAGTGGCTGGAGGAATACTGAAGAAAGCAGAATTGTTACGCAGCAAGATGAGTTAAAGGGACTGTTGCAATTAACCATGAAAAGTAGGGAGCAGCACATGAGCGGTAGCAATGGAGAGAATTAGGAGGAAGTATGCATGGCAGAAATCCAAAACTCAGTGTCTGGTAACAAAACTGGAGACATGAGAGAGGGATGAATCATATGTGATTCCAAGGCATCGAAACCTTGGTGACTAAGAAAGTGATGATGCCTTTCACAGAGAGAGGAAACAGGAGAAAAAGTTGAGCGAGCTTCATAAACTTTTAGCTACTACTTTGGACATATTACATTTGAAAGTCCAGTGGGCCATATGGGTAAAGATGTTGGACTGTCAGCTAGAATTAAAGGCCAGCATTCAGAAGACAGGCCACATGAGAGTTGTAAATAGTAGTGGCTGAAGGCGTGGGCATGGAAAGCAGTACTAAGGAAGAAAATGCAGAGAAAGAAAAGATCCAAGGATAAACATCTTTTTTTCTCCCCGAAGCCCTAGTACGTAGTTGTATATCCTAATTGTAAGTCATTCTAGTTCTTCTTGCGGGACGCCGCCTCAGCCTGGCCTGATGAGCGGTGCCAGGATCTGAACCACCGAAACCCTGGGCCAGTGAATCAGAGCGTGTGAACTTAACCACTCAGCCCCGGGGCTGATCCCTAAAAATCTTTTGAAAGATTCATTTTCAGGAGATGGAAAGAGAGTTACGAAAGGACATTAAGAAACAATAGTGAGAAGTACAGGAAAAGAATGAAGAGAAAGAAATATCATAGAAAACAACGGTAAGAGAATTAAAAGCGAACACTACTTCAGAGAAGCGGGAAACTGGAGGTCATTAAAAGGTCGCTGGCATGTCCTGACCACGTGGACAACAGTGGCCTAGGAGGCCCCAGGTTAGAAGAGGAATGGAGGAAAAATCCAGACTGCAGGGTTGGGAGGAAAGAGAAATAAGGAAGTAGAGACACTTGATGGAAACTATTTCTTAAAGGAAGCATAATGGCTAAAAAGGAAGAAGTAAAGAACTGTAGCAAGAGACGACAGCCGGATGGAGGCAAGAAACTCACTCAGAGGGGCGTCCTATAGGAAAGCAGAAAAGAAATAACCATAAATGCAACTTAAAGGTATAAACATCAAAGTGATAGAATTGTAGAGACGAGTCAGGATCACAGATTTTTTTTTTCTTGGAAGAAAACAGATCAGAAGAGATGGTAGCCGAAATTAGACTTTTGAGGTAGAAAAGCGGGAAGTTTTAAAGAATTCTTCTGGGCAGTCCTCAGTCAGAAAGGATGCATCAGGGATTTATGAGTGAAGCAGTCCTTTGCATTTGAGGAGAACAAAGATGTTCAATTCAGTTTTAAATGTTAAGTCACATTATAAACCTGTGTAATTTGTAAAATTGTTCTTATCACTGTTTCTTCTCATTAATAGGATTACATGAGATGAATATATTGTTACACAGGTTATAACAATCTCCTGCTGTTTCTTCAGCAGTAACCAGGAAAAAAAAAAAATTGTGGACTTTCTCTACTTCTGGGGTTGAGGGGAGAATTTCACACTTGTAACGGAGGAGTATATTCTTTGGGTCACATTTCCTGAAGTGTTATTTTTAAATAGTTCTTTGGGCTCTCAGTTTCTTTGATGTCACCCTTAAAAATAAAACAGTGTGGACATACACTTGAATGTGAAACTAAGCTCTGGGAAATCTGTGACTTTGAGCCCCAGGGATTTTGCTACTGTGAAACTATGTAAATAAATCCTAAAAACTGTTGATTCAACCGGAATCAGTCTGCTTTTACAAAAATATAAGAAAGCAGCTGACATGACAATCTTTTTTTTTTTTTTAAATTGGCACCGATGCTAACATCTGTTGCCAATCTTCTTTTTCTTTTTCTTCTTCTTCTTCTTCTCCCCAAAGCCCCCCAGTTCATAGTTGTATATTCTAGTTGCAGGTCCTGCTGGTTGTGCTATGTGGGACGCCGCCTCAACATGGCTTGATGAGCGGTGCCATGTCTCCACCCAGGATCTGAACCAGCGAAACCCTGGGCCACTGAAGTGGAGCACGAGAAGTTAACTGTGCGGCCACGGGGCTGGGCCCAACAATCTTTTATTTTAGGAAGGAGCTGCACGGTTTTCCAAATTGGATTGTTAACTGAAATAAACAATTTGAAATGTAACTTAGAAAGAGAAAAAGGTTGATGTACTTGGCTCTATTAATACATTTATTGTTTGAATGTGGCAAATGTTTTTTGAAAAAAGATGAAATGAACACATGCTCAAAAAATTAGCATTCCGGGGGCTGGCCCCGTGGCCGAGTGGTTAAGTTCGCGCGCTCTGCTGCAGGCAGCCCAGTGTTTCGTTGGTTCGAATTCTGGGCGTGGACATGGCACTGCTCGTCAGACCACGCTGAGGCAGCGTCCCACATGCCACAACTAGAAGAACCCACAACGAAGAATACACAACTATGTACCGGGGGGCTTTGGGGAGAAAAAGGAAAAAATAAAATCTTTAAAAAAAAAAAAGTTAGCATTCCACTTTCCCAAATATACGTATTCTCTAGAATATAACTGTGAAGAATATAAGGCTGTAACATTCTTACATTTGGTTTCATATGGGGCTGTTCATTTTCATCTTCATGTTTTGAATAGAGTATGGCATTATAAACTTTTGTTTAAAATATTAAATTAAACAGAAATAGTTAAAATATAAAAGTTATATATATAAATGAAGTTTACATGTAAACTTTACTACTATATTATAAATAGCTGTATATGATATTTATAATGCCATTTTAAAAAAGACACATACAGAGTTAATTTTTTAAGGCTTTAAACCTAGAGGCACTTAATCCCTATTAAATTTCACATAGAGTTAAACATTTGTAAGTGTGTTTCAAGGACCTGAGGAATTTACAAGTCTGTACATATATCCTCATTATACATGAACATCTACCCTCACATAGACAGGATATCGGAACATAAGCATACACTCACATGTATACTATTTGTAAGTGGTATTTTAAACACAAGAGTTTATCATTTGTAACTTAGACAAAACTTCATGGGGATAATGGTTGAAATAATGAGTTTCACGAGGTGCAGTACACGGAGAAATGTTGGAAAAGTAATGCATCAGAAGGAAAAGTAAAATACAGGATGGTTTCTATCCATAAAAATGTTGAAAATGCTCAAAATAACAGTAAAATAAAAATAGCCTTTAACTGACTCACTGAAGGAGCAATATCTATGTTTCAGTACTAGACATACATTTAAAGAAAATTTTTCTAAACATTAAAATAGTCATAGCTTATAATTTCCTTGTATTGTAAACTCCTTTAATACATATCTAACATATGTATAATTTTTTGCTTAAATTCACATGAAGATTTTCTGATATTTAATCATACTAATTCATTCAAAATAAAATGAAAGGGACTCCTCTAACACAAGACAATGATAGCTTGTATTAGATCAACTCTCCTACGGGAAAGAATGGTGAGGGCTGGAAAACAAAAATAAAGGCAGCCAGGATTTGTGGGGCCAAGATCACAGACAAGGAGAAACAATGAGGTAAGCCAAATTTTTCCTGCCACTTTTTTACCTAGCATTTTTTACAGCTGCCAGTTGACAGAGCAAGGCACTGAGCCCAACAGTAAGCTGGGCTGAAGAGTTTGCAGCAATCTCAGAAGGATGAAGAAAATAAAAACTGGAGTCCTGTACCACCAAGGCAAAAGGGACTTGAAAGCCCCTAATCACAGAGAAAAGGCAATCACAATAAAGGGAACTCAAGATTCTATGCAGTTATTGCTCTTAAGACATTTGCCAAATCCTAAACTGCTCACTGAGTAAAAGGACAAGAAACCAAACAGAAGGAAGTTGTTAAGAGGGTAAAAAGCTTAAGAAAGCTTTTGGTAATCACATTGGGAAGATAAAAATTGGAGTTCAGATTCTTCCAAGAAAAAGAGGCTCCTGTAAACACCTCCAGTGCTTAAAGGAAACCCCAGAAGAGTGACCTGAGGGATTAGTGAAAACTGGAGATCGATCACTGTTCTGAAAGACTCATCTCAGCCTCATGTATCTCAACCCCCGGGTGGAATAAGGTGACCCACCCTTACTTCAACTGTCAACACAAAGAAATCTAACCCTCTCTAAAGGAGATTACCTCTGCAGCTTTTCACACTAAATATCCAGATTCAATCAAAAAATCCCAAGCATGTGAGGGGACAGAATCGAATGATCAATCACCAAGAGAGAAAAAACAGACAACAGAAACAGACCTACAGGTGATCCAGATACGGGTGTTATCAGAAATAGACTTTAAAATAACTGTTATTGAGGCATTTAAGAATTATGACTGAAAAATACCAATACTAAAATTAAGAACTCAACAGAAGAGTCAACTGAAGAAAGGATTAGTGACTTAAAGATAGCCACGTAAAAAATATCCAGAATGAAGTAGAGAGAGAGAAGATCACAGAAAATACAAAAATGAATATGAAATATAAATGGGATGTGTTTAAATAAACAAAGATGTATATCACACCTGTAATTAGAATTCTTAGGAGAAGAGGAGAAATAGAACAAGGCAGAAGCAACATTTGAAGAGATGGTAGCTGAGATATTTCCAAAACAGCAGAAAGACAGATTTGAGACACAAATTCAAGAAGCTCCACTATGCCAAGGAAAAGAACACTGAAAAATAAGTACTCACGTAGTCACATCATATTAAAGCTACTGAAATGACAGATGAAAAAAAAGGCTTAAAAAGCAGACATAGAAAAAATGATATATTATCTTTAAATAAGCAGCAACACAAGTCAGCTGACTTTACAATTGAAACGACAGAGTTTGCTTAAAAAAAAATTCTATAGCAAGTACTGTTCACATTTCATGCCATATTCAACAGTGTAATGGAAGATCTAACAAGGAAGGAAGGAATCAAAAGGGAGAGCTTTTGATTAGTAAGGTAATCAAAAAATACAAAAGTTATATGGATTGAAAAAGACAAAATAAAACTAGCATTATTTATAGAAAATTCCAAATAATCTACATATAAACTACTGGAATTAATAAGTGAATTTACCAAGTTATTTGAGACAAGGCCAAAATGTAAAAAGTAGATTGTATTTCTATATACTAGCAAAGAAGAAATAAAAAACTCAGTACAAAAAATTTTTAAAATATTATTTACAAGATCAAAAATAATAAGTATCGGGGGCCGGCCCAGTGGTGTAGTGGTTGAGTTCAATGTGCTCCACTTTGGTAGCCCAGGTTCGTGGGTTTAGATCATGGGCATGGACCTACACCACTCATTGGCCACACGGTGGTGGTGAACCACGTATAAATTAGAGAAGACTGGCACGCATGTTAGCTCAGGGCTAACATTCCTCAGCAAAAAACAAACAAAAAAAAATCAGAAATAAATCAAACACATAACATGTAAGACCTACATACAGAAAACTACAAAATCTCACTAGGAAAAACTAATCATAAGTAAATAAATAGAGGAATATACTTTGTCCATGGATCAGAAGATTTACTAATTATAAAGTTTACTTCTGTTCAAACTGTTCTATAGATGCAATATGATCCCAATCAAAATCTCAGATTTTCTTTTTTTTTGGAAACTGAGAAGATTATTCTAAAATTCTTAAAGAAAAACAAAGGATTTAGAATAACCACAACAATACTGAAGAAGAACAAACCAGGGGACTTACACTAGTAAACAGAGAGGCTTACTCTAAAGCTATAATAACTAAAACACTGTGGTCCTGGAACAGGAGAAAAAACAGATCAATGGAACAAAACGTAGCCTAGGAATACATTAATATATAAGTGGTCCCTTCAGTTGTGACAACAGTGGCACTGCAGTACATCTTCAAAGGGATGACGTTTCAATAAATGGTGCTGGGTCAACCAGGTATTCATACGAAAATTAAAATGGACCCTGACCTCATATCATACACATAAATCAATACCAGAAGGATTTGTAAACCCGAATATGAAAGATAAAATAAAACTTCTAAAAGCTAATAAAGAGAACACCTTCTTGATCTTATGGTAGGCAAATATTTCTTCCAAGAAACCCCAAAATAGTTAACCTTAAAATAAAAGATAAAAAAATTGGGCCACATTAAAATTAAGGACTTCTGTTTACCAAAAAAAATACCAATATTAGGGTGAAAAAAGCCACAGAAGATATTTGCAATACATGTATCTGACAAAGAATTCACATTCTGCATAGAAAATTCTTACAAATCAATTAAAAAAAAAAGCCTAGTTTAAAAAAAAGAGGGCTGGCCCCATGGCCTAGTTGTTAAGTTTGGCGTGGTCCACTTTGGCAGCCCAGGCTCAGTTTCTGGGTGTGGACCTACACCACTCGTTAGTGGCCATGCTGTGGTGGTGACCCACATACAAAATAGGGGAAGATTGGCACAGATGCTAACTCAGGAAGACTGGCAACAGATGTTAGCTCAGGGTGAATCTTCCTCAGGAAAAAAGAAAAAGAGAGAGAGAAAAAAATAAGAATGAGTAAAGAATCCTGGGCCCTAAGACAGAATGAAGAATATATCTCATCTAAAATTAAAGGACAAATATAAAGGTGACAATATCATAGGGGGCAACTGATCAAAGTCTGGCAAGGGATTTGATCAGAGCTCAAGCAAATAAAACTTAAGGTGGATTTTAAAAGATGAATGGGAGGCAAAGACTATGGGAAAGGATGCTCCAAGTAGGGTAATAATCATGTACAAAATTAGGAAGGAATAAGCTACCATGGAAAGCCCAGAGAATGCAACTCAGTAGATGGGAGAATAAGGACACTGGAGGGAGGTGGGAAGAGATAAAGCCCAGAGGTGGGGACGCACCCAGAGCCTCCTTTCAACGTGAAGAGCCTCATACACACCATGCTATTGAATTGGATTCTACCCGGTCAATAATCAAGAATCTAATGTAACAGCACCTGCACAAACACATTGTGAGAATTCAGCTGGTCTGCACGGTACCAGAATGGAATGGTCTGGCAGAGGCAACAGTGACGGTTAAGGGCTCTGTCTGGGCCCACGGCTGGGCTCAAGTACCAGTGCTGCTATTTCTTCCTCCTAAATCTTAGTATAAATTATTTAACGGCCGTTCTTCACCTCTGAAAGGAGGCAACAGAAGGACCCATCTTAGAGCTGCTGTGAATAAAAATGTAATTCAAATAAAGAGCTTAGAATACTGCCTGGCACATACCACTCGATAAGTGCTAGATATTATTAAAGTCATTAACAAATTAAGTTCTTCGCAGTAGAGAAGCAATCCTATATAAAAGAATCTTGGAACGGAAATCGAGATGCCTGAATACTACCTATCCTGACAGTTACTGAGCAGTTGGGTGACTTTGGACTCTTGGACTTTCTCAATTTCCAGCTGCTCACTTGTAAAAAGACTATATGGTCACAAATCTAGATCATTTTTTATTTTTTTTCAGTAACTGCTCGAGAATTTCAGCAGGCTTGAATGTGACCACTATGACTTACTGATTTTTTTTCATGATTATAGATTTTCCAGGAGCACATATTGGATTGATATTTAGCCAAATGGCAATGTTTTTGCCGTTCATGTTTATTTACTTGTTTAAAATATTTGTTTGAATTCTTGGAGGGAAAAATCAAAATGTGATTATTAATAAGAAATTAATACAGCCCAAAGGAAAGTCTTAGTTTGTGAAAGAAAATGTACAGTTACTGATTTTTCTGCTTTTAAAGCTTTGAGAGTCAACTAATCATTGAGTGGCTCATGATTACGCAAACACAGTTATGAGGCTTTCTTCTTTTCTAAAGGAATCTTAGCACGAGACTCTCATCATATCAGCACTGGGGTACCAAGGGGTGGGAGGAGCGGCAGGGCTGGGTGCAGGCAGCAGAGTCTGCCCTTACGAGGAGGAGCATTTTATCACTGATACTATTTACAATTCCCAACACGCAGTGTAATAAAAAGCAGACTGCCTTTTAGTCAATCTTATTATTGTTTTTAAATTCCCTAGAGACAAGGAACTTCCTTATTACCTGCACCCAGGGCAGGCAGCTCCCACTGCCCCGCTGTTTTGTTATGCCATTGCTTATCAGTACAGGAAATCAATTATTTTATTATGGGAAAAGTCCTAAGTGAAAAAAGCAGGAGGCAAATTTTTATACCTAATCCCAAGCAAGATCTCAAGTATATTACATAAAAATATTCTATTTCAGAGATCTACAAAAGGTATTAAAATGCATAGACACGAGTGCACACGTACTTCTCTATCCATCTATCTATCTTACAGGGAAGAAAATTTATAAATTTTATTTTCTTAATCTTTTCCTGTATTTTTTTTCATATTTTCTATAAGGAATAGATGTAGTCTGATAAGAAAAAATAAACCTTTATTATATATATGTCTTGAACTAGTAAGCTGTGTCGGTCAATAAATATTTTCAAGGTATTTTATCTATATTGAAATTTTTCTACTTTGAAACTTCAGGAAGTGTCTCTATAATACTCTGATACCTAAAGAGTAAAAAGGTGGGAAAAAGAATCCAGACCCTCCCTAATATAAAGGTCACTCACAGGATGTTCAACCACCCATAGCATTTTATCTATATATCTCTATGAATCTTTTAGCACAGCCTCCAGATATTAGACATCAAAGCATGAAGTGTTTCTTTTTCCACTTGTATGATCTAACAGAATACCTTGCACATAGTAGGGATTCAAAAGTATATATAGAATGAAACTATGTGTATAGAGTTGAAAGTTTTTGTACAGAAATAAACCTTATTGAATTAAAATTAGATAATTAAAACATTTTAAAAATAGCTTTAAGACCCAAAAAATCAGCTTCCTTAAGATATAGAATTAAGTAGTTACATTTTTCTATTCTGGCAGGAAATTGAAGGTTTATTCTCACTTCAAGAAGACATCCATTTGATATTGAATTTTAGTTGGCTCCAGGCTATTGTTAGCCTTTTGGTGAGCATTATCCCAACCTATGTTACAGCCGCTTTATATTTTCCTCTATGTTTTAAGTAACAACAAAATGTCAATATGTCCAAGATCAGGTTTGATGGCATCACTGACTTACTTAAAAACATTCCATCACTTCCCACCATCCACATTCACAAAGCTGGACTGAAGGACCTCCATAATTTGATCTCTGTCTATCTCTCTCACCAAACCCTGCCTTCCTTTTTTTCACCCCTACGCGCCCTACATTCCCTGTTGTCTGAAAATGCCAAGCTCTCCACCATCCATCTTAGAGTCCTCAAAATAGGTTCACCCACACAACCTACAAAAAAAGTGACCTCTCAAGTGACATCTTCCCAGTTCCTTATTGTCTCTTTCATTCACCTGACTCAGCAAATGGGAGTTGCTTAATAATTGCCTTTGGGAGGTTCTACTTCTCAGCAGGTTATACAATCTCCTGTTTTATTTGGTCCTGGGTCAGCCTCCAGTCATTCTTCTTATCTCACACTCTGTATGTACCCAGTTCTTTGTATCTGAATCTTATCCAAGTTACTTCCAATGCCACCCCTCACCTACGCCCGCAGGATCAGGACTGCTCTCCAAGCAGTCACTCTGGGTTCAGATTCCACAGTGAATCCCAATCTCTACTTAGACACGTCTGTAGGTCTTGGTGGCCATGCTGTGGACAACCATCCCAGGGCTGTGGTGAAAATAACTTAAAGGCCTCTGTAACTTTGTCTCTGTGCCTGTTTCCTGATCCCAACTGTCTGATTCTGATGCCAGCTTCCAATGACAATACCATCATTCCAATTGCTTAGGTCAAAAACTTTGGAGTAACCTTTTATTACTCAACTTATTTCACACCCTACATTTTACTGTCTTCAAAATATATCCAAAATCGAACCATCACTCCTACCATCTTGACCAAGTAAGACACCATCATCTCACACTTGAATTACTTCAATAGCCTCTGATATGTTTATTCTTAAGCCCCTATGGTCAATTTTCAATACTGCAGCCAGAGGTATCCTTTTAAAATACAGCATATTGGAAATTGACCATTTCTCTCTTTTGCTCAAAATTCTCCAGTGGCTCCCCATTTTACACAGAGCATAGGCCAAGGTCCTTATAATGGCCCATGAGGACCTTCACAGTCTGGCCTCAATGTTACCTCTCTATTCCCTAATGTTAACTCACCTATTCATCTCCCCTTTGCTTTCTTGGGTCCAGAAACTGGCATTCTTCCCTTCCTCTAACAAACAAGAAGCCATATTCCTGCTCTAAAGCTTACCCCATATCTAGTCTGCTCTGCCCACAAATAGATGCATGGCTCATTTCCTGTTTCCTCAAATCTTGACTCCAGTGTCATTTTCTTGATGAGGCCTATTCTCCACCACTCTCAATCCTCCTTACCCAGCCTATTTTGTCTTTCTCCATAGCACTCCTCAATTATTATTCTTTTTATCTATCGCTCCCCATTTGTATATAAGCTACATTCAAGGCTGGGTTTCTTTGGCACTTTATTCTCTTATGTAGCCCCAGAATTTAGAATAATACCTGACATACAGTAGGCATTAAGTAAATATGTGCTGAATAAATAAATGAATGAATAGCCTGCCATACTTTTCACCTGTAAGGCTGGCCAAAGACTGACTGATCCCCCTCATAGTTGAACCCAGCAGAGGCCAAAGGAAAACTTCATTGTCTGACTGCCCTTCTCTCATTTCTTCGAATTTCCCCTATATCTGAACTCGGAGAGCCCATTTCTTTACAGTACCTCCTAATTTAGTCTGCATTCTAGGTCCTACACCTCAACTACTTATCATAACCTTCTGTTCATTCTAGGTATGTAACTTCTGACTTCTAATAGCAACCCCATAATGGCCTTCTACCTCGCCCATTTAGAAACCAGTGCTTCCGCAGCTCTACCAACTGGTCTCAAAGCTAGATCTTCCTGACCAGGTCTTCTAACACCTTCATTCAGGAATATACAGTCACTACTAATTTACAGTTATGATCATTTTGGATCACTGCCACTGACTAGAGTCATATCTATCACAAGAAAGCAGACTATTCATCAGTAAAATATGGATAATAAAAGTGCATATTTCATAGGGTGACTGTGAAGGTCAATTTAAGGTAATGCATGTAAGATGCTTAACACAGTGAATGAGACATAAGTGCTCAATAAATATTACCTGTTACCATTTCTAGATTACATAACATTAATCCATTGCTCAAAATCAGCTGCCAGTTCCAGTCCTGAGGATAAAAGCCAACCAATTTTCTCAAGATAATTTGAAGACTGACTAGTTAAAAGACATGAATAATTGATATAAAAGTATACACCACATGATCTGTGGCAACTATAGATGAGCAGGCAGAATCCTTTAAATAGAAAATATCAGTCTGGTGGTTCAGCCCTCATCATCTGAAAAAGGCTCTCACGGCAAACCTTCATTCCATTTTATGTCTCATTAGGAGGAGAGAGAAGTAAAGGAAAGTTATATCTTCTTAGTCTCATGAAAGTTAACTATTAATAAGATGCCTCAAAGCGTACCTGAGATCCTAAGCTGATCGTCTCATTCAGCTGCAGGCTACATTTTATTTATAACATTTTAAACAAGAATGCCTAGAGTCAACTTCTCTTCTCTTCTTCCAGGTTCCTTTCACTCACTATCGAATCACCGCTTGCCCACTTCTCCTCCGCAGTGTTATTTTTCTGTCTGGGCCCTAAAGGTATCTGAGTTTGTAAGACTGCTAAATTCTATCCCTATGGAATTTAGGTGTTATGTAGACGTTAGGAAAACTCAGTATTTTATGATCATAGTGTTTTATGATGACAATTAGCTTTGCCATTGCAAAAAACTACTAAAGGTGTGTTGTCAGAAAAATATTGTACATGTCAATAAGTAACTAAACAAGTCTTTGGTTTTTATACTAATCTTGTGAGAGGAAGGAAAATGAGTAAACAAAAATAATCATAAAAAATAAGCAGTCCACTTCAGAGATCCCAGAATACACAGAAATAAATTTTGCCCCATAGTCAATAACAGTCCCTCAAAGTTCAAAAGAAAGATGGTACACACCACATGCAGTCCCTACAGGAGTTCTCCAAGTTTATTCTGGCAAAAAAGAATTAAGGATCCCCAAGGGTAATAAGTGAGTAGAGAAAATGGTCTTAAAAAAGTGCTGTCCCTTGATCAGATAAATCATATGCACTTTGAAAGAACTCAAATTTTAAATTGTTTCTTTCTAAATATTAATAGAAGTACAGGTTAATATTATTGAGGCAGAGTTTCTGATAAATTTACTGTCTCCTACAAGCAATTCTGATTTTTCTCTTTAAAGCTAACCTCTTTCCCAAGTTGCCAATTTTCAAATAAAAATCTGTTAAAAACAAAAATCATGGGTGATCTTAGATTTTACCTGACAACACCCTGCCAGGTAAAGCATCTGAAACTCACAAATTACAGATGGCTTTACTGTACAAACATGTTAGAGATCGCATATAACGACTTTATTTTTTCAGATTTTTTGCTCCAACAAAGCATAAAATAGGACCTCTATCAGGAAAGCAGAGTTTTTTAAGCTAAGAAGACTAATTATGGTAGGCTTTAAATAATATTCCTTATCACTTTTTGAATTATATCAGAAATATTCAGTAAGTAATAATAGTTCATAAACTCAAGAGTTATTTAAACCAATTTTTGACACGAAATGGCAGGTCTATAATAAATATGAACTTTAAAAATTTACAAAACCTTGTTGTTCTTTTTCATAAATATGGAACCCTTGTATAATGCGTTTATTTAAAAATCTAATAAAATTATCACCTTTAAAATTCCGATGAATATGGAATGATTACTTTTTTCTCTCCGTCTGTGGAACATGTCCCTCTCTTTAGCTTTTCACCAGAGGTCTGTACCTTTTCAGACCCTCAGATCTTTAGATAAGTAAGATCTGAAGTAAGTATGGTTGAGAAGTTTTTCTTCAACACTTAACAGCTTCCTAAGAAAGAGGATACCTTTTTGCATATCCTGAATATAAAATACATATATCTAAGCTGTCTTCACAGGAGGGCTTATTTTCAAATATATGTACTTATGTTGAATCAATATTTTCCTGTTGTGAACCTTCTAAGCAATAACATTGGGAAAATGCTCTGTTGCTCTTCAACTAATGCAGTGTACATAATCATTATGATACTTCAGAAATGTGTTTAAGTCTTTTTGGGAATAGTCATTTCATAAACAGCTAATTATCCTAGCGGGCATTCCTAGTAAGATACTGTCTTGTTAGATAATGAACTTGGTCAGACGTAGTTCTTGTATTTAAAGAACAAAGGCCAAATCACAGTGATGCAAAAATACAGACTGCTGAATTTTTTGACAAAATAAAGGTCTGGAATAACACAGTAAGAGGAGGAGGGGAAGGAGGAAGCAAAGGAGGAGGAGGAGGAAGAGTCGTCTCCACACCACACATAGGGTATGAAATGTGTGGTAGGCGCCATGTTAGATATGTCAGCTATTTCACTCCATTCTCACAAGGACCCTATGGCGTATCAGCATCTCCAAGTTACAGATGAGAAAAATAAGGCTCAGAAAGGTTGTAGTATAACATCTAATACAAACAGCTATCTGAGCTGGGATTCAACCCAGCCCTAACTGACTCCAAGATTCAGAACCATCCTACCATACCATGAAGCCTCTTCAAAAAAGAACATTATTTAAATTGGGGCAATTAAAACAAAAAAAGAGGCTCCAGCTTTTTACCCATAAAAGTTATCAAGTCAATCAAGGAAGCCCAAAACTCCAGCTTGCAA
Source organism: Equus caballus (assembly GCF_041296265.1). Taxonomy (NCBI): domain Eukaryota; kingdom Metazoa; phylum Chordata; class Mammalia; order Perissodactyla; family Equidae; genus Equus; species Equus caballus. Next base: position 55,662,010 of record NC_091703.1, on the reverse strand, counting down.
TAAGGTTAAAGAGTCCCTACATGGTATCTTCTTTCCTCTCTCCTCTCCCTTAAGTAACTATGTTAAAAATGATATTCTCAATATCATCAGGGTTATTGGGAGAGGTGGAGGAAGGGAGTGGGTGAATGAACTACGAAGAATGTGGGAATGTGTTATCTCTCTGCATAGCCCCAGGAGTTTGGCACAGGAAGAGTATTCCCATGCAGTCACAGCAGCAGTTAGGTTGGCGAATTCAGTGCAATTTTATGAAGATCTCTCTGTCCCTCTCTCTCTCTGACACACACATACACACATAAATATATATATTAACAAATAATGCATTTTATTTAAAGAAGAGGTGCTCAAATTAACATCACAAAAAAGTAATGTCATTAAATCTGTCTAAACAAAAGATACTTTCAGGAAGAAATTAATTTTGAGTCAAATTCCAAGAACGCAAGTATTCACAATGAGAGTTGGAATAGGGAGGGGGCAGAGAGGAAATTCTTACTAAAAATTGGGAATGTTAGGAGATGGATGATCCTAGCCTAATAAAGGCACTGATAAATACATAAATATCACTTAGCTGAGCAGGATATGCTGGCAAAGTAATGCAGATGGAAGTGACACATTATGACGCAATAAAAATTATTCATATAATGGACTAATTCAAGGAGTATAACACTGAAATAATCTTGAGTTGGTAAGCACTATTAAAGATCTGGATAGGAACATTAGATTTAAAAAACACTAAAAGGCTTTGCTTCATATCCTTCACTAAATAAAGATATGTGGGGAGGCGCAATGATTTATTCAGTCATCGCTAGCTAGTGGTAGAGGCCTGGTGATGAAGCCTCTCATCGAGTACTACCTTAATAATACCAGTTAAACCCCAACAAAAGCCCCCATCATCTGTTCACATTTCCAGTTGCAGCCATGGGGCTAACTGGTAGTTAATGTCTCTCTGTGTTACTAATAACTCCCTAGGCCATAACAGACACACCCAGGAACAATGACTCAGGGAGGAATCGAGACCTGAACTCAGGAGATGCAGTACAGATCACCTGGGGAACTGCTCTGCCCTAATTCTCACTAGACTTTTGCTTATGTGTCTGCTTGATGCCATATTTCACAAGAGTAAGATTCACATCTCACAGAAGCTAGACTAGAATTAGGAAGCTGAGATGCAAATACCATTCTGGTTAAACATTTGCATATTCAAAACTACCAGAAATTATAACTTTATGGATGTCTATCACCGAGTGGCTAGAAGAAAAAATACTTTAATGAAAGATGACTTTTTTAAATAATTAGAGAGGATACTTTCCTAAGAGGTGTTACAGTAATTAGGAATACATGCATATATCATCTTGGGAACACCTCTTGAGAGACAAATAATTACCTGGGAAAAGTCTTGCTAGATGCTATCAGACCTTATAAAGTTGACCCAAATGTAATTATGTCAATCACACAGTGAAAAATAGAAAGGGGTTGGAAAAAGAGCCAGTAAATAAAAATATGACTCTTCTAGGGCACAAGTCAGATGTTACCTGTAAATGGACTTTCCCAAAGGAAAATTCCTAAATAACAAAATAAGCAAACATAGAAAAGAAAAAAAGAAATCCTCTAAACAACTTCTAAGTGACAACTGGTAAAAATAAAATGAATAAATAAAAACAAATTTACGGATTTTTGAATACTATAAAGACTATATTCTGCTTATCAAAGCAGAATGATTCGAGACTGTATTACTTAAGATAGAAGCAAACGCATATAAATTAGTGAAATTCAAAAACAAAATATTTCCAGTAAAGACAGATAAGATATAGTATCATTTTTATTTACTCTCTCAAGGGACGGGAAAGTTAACTAGGTAGTTATGATCAGACTTCAAATGTTTGGACTTCTAAGAAAATTGCTTTTGGGTTCTTTTCATTATTTTAGGATTTTTCCATTATATGACCTTTATTTTTGTAAGTATCTTATCTCAAGTGCAAACAGAATAGGGAAATGGATTTAAATTCTGCTCTGAGATGGCCTCCTGGGTTCTGCTCTGCTGGTTCTTAGTCCTGCTTCTTTGGCCTCACATCTCCAGAGTTTTGGAATCATAATTCTGATTACTGAAAGAATCTCCCTGAGAAATCTGGAGGCAAGAAACTTTATTCTATCCCTTAAAATATACATGATTCAAACACTTGATGAAAAAAAGATCAACCTCTTTATAATGCCACGATGATTCATTGAGAGTTACCAATAAAGAAAATCTGTCTTCTGAAAATGGTTCCAAAACAGAAAGTTTACCCTGATAACTAATAGGCCTCCATTGCTTCTGAAGGATTATAAGAATCTGATTTATCTGCTGAGTCAATGATAGTCAGGAAAACCATGCTTACTGTCTAAAAAGCAAAGTGTTCCGAGAAGCTTTTATTTCCTAATAATATTTGCTCTTCGTATTTTAAAATTTTTCACAGGACCATGTCTGGTTATGGGCTAAATAGTCTAAAATTTTGTAAAAATTGGGTTAATAACTTTTTCTTTTCTGGAGTACTGGATCCTTCAAAAATCTTTAAATAAACATAGTGACATAAGAAGAAATTTCCAAAACACTTGAGAAATACATATTCCATCCACATACAGCCCATTTGACCTCAATATTTACTGTATATGGGTAGAAACTAATGCATTCTCCAATGCTTTTGGGGGAAAAAACCACTAAGCTATCTGTCATGACTTACATTCAATCGCAATATTCTCAATTTACAAAGTTCAACTAATTCTCTTTCCTTGAATTCAGCTTGGATATGTATATACAGATTGAATAAAGGTAAAAGTCTCTTTCTTATTTTATGCAACGTTGAAGAGAAGCACAACATTACATCATGGTTTTACAGTATGGACTTCAAGTTCCTCAGCTTGCTAATGCCAGTGGGAGTTCCCAGCAGACAACGACCAGGCAGAGGATATTGCTTTTAGAAGCTCAGGAAATAAATGGCTGCTACATTAGAAAGAAAAACACATCAGGTCGTCATGACTAATGTTCAGTTTCCAGTTGAGTGCTGGCCCAAGAACTAATGATATCTCCTGAATTTCATTTCACATCACAGAAAAGCAATGCTCCAGAGGAAACGAGCTGTGTGTCGGGTGATGAATTCATAACTACTAAGTTTACCATAATAATAACATTACTCTTCACTGATGTAGTTTTCAATTTTGAGATAACATTTGTGATTCAAAAACATATTGTCTCCCAAACAGAAATTAGCAAATGTTAGTACTTGATATTTGTTATTTTACCTTTACAAGGACTCATCTATCTTCTTGACTTTTGTTCTGCTGTTTTACAGAATATAATTGCATAATGTGTTCAGAAAGCATCGGATAGTACAGTTTTAAAAATACTCATGGTTCAATTCGGGAAATTGAACTGACAGTTCAATTCATTCAATAAAGTTTGCATACCTACCGTGTACCTGATTCTATAGCTGATTTTTAACAACTGGAATAGATTCGTACTTTCTTTAATATAATCCTGCTAAAGGAGTTAAGAGCTAAAAACTCAGGTTATTTGAGCTCAAAAGGCTTGGGGAAAAAAAATCACCTTATTTTTGCAAAAGCCTACATTTGACATTAGCCTCAGAACACTGTGTCTTCCTGACAGGACGGCGAAGCTTTTAGTTGCCTATCTCGCAAACTACCATGTTGCTATGGATTTCAAGGGCCTTATATTTCCTGTACTTCATAAAAGTATGCTTTTCAAGCATTTCTGTGTCTTGTTGACGCAGAAGAAATCAATGCTATGTATGTGCGCATCCTCAGGTCCCTTTTAGACGTAAATTTCTATATTGCATAATATCAGTAACTAAGAAATAGACACTTTCAGTCAAAAATCATAACTTTTTGTCCACACATTTTAAAACCTTAGGTTGAGCTCAACCAAGAGCTTAGGAAATTGGGTTGTAGTCTCCACAGAGCCCCTCCTGCTGCTGAGCGCACAGAAAACTCTCAATACCTTTCATTTGATTGATTAAAAGAAAATTTCTACAGTTACAGCTAAGCTCCAAAATAGGATTTCTGAGATTTACAAGCCAATATAAATATTTAATAAAGAACAGTGAGGCCCTAAAATGTTAAGCACCTCAGGACCTTACTTGAGAATTTTACACTGTTATGCCTAATTTTACACTGTTCCCACAAAACTCAGGAAATAAATAAATCTATGGTTTATTTAGTAGCATAAACTATATGCAGAGCAAGAACTGGGGCTCAGTCCTGCTGAGAATAAAGAAAAATTCACCAGATTTACCTGCAACATATTTCTTTTCAGAGACCAAGGGAAGTTGAAATGCTATGGATTTATGAATATGTCAAATCATTATCTTCGCAGTCCACACGCCTTACCTTAGGGGGCAGAAGTTCTCATGGGTGTATGTACATTATGAAGAGAAGGAAATCTCCTCTTTCAGCAGGGACCTAACACCACTCTCTCAGATACATGTGATCCATGGGAAGCACAACTTTCCTATGCATCCATATGTATATTTCCTAAAAATCATAGGTGTGATCCACACACATAAAGATTCTCTTAAAATACATATCTGTTATACTACTTTGGTGCTTTTTCATATGTTTCAAATATTTCATTTAGAAATAGAAATATTACCTTTCTTGCTTCTTTTATCATCTTCCGAATAGTTTCCTTGATTGTAAGTAGGTGTGCTCTTGGTGGATGAAAGAGGAGTTCTATATGGGTCCCCCCTAAGAGTCCAGGCATCACATACGGCCAGCCTAAGTCAAGATTTGGAGCTTCTACATCAGACTCAATGGGCCAGTAAGTCCCTGAAGATGAGGTGTCATCACAGGAATTATCAGTACCCTGTGCCGTACTTTGTGCAACTTTCTGGACATTTTTCAAAATATAATTAATTTCTTCCTCAGCTAGAAAGTCTGAGACTCGTTCCTTGGCAAGAAATTCATGATATGCTTCTAACCCAAGTTCAATCAGCGTATCAATAGCCACTCGATACCATTCCTTGTAGTGAGGTTCAATGTAATTGTCTGATTTACACTCATCGTTCAATGAGGACAGCACTGATGAGGTCTCCATGCTCGCAAGAGTTTGACAACAGTGCTTTCAAATGTCCATTTGTGCAGTGACGAGAGGTATCTGGATGTCTGAAAAGAAGGAAATTAAGATCAGATTTCTATAATAAATGTTCTATGATATCTGTCAACTATTATTTTTACATTTACTCATTTCTACTACCAGTAGCTCAATATGACATGCGTTTCATACCCAAAATGGTATTAATTGCACCATAACTAACATATCTATCACAGATAAGCTAAACAGATTTACTTTTACAGACTGCTAGTTGATTTTCCTCTTCTAAGTTACCTCTGCTTTCAGTTTCTCACCTCAGGAAATACACCTTCCTTCTCTGATCTCCGGAAGTTCATCCATCTTAACTGTAGTCTGCGACTATACGTGGCAGTATGAGTTTCTATAAGCCTTTTTGATGTCTGGTCAGCCATTAATACAAGTCTTTTCTGAGTACTTGTCATGCATATATACTCATGAAATACAAAAAGCACAAAACACTTGCCTTCCAGGAATTTATTAATTAGTTGAAGAGACAAAATGTATACACAAAACCATTTGTTATCACTTTGAACAAAGCCATATATTTCTAAGGGCCAAAATGAGTACTGCCTATAGTCAATGCTTTCAGAATAAAAGCAAGTAGATCTCAGTATGGAATACACGAGTTATAGATAGCCCTGTGCAGGAGGTGGGCTCCAGGTGAAGCTGGGGCAGCAAGTTAGAATACGACCAGGCAGCAAGAAGGAATATTTTCATTCCACACCAGAATGAAAAACATAAGCAAAAGCACAGAGCAGGTATCAGCTTGACATTCAAGAGTTAGCAAAAAAACACTTGGCCTGTCGGGAAGCAAGCTCCTTTTACTAGGAGAGAAGATAAAGTTGAATAGACATGATGGAGCCAAGTGTGACCAGACAAAGGAGATTTTTGAGATTCAGCAAAACCTGTGTATAAAACAATTAGTCAGGCAGCATCAGGGGAATGGAGGAGAGATGAGTAGCTAGAAGAGTCATTCAGCATTCAAATACCCAATGAAGAGTGACAAGAATATTCAAGAGAGGGTTCAAAGCAAGAAGTGAGATTTGATGGCTTGACAACATATAGGCGATGAAGAAATTTAAGACATCAAAGATACTTCAGATCTCTCCTAAGAGTCAAAATTTGCCTATCCAAGTTCACACTCCATCCCTCACAAAGCCCACAAAATGTTATTCATTGAATCATGCACTGTTGGAGATACGGGACTGGATTTTATCTCAACTAAATCAGGGACTTTCAGTCTTTTGAAGTCATGATCTCCATTGTCTGAATTCAAACAAAGTACAACTCCAGGATGCGCAAGAGCACAAAAGGGCTAATCTGACCAAAAATGTCTTTGTCAGTGGCCCTGCCCTAATTTTGAATTTTCCACTTAACTCAGCCTTTTTGGTCTCAAGCTGACCAAAATTCAAATTTGACTTGGGAGGGTAATCCAGGAAGTTATTACCATTTATTAACTCCTTAGCACAAAAGGTATAAGAGTCACAAATCACACAGAGAAGTCATGAAGGAATGGACACTATGGCCATGAATTTTGCTGTGGGGGATGGGGTCAGAAAAGATCCAGAAGATGGCAAGGCAGAGCTGAGGAACAAAGAAAATAAAGGGTGGTTGGCTTTACTATTTCAGTGGAAACAATCCTGTCCCCATCCCCAGGCTCAGAATTTTTACAAAGAAAGGCTAACAGTATAGAAAGCCTAAAGATTGACTCCGATATAAGAATAAAAACAGAAGATGTTCTTTTCGGTCTTCTGGAGAGCCCTCAGCTTGAGTCACAACTTGATCCAAGCCTAGGCAACTAGAACTGTCCCTGGATCCTAGGGGTGACCCAGGCTCGGCGATGCAGTGTCCGAGTTGGGAAAACAGTCTTCCTGCCCCACACGGTATTATGGGGGAGCTCTGCAGAAACATGTCCTTCCTCCTTCATGGGCAGAAGGAGGAACACCAAGCCTGTCTGCTAGTGTGAGATCTCTGGCATGGAGAAATAAAAATGTTTCTTTTATTACCTAATTGAAATTAGCTTAATTTATCAACATGCACTGGGGATGCAATGCTGAAGCTTTCGTAAATTTCTCAAGCATTGTGTAAGGCGCCATCTTTTTCCTAATGATATTTTATTCAAGTTCAGTGGTTCTCGACAGGGGAGGTTTGCCCCTCCCCCGGAACAATGTCTGGAGACATTTTAATTGTAAGGATTTGTGGGGATGTATGCTACTGGTATGTAGTGTGTAGAGGCCAGGGATGCTGCTAAACATCCTTCAATGCACGGGAGAGCCACCCACATTAAGGAATTATCTGGCCCAAAATGTCAACAGTGCCAAGGGTTGAGAAATCTTCATTAAGTTGTTCACTTCATATGTATGATATCACACTACTAATTAATGACTTCTTAAGTGTTCATTAAAGTTCTCTTTTGCACATAATACTCATTTTTAACAAAGAATATGGTTTTCATTTGCTTGATAGAATTAATTCATTTGATTAAAGCAGAGTTCCCTAAGGTTTAGTGAGGTGTGGTTTTCATTTGATAATTCCAGTCCATGGAGGAACAGGCATCCAGTGATTACATGAACATCACATCAATTGTGTGTAATTCTTACAAATGGTAGGTACTGCTGATTGCTCATAAAAATCCCAACTTTTCTAAGCATTTGTTTCTTAATTTTTAAAATCTAACTTTTGAATTCCTATAGCATGATGTTAAACTCCTATTACCTATTTCAAAGTTAAAATGCATAAAGTACTTTAAAAAACTGTATTTGTTTCTGAGCTTTATCTATGAAAATATATATTCTGCAACTGTAAAAAATTCATTCTTGAACTATGTGTAAACTGAGAAATCATAGAGATCAAAGGGACTATAAAAACAAAATAAAATCAGAAAGAGAGATGAAAAGTTAATTATGAAGTAAAAAACAACTGAAAATGAGAAAAAAGTGAAACACTATAGGCCTAATCCAATAGCAATCCCAGATACAGGTACAACGCAGAAATACACCTCACAGAAAAATACAACAGCCATGAGCACTGAAGTTGAGAAATCATGTACAAGAGTTAAGAAATAAATACACTTGACATTGTCTTGTTGGAGAGGCTATATTCTAACCACTGTCTAGAGATATTCACTTTTCACAAGAGCTGTTTACAAGAGATACTTGTGAAGGAAGCATCTACAAACAAATTTTAATGGGGAACAGCAAGAAAATGGTGCTTGCATCAATGGCTACTGCAATAACATAGCAGCTGGATTTAGTTAGAGACTTACAACAGTGTCTCAAGAGTTCAACCTCTGAACATTTGAAGGGCTTTATTTGAGGACAGGATTAAGTGGTGTGCCTTTAAACATATAAATGAGCACCATTTAATTAATAACCATTAAAAACTCCTAGAAAGTATATTCTTTTAACACATGATAGAGTTAACAAGTAGAGAAAAATAAAACCTCGCTATGATGTAAAAGCTGACCAGACCGCTAGGCTCATCTGCCAGCTAAATGACTCACTCCAGAAAAAGAGCCTTATAAAACAAGTGACTCAAATCCATGCCTCAAAACCATTACAAACTGCCTTTCATGTTGCATCTTTAGGGTCATTTGTGGAAAATATAAATGCCAAATGTTAAATCTGTAAATACAAAGGATATAAAATAAGATATAAAAAAATAGATTTCAATTCACTAGCCACTCTGGAAAACAGTTTAGCAATTTCATTCATAAAACTAAATGGGCAACTAACACACGATGTGGTGACCGCACTCTCAAGATCGATCCCAGAGAAATAAAAACAGATTTCAAGAGTTTCTCCTAGTTTATGTGATACTATAAAATAAGTCCTCTGACATAACTTCCAAATTAAGCAAATTTCATTACAGAATATTTTACAGTCTTTCAAATACTGAGAAAAACAAATCAGTCTTTTTCTGAGGGGGAAGTTACTGACTCCATGATGTGCATTGAAATGTCTACCTACCTATGAGGAAAAATTTCATACAGGATTGTTTTAGAACATCTGTCTTATCAAATCATAATCCACGGTCCACAAGAGTTAAAGATCATATATCTCTTTTTTCTTCAAATTTTTAGGGGCCAAGATTGTGATTGACTTTGAATTTGATTGCCAGAAATTTAAGATGGCAATTAAAACACTTAAGAAGCTACTATTAAATTAAAAATTCACTATAATATTCAAGCTGTCAAGTACAATTTGATATCTAACTTTGGCATCCAAATTTATTAAAAGATTCTAAGCTGGCTTCACACTGACATTTATAACAAAATGGCCCAATAGCACAGATTACAGACTTGCACAGAGATGATTTTCTGCGGGCCAAGGAACGTATGAACACACAGCATACTCAGTCACAGCGTGCCGGGCACAAACAGCCCATATGTGGATCACCAATGAAATCACCCATCTTATCAAATTTAGGAAAAGCACAAACCGAAACAGCTCCAATTCATTTTAAAAATCCCAGATGACAACTCCATTTGCTCAATATCTAATCATTTTTTAGGTTCCTTAATTTCTTTTAATAGGGGGATGGGCTAACTCTCCTACCAAAATAATTCCAGGGTTTGTTCGTCTCGGCTGTTACTCAACGTATTTGCCATCCTCAGTCTAAACCGCAGTTCAGATATGAGAATATAAAGGCCCCCAATTTATGTTAATGATATGAAAATAATCATTCGCTGTCATTTGGAAGTATTTATTGAGTAATTCCTGTAGAGAAATTTGTAGGATAAACAATGAGCCCTTTACTAAGAAAGCATATACTCAATAGTCTAATTATGGAGGATTACTCTATGCACGGCTTAAAATGCAAGTGAAATTAAAGCAAACTACTCTTTTATGAACACCTAAACTACTTCTAAATTGGATTCTATCATGATATTAGCACTCCAGAAGCTCCAGTGAATGGGAAAAGGTCATCCTGATGGGTCTGTATTTTGTGCTGTGTCAAAGTGTGCCATCTTGTCCTGGTCCTGGTTAATATGTGTAACAATTATTTGGATGAATACATAGAAAAATATTGACACAGTTTGAAGAATTGAATAAGAGCACATACATTAGATACTGGAATCAATATTCCAAATGATCTTACAGTGGGGAAATAATAAATCGACATCAACAAGATTAAACATAATACATTTAAAGGTTTGAATTTACATTAAAAATTAACTGTACAGTACAGGATTGAGCAGGGCTCGAGGCAGATTATGTCATGAAGAATAGTTGAAAAATTTTAATGTTTAGTCCACAGAGAAAGCTAAGAGAGACACAGAAGAGTAGTAGTCAATTATATGATGTGGGGAGAAGAATTATTTTAAGGGGTAAATGACAAACCACAGGTTGGCTCAGTGACACAGCGGTAAGACAGCCCAGGATTTGAATTCTGCTCTGGCACATGTTAGTGGTAAAACCTCAGTCACGTTATTTCAGGGCTCTAAGCCTTACAATTCTCACCAGGAAAATGGGTAAATTTATAATATTGACTGCAAAGGGCTTCTATGAGAACTAAATGAGATAAAAGCCTCAATTCTATATCAGCCATAAAAACTGCTAAAGATCATTAGGTGGCAACATAGGAAGGATTTTATTTACTAATAAGGCCCTACTTTTCTCTTACTTTCTTCCTACTACCCTCTTTCTGGATGTAATCAAACAGAAGACATATTTTTGGACAGAGTCCTAGAATGTGTAATAAATCGGGTTCTGGGGGCACCCTTTGCTTCAAAATTCTATGAACATATATATTTTTCCGCCTGAAAAGGTCTACCATACCGACAAATTCGCTAACTTTGCTTGGAAGTAGGGACGTGGTTAGAAGAGTGTTGCTTACTGTAGGGTGACAAGAAACTGCCTACTATCCTCCTATTCCCAGACTCTCCTGAGTCAGCCTTCACAGCTCAGCTTCATCTTGTGGAATTTAAATAAGTAACATTATATACACTCATTTTCAAACGAAAAGACAAGAAAGTCAAAAGCTGCCAGTAGTACTTTTAATAACATGTAAAAATGCTTATGTTATGATGTTATATGAGTAACAAGTAGGCTAGGAAACCACATAAGAGCGAAATTACAATTAAACACAACTCACCCAAAAACAAACGGAAAAACACAGATGCAAAAAAGTAGAGTGGTTGTCTTGAGTGGTGGTTCTGTCGGGGATTTTTCAAAGCTTCTGACACTTTTCTGTATTTACCAAATGCTTTTCAATGAATATGTATTTTTTGCAGTGGGGAAAAAGAAATTTTTGAAAAGAAGTAACCCAATAGTTATTTTTTACTTTAAAATATCCTCTTTTTTCATTCATGTACTAAGTTGACTGTAATTGGTGATTCAAAACCCTGCAGACAAAATAGTGTAATAATTCCTACAGAGCAACACACGAACAAGTACAAAACATCTAGAAACTAAAGCTCTGTGGGCACAGGGACCATAAAGGAAAGAAAAGATAAAAATAATTGGATGTACTTAATGAGGTCTCAGTACGTAGCTCACTGATACATGGCGTCATCCCTAACTCTCAGGGGCGAGGACTAGAGCCACTGAAGTGGCTCCCCCAGCAGTCCCGACCCGTGTCATTACTTCTCACGAATTACTGAAACATATCATCTACCTTCTTCACTAGATTACAGACTCTGCGATGGCGGAGATTGTGTCTGTTTAGCACAATTCTTAAGGCTCAGTACATAATTGTTAAATAACATGCTAATAATATGCTGCCTCAATAACTCAATATAACAGAATGAGAGTTGATTAAAGGATGATAGGCCAAAAAAGGCTGAAGAATAAGCTTCTAAAAAACGATAATATCCATGCAGAACTCTTTATGATTGAAGTATGTCTTTGTTTATGTCAAATGGAGGTTAGTTTTTTGATAGTATATCACCCATTTGTAAAGGGCTTTTAAAAAGAATCATTAGAAACCGATTGAGGACGTAAAAGATAAATCCATAGATGTCTATCAAAAAACATAAATGCTAAGTTCAAATGTGCACTTCACCAGAAGAAGAGAGATATTATCAAGTGTTGTTTGGGGATTCCCTTAAAAATTGCTATTTTGAAATGTTAAATTACGTTAAAGTCATTCTGCATATAGTTTCTGTGCATTTAAATTAATCTTAATGAAATGACGTTCTAAGTCTTGTATTTTTCAACATAAGCAGTGATGCAAATTAACTGTAAAGCACGACTCATTTCTCCTGGTTTTTGGTATCAGTTCTGTTACTCTATCAGCTTACTTCAGCAGGAAGAAAGGATTCATTGGGTGTTTAAAGGGATTATGATTATAGATGTTTGGTCTATCATTAAGGTGAAATTGGTGTAAACTATATATTCCAGAGCAGCCCTAAGAAGTTTAAAAGTCTATATTTTACAACTTGATAAAACAAAGTAGTGTAAGGCTTAAGTTTATCCAATCATTCAGATATGAATCCAGATTCTTCTGGTTTCAAGAAGTCTCTCTTTCTCCCTATTCCAAAGGCAGGCAAAACTTACAACTGGATCAGGATCTACTTTTCTCTTGTGAATGCTAGATGTTAGGGGAAACGATTTTAAATAGTGACTATTGTTAGTGCCAATGGTATCTGAAAATCACTATTGAGACGTCTTCAAAGCTGGGTTCTAGGGAAGAAGGCTAAGAATTTCCCAGAAATGCCATCAAAGCTACTTATTTTCCTGTTGTCAGGGCTTGGGCTTGGGAGCTTTCCTCCTCTCTATCTTCATTCCTCTCTGTCGATACTCTCCCCAGGATGATCTCATCCAGCCTTACAGAAGGAAATCTGTATATCCAGAGATGACTCACACATCTCCAGACCTGACCGCTCCCCCAGCCTCCAGACTCATATATTCAATGGGTTTCTGGATACCTACTCTGAACATCTAACACATTTTGTTTTCTACATTTAACATGCTGAGTTAATTCCTATCTTGGGACCTTTGCTCTAGTTGTGTCATCCGCCTAGAACGCTCCTTCTTTTCATTCCTATCTTACTTCTATCTCACCTCCTTAGAGAGGTCCTCCAGGCTACCCATTTTAAAGAGAACCCACCTTCTCTGCCATGCTTAGTTCTATCAGTCAGCTTTATTTAAATTACAGCCCTTCTCATTATGTAAAATAATTAAAGTATTTATTTACTTGCCACTGCCTATATCCTCCTCACTAGAATGGAAGGTCCTCAACGGTCACCAGCTGGTGTAGTCTAATTATCAGGACTCTGTCATATTGGTTATTCCATATCCTGAGCACCACTGCTGTCTTGGATAAGGCCTATTGACTTATATTACAAGTACGTTGGAACCTTCCCTCACTGTGTAATCATAAGGGAGAAATAACTGGGGACTGATCGATCGATCAATCGATCGATCTACCTACCCATCCCCTCACTCATCTTGCCTCTCCTTCTCCCCACTTCACGACACCTCTCCACAATTCCTTGGATACCACAGGAAGTAGAGTTCAGGATCTTTCAATTTCAGTTTCAGAACCTTAGCATAATTTATAACAAAGACATGATATATCTAGACAAGAACACCATAGGCAACAAGGGGATCATGGAGTGAAATGCGGAACATGTGTCATACGCCCTCTTGTCCCACCTTTTGAGTCCATTTAAAACAACAAAGAGTCAACCTTGGTAGACGTTGACATTTATAGAGGGACAGGTGCTGAAGGAAAATTGAATAAATCTGTGCTCCAATGTGAACTATTAAAGTCGCTTTCCAAATACATCTAACAAAGTGTGCTTCATCTAGGAAAAGGTGAAAGTTTGAAAACAAAATGTCTTAAGAAAATGCGTTTTGCTTAGGTATGCTGGGAACAGCAATCAAAAGTCAAAGTGTTGGGGCTGGCCCACTGGCCCAGCAGTTAAGTTTGCACACTCTGCATCGGAGGGCTGGGGTTTGCCAGTTCAGATCCTGGGCACGGACCTATGCACCACATGTCAAGCCATGCTGTGGCAGGCATCCCACATAGAAAGTAGAGGAAGATGGGCATGGATGTTAGCTCAGGGCCAGTCTTCCTCAGCAAAAAGAGGAGGGTTGGTGGTGGATGTTAGCTCAGGGCTAATCTTCCTCAAAAAAATAAAAGTCAAAGTGTTATATATATTTAGCAGCAAAAAAGCAATCCTGGACTATTAAAAACTAGAGGTTTAAAGACGGTGGTAATGTTGTGGAAATTGTACAAATGGATGTAAATTTATTTAGTTAAAATGTCAAAAAATATTAACTGTTAATAATATGTCTAACCTAGAAAGATTTTAGTTTCAATTTGTAAAGAGATCCACATAAATAATCAGAGCACCTAAAATAATACCAAGGTTTAGCAATTCTTTATTAGTCTTTTCCCTAAGGATTCACTTTTAATCAAGCCTGCTCAGGAAATAATGTGCTTTTCTTTTATTTTCGCCCAGAAATTCCAAAAGAATTCTGACTAGAAAACTAGCTCAGAGTAATTTAAACCTTTTATTTTTTTCTAAATAAGCTTCCTCATTGTCTTCTCTAACTTGATTACAGAATACTTGCACACACAGAAGTTATCCAGTAAGGTATAAAGAAATACATTTTTACAATATGTAAAATGCGGCTGGATTTGTATAGATAGGTCTTGTGGGTTACGTATAAGCGGTTACCTGGTGCCCTGAGATCTGGCTTCATAGCCGTGCTGAATGCCTCTGACCCTGGATCTAACCTGGAGACTGTAATGACTGAGACAAAGCTGATGTTTACAAAACTCCAGGCACAGTTGCCCAAAGCAGACCTGAACCAGCAAATGCACCTGCTAGCTCCATCGTTTCGCTTTCATTTGACCTTAAGGCCCTTGACAGTGTAACAGCGAAGGAGGAGGAGATAGCACAGCCACACGATGGTATCATGGCTATCCCTGGGAACTTTCTGCTATGCACAATTTACTGTGTGCGTACCTGTGTACAGGTTTGTAAATCTTGTTCTTTTAACTCCTGTGCTGCTCAGAGTTCTAACTGATTTCAAAGGCAGGGCTCTTCTCTTAGTCTCAACTTACCTTTTCCATGAAAGATGTGGCTAGCATTTAGCAAGTCCTACAACAACACACACTCTTTTCTTTTTTTCTTTTTTTAGGAAGATCAGCTAACATCCGCCATGAACCCTCCTCCTTTTTGCTGAGGAAGACTGGCCCTGAGAGAACATCTGTGCCTATCTTCCTCTACTTTCTATGTGGGACGCCAGCCACAGCATGGCTTGACAAGCGGTGTGTAGGTCCGCACCCAGGATCCGAACTGGCAAACCCCGGGCTACTGAAGCAGAACGTGCAAATTTAACTGCTGCGCCACCAAGCTGGCCCCACAACATACATTCTTCAGTGGAAAGACCTTAGCACTCTTCCCAGGGTGTTATCACTGATTACATTATCTGAAACTATTCTCTCTTTGTTTCAGTTTTAACCATCCTCTATACAAATCTAGAAAATTACTCGCATGCACAATACATAAAATAAACTGAATTATTTGGGGTCTCCCCCCAATAATGGTATCACTACACTGTGACATTAAAATCAAAGATAATAATTAGTTTCTTTAACTCAAATAATTAATGATTTTATCAAGTCATTTATTCTCTGTGTGTGATACATGCACACACCTGCTTAAGATACTCAAGGGCTCCTGTCACAACTTTCTAGGGAATCATAACAGCATCCGATGGCCCTGGGGAGATTTTATGCTCTTTTCCTTTAAAGCTTCTTGTTCTAACTCTTCTACATACAAGACTTAACTTGCTAAATGGGAGTAAATCTACTCCATAAACAAAATACAGAATTTAAAATATTTTGAAGACCCTATATTAATAAGAGGGCTCTGAATCAAAGCTTTCACTATGGGCCAGAGGTGACCAATTTCTCAGAGAATATCTTTAGACATGAATGTACAAGAACTGGCCTAGTATTGCCCAAATAAATGCTTTTGCAATAAAGCACTTCTGTATTACTTTCAATGTATATGGACTGATGCTTTTTGTCTGACATTAATAGCCATAGAAATTACAGATATATGCTGTAATTTTAATTTTCTTTAAAATCATTTTCCTACTGAGATTTTTTTTTTAAAGATTGGCATCTGACCTAACATCTATAGCCAGTATTCTTTTTTTTCTTCTTCTTCTCTCCAAAGCCCCCCAGTACATAGCTGTACATTCTAGTTGTAGGTCCTTCTGGTTGTGCCATGTGGGACGCCACCTCAGCATGGCTTGACGAGCAGTGCCATGTCCGTGCCTAGGATCCAAACTGGGGAAACTCCAGGCCACTGAAGCAGGGCACTCAAACTTAACCACTTGGCCACAGGGCCAGCACCCTACTGAGTTATTTAAAGGTTTGATTATATGCATAAGTGGTCCCCTAGTTAGTTCTTTTGACCTTTGAACTTTTCTACATTGGACACTGACACTCAAAGTAGCTTTTCTGTGATAAATCTAGTCTTTAATCCATCAATTAACAAATATCTCAACTAACCACACAGGGAGGCTATCAGCATCTCACTATGCAGTTTCAAAACATCATTACGCTTCTGTGTTATTTGCACTCTTATCTGAATATTTTATTGCAAATTGAACTTATTTTATAAGTTTTAGGAAAATGAAAAAATGACAGTCTTTATGTTAGGGATAAAATGTGTATAATTGAATATAATCGAGGAAAAGATGGAAATCTCTGGACGTGCCAAAACAGGCAAATCTTTAGCTTTAATCAGAGAATCACTGTACATGTGTGCCATTGTGAGGGAAAAGAAGAAATCTTTTAAAAATTGTATAAAATTCTAGAAATGTACTGTTGAATATTGTATTTAACATTCAAAGTGTAACTGGCAATTTTATTTACAATATATTTTAGCTATTAGAGACTATAATCCCCCTTGTGATATATATTTGTTGCTTGATTTTTCATATAATTTCACTTTTATATATTTTTTTTAGAAACATACAATGTACCGAAGTAGAGAACTGTACTGATAGAGATGACAGATAGAAATAAAGAAAGATAAACAGATAAATAAATAAATAGGTAAAGAGATGGAGAAATAGACAAATAAATAGAGGTAGGAAATGGAAGAGAAGGAAAAAGAAAAGATGAAAGATGAGGTAGGAAAAGAAGACAAGAGAAAGGATGAGAAGAGAAGAGTAAAGAAGGGTAAGGAAGCAGAGGAAAAGAAAGAAAGGGAAGAGAAGAGTAGCACAGGGGAGGAAAAGGAGGAAAAGGAAGACAAGGAACAAGAAGGGACAAAGAGAGGCCAGAAAAGATAAGATTGGACGAAAGAATAAAGGGACAATACAAGACAAGAAAGGAAAGGAAGGGTTGAGATGAAAAAACGAGTCATTGGGGAACACTGTCAGTGTCATCAATAGTTCCTTACTCTAAAAACAACTGAGCTTTGTTTCGCCCTTCTCTAACAAATAATTCAGAAGTTACATTTATTTGAGAAAAAGACAATTGTTTTAAAACAGCAGGAAACAGCTGTTGAATGAGTCAGATGAGACTAAGTATTTGGAGCAACATGCCGTTAAGAATTAAAGCCATCATTGCTTGTGCATGTATATAAATTGCTTGTGCATGTGTATAAATGACAGCCCAGACAAACAGCTCATGTTGGGTATTTGATGCTATTAGAGCCATTGAGGAGGAAGATGCCACTGTTTAGTGCTTTGAAAACTGTCTTTTCTTCCCCAAGTGAGTAATGCTTATACAATCAGAGAAGCGACCTCATGACAAATAGAGAACTAAAACCCTTTGAAATGAAAATTTAACAACAGAAGTGGAAATAATGAGCTTCCCAGTGATACTTTGGGGACACCTTATGGTACCCTCAGTAAGAAGTGATCACAGAGAATTTCAGAGCAGAATGGGACGCGCTAGTGATCATGTAGTCCAAACCCTTCACAATGCCAGTGAAAAACCTGAGAGGCCAACAGAACTTAAGAACCTTGTCCAAAAACACAACTAGCTCAGGTCTTCTACTGTTCAATTTCACAAATGATTAAGGAACATATACAATATCTGCTGGGAGCTTCAGTATATGAAAGAAATACTAAGTAAATGGACCTGATCCACTAATTTCTGTTTGTACTTAAAATGATTATTAGATACATGACTGTGAGCTTCCTGAGATCCAGGAACAGTATCTTGTAACCTTCATATCCCCAGAGTAGAACACACCACTCAGTGCACAACAGTCTCTCTCTTTCTCCCTCTCTCTCCCTCTCTCTATTTTTAATGAATGGATGGAGTACAAGAGCATAAAGTAATAGCCTTTAGATACCATGACTGCATACTTTTGTACAAACTCTTTAAAATGGGTCTCTTACAGTAACTTGGGGATTGCACCTGACCCTATGCCAGTACTCAGGAAGCTGACCATTACCACCTTACCTTCCCCAGGGATGGTGCAGTCTACAAATTACACATAGCTCAAAAGACAAACCGTATGTGCCTTTAGGGAACATCTGGCCTCGCTCCTAAGGACTGTGTGAAAATAAAACCAAATACAAACTGGGTAGTAATTAGATGTCCCCAGAGGAAAGGGTTCCTCATATCATTCACGATCATGTGATTCAAGCACTTCCCAACAGAGATGTGCCCAATGGGTGAATATCCTTTCTATCTGGATCATCTCTCTAACACAGGCTCATCTTCCTCACAGCATCATAACTGCTGAAAACATCTTTTGCCTCCCTCATCTCCCACCCCTACCTCCTGTATATGTTAACCTCTTGACCTCTTAACAAACCCTCCCCCCCAATCCTGGAGCTAACTTGCTCCCATCACACTCCACCTCCACCTATACCATTTCTACTGGAGCCTGCCATTTCCCCAGCTCCTGTGTCAGCAGCCCACAGTACTCAGACGCCAACAATGGTTAGTGATTGTTGGTGCCAATCACCCTGGAACTCTACCCCACCCTTGTGGGCTGGGAGAGAGACCTTGAAACAGTGCCAATGCCCACTGACCCACCTCAGTAGGAAGGAAGCTCCACTTGGAGGCTCCAGCACGTTTTCTCAGAGAAATGTTGGTAGATTTAATTCTTGATGGAGCTTAGGTGTTATGTGTATAACATTTAATCCACGGTATCCTTAAAATCCATAACCATCACTTAGAATTCTTTTTCCATGGGGGGGGGGGCCATGAAGATAAGGGGGAAATGTATTCTGATTGTCAAACGACAACTTCACCAACAAAGTTCTAAAATACATCCCACTTCCAGATCAGAAATAATTAAATGAACAAAAGTACATTTCAAAATTAACAGTAACATTGTGCTTAAGAGACTCTCTGAATTGTGAAACATCCTGAACACTCATATTTTGCAAGTTCCAGAGGGAGAGACATGCAAACTTACCTAACTAGCTAAACAAGGACAACTTGTAACTTTATAAATAATTAGTTAATTAAATTAAGCTAAGCGGGCCTTTTCAAAAGGTCTCTAACCAGATTTATGCTACAGAAGAGGCCTGCTTTACTGGGATCATAGTTTCACCACAAGCCTCTGCAGACTTCAAGTACAACGCGCCATCTTGGAAACTCACTATGGTACAATGTAATTGAATGGGAAACAGGCGAGTGACTCGCTGCAGGGTAAGTTAAGCCCCAGTCAGTAAAACACTCAATGCACAAACCTCCCCCATAAACTGTAAGGGGATATGGTAGCAGGAGGGGATATAACAGAGAGAATAATAAAATTAATTAACCCATCCCAAAAGACTTTAGTTAGTTATCGTTAAAGTAATAATCTCTGGAGAGTAATCAGAAAAGACATCACTGAGTCAGCACCAGAGGTGTGGTTCCTCTCCATCTACGCAATCCCTTTCAGCAACTGTTCAACTGCTGATGCTTCCCACAATAAATTCTGAGCATCTGCGGTCTAGAATGTGCCAGCTTTAAAGGCAGGATCCACCCAGCCCCTCAGGCAGGCTCTGCAGGGTGCAGCCAGCACCCTGAATATGTGTGTGCACCACGTGTGCCCTAACCCCAAAATCAAGGGGGTGGAATCTGGAACTGGGAGGAGTGGGGCTTTGTACCATCCTGGGAACTGTAGAAAAAGGAGGAGAAAACAAACAAAACAAAGACTCACCCCACCCCCACTGCATCCTGTTTCACACCATCCTCATTCTTCAGTTATTTTGAAAAACCAAGAAGACCAGCTTTCTCTTCTAAGTCCTTTCATCACCGTCCCCTTTCTGGCTCCTTGTTAGGACTGATTCAGCCACAGTCATGGATTTCCCTGGGGCTCCTGCATTTGTTGGGGATGAGAAAGGGAAAGAGGGGAGGTGCCTGCCAGTAACTGGCAAAATGTCTACAAGTGGGAATCTGGAAACGAGCTGTTGGACATCACAGTCTAGCCTTGACCGCTTGCCACCAGCATGTCTTTTTCTTAGTGTTCCAGCCTCTTTAGTTCTTGTCTCCACTCCTGGGTGGGCGATCCTATATCCTATAACCTCGTCACTCCAGGCACAGTCAGCATGCTATCCTGTGTTCCCATAACCTCCCTGTCTCCTCCCTATAAAGCACTATTGTCTCTTTACATACCCACGACTCTAGCAACTAACCCTTGCACATTCTCTGTCTGCCTCCTCACCCACCTTATACAGGCAATAACTCTCCCAACGTGTCGCAAAGGATAGGCCTAAAGTCGCCAAGTCCCTTTCAGGAGCAGTCTCCTCTAGTCGCACTCTCATTTTAAGGCCACCACAACTTAGAGCAATGGTTCTCAAATCTGTATGTTCCAGAATCACCTGGTGAGCTAATGGAGGACACAGACCCAGGCTCAGGACGACCCAAGTTTGAAAGGCACAGGTCTTGACTAATCTAAAATCAGAAGCGGACTCAGATACAAATAAGAAAATAGATTTTGTCAAGAAAAACTTTTTCTTCCTTTTTGAGTTCTGCTGCTCCCTCGAGAGCTAAAGTACACCCACGCCCCCTCTGTAGCCTAAGCGCCTTACTTTTTTCCTCCCGTGAACCCCCACGCCCCTCCACTTCCACCTTTTACTTCCTCCCACGAGGCTTTTTCCAGAACCTCTCTACCGGTTTCCTCTCCCGGTGTCCTCCGCGGACTCCTGCAAGAAAGAGGAAACAAATCCGACGTCCACGGTGGGCGGCTCCTGTCCCTGGGGGAACCCGAGCCCATCCCGCCCGAGACTTAACTTTTCAAACTTCCCAACTCACTCCTTCCTACACGATAATAAAAGAAAAGTAGGCAAGACAGAGGAAACGGCACAGTGCGCCCTGGTGAACTGCCGAGCCCGCGCGGGCTTCCAGGGAGGTCCCTTTCCCTCCGCTGTGCCCTGCCGGCCCCAGGTGGGTGCAGCCCCCGGGCCCTGCCGCATCCCCCTCCCCGCGCCCGCCAGGCTCCCGCCCGCCGAGGCCGGAGCCCCACTTACGGCCAGGAGCGCCCCCGAGCAGCGCGCCGCCGCTCCCGCCGCCGAAGGTTTGCCTCCCAGGAAGCGGCGAGGGCGGGGAGGGGCGGGGAGGGGCGGAGAGGCGAGGGGGAGTTACCTGCGAGCGTCAGGTTGGCGGAGGGAAGCTTATTCCGGCCCCAGACCGCGCCTGTCCGGGACCGGGTGCAGAGCTGACTGAGGGCGGGTGTGGGGACGAGTTGCAACAAGTCCGAAGTCTTGTCACTCCAAAGCCCGCGCAGCCAGAGAGCGCCTCGTAACCTGTCTGAACTCAAAAACCCAGCCCTCCACCAGCAAAGTATAAAAACCTTTCTTTTCTGTCCGCCCTCGATTCAATTACAAGTCCCGACATCTCGGCCGGGGCGAGCAGAGACCCGGGAGGACGGCGCGCTCACCTGGGAAGAGGGTGAACCTGGGAGGAGCGGGGTGTGCTCTCATCCCCCGTCCTTCCTGGGCTCCGGAATGCACGGAGGGGAGGCGGAGGGGTCGCAGGGTGGGCTTGAGGGTTGTTCCACCCTCCAGAGAGTGAGGCTGATGGAGTAGAGTATTCCAATCAGCAGCCAGCGATGCAGACCTCTACCCAACCGCCTGAGTTTCCAGGCCTGGAAGACGCCAGGAGGTGGAAATGTGGAAGAAAAAGTGTTTATGCAATTACGTTTTTATATGAAAGAAGAATTTTACAAATCATCAAAGATTTGATATCGATTTTGGACGGTTCTGGTTACTGGATGGGATGAAAAGACCCTGTTTGAAATAGGGATGCCTGCGTGAAAAGCAGGTCACTCCAGGTGGGAGGCTGTGGAGTAATGTTATGAAAATATAGACGTTCTAATGTGGTTTTAATGTAAAATAATTACAGCAATTAATAATTTCCTTGTATTCATGAGTGTTTATAGTAACTGTATAATCATATGTAGTCTTCAAGATAGAGCCATTTGCTGCATTGTTAAAAATACAGCCTATGGGCCAGCCCCGTGCTCGAGTGGTTAAGTGCGCGCACTCGGGTTTGGGGCCCAGGGTTTCGCTGGTTCGGAGCCTGGGCGCAGACATCGTCAGGCCATGCTGAGGCGGCATCCCACATGCCACAAGGAGGACCCACAACTAAAATATACAACTATGTCCAGGGGTGGGGAGGGTCAGGGAGAAAAAGCAGGAAAAAAAAAGAAGATTGACAACAGTTGTTAGCTCAGGTGCCAATCTTTGAAAAAACGAAAAGTGCAGCTTAGTACAGGAAGAATGAAACTTAGGGTAATAGGCATATTTTAAGCTTCTGGCATGAAATGTAAATTATCATAAAATGGAATTGACCTTAAAAATTATTTTTATGGCCACTTTGCCCTGAATAAAAGACTTGGGGAAAATGCTAAACTGGCGGGATGTAAGTCCTGAGCGATGGGTAGATTAGACAGGAGAATAAAATTTATGCATTCTCAGTGTTGAAATGGTGTAAAGGCCAAGGGCAGGATGTAAGACCAAGTTCCAGGACGGCACGGAGGCCAGCTTCCACATTGTGCTGTCTGTGATTTGGAGTTCCTTTTCTTCCACAGCATCTAGAGAATTGTCTTATTTTACATATTTAACTTTTTCCCTCTGCTCCTACTAATTTCCATATCTCACCTTTTAATATTTTTGCAACTCTGGTCTTCATTTTTGACATGCAGCGTCTGACTCACTCAATCCATGTTTTCTGTGTGCTACTTCATTAGCTGGTATCCTTTTACAGTGTTCAAAAATAATTCTGGATGTTTCTTAAAGGAGCAATATTTATGAGCATTTTGAGATTGCATTCGTAAATATACACTTAATTTAAAAAACAGCAAGAACATTTAGACTAAACAAATTAAAATGGGCCCATGGGGGTCTAATTTTAAGATACGTGTTTATACATAAATCAAGTGAAATCACAAAGAAGGATATCTACTAGAGTGTTTATCATGAAAAGCAAATAAAAGAGAAGAAAATGTAAGTGGATAGGGAGAATCCATTAAAGGCTCTGTGCTAAGGGCTTTCCATCCTTAGTGGGATGGGAGAATAGATAAAATTGACCCGACCCCTTCAGGACCCTATGAGCCAGGTGGGGAGAAAAGATACACACAAAGGAAAGGGAGCTAATAGAATGAGCCAGTGTGAGGAACTTTAAGTGGAAAGGCCCCATGTGCTTTAAGAGGCAAGAGGAAGGAATGATTAACTGCTTAGATCACTGGGGAATGGTGATGGAACTGCGTAGAACTGTTGGAGTTCGAATCGGGTCCTAACTGATGAGCAGACTTCGTAGGAGACTGACTTAGACTTAGGGCTACAAGCTGAAAGAGCAGAGTGAAGACTAGCTGGGAGAAAATAAAAGCAAGTTCTGGGACCATACAAATCAATTGTCATGTCTATGTTGGAAGGAAAGTTTGGAAATAAAGTTTAGAGTGATTTTCTCACCCACAGAATGACGTCAGTATTATTTTCTATCTAGGATTGTTATAAGAATGATGAATTAGAAATAATATAAGTAAAACCCTTATCATAGCATCTGGTATATGGTGAGACCACAGTAAGTGGCCACTGTTCTACTGGGGGTCGGATTGTGAAGAGCCCTGACTACAAGCTGCAAAATATGGACTTGTGTCTACTGATGGTGATATAATGACTAACCTACGAGTTGGTGCTGGCAACCACAAAGGGACCCAGAAAGACTGCCTGAGACCGCCTGCAGCATTGAGAGGACCCAGCGCTGTGGTACCAACAAGGACCCTTTGAATCCATCTGGCTCCCCAGAGGTCCAGCTGCAGCAGGGTGAGTCTTTCCTAGGTCTTGGATCTCTAAGGTCCTTGAGTTTATCCGATAATTGTTCCTGTGTTTATCTGGTTGGAATAGGTTATCCTCTGTGTTCACAGAGAATTCCAAACCTGGTGCTCAGGTTCCTTTGGCCTTTGAGCCAGGAAAAGGAGGAGAATAGCTGTTGCCCGTAGTTGGAGTTTTCCCCTATTTGCCTCCTTGACTGGTTCAACTAGCTAAAAGTCGAACTGTTCATGAATAAGGGCCAGCCTTGGCTGACTCTGAAGAATACCCTTGAATGAGAGTTAGTTTCAGTTAACGCTGAAGAGAAGGAACATTTTGCTCCCTCCAACTGGCATTGCCAGCGACCTGGGTGACCCGGGGACAAGTGGAGGTGTCTGAGATCAATTCTTGAGATGTGCTGCAGTCCCACAGAGAACTCCAAAGCACATAAGGAAGAAATTTCTCTCCTCTAGGGCTGTGCAATTAGGGTGCACCAGCCTTCCGAGCCACCAGGATTGTTTTACACAATCCATAGCAGAAACTGAGACACAGGAGAGGGCAAAAGCAACTCGTTGGTGACACTCTAAAGAGCTACACCTATAAGCAGCAAACTTTGATCCACCACTAGAACCACTAGACTGACTTGCTGAACCAGAATGAGAAACAAAACACTAAAACCAGGAAACTGTGGGACATCCCACAGCCAGCTGCCTGCTAGTACTCTGACAGATTTTATGTTTAATACTTAGGGAGCACATACTTGCAAGGGGCTCCCCAAATGGGAGGATGTTACTAAAGGAGTTCTCACTTTAAAATGCCCCAAATGGGGCAGTTTCAAGTTGCCCAAACTAGGGTATTTGTGAATGCAATTAGAGACAGCCAGCTACAAAAGTAAACAATCAGAATAGGATGCATATTTCAATTGGTATCGGGAAGCATCCAAGAGATAAAATGTTAGAATCATTTCCTGGAAAGAGATTAACAGAACTCTATCTGAGACTGTATCTGAACTGAAGAAAACTGTTGAAGCTAGCACAGTGCTCAAGTGGGCAAATCCTTTGACAGCTCTTCCAATATACCTGTTGCTTTCGGAGCTGCCAGATCCATGTCATTGCCTCCTCCTCCCTCACCAGTACCTTCACCAAAGGCACAAGGGAAAAATCCAGACCTTTATGCCATTGTTGTCCCTTTAAAGAGAAAACTCCTGTTAGGGTAGGAGGTGGAGCTGTACTGATACCTCCCTTTACTCCTTGGACCAAATCAGAGCTCAGAGCCATAGCCAAGGACTTTCCAGATCCGCTTACAGATCTAGAGGGTTTTGGTAAGGAATCTGAATTAACGATTGGAGTTTAGGTACCAGGATTCTCAGATCTTTACCAGTTAATTCACATGATTGTCTCAGAAAGAAAAGCTAAGGAGTGGATAGAAAGGGCAGGGTGGGCAAACCCAATGGACAATATGAGGCATCAAGGAGTTGAAGATAAAGAAAGATGTTTAGAAACAGCATAAGAGCTTTTGAGAGCCATTCCGAGAATATTTCCTAAGATAGCTAATGTACTAAAATACAGCAATGCAAACGAAGGACCGATGAGCCTATCCCCGATTTTTATGAGACATTTGACAAAAATCTTTAAACAGTATTCAAGGATGGCTCTTGAAACCTTTGAGAACCATCAAAATGATCTGTTACTTAATCCAGCCTTTTTGAAGACTATTGATGAAGAACTAGCAACTCACATCAAACAACATGAGTTAGGCTGCTCTGCTTTATACACTAACGTATTAGTAACAACGGCTGACCAACTTTCTAAAGCTATTAAAAACAAAGAAAAGAAGACTTCAGAGAAAATAAGGAATTGTAACCAAACAAGAGCTCATCCCGTGGAAGACCAACAGGTCCATAAGAAACAAAGGAATCAGGTCTTTGCTTTTACTGCAAAAAGCTTGGGCATCAGGAAAAGGACTATAGAAAGAGAAAGAGAGAACTCGGACAAGGTCA
Source organism: Equus caballus (assembly GCF_041296265.1). NCBI lineage: Eukaryota > Metazoa > Chordata > Mammalia > Perissodactyla > Equidae > Equus > Equus caballus. The sequence continues at coordinate 55,635,711 of NC_091703.1, read as the reverse complement.
GGATAAACGCCCAGAACATAAAGACAAACAATAGGGGTGCTCTGAGGATTCTGAGGGAATCTTCTCAGTTCTCCTGTCAAATACCTTAGGATACATAGTGATACAAATAAAGGAATCACAGTAACAGCCTTAATAGATGCCGGAACCACTTTATCCATTCTAAACCCTGCCCAATTTAAGGATTCTCCCCCTTAGAGTAACATAACATTTCAGATAGTAGAGGTTTCAAACTTTCCAGTCACCGTATTCAAATCTGTTCCAATTGATTTTCAAATTGGAGAAATTGAAGAAAAACACTCCTTTCTCTTAGTCAACAGTGCTCCGCTGCATCTGATGGGACGGGATCTCCTAGAGAAATATGGAGCTTATGTTTCTTTTACTCCAAAGGGAGAAATGTATTTAAATTTGGGATTAACCTCTTTAGATAGGACAATTCAACATAAAATAATGATTTTAACTCAAGTAGCCCTTCAGGATAAAGAGGAGATTCTTAAACAAATTCCTCAAGAGCTTGGGGCTTCTACTCCTACAGATATAGGAGGGGTTCATTCAGCAGAGCCTATTAAGATTTCATTAGACCCAGGCAAACTTTGCCAAATATTCAACAGTAACCATTGAAGACAGAAGCCATAGAGGGCTTGAAGCCTCTGATATAGTCCTACCTAGAGAAAGGACTCATCATACCGAGTGCCAGCCCCTGCAATTCACTTGTGTTTCTGGTAAGGAAGGCACATGGAAAGGCATGGAGATTTGTAAACATCTAAGAGCAATAAATGATGCAAGTATACTATGCCACCTGTGGTTCCAAATCCACACACCTTACTGTCTTTCGTCGCATTGAGCAGCAGGTAATTTTAGATAATTGATTTGTGCAGTGCTTTCTTTAGCATACTGATCCGTCCTCAGGATCAATACTTGTTTGCTTTTACATGGGAAGGACAACAGTATACATGGACGGTAATGTCACAGGGCTACACAGAAAGCCCAATTTATTTTTCACAAATTTTAAAAATTGACCTAGACAACCTTGAGTTCCCCCAATGGTCAACTCTGGTCCAGTACGTGGATGATTTGCTTCCCTGCTCAGGATCTTTAGCAGACGGACAGCAGGACACAATATATCTGCTTCAACAGTTAGCACATAAAGGACATAAAGTGTTCAAAGAGGAATTGCAATGCAGTCAACCAACAGTGAAATATCTAGGACATGTGATATCAGCACAAGGACTTTTAATTAATCCAAATAGAGTCAAGGTAATTCTGGCTTTTCAGATGCCCAAAACCAAAAACCAGCTTAGAGGATTGTTAGGGTTAATGGGATTTTGCTGGAATCAGATTCCACAATTTTCAACTTTAGCCCAACTTCTGTATGAACTATTAAAACAAGAACAACCAGAACCCTTAAATTGGGATTGAGAATACTCAAATGAAATGAAAAATTTAAAGGAAGCCTTATCACAAGCACCTGCATTGACGCATCCAAGCTATGACCTGCCCCTTTTCTTTTTTTTTCCGTGAACATAAAGGTACAGCTTCAGGAGTCCTAACTCAAAAACACAGGGACCGTTACAGGCCCCTCGGTTACTATAGCCAACAAATAGATCCAGTGGCAAAAGGATTACCCTCTATCTTACTTAGACTATCACAGCAACTGCATTGCTATGTAAAGCTACGGAAAAAATAGTGGTGGATAAATCTCTGTCTATGCTCCTCATTCAGATGAAGCTTTGTTAAATTCTCATCATACTCAACACTATCTGCTAGTCGATTAACTTCTTACGAAATTGTTTTGTTTCCCCCAATATAACTTTGCTTAGATGTAACAGGTTGAATCCAACCATCTTGCTTTGAGATAATGCCAAAACAACAAAATTTGATCATGACTGCATAAAATTACCTGATCAGCTCTTGACCCCTAGGGATGATTTACATGAAAGTCCTATAACTAATGCTGACTTTATATCATTCACAGATGGCTCATTCTTGGGAGGACCCACTGGGAAATATCAAGCCAGATATGCTATGGTTTCTCCAGTCTCTGTTCTTGAGAGGTCTTCCTTGCGTGATGCTCACTCAGCACAACAAGCTGAACTTGTTGCACTTACTAAAACCTGTCATTTGGCTGAAAGAAAAACTGCAAATATTTTTACTGATCGTAGATATGCATTGGAATACTCCATGATTTTGGGTTGCTCTGGAAGCAAAGGGGTTCATTAATCTCTACTGGACAACATATTAAAAATGTAAACAAGTGGCTGCTTTATTGGAAGCCATCTTACTCCCTAAGGAATTGGCAGTAATAGAAGTGCAAGGCCACTCCAAGGTGATCTCTTAATAGGCTAAAGGAAACAAGTTAGCAGATCAAGCAGCTAAGGAAGCAGCCTCACAAATGGTTGATTCCACAAACTTCTATATGTTCCTTGTCCCTCTCTAACTTGACTGAGGCTTTATTTGATTTTCAGAAGACTGCCACAGACAAAGAACAACAAATGTGGATTCAAAAAGGGGAAGGGAGTTTTTGATTCTCACAGGAGCCTATGGATTGGACCTAAGTGATGTCCGATACTTCCTTTAAAAGCTCAACTTCCATTTCTACCATTATATTCATGATTTGACTCACTAGGCCCCAGAGAAAATGATCTCTTGAGGGAAAACAGTACTTTTGGAAAACTTCTTTCATTATAACACGGAAAATATATTCCAAATGTTTATTCTGTACTCAGCATAGTTCAAAGGGAGTTTTCCCTTTGCTAGCACGACCATTTGAATTTTGGCAGATGGATTTTATCCAAATGCCTCCCTCTCAAGGACGTCAGTATATGCTTGTTATGATTTGCATGTTGTGTCATTGGGTTGAAGAATTTCCATATAGAAGGGCCACAGCTCAGTTGGTAGGTAAATTACTATAGGAATGTATCATTCCAGGATGGGAAGTTCTAGCGGAACTACATAGTGACCAAGGGATTCATTTCACCAGACAAATTATGAAGGAAATTTGTGAAATCTAGACTATATTATAGCATTTTCACTGCAGTTATCACCCCCAATCAGCAGGCCTAGTGGAACCAACAAACGGCATAATTAAGACCCAATTGGTTGAACTCACAGATGCAATTCCTCTGCCATGACCTAAAGCCTTTCCGCTGTATTGCTGAACCTAAGAGCAACACCTTTTGGCAACACATCCGTCATTTCCATTTATTATTACTGGTAGGACTATGCATCTTGATGAAGGATTGTATGAGCCTTCTTTACTAAAAGGTGACATACTTCACTGTTGTAAAATCTTGACAAAACTGTTAAAAGAACATTCGACATTGGTTGTTGATGCATGTGACACAAACTTACCCATGGAAGAAGACATACAGGCTCATAACTTACAACCTGGTGACTATGTTTACGGGAAACATCATCATCTGAAAAACTCTTTATGGCCTAAATGGAAAGGACCTTATTGGGTCCTTCTGACTAATTCCTGTGTAGCCTAATTACAGGGAATTGACTCTTGGATCCATATTTCTCACTTTAAAAAGGGCACCAACTACAGAGTGGTCATCAGAGCATATCTTGAACTTAAGACTGACACTACAGCAATGAGACTAGGATGAGAAGCAGCCAACAGCCGATGCAGACAGCTCTTCTAAGAGTCTGGACCAGGCCAGTAATTAAGGGACGATACATATTGTTTTTGCTTATTACTGAATTCACCTGCTCTTGTTACATTTGTCTTTCCCAGCTGCCCCAATTCTTAGATATTGACTATTTGTTTTGGGAAAAGGCCACAACTTTAAATCCTGCAAGCAGTAACCCAAATCATCAATTTAACTCCTTAAGTCAAGTATTTATGTATAACTCTAAAACCCAGAATTTAGGATCTATCTTACATAAACCTGTCCTAAATCTTCCTATTAATTCTGACTTCTCAGGATACACTTACTAGATAGGGCATGCCCTGGGAAAAATCTCCAGGGAGATTCTGCCATGTGACATTTTTGGAAGAGAAGTTACAACTAACAGAAGAGACCCATATCAGCATTGCCATGTGGCTATAGGGGTAGATGATGAACATTTAAAGCTGATACCTGGTTATGATAGTGAATATTTGATCAAACCCTGTACCTCTTGTCACAGTGCAATGTGCCCCCACTCCCCCAACCTTGTTTTTGTGGGGTCCTATGGTAAAAAAGGATGGTTGAATCCTGTTGGAGTGAAATGGTGAACTACCATAGATAGTCATCCTCTCAAAATTCATGAGGGCCAGTTATGGGAGGCCCTCTGGTTGACACAAACTACTCTATATTTGGAGCTTATGACTACCCATTTAAATTTAGTCTGGAGAACTCATCATTTCTGGGCAAGCAGTCTATATCCAAATTGTAGCCAAATGACTATCCCCCAATGGAATCAACACATTTGGTGGCTAAACTGCATTGGCATAAGAGGGCAAAAAGGAGTATTTTAGGTGGAATAGGTGCTGGGTTAGGCATACTTGGCCAGGCAAAAGCGGCATTTATTGAATACCACCATGGCCAAGAAAAAGGATACTTAACTGAATCAGGAAAACTTAGGGGAGTATTCCTCCAAGGGGAAAGGAAAGGCTGGGAAGCTACATGGAAAACTGATGAGACCTTAAGCCAATGGATTGACGAAACTCAAAAAAATCATGAAAAGGAATGCTAAGTCTCAGTTATAGGAGAGAGCTTGTGGCTCTGTGCAGCAAAGTCTCATGACTATGCAACTCCAGATGGAATCAGAAGAGGCTATGAAACAATAGCCCGTCATATTAGCTGCAGAAACCCAAGAAACTTACTTATGGAAAACTTATGGGCCTCCAAACCTATGGGAAATAATTGACAGAAATTGAAACTTACGCCATTGTTCCCTGACTCCTTAGTGCCTAAGCTATGGCCTAATAATAAACGCAAGGTGGTGCAACTTTTGGGATGGAAACTATCCGTGAAAACTAATGGCTATGTCCTACAGGACTCAGTGGGCCCTTCTTACCCAAAATGGATTAAATCACGATGGGAACCTATCTTGGTTTTAGGTGGTGAACAACAAAAAGGGATACGGTTATGCTCATAGGAACAATGGAATTTGGAAATAACTCTTACTTGGCCTATGATAAAAACTCCTGTCCAAAACAACATATGGTACATGGGGGTTGTTTTTTCTGGTAAGGAATAAGAAATCATACTGTTCAATTATCAGACCATTATTGTGACCAGCTGAATAAACAGCTCAGGAGTTTGGTGTAACACAGAAATTATAGGAAAGATTCACCTTTCAGGGGTCAATAAGACTTATAACACAGATGAAGAAGATTATGTTTATTGGGAACTTGAGCTGACACCTCCCAAAGAAGTTAAAATCATGGAAGATGAGTGGCCTGGGGAGAAATTAGATTTGGCTTCTCAAGAAGTGCAAGATGTACTCAGCAGACTGAGGAAACTTATAAAGCACAACTAACTGTAGATAAAGGAGGGAAAAGAATTATTCAACTAGTTCAAAAATATACTGATGTCTGTTTGGGATTCATTGGATGGTTTTCTTGACTTTTTCACTCATCTACTCACTTTGATATTGTAAAAACTGTATTCACAATTAATTATCATGTTATTCTGATGTTGTGCTAGGTATCGAAGGAGGCAAGGACGGGACAAGTCCTGGATCCTGTTAGCTAGGAAGGTGGAAGTGATCCAGGATTCATGTTCAATAAATGACTTATAACATAGGCAGGGATATGAGAGGTACACCGCCATGTCAGAGGAAAATTAAGGGGGCATCTCGTCGGTCATGAATGCAACCGTGGGTTGATGATGACCAAAAGGGGAGATTGTGAACAATAATTGGGACCCCTCTCCCTGGTCTAGCAGGCAAAACTAGCAAATAAGCTGCACAGGCTTAGAGTCAATGCAAAATCTATGCTGTACTGTGAAGCAGCCTGTGCCAGAATGACTTCGCAACCCTTCACCTCGTGACCGAAGACACCAGCTGGAAAAGATCTACAGCAAGAAGAGATAGAGGGTACCTGGCTTTCACATCTCTAGCTGTGTTTTTGAGGTTGAAGGAATGATTAGCGACCCTGGCATTTGCCTCTCTCCACACAAAGATAGCATCAACATTCTAGGATTTGTTCGATATATAACCCAGAAGTTCTTGTTAATTTTACATTTAATGCATAATCTAAAGAAAACCCAGATGTACCTTGTCACAGAGGAACAGATATCTCTTTGATATTCAATGTGTAAGCCCCTTTCTGCATGGACACCGCTTTGTAAAAAAAACACGTAAGCCACAGTCAGATCTGTAGACTTCAGAGCAGTTCCTTCAGAGCGCTCCGTTGAACTGTTTCCTGGGCTCGAGTTCCTCACACCTGAGTATCAAATAAACTCTTCACTTAACTTTTATCAAGAGTCTTTATTTCATTCAACAGAGCCCTTCAGTGGAAATTCTAGGGAGTCAAGAAGAGCAGTTAGCCAGCTGTGATATAAAAAGGGTGACAAGGGAGGGAGTAGTGAAATGGAAATGAGACCAATTTGAGAGCCAATGAGACTGAAAATCAATATGATTTGGGGTCAGATTGGATGTGGAAGTTAAAGGGAAAGAAAGAACTGGAATTTCGAGCACCAGAAGTTATCAGTGGAGGGAAAGAAAGAAAGAAAATAGCCATGTATGTGAAAAGTAGGAAGAGGCAGGAACAGGGTTACATGAAATGTTATTTTTAAGATATTGGAGCCCTCTTTATATCTATAGGCACTGAGAGAAAGATTGTGGAAAGGAACTAGCAGAGGATAGAAAGAACAGTGGGTAGGGAACAAAGTCCAGGTGATATGGGAAGGAGATAGAAACCTCAGTCTTTCCACCTGAAAACTGTGCCTAATAAATTTTCAACTCTATGATTTTTTAAATAGGTTATGTTGAAAACAGGAACTAAAACTAGAATTTTACAATTAATACTTAAAAAGTAACTAACAAGATGACAGAGAAGATTGCACTCGTGATAAGAGGCTCCGAAGACAATATTTATTGATAAAACAGCAAGTCAATCTTCACTGCCTCTTTACCTCACTTACAAAATTTAGTCTGAAGTCCAAGAACAAAATAGTGAAAATGTTACAGTATTTTCAATAGACCTTGTTTTACCTCCCCTATTCAGTTCAAGTACACAAGGGGATTTGAAAGCAGTATCAGGTCTTTTTTCTGGATCTCAAAGTACTTCTAATTTAATTGAGAAGAAAAAATATATGTGAAATAGAATAAGACAGAGAGTAATATACATATGCACAAAGATACAGATAAAAATATGAGATACAGAAATCATAAAGTAACGTTTATTGGAAAAGAAGGAAATTATATTCTTAGTGACATTCTTTTTCTAATTGTTTCTTTTGCTTTTAATGAACATGTGTTCCTTCAAAAGTTCTTAGAAACAGGATAAGAAGCTATTTCAGTTGGTCACGAGGTCTCAGTCATTATTTGTAGACAAAAAGAGCACTCAGCCTCTAGTCCCTTCAAGAGCTTTAAAATATACACTTCAAGGCAATGGTTTCCAGGCAAATAAAGCCATCAATACAGAAAGAATGTCAAATCTAACAGTAAAAAATTAATGTGTTTATCAAAAACATTTTTTCCAAGTACTTTTGGAGAAGTTAAGAAGGAAAATTCCCATTAGTGTTGGCAAAACCTACTGCTGGATGAGTCATCACATTAGTTTAATAGCCTCATGACATTTCATGTAAGACTACTGTGAAAATTATTGAAATAAACTTGATAATCATTTTACGTATCTGCCACATTTAAATTGTTACTTAAAGTATTCTGAAGGTGTCATTAATTCAACACATATTTATTGAGAATTTTCTGTAAGAAAGTCATTGTGCCAGGCACTGGTTGGGGCAGAGGATCAAAAGGGTAATAAAGCATAGATATAACTAGAAATCATCTGTGTTTATCTGAATCCTTGACTTGTGTGTGTGTGTGTGTTTGTGTGTTCACGTGTGTGTAAAAATGGAACATCTTAAATATAATATAAAGTCCTAAAAAATGGTATAAGTATCTATGAAAAACAGTGTGGAAACAAATCTAATTAAATACAGATAGGTAGATATGTAGATGAATAATTGTTTTTCTGGATTTTTTTCGTCACTAACCTCCTTTAGAAGGATGGGAAACATTATTATCCTTTGTGCTTCCTCCATTCTTCAAAATTATGGTATAGTACTATGTAATTATTTTTCTAAAATCTATAAGTATCTGTAAAAGTTTAGATAATTGTAACAAATTATTTTAGGGAATTAGGTAAGTAGAAATAAAATACAAAATAGCAGAAAATCCTGGACTGTATTTCTAAATAGCTAAACTCATTAGCTCCTATCCTCTCCTGAATGCATTTCCTCTTCTCTTTCTTTTGGGCAGATCAGATACATGAAAACATTAGTTTGCTTACATTTTTCATAACAAACGTAAAAATCCTTTAAAAATCTTGCCAGTTTTTACTGGTAAAATGAATAATCACGTAATTAGGTAGAGGGACAGAACATGAAGCCATGCTTCTAGAAAATATTTGATGTAAATTACTGATAATTCAATTTTTAAGATATTCATTAGTCTTTTGTTATCAGGATTTGCTAAGACATACAAAACCTGTCTAATTTAAGTATCTTTTAAAATCATCTGACTTCGGAAAAGTCATCAGCTATTTATCATTGTTATGGATGAATATGAATAGCCATCTTCAGAGGTATTTTATCACGGCCATATGTAACAGTCATTATCACCAACATTATTAACACAAGCACAGACATCCATTGCTGTCCTGTATTGTATGAATGATGCAGAAATCCATCAGTAGTGATCAGTCTAGGTGTCCTCAGAGTCACTCATTACCTCGACTGTGTTTCACAGAGGTCAGCTGAGGTCTGGAATATAACTTGTACTTTTGTAATTGAGAGAGAGAGCGGCAGCAGCAGTAAACTGCCTTTTCTGGAAGGTCTAATTTGGGGATGTCTGCAATTCTGTGTCACGGTCTCCTAGACATACCATGTTTATATGCACCTCCCACCTTTGCCCACCTCTGCTCAGTGGATCTCCAGCCTGTGATGCCTCCCTTGCTCCTTTCTGGCTCTCTGCAGAGTGGCCATTGCTCAAGACCCAGCTCTATTCCTACATCGTCTAATTCTGGCTTTGACTGGGGTGGCCTCCTTAAAATGCATAAGCCTTAATCCCTTTACTGCTTCCCTGCCAAAAATATGCGACCTTATAACATCCCTTTTATTGTTCTTCTGGGCTGTTATTGAAGTCTTCTGGGGTAATTTAACCTTCCCAGGGTTTTGTCTTCCATTCATATCAGTGGTTCTCAGTGGAAGGGATGCCAACCCAGAGGGGACATTTGGGAAATGCTACAATGCCTGAGGGCTCTACTGGCATTTGGTGGGCAAGGACCTGGAATGACACATGTCTTGTAATGTGTCCTGCAAGATGGAAAATTACCAAATGTCTTGTGCAAATAACAGCTGTCCTGCCAGACATAATGAGGGTGAAAAATCCATTAATAATTACCTAAGACTAAAACTTCTATCCATTTTACATACAAACACAAGAATTTATGGCACAGTTTTAGCATACATTGAATTCCAGGAATCCAATTGCAATGTATTTTGCTTAATTTAGACATTTGCTAAAAATTATTCTTTATTTGGAAATCACAGCAGTAAAAGAACTACATCGGAGTTACCAATAAAACTCATCAGTCTCCCTCAGCCTCTGTAGGTCAAGCAGCTGACACAACTTCATGTTTTCTGGAATAATTGTGTGTGAATATTTGTATACTAAAACAAATTTTTTTTTATAAATTGCTTGTACTTATATTACAATTAGGGCATGACATTACTTTTAAAAATATACGTATAGGTATTTTTATCAATAAATTTCATTTTGTTTCACTATAATAAGGGGACATTAATCTTATTAACTTTATTTATTCAAACACATGGAGGGACATTGAGTCTCAAAGTTGAGAACTGTAGAACCAGATTATACCCTTTCATGAGAGAAGCAGGATTGAAAGGAGGAGTAAGTAAAGTCGAAAACCAGGATTTATTGAGTAATTTCTTTGTACCAGGCATAGTGTCTTAGATTCTAATATATACACAATACTCTGCAGGACCAGCCCTGTGATGGTATGCGACAGCTAAGTGATGAAGGGACAACTAGCTCAAAGGTGTAAAACATTTACTGAGTGATAACAACTAAGTCCTATCCTCGCATGGTCTGGCCTATCTGCTTCTCCACCGCCCCTGGCATCTCCTCCTTCCCTCCTCCTCCCGCACACCCTGCCCTCATTTTCTGAGCTCTAGTCCCATCAACCTACTTTCAGTTCATCTGTTTTACTAGACTCTCTTCTTCCTCAGGGCATTTGCAAATGCTGTTCCTTCTACCTGGAAAGCTCACTATCTTCACCCTGCCTCCCTTCTTTTCCCTTGAGGAAACCACTCTCTAGAATTATTCCCATGTTGTGTGTGTGTGTGTCTCTGTGTGTTTTAATACGTGTTCCTTTTCTCACTCAATGTTACTTCATGGAAATCTCTTTGTGTCAAGAGGCAAAGTTCTAATCGATTCTTTTAGTGGGTGTATAAAATGCCTTTGTGAGGATATGCTATATTATATATGTGGCATTTCCCTATTTACTAAAATTTTATATCCATATTATATTTTTCTACTATTCACAATGTTGCAGTAACACAACATCCTTGTGCATTTAAGAAAAAAGTCTACTATGAGCTCCTCCTTCAAACACAACCCTCCCTTCCATAGGAAAGCCTTCCTGGCTTCTCAGACCAAGTCAGTTCTAGGTTTATAAACTTTGATGTGCTTTTTCTTCCTGAAAACTATCACGATCGTAATTTTAGGTTTATTTACGGAGAGCCTCAACTCCTCCAGTTCTCAAAGAATTCCCACTAGTTCCCGGAGAACGAGCAGCCATCCATTTCTGTCCACCACTGTACTCCTCCTCATAGGAGGGCCTCAATAAACATATGAAGAATGAATGAGAGAATGATTGAAGTGAATGAGTTTGTAAAGTAGTATAACCGAGAGCGCCCTCTCGTTAACTCTTCCAAACAATGCTTGCATACTCTCCCTTTTGTCTCTTGCCTCCTGTAGCTGACATTTCCTCGTTTCCTTTGGAGAAATGAGAGCTGATAGAGTGTTGAAAAGGATAAACGGAGAAGACTGTGAGCTTCCAAGATCTGACTTCTACCTGCCTCAGCATCAAACTTCCAGTATTAAAATGTATCTCTCAATCACTGCTCTAATCATTAGAGTGAAATCATTCCTATTTAAACACAAACAGACACACATTTGAACAGTGCCCTTTTCTGCCTTCACCACCTCCCATATTCCAACCGAAAGTATATTTCCTCAGTGGGGATTAAACAGGAGTTTATTTTAAATACTTTAAATTTCATTTAAGTGGATATTCCCCAAGGCTCCAATTCTTCTTCCAAACATAGGAAAAATAAAATCCTCCATCATTATGATTATTAGTTGGAAAAAAGGAATTAAGGGAGAATGTCTAACAAAGGGAAAAATTTACAAAAACATATGGGATACTACTGCTGTAGATGGTCAGAGGACATTGCTATTTTTTATTATATAAAGAACATAGTTTTTTTTAATTAAAAAACTCTATTATGAAAAGCAATTGGCACATTACAGCACCTGGAATGAGACATGGTGAGAAGAAAGCAGAAATCCAGGTGGGATAGAGATTGAAATCCAATACCATTACCTAAGTTTACTGAGCCCAAGTTTTAGAGCCAGTTGACTTTCATTCAAATCCTGGATTTGTCATGACCCCTTAGCACGGCATCTTAAATTCCTGTCTCCGTCTCCATATCCCTAAATCTTGCATAATTATAATAATACTGACCAACCTCAAAGACATGTTGGGTAACTTAGAAAACCTGCAATTATCATACAAAAGTCCGATATTACTATGGTTATCATTACTGCAGGCCTTCCACACCTATTTCAAACATCAAAGACAAGACAAGCTCTAAGATGAATTAGAACAGAAACACAGTCTTATTCTGTACGTAGCAGAATTCCATTCTAATGGTTCATCTGGGATGTTCACGTTCTAAAGAGATCAGGTGATGTTTTAAAGAACCTCCCCTCCCCCAATTAAGTTTTCACACACTAGCACAACCTATGGACCAGGGGAAGGCATTTATCTTAAATTAAGCCAATTAGATTTTCTCTTGGAATTTAGAGACAACTTCAAGATATGTCTGGATGTATAAAATAGTCTGTGGAGTAGCCATATTTAATCATGTAGACAGAAAACCGAAGAAAACTGGTCTGCAAAGAGGATGAGAACACAAAGACACAGGGCTAAGGAGAGACAAAAGATGAAACTGAGTCGTCATTGCTTTCAGCTTCCTAGGTCCCCATTCTGTTGTGAGTTTGAATACGATCCTGTCCTTGAGTTCTAGGAGGTACGCATCCATCCTTATACAATATTTCCCATTCCTACATTTGTAAATGTAATCTGGTTTTCATTACTTGAGATCTAAAGAATTCTGACTAATGACCTATTTTAGTATAAGGTGAAGGGCTGAGAATAACAGACCCTCAGAGAATATGGAACTGGTGAAGTCAGGAAAGGGTCAGGTCCAGGGAGGGTTTTCCCACCCCAGAGGGAGAAATTGATAGTCCATACCATGCCACAATGAAGGATTTGATTAAACTATTATCTGTCAGCCCTTGAGACTTAGGCTGAGTGCTTACCAATGATGAAATATTTATGAAAATAGCAAATAACAGCATATGTGGGAATGTGTTGTTCACATCTTGAAATTTTTAGTTTTAGCCCAGGATATGCTCCAGTCCTGCCTTCAGCTGCAAGCATAGAAAGAAAACCTAGGTCACTGATTTAAAATATTTGAGGTCTAGACAAAAAAATATTAATCATGAATCACATGAATTGCAGATTTACCAGGTACCATGAATAAGATTGATGCATTGATTAAAAAACTACAGAATCCAAATATTGGGTGTATATATATTAAACTTGACCACCCTCTTACCCACTCCTGATGTCTTTAAAACTGTCCTCTAACATTTCATTCCCAAGAGTAATGATCTCTGAATTCAATGTAAAGCTCATTCCATCACTACATTGTCAGGAGGAAGGAGCAGGTAAGAATGGTGATGGCAGGAAAGGCTCCTCCCTCATGCCGCTGTTACCCATCCGTGGTCCATGGCTGAGGTCAATCAGCAGAGGAGGATGCTGAGCACTGGAGAGAACTCATAATTACAGGCAGGGAGCTTTCATGGTAAAATAGGGTTTGGGGAGTGTCCTGACAGGCAGTGTCTTGCAGAAAAGTTTTATTTAGCAAATTGAGTCCTCCAAAATGAAGTCGAAAGACAGCATATGAGGTTTCAGGGCAGTGTGAAACTCTGAGGAACAGCGACTCATGATAACAGTGTGGAGCGTGTTACCCATTTGGGTCACCCTCAGATCTAAATTCAAACACCAGGAGGAAGTGGTGTTTGCATACCTATGTTCACATGCATACTCACACACCCACACACAGAGGCATCTTCCTCATGCTCCTTTTGGGGGTGGCCTCGAGGGGCACTGCCCAAGGAAAAGATTACAATTTATTTCATTAAAGATTCATGCTTTGTCTCCCCTACCATTGTTTATCAGACATGTTGGCCATAGGTTAACTTTATAATTTCCGGTCATAGTATCTAAGGTGGTGAGCATCCGTACCTGGACAGACTGACAATGAACTGGAGAAGGAATGGGTTTCACTCCCGAACAATTAACTCATTAAAATCTCCCTCAGTTGTTTTTGTCCAACCAACACCCCTTTTTTTTCAAAACCATATTTTCTCTGTTCCTTTTGGATCTAATGGGGCTGAGAACCACAGTGCCGCCTCACACTACCCACAGCCACAATGGTCAGCATATGACCTAGCCTTCTGCATTTTACTGGGAAAAAATTAAAATGAGCTGGCTTGCTCAAATCACCCACATAGGACAAATCAGAGGTTGTCTTTGGAATCGAAATCCCAATAACAATTTTTTTTAATTTTTTATAATTATAAAATATCTTGGCCATCCTAAAATGTCTAAGGACTAATATCACAAGGATCCGTGTAACTAACACAGCTAAAATTCCTATGTACTCCACCACAGCTCATTTTCCTGTGATCTCACAAACGACGCTCCCCAATTTGGTGCTTATCATTTCCACATCTGTCGATACTTTTTTCTTCACTTATGTATGCATCCCTAAATAATATATAGAATTGTTTTGTAAGGTTTAAGCCATGTAAATATATCATAATGCAGTTAGAGAAGTTAGAAACTGTCCTTCTGCTGAGATTGTGAAGCTGGAGTGAGGGAGCCTGGAGTATTGGCCTCCATCTTTCCTAACTCCGTGGAGGAATGCTGAGGTAGGAGGAAATTAGGCCACTTTGTGAAGGAAAATAAACCATAAATTGTCAGGAGGGGAGAAGAAATTTTACTAAGTTGATTGAGTCCTGGATAAAGCCAAATATGAAGCCATAAACCCAGTTCCCGTTTTAAACATAATCTGATTTGAGTTGCGTTTTGTCCCTCGCAACCCAAAGAGTCCTTATATAAACTGATATCTTAAAAAGGAATACTGCAGGAAACAAAACCCAACATTGGAAATTGTCTAGGTCCAGATGTCATTATGAGCAGTGATGATCCCTGTCTCTGGATGGGAAGTCGGAAGTATATGTTATGTCTCTGATGTGTTTTAGAATTCAGATGGCCTGCCTTCCTCAGGTGGGACATTTGGGGACCAAGTAAATAGAAGAGAATGTTAGTAAATGTTGGTCATTTTCAGCAGCCTCCAGTAAGATCTTGCAAGAATGGAACAAGCTTAGCTTCTCAACGCCAGTTCCCTGCAAACAAAAAGGGAACAACATTTAGCTTTGTTAACAAAGCACAACATGGGAGTCTGAGATGGCTGAGAATCACAAAATCAGTCCCTAGTGAATTATAAAACAACAACAAAAAAAGAGCAAGGAAAGGCAAGGTGGTGAGAAAATAAGGGAGACAATAAGATTGCTACCCAGGAGTGGCTGAAGTCATAGACTTAATCTTCCAAACATCTCCTAGTATTTGTACCCAGACTGACAGAGGTAATACTCTCTCTAGGTGTAGACAGTGGAAAGCGTTATCTCCTGGGATGCAGCAGGACAGGGAAGAGACAGGCTCACCTTACCGCCGTCAGCTGAGGGCTCAGTGGAAGCCTTTAACAGTGGCTTTGAGAGATCAGCAGGGTACTAAGGGCAACTATTGGGAGTGGGTTTAAGATTCAGTGCCCTTGATCTAAGATTTCTACTGTTACTATTATCTTGTACAGATTTCAGAAATAAATTAACAAGTAGAAAATTTGGGATTTTAGAAAATTGAATTGTCAGAGAAACCTCAAACCTGGAAAACAGGGATTTATTATTGCTCAACTATTAATTCAATGCTCAGGTCATTATAACCATATATACAGAAAGTGGGTGGACCAAGCAATTACAGTCCTACAGATGGAATCCTTCCATATGCTCCTTTCAGACATGCCCACTGAGGAAAATGGACTCTGGCAATCCTCCTACCAGTCAGAGCAAAGGGAGGCAGATGTGAGACCTAGAATTTACTCCACGGCCAAAGAGGGGTTCCTTACTATCTCTTCCTGTGGAATGGGATTTATGCTAAGGTTCAGTGACAGCTATTTGTTATTCTTCTCCTCCTTTTCACAAATAGTAGGCTTGTTGCAGTTCTCTTTCCCTCCCCACCCCCCAATGTGGATTGGAAGTGCTAGGGTGGTTAAACACATCATGGAGACCCACATCTATACCTGATCCAGAGGGAATACACATCAGCAGATATATCATCTGGAGATAATATTGATTTCTTGCCTTTTGGAGGAGGACTGAGTAGAGATTTGGTGACATCTGTAATTATTACAGCATGTTAGGTTAAGATATGGAATAGTTGGTCATAATGTGGATGATGGGCAGCCATGGTTGGAATACAGCTATGGGTGGGAAAATATCTTATCACTATATCTACCTCTGTGGAGCCATTATTTCCCCCACTCACGTGGTTCCAGTGGGGCTGTCAATCGTAGAGTGTGCCCATACCCTCACCTATATGCGCAGCCTCAGAAGTAAACATACGACACAGTCTTGGTTGTAGATAGAACTCCATTTTTCTTAAATAGAACAGTTGGTCCTGGGTGAGCCTATCACCAAAACAAGATCAATCACAAGAGTCCTCCACTGGATTATATATTTAGATAACGGAAAGGAAACTGGGAAAGTACACGGTGAATCCAATTGTGGCTCATCATCCCCAGACACACGGAGAAAGTCCTTCTGAAGTGGGCTATATTGAGGTTATGTACAGAGGGAGGCAGTGGAGGTAGAGATACACATATTGGAAAATTGTTTGAACTCTGGAATCTGTTTGAGCCTGAATCTAGAAGTACCTTTGGACTTCCCAATTAAATAAATCTCCCTTTTAGTATTAAGTTAGAGTTGTTTCTGTCCTAAAAATTCCTGATATATGCTCTATGGCATGCCTCTGGTTGAAGCAATGGCTATTACCTCAGGTTTCCTCCAGTTATGGGCTAGTTAAGTGCATTTGTTCTTATGCATAAATTAGTTGAATCGTAGATAAAATATCTTTCGGTATATAAAAAGAAAGGCATACACGTGCTAAGAAATCAGGAGTAGGACACACACGTGCTAAGAAATCAGGAGTAGGACATAGCATGTCTTGTTTTCAGTACTAACAATGACCCTCCTTCTTCTGGAAACTGTCCCAAGCATCATGAGGGTGAGACGGCATGTTTAAACTGTGTCAGCTCCTGGATCTCAACAAGGTCAGGAGGAGATTACTGAACCAAGTTGGACTGATCACATTTTCTCTGCCAATTAGAAATGGTCTTGAGAGTCAGCTAGGTAGTCACGGCATGTGACTGGAACCACAACGTTAAACTCGAGGGTTGTGACAATGTCATTTCATCAGAAGATGAAAAGCAGAGAAAGTCATTATGCAGAGACAGAAAACCTGATGCAGATGTGCAGAGATAAACAAGAGAGATGGGAAGAGAATTCCAATGGCTCTCCTGGGCCTAATCCCATTGTCTGCTGAGGCTCAACGCCATTCCAGTCCTTATGTCACTTGTCTCCACAAATTCAATTAAGCCTCATTGTGTACTTGCCCTATTGCTAGTTGGGTTCTGTTCACTTGCAACTGTATGTTTCAAAATAAAACAGCTGTGTAGCTGTAATAATAATTTTGATGACAATGGTAATAATAATGTTAGCTAACATTTACTGAGCATTTTTCATAGCTTTACATATATCATTTAATCTTCACTATAACATCATGAGAGAGATGTTATTATATTCTCAATTTAAATATGAAGAAATGAATGTTAACATATATTGTTACATGTTTAGTTGAAAAATTATTCAAGCAATTTGTTACTATAATTAAAGAATCAATAAATATTGAGTTCCTTTAAATAAACTGGTATTACATTAAACTTCCAACAGAAAAAGTGAGGAATAATCCCAAGAAAAGAGCAAGTTCTCTTTTTGGCATTGGTTATTCACTAGCACAGTATGACAATTATTAAGAGGTAAATACCATTAGGTGACATGATGAGTCATTTTGGCAGATACTATGATTTGACCCAAAAAATCCCAAAAAACAAAAAATGATATCCCACTGATACTGAGACCATTTTAAATTCTCATATAAATCTTGTGAATATGTTCAGAGGGATAACACTGAATGTGCTCTGTCTTCAGTACCCAGTTCTGTTTTCCCCTAGTGGTTTTTTCTAGCTAGAGTCCTGGCTTTAAATTTTAAACAAATGCTTACATGACTCAGACAATTTGATGTAACATGAAAGAACAACTTTGCCCCTAGCTGAACAGAACTCACATGGCCGCCTAAATTAAAAGTCTGCAAAAAAATTAACCATGGGAAATCTTACCTATGATATGACCTACCATAATATAATTCAATATAAAAGACAGGGTTTGAATCTAATATATTATTGTATATTCTACCACACTTTGTACACTTTTATATGATACTCGTTTTTTTGAGAAGATCAATGTAAAGTGGATCCAATTTTGAACTGCATCCAAGGATGACTTGTATATGATTTAGAAAGCTTTCATTTCAACAAGTCACCACTATCATAATTTCTTCTTGTTAATGTTCCACAGATTGCTGGAATGCATTTTCACTGCACTATCACTTGTGTTCATGTCTGTCTCCCCTGTTAGACTGATTTCCTTAATATCAGTGACCTGTGACATCCTTATTCACATTTCTTTCTTTGGTGCCTAGTACATTGTGAGTACTTGATAAAAATGGGTAAAATAAATCAATATTATATCAAACATAGGATTATCTCAAGGCTCCAGTGCAGTCACATAGCTAAGACAGCCCTATTTAAAGAGTACCTGAGTAGTTTGGCCACTTATTATCTCTCTTCATTGCTATCATCTATGGATTTCTTAGTCTCTCTAATTCCTTCGAGATTCTAGCACTTGGTTGGCTCTCTGAATCTTGGTGAGTGCACTATCCACATAGACCATCTTTCCAATATACTCTGGTTACTAGATTTTTTCTCTCTTCTCCAATAACCTTAGCCTCCAACCTACCCCAAGTAACCACTCCCATGGTCATATCCTGGACTTGGCCCTTACCAATAATGACACCTTCTCCATAATATTAATTTCAAATGTCACCCTCTCTGACCACCACCTCCGTTCTTCTCAGTTTGCTCCCGCCAGATCTCTGATGTCAAAAACCTCACCTCCAGCAGACCTTCGGTTCATCAACTCTAACATTTTTTCTCTCCTCTGGGCCCCCTCATTATTCACTTCTCTCCTTCCTGACTTGGATTCCACTGTTCTTCGTTACAATCATTCCCTTACATCTACTCTCCGTGCCTTGACCCTCTTTCCCTCCATTGTATTCTCAGCTAAGTGCCCAGTCCTGGGTGAATATAACCCTCTACCTATGCTGCACCTACTCTCAAGGAGAGACTATAGCTGGAGAAAAACTCACCGCCATGCTACCTGGTCACAGTTTATATTTGTGATTAGTAACTCCCAGCAGGCCCCGGGACAGCCCCGCGACTATACTTGTTTTGTTTAATTCACTCATCCCACTGTTCTCCAGACTACGTCCCATCTTCTCCTCTGCCCCCAAACCTCTAGCATCTCCTCCACCCTCCCACTCTCAGCTAGTGACTTTGCCTCTTATTTTACTGAGAGAACTGAAAAATTAGAAAAAAATGTCCTGACATTCCAGGAACCAAATATAAAAAGCTAAACATAAAGTCTTGTTCTAAGCTTTAGATGAACCATCCTCACTCCTGCAAAAGGCCAATCCGTCCGTATATCCACTAGATTCCATCCCCCGTCACCCACTCAAAGACAGGATGTGGCTTCCCCTCTTCTGCTTTATCCTTTTCACGGATTCTCTCTACTGAATCTTTTCCATGATCATATTAACACGTTACAGTGTTCTTCATCTAAAAGAAAACAAAAAAAATTTTGAAATTGCTTCTTGATTTCTCTGTTCTCTTTACAACAAAGGTTTTAAAAAGAGTTGTCAGACCAGGAGTCTCTAATGCCTATCTTCATTTATTCTTGAATCTATTCCCATGAAGCCTTTCTTCCACACTCCCACTCAATAAAAAGAGCTCTTGACAAAATCGCCATTGTCATTCACATTGCCAAAGCCAATGGGCAGTTCCTGGTTTGAATTTAACTGGACCCATCAGCAGCATTTATCACAGTTGATCACTCTTCTTCTTGAAAGACAACCCTGTACCCCATGCCCTTTAGCCTCCAAGACCCCTCACCTCACTGGCTGGTCCAAGTTTTCTTTGCTGTCTCATCTTCATCTTTTGAATTTATAAACACTGGTGCACCTCAGCTTGTCCTTTGACCTCTGCTTAATCTATACTTATTCCCTAGGTGATCTCTGCTGAGTCCATAATTTTATCTCCAGCCAAGTCCTCTTCCTTGAATTGCAGAATTATTTATCGGATGCCCCTGCCGTATTTCGATTTGGAAATACAATAGCATCTAAAACTAGCATATCCAAAATAAACCCTTGATTAGGCCTGTCCTTCAAAAAGAAAACAAAACAATTTTGCCCTACTTGCAGTCTTTCCCAACCAGTAAACAGCAATTCTATTCCTTTTTGTTTCAGCTAAAAATATGGATGCATACTTGACTTTTCCCTTTATAACACAATCTGAATTCAATCCACCAACTAACCCAAGTGAATTGTTCTTTAAAATTCATCCTGAATCTTACCACTTATTATGATTCTACTGCCTCTTAATCCGGGTCATTTTCTTAGCTGGACTGTTGCAGAAGCCTCCAAACCTGTCCACCTGCTTCCCTTTGCTCCTATGTTCGATAACATAGATTCCACTATCTTTAATAGGAATACACAAGCAGTGGCATGAACAAGACAGAAATTTCCAGGGTTCCACAGTCATCAGAGGCTGAAGTCCTTCTATCTCACTGTTTCACCATACTAAGAGAATCGCCTCATAATGAAAGGTATTTGCACTAGCCCAGGTACCTCTCCGCGTTCTGAGGAGCAAGGAGAAGAAAGCACAAAGAACTGATTGCTCCCATTCTTCAAGGAGTCTTCACATAAAATTTCGACTTACGTATTATTAGCCAGGTCTTTGTCACCTGGCTGTGCCTCACTACAGGAGAAGTAGGAAAGCATGAGAATCAATGTGTCAAGCTCATAGACAGGGTACTGTTACAAGAGAAGAAGAGGAAAGGAAATAGTGGCAGGTATCTAGAAGTTTCTGCCACACTTTCCTACAGTCAGTTCTTCAGCACCTGCAGTTGTTTTCAGCAAGAACAACCATCCAGACACCTAGTCACTGTGTGACTGGAAAGAGACTATGACCTTAATTATTGGAGGAGCCTCTTAGCTGGTCTGCCTACCTTTGCCCCACATGTCTATCCTCACAGAGCAGCCAGAGTAAAATTTAAAAAATAAGTCTGATCGTATCATTCTTCATCATAAAGCCTTCTAATGGCAACTCATTCTACTCAGAGAAACATCCCATGTCTTCCTACACAACTTTTCCTCCACCTACTTCTCTGAGTTCATCCCATCCCCTCCCCCACACTCACTATTCTACACACACACTGTTGTCCTTGCTGTTACTCATACATTTCACACGTGGTCCCTCCACAGTGCCTTTGCACTCACAATTCCTTCTGGTGGAATACCCTTCCCCCAAATAATCATATGGCTTACTGGATGTGACCTCATTAGTGCAGTCTTCCCCACCACTCTACACGAGAGAAACACCCCAGTCACCTGCTGGTCCCTTTCCCTCCTCTTTACCTTTCTTTATGCATACAACTTTACATTTTTTTCTTTTGTGGTTTTTGTGGTCTCTTCCTATTATCATGTAGTCTTTTTAAGGGCAGGGGCTTCATCACCTTTGTTCATTATCTATCCAGAAATGCCAAGAATAGCATTTGGCATCAGAAGGCATTCGATCTATGGTGAGGGGGAAAATTAAGTTAATTAATGGGAGCTAGGAAAAAGTGAATACCTATCATAGGAAAGAATTATTTTTGCTGAGGAAGATTCGCCCTGAAGGAACATCTGTTGCCAATCTTCCTCTATTTTGCATGTAGGTTGCCACCACAGCATGGCTGCTGACAAGTTGTATAGGTCCACACCCAGGAAGTGAATGCGGGCTGCTGAAGCAGAGCGTGTCAACCTTACCATTAGGCCCCCCCAGCCGGCCTCAGGAAAGAATTTTTGAGTTCGTTAATTTTACTTTCTGTATAGAAATTTACTAAGAATATTAATTATACATTTGATAATGGCTCCATAGACAAGATTGGAAGTGCTACTACAGGAATGTTTTTTATCATTCTGATCTTCTGTTATGAAGCATGGCAACTAAATACATACATCCCATATAAAATGTTCATGATGGGGCTGACCCCATGGCTGGTTACCAGGGGCTGGAGGGAGGGGAAGTTACTGTTTAGTGAATACAGAGCTTCAATTTGGCATATTAAAAAAGTTCTGGAAATGGTTAGCAGCAATGGTTGCAGAACAATGTGAATGCACTTAATTCTATTGAATTGTGTACTTAAAAATGGTTAAAATGGTAAAACTTATGTTATGCATATTTTACCACAATTTTAAAAAATAATTATCCCATTATATCATTAAGTATTTTCTCAGTTTTATTTTGTAGATTTCAGTGCTGGATCCCTTGGTCCATTGTAGAAAGCAGGCCAGTTTTAAATAAGAAAAGTTTATAAGAATACATTTATTTATACAGTTTTATACTAGCATTTTTAGCATTAAAACAAAATTTATTTTTTATATGCTCAAAAAATCCCCATTATGGCACAAATGTTCCCTCAGGGCCAAATCTTCCTCAGCACAAAGAGGAGGATTGGCAACCGATGTTAGCTCAGGGCTAATCTTCCTCACCAAAATGAACAAAAAAACCCATTATGGAGACTTTTCTGAAATGTATATTTAAATAGAAGATAAGGGGGCCAGACCCATGGTGAGTGGTTAAGTTCGCCTGCTTCGCTTCAGCGTCCCAGGGTTTTGCCAGTTTGGATACTGGGTGCAGACCTAGCACCACTCGTTGAGCCATGCTGAGGTGGCATCTCACATATCACAACCAGAGGGACCTACAACTAGAATATACAACTATGTACTGGGGGGCTTTGGGGAGAAGAAGAAGAAGAAAATAAAAGATTGGCAACAGATGTTAGCTCAGGTGCCAATCTTTAAAAAAGAAAAATAAATAGATAGAAGATAAAATCTGCATTTAAAACTACTAAAATTTTAGTTTTACTAGTGGTTTTAAAAGCAGATGTTACCTCAAGAGGGGAAAAGGAAGGACTGTCATTCAGGCTCACTTTTTGCTAGGTATTACCAAAATTCAAACTGGAGAATCACACTAAAAGATAAGTCAGGGTAGATTTTTTGTTTCCATAAAGTTTCTCCCTGTAGAAAATGTCAGTTTATTAACAGATCTGTTATTATGTTCTTTATTAGCGGTAGATTATGTCCAGCTAAAATGAATTATTTCAAGACCCTAAGAAAGTGTAAGGGTGACCTTTAATCCCTGATTTTTTCAAATACGGACGTCTACTAAAAAAATTGTATTTCTTCAAAGACTACAACTTCAACTATAATGAGGATTGTTTTTACCTCCAGGAATTCAACCAATATTAATATATAAAACCCAAAGTTTTTATTTTATTTTGTCTTCCTGCTCCAGGGAGTGATACTATATTTTCAGGGATTACTCCTAAATACACATCTACTAACAATACTATGCACCGACGTGACTAATACAAAGTGATCTAGTGCAAGAGGGGAAAAAGGTAAAGTCAGACAGCTGGCTGGGGCCGGGTTATGTAAGGTCTTTCAGCTTTTTTCCTATGTGACATAGGGAGATACCAGAGGGGTTTTAGCAAAGGAGTAATTTATATTAAAACAATGGTTTGACTGCAGTGTTTGGAAGGTTCCGTAGAAGAGTAGGGGCAGAAGCAGCTGGACCAGTTAGGCAGCTGTGTCAATGGTCTTAACAAGGCACGGCAGTTATGTGATCGAGGCGGTGACAGTGGAGGTGTTGAGAAACGGTTGGATTTGGAACAGGCTGTGAAGTTAGAGTCAGTGGGATTTGCTGATAGACCTGTTGTCAGATGTTAGAGACAGAGAGGAGTCGAGGATGACACCAAGGCGTGGAAATTAGGAAATCTGTGTTTGGACGAAGTGGAAGATTAGATAGATACAGAGGAGCCAAATAAAAAGAATCCTCAGCGCCAGATGGAGCAGTTTGGACTTGCTCCTGTAAGCATTACAAAGTCACTTAGGTTCTCGGGTAGGAGAATAACGTGATGTAAGAGGAGCCATGGAGCACCTGGCAGCATTGTCTAGCTGGGCTGGAAGAAGGATGACAAGGCAGACTAAGGAAACAGGACTCTACTAGTTTCTGTGTGGGGGTGGAAGGACTTGTTCCTCCTCTTTGCTCCTTTGGTAATGGAGGCCCTCACACCCAGTGGTTCCTTGTCCCTATCACATATGCCCTTCAGTTCCTTGGAGAATCCGTCAGAGTGAGAACACATTAGAATTACTGTGGTGGGTCCCACAGCCCCCCAAGGCACAAATGGAGTTTATTGCCTCTCCTAAAACTTTCCAGGCGGCATGGTGAGCAGGTGGGTGGAAACGCTCAGCCCAGACTATCTGATTTTGAATCCTGGTTCCACTACTTGTGTTTGCCCAACCTTGAGCAAATTATGTAACTTCCCCATGTCTCAGTTTTCTCATCTGTGAAATGAAATTAAAATAGTACTTAACTCATAGGGTCAAGGTGAAAACAAAGTGAGTTTAGAATTTTAAAGCCTTTGGAATGCTGCCTATGTCATGGTACATTGTTCAATGAATCTGAGCTGATTTTTCTCCCTAAACTTTCAAATAAAAAAAATTAATGTAGACCGATCCTTAAGATATGTTCTCATAGTCATCTTGGGATGGATTGACAGGGCTCCTAGTAGGCAACAGGGAGAATATCATTTCAAAAGAAGCATAATGGAATTTGATATCTGGATAAAGGCAATAAAAGCATAAATGCTAACACTGAGTGACTAGGAGAATAGTGGTGTGCTTAGCAAACAATGAGGAAGTTTGGAAAGAACCTATATTTTTAAAAGGGGAAGTTGACAAAATTCCTTTGGAAACGTATTTATTTCAATCACTATTTTTGGATAACCATATGATATAAATTATATTTACAGTTAAAATGATTCTATAATTGCTCATAACAAAGTTTCTCTCTAGCTTTTATACAGAGATTTATTCATTAGAAAAAAAGAAAGAGAAGAAGAATAAACTGCGTGATCACTTTCAAATGTAAGTTTATAAGAAAGGAACAGATCACAATTATTATTAAGCTGTGTTTTGTGTTTTGAAATGCCTGGAATCCTTTCTCCTGGATTGAGCTTCTATCCTTATTAGCATGCAGATGCACAAATTCAATATATTGTGCTGTCTGGGTGATACTGTTACTGGTCATATATAATGACATGACTTAATTTATTGTATGCCTTTTCAAGGATTCTCATCCAGGAATATTTTTATCTTCATTAATGATAAGAATAAATATTTAAGATACAATAGCTTTGATTTTTGGAAAAAGAAAGTTGTCTAAGTAATTAAGATATTTAGGCAAGCTAAAAACAAGTTAGATCTTTTGAGATTAATAAGATTATTTATGGCCACATTTTCCTTTTTCTAATGCTCATTTGAAGGTCTCTATTTCTTAACATCTGTAGTAGGCAGAATAATGGTCCTCCAAAGATGTCCACATTCTAATCCACAGAACATGAGGTTATGTGACCGTACATGGTCAAGAAGTATTAAGGCAGCAGAGGGAATCAACTTTGCCTTAAGATGGGGAGGTAAGCCTAGATTACTGACAGGCTAGCAGTGTAATCACAGGGTTATTATAAGGGTAAGAGGGAGACAAAGGGGAGCACCAGAGGGAAGGCAATATGCAAAAGACTAGGTCAGCCATTGCTGGATTTGAAGATGGAAGTGGACCACGAGCCAAGAACTGGGCAGCCTCTAGAAGCTGGAAAAGGCAAGAAAACAGATTGTCCCCTGGACCCTCCAGGGGGAACACAGTCCTGCTGACACCTTGATTTTAGGCCAGTGAGACCTATTTTGAGCTCCTGAGCTCCAGAACTGTAAGACAATAAATTTGTGTTGTTTTGAGCCACGAAGTGTGTGGCAATTTGTTACAGTAGCCCTAGGAAATGAATATAACATCTAAAAGAGATGTTGGAAAACGTGTACAGAATAAAGCTTGAGAAGGAGTTTTGGACTCTCAGCAAGTTAAGGAGATGAAAAGGATGAAGAACAAATGTTTTAATTCAGCATTTATAAAACTCATAATATCTTTCACTCAAGGAGTTGAAGTTAGATGTTACACTCACTGCTCAAATTAGCACCTACAGCGTTTTCATTTTAACTCAGATCATTTTAACTCAGATCAGCATTTCATTAATTCTCAGATCACTGTTTCTTTCTATCTCTAGAACTTTCACAGATTTTGGCACAACTGTAAGAGAAGTGAATATCAAATAGAAGAACTTTAGAAGAAAAGAATGTTTTCTAATGTTCTTGTTTATTACATTAGAATGGCATTCATTTTAAAACTTTCCAGACCAGTCGGAAAAGTGCTCAAAACAAATAGCCACAGAATTTCTTTGATTCTGTCCAGATTTATACCAGTAAGGTTTAAAATCATTAGGCTATATTTCAAGCACTGTCCCTAATTTACATTATTACTTTCAACACATCACCATTTCTTAGGTTCCACATTCACAAAGATGTAAAGACACTTAATGTAACAAGTGAAGTGACTGTTAATTAGATTGTGTCTGTAAAATATTCTATATATCTAATGACATCTTTCATCTGAGTATCCCAAAGCACAGTGTATAAATGTTAATATTATTGTCCTAATTTTACAAGGGGAAAAAAGGCAGAAAGGATTAACTAGATTTGAAAAAGCCATAGGATTACCCACTGGTGGGAGTAGACTCTCAGGGCTATGTTTGCTGTGCTCCTGTCTATCCGCTTGCCAGTATTTAGTCTCTATCTTATACCACTAGTCACTACCATTAAATCAATAATATTAAAAGCCCTAAAACTCATAAAAATACTTGAGAGAGCCTAGCCTAAATTTTATGTGATGTGGAAAGTCTTAATCTGTGAAACATTCCCAGGATTATTGCTCTCAGACCTAAGCATATCATAAAGAGAATGGAGATTTTAATATTTGTGTCATTAGTCACATTAGCTTCATTAAAATTGTGGAGGGCTCTCAGAGTAGACAATGCATGGATTATGTAGAACAATTGAAACTCCTTTGAAATACTCTGGTAATTAATTTAAGAGACTTCTGGCTATTGCATAAAAGCTACTCCTGGGCCAAATTGTCAATGAAGTCAGTAACGTCTTATCTCAGACAGACATGTGGTGCAAACACTTAGCAGCAAAGAGACCAATGATTAATGGCCCAAATATATATATATGTATGTAATATTTTTTAAGTGAGGAAAATCTTTTGCAGTATCTTTGGTGGGAGTAAAGGGGAAAATATAAATACATTACACCACCAGATCTAATAAGTGAGAGAATCTAATAAAATTTTCTAGACTAATAAAACTTGGCAAAAAAAAATTAAAACGCTTGCACAGTGAGGCACATAGATTTTTCTATCCATTCATTGTATTGCCAATCAGGTCAAAATATGTCCATATAGGGAAGTTATAAGTTAGTTCATTGTCATAAGAATATTTTTGATACAATCTGACCTTAAATAATATATTTCTAACATGTACAACAAAAACCAAGGGACCCTAATCCAATGAATTTCATAAAATCAATAGGTGTAAAATCCATTGCCAAACCGAATTGCCAAAATTTCATAACTGAGTTATCTATATTTCTATTCAACATATATATCAGTCACTAGGACTCATGTTTTAAAATAAAAGTTTAACCCACTTATTATTGGGCAAAATAATTAAAAGAAATATTCAGAATTATTGTTGATGTGGCAATATTTTTACTGTTCTTGGTGCCGTCAAGGTGTTTCTGACTCCTAGTGACCTTGTGTACAGCAGAACAGAGCCCTGCACAGTCTTTTTGTGCCATTCTCTCACCTCCCATCGCTGTACCAGACAATCTGCATTACTAGTCATAGGGTTTTCATGGGTACTTTTTTCAGAAGTGGGTGACCACATCCTTCTTCCTAGTCTGTCTAGGTCTGGAAGCTCCCTTGAAATCTGTCCACCATTGGTGACCCTGCTGGTATTTGAAATACTGGTGACATAGTTTTCAGCGTCACAGCAACATGAAGCCATCATAATATGACAACAGGCAGAATGGTGGTGTGGTTCCCTGATGAGGAAATGAATCCTGGGTCATGGCACTGAGAGCACCAAATCTTAATCACTAGATCCCCAGGGCTGGCTATTTTTAGTGTAATAGGTATCATTTCCTCCACCATATCATGGTCAGGGTACAAAAGTGGCGTCAATTTTATTTCTTTTTCTTGCCTAATTATTCTGGCTAGGACTGCTAGTACTATGTTGAATAGAAGTGGTGAGAATGGGCATCCTTGTCTTGTTCCTGATCTTAGAGGAAAAGCATTCAGTGTTTCACCTTTGAGTATGATGTTACCTGTGGACTTTTCATATATAGCCTTTACTATGGTAGGGTAATTCTCTGTTCTTAGTTCGTCGAAAGTTTTTACCATGAAAGGATGTTGACCTTTGTCAAATGCTTTTTCTGCATCTATTGAGATCGTGTGGTTTTTGTCCTTCGTTCTGTTAATGCAGTGTATCACATTAATTGATTTTTGTAGGTTGAACCATCTTTGTGTATGGGGGATAAATCCCATTTGATCATAGTGTATGATCCTTTTTAATGTGCCATTGAATTCAGTTTGCTAGAGGAATTAGGCAAGAAAAATAAATAAAAGGGATCCAAATCAGAAAAGAAGAAGTGAAATTATCTGTTTGAAAATGACGTCATCTTATATGTTGAAAACCCCAAAGACTCCATAAAGAAAAAAATTAGAACTAATAAATGAATTCAGTAAAGCTGCAGGCTACAAAATCAACATACAAAAATAAATTGTTTCTCTATACACTAAAAGGAACTGTCTAAAAAATAAATTAAGAAAATAATCCTGTCTACAGTAGCATCAGATAGAATAAAATATTTAGGAATAAATTTAACCAAGGAGGCACTAAAAACTGTAAAACACTGATATGTGAAATTAAAGAAAACACAAATAAATGAAAAGACATCTCGTATTTATGGATTAGAAAACTTAATATTGTTAAAGTATCCATATTACCTAAAACTTAATATTGTTAAAGTATCCATATTACCTAAAGAAATTTACAAATTCAAATTCAGTGCAATCCCTATCGAAATCCTAATGGTATTTTTCACGGAAATAGAAGAAACAATCCTAAACTTTACATGGAACCACGAGGCACCCCAAATAGCCAAAACAATCCTGAGAAAGAACAACAAAACTGGAGGCTTCACAGCTCCTCATTTCAAAATATATTACAAAGCTAAAGTAATTAAAGCAGTGTGGTACTGATATAAAGATAGACTCATGGAATAGAATAGAGAGTCCAGAAATAAAGCCATACTACACAGTCAACTAATCTTTGACAAACGTGACAAGAATACACAGTGGAGAAAGGATAGCCTCTTCAAAAAATGATGCTGGGAAAACAGAATTGCCACATGCAAAAAAATTAAATTGGACCCTTATCTTATACAATACGCAAAAATCAACTCAGAATGGATTAAAGGCTTAAACATAATATCTGAGACTGTATAACTCCTAAGAGAAAATGTATGAGAAAAGCTTCATGACATTGGTCTTGGCAATTATTTATTGGATAGAACACTAAAAGCACAGGAAGCAAAAGCAAAAGAGACGAGTGGGACTACATCGAACTACAAAGCTTCCACACAGCAGAGTGAATTAACAGAGTGAAAAGACAATCTACGGAATGGGAGAAAATATTTGCAAACCATGGATCTGGCATATATGGTATATTATCTGGTATATTAACCATATAAGGGGTTAATATCCAAAATATATAAAGAACTCATTCAACTCAATAGCAAAAAAAATAAGAAAAAAGATTAAAAAGTGGGCAAAATACCTGAATAGACATTTCTATAAAGACACACAAATGGCCAGCAAGTATTTGAAAAAGATGCTCAACATCCCTAATCAGCAGAGAAATGCAAATCAAAACCACAATGAGATACCACCTTACATTTTTTAGTATGGCTATTATCAAAAATGTAAAAGATAATGGTTGTTGGTGAGGATGTGGAAAAATACACACCTCGATTCTGAATACAAAGCTGTACACTCTTGGGAATGTAAAATGGTGCAGCTGCGATGAAAAACAGTATAAAGTGTCCTCAAAAATTTAAAAATATAATTCAGTAAACCCACTTCTGGATATTTATCCAAAAGAATTGAAATCGAGATTTTGAAAAAATATTTGCACTCCCGTATTCATTGCAGCACTATTCACAATAGCTAAGATGTGGAAACCATCTAATATCCATCGACAGATGAATAGATAAAGAAAATGTAGTTTATGTGTACAATGGAACATTGTTTAGCCTTAAAAAGGAAGAGAATTCTGCCATATGTGACAATATGGATGGACCTTGAGAACATTGTCCTGATTGAAATTAGCCAGTCACGGAAGGACAAATACTGCATGGTACCACTTTTATGAGATATACAAAGCCGTCAAACACATAGAAGCAGCAAGTAGAATAATGGTTACCAGAGGCCGAGTGGAGGGGAAAATGGGTAGTTGTTATCTAATGGATATAAAGTTTCAGTTATGTAAGATAATTAAGTTTTAGAGATCTTTTATGCCTGTCAAAAATAAATAAAAATATTTTTTAAAAAAGAATAAGTCATCTCATCAGAAAACATCAATCTTAACTAGACAATTTCAAAGATTGGGGACAAATATGTAAATGAGGCTCAAAATATAAAACCTGCAATGAAGCATTACTTTTTAACTAAAAAAAAATCACTTTTGCAGAAGCATATAATGATACAAATTTCCTCTCACCACTATCAATAATGAATATTGTAAGTATTATACTTGACAATCTGATGGATAAAAAATGTTGTTTCACTTTCATATTTTATTTCATATTTTATTTTTTTAAATTTTTTATTTTATTTTATTTCATATTTCATATTTTATTACAACCTGATAACACTAAAAAAAGCAAAAAAAGTTCTAGAGATCTGATGTACGACATTATATCTACAGTTAATAATACTATATTGTGCACCTAAAATTTGTTAAAAGGGTAGATCTCATGTTAAGTGCTCTTACAGTAATAATAATTAATAATAATAATAATAACAATAATCCAACTGGCATCACACCTTTTTAGATTGCCCAAATCAAGTTAAATGTAGCTGGAGCTACCTTTATTGACATTTTTCCAGGAGCTCCTTCTCCATCCCTGAGTTTGTACAAACAGCCATGCAGTCCCATGTGCTTATTTGATTCAAAAAAGAGGTCCACAGTTTCCATAGCAACCTCAGTTTCTAGCGGATACAGAATATCTTGGTGGGCTCTGGTCTATTGTCTCTGTTCAACGCTGAAGTTGCATCCAATGTGGGATCTTTCCCAGCTTCCTGCCCAAATCAACAGAATCCGTCCAGTTGGACAACTCCACTTGTGACTCTTATCCCTCAGGTCCAAGTTCCATCGGGGGGCGGGCCCCTTGCTTGGGCTCCCAGGCCATGCTGCTTACTTCCTCCCCCACCCCCCGACAAGTGCTCACAGGTACCCAAGAAGCTGTGCTTTTTTTTGAGATCTTGATTCCTAAGAAAGAGACTGCAAATAAGCTTTCTTAGGTCCCTGTATCCTTCACAGAACTTTCTGTCCTGGTATTCTTCCATATCTCTTGGTGGGTGTCCCTTCTTATGCCATTCCCCACATACACACCTCAATTCTGAATACAAAGCTGCCATAACTTTCTCCCTCTGGATACTTCACGATCTAAAGGTCATAAAGAGGTGCTACCAGAGTTTCGATCCCCACTGCAACTTCTTCTCAGTCCTGAAATACAAAAAGAGTATTCTCTTTTCCCCTGACATCTTCATATGAAAAAGGACAATCTATACTTTACAGAAAAGAACTGGCCACACTCTTGAGAAGGCAGAGGAGAAAAACTCTTTTCTTCTTAAGAGCCAACAGCACTGCAAAGTAAAAGCAAGCTAAATTTTCAGTGGGTTATTACATGAACTTCCTATGTTAAATTCTCAATAAACCGCTGTGGTCTAATAGTCTTACAAAGTATCTGTGGCTTCCGGGTCTTGTATAATGGCACACTTGTTTTCAGGTATCACTTCTACCAGGAGGTGAATCAGCCAGTCAAAGGGGGATTAAACTTTCTTTCCACGCTGCATCTCCCTTATCCTACATTGTAGTATGCAACTCAGGTGTCCTCTTCTCAGAGATGCAAAGAGTTTATAAGAGTCAAGATTCAGGTCATCAGAGTGTGTAAATCAGGTAAACAGCATCTCTCATGGATCTGTCTCAATGATACTATTTTTGTAAAAGTTTCACATATTTTGTGTATGATCTGTCAACATGTTTTGTGAATATTTGGTAAATATTTTTCTACACAAGGTGTCTTTTTTTAATTGTACTTTACCAAGGCATTTGGTAAATATTTCTTGAGCACTTTCTATGTGAAAACTCGGGCTAAGAAGATGCATTTCTGAACAAGGCATAACCTCTATTCTGCAGTCTAATGGGAAATGAGTAATGAAAAATGATGCTGATTATTAAAATAAAAAGTATATGAGAAATTCCATATGAGAGATACAAATAAAAGTAAATACTTCGTAGTTCAGAGGAGGTTCTGTCAGGATCTCCAAGAAGGCTTCAAAGAGAAAGTGGCATTGAGATGAGCCTTGAAGCATGGGTATCATATTTTAAAATATAATTTTATGAATTTATTCTATGTTAAACCTGTTTATTCCACATAAATTAGAAAAAATAAGTCTAAAATAGAAGGAAATAAAACCACTTATAAACCTATCAGTCAAAATTAATTTTGTGATTGTGGAGGATCAAATTATTGGTCACAATTTTTTATCTCCTCTATAGACCCGCAACCTCTGCCATGTGACTTGCATTTCTTCCCACTAAAGATTGTATATACCCCACTGTGTCTTGATTGTAGGCTTAGCCATGTGAGTTGCTTTAGCCAATGGGGTATTAACAGATGTAACACAAGCAGTGGCTTGAAATATCTCCACCCTCTTATATTTCTCCCATTGCCATGAAAATAAAATAAGCTAGACCACTGGACCAAAGAGAATAAGAACTCATAGAGAAGGCCTGGACCCAATCAGTAACTTTGGGCAAGTCCAACAGAGCCCAGCCTAGATTAGCCAATCCCAAGATAATCAATAGACACATGACTTGGAATAAATCATCATTTTAAAAAATGCCACTTTAAAAAAGCCACTGAGTTTTAGGGTGGTTTTTTGTGATAATTTTATCAATAGTTAACACAGTGTTTTCTATGCTTTCAGATCATACTGTAAATGCTATTTTGTAATCTGATTTTATTACTCCATATATTGTAATTATCTTTTCATTCTATCATTTTAATGTCTGAATAATTTTTTTAACCAGTTCCACCAAGTAGAAAATTGTATTTGTTAGATGTATGTTTGACTGCAAATGAGAGAAAACCAAAACTAAGAGTGGATTAAACAAGACAGAAGTTTCTTTCTTACATGCATAAAAGAAGTTCTGGGCTGGTACGATGCCACATGCTGTAGAGTCCCAGACTGTACCTTTATCTCAAGCTTCTGAAGGATGGAGTCCATTGAGCGGAGAGGAAGAACATTTCCCACAAGTTGCGAAAACTGTTCTCACTCATATCCAAAGGGGAGAACTCAGTCACGTGGCCATGCCCAGCTGTAAGCGAATCTGGGAAAAGCAGCCTTTATTTCAGGTGACTGAGACCCAGCTAAAAATTAGGGGTTCCTTTAGCAAGTGAGAAGTGGAGAACAAATAGTGGGCTACAACTGATATTCTCTGTGATTGACACTCATGTTGTTTTCAGTCTTTTAATATAATAAATAACACTGTGATTGAATTTATAGTTTTTGACAGACAGGAATAAAAAGGATATTAGATGGAGAATGGAGTGCATGTAGGAAAACTTAGGGACTTGTTTAAAAACAAGTAATATAATTTTGTAATCTTGCCAAAGTTGTATAGAAGAGATAGAAATAAAACTTGTTTTTCACAAGTATATTTAATCTCGTGTGTTCAGAAAGAGAACAAAATCGTTGGTTCCAAGATCAAGGATACTAGACTCATTCTCAGATGGCTGTCTAATAAGTATATGAAGAATTTGTGTGTACTAAGTGGACTGCTTAACCCGACAAGTAAAGCCGTCCTCGAGAGTTTAACTCCTTCTAGGCTTTTATCAGAAGGTAAAATTTTTTTCCTTTTCATATTAAAAAAGAAAATCTTTCTTAGAATAAATAGTTAAAAATTTGTATGAAATATATTCTGTTTTTATATATAATTTACCTTATTCTTAGAACAATAGAAATAATAACTTGCATTTGTAGAGCTCTCTATAGTCACAGAACATTTTTACATAGATGATCTTGTACCATGTAATGTATCTGCAAAATGAGCAGAGATATTATCATTTATAGATGAAGAAACAAAATCTCAAGAAATGTTAAACACCTTGCCAAAGATCACACAGCTAATTAGAGTAAAATGGGCTAGAATCTAGGCTAGAATCTAGGACCACTGACTCAATTATACCATTTTACATTACTCCTCTAGCCACAAGCCATAAATGCCTAATTCGAATGTAACTGCATTTAATATGATGTATTTAATAAGAAATAAATAGCATACTCTGAATTAGAAATTATTAATAATTTAATATTATTTCCCCAAATCATATTAATATCTTAGCAGTAGTAAACTATTCAGTCTACCATTACTGTATTTGTTATTTGGTATTACATTAAAAAGCTAGATAATCAATATCTCATATACTTATGTCCATCAGTGGAAAAAAACTCTTAGGTGACCAAGCAGCCAACTGGAGTCCAGAAAGCTGTGCTGAACCATCCTTTATCTCAAGTTCAAAACCCTCACTGTGATCTGTGGAGAATCCACCTTTTTGAACGGGAATCAGGAGTGACTGTTCTGCACCATTCAACTCATTCTGCTAGTAGCCTTTGTTAGCACAGTTTGAGTAGTGGTGTCTTTGACTGTTCCTGTCCAGATCTTTTGGGAAGCCTTTTTGTAGTGGCACTTTCTCTCTTCCCATCTAAATGATCTTGTTTGCTTCAGTGCACATGTCATCCTCTGGGCCCCGTTCAGACCTTTCGCTAAGATTGTCAACTATCCAGTTCCTTTAAATTTTCCCCCACGGATGTGGAAAGGTCTTTGAATATATCTGATGAATTCCAGACACAGATGAAAGCAACTATTAAGGAGAAGCATCAGGATGATCAGGTTTTTTAATCTCAGACAGAGTGCAAGCTTCTCACGCAATTTCTTTATCCTAAGTAGTCAATCTATCTTTCTGGATTTTATTCGAATTATAAAAGTCTGTCACTTACCCTAAATTATGAGTATGGCCCTTATCTTAGTTGGGTAGGAGAGAAACAAAACCAAAAAACATATTACCACAGAATAATGAAAGAAATGAAACATTACATAAAAATTGGAAATATTTTACCTTCATTAATATTACCTTTAAGAATATTATAAATATAGCTGGTCAGAAATTTTCACTTAAAAAAAGATTTTCAACGCTTTCTGATTACACTGCTTTCACAGAGAAGTATCCTGACTTCTAAACTGGATATGTTTTACAAACTTAGTTCCCATTTCTAGAGCTATGCTTCTCAAAGGTAATCTGAAATTTACTTGGAGAATGACTATAAGCCTAGTGGTCTGTGCTTGTTGAAATACAGATTCCTAGCTTCACCACCAGGTCGAATGAATCAGAAGGCTAAAGAATCTGAATTTTTTACGAAGTCCCATTTGTTGTGTGTACTTCCATTAGAGAATCTCTTCTGAAAAAAGAGATGCTTCTAGCACATGTAAATATAATAAATATTAACAGGTAAAGGTTTTATTATTATTCATATGAATTAATGATATAACATCTAGATTCTTTCAACATATACCAAGGAACACAGCTGCTGGATCACATGGTAAAATTATCTTTAGTCTTATAAGAAACCACCAAATTGCCTCCCAAAGTGATGGTACCATTTTGTATTCCCACCAGCAAGGGGTGAGAGTTCCTGGTGCTCCACATTCTTGCTAGTATTTTAGCATCATCAGTGTTCCAGATTTTGGCCATTCTAATAGATGTGTAGTGGTATTTCGTTGTTGTTTTAATTTGCATTTCCGTGGTGACATATGATGTGGAGCATCATATACTTATTTACCATCTGTATATCTTCTTTGGTGAGGTTTCTATTAAAGTCTTTTGCCCATTTTTTAATTGGGTTATTTGTTTTCTTATTGTTGAGTTTTAAGAGTTCTTTATATTTTGAGTAACAGTCCGTTTTCAGATGTGTCTTTTGCAAATATTTTCTCCCAGTCTATGGCTTGTCTTCTAATTCCCTTGATAATGTATTTTGCAGAGAAGAAGTTTTTAAACTTAATGAAGTTCAACTTATCAATTATTTCTTTCATGGATGTGTCTGGGGTTGTATCCAAAAAGCCATCATCATATGGAAGGTTATTTGGATTTTTCTATGGCTTTTATAGTCTCATGCTTTATATTTAGGTCATGATCTATTTTGAGTTAATTTTTGTGAAGACTGTAAGGTGTATATCTAGATTCATTTTTTTGCATGTGGATGTCCAGTTGTTCCAGCATCATTTGTTGAAGTGACTATCATTGCTCCACTGTATTGCTTTTGCTTCTTTGTCAAAGATCACTTGACTACATTTATGGGGGTCTATTTTGGGATTCTGTATTCTATGCCATTGGCCTATCTTTCTACCCTTTTGCCAGCACCACCTCGTCTTGATTACTATAGCTTTACAGTAATTCTTGAAGTCAGGTAGGTTCAGTCCTCCAACTTTGTTTTTCTTTTTAAATATTATGTTTGTTATTCTGGGTCTTTTGCCTCTCCATATAAACTTTAGAATCAGTTTGTCAACGTCTATGAAATAACTTGCTGGGATTTTGATTGGGGTTGCATTGAATCTCTAGATCAAGTTGGGAAGAACTGACATCTTGACCATATTGGGTCTTGCTATTCACGATCAGGGAATAGTTCTCCATTTATTTAGCTCATTTTCCTTTTTTTTTTTTTTTTCAGATTTTGCAGTTTTCCTCATATAGATCTCGTATACCTTTTTATAGATTTATATCTAAAGATTTCATTTTGGGGGTGCTAATATAAATGGTATTGTGTTTTTAATTTCAAATTTCACTTGTTGACTGTTAGTATGTTGGAGAGATTTATGCTTACAGTTGAAGGGTTGCAACCATTTTCCTCTCTGGTACTAAGATTCCTTAGTAATAAAATTAACAAAAAATGTGTATTGATATCTGTGGCAGAAATCTGCCTGATGAATGAAAATTCTTACTCAGTAAATGTCTGTTATAAATAAGCCAATATATGTAACTTAATGATATCGGGCTGGGATAGACAGTCAAACAAAAGGAACCTCCATTTAAAAGGTATTAATTTCTAGCAAGCTTGTTGGGATAAGGGAATAAATCATTTGACCTAAATGGCTATTTATATTTTATAAAACAAATGAATGAGCCAACACTTTTAGTTTTAGGTAATTCTAAATTATCAACAATAATATTGTTGTAATTTTGAATGCCTTTCTTTTAGTTGCTTAATATATTTGATATCCTTATTGACTTTACCATCTTGATGAAATCAACGATAAATGTTTGTTTTGAGTGAGTAATCACATAAAGGTATAATTTTTATGAATTTACAATACTATTCAGATGCCTAGGTTTCACGTTAGTACCCTCCATTGTACAATATTATTTAACTTGATTTTCTTATTCTTTGGAACTCTGCTTCTTGTGAATACCTTTATAAAGTTCATCTGAGAGCCTGTCCTAAGTACTTCTCTTAAACTGTAGATTAATGAATCAACAACAGTTTTGTATAGCTGCTTACATCAGTCATATACTTAAATTATTAAATATTCATGAAATATTAAAGTTAGTAAGAAATTTAATATTACCAACTACATGTAAATCTTCCAGGAAGTCTTTTCATTTATTCATGATTTAATTTGTTAATCACTACCTGTTTTCTCCAAAGACAGGCTGCTTACAAAATTATGTACAAAATGATGAGATAAAATAAAATTTCCTTAAAAAATGAGGATATTGGAAAGAAGATACAATGAGCATAAGAGATAACATAAAATCAGGAATAAAGTTGCCCAAATGGTTATATATACAAACATATATATATCTACTTCTGTAAGAAATGCATTACGCAATTTTATTTAGGTTTCTAGGAAGCCAATGCAAAGAGAAAGGTGGTATCAGGTATCTTATTTATGATGTCTAAAAGAAACAAGCATACTAGTGAGGTGTAAATGTACATAGAGATAGACCTAAGATAATTTTCTCTTATGGATTCCCTTAAGACATTCTATAAAGGAAGGAACAATATTTTCAACAACTTTAAAAGAGCTACTGTATCAAATTTACTAGGGTCTTTGCTCATAAGTTATCTCAATAAGGGACAATATTCTAAGGGAAATGTATTAAGCATGTTTTACAAAGAGTCAAATAATGTGATCTTGGAATTAAGGTTGGTAAATTTAGTAAATAATAATATGGAATTGCCAGTTAAATATGAATATCAGATAAACAACAAATAAGTTTTAGTACAAGTATGTCCCAAATATTACATGAGATGTACCTATACCAAAAAACAAAATTTCATGGTTTATCTGAAGTTCAAATTTAACTGGCCTTGCTGGATTTTATCTAGCTACCCTGCTTGACATAAACTTCTCAATTGGCCAGGTTTAATCTGGAGAAATACTTCAGAGTGTTGAAGGAATGAGCAGTGGACTGATGGCTTTCAGAACATCCTTATTAAACATTGACTGCTTTCCACAGAGTTTCTGGTAAACATTAGTCATGGTATGTTGTCTGTGCAATCACGCAGGGGCCCATAATTGTTTAACACTTTGCTGTCTCCATCTTGAAATTTTAATTATTCTCGAATGAAAGGTTCAACACATTCATTTTGCACTGGAACTCATGTGTTATGTAGCCACTCTTCTATCTAGTGGCAGTGAATTCAGCATCAGGTTCTGGACTGCGGCTCTTTAAATGCTGGTTAAGGAAAGTACCAAATGCTTCCAGAGGTAAAGCATCTGTCAGAAGAACCGAGATCCCCAGAGGAAAGTTGCAAAGCTTAAGAAGGACTGATGGCTGACACAGGGCCTGACAGAGTTACCCCAGGGCTGAAAGTAAGAACAAAGAAAATTTGATATCCCTATCAAAATGAAAAATGAAGAAATTTGGAGGAAGGGATTGAGAGCAAAATAGAAATCACGTCTAAATTGCACAGAAGTATTCTTACTTTGAAAAATGTACTTCTAACAATCTCTAAACTGGAAGAACTACTTTCCAACTTGGTCTTTTATTTTCTAACAGTCTTCATTATTTTTTAACTTCTCTGACTCTTGCTCTACTGTTATTTCTCTATTGTTAACTAATTCATTTTCTTCCTCCTGCTGCTTGAAGTGAGCATTTCCTAGTGCCCATATACTAGCCATCTGCTGTTTTCTCCATATGCACTCTCTGCCTCAGAGAATTCATTTCCACTGTCTTACCCAGTCTCACTCGAGTGTGAGCTTCAAAAGGACAGCACCATTCAGCCATAGTTTTTCCATTATATCTTAGTAACTTGCACCATACCTTTGCATATGGAAGGCAATGAACAAAATTGTTGAATGAATAAATGAACGAACTTTAACTTTTCTCTCTGAGCATAAATCCTGACTCTAGATTTCTGGCCCTGGCCTCTCTCAAAGCTTCAGAAATGGATTTCCAAACACTTATCAGATATATTCAAATGAGTACTCAACCATTGCTTCAAGCTTAAAATATCCTCAATGAACTTCTGTGATTCCATCAGCGATTTTATAGTTCCCTGAAGAAAACGTGAGTTTTCTTTGCTTTCTCTCTCCTCTTTGCTGCTCAAAGGAGCTAACAGACAATCTAGGGAGATAATCATGAATAAAAATAACTAAAATACAATGTGATAAATACAGCTCTTGGGCTATGTTCAAAATATTATAGAAACAGAGTCGAGAAAACAATTAATTAGGAGGAATTCAGGGAAAATTCCAGAGGAGATGGTGGTTGAGCAAGATCTTGGAGATAAATATGATTTCACCTGGCAGAGATGGGAGGAAAGTTAACTCCTGGAGATTGATCTTAATGACTGACTATCATGTAGGTAGGACACTATTTGAAATGTTCCTGGAATCTTGAGGAATCGATTGTAGCCAGAACACAAGGATATACGCACGTGTTGTGGGTAGGGTTGGGGACACAGGAGGGACTGAAGATGAGGCTGGAAAACCTTTTCAAATTTTCATTTATTTTAATATCAATAATAATTTAAAATAGCTTTTTTTTTTTCTGATTATAAAAGCAACGCACATTCATTGTAGAAGTCTTCATTATCTGGCAGCTAGACTCACAGCAGCCCCTTCCTTGTCTCACTTTCTTCTAAATTGCATTACCCTCAATTCATTCTGCTTCCCATCCTGTGCTTGACCATATGCTAACAGTGATTCTTCATGGCATTCTCCTGGTTAATGTCACAGGTACGGTGGACGCTGGGACCATCTAGACCCTACCTCAGCTGATGGAGTGATTCACAAGCCTGCTCCTTAATAAAAACATCAGTGCCCTTAGGCTTTACCACCAAAGGTTCTGATGAATTGATCTGAGGTGGGGTTTTTGGGTCCCTGTAGCTTTAAAAGCCCTCAGTGATGCTAACGTGCATAGAGAATAAAATCACTGAGTTCGTTGATAGCTCCTTCTTGCCTCACAAACAATTGCTCATCCACATTTGGCTTGAGTATTTCTATCTTCATGAAGTAGGCTAAGCTATTTTCAGCCAATTCTATAAAATATTTCTTATAAATAAAGCTAAAATCAGCCTTTATGTATCTTTTACCCACAGAACTACTTCTACCCTGTGACACTTCAAAGGATAAGTTTACCCTTTTCCACATGACAGACTGTTAATTACTTGAACATTTCCTAACGTGTTCTTTTTGAGTATTTTTTTTCCCAAGGTAAATACAGAGAATTAAAAAAAAAGGAAAACTGATGTTTTCCATCCTACTTGCACGTAGAACTTGTCACATTCCAAAGCTCAGAAAGATAGACATTTCTAAACACCTTGCATTCCTGGAAGACGTGGTTTACAAACAGACTTAGATAACTTTGCATCCTGCTACAAGCCAGAAAATTCCTTTTTCTTGTTATCAAACACAGGAATGCCTGGCCTATATCAAAATGACTGAAAGTTTATCCAACTGGAATTTTTTGCTTTAAATAATTATTTGAAGGAAAACTACAGAGCAGAAGTATTATACTATACTGTACTATAAGCTACAGTAAAATATAACATTTATGCTGTAGATTATAGTATAAGTACTTTAAATATTTCTCTTTTAATTTTGGGAACCAAGTTATCTGAAATCTGGATTCTCTTGCATTTGGCCATATGATCATAAGAAGAAGAAGGAAAAAAACCACTCAGCTATCAAAACATGTCTATGAGCTTTTTCTTCGACAGTACTCAGACCTTTCCATCTTTCAGTGACAAAGATTTCTAGTTTCTTAATT
Organism: Equus caballus; assembly: GCF_041296265.1. NCBI lineage: Eukaryota > Metazoa > Chordata > Mammalia > Perissodactyla > Equidae > Equus > Equus caballus. Next base: position 55,594,052 of record NC_091703.1, on the reverse strand, counting down.
ATCATGTTCACTCTTTTGTAGATGTGGCCCCCTTCTTCAAGTGGGGTCGGCTCAGTGAGGAATAGAATGAGATTCTCAATTCACTTGCTCCAGAGTGGTCTCTGGGAATTATGTAGGCTAGGTCTTTGATAACCTGCTTAAAATGCCAGGGAGGAGAACAACCGTACAGGGTATGACCACGCATCTCTCTTCTGGTTGACACTGGTCTATGAATCATAGCCCAACCCGTTTTCAATTATGCACAGAAAAGAGCCCAAGGGCTGGCAGATAGTCAAGATCATCTATAATCAGGTCCCAAGCTAACCTTTCCTCCTGTATTACCCGTGTCTCCCTAAAATGGGTTCCTTATTTGATGAGTGTTCTCACTATCTTTTTAAATCACGTCAGGGATATTTCTGTCCCTGATACCATTCTCCCTTTAGTAGAATGAAGCCTCCTCCCATTCACAGAATCCTGTCTGCCTGTGCATAATCTGTCCAACATTCAAATACCAGCACAGGCCCTGTCTCTTCTGTGAAACTGACCCAGAGGGCTAAAGTTCATAGAACCATACACTTTCTTTGATCATCTGTTGCCTTTATTGTCTCCATGGCAATTGAGGAGCAACAACAATAATAATCATTGTTTAATAACAATTACATTTTACTGAGCACTCTACTAGGCCACTCATGTGTGTATTTAACCCTGATGGGTAGATCTTATTTTATCTGCTTTACAGATGGGGAAACTGAAAATCAAACAGGCTAAGCTACTTGCCCAACATCATAAAGCTAGCAAGGAGTGGCATTAAGATTCGGTTCCTGGTTGGCCTGATTCTATAATACCTGATGACCAAACAATATAAATATGACCATATAAATATGACCTATTTGGTCCTAAATCATGCACTGAGTTGCAATATTTATTTAGCTTTGCTATATTTGATATAGTTTATGTTTAACTTGTAAAATAGTAATTTCGAGCAAATGAGCTTTGTGCTAATACTGTATATTAAGTTTATACAAAACTCAGGACTATTTTAAAAGCCTGAAAGAACCCAAAGGACGCTGTGACATTTGCCATCCAAAGTCAATTTACACCTATCTCTATTCAACTGGTGTCTCCCTTTCTTTGCTGGAATTTAATTACACCCATTCTAATTAGAGGATTGCATCCAGATGAGATCTACAGGCCTTAGAAAGTGAGAAATTGACACAGATGTGTGGAATGTGATTTGGCCCTAATTCTCAGGAGACTTCCTAAGGCATTCTCTTTCCTGTGCCTTCTCTGAATGGTTTGGCTCTTTCTCCCTCCCATAGTCTCTGTGTTACTCTCCTTCTTGCCCATGGCCAACCTGTATTGTGCCTCTGGCAGTCGTGTCTTCCCCAAGAGGCGTACCATGTACGAGGCCATCCAATTGTAGTTATTTGTCATGACCATTCAGAGCTCTGCTCTTCTTTCAAAATCAGGATCAAAATGTGACTAACCTGTGGTGTTTCTCCGGGCCTCCATCCTCACCATAGCAACTTGCACACATTTTATTAGAAGACAGTTGGAAAAAGTGCTTGATCCAAAGGGCTGACCTGAATGCTAGCTTTTCGGGCACTGTAAAGGTATTTCTGGTAGCAGGACTTTTCAATCCTCTGAAGTCAAACAACATATTCAGCCCCTGCCAAGGGTCCTAATGCAATGACTTAGTCTCATGACTTTTGACGGTAAGCAGAGACAGAAAAGAGCCTGTCTCAGCAGCGCTGAAGACGTGCAGGAAGCAGTAGAAAGGAACCAAGGATAGAGCTGGCTTCAGTGATGGAATTTTCCCATTTTAATACTATGCGAAACTCATAGAAGGGTAGAATCGTTCTTCTCCAATCCCTTGTCAAGTAAGACAGAGTAGAAGATGTTGATCTGAATAATTCTATATAAACAGTATATATAAATATATATACCCAGTACTTTTCCTGTGGTTTCTAAATTAGATTAAAGTCATAGCCTTTTTTATTTGAAATATTATACGCTTTTTAAGACAAGTAATTAGCTAATCCTCAAGCACTCTTATAAGGCAGCGCATATTATTAACCTCATTTTACCAAAGACAGACTTTTCTGACTTATCCTTTAGTCCTACAGAAAGGCCAGGGAGAATAGCAGAATTAGAAGAACTTAACTATAATCTTTACAGTTCTGATGGTTTCTTTGAATCAATGATAGATCTTAATCTATTGGTAAGTCAGGGTAAGACATCTGTATTTAGAAAGGTTTTAACTATGCATATGAGGTCAGTGGCATGCTTGAATGAGTAGCATTGCCAGGTTTTAAATTTGCCATTATAGGTCCCTATAATGATGCATTGACCTCATCCTCCAGAATAATATATTTCCAGACTATAATTGACACATTCTAATTCAAATTAACCTTTACATCTTCTTATAAGCCAAGTTTACTTTCATTGTTATCCACAATTTTAAGAAAGGGGTATTAATTTTTCTGGGACTAATATTATTACTTTCAGTTATTGTAAATATTTAAAAAAAATACAGTCCCTCAAAACCCATTGGATCATTGATTAACCTAAGGTCCCTCTTAGGAACACAAATTTTAAAACAGTGAACCTTTTTAATGCGAGCAATGTGTAACACTTATCAGCTGCATCCTCTTCAGGAATGTTCAGCAATGCAGGAAAAGACCTTTTGACTAAATGACTTAGAAATAGCCCTGCCTACCTGATTCATTATGGAGCACTAGGGTGAGTCATAAGTCCCCAAGCTCAGCTACAGGTTAGTGACATCATGATATCACATGACTATGCCAAGAGGCATAGCTTCTTAAGCTCTAATTTTGTAATTTACTTTTTCAGTGTAAGATGGATCAGGCAGCAGTGGTTACAAGGCTTTCAGTGAAAACCTGAAATATACGAAATATTTTATTGGTGATTTAGAGTCTGCTGAGTGTGGCTCATGTAAGTAATAATTTAATGCTGAAGGGACTATCATTTTACTTTTAAGATAATGAGATTATGATAACAGTGTGGCCTTTTTAGCTCTTATGCTATTTCTGTGTCATGATGGCTGACATTTCAAGAAAGTGTTATTCTAGGAATTTTCCATTTGGAAAATTCAAATACCTCCCGTGGTGCTAACGGAGAAAGAGAGTGTCAAAGTTTTGCCCACATTGCATGCACTTCACAAATACTTTTCTTTTGATTGATTGACTGTTTGATGTACATGGGGAGAGAGTTGGCAAATTTTCTCATTGAGTTGAGTGCATTTTACGGAAAGGTGAGATAATTCTGCTGTTTACAGTACATGACTGGATTTCCTGGAAAGACAGGTATTTTAAATGATGGATAAATTTATACATTAATATTTTAATGATTTTAAGTTGTATCTAATAATATTTAGCTTTAAATCTAACTGATTTTCTCGTTTTCAATCTCTCTAACCAGTTTTCTGTACCAATGGAGGGAATTAATGACAGGAATAATCTAAAACAAGAGATGCTTTTTTCTTTTGATGAAGATTAGCCCTGAGCTAACGTCTGCTGCCAATCCTCCTCTTTTTGCTGAGGAAGACTGGCCCTGAGCTAACATCTCTGCCCTTCTTCCTCTACTTTATATGTGGGATACCTACCACAGCATGGCTTGCCAAGCAGTGCCATGTCTGCACCCGGGATCCGAACCAGCGAACCCCAGGCCGCCAAAGTAGAATTTGCAAACTTAACTGCTGTGCACTGGGCCAGCCTGAGATACGTTTTAAGTGTATGCTTATATACGTGTTTATTTATGAAACTGAATATTGATCTATTTCATATTCTGCTCCATTGTAAACCTACAAGGGCACAAATCCTGTCTTATTTGACTATATCTCTAGGATATAGCTTAATGGCCGGCATATAGCAGATATTTAAAAAGATACACTGAGCAAAAGAATATATTCCCCATAATTGTGAATAGCCACACTAACAAGGCCCACGTTGGCACTGCAGAAAAGGAGTGCATCCCAAGTTATCCAGCTACTAGGGCCTCTGTGTTTCACTTACTAGTCAGCTAGAAACCGACTAGTAAGGATTGGATTTTAATTCCTCTGGTTATGTGTTTGCTTTGTATATTTTACTTTTAAATTCACAACCAGAGAGGAGAAAATTATCAACAAGCTCCTATGTTGTTAACGTCCGCACAGTTCACTACGTTTTATAGCAGTAATGCTTTAAGTTGCATGGCAATTTTCCCAGGAAAGTTTTATTTGTCTTTTGTCACTTTCACTCACAAAAGTTTCCCACTTCGGAAGATCTATTATTTGTTGTACCTCTCTGTGAATCTGAATATGATCTAAATTCTCTAAAGATAAAGAGAATTAACTTATTGACTCTGATAATAAACTTCCATAGCACTGGCACCAAGCCAGTATCATTTCTGCATCTTTTTTCATGCACTTTTTGTTTTTGTCAGATGTACATTGTGTGCTCATAAATTATGTTTAAACCTGTGTTCTAGAAACAATCAGTGAATGAGAAGCAAAAGGGTAATAAAACAATATTATGATATTTATTGCATTGCTTTTTTATGAATAAAGACTTCTACCAATTGAGAAATTAAACTGCATATGTGGCATTAGTGGTTCACTGTGACAATATGGTTCAGTTACTCTAGATTATTTGTTTTATAGTCTATTCATACATGGGCAGAAGTCCTTTCTTCCACCCAGGAGAAAAGGCATCTATCACCGGAAAGCCATACCATTTGGCTAGAGTAGGGTTCAGGGTTTGCTCTGTGAGACTCGATTTTCTCCTGATCAGCAGCCACATTCTCCAGTTAAGTAAAAGTTTTAAAACATTTGGATGTCAATTAATGGATGAGTGAGCATTTATGTAATACCTATTCTGAACAAGGGAGGTTGGGAGGAACAACAAAGACCAAGAACAAGAGGAGAAGGAAGAAGAAAATTTTGGCTTGTATTCTCAAAGAATTTACAATCCAATAGTTGAAACGAAATGAACAAACATGGCCCAAACTAAAGGATTATTAAAAATGTTAGATAGAGCCAGGTGCTGTGTGGTTCTGTTTATGTTTCAAAATATTCAGACTTAGAGATAATATCATTGGTGGTACAAGTTCTGACACTTACCTTTCCAACTTCAGATCTTTGGCCAAGGTCCAGTAAGCTCTACTGTCTAGACATTTAAGACATTTTATGATGAAATAAGGTAGGTAACTAGACAGAGGAGCCATGTTAAGTGAAGGGTTTTATTGTTGTTATTAAGCTAGAGGAAACATACGCATGCTAAAAGGAACTTTGCTAATGAAAATGGAAGGAATGGTGAAACACAAGTTATTTAAGAAATGAGAGAGGAAAGAAATCAGTATTTACTGCAAGTAAACTAGCTTTAGACAGGAAGTGGAATTTTTCTCTGTCCAGAGAGAAAAGATGAATATAGATGTAGACAAAGAAGTATGTTGGGCTGGAAGTAAGAGAAATATGGGAGCTCGCTCAGATGGATTTTAAAGACATTAGCTGAGACAGAGGGCTGAAGTGAGGGAGTAGGAGAGAAGACCTGAGAAAGAAGAAGGTCTGGACGATCACAATGGTGTCTTCACTAAAGAATTACCAAGTGATCTATAAAATGATTGTGTAAGATTAGAAAGGACCCCATTGAAGTTTGGCTAGTCATTTCTGCCTTTGCTATAATACTGGTCAGGGCCAGAGCAAAGTTAGAGGAAACAAAGGTTGGAGTTCTCCAGGACTGGGATTAACAAGGCAGGCGTAATGGGCACAAAGGAGGTGAGCCTGGGTCGGTGGAAGGGCGGCCCTGGGGGCTGCCATGGACTGCTGCTGCTGGCGAGGCCAGTGTGGATGTTGCTGCTCTTTATTAGTCAGGCTAATCAGAAGCTGCCTTAGCATTTTCCCTCTATTCTACCAGAAGATCGCAAAGGACTAATCTTCCTCTCCCCCGAGCATAAGCTCAGGTTTATTGGACATTCTGTTTCTCTTCAAATGCTCAGCAGTATGATGTTAATAACCTTTAGCTATGAGTCATAAGAAAAGTGAAAAGACCTAGGAGAGCTCTAGTGAATTACGGGATAAGGAAAAAATCAATCACATCCCTTATAGGATAAGAATAACCAGGAGAGGTACTAACACTTAAATAACACAGCATAGCACCTAAGAAAAAAATAGCTCTCAAGGCACCATTTCCAGAGAAGAGCTGACTTCATGAAAAACTTAGGGATTCAAAAAATTATTCTGAATCAGGCACATTATAAAGTGCTGTCTTTGACATGAAAGAGATGAGACTGAACAAGTTCGACTCTAACTTTTATCTACATGTAATGCCATCTTCCTAACAATATGAGAATTGGTCACTAGAGAGGCTGACTCAGCCTGACTACCGGATTCTCAAGACATCGGAAGCACATTGCTTCAGAGTTGGTCTTTTTCCAGCAGCGTCTACCCTGAGGGCTTCCACTAACATTGTACTTGGAAATGAATGTCCAGCCAATCCTATGACAATAGAAAATCTGTAAAGAGTGTCACTAGCATAAATAAATATCCACCAAAAAGTGCATCTGGTTACCACCAATACAGAATATCATCTTTCTGAAATTCTATCCAGCTGAGAAAAGGAGAGCATTAAATGGTTTCTGGTATTATTTACCTATTTAAATGTTTATATATTAACATATAAACTAAGAGTAATCATAGTAAATAAAGTGTCAGATATGTCATAGCACTTTTCTGTTCTAAAGATAAATGAGAATTGTGCACAGCTTTCTGCCTTCAAATTGAGCCTGCACAGATTTCATTGCTCTTTTATCTCTGGAGATAGTGTCATGGAAAAACATTCCTCTGGGAACCACATTTACTTGGATTCAGTCCTGATGACGACTGTCTAAATTTGGGCAAGTTATTTAAAGTTTCTCTTCTTTCTTTCCTTCAGGGACAAAGCAGCTACAACACCTTTGACACCACCTACTGCCGGTGGATGTTGGAAAAATCAGATAAGGTATCGGAAGGACAGGGCTCTGAGCCAGAAGTCAGTACATGCTATTATTATTATTATTATTATTATTATTATTATTATATCAGCCTAAAAAAAAGAAGACCATACGAATAACTTTCACAAATGAGTTGACCTAAATACAGTGGTTTCCAGTAGAGGTAAAATGCTCGGTACATCATAGTGAACTCCCCAGTAAATCCAAAGTCTACAGAAATATTGGAATTTTACTGTATCAAATATTGCTTTGAATAAATGACCTGGAACATAGATTTTGTTCTTTTTTGGTAAAGGTGACTTTTGTTGCAGTAATTGACCTAAGTTTGATACGAGCCCCCACACAAAAATATATATGCAAAGTACCTTTTTTCCATAATTAATCTTAAAAGATAGTTATCATGTCATAAATTTATAGATATATTGTTTATTAGTCTGTCCAACTTTTTTTACAACCTCATAAATACTTTAGCGGATTCTCCTGTAATTAAATTGGCAGCACAGTGGAGGGCACTGACTTACTGGCATGATCAAGTAAATGCTGCTAGTTTTATTTTCTAATCTGAATTTTCTGTCTTGGTTAATAACATGTTTAAAAATTTGTATATAAGTTGATCAGTGCCTATGAAAACAAAAAAATTAAGTTAGAAGTCAAATAAATCATAAAGACTGCAAGTATTTTGAGGGCCTGCTTCCACCTCTGCTATTTCACTATTTCCTGTGAGCGTATTTTGTTGCTATGTGTTTTTTTGTGGATATTCCTTTTCAAGCCAGGCCCTCTTTTGGGACTGAGAGTCCGAATCTAAAAAAATAAAAAATAAACAAACAAAAAAACCCCAGAAATTTATTTTGGGATTATGTAGTATATTTAACTGATATGCAAAACAAATTGGCCTCAATACAAAAAATTGAACTGCTTAAAAGGTTAAGATTAATTCTACATTGGAGAAAATAATTTGGATCTTTGTATTCCTGTAGTTTTAAACGTGAAGATATTATAAAAAGTAAAATAAAATCCAAGGGATAAAAGGATACCAAAAATCTAATGAACAGATCATAGCAGATTATTTTGTGGGTATCAACAAACTGATTCTAAAGTTTATATGGAAAGCAAAAGACTCAGAATAACAAACACGGTAGTGAAGGAGAACAAGGTGGGATTTCAAGACTTACTGAATAAAGCTACAGTAATCAAGACAGCACCATATGGGCAAAAGAATAGATAAGTAAATTCATGGACTGGAATGAAGAACCCAGAAAAAGAGCCACATGAATATAATTAACTGATCTTTTACAAAGGAGCAAAGATAATTCAACAGAAAAGAGGTGGTTTTTTCCACAAATGGTGCTGGCACAACTGGACATCCACATGCAAAAAAATGAATCTAGACACAGACTTTATACCTTTCATAAAAATTAATTCAAAATAGACCATAGACATAAATGCAAAACTACAAAACTCCTAGATTATTACATGGTATAACATACAACATCCAGGTGACCCTAAATTTGGCAATGACTTTTTAGATAAAATGCCAAAAGCATGATTCATGAAGAAAATTGTAAGTTGGATTTCATTAAAATTAAAAACATGTACTGTATGAAAGACACTGTTAAGAGAATGAGAAGACAAGCCACAGACTGGGAGAAAATATTTGCAAAGACACATCTGATAAAAGACTGCTATCCAAAATATACAAAGAACTCTTAAAACTCAACAATAAGGAAATAAAAAGCCCAGTTAAAAAATAGGCAAATAGCTGAACAGACACCTCACCAAATAAGATATGTAGATGGCAAAGAAGCATGTGAAAAGACACTACACATCAGACATTCAACATGCTAATTAAGGCATCAATGAGATATCACTACACACCTATCAGAATGGCTAAAATCCAAAACACTGACAACATCAAATGCTGGTGAGGATGTGGAGCAACAGGAACTCTCATGCACTGCTGATGGAATGCAGAATGGTGCAGCCACTTGGAAGATAGTTAGGCAGTTTCTTACAAAGGTAAACATACTCTTACTATTTGGTCCAGCAATCATGCTTCTTGGCAGTTACCAAATGAGTGGAAAGAAAATTTATGTTTACACAAAACCCTGCTCGTCAGTGTGTAGAGCCGTTTTATTCTTAATTGCTAAAACATGGAAATAACCAAGATGTCCTTGGATAGATGACTAGATAAGCAGACTATGTTATATCCATATCTTGAAATATTATTTACCAATCTACAAAAAAGAGCTATCAAGCTACAAAAAGACAAGAGGGAAACTTAAAAGCATATTGCGAAGGGAAAGAAGCCAATCTGAAAAAACTACGCATTCTGTGATTTCAAATGTATGACATTCTGGTAAGTCAAAATCATGAAGACAGTAAAAAGATCAGTGGCAGCCGGGGGTTCAAGGGGAGGGGAACAGGGACGAATAGATGAAGCACAGAGGATTTTTAGACAGTGAAACTGTCTTGTATGATACTGTAATTGTGGATACATGTCATATACTTGCCAAAACCCCCAGAATGTACAACACAGAGTGAACTTTAGTATAAACTATGAACTTTGATTAGTAATAATCTATCGATATTGGCTTATCAATAGTACCAAATGTGCCACATTAATGCGAGATGTTAATAATAGGGAAAACTATGTGTGAGAGGAGAGCGGAGGGGGTACACGGGAACTCGACTTTCCACTCAATTTTTCTGCAAACCGAAAACTGCTGTAAAGAGTAAAGTCTATTAATAAAAAAACAACTAATGAAAAAATAATTAAGAAAAACAAAATATTTTACTGTAAAAACTTCTCACTATTATGTTGTAGAACTAAAATTAATTGTAATTTGCCCTATGAATTCAACTAAAAGAAAAGAAGATGGTTACAATTGGGTCTTTGATACCATCCAAAGCAGAAATAAATTTGAATGGTGTTCAAATTTCTTTTGTAATATCTTCTAGTAATCCCTATGATGTCTTATATTCAGCTCATGACATAGAGATGCACATGGTTAAAATAAATAATAATTGTATATTACACTTTTCAGCACATTGAAAACAAAATATTTTGAGCATAAAAAATGAGTGAAATCAGTTTAAGAGTAATACCTCAACAGCGTATTTTAATAGTTTGGACATTTAAAATATAAAATATTGGGTTATTCCAGAGTATGAAATATCTCTAATCAGTTGGGGACTTGTTGACTCCTTTTACCTCGATATAGAATACACAGTTTTTGTATAATTTAATCTTTACACATTAAGCATAAAGCAAACTCTTACTGATTCCTGAAAGAATTTTTATTTAGTACATTTTGGCTAGTCTATATGCATGGTAAGAATACCTATATATATAAAGTCACGGTAAGAGTTTGTCCAACAGCATAAGAATCAGCTTCCATTTTAGGAGATCTCTTGGTGTAATCCACAGCCCTGGGTGGGGGGTGAGCTTTGGGTGGTCTATGGGGGAATCTGTGAATATGGCAATTCTGTGTAAAATTTTTACGTGTAAGTGTTTTTCTCTGGAGAGACAATTCATAACTCTCTTTATGAAGACCTCTTCATGAATGAAGAGGTCTACATATTACACAAAAATGTAATAAAGATATTCTGCTAAGGTAGATCCCACTTTATGAATATCATCCAAGTATTTGTTAGGAATTTATTCAACAATATGTATTGACTGCCTACTCTATTGCAACTTACTAGCCCTAAAATAAAAAAAGATTAAAAATATGCATTTCTTGCCTTCAAAGGTGTTACAGTCTGGTCAGGATATTGTCAAGTAAATAAATGTACACAGTAAAGCAATTGTTAAATTTGTGGTTTATATAAAACACTTTGCTCTGACAAGTGAAACTACATTTAAGCATAGACTTTAAGCAGAGCTTTAGTCTTTAAAGCTTTTAATCACTCCAGTAGCGGAGGGATGAAAGCCATGTGCTAGATGGATTAGGCATGAGGAGTCTTCCAAGCAGAGGAGTTAGTAAGTATAGAAATAGAGAGAACTCAATAGGCCTGGAGTGTTCAAAGAGCTACAGGGAATTCTTGTTATTGGAGCTCTCGGTAGGAGACATGAAACTGAAGATGGTGAAGCTGGACTTACAGGGAGACCACAGATCCCACAGAGCTTCTCATCAAGGAAGAAAATAAAGAACGCTAATTTTAGCCTGTATCAGAACTTCCCAAAGACTGCGCAAGATTACAAGTGTGTTAAGATATTGATCCCTTTAGTCTTGAGGTGGTGAGTTGGGAACCGGGGTCTCTGGAGGAGGATGGCCGGTCCCTTCAGGCTGTAGGTAACTCTCCGTGTACTCTCCTGTGGCATGCAAATATGATTTCTAAGTGTTTTATGATGTGTGAAACAATAGGGGACTGCTGAGGATGACAGAGATTCACTGAAGATAATGTCGACAAGACTTTTCTTCTATCAAGTGAAATATATTTTATTGTGTCATTAATTAATGACTTCATTTTTATATATTACTTATTTTACTTAAGTAAAGACATGGAAAATGTAATAGCTGTTCTCTTTTAGCGGGGTGAGAATCTCTCTTTTCTTTCAGCTACCCCCAAATTTTACGTATTACAATGTCACTATGAAAACCCAAGGGAGAGATTTTAAAATAAAAACGTTGTACAGAGTTCCACTTCTTGAGCAATAGGTGTTTTCAGGTACTTTGGTTATTTTTACATAATCCACTTTTTCATTATGGTTTTCATTGCGGTGTGTATCGTTTTTTTTTTTTTTAACTTTGTAAAACTTTTGATATAATTTTAGATTCGCCTATGGTGATAAGAAATAATATGTACATTTTACAATGTTTCCTCCAACGGTAACGTATTGCAAAAAATCTAGTATAATATCACAATAAGATATTGACATTGATACAATTCACCAATACTATTCAAATTTCCCCAGTTTGACCTACACTAATATGCATGTGTACATGTATGTGTGCTTAGTTCTATCCAATTCTATCACCTGTGAAAGTTCATGAATCCAGCACCAGTCATAATACAGAACACCACAAAGATCCTTTGGATTGCCCTTTTATAACCACGCTCATTTCCCTCCCACACCTCTTCCTTTTCCCACCAACAACCCTAGTTCGGATCTGTGAGACCATTAATCTGTCTTCAATTTCTTAAATTTTGTCATTTCAAAAATGTTATATAAGTAGAATTATACAGTATGTAGTCATTTGGGATTGACTATTTCACTCAGCAAGATTGCCTGGAGATTCATCCAAATTTTTGCATATATTGATAGCTTATTCATTTCAACCAATAGTATTCCATGGTATAGATGTACCACAGTTTGTTTAACCTTCACCAGTTGAAGAATATCAGGGCTGATTCCAGATTCATGAGAAGTATAATGTATTCTTTGTACCCGTATTTCTGCTTTTCCTTTATTCTTTCTTCCTCCTTGATGCTCAAAAATTCCTTCTTTTATCATTTCTTTCTGTTTGATGAACTTCCTACAGCCAATCTCTAAGAGGATGTCTCTTTGCAGAAATTCTTTTAGCTTTCCTTCATCTAAGAAAGTCTGTATTTTCCCCTCATTCCTAGAGTATAATTTCACCAGGTGTAGAATTCATATTTGACAGTTCTTTTCTTTCAGCCCTTGAAAAATATTGTGCCACTTATCCCTGGCCTCTAAAGTTTGAGACAAAAAAGAAACAAACAAGTTGAATCGAATTGACCTTCCACTCTAGGTAATGTGTTGCTTCTCTCTGACTGCTTTCAAGATTTTTTGTTTTGCCTTTAGCTTTTATAGGTTTAATTATGGTGTTCCAAGATGTGGATTTCTTTGAGGTTAATCCTGCTTGGGGTTCCCTCAGCTTCTTGAATCTGTGGGTTTATATCTTTCACCAAATTTGTGACATTTTCAACCATTATTTCGTTGTTCTTCCAGCCTCAATTTCCTTTGTCTCCTTCCAGGACTACAATGATACAAATGATGGATTTTTTTGTGATTTCTCTTCAGATCTCTGAGGTCTCTTTCTGTCTCTCTCTCCTTCTATCTCCCTCCCTCTCTCTCCTTCTTTCCTTCTTCTACTCTATTTTTTCTCTGTTGTACAGATTGAGTGAAATCTTCAAGCTTATTGATTCTACCCTCTGTCATCTCCACTCTACAGTGGACCCATGCAGCAATTTTTTTGTTTTCATTATTGGATCTTTCAGTTCTGTTATTTACATTTTGTTCTTTTTTATAACTTCTAGGTCTTTGCTGAGATTTTCTGTTGTTTTTTTGTTTCAAGAATATTTGTAATTGCTTCCAGAAGAAGTTTTTTTTTTTTCTTGAGAGACTAGACCTGAGTTAACATCTGTGCCAATCTTCCTCTTTTTTTGTATGTGGGATAGCTCCATAGCATGGCTGGTGAGTGGAGTAGGTACACACCTGGGATCTGAACCTGCGAAACCAAAAACCTGGACTGTCAAAGTGGAGCACATGGAACTTTAACCACATGGCCATGGGGCCAAGCCCCAGAAGAATGTTTAAGATGACTACTTTAAAACCCTTGTCCTACAATGCCAGCGTCTGATCTGTTTATATTGGCAGCATCTGATTATGTTTTCTGATTCAAGTCCCAACATTCCTGGTTCTTGCTGTGAGGAGGAGTTTTTTATTGCATCTGGACATTTTGGATATTGCATTAGGAGATTCTAGGTCCTATTTGAATATTTTATTATACTTGGCAGTCACCATGTTTAGGTTTAGCATGCATTTCTGAGCTACTTAGTTGACTGTGGTTCCCAAGATAGATTACTTTTTACTGTTTTTGACTTGCTATTTTGGTCTGCTTGGCTTATTTGTGAGACTGGGGCTCCCACTGGCCCTTGCTGGTCCTGCCTAATGGTGCAGAAGGAGTTTCCTCTTTCTGGGTCACCTGGTACCTCAAGATAAAGAAAGCGAGTCTCTGATTTGTGAGGACACAGATCATATCCCAAGCCAGGCAGCTTGCTGTGGCAGGAAGCCTGGACACTCGGTGCCTTTCAGCAGGGAAAGGTAGTCTCCAGACTCACGGGGAGGAAGAGCACTCGCTTTCTTTATTCCTGTCGTGGCTTCAGCTCAATGCCCTTTGCCAGTGGTGCTGGGCTTAGCAGGTATTGTTAGGACTCTTTTTGGATCCAAGAGAGAATGAAACTCCTTGGACCACTTTGCGTTGCTAGTTTGGGCTTTGAGAAACGCTGTCCCCATTACCTTCTTCTGTTGGGTGGAGGGTAGTAAGATGCTCTGTCGCTATCTTGTTTCTCTAGACCTGAGGTTCGTAACCAGTTTGCCTTCTTCTTTCCAACTTTTAGATTTATCCTTTGGCTTCCTTTTGCATTTTTTTTCCAGGACTTAGAGTTGTACTTAATAGTTAAGAGCAAGTAGAAATGAGTCTACAAAATCATGTCTGGACTCTCCTTCTTCTTTAAAAAAATTATTTTTGGTAGCTGTGTAGAGAATGAGTCAATTGTCAGTATAACTAAAGCACCAGCAAATAACTATTGCAGTAGTCAAGGGTTAAAATGTGGTGAAGTGGACCACTGCAGATGGTAGGGGTATAAAGATCCAAAAGATATTTTAATGGTTATTCAAACGAACCTGTGCCCAGTTACTGAATGCTTCCTTGATATGTATTTGGAGCTTTTTTGAAAAAAAAAATCCAGAACTCTTTCCCTCTAACTTAAAAATAATAATAGTAATAATAATATGTAATAACCATCATATGTTGTTAGTAATTATTGAGATGTTACTTTGTGATCAACGTTGCATTAAAGAAATACTTTAAATGAACAATGTCATTTAATCTTCTAATGGTAATATTGTATTATGTAATTATTATTAGTAACAGTATTTTACAATTGAGAATGCTATGGTTTAAAGAAGTTCAGAAATTTACCTGAGTTCACCCAACTAATAAGAAATAGGGCTATGAATTGAACAAAGGTCTTAAACTGTGGTTAACTACCTCTGAATTAAATCAACACATAATTTGTTAGTGGCTAGAGACTCAATTTGTAAAACCAAAATAACAAGCATATACTTACTAAAATTTTGATATCTGCTGTTAAGTGTTCAAATATATTTAAACTGTTTAAATTCTTAACTCTACACCAAAATAATACCTATTTTTTCTCATAATCCAAAAGAAGGACATAAGTATCCACAAGAAACAATAAATTTGACCAT
Source organism: Equus caballus (assembly GCF_041296265.1). Classification (NCBI taxonomy): domain Eukaryota; kingdom Metazoa; phylum Chordata; class Mammalia; order Perissodactyla; family Equidae; genus Equus; species Equus caballus. Next base: position 55,578,904 of record NC_091703.1, on the reverse strand, counting down.
GTTCTCATCATAACTCACATCACTGACTCTTGCGTAACTAATAGGTGTGTTACTGGCATAAGTAAGAAGGGCTATGTGCCCACGAAGAAGTTATATTCAACACCAATTTGCTGCCATCCTTGCCCCCTCCCAACCCAGCCCAAGAAGATTAGAGGAAAATGCACAGGAGTGTAGTCATTGAACAGCATAGTGTTACAAACTAGCAATTACTATTGCCTCCACCGCTTCAATGTCTTCCAGGAAAAACAGGCTTGCAGATCTAACGGAAAAGGCACAAAATTTTTTATTGATTAAAATAAGCACTTGGCAACAATTAGCTCTTCTGTGGTGCATGGTATAGCTCGAATTAGTTATTAAATTCCTTTGCTAGATATAATATGTTCCTTGTACTGGTTAATGATGCCTATTCCAAATGAGGTTCTGGAATTTCAGTTCTACTTGCACTATTCTGAAAAAAAAAAAATAGTTCCTGGAATGCTGTTAATGGCATATTCCCTTATTAGCTCTCAAAAGCCTTCTTGAGATTTTAATAGGGGAGAGGATGGAAGAGGAAACTCCAAGTCAGCTGTCATAACAGATGTGAATTTTTATTAATATGTTTCCAAAAATGTTTATTTTCCAAGGTATAAAATGGAGCAAGTATTAATTACGCTATTAATTTTCTTTTAAAATTCAGGCCTGGTGGCGCAGCAGTTAAGTTCGCAGGTTCAGCTTCAGCGGCCCGGGGTTCACCAGTTCGGATCCCAGGTGGGACATGGTACCACTTGTCAAGCCATGCTGTGGCACATGTCTCACATATGAAGTAGAGGAAGATGGGCACGATGTTAGCTCAGGGCCAGTCTTCCTCAGCAAAAAGAGGAGGATTGGCAGTAATTAGCTCAGGGTTAATCTTCCTAAAAAAAAATAAAAAATAAAAAAATAAAATTCCACAAAGGAGTGTTCGGAAGATATATAAAAAAGTCATCAGATTAAGCTCTTTTATATAATTATATTTGTAAGGGATCGTTTGGTAATTTTTTGGTAATTAACTTAAATATATTAAGATATCATTTGCATTGTTATAATTTATATAAACAAAGAAGTATTTTTGGTATGGTATAAGATTCAGTCTTATTAAGAATTATTTTATTAGCTTGTAAAGTATCTTAAATAACTTAAAACATATAACTTGTCTACACTTATTGGATTCATTAAGATTTGAAAGTTGAACTTAAAAATTCATTAAACAGATTTGTCAAGAGTTTGGAAGATTTGTTCAAGGGTGAGTCTGAAGTGTAAATAGCACTGTACTGCACTTAATCATGTTAATTAAATCAACAGAAAACAGTTTGATTGATGGTAATAATTCTTTTCTTCAAGTATCTTTTCCTAATCATCAGAATACCTATTAGTGTATACTACATCATGCACTAATTTATGATTTTTTTTAGTGTCCTTGGAAGAGTTAATGTCCTTCGTGAGGATTTTTCTGCAGATGGGTACTAAAGGGACAATTTAGTAAACCATATAGAGGTTTGAGATTCTAAAATTCAAACATCTGAATAATTTTAAGGGCAGCTACTTCTCATCAGCCTAAAGCATATCTTTATTGAGCACTTACGTGTTCCCAGGAATTGTAAGCATAAGAGGAAACAGACAAGAAACTCGTCCTAAGTCTCACAGTTGAAAAGCACCGGTGCAGAAAGCAATTTTCAGTTTATTGGGCTCCAACTCATATTCTAATTATCCACAATGCCTGGGAATTTTTCTGAATATTTTCCATCAAATATACACACATGGTAATCTATATATCTCACTTATCTTCTTCACATTTTTCAGATGGAGAAATAAAGGTACAATGCAATTCAGGAACTTATTTCAGATTGCCAGACAATTCTTATTTGAGGCAGAAATACTACAATAAATAATATCCTATGGAGTTGATTTTATTCACATGAGAAGTATGTGTTGGCAGAAAGGAGGAAAGCACCCTGGACCAGGAGTTAGGAAGCCAAGCCCCTAGGTCCTTTGCTGTTCCCTAATAGCCAATAATGGGTGGTAGTAGCTGGTAACTTTTCTTGAAGCTTTGACTGCCTCATCTATGAAAGGAGGCCGGAGGATCAGGAATCTTCAGCCATCATCTAACTCTATATATATATGATTCAATAACTTCAGAAATACATGGAAAAATATCCGCCTTGAAAAGTGCTATGTCAACCATTTGGAAACCCTTGAAAAAAGCATTTTAAGTACCCAACTTTTACTTGGAGAAGGCAGAGAGAGTTTTCTTACATAAATTTTTCAGTTGAAGAGTTCGCTTTTCAATATTTGTGGAATGTATGAATACTGCTGCATTTTTAGTGATGATGAAATTTGAATTTAGCCAAATTATTTTTATTTACATACTGCCTCCATACTGATAATTTAAAATGAACTGTGATAGAATTTGAGGACTAAAATTATTATTCTTGTGTGCTCACACTAAGTTTCATATAGTAAACATATTTTGAAGATTAATATTGATGAAATTACTGATGAGAGGGCTTATAATTATATATGGCAGGCAAAATTGTGTGAGATTTTGAGCCAAAAGTTAAACAAAATATGTATACTGTAGAACCAAAGTACTTTTATTTTTTAAATTAGATGTCTTTAATTTCCAGTTACTTAGTGTTCTAGCTCCAAATTGATAGGAACAAGGATGCATAAAAAAGGGCTTGAGGCTCCTACTTGGGATCAAGTGTTCAAAGGGAAAGAAAGGTGAGTCATCAAATATAAGGTCCAACTATTTTTTAATTTTGTCTCCCCTTTTCTGACTTCTTTGATGTCTCCTTGTTTCAGCGTGTCTGTTAAATTTATTTTACAAGCTTTTTTTAAAGACACAATTATAAGGATACTATAGGGAACATAGATTGTTCTTGTGAATATTTATCTCATACTCTAATACTTTTTACCCACTGGCGATAGCATTATACCCCCATTATATATTAAATATACCAGGAAAGTGAATGGATAATTATAAATCAACCTGAAACTGTTTCATCCTCTTCTAGTTAAATCACTCCTTATTTTGCGTACATTTTTTTTTGATCTGTCACTCTTCAAGTACTGAGTCTAGACTTGCTCAAGTGCCCTGAATGCACTACAGTTTCTGCCCTTGCTGGATGCATTTTGAAAGTAGGAACTAGTTCTCTAAATGAGAGGAATAAGAACCTAATTTTTTTTTGTTTCTTTTTACATAGTAAATTTTGACTAAATGTGGCTAAGTCATTTAATATCATAATCCGAAGGTAAATCAAAATGTCACATAGAATGCTTTCTTTTTCAAATATTTCTTGATTACTGAGGCAATAATTTTTGTAAGCAAGTCATATTGAAATCTGATTAACAAGTTATGCTATTTAAATTTTGTTTTATTAATACTAATTTTCCCTGAATGCATTTCTATTCTGGCGCTTCTCTTGCTTGGAAACCTTAGTCTTGCTCTTCCTAACACACTCAGCGACTAAACCTTTACAGTCAGACTCCTTCATTTTCAGGCCCATCCATTTTCCCAGCTGGTAGCTCCAACTCTGTACCTCTCTTCTGGTCAGGCTATTCTCCTTATAGTCTTCACTCCCTACCCTACACACATCGATGGACCGTGGACAATTCTCCTTAGTGTCTCTAATCTTCTGTCCTTACTCTCTCTCCCCTCTGTTGGTGTGCATAAGTGGGACTCCTCTCTGTCATTACACTACTGTCATTCTGACCCGCCAGGGAATCTGTTTGGAAGATGCTGATTCCCATACTGTCTTCCTTTTCTTGATAGATCACAGGGGCTTTTCACCTGGTGTCTATGAATGGAGAACTATTCAATTCTATGTATTTTATTTTTGGAAAACTATTATCTCAAGAATAAAATGTTAAGAGCTCCTGTGGTACTGTTTCTAATTGTCATGGTAATTAGGACAATTAATCTTGTCTCTCCAACAGGGTTGGAAGACTGTTGTGGACAGCTATTACATCTTACATTCCTCAGACAAAAAGTGCTTAGGTAATGGGGATAAAAATAAAAAGAGTCAGTTTCTGCCTTAGAGTCTATTAACCATTCGGTGTTGATTATTCACGTGAACTTGCACAAAGTGCATTGGGGGCAGGAGTTTATCAGTTGATAAGGAAGAGGAAAGTTGTTAGGATAGCCTGTGTAAAGATACAAGGATGTGAATGGATTTGTGCTTTGCATAGATAAAGCACAATAAGGATGTGTGTATGTGTGCTGTTTGTGGTGCTTTCTTGGTATGTGGCATGAGTAACTGCATAGCTTTGCTCCTCAACATGTGCTCCTTGGACCAGAATCATCATTATCACTTGGGAGCTTGTCAGAAATGAAGAACCTTCAGCCACACCCCAGGCCTATTGAGTCAGAATTCTATTTTTTATTGTTGTGGTTGTTGTTGATGACGATTCACCCTGAGCTAACGTATGTGCCAATTTTCCTCTATTTTGTATGTGGTTCACCGCCACAGCATTGCCGCCAATGAGTGGTGTAGGTCTATACCTGGGAACCAAATCTGGGCCGCTGAAGTGGAGTGTGCTGAACTTAACCACTAGGTCATGGGCCAGCCCCCAGAATTCTCATTTTTAACAAGATCACCACTTCCTGTGCCCCAACCTGGTGATTCTTAAGCACCTTGAGGTTTGAAAAGCTCTGATCCATAGTGTATGTGGTATAGGTTATGTGGTTGTTGCTGCACATAACGCTGGACATGTAAGTGGAGCTGAACACAAAGACATATCTGCTCTACTAAACAATTTAATGAAGCTAGGGACCTAGAAAATGCATACATCCACACAATTTGATGTAAAATTTCAGGGAGTTTTGAAGCCTTCCTAGATCCCAGAAATGAGGTGCAATTGTTAGCTGTCACATACACCAGTGGCAAGATCAAATTTGTGTTGTGGAAAAATAAATGGCAGTGGTTTGAAGGAAGGAGAAAATAGAGTCGGAGGCTATTTCTAGGGTCCAGATAAGAGAAGTGTAATTTCCCAACATATTAATTACCTTCAATATGCAAAACCCAGGAAAGAACATTTAGATTTTATATCCTAATGCAAGTTCTAAATATTCAAATTGATGACTGAGGATCCGAAGGATCTTGTTAACTGCAAAGTAGACATCTACATACTCAATCTAATCCTGTTTGCTGCTCCCGGGCTTGAATAAAATACTTTCTCCTTGACTCATCAGAAACCATCATGAGTTTTTGTATTGCTCTGCAGATTTGCGGCTTTACCTGGTACCAAACCTTCTGCAGCTATTTTTGCTTCACAGGCATCAATTCCACGACTGCCATGGTCTGTTCCTTTCTTCCAGGGATGCCCTCTGCAGGACTCTGTTCCGCCTCCCCTTCGCTCTTAGAGAGTCAAGAAGCTGCCTTTCCCATTGACCAGGCAATGAGTTCTGCTCACAATCTTGAAGGATGAAACCACATGGTTTTCTTTTTGGTTTCTTCAAAAAGTTTCTAACCACTTGTCTTTTCCTTCTGAATTTTTTAGGCGACCTCTTTCCATCCCTTCCTGTGTAGCTTCCCAGCCTGATTCAAAAAAAGTATTTGAAATAAAAATATAAAGTCACTCCAGAAAGTGACATTTGAAGCAAAATCCTGTCATAAGGGACACTCTCCTCAGGCAATCTTCTTTCCTGAAATGGCTACTGTTGTTGCTCATCACTCCCCATCCTGACTTTCTCTTTACTTCTAAATCCAGATTTATAGATGATTTTCAGTGTTCACTCATGTTCTTGAGCACTTATCTGTGCCAGTGTGCTTCTTAAGTACTTTAAGAGAATTCACTCATTTACTCCTGACAACTCTGGCCAGTATAATTACTGTCTCTGTTTTATAGGGGACACAACTGAAGCACAGAGATGCTTGATAACTTTTCAATAGCACACAGACAGAAAATGTGGGAGCCGAGATTTCAGCGAAAGCAATATGGATCCAGAGCCCAATGTCTTAGCCATCACACTGCACTAGATCTCAGTGGACATGCTCAAAGCTGAACTGGGTATCTTATTATCTTTCCACCCGACTCCAACACAAATCAGCTCTTCCTCTAGGTTTTCTCTTTCTCTTAATCACATCACTATCTACCTGCTTATCCAAACCAAAAGGTTCAGGGTCATCTTCACCTCCTCCCATTTCTTCCCAACTCCTTTCATCTCTACCTCAACCACATTTACTCATTGTCTTTAATAAAACTATTAAAAGTTATTTTATTATGTTAATATTTTAATGTAATAACTATGGTACAGAGAAAAGAACATAAGTGAAAAGTTTTATAGTAGGTTTTAATTTCTCTCTTAAGAAGGTTGCTTCGTAGAAATAGTGAATGGAAAGATTGAGAATAAAAACTCAGGTCACTCTATAGATATTCCACAACAGGGGTAGAAGGATGAACAAATGATGGCCACATACTATTTCCTGGAAGCTTCTTAGTGAAAATAAAATACTTCCAGAGGATTTTGGCTATTTCAAATGGCAGTTCTTTCAAGTTCTCAAGGTAAGGCAATCGAAGCTCACTTCATCCTTTAGGAATTTATGAGGCAGGACAATGTCAAGCGCTGAAGATTCATTTTATTTAAAAGAACTAACAAGCTTCAGTAGATCTTAACGTTATAAAACTACTAAATCAAACAGCCTGCTTCTCCTTGGAGTCATCGTTTCCTACATTGCAATGCGGTAGCTGAAAAGCATCTGCAAATAAGAATAACATCTCGAATCTTATTTAAAGTTTTAGGCCAGTTTTGCCATGACGCATTGTTCACCATCTGTCAGGTTGTTGACATGTGAAAGGTCTCCAGAGAATAAGGAATATTCGGCTGGAAACATTCTCCTCCAATTTTCTCTTCAAATAATGACTTAGGTCAAAATCGCTCTTACTAGGTCACTGCTAAATAATATTCCTGATATGTTTGACATATTTTCCTGCATTACGTCAAGCCAAATTTTGATCATACTTTATAAAACTTCTGGTGTGTCTAATACAATGGCTTTCTCTCAGTGAGCACTCAAACGTGGCAATTAATGATGTCCAGGGCCTACTTCTTATTATTTTAGTTTGTTTTAAATTTTCCTTTGCTAAAATTTTTCTGTAGACATTGACAGTACTCCACAGTTTACTAGTGACTGCAATCAGTTACTTACTTTCCTCATCTGTAAAATAGGAATACAATAGTACCTACGTTATAGGGTTATTATGAGGATGAAATGAGTTAGTAAGTGTCGGGGCTTATAACAGTTTTATAATTAAAATACAGGGTTAAAAGTGAATTAATTTAGGATGGGAATGTTAATTTAAGGGGAATTCTTTAAGTTATTTACATCCTTTTATTGACACATTGAGGGAAAATCCATGCATGTTAGACTACCAGTATGACTTAATCCATTCATGTGCTTACTTACATGAGACTCTTCATGGCCCCAGGAACGTATTCAACTCTTTTGATATATTTTTCCTGTATTTAGAGAGTTTATTTTCTCTCCCTTCATATATTGCTTTACATTTGTTCATGTCATACTTTTGCCTATATAATATGGATTAAAGATATAAAAGTTTTTGGTCCTTCAAGCAATCAAGTTCAGCAAAGTTTTTGTAAAATGAAAAAATAATAGGTGACCACTCAAGTATTTACGGGCAAAGATATTAAACAATACTAGCTGTAGGCAGATCACCCACTCCCCACGCCCTCAGTCCCCAAACAGGAGAAGTAATCAGTCCTCTTCTAATGTCATGTTCTTTCCCTCAGTGGTAGAGTGTTCTAGATCATTCCAGTCAAGCTTGCTACTCTAACCTCCATCTGGAACAGAATAATTTCTTCCTGAAGCCCAGACAGAGAGAAGACGTCACAGAAATAAATTGTATTTGTTGAGGTTAGCACCCTCGAGTTGATTCTGACTCCTAGCGACACTGTGGACAGCAGAGTGGAACCCACTTGGGTGACCCAGTCTTTTCGCGCCCTCCCCTCACCTTCCAGTGCTGTATCAGACAATGCTCTGCTGCTGTTCATAGGGTTTTCATGGCAGTCTTTCACAAGGTGGTGGCTAGGTCCTTCTCCCTAGTCTACTGAGTCTAGAAGCTCTGCTGAAACCTGTCTGCCTTGGGTGACCCTGCTGGTAATTGAAATACCAGTTGGCAGAGCTTTCAGCATCACAACAACACACAGACACCACAGTATGACAACTGACAAAGGGGTAAATTGCATTAGTCAGACATAATTGTTGTCGATGCAATCTTTTCATGGAGAAGCAGGGGTAGTTTTCATTTCTGCACTAATCCAAGAGTAGTAAATTGATGCCCTGCATTAGTGCTAACTGTCATATGACTTACTCTAAATGCTGTAGCTCTTAAAAGGCCCTCATTTTCTTTTCAGAAGGGTCTTATTGAATGAGAGCACCATGCCGCTGTAGGTACAGTGAGATTTATAAAAGCCCAATCCGATCATTTTGCTTGCATCCTTAAAATTCTTCTGTTTTCCTGCTGCTCATCGGACAAAGTCAGATCTCCGTTATATAACAAAGTGGCTCTCCCAAATCTAGCATGTGCCTGCCTATCCAGCCTGATGCCTCCTCTCCCCAACACACATTTTGGACTCCATCTTGTCACAGTGCTAGCATGTTCTGGAATGCAACATATTCTTTCTGCATGTTCCTTAAGTGTCTTTTTACCTCCCTTGTCTTCCCGGAAACTAAGCATAAACGTCACACTCCTAAGGAAGAAAACCTCACTGACTTTTCCGGTCAAAGAGTATTGTCATATTTTTGCTGCAGCATTTTTGTTACTATTTCTTTCATGTCTCCTTCTGCCACTGACTGTGGCCCCTGAAGATAGATTTTAGGCTTTTTTGTCAGAGTTACTAATATTGGTCAATGATTTTTCTCTATAGTTTATTTCAAAGAACAAAAAGCGTTTTTGAAAATTGTAGAAGAAAGTAAAGAAAGCCACTATTGGATTTTTGTCATATTGTATATTAGGGCAAAGATAATAAGGAACAAATCTAGGGAAATGCTAAGATAAATTAAGAGAGCTAAGGAGGTTAACTGGGTAACTCGCATTTACTAAGGACTTACGTGTCAGAATCTTTTTATGAGTCAATTCATACAGATTGATAGGGCTGTAAACAACCCTAGAAAATAGCAATCAAAGCTGGGCCAGAAAATAAAAGCAAAAGCAGTTCTAGTTACTAATTTCTCAAATGGGAAAATTTGTAACTGTGTTTTCTCTATACTCGCCAGATATTCAAATAAATAAACACAGCGAGAAACAGACTGTTAACGTCAAACTCCTGTATTTAATTTAGCTCCCAGGACTCAGGCTGAACAATTTAGAACTGTTTGTTGATTTAGATGGAGGCACAATAGAAACTACCTCAGTGATATAGATTATGAAATTCTAGATTATAATAAATAAGATACATTACAGTTGGTGCTTATGGAAGATAAAAGACTAATGTCTTCAAGCCCTTCTATAAAATAGTATTATGGATCATATATCAAAAATCAGTAGTCATTTTTGGGTTTTGTGTCTTTTTGTGTCAACATGAGAAAGATATAAATAGTGAATTCTTGGTCTAGTTTAGTAGTATTAACTAATATCTAAATCTAAAATTTGTGCTAATTAATTCAAGTTAATTATAACCTGAATATAATTGTGAATATAACTTGATATAAAACTGATCTATATGTAATCAGGCTTAAGTATTTACATAGTATGTATAAATTTTATATACATCTCTGTGTGTGTGTGCGTTCAGTCCAGTGTGAGCCATCAATATTTATCTTCCCGTAAACTTGACTTGGAAGAATGGACTACTATATTCTGAAAGTATTATTATTTAACACATCAGAAAAATAGCTGTCTGTTGAAATTAAATTACCTGAAGTGTAATTTCAGATTTAAGCTGTCTAGATTTAAGTCTTAAGTTCTAGAAGTGAACTCTGTGGTTAAGGATGCCACTTTAGATTCAGAGTCAGGAGGTCTTTCAAGGTAAAATTCATTTGAAAGTCAGTGACACGCATATAAAAATTGACAAGACCTCCTTTGCTCTCCAATGACTCGAGTTCTAAACGCAATAGGTAAAGTGGTTATTTGAGAGACCGTTTGCATGAAAAGATATGGCTGTTCTTCAGAGTTTTCTTGTTTGTATAGCGCAACGTAGTAGAGCTTTTACTCAATTGAGATTAAGCTACTGTATATATCGTCATTCTCAAAGCATGTGTTTCCAGCTCCTAAATTCTACAATAAGAATATATGAAAATTTAGCAAACAGTTCTATCTCCAACTCCACAGTAAATATCACACAATTAATGTGTGATGTTGGACCCCGTGGGTGAACTATAAAGTTAACAAGAAGGAAAAATATTTTTACCTGAAGAAACAAAGATCACTCTTGGAATAAAACAAAATTTAATTAGATCCTTTCTTGGATGTAGAAAAACACTTGAATTTCAAGCCAAAGAATATGCATAAATGGAAGAATTTTAAATGAATTAACATATGTTGTCTCAATTTAGCTCACCTGACACATATCAATAATCGGTTTATTGTTTTCCACTCTTGGCACATTCTCTAGCTGATGCTAATTAAGATAAGATTAAAGTAATTTGTAGACAGAGATAGAGACTACTATAATTATTTTAGAATATATTTCTGCAGACACCTGTAATACAAGATTTGTCTTTCTAATTTCATTGCTCCAAGACTGTAGGGGGGAAACCACACATATTTGCTCGGTCAACACGTACAAGGGAGATCTGCCGATATCGAGCTGTTTAAGAGCTTCCGTGTCTGCGCGGGTTTACGCAAGCATGAAAATTTAAGGATTTAATAATTGCATTGTTAGTATTCTAAAATCTTCACACAATTTCTACATTTTTAAATGGCTAAAATACTGGTATTACAAGTTCATTTTCATAATGTGAAGACATAGATAAAACATGGTTTCCATAAGCTGACCCTGCTGCTGCTATTCCATCCAAATGTTGGCTACTGCTTCTTCAATCAACTTGTGCGACTCCTGCTTTTTCGTATGGAATTTCCATTCCTCCCATCTCTATATGTATATCTTTGCTATTATGAAGCCTTCCCAGAAGTCGCAAGATGGATGTAATCTCTTTCCTCCCTAATCTTGCAGCAACGTATCTGAATCTCTCTTTTGGCACTTACCACTTTTTGACTAACATTAGAAAATACTACGGGGGCTGGCCCGGTGGCACAGTGGTTACGTTTACATGTTCCACTTCAGTGACCTGGGGTTCACTGGTTCAGATCCTGGGTGCAGACCTACGCACCGCTTGTCAAACCATGCTGTGGCAGGCATCCCACATATAGAATAGAGGAAGATGGGCACGGATGTTAGCTCAGGGCCAATCTTCAGAAGCAAAAAAGAGGAAGATTGGCAGCAGATGTTAGCTCAGGGCTAATCTTCCTCAAAAGAAAAAAAAAAAGAAAATATTACGGGTATGTCAATACCTCTGATGCACTTTGTTTTCATGTTCATATGTGCATATTTGTACTTGTTTATTTATACCTCAGCTATATCTAAAAAAGTAATTGGCAGAATCTTGCAAAGGATCTGCTGTAACTAGTATAGATATTGCGATTGAGTTAAAATTGGGTTTCTGAAGGAAAACTGATAGATTACATAGCCCTGTCTCCAAAGACAGTCACATTCTGAGATACCGAGGGTTAAGATTTCATATAAATTTTTTTTTTGAGGAAGATTAGCCCTGAGTTAACATCTGCCACCAATCCTCCTCTTTTTGCTGAGGAAGACTGGCCCTGAGCTAATGTCTGTGACCATATTCCTCTACTTTATATGTGGGACACCTACCACAGCATGGCTTGCTAAGCAGGGTGTAGGTCCACACCCAGGGTCTGAACTGGTGAACCCTGGGCCAAGAAAACGGAACTTGTGAACTTAACTGCTGTGCTACCAGGCCAGCCCCAAGATTTCATATAAATTCTGAGGGAACACAATTCAGCCCATACAAGGTTATGTTCACTAATAATTATAGCTCATGTTTAATCACTGCTTACTTTGTGCAAAAAATACTATTCTAAGGACTTATATGTATATCATCTCATTTAATTCTCACAACTACTTATGAGGAAAATACTAACATCAAGCCTATTATAGATCTGGGGAAATTGAAGTCCAGAGGGGCAACTGACTTAACCACTAACAATACGAGTCAGGAATTGAACTCAAGCAATCTGTTCCCAAAGCTGTGCTCATAACCAGAACAACTTACTGCCTCCCGATTACAGCCTACGATGTTGGAACCTCCTTAAGGGTAGGATCTCGATCTCATAATATCATTTATTTTATTCATTTTTGTATTCATTCATCACCCATTCATTCATTAACAAATATACTGAGCACATGTATGACACTTTATAGCAGCTACTTAAAATATATCCCATAAGTTAACAAATAGTAGGTACATAAACTCACAAGCCTTATCTAACATGATAGAACATTGTGTCATAACTCTCCTAGGCTGCAGCCTCAGGTCCTGATTTCAGAGGCAACAACAAATCAAGAGGGCACCTTCTCTTTTCCATCCAAAAATAAAAACACAATGGTAAATAAAATAAACTTGATCCCCAATTTTACAGAAGTTACAATTCAAGGGGGGAAATCGACATCAACCAAAGAAAATAACACTGATGTATGAAATAGTCATAATTGCTCTTAAAACAAATAGGAACAGAGTTATGAGCGCTTCTGACAAAGAAATCTAACCTAGACTGGTGATTCAGGAACATTTTCCCTGATAACGTGCTGCTGTTGTGGAGCTCTACTGCAGAAAGAGTAGCAGCTAATTTCAGTTCAAGGAGGAGGTGGGACTACGGGTTTAACATTTTGTACATATGGATATGACAATATACACAAAAACCACGTGGCCAGTTCAAGACACTTACAGAAAGCTTATGTGGCTGGAGTGCAAAGAGTGAGAGGGAGAATCTTGAAAAATGAGGGAGAATTAGGACTTGAGTGCTATGTTGATCTTTTTTTTTTTAATCTTAAGAGCAGTAGCAGACTGTTGAAGGGTTTCAGTGGTGATGGCATGATCATATTTGCCTTTTTAAAGATCATTCTGATTGTCGAGTGGGCACTAGAATGAGGGAGGGCAGAGTGAACGAGAGAAAACCAGCTAAAAGGCTATTACAGTAGTCCAGGGTGAGACATCGCTAAGGTTTGGACTTTGATGGTGGTAAAAATGAAAAAAAAAGAATGGATTCAAGAGATGATAAGGGATAAAAGTGGCAGGTATAGGTGACAGGTTGGATATAGGTTTTGTAGAAAAGAGATACTTAGAGAGTCTTATATTTCTGGTTTGCATAACTCCATGGATACTGGTGCCACTCAATGAGATAGGAAATTCTGGAAAAGTATCAGGTCAGGAAAGTGAAAGTCATGAATCTGATCTTGGGAACACTGAGTCTGATGTGATTGCGATAGCGGATGGGTGGACTAGGTAATTTGTCTAGATTGGAGGTACAGTCATTGTCGTTGGTCCTACTATGCCCTCTGTGCATTTGATATTACCTGGGAAGAGAGTATAAGGAAATAGCGATAAAGGAAGAGGAACTGGGATTACAGTTTGAAGAACTCAGATATTCAATGGCTGAGATAGAAGAAGAAGTTTGCACAGGAGACGATTAAGAAACGACCAGAAAAATGATCAAGACATCAGGAAAAGTGGTGCTATGGGCATGAAGGTAAGAGAGTAGTGCAGAAAGCAGGAAAATTTCCTCCATGCCAAATGTGGTGGATTGGTCAGGTGAGATCAAGATAAAGGTAAGCTCTATTCAAGATGAGTAGGACGTCTTAGACAAAAATCTCAGCTCACTGCTATAATCTCTACCTCCTCAAGAAAAGGCAGATGTTTAGAATTATAATCAGAATATAAGGACTGGTTCTGCAAAGTAAGTGAGTCATAGAGGCCCAACAAAGTGTTAAACTACTTCCTAATGCCTACAGCCATTGTCAATGGTATACCAACTGTTGCTAGAAGGGCATGAGGTTTGTGAGTCCAAGTAATAGTCAATATTTGGGAATCATGTAAGAAACAGCCATTGTTCTGGATATATACTTACTGTGCCATGCAGTAGTAAGTGTCTTGGAGTACGGAAAAAGGATTCAAATCCAAAAGAACTGAAAAGGGTTGAGTTGGGCGGCAGTAGAAAGGCTACCAGCCAATGGGCTGACGTTGGGATGAAGACATCATTTTAGCATTCAAATGTTGAGTCCTGAATTATTGTTGAAATTCTCTCTTTCCTTGGTTTTCATGTCAACCTTCTTTCTCTATGATCTCCTTAGACTCTGTTTCTTGCTGTTAAGCCTCAGAACTTTATATCTACCACTCTCTGTCCGATATTTCTACCAAAATTTCACAGACACTTAACACTCAATATACTCAACTTAAGCTAATCCTACTGTTCTCTCATTTTCTTTAAATTACTTGCATGATTTGTTGCATTATTAACGGAATATATTCCTGACTGTGAATGCTTGCCCCAGCACCGGCACACTTTAGTTTTTGATCCTGCCAAACAAAATGTCTATTATAATACTGAAAACTGCATTTGGGCAGAAGTTGGTATGAAGATAAGGGGAGGTTGGCTATTTGAAATTTATTAAGAGGATGTGTGAACTTTGATCCTATTTCTTTTATCAGCCTGAAACTATAATCAGCCTCCCTACCTCCTTGGTATGGCTTTTCCTTATTTATGATGTCCTCTGGGCATTTTCACTTTTTATCTCCCCCTTATTGCTTTCATCTCTTACCAGTTACCATTCCCCCATTCCCTCCCAAAATGCTCTCCTTGGTTGCAGACACGGCCTGTACTATCTGTGGAGCCTGATAAGAAACCTCCATATCTGTTAGCAAAAAGGAAAATAGCCCACATGTCTGCTCAGGTCAAAGTGTGTAAGGGCATCAGAACTTTTTATCTCTATTATTGAACATATAAATTAAATTTTGTGGAAATTTTTTCTAGGTCCTCAGAATTGAAGTATTATTCTATTGGCATTAACAAAGATATCAATACCCTTTGTTGAACTGTGTGCCAAAAATAAAGCTGGGACTTTGGGTGAACAGAGAATTTCATAGTCTTTATTTTCTCTTAGGAGTTTCTAAGGAGAATCAATCAGTTAAGTAGCCCATGAAATGAGAGGAGCCACAGGGCTTTCATCTTCATCATGCATGGGTATTTTATTGCTATTTTACTGTAATTTTTTGTTAATCTAATAGATGCTCATTCTTTGAAAAGGTAGAATGGGATAATTACTTTCATTTTCAACAGTGTGAGGAAAATGTAGGAGAATGAGAAATAACTGGGATGCTACCGGCTAAGACTTCATCCCTTGGCAACCACAAGCTGGAGGGGGAGCCATACTTCTCTCCATTGCATGCTATGAAACAAGGAAAAGCATCAGACGCAGAACCTGATTTCTCAACAGCAACACCTAGATTAATGTCACCGTACTTAGTTTTAGAAGTATGGATTGCAGAGAAAACCCTGTGTTCTTTCAAACAAGGACCTCATTATTCAGATCCCTAGGGTCTCTTAGTATTTTTGTCATTTGCACAAAACTAACCTGCCTCCTGTCAATTCTGAAATTCCAATAAACCCCTGTAATTCTGAGTAGGATAGACTAGGAAGCATGGACTGTCAGTTGACTGTTGTCTAGGGTAACAATTGGTACATATAACCAATCAGTAAGTGCCTACCCCGTAAAAGGCTAGTGAAACAGAAAGACTGCCAAGTTAGAAGAACGACTGTACTCTTAGATATTCTTCTTTGATTCATGCACCACATCCTTCCATTTCCATCCTAGTCCATCCTACACCACGCCCAACTAGTGACCATGATGTTATCAAAATAGATTGAGTTTGCGTTCTAAATACCTTCGGTATTCATTCCCTTCTTTTCATCTTCACTGATAGGATTATCTGGCTCTCATCATTTTCAGGTTCTTATTTTTCATCTGAAGTATTTCAAAAGCCTCATAAATGTTTTTCCAAATCTTATTCTGTCCTCGCATAATCTATTCTTCGTACTGCCTTATCAGATTGATCTTTCTAAAGTATAGATTGGATCACTTACTGTTCTTAAAAACTTGTAATAGCTCCACAATGCTTTCAGAATGAAATCCAAACTTGACTTCACGGCCCAGACAATCTTTATGATATTGCAAACTATGTTCTCCAAAGTCACCTCTTATTCCCTTTCTTCTTCTCACTCCCCACCAAACTACTTTTAGTTCATCAAATACATTATTTGGTTTAAAACACTTATAGCTTTGCTCTTTCCTCTACTTGGATAGCTTTGTCTTTCTCCCTTCCATGTTAGTTTCTCTGGCACATTTCTACTCATCATTTCAGATAAAACTCAAATATTACATTCTCAGTGAAGCGCGTGAGACTCCCACAGTTATTCATCGATTTTCTCCTCCACTCCACCGTGGAACATTGCACATGTTATTAAATACTGTAATCATTTTATTTGATTCCCATTTTTCACTCCAGAATTTTCTCAGGAAACCTAGGCACATACCACAAGCAAACCTGGCACATAATCAGTACTCAATAAATTATCCCACCATCATTCAAACTCAATAAATCCCAGTCAGAACTGTCCATCTTCCATCTCACATCCTCCAATCTTCTGTGCTGTCAATGACATTATCACTCTTCTTGTCATTTAGGATTAATTATCTTGGAGTCTGCTCTAACTCAGCCTTCTCCTTAATTTGAGATGTCTCATCAGGAAATACACTCACTCTACAAAACAGAATGCAGAACCTCTAAGATGTCTTTCTCAAAGGATAGTCTCCTGATGGAGTCTCCAACCATGTCTGGGTTTTGCTTTCCCTTGCTTCTGGTACCACAGTGGATAAATTGCAGCCCGACACAGGCAGGGATGCACCGCTTCCTTTTAACAATGTGGCCTGAACATCAGTGTACATCCTTCTGCTGGTTCCATTTAGAGCAGATAAAATAGATTAGAACTTTCAAAAGATACTACAAGCTGCCAACTTTAAAAAACATAATAAACCTAGTAATTAGAAAACATAAACACAGCATGACTTTCACAACACGTATTTCTGATGCTTCCCAACAAATTTGCTGCCCATACCTGTCAGTTCTGTCATATTTTACATTCAGTCTTGAAACAGCTATACCAACCCCAAAGGGTTGGTGTGACTTTGCAGGCAAATTGCTTGAGTTTCTTGAATCTGAGCTCCAGCCTGCTTTTGTGCATAGGGTACCATCCTATCATCTACTATCTAGGAGTTACTGTTAGTTTTTGACAAAGAATGCCTCTTTAGTCCATTCAGATCTTTTTCTACACACTTTATTTCTTATTCACCAGACCCCTGTCCTTCAGGCAACACAAATGGTAAATGTGCTTTATATGAGATCCCACTACTATTCAAACATCACTTCTGCTCACATTTCAAGGATCTAAACTAATCATACGGTTTCCCATTATTTCTAGGGAGCCAGCATTCTGGTCTTCCTGTGTGCTCAGGAGAGAGAGAAGAGCCAAATGTGAGCGGACACTAGGACTTTCCCTGGTTGAACTGATTTGGTTTAGTGGGGTTTAAAATATAGCTTCAGAAACCAACTATTTTAATAATTGTGTTTATTTGGAGAATGTAGTTTGAAATTAAATGTAATTTGAAATGAAAACAACTGACTTATTAAACTCTCATGACTCAATCTTTTGTGGAAAGGACATTGAGTGTATCTTTCTTTCCAATGATAAGTCTTTTAAAGGCAAGGACTTTTGTTATACTCTCATTATATATTTAGAAAAGTTTTCATTGAACATGAAGATGCTCTTTTATTAATTCAGAAAAAATCAATAAAGTTTGAATAAATAACTCCTGACCACATCTGTACTTGAGAAGAATTTCCTACTTCTTAAATATGATATATCCTTTATAAAGCACTCTATTTGCAAATAGAGGAAATGCTTTTAATGTGTGCAGTAAGGTGTTTTTTTTAGCCATATTGGTTATTAAAAATTGGGTCTGATTAACAAAAAATAAAAAAAAATGTTAACTAAGACAGCACTAACATATTTCATCTGCTTTATCTTTTTGGCTGGCTATTCTCCATGAAACTTTAAGGTCTAGTAGTAGCTTTAATGACAGAAAAGGAAAAGAAAAATTCCTTCTCGAGTAAATCCAGTTTTATTCCCCGCAGAAAGTACTACATTTCAGAAGACATTTTCCTGCATAATGTTTCCTTTCCACGTAACTGCAGGGAACAGATCTGTGTGTTGGGTCTATGACTCCACCACGACCCTCACGTTAGTAATAGGAGTTCTCTCCAAAGGCCTAGAAAATCTTAACTTCATCATAACATTAATTTATTCTCTCCGCTTCTGACTCCAAAGTAGAAACCAGAATGTTCACCCAAAACTTGTGTGGCCTCTTCTATTTGCTAGGAGGCTCTGAGAGAGACATGATATCAAGGGAAAAGTTTTTTTTGATCGCTTTGGAATTCTGTCTTCATGGGCAACAGACTGCAGTTGCGCCACCCGAGAAGCACTCCCCAAAGCAATTTTGTTACAACTGAAATGTTCTTTTTTTTTGGGACAAAACATTTTTTGAGTGTGTTTTGAATAGGCTCAGGTCCTGAGATAGTTCAGAAAATATGTGAGGCATCTCCTTTATTTTTTTCTCACCGTATCATATGCATGTAAATTAATACAATTTATTTTATGAGTAAAATTTGAGATAATTTGAAACTATATGGTCTTAGGACATCATGTAAAAATTTTACCTGAAATACCTTGTTCTAAACAAGTATATTAACTCAGCATAATAAGTGGAATATTATTTACTCCACGATTCATTTCCTAAATGGAATACAAGCACCTTCCATCCTGGCAAGAGGTCTAAAAGGCTATTGCTTGGCCTGGAAGTCACTGACTGCGCAGCACAAGGTTTATGTGAATTTGTACCTAATTTATTTTATGGACAAATAATAGTCAATACATTTTTGATTAACTGGCTTAACATATGGTCAAAGTAGGAGGATTAATATATCTATTTTTAAATGCAAAAATTTTATGAATGTGATTTTCAAAAAGAAAACCTAAGTTATTACTAAAGGAAATGCTGTAATAGTTAAGGCAAAATTTTAAAGAGTGACCCAGAATGATTTTATCTTAAGAGAAAAAGTAAAATTCTATAGTAGTGCAAGTGACTATTTATGGAAAGTTTTCTTTTTTTTTCTTTTTTCTTTTTTTTGCCGAGGAAGATTGGCCCTAAGCTAACATGAGTGACCATCTTCCTCTATTTTATATGTGGGACATCTGCCACAGCGTGGCTTGATAAGCGGTACTTAGGTCCGTGCCTGGACTCCAGGCCCACAAACCCCAAGCTTCCAAACTGGAGTGTGTGAACTTAACTGATATGCCACCAGGCCAGCCCCAGAAAGTTTTCATTTTTTAATATATACTGACCCATAGATCTACCTATTGGTACCAGTCAAAAATATTTGAAAGCTTATGATTGGCTTTTTTTCCTATTAAGTACTCCTGGCAAATTATGTTTCAAGTCATTTTTTTAAGTTAAAAGAAGCATATAATTAAATGTCTTCCTAAAAATAAAAAAGAAATCCAAGTTGTTGTTTTCATTAGTATAGATAAAAGAAAATTTTAATGAATTTATCATGTTTTAGCTAATTTTTGACACTACTTTAAAACACAATTCCCATTATGCAAAATTTTTGATAATTTCCTTAGTATTAATGTAACACTTGGGTAAAAGCACTTTACTTAAGGAAAAATGGAGGCAACAGAAGGGCAAAAATGCTCTGAAAGTGTTTCTACAATGTCTAGTTCTTTGAAACTTACCTTACCTCTGCTCTTTATCCCTCCTTTTTTCTCTCTCCTTTTCTCCCAGCTCTTCCTCTTGAATGTGGTCAGCTAACGATAGACCCAAATGTGGACAGACAGAATATAGGCACCAATGATAGCAGGGGTTTTATTGTGCTTTGCAGTTCATAATGTACCTTTACATGCATTATCCCCTTTCATCTTCATAACAACCTGTGAAGAGGTTATTATTCCAATTTCATAAATGAGGAAACAGAGAAACAAGTTAATCTTTCCTAGGGACTAATACTGACTGACTCATTTTCTCCCTCAGGAAGATGAGGGTGGGAGAGTGCTGAGTTGGGGGTTGGAACCTTGATATTCTGGCTCAGAGTACAGTGTCCTACATCAGGAATAGCATTTGAGATCTGCTAAGGACATTACTACTCAGCCAGCTTATCTCAGTATTTCGCAAACTTGAATGTGGAAATATTTTAGGTACAAATATTTTCTAAGAGAATTTTATTTTAGTGAAAAAACAAATGGACCTATTCCGAATGATTTATATGCTAGCCTTACACAAGCACAGTCCTGTGATGTCAGTGTTTTATTTGTATTGCTAGTTACGACTACATGTCACTGATTAGTCCTTTTGTAATGGCTCCAGAGAAATTAAAGTAGAAATAATGTATGATCATTCAATGAAGGCCAAACGGCATTAAGTACATTGCACAAATGAAGGTTTCATCGTAGTTCAGAGAATAACAGAGATGAGAACTGCGGCATCCTCAAGCACAGGATGTGTAGGCAGATAGAACAGAATTGGCAAGGTACCAGTCAGTTCCATATTTACATTGTGAACAGTTATATAATGTCAGGAAAACCTCAATTATTTTTTTAAATCTATGTTTTAAATTTGAATTTCTCTAGTTTTTATTTGTTTTTTAAATAAATTTAGGTGTTATAAATGAATAATACAAGTTTAAACTATTAGTAGATTTATGTTCTGTTGACACACACATACATGATATAAGTAATTTAAGTAATGTCTGAGATAATTCATCATATTGTTATGTAAGTGGAGAAATTGAGATCAAGCAATACTTTGTTCAGGGGAATTTGATAGAAATTGATTAACTTAAAAAAAGAATGTTTCCCGCTTCACAGTCAAGTGTTCTTTCTGATATCAACTTCTTCACCTATACATGAGGGGTTGTGTCTAAAGAGGAAAAGAAGAGTTAAGACCATAGGACAAGCTACTGGCAGAGAGGGAACCGTACTTGAGCCCAAACCCTTGACTCCAATTCAATGACCAATTCAAGGACTATTAGGTTCCTTTCTCAATAAGCAGCGATGCCCTAAGGCACTACATCTATGGAGGTTTTGGCTGTTTACAAGAATTCGGGCAGTCAGCCTCAAGTTAAAGCATGAGCTTTCACTCTATGTTGCTTAAAAGGACCTCTTCTCAGCTTTAGGGACTTCCTCAGGGAAGAGTGTAGGAAAGAAATTAATGAGTCAAGATTCCATTCCCTCCATTTAATCAGAGCAGCTTTACTTTATTTGCTTTGTGTATTGAACTTACATTTAAGATCTCATTTGATAAAAATGTTTTGAAGCTTACTATTGTTTGTAAATTACTGACAGGGCACATCTAGTGGAAATATTTTGTATGAGCTAAATTATCTTAGATTATTCTATCTACCAATGACTCCATGATAAAATCTTTGTTGCATATTTGATATATTGAAGTGCCAATAATCATAGAATTGATAAGAGTGCCTTTTAACTAATGGTTAAAAATAAGGGAAAATTCAATTTGCGTTTGCACGTCAAGTTGTGGGCTAAAAGGAACTAAAGCTGCCTCTTTCTTTTGGTTTTCACATAATCTTGTTTAGACTTACTTTCCTGGGAATTAAACTGGGAAGTCCTGTAGTGAAATAATATTCAGATGGCTTAAAAGTGAGAAAGGAGTAACATGACAGGTTCAGACAGAAAACAATCCAGTGTATTATTATGACGACCATGTGAAAATTACCTGGAACTCTCACTGTTATTGACTATAGTTTCCTCCACCCTGTAGTCAAGGAAACAGTCATATAAAAATAGATTTTCAAATTTTCTGATTATTTTAATAAAAGGCTTCTTCTATTCTCTGCTTTGTTTAGTATAATACAAATGCTCAGTAAAAGTCGTTGGTTATAACCTAATGGAAAAGTGAGAAATAACTACTGACTTCATTAATCTCTTTAATACTTTATTAAAATAAAATATAGAAAAACAAAGGAGAGGGCATACTTAGAATACATATATTATCATTACATATAACTAGACCATGTAATATTTTTGCATATCATTTTCACTAATTTTTGCAATAGTATGCAATTATTCTAAAAAAGCAATGAAATAAGCCAAACCTAAATTAATTGAAACAAGTATTCTTTCTAAGAAAGATTAGTGGGCTATATAACACTATTTGATTCATATATCATTTCTCTACCTAGGCAGTTATTTTTAGGATTTTCCTGCCAGAAGTTCCTGAAACCCCATACAACTCAGCAATTTGCTGATATTCAAAATCATCTGATAGGAACTTCACATTTAGGTGGACTTCAGGTGGCAGTGCTATTTATTATCATGATATGAGCCTTTAAGGAAATGTCATTAAGATGCAAACAAAGTCTACGCACATCTGGTCTATTCACTACATATATTTTTAATTTTTATATTGATCTCATTAGCTGTGTATACTAGGAGATTGTATTCTTATTTCAACAAGATTTACTACTCATCATTAAATCAGAATATAAAAAATGTAGCTGGACAAATATCTCTGTAGTGTTTACTAGCAATCAGTGATAAAATTAAATTTCAACAAAATTACAATTATTTATCAACTTTCTGTTGCACATGGATTCACAGATTGAATAAAGTCTATCTGAAATATCAGAAATATATATCAAGAACAAAGAAATGTTTTCTCTTCCGTGTTATTGAAATTCTGACATGGTCAATTACACAAATAATATTCTTTTTAAAAAATCGAGATACTAATGGAGAGGATCATCAGGTCAGCTATTTGTGACCACTTTTGCCAATCAGTCGGTGGACACGAGAGGGTCACAAAACAATTCTCATGGTTAGCATAATTCGTGGATCTTCATCTAAAGAGATTTTTCTCTGGTTCTAAGTGAGTTGTTGAGGTCTCTGTCTGGTGCCCTTGCAATGCCAACATGTTCCTACCATTTCTTTTCCATTTAGAGTATTCATTCCCAGGATATGCCTCTGGGATCTGTCATTGGCAGTAATGGTAGCTGCTGGTCTGGTGGGCAGTTGATCACGCTGGTGCCATTGTAGATTCTCCTCCATTCTATCCATTCTGATCATCATCACTTCTGCATGAGTCAGTGCTCTCCCCTGCCTGTTGTACTCTATCACTTGTTGAGGCAACACAGCACAGGGATTAAGAGCAAGGAGATCAAACATATCTAGGATTAAATTTACCCCATCATTTGCCTTTGACTTTAGGCAAGTTATATAACCTCTCCCAAGGCTAAAAATTTGGATATTAATATATATCTCAAAAGATTAAAAAAATTAAATGAAGTAATATATAATAATATTATGACCTTGTCTGGCACATACTAAATGCTACATACATGGTGGTTATGATTATTATGAATGCCAAAATCATATGTTAACTTGAGAAGTCGACTTCCTCTTACTTCTTAAATAAAAGCATTCTCAATTTTCTCTTCATCAAAGCTTCTCTTTCTAGGCCCCTTGGAAATAAGTCTGAAGGGAGCTGGACCAGAACACAATCCAAGACAATTGTTTCTCTGCTCTAATCCTTGCCATTGTCTCAACACCGTGATTCTCTCTGTACACTAATGAACGTCTTCCCCATCAAGTGCAAACAGTGACTTAAGAAAAGCCTGTCAGCCTAAGAAGTTTTACTTATCGTTCCACCTTTTCGCCTCCTCAGTCCTTCATGGAGGTAGTTCCCAATTTATCTTGACTGCTATGGAGTGAATTGAGTCTCCCCAAAATTCATATGTTGAGGCAGTCACCCCGATGTGACTGTATTTGGAGACAGGGCCTAGAAGGAGGTAAAGTTGATTAAGGTCATAAGGGTGATGCCCTAATCCATTAGAAGAAGGGGAATCCTTACAAGAAGGGGAGAAGACTGGGGAACTTTCTGTCTTTGCCCTGTGAGGACACAGTGAGAAGGTGGCCAGGAAGACAGCTCTTACCAGGAACTGAAATAGCAGGCACCTTGATCTTAGACTTGCCAGCCTCTAGACCTGTAAGAAGATAACCTTCTGTTGTTTAAGCCTCTCAGCTTATGGTCCTTTGTCACAGCAGCCCAAGGAGACTATGACATTGACCAAATATCTCAATGGAAAGGCATTACCGTTTTTCATTTAGCTTTGCTTATGCGGCCAAAGCCCCACTATATATACAATGGGTCAGGTAGCAAATCCAGGTCACATATCATACCTTTAACTCTACCAAATTATTTTCTCATCTACCCCAAAGCCATAGATGAATCCAGGTTTATTTAACTGAAAATATTTCCTACCTTTCATATCTCCTTCCAGCATCTCTTCACTCCTGACCATCCTGTAATCTCCTGCCAGCCTGAATTTTCCTAAAATATGATTTCCATTAGTTATTACATTACCTCTCGTGAATCCTTAGCGTAGCGTGGATCATTCTTGGATTCTTCATTCTGGCACACAAAGTCTGCCCTCAAATTGCCCTCCATAAATAGCTAGCCTTATTTATGATGTTTTACCCTATACAGTTGTCTCATAAGGCTGATGGCCTCACCTTTAAATAATATTTATTCTCATAATGTCACTCTGAAGATCAAATGAGATATTGCATGTAGAACATTCATTACTCGTGTTTGGGATATAAGAAGTATTCAGTTAAATGTTATTTTGATTATTCATACTGACCCCCATACCTGTATTATTGTTTTCTAATTATAATAGACATTTCTTGACAATATGTACTAAAATTTAGTTTTAATTTTAATCCTGTCAAAGGGGAGGTAATTGTTAGCTACTTTTGCCTTCCCATTGTGTACATCAGGAAACTGAGCTAACGAAAGGTTATGTAACTTGCCCAAAGTCACAGAGAACGGATAGCAAAGCAAAAGTGTGAGCCCAAGCAGTGTGGTTCCAGAGTCTGCATGCTTAATTACTGCTTATACTGCCTCCTTCTTTTATATCCACTTATTTGATGTGCTCTGTCACATTTTTCTGGGATATTCCTGAATATGCTGCCTTCTCTTTCTTACAAAACCAAATTTTATATTTTCTTCAATGTTAGTTCCAAACTTATCTCTTTCATCATATCTCAACACACTGGGTTTTCTCATTTGCCTTATACAGCATCTGAACCCTAGCACCACGCAGCATTTACCTATATATCACATTCTTACAAATATATAAGCAAACATTCCTCAATGTGAATGTAAACTCCTAGTGGCATGGACCATTTTATGAGTTTAAAGTTCCTGAAAGGCTTAACCATAAAAAAAAAGTTCAACTGGAGTGCATTAAAATGAAGAATTTCTGTTTATCAATAAGTATCATTAAGAGAATAGATAAGAGAAGCCACAGTGTGGGAGAAAATATATATACATATATATCTGTATATATGTATACATATACATATACAAATATGCAAATACCTGTATATATGCACACAAATACACTTACAATTTATAAAAAGCCATATCTGGAATATATAAGAACTATACAAACCGATAAGGAACAACCAAACAACTTGATAGTAAATTGAGCAAGAGATTTCTCCTTCACAAAAGAAGATATCATATTGGCCAATAAAAATATAAAAGCTGATCAACTTCGTTAGCAGGAAAATGCAAATTAAAACCACAATGAAATAGCACCACATACCTGTCATAATGGTCAAAATTTTAAAAACTGATAAAACTAAATATTGCTGAGGATATGGAACAACGAGGACTCTCAAAATCTTCTGGAAACAATTTTATTTCTAGGTTTGTGTATATTATATATATATATTTTTTTTACATATATATGTGTGTGAAGCCATCCAATCAAAATATTGCATGCAGATAAAGCTAAAAAGACATATACAGGAATATTCCTAGCAGCATTATTCGTAATTAACACCAAGTTAAAAGCAACCCAAACGTTCGTTAATAGTAGAATGGATAAATAATTTGCAGTATATTCAAACCACATACATTCATAAAGGAATGAAATGAATGAACTACAGGTGGGTGCAACAAGCAGAATAAATTTTGCATATATAATATGGAGTAAAAAAAGCCAGAGGCAAAAGAATATATACTGTATGATTCTATTGATACAAACTAGATTTTAAAGCAGATTAAATCAATCTATTGTGTTGAGAGTCAAGATGCCGCTTCCCTTGGGTGAGGAGAGTGGGTATTGGCGACGGGATGCAACGGTGTCTTCTGGGGTCCTGGCGGGATTATTTTTCTTGACTTGGGTGGTGTTTACCTGGGGGTTTGCTCCGTGAGCTGTGCATTTATGCATTGTGTGCTTCTATATATGTATATTTAACTGAAAATAGTTCAAAACTAGTACAAAAATAAAATCCAGGTCATGGAGATATAAAACAAAACTTACAACTCCAGAATGGCATGTGATACGGAAAAAACTGAGTCGATAGAGAAAGAAGCAAACTCTAAGAAATTCTCAGATGCGTACCTTTACCTGCCGGCAGGAATAGAGTCCTATCATGACAGCATGTTTTGTGTTTAAAAATAAAATAATTTAATTATAATTTGGGATTCAAGTACTGATCTGTATTAACCAAGGCTTGGAAAATAGTTAGTCATAAGGGAGAAATTCAAAATATTCTACTTGGAAAATTCTTCATCCTACATGCGGATGTGTACCATGTGAGTGTGCAAATGAGGGGAGGTCAAAATGGCTACTAAGTTGTTTACTGGTTATTATAGACTGAAGGATGCTTCTGAGACACATGAAGAACATTGCAGCAGAACTGTCAAACATATTATCTATAATGAATTATTTGGGAAGATAAAATAAACAACAAGCAAAAAAACCTGTTTGTATTTAAATAGATAGAAAGTTAAAAAATAAAATAAAAAGACCCTAAGAGTGGAAAAAAGGGTAGTGGTTTTCGTGAGACCAGAAAGAATTAAACACAATAACCATTACCATAACAAAAAGCAACCCAAACAAAGTGCAAAAGAATAGCGGGCAGACTAAAGCAGGTATCTGTGAAGACAGTGACTGCTGTAGGTGAGGATAGACTCTCGAGAAATGCAAAGATATTCAGTCTTACTAAAAATAAAAATACCTCATTTACTCTCGACTGACAAGTCCCACATAAAACAGAATAACACAACCAGTAAACGAGAGACAAAAATCTTTAACCCAAAGAAATGAAAACAAAGTTGGTATGGTTATGTCATTTTGTATAAAATTAACCTCAGGACAAATAATTAAAAGGAACTAAGAAAGTACTTTTAATTGAGTATGACAGGCAATGCCCAAAGAAGATGGAGCAGTTACAAACTTTATGCACAGACCGATATCCCTTCAATGAGTATACAGAACAACTGCTAGAAATCAACTCAAAAAACAACGTTAAAGAAACAGAATTAATGTGAGAGACTTTAACATTTCTGTTAGTTTTTTAAACAAAAAAGCAAAAATATAGTATTTGAATAGTATAGTTAATAAGGCTGAATGAATGGATATAAGATAAAGAATATGGGAGAAACACATGAAAAATCAAATATCACTGAGGATATCAAAGTGCAATCAACTCTTCCTCCTCTGCTGAGAAGCAACATCTGAGAGAGCTGAGAAGTGAATTTTCACAGAGCTTTCTGGCACACAATCTACTTAAAATTCTTTTACTATTTGGAACAAAGACATACAAGAAAAAAATTATAGGTGAATCTTCTGGATGGGTGGATATTAACAATACATTTGAAAACAATTCGGCACTCTGTAAAGAGTTTTATCAGTTTTATTCAAGGAAGTCTACTAAGGCAATACATCAACACAAATAAAATCCACACTCCTTTGTCATAAAAAAATA
Organism: Equus caballus; assembly: GCF_041296265.1. Lineage (NCBI taxonomy): Eukaryota > Metazoa > Chordata > Mammalia > Perissodactyla > Equidae > Equus > Equus caballus. The sequence continues at coordinate 55,550,935 of NC_091703.1, read as the reverse complement.
CTTATTGAATTATAAAAAGTCAACTGGATAAAATCTGCTTATAAAAAACATAAGCAAGAATCATGCTCAATCGTAAAATTTTAGTCACACTTTTAATTAAATTAAAAAATAGGACACAGGCGTCAATTAAAATCACTTCATCTAACATAGTATTATGTGCCATAGCTAGTGAAATGAACAAGAAAAATGAAAATCTTTGAGATCTAAGGCTAGGCAGAGAGTTCTTAGACATGACACTAAAAGTACGATCCACAGAATGAAAAAAAATCATAAATTGGACTTCATCAAAAGTCAAAATGTTTGCTCTGCCAAAGACTCAAGTGCAGACCGGGAAAAAATATTTTCAAACAACCAATCCAACAAAGGATGAGTATCTATCAAAATTCGACAGTAAAAACAATGGAATTAGAAAATCAGCAAGAGATGTAAAGAGACCTTTCAATGACGAGGCAGTACAGATATATAGATGACAAACAGAGACCTGGAAATATGTTCAACATCACTTGCAATTAGGAAAATGCAAGTTAAAACCAAATGAATATCCTTGCACAACTGTCAGAGTGGCTAAAATAAAAGGCAGGGAGCACACAATATGCTGGTGAGGATGTGGCGAAAGTGGAGCCCTCGTACATTGCAGTGGAACACGGTATGGCCACTCTGAAAAACCAGTTTGGCAGTTTTTTAAATAACTCAACATGCTACGCCCACACAATTCAGTAATTGCATTCCTTGGCATTTATTCCAAAAAAACAAAGACTTAAGTTTGCAGAAACATATAAACACAAATTTACAGCAGCTTTGTTTGTAATTATAATAGCCCCAAACTCGAAACACCCATATGTCCTTCAACGGGTGATGTGTTAAACCGTGGTACATTCTTACCATAGAATACTACTCAACAATTAAAAAAAAAACTATTGATACATACAACAGCCTGGATGAATCTCCAGAGAATTATGCTGCATGAAAAAAAGCCAGTTCCAAAAAGTTACACACTGTATGAATCAAAATTTAGATAACCATTTTGAAATGAAGACTAGATTAGTTGCCAGAGATAAGCAAGTTGTGGGGACCAGAGGAGAGTGGATGTAACTTTAAAGGGCAACATGAGAGATCCCTGTACTGATGGAAAAGTTCTGTATCTTGACTGTATTCATGTCAATATCCTGGTTGTGTTATTGTGCTATAGTTTCGTAAGATGTTACATTGGGAGAAAGTGGGTAAAGTGTTTACGAGATTTCTCTGTATTACATCTTACAACTATATGTGAATCTAGAATTATCCAAAAATAAAAAGTTTACTTAAAAGATATGAGAAGAAAGATCTCATTTATATTAACAACATAAAAATATGATACTTTAAAAGTTTAGAATAACTCTATCAAAATATCTGCCAGATTTTTATGCAAAACAATCGAAATATGTCGAAGGTTACAAAATAAAATTGAGTAAATGAATCGGAAGTTTCAGTATTGTAAAAGTTCTTCCAAAATTAAACTATAAAGTGTGTAAATGAATCAATATGTCAACAGGCTTTTGTTGGGAGGAAGAGGAGGTTATAATGAGCTGGGAGTAAAATTCATTAAGAAGAGCCAAAGCCAAAACAATTTGGAAAAGGAAACAGGTGGGAGGAGTTAAACTATCAGTCAATAGCCTCCTATTATACAGCTATAATAATGAACGTGGTGTGGTACCGAAAACAGAATAGCTAAATGAGGTACCACTGTCCCCAGTGATGGACTACAATCCCCACTGATGCCACGGATTCTTTCTCGTATTCTCAAGTTTTGAAAGCTTGGTAATTGACAAAACTGAGTAATGGATAGACTATTTAAAAAATGGTACTAAGAAAATAGGTCATCTGTAGGGAAAAATTAGATTCCAACATCACACCATGCCAAACAAAATCAACTCTATGTGGAACAAAGGCTTAAACATAAAAAGCAAAACTTTGAAATTTTGAAAAGAATTTATAAAAAGCTTATGACCTTGAGGCAGTAAAGAGTTTCTTAAACACGACATATTAAGTACACCATATTTTTTAAAAAGATAATTACATAATTTAAAAATGAAAATTTGAAATAGTTACAGCTAATGTTCTAGATATCCCAAACAAGTATAAAAATAAGCATTATATTTAGGAAATATGCAGAACTCCAAAAATTCAGCAAGAAAAAGAGACAGTCCAGTAAGAAAATGCAGGCAAAAGATATGAGCAGACAATTCAGAAAGGGGAAATATGAATGGGCATTAACATACTGGTATATGAAATATATTAATATATAAAAATATAAGGGAAATACAAATAAAAGCAATATTAAAATACCATTATGTACCCATCACTTTAGCAAAAATTAAATGGTTTTACATACCAGTCTTCGTGAGGATGTGGAGAAATTAGGACTCTCAAATACTGCTGGTGGGCTCTGAATTGGTACAAGCACTTTGAAGAGGTATCTCGTAAATTTGCATATTTGTAAACCCCACATGTATATACTTTAGGGAGCTGCTCCCACAAGTTCGTCTGAAGAGTCTGGTAGCATTGCTTACCTGCCCTAGGTTGGAAACAACCTGAATATCCATTAGTAGGAAAACAAGTAAATAAATTGTAATATGTTCAGACTAAAGATTACCATGACAGCTAAAAAAAAATGAGTTAAAGCTACATTGATGAGAATTGACAAATTGCAAACAGATAATTTTGAGTGAAAAAGAACTTGTATTATTCTTCTATTAAAGTTCTAAAGCATGCAAACCATTGTTCAAATATTACTATATTTGGTTTATAGGAATATTCATATAGAATACATTTATAAAAGTGTGCATGGAAATGACAAATTTTAAACATAGGATAGCGGCTTTGTCTACACAGATAAGGAGGGAGGACACTGAATTGGAAATGTGTATGCAGTGGGCTTCAAGTGAATCTTTAATGCTTCTTTTAAAATTAAAATATGTGAAACAAATTTGACAAACATTTAACAAGTATCAAAACTAGTTGGTAGGTGTATGTATATTTATTATATTATTATTCACACTTTTCCGTGCTTTGCCATGATCATAATAAAAAAGTTAAAATGCTTAACAAGCAATGTGATAAAATAGTGAAAAAAAAACCCTAAAAAGAACTAAGTTCTTTTATTACAAGCTGTACATTCTATTTTTAAAAGTAATTTTAAAAAATGTCTATTGTTTTTATGCTTCTCCGAATTCATTACCAACCTAAGCAATTGAAAACGAGATTGCATATGGAATTTTTTTAGATGTCTTCTTGAGTAATGTGATATCACAGGGCATTTCAAATCAATGTAACCAAATGTTTTAATTTTTAAATTATAAAAACAACTATTCACTTTGTGGTTGGGTGCATGACTGAATACACCCTGACAGAATTGTCTATACTTTGTCTGAATGAAATAGCCGTCATTGGCATACAAATAACCATAATAGAATACTTAGAATCGCTTAATTATATTAGACTCTACTGATTTATTTTAATGCTTGCTTTCCACTTTTTCTAACTAGGGAAATAATATTAACAACGTATCTCCAGATAATGGTTATTTTGAAAATAAGACAATTTAATTATGTTAAATGTTTGTCTTTTATAAAGTAATTCTCAATAAAATGTATACAGAATTGTTTCAGATAAAAGCTCATTTTTATAATCATATTAATACTTTATACAATACCTGCCAATAAATATTGATGTTAATAAATACTTAGTGCTTCATAAATACTTGACAAAAATCGAAGTTTGTTTTTTTTTTTTTTTACTTTAGCTATTAGGTATGTGGTTTGATCTACATAGCTAATGATATTGAATATCTTTTCGCGTGCTTATCTGCTTATCTACCATCCATTTCTCCTTTTTTGTCAAATGAGTTTCTGTTCATTTTTAAATTACACATATATATATTTTACCATTGAGTTTTGAGAGTTCTTTATATATTCTAATACAAGACTTTCGGTTCACAAACTCGCCCTGGTACACAGAGGGCAGGGAGAGACCGAAGAAAGAAGCGGACCGCTCCAGATTGGTAGGCGGCAGGTTTAATAAGCAAGGGAATTTTTATAGGGAGCTTATCTTGGGCACCTCAAGATGAGTACAGCTCAACACCCAACTGCCACAATCTGAAAGGTTTGTGTAGTGGCCTTACCTTGGTTCAGTCAGCTGTGCCACCCAGATGGCCTCAACAACACATTGTTCTCTCAAGGCCGCGTCCTTGAAACGACTTCCGTAGTGGGAAGGATGGGCAGAACATACATTCCAAGGACAAGGGAGAGGGTGAGGGGCCTTGTGTGCCCAGGTCCAGCTCTCGCTTCAACTGGAGCTCACGTCCCCTCGATGACCTCCTCCAACAAAGACCTGTGTCAGGTATATTATCTGCAAATATTTTCTCCCAGTGTGTAGCTTGTCTTTTCATCCTGTTAATGAGGGTCTTTTAAATATCAAAAGTTTTTAATTTTAATGAAGTCTAATATACCAATTTTTCCTTTTATGGATTGTGATTTTAGGGTCAAATGTAAGAACTCTTTTCTCCCTAGATCCCTCAAATTTTCTTCTATGTTTTTTTCTAGAGGTTTTATAGTTTTGAATTTTACATTAAGTTCGTGATCCATTTTGAGTTAATTTTTTTAGAAGCTGTGAGATTTAGGTCAATTCCATTTTTTGCCTATTAATGTTCAATTATTCAACACCATTTATTGAAAATGCCATCCTTCCTCCATTAGATTGCTATCAAATCACCAAAATAATGATCTCACGTTGGTCAATCCATGGGGATCTTTTGGTTTTCCTCTTCCCTTTCAACTGCCGTTGACATGATACATCTTGTTTTTCCTGAAATGCTCTATTCCTCTTTCTTCCATCACTACTATCATCCTTTGCAGATTTTACTGACATCATGGACTACTCTTTCAACCTCTCTTTCCAGTTCCTCCTCCTTTACTTGTCCTTTAGATATTTGAGTCTCTCCCTCTCTACGTGTTTTAACTCGTGGCTTCAATTACCCTCTGTGCACTGATGCTGTGGAAAAATTTTACTTCTTACAACCCTGCCTGGCTCGTTATGCCCTATTCACAGTCTTATTGTATCTTGAAGACGACAAGCTCACTCTTGCCTCTCTGGCCTTGCGCTTGCTGTTCCATCTGCCTGGAGTGTACTTTTGGCAGAGTCCTGTGTCTCGCTGCCTCACTTCATTCAGATGTTCTCTAAATAACCACCTTCTCACCAGGGCCTTCTCAACTAGCTCTTTGATAACAGCATCACCAACACACCTTCAACCTCGTTGCTCTTTTTCATTTGTATTTCTCCACAGCAGTTTTCTCTAACTCATATTTTACAACAGATTTGTTTATTTGTCTGCCTGGAATGTAAACCCCATGATGGGAAAGAGACTGCTGCCTTGTTCACTACTGTGTTCCCAACGCATGGCACACAGTAGGTCCTCAAAATCTATTCGTTGAATAAATACTTGTAGCAAAGTGGACAAATATGTGCATTGACACCTGTAGACAGATCCTGGATCTGTTTCATGCCTACGTTAACTTGGGTAAGTGATCTGTTTTCATAGTTCACATGTGCAACTGAATTGCCACGAGGAATCAATGAAATGACTCTTGTAAAAGCCCCAAGCAGAATGCCTAGTACCAGCAGGCGCATAATCTTCTTTTCATTTTTTTCCTTCTCACTGAATAAACATTCTTCCCTTCCTTCTGTTAACACTGATTCCCAGAAAGATAAAAACATCTCAGCTCTTATTAATAGTGTAGTACGGCTCTATCGACTACACATTTTTATTTAATGTTCTTTGTAAGCCTCTTAATGTTGTCAGTCTGTGCAATATGAGGGTGGAAAGAGCTCTCTCTCTGAAATAATTCCTCTTCTTAATTATCCTAATCCTTCCTTTTTAGGGCATTTGTAGAGTACTCCAGGTATTGATTCTGGCATGTCGAGTAAAGAACAAGTCTTCAGGCATATAATCCGCATCCTTTAGAATTTTATAAGATTAAACCAACATATTTTTTCATCCTTCATCTTCTGAGATGGAAGCTTTCTGATCCTTTTAGCCCCTTTCACTCATATATTTGTCCTTCTCAGGAAACTACCTTTTTTTCTGCTTTGAAATATCTTTCTGGTGTTGTGACTAGAGCTTCATAGAACTTTTTTCGGTATGAAAGCATTTGCTTTTATCTCAACTATTCTCAAATGGAGGTGGGTGGAAGTGAGGGTGTATCAGAAGCAGCAGGGGATGGTTTTAAATTTTTTAATTTTTGTAAATCTAACCTCTTTCTATTCCCCCTTACCTGTTCCTCCTCTTTGAGAAGGCCTATTTTTGGAAAAAAAAGAATGCTTTTTTCTTTTCTTTCTTTCTGCTAGATTATTTCCACATCCCTTATCTGACAAAGAGTTGTGGATGGCCTTTGAGCCCAAGCAGGCTATTGCTCCATTATTGTTCAAGTCACTTTCTCCAGATGATAATGGGGGGCTCAGGGCTTTCATCAAACGCATATGGTTTGGATTATGTTCCTCACTGTAGAATTATCTGCTATTTTTCTGCCCTACTCACAACCACATAATATCTCTACACTGGAGAAATAGATATCAGGGCCAAGCTTGTAGGTACTGCCAGATTAATCTCTCTAATGTTTGCAAATGCTGTAGTTTGGTTAACTGAACACCATGGTTAAATAGCTTCAGTGCCTCTCCATTTATTCTAGTTCGAATGCAAATTGGTAGGCTTATATTCAAGACCTTCCACAACTAATTTCAGATTCACCTGGCCAATCTTATGTCCTTGTATTCTGCTCCATGTTATTGTGTGCTCTCGCTAAATAAAATTAGTATTTGTTCATGAACAACACCATGTCTTTTTCTAAAGCTTCACATGTGTTTTGCTAAACATCTGTATTATTTTCCTTCACCCTTACTTGTTAGGGTCTTCTCTATCCTTCAAGGCTCAACCCAAATTCTACCACCTCCGAAGACTTCTACTTATTTTAATCTACTTCACTACCTTGTATATACCTTGTATAATTCTCTTCTCATAATTTATGGCCCATATTTTATGTTCTTAGATAGCTTCTACATTCAATTTTAAGTTTCTTGGGAAAATAGATGTATGGTAGTTGTGTGGTAGATATTTGTTGAATGAAAAACTGAAATAACACTTAGATTTGGAATTCATTGAGTCAAAGAAAGTAAGAAGGGAAATAAAATAATCAAGAAGTGGCTTGATAACCACTTTTGATTTAGCAACCAATTTGACATTCTGTTAATTGGTCATCATGCTTACAGCTAATGGGCACATGGTAGGGTTGGTTCGATGTCCAACAGTCTGAGCAGGAATCCCCATCTGCATAACCTTTACAAGAGGAAATATGTTCTTTAAGCATGGCCAGCAATTTTGTCATATTTCTTCACTCCCATGACTGCTACTTTCCACTTCCTTTAATATTTTCATGCGGAAACACAGCTCTCCATACCTTGTCACCTAGTGTTTCAATAAGTAACTTTTAATATGTTCTATTAACAGTAATTTATGGACTAGGTCATATCACAAGTGTTTCCGAGAGACTGTAATCCTTCCTGTTAGTAGAATAAAGTCAATAGAAATATTAATATCATAATCTTTCATTCTAGCAGCTTCTCATTTTGGTATTGTTAAAGCTTTTCACAGAAATTGAAAGTTATTTCAAGAAAAGTAGGGAAATTCTGATGATCAGAGAGGATATTAAAATAAAATATCCTAACAGGGACAGTTTTGCTATTGTTAATGAAAAATAAAACATGAAATGGGAGGGTGGCATTTCCTAAAGACAGAGGCATCTTAGTATAAAAACTCTCCTTAAATGTATAGCACCTTATAGTGTCTAAAGCACTTTCACTACCATTATTTCATTTGATTCTTGAGAAATCCTAGAAGGCAGGTAGGAAAATTATTGTCCTCACCTTGCAGCTGAAGAAACAGAAGTTACCAGAGGCTTAATTACTTTTCAAATGCCACATGGTGACGTAGTGACAGATCATATTTGGTAGGAAGAATTACTTATGGATTCCTACCAAACATTAAAAGTACCACTTGCAGGCCTCCAAGCTGACTGCTTCTTCTTCATGCACTCTCCTTAGCTATAACACTGAGGAATTCTCTTCTCTTCGTCTGGCTGGCTACCCAATAAGCTCTGTGTTAGACAGAACTTCCAGGGATCTGCAGATATTCCCACCCCAAGGAATTGGTTGGGTAGCCATTCTCAGAGGAATGAAAACTGCCACTCTCTCGTAACATCACTCGAAGAGCAGCTATAGATTCTTATAACCCATACCCCAGTTCTACAGACCTGTCATTCACGCTTGGTCATCCCTTCAGGGGACAGGCATGGGATAGCGTTCTCTTTTGTGTTGATAATGTATAATAATATATTCAGTGAATTATTTATTGAGTGAAAAATCCAATAGCTTCTAATCACCTCAAAGTCTAGATTTGGAAATATATATTCATTTGTTGCATCAATTTCATTAAGAGTCTCGGATATTAGTCCCAGCCCTGCCATCTACTTCTCTGGGCTTCATTTTTCTCATGTCTAAAGTGAGGAGTTTGACTCTTCCAATAATTATGGAACTTCGTTTTTTCTAAAAGTTTTAGAAACGTTATATCATGGGTTATTCATAATAATTCTATGAGGTAGATGAAATTTATTATAAATTACACTTGACAAAATAGAAAAATTAAACTTAAGAGAGGTTGCATGGCTACCCAAGGTCATATAACTAATAAATCAAGACCCAAGGCCAAACCATAGATTTCTAAGATACGTTTATAACTCTAAAAATCTCGAATCTATTCAGCTCTGCAATTTTTCATCAGTGTAACTATATAAAACATGACACCTTCTTCTATCCTCTTTAGAAACATTGGTTAATAAAAAGGAAACAGGCTACAGCTTATTAACTGAACACACTAATGTACTGAACCAAAGATTTTCCATTTTCTTCACATAATATCCTTGAAGCATGCTTTCAATTTCATATGCAATTGTCTGGCAGCAACTGGACAAATCAGGTAAGTTCCCTTAGAACTGAGTAAAACATTCTGGTACAGAAGAATAACTGGATGCAACTGGGGAAGGACTGGTCTTAATGAATTTGAGATAAAACTCTGAACGTGTCTTTGCAGGTCTTCACTAATAATCCTCACTTTGAAAAGTAATTACTTGTCCTCAAAGGAATGAGCCTACATTGTAAAAAAACCCTCTGGGTCAAGAATCTCTTATGTTAATACTTGTTTAAACAATTTTACAAATAAGCATTATTTGCTCAGTGTCATATAATCCTCTCCTGAGGTTACTCTTCATTATGAGTAGCATGTTGGGATTGGTTAATGGGCTGATATTAAGATAGCTAGTGAATCTAAGGCTGAGGAAGCTTGCCAATACGTGTGTTCTGATTTAAGGCATTGGGAATCAGAAGGCTTGTGGTTTAGCAAATGGTCTGTCAGCAGCTGCCTGGGCAAAATGCTGCAGCTCATTTTGTTGGTGTGTTTGAAGGGCAAGTGTCCATAACTGATTAGAAATCCCTTCCTGACAATCAAAGATGAAAGTCTATAGATTATATGAATATAGACATTCAGAAATTGCTGAAGGAGGTTCCCTCTGAATTTGAGACATCTCAGTAGGGGAGAGTAATGGAGGCTTAGTCACAGGCATACATGCTGGTTTGTGTTATGGAAAAAGAACCTCAGCCTTCAATACACGCATTGAAAGCCAGCCACAATCGCCCTACTCAGCCTGTGAAAAGCAGAGTTTTGATTCAAGAGAGGTGAAGACACTTTTTAAGGAGTTTAATGCAGTTGCTATTTTCTACTAGTGTGCCATGTTCAATTTTAAACTGAGAGGAAAGGGGAGAAAGGAATATTGTCTGGTGGATTGATAACCCACAATAGTTGCATTTACTCACAAACGAAGTAATAACAGGACACTGTCATCTACACGTAAAATTTACTCATTCCTAAAATTTGAGGTGTAGAAAATCCTGTGATGAAAATATCTGACAAATTTCAATTCAAGGCAAAGATAGATAGAAAATAAGGACATTCAACAACGGATAGTCATTTTCCCTGAAAAATATTTAGAATAAGTGACTCTGACCTAAAAATGATGTCCTTTAAAAATTTCCAATTCTAAATTTCCATAACACTTAAGAGGAAAATAAGTTTAGTTTTCCTAAATTTATGAAAGTACTGACATTAACATGGAGGCGTATTCTACAAATGCTGCTCTTTTTTAAAAGGCAGACATTTGCAATGTGTTGCTTTGCAAGAATCTTCGGGCTAAAACTCAATGAAATTGGCACCTCTCCCTCATTCCTTTAGAAGCAGGTGAGAAAGCCAAGCTGCAACGCTTCATCTCTCTCTGTCTTGGCTCCAAACTCCAGAAATAATCATCAAAACCACACCCAGATCACTTGTTCAGTCATGCAGAGAAGAACTTGAAAACAGAAAAGTTGGCTCCTACATTTTGCTTGAATGACCCAGAGCGTGGATTTCCAAATTCCCACTGAAGTATATCATGTTCATGTGAACTTCAAGTCTCCCAGGTTAGGTGGGGCAAACCTCCCCAAGACTGAATTTGAAGTTTTGATCTTTCCTTCTCAATAACAAAACGGATTTCTTTTTTTTTTTTCAGTAACACCAAGAAAGCCCAGGTAGAGGAGGTGTGGCAATTTAGATTATGACTCCTCAGAGAAATTCACTCAGCTGCAGAGATCCTTCCCAATTATATCACTGTCCTCCACACCTTCATGCTTAGGCAAGGCACTATTGAATTGATGGAAATAGCTTTAAATCCTTAACCATCAAGTGGCGTCTATTGAACTATTATCATTCTTCTAAAAGTCATGTTCTGATATTCTAGACTGACCTTTGGGGGAGCTGGTAAAAGAGAGGCACTTTCTCCCTTCGCACCTTGTCTCACCTGAGGGACAGGAATAGTGGTAAATATTTCTTTACCCGTGTCTCAGATCATGTAGATATTTGGATAAGTAATAAGACAAAGAAGTCATCATAGTAGAAGGCAGTAAAGTCAACAATATGACTAAGTAAGACCATGCCAAACTTAGGGGTAGATATTGCTGTTAAAGCTTTTCAGTGCAACTTATTACTAGCTGTGTGGCTTTCAGTTACTAACCTCTTAAGCCTCCATTTCTTCATCTGGAAGACAGAATTAATATATTTGCCTTGCTATGTAATTGTGAGAATTGGAGACAGTATATGTTGAGTGCCTGAAACAGTGTCAAACCCAGAATAGACACTCAGAAAATAGTGACTGGCTTCTAGTTTAGTCTTAGGTTACTCATAAAAACATGTTCACAGATTATTTATAACCATCATAGCTAATCTTTATTGAGCTCCTCATATAAGAAGGGCAATGAGCAAAATACATGTTTTGTCTCATTAAATTCTTACCATATTGCCTCAATATGTGATGTTACTCTTCCAATTTTACATATACAAAAACTAAGACCTGTCCAGGTCAAGGAAGTTGCCTGAGGTCAAGTAGCTGAAAATGGATGAGGGAGAATTCATACTCAAGTCTGACTCCAAATGCCATGCTATCAACCAGCAATCCTATAAGGGCTTTGTGGTTAAGTGCAAGTCAAGAGATTTGTTAAATTTTAACTACCTAGCCCCATCGAGCAATAGAGTAGAACAAAGCATTCAGTGTGTATGTGTTGATGGTGATTGTTGATAATGTTGAGATGAGGATATATAAAGGCAAAACATTTACAGGTAAGAAATGATAGAATGAATAAGAGTCCTTCAGGGCACTTCTGCCTCCTTAGAGAACCTTGTTCTGTCTGCTGCCCTTCTCTTTGTGGCCTCAGGGAAGCTTCATTTCGTCCTACTTCTACCTTTGTTATAATCTAAGGTTTTCCCTAAACATCATCCTATTGGTTCTCATAAGACTTATGGTTCTACATGATCCAGTCCAATATAATCACCAATACCCATCACCTAGTAAGATAGTCCAAGTTTCTGAGTCAGTTCTATCTACATAGCAGGTAAGGTATTCTTGACCTGAGGGGCATTCTATAGGATCAAGTTTGCAACTCAAGCCCTGACATCCCATCTGTGTAGTAAATCTTGTGAAAAATGAGATTCCACTGAAATTCAGTCTTTCCAAAAACTTGCAGAATCTGCCAAGTCCTTATCGTGTGTCCACTATCACCATTTCCTTATCTCCATAACTCTGCTCTGAATACTAAAGTAGCATTTCTTATGGATATGCCCTTGCTACAATGCAAGGAATCCTGCACGTAATCAGAACTTATGGGAATGACACTCAGAATTCTGAATTCAAACAAATTCATCCAGGTCACTCTTATGTATACCATGGTTTGAAACCACTACCTCAGGTCCGTAATTCCACAGTTTGCCAAACCATTGAACATCGCTGCTGTCTGGAGTCTCCCTCTGCTGGGATCCATTGGATTCTCGATCTGGATACTCATCAAAGTCAATCCCAAATTGGCTGCACACATCTCAGGTCCCTCCTGGGCCAGCCCTGCCTTTCCCCTTCTCGCCACCTGTCCATACCGTCATGTCCTCAAAGTGGGTCCAGGTTTGAAACTCCCATGTAACTCTTGATGATTTTTCCCCCAACCCACTCCTCTTTGTCTTTTCAATTCTCCTCTTTCTCTCACCATTCTAATGTTTGGATTCCCTCTGTCTTTTGAATCTCTCCTTTAGTTACTGGCAGCCAGGCTTTCATAGTTTTCTGCTTCCCATTACTAAAAGGAACACATGATAACATTTTTACTTTTCACAGAGAAATTCACAATCAATTGGGAAATGTAATCAAGACGCATTGTGATAGAGAATTTCCTTCATTCTCTGTCATTCATTAGTTACATGTAGATGCCATCAAACAGTGTGGTGAACTATAGTGTAACTCTCTCCACTTACTTGGATCTTGATGTTATTTACCCTTTTGTTATACAAACTGGCTTATTTCTCAAAATGCAAGTTGTAATCCATTAGTAGTTTATGGAATCAATTTATGGGTCTCTATCAGCACTTAAAAAATAGAATAAACAAGAAATAACAGATCTTATTACATCTAGTAAGAGTAAGTATTACCTATGGAGAATATGTTCATGAATATGTGTGTATTTGGGTATGATGGAAAGTGTTTTAATTTTCAGTTGTGATCTGTGGTTATTAAAAAAATCAGAGCAATTTCTCTAAATTTCTCAGGTCTTCTGCACGCGGTGAGGTCAGAGTGTCTGTTTATGTGAAAATTCTCTCTCTAGAGATTCAACCTTCTCTATTTTCTTCCCCAAATAACACATATGTTCTCTTCAATCTCTAAAAATCAATCACAGCTTAAACTCTCCACCCTGATGGCCCTTCATCTAACTGAATAGAAACATAAAATGTTGACACATATTGTATTTTTAATCTAATACTTACTTCACTATCTCATCTCAATTTTGTCAACTGTAAAATAGAAATTATAAAGACAGGGTTTTTGTAAAGATTAAATGAGATAACTCACATAAAATACTGAGAATAAATGTTTAACACATAGGAAGCCATCAATAAATGTCAGCCATCATCATGATTATCATATTCAATGACAAAAACCAGATATAATTTTTAGCTCAGATCAACGCAAACAGGAAGAAAAGAAAGCATTCAGTACCAAGTCGTGGAGTCTAAAACTGCTGTAAATTTGTTCAAGGATTTTTTCAATGTCTGGGTCTTAGGAACCCTCAGAGGGAATTTCAAGAAAAGAAGGTCTCTGTTCACACTCTTACCAAATTGTTTAAGGCTAATTAGCTATTGAGTGTCAGCCAAAACAAATATGGACTTCCCCCTGAGATGTGAGAGCAAACTATCCAATAATTTGAATACTTGAGGCATTTCTTCTTTTGACAACCATGGAATGGAGAGGTAGAAAAAGAGAGAGAGACAGGGAATCTGGCAACCTTTTCAAAGTGATTTTACTCCATGAATCCATTGTTGTTTATCTCTGTGCATCTTTCTTCTCTATTCAACCCGTGTAGGAGGAACAAACCAGTCTTCATGTGAAGGGATGTCAATATGTGTTTTTAGCTACCACTGTCCCACATTTGTTTGCTATAACTTAACCTTTGTATTCAAAGTGCTCTGAATCACCATCAGTGCAATTAAGTATATAGCAGTGGGTATGAATTTAAAGAGCCATCCGCCCACTTCTGCTTTGTGTTGTTGCTGTGTGTTTCCTGGATGTGTGAGGCCTGGGAAAATCTGATATTACTCCCACAGCCTGGCCTCTTGGACACAACATTATTTTAAAATAGGTCATTCATATTGGTTAATGTTTAGAGAATTTAAGAGAAGTAGATTTCAATATTGTCTATGAAAGCCAAGTTGACTGACGGCTCTTGATTGTCCAGGGGTAAGGCTTATTAAGCAATTATCCCATTGTTCTCAACAAGGCCATTAAACCGCTCAGGATTGTCCCAGTCAGCTGGGAATCTCGTTCAAAGGCTTCTGCTGATTGGACCATTCAAGTGTAAAAAGAGGATAGTAATGATTGTTTGATAGTCAGTTTGGCTCAATTTAATAAAATATTGGATGTAGAATTAAGGTAGGGAGAGAAGGCGGAGTTACAAGAAAGAAAGAGCTGAGAAAAATGCACTGACTCAAGAAGTGGCAGAAGATAGTTTAATTGTATTAACTTCAAACAGTTCTAGCAGTGCTGTTAATATGTTTTTATGGAAGAATGCTGTGAAGCATGACAGAGATGCAGACATCTAAACAAAGGGAAATAAGAAAATGTGACTAGATAACATAAGCCATAAAAGAATGCATGGGGACAACACCTTTGGTTATAACAGTAAAATGAGGGGAAACTGATAAATATGGTTGTTTTAGAACATGGTGCTCTAAATGAATAGGTATTTTTTATTATACTTAATTGATAGCAAAAGCCAATTATAAAGTTTTATACGTTTTGTAATTTTTTTAAAAAGGCACGGTAGGGTAACAGTACGTTTCTGAATTTCTAATAGGTACCTGCATGACCCAAGACTGTCAGCTATAAATTACCAATACTGCCACCTGGTGTTTGGATGCTCACACTACATCTATGTGTGGCACGTGTGCAGGTAAGGAGCACACTCCTGAGAAGAGCCTACACTGAACCCCTGAGCCCAACCACGGGGAGAACTGTGGTGAGGTTCCAAGGACAAGGTGACACTCAACAGAATGTGCTTTATGGGGAAATGACTAAGTTTCAATGCCGCCGCCTGGGATCCGCACAGCAATTTCTTTACCTCTTTCCTGGTCACTATGCTGAAGTTACAAATAACTCTGGGTTCAGACAATAGCTACCAATTAAATAGAAAAAAGTACAAAAATTAGATTAGGACATAAACACCTTCTAATTCATGAATCTGAGGTCAATAGATATTAGCCAATGTGTATTCTTTACTTACTCTCAGAATTATAAACACAATCGGAAATTCCCTTAACGCTAACGTCATTTCGTGCTGTAGTCCAGCAAAAAAAAATGGCGATGTGACTTTGTAGCATGAGGCAATTTAATCCCAATGCAAAATAAATGGAAAAATAAAAGGAAACAGTCAAAGCCTTAAAAATGTCTCCTCTAATGAAATGTTTATGATCTTGAGTAAGCATCTCTTATTAATAATTTAGGACTAGTGAGTTACCATTACAAAATAGGAGCACTGCAGAACTAAGGACCAGGAGATAAAAACTGCTTATTGACAAGAACTAAGAGAAATGTTGTCCTCCTCTTAGTCACATTACTTTTTCTGTAAAATAGTAGCTAAATTTATGAGATATACAGAACTGGAAATTTCTGTATATCTAATGCAATCCAGTTTCTACTGGTAAAGAGAGTTAACTATAATATAGAACGCTTCTCTCAGACAGAGACCATGCTGCGGTTTCACTTCGTTACTGACATGCATTGTATTTACTCTCCGATCCTCTCAGTCATAGGTCTGCTTCTAGGACTGAGCATACCAGCTTGTTGTTTATTCCTGGGAGGATGAAAGAAGAGGGAATAAGGAAATGATGGCTAACCAGCTGGAGGGATGGATAAACAGCCTCTCCCTCGCTTTGCAGAGAGTGAATGTGAGAACCTCAGGACCAGTCCTCATAGCCAGAGGGCAGCTGTGTAGAGTGAACTCAGGGATGGGCAGTGACAGTCGCAGCATAAAATGTGTGTGTCAAGACTGAGAAGTGAGCCGGCTGAGAACAGAAAGCCACTTGACTACAGGAGCAACGAAAGCAGTGAGCCAGAGAAGAGAAAGGATGAAGACACGTGGAGTGAGACAGGGAAGGTCTCAAGGGAGGGAAGTTATAATGATTTGCAGAGGGGGTAGCAACGTCTTAATAGGAATAATAGTTATTTGACACTGAGTCATAAGGAAGAGACTAATATCCCTTGCAGCATCCTTAAAAAGCATGATAGACAAGGAATGACAGTAAATGACGAAGCAGTAAACAGAGTCACTGAATCACCCACATGTAGAGACTGAGTTGGTCAGAGGTTGCTAGTCTAAACAGAGTTCACATGAATTTGGTGTGTTTTAAATTTATTATAATTTTAATGTGGTATAATTATTATAAACACATTTATATAGGATATTTTCAGCTTTTGGGATTTTTAACTTAAAGAGCATGTGAGCTGGGGTCAGCCCAGTGGTGTGGTGGTTAAGTTTGTGCGCCCGCTTTGGCGGCCAGGGTTGGCAGGTTTGGGTCCCGGGCGCAGACCTGGCACCTCTTGTCAAGGCATCCCACCTAAAATAGAGGAAGATTGGCACAGATGTTAGCTCAGTGACAATCTTCCTCAAGCACAAAGGGGCAGCTTGGCAACAGATGTCAGCTCAGGGCTAATCTTCCTCAACAAAAAAAAAGCATATGTACTTAAAGGATTTTAGGGTATGTACTTAAAAGATTGCTATTTTTAAGCAAATATGTTTTCATTATAAACCTCTGTGTAAGACTTCAAGGATTGAAAATTCAAATGCCTCGGGGCCTAGGTAGGCTCTGCAACTGCATGAAGTGGCTGAGGATAAAAATGCTGAGAGTGGAGGAAAGACTGAGGAATCCATTCCCTGCTAAAGTTAGTGATATTGATGGAAACAATAGATTTCTACAACCGAAACAGCAGCAGCAACAGAACCCCACCGTGCTGGCCAAACAAACAAAACACAACAGCAGCCTGCTTGGCCGGTGAACGCTTAGCTCTGTGGTCCCTGCTCTGATCTGACTACCACATGTTAAAGCCTAAAGTAGGGCCTGGGCCCTCCTTGCTCAGAAAAAGCCCCCAAGCCCATTGCAACCATGTGTCCTTCTGGCTCCCTTCTGGGCAGGATGCCCAGCTGCTGGGATTTGTAACAAGCCAGGGCCCGGACAGCCCAGATCCCACCTTATCTCATTTAAGGAACATCACACCTTACAGGGACACAGAGCCCCTCCATGGGAGCTACGGTCCCTGGGAATACTGGTCCTACCAAGGACAGCCCCTTGGCGAGTATGCGGCCTTTGTGTCCCCTGCCTCTATAAGAAACCCCCTCCTCACCTACGGTTGTGGGTGCATGTTGCTGTCCAGCCAGCTGCCGCTGGACCTGCCTGTAAGTAACTCCCAATAAACCCATATGTCTCTTTTGTCATCTGCAGGGTCTCTCCGCAGCCTATCCCACACTGCTCACCCACCTGGGCATGCGGCCAGACACCTAAATTGATCTGTTTGCCGAACACCAGCAACACTGACCTAGTCAATCAGTAACCTAACTACCTGGTGTAGAGGGTTGAGATGAATTGGCAACCTGAACAGGAAGAAACATAATCAGAGCACCTTCCGTGTTTCATTCATTGAAATGTCAGCTAAACTCACAAGCACATTTGGGAGAACTTACGTTGCTTCTATGTACACATTCAAATGCAGAGTCGAGACCTCTCTTCCAACCATTTACTCAATAGCCTATTGAAAAAAATTAAAGAAAGATGAACGTGCTACCTCTCATTCCACTAAGCATTCCCTGGCTCTCAGCTTTTCATTCTCATTTCACCCAATGACCACTTCACTGTACATTTGAGGCGGAAATTGCCATAAAAACTAAATGACCTCTCATTATAAAAGAGCTACTTGCTCTACATAGTACAATTTTTTTCCATTTCATATACTAATTGGGGAAAAGAAAGATATAAATAAAATCTAAGTTACAAAATATGCCTTAAAATTCAACCTCTGATCAAATGGACTGGCCACGATGCACCAAAGAGCAATAGAAGGTCAAGTTTAGAGAAGAAGGTTCCAGAAAGCATAGCACTAGGAGCAGCAGCAGCGGAGATGATATATTTTAATTTGATTTTATGCCCTTTGGTTTCTTAAATCAGGAACTGAGGCAGTTAATATCTCAGGGCTGTGTTTAGCCCTCATATGGCTGTTTAAGATTAGTTTAGAGAAATGACCTTAATTTAGAATGTTGGGAAATGAACCGTTTTTTGATGAACTTCGGCAAAGATTGCACTTTTTTCCCCATCTTAAAATAGACAGCAGGGATTCCTTTTGTGTTTCACCATAGTTTTAACAGGAAAACTTGTATTGCAATATTAATTGTCTGAGTTGAATTCTAGTGTGTATTTACATCTTCTTTTGAGTGGACTGTGTTTAGCAATGTTGTTCTCTGCTAAAGTGTTGACTTTGAAGGCTTAATTAATAAATGCGGCAAAATTTCAATATAGCGAAGACTGAATATCTCTCCTCAAATGTGTCAAATCAGAAAACATTGTACCACTTGCCGTTGTTTTACTTATATAGCTAATGGCACAGAGTGTTAATAACCAGCGCTAATAGAGTTTTCTGTTATGATGGAAATGTTCTATATCTGCACTGTCCCGTAAAGTAGCGGTTAGCCACTTGTTGCTGCTGAACACCTAAATGTGGCTAGTCTGACTAAGAAATGGAATATTTCATTTTATTTAATTTTAATTAACTTCAACTTAAATTTAACTAAACACAGGTAACTAGTGGTTACCTGATTTGACAGCACAGTGCTAGACTAAAAGCATCTTGGGGGATGAGCTCTCGTTCATTCTGAGTCTCCCATTAATTTGTTGCATAATGAGTGCCTAAGATGTGCTGATTACACTATAACAATGAATTATGGAAGAATTGTCACTGTTATTATTCCCTGGATTATTGATCTTTCAATTATATCACTCAACAACTTCTGGAATGGATATTATAACAATTGTAAAGTGCACAGAATTTTTATCAAAGAGCATTGGTTTCAGAGAGTTTGGCACTTATTAATTGTTTCACCTTGGGAGACTTACTAAAACTCTCATAATCTGGGTTTGCTCATCTGCAAAACGGGAAAAAATAGTTTTAGCTATTGTAGTGTTATTGTGATGAGTAAATGAGATTGCTTGTAGAGAGTGTACCCCTGTCTTGTGCTCACTAAATTTAGCTGCTATTAATTCTGAAACAGAACACTCTACTCTCCACAAAAACAGAATCTACAATAGAAATGTCCTCATTATGAATTGAAAGCTAAGTAAAAGGAAATCATGGTAAAAGTTTCATGCAGACTTACAAAAACTGGAAAAATTACAAGGAGCCTTCTGAAGTTTGGAGATTTACTTAGGGCCAATGTAGTCATTTAAATGTTCCTAGACTAAGTACTTAGAGCAACAAATAACAAGCTGTTTTTAACAGCACTTGCAATTTGTTTTGAGAGCTGTGTGAACAGCCCTCGAAACAACCACAATATAATGTGTTCCAAAAAGTCAGTCTATATTTTCTGACAGGTAAAGTATGTTCACCCATTCTTATTGCTTGGGATGATTCAAAAGGAAAACTTGGAATTTTTGCAGATCACCTGTTTCCTGCAACCTCATCTCTATGGACAGAAAGTGAAATGGTTGATCTCCATCTCTGTTAAAGGAGGTCACTCAACAGCCCTCTCATTCTCTGCCCCCTTCAGTCATCCTCCCAGAAAGGAGAATGTCATCTATAGATAGGAGTAGGACAGTGAAGAGGCCAGATCTATAAAAGAGTTCAGTGCATTAACAAGAGGATATAGGAGTTGGCCAGGTGGCACAGTGGTTAAGTTCATGCTCTCCGCTTCAGCGGCCCGAGATTTGCCGGTTCGGATCCTGGGCGCAAACATACGCACGGCTTATCAAGCCATGCTGTGGCAGGCATCCCATATATAAAATAGAGGAGGATGGGCACAGATGTTAGCTCAGGGCTAATCTTCTTCAAAACAAACAAAAAAACCACACCAGAATGAGAAGATATAGGAACGGAAAAGAAGGGGTGGAGTAATATCCATCCTCTTCCTGTCCCATTTATGTAACTGCTTTTATGTATGGACTCAGATCCATGAATGTATTTTTATCATTCCTTTTTATAGCTCTAAGCCAAAATTAATTTCAAACCAGGGCAGGTAGTAATTCTCTCTAATCGAGGCAACATGGTAGTGTGGCTTTTATAAACTTTTGAGCAAAAAAGAAATTATCAAATAAAAAATTACCTTAGAGCCTCAAGTCATAAAACTGATAAAAATTCCTAGGGCAGTTAATGTCTTTATTTCAAGAGCATGCCATATTTCCTTGTCTGTGGATGTTCACGGTTGTCTGTGGATGTTCACGGTTGTCTGTGGATTGTCCGTGGGTTGTATGTTAGGATAGAGAGGCGTACTGTTTGAAAAGCACTAATCTAGGAATAATTCCTGAGTTGCGGTGTCTCTGTCTAGAGCGTAATTTGTCATCAACTAAATGTGTGGCCCAAAGCAGCATGCCTCTGATTCTTACGGTGCCTAGTATTTAAAAGTTGAATGTGTGTGTGTATGTATACACGTATATTCAAATATATAAAACTGTTATAAAATGTGAGATGGTCCTCTTAAAAATATGCACGGTCATATGGTCATATTCTCATTGACAGAATTGTGTGCAGTGTAATCCTACATTTACAGTGTTCTTGGACGTTACTGCCTCCCACTGCAAGTTAGAAAGTGTCTTCTCCTTGAAATATAATACTTTTTTGGTCCAATGTTACAGTAGAAAAATTTTTGTGTTGAGCCAATCAAGCTATCAATTACTCCTCTTCTTTTGGTCACCAGCTCTGATCCAGCTGGCAGGGTTGGAATCAAAGTTGTAGCTTTGGGCCCTAGAACAATCCTATTAAAGGGTCTCGTTTCGCTCCCTTTCTGCCTCCAGCACACTGATATCCCTGGCAGTGCCTGGCTCATAGTAGGAGTTAATAAATGTTTATTCATGAGTGACCAAAAGAATGAGCTAACGAATGTTTCTCTGACAGTGGTTCTCACATTTGAGTGTTCTTCAGAATCACCTGGAGGGCTTGTTAAACCACAGACTGCTGAGCCCTGAGCCCCACCATGAGAGTTTTTGATTCAGTACATCTGGCGTGAGGTTCAAAAATTTGCATTTCTAATAAGTTCACAAGTGATGCTGAAGCTGCTAGTCTATACCACGCTATTTGGCTCATGGAAGGGCCAACCCTTTATCTTTTTCATATCGTGCCATAGTTAGCTGAATTAAAGGCTCATCATAGGTAGGACACATGCACAAGGTTTTTTTCCCCCAGCTGCATTGATGTGACCTAGGGTTGACCAACAGAATACTGAATTAAGTGCAGAAACAGAACAAATATGGACTGGCGTGAGCAGAAAGACACAGCGAGGCAAAATTTCTTAGACTGAAGCTCAGTGACGATCTGCCGAACGAATAGCTGGCAAGACACTCAACAAGCATCGACTGAGTGTCAGGATGTTCCACGGGCTTTCAGTGAAGAGGCACAACCTGGCCTGCAGCAAATGTCACGGAACCTTTTACACTCTCACACACGCCAAGCAGTGGCGCCCACTGCCTCTTCTTCAGACGGGGGAACAACAGCATCTGTTACTGTATACACAATGACGTGACACAAAGAAATCCTATTTGATGACAAATTTTCAAAAGGAAGTTTGAGAACACCCATTGAAATTAATTAGAGGACCTGGCTCGAGCCCCATAAACTCACTGGACACCGCGGACGAGTGGAGACGGCGGAACTAAGTCCCAGTTCCCTCACGTAAGTCACGTTCTGCGGTGTTCTGAGCCCGGTGGTAAATAATGGTGTGGCTTGACGTTATTTCAGGAATAATGCCTAATAATCCAAAGGAAGATTGAGTTTTAAGGCATTTTTCTTTTCCTTTTTTACATCAAAAGAAGTTCTATTTTTATTTATTCTACCTCTTAGATACTACAACAATTGGGTAATAATGATCTTAAAAATGGTAGAAATCTGTTTAACTCACTTATTTCAGACCAAGCCACCTTCATAATCAAGATTTCATTCCTAACCAAAGGCCAGCCCATACTTGTGGTATTAAACAAGGGTGGGACAGTGCCACTATAATTTCTGTCAATGTCGTACCTATGTCTAACTTTTCCTCTTTTTTTGACAAAATGTCAGATATTATGTTTGGTCACTCGATGCTTAGCTAACACAATGAGAAAGAAAAGTCTTTATAATGCTCCTTAGATTTTTGAATCTAACATTTTAATCTACAAAATTGGATATTTCTATGGATACTAACCATGGCTATGCTTTAGAATCACCTGGGCAATATTTTCTTTTTGAATATCAATTCTCAGCTTCCTTCCCAGAACTCCTAAATTAATATCTGCAGCAAGAACAAGTCTCAGGAATCTGGGGTTTCTTCAAAGGCCCAGTGGGGTAATTTTCTGCCCGAGACGACCTTGAGTTGCCAATTCCTTCCCCCATATAATGAAGTTGGCGCCAATTATGGAAAGATGTATTTATTAACCATTTAGTATGTCTGTAAAATTGTACCAGACCTGCAAAACACAGTTGTTGAACGTAAAATGCTTTCATTTTGATTTTTTCTCCTTAACACGTATAAAAGAAATAAATAAAAATTAAATGATAATTTGGCCTTAATTTAGTTAGAGATGGTAGGGACTTCAGAACTTCATTCTGGAAGTGATGATTGAGCTGTGCCATTAAGGATGGAACACTTTTATCGAGACTAGATTGAGAAGAAGAAAAGACTGTAAAACAGCTAAAGAAGAAGTGATCAGAAACAGGAGAGCTAAGAAATCTTCTGTCACGAGAGCCAAATGAAGAAGGTTTCCAGAAGGAGAGACTAATCAATACTGTTAACCAACAGAATGAGGCCAAGGAGCATAAATCTGAGAGAGGCCCTTTGAATTTGGCAAGAGAATGAGAAAAGAAATAATTATGAGGTGAGCAACATAACTTCCTAGAAAATTTTTCTCATCAAATTCTTATCAGAATTCAGAAAAGGTTAGGGAGCATATAATGAGCAAGATTTTGGATCCGTGGTTGTTCTGACTACTAGTGACCAGAAAGACAGTCTGGGGCCTCTTTGGCTGTGTTTATGAAGAGATAAATGCGTGGGATCATGGCCAAATGTCTAAGCAGTTGTCACATTCCACTGAACAGAACAGAGAATGGATTAATTTGTTCAATAAATATTTATTGAGCACCTTGCTGTATGCCAAGAACCAGAGATAGGGCAATGAAAAAGAAACAGAATCAGTTATTCCAGCATGGGAAGTTCCAGCTTGGAAAGGACAACAGAGATAATACACTCCAATGCAGGGCTTCTCAATCTTTAATGTGCATACAAAACATCAGGCAGCCTTGTTAAAATGCAGAACCTGATTCAGTACTTCTGGAGCAGGCCCAAGTATTCTACACTTCTAGCAAGCTCCCAAGTAGTGCCTGTGCTGCTGGAAGACAGACCACGCTTTAAGTACAAGGACAAGGAGAGATCCAAAAAAGCAACCTCCAGATTTGTGTCACCTGAGTCACCTTTGCATAAAGAAGATTTGCGGGCCCCACTGCTATAGATTTTGATTCAGATACCATCCTCTCATTTCCATGGATAATTCTAAGGCTTCCTCAGGTTTGGGAACCATGCTTTCATCCAGCTACCTCACTTTACAGAGGAAGAGACTGAGTTGCAGCAAATGAAGAGGTTTAATCATTAGTGAACACCTGAACCAAGATTCAGGTCTGTTGACAACTGTTGGGATTACTGACACTATCTAAATTATAGCATCACCTTCTCCACACCCAATTTCTGAACAAAATGTAAAACAAGACAAAGAATAATCACCTTTATTGCTGATAATGGCTAAATTGGAGAATATAGCTTACCTAGAGCACCAGATGGGCCTCACAACTAAAGCCAGAGTTAAGTGGGCTCAAGCAGCCAATTAGAGGTATAGAAAATGCCAGACCAGAGCAGATCTTCTCCAGGAGGGAAGGACAGGCCCCTGGAGGGCAGCGAAGAATGCATGCTCTCTACAGGGAGCTAATTCCTAAAAGAAAGAAGGCAGAAACTAAACCAAGCATTCCCAGTTTTGCTTTCGAAACTAACCAAGGACATTATGCCACTCCCGGAGAGGAGTAAATGAAAAGGTAGAGAGAAGCCAGAAGAATCACATTTCCACTTGGAAAGAAGGATCAGGAGTGGGGAAGGCCCATTTTCAGCAGCTTCTGCTGATCCGGGAGTCTTCCTACTGCACTGCACAGCCTCCTCACAGTATGCCAGGCTCAGCAATCAAGCATGCTGGTAAGTTGAGGTGAGATTTGTGAGTTTTACATACTAGCTATGCTCTAGGGCAGCGCTCAAACATCGTCCGGCACTCAAATCACCCAGGGATCTTGTTAGAATGTAGATTCTGATTCTGTAAATCTGGGGAAGGCCTGAGATTCCAGATTTCTAAGAAGGGGATGCTATAGCCATACTTTGAGTGGCATGGGAGGGGAATCCTTTATTTAAATACTCAATTCAGTCTCTTCCTCAGATCTGAAAAGCAAGAATATTAGTGGGTTATTCTTATTTTCTGTTTACAGTCTTGATATTTAAATTTATACCCCTGTGCATCGTCACCAGTAGCTAGTATTTAGAGGCAGAGAATCTTGTTACAAATAAGAAAAATAAAGATCAATTAGTCAAGTCCCTGCCCCTTTTCTGTGTTACCAATAAAGGGGTTGAGAGTTCAAGGGGGACATTTACTAGCCCAAGGTCATATAAGTAGTTGATGTGGAAGCCTGGAAGAAAATCACTTTTTTTTGAATCCAAAACTGGTGTCTTTTTCATTTAGCCATGCCATTTGTCATTGGCAGACTGCCTGTGACATTTGTTTCTATATATACTCCATGATGCTGTACTGATTCTCTCTCTCTATTGCACTTGGACATCTGGAGCGCAATGATGGGGTTGTTTTAAACATCTCTCAAATATTACTGCGACTTAATTTTGCCCAATATCTCCTGTATCACTATCCAGGTCAAGGTGCTAGTTCTTTTCTTTTCTTTCCCTCTTATTAATCCTTTTGTGTATGGACAGCTGTAGGCCAGATGTGGTGAAGTCTAACTTGGGCCTCCTACTTCCTCGATCTCTCCATCTATCTCTGTAGGTCTAAACTGCTGGAGAACTAATCTCTGATAAATAACTAGCAGAAGTCAATGCCCATCAGCCAAAGACCACTAGGAATTCCCACCCCTTTGACATCTACAAAGTGGACTTCATCAATACATGTCACACTAAGCGAGAGCACTCACCATGGTAGTCTCTGACTGGTGGGCTTCAGCACCACCATGCACCGTAATGCATCTGGCATAATGCTTCTTAGTCCTCAGTTTATTGCATGCTAATAAGCCTATAAAGGTCATCTTGTATTGATACCTGGAACATTGTGGGTGGTAGCAGTTTTGCCCAGAGGCCTTCAAAACCAACTAAGTAGGCGCTCTTCTAATCTATTTATATAAAGATGATCATACATTTTAATATTTTCTCTCTGAAGATAAAGACAGGGAAACTTTAGGGAAAGATACATGAGGTGTTCACTTAATTTCTGTTTTAATCAGATTTTCAAACACCCTGTACATAGAAAGAAAACATCTCAGTTAAAGGTAAATGTGTGTACTATGGAACTACTGATTAAATTTAAACAGAGACATTCCGTGTCTCTTATTGTTGAAGTATTAACCCTATACTAAATATTAATAGACTAATTTCCTGTGTTATTTTTCAGAAGTTAATATTGAATAGGAAACCCAGTTGCAATATTAAGAAATTCAATGAAGGGTAATCTAATGGAAGAGATACTATATTTATATAATATGTGTATAACAGATAATTTGCTTCAATGACTTAAAACTAGGTTCATAGATTTTAACTAAAGTTTAAGTTTTTAGAGTAACAGGCTTCAAAATAGCTATCACAGAGCTCATGTCTCTCTTAAGGTTTGGGTTACATTTAAAATTTGTAATTTATAATATAGAAGGTGTTGGTCAAAGATAAGTAATATTATTAACCGTATTTCATCTATGTAAAGAGTACTTGGCTATTATCATCTCATCTATCTATATTCAATTCTTGTAAAAAGTGAATAATTCTCAGGACATGCTGTCAAAGTCAAATGATTATAGATCTATTTCTAGCCCTTACTTTCAGCTGGTTCGCAACTTGTTCCAGGCCAAATTTTCAAATATTCACCATTCTAAACTGAATATCTAGACTTATTTTTTGCAGAGACTTCATAAATGATCTTGTTTTCAGAGTCCAAATTCCTTTTAGAATGTTACTATTCTCATAAACGTTTCTGTATTCCTAACCGCCCGGCAACTGTTTGAAAAAATCACAAGTATTTTGCTAGATATTAGAGGGAGTCAGATGGAAAAAAAGAACATCTGGAGGCAAAGCTTCAATCTATCAGCTATCAACTCAAGTGTAGACTCCGCGGCCTTAAGGCCCACTGCAGGATAACCCCATTTGACCACTTTGGCCTGCTCTAGACCTTCTCTCCCGGAGGACTCTGTTCTGCTGTTAAACCTGATCCCATATAGTACTTCGATCATGGCTGGGTTGCTGCTTCCTCACCTATTGTCTCAGGCTACTTCTTTTCGGTGCACGAATTTACCTTTTATTCTATATTACATTTTCATTATTGGAATCACTTTCATTTCAGCAAAGATTTCTGTATAAGGAAGGTCATCACATTATTATTTGTAGTGGGAAAAAGAAAAGACAAAATAAATGCCAATAATGAGAATTAATTGAATTAAGATATATCTATAAGATGAAATATTATATAGCAATAAAATCATATTTTCTCTTTAAATTTGCATGCTTTATTCACTTTTTCATTGCTTTTTTACTTTTACTGTTTGTTATGAAATAATTATAGACTTACAAAAAGGTTACAAGAATGTCACGTGGAGTTTCTGTATAATCCTTTCTCAGCTTCCCTAGGGTTAACATCTCACATCACTACAGCACTATTATCTGAATGAGGAAATTAACATTTATATGCTACTGTTAACAAATCTACAGACCACACTTGAATTTTACCAGTTGTCCAGCTAATGTCCCTTTTCTGGTCTAGGATCTAATCTGGAATCCCATATTGCAGTCAGTTGTCATGACTCCTTAGTCTCCTCCAGTCTAGGCCAGTACCTCTATCTTTCTTTGTCTTTCATGAACTTGACATTTGAAAAATATTGGTCAGTTATATCGTAGAAGATCTCTCAGTTAGTTTGCGTCTGATGTTTTCTCACAATTAGCTTGAGGACATGCATTTGGAGGTACAAGATGTAGGTAAGTCTTATTACTGGAGATTAAATGTAATAAAGAAATGTAATGGCAAAGGAAAATTCTCAGGCTATAATTTTAAAAAAGAAAATGTAAAACCATGTATTCCATATGTTCATAATTTTGAAAGAAATATATGAATATAGGAAAAATGAAAGTTGTAAAAATGTCAACAAGAGTTATCTCCAAGAGCCAAGATAATTATTTTTAATTACTTTAGAAAATATTTGTTTGGATTTTCCAAATTCTACCTAATGAACACACATTGCCTTCATAATCAGAATCAGGAAATCATAAACTGACTTAAACATGATGTCTTCTGTGATATTTCCCAATCCCTATGGCTAGAAATTCTCTCTTCTATTTCTTTGCAAGTCATGTACGATCCATATTGTATATTTCCTGTACTATAGTTATTTGTGTTCCTCTTTGGTAGAAAGCAATCTCCCTGAGGGCAGGAAGCATGCCAAATTCATTGGTAAATTGTCTACAGCATCTTACAAAGTGTCTTACACATAGAACACACCAAGAACTATTCATTGAATAAATTATTTAAAACAAATAATTCTATCACAAAATTAGGTCATTTGCATTCAATATTCCAATTTAATAACTCAAGTTACCTGAAACTTCACCTATCAGAAGAATTTAAACCTCAATTTTAAAATTTATAAAAAAGCACCATTCAGTCACATTGAAAGCCTTATCCTTCCATGTCAGTTTCTTTTATAAACCCACTTACCAAAATTTGGGCATATGTGTCATTGGACGTGGCAGTAATGAAAACTAGGGGTAGGGGAGGTTATCTACTGAGAACGGACTATGTATTAATGACTCCACATACAGAATCATATTTAATCCTTGTAAAATCCCTGAAAAGTTGGGCTTATTATCCCCGTTTACAGATAAGGAAACTGATGCTCATGCAACTTAATTGTAAGTAAAACAATAAAATGCAAAACTGTGTCTTCAGTATATTCATAATTTAGATAGATATAGATAGATATGTAAATACATAGAACAAAGATTGGAAGAAAGGTCCTCAAAATAGAGGCTGTTGGGAAGTGGAAGATTTAGTCATCGAGATGGTAATCACGTGACATGATGGAGGTTTAGCTAATGCTACAGTGGTAATCATTTTGCAATATCAAATCAACACATTGGGTACCTTAAACTTACACAATGTTATATGTCAATTATATCAGTAAAGCTGGGAAAAAAAAGAGATCTGTCTAAATCCAAAACCGAAGGGTTTTTTTCCCTGTAAAATGGTTTCTATATAATGTGATATATCCTTCTAAGTATGGTACTTTGTGCAAATTGCTAACATTAAAGTTCGTTTGTTTCCTTAGAGGAGTTACTATGATAGAGCTGTGGTTGCCAGTTCAAATGCCATATGGCTAGGCAGGGAGATGAGTGAAGTGGGCCTCAGGGCAAGTCTATAGGGCGTGCTGAAGATGGTTGAGAACGGGACAGCACATGCCTGGTCCTAAGGGGAGACGCCTCTGTGCAGTCTTGGCCTATTTCAGCCTCTGGAATTGTGGGTTCAATGTTACCCGATCTTCTGATTTTTCAAGGGAAGCTAGAAATTAAGAATTTTATGGTAAAAATATTATTCATCAATTTTGGAGACCAATTGAAAATATTTTAAAACACTATGTAAGTCAAATGTGGTGTTTATTGATAACATCTGATTGGCC
The DNA here is from genome assembly GCF_041296265.1 of Equus caballus. Taxonomy (NCBI): domain Eukaryota; kingdom Metazoa; phylum Chordata; class Mammalia; order Perissodactyla; family Equidae; genus Equus; species Equus caballus. Next base: position 55,521,551 of record NC_091703.1, on the reverse strand, counting down.
ATTTTGTATTCTCTGTGAGTAATATGTAAAACATGCCTTACTCTGAATCATTATGAAATCCAATTGTTTGTAAGAAAAAATGATTAAAATTAGCAGTCAAGCGCATATGAATTTAGCATAGTATATTTTATTGTGAGCATAAAGAAGTCTAAATGGCTATTTGTCCCTTAAATGTTTGATAAGATTGATCTTATCTCCTTGTCAGTGGGTTGTGTAACACCGAGGCTATCCCTAAAATTCAACCAGCCATGGACACCCTTGGTTTCAGAACTCTTTTCCTGAGGTTACGAACATTAAATGTTGTTTAATTGTACTGCTCACATTGGCTCTCTTCTACGCCATTTCAACTACACAAGGAATCAGCCTTTTTCCTTACTTCCCACCCAAACCTCCCATCTCATTCCCTTCATACACAAACATCCAAATACTCAAAGCCACAAGCTATTGATTTTATTGAAAGTTGAAGAGACAAATGAGACATTTATGGAATAACAGTACAAACTATCTTAAGTATTTGACATTCTTGTTTCTTTCTATTTTTGTGAGGAAGATTGGCCCTGAGCTAACTTCTAGGCCAGTCTTCTTCTATTTTTGGTATATGGGATGCCTCCACAGCATGGCTTAATGAGCAGTGCATAGGTCTGTGCCTGGGATATGAACCCGTGCACCCCAAATTGCTGAAGCTGAGCACGTGAACTTAGCCACTATGCCACCGGGCTGGCCCCTTGACATTCTTGTTTCTAAAAAAGCTTTGGGCCATTCGTTCCTGGGCGTTTTTCACTGGTGGCTTCAACCTGAGTAGTTCTGCTGCCCAAACTATATCCCTGGCTCTTTGCATCTCTCCTTCCCTTCTCCGTTTATTATATCTCTGTTTTTCCCCTTTCTCTACAAACCAAAAACTAATTTAATGGCATACAGTGTCCCTTAACTCTTTTTTGGCTTGACCATGCTCTTAGGCTCTGCCTTTTGAAACTTATCAAGATATATTACTAAAAAAAACAAGGCAGTGATCTCCCTAAGAGGAATTCTGGAGCCAAGGATAGAATTATCTCCCTTCCTCCATCTCTTAAGTTTTAAGAAATAACACCTCCTCAGGGTCTTTTTGTTTGTTTGTCTTTAGATTTCTTTATATATTGTTTGCTCATGTTTAATCCACTGAAAAGCAAAAACCATGATCCCAGGATCACTAAAAAGAAACTAATAGTTCTTTCCTCATCTTGGATTTAATTTTTTTTTTTATTTTGGAATAACTTTAATTAAAGAAAATTTGCAAAGATAATAGAGTTCATGTATACCCTTGGACTCCCTTCCCCTAATACTACCCTACCTGACCATGGTGTATTTATTAAAACTACGAAAGTAACATTGTTATAATACTGTTAATAAACTACAGACTTTAATTTGGATTTTACCTTTTTTCACTAAGGTTTTTATCTGTTTCAGGATCCAATTCAGGATACCATGTTGCTTTTAGAGACTTATTTTTAAGGAAGCAGCTGATTCATGAAATCTACGTCAGCATAGGATCCTTAAAACGAAGCTCACATTATTTCTGCCCTGTTACTGAAATGACTGCCGCCATCACTCTTGAGTAGCGTTTACAATAACAGGGTGTGTGCTACCTTGAAATAACGACCCCTCCCTTCTCTCAGGTGCAGTGATTCTGGGCAGGCAACAACACCACGTCCCTCTGAGCGAAGCATTTAGTTGAGCCACACACCAGCTCTCAGGAAGTTATGTGTGTTACAGTAAGGGATTTTGAATTATGTATCATAGTTCAGAAGATAAACAATATATGGATATCATTCTACAAGGAAGTCATAATAACTTGGTATGTAAACACACACATACACACATTTTAACAACTGGTCTTATGTTTTCTGACTACCAAAATTTAGCATACTGCTTAGAAAATATATATTATTAGGTGAATATAACATTGTAAAACCTTTATATTATGTGTCTGGTGTCCAAGTTAAGGACATGTATTTTCCAGAAAACAAAGCAAAACAAAACAAAAACTTCCTCCTAAAAGCCTTGAAAACAAACCAGAAAAAAGCAACTTCTATGATTAGAAACATTTGGAAAGCATTTGGTTAAAACATAAGTCTACTCAAAGGTTTAATATTCTAATGTGCACCACATGTCTGAAAAAGGAATATGGCTTGCAGTGTTTCCCAATATAAATTAACAAAGAACCATGTTTTTAAAAGCATATTAACTTCTCACAAAGAATAAAACTGGAGAAATGTTGGACAACATATTTGCTTATTGACTCCAAACTGGATAGAAATTTAGAAGTTTCTTAGTTCAAACTTCCACTCCTCTAGCAATCCTTTAGTGTTCATCAGTTCCTACTTCCGAAGACATGTAGAGGTATGCCCTCCCACTGCTAGAAAGCTCTAGTTATAAGAAAGAAAGCCCTTCATTATTCTGTGCCTGATTGTCCTGCTTTTACCGTTCTCCAATCATTCCACAGTCACTCCTTCAAGATAACATAGAACTTTCCACGTGATGGTACTTCATGTGGCAAGCCAAGGCTTTATTTGAGGTTACTATTTCTGAATTGCTAGTTTGCTGGTCAAGTATGTCAAAGACTTTGTTTATAACAATTTCTTCCTGGGCTTCCAGCAAAATCTCTCGTGGTGCTGCATAAGGCCTTAGTCACACTCTTGCTTTCTCGGATGATGTTTTAAAAGAGGGTGGAACAATGAGGTAAGGAGGACGCCCTAAGTGTGAGAATGTAGGCAGGTATAGCCAGTTAGACAGCTGTCTCACTAATTCTGAGCTGAGGAAAGGAAATTCTTGCCCTGCCCACGTCTGAGGGGATCAGAGATTTAGGAAAACAGTTCAGAGGAGCTGGTTTGTCTTTGGAAAATTCCCCTGTTATTCACTAAGGGAAAACCCACAGCAAAAGTGCTCTGTATCACTAGCATCATCATCTGCCTCGGGCAATCTCATCAGGGAATTCCAGAGCTGTGATGACCAAGCATTTTGAGAACATATTTAAACAGAAAGAAAGAATTTCCCTTACTTGCCATAGAATCTGAATGCCCTTCTGAGGCTAAAATACATTTTTTTATTTTATGCTTTGATTATACTTCCAAAATATACAAATCGTATTTTAATAAAATTAATTATGCAAACAGTTTCCTTTGAAAGTTGAAATACTCTTATTCAATGTTAGTCTCACTTCAGAATTATTTTTTCTGCATGAGATAAAAATTATAAATTAGAAAAAATACAACACATGTATAGATATGTGTCACAGATATTGTAAGCAGATGTGGTTGATGTACTATTTATTCAGAACCTATAAAATTTTTGAAACATTTACAGATGCCCAGGACAGAGAAAATATGGAGCTACACAATGGGATGTGTTTCTGGGGCTACTGTGAAGTTACTGCTGAATTCTGTGACTCGGGGTAGGGGAGCATAAGCTCAGCAACAGGGGGAGGTCCATACCATCCTTCCCCAGTGAATCCCTTGATAGCAAAACAGACAGGAAAGCTTCCTCTACCCCCTACACCCACAACTCCACTTTCCCACACCCCCTCCCTCCAACCCATTCAGGCTCCAGCTTGTTCTTCTGTAACTTCTTCACCTTTGCCAAATTCCTCTTGATACCTACTGTAACCATTTCATTTTGTACAAAGATGAGTCAGGTGCAGAGAGGGAGAAGCCACATGCAATGATCTGCCCCAAGCCCACACCTGTGTAGAAACAGGCGGCTGTTAGTGTCTGGAGTCGAGGCATGACTGAAGAACCAACAGCTTACCGCCTTAGCTGGCTGCTCAGCCTCTGTTTGCAACCCTTTACTTGGCCCTCCACGGTTCCCTGTCCAATCTCATTCCTTCACTTGGTTGTTCCAAACCCTTACCTAAAATCCTGTATGTTACAGCTAGTCACTTACCCTAAGAAACTGACTAAATGTTTTAACAAAGGAAATAAAGACTACTAACAGTGTTTTCTCTCTGTATCCCTCCTTCCCACATTCACAACCATGTTTCTCTCCAACAGACATGGATGTTGCTCCTTTTGCAGGGTAGGCCTCTGGTCCTTCCTTATGACCCTTGGCCGTCATTTCTCTCCCACTCCCTCCATGACCTCTTGTCCTTACTGCTTTCCCTATCACGCATTTCTTCTAAAGTTTGTTGTATCCTAAAGCTAAAGGAAACTTCCTCAGCATTGCTTCTCTCTCAGAACAACTGTACTATCTCTTTCCACCCTTTCAAATAATGTATCTTTATCATTCTCTCCTGATTACTTTCACATCTTCTCCCGTTTGCTCCTCAGTACATGGCAATCCAGTTTGCATCCTCAACTTTTCACTAAATCTACTCTTTTCAAAACATCAATGCTCCGTATCAGTCAAATCCAATCCTTTTTTCATTTTTACCCAAATTTCAGAGCAATTGACATATTTGAACATTGATTGTGTGAGAAACCATCTCCTCTTTTGTGGTGCACAAAACCATTTTCTCCACCGTCCTCTTTCAATCCGCCTGTAGAATTCTCAACACTGCTGCCTGCTCCAGCTTTGCAGCCCTTTAATTTCGGGATTACCTATGGCTTTAATTTTTTTTCTACATTCACAACATATCCCTTAGAAGTGGGCTTATCTCCTCCTATAGATTAGTTAGAAGTATTCAGCTGCTAGAGAAGAAACCAAAAATCTACAGGAGTTTGACTAAATAGAAGTTTACATCTTCCCATGCAACAAGAATAAGTCAGATTGATAGTTGCCGGTATTGTTTAGAGATTCGAAGTATCAAGGAAAATTTTTCTCTCTTTTCTAATGTTAGACAATATGGCTGGGACAACTTGGCCATCCTTTCTGCAGTCTAGACCAGAAGATGAATAAAGAAGCAAAAGTGGAAAAGAAGGCGGAACCTTAATTATGAGAGCAAAGACTTTCCCATAATCCCCATTAGACTTTACCTATGTCTCATTGGTTGTAATTGTGTTACTGGTCACACCTATTGACAAGGGATTCTGAGAAAGCGGCATTGGAAGATGTGGAATGGGTATTGAGTGAATCAACCTACAGCATATTTAATAACTTCATCATCCTTCAGCCTCCCATAGAAATGACACCTGCTGTGTAACCTATGACCTGATTCTTCATGTGCACAAACTTAGCACTATGGCTATAGCTCTTTTGGAGCATGTGTCATATTATGCTGTAGTTTTTGTTTACGTGTCCATCTTCATGGTCCTTACTCTCTAGTTAAATTATGATCCTGTTTGCAACCAGTATTAAATCTGTCTGTGGCTTTATAAACCATCAGTGCCTAGCAAAAAGAAAAGCATATGTGTATATATAGATACATATATATATAAAATATTGAAAGTACATATACATATGCTTTCAGTATTTTATATACATACACATGTATATATTTTATATAGAAAATAAAATTGAATGTTGGATGATAAATATCTGAATTCTAATTATAGCTATTGGTCTCGATTATTACTATCTTGATTATTGAGATCTACAGAATATTTTACCTTGAAATGAAGCTATATGTAAATTATTTGATACTAGAGTCTTCTACTGGCCCTTCCTAACTCTCCGTTTAGTATCGGTGGATATTTCAGCTCGTTGGAGCACGTATATTTTTCTGCTCATTTTGTGTCTGGCATCTCTTTTCCTATTCTTATCACAGCTGCTTTGTCTTTTTCATCCACCTACTCTTTCCAGCCTACAGCAATCATTCAGCAGATCTGGCACTCGCTGTCTGATATAAGAACTATAATATCTGTTGCTTCTTTAATGCCTTTGTTTGATGGGAATACCTGTTTCTTAATGTTTTCGCAATAGGCAGATGTTTGGATTCTCTTTATGGAGAGAAATAGAAATGAGTGAGCATTTCTAGAAAGGGAAGGAGGAGGTAAGAAAAGAAATAAGATATTTTTTAATCAGAAATTTGCAAAGCTGATAGTCTTTCAGACCTATTTTCAATTTCATTTATATTTTTGCATTCAGCCTACCAAATATGTCTCTTTGCAGTATTGATGATGATGGAAAACTGTCATCTAACGATTTACAACATTTGTTCTTAACGTATCATCTCTTTTGATATCAACATGACTTGAAAGTAAAGTGTCAGGTACTTCACTCTTTGTGTTAGTTTTATGCCAGTTTAATATCTTATTCAGGAATATTCATTGCACTCACCATTTTTATTAGCTGGTGTTGTTGAATGAGGAATTATTTAGATTGTTCATTTTAAAGTATCGATAAAGCTCAAACATTATTGTTTTTAGAGAATTAGAAGAAATATTAAGTATATTGTCAAAAAGTTACGTGAAGGCGCCTTATAAGAAATTTTTTTATATTAATCTTTTATATCCTACTTATTTGGTTTCTTTGGAAAACTATGGCTGATACAGAGGCTAAGCATAAAATAATACAGGATTCTCCTTGTGAACAAGAAGTTTTGCCTTTGCCATTGGCCTGACATTTTCTCCATGAGTAAGACAGGAGTCCTTTTCCTCAAATCATTACATGGTGGTCTCCTTCTCATAATTTAAGTCACTTCTCAAATATCATCTCTTTCAAAGTGCTCTTTCAGATTATCTTCAAATATCCCCTGCCCCCATACCAGTTGTTCTCTATCCCATTGCTCTGTTTTATTTTCCTCATAAGCCTTATCTGAATGCAACCAAAAGAAAAAGAAAAAGAAAATTGTGGCTATCATGCAACTTCCTTCTCTCTTGCTGGCCCCATTACAGACTCTGGAAAGTAAATACTTGCTTTCCCAGACTCCCTTGCAGCTGGACATGTCCATGTGACCCAAGTCTCTCCAAGAAGAGGAAGGGTGCTGAGGGTTCCTGGGAAAGATATGTAACTTCCTGTTAAAAGAAAAAGTACAAGAGCTCTTGTTCTCAGATGATATGCCTGGAGCCATAGCATCCATCTTAAATACTTGAAAGTAAAAAATCATACAAGTGTAAACTTATCACACTAAGGAGTGCAGTGTGGAAAGAGGAAAAAAACCTGAGCTCTGAGGTCAGTGGTTGATTGCCTGATTCTACCTAATGCTGCTTCTCTCTGTACTTTTGTTCTGTAAACACTGATCCGCCTTATAGTTTAAGCCACTGTTGTTTGGGTATTCTGTTATTTGTGGCCAAAAGCAATTCTCAAAGAAATACGAAGTGATCTTACTCATTCATTTATTGACTTGATTCTTGTTTATATCCTATTTTTTAAACTCAAAGCTGTGTGAGAGTAGAGAGCTTGCTTGTTTATTTCAATGTGAGATCCTCCATATTTGCAGTGCCTGGTACACAGAAGACCTTCAATGAATGTGTCCTGAATGAATGGATGATAAGTGAATGTAAATGAATGAACTTAATTCTGTTTTATACATTCTTAGGGCACATAGAGGGTGATCAATGGAGGTGTTGGGACTGAGATATTATAAGAACCCATACACTGAGAATGCTGGGGACTCATCTCTTAAAAGGAAAAGGTTTAGCCTGCTGATTCTATTAAATGGTTTTTATATAATTTTCCCAGCAAGCAAGGTGCTTTTCCAGACCTATCATTCTAAAACTCTGATGAAAGCCTGAGTTTGAGCCACAATCTATAGAATTAGAGATATCAGAAAACATCTTAGTTCTTTCCAAAATTTAAGCATATTGATTTTAGTGATTTTATATTTTGACATATTGTTGGAAATTCTTTCATTTAGTCTAGCGCTGTTCAATAGAAATACTATGCGAGCCATACACGTAACTTTACATTTTCTAGTAAGCACATTAAAAAGCGAATAAAAGAGTACTTTAATACTATATTTTATTTAACCCAACATATTCAAAATATCATTTTACTGTATTGGTCAACATGTGATCAATATAAAGTTATTAATGAGATATTTAACAAGTTTTGGACTCAGTAATTTAGTGTGTATTTTGCACTCACAGTACATCTGAATTTGGACGAGTCACATCTCGGGTCACTTGTAGCCAATGGTTTACAAATTGAACAGCGCTGATATAGACTAAAACATTCTGCAAAAGAAGCCTCATTCTCTTAAGCTCTTCTGACTCTTACATGTTTAATCAAACAATTAGACAAACATTTTAATGTGCCAGACCCTGTGTCATGCCCCCCAAATGCACAGAAGATAAGTCATCATTACCCTCCTTCCACAAAGAGCACGTAGTACTGATAAATACATTCATCCAAAACAGGTCATTGTAAAAATCATGTGAAATATTGTAATGGAAATATGTATAGGGCATGAAGGGAGCATTTGGGGGATCCCTAGTTAGGAGGGTGGGGGTTAGGACAGGCCTCCTAGAGGACGTGATGCCAAAGTTCAGCCTTAAGGACTGAGGAGAGCTTACCTTGGTGAAGGAAAGGAGACAAGGGGATTCCAGGCAAGGGCTCATCACTGAGATTAAAACAAACAGACTCTACAGGTATAGTTACGTAGGGTGAGAGGAAAGGAGTGGCGGGATGGACAGACAAGAGGCCATGTCCTGGGGGACTTTGGACAGCTGAACATTCATTCCATAAAATGTTTCCCTTCCTACCCCATCTTCTACATATTACGCAGAATGGTTCTGTACTATTTCACTGAACAAGGTTTCCACTCCTACTGCTCACTCTGCTTCTACTTCCAAGCCTGCAACTCTGGAGCTATATAAAATTTAGATCCTGGCCCCCCACTGTTCTCATTTTATCTTTCTTACTTAACTGTTCGTACTCTCGCCATTTTCAATTGTCTCCATGATGACAACTTTTAAATGTCCATTTTCAACCATGATGCTTTGTGTACAATATCACATATTGAGAAAATACAATCTTCTCCCAACCCATATAACTTTTCCACAAGGGCAGAAGAGAAAGAAACAATTTTCTCACTGAATAAGCATTAAACTAGTATGGGATACACACTACAGGCAATCAGCTAAGAGATTGCAAAGAGAAAAATAAATCTCATCTTTGATTTGGGCCAAGCATACACAACCCATCACATCCATGTTTCCAAGATGAATAGTAACCAGTCCTCAAGTAAGAGGACTTGAAATGCCATTTGTCCCGCATAATTCATCCTCACTTTGCCTGGTAATCGAGGTGACCATCTGTGTTACCTAACTAGCTTTATCCAGAGGAAAAACATACCTTTCATCTCTTTATGTCAGGAGGCAATTTTGCAACTTGAGCAAGGCAGAGCTCATCTAGCACCACGTTGGGCTCCTACCCTCCCAATAGAAACTGGGAGATAGGGTGCTATCTCCCTTTCTGTTTGCATTTCAAAGGCTGACAGGTTCAAGAGAAGGGTGTTCTTGGGTCATAAAGCTGACAAAAGGCACAGCTAGTCTTCAAAAGGTTTATATACTTTTGAACTGATTAGAAAGTATTTACAATTACAAGTTTTCTAAGGTAAATGCTCTGAGAAAAAGGAGGGGAGGAAAATCTCATCCTTTATTTTTAACAGAGAAAATTAAGTCTCTTATTGTTAATTTCTATTTGTTCTTACACATACTTTCTCTGTGGTGCTTGGATATTTCACCATCAGCTAAATAAGATACATTTAAAAATCAAGTTTATTATCTTCTATCAAAATTGATTTCTTCATTTCTGCCAATAATTTTATGTCTTTCTCAATATCCAAGCTTGAAGTCTCAGAGCCATTTTGAAATCTCTCTTCTTTCAATCTGCCACTAAGTTGTCAGTTGTTCCCTCCCACACTTTCTTCTTCCTCCCAACTTTTTCATAACAGCCACAGCCTTCCTTGTGCCTAAATTATGCAATGGTATACTAACTTGGTGTTTTGTTTACACTTCCTTCTCATTTCATTTTACTCTGTACACTTCTGCTCGCCTAACTGGGCTTCACAAACATCTAGCCATTTTTGTCCAAAATCTACCATTGGTTTTTAAGAACTACAAGAAAAAGATCGTTTATATTTTGGCACTAACCTGCCAAGCTAACTTGGTCTTTCTGTATATTTCTCACTAACTTAATTCCTCAGCTCAAGCCCAAGTCCTCCTTACTGACAGTCAAACAAACTATACTCACTTGTGAACTTTCGGTTCTTATCCGTACGCATCCTGTTTCCTAATTTTCTTTCTCACTTCTTTAAATACTCCATCTATCCAGCACTGTCATTACAGCATTTATTCTGATTTATTCTAATTAATGTGCTTAGATTTTCATCTTTCTAATCATGTTCCATATAATGTGATGCCTGAGACATCGTTCCCACTGTTTCTGATCCCTCTGCGTTCTACAAAGCTTATCTTAACTCATTTTATAACTCTAGAATAAGACCAGAAAAATAAGGATTCTGCATTTTAGTGTGCTTTGTTTGCATGTCAAATTAACATGCCTGCTCCCAAGCTCTATATTTATAATTAATACACCTCATGGACAGCTGAAGTTCACAAAATTGAATGGTTGTTTTCATGGAATTGGTTCCATTAACTTTCCAATAAATCAATTATAATCCTGATATGCCTATTTAAAATTACATTCTCAATCTTAGCATTTACATCAGGAAAAAATACTCTTCATTAACTCTGAAAATGGTTATTTAGCCTTGGTCAATAGTAAAGACAAATTCCCCTTCTGGACAAATGTACATTGAACTTCTTAAACAATTCTTTCGAAACTCATTTAAAGAAAGCATTTATTCTTTCTATAATGCGTTGAAAATGTAAAATACACTTCAGTTTATATAGAGGAATAATAATATTTTGAATATTCATGCAACTTTAATGAATATATGAATGTTGTGGCTTAAAACACTTTAAAGCAACATGTATAAAAGGCAAGGGGCATGCGTTACTCACATGTAACTCTCCTTTGTCTAGTAAAGTACGTGGAACAAAATAAGTGTTCAATTATTTTTTGAATGAATGAAAATTAATCAATTTTTAAGATTCAGCTCTTCAATGAAGCTTTCCTGTTGCCAACCACCTAATCTGATAGTAGTTTCTTCTTTATCTTAATAGCATAATATTTATCTTTGGCATTTGCTATCATTCTTTGTTGTAGATGTGCTAAACGAATACATGGTAAAATGAATAAAGAAATTCCACATTTAAGAAACTCAGTGCAATCCATGTCTATTTTAACTCTGATCATGGCATTTGAAAGCTTCAAAGCCAAGCCAGTCTTCAATGCTGAAAGGAATAAGACGACTTGTCATATTCTAAATTGTCTATGGGTCCAGCTGCTTCTAGCAGCTGTTAACAGAAGCTTCAAAAAGGCAGATTTCTGACAGGTTTGTGTGAATTTATTCCTAAAATTGAAAATGTACAAATGAAAACCTAGATTTAAAAAGGCAATTGAATAAATGTCAAAGATTAGTCTTAGAGATACAAGAAAGCTGGAAAATTCAGAACTGATCTTGTCAGGCTGCGTTGCATTTCATCTGATAATCACTTGCAGCTGCTTTGTAGAGATGCTCATCTTACCCTTTCAGTGGAGACACACAACACAAGCAATAAACCATTAGAAGAGCCAGGTGAGTTTAGACAGCAGGTAAAATTCTATGCCATCAGTCCCCAGAGACAGGGACATTCAGTAAGATCATGCCCAATTTATTTCTCATTGGGCCTGTGAGACTATTCTTGGCATTAGGGATTTAAAATTAATTAAATATCAGACACATTATTTTCCAGTGTAAGCCAACAGCTTGTAAAAAGATATAAAATAAGCCATACATAGAATTTGCTAATATTTTTGGAACTTATGATAAATGTTTCTGAAAGGAACATAACTCACTAGGATATACAACTGAAGAGTCAATTTTTCAATAGCGTTGAATGGATTTAGTGTCAGTAATAAGCCAAAGCTAAGCATTTCCCCGTGAACACATGAAAACACCCATTTAATCTGAGTCACTCAAGACCACCTGTCAGGGCTGCTGTAAAGAGACTCATTTGAATGATAATGCACAGAAAAGCTGTGAGAGGTAATTGAGAAGTATATTTTGGAAAACTAGAGTGAATTTACAATCTCTCCCAGTTTAAAAAAAAAAACCAGCAATGACTTGAAGTAGTTGGGCAAAGTGGCACTACCCATAAAATAACTTTGAGAGCTACTTAAAACTCACACTTTGTGCCAGAGTTTAGTTCAAAAACATAAAAAAGATAATATTTATTGAACTTCTATTTTACATCAAGCACCATGTCAGTCACTGTGGTAATAAAAAACAAGTCACATGTCATCATAGTGACAAGAGAGATGTGAAGATTTAAAATACCACCTGACGATTTACATGATAGAAGGAAGGATTAAGTAACAAATGAATGCCTAGGGAGAAGCCATTTTCTCTGAGAAATAAAAGAACAGGTGGCATTTGAACTAGTTAAGCCTTATAGAGTGTCCAAGATTTTGAGAGATAAAAAACTGAGCTCAAGTATTCCAAGGAGAGGGAAAACAGGACTAAAACCAGAGAGCATTGACAGTGTCTGCATTAGGAAAATGATTCACTGCAGTTCTGGTGAAGACGGAGAAATGAAAGGACTTCAGGGAGTGAAGCTGAAAGGTTGTTTGGGGCGAGGTTGAACATGTAAGTTTACTTAAGCAATTATCAGACAAGGCATGAGGTGTGTGATATAGATGTAATCTGAACGTCCTTAGGTCCCTCCAACTTGCAGGTACAAGTGAGACCATATTAGCATCAAAACCCAAATTTAGGTCTCTGGTACCTCCTCTCTGAGTAACTCGGGGATCCTTGCCTCCACCTCCTCCTCTAAACAGTCATGGAGTCCAGAGGATATGTCCTATACTGTTCATAAAGTGTCTGTGCCCGTGGGCTGCTGGTCCTGTCACATGAGGACTCTGCATGAGAGGAAAAATCCTCTGTTCGTCAGAGCCCTTTGTTTCCTGTGTCTCTCTACGTGGGAGCTGAGTGTTCCCACAGCAATGGTTGGCATAAGCAGAGTGATGCGGCACGTTATAGGAACAGGAAAGAGGGAAGCCTAACCTAGGTTTGGAGGAGGACAAGTGGCCAGGAGAAATTCCTTGGGAAAACTGGTGCCCGACACATGTTTTTAAAGAATAAAAAGGAGTTAATATACTGAAGAGGAAAGAAAGAACATTCCAAACAGAGATCCAAGTATTTAAGTCCTTAAACACCACACTAAAGAGCGTGAATTTCGTTCTCCACCGATGAGGAGCCACTGAGATTTCTAAAAAGACAATGGAATGGTTAGATCTAAGCTTTGGAAAGGAAATTTCGGCAGTTTAGAAGGCAATTTAGCGTGGGGCTGGCCTGGAATGGAGTCACTATTTGAACTTTTGCAAGAATTCCATAAACCCAACTATAGCAACAAGTGAAAGAGTGAAGAAAATGGATTCAGGGAAAGCAACGGGCGGAATTCAGACTGAATTATAAAGCCTAAGAAGATGAGGATAATGCAGAGCAAATGAGATTGAAGCTGAGGTTTCTCTCTTGACTGGGAAGAAAGTGATACCTTTATGACAGAAAACATAGGAAAACTGAAACTTGTTGAGAAGGTTGAAGAATACAGTTTTCTGCTAGAATGCCCTGGTAGACTGAGTGGAGGGAAAGATTATGGAATAAAATGAAATAGTAGGGAAAAGTAATCAATTAATACTTTAAAATACTCTCCTATCACACCTGTTTTTCTGGGTTGGATTTTGACTAAACCATTCATATCCTAATTGATGGACTATTTGCTATGAAAAGGATTTGATTACATTTTCTTTACGAATTGGAATTAAAATAGAAAAAGTTAACATTTCCTTCACTAATGGTTAAAAATAGTTTTAGTAAAAATTTTAATGGCTTTGGAAGAGAGAAGTTTCCAGGGGATTTTGTATCTATCTCTGGAGGTAACACAAAGCCCTCAGACTCATGTTATAAAACAAAAGCAAGTTTCTGAGCCAGGGATGGCAAACTTTTTCTGTAAAGGGTCAGATGGTAATTATTTCAGGTTCTGTTGGCCATGCAATCTCTACGGCAACCACTCAATGGTGCTGTTGAGGGCAGAAACACCCGTAGACAATACATGGTTGTGTTTCAATGAAACTTTATTTACAAAACACGTGTCAGGCTGTATTGGACCCACAGACTACAATTTGCTGACCCCTTTACTTAACATGTTATCTTTCCCTGTCCGACTTATTGCTAGACACAGATTTTGGATGGGAAAGCATTCATGTAGATACACAGGGTTTAATTTATACATAGATTTTTTGCTTAGAGTCTTTTAAATTGATTGCTAAAAAAATATTTTAAAAGGAGTCTATCATCTTTCCTTTTTATCTCCTCATAATTTTCAGTTGCATTTTTCACTCCCTCACTGAAGCTCTCAGACAGACACATTAGACTGGATCATAAGGGAAAATAGAATCTTGTTTAACTGAAATCACAAGTGTGCCAAGAATTAAGGGAGTGACTGCACTTCTGGGAATCCATCAGCTTGTTGTTATTCTTAAGGCCACCTTGGCTATGACACCAATATCTTTCTAAAGCCGATTGATGCTCACAGGAAATTCAGAGTCACTCAAGATGAATCAAAAGGCCACAGGGATCTAGAAACAGGAGGTAAGAGTTAGCTCCTGCCACTGAAAGTTAGTCACCTTTTCATGTAGTTGCCTAGACTTTTCTGGCCTCAAAGAATGAGGTCTCTGTAAATCAAGGCCTAAAGATGAACTAATCCACTACAGGAAACGTTAGGCTCACAGGAGAATCGGGATGGTAGACATTGTACATATACTTGCAATCTGAGGCTTCTTTATAAGAAAAATTTCTCGTATGTCCTCAGTCTTCACTAAAAATCTCTCTCTGAAAAGGCAATTTACATCTCAAAGCAAATGTAGAACTGCGGGAGACCTTACAGATGCTCTAACGCAATCAACTCATTTTCCATGCAAGTAAACTGACTCTGGGGTCTGCTAAATTGAACTTGAATGATTCATGGAAAATTCATAGTTAAGCAAGAGTCCTCACTAATCCTCTTAGTTAAGTGATTACCACTTTGAGTTTTTTTACACTGCATTACAATGCTTGTGAATGAAGCCATATAGGGAAAACACGAGCTTCTCTGGGTCCAATTCCCGTACTTCAGTATGAAGTACTGTTTTAAATTTGGGAACACAGTGATCTATATGTAGAATGAAGTCCTTTCCCTCATGAAGCTTATGCGGATATAAATACCAACACAGTGCTTATCATGCGCCAGGCGCTATTCTAGATGCTTTGTGTGTTATAATTCACTTAATTCTCAGAAAAAAACAGCTATGGATAGAGACTTTTCCAGTTTGAAAGAAACTGAACCAAATAAATGGAAAAAGGAATTCTAAAATAAAAAAATATAATGAGATACCCTGAGGGAATTATACCAGATAATTAGATTTTCAAAGGACCTGAGAGATCTGTATTCCAGAGCCTTTTAAATTCAATACTACAGAGTTGGTGGGCAAATGGAGATTTTCCTTCTGCCAAACTTCCTCCAATAGTACTCAGCTTTTACAATTATACCCTTTCCCCAACAAACTTACAGTTTTTCTCAAATACAGTTTATGATGTTTTCAAAACCAAAATTACTCTTTTGTCAAAAGTACGTTTTACTCATCACATTAGTTTACACATGACAAATTTCAAAGAACCTAGAAGAATGGATATAGAAGAAATTTCTTATTTCATTGCAATGGGCAAGTGAAGAAAATGTTGAGAGTATTCTGTGCTTTTTCTCCAAATACCAACTGATGTTTACTGATAGCGCTAAAACCATACGTACATCTTTTTCTCTCTTAAAAGCATGATTAGAGGGGCCCACCTGGTGGCGCAGAGGTTAAGTTCGCACCTTCTGCTTCAGCGGCCAGGGGCTCACCAGTTTGGATCCTAAGTGCGGACCTACCTACTGCTTGTCAAGCCATGCTGTGGCAGACGTCCCACATATAAAGTAGAGGAAGATGGTCATGGATGTTAGGTCAGGGCCAGTCTTCCTCAGCAAAAAGAGGAAGATTGGTGGCAAGTGTTAGCTCGGGGTTAATCTTCCTCAAAAAACAACAACAAGAACAAAACAAAAATAAACAAACAAAAAATGTGTGATTAGAAATTATGATAAAGATATGATTAAGATTGTGAATAGTCCGCTACAATTCCAAAAACAACTGAAAGACAAGCTTTTTCTCCCATCTTTTAAAGAAGGTTTGGTTTCCTCAACAAAAGGATAGATTTACTAAATTAATACTCATCATACTCTTCAGGGCTGGTATAATTGTCGATGCTAGTAAAACACTGCTATAGGAAGAAGGTGTATGTCGAACGTAGATTTATTAGTAAAACATTATGTACTTCTATCATATGAAGTTTATATGCAGATTATACACAGTTAATACAGCATTCAATTAACAAATTTAAAAATGTTAAAGGGCAATCTAACAATGTTTGAAGAAATGCTAGTTTCTTTAACACTAATGCTACAGCAAATAAAATATTTTCAAAAGGATTTGAGCACAGCAGGTGGTCTAAATGCAAAAATAGATTGACTTTTGTCAATGCTGTAGTTTAAACATTATTAGAGGTTTTAATGTAGACTCCCCACCTCTACTCTAAATTCAGCTTTCAGATTGATAGTCAATATACTTTTTTACACAATCATTATTTTTGAGAAGTGAACTAATCTAAAGGAAATCCAAATAAAATTTCCTATAGTTCTGAGAATGAGCTCCATCCACTTGTCTGCGAAGTAACAGTACTTTAGCCGTTGAACATGGACTCTGTTTCCTTCATTATTGTCAATTTTGGTAAATCATTAAAAACTTGTTTCACTCAACTCTGTGAGACAAAGCTTATTCAGAAAATTAAGAGACTGTAACAATAGTTTAAATATTTTAAATATATTTCATATAGCCCAACAATTTCAGAAATGAAAACATATTAAAGTAGAAAAAGTTAGAAAGACTGACTCAGGTCCGTCAGCCATTTTTGTCTAAGTTGACCTACCAGCGGGTTGAGTCACACATTTCTCTTTCTGTCTGGCTGCACCGTACTGTTTCATGCATTTGCTGTTTACAAACAATTTTTGAAGCTCTTGTCTCTTTTTATTTGTATTTTTTTTGCTACACTGTTCTTCTTCTCTTTCCTGCTAACCGATTCTAATTTTTTCCTCTTCCTTTCACTGCCATCTCTATCTCCCATTTCTCTACAAAGTTAAATTTTTGCCTCTGCTTTGTCTCTCCTCTCTTTCTTGGCAATTTCATGCAATTTCATAGCTCTAACTATCTTTTTATTAAAAAGTAAATTTAAGATGGTAAGTCCATTTTTCTAATTCTTTTGGGCAATATTTACCTTTGGGTCTCTCCAGAGAACAAGCCTCGATGGGATGGCTCTCATTCAAACATGGACCTTGTTTTAACCTTAAATGCTGTTGGCAAAATGGTATTGCCCTTTAATTTTCTGAATTCTTCTTTAGCTACAATTATTTTAATAAATTCTTGCATTTCTACTCTCTTCCTCTTACGGTCCACCCTTTCCCCCAGCTTTGGGCCAGTTATTTAGTTTATTGATCTATTGGTCATTTGGGTTTCTTCCTTGTGACTTGTGTATCCCTGTTCTGTAGTCTTTGCTCATCTTGTTGTCTTATGAATGCATATTATTACCTGCTGAGTATTGTCTGTTGCATGTTCTAAGATCACCATTGTCAACTCTATCTCTCTTTGTCTAAACATGAATTCATCTCCCCACAAACCAGTTGACCCGTGGGACTTCTCCATTTCTGTGAAGGATACCACACTTTTTATCCCTTCCTTCAACTCAGACCACTATGTGTCAATATCATTCATTTGGCAAAAAGTTCTCTTCTGAATTAAGGCATTTCTGTGCTGGTATAAATCATTTATCCACTGACAATTGCTGCCTGCAATGGTCAAATAAAATAATTATATTCAGAAAATGCGTAGAGAATTATCAAGTACTGTGTAAAGATACTACATTATTATGAATGCACTTAATTTTTATAGATATTTTTAGCCATCTATGTCGTGCTTCTCAAGCTAGGATATTAACAACTTGAAGGCATACGTGTGTTCCTAAAATTTCTAATTTATTGCCACTCATAAGCACTCATAAGCATTTGTTGATTGCTGAATACATAATCCAACCTGAAGAATTATGAGAAGAGAAATTTTATTTTTGAGAAAATTTTCCATTCAAATGGTAAAAGTACCATTTGGTCTTAAAATGGCAATTTCCTTATGTTTACTAGAAGGTTTGTAAACAATTAATGTCAATAATCCTGTGACTGATTAATATAAATAGGTGTGAATTTTCTCTGCTACCTATTCCCCTCAGAATTCAGTCTCTTGGATCATTTTACTGGTGGGACGTCATCATTCATTTCTAGTAATTTAATTGACTGAATTATCTTAGTGGAATTCAATATAGAAACATGCTATACGGAATGATTCACACAGCAATTTGCATGAGTGGACTGCTGTTATAATTTTTAGAATAGTAAAGTCACAATGAAAAAAATTCTATATGCTAGAATAGCAAAGAAAGCATTCCTACAGAATGAACTAGTAATTACCATAAGAATAAGTCCATTATTATCTTTTGTAAAGAAAAAGGAGATATATTAAGTAAGTCAATTATAGAATTTAGAATACTTCAGGATTTATCTGGCCATTTCAAAATTTATGTTTAGAAAAAATAAACCTCAAAAAATATGCTTTTCAAACCCATCTATCATTTATTTAATCTTGAAATCTCAGTGTGTTAATTCCAAACCATGGGAATTAGCGGTGAGGCAATAAACAAAAAACACTCCCAAAACAATTAATTCTTTCTCTGCTGTATTAGTCCCTGTACACAGGCATAATAATTACATGCACTGAATTAATTGACGTAGACATTATGTCTCTACATTGTAGGGGAAACGGCTACTTAATTTTTCTATTATACCAGCATAGAAGTCCGGTAGTGATCAAATTATTAAAGAGTGATTTCTATTTCTCTGAGTCCCTCCTGAGTCTACAGAAGGCAGAATAGTTGTCACGCATGCAGGACAATGACTAAAGGACCGAGTAGGGATTATTGCAGCCCTGTGTGGCAGGATTCCATTCTTGGTTACCTGACTATACCCTTACCTACCACTTCCCCTGGTTAGGGCAAAAGGTAATGTCTGAAAAAACCATGTAAAATATTTGCAAAGAAATAGTAAGAAACCAGCATCTGAGTGTCATCTTACAGATTACAAACTGCTTTGACATATGTGATCTCATTTGAACCACCCTATGAACAACTGGAAACACTATGCCCAATATACAGTTGAGGAAAGTGTGACTTATGAAGGCAAGATAATTTTTGGAATACACGTATGCCTTCAGGTTATTAATACCCTAGCTTGAGAAGTATAACATAGATGACTAAAAATATCTATAAAAATTCAGTGCATTTATAATAATGTAATATCTTTGCACAATACTTGATAATTCTCA
This sequence comes from Equus caballus, assembly GCF_041296265.1. Lineage (NCBI taxonomy): Eukaryota > Metazoa > Chordata > Mammalia > Perissodactyla > Equidae > Equus > Equus caballus. The sequence continues at coordinate 55,502,102 of NC_091703.1, read as the reverse complement.
AAGCACTTTGTGAATATAATTACTTTATTCGACCATTGAAGGTCACACAGACGATTGTCAATATTTGTTCTTTCTAAGATAGGAAGCTGGGGTGTGTACTTTCTAAGGTAAGTACACACTTAGCAAGGATCCTTCATATTTTCTTAATCCAGCTATTCACCCAGATTATTTCTATAATTCATTGTTTGCTGTGGCTTCTCTATAATTTGCGCGTTTTAACTAATCAGATTTTTAGATAGACTGTGTATTGATTGTACTGATGGCTCTTTATCATTCTTCTTCACCTCAGTACCTCAGTCATTCAGTATCTCTTGGTTGTCTTACTTCCCTCTTGTTTACTTCTAATTAGGTTGGTATTAACAATTGAAGCAATTATCTTGAAGACACTGTCAACCTTTTTCCTTCCACAGCCAATAGCATTGACTGACGATACAAAATGTATTTGGCATCTAAGCTGCTATCCTAATTTGGCATTCCCAACCAATTTCAATTACACAGGTTTTGACATCACCTATTAATTTATGATCTTAGAATAACAATGTTGCAGTCATGGATGATTTGGGCCATATGAGATATATGGGCGTTTTGGAATAATTGTCTATTTCTAATTCAATGCTTTTATTCTGTTGCTTCTGAGAAGGTGTTGAGCCATATATTTAATCAACTGCAGTGTTATCTTATTCTATTGATTTTGCTCTTGCATCGTGCTTCTTTAACATCATAGCCTTTTATATTTACTGGTGTTACATTCTAATTAAATTAATTCATTGGGTGTTCATTATTATAGAAAACAAACTTATCTTGTATTTTTAAATGGTCTTTGATTTCCTGTGGTCAGATATTCTGCATACTAACATCATTCTATTGGAAAAGCTCTGTGTGAATGCTTAAAGGAAGTATTCTAATTCCCGTAAACAAAATTGCATGGTAAAAAATTTAGATTTGACTAACTAAATGGTTAAATACATATATTCATAAAAGTTGGATTTTTAAAAACAATTTTAATTAAAAACGTCTTGGAGGTCTTTCAAACTTGGCGTTCTATATTCCCACTTCACTTTTGATTATTGCATTATGGGTTGGACTGAATATATTTGCAACATAACACCTTTTCAGAGCCATTACCTGTCCCAGAGACCCATGACATTGATATAAGAATATGTCATTCCAACCTTTTCAATTTGCACCTAGGAAAGCTGAGTCGTGGCAATATTTGATGAGTTGACCAAGTTACCTCCATCAGGTGTTGAAAGAATCAAATCTAGAACCTGGATCTCTGCCTCTCCTCACATACTTGTCTTTGTGTTTTTACGTTTTCTTTCCTTTGCCAAACGTTAAGCATCCGTATCATCTACTTTTGTTAAAAGGTGTTTTGTATGTTGAAAAAGAAGTAGCATATGAAGTATGAACATTACCTTATAAATGGAGGAATTATCATTATAAGAAAGAGAAGTGTTCAATAAGGACTAACTCAACAGGCCTCTTGCTTTCCCATCATCTCTTACTGCATTGTCAGCTAAGTTCTTTCTTTTAGCTGAAAGTCAAAAGTGGCATCATAGAACCATAAAGATGAATTAGTGGAGAACCATGTGGCCATAGGAATTCCATATGCCAATGGATTTACATCAGGTTGCTTCACTCAATACTCCTTGATGAGGGGATAGAATTAACCTTGAGAAGCTTAGATCAGTGAATCTTTGCAAAAGCAGAACAACCCTGAGGAGGCATTTTAGAAATCTGAAGCAGTTAAAAAAAAAAAAACTGTTCTAATGGCTAAAGAGAATTAAAGGAATTTAATGGGTGAGAGTGGGAGGAGGTATGGAAGTCATGCACAGGATAGTTCCATAAAAAAGAATTTCCTAGTGTTCCACACGACATTCAAATGCCCTGATACGTATGATTGAGAAAGTCATATGCAATTGAAATTGATACTGGTCCGTTATCACTAATCCTTATGATAATTTTCCTTTAAGTTCCATCCAATCTTCTACTTTCCATTATTTCTGTACTTCTTGTGTAGAATGGCTTCTGTTCTTCTGACTTCTCTGAAATTTGAACTTATTCTTTATAAAAAAATTCAAGAATTTAGTTACTTGAGTATGTTTCCAGTGTAATTGTGACTAAGTATTTGCATATTGAAACACGTCATGGTATTAAAATTATGTTATGTTATTCTTTGCGTTATAATTACAGTATTATATTATTTTTTTTCTAAATAGGAAAGTAGGTGATTCTCATTGTAGGATAACAAAAAAAGTGTTACAAAATATTTGTATTGAAAGGGTGGCATTGAGACTGTCAGAGTTGAGATCTACTGTCTTATATCGAGTAATGTCTGCCACTGGACACATGGCTGCCACGCAACAGAGCCAGCATGGGGTGGATGATGGGGATGGCCATGTATGCTTGTGACTCTTTCATCTAGTTAAGTAAGAACAGTATATCATAGAAATGATTCCTTAAAAAGCTATGATATTCAGACACAGATGATCTTATGATCATTATGAGGCCCTGGATACAGTCTTAAAAAGCAACTATTTTGTCTAATAATATTTTAAATTATGTACAATATTTAAGAATTCAAGAATATGTATGTCTGATTGCTTTCTAAACCCTAGTCTGGAGCAGTGCATTTTAAATTATTCCTCAGTGTATCTTATAGCATATTAAAGTTATATGCAAACTTTGATCCCACTGGGGATTCAAATCTTTTTCTAAAAACCGTATCATGCTAATAGAAGGTGTGTTTATATCTATCTGTCCATCTATGTACTAGTATCTAGTTAATCATATGTGTCTATCTGAAGTCACTAGATATATAAATATATGTAATATGTTCACACACAGGTACATACAGGAGGATCCTATCATGCCAGAACTGACATTATTTTGAACTTTAAAAGAAATAAAGTGATTTAGGTAAGATGCTGATAAACTAAAGAAGAACTAAACTAAAGAGCTGAAAACAAGCAGGAAGGTGAGGAGGCTCTGAGACCCAGATGATACAAGGAAAGTTTAAGCAAATTTGAGGCGGGTTAGCCTAAAAATGGAAAGATTTCAGGGTCACATGATTGCTATTTTCAAGTATTCTCAGGAAGAGTGGCTTGTTCTATTGTTTTCCAGAACCAGAAAGAAAGGAAACACATTATAGGGAACAACATTTCAGTTCACGATAAGGAAGAATTTTCTGGCACTCAACACTGCCTCCCACGCCCCCCAAAATTGTCCACTACTATACTCAATAAATTGATTGAATCCGCATTACTTTCTGGTAGGAATGCAGTGGAAGGAATTTTATATTAGTAAAATGGCTGGGTTCGAGTTCTTTCTAATCCTATGCTCCTAACTAGAAACTCTGGAAGATTTATCTGCTATTAGTATCAATAATTTGGCATAAGTTTCTGTCAATGGGATCATATTAATTCCAGCCAGGCTTACTTTTCATAACTGGTCTTTCTGACGGCAAACGACTACAGGAACCTTGAGAGAACACAGTGACACAAAGCAAAATGAATCTCTCCTCACCTGCCATGCGCCCCGACAGCCAGAACTGGGAAAAGGTGGTGCTCTTATTATTTCTCTCTGGGAAAGTTATGAGTACACATTAAATTCGTTTTTTAAAAGTCTGTGTTAACTTTTCATAATAACACTTATTTCTATGAATGACAGATCATATTTTACCTCGTTGTTTCATTTAAGACGACTCATAACTATCTAGAAACAACAACAACAAAAAGCCAGGAAGGAAAGAAAAACATGTCTGCTACTCCACTCAAAATGTCACAATATAGTAAACAGAAGATGCCGTCAGGAAAAAATGTGTGTGTGTGCGTTTTTTTAATAGCAGGAGATTTTCACGGGATTTGACATCTTTCTCCATCTCCATGGGGAACGTATGATGTGATTTCCTGAGAGAGCAATCTGGAATGAATATGTTAATCCTCCTCAGGAGGGCAGAATTTATAGCATGACTGATAAAATAATCAGCATCTTAATGGCATCAGTTTTTTTCCTTCTTTTATTTTTAACTTATAAGACATGTTTCTAAAGACTTTTCTGAATGCCTTAAAGTTCTACTTCTTGAGAAACTAGTTAGAAAGGAAAATTATACTCACTTGCTTACTATTGTGCCTTTATAAGAATCTCAATAATCAATTTTAATACTAAAGTTTTCACAGTAAGGGTAATAGCTATATTGAGTTTTTAATTTAAAAGTATTCCTAGCAAATGGCATGTAGCACTTTCCTTCTGGCTTCTGGGAAACGCATATGCCATGCATAATTAATTGCTATAAAAGATTAATAACTTGATATAGACCATCACAATCTCTCTTGCCTTCTCTAATCTCTAATCTGAAACTGAAATCTACAGCTGACAGAGCAGGACGACAATGAATGCTCCATGAAGGCCTGACACATAGTAGGCACACCATAGGCACAAGTGCATGGGTGTGCACACACACTCCCACTGAATGATTGACTTATCCACTCCGCTTCCTTTTCTGTTTTTTTCTCAGTGTAGCTATTAAACGACTGAAGATCTCATGTGCTTATGAAAAGCTGCCAATCCGTGGTCTGAACCTTCACTCAGATCCTGGCCCGTCAATGAGGAAACCAATCACACCCTTTCGTTATCCTGATGGTGTACCTTTTTTTAATCTCAGGAGCTGCACGATTCAAGGACTGCTTCCACGTGGTCAAGGAAAAGAGAGGAATAGATTTTTCTAGGGACCATTCTCTCCCCCACCCTGCTACTACAGTTCCCCTATTTCAGGCATCCGTTAAGCCCAGTTTCAGAGGCCATTTCTCAGTGGCACATCATATCTGCCTTTCCAAGCTACTTCAAATTACCTCCTCCACCAACTGGAGCTGTGGGCCACTCCCACAAGGTGCTACTAGAAATATGAAAGCCCTCTTCGCAGCCACATCTCCTCCAGAGCTCGAGCTTTATTTGTACTTGCCTCTTCTTTTGAGTATACTTCACATAAGATAGGAAAGTGTACCTATCGTGTGACACATACATGTCTGGTTAGATTTGGTAAGCCTTCTACCTGCTGTGCTTAATCACCTTGCATCTATGGGAGATCTCTGCAGCTAGTAATTACTACTGTGTATACTGTGGGGACCTGAGGTTGGCCACCCCAAGATATGTCTCTTTGGCATCAGGATTATTTGAGGCTGATTGCTTTTGATAAACTGGGACAGGGAAGGAGGCTCTGAGGAACGGAACTTGCCCTTTGTTAGGACACATTTACGTTTGTAAGGTAAATCTCTATCTGTAAAAGGTGCCTCCCTCTCTGTACCAGGAAGAAGAGAGGCAATGACCTTCTCTCTAGAAACTCTTAATCAATACCAAAGCCAAGGACTTAAATCTGCGTTTTATTGTGCTTCTCCGGTAACCTCCTGTAACTGACTTCCCTCCCCCTCCCAACTTTGGCATTTCTTTAAGGATTAAGCATCTTTCCTTAGGCTAGGAACTGATTGCTGCGCTCACCTGTGACCGCCCAGCTCCAGACAATCGACTTGCCTCTGGCTACGCCCTCTGAGACAGCAGACCCACTACCTGCTGTGTCCATCAAGCACTGTGCTGACAGGGCAATCTTGTGACTATTGTGGGAGGGACATTTCAATCACATGTGAAACACCCTGTTTGGGGGTATATAACCACTATGTGCACCCCACTTCTTCGGTGCCCTTTCTTCCTTCCGGGAAGAAAGGCCCCGGGCCATGGTTCCTCATAAAGCTTTGTTTAATTTTCTCTTGCTATTCTGTATCATGTGAATTTAATTCATTCTCCGGCCAGACAAACCCACATTTGGGAAGAGGAAATGTCTTCCTCCCCTACAATACCATCTAATGACATATTGTACTCAGTGGCTTTGCTAATTTCTACTTTTCTGAGAAAAATCTAATGGTGATAGGAAAATCTCAAAATTAAATTCCATCTTTTACATAACTACAGGTGAAAAGTTTGATCAAATTATTACACCTTTATATTTAACTCATGGGCTTAACTTCTTAAGCCAACGAAAGTTAACTACAAATGGGTTCTTCACTTGGTCTAGAGTCTAGCAGAAGATATGATACATAATAGGTGCTGAATTTATGCTTAAAGAGTTTTAAAAAATTGATTTGAACTAATCTTTTTAACTCAATTTGCTGATCTGTAAAATGAGGATTAATGAAAAATAACGTATATGTCTACTTTGAGGTTTGGTGCATAAGATCATGCAGCAAATGGGTAGGATGCACCGATTCCCTTTGGTCACACCACATTCTCATGCCTCTGCGCACCTGCTCATATTGTGACTGATATTTGAAGAGACTTTTCTCCTTCCACTCACCTCAAACTTCCCCGCCTGGAAGAGTCTTGCTCAAATGTCACTCCTGTGGCGTGCTCTCTCCTAATTTCTCCTGCTCCTTCAGGCCCCCTTTGTCCTTCCTCCGTACACCACCAATACATTATTCTTGTTGCTGTAATGGTATGGATCGCTCATTAGTATAATTATATGCACTTGTATAACAACATTATGACATCAGTGAGGACAGGGACGATGTCTTACTGGTTTTCATATCCCCTAAGTGCCTTTCACAGACATAACTATTCTTTGAGTCAATGAATGAAGCAATAAACTAATTGTCCAGTAAGCTAACAAAATATCACCTTGAAATAAACTAATATTCTAGAAAAACCAAAAACTCTCCTGAGTTCCTACTAAAACTCTGATTGCCAGATACAGTGCATGTTTTTCATTAATATATATGTGCGCATGTGAGTATGTGTGTGTCTGTGTGTCTGTGTGCGTGTATACAGAGAGAGCGAGAGAGAAAAGAGAAATATTTCCATGTAATTGGATGATAAAATGAAACTCTTCTGTCTCATATATGGTTGATATTAAGACAATATGTACCAACAACTCCATATGCAAAGCAAAATGCTAACCATCTATGCAAGACGTTGAGAGTTATGGTAACATCATTCTTTTCAACTCTTGGCAACTTATCCATCTTGAGGATACAGAAGGCCCGGAGTTATTGGACAGTGGAGGAATCCTTTGAGGAGCGTTGTCAGTGACCTAGGCATGTTACAGCTTCTCCCTTGGGGAAAGGGAAGTGTCCTTTTTCCTAACCTCAAACACAATGGGAGAGAAGGGGAGATTCAAGAGAACTGCTTGGAGGATTTGACAAACGGATTTGGGGGCAAAGTGTACTAATATCTATCAGGTACCTGGAAAAAAACAATGAGGAGCAAGTTAAAGCTTTACAGCAGGCAGCTAAATGAGGTGACTGCACTGGGACGAGTGTGTCCTACCAGTGTTTGCAGGATTTCTGTGGATCAAATGTGAGCTATCCTGAGCCAGCCTGGGGCCATCTTAAAGGGACTTTACCCCTAAGGTGTGATGGATTCCCATTGCCAAGAGAGATTCTGTATGAGTTAGATTGCCTGAACTTAGGGGAAACAAGTGGTACACTACGTGAAACATCATTGGCATTAAGAAAAATGCAGGGGATCTCCAAAGACTCCAGAAACTACCCAAACTTCCCACACAGCCAGAGAGAATCAGCAGGGGATTACTTCTGTGACTCAAGTAAGACCTTTCCTGTCCCTCACCTTCTTTCCTCCCCATTTCCCCCACAACACAGGAGGAGTCACAGCCAAAGTCAGGAAGCGAAGAGAAGGGAAGGGAAGGGAAGAAGGAGCTGAAGGATGAAAAAGAGAAGAATGCAATCCACCCAGTCTGCTGTTGTCCAACCTGGGGAAGAGAAGAAGTGATGAGTGATGTCTGGAGATTTTGATTATTATACCAGTGTATACTTAACAACTTACTGTTATTAACATAGATTCATCTTAGAACAGCAATTTACAAAAGTACTTTTCATTATCTAAATGTAAGCAGAGAAAATATAAGCCATGACGAAGGTTTCACTCAAAGGAGTTGAGAGAAAGGTCCCAATAGAATGGGTGTGCAGGGGCAGTGCTGGGAGGTGGGAAGTGGGAGCTGGTGAGGACCGCAGCTACGGAACTCTACTTGCTTGATAGAAGGGTTACCTATATAAGTACACACAGTACCATTATTTTAAGAACAAAGAAAGGAATAAAAGAAAGGAGAAAGATGAAGGCAGGTCTATTCAGAAGTTTAGAAGAGTGGAGTTTAGAGTTTATAACAGGCTTTTTTATGTTTTTCAAAAAAGTTATATGATGTTACTCTTCAGAGAAGATGTCCACTAATGCTCTGGGGGTTAAACACTCTTATTTTCTTTTTCCTGAGGGGCTGTGTGTGTGTATGTGTGTGTGTTGTGTAAAGTCCTTTACTTAACTTTGGTGCTAGATCTATTTCAAAATTCTACATTTTTTAGATTTTAGAAAGGTAAATACACAATGTATATTACATATTATAAATATATCTATAATCAAATACATTATTACAAATATATATTTTTTGCAGGGAGACATGAATACTTCACTCATAGGCTGCATCAGTTCAGGACAGGTTTTGCATCTAAATGAATTACGAAAAACTTTCAGTTTTCAGAATTGTTGAAAAAATGTTGTGGACCTGTCCGTGTGATACTCACATGTAAACACAGAGAAAGCTGGGTCTCTGGTGTTCTGCCTCTCACTTTGTCTCCATTTGGGTAACCTGGAAAATACTTGTTCTCTCTAGGCCTTGGTTACTTCAGTTAAAAAATGCGAGGGTTGGGCTGGATCAGGAATCACAGACGAAAACATCTTCAGAGGACTGGTTATGAAAGTGAATAAAGCAACCAGCTGGATACGGAAGCATGGTGAGAGCTGGGGAGGCAGGAGTGGATTGGAACACACTCATCCTGTCTAGAGGCGTTCACATTCAGAACATCAAAGTCCTCAGGATCAAATTCAGCACATCTGTGGATAGCTAGCTTGTGGCCTCCAGCCTTTACGGTCCCTCTCCTACTGGCAGGGGCAGATAACTTGACTTGTGCAGTTTCTCGTGTTGCATTCTTCAACGCTGCTCTCAAACTCACAACGCTTGAACATCACATAAAGTTAGCATCCTTTGAAGCAGTCTCCTACCTTCTATCCCCCCTTCATTTTTTTTCCCTCTTGAAATAGGACTGTCGTTCCTTCTTTATTCATTTATTTATTTTTTCTATCCAGTGGTATTAAATGCCTAGAGCTTCCTTTTATTACAAAATAAAATAGCCAGGAGTTTAATGAAAATATCCAAAGAATTCCAAAATGAGTCAAAGCATATTCAAAGGGAAAAAATAATTGAGTCTAGGATTGTGAAATCACTTTGCTCCAGTTTCATGCAATGGACTTGCGGGACCATGAAAAGCAAGCATTGGTAAGCAGCCCTCTCCTCTAAAACATCCTAAAAAATAATAAAGCCTTCCATCACGCAGGCTGCAAAGTCGTCATTCATTTCAAGCATTCCTGTCTGCTACCTCCCCCTTCAATATTTATGATGCTGTACTGGAGAAAAATTTACTGTTTCAGTTTCTCTCTCTGGCGTCTGGTAAGGAGAAGCACAAAGCAATTCCACAGTTGAGGCAGAAAAAAGAGGGCGGAGGTCTGATGATTCTGAAAGAAAAGATCCCATTTGTCTAAAGATAGAAAATTACTTTGACTCTCTTCACTTCCCTGTCTCTTGAGTTTGCCTGTTCACAGAAATAAAATTTTAAACTTAATACTTGTGGGTTTGGGTATTCATTCATGTATTCAGGCGCTAACTCAGAGCTTGGTACTTAGAAGGACCCAGCAGGAACTCTCAGGCAGAGTCCCTGATTTGCATCAGTAAAGTACCTACTGCAGTATCCACACTCAATAGGAACAAAGGTAAAATGAAGGGTTCCCAAATCCATAGATGAGGGGAGGCATGGAGGTGGCACCGCCACCCCTGGGTGATCACTTATTGCTTCATCTATCCTTACCAAATGGCCTTTGGCAAGGGGAGGCTGGGGCTGAGGAGCAGGGGAAACTCTCTGTGGGGTGTGGTGGTGGTGGTGTGTGTGTGTGTGTGTGTGTGTGTGTGGTGAAGGAAGAAGGAGCAGTGATTTCTGAGAGAGGAAGGTACTTAAAATTTACATGAATTAAGTTGTGTATGTATTATATTATTTTAATAATGTTGTGGCCAGTGAACAGGCAAAACTCTGACCTCATAATATCTCTAGGCAGAAACTCACTTGATACATAGTTTCTTCTCCACATTTAATAATTTGATTCTGGGAGAATAAGTCTATACTTAAATGTCAACGCCTGGTATGATACAGAAATTTCCAAAGGCAATATATGCACGGGATTAAATTACGTCCTTCAATTCTGGGATTCTGGAATGAGGCAAAGCCCCTGATGGCTCCTGTGTACCTAAGGCTTTGGCATCAGTAGGCACCAGCGAATGAGCCCCACGTTCAGGCAAGCGCCCAGGAAAAAGTAACAGGGGTCCTGGGGAGTAAGCGCTTTATCGTGCTCTCTGGTTACTCTCCCTCCTGCTCATGCCTGGGGTTCCTTTCGACCCATTGTTCCCTGGAATGCTGAGTCTCCTCAGGTGCCCTTGGCATGTCTTATCCAACCATCACCTCAGCAATTCGTTGTAACACTTGAAAGATTTTAAAATACACTTCGGCAAAACAAAAAAGGAAAAAGAAAAAACTTCAAAGGAGAATCTCTCAGGCTTTTGGGATGTGGTCACAATTTCAGGGAATCTCCAAGCTGTGCAGAAGAGGATGGAAAGAAATGGAAAAATTTAGGAGTCAGGCAGGCTTACATAGGAAAGCCGAGTTCTGGGAGAGCAAGTTTGGGCATGTTCTCCCTACACATCCTCTGCAGCGAGGGGACTGCCTGTTTCTGATTCTAAATAATACTGAGACAGTTTACTTGGAGATGAAAAAGGCAGCTGCCTACACAGTGATGTTTGAAATGCCTCACTGAGTCCTCCCGCCAGTCTGTCATCGTGCCCGGAGCACCAACCCCTACAGTTGTTCAGCCGAGCTGAGGCACTGTGTCCCGAAGAGACCTTTCCTAACAAGAAAAGGGAGTGACATGTTTATCCATTACAGCTCTATCTTAATTAAGGATATTCAGGTTGCAGGTAACAAAGCATACTTCAAATTTGCATAATCTGGTTTGCTGTAAAGTCATTGAGACATCTCAGTCCAAGCAGAATGTGAATAACCAGTATCAGAGGCTGGGCGACCCTATGGAAGAAAGCTATCGGAAACAGAAAACTCTTTTTGAAAGTTTCTCTCTCTTCCCCCTGCCCTCTGGGGCCCCATTGTCTCTGTAGTGCTTCTTTGAAATGCTTCCATTTCCTCTCTAGGCAAATCAGCTGTCCATGCTCTTTGGAGAATAGGCTCCCACACAATGCCAGCCGCAACACCTGAGTTCAAATCACCTTTCTCCAAGTGAACACTCCAGAAAGAATTGGACAGCTCTGTGCTAACTCCATTTCTAACAGATTCAATATTGTTGGCTCAGCATCAATCAGTCTGGTGTTTATCTTTGGCTTGACCATCTATGGCCAGGAGTGAAGAACAGTCTCCTTATGTGTGCAACAGCCCAGATCTGTAGGTTCTGAGGCAGTTTTCAGAGAAATGGGGTCTTCGTGATTTGAATAAATGATCCAAAGTTATCTGCAATGGATCCGTTAAAGCCCACCGAGAAAGGTGAGGGTCTTAGATTAGAGAAACATGGTCTGGAGTAAAGGAGAGAAGATTGCACCCTTTGAAGGAGTAGGAAATATGGCACTGTTGGGGAGCTCAGAGTTGGTCTGGCTGCCAAGGAGACATCCAGTGGCAGGACAGCTTCAGTAAGTGTGGGAGAGACACACTATGGAGAAGTGGAAGGCTCTGAAAAGTAATGCTGCATGGAGGAGGCCTTTGGTCTCTAAAGACACACTCTTGAACCAAACTAGGTAACTCCCCGCCCTGGATTACTCTAACCACTGGGGAAAAAACAACCGCTCAATGATTTTCCTGCTCAGGTTACTGGGTAACTTCTAAGCATATTTGAAAGCGTTTGGTTAAACCAGCAGTTTTGCAAATAAGATGGCAAGAATTATTATTCCATGAAATATTAATAGGTTTCCTGAAAAAAATTTCAGTGGCCAAATATTTTTGAGAATCAGAAGTCTAGGTAAAACTTAGGATGGGATTTCACTGTAGTCAGCCTTCTCAGAGCTTTAAGATGCTTTTGCTCATGTTAGAACACTGCACAACATTCTTTGACCAGGTCCTGTGTTCTCCTAGCATTTCTGGGGACTGCTTTTCTGCAGATCACATTTTAAGAAATAATGGGCTAAACAAAAATGGGAATGAATCTTCCACATATAAAAAAGTGAAGGCCAAGGGCATTCACTTATTCACACTTAGATGCAATATGCATTGCACAGAGCATCCTATGGCCCCAGATAAGGAGAAAGGTTTTGTGAACAATTTCAGAAACATTTCAGTCTCTCGTAGGAGAGGCAGCCTGTAAAGGATTGGGCGGAAAACTCTGCGGCGATTTCTAGTCCTATCTCAGACTTACAGTCCGCAGCATCTTCTGCAAAAACACTGCCTTGGTGAGCCTCAAGTCATGGGTCACTCACTTCTAAAATATCTGTCCTGTTGGCATGGGAATTTAAAAACATAGTATATGTGAAAATATCTTGTAAATCATAAACTACTATACTAAACATTGTCGTCAACTCTAGCAAGAGTCAGGGTGCAACACTTGCAGGGTATTTCATAAATGCTGCTTGCCCTCTGCTGGTTCATTATCACTGATGTCTTAAATTAATTGTCACGACCTTGGCACAAGCTACCCTCCTGTAAAATTATCATAGCTCTACATGGCTTTTAGAAGAAAATTTGTATAAGTTCAATACAGAACACTAAAGGACATATAAAAGGATAATAAATACACATAATTGCATCAAACCAATTATTTTACATATGATTCATCTTGAACTTGCTATATAAAGTTTGTAAGTTTCACCTAGCACTAAAGCTCACATTTTTTCCGTGTTTCTGTACAGCCTTCATAGTAACTGGAAAATATTCTGTAGTCTTGTGTCATTCGTGATTAAACCATTTCCTGATTTGTTTAATTTTTGTTGATCATGTGTGAAATCCTGAGCTAAATGTTTTTATATGTATTACCTGTAATCCTTACACAAGCCTTATGAGACCATTATTATTATTTTTATATCCATTTTATGGATTAAAAAATTGAGGCTCTAAAAAGTTAAATAACGGTCCCAAGAACACACAGGTAGAAAGTGACACAGCTGGAATCCAAATTGATGCCAGTTTGAATTTAAATTGTTTCTAATTTTATTTTAAATATTTCTTTAATAAATGGCTTTTCATATGGCTCCTTATTCCTTTTGCTTTTAATAAATTGCTTTCAAGGAAAAATTCCTGTGGGTGGACTTAGTGACTCAAAAAAACGAATTACTTTATGTCTCTTGATACACATTGCTATGCTGTGCTCAATTAAAAATTCATTTTAATTCATGATCTACACAGCTTTTTATCAGTCTTGACTTTGTAATCTATAAATTGGGTACTTCATTCTACTTTTCCTAAGAGGAAACAACAGAAGGGATATTAACATATCTTAACTAATAAAATCTCTGTAAACAATATTTGAATGTTACTATAGAAATTTAATGCATTCAATTAACAAATACTTTTGCATACCTACTGTGTGCATGGCATGAATTTATAGGAGATTTCTTTATTCCTGGACATTTCTGAATTTTAATGTTCCTTTTCAGTTCTATTCCAATGTTTAAGCATCTTACTTTGTGAAATTTTCCATCTTCCTGCCATTTTCTATTTCTTCCAGTCTGAATAAAGATATTTGGGGGTGGAATTAGATAACAGCAGACAGCTTTCTGTACAAAGTAGCTCATGTTAAAGCAGAAGAGCATTTCTCAATCTATTGTGTGGAAAACTAGCTCCATGAAGAGCTCTCCGAAGAAAGGCTTCGCTGTGGAAGTTTTGCAACTCGCCGTAATGTACCTTCTCTGAGTCAATCAACAATCAGCACATGAGAGCTTCTAAGAAAGCCTTTAATAAGTAGATAAGGTTCACTTCATTTAATCCAGAATTTCTCAAACATATTTAACCACGAAATTCATTTTCAAGAACATCCAATTTATGTCGTCTGACAGTAGCGTGGCCAATGAATCCTTACAACAGCTGTAGCCATAGCCCATGGATTTTAAAAGGCAGTCATCATTCTTTAGAACCCAGTTCCACTGTGGAGCAGGAAGTGCTGGGAAATCTGGGAACATTTATTCAATGACACATGTAACCTAAATTTCTCTGGGCTTTACTAGCCTATGGGGCAAACCAGTGCACATTAATGGAAATAACTCAAATTTCATTGATACAGTGATTCTATTACATAAAGCAGGACCTATACCTATTTGTATGGTGCCCGTATAAACACATGTGAGGAGGGAAGGGCAGTTTTTAGTAGGGGTTTCACATGTATTCACAAATAAGCCCACTTCCACCGAGCCCTGTGACTACGATGGGAGCTGTGGTCACTGCCACTGGCCCCGAAGACCCCCAGTCTCTCCTACTGCCCGGTAGCGCCTCCACAGGGCACCAGCTCTGGTGTTCTAGAGCACATCACGCCACCCACGTTATATATTTAGGAAGTGGGAAGAAATTCCTTCCTTCACATTGGGAACACTGTTAAAGTATTTATTGAGGCTGAATATTTTTAGAGGTTTCAGTGAGATAGTCCTTTTAGTTATAATTTTGTGACTTGAACTACTAAGTTCCTCTTCCCACTAAAGTTCTAGAGGGTCCATTCTTGATAAATGACTTCTTCACTTGGGATGAGCTTTCTTCCAGAAGATTGCTCATTTTTGCGAAGAGTCTTCTGTCAGTTCAATGGTTCTCCAGGCACACTGGATTATGTCTAGACTCCCACAGTTGACACAGTTTGTGATGGTTTTCAGAAGATGTTTAAACTTTCATTCAAATGGCCTTCTCTTGGGTCGCTCTGACACTTCTCCCAATTTTCTGGCCAGGTATGTATGTAGCTGTGGAAAAATCTTAGGCTGAAGCTGAGATCACAAGTCAAAAAATATGTGCTAAAAAATGTGGTAAGTACTCCTCTCTTATCCGTGGGGGATATGTTCCAAGACCCCCAGCAGATGCCTGAAACTGCTGAGAGGACCGAAGCCTATGTGTACTATGTTTTTTCCTATACCTACCTATTTGAGGTGCAACAACAAACTAGAACAAATTTCATTTTTCCTTCACAATTTCGTGGATAGAAGATTCATTCCTTTTTTTTTTTTTTTAAAGATTGCACCTGAGCTAACAACTGTTACCAATCATTTTTTCCCCTTGCTTTTTCTCCCCACATCCCCCAGTATATAGCTGTATATTTTATCTAGTTGTGGCATGTAGAAGATTCATTCTTACTGTGGATCTTAGCAACCTCAGCATATGATTTGTTTCTTTCCTTACTAAGTCAGGAGCTTTCGTCTTTTCACTTAAAGGAAGCACTTAACAGCTTCTCTTTGGCATATCCACATTGGCAGCATCACTACTCTTGCACTTTGGGGTCAGTGTTAAGTAAAATAAGGGTTGTTTGAACACAAACACTCCAACACTATGACAGTTGATCCGATAACCTGGATGGCTACTAAGTGACTAACACGGGTAGCCTAAACAGCGTGGATACACAGGACCAAAGAATGATTCATGTCCCAGGTGGGATGAGGTGGGAGGCATGAGATTTAACCATGCTACTCAAAAGAGTGCACAATTTAAAACTTATGAGTTGTTTCTGGAATTTTCCATTTAGTATTTTTGGACTGCGGTTGACTGCAGGTAACTGAAACTGCAGAAAGGAAAACTGTGAATAAGGGGGGACTACTTACTCCCTATCCACAATAGGATTATTCACCTCCATCAAGATCAAGACTGTCTGTGTCCTTAAGGACTGTCTCCCTGACCAAGCTCATGATTATAAACTCTCTTTAAAACTGACCTCTGCTTCCAGGCTAATCTCTCAACTCTGTTTGAGCTCTGCTGTATTCATCTGGCATCACTTGGTTCAGCTCTCTCTTACCTTGTATCTGAATTCTCCCCTTCAGTTCATCTGATTGGATGGAAAACTCAATAGATTGGTCTGTGAAAATTTGTTTTGAATGGCTCATTCTGGCTCCACACCCTGTCCATGGTCCAGGCTTCCTGCTTACGTCATAGAAGGAAATCATGTTACTTATAAAATTCATGGTTATATTCTCAGTTTCCCTCTTCCTCAACAACTCTTCGAGAGTTTTATGTTGTTGATCAGCTGCATAGTCCTGAAACGCTCTCTCCCTGGCAATAGTTACTCTGTACTTGGTTTATTCTACTTTAAATAATCTGCCCACTTCTTTGCCATCATTTCTTCCAAAGCTTCAGACATGTCATTTCTTTCTGTGGATTGTCTCTAGCCTTCTCTTCTCCACAATTTTCCCTTGGCAGTCTCTTTCATCCTTGACAATTCCACTCTCGCTGCCTACAGAAGACTTTTAAGACTCGCATCTTCAGAGTACCCTTTGCCTTATGTTCCTGGACTTGAAAACTTACTGCCCTTTGGGTATCTCTAGATACCCCAATGATGCCCCAAACCCAGCATGTCATAAATGACTCTTCACTCTTCTTGCCAAATGACCCCTCCTTAAGTGTTCTTGCTATCACTCCATTTCCAAGTCTTAAACTCTCAGGTGTCTTTGAATCCTCCCCTTCAGCTCATCCTCCACATGCTGTCAGTTTCTCAGACTCATTGGCTTTACCTCTATTTCCTTCATTTTCCATTTTTATTGCTTTCAAATCTCTAAATCAAACTCTCTTGTCTCTCAGATCAGGATACTCTTACTTGGTCACCCTGCCACCAGTCCTCCCCACATGCAAGCCACCTTACATAATACTATTGACCAGTAGTCCTCAACTGCAGCACTTTGCCTTTGACTATAAAGTCCAAAGGCTCCTAATATGCTGTACTATATACTGATATACTTTCCCAAATTCATTTGAGATCCTTCTATTTAAAGGCTAGAGTCCAAATGACTTTTTGCTGTGCCTCACAGATGTACCAGATTTTCAGCCTTGATGGGTTTACTTAGGATGCTCTTCCATAATGGAATACCCTCTGCCTTCCAGATCGTGGTCTCATGTCCAAAAATAATTTTTCTTATTATGTTTATTATTTATATTAAAATATTTCTTGTTATAATATTTATTTATTTCCTTATGTTTTCCTCCTCAAACACTACTCTTCAGTGAAGATTTTCAGTGCAACTATTCAGAAATAATTGTTAGTTCAACTTATCTCACATAGTACTTTGTGGAAACCTCCTTTTAGGTATCTATTTTTTTTTATCTTTTATTATAATTATAAATGTGGTAACATTTTGCTTTCTAGAGGTTATGGTATTTGAAGAAATATTCCATAAAGCTTATTTATCTTTGTTTCCTTCACTTTACTTAATGAATTATTCAAATTGTCCTATATATTAACCAGTAATTTTTAATTTTAATAGATTGACATGCTAAAAAAAGTCATATTTCTAGAAACTTTACTGATTATTAGCCTAACTTGCAAGTTTTTGCTATCACAAAGTTTCTGCTATGGGAATTGGATTAATGTTGCCTCTAAGGATAAAGCTTGGCTTAATGCATTCAATTATCTGAATCTGTTGGATGTGATAAAAGAATGAGTATTGGCTGCATCAAATTGTTTTACAAATTGAATTACTTCCATGAAGGCCAAACAATAAGACGAACTGAAGAATAGGGTTTAGCAAAGAAAAAGCCTGAGTCTTCTAAAGTACCTATATCATAACCAAGTGAATTACAGGATAGAGTGTCAAATACAGGGATCTGCTGAAACCCCTGATGAGGAGAGTAGGAGTGATGGCTTCAATTATAAATGCCCAGTGACCCAGCCAGAGAAAAAGTACAGGAGAAAAAATGTGTGCTCTTCTCTTTTAACTAGAGATTTAATACTGCAAGTCTGTAACCATCAGTAAGAGGAAGTAGAATTAGAATAATGCAAATTACAGGACATAATAACTAACATCTACTTAATGTTTACTAAGTAACAGATACTATACTAAGTGCTTTGGATATATTCCCTATTTAGTTCTTGCAACTCTGTATATAGGTACCACCATTAACCCTTTTTTGTATTGGAAGACAACTGAGAGACAGACGTGTTGTTATTCAACATCTTATAAGATCATGTCTGAAGGAGTTTGGATTTTAATTCGATCAGTTGGGCTCCAGGGCCCACAATTTCAATAATTACACTATATTCTATTGCTTTATAGATAAAAGTCTCTTTTCCAACTTATCAAATGAGAGAACATGCAAGAAAATGAGAAATAGTCTCTCCTACTCGTTTGTTTCTTGATCCAACATCTATTGAGCACTTACATTGTACTAGGTGCCCTTCTGGGCACTGGGCATACAGTTAGGAACAAGGGAGAAGAAGCTCCTGCTTTGACAGAGCCTCTGTGACGGCTAGGTATGCAGACAACAAGCAAATGAAATAACAGAGGTAATACAAGTTTAGATAATAGTCCAAAGAAACAAAACAAAGTAAAAGAAGTAGAGAAGATACACAGAAATGGAGAAAGGAGTCCTCCTTCAGTTAGTTTGGTTTGGAAAGGCATACCTGAGGAGGGGCCATTCGAACAGAGAATGGAAGGAGCACACCACATGATGGTGTGGATAAGAGAGGCGTGAATGTCCTGTGGTATGTTGTTAGAAGATAAAGTCAATATACATGAAGCTAAGGAAGCAATGGGTGAGTAGTGAGGTAGAGAGGAGCCAGATCATGTAGTTTTTGGGGGTTTTTTTGTAAGGTCATGATGAGTTTGAGTTTATTTCTAAGTGTGATGGGAAATCATTGAAAAGTTTTGAACTGGGTTAAGTGAAATGATCTGCTTTACATTGTAAAAGGGTCACTGTGGCTACAATGTGGAAAATAAGTTGTAGAGATTGGGGGATACCGTCTTCTAGTCTAGGGAAGACGGGCAAATAGTGTTGGAAACAGTGAGAGATTATCAGATTCTGTAATTACGTTGGAAGCAGAGTCAATAAGACTCTTTCAGACCATTTCTCCCTCTCTTCTCCTTCTGTCACTGCAATATTGCATAAACTGTTTCTCTTCGTAATATTCCACAATTCACATAGTCTTTCTTCATTTTTTCATTCTTCTTTTTCTTCTGACAAGATAATTTCAAATGAACTGTCTTCAAGTTCACAGATTTTTTTCTTCTGCTTTTTTCCAGCCTATTGTTGATGCTTTCTATAACATTTTTCATTTCATTCATTGTATTTTGCAGCTCCAGAATTTCTGTTTGCTTTTTTTAATATAATTTTTACTTCTCTGTTGATTTTCTCGTTTTCTTTATGCATGGTTTTCTTGATTCATTTAATTGCCTTTCTGTGGTTTTTTGTAGTTCACTGAGCTGCCTTAAAATAACTATTTTGAAGTATTTTTTGGGTGATTTGCAGATCTCCATTTCTTTGAAGTCAGTTACTAGAAAATTCTTATGTTCCTTTGGTGGTGCTATGTTTCCTTCGTTCTTCATGTTCCTTGAAGTCTTGCAGTGCTGTATTCTCATTTTGAGAAGAAGTCACCTCCTCCAGTCTTTACTGACTGGTTTCAGGAGAGAAAGAACTCTGCCTGCCCTGCCAGGGACTCGAAGGCTTTCTCAGTCCTTTTCTCTGGATGCATCTGCTCCACACTTCTTGTTCCTCTCATGAGAGAATTCTTAAGCTTGTGTGCTTTCTCTTGATCCTGTGAAGCCAGGCTGTTTGTCTTCTGTTTGCCTTCTTTTATACTGAATGCTCAAATTTCTCTGCTTTCTCCCAATTCCATAGAGTCAGAGCACCTTTCTGTGTGTCCTCACTAGCTATCTGCAAAGGCTCACACTGCTCTTGGAAACATTCACGGGAAACCAGTCACATGGTGGGGGCATTTGTGGGGGAGGTACACAGAACGTTCGGGGTGCCTGTGGGTCAGATGGGGGATCTATAGGGAACTCATCCCCAGCAGCTTGTGGGCAGGCTTTCTCATGAAGCCCGAAAGCATGTAGTAGGATCTGCTTCCCTTTGACGCCTTCCAAAAGCCCTGCTGCTCTTCTCCCAGCTGCTCCCTGCCCCTCAGTCACGCAGCACAGCTCAGTATTCTAGATGGGGCAGGAAAGACGTGGGCCTCTTTGGCAGTGTCTCACACAGCTGGAGAAGCCAAGCAGTCACTCATGTGTTTCTCACTTTCTCCATTGGGAGAAATTGTGGGCCAAGAGGGTCTCTCTTTGCGCTGAGCTGTGCCACCTTTGGGGAGGGCTGATACGGGTAAAATGAAGCTGTTTCTCTCACCCTTGTCAGTGTATCTAATCTCAGATGTTTTTGCTGGAACAAGATTTTTTTGCGAGAACTTCTTTGCTGGACTCCCAGACTTCTACATGGATGCTGCTGTTCACGGGTGGTTGTCAAAATCGGTGTTCTGTGGGAGGAAGATGGTAGAAAACTCTGATTCCCTCATCTTGCTGATGTCGCTCCTCTATATGCCCACGAATTTTATGGTCACAGATTTATTAGACCAAAATAAAATTAAGATCTTCAACTCATGGAAAGACAAAAAGGCAATCAATTGAGTGGGAGAAAATATTTGCAATGTACATATTTGACAAAAGACTTATTCATAATTCAAAATTAATAAGAAAAAGGAAAACAAAGCAATAGAAAAAATGAGTAATAGACTCAAAGTGGTACTGCAAAAAAAGGATATTCGGGGGCCGGCACGGTGGTGCAGTGGTTAAGTTTGCACGTTCCGCTTTGGTGGCCCGGGGTTGGCTGGTTCGGATCCCGGGTGCGGACATGGCACCGCTTGTCAAGCCATGCTGTGGCAGGCATCCCACATACAAAGTAGAGGAAGATGGACACGGATGTTAGCTCAGGGCCAGGCTTCCTCAGCAAAAAGAGGAGAAGTGGCACTAGTTAGCTCAGGGCTAATCTTCCTCAAAAAAAAAAAAGGATATTCAAATATGTAATAAATATACAAAAAGATGTTCCATATTATTCCATATGGAAAATGCAAATTAAAACTCACAATAAGTGAACATTACACACCCAACAGAATGACTAATAAAGAAGACTGATAAAAAGACTGCTCATTCCAAGCATTGCTGAAGGTGTGGAGGGACAGAAACTCTTACTTACTGCAGTGTAAATAAGTACAACCTTTTTGAAAAACTGACAGTATTGCAAAACACTAGGCATATGCATAATCTCTGACACAGTAATTCCACTCTTGGGTTTATACCAAACAGAAATGCATAATCATTTCTACTGAAAAGGATGTAAAGAATGTTCATATTAGCAATAATCATAATAGCTCCAAACTGTCAGTACTCTAATGTCTGCCAACAATGCAATGGATAGATAAGTTTGATATAATCACGCAGTAGCGTATTACACAATAGTGAGAATAAATACATTATTGCTGTACACAAACACATTCATGAATATTATAAATGTAATGTTAAGCGAAAGAAACTAGAAAGAAAATAATACATATGGTATGATTCAACTTATATGAAGCTCAAACCCAGGCAAATGTAAGATTTGGTGCCAGAAGTTGGGAGGGCGGTGGTGACTAGGGAGAGGCACCAGACAGAAGGGTTTGGAGATGTGGGTGATGATCCATCCTGTAATCTGGGTGTTGTCTTTTATGAGGTATGATTGACATAATGTCATGTAAGTTTAAGGTGTACTGGGTGCTGTTTATACGGCTGTGCTCAACCTGTGTACACAAATGATTGGTGCAATTTTTGGTATTTGATAAATAAAAATTCAATAAAATCTTCAGAGAAATGAGACCTGGGAGTAAATAAAATGTCCAAGGCAAGTAAGTAAGCAGTGTGATCCCGACCTGCAATGAGATCTACTTGATTCTGATGTCCATGCTCGCACCCACGGCACTATATGCTTTTCTCTTTCATACGTGTCCGTTACAGTACTATCTCCACTGCTCAGCCTTCCACTCATTTCCAAGCGCCCTGCAGTCTGCTGCATGCTCCCACTCTCTGCTGGTGCCTACAGCTTGCCTGATAGCATTAGCCTTTTTTTTTTTTCTTTTCAGATTTCTTCTCCTTTGGCATTATATTGTTTTCTCTTCCTTCCTTGCAACACTTCCCTGCTTTATCTAGGATCTACTTCTCACTCTCTATTCATTCCCTTTCTTTCCCTTTGGGTATTATATTGTATTTTCTATTCAAATTACTAAAGCAAATATGCTTGCTGTAACCAACAGGCAACTGAGAAGTGTAACAATAATATCAGAAAAGACTAGTTATCTCTCCTTCCCTCTGACTAAATCCTATTTCTCAAAGTCATCAATATTGGCAGCCTGGCATGCAGGCTTTAAGATCATTCTCCATGTTAAGATAAAAAGAAAAAAGCATAGAGATGCACACATATTTTTCTGTATTGTCTTCCAATATTGTGATTATAACATGATTTATCTCTACCATCCCTCCCATCAATACATATGGCTGTTGATGAATGTGCTGATTTTTCCCCTCCCCAACAAACAATGCTGCAAAAATATTCGTACACATTCTTGTGGAGGACTGATTCCCAAAGTAAGATTGTTGGATTAAAGTATTTATGTATCTAAATTGTATTAGATATTGTCAGATAACTACCAAAGAGATACAGCAATTCTCTTCCCTACCAGCTATATATGAGTTCCTCCCATTTCCCATTCCTTCATCAGAACTTATGTACATTTCTTTTATTTTGCTGAGGAATATTGGCCCTGAGCTAACAGCTGCTGCCAATCCTCCTCTTTTTGCTGAGGAAGACTGGCCCTGAGCTAAGATCTAAGCCCATCTTCCTCCACTTTATATGTAGGACGCCTACCACAGCATGGCTTGACAAGCCGTGCATAGGTCTGCAACTGGCATCTGAACTGGCAAACCCTGGACCACCGAAGCAGAGAGTGCCAACTTAAATGCTGTGCCACTGGGCTGGCCCCCAATCTTCCTCTTTTTGCTTGAGGAAGATTCACCCTGAGCTAACATCTTTGCTAATCTCCCTCTATTTGTATGTGGGTTGCTGCCACAGCATAGCTGCTGACAAGTGGCGTAGGTCTGTGCCAAGGAATGAACTGGGATCAACAGAGCAGAGCACAACAAACTTAACCACTAGGCCACAGGGCCGGCCCCACTATGAGTCTTTTAAAATATTTTCTAATATGAGGAATGAAAAATGGTATTTTGCTGTTATAATTTTGTTTGCCCTGATTGCTTGTGTGGTTGAGCATTTTTGTAAAGGATTTGGCAATTTCGATGTTATTATCTTCTGTGAATTACCTGTCTATTGTACTATCAGATTATTTGTATTATTTTTTCCCTAAATATCTACTAGGGCTTTCTACTTAATGATGTAGACTTTCATTAGTTGCATGTTGATCTTCAGTTGTTCATTTAAGTTTAAAAATGAGATAAAAATTCTCACCGGCATAATTTGCTGTCTTATATCTCTCTAGTTTGATATCCTTTGATGGGGACGTCCCAATAATTTAAAAGGGAAAGTGCATGTCTCTAAGCCATTTAGGATGTGGCATCTTTAAGGTCACCCTTCAGCCTGATTTCTTGCCCTTGATTCCACAGTGCTAACAGTCCCAGATTCTGGGGTCTCTCCTTGGCTCACCAGGTCAGGTGGCTCCTCCACTCACATTCCAGACTGAGGACCCCTCTGCTCTTCTCCATCAGACACTGGTCCTCCATCCAGTTTCTTTCTCTAAGAACTCTTTCGAAATTTCTCCTCTGCTGACAGTTTCCCATCCTATTATGTTTTTCCTGTGGGTTTTATAACCTATTAGTTTATTTACTAAATGTTACTATCTTCCTGGGAGAGTAGGAGATGCATTATTTTAATACAACTATTTAATAAGACATTAACCCAGAAGCCCTGCTACATTTTTTTAAATCTATTTTTTCTGGTCTTTTAAATTGCATGCTTAGTTAACTTATTTTCTATCTTTTTATTAAAGATGCAATTTCATTCTGACTGGAACATTAGCTTTCATATGAAATGTTCCCATTTTTGTCAATTCCTACATGATTTAGAATTTCAGTTTTCATTGCCCTTTTGATGGAGGATTTTATTAGGTTGACTTGTATGGATTACCATTTTTGTAGGTCAAAATGGTAAAATATCAGCAATTTCATATGATTTAACTTAGGTTGGATGTTTTCCAAGCTGTTAAATTTTTTGAGTGTTTTTGTTTGTTGATTTCTGTTTTATGGGATTTAGCTAGAGAATATAACTTACCAAATGTATGCTTTTAGGTATATAGTAGGTTTTAGTCATGTGCAAGTACATAAAACTTTTTTATAAGTGACAAAAAATGTATATTCTTTCTTTGGCGGGAACACTTGACTGCACGTGTGTGTGCAAACTGTAGTTAATCAAATCCTTTGCATCAGTGATCTTAAAAGTGTGATGTGCTCTGAAGATTCCTGTTGGTAGGTAACTTTAATTTTGGCCTGTTGAGTGTTTAATAAGGAAAATTTGAATATCTCTAAAGCAGGACATGGACTCTCCATTTCAGCCATAGTCTACAGCCTTCCCTGTTGTCCTCTTACTAACCTCTTCCACACGATTATATTATCTGCCAAGATTCTGTAGGCATTTGAGTTTTCTTCCCTACTCTATGTCTTTTCCCTTATGATTTCCACTTTTTTGTTGTATTTTTGTTGTCTTGTTAGATAGTTCTTCAACTATTCTGTCTGACCTCTAAAGCAACCATCCTCTTTTTCTATTCCTGTACTAAATTTTATAATTCAAATATCATGCTTCTTTGATTTCAGAAAGCCCTTTTAAGCCCTAATTGCATCCTTTTGAGAGGTTGCATTTCTTTTTCTGTTCAATTTTTTTTCTATCTTTTTCATTTAGTTGGCCTCCATGGGAACCACCTGTTATTATTCGATTCAGTCTTTTTGTCTGTTTTTACTGAGTGTTTTTTAAATGAATTTCTTTTTCCTCTCATGAGTTGAGGTTACCTCCACATCCTCCTATGACAGGATGTTTGGGTTTCTTACACGTTGGCAAACTTCACTAACCAAAAGACACCGCAGTCCTTTCCTCATGAGACTGTGTATAAAGTCAGATGACGATATTGGGACCCCTTCCAATGCAGCATGTGATGAAGACTGCTCAGTCACTTAGTCTTATTCACATATTCTTGAGGAAGAGTATCTTCTTCCAAGCACATGGAAAATTTGTGTAGCCCACTAGGGGAGACCCTTTACTGGGCCCTTGGAACCAAAAGGACTGGGCAGCCTCCCGGGACTTGATTCTTCAGGTGAGAAGGCACAGCCCCCTCCTCACCCAACTGCTGTTGGGCAGGCAGCATAACTTCTTGCTCTTTCCTCCAGGCTCTGCTATCTCCGCAAACAGTAAAAACCTTTTTCTTTCACTTCTGAAGAGCTCAAATTGTGTTAGCAAAGTGATTTCCTCCAGACTCACTTAATAGACTTATTCTAACCTGAGATGCCCAGAAAGGAGCTGGCAAAGAAAAGGGGTCGGGAATGTGAATTCAAATCATCACCTTTCCTTCAAAGCCAACCATTCTTTTTCATCATGTTCACTGACTCTTTTTATAGTCCCATAAATTCTAATATTCTCTAGAGTCTTCCTGTCTTCTCATCGTACTCGTTATCACCGGACACCTCCTTCCTTCCCATCCATCATCTCTTTACTCTAATGAAGCCCCAACCTATTATCTCTAGCTCTAACCTCGCTTCTAATATATAGTCCCAGATTTCCAACTGCCCTTTGGGCATCTTCTCCTAGAGATTCCCTTAATACAACAACTCAGTATGTTAAAGATTGAATTCTCCATCCTTTCCTATATATGTACTTGCTCTTTGTTGCATGCGCCAGATGGAATTCATGAAGTCATACCAAAATTTTTGTAGCTTTTGACTAAGCTAGAAGTTAAAAATAATTCTCGGTTCCCTTCTTTCTAACTGCAATAGTAAATGGATACTCCAGTGTCTATTTCATACTTGAATACTCTGAATTGATCAATTTTCCCATTTCTATGACTACCATCCATTATCGACTCTCTTTATCTTTATCAGGCGCTATTGTAAGATACTCCTAACAGGAATTTTTCTCTCTAGCTGCTCTGTTTTATAATCCATTCATCAACCTGCTATTTTTTTTTAATTGTCACATTCCAAGCATTTTCCTTCAAAAGTAGACTGACATTCCCATTGTTAAACCTAAAGCCTTCAATGGCTACCTTTCCACAGCATAGAGCATCTGGTCCTAGAAATCCATCCCTAATCTACATTTAAAGATGCATCTCCTGTCACTGCTGTAACACAGAGACCGCCTGCTCTTACTGTGCCGCGAGAGTCTCACTTCTCCAAACCTTTGCCCCTGCTTGTGTATCTGCATTTACTTACGCATGACATTCTACTCTTTTCTACTCATCCTCCAAATTCTTGAAGACTGAGCTCCAATATCACATCTTCTTTGAAATCTCTGATTTTGCTAAAATTTACCCCTTTTTCTGGCATCTCAAAGCATTTTAAGATAGCGTATTGTGCACTAGAGTTATTTTACTGTGTTTGCCTCTTTGGATAAATCATAAGTTCTGGAAAAGCTAGATTTCATCTTTTATCTCTAACATAGTATTAAATAAATATTTTGTTAAATGAATTTTGAACCACACTATTCTGTTTGTTAGAACTTTTTTGATCACAGAGACATAAAAATAAATTAATTTAATCAAAATTTGGAACTATTGACTGGCATATCCAAATCATGAAAACAGAAGGGATCTGGTTCCTTTTTCCCTCTCTGCTTTCCTCTGTGTGATAATTTTCTCAAGTTGGCTATCCCTATGTGTCTGGAATCTTACCACAAGCATCACTACAAACACAATGTCATCTCAGAAAGAAAATCGAGCTGTTTCCCTTGAACTCTAGAAAATGTAAGTGGAAAACTCCAAATAACCCAGTTTTATTATGTACACAAGCCAGAGACCAGAGGACAGGGGACTGTGATCGGCCTCTCCCAACACAATTGCGTGGATAGACTGTGAAAGGAACAGTTCCCCCAAATAGACTGTATTTCTAGGATGAGAAAGAAGGAGGTTGTTCATCCATTATAATTCATTATGTGTAAATATCAAATATCTGGCAATTGGTCCAAAAAGTGAGTATTAGCCCTTTCCACCAACACTGGTTTTATATGAGCTGGAGTTTTCTGTAGTCTGAGGATTTTCCTCTTTCTAACAGGAAAACATTTTATTTACTTTTCTTTATTTAATTATTTGCCTCCTGAATAGCGCTGCTAACTCTAGAGGCAGAGAACAAATAGAACTTTCAGTTTTGCCCTTACTCCAGTGCTATACTGGAGAGAGATAGATGGTTCTTAAGTATAAACTTTTTTCCATCTCTTCTTAAAAGAATGTTGCTAAGGCCATTAAAAATAAGTCTCTATTAAAAATAAATCTCTAGAAAGAACTAGTTCCTTAGTGTAACAAAACTTTAGAATTATGTTAATGTCTGAGATTTCAATTAAATAACTGAGCAAAAATCAAGATTCCTGATTGAATGTACATGCATTATTGATTACACCTGCATCTGTTTTTAATCAAATATTCTAAGAGAATCACACAGCACTTCAAATCCTGATTGGCCCTTAATTTAATGCTTCTTCACGTAGCATCAAGTGTAACCTCAATTTTAAAATGTTGTACAAATTAAATGTTTGAAATTTCAAGGTCTTTGTAGTGCCAAATGTGTTTTCTACTGAAGAAGATTGGAACAGAGAATCTAAAAAATTAACTTTTGTTGTACTTTGGAATGCATGTGCTTATTTTGGAAGGAGAGTTACCTCCTAAATTCCTTGATTAAGCAAATATTAAATTGTACCTTGCATGCCTGAGGGTGCAGTCTGGGGAACCATGCATCTCACTTGCATTGACTAAGGATCTATGTAACAGAATTACATTTGGCTTCGTGAAGCAGAAAAATAACTCTAAGTGTTTAATCTAGTGCATGTGTGTGGGTGTGTGTGGGTGTGTGTGGGTGTGTGTGTGTGTTTTCCAAGCAATAAGAAATCCGGGTGACAGACAGATCAAGGTTTACTCCCAGGTACTGTCAGAGACTCAGGTTCCTACTCCTACCCTTAGCATGCAGCTTTCATGTGCATGGCTCCAAAATGATTACTTAACCTTTAGAAAGACGAAGATAATGATAAAAATAAAGGGGTAATGTTTATTTCCAGAAAGTAAAACTTCCCGGAAATCCTCAACAGATGTCTTACATCTCAGTGGACAGAATTATGTAACTTACCCACCATTAGCTGCAAGGATGGCTTAGAAACATTATTTTAGGCTGGACCCATACAATCAGAGTTAACTTAAAAAAAGGAGAGGCAGGGGCTGACCCCGTGGCTGAGTGGTTAAGTTTGTGCACTCCACTGCAAGCGGCCCAGTGTTTCATTAGTTCAAATCCTGGGCACGGACATGGCACTGCTCATCAAGCCACGCTGAGGCGGCGTCCCACATGCCACAACTAGAAGGACCCACAACGAAGAATATACAACTATGTACTGGGGGGCTTTGGGGAGAAAAAAAGAAAATCTTTAAAAAAAAAGAAAAGGAGAGGCAAGTGAGAGTGGATAATGAGAAAATTCTCAGGGTCCAGCACAGCCTACTCTGTGTTAGTGATTGTGTTCATCAACAGACAAAGGGAACTAAAGAAAAAGACTAAAACTGATCAAAGCTTTGCGGTTATAATCGTGCTTCAAGAAATCCACAAAGCTGATGTTCCTCTAATAGAGGCAAAAATACGATGAAATACGACTCAGTCAAAATTTCATTTTTGTCAGAAGTAACCAGGAACACACGTATTTTCAAGAAACTTAAGATGAAGGAGGTGGTTTCCGTATGGCATGACTTCAGTGGGCTGAATCTATCTCCTTTGGAAGCTTGTGAGCCATGGGAAAGACTTCCCCTCCTGTGTGGATGACAAGCCTCTTCTTTGGAGTCTGTCATTTGAGTTGTCAAAGTAACATTTTCTCCAGAAAACCATTAAGATCCACCTTTCCTTAGAAATAAACTACAGCCTGTAGGACTTTTTATTCAGCACACTATCACAGGTTTATTTGCGGACACAGCCACGCATCCCCTCAGAGATGCTGGAGAAAGCCTGGACCTCTGTGATGAGAGTATACAGTCTCCAGTCATTGTACTGAGTGAAAAGCAAGAGGCCCTGGGAAAGGCCCAGAGTGCCGAAGACCTGAACTTGGCTTCATGGACCTATTGCCCAGACTTCTTTTGAAGTAGACTTATTTGATTGCGAACAAGATGGGAATGGGAGGAGGATCCACTGCCAGGTTACCGAGAAGCTTCTGATAAATGGGTCATATCGCTTAAGAACAATTTCACTCTTCCAAATGCAGGGACCGAGAATGCTGGACCCAAAGGCAAATTTTCACATAGTCGGTTGTTCAATTAAGCCAGAAAAATCAAGGAATATTATTCCTATGTCCTACATTTTTTGCAGATGTATGGTAAGGACAAATCATGTCAGCCGCCCTTCTCTGAAGGTCTCAAGGCAAGATCTTAAAAGTATTACTTACAAAATCATGTTTACAGTTACTGGAAAAAAGCGATTCTGTTAAGGAATCTGTAAAGTACACTGATATGGTTACCCAACACTATATTAAAGAGATGGCTAATTTAAAGATCCGATTGCAATGTACATTTAGAACTGCTAAACAGCCAGTCTCTCCTTTAGCCCACAAATTCATCTTCTTGTATTATGCATTTATCTCAGATATTAAAAATATTATTTATCAAATACTCATTTGAATTTTCTGGAAAATTAACATGCATATAATATAAGAGCCTTTATTATGACATTATTTATAATAATACAAATTTGGGGACAAGTATGTTGGTATCCAATACAATGAAATATATGTAGTCATTTACAATAATGCTGTGACTCTATATTTATTGATGTTGAAAATGCTTTTGTAAAAGTATATGGGTGTGTATGCAGGCACATATAAAATTAAAAATGACATGAACTAAACTGTAAATAGTGTTATTTCTTACTCTGTATTATGGACAATTTTCACTTGTCTCCTTACACTGTTACATATTTTATATCTAAAATTGAATATATCTCAGTTTATAAAAAGGAAATAAGAAAGTCATCAAGCAGGTGTATAAAGAGATCCAAGCCCTGAAGAACATTTCTTAGAATAAATGAAATTCATCAGGACAAAGTAATTCATTTTAAGAGAGAGAAAACAGTCTAATGTCTTGTATAAAGATATCTGCAAATAAAAGTGAATGGGAAATAAATTTCGTTTTGCATGACTTTTATATTCAATAATAGCTTCGCAATATTATTTTTCATCACATATTAATTTTATCCCACAAACATATCCATAGGAAGAATGGTTTTGTTATTCTATTTCAACCAGAAATATTAAAATATAAATTACAAAATGGGAATTGAAAAAAGAAGAACTCTAAGCTTAGAAGTTAATAACCAGAAAAGTAGACAAGCTTAATTTATACGGTGGGAATGAAAAAGCTGTCCACTTCTGTCTTTTAGTCATAATAGACTCACTGTTTAAATAAAAATAGACAAAAGACCTTTTCCCAACACAGAGCTGCTAATCAGAATAGACAGGGAGAAACATTTTTCCAGTAACTCTCTATACCCCCTCTCTGGGATTCCTCAGTCCTCGGGCTTTCTAACTCATGAGGATCCATAGTGCTGATGACTTATTTTTTAAATACCTCCTCTTAGAACTCATGAAAATTTACTTATCCTACTGTATTAGTTTCCTAAGGATGCTGTAACTAAGAACTACAAACAGCAGAAATTGGTTCTCTCAGTCTGAAGGCTTGAAGTCCCAAATCAAGGTGTCAGCAGGATCATGATCTCTCCAAAGCCCGTAGGGGAGCATCCTACCTTCACTCTTCCAGCTTCTGGTAGCCCCAGGGGTCCTTTGGTGTTTGGCAGTGTAACTCCGATCTCTGCTTCCAACTTCACACGGCCAACCTCCTTCTGTGTGTCGCTATCTCTATATCTCTTCTCCTATTCACAATAAGGACAGCCAGTCATGTTGGATTACAGGCCGCTGTAGTAACCTCATCTTAACTTGATTACATCTGCAAAAAGTCTATTTCCAAATAAGGTCACATTCACAGGTGTTCGGGGTTAACACTTCAACATATCTTATTGGGATCACAATTTAACCCATAACACTTGCCTTCCATTCTCTTGTGTTTATTCAGAGGAGATGCTGAATGGCAATGTAAAGAGAGAAGCTCATGTGTCCCACTGTGTTAGCTAATATGGACTGCTATGCTCACACTGCATATGCACTTGGCTCTAGAAGAAACCTTAGAATGATAATCCTCAGTCTTTCCCCTGAAGACATTCAAGGGCAGAGGAGAGTGAATGCCACCCCCACCGGTCTAGGGCCCCAATACAGAGCAGTCTGCGGACGACCCAACATTTCTTAGAAGCATCCTGGATTATTTTTAAATTGATGCAGGTTTGTATTCTACTTCATACTGTACCTATGGTTCAATAGAAAAGTACAATATTTTAAGTTACTTACAGCCTGAGAAAATAAAAATAAAAAGGTTTTAAATATCTTATTAGCCAATGGGAATGATGCAATTGAAATAAAACTCTGGGAGTTAGTGTCAAGACGGTGGTATAGGTGGATTCTGAACTCACCTCCTCCCATGGACACAACAGATTTACAACTACTCTTGTAACAATCACCCCTGAGAGAGAACTGAAAACTGAATAAAAAGAACCCTTGCAACAAGGGACAGTCCTGATGAAGGTGGAAGAGGCAGAAATTCCTTTCTAGGGAGGGAAAAGTCACCTCACAAGCTGCAGAACTTCGTGTCTTGCCGGGAACAATCCCAAGGTATGCAGCCTTCCCTGGAGGAGCAGGAGACCTGAGCAGGGAAATGTTACTGCTGTAAGCATCTTTTGGACTCAGCACAACTGAGATGAGTGTTATAATATCTGGCTTTGCTGGCTACTAATTACAATGGGGAATACCCCCAGAAAAGCTATCAGACATACGGGAAAAAGAGCCCACTCTTAAAGGGCCCATGCACAAATTCACCTATTTCAGAAAGCAACCTCAAATCACCAGAAACAGAGAAAGATGCACCATCCTTTGGTGAAAAGAGACTCACTTGATAGGCTCTGGGTGCATCTCGGTGACAGGTGAGACCTTTCCAGGGACTGAGACATTGGCGGCAGCCATTATTGTGAGGTAGTACAGGTGTGTTGACACAGATGCTGGCAGATGCCGTTGAAGTTCTTCCACTGGCCTGTTAGCCCAGCTTGCCTCACCCACTAGAGCACCAATTTAATTCAGTTTAGGAGGGCAGGCAGCTTGCCCTAAAACTGGCCTCACCCATTAGCAAGCCCTCAGGTTCCTTGTGGGCCTGCATAGGCTGGGTGCCTGGACCCTCTGCAGCCGGGCGGGGGTTCCATCTCTGAGGGATGGGGCAGGCGTGAGAAGCAGGTGGAGTGTGTGGGGCATTGGTGGAATGTGTGGGGCCTCCGCAGTGGGGTGACTGGGTCCATTTCAGGGGATTGGGGGACATGCATGGTGCAGGACTATGTTGATTGCGTGTGTTGCCCTGTGGGTGGTGGGGCTTGTCAGCTGCAGAATACTTGTGCCTCTCAAAAAGCCACATAGGGGATGGGCCCCACCTTCCAAAGCCTGAAATAATTGGGTGCTCCTGTGCTAGGGCCAGCCGCAATCTGCTGCCATCCTGAGAATGCAGACAACAGCCTTAAGCCAGGGGGCCTATAGCAATTATAAGCCCCTGAGGCTAGCAACCAGGCATGCTGGGGGCCTACTCACTTGCCAGAAAACTGCAATAGGAATGACCTTGCAGCCAACTGTGCTAGGGCTCCCCACACCAAAAAAAGTGACTGAAGGGTCCATAGCAGCCACACGGAGCTAAGCAATACAACCAGCCAGCCAGGGGGACAGCCAGCCTCCCTGGGTATCTGCAGCAAGAGCATCCATGCCACAACAGAAGGACACGTGTAGCCCACACAGGGGATACTCCTGGAACATTTGGAACTGGTGATGAGAGGGAAGCACACTGCTGGGCCTCATAAGGCATCTCTTACATAAGACCACTTCTCCAAGATCAGGAGATGCAGTTGAACTACCTGACACATAGATATAAGCACAGAGAAAGAGGCAAAATGAAGAGGCAAAGGAATACTGTCCAAATAAGGGAACAGGACAAAACCGCAGAAAAAGAACTAAATGAAACAGAAATAAACAGTCTACCTGACAAGGTTCAAACAGAAAGTCATAAGGATGCTCACTGATCTTTGGAGAAGAATGGATGAACTCAGTGAAAACTTCAACAAAGAACTGGAAAATATAAAAAAGAACCAATCAGAAATGAAGAATGCAATATTAGAAATGAAAAATTCACCAGAGCAACTCAATAGCAGAGTAGATGATACATAAGAATGGATCAGCAAGCTGGATGAAAGACTAGAGGAAATCACCCAAGCTGAACAAATAAAAGAAAAAAGGATTTAAAAGAATGAAGGCAGTCTAAGGGACCTCTGGGACACCATCAAGTGCACTAACACCCGCGTTATACGTATCCCAGAAGGAGAAGAAGAGACAAAGGGTCAGAGAATCTCTTTGAAGAAACAATAGTTGAAAATTTTCTTAACATTAGGAAGGAAACAGACATCCAGGTATAGGAAACACAGAGACCACCAAAAAAAAATAACCCCAAAGAAGCCCACAGTAAGATACATTATAATTAAAATGTCAAGGATTAAAGATAGGGGCTGGCCCTGTGGCCAAGTGATTAAGTTTGTGCACTCCACTTTGGCAGCCCAGGGTTTCACCGGTTTGAATCCTGGGTGTGGACATGGCACTGCTCATCAGACCATGCTGAGGCGGCATCCCACACACCGCAACTAGAAGGACCCACAACTAAGACTATACAGCTTTGTATAGGGGGGCTTTGGGGAGAAAAAGGAAATAAACAAAATATTTAAAAAAAATTAAAGATAAAGAGAGAATCCTCAAAGCCACAAGAGAAAGGTAACAAGTTACATATAAATGAAACCCCATAAGGCTATCAGCTGACTTATCAGCGGATCTTTTACAGCCTAGAAGGGAGTGATACAATATATTTAAAGTGCTGAAAGGAAAAAACCTAAAGCCAAGAATACTCTACCTGGCAAGGTTATCATTCAAAATTCAAGGAGAGACAAAGAGTTTCCCAGATAAGCAAAAATTAGAGGAATTTATCACCAAGAAACCAGCCTTACAAGAAATGCTAAAGGGAGTTAGTTAAGTGGGAAAGAGTTGAATAAGAAACTTATCAAAAAAAGAAGCAGTAAAATCACTAGTAAAGGCAAAAATACACTAAAGGTAGCAGATCAATCACCTATGAAGATAACACCAAGGTCAAAAGACAACAGTGCTAAAATTACGTATTTCCATGATAAGAGAGTATCGGATACACACACACACAAAGAGGCTAATATGCTATCAAAAATATAAATTGTGGGAGGAGGGGAGTAAAAGAGCAGAGCATTTAGAAAGACGTCAAACTAAAGAGACCATCAACTTCACATAGATTGCTATATATATAGGGTATTATATATGAACCTCATGGTAATCACAAACCAGAAACCTATAATAAATACACAAAAAATTAAGAGAAATGAAACCAAACATAATACTAAAGAAAGGTATCAAACCACAAGGGAAGAGAGCAAGAGAAGAAGAAAGGAACAGAGAAAAACTATTAAAACACCCAGAAAAAAGTAACAAAATGGCAATAAGTACATACTTATCACTAATTACTTTAAATTTCAATGGACTAAATGCTCCAATCAAAAGGCATAGGGTGGCTGATTGGATAAAAAAATAAGATTCATATATATGCTGCATACAAGAGACACATTTCAGACCTAAATACACTCACAGACTGAAAGTGAAGGAATGGAAAAAGATACTCCATGCAAATGGCAATGAATAGAAAGCTGGGGAAGCAATACTTATATCAGACAAAATAGACTTTAAAACATAAACTGTAACAGGAGACAAATAAGGGCATTACATAATGATAGAGAGAACAACCCAACAAGAGGATGTAACACCTGTAAATATCTATGCAGCCAATATAGGAGCACCTAAATATATAAAGCAATTATTAACAGACATAAAAGGATAAATAGACAGTAACATAATAATAGTAGGGGACTTTAACACTCCACTTACACCAATGGATAGATCATCCAAGCAGAAGATCAATAAGGAAACATTGGCCTTAAACAACACCTTAGACCAGATGGATTTAGTAGATATATACAGAATATTCCATCCCAAAACAACAGAATACACATTCTTTTCAAATGCACATGAAACATTCTCCAGGATTGGTCAAATATTAGGCTACAAAACAACTCTCAATAAATTTAAGAAGTTGAAATAATTTCAAGCATCTTTTCTGACTACAATGTTGTGAAACTAGAAATCAACTACAGGAAGAATATCAGAAAATCCACAAATATATGGAGATTAAACAAAATGCTACTGGACAACAATTGGGTCAGTGAAGGAATCAAAGGAGAAATAAGAAAATACCTGGAGACAAATGAAAATGAAAATACAACATGCCGAAATTTATGGGATACATCAAAAGTGGTTCTACGAGAGAAGTTTATAGCAATACAAGCCTACCTCAACAAATAAGAAAAATCTCAAATAAACAATCTAGCAGTGTACCTAAAGGAATTGGAAAAAGGAGGACAAACAAAGCCCAAAATGAGTAGAAGGAAGGAAATAATAAAAATCAGAGCAGAAATAAATGAAATAGAGACAAAAAAAAAAAAAAGAAAAAAAAATCAATGAAACCAAGAACTGGTTCTTTGAAAAGATAAACAAAATTGACAAACCTTCAGCTAAACTCACAAAAAAAGAGATAGAAGGCTGAAATAAATAAAATCAGAAATGAAAGCAGAGAAATTACAATAGACACCTCAGAAATACAAAATATTATGAGAATATTTCAAAAAGCTATATTCCGACAAATTGGATAATCTAGAAGAAATCGATAAATTCTTAGAATCATACAACCTTCCAAAACTGAATGAAGAAGAAACAGAGAATTTGAATAGACCAATCAGTAAGGAGATTGAAAAAGTAATCAAAAACCTCCTCAAAAATAAAAGTCCAGGACCAAACAGGTTCCCTGGTGAATTCTCCCAAACAGTCAAAGAAGACTTAATACCTATCCTTCTTAAATTCTTCCAAAAAGTTGAAGAGGAAGGGAAGCTTCCCAACTGATTCTACAAAGCCAAGATTACCCTGATACCAAAACCAGACAAGGACAAAAAAAAAAAAAGAAAATTACAGGCCAAATTCACTGATGAACATCAATGAAAATATCCTCAACAAAATCCTAGCAAATTGAATACAACAAATCATTAAAAAGATCATACACCACAATCAAGTGGGATTTTTTTCCAGGGATGCAGGGATGGTTCAACATCTGCAAATCAATCAACATGACACATCACATTAACAAAGTAAAGAATAAACAGCCCATGATCATCCCAATAGATGCAAGGAAAGCATTTGATGGGATACAGCATCTGGTTATGAAAAAACTCTGAAGAAAATGAGTATAGAAGTACCTCAACATAATAAAGACTATATATGACAAACCCACAGCTAATATCATTCTCAGTGGAAAAAAATGGAAAGCTATCCCTCTAAGAACAGGAACCAAACAAGGCTGACCACTTTCACCACTCTTGTTTCCCATAGTATTGGAAGTCTTAGCCAGAGCAATCAGG
Organism: Equus caballus; assembly: GCF_041296265.1. NCBI lineage: Eukaryota > Metazoa > Chordata > Mammalia > Perissodactyla > Equidae > Equus > Equus caballus. The sequence goes on along the minus strand of NC_091703.1, from coordinate 55,465,159 downwards.
CAAGAAAAGTAAATAAAAGGGATCCAAATTGGAAAGGAAGAAATGAAACTGTTGCTATTTTCAGATGACATGATTTTATATATAGAAAACCCTAAAGAATCCATTAAACCACTTTTAGAAATAATGAATGAATACAGTAAAGTGGCAGGATACAAAACCAACATACAAAAATCACTTGCATTTCTATACACTAACAATGAAGTAGCAGAAAGGAAAATTAAGACTACAATCCTATTTACAATTGAAACAAAAAGAATAAAATACCTTGGAATAAACTTGACCAAAGAGGTGAAAGTTCTATACACTGAAAATGATAAAACATTGTTGAGAGAAATTGAATAAGACACAAAGAAGTGAAAATATATTTCATGCTCTTGGAGTGAGAGAATTAGCATAGTTAAAATCTCCATTCTTCCTAATGCCATCTACAGATTCAATGCAATCCCTATCAAAGTTCCAACAATATTTTTCACAGAAATAGAACAAAAAATCATAAAGTTTATATGGAACAACAGACAAAGCTGGAGATATCACACTCCCTGATTCCAAAATATATTACAAAGTTATAGCAACCAACACAGCATGGTACTGGCAGTAAAACAGACACACAGATCAATGGAACAGAACTGAGAGCCCAGAAGTAAACCCACATATCTATGGGCAGCTAATTTTCAACAAGGGAGCCAAATATGTACAGTGGAAAATGGAAAGTCTCTTCAATAAATGGTGTTGGGAAAACTGGATAGCCACATGAAAAAGAATGAAAGTAGACCATTATCTTATACCATATAGAAAAATTAACTCAAAATTGATTAAATACTTGAATGTAAGACCTGAAACCATGAAACTTCTAGAAGAAAATGTAGGCAGTATGCTCTTTTTTAATCTTTTTTTTTTTTAGGAAGATTAGCCATGAGCTAACTACTGCCAGTCCTCCTCTTTTTTGCTGAGGAAGCCTGGCCCTGAGCTAACATCCATGCCCACCTTCCTCTACTTTATACGTGGCACGCCTACCACAACATGCCATGTCCACATCCGGGATTTGAACCGGCGAATCCCAGGCTGCTGAGAAGCGGAACGTGTGTAATTAACCGCTGCACCACTGGGCCGGCCCATCAGTATGCTCTTTGACATTGGTCTTAGCAGCATATTTTCAAGTACCATGTCTGACCAGGCAAGGGAAACAATAGAAAAAATAAACAAACAGGACTACATCAAACTAAAAAGCTTTTGCATAGTAAAGGAAACCATCAACAAAATGGAAAGACAACCTAACAATTGGGAGAAGATATTTGCAAACCATATATCAGATAAGCGGTTAATATCCGAAATACATAAAGAATTCATACAGCTCAACAACAAAATAACTGGGGCCAGCCCAGTGGTGTAGCGGTTAAGTTCACACACTCTCCTCCGGTGGCCACGGGTTCACTGGTTTAGATCCCAGGCTTGGACATAATTGCTTATCAAGTCATATTGTGGCAGGTGTCCCACATATAAAGTAGAGGAAGATAAGCATGGATGTTAGCTCAGGGCAAATCTTTCTCATAAAAAACCTTAACAACCCAATTAAAAAATGGGCAAAAGATTTGAATGGACATTTCTCCAAAAAAGATATAGGGATGGCCAACAGGCACATGAAAAGATGTTCAGCATCATTAGCTATCAGGGAAATGCAAATCAAAACTACAGTGAGGTACCACCTCACTCTAGTCAGAATGCCTACAATTAACAAACAGGAAACAACAAGTGTTGGAGAGGATGTGGAGAGAAGGGAACCCTCATACACTGCTGGTGGGAGTTCAACTGGTGCAGCCACTATGGAAAACAATATAGAGTATCCTCAGAAAATTAAGAACAGAACTACCATATGATCCAGCTATTCCACTGCTGGGTATTTATGCAAAGAACATGAAAACACAAATGCTTAAAGATACATGCACCCCTATGTTCATCGCAGCATGATTCACAATAGCCAAGACTTGGAAGGAACCTGGGTGCCCATCAAGGGACAGATGGATAAAGATGATGTGATATATATACACAATGGAATACTGCTCAGCCATAAGAAATGATGAAATCTGGCCATTTGTGACAACATTGATGGAACTTAAGGGTATTATGCTGAGTGAAATAAGTTGGAGAAAATCAAATACTGTATGATCTCACTCACTAGTAGAAAATTAAAAAATAGCAACAATCACATGGAAACAGAGATTGGATTTGTGGTTACCAGAGGGGCAGGGGGGAGTAGACGGGGTAAAAAGGGGTGATAAGGCACACATATGTGGTGATGGATTGTAATTAGTCATGGGTGGTGAACATGATGTAATCCACACAGAATTCAAAATATAATGATGTACACCTGAAATTTATATAATGTTATAAATCAATGCTCCTGCAATGAAAAAAAAGAATAGAACAACACAATATGGTTTGTAATAACAATAAAAAAAGAAATAAAACTCTTTGGGTTAATGAGAAAATTCCTCTTGATGTCCTGTATGGAGTGCAGGGCATGAGACTCGTGTATGTGAATTTGACTCCATCCCTTTCTGTTTGTCTGGGCAAGTTACTTCCCATTGTCTGTCTCCTTATCGGTAAAGTGAGACTGATACCTGACCATTGAGTTGTAAGAGAATTAAATGAAGTGATAGATGTAAAGTACCTCTCTCTTTTCCTGATAGTTAAATAATACTCCAATATGGTAGCAATGAGTATTAACAGTATGAGATAATCATAATTGATTGAAAAGAGCTAACATCAAATATTAGATTTAGCCTCCTAGAGATCTCCGTTGGTGTCACCATATTACAAGACCCCAGGCTCCTACCAATGTGTGAGCACCAATGGCAGCCCAGTTACTTTATCATCTATGACTCACTGAAGAGGGATTTCTAAAACCCCACAAGAGGCAATACCTGGCAATTTTTAAAGCTGATATTGGTGGAAATGTTAGTAAATGGGCTTCCTTGCTGAGAGGTGGAAGAATTTGATTCCCTCAGCAGCCTGAAAGAGTCTCTGAATCTCATTTAGCATGGTAGCAAAATTCTCGCCAAAGGAACTTTACAGTGAAGAAAGTTAAGTAATTATGTAATTATTCACTTTATCAGCATTTTAACTTTCTTCCTAACAAAGTCTTGACCAAATCTTCAAGACCAACTCATGTCATACAGCTCTCCAAGAATCTGACTTCTTTTCTCATAATGTCATATCCTTACTTTTTACTTTTATATCCCTTTATTTTTTGAGCATTTTAAATATTCGTATTAAGCCCATGTTCCTTATTTCCTGTTTGTCAGATCCTCCTGTTACACCACAAAGCTCCCCTTTATAAAACTGTATGCCCTTGAATCTTTTGTAATCTTTGTGAGCTCAGCATACTTTCCACAGGAAGCCACGAGCTCTGTGCTGTGGAAACCTTGTCCCCTTTCACCTCTGAAGGGCAGCATCCCTAGGGGTTCGTTGATTCTGGACATTTCTGTATTAATTAGTAGGTTGGGGATGCCCACTTCACATGAGTAGTGTGAATTTGGATCTCCTGTCACATACAGGACAAGCCTGAGGGCCCAATTGCTGGTGAGCGACACTTTTTCTAGTGAGAATCCTACGTGGTCTGCAATTTCCTGGCAATTTCCTTGGTTTCTTGCCTACAGGCTCTGCACCTCCGATGAAGATTTCCAAGACCTCAAGAGTGGAAGCCCCTCCTAATCCGCTGCCTCCACTGTGTGGATAAGAGCTCTCTCCTTTGTAGTATGTTTTAGTTAATTCTTTTTCCCTCTTTTGGAGTATGAGATCCCTTAAGGCTGATCTTGACAGTGTTATTCACCACTTTTGGCCTAGTCATAGGCCAATATTAGTCCATCATAAAATTAAGGAATAAATAAATAAATGTTAAGCCTGTGGACTTGAGGGTTGTGTCCCACTGCGTTTATATCTAAGGGGTACATTTACCCCAGTGTGAGAAACCCAGCCTTAATAAGCAATGTGAATGTGCACATTCCAGGAATTATGATACACGCGTAAGGAAGATATTCTCATACAGAAAAGGAAGATTGCTGTTTCTTTGTGAATAACATTCGGAGATATTACCTTCTTGAGAAGAGTGGAACAATACTCTGTACTTACAGAGCCCAACTATTGAGCTTATGGTAGGAAGGACGCATTGTTCTCCTATATTCAGGTGAGCACAAGAGAAGAGAAAGCTCGGCTCTGGCAGACTGATGTTGGCAACCTGCTCCCACTCAGGATATTTCTTTGAGGCTCATTTATCTTTAAGAATATTATGTTCTAGAAATCCTTTCTGCCTTCACAAACAACATCTTAACTGTTAAGTTTTCAATGATGCCTCTTGCCCTGCGTCAGGTCATTCTGTCAGTCTTGTATTTGGCTACAGTCTCATGTTGTCTACTCAAGTATGTACATCTATTTTCTCCTTTAGGACATTTCAGGATTAATTTCTTAAAAACTCATTCTTATAGTAGAAATTTTAAATATAAAGAATGCACCTACTTGTATAATTGTTTTCATTTTGAGTACCAGTTTGATTTAAAAAACAAAGATATATTTTATCTTTGTTTTGTTTTTATTGAAACATAAGCAAGCACAAAATAATATAAAAGACACAAAGACATGAAGAATAAGTACACAATGATCACTTGAATATCCACTATCCATTTTAAGAAACAAGAAAAGCACATAATCACTAATTTGAAGGTCCCTTTGTGTCACTTCCTGATTCCATCCCATTTTATTCTCTCTCAGAAAGAATAGTCACCATGAAATTTTGTTTATCATTTCCTTCGTTTTCTTTTTGCTTTCCTTGTATTTATTTGCACTCACTCCTAGTTATTTACTTGTACTGGATAAAGTGTAATATGTGTATTATACAAATACAAATAAATACCTGTTATACATTGTTTAGTTTGTAGATATTCTTCTGCAACTTGCTTCTTTGCTCTGCATTGTGCACTTCATCTATGTTGTTGCATGTGGTCATAATTCATTCATTTTCAAGGGGGTAAAGTACCTCATTGTCTGATTTGTTTTTTTAACTTTGTTGGACATTTGGTTTGTTTCCTGTATTTTTTGCTTTCACAAATAGTGTTTCAGCGAACGCTTTTGTACACGTGCCTGGTGCAGATGTGAAAGAATTTCTCTATGATAGAGCTTTCAAGAGGCATGCCATATTAGATTACAGATTGTGCTACAACATCTTGGTTGACTCCAATCTGAGGTTGCCTAGGAAGGTCTACGTTGGCTGGCGACCCTGGGCAGGTTGCTTCAAACACTGCCTCTTCTCATTCTCCTTAGAGGGTGGCCAGAGCAAAATGGAGTCTGATGTGGTGCTCCATGTGCTCCAGTTGTGAGCACATTATGTGTCCTCAGATGCTCGGTCCCTCGTCACAAAGGGCTCTGTCACCTAGACATCTGCTTTACAAGCTGACTGCAGTGAACCATGGTTCATCGTCGATAAGCAGTCCTAGGAGGTGCTTGGAGTCCTCGTCCCAGGTGGCCAAGGAGCACAGCCTACAGCTTAGATGGGATTGGTTAAGAGTGGGGGATGTGGAGACTCCAGGTGTCCTTGAATCCCTCTCTTCAAATATATCAGATGGCTCACTTATGGCTGATGCGTCTTTTTACTAACAAAAAGGCTTGTTAAGATTGGCTTTCCAAAAATTTGGGTTTCTGCATTACTATTTTGAAATGGTTGATGTATTAATGAGTTCTCCAGAAAAACAGAACCAATACTATATATATATATACACATATACACTATATATATTACTTATAGTATTATATACTATATATATTGCAAGAATGTGCAACTTCACCACTGGAATAAAAGAAAGATCTGTTTTTTATTCTAAATATAGTTTCAACTGTTGTACATGTTTACTGGTTTTGATAAATTAATTTTGACTTTTATTACATATTTGAGTGAACAAATTTCTTTGTTGATGCTGATTTTGGGGAATATGAAGAAGTCGTTATGCAAGAGACATTATCAAGAATCACACATAGAAATTCCAAGTGTAGGGTGGATAAAGTTAAACTCATGGAAACAAAGTCGACATTTCCATAAATATTTTGAAAATATATTATTTGGAAGTTTTACATAAATTTAATATTGAACTTATTCCAAAATACTTTTTATTTTACTCTTTAAATATCAATTATATAAGAAAGAGAATCTAATGAACTTTTAAAAATCTAAGCCTCTTTATGGATGCTCTCGTAATCCCTGAAATTCACATTAGTATATACCATATGTATATTTTCACTGTTTACATGCATCCTAATTTGAAAAATGCTGGGAAGCACTGCTCTGAGTATATATTTAGGAATAGAAATCCTACATTACATGGCTTAAGCCTATTGTTTACTAGACACTGCCTAATTGTTTTCCAACTTGCATTCCAACTAGCAAAGTACAAGTGTTATTGTTCCAAACTCTTGCCAACACTTCGGATTTTCACAGTTTTTAATTTTGTCAATCTTGGAGACGTGCTTTTTAATTTATATTTCCCTGGTTACCAATGAGTTTCATCATCTTGTGTATTTATTAACCACAGTTGCTTCTTCTGTTAAGAATCCATCCAAGTATTTTACCCTCTTTTATTGCTTATCTTTTTCTTCTTTTTTTTTAAAGATTGGCACCTGACCTAACATCTGCTGCCAATCTTCTTTTCTTCTTCTTCTCCCCAAAGCCCCCCAGTATATAGTTGTATATTCTAGTTGTACGTCCTTCTGGCTGCACTCTGTGGGATGCCACCTCAGCATGGCTTGATGAGTGGCACTAGGCCCGTGCCCAGGATCCAAACTGACAAAACCCCAGGCCGCCAAAGCGGAGCACGTGGACTTAACCACTCGGCCACAGGGCCAGCCTCTCTTTTTCTTATCGATTTATAGGGTTCTCTGTTTATCCTGGATAATAATCCACTGTAAATTATTTGCATTGGAACCATCTTCTCCCAGTACATTGGTTGACTTCTTATTCCATTTCTGGTGTCTTAATAAGCAACCAATTTTTTTTAATTTTAGTTTATCAATCATTTCCTTTATGGTTTATAGCTTTGTACTTACTTAAGGTATTTTTCCCGTACTGAGGTTATTCTCTTATATGCCTTCTAAAAGTTTCATGGTTTTGCCTTTTACATTTAGGTTTTAATCCATCATGAATTTATTTTGGGTAAGTAGGTGGGGATCAATTTGTTTTTTTGTCTGATATAAATATTTTCATCACTGACCTGCAGTATAGTTCTGTCATAAGTCAAGTTTATACACATTTAGAGCATTGTTTTGAGACTCCCTAGTTCATTTAATTTATAATTCTATCTCTGCACACATATATTTCAGTCATCATTACCAGAGTAGTAAAAGAATTCTAAGAATGTTAGGATTTTTATTTCAATTGCACTGAATCTCTAGGGAGAACTAGATTTTTCCACATTGATTCTTGAATGTGTGAACTTGTTATATACCTCTATTATTCACACCTTCTTGAATGCTTTTTAGTAAAGTTTTTTAATGAAGTTTTGAAAATGTTTTTAGATTTATTCCTGTTTTATGTTTTCATGATAATGTTAATAATATATTTTTATGGTTACATTTTTTACCTGTTTGTTAGAGTAAAGAAATTAAGTTGCTTTTTTGTACAATGATAATGTATTCAGCAAACTTGTTATACTTTCCCATAGATGCTGAAAATTATCTGTGGATTCTTCAGAGTATTTTATATAGAATATCATATCATCCAAAATAATGAGAGTTATGATTCTTGTGTTCCAAACTACCCTTTTTGTTTCAATCACTGCTTTTTCGGGGAGGGTCAGAACCTCTGACTTTATTTTGTATTTTTTTGCTTACTCTCTCTCATGGTGCCTTGTTTCCTCATGTGTGTGTGGTTTATGATGATGAATTCATATTTCTGGAAACTTCATTATGTAAAACACCTTGAGACCTATGTCAAGCTGAGTTACTTTGGGAAAGAAAAGGTTTGTATTTTTTTCTACCCGGCATCTGGGTTTACTTTAAATGTTTAATCTGAGATATTTTCAATACACTGGACTGAAGTGAATTTGGACTACAACCCTGCCTGAGGACCATCTAATAAATATTCTAATTTTTCGTGCCCCTTCCACTCCATGACAGACCTTGAGACAGACACTTTTTCTTGTAGTTTTCTAGAGTTGCTGTTTAATTCTAGTTCCCTTTAACCTGGAGAGAATAGCCCTGTTACACGGTGGGATCTCAGCTTTCTGTGAAAAGTTTCTTATTAGACCTGCCATCTTGGGTGCCCCAGGCACGTCTCCTCTCCTTCAAGCCCGTGGGTCCAACTTTCTCTTCAAGCAAACACCAAGCTCCGTGCTCAGCTTCCTGTCCTGGGTGTCTATTTTCATTTACTTTTAAGCCTTTGAATATTTCTTACTCCAGCTCATTGACTCATTAGAGATATTTTTAAAGATTGCATCCAGCATTTTTTGATGTCTTTTTTGGGGTGGCAGGAATTAGGAGTAAGGCAGGCAGGGTGGCTATATAACCAGAAACAGAATGGTAAGTGTTTTTCTCAGTGCTGTTCTCATTTGTGCTTTATCACACATGTTTACTTCAGCTTTGAAATAGTGGTCCTGATCTCCAGGAGGAATTCTTAGGTACTTCAAGCACATCAATTAGTAGATTTGCTGCTCTTTTCCAAACAAGGAGTTAAATGAAAGAAGCCATGGTAGGCAGAATTCTGAGCTAGCCCCATGATTCCTGCCCCTTAATGTCCACACTCTGTATTATCCCCTCTTGTTAAGTGAGGACAGGATTATGAATCAGAGGGAGTTCAATCCCATAATTAGATCAGATTATAGACAAAGATGAGATTTTGTTGATGAAATTAAGGCCCCAAATCAGCTGATTCTGAGTTAATTAAAAGAGAGATTATCCTGGGTGGGCTTGACCTAATCTGGTGATCCTTTAAAAGGGGATGGGCCCTTCTTGAAATAAGTAATTCAAAGCATGAAAGATATTGTTCTGCTGAGCAAAGACGCTGTCTTAAAAGAGCAAGCTGCCATGGTATGGAGAGAGGCACATGGCAAGGGCCTGAGAGCTGCCTCTGGGGTTGGAGAGTAATCTGGCAGCCAGCCAGCAAGATGATGGGGCCTTGGTCTTGCAATCCTAGGAGATGAATTCTGCCCAAACCTGAGGAAGTCTGGAAGTGGATCTTTCCTTAGTCAAGTCTCCAAAACGAGGATGACTGCCATCTTGACTTAGTTTTGGGAGACACTGAGCAGAGGACCAGCTAAAATGCGGGACTCCTGACCCACAGGCAGCAAGATGATACATGTGCATTGTTATAGGCTGCTAAACGTGTGGCGATTTGTTATGCAGCATCAGAGCGCTGATACAGAAGCAATCACCTTAAGGCATGGCAGTACCCACCGCTTTTCCTTCTGTCTTCCTCCATCTCAATCCCATTTCCTTCTTTCTGGAGAGAAAGGACTCTCAGAACTATTCCTTGGTATTAAAAGTAAAATTGTAAAACAAAACATCTCCAGGTTCTCTTTTTTACCAGAAGAAAAGGGTTGACTTCATGGGAAAACAGCATTCGCCTTTGTAAATTTAGACAAAGTCTTCAAATTAGCACACTATCTTAGGGAAAGCTTATTTTCCTTTATTTACAGGGCATCCTTAGCATTTTGAAATATGAAACAAATGTCACATAGAAAACAGCAATTATATTTTTAAAAGAAAAATATAATAAAGATTTAGAGAAATTCATTTTCTGAAGCCTATAAAAACTAATTAAGATAGAATTATAATGATGCTGGTTTATATCATCACTATATCTTCGAGGGATGGTGGCGTCAAGTGAACATCTCAGTGACTCATTCCGTACAATAAACAAGCACCCAGTTTCCTCCTCATAAGACACCATTACTTCAAAACAATGTAGAAAGCCTCAAAACTTATAAAGTGTGCAATTTGTTTTCAAACTCATAGTTGACAGGAAAATGTGCATGTAAATTACAACAGCTGTGCTTTGACACAGAGAATTACTTTTGACCATTATGGGTGATCAACATGTGCTATCAAAACGAAGGTCTTAACACTCTGAACATCTCACAAAAATGCACTACCGCAAGCCCTATTCCTTACCTATTCCGCTTCCTCAGAGGATGTGAGGAATTGGTTTATGGTGAAGCTCTGTTAGATTCCGATTAGAAGCCAATCTCCAGCCAGACAGACAAAGTTTGGCATCATGGCGTCTGATCCAATGAAGCATCAACAATATGTCTTAGGCTACTTAATCTCTTGTTAGCACTCAAAAATTTGTTAATAATTTCAAATCTCAGCCAATTACTCCAGGAAAAGTATTAGAAACATAACAGAATGACTTCCTCATGCAGAAGGATTTATTTCTTACTCCCCCATAGAGTTACATATGTCATAAAGGCCTGTGGGTCCAGGGCTAGGCTCAGAAAGGAAAAATGACTGTGCCAGTCTGAGCAGAAATAAAAATCATAGCCCAGAGCATCAGCACTAATGTGAGAAAACTGCTGACCACTTGTTCTTTTTCCTGCAAAACAGCCAAGGCTTCATAGTGCTGCTAGTCGTCAAATTGCTATTTTTGTCCATTAAGAACAAACCAAACGAGACAAAAGCAAACAAAAAGCAATCAGTATTCATCAAAAACCCAGCAATGATGGAATAAGGAAGATTTCAAACATCTGATCAATGCTACCAAGAGTTGGTATGTTGGTTAATGTCAGTGTGATTCTGATCAGAGTCCTTGACAATTCCTCTGAACATGGCAGAATGCAAAACAAAAGGTCAAAGCCCCATGCTCTCACCCCATCCCATCCCTGTCCAGTTCCTATCCAGGCCCTCTCTCTCTCTCTCTCTCTCCCTTTCTCTGTGTCTCTCTCTCCTCTGGTGCTTTAAGCCAAGTAGACTTTGGCTGCTTGCTTATAGTCCAGCCCAATCCTGTGGCATCCCTTAAATACAGTAATTAATATACAAGACACAGGTTTCACTGGTTGCCATAGAATAATGGAACAAAATGAGACATGACCTCTTCCCTCAAGGATCTTACTGCCAGTAGCAGATGCACATGACTTTCCTGCTAACAGCCTGGACCTACTCCTACTCATTGCTGATCAGCTCTACCCTAATCTAACCTCTTTATTGGTTTCATCTTCTTGACCCTGAGCCACCAACTAGGTTCCTGCTCTTTGCCCAGCACCTATCATTTGTGCTTCGCATCTCCAGCATTTTATCCTTGCTCTCCAGCAAACTTGTCTGCTGCTCTTATTCTGAGTTTCCTGGGTTGTTTCCAGTAGGAATGTACAGCTTCAGGCCTGAAGCTACAGAATGGAGCACCGGGCCAGAGTTGGGGAGCTCCTACTTGCCCTTACTTCTCCTTAAAGGGAAAATTGAGAGACTCGTGTCTCTAAACATCTCCCTAAAGATTTCCTTCGAGATTTTGTCCTGTTGGTGGAGACCGATCAGAGGCTGCAGCACACCCTCTAAATCCAGGGAAGCTAGTGAGATAGTGTGAGGCTGAACACAGAAGAGAGGGGAAGCTTAGGGTTGGACAGAGCAGGACATGAATCCCAACGCTGCCCCTTCCTTGTTGTATCTTCCTGGGAAAATTACATAATATCTCGGAACCTCAGTTTGCTTATTTACAACAAAAAGAAAAATTCTTATTTTGCAGAATCATTGTGAGTATTAGAACAAGATTATGCCTAGCAGTCCCTCCTTAAATTGCAGCCAAACAATATAGAACAAGGAACACAATGAAATACAGCTACAACCACAAAGCTGGTTTTCTTATACGCCTGAAAATGATGTCTTTAAGGGCAACAAAATGCTGAAAAACAGGTACAATCAAATATACAAGTGCAAATTGTCTTCATCTTCTAGCAGGGTAAAACAGCACAGAAACTGTTTGGGAAATCTGAAAATAGTCCTGAAATTCCTCTGAGCAGACAATAGATATCTTAAATACATAAGTATTTTGTACTTCACAGGATATTCACATCCTGTAGTTCATATCCTATTCATAGGGTAGTTCCTAAGATCAGCATTCAGAACTTATTCACTTTTATTTTACCAAAAATTTCATCAAGCTATCCTTTCTAATTTCCCTGTTCATAGCAGTTTAAAAGTAACAAATTAAGTGGGGAGAAAGAGGCTGGATGGAAAGGAAGGAACTGACAATTTTGTTCAAAAATTCATTCCTTGAGGGATCAGGATGGCAGACTATTTTTTTTCTTTTTGGTGAGGAAGATTGGCCCTGAGCTAACATCTGTGCCAATTTTCCTCTGTTTTGTATGTGGGACGCCCCCATAGCATGGCTTCATGAGCAGTGTGTAGGTCCATGCCCGGGATCCAACCCTGCAAACCCCAGGCTGCTGAAATAGACCATGCACTCTCAACCACTATGCCACCGGGCTGGCCCCTAGTGTGGCATATTTTTATATGGGATTTAGTGTTGAAAAACTGCTCTTTTAGGCTTGCATTTTGTGAATTGTATGGAGCAATATACATATGACATAACATGATTATCATTATATCTTGGAATTCTAAATATTAAACCCCACCCAGATAGAAGAATGAAGACGTGTCAATAATAAGACTTTTAAACAAGAAGAGGACTAATATAAATGGTGTGACATTTTGTTTTTATCTTGACCCAACAATGTACCTTTCTGAAAGCCTGTTTGAGCCAAATGGAACATTGTGTCAAGTAAGGTCATCTTTTCAATGACACTCAGGATTTTCTTTAGCATAAGAGATCTGGCTTTATTTTCCTACAAATGTTTCCAAAAAATTCATTCACTTTTAAGATCCTTTTATAAACAGAGCAATTTAAAATATCCACTTGGGATGGGTAAGAGTAGATTACTACAAAACAGGATATTGATTTTTATGTTTATATAATGTGGTATTATGCCAGAGACTACTCAAAACATAGAAATTACTTAAATTTCTTGGTTTGAGTAGCCTAAAACAACCAAGATATGATAATGCCTTGCACTTGGGTTAGACTTTCTTTTCAAACTTCCTCATGTTACATGTCATTTTCTAACCAAGATCCTTTCTAATTCCAAGTATTGCCAGCCAGTTCTCTCAGGGACTTGACTTGACCTCTCTCCACACTGGTTGAACTTACTTTATTGAACTTGGATGCCTGCCCTCTCCCACACCTGAGAGCTTTCCTAGCTGGCTGGGCAGCCAGGTCTATACCATTTATAATAATATCATTATGCAAATTTAGAAAGAATAGCAGCATTTAAAACATGGCCGAAAGTCATTTGGGAGTGATTATTGACTAGAAAACAAGTATTGGATTGTCTATGTGTCATAAAGTTAATTCAAATCACTGATTATAAATCCCACATATAGAATCAGATAGGTTTTAATTAAAACAGAGCTTAGAAATTATTGCGACTCCTAAAGATCCTGACTGAAAGATACTGGAATCTGTGGGTTTGGCCATAAAAGTTAAAACAAGCTTGTGTGACTTAGTCTCGTGAATTACATGACAAAAGACCACGGCATCCATCAAAACAAAATTATAATGAATGTGTGACAAATATTTCATAATCATTAATTGAAACAAAACAATATTCCTGGATGAATAAAATACCATGAACATTTCAATAGGAGACACTTCAAATAGGGCAGAGTGATGAAAAAGAATAAGACCATGTGCATGAAAACATCTAACACAGTATCTGTAAAATATGCGACCACATCACCATAATATATACTAAAAATTTAAGCATACATTTCTATATGTTATAAATTTGTAAATATACAAATTATAAGATAATTTTACTGTCTATATTTATATAAATGTATTTAGATGTAAATACATTAAATAAGTTTAGATGTATGTAAAACTATATACTTTTATATATAGCACTAAATATATATACTAAAATTTTAATATCATATATGTCTATTTCCCTTAATGCATGTATTAGATTCCTAGCACTGCCATAACAAAATACCATGAATTAAGTGGCCTAAAACAATAGAAACTTATTGTCTCATATTTCTAGAGATGAGAAATTTAAATCAAGGTGTTGGCAGGGCTCTGCTCTCTCTGCAGGCTTTAGGGGAGAACATGTTCCATCCCTTTCTCTCAGCTTCTGGTGTCACCAGGAATCCTTGACATTCCTTGGTTTGCAAAGGCAGTAGTCCAGTCTCTGCATCCTCTGTCTGTAAACAGGCTTCTCCCTGTGCGTCTTTGTCTCCACGTGGCATTCTCCTCTCTGTGTGTCTTTGTGTGTCTGTCTCTGTGCCTCTTCTTATAGGACACCAGCCATATTAGATTAAAGACCCACTCTGTTCCTGTATGACCTTGTCTGAACTTACATCTTGATTATATATGCAAAGACTTTATTTCCAATAAGGTCACATTCACAGGTACCACGTGTTACAACTTCAACACATAGGTATATATGTGTCCATGGATATTTCTTTGGAGAAATGTCTATTCATGTTCTTTACTTACTTTTTTAATCAAGTTATTAGATTTTTTGATATTGAGTTGTACGAGTTCCTTACGTATTTTGGAGATTAACCCCTTTTCAGACATATGGTTTGCACGTATTTTCTCCTATTCCATAGGTTGCCTTTTCACTCTGTTGACTATTTCCTTTGCTGGGCAGAAGGTTTTTGGTTTGATGTAGTCCCGCTTGTTTATTTTTTCTCTTGTTGCCGGTGCCTTTAGTGTCATATCCATGAAATCATTGGAGTTTCCAGTTTCAGGTCTCACGTTTAGGTGTTTAATCCATTTTGAGTTGTTTTCTGTGTATGAAGACATTGTTCCACTTTCATTCTTCTACACGTAGGTAACCAGTTTTCCCAACACCGTTTGTTGAAGAGACTATCCTTTCCCCACTCTGTATTCTTGGAACCCTTGTCAAAGATCAGTTGACCATATATGCATATGCAAACCACAAAGGCACTAGAGGAAAATATAGGCAAATACATTTTGTAAAAACAGAAGAAACCATTTCTAAGTGATAGTGAAAGCTTGATGCCATAAACAAAAGATAACTTGACTCTACAAAACTTAAAATATCTACAGGACAAAAATAATACACACAAAATGAAGAGAGAAAAACAAATTGGCCAAAAATATTTGCTGAACGTATTAAATATATTAATGTCCTTAATATTTAAAGGATTCTTATGAATTAATATGTAAAAGACAACAACCCAACAAAGGTCAAGAGCAGACTGCCCATAGCAGGAAGACATTTTAAACCAATATAAAGTTGCACAGCCTCCCTCAAAATTAATGAAATGTAAATTAAAACAAAACATGCCATTTTTCTTTTACCAGAGAGGCAAATAGAAAAGTTTTGGTCTTGTAGTGTGTCGGCAAGAGTTTGGGGAAACAACCTCTCATACTGTTACACGTCACTTTGGTATTCTCCTATTGAAATATGATTTATATCACGCACGGGAATGAGAATTTAAGATTTACAAAGTTTATTTCACACGTATTAACTGAATTTATCCTCCCAACACCCATGAGGGTTAGTTATATTATATATCCATTCCAAAAAGAAGAAAACTGAAGCTGACAAGAGATAACTTGTCGAGTTGCCATACGAGTAAGTGGTGTAGCCAGGTTTGAAGCCCATGTCTTGGGATTTCAAGTTCAGTTACATTTCCACTAATCAGAGTTGACCTACCTTGAAACACAAGTGTTTTGACCAGCAAAGTGTGTCACTATTCCATACAATGAATATGAAACAGGCTGCCTTTTATTTACATGAAGACAGGTAATGTACGGGGGCCATCCCTATTTTTAAGTTGATAGATTTGCTGCAGCATGAGAAGTGTTAAGCAGGCAAGGAAACATTAAGGACATTCTTTTTCCTTATTAAAATCTTGAAGAGGTGTTCCTATTTTTTATTTATTTTTGTTTAAGGACATGTTTCTAAATCTATTATTTGCAAGCTT
Organism: Equus caballus; assembly: GCF_041296265.1. Taxonomy (NCBI): domain Eukaryota; kingdom Metazoa; phylum Chordata; class Mammalia; order Perissodactyla; family Equidae; genus Equus; species Equus caballus. Next base: position 55,449,178 of record NC_091703.1, on the reverse strand, counting down.
TGGGTTAATAATCCCTGTTTTGGTGTTTCAAGGAACAGGCTCAGTGGAAATAATTTATTAGTATGATAAATGATATTTAAGTAAAATACATGGAAAAAGGAAGAGTAGTTTTGGAATAATTTATTATCTGGCATTGCACTGGCTTTTGAGAGAGACAGTTATTATGAGTTGCTGAAGTTTACTGCAATTTTCACATGGAAATATTTCCTCTCCCATTTCCTTATATTCTTGAAGACGTATTATGAAAACTGTAATATATTGGAAGCTTGCAATTTGGAACTCATTTGATTTCGCTGATAAGAATCTTTTTCATTTCATAAAACATAACTTCTCAGAAATATAAAACTGTTCTGCCGTATTAAACAGTGAACAACAGGACAGCAATGTTAATTGACTTTTGGACTGCATTTAAATCACCTCTCTTCCTCATTATTTTTCCATTAGACTTTGCTTGAATTACTCAAAAAACTGAGGTATTTATTCTGATTTTTAACACTGTGTGATATTTTCTGATTACTATTTTAATATTTTTAGAAATTCTTTGTACTATAAAAGACACACTAAAGCTACCCCAGAATGTGCATTCAGCTGAACGGTTATTAAACCTTTGTTGACTATTCAATGATGGTCTTCAAATCAAAAACATCAGCTAGGACATTCAGCGATATTGTGATAAAACGGAAAGGCTGAGTTTGGGAGCTAATCCTATTTAGGTTTGAATCCTGACTTAGTTTAGCGGTCTCTCTTCTAGAGCAGGATCGGGGACTGGTCAATGTGGTGAACCCTGCACTCAAGCAACCCTTCTTAGGCTGCCTCCTAGTTGTGAGATTTGGAGCAAACTACTTAGCTTCTCTGAACCCTGGCTTTCTTCATCTGTAAAATAATCACTTCAACACACGTAGAGTTGTAATAATTCAATGAGATAACCAAGACAATGTCTAGTCCAGTGCCTGGTATATAACAAATATTAAATAATTTTCTTTTCTCCCCACTCCTTTACCTCTCCTCTGTCTTCCCTCCAGCTAGTGGGCGGTTCTTGTGGACCCTGTGATGTACCCCGGTTCCCTCCCCAGGAGAGGCTTCTTGCCCAGCTGCCAGGAGTGCTGTGGGAAGACAGCCTTCAGTCGCCATCCCTTCAGGGATTGCCTCAGCTGCTGCTGGGGACTTTCAGAAAAGTCGCACCCCTCCCCGGGGCAGTCCACAAAGGATGATGGGCCAATCCTTGCATAAAGAGGTCAGGCTGTCTCTGCCCCAATCCTAACAACTCTAAGGGCATCTAGCTCGAGAGCTTCTCTATGGTCTCTGAGGCTATCATTAAGCCGGCATCACAGCTCATCTTCGTCTTCTGCCTACTTCAGCTGCCTTTCCCTTCATTCCAGAGAGATCCATCCTAAGGACATTCTGACAAAAATATCTTTCAATTAAACTCCAACTCAGTTTGCTCTCCAGAGAAGCTTACCTGCAACCTGCCTCCACTCTGCTCTTTAAGTCCTCAGCGAATATTGGATTCAGGGCATAACCAAGGTCACTCACTTGACTCCCTCATTTCGCCTCCCCTACCTGCTCCACACCACTGCCAGCACACGCCCAGCCCAGGTGAGAAAAGGGCCAGCAATTAAGGGAAAGCACTGTCTCCTGGTAAAATGTCCTTGGTTTTAGTACTAATCATTTGTCTTGGGCTGGAAAGCTTCATTTCGGGCTGGTCAGACTTTTAATTCTTTAGATAAGAACTAAAAAGATTTTAAGACATTGATAATTAAAACCAAATTAACCTCAGTGTTATATCTTGTCCAGAACTAGGTTGTTTTTAATGACATAATGTTATTTGAACAAAACAAAACGTTCAATGCCGTCGTTCTACCATCAACCATTCTTACTACTATTATCAACAAAAGCCACAATGGTAATAAGGATACCTAAAATTTCAAACACCACATTAGAGTTTAGAAAATTCAATATATTAAAATGATATAAGAAGATTAAAAGTATTACCCCTATACTATTTACAGAGAAAATGAAGCCCAGACAGGTTAATGGTTCATGGAAGGTCCCAGAACTAATTAGTGAAACAGAGATTGAATTCAGACTTCTGACTTTAGACTTAATGGTTTTTCTTCTACATTGTGATAAACCTCATATCACTTACAAAAATCAAGCCTATTTGGGGACATAAAGGCAACATAAGTAGTCTTAATTCTTTCGTATTACACTACTGTAAATATATATATTAATAAATAGAAGTGCTCATCCATAGAACACAGCTTTGCAGCATATTAGTCTCACAGAGCTGAACTTGCCTGCACATAACAATGAGAAATACGTTATTAATGTACACGCACTGATAGTAACCCCAATTACTAACGGATGGAGAATGTGGCTTTCCTGAGGAAAAATGAGAAATCAACAAAGCATGCGATAGGGCCATAGTGTGGGGAAAAGTTTAGCTGTGTGTTCTAAGTAAAGAGACCATTCCAGGCAGGAAATGGAAGCTCAGAATTGGCAACTGGGTTTCTCAGTTTCACCATGTGTTGACCTCTGGATGCATAACGTAAGTAGGCGACGCAGTGCTGTGAGTGGCAAGTGCTTTACAGAGCGCTCTATGTTTAGAAATCGTGCTGAACACACTGTCAGAATTATGATGGCCTGGTGTACTTTGTGGTTTTACTTTGCTAAGAGGAGTCTCTAACGATTGTTTGGTTGACATATATCAGATATCTTTTCTGGCATAGGTTTAACAATAATTACAAAATCACGCAAAGCTTTCTGTTTCATTCCCATCATCATTTTGATTGAGTGCCATTTTTCAGCATTGTAATTAGCGCTTCACGTTTGCTGTGATTCCTCTGAAGATATCAAGGGATTCCAAGGTATGGAACAAACAATATTTAGTTCAAAATCAGTAAAAAGAGCTCTTTATCAATTGAAAAATGGAAATTCATAAAACCAGATTAGTAAACGAAAATTTCACATCAGCATTTCATCGTTAGATGATGGCAGGTGTTGTTCAGAACAGGGCCATTTCTTTTCGTCAACGTCCCATGTGGGAGCACAGGCGACAGCGGTGGTCTGCTGGGGCCTGGGCTGCAGACTTCTCTGTTGTGAACCACAGGGCACAATGAGAGCTAAAGCGAGCGGGAGTAATAAATCTTCCCTGAAAGAACAATTTGGTATTTCCTTACGTTTGAGACGAGGACATGCTTTGTTTTAAAGCATATGATAATTAATGGAGAATTGCTTTATAAAATCTAATTACGAATGTTCACAATTCTATAAAACCTCTCCAGCTTATACAAACAGGAAGTGAAATCTCACCAAATTGAATAGTTTTGTATATCGCTGTCTGGTAAGAGGAAGAAAGGAAATGCTTTTATCTTCTTGGATTTTCATTCGGGCTAAATCCTAGTGTAGAAATTTATGTAGCTAAATATTTACTCACTGTTTTATAAATTTCTAGCCCTACTCCCATTATGGAAAATTATCCTGGCACATCTGAATGGATTTTTGGATTTTCACACAGCTGGAGCTGTGGAAGACCTGGGCCTGAAGACTAAAAATAAAGCAGATTTTTCTTGTCCTCGAGGAACTCATTACACCTGTATGGAGGGACTTTGAGAGAAGGAAATTTTACTGCATCTAGAACTTTATGGTGTTTAAGATATGACTTATTGCAGGATCTCTCTGAATCCTTCTATCCATGGAATAAAGAAAATCAACAAGGAAAGAGTAACTCAGTCCATCCTCTCTCACTTCACCGCTACATTGTCCCTTAGTCATTGATTTTTCTGCTGAGATTACTACGAGCAGAAACAATCACTGACGATTGTAACTATGACAAAAATGCTGGATATAGCTCATACAGAATCACAGGACAAGAACGGAGTTCTCCCCTACATTCTTTTCTCAGGCCAAACATGGTTCTGATTTCCAAGCTGCTGAATGAAGGCATTCTAATTTAAATCTAATTCAACCATTCAAATAGATTTTCACATAAGAATTCATATAAGGATCTAGTTTTTCTTTTTTTTTTTTTTTAAAGATTTTATTTTTTTTTCCTTTTTCTCCCCAAAGCCCCCCGGTACATAGTTGTGTATTCTTCGTTGTGGGTTCTTCTAGTTGTGGCATGTGGGATGCTGCCTCAGCGTGGTATGACGAGCAGTGCCATGTCCGCTCCCAGGATTCGAACCAACGAAACACTGGACCGCCTGCAGCGGAGCGCGAACTCAACCACTCGGCCACGGGGCCAGCCCCTCTAGTTTTTCTTTTTAATGGTTGTCCATATTCTGCAATACAGTTTGTTGACTGATCCATCTCATAGAATTGAAATGCCACAGTTATCACATACTAAATACCCATAGATCCTTATTTCTAATTCTGAATCTGATGGAACTCTGAATGTGTGTGTATGCACATATATATAGTCTTATGCCAATATCACACTATTCTAATAATCATAGCTTTATAATAATAAGGGCTATTGTAATATATTTTTTCAAAAATGTCTCAGAATTTTTGCCAAGAATGACTTTACCAAAATAAGTTAATCAATTTTTGCTACGAAGATAAAACATTAGGATAATTTTTTAAATTGTTTTTAAATAACATTCTATTCAAGAATGAAATTTGACTTTTTTTTAGTTGGGAGAGAAATGGTCAATAGTGTCAATGGGATTTTATAAAAATTGTTTTAAGAAAGGACTTTTAATGTATACTTATTTTATTTCAGGTATCTTTATAAACTTTGACTTATGATTGTTCTTTAATTCTCTTTGAATTTCCAAATACTTATAATATCTTATAAGCTGAAAAAATATGAATGCTCTCTTTTCCTTTTAGAATTTAGAGTTTGTATTTTTAACTTTGAAATATGGTGATTATCTTTAGAATAATGTAAATAAGAGCGTGAGAGGAAGGCATCATGTCCAGTTCTTGACTTAAAGGGTCAGTTTAAGCGTATCACATTAAGAGTGAGGCTATTTGCTTTGAAATTGCAGAGTTTCATGATTTTCCGTGCATAATATTAAGCATATAGCTTTTGATTTGTATTCTAACACATGGGCTTTTTTTTCAAAAGAAAGTTTTATCAGAAGTTTTTTGAAGACTATTGAAATGATAATTTTCTTTTCTTATTAACATGGTGAATTATATTAATAGTATTTCCAATTTTGAACTATATTTTGCATTTATGGAATGAACTCCATTAGGTCATGATGTGCTGTTCTTATACATACTGTTTTATTCTGTTTGATACTAGAGTGTTTCAGATACTTAATTTATAGTCAACTGCGAAATTCATCTCTAGCCAGAGTTGCATATTCAAATATTTTAGGGCAAATTCAGTAATATGAATTTAGGGAAAGGCTGAGTGTTCTGTAAACAGGAGCGGTCAAGGGTGTGTGGAACTGGAGAATATCTTCCTTGCCTAAAGACATTCTCTTTCTATTTGTCTGTTTCTGTCCTCTTCTGGTTACACCAAATTATCTGACGGTGAATTCACCCAAGATCCCAGGTTATTATCTCTCACACATAGTTCTCCAATACATATTCAATGAAAGATCAGACCACAGAGACTCTGAGGGGGGGTAAGATTTGGTTTTGTTTTGTGGTAAGTGTGATAAGCAAGGAAATCCCTTTGTTGTGAATTCCCCATGCCCGTTAACAAGTTTCAGATCCCTGAGTGGTTCTACAGTAAAATCTGGAAAAATGTGTAGCCAAATATACTTTTATTATATCATGAGAAAAAATAAAAACAAGTGCATTCAGTACTCACGAAGAAGGTAGAAAATAAATGAGAAAACATATTTTAAAATAGTAGGATTAAAAAAACAGGAGTAAAAAAAAGTTAATCCATTAGAACAGAAATTTGGAAACCAGATGTGTTACAATGAATTGAATCTTCTGGAGAGGGAAGAAGAAATCTGTTTATTAGGGCACTTCTCAAGAATCTTTGACCACAGCAATAACGATTAACTTTCAGTTAAATACGTATTTAGACAAATTCGTCCCTGCTACTATCGTTTCACCCCTTTGCTAGATGTTTTCTTAGCATTATTTATCCCTCACCAAAAAAAAGAGAGGAAGAAAATGAATATGTTCCTTCTTTCTTTAGACTATGGAAATGTTTAAATAGCATTATCAATATGCTTGATGGTTGAAATTCTTGAAAGATTGAAAATATTGTCAGAATTTTCTGGGCTCAACATTTGAGAGGAGAGCAGGGTGTAGGAAATAGAAATCAAATGGGCCTTTGAAAAATGTTTCAGCTTATTCCTTGCCTTTTAGTAGATTTAAATGTGCAAAGAAAATTGTTAATATTATCCATGCTTTTAAGTTTGTTAACATAAAGTTCTACCAAATACTTCAAAATATTAATTTTCTTATATGTTTTTAAGTGCATCTGGATGTGTGGTAATTAAATATTTCAAACTTCTGGAGGTATTTTCACTATGCTGATAATCACATAACCCAAGCTTAACATTTATTCTTAGCTATTGACCCTTGCATGAGCAAGTGGCCAGTCAAGGACCATGGTTCTAGGCTGAGATGATCAATGCGGTAGCCACTAGCCTCATATATCTAATTAAATTTACATTTGCTAGCACTATTGAATAAAATGTTTAGGAGTCAGTTCCTTAGTTGCACTAGTCGCATTTCAATAGCTACATGTGCTTAGTAGCTACACTATTAGAAAAGGCAGATATAAAACATTTTATTGTTACAGAAAGTTCTATCATACTATATTGGTCTAGACTTATTTTGTTAGACAAAAAGCAGTCCTCAGACCGGAAACATCAACATCATCCTGCATTATAGAAATGCAGACTCTCAGGTCCCACTGCAGTTCTCTGAATCAGAATCTGTGTTTTAGTAAGAGCTCCGGATGATTCAGATAAACCCTAACGTTTGATCTGGTCATGCACACACCTTTGTCTCAACATTTAATAATGATCCAACATTTACTGATCTCTAGCAAGTTACTAAGAACTACTCTAAGAACTCTACCAAAGTCTCAATTAATCCTCCCAAAGGCTCTGTGACATATGTATTATTATTTCCCTTTTACATATAAGAAAACAAAGTCACAAAGAAGCTGCATGCTTTGACTCAAATCACTCTGAAAATGTCAAGAAGCCAAGATTCAAACTCAGTCACTCTGAGTAGAGAACTCCCAGTGCTGGCTCACCATTGTAAGCGTCTACTTGATATACTAGAGCTAGGCTCTTGGAGGGAGGGATCACGTCTTATTTATTTTTGGAGTTTAGAGCATAGTACCGTACTTGGCATATGACAGGTGCTCAATTCCTACTTGTGGAATGAAGCATGCATGGATGAATGGAGGGAGTGAGGCTTCTTTTGTCTGATGTCAAGTAGACCTCCTAGCAACCTTGTCACAAAGCGCATCCTTTTCAGTTGAAATGGAGACTTCGTCTCTATTTAGCTTAGGTAAAAATAAGACCGCAAACCTACTCCATACAGCTATCACATTGAATCAAATGATAGATCCAGCAAGAGCCTTGGATCGAGAATTATGAAAGTGAGTACATGGAACGTGCTTAGCTATGAGCACCCAGCAAAGCAATAACAAAGTGTTCAGAGAATGAAAGTCTTTTGAGGACCAAATCAGGCGACAGATGACAACTGCTATAACAAACAAAACCCAGGATATATAATGGCTTAAACATGATAATTTATTACTTATTAATGGAAAACTCAAAACAGGTGTTCCTAATTGGTGCTTGACTCCCTTCAACTTTTTTTTAGCACCAGTTTTCCTTTTCTTTTGTGACTGCCATTTTTAGCATGCAGCTTACAAATTCTCCATGTTTATCTGTAAAAAGCCAGGAAAAGTGGTTTTAAAAAAAGCTTAAAAATGGTTAAAAAAAAAAACTTTCTTTTTACCCTTCTTGGCCTGGAGGTAATACACATTACTTCTGCTTCCATTGCCCTGGCATGGGCTAGGCAGGTAGCTCCACTTGGATGCCAGGGGGGAAGTGCTAGGGAGATCCTGGCATCATGATAGATACGTAAATCTAAATGACCCAGCCAGCCACCTAATTATCGAAGTTACACTGTTCCTAACTAAGTCAACCAACACCCTCCTACTTGGCAGACAGATAGGGAGAGCTGACACCCACAAAAGGGACATTTATATAAATACTAAGCAAACAGTAAGTAAATTCAAATGTATAAAATCCGTGGATGCCACAAATAAAATACAGACGGTCCCCGACTTGCAATGGTTCAACTTAAGGTTTTTTGACTTTATGATGGTACAAAAGCAATACACATTCAGTAGAAACAGTTCTTCGAATTTTGACTTTTGATCTTTTCCTGGGCTAGTGGTACGCAGTAAGATCCTCCCTTGATGCTAGGCTGTGGAAGGGAACCACACCTCCCAGTCAGCCACATGGGTCACGAGAGTGAACAACGGAGACACTTACATCCATTCTGTACCCAGAGAACAATTCTCTGTTTCACTTTCAGTGTGGTATTCAATAAATTACGTGAGATATTCAACACTTTATTATAAACTAGGCTTTGTGTTACACGATTTTGCCCAACTGTAGGCTAATGTATGTGTTCTGACAACATTTAAGGTAGGCTAGGCTAAGCTCTGATGTTCTATATGTTAGGTGTATTAAATGCATTTTTGACATGATATCTTCAACTTACGATGGGTTTATTGGAGTGTCACCCCATTGTAGGTTCAGGAAAATCTGTAAAAAGAATTATGTTAAATAAGGCTTTAAAGTCACATAAATATGAATCTTATCACTTAACAGCATTGTGAACCTGGGCCGATGGATCGCTTAACCCCTCTGAATCTAAACATTTCCCACCACAAATAAGGATGGGCTAACACCTATCCAATAAGTGTCCTTTGCCAGTGCTTTATACTACGGTGCCTGGTATAAAATAAAAGGCAAAAACCTATTATGTATTTTAACATTGAGCCAAAAAGTAAATCAATAGCCAAAGCAGAGGAGAACAAACCAACTGGGATAAAGATACTATAAGAGTTTCATGCCTTGGCTATTGTGAATAATGCTGTAAAGAACACAAGAGTTCATATATCTTTTTTAATTTTTTGTGTGCCGAAGAAGACTCACCCTGAGCTAACATCTGTGCCAATCTTCCTCTATCTTGAGTGTGGGTCTCTGCCACAGCATGGACGCTAATGAGTGGTATAGGTCTGCACCTGGGAACTGAACCCAGGCTGCTGAACTGGAGCCTGCCAAACTTAACCGCTAGGCCATGACTCCAGCCCTTCATATGTCTTTTTGAATAATTGATTTCATGTTCTTTGGATTAAAAAAAAAAGATACTATAAGAGTTTCAGAAGGAATAGGTAGGAACTCGTCTAGTAAAGGGAGTATTCCCATTACTATTACTGAGTCAGCTTTCTACATTTAGTGCCATGTTAGTGAGAAAAATGTCTATAGGTTTTAGAACTAACACTTTCTGCACTATTCAGGGTGAGATCAGTTTTTATTCTTCCTAGCATTGATCTGTCACCACAACTACAGCTCTAAAAAAATCAATGGCAGTTTCTTGCTGGGCTCTTCTTCGGAGGAACTGGAAGCAAGTCAAGTGGCTTTGGAGTTTATTTTTGTTAAAGGATGGGCACAATGGAGGATGTCCTCGACATCTGCAGCATCACTGATGAATTATTTATTCCTGATTATTCTGAGCAGATAGACTTGTTTGCAGTAATATGTCACACACACAGTACCTTGGGTGGTACGGTTCACTAAAGTTAGACATTGCAGTAGGAGAGAGTGACATAATCATATTTTTGTAACCACAATAGTTATTGAATATTTAGAAATATTAATTGATGTCTTTAATGTTAATGATAGAAAACTCTTTTTCATCAAGCTCTGGTTTCTAATAATGTATTACTCCTATGCTTATATTTCCTTTTATATATCAATCTATTAATAGTTGTATCATATAAGATCTGTCAATATTTACTTTAACAATATTATTTTTAGGGATATTCTGGAGGATAAATTTTCTTAACTATGGCTATCTCATTACTAATTTAACTTCAATTGACAATTATGTTTTCAATGAGTTGAAAATAGCAATATAATCAAAACATTTTTCATTTAGTCTGAATACATATAAATCACCATCAAGACACTTGGAAAAATAAAGTTTGATTTTTTCTTAAGATTACAATATTAATTTAGCCTTACTGTATGCTAAGATTTGTTTTGCAGTTCATTCTAATTGAAATAAGAATCAAGAACCACCTTTTTATTTAACTAAATTTTATATTGGTAATGATAAATGTGGTACTCACATTTCTTCTTTATTGATTATAGGTAGCTATCATTGAAATCATGTGTACCATTTCTTAAAAAAAGTCCCTTCATATTTTATCCACATCAGATCCACTCTATGCTCTTCGATGTTTCTGCCATTTCTATTGGCAATCGAGAATGAGCGCAGACACTTGGTCATGGCTTTGCTGCCTTCATATTAGCAGCCTGCTTCAGTGAGCTGATAAATAACTGCCACAATACTTCCATGGAGAAACATTTTCTCTATATCTACCATACACTGGTCCTGAGGAACTTGTTAATTGAAATGTTGGTTGGTATGGTCAAGGTTATCATTTATAAATCGGTTTTCTCTCTATCATATTCTTTTTCAATGTTCACTCCTTATATGCTCTCTTTAAAAAACCTTTTTGTTATTCATAAGGAACACACCACCCTGAGAAATTTCTTTGTTCACTTTGCCACATTTTCTTTAAGTATTTTTGTTATATTTGTGTATTCCATTTACGTAGTTTGTTTTTTAAGGAATCATTTATCCATATTATTTTGTAACCTGATTTTTTCACTATAACATTTTTTCATTTTTACTATCTATTCCATCACAACATAATTTTAATTGCTACTTGGTATTAATTGTATGGATGTACCATAGTTTATTTTCTTATTTATCCTCTATTGGACATTTAGGTTGTTTCCAATTTTTGGCTTTGTAAACAATTTTTTGATGAACATCATTGTAGCTAAACTTTGCCCACATTCCTAATTATTTCGGGGATAAATTCCCAGAACAGTAATGCCTTGTTCAATGTATAAGAACATCTTAAAGTCTTTTAATACATACAGACAAATTGCCCTTCAGAAAATTAGTATCGATTTACATTTTCACCAAATATGTTTAATGGTCTTCTTTCCCTTGACCTTGAAACTTCATCAACACTTACCATCCAAAGAAAGGGGAAAACACATAATCAGGGGCAGTGGGGAGGGGGAGAGTGGAAATAGGAGAAAAGGAAGCCATAGCTTCCAAATGTTGGATAAATCACGACTCTGAAATCACTGCTGAACAAGGTCTTTGAAAGACGGATCTCCAAGGTCGTTTAACTACGTGCACCCTTAAAAGTCTCCTTCAGGGCTTCCCGGTTAACTTTCCATCATTGGTTCTCTGAACTTTCCGCTAACACAGTTTTGGAGTATTAGGGCCGATTTGCTCTCCCAAGAGCATGACTGTGAAAGCACGTTAAAACCATGAAAATCTATGCGAACATAGGTAATATTACAAATAATAATTGTTCATAATGTTTCTCCCGTGTGGTTTCTTGGGATTATGTCTCCTCATGCTTGTCCACAGCAGCACAGAGTGCGCACTTAGTCTCTTATTACTAGATTGCAAAATAAGCTGCACAATACAGATTAGATAACCTACAAAAACACCAGCACTTATTGCTCAATTTACTGGGCACAGATGGAAAGCATTGTTCACATGAAGAAAGGAGGGAGGGAGAAGGAGGGAGAGAGAGAAGAACGTGCCATTTTTCAACTCTTGTTCTTATAGAGAAACAGTCTCTTTTAGCTCTTTTGTACTGAAATTTTGGTTCACTTCTTAGTCTCAGATGGATACTACCTTTCCCACTGCCCTCAAACTCAAAGCAGCCCATGGCCTCTGCTCAGGAATTCCCTGCACAGAAGGTTTTTCCCTCTCTTGGACAATGGCCCTTCTTCCTTCTCCTAAGTCGGCTTTAAAGTCTTAATTATCATATCCAATCTTAGCTAATGTTCTTTTTAATCCATAAATTATTTATATAATAATCCTACAGTTTTCCATTCTACAGCCTCCCAACATCCCTCAAGAATTCTAAATTCATGCTTTCATTCCAATCAGATCACATGGCTTAATTTTCCTTGGAAGAAAACCTCTGGGAATTTAAATTCTTGAAATATTCCTTCAACCACATTCCATTTGTCCCTGACTTGGAAATGATTTATTTTGGATAAAACTTCAAATTATAAAAGTTTCATAACTATTTTTATTTATTTACAAATATATATATAAATATGAAGGTTTGATATTTCATTATCATTTGATAATAGGCTTGTTGAAAATGGCTCCATTATGCATCGTATGGACTAAATTAATCTGATTGCCTACTTTTTATGTAAATATAATTATGTGGCATTTTTACAGGATGGATTACCCAGAAGATACCTTAAACCAGTTCTAGCAATTATGTCCATGTTTAAATTTGTTTTTTTTAAATCTTTTATTCTATATTCTGATAACTGAGATTTGTCAGTGTTGGGAGAGAAATAGATTCAACATTATAAAGTTCCTTCTTTCAGGATTTACAGGCTTTTATTTTTCTGTTCTTTGTAAATAGTCTTCAAAGTGAAACTCAGAATCTTGGAATAAAATCAGCCTGGTAACGAAGATAGAGCTTCAAATATCTTGCAAAAAACTAAAACTCATGTGATTTCATTTGTACATAAACAAGGCATTCTGCACAATTATTCATCAACAAGTATCCTTTCACTAATCTTTTACAATTATTAGTTCATCTATTATTATCATTTTTAAATTCGTTTTTTGGTGAGGGAGATTGGCCCTGAGCTAACATCTGTGCCAGTCTTCCTCTATTATTTATGTGGGACACCGCCACAGCATGGCTTGATGAGCAGTGCATAGGTCTACGCCCAGGACCCAAACCCATGAACCCTGGACCACTGAAGCAGAGCATGTGAACTTAACCACTATGCCACTGGGCTGGCACCAGTTGACCTATTATTTTAACTATTCTATAGTTCAGTTTTACAAAGAGGGAGTCAACATTTTTTTTTTGATGTCATGTTTGTATATTTAGTTTAGATCAGATTTATCAAAATCTATTGGTTTATTGGTATAAAAGACAAAACAATTGTCCCCAGTGATATCCATATCCTAATTCCTGGTCTTGTGAATATGGTGGTTACTTGGCAAGGAGAAACTAAGTTTGCAGATAGAATTAAGGTTGTTAATCAGTTGACGTTAAAATATTAAGATTATCCTGCATTGTCTACCTGGCCCAATGTAATCACCAAGGTCCTTAAAAGTGGAAGAGAGGCAGAAAAGGGAGAATCAGAAGATGACAGTGTGAGAACTCAACTACCTGTTGATGGAGAAAGGGGGCGGTGAGCCAGCAAAGTGGATGCTTCTAAAAGCTGGAAAAAGCTGGGAAACGGCTTCTCCCTTGGGAACTCCAGAAAGCAACACAACCCTGTGGACACCTTGATCTTAGCCCAGGGGACTCATGGCAGACTGCTGAGCTACAGGCCTGTTTTACTTAAGATAATAAAATCCTCTTGTAGTAAGCCATCAGATTCATGGTAATTTGGTAATTTATTATGGCAGCAATAGAAAATGCAGTTGTACTTTTGCGATCTGTGTAAATGTTTAGATTTAAATTCTACATGATTTAAATGAGTTTAAATACACTTTCTCGTGTTTTCCTAACTCTGATTCTTGACTCTCAACTTTTTTTCTCTGTTTATACAATTCCAGTTCAGATTCTAGTGAGCGTTTGCTTCCTTTCCCCAGTTACAATTTTAATTTCATCATCCCTGCACTCACAACTCTACAATGACCTTTCAACTTCTTTTGTCAATCTAATCCTAATCCTTGATTATGAGTTCTCATTCTACTATCAACGAAAACCAACCTCTTAGGAAAATAAATTTGCCACCTCCTTAGGGCTCCAATTGTACTTTGTATTTCAACCCTCCGTGGCACTTTGGTTTACTTGTACATATCTGTCTGCCCCACTGGACTCTCAGCTCTTTGGGAGATCAGTACAGATGGTCTTCAACTTATGATTTTTCAGTTTTATGATGGTGTGAAAGCAATACACATTCAGTAGAAACAGTACTTCCAATTTTGAGTTTTGTTCTTTTCCCGGGCTAGCGATATGCGGTACAATCCTCTCTCGTGATGTTGAGCAGAGGCAGCGAGGCGCAGCTCCCAGGCAGCCCTGCGATGACGAGGGTAAACAACCCACACACTTCCAACCATTCCCTACCCATCCAACCATTCTGTTTCTCGCTTGCAGTACAGTATTCAACAAATTACGTGAGATATTCAACACTTTATTATAAAATAGGCTTTGTGTTACGTGATTTTGCCCAACTGTGGGCTAATGTAAGTGTTCTGAGCATGTTAAAGCAGGCTGGGCTAAGCTCTGATGTTCATTAGGTTAGGTGTATTTGATGCATTTTCGGCTTATGATATTTTCAGCTCACGATGGGTTTATCAGGACGTAACCCCAGGGTAAGTTGAGAAAGATCACATAGAAGACAATCAGTGGATACTTAGCGAACACATGAATGATTTCTAGCAAGAATACTGACTAGCATCACAGTTGTATGAGCCACACTCTGTATTGCTTCTGGTTTCCTTATATTCCACTGCCACTGCACTACACAAAAAGCGTTTTCTCATTCGTTTTTATCTAATGAATTTTTTTCAATACTTAATCTCTCTTTACTCCAGGAAACACCCATTGCAAATCCCAATGTACACCGATGGCTGTCACAAGTTACTTTCTAGATGATGAGTGAGGAAACTCTTTGGTTCATGTATTTTTGGAGTAGGGGGTGCCATCAACCGCATTTTCATGACTTTGAGAGTCTGTTCTTTTGCTATCTGCTCACTGTCCGACCTCCTTTCTTCAGCTTGAGGACTGCAGTGAAAGGAAAGTGGCTGCCTCCTCCTCCAAATTACTGACTCGACAAACTGGCATATCCAGGAGGGATGCCAGGATGTTAGAAAATGTTGAAACCATGTCGTAAGAGAAATAGTTGAAGACCTTGTGTTTATTTAACTCGCAGTTAAGACAAAGAGGAAATGATTTAAAAACTCATCAAGAGCTTGAAAGATTATCATATAAAAGAGGGAGTATATTTATTTTCTATCCATTGTTGTTTCAGACACTAGAACTTAGAAGAATAGGCAGGAATTATAGGGAGAAGAACCTAGCTTAACACTACACAATTAAACCTGTTCGTCTTATCACGTGACTAGGTAGGGAGGCACTAGTTTTTTGTGACCTTTCTAGCAAAGGCTGTGCAATCATCTGAATAGAAGAGATTCTTCTGTGGGGAGGGGACAGGATACCTCCTAACTCCCTTTTATGTAATAAAATAGGATTTTCTTTTGTATTCAGTCTCAGCACGAAGTATTCTCAACATCACTCTCAGATGTTAAGAAAAGTAACTCTTGGGTAAAACTGCCTGGTTTTGAATCCTGGCCCCCAGAAGCTTATAGCTGTTTGACAAAGCAGGCTTTTAAACTTTTGACTCATTTTCCTCATCTGAAACCTGGGAAGTGTATTCACAGTGCTATTGTGAGGAGTAAGTGAGATTCAGCATTCGAACCATTTGAGAGGAGGACTCTGAGATTAGACAGCAACATATGTTAACTAATATTCTCAACAATTCTGTATTAATTAGTGAGAAATGAGGTCCATTTTCCAATAATTAAAATTTTAAATTGTTTTTATTTTGCTATGAGAAACTTAAAATATATTTTATAAAAGTAAATAATAAACACATAATATGTCCTCCCAAATCCCAGCAGAAATTATTTCCAGTTGAACATATATCATAGTAGAATTTTGTACATATATTTATGAGGTATATGTACACGGATTTGTCTATTTGAATACACGCAGTCATGTATAGTATCCTGCATCTTACTTTTTGCTTTATTGTGTTTTTTGTTTAAAGGTATGTGTTTTTTTTGGTGAGGAACATTGGCCCTGAGTTAACATCTGTTGCCAGTCTTTCTCTCTCTCTTTTTTATTTCTTCCCAAAGCTCCAGCACATAGTTATATATCCTAGTTGTAAACAGGCATTTATACACAGTTGGGTGGGGGCATAAATTAGCTAAAAATGTTTGAAGGACAATTTTGATAAGTGTATAAAATTTTAAGTTCTAGATCTATACAGTTCTCCTACAGGGATACTAATAAAAATGTGTCCAAGATGTTCACTGTGGCCCTGATTGTAAGAGTGGAAGATTTGAGATATCCATCAAATAAGAATTAAATAATTTATAATATATCCTTAATATAAACTAATTTGCAGCTGTGCAAATATAAAGTACATTTATGCTATATACACAAAAGGAGAGATTTATGCTATATACATTTATGCTATATACACAAAAAAATAATCAAGGCAATGGGGCCCTCACCGTGGCCAAGTGGTTAAGTTCATGCACTCGGCTTCAGCGGCCCAGGGTTTGCTGGTTTGGATCTCGGGCGCAGACCTACACATTGCTCTTCAAGCCATGCTGTGGCAGCATCCCACACGGAAGAAGTAGAATATACAGTTCTTTATATTCTAAGAAGAATAACACTTTGTCACACTTGGAACATAACCTTTTTTTCACTTTGTCATTGTTTTTTCAACTTTGTTCCTAATGTCTTCTGAATAATATAATTTAAAAATGTGAAATCAAATACAGCCTTATTTTTTCAATGCTCACTCACCTCAAAGTCATGCTAAAAAAGGTCTTTCTAACCTCGGATTATAAAAATATCCTTTAATATTTTCTTCTACTATATACAGCTCTATTTTTTTTCTTTTTGATTCTTAATAGACCTCAAATTCATTTTTCACTTTTGTATTTGGCTGATTTCTTTTTTCCTCTTAATGGGTGGTCACCTATCCCAATGTCAATTATTCAATAACCCATCTTTATCTCCCTGATTTGAAAGAAGGCCACATATATCCAGTGTTAAATTCCCACATTTACATTGGATGTTTCTGGACTTTGCATTTTATTTCCTCAATTTTTTTTGTCAATATGCCATAATTATTTATTTGCTAGCACTTTGTAATATGTCAATATCTTTCTCAAAATTATCTTGGTTAGTCAACAAATGCATTCATTTAAATGAACTGAATAATCACTTTGCCAAGTCTCTCACCTGAAAAGGTGGGAAAAGAGAGAAAAATAAAGCTACAAAAGAAAGAAAAGGGAGTAACCTGTACTGCCACTTTGGGGAAATTTTATTTAGTTTACATTTTGGAAACAATATGCATGTTTACAGTGTTGAAATTTCCCATTCTGCAACATTAATTCCATCTTTCTATGACTTTCTTTGTTATCTCTTTCACTCTCTCTCTCTATTTTACTGTATTTATATTGGTATTGTATTAAAATTACAGCTTAATTTGGGGAAAATTGATGTATTATACAATGCTTAATCTTCTCATCCTTAACTTTTTGGTCTCTCCACAGCTAATCTCTTCCTTTATGTTTTTTCAAAATCTTGATTTTTAAAAATATCAGTCCAGCTCATTTCTAGTTATCTTTATTCCTCAGCATTTAACTGTTATTGGTATTGTCATTGTTCTTTGTATTATTTGCTTTTGGAATTAGGAGTTTTTCATATTGTATTTCCTAATTTGTTATTGTTGGTATTGTTTTGTGTTTTTTTGATCTTGCATCTGGCCAGTTTTTATTGACTCTCCACTTGAGGAAGGAATACTGCTGCTGACACCTAACTTTATGACCTTATGGGCCAGAGAGTGGCCCCATTCAGTCATACGGCCACTTAATGTCTAAGGGTCAAGCATTTGGCTTCCATCAGGGCTCAGTATTGAGCCAGGAGACATTTCGCAAAGCAGAATAGTCATCTGCAAAAGAAGTCATGGCTTTTTTCCATAACCCTAAGGTCTGCCTTGTAATTCTCCTGATGGGGCGTGCCACAGTTGAGCTACATTTCGTGTAGGCCATCACTGAATGCAGTCTTAAGTCAACAAACCAGGTACACAGCACTGCTCTCAGACATTTGGATTAGCACAATAAATCCAAAAATGTCTCGGTTCATGCTCCCATATCAACAAATTCAACCTATTCTAAAGTTATGTTCTTTCTTCCTAGCTCTATCACCCTTAGAATCTGTTCTCATTCATATTCTCCAGGTTTTTAGTGATATAAATTAGCAAAAATCTTACAATTCTATGATGCAAGTCCATCACGCCTATAGGTAAGAATTTGCTAATTTTGTTTTTAAACAAATTCTGTTTTAGAGCAGTTTTAGGTGCACAGCAAAATTGAGCAGAAAGTACAGAGAATTCCCATCAGCAAAACTGAGCAAAGAGTACAGAGAATTCCCATAAGCCCCTCTGCTCCCATGCATGCACACCATCCCCCACTATGAATACCTTGTACCATAATTGTACATTTATTACAATCAATGAAACCACGTTGATATATCATTATCACTCAAAGGTCACAGTTTACATTAGAGTTCACTCTTGGATATTTATGGGTTTTGACCAACATATAATGATATGAATCCAACATTAGAATGGCATACAGTGCAGTTTCACTGCCCTAAAAATGCTCTGTGCTCTGCCTGTTCACCTCCCTTTTCACTGTACCCATGGAAACTACTGATCTTTTTACTGTCTGCATAGTTTTGCCATTTTCAGAATGTCATATGGACAGAGTCACAGAGTATGCAGCCTTTTCAGATGGGCCTCTTTCACTTAGCTATATGCATTTAAGATTCTCCCATGTCTTTTTGTGGCTTGATAGCTCATTTGTTTTAATAAATGAATAATATTCCATTGTCTGGATGTCCCACAGTTTATCCATTAATTTACTGAAGGACATCTTGGTTGCTTTCAAGTTTTGGCAATTATGAATAAGAGTGCTATAAACATCCATTTGCAGGATTTATGTGGACATAAGTTTTCAATTCATTTGGTAAAGAGCATGCCTGCTGGATTGTATAGTAAGAGTATGTTTAGTCTTGTAAGAAACTGTCATATTGTCTTCTAAAGTAGTGGTACCATTTTATATTCTCACCAGCAATGAATCAGAGTTCTGTTGCCCTACATCCTCACCAGCATTTGGTATTGTCAGTGTTTCAGATTTTGGCCATTCTAATAGATGTGTAGGAGTATCTCATTTTTATTTTGCTTTACAATTCCCTGATGCATGTAATGTTGAGCATTTTTTCATACTCTTATATGTCATCTATATATCTTCTTTAGTGAGGCGTCTGTTCAGATATTTTGTCTATTTTTTAATTGGGTTGTCAATTTTCTTATTGTAAAAGTTCTTTGAATATTTCAGATGAGTCCTTTATGTAGATATATCTTTCACAAATACTTTCTCCTAATCTGTGGCTTGTTTCCTCATTCTCTTGAAGGAATTTATTTTTAAGTACTTTTTAATGCCCCTAGTGCTGTCAGAATTAGTCTGCCCACTACACAGTGCCTGTGATCCTCATTCACCCTGGGTCCTGCGTTTGCCCCCACTTAGTCCAAGTCCTGCCTTTCATGGACGTGTTGCTCCAGGTGATCACTAATGATAATGTACGTAACTCTTTTGCCTTTGTAATCTATGGGCTGCCAATATTTCACTTTCCAAGCATAAGCAGGTCCTCATTGTCTTCAAGTTCCACCACATTAGGTGACAACTACAGATTTTCCTCCTTGTGGGTCTACTGTATGCAGGCATTTATAGTTTCAAACTTGATGTCAGTCAAGTTCTAATGCAAGAAATGGAAGCCTTCTAAATTTTTTAAGACGAAAGGAATTTAATACAGAGAATAAGATGCTTTCATTTGCAGGACTGGCAGTATTGAATTCAAGGGTAGGCCATTTTAACAACAATCTGGGTATCAAAGGAACAGCTCTCATGAATATCTGTATCTCCACAGTCTCGTTTGCTTGTAGAAACAGCAGCAGAAACAGGGCTTCAGCCTCATTTCTGCCTTCTGAATCTCATAGGAATGTATCTAAGTGGTGGAAACTAGTTCTCATCCAAAACCCTGGCTGTAAGAGTATGGGAAATGTAGTTCTTAGTTTTCTGGGCTCTGCAATACAGAAAAACACATGAAAGTGGGATAGCTGCTGACCATGTCAACCTCAGTCATGCTACATGATTAGTTACAATCCATACACTTTGTTTAAAAATCCATAACTTTATTTTCTGCTAGAAGACTGACCCATAGTAATAGCTGCATAAGTGTTAGCTATTATTGTTGTTATCACTATAAATAAAAGCTCTTTCTGGATTGAAACATATACGAATTATTATCATGAATCATATGAGTTCCTTCAGGACATCATTAGGTGTCTGTAAATCCCTACAGGGTCATGGGGATCTGGAACAGATTGTCAGCAGGAAGACAGGTGGAACCTGATTGTGCCCATTTTCCTGTGACAGTGGAGGTTCACGATGAACCCCTAGACAAGGTGAGCATGACAGGCAGCGAGGACGGGGATGTACCTCAACGCCTCACCTGCTTTGGCTTGGTTCCTTTGTGTTTTGCAATGTTGAGATAAAAGGCAGCTGAATGTCCTTAAAAAGGGCTGTGTGAGCTAAGGAATTGAATATGTGCCCTTAGATCTTCTTAGTAACTTTAGAGAGGCAGCTTAATCCGCTCAATGGGGGTGTGGTGGGGGGTGCTTTGAAGGTGGAAGTTGTGAAAGAGGGGTCCAAGGCTGTTTTTAGATATCACCTTAATTTCCTGCCATCTGCCTTTTTCTTCTAAATTGTAATAACAGAAGTTAGGATTGAGCCAGTGTACCTCAACATAGACAGTTTTAAGGGAGTTATTTGAAACCTTAGTTCAAAGGTTAACACCAGGTACTTTCAAAACTTTTATGAACCAGCATTAACTACCATTAGATGAAAACCAATTGCTTTAAGGTGCAGATAGATGTTAAGAATTCAGAAAGGAAGAGATGCTCCTCTCATCTTTATTTTTCAGTTCCCTTTTGAAAATATGCCAACAATGAAGATAGCTTCTGCAACACATTCAAAGGCTCTTTTAATATTTCCTTCTTTATAATTTCATTTCCGTTACACTAATGAAGCTATTTCAAGAGTTAAATAAAGAGGATATTAAATAAGTAGCTAACATAGATTAGTCATAAATGAGAATTAACATTCTCCTTAAACTACACATATATCCTGGTTTCTGTTAAACAGTCAGTAGTTCTTTTTGTTCATGTTATCTCTCTTACATCATGCCTGCTGAAAGTTAATTTGGCAGAAAAAATGTTATGGAAATATGAGTCTTATCTTTTGAAATTCATTAGAGAATGTTTCCCCTGGTGAAGTTCCCTCCATCAGACACAGTATCCAAATTATCAACCAAAGCACCTTGATTGCTTGATACGCGCACTGAGAGTGAGGCTCCATCCTGAGGACCCCCGCAGCTCTTTCCCTCTCACTTGCTTACCGCAGAGACTCCACTCTCTGATTGCCAATCTTCTTACAGAGGAAAAGAGAATAGGATTTCTGTAGAGTCAACCCCACCTCTTAGGGAAGCATGGGTGAGGAGTACTGATCAGAATGTCAGGACAAGATACAGAATTTGTTTTTCGTTCTGTTCATCTTCAAGGTCCTTTACAAGTTGCTACAACAAATGAAGAGAGACTAGGTATAAACCTCTTGGACTAAGTACATTACTTAACCCGCTATGTGACTGCGAAGCTGAGACAGGGGCAAGTTCTGAACATGTACTTCCAACCCTCCTTATAAAAATGCCTGTTTGTGAACTGACCCCTCAAAATGCCTTTCTTGGGAGCATTAGTCACTGTCATTTTCAGATATTATCTTTCCGTCTTCAGTGAACTTAAATAGGGTGTGTAGGTTAGAAGTTTAAAGTAAATGGACTTTTAAATTTTCTTCACCAAATCATGATAGACTGAAACAGCAAAAGGAATGACCTTCAGAAATTATATTGTACCTTATCACTGGGCTTAGACATGGGCATAAAAATAATACAAATTCATGCAGAGTCGGCCACTGTTGGAAGTTCAGACTGAAGACATCTTTTTAATTATCTATAGAGGGGAAAAAAATACTTCTGAAGAAACATTGCCTCGGTAAAAGTTGCAGTCTGTCAGCAAAAGAGCATGGAGATCCCTGCTAAGAACAGGCTGGCCAAAACAGGTCGTTCCCATTAAGGCACAGACACAAATACTGTCCTTATAGCCAGGTTGCTTCTTGAATAAGGCAGGTCATAGGAAATGACTAAAG
Source organism: Equus caballus (assembly GCF_041296265.1). NCBI lineage: Eukaryota > Metazoa > Chordata > Mammalia > Perissodactyla > Equidae > Equus > Equus caballus. Next base: position 55,426,849 of record NC_091703.1, on the reverse strand, counting down.
TGACCTTGGCTCAAGTGATTCCTACACAATTTTAAATAAATCTTTTTGAAAAATATTTATCAGACATGAATTTGGCATATGAATCTAACCAACCAAAATGTGTTCACTGTGCCAAGCACCATATCAAGTGTTAGGGAACTATAAGAAAAGCATCATAAAATACTAGAGTGGTGGTATGAATGTGCTAGGAGTCCAACAGACAGATTTAAGTCTTGTGTTGATCCCTTCACTATTGTTTGTCTTAACCTGCACTCAAAATAGCTTAGGAAAAAGGAGGAATTTATTGAAAAGTCCACATGCTGCTAGAGCTGCTTTTCATTGCCTGCTAGGTTTTATTCAATAGACGGGCTTGTGCCATGTAGCTGAAAACGTTGCTATTAGGGATGACGTTGCTTCGTTATCTCTCTGGTGCTTGATTTAAAATCCAGAGACAGTGTTTCTCATTCCTTGATTCTAAGCCAAGTACTGATCTCACAGACAAAAGTCAGTGTCTGGGGGTGGAAGATAGGATACTAAAGTAAGGTATCTAGAAGAATATGATATTTTTGCAATCACTGCCAAAATTCCAATGATTTTTTTCACCAAAATAGAACATACGATTCTAAAATTTGTATGCAACCACAAAAGACACCACACAGCCAAAGCAATCTTGGCAAAAACTGGAGGTTCATGCTTCCTGATTTTAAACTATATTACAAAGCTAGTAATCAAAACAGTATAGTATTGGCATAAAAACAGATACATAGATCAATGGAACAGAGTAGAGAGCCCCAAAATAAACCCACGTCCTTATGTTCAGTTAACATATGACAAAGGAGCCAGGAGTATACAGTGGGGAAAGGATAGTTTCTTCAATAAATGGTGTTGGGAAAACTGGACAGCCACATGAAAAAAGAAGAAAACTGAACCACTATTTCCACTATACACAAAAATTAACTCAAAATGGATTAAATGCTTAAATGTAAAGACCTTAAACCATCAAACTCCTAGAAGAAAAATCCTGGTGGTAAGCTCCTGGACTTTGGTCTTGGCAATAAGCTTTTGGATTTGATACCTAAAGCAAAGGCAACAAAAGAAAAATAAACAAGTGGAACTACATTAAACCCAAAAGCTTCTGCACAGCAAAGGAATCCATCAACAAAATGAAAAGGCAACCAACTGAATGGGAGAAAATATTTGCAAATCACATATCCGAGAAGGGGTTAATATCCAAAATATGTAAAGAATTCATGCAACTCAATAGCAAAAACAAAAGACAATTCAATTAAAACATGGGCAAAGAACTTGAATAGATATTTTTCTAAAGGAGACATACAGATGGCCAAAGTCAATTTGGGGAGTTGTATATTTCAAGATAGAGTGATGACGAGGAAAAAGAAAATGAACTCGACCTGGATCCTGCCCTTGAGGAATCTATAATTTAGAAATAAATAAGACATTTGTTTGAATAGCTAAAATATGATGTCATAATCAATGAGAGTACCTCGTATTCTTCTGAGAATGTAATGAAATAATAAAAGCATGCAAAGCATTTAGTTTATTACCTTGTACACAAATGAAGCCCAATAAATGTGGTGATTGTTTGAAAAAATAGTGAAAGTGATAGGGGCTGGCCCTCTGACGTACTGATTAAGTCCAGCATGCTCTGCTTTGGCAGCCTGGGGTCACAGGTTTGGATCCCAGGCACAGACCTATACCACTCATCAGCCATGCTTGGTGGCAACCCACATATAAAGTGGAGGAAGATTGGCAAAGGATGTTGGCTCAGGGCTAATCCGTCTCAGTGAAAAAAACTAAAAATTGAAAAAATTGTGAAGGCTATAAACAAATTACATTAAAATATACTATGGAATTTTTTAGATGAAGAATACATGGAAGAAACAATTTTTTTTTTCATATAAGAAAACAGCAGAAGCGGAATTACAATGGCAAAAATTTCAGAATATTTGCATCATGAAGTTGGTCAGTTTAACTAGGGTAGAGGGATGGATGAAAGTTCCTGGTTAGTAGTTTATGACAAAAAGAGAAGCAGCAAATTAACTCATTGATAGCAGACTCCCAGAATACAGAAAAATGTGCTACGATGGGTAATATCTGCTCTGGGTAATGAAAATTAGAACTGATGACAGGCACACCGAGAATGTACAATCTCAGAGAGCACACCACACCGGGTGGTAGATGAGCCTGAAAATGGGGTCTAACTGAGATGATAAGGGATTTAAACGCTAATCAGAAACTTGGTCTTTTTTCTTTTGGTAACAGAGAGCCAGCAACGACTTTGGTGTAAGGAGATGATATTATAAATCTATTTTAGAAGCATAGCAGTGGCAGCATGTGGAAGATGGAAGTATAAATTTATTTAGGAAATTATTGCTATGATCCTTCTAGGAGTAGTGATAAGGCTTCAAATAGAATTATGCCAACAGGAATGGAAAGAGAATGGATAAGAAAAATGATTCTGAAATATAATGAATAAATCATGCTGCAAGTGGGAAGTTATGTGCGAAGATAAAAAAAATATTCCGTGATTTCCAACTTGAATCTTGAAGTGAGGGTAATAGAATCACATGAGGAAAGAAAATTTTGGAGAGTAGAAAGAGGAAATTTTGGTTTTGGACTTTTGAGTTAAACAGACCAATAGAACATCCAGTTAGAGCTGTTCAGAGGATATTCAGAAATCCCGGTCTTCAGCTCTAGAAAAAAGTGACATCTAGATATAAAAACTTGTGAATTTTCCATTTATCAGTATCAGTTAAAAACAGGGAATTGGTTCTATTTGCTTCTGGTCAAATGAAGCATCCAAAATTATTGCCTTGGTCATAGGAATGAAGAAGAGTTAGAACTATCTTTTTAATGAATATTCTATATGTTGGCCACTCTTAAACGTATAAGTGCAAGCTACAAAAAGCAAAATGAATTTACCTTATGGAATTTGCAAAACAGTTGAAAATTGGAACAACCTATATATGAAACAGAGATAAAAAGTAGTCCTTTGGGGGCCGGCCCCATGGCCGAGTGGTTAAGTGTGTGTGCTCCGCTTCAGTGGCCCAGGGTTTCACCTGTTCGGATCCTGGGCGCAGACATGGCACCACTCGTCAGGCCATGATGAGGCGGCTTCCCACATGCCACAGCTGGAAGGACCCACAACAAAAAAATATACAACTGTATACTGTGGGGATTTGGGGAGAAAAAAAGCAGGAAAAAAAAAAAAAAGAAGATTGGCAACAGTTGTTAGCTCAGGTGCCAATCTTTAAAAAAAAAAAGGCAGTCCTTTGACTTGTAGCAAAGGATAAAATATGAAAATAATGCAACATAAGCAAGTGATTATTATTAAGAAGCTTGATAGAGAAGATGGACTTTCAGCTTTAAGTCTTTAAGGCAAAGGTGAATTTTAACTATAAATTTACTTTCTACATGAATGAACAGTATATTCCAGAGCGCTGTGGCTAGAATGAACAAAACAAGTCTATGGATGCTGAGCTACTCTATAAATGTGCTTGCACAGGATGCTCCCGGAGCCTGATTGCTTTCCTCTGAAGTCTCTATTTGCAATTATAGCACTGATTCACTGAAAATGTTAAAAATGTTTCTCAATCTCTATTTCCCTCTGGGATGAAGTAACTCATAAAGACCTATTCTTCCAGTGTTAAAAAGTATTAAACTGAACAAAGTATGTGAGGCATTTGTTTTCAGGCATTGAATACAGGCAGTTTAGGACTTTCTGAGAAAATAGAAATGAACGAGATAAGCCCCACATTCACCCAAGCTTCCCACCTGGGGGGCAACTTCCCACCCACACAGGGAGGCTGTTTCCAGCAGTGAGTGGAGGTCTTCATGATAAGGAGGAGGGAGAGGTCAGAGTTTAGCGCTGGGGAAGTGGCTCACCTTGGTAGGACATAAACCAAAGAGGAGCAACCTTCATACAGGATGTCCTAGAAGTTTGCACGTGGATCCTCTGCGGGTTCTTGGCTGAGGGCTGGGCTGCACGTATTCAGGCAACACCCTACAAAGCCTAGGATAGAGTGATTGCAGTGGATCTGAGAGCGGAACAGGACACCAGAAGACTTATAGCACTAAGAGGCATTGGAGTTCTAACCCAGCCAGAGTCAAGAGACCTCCCTGAGCAACTTGGGCGTTCAGTTGAAGAACCCAAAAAACATAACTTACTAATAAGAATCATACCCTGAAGTAGTGGCTACACCCTAGGACTAAGAGAACTGAGACAGCCTTACCTACCAAAGAGTGAAACCAAAATTGAGAGAATCAAAGCATCTTCTAGTGATTTAACTGCCTGTAAGAGCAAAATTAAAACTATTAAAGAAAGACAACGTGATCTTGACTTTCTTTAATGAATCAGCCACAGTATTTAGTCTACAACAAAAGTTACTAGACATGCAAAGAAACAGGAAAAGGTGACCCACAATTAGAGAAAACAGGTGTCAATAAAGAAGGATTCTGAGATGATTCAGATGTTAGAATTAGCAGACAAGTATTTTCAAAAAGCTATTATAAATATGTTCCAGGACTTAAAAAAACGGACACAGGGGCTGGCCCCGTGGCCGAGTGGTTAAGTTCGCGCGCTCCGCTGCAGGCGGCCCAGTGTTTCGTTGGTTCGAATCCTGGGCGCGGACATGGCACTGCTCATCAGACCACGCTGAGGCAGCGTCCCACATGCCACAACTAGAAGAACCCACAACGAAGAATACACAACTATGTACCGGGGCGCTTTGGGGAGAAAAAGGAAAAAATAAAATCTTTAAAAAAAAAAAAAAAAGGACACAATTCATGCAAGTTTGGGTAATATGCAAAGAAAAGAAATCTTATCATAAAAAAGACTAAAACGATTTTAATAAAAGAGGATCAGAGTTGGAAGACTCACATCCCCTGATTTCAAGGCTTACTATATATCTATGGTAATCAAGATAATGTGGTGTTGGCAAAATAATAGAGATATAGATTCATGGAAGAGAAAAAAGATGACCGATTGATTTTCAACAAAAGTACTGACCCAAATTCAGACTAAGAGTGAATTACTTCAACAAATGGCATTGGAGTAAGTATATTTCCCTAAGTCACACCATCTACAAATTTAATTCAGTAAGAAGCATAAATCTAAAGATAAAAGTGGAAGTTGTAATTCTTCTAAGAAGAAAGTATAAAAGACTATCTTTATGATATTCTTAGAGAGGAAACAAAAAGAACTACAATAAAAGAAAAATAGCAATAAATTAGACTTCATCAAAAGTAAAAACCTCTTCCCATGAAAAAGTAGCATTAAGGAAATAAATAGGCAAGGCATATTTGGGGAAGAATATTCTAAATACATATATTTGAGAAAAGACTGGTTTTCTGAATATATAAAGAAGTTTTACAACTCAATAACAAGAAAATAAACAGCTTATTTATAAAGAAGCACAGGATTTAAAAAGACAGTGAACAAAACAATATTTTCCAAATGACCACTAAGCACGTGAAAAGGTGCTCAATATCTTTTTCATCATTGATATGCAAAATAAACCACAATAAAATGTTATTTCATAACCTCTAGAATGGCCAAAATTAAAAAGCAAACAACAGCAACACTAAGTGTTGGAAAGGATGTGGAAAAACTGGAACTGTCTCGCATTCCTCGTGGGAATGGAAAATGGTACTCCCTCTTTGGTTTACGAAAGTTTACTCTTTAGAAGTTTCTTATAAAGTTAAACCTGATCCTACTCTACCACCTAGAAATTCCAATCATAGGTACTCACCAAAGGGAAGGGAAAGTATGTGTTCACAAAAGAAAATAATACAAGAATATTTATAGCAGCTTTATTTAAAATCATCTCAAACTGGAAAGAATTTGCTGAAGCGATATCCATCAGAGAGAGAGAAAAAACAAATAGCAGTGTATTCATACAACAAAATATTACCCAGTAATATAAGGAACTAATAAAATTAATAACATGGATATAACAAAAATCTATTGAGTGAATAAAGCACAAAATACTCATAACTCCATTTAGATGACATTCGAAAGCAGGCAAAATTAATCTATGGCCATAGAAATCAACACAGTGGTTGTTGCCTATGGGTAGTGGGGGCTGACTAGAAGAGGACAGAAAGGAACCTGCTTGGTGACGGAATTGTTCCATATCTTGACTGAAGCGTTGGTTACCTGGGCATATACCTCTGTCAGCACCTATTGAATTGTATGTTTAAGATCAGCAGATGTCATTGTATGTAATGTTTACATACATACATAAGAAAGAATGCGTATGGAACCCCTGCTAAGTGTAAAGCACCATGACTGGCATTAGTGGGGAGTAGAAGAACAATGAGATGTCAATCAGAATAAGGCTATGATGCTATTTGTTAAAACATAGTTTGGAGGTCAAAGTAGTCGTCAGAAGCCTTAAAGGTAGCTTTATTTCATTTTTATTACAACAGTTAGACATTTATAAACTAGAGCACTTCCACATTTTTTAAACACATAACAACCTGAGGATGTTTTGTAAAAATACATACACTTCGAAACTACTCTCTAAGTTTTACTCATTTATTTTTAACTACATTCTTCTTTCTTTTCATGTTTAAGTGGATTGCCTTTTAAATTCATTCTTACTTCATAATATTTTCTGCGCCTGACTTTTCCCAAGTCTCCAGAAGGCTTTTCAACTTCCTCCAGGTAGCTTCCCTCCCTTCTTTACTCTCCCCTCAAAAGGAGAGGAATGATCAGTTCATCTTAATCAGAGAACAGGCATGAAGGTATCTTTTCAGCATTCTCAATTAGATTGCTGAATACCAAGCACCCCTGCTGTGTTTTTCTGACGTCCTTGTTTCTTTCCCTCTCCTCTTGGCAAAACAGAAAGAGACAAGAATTATGCAACAGCATGAAGCCTCTGGTCTGAATGAAAACTCTGGGATTGTCTTTTTCCAACCACCAAGTTCTCTGCAGACAGCTTCTAAATTGCCTTAAGCTCCCCTCCCAGCTGACAGATATGCTAGATGCTTACTAATTAATTTGAACTGAATGAGCTGTTAGCAGCTCTCGCTCACAGAATGAAATCCCAGAGCTCTGTAGATTTGAAAGGTCTGTACCTTCCCAAGAGGGTAACATTTTACAACCTGGATAAGGTTTGTGAGCAGACATAAAATAATTTCTATAAGCAGCAAGTTAAGCCTAGCTATTGTAGACATGTGACAAAGAAAAGAACGGGAAACATTATTTGATGAGAACCTTAATCATGAAACTGAGTAACTTAATTTGAATAGATTTTCAGGTACTTATTATATGTAGTAACATAACGAAGAGAACATTTGCTGTCATTATGTACATCTTTTCTGAAAATCTGGAGTATTCATTGATTATTTTTATGTAGGTAGTTTTCAGGTATGGGGAATAAAATCAAATTCTAAAAGAAGAAAAACTGAATTATTATTTCAGAAGCTGATAAAAATAATGCTAGGAGTCGGTGAATGCTCTAAATTAGCAAAACGATAGTTAATCAGGAATGTTTGGATTATTAGCAGTTCTGTAACTTTTCCGAAAGATAAATTATAAAACTCTCACCTTTGATTTATCTTGACCCTTACTGGAAATAATTTTTAGAAAAAAGAATGCCAGGCATGGCATACATTACTGAAACTGAAATATCTGCTGTGATAAATGTTGAGTACTTATTTCATTACTTGCAAATGCATCTTTCTTCAATTTTACATATATTGTCACTTAATGCACTTGTCCAAGAGAACACACCCCACAGAAGCTGTTTTGTCTCTATGTCTATGAATGACTTAGCTGACACCAGGTACTATAAGCTGAATGTTTGTGTCCCTCCAAAATTCATAGATAAAATTCTAACGCCCAACGTGATGATATTTGGAAGTGGGGCCTTTGGAAGGTGATGAGGTCATGAAGGTGGAGCCCTCAGAATGGGATCAGTGCCTTTATGAAAGAGACCCGGGAGAGCTCCCTTGCCCTGCCATGTGAGGACACAGCGAAGCACTACATCTGCTCATGCCTTGATCTTGGACTTCCCACCCTCCAGAATCGTTAGTGAGACAGTTCTGTTGTTTATAAGCTACCCAATCTATGGTATTCTGTTATAGCAGCATAAAGGACTAAGACACTGGGCCGTGCTTAAAGTTTCCGCAGTAACTGTATGTTCTCAAATCTGGTTGTTCGTCAGAGTTAAGTAAGGAGATTTTTAAGCATACAGAAGCTTTATCCAGACTTCCTGAATTATAATCTTCGGAGAAGGAGCCTTTACTCCTTACTTTATTTAGAGTGACACAGGTGATTCTGATGTATAGCCCAGCTCGAGAACCAAAACCAATGTAATTTTCTCCCCCTGCCTTAAATTATATCGGCACCCGATACGCTTTCCTATCCCTATGTTAAAGAATACTGGGATTAAGCAAAAACAACCTAGCTACCTGTTCCTGGGAATATTTGCTCTTGAAAGATAAGACTCTGAACCAACAAAAAAGCTTACTTATCAAGAGTAACAGTTTACTCATCAAAACTGACTTCAAGACCCTTGACTTACTGTGCCCAAGTCCAAAGCTATTATGTGATAGAATCTGCTAAATCCTGAGTGGTTCTTGCCTTGTAAACTGACCTTTAAATTTCCCAGCCCAGGCCCTAATACCTTATAAATATCCTCCTTGACTCCCCCTCTTCTGAGAAACTTCTAAGACTCTGCCAAGGTGGTGTTCTCCCTGATGGCAGTGTGTCTAATAAACTTAGCTTTAATTGATCAACAGGCATTTTTGGTGAGCTGGAAGCCACAGTTAAGTCAGCATCCCTCAGTTGCAAAAATTATATATTTAATAACAAGGACTGCATTTTCTAAAAATGAAATACAGAATTTGATGGAAAGGCATAAACCACGTAGAGCCTCACGGTTTGAATTAATTTTGGCGTTTTTGCAGATGTTCCTTTGGTTTTTCCTGTCCACAGATGATTTTGCTCTTGGCTGAGCTCTAGCAATGCTGGAAGCTTTGACATCCCCCAACATACCAGGTTAACATCTTCACCGAATCAGCTGTCAGAAACTTCTAAGTTGCATTTTCTCCTGAAAACCTTAAACTGTTCAAGCCTCATATTACTGCCAGGAATCCAAAGTCCGTGATAGTTGTCCTTATTAGGGGTCATTCTGTTGCTGTTCCCATCTATTTACATACAGGCTAAACCAATCACGAAAATATTATCTATGACAATTAGGCAATTATGACATTTACTTCAGCTTAATCTTTGCCTCCTTCTTGACAAAACCTGTTTCTATTTATTTTACACAGAAATGGCTTAATATTACTCTATCTGAATTCTAAACCTATTCTTGACTTTAGACACAAATTTCAAAATTTCCTGAGAACATATTCCTGAGCCTATGAATTGAGATTCCAAAAGGGAAAATATTCAAGAGATTAGGAACCTACCCAGCACCCCACACTAAAAAAGGAATTCAGTAAAAAAAGTAGTCCAAGAGAAAGAAACATCAGGGGAAATACCCAAAAGACAAACAGGGATATTTGTGACTAATGAGCTTGGATTTTTAAGGGGCAAATATAAAAGGTAACTGGGAGTGAACGTAATAATTGGGATGACATGAGAGCCCAGAAAGGAAAGCTAAAATCCAGAATAAGCCTAACGTTGCCCGAAAAAATAAAAATAAAATTATTTTAAAGTTAAAATTGGCAAAAAAAGGTCTTTTAAATTACATATGTAAGATGAAGAAGAGAAGACGCTGAGCCGGAAAAACTGGACAGAACAGCTCCATCCATTCATGGGAGAATGTGGTTAAAAGTCAAAATCCTTAAAATCTTTTGACTCATCCTCAAACTCCCGTATTTAAGATAAAGATAGACTTTAAAAATAAATTTCACTATATGCATTTATGATCCACTATCTGAGGCCCTGGGACATGTCTAGTTTGAGGAGATAAAGCAAGGAATTAGTTAGAAAAAGTCACATGGCAATTGAGCTCAGATGGATTGTTTTCTCCAGCTCTAAGGACCCGGAGTCAAACTGCAAGTTCAGCTACAGTTACAATATATGAGATAGTATGGCTTTGGACTCTATGGCATATTTTTAATAGGAATATTTTTAATAAGAATCAATATGAAACAAAGTACATGGAGCACTTAGAAATATGCATCAGAGATGTTCACTAAGGTCGGGGCCGAATGGAAGCCACAGTCAGATCTCAGAGGGTGATCCACAGGAACTCAAGCGCGGCTTTATAGGTCGGAGAGCTGCACAGTGCTCTGATCAGCCACAGATTTCAACACACACGTCATTCAAAGAAGTACCTACTACTTAGGTAAGCGAGCGCATAGCTTTTTTCTATTGCTACATCACAAATTATGCACTTTAGTTTAAAAAACAATTATTCACTATATTTCACAATTTCTGAGCATTAGGAATTCAGACAAGGCACAGACGGGACAATTGCTCACACTCTCTGGAGCGTCAGTTGGAATACTTGAAGGCCGGAGGCTGGAATCTTCTGATGACTCTTTCATGCACATGCCTAGCAGTTGATGTTAGTTGTGAGCTGAAGACATAGTTGGACTGTCTCTTTGAACGTCTGTATGTGCCCCTTGCATGTGCTCTGGTTTTCCATACAATATAGTGGTAGCTTAACATGGTGGCTAGTTTCTATGGACAAGCATCAGGAAAGAGATAGACAGAGAGATGATGAGAACCAGGAAGAAGCCACTTTGTCTCTGTGAATTAGCATCTAGCTATGGAAGTCACATGGCACCATCTCCACCACATTCTATTGGTTGAGACAATTTCAAAGCTCCACTCTGGTTCAAGAAGAGGGAACACTGATCACACCTCCTGATAGAGGTGTGTCAATGTCACATTGTAAGAACACCATATGCGTGGAACATATCTTGGTGAGGCCGTTTTTGGAAAATATATGATACAGAGCCAGGATGTACGAATGCCTAGAACTGTTGCTTCTCCACTCCTCTGGAAAGTTGTAAAAGCTACACTCCTCTTCCTTGGAGCCATTTTGAGGGGTGGTGATGTGAGAAGAAAACTCGAGAAATGTGAGCAATTCGAAAGGCTGAGCATTATAAAAAGCTACCTTGAAAATTATTAGTATTAACTAAGTTCTAAGCTGTGTTGGATTAATGACTAATATTCTAATATATATATTTTTGCTACCCAATATGTGGGGCATGGAAGAAAGAATCATTTAGTTATACATAAAATTAAAAATATCACATTTTCTCAAAACCTTCATTCTAGTGTAAGTTAAAATTTCTTAGCCTGTTTTTATTGAATTAGGTTCATAAAAAAATTATTCTCTAGTTTAGAGATAATCCTCAATATTATAGAAGGTTGTTTGCTTGTATTTAATATAGCAAGTTGCCTGACTGGGGAGGATATTAAAATTGCTGAAGGTAGAAAAGTCTCATTTAGGATTCAAGGCAGAAACCTTTGAACTAGGAAAACGGTTGCACTTTGATAGGCTTCTATGAAAATGTACCTATTAAACAGGTGCTTTTTAATTATTCTTGGGGAAATTCTAAACCTATGACTGTTGATACCCCAGAGTAAATCCAGAATATGGTAGATCTGGAGGAAATTTACTGTCAGGAGTTCTGACTGTCTTACTTGAATCGTGCATGCCAGAGAGAAGAAAATATAGGCTCTGAGCATGAGTACATCTAGTGAAAAGGAGGTTAGCTTTGGAAATGGGCAGATAAAATAGCTCCTGTTTCCTCAGGCCAAGAGATACCCAGAGATTCCTGCTTTCCTTTGAGCTGGAAGTCAGGAGCCACGATGGGGCCTCTTCTACTGTTCAGATCAGTTTTTACCGTACTTTCTTGTTTTTTTTTTATTTTAATATTTTTGTTTTATTTTATTATACTTTTTTAATATTGATTTTGTCTTCTATTTCCTGTACTCAATTCCTTATTTTGGCAATCATATTTATAAGTTTCAGAGGTTTTTCTTTTGTAATTGTTCCTTTTTTAAACTATTTTTTTTCTTATGGATGCAATATTTTCTCCTATATCCTCTCAAGGATATCAATTACACTGACTTTGACTTACATTTTCTCGAAGCCCTTTTTCTCTTTGCTTATTTTGTAGCTTTCTTTCATGCTGGAGAATTTGCTCAATTGCATGGTTACATGGTGTTGGCTATATTGAAGAGGGAAACAGCAAAATCGATTGGTAGCTCTGTGTTAGCGGATGGGCCTCATGGACTGGAAGGCTTTCCTGGAGGGTGATGGAGTGAACAGCTGGTTTTTCACTAACTTCCCATGTAAATATCTATAAGTCCTGCTTCCTTTGGTTGGTTTTCCAGAGAAGGATGCTCCAGAATCCTCACAGGAAGTTTTAAAGTGAGTTTAGAAAAGATAGAGTGTGGTTTCTCACTGTTCCGTATGCGCATCTTTACCTAATCTCCCTATGTACAACTTTGCTTTGTCTTCCTGTGTGCTTGCCTCCTTATGTCTAGATTTATATGGGGGCGGGGGTTATTAAGAAGAGATAGTTGTCTGTGTTTGTTTAGGTTGTAAGCCTGAAAATATAGCAATTCCCTTATGGTCAGCTCCCTACACACTCTCACATTCTGCGTTGCATGTTACATCAACTCCCTAAGGCTTCCTAGGGCTCTGTGGAGCGGATTGCCTTGCTTCTCATGCAACCGCCCAGCAACTGCAGGCACATTGGGAAGTCATGTGTCTTCCCCCAGTTGCCTTCCGTCATCGTACATTGGGATGAGGTTCCTAGAAATCTCCTAGCTTCATTAGAATTCAGAATTCATGTTTCTGTTCTTTGTTCTCCTTGATGCTTTGGGATAATTTTTAAAGGAGAAACGAGAAGATACGTTGATTCTACTCTTCTGAAATTGTAATTTTGGTTTATATATAAAGTATCTTTTAAAACAAAATTAATATATTTGAGCTAGAACATCTAGACTTTAAAGAATAGAAATAATAAAAAACATCCTTAATCCTGTCACTCTGAGATAGCCACTCTTAAAGTATATATTCTTTTCTGTTGTTTTATGGGGAGGAAGATTTGCCCAGAGCTAACATCTGTGCCAATCTTTCTCTCTCTCTTTTCCTTTTTTGCTTGAGGAAGATTAGCCCTGACCTAACATCTGTGCCAATCTTCCTCTACTTTGTATGTGGCATGCCTCGATAGCGTGGCTGATGACCAGAGCGGGTCGGCACCCAGGATCCGAACCCGCAAACCTGGACTGCCCAAGCGGAGTGCACCGAACTTTACCCACTCTGCCACAGGGCTGGCCCCTTAAAATATATATTCTTAATTGACATATTAGCCCTCATTCTATCTTGATGATCTAAAGCTAATTGTTAAGCCACTCAGGGCCTCAAGATTTTATCTAGCAAAATAAAGAGGTTACACCAAATGAATTGAAAGGTAAAATACACCTTCCAGAGCCAGTGAATGGTAATCGAATGAAGCTTCCTGGTAGAATATCAAGTATATCTCTTCATTTATTGCTCCTATTTTGCTGGAAGGTGTTTACAAACATTAGAGAGCACCACATACAGATGTGTACTCTAAGAATTGATACTTGTTGTCTATACAAATAAGTAATGAAATAAAGTTAAAAACAAACACTCCCATACAATGGAGAAAATGAAGTGTTAGTCATTGATTCCTTCTCTAGAAAGAAAGAAATTTTCTGTGGTTTCGCTTTCTACAGCTCAGAAACAACAACACTTGTGAGGCTCCCATGGCTGACCTAATTAATCAGGTCATGATTCACGACATTGAAAAATCTCTTCACAACAGAGGCTATTTCTTATTTATCCCTGTCTCTTTCACGGTGCCTAGAAAACTACTGTGCACATATTTGACTCTCAAGAAAAAAATATTAAATACCTGAAAACATATCTCTGAAAAAATTTAATACACTATACTTCACATTGAGGTTTTTTCTTTTTCCTTTTGGTGAGGTGATTTCAATTTAGACTAAATATGATGGAAATTAACTTATCATGCAGATGGTGTTTGCAAGTCAAAATAAAATGTAGTTTACTCGGCTTTCCTCTAAATAAGGATGTTTCTCTTTCTCTTTCAAACAAAGACATTATTCCATTAGGAATTCATGAAAGATGTCTAACTTTTGAAAATAGCAAAAGGGAAGTGGTCTATTTAGAGTATAACAAGTTTGGTTAATTAAATTTTTTTCATTCAATGATTTATTACTAGACAATATATTTTGATTGCGTACAGAATAAAAATAGAGATAAGCGAAAACAAAGAAACAAAGATAGAAAAAGAAACTCAGAATCCTAATCCCAGTAGTGAAAGATAGCTACTGTTTACATTTTCGTTCTAGTTTTTGTGCCTGTGTTTACTATATTTAAAAGCAAAGAACTGCATGATTTGATCATACAAATAATCAGAAATGAGCTCTATTTTTCTCAGTGTGCTGAGGAAGCCTAAGGGATTAGAGGCCTGCCAAAGCCACCCACACAGCTGATCAAAATAAGCGCTCAAATGCCCAGATTCAACACAGAGACCTGTATCCCGGACGGAGAGAATGAGGGGCAAGTGCTGGTACCCACCGCTCGTTTCCTTCAACTCCCGTGTTGCTTCCACAACGTTTTTCTTTGGAAAGGACATAACTGGGTATCAGTGGGGAACTAGAGACTCATCTTGGACAAATGCTTGTGTGTATCTGAAACTCCTAACCATCTTTTCAAGTTTGGAAAGTCATCCAAACCATAGGATGCACAATCATTCTCAGCCTGAGACCATCCATGGTTTAAGGAGTTGGGAAACTATGGCCAGTGGGATACATTCAGTCTGCTGCCTATTTTCTTGTGGCCTGTGGGCTGAAGATGGTTTTTAAATTTTTATACCATTGGAAAGAAATCAAAAGAAGAATATTTTATAACCCTGAAAATTCAAATTTCAGTGTTATAGGTAAATTTTTGTTGAAACAGCCAAACCCATTCATTTGTATAGCATCTGTGGTTGCTTTCATGCTACACAGATTTAAGTAGTTGAGACAGAAATTGGATGGCTGCAAAGTCTAAAATAAGCTCTGGCCCTTTATAGAAAGCATTGCTAACCCTTGGTTTAATCTTTTCGACCCCACTGCTGATATCAGCGTCAGAGGCTGGTCCTCCCTTGTGCATCTCCTCTAAGGTTGATAGTTTGGAAAGAGAAGTTTGATTCTGCTTGGCTCATTCAACCTAAGATTAACTTCTTAGAATTGAAAGCCTATTTTTTAATTTGGCTGTTGTATCTTGAATAGTAAAGCAAAATTCAACAAAACTAAAACTAATAGGGAGACATCTGCTAAAGAATACGTTTTATCCACTGCCTTTGTCCAAAAGAAAGAGTGTGCTCTAGCCATAAGCATCACTCACTTTCTCATGATCTCTTTATCCCCAAGTGATAATCCTCAGAATATTAGTTTTTTTAAAAAATCCTTTGGGGCTGGCCCCGTGGCCGAGTGTTTAAGTTCGTGTGCTCCGCTGCAGGCAGCCCAGTGTTTCGTTGGTTCGTATCCTGGGCGCAGACATGGCACTGCTCATCAGACCACGCTGAGGCAGCGTCCCACATGCCACAACTAGAAGGACCCACAACGAAGAATATACAACTACATACCGGGGGGCTTTGGGGAGAAAAAGGAAAAAATAAAATCTTTAAAAAAAAAAATCCTCCTTTCAATTGGTCTATTTATCTTTAAGGCTGACTCATTAGAAGCTAGGAACTATTTCTTATCATCTCACTGATTTATCTTAATTAATGAAATAAAGTTTGGAGGCTCTGGTTATTGTCAGCAGTCACTAGTGACTTCAGATTTTTTATCCCAGGACTTGCAATGTATAAACAAATGCAGTGTTCACATTTCTTCACCTCCCAAGGCAAGATCATCACCAACAGAACTTTAATAAACCTCTTTAACTTTCAAAAGTTATGGGAGATTTTGGTGTGATAAGGAAGGAATGCATAAAAAATCAGCAGTTATTTTAAACTCTACTTACCATAATCTGGAGAATATCTTGAGAATATCTTCCTTTAAGTTTTGGAGAGACTCACTTGGTTTATCATCAGTACTGGGTGTTTATTACCAAGATATATATGTAATGCAGTAATGTACATTCACCTTTTTGTTTGTTTCTGGTAATATTATCACAAACTCTGTTCCTGAGCCTGGAGTTTATAACAAGCTCCATGGATAATTAAAAGAGTAACTCAGAGACATTTAGGTCACCACTAGAGACCTTTGTTTTCTTTGTTCATCTACTGCTTTTACTTTTAAGGGAGAAAATTTAATTGGATCAGTTTTTCTCCAGCCAATATAGAGTAAAGTTTAATTCAAGGCATCTCAGAGATAGTTAACCTTCATAGATTATGTAGATTTTGGTTGCATTCCTTCTTTGGAGCATCATTCCTCCCCCTCTTCCATAGCAATACAGTACCAGGGACTTGGGTTAGTTAGAATTGACCCTGTCACCCCAATGCCAGAAATGTGACCCAGCCTTGGCCAATATCCTTGGCCTTTGATTAGTTCAGAGATGACCATGTGACCATACCCTAAGAGTTAGAATACTTGACAGATATCTTACTCATCAGAAAGGCACAGTCTTTTTCTTTTAGATTTCAAGCTCTTTGTTAATTAGTTTATTCATTAAATAAATATTAGTGAGTATATTTATGTGCTGGGCCCTGTTACGGCCTGTTGAAATAAATCAGTGAAACCAAACAGGACAAACATTCCTGCCCTATGGATTTTACATTTTAATTGGGTAGGGAGATGGATAATATGCAATAAATAAAATGTGTAAGTAACATGTAGTATGTTAGAAAGAAATAACAGCCATGGGAAAAATAGAGCAAGGTAAGTGCAATTGCCAAGGCTCATGGGATGTAATAATAAGTAGAGTGGTCAGGATAGCTCTCATTAAGAAGGTGATATTTGAGCAATGACTTGAAATAGGTGAAGGCATTAGCTGTGCAGATATCTAGGTGTCAAGTGTTGTAGCTATGAGACTGAATGATATTATGAAAGGGAGAGGAAAGGATGAAGAACTGAGACTTTGCTCCTTCAACAATAAGAGGTTGAGGAGACATGCAAGAAAAAGGAAAAAGACAAGGAAAGAGCCACCATTGAGGCAGGAGGCAAATCAGGAAAGTGTGGTGTCACGGAGGAAAGTAAGATCAACCCCTAGCCACCTTGCTGTTGGGTGAAGAGAACCTGTATGGGATTGAAGCCAAGCAATGCAGAGAAACTGTGTTTAATCAAGTTTGTTTGACTTCCATTCTCATTCTGATCCCCTCTAAGTCACTTTTGCCTGGGACAGTGGATTTGGATTTATTCCACACATATATGACAAGAATCATAGTTACTTCCATTTTGAGGTTTTTCTTAAAAATGGAGCAGTGTAATTGGCAGATATTTCATTTGTCTTCTACATTAAAGACTTTATTTGCTAGACTCAGCATCTTGTTAAGGCTACACCTCCAAAGACACCATCAATTTATTATGATTTAGTTAGTGCACATCCAACCCAAACTACATCCATCCTCTTCCCAACTGAGTAGCAATCAAAATGATGACTGATTTCTGCAGCCAAGGATGATATCTTCAAGTCATTTTTTGAAGCTAATTGCTCATATCACAATCCACTCTCTCTAGTGATGTCCATTTACTTTCTAATTTGTTGGATATCACCTTATTTATGCAACTTACCACAAGGCTATTTTTAATATTAGACTTTTACTCTCTTTCCTTTGCCTTTAGCTAGGTCCTCAGTTGACCTGGGATCCTTGCCTCATGGAGTAGCATGAACCATAATTTCTAAGAAGTCTAGAGATATCATATTTTCTCAGTGGCATTCAGCAGGAAGTACAAAGAGGTGCCCCCCAAGTCCCCTAGCTCATCTAGAATTTTTCCAAGCTCCATTTTGGGGTAGCAGACTTATTTGCCCCTGCCAACAAGGTGATGATGCTTTTTACTAACTACTGTTATGATGTGGGATGTCCACAATTGTCAGATGCCAACCACAGTTTACAATTTAGTGGAAGCATTTTGTATTTTACATAAAATATAAATATAAGTTTACCTCCCTTGGATATTATCAATTTCATACCCATAAGCTCATAATACGGAGATTAGAAAAAGAATATTTTGAAAGTGAGACATCAGGTAAGATTTTAAAAGGCATCACTCCTTCTACTCCTGAATTCGTAGATCTATGCATTTCTCTATAGGAGAGGGAACATTATATACGAAGTGTTGTCTCAGATCATGTAGCACACAATGTAAGACAAGACAGATATTCATTCTATTGACGTTAATTAAGGGACATTGTGAATGAGTTTTTATAGACCAAGTTATCATTACATCAATCCAGCTACTTAAGCATAGCACAGACATGACAGGGGTATTTCCTTTCATGGGCTTCAGCTTATTGCTCCTATTTCTGGGAAGTGAGTGCCACAGACAGAAGTAACATTGATGGAAGAACTTCAGGGTACTTGAGATTTTCAGTAAGTCTATGTCATAGACAAAAGAAAGATAGCCACAGGAAATGAATTTAGATTCCAAATAGTGTTTTCCAGTGAGGGTAAATAATTGTTATATTCATGCTCAAAAGACCTGATGTAATCAATATGCTGCATCAGTGGCTAGCAGTTTTTGAATAGAATATAGTATTCTATTAGAAATTGCAACCTTGTTGTTGTTGGCAAATTTGGTCCTCAGTATGGCCGTAATCAGAATTACCTTAAGGAGAGAAGAAGCCACTAGGCCCAAACCTAGTCCCTGTTCTTTTCTGGTGAAATAACTAGGCTCTGGCCTCTCTCTTAAAATGTTCATCCACACAGTCATCCGAAACCATACAGCACAAATCTTCCAACTGTACTTCTTCCAAGTCTTTGACAATTTAGCCAAATGTCTGCCACTCTCCTCAAATCAAAGTCAAGTCAGGTCTCAATCTAGACTTCCTGCCAGGCATAACAAACTACAAAATGTCCCACTTGAAGTTCTGCGGAATGAGAGGATTTCTTCACTCCATTATCTTTCCAGCTCACTCTCATGAGCGCTCTAATGCTGTATCAATCCACTTAGGGTTAGTGCTTTGATACTCTGCAGAATTCCCTATGGGCATCTCTTGAGACTTTTATCCTCTTTAAGTTGAACAGAGAATTTTCTGTGAAGCCATAGGTGTAGGTTGAGCAAGGAAGAATGGCAATGTGACCTACATAGAGTCAATGAATATAGGGAGAATTGCTCACTTAGTGTACCTAGGGGCTTGGTCCTAAACAGACCACTTCCGTTTAATGGCGGATTTCATCTGGGCATATCCAAACTTATGGGTTGGTGGATCATATAATAGATAATAGGTCATGTGATCAATTCGGGTCTCAAGGTCACTTGTATTTCATGATCAGGCATTTGTCCTCTATTGGCTGCAAGGAAATAAAATATTCTTTCTCAAAAGGGAAATAGTACTCCACTGCAAGAGATGTAATGTTGTGTCTAAACTTCAGGGGCCACATTTATTTATTTTTTAGATTTATTTATTTATTTTTTTATTGCAGTGACATTGGATTATAACATTATATAACTTTCACATTGAAATATATTTCACATTCAGTGTAGATTACATCATGTTCACCATCCAAAGACTAATTACAATCCATCACCTCACATGTGTGCCTAATCACCCCTTTCACCCTCCTCCCTCCTGTCTTCTCTGGTAACCACCAATCCAATCTCTGTTGCTGTGTGTTTGTTTGTCGTTGTTTTTATCTTCTACTTATGAGTGAGATCATATGGTATTTGACTTTCTCCCTCTGACTTATTTCACTTAGCATAATACCCTTAAGGTCCATCTATGTTGACACAAATGGCCAGATTTCATAATTTCTTACGGCTAAATAGTATTCCATGGTGTACATATACCACATCTTCTTTATCCATTTGTCCCTTCATGGGCACCTAGGTTGCTTCTAAGTCTTGGCTATCGTGAATAATGCTGTGATGAACATAAGAGTGCATGTGTCTTTATGCATTTGTGTTTTCAAGTTCTTTGGATAAATATCCATCAGTGGAATAGCTGGATCATATGGTAGTTCTGTTCTTAGTTTTCTGAGGAAACTCCATACTGTTTTCCATGGTGGCTGCACCAGTTTGCACTCCCGCCAGCAGTGTATGAGTGTTCCCTTCTCTCCACATCCTCTCCAACACTTGTTTCCTGTTTGTTAATTGTAGGCATTCTGACTAGAGTGAGGTGATATCTCATTGTAGTTTTGATTTGCATTTCCCTGATAGCTAATGATGTTGAGCATCTTTTCATGTGCCTTTTGGCCATCTGTATATCTTCTTTGGAGAAATCTCTGTTCAGATCTCTTGCCCATTTTTTAATTGGGTTGTTGGGTTTTTTGTTGTTGAGATGTGTGAGTTCTTTGTATATTTTGGATATTAACGCCTTATCTGATATACGGTTTACAAATGTCTTCTCCCAATTGTTAGGTTGCCTTTTCATTTTGTTGATGGTTTGCGTTGCTGTGCAGAAGCTTTTAGTTCCATGTAGTCTCATTTGTTCATTTTTTCTTTTATTTCCCTTGCCTAATCAGAAATGGTACCTTCTAGAAGAAAACATAGGCAGTAGGCTCTTTGACATTGGTCTTAGCAGCATATTTTCAGCAGCCATATTTAAATGTCCTCCTTTGAGGTTTTACCAGTTGAGAATTCTGCTGTTAGAGACTTCAGACCTCCACAAATCAGCAGTATCACAGGGACTAACTGGAAGGGTGGCTCACAAAAGGTCAGCTTAAAATTCTTCCATGGTTCTATATAAAGTGCACAAAGCGAAGTATGGCAGAACAGCCAGAACAAATTATTGAGTAGTGAAAGATATCCAGGAGGAAAAATAAAATACATCCAAAATAAGAGGTCAATTAAATGCTAAACCTCCTTCTAAATTAAAAGGAGTAAATGCTGTCTTTAATCTTGGAGGGGATTACAACTTACCCCATATCTTCAGACTGAGAAGAACTGCGCTAACATATATATTCCCATGGGCTTCCATTTCTAACCTCTAGCACTCCTTTTTTTTTTTTTTTTTTTTTAATTTCGAGTACTTACAACTTCCTGTTCCTTAGGAATAAGTATTATGACATCATCACATTGATAGAGAAGTGTAAAGTCCTGGGGTGGAGAGGTGATCCATATTCTTGGCAACTAGTTTATGAGAGATATCTTCCCTTGTCATATATGTGTGGTTAGTATGTTCCCCAAAAGAGGTGTCTAAAAACACCTGCAAAAAGAACTAAACATTACATTTTGGTTAAGCAGAGGTTAATATTCTAGGACTCAAAGTGTTTTGCCCAGACGAAACTTAAGAAATAGCGCTAATAGAATCACCATACCTAAGAAATCTTTGGTGGCAACTGAAATCTCAAGGATATTTCTGGAGATAGAAGGTTCCTGTGGTTTATAAACACAATAGGAATAGCACCCATGGCTTCCTCCTGGTCAGTGACATCACAACTCCATCCAACATCATTTACTCCATGGGTTAGGGAACCACCAGCTTGATTTTTGTTCAGTTACTACATACACTTTCCAAGTATATACTCCTAAATTTGGAACACAATTGTTGTCTGAAAACTTTTAAAGTATCCCTTTTCTAAATAATTCTCATGTGTCTTTATAATTTTTTGAGTTTTTGAAGAAGACAGAATAAAGTGGCATAGTATGTATAAAAGAAATTATAGCATGCTTTACCAGATCTGCTTTATTTTCTGGTTTCTAGTTGTCTCCAGTCTTTTTATAACCAAGGAGACCAAGTATCCTTGTCTTAATAAAATTAATATTTGCTAGTTCCAGAACTTTCCTGAGTATTTTACATACATTATTTCTATTTTCACATCAACCCTTTTTTAATAGTATTCTTACTCCCATTTTACATTTCTTTTGGAGAGAGCAAGGCCCCAAATCACAAAATATAAGGCAAATCCAGTATTTGAACCCAGGCTGTTTACACTACACTGTTGCTATAATGTCTTGTTGGTATAAAAAAACCACAGCTCCCATTTTTATCAGGCCAGTGTTTAGTTATACAGCTCAAATAAAATCTTAGGGTATACTTTTAAATTTCATCGTCTACTTTCTAAGTCATAACAGAATATCTCCAGTGTTATCACTCCCTAAAGCTGGAGCACCACACCCACTTCTTGCTCTTGCTGATAGTGACTACCCGTGTGTACCAACTCTGATTGTTCCCATTATAATCAATAAGGCTCTTGTGGTGACAGCCTCTCCCACCAATGGAGAAAGGACAAGTGGTCTTTTTAACCCTCCTAGGGCTTCTCTTTATCAGCCTTTCCCTTCTGGCCACTAACAGAGAGGAAGTAATTGTGTAGGAAACAATGTGGGCTCCCCAGCAGCCAGATAGGTGACAAACCTACTATATAACAAGGATGGATGCTCTTTCCTTCTTTCTTTTATACCATACTCAGCATATTGGACCAACTTTAGTCTTGCCCCTTAATGTGACCGTTAGTTCTTATTGCTGTTCTAAGCATCACAGTAAACAATATAGCATCTAGTCAAAGGAAAAGAGTATTTATCCCAAACGTCTACGATAATAGATAAAAATCTTTCCTATAAGCCAAGCAGATTGCCCTTCAGGTCCCAAACCAGGATCTAGCTACAATAGGCTGAGATACCGGGCATGACCTAGCCACAGATAGCAGGCGAAATGAGTACATGACATTTTAATCTTCAGCCAAAAATGTCCTTTAAAATGCAGAAAGGGAGAATTTGTCAGTTGGGTAAGCAATCCAGCATATTTGACACAATTCTGGAACTCAGTTTTGCTGGTTGTCTGTAATCAAAATGTCTGAGTATATTGCTTTTTTCCATGTAGATAACATAGGCTCATCAGAATTGCCTGTTTATCCAGTTATTCTTCCACATCAGAATCCCTCCAGACTAGTTTAATACGGTGCCTACCATGTGGCCCAAAGCCTTGACTTTGTTGGGTATGTCATCCTGAACCAATAGCATAATGGATTGATCTCTTAATTTCTAATTTATTCCCCAGACCCAAATTATTAGTTTCCCATTACTGCTTGGAAGCACCTTATGCTCCTAGTTTGTTCTACTCAACTCCATTTCAAGTCTGTGGTTTATTCCTTAAAACCTCACTACCGGGTACCAATATATTGCAAAAAAAAAAAAAACCGTAAGGAAGAGAAAACCTGGGAGCCTTGGGATGGGGCATTTATTATAAGAGTGCTTAAAAATGTTGATATGTCTCTTTAGCTCTTATTTTGGGTTTGGATCTCAGTTTTTATAAGAGAAAGATATACACCAGACTATTCAGAGCGGGATCAAGTGGCCTGCCTCCGCTTTGTTTATTTAGTAGTTGTATAGGCTAAGAATGATCATTTTGTCACCATTCAATATGGAGCATATTACTCAGCATGGTTTCATCTTGGCCACCTCAGGAGGAATCGGCCTTTTTCAAGAGCAGATGCCAGTGGACATCTTTGAGTCAGATACTATAATCCTTGATCCCTTTGTTTGTGGCTAGGCCAGCAGGGTTACTTTCATTCAACACAAGTGGCATAAACCTCAGCAGTTTGTTGTTAAAACTATATTTATTAGAAGAATAAAGTGAATTTCAAATGTACTTTAGATTTTGTGTCTGAACCAATCTAAACAGCAACAGCAGCCATTTAAAGAATGCTTGTTTCATGCCAATCAACATACCGTGCTGATATTTAATCAGTAATATCCCCATTGTACAGAGGAAGGAACACAATCAGAGGAAGTGACTTCTCCACCATCATACAATAGAGAAGCCTATCAATACCCATTGAATTATTTTGACTTTGAATAGCTTGAAAGAAGATAGTGACAACTTAAAAGAAAGCTATTTCTTTTATAAATTTAGTCACCCTTCAAATCAGGGGCAGGTAAAAAGAGACAAATGAAGGAGACAACAAAGTATTAACCAGGTCTTAAATGTCTGGGGCTAATACTTTTTCAAGCAGTCTTTAATTATTAAGGAAAATAAAATGAGTATAAGATATGAACTTTAAGTAATAATCTTCATCCTAACAGAATTCTACTTAGAGCCTCAGCTTCTTAAACACATTCTGTAGCTGCTTTTGTTTTAGATGATTTTTAAGTGTTGCTTTTCCCAGCTGCTAAACTAGAAGGAAACTAACTCTACTGTGACTACAGCATGCCATGCGTGAGGTCAGGTGCCTTATGCACACTGGGTCACTGAAGTTTGTTAATAGTCTTACATTTCTCCTGTTTGAAAGATGTACTTCTCCACTGATTAAAGAAGTCGGTTACAATAACATACATCTTGTGAGATTTCCTTAATATACACATTAAGTATTATATCATTTACTGGAGAACTTTCAGCCATCTCTGAAATATCTCCAAATTTATAAATTATGGTTTTCCAAAAGTGATTACAGGTATTCGTCATTGTTACCATAAGTACAAGTAATTTTTTCCCTGATTATAACCATGCTCTAAATGGAACATTAAGAACTAATCTGGGTAATGATTTTGATCTATATTCTGATGTTGTGTACATGCCCCTCATTCTTAATTTGTATTCAGATATTCATATCAGGAGGCAAGAGTCTAATTGATTGTTCTGAAGACAGAGTGCATACTGCATCAAAATAATTGGAAATTTGGGACTCAGCCTTGTATCCATAATGCATTTTTCCCTAGTTAACATTTCCTTTGAACTTGAGGTTGTGTAGACAAAATGCAAACATTTTGAAAATTAATATGGACACTCTGCAGTTCATGTGTACATGTATTTACAATATCAGAAAAGTCAAGTAGTATGGATTTGCTTTATGCTATTAGCTTAAATTAAACTTCATTCAAAATTTACATTTTTCTTTGTTAGGTAAATACAGATGGATCTGTGTTCAAATTCTGGCTTTCTTCCCACAGGTTTATTTAACCTCAAGCTCAAGCTCTCTAAGCTTCTTCCTAATCTACAAAATGCCCATAATAATTCAGAGTATTTTCGGGGAGGATTATGAGAGAATGTGTGTGAAAGTGCCCAGCCCAGACAGGCTCTTCATAAGTGTTTCTGTGTTTCATTTCTGCAAAGCATCAACCTGTCTAAATGCTATAGAAGCTATGTAAACCACAAAGATCAAGGGAAATTAGAGCCCGTGAAAAAAAATATATCATAACCATTTTCTTTTTACTCCTTACATGTAAAAATGTTGGATTTCAAAGTAAAGGAGGATTTTGATAACCAGGTGGCAGAATGTAACTGTTACTGTGCTTTCCTTTTAATTACTTAAACACAAAATTAAGTCTCTGAGGTGTAAAAGAACTAACTCTTTCCGGCAGCCTGTAAAATATCCATTCCGGATTGTTCCCCAGTCCTTGCCTCCAATCCCACATCTACGTCACGGTTCAAGTTTTCTTTCTAAACTGAAAATGGGCCATATTCTCACGCCCACACTTTCGCAATGCTATTCCCTTGAGTTTGAATCAGCTATTCTCCTGTTATCTAATTCTTCCACCTTATATCTCAACCTAGATAACATGTGCTGTAGAAAGACTTGCCTGAACATCACGCCCTCCCAAACAAAATACAGTTACTTAGAATGCTGTCCTCCACTCTCTCATCACTGGGGAGAGGAGATGCTCAATAAAGAAGAGCACATGCGAAGTCCTCAATGCTTGTTAACTGAATCCATTCCCATGGCACTATTGACTTCTTTTCCTACCCACCTGTCCATTCTCTGTGAAGGGAATGTGCTGAGTCCGCAACCCAATTTGAAGACTTCTGAGGTTTAATCACTGTAATTTTGCTAGCTAATCTTTGTATTTTGGAGTCTAACCTTCTTGCCAAGTCCATGGGCACAAATACGTTCGGAGTGGCAAAAGAGAAGTTAGAGAAACAATTTGGTCTACATTATGAATTTACCTAGGCCTGATCATGAGCTTGGCTAAAAGAGATGATGGAGTGAGTAGCTGCAAAAGGCAGTGGATTATTGGAATTTCTGCACCTAGAACCTTGTAAGCCAGTTCCCATCACATTCCTGATGTATTACTGGGTGCTAGCCCTTGACATTCACCTTAGAATAATATTAAACGATTCTGACTCAGGAATTTAAAGCCTTTATCTTATAGGTCTAGCAATAAGAAATAAATGCAATGATAAAATTCAAAAATTTTTTGGATAATATAATTAAATGTTATGACTATATTAAAAGTAAATAAATATTAGCTTGAAAAACATATGTAATAACGCCCCACATTTTATTCCTATTATATTCAGAAGCACAGAGAAAACACAGCTTCTTTATTTTCCTTTAGCAGAGGTGATGTTCTCCTGAGCCCCCACATCTTGGGTCACTGGGAATGGGAGCGTGGAGGCAAGTAGAGAATAGTAAATTTATTCCAATACGTTAACACTGGTCCATTGTAGTAAATTGAAAGTATTTTAAATTTACATATTCTCTTTCAGACCCTTCAGTCCTCTCACACCTACCTTTGCCCTGCTCCTCGCTGAATCTGAAGCCTCCTCTCCAAGCCACACTTGGAGTGGTAGCGAAGCCACAAAGCTGAAACTCCAGAGCCCCTCACTCGCACAAGGTCCCTTCCAGGGCTCTGACATCTATTCACAGGGTGATCTATTTTGATAAAATTTGAAAAATTAATATATATTACCCACAATGAATGAAAACCACTTGCTGTCTCCACTCTGCTTTCCTCTCTGTCGCAGTTCCCTTCTCGTTTGCTGGCATTGGCACGGCCATGGGAAGTTTTGGAATCAGCCTATGGGGACGTTTAGCTGAGAATATACGCAATCTAAGTTTAGAGTAATATATTTTTATAGTTTGCAGTCATTTCTGTGTAAGTTAAATCATTGCTGTCAGTTTTGAAAGGCTTCTAGGAAGAACGTAGTCAGTTTAAAGAGTATTTAAGGAGACTTGAAATGTCCTGAAATTTTAAAGAGTGTATTATAACCGAAGCTTGACTGAGGGCTTTCCAGATTTGACAGCAATGGTAAAAATCTAAATGGCATGACTAATTATAAGCTGTGAAACTGAAAGGAACTTTTCTTAAACTGATATTATTTTTTAAGCAATTAATTTTAAATTGGTAATTTTTAAAAAGCCAATTTCTAAGAATCATGCAAAAGAGAGACAGAGCCACTTTTCTAATCTCTCTGGAGAGGGTACTACGAACTTATCATATGAAGACGCAATTAACATATAAGCAGTGGATAAAGTAGGTGTGAAATGTATTATAGAGGTGAATCAGGTAGGTAATTAATAACAATTAGTTTTATCCTTTTCCTCCTATATTTCTTAGAGGATTTGATAGCTTTCAAAAATTTGAGTTATCTTTTGTAAGTTCTTTTCCATGCCGAATGTATATGTTCATTTTCATTCCTAATATTTTACTTGTAGTTTTCTCTTTTGGCTTTTTCAGTAATGCTCCAAAAATCATTTAAGTTTCAGGGCCCACCAAGCCTGACTCTGCCCTGGGTGTGGCTAAGGTGAACTTGCAGCTCCAGTCGGGGCGGAGGCCTCAAATGTCTGTGGTGTCTTCCTTGCTGCAGAGCTCCTGGTATGAATTAGTGTGAAGGGTCCCACTTGGCCTTTGGGGGCAACCTGCTGGCCCCATGGCAGGAGTACTTGGTCTCAGACACTGCGATCACTTTGTTCTCCTGCCGCAGCCCCAGCCCTCTGCTTCTTTGCCAGCTGTAGCTGAGTCCCTCCACATCCATAAAGTAGTATGTGGATGCTTTGGGCTTCCCTTTTCACACCGTACATCAGCCACAGGGAAGCAGGAACCCTGCTTCAGATTCTCTGGGCTGGCTGCCTTTCACCAACAGCACTAAGTGCGTGCATAAGGTGGAAGGGACTGTCAACTGGGGCTTCCCCTGGAGGGTGTGGCTCCCCAAAGAAAACACAGAGAAATGAGCTTCTCAAACCAACAATCCGTAGAGAACACTATCTCACAATTTAGCCCAAATGGTGATGATCCCAACATTTAACCTAGTTTCCGTTTCCTCGATCCATTTAGACCATGATTTTATTTTCTTTCTCACTATAACCTTCCTGACATAAAATTCCATATTCAATTTCTTGCCTTAATAAAGGAGAAGTCACACTCACACACCATGGTATCCACGCTGACTTTCTTGCTGAAGTTTTGAAAATCCTATTTTAGGCATCTTGAGCTGAATATGAATTATTTCTTTCTCTTTTCATTTTTGCTGCAATAAATCCTAACCTACCCCCAACCCACCAGCCATGAAAACTAATGGAGCTCATGCTGATGAAGTAAAAGGTCACGTACACAGGGAAACAAAGGAGCCAAAGGCATAGGTATGACTTGACTTGTCCAGTCTTTTCCTCCCACTCACTTCACTTGGGCAGATGGGAAATAAGAAAAATAATTTCAGCATAATGCTTCAGAGCTAATTGGAAATGAAAATGGGAAGGGAGAAAACCTAACAAATTATAAGCACCAAACTTTTGATCATATTTTTGATCATATTTACTCTATCGTAAGGACTTTCCACTGAGTCGCCCCTTTCATGAGGGAAAAACAGAGTGGAGAGCAGAGAGTTGGCGCCACAGCAGGAGGTGGCTTAGGACTGCCATCCACCGAGGAAGCTGGGATGCTGAGATCCAGGTCCTGGAAGAGCACAGAAGGTGCTCCTCAAGCTTGGGATTCTGTTTTTAATGGTGGCAAGGCAAAAGATAGAATGAACATCCATTTAGATAACTTATCCTATTTGCATTTGTATCTTTTCCTTTCAGTAACTGGAGGAAATCTGTGCACTATGAATTTTTAAGTTCAGGCTTGCTAAGAGCTTTTCTGACAGACATGGCATAATCTGACCACTGAATTTCATTTATTCTTGCTTACATTTGGCCAGCTATGTCACACAGCAGGAGAAATATGTTTATGATAAATATGCCAACCTATAGTACAGTACCAGTCGTCAGTTCTGTTAGTTGAAATATGAACTCAACCTTTAAAATATTGAAAGATGTTTTTCCTGTGTACTGTCCACCTGTTTCATTTTGCCATTACCCATTCCATAGTGATCATTTAAGCACTCAGGCCTGCCAACATCTCCTTTTCCCAGTGTGTTCCAGTCATATTCCTAATCTGATAGATGGCATTATTTTAAATAACTCTACTATTTTAAATTGGAAGAAACTGAGGCTCTAAAAGGAATAAACATATTTTCTGAAAGCTGAGACTGAATGACCTGTCTCGTAACTCTCAGTCTGTCATCCTTTATACTATGCAATACCCTCTTCTGAATTTGGCTACAAACAATTGCACCATCTCCATTTTACATGAAGCTGGCTTGGTAGAACCATAGAATTTTAGGTCTTGAGAGATCTCGCAATCAAAATACTACTCGATGTTTTTATTTTACAAATGAAGAAACTGCCGTTCAGAGAAGTTAAATATCTTGCTCAAAATCACACACTGGATGGTAACAGACCCAAGACTCTCATATTATACACCAAATAAAATTGAGTGAAATAGGGACTGAAAAAATATGATGCAGGATGAGGAATGAAGCTTGTGTTTGTCACTGGGTAAAGCAAAAATTTTAAAAAGAGCATTAAGATTTGGTTCAAGTTCAGCACATGAAGAAAAAAATAATGCTTTGTAGAAGTTTTCATATATTAAAATATGCTCAGGAAAATCATCTTTAAAAATGGTCTCAAATAAATTCCAGATGAACAGAAGAGTAAATTTTAAATGTAAAAAAGTTTAAGGGGCTGGCCCGATGGTCTAGTAGTTAGGGTCATGTGCTCTGCTTCAGCTGCCCAGGGGTTCCCGGGTTCAAATCCTTGGCATGGACGAACACATGGCTCATCAGGCCATACTGTGGCAGCAACCCACATATAAAGTAGAGGAAGATTGGCACAGATATTAGCTCAGGGACAATCTTCCTCGCCAAAAAAATTTTTAAATTTAAAATTTTATTTAAAAGTAGAAAATGTCTTGTGAACATATAGGCACAGATCAAGGTGATGCATCTACAAGTCAAGAAACACCAAAGATTGCCAGAAAACCAGCAGAAACCAAAGGAGACTCCTAGAACAAAACTTTCCTTCACAGCCCTCAGAAGGAACAAACCCTGCCAACACCTTGATCTTGGACTTCCAGCCTCCAAAACTGTGAGACAATAATTTCTGCCATTTACCCTCAGTCTGTATGACTTTAGGGCAGCCCCAGAAAACGAATACAAATCCCACATCATAAATGGGCAGGGGACACAAGCAGATAAATTTTTCAAACAGCCTACACAAATGGTTAATGTTTTAAAATCATTAAAATTTGCTAATAATCTTCAAATGCATATTTAAGTAACATAATTTCCTATTCACAAAATAAATTGGCAATTAAAATGCTAATATTCAATGCTCTTGGGTATGTAAAAGAGATCATTTTTTCATTATGAATCAAGAGACTTAAAAAAAATCTTCTTGCTTTTTGACTGGGTATTTTCCATTACTCTAAATATCCCTTTAAGGAAATAGACATGGGTCAATGTACATGACATTACTTAAAAGAGCCAACAGCTCAAAAACTTGAATTCCCTAAAATAGGGAAAGATTAAAAGAAACAAAAGTACTTTTATAGGAAGGATTAGTATAGATAATGAAAACATTAAACAAAACTGTTTTAATACTATTGGGAAAACTCATTATTTAATTTTTTTTAAAAAAGGGAAAACATAATTACACGTGAATTCACAATTGTAAGCTTAGCTCTGTAAAATCTTATTTAAAACAAATAGGCGGGGTCATTTTCAAATGTGAAAAGTGGCTGTTTTGAGGTACACGGGATGATTTTACACGTAAGGCAGCCGCTCAGGGTCCCTGGGAAACACACATAAAGGAAAGGAAAAGGATCAAAATGGAAAGTGTATTAGTTTCCCAGAATTGTTATCACAATTTGCCATAAACTGGGAAGCTTAAAACAACGGAAATTTATTTTCTCACAGTTTTGGAGGCCAGAAGTCAAAAATCAAAGTTTTGGCAGGGCCACACTCCATCTGAAGACGCTAGTGGAGGGTCTTTCCTCGTCTCTTCCAGCACCTGTGGCTTGTCGTTCTGCTGGCTTGTGGCAGAATCACTCCACTCTCTGCCTCTGTCTTCACCTGGCTTTCTCCTCTGGATCTCTGGGCCTTTGTCTCTTCTCATGAAGAAATCCCTCATTGGATTTAGGGACCACCCTAAATCTAAGATAATTTCATCTCAAGATCTTGTTAGCTAATTACATCTGCAAAGAACCTATTTGCAAATAAGGCCAAATCCTGAGGTTCCAGGCGAACATAAATTTTGATAGGACACTTTTCAACTCATCACAGAAAGGAAAAGAGAAAAAGAAAAAAAAGAACTAACAAAAAAGTCCCTATCTTTGTGTTACAAGATGGTGCATGATACATTTTACACAGCTTCTTTATATCAAATCAAAGTTTTCAATTCTCTTTATACTGTCACAGAATAATTTTGAATCATGAGTAAGATCATGAGTCTTATATAAATGTACACTAAACACATCAGCTATTTTATTTAACTCGTTTAATGAAGAAGCAGTAAGATATTAAAACTGGTTCAAAGATATTTCCAAGCTGCTGGATGCATAATACTGCCTTCAATATGGCTGAAGCGGGAAGAGAAGAGCAGACGAAACACTGACATCAACACCAAAGTACTTTGTTGATTTGGTGTCTAAAAGTCATTGGAGACCCAGAGTTAGCATGTTTCTTTTCCCTGAAGAAACTCAGTTCTAAGCTCCTGAGTCCAGGAGAAAGCCGAATTACCCTACCTGGCTGCTAACAGGGAAGAAAACCCAGGCATGGGGAGTTGAATATTTTCACCTGGTTGCTAAAAATGCTGTGCTACAATAGAATATATACAGCAGACAAACTACAGCCCAAGGGCCAAATCTGGCTCACTGCCTGCGTTTGTATATAAAGTTTTATCAGAAAACACACACACATACAAAACTGCTTCAAAGGCTGTTAGAGAAACTCAATACTAACAGGCAATAATATTGCTCAGTTAGATACAAAACTGGTTCAATTTCAAAGGACCATAAACTCTAACCCCTGGGATTATCTATCGGGCAGAAACTATCTGCATCTCTATAGGGTAAAAATCTCGAAGTTAACATGTAATGTTACCTAAGTCTCAATCCTTTAATCAGTAGTAAACAGCGAATTGAACTAAATGCATTCCCCTCACACCTTCATGATATTGAAAGAATAAGTTGCATCATGAAAAGAAATAATAGTCTTAAAAAGGAAAATTATGATATGTGTATTGAAAATTTCCAAAATTAGTTTTTATTATCAGAAAAAATAGTTCATAAAATAGTAGAGAGATTTTATTAAAAGTAATTATTATTCATTTTACCTTTACTAATGTTCCCACATTAAGTTTAGTTACATGTGCCTTATGTGATTGTTATATTAGACTGAAACTCGAAATTATTTTGAGTAATAAAAAATGTGTTATGAATCATTAATTTCCATTCAACAGGACTAAATTCAAACTCATCTACACATCAGGTTTTTTGAGTTTAAACAGCTCAATTATAACTAAAATTGAAATGTCAGTTGCAGAATTTCTGAAGTAATTAATAATACAGAAAGTAAAACCATTAACACTATTATATGAACAATATTCCTTTACCTTTTTATTACATGCGTATATGTATATTGTGTATAGTTTATACATACACATATAACTATCTATAGTTTTAAAGACTTGGTGGTCCAGTGATTAAGATTCGATGCTCTCCCCTCCGCAGCTCTGGTTCGTTTCCCAGTCAGGGAACCACGTCACCTGTCTGTCTGTCAGTTGTCATACTGTGGCGGCTGCATGTTGCTGTGATGCTGAAAGCTATGCCCCCAGGATTTCAAATGCCAGCAGGGTCACCCATGGTGGACAGGTTTCAGCAGAGCTTCCAGACTCAGACAGACTAGGAAGAAGGACCTGGCCACTCATTTCTGAAAGAATTGGTCATGAAAACTCTTTGAATAGCAGCGGAGCATTGCCTGATAGAGCATCACGAAAGGAGAGGATGGTGCAAAAAGACCAGACAGGGTTCTGCTCTACCAGACACAGGAGTGCTAGGAGTCGGAATTGACTCAAAGGCGCTAACAATACTAACAATAATTTTTTGAAGCTACATATCTATATAGGTAAAACTATAGGGCCTGGCCTGGTGGCATAGTGGTTAAGTTTGCACGCTGTGCTTTGACGGCCTGGGGTTCACAGTTTCAGATCCAGACATGGACCTACATACACATACTCACTAAGCCATGCTGTTGCAGTGTCTCAAATACAAAATAGAGGAAGATTGGCACAGATGTTAGCTCAAGACCACTCTTCCTCAAGCAAAAAGAGGAAGATTGGTATAGACGTTAGCTCAGGACCACTCTTCCTCACTAAAAACAAACAAACCAACAAAAAAACCCACCTCTATAGTATATATGTGTATATGTAGTTTTAACTATATATATGTAGTTTTTAAAGCTATAGTCTTTTGAAAAGTGGGGCAGAATTTTTAAATTGTTAAAAAGTTTTCTACATTCAATAACCTTAAGTAGAAAGTACATTTTTTTAACAATCCAAAGTGGCCCTGGAAAGATTTAAAATAATCTTAGACATATACACGTGCTTTACTAAAGGCTATAAGAACTTTCTGAGATAAAAATTATTGGAATCTTTTGCTACCCAAAGAGTATCTCTGTCATTTCTTTTTATAGAACATTTCTCTGGATCTACGACAATTTCATCCACCCACAATGCCAATTCCGAATAACCAGATCAGGGCAACATATGCATCAGTTAGTTGTCCCTTAAGCACTGAAATATCAAGTATGAGTCACACGGAGAGATCCATAAAGAAGCCAAGAAATTTATTTCAAAGAAACTCATTAGAATATATGTCAAAAGCATTTTAAAACTTCTAAATATTAACTACAATATTTAAATGCAACCAAACAATAATTGAGTACTTTCCCTGAGTCTGGTACTTCACTGGATGCTTTAAGAGGAACAAAGGTCATACTTTTAGAGCTTTCAGCTTAAACTGGAAAGCTCCCATAGTCGGAAAGAGCGGCTAATTGCAGTATCTTCTCTGTACTCCAACTGGAAATTTGTGTTTGTTTCTCTGCTGGTTCAAAATCTGAGAGAGCCCTACCAATATGTTAAGACTAGTGCATCATCAAGGTTGACATCAAAAGTAAAGAATAAAGTCCATTCACCTATTTAGCAAATAATTAACGAGCGCCTACAAGGTGCCAGACACTTTGTCAGGCAATTTAGGCCAACTCCATCAAGTCCTCTGTTTCAAGATCCTGTCTGGCTATGATGATGGAGATAAAAACCTACTCATGTGAAACAATTTGAAAACTATAAAAGAAAGGATACAACCGAGTACAATTTGTAATTTGATGCTAAAACATGGGAACAATCCTGGACATCTTTGTTTTTCTCACATTCTATATCCAGTCCATCAGGAAATCCTGTATGCTCTTCCTTCAAAATATCCAACATCCAAGTGCCTCTCAGGACCCCTCCTGTCTGAGCCACCACCGTCTCTAGCACGGGTACGGCAATAGGTACTTAAGTAGTTGCCCGGCTTCCATCTTTGTCTTCCTATAGCCTATTGCTTTTTCCATTGCAAATATAACATACACTAATAAATATCATGGTCCTATCACAGTATTAAGATAGGATTTACTATATTGTCAAAAAAAAGCCTGGTAAAAACAAAAGAAAAAGGTTTGAGTTGCAGAATTCATACTAAATTTTAAACTGGATTTTTTAGCAAATATCATGGCAGATTTTCTTACTAGTTATCCTATTTTTCAGATAAGATTTTAAAAATTACATTCCTCAAAGTAGTGTAAACAAGAACACAATATATGTAAAATCATCTGTGAGTTAGCTCTAATTTTTCCATTTCACATTTTAAGACTTTTTGATGTGCCAACCGCCTCAGTCTTTAAAAGAATCAAACAAAATTAGAATGCAAACTAACTGATTAAGATTTTTTATCTAATATGAAAATGAATGTTTTGAGCCAAGACATGGACAGATGGCTAATATAGTAATTAATTGAAACATGGATCTGTTTTTTACAGTTAGATAAACAACATCCAAAAATCACCCTCTTTATTTAAAGATACCTGCATCTCTCAAACTTCCTTCCCAGCTTCAAAATCATATTTAAATACGCCAGAATATAAACACGTTAAAAGCGGATGACTCAAGCTGGGCTATAGGCTATTATATTCAAAATAGGGCATTGAAATAAAATAAAACCAACTCTCAGAACAAGAACAAAGAAACAAGGGACTTGATTTAACACCAAGTTTTACCCACTCACTCTGGAAAAGTCAAATTTCACTTACGTTACTTTCTTTATGAATAAAATGAATGAGAAATTGCTTTTTTCTATTTCAGCAAGAGTGTTCTTGAGAAAGGAGGCTCTTTTCTTTTTTCTCTTGTGAAAATGAGAAATATAAGTACAGCTTAAAGCAGTAAGATGCCTGATTATATAATATTTGAATGAGCACCTCCTTAAAAGATCCATCTTTGATGGCTTACACACCGAAATTTTAATAAGGTGTCAAATTTCCACGGTGTGGATTTGGTTTTCCCATGGGGATAAAAGGTAGTGAATTGATACTACTTGTTATAAATATAAACTGCGTGGATAATTGTTATAGTAGTAACTTATTTTTTAACCGTTCATCAACTTATGTACAAGTTTAGAGAGAGTTTTCAATCTGATATCTCTCTAGTGACAGAACTTGGAGATGACACGTACCTGGTATCAATTTTTTATTTGTTTCGTAATCTAAATGCGACTTTATTTTTGTCTCCCACTGTCTATTTAAAATTTATTCAGTGGAGAAAGTTTTCTCTGCTAGGGGAAAATCTCTGGGAGCATCTGTGACTTTTCTGGTGACTTGGAGGTAATAGAAAATTCTGTGGTAGCTTTAAGTTGTAAGCAATCTTGACTCAGAAATAATATTATCAAGACTAACATTAAACAATATTTCGATCTGTGTCCAAAGAATGGACGTTTCTCCCCCTCCCAGTGAGGGCCTGCCTGCCTTCAGCGGAGGCTGTGGAATGAACTGTACTTGCTCTCTTTTTTCTCTTTTAACTTTTTTTGACATGTATCAGATTTACAGAGACATTGCAAGAATACAAAAAATTCTTTTACGTCCTTCACACAGGTTTCGCAAATGCTAAAATGAATATTTGACCATGTCTGTTTTATTCTGTCTCTGTCTGTAATTTCTTCCTGAGCTGTTTGAGAATAACCTGCAGTCATGCCTCCTTATTTTTAAATGCCTCAGTGTATATTTCCTAAAGCAAGGCTGTTCTCTTATATAACTTCAGTATTATTTGCAAACTCAGAATAATATGATTGATACAACATGATGACCTACTCCAGAGACCTTATTCAGATTTTGCTAATTGTTCCAATAACATCCTTTATAGCAAAAGAAAATCCCAGGTCCCACATTACATTTAGTTAGCTTGTTTCTTTAGTTTTCTAAATTAATCTCCAACAGTTCCTCAGACATTCAACGTGTTTCCAGACACGGGCCAGGAATTTTGTAGAATGCACTTCAATTTGAGTTTGTCTGATGTCGCCTCATGAGGAGGATCAGGTAATTGGCAGGTGTCTCACAGAAGCAATCTGATGTTCTCAGTGCGTTCTATCAAGAGGTACATAACGCTGATCTGTCCCATTACTGGTGATGTTAACTTGGGTCACTTGGTCAAGGTGGTGCTTGCCAGGCATTTCTACTGTAAAGGTACTGTTTTTCCTTTTGTAACTAATAAGCATCTTGTGGGAAGATAGTTTGAGATTATGTAAATACCTGTCAGTCCACAAACTTTCAACCTAGATTTACCATCCATTGGTAATACTTGCCTGGATAAATTATTGTTACAATGTTTGCTAAATGGTGATTTTTAATTCCACCATTTCTTTCACAGTTATTTGACACTCCCCTGTAAGAAAGGGTTATTCTCTTCCTTTCTCCCCTTTCCTCCCCTTTCTTTTTCCCTCCTCCCTCTCTCCTTCCCTCCCTGTTTCCTTATCTTCCTTTCTTCCTTCTCATCTGTGTGGCTTCATGGATCTTTGTGTTATTTTGTGGGTTATATTTATTATTTATTTTGATGCTCATATCCCACATTTGGCAAGTGGGAATCCCCTAAAACTGCCTCCAGAATCCAGTTTAATTCTCTTGCCCTTGTAAAATATTTGATTCTATTCCCTGGTAGAATTGAGAATTCTTATTTTTTCTTAATCTTTAGTGTCTGTTTTTCTAGAATATGTCTCAGAGTAGATTACCCTGGGTCCGTTTTCACCAGTCCCCAGTGAATCCTTTCAATATGTAGATTTAGGTCACGTTTTTTTCAGAATTTTTTGGGATCATAGGTATAAGTTCTTTCCATGGTTTTGTTATTCTTCTTAAGAGACGTAAAATATGTGTAACTTGGATTTTCTTTGCCGTCTTCTATTTCACTTTTTCTCTCACTTCTTTTCCTGTCTCATTTTCATTCTCTCATTTCCTGCTTTTCTCTTAAAGCTTTTTTGATAAGCTATGAGACAGAATTCATATACACATAACTCACCCATTTAAAGCATACAATTCAATGGCTTTTAGAATATTCAAAAAGTTATATATCCATCAACACAATTAATTGTATAACCTTTTGGTTCCCCCAAAAGGAACTGCACACCTTAGCTGTTACCCTCCTGCCTCTCCAGGCCCAGGCAACCACTAAATTATTTTCTGTCTCTGTAGACCTGTGTATTCTAGACATTTCATATCAATGGAATTGTACAATAAGTGGCCCTTTGTCACTGGCTTCTTTCACTTAGTATAATGTTTTCAAGGTTCATCTATGTTTAGCATATATCTGTCCTTTAGTTCTTTTTATTACTGAATATTCCATTGTATTAATATACCCATTTTGTTTTCCACTCATGAGCCGATAGGCATTTGGGTTTGTCCAATTTGGTGCTATTGTGAATAACGCTGCTATGAACATTCATGTACAAATTTTTGTGTGGGCATGTGTTTTTATCTCTTGGGTTTATACCTAGATGTGGAATTGCTGGATTACGTGGTAACTCTATGTGTAATCATTTGCGGAGCTGCCACACTGTTTCCAGAGTGGCTGCACCATTTTACATTCCCATCAGCAGCATGCGAGGGTTCCAGTTTCTTTAGATCTTTGCCAGCATTTGTTATTATCTGCTTTGATTACGGTGTGTCTCAAGTGGTGTCTCACTGTCATTTTCGTTTCCCTAATGGCTAGCGATTTCTCTAAAGGCATATTTTCATGTGCTTATTGGACATTTGTACATCGTCTTTGGAGAAATGTCTATCCTCGTCATTTGTCCATTTGTCTTTTTACCATTGAGTTGTAGGAGTGGTTTATACGTACTCAATATTAATCACTTAGATATATGATTTGCAAATATGTTCTCATTCTCCAAGTGTTCTTTTCACCCTCTTGATAGCATCCTTTGATGCACAAAAATGTTCAATTTTGATGACGTCCAGTTTACTCACTTTTCTCTTTTATAGCTCATGTTTTTGGTGTCATATCTAAGAAACCGTTGTCTAATCCAAGGTCACAAAGATTTTCACCTGTTTTCTTCTAAGATTTTTGCAGTTTAGCTCATACGTTTAAGTCTTTGATCCATGTTTAATTTTTATATATGGCTCAAGGTAGGCATTCGGCTTCATTCTTTTGCGTGCGGACATCCAATCACCCCAACGCCATTTCTTGACTCTTCTTTCTCCATTTGTCTTAACCTTAAATAGCATTAAATTTACATTTGAGTTGATTCTTCCTTAGGCATCTAGTATTTCAGTCCTTATTCACTCTTTTTTCTCTTCCTACAATTTTTTTCTGAGTTTGAGCAACTCATTTTCTCTTTCTTGTTTCTGTCCAGTTCTCTACTTAGTTTTCAAATTTTTGATTCAAAAATTTGTGTTTTTAAATATCCATTTCCAAGTGTGTGTTTAAAGTTATTAACTCAGTCTAAAATGTTATTGTACAATTTTCTTCTGTGTTTCACTTTTTTTAGTAGAATTCTCATCCTCTGAATTATTTGGATTCTCATTTTCTATTCTCTTGTTAATGTAGTTATATAGGCAATGTATGTGCGTATGTATGCAAGCTACATACAGAACTTAATATTTGCAGTGATTTATAAGCTTATCAGTTCAAAAGTGTCCCTTTGTCAGTGAAACAGTGTCGTTTGTTTACTGATGACTTTATTTTAGAGGCACAGTTGGAGGACAGGTTTTGTGGGGTTCAATTTGTTTTCGTTTTCTTTTGTAGTATTCTAAATTCTTTTCTCTCTTATTTTTCCCTTCATTAAACAGTCTCCAAAAGGGCGCCCCTCCTTTCTTTAACCTCCTCCTCTCCCTGTGCTATTTGCTTTCCAAGCCTGCCTCCCCACATCCCGTGTTTATTTTTAAGCCTTTTTCCTTCAGCTACCAGGATGCTTTTCCAGAATTTAAACGCTTAGGGTGGGCTTTCTCTCTTTTGCGGGGTGTGTGCAGGTGGTATTGTATCAGTCTTAAGCCCAGCACTAGCTCTCCACTCTTCTCCTCACGCAGTTTTTTCTGGACTGCTCTTCTCTATGAGCGCTTACCCTGGAAGCATGGGAGATGGCTCACGTAGGTTTTTCTTTTTCTATACTAGGTACTTTGAAGTTTGAATGTGCTCCATCTCCTGGACTTGGTGAGCATGTGGGGTTTTGGAAGCTTTATTTGTTCTTTTTACTTTTCTATGTTTCTAAAAGGCTTTGGAATTTTCAGATTTATTCCTGCCTATCTTTGATACCTCTACAGATGTGCAATGTAAGAATCCAAAACGACTTGTCAGTGATGTTTCCTTGAAAGCTGTGAGATAAACAGTCTTTAGAAGTCACACAATGCTGGGAGACAGAGCAGTGCTGATCGCCATAGAAGGGACACCTCCCAGAAGACCCTAGGCATTCGCTTGAGGCCCCCCCCCCCCACAATCCCAAACTTTAGGGCTAGTATTTCTCTAGTCTAGAGTAATGACCACTTTACATCCTAACAGAGTTCCAAATAACCCTGAAAAGAATCAAACTTCTACATCAATAAAATAATGGTTACATCCCTGGCCACGGAATGTCCGTGCCTTCCTTCTTCAAACCAATGAAATCTCCCTCTAGGAAGAAAACCCATGATCCCATTTAGTCTCTGCACCCAGCTCAAATCTTGGATCTTTGAGTGAGGTGAAGGCCATGCCCTCAGGTCCAGATCGGGTGATCGATGAACTGAAAACAAGTTATCAGGCTTTCTCTGCTTTTCCACACGTATCAACCTTATATACTATGGAATAACTGGGATGAAATATTTTCAATGAGAGTTCCCACTAGAATAGAAAGAAACATAGCAATCATAAATCACCTGCAAATGGCTTTAATTAGAAATCTGTTCTCTCTGTACTCTGTGACTCTTGGCTCCACATTCTGGAAGGTTCCTTTTTGTCCACTGTCCTCCTTGACCACAACTACAGTGATCGTTGGGGATATGATATTGTGGGACTTCTAGAACTTTCCTAGCATGAGTCTTGCTCATGCAAAAGTGGGGGTCTTGGAGTTGTTTTGATGTTAAAACAGTTAAAGGGCTTGTTGTTGTTTCTATTTAGGCTTGTGAGTCCTTAGAGAACCAAGTTTTTGAAAAGTTTAGTGGACTTCTGCTCTATTTGCTTGCAGTTTCTAGTGACAGTAGGCACACTGAAGATATTTTTCTTAGACGTGATTTGCCAATCTGATTTATTCATTTGCTTCCTTGCCCCATATCTCTTTTTCTCAACATGATTCTGGCTGCTTTGGGACCACCACTATGAAACATGTCTCTATTCCTCTGTTAGATCGCAAACAAATCACTGACTCCTTGTTTTCTTTTTACATTTCCAATAACAAATTGTCCTTCCATATACATAGAGATTCCATGGACTGTATTTCCATATTTTGCCTATTTTATTGGTGAGGTCCTTGGAGTACAACCGTCACCCCACAAAAACATTTTTTATAATAAATGACCTAAAATAAATTCCCACTCAGTTTGTTCTATGACTCCATTTATCTTTTTCAGCATTTATACACTAGATCTTTAGCTATTCATTTTTAAACTTGCCTCCCCACAGAATATAAGGAGCATGAGGGAAGTGACCAGCACAGTAGCCAGCACACAGGAGACACTCAATAATTATGTACTGAATTAATACATGGGTAAATGAGCAAGAATGTAGGTACTTCAGTTAAAATGTGTGGTACTGCATTTCAGAATGATAGTTTTTAATGCCTCTTGAGCCATTATTTTTTAATGGTTCATAAACACAGGACATGAAAAAATATGAGAAGAAAATTCTAACCAATTTCAGAGTTCCACAGTTATTTGCTGAGTCACGCTGGAACACTTGACATGGAACAGTGCACCGCCTCGGCCAAAGGAAGGCAGGAAGCTGATGGGTACCTCAGCCCCACAATCTGCCTGCTAACCACATTTCAAATACAGCTCAAGAGTCTCCTTAACTCACTCCTTTTAGTTTGCCTCCCTTCCGTAATATCTGAGTGGAAGCTGAAATAAGGATGCTCCACTACCAACAACATAAGACGCCCAGAATTGAAAAACGCTAATTATCTGATCCACTGTTCTGACACGTCTACCTGACCTCAAAACTAAAATGTTTGATTATTACAAAAGCAATTTAAATTCCAGATCCTCCAGGTCCTCTATTCCGATTTTAATATTTTCCACGCTAACACACTCTTACCCACAAGCATGACACTTAAATTTTACTAAACTATGGAATATAGAGCTAGTTCATGGCTAAGGAAGGTGCCTTTTTCAAAAGAATGCAAATACTGTGCGTTTAATCAATTTCTGGATGCTAGTTTGTCACAGGGAGCAGCCTGGGTAAGCAAAGGGAACCCAAAAGCCTCCTGGTGTGTATATATTTATATTTATATATCTATAATCCACCTTACTATATATATCACAGACAGTTTATATATAAAATCGGACAGTTTATACATAGTCACAGATAGGTGTGTATATATGTTATATCTATTTAGTATTTTCCACATATTCCTCTAATTAAATATATATATTTGGGTAATGATATGCATTATTTTTAGTGATTCAGATAACCTCTGAAATGATCCAGTTTATCAAGCATTCACTCCTCCGTGTATTATTAATATTGCCACTAAATTTTTCACAAGAAATAGCCTAGAAATAAATGGGAAGGATGTGTTTATGTGTGTGTTTTGTGAGGGTGTGTGAGTGTGTGTTTGTCTAGCTAAAGAGCCACTCTGCTGTTCAACAAGAGGAGCTATCCCCCAATTCTGTATAATTAACACTTAGGGTCCCCCTAATCTCTTGCTAATTGGAGGATGTGTCTACACTTTTCAAGGAGCCAATTCAATATTCAACCCCACCGAGTTCCCAAGAGAACTATTAGGATCCAATGAAAGGTACAATTTTTCCCAACAACAAAGCCAGCACCTTCTCCAGCCTGGATTCAGGCAGCACATGAAGTCAGAGAGGACCGACGTGAGCCTAATCTATCTGTACAAGAAAATGCTCATGCTGAGGAGGAACCACACGTACGTTCAGGACTCTGTTAGCTATAAGAAAAAGTGTTAGAAATTGGACTGAGTCAATTCTACCAACACGTTTAAGTCATTTCTACATACGCAAATCTGGGTTGTATGATCGGTTATAAACTTGGTTCCTCCATCCTGCTGCCTGGGGTCTGCGGGAGGCTGGAACAGTGAACTAGAAGGTGCTCACCCTCTAGAGGACTTTGCAGATCAGAGCTAAAATTTCAGCCTGGGATTGTGTATCTCCAGACTTCCGTAGCGAGAGAAAAATGAACTTCTAATTGTTGGAGCCGTGGCTATTTAGATTTGTATCACTAGGAGCAAAATCTAATTCCAACTGAAACCACATCCCACTCAGAGTAAACTCCAAATTT
This sequence comes from Equus caballus, assembly GCF_041296265.1. NCBI lineage: Eukaryota > Metazoa > Chordata > Mammalia > Perissodactyla > Equidae > Equus > Equus caballus. Next base: position 55,383,754 of record NC_091703.1, on the reverse strand, counting down.
TTACAGTCCCTGTAATCGAGTCACTGGCAGCTACTCTGGCCCCATGTCCCTCTCATCTCTGCCTGCTCTGCAGCCACCCAGACAGACACTGCTGGCTCAGACCCTTTGACATCTCCTTGGCCAACATCAGTTTTCCCCCCAGAGAACTGCATGGCTCTTAATGAGGCTTCTGTTCAAATATCATTTTATTGTCACGGGCTTCCCTAATCAGTATGACATAGTCATCCTCTCTCTCTTCTCCTCCCTTTCCCTCTGCTGTTTTTTTTCTGCCTTGTTGTTCTTCCTAGCTCTCATCATAATCTAAAATCCTACCTCTCCATGTATTTATTTGTTTACTGTCTGTCTCCCTCTGCCAGGATGTAAGCTCTATGAGTTCAGGCTGTCTTTTTAGCCATTGCTTTATCTCCACTGGCTTGAATCATGCCTGGCTTACTGTAGCTGGGTGAATGAATAAATGAATGAATGTGGGTGTACATCACCACAAAGAATGAGAATACAACAGTTAATTGACATTACCCCATGACTGAGAGCAAAAGAGGATTGTAGGGTTCATGTTTTCAGAAATTAGAAAGCCTTAGGTGCATGGGGGAGCAATTATCAAAACTGCTCCTTCTTGCCAAACAGCCATGGATGTTCAATCATTTCCTTCTAAACAATGCAGCCAACGTGGGGGAAAATTGATGACTGTTAGAGAGCCCACAGAGTAAAAATGTCATTGCTAAGGAGTAAGCAGCTTCAGCTGGCAGTAGGAAAAAACATTTAAGTCTTTAATCCATTTCGAGTTAATTTTTGTGAGTGGTGTAAGATAGAGGTCCAATTTTATTATTTTGCATATGAATATCCAGTTTTCCCATCATCATTTACGGAAGAGACATACTGAAAACTGTTAACTTGCATTTCTAGACACTAACAACAAAACATCTAAAAGATAAGTAAAGAAAATAACCCCATTTACAGTAGCATCAAAAATACTAAAATACATAGGATAAACTTAACCAACCCGGTAAAAAATCTGTGTCCTGAAAACTATAAAACTTTGATGAAAGAAATTAAAGAAGACACAGATAAATGGAAAGACATTCATGCTCATGAATTGGAAAAGTTAATATTGTTAAAATGTCCACACTGCCCAAAGCGATCCACCAATTCAGCATAATCCCTATCAAAATTCCAACATTTTTGACAGAAACGGATAAAATAATCCCAAAATTCATATAGAACCACAAAAGATCCCAAATAGCCAAAGCAATCTTCAGAAAGAAGAACAAAGCCAGAGGCATCACACTTTGATTTCAAACTGTGCTACAAAGCTATAGTAATCAAAACAGTAAGGTACTGGCATAAAGACAGACATACGGATCAATGGAACAGGATGGAAAGCCCAGAAAGAAACCCATGCAATTACGGTCAACTAATTTACAACAAGGAAGCCAAGAATATGTACAATGGAGAAAAGATAGTCTCTTCAATAAATAGTGTTGGGGATAGTGGATATTCATATATAAAAGAGTGAAACTGGACTCATATCTTAAACTGTACATAAAAATCAACTCAAAATGGATTAAAAACTTAAATTTAAGACCTGGAACTGCAGAACTTCTAAAATAAAACAAAAGGTAACTCCTCAACATTGGTCTTGGCAATGATTTTTTGGATGTGACATCAAAAGCAGAGGAAACAGAAGCAAAAATAAACAAGACGATATCCAATTAAAAAGCTGCTGCACAGCAAAGGAGACCATCAACAAAAAGAAAAGGCAACCTATGGAATGGGAGAAATACTTGCAAGTCCTATATCTGATAATGTCCAAAATATATAAAGAATTCATGCAACTCAACAGAAAATAAATCTGATTTGAAAATGGGCAGAGGAATTGAACAGACATTTTTCCAAAGATGACATGTAAATGGCTAACAAGTACATGAAAAGAGGCTCAACATTACTAATTAATAGGGAAAAGCAAGTCAAAATCACAATGAGATAGCACCTCACACCTGTTAGAACATCTGTCTTAAAAAAAGATAAGCAATAACAACTGGCGAGGATGAGGAGAAAAGCGAACCCTTGTGCACTGTTGGAGGGGATGTAAATTGGTACAGCCACTATGAAAAACAGTATGGAGGTTCCTCAAAAAATTAAAAATAAGGGGCCGTCCCCATGGTGCAGTGGTCAAGTTCGCACGTTCCACTTCTCAGCGGCCCGGGGTTCCCTGGTTTGGATCCCGGGTACGGTCATGGCACTGCTTGGCAAAAACCATGCTGTGGTAGGTGTCTCACATATAAAGTAGAGGAAGATGGGCATGGATGTGAGCTCAGGGCCAATCTTCCTCAGCAAAAAGAGGAGGATTGGCAGTAGTTAGCTCAGGGCTCATCTTCCTCAAAAAAAAAAAAAAAAAGCGAAAAGAAAAAAAATTAAAAAGAAAACCACGATATGATCCAGCAATATTACCTCTGGTTATTTATCCAAAGGAAATGAAAATAGGATTATCTGCACTCCCATGTTTATTACAGCTTTATTCACAATAGCCAAGGGACAGAAACAACCTAAGTGTCCATCAGTGGGGGAATGGATAAAGATGTGGCATGTATACATATATAGTGAAATCTTATTCAGCCATGCGAAAGAAGGAAATCCTGACACTTGGAAGAATATGGACACATCTCAGATATGATACTGAACAAAAGAAGCCAGACACAAGAGTACTTATGTGAAGTTCAAATACAAGCAAAACTAATCTATGGTGATAGGAGTTACAGTGTTTGGAATTGTTGATTGAGAAGTGTAAGAGGAAGTGTTTTACAGTACTGTTCCGTATATTAATCTGACTTTAAAATTCATTGAGCTGTGCTCTTAATGTTTATGCACACTGATATACAGAAAATATGCTTTAACAAAAACATATTTAATACATGCATGATAGGATATGTGTTAAAAAATTTTTGTTAGTGCTGTATTCAGGTTAATTCATAAATAGTTTCTGTCCATATTTCACACATACTGCTGGTTTCTCCTCTTTCTATCCAGTTGAGTGTAGGACGTCTACTTATTACCTGTCGTTCTGCTATTTCATTACCCAGTTCTGTTTTCTCTGGGAACTGCTTTCCAATTCCAAACAAGCTGATGAGCACTTAGAGTTCTGAATAGTCTGAATAAATTTGCCTAAACCAAGGCACCACTTTGAAATCTAAAGATCCATTTGAACAACCAAGCCTTTCTGTGTCATCCTCAGAGTGTGACTGAAATTACAGCAGAAATGGCAATCAAATTCATAGAAAGAAATGTGTTACAGAGAAAATGAATCTAATAATATCTTTCCCTCACTTTTTCCATAAGTACTACATTAAAATGATCTCCAACGCCTTCATTACTCAGATGCTCCCACACCCTGAGGAGCTGAGGAAACCCAGGTTGTTGGCACAGACTTTTCTTATAAATGAAAGTGTTGCGTGCCTTTTGCCTTTACCTAATGGAAGACAAACATATAGAAACTAGAAATAGGCAAATACCGCTCAAGAAGGTAGCAAAAAATACAATTTTGAAGCATAGATTAAATTATAATCCACATTTTAGGGCAAAACAGTTGTCTTAGATTGGGCTGCCATAACAAAATACCATAGACTAGGTGGCTTAAAAACAGAAATTTACTGGGGCTGGACTAGTGGCATAGTAGTTGAGTTTGCACGCTCAACTTTGGCAGCCTGTGGTTTGCAGGTTCAGATCCTGAGCATGGACCTACGCACAGCTCATCAAGCCATGTTATGGCGGCATCCCACATTCAAAATATAGGAAGATTGACACAGATGTTAGTAATGCATGTTAGCTCAGGGACAATCTTCCTCAACCATAAAGAGGAAGATTGGTAATGGATGTTAGCTGAGGGCCAATCTTCCTCACCAAACAAAAACAAAAAAAAACAGGAATTTATTTTCTCACAGGTCTAGAGGCTGGAAGTCCAAGATCAGGGTATCTGCATGGTCAGATTATCTGCATTACAGCCATGTGCTTGTGGAGAGTAAGATCTCTCTCTCTCTTCTTACAAAGCCACCAATCCTATCAGATTAGGACCCCACCCTTATGACCTCATTTAGCCTTAATTGTCTTAAAAGCCCTGTCTCTAAACACAGTCCATTGTGGGTTAGAGTTTCAACATATGAATTTTAGGGGAACATAATTTGGTCCATAGCAGTAGTCTGATAGTTAAAAGTGGGAACTCTGGAGTGAGTAACCAAGTTAAAAATCTCTGATGCACCACCTCCTTACTGTGTGACCTTAAACTCTCTATCATATACTTTTCTCATCTGTAAATCAAATAATAGTACTAACCTCATAGAATTATTGTGAGAATTAAACGAATCCATATATGACATTTAGAATGCTGCATAGCAGATGGTAATTTTTTATTGAGAAATAATTGATATGTAACATTGTATTAGTTTTAGGTGTACAATATAATAATTTGGTATGTGTATATATTGCAAAATGATTACCACAATAAGTCTAGTTAACATCTATCTTTACACAATTACAATTTTTTTTCTCATGATGAGAACTTTTAAGACCTATTCTCTTAGCAACTTTCAAATATACAATAGAGTATTGCTAACTATAGCTACCCCAAACCTAGCCCTACATTAGATGTACACTGCATCCCGAGGACTTATTTATCTTGTAACTGGAAGTTCGTACCTTTTGACCACTTTCACCCATTTTGCCTACCCCTACCCTGACTCTGTCACTGGTGACCACCAATCTGTTCTTCTCTGTATCTTTGAGCTTGTTTTTTTTTTAGATTCCACATACAAGTGAGATCAACCAGTATTTGTCTTTCCTTGTCTGACTTATTTCATTTAGCATAATGGCCTCAAAGTCCATCTATGTTGTTGGAAATGGCAGGATTTCCTTCTTTTATATCACTGAATAATGTTCATTGTGTGTGTGTATGGCACCTTTACTCTATGCATTCATCTATCCATGGACACTTAGGTTGTCTCCATGTCTTGGCTATTGTAAATTATGCAGCTATGAACATTGGGGGTGTGTATATCTTTTTGAGACAGATGGTAATTTTAAAATAAATATTAGATATTATTATTACTAGGTACTATCATAGGTAATTATCAACCATATAGAGTAATCTTTTTTAAAAGTAGGTTTGATTAGTCAATGTATTATTGAGGCAGAATTTGTTTTTAAAATATGACCCTGTAGAAATGTACTGAAGCTAATGTAGCAGGGGTTCTCAATTTCATGTCAGACCAGCACCATCAGCAGCATCTGGAAATTTGCTATAAACGCAAATTCTTGAGTCCCGCCCCAGATGGGGCAGCTGTCTGGGGTGAGGCTCAGTAGTCAGTGTCTTAACTAGACCTGCAGGTAATTTTTCCTACACACTAATGCTTGAGAGCCACTAAAAACAGGAGGACAGCCTTGTAAAGGAGGCAGCCTCCACAGAGAGGCAATCTTCGGTGAATCCTTGACGTGGAACACTGATAAAATGTTTTTATGGATAAAATCCATACCATGGATTTTTTAAACAGTAAATACAGAAATGATGAACTATAAAATAATTGGCACATAATTTTATGCCAAAGATGAATAATAGGAGAAACAGACGTTTATAGGAAAATAGAATAAGATGGGTTTATGTAACATAAAGGCTTTTGTTAATGCTAAACCTATTTCAGAGACAATAGTGTGAATTCTGGTATCTCCCCTGAAATCTCTAGGATTTTTCTTTTTCTAAGAGAGGAAATGTCATGTGAGGAAATGCGCTGTTCTAGGACTCATGCAAGCCATTTACGTTCTGGGCTAAGCCCTCACTCTGAGCAGCCTCCTTTGGTAACACAATTATGCAAAGTGCTTGCTTGAGAACTAGAAACCACTTTCACATAATCTTAGTTTATCTCTGCACTTGGCTTTGCAAATGAGCTTCCCTTTATTTTAAAATGTCATTATGTCATTTTTCAGTTGGAGAGTTGATATTGATTGACTGGAAGTATTAAACGAGAAAGACCTGGCTAGAGTCCAAGTTATCATCCACAGCAACATCTCTAAGGCATTAAAAGTGAATAAAAAGAAGTCAAGGCCATGAGTCTGTTTCACAGATGAGAGGAGGAAATGGATCAAAGATTTCAGTGGCCCGTGATTTGTCACCATTGAACATGAAAGTCAAAAAGAAGTGGCTCATTGTATATGTTAGTCGTGCATAGTAGCCCATCAGAGAGCCCTCTCCTGGCCAGCATATCAAGAGGCCTCTTTGGTGTCCTCAAATGATGCAGTGGAGAAAATTCTTCACCATTAATTCAACCTCAGGACTTATTTTTAATTCACTACTCATGCCTAACCTACGATCACAGTAGCAAAAGAACATTCTTCCAGAAACTGGGGGTGAAGACAGACAAGTGGGTGAAGGAGGGAAGAAAAGTTGAGGGAGAAAAAGAGTAAAGGTGAGTGGAAATCTTTAATGCTGAACATCCTTAATATTCTAGAATTCCTGAGCATGACTCGTTTTATTCTGTAGACTTGTAACAGAATCTTCCTGCCATAAATTAATTGAACTACAGAACCAGTTTAGGCAATTTCTCCCCATCCAATGAGGCCTTGCAACATAATGCTATGCAGACAGTGAATGTTTGAGAAAGCCTGGATGTTAACTTGATGAGCAGGGTATCAAGACAAACACTGTCATCAAGTCACCTCCCTCCACTGGGGTCTGAGGGGCATCTAACTGTGTTCCTGTAGTATTGTAAAAGGTCGCCTACAAGCTCGAGTTACTGTCTTATTATTAGAATTCAGGCGGTGACTTCTTTCTAGTGACAATTGCGTTTGTATAGGCAATGAGGTAGTCCACACATGTTTAATTAGAATTTTATTGCAAATGCAACTGAGGTTAGTGGGTTATCAAACATGTATTAAGCCAGTAGTTAACTAAAAATAAAGCATAGTTTTAAACATTAATGTTTAACATTAATGTAAATATCTAATGTGCATTAGATTAAAACATTTGTACCAGAGTTTTGAAATTATTTTGTTATGCTCGTGGGCTCAGCATCCTAATCATCCTAGTGCTAAAGTCCAGTCCTTGAAACATTCGATTTTTTTCGGTAAAGAGTCACTAACCATGATTGTCACATATAAATCAAAATGGCTTGCATGAACATTATTTAGATATTAACTCAGAAGAAGGCAATTTATAGTTGGAGTAAAATTGCTCACAGCCTATCAGTTTACAACAGATCATTTAATTTTAATTAACTAGGACTTTCAGCAACATATCAAAGGACTTGAAAATAGGTCTTTCAATTTTTAAATATGAAAGAATCTTAAATGTCAAGAACAATGCCTTGTGAAACTCCAGTCCCTTTTGAAAATTTTACTATTTAAAAATACTTCTGTTGTAGTTAACTCTTTCATTTCCAAAGAAACCACTTTGCCCCTTAACATTGCAGATTCTACCATAAATAGTTCTCTTTTGAAAAATTAGATTTCCATTTTATTATATAATTTTAAGCGAAAGTTTTAATTTTATTAAAACTGTCAAATGAGATTTTATACAGAGAAAGTAGCCGGATTTTTTTTAATAATATAATTTAATTAGTGATTGATAATTTGCAGAATATTCTATTTTAAATCACAATAGTCTGCAACCAGGAAAATCTTTACTTCTCAAATCAAAATTTTAGAAAATGAGTCCATTTCCCCTCAAAATAATTTGGCTTTATTGTTGGAAGGTTTTAGTATTTGATATACAGTTTTTAATATGCATTAAACCTTCAATGTTATATATTTGATATTGCTGCTCATGTTACCTGTGTGTCTTCAATCAATCTTTTAAGAAATGCTAGCAAAGTGGCTGTCCACGCAGCTCTGGGTTCAGGCTGCCTGGGGTTGATTCTTGGATTCCCATTGAACTGCTACAATGGAGTGCAAGTCACTTCTTTAGCTTCCTTACCTGTAAAATGGATGTGTTACTGATCTATTGCTAAATAACAAGTTACCACAGACCTGACGGCGTTGATCAGGCTGCATTCTCTTCTGGAGTTTCGAGTCCTCTTCAAGGCTCATTCAAGTCGTTGGCAGAGTTCAGTTGCTTGAGGTTGTAAGACTGAAACCTCAGCTCTTAAGATTGCCTCCCTCTGCAGATAGAACAAAAATGGCTGTGTGCTCCAAGGCAAGCGGGAGAGTGTCTCTCCTACTTCCAGTTTCTTCTTTCAGGGAAAGCATGGAACTCTTTTAAAGGGCTCACTCGATAAGGTCAGGCCTGCTTAGGAGAGTCTCCCTCTCGATTAACTCAACGTCAACTGATTAGGGACCTAAATTTCACCCATAAAGTCTCTCCACCCTTGTCATATTCTATCAGCGGGAAGCAAGCCACAGGCGCCACCTGTGCTCAGGGAGAGGGGACTGCACAATGACATGGACACCAAGGGAAGGGAACTATAGGGAACATCTTATCATTCTGCCTGCCACATTGGAATAATAACAGTATACACTTCTCTGGGTTGATTTTTTTTTTGAAATTTATTTGTGTAAAGAACTTAGTGCATAACACAATAAGTATTAAAGCATTATATTACTTTTTTTAGTTTGATAGTCATTTTTTGTGGAAGTCTCGAGCAGCCAAAATGGTGGTATTACTGGTGAAGAATAGGAGCTGACATGGAAGTGGATGGTTGTAAGAGAGCATCATGGTGTTCATCGTACTCTGTTGATAGCTTGATGGTCAGTGTGTTCTGTTAGCTTGTATGTAGGACTAATGGAATCAAGTGACACGTTTGCACAGGACCATTAGCACGCCCTTTAATGTCCCATGGTCTATCATATTTCAAACATGAAAATTTTTCCTACTGGATATTGAGATACTAAGTGAAAGCTGAGGTAGGTTATTACATGGGTTACTCTGTAGTCTCCACATTTATGTTCTCCTCATTGCTTTTACGCAGGATCCAGCAATCCTAAGGAAATAACTTCTGCTCATATGAATGGTCAAGAGTACTTCATTAACCAAAGAACATAGATTCAAAAAGATATGCCTGACGATCTCACCCTTTCCTCTAACATCCACATTCCACAGAAAAATCATCTATTCATCCACGTAAATGCTTCATTTAACTGGAATAGGATAAGCAAGCTATAGTAGAGTTAATTTTTGCTTTGAAAAAAAGAAAAGCTCTATTTCTTCCCTTGAAGTCTCAGACTGGAGTGAAGTGGAGGGAGAGGGAAGATGGGGGATGACATTCTGGTGTTACATGAATTTAGGGTAAATAAAATTATTTTCCTGAACGTGCTTGCAAACAAAACTATCACTATGTTCCTCCTCTTTATCCAGCTCTCCATTCAATCCCTAGAGAACTCAGAGGAAACCCGGGGTACACCAAAACACAGCCCCTATTATTTTTTAATAACACTCTCCAAAAGAACTTCACAGCTTTTTCTCATTAATTCTCAGAAAACCCCAAAGGAAAGAGGCAATTCTTAAAAACAAATTGCAGAGAGTCTAATAATTCCAAAATTTAATTAGATAGAAAATAATCTTTCTTTGTTTTAATAAATCATTGGCATTTTTAGCTTCATTTACAAAGTGTTTTATGGGAAGTTCAACAGTTCTCACTTAAATATGCAACACTAGAACAGCTCATTATGTGCGTCCTCTGGTATATAAGGAACTTGTGACCCTGACCCCCTCCTTGCATTTCCTCAGGCTTCCTTTCCTAAGATTACTGGGGGATACCTGGTTTGTACATACTGCCAAAGCAATTGATCAGTTTCACATTCCAGTCAAAAATGTTATTAATAAGTCCAGTTTTTAAACTGCAAAAGAGCTAAATATGTTGATTGAAGTGACAAAGAGAAACCATTTTGTTGATTGTCATTTTCTCCTTTCTCGCTGAATTTTGTGATTTCTTTAATGTTATCTCAGCTTTTTTAATCATTCCAGTTTTTTCATTACTTACTATACACTTAGAGTTTGGGTTTTATTTCTTGATTATATAATTTTAATGATCATTTTCTTGATTTGTTCCTGGATGTAGGGAAATATTTTAAAAGAAAAACTTAGTTTATACAAACATACATACATTCGCATACACATAGCCACATAATACTATGTTTATATTTGTGGGAGAGGACGGGTGTGTATATGTAACGCCTATATAGTATGTTTTCAGGTCTTTGAAGACCACTCTATCCCATAGTTACAACTTCTCATCTGTTCTCTTATGTGTAAAATTAGATACGCAGAGTCTCAGTTTTTCAGCTTAAAATGTTGATGTCATTGAAAAGCCTGTTCCAGGTGAGAATTCCAATTTGACGTTTGCTTGACAGGCAGTTACACACAAACCCTGTTAGTGTCTCTCCAAAATACTTAGAAAGTTACACACACACACACACACACACACACACACACACAATTTGAAAGCAGATCCCTACATTAACTAAGGCTGATCACCCACTCAATCACAGAATCATGGCAACATCACCACTAAATGTAAAATCAATGGAAATGCATTGGAAAATCCAATAAGTAGAACTTATGATATGGCACCAGTAAATCTATTGCTTTAAAATATTTTGAAAGACCCTGTCTGCTTCCCTCTTTTTTGAACTCTTGTTTAGATAAACCAAAAGAAAAGGCAGCCATCTTTTCACCTCACGGCTACACGTGGAAGGCTACCAGAACACTCTTCCCCTTTTTATACTTCCATCAGGCTTCTCTCCCTAGACCACTGACTGACAGAAATGCTTGAAAACAAAACAAAACAACAGTAAAACAAGGAGACCGAACTTGGTGGGGAGTAGATTGGAATTGGCACATTGCTTAATGAGAATCACAGTTCCTGTGGTGCAAGGTAGATTTGGAAGAAAGAGGAAAAGTTCCTAAATGCAGGGCATTCTGAGGATTGATGTTGCTCATATACTTCTTTCTTCCTTCCACCCTTGTGTATCATGGTTCCAGCAAACAAGGATAAGTGAAGGTCCCGTGTCATTTCAACACAGATGCCAAAGAAGAAAGCCTTTTGGACACAGAGAATTGGCTGAATCAGTGTTTCCCCAAGTCTGCCTGTTCTAAGTAACTCCCACGGCTATTAGATATTGCACAAAAGTAAACAAATAAAAGATGGGATCCTGTGCTCAAGTGACTGAAAAAGAAGTTTAATTTTAATAAGCAGTTTGCTTAACTCAAGTTTTCTCAGAATTTTTATTATGCCAATATTCATTGTAAGGAGGATCATGGAGTGGCAAACTACATAGCTGGCAGCGTTTATGTAAAAGTGTGCCATAAACTGCACCCCGCCCCAGGACACCTTGTGGGTCTAGTATTCCCCAAAGAGGATACAATTGTTAGAAACTACATATGTCAACCTACCCTTCATCTGTAAATCTGAGAACCTGTATGAATCAGACTCCTTATAAACAAGGATTTGTTGCAAGGATGAGTGAAATGAAACAAGCAACCTCTTGGTAAATGAGGCAGATTGGGGGAAAAAAACACTACTTTTTTCATGGCCTGTACAGTATTTCTTTTGGTAATCCACTCTCCTCTCGCAACTAATCAGCCAACTCTTTCCCAATAGACTAGTCAGCCCTCTCTATTCCCTGGTCTAAGTCCAAGAGGAGCCAGGGTGCGTAACTTGATTAATTATCATCCCTCCATACTGGGCTGGGTTCTTAGTTCCTTGCCAGTTCCTAGTTCTCTGACATCTAGGTGGGGTCACCTTTGGCACAAGGGTCTGCCCAATATCCATTTAGGGTTTATTTAGTCCTATTATATTTTCTTGACCTAGGTGCTATTGGAAAAGAAAATTGAGTAGGACTGAAACTCTGATGGACAATTCCATATTTATGAAATACAATTACAGAATTAAGGAGAAAAAATAACCATCATTAAGAAAATACAGAGGAGAAGCAAATCTGTGAGAATGACCTTCTGCAAGGAGCACAAGACAAGTGTAGAAAAATTGGGCGATCTCAATAGGATTCCAGAAGACATTACTTGTTGGTAATAGCAGAAATCCTTAAGAAGTGAAAATGTCGAAATGGGGGAAAAGCAGGATGAGATAAAAAGAGAGAGGGTGTCAAGGAATGAAAGAACACAATAACATAAATCAAATACACATTATACGGAGTAAAAAGCAGAATTAATGCTATAGAAATTTAAATATTTGATGTGAAAGTCAAAAGTACAAAGTGATGAGAACAGAAGAAAGGTGGTATTTACATGAGATGGAAAACATGGGCTCAAGCCCAAGCTCTCCCAATAGTTTGCACCACACCCTCTGGGATTCATGGAGAGTCACCAGCATCTTCCCTCTCTGCAATCCTTACGGAAATTTTTCCGGAGGGCAACACTTTACTTGAATCTCTCTTATATCGAGGCTGCATTTTATTTCGTATTCTATGTATCCCAGTGCACAGAGGTGAGCCACATTTTTCTTTGTTCCCCGTTGCCGTTTCCAAACCATTTTTAGTTTTGAACCTCTTTGAAAGTCATATTCTGCAACTCTCCCATTGCTACCCTCTCTTATGTGCCATCTACATATTTTGTGTATAAGATGATGTTTCCCTCTCCATTAATATTTCTGCAATTCTTGGTGGTATCAACACTCATTTGGATCATTTCTTTTGGCCTTTCATTTCTTTGATCTTCCAAGCTCCAGTGAACTTGTTTTTTTTTTTTAATCCCACATTGGTCAAGCACACAGTCATACCCTTGATTTTGTTATACCAACGACTACCCTACCTTCAAAATCACAGTAAGTATCCCTTTTTCTGATGACAACTTCTAATTCTTCTAGTTCGCCCAAGATATAATCTCCATGTCATCTGTCCTTCAAGAATGCTGAGAACTCCAAACCATGAACCCAACTACATTTTGAATATTAGCAATGCTCCTCATCTCATCTCATCACTCCACTCCATACTCTTCCTGAATTCCAGAACTTTTGTTTTTTCCCAAAGACTGGGAGCTGAACTAACGTCTGTTGCCAATCTTCTTTTTTTTTTTTCTCTTCTGTTTCTCCCCAAAGCCCCCCAGTACATAGTTGTATATTCTAGTTGTAGGTACTTCTGGTTGTGCTATCAGAACTCTTGATTTTCCATCCACCCAAACTTTTCCTGCCTCTAGTGTCCACTATGCATCCTTTGTACAAATAAATGACCAAGTAGCAATTTTTAAAATTTCTTTTCCTCAACCCCCACAGTCAATCCATCAGCAAGTCTTGTCAGTCCTACCTCCAAAATATTTCCCAAATCCATCCTCTGCTCTCTCTTGCCTATCATCACCCTGGTTCAGCTGCCATTACTTCTCACATGAGCTGTTGTATGCACCCCCTAACTAGATCTCCTGCTTCTGCTCTTGCCTCCTTACAATCGCTCATGACATAGTAACAAGGGTAAACATTTAGAAAATGTGGACTGAATCTTATCTTTCCACTCTGTAAAACCCTTCAATGGCTTTCCGCTTTAAACTCTTTCTCCAGGTTCCATTAGACCATATTCACTGAGCTCAAGATCTTCTGGCTTTCTTTCTTTTATTTCAACAGCCCACCACACCCCTCATGCCTCACAAATATTACCTTTTCAGAGAGGCTTTTTCTTATGGCTGTTTAAAAAAGATCATCCGCTCCTCTTCCCTCAGCACTTTCTATCAAATTACTCTGCCCCTCATTTTTTTATTGTCGATCACTTCCTGATAAAACAAATGTTTTATCCGTGAAAGCAAGAATCTTTCTGTCGTGCACACTGTGGCATCTCCAACAGAACAGCACCTGGTACAGAGTGACTGCTACTCAATAAGAAGCCAGAAAAATTAGAATATAAACTATAGGTAGATATACAATTGAAAAAAACTTTTCATAACTGAAAAATAATTTGAATGTTCAGATTTAAAGTTCAAATACATTAAGAAAAATCCTTGATATAATCAGAACAGATTTTTGAAAAGACTGCCAATAAAGAGTAAAGACAGGCTTTTATCAGACTTTTCAACTGCAAAAATAGGAGCCCATGAACAATGGAACTATAAAAAGGGATGAGTGCTATTTTAAGAAGTTTACAATCAGCTTAATTTTCTTTCATATGGAATGTCCTCTAGTATCAAAGACACTCTCAGATATGTTATGGCTTAGGAAGTTTACCACCAACTCTCTTTGGATTAAGATAAAATAAAATAATAAGAAAATAAAAACAAGGGATGAATAAAAATCCAGGAACCAAAAGTAAAAAGACATTTTTTTAACTCTAGGAGCTCAGTTGAACTCCATGTGCTTAGGTACATTTTATGGAATTACAAAATATGGCTCAGAGGGCTTGTATGGTTCTCTTCCACATGCCTTAGATTTCAAATGAAATATCTTGCCAACCATGATAACCAATTAAAAGAATGATTGTTTCTATGCAGTTCCAAACTTGTTGAAGTATTTTTGCCATTGCGACACTGTGCTGGGAGAGTTGCAAAGTAAAATTAGTCTCCCCCTCTCTCCCTCCTTTCACAGAAGAAGAGACTCATAGAGCTCTCTAATGGCAATTTTCACTACCTAAAAACTTAAGTAATAATTTTCATTATTTTTTAATGACCTCAAACAGTAAGTTGTTTTAATTTTATCTCAAGAAGACTAATAAATCACCCTGTGCCAGATGCTATCTATCATCAACAAGCCTTTCTTGATGTCACTTGCTATGTCATTGACTATGAATGCTCCTTCATTAACAATATTGAAGAGAAGATGATGTCAGCTATGTTAAATATATGCAAAGACAAAAAGACTACAAGGAAATTAGACAAAATATTAGCGTTCCTACTGAATGACAAAATTATGCATGATTTTCCTCTTTGCAAGTTTCTGAATTTTTATATTTTGTGGCTCTCATTGTGTTTGTGATCAGTTGGAAGTCCTTATCTGTAGTATAACATTATATAGACTATTTGATCATAATTAGGTAGAAAAATGCTTAGCGAGAGACGAGAGAGGAAAGAAATCACAGTGTTAATGGTAGTCATCTCTAGTTGGATAAAAAGAGGTGATTTTTTTCCCCTTTTAGTCTAATTTTTCTACTTTTTTTTTCGAAGTGAACATGTGCTAACTTTATAATAAGAATGAATAACTATGATTTTAAAATCCATGTATTCCCTGAGAAAGTTAACATATCAAGCTGCAATCAGCTGCTTTATATCCCAGAGGGAATGAAGAAGCTGAGTATGGGATTAATAAGGGTGGGGGTTGGGGGGGAAGGAGGGAGAAGACCAAAGGAGAGGGGGCATTAAGACACAGGACATTTTTGTAAAGGAGGGATGGGGCAGGCAAGAACTAGAATAAATATTTGAATATTTGCCATAATCCTATTCCCCAAAGATACTTTTCTTTGCATGCTTTTAAATACAATTGAGCTATTTACCCACTTTTAATTTTGCTTAAGGCTGACTTGACTTTGCTTATGTCCAAACAACATGAGCTGTAAGCTTGTCAGACTGATGTTTTTGACATTAGAGGTAGATTTTATAACAGTCAGTGAATTAATTTATTCATTCCCCAAGTATTTATCTAACATCTACTACTAGGCACTGGGGTACACCATTGAACAGATAGATGCAGATTTTAAATACTAGAGCGAGTGTGTGAGTGGAGGATGGAGAGTAAAAGGTAGACACATAATCAAGATAAGTTTAGGTATTTATAAATGCTATGAAGAAAATAAAAGACGTTAATATAATAGAGGCAAATGGAGGCATGGGAATTTGATATGAATCTAGGGGTTATCTACATAATACTCAAGTTAATTGCTTAACAAATATTGATTTACTGGGAATTTATGTTCAATACGCTGTGTTAAGTGAGATGAGGAATGATAAGACAAAGTGGCTGCTCCTTCAGGCCCCACGATCTAGCAGATTTACAGAGCACCTATTTTTTTAATTTAATTTTTATTGAGTTAATGATAAGTTGCAATCTTGTGAAATTTCAGTTGTACATTATTGTTTGTCAGTCGTGTTGTAGGTGCACCCCTTCACCCTTTGTGCCCACACCCCACCCCTCCTTTCCCCTGGTAGCTACTAATCTGTTCTCTTTGTCTGTGTGTTTAAATTCCTCATATGAGTGGAGTCATACAGAGATTGTCCTTCTCTATCTGACTTATTTCACTTAACATAATTCCCTGAAGGTCCATCCATGTTGTTGCAAATGGGACGATCTTTTCTTTTTTATAGCTGAGTAGTATTCCATTGTATATATATACCACATCTTCTTTATCCAATCATCAGTTAATGGGCATTTAGGTTGCTTCCACATCTTGGCTATTGTAAATAATGCTGCAATGAACATTGGGGTGCATGGGATTTTTGGAATTGCTGACTTCAAGCTCTTTGGATAGACACCCAGTAGTGGGATAGCTGGATCATATGGTAGTTCTATTTTTAACTTTATGAGGAATCTCCATACTGTTTTCCATAGTGGCTGCACCAGTTTGCATTCCCACAACCTCTCCAACATTTATTACTATTTGTTTTGGTTATTTTTGTCATTCTAATGGGTGTAAGGCAATATCTTAGTGTAGTTTTGATTTGCACTTCCCTGATGATCGGTGATGATGAACATCTTTTCATGTGCCTATTGGCCATCCATATATCTTCTTTAGAGAAATGTCTGCTCATGTCTCCTGCCCATTTTTTGATTGGGTTGTTTGATTTTTTGTTGTTGAGTGGTGTGAATTCTTTATATATTATGGATATTAACCCTTTGTCGGATGTATGACTTGCAAATATTTTTTCCCAGTTAGTGGGTTGTTTTTTTGTTTCAGTCCTGTTTTCCTTTGCCTTGAATAAGCTCTTTAGTCTGATGAAGTTCCACTTGTTTATTTTTTTCTATTGTTTCCCTTGTCTGAGGAGACATGGTGTCCGAAAAGATCCTTTTAATACTGATGTCAAAGAGTCTACTGCCTACATTTTCTTCTAGAAGCCTTATGGTTTCAGGTCTTACCTTTAGGTCTTTGACGGAGCACGTATTTTTTAATACTTTGATTCTTAAATTATGGTCTCCAGACCAGAAGCATCAGAATCACCTGTACTTGTGAGAAATAAAATTCCATGGGCTTCACCCTAGACCTACTGATACAGAAATTTTGGGGGTGGCCCAGCTGCCTGCGTTTTAACAGCCCTCCAGAGGATTCGATGCATGCTAAAGTTTGAGAAACACTGCCTTACTTCCTACTTAGCTGAGTTTGCTTATGACCAATTTTCTTACCCCAGCTAATAGGAAATTACTTATAATTTAAATATGTTTCCTTTTCTCCCTCTTATCTAGGACTTCTCAGAAAGTCATGGATCCTACCTATTTGCTCAAATAGTTTCAAAAAAGGATAGTCTCTTCTCTGAATCTGTGGGGAAGAGCACAGCTTCCTTTCACAGATAACTCTGGCAAGTGACTGATTCCCATGCTGCCTCAGAGGCCATGCAGGAGGGCGAGTGACCCCACTTAGTCTCAGCACACTGGCTGCTCGAAGAGAAAAGGGAGAGCTGGTTTTTAAAAAGCAGCTAACCAAGAGGAAATCAGGATTCTTTCTCTCCCTAAGAAAAAGCATGGCTCTTAATATGATGTAAATGAATTGATCTTAAGACAAACAGCTCATTCCTATAGCTTTTTAGCTCTTAGTGAATAGCTGTGGAAAGGAAAAAAGTAAGAGAATATAATTTTTATGACTACAAGTAATTATTCTAGGAAAATCACTAAAATGTTGACACAGCGAAGTCTAATATTCGATATTTATTATGTTGCACGTATCTTGCACTTCCTCTAAGGAGACTGCTACATGCTGTACACTGTTGTGACAAGAACAGGTGTGAGGGTGTTCATTTCCCTCTTCATTTGTGGAAATTCTCTTTGCAACACTTACATGTCAGCAGCGCTACCATCAATCCTCTAGATCATTAATGAAGTTAGGGTGCTATGGCATCTCCCCAACATCATGTCTTGCTATTTTAAGGAAAGAGAGGAAGAGGGAGGAAGGAAAGAGAGAATGGGAGGTCATTCTCTTAGGTACAGGGCCTCATGAAACTTATCTCAAAGCAAAATACTTTCCAGAGAAGAAAATAAGGACCAATATCAGTATTTTCTTCTTCTAGGTTTTTAGAACCCAAAGACATTTAAACTAAAAGCAAAAGTGCTACAAATAATGCAACTTTAGGAAATTCTACTTACCAGATATAATCACTTTTGCTGAATTTGCAAACCAAAGAGCCATTTGTCCCCCAGAATAATGCTTTAAAGTTTATTTATAAATTAAACTCAGCATCATGCTAGTTGCTTATTCTATTATTTTCAGCATCCATGTAATTCTAAGATGTTGTGTTTCATTCCAGTTTTGACTATTATACGTGCTGTGCTTCCAAGTGGTCTAGAAGAGGATACTTAGCCGAAATTATCTTCGTCTGTCCAACTGATGGGGCCGTCACGCACTTCTTATTACTCTTGGTGAGCTCTGTTCTTTCATGACCAAAACGTGTTTGTGTTGAAGCCAAACCAATTACACAATTTCAATCCCAAATTGTTCTGGGTTTCTGGTAAATTAGAGTGTAGAGAGTCTACGAGTTTTATTCATCCACTCACAGATGTAGGATGTACTGCTGATACTACAAGAAATCCAGCTTAACAAAATGCATTGTTATTCAGTCAAAAATAATATACAGACAGTGAAAGTCCTTTGACCTATATAGTACATGTAGTATATAAGACATTTTAATGCTTTTGGGGAACATATTTGTAAAAGAATGCAATAGTATACATAGCAATTTGGGGCAAATTAACAAGGATTATACTTTCACATTTTACAACATCTTGTGGAAATATCTTGATTCTTGGATAACGCCATCTAAAAATGGAACATTAGTGTAGAAAGCCCCAAATTGTAAAAGATAGAATTTCTATAGTAAATACAACAAAATATATTTAAAATAATAAGTATTATAAAAAATAAGGAAATATAATTACAGCTTGGGTGAGGAGATAATAATTTAAATAGCTCTCATCATGTAAAGAAAGCAGATAGAAAACTATCTTACAGCCAAGAAAGAGGGATACAGGAAAGCCACTGTAAACTCGGAAACATCGTGAACTCACGATTTTAGAGAGAAATCTTTTTTGCAGCTCTCTCACCAAAGCACCTTGAGACAATGTCATACTGGCTAGCAGAGGTATGACTAAGACAATCTTATGTGCATCCTAACACAGCTAAAAGAGAACAAGGAGAGAAGCTGACTCTACGTGTGGCTGCAGGGAAAACTCAAGATGGACCAGGACTGTCCTGGGAAAGAGCAAGAACCTATTCACAGGTTTCAAAGGTATTGTTGAAAGGGAAAAGGAGCCATATCAAACTTTCAGATGTTGAGCCTCAATGGGAAAAGTAATTATTATAATTAAATGGAACAAGTTGAATCTGTGAGAAGCCATAAATCCAAAAGGATACTCAAAATGGGAAAATAAATGCCATGCGTTACAGCAATTATTTACAATGCAAAAAACTGGTAACTCTAATAATTTATAACTAACAGTCCAGGTCAATAGAAAGGAGAAGACAATGAGTATGTAACACTGGCTGAGGAACATTTCTCAACACAGTTGTGGGAAAGAGAATCAGATTTGCAAGGCTATGGCTCAGTGGAATGTCTGGGCTCAGAGTCCCTCAGATACAGTAGGGAAGCTGTTATAAAACTGTGCCCAGCTTGAAGCACTCCTGCTAAGGGTTGGACAATGTAAGGAGTTCTGTATGCCAACTAAGAGTCAATCGATCATCCAGAACCTGCAACCTTAGCTTCAATGAGTCAATCATCTTTTATTTCTTCCAGGCGTAGAGGATGGCTGTACCTAAGGAAAACACAGAAATGTACTTGATGAAATTATTGGAACCCAAGCAGGCATAAGAAGCAGTTTAAGAATGAGCGTGTGCACGGAGAATGAGAATAAAAGAAAACTTAGAAAACAGTTCCACATGTGCTATATTGATAACTGTATAACTAGATTAAGGATGGGTTAATACCTTTTAAACTTTTTAAAATTTTAAAGTATGTTTTGTCTGCTTTTTAAAGTGACTAAAGCAATTAAATCTGTTATAGTATACTTAGTTTTAATTATATGTTTGGGAAATCCGATTAAATAAAGGGAAAATTTTGCCTTTTTCAACTTATGATATATTAATTTTCTAAGTATTTAAGCATTCAGAACAATATTATTGAATACATACAAAGTTTTAAAACACTGTTATTAAGTAAATTACAAATAGTTTTAAATCTCTCTCTCCATGCATAAGAGCTTATTGGGCATTAAAGTTAATAAGAACACCCCCTGAGCACTTGCGTGTGCTAGGTAGTGTTTCCAGTGCCTCAGCATGTTTTCTCTCTCAGTTTACCTTTATCACAGCACTATGAGATTTGTAGTGTTGTTTTTATAGTTGAGGAAACTCCAGCACCAAGAGATTAAGTAACTTGTTTTGGGTTCTAGGTCATACAAGCCCAGACAGGGTGCTCTTACTTGTTCCCAATCTTAACCAAGGCAAGCCTGGTCACACTTGCATGTCATAAATAGTGTTGAGTCACTGTTGGATTGAAGTGTGACTTCTCTGTAGAGCCGAATTTCTACACACCGAAACTTACTCCATCTACAGGAAGGTTGGGCATTTACATAAGTGACAAATGGGATGTAAGATGCTCTTACAATAAGACGCTCTCTTAGTGTCTCACACCTCTACTCTGCTGACAGTAAGGAAACGAGGCTCCATTTAAAATTCAAATCTTTGGAAGGAAGTCTTGTAAGAAAATGTGTTTGCCCAATCCTGTAATTCGTGTTTTTGAGTGACAGTAACAGTGTATGAAATAAACAACATTTGAGTTCAAAATCATTTAAACACGTTAAAAAATTGTTTTTACCTTCGTTCGAAATACCGAGAAATACAGAGACACAGGTAGTTCTGAATCATTTAATGTTCTTTCCGGAGTTCCGCTGTCTCCATTTAATTGTATCTTTACAATTGCAATCAAGGTGAAAAGGTTTATGCAATGAGTCAAGATTACAATTTTGGACAGGATCAGTTTCGCTCCGACTCTTAACGTCAGCCAAGAGCACAAGTTTCCATCTCACTGTCACAGTCCTATTGGTGCTTAAGGATCAGCTGCCGCAAAACTCACTTGTGACTGCAATA
The DNA here is from genome assembly GCF_041296265.1 of Equus caballus. Classification (NCBI taxonomy): domain Eukaryota; kingdom Metazoa; phylum Chordata; class Mammalia; order Perissodactyla; family Equidae; genus Equus; species Equus caballus. Next base: position 55,362,574 of record NC_091703.1, on the reverse strand, counting down.
ACGATGTAAAACTGGAAACATTTTTCAGTATTAGTTTCCTAAGTATCTGCTGCATGACAAAGCTATTCTGTTATCCTTCTAAACAGAAATACTCTATGAAAGATCAGTGCCACAGCTAAGTGGCTTTAGAATACAAGCCAGCTCTTGGACTAATGACTTCATAAACTGGTCACTTTGACAAGTATGTCCAAATTCCAGAATTAACCTGAAAGGTGTCCTAGGGTGAATGAGGAGAGCAGTGTCTCTATTTCTACTTTTATATTCTCGAATTGCCCTCCAGTCCCAGAGAAAAAGACGTCATCCTTCTTTTCAATGCAGTTCTCAACTTCTATTTCTGTTCCTTGATCTCATGCAGTATCTCTCTTGACTTTGTTTCCTCAATTTCTCCCTCTCTGCATTTTATTAACTTACATAAAGATAGTAACCCACTGTTGACAAAATGTTTTCACACACATGGACCCCTCATAACAATTCTAAAGGTAGAAATAATACTAGCCTCCTATATTCTAAATCAGGCTTGATTGTAGATTTCCTATCAGCCAAGCTCTGCAGAGACCAGAAATCAACAAAATGGAAATCCAGGTCTCTTCTTGCTCCCCATTACCATTTCTAACCCCTCTTCATGGCTCTTGTCTGGCAGAATCACTGTTGTCCCCTTTTTGTTGCTATCATCTACCAACCTTCTGCTCACATCACCAGAGCTTAGGGTCCACATACGTCCTGGAGTCACCCACTCTTCTTGTGGTCTCCTAATGGTCCTAGGTGATGTCAAACTCTATAATCAGGGCTTATTCGGCAGCCTACCTTTATCTCCAAGGAACTTCCTCTCAATCCATTTCCACAGTCACACCCTGGACCTTATCACAACTCAAATCCTCTCCACTCCTGAAATCTTTTACTCATGCATGCCTGTCTCTATCTACAGCCTCCCTTCTTTCTAAGCCATTCTACTAACAGCCATATCAGAGTCTGCAGTCTCTCATCTACACTATTTATTACAAATCTATCAATTTTGTTCTGGATTCACTTCCTTTCCTATTTAATCTTGACCCAAGATACGATCATTAAGCTGCATAAACCTCTTCTCTTTTGCACCATTTTCCACGCATCACACCAACTTTGTAAAATCCCAAACCCAGAGCAAGCAATGTCCCAGTTACTAAATTTTCTGCTACAGAAAGTCACCTAATAGGGAAGATTGAAATTCATGGTTTCCACCTCAATTGGATCTTGAAAGCCTCCTGGCAAAGCTCCTAGCATTACTAGGTGGCAACCACTCCATTCTCCTCAGCTGCTAATCCCAAATTCTGCATTTCTCAGAAAAACATTACTCAGCCAGATCCTCCCTCAACCTGAGCAAATCAACTTGCCTTATATTTAACCAAGAATATTTAAGTTGAAACAAAAAGCATTTTCTCCTCTACAAAATTATATATATGTATATATATATATGCCTATACTCCTTTTCACCTATAGATTTACCTTAGAAAACCTATGCTACTCCTGTGTGTTTCTCCTTTATCATGCTATTATCACACTCACAATACTTCTGAAACCTGATGTGTGGAGTTTTTCCCACACATCGTGCAATTCTATGACACCACCTGGCTGTTCTACAATTTAACTCAATTCTGACACTACCTACCTGGAGATAACATCAGATCCCACAGGCTAAGGGCTCAGTCTTACAACAACACTGCCCCCTCCCCACTGCAGATACTAATTGCAAGTCCAGGTTGTCACCTGTGCTTCTGACCCATCAGCTATAAATTGGAGGTTCCTATGACCCCAAATCAGGTTCAATTAATTTGCTAGAGTGGCTCACAGAACTGAGGGAAACAGTTTTCTTACTGTTTACCAGTTTATTATAAAAGGATGTGATAAAGGATACAGACGAGCATCCTGATGGAAGAGATGCGTAGGGCAAGGTATGTGGGAAGGGGCACAGAGCTTCTATGCCACTCTCCCTGCATCTCCACATGGTCATCAACCTGGAAGCTCCCCCAACATCCTTTTGGGGTTTTTTGGAGGCTTCATTACATAGGTGTGATTGATTATATTATTGGCCATTGGTGACTGATGCAACCTCCAGCCCCTCGCCTCTCCCCAGAGGTCAGAGAGTGGGACTGAAAGTTCCAACCCTCTCATTGGAAGGTTGGCTCCACTGGCAACCAGCCATCATCCTTAGGCAGGGTCCAAAAGTCACCTCATTAACATAACAACAGACATCTTTATACTGCTCTCATTGCTTAGGAAATTCCAAGGGTTTTAGGAGCTCTGTGTCAGAAACAGGGATGAAGATCAAATGTATATTTCTTATCATAAAAAACAATGTCACACTGACAAAAAATTGTGTGCAGGTAGTTTCTTGAGATGTGATCCCAGAGAGAGGGTGTGAGGAGCAGAGGAAAGAAACAGGAAATAAGGATGACCACAAGGATAGGTTTCTGAGTGGGCCAAACTGACAACCAGCTGTTTCTTGTTCATGTGCAGTCTTCTCAGAAGCTTTAGAAAATATGAGAATTCTCCATCCAGGGGACAAAAATCGAAAGTATTTATCAATCAACCCCATCCATAGTTGGGCAAATGTGGTCCCATGGGCATCAGTTCCCTAATAAACATTTCTAAATTTTCTCCAGAGTTTCACACTGAATGGTTAGTGGTCTACTTAGCATCTCATTGAATTTCCATAGGTATCTGAAACTCAACAGGCCAAAACCCAACTTGTCATCATGTACTCCACACTACTACACACACACACACACACACACACACACACACACTCCCACACATCCTTACTCCTGTTCTAGTCTCTCTATTAACATCTCCCTCAGTGCCTAAGCCAAAAAACCTGAAATCATCCCTGATTCCTCCTTTCCTGTTAAAATTTTAATCAATATTTCAGTTTCCCATTGAGCCTTACCTCCAGAATAGCTTTCAAATTAATTTCTCCCTTTGTATTCCTACTGCCACTGTCTTACTTCAGGTCCTCACCACTTTTCCTCTGATTACTCTAATTTCTGCATAAGCAGTTTTCCTGGCTTCTTCCTGATCACCCTTCCATTACTTCCAGTATGAGGTTTCCACTCCAGCAGTCAGGTCTAATCCCTGTCTTATAAATTTGCCTAATGCACTTAGTTACCTTCTCCACATAGTTATCTACAACGCTTTATAGTGACTGTCCATCCCTTTAAATAATCAAATTCTAATCCTTCTTCGAAGTCATGATCTCATTCTAACTCCCTCTTGAGGGCTTGTCTATTTGCATGAATGAGTTCTTCCTCCTCAGAAATTATTTAAGAGGTAAAGGTATCGTCTGTGTCACTCAGTTACTTTTATCAGATTCTTCACTTTACTGCTAATAGTTCCAGAATAGGCAGTTGGCAGTTTGTCTCTCTAGCCAGAATCTAAGCTTCTTGAGGACAGGAGTGGGGTGTCTTCTCTTTATTCCTTTCTGCACTTTATACATGTTAGTTGGTTAGTTCACTGAAGTTCAACAACAGGCTATAAACATAGGGGATGTTTCACGTGTACACAAGGGACATATTTTTGATATTAGCTGTGTCAACGTCACCCTTTAGACATATTTCCAGATTTTTGAAATTTACTAAGATGTGTAGGGATAAACAATTGTTACTTTTACTTGTGAGATTATGTTCCTAAAAAAATTTTTTTTCAACAAAATTACACAAAGAAACAGGTATAATTATGACGTTCCCCTCTGTACAGTCCAGGAAGTGTGCAGCTAATTCACTTCCTGATTTCAAGCCAACATTAGGGCCCTGCCCCATGGCAGAGTGGTTGTCCGTGTGCTCTGCGTCGGTGGCCCAGGGTTTCGCCAGTTTGGATCCTGGGTGTGGACCTGGCACATTCAACAGGCCATGCTGAGGCAGCATCCCACATAGCACAACCAGAGGCACCTACAACTAGAATATACAACTACATACTGGGTGGCAGGGGGGAGTTGGGGAGAAGAAAAAGAAGAAGAAAAAAAAGTTTGTCAACAGATATTAGCTCAGGTGCCAATCTTTAAAAAAATGAAATAACTTTATAATAAAATAAAATAAAGCCAACATTAGCGTCAACACCAGTAAAAAGCTTGTATGCACACATGCGCATACGCTCAATCAGAACTGGCTTGTCAACAGCAATTAGTTTTGAACTGTCTGTTTTATTCCAAGGGTATTCCTTTTGGCACTTCCTGCATCTGATCACGAATAAGCTTCAACTGAAGGAAGCTCTTCTAAATGTGGGGAGAAATACAGCAGTTGACTGCATTATCATTTTTCTCTCTCACCCTATCATGCTCCCAAATATGGCTCAAATATTTATTATGTGCTTCTTTCAGGGCACTAAAGGTTCATCTCACCAGGACATAAAAATGAAAAGATGATCTGAAGCAGTGAGGAATGTGCTGACAATTGGATACACTTGAATGTCAAATATTAATATTCTGAATAATTATCTCAGGTTATTTTAGGATATTTTGCCAGGTTGCACTTCTTTGGAGATATTTCCATGGGAATTATTTTTGTTTTAAAGCCATACAGGCCGCTCTGTGAAGTCCCTAAATCTAATAAACAACAAAAAACGAATGATTTGCATGGAACTTCACCCCTTTCAATCAGCTTTTATTTCCTTAGAGTTTCTAAAAAATGTTGCAAAATAAGTTGGGTATTAGTAATAGTTCAATACTGATATAGCGTCTACTCTGTGGTTGGCATTGTTCTAAGAACCCTTCATGTATTAACATAGTTAGTAGTCAATATTATGCTCCCTGAGTTACAAATGAAGAAACAGATCAAATAACACATCCAAGATCATAGTGCTATTTGTGTTGCCCCAATTTTATTTTTTCACGTATTTAATAAATATTTAGGAACACTTACCATGTATGAGTCACTATCTTTATGTATATTTTCCCTTGGCCCCGATTCTCTCAATTATTTTTTTCTTTTTCACTCATATTTTATGTATGTTGGAAGCCCTAAAAGCCTTGGAATGTAGTATATATATATATATATATGAGTACATATTTATATATATGTGGGCACAGACACATACATATGCATCCATTAAACAAAACACTCCCATGGCTGATTTTGAAATGCAGACAATGTATGTGTTTTATTTGCTATGTCTCCCCACCTTCCCCAAATGCTCCAGTCATTGTAATCTCAGCATCACTGCCGTGACATACTTGTGTATTTGCTTGTGGCGTTTCTGCAATGTCCTTCCTTCTCTATTCATTTGAATCCTATTCTATAAGTCCCATCTTCTTCATAAAATCTACTCAAATACTTCACTCCCCAATTTCTGTCTCCTCTAAAATCTTACACTTACATTATTACATAGTCACTGCAGAAGCCATGAGATGTACTTTTAAATCCTGTGGGGCACTTAACACTCTGTCTAGGACTTAACAATGAATACCAGTTGGTTGTTTGATTGATCAATAAGCACAATTGTCCTTTTATTTTCTTATATTTCCATTTCATAAAAATACAGCTTAAGAACATGTAAATTATGACTACCATACAGAGTAATCAGAGAGAAAAGAGCACGTCCTAGGTCAATGGTAAATAGGGTTAGTAAACCTTCATTCTTCTTTCAAGGACCTTGAATTAACTTATAATTATTTGTTAAAAGATATTCAGCCAAAATATACATGGAGTGGGTAAAATATCTTACTAATGTTATATAAATTATTTCTTCTACATATACACAAGACACTTAACAGGCTTTATAAATGTGGATTTTACTTTAAAAAAATATTTTCCCAAACTGCACCTTTACAGAGGATACGCTTAGCTCCTAGGTGAGTCATCTCTCCATGATGATTCATAGTCTTCTGTTTTACAGAGTCCCTTAAAATCAGAATCTTTTATAAGAACAATTCTGAGGGGGAATACATTTTTGTGCACTTCTCATCAATTGTAAATAGACTCAAAGTGGTTGTTGAGATATACGGGTTTGACCTCGTCCTTAGAGATGGGAGGATCAAGGGAAAACAGTACAAAACAAACTTTTGTGTGCTAATGGTCCTGCTATGTATTTACTGGCGTAACATGTGAACAGGTTCTGAAATGTCCCTTTATAGGAAAATACTCTAGAACCTATTTGAAAGGGAAGAGTTGAAGCTCTTTACATGAATTATCTAGCAATAACCAAATACTCCTGTATGCAGAATAGCGTCCGGAACATCTGCTTCTTTGTTTGTAATAGTGAACGGGACCATGTCACTTATGTCTCTATTCTAATCTCAAGCTAGGTGGTATAAACCAGGATTTGGTAAACTGAGGCCTGTGGGCTAAATTCCTTCCTCCCCACTTGTTTTTGTCAATACAGTTTTATTTTATTAGAACACAGACACGCTCATTCACTTTCATATTGTCTAAGCCTGCTTTCAGGACACAGCAGGGGGTTGAGCAGTTGCAACAGACACCATATGACCTACGACATCTAAAACTTTTACTATCTGCTCCTTTATCGAAAAGGTTTACCAAACTCTAGTCTAAGTATATTATGTGAAATTCTTAATCGCAGATTTACCTGGTGAATACGTGTCACCTATGTCCTTATCAATGGATCCGAAGAATCAATGAAAAGAACAGTGGGGCTGAAGATGCATGCTTGTGATGAGTTAGCCAGTGAGTCTTACCAAGCACATGTAGCTGCTGTTATAATTTCCAGTATTATTTTTATTGGTGAAAGTTATTGAGCATTTAGGATGTGACAAGCACTTTATATGTAGTATCTCATTTATTCCACACAAATAATCTTATGAGGTAGGTTCTGTTAAAATCTCAATTTTTGAAATGATGAAACTGAGGAGCAGAGAGCTTAAGTAACTTGCCCAAAGTTACACATGTAGGAATAGTCAGGACAGGAGTTGGCAACAGATCTATTCAACTCTACGACTCATGTTCTAAATCACTGTGTTCACTGCACAACCTCAGGGACCAGGGAGGGAACCAACGGAATATGGAAGATCCAGACTCTGCCTAACCCTGCAGCTTCTAAACGTTTGGCAGACAAAACATATACATCATAAACATCTCTACGGGGTTCATGGTAGACACTATTCTCAAAACTTTACACATATTATTCCATTTAATCTCCAAAACAATATTTTGATTTAAGCTGTATTTTTCCACCACTTTTCATAGAGGAGGAGCAGAAAGCTTAGGTCACCTGTTCAAGGCCACACAGTTAGAAAGCCACCACAGGTCTCTGCTTAATCACCCCACACAGTTCCAGACAACAGTCAACAAACAATAGCCATACCATTGAAGCTTTCAAACAATTTTTAAGTTCCTTACTCTCAAATATGATCAGCTATCCAGGAAATGTTGGACATTTAAGGAAATATTCTAACATGAAAACAAGTAAACATAAAGGAAGTACTCAAAGACATTGAAGAAAACGTTAAAGAAATATCTATAAATGTTATATTGGAAAAAACAAGAAAAGATGTTTTACCTATGAAACACAAATAAGACGCTAATTTTTAAAAGGAAGGACAGTCAAGGAAAAAGAAACAGGTTTTGGAAAATAAAAATATGAGAGGACAATAAATTCAATAGAAGTAGAGAAAATAAACAGCGATAATAAAAATAAGCAAATGATAAGAGAAAATGGTAATAATATGAAAAGGTATAAAAACTCAAATATCTTAGAAGTGCTAGAAATTGTCAAATAAATAATTTAAGGTCATTTTTCAGAACTGAAGAATATGAGGTTCCAAACTGAACAGGGTCCACTGGTGACCAGCACATTAAATGTAAAAAGACTCCTATCAACAAACACTATCATTAAAATGAACAAAACAGGCATAAAGAGAACTCAAACACTTCCAGAGAGAGAAAAAAAATAAAAGTTCGCTTGTCAGTACTTTATACTGGAAAGACTTATGACTTCTCAGCAACATGAGAAGCTTGAAGAAAATGGAGCAAGATATTTATTTTTCTGCATGAATTGTAAATTTCTGAGGACAGTGTTAAAGCTTTCCACTAGGATTTTCATATTGTCAGTTTCTTTTTGTGCATCTAAGAATTTTGCCTTGGCTATTTTGATCCTATTTTATTTGCTGTATAAAGTTTTAGCTGTCGTTTCTTCATGGTTTATTGTATCTTCTTTCCAGTATGTTCTCTTTTTGTGTCTTTTAATCATTGCATATTGAATTTCACTTTAATATTAGCAAGGTCACCTCTATTCTGCATTTTTGTACATTTATCTTTTAGAGCTTTTGCCACCTCAGGATTTTCAACAGTCTGGTTATTTCATTTTAGAAATATGTTTTATGAATACTGAAGACGTTTAAACATATTTGACCATATATTTCTCTATTAATGTCAAAAATTAAAGTGTCCATGATCTTTCACACTGTTCCTAACTCAGCATGAAAATGATGAAAATGTTAATTTTAAATTTCCTAATGAAGTGTTCCCATTACTGTCTATTAAAAAAATAAGCATCCTTTGAAAATTTTTCAGCAGGTGAGAAAAAGATCCCATTATTGTTTTAGAGTAATGATTCTGGAATTAATGAGAACACATTGTTTGGGAATCGTATTTGGAGGGTGTGGCAATTCTGGCTAAGGAGCTATTGTAATAGTTTAAAGGAGAGATGCTAATTGCTTCATCCAAGGCAGTTAGAGCAGGGGATTGAGAAATGATCAACTGGATAAGAGGCCCAGGGAAGTAGAGGTGGGAGCCTGTCCAAGATGTTGGGGTTTCGATTTGGGGTAACTGGGGGATGTTAGTGGCACTTATTGTCACAGGAAGTGAAAGAGAAAGAGAAGGGTTTTCCATATGTTGGTTTGAAGCATCTCAAGAACCAGAACTCCACCTTAGGGTTTCAAATAGATGCTAGTAAAATAATGAGTCCGTCTTAAAGTAAAACTTTCCCCTAGTCCTGCCTTGACCTAGTACCTGGATTTTGTACTTAGACTTTTATCTGACTGCTCCCATTACTAAGTACCCATCTGTGAACCGGTTCCTCTCAGATTTTTCCCTAATTCCAAGGACTAAGATGCTTCCTCTCATCCCCACAGTTCATTGAGAAGTGTATGCTACCTATTAATCCCCTAATCCCAACTCCTCATTTCTATGGATCGCTTATCTCCTGTCCAATATCGGTTAAGATTCTTGGATACAGACAACAGAAACCAACTCTGGCTAACTTATTCAGTAAAGTAATGATAACAGGTACCACAAAGACCCAATAGACAAGCTAGAAACCCAGCCTTAGACAAGTGTTAAGGCCCCAAGGGAGGCTAGGCAGTGAGAACCACAACCCAAGGCTCAGGAAATGGTTAATTAAGACTCAGCTTCTGGTACAGCCACCATGATGCTGCAGGACTTGTGGCCACCAAAGCAGAGACTTGAAACCACCACTCCAGATATTTGATGCCACTACGGCTATTGTTAATAATATCTAAACTGATTGGCATCTTTCATGCCCGGTTCAAACTCTCTATCAGGAGTGTTCTCTGACTGTACTTAGGTCACCTGCTCATGTCTTTGATGTCAGATATGGAAACAGATCCTATCACTCCTCTTTGGCTTCCCTAGTAAGGGGATGGCATTGCATCCCCCCAAATTATTCAACGAACATTTATTGAGTATATACGGTGTGCCAGTTCTAGGCACTTGTGTACAGTAGTGAACAAAATAAGCAAAATTCCTTGCCTTCATAGACTTGTAGGGTAAGGGTGCAAAAAAGTTTCTGGCCTGCCTTTGCCTGAAGCTTTTTCCCTCTGTTATGAATTAGTTTTGCAAAGATCCAAACTCTAGACAAATGATTGATTGATTTTGTGAAATTTATGTTTCCTTAAGAATTTAGGTCAGCTGCAGGGTTGAAGATACTATCTAATAATAGATATATCCTAAAAGTTTGCAAAGTCTGAACGGCGGCTAAACCTCCATTTAATCCTTAGCTCCCAGGAAGAGATGCTTATCCTTAAAGCAATGCCAATGCAAGGGGAGGTTACATCCCTATCTTTAGGGGCATCATTCTTGTCTTTGGGACATAGCAAATATTTAAAGCAGACATACAATGCATGTTCCACAAGCCACATCAGGCCCTTTTGGAAAAACAAGATCAAGGCAGGCTGAATTAGTTTTAACCCAAATGGCTTCCTCATATACTCCAATATATCCTATTGCTTGTCATTTATTTATCAGCAGGTTGGCAGGGGAAAGGTTTACAAATTTCTGTAAGTTTTATGTGACACAGGAGCCCTCGTAAGGAAATGGAAAGAAAGAAGACCCAAAGAAATGGTGAAGTCTAAATACTTTTATACTAGGTTGAACAAAGAGAGGCAGTTGTGGAAAAGTAACTAAAGCATACAAGATATAATTCTGATGCATTGGGATGGATACATTGGAGTTGAAGGAGACAGGAAGCAGGGACAAGTGTTAGAAACCATTGTTCTGGTGAGAAATTATGGGGAATGGAATAGACTAGTGGCAGTGAAAACAGAGAGAGGAGGAAATGAGAGAATCTAAGAGGATATTAACCTTTCTAGCTTTCTCAGCCTTAAATTTCCCATCTCTGCTGATAAGGCTGTCTCTCTTTCCCCTGGTACAGGCTGGGTTCCTTCCATATGGGAAATTTAATTCCTCCTTTCAGGGGACAAGGAGGGTCAGAGTGGCCTTCTTGCACTGGCTGTTTCTTAAGTAACTTTAATTCAAAATAATCAGTATGCCAAAGAGGCTTATTTTGGGGTGGCATGCCCTGAACCCAACCACTACCAAATCTTAAAAAGGAGAAAACAAGTGTTTCCCGGGTCTAGATGTCAAAGTGACAGCAGGGGCTCAAACTGTGACTCAACCACGTCGCTGGAGAAAATATGAGTTTCCTAGGAAACCAGCACGAACCAGAGCTGTAGGACTCTTTAACTGCTGAACAAATTTCTATGCAACTCACTGACTTCCACCTTGTGGTAAAATATTACTTTGAAAACCTTTACAAGCTAATAATAAATAAAATGCAACACTAATTCGTTGATTTACTCAACAAATAATTACAGAGAGCCAACTATGGGCTGGGAACTTTTCGGCTAGCTGAGTGTACAGCATTAAAAAGATTGACCAAGTCCTTGCTTCTCTGGAGCTGACAGTCTTATGGGAGAGCAGTCATTAAAGGAAAAACAAAATATATAGGCTATAATATCATATATTTAGGTCTGTGGGTGAAAAAAATAAAGCAGACTTCAAGGATGATGAGCCCTGAGTTGGGAGTGCCACATTAATTGGGGAGACACTGAAGGTGGCTCAGAGGAGACGAAAGTGGAGCAGAGACTCCTCCAACAAAGAAGTGAGGGAGCAAGCCAAGTGCATATCTAAGGAGGACAGGGAGTAGGGCATGTGAGAGCTCCATGGCACCACATGTTTGGTGGGTGTGATACTGAGGTATTGAGAGCCAGCCGGTGTAGCTTTATCAGAGAGAGTGAGCAGGAGGGAGGCAGAAGATTCAGCTGGAAAAGTAACAGGGCCAGACCATTCAGGGCTGTGTAGGCCACTGGAAGGACCTAGGATTTATTCTAAGTGAGATGGAAAATAAGACGGGAGTGTCAGCAGCTGAGTAAACAATCTGATTTTATTTTTAAAGGGACCACCCTGACAGCTCTGTGCAGGGATGTGAAAGATTTCTGAAGATGTAAGAATATGATAAATAGTGTATAATATCGCTTATATGAGGAATCTAAGAAAGCCAAACTCAACGAAATGGAGAGTAGAGTGGTGGTTACAAGGGGCTGGGAAAGGGGGAATTGGGAAGATGTGGGTCAAAGCATGCGAACTTGCCGTTAGAAGATGAATAGCTTCTGGAGATCTGACGCACAGCATTGTGATTATAGTCAACAAAACGGGGTTATATACTTCAGAGTGGCTAAGAGACTAGCTCTTAAATGCTCTCACCACAAAAAAACTAAAAAGATAATTATATGACATGACAGAGGTATTAGCTAACACTATGGTGGTAATCACATTGCAGTACATAAATGGATCAGATCAACACACTGTACACCTTAAAGCTACACAATGGTATGTGTGAATTATGTCTCAATTTTTAATAAGATGTAAGAATATGCCCATAGAACAATATTATTATTTGCATTTGAGTGAGTTACCTTGTTTTCTCTTATTTAATTAATTTTGTTGGTCTTCCCTTTTACGGATATTTGACAGGGGGGATCCTAAAGCTTGCAAGATATTCTATCCATGCCGACAATAAAGTGTTTTGTTTTTTTTTTTTTCAAATTGCCACTGATGTAATCATTTTCTACCCTCCCAAAATCCTTGCATTCAAACTCTAGATCTTATCAGATTTTAAGTAAGCATAGCAGAAAAAAATAATCAAAAAGTTCTGTTGTGTGAGAAATGTATCTCCAAATACTATATATCTCATAAATTTGGATGGCAATAGGGAGCATTTTCTTTGCATTCAACTAAAGAAAGAGTCATCAGAAATATTAATGAGGGGAGATCTCGTCAAGATGGCGCTGTGAGCAGACGTTGAACTCGCCTCCTCCCACGAACACAACCAGGTTACAACAATTTTGGGAGGAATCACCCTGGATTGAAAACTGAAAACTGGATAAAAAGAACCCCCACGACAAGGGACAGTCCTGACGAAAGCAGAAGAGGCAGTAACTCCGGCCAGAGAGGAAAAAAGCCACCTTTGGGAGCAGCGGAGCTTCTCAGCTGGCCAGGCGGGAGCCAACCTAAGGTACGAGCCCTCCCTGGAGGAGTGAGGTCCGGAGCAGGGGCAATACTGCTATAACCATCCTTCGGACTCAGCCAAACTGAGGGGGGGGGGGGGGTCTTACTGTCTGGCTTTGCTGGCTATTAACTGCAGCGAGGACACCCCAGAAAACCTATCGGCCAAAAGCCTAAAAGATCCAGGTCTTAAAGGGCCCACGCACAAACTCACTCATTGCAGCAACCTAAAATCATCAGAGAGAAGGCTGACTGTTCTTTGGTGAAACAAGACTCACCTGGTGGGCTCTGGGGGCATCTAGGTGAGAGGAGGATCCTCTCCGGAGACTGAGACATTGGTGGGGGCCGTTGCTCTGAGCTGGTCCAGGCATGCTGATAGGGACACGGTGGGGGCCTTTGAGGTGCATCCCTTGGGCTGTTAGCCCAGGGGTCTGCCACACCCACTAGAGCACACCCACTAGAGCACAGATTTAATCCAGTTCAGCCAGGGCAGGAAACCCGCCCTAAGGACTGGCCCCACCTAACAGCAAGCCCTCAGGCTACTTTTCAGCCTGCATTGACTGAGTGCCTTGATCCTCTACAGGCAGGCAAGTGTGTCTGCCTCTTGGGGCAGGGCTTGTGTGAGGACCAGATGAACTGTGGGGGGCATTGGGTCAGAGGTGGGGGCCTCTGCAGCGTGGCGTGGTGGTACACTCGAGGGGGTTGAGAAGTGTGCACGGACCAGGACTGTGTTGATAGTGTATGTGGTCCAGAGGGGGGTGAGGCTTATCAGCGGCAGAAGACTTGTGCTTCACAAATAGCCATAAAAAGGATCAGCCCCACCTTCCAAAGCCTGAAACAACTGAGTGCCTCTATGCCAAGGGCTAGCCCCACTCAGCTGCACTCCTCTAAGAGAACTGAAAACAGCCCTGTTGGCCTCAGGCCTATCACAACTGTACACCCCTGAGCCTAGCAACCAGCTACACTGGGTACCAACCCAATTAAGAGGACAATTGCAATAAGAGTGTGCTAATAGACTTTGTAACCAATAGTGCTGAGGCCCCTCCAAACCAGATTTACAAACAGCTGGCCAGGGAAGGAAAGATCAGACTCCCTGGGTACCTGCAGTGGGAGCAACCCTGCCACAGCAGAAGAACACGAGTAGCCCACAAAGGGGTCACTCCTGGTTCTTATGGTCTGGTGACGAGAGGGAAGCACACTGTTGGGCCTCATAAGGCATCTCATACATAAGGCCACTTCTCCAAGATCAGGAGACGCGGCCAAATCACCTAGTACAAAGAAAATAGCACAGAGGAAGAGGCATAATGAGGAGGCAAAGGAATACTTTCCAAGCAAGGGAACACTACAAAACACCAGAAAAAGAACTAAGTGAAACAGAAACTAGTGACCTCCTTGACAAAGAATTTAAACAAAATATAATGAGGATGCTCACAGATGTGCGGAGAAGAATGGATGAACACACTGAGCACATCAGCAAAGAACTGGAAGATATAAAAAAGAACCAATCAGAAATGAAGAATACAATATTCGAAATGAGAAATTCACTAGAGGGACTCAATAGCAGAGTAGAGGAAGCAGAAGAACGGATCAGCGAGCTAGACGAAAGATTAGAGGAAATCACCCAAGCAGAACAGAAACGAGAAAAAAGAATTAGACAGAATGAGAACAGTGTAAGGGAACTCTGGGACAATATCAAGCATGCTAACATTCGGATTATAGGGGTCCCAGCAGGAGAAGAGAGAGATAAAGGGGCAGAAAATGTATTTGTTGACATAATAGAGGAAAATTTTCCTCACCTGAGGAAGGAAACAGACATCCAAGTTCAGGAAGTACAGAGAGCTCCAAACAAGAGAAGCCCAAAGAGGCCCACACCAAGACATATTATAATCAAAATGTCTAAAATTAAAGACAAAGAGAGAATCCTAAAAGCAGCAAGAGAAAGGCCACAAGTGACATATAAAGGGAAGCCCAACAGGCTGTCAGCAGACTTCTCACTCGAGACCCTACAGGTGAGAAGAGAATGGCACAACATATTTGAAGTGCTAAAAGGAAAAAACCTAACACCAAGAATACTCTATCCTTCAAGTCTGTCATTCAGAATGGAAAGAGAGATAAAGAGCTTCCCAGACAAGCAAAAATTAAAGGAGTTTATCACCAAGAAACCAGTTCTACAAGAAATGCTGAAGGGACTTACTTAAGTGGGAAAGCAATGACCACAAATAGAGATAAAAGAAAAAAAATAATAAAAAAAACCCCAAAACAACAACAAGAAAAAACAGGCAATAAAATCACTTGTAAGGTAAAAGTATAGTAAAGGCAGCAGATCAACTACCTGTGAAGATAATATGAAAGTTAAAAGACAAATGTACTAAAATTACCTATTTCAATGATAAGAGGGTAATGGATAGACATACACTAAACAAAAGACTATATATGATGTGAAAAACATATATGTGGGAGGCGGGGAGTGAAAAAGTAGAACTTTTAGAAAGAGGTCAAGCTAAAGAGTCTATCTACTCAATATAGACTGTTATATGCATAGTATATTAAATAGGATCCTCATGGTAACCACAAACCAGAAACCTATAACAAGCAGGAAAAAAAGTAAGACAAAAAAATCAAACATATTACTAAAGATAGCCATCAAACCGCAAGTGAAGAGAGCAAGAGAAAAAGAAAGGAACTGAGAAGAACTACTAAAACACCCAAAAAAAGGAAAAAGTGACAAAATGGCAATAAATACATATTTATCAATAGCTACTTTAAATGTCAATGGACTAAATGCTCCAATCAAATGCCATAGGGTGGCCAACTGGATAAAAAAACAAGATCCACGTATATGCTGCATACAAGAGACACACTTCAGACCTACAGACACTCACAAACTGAAAGTGAAAGGATGGAAAAAGATATTCCATGCAAATGGCAAAGAAAAGAAAGTGGGGGGTGGGTAGCAATACTTATATCAGACAAAATAGACTTTAAATCAAAAACTGGAATAAGAGACAAAGACGGGCACTACATAACGATAAAGGGAACAATCCAACAAGAAAATATAACACTTGTAAATATCTACGCACCCAACATAGGAGCACCTAAATATATAAAGCAATTATTAACAGACATAAGAGGAGAAATAGACAGTAACACAATAATAGTAGGGGACTTTAATACTCCACTTACACGAATGGATAGATCATCCAAACAGAAGATCAATAAGGAAACACTCGCCTTAAAGGACACATTAGACCAGATGGACTTAGTAGATATGTACAGAACATTCCATCCAAAAAACACAGAGTACACATTCTTTTCAAATGCCCATGGAACATTCTCCAGGAGTGATCACATATTAGGCCACAAAACAAGTCTCAATAAATTTAAGAAGATCGAAATAATACCGTGCATCTTTTCTGACCACAAAGGTATGAAACTGGAAATCAACTACAGAAAGAAAACCAGAAAAGCCACAAAAATGTGGAGATTGAACAAAATGCTACTGAACAATGATTGGGTCAATGAAAAAATCAAAGAAGAAATCAAAAAATTCCTGGAGACAAATGAAAATGAAAACATGACATGCCAAAATCTGTGGGATACAGCAAAAGCAGTTCTACGAGGAAAGTTTATAGCAATTCAGGCCTACCTCAACAAAGAAGAAAAATCCCAAATAGGCAATCTAAAAGTGCACCTAAAGGTACTGGAAAAAGAACAACAAACAAAGCCCAAAATCAGCAGAAGGAAGGAAATAATAAAAATCAGAGCAGAAATAAATGAAATAGAGACTAAAAAAACAATAGAAAAAATTAATGAAACCAAGAGCTGGTTCTTCGAAAAGATAAACAAAATTGACAAACCCTTAGCTAGACTCACCAAGAAAAAAAGAGAGAAGGCTCAAATAAATAAAATCAGAAATGAAAGAGGAGAGATTACAACGGACACCTCAGAAATACAAAAGATAATAAGAGAATACTATGAAAAGCTATACGCCAACAAATTGGATAATCTAGAAGAAATGGATAAATTCTTAGAACCATATAACCTTCCAAAACTGGACCAAGAAGATATAGAAAATTTGAATAGACCGATCACCAGTAAGGAGATCGAAACAGCAATTAAAAACCTCCCAAAAAATAAAAGTCCAGGACCAGATGGCTTCCCTGGTGAATTCTACCAAACATTCAAAGAAGATTTAATACCTATCCTTCTCAAACTCTTCCAAAAATTTGAAGAGGAGGGGAGGCTTCCTAACTCCTTCTACAAAGCCAACATTATCCTGATACCAAAACCAGACAAGGACAACACAAAAAAAGAAAATTACAGGCCAATATTACTGATGAACATCGATGCAAAAATCCCCAACAAAATTCTAGCAAATCGAATACAGCAATACACTAAAAAGATCATACATCATGATCAAGTGGGTTTCATTCCGGGGATGCAGGGATGGTTCAACATCCGCAAATCTATCAACGCGATACACCACATTAACAAAATGAAGAGTAAAAGTCACATGATCATATCAATAGATGCAGAGAAAGCATTTGACAAGATACAGCATCGATTTATGATAAAATCTCTAAATAAAATGGGTATAGAAGGAGAATACCTCAACATAATAAAGGCCATATATGACAAACCCACAGCAAATATCATTGTCAATGGAGAAAAACTGAAAGCTATCCCTCTAAGAACAGAAACCAGGCAAGGATGCCCACTGTCACCACTCTTATTTAACATAGTATTGGAAGTCCTAGCCAGACCAACCAGGCAAGAAAAAGAAATAAAAGGGATCCACATTGGAAAAGAAGAAGTGAAACTGTCACGCTTTGCAGACAACATGATTTTATATCTAGAAAACCCTAAAGAGTCCACTAAAAAACTTTTAGAAATAATAAAGGAATACAGTCACGTTGTGGGATATAAAATCAATGTATAAAAATCAGTTGCATTTCTATACACTAACAACAAAGTAGCAGAATGAGAAATTAAGAATACAATCCCATTTACAATTGCAACAAAAAGAATAAAATACCTAGGAATAAACTTAACCAAAGAGGTGAAAGATCTGTACACTGAAAACTATACAACATTGTTGAAAGAAATTGAAAAAGACACAAAGAAATGGAAAGATATTCCATGCTCTTGGATTGGAAGAATTAACATTGTTAAAATGTCCATACCTCCTAAAGCAATCTATAGATTCAACGAAATCCCTATCAAAGTTCCAACAACATTTTTTACAGAAATAGAACAAAGAATCCTAAAATTTATATGGAACAACAAAAGACCCTGAATAGCCAAAGGATTCCTGAGAAAAAAGAACAAAGCTGGAGGTATCACACTCCCCGATTTCAAATTATACTACAAAGCCATAGTAACCAAAACAGCATGGTACTGGAACAAAAACAGACACAGAGATCAATGGAACAAAAGTGAGAGGCCAGAAGTAAACCCACACGTTTATGGACAGCTAATATTCGACGAGGGAGCCAAGAGCATACGATGGAGAAAGGAGAGTCTCTTCAATAAACGGTGTTGGGAAAACTGGACAGCCACATGCAAAAGAATGAAAGTAGACCATTCCCTTACACCATGCACAAAAATCAACTCAAAATGGATTAAAGACTTGAATGTAAGACCCAAAACCATGAGACTTCTAGAAGAAAACATAGGCAGTACGTGCTATGACATTGGTCTGAGCAGCATATTTTCAAGTCCCATGTCTGACTGGGCAAGGGAAACAAAAGAAAAAATGAACAAATGGGACTACATCAAACTAAAAACCTTCTGCACAGCAAAGGAAACCATAAACAAAACGAAAAGACAACCTAACAATTAGGAGAAGATATTTGCAAACCACATATCAGATAAGGGGTTAATATCCAAAATATACAAAGAACTCATACAGTTCAACAACAAAAAAACCAACAACCCAATTAGAAAATGGGCAAAAGATCTGAACAGAGATTTCTCCAAAGAAGATATACAGATGGCCAACAGGCATATGAAAAGATGCTCAACATCATTAGCTATCAGGGAAATGCAAATCAAAGCTACAATGAGGTATCACCTCACTCCGGTCAGAATGGCTATAATTAACAAGACAGGAAACAACAAATGTTGGAGAGGATGTGGAGAGAAGGGAACCCTTGTTCACTGCTGGTGGCAGTGCAAACTGGAACAGCCACTATGGAAAGCAGTTTGGAGTATCCTCAGAAAATTAAGGATAGATCTACCATATGATCCAGCTATTTCACTGCTTGGTATTTAACCAAAGAACTTGAAAACACAAAGGCATAAAGATACTTGCACCCCTATGTTCATTGCGGCATTATACACAATAGCCAAGACTTGGAAGCAACCTAGGTGCCCACCAAGGCGCGAGTGGATAAAGAAGATGTGGTATTTGTACATGATGGACTACTACTCAGCCATAAGAAATGACGAAATCTGGCCATTTGTGACAACATGGATGGACCTTGAGGGTATTATGCTGAATGAAATAAGTCAGAGGGAGAAAGTCAAATACCATATGATCTCACTCATAAGTAGAAGATAAAAACGACAAAAACAAACAAACACATAGCATTGGAGATTGGACTCATGGTTATCAACGGGGAAGGGGGCAGGGGGGAGGGCAAAAGGGGTGATTAGGGTCACATGTGAGGGGATGCACTATAATTAGTGTTCGGGTGGTGAACATGATATAATGTATACAGAATTCAAATATGTACATCCAAAAAAAAATTAAATAAATAAATAAATAAACATGATCATAAACACAAACTTGAAAAAAAAAGAAATATTAATGACTTGTGGTCTAGGAGAGAAAGAATGAAGGATCAAGAGGTAAAGAGGATATATATTTTTTAATTTGTTATTTTTTTAATTGCAGTAACATTGGATTATAAATATATAGCTTTCAGATGTACATCGTAATATATTTTGAATTCTGTGTAGATTGCATCATGTTCACCACCCAAAAACTATTTATCGTCCATCCCCTCACATGTGAGCCTCATCACCCCTTTTGCCCTGAGGATGTATTTTTTAAAACCTTCCCCCATCCTCTATTAGCATCCTTGGGAGGGACCCTCTGTGTTTTGCGTGGGATCCTCTCTTCTCCCATCAGTTCATCAGGTGGGATTCTTCCTAGCTCAGCTCCCAGGATGGACTCTCAAGCCTGACTCAATAGCATTAATGAGTCCTTGGCGTTCTGCTACCCACAGTGGCCACAGTGATTGGTTCAGAGGTGGGCACGTGACCCCAGTCAGGCCAGTCCAAGAAGGCCTCAGCTATTTGGGGAAGCTGAGAGAAAGAATGCTCTCCCTTTCCACTGGACATGGAAGTTTGAGTTTGTATAACTAGACTTACCGCAATAAGGCAGAGTCTCTTTGAGCAAAGAACCAACCCAGAAGAAGGCGAACTTGAAAGACTGAAAGAGAGAAACCAGACCTTGTTGTTATTACTTGCAACTTTGCCTTAAGTTACACCTAAAGCCAGTCTTCCTCTCAATTTCTCCCTTTGTGTGAGGCATACAACTAATTTTCTTTAAGCTAGATAGGGTGGTTTTCTGTCATGTGAAACTAAAAATGTGGTAATGGATATACATTTTCAAATAATCTTGAAATGTATATGAATACTAAATTCAATAATATATAACACTATATATTAGAATTTTGTAACCCTAAGACCTGGACTTACAGTGGAGTGCTGGGAGGTGAGCTGAACACAGGTGGAATAGGATAGATATGGGCTTTGGGGCCCAGATCCAAGGGGGAACCTGAATGTCAGAGCCAAGTAGACAGCCCAACAGAAGCCTCGAGTCACGGAGGCCAGGTAGTAAGTCAGAATACAGGAAAGAGGCAAAAGACCACGAAGACCTCCACCCAGAGGCGAAGGTTTAAAACTGGTATTAAAAAGGCCAGACTTGAAAGGGGTACCTGATGATTGCGGGATTAGCTGCTTTGCTTTTTATAGGCCACCTTTGGAGTCAGCATAGGTGAAAAGGGAATTACTGAAGGCACTGAATAGACATGAATATGCTTGACAAAATAAAATATTCAGTTATGTATCCAGGCCAAGAAAAATATTCAGAATTCAGAAGACCTTCAAATCCCCAAAGCAATATTACTTTGAAAGGAGGAATATCTTCATGCAGAAAAATACTCCCTATTGATGAAATGGTAATTCTCTATGACCTGCAACGCACTCACTGAAAGCAATCAAAGTACAAGATGAAAGTTGTATTTCTCTGCTTCTCCCCACCTACCCATTCTCACCCTAATATGGAACGTGTTTGGCATTGACTCCTACACAATGAAAAATAAAGGCAAGACCTAAACTTACTATAAATGTATGTGAGATTAGGAAAGAGGTGAATAATTTAAAGGTATTGCTACATTGAGAGAACCTGGAGAATCCCCACTTGCCCCACAGCTACAAGGCAAAGCTAGACTCAGACAAAACCGTGAGATGAAAGTGCTTACCCAAGTGGTCCTCAAAGTGCATCTCAGACCAGCAGCATCATCACCATCTGGGAACTTGTTAGGCGGACCTACTGAATCAGAAACACCGGGGAGGGGGCTCAGCATGCTGTAGTTTAATAAGCCCCCCAGGTGATTCTGATTTTCACTCAAGCTTTTGACCAGCTGCCTCACCCCAGCCTCCTCTCAGCTGGAGCCATCTATGCCTTCCCTCTGACAAGTCAGCCATAACTGCTTTCTGAGCACGTACTGACCACGGAAGAGAAGATGAGAGAAAAGTTTCTGGCTGTTATGGCAAATTTCCTCAACACCTATAAATGAAAACAGTGAAACATTAACAAATAAAAAAAGAAAAAGATGGATGGGGTCTTACTAAGGGAAGAAAAAATTTTTTTCCATGGGTATATTTTTTCTTCATGAAAACCGAGTACTACTGATTGCCAATCACAAAAACATTTGGCAATGTGGTTGCCACATAGATGTCTACATTGTGCAAAGGTTCAAATGTGCATTTGTTAATGTTTTTTATTTGTTCTTAATTTTAGGCAGAAATATATTTGAAGCACGTGTTAGTGATTTACACTAACAGTGAATACTAACTACACTGAAACCCACAATACTAATCACAGACTTTTCATATCGGGAGGGAGGTTAATGGTCACGGATTCCACTCTACCAGCCAGTGTAGAAACCCCTTTTCCAGCATCCATGGTAAGTCATCCTCAAGCCTCTGGATGAATATTTATTGGAAGAAGAGACAGTTTGAGCAAGACTAATGGTGAGAAAGCTGAGTAAGACTAATGATGAGAAAGTATTTACTTTTTGAACCCTAGCTGATAAAGCTGCTTTGATATATCATTTTGTTAGCAATAACCCCCATTTCAGGCAACTCAAAGTCTGGTCACAAGTGGCACCTCCTATAAGACGGCATTAAAACTAGGGTCCTGTTTACGTATCTCCCATTGCTATGATTCACTTTACTTTCATGAAATTTAGCCACAAACAGTCATAGCTTTTGGGTGTATATGTGTGTACTTGAGGGCTGCTGGTATTTTGGAAGCTCTAATAAAGCTCTTCCCACTAACATTCTCTTTCTTGAAACCGTATTTTAGTTCCGTAGTCATCTAACATCGTTAAATATGAATATTACTTATATATGAAATTTCCAGATAGATAAACATTTTCCCTATTAGTAATAACAATAAAATAGGTGTAGTGTGAACTCTACAGCCTGAAATGAGTAGGCCTCTTATAAAAAGGCTTTGGTGTGCAGAGCTGACCTTGAGCGAAGAGATGGACCAATTTGCTTAAGGCGTTTGAAAGAGAAAATGCCAAGACTTTGACTCATGCTGCATAAGATCCAATATCAATGAGAGCTGAGTGAATTTATTCATTCATTCATTCATCCATCCATCAAGGACCAAGAACAGATGTAGATGTTAGGGACATAGCAGTAAATAATGCTCCTGCCTTCGGCCCCTGGCCAAGTCTGCTCGCAGAGAAGGACTCAAGAAAGTACTTGAATGGCAGAAAATCTGCCACCCTAAGGACCAGAGTAGACAGGAGGAGAGATGACATTTGCCCATCAGCTGCCTGGCTCCAGGGCTGTGTCCTGTGGAGCAATAACTGAACATGGGAATATGAATAAAAGGAGCTGAAATTCTGACACTCAGTGTGGGACATCACATGGTTCCTTCAGGGGCCTGAACCAGCAGGAACATCCCTGCTGCAAAGGAGAAGCGTCGTCCCACATACTGTGTCATCCATGGTAGCTTCCATGCTGTTTGAGAGGAAGGAACTGATGGCGACAATGGGTCAATTATTTCTCTGTCTGCTTAGTGTCTGAAAATAATCCTAACCTCCTTTTGAACTGAATTAGTTCCTGGACTTTTTGGACAATGGGAATTGGTGGGTGAGATATCTCGAGAGAGAGATAATGGATTTACTGATAATAAATAAGCAAAGGATTGAATGGCTAATTGAAAAAAGTGTAAGTTGCTTTATACTTATAAAAGCAAGTGAATTGGTACGGTTGATCATGGAGGTTATTACTACAATATCAATGCCTGCTGTGTATGATACTTTTCTATGAGCTACATATATGTTTTATCTAACCCCCTGAACAATGCTGCATGATAGATCATACTTCTCTTTGCTTAATAACTTGTACAGCATCACACAGCTATCCAATAGAAACAAAATAATAAAATAATATTATAAACCACCAGTGATATATCTTAACAGTTCAGGGCTCCCTCTTATTAAACCAAGAGGTTTATACTGCATATAGTGCAGCTATATGAAATAGAAGCTACCCAAAAGAAATTAAAGCCCTTTTTCAGTGACTCAGGCCTTCATTGTGGAAACTATTAATATTATAGCAGCATAGTATTACCATATGGAGTTCACATTCTCAAAGAGATTTGAAATTGTTTACGTTGATGGGCAGAAGATTTCTCTCTCTCCTCCCAAAAAAGTTTCCTCGATTTCTGTGTCTTAACCAAGAATCCACAGAAAACTGAATGGACCAGGGAAACCCGCCATTTGTATAATGGCCTTCTTCGGTTTCACCACATTCTGCATTCCTTCTTATCTACAATGGTTACTACTCTCTTGAGAAGGAATCTAGTTTTTCCCTAGTATTTTTGAGGAATGAATGATGGGCTTTGGGAGGACACGTATGAAATTAAAATAAGTAGGGAAAGCTTGGAATATTGGAAGACCTCTATAATCCATGACTCCCTCCATATGCTGTTGCCCTGAGAAGTCAAAAAGGAGGCAGGGGCCCTAAGTGACAACATTAGAAGCTTCCTGTATAGTTTTTTGTCCAGTAAATCTACTCATATTTTGGAATATAATTATTTATGGTAATGGTAAATTAAATAGAAAATTTTTACATAGAAAAGGAATCACATGTAAAATTCTTTGTGAAAGATTCTTTCCTTGAATTAGTCTTGAAACAGGGTAGACTCTATTCTTGTGGTATAGCTGGAGATCATTAGGATAACAAGGTCCAAACCTCTAGAATTTAGAGGCACCTCTGCATTCACTTTCTATTCTAGAACCCTAAATGTCATGGCCCTAGAGAGGATCCTGGTACAACTAAAAAAATGAAAACCAAAAAAGCTCTCCAACTTTTGTGCTAGACTATTTTAGAATATGTATAACTCTTAATTTTTCTCTGATATCTCCTTTTGTCAACATTCTCAAACATTTCGGCATCTGTCTGTCTTCTCCTCTTGCGCAAGTGACTTCTTGTCTCAATCTTCCCCTCACTCCTACTAGATAAATCTACAACTTTAATGTAGGATTCAAAGTCAAAACGTTTTGGCAACATCCTCAAGTAACTTCATATTTTCCATGCAAAATAAACTTTATGGGCCGTAAGATAGCTGTTTATTTCATTTTTCTGTCTACTTCTGGGAACACAAAAGGGCACTGGATGAAAATTTTCTAAATTCCAGCCCCCTGCTGGGCAATAAGACTTCACATCAAGGCCTATTCCAGTGAAAATACTGTAAACCAAGGATTACTAAACTAGACCACTCGGAGATTCCACAGTGACATCCTTACAAGCAAGCTATATTTCTATAAATTCTAAGATGGCTGAGCCAAGTTGATATAATTGAAATAAATTACCTTAGGATTTAAGGAGGCCTCATCAAAATTTTACTAAAAAGTTGTTTAACCATTATAACTTAAAATAGCGTATTTATATGGAATAACACTAATTCTTCTGTAATGTAGTGGTGGAACAAATGCATATTTTTTCAATCATTCCATAAATATTTATTGAAAACCTAGTATGTATCAGGCATTGTTTGTGGTTCTGAGGGTATACAGTGAGCAAGAAAAACAATGTTTTCTATCTCAAGAAATTTACACTCTTGTGGGAAGAAAAGCCAATAAAAGTAAGTTAATTTAAAATTTTAGATTGTGATCAGGTCTATGAAAGAAGTAGAAGCTGATAACAGCATAAAGAGGGACAGACCTGAGAGCAAGAGCCAACTATGAACAGAGTTGTCAGGGAAGACCTCGCTCAGAAAATACACTTTAGCTCAAACCTGATTAAATTTTAAACTTTAAACTTTAAACTTTAAACTAGCATTTGATGGGAACCAAAAACGTTTTAGTAAAGGAAAAGTTCAGAAAAAGCAAAGCACACAAATGAGCGTCATCAAACTCCTAAAGATAATTTAAAAGACACATTTGTGTTACGTAACAGTGAAAGTTGAGGATTTGTTTTTTAAAGTAGACTTCATTGTAGTGATAAGCATTCACTGGACATGACTGAAAGCTCCAGTGAGTAAGTTATTACAGGAAGATACACTCTGTGCACATTAAAATGATGGAAGGAAGATTAAAAGCAGAAGTCTTATTAAAAATCACCTATCTATATTTTCGCCCAGGATGACCCATATTTTCTGTTCCAAATCACCTCCACATAGGAAAATAGGATTTGTCATGCTGGATTAGAGCACCACTCTGTTATGTGTGCAATGCTGATTCCAGCAAGAGTCAAATAGTCCTCGCATGAGACGAAAGCAAAAACTTCCCAAATAGGTTGTCATCCTTGCTGCGTTTTCAAAACAAGCCAAAATTCCTTCTGGACCTATACTTCACGGGACTGACGGTTTAGACAGAACATATGTTATTCAAGAACGTTAATAGTACTGTATTGCATATTTGAAAGTTCCTAAGAGAGTAGATCTTAAAAGTTCTCATCGCAAGGAAAAAATTTTGTAGCTATGACGGATGTTAACTACACTTGTGGTGGGATCATTTCACAATGTATACAAATATTGAATCTTTATATTGTGCACTTGAAACTAATATAATAAGTCAATTATACCTCAATAAGAAGTCAATTTAAAAATGGACTTTAAAACACCTTATTTTATGAGGTTCTAAGTATTAACATTGTCACGTCTTCCAGCTTTGCTTCTCCTCCTCTAAAATAATTCCTCCTTATCTCATGTCTGTACTCAAGTTGGGTGTCATGGAAGGTAAGGGAGACACAGAGATAAAGATCTAGAGCGTTCCATGAGGTGCCGTTGAGGCAACAACCATGCTCATCTTTTAGGGTGCCCTTTAGAGGTTTTCTTTCTGTTTCAAAGAAGCCTCTTAGTGTTTACTTTACTCTATTTTACAGCTATATATTTTAGTACAAGGATACACCATGTGATTTGCTGTGGCCCATGAGCCCGTAAGAGTGGCTCCTTTATCGTTCTTTAGAACCTACTCTGCCTGAAATGCCGTAAGAGTCATAGTGGACCCCATTCATATAAAGAGATGGTTAATTATAGATAGCATCTTTTCATGCCTGGTTTAGGGATTGTGTTTTATACCTCTATACGTCCCAACATTGCTTGCTTTACTTTCCAGAGTCTCTTGCACATTCTAGGTACTCAACAAACATTCTCTATAAGAGCCTGTCAAATTTGATTTTCAGTTGAAGAGTTTAGGCCATTTACATTTATTAAGATAGCCAATATATTTGGTTTTGCTATATTATGTTGCACTTTTTATTTTTCTGTTTTTACTATGTCATTTTTCATTCTTATTTTCCTTTTTCTGTATTGATTTTTCTTTTTCTCCTCTTTCACAGGTTTGTAAGTTACAAAATGTGTTACTATATTTTAGTGTTAATTTAGGAATTTTGATATGCATATTTAAGTTAACAAAATTTGAAGTCAATCAACATTTTTACCTTCAACCCAAACAATACACAGGCATTAGAATGCTTTAACTCTAATCACTCGTTCTCCCTTATAGTCTAGTAACTATTATTTTAGGCTTATCTCATTTAATCTTAACTCCAGAAATTAGACACAATTATCAATTTATACAGTCAATGTTTATTCATATTTATTCACATAGATATCAGTTTTTGCTCACCAACTCTTCTTGCATTATAGGCCTTCCTTCTGGGATCATTTTCATTTTTCCTGAGGTACATTATTTAGCATTTCCATTAGTGAGAGTATGTGGATAACGCACACATTTTTGTTTGTCTAAAAATTTTTAATTTAGCCCCATTTTAAAAAATATTATTTCAATGATTACAGAACTCTAGCATTGCTAGGTTATAGGTGGTTTGCTCTCAGTGTCTTGAAGTCATCATCCCATAGTTTTTTGGCTTCTCTTATTTTGTTTAAAAGACCCTCATCAGGGGGCCGGCCCGGTGGCGCAGCGGTTAAGTTCGCACGTTCCGCTTCTCGGCGGCCCGAGGTTCGCTGGTTCGGATCCCGGGTGCGGACATGGCACTGCTTGGCAGCCATGCTGTGGTAGGCGTCCCACGTATAAACTAGAGGAAGATGGGCACGGATGTTAGCTCAGAGCCAGGCTTCCTCAGCAAAAAGAGGAGGACTGGCAGTCGTTAGCTGAGGGCTAATCTTCCTCCAAAAAAAAAAAAAAAAAAGACCCTCATCAGTCTAATTGCCTCTCCTTTGTAGGTAATCTGTCTTTTCTTTCTGGAAGGCTTTAAGATCTTGTCTTTGTGTATGATATTCTGCAGGCTCACTCTGCTTTATCTACATTTAGATTCTTGGTATACATATTGTTTGGAATTTCTTGGACTGCCCGAATCTGTGGTGAGGTCTATTCAATCCATTCTGAAATTTTTTGAGCCATTATCAGTTTGGATATCAGTTCTTTTACATCTCTCTATCTGCTTATTCTGGAAATTAAATTAAATAATTGTCAAACCTTTTCATTCTATTATTCATTTGATCTAACCTCTTTTTAATCTTTCATCTCTTTTTTTTCTTTTCTGGGTATTTTCTTCAGAATTTTCATCACATAGCTTCTCCAACTGTGTCTAACTTATTTAACTTATCGACTATTCTTTATTATATCATAATTATATGTTTAATTTTGGGTTATTTTTCCAAACTGTCAGGTTAATTTTGATAACCTCTTATCCCTTCATCATATATTCAATATTCATCTTAAGTTCTTCAAATATTTTAAACATATTTATTTTTGGTTCTGATTACTTCCTATCTGATAATTATCTATAATCTCTGATTATTGTAAACTATTTGTTTTAGATTCTCTAATTGCTGCCATTAGGGCTTGATTCTGCAGTTTGTTGTTTCTGATGACTCCTGTTCATTTGGATTTGTGTGGTTTATGATTAGGAATTCTAAGGAGAGACTCATTTTGTTTTTTTTAAAGATTTTATTTTTCTTTTTTCTCCCCAAAGCTCCCCAGTACATAGTTGTGTATTTTTTAGTTGTGGGTCCTTCCAGCCATGGCATGCAGGATGCCGCCCCAGCACCCCCCAAGTGGCGCCATGTCTGCACCCAGGACCCCAACCGGCGAAACCCTGGCCACCCGCAGCAGAGCGTGCAAACCCAATGACTTGGCCACGGGCCAGCCACGAGAGACTCATTTTTGAAACATTTTTCTTCCCCTACTCTACACGGAACCAAGGACAAATAGGCAATCCCGTCATTTCCCTCTGAGAGGTAGCTTTCTAAGTCATTGAGGTTTTCATCTTCTTCGGGTCAGGTATGATTCAGCAGGAGAGATGTTTCCTATTTGGCTGCCCAAGAGTTTCTAACCTTTTTTCCACCCAGCACACAAGCCACCAGGTCTGAATATGCTCTTGGAAGCTTCTCACCTCTTCATATTTATGCTTTCTTTTTGTTTCATACCTTCAAGTGTTTCCCTTATTCTCCCACTGTTTGAGCTATTCGCCAATGCAACTAATGCATTTTCTAAAAATTTGTTTTAATTGCATATGTATATGCATATATATGAAGAGATAATGTTCCAGTTATGAGCCTATGTCTCCACTTGCTTTCTTGGATCCCTAAAACTACCGTGTGAACAATCTCGCTAGCCTGCTAAAGGATGAGAGGCCACATGAACCTGAGTGAGTCAACTCATTTTAGCTAAGCCTGTAGACAAATGAGAGATCAAAGCCAAGATGAGCAAAGCCAACCCACAGATGACCTGCAAATTGATGACATACACCTGAGCGAGGTATCTTGGGTTTTCAGCCATTTTGTTATGATATATTATTGTGTGGTTTTCTTTGTGTTTATTCTGCTTGGAGTTTGCCAGTCTTCTTGGGTTTAAGAACTTATAACTTTGATCAAATTTAGGAAATTTCCAACCAATATTGCTTCAATGTTTTTGGTCTCACCTGTCTTGCCTCTCTTTCTGAAATTCTAACAACACAGATATTAGACCACTTTATAACAAGTTGTGCAAAGGTTGTTTATTTTTTTTCAGGCTGTTATTTCTCTGCTTCATTTTTAACAGAATCTCTCTTCATGTTAACTGATCTTTTATTCTGCACTGTCTAATCTGCAGTTAAAGCTATCCGGTGAATTTTTTTAAGATGTATTTTGCCTTTCATCTCCAGAAGTTCCATTTGGTTATTTTTATAACATCCATTTCTTTTCTCATTATGTATTTATTTTCCTTTAAATATCTAAACTTATTTATAATATTAATAAAGGCTATGTTAAAGCTCTTGTCTATTAATTCCATCCTCTCTGCCATTTCTGAGTCTGTTTCTATTAACTAATGTTTCTCTCAGCTTTGGCTCCCAATTTGTTACCTCTTAACATAATTACAAAATTTTTATTGGATGCTGAGTATTGCAAATGTTACCCTCTTGAGTGTTTGAATTTCTTGTCTTTCTTTGAAGACTGTTGACATTTATTTAGGCAGGAAGTTAAGTTATTTGTGGATAAGATTGATCCTTATGAGTCTGACTTTTTAAGCACTGCTAGGAAGGATATAGAGTAGTCTAAGTAGTTTTATTCTAGGACTAATTTCGGCCTACTAAAGAGGCATGACCCATCTAGGACTCCTAATGATTGCCCACATGTTCAATAAACTTTCTTTACTCTGGCTGGATTGAATTTAAATATCTTCTAGCTCTGCATAAACTTTAGGAATTGATCATCTTATGACTTGCCAGCATTTGTTCTTGCCCAGCCTCCGGAAGTTTTGTCTCATGAATATACAGATTAGTATTCAGCTAAAGATTCAAGGAGAGTGCTATGTAGACTTCTCGAGGTCTTACTATGTATAATTTCCTCATCTGAGTTTCTCTGTCTGATAAACTTAAGCTGTCCAGCCTCCTCAACTATATTCTCTGTCTCCTCATCTCAGCAAGAGCCTCATGCTCTCCTTGAATTCTGCTCAAACACACACACACACACACACACACACACAAACACACACACACGAACATAGCATATTCCAGAAATTGCTTCCAGACAGAAATTTACAGTAATAATAGAATTCATTCCATTTGTTCTCTCTCTGGGAGCATAGTCTTGCACTATGTGCTGTTCCAATGTCTGAAAACAAATGTTTCAGTATATTTTCCCAAATGTTCTACTTGTCTGGGGCAGGAGACAAGTTCCCATATCAGTTTCCTTCAAGGCTAGAATTAGACAGTGGTTTGTCCTGGAGTTCTCTTGCTAGATCGGCACTTCTCTGAGGTTGGATACATACAAGAGAGCCCAAGTCCATCTATTTTCCAATGTTTGCCCTCATCACTAGAAAATCCCAAGTCCTTGGCATGCCAAAAATCAAGAGTCAAAGCTCTTTCACTGCCATTCCCTTCTGCTCAGCCATCATCTCTGTTCAATGACCTTTTTACGTCTTCAAGGAGTCATGGAAGCTGATATGTCGGGCATGACAACAGGCAGGCTCTACTATAGAGTGAAGAGACAGGAAGCCAGTTATCAGGGTATGGGCTCCTGAAACACTGCAACAGCCAAGGCCTTACCACTAAAGGCAAGTTTTCTCCCAGATGTTTGTACATTTTCTCTTCTCACTCCCATGTTTAGTTATTGTTTAAATAGACTTTCATCAATCATCTGTTTTTAGCCTCACTTCTCCCTTACTCTGTGCTGATTCTTAGTCTGCAGAAATGACAGTTTCATACCTACTTGGCTCCTGCTTTTTCCACCACCCCTTATACTGACTTTCCAGCAGCGTTTGCTCTACCTATTTCATCGCTCAGTGTAGTCTCACTTGATTTTAATCTTCCAGTAATTATTTCAAATCTCCCATTCACTGGTATGCATTTTATTCTCCTTGGCTTTAGGAATTTACTTTCTTTTTTACTTCTATATATTATTGAGGGGGGTAGGGAGAGTGAAAAGGCAAATATTTTTACTCAAACATTTCCTGAGGTACTTTTATTGTATACTACTTAAATGCTTTTTCTAATGGATTGATCTATCTTATTGCCTTTGTAAGTGAATTATATATTATAAATCTGTTTAGTTATCAAGGATGGTTATGTATCTCATAAATGTTTGTTATGAACATGCCTACCTTCAAAGAATAGAAAAACATTTCACCCAAATTCCTGGAAATAAAGATTATAGTTCTGATTTTTCTACCATATGACAGCATAAGTCAACCCCTCTGGAATGTTGATTCTTTATGCTTAAAAATAAGAAGTTGGGCCATATTCTTTTGACTAAATTCTCTCTAAAAAATCTTTAAATTTTGTAAATATATGAAAAGTTTGTACTATGATCTACTGATGTAAGCATGGGAGGTCATAATTTTTTGCTGGTCATTATTCTTTTGTGCTTACACTTTTGAAGTTTTTATGCAACTTAAATTTTTTGGTAGACTTTTTTCTTTTGGTGAGGAAGATTTGCCCTGAGATAACATCTGTTGCCAATCTTCCTCTTTTTGCTTGAGGAAGATTGTCCCTGAGCTAATATCCATGCCAATCTTCCTCTACTTTGTATGTGGGACACCACCACAGCATGGCTTGATGAGCGGTGTCTAGGTCCACACTCAGGATACGAACCTGCAAACCCTGGGCCGCCAAAGTGGATTGTGTGGGCTTGACAACTACACTACTGGGTTGGCCCCTGTACACATTTTTATGCCAAGACTCATCAGGCATGGGGTTAAATGTCTTCCTAATGGTAGACTTGTCAAAGGGGAAGCCAGATTGCAGCAAATTGAATAGTTTGATACAGTGGAAAACATGCATATAGATAAGTCTTTCATGAAATTTGAGATGAAGGAAAGATGAGAAGAAAGACAAGTGGGAGGGACATGGAATCAAGAGGGGTTGCTTTTTTAGAATGAAACTCCCTGAGCATGTGAAAATGCTGATAGAATTCACCATTAGAGAGGGAAAGATTGAAGACGCAGGGGAACTGTGATAACAGCTGGAACATGGTCCCAGAGAAGGCTGAAGAAAATGAGATCTAGAGCACAAGTGGAAAGGTAACACTTATAAGGAGGGAGAAAAATCTCATGTATTTTAATAGAAATCAATAAAAATAAATGATCAAACTGTTGGTCATTGATTGATTGATTGATTGATTTTGGTAGTTGGAAAATGAAGGAAAACTTACCATAACCCAGTGGCTTAAAACAACTTGCACTGTGGCTGGCCCCATGGTGTAGTGGTTAAGTTTGGGGCACCCTGCCTTGGTAGCCTGGGTTCATGGGTTCAGATCCCTGTTACACACCTACACCACTCTTCAGCCATGCTGTGGTGGCAACCCACATATAAAGTAGAGGAAGATTGGCAGATATTAGCTCAGGGTTAATCTTCCTCAGCAAAAATAAATAAATAACTTGCAATTGTTTAATTCACAAATCTGAAGATTAGCTAGGCCTTGGCTGGAATTAAATTAGAAATCAATAACAAAAACACCTGGAAAGTAGCAAATATCTGGAAATTAAATAACACACTTCTAAAGAAGCATGGATCAAAGATGAAGAGAACCAAAGAAATTAGAAATTATTTGCAACTAAATGAAAATGAAAACTCCACAGAGCACAAGTGATAGAATGTATCTAAAACATTATTGAGATGAAAACTTGAAGCCCTAAATGCCTATTATTAGAAAAGGGCAAAATTCTAAAATCATAGATTATGCTTCTACCTTAAGAACATAGAAAAGTAGTACAAATTAACTCCAAAGTATGTATAAGGAAGGAAATAAAGATGAGTGAAAATAAATTACATAGAAAATGACAGCAATAGAGAAAAATCAATGGAACATAAATTTGTCTTTTAAAGATTAGTAAAATTTACAAACCTCTAAGCATATTTATCATGAAAAAAGAAAGCCTAATATCAAGATATAAATGATATCAGTATCAAGAATGATTGAACCCACATGGCTAGAGAAATGAAAAGTATTGAAAGGATAATAAGGAAATATTATGAACAACTTTATACCAACAACACTGACAACTTAAATGAAATGAACAAAACCTTTGAAAGACACACATTTCTGAAACTGACACGGGCAGAAATAGAAGATCTGAATATTCCTATATCATTGAAGAAATTGGATAGTAATTGAAATGCCCCTCAAAAAGAAAACTACAAGCCCAGACGGCCTATTAATTCTACCAAAAATCTAAGAAAGTTATAACAATCGAAAAGCTCTTTCAGAAAATAGAAACGAAGGGAATACTTCCCAATTTATTTTATGAGGCTAGCATTATCCTAATACCAAAACCAAATAGACATTACAAGACAAAATAATCACAAACCAATATGCCTTATTAATTCTCCTGACTGTTATGCCCATTTTACTGATGAGGAAACTGTGCTTAGAGTAACTTGTCCAAGATCACATAGCTAGTAAGTGGCAGAGTTGAGGCTAGAACTCGGGCAGTCTATACTTTTGATTACGAACCCTTCTGCCTACAGGGAGTTGCCCACATTTCCTACCAGAAGGTGTGATTTCTACTCCCTACCAGATTCCAGACCTGACTTCCTGTAAAATTACGACTTCTACAAACACCTGGTACTTTGAGACACTTTGCAGGATAATTGTTTTGAGTGGGTACAGGACCACCTAGGATTCCCTAAAAAAAACAGAAGTCTTACTACAAATACATACTTAACTTTGGCTATAAATACTAGCATCTCATTTTGGATACAAGTTTTTTAAGGAATTGAGAGATTACAAAGTTTTACATGCCAAAACTTCTTTCGTTTCTGCAAACTTTTAACAATAGTTGGCAGGAATAATAGAAAGCAGAGTTGAAGAAAAATTTAGGGAGCAATTAGCTTACCCACTCCATTTGATAATCCCCACAGGCAAGTCTGCTAAAACATTTAAAGTAAGTAGTTTTGTTTTATCGCTGTTGATTCTGAAATTTTAATAAGGAGTCACAGTTTCAATCAAAAAGTGAAAGTTGTGTGAACTAGTAGGTTTATCCCATGGCTTGAATACGCCAACATGTGTCTTACCATCTGGCCTCCACGTATGAAAAAGGAGATGAAGAAGAAGAAAATCTTACATCTGCAAAAAAAAAAAAAAAAAATTTATAACATTTTCCATGCCTGTTATGTTATTTGATACTCAGTTCTGTGACTCTGCCAGAATGCTCACAGTTTGTTCCATTTTACAGAAAAGTAAACAGATACCCAGAGATATTAAATGGCTTGCTTGTCTAGAATCACATAACTAAGATGGTTGTAAACAATGAACATGAAGTAAGCCATCAATGGAGGATAATCATCATGCAACTGACACTTCTTTCTTAGAATCCATGACAGAGATACAGCGACAGCAAATACCTAAGCTTTCAGCAAAAGAAAGGGTAGATTTCTTGTCCCTGCTCTTATATTTAGAAAATGTCTGATCTAAGACAATGGCTGCTACACTGCTGCACTGCTGGCTTTTAAGGCTATATCTTATGAGCCCTCTTTTGAGTTTGAGTCATGAGAAGTATGAGGTTACATAATTTCTAACTGCTGTGAACAGCAAAGGCACAGATGTATAATTCTGCTGTGTTTGTAAAGATATTACCATACCCTGAGAGCACACGTGACGGCAACGAGCTCACCCTTTCTCTACATAAGAAGGGCTATAAAATGGAAATGTCTCTGCTACAGCCAGGTGCATGGGAAAATATTATTAACATATTCTACTTAAAGTTAATACTGTCTATAAAAAGGCCCTGAATAGATTACAAAACAATCTTTTAAAAGACAATTTAACTAAAGTTGGCTGGCTAAACTCAGTTGTTTTGATCCCCAGTCCAGTATTTTTTCTAACATTCCTGGAAACAAGCTGGGAGAGCCCATCGGTTGCTGCTAAATTTGTAAGTGTACTTTCCCAGAAATAACAACCAGGCAAAAGGAGTCTTTCTTTGCAAATCCAGTCTTTTCCAGACACATGAAACATTGACCACTATTGTAGCATTCAAATTAGTGGTTTATAAACTATAAATGTTTATTTAATAACTTGATTTAACTATTCATAATTTAATTATTAACATGCTAAAAAATCATTCTTTCCCGTAATAAATATTTTTGAAGTCAACTATAAAAGAATCAGAGACTTACAGGACATTTATCCTAGCCCCAAAAGCGTTTACAAACGCATAAGTGATTTGTCCATATACATCAATTACCACAAAATAAGACAGGACATGATCAAGGTGACATACAGCAGGCGGAGGGTCACCGTGCACTGAGGAGCAGGGAGGGCTGGCTCTGGGAAGTGACATTTACACCGGGCCTTGCGGGATAAGCAGATGCACCAGGAAAAAGCAAAAGCGAATCCAGGAAACAAAACTTAAAAGAAAGAGGATGGCCTGACAAAGGTGGACAGCGTAAGCCATTTGTGAAGAGTAGGCAGCAAAATATTTCCTGGACCGTTCTTATTGAGGTAATAAATATGCTATATAATATATAAGAAGAAAATTATGTTATGATTTACCTTAAAACATAATGATTTTATGGTGGGTTTGACTAATTTAAACTAATATCCTGACCCAGCAATTTTACTAGCAGAGCAATTAAATCTGTACCTGAAAGATGTAATTATAATTTTGTCTACAAACTTGCACGAAGGTATTATGTGGAAGACTATTGATGCTATGTGTATAAGCAATCAGATGCCTCAAATCACTAGCTTTCTACTAGTGCTGTATTCCTGACGGACATACAGAGTATTTTCAAACTGTGAAAGCTCTCAATTTCTTTATAAATGTGCTCAAATTAGAAGTATTTCAAAGAAAGCAGTAATTTTATCAGGGATAAATGAATATGAATCAAGATACATTCTATCTTCAAACTCCACAAAATGAATATTTGTCTTGATTACCAAGAATCAAACTTTGTAGCCATTTTTTTTATAGTGAAAATAAATACTGTTACTACATTTTGACATTATGAAGGAAAATAAAGAGTGATCAGGGACCATTTCTAGGCATACAAGTGAAGATGAGCTAGTTTGGGTCTGAAACCTCTGAGCAATTCCCTCAGTCTCTCCTAACTCTAGAGGGCGCCCTCCCCACTCAGCCCCAGGATGTAGTGCTGGATCCACCAGGCCTGGTCCCCCTCTAGGCTCCTCCTTTATCATCAAGTTTATGAATATGGGTTCTTGAACTGGATGGTCGACATTCTCCCCATTCCACTCTCTCCCTCTTTCCCCACTAGGAGAAAATGGTAATGAGGATTATTATATGGCCTGCACTCTCCTGAGTTACTCATTCTAAATAAAAATGCCTTAACCCTCAAATTTGACTTTTTTTTTTTTTTTTTTTTTGCTGAGGAAGATTCACCCAGAGTTAACATCCATTGCCACTCCTCCTCTTTTTTGTTTGGTTAGGAAGACTAGCCCTGAGCTAACATCTGTGCCAATCCTCCTCTATTGTTTTGTATATGGGACACCTCCACAGCATGGCTGGTGAATGGAGTAAGTCCATGCCTGGGATCCAAACCCATGAACCCCAGGCTGCCTAAGCATAGCACATGAAACTTTAACTACTCGGCCACGGGGCCAGGGCACTCAAATTTGACTTATTGCACAATGGAGCCCTTTGGCATTCTGATGAAGTCCATGAATCCCTTCCCAGGGTAATGTTTTTAGATGCACAATTTAAATGTTTTAAATGCACAAATACAATTCAGAATATTACAAAGAAATTAGTTATATTGAAGTTCTATTATTAAAATAAAAATGTGATATAGTGATATGTTCCTTTACTAACCTATTAAATAGCAATATCTAGTGAAATGTCTAATAATGTCATATTTTCAAACTAATGATGAGCGTAAATGATATTTTTGGAATACCGCAATAACTTATGTGCCGTAAAATATCTACAGTTCTGGTGATAAAGCCACAGGTATTGCTAATTCTACTGTGGTTTTTTTTGCCCACATTCTAAACTAATGAAACTGCTAAATTTGAGTCAGATGTTAGTGAAAGTGACGATGTAGATTTTTTCCTCACCCAAGTCCCTGGATTCCCTTAAGCCTCTCTATGCGCCAGATTGATCCTTGCTTTAATGATGACAGAGAGGAATTTGTGCACCGTGACAGCTGAGAAACAGCAGAGTGTCTCATGAGGCTGACAATTGGTGAGACCCAGATTTCAATCCAGGATATACTGTTTACCTAGGACCAAACTTTGAACAAGTTACTTAGATTTCCAGCCCACTTACCTGCGATTTGTGAACAATAATAACCACCTGGCGATGTTATTGAGAAAGGGCTTATTGCCTAATCGTTGTTCCTTCCCCAACCCCTCCTGGTGAGGCCAACTCCTGGACATAGACAAGGAGTCTATCAGGATTTCTTGGATCTCATTGTGCAGTCTAATATAGACCACAGCAACTTTTAGAACCATCCCAGCTACAGTCTAAAACATCACTTTCTTTTGTGCCCACTAATTATATTTCTCCTTTGGTGCTTGGCATCTATAACTTCTGTATATATTTAGAGGTCAACCTGTCCTTTAAAATGTAAAAAAGTTGGTATGTTTGTCATCCCACATTCAGCGTGTGGTCTACTCACCCCCCAGTAGAAAACTCTGTGTGTTTAGCCAAGGCATATTCTCTCACAGGGACTTCTGCCCAGTCTGTCTTTGGTGAACTTTTAGTCCCATGTGTGTCTCATCCTCTTTCCGTATTTTCAGTACTGATCCAAATGGAGAGCTGGTCACTTTTCCATGATCTTCCTCCTCTGCATACCATCCTCAAAGAAGAATGCCAACAATGCACACAGGGCGGCAGGCAGACTTGACTGGTGCTTTGGGGCAATGGAGGGCTCCACATCCGCAAGTTGCTTGGCTCCCTCTCTCTCTCAGTTCTCTCCGTGCAGCTCTGTTTTCCCAGACCTTAGCACCCTTGGGCTCTGCTAGCGAACTCATTCCCCCTCCTGTTATTGGGCTCAGTGTTTTAGCTCTTCACCACCTAATGTGTGCAGAGTTTAGTCTTGAGATCCAAAGACTTGCT
This sequence comes from Equus caballus, assembly GCF_041296265.1. Classification (NCBI taxonomy): domain Eukaryota; kingdom Metazoa; phylum Chordata; class Mammalia; order Perissodactyla; family Equidae; genus Equus; species Equus caballus. The sequence goes on along the minus strand of NC_091703.1, from coordinate 55,324,134 downwards.
AATGTCTGCGCTAGCAAAGGAGCATCTCTTCCTTTAAAGCAAAGAACTGGAATTTCTGTTTCCTTCCTCCACCAGTCTCCGGATAGGAAGGAGAGCAACAGGGAGATATATTTTCTCACGGATGCAAATTTTGTCACCCAGCTTTGAAGGCAGAGAGAGGTAGAGTAAGTTTGGGGTTTAAAGGATGGATTCCTCTGCTGCACTTGCATGACAGTTATTTGGTGGGCCTTCTAGCTGTGTCATGGCAGTCCCAGCTCCTTGAGGAAGGAGTCAGTGACTTTGCAACACACAAGCTTCTTAATGCACAGCAAGCTGCTTTGCACACAGCATTTCCTGAGGGGGAAATGACTGCGGTAAATGGAAGGAGAGAGGATTTGCAGTATTGCACAGTTTTGCATATGCTTAAACGTTTCATTAGTGGTCTGTGTGAGCAGTAGATTGTTGGGTGGGTGAGGTCCGAGTGATTCATATGCCAGTAATGTGGTCTGTATGAGAGCTCAGTGAAATCACCTCCTCACCTCTTAATATTATGTAAAAGATAAACATGTACAGAGAGCTATTAAGAGAAAAATGAAGATGTAAAATCATACTGACTCCTTGTAATAAAAAGGATCTAAATAGAGTTCCCTACTTTCTGATGTATATCACAAAGTGATTAAGTGCATGAGATTTAGAATAAAGCAAACCAGGTACAAATCCCGGCCTGTCACATACAAGCCAGGTTACTTTGACAAGTTGCTCAGCCCCATTTTTCTCACCGGTAAAACAGTTGTCATTAAAGAATGGGTGTTTTGAGAGTTAAAAGAGAGATAGCCCATATAAAGTCGCTAGCTCACTTAACATAACATTGGCTGCATAATCAGGACATACAATCAGCCACTTAGAATAACTCCCATGTCTATTATTAAAAAGAAGCAACAACAACTAAACTACTTAATGTGAGGATGGTGCTGGGCGTTATTCTAAGATTTTCTTCAACCTCACCCTGTACAATTTGTTAATCCTTCGGGTAATCTTTGAAGTCAAATGAAAATCTGTAATTCTCTCTCATTCCAATTATTTTCAACTGTGTTCAAGAGGTACAAACTAAGCTATACGACACATCTGTAGTTCAAGGAGATCAAAAGAAAACAAACCCAAGATATTCCATTGTTATTAGCAAAAACAAAAAAAAAAGTTGTCAGATCAATCCTAGTATAATCCAATCCATGGCCCATTTATCCGGATTTTACTCTGAATTGTGCAGGGGAGCTGGTTGTACAGTTCATTAGAGCTTTTATTGCCTACCATTGGAAAATGTGGAGCCAAATTATTTCAATGATTCATTTACCTATCTGAAAATTGTATCTACAAAATGTGGGAACTTTCTTAAGACTGTTCTATGAAAAGGGATTAATTCAGTGAGCGGGCTGTGCTTTGACAGCATGCTGTCCGAAACCTATCGCTGGCTTTCAGCGTTGCTGTGAATTTTAACTGGGACTCAGCCATCCTTTCTATTTCAGTGTTTGTGATTGCCGACGCCGTGGTGATTAGTCTTTGTGGGCCTGGCTGAGGTTTCTCTGGTCTGCAGGGTGCTAACTGCCTCTGCTTTGTCCCTTTGTGCTGAAGTCCTTATCAACAACTGCGTGGACCTTTTAGCTCCATATAAATCCTGAGTCCAGTGAGAAATAGAACTCCATCAAAGGGCAAACAGGATCCTGTGCTGTTCTCTCTCCTCACATTTATGGGTAATCAATGTCCATTTAGCTGTGTTCTCTAATGCATGGTGTGTGCCCATTACATAAAATGAAGAATATTGTATATATATGTTAATAGCATTTGCTGAAGTGTTTCTGGTTTCGTAAAGCTAGAAAGGCCATTTTTAACACAGAAAGAGAAGAAATTTGAAATTGCCATTATATATAATTCCTTTCATATCAAGAACAGACTAAAAGCCTATATTCCTAAATAAATACGGTTTTACATGTGCCGAGTCCCCAGGAAATCTTTGTATCAGAGTTGAAGTGTAGAGGAGAGATCAGAGCTAGAAAAGGAACTGTATTTGAGAAGTAGATGAAAACCTCTGTAGGCAGTCAGCTGCTCCTGTTAACAGTACATCTGCGGGGAGAGACGGCTCCTGTTTTTCTTTTCTTGGTAAGAACAGCATTGAATTTGATTGTTTTCTAGCCCGATAGATGTCCTTACATCCAATAAGCACTCGGTGAAAGAGGAAAGGTTCAAAAGTAGAGAGATCCAGAACAGGATTTGAGGGATGGACTTCAGAAAATGTGGGATGAAATCTGCCTAACAAGTAAAAATAGAAGACACTGATCTTCCATCGTGGCACGTAGACAGAGGAGAAAGATGATGAGAGAGTGAGAAGTAATGCGAGTTCACAAATCCCTTCATATGCTCTTCCATTAAGTATTCATGTTTTTGTGTGAACAAACAAGAGATGAAAAGTAGGAGCAGGGGAAGCTACATGGTCTATACGTTTACATAGGTTGTCCTGGTAACCAATAAAGGTATAGTTGATCACATGTAACATATTAATGAAAAAATACATCACAGTACCACTGTTTGTTAATAGATATAAATATTTTTATAAGAACAACCTAGATTTCCCTGGGGCCATAAATATATGCTAAAATTTAATCTCCATTGGTTTTTCAAAGCTCCTACCCACCTAATCCCCATTCTTCCTGTCTCTAAACAATGTATTTAATATTTAAATGAGGTCCTTAGGGGCTAGAGAGTGAGAATTATTAATGCATTTTGGGGATAGGCTCAGAATTGTTTAAAATAGGCTTAATTTCAAATATTTAATTCTGTAGTTGTCCCATAAATTTCAGTTTGAGTTGGCAAAATATAGTCTGTCGAATGAGGCAAAGACACAGGAATGAGCAGAAGTGGGAGTAGGTAAAGGTAAGAATAGTCAAATAGTTTACTTGTTCTCTCAGCTTTTCTCTCTGCCATGAGTTCGCTTGCTAGTCCCCTTCCATGTCTTTCTCGATGTGAGGAGCTCCTACAGTTTTATCAACGCCCAGTTTTCATGTTTCCTCCATTGTGAGTCTGTCCTGAAAAAACCCATCCTATCCTAAAGGATAATCGTTTGTACCATTGTTGACCCAGAGAATTTTGTTTGTACCCTGAACACTTAATATTTGGATACAATTATTTGTTTTTATGCCCATCTTCACCTATACTGGGTCTTTGCATACCTAGTATTTAGCATAGAGTAGTCACTCAATAAATATGTGTTGAATCAAATTAATAAAAAGCAGTAGAAGGACTAGAGGCTGAGCAGCAGAAACTTTGAGATGTTCCTCACCTCTTCCCATCCCCGGACCATGTTTCTTGTCCGTTCCACTCACTCCACTCCCTCTTCTTCACTTTTATTCCTCTCTTCTGGTATCTTTCTTTTTCCCTCCTTATCTCCTCTCATTTTTTTTTTATCATTCCTAAACAAGCATTTTGTGAAATCTCATTTCCTCTTATAATTCTCAGTTTTTTTCCTCCCAGCATGGTTCTTTTTGATCCACATCTATGATAAATACTAAAGGATATTATATGACACCAGTCCAATAGAAAAGGCAAAAGAAATACACATTATGCATCTCTTTGGGGGAGGAGAAGAAAGTTCCTTGTCATAGGATATGTGGAAAAACACGAATCACCTTGGCATCCCCCTTGATGTTCAGTTTGTAAAACCAATCCAATTAATTGGAACATAGGCACTTAGAGAGTACTGGAGAAAGTAAAAATAAATGATCATATTATGGTACGGTTAAACATGCAACCGTCGTTAGGAATGCCTTATTTCTTTACATTGTTCAAGGTTCTCAGTTTCTGCCAATAGAATCTGCCTTAGCTACTTTAAGCAGAAAGGAATTTGCAGAGCCATACTGAAAGTGCAAAGCATCATTAGGCTTTGAACCCCACTGTCAGGAACATCTGCTACAGAACTGGCCCAAGAAGACTGCTTCAGACCCTAATGACACCAGAAAAACTTTGGTTTTTCCACAAGTGAGATTCTTAATTTGAGATGTTGTCACATTCCCCACTGCCAGCCCCAGAAACGCCATGCTGAACGGACTTAATTAGGAAGTTGACACTACTGTCAACCCCAGAAACAAGAGTCTCTGATTCTACCCATGTTAGCAAAGTGCATTTTCCGTGTTGAGCCCTTCGTGTAACTCAATTACAAACCAGAGCTCAGGAGGCTTTGTCTCCTTGGAGGAACCTAGGTCATCTGTCTGACCTTAGCAAGAAGGGAAGCTGAGAAATACAATTTTATACACTCTTCCTTGGGAGAGCAGCATTCAATAAGACTATCGAAATGTGGAGGGAACGTTCAAAAGATTGTGGGCATCTCTGAAGGACAGTTGGTCATTACACCTGTGCAAAAATATCGCTCTTATTTGTAGACATACGTAGGACTGGAAAAAAATTAAATACTAACCATCCACTAAGTTTTGTCATGAAGATTACCCATAGCTTATCAGCTCTCAAGTATTTCCTTGGGAAAAAGTTCTGAAGCAAGCTTTATTTTAAATTTGTGGAGTAAAGGTGTCCACATATTTTAGTTGTCGTTGTTCAGAAAAGTAAAGAAAGTAGACTTCTAAAATTATGTTCTCCAAAGAGTCAAAGTACCTCTGGGGTTAGTTGAAATAAATCTGTTTGGCAATGATATGATTAATGAAGCATACTGCTTTCTGAGCTTTCAGAGTTGAACTTTTGTTAAACTCAAGGTACAATGATAACTTTATTTGCTTTCCTTTAATATAGGCTTCTGAGCTTTCACCTTTTTTTGTAAAACATTATTGAATGCTGTGTTTTCCAGGTAGCTTGTTTTAGAAGACATTCTTCAATAAACAGATACTATTTTACCTTGGCTAACTAATCTAATCTGGGATTTATTCTCTTTCCTCTCTTTCCTACATGTTAGTTGGAGCTACATAAAGCAAAATAATCAGGTGAAGTGAAGAACATTACCATCCACATACTGTCAACCACAGGATCATACCAGCAAAATCTTGTATTGCTAGTAAATCTGCCACCTCTGACCAGCAGAGGATATTTCCTGGATTGCCCATTTGAACTCTTGCAGTCTAGTCTTGACTCCATCATTAGACAAATAATCTTGAACAAATAATTTAAACTTTATAGGTTGTGTTTTTCTACAGTGATGAGAGGTAAAGCTGACTTTTTTACATGACTCTTGCTTCCCAAGAATATTGGTAAGATGAAATCGATAGCATCTGTACATGTTCTGTGTTTCTTCCAAGAAATGTATGAGATAACTGTTAAAGTGTGATCATCTTGGAGTTGGAGAAGACCCACTCTTCTGTGTTTCTGTTGACCCTGCATTCTTGCCCCCCTTTTTTAGGTAACAGCTCTCTCCTTGTCTTTGAGGATATCCCCTCCCATGCTTCACCTATGTGATTCTGGAAGAGCTGCCAAAACACAGAACCTCATTCCCCTGGCCAGGGGTGTGAACAAATACTTCAGGCTAAGCTCATTACATTTTCTACTTCCCTGCCTCTAGTCATCCATCCAAAAATTTGAGACATGATGGAAGCCGAGTCAATGAGATTCCCTCCCTGAGATTCATGTACACTGAAGGAGACAGTTTTTCTTTCCTCCAAAGCAATGGTCCTCTCAAATTTTAGCATACTTCAAAATCACTTGGAGGGTATGCTGGATACAGATTGAGAATGGGATGCTTGCCCAGGTCTGGAGTACCTGAGTCAGTAGGTCTGGGTATTTGCGTTGCTAACAAGTTTCCAGGTGTTGCTGATGCTGCTGGTCCAGGGAAAACACCTTGAGAACCACTCCTCTGGAGTCACTAAGTTAAGATGATGCAAGCCTAAAACCACCAGTAACTAATTCCTCTGCTCTGTGGATAAAGTCTGCTCATTTTTTTCTAATGGTGTGTGATGATGCCAAAGCTCAAAGAGGTGGAGAAAAGAGATCAATGAAAACATGAGACAGAGAGAGAATGGTGAGGTCACCGTTAGTCTCTGAATCCAGTTGACTCTATGCCTGGCTCCATCTCTATTTTCCCAGTTATGTGAATCAATAAATGTCCTATCTAGCATATTCTAATTTGAGATGGCTTTTCAAAAAAAAAAGAAAAGGAAAATTTAATTTGATAGCAACATTTAATGATCTAAGTTCTATTGAAGAAAGGTCTCACAAAAATATATGGTACTGTGGCCGTGTTTGATTCTGTAGGAGGAAGATGTCTAGGCATGTTTATATATAACAATATTTTGTACCAAAGTAGTTTTTTAAATAGGTTTACTCTTTTCATGTGTAACACACATGCTGGAATATATTAGGTAGTACAGAGGATCAGTATATTGGTTATCAGCTTTTTAAGAAATAAACATAATTATTTTGAATTACCATTAAAGATGATATTTAATTTCAGCACAGCTTTTTCTCTGCTCCTCATTCTCAGTTGGGTTTTGAAATAGTTCATCAACAGAATTCCAATAATAATAATATAGGGGCAGCATAATATTTCATTTACCAACAAACTTCCAGTGTTCTAGCTTGGAAAATACTCACAATGAGGGAGAATCTGTTATTTTTTTGCATATTTGCACTATTTTACTAATTCTTGAGTGACTCCAACCGCAGAACTTATTCAGAAGTTTAAATTAATTTCGGAAAATAAAAGTGGAAGGACATAAGCAAGTGGTGCAAGGAAGGTACAGGAGAATTTTGATGATCTTGCTGGGTAATTAACACAATCAGTAATGCTTTCTTTGTGTGAGCTCTCAATTTCTCCACAGAGCCTAAATCAAAGTCTTTTCATCTTTTATTTCATCCCCATTTCTAAGGATCTTTTCTTTACACTTCACTGAAAAGTCCTTCATTTCTCATTAATGCTTTAAGTACAAAGCTAGTTCTGGCGATGATATAATTTTTCCTAAGTCTAAATTAGGTTTCATACAGAGCATTACGAAGTCAAAAGGCAGAGCTCATGCTGTTTTGCTATTTTACTTAGTGTTTATATGAACGAAGAAGTATGGAGTTTCCGAAGTTTGTTTTTCCTTTTCTTTTCCTTTTTCAAATCAAATTTTTATAGTTAACTTAGCACTTAGTCTGAAAATAGAAGAAGTGGTCAGTTTTGATTATTTCTATCATTAGAGTTTTCTTCTTGCCCAGATTTCAAAAGGATGCATCGAGTTGCATTCAATAAAGAACATCTATATATGTAGCCGAGGAATGAGACATCTAAATTTTAGTAAAACTTTTCTGTGTCTTTGCATCATTTGAGGCTCTCAACTCACCTTGCTGATGCTAGTAAAACTCAGTTTTTATTGGGGATGGAAATGAAGGTCTCCATCCTTCCTGATTCTCAGGGCTTGTTGCAGGGCGGGAGGAACACCTCAGTACTCATTTGTTGCCAATAGTTTCAACAATCCGATGTCTTCTATGGTGAGAACACACAGCCACGCACACACATGTGCCCACACATACACACATGCGCACACACAGTCTTTTTGGAACTTGGCAGGTGGGAGCCTCTTTCACGTCTAAATTTGGAAGTTTGTTATAAAATAGAAGTTTTATTGAGGGCCTTCTCTGTGTTAGATTCTGTGCCAGGTACTGGGGATATTTTGGGCAAAAAGTCAGACTTCAGTCCTACTTTCATGTAGTTTTGAGTCTGGCATGAAAAAATAGACGTTAAAAATAATCACAATAAATGATGAGGGATATTTTCCTGGAAAATTCCTCATGAGTAGAAGCTGTAGCAGGAGGAATTATACATCAGAGTGTGGGTAGAGGTCTCTCCAGGAGAAATGTTTAGGTTGATGCCCGAAGGAAATGTAAGAGTAGGCCAGAGAAAGTAAGGCCTAGATGACAGGGAATAAAGTTTCAGCCAGGCTTGGAGGGAGGAGTTATCCTGAAGTCGAGGAAAGGTTCTTTGGTAAGTGAGCAAGAGAGACAGCAGGATGGGCACTAGAAATGTGGGCAATGAGCAGATCGTAAAGGACCATAGAAACTCTGTTAAGAAGTTTTGCCTTTATCCCCAAAGCAACAGGGGGCTGTTAGAGGATTGATAAGGTCACTCAGGCTGCTGGTTGGAGAGCGAATTTGAAGAAAGCAAGATGAGAGACAAGGATACTGGTCAGCAGTGTGTTGTGAACTTCAGGCTGGAGGTGGTGGGGATTTAGACTAGGGAAGTGGAGAAGAGAAAAGTCCAGCTTTTCCAAATATTGAGGATATAAGATTATCAGGACTTGATTTAGGACCAATGGTGATAGTGAGGGAGAGAGTGAATTCTAGAATGACTCCAGAGTTCTGGATAACTAAACAAAGTTAAAGGTCAGGAATTGTCAGACTGAATCTCCAGGATATCTTGAATGTGTCCTGGAAATACTACTTTGAAAGAGAATGTTAACTTGTTGGGTGTAATTCTTCTGCATCAGTTCATTTAGTATCTCATTCAATAGATACTTTTTAATGCCTTTTATGTTGAAGAGCGTAGAAAACAGTTTTAGTCACATAGGGATGAAATAAATGAAAATACTTTCTATTGTCAGTCAAGGAGAAGACAGATAAACAAATAAATAAATAAACAAACAAAATAAATATGTTTAACATTTAAGGGTCAAAAAGAACACAAACAGCTAGAATGAGGGAGAGTAATAGGAGTGCAGATAGCACGGGCATGTGCAGAAATCTTTCTTTGGATTGTTCAGTTAAAGATACTGAGAAATCAGACAGATAAATAAAGGATGGAAGAGAATTTCAAGAAAAGGAGATATCCTATGCAAAGGGGAGACAGGAATATTCTTGATGTGATAAAATAGCTGGAAGAAGGATAAAGTGGCCAGAGTATAGGGGCGTGGGGTGAGATGCGATGGGGGATGGACCAACGTAATTTTGGAGAAGTAGCAGAGGACAGATCCAAAGAAGAATAGCATTTTTCATATTTTTTTGAAATTATGGTAACTAAACACTTTATTATTCCACAGGGATAGAGAAATAGATCAATAGAAAACTTTTTCCTATTTTAACATGTTTTGAAAGGCACCTGTGAAATACAGTAAGACAAGGCCTCAGTCCTCCTTAGCCATATGAAATTGTCAAGTAAAGTAGCTTTGCAATCTCTGGGAAGTCACTAAAGCTCTATTGCTTTATTTGTTGCTGTTCAACTAAGTTAACACATTAATCATACTAACATTCATTGGGCTGTTGCTACGCACGGAGTCATAAGACAAGTGCTGCTCATATGGTCTCTCACTTAACTTAGGCAGGGTCCCTGCAGCTGAAGAAGCTATCCTTTCAAGGGGCACATGTTAACTTCTTTAATGACAGCACCTTTCTCCCCCATCCTAAAGTGGTACTAGGTGCAGAGAAGACAGAGGGAGGAGAACAGAGATGTTTCGCACAAGTCTTAGAAGCTGTTTTCTTGCTCCCCAAAATCCTATCCTGCAGGTAGGGAAGAGCAAGCAGCTTGCCCTCAGATTAGTTCTTGTAAAGTGAGTGTCCATATTTTCTGAACTCACCATCAGGATGCCTGGTCAGATATCAACAAATGTGCTTAAGGAGGTAATGAGATACCTATTTGATGCTGTGACTCTGGAAAATCTAGGCCCCATGGATACTGTGCGTATAAAGGCTGCTAAATAGACGTGACTCTTCTCTAGTTTTCAAGTTATTTTCCAAGGGCTGCCAGGGGCAGGGGGAGAAAAAGGAGGAGTCCCAATTGCCAGATAGAATCTGGAAGTAAATACTTATATCATCTCATTTCTCCAGGTTTGACTATTTAGAAAATGTGTTTTCTTTGAAAACAATTAAGTAATTACAATTATAAAGAGCTAACGGAAGCAATGATTATACCGAAAGCATCACTTAGAGAGCATCCTACACAGCTGCTTAAGTGAGAACACAAGCAAAGCTCCAAATCAATGAGCTAAAGGTCCAATTTAAGAAGTTAGAAAAAATTATCAGAATAAATGCAAAGAAACTAGGAAGAGGAAAATAATAAAGATGAGAGCAGTCATTATTAAATAGAAAACAAAGTTACAGAAGAGAGTATCAACAAAGCCAAAACTTGTTTCTTTGAAAAGGAAAATGGAATAGACAAAACTCTGATGAAATGGTTCAAGAAAGTAAGAAAAAGAGTGTGCATAAATTAAAGAACAAATAACGTTAGAAAGGAAAAGTAAGAAATAATGCAGATCCAGAAAGAATAAAACATTATTAGTTTATGAATAATATAAACTAGTCTAATAATGTAAAAATTTATATGAAATGAGCAAATTTATATATATAAATATTTATATTTTATAGATATAAATATACATTTATTGCTTATATATGCTGCAAATATTTTCATTTCATTTGCCTTGTCCATTCACTTTCCTTATTGTATCTTTTGATAAGCAAGGTTCTAAATTTCATGCAGCTAAATTTAGCAAAAATTTATTTCATGGTTAATGCTTTCTGCATCTTACTATCTAGTTCTTGAGTCACTTTGCCTTATATATGTATATATACACGTGTATATATATACATGTATATATTTAATTATATAAATTTTATAATATAAAAATATACAATACGTAATTATATATAAATTATTATTATTTGAATATTATATAAACTATAAATGTATAATAAATATTGTGTAATAGTTATAGATAATGTATGTTAATTTATATATAATATGAATTTATATAATTATATAAATGTATATATATAAAACAAAGTGACTCAAGAAGAAATACATTCTAAGACACAGAAAGCATTAACCATGAAATAAGTGTTTGCTAAATTTGGCTACTTGAAATTTAGAACATTGCTCATCAAAAGATACAATAAGGAAAGTGAACAGACAAGACAAATGGAATGAAAATATTTGTGATACATATAAGCAATAAAGGTCTGATAGCTAGAGTAGACAAAGAATGCCAACAAAATCTAAGAAAAAGAGAAAAACCTTAACAAAAATTGGACAAGAAGACACATAGATATTTCTCAGAAAGGGGACTTACAAATGTCCATAGCTTATGAAAACTGTTCAGCTTTATTAGAATCAGAGAAATGCACATTAAAAGCACAATGGAGTATCACTTTACACCCCAAATGATGGAAGATTAAGAGATCTGAAAATAGAAAGTGGAGGTGAGAATGAAGATCAATGGGAACTCTTATACATTAACAATGGGAATACAAACTGGTAAGCAATCTGTCACTATCTTATAAAGTTAAACATTTAGATGTCTTTACCCAGCTAATTTATTACAGACATATATCATAGAGTAGTGATTATCAAATGTTAAATGAATTAAAATCACCTGGAAGGCATATTAAATGCTTTCTGGACCCCTCCTCAGAGATTCTGATTCAGCAGTTCAAACTCAGACCCATGAAGTTGTATTTCTAACAAACTCATGTGTGATGTTAACGCTTCTGTTTCCAGGACCATACTCTGAAAACCACTACACTTGATTCATGTGTTTCAAGAGATATGTACGTGAAAGTTCATGATGGCATTGTTCATAACAGCAAACAAAACTTGAAACAAGCTAAAGATTCATTGACATGAAATACCATAAAGCACTGAAAACAAATGAATTATAGTTACATGCAACAACAAGCATAAATCTTAGAAAGTTGCAGAAGATTATCTACAGTAAGATTGTAATTTTGAAGCACTTAAAAAAAGGAAAATGAAACCATATATTGTTTTGATATTCTAAATATGTAATAAAGCTATTGAAAAAGATAAACACGAGTTTCAGGATAGTGGTTCCTTCTGGAGCAGGGACAATGCTCCAGAAGGAAATAAAATAAAGAGCACCCAGGTAGATAAAATTGTATTTCCAGTGTTTTATATTTTATTTGTGAAGTGTACATTCTAATGCTATGATTCATTAGTTATGCATTTTTATGAATACTCTTTTATATGTGTTAAAATATATAATAAAAACATTTAAGAAGACTGTGCAGAATACAATATGAAATACTTTATATTGCCAATGTGAGGATCTCTCAGTCAGTCACTAACATCACAGGATACGTCTTTATAGCCAAAATGAATCTTATTTAATGGGCAGGGAAATTGAAACCTATAAAAATGATTACCCTTGGAACTGTGGCTGGCATCCCCATCTGTGATGGCTCACTAAAGGCTGGCAAGTCAGAGAATCAACACCTCCAAGAGCCTACGTCAAAAAGGGCTAAAACTTCAGGTAATTCATTTACATAAATGATTTCTGGAACTAAGCAGAGAATGCTCTTGTATTCATCACCCTCCCACACAGAGGTAAGAGTTGTTCCAAGCATTTTCTCTCAAATTTTGGATGCCTCCCAGAGGACACTATTACTTCGCTCCTGGGCTGGATGCTTGTTAAAGTGCAGAAATCCACAAGACCACCCCGATGTCCTGACTCGCAGCTATCTAGAGAAACCGATGTGTGTCCCTTGGTTTGGGTGGTGGGTCTATGTTTAAGATAATGGTGGGTATATCTATAAGATAATGGCCAAACCCATCCCCTACTCTGGAGAATTCTAAAGGGAAGAGTTTGGCAGGAGCAGCCTGATAGAAGATAAATAGCATGGCTATCAGAAGGACAAGCTTGTACCCCCAATACTTCAGTTTCCCATGGTCTCATAAGTGAAGAGCCTGAGCTAGGTTGGCACATTGCCTGAGAGGGCAAGCTGCCAGGGAGGAGGGGTCCCCAGCAATAAGAGGCTATGGGGTGGATTGAAGAGGGCAAGACCTGAACAGAGGATTGCAAGAAATCCAAGAGAGCCTTATGTATGTCAGCCTAACGTATGAAGAGTGGAGGTTCCTGCTGAACTGCCAGAAAGCCTACACATCTGTACCCCATGAAAGAGTCAGCATTTGGATCTCTGTCATCAAAGGGCACCAGGGCCAGCCAGCTAGAGCCAAGAGAGAACAAAGGAGTAGCAACAGTTAATAAAAGAATTCTGTCCTTTCCCACTAATATCTTTGCCCCTCTCTACCCCCAGCCTCACTCCCCCTTCCACCTCTGTCCTAACCCTGCAAATGGACAGAAACAAGAAGCAGAGGCAGTGGCTTAAAAGTGAAAGACCATATGATGCTCCTTCTCCTACTGGAGACTCGGAGCCAAGAGTCAGACCTGGGGCTGAGGCGGGAAAGGAAAGGTGCGCCTTGTTATTTAACCTACGCAGTCTATGGTAATTTGTTATAGCATCCAAACTGACTAAGCCAGAAATTTGTACTGAGAAGTTGCGTTCTGTTGCAACAAATATCTAAAAATGTGGAAGTGACTTTGGAACTGGGTAATGGGTAGAGGCTGGCAGAGTTTTGAGTTGCATGCTAGAAAAAGCTGATATTGCCGTGTAGGGACTTCTGTTGACAATTCTGGTGAGAGCTCAGAAAGAACAGAGGAGAGGTGGAGAAAAAACCTCCATCTTCTCAGACATTACCTGAGTAATCACAAGCAGAATGTTGGTAGAAAGATGGATGCTAATGGCCATTCTGATGAGATCTCAGACAGAAATGGGGAACATACTGAAAACTAGAGGAAAGTTCATCCTTGTTATAAAGCAGCAAGTAACTTGGCTGAATTGTATTTGTGTTCTAGCGTTTTGTGGAAGGTAGAACTGTGAGTGGAATAAAATTGGATATTTAACAGAGGAGATTTCTAAGTAAACTGTTGAAAGAGAGACTTGGTTCCTCCTGATTGCTTATGGTAAAATGCCAGAAGAGAGAAATGAATTGAAGACAGAATTGTTAAGCAAAAAGGAATAAAAACTTAAAGGTTTGGAAAATTCTCAGCCTGTTCATATTACAAAACATAAGAAAGCTTGTTCAGAAGAGACCAATAAGAGTGTGGCGAACTGATCATTTGATAAGGAGATTAGTGTGGGTATGAAGCACAAACTGATCAGCCATCTCAACAGAGGCCAGAAATAGAGATGGGATTATGTTAGCAAACACTGCCAGCTGGGACTAAAGGAACAGAGAAAATGAGACAGAACAGAGGAGGGCTGGGAGTGTACCCTATCCTTCAAGAAAAGAGAAGAAGGACCTCAGAGACTATTCAGAGCTCATCAAGACCACTGCCTAGGCAGACAGCCCTGACAGAAGTTGAGGGGGCAGGGCTGCCCAGTGGAGCCCTGGGGACATGACCACCACCCAGCAGAGCTGGTCAGATGTGGACTGAAAGCCTCTGCATGAGTGAGGCAGCCTCAGCCCTCCACTAAGCTGTAGGGGATGACCCAGTGGGGCCAGAAGGCAGAACATTGAGCCAAAGAGGATTATCCTCGAGACTTAAGGTATCATGGAGTTGCTTTGCTAGGTTTGGGACTTATTTGGTACCTGTGACCCCTTCCTTTATTACTATTTTTCCCTTTTGGAATGGGATATCTATCCTACACCTGTCCCACCATTGTCCTTTGGAAGCACATAACTTGATTGGTTTCACAGGTTCAAAGCTGAAGAGGAACTTTGTCTCAGGATGAATTGTACCTTAAGTCTCACCCATTTCTGATTTAGATGATATTTAGGTGAGACTTTGGACTTTAGAGGTGATGCTGGAATAAGTTAAGATTTTGGGAGATGTTGAGATGGAGTGAATGTATTTTGCATGTGAAATGAATTTTGGGGGACCAAGGATAGAATGTTATGGGCTGAATGTTTGTGTCCTCCCAAATTCATGTAATGAAATCCTAACTCCCAATGGGATGGTATTAGGAAGTGGGACCTTTGGGAGGTAATTAGGTCATGAGAGTGGAGCCCTTGTGAATGAGATTTGTGTCCTTGTAAGAAGAGATGCTAGAACTTGCTCTCTCTCTCTCGCTCTCTCTGCCATGTGAAGATATGATGAGAAGAAAGTCATCTGCAAACCAGGAAATGGACCCTCACCAGAACTGAATCTGCCATCACCTTGATCTTGGATTGCCTAGCCTCCAGATCTGAGAGAAATAAAGGTTGTTTAAGCCACGCAATCAATGGTAATTTGTTAAAGCAACCCAAGATGACCAAGACAGTGAGATTGTGAGGGATGATAGTATTGAGTTGGATGTGAAATTAAAACTTTGAATTATAACATAAAACCTTTTAATAGTTAAAAATCACAAGTATTGGCATGTTCTTATAATTGAGGCTGACTGGATATCTTGGACAGATATCATCAAAGGTGCAGAAGAGAAATCTGACAAAGCATTTTAGAAGGCGGTAGTTAGAGAAAAGTAAAGCCATCTTTTCTCTCTGTAGCTCTTCATGGTCGGCCGATTCAATAAACTGAGCACATAAGGGACTAAATTCTACTGAATTCAAAAAGCTTTTCGATATTCGATGACTTTAGCAAATCATTTGTGATTCACCAAAGAAAGCCATATACTCCCTAGAAAAAAAAAATTGTCATGCTTTTAGTAATTTAAAAAAAAAGCTTCCTCAAAAGTTTCTGGTAGAGGTTGTTTATTCCAGATGTTGTTCTTGTACTGTTCATTGTACGGTTATGGTCTTCGCCCTTCAGAAGATGACATCATAGTGGATGATACAAGGAAGTAACGTGGTTAGTGACAGTGTAGGAGGATAAGTCAAAAGGATTTTTGTTCCAACATGATGTGTTCAATGTTTAATCACTTGATAATTTATTTAGCAAATATTTGTTGAATATAAATCATGTTTGTTACTGGGGATAAAAAGGCTGAGGAATAAAACATAGTCTTTACACTAGAACAGCATACAGTTTTCTGGATATCATCTTACCAAACTCTAATGATTGTCAACAGGAGATACGCCCTTGAAATTGGAAGATTTAACATTTGTGGTTTTGCCTTTCAAAAGGGAGTTGTGGGTCAAAGACTTGTACAGTGTTAATATCCTTGATGCAAAGATTTAAACACTACAAACTATGACCTGCTGTGGAGGTAACTGTCACTTATGTACTGAAAGAAAGTCATCTGCTGATGCTAATGATCAGCCTGAAGAAAAAGTGAGCAGTCTAGAAAGACGGTGGGTCTTAGCCATTAATCAAAAGTTGTCTATAGCTTACACAGCAGAAGATTGGAATTATGGGTAGCTGAGATCCGTGATAAGAACCCACCTACTATAATGGTCATGAAAGCAATGATGACATTGGTGATGATAATGGATGGCTGTCATTTATTTCCGGCTTACTCTATGCCAAGAATCATGCAAAACATTTGCCATACACTCTCTCAATTATTACTCATAATAGCAAACATTATAGGCATTTATAACTCTAGTTTACAGATTTAGAAACTGAGTCTCAATGACTATAATTTGTTGATAGGGGCTTCCAGCAACCATCTTGCTGCCACGCAGAGAAAATATACCTGGAAAAAGGCCATATGGAATTAAACAGAGCTGAGACCTTCAGAAAAAGGCAAAGTACTAATGTGATCATTTAAACTGCTGGAACAGACCACGCCTAAAGCTAGATTCCCCCAATTCTATAGGTCAAGGTCATTCCTTTCTGGCTTAAACTAGTTTGACTTGGGTTGGGTACCACACTATCAAATGAGACCTAGTACTATTGGTTGGACACTCACCACACTTTTGAGATATATCCCTCAGAGATGATAATTTTTGTCCTTCATTGAATATGTTTAGGACCTATTATAAATAAGGATCACTGAACTCCTGGGCTCTCTTTAAACACACTTCATTGAAACACAGTTCTCTCACATACTTTAATGGCACTAATACACCATAATCTTTGACTTTGCACACCAGTGCACTGTCATAAAACACTTCAGACTGGCTCAGACCTGAGGTACATCCAGCCCACGGCTGCACTCTGAGAGTGGCACCAAAGGTGATTTGTAGGTAAAGGTAAACGCTCCCCACTTTATAAAATGTCAGAGGTTAGGGTATGCCACCCTTTTGCTAAGAGCTGATTATTGACCTTATTATTCAAATTATCTAGGCTAATATCTGCCAAAGTGTGTTTTACAAAAGAATAGTTTGTGAGATAAGACAGGGCAAGGACTGTCTCTCTTGTGGGTCCCCTTGTTATCTATCTAGTACCTTGCACAGTGGCTAGTACTTCACAGGCATATAACAAATATTGAATGGATGATGCGTGACTAAATGGGAATTTTTAGGGGAAAGGGTCTGTGGTCATATGAGGAACCATTGTATGTAATTGTACATGTTGGTCAGAGCAGAAGAGGTGCCTGAGCAAGAAGAAAGAGGGATGAAACCCAGGCCGTGCTTTGTGAAGCTTGCTGGAGGACTTTGCAGGAGCCTGTGCACTGTGAAGCTTTAAAATGGTACATATAGCAGCAGATATATCTCAAATTCTGTATAACTGGACACTTTTCCTCTTATAATGTCAGAAGAGACAGAATTAAACAGCTCGCCTTAGGAGGGATTGAGGGTGTACAGACAGGGCGCGGATGACGGAGGGAAGAGTTATTGCCATTCTTTTTCTAACTGATGAGGCTCCTACTGGAGGTGTCTCAGGAGAAATCCCACTTTACTGAATTTACCTGTCAATGACTTTTTAAACATTTCTATCAGATATGGTAGCAAAATGATATACAACAGTGTTCACAGCTGAAGACGAAGAAGCTTTTTCCCTTCATTCAACCACCCCATTCTTGACGGCCTTAGACTGGGTTTTTTCCCACCTTCATTGACTCCTCTGGGGAAAGAATGTCTGTGTGTTCTTTAGAAGTCTCTTTTTGGAATCAATGGCGTCTAATGGATTGCTGCTCCTCCTCTTAAAACACTTCATCAAACAGTAGTTTGTCAGATACTGTTCTCTTTTTCCTCCTGGTTTTTTCCTTTGAAAATGGAATCAGCTTCCACCCAAAGAAAAATAAATCTCCTGAGATCAGATCCTCTCAATCCTTTTGACAGGGAATGATGGTCAAACATTACACAGAGTCCCTAGAAACTACTGTGAAGAAAGTGGGAAAAAAATATTTCCCTACATGGATTTTAATATGTTCCCTATAGGTCAAAAGAGTTTAACCAAAAAAAAAAAAAAAAAGGAACATGTAATAGCAAACATTATAATATTTAAGACATATGTATTAACTAAGGACTGAGTTCATGAGCTAAGCCATCATTGAGAAACTATTCACTTATGTAATCTTAATTTCCAATACCTACATAGGATGAACCAAAATATTTATTTTTTATGTTTATCATCTTTTTTCTTTGCTCTTATCCTGTTCTCTTCTGTATCTGATAAAGGGTAGAGGCCAACTTTGACAGCTTAATTTCATAACCTCCTGAATCAGCTGTCAGCAGGATCAGTCAATGAGAAGCACCGAGGAGAGTTGGAAGTCATGAGGAAAGGAGAAGCCTCAGTGTGTCTCCCCTTTTCTCTCTGCCTCAGTTGGCAAATTTGTCAAAACCACGTCTTTTCATGACTCCAGCTTCCACCAGACAGGCCAGCCCTGCTTCCAGCTACCACGAGGAAAACCCCAGCTTCTACATTCCAGTAACCCACTTCTTCACTTTGTCGCTTCAGTCTAGGGACAATGGCAGCTTCCTACTGTTGCTCTTCTCTGGACTGGTTCACCATCCTCTTTTGTCTTCTGTGTCCCTCCATCACCTATGTAGCCAATTCTTTCACAATATTCCTTTGGTTGGAAACGCTTAGAGAGGTTCCTTTTTTTTTTCTGGTTGCATATCAACTAACAAACTTCATTCCATTTTATGCATTTTTAAGAAAATTTGTGAATATGCATTTTAAGAAGCTGGGAAAGCCTTTTCATTGTTTAGAATAGAATGAGATAACACTCGAACATGGTGAAGCAGGAAAGAACATGAGTCCTATCTATCTTCACGGTCTTTTGCACTTCTTCCTTGTGTATATTTTCTAACGACTCCTGAAGAAAGAAGCATTATTTAACAAAGTGGAATGACCAAGCTTTAATTCAATGTGCTTTATTGGGACAAGTTCCTCTTTTTCCGGGAAAAACTATATACAGTAACCAGTTTAAACTGGATCTCATAAAAAGCACATAAACGCTACATACATTTGATTGAACAGGAAGAAAACCAAATCTTAGTGCTCACAGTATTATCCAATCTGAGAGACATTGTCCTGGTTGAGTTAAATGATCTTCATGGAGAATTTTTCTCCTGTATATTCCTAACTCAAAATAATAAGACTCCATATATGCAGACAGAAACAGGAACTCTAAAGACACATGTACCAACTGTGTGGTCCTTCCCATTGCTCAGTCCAAGCTGAGGTGAGGAGGGCACACCCGCAGGCCAAGAAAAGCCACACTGTAGGTGAAAACTTTCTAGTCATCAATCAGATCAATTCTGCAAATAGTTACTCAGTCCCTAGAGTTGCAAAGGAATATGCCAATCACTATTTTCTGAAGGTTGGCTAGGGGCCTTTGGATAATAAATAGAACCAAACATGCTCTTTAAAGTTGTGCAAATGAGAAGCAACATCGTTCAAAGGAAGACACTAACTCAACCAACCTCAGGAATAATATTTTCCATACCCCATTGCTATACTTCTGTCTCAGTTAATTTCTCTCTCTCCTCTAGCTCCTGGTCTGTAATTGCTTGACAAATACGTCTTGTGCCTTCCAATGGGACTGACTATTGTGGTATTTTCTTTCTTTTTCCTTCAATCTTTGTGATCAGTTTCCTCATCAGTTGGGGTCATTAGAAAAGAAGGAAATTTTAAAACAGCAGACTCCAGGCCTACAATCTAGACACATAAACCAAAATGCAAAAATTAATTCCAACAATTTTTGTCCATTTAAATAACAAGGACAAGGTTGGATCAACTTAACCCCATAAATGTTTTTAAAAGCATCTGGCATTTTAGTGCCTTATTATTCATTACTTCCTCAGTGTTGAACATCTAAGGAATGTTTTAGAAGTGTTTTAACACCTGTAGCAGAGACGCTGTTGGTACCCTGCCTACATAGCCTCTCTGTGCCGTTTCAGTGGACATCAATCTAACATCCGACCATGAAAACCTACTTTTCTTGGCCTGTGGATTTTTTCTTGATTCTGGAACCTGCTTTTCCCACCCTTACGTCAGATCAGAACAACAAGGGAATTCACGGCCCCCAGGAGCAGCCCACAACCAAAGAACATCTTTCTTGGGCGACGTATCTGAGGAATGTGTAACAGTTCCTAGTGGGATAAGAACTAGTTGCCTGTGGGGTGCTTTGCTTGGTAATGCACCTATATAGTCTGCCTTCACTACCCTGTGTCAATGCCCCAGTTCCTTCTCAGTGTTCCCTTCTCTGCCCAGACCACTTGCACTTAAAACCTCATCTCAGAGGCTCCTTCCAGAGGAATCCAGACTGAGATAAAACCAAATTATTTCTCAGCCCTCTGAGGGAACATTGGCCAAGCCCAATAAGGTGAACCAGCCTCATGTATATTTTCTAGGTGAGAGCCAAATGAATGGATGCTTCTTCGACAAATCTGCAGTGATGGATGGAGAAACGACAATTGCAGCAACACTTCACTGTTCTGTGCTTGGCTTCCTCAGGTTTTCAGCACGTCTGACTTATCTAAATCACGACACCTTTGGACACAACAACATAGAAAAGCCCCACACTGAAAATATAGATGACAGAGTGTCCAGATATTAAGGCCATTGGTACCAGACCATTGTAATTATAACTGGCCATTCTCACTTACTGATCAACTTCGCTTCTCCATTTATTAGTTTGCCATTTAAGATGCCAGTGAATTAAAAGATTATATCCTTTCCCAACCATTATGATGATGCTATTTTTGTTTCTCTGACTACAGAGAACGAAAATAAAAATTAGATGCAAATTAGTGCCAATTTAGCTTACTTTTTAGCATCTCAAGCAGTGAACTGTGAAATGGTTGTGATAAAGTGTATTTATTCTTTCTGACTTGTGGCATCATGTTGCTGTTTTAGGGGGTAAATATATTATCTTTCCAAACACAGTTTTGCAACTGATTTTAATAGACTTTACACAATGTGTACTGGCTTCCAAAAATAGGGGTGTAATATGTGTCAAGACTGTATTTCTATTGCTACTCTCTAAGCTTTTCCATTACTTACCATCTTGTCCACATCACAGGCCATTACACAGGACCATAAAGAGCACTTATTTCCTGTGGGCAGTTATTTTCCCTTTTGGATTCGGATTGTGAGTTAGGTTTAGGCAAATAAAAAGAAAGAAAATGTTAGCTTATGGAGGAAACAATAATCTATTTCCATTGTATTTGCCAAAACATAAACAAGATCTGAAGTAAGAAGACACGATTTGGTTGAAAAAATCATAAGGATGGTAAATTGGTGTTTCCGTTGCTTTTTGTTGTCTGAAGTTCTCACTGCTCAGAGAAACCACATCATTTCTATAAATGAATGCTGTGAACTTTTCAAGACGAGTGCCGTCACACCGTGAACTATCAAAGTCAAAAGGACACCGTCATGAGAGAAAAATAAACACAACCAGGGAACTTTAAAGGCATTAAGCTACTCTGCTATCCTCTATCAGTATTTTTATATACTCAGTAGTACAAAGGAAGCAGAAACATAGAGCCTAGAGTGTAACAAGAAGACAGGCATGTTATAATAACAAGGTGAAGAGACAAATTCCACGGTCACAGAGAACCTCACATTGCTTAATTTCAATTTAAGAGGTTACGTAAATGCATGGCCTTGTGGAAATTTAATGATATGTTACGGTTCATCTGAACTTGTCAGTTGGCCCCAAGCTGCGATAATCAACTTTTCAATGTCAGACTCATTTACTCCTCGAAGAATCCTGAAATAGCCATTCTCGCCCCAGGACTTTCCCCAGGAATTGGCAGCGATCTGCAGAAAAACGAAAAATAAAACACCTGAGTATCATACTTGGATATTTTTTAATCCTGCCTGTAAAAACACAGGGACCTCATGTGTAGCTATTTTCTAAATAAGAATAAAAGTTATATTATTCATCAGTTAGATTAATATGCATGGCTATTCATGTTGGCAATAGCCAGAATTGTTGTAACACCTCTGAGTGCCCCAAGTACAACAGTGACATATGCATCAGAGTTTAAATGCAACATCAGAAGATGACACACAAGCTGCAGTTATCAAGTGTCTACTGTGTGACTGGCCCAGTGCTAGGCACTGGAGGAACAAAGATAAATGATACATTATCCTGTGTTCAGCGGACTTATGGTGTAATGAAGAACAACCACCGTAAGGCTAGTGCTAAGGTAGAAACATGCACAGGGTGCTATTGAAGTCAGCGGAGGGGCATCTTGCTTATTTGAATGGCTCAGGGCAGTTGTCCTGGAGGAAGTGCCACATGAGATGCATATTAAAGCCTGAACATAAAATTACCAGATGAAAAAGGAGGAGAGGAGATTCAGGTAAAGAGCAAAAGCATAAACACCAAAGCACGAAGCAGCATGAAGCAGTGAAATGAAGCAATGAAATTGTAATAATTAGATCGTTAAATGGAAGCAGGCTGGTAGGTTATGAGGCAGGAACTGGAGATAAGGACAGCCATACTGAAAAAATATGGTAAAAATAATGGCAAGTTGTTGAGTTGCTTCCAGCAGGAGAACAAGTTAGACAAATTTATATTTTGATTACATTATTCTGTATGAAATGAGATGGATGGATTTAAGAGGGTAGACACAAGAGGCAAGGAGACTGATTAATAAACTTGTAATAGTCAATGGGAGATGACAACAAGGGTAGGGAAAACAGGGAGAGAAATAGAGGGAGCATTTTGAGAAAGTAATTTGAGAAACATTCAAGAAAGTAAAATCAATAAGAATTAGAAATTCCCTATTTTTATTTTTAAAATGTGAGGATGGTTAGAGAATTGGGAAAGGTCTAGAATGTTTCCTGGGCTTAGAGCTTGAGTGAATGTGTACAGGAAGCAAACACAGGAATGCAGTCGATAGAGACTGTCATGAAAGCCAAAAGGACACTCAGCAGGAAGTTGGCTAACCACAACTAAATGCCACAGAAAAGCCCAGTAGGATAACAACTGAAATTATTTTGGGGATTTGGTAAATTGGAGACATCGTAACCACAGCTTCCATGCTTGTCTCACATTCACCCTCCACTAGGCTTAAGATGGAAAATTTTCTCGAATGTGGCCTACGCTGATGTTCCCAAGGCACGTGGTGTTGTGTTGAGCTTTCACTGGTTTCTACCATCTAAGAGGGCAGGTTTGCTCTGCATCAGAATAGTCATGACAACATCAGCTTTCAGAAAGAACTGATTCTTGTCACTTCCTTTAAGATTTATCTCTTCGTCATCTTTTTTTCCCAGCTTTATTGAGATATTATTGACATATAAAACATGTAAGTTTAAGGTGTACAATGTGCTGATTAGATACATGCATATGTTGCAAAATGATTACCACAAACTGTTAATTAACGCCTCCATCTCTTCCTATAATCATGATTTCGTGTGTGTGTGGTGATAACATTTAAGATCTACTCTCTTAAAAACTCTCAAGTATATAATATGGTATTGATAATTACGGTCACCATGCTGTAGATTAGATCCCCAGATCTTATTTATCTCATACCTGTGAGTTTGTACATTTTGACTAATACCTTCCCACTTCCCGACCACCCAGCCCCTGACAACCACCATTCTATTCTCTGAGTTTGGTTTTTTTAGATTCCACATATAAGTGAGAACACATAGTATTGTGTTTTTGTCTGTCTGACTTATTTCACTTACCATAATGCCCTCAAGGTCTATGCATATTGTCACAAAAGGCAGGATTTCCTTCTTTTTCATGGCTGAATAATACTCCATTGTGTATATTTTTTTCTTTACCCATTTATCCATTGATTAACATTTAGGTTGTTTCCATGTCTTGGCTATTGTGAATAATACTGCAATGAACATGGGATTGTAGATACCTCCTCGATATTATTTTTTTATTGCCTTTGGATATATACCCAGAAGTGGGGTTGCTGTATCATCATATGGTTGTTCTATTTTGAATTTTTTGAGGAACCTCCACATTGTTTTCCATAGTGGCTGCACCAATTTACATTCCTACCAACAGTGCATAAGAGCTCCCTTTTCTCCATGGCCTCCCCAGTACTTGTTGGTTTTTATCTTTTTGATAGTAGCCATTCTAACAGGTGTGAAGTGATATCTCGTGGTTTTGATTTGCATTTCCCTGAAGATTACTGATGTTGAGCCTCCTTTCTTGTACCTGTTGACCATTTTTATGTCTTCTTTAGGAAAATGTCTGTTCAAGTCTTTTGCCCATTTTTAATTGGATTATTTGTTTTTCTGCTATTGAGTTGTATGAGTTCCTTATATATTTTGGATATTAACCCTTTATCAGATATATGGTTTGCAAATATTTTCTCCCATTCAATAGGTTCCCTTTTTATTTTGCTGATTGTTTCTTTTGCTGTGCAGAAGCTTTTTATTTGTTGTAATCTCATTTGTTGATTTTCCCTTTTGTTGCTTATGCTTTTGGTGTCATACCCAAAAAATCTTTGCCAAGACCAATGTCAAGAAGACTTTTCCCCATGTCTTTTTCTAGGAGTCTTATGGTTTCAGGTCTTACATTTAAGTTTTTAATCCATTTCAAGTTAATTTTTGTGGGTTGTATAAACTAGAAGTTCAATTTCATTCTTCTGCATGTGGTTATCCAGTTTTTCCAACACCATTTATTGAAGAAACTATCCTTTCCCCATTGTGTCTTATTTGCTTGCTTCTCAAATATTAGTTGATCATATACCGGTGGGTTTATTTCTGCATTCTCATTCTGTTCCCTTTGTCTATGTATCTTTTTTACACCAGTATCATGCTATTTTGAGTACTCTAGCTTTATAATAAAGTTTGAAATCAGGAAGTGTGATGCCTCCAGCGTTTTTTGTTCTTTCTCAAGATTGTTTTGACTAGTCAGGATCTTTTGTGGTTTAATACAAGTTTTAGGATTTTTTATCTATTTCTGTGAAAAGTGTTGTTGGAATTTTGATGGAGATTGCATTGAATCTATAGATGGCTTTGTGTAGTACGGACATTCTAACAATATTAATTCTTTCAATCCATGAATACAGAGTATCCTTCCATTTATTTGCATCTTCTTCCATTTCTTTCATCAATTTCTTATAATTTTCAGTATGCAGATTTTTCACCTCCTTGGTTAAATTTCTTCCTAAGTATTTTTGTAGATGCTATTGTAAATGGGATTGTTTTCTTTATTTCTTGTTCAGATATTTTGCTGTTAGTGTGTAGAAATGCAACTGATTTTTGTACATTGATTTTGTATCTTGCAATTTGACTGAATTCATTTCTTAGTTCTAATAGGTTTTTGGTGGTGTCTTTAGGGTTTTCTATATATAAGATCATAACATCTGCCAACAAAGATAGCTTTTCATCTTCCTTTTCAATCTGGATGCTTTTTATTTCTTTTTCTTGCCTGATTGTTCTGGTGGGACTTCAGGACTATGCTGAATAGGAGACGTAAGAGTGGGCACCCTTGTTGTCTTCTTGATCTTAGCAGGAAAGCTTTCAACCTGTCACCATTGAGTCTGACTTTTGCTGTGGGTTTGTCATATATGGCATTTATTATGTTAAGGTATATTTCCTCTATACCCAATTAATTGAGGACTTTTATCATAAAAGGATGCTGAATTTTGTCAAATGCTTTTTCTTCATCTATTGAGATGATCAGATCAACTGTACCTTTCCTTCTACTAATGTGGTATATCACATATACGGATTTGTGCATGTTGAACCAATCTCGCATCCCGGAGATAAATCCCACTTGATCATGATGGGAGGATCACATTAAAAGGATCCTTTTAATATACTGTCGATGTCAGTTTGCCAGTATTTTGTTGAGAATTTGTGCATCTGTGTTCATCAGGGATATTAGTATATTCTCTTTTCTTGCAGTGTTCCTATCTGGCTTTGGTATCAGGGTAATGCTGGGCTTATAAAATGAGTTTGGGATTGTTCCCTGCTCTTCAATTTTTTGGAAGAGTTTCGGAAGGATTGGAATTATTTCTTTAAATGTTTGGTAGAATTCACCAGTGAAACCATTTTGTCCTGGGCTTTTCTTTATTGGGAGGTTTTTGATTACTGATTCTATCTCCTTACTCATTATCGGTCTGTTCAGATTTTCTATTTCTTCATTATTTAGTCTTAGTAGGTTGTGTGTTTCTAGGAATCTATCTACAGGCATACCTCGAAGATATCGCAAGTTGGATTCCAGACCACCGTAATAAAGCAAATATTGCAATAAAGTGAGTCACAAATGTTTTGGTTTCCCAGTGCATATAAAAATTATGTTTACACTATGCTGTAATATGTTGTGTGCAATAGCATTATGTCTAAAAAAAGTACATATCTTAATTAAAAAGTAATTTAGTGCTAAAAAATGCTATCATCTGAGCCTATGAATTTTCCAGTTTTCCTCCTGTTATTAGTTTCATACCATTGTGGCCAGAAAAGATAATTGGTAAGATTTCAATCTTCTTATGTTTTTCAGGTCATGTTTTATGGCTTAATATGTGATCTATCCTGGAGAATGTTCTATGTACACTTGAGAAAAATGTATTCTGCTGGTGTTAGGTAGAATGTTCTGTGTGTGTCTGTTAGGTCCATTTAGTCGGATGTATAGTTCAAGTCCAATGTTTCCTTTTTGATTTTTTGAATATATTTCCATTGTTGAAAGTGTGGTATTAAAGTCCCCTACTCTTACTGTACTGTTGTCTGTTTCTTCCTTCAAATCTGTTAGTATTTGCTTTATATATTTAGGTGCTCCTTTTTTGGATGCATAAATATTTACAGATGTTATATCCTCTTGTTGGATTGACCCCTTTATCATTATACCATGACCTTCTTTGTCTCCAATTACAACCTTTCTCTTAAAATCTATTTTTTCTTACAAAAATATAGCTACCACTGCTTTCTTTTGGTTTCCATTCAGTTTTCCATCCTTTCACATTCAGTCTGTGTGTGTCCTTAAAGTTGAAGGGAGTCTTGTAGGCAGCACATATTTGTGCCTTTTTTTTTTTATTCATTCAGCCACTGTATGACTTGTTTGAAGAATTAAGCCCATTTAGATTTAAAGGAATTATTGATAGGTAAAGACTTATTAATTGTTTTCTGGCTGTTTTGTAGCTTCCTGCTCCTTTCTTTGTTTATTGCTGTATTTCCTTGTTAGTTGGTGATTTTCAGTAGTGAAATGCTTTCATTCCCTCTTCTTTAACTTTCGTGAATCTACTGTAGATTTTTGCTTTGTGGTTACATGCAGCTTAAATCAAACGTCTTGTATATATAACAGTCTATTTTATGTTGATAACAACTTAACTTTGAATGAATGCAAAAACTCTCATCTTTCACTTCCTCTTCCCTGTAATTTGCTTTTGATGTGATAATTTGCCTCTTTTATATTGACTCTTTGCCTTCTTAACCAGCCCTGGCAACATAAAGGAGCACCTTTAAAACTGTGTCTAAAATTATTAATTCAATTTACCACTTCAAAGATGGAATGGACTTTAAATTAAATGGAAATGAGATAGCATTAAAGTGCGTGAGAGTTTTAGCAACAATAAATTAAACTGAGTTCCAACTTCCCTATTTTCTAGTCAGTTCCAATACATATACTTCCAAACACTGAGAAGTCAAATAATGTCAGTCATAATTTAGGATAAATTGTTAGGAATATTAATATTTTTAGATTCTTGAAACTATAGTATTTAGCACTGCACCTAGTCTCATTTGGATGTGTTGAAAATTATAACTATCCAATACTTTACCATTATAACTTTGGTAAAAATCAGAAAAGTATGTGATGATTTTATAAGCAAATACAAATTTATGTAGTAATGAGAGCTAACCATAGATTTGCAAGAAAGTCAACGTAGTTATAAAGAGTGGTACTTGAGAAAGTAGTGCTAATAAAAGGCACCTCAGGACATGTATTTTTTTATTAATCGTATTCTTCCTACTGTCATTTCTTCTCCTCATCAGTTTTATTTGATTCTTCCAAAAGCGTGAATTTTTAGCATTTAATTATAAGGGAATAGGCAGCAATTCAGGGAAGGAATTTCCCAAGGACGTAACTCTATCTTTTGTTTTGAGATATATGATACAGTCACAAGTGTGAAGTGCATTAATCTTAAGTGTACAGTTTGGTGAATTTATACACATTTATAAGGTTTACACCTATGTAACCTGCAGTTAGACCAAGATATAAACCATTTATAGCACTCCAGAAGGTCTACATATCCTGATAAACATCTACTCTCCTTTCTCTCATCAATTTTTCCTGAAATTGATCTTTATAATCAGATAATAACATAGTATGTATTCTTCGGTTGGCTTCTTTATTCAATAAAACGTCTCTGAAATTCATCCACGTTATAGCATATATAAGTCATTCTCTTTTATTGCTGTGCATTTTCATTGCATAACTATGCCCCAATTTATTTATCTATTCTCCTGTTGATAAACTTGATGAACATAAGTAGTATTATTTACATTCATCAGTAGCATGTGAGTTCTAGTTACTTCATATCCTCACACCCACCCATTGATATGATCAATCGTTTTAATTTTAGCCTATCTAGCAAATGTGCTGTGATATCTCACCATTATTTTAATTTGCATTTGACTGATAACTAGTCGTGTTGACCGCCTTTTCATATGTCTGTTGGCCATTTGGATTTTCCTTTTGTGATTGCCTATTCAAGTATTTTGTCCTATATTTTATTGAGCTATTTTTTTTCTTCATATATATTTGAACAAATTCTATATATTCTTCATATGAATCCTTGCCAGGTATCTTTCCAAATAGATAGATAGATAGATAGATGATAGATAATCTTCTCTCTGTCTGTTGTTTATCTTTTCTATCTGATAAGGTTGTCTTTTGATGACTGGTAGTTCTTATTTTAATATAGTCTGATAATTTTTTTCTTATAAAGTTTATTCATTTTGTGTCCAGTACAATAAAGTTTTGCCTAATCAACATCATTAATATGTTGCCTATGTTTTCTTCTAGAGACTATTATTTTGCAATCACATTGAAGTCTATGCTCCATCTCAAATTATGTTTGCATGTATTTTTGAGGTAGGGGCCAAGGTTCAATCTGTTTTCATATGGCTATAAAATTGCTGCAGCATAGGCATTGGCAAACTACAGCTCATGGACATAATCTGGCCAGCAGCCTGTTTGGGTTCAGCTGAATGAGCTAGGAATGTTTTGGTATTTGGTTTATGTTTTTAAAGGGTTGGGAACAAAATTTTAAGTAAAATATGTGACAGAGGGGCCAGCCTGGCAGCCTAGTGGTTAAAGTTCCACGCACTCTGCTTCAGCAGCCCAGGGTTCATGGGTTCAGATCCCAGGCACAGAGCTGCTCCACTCATCAGCCATGTTGTGGAGGCATCCCACATACAAAATAGAGGAAGACTGGCACAAATGTTAGCTGAGGGCAAATCTTCCTCACCAAAAAAGAAAAAATATATATGTGACAGAAACTGTACGTGACCTTCAAAATCTAAAATATTTACTATTTCACCCTTTATAAAAAAAAAAATTTCTAACCCCTATTCTAGTATTAATTACTAAAAAGACTCTTCTTCCTCAATTGAAATGCAGTGGAGTCTTTGTTGTAAAACAAGTGTATTGTGTGCTTTAAATCTGGATTATTTATTTTTTGTGACATCAGTATATTTCTCTATTCTTATGTTAATAAGTGCTATCTTATTAACTGTAGCTTTATATAAGGTCTTGAAGTCTGGTAGTGTAATTCTTCCAACTTTGTTCTTATTCCCCAAGGTTATCTTGGATACTCTAGGTCTTTGCATTTCCATATAAAATTTAGAATCACTTTTATAATCCCCCTCCACAAATAAAATCTCTACTGGGATTTAGATTAGGATTTTATTGAATTTATAAATCAATTTGGGAATGTTAATATGGAGCCTTCCAAATCATGAACATGGTGTATCTCTCCTTTGATCTAGGTTTTTAATTTATCTCAACCCTAAAAATCTTGCAAAGCTTTCACTGAAATATTTCTTAGGTTTTTAAATTATGTCATTTTAGATCATGTTTATTTTTAATTTCCAATTGTTTCTTGCTACCATATAGAAATATAATTAATTTTTTATATTAGCTTAATATCCAGAAACTTGCTAAATGTGCTTACTATTTCTATCAGTTTCTTTCTAGATTTTTTTTGGATTTTCTATATACATAATCATGTCATGTGCAAATAATGTCAGTTGTATTTCGTTCCACACTTCCCCTTTATTTCTTTTTCTTGTTTTACTGCACTAAGTGGAACCTCAGTAAAATGCTCATGAAGGTGATGATAATGAATGCTTTATTTTTCAATGATAAGAGAAAAGTGTTCAGTATTTTATCACTAAATATGATGTTAGCTGTAGGGTTTTTGAAGACTGACTTTATAAGATGAAGGAAGGTAAATCTATTCCTAATTTGCTAAGATTTGTAATCATAAATGAGTTCTGTGGTCTACAGAATTCTAGAAAGGCCACTAAGCTTCCTGCCCCGTGGTGTACTTGCCCTGTATAATCCCTTCCACTTGAATGTGGACAGGACCTGGGGATAAAACAGGATGTCACTTTTGAGAATAGGTTGTTTTATATGACAAAGTCGAAGGAATTGTGAAGATATGATTCAAATCCCCAATCAATTGACAGTGAGTTAATCAAAAGGGAGATTATTCTGCCTAACTAAGCAGGTGAGCCCTTGAAGAGAGGGTCTAGAGGTCAGAAACTCTCTTTCCTAATGGTCTTCAAGATCTAAGCTGCTGTGTTGTGAGAGGATCTGTGAGAGCGCCTGCCATGGGGCATGTGACAAGGAGCTGCAAGCAGCCTCTAGGACCAGAGAGTGGCCCACAGCTGACAGCCAGCAAGAAAATGGCGACTTGGTCCAACCACAAGCGCTTAATTCTGACAACAACCATGTGACCTTAGAAGAGGACCTTGAGCTTCAGAAAGGAACACAGCCCACACAACATTTTGATTGTATCCATGGGAGACCTGAGCAGAGAGAGGACCCAGCCGAGAGGACTGGACTCCTAACCCACTCCTAACTCTGAGATAATAAATGCATGCTGTTTTAGGCTGTTAATTTGTTGAGCAACAGTTGAAAATTAATACAGGTGCTGAATTTTATCATGGCATTTTCTGCATCAATTAAGATAATCGTGTCCTCTTTCACTCTGATAATGATGAACTATATTGATTGATTTTAATATTTAAAACCAACTTGGCATTCTTGGGATAACCGTCCCTGGATTATAATCTATTATCCTTTTAATATATTTCTTGATTGTTAAATCTTGTTTAGAACTTTCTGTTCATGAGAGATATTGGCTTGTAATTTTCCTTTCTCATATAGCCCTTGTCAAGTTTTGGTATTGATGTTATGCTGGTTCATAAAATAAGTTGGGAACTGTTTCTTAGTTCTTTATTCACTAAAAGGGTTTGATGTAAAATTGGTTTTATTTGTTCCTTAAGCGTTTGGAAAAATTCAGCAGTGAAGCCATTTGAGCCTATTGTTTCTTTGTGAGAGTTTTTTTTTAACTTTTTATTGAGATTATGATGGTTTACAACCTTGTGAAAATTCATTTGTACATCATTGTCTGTCAGTCGTGTTGTAGGTGCACCCCTTCACCCTTTGTGCCCACCCTCCACCCCCACTTTCCCCTGGTAACCACTAATCTCTTCTCTTTGTCTACATGTTTAACGTCCACGTACGAGTGGAGTCATACAGAGATTGTCTTTCTCTATCTGGCTTATTTCACTTAACATAATTCCCTCAAGGTCCATCCATGTTGTTGTGAATGGGACAATTTTATTCTTTTTTATGGCTGAATAGCATTCCATTGTATATAAATACCACATCTTCTTTATCCAGTCATCTGTTTATGGGCTCTTAGGTTGCTTCCACATCTTGGCTATTGTAAATAATGCTGCGATGAACATAGGGCTGCATGGGGCTTTTGGAATTGCTGACTTCAAGCTCTTTGGATAGATACCCAGTAGTGGGATGGCTGGGTCATATGGTATTTCTATTTTTAATTTTTTGAGAAATCTTCATACTGTTTTCCATAGTGGCTGCAACAGTTTGCATTCCCACCAGCAGCGTGTGAGGGTTGCTTTTTCTCCACAACCTCTCCAACATTTGTTACTTTTTGTTTTGGTTATTTTTGCCATTCTAACAGGTGTAAGGTGATATCTTAGTGTAGTTTTGATCTGCATTTCCCTGATGATCACTGATGATGAGCATCTTTTCATGTGCCTTATAGCCCAGCATATAGTTACTTTTGGCAAATATTCCATATAGGTTATAAAGAATGTATATCTGTTAATATTTGTGAGTAGTATTCTATGAATTTCAATTATATAAAGCAGCCAATAGGTTTTTTTAAATCTTCTATATTTTTTACTTACATTTTAGAGGCATTTTCTATGAAATACTAAGTGAGATATATTAAAATATACAACACAATTATCAATTTGTATATTTCTCCTTTTTTCTGTAATTTTCGTTTAACATTTTCTGAAGCTGCGTTTTTGTAGCTTTTGTTTGAATGAAAATGTCTCTGTTTTGCTTTCTTTGAAAAAATTGTCACCAGATATAAAATTCTAGGTTGACATGTATATCATCGTCATAATTATTATTATTAATTATTTTATTCAGCACTTTAACAATGTCATTTTGCTGTCTTCTGATTTCTGTTTCTTATTTTTTCTGTTGAAGTCAGAGATCAGTTTTTTTTCCAACTTTACTGAAATATAATTGACATATACATGGCATAAGTGCAATGTGTACAAAGCGATGATTTTATATACGTATATGTTGCAAAATGATTGCCAAAATAAGGTTGTTAACACATCCATCACCTCATATAGTTATCATTTGTGTGTGTAGGTGGGGAGAGAACATTTAAGATCTACTCTCTTAGCAACTTTTAATTATATAATACAGTATTCTTAAGTATAATCACCATGCTTTACATTAAATCCCCAGAACTTATTCACTTTATAACTAGAAGTTTGTACCCTTTGACCAACATCTCCCCATTTTCCCCACTCCCCAGCCTCTGGCAACCACCAATTACTCTATGAGTTCAGCTTTTTAGATTCCACATATAAGCGAGACCCTACAGTATTTGTCTGACATTTCACTTAGCAAAATGCCATCAAGGTTCATCTATATTGTTCTAAAATGGCAGGATTTTCTTCTTTTTTATGGGTGAATAATACTCCATTATATATATATTATATTAAATATTATATTATATTATATTATATATATCTCACATTTTCTTTATTCATTCATCTGTCAAAAGACTCAAGTTGTTTGCATGTTTGACTGTTATGAATAATGCTGCAATGAATATGGGAATGCAGATATCTCTTTGAAATAATGATTTTGTTTTCTTAAGATATATGCCCAGAAGTGGAATTGTTAGATCATATGGTAGCTCTATTTATAATTTTTTAAGGAGCCTCTATACTGTTTTCCATAGTAGCTGTACCGATTTACATTCCCATCAACAGTGCACAGGGTTCTCTTTTCTCTGCATCTTTGTCAGCACCTGGTGTCTCCTGTCTTTTTGGTGATAGCCATCCTAACGGATGTGAGATAATCTCTCAGAGTGGTTTCAATTTGCATTTCCCTGATGGTTGGTGATGTTGAGCATCTTTTCATGTACCTCTTGGCCATTTTTATGTCTTCTTTGGAAAAACATCTGTTCAGATCTTTTGCCCATTTTTTAATTGGGCAATTCTTGCTATTTGGTTGTATGAGTTCCCTATATATTTGGAATATTAACCCTTTATCAGGTAGATGGTTTACAAATATTTTTCTCCACTCTGTAGGTTGCTTTCTTTTTAATTGTTTCTTTGGCTATGGAGAGGTTTTTTAGTTTGATATAGTCCCCCTTGTTTATTTTTGCTTTTGTTGCTTGTGCTTTTGGTGTCATGTCCAAAAAATCATTGCAAAGACCAATGTCAAGGAGAGTTTTAATCTAACTTCTTCCAGTTGTTGTACTGTTTCAGATCTTACATTTAAGTCTTTAATCCATTTTGAATTAATTTTTGCGAGAGGTGTGAGATAGGGGTCCAATTTCACTCTTTTCCATATGACCCTCCAGTTTTCCCAGCACCTTTTATTGAAGAGACTATTCTTTCTCCAGCCAGCCATCACACTTAAGGCCACTTTTCAGAGGGTAACGTATCCTTTTTAAACTCTGCCTGTTTTTAAATTTTACTCATTGTTTTTTATTTTCAACTGTTTGATTATGAAATGCCTGGATATGTTGGGGCTTTTTATTTCTCCTACTAGGAGTTTATTGATCTCCCTGATTCTTTGGGTTGATGTTTTTCAGTTTTGGAAAACTTTTGGCCGTCCTGTCTTCAGATATTGATTCTGCCTCATTCTCTTTCTCTCTTTTCCTTCTGAGAATACAGTTACAAGTATGTTAAGCATTTAGTTGTGTCTTACCTGTCATTTCACATTGTTCTGGATTTGTTTTTGTTTTTTCACTATATTTTCCTCTGTGAACTGCAACTTGGATATATTTATATATTTTATGGAATTTTAAGATCACTAATTCCATCCGTTCTTTAACCCATACAGTGAATGCTTAATTTCAGACATTGCATTCACAAATTCAAGAATTCATTTTTGTTTAACATATTGAAATCCTTTGCTGAAATTCTCCATCTTTTCATCCGTATGATTTCTGATGTTTTATACAATGGTTATTTTAAAGCTTGCATCTAAAGTATCATCTATTGCTTCTATTGATAGTTTTTTCCCTTGTTTGTTGGTCACATTTTTCTGCTTCACATATCTCATAATTTTTAATTGTATGCTAGATATTTTGTAACAATAATTACACACACTGACATTGTGGTTGTTTTTCAAAAGTTGGTCCTTTCTTCTAGAGAGAAATGGTGAGGGACTAATGACCTCAATTTAGTCAGGAACTGAGTTGGGTCAGGGTTGGAGGGAAGTTCTTGTTAAACTCAGTCCACACCTGGTTCCAAATATTTCGAGAGCAACACCTATCCCCTGTTTGTTTCAGGCTGTCTTCCAGGGGACTCCTTCCACAGGGTCTGCAGTGCTACAGAGGATTTCCCTCTGCCCTCCCATTCCCCTTCCTTAGCTACTCACACTACCCCAGCACTCAGTAAATAGTCCATGGAAGAAGTGGCTGTGTTTGGGGTTCCTCTGGATTCCAGCCCAGCTGGATTTTTCTTCTCCTAGAGGCCTCTCTCTGCCTATTGCAAATCCCCTCCTCAGATTGTGCCGAGGCCCACCAAATGCTCCCAGAACAGAAAATCTTCTCCAGATTCAGCTCTGTCATTTCTTTAAAAATATAAGTTTTGGAAAATAATGCTGTTATTATTTTCTACTTATTTAGTGGAATTTATGGCTTACTGCTATCGATTACACTTTACTTAGTATTGAAAGTTATTCATTTATTTTTTATTATAATTTGCTATATTGTGGGCCTATTTGTAAATATTTTGAAACACATATTTGAAACACATATTTTGAAACACGTTATTGTGGGGAAACAAAACTTCCTGAACTTCTCAGTGCTCTTGCAAAAAATCCTAGTCCTCTGTCACACAAAAAGTGTATATGACTTAAAGATAGGGGATATTTGCTTTCACTTCTCCCAGAAATATTTTTTCTTCACATACCATGCGAAGTAGATTTGTAGCCACTTGTCTAGTTAATTGATCTGATCCCAAAGTGTAATAAAACTTCTCTTACCTCTCCATGAGAGCCAGAGAGTTAGAGACCAGACAAGGTCCTAAATTAAGCCCCAGGGTGCCAGGAGTACTGAAGACTATCTCCCTCGGTATGTACAGGTCAAAAGGGATGAAGCCTAGCATTTGGAGACATTTTCTGGTGTTTACCTGGCCCTTAGAAAGACATATTTATAGTCCTAAGGGTTAGGTTGAGAACACAGGACCCTTTCCATCTCATCTTAATGGAATTAAAGTTTTTTCTCTCCTTCTAGGAAAGGAGGAGGTTGCCAGTCTTTCTCTTGTATGTAAATGGAGAAATCCATTGTTCTCTGCCCCTTTTTTAAGGGGTGTAAACTGCTTCCTGTATAGAAAAAATCCATTGGCACTTTATCACTTCGCCTGCAAGACTAAAGTGTGGGGGACCAATGCTGTGATATCTGGCTGTTGATCTGGTTGTGAATATCAATTAAAAACTCTTTCCTTCTGACCCAGGTGCCTTAATGCAAGTGGAATAACATCTCAGACCCTTCACAATTCCTGACAAAACACTACAATAATACATAAAGATTTCATATTTTAATTGAACTAACATTAAGTTTTATACAAAATGAAAACCATTTCAGTGACTTGACTAATTTTTCCTAAGTGCATAGATTAATGCTATTCATTCACTCATTCAATGAATGTTGCTTATATTCCCACTATGTACCAGTGGCTCTGCTTTGCCCTATTGATACATTGGTAAATAAGGCAGATATGATCCTGGACCAAGATGATACTTCCTTCACAGTTTAAGGGAGGAAAAAGTCAACAGAAATGTACAATTTAATAAAATAAGATGAATTTTCAGTCTGATTCTTGTATACTTACCACTTACATTAAACAATTTATGGAAAAGAGTCACAGCAGAAAGAAATCCTGCCCCTGTGCCCATGAAATAGATTTCTTTGAAAATTTTTGATGCAGTAAGTTCAGAATTGATGGTTACTACAACAAGAGTAGTTTAAAAAGACAGTGTGTTTGGATGTGTTGAATATATGAGCGTGAGTGTATGTCTGTCTATGCATGTCCAACCCATGGGGCTCTAGGATGGAAATGATAAGGTTGAGAGTGAGGGGATCACAGAAAGTTCTCCTTTGCACTGACACTCATATTCATAGTCACTCAACAAATAGTTATTGAGTGCTATATGCTAAAAACTTGTAAGTTAAATACATTCATCAAAGAACTTGTGTTTATAACTTGTTTTTATAAACTCTAAATATTTTTTATTATGAGATCAAACTGTTCAAATTCATTTAATGGAAGTCCCATGCAGAAACTTAATTGTAGGTATTCAATAACGTATCCCCTTCACATTTTATGAATTTTAATTATTGAATATTAATGTTAATTATTAGCTACTTCAAGCTTTATTTTAAAGAAGAAAATGGTACTTAAGAAAGCTTAGTTTAAATGCAAAGAAGCATCATTCTACTTAAAAGCGTAATACTTCTATATATCAAGGTAAATATATCAATAAAATAAAAAATATGGAACCACATATTTTGGTGATTGTTTTTTGTGAGTGTCTTCTGGAGAAATCTAATTAACCAAGAGTCACTTTGGTGAGCACAAGTCCTAGTATTTAGTGTTTTAAAAGTTATAATATGTTCTCTACTGAGTACACTCACATTCAAATTCCATGATGAATGTCATCACCTGGACTTTATTCTGCTTCTTAAAAAGAAGAAGGATGTATAAGGTAAGGGCTTGGAATAATTCATCAAAGTTTAATCAACTGAATATTTGACGTAATGTGTTCCAATCTTTTTCAAATTGTTTATTACATCTAACTTTCTATTTTTTTTAGACTAGACATTGGTTCTTTCTCCTTTCTATTATTTTTTTAGACTAGACAGTGGTTCTTTCTTTGTAAAGAAACATGTATATGTTGTAACTGGAAAAACACACACACACAAAGGAAAAACACTTAACCCCTAGGAAACGTGTTTGTATATACATGTACACATATGTAACATGTGTATGTATATGAATTGATACTAGCATTATTACCCATAGCAAAAAAGATGCAAGAACACAAAGTTGATTGACATATACAAGAAGACTAACCATTATTTTAAGTTTAATATCAATGACAACAGAACAAAAAGTTTTCCTCTCGAGTCTCATTTTGAAGAAAAATACTGACTCTTCTTTTGCGATTTAAAACAAGAGAAGTTGAGGAAAACTGTTACTCTAATACAAACGATTATAATGAGTTTTGTGTTGGAGAAAATGGCGATATTACAATCAACATTTCAGTGACTTAGGACGTGACTAAGTAACACAAAGCGGGGAGCAGAGACAGAGAAGATTCTAAAATATTCACTTCAGAGGAGAAATTCATGTGGAAAGAGCTACATACCCAAAATTTTTCTTTCCGCCCCTGGGCTCCTCTCAGTGTGCCCCACCTACAAATAATAATAATAATAATAATAATAATAATAAATATTGGGATGGTTAAAAATGTTTGATTTGCCTCTTGATAAAATGAAAATTATTGTTTGTATTATTTCTTTTCTGTTTTCCTTTGGCCTCGCTCTGTTTTACTATGGAACTGTTATCATTGCCCTACAGAAATGTGCTTGTGTAGTTTTCTTTTTGACCATAACGTTATTTACTTTCTCAGAAT
The DNA here is from genome assembly GCF_041296265.1 of Equus caballus. Classification (NCBI taxonomy): domain Eukaryota; kingdom Metazoa; phylum Chordata; class Mammalia; order Perissodactyla; family Equidae; genus Equus; species Equus caballus. Next base: position 55,285,761 of record NC_091703.1, on the reverse strand, counting down.
ATACTCAACTATATCCAAAAGACTTGAAATCAAACTCATGGACCAAAGGAGATAAGTCTTGGCAACTGGGGTACAGAGGTTTTAAAGTTCTTAAACACCCCGCCCCTCTTTACCTCTAGCACTCTGAAACTCTAAATTACGAACTAAAAATTTCCAAGACTACTGATAAGAACTGTAATGTAAATACAGATAATTGTTGTAGATAAGAGAGTTTATTTAAAAGTATTAACATGCATATATTTTTATAAAATGGCTATGTGCCGACTGTGGAATTTCTCTATACATATGGAAATCCAATCCTGTATTTCCAGTACTGGCCCATTTCAATGTAGCATGAAACAGTTTTTAAGGGACCCAAACCTACGAGATCTCATTTTTTCTCTTGACTACACCCAGTGAGTTAGGCATTACTAACACGTTCTATTTACTACTGACATAGCAAAACTTGTCCAAGATCACAGAGTGGGAAATGTTGAGCCAGGACTCCAAATCCCACATCCTACTTAATTTGTTATATTGCTTCTCTTATAAATAGACAGTCCCCCCCCTGCAGTGTGTACTGAACAGCACCAGTTTTATGTCAAGAAAACATATTAACTACCACTATCCATTGATTGCAAGAATATAGTTCTGTCCACATATCGTCCCATCAACCCGTCCCTAACATCCCAAATCCCACATCAGAGCTCCTTTGCGCTAAGTTATGGTACGCCACTACGTAACAAATATTCCTGGGAGACACACAAATTTTTTGTTCAAATATTTCAACGTGAGTTTGCAGAAAGTTACTTTTAATAGGGTACAGAATAGAATGATGGCGCCATAGCATGGAGGTAGACAACAGATTCCTGGTACAGATCTTGGGGGATTCAAGAAAATATATTAATGCATTTGGATCCTTTGGCATGAGAGCGAGGGAAGAAAAAAGTGATTTAGGAGGTAGGAAAACACTAAAGAGCAATCTTTTCTTTCTCTTGTTCCTGATAGAGGCTAGAAGGGATAGTTGGACTGATTGCCATCTCTCTTTTAGTTCTCTGCTACACACAGGAGTAGACTGAAGCACTTTATGGTTTCAAAATCCTGGGTGGTTTAATGCGTAAGTTCAAAGAGGTTCACTTCCAGAACCATTTTTCAGTTTTGAAATTGCGTTTACATCCTTGTAACTTTTCTAAGACATCACCTTGTAAAATTTACCAATCAATCATAATATGTGCTCCAAATCTTCAAAGGTCGTTATGTACTTCAAGTAGTAGATCCTATCTGAAACCTCAAGTCACTCATTTTCTACCCGCTTATTGCGCTATCATAACAATTTCAAAAAGCCTTTACCACTCAATCAAACTTCCTTTCAGATGGTTCCTTTAGCTATTGACATAAAACACAAAATGCAAGACTAAATCAGAAGAATCAAAGGAACCATTAGGCTCCAAAATTATACAGGCAGGAGAGGAACCATGTATCTGAGATCCCACCAGATACAGTGAGAAGTTGGGGGCAGTCTTGCTTGAGGCACTGAGGAGCTTCCTAAGAAAGAAGTCCTAATCAAGAAAGAGGGATCTAAGGACCAGCCCAGTGGCATGGTGGTTAAGTTTGCACGCTCTGCTTCAGCGGCCTGGGGTTCATTATTTAGATCCCCAGTGCAGACCTACGTACCACTTATCAAGCCATGCTGTGGCAGGCGTCTCACATATAAAGTAGAGGAAGATAGGCACAGGTGTTAGGTCAGGGCCAATCTTCCTCAGCAAAAAAAAAAAGAAAGAAAGAAAGAGGGATCCAGATATGAAAAGCTTGATCCAGTAACTAAGCCTTGATGAAAAGAGTGCAGGATCAACTGAGAGTATAATTTTGTCACCTGTCACTCAGTTCTGTCCAAGCTTAGCTCCCACACTGGACTCAGGTAAGTTCAGAATTAGGGAAGGGGAGAGTCAGACTTGTGATTAAAAACTGAACGAGCTATTTCCCTAAAAACTCTGGGGGTCAGCCCGGTGGTGCAGTGGTTAAGTTCGCACGTTTCACTTCTCGGCAGCCCAGGGTTCACCGGTTTGGATCCCGGGTGTGGACATGCCACCGCTTGGCAAAAGCTATCCTGTGGTAGGTGGCCCACATATAAAGTAGAGGAAGATGGGCATGGATGTTAGCTCAGGGCCAGTCTTCCTCAGCAAAAAGAGGAGCATTGGCAGTAGTTAGCTCAGGGCTAGTCTTCCTCAAAAAAACAAAACAAAACAAAACTCTGCATAGTCTATAAAGCACTTTAATAGCACTCAAATAGAGGGTAACACCAAAAGTGCGTCAAGTTTCTTTCCCACTTTGTAAGATCTTTCAGACTTCTTGGGCATCTATGATTTGAGGATGGCTCATGGGAAAACAAAGAAATATTCAACAGAGGAAATTGAAAAGGCATACAAGAAAAATACACCATGAAATAAGTATTGCATTTATTCTGAAGTCCATTTTAGATGCTCTTCGGCCCTCTCAGAAATAGTGAGACAGTGCTCTGGGGCATGAAGATCCACCATTGCACACGAGGTTAAGATTTAGCAAAATGATGACTACACATAATGCCATTGCCAACAGATCAGAGACTGATTGATTCTAAGGAAACAGAACATTTCCCCATAAAGGAGAAGAGGCTCTTCAGAATGCGGTTGTATAATTTTTCTTATTCTAGCATCACCAAATAAATTAAGAGTAAAATAAACTACTTCAGTTTGGAGATGTCTAAGAAATACAAACTATTACTTTTACTTTTGCTCAGTTGGCTGTATTTTTCATATGTTCCTATATATTTTGTTGTGATAATCTAAATAAAATTTTCAATGATACCATAGATGGCAATAATTCTTATCTTACAAATACCAACTGTTTGGATTTGCTATAAATTTCTTTTCAAGAAGCAGTACTGTTTATTATAACTTTAAGATGCATTATTTAAAACACCAGTCTTTTTCAGCCCAGGGAGAACACCAGCATTCATGTTATTATAAACGTTCTCAAAATGTGCAGAAAAACAAATTAATAAAATCTTCAAATAGAGATGAGAGGAGAAAAGGAAACTGAGCCTGCTGAATCTGATAGTTTCAGAGATTAGGATGCTTGTGAAAGATAATTATACACAAAGGATGTTAACCTACATGCAAAATTCAGATGGAAAGAAAATATCACACTACCACAGAAGCTACTGTGTGGTTCCCTATGTTATAGCTTCAATGTCAAACGACAAGCAAGTCCATCCATCACAGACTCTAACGTTTGCCCTGGAGTCTATCTATTCAGCTGTCTTTTCTCTCCTGCATCTTCTCCGACAGTCCCTAAGATGGTAATCAAATATCCCACAGAGTCGCAATGGGATGTTGTAGAGATACAGACGTGGGGGTTGTTTTCTAAATATCGCATGCTCTGAAAGATGGAAAAATCACTTTACCCCAGGTTATTTCACAGTGGTATCAGAGCAAATTAATGTAATTAAAACCTTTATCCAAACAAAAGTAAAGGCTAATAGTACCAAGCAAGAAGACTACTTATAGTATACATTTGCAGGAGACAGTTTCTCTCTTTTTGACCTCTGAAGGGCATTTTCCTTTAATATATGTATGTTCCTGAATTGTAGTACTAAGCTTCTGCTCTCCATTATACCAATAGGCTGAAGATTCTAGAAAGATGTATATATTTTCACATATATCTCTTGTACGTCAACGGCTATCTTTCAGGACATGAGGATCTTCGTCACAGTCATATTTGCTCTAGACATAACTATGTAGACTCTTCTTTCCTTCACTTACATCCCTTCGTTTTAACCTTATGCTGCTGAGATTGTTTCCTTAAACTTGCTAATCCAAAACAAATTGTACAATAGGTTCACAAGTTTGAGGGCTCCTAGTAGTGGCTTTTCTTACCTCAAGGCATTCCACTTCATCTGAACTTTATACTGTTCTTTTGAACTTTTTCTACCTCATTAAATTAAATGGTGCAGCTCTTAGCCCTGGTACCACATTCCCTGAGGATGCCTGAGAACAGATGGCTCCCCACGATGAAGCTATGGTTGCATCTCTAACTTCAACATGTGATCATTTAAGCTCTTCCTTTTAGATGCATCTTGTATGCTAACTTTTAGGTAGTTCTGGAAACGCTACTCTTTGGCGTAATATTGAAAGTCTTTCCAGAGAGACCATAAATTCTGCAGAGTAAGGCACTAAAACCCATTAAAGAATGATGAAAGAGCTTGTATTGATAAGGTGAATATCTTTATGCATGTTCCCTTTAAAAAGGATGTTATTTTCAGATAACTGTGCTAAACAATACTGGACTTCTTAAAACTGTATTTTAAGCTATATCTAGATACTAAAATGATTAGAACTGAATAACAACTTTGTGTAACATTTTAAATGATAATGTTTTTTCTCTCCCTTGGTTTTGGTTGATTTTGCCATTGAGGTCCGTGCATCAAGTGGTGGTCATTTTAGACATGGTAAATAGCAGAGAACTGAAGACACAACTTTCTTAAAGTAATATGCATATTCCCATAAATAGCCCTTCTAAAAGGAAAGCACAGAATCTCTTGCATATTTCATCCATTTATTTCTGCCTTTATTTAGCAAACTGCTGTTTAGTACATAGAAGATATATCTTTTGCCTTCAAGAAGCTGGGAATCTAATGGGAGTAAAGTTTGGAAATGAAAAACAAACAAATATAAAAATAATTTTAATTCTTTAATTGCTACTTTTATAAAACCATGTTTTGAAATTTTCTGTAGTGTTCATATGAAGAAATTAACTATTTGCAGAGGGCAGAGACAACTCCCTTCACGGAATTGAGTAGAAATTCTCCAAGCAGAAATCGGAGTGTAGAATTTTAGGCACAATAAGTAAGTGCAAAGTCAAAAGACAGCCATGAAGTCGTCATCCCAGCCTATTCTAAGAGCAGCCCTTGGGTCAGTGTGACTGGAGAACAGTGTTGGGAGGGGCAGGAAATAAAGTTAGAAAAGCAGATTTGGCTCAGGCCATAGAGAACACTCTTGGCTACCAAGCTTGGAATTTACAAAGCTGGTGATAAAGAGTCATCCAAATATGAGAGGTGACATTATCCAGACAGTCTTTCAGAGGGACAACTCTTGGTGTTAGTGCAGGGGATAGACTCCAGGAAGAGGAGATTGAAAGCATAAGACGATTGTTGTAGTTAAAGCAAGAAATAATGAAATTCTGAATAAGAATTTAAGATCCATAAAGCAAATACTGTTTATTCTTTTAACAGCTGTATTTCCAACAAATAGAATAATGACTATCACATAGTTGACCCTAAATAGATACTTGCTGAGCAAGTGAATTTAAGTACACTGGCAGTGAAAACGAACAGGAGGCACAGATTTGAGAGTTATTTTGGAGTTAAAAGTAATGGAATTTGGGGGCCAGACAGGTGGCGTAGTGTTAAGTTCGTGCACTCTGCTTCGGCGACCCAGGGTTCGCAGGTTTGGATCCCAGGTGCAGACCTATGTATCACTTATCAAGCCATGCTGTGGCAGGCATCCCACATATAAAGTAGAGGAAGATGAGCACAGATATTAGCTCAGGGCCAATCTTCCTCAGCAAAAAGAGGAGAATTGGTGGCAGATGTGAGCTCAGGGATAATCTTGCTCACCAAAAAAAGTGATGGAATCTGTTGGCCAATTTATATTGACAGAAAGGGAGACAGTCAAAATGAGCTCCAGCATTTCAAGGTTGAATGAGTAGATACATCAAGTGTGGCATTACTTGAGGTGCACTTCACGTCACACAGAGATGTGTTCCTGCCAATCAGGTTGATTTATCACTGCCTAAGACTGAAATTACAGAGTTGCTTCATCTTCTTTTGAGCTCTCTCTACTGATAGTGGTTCTGCATATTAGCTTTAAATTCATGGCTTTTCAGAGTTTCTGACAGGTAAAACTCTGTAAGAACCAAGGAAAGCTGATTATTAAAAGAAATTGTGGCAGAGCTTTCTGTAGAGTGAGGACTTCTTCTGTGATGAGAATAACTATTTGCTAACTCATATGTCAAGATTCCATTTGCTTACAATCAAGTTCTTTAAAGTAGATCTCACATCCATCTAAGAATTTGGAGTTATAAGAAGAAAATAGCTTTATTTTATATTGAGGCTAGGTGTACCACATTGAAGCAGAATCATATAGACTAATACGTTGCAATGCTACTGACAATTTGCTACTTCTGGAATCCCAGCAGGTGCTCAATAGACTGACAAGAAGAATTCAAACTCTTGTTTTCTAAGCAGACGGATTCTGTAATAGCGAATATAGATCCAGACAGATAACAAACAAAGTTTCTAACAGCGGACATGTAAAGAAATTTTATGCAGTACAGCCTAGTAGAACAGGAAATTTTGGAGGAAAACAGGGAACAAATATATAAGAAAGCCTGATATGGAATTCTAACACTTCTTGTTAAGGAAATGAAAGTCAGATAGGATATACAAGTATAAAGAAAACACCAGATGAGTTTCAGGTCAATAACAATGATATGACCCCTCTGGATATAGGATTTTGCTTTTAAAGGTGAGACTGCAGATGGACTCTCAGTTCTCTTTACACAAAGATTTGAGAGATAACTGCAGCAGGAATGAGGCAAGGATGTGCAGGGCTTTGCTGCCTTATGAATTTTCTACAGGAGGTGCTTAGTAACTTCATTCAAAAAAATACTCAGGGCTAGTGAATGTGGCAGTGTTGAATATGATAGAGAGCCAACAGAAAGTGCTAATTAATGCTAGATCAAAGATGAATGAAAGGACATTGCATGAGAAAGTGTGATAAAATGAGGGCATTCCTCACTCCCCTTCATCTTTCACTGAAGCCAAATGTAAACCCAGCCAGAGTTCACTGAATCTAAGATCAGGGACTTTTAGTGATATGTTCTGCCAAGGAGCTACAAATTTTATTACAGATTGGAGAAGCCGATGGAGATTTTTGAAAGAGCATTTTTCTGTATGAAAACGTCAGAGATGACTGTGTGTTCCTAATATTAATTAATCAAGCAATCAACACTATTTATTGAGTTGCTGACATATTGCTTATCCTACCCTCCCCTAATATTTCAGGAAGCAAAAAGATTGCAAGTATATCACATGTAATTTGACCTATGAAACGAGTATGAGGAAATTGACAACAAGGTTCTACCCAGTTTATGCTCTGGTCAGAATGATCTGATGTATGACTGAGAGAACCATCCCTCTGCATTCACTACATTGACAGAACATACGTTAAAATGTCCACAGCCCTGTGAAATGTACTGGAGACAGAGAGAGCAAGAATAAAACCATCCATTATCACCAATGACAATTAACTAGGGTAATATCTTATGAAGACATACTTTGAAGGAAGACTTCAGCCCTTTGATGTTAGGAAAAGAAATGGCTTTTTTATTGTCTCATAAAATCTTAGCACTGGAAGGAGACTCAGAGATTATAGTATACTCCAGGGGTTGGCCAACTATGACTCACAGGTTAAATCTGGCCACAGTCAAGCTCATTCATTTACGTATTATCTATACCAGCTAATGGCAGAGGTGAGTAGTCAAGATCATATGGCCCCCAAAATTAATCTGACTCTAATCCAATTTCTTTGATTCATAGATAAGACAACTGAGGCCCAAAGAGGTTAAGTAACATTTCAAAATTACATGATAAGTGACTAAATGGACACTCATGTCTAAGGAGCAGCTAATAACACAAGTGAGAAAAAGTAGAACTAGAAGAATGTGGAAGTGGGTGGAATCATTTCCAGCTGTGATGAGAGAAGGTATGATGGGCCTTGAATAATTTGTAGAAGATGCGAAGGTGAAATGAGGGCATACTTGAGAGAAGAGCATGAAATAATGCCAGGAGCTACCCTTTGTGCATACATAGAGAAATTGTGGAAGATTTAGAAGGAGGCTTGCAGGCAGCCATAGAAAGGTAAAGCTGATAATGAACAAGATGGACTAAAATGGAAAAGTGTGGTGTTCGAGGCAGGAAGAACAGTTTGATCATTATGACAACATTCCAATCAGAGTTACATTCCTCACATCCAACTGTCTTATTTGTATCCAGAAATGTAATGAATATAATTATGACAATGATGGGGATGGAAAAGAGTAATTAATGCATTTATTTGGAAGATCAAAATAAATCAAAGTTGTCGCTGAATATCACAAGTAGTACTCACTCATCATCTGCAAAATTCATTTCTCTGTAACCTTTTCCTCTTTATTGTAACATAGACTTGGCCTGACCTTCTCTTTGGTCCTATTGAAGTAGTCAGTAATATCCTACAGGTTTTTGTTCATAGAAGACATTGTAAATTACCATAGCAACACAGCCTTTTAGCAAAATCTCCTAGTTCATTCATTCATCAGAATTGTTATATATATCATATTCCTGGAGCACAGGATCAAACCCTGATCCTAGATTCTGAAATGGTAGGCTTGTATTATAGGCTTTTAAGAATGTACAGTGATTACTCTGACAGCGTTCTCCCTTTCAAGGGACAACCAATCGGTTGTCAACACTGTGGTTGACAGAAAGAAGTCAGAAGCCACTGTACTTCCTACTTCTGATGTCCCCTGCCCCCACCACACATCTCTGGAAATTCACAGATATACGCTACTTAACCTCCACCTGAATTCTACCATATTTGGAATTTTGAGGGCAATACCTACCACAGAAGGTATAATACTATAAAACAAAATCGCCAAAAAGAATTATGCTAAATTTGGAAGGTAGCACTGTACCAGGGGCTAAGCAAAATTCTATCACATGGGGCCCCAAAAATCTGAAGTATCCATAGACGTTAAAACTCATCTCAGGGGCCAGCCTCGTGGCACAGCAGGTAAGTTTGCACCGTCTGCTCCAGCGGCCTGGTGTTCATGGGTTCGGATTCCGGGTGCAGACCTACACAGCGCTTGTCAAGCCATGCTGTGGCAGGTGTTCCACATATAAAATAGAGGAAGATGGGCATGGACGTTAGCTCAGGGCCAGTCTTCCTCAGCAAAAAGAGGAGAATTGGTGACAGATGTTAGCTCAGGGCTAATTTTCCTCAAAAAAAAAAAAAAAAACAAACAAACAAACTCATCTCAGAAAGAAGGTAAAGTATACTTTCCCAATAATTGAAAGCCATTCACAGCCATGGTGTAATCCATTGTCCCCAGTTCTCTATAAATCGGTGGAGTTGCCTATAATCACTTCCTCTGCTGGATCATTTGTTCCTGTATCCTAGAAGTTCATCTTTTCGAGATGTTCACCAACTAGGAAATTATATTTCCAACCACACTGCTTTTACACAATCCAGTAGAGTTAAAGTGTATGTGACCCAACTCCAACTACTCGTATGGCTTTCTTGGTACAAATAGAATCATATTATCTAAGGTCATGGAAATTTTATCACATTTACCAAAGGAATTATTTCTTCCCATAGTCACATTCTCTCTCCCTCTCATCTTTAATCATCTACTTGTGTTCTCAGAGTGGGCTGTAATAGATGAGAAAACCAAGACAGAGAGACATTAAATGACCTGCCTGAGATCACCCAGGGAGAAGGGCAGGACTAGCGTTTGAATCCAAGCTTGACCCCAAAGCCCTTGTTCTTTAGGCTCTACAATCACAATAAGTCCTGCACTGTTCCAAGCAAAAAAGATCTCAGAGTCTGTGTGTGTGTGTGTCTGTGCTTGTCCATGTGTGTATACATAGACATATGTTTTATATATATATACGTTTTATAAGTCACGTTTTTATTAATGTCAAGAGAGCTTTCTAAGAATTCTTTTTAAAACAACACTCCTACCATGGCTTCACCTAAATAAAAATAAAGCTTTTCTCTCTTGCTATTCTTGCTGTCTTGTTTTGTAAAAATCCAGTTTGTAGTAACAGCAGTTTTAGAGTTAGTGTTGAGATGACAAATCAATGAAAGACCAATGTCAAACAAGAGAAAACAAATGGAACATAAACTGTGCTGTCAATTTGACTCAGTACTCACAGACAAGGCAACACGGTTCAATCAGTACCAAAGATAGAAGAAAAATCAAAACCCATTTATCAGTTTCACCGTCCCCAGGACCCGCTCCAACTTCGCTCTTCTGTCAATGAGTTCAGCTCAAAGGAGCCCAAGAGTCTGTGGAACCGCCCACTGGCTTCCCTGAATGACTGACTGGTAACTTTTCATAGCTGCATCAAATCAGCAGGTCCTATTTTATTTTTTTATTAAGGTTTTCCATGTTATTCATCTCAGCATCCCCAGCACCTAGCAAGGTGCCTGGTACATGATCACGGCTCAATAAAATTTGTTGAAAGTCTGAGTTGAGAATCAGTTTGAGGAGCAGCTACATGAACTAAATAATTATACTTTTTCGCTTTTAAACAAGGATCAAGTATTTTTGGAAGTCATTTAATATAACAGCCAAAAGATTCTCTTAGCCTTCACATAATCTTAAATAATTAGATTTTTTTTCTTTTTATCAAGTTGTCTTCCTCAGCAAGTATTTCGTGATAGCTCTCCTGATATTTATAATTTTATTTTAATATTTCCTTTAATTCTTCTTTAGGGTTTTCTAGTAAGTCACAAACAGTTGATTTTTTTCTTTAATCTATTCTATTTTTCCTTTTTTAAGGCAGCTTTTGAAAAACAAGAAATTTTTATGCATAAAACCAATATATCTGCTATTATACTAAAAGTAAATATTTCAACTTTTTAATATTATTGAATTTAATATTATCAAAGTCAAGAAGGAAAGACAAATATAATAGCACTATATAATAAATAATAATACCGTACATTTTTACTCCCTTCTGCACTTACACATAACCTTTTAAAAATAGCACAAACACACATATGAATAGTAATCTCTATATGAGTATTATACAAGTAAATATAAATATAATCCCAGGTTTATGAGCCAAAATATCAGACTCATTATTAAAATGTTTTTTAGTTATACACTTTTTAAGAATATTTCTAACTGCATCAGGAGTAGAAGTATGGAGTGAAGTTCATGTATGTGAAGCACTTAGAACAGTGCCAAGCAATTTAAACTCCACACAGAGGAGTTAGCAACAACTGTTACTACTTCTATCATCATCATCGTCACATTATTATTACAACCAACTCACTGACCTTGGTGAATTAATTTTATGGAAAAACATCAATTTAATCAAAGATTTGAAGTTCAGATTAAGTAAATAAATGTAAACTAGTGAAGAATAAAATAATTATTACCCCAAAATAGCTTTAGAGTCAAATAGTCTAATGTGAGGGTTTTTTTTTTTTTTTAAGAAAAAGTTACTTTATAAATAGCTCCAGAACTTTGAAGATTACTCAGGCCCTGGGATCTGCACCAGAGAGACGAGCTCCAAAAACATCTAGCTTAGAAATCCAAGGGGCTGATAACCAAGGGTCCCAAAGTGCTACAGGAAACTGAGATTCCCCTCTTAAAGGACTGCATGGGGTCTCACTTATGTGAGACCCACCAATATAACAGCAGTTTGGAAAGTGCTGAGGCTACAAATAAAGGAGAGTCATTTGTAACTCTAAAAGCAACAGATGGAGGGGTGCAGGATGGTCAAAACACTCTCCGGGGATGGAGGCACTGGGGGAAAGCACTTTTGGGCTGCTCTCCTAACCTGCCAGTACAGGCAGACAAGCTCAGATGCAAGGGCCAGCGGCCGTGGCGCTCTACTGCTGTCTTGCCGAACTCAAGGAGATCCACTGGTTGCAGTCTCCCTTGCTCTTTGGTTGGGGCAGGTGGGTGCGAACAGACATGGCATTCTCCTGTTAAAATAGACTGCTAAATATATAGATGGTTGTTATATATAAACCTCATGGTAACCACAAACCAAAAACCTATAATAGATACACAAAAAGTAAAGCAAAAGAAACCCAAAGAAAGTCATCAAACCACAAGGGTAGAGAACAAGAGAAGAAGAAAGGAACAAAGAAGAACTACAAAAATAAGCAGAACAATTAATAAAATAGCAATAAGTACATACCTATAAATAATTATTTTAAATGTAGATGGACTAAATTCTCTAATCAAAAGACATAAGGTGGCTAAATGGATTAAAAAAACAAGATCCATCTATATACTGCCTATAAGAGACCCACTTCAAATCTAAGATACACACAGACTGAAAGTGAAGAGATGGAGAAAGATATGCCATGCAAATGGAAACAAAAAGAAGGCTGGGGAGCAATAATCATATCAGACAAAATAGTCTTTAAAACAAAGACTGTAACAAAAGACAAAGAAAGGCATTATAGAACGATAAAGGGGTCAATCAAACAAGAGGATATAACATTGTAAATATTTATGCACTCAACATAAGAGCACCTAAATACATAAAGCAAATGTTAATAGACTTAAAGGGAGAAATTGACAATAACACAATAATAGTAGGGGATTGTAACACCCCACTTACATTAAAGGATAGATCATCCGGACAGAAAATCAATAAGGAAATATTGGCCTTACACAACATGCTAGACCAGATGGACTTAACAGATATATACGAAAATTTCATCCAAAATCTGCAGAATATGCATTCTTCTCAAGTACACATGGAACACTGTTAAGTATAGCTCACATGTTAGGCCACAAAACAAACCTCAATAAATTTAAGATGATTGAAATTACATCAAGCATCTTTTCCAACTACAATGGTATAAAACTAGAAATCAATTACAAGAAGAAAACTGGAAAAAACACAAATATGTGGAGACTAAACAATCCACTACTACACAACGAGTGGATCAATGAAGAAATCAAAGAGGAAATCAAAAAAATACCTTAAGAAAAATGAAAATGGAAACTCAACTTTCTGAAATCTACGGGACATAGAAAAAGCAGTTCTAAGAGAGAAATTCATAGCAATATAGGCTTATCTCAAGAAGCAAGAAAAATTCCAAATAAACAATCTAACTTTATACCTAAAGGAACCAGAAAATGAAGAATAAACAAAGTCCAAAGTTAGTAGAAGGAAGTAAATAATAAAGATCAGAGCAGAAATAAATGAAATAGAGACTAAACAAACAATAAAGATCAATGAAACTAAGATCTGATTCTTTGAAAAGATAAACTAGATTGGTAAGCCTTTAGCCAGACTCATCAAGAAACAAAGAGAGAGGGCTCAAATAAATAAAATCAGAAATGAAAGACATTACAACTGATACCACAGGAACACATAGGAACATGAGAGACTTCTACAAACAACTATATACCAACAAATTGGAAAACCTAGAAGAAACAGATAAATTCCTAGAAACATGCAATCTTTTAAGACTGAATTATGAAGAAATAGAAAATCTGAATAGATCAATTACTAGTAGTGAAATTATATCAGTAATTTAAAAACTTCCAGCAAACGAAAGTCTAGGACCACAAGGCTTCACAAATTAATTCCACCAAACATTTAAAGAAGAGTTAATACTTATCCTTCTCAAATTATTCCAAAAAATTGAAGAGGAAGGAATGCTTCCAAACACAATTTATGAGGCCAGAATTATCCTCATACCAGAATCAAAGACACCACAGAAAAAGAAAATTACAGGCCAATATTCCTGGTAAACATAGATGTAAAAATCTTCAACAAAATATTAGCAAATCAAATACAACAATAAATTAAAAGGATCATACACCATAAACAAGTGGGATTTATCTCAGGGATGCAAGGGCAATTCAACATCCACAAATCAGTCAATGTGATACACCACATTAACAAAACAAAGGATATTACACGATCATTTCAATAGATGCAGTAAAAGCATTTGACAAAATTCAACATTCATTTATGATAAAAACTCTCAACAAAGGGCACATCGAGGGCATGTACCTCAACTTAGTAAAGGCCGTATATAACAAACCCACAGCTAATATTATACTCAATGGTGAAAAGCTGAAACTTTTTCTGTAAGATCAGGAACAAGACAAGGATGCCCACTATCCCCACTTTTATTCAATATAGAATTGGCAGTCCTAGCCACAGCAATTAGGCAAGAAAAAGAAGTAAAAGGCATCCAAATTGGAAAGGAAGAAGTAAAACTGTCACTCTTTGCAGATGATATGATAATATATAGAGAGAAAACCCTAGACTCCTTAGAACTCTTAGAACTAACACGTGAAATCGGTACAGCTGCAGGATACAAAATTAATATATGTAAATCAGTTATGCTTCTATACATTAATAACAAGCTCTCAGAAAGAAAAATTAAGAAAACAATCCCGTTTACAATTGCATCAAAAAGAATAAAATGCCTGGGAATAACTTCATCCAAGGAAGTGAAAGATTTGCATCTGAAAACTACAAGACGTTGATAAAAGAACCCGAAGACAACATAAATAAATGGAAAGATATATTGTGTCCATGGATTGGAAGACTAAATATTGTTCAAATGGCCATAATACCCAAAGCAACCTACAAATTCAATGCAATTCCTATCAAAATACCAGGGACATTTTTGACAGAAGAATCCTAAAATTTGTGTGGACCCACAAAATACTTCCAACAGTCAAAGGAATCTTGAGAAGGAAGAACAAAGCTGGAGGTGTTATGCTTCCTAATTTCAAACTATACAACAAAGCTACAGTAATCAAAGCAGTATGGTACTGGCACAAAAACAAATCAATGGAACAGAATAGAGAGCCCAGAAAAAAATCCATGCATATATGGTCATTTATGACAGAGGAGGCAAGAATACACAGGGGAAAAAAGACAGTCTTTTCAATAAATGGTATTGGGAAAACTGTACAGTTACATGCAAAAGAATGAAACTGGACCAACATTTTACACGATATGCAAAAATGCATTAAAAATGGATTAAATATTTGAATGTAAGACCTGAAACCATAAAACTCCTGGAAGAAAACATAGGCAGTAAACTCTTTGACATTAGTCTAGTAATATTTTTTTGGACCTGTTTCCTCTGGCAAGGGCAATAAAGACAAAAATAAACAAACGAGACTACAACAAACTAAAAAGCTTTTGCACAGTGAAGGAAACCATCGACAAAACAAAAAAAGCAACCTACTAAGGGGGAGAAGATATTTGCAAATCATGTATCTGATAAGAGGTCAATATCCAAAATATATGAAGAACTTATACAACTTAATGTCAAAAAAATGAACGACCCAATTAAACAACCTAGAGGGCCCTCTGGGCCCCTGCCCAGAGAACCTGAATAGATATTTTTCAAAGAAGACATACAGATGGCCAATAGGCACATGAAAAGATGTTCAACATCACTAATCATGATGGAAATGCAAATCAAAACCACAATGAGATATCACCTCATACTCCTTAGAATGGCTATTACCAAAAAGACAACAAGCATTGGCAAGGATGTGAAGAAAAGGGAACCCTCATGCACTGTTGATGTGAAAGTAAACTCGTGCAGCCACTATGGAAAACAGTATGGAGATTCCTCAAAAACTTAATAGAACTACCGTACGATCCAGCTACACCACTTCTGTGTATTTATCCAAAGAACAAGAAAATGCTAATTCAAAAAGATATATGCACCCTTATCTTCACTGTAGCATAATTCACAATAGCCAAGACTTGGAAACAATCTAAGTGCCCATCAACAGATGAATGAATAAAGATGTGGCATATATACACAATGGAATACTACTTAGCCATACAAAAAGATGAAATCTTGCCATTTGCAACAACACAGATAGACCTCAAGGGTATTATGCTAAGTGAAATAAGTCAGACAGCAGACAGAGAAAAACAGCTACCAGATAACTTCACTCGTATGTGAAAGATAAACAAACAAATGCATAGATAAGGAGAATAGATTGGTGGTTACCAGAGGGGAAGGAGGAGGGGAAAAGGCAAAAGGGGTAAAGGGGCACATATGCACGGTAATGGATGGGAACTAGACTTTTGGTGGTGTACATGACACAGTCTACACAGAAGCCAAAATATAATGATGGACAGCTGAAATTTACATAATATTATAAACCAATGCGACCTCAAAAAAAAAATGATGTGGTATATACACACAATGGAATATTATTCAGTCATAAACAAGAATGAAATCTCGCAATTTGTGAAACATGGATGGACCTAGAGCGTATCGTGCTAAGTGAAATAAGTCAGTCAGAGAAAGACAAATACCATATGATTTCACTTATATGTGGAATCTAATAAACAAAGTAAACAGAAACAGTCTCATAGATACAGAAAACAACTGGTAGTGCCAGAGGGGAGGGGAGTTGGGTGAAATAGGTGAAGCGAATTGAGATACAAATTTCAAGTTATAAAATAAGTAGTCATGTCAATGTAACATACAGTGTAGGGAATATAGTCGATAATATTGTAATAACTTTGTATGGTGACAGATGGTAACTAGAACTATCATGGTGATCATTTCGTAATGTATATAAATATTGAATCACGATGATGTATACCTGAAACTAATATGATATTGTAAGTCAATTATACTTTAATAAAAATAAAAAACAAAAGTAAGAAAAAAAAGCAATATTACAATCTAAAAAAGAAATAATCAATCTATCTTGATTCATGAACCACCACATAAAGATTAAACCCTGGAGGCATTCACCTTAAAGGAGGAAAAGAACGATGAAGCCTCTATTCCAGTTAGTGAGTTCTAGAAGTCCTGGACAATTTAATAAGCATGAAATAAGCTTTCGATTTTCTCTTAGGTTATTTTGATGTATACAACAGAATATTTTCTATACCTATCAATACACCAAAGTTAATTTCCTTTTCACATTTCACTAATTTGCTCTATTAATGTCATCTTTTTCACACAAAAATCAAGGTTTTTTATCTATTTCCTTCAAAAATGTCAAATCTATATTCTGTCTGAGTTTCTCCCAAGAAAATCAAGGAGTGGTGTTTAACTAGATGTCTTCACTAACAACCCAAGAAACTCAATTACACTTCTGGCACATAAAAGATATTTTATATTACCTAATTTTCTCTAAATTCTGCACTAAACAGTGTCTTGATACACTTTTAAGTGCTTTAGGAAAGTGTCAGCATTCAGAGGACTCAAATAATATCACTGAAGCTAAAATTTTCAATTAAATTCATCCAAACTTTGGAGAATATCAAATTACAGAACGTAATTCTTCCTTCCATCTCTCAGCAAAATTCATTCTGAAGTCAATTACCAACAGCAATGGTGGCTTTGCTTGAGAGACCTTGAAATAAAACTGCACAGCATTATAACTATATTATAATGTATAAATGTAAAATCTTTAAAAGTATTAGAAAACAAACATTGAGTCAATTTTTAAGAATTATTTCGATGATATCTCTTGTTTATTATACCCGTGATGGTTTTATTTTTCTTATAATCCAGTTCAGTTTTCTCATATAGGAAGTTTGGCTTTCATTCACAAGGAAGAGTCTGAATAACATTTACAATTTGAGAATGTCATGTAAAATTATTAACCTATTTTAAAGTGTTATAGATTTTTGGGGAAATATAGCAAATTTTAAAAGTTATTAAAGTATGTATCTAATTACAAATACAATTCAATTGGTTTCTACTTTTGATATTATTGCTAATAATTAACATTCACTGAACACTCCCATACAACAAGCACACGATTACTGTGCCTGCTGATCTCATTTATTCCTCACACTCTTTTATCCCCAGCTTAAAAAGGGCAAGACACAGCTAAATAAATGACTGCGATAGCGTTTTCATATAGATGTGTCTGACTTCAACACACGTACTTGTAACACTGTGCTGTGTCCCCGTGGTTCTTTATCAAACAAGATTAGTACTGAAGTGGTTCGATCTGGGGATGGTTCCGCAAGTGAGCAGCACGTAATCCCTGGAAAGTCTCTATCACTACGTCCTCTCCTTTCACACCAGGTTATTGGGTAGATAAAATCCATGGTCCTTTATAGATCTCAGATGGATAAAATATTTTAAGTTTGAAAAATCATCAATTCTTTAATCAATTTAATCAAATTATCATTTTAATACTTTTATTTTTCAAATTTACTATTGAAATAATACTAACTTGGTAACAAAAGTGAAATAAAATAACACTTTAGCAGCCAAATAGCTTCATCTTTGAAAGTTGGATTTAAGAAAGACATAAAGAGGGACCCAACCCGGTGGCACAGCATTTAAGATCTCATGCTCTGCTTTGGTCGCCCAGGGATCGCCAGTTCAGATCCCAGGTGCAGACCTACGAACCACTTGGCAAGCCATGCTGCGGCAGGCGTCCCACATATAAAGTAGAGGAAGATGAGCACGGATGCCAGCTGAGGGCCAAGTCTTCCTTAGCAAAAAAGAGGAGGACTGGCGGCAGATGTTAGCTCAGGGCTAATCTTCCTCAAAAAAAAACAGAAACACATAAAGAGGGGCTGACCCAGTGGTGTAGAGGTTAAGTTTGCAAGCTCTGCTTTGGTGGCCCAGGGTTTGTGGGTTTAGATCCCGGGTGCAGGTCTACACACCACTCATCAAGCCATGCTGTGGCAGCGTCCCACATATGAAAAAAGAGAGGAAGATTAGTACAGATGTTAGCTCAGCAACAATCTTCCTCAAGCAAAACAAGAGGAAGATTGGCAACAGATGTTAGCTCAGGGCCAATCTTCCTCATCAAAAAACAAAAGACATAAAGATTTTAGGATATAGAGAAGAGAAAAAAAGTATAACAAAATCTTTGAAAAATGGCATTTCTCTAAAGAAAAATAAATGCAGGGTACTTAATAATAGTCTTTAAAAAGTAAAAAAAGTTCACATTATCTTCTTTATGAATAAAACCTACAAGTTCTAATTTAAGTTGTTCTGAGTCTTTTTTTTTTTAATCTCATGGGGGAAAATAAACAAAAAAATAACTAGATAAATATTTTAAAAATAAGAGCATTGAAGCAATGCAAACACCACCTGCTATTAAAGTGAAAGAACTTGAATAACAGATAGGGAGTATTTTGAACAGGACACCCCAGAATCAAACCATAATAAATTTATATAGAAATTTAATAAGCAATACAAATGCATTACAAACAGTCAGGAGGGGCCGCTGATTCATTCTGTGGTCTTGGTGCTTTTAACTCAGAGTTTAGAGGAAAACAAATTAAATCATCACCACGCGTCATTCACCCAAATATCTTCCAGGTACATTTTTTACTTGATTACTTTAAAATTAGAACTTTAAAAATCTAGAATAAACGTTAAAGTACTTCCCAGGTCAAAGCCATTAAAAATAAATGTATAAAAGCCAACAATAAACGGGAGTTTAGTTGATATTGTAAAAGGTTCCAATGCATTATGAGCTCATACACATCAAGATGGTAAAGACTATTAGAACAATGAATAAAGGACAAGAACAAAGAGTTCATGTGAGGTGGAGGCAATGCAAACGAATAATTAATGGATTCACCTTTCTTCTAGGGTCATTTCCTACTCTCTTCCTCACTTGTGCCATCTCCAAGGCAGCTGCACACTCTTAGGTGAGGTCCCTCTCCTCTATGCTTGCATGCACTTTCATTACACCATTTCAAAACCAATGCACTTGCATCATCCGTTTATGGGGCTGTCTCCACTGCTAGACCATAAATACTGCAAAGCCAGGCAGGTGTATGTATGTATTTCCCAGGGCTCAGCTCTGCCACAGTGTGTCAGGGAAAGAAAGATTCCTTTTCCTTTTTGAGCGGTATTCAGTTTCTGCTACTTGCCTGCAGTAGAAATTGAGTAAAGGATCCAGTTTATTGAAATCCCATTTCTTTTCTTTAGTGACATTTTCTGATCTCAGATGTATCTCATCTCAAAGTAGAATGACTCAGAACTGGGATGCTGAACTGACCTGCTTGCAAATGTGAAAGAACTGTATTGGTTCCTTTACTGGGAACACCACTTCTCAGGATATAGGGTAGAGGGATGTCACATGGACACTTTGTGGAACTTTCACTGTAAGCCACACAGTGTTGCTGCAAAGACATGTAAGTTAATATAGAGATAATGGAGAAATGTGAGGGAAACTCAGAGACAGTGAAGTAGTCAGAGCCAGGCTAGGCTCCAGGATAAGGAAGCAAATTATCATTTAAACAGAAGGATGCCCCTCTGACTGGGCTCCTCTTAGTCTCATTTTTCACTAGATTCCTCCTGACTCTACACTCAACTCATTTAAGCTCCTTCCAATTCCTTAAATATGTCATATTCTCTCTCACTGTGAGATTGTGCATTCACTGCTCACTTTTTCTGGAACACGCTCTTCTCTTTCCATAGACCTTTGAGAATTCCTACTCACTCTCCTAAATTCCTACTAAACTCCACCTCTCCCTGGGAGTCTTCTCTGGCCCCAGAATTGGAGTTACGTGCCTTGCTCTGTGATGCACACCCTCAATATTCAGTGTAAATTCCTATCCTCTGTCCATCTCCACACTTATGACATTGTGTGTCAACACCCGCTTACTTCTCTCTCTCCTTCTCTCTTTCTCTTTCTCTTTCTCTCTTTCTCTTTCTCTTTCTTGATTTTTTTGAGGATAGGACCAGTATATTATTGGTATTTTTATTCTTAATGCCTAGAATGGTACTTGACATATATCATGTACTTAAAAAAAGTTTCTTTTTGAAAAATTAAGCCTGAAAAATTAATCTGTACAAACGTCTTTATGTACAGATTAAAGATATATGATCAAGCAAGTGAGAATAGAATTTTAGATTAAAAAAAAGATATATTTATTTTTACCCTAAAGAAATTTTTAGTAAACAAGAAAATATAGCAATTGTTTGAGAAAACCTAGGTGGTAAACAGACATTGAGTGAATCTTGACACTGGACCATCCTTGTTCATATATATGTATATGAATGTAGTATTGGTAGATATTTATTTCCAAGTCAGAAGGACCTGAAAAGTCATCTAAAACATTTTCAGTCTCTCATCTCTGGTGAAAGGAAACAATAATTCCAATCTTATAAGAATTTTTAAGTATAAAGATTGTGCAACAGTGCTCCTTCAGTGATTATGGATAGAGTTGGTACCAAATACATTTATTAATTTATTCAATCTTGCAGAGAAGATGCTCAAAGTTTCTCGATGAAGATTCTCTAAAAACAGAACACATATTCACAGAGTGTCTGGGAGATGGAGACCAAGTCAGCTGTTCACGAACTCAAAATTTGTGTCTTTGGCTTTTCCTTTAAAATGTATGCAAATCTGGAATTCTACTCCAAAATAGAGCGTTACTTGTTCTGATATTAAAATGTTCCTGCCAGATCTTTTACATTTCCCAGCCACCTTTGCAGTTGGGTGGAGCCATGTGAATTTCTAGCCAAAGGAATGCGAATGGAGCAATGAGTCCATTTCTGAGTCAAGACTTTATGAGAGGTGAATTTAAGAAGCCTTCCTCATCCTCTCCTTTGTTTTCCACAGGTTGAATGAGATCACAACACATGACCCTAAGAGATGGCAGAGGAACAAGGTAGAAAAGGCTTGGGGACCCTGAAACCACATGAAGGAGAGCCACTCAAAAGCTAGGATCACCAATCTTGAGCATTATTGAACAAGAAATAAACTTCTATTAAAATACTTGAACTGTTAAATATTTTGAGTCTATTTGTTGCAGTAGCTACTGTTATTCAAACCGGTGCACCCCCAACCCCCCGAAAGAAAGAACATTCTTTTAAGCATTTTGCAGTTGAAAGATACCCTAACACTCAAATTAAGTGTTTTTTTGTATTGTCTATACTAATTATCATACATTTATTTGCATCTTCT
This sequence comes from Equus caballus, assembly GCF_041296265.1. Taxonomy (NCBI): domain Eukaryota; kingdom Metazoa; phylum Chordata; class Mammalia; order Perissodactyla; family Equidae; genus Equus; species Equus caballus. The sequence continues at coordinate 55,264,041 of NC_091703.1, read as the reverse complement.
AAATAAGCGTAGTTGAAATGTTCATTGAACTGTCTTAGACTTTGCCATGCATTAAAAACCTCTAATTAAAACATCTGCTCAGAATTTATCAATTTGCCAGGAGTTAGACATAACATGGCATGAGAAAATTCAGGCTTAACGTTCAGCTGTTAATCAAAAAGGAAGAGAGAAAAAAAGATGAATGGAGAAAAACAAGTGGTGGAACCAATAAAGTTATGTAAAATAATTTGTAATGGCATTAAATAATAACTTATGCTTCTGGAATCCTTGTTATTTATGATATGTTTAGAAAATATGGAAAAAATATATTAGAGATGCAACTCTGAAGCATTATTTTTATACCCTCTTAGGTGGCAAGTATCTTTGGATAGATAAATGTAGATAGATAGATACATAGATACATAGATATCAAAGGTTAATGACTACAAAGTAGGCAATCAGTATTACCACATAATTAGGCACTAACATAGAAAATTACGGCTTTTAATCACTAACACTGTATTCATAATCTGTAAATATTACTTCTTTATTATTACTTGATTACTTCTCACAAATAATGATTAAAAAATCTAAAAGACAAGAAAAATAAATTAGAGAATCATAAAATCACTGAGATTAGAATTATTACAGCCTCTAGTCCATTGAATTTTCCATGTTCTCCATATCTATCAATCCTCTCTTTTCATCGGTTTTACTAAGCTTTCCAGCATTTTAGCCATACTTACATCAATTCTCATATCTTAACCTCCTTATTTTTCTGACTCTTCCTTGCACCCGTCTGGAAAACTCTCAGTCTTGGATGAACTCAAATACCCATTTCTCTTTTTGTACACCCAAGCAGCTGTCTACAACTGCAGACAGCACACACAAGAGGGCAGAATGGTACCATAAGCAATGTGTGGCAATCCCCTTAGTTCCTCTGAACAACTCCTCCTAAACATCTAGAGGACCATTGCAAACCATCACTATTCTCCTCAGATTTCAGATAATGCATCCTTTCCACCACCTCCTCTCAATACAGATAACCTTACCCTCTACTTCCTGGAGATGAAAAAAGAAGCAATGTGATAAGAATTTTCCTCAACTTGCCACTACCTTCAATGCTGGAACAGTTTCATCTAACCTCATCCTCTCTGCCTTCTCTCCTGATACAATGGAGTTGCTACTGGTCTCTCTCTAAGACCAATCTCTTCATATACTCTGGATCCCAACCCTTCCAGCTTTCCAGCTTTCTCAGAAATCTTAATACTACCGACTTTTTTTTTTCTAAACCTCTCTAGTCTCTCCTTCTCTTTCTTTGTAGATTCGTCATTTTCTACCTAGTCATTAAATACTGGTTTTCCCCATGGCTTAGTCTCAGTCTTTTTTTTTTCTTATTCTGTTCAGTCTCATCCATCCTCAATCCTTATCTCTCCTACACCTTGAGATTAGTATATCTACCTGTTTTATCTGACATATATCTGCATTTTTATGCATCAAAGACACCTCAAAATCATCAGGCTCCATAGCAAACTCTTTCGTCATCTCATTGTCCATGCTCTATTTCAAATCCACATCACATCTGCCAGCTTCTCTCCTTAAATATTTCTTGATCCACTCACGTGTCCCCAACTCTTACTAAGTCCAGACTTATCTTCTACTTGGATTACTACCATTTGTCTTTTTATTTCACCTTTTTATAGTCAAAGCAATCTTTAAAAAATACACAGAAAGTTCATGCCACCTTCCTATTTAAAACACTTCAGTGACTTTCCTTTGCCCTTAAGATCCTTAACCAAATACATAAAGTACTTGACTAAATTCTGTAAAATAGCCTGCCAGTCCTTTCCTTCTGAGATTCAGCAAGCACAACCTTGTTTGTGTTCATACAGTGTTTTGTATCCTTCTGACCATAGGTCTTTGACACAAGCTGTTCCCTTTGCCTGTTCCTAAACAACCCATAAATCTCAGCTCAGATTTTTCCTCTTCAGGAACATTTCTCAGCTCCTCAAGTCTAGATCGTGTATTGTATGCCCTCTTACCCCTTTCTACCTTGCCTTTGTAAAATGTATCATAACTTTACATTTTCATTCGCTTTTGTCTAATATCTAGTTTCACTGTGAGGGCAAGCACTGTTTTTCTTTTTTCTCACCATGTCTACTGCTCAGCACCGTACCAAGAATAACATGGGTCCTCTTCTAATATTTGTTGAATATATAGAAAAGGGAAACTTACAAATCATTCTATTTGTGCCCAATTTTAAGTCATATAATGGATTTACATCAAAGTTCACAGAAATCTCTGACTTGATTTTTTGATGACTCACTCAAACCAGATGTCTTCACAGTCACTTATTGGAAACATGCCCAATTTCCATCACTTGGAAGCATTTTTTATGTATTTTGGGATGTTCCATTTAATTTTTTAAAAACTGGCAATTATCATTCACAATCTTCTTGAAGACATCTTTGTTATTCTTTAACCTGTTCTTCTTGGACTGCTTTAATGTTTGCTTTCCTTTTGGCCTCCATATCATTATGGTTTGTGTCCTCTCTTTCTGAGTCACTAGTCAATATTTATAAGAAAAAAGTAGATACTGTTGACCCTAGACACACACACAAAAAGTTTAGCAGCAAAACTCTGGCCGTTTATGAAACAGATTTTACTTGCCTAAAAACTATACATCAATTAGTAGAATATAAATCTGATGAGGACCAGGATCTGTGTCTATTTTGTTCACTGACATATTCCTAAAATAGTACCTGGCACATATAGGTACTCAATAAACACTTGTTGAATAAACAAACTTTCACATAAAGCATCATTGAACAATGGCAAAAATATGTCCTAAACTACTTTATTATTCTTTTTTAGTGATATGTAGACTACATCCTTAATAAAATTCTCCCACAAGCAGGGATGACAACGTGAAGAAAAGTCAATGTTTGTCCCAATTATTCCCCTTAATTTTCTAAAATTTATAACTGCTATTTTTTTTCACTTGTGAGATTTAGTGGTGATTCCCGAGAATCATACACACAAGTAAACGGCATTAATGCACTAGTTTTATCATCTTGTGATTTAGGGATTAAAGAAATCTCAGAACCTTTGATGGACGGGAACACAAGATGAACTGTGATGGAGATGCAGATGTGGAACAGAATCACAACATAGAGAACATTGGCCAGGATGAAAATCTCAAACACCGTATTTTTTTATTTTAAGACACACTTATTTTTGCCCACATTTTAACATTTATAAAATTGAGATCCATCTAACAATCAATGGAGTTTATTAGTTTAATTGGTAATGTTTTCTTATTATTGGTATATAAAATAACGCTATGTCTCAAAATATATGGTATTTTTTATTCACTTAAATGCTTTCATAACTATAGTATTCATCATTGAAATGGACAGAGGTTTTGGAAAGAGAAAAGAAAGGAGTGAAATAAGATTATTAGGAGAAAAGAAAGATATTGTAAGTTTTTATCGACCTACCACAATCCTGTGCTTTAAATATGGAAATATATAGCTTTTATCACCTTGTGCTAGAATCAGTTGTGAATGTGTCTGCCTCATTCCCTACATTCCTTAAGAGCAGGACTGTGTATTAATCCCCTTCGTATCCCCAGTGCTGGCCACTTGGTAGACGTTTAAATTCTTTTGTTCAAATAAGTTAAATCTAATAGCTTTGTCTTCTACAGAATGGGCAGCAAATAGAATTTGTTGTGATAAATTTGTGAGGTACTTCATAGGAGTATATTAAGCTCTCTGATAAGGAACATTAACTTACTTGGGCTATTTGATTACTCTCCAATTCACTGATGCATTAATTTTCTGAATGCACTAATTACCAAATCAGGAATTACTAACGGAGAAATGAATTAAAATCTACTGCTCCAGGGCGCCTAACAATGCCCAGGTGGCCTAAAATATTTCTGAAAAATAAACATATTCTCCAAAAGTAATTTGCCTACTAACAGAATAGCCTTGTTTATTGTCACACATGTGAGGTACATTTATAAAGGCCTCAATTTTCTAGGAGTTTATAAAAGTGAACACATTACTGCAATTGACTCGCTAAGCATGGAAATCTACGAATGGTGTCAGAGTGATTAAATGTAAACACATTTATATCTTGTTCAACACCAGCGTGAACGAATTTAGTAGAGAGAAGAAAACATAACCAGCATGGCTAAATAGGTGGTAAAAATGATAAATGATCATTTCTAATAAACCAAGGAAGGTTCCACATCAAGGTTGAGTTCTCTGAATGATAAGGAAAATTATTTCAATCACTGAGTGTGTGGTGGGAAAATTTTCCCAAATGAAAGATGTCACTAGAGAAGACAAAAATTGGTCATGAAACGTACATAGGAAGGAGAGGTTTCAAAGGTATGGGACTGTCAAACCAAAGGGAAACGGAATGCAAATAGAGTTGAATTTCCAGTTACAGTGGCAGTATAAAGGCATTTTTATTCCGTTTGCCTTCCTGAAAAGTCAATAAACAATCAAGAATGGAAAAACAAAATAAAACAAATTTTAAAACCTCCATACCTTCTTTCCAACTTTAGTGAACCAAATAAACAGCCAGAATCCCAAATAACAACTTTGAGGAATAACAGAAAAACACATTTTGTCCTGTACCAAAGCAAGAGTAGATGCTGAGAAACAGTACTCACCTCAACTCTCCCCCTCCTCTCCAGATCTGAATAGGAAAATTTTCCCCTTAAAAGTATGTAGGACAGTTTAGAAATACCCCTCAAGATCTTCAGAGTGAGGACCATGAACAGGCCATGGCAATCGGACTATGTCACTCCCTTCCAGTACCACCTGTAGGAGGTCAGCTGAAGAAGAAACCACACAGGAAGCCCATTGGGCTGCTGAAGTCCTGGCCAACCCACCAGGGGAGATGATTGACAGATGGAGTGAGGTTAAGCAAAACAGAAAGGCAAAGAGTAGTCCATGGCAGCAAAGAGACCTACAAGGGATTTATTGTGAGTCCCACCAAACTCTCCAGGCTGTGAACCAAGGACAGAATTGATCTAGTGAGCATGGGCCCAAGAAGCACAAACCAATCAAAGCTGAGGAGTGCCTCAGCTCTCTCCTCCAACTTCTCTTCCCTCTATTTTTTAACCAATGTCTGCCCTGTTTAAAGATGAGTATCAAACAAGAACTATCATAGAGCATGTTTTTTAAAAAAAATCATTTTTTAAGAGAAAAAGCATTAAGTGTATTATAGATTATTGTATTAATAATACAATATTGTATTAATAATAACAAGGTGGTTTGGCTACATCAGTGAGTAATAGCGACACCCGCTTTCATAGAGCTTCGTTCTAGTAGAAGAGACAGACAATACATAATCATCATAAAAAGCTCATTAAATTAAACAGCACATTATAAAGTGCTAATTGCTATGACAAAGATTTTTTAAAAATAGATGAAGGAAGAAGGATCAGAAGTGCTGGAGGAGAGGGCAGGTAGCAGCATTAAATTGGACAGTCAGGGAAGCTCCACTGAGAAGGAGAGATCTGAGCAAAGATTCGATGGAAGCACAGAAACTAAGAAATCAGAAGTCTGATAAAGAACATTTCAGGCAGAGGGAAAGATCCTGAGGTGTGGGTTTTCGAAACATGAAAGGACTACCAGAGCAGGATCAAGAGGTACAATGAATAGAAATCGAGAGCAGAAGGTTGATGGGGGTGCAGGCAGGCAGATGGAGAGGCCTCAGATCACGCAGGCCTTTGTAGGCCACTGTAAGGACATTGGTTTTTACTCTGAGGGAAACGGGAAAGTATTGTAGGGTTTTCAGCAAAGGGGCGACAAGATCTGAGCAATCTTCCAAAAGGAATGCCCTGGTTTCTCTGTTGAGAATAGACTCTCAAGGATAAAGGTAAATGCAGAAAGACCTGTTAGAAGCTACTTCAGTAATCCAAGTACAAAATAATGAGGAATGGTGGTTCAGGCAGGGGTGGTGGCAATTCAGGTAGTGACAAGTGGTTGGATTCTGGATGTAAGTTGAAAGCCAACAGAGTTTCTGACATTGAAAGTGAATTGTGAGGAAAGGAATAAGATAATTCCAAGGTTTGCAGTCAGAGTATATGAAAGGACAATGTTGTCGTCAGCTAAGATGGAAAACGTTGATGCTGTTCAGGATTTCAGTTTTGGAAGTGCTGAATTTGAGCCAACTATTAGGTATCTAGGTGGGGATGTCAAGTAGGTCATGGAATGTATGAGTCTGGAGTTCAGAAGAAAGACCTGGGCTGGAGACATAAATTCAGCTGGTGTCCAGTTTAGATGGCACTGAAAGCCAGGATGAGCTCAGGGATCGATGAATTCACCAGAGAATAAGTGGGAATAGAAGGGAGAAAAGGACCAAGAACTGAGGCTGGGACACTCGAACATTAACAAGCATAGAAATACAGGGAAAGAAAAAAGAATAGCAAAGAATACTGAAAAGTCACAGCCAGTAAGGAAAAACCAGAAGGAAGAGATGAGCAGGTCTGGATATTGACTGATGAGCAATGTGGAAGTCACTGATAATCTTTAAGTAAATATTTTTATGAAGAGGAGGGGGGAAATGAAAAAGTGATTGGAGAGGTTTAAGAAAAAAATGGGCAGAGAAGAACTGAAGAAAGTGAGGTCAGACAAATCTTGTGAGGAAGTTGCTGCAAGGAGAGAACGCAAATGGAAGGTGGAGGAAGCGGAGTCAAGAGAAAGTTGGGTTTTTTTGTTTTTTGTGGTTTTTCATAATATCTGAAAAATAATGGCATGTTTATATGGTGGTAGAAATAAAAACTACAGAGAAGAAAAGGAAAAAAATGCTTCTGCATGTTCTTGAATCATGGAGAAGGATTGTGGACTACACTATAGCAAGAGGGATTTAGATAGGAGCTCAGATGGTTCATCTATGGAAGAAATGGAAAGAAAGAGTATGAGGGAGTGCACGCTGATAGTTGCACGTGTGACACTGGGAGTTGTTTTCTGATTGCTTTAATCTTTTCGGTAAAATAGAATTCAAGGTTATCAGCTAAGAGCACAAAGGTGGAGGTATTGAGGATTCAAGAAAAAGGGAAAAGTTTTGAGATAATCACTTGAGGAGTGTGACAGTGAGCAGAATAGGAATTCAGAATATGACTGCCTGGTAGTATTAAATAACTACTTGAAATTTGTGGTTATCAATTACAGTGAAACCAGCATAGTTATGAATTTTTTCTCGCTGTGTTCAGATGCACAGCTGTAGGTACAAAAGAAGCTGGTTGGAATTTAACCAGAGCTGAGATTTTGCTAAGCTATGATGAATTGAACAAGGGCAGAGGAATCCAGGGTATGTAGGAGTGGCTATAATGATTTGCCATGGAATTTTGACGAAATAAGGAAAGGACTGTGGGCATCGAGGAGAAGAGGGGCAGTTAAACGGGGGTCAGATTGAATGGCAAATTCATTAGTAGAATGTATGGGGCTGAAAGATTATTGAGGTCAGAGTAGTGGAGTGAGTGGACTGGAAAGAGAGGAAGTAATGGTGAAATGCGTAGATTTGAGATTAAATATTTTAAAAGATACATGAAGAATATACAGTTCAAAAGGAATTATTCAAGGTAACTGGAGAAGTCAGACATGGACTCACAGAAATTACAGACATGATTTCTCTAAATATAGCTCAAAGAAGACCTTGAAAGGCAATCAAAATAAACAAATGGGTCTATGTCAAACTAAAAAGCTTCTGCACAGCAGAGGAAACCATCAACAAAACTAAAAGGCAACCTAACAATTTGTAGAAGATATTTGCAAATCACACATCTAATAAGGAGTTAATATTCAAAATATATAAAGAACTCACACAACTGAACAACAAAAAAAGAAACAACCCAATTAAAAAATGGGCAGAGGATCTGAACAAATATTTTTCCAAAGAAGACATACAGATGGCCAATAGGCACATGAAAAGATGTTCAACATCACTAATTATTAGGGAAACGCAACTTAAAACTACAACAAAGTATTACCTCACATCCATCAGAATGCCTGTTATTAAAAAGATAAGAATAACAAGTATTGGAATGGAGGTGGAGAAAAGGGAACCCTCGTAAAACTGCTGGTAGGAATGGAAACTGGTGCAGCCACTATGGAAAGCAGTATAGAGATTCCTCAAAAAACAAAGAATAGAACTACCACACGATCCAGCTATTCCACTTCTGGGTATTTATCCAAAGACCACAAAAACATTAATTCACAAAGATATATGCAGCCCTATGTTCATTGCAGCATTGTTCACAATAGCCATGACTTGGAAACAACCTAAGTGCTCATCAACAGATGCATGGATAAAGAAGATGAGATACATATAGTGTATATATATAGTGTGGTATATATAGGCAATGGAATACTACTCAGCCATAAAAAAGGATGAAATCTTGCAATTTGCAATAACATGGATGGACCTCGAGGGCCTTATGCTAAGCAAAATAAAACAGATGGAAAAGCCAAATGCCTTTTGATTTCACACATATGTGGAAGATGAAACAACAACAATAACAAACACATAGATACAAAGATTAGATTCGTGGTTACCAGAGGGGAAGGGGAAAGGGACAAGAGTAAAAGGGGTAAAAGGGCACAAGAGCATAGTGATGGATGTCAACTAAACTTTGAGTGGTGAACACGATGTAGTCTACACAAATCGAAATATAATTATGTATGCCTGAAATTTATATAATGTCATAAACCAATGTTACTTCAAGTAAAAGTTAAGGAAAAAAAAAAGAAAGACAATCTAAAGAAAAGGAAGAGAAAAAATAAAAACATTTCAGAGGTGAGAGCCATTTGGAGAATGAACACCCAATACAACTAATGGTCAGATACATGGAAAAAGCAGAGAAAATCATACACAATGAAATGATTAAAAAATTATAATATAAACATTGTTAAAAAGATAATAGGAGATATAGAATATCCAGCATATGTATAATATGTAGAAAAGTAAATATATTCAATTCAAAGACAAAAAAAAATTAACATGAGTATTCAAGTAGAAAAAAGTCATGTCACTTGTAAGGAGACAAAAGCATCTAGTTGGCCAGAGATTTTTCTGCAGGAAAACTCAATGTCAGAAACTCTGGAACCACATCCACCAAGTTCTAAAGGTTCTATAGTCTCAGATTTTTATACCTAATAAAGTTATTCTTGAATTGAAAGAGAACAGTTTCTCAAATGTGCAAGAAATTAGGGACTACAGGCATGAAGAGCCCTTCCTGATAAAATAAAGAATTACTGGAAAATAAAATTCACCCAACAAAATAATTAATAAAGATTAAACTCAAGGACAGAAAAGACTAAAGATATTTGCTTATCATTGACTCCATCAATATACAATAAAGTATAAACAGCTATGGATATTTGGGTTTCAGATCAGAATGCAAATTTTGTAATCCTTTAATATATAAAAATAATAATATTACCAACAAATATGTATGAGAGGAGGAGAGGTGGGAAGAAGTATAAAAATGATAAAATTTCTCATCTTGTCTATTAATAAATCAAGAGATATAATCTGAAATTGAAATATGTAGCTAAAAATGGACTATTACTCCAATTTCTAAATCTTTTAACATATTTTTTTCTGAAGTGTAAAAGATTCTTTTAGGAATTAGCATTTCCTGTGTTGAAGAATCCACAATAACCTCATTTCACATTATTTTATTAAATTCAAGCACAATTAACCTGAATATTAGCATTTTTAAATGACATCCAATATTGTCTTTCTATTTTCATCTAACTTTTCATCAACAGAGAGAGAGAGACAGACTTTTTACCTGACATGCTTTTCACCAAATGTTAATAATGATTTGGGAAGATTATTAGGATTTGGGATTTTTTTTTTTAATGTCTTCTTTCTAGGTCATGAATTTTTGTGAGCATATATGCATTTTATATGAATTTAGTGAGCTTGTATGCATTTTATTTTAAAAATGGTACTTTTTAAAAGACTAAAATAAAGCAAGCACCTTCTTCCATATAACCTAAAATTTTAGAGTAATGTGAAACTATCTTAGGCCTCTCAAGATGAGCGATCCTGAGTAATCGGAACTATACAGAATAAACCTATTAAAATGGAAGAGCGAAATACTCAGTGTTTGAAGGAATATTGAGAAACTGGCATTCTTATATACTGCTAACAAAAATTTTAGCAAAATTTTTCTTGTCATAAAAGTTTTAGTACTTCAGTCTCTCAATTTCCCATGAAATATATTTAGTTATGTATTTAGCCACCTTTCTCTGTAGCTATATATCTAGGAGAAATATGAAAATACTTCAAACTTTCGGGAGAGGTTATCTCTGGATGGTGAAGCTATCTTTACATTTTTTTCCATCTGTAGTTTTTCAATATCCTACATTAATATGAAATACCATATATTTCAATTCTAAGATGCACATATTTTCACATCCCTGAAATCAAGACAAGTCATAAAATCAGTAGTATCTCAGATTCAATGAAATGTGGTAATTTTGTAACTGAAATATTAGACTATTTAAAATAAAACAGGGATGATGATTAAAGAGACTTTACAGAGGATAACTTGTCTATGTACCTTAGAATTGACTCAGAGAGTTCCAAAGATTAGTAAGGAGAAGGTAACAACTTGGCTGTAGCTGAGGTTGTTTTCATGTAGGCTCAAACAAATGTAAGCAGGAGGGACACGTTCAGTAGGAATGAAATTGTTTACCATAATAGGCAAGATGAGAAAAGTGAGGATTTTGAACAGAAACAAAAAAAATACCCCAAACACCTTCTCTGCAGCACTCCGTTTGAATTGGAGTGAGACGCTATGAGAAAGAGCTTGAAGACTGAGCAGCGTCAGAATGAAATTGAACAGGCACTGGGGAAAGTCTGGATGACCATACTCTCTGAATGGGGTCTATTTGTGAAATGATTTGTTCTTGAAATGCAACCAATTTTGAACCTGTTTCTTGCCCTGTAGAACTGAATGTATTTTACTTGCAAATTTGATAAATGTAATTTCCATGGTTCTCACATGAATATAAAAAATAATCATACATTCAATTAAAGGTGACCCTACCCTCTTTTCTTGCTTAATCTCTACCATTTTTAATTTCATCCACAACCGTCTCCCCAAATGCTTATACACTTTGAGTTTGTACCCTTCCCTTGATTATGTCATATGTAGAATTTATTCCAATAACGTGTTTCCCTTGCCCTTAGAACAGATTCTTATGACACAAACACAAATAAGTGAGACACAGGAAATGATCTACTTCCCCAGAATACTGAGTTACTGTTTAACAGGATTTTTAAATAATCATGAATAGTGTCAAGGCTTAGATAATTTTTAATCTGTATGAGAATCTCTCATACCAAGGGGAATTCTGGTACCTAAATGCACTGCATACACTTATTTTCAGTTTCATTTTCCAAAAACGTTAAATGAAGATTTTTAAGAAATTGCCTTACCCAGCAAGTTTGATGGCATGTGTCCGAAGCTTTCGATACTTTTCTGGTTCTTCATGTGTGCTGGTAACATGTCTATATATCCCTTTCTTATAATGGAAGAAATCATCGTGGACTTGCATTATGGCTAAAATAAAATCCAACAAGACAAATGGCATGGTTTTAAACAGTTATCTTTTAAAACCTCCAGAAAGCCTCTCAGAACAGTCGGTTGGTAAATTGCCAGGAGTAGAATCTAAGAAGGAATTTTGCAATTCGGTCTAATTTTCTTTCCTACTAATTTAATTGACTGCAATATTTTCTTGTTCTCTTATAAAAACACCCTTAGTTATTTTGAATATCACTTAAGTACACAATATACCTTTAAATGGCCATCTATTCTAAATTGACAGAAGCACTATTACCAGGAACGGAGCCCCTTGCCACAAAGACCCGCTACACTTGGCTAGTGATTGCTATTTCTCCATTAACCTTGGGCTTCACCACAAGCCTCTTAAAATTCCAATTAAGCTACTCGCAAACAGTGAAGCTAGCAAACTGGGCTTACGGTAATTGTCCTTAATCCTTAGAAGTAAATGCAAACCTTCCCTTGGTGAGTTTGAATAAAAAGCAAACCCTTGGCAAAGGAATACTCTGACAAGATTTCATCCTTTCAGCTCTGCAGAGCTAAGCCAATGTTGTATTCTTTAGAAAGTAAGAGTTGGTACTTTATAAAGCTCTCTATTCCCTCACCCAGATTTCTTCTTTTCTGCATTGTGTGCTGCTTTGTTGAAGGGCTTGGGCAATTCAGGGTGAAGACTCTAAACTCTTCTAGAAGACGTGAAGTGAAAATATTTTCAACTGGGACTAGATAAGTATACCTTGATAACTGTGTGCAGTGCTTCTCTATCTTAGTTTGATATGCATTTTAAATAAAATAAGAACTAAGGTCACTAGCATTTGATAGATCCTAAAATGAAGTTCCTACTCCAAAATCAAATATGACTTTTAATATTCCACGTCTTATTTCATTTTGTAGTGTTCCATGTCTTTTCTGATGCTGCTCATATATACTCAAAAGAGGTTAAATCTTCTTTAGCTACTTTAAAACACATTCCCGTGGGATTTTAAGAATTTATATAACTGTACTCTATGCAGATCTCGGCTTTTGTTCTCTCTCCAGCACCTAAACTTATTTTTAATTCCATAGATTTCAGAAGAATGCACACACTGTTGTTTATTCAGCGTTCTATTGCCTTTGACATTCCTTTGTACTGAGAGAGGAGGAAAACGCTGTATGTTAGCCCAAGCAACAACGTGCAAACAATCACGTTGCATTGACAGCAAGATGAGTCAACCAGCACTTATAAAAATGTGAAGACATCACTACTGGTTTTTCTCTTCTACAGAACCGTTGGCTCCTTTAGCTCTTCTCTGCTCTCTCTAAGCACCGTGAATAAAATATACTCTTCATTGCTGAAAGACTGCCAACTAAAGGAACATGAGGGAGACGCCATCACAACTAACTTGAAGGTGGCTCCTTCCTTCAATTTCTGATAGCAGAACAGACTTGAGGAACCCATAAAAATGTGACCATATAAGCTACTGTAGTGCAATCTTACTTTTGAGAAACTGCAGCCAACTTATTACCCAGAACTCTAACAGGCATGAGGGCAGGCTGGAGCCACGTTGCTCAGAGCTCTCTTTCTGACAGCTCAACTAGCAGGAGAAAGATTCTCAACAAACATTTCTTAGATAGATGCTGAATAATTTGGATTTCAACAGCATTATTTTCTAATTTTATCTCTTTATTTTTGATTCATTTTATGAATTCATGAACATCTAAGTATTTGACCATAAAATAAACCTAAATTGCTCTCCATTTTGAATAATTTTGATCCAAATATCTTTTGACTGATTAAAGAGGGAGAAACTTAAAACACTAACACAAAAGATTTGAAGATGCAGAGAGGTTCGATAACTTGCCCAAGGTCATTTAAGTAGCAGATGCCAAAGTTGGAATTTTGAATTCAGCCTTGAGTTCAAATGCCTGTGCTATTTGTCACATAAAGTCCACTTAATGAATCACAGATTTAAATTACACATGAATTCCTCGCTCTTATAACAGCCAAACAAAAATCACACAACTGTAAGGAGAAAAAAAAATCTCTTCTTTGTTTCAGGTTTCATGTAAGTTCCTCAGATTTTTAAAATTAAATTCGGGTCATGTTTAGTATAAGCTTTGCTTTCTCATAAATGTTAGGTAGTGATAACGACCAATAAAAATTCTTCCAACACAGTTTTTAAATCCATGGTTTCTCTAGATGTTGAGCCAATACTACTTAGGTCTGTCTTCAGAAAAACAAAACAAACACTGGCCAATAGTTCTTTAGGTATATATCAAATGCTTGAAATTTAATTTTGGTTTATTTAAATTTATTTGGTTGATTTGAATTTATTTGGCTTATTCCACTGCATTGATAATATATTTTGGGTATTGCAGTGTTCACAACCTGAATTTCCATTTAGGCTTCACTGGATTTGCTCTTCCCTGGACTTCAAGGCAATGTTTAGTACAGGGAATACATGCTCTGGACTGATCTTTATCCAGGCCATTGGTGCAAAATACAATTCAATAAGTCAGCAGAGAAACTATGTATCAGAGATGATATCTTAAAAATCAAAGTCAATATACAGTAAGCCAGTATATTATTTTCTTATTTACTGCTAGTTTACTATCCATAATACATTTACAAAACTGATCAAAATAGAAAGCCCTTTATACAACACAAAAATCATACTGGCTTATTTGATTTATTCTGAGCTTATAGGAAAAGGAAAATATCTACTTTGTTTCTACTGCTAAACTTTGATTTTTTTTTCAATCCATTACCTAATCCCTTTAACTGAAGATGAGAAAATTTCTAACAATGCGTATGATTCTTTTTTTTTTTTTTAAAGATTGGCACCTGAGTTAACAACTGTTGCCAATCTTTTTTTTTTTCTGCTTTTTCTTGCCAAATCCACCAGTACATAGTTGCATATTTTAGTTGTGGGTCCTTCTAGTTGTGGCATGTGGGATGCCGCCTCAGCATGGCCGGATGGGTGGTGCCATGTTCACGCCCAGGATCTGAACTAGTGAAACCCTGGGCTGCCAAAGCGGAGCACACGAACTTAACCACTCCACCATGGGGGCGGCCCTTATGTATAATTCTTAAATATGACTGAACAATTAAATGAGCTCCATCAGTTAGCATTTCATATTTGACTGTCTATTTGGTCCATGATCACTTTGGAAAGACTTACCAGACTTTCATCAAATGTGTCATTAATATTTAAGAATTCAATTTATGAATGAGTCTATCTTCTTAAGATAAAAAGGAACCTAATGAAGTTATTAGGTGAGCATATCTCCCATTATTGCACTAATCTTAGAACTATTGAATCTTACAAATACTCTAAAAGTCAAAATTTTCTCTCCTTTATTATGCTCCATTTTTGTGAGCTAAAATGTAATGATGTTTATTAAAGGAACAAATAAAGCACAACAATATTTCATTCAAGCTTACCTTGAACTGGTCCATTTTGCATGATTTCTTTCATTATCTCAGTTTCCTGGAAGGAAAAATATCAATAAGCATCATTCTTGTTATCAGAGTATAAAACTATTGTCTGGCTTATAATGTTAGGTATTGTACAATCGGTTTAGGAGTTATCAATCCAAGGTGCCTTGACCACTTGCAATTTGCTCTTAATCATGCTTTGAAATACTCACATGTGAAATGCTGCACTGATGAAGTTTGCTAAAAACAAGATGCACCCATTTATTTCATTGACTTTTACCACTGATAATTTTGGAATGGAGAGGAAATATAATGACATTTTATGGTCATAAAGAAAAAATAATGAAGTGAAAATCGTTTTATCAGTGGAGATGAGTGTCAGCTCCATTCTTTTGATCACAAGACTGATTCTAGATGATTGTTTAGTGAAGTTTAGTGTAGTTTTAGCATACAAATATTTCTATGTTGCCACCCAACATATAATGCAGGTGTTAGTAAGGAGGCAGGTCATTCATTCATTCATTCATCCATGCACATTGATCACAGGGTATATACCAGAAACTAGGTAGAAACAAACATTAACCCTGAACCTACCCTCAAGGTATTTACATTTTGGTGGAGTAGACAGACAGTAACACTACTAATTGCATTACGATATGATAAATTCAATTACAGAGACAAGCACAAAGTACCACGGATGCAAACAAGAAAGGAAAATTAATTCTGCCTAGGAGTCAAGAAAATTTCACAGACAAGATGAAGTTCTGACCTGGGCCTTGACGCATATGTGGGATTTTACCAGTGGAAATAGGTTGGGATAAGAATCTGTGTCAGAGGAATCTGGCTAAGTAGAGAAGCATGGAAGGACATGGTGTATGTAGGGAGCAGACAGTAGTCATATGTATCAGGACATTGTGGGCAGGTGGAGGGGGTAGATGCTGGCAGGACATGAGACTGTAAAAGCATTCGGCCAGATCCAAATCACGAAAGGCCTGTATGTCACAGTAAGAATACTGGACTGTTTTCTGCAGGTAATTGGAAGCCACAAAAAGTTCAGATATTCTGAAAGTGAGAAGACTGGGTAACACCGATCTGATGAAGGAAAATTTGCCTGGGCTTTTAATATGACAAACTAGAATCCGAAGGAGTCGTTTTCCCATTATGGCAATGTCTGTTTCAATTATTTCGTGGAATAAAGCAAAGGATTGACGAAATGACCTACTAACACAAGAAAACTCAGTGAAAAAGGGGTTTTTTAGCTTTTATTTATCAAATATATATATATAAATATATATACAAAACATAATTTTAAATTCTATTTCTGTGGGCATTTTCAAATTTAAACCAATCGCTCATTCTGCTAATCTTACAAAGATCAGAAATCATACCCAAACTGAAGTCTTTAATGGACACTTTAAGAATATCAAAAAATTATACCTGGCAACATAGCATTATTTTAGAATATAATAGTTTTAAGTAGTTTTTAAATAGGTAGTTTTAATAACAGCACAGCTGCATATTTTTTACAAAGTCAACCATTGTTAACTCTTGTCACTTGGACTTACGTTGGAAGAGACTCTGTATGGAGGAGAACACTGGTAGATCCTATTAGATTTCTCGATGTTGTTGGGACATGGCTTTGTGGCATGCCGTTTGCCCCGCCCATCAGACCTACTTGCCATGGCACAGTCATTATTGGTAGCATTTTGGTCCTTGAAAAGTGGATAACATGCATGGGATACCAGTCTATGAGGAATAAGCAGAGAAGTAAAGGTAATACTTAGGAAAATGCCATAATATCTTATGTATATGTAATTTTACTGAATTAAACATTCACAAATTATTCTGGTTACTTATATGAGCAACCTTCGAAATGTTGACTGACTCCAACAAGTAGCTCAATGACATTACACTCCCTGCCCCCTACTTATTTCTTCATTACAATTTTAATAATCCTGCTTCAATCCACTTTAATAAATAATTCTACCTACAGTGTAGAATTTCCTTAAGATGAAAAGTGACCATCAATCAAATCTGTGTTAATGTTAGCAGGGGAAGGACTCCTCCATTCTGCAGCTATAATTATAAAGTAGAAGAGCCAAATTTGATGTGAAAAAGACAATAAATTTTACTATACCCAGATAGAGTGTTCTGAAAAATTATTTAAGTTTTAGAATGAAGGGTGTTTTTTTCCCTTTTATTAAGTTATAGATATCTTCTCATAAGCTTTCAATTATTATATGTTTGTACTTCATGATGTTTTGGGAGAAATGGTATACACTAATATAATACTAACAGTTAAACTAGAAAGCTATCAGATGTATACATTATACAAAAAGTAAAGAGAATAATTTTGATTTCTGATTCTGAAACTGAACATAGAAAAGTACAAATGATTTGGCTCCAAATCTAACATAATTCATTGAATATAGAAGCATACAGTAAAGAAAATAAAACAATGGAATTGGTTTCATTGATATTGAATGTTGAACGGGCCATTGACGTATCCAATAAGATTCGTTCAAGAAAGATCAATAGTGTCCAACAGAGTAAGAGAATCTGAATAAGGAGCATGATGAAAGCAAAGCCATTCAAAACACTAAACACTTCAAAAAAAAGTCTTGCATTAAATATGTTGCTTTGGGATAATTTGTATTGCAAACTGAATTGTGTGTCTCCCTCCACCCCCCAATTCATACATTGAAGCCTTAACTCCCAAAGTAATGGCAATTGGAGACAGGGCCTTTGGGAGATAATTAGCTTTAAATGTGATCTTGAGGGTGGCGCCCTCGTGATGACATGAGTGCCCTTATGAGAAGAGGAAACTAGAGCGCTCTCTCTGCCTGTGAGGACACAGAGAGAAGGCAAGCCAGGAAAAGGGCTCTCATCAGGAACCGAATTGGCTAACACCTTGATCTTGTTCTTCTCAGCCTCCAGAACTGTGAGAAATCAGTGCCTATTGCTCGAGCCACCCAGTCTTTGGTATTTTGTTATGTTAACCAGAGCAGACTAACACAATGAGATTTAATTGGGTCTTAATAATTTATATTTTTAAGCTTCTAAAGGGCTTTAATTTTTATCATTGCACAAAACAGAAGCCAATGAATCACTATTACACCAGGAAAGTATCAGCCCAAGTGATTCTTTCTAAGCACCACCTTATTAGGCAAAAACTTGTGAAAAAAAGTTTTTAAGAAATGTATTGCCACCCATCAATATCTGACACTCACTCTTTCATACTATCTAACTATTCTATAGGAGACCCCCAGCACTCAGTGGATTAGAGCAATATTTATGTATACTACTGGTTATCTTCTGCAGCTTCCTTAGCTGAATAACTCAGCTGTTAAGTAGATTAGCTCTTATAACAGACACAAGGATGTGTGCCTATCAGAGAGTGTCCTACGTGAGAGTAAGGAAATGTAACTTGCCTTTTCTCATCAGACGGGATGGGGACAATTAAGGATATTGATGAGCTGAGGCACCTATAAATTACTTCTTTATTTTACTCATCTTAATCCAATTTTAGCTGTCTTTATCTGTTCATCTATCTGAGTTACTGAAAGACTCAACAAGGGTTCAGCAACATTAATTGCTCTATTCCCTCCACGGGAACTCAGTAGAACTATCTGGCTCAGAGATCAAGAGGACAATGCGTAGTTGAGTCTTCCTATTAATTTAGCTGGGAATGTGTATGTTCTTCAAATAATTGTTTCCAATAGTTTATAATCTCAGTAGATACTAAATATAGTATATATTTAAATACAGTATACATTTATACAGATGTAGCATATATTTGTAGATTTTTTCGTAAAAATCTTGAAATATATATTTTTTTCCTTATTCTAACCCTAGTAGCAGTCATAAGAATCCTAGAAACACGTGTTTGGCAGCTATTTACCCACGTTTTCTCAGGTACCACCAAGCCCTATCGATGCTTCCACTGTTGCATCCATGACGGTTCTTGGCACAGCAAGAGATCAAATTCTGAGGAGACAGATTGGCTGTGAATCGACCGTTGGACTGAATTGCTATTCGGTCAGCAGCCACACCTGTTTCAAATAGAATATTGATTAATATTCAAATGGTACATGGTATTTCTAATAATTCACATAGCCCTTTTTGTTTGAACCCTAAACTAGTCTTCAAACCTTTATGCAATCTCAAATGAAGGCCAAATGTCATTAATATATATATGTATTCCAACAAGTTCAACTGTGTCATAATTTCAGTCATAACTTTTGTCTGATTTTGGTATTGCTCTATTGTCTTAGCAACTTCAAAGATGCTTCTAGTTCCTTGTTCCTTTCACGTTCCGTATATTCATGAATTCTTCATTAAGAAATCTATCAAGTGAAAGTCCTTGAGGGCAAAAGCCATATCTTACTTACTTTTGTATTTCCTGCACCTAGAACAATGTCTTACATATAGTCATGGGTAAATATGTATTTTTTGAAATGAATGTAACTAAACTAAGGAAACCATAAAAACTGATGACAGAAATATTAATTGGAAATTCATCCATGTTAATCTGGTATAGTGGAATAAATCGAGTTCTTGGTTTTAAAACCCGTATGTAGTTTCACTACTCAGGAGACCATTCTTAAGCTAATCCAGGCTGATATGAATCTATCTTATAAAATATCTAAAAGCCACATGGCATACTTTTATGTTTATAATCGTCTTGAAAATTAGGATCTTAATCTGATTAGAGTAGACATGGAATTCATCTTGTTTTATACATATGTGTAAATTTATATACATATATAAATTCATCTTGCTATATATATATGTGTGTGTGTATTATATATATATATATATATATATATATCAGTTTGTTCCTTTCTCCAACACCCATCTATCGACCACCTACTAGTAAACAGGCGTTACACTAAGCACTAGAAATGACAATGATAAACAAGAAACAAGAGAGTCATAATTCTGCCCCTCTATAGTAGTAGACTAGAGAAACTAATCAACCAGTAGCAGAAAATTATACGTGTTATCATTTTGATCATGCTACCGTGATAAACTAATATGAGTGATCAGATTACGAGGAAATTGGGGTGGATGAAATTTTGGTACAGATTTTTTTTTGTTGGATACCTGGAATAAATCTCATTCTTGATGTTTAATCTTTTACTCAGTTTTAATTAAAGACAACAAAGTCATAACCTTTCTTCTATCCATCCAATTTTCTCAGAAGATATAGTTTTTCCTGATCAAAATTGTCTGGCTGCTAATTTAAAATTATTCTAAAATAATTCATTTTAATATAATGCATTTACAAATGTATTTTTGTATATACATGTTTTTTATGTAACTACTTCATATATAAAAGTTTGTAGTGCAAATGCTGTCACATTTTACACACTCAGCATGTATTGTGTCTATAACCTCCTACTTCCTTCTCAATTCTCCTCTATTATTCTGCTGGATATATTTCACAGGAGCAAGTGATACTATACCACCACCTCTGCTATTCTCAAGAAAATCATTTCTTATGTATTTCATAAAAGAAAAGAGAAATTCCTTGATTCCTTGCTTTGACTTTCAATATAAGGGTTCAGAATCAAATGTAAGTTTTTCAAATGCTAGTGTAACTATTTCTTGGTTCAGAAAATACTTTTATAATGGAGAAAAAATAATAGTCAAGGAGTCAGAACCCTGGCTTCCAGGATCATTTCTGAGACTTCTTGGCTTTTGGCTTTGAGTAAGTCACTTCCTCTATTTGTATCTCTTTCATAAAACCAAAGGCTTGAAAATGGTGACCTTCACTATCCATACCAGCCCATGAATCGGAAAATTTCACCTAAAGCATAAGTGTTTTGAACTCTAATGGTATACAATATGTTGCTCTTATACAGATATTTCTGAACCTCAGTGAAGGTTTAATCCAAATTCACTTGAAATCCTTAGGAAAGGTCAGAAGATTTAAGAATGACTCAGTTCAGCAAAATTGTTTTCCACTCTCTTTTTGAAAACTTTCATTGGGCTTTACCTCTGAGACACGCTTTATTACTTTCCCTGCTTACTTTATTCTATCTCCAAGTTTGCTCTGTGGCTTGTATCACTCCCACCATTCCAAACTCCTTCACTTCTTCAGCTCCCGACATCTTGCTTGAATTTTATTTGGCTGCATAACTATTTTTTATGTCTGTGTATATTTTTTAAATGTCCTATTTATTTTGTAACTTTTAGCTTCTTTCAAAGACAATTTGTCTTATTTAAACTACTATTTCCTGACACAGTTTTCTAGATCTTTAAGAGAATCTAGTTTATTCTTTTCTTTACTTAACACACTCAGAAAAATAGCATCGGCCTGATTTGCCATACTGAGTACACAGGATACAAAACTGTGTCCTCTGAAACCACAAAAGTGTTGAAAACCTGCTCTCTGGTGTCTTGGTGAATTAGCTAGGGGACAAATCCAGACTTAGCCCTGTGCTGAGGCCATCTGTGGGGCTGTGACCTGGGGACACCAAAATGCACCATCCAAATCAGCCTAGCAAGTTCCTCTCAGTATTTTACCACTAATGCCTTTCCTTAGACATCTTCAGAAATACTGGTCCAACTTTAAGTTTAGGATAAAATTCTTGTGTCACCCAGGAGGGCTAACATGTTAACTGCATGAACATAAAATGACAAACAATTTTTCTAATTAAATCTCTGTCCACCTGTCTGAAACAGGACTTAGAGAGGTCCCCACGTGGATCCCTAATGCATTGAGGACAAACATCAGATAGCCAGAGAGCATATGCTGAGGGAGTAGGCAGTAGTATAGAGTTAACGGATGGAGCCACTCCAGAGGTGAGCTTAGCCAACATTATGGTTCTGCCAAAGGCATCACTTTTAGAACAAACTAGCTGATGTTATGAGGTTATGATGGGTAGACAAAGACATCAGCACTTTTCTGTTCCAGGGAGTGTGACCCTTCAGAGCTGGCTTTTCCCAGAGCCTATGTACTAATTTCACAATGCTTTCAGTGCTCACACTGTTTTTGAGTACTCTTGGAATGACCTTCACAGCCTAGAGCACGGGTGTATGAAGGTCTTTGCTAGTAGCCAATCAACATCATGTTCGGTTTAATTTAACTGCTGGAGTGCAACCAAACTCTGGAGGATAATTTGGAGATCAAATTTTGGTCCAGTATCTGAGTGTTGGTTTACTGGGCTTGTGAACTTATATGAAAGTAGCTATAAAAGAGGTATTCCTTACAGTTTTGAAGTAACAGCAACACTCTTTGGAAGTTACTCTTAGGAAAAGATCAGTTATATCACATTAGACTCAGAACCTATATATTTACTTTTATTTAAAATGAGATAAAACATTTAATCCTTTATTATTTAGTTCTGAAGTCTTACTTTACATCAAATTAGTTTAATAATTAAATATATTCTTCCAAATCTTATAAAGAGAAAAGAACATAAGAATTGCATGGCTGCGTATGCATGTATTAGGATTACAGTCAATGTTACGGATGAAAAGGAATCTTCCACTCTTCTTATCATCTGGCCTTAACTCTCCCAGGAAAAACAAATTTTGGCAATTTTTCTTTGTTGCTCTTTTGATTTACTCTCTATTTAAAATTAGACCCTAAAAATAAAGACCAATTTTCAGACTAAAACTGGATTTTTGTATAATCTTCAGGTTGTGTTCTCTGGTCAGAATAAGATTTTATTTTAATTGACCAAATGTTAACATTGAAATATTCTAAATTTAAAAACCCTTTAATCACTGTCGCAGGCTCTAGGGTCAAAGGCAAAATTTGTAAGGAAGTAATTAAAATGACTTTATTACTTGCAGTGGAAAATGCCCACGATGCAGCACAGTTTTTTTGATCCAAGGGGCCATGAGTCCATCCGGGCCACTTATAAGAAGCAATAAAAAACTCCGGAAGATCAGTTGTTGCAGGTAAAGAAGGCTACAGAAGAAAAAGAGGCATATGTGTCAGATTTTTTTCAAATGTATCCCAATAACTATTTCTATAAGAAAATGCCATGCCCTTTTATAACATTTATAATTATTTTTGAATTATTTTGTACATCTAAGTTTTCCGAATGATGTTCTTGAAAAGCATTAATTATGTAAGATTCTATTGCACTCCATCTTCAAAAATGACAGTTCAATGT
The DNA here is from genome assembly GCF_041296265.1 of Equus caballus. Classification (NCBI taxonomy): domain Eukaryota; kingdom Metazoa; phylum Chordata; class Mammalia; order Perissodactyla; family Equidae; genus Equus; species Equus caballus. The sequence continues at coordinate 55,240,916 of NC_091703.1, read as the reverse complement.
GGGGAATCATAACATAGTGCAAAATCATGAGAACAATGCACACAATGCTTTTTCTGTGTTACCATACAGTGCAATCATTTCAGCCAATGTTTCTGTCATCTTCCGGCAGAGTTTCGGTCATCCTTGTGAAAGACTACATGGTATTATTTAAATTTGGCCCCATAAATAATGTTCACTTTTATGTCTCCCTTATGTTGAAAATATGCATGTGATTCTGATGTGACTTTAATTTCTTTTTTTTAAAGATTTTATTTTTTCCTTTTTCTCCCCAAAGCCCCCCAGTACATAGTTGCATATTCTTCGTTGTGGGTCCTTCTAGTTGTAGCATGTGGGATGCTGCCTCAGCGTGGTTTGATGAGCAGTGCCATGTCCGTGCCCAGGATTCGAACCAACGAAACACTGGGCTGCCTGCAGCGGAGCGCACGGACTTAACCACTCTGCCACGGGGCCAGCCCCCTGATGTGACTTTAATTTTGAAATGATGCATTTGTGGCAACTATGCATTAACACACTTGGAGCCCTAAGGAACACCGTATTACATCAGCTATTAGGAAACAAAACTGGAATGAATTGGTTGACGTTTATAAAATCCTTGAAGATTAAAAAGGACTTCAAGATGTGTGTAATGCCAAAAGTGCAACACGCTAGTGTCCCATGGTAAAGTCTTGAGATAGTCAACTTCAGCTGCAGTCTTTCCAAGAAAGCAAATTAACAATTGTGGACAATTGTTCACATCCCTCAAACAAAATCTAAAACACAATATTCTGCTTCTTTTCCAAACTTTTCTAAAGAGTGATAACTTTCACTTCCATAAATAATCAGGACTCCGACCAAACAAGGATTTGGTTATTAATTTTTATCACTTATGCATATGCAGACATACACACACATACCCACACGCACACGTCATTTTTGAGAGTGCTTCAAAGTTTGCAAAGTGGTTTTTTTTTAAATTTTTTTTTTGTGAGGAAGACTGGCCCTGAGCTATCATCTGTGCCAATCTTCCTCTTTTTGCTTGAGGAAGATTGTCATTGAGCTATCATCTGTGCCAATCTTCCTCTGTCTTACGTGGTATGCCGCCACAGAGTGTCTTGATGAGTGGTGCTGGGTCCGCACCTGGGATCCAAACCTGCGAACACCAACTCAACAACTACGCCACTGGGGCGGCCCCTTCAAAGTGTTTCCATACTCAATATTTTCTTTTAGTTCCTCAATAGCTCTATGTGATGTAATTAGGGCAAATATTATTCACTCTATTTTATGAATGAGGAAAGAAATTTCTGAAAGTTAAATGATGTGCTAAGGTCTCTCAGTTAAAGAAGAAATACCCCTGAAAGTATACCCAGGTTTTACAATTCTTAACACCATACTGCATTTCTCATTTCCCTTTATCAGAAATACATGGATACTTTGCAACAGGAGTAAAATGTCTATAAAGGCTAAAATTTTACTTACTTATAAGTTTTATGATTGTGCATTGAACAAGTAAGGCTACTGATCCAATAGCTTGCAAAAAAAATACTTCTGACAAGTATATAATAGCTTCAAAGAGTAAAGGAAAATTTAGAATTTACATGCCTGCTTGAAAAAGTATCCATCCAAAATGTTTATGAATTTAAATTTTAATGAGAGAGTTCAGCTTTGATTTATAGATTACTTGATAGGAAAGTTATTAAATTCTGAGTTCTACTACTAAAAACATCGCTATTTAGATGATGGAAGAAAAGTGCTGAAAATGTCAAGCGGATCACCGGAGACTGCCTGCGTGGTAACTTGAAGAGCAGTAACACAGAAACCCAGGTGATTTTAGATTCCTAGGCCATTAGACTGGCCACACTGCAGAAACTTACTGTTGGAGCAGAATAAATTCACTGCTCTGAGCAGAGAGTTTCAAAGATATAGACTCACTCTCCAAAGGAGTCTTTCTAACTGGGACAGAAATACACATATCTTATACATTACTCATACATTCTAATTCTATTATTATTGGCTTATCAGTATACTTTTAAGAATTTATAATACTAAATTGCCTCACATTTCCAGAAAAATAGGTGGAGTGTCAATTGCTATTTTAATTTATCACTTTATAATTCCAATTTAACAACATAGCTAGGTTATTTCCCTTCTGCTCTGTTGAAGCAATAAAGATATAACTATTATTCAGACACATTTCAGCAGGGTTGAGTTATTTAGAATTTGACTTCCACATTCCAAAGCCTACCAGTGCGCTTTGCGCATGGGAGGTATTCAATAAATATCAGATCTTAGTGAGGAGGTACATATCTATCTGGTAGATTGCATCTCTTAACAAAAATCAGGTTTTCCCCTGTACGCACGTTAAGTTGAATTATATACCAGCATGCATTTGATGCTTTTATAATTTATTGTTTAAAAATAAAAAATATGAATGGCTAATCCCTTTCAACAAGGCAATAGAGAAACAACAAGCAAAATGACATTGTTATTGAAAATATCTTTACCAACCCACTAAGCCAGATCAATTCATGAAGCTCATCTATTCAATCTCTCAAGCTTTTTACCACTTATTTAACATTGCTTTTCCTAAAAATAAGCCCATGGGATTTGAGGCCGTTATATATTATCTTGTAATTTTATTTGCCTTATGGTGTCAGATAATCTGATCTAAGGAACAATGAACAAATTTTATATTCCAATATTCCATAATTATTGCATTCCTCTATAAAGTAAGAGTGTTTTTTAAAGAGCTTATAAATATAGGTAAGTACCACAGAATAACAGCTTTCAGGAAGTGGTAATAGAAATCTGGTTTCAATGAATGATGCGTTTTTTTTTTTTTTTTGGTCAAAGGATAGCTTAATAAAGCAAGATAATCAAGAGGATCAGCTGAAAGTGACAGAAATTCCAAAATGACAGTGGCTTAAATAAGATAGAAATTTATTTTTAAAAAAGATTAATACTATTACATATGGGCATTTTTAATTTTTTAAATTGTAATGCTGAAAAATTTCAGTCATAATCTAATTATATTTCCAAATTAATATCAGTCAAATTTGAGGTTAAATTTGAACAGTCTCCCTGCTTCAATATTTCCACTTAGAAATTAGAGATTAAAGATATTGTGGAAAAATACAAGAATTAAATGCAATGGCGAACACTGGAGAATTTTTTTAAGTAATTCCTGCATTTAATTGAATCAAAATCTCTAAAAGAGTAATAGAAACGTAATCTCAGAGCAGCTTGAGAACAAACTAATCAAATTGAGGACATTCTGGACATTCTTACTACAAGCTCATATCTACACAATATCTACTATGTGAATAACTCCCTCTATCTCTAGTTGCACTTTCCCCCACTTAAAGTTAAATAATCAGAGTGACCTGAGAATCAGCAGAAGGCAACAGAGAATATCATTCTGTTTTGTCCTTCACGATGCAAGGTCAACGGCCATGAATATCAAGAAATTTCTTCTAAACTATTTGATGCTGGAGAAGAAAGGACTAATTTTCTGGTTGCTAATGGCAAAAGGAATTTTTCTTCTTCAACAATATTTGCCTTCATGCCTTAACTCTTAAAGAGCTATGCTTTGATATTTCTCTAGTTTCTATTTGTAAAGTGATTTTTTAATGATGTACTTCTTGTAAATATCAATATTCAGTGATCACACTATGGCAGGTAGTGCTGGTTCTCTCATCCTTTCCCTTTTCCTAGGCTTTCCCTTTATTCATAGGAATGACAATTTTAGCTCAGCACATGCTAGGTCAGAAAAATGACATTTCCTAGCCACCCTGGGCTACCAGGTGTGGCGGCATTACTAAGTTCTGCCTAGCGGATGTTAGCAGAAGTGTCATTGGGAGCGTCTGAGAACTTCCTTCAAGAGACATCTTGCATTTGACTTTTACTCTTTTTTATTGATCTTTTTTTTTTTTTTTCCTGCTGGCAGGAATTTGGGTATTATAGGTGGACATGGAGCAGCCTTCTTGAACCCTTATATGACCTTGGATATAAGGGCTCTGGAAAATGGAACAAGAGGAAGCAGGAAGCCTAGGTACCCGCTATCACAGAGTGCGATTCTAGTGCAGGACCACCCTTCTCAAGATATGTGAGTGAAAGACGAATTTCTATACTATTTAAGCTACTATCAGTTTGGATTGTTGTCACTCTCAGATAAGCCTAACCATGACTAAAACGGCACGCATAACTGACATTAAAGCTGCTTGGGCAATACCATATTTCATTGAACCTGGGACAACATCAAATACAAGAAGCATCCCGACTGCAGAGGATTAAAAAAGTGAAGAAAATGTACATCTGGAAATTGATGAACTACGATATTTCCTAAAATGAGTTTCTTAGAACACTAGTTCTGAGGAATTGTAATAGGAAATTACAAAAGAAGGAGTCGATGGATCAAACAGTTCTGAGAAACACTGGTTTTGAAAATCAGATTTTTATCCTCACTGTACTATTTTTTATAAACTCCCTAAGTATTGTGAAACTGTAAGAAATGGAAAAAATCTTCATGATTTTAAATGTTCATGACTCAATGCAAAGTGTTTTATTTTCTTTCATTTCATTTCACGGCATTTTTATGGCAAAGCAGATCTTAGGACTAGTGTTTCCTGGAACTACATGGACTAAACAGATCCGGGCTGGGGGAGGCCAGAAAGCAGGTGCCTGTTATAAAAACACGTCAAATCACCTCAGAAATCTGCTTTTTACCAGCCCAAATATTTGTTCATAGAGAAGAAAAAAATGAATTTTCACATTTCTTTCTGAAGATTTGCCCTGCAGTGATCAATTCAGCACCACGGTGTTGTTCAAGCTATGTTCAATTACATCACAGCGTTATGCATCAGCCTGTGACTAGTATAGAAAAATAAAACTGAAAACTCAGAAACTGATTTGAGAAAGAAGACATTCATTCTGCCACATGTTCAGCTGAATAAGGAATGAGGCTGGGTATATGTTTTCTAAAGTTTACTGAAGAATTTGGGGTTCTACTCTGAGAAGGAGGGAAAGAAAGAAAAGAGAGAGACTTGAGGAAACATAAGCGAATGCTTTGATGCTCTTTGAATTTTAAAACTCTAATTCAGAGACATCAAGTACAACTGGCACCTTATCATGTCCCTGGCTTCCTACCTACACACATGAGAAGATTCTGAGATGAGCTGAGAGAAATATATACTTGAACAGACTCCGCCCTGACATCTGGCCACGCCCCTCACCTGCAGCATCATTGGAACCTACTATACTTTGGAAGCCCTACGCCATTTACCTTATGTTCATAATTATAGGAGCTAAACATCAATTTTATGGAAAAATAGTCATTTTTGTTTAGTATTATATAAAGAACGTAACTCTATAACTGTGTTTTTTACTTTCCTAGTCAGTGTTTTGGTTTTTAGAGAAACTTCTGTTTGTATAGGTGGTAAACATTGTTGGAATCAAGTAGAAGATGTTTGTTCAGACAAGGTTATTCCTAAACAAATCAAAAATTTTAACAACTTGTGAAGGGTAAAGACTAGACTTTGTAATATTCACTTTGAGTTTTTCCAAAGGTACTTCTCATCTTTCAGTATTTGCTGTCATTGAAATATATTTTGGAAAGGAAAAATCAAACTCCTCACATTACAACTAATGACTAGAGAAATTAATCCAACCAACCAGCTACTACGTGTTATCTAGACAATGATAAACAATCCAGATCATTAAACAAATTTCATTTCTCACCTCAGTGATCGATGGCTTTAAAAGTTATTGTATAATACGTAAGATACTGTTTTGCTTTAACTTCCAACAAACCATAGAAAAAGACAGTATTTTTCCTTTGTTAGTAATGCCAACTAAAACACACTTAAAATCACTTAAATTGGGTGACCGTGAAAAGATATTGTACTAGTAAACTATGATGTTGACAAAAAAAATTTTAGACCATTTTACATACATCAATCTGATGTTATATAATATAGTCGAGCTATAGGGTTTAAATGTTATACCAGGCTTCTTAATGTTCTAACCATTTCCAAACAGCTCCACCTTAGATGTAATACTTACGTGTCATAGCTCTGGTAACTTTATTAACTCCCCGGGGAATCAACAACAAAACTATAAAAAAACAAATTTTAACTGAGCCAAGTATGAAAATGAACTCAATTTATCCATTTCAGTTTGAAAATAGTCTTTTTCATTCAAAATAGTTTCAATATTTATAACAGGATATAACACAGCGAAGATCCTTGAGTTATCTCCCAAATTCAAAAGCACTAGAATAGTATGTCTGGAAAGACGATCAGGTGCAGGGTTGTTGACTTGATTAGATTTGATTTGATATGATTTGATTTGATTTAGGAGCATAGCAGAAGAACTTTCAGGTTCACCAGAAATATGTAAATTCCATCAACGCCAACAAATCCAGAGCTCCACCTTTCTTTATAAAGTAAAATGCTCCAAATGATGAAGCTTTGGATAATTTAGTCCTCACAGAACTGTCTTTTCTGAATCCTGCTATTTTCCCAATGTTAATCCAAGGGAGAAAGAACAACTTTATTTATAACATAATAACATTTCATTTCTTGAATGCTTTACTATAGTCTAAGTACTGTGCTAAGCTCTTCATTCAGCATTTTTTCATGGAACTCTTAACAACACTCTGAGCTAGGTACCACTGTGATCATCATTCCATGGAGGAGGAAACTGAGGCAATTAGTGGAGGTGCCAGATAGAGACCGAAGCACACTGGCTGCAGAGCTCAGTCCATCATGGTATGTGGAATAGTAACACAGGAGTGAACACACTGGCCCATGCATGCCTTTTAACAGATTTCGCCTACGCTCCTGCTGGCTCAAAAAGAGCTGAGTCAATGCCAGTTTTGCACACAATCATAGTCATTCGTTGTCTCCATTGTCTTCTTTCTGAGAAACTGAGAAAGTTCTATTTTATCTCTGAATACACTTCCTCTCACTCCAGCATTCTTATTTCAATACTTTAACTTAAGTTAGCATTTCCTAAAGTGTATTCTTTGCTACCTAAGTCCTGTAGAATACTAATAGTGCTTATAAGTAATAGTAAAAGGTTCTTTGATCTCATGAATTTAGGAAACACTGGGTGAAAAAAAATTAATGGAATAAGGGTTCTCAATGTCTGCAAAATACTAATAAATAGTGTGAATCTTCAGAAGGAAGATATAAAGCACCATTTCACAAATTATTTGACCACAGATGAAACATCTTTATTTCAAGAGCACCTTGCAAGATTGGCAGTTCATGATCAAATGCTGAGAAATATTGAAATAAGATTTAAAACATGTCATAACTTGTTTTGTACCATAGCAGACAAAAGGCTCAATGAGCAGAATTTAAAGTTCTTGTGGGGAGATATAGTCCTTCTGAAGGCCAGCTCCCAATCAGTGCCGTTGTGAGTCTGTCCATGCAACATACGAAGTTTCACCGGACTGGCAAAGAGTGGTTTATCATTCCAATCATTCTTACCATTTTTAATGCAGAACAATTTGGAATGGAGCTGTCCAGTCAAGACGTTACTTTGAACCATCTCAAGAGAACACCTTCAGGAAAGTGTTAAGTACCAATGCATCAGCCAGCATTTGTTGACCTGACTCTAGACATAATTCTAAAGTGAGTTGAAATGAGTCTTTGTACCCTGCAAAGAGTTGCATGGTCTAGGGAGGTTCCCTTTCAGCCCTCTTTCTTTCCCTTTTTGTTTTATTCCTCTCATCCACTTGGCTTGTACCCAGAGAGAACGGTAAGTTTATGTTTCCTTTTGTCTGCCCTCGCTTAGAATTGCCATCCAGGAAGAACCCCCCCAAAATCTCCAAGTTATCTTTTTCCAACTGTCACTAACAACGTACTTCTATTCCTTATTATTATTAATCGCACTCTGCAGAAATTTATTTGAATTGAACCAATTCATACAGGTTAAACAGATTCTCCAAATTAACACGATCACAGAGCTCTTTGTACAACATCTATTGATATTCCTCTGACTCATGTTCAGCAGATACATTACAGGAATAGTGACTTAGCTAAGAAATAAAGCCAGGAAACCAGCCAGGAAAGAGAAGAGTTTTCCCAGGAATCAGGGATGACTCAAGGTTCATCTTTCCCACCCAAGATAAAGAATTTCCTGAACCCTAACTCTCCCCCAGGTAATGTAGTCAAGGAAAGGGAGATGCTTTGGGATGGGAATGCAGTATGTTTTCTCAGCATGTCCAAAATCATACATCTGTTGACAACTGCCTACCCTAACAGTACATATCGACCATCCTGTGTTGAAAATGGTTTATTAAAAAAGTTGGGCAAAAAGTTATCCAAAATCATACACACAAAAAAATAATCTATTTTCACTGTACTCAGAGATTTGGTGTATTGGGGCATTTTCTATGTTGTCACCAGGCTAAGAGTTAACTTGGTTTTAGCTTTTCCTGTAGCTACCAGTTCAACTCAGTTCATACTGACCTCGGGTTCTTCCTGGAAGTCCTTGTTACATTTCTATTTTCTTATATCTGACCAGAAATTAGGACAACTCCAACACTCAGAAACATTTTTGAAAGGCCGTCAATACCTAAGCTACTGTGCACTAATAATAAGCTATTTCTTTGCCTTACATCATAAGTGGCTAATGGAACTCTTACAGATCACCTGAATTTTTCTTATTGCTTTCCTGGAATAACTTGGCAACTGTATTACATTAATTCATAGGACTAGGTAATTTAAATTCTCCAAAAGTACTAATCATTAACATTTTTCATTTAAATATCACCACAGTGACTTTTATGCAAACAAACCCCCAGCAGCCAACTAATGATTTAGTATTAAATTTCTTTTTCTAGGCTATGGTGAATGGCAACACGGGAAAGAAATATACCTCATTTTTTCTAGAATATAAAATATTCCAAGTTGTAAAAATTACAGCTGAAGAAGGAAATGTTAGAAATAATCTGGAGGATATGTATACAGACACCCAAATTAGTATTTGGCTGACTAGGATCCCTGATAAAAGCAATGGAAAAAGAAAGCCTTAGAAAGGGGGTGAATTAATTCTTAAAGAATGCTGCTGCTTTTTTTTTTCCCCAGATGAGCACAAAAACGGAAAAGAAAACATCCAGAAGAAAAATAAGTCTTTTCCAGTTGATCATACAGTTACGTTACTAAGAACGATGACACTGAGACACATCTCTAAAAATTTTATATCTTACTGATTGTAGGAAAGATCCTAAAATATATCTAAGCTAATCATTTCAGAAAATTAGTTCTGGTTAAAAGATTAAAAAGCTTTTGCTATTTTGAACCTGAACTGGCCAAAGCTAACTGATTCTACTGGAACTCCAGTGAGTGTTTTTTGAGGCAGATCTCTTTAAGATGTCCTGGCTGTGCAATTTAAGTAATTCTGTGGTAGTTTTTCATCTCTCTCAATCTCGGTGTGACTCAACCTCTCTTAATCTCAATTTTCTTGTCTTTAAAATGTGGATAATTACAGTACTGACTACATCAGGCTGTTGTGGGAATTAGATGAGATAATGTATGAAAGTGCTTATAAGAGTACTTAACACACAACTACTCAATAAGTGACAGTTATTATTAGCTCTTCTGATACTGTTACAATTTAGCAGGCCCTACTACTGGAATTTGAATTGGAATAATAACTCAAGAGAGTACATCTCTCAAAAGTGAAGCACATTAAACATTTAATGAGAAACCTGTGGATTTATAGCTCATCCAAGAGCAAACAACAGCCCTGCTTGCTCAGAGATGCTGAGAGCTTCTGGGCGGCCAGGACCTGATGTCTTCATTGCAGAGTGAAGAGGCTGGATTCCAGCAGCCTGGGAGGCTCGCTCTGCTCGGGACATTGGTAACAGGCCTTGAATACAATCAACAACTCAACTGGAAGTGGCGTACCTGCAAGATGCCACATGTCAGGCGATAAAACTGCCACTCTTGGAGTTAGAGGTCTGTGGTAACTAGAGAGGTGGAAGCCTCTTTATGCAAGGTACCTATTTTCAGATGATAATACCTATTAAAAATGAAAGGGAAAACCAGTACAATAGTACACACAAAGCATAAGAGCGTTAGGAAATGATGCAGTTTCGTGAAGGAGTTTACCAGGTCATCAGGCAAATTTGAAGATATTCTTTTAATGGAAATTTTGAGGATTTTTGAGGACAAATCTTTACCAATCATAGCATATATATCTGCAGTTACTGGCATTTATTTTATCCACATGCAATAATGGATAGATAAGAAACATCAAAACAGAGTTCATGAAATTCACAAACTGTTTACTTAAAAAGAGAAAAATAAGGACAACTAATGACTTGCTTAAGCTTTGGGTCACTGAATAACCAATAATCAGAAACATGAATTTCTATGAAATCATTAGCAATGTAAATGAATGCACAATTGCTCTGGAAGGTAGGAGGCTATATCTAATGATATTAGTGAACTTTCTAAGTCCATATGAAACTTTTGAGGGATTTCACAACAATTTGGGGAAAGGTTTTCTCTTTACACGACAAAATTATAACTCTGAAAGCTCAACACTCACTAAGGTATTTAAAATTTCTTTAAATGCACATATAAACACACTAAACAAACACACATACACACATGAGTCAAACAGGGAGAACACTTACTGTTACTTCATTCATGCTGAGAAGCATAGGGCTAGGTGGCAAGGTGCCAAGACGATACTTGAAACCTTCTTCTAAAGTCATTCCCCAGAACTGGCTGTAGTTCTGGGCTGTCCATCTGCCTTACAAATGAAAGAGAAAAATCTGTACAGATTATGTAATACCACCTTTATAAATGCATGTTCATTTATATTTCTGAAATTATACAAAAGCAAATCTCACAAAATTGGAAGCATTACTGCAAGCTAGATATTCTTTATATAAATGACTCATTATTGATTACTCTAATAGTGAAGCCTACAAAACATTCTTCCTAAATTAGGTCTCTTTCAATTATTTTAATGACTCTTATGAGGAACCTAAGTCTGTATCAACACAGGCTAAATTTAAGAATATAGAATCTACACAAACTGTAAAGAGATTAAGTGGTAATAAGGCTAACATATGCAGTTTCTTTTAAATGTCATTAAATGCACTTTAAAAAGAAGCTTGAATGTACAGAAATGTACTTACAGTAAATAGGGTAATATGCTTTATTTGTAATTTAGGTTTGAAGAGAGGTTGACCATGTAGAAAGAGGTGTCCATGAAAAATTGAGGATAAAATAGTTATATTTTAAAATATTACATCAGTACTAATTAATTTTATTGAAATATTGAAATATTCTATCATATATTTAATTTGTAAGTGCTCAATAATCTTAGTTATTATTAACAATAATATAAATTCAATTGATGTGAATTTAGATAGCAAAATAATGCATATTTTTCTAGAGATATATTTTGTGCCCTTACTTAGCAAAGAAGCTTTATTTTCAAAGTCTAATATTGAAATTTGAAGATGACGAAAACCCTTAAGAGATGATAGGGGATGACAAAATGAGAAAGAGGAAAGTAATTTAATCATTGCTTGTTTGAATTATCTACAACTTGAAGGAAGTATATTTTCAGTACTTAAATCGAAACTTTATCCTGTTGTGTTTATTACCAAAATTGTTTATAATGTGATAAATTCCTATGAATGACTGAAGATACAACTCAATTTTCAATAATATGCCTAGCAAGTTAATGTTTTATTTATAAGAGGTGTTAGTTCACAAAACCTTAAGCAACTTTGAGCTATAATTCTGATGTGAAATCTCCATCTCCCAAGGAATTGCAATAAGCAAACCTCTGACTATATTAGATATTGCAGTATTATGCAAGAGACGAAAAGGACCAGACTTAGGCAAAATTATGACATAAGTCAAATATGTTTTTGGTATCCTACACTAGTAGTTGTCAAACATTAAATCAGAGACATTTAGTTAATCACCCAATTTAGTGAGCAGGGATCAGAGTTTTTAAAAATAAAATAGAGTATAGGAGAAATAATAGGAAATATTAGAGTTTATTGCACATAGTGAGGGTAGTACTGTTTATACATATCCATGTATCTATATTTATAGATAGATGATAGCGTGTATGTACATGTTATGTGCATTTACTAAGTCACCAAGTAAAATGTAAGTTTTACTGTGAGTTATGCTCAAAAAAGTGTAAAAGGCATTACTCTCCTGCATCATCCTCTTTGACCTGGACTCATGACAGTTTCCTTTTAATCCAATTTAGCATTTACTGAACATTCTTAATTTGTCTATCATATTCTCTTGTTAATACCGGGAACATAGAAATAAGTAAATTTTTCTGCCCTCATGGGGCCCATACCATAAAAAGACTGCAAAGATAGAAATGACCTCAGTATGTGTCACTTATTAGCAGTAGGTCAAAATATGATCAGAGCAGAGGATTCCCACATAACTCTGCCTGAAGGAGTTGGTACAATGTTTTACAGAAGGTGATTTTAGTGCTCGTCTGGAAGGACGGCCGTGAGTTTGGCGGTCAAACGTCAAAGAGGAGAGCATTTACTCTAAAAAAGGCAAACCCGGAGCAAAGTCCACAGGTTTGAAATTGGGTAGCACACTTAGGGAATAGCAGATAAGTTAGATGCTTAAACTATGGGAGCAAGTAGGAGACAGAGGCTGGAAAGAGTGTAAAAGATGAGGCAGGAGAGAAGCATTTGGGTCAGATCATTATTTATGCTAACGAGCATAATTCTATTCTGTATACAATGGAGTGTCAGTGAGGATTTTTAAGAACGTGAGTGGCAGAATCAAAGGTTTGTTTTAGAGGGATAACTAGGAACGTATAAAGCATTGTTTGGCATTTGGTCAGGTTGGAAACAGAAAGAAAAGTCAGGTCATTTCAAACCAGACGATAAAAAAAATGCACTGGAATATAGCATAGGAACAGAGGAAACAAATAGCTGAAAGAAACTTGGAATGTGAGCATTATAAGAGCCCAATGACAGAAAGCAAAGAGGAAAGAAGAACCAAAGGCACTTCAAGTTTTCTGGCTTGGTTGTCAAGTAACCAAGGATAGTTCAAAGATGCTAATCTTTTCGGTTTGGAGTATGCTGATTTTGAGTGAAAAATCCAGGCCAACTTCCAACAGACTAGATTTTGAATTCATAAGAAAAATCAAGTTTAGAGACATGATAGATTAAAAATGGCCACAAATTATTTGTGGTTCTTTCCATCAAGAGGTGGAGTCTATCCCCACCCCCTTTGAATGGGGGCTGGTCTAGTGACTTGATTTGCCCAGTAGAAAGCAGTAGAATTGATATTTAGGCCTCAAGAGAGGCCCTTTGCAGCTTCCACTCCTATTAGAACACTGTCATTACGTGAAGAAGCTTAGGCTAGCCTCCTGAAGATGTGTGGTCCCACCAACAACTAGCACCAACCACCAGACATGGGAGTGAGGCCATCTTAGACAATTCAGCCCCAGCTGAGGCTCCCAATGTCTGTAGACACGTGGGTAACCCCAGAAGAGATCAGCAAGAGAGCCTCAGTTAAGTCCATCTCAAATCGCCCATGTGAACCAATGAGAAGCTTGTGGTTTTAAGCTGCTACATTCTGGCATGGTTTCTTGCACAGCATTGGGTAACGGAACCAGTTCTCTATCTCCTTTTGTTCTGCTAACTTGCTGATTATTACTTGGGCTACTGATTCGTCCCTTATATACCACCCTGTCATTAGAAATCCTTTTACAAAGTTATGACATGTTGACTCTTCAGTGAGATTGTAAATTTCTTTACAAGAGAAATTATTTATTTCATTTTTTTCTTTGTTTTTATTGAGTTATTGATAGGTTACAATCTTGTGAAATTTCAGTTGTACATTAATGTTTGTCAGTCATGTTGTAGGTGCACCACTTCACCCTTTGTGCCCACCCCCCACCCCACCTTTCCCCTGGTATCCACTAAACTGTTCTTAGTCCATAATTTTAAATTCCACAAGAGAAATTATTTATTTCTATCCTCAGCAGTGCCACAAGGGAAACACATGTTTTGTTAATGTTAACCGAGTGCATTAAAAAACAATTCAAGGAATAAATAAGCAATGAAGTAGGTTATACAGAATGAATAAAGACTTGGATCTGAAACACAACCAAATTGGAAGAAATAAATGTTTTAAAGCAAAGATTGTATATATTTGTATGCTATTTTAAAAAGCCCTTAATAAATATTGAATTATATAGTTCTGTTTTCATGCAAGAAAACAAGTTGAATATCAAGCACAGAAAATATCTGAAAATAAAATATCTGAATTTTTTTAAATTCCAGGACATTTCCCCCCTTAGCAAATAATTTTAGTTTTCTCCCTTAACTTCATAGCTTGTCTGTTTTACTTAACTTTTTCCTTTGGTCTCTGCATGTCTCCTTTTGTTTCAATTATACTCCACTTTTTATTCTTTCAAAGTCATCTGGTTTGCTACTAAAAGGGAAAGACCATGCCTCTTAAATAGTCCTGAAGTGCTCTCACAATAAACCAATGATGGAAAGGAAATTCTTCCTCCCCAGGAGGGCCACATCCTCACCAGCTCCTGGACACTGTCATGTACTTTCTTTCCACATGGCTTTAGCCTGAGGTTTCTCATGTGTTCTGGGACAGTGGAAGCGTAGGCTGCTTATTATGGCTTCTTGGAAGTGTGTACTTGATAGGCCCAGCATTTGAATCCTTTTAGGAACCTGATTTGGATAATTTCTCATGATGATACATACTCTGATGTCCTTTTAATGATTTAAATATCACTTAGCCACAGAAAATTAGAATTGATTTTCTCTAGAAATGCTTAAAATGGCATCCTATTATCAGCTAAAATATTGGTTAAACACACACACACAAAGAAGAATTGAGAATGGTTTAGAATATTAATGTCAACAAATGTGACTTTCTATATTTTGCGTCTTCAAAGAAAATACTTTGAGTCCGTTGAAATTTAGTGTCCCCATTGTGCTGGGAAACATACGTCTTATGTGTAGAAGGAAATGATATTTCTAATTTTTAAAAATACATTTCAGGATCACTTCACTTTTATAAGTGCTTGACAACAGATCTTCTTAGGTGAAATCTTTTCCAGAATGTGGAAAATGTTAGCAGGTATATATAGAGGTTTGATCAATGGCAGTGGAAAAATCCTGAGGCAGATACCAGCCAGCCTATCTCTCTTCCTTTCGGTTCAGTAAAGAAAGCCAGCGTTAGCACCTACATCTTAATTCCCTCTGTGTAAGTGGAGAAGCCACCTAACTTATTAATCTGTCGGAGAGCATCAAACAGTTATTTCCTATGTTTAAGGGTCCATCAGCCTTATTTTTAGTTTATTAGCAAAGTAATAGGCTCAACCTGTCTTCTGTCTCAACCATAAGTGAAATTGGCTAGACATCCGTCATGTCAGTGAAATTGTCTAGAGGGACTGGTTATTTGGGGGATCATCAAGATAAAATACTGCCCTCTTAAGGTCAGACTCTACCCAGGATAGCTGAACATGTGATAGGCTGGGTCAGGACAGCAGCAGAGGGAAAAATGGTTAACATGAGTAAATCAGTTTTGCCTACATCCTGATTTTGCCTGAATACTTACCCAAACTAAAGCTCCGTCTACTCTCCTCACTCACCCCATGACAGTGCGCCTCCTAGACTACTTAAGACCATGCTCTATATTTCTTCTTTGTGAATGCTCACTTTTAATGATTTAATGTTCACCTCTGCGCATTTCAATTTTACATGACTTTGTCCCTCCCTTTCCATTTCTCTCTCACTCTTTCTTTTGAAATAATGACCATTTTAGAAGCAAATGATAGGAAATATTGTTTGAAACCTGAGGAGTAACTGAGAGTGCCAAAAAGCCTAGAAAGCAAGATTTCTCTCACCCGTAGTCTCCCTTATTGACACGTTCAATTAATTCTGGTTGAATGAGGCACACGTGCTGGGAACATTTCCACTGCTGTCCTGAGCATGTGCTGCAAAGATAGAAAAATTATAAAAGTGGCCTGGCCTTTATGGAGCACATTTACAAGATTAGTAAGTTGCCGTGTGCAGAGTTGCACACTGTTAAGGCAAAAAACATTTTTGATTAATGTTAGCCGTATGATTATTGATTCTTAGCAAAAAGAAATCATGACACATACATTAGTTACCACTTAAATGCTTTTATCTTCTACTCCAGGCAATTAATAAATGAAATGACCACACCTTCATTGAAGTTTGAAAACATCAGACTGTTTTGACAGTAGATTCAATATATCTGTGTTTGGAAACTCTCTGCAGGACAATCCTTTTAAGGCAGCCTGTTGTTATATGTAGTTACTATGTTCAAAGAAACATGATTTGCCTGTAGTATATCAGAATGTTTATAATTAAGAGGTATATTTCATGCATGCCTCCTATCTAATGAAGGCCACTGTCATGACATCAAACTCAAGCATTAAAAGATATATTCATGATTAGATTTTTCAATATTCATTAAAATTAAATATCCTTATAGGAAGCTACAGATATGTGATATGACTTACAATTGTATCTGTATTTAAATATATGCTTTGTTTCACAAATATTCCTTTTATTTGATGAAAACATACACAGACAGTAGAATTCAGTTCTGTGTCATTTAAATTCATTACCAAGAGTTGCAGTTGTCTTTAATTACTGATCCCTCTTCATAACGCTGACCATCTCTGAAGCAACCTGTCAACATAACATGTAAATAAATGAGAATTATAAATTGAGTAATAAAGTACATTAACGCAACAATTAGTCTAAAATTGTGTTTAGTTTTTCAAATATGCAAAAACATTTGGTACCAATCTAATGGAAATCCATATCTGGGTTGTGTCAGGGTTTATATATCGAATCTTCTGGGCTTATTCCATAAGCTTTTATCTTTAAACTGCATATTATGTTCCAACAGAGAGGATTTGTAAAGCACGAAAACTAGATACCAAGGAACTAATCACTAACTACTTTCAAAAAGTAATTAATGTGTTTAAATAGGTAAGCAATAAAACAGTATTTGAATAAACTTATGGCATTTCTCATTTTAAAAAATCTAATCAAGTGTCATAAGTGAATATGATTAATTGCATATGACTAGAGTGAGGAGCTCAAGGTTTTGGACCAAAACATGAAGCTACTTTATTGAATTTACCTAACAAAGATAAATTCTATTTTTTTCTGTAAGATTTGGATCAGGGGAAAAGTTCATGAAACCAATAAGATTGCAGCCATTTATGTTCTAAATTCAAATGTTTCTCAATTATTAACTGAAACTAATTGTTAACTAGTTTATGAGATTCTATAAACTACTCAAAGAGATCAATGGTGAATTATCATCATAAGAAAACCATCAGTAAGATGTTGTGAAAATAACACCCTGGTTACAAATTAAATCCCTTTCGAAAATATAATTAACACAAATTTAAAATTCATGCTGCATTAGCAAAAGTAGCAAAGTTGAATACCTTGTCATGTGAAAACTTTTTGGACAGAAACGTGTAATTGATAGATCATATCAATGGCCTCTAATCAAACAAAATGAATTCTCACTTTTTATTCATACAAACATAGGGGAAAATCTACATGTTTAGAAAGCATTCCAAGGGACCCAGTTTAACTACTAGCCACAATGTCACAAGAGCCACTTATGAAATTAACTATCCTCTGATTTTTCAAAAAATTGTTTCATGGAAAACATTTCACAACTGCCCCCCCTTCAGCAGGTACTATGTCTTCACAGTTCAATGTTTTGCTTAATGAATCTAAAAACTCTGTGTATTTACATCTATTCACTTCTTTCCCATGGATTTTTGACCTTCCACAGTCCTGGGAAGAGAGAAGGAAACCACCTCTTTCCTGGACCTCAGGCTTCTTGATGTAGCAAAGTCAGCAGAGGGCAAAGATATAATTTTAAATCAAGTTCAGAATTTTAATTACTACCCAAGATTAGACAATTTTAATAAGTGAATTTATACCACATTTGTAACTTAAAGAGACCCTTGAACTTTTTATTACCTAGGAGCAACAGAAAATTCATGCAACAATTCAAGTTTTCATTCAGGGAAGTACTTCCCTGCCTGGTTTTCAAGGGGAGTGGGGGGCAAAATCAAAGCTGATTTTTAATCATACCCCATGAATCTTGTTTGTCCACCATACCAGTTAAGTAGATAAAGGAAACAGAAATCACAAAGGTCCTAAAAAAAAAGACTGTCTCCTCTCTGACCTGTACTCCAGCTAGTAATTTTGAAGTCAAGAGAATGCCATTACTAGGCCTACTCCAAATCATTAGTACTGACTCTGGTGTTAGTGAAAGTTCCATCTCTTGGTCATTGTTTCTTAATATCAAGTCAGAACTGACTATGAGAAACTATGTTTGCTGTAATCTCACTTGAGAGCTGGCCTCTTGAACAAAAACCATAGTTAAACTGGGCCTGGTCAAAGTGCGACAAAGTGGAGCATCAGCTTCTACACAGTACAGAGACACAGTCCACTCCTTTCCTATGCTCCTTCCCAACTCCAATATGTCCCTCATTCCATACACAGCATTTAGAGAGAGATCTTTCAAAATCTACATTGTGTCACTCCCTTCTTAAAATCCTCAAGTTATTCCCCATCAAATTTAGAATAAAACCAAACTTCTTATGGTGACCTATAAGCCTTTACCCAAAATGCCCCTGCCCTGTTCTCTATTCTCATCACTCCTGGTGTGCTGGCTCGGGGTGGGGTTCCCAGAGGAATGAAGGATCAACATGATAGTAGTGAGGATGGAGAGAAGAAGACGGGCATAATTTGGAGGTAAAGCGAATGGGACCTGTTCATGGATTGAGTTTGGGGAATGAGGAAAAAGAGAAACCAAGGAGATCTCACTAGGATTTTGGCTTGAGCAATAGCGGGGCTGTAGAGCTATTACTGAAATACGGGGCAGGCTTGTAGTAAGAAATCAAGAGTTCTGCTTTGCATATTTTAGATTTACATTAAATCTAGGTTCGACATCCTAATGAAGGATGTCAAGTAGAGTAGTTTACGGAAGTCCAGAGTTAAGTCAAGGCTGGAGCACGAATTTGAGAGACAGCAATATAAATGTTTTTTAAAGCCTTGAGACTAAATAAGGGTCTATCTGGGAGAGTGTATATAGCTAAGAGAAAACAGTTCAGGACTGAGCTTAAAGCACTCCAGCCAACAGACATTCAGAAGAGGAAACTGGGAATGAGAGGCATGTGAGGAAGCAGGGGATTCAGGAGAGGGTGGAGCCGTGGAAAGCAAAAGAAGAAAGTATTTCAAGCAAATGGAAGTTATCAGCCATGTAGGGTATGCTGAGAGGTCAAGAAAAGGAGAACAGACATCTGAAAATTGTATCTGGTGATGTGGATGTGAATAACCCCGCCAAGAGAGGTTTCAGTGAAGTAGTGGGGAAGGATGACCTGTAGGAATGGGTTGAGGACAAGAAAGCAAGGGAGGACTTTTCAAAGTTAGGAGCTACAAAAACACATTTTGTAAATGGATGTTGATCCAGGAAGAAGGAAAAAGTGGTGCCTTAGGAGAAGGTGGGGGACAGAAGGGGAGAAAGGGAGAGGTAAAAGAGAGAGAGAGGGAATTGCGAAAGTGAAGATCTTGAAAAGATAAGAGGATGGGATTCAGAGCTCAAAAGAAGGAATCGGGGGCCTGCCCCAGGGCCTAGTGGTTAAGTTTGGCACACTCCACTTCGGTGGCCCGGGTTCTGTTGTGGGGCATGGACCTATACCATTCTTTGGCGGCCATGCTGTCGCGGTGACCCACATACAAAGTAAAGGAAGACTGGTACAGATGTTAGCTCAGGGCAAATTTTCCTAAGTGGAAAAAAAAGAAAAGAACAGAGGGATTGACTCAATGTAAGCAGTAACCCAGATGGAGGAAGGTTGAAAACTATGATGGTGGAGAGGTGGAGAATTCCTGGTGGTTTTATTTTCTTCATGAAATATGTATGAGGCACCTCAGAGTGTTAGTCAAACTGGTATACATATAGCATCTTAAAAATAATTTATAACGACTGCTGAAATTAAGGGAGTTTTCAACTTTAATAGCCATTAATACAAAATCAGGCAAGTCAGATATTTGGAGAGTGAAGTAGTTGGTTTATTGATTTGAGAAAAGATGATATGATGGCTGTCATTTATTTTTATCCTAATATGTTATAATATCTGTGCTGGTCTAAACTTCACTTCAGGGAAGACAGTTACTTGATGTAATCAGGAACCCACGTCCCAGGGGGTCAGGAGCGTTCCTTCTGAAAGGCCAGAATGCAGGGCAGCTGCTGTAAGCGCTTCCATTATCCACTTTTTGGTGAACACTCGCGTATTAGTATAATGAACATGAGAAATGGGCTTTCCTCGGTAAAATCGGTGGCTTCTTAATCAGCATAATGGATATAAGTAATCAGCTCTTATTGCTTCATTGAATAGTATTCAATTTATGTAGAGTAGTTAAATATTTTAAAGTCGCATCCCACTCTTGTACCCCATGGTTTATATGTATCTCTTAAGGTTAAAAGTCTTTTCTCTTAGACCTGTTGCCCTATGATTGATCTCTAAAGGGTCCTGTGTCCAGCCATGGGGTAGGAAGGTTTCTCATCCCCAACACTCACTGTAAGAGTCTGACATCTTTAATATGATCACAAGTGCCTCCAATCAATTTTTCATGCAAGGTGGATGTGGGAACACCTAAAAGGACAGAAACTTGAGACTTCATGAAGCTTACAGACGTTGTATGAATTGGCTTATGTCTCTTTACCGATATATATATTTTTGTAACTATCAGTATGTATGGCAGAATTTGGACTGTGATTTATCTTGATTATAATATGGTTAAGGATGTTATAAAGGAGTAAATCACCCTTATCCAATTCAAAGGTGTCGGTGGCTTACACGCATTTTTTACCCATGTGAACATGAGGTGTGTGTAATCCAATTAGCTTGGGGCTGTTCACAACAAATGGTATAGTAGACACTCATTAAGACGTGCTACACCAAAAGATTCTGTCTGGAAAATCCACTCCGGTTCTGCTTCAAATTCTATCACTTGATTTCCTGTACCTGACATTCGAAATCCTCCAATTACTGGAAGTTACCACCAGAGATAGGGAAAAAAACACAGAAGGAAGGTATTTATCATATGTCTTACTTCTAGTTTACACAAAAGGGACATATTTATTTTTTTTAATCCTGAAGACAATGTACAAAGTTTTAAGTCACTGGTTTAAAAACAGCTCTTGAGACAGTTGCAGTATAAAGAACTAGACAATATCTAACTAGATAACTGAAAAATGATATTTCATAGATCAGTGAATGAACAACTTAGTCTCAGAGGAAAAAAAAAGTTAGTGTAAATAATATACCATTATCTTTTAACGTTAGTTAATGTTGCACAATTTTTCAATATCGTGTAGAACTATTTTCTTACAAATAGCTGTTTTCATAAGCAAGAGAAAACAAAAGAAAAATTACCTTCATGAGAGAAATTATTGTCTAATGTGAACTTTTGCTACCAAAGAAAATGATTAATTGCTTTCTTCCATAATGACTGGAATAAAAACTATGTCTGGAACATAAGTTCTACCTAAAACATGACCCTAAGCTGATGTCTTAGTAAAATTCTAGCTCTCAGGCAAAAATGGACAGTGAAAAGGTAGCAATTACTTTTCTAAATGGGCTATATGTCTCAAATAAGAACAGCTCAAACACTTCTTGGCACATCAAAAATACTGCAGCTTACGCATCATAATGAGACAACATCCATGAAGTCAATGCTATTCCTACTCAGGATCTTTTGAGGAGTTCTCACAACAGAAAAAAATCTCAAATCCTTAATATGGCCTATAAATTCTGGCATAATCTGACCTCTACTCACCTCTCAAACCTCATCTCCTGTCATCCTCAACCCTTCACTAATCACTGGTCTCCAGAAACGGTGGCCTCCTTCCAGCTCCTGGACCTCGCCAAGCTCCTCCCTCTCAGGCGTGCAACACCTTCCTCTCAGCTCTTTCAGGCCAGTTCGCTTCTCATTCCTTCTCCAGTCTCAGCTTAAAGGTCTTCCCTCGCTGACCCCTCAGCCAGGCTAACGATATGTATTGTCTTACATATTAACGTTATATTCTGACATACTTTCTCACAGCACTCTGTTACTTTCAGAGAATTTCTCACCATTTGCAATTGTCCAGCAAATTTGTTAAATATCTTATATTCGCCCCAACCTGACTGTCACTTCAATGACAATACTGTAAGATCTTGTCTTTTTTCTTCCCCTTTGTTGTCTCAGCACTAAACACAATATATGGCCCAGTAGAGATATTCAGTGAATAATTATTGATGGATGACTAGATCTTCCATTCCTGGGAGAGTGTCTGCCACTCTTTAACATGAAATAAATGTTCACAGAGCTATTTATTGGTAAAGGCAAAGGCCCGGGATAAATAACAATTCTGTGGAAATTTTAACATAATAGATATGTGTTTTAAGAAGCAGCTCCTCGATTTTCAAACAAAATGACATTATTGAGAATGAAAGCAACAACATCTGGGCTTTGAAATGAGATCAGGATTTTGAAATAAGATACCAAATCCTAGTTTATCCTAAATTGTCTTCTAACTATAATTTCTAGTCACCATCATCTATGAGTGTCACAGAGTTCCATCAAACCTGTGTTTCTGCTGAGATTTGACATGATGGAAGACAGAGAAATAGAGCCTCATATTTATGGTTTGTTGCAAGTCTTGGATATATCACTTACTCAGCATCATAGCTATTCTCCCATAATTAGACCCATATAGTAAATGCCACTATTCTCTTTATAAATCATTTTTATTTTTTCACTCAATCTTAGATTTTTACAATTACTCTATTTGAAGCCCTCCTTTGTTTTTAATAGTTTAAAAAATCTCAGATTGGCAAAACAAAAAGAAATAAAAATATGCATGAAGAATCCATTTGATGTTACTTAGGTAGAGAGAGTGGCTGACTTTATTTTGCTCTTGTAGTGCTTTCAATGGCTTTGCTGTGCCACAGGCTCTCATGCCAGGAGGTCCATTCATCCCATGAAATAATAGGTAACATGTTACATGACTCTGCAGATGATCAGGTTTGTGACTTTGATGAGGTCTTCTAAGAGACTACACTCAAAAGAAACTTGAGAGTCCTCTTGTCAATACATTTTATAAAGAAAGAAGCAAAGAGTTTTAAGTAATTCTTATACAAGTTGAGTGAGTATTCAAAATAGGATCTAGACTAGCATTCATGGCGTCACATCAGAACCTTCCTGCAGGTGCTAGAGGATATAGCTGCCGTGCATCTAAACCAAAGCACTTTAACAATCCAAAGAAATTTATTCTGGTGATTGTAATACTCATCTTTTATTTCACTGGAAGGAAGGAAAGAAAGAAAGAAGGAAGGAAGGAAGGAGGGAGGGAGGGAGGGAAGGAGGGAAGGAGAAAAAGAGGAAGTGTCAGCTCTTGTTATGATGTAGGATAATGTACACACGTTCCCAAGCCTACCTTCTGCATACCACAGCGTTGTATGAGGAGGCCGTTCCTTCTCTTCACGGCAAAATGACTTGTAATCAGGACAGCAATCAGAATTTTCCCTTTCACAGAACTTATCACAGTAACACAGCGCGTTCGCCTCATAGAACTGAACGACACAGCTGTCATCTCTGTCTTCACAACAACCAAAAGTTCTACAGTATTTCCCTTTGAAAATGGCTCTTTTGAATCGAGTACCTTCCAAAACAGTGTGATTCCTAGTGAAATGGGCTCCTGGGTCCACTTCTCTCTGAGATAAATACTGTTTCTCCATCCAAATTTCTGTGGTTAGATAAGAGAAGATTAAGATCTTATATCCGGTCCACATTCTTTAGACGCCAGGTATGGCTCCCACTTTCTGTTATATCCAATATGCTTGGCCTTGGGGCTTTCCTCGGAGCCTGAATTCTAATCATCAAGATAACAGCCTGAATCCTGAAACTGATCTTTTCTTGAACCAAGTACACTTCTCATAGTTAAACGTTAATCAAGAATTTCAATGTTTGCCCAAGATAATACAAGTGTTAGAAATAGACTCCTGTCATTCCTCCAAGGTTAAAAATTTATAATATTTTACATCATGTAAAAATGTTCATTGCCATAAAAATAAATACCTCAAATCTTATGCATGGATGGTACATTGAATATTGCTTGCCCCCCAAAAAACTAGATTCTTAAATCAAAAACCTCTCTGGAATACACATGGCCCAAATTGTGGCTGCAATAACCACTGGCAAGGTGTAGAAAATTCAAAAGTCAAAAACACAATTATTCATTTCACCTACTTGCACTGCAACTAAAAGCCAGTCTCCCCTGAGGTGGCCTGCCAGGATGGGTCAGATCAATAACAGTTGCTCTCGATCATGCCCAGGCAAGCGCTGGCTTGATTTGTCATCTGTACCCCATTTACCTACCAGAAGCAATTTGATTTCAAGGCTTAGCGGAGCCTAATTCAGCTGGGAATTCCCTGAGGGGGACCTTAGTTCTCTCTACCTGAGTCCCTACTTGGCACCAAAGTGGGAACCTGCAGTTTCAGGAAGGCAGTTTACAGAAAAGAAAAGTCAGTGCTAGGTGCTAGACAGCTGTGGGAGGAGGAAATTGTGAAGAAAACTCAAAGGTCAAGAAGTCCTTGGTGTTTCTGTAGAGCGGTGCATTTACAGTGAGGTTTGCCATACTGTATTTATTCATTAACTACAAAAACTGCCTTTGGATTGGGTATAAGTAACCAGCAGGCGATGATTCAGCAAGAGTGGCTGGGTGGCCTAGTGGAAAGGACTTGCCTTGATGATCAGAAAGCCTGGACTCTGGTCCCTGATCTACTGTTGAATTGGCTTTATGACTGTGGGTTCACAATTTTCCTGTCTGATCCTCAGTTATTTTCCTATCACATGAGGGTCCTCCTCTCCACGGATACTTCATAATTCCAACCCTTCAAACTTGTTCCCTGACTTTGCTCCAGAAAGTATTCAACTCACACTTTTATCTTCATTGTTTCACTTTCTTCCAGCACCTTCCTCTCAGGCCACAAACCAGTGCAAATCTCTTTACCTTTTTTTCCTTTAATTTTACATCCTCTTGGTGTCACTCTTCGCAATCTCCCATCTCTCCAACCCAAAAATTGCTGCCTCCACTTCCAGGCCATCCACTGAGTCACCAAACTACTGCAAAGTGCTGTCTGCCTTCCCATGACCTCCTACCATTGAGTTCCCATAGAGCCGGGGCTCCATCTTTATCACGCGGGAATCTCCTGCAGCACTGAGCATTGTATAACAAACCGGCTAACGACAGGAGCCTAAGAGTTACACTAACAGAGTTCAAATCCTAGCTTCCCCACTGAACAACAGCACGTCTTTGGGAAAGTGGCTTACTCTCTCTATGCCTCAATTTCCTCATCTGCAAATTTTGGATAATAATATTTATTACCACATCAGGCGGGTGGGAAATTTAAATAGAATAATGCACAATAAATATATAAGTTAAATAAAATAATAGCACATCACGAGACCCTATTCAAGGTGGATCTCTAAACCTTTTACCTCTCTGGCCTCAATTTATACCACTTTGCTCCTCACTCATGTTGGTCCAGTCAGCACATCAGTCTTCTTGCCATTCCTCAAACACTCCAGGCAAGTTCCTGTCTCAGGACCTTTGCACTTGCTATTCCCTTTGCCTGAAACATGTTTCCCCAGATAGCCACTTGGCTCCATTTCTCACCTCTTTCAAGACTGGAAGTTCCATAGTGAGAAGGGATTGACAGTGGTACCCTAACCTGTCTGTTTACAGCATATGGTTAAATACCGCAGTTCACCACTGTCTGGTAAGTGTTTCTACTAATTATAATTCCTCGCTTTAACTAATTCATCTTCTCTAAATTGACAAAAGCTTTTAAAAATTGCTGCAAAGAAACTTCACATTGAAGGTGACATATTTGATGCAAGTTCTACTACTGATGTATTTCTTTAGACCAGTCGTTTTCAACAGGGGGTGGCTTTGCCTCCCAGGAAAAGTTTAGCAATGTCTGGAGACCATTTTTATTGTCCTGACTGGGGAAGGGCCACAAGAATCTAGTGGGTAGAAGCTAGGGATGCTGCTAAACATCCTAGAATGCACAAGACAGAACCCATAGCAAAGAATCATCTAGCCAAAGGTGTCAATCATCCTGCTGTTGATTTAGACATTTTACGAGATTTTTGAAAGCAACTAACGAGAAATCAGAAAAAACAAAGATTATCATATCTACTTACAATTTGGATTTATATAAAGGTTAATCAGATGGGCCTCCAATAAGTGATTGCTTTGAGATAACAGCTAATGACAGCAGTACACATACGCTAAGGTGGCTATTTCAAAAATTTGAGTGCACCGTATGCATAACTAGAAAAGATCAGGGTCCACCATGCCACCTCTTCTTCCAGCTTGACCATTCTCCTTGGATAAGTTCACTTTAAATGACAAAAAAAGTGTTGCATTCCCACTTAGGATTTTTACAACCTCATTGCACAAGGAACCGTGGAGGGAATCAGGAGCCTTCTGATTCGTCCTTGGGAGAATGAAGTCATCAAATAACTTTCTTATGCTGTGACAATGGACTGGACACTGGAAATTTTAATCCTGTTTATAACTGGAAGTTTTCAAGTATTTTGAAATAGGAAAAATTTAAACTTGAAAGGGGGAGAGAGGCTAGGAAGGTGGGCTTGCTGAAAAAAATTTATTTTTTTGGCCTAAATTCTATCACTAGAGATTTACCTCTTTGAATTATGGAGGCT
Organism: Equus caballus; assembly: GCF_041296265.1. NCBI lineage: Eukaryota > Metazoa > Chordata > Mammalia > Perissodactyla > Equidae > Equus > Equus caballus. The sequence continues at coordinate 55,214,107 of NC_091703.1, read as the reverse complement.
GCAAAAACGTCCTGTGGTAGTAAGCGCTCTTCAGTGAGGTAACTGGAGAAATATTAACTCGTTTTTGAGGATTCAGGCCCTGATCCCTTCACCTTACCAAGAGATCTAGAGTGGTCTCATGAGGTGGTGAGAAGGACAGGTGAGGATGGTAAGAAAACGGTAGGAAGAAGACTTGTTGAAAATGAGTGCTCTTTCTTCACACATTGGGCCATACATAAATTATTTGAAGCTACCTTTTTATTTTTACTCCACTGAGTTAATTTAAATTTTTTTTTTAAAGTTTCAGTGCATGGTTGTATCCTGGTTGTTAGTTTTAATTGTCTATGTGAGCCGCTGCCACAGTATGACAACTGGCAGGTGGTGTGCTTCCATGACCAGGAAAGGAACCCAGGCCACAGTAGTAAGAGCTCTGAATCTTTTTTTTCTTTTTTTTTTTTAGGAAGATTAGCCCTGAGCTAACATCTGCTGCCAATCCTCCTCTTGTTGCTGAGGAAGACTGGCCCTGAGCTAACATCCACGCCCATCTTCCTCCACTTTATATATGGGACGCCTACCACAGCATGGTGTGCCAAGCAGTGCCATGTCCGCACCCGGGATCTGAACTGGTGAACCCAGGGCTGCCAAGAAGCGGAACGTGCGCACTTAACTGCTGCACCACCCGGCTGGCCCCAGAGCTCTGAATCTTAACCACTAGACCATGAGGTTTGGCTCTAATTCCAATTTTTTTTTTTTAAGATTTTTTTCATTTTTTTCCTTTTTCTCCCCAAAACCCCCAGGTACATAGTTGTATATTCTTAGTTGTGGGTCCTTCTAGTTGTGTCATATGGGATGCCACCTCAGCGTGATTCGATGAGTGGTGCCATGTCCCCGCCCAGGATTCAAACCCATGAAACCCTGGGCTGCCTGCAGCAGAGTGCGTGAACTTAACCACTCAGCCACGAGGCCAGCCCCCTAATTCCAATTTTAAAATAAAGGACTTCAATGAGACTTAGAGGAAACTTCTGACTACAAGGTGTAGTTGTCTTTGGATTAGGCTGCTGAGGGAGACTGGAGGATTTTACGTATTATAATTGCAATATACATCTGTATATATCCATATATGTGGCTGTACAATACACCATGTACATTGTGTGTTAGTGTGTGTGCATAACCTCTTTTGAGACTTGCAACAACCCATGATGGCAAAGATTATAACCATTATCCCTATTTTAGTTTTTACAGATGAAGGACTGAGACTCAAGAGACTACACAAGGTCACACAGCTAGTGGCAGAGTGTTTGACTCCAAGCTTGGTGTGCGTTTCCCTGCCCCGTCTTGCCTTTCTATCTAACTGCTCACCTGGTCATCTTAACAAAAGCTTAGCCTGAGCCCGTGTTGTGGATAATCTTTCCAGACGCTTTCCAACCCAGTGACCCGTGAGGTCAGAGAGTATGGGAGGGAGGTGGAGGTCTAGGAAAGGGTCATAGAGTTTTCCGTGGATTGGTTGTGCGTTATAAACATGCTCAAGTGAAACTCGACTCTTCTGTGGAAGTTTACCAGTTAATGCAGATTTGGTCTCTAATTATACATTGCTGAGAAAATTGGAAAAAGTTAAAAACTTACCGGAGCCATGAAATGGAAAAGAGGATCTCGTAATAACTCCCAAACTGACAATAGCTCAAGACACTGGGCTCAGGTCCAGGCTTTTAGCAGTTTTCTCTCACAGCCTTCCAACTGCTCAAGATAATTAAACAGGTACTTCGAGTTTACTTTCTCCTTGGTTTTTACTTTTTTGCTATAGCAATGTCAACATCTTTTTCCATTTTTTATTTTCCAATATAGAATCGCATGGTACAGTGGTTTACGTAGTGTGCATTTGCAGATTAAGACAGCCCAAAGAGCATATTTGGTTTAGACCATCGGGCACCAAAGAAAACCCCTTATGGGCCAAAAAGACGCATTCCTTGGACCTGGAAGGAAAAGGCAGACAAGCCTTGAGAAAGGCCTTAGTTTACCACCCACTGAGTCTCCACTCTGGTTCAGGGGCCTCCTACAAAGGTCATGTTGCCAATTCTTCACCTTGATGTGGACAGAAGAGGAGCCAAGCAAACCTCATAATGACAAGACCCAAAAAGAAGAGAATAAATGAAGGAATATGCATGAAGGCCAAGGGGATAGTAAAAGACAGAGAAAAATGAGAAAAAACTAACAGAAAAAAGTTATTCGAGGAAAAAGTAGTGCATATGCATAAAAACAAAGTGTTCTTTCATGCCAAAACTGTAATTTCAATATATTTAAACAGGAAACAATGGGGAATGCAAAAGTTACCTCTAGAGCTAATAAAGGATTTAATTAATGTTTTATTTCACAAGAGGCACTTGAAAATAATAAATAGGCCTGCTATCTCATTCTCTTAGCACGCTTCTAACAGTGTAATGCTTCGAAGAAAGGCAATTTTATTCACTCATTCTTCTACTCAGACAAAATATATGTTGAACCCCAAATGTATTCCAGGCACTGCTATATTCTGGGGACGCATAGATTAATAAAACCTAATCCCAAACCTTAAAGAACAATCCAGTATAGCCAGGGAAGCCAACTGGTAAAGAAATCATTGCAATGAGCCTTGATAAATGTCATTACAAGGACACGTAGAGGATTTCATGAGGGCACAAGGGAGGTGGTTGTCAATCCTCTGTGGTGGAATTAAGGAAGACAACACTAAGAAAATGACATTTCAGTTGAGTCTTAAAGAATAAGTAGGATATTTGTCATGTAAATAGGTAGAATTTCTAGAGTGACAAACAGAATATGGCGTATTTGAAAAACTGGTAGAGGCTACAGCATTTGGACTTTGAATGACAAGGACAAACTAAGTATAGACTTTACTTTAAAAGTGAAAAAGAATATGAGCCAGTTGTTGGTTTTGCCCACCCAACAATTGCTTGGGTTACAGCAGCATAAGCTTTCTTTGGGGATCTGGCCTTCCCCCATTCTTTGGAGTTCTGGAGTGGACATCTGCCATAGGTCTTCACCCTCACTTCTTCCCAGAGGTCTCACATGACACAAGCTGAGCCAGGTATTCTCTCCTGAGAATTTTAATCTTGACTGGAGTGAGTGGTAGACAGAACAGATGGAGCTGAGTCATTCACATACCAACACTCCCAAAATTCACCATGAGTTACTGACCAAGATCCCTGGCAGTCAGCTTTTCCTAAATTTCTATGAATACCAATATCCTTCAAAAAAATTCTTTTGGGAGGACCTTAAATTAACTAGAATAAGTGTCTGTCATTTGTAACTAAAAAATTGTTGAGACAGGAAGCTATTCCAGATTCATAGCAAGACAAGGATGTGGTCAGAATGGCTTTTTTTGATAGGTCATTATGTTAGCAGAATAGAGGATAGATTAAACGAGGATGAGATTGGGGGCTAGGAGATCAGTCAAGAAACTATCACAGAAGCCTCAGCAAAAGATGATGAGAACCGGGGCTGGCCCCGTGGCCGAGTGGTTAAGTTCGCGCGCTCCGCTGCAGGCGGCCCAGTGTTTCGTTGGTTCGAATCCTGGGCGCGGACATGGCACTGCTCATCAAACCACGCTGAGGCAGCGTCCCACATGCCACAACCAGAAGGACCCACAACTAAGAATATGCAACTATGTACCTGGGGGCTTTGGGGAGAAAAAGGAAAAAAAATAAAATCTTAACAACAACAACAAAAAAAGATGATGAGAACCTCCCCTTGAAAAGTGGTTCTGAAACAGAAAGTTAAATAAGAGAGATATTAAGGAGGTAATACTTACAAATGTTGAATTGGATATGGGGGTAAAGAAGTAGGGGTTACCTAGGGTGAGCTCCATATTTATTGCACAAATGACTAGACAGCAGCCTTAGCTATGGGAGAAACAGTTTGGGGGAAAGGTTAGGTCAGTTTGAAATCCATTAAGTCTGATTTTGTGGTGCGTTATCCAGATGGAGATGTCTAATGAGAAACTGGCTTCCGTCTTTCCTAGAGTGTCAATTTGAAACTCATCAACAAATAGTTGATAGTAAAAGCCATGAAAGTGAATGACGTTATTCGTCATCATCCAGAGCTGAAGGTTGGCTCAGTAAGTCAGATATTTGAAGAGTCTAAATGCGTTTGTAAACGTGTTTGCAAAGAACTTTACTTTAGAAACTCATGGACTGTACTGAAAGTTATTTTCATCATTTTTTTTCATAAGCTATACGAAAATTTCACATGTCCCTCATGTATCTATTTTATGAGAGACATCAGGATATATGAGAATGCTTCTTAGCTTTGAATTCAAATCAAAATCAGATTGAAATTTCTTACTAGCCATATGACATCGGTCAAGTTAATTATTCTCTTATAGGCTTGGTTAACTCAAACATCAAAACAGGAAGTATAACATCAACGTTATAGAGTTCCTTGAGGTTAAATAAAATAACCTATGAGAAAGTACTGGAAACACACAGAAGCTTCTTTACCTGCAAAGGATTAGTTTGCAAAGGGCTGATCTTAAGTCAATGCATTTAAAAGCCAAAGGAGCACCAAGATTTTAGCTTGTGGTCCTAGATGCATTTCCCCTAAAATGACTTAAAACTAAACACAATCTTATCCTCTTTGCTGATACGTATTCAATTAGGAATTTTTTTCAAAACATGACTATTTCGGGGCTGGCCAGGTGGTGTAGTGGTTAAGTTCACTTGCTCCTCTTAGGTGGCCCTGTTTTCATAGGTTCAGATCCTAGGCACAGACCTACACATGGCTCATCAAGCCATGCTGCGGCAGGCATCCCATATATAAAATAGAGGAAGATGGGCACAGATGTTAGCTCAGGGCCAATCTTCCTCAGCAAAAAGAAGAGGATCGGTGGCAGATGTTAGCTCGGGGCTAATCTTCCTCACAAAAAAAAAAAAAAAGACTGTCTTGTCTATATGAAAATGCATGGATAAGATAAGATTAGCCACTTTCTAAATGATCTCTACACAAATGAAAGGGAACTTCTTAGCCTGTGACAATAGCATTTACTGCCTCATCACTGGTTTTAATGTGCCAGATTAGAAGCTTTGAGTCTGAGGAATCTCCACTAGCTTGGGGCAATCATTCTAAATTTACACCAGCAGACTCAATTCTTAAAAGCTCTTTCATTTGCAAACCCATAGCTTCACTTCTGAACTCCTAACCCAGTGGTTCACACACTGGCTGCAAATGAGAATCACCTGGGAAGCAAAAATTATAAAAAAGGAAAGTAAGCCAGTCTCAGGTCTTATCCGAAGAAATTATGATTTCATTGGTATGGTGTGAGATAGGATCAGGATGAAAAACAACTGCTGGAGCCACATTCTCAAAACCTGTTTCATTTTTTCAATCACTTTTCCTCATCTCTCGTCTATTAATTTCGGTGGTGCAGACACAGGGCCTTCAAGTAGTTCACGATTGGCGATATGTCCTTTGGATTCATTCTTATTGAAAAATGAGTCATTCCATACACTGTGCAAGACTCATCCATTTCTCCATCACTTTTAATTTGTAAAAATTATCTCTACTTTCTATCCCATCAAGTCTTTTCTTTTTGGCACTTATTTTGCACTTATCTGCTATGATTGAGCTAATCACGGTCATAAATTATTTCAGAATGAACACATGCATGGCGGACCTCCTGTCTACGACTCCAGAAACACAACGACTAAAATGACGTAACATTACTGCCCACCCCATCTATTGGTGGTGAGTGCTTTTAATTGCAGGATAATTTTTGTTCACATAGTGAGAGTTCATAATTGAAAATTTATAAGTAGAAAAGCTTCTGTACCAGAAATGTAATAAACACTCAATATATATTAGTTTCCTCTCTAAATTATTTCCTTAGTCTGCCCTTCCCTTTCTTATCATTCACCTTTGGATAATAAACTGATTAGGCAGATCTTGTTTGGTCTTTATTCTAATCTCTAGTGCGCTGTTATGTTCAGCAACGTATTTCTTCCCTTTGTAGAATCAAGAGAGTTTGTATTCATGAGTGGGGGTCCTCAGGGTGTTCATATTCCATTTGCTCACAGAGACAGTGAGAAGAATGCATTCGAAAAATGCAGGTGTTCAACCAGAACAGAAAGGAAAATGAGATGAAACACTGGCTGAGAGGGATGCCTGTGGGTTGAGGGAGGGATGATGGTTCCGGACAAAGACAGGGCTCCTTGTTTCTCATCAGAAATAGGCACCTTTTGGCGTGTTCTTACAGAATGGCATGTTGTGGGTCCTTCCCTCCCCACCACGAGGCAGGGAGCACAGCTGACTGGAAAGATGTGTCATTTTGAGCAGCAGCTCCAGTGAACACCAGAAGAGAGAGAAGGGAAGTGTTTCCATTATCACAAACAAACAAAAGGGGAATGGACACTAATAACTTTCTAAAATGTTTCAAAGTGCCAAGGACAAGATTTTTTTAAAAAAAATAAAAGGGCTGGCCAGGCCCCGTGTCTGAGTGGTTAAGTTCAAGCTCTCTGCTTCCACGCTCGTTTCGCTGGTTTGGATCCTGGGCGTGGACATGGCACCACTCATCAGGGCATGCTGAGGTGGCGTCCCACATGCCACAACTAGAAGGACTCACAGCAAAAATATATAACTATGCACTGGGGAAGATTTGGGGAGAAAAAGCAGGAAAAAGAAAGAAGATTGGCAACAGTTGTTAGCTCAGGTGCCTAAAAACCCCCAAACAACAGGAAGACATCACTTACATGAAATAAAGGGATATAAATAACACACCTGAAATGATCTCATTTAAGACACTGTGGTCACGAAGAGAAAGTATAGGATTTAGAATCAGAGAACCAAAGCTGGATTCCATCTTCAGCCTTCTATTTTGCTCACTTAACCCTTCTGCAACTAACTTTGTGAATGAAATGATAACGAGTACACAAGTTCAGCGTACCTTCTCACACGTGGATTATCTGTGAAGACGTCAACAGTTCAGACCACACGAGGCTGAGCCAAACCCAAACAACTTTCTTGCATCGGTCCATCTTGCCACATGGCGCAAATCTGATGCTTGTGCATTTTTGCTGCTGAGCTCAGACTCAGCTTAGGCACCTAATCGCTGACTGTTAGGCAGGAACACACACGCGCACCTGAATGAGAGCAGGCAACAGTTCAAGCACAATGCAGGCTGAACTCACATCAGACCCTGTCATGTTTCTAGCCCCGAAAAGCAACAAAATCTGCAGCCCTATGATGCCCACGTCAATCATCTAAAATTCCAATCATAACAACCAACTAGTTCTTACAGCTTCTGTGTCTAAAATAATGACATTCAGATTACTTTATAGCTGTCAACAATAATTTATTGGTACTTATTTTACAGTTGTGTAACCAAAGTGTCCCTTTAGGTAATTTTTTAAAACAACTTCTAATTTGAGTTTGAGAGATCACTTCAAGGAAGATTGAAACAGGCTGCAGATTGTTAATGATAATATTTTGGCTCACCTGCTTCTCCACGAGGTTGAACTTGGCTCTTCTGGTCAAGCAGGGCACCCTGAAGCCTACAATATTGTGGGCTAGGAAGCCAAAGAAAAGGACTTTGTAATGTATGGTGACATTGAGATTGATTTATATGGTAAATGCAATTTTAACGGTAAAGGGTAAAGCTTCCAGGAATTTCACTGCTTTCTAAAAAGGACCACGAAGACCATGACCAGGAAAATAACATGCTCAGATCATTTTAGATCAGCGTGTTTAAGAATATCATCCCTCACATGGCTTCGTTTATTGCCTATGGTGCCTTTCAAAATCTGTATCCCTGGTCTAGATTTTGCTACAAATCCCTCATCCACATTTTAACTGCATAATGGACAAGTCCACTTAAATATCTGTCAGTTATCGTCTTAAACTCAACATTTCTAAAGCTAAATTCACATTCTGCCTTTTCTGCTCCCCTCTCTTTTTGTCCCTATAACACACACACACTTTCTATATTCCAGTATTTGTCAGGATAGGCTAGCCTTATTCTGCAAGAAAAAAAGCCCCCAAATCTCAAAAGTGTAACAGGTTATGCTTATTTCCAGCTCACACGAGATCCTCCTGTCTTGACTGGGCAGCAATCCAGAGCAGCTGTCCTCCACGGCGGGACTCAGGGTTCTCAGCTGCATAATTCTGTGGCTCTACCAGCTCAACATATGGCCTCCCCACTTCTCACCAAAGAGGAAGAAAAAGACTAGAGAATGGCACTGGGGTTTCTATTGCTTCTTCCCAGAAGCGGCATGCATCACTCCATTCTCATTTCATTAGCCAGAAGTAGCTGCATGATTCCTCCTAGCTGCAGGAATGGATAGTTGTCCACGGGCCAGAAAGAAGGAATAGGACAAGATAACCACGGAGCCTTGTCTTTGGCCAAATTTCCTATTTCAGATTCCCAGGTCAGAAACTGTGGCTTCACCCGTCTTTGTCCGTCACCTCCACATTCTATCAATCAATTAAGTGGACACAGTTAATTCTGCTTTCGCTACATCTCTTGAATCAGTTCACTTTCTTTATTTCCACCTCCACTTAATTAACTCACACTCTCATCGCGTCTCTCTCTGACGACTGCAACAACTTGCTCTCAGTCCTCCCCGGCTCCAGTGTTCGCTCTCAGATCAATTCTCTACACAGCAGCCACAGTGATCTTTTTAAAACACAAACATGATTGTATTGATTTAACCTCCTGCTTAAAACCCTTCAGTAGCTCCATGTTGCTTTTAAAAAATGTGTCCAAACCTGTAAATATGATTTATAGGGCCCTGTATTACCTGGATGTCTTACTTCTCTAACTTCATCTTTTGGCAAATTTACGCCTTGTCCTAGGTGCTGGGACGTGCCACCCAGATCCCCCTTCAAGTCCAAAGCAAAGCGGTAATTTCTCCAGCGACTGGAATGTTGCCAGCTGATAAGTCACAGCTGGAAACCTTTTAGGGAGTTGCCTTCAACCAAAGGAAGCTGCCTCACTCAGGGTTACTGCTTCACCCCTGGAGCAAGCTTTATCCAAGGTCAGTGGAGGATACAAAGACTTTCTCGTTGCCTCAATCTGGGACAAATTTAATTAAAGGGCCATCCCAGTTCTGGAAGTCACTATGGGACTGCCTGAGAGGTCTGTTGTAACTGCATCACAGTTCAACTTCACTGCCCAGTCCTGCCTCCCTCAGTCCTAGACAGGAGTTGTCAGCTGAAAGCACTTCCCAATTTCTGCCTACGCTGACATCTCTGTCCTAGCCTCCGTTTCCTGGGAACCTCAAATGTGCCTCAAACTCTGTGCTGCAGCCATTGGAACGCCTCACAGCACCCAGAATATGTTCTCTCTTCCTTCTGGACCTTTGCTCACGTGGTGTCAGAGGCCCAGGATGCCAATCCCACCTCTCTCATTTTGCCTAATTCCCACTTATCCTTAGGACGCTGAACAGCACAGTATATCAACAAAAATGTCACATCCACAGAGAAGCCCTCTCCAAGCCCATATTAGGTATTGCACGCGTGTCCTCCCTCCCTCAAAACCCTACCCAGACTCTGGGCAATGTAATCTTGTTATCAGACTGTATTAAATTCCTCTGTGGAGTAGGGTCATGAGCCCTGTCAGATATGCAACGGAAATGCCTTTTGGGTGACGTGATGCCTACCATAAAAATCTGTGATTCCAATTATTTGCCTCTGGTCTTGAAGCCCAGAATGCATAGCTTCTTTATTCAGAACACAGGCCCCTGCTAACTCTCTGGGCTGCCGATGCCTCCTATCCACCTGGGAACCTCTGGGCTCCCTGAACTCTGCACATGGACCTGGGGGAGACAGAGGGCCACCTGGATTCTTCCTGCTGCACCTCCCCCCACCACTTACAGACCATTTAGAGGTGGCAACAACGAAAGCCAGGATTCTCCCGGGGATCTTCAGCTTCTCCTGTGTTACATCTTTCCCTCCTCTTCTCTCGCTAAGCTCCAGGCCAGCAGCCAGCTTTCTCCATCCTCCTCCAATATCCTGAGACCCCCTACCGCTGGTCCGGGCGGTCTGCCTCTTCAACCCAGTCTTTCCCTTATCTCTTGATGGGCCAAACAAGGGTAAAGTAATTCAGAAAATTATTTCCTCTCTCGCTGACTTCCTAAAACGGTCAAGAAAGTCAGCTTTAAAATTTAAGACTAATCCGTGGGCTTTTTTCTAAGCAATACCTCCCTTCTCCCTCCCTGGAGCCGGAAGCCTGGTGGCTCAGCTTGAGTTGGGAGAGGGCTCCAAGGAAACATGTTTAGGAAGGATATAAAAACGTATCTGTTTAATATTTGTAAAAAATTGTCCCGCATTGTATCTATTCATGTGTCTGCCACTCCAGAGTGTACGATTCCTGTCAGCACTAAGCATTTTTATTTGCCTTTGCAAATTCAGTGACTGATATAGTGCATAGCAAGTGGTGGGTGCTCAAACATCATTTGTTGAAAGACATCCAGAATACCCCTACCTCTGCCTTCTGGTCTATTATGATGTGTCTCCTGTCCTGAAGAGCTCCACCTGTTTCTCTCTCTAAACTCTTGCCTCTGTTCTCTTTCGATTTCAGCTAAATTTCATCCTCTGGATACTAGTCTTCTCCATTTCCACCATTAATCCACACATTTGAGTATGTACCATCAGAAAAATAAGCTAGATTCTTGTACATGTAGTAAACATACTCTTACTTTTAGCATTGACTTGCACTTGTAGTATATATTCTATGTACTTATTTTTGATGTTAATTATTTTTTCATCTTCTTTGCTTATTGCCCCAGATCTTCCATTAGACTCTCAACTCCTAAAGATAGAAAATTATTTTTTTCTTTTATATCACTTATCTATGCCTGGTATAATATTTTTCTGCAATCAGTTAGAAAAAGAATGTTAACCAGCACACAGAACTCTATAAGTAAAGCAACTAGATGTTAGGATTATAAATAACCTCAAGATCTTGATTCCAATTAGGGTGGGGCACACAAGAATTTCTTAGCCTGGCTAAGGCTGCATATCTGTAATGAGAAAAAATAATTGCTACCAGTTATCAAGCTATTACTCTGAGCCAGACCAGTTATTAAGAATTTACATGTACTCCTTCATAGCATCTTAGAAGGTTGCTACTGTAAATGTTCCCATTTCACAGGTGAGTTTAAATAACTTGACCAAAGTCACACAATTACTATGTGTCAAAATCGTAATTCAAATTAAGAGAGTTTGGTCCAGAATCACTCTTTCACTATGGTGCACCACTGGCTACTTTCTGCATATCTGAGGGATCTTTGTGTTATCACTATGAATCACTTTCTACTGCACACACTTGTTTTCTAACACGATGGAAGCGTTATAGTCGTCACACACTGGAGTTGCTTAAGTTGATCCTAAGAGTATAGTACTTAAACCCCATCTGGAGTTCTCTGCTTTAAACCCAGACAAACTCCTCTTAGGGTGTGTTTTAACAGAAGTTTTCACAAAATGGTCCAATTTACTCTAATGAACCACACTCCTCAATAAGTCTAAGCAAAGCTAAAAGCGAATTGGAAAAACCTATATCTGAACATTGTTAGAACATGGACATATTTATTAAGAGTAAGAAATACTACTGGAAACGTACATACAATGAAATCTTTGAAAAGAGGTCATTTGTCTCTAAGTGCTGCATGGCCACCCAGACTCACAGGCTGTGAGTTTTAATATCACTATCAGTCAGTTAAACTTCTTTTGGTTACAAGTAACAGAATCCAACTTGAACTAGTTTAAGCAAAAATAAGGACATTCACTGGAAGGGTGCATAGAGAGCTCACGTAGGCAGGGAGGTGGGTGGCCCTTTGGAATCAGTGGAAACTGTGGCTGAAAGGCCAGGAGACATTCAGACTGGGCCCTCTCGTCTCCATTTCCCTGCATGCATTGCCTCCTTTCGACTTTCTCATTGCAAATCACATTTCTGTATTTACCTATATCCACTGTGGAAAATAGATCTGAGAGCTTCTGAGAGTGTTCCATATCCAGCCACCTACTTAGACAGATGGAATCAGTTCTCTCAAGTCAAAACCCAAATTTCTGGGGATGAAATTTATTGGTACAACCTGAGACATGTCCAGTTAAACGTGGATTGAGTTAGGTTCTTGAGCTGGGGTTTCATTTCTGCGCAACTCTTCTGTGACCTGGGGGCATCTGAACAGATGTATGTGCACCGCGGCTCCCACAATGACTGTGTAAAAGGCAGGGAAGTGTGTAGGTCGAAGGGCTGGGGAATTCCTGGAAAAGCAAGGATGAGAGAGATATTACGTGTTCAACTCAAACAGAGAGGAAGGAAAGCATAGCTATAATTTCTCAAACATGCCTGAGTATGTCATAGATATTGAAGGCATAACAGAAGAACACTATTCTAAATCACAGTCTCAAACACCCACTTTTCCTGAGCACAAATGACCACATACACAGTGCAGCCCTTCCTTCACTTGGGCTACACTTGACACAGAGTTTGGCTGAGTATAAGGAAGGCTAAAAGAAAAACAAAGGCCAAAGATACTTACTGAGGCTTGTTCTTAGTAATATGAAGGCACAGAAGACTAATCCTGTTGTGCAGGGTACTAGATCAGCTCTTTTCACTTATTATCTCATTTAACCCTCTCAGCAACACTAAGATATTCTATGGTATCTCCATTTAGCAGATGCGAAAAGAGAGACTCAGAGAATAATAACTTTCCCCAAATAAACTCTAAGTAAAAAAGGAGAATTTAAACCCAGACCTATCTCAGTCCAATGACTGTGCTCTTTTCTTTTTACCACAGAAATGCATTTTATAATACAAAAGGAAAAAAATCAAGCTCTGAGAATTTTGGTGGCAAAATACAAAATAATATAATAAATCATCCAGGTGAAGAAAATATTAGTAGCATCAGGACAAAGAAGGAAAGGAAGAAAGCCCCAGGTCATCAGGCTCATGAAGGAGGAGTAGACAAGTGACACTGATGGCGGAGGTAACCGTGTGCGGTGATGGAGTCTGTAAGACTTACTTGTTACATAGTTTGAAATTCCATTGACCATCACCTAGGGAAACAACGCCACATAACTGAGGACTTGGACAGCTTGGTTAATGAATAGTTTGTCAGCGAACTTTGAAGCTCTGATCACAGTTCCCTGAGCCTACTGACTAGGGTTAACAACCTCATTCAATCATTTTTGTTGAGTGAAACATTGGCTGGTATATATTAATCAGAGAAGCTTGGCATATAAACTCCAGGAAGGTTCTGAGACATCACTTGCTTGGGGAAAGGGGGTGGAATCCTCACTCACAGATGAAGAAACTGAGGCCAAAGCAAAGCCAGCAACTTGGCCACACTCACACCGAGAATCAGTGACAAAGCCAGTGTCATAACTTCTACCCAGTCCACTGAGAAGAGGTCCCTGTGAGAGAAGGAACAAGGTTGTCAGGTGTCGGAAGATGAGCCCCACAGTCAGGGCTGAGCCTAAACAGGGCCATAGTGTCTCCCAATACAGGACAAGCCCGTGCCGGCAGGGGAGGGGCCCGTGGACCTGTGGGCCTTTGTGTGGTCAGAGGAGACTTTCCTCAGATCAGCTGCTCCAAGTTCAAGCAAGTTATCAAAACACAGCTCCAAGCCTCCAGCTGCACTCAGACTTCATGAAATAGCTGTGTTCAACTGTTACTCAGTTCTCAGAAAAGTCTAATGTTCTTATTTTAGGAAAAACAGTTGGAAAGAACCTTTCAGTTCAACAAGGCCAACGTCCTCCTCGACACAGGAATTGTTGCCAAACAGCAATCTAGTCTCTAAGCTTTTCCCCAGCACAGACTTGTTACCCTCTTTTCTGAAACTTTCAATAAAACAATAAAACATGATGCCATAAACTCCCTGACACTGGCCCTAATTCAGCCCTCTGGTTCCACACTCAACAAGACTGAAGGTAATTTAATTTCAGTTCAGGGTGGTTCAGAGTCTCCTGCCCACACTTTCCTAAATTTATTGACTCTGTATATAATTTAATTAAAATCAGAGAGGCAGGCAGCGCCAGAGAGATTTTCATTTGTTGCAAGTTTAGTTCGTTCCAGGTTCACTTTGGATGCAGATGTTTGGTTTTAGCTTTGGTTTGGTTTTGCTTTTCTAATGTCACTAGACCTTAAATAGCATCTGCATAGAAAGAGCTGAAGCTTAAATGCCAGGAAAACTCAGGAACCCTTTCCACAGTTCCTGGAATGTACCCGCCTCATCCTTGCCCCCAAAGCCTTTAAACCTGCAGTTTCCTCTCAGCTAATCCTTCCACCCTCCTTGACCCGGCCAAGTGCTCTTCATCCTTCGGTCTCAGCCTAACCCTCCATTCCTCCATAAAGCCACATCCTGTCCCCCAGCTAAACACCCTGTGGCATATTCTGTCTTGCCGCACGTCTGCAAGCAACACGACAGCCCTGAGAGTAACGACCCGATATGCCACTGCAGCCCAGCCCCTGGCACAGTGCCTGGCACAGAGCAGATGCTCAACAAGAAAACCTGTGAAATGACTGAATGAATCAATTAATTAACAAGCCTGAAACCCATCCCCCTGGAAAGCTGCTTTCGCCACCTGAGTTCGCCAGAAATCTTTCCTTAGGTGAATGACATTTGATTCTAAGGAAGCTGAGTAAGTGTCTGAACTCAGTCATGTTACTTATCATCTTTGTGTCTCAGTTTCCTCATCTGTAGAATGGAGATGACAATAGTAAATAACAACATAGCACAAGTAAATAAATAAAGTAATGCTTGGAACACAAGAAGTCATTAATTTTAACAATTACTTCAGTGATGGTGGAATATGGATGGGTGATTATATGGGTGATATATTTAGGATGGGAGAATTTTAGGGATTATGGATGGGTGATATAATTATGATTTACAAACATACGCTTAGTATTTCCTCTTTTTTTTTTTTTTTTGCAGTTTACTGAATTATTATAAGGTGAATACCCTTATCACAACCTAAGTTAAAAACCAGAAGCTTGCCAGCCACTCTAGAATTCCCTTCATGAGCCTCACCCCAATCACAGAATCCTCTCTCCCTCCAAGAGTAAACTGACCTCTATGGCAATTGCTTCCTTCTGCTTCCTTATGTTTTTATCACCCAAGTGTTCATTCCTGGACCCTATTTTTGCCATTTCCCCTGTTTCTTACATTCCTTATTACTTTGTGTGGTATGCACACATTTGAAAAACTACCCACCTCTCCCAGTCTTTACAAACTGGCTTCATACAGAGGAAGACTTTCACCAATTAGCCTGGCTAGAGCTTCTGGGATATCGCAAACCTTTTCTATGAATGCACCTTCTCTGTGTAGATTCCTAATTAGACAAATTTACTGGTTTTTTCCAGGAGCTCATAATCTCTTGCTCTCTTTCCCTCTGGTGTCTGTCTGCTATATCATGAAATAGAAGCATATCACTCAGCTTCTCTGTTCTCAGAAGCCCCCAGGTATCTAGGTTATGCCAGTTTCCATCTATGCTTCAAGACAGGTGAAACAGAATCCATTCCTTTGGGCAGCCCCCCCAAAAGTCAGAGTGTTGGATATAAAGTCAAGTCTTCTCTTTCCCTCCTTAAGGAGAAGCCAGGAGCTGGAGGTTTCCTCTCAATTTTGTGGCACTATGCCACGGGGAAGAACTATGATGAGAAGGTGCCATGAATTTTCCTAATGGCTTTAATGTGCCTAGTTTCATGCTCACCAGGGATACCGGAGCCTCTTAACGGGCTTCTGGATTCCTCACAAAGGGAATTAGTTCATGTATTATTGTTAAATTGGGGTGTCCGTGGGAGGAAGGAGGAAATGGGGCTTGCTGTGCCACCATTGCTGACAACTCTCCTATTACATCTCTTTTTAAGAGCTAAGAAATCCTTACTAGAAGTCCCCAAGTAGACTTTCTTTTAAATCTCATTGTCCGGAATTAGGTACATATCCCTTCTTGAGCCATCAGTAACAGTGGGTTCCAATGGCACTAGGAACCAGGACAGGTAAGTTTTAATTTGGGAAGCAAAATATTAGGAAAAGAATAATTCTTTTCTGCAGTGAAAAAACATAGAGCTTTTCCAAAATTGATAGGAAGTAAAGATACAGTAGAACACAAATACTGTTAACATTGCAGGAAGACTATGCTTGGGAAGCAATTTGAGTCGGCAAAGATGAGCATGTCAGCACAACGTAGAGGCTCAATCTTGCACAATTCTCTGAACAAAATAACACATAGGGCAGCCAGAGTAATCCATTCACCAGAACAATCTCCAAGAACTGGGGCCTAGCCACAGGATCATGGCACAACCCTGTAGGCACAAGTCTCTGAATATCTTAGAGTACCTGATTGACCCAAGCATGGGGTAGAGGGTCAAGAGGGGATAAACAGAGGCTAGGGCTCAGGAACTTCCTTTCCCAAACTCACCATGCCCCATTTGGGTGGTACTGTTGACCCTGACTCATTCCAGCAATGAAAGAGGGGTTTAGACATCTTCGAGGAAGGCATTCCAAAGCTCAGGGCTTCTGAAGTACAAGCCCAGGGCATGGATCCCACTTTCCCGGGGATAAGGGAGTTCTTAGAATCTGAGTCGGCTTAAACGACCAGACAGAATGGTCTTCGGGGAGGAGAAAGAAGAGCGTAGTTGTCTAAGAAAGAAGGGCTAAGAAAGAAGAGAAAGAGTTGTCAAAGGGCTAACTTGCAACACTTCAGGGCAGGGACAACAATAGATTTCATTGTGAGCATAAACTACTACCGTTTGGTTATGGCTGCCTGGACAGCTGTGTGGAGGATTCTGCAGCCAAACCTAGATTCCATAACTCAAGACCGTGGCAGGAAATGATTCTGCTATGAGTACAGGATAAGCAATGGAGAAGACTAATGTCATATGTTTGCCATTCTGGCTGGAAAGAGTTGTTTCGACCCCTTCCACCTTAGATCTGTATGAAGGCTTACAAATACCATCTCATCAGTATTCATTGGTCCACATCGAAATATTCAAAAGGAAATTGAGATTATTTTAGAGCCAGCACAATAACAGAAGCTTATAATTCAGAAGCTTGTAATTCAGTGATGAGGTACAGAAGGATGTCTACTTGTGTGAGTGTGTATATGTGTGAAGGAGGGAATAGTTGCGTGTGTGTATTTCGGGAAGTAAGTTGGGAGGCCCTCGGAGACTGGGGGAATGTGACTGGATTAAAAATGAAAGATTGATTTGACAACCCATCTTCTTTTGTTCCCTTGCCCACATGCCTCCCATCCCTGAATCCGGAGAAGGTCCTAACTGGCTGTGACACTGCCAAAACCGAAAGCCTGAAATCACTGCCTAACCAGTGTTCATGCCCTGAGAGTTGACTGGGAAGTGTTTGCCAGGAAAACCTTCCTTGAGGTTGTGTCTGGGCTGGCCCTGACAGCGAAGGGAAGTGCTCCTTGTAGGAAATATCCAAAAGTCATTCCCCCAGGCAGTTCAACCAAGCAGAAGCTTATCAAGTGTACAAGGCATATTTTCTCAGTTAAGTCCTGACTCCAGGCATAAATGGGAATAGGATGCGAGCTGAAAGGATCATTCGGTCAGTTGCAGGTTTCCATTTATATTTTTTATTAAATTGTAGAGATAAAGCATTTACGTAGGAAATGGCCTAAGTAAGACCTAAATAAAAAATGTCATAAATAAAAAAAATTTCACATTTTTAAATTTTTTTTATTTTTAATAGGCCTAAATAATGTAATTTAGGTTTTTTTAAATTTTTATTAAGGCTAAAATTGTTAATATTTTTGATAAACCTAAAAAGCCATCTTGTAAAACAAAAATGACTTTGAGCTTCAGAGGTAATATGCAACCTTCGCCTCATATATTCCGCTCCACTGAAACCTTCTAAAGTAAGCCCAACTCTCACGTAGCCAGTCAATAGAAACTGAAAAGCTTTCTGGGCATTTTTCCAGAAAGTCAAGTGTATTTTTTGTTTTGTTTTTTAATTTATTTTACTGTGATGATTCCAATTTGCTTAAGTTTTGCGATATTTGCACTTTCTGTAAAGGAATAGAAGGGAAAAAGCTGTGGTAGATTTTTAGCTGAAATTTTTAGATACCACTTTCTGTAGACTTCTGGCATAACGTTATTTTACCTTTTAGAAAGGGTTCTGAGGAAAGAAACTATTTTTATTTAGGAAAATCAATAAGCCACTTGGCTGGGTATGGAGAAGACCAGAAAAAAAGATACTAAAAGAGTCGCACAAAAATTAAGAGGTAATTCATGCATGAAGGCGAGCTAAGGAGACAGAAGATGGGAAGAGGACCCCAAGACTCCGGGTAGGAACTGAAGACATCAGTTTGGCACAAATGGTTCATTCCTTTTTAAAAGCAGGAAAACCTAAAATCCAATTTAAATAGCCTGGCATTTGGTTCCATGCTCTAAATCCTTGTCTCCCCGAACCCTCACCATTGTCCACAAATCTCCAGTAAACGTCTATTCCACTTATTGGGGAAGACTTTTAGGCGGGGATTATCAAGTAACCAGATTGTAACCCACACTGAGGACATGCTAAGAGTGTAGCAGCAAGATGAAAAGTAGAGAATGCATACTCCATAGAAGCTGGGAATTTGTTCCAGAGGAGGTTAGGAAAAATATAAGTCCTTGAGAATTCACAGAAATCTTGGCGAGGGCATTGGACTTGTCTCAGCAAGTAGGTCTGTGTTCAGAAAGCCAGTCTTAACTGGAGGTAGCATTCTATATAGACTATTGAGATCGATTTAGGAAATATGTTCTGAAATGGTGAATAAATCGTACTAGGCTTTCTCGACTCTTCGGGGAACAGCATGGTATAACGGCAGTCTTCAACATCAGAGTGGTAAAGCACTGTGAGAAAAGGGGTGCTGGACAGCTGGCACGCCGCTGAAATGCACAGAATCTCTAAATCCTCTTTATCATGATGGAGTGCTAAGTGAGGCAGAATTTTTAAAAAAGTTCATTAGTCCTTCTCCAAAGTTCAAGAAAGAAGTCACCTCGAGGCAGATTTTGTTAACTTAGGAAGAATGGCTTGAGCAGCATGGGACCCATCAAGACTGGCTGAGAGAAGCAGAACCTAGCTTCCCAAAAGGGAGTTCCCCTTGCATAAAGGAGGCTTTGAGCAAGGACAACCAGAGCACAATGACAAGACATGGCCATTCATAGTTCCCGCTCACAGGGCAAGTAGAGATGAGCTCTTGTGGCTTGAAGCCCAAGCTGGTGGAGAGGCCCCCATCTATTATGGCCTCTCTTCAGGAGCTCTGGTGATGTGCCCTTACAGGAGGGGATGCGTTTTCCAAGGAGTGCTGTCTGTTTGGCATGTGGCAAGAGAAAAATGGAAAAACACTTACAGAGTGTAAAGAACTTGAAAGCAAAGCAGACCAAAATTCAAACACAATCCTGCCACATCCTAGCCTTGGGATTTAATCTCCCTCAGTGTTAGCTTGCTTCTCAGGATTACTGGGGCAATAATGCCCACCTTGTAGCACTTTGGGAAGGATTAAACTAAAATGAGGTAACACACGTAGATGCGTCTGTCTCTGATATTGGACCTTTCAGGGGGTCATAATAGACGCTAGTTCTTTCATTCCTTAATTTCAATTGGCATATGGAAAGAAAATAAAAGAAAAAATATAAACTGTTCCTTTAATCATCCCTATTTTCCTTCATATATATTAGATCCATTCTAAATCATTAATATTTACAACCAAAAAAATGATGAGTTCTTTTTTCTTCTGCAAAATTTACGAGTAAATTGCCAGTTCTACAACACTTATTATTCCTATCATATACTTAGTCTAACTGTATTCAGTTTAATTACATTATCCACCCTTATTTGATTGATGTGAAAACGTTTAATATAGGTTCTCTCTTATTCTCTCCAACTACCAGTAAAGTAAACAATGTCATAACATGCTTATCTTAACCATAGAGAACATCCTATTCTTCCTGCTTATCTGCCATACTGATCTAAGAATTTGTGGTTATCAAGTTTGTCTGCATAATAATCACCCAGAGATCTTATTTAAAAATCAAGTTTCTGGGGGCTGGCCTAGTGGCAAAGCGGTTAAGTTCGCATGTTTCGCTTTGGCGGCCCGGCGTTCACCAATTAGGATCCCGGGTGCAGACATGGCACCGCTTGGCACGGCATGCTGTAGCAGGCATCCCCCATATAAAGCAGAGGAAGATGGGCCTGGATGTTAGCTCAGGGCCAGTCTTCCTCAAAAAACTAAATAAATAAAAAGCAGGTTTCTGGGCGTCACCTTATATATTCTGATTCAATAGATACGGAAAAGAACCAGAAAACGGCTTTTTGAAAAAGCATACTCTTTCATTTTGATACAAATGGTCTTGGTCAGTCTGAAAGACATAGCTGGGACTGAGGCCCCTAGAGCGGAAATATAACCCCTGTTCCCAAAATTATTCTGCTCCTCAGTTTCAGAATGCAGAGTCAAATTTCCTACAACTAAGTAACGAATTCACGTAATTATTTTTGTTGGAAGGAAACTAGGAGGAGAAAAATCTAGGCTGATGCATATTTTGCAGGTGAAAAAGCTGAGCCTCATAAAGGCAGACAAGTAGGTACCCAAGAAGTCGCAGCTTATCTTGACAGTTTTCACCTACAACTGCTCCATCTTCTCTGCTTCGTGAGCAGAGCATCTCAACATCCACGTTCGCAATAGACGGTCGCCGGAGTGACTGAGTGCATGCGCTCGCATGTGTGTGTTTGTCTGAGATGGAATCGTTTTCTAGACAAGTTTAAAACATTGAAAATAAATGTTATCCATTTAAAACGCACTCTAATGCTATATAAAAATTTGCTGCTCTGAGCTAAACGTAGCTTTAAAATGATTTATTTCACATGCTTTTTCATTGTTTTATCAACATGATAAAATTAAATTTCGGGGGGAAGATACTGGAGAAAAGATAAAACCAAATGGAACTATGATTTTCAACTTTTGTCTTTAGACAGAGAAGAGGTGATGATACTCCAAAACCCCCGGCCGTCCTAGATCAGGGTAGGTCCTTGAACAAGACCTAGTGTAGCAGTTCAATATATTTCTGTTTAGAGAGTTGGCTCTTTTTCTGAAGTAGAATCGTGATTAGTAGGGCCGGCCCAGTGGCACAGCGGTTAAGTTTGCAAGTTCCGCTTCTCGCCAGCCTGGGGTTCACCGGTTCAGATCCTGGGTGCAGACATGGCACCGCTTGTCAAGCCATGCTGTGGTAGGCGTCCCACATATAAAGTAGAGGAAGATGGATGGGCATGGATGTTAGCTCAGGGCCAGACTTCCTCAGCAAAAAGAGGAGGATTGGCAGTAGCTAGTTCTGGGCTAATCTTCCTCAAAAAAAAAAGAAATCTGTGATTAGTGATAGGATTGGAAACTCAGAGGAAACCATACATATTTTAACTTTCTCTGTTTTAGGAAAGTGTCATCAGTTTTGTGCAAGAAAGAAATGCTGGGAAAGAAGCTCCTCCCTGGGATTACTGACCTGGAAAATAATAATTAAGAAAGCTTAAGTGCTTGGTTGTGTACTTTCCCAAATTCTGGTGAACCTATCTCGTGTTTTTATAACCGGACAAATTTAAGAAAATCCAGAGCATGTCCTGCCACATATTATTCAAAATCGTCTTCTTTTTCTAATCTTAAATGACTCAAGTAAAAAGTTTCACATAGGGGCTGGCCCTACGGCATGATTTGCACGCTCCGCATTGGTGGTCCAGAGTTCGTGAGTTTGGATCCCAGGCATGCACCTACACACTGATCATCAAGCAAAAAGAGAAAGATTGGCAACAGATGTTAACTCAGGGCCAATCTTCCTCATCAAAAAAAAAGAAAAAAAAGTTTCACATATACTTTATCTGTTCATCAGAAAAAAAATTATGCTGCTATCTTAATTTCTCTAAAATTTCTACAATTTTTGACTAAACTAGTATTGATTAAAACAAAAGACTCTGAACTGTATCCCAAAACAGAGCTGGCAAAATCCCTGGAATTCCTACTCCCTTGAGTGATTTAATTCAGTTCGCATTTATTTCAAAATGCCTCTTAAGCCTCAGGAGAAATATTTTGCAGCCCCATTCCCATTATCACGCCAACTTTTTGCTCCCTCTCAGTACTTCCACAAAGCATGCTCTTGGCTAAATGTTGCACAGGGATTTCTTTTGTCTTTGTGGTTGAAGCTTCTACCGTTTTTATTTTAGAGATTTTGTTCAGTATTTCTGAGTCACCATCTTTAGGTCCCTGGAAAATATAGTGGATTTTTTTGTTTTTTGTTTTTACGTTATTTACTAAGCTTCCTCTGCCTGTTGTGTAGTTTCATTTCATTATTTGAATTTATCCCCAGAGTTTTCAGTTGAGGAAAATCTGGACTCAGGTGCCTAAGTGATATTGAACACTTCCAAATAAATCCATTAGAAAACCTTTATAAGAGAAAATTAAAGTGTGCTCATTAAAATATAAAATAAATAAAAATCAATTTCTAATCAAATAAATTGAGAATACTATGTTCTAAAACATGAGGGGAATATAATGTTTAACTTTACAACATACCACAGAAATATGTGGAAAGTCCCCAAAACTTAATATACATTTTAAACAAATTCACTAATAATTCTAAATTACTATTTGATTATTCTAAGGCCTCTCCACTTGTTCTAAGGAAAACAATCTTTCCTTCTTACAAACCAAGTTATCCTCTCACACAGTTGATTTAATTTCTAATAGATAAACGTTGTTTCTTATGTGGAAATTCATGGCAGTCTAGTAAAAGAAGGATTTTTCTTCCCATTACTCATGGCAGAATTTTCGCTTGTCCACTAAATAAAATTCTGAGAATATTCCCTTATTACTTAAGCTTTCCATTAACTCTTGCTTCCTGCGCTTTACTTCAGAGACAACAAAGAACAATATTCAATAAACTTATTTCTCCCAAATTAAAATCGCACAAGAAATCCCAGGTCCTATTGGATCTGCATAATGAAAAGTCAAACAAACAAGAGCTTTACAAAGAGAGAAGCCAGCACCACGTAAAGGTCAGTAGTCAAGCTTTAGAATAACTACCCCGGCTCCTTTTCCTCTAAGTGGAATTATCTCTGACACGTCCAACCTCGAGTCCTAGACTCCCCCACAGGACGAGCCCCAGTTGCCCATCACAGTATCTGGTTTTGTAATGGATTCTTGATTGGTTCTTTTCCTTCCCTAGCTCACACCCTCACGCTCTCACCAGGGTTCCTTGTAATCACCTCCCAAATAAACTATTTACACTAAATCCTCATCCCAGAATCTGCATCTTAGGGTCAGCTCCGTGGCCTAGTGGTTAAGTCTGCACGCTCTGCTTTGGTGGCCCAGGGTTTTGCTGGTTCAGATCCAGGGTGCAGACATGGCACCGCTTATCAGGCCATGCTGAGGCAGCATCCCACATAGCACAACCAGAGGCGCTTACAACTAGAATGTACTGGGGGGCTTTGGGGAGAAGAAGAAGAAGAAAATTAAGAATCTGCATCCCAGGGAATCCAGGTAAAGACACAGCCTCAATATCTATCTATTCAATATCATGTGTTCCCACCCCTTCCTCCTCACAAACAACCATTGTGTTCCTGAGCTCCTCAGGGCACTGAAGCACCAACCAACCCAAAAATCAGCCAATTCTCCATATTCTCCCCACAACCAATACTTACCCCTTCTGTACTCATGCTCTTAACACTCTGATCTTTGCTGTGAAACTGAACAAATAGATTAGACTATGATGTTCAGATAAAGCTTGTTTGGGTAGATATAACACAGCAGAAAAATTAAAAGATCTTGTACTAGCTTTAACATTCACCACTTTGGTGCCCTCAGTCAAATAACCCTTCAGGTTCAAGTTTTTCATCAATGAAATGAAGACAATAATACCTGACTGACAAGTGCAATGAGTTAAAGCGTATGAAAGTCTCTGAAAATGGGAAAACTTACAAGGAATGGGAGATCATATTCAAACAAACTTCCCGTCTTAAAAGCTGCCTTTAATGATAATGTAGCCTAGTGTTTCAAAGCTCAGACCTTCAAAGGTAGAGAGGGACTGGGGGATATAAGAGCCCTAAGACCTTGCTGGTGGGAATACAAACAGGCACCTCCATTCCAGAGAGCAGCAATCTGGAAGGATTTAGTCAAATTAAGTACATGCATATTTGGAGGAGGGAAAATTGCCCCCTTCCCCTCTTGGTTCTTACGGTTGGTCAATCAATTAAAATGACATAAGGCGGGTAAACAGGAGAAAATCAAATTTAATATGTGCACATGGGGATTTCACATAAGCATGAAAAATTCCAAAATGACATATATAGCTCATCCCAAACTAAGGAGAAGGAGGCAGAGGTCTGGGATTTCAAAAGGAGGGAAGACAATCCAGAGGAAGATGGAAGAAGTTAAGGTTTAGTAAACAATTGTGTGCTGGGCCATGCTGAGACAATGTCCCCACAGAGGGGACTTTGATCAAATGGGCCTTGCTAGCTTCCTCCCTGTCTACCACAGCTGGTTTACGTCTTACTTTAGCTATCTATGGTGACAGCTCTTCCCGGAACAGATCTCCCATCTTTTAATTCTTTTAGGCAGGAAGAGAGAAGGTCGAAATTCTTCCTGAGTCTTCTGGTCCTTGATTGTTTTCAGCCTGAAATAATCCACATGCTAGTGTGGCATGTCTTGGGGCGACCTGTCCTGAACTGCGTCACATACTTATACCTAAGTAATTCTAATCCTGGATATATATTCCGGAGAAATTATCACAAGGGTCCACAGGGGATATGCACCACAGCTGTTCCTGGTAGAGGCAAGCAACCCAAGAGATCACCACCAGGCAGGCGAGTAGTTGAAATGTGATGAGGGCACAGCGTGCAGCTGTGAGGAAGCAAGCCACTAGACATTTACAGAGCAATGTGGATAGAGCTTAAAAACCGCAGTGCTGAGTGAAACAAAAAGGAAACCGAATATAAACAATAATATTATTTACATTTATTAAATATATATGCAGACAAAAACAATGCACATCTTCAAAACATACATAAGTAAACAATATAGATTAAACAAGTAAGAATGTGTACCTACAGCAGGGGGAAGGAAGATAGAAATTATTATAAAAGATCATCCAATCAATCATCCAGTCAACAGGTACACCAGAGAGGGGCCTTGCCCAAACTTATAACAGCAATCTGTCATGAACTGGGGAGTGCGATCAACTCAACCTTTTATACCCAAGATCAACAACTGAATAAATAAATGAATGGACAAATGATTGACTAAATGGCTTGCTCTTAGAATCTGATTATCCGGATTTGAATTCTGCCTCTACCATTTATTAGTTTGTTTTAACCTTTTGGACCCTGTCCTCACAAACATAAAATATGAATAGTAATATACCTACCTCACAGGCTCATTGTGAAAGTTAAATTAAATTCATGCGAAGCACCAGGTGTGGTGCCTGGCACATGATGAGAGCACAATAAATACTAGGGATTATTATTAATAATCTAAAGTGATACCTCAACACAACTTAGCAGGTTGATGGAGAAGTAGTCTTCACAGGGGGAGGAGAGATGAGCCGAGAGCTGTACTAGGGCTCTGCTGCTCTTCACACACTAATGAGGAGTTGATGAGACCTTTATATTTCCTGGGCCAACTGATGACTGACAATGAAGCGTTCCAAAATGGCGGGTGGAGAATGAAGGAGGCCAGTTGCTCTTCTGTAGGAAACTCTCCCTGATTAGCCCTGGGCAGAAGGATGGGTTGACGACGAAGTGGTCTGAGGGAACTGTGGTTCAGACAGATCTGGCTCCAACGGGAACATGAGCTGTGTTCAAGGGGTAAGTAAAGCAGCCATTACTCAGCCTCCTCTGCTACCAGAAATTCACTGTCCAGAATTGCGTGGCTTCTTCCTTAGGGTGTGTTGTCCAGGGCTTCCCAGCTGGACAGACGGCTATAAAAAGGAAACCACTTCGAGAAGCCGAGGCCAGACTACTGGGGATGACAACTGGGAAAGAAACTAAACATGCCCGATATTGTGGGCCGATATTGGGTGTGTTGGAGGGTGGGCTCCCAGGATTGTCATCACAGTGTGGGTTTGCGCTGTGGTCTTTGCTGCTCCCAAAATTATGAGTACCAACTGACTCTGAAATAGCCTTCACAAGAATCTTGTGGTGATGGACAAGAGAGACAGTGATGTCAGACATTCCAGCAACACGATCCCTGGGCTGCCTCTGTACATAGTCTGTCCCGGCAGCACAGAACCCCAATCAAACAGGAAAACAGCGTGTGTGATGTGAAATACCAACTTTCTCATGTTAGAAATCTGCCCAACGAACCCCTGCATCTTAGCATCCCCTGCAAGCAGGCAGGGACTCATTTGTAAAAGTTGTTCTTTTTTTTAGCACGTAAAAGAAATGAGGCAAAGGGGTGATAAAACCTGATTCAGTTAAGTAATGTATGCATTAAATAAAACTGGTGTTGAAAAACAGTCACAACCATTCTTCTATTTACCCATGATTCTTCTTTATTTGGCTGCTAAATATAAGGGCACGTTAGGATTGCTGTCAGCTTAATAGAAGGCATTAGAAGGCTCTAACAGTGGTGCGAGAAGCCATAGTTAACCTCTCCTATGCTGGGTGTTAGTAGACTACTGCGATCTTAGATGCCCGCAGAAAACTTTTTTTAGTTCCGCTGCTGCACTGCAGTTCATAAAAGAAACACGAAGGCAGAAAAAAATAAAAGTTAGACCTAGCAAGTGATTAGCACCGGCATTCCAAAAAACTTCAGCATAGCCCGTGTTTTCAGCTTCTGCTCCAACTTCATTGCTGCAAAATAAGAGAAAATAGTAGTCAGGTTGATGGAGATAAATAAATTTTTTAAAATATGTCCCAATCTTTATACATTAATATTTGGGCATAGTATCTCATAAAAAAACAGTTGATAGTAGGAAATTTTTGTTTATTTTTCCCTCAGTAGCTGTTTTCTTATTAGACAATTAATGGCATAAAGAGACAAACAGCTGTACCTTCACATCAGACTCTGATGTCTTGAGAGCTCAGCAGAGCGGTTCTGGCCTCCTGCATGGGGCTATGGTAGCCTTAAGGAGTAGCATTGCCATATCCCACCCACAACCCCACACCTTTCAATTGCTTGCCTTCCTTTTCCTTTAGCATAGACTGCATCATTCCCTAAAATGTAATGTCTAAAATGAGGAGGTAAAGTGAACTGGAATTAGACTAAGTCCCAGCTTTTGCAGAACAGAACATTACAAAAGATAGAGACAGTAGGGGCCAGCCCGGTGGTGTAGTGGTTAAGTTTGTGCACTGCGCTTTAGCGGCCCAGCATTCACAGGTTCGGATCCCAGGTACGGGCCTGCATGCCACTTATCAAGCCCTGCTGTGGCAGCAGGTAGCATCCCACATACAAAATGGAGGAAGATTGGCACAGATGTTAGCTCAGGGCCAATCTTCATCACCAAAAAAAGAAAAGAGAGAGAGAAACAGTAAATGAACATCTTGCCTTTTTTCATATATTGATTCAATTTGCTTTAAAACATTTCTATGTGCTAGTGGAGTGATTCCAATAATTTCTTTATCCATCAATCTCCAAGTGTTCCTATTTGATAGTGTTAGACTATCTAGAACAGATAAGATCAACTTAACTGAGTGGAGATGGTATTAGCAGATTATACAAATCAAGAAAGAAAGTATAAAAGGAAGCATCAGAGATGAGGGCAGAAGAGAAATTTAGTTCGAAAACGTTACTCTGATAGAAGGTGATAGAATGACACCAATGGAAGGAAGTGACCACAACTTTATCTTTCCAGGTGCCAACTCAAGGCTGTCAATGGAACATTCCAAAATGGCTGGTGGAGAATAAAAGAGGACAGTTGCTCTTCTGTAGGCAACTCTGCCTACTTTGTCCTGGGCGGGGTCACAGGGTGAAGAGGGAGCGGTCAGAGAGCTGTGGCTTATAGCCGGCTCCAAGGGGAACACGAGATACGTGCAAGGGGGCCGTGAAGCACACAGGAAACCTGAGTATGGCATGGCGGAGCAGCTAAGCAGGATTGTGAAACACGGATACATTCTGCATCATTTAGGAAAAAATGCATTTGTTAGACTAGAAGGAGGAGGTATAGAAAAAGCTATGAAAACAACGGGGTAGCTCCATTATGCACTGACTTGTTCGGGCCACAGAAAAATCAACAGTAATGAAATAAGCGAGCAGGAGCTTTCATCATCTGGAATGCTCTGGAGCTTTAGAACGAAGGGAGGAAATGACTAAATTACATCTCCTCCTTTTCTTTCTAACAAATAAAAACCACCATTTATTTCATTTTCCCCAAAGCACCAACATTTGGTAGCTAATATCACAAGAGCTTTAAAGAGATCGTCATCATTTGGCTAACACTTATGAAGTGCTATGTATTTTATATGCTAAGCACTTCACATGCATTAATGCAAATCTTCACCATAATCCTTTGACCTCCTTTTACAGAACGAAATTGAGGCTCAGAAAGATTAAGTATCATGCCCAAGCCTACAGTGTTTGAAATAAAACCCTAGTTTGTTCGATGTTTCCTATTTATTTTTGTTGTTCATGTCGTCACTAGTTTGTTTTAGCTGTACTAAAACATATATTGTGTCTGGCTTGTAAATGGTAAATGCTCTGTCACGGGAAGAGTTTAAACAGAAGATATATAAGGATATACTTGTAGACAGGATTATAACATTAAGTAAAATATCGGACTAAATGCCTTCTAAATTCTCTTTCAAATATAAGATTTTATAACCCTATAAATAATTAAATCAGATTAGAGAGGAATAGGTAGTTAAACCTCTGACACCAGGCTGACAAACTCAGGGCTACTGCTCAGTTCTTCCGAATCCACCAGCAGATCACAGCAATGCTGGGCACCACAAGTCAGCAGCTGGTTTGAAATGATGCATTATGCTATGACGGGTAGAATCATGACTTTAGACACTTTGTGAAGTTTTTGCTTCCCTCTGCCAATCTCAATATAGGTAAAGAGCTAAGTAACAGGAAAAGCAAAGGTCAACATTTAAAAAAAGATGAAGATCATCAATAAAATAAATAAATAAACCCCTATTTTCAGATTACACCCTGGTAGTTAAGGTTCAGTATTTTATTATATTGCCAGGTTGATGGGGATTTTTAGGCTGCTTAATTTTAAAACAGTTTATGATGAGGATTTTTAGGCTGGTTACTTTTAAAACTACAGATGAGATTCAGGCTCCAAGGAGTGGAATTTGTTTGCCCCTTTGTTGGGAAACATTTACATTTCTAAGGGAAACCTCTATCTGTGAAGATGCCTCCCTCTCTGTGCCAGGAAGGGGGGGGATGGTCTTATCTCTAGAGGCTCTTGGTCAATGCCAGAGGCAAGAACTTAAGTTGGTTACTGTCTGGCAACCTCATGTAACTGACCCTCCCCCCCACAAATCCTCCTTTGTCTTTAGCCGAGGATAAAATTCAAGCGGTGACTTCTGCCATTTACTCAATCCGGTTTGATTCTTATCTACCATTTTAACTTTTTTACATATTCTTTGTCTTGTAAAGAGATAACTCACATACCTATGCCTTAAATTTAGTCCTAACCCTCAACTCGCGGCAGCAGCAGCAGGAGCTCTGACTGCCCGTGGGTCCTGTCCCCACGCACCAGCTCTGCCTGCCCATGGGTCCTGTCCCCATGCCAGCGGGGGCAGCAGCAGCAGCTCTGCCTGCCCATGGGCTCTGTCCCCATACCAGCGGGGGCAGCAGAAGCTCTGACTGCCCATGGGTCCTGTCCCCATGCTATTCCACACTATTTTCTAAATAAAAGAGCACTACTGCCAGATCTTGAGAGTCTAAGAAATCTTTCTTTCGACTCCTCGGCTCACCGACCCCGCATCAAGGTGAACAACACACTTACTTTGGATGTAAGAAAATATAAATAAGAAAGAACTTAAGACATTTAGAAAATTGTAATTCTGAAGAGGGTCAAATTCCAAATTTTTTTTTTTTATTTAGAGTTAACTTTGGGTAATAAGTGATTCAGTGTTGTGAAACTTTAAGCCAATGTTACAGAAAGCATTTTTCTTTAAAGAATGTGCTGTGTAAATTGATTTTTCATTCCTATTTAATACAAAACCATCTATGCATACTCTTCTCTGTCAAATGAAAGCAAAATGATCTACATATGTGTGCTTGTAAATATGAAGCCAGATTTCATGTATCCAGAATAAAAAAGCCATTTCCAGAATTTGTATGTCTTAATATTAATGGCTGCATATTCATTTTTTTCTGAAAGTTCTTAAATAAATTGTGGACATTTACATAACTTCTACCTTTGGTATAAAAACATAAGATCTAGTATCAGAATTTACCATTCATAATCCAGAAGCTATAAAACATTCAGTAATTAAGGTCCTATGAAGGTATTGTGATAGATAGTGTAGGGAAGCAAAATTTGCCACCCCAAAATGTGTCTCTTTGACTTGAGGATTAAGGCTGATTATTTTTAAGAAACAAAAGACTTAGGAAGAAACTTCAACCTCCCCTCTAACTGCCTAAAAAGAATTTAGATAGAGGACCTGTTCCGGGAAGGAGATATCGCTATAGAGAACTACAGTATAATATGAACCAGGTGTGGTAGACGAGGAGGAACCTAGCAAGGCCCCTTTGATCAAAGACCTTTCTGTGTCCCACTATCTCTAGATGGCCTGGCAAACGTTTGTTGACCAAACATTAACTCTTTTCTTCTTTCTGTAAATTGCCTCCTTTCCCTTTGAAGTCCCAGACTCCTGCTCCCTTCTCCATAGCCCAGAATGGCATATAGACCTCATTTTGCCTGACTGTCTTTGGAATCTTCATACTTATGTGAATTCCTCATGCACATATATTAAATTTAATCTTCTACTGTCAATCTGCCGTTTGTTATTTTAATTATTCAACTAGCCATAAGAACCAAGAAAGGAAGAGGGGAATTTTCTCTCCCCGATGATAGAAAATGCAGGTATATTGGATTCTAGAGAGCACAACACTGAATCTGGGATCAAAAACATTTAATGTCTGGATGACCTAAGCTCCAAATAGTTATTAATCCTGAGCTTTTTTGTTTATCTTGAAAAACTAGCACACAGAGGAATGTTAGTTCTTCTGGTTCCTGACTTTTGCTCAGCTTTACCATGACTGACCACAATACAAAACCCAACATTAATCTATCACGGTGACTCTGGAGAGATCCCCAAATTGCCAAACCCCACCTCTCCTACAACATATTCAACTGAGTTCCTAGAAAAGAAAAACAAGTGAGACACATTTCTGTTTATTGGCTATTTTAGAGTAAGACTTTCTCAGATTTTGGTTCTGTCCCTTGTCAATCAGGTATAAGGACAAAGAGAGATTAAAAATAAGAGGCTTAATTCTCATTGTGGAAAACAAGGGAAGAGATTTCCTTCCTTGGCTCTTAGAGCAGTTACCTTAGAAAGCTTGTCATTGTACGTACATTCTCCTCTCTTTGAAATGTATGTAAGTTCTTTCGAAAACTAAACAGGCATTTTGTCAGCTTTAAGACCCAGGGAAGTCTTTCTCAAGGACTTGAGAACCCTCTGCTTTGAATGTCAACATGCAAGTGAGATAGCACCCCTATCTCCTGGTTTCTGAGGGAGGGTAAAAGCCTAACTTTAGCTGATACCTAGCTCCAAGTTGTAAAACCACCTCTTGTCATAAAGATATGAAGAGTTTATTTTTCCTTTGTGTAAAGCCAATTAACTAACATGGATGGCCATCTCAATTACCAGGTAATTTAGGATGAACTATGTGTAATAAATTTTAAGCCCTCTTACTTGAAGAGGAATTGAATTACTATTTATCTTGAGAACATGTATACGAAGGATTGTATCTGCTTGGCTGCATGAAGGGTGAGATTTCTTCCTGTCTTTGCAATCTCTTAGTGACTGTCTGTGATGCATTTCACATTCTGGTTCAGTGCTTATTCAATAATAAAATTATTTTCTTTCTCTGCTACCTTTATGAAGAGGACTTCCGGGTTGGCAGAAAGATCTTTTTAAAATTACATTTCCCCAATACAAGCTGAGGACTTACAACACAAGAAAGTCACTGTGATGGGGTCCACTGCTGCCAAATCTGGTGGTAGAATGTCCTTCCCTTTATTATTTTCTTGTCTACCTGGATGCCTGGGTAAGGTGGCTATCCATTCAATGTTTATATTAGGTGTCTTTATAAGACAAATTTACCCTGGCCCTCTAGACAGTTGTTATCAAAGCACATGAGTCTTCTTTTAATCAGCAGTTAATAATATCAAGATTCCAAGTTCTTGCCTGAGATTACAACCTTGAACTCTGCAATCCAAGATTTATCAAAGCTTGGTTTTGAGAAATAAATGTTTATCAGAAATTGCCAGAAGGGAATAGAGTAGGCCCATTCCTCTTGATAATTTCATTTTTACCCTTGAGTCAAACCAGAAAATGAGAGTGGCTTCCATGGACAAGTCACTTATTTTCTCTTTTTTATGTTCTCATCTGGAGAGTAAAGATAAAGGAATGAGACGCTTGTCCCATAAGATTAGAATTGTAGACGTCAATGGAGGTTCAGGAATTCAAAATAACATGAACACAAAAAGCTTATACAGCTCAGCAACAAATCAGTCACAGCCACCTTGCTAGCAGAATTATCTTGCCAACCCTTAAATGTTTATCAAAGTCTGCAAAGAGAGGGAAGAAGACAGGAGGAGAATTTGCCTCTAACAAATAGAAATGGCAAGCAATAGGATATATTGGAGTACATGAGGAAGCCATTTGGTGTAAACCTAATTCAGCCTGACTTTGTTTTTCCCAAAGGGCCTGACATGGACATTGAGCATGCACTGTATATCTTCTTTAAACATTTACTACAGCAAGAACAAATGCCCTTAAGATAAAGGTGCAACTTCCCCCAACATTGGCATTTCCTTAAGGATAAGCATCTTTCCTTAGGCTAGGAACTGACTGCTATGCTCACCTTTGACCACCCAGCTCACTTGTGACCACCCAGCTCAAGACAACAGACCTGCCACCCTGCTGTGTTCACCGAGACAGCAGACATACCTGCTGTGTCCATCAATCGCTGTGCCAACAGAGCAGTCTCGTGACTATTGTAAAAGGGACATTTCAGCCATATGTGAAACATCCTCTTTGGGGGTATGCAACCACTCTGTCCACCCCACTTCTTTGGTGCCCTTCCTTCCTTCAGGAAGAAAGGCCCCGGGCCATGGTCCTCACATTTTAGCTCAGAATAAACTCACCCAAATTTTCACTTATAGATTGATTATGGATTATTTTCGTTGACACCTCGTATGTGTTTTATGGATAGCTAGTGAATGATTAGCTCCCAAGGTGTGTTAATAACAAGTGGATCTGAAAGGTCAGAATCAAATGCATCTAATCACGTTTTTAAATCAATTGACCCTGTTAAAAAAAAAGAACGAGGGCCTCCTGTAGCAGGTGCTATGAAGAGTGGCAGGTCTGATTCTATCTCATTGCCCAGTATGACTTTTACGAGTAAGGCTGTAGAAAGAGAAATGGGTTATAGAGCAGTTGTGGATCAGAGTTGCTGAATTCACGAGACTTGATGAATACCAGCAAAAATAATTGTTGCTATTATAATTTAATTTATTCTAAGTAATTCTACTCAGAAATCATTTATTTCAGGCAGGGAGTTCGTAGATGGTGTTCTATAACCACCGACTTAGAGATTAAGGCATTGGTGTGAACAATTGAAATCTATGAAAGTGAACTTCTTTGAAAATTGATCAGCCAGCTGACCGCAATGGTCAAATCAATTATGTAGGGATCTCATCTGCTTTTGTAAGGGTTCATCAATGGCCAAGTATTGTTTTTGAAGTGCCATATAAAATGTTAAATAAAACATTCTTTGGAACATACTAGGCCCCAGACTTAGCTTGCACCAAAATAGGCCCAGCCCTAGCCTAATTATTTTCCAAACCTTGTGTGGAATATCAAAGGAAACAGAAGCAAAGTGTTAGATTTTACTAAGGAAATTACACTGAATCTCAACACAGAACAGATCTCTCAAAACTACTCTCCCCAGGTTAAAGCACGTGTTAAACCTCTATGACATTAGAGAGGAAGAGGGGACCCAAATTTTTATTAATTGAAAGCCTTCCCGGAAACAAAATTTTTTATGGTTCTTCTGCTTTTACTTTCAAATTTTTGTTTCCAAGATTAAATAATTGGTTTGACTGGCTTTCCTAGACTGCCAGTGAAGAAGCCAGAATTTGAGAATCTCAACTTTTGTTGCACATTTGAATCACCTGGGGAGAATTTAAAACACGCCCTTGCCTTTGCCACCTCCAGAGATTCTTGGTTTAATGTGCCTGGAGTGGAACCCTGCTAGTGGGGCTTTGAAAAAGGCCCAGGAGATTCTAATGTTCAGCCAGAGTTGAGAACTGCTGAACTAGATGATAGTGGAATTGTTTTGAGTTAGTTCTTTTTAAATGTGCTTCATAAATCATATGACATAAAAACAATGAGCAAATTGAATCAGATAAATCTGAGGTCTGTTTGCTATTAAACGAGTTACTGAGCTAATTTTAAAAACCAGTATCCACAAATAGCGTGATTGAATACAAGCAACAGGAGTCTGGTAGTCAGACAGACAGACTGTTGTCTTTAGGAAATGAGAGCAAAATCAAGGGGGAAATTCTGAGACCCGATCGAGGGTTCTTCCATAGCCCTTTATCTGCACTGAGTTGGTAACTGGAATGCTTTTTTCCCTAAGCCACGTGGTCATAATTCTGGAAAATAAGACCAGAATTGCTTTACAAAAAGATAGTTTTCTCAGTTAGTGCTTTGCAGGTAAATAAATAATAAAGGGTTTGGGGAAAATACATGGGTCAATATTATGGTCTGACCACATAACATAAGAAATTCTAAAAAGTTGTTAAATTGCTCCAAAATGTGCCAATGTTACTAAGAAGTAAAATACAGCACACTGGAAGCATAAAATGACCTTTTGCTTAATTATTTACACTTCTTTTAATATTAACGGTAACTCGCTGTTTCTCACAACTGTTAAACTTCGAACTTTAGTTTCTTCTCTTCTTTTTAAAGATTGGCACCTGAGCTAACAACTGTTGCCAATCTTTGTTTTTGTGCTTTATCTCCCCAAATCTCCCCCATACCTAGTTGTATATCCTAGTCCTAGGTCCTTCTAGTTGTGGCACGTGGGATGCCACCTCAACGTGGCCTGACGAGCAGTGCCATGTCTGCACACAGGATGTTAACCAGCAAAACCCTGGGCCACCACAGCGGAGCACGTGAACTTAACCACTAGGCCACGGGGCCAGCCCCGAACTTTAGTTTCTTTTACAGTGATTTTCACATATTCCAAACAAGAGGTTGAATCATTTTTTGGCAATCTTACCCACTAGCTTTATTTTAAGTTTTGTCTCTAGGGTTGTGATAATTGGTACCCAAAAAATGAAAATACTACAATACTCCATCTACCCTGTTCTTTCTAGTAACACAGTCTTTCATGTTACCTAACTTTCAAATGTTCTGGATTCAGCATTTATTATCTGAACTGGATGCTTTTGCTATTTAAATAACCAATTGATTTTCTATCATTGTGCAGGAACATTCTTATTGTGCAGATATAGCCTGTACGAATTTGAACCAAAATTATTGTTTGAAAGAAAGACAGCATTTGATTATTTTTCTACATTTATCTGAAATATGCAAAATTTATTCAACCATTCTCCTATTTTGGGACATATACATTTGTCCAATTTTTGACTGTTACACAATTTGCCACCATCACACTGAAAAGACTAGCAATTTGACAGAGTTAACATCCTTAATATATAAAGGGAGTTTCCAACTCAATAAGAAAAAATATTACCATACCAGTAGATAAATGTATAATGTAACACAAAGCAAAATAGACAAAAGTAACAGAAAAATATAGAATTTTTTAAATGCAAATAAAAAGGAAAGATAATTTCCCCTTTTAAATTGCAAATATTTTAAAATATGATTTTAAAGAGAGGAAGGTTGAGATCGTGTAGATAGAGCTCTAGATAAAGAGAGAGAGCTGGATAGAGTATAGTAGAGAGGTTAGGAGGATGGACTCCAGGCTGTCAGATCTGGATTTGATTCCTGATTGTGTGGACACTTCCCAGCCATTTGGCTTTAGGCATTATACTGATTTCCCCCAGCCTCAGTTTCCTCATCTGTAAAATGGGAATGATAATAGTACTTAACTTACAATGTTTTGTGAAGATTAAGTAAAATAATGCATGTAAAGGGCATAGCACTTTTTAACATATAAGAAGATTTCACTAAACTGGCAATTATAATACTTCTCAATACTGGCAAGTGTACATGGAAACAGGGATTAGAACAGGCTCCTGGTAGGGTGAATTGCTACAATTTTTCAGGAATGCAGTTTAGCTATGTGCATCAAAAGTCTTCCATACGTCCATACTCATTGAACCAATAATCCTATTTTTAAAAAATCAGACATGTGGTCAAGGATATAAATCACACTTATTCAGAACACACGTTTATATGATAATGACTAATGTTATAGCAGAGAGGCACATTGGTCTTATGTGATAGAAGTTTTAAAATTTGCAGAAGTAGGGATGTCAGTTTATGAAAAGTATATCATATGCCTTAAATTATGGGAAATACACTTTTGGGAAAAATTCAGATATTATTTGGAATTTTATTATTCCTGGTTCTCTTTTGTACTCTGCTTGTTTTTTCTAAACTTGGAGGCCGTGAAATTGAACATGTCTCACTTGTGAGGGTATATGAAATGAATGTATTGAGCTCACTTACTCCCTCCTTAAAGATAAGTCCTTTAAAAATCACTTTTTTCTCATATTTACCACTTTGAGGAGGTAGAAGAGAAAACGTTCAATTATTCTCGCTCTTGATTAACAAAAATTACAAATTTCGTTACAAAACTTTTTCTTTGCCTGTTTGGTATAGTATTCATAAAAATGAAATGTTTTTTTCAAATTTATTTTTTATCTGTTAGCTCAAAATGTGAAAATGGCTAAACACTTGCATGCAATTCAGGGGCTACTTCTCAGCTGGTGTACTTTTGCCTACTTGCTGCCTGCCAAATGCAAGATTCACTTGGGGGGGCAGCTCAGTGAGCTAAGCAGGCATCCTTCAATGAGCTGAAACTGAGATACCATGAGACACTGGGGCCTCTGACTCAGAAGACCCACCATACGTATTACGGGACATCTTTTGACCCTCTGGAGAAAGAAGACAACAGTGGTTTCACATATGAATCCAAAGAGAAAATCACAAAGACAGACACGAGATAGAAGGAGTTGGTTTGTAATCAAGGTGTTAGGCACATGGGGCCCTCTAGTACCCCCTTCCACCTTGAGAAGCAGTGAGAATTTACTTCTTTAACTATCAGTTGCTTCTGAAGAACACAAGGGGCCAGTTAGTTCTCTCTTTTAAAAAAAAGTATGATTTTATTAATTTTTTTAAAAGATTAATTGGTTTAATTCTACAACCTAATATCACCCGGAAATGGATAACTAGATCTCCGATTACCTCTTTGGAATCAAGAATTTCGTGTTCAGGAATAGCCACCATTGGATGACTCAGCTTCACAGAAAAGATGCCCAGGTTATGGTCAGGAGGAGAAGTGAGGAGAAATAAATGTTTAAATTTCATTTAAATAGACAGACAGTGACAATAAGAATATTATTGCTGATCACCATACATTCTACCAAGTGTAAACGTCAAGACTTGATTGCTATTAAAAACAAAGGAAGATACTCTTAACATCGAAAAACATTTTGGCAGATGGTGAACACTTTGAGCGTAAGACCATATCTTATTTATCTCTGTCCCACTTAGACTCTGACAGTGCTTGCCACATAGCATAGACAGTTATGAAATGTTTCTTGAGTGAATGGATTGTTAAAACACACTGATACCATAGAGAGGAAACGAAGTTATATTTATGTTTCAACTCTCCCAATAGGCCTCAAATTGAAAAGCTTCAAAGGAGAAGAGACAGATCATGCAGAGAGCCACAGTAGATGCAGAGGGATCTGTAGATAGTAAATGTTTACTTGGAATGTAAAGCATTGTGCATTACTGTAAACATTAATGATCTCACTACACAGGGACTTATAAACATTGCGGTCTTACCAGATGATGTTATTATAACGTAGTTTACAACACAGTGACACTAACAGAAGGCAGGCTGTTTTGCTTATCCAAGAATTTTTATTACTGCCTGGGTCTTCTGAGCACTACACACACACTTAAACCTGTTGAACTAGAAGAAAGTCAT
Organism: Equus caballus; assembly: GCF_041296265.1. NCBI lineage: Eukaryota > Metazoa > Chordata > Mammalia > Perissodactyla > Equidae > Equus > Equus caballus. The sequence goes on along the minus strand of NC_091703.1, from coordinate 55,175,794 downwards.
AGACATGCAAGAAAAAGAGACGGATAGACAGCATAAGGGACATACACACACACAAAGAAGGGAAGAGCAATCATTCGTAGTAAATCTGTTTACCCCTTATTTTTACCATCTCTACTCACACCAACTTTAGGGTAACCATGGTACCTGATTTGCCAGGAATATTCCTAATTCTGCTATTGATCTAGGCAAATCAGGGCTAGGGAAATGATTGGTTCCCTTTCACGCTCCAAGGGTCCTGATTTGGTCAATAAATCAATGCAACAGTGACTACCTTCTAATCCTGCAGGGCAATTCAGAGGATCCCAGAAATTCAGCCTTGGCCCTTGGAGGAGCCAACACTGGCTGCTGGGGAGGCCAAGGCGGTCCTGCCTCACATTTCCTCAGGCTTCCCTCTGTTCCAGCGGATTTTCAAGAATGGAGTCTGCTTTTATTTAAAGCCATAGCTTCACTGAATCCTGGCCATTACATTCTGTCCCCAAGTCTGAAATCTTCTGGGTATCATAACAGAAGAGACCATTGCTTAAAATAGAAGCATGATCTGGCCTGAGAGCCAACAGGAGATCTAAACGGCATTCCAGAAATCAGCTGAAAGCGCTTCCTTTCTCCTGTTCGTCAGGGTCTCCTGAGATGCTAAGTGTGGCTGAGAACTGGACCCTATGTACTGCATCAAATCTCAGACCCAAGTAATTGGTCTTGGAGACAGCAGAATCATTAGCATACCTAGGCTAAGAGGTGTGGTAATTACATGAATCATCAGAGTTTATACAATGTCAAATTTCCATTCTCCTAGTCTCCTAAAATAGAATAGAATAAATATCTTGAAATTTGAAAATGTTGGAACACACCTAATAAAATAACCAACTGACACTGGAAAAACAATTGAGTAATCATGGAATGTCTACTTTTACATTCCATTCTTTCTTTCCAATATAGGTATCTCTTCATTTAAATCCATTTTATTTTAATCTTGAATTCAAAAACTATGTATTAATTATCCTAGTCAACAAGAGAGAACAGAAAATGATGGATAATAATTCATTGGTAATCCCAAAATCATTTATATTTGGCTTTGGAATGCTTTCTCCTATTTATGATTTTTTGTCACAATAGATTTGCCTTTTTGTTATCTTCAAGCTGACCAAAAAAATAAAATAAAATACGATATTAATATCTTGTGAAGGTTAATGTATTTAGTCATAATAGTGTATTATGTGCTCACATGATAAATTTATTATACGTATTTGTTGTTTAGTTTTCACAACAACCTAGTGAGGAGAGCACTATTATCCTGTTTCACAGATGAGGAAACTAAAGCATGGAGAGGCAGAATAACTTAGTCAAGATCCAGAACTAGTAAGTGGCAGAGCCATGATTGGAATCCAGGGTGACAGTCTCCAAAGCCTGTGCTTTCAAAGCAAGTATGAAGTGGTAACATGCCCCTGGAACGTGCTCAAGAGAGGGGAGAGGGGGAGACAGGCCAAGGGAGTAGTGTGTGCCATTCTGCAAAAGGAAAAGCTCCATACTAGAGGCAAGAGTGTCCCATTCAGAGACCAGAAGCAGTTCAGGAGTTGCTGGTGCAGCTACGAATGGCCATGCAGGAGACAATACAGTGGTGCTTCTACGTCAGATGAGAAGTCTGGGCTTCATTCTCGAGGCAGTGAGAAGCCACGGAAGGATGCTAAACAAGAATGGGGCACGTGATCAGATTTTCATTTCAAAAAAGTCACTGTGGCTGATTCACAAAATATAGATGGAGGTGGGGGGGATTGGAAGATATTCAAGTAATCAGAGAGAGAGAGAATAAAGAAGAAGTTTTAAATTAAAGCACTGCCTCAGAGAACAGGATAGACTCAAGTTTTCCTGCGTGACTCTAGGTACCCCCTACTCTCTAGGATGAGTGAAGAAGCATCAAGCAGACATTTTATTGATTACAAAAGAAAATATGGGAAATGTTTGAGAGAAATAAAGTTGATATCTCTGCTGAATGCCAAGATTTTGTAATGCATAAGGGCTAGAGATGTTAAGTGGGGAGGACAGTAAAGCATGGGATGAAAATTCTCTCACAGTCAGAATGGAAAGAATAAAACTAAAACATTACCATAAATTCTACATAGATGAATGGCTTGCTCTTCAAAGAGTAGGTGACTACAGAGGGACAGAGAGAGTCCTCCAAGTCTGCTTACTTGGTGGTAAGTGTTCTGGAGAACAAATTACTATTTTGCCTCAAAAAAAAAGAACGAAAAGTTACTAATTTTATCATCAGAACATTATTCAACATAGAAGGATCAGTGAAATGAAATCTCAGATGAAATGAGACAAAACCTGCTTTTATGCTGGATGGAGACCAGGCCCAGATATTGTGGAACAGACTAATTAGACCTTTGCTCACTCACCACTGTGGGAGAATCAACAAGTGGTAGTGGAATAAAACGTTCAGCTGATTTTTATTACACTCTTGATCACAGCTGCCACCAAAATAATATAAAGCTTTGGAAAGTGTTTGTTACCAGTGTGGGGCTTTCTCATAAATGTCACCGCTTCTCCAGAGGTAACACAAACTTCTCTAACAAAGACAGATAAAATGCCCTCAATCCAACTGGAGAAATGAGAACCATATGACCAGAAAAAAAAGAAAACATGCAAAATGCGGTTAAATCACTTAAGTCTTTAATCTACCTGAGAAATGAATTCAAAGCTCTAGGTTTGTGAAACAGCTCTGCCTCCGACATGAAGTTGAAGTAGGTTTTCTTGTCTGCCAGAAATCGTGAAGCCGAGGAAGTGTTGCAAGAAGTGCTAACATTTGAAAATCACCGAGAGTGCTACACGTGCTTTGCAGAACTCACTGATTTGGGATTGCTTCTCTGCTGAAGCGCATCCTCTTGTAAAGCTTCTTTGTTGCATTTGTCTTCAGTAAACTGTGCCTTCTCCTTCTGTCTCCCCACCTAGATTTGTGAACTACTCAAGTGAGAGTGTAACCTTCTTAAGAACACCTCTCAAAAATAGATGTGACAAATTACTGTAGCGATAGCTACAGAAAATGCTGTGTTTCATAAGTGTTATGTCGTCATTATGAGATTGGAAGCCATTGGAAGTCATGTGGATTATATGTTATTCCTCTTTAGGTCTCCTGCACCTGGCACAGGGCTCACTCAGCACAAGGCAGACACTAAATGAGAAGTGAATGAATAAATTAATGAAAGAAGGAATGAATGAAAGGGTTAGAAAAAAGAGGATTTTCTGACTTGCAAACTTAAAGAAGTCTGTATTCATGAAGAATTAGGAAGTGTTTACTGCATTCCTGAAAGGCTCCTCATTTATATGAAACTTTGCAAACCAGACACCTTTGAACCAGAACTGTCACACACGTGTGTTCTGTTTGACCTTCATGATGCTTCTGCTTTAAGAAGAATTGAATTTAGGTGTCACAGTGTTTGAGTCCACAGATTGCTCTTGTAGGCTGATGTTTCTTTCTCTTGAACTGCTCAAAGGTCTTGCAACAGCAGGCCTGCAATCACCCTGATCTGCAGAGCGGCCTGCCCTTTTAGATGAACCCAATGATCTCCATGTCAACACAGCCCCCGTCACTCCTACCAAGAGGAGACCACGGGTCAGAGGTCACCTATTATCATGCTTATATATCTGGCTTACTTCATTCATTTAGGGGATCTGCTTGGCCAAACAAAACATTTGAGTTTTTAATCCCTGATTTCCAGCATATCCCAGTGCCCAGGAAGCACCTGGGGTAAATTTTGGACTCTGACACAGTAGGTCCAGAGAGGGGCCTGAGAGTCTGCATTTCTAAGGGGATCTCAGCAGAGGCCAAGGCTACTACAGGTTGAGTAGTGAGGCCATAGCCAACGTTTTTATGAACTGATGGAATTGTTTTTCAAATATTTATCTATTCACAACTGAAATGAACTATAATCAAAATGTCTTAATAAAACAAGTCATACTCCAGTTGTATAATTAAATAATTTATCACAGATCTTTTTTATTAAGTACCTGCTAGTATGTCAGGCACTTTGCTAAATGTTAGAGAGATAATAGCAAACAGGCAGACATTGTCCCTGCCCTTGGAGACCACCATGCAGTGGGAGAGACAGACATTAATCACATAATCAGGAATATAGAGAAACAAACACAAAATAATGTGTTCTGAAGGCAAAGTTCAGAGGGCTGTCAGGATTCATAACAGACAAATCTGACCTAGTCTAGAAGGATGAAGAAATCTCTTCCCAAGAGGCTGAAATCTAAAGGATACGCCTCCTGATATTGATAAGGGTTATGGAGAGTGCATATGGGGTCAGTAACTGAAAAGAAATTACTCAGTTAGGCTGAGTCGAAGAAGGGAGAAAATTCAGAGTGGACGGGCAAAATGAATGAGAATGTCAGGAACTGAGGCTAGAGAATTACTGCGCAGGCCTTTTGCGTGCATCAACTCCACTTTGGAAGCAAAGGAGTAAGCCCTCGAAAATGCTTATTAAATGAATAAAGGCTGTTAACTGAGTTTGTCTCATTTCCCCCAAAGTCTGCAAGCTGTGGGAGAATAGGGCCCATCACATCCTAGCAACTGTGCACCAAACACTAGTTAACTGGTGATATTGCTCAAGATCCTATGCCTTGGAACACAACACGGGCAATGCTGAGTCTTTCTTTAACGAGAGCGGATCATGGCAGGAGCTATGAGGAAAAAGCTGCGTTCAGTGACAGTCAGAAACACGCTCCTCCTATTCATATGTCTTAAAGATTTCATCTGCATTAGCCTGAAATACTTTTAAAAATTACAGAACATCAGTGGCTTAACCATTTATTTTTTAAATTTAAAGGTGCGACCTCTATTTTTGGTGATGCCCAAAGGTTTACAAATTTGTCTATACCACTAACTCCCTGCATGACCTGGGGGAAGTCCCTTTGTCTCTGGGCCTCCATTTCCTCATCTTTAAAATCTGGGCCCTAGCCAGATGAGTTCCAGTTCCTCTTCCACTTGGATAATTCAATGAGTCTGCGATACATACGCAAAAATCTGTTGCTTGATAAATGATGCCATCCAGAAAAAAAAAGTCCTTTCTTTCTGGAATCTCCACCACTGAGCCACAGCTGAGGTAGTAGTTATGCCTGTCGCTGGCAATGGTACAAATGAACTCCATACAATCTTACCTGGGATCCTTAATACGAGTTCTCAGCTGTGCCACTTGCTCTTTGCATGAACTTTTATAAACACTACTAAGTTCCACAACATTCCTTTGTGTATTCCCTGAGTATTATCATATGTTCAGCTGGAATTTACATGCTAATTGGTTTATGAACCCACAGAAAACTCACTGTTAAGTGCTGGTCACTAATATCTTTATACTGGTGTCTAAGTACCAGGAAGCCTAACACCAGTAAGAAAACAGGAATTTTTAGCTCTGATCCCTGTAACAAGTCTTTTGCAATGTAGCTGAAAATTCCCAAATTACCCTATTTTTATTTTGGCCTTTCCTCTTCCATCTCAGGAGGCACAGACCTGGGAATTCGAATGCTCTCCTCCAAAGACCGCTTTCTAAAAGACAACACAAGGGAATTTTTTTCCATCCACTATATGTTCAGCCTGTTTTGAAAACAAATACCACATCCCTGTGTTCACCCACATTTTTCATCTAGAGTTGCTTCTTTCTCAACTAGAAAACCACTTCCCTAGGGGGATTAACTACACCATTCATTTTTTTCACTGCACAGCTCCCAGGTTTAATGAAAATGGAGCCAAATCTATATTCCACACCATTCTAGGACTCAAAATAAATTCTGGAAACGGAAATTGGAATTGACAAGGAAGCTATTTGTTGTTCTCTTTCTTACCTCTATCCTTCAAGGGCACAATTAGTTGCTTAGTACTACAGGCGAAACATCATTTTCAATTGTTTTCAATATCATACTAACTCTAGCACAATCATAAACCAAATGTCTCTTTCTTCACAAAAGATAATGTTGGTGGAATTTTTTTTCTCCCCCATTCTTTCTCCTTTATAGAATATAAGGGGTATTAGCCATTTTATCTTAATGTAACATATAATAGAAAATAAAGAGCTCTGTATTAAGACTCTCAACCTCATAAATATTTTTTGACTCCTGCCCCTCCTTAGTCCCATCCCAGTTGTTCCTAATTTGCAACCAGTTATCCCAACTTCAAGAAACCTATCCCAGAACTCAGGACTGTGTCAACAGATGTCAACTGATGTACCAGAAAAATGTGGAAAAGTGTTTCTTACAAGGAACAGGCATGATTGTGATGGGGTCAATCTGTGTGTCTCCCCCCGTACTCCAGGGACCCCTTACCAGATCCCACTCTACTCTCTCCTAACACTACACCCCAAGCAGCATCTTTGAGGATGTGAGGAGAGGAAGTTGAAGAGGAAGAGGATGTGTGAATGGTTGGTAGGCAGATGAGCTGAGGACCGTATGTCTACAGGTAACTGGAGGGCTGCCTCCTGTATGGTGCCTGCCATCCCACCTCCCTGGAGTTGGACCCTATTCCTCCAACTCCACATCTTCCTATGCATTGTTTCAAACTATATTCAGGAATGATGTAAGTGCTTCCTGACACTCTTACCACGTCTGTTACACACATTTAAACTTTCAGTACACCCACTACTCCCTGCCCCACCCCTCCAACAATGTCGTCCTGCCAGGCACTGCAACTTGGTCTTAGATTGCAGCAATTCCTGGGGGATTCTGACAGCCTTGCTTTCTTGAGTCTTGTCACAGTCTAAGATCTCCCCTCTGGAGAATCTGTCTTCTTTTACTCCCTGCTATGTTCCTGCTAGAACCACATGCTAGCAGCCATGGTAGTACTTTATTCAAACTTCAAACCATAAAATAGGTAAGGTATTTACTGATTCCTAAGAAGCCCATGGAAAACTCTATGTTTAGTTATAGTAGTAGATTTCAGCCATTCCAAAGAGTGAGATCTTTTGAAAATTAAGATAAAATACTACCATCTTTGTCTAAGATTTTTATCACCTACAATTTGATAAACTGTTAAAATGTCATTCAAATGTGAAGGCATGAAATATACTCTCAGGTATACAAGGCCTCAGAATATTTGCCAAATAAAGACCCACCTTTAAAAAAACTTTCTTGGATCAAGGACTCAAATAAGAAGAGAAATAAATACAGGAGGATGAGCAAGAAATATAGGAAGGAAGGGTATTAAAAACACCCTGCGTAAGAATGTCTTTGCCAAAAAAAAAGAGAGAGAAGCCATGACAGACCATGGAAAAGAAAGAGAGAAATTATAACCATAACATGCCAGAAATAAAAATCTAGAATTTGATGATATCAACATGTTGGGTGGTAATGGAAGGGGCCAAATGGACTTGTCTTACTCAGAGAAGATGTAAACATTGATAGGAGTATATAAACATGAATGTGAGCCCTAAGTTAAGGTCAATCATAACAACAGAAAGAATTTTAAACTAGTAAATTAAAATGAGGTCTCTTGGATGGAAAACTGGAAAGAAGAGAGAAGAAATTACAGTGTTGGAAAATGTAAAATAACATGGCAGAATTAAGGTGATGTAATGAGATACTCTCATACATTGAGAAGTCTCTCAAGATTAAAAAAATCCAGATCAAAGAATATATGGTCAACAAGAGACACACACACACACACGAGAAGACATGTAAAAGTTGAAAATAAAAGGAGCAAAAGATTTTATATGTCTAATACAAACCAACAGTAAAACTGGAATATCAATCATTATTTTAAAACGAAATTTAAGAAAAATGTATAAAGCACAAAAATAGACATTATATACTGGTAAAACAAAAATCAATGAACACGAAGATAAGACCATCATAATCATTTATTCCTAATGATACAGTCTCAAAGTACTAGGATTTTCCAGTGGTTGACCTCTAATACTTTGAGAGTAAGGAGTAGCCTTATATTTCATTCAAATGCCTCAATAGAGCTAAGAGCAAATGCCCAATGAGAGCTAAATAGATATTTTTAAACAAACCTGAGGAAGGGTCTAAGCCCACAGTCAAATCTTTCTTCCGTAAAAGATTTCTATTTGAGTCACAGAACTTATGAACATACGGCTGATTGAGGGCAAATGGGTATCATTATTTGATGGCTGTAAATGAAGTATCTGCCCTGTATTCAATCAGTTACACAGGGGTAAACAACAAATTTAGCAATCTGAAAGAATTTTATGTTCATATTTTAATGAAAGGAGTAAAACAGTGGTCACATTAGGCAAGATGAAGCAATATAGGAAAATTTTGCCCTGAAGTTTCAACATAAGAGACTTCTTGACTATGTAAATATCACATGGTACATATGGCTTTTGTTGCACAGAGTGAGTAAAATGTTAACTAAATTAAAGCAATGAACAAACAATTAGGTTGAACTCTGTGAAAGCGATAATTTTGTAGGTCCAGAAACATTGAATAATGGCAATTTCATGTGGATCAACCTCAGATAAAAGACATTTTCAAAAAAGCAATGGCATTCAAAGAATGTTAGACAAGCAACTGTGACCAAAGCAAATATATATAGATATATATTTTAAAGACTCCATTTGCAAAGATAAATGCCTCCACCAGGGTTTTCTTATATTTCAGGGCCCACAGGTCCCTCCTTCTACAGACCATTGCCAGCAGCTGAGAAAAGCATCCTAATGCTGAGTTACTTGACCCTGTCCCCACACCATAGCCCACAGCCAGTGACAGACTGATAAGAGATATCCAACTGTCAGCTCCTTTGCCTCAAGGATGGATAATTTATGCTCCAGAGCCCTCTCCCTCTGAATTAGGCCAAGGCTGGCCCTTACCTGAGATCACATAGGCTCCACTCTTTGCCCTCCCCAATTTGGATTCCCTCCCTCCCTCACAGGATGTTTTTCTGAAGAGCATTCCCTCAATAAAGCACAAACATCTGAACCCTTGTCTCAGGCTCTGCTTCTAAGGAACCTGATCTAAGATATCATGCAATGAGGAAGGGGCAGCTGGCAGCTGAGTGCTGTGAAATACAAGGAGCTCATTTTTCTTTAGTGCCTCCATCTGAACAAGGTGCAAACTGATGGCAGTTTATTTTTCTATGCCTAGAGAACACAAGCACAGTCAATAAATTCTAAGGGGCCAGTGTGTTATTTTATAAGAGTTTTAAAAATCATCTTTCTCCAAGTATACTTTTCCTCACTAAAAATGCCATCCAGCCTGCCTCCTCCTGCATATCTCTTTCAAATTAGCAAATTCTTAATTTTTAAAATGACTTTATTAAAAGTGTTCCAAGGAGAAATTTCAGCTAGATGACAACACATGAGCTCAGGGACAGATAATAGAAAAAACGGATTGTTCTCAGTTTCCTGGAAGAAATTTAAAAGTCAACTGTTTTGTGATTAAATTAAGTGCATTTTAAGAATGATGACTGCCAATTAGATAAACTGAAATGCCTGGTTTCAAATGCCAGCATGTCATTAAGGCATCTACTGTGTCGAAATGTTCTTTTTGCCCCCTAGTGGAGAACCCAACTAAAGATGATTGATATTTCATTTTTCAGAAGTGCTTCTCTTAAAATACCAGCTCACTGGCATTCATTTTTTTAATTTTAAAAGTCGAATTAATTTGCATTTATCTATTTTGAACAGAATGTTCTCTATGAACATATTATACAAATTTATCCATTTTGAAAACGCTTCGACATAAGCAAACAGCACTCATGTTTTGGTTTCCTCAAAAATCTCAAAACATTAAAAACCAACTTTGAGTTTATAAAGCTTTTTCTCTATTCCACCCACCTCAAAGGTTTTCTCTTCTACAGCAACTTAATAGTGATCTAATTCCCATGAATTCCAAAAGATGTCAGAAAAGTTTTAGCATGGAGAGCAAGGCAGTTTATCTCTGTGATGATAGAAAATAAATTACCTTGGCTTATTCACGCGGAAGGAGTTCTAATCATGTAGACAGAACACAAACAGACATTATCAATGAGGAGGATTACAGGAAGTTTCGCCTCCAAAATTCAAGATGACTTTTTTCAGTAAGTGTGGCTGCCTCAGTGATGTTTGGCAGAGTATTGAATGCGTAGTGGTTGTCTTAGCCACTAACCTTCGGACCCGTGGCTACCAAAAGAAGACTGAGCCAGAAAATGAAATGTGAAAAGCATTGTGGGGTTCGTGATAAACCCAGGCTCTGCCAATACCTCATGCTGCGCCCTTGACTGTGTCACTTGGCATCTGTAGCCTCCAGTTTCTTCATCTGTAGATTGAAGGAAGTCGGCCTCGGTGGTTAGTTCCAGTCCTGAGGTATGTGGTGCCATCCTTTGAGCAGATGGAAGCCTATGATTCCAGGGGTGGTGTTGGAGAAGGTGGTGATGCTGTTTCACTGACAGATTTTTTTTTGGTAGTGGCAAGTCTATTAAAAATTAATCAATTACTAGCTTTTAAGCTAGTTCTGTGGAATCTTGCACAAATTTGCCTCAGTTTCTTGATATGTAAAATAAAGGGGATAAAATCTACTTTATGATTGCTTTGAAATTTAAATAGAACACTGTCTGTAAGGTAAGTGACATCTTGTCTGCTTTTTCTACATATTAATTTCTCTCAGAAAATTTCAGTGACCCCTCAACTCACCCCCTGCCTTCTTCTCACAAACTCAGAAAACCCAATACACCCAGGGATGCAGAAGCTGTCTGGCAGTCTTACTTCTTGCTAATTTCATACTATAGTTCCTAATTTTGGTTGCTTCTTCAATCCCCTGGCCTTGCTTTCATTTTCTCCAGCTTGCCGCCTTCGTTTTCTTTCCTGCCTTGAAAACTTCCCCAGCATTGTTCCCTCTAACTGGAATGCCCAGCGTGACCCCAACCTTTGTTTCTTTCCAGATTTCAGATGAGACATCATTTCCTCATTAAGTCTTTACTTATTCATCAGACAAATCAGGACCTCTATTATATGCACTCATAACTACTTGACTGTCATCTGTGTGGCAGTTGTGACAACTGTCATTAAGCAATACATTTTTTTGCTTATTTGTTTAATTTCTGTCTTTCCCAAATAGAGAATCAGTACCTGGCCAAGGCCCCTCGTGTTTCTGTCTACTCATTTTCCAGTGCATGGCCAGCTTTACAAATAAGGCATAGTCAATAAATATTTGTGAAATGAATAAAGAATTGTGCTTTGTCAACTTCCAGACTCCAGGATTCCTAGACTTCATGTTCGAATAAAAAAGTAGCAGAGTCTATGCTCTTTGTTATTGTTAGGGAATGAGGCTATTAGTTAGACAAGGTTTTTGTAACCTTGGACCAAATCACTTGACTTAGTTCTCATTTTCTCCTTTTGAAGTTATGTACAACTGTAAACTGCTTATCTCAAAGGGCTGTTGCTTTATTCTTGAAATATATTTATAACAGATTTTCTATATCTTTAGATCTAAATATTTACAGCTTACATTAGAGAAACAAATTTTTATTTCAAAGCCCCCTCAGCCTCTGAACCAGTAGGTGAAGATTTGAATTGCTTTAGATTTTCGCTTCTCCAGCTAAGTCACAATCTGTTTTAACCTCTGTTGACTGATCTCTGTTAAAACATCAGAAGAAACCTCAGAAAAGAAATCTCCTTCCAGAAGAGCTACTAAAAAATTTAACCCATGTTGGAAAAACGCCTATAACATTAATATTTAAATTCATTTATTGGATTTCTGTAGAGTCACGGAGTCAGTCCTCTGAGTAGCTATGCAATGATAATGTCAGTTGAGATACTCTCAATTATGGTAAAAATATAAACTTTAAAATGGATTAAATTTGAAAATAAACAAGTAGGAGAAAAAAAAGAAAGTGAACAAGAAACGTCAACAATTATAGGGTGAAATATCCAAAATGTTTAAAGAAAGGATGCTCATGACCTAGGAAGCAGGCTAAAGCCAGTTGACGGCAAGACCTGTCCCTCCTACTCATCCTGGATGTAAAAGTTTCCTTCTTTTCTTCTGTTTTCCTGCCTCATTCACACAGCACCATTCTACCCTGAAATCTCATCAGTGCTACCAAAATCGGTGTGCCAACCCCCTAACACTCTATGATATGAAAACAAAGACAATAGGGCCCAACGAGATGACTGTCTATTGCAACTGTTGTTGATTGTTCCCTCCTATTCCCTAAACTGTGTATTTCTCCTTCATAATAGATTTTGCTGCATAGGTTACCTCGCTATTCTGATAGATGACTCACCCTTGGCTTCTTATAAGTGGAGTGATTTTTTTTACATAGAAAAGACAAATAATGGATGGAATTGGACTGAAAACATCTCCATTTCGTTCACTGTTCTCTTACTTTTTCATCATAGACAAGTTATATTCCCTCTTTATTCTTAATATACAATCTCAAGAGCAGCTACTTGGAAAAGAAGCTAATAAAAACTGATCAGTAAATATTCTGCAGACATACCATAAAGATAAGATACATTTCAAGTAAAATGCTTCATCTTTCTTAGCAAAAACATAATTCTAATATAATAGATTGCTATATTTAAAAAAATTTTTTATGGTAAAGGCACTTTAATCTCTTAAAAAGTAAATCATAAGAAAGTACATGACAGCAGCCATGGTATTTTTTTTAAAAGAAACGACTTTTAATAATTGGAGTAGTACACTGGAAAAAAATATGTAACTTCTGATTCAATAAGTCCATGAATACTGTATGCATACACACTCAGCTCAACTGTAAATGTTACAAGCACATGGGGACAATTTCAATTAAGAACTCAATCTAACATTTTATAACTTACTCGAATAAAAAAAATCTTATGACCTAAGGTAATATATATACTATTTCAGAGCTGTGTTTCCTTTTACTTTTTTTACTTTTGTGACAAAAAAAAAAATCAATCGTAATCAAGCACTTATAAATATGTCAGTATAAACAGTTTTACTTTGTAAAGTTATTTTTCATAACGAATTTCATTTTTCTTGCTAAACCATTAGAGAATTTAAAAAGCAAAAAAGGAAAATTTTGCTATCATAGAGGAAGCACAGAATTTTTGATGAGGTAAACTCTAAGATCACTCAATTCAGTGGAAGATCTGAGATGAGAAGTTTTAAGTGCGTCTCAGGAATTTACACTTTTCTAATGCTCCCCACAGAATTCTGATGCAACCAGCCCGGTTTCGATCCTAGAGTAAGTTTTGGAACCAAACCCAATACGCTACTATTATAGATGAGAAAAAAGAAGCCCACAGGACAAGAATGAAGTATGTGACACAGGAGCATTTATGTAAATTAAATTAGCTGCACACAAAATAATAATGCAACTTTTGAGAGAAAATATACAAAAAATACTTTAGTAGAGTTGACTATGAAGAGAAAGGAAAGCAGAGTGAGAGAGCAGAATTAAAGAGAATACATACGTGAATAAATTTGAAAGCAATAAAAGAATGAATAGGTAGTAATAAAGGAAAAGGGCATTTTAGATGAGAGTAATGTCCTTTTAATAATGTTAATGGATCTTTTCTTCACTCCAATACCAAAATTCTCCAAATAATAGCTAGCATGCTGAAAAATGTATAAAACTGCGTACTTAGATTGGAACGTGAAAGTTTTACATGTATGTGTCACTTGATCTTGGTAACAATCCTATGACAGAGATTCTATTTTTATTGCTATTCTACCGGCAAGGGAGCTAAAGCAAGATTTTGAATTACTTTTCCAAATATAGGCATAAAACCATTTATTCAACAAAGTTAATTCAGCAACTGGTATCTTAATTTAAGCACAGTCTGCAGAGAAACTTCAAGTGCATTTCACTACAGGTAGAGTATGTATAGGTACACCCACCGATCAAACCAAAATACTTCTGATGATGAGAAGGGGCAGTAAAAATGACTGAAATCATATAATTATAAAAATATTTATTGGGGTCAGCCTGGTGGCATAGTCGTTAAGTTTGTGCACTCCATTTGGGCAGCCCAGGGTTCACAGATTTAGATCCTGGGCACCGACCTACACACTGCTAATCAAGCCATGCTGTAGCAGCATCCCACATACAAAATGGAGGAAGACTGGCACAGACGTTAGCTCAGGGATAATCTTCCTCAAGCAAAAAAGAGGAAGGTTGGCAATGGATGTTCGTGGGGGGCCAATCTTCCTCACCAAAAAAATAAACAAATAAATAAAATTATTTATTGACTGAAATGGTTTATGCTGGTAGACTTGTAAAATATTTCTTTTCAAAAAGCTATTTTTGAAAGCAAAATTCTTTCAAAAAAATTAAAAAACGCATATTGGTAGACTTTGTAAAAAAACGTCAAGGACAGATCAAGACACATGGTCACCCTAGATAGGAATACAATCCACGGATGTGAATCCCGCAGATATGGAGGGCCGACAGTGTTCATTGCTCTGTACCGTTTAATGAAGGGACTTGAGCATCCATAGATTTTGGTGTCCGCAGGGAGGTTCCTGGAACCAATTCCCCATGGATACCAAGGGAAGACTACTCTCGTTTTCCTCTCTCTGTGAGAGACTCTAAAGTCTTGCCCTGACCTCCAGCAATGACAGCAGCCTGGGGTCAGCAAGGGGGAGTGGGAGTAATCAGGGCTGGGAGGGCTTCCCCGCTGGAAGAATAGAGGTGCGCGATGAATAACACTCTCTCCTGCTCGGGGAAGTGGAAGCGATTTTTCAAGCGACTGTTCCAGAGATAAGCAGTGAAATAGTCAAACTGAAAGCACCAGAGAAAAGCTGGAACCAGCCCTTGCATTGAAATACACAATAGAATTTAATAGCAGCAGAACCAGTGGGAGGACATATGGATAAAGAAACCGGCCATACTTATCTCTTTCATGAGACAGAAGCAAACTAGAAATAAAATAAAATGGTAAATGGCCACAAAAATAGCACAAGGATAATGCATTTTTAGAAAACCGAAAGTAAAATAAAATGACTGCACAGTCACAAACTAGGCCCCCAAATAATATAATTTTTGAAAACTGAAAGAGAAAATATCCTGAGAACAGCTGTGAATTTTCTCCTGGGACTTCAAAGCTGTCTCTCTGTCTACGTAGATCCTATTCCTACTTGTAAAACTTCTCAAGTTTTCATTGTAAATCTAGCCTTCCCCAGCGGGAAATCCCAGCCTTTCTCCAGCCAGCGAATCAGAAAAGTCATCCGGCCGCAGAAGGCTTCGCTCTGGCTCCTCCCACTTCTGTTCATAGGCTGGCTGTGTGTTTTCTTGCTTGTTGCTGGTGCAAATTGGCAGAGTAGAGGCTCAGAGGAAACAATGATAAGAGAGAACTTCCTGTCTACAGGGCCTATGGTTGTGCTGAACCGAAGGGAGAAAATGTAGTTGGGATAAGAAAAGAGGAAAAGTGCATAAAACTGAGTTAAGTTGGAATGTGAAAGGAAGCCAGAAGAATTGGAATTTAGGGGTGGCTTAAAACAACACCTGTGCCTCAGAGATTATGAGTAGAAGATGGAAGAAATGAAGCAGAAGATGGAGAAAAGAATAAAAGTTATGGAGAGCAATAAACTTTCTACTTATACACATCATATGCGCATTAACTCTCTTACCTGAGGGCCAAGAAAATAGCTGAGACTCCCACAGCAAGTATTAGTGTTGCCTGGGAAGATTAATCTTTCTAAATGAACTGAATTCTCAAACGTAGAAAGCAGACTCCACTAGGCCTTGACCTAGTCATAAACAGATGTGTTGTGTGTGGTACTTTATTAGCTCTGAAGATAAAAATGTTTTAATGCATAGCAAAATGCAGGAAAGATTGGCAAAATGACTCTGTGATGAGACACAGTTTTAAGATAGTAACCCCCATACACTCAGACACATAATTCTCCTGTACGCTTTATTTTTTTCAGCAGTTATACGTAACCCAATGCATAATATATCAAAAATAAGGAAAATTCTCTTGAGTTTTGATAGCCAAAGTTTTGATTTGCAGGATCCTGGACTTCACATTTAGATCATAAACATAAGATCTGTGAATATATATAATATAAATCATTGACCCACTTATGTCACCTCAGGCCTTGACATTTTAGTAGCAGCCTCTGAACTTCAAAATGCTTGTCCCTGCTTCTCTTTGCCTGATAGCCCTTTCTGAGGATTTATGCTCCTCTCCCCGAGTTCAACCCTCAAATAGCCACTAGCAGGGTTCCCCTCCTGCCACCTCATGTTGCCTCACTCAGAGCTGTACATTCTACACTGGCCCCCAGAATTCCCCAGTAAGCTCAACTCCAGGGACCCCCAGCGATAACTTGCTTGATGAGGAACCCTTTATTAGCTGTCTTCTCCTCCTTGTCTCAGCTCCCCACTCCCTTAACTGGTGTTTCCTCAAACCACCTCCCAAATTAACTATTCATATATTCTTCCCAGAGAAATTCAAACAAAGGTACAATTGATTCTCATTATTCATAGGAATTATGATCTGTAAAGTCACTGCAAACATGGAAGTGCAAATGCTGAACCACTGCTCCAAGATGAAATATAAGATTATGTTCCTGTGAGTCTGATTACGTTTTCATCAACCAATCATGCATAACCCTGTTTGATGTGTGTTTCTCTTTAAAGACACCTTGTTTAGTATATATTATTCATTTGTTGACATTGAACTCACAGCCACAGCACTATAACTTGAGTCTAAAGGAAGCTTACCTGACACGCATCTTTTCTCTGTAAGGTGCATCACAGCCTGTTTGCATGAAGAACCCTAGACAGCACTTCAGCATTATGCTTAGGGGCCATTTTAAAGAATGAGATCACCGATGAAAAGCACAAAAATTCAAAACACGTGGTACCAGACAGACAGTGAAAAGAACAACTGCTTACAGCATGAGAGCTGAAACAAGAAAGCAGAATGTCCCCTTGCTCACCTCAGCTGGGAACATGTGCACAGGTCAATCAAATTTTTCACTGTTCTTCACATGTCCACAAATGACCACAAAAGTGAAGTGAGTATTGATTTGGGGGTTACAAATAAATTTTAGTGAATAGCCAAATTCACAAGTATGGACTCTTGTGCAGTTTCCTATGGCAAAGACGGCGGGAACAGAAGAGTAGAGAAGGACACGTAGGGTATCTAAGCTGATGGTCCTGAGACAGCCTCACAATTTACCTGCTCCCACTATGCAGGTAACAATGCTTTCCCTTGCATGCTATAAAGACTCAGAAGTAGCTGACCGAGAGCCTGTGAGAGCATGCCGTGCAGGTGAAGAAAGAAGGATGCAGCAATGTATTACATGATTGATGGTCATACACCAGACAGGACTGAGGACACCCCAGGGGATACCAGAGTCCACCGATAGCAGAGGAAGATCAGATGCCTCCTGCCTCCACATCCCCACCCCACCTGTGCTCCCATGCCCAGGCGCTCCATTAGCTCGCTGGAAATTGGATGCAGCCCTCAAAAAAAGGAGATCCTCAATTGACTGAAAGTGTACTGAATTTACTAATAAGTCCATCAATTGACTCAGATTGAGTTTCTGCTTAAAAAGAAATAATCTGAAATATTCAAGCATCTTGGGCTACTAGTTAATAAGTGGGTCATTTTAGGATCTGTTCATCATTAACAGATTTATCGCTATACCTATAATGTGAAAAATAGCATATTAAGCATGTCATGCCCTAGATGGACACTAAGACAATCACAACAAATAAATACAAGATAACTTAGAATATGCTTGAGATACCTTGGCACAGGCAAGGATTACAGAAATTGATAGGAGAAAAATATCACTTTGAATGTCAATGCACGGGGGGACTTCACAGAGGAGGAGGGATAATTTGACTGGGTCATAAAGTACAAGAATGGTTTGCATAAGTAAAGCAAGAAGCAGGAAGGGATTCTTTGTGGGGAGAATTCATGAGCAAGTTGAACCGCAAGAAATTCCCAAGGCATGCCTGGAGGAAAATAAGTAGATTGGTTTAAATCAAGCAGCATAAATAACAGAGTTGCGAGAGACAGGCATACCAAAAGAGGAACCCATTCAACTTGGTGAATGACTAGCTATGAGGACAAAGCAGAAAAAGCATAGTAGATGAAACAAATGTTGAGTTTGGGGACTGAGAATTGTGATATTAATGACAGAAGTAGGGAATCCAGAACAGAACTAGTTTGAGGTGAAATGAATGATGAGTTTGAGATGACAACATGACATCCTAGGGGAATTAACAAGCAAGCAGCTGAAGGTATAAAACTGCATCTCAGAGGAGAAGCAGAATTGGAAATGTGGATTTGAGAATTCTAAGTACTAAGATAGCCACTGAAGCCTGTGCGTGGGTGAATATCTGAAGGGAGGCAACTAGAGAGAAGAGAAAGAGGAGGAAGAAGTGTCCACAAAGAAGGAGCAGTCAGAGAGCTGGAATTTACATATTATCCCAAGAGCAGAGTGAGGAGAAAGATTCAACAGTGAATGATCAACTGTGTCAATTGCTATAAGGGATAAAAGAGATAGAGGACTGAGGAAATTCAGCTGAGTTTGCGGACAGGCAGTTTACCCTTGAGAGAGAAATTCAAGTAGGGTGGTTGAGGTGAAAGACAGAACGCTTTCAAGAGTGGGTTAAAATCTGCGACAACATGGATGGAACTTGAGGGTATTACGCTAAGAGAAATAAGTCAGATGTATGATTTCATTCATATGTGGAAGACAAACACATGTATAAGGAGAACAGATTGGTGGTTACTAAAGGGGAAGCGCAGATGGGAGGAGGCCAAAAGAGAGAAAGGAGCACATATGTACAGTGACAGATGGAAACTAGACTTTTTGTGGTGAACACAATGTGGTCTATACAGAAGCTGAAATATAATGATGTACACCTGAAATTTACACAATGTTATAAACCAATGTGACCACAATAAAATAATATTTTTTAAAAAGAATGTGTTAAAGAGTGAGTCTATAGAGGGGGAATGGAGATAATGGCTATTGATCACTCTGAGAGAAAGAAAGTCTTGAAATTACTGGGTTTGGAGCATCATCAAGAAAAAGGATGGTGAGGGGCCGGCCCAATGGTGCAGTGGTTAAGTTCACATGTTCCGCTTCTTGGAGGCCCGGGGTTCACCGGTTCGGATCCCAGGTGCGGACATGGCACTGCTTGGCAAAAGCTGTGCTGTGGTAGGCATCCTACATATAAAGTTGAGGAAGATGGGCATGGATGTTAGCTCAGGGACAGTCTTCCTCAGCAAAAAGAGGAAGATTGGCAGTAGTTAGCTCAGGGCTAATCTTCCTAAGAAAAAAGAAAATTAAAAAAAAGAAAAGAAAAAGATGGGAAATTTAAGAGAGTGACAACGATGATATTCCAGGAAGCCTAATTAATAATAAGATCTAACTCTCACATGGTTCTTGTTATGTTCCAGGCACTGTTCTAAGTACTTCATGCATATTAGTACATCTTCATCTCATAATACATACTCTACTAAGGGGGGTACTCTCATCATCCTCATCTTACAGATGACTAAATGGGAGCACACAGAGACTAAATGACTTACCCAATATCAGCATCTGGAAGGAGAGGGGTCAAGAAATGAACCCGGACAGACTGACTAGAGACATCATACTCTTACCCACTAGGCTATATTATTTTCAAGGATTAAAGAAGGAAGTAATAGTAATGACTCCATTCATGAGACTAGGGGAAAAAGAGGAAATACTGGTTTATTCAAATATGAAAAAGAAAGTACCTGAGCATCATCATAGATGATATGACATCAGATGATAGAGCTCTATCTTGAAAGTAAGAGAAGGGGGTGGGGAGTGGGTAAGGATGTGGAGACACATGGAGTCTAATGAAGATTTAGAAGAGAGGAACACATACTACAAGATTCATCATGAGATAAAACCTGTTAACTACTTGCTTTCGCCCCAGTTGATGCCCTCGTCAAAGATAAAGTCAAGTTCACTGTGGCTCTCCAGGGGGAAGGGTGGAAAGATTTGAGTTGGGAGATGAGCCTAAAAGGTAAAGCTCTAAAGTTAAGCCTAGGAATGACGTCAGAGCATTGGAGAGAAGTTAATTTGGGTAGCAGATTATGTTTTACAATTCCAAGCAAGAAGCTATTTTAAGTAAAAAAGACAAGTGTTGATAACTTAGTATGCTATTGGCCCAATATTTACAACACAAGGTGTGTAAACATGGATATCAAATTGGGTAATCCGTATATTGTAATAGGAACAATTGAAGTACAGGACTAAGCAACTGAATCTTCCATCAAGAAATACTGTCTTACTACATTATTATTATTATTTCAGATGTGAATGTTTCTTTGTTCAATATCAATGGGTTTTGGATTCTGAAAGACAAGATCTATTATGAAGATTGTGTAGACTGAAAATAGTTTTCCGGGCTCAAGTGGCTTTTATACATTGTTCTTCACAGCCTGACCAAGCACAGGCTAAAATAGGGGTGAGCTGCTGACTCTGTCCTTGCTGAATGGTTCCAGAAAACACCACCAAAATATCAAAAGAATGAGCTTTTTAATGCAATTGATATCTATAAAATACAATTATAACCCTATCATAGACGACAACTTATAGGAAAATGGTCAGGTTTTTATCAGAATTGCTAACTCCATTTAATAGCTAAATGAATTTCATCAATGTTGGCAAGCATTTTCCCTGAAACAGTTTCCCTGAATTACTTCCGTTTTCTAGACGAAAAGTAAGAAACAAACGAAGGTCATGAAAAATGTCATCCTAATGCCCAAAAACATTTTGCTTGCAGAAAATGAATATTTTAAAAGTTTAACTGAAGGGTGATCATTTGGTCATGATAGACACTATTAAATTAAAAAAGCAAATTTTTCTTCATATAATGGTGTTCACTTTTTAGATGATTGTCTTTAGACTGGGTTTATGAGCATTTTTTCAAAACAACATTTCAAGGCCCAAGGAATATTGTTCAGCTATGTTCTGGAACATATGGCCGTGATTGATTTCCAAGCATAGAAGTGTACTTCATCAGATACAAAGAATTTGCAAAATAAATGCTTCTAAACAAAATCTTGAATTTTATAAAAAGATTTCATTGCAGGTTGAGTTTGACTAGTCATTTCTTTGAGGGAATTTTCAGAGTTTGAGAGTCTGTATCAGCCAGGATGTCCCTATGGTAATGCTCAGAAGAACAAAGGGCACTTATACACAAGCTTCATGTGGTATTGACTGCTCACTTCTGGTAGAACGTTCATGATCACATTCCAAAGCCAACTATAAATAATTTTTCACTTAAAAAAAATATGTATATAAGATATTGACCATCTCTTCTTTTTACATATCTCATTACTATACATTACGAGGCAGATATACACATTTTAAAATGTTAATATTATTTTACAGATCTTTGCAGAAATTCTAAGTATTTCTTTGCCCATTGACTGCGATAGTAAGGGTATCCTCATTAAGTAACTGTAATTTAAAGAAGCTTTTTAAGAGCATTAAACTAAGACTGGAAGATAGATCAATAATGGCATCTTGTAAGGTTTTGGAAAATTTCTTGAGATTTCTACCTTGGGGTTAGAACAGGAAACAATGAGGAACACAAATCAGGACATGACTTTGAGGCAAAAATAAATATTTAATAATTTCTCAAGGTTAATTATCTTTTCATAAGGTCACGTGCTTTAACACAAATATTTAATATTCTTAGTATATTTAAATGTTAAATATTTAAATATTCTTAATGTGTGTTTCCTCCACATTTAAGTTTTAGAAGTTAAGCATAAAGAACATTCACAGCACAGAACAATTCCTATTTCAGCAGGGAATTCTCACCTTATTATACGCGTTGTGACTAAACAGGGTGTGAGAATTGTCCTGTTCATCACTCAGTGAGAAGGAGGACAAGTGACTGAAGGGTCCTGGGGTGAGACAGTCAGCGTGTGAGAGGGTCTGTGGGTGCAGCAGGGACTTAGCAGGAGGATAGAGTCTAGTCTGATATAAAGGATGGAGAGAAACAGGCTTGTGAGGGACTGTCACATCCTGGGAAGAAGAAAGGCATAAAGAGCGTGTTAGTGGACAATGTCAAGCTCATTTGTAATTAAGTCGAAATATTCTAGGCATTATGTCGGAATCTCTTGCTAGTAAGAAAAAACCTCTCCTCGTACTCAGTCCCTCACCAGACACCTGCTTTCATAGTGTATTGTTTGTCTCTTCCAGTAATTCCTGTCAGCCTCCCACCTCCAGCCTCTCCCGAAGAACTCAGTACCTGCAGTGTCTCTTGAAGGGTGCCAAGTTTGTTATTTTTGAAAATATTGAGAGGAGAAGTGTTTAAGGATGGAGAGAGCTCATCATGAAGGGGGCAGGATGGGACTACAAAAGCCTTCATCTAAGAGGTAGGTAATGGTGGAAATTAATTTAAGGGCTCTTGTGATTTGGTCTGGAAGAAATTGGGGGCGAAAGGGGAGGGGGCATCGTAGAGGATATCAACCGGTGAGCAGGGGGCAAAAGTACTGAGTATGCACACGGGGTCAGGGAGAGGTGAGTCTGGAAAGAACGAATGAAGTCTTCGGTGCCAGGCAGTGTGTTGCTTTGGAGAGAAAGTGGAGAGAGAGCAAATAGATGAGTTTAACTGTAGAGAGGAGAGGGGATGAGGCCTGAACTAGAGCAGGTCTTCACCTTGGAAAGGGGATGAATGCGAAATGCTTTGAGGAAGTAGGAGCTGCCAGATGAGGCCATGAATTAAGTGAATGGAGTGAGGAAATCACAAGAGTGGGAAGTCTTGAGCCTACAAAGAAAAGTTTCAAAAAGGGCCTAGATACGTAAATATCCATGAAATTACAGGGCTACTTATTTGCAGATATACACGGACCTCTTACATTTCT
Source organism: Equus caballus (assembly GCF_041296265.1). Classification (NCBI taxonomy): domain Eukaryota; kingdom Metazoa; phylum Chordata; class Mammalia; order Perissodactyla; family Equidae; genus Equus; species Equus caballus. The sequence continues at coordinate 55,153,004 of NC_091703.1, read as the reverse complement.
GAAATATTTCATGTAAGGTAATAAATTGATAGTGATTATCCTACAGTAAAAACCCTGAGGACATGAACCCTATAAAATGAAACCTGCTCTATTTACCTCTGTGACCTCAGAGTCAAGGACAATGCCTAATATAGGAGATGCTTAATGCATTCATGATTGAACTTTCAAAGGAAGATGATATTTTCTATGAGTTCAATAATATAGTCTATTATTCTTTTATTTCTCTGATCCATAAGCAATGAATGGATATGTTTGGCTTTGTGCGAAATGGAAATTTGATATAAAATAACATACATTGCTCAAAATGACATTCAGCTAACAGGTAAATTCAACTTTTAAAACTGTACAATTAATATGTTTTCACGTAGGCCGAATTCATTTTGCCAAAACCATGTGTTTTTAAGCCACTGATTGGTTTTCTAAAATTTATGCTGAATGTGTTTGCTGTATCAGAGGAGGTCCATACCATGGGTTCAAAGCTTACTTTAAAAAACTCTTGAAAAATTTCAAGCAGGTTAGGAAATTACAATTCTAAAGATTTTAAGTTTGTAGAAATGAGAGGCTTTAACCGTCTATACTTTGAAAGTGTGACTAAATGCGCTTTATTTGTATTAGTTTCCTGTTTGTGCTTCAAGTGTTTATTTTACATGTCAAGGAAATACAAATAGACATTCTCATTTCACACACAGACCACAAGGATACATTTATGAAAAAGATAGCACCCTCTTTACAATATTCTGTATCTTATTGGAGGGTTTTTTTCCCCACTTGACGACAGTTTGGAATATTTCTATATTGGTGCATGAAAGCTATGGATTCCCTACGGAGACACATGACTGAGTTATCTCACTGACTGTGTTGCCATTCAGTGCTTCTCTTGGAAGCTCCACGAATACCACCTAAAATATCAATCACCTAACAGAGTGATCAAATTACCTCCCTTTACTACTTTTTGTACTTGTCATTCTTTTCTTTTTTCAAATTCCATTGGCTAATGCCTCTAAGATTACTAAATAATAGTCATGTTAGTGTGCAACTTTAATGGGATGCTTGTAGTATTTGCCCAGTAAAGATGGGTTTTAGGGGCCAGGCCCTATGGCTGAGTGATTAAGTTCACGCGCTCCGCTTTGGCCGCCTGGGGTTTCATCGGTTCGGATCCTGGGCACGGACCTAGCACAGCTAGTCAGGCCACGCTGAGGTGGCGGCAGCGTCCCACATAGCACAACCAGAAGGACCTACAACTGGAATATACAACTATGTACCTGGGGGCTTTGGGGAGAAGAAGAAAAATAAAAAGAGAAGATTGGCGACAGATGTTAGCTCAGGGCCCATTCCTTAAAAAAAAAAAAAATGGCTTTTACATTGAAATATATTCTAATTTTGTTTTATTTCTCAGTCAAATATTTCATTATTTTATCAATAACTAATTACACTTCTTAATCAATGCAGAAAGTGATTAATGAGAAAACTGAGTCACAAGCACAAAAAGGCAGCCTTGTTATGAGGAGATGAGCCGAACAGTCTCTGTTTATTTTCTGGCTTCAGCTTTTGGGGAGGGTTTACAAACCCATTGTGAGGATGTCAGGAGGAGAGCCTGCAGCAATCCAGAGGAAGCAGAGTTCCCTATATGGGGGAATCTGGCAAGGTCAAGGTCTGACCCCCCCATCAAGAGGAAAACCTTTGGAGAGGGTGTGCTGGTCTGTGTTGTATGTTTCTAAGCTCGCTGTGGGCAACCTCCGTTTCTCCGAGTCGGTTACACCTGAAGATTTCTGTAGCATCAGATGGTGCCAGCTGTTCCAGGCAGCTGGTCGGGGAGGGGAGAGCAGAATTTCATCAGCATTTGCACAGGCCAAAGAGAGCTAAGAATCTTGGCCAGGCTCACAACAGCACTGTCCGGTGGACAGTACAGTACAAAGGTGAAACGATTCTTGGTGGCGACAGAATATGTCACTTGAGGCACCTCATCCAATCTGTGCTGGTTGTCTTCTCCGCTTCGTATAAGTTGTTATCCTGCAATTCCCTTTACCATCATCCTGGGAATTTTCTTTGCCTGTCTCTTGTGTTCAATCTCCTGTTTCCAGTATCACGTCTTTCTTTTCCTTGGTTTCTTCTCATATTTGCTGGACCCTAAAAGAGCTTCCTGGGAAAATGGAGCATTGGAAGCAAATTTTTGACACCCTGCATGTTGAAAATTTTGTTCTGCCCTTACATTTGATCTTTTGGATATAGAATTCTAAGTTGCAAAATCATTTTCTTCTGAATTTTGAAAGTATGGTTACATTGTAACAGTGTTACTACACTGTTACTGTTTTATACACTTTTCAAAAATATTTTTTATGTATTATTTCCATAACTTTTGTGTTTTCCAATTATCTTTTATCAATTCTTATAAATTTCTTTCTTTTGTTTTTTTATGCAAAGGGCATTTTACTGTTCTTAAATTTTCCAAATTGAATATTAAATTGATTTATTTTTATTCTCTTATTTATCCATTAAGCATATTTAGAGTTATAAATTTTCTTCCAAGGACTATTTTAACTGTACCCCAGAAATTCTAATAGACAATAATTTTTTACTTTTTTTTTCCAGGTAGAAATTTTATTTCGAATTTCCTCTTTATATTGAAAAGCAAATTTTGCAATATACAGATGGCAGAGACTTTTTGTGTTTTCTAACTGTGTTATTAATTTATAAAATTTTGTGATCAGAGGAAGTTCTGGGAATTACTTTTATCTTAGCATTAATAGTTTTTTCTTTTTGGTGTAATATATAGTCAGTTTTTATGAGAATTTTACACATACTAAAAAGGATATTTCTTTGTTTTGTTGCAGGATATAATCTAACCATATGTATATTAATTCGATTTACTTTAGATGATCTATCTTAACCTATTTTTCCACATAATCTATTATAAACTGAAAAATGAGTTAATTAAAGCATTTTGCCATTGACATATTGTCAGTTCTTTCTCATCTTATCTCTTGCTTTTGCTTTATGAGTGTTGATGTTATATTTTGATGTTTAGATGCTCTAACTATTGTATATTCCCTGTAAATTTTATCCTTTAGTATATAAAGGGGTGTCTTTTTGTCTTGCTTAAGGAATTTTTGGCCTGAATTCAACCTGCCCATGGTGAAGATTGTGACCTCTCCTTTCTTGTTGTTTGTGGTACCTGGAGTATTTCGTCATCTTCAGCTATTGTCAATCACTTTGTTTAATAGTCTCAATGTAAAGATTGATTTTGTGTGTTATCCAATCTGGGAAGCATTTCTTTTCCCTTTTTTTATTTTATTTATCTCCATAGTAAAAACTCTTTCCTGGACCAGATGTTTTCGCAAGAGGGTCATATGAGAAAAGGACCACCACCTGGGATTGACCTTGTGCTCCAAACAAAGCACTGGGGCGTGAGTTTGCTTAGCTTCTATTTTTCCTCAAGTAATGAACACTGTCAGCTGTGCGGTACTTTCCATAGCAACGCATCTATGTCCAGGCTGCCCAGGAGAGAGAGAGAAAGCCTCCTGCCAATGTGATTTGCTGTGTGATTCATCATGTAGCCACATAGCCTCACCTCCTCTGCCTCTCAGAACAAAATCAGGTCAGAGATGGTCTGCTGCCAACACCGGCAGCCATGCAGAGACAAGCGACTGGGGGCTTGCATGTTAAGGTGCATCCCACATGCTCAAGAGGAGTATTGGCTGACTCCGCACTCTGTAGTCACTATACCCTCGGCTCCACATCCTCCTTCTCTCCATTGGTTCTCGCAGGGCTTTAGCTGTCACTACTTGTTTGCTTGTGTTCTAATAGGAGTTTGTGGTTTTCTTTCTCCTCCTTTTGGCTTTTGGATGATATCAGTATGAAAAAATGTAATTCACTGCTGAATTTATACCTGTCATATTCAAACCAGGAACCTCATTTGCATTTTTGAAAAACAAATATTCATAATACATCTTGAAGTTTATCACTTTTTAAGATACTTTGCCATGGAGATAACTTAAGAACCTCTGAATGTTCCAAAAGATTTCCTTGGTCCTTCTTCATTTCGTTATTGTAAAGATAGATAGATAGATAGATAGATAGATAGATAGATAGATAGGTAGATACATAGATGACAGCTAGATAGATATCTTTATTCCTATTTCTATATATAGAAATCTTTATTATCTATCTTATATATAAATATATATATAGTATGTATCTACATCTTCCTTGTCATTATAGCTTATCCACAGATGTTGATATAACTGCAACCTCATACTACAATCCTTTTTGTTAAAATATACTCCATTGCTGACTATATCTTCACAGTTTTCCCATAGAACAGTGATTTTATTGAAGAAGTCACCTATCTTTCCTGTAACCCCCCAAAATGGCAGTTTTTGTATATTTCATATTGAGAACACAAATGCTATAAATTGAGAATATTTTTAAGTTTATACTTTGATCCAACTGCAAAATGAAACTTCACAGAGTTTCAAATTCCAAGTTAGTGTTTCAAATCTTCAGAGGGGTTTTCTATGCATTTTCTAATGGTATTAGATACAAAGGAAGGAATTTTAGTTCATCATTCTATTGCTTTCTATGTATTATTTTACAGTGTTTACTGCAGCAGGAAGAACACGTATATCTCCAATTAAACTGGGTTTTTAACTTTTCCTTTTGAAGAGTCTTCGAAAAGGACTTTTATCATTCACTTCAGCAAAACTTTAAACATTATAGTTCTGAGAACCCCACATCTTTAAACATTACTGAAAACTGCACAGCATCTCCATGTCCTGGATGCCTACTTTGTAAATGTCTCACTCATTATGGTAACAGAATACAACTATCAGTTAAAATTCAAGGCAAAAATATAAACTTAGAGCTGGGTACACTGACAATGAAAGAAGATATAAAATTTTATTTAAAATAGTTTCAAAAATTTCCAAAAATTGGCCTACTTCTTGTCAAATTCAAGTAGGTTATCAGTGTTTATAACATATTTATGGCCAATAACAAGCTTATCCTAGGCATGGGTACTGTGTCACTTCTGCCATTTCTTGCTGTTTATGCCTATATTAGTAGTGGTATATTCAATGTAGATCATTTTGCAGGAGATTTTTAAAATAAAGTCATTTGCTAATTTTATGAGGATTACTTTAAAGATAGTTAAAATGATAAATTATATGTCCATCTAGGCACATGAACTGCCACAGCCTTAAGGAACAGCCAACTTAGGGCTCTCTGTCTACTGCACAAAGCTGGAGAGCTCTTGACACTTTTCTAGGAAATCTCACTTAGAATGTACATGAGTTGTGACTGTCTATCACTCAGACATACAAAGGAGACCAATGTAAACCCGTATAAATCAGCCAAGCTTAAAATCTTTCTTATTATTTTAGGTCAGGAGTTGGTCAACTTTTTCCAGTTAGTATATATTGTAGGCTTTGCAAACCTTATGTTCTGTCACAATTACACCTGCTATGGTAGTGTGAAAGCAGCCTTAGACAATACATAAATGAATGGGCACAGCTGTGTGCCAATAAAACTTTATCCATAGGAACAGGTGGTGGAGCAAGTCTGGCCCACAGGTCATATTTTGTGACCCCAGTTTTAGATTTTAAAAAAGACATTAATTGGGGCCATCCCTGTGGTGTGGTGGTGAAGTCAGTGTGCTCTGCTTCAGCAGCCCAGGTTCACAGGTTCGCATCTTGTGCGTGGACCTACACCACTTGTCAGCCATGCTGTGGTGGCAACCCACATACAAAGTGGAGGAATATTGGCACAAATGTCAGTTGAGGGCTAATTTTCCTCAAGCAAAAAAAAAAGGAAGACTGGCAACAGATGTTAGCTCAGGGCTAACCATCCACCGAAAAAACAAAAAAGAAACATTAATAAAATCTTTATCGTGTCTGACTTGTACGCCACCTCCACCCCAATGAATTATCTTGAGGTTGGTACATATTACTTTGAAGACCGCTGTTCTAAATGATTCCTGAAAATGAACATTATTCTGCTCTGCTTTAGCATTCAATAGATGAATCTTTGGATGTTCTAACCTTTGAGGGAAGGACAGGTGTCATAAAACTGTCTTGCACATGTTTCTATCAGTGAGATATGTAACATAGTTATTTCTGATAAAATACTTTAAACTGCTTTTCAGTTACTTGAGAATTGTCATTTTCAATAAAAAAAATACTTAGAACAAATTTTTCAAAATAAAAGAAGCCTTACTTAGGAGCTTGTTTTTTTTAAAGGAATTAATTATTTTGGTTGATTATAGTATCCTATCTCGCAAAACTTCAAGAACACAAACACTAATGAAGCAAATAATATCTGTATTCATCAGAGAAAAATTAGCAGACAAGTAAGCAGTAAATAAATTAATTTAGCTCTGTTTATTAAGAGAACTGTAGATACTGCAGAATTAAGTATTGACAGAGACATCAGAAAAATTAATGCTACAGCCATAAGGGATGCACTCACCACTCTAGAAAAAGTCCACTTTCTACAGAGCCATCAAGTCCAACTGTTTAACTTCAAAAGCTGTTTCCATTGCAACACCAAAGGGCATTTTAGGGCACTATGGGCTCTTTTCATTAAAGCCTGCACATCTGAGATTCTTTTGTTCCATCCTGACATTTTAAAGTTATCTCCTTTCCTGTGGTTTGGAAGTGAAGGGTGAAAATCCGCTTTCTCGCCACTCCCGCTGTCCCCTCTTCACACCACGCAGAGTCATCTGCGCCCTTGGGAACTCAGAGCACCACTGGGTGAAATTACTGGAGCCTTTAACTCCATCCTCTCTCCCTTCTTCCCATCTCTTTGGTAAACAACACTTATTTTTAAATGCTGTACTTATTTTCAGTTTCCTCTCCTGCCTGGAGCTTTTAACAATTTACAATCAGAGTTATAGCATTTCTGCTATAGTTTTAATTTAAAACAACACTCTGTTCATAAAGTCAAGAACAGTTACAATGTATTTCTTAAAGAGTGACTCCTTCAGCCAAAGATACATCAACACTTCACAGACACGATCACAGAATCCCCAAATTACCACGAAAATATTCCAATCATCTAACATTTCACCAAGATCAAGCCAAGATAAATTAGGTCTCTTAATTTTGAACATATGGTATAATTTCTTGCTTATCAGCCCTAATTTTGAAGAATCCATATGCATTTTAAAAACAGATGTACGTAAGGCAACACTTATCTACTTTGAATCCTGATTTGAACCAAAACATTTGAACTTGTGAAGTAGGAAAAAAAGATAGCATATGCTTAGCTACTTCAAATCCTCTATACAAAAAAAAGTTTTCAAATTATAAAATATAATTTCAAAGATAAGCCTTGGCTTATTTAGTGCTTAAAGTTTGTAGTTGTCTGACAGCAATTTCACAGAGCAGATGACATGGATAAGTGTGAAGGCATTTGATGGAGACGTGCTCAAGGGAAAAGGAAGAGAAAAGATTTCGTTATCACTGTGGACACCAGAGGGCTCAAACAGAGTTTTATGTTTTTTCTGTACATATAGTTTGATTCTTGTCCTACACAGCTGACCTGAATGCATTGGTTGGAGAGATGCCAGGTAAATTGAATAGTTAGAAAGTAACCTAGAAAAGACACTTCTCTGATTTCTCATAATGGTGGAGAGAAGGAGGACATATTTTGGTCACTCCTTAGTAGGAAGTCAACTCCTTTCTTCAAAAATTATAGAGATTGTAAGGGAAATGATAGCAATAAAAATTTAAAATTTGCATCCCTTTTAAAGTGTTCAGAGCCCTTTCACAGTGACTATTTCATTTAACCATGAATGGGATTACCATGGGTACCATTAGAAATGGAATCAGTAGCCTCATTTTTCTAGGATAAAATTGAAGTTCAGAGAGTTGACTGATCAACGCAAGATCACTCGTTGCATTCTATCACAATGTTTCTCTCCTTTGAGGAAGCAGGAAAGTCAAAGGCTCCAGTAATCCACAGCCAGGGTAGGGGCCCTTAATGGATTAGAGGACCAGAGGACCAGGCCATGAAGTGCGCAGCCTGAGTGTGAAGTGGACAGTTTAGAATGAGGAAACAAAGAGGGTTGCAGAGAAGGGTAAGAATGGCAGAAAGGAGACAGAGATCAAGGTTCAGAGTATTTAGAACCCACTAGAATCTAAGCTCCCTGGGGGCAGGGATATGGTCTGCTCTATTTCCTGTGAAGTCACTCATATCTATTGCAGAGACTGACACAAACATGAAATGGTCAAATGCTAAGAGCAGAAGAAAATAGAGTGAGTGTGGAGAAAGCAGCGACACTATCCATCAGGAAACCACAGCACTCCTCTGCACTGCAGGGACCACATCCAGGGAAGAGTATTTTCCGGTTCTTCCACCCCCATAGTCCCGTGCTCTGTGGTCCTTCCACCAACTCAGGCAGCTAAGGCTTAATTCCACCTTAATGTCTCAGGGTAGGAGTTTTGGTGGTGATAGAGCAGAATTTTAAAGAGTTAATTTTTGGATTTTGAGCTTCCGAATAGATTTTGGGAATGTATGGCAGAAGTAATACTTTGAGAGAGAAAGCCTTTGGGTTTCAAAAGTCCAGGATTCAGGACATCAAAACTCTGGAAGAATATACAATAAATCAGAGTAAGAACACAGAAAGTTTGCTTAGCCTGAGGGAAGGAGACAGGGCAGAACAGGATGGAGGAGAGGGAGGGAAACGGGGAGATCAGAAGACCCAGTAAGGGACTGAGAAAGGTCGCTCTGCTCCACCATCAGTACTGGGCTGATAAATTTGGTGAATCACAGATTAGGGAAGACACGTGTGCTGGATTCCAAGTAAAAGTGGACAAAATGACATGAGTCACAAGTTTCCCAGTGTCTCGTCTGGTATGGGACCCACAGAATAGGTGTATCGAGGGAGGAAAAACAAGAAGCTCTGAGAGAGGTCATCTTGAGAGTGACAGGAGATTTCGGGAACTGGTTGGACTTTAAAACAGTAAGAGACTGAGCATGAGAACGATTCCATTTCACAAAATGGCAGAAAGTATCCAATCATGACAAGTGGCTAAAAAGTTTGTTACTTGACTGATACCTGCAGATCTCTGACTGACTGTGAGGAGGTAGGACCTTCCTTATAAAAGTACGTAGATAGCAAACTGCTTGCTCTTCTAAGGCCCACTCCACACTTATTTCAGCAGCTGCCCTGTCTTCGTTAGGACAACTAGGAAGAGACCATAGTTTTATTATTTTAAGGAAACATTTTAAAGCTGAGATACCCTGCACACAAATATGAGTTAATTTCTACTCTATTGATACCAAAAGCATTTAGATATCTTTGATTTAAAAAAAAAAAAAAATCCACTTTTACTATTTTGAAATTCTCAGCAGGCTGTGTACATACAAGATAGGTTTAATGTTACACTATTATAAACTTCTTCATGGTACAAGATTAGTATATATTTAGGTGAATTTATATTTTTAGGTGCATTAAATGCATCATTTACATTGCTCATGTTAACAAAGTGTTATAATTTTAAAGAAAAATGATCTTATAGTTTTTAATATCCTGAGGTCTTATTCCTTTGAATCTATTATTGTCTTAACAAGGAATTTACATGAAAGTGTTGATGTTCTTCAAGTAAATTATATTTCTTTTCTTTTTGTTTTTTTTTTGGTTTTTTTTTTGAGGAAGATTAGCCCTGAGCTAACTACTGCCAAGCCCCCTCTTTCTGCTGGGGAAGACTGGCCCTGAGCTAACATCCGTGCCCATCTTCCTCTACTTTATATGTGAGACGCCTACCACAGCATGGCTTTGCCAAGCGATGCCATGTCCGCACCCAGGATCCGAACAGGTGAAGCCCCGGCCGCTGAAGCAGAACGTGCGCACTTAATCGCTGGGCCACCGGGCCCGCCCCTAAATTATATTTCTCATATAGAGCCTGTCACCCAGTCCCATATCACCTCCCAGAGAGAGATAGAAGAGAAAAAATTATCCCCAAAGTTTATCGCAAGGATTATCCCAGAGTCATTTTTGATTATGAAACAAATGAATCAAAGTATGGTGTCTTCTGCACGTAAGAATGCAGAAACAAGAAATCCAGAGACAGGAAAAACTTGCAAAGGCATCTTCACTTTCATTATAAAAAGTATCTTTGCTTAAATTTTAGGTTTCCTGCCTAGCCTTTCTATTTAGGATATTTACAACAAAAATAGTTGCCATGGGGGCCGGCCCCGTGGTGCAGCGGCTAAGTGCATACGTTCTGCTACAGCGGCCCAGGGTTCGTCTGTTCGGATCCCGGGTGCAGAAATGGCACCGCTTGGCAAGCCATGCTGTGTAGGCATACCATGTATAAAGTAGAGGAAGATGGGGACGGATGTTAGCTCATAGCCAGTCTTCCTCAGCAAAAAGAGGAGGATTGGCAGCAGATGTTAGCTCAGGGCCAATCTTCCTCAAAAAAAAAAAAAGTTGTCAAGTTTGCCAATGCAAAAAAGGAAAAAGAGTAATTTAAGTAGCAAATACCAAGGCCCTTTAAAAGGCTATTAAATATGTGTATATCTTTGGTATAAACACACACACTCATATATATACATATATATATAAATTTTGAAAAGAAATTCTCTCTCCTCCCAGGGTTTCTAGCTTAAGGAAAGGCAAAACAAAATTTTAGTTATTCCAAGGGAAATAGTGACAGTAAATCATATTGATGATTTCTCAATACCCTACAAAAAGGAAGTAAATACAAAGTAATTTGTAAAGAAAGAAAAATAGTCAAAATAAAGAGATTCTCTACCCAAAATTGCTCAATTCAAAAGGAAAAAAAATCATAGCAAACTCTTTGGGGATAGGTATCATTTGTCATGATTTCCACCTAAACAATAGATTATAAGACTATCCATCTCTCCAAACTTATGACCTGAGTAATACTTGGTCTTTTTTTTTCTTCCTTTTTTGGACCACCTAAGGAGGTGAAATATCAGGATGGTTCCAATAATAGTTAAAAATGTAAATACAGAATGTCAGGGTGAGAGGGCACCTTCAAAATTACTTCATACAGTGCCTTCATATGCTGTAGGCGGATAATAAGATCCAGCATCAGAAATGCCTTAATCCAACAGCATACATTTATCATACAGACTATCTGACTTTTAAAATTTTATCTTTTAGTTGATTATCCTGAAACCTAACAATTGGGGAAACACATGAGGGAAGGAGAAATGTCTAGAAAGGTGGGGAAGCCATAATTTTGCTGATATATCCAGAGCTAATGAAAATGTATGATGCTTATCAAACAGGGCTATCTTTTTAAGTAGAGGCTATGTGGAATGAGAGAAATTCATAAATGGTGTCTAACTTACCTCTTTTGTGTAAATCAAATAAGGAAAAGTTCTTAATTAAAATACAAAAAGAAGACACCTAATCAATGTTGGTTGAACCGAAATGCTGCTGGCAGGGATAGTATTGACTTTCATTAGTCATAGTATTCTTAGACCTGGAAGGGAGCCAAGAGATGGTCTGGTCCAGGGTTCTCAACCCCAGCACTAGTGACATTTTGGGCAGGATAATTGTTGTGGGAGACTGTCCTATACATTGTAGGATGTTTAGCAGCATCCCTGGCCTCTACCTAATAGATGCCAATAGCACACCCCTCCCCAGCCATGTCAACCAATAATGTCTGGAGCTAAGTCACCCTGGTTAAGAACCACTGGTCTAATCCAATCTCCTCATTTCATTGATGAGGTTCAGGTTTCACAAATGCACTGGGTAAAGCTGGTTAACCACATAATCATGACTAGAATCCACATTCCAGAGCTCTTTCTGTAAATCCAAGCTGCCCTAGTTTCCCTTTGGTTTAATTACACATCAAAATGAATAAAGTCATCATATCCTGCCTGAATGTGGGTTCTAAAATGGGAGATGAAACTAGCTTGACCCTACAATACCCTGCCAAGGGCCAGTGCTTCCACCAAATACAATTCATGAGGGCCCAATACTTCCCAGAGACCATTTAGCCAAAGACTGAGAACAATACCTCTATTTTTCTGAACTTACCCAATGGAATAAATATCACCTATACTTGCTTTTATTTGAGCAGGTAAAATGTGCTAAGCTTCTTAACTCTACTAGATAAAGATAACTGACAATCCAGTTCCTGGTAGTTGTTTATTTTCTTACCAAATGTGCTTTTCTATTTTCAAGGAAAAGTAAGGTAAAACAAATATTAAAGTGGGGCTGGCCCCTGGCTTGGTAGTTAAATTTGATGTACTCCACTTTGGCAGCCCAGGTTCATGGGTTCAGGTCCTGGGTACAGACCTACACCACCCATCAGCCATGCTGTGGTGGTGACCCACATATAAAGTAGAGGAAGACTGACACAGATGTTAGCTCAGGGTGAATCTTCCTCATGCAAAAGAATATATATTAAAGATCTAGAAGTCCATAAGATAATTGATATTTGGATGGCTGGGCCACAATAGATTAAATCTCATTTAGGATGTCCATATTTGGAGATTAGAACATTATTTTTGAAAAACTCTAAATACCTACCAGCTCCCATCCTTAGGAAATCACCAATTTTGAATTTACAAATTTACTACAGATCTCCTTTGGATGCAAGTTTTGAAATAAAGAAAAGTACATTTTTAATCCCACTTTCTTTTTTCCATATGGTTATTTTAAATCACCTGCTTCAGTAGCCTGACTTCAGTTTTCTATAGGCTGTACTTCTCAAGCTGTCTGTTTTTTTTAAGAGAATTGAAAAGACAGTTTATTTACCAGTTTTAGCTCTCTGCTTCTCTCTCTCCTTTGTGTTCTTTTGTCTGCTCTTCTCATTTGGATTTATTCTTTTCTCTGCTGAAATTACCTACTTAGTTATTTTATCTTTATCCCAACACTCTTCACACAATTCCTCTTCAAACTTATATATCTTGCTGTGACCTTTACATTTGTGACCTTTACATTCAAAGTCTGATCTCACCCACATTTTAAAATCTGTAACAATCTCTCCAGTGTTTAGAGATGATAACATGTTTCAAACACATCAGTGTTAGCGTTTAGAGTCAAAGACTACATCAGGTTTTTACTACGTCCTCCTCTATGCACTCTACCTTGATTCTGCTTTTCATGGGTCAAAGAAAATGTACAGTAGAGCAAAGAAAATCACAGGCTTCTCACTCTTATTGTATTTCAGTTGTGGAATTGAAACTGTGGAGGGAGGGAGAGAGCGAGGAGAGCACTGTAGACAGTGTCCTAGGAAAGAGGCCTTAGTTTTACCAAAATTATCTTATATACCATAAGACAAAATTATGCCAAAGACACGTGATTGCTTCCATCTACAGTTCTATTCATAGGATGACCTTGACTCAAAGTTCAAGGAGAAGTTCTGGGATAGAGATGTCTGTAAAGTAAAACAGAAGAGTGCACCTTTTTTCTTGCCAACAAATAAAACTAACTTTCTAATCTCTGAATAACATTTAATTTGGATATTACTTAAAATTATTTTTACACAGCTACCTTCTCTCTTTTGCATTCTAACTGTTGTTTAATACTTTTCAGATGAAACCAATATAGGATTTTTAATTCTATTTTAACAAGGCCTTATTTTAAAACTGGAGCAAATTTACCCAGAGGTTCTAAATTTGGCAATGGCCATCCCTCTTAAATAAAGACATATAGGGATAGCATGGGTGAACAAAGCATAGAGAATACATTTGCTTAAAGCTTTCAGATTGTCCTCGTTTCTCAGTAGATTGGGGTAAAGTCAGACAGTACTTATTCACCAAATATTTGTTAAGCAGCTAATGTTTTAGAGCTTAACTAATTATTAGAATTATTAGGATAATTCTATCAATTATGATAGAAGTGGCAAATAGGCCCTTTTTTTGTGGGGGGGAGGGTGGTTTAAGCCAGTGAAAATCTCTTTAAGATTCTGACCCCTACACAAGGCAAGTGAAGGGGGGCAGGGAAAAACTCCTTTAGCAATGTAGACACCTGCCACGGAAAATTGCAATTCTTTATTCCAATCTTCCAACCTTGATACACACACAAGGTTAAGAGAAAACTAAAGCCAAAAAAGGGGAGAGATGAAATCCTAAGTTTAAAGAGGTGATTCTATCTGATTCTATCCTGGAGTAAAAAGCAAATATTATCTCTAAAGGACACTGTTTAAAAAACATATAAAACTAAGAAAATGGTTGATTGTGTTGATGATAAATTACCTATTACATATAGTATATAACCTGTTTATGATAAATTGTCTATTACCTGTTACATATAGAGGAAGGAAAGAAGAAAGGGAGGGAGGAAGGAAAACAAAAGAAGAGAAAAACTCACAAAGATTTCACTACTTGAAAAAACAAAAACAACATGGTAAAACTTGGAGAAGACAAATCTCTGGTTTTAACCCTTCCAAAAGAAATGTAACACTATAAGGAAATACAGTTCTCTCCCCCTTAAAACAAATCACTTAATCATTTCTAGACCTAAAGAGGCTAAACGTTTTACTCTAAAAATATTTCTTAATAAAATGTTAGCAATGATAAAAGATAATTTTATGACAAAAAAGAATGAGCCATCTTGATTGAGAAACAAAGATTGAAAAAGTACTAATTTGTGGCAAAGCCAAAAGTCATTCAGAATAAAAGGCAATATTGTCAGTTTCACCTGATGACAAAGGTGAGTATTTGCCCTGTAGTCTTAACATGTGAGTGACACAAGGAAGTGAAGGTGAAGAAGATCACAGTGGAAATATAACTTGATGAATATTTATATAGAAATCTGAAAGTCACTCACATAATCATCAAAGCTGAATGTCAAACAGAGAGCGTTTGGTAGGGAAGGGAAGTGTAGGGGAGGAAGACATTTCCTCTACCCATTGTGGGTTCTTCTGCCCGGAGAACAAATTAAATTCACATGAGACAGAATAACAGGAGAAAATTAAACACAGCTTTATAACATGTATACATGGGAGAGGCTCAGGCAAACTGAGCGACTCACCAATATGGCTGAAGCCACCACCTTAAATATCATATTCAGCTAAAGACAAAGGAGGATGTTGGGGGTGGAGGGGGAGTTGATCATGGGAGATTACCACACAAGTACAGTGAACAAATGCAGATTTAAGTCCTTGCCTTTGGCATTGATTAAGAGTTTCTAGAGATAAGGTCATCTGCCCCAATTCTTCCTGGCACAGAGAGGGAGGCACCTTTACAGATGGAGATTTCCTTTACAATGTAAATGTCTCTTAACAAAGGGTAAGTAACTTCTACTCCTCAGAGCCTCCTTCCCGTCTGCAGTTTTTAAAAGTAACCAGCCTAAAATAATCCTCATGCCAAAGAGACATATCTTGGAGTGGCCAATTCCTGTCCCCCACAGAAGCAAGTCAGATGTATGAGAAAAATCAGAAGGAAAGAAAGAATGAAAATACTACAATGAAGAAAATTCCCTACAATTATCCTTTCATGTTGTCTGTGAAGTAGTGTGAAGGAAATTCGTTAAATGGTAATTTTTGTACAAAATCATGTTCTTTTCCCCACTGAAGTAAATTAGAAGGAAAATAAAATTTGAGGCCTACCTGCTTGCAAGTGTTATTTCTCATTTTTTTTTAAAAAAAGGAGAGTATTTCCAGAAAAATCAGATGAAATTACAATATTCCTCCTTTAATTCTGTTCAAAACTTTTTGATACATTTCTCTAGGGCTTTAAGAAGGAAATGACATATCTAATATCAAGGGTTGAATGACTCATTTATAAAAAATGAGAGAGAATATTTTATGGAACATTTTCTACAACTGAGGTTAGCAACTGCTATTCGTATTATATGAGAAACTTCAGGGAAGAAACCACCTTTAGCTAATTAGATACATTAAATGACCAGAAAGCAATCAATATATTTTGCAAACTCACAAGTAGTCAGACAAACTAAAAACCATTCAATTCTCTAGTATCTTCATTCTCGTCAGTAAATTGATTTTCTGAGATGCTCTGTCTTCTGTGTGCCCATTTGTCCAATCGATTCTGTTAATTATTTTCCAACACTGCTGTTCATTCTCAATAGAACTATGCTTCAAAGCACATCACCATAGTTTTAAATCCACATGTGGAGAGTGAGGATACTTTGTAATAACCCAAAAGGACCACAAATTGATACAGTAATGGATTTAAAGGTAATTCCAGAGAAGCATAAGCTTCATTCTGAAGCATTTTTGTTCAAAAATCCATCTAATATAGAATGACGCTTCCTGGCCTATGCCATTTTCGTGTAAAAGTTGTTGATTAACAAGTCTCAATTACTTGATTATGCATTTGGTTTCCAACTTTGCTTTTAGTACTCAGAGGCTGTCTCCAGGCAAATTTTCAGTTCATTATCAGTTTAAAAGCCTGCCCAGATGCACCTTCTTAAGCAACAGTAAATTCATTCCCGTCTGGTCTCATCATCTTTAGTTTGTGATCTTTTATAACAGAAAGTTTGAAATCATATTTTATGACAGTGAAGCTGCCAGGGGAAATTTATTGCCTTAACAATCCCATCCAACATCTCCTGTCATGTGGAACTGCCCCCAGTACAAGACAGATTAGTGAATGTGAGCTGCTTCAATTTGGCCCAACTGTCCGGCACATTTCCCATTACATGGGTGGGTGAGATCAGCTGAGTTTGGAACCATTCAATCCAGTCTGTGGCAGCAGTATAGAACACAGTAGTGACCAGAACTGAATCTGAATGTGCTCCCTTCTATGGAAGTTCTGATGAAGTAGCAATACTGAGATTATAAATTACTAGTCAATTCATTTTTTTAAGTAGATCTAAGCATCTACTCTTATGAGCCGTCTTTGGCCCCTGCCTCCCCTGTAGCACTGGACACAATGAGACGACAGTCCGAGCTCAATATAAGGAGGCCAGTTGATAGTATATGCAGTTTCCAGGGTGTAGTGGCCCCAAGGTTCTATTATCTTTTCCCTTTTATGCAGGGTCAATGAATAAGACCAGGGAACATTTGAAATTCACTTTTAAGTAGTATGCTAGACTTCTTTCAATTCTGAGTCTGCAAACTCCTTCTTCCCATGTTCCACACAGAAGTTGGGATACGCACAAGAAAAAATTGATGGAAAGAAAATATAAATAAGATTATGTCTGTGGCACCTTAATAGTTGCAAAAGAGCTCAAATTTTCAACAAATTCTCTGGAAATACCTAGGTTTGTGTTGTACATAAACAGAGCTTTGAAGTTGCTGTGTAGTCAGGAAAAGTAATGAAAACAAATGGCAACTCCTTTGAATGACAAGAATTTTCTACATTTAAAAATGGAATTTATCATTTCAGAGGACAGTAAATTGTGATAAATTATAGGTAGATTAACCTGATATTCTTCAAAGAATCTCATGTAAAATAAAATGCATAAGTTTGAAATTATTCTAATACAAAAGAACAAATTATTTTAGAGCATTAGATCATATTTCGAAGAATTTAAGTTATATGTGAAATTTATTTTAACTGTTGGCATTTTTGTCATATAAAACTAGGTTATTCTTATAAATTTTTTGTAATGATCCCACACTGTGAATTAGTGAATTAGTGAAGACAAACCTACACATAAATAAGATTTCTCTAATTTAAATTGAGAACTATATTTTATTCCATAAAATGAAAATAATTGCCTTTAATTATCATTTTCAATGATATTAGTGTCTTCTAAAAATTTTTAACTTATCAAAATCATATCACTCTTCAGAAAGTATATACAGACAAAATATTTTCATCTCCATTCGATAAATAAAATCTATAGTTAATCTTGAGACAGTATTTATACTGAACTTTCCCAAGGCTACATAGGGATTTCTGACCCAGTCAGGGTCAAACTTAAATTTAAGTAACCCAAATTTCAGAGTTTGAAGGATCTTTAGGAAGTTCCTGATCTGAATGCCTCTTTTTATGCATTAAGAAACTGGAACCTTGGGGCCGGCCCCATAGCCCATTGGTTAAGTTTGTGCACTCCACTTCGGCAGCCCAGGGTTTGCCTTTTCGGCTCCTGGGCGTGAACCTATGCACTCCTCATCAAGCCATGCTCAGAGGGCGTCCCACATAGAAGCACTGGAAGGACTTACAACTAGGATATACAACTATGTACTAGGGCTCTGGGGAGGGAAAAAAAGAGGAAGATTGGCAACAGATGTTAGCTCAGGGCCAATTTTCCTCCCCCCACCCCCCAAAAAAAGCATACCTTTAGAAAAAAAAGAAAGAAACTGAAGCCTAGAAAGATGAAACAATTTTCTCAGGCTTATAGAGCTAATGTGTGGCAGATAAGATATTCCTTATGTTTCATAAATATGAATGTAATTTTATTACAGATTGCCAAATGTGGTGATCTTATGTGTCCTTGTTGTATCCAGAAAGATTTCTGGATTGCTTACATTGCTTATCCACATAATAATGTTTGACATATAAACCACATAACCTATGTCTATTTGTTGCATTTTAATAAGACAAACAAATATGTCAAGATTATCTTTGAAATAATTTACCAAGTTTTATATCATGTATTTTCATATTTTTCCAAATATCTTATAAAGTACCATCAACAACCTTCCATTATACTACCTCCAACATAAAGCATATACAAGGGGAAGACCTTCTTTACATGTAAACCAAATGAGCAACAAAGCCTTGGATAACTTGAGCCCCTGGCCTCTAACTAGTACCACTCAATCTAGGCCCTCACCTCACCTCTACTATGTCAATATGAATCCAGACAATAGAAATTTTGTCAAACGTACTAATATACTAAATCTAAAATATTGCATCTCTTCAAAAGGAGACCGGATTTTAGAAATAAGAGTGCAACACCTATTTGACTCATCCAACCAGTGTCTTTATAGAGAGCAAAGTCCCAAAACAATACCAGCACTAGGTAGAAAATTTTTAGGAAAAAAACATTGAAATACTTCAAAATACCATCCTGAAAATATATAAGAATTTCTTTTTATTATGCAAAATTGGATCTTTTTTTTATTACTAAGGATATTCCAATCAGATGAACACAGTCTTGCACACACTATATTCAGAAAGGCAGCACTAGGTTTTATATAGTCATTTATCAAAATGTCAAAGATTTTCTCATGGGGATGCTCACCTGCTCAGAAAAGAGGTCACTGTTATCTTCCAGGTATTTACTGAAAGGGTTGGGTTCATAGATTTCCTCCTCCTTCTTCAGTAAGATTTTGGATTTTACAGGTACTGGGCGAATTACTCCAGGCTTAGTCTTCATGTCCATCAAATGAATTTTTAAAAAATAGAGAAATAAACACTATTAAAATAAATAAACATGTATTGTCATTCAAATGTTCTCACAAAAATTTACATTTTTTTTAATTTTAAAATGGTTTCACAAATACAGAAAAACAGCATGGAAATCAAATGATGTTAACTAATGTAACTTTAGTTTTCAGTTAACTGTTACAGTAATCAACTCATAAAGTCCACTGTCATGACGTTCAAAATGCAAAACATTCTTCATTTATCTAGCCAAACATGTTCTCATAGCCTTGCCAGTGCATTCAGTCAATAACTATTTCATCTGGTAAATACGGAGAGCATCCTCGGTGCCAGGCAGCATTTTCATTCTGGGCATAGCAGGATAGAGGAATTTGGCACATCCACCACGACCATAACAACTTTCCTTTTCTGGAAACTGCCCTCCATGCCCCCAAATCCACAGAGCTACACCCCCAGAAACCAAGTTCATAGTATGTATGATGAAACCAGGGGTGGCCTACTGACTTCAGAAGGTGAGCAGTGGGCAGCAAATAGATTGTGTCTCCTAACAATGTGGACTAGTCATTTAAACTGCTCTGCAGTCACTTTAGGAGATTGAAATTATAATACGCAACTAGGCAGCTATGGGAAAGCCTTAACCTGAGACGCTAAGGGCTTTCCAGAATTGAACTTCAAAACATACCTGCAGCCCAGCTGGATTTCTTGTCCTGAACCTCCCTAAAACTTTCCTTTTCTTTTACATGGATTCCCTTTCTTTTCAAAGTCAAGTTTACTTCTGTAACTTGCAATCAAGAGTGTTAGCTAATAGACTGGTCATTCAAGATTCATAAACTTCGACCCAATGTCAGTATGATGAGAGAGAAACAAAGAAATCTAGTTTGGGGCTGTTTCAAAAGGATGTTTCACAAACACCAAAATCTTGTTACACCGTAAACTGTCACAAAATGATTGATAAGTTTACAAAAACATCCCAAACAAGACTCAATAAAAAGTTGTGACACTTTTTCTGTTTAAGCAGTTTGCTGTAATCATTCTTCTCAACTCCATTTCCTCTAGGAAAATAGTAAATTAGCTCTCCTCAGTCAATGCTGATGCTCACAAGTGAAGCCTTAAGGGACTACATCTATCTCTCTGCTCTATAAACTACCGGATATATTTTGAGTCTTGAATAAATGCCGCTCCGCAATACTTCTTTCAATCGATATTTTCCCAGTTGTCTTTCATATATATGCCAACTGGGGAAAAACAGATTGAGAAAATCGCTATCTTCCCCAGGCTGAGAAATATCTCCCACTTAAGGAACTGATTTCTCTCGAGGGGAAAAATTGAGCAAGTAACATCCACTTATGCATGAAGTCACACAGTTGAGTATACGTATGAGAGCAATATCCCTCCAGTCAACTCAACAGAGGAACAAAGCCCAGACAGTCACTCATTTCTACAGCACCTGTAATAAGAGAGATGCCTGGTATCTGGGTCATGATCCTAAGTTGTCTAGACTTCCTGTCTCTCTTTCCCACTTGACTTCCTGTTTCATTTCTCCTTCCTTCTGCTCCTACTCCTGTGCCACCTACTCTCCTGCTCCTTTGTGAGGCAGGAAATCCATACAACAACTCCAGTACTCAGGGCCTACCAGGTTCTAAAACCAGCCTGTAGCTTTAGGAGCTAAGCTTGGTGGCAGCATGCAGAACAATGAAAGCAGAAAGAAGAAATCTGACCAGGAGCGCTTGATATGCCAAGAGAATCCCTCTGCCAGAGAAACATGGCTACCCGGTTCCTGTATGGGTAGCAAGCAGATATTTTGGATTATCCTGGCCTGGAGACTTTCACTCAGGTCACCTCTCTTGGGGTCATTACCCTCCAGAATGAGACCAGAAAAGAGACTCTTCCAGTTGGTTGGTTGTCAAGGACCTTCAGTATCAGAATCAGTTACTGAAGCTTCTCCCATAGACCCAGATTCCATATCTTATCTTTATGGTATCAGGCACTGTACTGAATACTTTAGATCTCCCATAGACCCAGATTCCATATCTTATCTTTATGGTATCAGGCACTGTACTGAATACTTTAGATAGATTATCTCATGGATTCCTTATGAACAACTCTGTGAGACGCTTTAAAGAGAATAAGTTACATGCCAAAGACATGAAGTTTATATTTGGAGAAGTCAAGATTTAAATCCAGGTCTGGTCAGATCATTAACCTCATGATTTCAATTATTCCTCTGCCTTCTCCAGAGAGAGAGAAACAGCATAGATAGAAACTTTAAATCATTTTTTAACACCTGTCTCTGTAACTTCCCCTGACCCATCAATCACAATTACCACACCCTTGATTTTGGCCATTGTTACCACATTCTTTGTCATTTATCTTTTCTTTTCACTAGACTTTCTAAATCCAGTTTTTCTTTCCTTAAGTGTGGCACAAACATTCCTGACAAAAGAGTATTCCTGGAACACTTAGGACCTGACGTTTTCCTGCTCAATACACAAATCCATATGTCTTCCCTTCTGCTACACATACACACACACACACACACACACACACAGACATCCCACACTCCACCTCCTAAAGGACTATAGTTTGGGTGGGCAAGATATCAAAATGTATACTGATGTTTCTCCAGATCTGGTTAAAAATCCACTCCTAAGAAGCAGCATGATATTGGTCAGGGGAGAACATCATGGATATAGATTTTAGTTTTTGCATTAGTGTTAATAGACTGCATGACCTTGAAAAAGCCATTCAATCTGTCTGGACCTTCTGATAAAGGGTTATAATTCTAACCCATGATTAGGTCCTTTAATAACCAGTAATGGCACATTTTATTATTTACCCTCCTGCCTCCTCAGGAACCACACCACACAGAGTTATTGCACAAAATTTGTTTCTGCATACTCAAATCCATCATTCAAACAATATTCTCAAAGTGCCTTTTAGAAAGTCTGAAGCAACTGGTGCTGTTGCTGGCACACAAGGCTGCCTTGGAATATTAGTAAACTTCCTCTCTGTTCTTCCTAAGACCCGTTCCTCAATGTCAAATGGTCATTTAATTTACATTTGCTAAAGACTAAATTGCAACACAAAGTAAACTAGTGGTTCTATTCAACTAAGAAGATGTCTGCTTAGCACCTTGCCGCTCAGAATGGAGTCTATAGACTAGCAGCATCAGCACCACCTGAGAATCTGTTAGAAGTCTGGCTCTACCGCACACCTATTGAATCAGAACCTGCATTTTAACAAAATCCCTGGGTGATTCATGTGCACATTAAAAAACGAAAGATACTCAACTAGAACTCATCCCATTAAAATGTCATGCTGCCCATCCAAAGATAGACCTTCCTTGGTCTGCCATCCCAGAGACATCTGTTTAACCTTGAGCTTCTGCCTCCAGACTGAAGGAGAGGCTTTAGAACACACTATCCTTTATTAATTTCTACTCTACATTGCATCCTTGCTCATAGTTGCCTGGTACCTTCAGACTTCAAGTAGACTTTGGTTCTCTAATTCGGGCAAATCTAATTTGCTAAGTCTGGGTCCAAACGAAAGCAAAGGAAATTAGATTAATCAAGTTAGAAGAGTCTATAAAAGTGAGCTACTACAAGATTGTCATTGTCCAGCAATATTACAACTAAACTAGCCCAAAGAGACCCTTCTTTCATTTTTATGTGCTATGGAATCCATAGAAGAGCTGGACTCATGATTGATAGACACAAATATTCTTACGATGCCAGAGAAAGCAATTCCATAATTTTCTTTCCAGCCTAAGAGGAAAAATAAAAACAAGCAATAACTCTCAGAGTCAGCACAAAGGGCACAGAAAGAACAATGAGGTTCTCCAAATGGCAAATTTCAATTCATTTTGATGAACCTCCTGAGAACCGATTTATACTGAATGTAAGACATTCTTGAAGTGCCTCAAAGACAAAACAACTATCATTTTGGACCTCTGAGGCATACGTCTCTCAGATGTTCTCCGGAGCCATGTTGCCAATTGGGACCTAGTCTATGTTAGGAACTGTAGTGTCTATGGAGATGAGTAAGACATAACCCTTGTTCTCAGAGTGCTGACAACCCGGTTGAGAAAACCACAGAACAATCACAGTATAAGTCAAGTCATGTCACTCGACTCCTCTCACAGCTCTCTAATACCTCACCTTCTCACTTCAAGTAAAAGCCAAACCCTTGCAATGCCTGCAAGGCGCTGTATGACCTCATCTTTCCTATGCCCAACTGGCCTCTCCCTTTCCAGCCAAATCTCCTGCTCCTGCCCTCTCAGCCCCTCACTCTCTCCACTCTAGCACACATGCTATGATATCCCCTCCTCCAGGAGTTTGCACTTGCTTTGTGCTTTGTCTGGAACTCCTTTCTCCCTTTCCAGGACTACAATCCTCACCTCCCCTTACTTAACCTTATATTTTTCCATAGTACTTATCAAAATCTGACATCTGTTCATGTATTTGCTGTCTTGCTTTCTCCACTAGAATGTAAAATCTGTGAGGCTAGAGATCTTTGTTTTGTTCACTGCTGTATCTCCAACACCTAAACTGTGCCTGGAACATACTAGGTGCTAATAAGTACTTGAAGAATGAATAAATTAATTGTCAGGCAGAAGCCCAGTATGCTGGTTATAATCCAGTATGGAGGCCTTAAGGGTATTGATTGCCAGCTTGAAGTCTCTATTTTTCCTGGACTGATTTTTGATTACACTTTAACCAGGAAGAGGGAACTTGGCAGGATAGACAATCCAGACAGCCTTTCACAAACAGAGAACCATAAGAAGGAAAGGGGATTCCTGAGCTCCACGCTCGGAGGTAATAGGAGGCTGAAGTTATCACCCCTGATGGATGCAGGAAGTCAAGGCCAGAAACCACTTCTTTAGGAACCTCACAAGATTTTAACCCTCTCCATTTTTAAAAAGTTGCTGTTTTCCCCCTGTTTGCTTATGATGATAAACAGTATAACTCTTAACACCAAAAGACAGTGATGTCATCTTTTTTGGAGGATGCAGGAGTGGGCTGGACCTCAGTAGATCACGTCTAACGGTACTCTTAGTCTTGAGGGAGAAAGTCTGAGAGAGAGTATGTGGAGTCTCCATGGCCCTGGGGCAGGTTTTAATGGCCTGTGAGGAGCTGGTCGGAGCCCGCTATTCATTTGTATTTATAACTCATCAAGTATACACTTATCCTTGAGCATTGCTACTCAGGTCACTGTAATAATAGACATTGTTTCTGTCCTTTGGAGCTTATAATCATAATTCTATGACAACAAGTTGGTACTGCCGCTGGCTAGAGACCAAAGTTGAAAATTAACTGCCAGCACTGACCTAGAGAATCCATTACTAATATTTTAAAATAATGGCTTCTCGGAATACATCTTTTTCAAATTAGTAACTTCAAGTAGTGGACCGATATTTTTCATTGCCTTTGACTACAGTAGCAAGCTCTGGGGTAGAGTGATGAGGGAGCAAAAGAAATAAAAGATAGTGTCTCCGTTTTAAAGGATTTATTTTTTATCTTTTTGAAAAACTAAGATGTGTAATAAAAGAGCAAGAAAGTACTAAAACACAGCATGGAGAAAATTCTGTGAGCCTGGCTAGAATTCTACCTATTCGATGGATCCAAAGAGTTTGTGAACGTGCCATAGCCGTGTCTTTTACCCGTTTGCTTCAGTCCTGTCTTCATTCTCCAGGGTTATTTTCTTTAGGGTTTCTGTGGTAACAAGCTCATAGAAACTCAAAAACATCCCACCAGTCAAGACTGTTGACAAAAGCAATTTTCTCTAAATTATTTAGCTGATTCACTCATTCAATTCATAAATGTTTATTAACTCTCTTTTTTTTTAAATAAACATTATAAGCTTGAAGCAAATACTTAAGCTTTTTTTCCCTCGTCAAAGAAATATCTCAGATTTCAAAACACTGTGGTACAGAGTAATGCTTCTAAGATTGGAGGGGAAAAAAAACCAGATTTGTATACTACCCATTAACTATGGGATGGTTGACGCGGCATCGTAGATACCTGGACTTCAGTTTTTTCATCAGAATAATGGAAATAATTCCTGCCATACTAACTCACAAGGTGACTGTGAGAACCTAATGAGATAATATGCATGACAGAACTTTTTAAAAAAGAAAAAAGCATAAAAGGAATTTGAAAGGACAAAAACTTTTCTTTTTCCTATTTTCACATTTTTAATATAGGGTGTTGATAATAAATGATCTAGACTGTGCAGGAAAGGACCTACCTGATGTGCTTTTTCCAAAAAGAAAAAATGTATAATTACTACGATATTTGTATAAAATAAACATATATAGGATTTCAATAATTATAAACCACATCCTGCAGCCTGAGAAACATTTTCTGGAATATACACAACACACATTGGCCAGATTGAAATATTTCAATGGTTAAAGAAAGGACAATTGCATGACTCAACCCGAGGAGGCGTAGATGACCAATGCAGCAGCACTTAAGTGTGTCATGTCAAGGAAAAACTGGTCAAGGACAAACCGCCTTGGAGCTTGAAGAAGACATCAGCTCTCCACAAGAGCTTTCCGGGCTGCATTTGCTGAACAACAGAGACCTCAAGGGCCCTCAAAGATGAGTCATCCACCACTAAAACAGGACACATCAGCTGGCCTTCAGAACTGGGAACAAAGTATCTGCAAGTCCAAGCACGCCTCCTTATAATGTTCCAGTAAGCTGCCTTTGCTTGTACCTGTATACGGCCATGTGGCCATTTTTTTCATTCTGTTGTTTTGTACTCTCTAGATTCAGAATTCCACCCTGGACAATCATGAACATTGTTAATGGCATGAAATTTCAAAAGTAAAAGCTAAATGTGATCTAAACTAGGCTCCCCTACCGACTGCTAAGGAAGACCAATGCATACCCATCTTGTAGAGGTCAACCTTTTTCAATCCAGAGAAAAGAGACCCCACCAGCCTCTGTGAATATTGTGATGACTCAGCGCAGGAAAGAGGAAAGGTTTCTGCAGGTTAAACCTAGATTCTAGATCCTTCCTCTCCTTTTGTTCCATTTATGATGCTAGGAGAAGCACTGTCCACGGGTGCAAGACCTCAACACCCTGGCTAATCTGACCCAGTCTCCTCTTCAGTAAGTGGTCATATCTTTGCAGGCCATGCAAGAATGCCAGCAATACATGAGGTGCCCAGCGAAGGTCACAGTTCCATAAAGGCTCAATTTCCCAATTCCTTCAACTTTATTCCTCTTGAATTATCTAAAATGCATATCAAAATTATCAAAATTCCTTTTTGAAAGTCATGCAGAACAAAGATGACCACTGATACTGAGATCTTAGGCAAACTATTTAAACTCTGTGAGCCTGTTTCTTTATCTGTAAAAATGGCCACTCACATTATCTCTTAATATTTCAGAGGATTTACATGCAATAATAACACCTCTCATATGTACAACGCTACAATGGCAACTTCACAGATTATGATATGTGAGCCATGCAGCCACGGCTTCAAATTGACTGAGGAGTTATTCCAACCTCCATTTTATAGACAGGTGTTTCCAATACCCTCATTGCTAAGACCTT
The DNA here is from genome assembly GCF_041296265.1 of Equus caballus. Taxonomy (NCBI): domain Eukaryota; kingdom Metazoa; phylum Chordata; class Mammalia; order Perissodactyla; family Equidae; genus Equus; species Equus caballus. Next base: position 55,126,211 of record NC_091703.1, on the reverse strand, counting down.
TTCTAGTTTTGATGTACTGTGATGCTGTTTAATAGAAGAAGAGAAACTGAGGCACAGATTGGTGAACTAGCTTCATAACGGCCCCCAAACTATTCCCCCTGAACCCAGTACTAAATCATTTGGCTTCCAGAGTAAACAATGGGAATATTTTAGAGTAAGAGGCAGGTCATATTTCTTTTTTTCCTTCCAATGATGATTTGGCACAGGGGCCATGTAAACAAGCATATAAGTAAGCCTAGTTAAAAAGAAAGAAGTATAAAAGAATGATCTATCCTTAAATAGCCAAATCTCAAAAGCATAACACCTTCTGTATTAAGCTTCTGCCACCACAATTTATCATAAATCTTCCCTTCAATTAACTTTTTACATTTCTCTCCTAAAATAGGAGTCAAATAATTTTAACTGCTTATTTTATACAAAACATACAGTATTCATTTATATTATTTATTTATTCTTTTTTTTTTATTTTGAGGAAGATTAGCCCTGAGCTAACACATGCTGCCAATCCTCCTCTTTTTGCTGAGGAAGACTGGCCATGAGCTAACAACCATGCCCATCTTCCTCTACTTTATATATAATTTAAATACAATCTATCATACATTCTCAATAATTTTGTTTTTATGTGCTACACATATTTGTACACATTTATATAAACAAAAAGTAACACATAATCAGAATTACCTGTCATATGGCATCTATATATGTGTGCATATTATAAACACACACATATATGTGTGTGTATAAATATAGTTTTGCTTTTCAAAGGCATTCTTATTTACTGAAATTATTAAAAACCTAATCCTAAAGAGAGTTTGTGATGGCAAATACTGAAAATTTATTCATAAAAATGAAAAAGTATCATTTTATTCATAAATTACATTACTTAAGAATAAAAATATTATAAATCCTTAAGGAGGCAATCGCCATATAACATCTCTTGCATACAATTATTCCTACTCTAGTCCACTCCCAGGTAATGTAAAGACAGGGTTAATGTCATGAAATACAAGTCAAAGGGATTGAATTGAATAGTTACATCAATCCAAGAGATGCTCTTTCTTATGTGGTAAGCTTGTTTGATAATAATCCCTTCACAAACCTTCCTACATCTCAAGGGCATTTTTGGATTATAACTTAATTTAAAATTTGGTTAAGAAATTCCTTGAACTCTTTAGAGGAAAGGTCTAAAGGAAATGCAAAGAAATGATCATCAATGTCAGTCAAAACAGTGCTTTGAATTTGTCTCCCTAGAGATAACAAATTTAGGATTGATAGAATTAGTTTATTAGGCAAGAATAGGTTTATTTATTACATTTACAATGAGTTGTTTTTACCATGTCTCATTTTATGAAATCATTATATATATTTGCCTCTTTGAAATAGTTTCTTAAAATATTAAGCTAAGAACTGATATAGATATGTCAGTCAGATACACACACATATAGTTATTTGTAAAAAATTAAATATATACATTTAGTCATTCAATATCTAAAATCTGCATTTTTATACTATATTGAGTGAAATTATATGTGGATATTAAAAATATTCTTGATTTTCACACATTACTCTCAAGAAACAAGTATATCATTATTGTAAATATTAAACTAGTTGTAGTAATATTTCCATATCTAAAGTGGGAAACCGTTCCACTTCATTAGTTATTGCAGTGCTGGTTTCCATGGCAACGCCTTCCCTTCCCTGTGTTGGTAATCATAGACTCACAGCACTAGAGGGGCTTGGAAAGTACGTAATAGAATGCTCTCATGGTTCATTTAGGAGGTTGAGGTCCAGATTCCCAGATTCGGGACTTACCCACTGCTAGCCCAGGAGTGAGTGTCAGAGCGGGAAGGAAAAGGTGGGTCTTCAGGCCCCCATTCCAGCATCTTTCAACCATACTAGACTGCCTGGCACTATTCTAAACCAATTGACACTAAAATTACACACACACGCAAACACACCCCATCCAGACACTAAATGTACAAACACTAACATAGCCAAATGATTTGCTTGAATCAAGCTATTTTAACTATCCAACTATACTTTTTATGATTTTTCAGTGATACAAATAAAAATATTGTTGTCATTTTGGCACAATAATGACAAGATGACTTATTGCCTATGAATGTAGGACACCAAAACAATTGCTTAACAAAGGAAAAGAAAGTCAGCATTAAACTGATTTTGTCTTCTTAATGTCTCAAACTGCTTTACTAGATATTTCCATTAATTTTATTTAAAGCACCCTATTGTTTACAATTTACAATTGGAATTTATAGGAATTTACAGTTATAAACAATAAAAATTAAAAGATATAAAGAAAATCTTTAGTAATATCTAGGCAACTTATTTCATGGTTTTAATCTGCTGAAGAATAAGTCAAAACACTATAAGAAAAAGTAATTCTCCTATTTATCAAATGCTTATCTATAAATAACAGATTCTAGAGTCCAGATCTGTGTTGTCCAATAGCAGTAATCACCAGGTCCCCTGTTGAGCCCTTGAAATGTGACTAGTCTGAATTAAGATGTGCTATAAATGTAAAATAGCAGATTTCAAAGAGTTTGCTCAAAAAAAGAATGTAAAATATCTCAATTTTATACTGATTATATGTTGAAATGATAATTTATATGCCATTAAATAAATATATTATTAAACATAATGTGACATTTCTTTCTACTTTGTTTACGTTGCTACTAGAAAATTTAAAATTACACATGTGGCTTGCGTTTGTGGTTCACATTATATTTCTATTGCTCCTCCCCAGTCTAGACCATTCACCTACTAATCTTCCTGTCTGAAATATCTCATTTCCCATTTTCTCAAGGCCAGAACCTATGCCATGTTATCAGACGTGACCTTCTCCTTGTGCTCTTTTCTGCTCTCTCCCATCAAGAAGTGAGAGCTCTTTCCTTCTCTGCATTCCAACAGCATCTTGTTTCTGACCCCACCCATCCTATTCTAACGCCGCTACAAGTTACTAGCAAATAAGGTCTATGGACAGTTTTAGGTATGTTTGTAAGCTGCAAAACAACCACCATGGAGCTTTAGAAAAGCAGCAAACTTTTATTAGACAAGCAAGCGAACAAACTTACATGTCGTAACTTTTTTCTCAGTTCACTTCCCCTTAAGTAAAACTATCGTGAGAGATGGGAATTTTCTAAAGTAGATCTATGGCTTAGTAAAAGGATACGTACCAGCTGACTCTCAGATACTGTAGAGGATGGTGAAGAGAGGTTTGCCTGCAAAATTATAAACATGGTGTTTATTTCATGAAATTCACAATTTAGTAAAATAATATATCTATATTTTTATATAGTATATCAAAGTTCTTTTATTTAAAGTAATACAGGTCTATTGTAGGATTTTTAAAAGTATAAAGTAAAGGGAAAAATATCATTAAGCATCAAAAAATGATTTTCAACATTTTTGGTACAATGCCTTACAATATTTTTCCTATGCATTTTTATTCAGCTCACATAACAGTGAACATGATGTTTTATACATTGCTCTTCCGTAACATCTTAACATAAGCACTATCACAAGACATCAAAAATTCTGCAAGACGACATAGTATTTCATTCTCTGTATACTCCATATTTTACTTAAACGTACCAGCATTGTTGGTTATTTACATTTACAGCAAAATGAAACAAATAATAGATTTTTTCTTAAATCATCCTTATATTAAAAAATTGCTTTCATGATTTGGGAAAGAAAATGATTCGGTTTTTAAAACTGTTCTAAATTAAAGAGGAGACTACTATTGTTTCTTCACCCTTGGTTCCTGAATGGCACTCCTTTCTTCTGGCTTTAGTTTCCTTCTTGCTGAAGTAAATGCTTTGGTTGTTTCTTCAGAACTTACTATCTTGCACTTTGTCTGACATGTTTTTATTTTGTTCTCATTCTTGAATGAGAGTTCACCTGGACACAGAATTCCAGGGTAACAGGTATTATCTCTCAGCAGTTTGAAGATACTGTCCCCTGGCTCTGGTTTCTGTTACCGCTGTCAGTCTAAATGTCATAACTTGATGAATCATCTGTCTTCACATGCGGTTAGTGTTAAAGGCGTTTCTCCATGACATTCTCTCATTTCACTATGAGGTTCCTGAGGGTGGATTTCTTCTTATGTATCCTATTTTGGGACTTGGTATAGTCCTGAGTATGAGTATCATTCTTTCCTTCTGGAAAATCCTCCCTGAATATCTCTTCAAATGTTGCCTTTCTCCCATTATATCTAATCTCTTCTTATGGAGCTTCTACTAAACATATGTTGAGTCCTCTCAATCCATCCTCCATATCTATAAAAATTCTATTTTATATTTTTTACCTTTTTATGCTGTATTCTGGATGGTCTGCACATATAAGCCTGACAACTAATTTTTCTTCAACTGTATATTAATACATTTAACATAGTAACTGAATTTTATATTTTAATCACTTTATTTTTAACTTAGAGAAGTTCCTTTTGATTCTTTTTCAAATCCTTTTTATGATATAACTCTTAACTATTTCAACATTTTTAATATATTTAAAAATTCATTCCAGATTTTTTTATAATCTCTCATTGCTAAATTTCCTGTTGAATCTCCCTCCAGCCTCTCCCCCACGATGTTCTTTATTCATTTTATGGCTTTTTACTTTTGATTTTGAGCTCATCTTCAGTCAGGGTAACTTTGGTGATGATTTCTGTAGGTGTCTGAGAAGCCCTGAGTCGGGAAAACATTCCTACAATACATTTCACACTTGCCCTTGTGGGGGCCTGAGGAGTTTCACAGGTTCTGGATCAGTTTCTATTTTGTTTCATCATCCTAATATTTCCAAACCTCAGGATGGCAGATCCCCACATCTTCAAGTTTCACAGGTTTAGAACCCATTTTCTCATGCTTGACTCATTTACCACCCAAGAGTGTAGGGTGGAGATAGTGGAAGGATTTATGTTTTCTCTATCCCATGCATCACAACCACTGTGGCCCTCTAGGCTCCTGAATGGACACAACAGACTCATTTATAGGTCTTAGACTTATTATACAGTGAAAGTTAAAATCGAAGCTCCTGGCTGCAAGCATCGATGTTCTGATGTCCCTAAGTTCCACCAGAGCTTTAATTTCTCCTCAACACTCCCCCTTGGAGCTCCCATTTCATTTCCTGCACTCAGAAGTTTCTCTTTCTTTCTTTTAGGTTGAGTTACATATATATTTTTAATACTTATGCTTTACCAAGCATTTATGCATTTAAATAGGAGGCTGAGCTTCCACATCAGCTCAGCCTTCAACTTTGATGGGAAGTGGTCAACATACAGATGCACAATTATAAATATATGTGGCTAAAATATGATAAAGTTGTGTTCCTAAAATATTCCTATTTTTTGGAAATTGAAAATATTTTCAGGGTTTATTATGAATTTGCCAATATCGGTTTTACTCTCTGAGAGATGAACAATAACTGAAAACTGAAAGCTCAGTGGTTCTTATGGCATTGCCAAGTATATAGGAGTGTGAGTCACCAAGCATAATGACGAGGCCCCCGCAGTCCTTCTCACACTGTGTCCCACATTGTTTGTTTTCTGCTCTTTGAGTTATTTCATTCCTCACAAGGCCTGCACTGCTTGCTGTCCTTCCTGGAGGCTCGACGGCCGCAGGGTGTCCTGGCTAAGCGCTCCCCAGCTCTAATTGCTGTGGACCTTGCTGGTGTGCACTGAGGTTTATGGCTATTCCGTGCTGCAGAAAATTGCCCTTCAGAATGTCCATCACAGTGATTTTTCAGTTCACCTAGGGTTTCATTTTTAACCTTATGACGTAATATGCATAAGAATGATGTCTTTAAAATCCTAGGTTTTTCCCCCTTCACTGAATTTTCCTTATTGTGATAAGGAGAGAATTCTCTATGAATTCCCTAAGTTAAATTAAAAGCTTCTATGAAATATGTTGAATTAAATGTACCTTCATGGAAACAAAAAGCATACTTAGATTTTTATCTCAATAATTACAGGAAAGAAGAGGTTACACATGAAAAACAAAGTATTTGCACAATTTATTGTGCTAAATACCAAATTATTATAGGAAAAAAAGATAAAATGCTCAAGAAAATATAATAGTTAAATTAGGGGAAAACTCAAATATGCTTGTATCCAGTCTCCATACAGCCCCTACATTCCTTCAGTGGGAATTATGACAAAACAATAAGATGCTTCAGACATACTCAGCACATTTTTATTTCATTTAATATAATGGTCTTCATATCACTATTAGGAGAAACTATTCCCAGAGAAGGAACAAAATTCAATGCTAAACCTCATGTGGAGTCGATATTTATGAAGCCATTGCAGACTTGCATTACCAAAGAAAAGGAACATTGGCTCATGTGTATTATGAAAATAACCAGATTCTTTCAACCAACCCAGTCATATAAACCCTTTAAGAAGCCTCTCTGTGCTTGCTCATACGGGTTAACACTGATGCTTAAATGCCGTAGCTATAGTTGTCTTATTAATATTGTAGCAATTATTTTCCAAAAAGTGAGAGAAGATTGGTGAGCTGAGATTGGAGCAGTGAGTGATGCGAGGAGGTTACTGTATTTGAACAACTGCCAACTGGTCAATGAGATTAAAGTAGAGAAGCAATTTGAGATACATAAAAACGAACTTGATATTGGATTTGAACACTAAAGTTTTTAGTCATTCACATCTATCCACATTGATCTTAACTGAAGAACAACATTACAGATAAGCGTGAGTGTAAGAGTGGCTCTTTATAAAACAAAATCCCATAATCAATATTCCACAGACTTTGGCATCATTTTAATGACAAAAGAAAGAAAAGTCAGAGAGAGTGGGGGCATTTTAACTAGTATATTATCATATAAAAAACTTAAAAACTAACAGAGCAGTCAAAAACTTGTAAAAGTCAAAATTTCTTACTTCAGAGAACATCTATTAAAGAGTTAGGTTACATGGAAAGTAAAAGAGTCAAAGACTGAAAAAAGAAAGGAGGATTTGAAATCCACTGAAAAATAAGCTACTACACAAGGCCACCACTTGTGCCAAGCCAGCTTTGGAGAAACCATTTTCCTCTTCCAAAGACTTGATGCAGAGGCACATAAAGCACAACCACACTTCTTAGTCATCGTCTAGAGCTGCTTTTCCTTGCAATCTGTAGTTTTTCCCCATTCCTGACACATGTCCTTTGGGCTGGCATCATGTAGCAGACACCCACTTGGGGGATTGGGACCAAATCGAGTTGCATCCAATAAAAAGTGTTGAACAGTTGCTTTCGCCTTCTGCATTCTGCACTTCCACTTCAGGCATGCTTTCCTCCTTTCAGCAGTCACGTCCCTCCCACCTGCATATAACATCTGGTTCCACATCATTAAAATGTCTCTCTTCCACCTTTTCTCTGTTGACTCTAATTATCCCGAGGTTTCTTTTCTCAAGGATCAAAGAACTCTAATTAGTGATAATATGTGAACTAATTACATGATTGCTCCCAGGCTAGACTGATCTACAGATAGGCAGAAAGACAAAAATCTAAAATATTAACTGAGCACCTAATAATTATTGAGTGCTGAGCTTGGCATTGAGGAAATAAATAATCACAAAATGCTAAGATACTGTCTTACCCTTGACCTAGGGGGTGTTTCTGGGATTTGCACGTAAGGCACTATTCAAAAGAACGAGGCCAGTGGTAAGAGGTTAGGCACCAAGGCCATGGTGATATATTATGAGGCATCATTCTTGCTTGCTTCACACTGTTTATTCTCTCTCTAGACCTTTACTCTGTATGAATATCTCATTAAAAGCCATTTTAGACAAGTTAGTAATATATCCCCCAAAGACCTAAATATAAAAAGTAGATTTGGAGGTATTTAAAAAGTTTGACTCTTTAAGCTAGGGAACAATGATTCCATCTTGTCATGAACATAATTGGTAGTCAGAATAAGTGGGCATAGTGACCAGTGACAGCCATAGTTTATATGTACAAACGAGGAAATAAAGGATCAGATCAAGGGGAAGTTTGGCTGAAATATGGCACCTTCATGTTTGGTGAAGTCTAAAATGATGAGAAGGATATAAGGTATAAAGGTGTCTCATTAAGTTTCTTCCCTTCCTCCTCATTTAGCAGAACTCAGATAATTGTCTTCCATTCTCAACTTTCACAGGGGCATACCTTGGAAATATTTCTGAACAATGAAAAAGAAAGATAGTAATCGGTGGAATGGAAGTTCTTGCTTGAATTGTTCACAACTCTTCCCGTAACTTATCAAATCTCTGGTCACATCCTATGGAAGCAGATCTGGACACAGGTCTGGATTTAAGTGGATTGGATTGAAGTCACCTCTTATTTCAAGATCTATGACTACATTAATGCACATCGCCTCTGAAACCCTTCAGCATGGCAACATTTGCGAGCATAGCAACAAGGCAAGTGTGTGAGCTGGCTAAATTGGAGACGATGACCTTTATCTGAGTATCTGTATATATAGTGGGGAATATTCTTAATAAAGTTTGACACATTTTTTAATATGCTGTGATATTTTGAAAGCAATATGCTTCCATTGTAATGACATTTTTCTGTCCCTCATGCTCATTAAAAAGAGATCTTATCTGTGTACTACATAATATTCAATAAGCCTGTCTCTGTTATTTCTCTGGCACTTGAAAGTAACTCGTGAAATGTTGAGAGTTTATGAAACTAGTTGTTATCAATAGAATGTGATTCCAAATAAGGACTTTTTGACAAATTAGTAATAGGTCTAAATACTTGCCCTATTTTCTGAGGTTTCTCTTTGTTAAGGAAACATACTATGGTTTTGAATTACATGAATGAAATGAATTTAAACTGATAGTAGTTAATGAAAAATAATGAATATTTACAAAGACAAGCGTAATGCAAAGAAAAAATGACATTTCTCTCTGAAGATGATAGAATGAAAACAGAATGAAATAGAAATGTAAACAGAAAATTCATTCCTCTACACAGGGGAAAAAAAACTCTTTAAAAATGAGTGTGATGAGAAACAACCACATACATTATCTGATAAATTATGAGTTAATTTACATATAAGGAAGTGATTTAAAACATTAGAAATATAGTAAAACATTATCATTTTAGATGTTGCCACCCAATATGAAATTATTCATTCAAAGTTTAGACTGAAGGTTATTAGGCATCAAGAAATAATTTAGACTTAGAGTTTAAATACTCCTCAATAAAATATTTAATGAAGACAGACTATTCCCAGCTTCTGTTAGCACACACAAGTTTTAATGGCAGAGGCTTTGACATGAGAAAGACCTAGCTTGGGTTTCGCCTGCTCTACGACTTCTGAGTGGGTGTCCTCCTCTGCAAGATGGAGACTTTGTAACAATAATAATACTCACTTTATAGGATTGGTGTAAGGTTAAATGGGATAGTTAAACCTCCTTTGCAAGGTAAGAACTCGAAACATTATTGATTATTATTGTTAAATTTGGCATCTGTTAAAAACAACGAAGTGAAATATTGATAATAAGTTAATATAACCAACCCTGCACGTGATCTGAGATTACTATTACTCAACATATTGTTAGCCTAGTTTAAATTCTATTACAGTTAAGAGAACATCAATTAAATTGCTATAAAATAACCTGCAATTCAAGTACGCTATGAATTGAAGAAAACCTTGACTTTAGTCTGAACTGATGATACATTTATTGCACTTGGCTCATCCTAAAAGAGAGACTGTGTGAAATGTAACAAGTACGCAATAAAGAATAAGAAAAGGAAACTAATTGTTTCACATTGATTTTTCTTTTCTTTTTTTTTTTAATGGAGAAAAGTAAGCCTTTCAACAAAGGCCCCAAAAAGAAGAATATAGTCAGGGGCCAGCCCTGTGGCATGGTGGTGAAGTTTGGCATGCTTCACTTCAGCATCTCAAGTTCACAAGTTCAGATCCTGGGTGTAAACCCACACCACTTGTCAGCTACGCTGTGGTGGCGACCCACACACAAAATAGAGGAAGACTGGCACAGGTGTTAGCTCAGGGCTAATCTTCCTCAAGGAAAAAAGAAGAAACTTGGCAACAGATGTTGGTTCAGGGCAAGTTTTCCTCAGGAAAAAAAAAGGGGGGGAATTAGTCATACAATTTCTTGTTATTTAATTAGGCCATTCTAGTCACCCTAGGAAAATTGGAAATCCAATGGATGTACTGATACATTGAAAACTAGCAACACTGTAAGTTTGTTTTAACATCAATCAATTCTCTTGCCAGCTCTCCTCTAGTTTCTACAAGAAGGTATCTTGTTTGTTTAATATTTTAATTGCTCCCTGTCTCTCCTATCATATGCTTCAGAAATAGAGACCTTGATGTTGTGTTCACACCTCTTACCCCAGTGACTCCTCATGAGTATGGGGACATGGCAGACACTCAATAAATATTTGTCAAATCAATGAACAAAAGTGTAAAATTGAATAATAAAGCTAGAAAATACTGACTACATTTCCTGCTAGTCATGATTCATAGATTCTATACTATACTTTTAAAGAGCCCCCAGAAATAGAGATTCTGAGGGATCTGTGGTAATATGTTAAGGATATCCTCAAGTGTAACAATTTTTTTTTCTTGCCTCTAATTTAAGACTTCCCTGTATTCCACTGTAGGGGCAGGAGTTGGTAAACTACATGATCCCTGCTTTTGAATGTAATCTAAGAACCTCTACAAAGTCAATGACATACTGAGCTCCAGCAGGCACACAGTATCAAGATGCCTACTTTCTTCAAACTTTTGAAGAGAGATGGTGGAGTACTGAAATGCTAACGTCTGTAGACTTCTCAGATGTGCTCTTGAGTCTCCATGGAGAGAAAGAGAGAAAAACATACTAAGAGATTAAGTAATTAATTGAGTGAAAGCTGTTTAACACAGTGTGAAGCATCCTGCAGCTTAGCCAATGTGAACATTGGAATTTCTAGAAGAAAACAGTACAATGCCATTATTTTTTAAAAATCATAATATATTGTATCTAAGACAGAATTTTCACATAAGATCAAGGCTTATAGCTAAGGCACAATTCTGCTCTAAAATTTCATTTTTTCTCCTCAAAATTAACATATCAGATATCACTTAGTAAATGTCACAACCGCAGCTCAGTATTTACAAATGTGACATATCCATGAGTTGGCATCAAAGAACTGGTTTTTACCTTCCACCATAAAATTATCCCTTATAGTCTTCCAAACAGCATGCATATATTTGAGGGCTCACAAACAACAATTCAAATGTCCTGTTGTTAGAGAAAGCAAAAAAACAAAGCTTCTCACTCAAGAAACCAAATTTAATTAAAGTCAAGAATCTTATCTGAATCAGAGTTTATATTTGTTCAAGTCTATACTAAATCTGTTTGATGACTCAGTGTTAACTTTGAATGACTCAAATGCTTTCACAAAGTTTGGAGCAAATGTTAACCTACTTTAATTAAGTCTGATAACTGATTGAAGAATAATTTGAAATAACCTCTAACTATGGAGACTGAAGCAGTCCCTCCAGAATGGTTCCAATTGCTATCAAATTAACTGCCCCCAGGGAGGGGTAGGAGGAGGCTTCAGCCATCTGCACCTTATTATAAATGAGTCTAACTCAGAGGCACTTTGCTGAAAGGTAGAAAGGTGAGAAAGCAAAAATTTCTAGCTACTTCTTATTGGGTCTGGCTCTTATAGAATGTATTAGTCACAAGAATTAGAGAAATATCTTCATGGCACTTTCTTTTCTTGTAACCAACTGAAGAATCAAGGAACTCAGCTAAATCATGGTGCTTCTAGTCTTCCCAAGACAGGCAGGAAGAAAAGGGAGGAAGCAGGGATGAAGGGAAAAGCAGGAAGAAGAAAAGGAAGAACTGTCACTTATTGAGTGAGTCCAGTGTTTCAAGACTATACTGAGGACTTTTCATACATTAACCAGTATAAATCTTACATCAATCAAATAAGAAGGTCATTAGTATCTCAATTTATATATGAAAACTAAGGCACAGAGAGGCTAAGCGATTTTCCAGGATCAGATAGTTAGCAAGCAGCAAGACTATCATGTAAACTTGAACATAGCCTCGTAAATGCCTCCACTCTTTTAAGTATGATTCCAAATGGCTTCCAATAATAACAAAAGATAACAGTGAAAGCTTCTAGGAAATGCTCTAAGCACTATTCCTACCCATACCCTCTAAACATCATTTCCTGAATGCGATAAAATCAGTAATTTCACCCAGTTTATTATTTGTCTTAGGGAGATTCAAAGGAAGGCAGAAATGTATAAATTGCAAAGAAGGTATGTCACAAAATATACATTGAATAATTATCTACTCTTGATGATGATGATGTTGATGATGAAAACTGCATATTAGAAAATATGAAGTACAATCTAAAAGGAATAGTTTACTGGTTTGTTTTAAACCAAAAACTAAACACTTGCTTAGGAGATAATCTTGTTTCTACTAAAATATATTTGTTCAGATGCCCAAGTTGGTCACACGATGGATTATTAGGTGAACAAAGAGGAGGAATTGGGTAGGGCTCTGCGTGTGTGTGTCTAGGACATTCAGAAGCAGCTCTCTGTAATTAACTGAATTAAGTGTAAGTCTGTATCACATATCCACTATTAATCTATTTTTTCTCACAAGTGGAAATTGGTTTATTCGATAATTTAGATGCCAGAAAGCAACAAACTAGTCAAAATCAATTAAACTGACAATCCTGTTGGAAATGGACAAATCAATGCTTCAAGTATATGAGTTGACTTTTGTATAATAAGCACAAAAAACCATTATAGAAACGAAAATGTCATCTAACCTTCGATAATTAGGAAGACAGAAAGCAGGTGTTGGAGTTCTGTTTTATTTAGCCAAACTAACGAAACTAGACTTCACTTAGGAAGGAATTTATTCAATAAACTTACCTGACATAACCTGATTTTCTGCGTCTGGGTTGATCATACTATCCTACGCCTTTCCACTTATGAAACAATCAACTAATTCAATTTAAATGACTGTATAATTGAGTTTCCTCCAAAGCATACATATGTACCCATTAAAAAAAGTAGTATATATAATTATGAAAGGACTTACATATTTGGTTTCTCGACCAGCTGCTCGTGGAAGAGTTGTAGGTGTCTGTATGAAAATAAAAATAATTATACTACTGAAGTAATCAAGAAAATACTAAAAGACTCAACTTCTGAGATGTGTTCACCTTATTTCCTATTAAGACTTTCTAACCATTACTCCCTCTTTTCTATACAAAATACTTTGTTCCTCTGAAAATTATTCCATTAAAATATATCACTTTAATGTTCATTTCATTGCTGTTATCTATCAACTGTCTGGTAAATTTTCCCTTATTTACTGGTAATGTTCATTTGTGGATCATAATACTTCCTTATATGATCTTTGGCTATTTAAAAATTCACATAGAACTCTCTCTTCTCTCAATTCTTTGAGCTGTTCAGCTCCAAAGATATTCTCATCCACTCCATTTCAATTATCCACTCCCAGGACTATTTCTAGACGTTGCCTTCACAAATAAAATGGAAAACCTCTGAAATTTCAATTTCTAACATCCTACTCTCAGAACTCTACCTCCTATGTACCAGCTTCATTTCTCATATATCCTCAATGCAACATTTCTTCAGCCTCACTGAGACTTCAGAATCATTGACCCTTACCAGCTTTATTCTGCCTTTATTACCTCAGCTTATGTATATTTCATATTCTCAGTCATTTTCGTATCTTAATTTCTCTTGCCTCCCTCTCTCCTTGTGACAAACTTACCTGAAAAAAAAAATCAAAAACAAAAAAACTACCCTGAATGGACTTTATCATCCATCTACTCTAAACTTGTACCTAAAAAGCAAAACATTGCTGGGGATACTCTCTCAACCAAGCTAATTGATTTCATTATAAATTCATGATTATCAGCTTCAAATGGACATTCAATACTGCTTGGTAAGCCCCCAATCTTTCTCTTGTAGGCCCATTTTCCCACTTTCTGAGATGAGATGGCTATTTGATTCATTCATCTATTTAACAAATATTTATTATGCATCTAAAGTGTGCCAGGAACTATTCTACACCCTTCAAACTTATCAGTGAAAAAAAGAGACAAAGATGCCCTGCCCTTGTGGAGCTTCCATGCAGCAGGAGAGAAAATAAACAACAAAATAATAAATAAGTAAATTGCATCATAAGTTAGAAGGTGGTAAATGCAATGAAAAGGAAGAGTAGAAATAATTTGAAGACTAGGGAGGTCAAGAGTGCTGAGGGCTTCCAATTTTAAATAGGATGGTCAGTGTACAAAGGTGACATTTGACCAACAATTTGAAGGAAGTGAGGGAGTTGACTAGTGGATATCTAGATAAAGAGCATTCCAACAAGATGGTACAAGTACAAAGTTCCTACGGTCAATTTTCACCTCTAAGAATGATGGCTAGAGAACTCAAGGCAACCTTTCCATAATAGACAATATAAAAGTTGAACAAAATATTGGAAAATATCTTATTAAAAAGATTGATGAGCTAATAAGAGAGTGAAGAATTTGAGGGCAAGATCAGGAGAGGTTGGGAATCCGAAGAGAGGAGTCAAGCCTTTGAGACCTGCTTTTACCCTGAGGATGTCTGCAAAGCTAATCCAAACTTTTTGAGAGTCTCAGAGATATAGGAAGATACAAGTCAGAGTCCAGGACCCGCCAAGAATAGATTGAGCTCCAGGACTAGGAGTGATCCAGAAGACCTCACATGGTCTTTAGCCTAGTCTCAAATCATCTAAGAATGATTGTTTAGAAAAAAAATCATCTCAAAACCTTAGATTAAATTAAAGCAATCCTTCTTTTCTAGTGTTCCTGGTGTCTGACAGAAGCAAAGAAAAGGCTCTTTATAGCATGATAATGCCATCTGAGGCCTCAAATGAGTTCTATAAATAAATTTTCAAGTAGAATATCCAACACACAATCAGAGTCAGATACACAAAGCAGTAAGACAATGTGAATGAGAATGGGCAGCAAAAATAAACAACCAAAAAAGACCCACAGAAAATCCAGAAATGTGCTTTCTTAGAACCAGACTGAAAAACAACCATACTCCACCATATTTTTTAAGATAAAAAATAAGCTTGCAAATTTTTACAGGGAACTAGATACTATAAAAAAATGTTAGAACTGATTTGAAAAAGAACTAACTGTGTTAAGGCAGGAGTATGTCTGGCACATTCAAGGCCCACCAAGGAGGTGAGCAGGGCTGGAGTGGAGTGAGGAAAGGAGAGAGAAGGAGAGCAGCTCACAGAAGAGTTGGGAGGCCAGATCAAAGAGCCCTTCCAGGAGCTGATAAGGACTTTGGCTTATATCCAATGGACACGTGTAGACACTGCTGGTTTTGTTTTGTTGTTGTTGCTGTTTTTGTTTTTGGTGAAGAAGATTGGCCCTGAGCTAACATCTGTTGCCAATCCTCCTCTTTTTGTTTGAGGAAGATTGTCCCTGAGCCAACATCTGGGCCAATCTTCCTCTATTTTGTATATGGGATGCTGCCACAGCATGGCTTGATGAGCAGTGTATAGGTCCGCACCCAAGATCCGAACCTGCAAACCCCAGTCCACCAAAGCAGAGCACTCAAATTTAACCACTACACCACCGGGATGGCCCTAGCACTGCTGGTTTTAAGCAGAGGAGGATCATAATCTGATTACGCTTTAAAAGGATCTCTCTGTTTGATGTATTCAGAATGCATTATAGTGAAGCAAGGATATAGAGAAAAGGCTATTGTACTATTCCGCAAAACATGATGATGGCTCAGTAGCACAGAAGCAATGACATAGTATATTCCATATATATTCTCAATCTATAGCAACAGGATTTCTAACAGAAGAGATGTTGAATGTGAGAGAAAGAGAGGAATAAAATGTGACACCAAAGTTTCTGGCCTTGAGTAAATGAAAGGCTGGAATTCTATCAATGGAGATGGGAAGGCAGGATATGGAATAGTCTTTATGAGAAGAGATCTAGGTTTCATTTTTGAGATATTTATTAGAAATCTAAATGGAAATGACGAGTAGGTAGCTGGGAGACTTGAGTCTGGAAGAGAATCCTGGACTAGAGATATAAATTTGAGAGTTGTCCACATATTCTCAGTTTTCAAAACATGAGACTGGGTGAGAACACCAAAGGAATGAAAAGAGAGAGAAATGAGAAGCCTAAGGACTGAGCCCTAGAACACCCCAATACTGATATTCTGGGAAGAAGAGGATGGACCAGCAAAGGAGACTAAGAAATAATAATGACCAGTGAGGTAGGAGAAACACTGAGAGAGCATGATGTCCTGGAAGGCACTAGAGGAATGTGTATCAAAGAGGAGGGAGCTATCGCCTGTCTCCAATTCTGTTGAGATGTCAGCTCAGGTCAGGATTGAGCGTACAGTAATGGGGAGGACTTCAGGAACCTTGGACAAAGCGGTTTGCACAGTATGGTGCCATCTAAAGCCTGAATGGAAGGGATTAAAGAGGGAATGGGAGAAGAATAACTGAAAGTAGAATACAAATTTTTGTCATTCTTCCCCATCATACCATCCGTCTTTAATCTCATTAATAACCTTAAAATTTTCTTCACTGACAGGTGTTAGCTATGAAACAAATAAAGATATTAACTATAAATTTCTTCATTTTCCCACCATCAATCTATGACCACACTTGCATCTGCACCTCTCATTTCCTCTATTTTCTGGTCTGTTACAGTAGAGGACATTTCCAACTTTGTAGCAAAGGATACTCATTTGAATTAGGCTTTAGGTTCTATGCTCTTCTAAAGGAATTTTGTCCTTCAGGATCTCTTTTTCTTATGTATAGTCAGTACCTCCTTCTCACTGAATCAACCTCACTAACATATCAACTTGTTCTTGTTATTTTCAGCTTTAAAAAGCAGACAAAAATTCTTCCTTGACCTCACTATGACCCAATTTCCATCTTCTTAGCCCAAGATGTCAAAGTAGCTGTTTTTGTTTGTTTCTTTTACGTCCTCTGCCTCTGCTTTCTCACCTCACAGCACTTTTCAACATCAAAGATAAGGAGAGCAAAGGGGTAGTGTAGGGAATAAAAGTTAAGGATGGTGAAAAGAAATATCTATGAGGATCATATCAAGGTGGTCCTTCAGCCTGGTGGAGAGAAAGGAACAGTTAACTATAGGTTTACACAACTTGCCAGCTTCTGGTGAGTCCCTTTCCTGATCCCTTCCTTGGCGATGACAACTGGGACAGCTATAGGAAAAGAGGAGTGTAGAGTGCCATAAGCACAGGTACAGGGTGGCCAAAGTGGGGGTCAGTGTCACCAGGGTGGAGGAGAAGCAGCAAGAGGGAAATGGTTGATATTATGGATTTTCTACATTCTGAGGATATGCCCAGAGAACTTTGATTTTCCACGGAAAAAGAGAAAGACACCCGAAAAATGTAAATACTGTAAAGGAAAACAATGGTTCAGCCACTGCACTCCTAGGTATTTACCCAAGAGAAATGAAAGCATATGTCTGTACAAAGTCTTGTTTACAAATGTTCTTAGCAGCTCTGTTAGCAATAGCCCCAAATTAGAAATAACCCAAATGTCCAACAACTGGTAAATAAAGTATGGTACAACCACACGATGGAATACTACTCAGCAACAAAAAGAAATGAACTATTTATACATGCAAAAATATGGATGAATCTCAACCGCCTTCTACTAAGTATGAAAAGTCAGACTCTAAAGACTGCATACTGTGTGATTCTATTTATCTGACATTCTTGAAAAGGCAAAAGTGTAAGGACAGAGAAAAGAGCAGCAGTTGTCCGTAACCTGGGTTGGAGGGAGGGATATATGCAAAGGAGCACAATGGAACTTTTTCATTTGATGGAAGTGTTTTGCATCTTGGATGTGGTGGTGGTTACACAACTGCTTTGTCAAAACTCATTGAACTGTACACTACAAGGGCGACTTTTACAGTGGGTAAATTATAACTCATAAACTCGACTTTAAAAAAAACTATATAAGCTACAATAAAGAACTTAACATGGGGATTGGAGAACAGGCGGGATACTGAACAAATTCTTGAACTGGAATATCAGATCAAGAAATCCTCTTGAAGGAATTAGGAAGCAACAGATAGAAAAAAGATATAAAGATTAAGAGAGATGGAACACAGAAGCAAAGGTGACAAAATGAGTATGAGAGTCCCAGGAGGAAAGAAATGTTCGAAAAAATAATGATTAAAAATTATCCCGAATGTAAGGGGAAGAAAATATTGAGGACTTCGAATGAAAGGTCACAGAGAGTATCGCTACAGACGCATAAGAGAAAAAACAATGCACATCTAGACATGTTATAGGAAAAATCAGTAACATCATAGATACAGATAGAATCCCAAAAGATTACAGAGCCACTCTGGAAATGAACACTCTATAGCGCAGGAGGAAATATCATGCTGACAAAATACTTCGCAAGTATGTTGTTGAAGAAGATGATCCTGGGGGGAAAAATGTGTTGAAGCTCAAGGACCTGTAATTTTACGCCCAGCAAAACTATAATTTAAATAAAAGGGCCAAATAAAGATATTCTCAGGAACATAGCCATAAAACCACCACAAAAGATCTTGTTTAATACAATTTTCAGCAAGATTCCAAAAGAAGAAAAATAAATCCAAGAGAAAGCTACGAATGTGGGAGAAATAAGGATCTAAATAAAGAATAAGTGTCTAAACAAAGAAGAGATCAAGAAAAATATAAGCATAAAAATTCAGACATAAAAGTCCAAAAACTACTAACAAATTATGTCTGCATATATGTATATATATGGAGGGGTCTCTATATATACATATCTTGATTAAAAAGAAGTGGAAAGTGAAAAGTGCTATAGTACTTACCTAATTTTGTAAAAAGATATTTGTAAGCTTTAAAATTGATAGGAAAATAAACATAATTATTGTCTTTAATAATTTATGTGTAACTACAAAAAGTAACAAAAATATAAAGTAAAATTTTCAAAGTTTTCAAACCAGTCAATGTCAAAATATCCAAAGGAAAGCAGGAAAAGCAAAAAAGAAAACATTTTAAATAGAAAATCTAAAATAAGATAACAGAAATTAGTCCTAAGATAACAAGAATTACAGTAATTACAAATGGCTTAAGGTCCCAGATAAACAAAATCTCAGATAGAATATAAAAGTGATATCCAGAAATATGTTGTCCTGAAAAAAATTAGACAAGTGGATACAAAAAGATAAAAAGTAAAGTAATAGAAAATAGTAAAAAAGTAATAGAAAAATAAAGTAATAGAAAATATTTAAAAATTAATAGAAAAAAGTAATAAAAATATATCTAAGAAAACATGAATTAAAAATTACATATATATATTACTTATATAAGGACACTATTTTCATACTAGAGTAAAAAGAACAATCTTAGGTGCAAAAGGATTATATATGTTATTAAAGGTTATGAAAATCAAAAGATGAGAAGGAACATCAACACATAAGCAACAACAATATAGGTTCAAAATACGTAAGTCAAATCCAATAAACCCTTCTCTAGCTTTATCTTTCTCTTCCTCTTGGCAGCAAGCACCACTATTTTATTTTCTTAAACACTCGCCTCTCGTAGCTTCCATGATATCACAGTGCTCAGATTTTCCTCTTACCACAATGGACCTCTCATTCTCCTTTGCTGGCTCCCACTCACCCTTCTTTATTGGACCTACAACGTTTTGTTCTTTGGAGCTCTGTACAGGGCGCTCCTGTACACATCGAGAGCCCTGTACATCAATGTGCTGGTCATCCTCAGATCTTTCCTACCAGCTCCAGACCCACAGGTTTCAGGCCTCCTTAATACACACCTCAAACTCGTCCTGTCCAAAGCTAACATAACCCTCTTCCCTCCATTGCACTGCCCCTCCTTCACAGTTGACTATGCTCAAGGCAGAGACCTGGAGCTCATCCATGAATCCATGATTCTTCTCTCCTTCATCACTCACATCCAAACTCCCAGCAAGCCTGACATGTCTCTCTCAAACCCACATGCTTCTCTCTAGCTCCCCTGAAGCTACCCTATCCAGGCCACCATCACTGACTGCCCCTCCGACCTCAGCAGCCTCCTCACAGCAGCCATCATGATCTTTTTCGATAGTTTCATATTATTCATGCCACCCCCCAATATTTTACATCTTCCCATTTCCTTGGAATCCAAAACTCATGCCATGGCTTATAAGTATCTGAATCACTGTCTCCAGCCCACCTTCTCAACCTCAGTTTAGACGGTTCACCCCGGGCTCACGCTACTACGACCACTCTGGCTTTCATCTTCATATACACTAAGTGTTTTCCTGCCTCGGGAAATTTGCACATGCTTCCTTCTCTGCCTGAAGGCTACTGTCCCTCCTCTTTCAATGGCTGGCTTCTTTCCCTCTTTGCTTTCAGGTGAATTCTACTTTCTGGCCACTGCATCTGTCGTGCGCCTCTTAGGTTACTCCGGCGTGCTCACCATTATCTCCCTCGTGCCTCACAGTGCCAAGCCCACAGTAGGCACTGAATAAATATTGATTGAATGAAATAACTGCCTTAAATTTAGTGGCCTAGAATAATGCATTTTTAACACTATACGCATCAAATATTTGTTAAATCAATAATTTTGATTATTATTCACATATTACTTCTTAAATCCTATTCCTATTATATTTAATATAATATATTTTTATATGTTCAACAAATAAAATAAGAAAAATATATCTTAGAATTTATAGAGTATCTCTTTGGCAAATCAAACAAAGTTTTGTATTTTTAACTTAAAAGACAAAGAATATACAACAAAATAGATTACACACACAGAAACTACTATTATCGATTTGTAGGTCCTCTCTACTAAAATATAACTTCTTAATACTGACAGTGATTGGTTACTGGGTTTCTATGTCATTATTAATGGATATTTGTCTATAGTGTTACAATTGAAAATTAGGAATACTCTTCTAGTCATAAGCAATTCTGTACATTTAAAACCAACTTCCTACACACAATGTCCAATTTTTTTAAAAGAACAAGCAAAAAGTATTTATACTAATTCTAAGAGAGGAAATAAGGCTGACAAAAAAACCCTAACAATTATCTATAAAGGAAAAACCACAACCATTTTGAAATGTGGAGAAGTACATCCGTCCTGTGTTCAAAAATATATTTTGGAGAAATGTAGTATTTTATTCCAACAAATGAAAATGGCTACACTATAAGAAGTAAATGTTTAAAATTCAGTTACAACAATTCATGCTTTAGTAATACTCTAACAATCTAAAATATCCAGTTTTCTGTGCCTCTGAGTCAAAAAACAATGAAATTAATTCAGTCAACCAAAAGAAAAAAATTCCAGAAAAAATACCTGTGCAAAAGCTCTGAGACTAATGTGACTTTAGTCGACTTCATTCTCCACTTCTGTAAATTACGTGAGTACTGAGGCTGAGGTTTAAGACGATATTAAGCCACAAATTCTACATGCAATTCCATACAGCTCCTTAAAATGCCAAAATATAACAACATAGTCTAGTACATTGGCTTTCAAATTGTTTAGAACTTGACCCACAGTCAGACATAGATTTGACTTTGCAGCCTGTACACACATATTTAAACATGTACATGTAAACAAACTGAAACAAATATCAACAACACCTACTCACTATTTGGAATAGAGTCTGATGTCTTACATTCTTACCATTCTATTTTTAAAATGCTGTCTGCTTACAACAACAACAAAAATACTGGTTGCTATCCACTAAATTAATTTCCCAATTCGTTATTAGACCTCGACCTGCAGTTTAAAAATCATTGATCTGGTAGGCCTTACGGTTCAGTAAATCATATGAAATACATACATACTTTGATTGTGTCAGAACCCAACAATGTCTGTAGGGAACTTGAAGGAGAATCAGAAGAATGCTGGAAAATAAAAAAAAAGGACAAGCCTGTGATGCCCCATACTCAAGTAGAGAGAAATGAAGAGAAGCCAAGCAAATGTTTGAATTGCACATTCTAGTCTAAGGCATTACCATAGACAAGGAATCCTGTAAGACCTTATCAATGGTAGCACAGAGCTCTTCAGTTTGCTGCCTGAGCTGTGCAGGGGAACAGAACTGGAAGAATTGAAACCAGGTACTGAGTTAGAAATGAGTTTCGGGGTTGCGTGTCAAAAGCAGGGGTAATCTGAAGTCATTACCTCCAGAGGTGGGTCTAATGTTTTGTCCTTGAAGACACTGTCAGTCTTGGCTGGTTCATCTAGTGCCTAGTGATAAATGAAATAGTTCTCATGTGAGGCTTTTAGTCAAATATAAATGTAATAGAAAAGTCTCTTCAAAGAGAGCCCTGTCTATCTCAATATTTCCAAGAAAAAAATCTTTGAATGATTTGATGTGCTATTCTCCAACGTGGAGGCATTTTCCACACTTGTCCAGTTTCTCCTCTGGAATTAATGTCTCCAATACAAGGTGTTGGAATAAGGAAAGGAGGCTGAGTTTTCAAACATACAAATTTGGATGTCTCATACATCCAGATGAGCCTTGTCCTCTTCAAAGAAGTCACCTTGGTAAACTATGCACAGAAATAATGAGGATATAGCCATTTCTGAAAATATTACAAAACTACTTTTGAGAAAATGCTTCAGGACCAGGTTATAAGAAACACGCACGCACACACACAAAATCTTGCCTCCTTTTTAATCATTTATATCCAAAGAAGTCTTGGCTACCTTATTCATCAAACTTGACCTCAAATGACATTTAACTATTTTGAAACATACTTTTTATTTATTGTGATATGTTTCAGCTGTATAAATGAAGAAAATAAAATAATCCTGTACATTTACACACTCCATTGAGAATAAAGAGCAAAGTATTATAAAAAAAATAGAAACCAATGTGTACTCCTCACTGCTTCCTTGTTCTCCTTCCACATGAAAAGTAACCACTCCCATTAATTTTGTTTTTATCATTATATGTATGTCCTCAGTTCTTCTAAACATATTAACATATGTATACATCACTAAACAATACATAAGCTTATTTTTCACAATTCTTCTAGTTTTATGTAAGCATAATGCATGCTTCTGGAACTTATTTTTTTTTCGGTTTTGGTTGTTTTTTTTAAACCACTTTATCAAGTTACATTTGACATACAGAAACCTGCAACTATGTAATGTGTACAACTGATGATCTTAGAAATAAGTATACATCCATGAAGCATCTCCACAATCTATGCCACGAACATATCCATCACCTCCAAAAGTTTCCTTCCGCCTTTATTGTTACTTTTTCCCTATAGTTATTTATTCTCTCCCTTCACTGCCACATACTGTCCCATTGTTTGAATATTCCACAACAAAACGGATACCTTCTTCTATTGCTGGATATTTAGGGCGCACCCTATTTTCACTATTGTAAACGGTAACAACTATCACCCATGTACATGTTTCTTTATACACGTGCTCGTAGTAAGACTAAAGTAGCTGCACAATAGCATAATAGAAGATAGTCAAGTTTATCAAGTATTGTCAAATTGTTCTTTAAAATAATTGTACAATTTCATGCTCATAATATCAATGAATGAGAGTTCTTGTTTTCCAACTGTAAAAAATATTAATATCCTGATATACCTGAAATACCTCTCTTTAGTTTTAGATTGCACTTCCCTCATAATTTTTGAGTTTGGGCATCTTTCATATGTTTATTTATGTTTTCTTTCATATATTTGCTCATTTTTCTGTTGGATAGTCTGTTTTTTGTCTATTTGTTGGAAAATTTTACATGTTCTGGGAACAAAGTATTTGTCAATTACATGCGGTACAAATGTCTTCTCCCACTCTTGGCTTTCCTTCTCATGATTGTGGTGATGTCTGTTGATAATACACAGTTTCCATTGCAATGTGGTCAAATTTTTCAATGTTTTCCTTTGTGATTGGTGCTTGCTTTCAAAAACTTTTCCCTAAAATAAGAAGTTACTCCCCTAGGTGGGAGCCTTCAAAGTTGGGGCGCTAGATGTGCAGTCTAAATCCTTCACTCCTCAGAGAGAAGCTGGGAGTTGCCTCCAAATGGCCTGGTGCTGTGACAAGGGTGGAGTTTACAGGGAGTGTCACAGCCTTTCCTACCCATTTTGATGTGAGTATTTTCTCATTCACCCGATGTGTGGGAGTCACTCAGATAGTTTCTAGATTTTTCTCAGAGGGCTTGCTCCATGTGTAGCTATACATTCAATGTGTCCATGGGAGGAGAGAGGCTCAGGAACCTTCTGTGTCTCCATCTTTTCCCTGTCTTTTATCATTCCTAAGATCTATTTGTGTCTACCTACTTTTTTTAAATCAATTTCTCTAGAGAATTATTAATTTCTAATCTCTTAATTGGACTAACTTTTGGCTTTGATCTTCTTTGGCATACTCACAATCCATTTCAGTAATTTCTGTTCATATCTTTACTATTTCCTACCTTCTACATTTTTTTGGATTTATCCTGCTTTTCCTCAAAGTATTCCTTTTGTTGCATTCCACAAGCTGTGATATGTAGTATGGTCACTGTCATTCAATTCTAAATACATCTTTAAAACTTTCCAGTAAGCTTTCTTAGACCCATGGGTTATTTAAAAGTAGTTTTCCTTTTTAATTTTTTAAAATATGAGGATTTTTTTCCAATTTTTAGTTGCCTATTAATTTAGTTATGTTATGGCTAGAGAACTTCTTCATAATAGTAATTTCTTATGTAGTTGAGATTTATGGCATAAGACATGGTCAGTTTTTATAAATATTCAATTTATGCTTAAGAAAATATCTATTTTCTAATTGTTGTCCACAGGCTTCTGAATGTGTGTATGTATATGTGTGTGCATCTATTAAATCAAGATTATTCATTGTTTTGTTCAAATCATCTCTAATTTTACTGGAAGTTTTGCATGCTTATTCTATCAGTAATTGAGAATTGCATCATAAAATCTCATGGAATTGTAGTGGGTCTGTTAATTTCTCCCTGTGATCCTAGCAATTTTTGCTCAACATAATTTGAAGCCATTTTATTAGGGATTCATAATTAGAAGAAATATTCCCTACTCTTGAATTAAATTTTTATCCTTCTGAAGTGACTGTGTTTTTCCTCAATAGTGCTTTGTTTCTTAATATCTCTTTTGCCTGATTTAACCAAATAATTTGATTAGCATTTTACTAGTATATAATTTTTTGCCTTTTTATTTTCAACTTTCTGGATCCAAACCTCAAAAGTTGGTGCTTTATAAACAGCAAATGTCTAGAACTTATTTTTTCAGTCCAGTCTAGTCACCATTGTCTTTTAATTTGAGAGGTTAACATTTCCTTTATTATAATTACTTATTTATTTAAATTTGTGTCCAAAATATTTTTGTTTTACTTTTGTATCACTTTTTCTATTTCATTTTTTATTCAATTTTTGAATTTTTTAAATTGATTAAATTTGGGTTTTTTCTTATTCATTTTTTTTCCCCCTCCACTAATTTGGATATCGTGGCAGAGACAATGCTAGGCATTCATCAGTTACTTTCATTCTCTCAGGCACACATATACATTTCCTTGGTCTCAACAATTTAGGGATGGGCTTGCGACTGATTCTTGTTAAATGAATGTGAGCAAAAGTGATGCCTAACTTCTGGTGCAAGGCAGTTAAGAGTGGATATGACTTCATCATTCTCTTTCATCTTCTTCAGATCACTAAGATGCAACATGGAAATAGACTACATTCCTGAGTCACTATTAGAGGAGAGCCAGGTGGGAGGGCCAAACCAACCTATGCCAGAGTGTGATGTGGGAAGGAGATAAAAGCTGATTGTTTTAAGCCACTGAAATGTCACGGTTTGTCTATTGTGGCAGCAAGTGTTGCTTACATTATCTAATATAAACATTATTGACTATTTTTTTAGAAATTAACCTTGAAAAATTTCCCATTCATTCTAAGGTCTAAACCAAGCAATACAAAATCTAGATTAGATTCACATAATCTACAGTTATGTGTCGATTAATGACAGGGATGCTATCTGAGAAATGCGTTGTTAGGTGATTTTGTCACTGTGTGAACATCATATAGCGTACTTACACAAACCTAGATGGTATAGCTTACTACACACCTAGACTATGTGGTATAGCTTATTGCTCCTTGACTACAAACCTGTACAGGGTACTGAATATTGTAGGCAATTGTTTTATTTTGATCATCAATTCTAGGTATTTTAAAGCAGGAAGTTTTGGGGCAGGCCACATGGTGCAGTGGTTAAGTCCCGTACACCCCTCTTCAGCAGTCTGAGTTTGCAGGTTCAGGCCTCCAGCACAGACCTACGTCACTTGTCAAACCATGCTGTGGGGGCGACTTACATAGAAAAGTAGAGGAAGATTGGCACAGAAGTTAGCTCAGCGCCAATCTTCCTCAAGCAAAAAACAAAAAAGAGGAAGATCGGCAACAGATGTTAGCTTAGAGTGAAACTTCCTCACCAAAAAAAAAGAGCAGGAAGTTTTTCAAGATATCTAGTTCCAATCCACTTTCAAAATTTGACTATCTACCAGCATTAAGGTTATTTGAAAAATACATGCCACGATTTATGAAAGCAATTACAAAAGAGGTTACCAAAAATGTGACAAACAATTGCAGACTAATTAGAATAAGTGGGTGGTCCCTAAAGGCAGTTACTTTTAAGAGAAAATGATCACTTAAATATATATGTTCTGGTAGGTCTGTAAACAAACATACAAATAAGATTCAGTTCTCTATTGCCATATCTTATATATAACCCTTTAGAATTACAGGCCCTGTCTTCTTGTTCAGATTTACCTTCTATTCGTCATTCCCTCATTATCATTCTGATAAGGTCATATACTGACCAGAGAGTTTCACACCCGTCATGGAACCATGGAAACTATTGCTCACCAGAATCAATTTTCTTCCTTCTAACAGAGTCAGTGATACAACAGATCCAGAGCTGTTAACCTTCACCAAGAGGCACCATGTCCAGATGCTAGAGTCATCATTTCAGCACGGGGTATACCCCTAAGAACTCAGAAAAGTGACATCTAAAAGATAAGATTTTACAATCTCCTCATTTCAATAACTCACAAGGGAAAATACTGTCTGGAAATTTTTTTCTCAAAATCCACTTCTCTGCATTAAATAACAACATAGAAAACATTGGCTATGATAACCTAATAGGAACACCTGAGATTGCCTCTTTCTTATCGTAAAAAAAATCTCTTTTGCTTTCCTCCTTCATCCTCTAAACGTATGACTAATCATGAGTAATGAATAGCAGGGAATAGAAAACATCAGAAAGATAACTTCCAGGTGATGTTCAGACAGTTTAATTTTTCCCTGTCATGGTGTTTTAATCACCATATGTTTACCTGTTGGTGAGGGAGGGGGAGGGGTGTTCCCACCCTACCATTATGGGGATGGCTGAATACATGACACCTGATGATGGGCAGATGAAATCAACAACAGTTTATTAATCCCATATATTCACAGCCCAGGGAAGAGAACGCTGCAAACCATACAGGGCCACACAGGGGTTGTGCTCAAGAACAGAGTGAGCAACCAGGGGTGGTGGGAGGCAGGCTTTGTAGTATCAAGATGGTGGTGTCCCCCAGGTCCATAGAAGGATGTGACTGGCTTGTTTGGATGCGGGAACTGTACCTGGTCAGTTTGATAAGGAAGGTTAGGGAACCTTCTCTGTGGGAGCAGAGTAGGGAGGGGGACGTCCACCATCTGAGGCCCTCTTAATTTCACCAGATGTCGAGGCAGCACGTAATATCGGGCCTTAATTTTAGGCTTTATGTCACACATGGCTTCCAACCATAAAGATAATCGTGGAGAAGAAAAAGATCAGAAAGTAAAGACAAGGACTAAGAACAAACTCCTTAGGAGAGAAGCTGGGTCTAGCCCCTCCTCACCTTTCCAACAATACCTTCTGTCTGCTCCTCGCTTGCAGGCTGCTCTTTAACTACAAAGAACCACTTGGGTTCTTTGAGCTTGCAGTGACGTTTTAACTACATGTTATTAATTCTACCTAGATTGTCCTTCCTCTACTCTCAACTCACTTTGAGAATTCCCATTCACCCTAAAGTCCCTAATCAAACTCCTTAAAATATTTTTTTTGGCCTTCATACCAGGCAGTCTGTCACTCCCTCCTTGGTGGCATCATCTCACTTTGTACATTTTATCATAACTACTTTTCAGCTGTATCTCTACCCTACTGGACCATTTGCCCTATTACAATCAGGAAATAAGGTATTTATCTTTGCAGCCCCAGGATAGAGCACATGATACATGCCCAGCAAAGATCTTTAAAATGAATTGAAAGGGTAAACTGACAAAGAATTGAGTTAGATGAAGGATGAACCATAGACATAGCATGGTTTTAAAACTCCTCAGTAAAATGCTCTAGAGAAGTGGTTTAAACTCTTTGAATATTATAAATAACAAATTATTTCTTTTCCCATATTTTAACTAAATTTGTTTACCATTAAAGATCCGAGCATGTGATCAATATTAACATAATGAGATTTTTTTTTTTTTTTTTTTTTTTTTGCTGGGAAAGATTGCCCTGAACTAGCAACTGTTGCCAATCTTCCTCTCTCTCTCTCTTGTTTTTTTTCCTCCTCCAAGGGCCAGTACATGGTTGTGTATTCTAGTTGTAAGTCCTTCTA
The DNA here is from genome assembly GCF_041296265.1 of Equus caballus. Lineage (NCBI taxonomy): Eukaryota > Metazoa > Chordata > Mammalia > Perissodactyla > Equidae > Equus > Equus caballus. The sequence continues at coordinate 55,097,516 of NC_091703.1, read as the reverse complement.
TGTGAGCAGCCACCACAGCATGGCTACTGACAGACGAGTGGTGTGGTTCTGCGCCCAGGAACTAAACCCTGGCCACCAAAGTGAGTGCACTGAACTTTAACCAGTAGGCCATCACAGCTGGCTCAATGAGCAGATACTTTTTTCAGCTGAAGTCAAATAGGGTTAATATCCTGGTTACTCTGTGGGAACTTACTATAGGCAAACACAACCTTTACTAGGCTATTTAAAATATTGAAATTTACTCAAAGAATGAAAAAACTACTCAGAACTCTTGGAAAATCAAGGAAGATATATGGTATTAGGTCAGTAATGCTGAAATTTTGAAATGGAGACAAGTCTCAGACTGTATTAAAATGTAGGGGGGATTATTTTGAGTTTAAATAGCTTTCAAATTTACCAGGATTGATTTTTTTTATTGATGAGAAGTTATTTGTCAAATGTATCATCTTGATCTGTTCCTTCTAGCAGCCATAAAAAGTAATTTTTTTCTCCATAGTACAAAAATGTACTAAAAGAAGATATATTAAATCTCCATTAACAAGAAGTCTGACCATAGATTGCTTTTTGACAACTTAGCCAGCAGGATTGTATTGATGTTTCCTTAGATTTATTCATTTTGACTGAACTTCTCTCAGAATATTCTCCAGTAAAAGATTTTTATTAAATATATACATTTGTCTACCAAACAGGACTATAGTCAAGTGAGGGATAAATGAGGCATGCTTTAAATCCTATTTTTAAAGATTTTTAACTAATATAAGTTATCAGAAATATGCTCATGAAAAGTGGTTATATTTTGCTCAGAACAGCCAACTTTGGGACCTAGATTTTGAAAAGAAACATAGTAAATCTGACATTTAGAAGAAAATAGTTTCTGAGCTCAGCACTACATTATAATTAAGAGACAAGGACTATGAACAAGCATTATAAATCAAAGTCGTTTGGGGAATATATGCCAATAAATGGTAATAGGTGTTCTCCACCCAAAAAGAGCATCTCTGATGGAATTGCAGACTCTTAAGTCCAATATATTGACTCAGTCTAACCTGCTCTCTTTGGAAACAGGATTAAGTTCCAGAAATCTGAAGATAGATTGCACTCTAGAGTTAGAAAGTAAACTGCTTGCAAAGGAAGAATAATCTAAAAGGGCTTGTAAACTTTTTGTAATGCCTAGACTATCTAATTTCAAAAATTTCATGGGTAAGTTACTGTATTTTAGTAATAATCAAATTCCCCCCCCCCCAAAATGATTCATGCTGAACCTCAGTGCTCCTATACTTTGTTAATCTGTCCAGCTATTTGGAAGAATAAATCCTTTGAGGACTACATAAGCCTTCTTTGATTTTCAGTCATTAATACAACGCCATCTGTAGGACTGGAGGTAATCTCAGCAAAATAAACCTCACTTTGATTCTCTAGTTGGAGAGTCAGGTCTGAATAGTATTCAGATCTGAAGAAAAGGGGAAATGTACCCTGTAAGGCAGAGGGGCTTCCAGATAGATAAAAGTGCAGCTTCTTTAAGGAGCTAGGAATATTTATCCTTAGATTGTTTTCTTAAGATTGGTTTAAAAATTTCAAGAATTGAGGAAATCTGCTTGGCGTTTTTAATCCCAAGATCTTCGGAGGGTTAAATGTCAGTTCCTCCCACACAGGAGGAAGGGAGTTTTTGCAAACCGTTTCAGCCAGTGTCACACATGTTCATCAAGTCTCAAAGGCAGGAGAATCCATCCTTTGCCTTCATTTAATCAAGGATATCAGAAGGGTGCTCCTTATTTCCAGCCAACACCTCCTTCACTATAATTCACCTCATCTCTTTCAATAACTCAAGGAATTGGGTTGGTTTGTAATCCCTCACTCACTTAAGTTTTCACAGAGCTAAGTCATTTCCAATTCCCTTTCAAAGTCTAAAACCAACTTACTTCCCTTATGGCAGAAGGTCCTTTCTATCTTCTCCATGGAAGTCAAACTGATGTGGCTTATTCTATTTGAAAGGAAGACTCTTAATTTATCATCATCCCAAATGTCATACACTAGGCCCCCTTATTTTTCAATAATCCTATGAGCAAAAATTTGCCTTAAAATCCTGTGGAATAAAATTGGAAATTTTAGAGACCTACCCAGCTGCAAACTAAATTAATTCATTCCATGAACATTTAACAAAAAACTACTATATTCTCTCAAATAGTTCATGGTAGAGAAAAAAAACAACCAATAGGCATAATTAAACATGGTTTGGTAAGTGATTTAAAAAAGATAAGTGTGAGTTAGACAACTGGCTGAGGAGAACCAGTTACTATAGATTTGGGTCCTGGGCACTTCTCCATTGCCATAGAAATGGGGAACACATTCCCTTCTTGTAATGATCTAAATTAAGAGATGTCTCTCTAGTATAGGCCATATGCTAAGTTAGCAACCAGATTTAAATTTTTGAGACATGCAGAGCTCTTAAAATATTCTCACCCAAAGACATATGTTTAATTAGATTGGAGTTTGCCAACTCATGTTTTAAAAAATTAAACTGGCAATTCAGAATAAATTGACTTGACAACTGACAATACATCTCAAATCTTTACCTTTCTACTTTTACAGCACAGTTTTTACTATTGTCATCAAAATGGCTCTTCTTTATCTTCCTCCCATCACAAAAAATAAAATGATTTTTATCCCATAATTTTCATTGAAATAATTAATCCTATAATTTATATGTGCTATTTATAAAATTGAGCTACTCTAGAATTTTTCTTTCTTTCTTTCTTTTATTAATGTCAGACTGCATCTGGCTGAGCCACCAGGTTTTTTTGTTTTGGGGGACTTTGTTTGTTTGTTTGTTTGTTTTAGGAAGACTGACCCTGAGCTAACATCTGTTGCCAATCTTACTCTTTTTTTTTCTCCCCAAAGCCCCAGTACATAGTTGTATATCCTTGTTGTAGGTCACTCTAGCTCTTCTATGTGGGACGCCACCACAACACAGCCTGATGAGCAGTGTGTAGGTCCGTGCTCAGGATCCAAACCAATGAACCCCAGGCCACCGAAGCAGAGCACGCAAACCTAACCACTCAGCCATCTGGCTGGTCCCCGGATTTTTCTTTCAAAAACATGTAGCTTATGAATTAAATTTATCCTGAAAATGGCAGACAGTAATGCCACTAGCTGGAAAACAGTACCTAACCCTGGTCTGATTTTATCCTGAGGAATATTTGTGAGGAAAGGAACAGAGAACTTAAATTAGAGGAAAAAACGTATACTTTCATGGGAAAATATTAATTACTATGAGACAATAAAGATGCATATTATTTGATTTCATGGAGATAATTCTTCCTTCTTCTTTCTTTTCCTCAACACAGTTGCACAATAAAAATAATTTGCTTATTTAGAATATTAATATGTGCTCTTCAGTTTAACTTTTCATCTATTGCTATCTGACTCAGATGATAAGAAGAAATATTAAGCAGTAAGAGAGAGAGACCTTTAACATTCTCTGAAAAGGACAGCAGTACACACACTGAGACTAAAAACTAAAGACCACATCAAAATTACTTTCTCTACAGAGCTCAGTATATCGTTGAACATATTGTCATGAGGTCCATGGACAGTCACAAATGCTGTTGGTCTGATTGCTTTGTTCCTGCTTTGCAATCTTGGAGGAAATGATTACTGGCAGGAGATTAAGCCAAAGATCCTGAAGCTAACAAGTTAAAATCTGATGCCCTCCATTTATCTCTTCCTATAAAGCCTCTCGTGAAGACTCAAGCTACAAATGTTCCCTCCTAAATGTTCATGGGGAAAACAACCATAGTATACAGAATAAGCTATAAGTTTAAGTTTTGATGCAGACACTAAATTACAGAAGTACCAGAAACCTCATGTCCCCCACCAACAAAATGTACTCTTGAAAATTATGGGCTTCTTCTAGGGTGATTAAAGCTGAAACTAATCCAGTGATTCAATGACAGCTTAATGTCTGATTGGCATGGATGCCTATATTTCAATTTGGAGAAAATCTCACTTTTAAACATCGTATTATTTTTTAAAGTGATTCCGATTCCTCATTAATTATACTACATGCTATAAAACAGAATGTGGTATAAAATATCAACCATTGGTTTAATCTGGTTGGGGGAGAGGATTAACTGTTAAACTCTCTAAGACTTGAATTAAACCTGTTGCTTCCAACTTCAAGGCATGCCACAGCGTAGACACTAACCGAATGTTATACTGAGACGGCAGCATCGCTCTACCCCTGAATTGTTGTGTTCTGGGAGATAGTAAAGGAACCTCAGAAAAGTTTCTGTGATTTAAAATATTCCAAGATATTAATTCTTCCCAAAATAGATGAATCTCTGACAGTTAGAGTCTTAATTTTCCCAACCAAGTCAGAAACAATTCCCTTTGATTTCAATGGCATAGGATGAGTTCTATTGTGTAAACAGATGGGTAAAAAGGCCTAAATTACTAGATTTATTTTTCAAAACTACAACCACGAAGGGAGTAGCACAACATCATTCAAGAAATATTAGTGGAAATGAAAATAAACTCTCATAAAATCTTAGGATAACACTTTTGCTATTTAAAAATTTTTACAAAGTCAAGTTCCTTATTGAGGAACTTAAAAACATGGAATACAAAGAAAAATAAATGTGGAATTATACAAAAGCTTGAAAGTAAAAACAAACATCATGTCTTATCTTGTGACCTTTGAACAATTCAAATATTTATGATCCAAAAACAATTTATCTCAGCCAAGAGACAATTACCCACACTAGTGTTTATACAATAATCAATGCTTCCTAGAATAACATTATTTTAAGTTAGACATTATGATATTTACATGTTGCGCTAAAAATAAAAATAATAATTTTCCTAAAAAGTAGGTTTTATTCAAAATTAAAAACACAAAACCTCTCTTATATGCATTTGCATTAGGTTAAATACACAGCGATACCACCATATACATTTACGAAATGGGTTTGGGAAGAAATTAGAAATTAAGTGAATGATTCTTCATTTTTAATGACTAACTAATAGATTATAGTCTCTAAAATCCATTTAACTGGAAGAGAAGGGAGCTGGTAGATAGAGACTCTGGAACCATAAATGACATCCAGCCTTATCTTACAAAAGTCTTTCAAGAAGAATTGTTATTATCCTAAATAGAAAACTAATATAGTGGCACTACACAGGTGCAGGGGAATAGGCTAGGTTAGAGGGGACAAGTGTGATGGAAGGATGCCATGATGCCACAGGCCCCTATTCTGTATGCCTGGCTGCTGAGGAGGAGAGTTTCTCCCATTTCTCTGAGGGCAGACACTGATGACCAGATTTCAGAAATGTCCATCTGAAATGGGCAGAGGGTCTGTGTGAGGAAACACTGTCACTGTAACTCAACACAATAACCCCCGACAACAGGATAAGGGGCTACTGGTGGAAGTGCCACTTCCTGCATCCTCCTGCACCTCCCGGATCCTCCTGAGATCAGTGTGTGAGGCCCATCTCATCTTTTAATGAGCTATAAAAGGTATAAATTCAGAAGAGAAGCCATAGAAAAAGCTGCTGATCTCCCTGCAGCCCAGTGACCTCTCAGTTCAAAGCATTCAGCCACATAGAGCACAGATTCTGGACCACATGTGGATAATTTGGAATTAGTTATCAAAGATAGATGATATAAGAGATGCTGCTGACTAATGTTCTCCTGTATGCTACTTAGCATTTCCCACTAACAATTCCTACCTTTTAAACAAGACATCATACAAAGGTTTTATTCCCAGATCACACTAAAATAACAAGAATGTAGATTCATAAGCCAGTGGTCAAAATACCACCTGGTTGGCAAACATTAAAGTCCTGACAAAGGATAATAACAGTATCTGAAACACTATAATTACACAGAAACATGGACTTAACACTCTAAGCGATAAATTGCCTAAGTATCATAAAAATAACATATGAAATGAATAATTTCATAGATTTGGTAATTAATTTCACTTCGATTCTGATGTGATCCTCCATTTGGCCTTCATTTGAGCATATATAATGTGCTTATTAAACAAGAGGCTTTGATTTAATTTACCTACTGAAACAGAATCCTCTAATTTCATAATTAATAACTCTTAATAGCAAAGCAAAAATGCCCTGGAGCCATGTAAAAGCAGCTGGATCATTGGAACTGGTCTCAAATCCTCCCTCCCATTCATGGAGGTGGGATCAGAGGCTGATGGGAATAGGTAAAGAGATTTAGCCCATAATAGGATCTAAGTGACTAAGTTGGATACTCAGCTAACATGTTTCCATCCTGGGGAAGCCACTATTAATCACGAGTCTCAACCAAGGTGGCCAGTTGCTTACATGTAACCCCATTTTACCTATACTCTCTTGATCAATGTGAACAGAGCTGGAAGCTCTTGAATATAACAACCATTTAAAATGTCAAAGGACAAGGATTTATCCAAACCCAAACCCAAAGTTTCCCAGGGCTGCTTGAGAATGGATTGGACAACTCTAGGCTCATATGTAGCCTCTAGTGATGAATCAATGATGTCTCCAATTTATTCACCAAGGTGCTTTCACCACATCATCCTAAATTAAGGGCAGCATTTTATTTTAGTAAAGACAGATCTTTAAAGCAGAAATTTTAGAAAACATAAAAATGACATGAGAAATATAACATTCACTCTTCTTTTAAGCCAACACTGACCTTCTGTTCCAAAAGCAATGTGTTTGTAGGGATTGCTGCAAAAGCCTTGTAGCTTGACTTGGTCTTGTATTGCTAGAATGGGTAACCAGAAAGCAAGAGTGGAGATGAAAAGAGGGAAGAATATGACATAGTTTTAGACTAGTTCTACCAAGTTAAACAAGTTATCAAACGAAGAAACCAGTTATTATGCTTGAACAACTTGTTTTCGACAGAAAAAATTAGCTCACCATGTTAATATTTTATTAGAATGAGAAGCAAAGAAATATCACAGTAAAAGATCAGCCTAGGGATTATAGGCAATTATACGCTATATAGTTTCAGAACTTAAAAACATCCATTTCTACAAAGTTAAATATAAATTTCTCATTAGCAGGATTCCCTCATAGGAGTACTAATCTATAAATGTGGGGGGTTTTGCTTGATTCTCAAAGGAAAGTGGTTCTTTTTTATAGTGCCATAATTAACAAATATTATGCCAATAAATTTAATTGAACTCTTGATACATTCTCTTTCATCATTCATAAAAACAAAGAGCAGAATACATAAAATTTATCAGCAATTTTTAATAAGCAGAATATTTTGAACAGAAGTGATATCAGCAATTTAACTCCATAGTGCATAAACTAGAAAGCCAAGCTCTTGATCTTAAATTCATTTTTTTAAACCTCATCCTCATCTCCTGCGCTTTCTAATACAGCAGTGTTAATTAATAGAATGATAAAACATCTTGGGTTTTAAGGAAAACAGAGTAATACAGTTCAGTTTTGTGGAGTATTTGGGGGAAAGGGTTCAGCTTGAGGAAGTTGTGGAAATCAGGATAATAAGCATAATCAAAAGCCCAGTTTTGATATTACTCTGGGTGCCAAGCTGCTTAACCAAGTTCAAGGCTCCCACCACTTCAAAAGCCCCTGTCTCAGGCAGCTTGCCCAGGGGCCCAGAGCCATTGGAAGATCAGCGCGCAGCCCAAGCTGGCTTAGTCCCCCGGAAAGCAGACCAAAGAGTCTACAGATGAAGACAGTGTAATCAAATAAAATAAAACCTTGAGTTTTAGGGATGTAATTGAAGTAACCTCCATTAAACTGATGTGAGGAAGGTAAGAGGCTGACACATTCATTTTCCTTAGGAAGAAGTGGAACTAGAGAGAAACGAAAATGCCAGACCTGGAGGAAGAAAGCCTCAGGTCCCTTTGAGCCCTAAGTCTCTATATGCAGCTTGCATTGTTGTGGTCTCCAGACAACAACGTATTTGGATGAGGACTGAAAATGAAATGCCAGCTCTTCATGAGCAATAAGACAAATTACATACACTGCCTCATTTAATTTTACAGAAGCCCAACAACAAAAGAGTCATTACGAAGAGGAGAGGTGGTGAGGTCAGGTGACCTGTCTAAGACTACACACCAGAAACAGGTTTGGAACCCAGGCCTGCCTGGCTCCACCATCCATGCTTTCTCTATAGGATAATATTTTCTCCCAAAGAATATCTAAAAGGACAAATAATACAGAATAAAATGTATCATTAACACTCCATGATGGTTTTATGGATATTTAATTGTAATATAGTCACAATAATAATAAAAGTAGCTAACAATCACTATGATCCAGGTACCATTCTAAAAGCTTTATGTATATTCTCCTGATTATCACAACAAACCTATTAGGTAGATACTATCTTATATCCATTTTACATATGGAAAGTAAAGTACAGAGATGTTAAGTAACTTATCTAAGATCACTTAGAGCTAGAAAGTCATAGCTGGGATTTAGACGCACGCTCTTGAGTTCAACTGTGAGCTTCTCTGCCGTATGCCCTGGCCTCTCATTTCAGGACATATAATCATTTATAATCCTTGTTCTCTTATCCCCAGCTGCCCTAAAGAATATAGCTGGAGAAGCCTATACAGAGATATATCTTGCTATTGCACACAAAATGCCACAGAATCTTAGAATCAGAAGCAATGGTGAAGGCCATCTGGTTGAAACCTCTCATCTAAGACATGAATCTCTCTGATCCTCTGTTCAGCCACCCCCTGAACACTTGCCTACCTCCCAAGGCAGCACATTTAGCTCTAATTGTTGGAACTGGAAAACAATTCTCCCTTATACTGAGCCAAAATATGCTTCCCACTGACTTCTCCATCGGTTCCTATTTCTCCCTCCTTGGAGTCATGACACGTGCTAAGAGCTCTCTTCTGCATGATAGTCACATGGCTGTTTCCACAAACGCCCTCCTTACCGATCCTCAGCTAAAGAATTTCACTATCCTCATCACTTGCCTCTGTCAATATTCCTTTAAATTTTTAAAAAGTGTGTGCTTAGCTAGATGTGCTTTAACACAGAGTATAATATAATCATCACCTCCATGTATTGACAATAAACTCAATTAGTACAGTGAAAATGATAATAATTGGAATTGTCTCCCTGGTTTTTGTGGTGAGTTTAGAATACACAAGAGAGTGAAGTTGGAGTCATTTCATATTGTTGTTTCACATTAAACGTGCTGTCACCCAAAATCCCTAATCTTTTCATCTTTTTTTAACATTTGTTGAAATTAAACTCCATCCTGTAGTTATGCTTTTTTCTCTAGATCCAAAAATACTACTTTACGTATTATCTCTATCCAATTCCATCTGATTAGATCTGGCTTGTCATTGTAAACTATGAAGATAAGAATTTTTATATTATTTCATGAACCATCTTGTTAAGCATGTCATTTTTATCTTCATTCAAGTCATACACCACGTAGAGGGAGCTCTTGCCTACTGGGTTCTGCCAACTTGGGTTTGGCCAACATCGAGACATGCTGTAAGTCTATTAGATATGGCAGTTTAACAAATGGATTCATTCAACAAAATATTATTCAGTTTCTACTTTGTGACATGCATTGCTCTAAATATTGGAAATACAGCAGTGAACAAAACATACAGAGATTTTACTCTCTAGAGCTTACATCCTAATGAACAGAGACAAACTATAAACAAATAAATAAGAAAGCAAAAGACAAGTCATAGAGAAATAAATAATACGCAGAAAATTGAAATAGAATGATGGGATAGAGAGTGACCTTGAGGATGCTTCAGACTGGGCACTCAGAACAAATGTGAGTTCACAGAAATATGTCATTATATCTCACGTATTCCCCCCCGTTCTTGATATGCTGAAAGACATCACAAAGGATAGAACTTGGAAGGCATTCAATAAATGTCTTGCTTGAAGAAAATGTCTGACTTCCAGTTATAACTGTTTTTGTAAACATTCACAAACTAAGAATATAGGCCATAATTTTCAGAATTTATCATTTTTTGTATGAAAAATGGAACATATGGTTCATTCCTTTTTTCTGGTACTCTCTTACTTCCTATCATTTACAATAGTTTTGCAATAGAAAGAAAAATTTCATCTGTTTTGAGATACAATTTATCTAGACCAGGAGATATGAACTTATTCAGAACTTGTTCTTTCTCTTTCCTCATCTATCTTAGGCTTTATGCTTCTCTGAGACATATGCAGTATTTCCTTCTCAGTCTGAAGATCATTCTTGTTGCCATAAGAGATATCTTTTCAGTTCACTATATTTCCACTGGGTTCTCTTTCCAAAATTCTAATTTAGAACATATTTCCTCTTTAGCATTTCAAGGCTTCCAGGTGTTAAACCAAATTCATTGGTTTCCCTTCCTTGGTTTAAAATTATAAATCACTCTAGTCAAGGTAATTATAACTTAAATAATAGCCTGTAGTATTACAGGCTGGAATCACTATCAGCTAATCCTAGACGGGAAAAATGACCAGCGTGCCCCTGAATCTAGCAAAAAATTCAGTAATACCTATTGTATCTCTCCAATTTGTAATCTATGCTTTCCATCAACATTTAATACATATTTAATACATATTTCTTGAATACCCATTACATGACAGGTGCAGGGCCAAGTTTAGGTTTAGAAAAGGAAATGGCATTTTAGTACACAAGTTTATCAGAGCTAACCCTACTCATAGGCAATACTAGATATTGCAACATAAATCCTGAGCATGAAGGTGGGGACAGCAAGAACATATTCTCCCCCTTCAGGAAATGCTCCCCACCACTGTCCTACCCCCCAATGCTGATGTATAAAATTCCACCACAGGCTCCAGTAATAAAGACCCATGAAATCTCAAAATGAACTATCCTAGTTGCCTTGAGAATTAGGAATTTGAACTCACAGTTACACTTTAAGTACAGGTGAATGGCAGACTCTCAGATTACGTAAACAACAAGAAGAGAGAACCCTGGTGAAGAGCCTCCCTACCATCGTGGCCAACCTCTCCTTCCAGAAGCATCCATGAGAAACGAGAGCATCACTCTAAATGTACACTTCCTGCTCCTCAGTGAGCATGCCTGCACAGCCTGCGTCAGAATCTCCCTGAGATGAAAGCTCACCCTCTTATAGCTTATTCTTCACACAGCAGCCAGATAGATAAGATTGTGTCAATTACCTATTCAAAACCCTCCAATGGCTTCCTGTCTCACGCAAATTAAAAATCAAAGACTTAGAAGTGGCCTACACACCTCCAGGACTCAGCTCCCAGTTACTTCTCCCTCTGACAACCTCAGTGTTCCCTCACTCACTCCACTCATGACACATGGGCTCCTTCAACTGTTCTTTGTAACTGCCCCGCCCTCTCTGGGCTCAGGGATTTGTCCTGATGATACTCTCTTAAGAAGCCTCACCTCCCAGGATGTCACCTTCTCAAAGAATTCTATCTTGACCACGCAATACAAACTCGTGACACCGTCCCTTACCCTGCTATACTTTTCTCCATACCACTTATGACCTTCTAACGCACAAGAAAATTTACTTACTTGGGGGTAGGGGGAATATTGTTTGATTATTTCTCTTCCACCATAGGATATAAACTTTCTTTGAGCAGGCATTTTTGGCAATTTTATTTGTCGCAATATCCTCACAACTTTGAAAAGTGCCTTGTACATAACAAGCACTCACTACATATCTATTGATTGAATGGATGATTTGTTTGAACCCAGATTAACTATTTTAGCTCATGGAGGTACGTTCCGTATTGCTCATTTCCCAGATTACATGTGGATCAGCAGAAATGCAGAAAATCATCTAGAGACTGTTGCCACCAAGTTTCTAGTGTGATGTATTTCGAAATGTTTTGATGCCTTAAAGGAATGAGAGTTTGTAAATAAAACGCCAGCTATAAAAGTTCATGAAATATCAAAAAGCTCCAAACTGACTCTCTAAACAAGCTATGTGTCCAAACAGCTTTAAGGCCAGAGCAGGCACACCACTGCAGCCCTCACAGATAGAAAAGGGCTTCAGACCATCTTTAGTGAGTGGCAAAATGTGTAAGGTTTTGATGTAATGGCCATCCCAAATTCCCAAATGGGACATCACCATAACTCACTAAGCTAAAAATTTAAACTATTTTATAAATGAAGACAAAATATATTGGGAGCCCAAATACAACTCCATGGATTACTTTTGTGATATTCAGCCTCTCCCATGGGAAAAAAATATCTCAGACAATAGAGATGTTGATGAAAGAGTAGCCTGAGAAACTTTCAGGGAGATGCCCATCCTGTCTAGGGCCATGATTATAATGTGAAATATTTTTAAACTATATCTGAAATTAAAATGTATGAATTATACCCTGCTAATGCAAATAGATTCAGAACCTTGAGATTCTATCTATGAAAAAGAAACATCAAACATGCTTTATACCTGAATTTAGCTCAGCCATTCTAGCTGTTCCATTTTATTTTAATATCAAAGGACAGTAGGGCCCAGGCTTTGAACTAATATCCTTCAAGAATTCATGTTTTAATCTGATGGCCGTCTGTCTTCTGGGACCTCTCCTTTCGGGATCAGGCACTGAGTGAAGCTGATCTCAATCGGAAGTGCTTTGACTTCAAAAAGAGCCCCGTGCTTGGATTAGCACCACAGTGGAAGGAGCAAGACAAGAAACAATCCATAAAAGCATAGAAATTCTTTGATATCCCAAAGCTTTTGTCAAATTCCTCCTATCAATCTATAAAATAATCTTAGCAATTTAAACAAAGCTAGTCAAACATCAAAAGAAATTGGGATAAGATTTATCTATTCCAGCATCCATTTTAATGAGTTTTTTATACTCGTTACAATTTCTGCAAATAATGGTTTGCAATAAAAAAAAAAAAAGCAAGAAAAAAGGCTTTTACTTGGAGAGACAATATCAAGCAGCAAGGAGGAAATAAATATAACAAAGGACAGCATGTCTCAGAAAGAAATTATTTTTGTAGAAGTTATCATGAATTTTACCCACTATAAGAAACAAAGGAACAGATAAAATTAGATAAATTATAACCATTCTTCATATTTTCATGCTCATCAAATTTATTATGCATTTCTACAAGCTTGAATTTTATTAACTTGGAAAGAACGAAAATAAAACAAAAAATATAAAGCAAATGCTGAAAATTCTTCAATGTGGAAAGCAGTGAGGGAGCCGGGGAAGAACAGGTCTTCAACAATCTTCATTTTAGGACAAAAAAGGACTAGACTTTATCAGAAGCCCCTCTGGGCTCACCCTCCTCTAACTCTCCAAGAACAGGACAAACATGAACAAAGCAGAGCGAACCACAAACAGTGACACTTCGCAGAAGCCTCTGGACTAAAGCCACTTTTCACAAAGAGAAGGAATAATGTAAGCATACGGCAGTGTGGTTTACAAAATAATTGTTAATAAATTCAGGAAACAGTAATGTTTACATCATCAGGGCTTTTTTTAATACACCATAAGGGAACTCCATAAACACACATATGTATGGAAAAGATAATCACCAGGTCATTTTACCTCAAATAAATAAGATTTTTAAACTTAGAATTATAGAAAAAGTTAGATTTTTCTCCATCCCATTTCCTTTGAAAGTATAAAATACAAGGACTTAATAATCTCTAAGAATACATTTTTAAAATAACCCAAATATTATATAAATTAGTAATTCTGATCATTATTCCATAATAATGATGATTTCCTTCATGAAAATTATTAAATCAGGCTAAAATGATAATTAGCCTGAGTAACTGCTTTGTGGCAATAACTCATAGTAGTAAAGAACACGACTTTCAGAATCACCAGACTTAAATTAACAGAAATGTTGCTCTGCCAGTACAAGATATGTGACCCGGGCAAGTTAGTCACTGAATTTCAGTTTCTTCGTGTATAAAATGGAGAAAATAATATTACCAACCTCATATGGTCATAAAAATTAACTGACATAGTCCCTTTTAATTAATTTTTAACTATTCTATGTAGCTCCTAGGACAGTTCCACACAGAAAGCATTTGATATCTGTTACTGTAATTACCATTACTGATATCAGTATTCGATGATAAAGTCAATCTTCTTAGGTCTCCACATCTACTCCTCTGGGATCATCTGTATATTTGGCCATGTTGTTTACCGTTTCTGAAATGCCAACTCCTTTCCTCTTCATTAAGCTCAATCTTAAACATTTCTGACAGGCCTGACATTTATGATAACTTCCCTCACTAACCATATCCCATAATAATATTTCTATTATAGGGAATTCAGTGAACAATTACATATAATCTGTATTACATCATGTTAATATTGCCTTATATTTGTTTCCTAGCTTTATTGTAGATTTAATAACTATATATAGCTTCTTCACATTATGTGTATGTATATTTTTTCCTGCTGAATAGAATTTATTTTTTTAAGACAAAGAAGTCTCTCTTAAGTTCCTTAAAAAAACACATACATCCCCCAAAAAGTTAGTATAGTGGTGGGATACAGTAGGTGTTTAACGCATGCTTTTTAAGTTGAATTGTAATACAATGTCACTAACAAGATCCTGTGGGCTGTTTTATCTTTCCCATCTTAAGTTCATCATCCAAACAATGACAGAGTTGGACCCAATCTCCATGGAACTTGGAAGCTCTAAAACTACGTTGTTTCAATGCACTGAACTGAAAATCCCAATCCTTCCTAATACAGGCACTTTCATAATTTTATTTTATTTTATTTGTACAACAACTAAATTCTGGGTGTATAAGATCCACATCCTAAATTATTTAAGAAGAGCTGGGCAGCTGGCATCTCTAGAGCAGAGTTGCCTTCCACCAGGAGAAATGAAGTCTATGGGTCAATCCTTCAAATGTTTCCCTTCTCATATTAAAATAAACACCAGTTTCACATCCTTGCTCAATAGGTTGATTCAGAGCATTTAAAAGCCAATATTTCTCCTCTCTTAATTCCATTTTCTTATACCCAGCCTGTCTACCCTTTCTGTACTTCATAATTACTAAGTGTGTAGTGTTTACAATAAATCAAATAATTTTCACATATAAAGAAAATTTCTATTCCCTTTTACCCCGTATGTATATAACTAAATCCATGCTGATTTAGCTTGAGTTATGGGGAGCAATAAAGAAATGAACCTGGTAGAAGGGGAAGAAAATTAACAATAGTAAATGAATGCTGGCAAAGGAAATAGAAAGTTTTCAAATTAGCTTGGCAATAATACGGGCCTAAATCTAAGATAATATTCCATTTTACACTAATCCTGTCTACTGTTCTATCAGTATAGGATATTTTGATGAATAATAGGGTCCATGTTGTTAAATAATCAGAAATGTATCATATTCCCAAAGCTCAAGTAGTTGCTTTAAATTCCATTTTTGGGATCAATGATATAACTCATATTACGCCTGGAAAAAAAAATGCCCATGGAGCCACAGATTTAAGAAGTTACCATAAGAGAAGGATTTGCAAAATCAAAGAATTTTACAGAGACATGCACAATTTTAGACAGATTATAATTCATCTCCACATTCAAATATACCAAATCCTAGCTCCTCTTGAATTTTCTCTACCTCCTTGTAGCAGCAGAATGAATATCATAACTACCGATTTTTCCCCTGGAAAAAAGATTCCTCCACATCTCAAAATAAGCATGCACCATGCAACGTGCAAAAAAATACCTTGGGTTTCTGAGTTTCGGGGCCTGTTGACATGGACAATGCCCAAGGTGAAATCAGCTCCTCCGTTCTTGTTAGAGAGATGGGAGGTGATGGGGTTGAAACAGATGACCTGTGGTCCGCTATTGAGCTTTCAGATTTCCCAAGTCTTGAAGGCAAGGTACCACTGCCACAATTTGGGTGCAGTGCCGAGGGACTGAGCTGGAGTGCCTGGGAGGGAAGATAAGCACGAGCGGGAGGGGAGGGCCCCAATTTGGGAAGAGAGGCAGAGCTAGCACTGGAGACAAGGGGTGAAGGAGGAGCTGGAGGATTCTGCCCCTGGCCAGATAGCTGTGGTGATGCTTTCTTGGATCTGTTTATGAGATTTGAAAGAGCTGGGGAAGGATGGAAAGATTTCTCTGGAGAGGAGAGTGTGGCTCTTTGATTAGTGGGAGGAGATAGAGAAGATAACGTAGAGGAGGCTGACTTAGAAGGATGTGTGTAAATATTCGTGGGCTTTTCTAGACCCCTGAGGTCAGTATCCTGTTTGCCCTTCCAAGAAAGAGGAGAAAAGCTTGGTGGAACAGGAGGAAGACCTGCAGGACTCGATGTATTGGTTTGGAGCAGGGAGAGCGTTGGATTGCTCTTTGAAGAAGTGGGTGATGGTGTTTTCTCTACATTCAAAGAAACAGGGCTGCTACCGACATGCTTTGTGGGAGAAAGGGACGGTGCCTGAGACGGGGGAACAGATGTGGTGAAAGAAGGTAAGTGAAAGGATTGCTGGCTAAATCCAGAAACTTGGTGTTCCCTTTGATCTGGAGATCTGGCTCTCAGGGAGCAACTCGAGAGAGATTTTTTAGGCGTGGGTAGGGTTTCCTTCACTCTTTGATCTAGTGTGAGTGTGGAAGAAGCCAGGGAGTTGAGAGAGAAAGTGGGACAAGATGCAGGGGAAAAGGGTCTTTGGTGAGAAGGGTTTGACTTGAGCATAGCAGTGAGGAGGGAAAGCCGAGAGGGCACCTGGGATTTCACTCCTGACTTCGAGAGATTTCCACTAGACGACACTTGGCTACAGATAGCGGAAGAAGAGCCGTGGAAAGAGGAAGTAAACGGTTTCGGACTTGGAGAGAGTGAATGCGTGACAATACGGACTGGTATGTAGGAGGCTGAATTCGACTTCAGAGAAGCACCGGAGGATGGTGAAGGAGAAGAGGTTCTCGGACTTTCCCTGGGGCTAGGGACATGCGATGTTAAAGTTGTCTTCTTCAGAACTTCGGACGTCAGTCCATGTTTTTGATCGGCTGCACTTGGACTGGATAAATTAGAACCTGATAACTGAGTGGAATGGGGAACCTGTAACGTCGAGGAGGTGCCCTTCGATGCAAAATAGGGTGAAGAGTGAGCGGAAGTTTGAAAATACGTTGCTGTTTCTTCCACCAAGGCCCCACTGACATCCAGCCTCCTAGTGTGGAACTCCTCTAGGACAGAGGCTCCGTCGAGGTTAACTGGGTCAGGTGGTGTTTTCTGATTAGTTGGAGAAACAAAGGAGAAAGCAGGTGGTTTACAGGCAAGCTGCTCAGAGGTAGTGGGAGAAGAAGTTAACTGGAGGAAAGAGAAATAGACAGATTGTAATGGGACATTATTTGTGAAACTGTCAAAATATTCTTGTCACTTGTGTGTTTATGCAAACAGTCCTTCTATTAGTTTACGCAAAAAGAGGCAGCTTAAACCTCCATCAAAATGGGAGAAATTCTGTTTCGCTAATGAGGCATTGCTTCGAATTTGAAATAAAATATAAATAAACTGTAAAGTACTATATACTATACCTCATTTATTCCCCAGAATGAACATCAATATAAAATTGTATTTGCATGTTTCCATTTGGAAAATAATTTATTGACAAAACCTAAAATAGTTATCTTAATTTGGAATTGTGTGATTTGCAGATTTATATCACCATCAGTATAAATTTCAACATTCACTTTGGGAAATGAAACAGATTTTCTTCCATTGTAAGAATATAAACCATAATATAATAATAATGACTACAATCCTTACAAAATTTAACAGTTTCAAGTTTTTAAAATTCTGAAAACTTCCACTATTCCTACATATTGTAAACCTGAAAAAAAAACCCAGAATTCAGAAGATGCAGAGCCGAACAATCAACATACAATGATAAGTTGAGAGAGTGAAAGCAAAGTGCAAAATAGAGAGTAAGTTTTAGCTTATGAAAAATATTTTCCCTAATTACTTGCCAGCATGAACATATAACAAATGATTTGGGTTATGCTGGAAGGAATGGGGACTCTTTCATATCAAAAGAAGCCCAAGTGCTTTACAGATGTAATCTGCCTGAAACTATGCAACCCACAAATCCCACATCAAATAAAAAGAAAATTAAGAAATAATGTATCATTTTCAAGAGAGACGAGGGAGAGCCTGTGGAATAAGTGGGTGTAAGTATTCCTGTGCTATTGTGAAAATCATCCAGTACGTTCAGACAAGTACTGAAATTATACATGATTCTAAAGCCAAATCTTTTAAACAGAGGTTTCCCTTCAAAATTATTGATGTGATTCTATCAATTCATAAAAAGAAAGGAAAGGAAAATACTTGTGTCTAAGAAAGAATGTATGGAATATCAGTTACTCAAAATATTAATGAATATTTTAATAAATATTCAATAATATACAATATATAAAATATATAAATATATGTAACATATAAAATAATATATATATTGCATTACCTAGCAGGAAAATGTATGACTATAACAATTAAACTTTGCAAAGCCTTGGTTTACAAATTGGGTAAGTGGTATTTCTGGATTTTGCTTTATAACATATAAAGAAGGTATCCATCAGACCTATTGTAAAGATTTTCATATCATACAATTTTGAGTTCTAAAAATATTTAAAACTGATAAATTCAAACAACTCATCCCAAACTTCTAAGTTTCTGAGCAAACATACTCAAAATATTCCTTTCTTTTTATACGTAAATTCATATGTTTATTTGCAAAACAGAATTCTTCCCACATAAATAATATTTGAATAACATAACCCAGAATATCCAAAAATCAGCGATAATTGAAAATCAAGCAGAATTCAATCAAATTGAGAAAGAAAGCTCAACAATTCCATGATATAAGCTTTACTTAGAAACAATTCTGCTTAGCCAGTGTTTATATAACTGATTCCTATGATGAGCCATAAATGAAAGATCTTCTCTAACTATTGCCAATGGTTGGTCTCTCTTCCCAGAAGGAATGAAGAAATTTCAAAGCTATGTATAGGGTGTCTTTGCATGTTATGCCACAGCTTTGGGTAAAGAATTTTATAAATCAAGGATATCAGCCACAAAAATCCCACTACCTTTTCAGTCATGTTTCCAAGTAACTTCAACTAATATGACAAACTCACTAATTCAGCCTTGCTATCCACCAAAGTATCATGGTAAAATCCTGGGGCCATAAGTTTGAGGATCTCACTCAGAGGAAAAGACTGTCCCCTCCAACTTCCTCAAGACTGTGGCTTCTAATTGCCAAACATCCTACTACATTAAGTCATATTTTACCTCATATAAGTAACTCAGAATGTTACTGTACTTTTTAATAGTTAATTATTGAAAAACTTCTAAGAGAAAGACTCTGAAAAGTCTAAGAATGTTTATTTTGTTTATATTAATCTAGATATAATTTTTATTACATTTTCCTATTCAATGTAAGTATTTGTTTCTAATTTGCAAGTACATCTTGATGTTAGCTTAATTTATACTAATATAAAACGTGGCCCCATATTCTTATAAAATTCCCAGGAGCGAGGAATGCATTTTTTAATGAAAAAGCTTCAATTTTCCTGAGTTCCTCTCATTAATAAGTTTACAAAAAGAGGGGCTAAAGACTTGAAGAATTTTATGCAGAAAGAGTGGATACGCATCAAATGCTCAGTCAAGTAGCTCAGAAGAGGACTTTCATCTCACCTCTTCCCTGTAAATCCCTTAACGCTGATAATAAACTTCTCTGTTGATATCTATAAATGACTTCCATCCCTTCATCCTCTCCCATCAATGACCCCTTGTGCTGTACTCTAGGCTTGTTATTGATCATTTTAATTCATTTTCCCTGAAGCCTGTTCTCCATCGTCTCCATGATTTATTTCAACCTGATCTTTGTTGACTTCTTTGCTTCAAACACCTCTTGAAAGCCACCCCTGACTGTTCTCCAGTCCCCAGCCCTCTTCTGATTCCTTGAGCCCCCTTACCACACACCTCCTCCAAAGTCATTCTCAAAACTCTCTTATCCGAGAAAGACTATCCTGAACTCTAGAATACGTTCACAATAATCTCGGTAACAGACAATGCTCGCAACGTTCTGCTGTTATCAAGTGGACAATCTTAATCATCAATCCACCCTCGGATCCTGTATGCTGGAGGCCAGCAGTTATTTTAATAACCAATCTCTATTGTGGAGCTGCCTTGTAATTTTAGTCAATTTAAAATTAACTGCTCCTGCATATATTCGTTTTTTTCCCAATGTGTGTATGAGATTTCAAAGCATCTGAATAAAAACTAAGTTGATTGATCTGCTCCCTGTTGCTCTGAATATTTCCCAAGATTTGGACAGCACCAGATGTTGTTTTCACATGTTGTTCTCTTCTTCCTGAATCTGTAGGCATCTCTAGATTCCTCTCTGTCCTCACATATAGTGATTGCATTACGGCAGCTTGGCCTCTTAAATTTACTGATTGATCGGTCCTCTTCTCACTGATGGACACTCATAATATCACTGGGAAGATTCCCAGAATTCTGAACAATTTAAATAAGCTTTCTGGTATTCCTACTTCTAGTTGCACCCCATTTAACCTATCATCAGTTTGACCTTTCAAAATCTGGTCGAAGTATATGTACACTCAAGATGTCATCAGTGCTTTCTCCGTGTCTACCATGAACTAGATCTTTCCTTCACAACAGAGCCCCTCTCATGCTATCCAGTCTCATTTCCCTCATTCCCCGCTATTTTGCATTTTAGGTTTTAGTAATACTTTGTTTGATCTCAACCTTCTTGCCAATATTGTCAACACTCCAGCCATCTTGTTCTCTCACCCATCCACTTGGCAAAACTTCCTTCTTAAATCAAGCCCACCAACTGCCATTATGTTCCTAGACTTAGTCTACTTAGAGCTGCTATAAAAAAAATTTAACACAACTCTGTTGATGGGCAGGGCCACTGAACTTAATTTATGAACTTGGTCTGTACAAGGGCACCAGCAGAGAGTGGGGCCGAACTTCCTTGCACCTATGTAGAGGGGGTACCCTTCCCTAATTCACGCAAAGGCTGAGTGAGGCACTGTGGACTGGTGCCATCATAAATTTAGGGTCTATAGTCTCAGCTGGGGCCTGTCCCTGTCAGCTTTTTTCTTGGGTTTATTTTTTTTTCTTTTCTTTTCTTTTCTTTTCTTTTGACCTCAGCTGCCTCTTCTAGGCTGAATAACAGCTTTTACGCAAAGTTAACACTCTCCACAAACCCTTTTCCCACCACTTCCTCCACTGTACTCAACTGATGACCTCCATTCCTTCTCTCCAAAGAAAACTGAGATTATCAGGAAAATCTAATTTTTCTATAGGTTTTTTTTTTTTTAGGAAGATTAGCCCTGAGCTAACATCTGCCACCAATCCCCCTCTTTTTGCTGAGGGTGACTGGCCCTGAGCTAAGATCCATGCCCATCTTCCTCTACTTTACATGTGAGACGCCTACCACAGCATGGTGTGCCAAGTGGTGCCATGTCCGCACCCGGGATCCAATCCGGCAAAGCTCAGGCCGCCGAAGCGGAACATGCGCACTTAACGGCTGCCCAATCGGGCCAGCCTCTAATTTTTCTAGATGTATCCTCATTCCCTTTCCTTTGTTCTAAGGGAAAATGATGGCTTTTCAATTGTTAAAAGGTAAATTTTCCCTATGTACTCTGAATCCCAGTAGCCCTTGCCTTCATTTGATCAGTTATCCCCATATGCTTTGTATCCAGACTTTTTCTTTTTTACTAGCTCTCTTAACCTAACATAAATATAAAGCAGAATCCTTCCAACCTTTAAAAACATAATAATAAATATTGTGTAGTGGATTGTAAAAATGCCCACCATCCTCAGGTCTTTTCATTAAAAACACAAAGTCCTTTTGCTCATTCCTTAATCTCAAGTGGTCATATGATTTGTTTTGGCGAGTGGGACATTGGCAAATGTGATACAAGAAACAGTGACTAGAAAAGCACCTGTGCATTGGAGCTTACCGGCTTGCTGAGTGCCAAACAGCGCCATGACGTGAATGAGCTCAGGATGGTCTACTGGGAAATCGCAAGACCACATCTCAGCTAACTAGCCACCAGACAGCTAACCACTTCTAGCCAACCCAGCAGCCAATTGCAAACATACAAATGAACCCCAGCAAAAATCAGCTGAGCCTGACCCAGATCTATGGAACCACCCAGCTGAACACAGCTGAATTGTTGACCTGCAGATTTTTGAGCTAAATAAATGGTGGTTGTTTGAAAACAGCAAATTTTGGCATGGTTTGTTAAGCAGCAAAAGCTAACTGATAAAAACACATGCACACATGTGCACTAAGATCTTTTCAGATCTCCCATAGTTACAGACCCATGTTGTTTTCTTCTCAGTCATGTCTGTACCACACAATCATTGTATTGATTTCCATACTTCTTGCGGCCAGCACACTCTACAGTAACTTACCAAAGAGTCCCGCCCTCGTATAATCCCCTCCTCTTGAGTGTGGGTGGAAATTGTGACCTGTTCCTAAGAAAATCTGGCATAGGTGAAGGGATATTGCAGATGTAATTAAAGTCCCTAATCAGGTGACTTTAATTTAATCAAACAGGAGATTATCCTGTGTGGGCATGACCAAATCAAATGAGCTCTTGGAAAGAGGGTCAAAACATTAGAGATCAGAGTAGCAAAGACTCTCTTTCTCTGTTGCCAACTGTAAGAAGCAAGCTGCCGTGAATTATACAGCCTCAGCGAAACGCAATTCTGCCGGTAACCCGAGGGAGCTTGGAAGCATACCCTCCTCTAGGGGAGCCTCCAGCTCAGAATGCAGCCTGACGTCTTGATTTCGGCCTTGTGTGACCCTGAGCAAAGAACCCTGCTCAGTTGTGCCCAGACTGCTGAACTACTGATCAACCAGCAGAAAATAAATCGAATTTTAAAAAATCGTTTTTTAAGCCACTAAATTTGTGGTAATCTATTACACAGCAATAGAAAACTAATACACTTCCCGCCGGCTTCTTAACAGTTTTACCCCATATTCTCCCACAGAAACTGTTATCATCAGTCTACAATGATTTATTTTTTCCTAAACCAAACAGGCACTTGAATCCCTTATCTTTTCTGATTTCTCTCTAGAATCTGACACTTCCAATCGCTCCCTCCTTTTCAAAACTGTCTTATCGGTGGCCTCTATTTCATCACTCTGTCCTAGTTTATTTATCTTTTGTTGAGTCCTTTCCATGTTCCTTCTCTTCTTATCCATTGGTACTTAGCTGCCTGTTCCTGCTGTCTGAAATGCCCAAGCCCTGCTTATCTGCCCAGAAAACTGGCACCCATCCTTCCCCTTTCCACTCCCACAATGTGAACACTTCCTGACATTCCAGGCTGATTTAGGCATCCTCTCACTAGATTCCCAGTGTTCCTTGAACCTGTTACCTTTCATTGTCATTGTTTTCAGGTGCATCTGTTTTTCAAGTTCGTTGAAGGCAGGTGCTATGTCTTTTAAATTTCATTCCCCTCAAGTCTAGCGCCTGGAATATTACTTTCATGCAGGAATGAAGAAATCAAGTGTGTAGTGAGTGTAGGAACAGAAGGACAGGGAGCAGGGACATAGTATCTCCTTGAAGAAGGTCTCATCTGCCTCGTCAGCGACTGTCCACTCATTCTACTCTGGGCTCTGGGCGGTGAGGGTGGGCAGGAGCAAGGGAAAACAGTGACTCTGACATCTGATTCAGTCTTCATCTTGCTAGCAAGAAAAATCTGAGTACTGACATCAGCAAGTCAGGAGACCCTCCTTTTAAAAGGCTCCATCATCTCTCTGCTCGAATTGTCAAAGCAACTTGATTTTCCATAAATGCACATCCTTTTCCCGTTGGGCTAATGGTTCAATTGATCTTACCCGGGGGGAACAACAAGCCACCAGTTAGGGTCACAGGGATTCTGCCAGCATCAGAGTACAGAGCCTGGGTCGGAAAAACCCTCCTAAGTGTGTCCAGTCTCACTTACCATGGAAGGTGACAAAGAAGGTTAAGAGGAGGGAGTCATATACACGCCCTAATCAAGAAGGGAAATGAGGAGATGGCAATGGGAAGCTCACTAGAGGAAATTGGTTAAAAAAAAAAAAATCACTTGGTCAGAGATATGTATATTAATTAAAAGAATAAGGACCTCTAAATTTTTAATCATTGTAACTGCCTCAAGGCAATTATATCATCCAAAGGGTCCACCCAGAATCTGACTTACTACTCAGATCACCTCTCACCTCCTTGTGCGAAGCAGGCTCGCTTTTTGGTTTTTTCGCTGTTGGGCCCCACAAAGCTTTGCTCTGCATGCAGTTAGAAAGTGGTCCAGCTGATGGTCATGTACAGATTACTTCCTGGCATCTTAATCTAAACATGCCATTTTACAGGAACAATTTGTGGCATTCCAAGCTGGCCCTCAGCAGTTAGCAGAATCTAACACAGAAGTTTAACCTCTCAGTTTTTTTTGAAGACTTCAATCTCTAAATCCCTAGGTCCAAAAGCTATGGATGATTTGTTTTAATAAGGAAAATATGGAGCAACAACTCACCTATGAGGCAGAAGTCCTAGGCTCTATTCCATAATCTATTATAGATTTCTCTCAGCTATGGATGCTCGTTAAAAAAGTTCATGTAATGATGTCTATTCCCTATTTATACCACAGGGACATGTGAAAAGGAGGATCATTTAGATCACAGAATCAGGTGAAAAGGATTCATTCATTCATTCATCACATACTTTCTAAGCAGCTGCAGTGTCCCAGGCATTGTGTTAGGTGATGGGTACCAGAAAGTGAGAAGATTTTTTGTCATCATGGGGCTCACAAATCTACTGGGTAGGAGAGACATAAAAGGCTATCATAATAAAATGTGCTAGTATAAACAGTGTATTTCATTATAAAATTGAGGCCTGGGATATAAGGAGGGTTTCTATGTCTAATGCCCTGTCCAAATAATCTGTTGTAATTTCTTTTCCGTGGAGCCACAAAATTTAGGTTCTTAATAAAAATGTGTGCCAATGTCCAAATTTCCCAGAATTTTATGTAAGAATCTCCTTTATTTGACCCCAGCCAGTTCTTCTGATTGTGTTTTTCATGTCCTTTCCTCAGTCTTACGTCCAAGCGACATTTGAACCAATGTATAAAATCTCACCCTCCGGGGCCGGCCCAGTGGCGCAGTGGTTAAGTTCGCATGTTCTGCTTCTCGGCAGCCTGGGGTTCACCAGTTCAGATCCCGGGTGCGGACATGGCACCGCTTGGCACGCCATGCTATGGCAGGCGTCGCATGTATAAAGTAGAGGAAGATGGGCACGATGTTAGCTCAGGGCCAGGCTTCCTCAGCAAAAAGAGGAGGATTGGCAGTAGTTAGCTCAGGGCTAATCTTCCTCAAAAAAAAAAAATCTCTCCCTCCTCATATGTTCCTTCCCCTGTGCCCAAAAACATACTGTCCTCTCCAACTTCTTAAATGTGGTAAACCATTTGTTGAGAACCTATCATGGGTCAGGCACTTTTCTGGGCACTTTATATCTATATTCTTTCATTGAATCCTTGGAAAAAAGGTTGATATCATCACCCCATTTTACAAAGGAGGAAACTGAAGTTTATGATTTCAAGTAACTTCCCAGAGGAGCAGAGCCAGAAAGATGCCTGTCTCATTTTTGTTTTCCCATCCATCCATCCAACGCATGACCTCCCTTTCCTTGCCACTATCCACTTCTCAACTTGGCTTCTGCCCCTGTGACCCCACTCACTCTGTTCCCATTAAGGTCACTGAGTGACCGCTTCATTTCCAGATTTAATGGGCTTTGAGGACCCTACTTTACTTGACTTTGTTTTATATTTTAACTTTCCTTGTATTAAATTTATAATATTTATATTATATACTATGTTACTTTACTAAATAATATTATATAATATTAATATTTTAATGGAAGGTGCCAGGCAGCTCTTCTGGAGCAGAACTGATCAGATGCTCAGACAACCTCACCCCACCTCTTCCAGAGTAGGCGAGAGCACAGAGGAGGTGTGGCCCCAAGTAGGTAACAGGGGCCGAGGCTCTAGGGGCCAGCCTGTGGGGGTGGCAGGGCTCCCATATTCCAAACTGAGACAGTGGCCAGGTCCCATCCCACACCCCTGGCCTCATCCCTACACATCTTCTGCTGCTACTAATACCTACTGAGGAGAGAGGTTTTTCTTCCTTCCTCCCGTCAGGGTCTCTGGTGCTTCGCTTCCAGCTCTAGCAGCAAAAAAGCCTTTCGCTCCTTTCCCCCAGCTTTATCTGGACCTCTTGAATCTCCCAATTTGCCTTTCTTCCTCAATCAAGCAACAGCATAAATTAACCTGGCTGTCCCACTCCACTCAGCAGAATGACTTGCTAGTGTACAGAAAGAAAATCTGTCAAGGCAGCTAGAAAAATATAAAAACAAGATGTAAATCTCTGGGAGCTCTCAGCATAAAAGTAGGAGAAGTATTGTGCTTCGTATTTGATAACTCCAGGTCAGCATGTGAAACATGTCAGGCAGCCAGAAAGTTCTTTCATAGGTCATTATTTTGTATTCCCAAGTGGATATTATTGATACCAGATTCATTTGAGTTCTATAAAGAAACCACTACTGAGCTACCTTAAAGAAATAAATAAGAAAATACTATACATTTTATTTATTTGACCTTGTTTATAGATTATTCTTTTTGTTGAAAGTCCTGTTAGCTTTCCTTGCATGAAACCCCTCTGCAACTTGTCTGGTCCCCTCTCTATCTCTTTCATTGGCTTCTCTTCTTTCATGGGCCCTTTATATTTTGCCATTTCCTGGCTTGTATCTTATGTCTCCTTGTTCTACATTCTTTCCATGAGTAAATATCTCCACTCTCGTCACTTCAACTTATGCAGCAAATACGTCCAGTCTCCCGTCTTTCTCCTGTCTTCCAGAGTCATACTTCAAGCTCCTTTCTAGATATCATCATGCTATGCCACCAAGGCATCTCAAACTCAACATCAGATGTCCCACCTCTTCCTATCCCTTCCCAAGATCTTATTCTCCCCTCAATTAATGATACCAACATTCATCCAATTTCCTTTGATATAAATTTCATTCATCTTTGATTTTCCCATTTATTGCCAATGAACAAATCTGGTTAATTCTACCCTATGCGTCCTTTTTATTCCCACTGTCACTGCCTCAGCTCCAGGCTCTGTCATAGGTCTTTCAGACTCAATGCTTCAGATTCTGTGTTTGTATGCATATATTCACTTCTCTTTTAACTCTAATACTGTCTCCAGGTAAGACAATCCTTGGACTTTTACACCAACATTACGACATCAACATTCAAAAATATTACTCTTTTTTTCTGAATTTTATCTGAGAAGATTTTGATTCAACTGCTCATATTATATAGCGTTTTTACTTTTGACTTGCACTTTAAAATTTAAAAGTTGTTAGTGATTTTTTTAACAATGTGCTTTTACTTAAACATGCCACTTCAACAAAAGTATTTGGAATATAGATGCACTCAATCCAATATTTGTGTTGACTATGCTAAGATAATATAGTACCCACTGTAGGGAACAAAATGTGTAATAAAAATGGATTTAACATGGACTTTACCCTTAAACACTTTACAGTCTGCTGGGAGAGATAAGGCATGAGGCTAAATCGATGTAATATGTGCTGGAAAAGGATAATTGTTGTAAAAGATGTGTAGAAAAAAGCTATGGGGATTATACTGAGGGAGAGTTTGCTTTCACTGAAGGAACCAAAGCAGACTTCATGAAGGGGTCAGTATCTGAGCAAGGACTTCGAGGACATGAACTTTTACATGTTTAGTCTTTTCCTGCATCTTATGGAACCTCACCTACATGCAAGACTGCACTAAGTGCTGAGGATACAGAAATGAACAAGAGACAGACCTTGACTTTAAGTTGTTCTCAGTCTGGTGTGGAAGAAAGATAAAATCAATTATTATAACCTGATGAAAAGGAATTATATTGGAGATTTTCTAAAAAGGCTACAAAACTATACAGAAAATGACAGACATGGAGGAGAAAAAGTAACTCCTCTTCAACAGGAAGTTCTCTAGGAGGAGGTGCTACTTGAATGGAGCCTAGAGTATCAAGTAGCCTAGGTCAAACTGGAGATGGGTCTTGAGAAGAAGATTACACACAGAGGAATCAGAGCTCAGGGATAGAAAGGTATGAAGTGTGTACTCTCATGATAGTTCAGACGAGCTGAAGAAGAGAGGTACAAGAAGTGGATAGAAAATAACATCTAGGCTAGGTTATGGAAAGGTTAAAAGCCAGACTAAGAACTAAAGGCTTTTTTTAGGAATAGCTTAATTATTGCTGACTGATAATGCTAATCTATAGACAATTCTGTACGTAGATTCATTTTTACCAGGTAGACCAGAAATTCACTTAATTAACTGCATTTCTGATTAAAAAATTGATGTTGTTGGCATCAAGTAATCAAATCATGGGGTATCCTTAGATTTTTTCCATTAAACGTCTGCTACTGACTACATTAAACTTCTCAGAGTGCCTTCTTTGGTGCTCTGGTCTTTAGTCTTTAGTGCACCTTGGTGGGCAACAGTCATCTTAATTCTATTTCATAATGACCTACTATATATCATTCAGATGAATTATTATAGGAAATGGAACAAAGAACAATGGCTTTTCCCAAACATTTCAGAATCCAGTATTCCTGCATTACTGGCAATCATAATTTTCAGCCACTACTAATGAGTTAGGTTGAGCTTTGCCTTTTCATTAGAAGCTTTGATAGCATAAACTATAACCTACTCCTAGCTAACTCATTTTGGCAAAAAGATTCCAAAGTGTGTGTAGTCTCTAGTTTGACCTCTATACATTTTGTCACATGAAAACAAAATAAATGACCATCTCAAAGGAAGAAATCTATCAATTGGGGAAAAGAGTAAATCAAAAATCAAAAAAGTGCTTCATTCAGAATATTTTTCTTTATTTACTTCTATTTGGTATCATCCTCCTACACATTCTTCTTTAAAGGGGCCACATCAAACTACCCTCCATTGACTGTGGAAATCCCTTGTCTCCCCTTGGTTATTCTATCATCTTTCCTGAGGCAAGAAAGAAATGTTTAAGCCCATCACCAATTGCTAAGAATAAGTTTAATTGTATGATTAGAATACTTCCAATAACTAGCTGAGAATAAACTTCAAGAACAATGAACAGTAGATGTGGGTAGGGTACCCTATGAGAGTCTTCTATCACCAAAAGGCAGCATGAGGCTATGGATGCGTGAAGGTGCTATAATACAGCACCAGGAAGTTAGTGAAGGCTGCAGATATAAAGATAAGGTGGCACAAAAAATAAGATGCCTACTCTACAGTTTTGCATAGGTCCCAGTAGCACCAAAAGGCCAACTCACCAATAAAAATGTTCTCCCAACTACTTTGGGCTGCTTGCAGATGCCTGGCCGAGCAGATCCTAAACAGAACCTCTTGGTTCTCACTCATGCTCAGTGTCAAGGAGAGCTCTACATCCACTATCTACGCCCAAGGTCAGCCTCTGCACTCCTGACATTCTACCTACGCCTTATCAAAGTCATTGTATAATTTCGTTACAACAAATAGCCAGCCAGTGGCAAAAATCCTCCTGTTTTTTTCCTTCAAAATCCCTCCCTATCCACCCCCTTTCTTTCCTGACATCACAGATATGGGTCTCCTCCTACTGCACCATATGCTGTCCACTTAAAGGAACTGTTCAATCTTGCTGCTTCGTTTTGGGATGAGATGTCATTTCACCGAGGCCAGCCCCAGCCTGGTGGCCTCCAGGACCACAATAGATATTTTCCTTAAGACACACTGGAAAGAATTATTTTCTTTACACACTCTCATTTCCTAGTGTATCCTTTTACTACTTTTTTAGTAGTTTAAAAGAAATGTGTCTACATCTAATATCCAGTTAATGTCTTCTCATTGGATCTTTCTTGTATTGAAATGTGCTATTTGATGCGCCCAGCTCACCAAGCACTCTCTGCTAAGAAACTCCCAATATCAACCTTCAAGAAATGTTCAGAAGAAAGAGGTAATATTCCCCCAAACCCACTCCAGCTAAATGTTTTACATTTTCTCTTCAGCGAATTCACAGTATAATTGTATAATCCTTTTTGTCTTATGAATTTATTATCCATATTTACATATAGATGACTTATGACCTTGAGGTTTTGGTTTTTTAATTTCTTTTTTGTTGAGCGTTTTGTATGCCTTGAACAGGAAGGCGTTTGCAGACAGCCTAGGACAAGGGGTACGTAAACAATTTTTTTTCTTATGACAAGAAGGAAAACCTACCTGCCCGTGCTTTTGCTGTGGGGCCATCCCCAGAGGCATTTCAGGATGTGATGGGGCCTGGAGGTCTGTCCCTCGTGTTTTGGGACGCACCACATCAGAGAGCAGACTGGAGGAGATTGCTAGAGATTTGGGCCGAGTAGCTGTGGTGCCCATCCCCCCTGGGGGGCCTTGTTCACTTTTTCTGCTTGTAGCTTCATCTTCCCCTTCAGAGTCCACAATAAAGACATATTCAGCTTTGAAGAGGTCACTTTGCTGCATTCCTTGTGGTTCGTTTGCTTTGAATCCCCTTTCTTGTGAAATCTTTCCACTGACCTCTGAAGGATATGTCAATGTCCCTTGGTCTCTCTCCTGTTGGCTCCCAGCATTCAAGGTCAAGTACTCATTGGAATTAGACTGCAATAAATGTAGAGACATAAAAGCACGGACATTGGTTTGATAAATCCTTCTTTTTTGCATGTACACGTAAAAGTTTAACCTGCTTATAATCTCCAAGGACAACAGTTTTTAAAATAGATTTAAAAATCAGGTTGGTTTAAGAACGATTAAGTTGAAGTTAATGGTTTACTCTTACTAGCCAACCTGTGCGTCCTGGGCCAAGCGCAAACAATTTAGGGCTCAGAATCAATAAAACTGCTTTCAAATGAATCATGATATGATTTTTTTAAAAAGGAAGGAGGACAGCAATGCATGAAACAAATGGGGATTGGTCAAGGGTTTAGTTAACAGTCAAGCAAAACCTGTGTCTCCTGTATAAGCCAAGGGAGAGAGGAAATCCCATCGAAAGGTTCTAAAGCAATATAAATCTCTCTAAAAGTCTGAAGGAAAAATAAAATTGGAACAAAACGCATAGATATGCAGACAAAACAATCTAAGCTAATTGGGAAGAACTCATGAATAAGACACCAAAAAAAGGTAGATATTTGTAGTACAAAGTATTTTTCACTGCTCTTTATTTTGGATTTGTAATTCTAAATCTTTTCCCATCCAATTTCCTACAAATACACAGAAGGTTTAAAAGAGTAAAATAGCTTTATCAAGCTACCAAAACATCTTTTTCTAAAATGATAGCAACAATGTACACTAGGATTAGGTTTAAAAGACCCAAGATCAATTTTCTTGG
The DNA here is from genome assembly GCF_041296265.1 of Equus caballus. Taxonomy (NCBI): domain Eukaryota; kingdom Metazoa; phylum Chordata; class Mammalia; order Perissodactyla; family Equidae; genus Equus; species Equus caballus. Next base: position 55,066,127 of record NC_091703.1, on the reverse strand, counting down.
TATTGATAAATACATTATGGCTACTGTTTTTCTTTTCTCTGCAACTTTTCTTCAAGTCTAAAATTATTTTAAAATATAAAGTTAAAGAAGACACTAAATAAATTAAATTTCAACTATGATGGTCAATTAAATGTGTGCTAATATGTGTGTATGTGTTGAGTGTGTCATGATAGAAGCCAAGCCATTGATTATATATAACTAAATTAAGGAGTTGATTTTATACACCCATTGCACTTTTTTCAGCTGATGATGACATAGTGGAGATAAGACACAAAGTGCCTCTGATTAGGATTTCTCTGACAATGATCATATCACATGTTAAATTACCGTCTAATACAGTAACAAAAACCCAAATTGGAAAGTTTAAATTAAAAATAGAAGGATTCAAAGACAGATTGCTTACTATGGAAAGTAACAGAAAAACTAACAAGCTACCAAAAATTGAGCTAGTTTTTTAAAACATTATTAATGATCTAAAATAACTCCCCTCCCCCACAGTCCATCCTTCTCTATTCCTTTACTCTGATGGATTTTTTCCAGCATTCATCATGCCTGAGATTCTACTTCACACTTTTCACTTCTTCATTGTCTACCTTCCCAATAACAAATAAGTTATATGAGTTGATTTATTTCACTTGGGATCCACAGCACCAAGTCAATAGTGTGTTCAGTAAATAATTGTTAAATATATAAACGAACAGAGGCACTATTACCCTGTTCTATTATAATATTGAACTGTTTAAAACACAGGAAGAATAACCTTTAACCTTTAAACATGTAGCTATGTATGTATCATTGCAATCAGCAGATGAATATCATCATCTTAGGAAGTTTTGGAGGATTGCAACCAAGATTGACTCATATATCTACAGGCTCACATACTCATAGCATCTAATAGCAAAGGATCCCATGAATATATTATACATAGTCGAGTACTGTTAGAGAGAAACTTCCCAGACGTGCCTTATGTAGTATTCAGGATCCCTCTGAAATAATTTGGCCCCAATAGTCTGAAATAAGATAGCAGCATTGCAAATCCCAGAATCACAGATATATTACTACTTGCTAGCTAAGATGTTTTCATCTTGACGGGGTGAATCAAATTATTGTATTCCCTTCCAGTTGGCTCAAGAATATCACAAAGTTCCCCCAGTCACATTTTATTTTTAATGAGACAGTATTAAAATGTATTTTAAAGAGAAAAATTTTTACCCAAAATGTCATTATTCTTACACAAGTCATTTTCAGGGGGATTTTTTGTTTGTTTTAATTTCATTTCCAGTCTTGGTCTCATTTATAATCAGAGTATAAGTACAATTTTATAACATTTTTATCACATTATAAAGTTAACATTTTCCATGGAATTACATAATCACTATAATTATAACTTTGTCAAGATGTTGTGTTATCAAATTTTTAACTTTCCTCTGATTGTTAGATATTAAGCTGTTTTTATTTTTCCCTAATTATTTTCCTACATAACATTTTTCTTCTTTTGTATTATTTTCTTGGGATACATTTCCGAGAGTTAGCTTATCGAAAAGCCCTGAACAGTTTTATGACTATGGATAAGGGTTTCCACCAAAATTGCACAAATTCACCAAATTAGCAGCAAAGTGTGAGCTTGCTAATATCTTCACAACTGCCCCAACATTGGGTATTACATTTTTTTAATGTTGCTAATTTATTACATGTAAAATAATAACACTTCACTGTTTTATCTTGTATTTTCTTTCAAGGTAAATTTAAACTTCTTTTTTAATTTTGTCTTTATTGTTTTAGGATACACTTGGGAGAAGAGGCTGTACCAGGAGGCAGAATCTGTCATGGGCAGAGTAAACAATAGGATGTCAATTCAAAAGGATTGAGAATAATGTATTAGAACCTGGGACTTGACAGCATTTAAGTTCCTGTTGCAGAATTATATATTTAGTCAACCTTAGATGTCACAGTCACCTCACTTTAAGCAGAGGACATAAACATTCATACAAATTTCCCAGTCATTATTATGAATAATTTAACGTTAATTGCTTGATATAAAAAAAGAATAAAAGTAATCCTACCCTATTTACAGTTTCTGGATTCTTATCACTTGGCTCCTCAGGAATTTTAACAAGGAATTTAGAGGTGTCAGCCAACTGAGAGTGGATTGGTAGTCTTCTGACAGTGGGGACAAATGTGAAGATCAGAGGTTTGGCTTCACAATCACCAGAAGAGACCTATGAGACATGCAATAAATTAGACTTTTGGTGTTGTCAAAGGTTTATCTTGACTTTATTCTCTATATATGATGATATTTATCTCATTTATTTTGATAAATTGCCTATTGTCCTGTAATCCTGTGTACAGTTGCCAAAGAAAACAGCTATAAAAATAGTCATAGTGTATTAGATCCTTTTTTTTATGATACCATTTATCAGACAAAGCAATACAACCCCAGAAAGATCCTGTTGCAGGGGATGGCAATGAAACAGCAGGTTAGCTGGAACAATACAGGGCATCTCCACCTCAGTGGGGTCATCACAAACACAGCATCTGGTCTGCTTCAAAATTGACTTTTATCCATTTAACCCTGGGGTAGCAGGTTCAATTTGACTCATAATCACCAAGCATGTAAGAAACTTCCTGCATTTATCATTAATAAGAATGCTACAGTATGGATTTAAAATTGAAAGTATGCTTTTCTGGCTATCAAAATACCAATGCCTCCTCTCGAGGCTCCTCTTTCATTCATTCAAAAATAATTGTGTGAACTATTTGCTGTGGCAGGCACTCAGGGGCTGTGGCTACCACAGTGAAGAGGAAACAGTCGGTAGACCACTCACAAGGAAAAAAGGAATGCACATAAAACTAAGGGAAAGTGGTGAGGGTACCTGCCTACCCAACCTGGGAGACTCTGTAAAAGGCAACACCTGAAATTTAAGTCCCAGTGAAGTCCCAGTATCTAAGAGATAATATTCTTATCTTATTCTAAGACAAGAATAGCACACCCTGAGAAAACCAGCTGAGTGAAAGCATGGAAAGCAGCAGCTGTGGGTATGGATCAAGCCTGGATTTTATCCTGTTGACCACAGAGAAACATTAAAGCACTGTGGATTGGGAAATGACAGTCACATTAGAATTTTAGATAGATAATTCTGGCTTTAAAAAAATACAAGCCTAGAAGGGCCAGCCCCATGACCTAGTGGTTAAGTTCAATGCGTTCCGCTTTGGTAGGCTGGATTTGGTTCCCAGGCATGGACCTATACCACTCCATTAGTGGCCACACTGTGCTGACAGCCCACATACCAAAAAATACAGAAAGATTGGCACAGATGTTAGCTCAGGACAAATCTTCCTTAGCGAAAAAACAAACACAAAAACAAAACAATACAAGGCTAGAGACAAGGACAGAAAGCCAAGAGCAATCAACAGAGGACTAAACGGAAAGAGAGAAAAAGAAGATGGTACTGTAGATTTCTCTTTCAAGAAATTGGGATCAGAAGTAAAGAGAGAGGTTGAGGCTAGTTAGACAGGGAAATAGAGTCAAAGGGGTGCCGTTGTTGGTCTGTAATGGAATAGATGTGAACATGTCTGTAGACTGGGGGACCAGTAGAGAAGGAAAATGAGCAAGGTCCTGGAGGAAGCAGGCAGAGTAAGTTAAGGGGACAAGAGAAGGAACATGGTCTCCTCTGAGCCCAGAGAGAATGGACTAAGATAAAGAAAAGTACATGAATGTCATGGGGGGGAGGAAGCAGAAGGGTGAGGGGAGTCACTTTGATATAATCAATGTTCTTGATAAAATCAGCCCCATCTAGTCACAGTAGCACTGCCCCTCTGTTGCCTCCATGTCTCTGTCATAAGATCTCTCTCCTCTCCCTTCAAGCTGATATGCCCTGGCAAGACCTCTGCTCTCCTCTCCCTTCAAGCTGTGCCACCTTTCTATGCCTTAGATCCCCCAGGCTTTATCTCAGCAGCCCCTTTAACCCTGCTCACGTCAGTCCCTCTAAAAAACCCAGGTCTCTGAGTCATCCCTCAGTCCCTGTATGCTATGCACATCCCTAGTTTTGTTCTCATCGTGTACTGCTCCAATTCCTGAAGGCTTTTCGCTGCACACTTTCTGGAATTCAGTCAGCCATCACAAAATCCTCCATATCCTTAACAACTTCTCTAAATATTCCAGCTCTAGGGAAACCATGATTCCTCTGAAGGACTCTGCTTTCCAGGAAGCTCTCTCAGTGGTAGCTGTTTTCTCTCACACTGGGCCTGGAAGTAGGATAGGTGTCCTCATTCCTCTTTACTGCTTCTAGACCATTCTTCTTTCCTCTTAGCTAGAAACTTCCAGGTTTGAATCTCATGTCATCCGTCTGTACCATTCACTACCCCTCCTTGTCACAGTCATCTGCCCACACCCAAATCAAACCCTTCTTTCTTTGAAGACTTAGTTCCTGGCTCAAATCCACTCTCTCTAACACCATGTTTTTGATAGTGCCCAATATTACACCCCATGGGTAATTTTTCTAATATCATGTTGCCTTGACCTCTACTCTTCCTTGCCTTTCACATCCCTAACCTAGACCCATAGCCACAACCCCTCCAGAGTTTCCATTTTTTCATTCTCTGACCACCACTTCTTTTCTTTCCAGACCGCTTCCTCTAGTACTTCATCTACAACATTTCTCAGACCCCATCAGAATGAAAATCTACTGATCCTTCCAACACTGTGTTTTCCCTTACTTCTTTTCTTTCTTTTAATTGACCACAATTACTCCCACGCATACCACTTAAATCCCTTGTCCTCTCTCACATCATTATCCCCATTTGAGTAAATCACCCTCACTAAATCTAATAATCTAATAATCAATAATTTCATAGCCCACTCACCCTCCTAGTCACCTGGAAAACTCCCATCCTTTCCTCTTTTTTTGAAACCCCCAAAATCTTCTTCCTCAGTCTCACTCTGAGCTGATGACTTTGCTTCCCATTTCACTGAGACAATTGAAGCAATCAGAAGAGAACTTCAGGGCCCCCCTTGCATCTACTCACCCACCTACATCTCTGTCCTTTTATGTGGCCTTCAGTCCTGCCATGATGCTCCTAGTAAAATCAACCCTCACTGGAATACTTTGCCTTCTACTTACTTTCATTTATTCCAGAAGGTCTTATTAAATGCCTAGTAAATGCTGGCACTCTTCTAGAGCTTGGCAATATAACACTGAATAAAAATCTCTACCCTAATGGAATCTACATTCTACTGGAGGGAGACAGTAAACAAAATAAATATGTAGGATATATAGTCTTTTCAGTAGTGGTAAGTGCTATGGAGACTGGCTATAAGGCTATTGCAATAACCCGTGGGAGAGATAACAGTAGTCAAACCTGGGCTGCTGCAGTACTAATGATAAGAAGTGTGAAGATTCTAGCTATGATTTAAAGGAAAAGCAGAATTCACTGAAAAATTACATGTGGGATATAAGAGACAGACAAGAGTCAAGATAACTATAAAATTTTTGACCTGAATAACTGCAAGAAATGAGATATTATTCACTGAAATGGGGAAAACAACAGATGAAGCTGGTTTGAGAATAAAGATCAAATTTGATAGGCCAAATATACATCCAAGTGGAAAGGTGGGTATGGGAGTCACATTTAGAGGAAAGTCTGAACCAGAGATAAAATTATTAGGGTTGTTAACCTATATGTGGTATTCAAAACCAGAAGACTAGATGAGACCACCAAGGGAGTAAACACAAATAGGACAAAAAATGGTCCAAGGTTGAACCTCCAGACTGTAACATTGAGTGATCCAGAAGCTGAGGAAGAACTGGTGAAGTTGAGATAGAATTTTAAGAAAAATAGAAAAGTCTAGAACATCATTGATGCCAATAGGAAAGAGGCCTGACCATAAACAAATAAAAGAGTCTGGCCCAAATGTGAACCCATGAATTGATAGTGAAGCAATTTGCTTGGCTATTTTATATAATCTACAGGAATGCTCAACTGCCTATCACTGGAACAGAGAAAGTAAATTGTAAGCATTTCCAGAATTGATGTTTGGAGGTCATTTTGGCAGAAGGATGTTGTGAGTATAAAGAAATTGAGGGTACTGATGAGACTAGAGCAAATGATCAACCATGGCATTCAGTTTGGACAGGAAAAGAAGAGGGACCTCAGATGCAAGGAACTGGAGGTCTCTGTAGCTCAGAAAACAGATTTGACAGCATGGTGAATGTTTGGGAGAAAGGCTTGGGGCCATGATGTGTGGTATATGAGAGCTTAAGATTTAGAAGTCTGGTAAACCTAGATAATTATAAGGTCTAGACTTTGGCCTTGAGACTGAGTATCTGAGATTTAAAAAACAGGAAGGGCACTGAGATCGTGAAAGTCAAGGAACTGGAAGACAAGAATGTCGACAAGGCCGTCCTTATGAAAATGAAAGCCATGCTTATGGCAAGACTGGACTAGAGAGCGAGACTGATAGCTTGATGGCACAGTGTGAGCCTGGGGTCATCGGGTACCTGGAACAGGCTACCTGGGACCCTAGATTATTAAGCGGATATTTTCTGTGTGAGCATGAAATCAAACAAAGAGAACTAGATATTCTTGGAGAAGATTTCACCCGAGTTACAGGCCTAATGAAGGAGCTCTGGACCACTTATAGGGTATAACTTTCTGGTAACTGAAAAACTAGAATACCTATGCCTTCTTGAAACAATGCATGTTTGTTAGCAACTATAAAATACTCAGACAAACCCTTCTGAGCCAACTTTCATTTTTTAATATTCTTTTCTGCCTTTAAAGACATTTGTCGTTGTTCCCTCATTGCAGCCATGACACAATTCCCAGGTTGCAGCTTATCATCAGAAAATAATAAACCAATCCTATTCTTTGCAGGAAGGGACGTTAGATCCCTTGTGAGGTTTGGGAAGCCCACTAGTCTTATCAGCAATACACAATATGACACACTTTATACATAGATTATTTTCCAGGAAGGTTTCTATAAATCTAATCTCATCAATATCGTGATGGATGGAGAGTGGTTTTAGCAACAAAATCATTGAGGGTAGTTCAGATAATTCACTGTACAATTTCATTTGGGTAGGAAATAAAGATAGTCCTTTAGAAGTCCAAGAAGAGGTGAAATTGTGGCACCATCTGCAGCTTCTGTAGGCCCACCCTCATCTCCCGACATGATGACTACAAGTCTATCTTCAGTTAGATCCAAATGAAATTTTACATACTGATGTATGAAAGGCTTCGGTATAAGTGCCCTGTGGTTATGAAATACACATAACTGTTATTAACAATAACTAGCTTTGCCTTCTAAAGGATATACAATGACAACAATTTACTTCTCCAAAAACCTTGTACAATTTGTATAATTCAATGCTAACTTAAGATCTCTAAAGTACAAGTAGATTTCCACTATTGATACATCATAAACTATAGAAATTTTAAAGGTTAATAGCTATAAATGAACAAAATGGAAACAAAGTATGAATGAAAACTGATGCTTCCATGAATAAGCTGTGCTTTTATAACAATGCCCTCAAAGGAATTTCTAAGCATAAACACTTGTTGACAATGAAAGCAACTGAAAAGAAGTAAAATTATTTTCTTCTACTTTATTGTTATATTTTCCTACAGAAACCCCCATATCTTACATAAAATTTCTTCACCAGTGTAGAACAATGTTTTATTTTAGTCGAACCAATGCGTAATGACATTCAAGAATAACATAAAAATGAAAACCCTGATAGGACTAAAGACCTATTCATCTTCCTAGTTTGCTGTTAGAGAACAAGATCAGGGATGAATTCCTGTCCACACGGATATCTTCAGAACCACAAAAAGGGCAATGGTTTGGTATTCACTTTTAAGCCGCGAGGACCATGTTAGCATGGGGCTTTTTTCATTGCCTTTCCTAGCATCCTCTTATCTTACCAAGGATGAACAGAATTTTTTTGCACAGAATTTCAGTTGGAAAAGGATTTGAAATTACACTGCAACATTTAGATGAAGAACCACGTGTCAGCGGTAGACTGCTGAACCCCTTGTTCAGGAAAGAGAAAAAATATATTTGCTGTTTACTGCACACTGTGGCCAAGTTCCAATGGAGCCCAGAAACGAATCGCTATGGTGATGAAAAATCATTTTGCACACAAAGCAGAAACGGATGCATGTTAATACCATTGCACTTCTCAAATGCCAATTAACACTTTCGCTTGTCAGTGCCTTTTAAAAACGCATCTTAGTTTCTATCCTTGGGAAACTATTTTAATGAAAGAAATCAAAGCTGAAAGGATTAAAATCTCTTCCTAAATATGGTTTCCAGCGCTTGAAATCTCTGAGACTGTCACCGTCTCATCAGATAGCCAAGTAATAATTTCAGAAATTGTTTTCCCCCATACCATGCAGGCTAACAGCTCCTTTGCTCAGTGTCGGGCTGCAATGCCTTCCTTTCTTCTATTTCCCTGAAAGTTCTCTTCCTCCCGATGTTGACACCCACACTCACAGATGGCCACTAGCCTCCTGTTGAGAGGAGACACTCCAGGGTGTCTTAGCAGCGACACTACGCCAAGGGCAGTCCTGAGCTTTTTCTTTGGTTGCCCAGCAAGCAGCTTTGCTTTTATCAGCTCTCCTTTTCCACTAACTGTAGATAGCATTTCATTTTGACATGCAGTCAAATTTATGTACACCCAGGCGGCTCTCCCGCAATCCCTCTTACAGCAAACATCACAGTGCACAGCCTGTAAAAGTTTTTGAAAGCATTAAGGAAAGACTTCCTTTTACCTGGGGTGTGGTCTGAACGCTCCCTGCCAAGATGCACGAGTTCATTTGGAAGTAAATGTTTCTGCAGTCCCTCGGAAGCCCCTGTTCTGGAAGCATTGATTCATCACATAAGGGAGTGAGCAAACCAATGACTGAGGTGGGAAGGGAGCCTCTCACGAAAACAACACACAGACTCACACAGCAAGAAAGAATTCTAAAAAGAGGTAAAGTGGAATCCTCCCGGAGTTGGAGAATGTTGTCAGCTCCAGAGGGTAGATTCATGCTTAGATGATTTTCGGATTTGGAATTTCGTGAGAGGTGATATTGACTGCTGAAATGGAGCCAGTAGAAGTAAAACAAAAAAAACTGCCACCTATACGTGTTTGCCCTCTTTTCTGTTCATGCATGTATTCCAATTATATACTCTGCAAAAAGAAGAGAGAAGCCAGATTGTGCGGCAAGGAGAAGCTGATCGAAGGGCCTGAGCATCTGCCAATCTCATGACCAGTTGGTCACACTCAGCGAGAACATTCTAAGGTACAAATACATGTAAACCCTGTGTCTAAATAAAGAACTGGAAAACACACAGTGATCGTTTCCAAACATCAATAACTTTATTGGTCTATGGCCTATAAATAGCAAACAACAATATAGGAGCATCTGCGGTGACTGAAGTTCTGCTATGAATCAAATTAGCTCCAAAATAAAGCTTGGAATCAAATATCCATCAAAACAAAATTCCATTCCAAGGTTCCTGGAAGACAGGGAGTGTCCTGACTGCAGACAGGCAAACCCCAGAACTTCACACAAGAAATGGATAGGAGTCTTCAGTCTTTCTATTTTCTAAGCATTGATTTTTCTCCAAATCGGTAATATCTATATTTGTGCTTTGGCAATGAAAGATGTTGTGTCCCCAGGGCTGGTTAAAGACTAAAGGCCATGGGAAGAAAAGACGATTTTATTTTAGAGACCTTGATTATACCTCTTAACATTTTCAATGTTATCAAAAGCCTGAATTTGTGGAAACATTGCAAGCAAAATAATTGTCAAAGTGATTCTATTAACACACTGGTGAAAACTATTCCAAACAATGCAGTAATTTTTGACCTAGAAAATGATCTAAATTTTGAACATCAGTGCCGTGTGATACCACTAAACAAATTGCATGCCTTCTTCTATGCCACGTATATTTATGGATCCTCAAAAAAGAATATAATACCCTCCTGCCCTCAAAGAGCTTCCAGTCCAATTGAGAATATAAAACAAGTAGGCAAATAACAGGACACAAAGCAAAAAAAAGGAAAAGTCCCATGCTGTGGTTCTCATACTTTACACATAAACCACCAGGAGATTTTGTCAAAACGCAGTTTCTGACTGAGGAGATCTGGGGTGGGGCCTCAGATTCTGCATTTTCCATAAGCTGATGCCCTGTGGCTGGTCTGTGACTTAAGAGGAACTTTTGGAGGGTGGTAAGATCACAGCCACCTGGAGTAATTCAAGGAGAAAGTGGCATTTGGGTTGCCCTTAGAGGGAGGAGGGAATGGGGACCCATGAAAGTGGGATAGAGTAGCATTTATTTCAAGCAGAAAGAAAAGTTTAGGCCAAGGCACCTATCAGAACAGCAGCTGGCACCAGGCATGGTCATGAGGGACAGGACCCCAGAGTCACATGGTTCACTGGCTGTGGATCTGAACCTCTCAAAAGTCAGTCCTCTCACCTACGAAATACAGATAAGAATAGTACTCATTTCACAGGGTTCTTGTGAAAATTACAATTAAATTCACTACGTAAAGCCTTAGCTCAGTGCCAAGCAAATAATTTAGTACATGTTACTCTTGTTAGTACTATTGTTATTTGGTTTGATAAATGAGAGTAAAAGTAAATAAGACTAGAAAAGCAGATAAGTCTAAATCATCAAAGATCTCAAATTGAGGTGTTTTAATTTTATTCAATGGGGGAATCCAAAAATCAAAGAGTAGCATTAATAAATCCTAGAGAGCACACTCATCTCAACATTCTAGTGTGTGGCTCCCCTAGAGGAAGTGACAGTCCAGTCCTCTGTCAATGGTTCCATCAGTTTATTCTAAGTGGATCAAAACAGCTATGAAGCTGTTCTCCTGTATTTCATTCTGTTCTTCGCCCTCTGATCTTTCCTTTTTTTTTTTTTCCGTCTCTGATCTTTCCTTTCTCTCATTCCCTCTCCCAAACATAAAGCAATATTTACGCAAGTTGGCACAATCAAATTTGGGAGAGGAAATACTTCAGCTCCCATCTTTCGCCCTACTTGAATTCTTCCTTGGATCATTTTACACCATGAGAAGCAATTAAATTAATCCATTATTTTTCTATTTTGCTGTGTCTTATTGGCAACTTTTCTCTAATCATTTTCTTTCCCTTGTTTTATTGATTAATAACTATTAGTGTTATAGACTATTTCTTATATTGATAGAAGTCATAATTTTTACTTTAAAATGAACACATAATGGCCATGCATTATAATAGCGTGCTTCAGCCATCTGGTTAGTATCTACATATAGCCTCAAAGGCATATGTATTTAGGACAATTTCTATAGAAACCATCCTCATTTGAATATAAAATGATGGCATCTGGTTTAAAACACAGGCTCAGTCTTGGACTATGAAGAGCAAGTAAGTTACTTACACAGGATGGGGGGTGGGGAGGAAGGGATGGTCTATCCTCCAATTACAACCACTTTTCCTATTAATGAGAAAGTCATCTAGGGTCTGTACAAGACCCTGATGCATTTTATAAACACAAACATTTAACGATCTCTCTCCTACTAAGGAACACAAACTGCTCTGTTGAGTAATCTTTTTGCAAAAGAAAATAAAGTTTGTCAAAGTTTGGAATAGAAAAATACAATCCAAAACTCTTTAAAATCTGGCATTAATGGATGGCCAAAGTAGGGAGTCCTTCACTCTTCTTACTAAACAAATACTACTGCAAAGTCTTCCATCCAAAAGACTCTTAGGATATTACTTTTAAAATAAATAACACAGAATAAAAAGCCTCTCTTCCTGACCTGGGAAGCAAATTTGAGAAAAAAATAGACTAGTCCACAAAAGTTTGCCAAGAAACATGTAAATGATTAAACAGATCCAGCTGCCAAGGCTGTTCAGACATCCATTTGTCTGTTCTCATGCCTTGTGCTTGATAAAAGAAGGTACTAGAAATCTCATTTATTTATCTTAATAAACACCTGTTGAGTGCCAGGCACTCAGCTCTGGGAGACATCAAGATAAAGAAGACTTGGACCCTGTTCTCAACGTGAGTTATAGTCCCATGAAGGAGACACCGGTGGAGAGTGAAGTTAGAGAAACGGGAAGGTGATGTGCTGAATATAGACAGCATGGGGACGTGGTCTCAGGCCGTTCCCAGGGACATTTCAGTCTTAGTGTCTGTACTCTTAGTTCCTGTTTCCGGTGATCAACACTGGGACACTGCTCATTCTGTTTTAGCCCTGGACGGTGTTTTACCTCTGAAGATAGGAATTGCTAGGAGTTTAGATCCCTGTCACCAGGGCAATAGGTGATTCCAGGGACCACAATCAGGATTATCCCAATTCACACATTCAGAATTGAGTGTACAGTATTTAAAGTGAATTCTGATATCTCATTAAATATGTGTGAGATTCCATCACAGCCTAAGTTTGGCCTCATCCGTACTGGGCCTGTGTATTAACTTCATCTGGATTGCTCCTACTCTTGTTATTACTGCTTGTAGCTTCTCTTCTCTTTGGGGTATGTCCTCCTAGTTTAAAGGACACTAGTAGCCCTCCTTAATTCAAGTAGCCAGAAGCTTCAAAGTATTGAAGAAAATCTAGTGCCCAATATGACTGTTTGACATAATTAGATATTTAGAAGAAATGAATAAGGACTCATTCATGTCAGAATTTGAAAGAGGAACAGAGATAATGATAACAAACATTTATCCATCAGGAAGAAGTGCCAGTGGTCACTCTCCCCTTATTGAATCACTTTCTTAGCTTGGCTTCTGGCACACCATTTTCTCTTGATCTTCTTTCTAGCCCCTGGACACTCCTCTGTCTGCTTTGTGCCATCTGACCCTTAAGCTTTGAAGTAGCCCGGAAGTCACTCCTTGGAGAAATCTCATCCAGTTCCACAGCTTTAAATTGCATTTATAAGCCAATGAGTTCCAAATTTATTACCCCAGTCTGGACGGCTTCCATGGATAATACATTCACATATCCAACTAGCATCTTCTCATGGACATCTGAAACTTAATATATCTGAAATAAAATTACTTGTCTTTCTCCTGAAACTGTTCCCCACCCCACCCCCAATTTTTCCCTACCTCAGCTTATGGTTGTACCTATTTCTCATTGCGTAGGCCAAAAATGGTGGGCTTATATTGATTTGTCTTGGTTTTCCATTATGCCCCATCACTATATCAGTTTTGGTCAATACACTAATATTCCTGTTTCTCATAACCTCCCATCAATATATCAGTATATTTTGACCCTCCCTTCAAAATAAACCCAGAAAATGAATATAACTCACTACTTCTACTTCTAACACCCTAGTAGCAGAACCTACTTTCATCACCTTTTTGAATCACTTCCTCCTAACTAGTTTCCCTGCTTCCACTTCATGATCTGCTCCCAACAACTCTCCCCCTTGCTCCCTCAGTTCCAGCCACGATGAGTGTTGTGCACTCCTACAGCATGCTAATTCTACTCATTGGAAAGGTTTTCCCAAGCTTATTACTGTTCCTTCACTTCCTCATGTCTCTCTTCAAATGCCACTTGAATTGTAAAACATCCCTCGTCATCTTACATAAAATTGCAACCCCAATTCTAGTATCTCGCCGGAGCTCTCTATCCGCCCAGCCCACGTAATTTTTCTCCAGAGCACCTACCAACCTCTATTGCTTTTATATTATTTTTTTTATTTCATCATTGGATTTTCAACTCCATGAAGGCAAGGCTTTTGTTTTGATCACTGCTATTTTCCTAGCAGTTAGAATAGTACATGGCACATATAAGCACTCAATAAATACTTATCTAGCGAACTTCTTGACTGACAGTGATCTCTTTATTTGTGGACATATCTTACACTTCTTTTCTGCTAATGAAAATGATAACAATTTTGGTAAACTTTGAATTGAGTGCCCAGAAGAAAACAGAATCAGCTGGGTCTCCTCAAGTTCCTCAGTTCCACTGGAACAGGTGTTGTTGGGTTTCACAGGTCCTTACCAAGAACCAAAAGTGTAGGGGCTAACAGAAGCAGCAGGATGAGAGTATTTGCAGTCAGCTCCCTTCCCATGACTCTCACTTACAAACACCTGTAGCAAGAGAGATCAGGATGCTCAAAGCTATGGAAGGAGCTAGGTCAGAAGCAGACAGAATAGGTTCTGAGCTCAGGTTTTTCAAATAGCTGTGAAGTCTTGGGTAAGTCACTTAACTTCTCAGGGACAATTTGTTTACAAAATAAGATTCTAGATCAGTGTTGCCCTATGTGCCTTCTTTAGAATAATCAGCCTTGCAAGATGAATAGTGATATAGGAGTTTTATGGTCACATAAATTTAGAAAGTGGTATATTCTATATCCTCCTTTCGGAGGGGTCTCACATTTCAAGCTTGGTTTAGGCCACAGTTTCTCACAGTTATTTGGCCACAGAAGCCCTGGCTTGCCTGTTGCACACTACTATGCCACGCGCAGTGTGAACCGCCCAACTGGACAGTCCGTAGAGAATTCCTTCTGCTGTGATATTTGATGAATGTACGAAAAGAAGGTAGTTTGCTCAAACAAATTTAAAAAGAGTTTCCACAGAGTTACTAAATAAGATGCTATTCATGATCTAGGCTGGGAGGAGAGCACAGTGGGATAGATGGATCCTCAGATGTGCTCTTACACAGAAAGGAAGAAGACGTATAGATTCCAGGTCTACCAACTATAAACCCATTCGTGCCAACAGTTCACGAGCAACATATTTAGCAGCACAGGAACATGAGTTGAATAAATGTGTGATGAATTGACTAGAAGGTCTTGAAACATATACAAAGAGGTACTAATAAAGTGTGGGGCAAACAGTCAGGATAAAGCATATTCTTTAATAGAAATCCTCAGAGATTCCATGGTGAATCATTTCTATACACATCATAAGAGACACAGTATTCTGACACAGACTGTAGTTCACAAAATCTTATTTCTAAGCGGATAGAGTGATACTAGCATCTTTAGAGTTTACATCATAATTTCATACAGGAGCATGAGAAAGTAATATTTATTTTCAGTATGACTGTTGGTATAATGCGATTTATATGCATTTTCTATTTAAAATAAAAGGAGAAGAAATAGCATCTTATTTTATGTTCCAGATATATTTATATATGAAGAATGCCTTCAAAAAGCTTTCATCATATTCCAACAGTGAAAAATTTTATCTAATTACTCAATTTTGATCATTATGTTTGAAAAGTGTTATGAAAATAGCTCAAACATAAGAGGGTTTAACTGATTACTTTTTAAAGTTCTAAGCTCTTTACATTTAGAGCCAGATGTGAACCACCCCGACCCACAGGGTATCTTGTCAAAGAAAAGAACGAAAACCGACGATTTGTCATTAGAGGCACATCTTGACTTTGAGAAGCAATTGCATTTTAAACAAGCTTCCTCACGCTTGGGCAACATAAGGAATAAGCTAAATATAAGTGTAAAGACACACACATCAAGGAAAGAACTACTACTTCCTATACACATTTTATATTTTCTCTTCGTCCCTCATTTCTTTTCATTTACATTCTATAGAAATACATGACTCTTAGAATAACTGAAGGCAGATGTTCCAAAGCCAGTTTTTGTCAGTTTCGTCTTGGGCTACCGAAGCTTGATTGGAAGAATAAAATAGAGTACAACACAAGAGTAGAACTAACTGTGTTTGCAATATAGTAGAGAGGATATGGGCTGTAGGTCAGAGAGCACTGATGTGGTATCCCCTACCCTCTACCACTTATTAGCTGTGTGACACAAGGCAGATTCTTGATCTCTCTGAGCTTTATTTACGACCATAGAATTTATCACACAAACTGCGACACTCTCAAGCGTGAAATGGGGGGCACTGTTATTAATTACTTTAGGACAACAGGCATAAAATGGGACTATTTGGGGCAAACCAAGACATAATCAGCCTACTTACTAGAAATCTTGAGATAATAATATATCAATACTGTTGTGAGGTTAAAATGGCGTGACATAATAGGCCATATAGGAAGTTTGGCAATCCATGTGTTCAGTAACAGCTATTTCTCCCGTCTCATACGTAGAGATTGGGTATGGGTTAGGGGTGGGGATAATACGAGGGGCTTACAGTGATATCTTTTAAGAAAATGGAGCAAGAGGAATGACTGGCATGCTACTCTGCGTGGAATGCTCTCCAACAACCTCTCCCTCCTCAATTCCTCTTCACCCTGCTGAGTTCTAAGAACCTCAGAGATTCCACAGTGAATCATTTTCATTCGCATGATAAGGGTAACAGAATTTCTGACACACAATATATTTCATAAAATGACTACCTAAAGACTCCTTCCCTGACTCCATGGGTTAGCTACCTCCTGTTACACACTCTCAGCCCCTTGGACTTCTTCATAGCATTTGCTGCTATTAAAACTATACGATTATATAGTGATTCGTTAGTATCCAGCTCCCCAGTTGGAACATAAGCACAAAGACAAAGGGAAATTTCTATTTTGTTCCCTGCTATACTCCCAGCTCCTAATATAGTGCCTAGGTGGTCAATAAATGTCCATTAAATAAATGAATGTTTGTGTGCATTCATGATAGTTGTATGGAAGATTCAGGAAGGGCAAGAAAGATCTCTGTCTTTAAGGAACATACAATGTCAGGATCCATAGAGAAAGGAGTGATTTAATCACTGTATAATTTTGTCACTTTGAGTATAGAGCACATAAAAAAATAGCAACCCACACTGAATGCCAAAGCTGTGAATGTTTTAGGAGTGTATGGAAGAAATCAGCATCAAAAGAGTGTGTGAGGGGCCGGGGTGCATGAATAAAATGGGAAAAGCATCTCTGGTCCGGATCACTCCTCCCACTCTCGGCAGCCGTGGTCTGTCACCCTGGCTACCTCAAACACTTCACCCACTCATCCCGAGAGCAGATTTCATCCTGCATATAATACATAGAAATACTATTTAATGAGTTGTATGTGATGCTGCTCTGGATACTTAATATACATCATCTCTTATATTTCTCAGAACAAGCCAGCAAGAGAATTATTATGTCCATTAGACAAGTAAGAAAAATGAGAGTCAGGAAGATTCAATGACTTGCTTAACTAGCACCTGATGCAACTGGATTTGAACCCAAGTCTGCCTGGCTAGAACTCAGGCAGATGTTGGCTCTTATTTGCTGACTCCTTCTGCCAGCCTTACCTTAGAAATATTCATTTACGGAAAAGTGATAAGAAAGGTGGCAGTACAGAGTGTACGACAATGCAGTAGCCAGCAAGGATTTGGTTCTTAACATAGTTCCTCCCCAGGAGAACTGGCTCTGATGAACATTTTCCCCAAACCTCCAGTATTCATTCGCAAAATGTGGCTACATACTCTGACTTTTCTACCTTTCATAGCTATTCTTCTCTTACTGTTTCTACGTCAGTTCTAGCTATAAAAGCAATGCATGGTTATTTTGCAACATAATTATAAAATGGATAGGAGACACCCCCCAAAAATACAATTATACTGTCACTGGTATTATGTCTATAGTTACATAAATTTCAACATGGATAGTACAACACAGACACACAAAAAATTATTGAATGACTAAACATGCTTATAAGTATTTTATTATATTTAGTAAATATTTGTCTTCAAAAACATCTGAAGTAATATGTGAGCTCTGTTTATATTTTATAACATCAAATTGTCAATTCTACTAATGTAAACAATGGAAGCTGGAGTCAGAATCAGATTCAAATCATAAGTCTACCTATAATTAAGTTACTTAAATTCCATGAGTGTTAGTTTTTTCATCTATCAAATGGGCATAATAAAAGCATCTAAATCTCATAGGGTGGATGTGAAAACTAAATGAGGTGACATATAAGACCCCTAGTGTATGGCCCAAAGCATTGTAGGCACTCAATAAATATTGATTTCTCTCTTTCCTTTTAGGATAGATGAAATGTATGAGGTTTAGCAAAAATCTCTAATTAATACAAGTATCAGAATTCTACCTTGTTTACTTACACAGTTTCCTTTTTTTCTCCCCTTAATGTTTTCCCTCCAAACAAAACAGACAGATTTTAACCATCTTGACCCTTGTCTACAATCATCCTAAAAGATCCTTTATAAACCCTGTGACTTGCCCACAACTGCTAAAAAGGAGATTTTTGTCTTTGCCCCTTAGAAATTGTCATCCAGGGAAAATCCAGTTGATGGCTACAGTGTGCCAATGTATTCCCAAAGGATGGGAGGTGTCCTGGGACTAACCCTGCCCTGCCGTCTTCTGTGAAGATAGGAATTAATGATGACTTTCTGGATCACGACCGCATCCTTCATGCTTAACACTTAGTAAATACTATTTAGATATGTGTTGAATAAATGAATTAATAGTGTACGCCTACCCTCGAGAAAATAAGCGGTAAGAATCAAAGGTGCTATGGGTCATGTATAAAGAAATAGAAGATAAAACAAAGCTTTTCAGTAGCTGCCCTGTAATTTACCCTTCCAGTGGCTCTTCTCTGACTAAATCAAATTCGGGGATGGAAGGCTTCCTAGGGGAGAAATGGCTACCGTTTCAAAAATGAGATATTAAGAAGCAATATAGGAGATAACATAAAGAAAATATTTTTCTTTATTTTCTTCTCACAGTGTGTGATGAAGTAACATGCAGGATGTAAGAAGGAAAAATTTCAAGTTAATAAAATGGAACCCTTAAAGGTATTTTGTACATCATGAAAAGCAAATAGAAGCAGCAACCGTCTTACCTGAAAAAAGCACTTCACCCACTTATCGAAAATGCCCATAGGTTAAAACAAAGAGATTCTTGAAAATTTACAATCAAGAATGGCTCCATCATTTCCCTAAAGAAACCAGATTATCTAACTCATAGGGATTTTGTGATAACTAAATAAAATTACACAGGGGACACGCCCAACACGACACCTACCAGGCGATAAACTCTCAGAAAGGATTAGTCACTGTTGTCGTAGCTGAATGGTGTGATACTGAGTTGCCCAAAGGAACCAGCAATCCAATATTAAGTATATATTTAAAACCAATAAATGCCAGTTACATAATCATCATTTTAAAATTTCATAAAAATATTCTTACTGAATATATATTCCAAATACTTTTCTTTCAAATCAGTATTTTGATTTCTTTTTCTTTCTGATCAACTTTTATTATTTTTTTCTGGCCTTTATATTTTGCATCTCTGTATATAATGAAACTCTATTCTCACTTAGGATTTTATTAATTGATAAGTCTACATGGGAAGGCAAACCTATTCCCTTCAAATCTGCCTATTTTAATCACCAGTAAATTCTAAACAGAAACACTTTTCAAAAGCCTTTGTTTTTGAATATCACAGTACTATTTTATTTGAAAACCTAACTATCGTGCTTCTGGTAGAAATATTTTAAGAATCACTTCTCAGTCTTTTGAAAGCACATATTGACATTAATAAATCTGGTTACCTGAAAAGGGTTGGGGATGCTGAGCAGGCTGGCAATCTGTAAGTCTTGGATTCCAGTATTTTTCCCATACTGTGTCATGTGCAGCTATGTGTGTATATATATACATATTTTTTCAAATCAACATGTGACTGTGTAGGAGACGGGTGAGCCACCAAACTATGCGAAAATAAGTTCTAGAGGCTCTAATGACATTCAGTTGAGCAGTCTGTAGGCATCAAGGAATTTGAGACACACAAGAAATCATTGTTCCAGTGCATACTTATCAAAATGTTTTGCTGTAAAGATAGAATGCCCTCTTTCTATCTGGAGACATTTACTAAGGTCCATAATGTACCATTTCAATTCTCTCAATAAGCTTACTAATAAGAATGCAATATATTTTCCCTCGGATTTCAAATTTCAGTTAAACTACTTTTTAAAATACTTTTTCCTTTAAAAACTAACACAGGAAAAAATAAAACAAAACTAATCCCTCTTCAAAACAGCTTTTTACAGCAAGAAGAGTGGATAATCACCAACTAGCCTTAACACATCCTATGAAAATGGACATGAGATTTTTACCCCAGAAAAAAAAAAATCTGTGGACTTTTGCCAATTCAGTACTTTTTTTTTTTTTTTAAATATTTTATTTTTTCCTTTTTCTCCCCAAAGCCCCCCGGTACATAGTTGTGTATTCTTCGTTGTGGGTTCTTCTAGTTGTGGCATGTGGGACGCTGCCTCAGCGTGGTCTGATGAGCAGTGCCATGTCCGCGCCCAGGATTCGAACTGACGAAACACTGGGCCGCCTGCAGCGGAGCGCGCGAACTTAACCACTCGGCCACGGGGCCAGCCCCACCAATTCAGTACTTTTTAAAGGAAGCTTTGGCTTTTCTGGACTACTAACCATGAGCTCAGCAGCCAGCCTGCTGGGCTTGTATCCCAACTCTGCCACCTAACAGCTGTATGACTTTGGACAGATTACTTAACCTCTCACTGCTTCAATTTTCTCATCTATAAAATAGGAATATTAAGAGTAGCTCCCTCACAGGGTTGCGGTTACAGGAATTAGTACACATAAGCCCTTGGAACAGCACCTGGCATAGAATAAGCATTCAATAAATATTAACTGTTACTGCCGACAATTACTAACAATAGGATGACCATATGTGTCTTAAATAGTTTATGCACTATTTCTGATCTTCCCCCACCCATTCCCACATCCCACTTCCAATACTGTTAAAAATAATCAATGAGGGGCTGGCCCAGTGGCGTAGCGGTTAAGTTCCCACGTTCTGCTTCGGTGGCCTGGGGTTCGCCGGTTCAAATGCCAGGTGCAGACATGGCACCACTTGGCACGCCATGCTGTGGTAGGCATCCCACATATAAAGTAGAGGAAGATGGGCACGGATGTTAGCTCAGGGCCAGTCTTCCTCAGCAAAAAGAGGAGGATTGGAGGCAGATATTAGCTCCAGGCTAATCTTCCTCATAAAAAAAAAAAAAAAACTTTTTTAAATCAATGAATGGCCTCTTCTGCTCAAATCATTGTCTTTTTTCTGAACATCTGTGTTAATGACTTTGTTGGCTCCTTTTGTCAGCAAGGAAGTCTTTCTCCTGGTCCTCTCTGAACGCCCTCTGTCCTGGCTCCTCCCCTGTCTCTCCTCGGCTTCTCCTCCTCTGAAATAAAGAGCCCAAAGACTCAGCAGTTATATCTCCTCTCCCCTTTGCCTGAGTTCCCCCGTCCCTGAGGGTTGTGCTCTACTCTCACGGTTTCATCCCTCGGTTTCATCCCTCGTGGGAGCGGGCCCTCGAGTACACTCGGCTTCTGCCCTCTCTCCCAAGCTCCAGCTTCCCCCCGCCGGGTGTTCACTTGCTGGCTCTAATGCACACACTATAGTGCAAGTGGTTGGGCTGGGGAGCTTGACAAACGTGGGTCTGAGGTCTGCCTTTGCCGTTTACAAGCTGCATGACCTTGATCAATTTTCCGAATTTCTGGAAATCTCTATTTCCTCATCTGTAATAGGTCATTTAGAAAACCTACTTCATAGGCTCCATTATATAATACAACAGATTTAAGGCATTTGACATAGTTCCTGGTATATTGAAAACACTTGACATATATCAGGTGATTATTAATATTAATGCCCAATTGGATATGTCCAAAATCTTTTGACATTCCACACCCATATATAAAATAACTGTTCTTCTCCATAATTTCTGAAATATTTTGCTGCCATGGTCAGTTTGAGGATACTATATTTTAGCCCGTTTATTATTTTGTCTCACTTGTTTACACAGTCTGAAATAGAATATGGCAATATATCCTTCGAGTACAATAAAAAAAAATTCAGCTGCATACTTTGCTGCCTGTCTTAAAGGTTATGTTCT
This sequence comes from Equus caballus, assembly GCF_041296265.1. Lineage (NCBI taxonomy): Eukaryota > Metazoa > Chordata > Mammalia > Perissodactyla > Equidae > Equus > Equus caballus. Next base: position 55,044,311 of record NC_091703.1, on the reverse strand, counting down.
GCAGCCTCCCTTACTGGTAGCTGTGGCCATGTGATTAAGCTGGGACCATTGAGATGTAATTAGAAGTAAGTCTCCTTAAAATGGTGTGGCCTGCCCTTTTTAATCTCAGCCTCCATCTCACCATCTGGAATTTGGAGGTGACGGCTGGATCTTCAGCTGCCACATTAGACCCTGATGATAAAAGCTTCACTCTAGAGATGATAGAATGATGTATGAACTGACAGGAGGAGCCCCCAGGCAAGGTCAGGACTGACAACCTCTGAACTTCATTTTTTAATGTGAGAGAGCAGTAAACATCTATCACGAGATTCTTCTCTTGTCTACAGCAAGATCTAATCTTAAGTGAATCAACATTTCAATTTCTAGCTCTTCTCTAACAGGCACCTTTCATTCTAGCCAGGCCAGTTTCCTCAGTCTCCCAACTTGCTTTGGCTCAGATTGGTCCCTTTGCCCGTACTCTCTTCTTACTCTCAAGTATCTTGGGTTTGCTCAACCAAAAATGTTCGGATCTACCAGGAGCTTACAGCTGATTCTTGAAGTGCTCAACTCTCCCCCTCTCCTCTGAATGCTGTAGCATTTGTATTTTCTTCCACATCATCGATTATCCCCATAAAACAATCTTGTCTCCTGAATTACTGGTAAGATCCTTAATAATCATGTCTTGCAGGTTGGGTTTTCCAGAAAGAGATCCCAAGACAAAGTTCAGGGTGCTAGTTATGTACAAGGGATAAACACTGGTGAGAAGAAAGGGGCAGAAGCAGGACTGGGCTGAGCTGCGATGCAGACCTGACAGAGCCCGGCTAGTTGCTTAGGGAGTTCTGGAGACAGCACGACCAGGAGAGCATCTCATATCCAGGCAGGGACCAGGCCTTCACCCATGGGGGCTGTCCTGGCCAGGTATGACCTCAGTGAAGCAGCTCTCTGCAGACAAGGCAGACCCTGGAGGAGGTGACAGTTGGAGGCTGTCTGCCGACTAAACTTCCTGAGGCTCAGCAGCAAGACCTGGCTCAGAGAGGGAGCTGGACACACATCACTGTGTCTGCCACCCTGTGCCTGGATTTTATGCTTCTCTTCCCAAAACACCAATTTTAATATTAAACCTACAATACATTTGATAAATATTTACAGAATAGTTTATTAAAACATTCTATGCTTAGCCTAAGAAATATAAGCTGTGTGAAGTTCATGAAATAAATCTATTCATGCCTTTGAAAAGGTATTTAAAAGTTTCTTTATAAGAAAAAATCTCTTTAAAACATTTTCCTTCTGCTTCCTGGAATCAGCATTGACTTTCCAAAAGATTTAAGTCGCCTGTTTTGCAGAAAATGCCTTTTTTGCTTAACTCTATGTAACGCCTACCACCATGCTGGATGCTGCCAGGGCCTCCAGACACACTCCATCTGAAGGACGAGCAAGTGGGAAGGACCGCCCATTGAACTTGCTTCCTCTGCAGAACACTGTGCTCTTGGGGAAAATCTTCCAAGGAGGGAAACTTGCCTTTCATCTTGAGATGGTGACAGCACGTTCGTTAGGAGAACACTATGAGAAGCTTCCGCTATTGTTGTTTCCACTGTTCTCTCCTGTACTCCAATTTGCTTTTGCTCTAAGCTCATGAGGGGGTCTTTACAGAGTCTCATCAATTTCTACAGGTCTCATAAATTTCTCTCTCCTCTTTGTGAAGTGAGCAGGAAATGACGTTAGAGAGCAGGAGTTTTCATGCCTACTCTGCCCCTCTTTCCTACCCCAAACACCCTATCCGCCCCTAATGGCACTCTAGTTAAGGCAGGAGCAGGAATAGGATTGTGGAGGGAGAGAACGCCAGACTTGAATCAGGTTATGACTCTGGTCATTGGTAAATAGCACAGCAGCAGGGAGAAAAGGCACCAGGCTAAACAGTAATATTAAGAGTAATAAATGAAAACCAGTCTGAGGATGCACTAAGACCCACCATCCTCTCACGTTGTCCTGGCCCTTTATGAGGAGAGGGAACAAAAGTCTGTGTTCCCACGCCGTATCTGAGCTGTGACCAATAATTTTATTTTAGCCTAGAGATAAGCAAGATCCCACACTCACAAGGTGGGTTCCCTTTGTGTGGCTGCAAATCTTCCTATATTTCCGTCTACCCGCTGTTTCCCAGAATATATCTTTATGGTAATTTAGCCACTTTAAGAATCTCTCCCATCTGTTCTCTGTTACAAAGACAGCTACTTCAGGAGATCACTGTCTTCTTCGCTGGTTGGTTGGGGAGCGGGGTGGTGACGGGGACTGACACACAATCTACAGAAAAGTCACCGAAATGTAGTTTCCATTTGTAATTCACCACATGAATCTTTTTGAAATGTCTGCGTTTGGATGTTGTTTTCTTTATCTGCTGAGCCAGAAGGCCTCGTCAGAAAGTCAAACTTCAAAACTGACAAACTGCTCTGATCGTATAAGCGTGGTGTGGTTGCTACGGAAACTGCTTGAACCGGAGAAACTGATCCTATTTGTAAATTTATAACTGGGAGAAGAAACAGATGCTAAGTTTCTGAGTGAGTCTAATTTACTCTGAGACATATTTGGGGTCCACGGGTGGTAAAAATGGGCTACGTTTTTTTAGCCATAGATATAGCAAAATTATCCACTTTATAGGAAACCTTCTCACTGCAGCCAGAAATTATGAATAAAAGTGAATTCTTTCTTTACCTTTTCTCAGCTTTGCTAAAAAAAAAAAAAAAATTCCTGACAAGGCAAACGTATTTTTCCCAAGAAACCCACGAGATCCAGAAAAAAGACCAGGACTCATCATGGAGCCCCACACAGGCAACGGCCTCTGGTACGTGCTGACAGTGTGATCTTAGGAAAAAACAAAACCTCTCATGATCACGCCACAAATGTTTTCAAAGCAGTTGTTCTGAAAGGAGAAATAAGTATGAAGAGATCAGTGGTCACTTTTTGCAGAAATAGACAAGGAGCAGGTCTGAATTTCCTCTCCAAAAACTTCCCCTCGCCTGCTGTTTAAACCTAGAACACCTAGAAGCTTCATTCCTTTAACTTATAGCAACTTTTAGATCCTTTCCTGAAAATTAATTTTGATACCAGGGGAAAGGACAAAACTTTGTTAGATATCTGGGCCATATGAGGGGTGCTTTCCACAATAGGGTAAAAGAATTTGAAGCTGGTAGACAAAGAAAAGATTTGTAATTACAATTGCGATTATGATTATCATCAGCAGCATCATATTAACACCATCATCATCTGTTATTATCATCCCCAATATTATCATAATTCATATCATCTTAGTCTCCATTACCCCATATAACGGAAAGAGCTGCTCTTCTCTGGGTATTTATAATGAGCCAGAAATGGGAAGTAGTTTACATTCATTATCAGATCATTCTCAGGAGTTGGCAAACTTTTTCTGCAAAGGGCCAGATAGTAAATATTTTAGGCTTTTTGGCTCATACCATCTCTTATCACAACTACTCACTTCTGCCATCCAGGGTAAAAGCAGTCATAGAAAACATGCAAATAAACGTGTGTGCTGGTGTTCCCATTCAACTTTAGTTACAAAATCAGATGGTGGCCAACTGTGGCCAGCTAGCACTAATGTACCAACCCCTGCATTATCTCATAAATGTCCTCCCAATTCTCTGAGGTTGGCAGGAGCATCCTCATTTCTCCAATGAGGAATCCAAGGCTGTGAGAGGTTGAGTAATTTGTCTGCGGTCACACAGGGAGCAGAGGGAGGGCAGAGTTAGATCCCTGGTCTAGCCATCGTCAAAGAAACCATCGTCCCTTCAACGCCACCTCTCAGAGTGTGATACGTGAACCCCTGGCTGATACTCAGGATGATTTTAGGACATACACGTATAAACATTTTAATGGTTCCATTTATTTCAAAATGTATGAAAAAATATAACCAGTAAATCCAACTTTGATTTTACTGATGTTATTTCTTCAGAGGAAACACAAGAACGATCATAAATAACCATTTTCACATCTTTCCATTTTTTTTTAGATGAAAGAAAATTTAAATGTGACTTTTGACAAGAAGGAAAGAATTTTTAAATACTCTTTATATATGTATCATTTTGGACTTTCAAACAGCTTTCCTTCTTTTCTCTCACTTGATCCTCACAAAAAGCCTAGGAGGGAGAGTGGTGTGGCATTCTTCTCCCCATGTTATGGATGAGAAAAGCAAAACTACAAGAAGGTTAAATGACTTGCTCAAAGTCACACATTGTGAGGGTGACCTTTTGCAGAGGGCCAGTGCACCTGGCACTTGTTCCTGAATGTTCTCCTGCTGTGTCGTTCGTGCGGGTTCTCATAGGCTCACAGTGGTAAACAACCAAACTCAGGAATTTCTTGTTTCTCCCACATCCATGCCAGACGTACAAAAGTAACTAAAACGCAAAAACATAACTCAGGTTTCCTGCGCCTGCCCCGTCTCAGGGCCAGTAACAGAGATTAGCTGGTGTACGCGCACATGCGCAGAAGCAGTGAGTAATGCTCGCCTCCTGATTTCCAACAGAGCAGTTTGAAAGTCCTTTCCAGATTAGCCATAAATCATTTTGTAAGCGCCAAACACTGAATGACATGAATCTGAAATTCCATATGTGTTTTTCAAAGAACACTCGCTTTAGCTGCTAACGAGCTGTTTGACCTCAGACAACTCACTTCATGTTTGAGGAACCCAGATTCCACATCCGTAAAGCACAGCTGCTGGACTCTATCAGTGTTTTTCAAACCACAAATTATGACCATGAACGAGTCCTACTCAGAATTTTCTAAGTGAATTAGAAAAGAGGAGAACGGAACAGAATCAAATTTAATAGAAACCATCCCAATAAGCACTATTTGAGAGACCCTGTTTCAGATTTACATGAACAGAGACACACACGCTGGATTTGTGGTTCGCAAATTTAAAAGCCATTGGACCAGACGATCTGAGAGCTTCGTGCAGCTTTAAGATTCAATAACTCTATACCCTGTTCCCATTACAATAAAACCACTCAAACCACACGCTGAAGTGATGGGAATTCCTCAAATCCTCTCAGCACCTCAAAGTCTTGTAATTGTTGAGACTCCTTGTAACCATTCTATTATCATTTTATTATAAATTATATTCTATTATGAATTCTATTATAATGTTATTTATATCATTATTAACAGGATCTTAATTAGTATTAATGACATTTTTGCAACATTACAGCCAATGTATATATAATTACATTATGCCTATATTTAAATATATTTTGACTGGGAAAATGTGATCAATAAAGAAATAAGTTCTGAAAAACCTGATTTTTGTGGTACTCCTTGCCTGCATATAAACAAAATGAGGCCAAATAAGACCTTCTGTATCAAATACAGGACCATTTTTAAATGAATCAAACATGCACCAAGACATACAGAAAGGGCAAAACTTCCATCTGAAGTGTGGAGTATACACTAGCGCTAGGCCAACATGTTATGATCTGCATTGAAATGGCAACTCACCAGTCTGTGGAAAAATCCAGCCAAAAGAATTCAGCCCCTTAGGTTCATTTCAATCTGGAAGCCCCAGAGGAAACACTGCCTCATTTGCAGAAATGGGAGGGCCAGAGTGTGTGATAAATTGAATGAAAAGGACAGGAAAGACACCGCAAGAATTGGCTTTCTGAAATTGAAACTCCTTCTATTTTTAATCCTCTCTCTCGGGTATTTAATTCCAGATCCCAGTCAAGTCATGTTGTAAAAAGTATCCAGGTTGACAAATTATCAGTGCTTCACTTAGGGGCAGTTTTCCTTCTGGAAACTGTCTTTGTGGATTAGTATTCAGAAACACAAGCTCAGTTGAGTACCAATTTTGCAGAATAGAGAAATGACTCTGAAAACGGAAGAATTAAAAGTAGAAATCATGAAATTAGTTACATACAAAGAATTGAGAGAGTAGATAAGAATCCTTGAATGTGCTGAATGTTTACAAGTCCTCAAGCAGCAGTTGTATGTAAAATTAAAGGGGCTCTAGAACTGGAGGCCTGGGGTTGAGAAGGATCACAAGAGTTGACTAGGAGCAGTGGCTAAGCTCAGGGGCTGTTCCCAGACGCTAATGGTCAATGCATTGCTTGCTCCCAACTGCCGTTGGGCGATGGTTAGATGTCATGGCAGTAATAAAAAGTAGCATTTATTTGGAACTCACTGATTTTTCTTCCAAAAGATCTTGAAAACACATCCTCACTCTTATCTTAAGGACAAGGATAATCCAGTCTCCTGGCTGGATTCCTTGAAGAAAATCTTTCCCACTCTCCATTTCATCCTATATTCAATTGATAAAGAATTTCTCTCAAACAATGTCAAGAAGAATGCCTATATTGGATACATTGATATTCAATAGAAAAGGAAGATATTATTTAAACTTCACTGAATTATCTATTCAGATATTATCTATTTTCAAACTTCACTGAATAAGATTTTGAGGCCTCAGCTATCAGACATGTTCCTTAAAAGGGATATAGACTTTAAAGTATTTAGTTTTCCAAATTTTCATAAATGTCTTTGAAAAAAATTTTTGAATCAATTTTGTAATTTTATGAATGGAATGGAATGTGTTCTCAGGAATAAAACTCCATTGACTCAACTTTTACTCATCAACTCAAAAGTGGTTCCCAACCCGGGGCCATTTTGACCCCCAGGGGACATGTCTGGAGACATTTTCGGTTGTGACAAAAATGGGGAGAGGTTTGCTACTGGCATCTAGTGATAAGAGGCTAGGAACGTTTCTAACTCTCCTACACTGCACAGATCAGCCCCCACAACAATGATCTGTCTGGCCCAAAATTCAGTTGTGCTGAGGTTGAGAAACTCTGCTCTACAGTATTTCCCCAACGGAAAACAGAAAAAGAAATCATTGGATCAATGCTGTATTTTGGTCTATACAGTTGGCTTAATCATTAGCTAAGTGACTTGCTCTCCTACATTAACCTCAAATAGATGGGATTCAAATTGACTTTTAGCAAAATTGCAGATCTCTTCATGACTCCATGACTTGGCACTTAAGGATTGCTTGAGAATTTTAGTCGTGCATGCCAAAATCTGCTCCACTATGTTTTTCTGTCTGTGTGTGTGTGTGACCTTCTCTCTCTCTGTCTCTCTCTGTCCCTCTCTTACACACACACACACAACTTAACACAGATGGAGTGCCGTGAACACAGCTGGTGCTCATTACATTGTGAAGGCTGGTTCCCATACCAACCTGTTGCTCAGACTGAGGGTCACAGGGACTGTCCTGGAGTCAGAAAGGTTAATATTTTAATGGTCAAAGGAAGTTGCTCTTGGTGGAAAGTGAAAATAAAAACAAATTAAAGTGAAAAGCTTAGAATAAGTCTGTCAAATATGCTAACTGATTACAGAGCTGAGAGTATCTTCCTGAAAGGGATGGAGTAATTTGTAAGGCTAGCTGATTCTAACAGAGAACAGGCATCTTCAACATAATTATTGTACTTAACTTTATATCTCAAGACATCCTTATAAGATAGTTCATACACTTCAAACAGCTGTATGAGCATTTTCTGCCAGAGGAGATGTGGTAGGGGGATTTTCACCAATGAAGAGTTGAGGAGAAAACTTAGATCCTTCAAGGATCAGAATCCCTCTGATGATGGGAAGGCAAAGTTTGAGAACAGATGCTTGTGTCTCTTCACACTTTTACATGCCACAGCACAAGAAAAGAAATAAAGAATCAGAAAAGTAAAAACGGATAGATCATTCAACTTACTTTCTTCTCTCTAAGAATGATACTTTCAAATTAGAGACAAGGTCATTTAAAAGGGGGAGAGGTAAGGATTAATGAGGAAATTGGGTGTGGTGGGCACCATGAGGACCCCATTGCTGTGACGAGGTTCAATTCAGGGACTTAAGGCAAATGCGCTGGATCAGGTGCAATTTCATTCAGAGAATATATTGATGGTCTGGTTTTGTTACGGTCCCATAGTTTTTTAAAAATGTTCAAGTTTGGCAGCAGTTCAAACTAAATACTTAAAAAAATATGTTCATTCAATACAGATTTTAGTTTGAAAATAAACTCAGTTTTGCGTTTGATTTGAGAAGAATGTAGCAAGTTCTTCAAGTATATTTGTTGTCATGGGCCAACATGACATGTTTTGTTTTAGCTTTTGAGATGCTATTTCAAGGAGATTCTGATTCTGGTTCCTGAAAGATTCAAATGGTCAGGTAGGAACATTCTGTAGGAGAGACAGCCTCAGAATTAGAGCTATGTTACGTGAGCGGTCCATCAGAAATAGAACTGTCCTGAAATTCAGATCCTTCCGCTAACCTGTCATTGCTCAGAACCAAAATATGGTTTGGATAACACTCTGCACTCCATTAAGAGAAAAAGTATGACTTTGAATCCTGGGAGTAAAATTACCTTGTGGCCTTGGGATACAAAGTTAATCGGGTAGTATAAATTACCAAACTCAGCCCCAAATTCAAGCTCAGCTAGGGTAATTCCCTAGAGTGGTTATATCCTGAAAATAGGTATTTTAGCCTTCTTCAAACATTATTATTGGGAAAAGACCTCTATTTTCAATAATTAAAGTTATGTAACTTGTAACTCAGCATGGCTGCATGTGTAGAGAATCTTTACAAATTCATATACGTTTTTAAATACTGAGTCCTTTTGTTATTAATGCAACTAAAACTATTAGAGAAATTCGGGTTTCTTTGAAAATAAAGATACTTATGTTGTACTTCTGAGTGTACTTTTGTTATGGGAACAAAATCATTTTTTCTTAAAAATCCACGTAATTTTGTCTAAAATTTTCTCTTTTTTTTATGCTCCATTAGAAACAGTTTAAATTCTTTGCTATTGGCCTCAAAAAGAAAGTTTTAACTTGGGAGAAAAACTCTTAATTGAATAAAATGTTTTAAAGAAATTTATTATTGAGTTATCCATAAGAATAAACATGTCCATTAAAAAATATCAAGGAAATCCCTTCCAGTGGGTCAGCATCCTCTACCACCTTGAGTATACATGAAGCACTTGTGTTTATGAAACAATTAGTGAAAGGGAAGTCTCTGTCATGGGGTATTAGCACATAGGATTGTTTAAATTGAGGTAGGGAAATCAAAGGGCACACCGGGACAGCGGTCTCCAAGATTTCTGGCGTAGGCACCCTTCACTAAAATAATCTAAGCACATGCTTCCACTTTATGAATATTAATTAATTAATTTATTTATCATCCTGTGCAGGTATTCCTGCACAAATGTATAATGTGTAACTTGTACCTAAATGGAAAATAAATGGTGAAAACAAAAATTCATATAGATTAATAATTTCACCCCTTGTGCTAACAGATTGCCTGGCACGACCACTGAGATGGGCTTACCCATTTTGAAACCACTGCAATGGGTATCATTTAGGCTATTCAAGCACGGTGGCTAATTTTTACAATACAATGTTTTTTGAGCTTATTAGGGACTGGTAAACAATCCCCACCAAAGATGAGAAGCCAGTTAGCCCTAACACCCAAGAGACAGATGTGCTTCGGAGACGTTCTTTGATGGCACTGTAATTTAAAGAATGGGCTAGAGAGAGGGTAGGGATGAGTGGCATTTATCTTCATGTATCAGGTAAAGTAATGACACAGTCTTTACGGTGGGTCATGCTCTTTGGCCTCTTTCAACTCTGGCATCAAGATTGTGTCATCTGCCACAGAACCCCAGGAAAAGCAAAGAAGAGTAAAATCAATCAATACTTTGCTAGGCCTTGTCCTGTCCCTTGGATCTCCCACTTAGGTCATATTCTCACCTCTTCTTTCCCTGAACCTCTAGCATCTGACATATTCAGGAAGTTTGATCCCTCAGAGACGTCACAGAAGTTTCTTTTCCTTGGATTTTCTCCAGAAAAGACAAAGTATTTTACCTCAACTCTAAAACCACCTGGCTTAAACTAAATATGTGAAGTTTGGAAAACAAATTAGCATAAGAATATGCACATTTCCTCTTTGGAACAAGAGCTAACATGAAAATAACACCACAGCCCTTTCTGAAGACTCCCAAAGGGAACGGCTCTGCTCAAGAAGTTGAGTCCAGTAAAGAGTGAGCACAGCCCACCCAGGTGTTCTCCCTCTGGACACATTCCCCAAGTCCAGCTTCAGGCTCCACAGACAGCCCGGTTGCCAACTGGCAGATGAGCCTTTTGGGAAAAGGCAAGGATCTTGCACTGCAGAGGAGTCCAAAAGGGTATTTTCTTCCCAAGCAACAGAAGATATCTTGAGATTTTTTTAATTTTCTTAATCAGTTCAGTAAATGGCAACATCACCCAGGCCAAATATGCTTTCTTTGATTTAGACAAAGTAATGTTCTCCCAGCAAATGTACCCATGTATGTCGAGAGCTTGGACTCTCTTCCTTCTCACTTCTACCCACACTTCAGAAAGCAGTTTCCCCGTGGTGAAGATGCAGGAGCACTCAGGAGGAGCCACCAAGGGCTTTCAAGGGTGTCCTTACTTATCTGAAATTCCTTGGCTCCTTTCATTGCATTCATTCCCCTTTGCCCTTATTTTTTCTTCCTGATTTCCTTTTTATCCATTTCTTTTTTTCTTCAAATAACACTTTCTTTTCTTGAAGCACTTTCCCTCCATAAAACCACTCGCGTCAATTTAGTCATTCAGTCCATTCTTATTAATAGATAAATAATCAAGCAAATATGCTATAAATTTGAAACTTCCACCTCCTCAGGAGTTTACGTACCTAAGGCAGATTTTGTAACACCTACCCACCCGCCATCCTCACAGATGCAGAAGAGCTGAGCTACGGTATGTTGTTTTGACTTTGACGCCGTATCAGTTGTGTATTGGAATGCGACTTTGCTGAGAAAAAAATAAGCCTGAAAGATGGATAGGGTGAGCCAGAAGGTGGAGGTGGGAGTACAATAGATTTAAATAGGAAGGCTTCCTTGGAGGTGACATTTAAGAAGAAGCTTGAAGGAAGGAAGGAAATAAATCATGTAACTACCTAGAAGAAAATACTCCAGAAAGAGGGAACAGCAAAAGTCAAGACCCAAAGATAGGAGAATATCTGGCATGTTTGAGGAACAGAGGCTGGCATGACTGAGGAAGCGGGATCCTGGGGAGGAGCCACATCAGATGACGCAAGAGTGCTCGAGAATGGGGCCAGCTTGCTAGGGCTTTGTTTGTCAGCCACTAGAAGGATTTCAGCTTCTCTTCTGAGTGAGATGGGAAACTTGGACTACCTGGAGCATAGCAGTAACATGATCTCGCTATGCTTTAAAAGGGTCACCCTGGCAGCTGTATTAGGAAGAGATAAGAGGAAATGATAAAACAGAAATGAATAAATTACTTATAGTGAGGAGGGGAGGGAAAAGCAGGAAGGGTACTAGAGGCAGCATACTTCTTCACGGATGCTTTTTCTTATAGTTTTGACTTTTGAAATCATGCTAATGTTTTACATATTCAAAAAGATAAAATTAAATAACAGCAATAGTCGGGGAGTGAGAATCGTAAAAGTGAAAGTAAACAGAACAAATTAACCTAATCAGATATTGAATCAACACAGAACCGCACGAGGAAAACAAAAGAAATTAAGCCAAGTAACTTTGGAGGTTTAATATATAGACCAAAAAAATGCACAAAACATAAGTATACAACTCAAAGTGTTTGTGAAAATTGAATATACCATTTAATACCCATCTCCCAGATCAAGAAACAGAACTTCACCAGCACTCCAGAAACCCCTCATTCTTCCTTCCAGGCACTTCCATCCCCCACAAGGATAAGTGCTTTCCTGACTTCTAACAGCATAGATTAGTGTCATTTATTGTTGGTTTGTTGTTTTTTTTTTAACTCTACATAAATGTAGACTCATACAGTATGAACTCTTTTGAATCTGGCTTGTTTTTCCTAATATTATATTTGTAAGATTAATCCATAGTGCTGTGTACAGCTGTAGATCCTTCACTCGGGGAGAAGAGAGATGAAAATATGAAGGGAGAAGATAAGGAAGAACTCTGATCTGTTGGATATTAGAGATAACAATACAACCATTCACTTTTCCTAGTTTTGTCTGCTGAAATAACCTACAAGTAATGACACTCCAGAAGCAATAAGCACATCAGGCATCCAAATCCTGATTCTTTTATACCACTTCCCTCTAAAATGATTAGCAGACATTTGGTCCTGTCCAAAAGCATCTAGAAGACATTTTTTCCACGTCAAAAGGTCTTTGATATTTGGTCCTGACCAAAACATCCAGAAGACATTTAATCCACGCGTAGAGGTCCTTGACATTTGGTCCCGTCCAAAATGTCTATGAGCATATTTGGTCCATGCCAAATGGTTTTGGACAGGACAAAATATCAAGGACCTTTTGGCATGGACCAAATGTCTCACTGATGGCTTGGACAGAACCAAATGGTCCTGCAAATATCAAGGACCAAATGGAATTGCCCTAAACTGAAAAGGGAAAGACAGTAAAATAATCTTCACTGAGAAAGAACAAGAGTTCAATTTCAAACATGTGAGGTTGGAGAAGTCTTTTAGATATCCAAGTGAAGATGTTGAGTATGGAGTTGAATATATGAGTCTGGAGTTTAAACGTGAGTTCTTGTCTAGAGATATAAATACAGGAATTTTCAAGATATAGAGAGTATTAAAACCTGAGATTGAATTATATCACCTAACCAAGGAGTAAGTGTAGATAGAAAAAAAGATGAATAAACATGCAAAGATGGTAAATCTGAGCAGGTAAAAAAATATGGACTGGGCAGTTTTCAGTTTTTCTAAGACTTAGAACTCATGAATCAGAGTGGTGGAAGTTCAAGCTGGTATGACAGGTCCAGGAGAGAATACAGAAAGTCTGAAACACAACCTAAGAAATGTCTACTTCATATTTCAGGCGATAGGATTCCATGAAAGCTTCAAAGGAGACATTTGCTCCATTTACATTTATTGTTATAACAAGTATTTTAGGACTTGTTTCTATCATCTTATTTTTTAATACTTCCTTGTCTTGTCCTTTGTTGTCTGTGTTTTGCAATTCATCTATTTTTCCCTTGATCTAATTCTCTCTCACAATTTGGAAGGTATAGTGTCTGTTTTAACTTCTATTACTAGCTAGAAGTAGAATCTTCATTCATATGCATAAGTAAACATATTTTAATCTACCAACTTTGGAAGCAAAATTGTATCTACAGAACAATTCTATCATTAAAAAATGAAAAAAAAATTTTGCCACTTTCCTTCCTTCCAACTCATTTATGCATACCTCACAAAAACACAGACTTGTGTGTTCTCATACTATGTTGTCCCAATTTCTTATAATTCTTTTTTAAAAATCATTTATCTTTTGTATAAAAAATTGCTACTTCTAGATTTGCTTTTATAATCACAATTAATTCAATAATTTAGATATATTTAAATGGAAAAATGCTCATACCATTCAATTCCTATCAGAAATTCTGCAGAAGTTCTTGATTTTAATTCTTTGGTTAATTGGATTATATTTTTTAGTAAGTTTTTCAGAAAGGGAATTTGTGTGATATATGTCCCAAGTCCTTGAATTTGAATTTGAAATTAAAACCACAACACGTTTACATTAGCAGCCCCAAAAGTGAAATACAGTCGTGCCCCACTTAATGACAGAGATGCGTTCTGAGAAATATGTCATTAGGTGACTTCATCATTGCTAAAACATCACAGAGTGTACTTTCATAAACCTAGATGGGATAGCTTACTACACACCTAGTTTTTATGTCACTATTCTTATGGGACCACCATCTTATATGTGGTCTGTCATTGACCAAACGTCATTATGCAGTATGTGACTGTATTTAGGTATAAATTTAACAAAATACGTACAAGATCTATATAACAAAAACTACAAAATTCTGATGAACAAAATCAAGGAAAAACTAAATAAATGGCAAGATATTCCATGTTCTTGGATAGAAAGACTCAATACTGTCAAGAGGTCAATTCTTCCCAACTTGATCTATAGATTCAATACAGTTCCAATCAAAATCCCATAGTTATTTTGTGGATATCAACAAACTGATTATAAGGTTTATATGGAGAGGCAAAAGATCCAGAATAGCCAACACAACATTGAAGGAGAAGAACAAAGTTGGAGGACTGACACTATCTGACTTCAAAACTTACTATAAAGTTATAATAATCAAGGCAGTATGCTATTAGTGAAAGACTAGACAAATAGATCAATGGAACAGAATAGAAAGCCCAGAAGTCGACCGACATAAATATAGTCAACTCATCTTTGACATAGGAGCAAAGACAATACAGTAGAACAAAGTCTTTCAACAACTGGTGCTGGAACAACTGGACATCCACATGCAAAAGAATAAATCTAGACATAGACCTTATACCCTTCACAAAAATGAACTCAAAATGGATCACAGACCTAAACGTAAGACTCAAAACTATAAAACTCCTATAAGATAAGATAGAGAAAAATCTATATGACCCCAAGTATGGTGATGACTTTTTACATACAATACCAAAGGCATGATCCATGAAAGAAATAACTGACAAGCGCAACTTAATTAACATTAAAAACTTCTGCTCTGCAAAAGACAATGTCAAGGAAATGAGAAGACAAGCCACAGACTGAAAGAAAATATTTGCAGAAGACGTATCTGATAAAGAGCTATTATCCAAAATATAGAAAGAATGCTTAAAACTCAATAATAAGAAAAAAAAAAAACCTGATTAAAAAAAATGGGCCAAACAGGCCAGCTGGGTGGCATAGGATTAAGTTCACACACTCCACTTTGGCAGCTCAGGGTTTGCTAGTTCAGATCCCAGGCACGGACCTATCCACTGCTTATCAAGCCATGCTGTGGCAGGCATCCCACATATAAAATAGAGGAAGACGGGCATGGATGTTAGCTCAGGGCCATTCTACCTCAGCAAAAAGACAATTGGTGGCAGACGTTAGATCAGGGCTAATCTTCCTCAAAAAAAAAGGGATGGGGGGGACCAAACACTTTAATAGACATCTCACCAAAGAAGAAATACAAATGGCAAATAAGCATATGAAAAGTTACTCCACATCATATGTCATCAGGGAAATGCAAATTAAGACAACAAGAGATACCACTACGCATCTATTAAAATGGCCAAAATCCAGAACACTGACAACACCAAATGCTGGCAAGTACGTGGAGCAACAGAAACTCTCATTCATTGCTGGTGGGAATGCGGTACAGCCGCTTTGGAAGACACTCTGGAAGTTTCTTAAAAAACTAAACGTACTGTCACTATCTGATCCAGCAGTCAGGCAGCTTGGTATTTACCCAAAGGAGCTGAAAACTTATGTCTACACAAAAACCTGCATACAGATGTTTATAGCAGCTTTGTTCATAATTGCCAAAACTTGGAAGCAACCAAGATGTCCTTCAGTATGTGAGTAAACTGGGGTACATCCAGACAATGGAATATTGCTCACAGCCAAAAAGAAATGAGCTATCAAGCCATGAAAAGACATGGAGGAAAATTAAATTCATATTACTAGGTGAAAGAAGCTAATCTGAAAAGACTATAAAGAGTATAATTCCAACTACATGACATCCTAGAAAAGACAAAACTATGGAGATGGTAAAAACATTAGTGATTGTCAGGGATTTTTTTGGGGGGAGGGATGAAGAGAGCAGAGAGGCCTTTTAGGGCAGTGAAAATACTCTATATGATACACTAATGATGGAAACATGTCAATATAATTTGTCCAAACCCCTGGAAGGTACAACACCCAGAGTGAACCCTTAGATAAACTATAGACTTTAGCAATTATGATGTGTCAATATAGGTTCATCAGTTGTAATAAATGTACCACTCTGGTCGGGGATTGTTGATAATAGAGGAGGCTATGGATGCAGTGGGAGCAGGGAGTATATGGTAAATATCTACACCTTTCCCCCAACTTTGCTCTGAACCTTAAACAGCTCTAAAAAATAAGGTCTTAATCATTTTTAAAAATGGTTAAATAACCTCTCACAAAGTCATATGGCAAGCAAATATAGATCTAGAACTTAAATCTAGGTCTTTCTGACTCTATGGCACTATGATCTTAACCATTCTCCTACAATGCTTCTCAGAGATATGCCTCCTGGAGATGCCACTGGGACAGTAACCAGTTAGAAACTGAGATTGGAGTCAGGAAAGAGGAGTAGGGTGATGTAGTTCTCAGCTAACCTGCCCGTGTCTCTCAGTTATCCATTTTAAGAACTCCCATTTGGAGCCCATGATTTACTAAAGATGAAGAGTCTCCCATGGATGCAATTCTTAATGAAAAGCTGTGTACAAGATAAGTGCAGTGGATTCGGAATCAGTTCTATCCATGCTATTGGGTCTTCCAAGAAGCAGGTGCTTGCTACAGAATCTGAACACATTTCTTGAGTAACTCTGGACACCATCTCAAAGAACCTTCAAGTCTTAAAATATATAACTTTTAGACAAAAAAAGAAACAAGGCAGAAACAAAAATTTACAGAAATCTACAATGGCTGAATTTCTAGAATAAAAATTCACTATTTAGCTGCTCCCTTGACTCAGTGATTAAAAAGGCCCTTCTAATAACCAGAATATATTGGGAATAGTGAAGGTTGTGGCACGCTAGGGGAACAAGCTGAAAAGGCAAAGAAAATGTGCTAATCTTCCCAAATTGAGGAATTCTAGAAGAAAAAAATGCTTGAATTTGCAAAGCAAAGAGTACTTTTCTCTCCTTATTAACCCAAATATAAAAAGTCTCCCAGCTATTGCACATGTACGCATACCCACCTGTTAGAAAGTATAGAAAAATAATCAGATCTCTCTGGAACACATTCATGGTGGATTATACAAATCCTCTTCTCCCTGTCTTATTCCACTTACATCTGGGTAATGTGACCCTGATTGCATGAGCAGTGCTCGCAAATAAAAGCTGCTGGAACATTCAGTACCCATTTATTATTCCATCATCATAGGCTTGACACACCCAACGTAAGTGCAATTATGTACAGCACCATAAACAACAATGTTATCTCCAGTTATTACTGTGGGTAATTCTTAGTTTCAAAGGACACTTTTGGGGGAAAAAAATAGGAAACGAAACTTCGTAAGTGGAGTCCTAAATTTCACCTAAAGAGCGTGAGAACGTTTGGATGCCAGGTTAGGAGAGCAAGAAGAGAGGACTGGGGAGAGAGAGAGAGTTTAAGGAACAGCAAAGGGGGAAAGCCAGAATTGTGGCTTCTGTATTTTGTAAATCCCACACATAACTCAGAATATGTTAAGAAGTTAGAATTGCATTTTTAAACTTATTTCAAGATAAAATCATTCAAATCATGATTCATTTTTACATTCCCAAATTCTTCCTACTTATGTTTTTTTTAATTAAAAATGTATATAATCCCAGGTCTAGTCTTAAAAACAGTGACAGCTTAAATGCAAAGCAATTCTTCAAATTTGCGATGCTCACTCCAACCCACAATTTATTTATTTCTCGTTATATAATGTTATAGTAAAATCAACTTTTCCTGGAGCGATCTCGAAGTTGAGCATGCACCAGTCCGTATCTAATGTAACATCTGTTGTCCTCTACCATCATAAACTGTCACATCAAGTAAAACACAACCACTGCAATATGAGACAAGAAACGCAAAGACAGCACACAGCTATCGTTGATGTCAAAGGTATGACCTGGTGACAATAACAAGGAATTGCACTAATAATGCCAGAGAACTCACAGTACATTCAAGTCCAAGATACCAGCTGCACACGGAGTCTGGTGCCATGTGTCACACTAGCAGACATCAAGAAAGCAGTGGTTGTAACGACAAGGTCAGTGTCAGCCAATAGAACTGATTGACAAGCACTTGCCTGTGTCAGCTGCTGATATTGATGAGCTGCAAAGATGACAAGGCCTTGTACAATTATGCCCTCCTTCCTCCCTGCTTCCCCAACAACTCAGGACTAGAAATAGCAATGCATCTGTTGTTTCAAGCCTGTCTGAATTTATTAACCTATCTCGACCTTAGCCGTGTTCTGAGGGAAACTCTGCCTGGAAATTGAGGGAAGCCCTATTTTAAAGGTTATAAAAGGGCCTAAACTGACTTGGTTGCAAAAGTGTCACTCTTTCAAGTGATATGTATGCCTATACATATGTCAATATGTATATGTATCTGTATATCACATAGCTAAGATTGACAGAAAGGCCTTCACATTGAAAGTCATCAGTAAAAAACTCAGATTTACAATACCATCTACATTAAATTAAGCGACACTCTCAAGTCAATTCAAGCAATTTTGCTGGCTGTTATTTATGTGCTAGGAACCAAGGAAATAAAAATGGGAAAGTCTGTTCCTGCTCTTACTTGAATTCAAAGCCTTATGAGAGAAAGAGAAAAACAGAACATTACACAATGAGTTAACTGCTATGTTAGTCCATAAGATGGAAAAAAATGCTATTCTAATGCATAGATGGGGAGAAGATATTTGCAATACATAAAATCAAAAAAGGATCCATATGTCAAAAATATATTTTATGCGCTTTACAAATTAGCTTTCAAAAAATGGAATAATTAGCAAATTATAGGAGGAGGAAATTCACAGGACAAGAAACATAAATGACAAAAACAAAACTTGAAAAGATATTCAATCTTACTAGTAATCAGGAAAATGCAAATTAAACCGTAATGAAATATCATTTCCTATCCACCAAATTGGCAAAGCTAGATGCTAGCAAGGATGGGGAACAACAGTACTGTCACATACAGCTAATGGGAGAGCAAACTGGTAAATCTAGTTTGAAGAGCATTTTGGCAACACCCCAGAAAAGGAGAACCTGGGTGCACCCAGTGACCCAGCAATCCCGTCCCCAGGTTTATTCTCTAGAGAAACGCCTGCACGTGGCCCAAGAAATCATGTACGTGAATATTTTATTGATGTTCTACATTAGAGGAAAACAAGAAGAAAATAATCACAATGCCCATCGACTTAAGAATAGGTAAATATATGTGATATACCTATCCAGTGAAATAGTACAAAGCAATAAAATAAATTACCTAGAATTATATGTATCAACATGCCTGCATCTTAGAACATAATATTGTGAAAAAATAAGCAAATTATAAAAGAATAACTAACATGATATACTTTGCGCAGTATTTTAAAAAATGCAAAACCAACTATACATAATTGTATAGATTAGATGCAATATTAGTATAAAATGCTCATGAAAATTATAAACAGTAAATCCAGGATAGTAAACTTTAGGCAAGAATGAGAATAATGAGATAGGGAAGGGTAGACAAGAAGCTTCAGTTAATAGTGAAAGTTCATTGTCTCTTTGTCGTCTGCTGGAAGCGCTTTAAATCACTAATTACAAGCTCATAAATGCAACAAAAACACAGGTAAAGGAGCAATTGGTTCTGCTTCAAGATAAACAACACTGAAATTAAAATGAATAAAATTATCATGAGTCATTACAGGTATCAAAAAACTGCCATGAAAAAGTCAAAGTGTCTTAAAATTTTCTGATAAGAAATATTTTGATCCAAACACTGATTTTGAGGTTCTACTGCTTTCTACTCATTTGCTTGCAACTGAAACTCTGAACACACTTGCTAATATCAAACACTCTGTGTAATTTGCACAAGCATCGAGGTCTCTCCTTTTCACTGCCACCAATGAAGATCTGGGGCTGCCTCAGGATTACGAAGGTGTCATCCCCCCCAGGATCTCACTCCTCCTCAAAATTAAACTGCTTGGCAGCAACTCACTTCCAGGGAAAAATCTTGTCTGTGATACTAAGCACTGCTCAGTCACGCCCGTGGGTCATCAAGGAGAGAGGCTGAGAGAAAGAAACAGAGATCTCCTCAGTCCATTGACTCCTCCACGCAGTGGCTCATCTGTGCAGACAACAGGTATTTGTTGAGCACGACTGTGTCCCAGGTGCTGTGGTGAGCCAATGGAGAGAGATGCACGAGACAAAATCTTTTGCTTGCAGGAAGCTCCCAGAGAGACCAGTGAATCAACAAGGGCCCCACAGAGTGACACGTCAGTGCCAGAGGGGACCTGGGGCGGTGGGGAGGCTGATCTGAAAAATCAAATAAAATAAACCTGAGTTTGAAGGGCACTTCAGGCAGAATCACAAAGCCATGAATCTTAGAGCTGGAAGATAGCTCAGTTAAAACAAATCCTGGGAGGTCAGAGTGAGGAAGATGCAGGAAAGCAGGGGCATACGAAGAGGAGAATAAATGTTCTTTCACCCACAGGGGTCTCTGGTGATGGAGGAAGGTCTGGCTCAGGCTAAAGAAAAAGTGTACTTGCAAACTTTCTTCTGGTTCTTCGGGTAGCTGAGACATATTTATATATATATATGCACACACACACTTTTTTTCTCAGATAAAGATTTGTATAAATTTAGATAGATGATAGATAGATTTTAACGTTAATAAAAGGGCCTAATCTGACTTCGTTTTAAAAGTCAGAATATAAATACATAAAAATGTACATTTAAAATGTAAATATAAAAAACATAAATTAAAAAAGATAAGTGTTTTGCCTGAGAAAGTCTAAGAGCACGGGGAAAGGCCAGGATCGGGAGAGGGTTAAACAGTAGGCTGGGGGCTGGCCCAGTGGCCGAGTGGTTAAGTTCCTGTGCTCTGCTTGGGCTGCCCAGGGTTTCACCGGTTGGGATCCTGGGCACAAACATGGCACTGCTCGCTCGTCAGGCCACACTGAGGTGGTGTCCCACATAGCACAACCAGAAGCACACACAACTAGAATATACGACTATATACTGAGGGGGCTTTGGGGAGAAGGAAAAAATAAAAAAAATCTAAAAAACACCACAAACAAACAAAAACGATAGTCTGGCAGGTGCTCTGCATAAGAAAGTAATGGGAGCTCACAGGAGGAATTCCAAGATGGCGCCGTGAGTAGTCTTCTTTGTCTCTCGCCCTTCGAGTCTACAATTATTTGGACACTTATCGCTTGACAAAGGATATCCAGACAGTATCTCAGGACGTCTGAGACACCCACGCGACTATACATCGGAAGGCGGACGGACTTTCCTCCGGGAGGATGTGGAAATAGGTGAAAACTCTCCGACCCCGACGGGCAGCCTAGTACCCGCAAGCGGCTTTCTTCCAACGGACGCCCCCAGAGGATCCACACACATCTAGGGCAGGAGCGAGAACACAACAGAGGAGCGACGGTGGAAACAGGACAAGTGAGATTCGGTGGGTGCCGACAGCAACCGAGCGACAAATAAAAGTGATCCCACCCCTGGCCGCTGGAAAAGCCCATAACACCGTTGCAGACCCCAAGGAGAGAGCGCATCTAGGTGGGCAACAACAGTAGGCACCTGCAGCCTGAAGCCCCCCGTGACGGCCCCCACGGCAGAGGAGGGAATCCAAAGGGCCACTGTGGCTACGAAGAGGGGCCCAGGCCCAGTTAGCAACTACGGACAGGGTTCCTGGTTGGTGAAGTATAAACAGCTGCTCCCCCCACTGCAGCAGCTGAAACAAGTGAAAGGAGCAACTAAACTCTATCTCCATGCGGAGGCACAAATCAACATCATCAAACAATATGAAAAAATACATTAAATCTCCAGAACAGAAAGAAAGTAACAAATACACAGAAAACAATCCCAAAGAAAATGAGATATATAACCTAAATGATGATGACTTCAAAACAGCCATCATTAAAATACTCACTGAGTTAAGAGAGAATTCTGACCGACAACTCAACGAGTTCAGGAGCTATGTCACAAAAGAGTTTGATACGATAAAGAAGAACCAAACAGAAATACTGGAAATGAAGAACACAATAGAGGAGATTAAGAAAAATCTAGATGCTCTGAACAGTAGGGCCGATAATATGGAGGAAAGAATTAGCAATTTGGAAGATGGCAATATAGAATTGTTGCAGGCAGAGGAGGAGAGAGAAGCAAGACTTAAAAGAAATGAAGAAACTCTCCGAGAATTATCAGACACAATTAGGAGATGCAACGTAAGGATTATAGGTATACCAGAGGGAGAAGAGAAGGAGAAAGGGGCAGAAAACCTATTCAAAGAAATAATGGCTGAGAACTTCCCAAATCTGGTGAGGGAGATGGATCTTCAGGTGACAGAAGCCAATAGATCTCCAAACTTTATCAATGCAAGAAGACCAACTCCACGGCATATAGTAGTGAAGCTAGCAAAAGTCAACGACAAGGAGAAAATATTAAGGACAGCCAGGCAAAAGAAACTAACCTACAAAGGAACCCCCATCAGGCTATCAGCAGATTTCTCAGCAGAAACTTTACAGGCTAGAAGAGAGTGGAATGATATATTCAAAAATCTGAAGGACAAAAACCTACAGCCGAGAATTCTCTACCCAGTGAAAATATCCTTCAAATACGATGGAGAAATAAAAACTTTCCCAGATAAACAAAAATTAAGGGAGTTCATTGCCACAAAACCTCCTCTTCAGGAAATCCTCAGGAAAACCCTCATTCCTGAAAAATCCAAAAAAGGAAAGGGGCTACAAAACCAAGAGCAGAGGAGATAAGTAGAAGGACAACAACAGAGAGTAGCAGCTCTACATCAGAACAGATTAAACCATGGGACGAGAAACAAAGGAAACTGAAGAAAACCGGAAAACAAGACACAAAATGGTAGTGGTAGGCCCCCACGTCTCAATAATCACTCTAAATGTAAACGGATTGAACTCCCCAATCAAAAGACACAGAGTGGCAGGATGGATCAAAGAACAAGATCCAACAATATGCTGCCTCCAGGAAACACACCTCAGCCCCAAAGACAAACACAGACTCAGAGTGAAGGGATGGAGAACAATACTCCAAGCTAATAATGAACAAAAGAAAGCAGGTGTCGCTATACTAATATCAGACAAGGTAGATTTCAAAGCAAAACAGATAAAGAAAGACAAAGAGGGACAGTATATAATGATAAAAGGGACTCTCCACCAAGAAGACATAACACTTATAAATATATACGCACCCAACACAGGAGCACCAAAATTTGTAAAGCAACTCTTAATAGAACTAAAAGAAGACATCAACAACAATACAATAATAGTAGGGGACCTCAACACACCATTAACACCAATGGACAGAACATCCAGACAGAAAATCAACAAGGAAATAATAGAATTAAATGAAAAATTAGACCAGATGGACTTAATAGATATATATAGAACACTTCATCCAAAAACAGCAGGTTACACATTCTTCTCAAGTGCACATGGAACATTCTCAAGGATTGACCATATTTTGGGAACCAAAGCAAACATCAATAAATACAAGAGAGTTGAAATAATATCAAGCATCTTTTCTGATCATAACGCTATTAAACTAGAAATCAACTACAAGAAAAAAGCAGAGAAAGGTGCAAAAATGTGGAGACTAAACAACACGCTTCTCAACAAACAATGGATCATTGAAGAAATTAAAGAAGAAATCAAATATTATCTGGAGACAAATGAAAATGAGAACACGACATACCAAATCATTTGGGATGCAGCAAAAGCAGTCCTAAGAGGGAAATTCATCGCAATACAGGCTCACCTCACTAAACAAGAAAAAGCTCACGTAAGCAACCTCAAACGACACCTAACAGAACTAGAAAAAGAAGAACAAACAAGGCCCAGAGTCAGTAGAAGGAGGGAAATAATAAAAATAAGAGCAGAAATAAACGATATTGAAACAAAAAAGACAATAGAAAGGATCAATGAAACAAAGAGTTGGTTCTTCGAAAGAATTAACAAAATTGACAAACCCCTAGCCAGACTCACCAAGAAAAGAAGAGAGAAATCGCAAATTAATAAAATCAGGAATGACAGAGGAGAAATCACAACAGATACCAATGAAATACAAGAGATCATAAGAGAATACTATGAAAAACTATATGCCAACAAATTGAACAACCTGGAAGAAATGGACAAATTCCTAGACTCCTACAATCTCCCCAAACTGAATCAGGAAGAAATGGAGAATCTGAATAGACCAATCACAAGTAAGGAAATAGAAACGGTAATCAAAAACCTCCCCAAAAACAAGAGTCCAGGACCAGACGGCTTCTCTGGAGAATTCTACCAAACATTCAAAGAAGACTTAATACCTATTCTCCTCAAACTGTTCCAGAAAATTGAGAAAGATGGAGAACTCCCTAACACATTCTATGAAGCCAACATCACTCTGATCCCCAAACCTGACAAGGACAACACAAAGAAGGAGAACTACAGGCCGATATCACTGATGAACATAGATGCAAAAATCCTCAACAAAATTTTGGCAAACCGATTACAGCAATACATCAAAAAGATTATACACCATGATCAAGTGGGATTTATACCAGGGACACAGGGATGGTTCAACATCCGCAAGTCAATCAACGTGATACACTACATTAACAAAATGAAAACCAAAAACCACATGATCATCTCAATAGATGCAGAGAAAGCATTCGACAAGATCCAACACCCATTTATGATAAAAACCCTCAGTAAAATGGGTATAGATGGAAAGTACCTCAACATAATAAAGGCCATATATGATAGACCCACAGCCAACATCATACTCAATGGACAAAAGCTGAAAGCCATCCCTCTGAGGACAGGAACAAGACAAGGGTGCCCACTTTCACCACTCCTATTCAACATAGTTCTGGAGGTGCTGGCCAGAGCAATTCGGCAGGAAAAAGAAATAAAAGGAATCCAAATAGGTAACGAAGAAGTAAAACTCTCGTTGTTTGCAGACGACATGATCTTATACATAGAAAACCCCAAAGAATCCACAGAAAAACTATTAGAAATAATCAACAACTACAGCAAAGTAGCAGGGTATAAAATTAACGTGCATAAATCAGTAGCATTTCTATACACTAACAATAAACTAACAGAAAAAGAACTCAAGCACTCTATCCCATTCACAATCGCAACGAAAAGAATAAAATACCTTGGGATAAACTTAACCAAGGAAGTGAAGGATCTATACAATGAAAACTACAAGACTCTCTTGAAAGAAATAGGCGATGACATAAAGAGATGGAAAGACATCCCTTGCACATGGATTGGAAGAATAAACATAGTTAAAATGTCCATACTACCTAAAGCAATATACAGATTCAATGCTATCCCAATCAGAATCCCAAGAACATTCTTCACAGAAATTGAACAAACAATCCTAAAATTCATATGGGGCAACAAAAGACCGCGAATTGCTAAAGCAATCCTGAGCAAGAAAAACAAAGCCGGCGGAATCACAATCCCCGATTTCAAAACATACTACAAAGCTACAGTGATCAAAACAGCATGGTACTGGTACAAAAACAGGTCCACAGATCAATGGAACAGAATTGAAAGCCCAGAGATAAAACCACACATCTATGGACAGCTAATCTTCGACAAAGGAGCAGAGGGCCTACAATGGAGAAAAGAAAGTCTCTTCAACAAATGGTGCTGGGAAAACTGGACAGCCACATGCAAAAGATTGAAAATTGACCATTCTTTTTCACCACACACCAAAATAAACTCAAAATGGATCAAAGACCTAAAGATTAGGCCTGAGACAATAAGTCTTTTGGAAGAGAATATAGGCAGTACACTCTTTGACATCAGTTTCAAAAGAATCTTTTCGGACACTGTAACTCCTCAGTTGAGGGAAACAATAGAAAGAATAAACAAATGGGACTTCATCAGACTAAAGAGCTTCTTCAAGGCAAGGGAAAACAGGATTGAAACAAAAAAACAGCTCACTAATTGGGAAAAAATATTTACAAGCCACTTATCCGACAAAGGGTTAATCTCCATAATATACAAAGAACTCACACTACTTAACAACAAAAAAACAAACAACCCGATCAAAAAATGGGCAGAGGACATGAACAGACATTTCTCAAAAGAAGATATGAATATGGCCAATAGACACATGAAAAGATGTTCATCATCGCTAATCATCAGGGAAATGCAAATCAAAACTACACTAAGATATCACCTTACCCCCGTTAGATTGGCAAAAACATCCAAAACCAAGAACGACAAATGTTGGAGAGGTTGTGGAGAAAGAGGAACCCTCATACACTGTTGGTGGGAATGCAAACTGGTACAGCCACTATGGAAAACAGTATGGAGATTTCTCAAAAAGTTAAAAATAGAAATACCCTATGACCCAGCCATCCCATTACTGGGTATCTATCCTAAGAACCTGATAACAGATATCTCAAGAGTCCGTTGCACCCCTATGTTCATTGCAGCATTATTTACAATAGCCAAGACGTGGAACCAGCCTACATGCCCAGAAACTAATGATTGGATAAAGAAGATGTGGTATATATACACAATGGAATACTACTCAGCCATAAAAAAAGACGAAATTGGCCCATTCACAACAATGTGGATGGACCTCGAGGGTATTATGTTAAGCGAAATAAGTCAGTCAGAGAAAGACGAACTCTATATGACTCCACTCATAGGTGGAAATTAGTATATTGAGAAGGAGATCTGATTGGTGGTTACCAGGGAAAAGGGGGGGTGGGGGGAGGGTACGGAGGGGGAAGTGGTGTACCCACAACATGACTAACAAAAATGTACAACTGAAATCTCACAAGGTTGTAATCTATCATAACATTAATAAAAAAAAAAAAAAAAAAAAGAAAGTAATGGGAATTTTCAGGTTTAACTGCTAAAGAAGGTGAGCGAAGGAAAGGCGATGGAAGGGTGAGGACGTGAGGCCTCTAGAATGAAGAGAAGAGAGACCAACAGAAGTCTTGGGGAGGGACACCGGGTTAGGAATTACAGCAGGGCAGGCAGCCAGAGGCCCAGGGAAAAAGTCCCACAGCTGCCAATGACAGAGAAACTTCTAAGAACAGGGGGTCTATTCGCACTCAGTATTAAATTACCGCCCACCTGTGCTGTGCGCTACCATCCCCCTCCACCAGCTCTCCAACCTTCCGTGAAAGGCAGCTCCATACAACAGGTTTGTGTCAGTGGCACTCGGAGGAACACAGCGAGAGAGACAATTTCTAACGTGAGATTAAACCACGAGAGAAGAGGAAACATGACAATTGGAGACACAGTTGAGGATCCACCAATGGAGGAATGGGGAGCAAGAGGCTATAGGAAACAGGCTATACGCTTAGGGTGACTCTTTTAAAATACCCTGGGAGCCCTGGACTTCCCACAATACGAGGGAAGGAGAATCGATTCAGCTTGTTCAGAAATTAAAGGTAAAAGTGACATTTCAGAGCTGAAGAGCTTTCAAATATTCCAGACATTTTAGCTGCTCTTTTTTACATGTGCATATATGTAAACCCCCAAATGTTTACGGTGTTTTTCTCTGGATAATGAGAGTATGGGAGAGTATTAATATCTATTTTTTCCTTCTTCTTTCTTTTTTTTGTTTTTTTGCTTATCTCTAATTTCCAAATAATATACCATAGAGCTTAGAATGAAACAACAAAAGAACAAATTTCTCATTAAAACAGAGAATAAACTCAAACAATCCTTTGAAACTTTTCCTGCCCATTATGAATTTAAGAAAACACACCCTCCCTCCCACCCCTAGCAAATGCATTCTGCCCATGCTTGCATTAGAAAAGCTGTTTACCACCTTGACCCAAATCTCACCCACCTAGCAACAAGGCATAGGACACCAAGGCACCAAGACAGATTCACCAACAAGGCATTAAGGATTGTCTTGCATTTTTTTTTTCTTTTTTTTGAGGAAGATTAGCCCTGAGCTAACATCTGCTGCCAATCCTCCTCTTTTTGCTGAGGAAGATTGGCCCTGAGCTAACATCTGTGCCCATCTTCCTCTACTTTGTATGTGGAACGCCTACCACAGCATGGCCTGACAAGCTGTGCCGTGTCCACACCTGGGATCCGAACCGGTGAACCTTGGGCCACCGAAGCAAAACATGCGAACTTAACCGCTGCACCCCTGGGCCGGCCCCTGTCTTGTATTTTTTTTTTTAAAGATTTTATTTTTTCCTTTTTCTCCCCAAAGCCCCCTGGTACACAGTTGTATATTTTAGTTGTGGATCCTTCTATTTGTGGCATGTGGGACGCCGCCTCAGCATGGCCTGATGAATGGTGCCATGTCCACGCCCAGGATTCGAACCAGTGAAACCCTGGGCCGCCAAAGCAGAGTGCATGAACTTAACCACTCGGCCACGGGGCCAGCCCCCGCATTTTTCAATTTTGATAGTACTCAATATAA
The DNA here is from genome assembly GCF_041296265.1 of Equus caballus. Lineage (NCBI taxonomy): Eukaryota > Metazoa > Chordata > Mammalia > Perissodactyla > Equidae > Equus > Equus caballus. Next base: position 55,016,112 of record NC_091703.1, on the reverse strand, counting down.
AACATAGCATCTAGCAAAAACTCCATTTACTAGAACATACGTCAGTATGTTAGTACACCTAGTTAAATTGGAAGTGCAGATAAACACCAAATAAGTTTGTAGCATAATTATGTCTCAACCAGTATTTCAGTTGAATAATTTTTAGTGTAAGTATGTCCCAAATATTTCATTCAACATACTTATACTAAAAGGATTATTTGTCATTTACCTGAAATTCAAATTTAACTGAGCCTCCTGTGTTTTCATTTGCTAAACGTGGCAACGCTATTTCCATGCCTTGTGTCAGGACTGTAACAAGGACTAGAGAACTACTTACCACCCATATGGTATTTTATGGGCACAAATTTGTAGGGAGAAAATGAATTGATTACAAATCCATTTTCAAACACTCTTAACCTAATCTGTGAAACTCAGGAGTACAGTCTCGAGGGAAGCAATGTTGATACAACAAGGAGCCCTGCCTGTCAGGAGCTGTAAATGGAGCCGGGACACATTTCTGCCAAAATGACAGTAGGTCATGGGGACATCTAACATATTCAGGTCATCATTCCATTTTCCTGTTAAATTGCCGAGTGAAAATGAGAACAACCTGGACCACAGCGAAATGAATTCCAGATACAGAACAGCATTAATTTTCACCTGCATGTAAAGCTCTTTTCTCATTAATGAAAAAATGCTCCATAATCTTCAATAATAGTGTAAATAATCCACTCGTATATGTCTAAACATGTCTTGAGCCATATATTTTAAAGATAAATGCCCTTGACTGAGCTTCATCCATCTGGTTTTTAAAACATTTATTTGCTTGCAAGCTTTATAAATGCTGTGCCAGGATCAGTTGGTGTTCTAAGTTTGTGCCACTGTTGGTCCCACCCTCTTCATCAGTTGCATTGATGGATGGCATTTACCTAGTCCTAATGCTAATAAGACACACAGTCTACCATAGAGGGTGTGGTTTTAAAAGTCCCTTGTCTTTTTTAATTTTTAAGGAAAAGTTTAGTTTGGTGTGTTTTTCAAGTAAGATTGTACCTAATAATTATTTTGAATATTGAAGTTTTTGATATAGTCTACTTTTTATGGGTGCCCCAGGAATGGTCTCAGTCAGCAATCTGCAACTAAGGTCCACAGACCAGTTCTGACCTGCCACCTATTTTGGAAAATGAAGTTTCATTGGAACACAGCCACACTTATTCATTTACATATTGTCTGTTGCTACAACCACAGGCTTGAGTAGTTACAGCCTACAAAGCCTAAAATATTTATCATCCAGCCCTTTATACAAAAGACTTGCCATCCTCTGCTCTAAATAGACATTGACCAATAGTCGAGGGGATTGATCACTCCTCTGGGGCTGCTTTGGATATATTCAGGATAGTATGCGAGCTTTGAAAATTCAGGCTTTGCATAGTGGAGAGAGACAAAGTCTAAAACATTGTCAACATAAAAATGCTTGCCAAGGCAACGTGAAGAGTGAATCTGATGAGAGGGGCCCTCTCCTCACTTGGTCTAATGCAAAAGGCATTCTCAGGGGATCATTCACCACAGTCCTTTGCTTCTGGTAGATATAAGTGCTTCAAAACAGTTATCCAGTTGCTATAAGAACCAGGTTAATGGGGCTGGCCCAGTGGCATAGTGGTTAACTTTGTGTGCTCCACTTCAGCAGCCCTGGGTTTGCAGTTTTGGATCCCGGGTGAAGACTTACACACCGCTCATCAAGCCATGCTGTGTCGGTGTCCCACATACAAAATAGAGGAAGATTGGCCAGATGTTAGCTCAGCGACAATCTTCTTCAAGCAAAAAGAGGAAGATTGGCAACAGACGTTAGCTCAGAGCCAATTTTCCTTACCAAAAAAAAAAAGAAGAATGAGGTTAACAATTCAGTTGGATCTCTTTCTCCTTTTCTGTTTTTAAAACTAAAAAATCCATTAAAGCTTTAGCCTCTGGCAAATCCCACCCTCAATCCCAGAAAACACTAGCCTAAATCAAGTCTAGGAACAATACCAACCAGTCCCCACGATCATTTGGATTACTTTCATTTTGGGAATGTAGGAGATGCACATTTTCCATGCAGAGCTGTTTCAGATAAAATTGCATTCAGGTTTCCATCTTGGCACCTCTAGGAGGCTATGCAAAATGTATTCTTTGAAGCCTGGAGAAAGCCACCCAGAAATAATCTATTGGGCTGCTCTCAGTTTCCAGCCGAAAATCCATCTTGCAGATGTTGGCTACAGTACCCCTCATTTCAGAAAATGTATGTGTTATGTTGCTTTTCTATTAACTAAATCCTGTTTGCAGTGCCCTAGAGAAACTTTCCTCCAAAAACATGGTCAAGTAGCCTTTCCAAATTGCAGGTCCAAACTCTCTCCACTGCAGTTGTGGATGGGGGAGCAGCGAAGGCACCAAACGCTGCTCTGTTTAGGCAAAGCCCGGGGACATCAACCTGGTTTGGATTGGGTAGAGGGACACACTGTCCCCACATTACAGGTGACTGCACAGTTGGCCTCTGATTTTTAGTTAGATTTATGCTTCTTTGGGGTGGCTTTGGGAAGGCTAATGGAGATTATAGTGAGGGGCCTTAGGTTTCCCCACCCTAAGCCACCTTTCAGCACATCAATTGAGTCCAAGCTCCCGGGGGAAGAGAGGCTAGGTGCTTGCAGACAGGTAAACGCTTCTCCAGAGAGAATGGAAGTGTATCAGGCTGATGCTGACCAGAGCAGGAGGCTTCAGGCAGGTAAAAGCCTGTGAAATAATTCACCCTATTATTGAAAAATATTCTTCATTGGGATCCAAGTTAACTTCTTCCTACCTTTTCATAAAAGAAAAAAGTTGTTCTGTACTAGTGAAATATACGTATTCAAACCTCCTCTTTTAAGTGTCATGAAACTTGAGTGATAAATGCAAGTCTGGGGTTGGCTTTGTGGATTGAAAGAACCTGTGAGGCAGCAGCTTTGGTGCTGGGCACTCAGAGTCATTGGAAAGACTGCCTTGGTGACCTGGGAGGCCAGGAGGCCACAGGGAATAAAAGAGGAAAGAGTTCTTGGTGAGCTATCTCTGAAGTGATGTCATAACTTGCATACTGACTATGACCCCGTACAAGTGCTGGTAAGAAAAAATAGCACTGACACTTTTTAAAACATTTATAGTCTGGAAGCATGTATGATGGAATCTCTAAATATTATATTTATTAACAATAATCACTAATATTTATTGAGTAAATGGTATATGCTAGGCAAGGTGGTAGGGATTTTCAACATTTACCAGACTCGTAATAGCAGTTCTGTTTATAATTATTGCATGCTTATGTCGACAAAAATAATCCATAACCAATCTGTACATGAAAATTTGGGTGAGTTTATTCTGAGCTGAAATCTGAGGATTATAACCCAGGAGAGTCTTTCCACAAAGGAACAGAGCACTCCAAAGAAGAGAGGGTATACAGGATGGTTATATACCCTCAAAGAGGATGTTTCACATATGATTGAAATGTCCCTTTTACAATAGTGACGAGGCTGCTCTGTCGGCACAGCCATTGATGGAAACGGCAGATAGGTCTGCTGTGTCGATGAACACAGCAGGGTGGCAGGTCTGTTGCCTCGAGCTGGGTGGTCACAGATGAGTGCTGCAATCAGTTCCCAGCCTAAGGAAAGATGCTTAATCTTTAAGGAGATGCCAACGTTGGGAGGGGGAGGGAAGTTGCACCTTTATCTCAAAATATCTAAGCAGATATACAATGCATGCTCAATGGCCACAGTCAGGCCCTTTTGGAAAAAACAAAGTCAGGCCGAATTAGGTTTATACCAAATGGCTTCCTCATATACTCCAATATATCCTATTGCTTGCCATTTCAATTTGTCGTTTAAAAGTTGCTGTAAAGACAATGTGGATGGACCTCGAGGGTATTATGTTAAGCGAAATAAGCCAGTCAGAGAAAGACGAACTCTATATGACTCCACTCATAGGTGGAAGTTAATATATTGACAAGGAGATCTGATCAGTGGTTACCAGGGAAAAGGAGGGGTGGGGGAAGGGCACAAAGGGGGAAGTGGTGTACCCACAACATGACTAACAATAATGTACAACTGAAATCTCACAAGGTTGTAATCTATCATAACATTAATAAGAAAAAAAAGTTGCTGTAAAGAATTTGATCAAATTGATAAAAGTTCTGATTTGGTTATTAAAATTCAACAAACCAATCACAAATCCATCTCCACACGGTTGACAAAAACGAGGACAAGTAAGCATGAATCACCTTGAATAAAAATTCAGGAAGAGGCACATAGGCATTTCCCTGATTATTATTCAGGAACTTAGGAATTTTTTTTCTCAAATGAATACAGCAGCTGTGCTTTTGCAAATAAAGAAGTCAGAACATTTGAGATTTACGAGCAAATTTAAGAATTTCTGTCTATACTACTAACTTCCATTTATTGGCTGTTTACCATGTAGCAGGTGTTTTCCATCCAGTGTTTCTAATCCCTCACAGCCTGCAGGCTCTGTGTTCTTTTACAGACAAGGAAACTGATCACTTGCCCAAGGTAGCCTAACTAGCAAATGACACCATTGGGCTTTGAACTCAATACTGATGTCACCAAGGATGGCCACATTCTTTGATGCCACTCTGCTTCCCCAGCTATGTGAATGCTTTACAGTATGCAGAAGTTTCCGGTGTAAACACTGGAACAAAGAGACACATCCATGAATTTGCATAAACTAGGCTAAACCCAGACTACTTTCACTTACGTACAAACCCCTAAAACCCAAGATATCAAAACTTTTAATCTTTCAGGGAAGACAACTGAACTAAGATGCCTGTACTGTGGCCAAAAAGTATTTGCTTTTTGAAGTGAGAACATGAGAGCCAACAGAAAAAAACATGTTACAGCTTCGATTTTATTTATTCTCAAGAAAAGAACAGCAATCCCAAACCCATTCACCTCCCAAACCAAGCCTGGAGGCTTGTGGTGATTAGCAACAGAATTCTCCCAATCTAATTCAATTCACACATCTGCAAAGTGCAGGGGGCTCCCAGAGCTGAGCGCTCAGCACTACTATAAAATCAATTACATTTTCCACCTATCACAGCAGGCACGTACTGGGAGCCATTTATCAATAGTGCCTCAAAAAAAAACTTCAAACTCACAAGATAACAAACTCGGTAGAAATTTCGTTTTTAAAACCATTGAAAAGCTTTACCTAGGAAAATGTGGCTCAAAAACGAAAGAAATGGCTGGGAGGAAAATTGACAAGAAAAAAGTAAACTTGGGTTGGTTTAGCACAGATTAAAAATGTGAATTCATGAGTACCTGCCCATTTATTGCCAGTTTCATAAAATTTTTTCATCATAAATTGTGGAGTGAATATCTGATAGCAAGTCTGAAAATAAGAAATTAAATATAAGTTGTAAGTGAAACTGGATGCACTTCCATTTAGCTGTATCTCAGGTAGAGGAATTTAAAATTCACAGTCTCATGAAAACTTGAGATTCAGATTATATTAAGCATGGCAAAGATTAACAGGAAGTTTAGCTCTGTGACCCGTGACCTGTCCTCTGGGCCAGTGGTTCACAAAGTGGCTTCTGGACCATGGGTATGGCATCACTGGGGAATTCATTAGAAATGCAAGTTCTTAGGCCCCTCCCCAAACTTGCTCAATCAGGAACTCTGGGGGTGGTGCCCAGCCATCAATGTTTTAACAAATCTTGAGGAAATTCTAAAATTTCAGAACCACTATTCTAGGGCCCATGAACTCAGTGATCTGGTTTACAAGAATTGGTTAAAATGTGTGCTTTTAGCACAGCAATTCTCAATCTACAGAAACTAAAAGTTTACTTGCAAAATACTTTGTTCTTGTTTTTCCATAAGAATATAGTAAAACATACTAAAATTCTCAGTCAAATCCACAAAGCCAATTTAACTCCTAAAATTAGAGCTCTTATACTAAAAATACAATTTAATAGGTATTATAATGGAATGTTCTTCCAGAAGTAACTATGGAAAGCTAAAAGCTGATGATACATGGGGAGTGGACAAGGGGTATGAGGAGTGGTCAACTGGCTACAGCAAAAAGGCACCCAAGTTCCCCTCATGCAGCCCTGCCACCCTCCCGCTGGGCCAATCCCAGGGGAAGAGGCAGACAGAGTTGGGAAGTTAGGCAAGGTCGCAGAGAAGCAGCTGCAGAGACTGAGTTCCCTCTGGCAAGAGAAGGGAGTGAGCGATGACTGCTGCCATTGCGCCTCAGTTGATGTGTGGCGAGGGTGAGGGAGGGAACAGCAAACATCTCCAGAGATTTCAAGGCCACTGGTGTCCACCAGAAACTGACAAAGTCAACAGCAGGCCGAGAGGCAGAAAAAAAAAAGGAAGCTTGGGGCTGGCCCCGTGGCCGAGTGGTTAAGTTTGCGCGCTCCGCTGCAGGCGGCCCAGTGTTTCGTCGGTTCGAATCCTGGGCGCGGACATGGCGCTGCTCGTCAGACCACGCTGAGGCAGCGTCCCACATGCCACAACTAGAGGAACCCACAACGAAGAATACACAACTATGCACCGGGGGGCTTTGGGGAGAAAAAGGGAAAAATAAAATCTTTAAAAAAAAAAAAAAAAGGAAGCTTGGAAAACATCTATTTGCATCTATGGGCTGTTTCTCAGGCATTTGCAAGCAGAGACAAATAAAATCAATCACTCAATACATTTACATGAAATATTCTCAGAGGGAAGGAGAGCAAGGGCACTTCTGATGACAGACTCAGACAACACTTTGTTTCTACTGTGCTCAAGACTTCTCAAAATGCATCACCGTGGCTTCTCAATGTAAATCACAGTAAGCTGCAAGCAGCAGAATCCTAGGAAACTCCGGAACACGATTTCTAACGGACACACCCATGAGAGGGGCTCACTCCATCTGGGAGGTGGCAGAGTCTAGGTCACCAGAACTAGTTTTATGCTGAAGCAGAAAGGACAGATGCCTAAATCACGGGGTTGGAAGTTCAGTGGGAGGGTCTCTCTGCTCCCAAATTACAGCACGTGGCTCATGAGGTCAGAGTTTTCAAAAAATATATATCCTTAGGAATGTTATCTACAAAGAGGTTGCCTCGGGGCATCCATATGTTTATTTAATGTTTCTGCCATTCCTCAAAATATTTTTGAAATCTCTCTTAGAATTAACTTAAAAACTAATTTATGAAACAAAATAAAAACTGGTTTCACCGCCTTAAAGTTATAATCTTTTTTAAAATCCTGAACATGTCATGTTACCTCATCAAGGCTTGTGATTCTTTCTAAAAATAAAGTCTACTATTGAAAGATAATGATTTATCATGGACTCAAAAGATGAGGACTCTGTCTACGAAGAAAAGCGAGGAGGAATCGTTCCCCAGGAAGTTTCTGGAATTAGGAATATTATGCAAATGTGATTGGAGCCTATGGAAGTGACAACTTTGATAGAGACAGCATTCATGCATGTTTAAGTTTGTCACTTTGTTAAAATATATACCACTATTACAGCAAAGTATATACCTTCCCGTAAAAGAGGACCATACAATGCTTGAAAGTCCATCATTATAAACGTTATTTTTGTAAACCATTTCGTCCCCTGAAGGTCTTAGTTTAAAATGCGAATACCTAGGTGAGAAGTAATAGATTTTCCCCTAGAATTCGAAGCAGTAGTTCTTAACTCGATCCAAAGTGTTCGTCTTAATTCCATCCAAGAGATCAACGGATGGAATTCAAGGGATTCATCCTGGGAAAATAGTAGGCTTTATTTTCATGAATCTCTAAGTAAAATTTAACATTTCCTTCAATTATGAATGTTATCAATCAACCACTGTGGAAATAGCACTATCTGCAACTTTGATACCTATAAAAATCATGGATATTTTTATATCACATTACAAGTGTTACAGGTATAGCAAAATATCACTGATCACTACTTTGAAATTATAGCTATTAGACTGATCTCCGAATCTTGTTATTTAATGAATGAAGAATCACATATTACTATATCACCATGTTTAGAAACATGTTGATGCCTGCATTTCAATGTAAATGGTTTCCTTGATTGTATGTGCGTTTTATAGTATGCACGTAAAAACTATATGCTAAGAAGGGGACCATCAGCTTCCTCAAACTGACGAAAGTGTGCATGGCTCAAAAAAGTTTAAGAATCCCTACCTTACATAATGAGTTCATTTATTATACTTCTTTTCTCTTTGAACAGGACAGCAAAAGAGCACAGGATACCATAATAGCTGTGGAAAGGGTTCCTCAAGGTGAGAAAGCAAATTTGCACGTAATAAACTGACATGCCCTGCCTTTTCCAGAAACAAAAGCAGCAACTTGGCCCTAGAGGTACCTCACATAAGCTGTCAGCTTGGAAATCATTAGCTGGATGTATTTACTATGTCTCTGGGACCAAAAGTTAGCAGAGAATCTCTGCTTAAAGCAACCTAGTTTAACAATTTACCGTCATCTAGATGTCAACAGCGGAGGAGGTGGGAAAAGAAAGAAATGGAAAATCTGACATTACATCAAGCTGAGCTAGTCCCAGAATGATATTAAGTAACTGAGAAAATTGAAAGAGAAACAACAAAAATGATAAATGAGGCAGGGAGACCAACTTATAGGATAAATTGGTGAGCTGACGCTTGGTAAAACACTAACGCAGTCATGAATAGTGGGCAAGAATGGTCCATCCCTTAATGCTTAGCACTCAAGAGTGAAAACAACCGTTTAGTGCGGTTTACCTCCAAAAGGAACAGAGAGGAGAAAAAAGTGGGACAAAATGAGGACTGTATCGTGGATACATTGTGACAAAAATAAAAAACACATAGCAAAAAAAGATGGTTGAGTAACTCAAAAGTTTGAACTCAACCACTCACATTCTGCCAGTATTTCTTCACAATAACTTTCCAAAGAATTATCTTGATGAAACGTTACAATACCAAAGAGAAATAAGGTATAGTTCAAGCTTGGTTTGTGGTTCAGTCTGTTATGCTTGAAATGAAAACACAGCTGATTTGAGCCTTTTTAAAAAAGATATGTTTTCTGAAATTCTTTAGTGTTTTGATTAATTTTGAAATAAGAAACATTATTCTCATTATCAAGTAATTATAAACCTGAATGTGTAAATGTGAATATATTGTTTTATTTGTTATCTGTAAACATCCCAATGAGAAAGATTAAACCACTAAATTGGGAAGTAAAGATAACATTCACTGAATAATATTGAAATTATCTTGAGAAGAAACAAACATACCTCCTAGCTCTAATAAATAAATAAATAAATAAGTAGATAAAATGCTGGAGAAAATAAAATAGGTGAAATTATGACCTCTGGGCTGCAGACCTGAAGACTCAGTGAGGAGTCTTAGGATCCTTGGAACACATTTGAATGTGAAGTGAGTTACCAGATGTGTTCCTGTGTTAGTCAGGGCAATCAACACGAGCTGGGGTAACAAACACCCCAAAATCTCTGTAGGAGGTGTTAGGAATGTAGAGGACATCTGTAACCTTGTCCTCTTCTCTAGGGTGTTTCTCCACCTCCAACGCCCACTTCCATCTTGACGACTCTGAGAGTTGGCATGGTTCTTCATGGTCCCTCCACCTAGCAATGGATGGGGAAGCGCACATCTGAGCCAGAGGAGGTGAATCACAGAGATAGACAGTGGAGGACAGTGGGGGATCTAGAAAAAAATAGACTGAAAAGCAAATCCTGGATCCCAAACCTGACTGAGATTTACTAGCTGGTGAATCTAGGCAAGTCAACTAACTCTTTAGCTTCAGTTATATCATGTATCGAATAAAAATGATGATACTTCCCATCTCATAGAGTTGCTGAGAGAAACAAAACTAAAAATTCATTTAGAGTGTTTAAGACAGCCAGATTGAAAGAAAGTGCTCCCTTGATTGCTTCACTAGACCATACTCAGCATTAACATCTGACCTAAGCCAGACCAACACGAATTTTCTTCTGGATTTTTCAAATTGGGGAACAGATTGTTGAGACTCATCCTCTCCTTGGATGGCAGAGTTTTCAGACATAACATTCAGGAGCCACAGGCGACCTCCTTCCAGCCACATGGCCACCCCAGTCTGTGGTAGGAAAGAAAGAAGCTGACAGGAAGAAAGAACTGGAGATGGGAGCCCAGGGAATAACCTGGTCTACTCAGCTTCAAATATCCCTTGGGGGCCTGTGCATCCCAAACTCAGCTGAGATCTGGATTTTCAACCCTGGCTTGGATGTGTGATCAACAAATACTGCTTTGGCCTAAACTGTGTATTAATGTTTGTTTCCTATCACTTACACCAGTCCGGATTACCACACTGAAGATGTTCGAGGTTTGGGGGCATCCTGGATTTCCTCCATCTCTGCCTACAGTGTTCAAGGTATAGGGCATCTGCAGGACAGCTTTTCACATTGTGACATGAATATTAAAGTACTGAATTCACTTCTGGCAATTAGCCCTTCAACCTAAGAGAATCTCAAAATGCTGATTGCCTGTTTAGAAGAGAACAGTAAAATTTAGCCTTAACTTGGAAAAAGTGATCAAATCTAACTCTAGAAAGTGAATTGGAATGAGCTAATGATTTTAAAGAAGGAAACTTTTATGTCTACGTCTAAAGAATCTGCTACTTTAAGGAATCTGCAGAAGCTGTTGAAGGTTAATCAGGTACGATTCTAAAAAAAAAAGAATTGAAGTGCCAATTCAGATTTTCCCCTTTGTTTTATTTCTGAACTAACTGTGTATTTTATTAAACTTGCTGGGCGTTTAATGTAATGACAACTATCAAGCAGTATGTCAATGTCAATTTCTGTCTTCTTTTTATCCATTTCAGTATATTTGATTAATTCAGCTACAAATACATACTACATCCTGAATTAATCTTAGTGTCATGCTAAAGATCAAATGCCAACTCACGAATTTTTAAAATTCATGAGTGGTTCTCCCATTAATCTCAACCTTCCTCTTCCCCAGAAGAGATTATGCCTCGATAAATAATGCCTTTGGTCAATTATGTGTGTTTGCTTTCTACAAGGATGTTGGAATTTCACCAGGCTTCCCAAGTATTTTCATGTGTCAATGGTGCTGATAAAAGCAGAAAAGCTTCCATAATTAAAATGGAAATGAAAATGGCATTTTTTTCCTCTGGATGTCACCCATGTGGAATATTTACGTTTAAGATAAATCATCACGTCATCAAAGTAATCTCTTTCTCCTTTTAACTCCCACATTATTTTTGGGGTGAGACACCACTTTCTAATTAGTATTATATTGATTTTTGGGCATGTGTTATCTCCCTTATTTGACTAAAAAGTCACTGAAGGCTGCAAGTGTGGTTTGTACATCTATGTAGCTCTCACAGCACCTCACTCTGTGCTTCAGACATAGGAGAAGCTCCATAAGTGTTTGCTGAAGTAACAAATCACCTGCAAAACCAATCTATTTCTCATTAAATTGCAATATAATGCTGGGAGAAACATCTATTTCCTTCCCTCGGTTAGTAACTACATAAACTCTGCTTAAACTGGTCTCCTTAAGTAAGCAATTTTCGCACTCTGTTCTATCATGTGACCAAAATACCAGAGAAAGTTCTCTTGCCTCTAAACATTCAGAAGGTTGTGCATATGTATACACACATACACACACATACTGCTTAAAATTTCTTTCTAAGATGAGGAAAGAAAAGTCCTTCAGTCACCCATACATCAATTTGAGTTAGTCAAATTATTTATTTCCTAAAACCTCAGGAATTGGGATAATGAGAGTCTATGAGCCGAGTCTATTGGACACATTTAATGCTGATAGAAACAGAAATTGGCTTATTGCTTTTAGAGGGACCCCTGGCTATTATTGTACACGCATATGCTGATAGATAAAAATGTTTATGCCTTTGACTTGATAATCCAACTTTTCGAATTTGTCCTAAGTAAATAATGTGAAAATGAAAAAAAAAAATGGAGCAAAGACATTTATAAGAGCATTCTAAGAGGAAAATATAAAAACAACCCAAATAGTCAATAATAGGAAAATTGTTCAAGATTTTTATAGAAATTTGATGACTGATTCTATAGCTAAGATAAATATAGAAAGGATATAGAGAATGATGTGAGTGGACAAAATAAAATACAAAATTACATATTCCTTTTGATTACAACTATTTATTATTCCATTAGTATGAAAACTGGAAGAAATCATTAAAAAAAGATTATACAGTTTATCAGAGTCAGAAATTCATTTTGCTACCATTGAAACGATTATTTAAATAAGCAAAAACTATTAAATCTACAAAAAGTTTGAAATGTGGACAAGGAGGAGTGAATAAAATGTTATTGACTAGGTGAGTCAGGTGGGCTGGACTGCATGTTCCACGAAGGGTTTGGGCAGCCCAGGGAGGGAAGAGCTGGAAACCCACGAGAATGGAGGCCACCAAAATCCAACCCAACTCTTTCCAAGGCTGTCCGAGATCGACCTGCCTGAAGGACCCTGAATTTCATATCGTAACCTCACTTAGAATTAATCATAAATCTCACTGGTATATTCTTCCTTATAATTTCTCTAATGCCTTTATGCTGTAGTTTAAGACTTTTGCGATTGCTTTTCCCTGGGAAGAAATAATGAGTTCGTTAGCATTCATCCTTGGTGCGATTCCCTTTATACATTTAGTAGCTATCTTTGAATATGCATCTATATCTTCTTAAAAAATTAAGAGAACTCTATCCTTTATTCTTTTTAACTACAGATAGCTTTGATATAATAAGAAATGATTCTTTATAGTTTAGTCCCAATAACAATAGCAAACACACAGTGAGTATTTATCAGGCACTACTCTGTTTAGCATGGATCAATTCATTTCAGGCACACACCAATCGTATGATGTGGGTACATTTATATTCTCCAGATAAGCAAACCAAGGGACAGAGAAATTCATTGTCCAAGATTTTACAACTAGTTTGAGCAGAACTAGGATTTCTATACCAACCATCGAAATGAAGAGTCACTCAGTCACTTTTAATACTATCTCTCTTTAGCCATTAACTCCCTCATCTTAAAAATTGTGAGTCTTAGAAACATGAAAAAACTATATTAAGGGAGGTCTCCTGGTAGGCAGCTGCTTGCTAATTCCAGATTCTCCCAAACCTGAACTTAGAAGTGATTATGGTACAGTGTATGTATGCAGCTAAATTCCCTAATGCTTCAAAACTTATCAATTATCTGGTTTAGTGTAAATTAAGTCCTTTGTTGCTGGTGTTCCTGAATCTCCTCCTTCATCCCAGATTCCTCTTTATAGTTCCAAAAAGCTACAAGCTGACCTTGACTCACACAAGGGCAGAAATGTTTATGTTGTAGTTACCAAAGTTTGAGAGGCTTTTGAAAAAGACTTTGCCTCAAGATTCTTGTATCACAGACACTCCCTTATTGTGATGACAAATTAAATACCCATGTCGTATTGCGCATTGATTGTGCTGGGGAACTGGTTGAAGGGGGACAAACCTCCAGGCTGTTAGATTTTAGCCATCAGCAGCTGGTGAGCTGATACCCCGAAAATCTTCTAACTTCCAATGCTCCCTTCCCCAAAATTGAATGAATTTAATCACATGCCCTGGACTATAATAAATGTGTACCTTGTTGTTAATTCTTCAACCCGGGGATTGGTTGGGGCTAAGCACACAAGGATAGAAGAGTCAAAATTAGACGGGTTCCATCACAGTTTCTTGGTTATTTTTATGATTTTTAAATGATTTTTCTATTCTTTTAAGTCAAAATTATCCCCATGTATCTGACTTATTTCCAAACTGAAGCCAAGAGTTTTCAGTAGTCGGAAAATCAGAACTCATCAATACTATAAACTCAAGCAAGGGAAGTCCAAACAAGCAACAATTTCTAAAGTAGGTTTACCTTGTTTCCAATGAAACATTAATTGGAAACTCTTGATAAAACAAATTATTTAGTTTAAACCTATAAATGGCCATTCTAACTCTTTGACGTACCAATTAAGTTCAGTGTAGAATTCTCTAAATACAAATTCTCTAAATACAAATGTCTCCCTTGGGGAAGAAAATTTGGAACAGGATTTTCATCCTGTGTACTAAGAAAAGGCAGACAAATCCCTGCCGTAGCTCTTTCTCCCTCTACCCATCTGATCATGTCTATTTTTTAAAAGCTTAGACTTTTTAGAGTGAATCTATCTTGAGCAAATTTGCCTACCATAACAGTATTTGACTGTATAAAGCCAAATGGTTTAAAATTGCTTAATATTTATTTACAGTACGTTTACACCTAAATGATGGGCAGGAAAATTAATCACATGTACAGAGTTAGCAAACCATCGGTACATATGCCAAAGTCATAATATCATTATCATATGCAAAAATATTTCCTATAAACATTACAAATAAGTAAGCTTCAAATGTAATCTTTTCTCCAACTAATTTTTAAAAGTGCACATACCCACACACACCTGGACACACTTTGACACAGAGTATCAGGAGTTCTCAGGTTAAAGAGAAACAAGGTGATGGGGATAAGGTAGGGGAACTGAGGAATCGAGGAAGAAGAAAAAGCCTTCACAATTTGACTCATTTTAATTCTGCCCTGAACATTCATTTATTCATTCAACAAACATTTACTGAGCACCCACTATGTAGCAGGTAAAAGACCTTATCTCTGTTCAAAAATATATAGACTATTTTAAACTTGACTTTTTCCTTATTTTCACTTGTTTTCCAATGACTACGGATAATTTCCTTTATTTTTTTGTTCACTTTAAAAAACTGAGAAATAGATATTAAAGTTAAGCCAGGCTTGACAGAGGCTTAGAGCAGAATCCTGAGAAGGGATGCGCAAGCGCCACCTCAGTACTTCCCATTCGTCACCTCGCTCTTCTTTCCCCTTAATCCCAGGACAGAAAATGAAAGGGCTTCTGCTATCAGGGAAAGATATGCAAATCAGGTGACGGGAAAGGCTTCCGAAAGGTGAGCAACTGGAGACTAGCTTAGACCATAGATCATCTTAAAGTCTAAAGCAGTTTCGACTTAACCATGGAGAATTATAAAGTTTTTAAATAAGGAAATAGCCTGCTGTATTGTAAAGGTGTTTTCAGGGCTATTGACTGGCTGTGACAGGTGGAATGGAGAGACAGGCTTGCAAAGTCCTTTAAAGTATCTCAACATATTAGCTATGGAGAACAGACAGATTCAATTCACACAGCATTTTACAGAAAGCCTTGTCAGAACTTGACTATAGAAGGGAGTGAGGGGTAGGAAAGAGGGGGAAACGAAAATTTTGGATGGGATAAAGAGGGTGTCTTTAATACAAAAAGAGAGTCGGGAAGAACAGCCTGTTGGGGAGGACGAATACATCAGGACAGCATTTGGATTAGAGGTAAGGAACGCTACAAGAAAGTCTACGTAGTTCTAATAGTGAAAGTAATTTGTTCTCCGCTTTGGTTCATTTGCTGCTGTCGTTCAGATGGGCAAGGATGGGATTTATGTCTCCATATGCTATTACTCTCGTGATCACAAAGGTGTCTAACGTAAAATCAGGTCAGCTGGAAAAGATTTCAGAAATCTCCCGAAATGAAATTTCTCAATGTGTAGAGCAAAAATAAGTACATTTCAAAGCAAAGATTTTTAAAAGGCAGTGGTTTAAAAAATACATACAACCAACTTGAGCAAGTAATGGGATTGTCACAAATCCCGAGGCAATCCTTGTCCTATAACCCAACGAGCACTGCTACACTGACCCTCCTTTATCTACTCACTCAGCTAAGTTTTTTCTGCTTAACCCTCTAACACTGATACCTTCTCTTTCTTCTTTCACATCTACATTGTTAATATTATTATAATGCAATTTGCATTCATTTTTTACACTAACTCCCCAGTGTAAACTCCCTGAGGGCAAGGATGATATCTTATTCATTTTTTTAGCCTGATACTAGCACAGTGTTTAATACATAAAACGTCTCATTTATTCAACGCCATTTAAATTCAATCTGTATGTTTCATCTCTGGAATTACATTAATTCCTCAAAGGTTGGAGCTTGATGCCCAGGATAAAGCCTTGGGCACAATGGAATAATAGGGACAGTGGTCACTTGTTTATTTTGTCCACTTTCCAGTTAGGAAAGAACGTTTGCTAACACACCACCACATTTGATCTCCAAGGCAACCCCGTAAGCCAGGGTTTTATTCCCATTTATGGATAAGGGAATAAGCTCGCATTTTAAGTAATCAACTCAGAACTACACAGCTAGCAGGTACAGCCTTGAACTCAGCTCTCTCCTGATACAGGTTTGTCCACTGCTGCTCTGGTCCTTGTCCTCAACACAAGTCACTCAGTTAACTGAACCATCTCCATTTTCTTGCCTCCATCTTATTCCCGAACCGGCTGTTTTTCTGCTAATATAGTGAGATACTTACAAAACAAAAGCAAGTCAGAGAAACTGCTTAGATAACTGATATTCAAAAATTCTAAGTGACAGCTTCTAGTTCCACCAGACACTTCTCCCAAGTGTCTCAACCGCTTTGAATCTTTTGCAAACTTCCCACCATTGTATGCATCAACTATGGCTAGAATGGTGAGACATAACCGAGATTTAAAATTCTTTACCCAAAGACTCGATACAAGTCTAAACCTCACTCCATGTCCTTAGTGAATATCCCTAGACCTCTCTCCCCTATTCAGCCCCATATGATTTCCCCCTCAGGGCATTGTTGCCGAATATGCATTGGTTCATGTGTCTTCTTTCTCTATCCAATATATGTATATTTTTCCTTTATTTGTCTGTTTTCTATCCTTATACCATGAATTGATCCTCCTTTCTTTTTTTCTTTCCTTTATTCTGACTCCCTTCCTGCTAATTTCTTGCTCTTAATAAACTTTTTTTTGTTCTCTCTTCTCTTTTGTAGCTATCTAGTTCCAAAAAAAAAAAAAAATTTAAATAACTGTTATTTATAATAACCCTGGACTAATGCATTGCCCTTGATAGTAAAAATATTTACCACCCCCATTCCATAGATTTCTAGAAAGGACCTTAGGAAGATGGTGGCATAGGAGGATCCTGAACTCACCTCCCACAGACACAACAAACATACAACTACCTGTGGAATCATTTCCTCTGAGAGACAGCTGGAAACTGGATGAAAAGAACATCAATGAGGAACAACACAGAGATGGGGAAGAGGAAGAGACACAGCCCCACTAAGGAAAAAAACACCTCCTAGACATGGTGCTTCATGCTTGACAGCAATATTGGGTACTGAGCTTTTCCCAGAGGAGCAGGGGACTCAAGCTCCACACTAGGCACCCCAGCCCTAAGATTCAGCACAAGAGAGACAAGATTCTGAAATACCTGGCTTTGAAAATCCACAGGGAATACACACAGGAAAACTATTGAACTTTAGGGAAAGGAAAATCTTGATTTTAAAGGGTCCATGCACAGACTCACTCAACCCAGAAACCAGCTCAAAAACACCATATAGAAAAATGCATACTCCGTTGTTAAAAGAGACTCACTTACTAAGCTCAGAGAGCATCCTGGAGAGGTAGGAAGAGACTGGGCTAACACCTTAGGGACTGAGACACTGACAGCAGCCATTATTGTGACCTAGTTCAGCTGTGCTGACACAGACACTGGCACGCACCAATAGAATCCTTCCTCTAGCCTGTTAGTGCAGGGGCACGCCCCACTCACTAGAGCACCCGAGGCAATCTAGCACAGCCAGGCAGCCTGCCCCAGGGACCAGCCCCACCCACCAGCCAGCACCCAGCTGACTTGCAACAGTGGGCCTTGCAAACAATCACTCAGGGGATCTACCCTGCCTACCCAAGAGTGAAACGATTGTGCCCTGCCAGCCCCGGGGGGGGGCTGCCCCACCCATCAGTGCACCTGAGGCAGCTGTGTACCTTAGAGCCACATAAGCAGTTCATGCCAGAGACCAGCCCTGCCCAAGGGTGAGCTGGCAACAGCCACAGGCAGGGCAGCTAGCCTCACCAGAAGTCTGCCCTGCCCACCAGCACATCCAAGGCACCTGAGTACCTCAGGGCCATGCAGCCAGCCACACCAGAGATCTGTTGCAGGTATGTGTGCCCCCAGGCCTAGCAACCAGACACACTGGGGCTCTAACACACTCACCAGCAAAACCGCAGTAGTTGTGCACTACCAGACCTTGCAGCCAGCCATGCCGAGGGCTTGACCCTCCGAATAACATGCCCTTAGCAGCCCCATGTGGCTGGGCCTCAGAGTCAGCTGACTCACAGACTACCTGCATTCCCACAGCAAAAGGACAACAGATCACTGATCTGGATGAAAGACTAGAGGAAACCACCCAAGCTGAACAGAAAAAAGATAAAAGAATTAAAAAGAACAAGGACAGTCAAAGGGACCTCTAGGACAATATCAAGCATACTAACATCCAACATTGTATGTGTGGCAGAAGGAGAAAAAAGAGACACAGGGGCAAAGAACTTATTTGAAGAAACAATAGCTGAAAAATTCCCTAATTGGGGAGGGAAATTGACATCCAGGTCAGTTTCCCTGGAGAATACTAAACAAGATGACTCTAAAGAGGACCACACCAAGACATATCAAAATTGAAATGTCAAGAATTAAGGACAAAGAGAGAATCTTAAATGCTACAAGAGAAAAGCAACAAGTTACATACAAAAGAAACCCTATAAGGCTATCAGCTGACTTCTCAGCAGAAAACTCACAGGCTAGGGGCTGGCCCCGTGGCCGAGTGGTTAAGTTCACGCGCTCCGCTGCAGGCGGCCCAGTGTTTCGTTAGTTCGAATCCTGGGCGCGGACATGGCACTGCTCATCAGACCACGCTGAGGCAGCGTCCCACATGCCACAACTAGAAGAACCCACAACGAAGAATACACAACTATGTACCGGGGGGCTTTGGGGAGAAAAAGGAAAAAATAAAAAAAAATCTTAAAAAAAAAAAAACTCACAGGCTAGAACGGAGTGAGATGATATACTCAAATTGTTGAAAGGAAAAAAATCTACAACCAAGAACACTCTACTCAGCCAGGTTATCATCCAGAATGGAATGAAAAATAAAGAATTTCCCAAACAAGCAAAAAATTAAGAAGTTCATCACCACTAAACTGAACTTACAGGAAATGTTAAAGGGACTTATTTAAGCGAAAAAGAAAAGGCCACAAATAGGACTAAAAAATTATCAAAGAAAAGATATCATTGGTAAAGGCAAATATATAGGAATGGTAGAGGATCAACCACATATAAAGCTAATATGAAGGTCAAAGGACGAAAGTACTAAAGTCCTCTATATCTATGATAATAGGTTAAAGGATACATAAAAGCAAAAGAGAGAAAATATGATATCAAAAACATAAAACACAAATAGGGGAGTAAAAGTGTAGGCCTTTTAGTAAGAGGTCAAACATAAGAGGCTATCAGCTTACTATAGATTGCTATTTACCTAGGTTATTATATGTGAACCTCTTGGTAGTCACAAATTACAAACCTATAATAAATAAACAAAAAAAACCCAAACATAAAACTAAAGAAAGCCATCAAATCAAAAGGGAAGAGAGCAAGAGAAGAAGAAAGGAACAGAAAAGAACTACAAAAACATCCAGAAAAAAGTAACAAAATGCCATTAAGTACATACTTATAGGTAGCTATTTTAAATGTCAATGGACTAAATGCTCCAATCAAAGACATAGAGTGGCTGAATACATAAAAAAACAAGACCCAGATATATGCTACATACAAGAGACACACTTCAGACCTAAAGATACACACAACTGAAAGTGAAGGGATGGAAAAAGATATTCCATGCAAATGGAAACAAAAAGAAAGCTAGGGTAGCAATACTTATATCAGACAAAATAGACTTTAAAACAAAAACTGTAACAAGACAAAAGGGCATTACATAATGCTAAAGGGAACAATCCAACAAAAGGACATGACAATTATAAATATCTATGTGCCCAACATGGGAACATCTAAATACATAAAGCAAATATTAACGGACATAAAAGGAGAAATTGACAACAGCACAATAATACTAGGGAACTTTAACACTCCACTTACATCAGTGGATAGATCATCTAGACAGAAGATCAATAAGAAACAATACCCTTAAATGACACATTTGACCAGATGGACTTAATAGATATACATAGAACATTCTACCAAAAATTGCAGAATACACATTCCTTTCTAATACACTGGGAACATTCTCCAGGATACATCACATATTAGGTCACAAAACAAGACTCAATAAATTTAAGAAGATTGAAATAATACCAAGCATCTTTTCTGACCACAACTATGGTATGAAACTAGAAATCAACTATAAGAAGAAAACTGAAAAAGTCACGAATATGTGAAAATTAAACAAAAAGCTATTGAGTCAATGAAGAAATCAAAGGAGAAATCAAAAATACCTGGAGACAAATGAAAATGAAATTATGGCATACCAAAATTTATGAGATACAGCAAAAGCAGTACTAAGAGGGAAGTTTATAGCAATACAGGCATACCTCAAAAAACAAGAAAAAAATCTCAAGTAAACAATCTAAAAATACACCTAAAGGAATAGAAAAAGAAGAACAAACAAAGCTCAACATCACTAGAAGAAAAGAATAATAAAAATCAGAATGAAATTAAATGAAATAGAGACTAAAAAAACAATAGAAAAGATCAACAAAACCAAGATCTGGTTCTTTGAAAAGAAAAAAAAAGTTGACAAACCAAACAAAGTTGACAAACTCACCAAGAAAAAAAGAGAGAAGGCTCAAATAAATAAAATCACAAATGAAAAAGGAGAAATTACAACGGACTTCACAGAAATACACATGATTATAAGAGAATACTACAATTAGTTATACGCCAACAAATTTGGTAATCTAGAAGAAAGGAATAAATTCTTAGATGCACACAATCTTCCAAAACTGAATCAAGAGGAAATAGAAAATCTGAATAGACTGATCACTAGTAACGAGATCAAAACAGTCATCAAAAGCCTCCCAAAAGACAAAAGTCCAGGACCAGGCAGCTTCACTGGAAAATTCTATCAAAGATTCAAAGATTTAATAGCTATCCTTCTCAAACTCTTGCAAAAAATTGAAGAGGTGAGGACAGTCCCTAACTCATTCTACAAGGCCAACATTAACCTGATACCAAAATCAGACAAGGACAACACAAAAAAAAGAAAATTACAGGTCAATATCACTGATGAACACAGATGCAAAAGTCCTCATCAAAATATTAGCAAATTGAATACAGTACATTAAGAGGATCATACACTAGGATCAAATGGAATTTATTCCACGGATGCAATAATGGCTCAGTACCCATAAATCAATCAATATGATATAGCACATTACCAAAATGAAGAATAAAAACCACAAGATCATCTCCATAGATGCAGAGAAAGCATTCAATGAGATACGGCATCCATTTATGATTTTAAAAACTCTGAATAGAATGGGTATAGAAGGAAAGGATCTCAACATAATAAAGCCCATATATGACAAACCCACAGCTAACATTATACTCATCAGTGAAAAACTGAAAGCTATCCCTCTGATAACAGGAAGAAGAAAAGGATGCCCACTTTCGCCATTCTTATTTAACATGGTATTGGAAGCCGTAGCCAGAGCAATCAGGCAAGAAACAGAAATAAAAGGGATCCAGATTGGAAAGGAAGAAGTGAAACTGTCACTATTTGCAGATGACAAGATTTTATATATCAATGAAATCAACATATGAAAATCAGCTGTGTTTCTAAATACTAACAAGGAAATAACAGAAAGAGAAATCAAGACTACTATCACATTTACAATCGCAAGAAAAAGAATAAAATATCTAGGAATAAATTTAACCAAAGAGGTGAAAGATCTGAATGCTGAAAACTATAAAACATTGTTGAAAGAAATTGAAGAAGACACAAAGAAATGGCAAGATGTTCCATGCTCACAGATTGGAAGAATTAACATATTTAAAATGTCGATCCTTGCTAAAGCAATCTACAGGTTCAGTGTAATCCCTATCAAAGTCCCAATGATATTTTTCATGGAACTATAACAAAGAATCCTAAAATTTATATTGAACAACAAAAGACCCCAAATAGCCAAAGCATTCCTGAGGAAAAAGAACAAAGTTGGAGGTATTACTCTCCCTGATTTCAAAATACACTACAAAGCTACAGTAATCAAAACAGCACGATACTGGCAGAAAATAGACACGTAGACCAATGGAACAGCTTTGAGGGTCCAGAAATATATCCACACATTTATGGACAACTCATTTTTGACAGAGGAGCCAAGAACATACAAAAGGAGAAAGAACGTCTTTTCAATAAATGGTGTTGGAAAACTGGACAGCCACATGCAAAAAATGAAAGTAGACCATTATCTTACACCATTCACAAAAATTAACTCAAAATGGATTAAACTTGAAGGTAAGACCTGAAATTATAAAACTGCTAGAAGAAAACATTGGCAGTACTCTCTTTGACATAGGCCTTGGCAGTATCTTTTTGTACATCACGTCTCCTCAGGCAAGGGAAACAAAAGAAAAAATAAACAAATGGGACTACATCAAACTAAAAAACTTCTGCATAGAAAAGGAAACCATCAACAAAACAAAAAGACAACCTTCCAATTGGGAGAAGATATTTGCAAATCATATATCCAATAAGGGGTTAATATCCAAAATATATAAAGAACTCATACATCTCAACAATAACAAAAAACAATCCAATTAAAAAAGGGGCAGAGGGTCTGAACAGACATTTTTCCAAAGAAGATATACAGATGGCCAACAGGCACATGAAAAAATGTTCAACATCACTAATTATTAGGCAAATGCAAATCAAAACTACAATGAGATATTATCTCACGCCTGTAAGAATGGCTATTACTAAAAAGACAAGAAACAAAAAGTGCTAGAGAGGATATGGAGAAAAGGGAAACCTCATACGCTGCTGGTGGGAATGTAAACTGGTGCAGCCACTACGGAAAACAGTATGGTGGTTCATAAAAAAATTAAAAAGAGAACTACCATATTATCCAGCTATCCCATTTCTGGATATTTATCCAAACAACACTAAAACATTAATTCAAAAAGATATATGCACCTCCATGTTCATTGCAGCATTATTCACAATAGCCCAGACTTAGAAACAACCTAAGCGCCCATCAATGGATGAAGGCATAAAGAAGATGTGGTTTATATACATATACAATGGAATACCACTCAGCCATAAAAAAAAAAGATGAAATGTTGCCATTTGTGACAACATGGATGGAACTTGAGGGTATTATGCCAAGCAACATAAGTCAGATGGAGAAAGACAAACACTATGATTTTACTCACATGTGGAAGGTTGAAAAAACAACAACAGGGGCCAGCCTGGTGACGCAGCGCTTAAGTTTGCATGCTCCACTTTGGTTTGGATCCTGGGTACAGACCTACGCACTGCTCATCAAGCCATGCTGAGGCAGGCGTCCCAAACATAGAGGAAGACGGGCACGGATGTTAGCTCAGGGCCAATCTTCCCCAGCAAAAAGAGGAGGACTGGTGGCAGATGTTAACTCAGGGCTAAACTTCCTCAAAAACAACAACAACAAACAAACAAACACACAGACAGAAAGAATACTTTGTTGGTTACCAGAAGGAAAGAGGGATGGGGAGGAGGGTGAAAAGTGTAAAGGGGCACATTTGTGTAGTGATGGATGGAAACTAGACTTTTGGTGAAGAACACAATGCAGTCTATACAGAGGTTGAAATTTAATGATATACACCTGAAATTTACAGAATGTTGGAAACCAATGTTACCGCAATAAAAAAATAAATTAAAACTGAAAAATAAGTTATCTAAATGTTATTGAAATATTTATTAGCTGAGTGACTGGAGGCAGGGTAAATGAGATAGAAGGGCTCAGGTCAGAATGCAAAGTGGAAGTCACATCTTACAATGCTGACCTCCACGCATAATCACTAAACCCGTAGCCAAAAAACAGTCTCATTCAACTGAGGTTTCCTGCCTGTCTTCTGTGACCTGGTCCTTTGGAGACATTTAAGAATATTGGTTTTAACAGGGAAAGGTCAAATTACAACACAAGTAAATAATTTCTCTCTTAAGATTTCTTACATCTCAGTTGAACTGGCCAAGAATAAAGAATTGCTAAAATAAAGTATGATTCAGAAAAATTTCATTTAAGTGTGAAGCACTTTAGTAAGAATGCCATATATTTAAGACATACTATTTTCATCTTTAAAAAGGGAGAGTAGATAACTATAGCTTTCAGGGGCTCTGGAGGTACCTAGGCTTTTCTGGGAGAAGACTTGAAAATACATGAGATTTCTCCCAACGCATAGTAAATTAATATGTCATTTCCACTCTTCTACTACGCTAATTCTCTGTATTTACAAAGTGAGTGTAATCACATTACACAAAGGCAGTAAATTAACTATTTTTAAAATGTTTAAGCAAAAGTCTACTTTTGGGACAGAATTTTGGGGGAAATTAATATACTCCCCTTAAAGAATGAAATTCATCTCACTTTCAATCAAGATTCAAAATGTTTTGAGAACTAGACAGGAAATACCCATTGGAGACAAGAAACTAAATTTGGCCAGTCTAACAGAGTGATTATTCCATTCATAAACCAAAGTAATAGATAATAAAGTTAGACATTTTCAACTACTCTCTTGTTCTCTCTAAAGGTCTCTTAACCAAGTAACCAAAAACTATATAGAAATGCTGGCTTTTTGACATGCCAATAATGCTAAATTCATTATCTATGGCCAGCAGGATGTTTAAAACAATATTCACTGGTGAATCCAGGGTCATGCACTCACTGACTATATGGCTTTACATCTTCATATCTATGCCATTTCCACAAAACGAGAAATTTGGAGATGACTACTTTCTTTCTGACACACACATTCCAAAATTTTACTAATTGCTATCAAATTTTAATTCAAATCTTATTTACTTAAGTATTTTTCCTCCTCATATATTCGTCTCCTCTCAATTTTGAGAATAAAGAGGAGGAATTAACGGGAATTAGTAGCAGCATTTTAATAGCATTATGGCAGGACACACAGGAATGCCTGAGTTTTGCCAGCAGCCTCAACTCCAGGGAATTCTAAGCCACGTGCACCAAGACAAGTCAAAGTAAGATTTTACTAATAGCTGTCTAAAGACCAGATTCCCCAGTGAGAAGCTTCAATCCAAAGTCAGAATTGATGTGAGGCCCAAGCACAATCTTTTACTTTATTTACTTATTTCTTTATTTTATTTTTATTTATTTTATTTATGTTTATTGACTTGATTTGAGGCCCAAGCACAATCTTTTACTTTATCCAGAAAAGCAGAACTTGCGCATTCGAGTTGAAAGGAATAGAAGAAAGGAAGGAGAGAAAGCAAGCTAGGTCCCAGAGAAAGGTGTCTGAAGACACTGATTCGTATCTTTGAAGATATGGTAGTCAACATGATCTCTCTCTTTCTCTCTCTCTCTGTCTCTCTCCACCTCGAAAAAGTATACCCAACCAATACGTCAGTTTTTGAATGACAAAATAGTAGTTCTGCCCTTGTGGACTGGTAGGACCATTCTTGTTTGTTGTTGTTGAAACTACCCGGGTTTAACTACAGAGTTTAAGCTCCAATTTACTACAGTGTCAATGTTAATGTAAGTGTTAAGTTCATGTCCATGACACTGTCTCTGTATGCCCTCCTTTTCCTCCTTTTATCTCTCTGTATCCTCCCCTAGATATTTGGCTCCTACCCCAACTAACTGTGATTTACAACAATCATCTTTGAGCTGATATTCGATATTTGTTTGATGGTCCAATGTCACCAACCTCTTTTGTATAAGGCATGCAGAAGCGAGCTGGTTCTTTTCATTGGGACCAATGTTCAACTCCTAGTCATATTCCTTAGGGCTCATCTTAAATGTCACTTTCTCAAGGAGGCTTTTCCTGGCCTTTTGATCTAAATTAAATAGCTTTGCGTCTTACGCTCCCCTTTTGTAATACTAATCCCCTTATGTAACACATAATACTAATTATGTAAACTAATACACAGTTACTTGTTTAAAGACTGCCTTTCTTGTTAGAATATAAGCCCTATAAAGGCAGGCAGATGGCCAAAAGCCCAGACAGCACATCTGAGCTGGTTAGATAAAGGTCCTTCTTCTCCCAGGTAGACAGAGCCCATGCCGGGATGCGGGCTTCTCAAGTTCCTTGGCAGGAACGTGCCCGAGCACACACAATGCCCTAAAGGCAGAGACCATATCTGTGTTTTTGCCATTGTATCTCCACGAAGTCTGGTACCTGGAAGATGCTTGATAATTATCTACCAAATTGAATTTTAATAGTACTTGCAATTTTAACATTTCAAAGACCCAATTATAAATATAGCCTTTCAATTAACTTGCCCAATTAGTTTTCCTGCATCTTTCTGTGAAAGAACATGAGTGGAGCCATATTAAAATAGAGCCAGAGCAGCCATTTCGGAGGAATTGCCTTGCAGTCTTGTTTTCTGTATCTTCCAACTGGACCAAACCACCAACTTTCCAAGTCAGCAAGGACAAGAATATTCTGTCTGTAAGAACAGATGGAACTGGACTTTGCTGATCACCAGGTTGCTAACCAATCAATGAAGCACAAGTCTAGCCTTTTGCCTGATGATCAATTGCCTGAAGCCAATCAATGAAGTGCAAACCTAGCTTTACCTCACCTAGCACCAATGAACTCTTCCTTAATACGACTTTCCTCATCCTCCCTTTTTCCCATAAAACCCTAAGCCCCTCTTCTGTAATCAGAATACTATTTGGGTTTCTACCTGAATCTGTGCTCCCTGAATTGCAATTCTTTGATCCTAAGTAAAAGTTTTGCCTCTTAAACTGGTTTCTGTTTTTTGTAGGTTGACATTTCTCTTTCCATCCCCCTTAAACACAGACACACACACACACACACAGACACACACACACACAGTGTTCGCACATAGTGTAAATTATTTATTGTTCTAAGCCTGTGAGGTAAAAAAGAAACTATGCAAGTTAACACAATGTATTATTACAGGTCAGGTTTTTCTCTCCTGTTAATCACTATTAATATGTTTGTTGAACATTCAGTCTCTGTTTTTACCTCCGTGTCCCGAACAGTTTGTGAAGATCTCCTGTATTCTCCTGATTAAACTGGAGATCTATTTAACTGCAGATATTACATCGTGTGTCTTGGAATCCTTAAAGCAAAACATTTTACTACACTCAGGGAATAGATTTCAATCATATGTATATACATGAAGAGAGAAATTCCCAAGAATTAGTTATCTCCAAATAGAATAAACTGTCTCAAAAAACTAGGGGATTTGCCCTGACTGGGAATGATAAGCAGAAATGGGTTAGCATTTGTCATAGATGTCACCAGGAGATTCCTGCAGTAAGGAGGCAAGTTTGAGGAAACCGGTCTTCTCAACATTTCCTAAGAAAACAGGTCCTGCTACCCACAAAGCTCTTTATTGCGCGTTCACTGTAATAGTTATAAAAATCCCCAGGTGAGCTTGGCTGACTTCTGCATCCCAAGGCAGTGCTCACACAGGGGCTATAAGAACCGAACTCAGAGACCGCTGTTCAGGGCTCAGATTGCATGGTCGAGGTCCCAGTCTCCCGTCTACCCAGTGGTAGAATAGTATTTTCAGTGTTCTGGGTTAGAACCAGGGTTGTGCAGGAGTAAATGCCATCTCTGCCACTAACTAGCTGTGCATATCCTTGAGTGAGTCATCTAATTTCTCAATGCCTCATTTCCTGATCTGAAAATTAGAGTAGAAAAAACACCAAAATCATTTGGGCTGTTGTGAGGAGAAAATGAACAAATACATATAAAATACATAGAATCCTGCCCAAAACAGGTAAGCACTCAATAAATACTAACCTTACGCCCTTGGGCAATTTTCTTATCTTTTCTGTGTCTTCGTTTTCTCATTTATAAAGCATGTACAAAAATAACACTCCTAAGAGCGTTGTGAAAGTCACAGGAGAGGTGTAAAAATGCTTTGGAGCACATCAGCTTCTACTCAAATGCCAGGAGTGGATAAAAATAATATTATGAACTGTTAAGCAAATTCTTTCCTTTCTTCTTTCTTCAGCTGAAAGTACTGTTTAAACTTTCTTCATCACTCTGTAAGAGAAATGTTTCACTAAAAAGGCTAGAGATTTTACATCAAAGTAGACAATAGCCTTAGAAATAAAGGCGTTCTTGCTGGTAAGCTTCCGGATTTGGGTTTTAGCATTTTTCTACATATAGAAGATTGGGGCTTTTTCAGTTTCACAGAGTGAACTAAAAGCATACTACACAAAAATATAAAAGCATTCTCCCAGAAGCAGAACAGCTCTCTCTCTCTCCTGGTCTCCCGCTGTTTACTTCTGTAAGCATTTCCTAGTGCATCAGCTCACAGAGCCCTCTCTCAACGGTGCCGGGAGCAGATTGACCCCCAGCAAAGGGAGAGAGCAAGGTCTTCCCAAAATGGGAGAGAGAAGATAGAAGACAAGCAAAAGCCTCTGTGAGTTTCTCCCAAAGCTCAGCTTGACTTTTCACCTCCAAGATGATGGACAGTGCGTTCCATTTCAATTTTTCAGTGAAACGTTACAATTTCCCAAACTTGGTCAACTGAGGGCCAAAACTTAAAGATGCAAAGTCTTGCACTTAGACAGAAGAAAAGACTACCTATGTGCATGATAGATGAGTTCTAGTTTAATAGCAGTTCCTGTGAATAAGGCTGAGGGGTACCTACAAACACGGCACATGTCCACGTGTGATGACGTCAATAAAATAATATTGGCAAGCATGTTTTAAGATGTCATTTTTCTTATTGTAAAAGTGGCATACAGTTGCTGTAGAAAAGGTGGAAAATATTTAAAGACATTTTTAATATTTATATATAATATTATATTTGTATATATATAAAATACAAATATCGTCCTGTCTCACAACTTGAAAATAACCCAGATAACATTAGACCTTGGATTCTAAGCCCCATGAGGGCAAGGATCTTTATATGCGGATGAGCACAGAGACACAATCCTCGCCCTTGAGGAGCTGAGCAGGGGCTCCTCTTCTCCAGGTCTTTACTCAGATGTCACCTACCCAGGCAGCCCCTATATATATAGTCTCTCTATATATTTCATATACATTTATATATATAAATATGTATTTTATACATAAATATAATTTGTATTATAAATTAAATTTATAATTTAAATTTCCCTCCAACACTCCCTGTTTAATTTTTCTCTATAGTACTGATCACATTTGAACATACGATATATATATATATATATATATATGTTTAATAATCACATTTATTCATGTGTCACATTCATCAGGAAAAGCAGCAGATCAACTTAGCTTGTTTCCATATGAAATATTTTTCTTATTTTGTTTATTATCTCTCTCCTCACTAAAACGTTGGTTTGTTATGATAGTCCCAGAGTTTAAACAGTGTCTGGTACAGAGAAGGCATTTGGTAAATATTTGCTGTGAATTGATGAATGATGAGGGGTTGAATAAAAACACACTATGATGTACCTTTTTTCTAATAATTATAAACTACATGTCCAATAACAGAGGACTGGGTAAATAAATTATGATTCTTCTATACAATTAAATACATTAAAATATGTATCTCTATGTTTAGCGGAATGTAAAATTTCCATGATAAGTTTGTTAGATTTTAAAAGTCAGATTATGAAAGAACATACATAATATGATCCCATTTTCAATATGCATACACATATTTGTATATTCATATTGATGCATGATACCTGCTATGTTTCTGGCATCCTGTTAGATGGTAGGAATACATAGATGAAAAAAGTGTACTCAGGAAATAGACATATAAAAAGATGATGATACAATTTGATAAGCACTGTAACAAATATATGAGCACTCTTTCTGATTTAGAAGCGGTCTGATTTCTTGAGAAACTGAGTAGAAAGGTGAGAACAATTATCTCATTAGAGAAAAGGCGCTT
This sequence comes from Equus caballus, assembly GCF_041296265.1. Classification (NCBI taxonomy): domain Eukaryota; kingdom Metazoa; phylum Chordata; class Mammalia; order Perissodactyla; family Equidae; genus Equus; species Equus caballus. The sequence continues at coordinate 54,986,103 of NC_091703.1, read as the reverse complement.
TATGCGTGTACACTGACTTTAATGGCCAAGCCGCCAGGGAAAATGTTATCTTGTTAATGGCCATGCTAATGCAACGTTCTATGTACCATTCAAAAGCAAAGCCACTATTTCTAAACTATTCACAATCACAATGAGATCTCGCAATTGAAATGTGGATAATAACTGCTTTGATATCTTTAATACAGCCCTGATTATAGATTGGGAACAGTTTGGAAATCAGAGAATTGCAAAGAATCATGTTTCTGCTTTCAGCCTCCAGTGCACATTCCTTTCCATGGAATATCTGCTTACGGGACTGAAATCTCAAGGAGACCTTTTTTTTGTTTTGCCTTATATTTTTCACTGTTCTTAATACACCGAAGAAAACAGAGGCTTGGAAACTCAACCTGATACAGCCCACCCTGGTTGACATCAGTACAATGTGTTATCTGCAAGTTCATCTAGCATCTTCCATTACAGGGTGGGGACCAGCTAAGAATAGCTGTAGAACTTGACTCTGAGCTGCTTGCCGGGAAGCCCTGAAGTTCCCGGTGACTCACTGTGGGACACAAATTCTTGCGAGAGTGCTGATAAAGAAGGAGCCCCTCAGCGAGAGAAGGAGAGAGAGTCTTTCAACAAGTTGCTTTGACCGCTCAGAACTTCCACCGCTTGGGGCTTTTTGTGAGAAAGGACAAACTTGTAGATAGGCGACACTCCAGAGCATCTGTCAACGGCACATAACTAAATTTCTCTCATGCAGCTCAGATAACAAAGTTGGATGCTTTCCATTAAATAAAATTTAAACTCTGAAATCAGCTTCGGTCATAAACGGCACCACAGGCTTGGCTAGCACAGCCAAGGCGTAAACAGCATGGGAGGGCTTATGTAGTCTTCAAGTCATTCCTGTACCGTTTATTATATTAGCCATTAGTGCACTTGTATCAGTAAACCATCTCAGAATATCCCAAATGGATGCGATTCTCACTTAAAAATCTGGAAATAAGATGAAAATAATAGTAACAGGGAAAATTTATTCAGTTAGGCACTGTGCTGAGTCTTTCACTTGCGTTTTCTAATTTAATTTTCACAATAACTCTATAAAGTATATTAGATTATTATGACTGAATTAAGTTCAGTTGCTTACCCACAGTCACAAAACTAGCAATTGTGATAGCACGCTGCAATATGGCATTACTTTCTTCCATTGTAATTTCATGACTACCTGCTATGGTAAATCAAGAAATTAATATCACGTCACTTGAACTTTATAATGAGATTTTGCACCAGTCCCTGCATCTTGTAAGACTATTAATTTAAACTCTACATTACATTTGCCTAGAATGAGTGAGAACCAGGAGAAAAGAAAGATTTTTTTCTCTAAACTGTGAAACAAGGGATATCCTGAATGCTCACTATTCTTACATGAGGTTCTAAAACTATAAAACTATAAAGATCATCTCTTTAACATTCAAAAGTTCCAGGGCTATGCACATCCTTTTATCTTATGAAATAGCGAATATTTGAGTGTTTTGAACCACAAAAATGGGAGTTCTACATGGTTCAACCCACTAGATAAGAGAGTGGTGCCTCAGGGTACGAGCTCAGAGCCAGGCAGACCTGGGTTCAAGTCCTAGTACTGCCACTTACTAGGTCTGTGACCTCAGCACAGTATTACTGCTCTGTCATAAGCCCTTTCATTGTAAAATGGGGCTAATGAAAGTGCCCACGTTTGTGAGAAGACAATGCGTACAAAGAACTTACTAGAACACCTATCCCATAGTCAGCAGTCAACAATACTCTAAAGTGACATTGTATATGTTATTCATTTTCCTTTCAAAGCAGGCCAACAAGCCCCCGATCCACATACCTTCCTCTTACAATACCTCTTGAGTCCAAGTAGACAGCCATGTTAATACAAGCCCTCACTTGCAACTCTATCCTTTTTTCTGTGAAATAAATGTCAGATTCACTTTAGAACCCAAAAAAGATTCAACTCTACATTCTAATTTATTCTCTCATTCTAGAATTATATGCCTAAGATTTGTCGCATTTTCTCATATTTCTATTTTTTCATATTTCTGAAAAGGGGACCATCACTCTCCCCTTTTCAAGGAGTGTAATTTTTGTCCTTATAATTTCTCTCTAAAGAAACAACAAGAACAGAGCATTCTTGATTGCGTGTCAAGACTAGTGATTACAACTCAAGGGTTTTTTAGCACATTATATAAACATCACTGACAATGTTTATCCATTTTTATGTAGATAATTATTTACTGCTTCAATTATTTTGCATAAAAGAAAAATAGATATTTGTGTCTTTTAAAAACAAAAATGCTAATTAATTCTCTCAAATTAGTGTTATTAAACATAGCCTAAAGCTTTTTTTTGCCAGAGTTGCAGAAAGAATATAGACATTCTCAGTGGATGATTCAACAGATAGATGAATTCTAAGTTTTCTTCTGACCCGTAATGTCAGGATTTTGATAAGCGCTTAATATACTTTCCTGACTCCATTGTTCCTTCACCTCTTATCCCACTTCATTGGTCCCGGTGTGACTATTTGTCACAGTTGTCCCATGACTACCCAGTTTGATATTCATCACAGCTTAGAAAGATCATATATTTCTTCCTCAGGACCCAGTAATTGGGCAAAGGGTTATGCCTAGATATAAACTTGGCAAGTTAGGGTCCTTATCCACAACCTTCTAGCTTGAGACTGTCACCATCCATCTTTTCCGTGGTATCCCATGAGGCTACCTGAGCATGAAGCCAACATAGAGAAGCCAGGAGATAAAAATAGAGAAAGGCAGAACAGCATGAGACAGAGAGAGTGAGAACACTGAACAGATCATTTGAACTCCTGAATTCAGCTGTGCCTGAAGTCCATATACCCATGGTCTTCCCAGTTATACCAACCAAAAAATTCCTTTTTATTAAAGCAAGTTGAGTTGGATCTCTGTTACTAGCAACCAAAAACACATGTAAAATGCCTGGTTCATAGTAAGTGCTCATTAAATTTTAGCTGTATATATCAATATCTATATAGATATAGATATCAACAACCATGTTTAAAAAAACTACAGACTTTTGTAGTTAGATGAGACCTGTAGGACCTAGTCTTGTTCCCTCATTTTCTAAAGAAACTGAAACTCAGGGCAATTACAGCATTTTTCACAATCAAACTGCTCTTCATTTGCATATCTGGGATCTCAATCCAGATTTTTTCTTCTACATATTACATTCCTCCCAAATTATCTACAATATAGGTGACACTACCAGGAATAATTAAGGCCTAAGAGAGACATTAGAAGTTCTCAGGAACAGGTAATAAGGAGGGAAAAAATAAAGAACCTGCTTTCAAATTGAGATTGGGAGTGTTTTGTGTGTTGTAGGTTTTGTATTTTTTTCAGACAAGATTAAGGTAATAAGCAAACTAGGATTTTGTGTTTCTCTTATTGCTACCCATTCTCTAGTTTCGTGTTGCAATGAAAAAGAAAACACTTAATATTTGAAGTGGCTCATTTAAATTTAAAATATTAAGTAATTTAATACAAAGAATGTGCATTGATCTCAAGCACCTGAAAAACACCGTACAAGGTATGACAAAGTAAACAAAGATGGCTAAGCCATATTTAGTGCAGGATATAGCTCTTCAAATGCTAATACTACATATTAACTACTAAATAACTTCCAGTGTTAACTAGGTATAACTTCAAATATTAATACCACATAGTAAAACCATAAAAATACCGGGCTAGGTCCAAGGAGGAGCCTGGCTGTGGGTATGGGGGGAAGAGGAGTGGAGCAAGGAGAACAAAGGAGATGGAGATAAGTTCCCCCGGAAGGACTTGGGGAGGCTTTCTTGAAAAAGTGACCTTTGACCTGGCTTTGCTAAAGGGTTGGCTTTCAAAAGCCTGAGCTGAAAATATGGTAGAACAAAGCTGCCAGGGTAGTCAACAGCATGAGTATAGAGACTCACAAGTTCAGAGCATGTTCGTAAACACAGCAGTCACGGATCCGTAAGAGTTCACGTGAAAGACAAGTGTATAAAAACAGCTGGTGCTAGGTGAAGAACGCCAGGAGGACAATGTGCTGTCCTCAGTAGGCTTTCAGACTTCTCAAATCTCAAGGAGTCAAGGAGACTAATACAATGATGCCCGTGCAACGCGTCTGAATATTAAAAATGCACTCTGTTGCCTATCATAACCAATGGGAGCAAAACACAACTTCCAGTTCCACCATTTTATGTTTCAGCACTCAAAACTTTGAATTCAGCTGTAAAGATATTCAGCTCAGCACTGTTTATATTAGCAGAAATCAAAAACAAACAAAATTGTAAACTATCTAAATGTCAAGCAGCAGATTATTTGTCAGATACATTATAATATCCAAAGCATGGAATACTATCCAGAAAAGTCCACATTGTAGAACAATATTTAATGAGAACAATAACGTTCAAATATGTTGTTAAGTGAAAAAGAGTTACTAACCAACACTATATTCAGAATTAATCCGTGTGTGTGTGTAAAGCAAGAAGATCATATTCCAGGGCATTACGAGTAGTTATTGTCAGATGGTCAGGTAAAAAATATATATATTTCAAGTGTTTTTATTTTCTTCCTTTCACTTATTTGTGCTTTAAAGCTTTACTACAGAGAATATACATTACTCTTGTAAAGAAATATGACTGTGTATGTACGTATGTATGTACATGGCTTAATTCCTTACCTGAGAGAAAGTGAATTTAAAGTAGACACTGAGATTCAGATGTTCACTCAGAAGCAAAATGAATAATTAAATGAATGCTCTCTTTTTCTGAAACAAGAGCTCCCATGTTATAAACTCTCTCTACTTACTATCCAGTTTAGTAAAACTCTTCACAAACCAATAGTCAAACTTAAATTCGTTTGTTTAATTCTGAGACCATCCTTTAGCTATCATCAACATTTCAGTTGCAATACGTGCAATACTGAAATTTAACACAATAAAATTTCATATATTGTTTAAATAACTGAATAAAAGAATGAAACTCTTTGATTTCCTTTGGATGTTACTTCACAAGGACACTTCAAAACTATTTAATGATTACTACACTAATTTACATCAGGTTGTTAGTTGTATGCAAGATGTAAATGACATAAGAGCTCAATTTACATAATTTTGAATAATGCATTATAGACAAGACCTGGAGTTCCGTTGAGGGTGGGCGGTGGTACCTGCCTCACAGGATAAGAAGGCTTCTCTACATGCTAGGCCTCTATCTTAATCATGCCTTACCTTCCATCACAAGTAAATAGGGTGTTTCCCAATTTGCTCCCCTTCACTTACCGTTTATCTTTGTGGGAGAGAAAGGGTAGAGCGCCTTTGATAGTAAAACAAATACCATCAGCACTAACCCAGCATATGTGTGAGCATTTCCACAGCTTAATAATGAACCAGCAGCAAATGATGCCAGGACCCATTAATGACAACAGACCACTGACCCCACAGAAGTGGGAGCACATGAGTGGGTTCACATTCACAAGAGGTTTGTTCAGCTATGCTCCTGGCTTTCTCCCCTTTACAGAAGGCAGATGCCTTCAGCCTTCACAGTCCATCAGAAGCACCTGAGGAGGACTATTAGAATACCAATACCAGAGCCCCATCCACAAACACTAGCTTTCCATTGGTCTTTGATGGGCCCAGGTAGTTGCTGAAAGTCCACGGATGATTCTAACTCAGAGCCAAGGCTGAGACCCCTGATTCAACTTCAGGACTATGTCCGTCCACATTCAAGACATTAATATCTAATGCTTTTCAAACAAATTTTGTAATTTCATCCCATAGACCCTCAAGAAAAGTCTGAAACTATCCACAAAAGGGCAACATAAGCATTCCCTTTTCAGGTCTGACACCTCACCTTTCCTCACTGTCCCTGACCTCTGGGAGCAGCTCTTGGTACTGAGTCCTGGCTGTTGCAAGGCAGTTCGCAAACACCACAAATTTAACTCTGCTTAGAAATTTCAGAGAGAGAGACATGGTCTAAAACTCAGCCAGTTCAGGACCTCTCCCCATCCTCCCCTTTCCCCATCACGAACAGGTATTTTCAGTCTATTCCCAACCTCCTACCACAAACACTTGACAATACTAACGCCATGGGAAGCTCAGCCTGCACATTCATCTGCTCCCTGTGGAAACACTCTTCTCTTGAGGGGAAGCATATTTAGCTTGCCTTTCACCCTGTCCTCAATAACTACAACCTCTCCCTTCCCTCACGGCTCTTTTCCCTTAAATAAGATGACGTGACAGAAGACAGTGGCCCTTACGCTTTGCCAACACCCTCCTTCATGGGCACACAACTACTGGAGACTGGAAGCATGTTAAGGCACCGCTCAATTCCCGATTTCCAGTCCTTGTTCTCTGCCATTTCTTACTAACCTCTGTTCTCTCAAAATCCACATTCACCACAAGCCCGACCTCTTCCCAGCCCTCGACAGATGATTCGGATCCTCCGTCTTCTGGCTGCAGGACCACTGCCCAACATCCTTAATGATTTTAGCATCTTACTCTTCAACTCAGTCTCTTCCGTGTCCTCTAAGAGGGACATAGATAGTAACAGCCTTTCCAGAATTCTGATCTCAAGATAGAACCTGACCTTTCTAGCAACAATGCCTTTTATTCCCACTGCACTTCAGCCACCTACTGACAGACATCACCATACCTTGGATTCTCACTGGGAATGGCTCCTCTTTCACTGCTAACTCTGGATGTACCTCTCTTCCACATTACCACCTCTCTTCTTCCCACAGGACTCCCTTATGGTTTTCTTCCAGAATGAGCTAACCTCCTTCAAAAAGATATAATCTGCTGCCCTCACTTTCTCATCAACCATTTTACTATGTACCCCCTAATTAAAAGTCAGTAGAGAAATTAAGAGTAAGTCCTGAGTTTGTGCCCTATGTATGGCACATCGTGTGATCTCAGGAAAAATATTTCATCTCTGCAGACTTTTGTTTCCCTCTGTAAAAGGGGGACAATGAAAACTTCTACATCACAGCTATTGCTGAGAGGATTAAATAATCTAATGCAATTGATGTGCTGAGCACAGTAGCTGTCACATAGTAGACTCTTAACACGTCTACATTTTCTTCTTGTTGGTATTATTTTTTTCATTATTCTCTGGCTGCTATACCCACGTTGATTTGTAACACCTTAGTTGAAGTTCAACAGTGACACTATGTCATAGGTCAGCAGATTTCAATCCTCATGTGTCTCCAATGCTTCATCTTTCTTGGGCTCCTCTTGACCTTGCACTCTCCTACTTCCCTCCCTGCTACCTCTCTGCCATCGTGTTTGTCACTTCAACCATCATATGTAGGCATTCTTTCTCTATAGGGGCACTCATTCCTTCTATTAGTTAAAACTATTAATTGTATGCACTTACTGTTCTAGTTCCAATTTTGCATTTCCAACTCCCTGCTGAGATATCTTCACATGGTTAAATTAGCAGAAGCTGAGGCTGAATGCCTGCAATGGAATTTGTCCCATATCCATACAACTTGCTCCTCCTCAACAAATGGCAGCACCATCCTCCTGCCTCCAGGCCCATATCATCCATCCTCTATCTCCTCTCTCATAGCAGACAATGACGTGTCAAACCCCACAAATTTTGCCTCTGTAATACCCATCTCCTTTTCAATCACTGACCATTTCTCTTGTTCAGTTTCCCAGCAACTGTCTCAAGCAAAGTTTCTGATCCACCTGCCATGTAACTTTGACACCGACTAAGAATGACAGTTTCAGAGAAACCACTCTAGAATCCTGAATATTTTGTCCTTGAGGAACTTTCATGTGAAAGGCTCTGCATCTAATTCAAATGCTGCAAACTCAGTTTTATTGCAGTATTTCCAAACATCACAGCTATTTGGTTTGAATGTAGGTTAGATAATTTGCTTTTTTGTTTTCAATCTAACGTAAAGCACTTTCAAACTTTCAACTATTTGTTGTTACTTTTCTCCCTCAGTGAGTGCCAAATTAACTCAATTTTAGTTAATTTTTGAGTGCTAACAAAGAAAGCTATCCTCAGTGGCAGTAGAGAAAATGACTGAATAACTAGATATGATTTCAAGGGGCAAGAAATTTCCCTGTCTCTGGCTCATAGGCAGTGAGGTATCATATCCAAGGTTTCTTCCCCCTATGGTCATGATTGTATTTGAAGAAATAGGCAAAAGAATGTTAATTCTGACAACTTATAAGAGCAAAATAATGGACACAATCATAATGTCAAACAATACTGGATTGTTTAAATAACTTAGAGTACAGTCATACAATACAAAACCAAGAAATTATTAAATATGGGCTTGTCAGCATGTTTAAAGATATAGAAAATATGATCATAAATTAAGAGAAAAGGTATAGTTTGAAGCTTGCACACGGGATGATTCCATTTTACTATGTGAAGAATATACGTCAAAATGAGCAGAGGCAGTCCTGGAGGGATGGGATCACAGGAATATTTTTCTTTTTATTTGCCTGTATTTTCTACATGTTCTACGGTGAAAATGCATTAAATTATACAAATAAAAAAGAAGAGTTTTCTTATCATTAGACATAACAGTCCAAAAAAAGAAAAAGTAATGCTTATGCCTTAAGCATAGCCTCTTACTGGTCAACATTTAAAGTTAATATAAATTAGGTGATTCAACATTTGCAGAAAGCATTTATTGATGGACTCTGGAAAAGAGGTGATATGAGTTTCTGAAAACACTAGAAGGAAGGGAAATATAACCACCAATGAATGTGCTAGTCAAAGAAAGGGGAGGATAAAAATCCCAGCTTCTCCACTTAATAATCTTACCTAGAGAGAGGCTGCCACCAAATACAGCTGACCTGGAAGAAATGCAAAATTACAGGTCTCTTGCAAATATGCTATTATTCTCTTAATATCCATGGCAACTCTACCTGCATAATAAAATAGGTCATGATGATTCATAGGGAAATCAAATTTATGTTTTTGCCACTAGCATATTCCTTGAGAAGTTTAAAGCTTTCAAAATTTGGTCATACACACTGTGCCCCCATGCCTCATGAATTTCTAATGAGGGAAGTATAATTCAACAATTTGATGTCGAGTTTGAAATAACTATGTTTCAAATAAATATAGCAGTTTTAAATAAAACTCTAGAATTCCTACATGTCAAATATTGTGTATAATCCCATGAATTATTTTCCATTATACAAGCTCAATATGAAGCTTTATTCTACTCTTGCCTATCGCAAATTGGAAGAAAGTTGATGCACCTAACAGTGCTAAAGAAAAGCTTTTAAAGGAACTTTCCAAGTAGGAATTCGTGGTTCCCTTAATCCTTTCCCTTGGTCAGCTCTTGCTATTTCTTTCTAATACATGTGGCATTAATTTCACTGATGCAATGCCCGTTGAAGTCTTCATAACAGAAGTACAAATTAATTAATGGTAATAAAATAAAACTTAAAGTCTTCTTTTAAAATAATGTTATATTGAGAAAAAGCCTGCCACCAATGGAAAAGAATGCTTTCAAACACCTAAAAATTGGCAAAAGCAGCCACATGTTTGACCTACGTATTTGAACGATAATGAGCAAGGGCTCACTTGCCTGAAATATTTTCTAAACATTGCAATTTTTCAGGAAAAAAAAAAAAACCTGAGTTGTATATTTTAAACAGTGTTGAGGGATCCTGGGACACATAGTGTCCCGTTTGGGCCAGGGTGATCAGACTTATGTGCAAAAGAATGCAGGTCCACATGACACCAATAGCACGTAGCGTGTTTACCAACAACAGCTCAAGGTGAGGCAGTGGAGGATGGCTGCTTGGCATTCTGTTTTCATTCACTCCTAAAGAATCGTGGCAGTTTTCAAAATTGATTGTGGCTTTGAATTCTTGAACCAGGAATCACAGACCAAAGTGATTGGCACTTTTGTCAAATTTAAGGACTAAATATCTAAAATGACCAGACTGTTGACTGTGTATGCTGTGAATCGTTGAATGCGCACTAGCAACAGAATGATCATGTAGGTGTTCTTTTTTAAAGTCCAAGAAATGTGGCTTTTACTCTACTTGCAAAGGAAGAAAGAAGCATTAAAGTCATCATCTCTTCACTAACTCTTTAAAATAAAGAGCAAACACACGACTTCCCATAGATCCGAATCTCCTTGGTTCCATGGCCAACACCCATTCAAGTCCACCTTCACCTCAAAATTTGGGGCTGAGAATCTATCTTGCTCTGTGCTTCCAGTTTCTCTTCATTCTCATCCATTCTACACTGTTGCCATACTAAGTTTTCTATATTGCCATTTTTAGCATTTTTGTGGGGTTTTTTGGTGAAGAAGATTTGCCCTGAGCTAACATCTGTATAAATCTTCCTCTACTTTTTGTATGTGGGTTGCAGCCACAGCATGGATTTGTTGAGTGGTGTATGTTCACACCCAGGATCCAAACCCATGAACCCTGGGCTGCCAAAAGCAGAGCACACTGAACTTAACTACTACCCCACCAGGCTGGCCCCCCATCTTTACCACTTTGGTCACTTGACTTTCCCTTAAATTAGTTAAGACTGTGGACTTCTGCTACTTATTCAATTTTGCTCTACCATGGAACTCCCCACTTCTTTCTACACGGTCACTTATCACTAACTGGCATCCTAGTCCCTAATTCCAAGAGGAAGCCCAGCCCATCTCTGTGCCAGATATCATTCTCTGTCTTGGCTGAAAGTTGTCTGGGTCCTCTGGCTCAGTTAGCTTTACGCAGATGTTGATGGAGAATATACTTGGCACAAAACATTAAAGTCATGAGCTGTGGGTAGAGCAGTTTTCCTTAGAGAGGGTTGAGGGTGGGCAAGAATAAAAAACATCTGGAACAAACCCAAACACCAAGAAGAAAAACTGCATAGATGCTCAACCTGGCAGGCTCTGCAGAGCTTCTTCTGTTCAGCTCAACATTTCAAAACTGGTCTTTTCAATTCACTTCGTTTTAACTAGACACAAGGGAGATAGGTAAAAACTCTTCTTATTAATTTAAAACATCATTTTTACTTTAAAAGAAATATAAACGTCATGAAATAAAATGTAAAATTCACATTCCTCATTTAAGATAAAATTAAGACATTTTTGAAACATGTCCAACTTAGAGGAGAGAGCATCAGGCTATACAAAGTATGTGGGGGTCCTTGTTCCCACTCCTCTGACTTGAGGCTACCCCAAAGGAAGCAGCACTGGGTCTAAAGTTTTAGGGGTGTGGTCAGAAAAGAGGTGTGGTGAGGTGCTACACTGGCAGAAACCTCAGAGCACACTGGGAGCAAATCTCTGAGTGTCTTGAGACTTCGCCTACAGTTTATGCTGAACACACCCCCCCAGCTCTGACTCTTTCCAGATGACACCTTGTCCCTGTAATAGTTCATGTCTCCTTTCCTACTCTTAGGCCCTTCCCAAGCCAGCTGAAAACTCATAACTAGGGAAGGTGAGGATGAGGATGATGATTGTGACGGTCAATTTTACGTGTCAGCTTAACTGGGCTAAGGGATGCCCAGAGAGCTGGTAAAACATATTTCTGGGTGTGTCTGTGAGGGTGTTTCTGGAAGAGATTAGTATTTGAATCAGTAGACTGAGGAAAGAAGATCCACCCTCAGCCATGTTGCTGGCATCCTTTGAGGGTCCAAACAGGACGAAAAAGCAGAGGAAAGGCAAATTCTCTCTCCCTTTTCTTGGGCTGGGACTTCCATCTTCTGCCCTTGGACATCGGAGCCCCCGGTTCTTCGGCCTTCAGGCTTGGACTGAATTATACCACTGGCTTTCCTGGGTCTCCAGCTTGCAGACAGCATATCTCAGGCTCCATAATCCTGTAAGCCAATTCCCATAATAAATCTCCTCTTATATATCAATATCTGTATAGATAGATGATAGATAGATAGACAGACAGATAGATAGATAGATAGATAGATAGATAGATAGATAGATATCCTATTGGCTCTGTTTCTCTGGAATACCCTAACTAATATAATTATGATGATGATGATATGGTAATGAATAGATTCTGACTTTTCCAAAGTTCAAGGCATTGTGATATACATTACCTTTTTATATATAGGTAATGTGTGTATATATATATACACATATACATATATGCATACACATACCTGTATATATATATTCCTTTATATATTACCCTATATATATACATTACCAATAGTTATACCTATATATATGATATATATTACCACGGTATCTTAGCAGTTACCATGTCATGTTCATAGAGGAGGAACTTCATTCCTAACTCATAAATGAGGAAACCAAGGGAGAGAGAGGAGAGGTAAGTTGTCCCTGGTCAGGGCAGAGTCTTGTGATTCTAGGTCTGCTGACCTTGTACCCTAAGACTTTGTCTACAGCTCCTCTGCTCTTCGTCTCCTCAACATGTTTAATTTATATCACAGAATACTAGTTTAGTATGTTTTGTAAATGTTCTTATGTCATTTCACATTTTGTCCCCAAATAGACTGACTTTCTGATGATAATCGCAGCTATTATATTGTTCAGTTTTCTGCCTACTGTTGTCATAGAGAGCCACGACTTTAAAATAAATAATTTGTTTGGGATCCTAAAATCAGTTGCCAGGGAAACAAGCTGAAAATTCAGCTGTAAATCTGTAAATACTATTATTGAAAGCACAAAAAAGAAGAAAGAAAAAGAGAATGAGGAGGATGGAAATAGAGTTGTGGAAATGTCTGAGAGCATTGTTTGGTCATCACAGTGGCCAGTGTTTTGAGCATTTTGTGCCCCAAATCCAGGGAATCTAAATGAGCTGTAATGAATAGAACAGCCTATAAAACTAGGAATTATGTCACCCAAATTGCCAATAGTGGGCCTGTTGAAAAACAGTCTAAATTAATCAATAGCCAAATACTTTGGCAATGGCAAAAAATACTTGAATAGACACTTAACCAAAGATACACAAATGGCAAATCTGCACATGAAAAGGTGCTCAGCATCATTAGCTATTAGGGATGCAAGTCAGAATCATGATGAGATACCAGCACACACCTATGAGAATGGAATAACAGAAAATACTACAAATACCAAGTGCAGGTAAGGATACAGAGCAGCTGGAACTCACGCATCACTGGCGGGAATGCAGAATGGTTTTGCCACTCTGAGAAAACAGTTTGGCAGCTTCTTATAAAGGTAGACATATACTTATGTGACCCAGAAAGTCCTCTCCTAGTTATTTACCTTACAGAAATGAAGGCTCACGGTCACACAAAACCCTGAACACTAATGTTTATAATAGCCCCACACTGGAAACAACCCAAACATCCTCCAGTAGAGGAAGGGTTAAACGACCTGTGGGACGTCTATACGATGGACGCTTACCCACAATAAAGGAACGAGGTACTGATCTATTGAGGCACGCAACAACATGGATGGATCTCAAAGGCATTATGCTGAGTGAAAGAAGCCAGTCTCAAAAGGTTACATGCTATACGATTCTCTTGATAGGACATTCTCAAAAAGACATAACTGTAGTTTTGAAAAATAGATCAGTGATTGCCAGGCGTTAGGAGGAGGGGAAAGATGCAACTGCAAAAAGGCAATTTTGAAATTTCACATTGTGGCCCCACAAGGGAGTTTTTTCAGATGATTGAACTGTTCTCTTTCCTGATGGTGGTGTACACGAATCTACACATGTGCTAAAACTTATAGAACTGTACACAAAAAAGCTGATTTTACTGCACGCTAATTTAAAAATAAAATTAAAAATTAGCAGATATATTTATTCAATAGCTTCTCCCCATGCAGTAGGATTCTCAGGAACAGAGTAAAGTTATTTAGCAAAGGAAAGATGCTTGCATTAGAATGTAATAGTGTCTAAAAGAAAGACCGAGAAAAGCCCACTGGAAGATTCCAGCGGGGGGATATCATTTCTGGATAAGAATGAGGACAGGTAAAAGGTAGCCTGGCTCTTGAAGAATGGGTAGAATTTTTAAATTTTTGTATTTTTATAATTAAAAATATTAGTACTACAGACGTATTATTTGCCTACATAACATAGTCCAACAATACAGAAGTGTAACATTAAATGGTGAAAGCCACACACACACACACACACACCCGCAGTCATTACTAACCCCACTTCCCAGGGTAACCACTGTTAACTTGGACACAGCTTGGTCTGTTTCCAGACATCTTATACCTGAACATTTTCCTCTGCATATACAAATGCTGAATATATACAATTTACTGACCAGACTGAACTCCGCAGAGTACAGACATAAATTAGTTTTATTTTTCTCCAATGTCTGTAACCATGCTCTCTCAGATTTCTCTGTATCACCCCTTAAAAATAGCTTCAGAAGATTCCATAGTTTTGGGGTGCCTTTCAGCCACTAAGACTAAGTTTATTTAGAGCAGCAGTTTTTCGGGAAAAAAAGCATTAGCCTGAAATGATCTCAAGTAATACCCAACATGTCAAGAATTTGACTAGAATTGCAAAAAATGCAAGAGTACAAAAAAACAAATCTGTCTAGGTTATTGTTATCTTATATATGTGATGTCAAATATGCATGTTTAACTAAATCAATAATTTATGAGTAGACTTTTGTTTATTTCTCCATACCCCTAAAGATTCACATATTCAAGTTAGCCAAAAAACTTTACGGTGGCTCCATCAGAAAAATGGAGCATCACCTCACATTCAGGGTAACTTCATGTCAAATATACAGAGAAATGTATTTTTGGTTTTATTTTTTTTAACAAAAGTGAGATATACACATGATCTGTTATTTTTATATCTTTTTTTCCTTACTTAACAATATATCATTGATGACTTCTCGGGGTGATTATATCTATCTTATTTTTTAATGATTTATGATTTAGTTAAGCCGTCACACGCTGCCAAGCATTTAGATTATTCCATCTTTGCCATTACAAAATATTGCTCCTGGAAAGGGATTCATACCTGTGTGTCAGTTTCTTAGGCTGCCATAACAAATGACCACAAAGTTTGTGGCTTAAAGCAACAGGTATAATCCTCACAATTCTGGATGCCAGAAGTGCAAAAGGAAGCTGCTGGCGGGCCACCATCCCTCTGAAGCAATCCTTGCCTCTTCCAGCTTCTGCTGGCTGCAGGTGTTTTTGAGTTTGTGGCAGCAACACCCCAATCCTTGCCTCCATCTTCAAAGGTCTTTCTCCTGGCTCTGTCTTCTCCACTTCCCTTCTCTTAAGAAACTTGCCTTTGGATTAAGAGTCCACTCTATCCAAGATGACTTCATCTTGAGATCCTTAACTTAAATTAATTCCACCCACAAAGATTCTTTTTTCAAATAAGGTCACATTCACAGCTTCTGGCTGGTCGTCTCTTCTGGGAGCACAAGGCACCATTCAACTCTCTACATCTTATAACATATGAACAAGTGCTCTGAGATTTTGTTAAAGGCGGTCTAACTAGACTATAAGTATTTACATTCAAATTGTGATAGATATTTCACCAACTCTGGATATTATTGGTCTCCTTCATATTTGCTAATAAAAAGGTTAAAATGATGCCTTGTTTTAGTTTGTACTTCTTTGATAATTAAGGAAAATAAACATCTTTTTCATCCTCATTGGAACCTTCTCTATCTTCATCTGGCTCTTGTCCTTTGTTTATTTCTTTAGTGTGATTTTCTTAAAATTTTACTCATTTTTACTCATTGATTTGCAATTGCTCTTGCTTGATAGGATTTAGATATATGAAACAGATCAAGTGAATATTTTTAAATGTGGCCTCTCCTTCCTTCTGGAGGTTCTGGGTGTGAACAACTCAGGTCTAGAATTCGGGTGAAGAGCTATGGCTCCCCACTGTGGGAACCCAGATCAGGCCTCTGTCATCAGACCTAAGGTTTATTTGTTTTTTTGTTTGTTGCGTTGTCCAGATCAAGCAGAGCTTTAATTAGTGGCTCATGTCCACCAGGAAGCATAACATAATAGCTAAAAATACAGGCTCTGAGTCAAATATGCCTTCAAGAAAAGAACGTGCCAGAACTTCACTGTGCTCCTTGGACAAGTCAGCCTTGAAGTATCTGTTTCATCACTTGAAAAATGAGAAGCACATAAAAATAATATGCTGAGAATGCTTTCCACCTGTTTTTCTGTGGAGAACGCTCTTCCCTGTCTCTTTGCCAAGAGTCAGCTCCTCTCAGCGGCTTTCCTGAAGATCCTTGAGTAGCCACCATTCACTCTCTGAACTCCATCAATCTCTGTTCCTGCACCCTCTTTTATTTTTTCCATTTATTGTTACTTGAAACTACCCTGTTTATCCATTTGTTTAATGGATTACTGTCAGCTCTCTCACCACCCTCCACTGTAATGCTGGTCCCATGAAGGCTGCCATCTAGTTGGTCCTGTACATCCTCAGGACCTAGAGCAATGCCTGACACACAATGGATGCGCAAAAGGTATTTTTAAATAGAAAAATGAATTACTAATACATGAAAGTAAACAGCCTTGTACACGGAAGAGCTCAAAAACGAAAATGAGAGGCAATATCTAAACCTCTATGATTCTATTTGTTAAATTAATCCAACAAGGAGGCCATTAGACTGAGGTGGCGTCAGTGCCTTAGCAGCCCAAGAAAGCAAACCAAAACCTAAGCCTGCAACGCCTCACGGTTACGAAATGTAAACCCAAGGACAACCAATCACAAAGAGCCAACTAAACTTTCCCAATAAGGCAACCGCTTAAGGTGGAGCCAATCACATACTTTCCTTGCTTTGCTTGCGCCTCTTCAAAGTTTCTCCCGCTCCTGTGGGTGCAGCGCTCCTAACCACTTCCGGTTTGGCGCTTCCTGGTTGGAATCAATTTTTGCTCAAGTAAACTCTTAACATTTTGAATATGCTTTTGTTTATCTTTTAACATATTCTATTCAGCCCCAAAATATAACTTGCTAACAAATGCCTGTGCTGTCATATCCTCTTTCAGGACAAATGTATTTTGTTTGCACTGTGGAGTCACTGTCTGCTGAGAAGGCATTTCCTTATTTCTAAATGCCCTGGTTATCCGAAAGTGAAGAATTCTGTAGTAGTTATGATTTGGTCTTGGTCTGAAGATCCTAGCATGGCTGACCAGTTCAGCGTCCAACTCACTATAGCACAGAACACCCGCTGTACATGTATTACATGATCTCTATTCGTTTCAGCTTCATTTTATACTTTATTTTGTAGGGTGGGGGGTGGAAGAAATGGGTGAAGGTGGTCAAAATGGCCAAACTTCCAGTTATAAAATTAATAAGGTCTGGAGATATAATGTACAGCATAGTGACTACTGAAAAAGTCAAAAGAGATTGGGAGATTTAAGGGCAGAATTAAAACACAGTGCTCTTATTTTTCATAGCTTGCTCGTTTAGGTCGCTGAGTAAACCAACATCCTGTAGTTTCATCCGTGGGACTGGCCCGCCTTCATTCACTCATTCGAAATCAAATTCAGTTTAGCACCAGACCAGAGCAAATTTTCTAATTTGTGTTTTCATCACTGACAGTCATTTGTTCCCATCTTAAACCTGAGAGACACAATTGCCTACACTTGCAGCATGCCAAAGGCTTTTTCCTTTTGAAAGACACGTGAGTTCTGCCTTTAAGTTCAGTCTTGGCCATTAATACACTTCAATAACATTCACCCATTTTAAATCCAACCTATTTATTCCTTGTGAGTTATTTTATTTGTGTGTGTTTGTTTTTAAATGGCAGCTGCCAGCATGATATTCAGAGGAGAAGGATTTAAAGTTCATAAAATGTCATCACACAGTATGACTTTCTCTAACAAATTGCTCAGGAAACTAAGATGAAAGTCAAACTTAAACCACTCAAACTTTTTATATCATGTGATCTAAAATTGCTAGAAACACCAATTTCCAAAGTTTTCACACAATTTTGCTCATATCTTTTATTACTGAAACTTTTATTGTTCATAGAGCCAAAGCATGTCAATCTTAAAGAATTATTTCAATTGGTGTTATAGATTTTTATGGTTATTATGCAACCATCTTCCACTCTAACCAGAGATCAATTTTCCAGTAGTAACTCCACTTTTATTAACTTACATGATGGGACTCTGGTCTTTTTGGGATTTTCTCTGAGTTGAGCTCTGATAAAATATCCTCTTAACTTTCACCAGGAGTTTCATTAATAATAATTCCTCCAAAAGTACATCCTCAACACCTAAAATATTACAATTTCTCAGTTACCACACACACCACATCCAGTTCCATGAAAGGAAAAGAAATTTCAGATTCTTTGGGAACATAAAGCAAGGTTGTGATGAGGTACAAATGAGTCAATGCATGTAAAAATCCCAAGGACCGTGCCCATATCGTAGCATGTGCTCAAAACCTTTGTTAGCTTTGAGTCTAATTTCCTAATGTGAAAAGCAAATGTGCCTACTTACACAAGTGATGAATGATAATATAGAAAAAAATTTTAATTTTAGTGTTTGTATATAACAAAGAAAATCAGGATTCTAAAAGAAGCAAAAGAAATGGGATATAGGGGGCAAGCCTGGTGGCGCAGGGGTTAAGTGCGCACATTCTGCTTCAGCGGCGCAGGGTTTGCAGGTTCGGATCCCAGGTGCGGACATGGCACTGCTTGGCAAGCCATGCTGGGGCAGGCATCCCACATATAAGGTAGAGGAAGATGGGCATGGATGTTAGCTCAGGGCCAGCCTTCCTCAGCAAAAAGAGAAGGATTGGCAGCAAATGTTAGCTCAGTGCTAATCTCCCTCAAAAAACAAAAAAGAAAAAGAAATGGGATATAATACATGCTAAGGAGTTACAGTTTGGTAATGACAAAAACAGAAAACATCCAGTCGACCTTCATAAGGACATCTGAAAGCAGAGATCAAAATGTCAGGAAGAGCGGTTTTCCAGACTTTGGGACATCATGGATCAGTAATTGCTTTTTAAGGATTCATCACCATTTCATAAGTATAAAGAAAATTCTAAAACCAAAAAAATGAGGAAGGATGCAATAGCCAAAACAAGGACAGTCCATTAAAAAAAATTGAAAAGACGTATTTTGTGAAGGAGATTACATCGTTCTTATTTTTCTCACTTACTCTAGAGCAAGCGTAATGTCACAGGTAACAGTAATCCACAAACCGTTATTGGGATTCAGTCTTCCAGAGAACACCGTGGATGAATGAGGCACTTCTGGGATCTGCACTCCCTGCCTTAAAAGACCGCTTCTTTTTAAGGAGCTTCCATTCTGACCATACATAAGAGAAAAGCACACTATGAAACTAACAACCTTAACTTAGACTGGAGTCATAACAGAGAACAAATGTGGACTGATGAGTTATCAGAGGGCATATTCACTAGTCTGGTATGTCCTTTTACTCTGGCTCATTTTGTGGGTACTCACGCCACGTGTTAGGACCAGAGTTGACCCTTGGTAGAACACTGAGGGAATACAGGAGTAAGGTGACATGTGAAGAAGCATTTTCTGAACACCATATGTATTGATCTAGGGGGTGTCATTATTTAATCTCATATTAAATCATAAAAATATTATCAGTAGATATTAGTAACAATACTTAAAAAGAGAAAATTGAGATTCACGGAAGAAAAGTTGCCAAAGACGACTCCATGGCTGGAAGGCATCAAACCGTGACTCTGTCTCTGAATCCAACACAGTATTTTAAGTACTAAACTCTGGCAACTTTGTTTTGACCATTACCCACAATCCTCCTCTGTGATATCCATCAATCTCTTTTTCAGAATGACCTTTCCCCTTTCAAAATGTACCCACAGACTGCTGCTGACTTTTGCTTTCTCAACAAATCTGATAAACTTCTGCAAAGCCTCCCAAAGACTAATAGACTACCCCTCCCCTCTTAACGGACATCTCCACTTCACAACAATGTCACCTTTATCTGAAATCATGATGGAGAACAATATTGTTGTTTGAAGGCATCTATCAAGACCTCTTTCATTTTGCTTTAAATCAATCTCTGCCTCTGTCTCTCTGTTTCTTTTCTCTCTTCTCTATCTCTCTCTGTCTTACATACACGCACACACACAAACATCTACTCAGTTTTACTGGCTTACAAATTCCTTTAAGAAAAAATTTCCTATATGGACTCACTTAATCATGCTGAATTCCCAAATGAATCCAGGAAAGTCATGGAAGATTGGCAGGATTCAACACACCAAACGTGAAATAAATGCATGTGGAGCTCCAGATGTATGACATCTCTACAGCTCTCAGGATCATAGAAATATTGTGGGCATTATTATTGATCCTTTGCAGAGCACACACTGAATTTTCAATCAAATAAGATAAAAGCAACTATTAGAGACTCCCTTCTGATTGTCCAAACTATTTGATTACTTGTAATCCCATGTGTCAACCAAGAACAAGATCAGCGACTATCACAGAATACAGGAGGGGGCCTGGAAGATGGTAGTGTAGGCATCCTGAACTCGCCTCCTCCCACAGACACAACAAACCTGCAACTACCTGTGGAACAACTTCCTTTGAGGGAAATCAGGAAACTGGATAAAAAAGAACCTCCACAGCAAGGGACAACACAGACAGGGAGAGATACAGCCCTGCCGAGGAGAAAACCACAGCCACCTGCAACGCTTCACAGCCAGGAGTGATCTCAAAGGTACGGAGCTTTTCCTGAAGGAGCAGGGGATTAGAGCTCTACATTAGGCACCCCAGCCCTTAGACCCAGCACAAGAGAGAAGAGATCCCATATACCTGGCTTTGCTGGCTTTGAATTCCAAGGGGAATGTGCCCAGGAAAACTATAGAACTTCAGGGAAAGATAAACCTGCTCTTAAACGGCCCATACACAGGCTCACTCAACCCAGAAACAAGCTCAAAAATACTAGATAGAAAACTTCGTAGTCCATTGGTAAAGAGACTCCCTTACTAAGCTTCGAGAACATCCCAGAGAGGATGTTTTTGAATATGACGTCTCCTCAGGCAAGGGAAACAAAAGAAAAAATAAACAAATGGGACTACATCAAACTAAAAAGCTTCTGCATGGCAAAGGAAATTATCGACAAAACAAAAAGACAAACTACCAATTGGGAGAAGACATTTGCAAATCATATATCTGATAAGGAGTTAATATTCAAAACATATAAAGAACTCATACATCTCAAAACAAAAAAAACAACCCAAGTAAAAAGTGGGCACAGGATCTGAACAGACATTTTCCAAAGAAGATATACAGATGGCCAACAGGCACATGAAAAGATGTTCAACGTCACTAATTATTAGGGCAGTGGAAATCAAAACCACAATGAGATATCACCTCATGCCCATCAGAATGGCTATTATCAAAAGACAAGAAATAAAAAGTGTCAGAGAGGATATGGAGAAAAGGGGACCCCCTTACACTATTGGTGGGAATGTAAACTGGTGCAGTCACTATGGAAAACAATATGGAGATTCATTAAAAAATTAAAAATAGAAATACCTTATGATCCAGTTATTCCACTTATGGGTTTTTATCCAAAGATCACAAAAACACTAATTCAAGAAGATATACACACCCTTATGTTCACTAAAGCAATATTCACATTAGTCAAGACATGGAAGCAACCTAAGTGCCCAAGAAGAGATGAACGGATAAAGAAGATGTGGTATATACATACAATGGAATACTACTCAGCCATAAAAAGGGTGAAATCTTTCCATTTGCAACAACATGGATGGACCTTGAGGGCACTATGCTAAGCAAAATAAGTCAGATGGAGAAAGCCAAATATCATATGAGCTCACTCATGTATGGAAGATAAAAACAACAACAACAAACACATAGACTCAGAGAATAGATTGGTGGTTACCAGAGGGGTAGAGTGAAGGGGGGAAAGTGAAAGGGGTAAAAAGGCAAATGTGTGTGTGATGGATGGCAATTAGACCCTGGGTGGTGAACACAATGTATTTTACACATGTTATGTCTCACAATAATCCTCTGATATGGGTACTATTCTTATCTTCACTTCACAGACCCAGATTCTGGTATTCAGAGGACTTAACAAACTTGCCAAGATTATATAGCTGGTGAATGGTGGGAGCCAAGAATTGTACACAGCATGATTTTCAAGCTGGTGTTCTTCGCCACTATATAATTCCTTCGTCCCTAACTAAACGGGACTAAACTAACTAATTTTCTGAGAAAAGAATAGGCATCTTCAAAATTAACAAATTGTTCCTTTTTTAAAATTTTTCATCTTTGCTCCATACTTATTCTATGTTGTCCGTTCTTATGAACTTCAATTTTGGAGTCTCCATAATGTGGTTCTCTTCCTGAATACAGATCCATGCCCTAAAAGTACAACTTCAATAGTTAAAAATACTGAAATAACAGTTATTCCCCCTGGTAAACACTCCAGAAGTGTTTCGGATTTGCCTCTTTCTGTAGATGAAGCGTGAAATCTAGGCATGATCTCTCCCAAGTCAAAATTTTCAAGAGTCTAAGCCCCACCCTCCAAGGAAGTTATAGAATTACATAAATTAAAACAGGGAGAAAGCTCAGATTATCTGGCTCAATATTTTCTTTTTATCAATGAGAAAAATGAGATCCACGGAGGTTAAGCTACTTGTCCCAACCATGTTAAACTGACGGCCAAGCTTCCCTCATTCTTTCCACAGTACCACGCTGCTTCCCTCACTGCAGGACAACAATGGGAGGCCGAGGATGAGAGCAATGTTTAATGTTCCCTAGCAAGCTCATGACAAGATATATGGTGCTAAGAAAAAAAAAAGATACTATTTACACCTTTGAACAAAATATTTCCATGCCTTTGAATAAAATAATATAATATTCTATCCACTGGGAAGTTTGTGGAACCACAGCAACTTGTCTATGGCCCCTCTCTTTCTCTTACTGGATTCTTCTCATTCCACAAGTGAAATTAACCAATATTGAGGAAACCTGGGCTGGGTTTCTCCTCCTTCTTTGTGGTCAGGGGCATTGGCTGCCCCACGAACTCTGCAGCTCTGAAGCAACGACACAAAAGATCATCCCTGTCTCCATCATAAATATAACATGATAAACAAGAAGGAAAACTAAGTTCAAGTTCTTATACAGAACGTCAGGAAGTGGATTTGAGTTGTCATTTTAGTATCCTCCATCCCTTTTGCTAAGAACAGAAGCAATGCATTTAACTGTTAGAGAACTTTTTCAACATTTGGAAAGTCTAGAAGCCACCCATGAACCCTGGAATCACTGATTCCCTGGTCTCCTTTCACAGGTAAGTTAAATGCCAGGTGCCCATGTGCCCTGGTTTGTCTGAGGCAGTCCTGGCTAATGCCTGTTGTCATGAAGTAATTATTAATAGGGTCCCCTTTTATGTTCAAAAAGGTCCCTGTTTGAATAACAAATCATATGGTCACCTGGTTAAATAGAAATAAAAAGTCTGGGGGCTGGCCTGGTGGCATAGTGGTTAAGTTCACGCACTTCACTCCAGCGGTGACGAGTATGCAGGTTCGGTTCCCTGGTTTGGACCTACACATCTCTCACCAAGCCATGCTCTGGCAATATCCCACATACAAAATAGAGGAAGATTGGCACATATGTTAGCTCAGGGCCAATCTTCCTCACCAAAAAATAAAAAAAACAAGAATAAAAGAATGAAAAATCTTTCCATCACATAAAGAACTCCAATACTTACACAAATAATTACCAACAGTACCATATAGGATATTAAAATGCTTGGTCATAAAAACAACATAAGTTCCCCTGAAACTATTCAATACTACTTTTTCATTCTTTAAAATTGTGAAATTCTAGGTAGAAAGATATCTCAAAATAAGCTTTTATATTCTTTGGATAAACACCAAGTAGTGGGATAGCTGGATCATATGGTATTTCTATTTTTAATTTTTTGAGAAATCTCCATACAGTTTTCCACAGTGACTGCAGCAGTTTGCATAAACAATAATGTACACCCAAAAATTACACAATGTTATAAACCATTATAATCCCAATAAAATTGCTTTAAAAATTAATTTACTAAAAAAAATGTTTTTATAAAGTTCAGACTTGCAAAATATCACAAATACCTCATTCAGAAAACAGTTGTTACAATCTTTCTAAAAAAGCAATCTTGTCCATCTAAGTCTTTAGTCAACCCAATGTTTCAGTCCACCATTCTCAGTGTTCCTTTAGGAGCATTATTTGCTATTTCAACCCAAATACTAATGAGAAGGCAGATAAGTTGTCACATAAAATTTATCTCAAAATATATTCTTGTGAAAATTTAACCACACGGAAAATTGAGTTTAGAGGCAACCTGATATGGTGGTTAAATGCATGGACTCTGGAGACAGCCAGCCTAGGTTTGGAACCAGCTCTACCATTTACAAATTGTGTAACTTTGGACAAGTTATTTAATCTCTCTTACTTTGGTTTCCCCATGCATAAAACTAGAACAGAAATAATATCAACCTTGGGGGTTATAGTGTGGAGATCTATGTATATGAAACGTGCCTGGGGCATAGCAAAAAGCACATAAATGTTAGTAGTCTGGGGGGCTGTTGTTGAGGCGATGAAACATTTCTCTGGTATTAAGCAAATCTGTAATACACGGGATTCTTTCTACTGCTGATAAACATAGTGTATATGCCTTTCCAATAAATGGTGCTAGAACATTCGGACATCCTTAGACAAAGAAGAAGAGGCAGAGAAGGAGCGGGGGAAGAGAAAGAGAGGAGACAAAAAAGAAGAAAAAGAAGGAGAAGAAGAAGAGGAGGAGGAGGAAGAGGAAGAAAAAGAAGAGAAAGGAGAAAACTTTGATGTGCACTTTATATAGAATTAACTTAAAATGGATCACGAACTTAAATGTACAATGACAAACAATAAAACTTTAAAAGCAAGAGAATATCTTCAAGATCCAGGACTAGGCAGCACTGGAATTTGGTAAGATAAGAAAAAGAACCTAAGCAAACTATTAACTTCTCAAAAATAAACATGATAATTCTCAAAGGATAATACAGTTCTACTGATTTCCTAAATATCTCATTAATCATAACTGCTAGTGGTAAAGTGTCCACGTATCTGAAAATATCTAACACTAAACACCATTCTTTTGGTAGTACTTAATTTTCACAAGGGAATTCTAAATATAACCTATTCTTGGGGCAAAAATGAGGTCAAATTAATCACTAAAAAAGGTATTAAAAATAGTATCCCTCTGGCTGAGAAAGCTCCACAACCTCTGATTCTTTCATTGCTCAGTGAGCTAGTGCTTTGGCTAACATAAGGAGTCTGCCATTTTTCTCCTGTCACTTTCTGGCCTCCGATCACACTCTAGCAACGCTATTGCCAATGCCAAAATCTGCAATTCTGACACTTCCGCTGCCTTCGGAAGGCCACACCAAGGTGCCCAGGGCTCTGTGCTGAGGATGCTGAGGCCTCTGTCAAAGCTGCCAGCACCAAGCATGCTGGCATTTAGTGCTCTCGATGTTGCTCAAGGATTTCATGGACAACAACTCCTTCTATTTTCACTCATGAGTACGACTGACGACGTTGAGTTGGAAATACAATCAGAAAGAGAGGCCGCCTGCCATACCAAGGGTCCCTCATTTTCTATGAAAAAACTCTTAAGGATCTCATCTGTCTTTTCCCTCAGGACCTGGGGATGAGTCTCTGCCTGGAAGGCTCTTCAGTGTCTCTTAAAATCAGCCCTTTGAAAATGCCAAACTACCAGCTCTCCAGATGTGGCTGAATCTTAGGGTGAATTCAGTTTTGGCTTAGTTTGGGATCCCTGCCACTTATCAAATCAGATCAAGTGCATTGCACCCACACAGAGACATGTAAACGTCATGCCTATGCAGTTTAACCAAGGTTTATTGAGTAGCACTTGCAGTGGATCAGACACGGCCCTGGGTGCCAGGAAGATAAAGCCCCTGACCTTGAGGAGTCTGCAGTCTGCTGGTGGCCAAAGCTCTTTAAGCAAAAGGCTGAAAGCACTCAAGGTTTCCATAAATCTGCTCTCAGGTGAAGAATAAAGCACCAAATACCAGCTTACCTTGCATTCTTCTCTGATACAATCTCATCAATTCAGCAGGATCATAAAAATGTGAGGCTATTATGAAAAAAATCACTCTGACCTATTTGAAATTTCAGTAAAACTGAAAAATACAATTCAGCTCATGGTATTGTTGCCTGTATTTGGCCTATTAAGATTCTATGGTCTGGCTAAAAGAGATGCGATGCACAAATATATTCATTGATTTGCATGTTAATGTTTTGCCAACATGAAGGATCCATAAAAGAATTATTCCATTTTGCATAACATCTGTATTTTGGTAGGAAAAATTTGAGTATATTGCCCTCTATACCACAGCCCTTAAATTTCTTTGTATGATGTTATCATAGATTAGTAACTAATTCCCCTACTGTGTCCACTATTTTTCATTTTATAGACAATATTGTAATAAACATCATATAACTAAATAGTTTCATATTTCTTCACTTCAAATTCCTACAATAAAATTACTTGACTATTAGATACATAAATATTTAAGGCCTCGGTATACATTATGCTCCAGAAAAGTTGTACCAATTTACAGTCCTACTTATAGTATATGAAACTATATGTTTTATAGAAAAGTTCTTAAATAAAAATAAATAAATGAACTATAAAACTGTTGCCTTCCCAGGAAAATGTACCAGTTGAAGGTAAGAGACATGAATTATGATATCTTGAACAGAATAAGTACTTTATGGATTTAAAACCATAATGCCATTTATCTCTCAGTGAAGAATAAGGATGTTCCACGAAACTCACCATCTACTGAAAACATGAAGCATTCAGGAAGAGCTTTAAAAATCAATCAAGGGGCTTCTGGTTCAAGACGGCTGATGGGACACATGAGTTTCTCTCATATCCTTCTCTTGACTTCATTAAAATGAGGGTAAAGTAATTTAAAAGACTAAATCCACAGTGACAAGAGATCTGGCAGGGGAGGGGTATCAGCATGAAAAAGCACATTGTAAATTTCTCAAAGATGCAAAGGAGATGGAGGTGGATTGCTGGATGAAGTAGGGCTGCGGCCAAGAAGAGACCATGATAAATGCCTTTCCAAACTCTGGAGGGCACGCCAAGGTCAAGGAAGGCAAATTTCACAGGGGGTATGACTGCAGTGGGGTCACAAAGAAGACAATTCATTGCAAATCTCTAAGACCAATTCCCCCTTCTCCCTCCGCACCCCCTGCAATGGAGCACTGGCAGCCAGGAGGTCAACAAGCTTCAAGGAGAGGACTCCCAGGATGGATGAACCAACAAATGGATGAATGAATGAATGAGCAGAAGCAGATGGAACAACAAAACACGCAGGAGTTCCCAGATTGAACGCTGAGCTCAACCAGAAAAACAAAAGAGGAATGAAAAAATTCCCATATTTGCTTCATGCATTGTAAAAGAACTCCCCATGCCCTGTGATAAGCTTATTAATTCATGCTGGCATTTTCCTCCTTCAGGCTCCCACCACAACATGCTATTCCAGAGAAATTATAACAGGTTCAGGAAAACAATCTTGTGGGCTCTCTCTCCCACTCCCGAGATCATTGTCATCAAGTTAGTCTTTAAAAGCGTGAGGAGGTCTCTGAATTGCCACACTGACATCCACAAGGGCACGTGGCCCATTCTGAAGAACAAACCAGGAGTGATGCGTCACATGCAAGGAAACATTCATTAACTGAACGAAAGTTGATCAAAGGACAAGAGAAATTCTTAGGTTATAAGTAAAAGAGAAATACCAGCAATTAAACCACAGATGTTCTCTCACCATTTTAAAAAATAACCTCCTTATTTTTATGAAGATCACGTCGCAAAATGAAGTCCATGACTCTCTAATGTAATTACATCACGAATACAACAGTCTATTTGTCATTCCCTGAAGGGAGCCATACTGGGGACAGAACACCTAGATAAGTAAGTAATTGCAATTCCCACAATGAGAACCTAGAAAATATTTCGCCACACGTACGGAGTGTTATAAACGTCAACGTGAACGCACAGCTTGGTTAAAGCCTGAAATCCATCTCCCTTCTGTTATTCACCACCACACAGAGCTGTATCAAAAGACCCATTCAAACAGTGCATCTCAGACTTACATTCTCGGCAGACACTGCTGTAATTAGCAGTGGTGTTCAAAGGACTGGCTGGCTTCAAGAACTTCATTTGAACCATAAAGTAGAAATCTGGATCCTTATCAGTTTCACTTCACTCTCACCTCCCCTCCCCGGGTTCTAAGAGACACAGCTCTCATTTTTCTTAAAGGAAAAAGGAAAATGGAAATGGTGGCTAGGATTTTGCCATTCGTGTGCAGTTCACTTCCTCCTCAACCTTCAGCGATGCAAAGGGACTAAAATTAGACTTGCAAAGGATTTAAGATATCTGTGTCAGGGACATTGCAGGGAGTGGTAAGAACTACAAAAGGGGATAAGCAAGAGCTGAAGAAACCATTTTAGAACTAACATCTAAAACATAGATCTTACTTGCATTTTCTAAATTTTTATTCCTGATAAATACAGCACATCTACTTTGTTTTATGTACTATTATGAGAAAATAGAATGCTTTGCTTTGGTAATATTTTGATATTAATATTGAGGCACTTACATGCTGCTTTCTTCATCTATTCCATAATTTTCACCCACGATCCAATTCTCAAATATTTGTTGTTTCTCAGTGAAAACATAGAAAATATATGCAATTCAATTCATGGGTACTGAACTGTGAGCTTTCTATACTACAGAGAAGGTTTAACTTAATAACAAGGACTTCTATTTTACATTTGGTCAGCGATGACATAAAAATATAAACTATTTCAAGGTTTCTAATGTTTGTAGAAATAGGCATTGTTCAGTAGGAAAGGATTTAGTAAGTATACAGTCAAAGGACACTTTGCACAGACTTATAAAACACTAGAGAGCATAGCAAACTTGCAAATCCAACCCAACTTCTCACTTTGTACATAAGGAAACCAAAGGTTAAGTGATTTGTCAAAGGCCACGCAAATACAACTTTAACACCAATACTGGTCTCCTAGAGACTCAGATAGAACATGCTTTCCACCACTCTAGATGGATGGCACTTAGGAAGAGAGAGGCCTCTTCTTTGGAATCAGAGATCCTTATCACCATACACACACAGACACACACACTACACACTCCAAAGGCACAGGTTCTTTATTTCAGTTTTCATAGATATGTTAGGATGGTACTCAGAACACCTGCATGCACTCACCTACCCTAACTCATCATTTTTCCAGTCTCACCTCATTTTGCAGTTGTGCCCATTAAGACTTCATTTTCCACTGCTCCGTGATTTCCCATTGATCCCCATGATCCATCACCATCACAGCTTCTTGTCTCCTCCCTCTTTCTTTTTTATTTCATGTTACAGATTCTTCAGCTATTTTTTTTACTTTATTTTATTTATTTATTGTTTTTGCTGAAGAAGATTCACCCTGATCTAGCATTCATTGCCAATCTTCCTCTTTTTGCACGTGAGCCGCCACCACAGCATGGCCGCTGACAGACGAGTGGTGTAGGTCCACGCCCAGGAACCAAACCTGGGCTGCTAAAGTGGAGCATGCCGAACTTAACCCCTAGAGCACTAGGGCTGGCCCTGGTTATTTTTAATTTATTTGTTACTGGCTCTATAGTGAGGAGGTCAGAGACAGGTTAGGGTGGGCTTATTTCTAGTGCAAAAGAGATTTATTTTCCGCTTTGATCTGCCAAATGATCAGGATTCATGGTTACTCTTTGCAACTATACATCTTCACTTGGGGTAAAACCAGAATCTTCTTATTACTCATAATGCTAGAAGGATGTCTCAGTTCTTTGGAGAACATTATCCTAGTCAATGACTCTGTAATACCTGGTGCAGACTGATCAATCCAATAATCCCTTTATTAACTTCTCAGAGACTCTTTATCTCCCTAAGAAATGGGAATAAATTAACTGCTCTTACCAAAAATTCAGAAGCAACACTGAGTTCAGAAATTCAGAGAATCCTAGTTCTGAATTTCCTCCATTTGTCTTCTAGTTAAGAGATACTTATTGAGGCACTCACCATAAAATTTTGCTCATTACCACCCATCTGTCTTTGAAAAATAATTATTTCCACAGAGTATTTTGGATGTCAACATATTACAGAGCTCTGGCCCTCTTTGGAGAAAAGGGAACAAGAAATTCAAAATATACTGATGATGAATGGGCTATCCTGGGAGATGTGCCAAATAGAGGTATAGAATGCACAGTAGGCACCCCAAATATGTTAGAGATAGCAGCAGCGTTCCTAAAGATGCCCAAATGTCTATCGTTCTCCATGATGGTGTCACCTATAAGACAAACATGAGCCAGCATCATAGGGGAGTTAAGATCTGGGGACAAACTAACTCACATCCTCTACCATCAAAATGATCTCTCAAACAAAATGGACTTTCAAGGCAACTTAATCAGTAACATCCAGAACACAGCAAGAGTCACTGGTCCACTCTTACAAGTGGCAGAGAAATGTAAGGAGCTTTCCAAAATAAATATTTGAATGCCAAAGAAAAGGAAATGTCATTGTTCATTTATTTGTTTTCATCTCTCCTTCTTTTTGGTCATCACCAAAATTAGTTTATTAAGGATCCAGGGAAGTCAGTCATGATATAAAGAGACATAGATCCAGTATCTTACCTCCAGAGATTCACAACGCTAAATTAACCACTTATTTTAATATATGGTGTTGTCTTGTCAAGTATTACGTTTAGATCAGAAACAACCCTGGAGCCATACTGAAAACAATCTTTAGGTAACACATCAGACATATCAGCGGTATGAACTTTTTTTCAGGTATGTCGGCACCTACTGAGTATCCTTTACCAATGACTCTAGTTAGACACAGAAAAATAAATAGAAATGTAGATGTTGGTTCGAAACCTTGGGAGCTTCCTGGGTGAAACTTGAAATTGGTCCCCGTACCCAGAGAGCAAAGAGACTGAACAAAGAGAAAGACCACCCCACATTGGGAGGCGGCAGGTTTAATAAAAAAGGGAACTTACATACAAGGTTTGTCTTGGGTGGCTGCAAGACGAATAGATCTCTGCACCCGCCCACCAAAATCTGAAAAGTTTATATAGAGGCCTTAACTGGGTTTAGTCATGGGTACCGTCCAGCCGCTCTCATCAACATCTTACTCTCTCAAGGCATGTCCTTGGAACAGCTCCCACTGTGGGAACAGTGGGCAGAGCCTACATCCAAGGACAGGGGAGGGGGTGAGGGTTCTCCAGTTGCCCAGGTCCAGCTCACAGGTCAACCAGCGGTCACGTCCTCTAGATGACCTCCTCCAACAGTAGATAGAATGATGAAATAAAATATGTTACTGAATACAATGCTTTACAATTGTTCCCATTGTTAAGACATTCTGATGAGTAATTATAGACTTGTTGTTGCAAGTTTATGCGAGAAAAAAGAATTTGGGATGTTTACGTTTTGTACTTAGAATATTTCCAAGCTACTAAAACTTATCATTATTATTTCGTAATCTGCTAAAAAATAATCAAAAGATAATAGTCTCCTTGATGGACAAGAATTTCTTTATTATATGTGTTTCTACTGCAGCTCTTAGTACCCTGTCTTGTTCAAAACAGATGTTCAGAAATGTGTACTGATTTGAAACCTCTTTTTGGTATTTCTGTGGACATTTCTACCCAACTAGGCTAGACTAGTGTCTCTAAAGATGCTCCCCAACAAAACTCAGACTGGTCATCAGATAATAACATTGGAAATTATAACCCAAGTGTTAGTCATATGTTTTTTGATTGTTTACAAATTTGTTCTTAGAAAATAATTTTATTTGTATTAACGAAGCTATGAATTAATAACTAATTCAACCTTATTTAAAAGGTTACCTTTCTCTGAATTATCACAGAACTTAAAAATGCATAGTTTTCTGTGATTTTACATTATACCCAGTTTTTTCTTCAATTTCTTCACTCTTTCATTGTATTAAAAAAGAAGTGGCATGATCTCTTCGTAATGAAATCATGAAGAATGTTTTTTGTGAGACCAGAATTTAAATATCATTGGGTGGTTCTTTCACCCTCAAATTCAAAATGAGTCAAAAAAGTTTTTAAGAGAAAAAGTAAAATTTCAGTTATTTAAAATGTAAATTTCAGCTCTTTATATTAGATACATCTTGTTAAAAAACTGTCAGATGACGTAACTTCTTTCTCAGTCACAGAGAGTTACTTTTACTCAAAAAACCCATATTTATGACATTCATAAATTGACTACCATGTTGATTTGCTTCCACAAATCTTCAATATAAAATGAGTTGGATGATATACCTTTCTCATTATCATGAGTTTTGTGATATTTATTGAACATTTATTACTTGAGAAGATAAAGCTGTCTCGAGACATATTATAGGAAAGCGAAAGAAATTATTAGATTTATGCATGAGATCTGTTTGTTTTTATCATATCTTAGAGAAAGAAGCCATTATTATGTCAGAATGCCCTGAGGTGCGTGACTGTCCTTACTATGTTAATATATGAATTGTTCTTTCTCATTAAGACATTTCAGCTGAAGATAAATGTAAGTGCAATTCATTGGCATTGCATTTAATAATCTAAAAGAAAAAGAGTTTGGAGAGTAGTCAGGATTTCTTGACTTACTTTTACTTATTTATTAAAACTAACTTAATAGAAATGTACTTATTTTTTAAACTATTCCAGAAATAACTTTAAGTTGCAGATATAAATGACGCCCAGCTTGAATTTATTGTTCTGTGTATGATTATTCTGAAAATGCATCAATTACTACACTGACACATCACTTCCCAAAGCGTGTTCCAGAGCACACTAGTTAGAATGCTCACTGTTGTTGCATATACACATTCAAATGCATCACACTGGTAGGGAGTTTAAGAAACACTAGATCAACCTCCAGAGGGTCTCGTAGCCTTCAGTATGTTAAAACACAGTATGAGTCGCCAAGGGGAAATACGCTGTATAATGTATTCTCTGCACAGTACTTCGCGAATGTTCTTGAGTATAGACCAGAACCTCTTTTCGTGGAGCAGTTTGGAAAATCTGAGTTCCAAGGAACATATTTTGGGAAACATATGATACAATGGTTATTCAAGCCTGACCAGGAAAAACAAAAGATTCATTCAGCCCCAAAACCAATTATTGTGGAACCAACCAAACTGAACTGCATTGTCAGGAAAAAATTCCCTCCCTTCCTCCACCTCCCACAAAAATTAGCTTTAGTGTAATCTGATTTTGCAGAGTCAGGGCTGATGAAAATATTCAACATGGCGTAACAGGCTGGTTTCTCAAGGGCTGGTGAATGTCCTTTTAACTCTATGCTAAATTGATTTTTCTTTTCCATGTTTGAAAAATTGAGATAACGTCAACCAATGTATGAGAAATTTAGGACATTTTGAAGGATTTGAGTATCACACTTTTTTTCTGATTATCTATTGATGAATGGATATAAAAGAGGCACCTTCAATTGTCAAAGGAATCTTTACTTTTAATCACCAAAGAGCAACAAATTCAGGGCAAAAACGTCAATAGCTAAAGGGAGCAATTCACTCACCAACGTAAGGTAAGATTCCTATTGGATATACAGGAAAGAATCCTATTTGTTTTTGTCTCTCTCTTTGGGTAGAGTGAACTGATGAATTTTAAAAATCTGCAGGCTGTTGGTTTTCCTGTTTATTTGATGTAAATCTTACATTAGAGTTTTTACAAATAAAGCCAATCATGCATATTTCTTAATTGTGTGATATATACTGCAACATTGTTCATAATAAAGATCTTTGTGAGAAGTATACCTTTAATTTTAAACATGTGTATTATAACTCAAAAATATTATAATATATATGTAATTAAATATCTTAATGGCAAAATATTCTCTCCTTTTAGAAACCATATTTTTTACAAACTTTACTATTTATCATAAATAAATTTAATAATTATCAGAACTTAGTGAATGCCACAAGAATACATTTTAAACTATATTCAGCAACCTAGCCAGTCATACTATATCACATTGGTCTTAGCAAAGAACACAATGCCCATGAGCTGAAGTTTTGGATATTTATCCACATAAGCAGACAAAGTGTTTAACTAAAATAATTTCTATTAGAAACTTTCAAGGATATATTAAATATTTTCCAGCTCTCTTAAATAGAGAATATTGAACATAACTTTTTCTCGATAAGGCAGCATCATCAGAATTCCAATATCTCAAAGATGTTTCAGTTACGTACGTAGCTCTAATTACCTGTACAGGCAATTGCCCCAAATACTGAACTTTCATGTGCTCCCTGCCTTACAGCCATCTCTTTTCAGTAGAGATTGCATGTTCTCACACCTTCTGATCTGCCCCATATTTTCCTCCAATCTCCTGGGAGTTAATCAGAGGCTAGTCCTGGGCCTCTCCTACAGAGCAATATTCATGAATTTTGTGACAGCTACTTCCTCTAAGGAGACATGTTTGCTCACTTCTCGATTTATAGCTGTGTTCAAGGTAGAGTCAGGCAAGCAAAATGTCTGACCTTCCAGAAAGTGAAATGTTTATCCATCAAATCATTTCAAATAATGAGACCATTTTCACTTTTATTTACTTGCCCCATGTCCACACTGTTTATTTGCAAAACTTCCTGTAAAAGATTGCCAGGAAGCTCGGGGTCAAATTTCACACTAATTCATAGCAACTCTTTATTCACGTATTTATTTACACTTCAT
Organism: Equus caballus; assembly: GCF_041296265.1. NCBI lineage: Eukaryota > Metazoa > Chordata > Mammalia > Perissodactyla > Equidae > Equus > Equus caballus. Next base: position 54,951,371 of record NC_091703.1, on the reverse strand, counting down.
CTGGTTCTATAAAGGTTTTATAATCACTAAGCCTTTACAGTTAGCATGTCTGAGTTTTCCTTTTACTTTAAAATGCATTTCAGCTTTCTCTTTCTATTTTAATAAACTCTGGATGTGTACTTTCTAAGCAAGTCAGGCCAAAAACCGTTTGAAAATAACAGGCTCAGGGAAGGAACATCTTATACATCATAGTTTTTAATCCTCGTGACCACCTTCAAATTAGCTGTTACTACTTCCCATTTTACAAGTGAGTTAACTGAGACTCAGAAAGCTTAAAAAAAAACCATAGTCCTACATTTACAAATAGTGGGGTGAGAATTCCCACCCAGATCTTCTGACTTAAATTCCCTGGTTACTTCTACAACAATACATGGCTTTTCAAACCACCTCGAGTAGAAGTCCACAGCTGATATTCAAAATGATGACCTGAATCCTTTAAGAAAAGGTTAGATTTTATTCATCACATTTCTTCAAGACCTTGAAATTCTAGTACACTTAAGAGTTTTCAATCCAATATGGTTCTTTTTTCCATCTTTCAATTTTTAATATCATGAACAGTGCATAAATCTCAACTTCAGACATCCAGAACAATGCATTCTCATGAGTTTAAAAAGCCACGGTCTTATTATAATTGATATGGTTTTATTTTGCTACTTGCGTTGCAATTAAAACTAGCCATGCCCTGTTCTAATGTTAACTCTAGAGCCACGGTAAATTTACAAACGGAATTACCCTCCTATACCCATCAGGTGAACCATGGACAGAATATTCTACTCAAGGTTATAGTATATTTTATGTTTGAGCAAATATAAGTGACCACTATGGTTCACTGCATTTAATTTCTTAGAATCAGGGTAAAATTACTTTTATAACTTTTAAAGAAAAAAAATAAAAACTTTCTGAAAAGCAAACTTCATCTTTATACCAGAAGTTCAACTTATTCTACAATACTTATATTCTCTTTAACACATATTCCTGCTATCTCTAAAAGGAATCGGACTTTGAACATGTGCTAAGCTTCATATTAATAAACAAAATAATCTTCCCGTATAGAGGCAATCACAATAAGTGCTCAAAATAACTGGATTCTGGTTTTTAAAATGGAGGTAAACTACATCATTTAACTAAATCAAATCTGCCCACATTCTAGTAATGAAATTTCACTAATAATTTTATTACATTGTTTTCAGTAAATCTCATGGAACTCATTAATTTCAAGGCTGTTGACCAGAAAAACATGGAAACACAGCCTGGCTAGTCCAACTTTTCCCATCTGTGACAGCTGCTTTGTCAACCCTGTCAATTACGTGGTAAATCTGTGCCTGCGAAGTCTCTCCAGTCTTACCGTCAGCTTCTCCTCTAAATTCTTGTGTAATAAGCTTCCTTTTTCATGCTTTTCAAATTCCATGTTGAAAGAGAATGAGAGAGAGAGAAACAGAAAATGCGAGATTGAGATTCTGTCTAGAAAATGATTTGACGTGCTTACATGTTAGATATTGCAGGACCTTCCAAGTTGCGAGAGCCCAGGACACTATCAGACAGCCCTGGCGATAATTTCTGGTTAGCTAGTGTTTCCATTTATAGATGTTCAAACCCCATAAACAGAGCGCTGAAGAGAAGTCAGGCAGCTGGCCTTAGATAATGATAAATGTCACTAGATATAAAAGCAAACTCTTCAACAGGAGAATATTCCAACAAGTTAGGTTCCCTGAACCAAAGAAGATTGTATGTGACTAAAAGCCACTGTCAAAGAATTCATTAATAGCCATTGGAGCAGAATAAAATATACTCTAGAATAGAGATCTAATAAATCAGTTTAAAAAGGACAAATGTGATGGTCATATAACAAATACAAATCAGCCCGTCTAGTTCCTCCACATTCCTGACATTCATGGATTACTTTGTAACTCAAAAATTTTTTAAATTATTTAAAAAGAAAGAGCAAAGAATAACTAATTAAAACTTTTAAAACACACAACATATATTCAAGGGGTTGTTGCCAATTTCATTGTGTGAAAAGTTGGCAAATGAGGTACAGAAATACCGTGAAATAAAAGTGCTGTTTCCTTTCACAAAAACTGATTCTGTTCCTGTCCTGGCTTTTCCACTGATGACAAAGTTATGACATAGGAGACAAAATTCATTTGTCCAGTGGAACAAATGTTTTCAGAATTCTTTAGAAATTGTTATATGCCTTAAAGAAAATTAATTGTGTAGCTCTATGGTAATTAACTCTCCCCATTTTTTGCAGCCAACCAGATATGTGGATGGCAATAAAAAATAAAAATGGCTTTCAGAGTAAGCTAAGACCGATCTCTATGGTCGCTGAATCCCTCAGCCTGTTTAAAACATCCTTTAACATCTGTTTCTGACCTTAACTGATTTTCTATCAGTTTTTCCTCCATTTCTTAAGAAAACATTTTAGGAAAAGCGTGTGAGGCTTCATCCTTTCCAGTGATCACAGCCGGTTCTCTGCCAGGCAGAGCTGCTCTCAAGCTTAATTCCACGACCTGGTGGAAGGGCCGAGGACTTCAGAAGGGAAATGTTTAATAGGAGATAAATCAGCCCTGCTTCAGGAGACGAATGCAGAAACGCTGTATTAGACTCATGGGCGAAAGGGGCTTCCCCCTCTGGCTCTGAATCCCAGAAAGGGAATCAAACATGCTAGTTGTTGCCCTAACGAGTTTGAAAAATTGAAGTCTTAAGGTTTATTAGCATGCAAGATTGGTATGTGTCAAGAACAAGGCAATAGATGAAATTTTATATAAATGGAACTTCCAAAATCTCTATAGAAAAAAGAAAGGCATGCCGTGGCTGCAAAAGGAAACTTAATTATTACTAGTTTAATGCCTGAAAGTGAAACACAGGATCTGTTAGAAGGAGAAAGAATGGTGGGGTGCAGAGCTGGTTGGGAGAGGAGGGGATAACAGTGACAAGAGGGATATGGCAGTGATAACGAGAGAGATGAAAAATTTTCATTCAGCTAACATGTGCTATGTACCTATAATGGGCAAAGATTGTTCCAGGTGCAGGTGGAATTTTTTTTAAATAGTAACTAAAAATAATAATAAAATTAAAAGATGCAACCTCTATATTTCCACCCTCAACAAACTCACAATGTAGGCATGACTTGATCTATGTAGGATGATAACGCTCTTATACAGCACACCTCAACAGCACTCACCATGTGCCGGGAACCACTTGAAGGCTTTCTATATATTATCTCAATTAATTCTCAAAACCACTCTAGAAGGTAAATACTATTATTTTCCCCATTGATAATGGGCTGAATTATGTCCCCCAAAATTCATCTGTTGAAGTCCTAACCCCAGCACCTTAGAATATGACTGTGTTTGAAGATAGGGTCTTTAAAGGGGCAATTAAGGCAAAATGGTGGGCCCCAAACCAATATGACTGGTGTCCTTACAAGAATAGGAGATTAGGACAAAGACCCACACAGAGAGGACATGTGAAGACAGAGGGAGATGGCGGTCATCTACAAGCCAAAGAGAGAGGCCCTCAGAAGAAACCAACCCTGCCAACACCTTGATCTTGGACTTCTAGCCTCCAGAACTGGAAGGGAATATATTTCCGTTATTTAAGTCACCTAGTCTGTGGTATTTGTTACGGCCACCCTAGCAAACGAATACGCCCATTTTAGAGTTGAAAAAACAAGACGCAGTTACACAGCTAATAAGCAGCACTCAAGTCCCCCAGCCTAAGCTCCTAACCACTGTGCACGTTAGTGCCTCTGAACAAATCATTTCATCACAGGCACAATGAGGAGAGTGGGTACATAGCACCAGCACTATATGGTGAATTCTACCTACTCCATCCATCTCAGAGACACGTTTAAATTATTTTAGATCTGATTTAGGGACAGGAGCTTTTCTTGGGTAAAATTAGGCCCAGGCAAAATCTATCCCTCATCCCCTTGCTGGTCAAACAGAAACGAGACTGAGCCACACTGGTCTCCTTTCTGTTTGTCAATCACAGGAAACATGTGCCTTCCTCTGACAGGCGTGCTCTCTCGCCAGATAGTCACGTGGCTCCCTTCTCACTTCATGCAGGTCTTCCCTAATGACCCCACCTAAAATAGCAAACCCATCACTCTCTGGCCACTCATTTGCTGCTTTCTTCTTCGTAGCTCTTAGCACCTCTGGCATTACATAATTTCACATGCTATTTTAAGTTTATCCATATCTACTTATTTGTGGTTTGTCTTTCCTAACAGATGGTGCTTTATTCATCATTTTCTCCAGGCACTTAAAACGTAGTAAAGACTAAATAAATTCTTGTAAAGGAAAAAGGGCAGGAGGGTGAGAACGGAAAGAAAAAAGCAAAGAACGAAAGAGGGTGAAAAGGAGGGAGAGAGAAATAGATCAAACAGTCATGACTTAAGACATTTAATACCTTATTACTTATAAGGTTTTTGGTAAGAAACAGGAATAAAATGCAGATTTATCAAACACAAATCAATCTACAGATGAATACAATATTGATTTTTCAAGACATTTATCTTAAACAACTAACCATTAGAATAAAGGAGAAATAAATAGACTTAGGGAGCAAGAAGAATTGGATTCATTCACAGATCCTGCCACTTTCTAGTTGGATCACTCTGATAAAATTACTTAATTCTCAGAGTTTCAGTTCTCTTTTCCTTAAATAGAGAGAAGATACCAACCTCATAATGTTATTACAAAAATTAAATGTGGTAATGTGTGCAAAGAACTTACAGCATCTGGTATCAAGCAGGTTCTCGGTAAAAGTGTGTGCTATTAACTCCCTGGGATACATGAAATTTATCTAGAAAAAGTTTACGTCAAAGATAGCACCAAAGTCCTAACAAATGAGGCACAAAAATTAACTGAGAGTGGGAGAAAACACTTGCAAATCATTTATCTGATAAGGAACTACTGTCTAGAATATATAAGAACTCTTACAACTCAACAACAAAAAGACAAATAACCCAATTTAAAAATGGGCAAAGGATTTGAATAGACATTCAAAGAAAAAGACAAACAAATGGCCAAAAAGCACATGAAAATAAGTTCAACAAAATTGTGACTAGAGAAGAAAAATCAGAACAACGAGATACCACTTCACGCACACTAGGATGGCTAGAATAAAAAAAAACAAACAATAACAAGCATTGGTGAGGGTATGAAGAAATTGAAACCCTCATACATTGCTGGTGGAATTGTAAAGTATGGCAGCCACTTTAGGAAACAGTATGGCCATTCCTCAAAACTATACATAGACTTACTATATGATCCAGCAACTCCATTTCTAGGTATATACACAGGAGGAGGGAAAACATACGTCCACACAAAAACTCATACACAAATGTTCATGATAGCACTATTCATAATAGTCCAAAAGGGGAAATAACACAAACGTCTATCAACACGTGCATGGTGAAACAAACATGATATATGCATACCATGGAACATTACTCAGCAATACAAAGGAACGGAGTGTTGATACAGGCAAAAATATGGGTGAACCTTGAAACTATAAGTGAAAGAAGCTGGTCATAAAAAGCCACATATTAAGTGATTCATTTATATGAAATGTCCAGAATAGGCAAATCCAGAGAAACAAGGATAATCTGTGGTTGCCAGATATTAGAGGAAGGGCAGAATGGGTAGTGCTATGGGTACAGACTGCTAGCAGGTGCAGGGTTTCTTTTGGGGATGATGAGAATATTCTGAAATTAGACAGTGATTGCTACATAAATCTGAACATACTAAAAGCCACTGAATTCTATGTTCACTTAAAAAGAACGAATTTTATGGCATGGGAATTACATCTCAATAAAGCTATTATTTAAAAAAATAGAGGAATAGCTATAATTACTTTCTAAACTGGAAATCTATGATTTTTTTCAGGAATATAATATGCACAACAGGTCACTCCAAACAGGAAATTAAAATCTGCACTACAGTAGGCAAGCAAGAATTCCATTCAAAATTGAAAAAATGACCCTCAGCAAATGCTATTTGCTTCAGGATATTGCCACCTCACTCCTTTGCACCACTCTTTGCATGTGTCCTTTGCATCATCACCATGTGTCTCGTGAGCGAGAAGCAGCGGGTGGAATCTTAGCTGCTCATAGTTTCTATCTATATTCAAGAACTGAAGGAAAATGGAGTTTGCGGCTATTAGCTCATCTACTGGGTCAGAGGGCTAAATGTAACGTTTTGTTTTTGTTTTGTTTTTATGGTGGTGATTTCCCCACATCTGCACTTAAAGGACTTTCATCTCCACGACAAAAGCACAGATAAATGATCTATTGCTGAAACCTCAGAAGGCAGACAGACACCCATAAGGTATGAAAAACAAGTGCTATTTTCTTTTGAAAAAAATGACAGTCTGCAAAGCACAGTGTAGACAACTGTGGATCTGCCTCATTGTATGCTCCAAGAATAAATATCTTTTTATTAAGACAGACATCCTCTTCTGAAACAATGAATGCCTTTTATATGGGTTTCTTATCATTCTACATAGCATCTTCTGGATATGGGTCCCTTACGCTCTCCATGGTCAAGTCAGAAGCCCATGTAACCCCCACACCCATTTGGCCCAGGATACTACAGTCAGTGCGCGCCTGCAGGTGCAACAGCCTGTCCCAAGAACCCCTGGGACTGTGTTTCCTATGCTACCCAAGAGCCAAGTGCAAATCTAGCTCAGATCTAGCCCCAAGAACTCATCTCTCCCAAACAGCTAACCTTTGACCTATTAGTGTTGCTCTTAGTTCAAAATTTAAGCCTATGTCTCTAGAAGGCTCTGTTTGTTTCAAGTTCAAATGGGGAGGGAGGGTGGCTGTGAAGAACAAAATGTAGATAGTGATTCCCAGAATTTTTTGATTTTCCCAGCATGCCTACCTGGCAACTGCGAACTCTCAAGCTGTAGCTGTGGACTCTCCTTCTGGAAAATCCCACGAACTCTTACCTTGTCCTCTGTCTGTGCATCTGGCATATAGGCACGTACTGTAAGACTTTTAACCTCTCCCCATCACCATTTTTAAGCATCCCTTATGGCTTCTGCAGGCCAGATGCATGGGATACTAAGAGTTGTGTACATGCCCACAGCTTGTAAAAAGATAATGTCTACAGAGGAATTTCTTAAAGTTGAATTTGTCACTATGTAATAAACATTTTTTCTAAGTTGAAGCTGCCAAGTGGACACAAAAGCAAACCCCAAAATAACAGTATATGATAATTACGTTAATGACAGCTTAACAAATTTGTACCTTTGTAATTACCACTCTTCAATGAAACATAAACCTTTTTACTGGAATATGATATTTTTACTTTTTCTGATACTATTTGTCCCCTTATTTTGGTTCTCAGCCATATTTTTAAAATGACATCAGAAAAGACATTTTAGTCAATGTAAGGGAAGGAGCATTTTCTTTATAAGATCACTTCTTGAAGGTAGGGCATTTGTTTGGAGCACTAGAAAATATTTGAATCACGTGAGAGCTGTGAGAAGTTTGAAAAATGTTCTCTTTCGGAATGGGTGCATCTGAAAAATGCAATTCTTTCATCAAAACTTACTGAAAAATAAAATGTGAGTTTTTTTAAAAAAATCATCACCATTGATAGTAATTTGTAAATAACAAGGATTCTGATACAAAACTTAATCCATACCTCCAGCGTCTGTAACATACAAGCTGATTAACACCAGTCGCAGAGCCAAGTCCAGCGTGTTCCATTTTCTCAACTATTCTCTACTCAGCATCTATAGTTTTCAAGAGACTTATGAGATATTTTCCTCGCTTCATGGTGGCATCACAGAGGGACTGGGTTGAACAGTTTTTTGCTCTTGCATTTGCTAACATCTGATATATTTCCAAGCCCTTTGAATAGTAGATACATTTCCTAATTGTGAGTATCTCTCTGTCTCTCCCTCACACACACACACACACGCAAACCCTCACACCATTGCTGTTTCAGGAGTGAAGACAATTGCCAAGTTAAACTGACAAGATTTCAGGAAAAAGGACTCAGAAACGAAGGGTTTCATTTTTTGAATATGAGAATTACAATGCATGTTTCTAATTTCAGAAAGAAAGTTCTGGATTTCAGTTTTCCTGTTACAGCTTAATCAAAGCAACCGCTCTAGCTCTCTGCTCCCCTAAATCCAGCAGCTTAGCTGTTGTGGTTGTGTTGACATGACAAATCGCTTTGCCCCCAAAGTAACAGTTCCGTGCCCTGTGAGACAGTATGCCCAGGAAATATTTTCCGTTTTATCAGTTGAAATTGAAACATATTCCAAAGCAGTCTGGACTTATACAGAAAGAATGCTTACCTTTCAACTGACTTGGAAGCTGCCTGCAGGACGGTAATCCAGCAGGAGGTCACCGGTCACATTCCCAGAGCAGCTGACCCTGTCAGTCTTTCCAAAATACTGTTTACTCTGTAATGCTGGACACCATAAGATACAGAAACTAGATTTTAAAAGGGTTAGGCATAGCCCTCATCCCCACTGGGACCACTTCAGGAAAACAATAGTTGCTAAGTTTCCCCAAATGATATCTTTATAAGAAAGTCGTAGCTGTAGTGGGGATTTGGAGACAAGTGTTGAAAAAGTTTGGCAATATATCAGACGATCTGCTCTGTGGTGTACTGCTGGAAATTCTTTAAGCTTCCCTAAGGACATAAGTGGCAGATGAGTAAAAGGTTACTGAAAATGGAGTTTCTCTTCTATTTAGATTGACTGGATTTTTAAAAGAAAATTGAAAGTTCTCCTGCCATGAAATGCTATTTGCTCCAGAGAAGGAGAGTGAGAATTAGGCAATAGGGAGCCGTGGCAGGGCCAAACAGACTCCAGAGTCAGGCGGGGCGATTGTCCTGTGATCCCACCACCAGGAAAGACCCAGAGAGGGCTGACTGCTGGTTCACAGATTGGCCCCGTACAAGGAGAGAGACTGAAGAAAGAGGCAGACCCCTCCAGGCTGGTAGGTGGCAGGTGTGATAAGCAAGGGAACTTCGACGTGAAGTTTACCTTGGGAGGCCAGAAGATGAGTAGAACTCCGCACCTGCCCGTCAGAATCTTAAAGGTTTCTATGGAGGCCTTAACTAGGTTCAGTCACATATACCACCCAGATGGTCTCAGAACACATTGCTCTCTCAAGTTTGAGTCCTTGAAAATGCCTCCCATGGGCCAGCCCGGTGGTATAGTGGTTAAGTTCGCATGCCCTGCTTCAGTGATCTGGGGTTGCCAGGTTTGGATCCAAGGTGCAGACCGGCACAGAATGCATCAGGCCATGCTGTGGCAGCATCCCATAGACAAAACAGAGGAAGGTTGGCACAGACGTTAGCTCAGCAACAATCGTCCTCAAGCAAAAAGAGGAGGGTTGGTAATGGATGTTAGCTCGAGGCCAATCTTCCTCACCAAAAAAAAACAAAAAGAAATGGCTCCCACTGTGGGAACAGTGGGCAGAATGTACATTCAGGTACATCCCAAGGACCGGAGAGGAGGTGAGGAGTCTCTGATCACTCAAGTCCAGTTCACATGTCAACCGGCAGTCACGTCCTCTGGACGACCTCCTCTAATACAGACCTCCACTGCACCTTTCTCGTTTCTCACAATGTTTTTCCCTATTTACTCTCAACAGAAGTGAGTCCATGTTACCCCAAAGACCACTAATTACATGTCCAGCCTGAATGCAGGGTCACCCAACTTTGGCCTCTGGCCCACTTGGAGGCTGATTGTAAACCATGGACCAAGAGATTCAGAGTTTGAAAATCAAATTGTTACCCATTTATGTGATTATCTATGGAAAATGCATCATCCCAGATTGGATTTGTCATCCCATCCAGTACATCATCCCTTCTTGCATTTTATAAAGTGTAATGTATTTTAAAAAGAAAGGAAATATCACAATCAAATATTTGCCACTTGGAATTATTCACATCATTACTCTCTTCCACTATTTCCATTAATTAATTTGATTCATGTTGATAATTTTGGAGTGAATACTTACAGAAAACACAACTTTATTTTAAGGTGTCATTTCATCTTTTGTCACCCAGTTCCATAATGTGACAGATATTGGTTGAACATTCCATCCACATTACTGTGCTGTGCTGCCAGCTTTCAGGGTTGAACAACACACAGTCTGCTGTCAGGAGCTCAGTTAGGAGCAAACAGAATCACGTACAGCAGTACACCAAAGCAGGCTGAGTGTGATAAGTGCTAAATTAGGAGTATAACTGACGTGCTTTGAGAGCCAAAGAAGGAGAGGACCGTTCTGGCTAGGGACACTGGAGGTGATATCAAGCAGACATTGGATTTGAGCCGGGCCATCCTAGTCCTTGCTACTATAAGTGGTCTTTGGACCGCAACATTGATCTCACATGGAGCTTGTTAAAAATTCCAAATCTGAGATGCCAATCCAGACCTATAGCGTCAGAATCTACATTTTTAACAAGACCCACAGGTGATTCCTGTGGGCATTACAGTTTGAGAAGCACTGACTTAACTACTTTGGGAATTAATAGAGATACAGGAAGACATGTCAGGTGTAAACTAAAATAGTGGAGGCCAGGATATGGACAATGCGCTCCTGGAACGGCAGACCGAAATGGAGGATTTGTGGAGTACATATGGAGGATTTATGTCTGTTGCCTAAGAGTAATAATAAAAAACACCACGACTACTTACTGTGAGCCCATAACGCTGCTAAGCGACTGATGCAACGCTATCTCATTTTATGCTCTCTACAACCCCATGAGGGAGCCACATCATCTTGCAGATGAGGATGCTGAGCCTTACAGAGGCTAAACAACTTCCCAAGTCCTTACAAATAGAAAGGAGCAGAGCCAGGCTTACCCGTGAGCCAGAGCTCTCAGCCACTCCCTGCTGTAGGCCTTGGATTCTCTGGACCAGGAACAAATCCCAGTGCACTTCTTCCTGATAAACGCTCCTCTAGAAAGCAATTAGAGGCCCAAACGCCACAGGTAGAGCATCCACGGCAGCCCAAGCCCACCTCCTCTCTCCTTCCTTCTTCCTTAAACTCTTGCACCTGATAGAATCAGGAGAGAAGACCGACATTGTTTTGGTGACTAAGGTAATCATTCATTAAAAATTTAACTTTTTAAAAATTTTATTACCAACTAAGTTCATATGCACTGTAGAAAATTTGAGAGATGCAAAAAAGTAGAAAAAGGAAAATTTAAATTCTCTGTAAAGCCACAACTCAAATATACTACAGTTAACATTAAGGTATATTTTTTTTCCCAGTCTGTTAATATATTGATCATTTTTAATGTAACTAGAGTTGTACTGTGCACACTGTTTTGTAACCTGTGCTTTTCACTGAATAATACATTACGAACAATGTCTCCTGTCTTTAATACTTTTATCCATGAGCGTTTCAGCTGGTCAGGTGGTGGCAAACATAATTTTTGTCCGGCCTGGCCAAGAGTGGGGGACAGAGTTCAGACAACGGCACAGGTGAGAACTGGTTAGACGTAACCCACCTTCATGATGGTTCTCCCCTCAAGTTTAAAATTGAACTTGGTCATATTAAGTTTACTTAAAATAACAAATTAACTGTATGTTAGAGGCAAAGGAAATTATCTAAATTCCCCAAAATCAGAAAAACAAGATTAAAAGAAACACTGTAATTCTACGGCCATGGATGACCTGTGCTTCTTACTCATTACAAGTGGAAGATCAACAAGAGATCTTGATAAAATAGCTACTGTTTCTTAAAAATACATCAATTGCTATGTTTACTATAATAACATTTTAGGAGTAATTCATACTTATTTGGGATAGTTTTAAAATACCCAGAAGTAGAAGCATCTTATTTGCTTAAACTTGAGTGCAGGTAACAGAAACTGACTAGAAAAAAAAAAACAATATATTATAAAAAGACAAGAATATCTCATGGCACTCAGCCAGGCTTCATGAAGGCCAGACCCAGAAACTAGAACATCACCAGAAACCAGTTTTTCTTTGGGGTCCCATAATTTCTTTACTTTTTCTTTGTACATCTGCTTTCTTTTTATTTTTCTGAAATTTGCTTTCTTTGTGCAACTGGAGGAAGATGTCTGTACCAAAGGTCCAAACTTTGCTTGTCCCTCAATTCAAGGCATGCATCCAAACGGACTTGCTTTCTCTGAATTCCAATTCTAAATTCCAAGGAGAAAGTCCAATGTGCCCAACTTGAGTCAGACGTCCATCATGATCCAGTCTGTAATGGGCAGTGGAACATGGACCAGGAAGGACACAGAGCAGGGTCACATAATCTCAACACAAAAGAGTAGAGGAAACATAACAAAAGGGGTCTACTTAACATTGGGAAAATAAAAACAAAAAAATGCAACCAACATTAATATTTTGTTGGATTTTGTTCCAGTCTTTTCTATCCTTAGATTAAATAATATTCTGTTCCAGGCTTTTTGCATGTGTGGTCTATTTTGTTGTGATGATGTACAAATTTTAGAACTTAGTCTAAGAATTTTGTATCTTACGATAAAATCTTGAAAAACATTTTATATCAGCAAATAAAGCTTCAATTAGTGAATATGCCACATTTCACTAACCATCCCCATGCTGTTGGAAACTTAGTTTGTTTCTAGTTTTCCACGATTTCAAACAAATCTGAGATGAGCATCCTGGTGTGAAGAAAGCTATTTCTCTGTTTTAAATTATTTCATTAAAATTGACTGCCAGATGCTGAATTTTGCCAGATTATAGAAAACAAACATTATGAAAGTTCTTAATAGGCATTGCTAAATTTCTTTCCTAAAGGGTTGCATAAGTGTGCCTTTCATATACCCTCAACAGCATAAAGTATTACCATGTTTTAAAATATACCATAGTAGAAACTTGAGATAGAAATAACATTTACTGGTGTTCTTAAGGCAAAATGAGTGCAAACACGGTACTTCCGTCTGAGACTCAGCTGCCACACGTCAGCCAGTAAGCATGAGGTCTCCTTTGGTAGCCAGGATCAAACGTGCCATTCTTCCACTGGACCACCCTTCATTCATAGCACAAACCTTGACTGAACACCCACTAGCTTCCAAGCACCGTGCAAAACTTGAAGATAAAAAGATATTGATACATGGCCCCATCCCTAAAGGGATTGTTATGCAAAGGGTGAGAAAGATAAGTCTTCATGAGAATAGACACAAGAGAAGTAGTACCACTGCGTTCTATCCAGGCTGCCCTGTGTAGCTCTGGAACTCCCTCAGCGATACACACCCAACAGGTCCTCCGGCCAGCTCTGGTCCAAATGTGCACTCCAGGAAAGACCAAGGAATGGGAGTGAGTAGCGCTCTGAATGCTTTCCACCCCCAAAGCCCAGGCCTACCAAGCACAAGGCTATTCCTGCTTAACTGAAAGGAGAATGCCTAAAAATATGTTATAAGAGCGGAGGAGATGTGCCTTAGGAACTTCCGCAGACATATCAACGTTGTAAGCCCAACTATAACCTCTGAAGCAGACAAAATCTACACCCAATAGCAGGCCCTCATGGTAACTCTCTCTCACTGACTACAGTTTACTGATGTAAGTGTTGTTCCCAATTTGAGAAGTTCATTGAGACACAATCTAGAATTAATAAACTGAGGCAATAGTGTACACTTAATGTACTTCTCAAGTTAGACAGCGGTTCAGTGTCACCACATAAAACCAAGTCTTTGTGATGATCTGAGTACCAGCTGTGCACTGATCAGGAAGATGAAAGGAATTTTGCTAATTATCATTACCCAGAGGAAAATAATTAGTTGCTTTGTAGGGAGAGCACAAAACAAATGTTGCTATTTCCATTTTAATTTCAACTACTAAGGTTGATAAAACTCAAAACGGGTCTATGTGTTTTATGAAAATCATAAACTCGTTAATACAGCATTAGCAGATTGCATATCAATCTTCATGTCCATGGATTAATTGGTACACTGTTCACTGGATGATTGATACACTGTTTTTAGGGGGCATGAAATATCGCCAGACCAGGAAGTAAAAAGGTGACTCAAGCGCCCCAGAAGAGGGTAATGCAATCCAGCTTTCTCAAGATTTCAAAACATTGTGAAAGTCTATTTTTCTTTTCTTCATTTTTCTTTGTTTCATGACAAATTGAATTTCATTCTCCTTCACACCTTACACATGAATTTCAGAAACAACAGATCAGGGTGATGTAGATTATTTATTATTCAAATTAAAGAATTCGGATCAACCATGGCCTGCTCTTCTCAAGAGCCATCAAGCTGGAGATGCCGCCTGTCCACCCGGGCCGGGAATCACACTGTCCCTCAGGATCACTATTGTTTGGATGAGACTATGGCGCCTGTGAAATAGCGAAGACAGCACTAGGCCATTCGAGTAGCTCAGAGATGTTAGGACACGCTGAGGAAAACAAAGAATTGTTGTAAAAATTTTGAAGCTTTTAGGAAGCCTATATGTTTCAAAGTGCAGGCAGACACAAATGTGAAAAAACAAAAACATAGGAGGAAATCGGACCCCGGGGCAAATAAGCAGCCACACCCTTGTCCCAGGATCTAGAACTCAGACTTGGACCTGCACGTCCTCATTGATGCAAATCCACCTCTCTTCACACTTTCATACCATTAATGAAGGTATTTATGTGTGTCACTAAACATCTTCCAACAGATCAGCTTTGCCACATAACATCCAAATGACAGCTTGGAACAGAATCTTATTTGAGTTCGATTTATATCTTTAGGGCTTAACGCATTTATTCACATTCCCTGAGCTTTACTTCCTTTACAGAAAAATTGGAATATTAACAACCCTCCTCTAACACTGTTTGAGGGATCAAATGTAAAAAAGGATCACTGTATATTAGTATTATCTTTGTGGGAACTGCTTTTCCTCTAATTGGTCTAGGCAGCCAGTGAATGAACACACCACCTGAACAACAAACTTTAATGGCCAAGTGTCCACGGGAAGAACTTACTGTCACAATTGAAAGAAATAAGCTAGTGGGGTGATATATTTAATGACTTGCGTCATTGTCATTGTGTCACATGCTAATTATTAGGCATAAATAATAAGCTGTGGATATAAGTGTATATAAGAGCATCACTTTTACAATCAAGTCCATTTTTTAAATTTCTCTCTTCTCATTTTGTCCATTCTTTGTGTCTGTAATCAGCATCAATGTTAGCCATTTTTTTAATGTAGCTTCACTATATTACTCATAGGAATGCTCACCCTCATGAAAGACAGAGCATTCCTTTGGTCCTGAACCAGGATGCACCTACCCCAATGCTTGGTGCTTCAGTCCGTGGTTCAGGACTGGCCTTTTCCACTGGGGGCTGTGGTACTAGAGGCAGTGAAATGTCTGGGCCATGAAGCCATCTCTTTCTTCTTGGAAAGCAGTGGAAGACTGGCGGCAGAATAAAGAAGAGAAAGCAAGTCAGTATTTGTGAACAGCTTTGTATTGGCCTCTCACACCAGTTCCACAAGGTAGCTATGACTGTTAGCTCCCTTTACAAGTGAGAGAGCTGCGCCTAATAAATTAATAACTTGCCCAAGTTCCCAGCTAGAACGGGGCAGAGTGAGAGTTTGAATTGAGATCTGCTTCACCTCAACCCTAGCCTGCAGTGAGAGTGGGTCAGAGCAGAGGCCTTGCACTCCAAAGTATGCAGGTGTGTGGCCTAAAGGGGGCAGGACCCAGGGAGATGGGGTTCTTCTTCTGTGAAGAAGGAGTTCTGAAAGAGAGATGATGAGGATCAAAGGTTAAGGGGGAAAGGGAGGACTGGGTAAATACATGAAAGGCAACCGATAAGCTTGGGAGTGTATCTGTCCAGCTTTATTTGCGGAAGGAGAACCACTATGATTGTTATGGGAATAAGGGATTTACAAAAGAATTAGAGCTTTCACAATTGTGGAAGGAGCAGGAGAAGAGAGACTTGGAGGACAGAAGAGTCATTAACCAGCTCTCAGGAAGCACTGACCCGGGTAGACAGGACAAAGCTTGCAGGGAGACCTAAAAAGTCAAGCTCAGCTAGCCTCTGACATAAGGCTGTGAAAGGAACTCACAGGGGCCTTAAAAGAGCTGTGGCCTCTGGAAGTCATTGCCTCTGTACGTCTGGAGTCAAGCATCTATTGGTGGGCCTGGGGCCACAGCTGGTTAGGAGGATGAAAGAGCCACCAAGTGAAGGACAATGAGGACAAGCTGGAATCCGCCAGGCCCTCGTGCACCTATTCATCTGTGGATCTGGTAGACATTCCACTTCCGTCTTTCCACCCACTGCACTTCCTCTCTCAGTCATCTGTAATGGACACCTGACAGGAGAGAGATTCAGGAAATGTAGTTCCAAGCTTAATCAACACAGGCTTAGTCAACAGGCGTGATTCAACACAAAAAGAAAATGCAGGAAAATCAGCTAGGAGGCTGTATTACAGATACGCAAGAAAGATGTGACCAGTGGAGAGGGAAAAAAAATGAATGGAAAGACATGAAAGAAAGCAAGAGGACTTGGTAATTCATCAAACAAATATAAAGAATTCATTTTAGGATTAACATTAGCTGCTATTAGAAATATAATTATTTATAAGTGTTA
The DNA here is from genome assembly GCF_041296265.1 of Equus caballus. Taxonomy (NCBI): domain Eukaryota; kingdom Metazoa; phylum Chordata; class Mammalia; order Perissodactyla; family Equidae; genus Equus; species Equus caballus. The sequence goes on along the minus strand of NC_091703.1, from coordinate 54,934,815 downwards.
TAATTTAAAAAATAATTTATAAAAGTATAAATAATAGTCCAATTCTGGCATTATCAAAGGATTTTAAGCCTACATATTGGGGGAGATCTTTGCCTCTTACAGCAAAGATTATTGTTTTTAATGAGAACATAGTAAACTGACAATATCATTTTGAATTGCAGTTTTTAAAATTTCAACTATGAAAATATTTTTTATAGAAAATGCCACCAAAACTTTTCAGGAGAACATTTCTTAGAGGTGATACGCGATCTTACTCGCCTCTGGCAGATTTCCTTGTCAGTGTGAATAATTACTCCAGATTTTCAGTTGTGAAGATTCTCCTTGTATTTGGAGGATTGAAGGCCTGTGATTCAACAGTCATATGAGTAAAACATGCCTGGGGTTTTTGCTTTCCAGAATATTTGAGCAATAGAGCAGCCCTGCTCGTTTCCTGCAACCACTGAAAAACCAAATCTCATCAGAATTCCTATTGGCCCCCTAGCCCATCCAAGATGACAACAATTTATTGAGGTTCCCCTATTTGACCCATAAGGTAAACAAGCCTTAAACAATGCAGAACAAAAGGTTCTTCTCTAGCTTCCTTTAGAAACAGCAAAACCAATAGCTTTTCAAGTAAGCCCATGTGAGCATCAAATGCTGTCTTGTAAGTGACACCAGACATAATGGAAGTGTCATTGGATTGAGAGTCTAGGTGTCCAATACTTCTTGTCTTGTCTCTGATACTAATTAGCCACTTTGTCCCTAGGAAAACCTACTTGTTCATCATTAAAATGAGTGAACTAGACCAGATAATCTCTATCTTCTCTTTCTGTTATAGAAGTCTAATACTGCCCAGAGTAACAGGCTCAATAAATTCCATCCACCCCCTGAGCAAACATAAGGCAGAAAGTCTTCAGATCTTTGTCTACTGACCGTCTGTCTCCAGGCCACAGCCCCCAAAGTCTCCACACATATGGAGGCTCACACTTTGGCATCCCTGTTTTCTTATGGGAAGTCACAAAGGTTTAAAGTTATACAGTTTTCTTAGACTAGTAGCTCTTTCTGGTAAGATATTTTATCCAGACCCCAAGAGTCCTAACGATAATAAGCAATGGCTCCTTTCATCTGTAGGTCCTCGGTCATTACCCACGGTGCTCGTGATAGACACCGTTTCCCTTGAATATCAGTGATAACCTCACCAGGCAAATAGAGCAAGTGACATTAAAAGATACTTTTAAAAAGAAGATCCTGTGGACCAAGGAGATTAAATGGATTAGCAAAGACCAACTAGACATCATTCCTCAAGATTCATAGTCTAATCATGTTCCTTTTGTCACAACGTGCTGAGCGATTTTTTAGATTATAATATCTATCAGAGAGCAATCATTTTGCAAGGCACAAAAATTATATAGGGTAATTAGAAACAAGACTCCTAATACACAGGTGTTTCATTGTGGTTCATTCAAGCAGGCTGCTGGCCAAAGTAAACTCATTGACCATGTGGTCAGTTTATGTCAAGGGGAACAGAATTATGTCACTGTATCTTGACAAGAATTGCCAGTGTGCAAATTAACCAAGTAATGCTTCCTCAGATGCTATATATAGTTTATCTCCTGTACTGGAGGTAGCAAATATAAACGCCTTCGGGAACCAACCGACCTTAGTCAAGTGGGCCTGATGTAAAACAACAGGAAACGAGGACTGTGGGGGACTACATACCGCCTATCCTTACTAGCCCCAGCCTACTGCTGCTGTGTGAGAACGCAGGCCCGGTATTTCCAGATCTTCTCATTTTTCCAGAGAAACTGCATTCTTCCATGAAGTCTTCTGATGTATAAATGTTGGAGACTAATTCAATTTTTTTCACACTGTATGGGAAAAGAAAAAACATACAAACACACCACTAACCATGTCTGTAGGTCAGATTAGGCCAGTAGATCACCAATATACAACTTCTATTGAATACCAATGTTAATATAAGAAAATATTTGACTTGTTAGCCCATGGGTTCCAGGATAGCGTAACCAAAATTAAGTTTTAAGGAATTAGAATCAGGTGACAGCAAAGGACTACAGCATAATTCCCGAGACTAGGATGAAGATCAAAGTGTTTGCACAAATTTCCATCCTTCTTGCCTAGGATCCAGCCACAGGGCATCGCTTGTAGTTCCTGAGTAAACCACGCACTCTGTCACCTCCAGGCCTTTGCACACGCTGGTCCTGGTGCCTGGATACCCTCCATATCCTCCCCTCAGTTTTATCAATTATCTTGACTTCATGCTCCAGATCTCAGGCCACGTCTCGTCTGTTCCAGGTACCAGTTAGCAACTCCGCAACTCTACCTGCCCTTTGCAGCGCTAAGCTCTATGGTTTATCAGTCACACAGTACAGTGTTTGTCTGTTTTCTTGCATTTCTTCCTGATGAGCCCAGAAGCTACTTGAAGGCAAAAATCTCTGTTTTATTAGAGTTTGTAATCTAAATTTTTCAAACACTGTCTGGCTCATAGTTGGTGCACAGTATTTCTTAAATGAATATATGTTAAATAATAATGGAATAAAGATATATTTTATAGCCTTTCAGATAATCAATTTGAAAGGTAAAATGTTATTTCAAATAGAAAAGTTACAACATTCCTATTTTCAAGTTACACATCCTCCTGAGAATAGTTTCACATCTATTTCTTAAATTATAAGCTAAAGGCAGGTCCTTTCCCTTTCTTCCTGCCATGAAGGTAGATATGATGGCTGGATGGATGGCAGCCATTTTGTGACTGTAAGGAAAAGGCTAAGAGAATTGCAGAGATGTCAGACCTAACATCATTGAGTCATTGAAACAACTCTGCTATCCAGTAATGCCTAGACAACTTATTTAAGAAAAACACATTTTTTAAAAAAATCCTAAGCAATAGCACTTTAAAGAATGGCAGGATTTACTCAAGGAAAGAGCATTATTCTAGGAGGAAAGATCTGTTCTGGTAAAGATCAATAAAATATGTGATACCATGTATGAATTAGTAAAGTACCTTAGAGGGAAAAAACTACACATAATGAATTAAACTATTATTACTTGCTCTCGCCCCCAAACAAATGCATGTTTATTCAAAGTTAGTCACTAAATTTCAAAGGTACTTTATTCCAGGAAAAAAAGAATAGCCTTTAGGAACCAGGATATTTGTACATAAAGCAAAGAATTAGTTACATAGGACACAAAAGAATAAGGTAAAAATCTATAGAAATACTGTAACCACTTTTTTTTTGCAGTGGAATATAATGAATAAAAACATTTCCGTGGTTACTTCAGAGTCATCGACTATGGGGTTTTTATAAAATACACTTCAAATAACCTTGAAAAGTAGGAAATTTTTAATATGTGAACAACTTCATTTTATTGACTGTGTCATTCGAAGTTACATGATTTTTAACGCAAATTTCAAATGACATTTGCAAATGAAAGCTAACCTAAATGGAGTTGAATTTTCTTTGCTCTACTTAAAACAATTTCTAACGCTGTTACACTATGACTAAGGCAGTGGGGTTCAAGGACATTTAGAAAAACTCAAGTGATTGTTTTTTCTATAAAATAAATAATTTTTCTAGGCGAGTAACAAATGAGTAAAAACCATTATTCAAACAGTCTGAATGTGGGAGGACATCACCAGTGGCTCCATCATCGGCCCTGAAGTCACCTAGATCTTGAGATGCCAGGTTAGGGTCCTCAGCTGAAGTCGAAGGACGAGTCAGGATCATCCGAGGTAACTTTGAGATAATCAGAGGTTGTTGAAAAAGGAGATGTAGGGATTTCAAAAGCAAGGAGACTGAACAACAAAAAGCTGAGCCAAATGCCAGGACTCACCACAGAAGATGAGTAATCAAATAAGTATAATCACCAACAAAGATGAGACTAAAGCATGAATAAAACAAGGGGGCAAGTGTTTTAAGCAGTAGAATGGGGAAAAGGAGACAATCTCTCCAATTAGGACTAGGAAGCCAATGGAAGTGTTACACACTGCGAGTGTGTCAGCCCGACTTCGAGATTTTATTGGTGATATTGACGTGAATCATTTTGTGTATCAGAGGATAGCAAGTGCTGGATCCAAAGGATTTGCCTGAACAGTAAGAGGCCACATTACAATTCACATAGATTTTGATGAACTGAAGAGGGACTTCAAAGTACTCAGAGCCAAAACGTATTTTTCCTTTCAAAATGTACTCTTTCACAGCCACGAAAGTGAAATTACTTACAAAACGGTTTAATCAAAACCTCAAATGCTAGTTGATGAACGTGTTATTTGCAAGCATCGTTTAGTAGGCATATTCCACCAACACGAATTCCTCGTGAGTTTTGTGTTATGAAATACAGACGAGAACCAGAAGAAACCAGAGGGCAGATGCTCAAATCTTTGCCAACAAACCCCTCCAGGCTTAGCTCTTCTATGGCTGTGATACACTGCTGTGACTCGTAGTAAAGAAGAAAAATCCCCACCCACAAAGCCAGGAGAACACAAAATTGTAAGAGTACAAAGAGTGGGAACCATAAGGTCACACTGGGAATGAGGTCACCACACACCAGGATTTTGCTATCTCGTAGTAAAATGTGCACATGTGCGCTCGTGGGCCTGGATTTTTATTCATCAAGAACATGCATGACAGAGATTAGAACCATACTGGACTCTATTCTGTGCCACAAAGGAATGGACAGACAAAAACAAATCTGGATAAGATTTTGGTGAATCAGCCCCAGAAAATGGAAGCAAGTGCTTCTTATATTTTCTAACACACAATATGGCCAAATCTGCAGGGTCAAAGCTTGGAAGAGAGCTATATCAATTATGGTTTCCTTGCTCAACTATTTAGGTCCCTGGTTTTGAAAGAACATTGCAGAATTACTAATTTTCCAGACGGTAGAAGGAAATTACTAATTTTCCAGTGCGTGAAGCAATGTTAATGTTTCCATCATCAAATGCATAATATTAAACTAGAACAAGTGTCCTTACTTATTTAATCTCATTTCTAACCTCGCAAATTCAGAGCATCCTTCCTATCATTGTGGCCCACTGGAGGCTTTATCACCAAAACAAGTCATTCAGAGTCCTGATCTTTCTGAACAAGATGTAAAACTAAAAGGTCTGAGGATCACAGACCTAAATATCATGTCCAGACAATTGAGAATAAATTCTGAAGGATGGAAAGATTACCAAATGTGGATTTACTTCCAACAACTTGCCTAGAAGTAAACCCCTAGCTCTTTGAGTAACTCTCATGTTTTGTATGTAGTGGAAAGCCTAAATGGCCTTTTGTCATCATCAAAATAATTTAACTATTACTTTTTGCACATGTCACTGCATTGGATATTATCCCACGTAGGCTGTTCTCTCCTCTAAGGACGTGCTTTTCAAAGAGTGATCCAATGACCCCAGACCCCATCCACCCGCACTAGTCATTAACCAGAGAAAACATCAAAGCCCCATCCTGGACTTCTAGGTAAGAATTTTTAATGATAGAGCTCAGGAATCTATGTTTTAACAAAGCTTGAGAACCGGTGCTAGGGACATATGACCCTCTACTGCTTTAACTGTGATACCTAATTCAGACGCTGTACTAAGGTTAATATCAAAATCTTTAAGTGATATTTTAATTTTAAAACTCCTCCTTTACAGAGGGTTCACTGACTTAATTCAGATGGCTTACTTACCCAAATTTTTATTGCCATACATGCAGGCCCAAAAAAGGATAAGGTTTAACTACACATGATACAGGTGACATCACAAATCACTGGAACCAAGATGGTCTTTTCACAAATAATGCTGGACAACTGATTAGCCATTTGGAAAAAGAGAAAATTAGAACCACTCCTCACACCATACACAAGAATAAATTCCAGATGAACCAGTGAGTAGGGAAAACTCTTTTTTCCCCTCTGCGCTCTGACACTACTACCACACTCAGAACACTCCTGACACCAGATGCGTGGGCTTTTCCACACAAAGCAGTACTGATACTGACTGTCTGGAGTGGGTGCAGACCCCACAGTGAAGGGCTCAGTCCCACCAGACTGCCCCCCACTTCACACACCCATCGCAAGTAGTAAGTTCTCAGGTTACCTTCAACTTCTGTGATTGGGCTACAAATCAGGGGTTCCTGCAACTCCCTCCTCAGGTTTGATAATTTGCTAGAGCAGCTCACAGAACACAGGAAAACATTTTACTTACTATTGCTGATTTATTATAAAGGATACATATATATACCTTTTTATTTTTTTTTTGCAGGGAAAGATTTGCCCTGAGCTAACATCTGTTGCCAGTCTTCCTCCCGAAAGCCCCAGCACATGGCTGTCTATCTGGTTGTAAGTCCTTCTAGTTCCTCTATGTGAGCTGCCACGACAGCATGGCAACTGACAGATGAGTGGTGTGGTTCCCTGACCAGGAAACAAACTGGGGTCACCAAAGCAGTGAGAGTGCCGAACCTTAACCACTAGGCCATCAGGGCTGGCCCTATAAAGGATGTTTTAAAGGATACAGATGAATAGCCAGACGAAGAGATCCACAGGACAAGGTCCAGAAGAGTCCCAAGCACAGGAGGTCTTGGGGAGTTGGGGAGTTTGGGGTTTGGGTGGAGTTGGGGTTTGCCACCCTCCCAGGATGTGGATGCATTCACCAACCCAGCAGCTCTCCAACCCCATACTATAGGGATTTTCATGCAGGCTTCTTGTGTAGGCATGATAGTTTATTAACTCAGTCTCTAGCCCTCCTCCCCTCTCTGGAGGATGGAGGTTGGGACAGAAAGTTCCAAGCTTCTAGTCATGGCTTGGTCTTTCTAGTGACCAGCCCCGCCCAGGAGCCCACCAAGAGTCACCTCACCAGAACAAAAGATGTTCCTATCCTAGGAAATCCCAAGGGATTTAGGAGCTCCATGTCAGGAACCAGAATCAAAGACCAAACATTAGTGGGAACCAAATATACATATATATATTTCTTATTATTTCACAGAGATCTAAATGTAAAAAATAAAGCTATACAAGTAACAGATGGGTGGCTTCCTCCAGAACCTGGGTGTAGGAAAAGGCATTCTAATTGTGACTAAAAATCCAGAAGCAATTGAAAAGAAGAGTGACAAATTTAACTAAATAAAAATTTAAAATTTTACAAGGCCAAAAGTAAATAAATAAATAAACTCAAATAACAAAGTACAAATTGGAGAAAATATTTGCAACATATATCACAAATAAAAGGCCACTACCCCTAAAACTAAAAAGAAGTTTTTAAAATTTGAGGGGAAAACATACCAAAAACCCTATAGAAAAATAGGAAAAAAATACGTGCAAGCAACTTACAAAAAGAGATCAAAATTCTTCTTAAGAATATGAAAAGATGTTCAACTTCATTCGTAAGAACAGAAAACACACCCTGAAACCACAAGATCCTACCTCTCACCCATCAGATTGGGAAAAATTCAAAAGCTTCGCAACACAGTTGTTGCTGAGGCTGTGACGAAACGGGCACTTTCATATGTGGTTGTTGGGAATGTAAAACGATGTAAACATCGCCGAAGGGAATTTGGCAATATCTAACAAAATTACACGTGCATTTCTCCTTGAACCCACATCTAGGAGGCTATCCTGAACATACCCCTTAAGCAATATGAAAATATGTATGCACAAGTTTATTCATTGCAGCGTTGTTATTACAAAATATTGGAAACTGCCTAAATGTCCAAGCAAAGGAGATTGTTGAACAAACTCTGGTACAAGCACACAACGAATACTATCTCGTGAAAAAGAATGAGGATGCGCCCTATGAACGGATGGGGAGTGAGGTGCAAGAGACCTCGTAAAGCGAAAAGTCAAAGCACAAAAGATTATACCCAGTGCCTGTGTTTAAGAAAGAAGAGGAAACAAGAAAACATACATGTGTCTGCTTATCTTTACAAAAAAGGTCACAGGAAAGAAAAAACAGAAACGACTAAGTTGGTTCCCTACAGGGGGTGACGGAGAGGAGGGCGCACAGGGCAGTGGAGGAGGGACATTCTCTGAGTAAACCTTCTCTAAAGTTTTGACTTTTGGAAGTATGTTAATGTTTGTCATTCAAAAGATGTAAATCAAGAAGGATGGGAAGAGGGAAAAACGAAAATGGAAAGAAACCAAAAAAATGAACCCAACTGTATTTCAAATGAATACCATAACCACAGTGCAGGGCAAAAAATGTCCCAAACTAACGTAAGGAACTTATACACACAGTTTTGACTACATGCCCTGTACGACCTCAGTCTTGGGCAGGGTAGGGAGATAGGAAAAGGGGAAACTGGAGAGCCTGAATCTTTTCATTAGGTTTGGTTTTCGTAGTAGATATGGGTGAAGGTTTTCTGAAACTATTTTAGATGTATTATAGGATTGAGCAAGTGAGAAAATATGTTGATGTCTTGGAAGCCAGGATTCTCACTGTGAAAGAAAGCACATGAAAATATGGAGTGGAGGAGGGCAAGAAATCAGAGATATTGGTGTAGACTCATGATATCCAAAATGTGCACATGCATGTGTGTGTGCACGTTTACATGATTCTATCATGTGTGTATGTGCATGTGTACCTACATATGTGTATTATGTGCATGCATATATTTCCCGGCTCTGTCCACTAAAAAGGCCTAGAAGCAGAGGCATTCTAGGAGCAATGAGCACAGCTAGTGCTCAGATCTTCATCTCTAATCCCATTCCCACTAAAAGGAACCAGGGGTCCTTGGAGACGTGGCTGAAAGCAGGATTAGGGAAAGGGAATTACAAGATGAGCACGGAACATTTTGTTACACCAGATGATGAGGATGTGCTCAGACAATAATGGAGGGTGACACAGGCACAAGTAGCCACCTTGAAGGGACTCCAATCAGCCAAGTCTGGGACAATCAGAGCTCCAAACTAAATAAGGACTAATTAGAGACCATTTGGGGTCGGATGGGGCGGGGAAACAGGAAGCCTTGCGACCACACAGATAACTCGTACGTACATCCACACATGAGGGAGAAGGGAGGGTTCTTGGTTCCTGGAAGGTCACACGCTGACTGGGGAATGTGGAGGGAGTGCTGACCTGGGTCCTCATCATTGTGTACCCATCATCTTAAAAGCTGGTTCAGGCAAGAATGCTTGATGGATGCTAAATCCAAGGGGAAATTTTAATAAGGAGCAGGGTATCTGCATGGTCTTAGAGTATCTCTCTACATACTGCTTATTAGTTGCAATCAAGAAAACAATAACTAAAGAGCGGAGAAACAGGTCATCGCTTCACTTTGTGATGAAAACTCATGAGGGGCAGATGGACATCATGTGTCTCCAGATGTGACCGTCTGAGAAGCACAGTGTCATGTATGTGGTGGTCCAGTCAGGAACATGAAACCTAAGTCTAATCATGAAAAAGCGTCAGACAAACTCAAAATAGGGAGACATCTGTTTTTAAAAGGGGAGAGGACTCTATCTTCAAAAATATCAATGTCATAAAAAGACAAACGCTGTGGAAATGTTTCAGAGATTAAAGAAACATAGCAACTTAATGCAATATCTGCCCCTGGACTGAATCCTGTATTGGAAGAAAAAGAAGCTATCAGAAACATTAGCGGGGCAGCGGGAAAATTAAAATACAAATGAGATAAAAATATTAATGCTATATTACCAAAGTTGACAACTGCCCTGTGATTACGTAAGAGAATATTCCTAGCCATAAAAAGCACTAAGTACGGAGGGATAAACGGCCATGATGTGTGAAACTTATTCTCAAATGCTTTGGTAAAACAAAACATTATGTGTGTATAGACATTATTACACATAAATGCACATCTATATATGCATATATGTACATATATATTATACATATATGTATATACGCATGTATACACATTATGTGTGGATATATGCATATATGGAGAGAGAGAGGAGAGAATACACAAACGACCGAGCGAATTGCATAAAATGTTAACAATAGATGAAGCTAGGGAAAGGGTTAATTGTCATTCTTTGTACTATTTTTATTCAAGTAACTTTTCTGTAAGCTTGAAATTCTTTCCAAACAAGTAAAAAAATAAATACATATAGGCCTTCAAGAAATGTTTGATGCCTTACCAGTGAATGTCACGATACGGGAAGGATAAAGGAGAAAATCAGAGCATGGTAAAATAAACAAGTACGTATTAAAAGCATTGATCTCTCAGTAGGCTCGCCTAGAGGTGGATAAAATGAACAGAAGGGAAAGAGATTTGAATGTTCACTTAGATTAGAAGATAAAGGTCAGACTAGCAGAGGTAACAAGATCCAAGTTAATGAAATGAGCCACCCCACTGACCAGGAGGGAAGGAAAGAGAAAGCGCCTGTGCTTCTGAAAGCGCCTGTGCTTCTGGAAGCGCCTGTGCTTCTGAAGAGTTCGGAACTCTTCATCCAAACTGCAGAGGGCCCAGCTCTCCAGTAACTAGTCATCTTTCCAAAGCTTTCACATCCACAAGTTCACAAGTTTTGCTCTTACATTTCAAATAGTTGACAAGGAAGACCCAGGATAATGTCACTCTTTTGGGCCCTCAGGTGACATTCTCTTTATGTCAATGTTTTACTGCTGTGACAAGAGTCACAAATAGCTGATAAACACCTTCTAAAGGAGATCGCACACACAGAGGACTGAGGTCTCTTTTCAGCTTCTTTATGACTCCTCTGGACACTAGGGTGATGGATCTAAGAAAAAACTTGAGAGACTTAATTGAAGTTTTAGGACAAATTGAGAACATCTTTGAGGGGAATTTTAAACTTCTGAGCATTGATACTCAAAGCATAAACAAATGAAAAATAATGAGAAGAAAAGCTTCCCCACACTGCCCTGGATATCCCCAGGCGAGCCACTCAACATTTTCCTGCAATTTGGTAATTGCTAAAATTCTTGTCCTTTCTCTTTCTGCCCCACTATGTTTTAAAGAGGATAACGCGGAACGATAACATTTATTTTAACTAAAATACTGGCAGTTGAAATGTGGACTAAGTCCAATTAAGACTCTAAAAAGTGCCCCTAGCACTTAAAGTGAGCATGATAGGAAGTCTTTCCAGCAGATAAAAGAACAGAGGGAACATTCACACAAACGGGCAACCACGACCCAGAAACGATAGGATGCAACAAAGGAACCAGCAGCAGAGAGGACACCATGGCAGAGGAGAGAGAGACAACATGGGGTACATAGCTGAACCCCTTTAGAGCTCAGAGAGTGAAAGGAGAAAGGAAAGAAAGAATTTGCTCTACACAGGCCAGCTGGGACTCAAAGTTCTCTGATTTAATGGTACGGACCTAGCAAAGGAGTCCAGCCAAGGCACGGTGGGAGCCACTAATTTTAAAGCCTGTGTGTTTTGTTTAGGAGATGCTGTGAGAACCTCACGCCCAACAAAGGAAACATTTGCATTGCCACTTTAACTACACCTAAAGCAACACCACTTGGTTTAAACATGTAATTCCCATTTGGGGGTTGAACATACTGGAAATGTATCCGATTTTAAAATGTTGGCTCTCAGACTATTCCGTCAGAGGCCTCGTGAGAAAATATTTTTGCATGTTTGAAATCTTCACTGAGAAAACAGACATTTTCATTTTGTAAGAAGTTTGTAACTTTTTTTGTTTTTATTTATCAGTTGAAATTAAAGAGAACCATATCAGAGCAAGCAAAATAGCTTTAACAACTTACTGAGTAAAACCTACACTACCTTTTCCTGACAGAACAATATCCACATATGATTACGAAAATTGCTTAAACCCAGAAATGTAAACCAACTCTTCCTGGTCGTCTGTTTTCTTTTCTTTTTTCTTAAGCGTCTACTCTCCCTAAATTTTCTAGGATTCGCATATTTGGTTTTTCATCATCTGCAATACTGAAAAATGGCTCATGTTGCAATCTTTCTTAATATAACTTGCTTTCTTCTAGGAGATGGTTCTAATAAGAATGCTTCCTGAACTATGGATAAGAACAAGATGCTATCTTAGCCCTAATAGACGCACAAAATCCCGCCTCTGTGTGATCCAGGCTATCACCCTTCAGTGTCATATTAAAAACAGTTCTAAATCTGACTTGGGCTGATTTGTTGCTTTATATCTCTGTTCCTTTCAAATTTAAATTTTTCAAGTTTCGTGTAACCCAATTTGTTGCATACGTATATTACTTTTTAGATTACTTCTAGCATGTGATAGACCGAAAACTAAATTTAGCAATACCATGAATCAGTTGCTCATTACGTCTGCTCATCACCTGGGCAGCAGCTTCAAGGTGAGTCACTTATTCCTTCAGATTTTTTCTTTTGCTGACCCAATCCATTAGATTCCAAACTACCAGGTTAGATAATTGAAGGGTCAAGTACAGATCCAGCAATCTCTGGAAACAAAGTTGCTAGGGCCATTGAGATGAACCTGGTGCCCCAGAGATATCCTCCCCTCTCAACTCCTCCTTCTTCTGCTCACCTCCCCCTCACCCAGCCCCTGTCACAGGAAATCGCAAGGTGGGAACCTTCATCCTGCTCCCAAGAAGAGCAGGGCAATGCTTTGGTACTTTGAGACTAGCTAGGAAGGTGAATGGAGTCTCAAAGTGCGACTAGAAACAGGTGAAAACATTTAGGACAACTCATTAAAAAAGAATTGAGTGTGGTTTTTTGAGAAATCTCCATACTGTTTTCCATTCCATATGGTCCAGCTATTCCAATTCTGGGCATTTATCCAAAGAACATGAAAACACTAATTCAAAAAGATATATACACCCCTATGTTCATTGCAGCAATATTCACAATAGCTAAGACTTGGAAGCAACCTAAGTGCCCATGAAGGGATGAGTAGATAAAGAAGAGGTGGTATATATACATATACAGTGGAATACTACTCAGCCATAAAAAAAAGACAAAATCATGCCATTTGCGACACATGAATGGACCTTGAGGGTATTATGCTAAGCAAAATAAGTCAGAAGAAAGACAATTACCATATGAATTCACTCATATGCGGAAGATAAACACACACATAGATAAGGAGAATAGATTGGTAGTTACGAGGGGAAGCAGTGTGGGGAGGGCAAAAGGGGTAAAGGGGCACATACATACAGTGATGGATGGAGGCTAGACTTCCGGTGGTGAACACGATGCAGTCTATACAGAAGCCAAAATAGAATGAAGGACACCTGAATCTTACGTGTTATAAATCAATGGGACCTCAATGTAAAAAAAAAACTGGGCATAAAAACATTCAGAGTGTGATTTTTGGTGTCTTGTAAGTCAAGAATTCAAGAACATTCTTCTCCCATTGTAAAAAGTGGTTAAGTGGGCTATGTTCAAAGTCAATTTATAATAACTGACTGTTTTGATAATATTAAGACTAGATAACTATTCTTTTTTCTTTTCTGAGACTTTGTAAAGGTTGTCCTTTCCTTTCTTATGTAAATATTATTGAAAAGTTAAATTATCACAAAAGGTTTTTAGGCATTTACTTTATGGGGCCATAAAGTTTTCCAAGCCAAAGAGATAGGTTGGTTGTTGTGGGCTGGGTTTCCCAAAAACAGATCTAAGCTGGATTTGGGATCAACACCTGTGAAATACAGGAGATGAAGCTGGATTGGGCAAAGAAAAAAGAACTTCAAAGAAGGCCCAACAAGACTTGACCAAGCGAGCTGGGAGCCCTGGTGAGCACGGCCTGTCAGAGGTGGCACGTATTGGGTGCAAATGGCTGGCTAGGATTCATTCCCTTCCCCACCTCAGTCCCTGGAGGTCGGCTGCTTGGTCAGAGGGGACAGAGGGCAAAGCAGCTGACTACAGCTGAGGCAGACACAGAAGGATATGACAACTATGGGCTGTCTACTCATCACACTCCCCACAGCTTGCCAGCAAGCTCTGCCTTGAAGAAAGATCCAGGCAATGCACCTCCATGTCTACCAAGCTGGCAAGAACTGGCTACATTAGGATACTACCTAGTTGTGCCTGTCAAATGCACCTTCATCCTCTGTTTTATAGAAACATGCCATTTAACAAAAAATATTTAAACAAGAAATATTTAACATTCATAAACCACTTTTACAAACACAGAGAAAGTGATTCTTAGGGAGGCCTGCCTTGAGCTTGTCCCCATGTTTGTTAAGCCTACTTTCATCAGCCAAGGTCAGCAAGCATTCTCCTTTGGAAAAACTACCCTTAGCATCTGTTTCTAGGCCTAGAGCTCTGCAGCTCGCTCCGGTATGGTGAACCCCATAGCCAATGGCAGGGACTGGCTGGAAGAGGGTCCTTCATTGTCACACACCCTCATGAGTGAGAACAAGTGAAGCAGAGTGATTCCTGGCTTGCTAGTCAGTCCCGAACCACAGACGACAGGGTAAGTGCTTTCCAGTTGATGATGTAAACGAACTCCACAGGTCGCACTGAGACAGCGCTGCTGCGGCTGCCTGAGGGGAAGCCATGACTCTGTCTGACATGCATAAGAGCCCCTCCTCGATCAAGCAGCCCTAGAATGTTCTTTCCTTCTCTGGCATAATCGTCTTCATCATTCAGCTACGGGCAGGGACTTTGCTGCGTTGCTATGGGGATTGCACTGACGATAATCACCTGTGAACAGGCGTAGGCAGTGACAGCCCTGCTCAGTTTGATGTTGCTGCTGCCCCCTCAATCTGAAGGCGGCAACACTGAGAACAGAGCATGGACTCTAGAGAATCCCCAAGGTCAACAGCCTGGCCACCAGCTCTAGATTCAAATAACAGCTTGTCATTCCGGCTTATCGAAGCTCCAACTACGGTGGCTCTTGATTTTAGTGCCAACTCAGATCCTCTTCCCTACAGCTATGAGTCTTTGAAAAAATCTCTCTAGATCTCTGTTTTCTCATCTGAAAATGGGGTGAGAGGGTGTGTGGTTGGTACAGAACGTGTCTAACTCCACAATTCCAGGAGCTAGGCCACTGCTGCACATATCCAAAAGGCCAGTCTATTAGAGCGCTGTTGCCTACCATGAATCAATCACCCTGCAAGTGAAAATAAAATTTAGATCACCTATTAAATGATGCTCAGATGCCCAGACAATAACGAGGTTATGCCTCAATTCAATAGCTGTGTTTTTAACAAGAGAACAATCAGTGTACCGCTTTGGCTGTGCGGTGGTACAGGGTTGAGATTATTTACTTTCTCTTTAAACCAACCCAGAGTTTGCTTAAAACAAACAAGAACCTAACTTTCGTTCTTCAAAAGTTCGTTCAAAAAGAACAAACTGTCAAAGAAAAACCACAATGAAATCGTTCGCAGCTCTTCTACTGGGAGAGACTGACCCCTGCTGGGCTCCTTCTCCTAGGCAGCCACACCTCCTTCGGAAAGAAAGAGCATATTTTTGCAAGATTCTAATACTACCTATGCAAATATGTCTGACCTAGAATTGCAGAGTTGTTTGGAAAGGAATGCATGAGGGCATTTATGCAGGAGAGGTACTGTGAGAAAGACACAAGGACATTTCAGTTATACATTTGGGGATTAGGATTAAGGAAATAATGTGTGAATAAGTAAATTTCAAACAGACACACACAAAGAGAATGACCCAAAAATTCTTAAAGGAAACTGTTCTAAATTTCCCTCATCAGTCTTAAGACTCTTTAATCTCTTAGTGACAATTATGCATATGAAAAATCAAAATAGATGAAAAAGAAAATGAAAGAGAAACAAAAAAGGGAAATAGAGGGAGAAGGAGATGAAGACAGGTTGCTGGCAGTAAATATTAAAAAAGAGGCAGATGCTGGCCCTGAGAGACAAATTCTGAAGTGGACACAGAGAAATCTTGAGTTAGGAAGCAAGAGGGAGGATCACTCACTTTCCCCAAACGAAAACTGCCCGATAGAGAAAAATGAGCCAAGAGTGGTGAAGCTGTTTGTTGACTGACATTTCTCATTTAGCTGGTTGGTCTCTTAAGCTGCCAGTTTTATCTTTGTGACACCTTGTGGCAAGAGGGACTGTGTGCTGTCCTGCAGTCCCTCTACAGGACAGCTCAATGTTCTCCGTTGTGAAGAACACATTTCCAAGGCAACACTAAGTCAAGAGTTTCATTTAAAGGGGCGCTTCTTAAGATGTCACTGACCACTTCATCTTCCTATAGTCAATTTCCTACACTAGGGTAATTAGTTCTGCTGGGAGGGAAGATACAAATACAGCCAAGGCATGTATACTGGGACCAGGTGATTCCACTCAAATCAACTCTGGGGCAGCAAGAGATTAACGGCAACATATTCAGCAGAAATAAAAAATAAACTAGAATTAATCTGAATATGCTTAATGATATAAGAAAATATACCTCCTGTGCTATAATTTTTCTTGTCCTTTGTTTGGGGTAGAAGTCAGAAGGCCATGTTCTCCTCCTAGCTCTGCTGCTTATTAGAAGTCACCTAACCTCTCTGAGACACTGTTTCTTTATCCACAAAACGGGGACAGCAACAACCTACTCCGTCTACCTTGAAGGACTACGAAGAGCAAATGAAATAATGTCTGTGAAAACTCTATAAACTTTTCTGAGCTATACTAAAAAAGAAGTGGAATCAAAAAAATTTTCTCTGGACAAGTGAGGAGTGAACAGCCTTGGAGAAGAGAAAGATGCTGAAAAAGGGCCATCTGCATGCAGAGAAAGCATTCCAGAAGGAACCCAGTCCTGCCGAGCATTGGGTGAAAGCTCTCAGAAGCCATGGTAACGAGGCCTAGACACATTATTAGCAAATGGAAAGATTAGAGACACTCAAGTTCCCTCTCTGGCTAGCAATGTTGATTTAAATAAATGTTCTATCCATTCCTCATTTGAACAAGCTGTTCTCAGGTTGTTTTCAAATTGCCATGGAAGAAAAATTGAATGTACCCTTCCACTCAGTCTAATTGTGAATTAGAAGTGGCTTTATAGGAGCTGCCAGAGATCAACCAAATGAAGCCACTCCAAAGGGTAGGTTCCAACCTTGGTCTTACATGTCTCCGTAACCATCCCATGGTTTTGTGTACATGGGAATCAGGCCACAGAACAGGGATCCCGGACAGAGACACGTTTTTCCCAGGTCCTGGGCACCTCCAGCTCTCAAGCGAACGTTGAATTCCACGGAGACAGAAGGACACCCATAGGGGCAT
Organism: Equus caballus; assembly: GCF_041296265.1. Taxonomy (NCBI): domain Eukaryota; kingdom Metazoa; phylum Chordata; class Mammalia; order Perissodactyla; family Equidae; genus Equus; species Equus caballus. Next base: position 54,917,731 of record NC_091703.1, on the reverse strand, counting down.
GAATCACAGAGTGACATCACCCACTCATATGTTTTTCCAGTTATTTGTAATAACTCTACTCCCACACATGATTGAGCAAGTTCTTTCAAAATTTAGAACTACACAGAATTAATTTTCACCTTAGGAATAAGCTCATAATTGTGCCTAAAAAACAAGAAGTTGGACAAGCAGACTCTGAAAAGTTCCTTCCAGATGATGGTATTGATTTTGTTTTTGTTTGTATAGCTAAGTGAAAGGTGGAGCTAACTGTAAGTTTGTGAACCTCTGCTGAAGAGTTCAAGTGGAAAGCACATCCCCCAGGGTAGGCAAGAAGAAAAGATCAGAGCTTCGATTTATATTTATTTGTTTACCTCATCCTTCTAAAAATTATAATTTTGGGGTTGTATGACGTGCATAATAAAATAGTACTACAATGCATTTAAAGTTTATAGATGTACATGATAAAGAAAGTTGTTCATTAATATCAATGCTTTATCTCAAAAAAGTTTGCAGAACACAGAAATACAATAAAGAATATTTAGAAACTATGTAGTTGTCCCTCGGTATCTGTGTAGAATTGGTTCCAGGACCCCCCCTCGAATACTCAAGTCCTTTATATAAAATGGGATAGTATTTCATATAACCTACACACACCCTCCTGTATACTTTAAATCATCTTTAGATTATTACTAACACCTAATACAATGTAAATGCTGTGTGGACAGTTATTATACTGCATTGTTTAGGGAATAATGTCAAGAAAAAAAAGTCTGTACCTGTTCAGTACAGATGCAACCATCGTAGGCCTTTCTATCCTTGGTTGGTTGAATCCATGGATGTGGAACCGCAGATACAGAGGACCGACTGTACTCTGTTAAATTCTATAACGTAGAAAATCATACGTTGCCTAGTAGGTTGTTTGATTCTAAAACTCAGTTCTGTCCAAGCTTCCATGTATCATAGACTAATACTAAAATTCTAGAATTTTACCCTGAAACCAGTAAGATAGTGAAAATGCATTAATATCAATCAAGACTAAAAGCAGAACTAATGGAGCTTGGTCTAGTGGCGTTACAGACACCAGCATAGAACAAACATGCAACCTACACACGAAGCCGTGAAATGCTAATGTCACACATATGGTGTTACGTTTATATTTCTCAATAAAAGTCATCTCATGACATTGCAGTGCGTCAAGGCTAACCTGAAATTGAGTTTTTCTTTAATCCAAAGTCTGGGACATTCAAGAACCTGATCTTCCAAATGGCACAATCAAGGGTAAGAGAAGCTAACACGTGACCACGTCCTCATCGAAAAAAGGGCAGCTCTCCATGTAGACATAGTCTGACATATCTGAGGAATTACAGACAGAAAACGTGGCAAAACGCTGGCTTCAGTGCAGTACCGAGGAGCCATTGCACCCTGTGACACGCGTAACTTACTGCGATGACACGATTCACTCTCCAGAATGAGAAGCCCTTCGAAGCTGAGTCATCAGCAGAATCAGGTGACCCAGCTTCTGAAACAGTGCCTTCCTGCGGGGCAAAAATTAACTCATCAAGCCCCTTTTATTACCTCTTGTTTTCAATTTTAAATCAACAAAAATTATCCACATGGTCTTCCATTCACCACATTATGGCAGAATCCAACCCCCTAAGTGTGGAGATGTTGACTTCCTCTGGATTCAATGAATACAGCTGGGATGACCCAGCCCTGGGCATGACTCACTCAGTAAAGCGCTAGTGAGGACAGCCATAAATTCAACTCCTCAGCTACTTACAAAGACCAAAGCAGACAGAGCACGAATTCCAAAGGTAAACTGCAAAAGGTTTTCAAAATTGTGCGTCAATTAATAGACAAGTATTTAATGCAAGGACTTTTAAACAGGAAATTATTGCTACTTATCAACTTAGTTAATTGTCTAACACTCTATTATTTTCCCAGGTTTGTGGTTAAGAGTGAAACAGAGGCTTTATTGGCCTTAGTAAGTCCTCAGCTTACTTTCCTCCCTAAATTCTGTTCCTTAACGTGATAAACCGTGTCTACTCAAAATACTCCCACCATAAAAGTAACAACTCAATCAATCCATTCATCACAAATCTAACGCCACATGGACATTGAGGAAAGCCAGGTGTCGAGTGCTAGAGCACTCCTTCAAATTAAAGGCTCTTCATGTCATGTAGTCATGGCCAATCTGCTTTAAACTACTGCCACATGCAGAATAATATTTTTTTAAAGACTCTTAAAGTAACAGGTGCCTTTGCGGATCATATAGGCATTACTTTCCTCTGGTCCTGGAAGTAGAAAATACTCAAAGCTGAGTAGACTTCACATTCTCAAGACACCACAAATACCTGGGGGCCAGACACTTCCTGGGGCTTATTAAGAGAGACCCACCTGGCTCCCTTACCTCCAGCCCAAATCCGGCACCACACAGACCCCACGGCTGCCCTTCCCACCCCCCACACACACTTCAAGAAAGTCATGCCCAAGAGCACAGGCCCCCAATCCAGACTATCAAGTTCCAAATCCTAGCTTTCCCACTTGGTACCTACGTGACCATCACAAGCTTGTTGTTACCCTCTTAGTGTCTCAGTTTCCTCATCTATTAAAAAGTATCTTATTGTATTGGTGTGAGGATTAAGTGAGTTAATAACTATAAGGGATGCTCAGTACTCAACAATGATGACTAGGAGGCTGGAGAATGGGAAAGGATGGAATTCTCCAGGATATGAGGCTGTGGGATGAGGAGCATGCCAGAGTTTTCCCTCCCCTCCGTCTGGAGGGTGGTTTCTGCCCCTCCAGCATGAAGTCACGTGAGGGTGCCCTCAAGGGAATCCTTGGTGGAAACTGTGGGTGCCTGCAGTTGAATATCTGCTTAGCTACCCTGCAACTCCCTAGGCAGGAAGAAGGAAATGGACAGATATGGCAGATGGGAAAGAGATGAGTGGCATACATGTGGTTTGGCTACAGGTGGATGCTGGATTTCCTGTGGGCCAAGTGCATACCATGGAAGGTAGCTGAGCTTGAGCATTCTCGCTGGTTCTCTACCCAAGACAGCTGCCAACTGGGCAAGGGGACTGTGAGGTGAGCCCCTGGGGATGTGAGCCAAAGGGTGTTAGTAGAGCAAGGGGTGGAGCCAGGTCTCTGATGGGGAATTAGGCAGTGAGGAGGCCAGGGGCCCTCAGAGACGTTTCCAGAAGCACCCAAAGAGAGAGCTAGTCTGTGTCACTGTCACACTGAGAGCAGCAGCAACAATGACCAGAGGGAGAATGTAGGAGCACTAGTTAAGAAAGGCATGTGCCCCTGTTGAGCACCCTCCTCGAAGCCTCAACACATCAGAGGACTTGGGGGAGGGAGGTGGCATCGGGAGGTGGTCAGACACTTACACACACACACACCCGCCGGGCTCCAAGACCTCTGGACACCAGCCTGGCCACGGGGCATAGGAGGGGGAAACTTTAGATGGGATATGAAATTAGAATTTAAATTATACTGAACTGAGGCTTTTAAACTCCCTAAAAATGTCTGCAAAATTAGTCCACCTGTTCAGAGAGTCATTAGAAGGCAGCCTGTGAAGTTGAGAGAGTGTGTTTGGAGTCAGTGCTGAGAGAAAAAGAAAGATGTTTTGAGTCTGAATGACAATGAGTTAAGACTGATGCATAAACTGGTTAGAAGAGAGTCATTGTGCTCACGGAGGTTACTAACTCCTAAACCCAGCCTTCCTATGATACCACATGGTGCATGTCTTACAAACAACACTGAGAATGGCGGACAGTGTAATTCCCAGGAATTATCCTTCCTGGATGATACCTATTGGGGTCTCTGCCTACCTCATAATCCCTATTCTCTGAAATCCAATCCCCACCCCTCAATGACAGGAGTGGGTTTCCTGTTTATCCCTGGATCACTCTATGACCCAGCCCTTGATTCCACCACACCTGATTGGACCAGCAAGGACCACCTGACCAATGAGGACTACACGACCAGTGGGAATCATTCAACCAGCAAGGATCACCTGACAGTGGGGATTGCCTGACCAGTGGGGATCACCTGACAGTTATGATCACTTGACAGTGGGGATCACCTGACCAGTGGGGATCACCTGAAAGTGAGGATCACTTGACAGGGGGGATCACCTGGCCCATGAGGACTACACGACCAGTGGGGATCATTTAACCAGTGAGGATCACCTGACAGAGGGGATCACCTGACTAGTTGGGGTCACCTGACAGAGGGGATCACCTGACTAGTTGGGATCACCTGACAGTGGGGATCATCTGACAGTGGGGATCACCTGACCAGTGGGGATCACCTGTTCCCCAAAACCCAGAAGTCCATCATATTAAAACAACAACAACAAAACCTTCTTCTACAGAGACAGTTCTATGAAATCAGGGCAAAAGTGCAACTGTATTTCTCTAATAAAGTCAGGATTGTTCCTCTTTTGTTTTGTTTTAACTCAATTCTACATATTTATTTGGCATGGGGCAATACCACCAATCTCTTTATATCATTTATATCCATTCTTTTGTTGGTTGTGTTCTCTTTGTTTTTACCTTCTAAAATTTTTAACCTCTTTGATTTTTGAACAGCAAAATATATAACAGAGCAAAGACTGCACAGCACTTGGTCTGCTCTTTTAACTCACTTATGATTCTGACATGTCGGACCAAACCTGGTTTAAAATGAAAAAACACAAAGAACTCCAAGCAAACAAGTCTAAACCTTTTTTCACTTTAATCTTTAATTTCAGTACTTTAAGTGGACTGACATTTAACTACAGTGCATATTTTAATATCTTTGTGTAGTAAAATGTTTTAGTTGCTTTGGTGTTATTTTCATCTTTATAAAGATAAAAATCATGAAATAGACCAGCGTTCTTCAAAGTCTGCTGCACATACCCCAAGGATATGCACAAAAAATCCACTAAAGGGGCAGGCCCCGTAGCTGAGTGGTTAAGTCCACGCGCTCTGCTGCAGGCAGCCCAGTGTTTCGTTGGTTCGAATCCTGGGCACGGACATGGCACTGCTCATCAAACCATGCTGAGGCAGCGTCCCACATGCCACAACTAGAAGGACCCACAATGAAGAATATACAACTATGTACTGGGGGGCTTTGGGGAGAAAAAAAGAAAAAAAATAAAATCTTTAAAAAACATCCTTTAAAAAAAAATCCACTAAAGTGCAGGAAAGACATTAATTAGAATTTCAGTTTAATTTTCATCATAGCCTTTTATATTTCAATTTTTCTACATATATGTCTTATAATTGACATAATGCATTAGTGCAGTATTAGGTATATAATTTATAAATAAATAAACACACGTATATTGAGTTTGCACGCTCAAAAATGATGATAGGAGTATCCTTTTGAAAGATTTAGCCCACGGAGACAGGCAAGAAATTGCCCCTTTTCCTTGCCCGCCTGTTTTTCAATCCTAGAGCACAGTGCCATCTAGTGGTGTCTGAGAAAATGCATTCAGGATATTTGAGTAATTTTTGAAAGAAAAATGTTCTTGTCATTCAGTTCATAAGACAAATAAATAATAACATTCTAAATAAGTTACACACGGTTTTAACTCTATCATGGGAAACTATGATAGCGTATTTCTGTAGTTTCCTGCAGCTTCTTCTAGACTCTTTTCCTCAGTCCCCCTTAAAGGTAGATGCGCATAAAGCCACCAGCCTTTCTTCCCCGCCTGGTGCACACTTCTCTCTCCCGGCCTGCCTTCCCTGCCCCTGGACGCTTCTCCTGAGCGCACCGGCGAGATGGCTGCAGCCTCCTCTGCACTTCGCACCTACCTCCCTTCGAGCGCTAGCCCCGCTGACTTCTAATGATCTGCTTCCACGTCCATCTCCCTAGTGTATTAACTTCTAAAGAAGCACTGTCCGGTGGAAAGATAATATGAGCCACATGTATCATTTTAAATTTTCTAGTAACCACACTTTAAAAAGTAAAAATAAACAGGTAAAATGTATCTTAATAATATATTATATTTAATCCAATATGCCCAACATATTATCACTTCAACGTGCAATCAATGTAAAAAATTACTAATGAAATATTTGCCATTCTTTAGTTTTCATGTTAAGTCTTCAAAGTCCGGGATGCGTTTTACATTTACAGCTCATCTCCCTTTGGACTAGCCACATTTCCAATACACCACAGCCACATGTGTCCAGTGGACCATAGTGAACAGCGCATTTCTACATGCAGGTCTGGCATCTCCTGGCACTTAGTAAATATTCAATGAATGCTTCAGAAATAAGTAACTTTAAGCTAACAATGCCACTGGATGTTCACTGGGAAAATCTGCCCTCTGTATGTCACTCATTCGACCTCCGTAAATAAATGTCACGAAGAATCTACAAACAAGTCTCTCCTGTAGGAGAAAAGAAGAAGAGTCTGGAAAATCATGTCAACTGCCAATTTTTGTTCTAAAGACTCCTTTTAGAGGTAAGTTTTATACAAATGTATTTCAACCTATTTAAATAATTGTCTTGAAATTAGCAATTGTTAGATTCCTAATTATGTGCCCAGATATCTCCTATAATATTCAACACATTTTTAATCACTTCTTAACTGTCTTCTCACCCTGCTAGCACAGACCACTCTCTAAAGACAAAGACCACTCTCTCTCGGTCATTGTCATATCCTCAGGGCCTATCTTGACGGCTGGCACAGCCAAGCATTCTAAGAGTAGATTTGTTGATCTGGAAAATTTGAAAGTTTGGATCAATGTACCATTTTTCTCTGGACTTGTGAGTTTCACCTATTTTCATTCATTTAAAAACATGGAGTTCTTAAATCTATGTGCTAAGTGTTTGAAGCAGGGAAGTTTACAAAATATGGCTCAACAAAATTCAAAGTTTAATCCCAGCTCTGGACTCTCCTTCCCAGACTAGCCCAATGCGGAGCATTCATGATGACAATGGACGCCTTGTGCATGCATTTAGCATTGCCATCTACCACACTCTCTCTTGAACACTCTTGTGAGCTTCTTAACAACCCAGGGAAGCAGGTCATCTGGGTGTTGCTTCCCCTTCTTTAGGCTCCAAAAAGTTTAATAACCCACTGAGGGTCAAAATATTAATAAGTAACTGAACCAGTAGTAGAAGCCAAATATTTTGACTCTTAGAACATGTTCCTCTTATTATGGCTCCACCGCTGACCTTTGAGAAAACATTTTCCAAGTCATCTAATCTTTAGTTTATTATTGTCTTGTATTTAAAATGAACTGCTTCTTGTTTTTCTTTAACTTTTTTTTTGGCTGGGAAAGATTCTCCCTGAGCTAACATCTTTTGCCAATCTTCCTCTCTCTCCCCCTTTTTTCCCTGCCCAAAGCCCCAGTACATAGTTGTATACTCTAGTTGTAAGTCCTTCTGGTTCTTCTATGTCAGCCGCCACCACAGCATGGCTACTGACAGATGAGTGGTGTGGTTCCACACCCAGGTACCGAACCCAGGCCACCAAAGTGGAGCATGCCAAACTTTAACCACTAGTCTATCAGGGCTGGCTTTTTAATTTGGATCTTATATGGTTAGTACATGGGGACAAAAGTAAGGCAACTCCTCCAGAACTCTGAGTATTAAACCATTGATGCCAATACAGAACAAATAAGATTGACAATCTGCAAAAGTCATCTAGACACAGTGATCAGGGCCATCATGTGCTGATGGGCAGGCTGGGCACTGTACAACCTTGCAAGTGTCAGTTGGGTGTACAACTTGCAAACCACACCTGGCAGCCTTGGAGGTGATTACCTACCAGGTCAAGACAGGGAAAACAACCATGGAAAGCAAATCTAGGTCTGATAGAGTGTAAACAAAGGCTGAGTGTTATCAAAAGTTCCAAGATGTCTGAAAGAAGAATGTGTGGCTGAAGGAGGTGGGCCTCGGTGGATCTGGCCTTCACAGCTAGAGGGTGAATGCCTCCAGGGCAGGAACCAGGCCCAGGTTGTTTTTACACCCAACGCTGTGCCCTAATAGGTCTAATTCATTGCCAAAAATAAATAGTAATTTATTTCCTTAAAAGTCTGTGTATGTCTCCAAGGGCTTTGCAAGAGGCAAATTTTACACGGGTTCATAATAATCGTGAAATAAGTACGAGGAGTTCGTTTTACTTAATAAAGTGCTTGAAAAATACCAGAAAATGCTATTAGACACTCAGTTGGCTTATCATTTGAGACCCATGTGCACTTTTTAAAAGTGAATGGCTCTTAAGAAAGACAGTTATACTCATTTTGCATAGCCTTAAAAATAATATAAAGTAATCTCCAAAAGCTTCTGAAGACGTTTATTCAATGAAGAGAAAAAATCAAGAGCTCCAAGTCGTGACTCAGCTGTAAGTGAGCGTGTGATATAAGTCAGCGGGTTAAAGACATCTCCTGTCACACCTCTGCTTCTTGGCCTCTTCCTGGTACGCCAGGCATTTTTGTTGAATTTTCCTTGAACAGTCCGAGAACACAGAAAAATTTCATCAAACTTTCCTCCCACAACTCACACCTGACTTCAAAAGAAAAAACAACAGTGGAAGAGTAATTGCATTTTCAACGCTAGTCATTCAGCTGCGACTTCTAGCATCAAGGCTGGTTAGTTCTCATTTGCTGACACGCGGGCCTTACCCAGGTTCACTTTCCACCCACCACAGAGAACGGGGAGAGACGTGCAGGCTCACTGAGCCCTCTTCGCTTTTCAGACTTTGACATGGCACAATTTGTGAGATGCTCAGACTCCACTGAGCCTGAGCAGTGGGGCCAGGACATTGGCTCACCTCCTGATGTGGACCTTTCCTTTGGTTGTGACTTAGTCAAATCTGATTTTGAAACTATCTTTTCAATTAATGAAAATTAGTTATATCATCTCAGGAAGAAAAAAGCCTCCATAATCCATTCATCTCATACATTCAGCGTTTATTTAAGCACACAGCTGTCTGCTAAGCCTTGTGGAGCATGCATAGAAGATATGGACTCTGCCTTTAAGGGGCACACAATTTAATTAGGAAGGCAACTCCTGTAAAAATGTGCACACACAGAGAGAGCAGTTGAAGTCAGTGCACACTGAGAGGCAGTAATGGTGGATAAGAGTTCAGATTCTGGGCCAGACAGTTTGGATTCAAATCCTGGGTCTACCATCCTGTGACTTTGGGTAAATTACTTAACCCGTCTGTGCCTCTGTTTTCTCTGTAAAATGGAGGTGGTCACTTTACTTACTTCGTCTGATTGTGTGATGAAAAAATGAATTAAGAACGGCTTAGAATACTGCTGAGCACAGAGTAGGGCTCAGCTCAATAGAGAGTAGCTGTTATATAATTAGGAGCCGAATATATGGAACAGCAAGTGCTTGCAAAGTTCAAATAAGGGAGAGAGCCAGCCCTGATTGCCTAGTGGTTAAAGTTCAGCATGCTCCACTTTGGTGGCCCAGGCCAGTTCTCTGGTGCAGAACCGCACCACTTGTCTGTCAGTAGCCATGCTGTGGCAGCAGCTCACACAGAAGAACTAGAAGGACTTACAACTAGACAACTATGTACTAGGGCTTTGGGGAAGGAAAAAAAAAGAGGAAGATTGGCAAGAGAGGTTAGCTCAGGACGAATCTTTCCCAGAAAATATTTAAGAAAAAAAAAGACTTTAAAAATTAAAATTTCAAACAAGGGAGAAATTGCTGTGGGTTGGTTGATCAGAAAACGTTATCCACAGGAAACATTGGCATCTGAAGCAAGACTTGAAGAAGAAGATAAGAGCCAGAGGAAGAGGAGAATTCAAAGAACCAGACATAAGACAACCTAGCGAGAACAATATTTTTTTCATTGGAAAATACGGGGAGATGAGGTTGAAGGATGGACAGCCCATTGTGGAAGGGCCTAGCACCTGAACAAGGATCGTAGATTTTACCCTTTGGATGACAGGAAGCCCCTGAGGCTTCCTGAACAAGAGACTGACAGAATAAGAGGAGAGTCTTTGAGAAGGTTAATTCTGCACCACTCGGAAATGAGGCTTGCGGGTGAAGAGAGACTCAAGGCAGGGAAGCCATTCATGGAACAACTGCAATGATCTGGGTGCAAGGGGAAGAGAAATGAACAAGGCTGAGAGTCAACAGAGAAGCTTTCCTGAAAGAACCATCAACTGGCCTCAGTGACAGGTTAGAGATGAGAGAAGGAGTTGGTTGATGGTATAAGTGACAAAAAGAATGATGGTGCTAGTGACACAAATAGGTAAATCAGGAGGGCTGATCCTTTTTTGGACCGAGGAAGAGGAGAACAGAATTCCCTTCCAGATATAAAGACTTTGAGGTAACAGGACAACATCCAAAAAGAAATCTTGTAAGGGCAGATGGAGATATGAAATTGTTATAGAAAAGAGATCTGAGCTGGAAAAATAGGTTGGGGATTCTCAGATCATGGGAGCCAGAAGAAAGGATGGATTCACAGAGCAGGATTAACAGATACTAAAAATTAATGGATACTGAGAAAAAGAGACACAGAAGAAAGAGTACAACTTCTTCAAGGAAGGAGTTTTGTCCTTTTTTTCCCTACCACATGGGCCACAATGGAGAGGTACTCAAAATGCTAACGGATGACAATTGATGCTGAAGCTTTGGTCTAAATCTATAAAGGAATGTGTCAGGGAAAGACTCTGAACTGACAGTCAGGAGAGCAGGGAGTCCCGTAAAGCAGGGGTACCATCTTAACAACAGAGGGTCCCTTCCAGCTCCACAATTCTCCATGACTCTGCTCATCTCTAGGTGTGTTATTGCAGAAAACTTTAGTCATTCTTTTGGCATTATTTTTACTATTTAGTATTCCTTAAAAAAAAGTTTAATTTTTTAAAGTATAGGAAAATGTATTCAAGAAGCTTCTAAGACATCTGTCTATAGGGAAAGCCTTCATTTTAACAATTTTCAAGGAAAATGTAGATATTATAGGTAATTTATATAGATATTTATAAATACAAGTATATTCTATTTATGAGGAATTTACATATTTCAAGGAGAAAAATCAAATGCATACCAATATTTTTCATTTCTATTTTTAATACATAGGATGCCTAAAGCAACAAATTACTCCTTTTTGGAAAAAAATGCCTAAATTCTTTCCATAAATTCTAAAAATACTCAGACATTTCATTTCTTTAGTCAGCCAGTCAGGGAATACTAAATGTGTTGGGGAATATATCGGTAAGGAAAAACAGAGTACATCTGTCTCTACACAGAGTAATGGTGGATTTGTTTTCCTTTGGCATCTTCTTCGTTCTCCACTGCTCTGCACAAGTTGGTTATGTATAACTGACTTCTATTGAAGACTCGTGACTGAGGGAGGGATATATTTTTTTAATTTTTTATTCTTTTTTTATTGCAGTAACAATGGTTTATAACACTATATAAATTTCAGGTGTACATCATTATATATTTCGATTTCTGTATAGATTGTAACATGTTCACCACCCAAAGACTACTTACAATCCGTCACCATACACATGTGCCTGATCGCCCCTTTGTACCTCCTCCCTGCCCCTCTTCCCTGCTGGTAACCACCAATCCAGTCTCTGATTCTGTGTGTTTGTTTGTCATTGTTTTTATCTTCTACTTATGAGTGAGATCATATGGTATTTGACTTTCTCCATCTGACTTATTTTGCTTAGCGTAATGCCCTCAAAGTCCATCCATATTGTCACAAAAGGCCAGATTTCATCATTTCTTATGGCTGAATAGTATTCCATTGTGTATATATACCACATCTTCCTTATCCATTCCTCCCTTGATGGGTACCTAGGTTGCTTCCAAGTCTTGGCTATTGTGTATAAAGCTGCAATGAACATAGGAGTGCACATATCTTTACACATTCGTCTTTTCATGTTCTTTGGATAAATACCCAGCAATGGAATAGCTGGGTATTTGTGGAATATGGTAGATCTATTTTTAGTTTTTGGAGGACTCTTCCATGGTGGCTGCACCAGTTTGCACTCCCACGAGCACTGTATGAGGATTCTGAGGGAGGGATATTACAACATAGAAAACTCACAACAGAATATCACACATCGTCATTCTTAGTTCTTCGGTTATCACTATCTCTTGGGAATTTTCACCAATCTCTTCCCCCTCAGCCCTTACCTTCTGCCATGCAGCTGAGCTCCTCTCCTCTCTGCAAAAATTTCCTGTCTGCCTGCCCTTCTCAGGGAGAGTGAACTGTTTTTTCTACCTACCAGTGTAAAATTAAAAAGTCCTCTTTCTTTGCTACACTGAGCCATTTCGTCTCCAGCTCCTTCCTGGGCTTGTCTTAACCTGTCTATGCTCCAACTGTGGTTCTCAAATTTGAGCGTGTTAGCATCACCTGCGGGGCTTGTTGAAACAGAGACGGCAGGGCCCCACCCCCAGAGTTTCGGATTCAGTAGGTCTGAGGTGGGGCCTGAGAATGTGCATTTGTAACTAATTCCCAGGAGACGCTGATGTTGCTGGTGATCAGCCGCACTCTGGAAATCACTGCTCTAAAGTCTTTTAAACAAGTTTTCCTAATAATAGAATCACCCACGAACTCCTGGCTTCATCATTAGCCATGCAAAGGGAGAACTGAACGTTTAAATTGAAGTTCTTCTCTATCTTGGACCTGGGTAGGACAATCTTCCCTAGTAACATTTTCTGAAAAGGGAAGCCATCCTTAAAACATTGTTCTATCCTCTGTGCAGAGCATTCCTGTATTGAGGATTCTGACTCCATCTTTTGCTGTTTGACTGCTGGCAGCTCTCAAACCTCACCACTCCCTCTTCCCCCTTGCCAGCGCCTGAGCAAGATGATAAGAAAACAGGATAGGAGAGAGATTCAAATCATGCAATCCTCTTTGCACATGAACCCTCACCCCAGCCCAGCCTCTAACCACAATAAAAACCCAGCCAGGCTCCTTTCCTTGTTCTGTCAAAGCATTTTGGACCTGCTTGAGAGGCTGCCCTGCTCCCCGCAGAAATCTCCAATATGTGAGGAATAAACCATCTCATACCCCTTTGGTGTGTATGGCGTCATTAGTCTTGACATCTGAACCAGACTTTGAGTGGGGGCCGCTCCTGCTTTTGCAGGGTGACCATAACAATTCTCCCAGGGCTTGAAGGTTTCTTCCTTTCCTTTTACATTTAGAGAACCTATGAAAAATCATCCTAGGCAACCGTATAGGTAGAATTAAGTAAAAGTTGACGTATGGAATTTGAGATGCCCCACTCCAGGCTACTGGAAACTGGGTACAGATATTCCAGAAAGAAAATTAGAAGTAAGTACTCTAGAAATTCACACCAGCCCAAGAGAAAAGCTCTAAAGATGCTGACATGACCAGATTGCCTTACAAGACAGACCATGGCAACCAGCCTCCTTAGTAGGCTTCCAACCAGGCTTTTAATGCCCTACTAATAAATGAGCAGTCAGATAATGATCATCAGACATTTGAGGGAAGTATCTCCTAGGAAAGACAGAGACCACAGCAAATAATAAGAAAAAAGTAATTTATAGGAGACAGATATAATGCAGGAAGAAAAAAAACTCTTCGACAGCTATTATTAACATCCTCAAAAAGAGAAAAGAACATATTGTATCCATGAAGTAAGAACGGGACACTATTTTTTAAAAAGTATATGGGGCCTGCGCCAGTGGCGTAGTGGTTAAGTTCACGCACTCTGCTTCGGCAGCCCGTGGTTCAGCAGTTCAGATCCCAGGCGCAGACCTATATACTGTTCGTCAAGCCATGCTGTGGAGACATGCACACAGAAGCACTAGAAGGACTTACAACTATGATATACAACTATGTGCTGGGGCTTTGGGGACTGAAAAAACCAAGAGGAAGATTGGCAACAGATGTTAGCTCAGGGCCAATCTTCCTCACCAAAAAGCAAACCTTGAAAAAGATAATAAATAAATTTTTTAAAAGTATATGCAGAGAACAAAAAGGAGCTCTGAGAAACCAAAAATATATAGCAGAAATGAAAAACTTAGAAGGAAAAAGAAATCTTCCAGAAACTAAAATAAAAAGATGAAAATAGAAATGAAAAAAAAAGAAAATTAGAAAAGTCCAGTAGGTCAAAGATCCAAATAACAGAAAATCCAGAAAGAGAGAAGAGAGAAAAAAAAGAGAGCAAATAATCAAGATAATAATAATAATTTTAAAAATCCCCATAGTTGAAGGAAACTAGTTTTCACATTGAAAGGTGCACAAGGTCCTAATATGATAGATGAATATAAACCTACATGAAGCCATATCCTTGTGAAATTTCAGAACATGAAAGTAGAGAAGATCCTAAAACCTTCAATATTTTTTTTCAAACAAAACATCAAAAATCTGAATGGCATTATATCACCCAACAGAAACTCTGGAAACTAGAAGTCAAAATTATTAAGGAAAAAGATTTCCAACCTAGAATTACATATCCAAACTATTGATTAAAAGTTAGAGTAAAATAGGGGCTGGCCCAGTGGCATAGCAGTTAAGTTCGCACATTCTGCTTTGGTGGCCCAGGGTTGGCCAATTCAGATCCCAGGCGCAGACCTACACACCGCTCATCAAGCCATGCTGTAGCAGGCATCCCACATATAAAATAGAGGACGATGGGCACAGATGTTAGCTCAAGGCCAATCTTCCTCAGCAAAAAGAGGAGGATTGGCAGTGGATGTTAGCATGTTAGCTCAGGGCTAACCTTCCTCAAAAAAAAAAAAAAAAAAAGAGTGAAATAAAAAATATTTTCTGGTAATGTAAGTCTGAAAAAACCTTTTCTGAAATACACTTTTCTCAGAAAACTAGCAAAGGATATGTTCCACCAAAACAAGGAAGTAAACCAAGGAAAAGGAAGACAAGGAATCCAAAAACCAAGTAATCCAACATAAGAGTGAAAAAATCACTAGGAAGATGGTACAGGGAGCTCCCAAGATTATTCTGCAGCTGATCTTGAGAGCAAGTAGGAGAGTTTAGAACCAGCTGGAAAGCACGAAGATGGATTTCTTCAAGAAGGTGACTAGATAGAACTTCATGTGACTGATTAAATTTAAAGAGCAGAGAGTTTGGGATTGAATTGGTGACAAGCACATAAAATAACAAAGCAAACAATTATTAACTGTGAGGAAAATAAAGCATTTTACAAGAGAGAAAAAGTAACCATAGAATGCCGCTTGCCTTATCTATAAAATAGCATTTTTATAGTCCAAATAAACACTGAATATTGATCTAACCAAAATTCTGCTCTAGCTGTGTTAGGGGGGCAGGAGGGAGGAGGCAGGAAGTAAACATGTCTGGTGGGTCAAAAGAGAAATTATCAAGCAAGGGTATCAGTTAATACATTATGATTAAAACTGCAAAAGCTTAGTAATAATAAAGTTGTAGCAAAAGAAGTAGCAACATAAGTCTACCATATAGAGACATGGAAATAAATATCAAAAGAAATTGCCCCATTGGTTGGAAGCGGTCGTTGCTGAGGAGTGGAAAATTTGAGAGGCTGGATAGAGGTTCCCAGCGGACTGCTGTTTTTTATTGCAAGCCCTGTAGAATTGTCTGACTTCATAAATGATGTGCATGTGTAGCTTTAAATAGTTGAAATGTAAACAATTCATAATTTTTAAAAATAACTTACCTAATAAAAAATTACTAAATTAATTTTCTTTTTTTTTTTTAAAGATTTTTACTTTTCCTTTTTCTCCCAAAGCCCCCCAGTACATAGTTGTGTATTTTTAGTTGTGAGTGCCTCTGGTTGTGCTATGTGGGACGCCACCTCAACATGGCCTGATGAGCGGGGCCATGTCCGAGTCCAGGACCCGAACAGGTGAAACACTGGGCCGCCGAAGTGGAGCCCTCGAACTTAACCACTCAGCCACAGGGCCGGCCCCCTGATTTTCTTTTTTAATACCCATACTCCTCCCACAAAGAATTTGAGGTGACATAAAAAAAAATTATATATATATATAAAACTAAAAAATAAATAGAAACATAGAAAAAAATCAAGAGAAAGGAGAAAAAGGAATACAAGTTTCTTAAAGAATTACCAAATCTATGGTAGCTTTCTTGTCACTTTATTTCCTCAATTGAAAGAAATGAAAACATAACAGCTACCATGATTTTGTGCAGGGTTTTTGTTTAATTTTGTTTTGTTTTGCAGGAAGGAGATGTCTGTAACTCTTTTCAGATATTAAAAAGGTGTTCTCATACTTTGAAAAGCTGAGAACCACTGAGCTAGAAAATTGTTTCTGACTCACAATTTCGAGCTGATCTACTTTTGAAAAGTGAATTTATGTCATTAATGTTCGCATATCAGCTCTGCTTCTCCCCAAGGACGACCACAGAAAGCAGAGGCAGTTATTTTCCCGTAAGCCTGGGGGCGTTTTGAAAATGTATCTACATAAGTGGAATGTCTGTGCTAATGCTACTGATCCCGGATGAATTTCTGCAAATGGGAATATCTGTGAATCTATTCCTCTGGGAAACAGCCATTTTTCACCCCTGCTGTGCTTTCTGCTTGTCTACATTACAGATGTAAAACCTAGGAAACTGGCAAGGGTTTCTGTTTTTTAAAAAATATATTCAAATTACTATTAGGTATACATTTGCTCTTAATAAATAGTGTGCCATGTTTTGTATTTTCTAGCATTTGCATTTATTAAACGAGAAGCTTAATGAACTTTGTAAACAACCAAGTCGTGAATTTGGGTAAGAAAGTTCTCAGGTTTTTTGGTTGTAAGTTATTTTCCTTTTTAACATGTATTTTTTTTTTTTTTTACAAATAGCTATAATTTACCTAGAATGAAATTCACCAAAACATTAAGGAAATTATTTTCTTTGTGCAGAATGGCATGTTCTAAAATGAGACCAGATGGGAAGGGGACGTCAAGAGTGCGATGCTGTGAATGGCCAAGTGGCTCTGCCAGGTAGGTATTTGAATATGGGGATCTGAGGCTCTGCAGAGAGGGTAGGGCTGGAGATATACATTCGGATGTCAGCATCATAGAGGTTGCGTTGAAAGCCAAGGGGATACATCCAGTCATCGAGAGTGAGAGAACACAGAGAGGAGAGAAAAGTCCAAAAGACTGAGGGCTAAAGAAATGGAAAACTTAGCTGTCAGATGAAAGAGAAGATGCCCACATCAGAGAGGCAGGAGGAAACTAAGAAACCGTGATGCCCAGAAGCCAAAGGAAGGTTCAGGGTATTTCATGAAAAAAGAATGTTGGTTCTTAGATTCACCAGGAAGAAGAGTAGGAATCGTCACCATATTTGGCATATGTACCAAGTACGTTAATAAATAGTGTTGGGGGTTGGTAATCATCAATTTATAATGCTGCTATTCTGCCTGATTGTGATGCCCTCCAACAAGGTCAGGTGCAGACAGAAAGTAAAGAGACAGTTGGGTTCCTTCAGTGTCAGGGTTGGCCAGATGAATGAGATAAAAGAAGGCAGGGTGAGAGGAAGGAAGGTATTTGCAAGAGAATGATTATAATACTGGATTATGGAATCTGCCCGGAAGGGAACAAAGTCAACACATTGGGGGCCTGTCTGGCATTCAGAATAGCCCAACAATAAACATCTTTTGCACATAAATCCTTCTCCACGTTTTTATAATTTTTCCTTAGGATAGATTGCTAAAAGTAGAATTATGAGGTCAAATGGTACGAATTTTTCAAGTTATCGATGCATCTTGCCAAATTGCTTTCCAAAAAGCTTATGTCATCTTAAACTGATCAACAAAGTATCACACTGCCAATCTGCAAAAGCTCTAGGCAGCTGCATTATAATCTACAAGGAGAAGGTTTGATTGATATTGAAACTTCATTGTCTCTAAAACTGAGCAAATAGCTCCCACACTTCCTCGATCTCCTACCCATGCATCCCTCTCTTTCTTGATTTCTTTAGTTTTCATTCAGTAGAAATTAACCTTTTTCACAGGCAGTAATTACATTCCAATTCAAAATCCTTCAAGTAACTGTAAATACTTCATTCAAAGGAAAATCTGAACCAAAATTTTTTTAAAAATTGTAACACAAAAAAATTTAGTTTAGTTTCATTCCAGCAACAAAAACGCTGTCCCTTTTCTGTTCCCTCTTCTTGTCCCTCCGTCTCCTTCTCCCTCTCTCTCTCTTTCTCTCATCTCTGGTCACTAAGAATTTCATAAAGAAGTAACAAAAGATTATTCTCTCTTTTCTTCTCTCCCTTGTAGTTAAGTCAGCATTTTTCTAAGAGACCTAAAGCCTTTTGCAGAGGTCCTTATGTCCAGAGTTTATTCCTGAGAGGAGAAAACAAACACTATGGAAGTGAGGCCACCATGTAAGTCAGCCCACGCATGGATTTCTGAAAGGTTTATATAAAACGTACTAATACAGTGATGTTCTCTATATTTATATGGTGCTCCTTTAAATGATTGCCAGTTCTAGGGCTTGAATAACTTGAGAGAAAGATCCTTGTTTCCTGCAGTTTCTTTAATGATCTATGAAACTTGAGGATAAGAGGACTTAGACACCATATAGATATAAATCCCTTAAAGATTTAGAGACTAAAGTCCTGAGCAGCTAAGCCACCTACCTCAGGACACACAGCCAGTCAGTAATAGATCTCAGACAAAGATGTACCCACCGTCTCCTGAGCCAGTTCCACCCTTACGATCTCCAGATTAGACAGATGCACGCCAAGTGATAGACAAGTAAAGATGTGTATCTGTGTATAAGTGGAGGCAAAACTCCAATAACCTCAACATAAAATTCTCTATATGACACCATCCAATTAAGAAAATTTCATTTTTGAAGACCAAAAATAACTAGCAGTTTCTAAATATGTGGGTCCGTAGAAATCAATCGTAGTGGGTAAATTATATATTTAAACTCACACACCACAGCACACGCATACACTAACACCCCATGAGGCCATCTGCCACACCCAAGGATGCTTCTAAGTGGCAAGATGGCAACATATTTCCAAACAGATTGCTTCACCTTTAAGGACTGCTACATTTGCTTGTCACTCACGGGATGGAAGTGACCTCGAGTGTCTCCAGAGCTGCGGCTGGAACCTAATGCGACCCTGCTGAAAGTAGAAATCAGAGAAATCGTTCTCCTTCTGTCAGTCACAACCAAAATCCTCTGTTTGCATGTAACTTCTTCAGTTTCTCATGAACAACTTTCCAGGGATTTCTTTGGTCACTGCAGGTGACTCCAAGCGCCAAGAGATCACCAAGAGAGCTTTGGATTTTAAGAGGAAAAATAAATGACAAAGAACCCCTAAAATGAGGCTAAAGCAGAGCGATAACATTCATCTAAAATGTATCGCTCACCCTTTTGGAGAATATCTTTAACAGATTATTTTCATTCCTGCCCTTTCTTCAGCCATTCTGAAGTTGCCAGCACTGCAACCCTCCCAAATGGTCCCCTTGCCATAGCTTCACCCTGTCCTGAGTGGAGATGCAGGTGAAGCTATTTCCATAACACATTCGAGTTCAAAGGTTTACCTGGATTTTTTAAAAGTTTAGAATACAGAAGCAAAGAAACAAAAAAAAGGTAAACTTCTTATAAATAGAACTTATTGTTCCTTCAAACCATTCAAAGAGACAGTGATTTGGGGGGATTCTGATGACTCTGTCTGTAAAATTTTTAAACCTAGAGTTACCAAAATAAGAGGCAATCTACAAAAACAATCAGTAAACAGTTTTAAAAGCCAGGCAATGGTGAGAATAATGAATAATTATAGCAAAAAATTTCTTTGGGATACATAGAAAAAATTTTAAATCACTATAAAGAAAGCAGTTTTATTTGCAAAAGCAATGTCCTGTAAGAAACAATACTACATCAACTGGCTGTATAAGATCAAAGAAGAAGAAGATACTCTCCTGAGCAAATCCTCCAGGGTACGCTCCAGTATTCGATCAAGCACTGGAAATGCAAACCAAACTTAAAATATAAATACAAAATTGTTTAAAGGCACAAAGAGGAGCACACCACGCACAAATAGTATATTATCAAGGGATATTCTTAACTCCTCTGCATACAAATATTTTCGCCATTATTTCACTGGCATTCACGGGACTTGTTCGATTAATTCCAGCGGTTAAATGATATCCTTTCCCCCCTCCACTCCCTTCCTGATACTGAGAATAGAAAAGTCCCTTAACAAGTCTATCTGCAGGAAAGCGCGTCTGGATGGTACCATGGCAACACGCTGTCAAACACAAAGGGAACCCGGCCTGAGAGTATGAGGGGAAGCAGTGCAACCCACCAGCCAGGGGGAAAAGAACTCGAAGTGATAGCTGGGCAATATTATCACCTTCATAGCTCACTTTTTTGGACCAGAACTAGAAGCACATTTCTTTAGTTAGTATTTAATTTTATAGCTGCAAAGAGAAAAGTTTAAAACTACTTATTTTTAAACCTAGTATATTTTATTTTAAAGGAAACCCTCTCTTAGACTCTCACGTAGCAGCTCTAGCTCCCCATCTTGCTCTAGACTGACTCGTCCTGCCATTTTTCATTAGCTGAGCTGAGCTTGTCCAAAAAAACATGAAAATTTTCCTTTTCCTGTAATGAGCCCCACTGGGAGCTTGGCAAGTTAGCCCTTAGATTTCAGCAGCCTCTTCTCTCCTGAGAGGAAAGACGGGACCAGGTGATTGACCTCCTCACTAATATGGGCCTACAGGGAGTGTGCTGATGCCAGCCCCAGCTGAGGACAGGGCCGGGAAGAGTTTAGAAGGCTTACAAAGAAGCGCCTATTTAATAGAAGTGGAGATGTGCGATGTCTCTTACTCTGAGAAGGGGCAAAAAGGAAAAGAGTTCATTGATCACACACAAAAAGGTTCATTTTGCCATTTTTCAGAAGCCGTCTTTTAGAAAATTTCCTTCATGGCTATTTAATCCCTTGATAATAGTTATAAAATACCTGAAATTATATTGTGCAATAGAGGAATTAAAAATGTCTTCCCCGACCTTAGAAGGGTTAATGGCATTTCTTCACTCAACCTGAAGTCATTGAGCATTGACTGTGTGCTGAGCCCTGCCCAGAATTGGTGATACAGTGGTGACAAGGACATTGGGAAATTTGTGTGGGTCAGTATCCTCCAACAACCCCACATTGGGGCATTCTTACCAGCTGACACCCCTCTTTGTATATGAAACATTGAAGTTGGGTCTCCAATGGTAAACTCTAGGGCAGAGTCCGACCCACAGATTCATTACATTAAATTAGTACAAAGGAAGCCTGGCTTTCAGCAACAGCACTCTGCCACTCTGTGGCAGAACAAGAGCCACCCCAAACAACTGGCGCAGAGTCATCATCACTAAAAGAGATTGCTGATGGAGCTAGAAGCACTTGGCGGTTCACGCTCAAGTGCTCCACATCCTGGTGCGGTCGTGCCACCATCAGTATGCAGCGCTTCTGGTCGCCACCAGGCAGCCCGCTCTGCTTGCCCACATTCCTTTCAGCATCAAATTGAATTCCAGTCTGTAAGACATCCCCCCAGCCCAGTAGTTTTTAAACTGAAGACCCCTGTGAATGTGTTTTTGAAAGATCACAACACTTTAAGAAATTTAAAGTTGAGCTTTTGTCTCAAAAGTAACATTTTTTTTAACATAAGCCAATTCTAGAGAATCTGCATGGCAACCTAAAAATCCGGTATGCTCTGAGCGGTCTCACTCTTGCAGTTACATTTATGATCATGTGGGTGCCCAGGGAAGGCCAAACATCAGAACAAACAAAGGTCTGTCTTGAGTTCAACGAGGGAAACAACGGTAGGATTGAGCTGCCTTCATCTAAACCTCTGACGTCAAAAGAACCCATAGCATTTGTCCAGAGCATATTCCTTAGATCTTGTATTTTTCCTATCATTTTGCAAAAGTTCATTAACAATCAGTTTAATAAGTAAATATTCAGTGGATTAATTTTTCTTTTCCTATTTTTTTTTCAGTTTTACGGAATTGTGGTTTTCGGTGCACTACTAAATTGGCTCGTACAAATAACAGATGTGTGGTTAAAGCACTTATTGTTGAAAAAGAGAAAATAATGGCAGGAATCACGATGGTGACGTGGAGGATTGTCCACCATGCTCTAAACCAAAAGAATCAGGTCAACACATACACATCTCTCCCCCGAGTTAAACCAACTACCTGCCACTGAATGTTAACTCATCAGCACCATCTGCCACCTTAATGTCATTCACGGGCTTTTAGACAGGCAACTTAGTGTAATTAAGCGCACATTCTCTGACTCCAAACTGCCTGGGCTCAAAGTAAAGCTGTGACACTTAATAGCTGAGTGGCCTGTGTGCCTCAGTTTCTCATCTGTAAACCAGATGCAATCAGAGTGAAATCTGCTTCTGTGATCATTAAATGAGCTAATAGATACAAAGCACGGAGACCATACCCACGCAGAGGAAAAGCTTTGCAAGTGGATCATTATCCATTTCACACAGTATTGTTTATCTAACTATATTATAAATTTGGTTTGGTTTTATCGTTATATAACATTTATAAACATAAGGAGTATATAACTTTTTATTTTTTATCTATTAATTAATTTTAAATCAAAATAAATATTTTATATATTAATTGAATTTAAATCAAAATATTGTTTAGGGGCTGGCTCCGTGGTCGAGTGGTTAAGTTCGCGCGCTCCACTGCGGCGGCCCAGGGTTCAGATCCTGGGCACGGACATGGCACCGGTCGTCAGGCCATGTTGAGGCGGCGTCCCATATGCCACAACTAGAAGGACCTGCAACTAAGATATACAACTATGTATCAGGGGTTTGGGAAATAAAGCAGAAAAAAAAAAAAAAGATTGGCAACAGTTGTTAGCCCAGGAGCCAATCCTTAAAAAAAAAAAGGAAGATTGGCAACAGTTGTTAGCCCAGGTGCCAATCTTTAAAAAAATATATATATATTGTTTAGTCATCATGGGTGAACAAGAATTTTTTTTTAAGAGTTGTATGTACCACTCAAATTTAAAAAATCTTTTCCCAGCTATTTCTTATCCCCTACACCTCACATCATGCATAAGGAAGGTAGCATATTCTAGTTTCTGGGGAAACAATGTGATTTCTCTATCAAAGACAACGTTGATGAAAAATAGCTGGGGGTAAAGTTGATAGCTAGGGTTCTTCAGGCAGTTTCATTCCTGGTACCTCCCAAATTAAACCAATTATGGGCCCCTATGACCCCGCTGGGGTTTTGAAATAGGATACACTGAAGGGGCCCTCACAGCTTCTAACAGAAAAGTTCCCGATGGACACGAGCAGTCAGGTTTCTTCTGCTTCCCAGCTCCCTGGGAGGAAAACAGCCATAGCCAACACCCTGAGTTTGTATCTCGGTCATTCGAAAAAACAGGTCTACAGATCTCTGCATGTTTTGGTTCCTTCTCTGATTGGCCATGCTTTGTTACAACCAGGCAACTAGAACCCTGTGAAAGAACATGGCTCCTCCTATTGTAAAATGATTTGACTGAGAGGATGGGAGGCAGTTCCCAGGAAAGGAGAGGCATGGGGAGGAGAAGATCCACCCGCTACACTGGACCTCATACCTATCGAGACCACACTGGAGCAATAGCAGTCAAATATTGAAACAGCATTCTGACAAAATAGGAATACTAAAAACTAATAAAAAAAGTAAAAGACCCAAACTAAAAATATAGCTTTTTAGAACATGGCTGACAGCTTAAGGTGGCAGAAAACCAGATACAAGACAGAGGAAGAAAGAGGGAGGCGCTTCCCTCTTTCCATGTTACGGAAAGACTTGCCTCTTCCCCCAGGAAACGAACAAGCCGCTTGAGGTTTTGCAAGAGTCATTTTAGTAAATGACTAAAGTAAACAGAACAAAGCAGTAAAAATACAAAATATTAAAATGATTAAATATACAGAAGGTAATCCTATCTCAAGCAAGGATGGGCTTCCATGAGACATGATGCTAAATTTGTCTAGATCATGATAAAAGATACTTTAGCTTGAGACGAAATTAGGTAGATACCACTTCCAGGGCTGAAGGAGCTTCAATTCCTCTAAAACTACTTTTTCTATAATTAACAGATGGGCATGAGTGCCTACCATTGCTGGACCACCCAACTGGCATAGTAAGCCCAAGCTTAGAGAACCAGCAAAGAAAACAGGGACAATACAGAAATACATGGGTCAGACTGCAGTAGAGAAGGATTGAGTATTTCATAGAAATATAATCATCACAGGAAAACATCGCAAGTTGGATAGACTTTTCACCCATATTTTTCAGTTTTGTACTGTTTTATTTTGAATTACATATGGCAGATGGGGATGGGAAGCACTATGATCTTTCAGATGTTTAGAGCCTTTCAAGGCCCTATTGCATTCCATAAACCATCTATGTGGGCTCAGTGCTAGGCCCTGGGGATACAAAGATAACCTGCTGGATGAGAAAGTTTTTTTCCTATGTGACCTCACAAAGAGTTCTCTCCTGGAGTTGAAGCTGGTCCATCACTAGCTTTTCAGATCCCCACTAGGATGTAAGTCCACAAGGCACTGGACTTTATCTGCCTTGTTTATAGCTGTATCCCCTGCAACTAGAACAGTACTTGAAACATAGTGGGTGCTTGTTAAGTATTTACTGAATGAATCAATCAATGGCTGCTAATCCTTTGACCATCTTAGGAAGCTCCAAGACCCAGGCACCTAAAAGTTGTGACCCTTCTCTCTTTCTTGTCTGAGTTCTTTGAAAGATAATCACAGGCTAGGTGTGAAAACACTTTTAAACGCTGATGAAACTTGGGCTATTGCTGTTACCTAATTTCTGGCTCTTTCTCGACATTCTCTCCTCCTAAAATCCTGCTCTCCTAGTTTCAGTTCCTTCATCTGTAATGTGAAAATAATGCCTTCTCCCTTCCCCCTTCTCCCTTCCCTGAAGGATTGCTGTAAGGATTAAAATGAGTGACATTCAAAAGTGTTTAGGGCAAAGCTTGACACGTGTAAGCACCAAATGAATAGCTGCACCTTTTATGAGGGTATTTTAGGCTTGCGACTTTAACTCCACTGCCGGTGACTCAGGGAGCTCCTGTTTCCCGTCTGGGTGTTAGTCTTCCGTGTTTCATGGGCTAGCTGTGGGTGCAGACTTCTATATTCAGTGTATTTGCTGACAAAGGAGAAGTAAGATATTCAAAAAGAATTGACAATGACGTAAGGATCTACCCTTGGCTACTTTCCTCCCCCTCCTGGCTACACTTAATTAAGAAAATGTTGAAACATATTGAAAAGTTGAAAGAATTTTACAATGGACACCAAATACCCACGACCCAGATTCTCCAACGGTGAACGTGTTTCTTTGTTTGCCTTATCACAGACCTATCCATCTGGCCTTTCATCAATCCATGTTTTTTTCTGATATACTTGAAAGTAGGTTATAAACATCAGTACACTTCACCTTAAAGGCTTTCACATATATATCATCCACTAGAATTCAGTATTTGTTCACAGTTTTTTGGTAAAATTTACATACAGTGAAATGCACAAATTCTAAGCTTACCATTTGGTCGGTTTTAACAAACACGCCCACCCATGTAAAACTCTTGCTACTTTTTAGAAACTGTTTTCAGACTTACATTGTACAATAAATGAACAAGTTACTAATCATATAACTTGCATCTCAGTTTCTTGGGAAGAAGAGAATTCCTAAAAACAGGAATTATGTTGCTCTGTGTCATTTTACTGGTTGGCCAATATGATTACATATATTTCTTGCAATTCCAAAGAATGGAATACTTACAGGTTTATGTCAAATCCTGAAATGCTGAACTCTTAACCATCATCAACTCACAAACATGCTTCTCCAGCCCAGAGAGAAATCCTTTGGAGAATATTATGAAGCTAATGAAAGGATTCATGGCAAATAAAGAAAAGATCATACAGTTCAAGATATTTTTTATCTAAATGATCAAAAAGCTTTTCCTCTAAAATCTGTGAAGCTCCAGGCTGCTGGATGCCCAACAGCTACTGACCTAATTCATTCACTGGCAAATTCAGAGAAGATTCTTTTCACATTGGTCCATTCCAGGTATAACATTGTGAACCTTAAAAGTGGGTCATAACCAGAGGTCCACGACCCTTAGGAGATGGCTGATGTGCAGGAGGTCCGTGACACACCTAAAACTACATGCAAAATCCATAAGGGACCAATGCATATTTATCTGGGGAAGCTCTAAATGAGTAAACTACCATAAAAATTAAAAGCCTACACCCTAAAGGCAAGTTCAGTGACATACTGCAAGTGGGCTCAATAGGAGTAAACATAAAGAATAAAAGTAAACCACTGAATCTAAGATTCACTCAAGCTTTCAATAAACAGCAAAACATACTGACTTGAATTTTTCTTCTTGCCTTTACTCTACTTATCATTGGTTACAGCTCCGTGACCAGAAAGTGTTACTACTGTTATTAACAATAATTGCATAGCACAAGCACAGGTCTTGCAGGTAAGCAGGACAGCTGTTGTAATTTCCTCTTTATAGAGGAGGAAACTAAAGTTCAAAAGGGTTAAATTGCCAACCTACATAGCTAGTGAAAATTAGAAATTAGACCACTGGTCTTCTAAAACCACATCCCAAAATTTTTCCATACAATCACAACATTACAGTCAGGCAATTGTAGAAACTAAGTTTTTTTTCAAAAAGGAGCATAGGAGGGACCAGACTATGGAGAGTTATCTGGAGCATGTAAGCTCCAGGTCCTGTTAAAGAGAGAGGACACCTTTATAAAGCTTCAGTGACTGCCCCTCTGCTTCCGCTGAGATTCCCCCATTAACTAGCATTCATTCAGAAAACTTCTCAAGACATTTGGCAAGGAGGCCTCCTTGTCACCTTCTCACAGTGTTGTCCTTTTCAAGTGAATCATCACCAGAATCCCATTTCCCTTTTCCCCAGCTTCACACCTTTGCCATTTCCTATGAGGTGACTTAATCCTGGCTAATATACCAAGAGTATTTGTAAAATAATGAGGTTTCTGAAATTATCTCCAAAAATGTGTAATACCTAAGAAGGATGTTTAGGAAATCCAACAGAACAAGGCTGGAGGCAGATCAAAAATGAACGAAGAATTACCCCAGGACTGCACTGTGTTTGGTTTAAACGGTTAGTGTTGGTTCACAAACTGGCTCCCCATACATGGAGGGCGAGGAGAGACTGAAGAAAGAGGCAGACCACTCCAGATTGGCAGGTGGCAGGATTAATAAGCAAGGAACTTACATATGATACTTGTCCTAAGTAGCCCCAAGACAAGATCTCCGCAGCCATCTGCTAGAATCTTAAAAGTTTCTATAGAGACCTTTACTGGGTTCAGTCATGTATCCTATCCAAATGTTCTCAACAACAGTGCATTGCTCTCTCAAGAATGCATCCTTGAAAATGGCTCCCATTGTGGGAATGGTGAGTGGAATGTACATTCCAAGGACAAGGAAGGAGGTGAGGAGCCTCCAATTGTCGGGGTCCATCTGGCAGGTCAACCGGCAGTCACATCCTCTCGATGACCTGCTCCAACACTAGAGTCAGGCTGTTCAGATCTCAATCCTAGCTTCCCCACTTAACTACTTCTATGATCCTGAGTAAGTTACCTAATCTCTCATGGCCTAAATTTCCTTATTGTAAAATAGGTAAGGTAATGGTACCTAACTCATAGGGTTATTACAAATATTGAAGGAATTAATATTCATAAAGCACTTAGAACAATGTATAATATATAGAAGATGCTGTGTGTGTGTGTGTGTGTGTGTGTGTGTGTGTGTGTTTTATAATAAATTGCACTGAACAGGATCTCTGGAGTCTGTTGGAAATTTAAATAATTATAGGTGATTAGCTGTCTTTTCAATTTTAGCTACTTGAACTCTTCTTGAAGTAAGTGTTGGTGGAGTAGGAAGAGAGGCAGCACCCCAGCTGAGAGCCCTAGAACCTGCCAGATAAAGGGAGAGGTGGGGCATAGGGAGGACAAGGAGAAGGGAGAATAAAGAAAGAGGTTTTTTTTTTTAAAGCATACACCCATTCTTGGCAATATGACTGCCAGACATGAGGTGAAACCTTATCTGATACGGCACATAGAAAATTCTGGATAATCTGACCAAGAACAAGTGCTTGGAGAATGTTGGGTCCATGTCAGGTGGGAAGTCTGGGAGGTTGGATAGGAAAACCATGACTCCCAATGCTGAGATTCTCAAAGAGTGACCCCCACAGTGAGTAAATAGAGCCTCCCCAGCCTCCCTCCCCCATACAGAAAGCGGGTAGTAATACTCTACTTGGCTATTTTGGCCTTGCCTCTGTAGATTGGTAGGAGTGGGGGCAATCTTTTCCTAAGAATTATTAACTACAAGCTCACAATAAATGGGTTTGGGCCTGGAATTCACACTACTTATATACCTCCAAACCCCCAATATGAATATTCTGCTTAAAGAGGTCAAGTCCCAGTTCAAGCACTTCAAACTCAGAATCTCAAAGATTTCCCACAAAGTCATAAAGAATCAGACCTTACAGTCAAAACTCAGCAAACACAGAGGCAACAAGCCACCTTGAGTAAGAAAAGGAAAAATAATTAATCACAGAAGTAGACACACAAACACTTCAAAGAATGGAATTAGCATATACAATTTAAAATACACATTTAAGATTTCAAAGAAATAAAAGATTATTGAAAATATGATGAAGAAACAAGAGACTATGAAAGTTTACCATACCATACAGTTCTGAAAAAAGACCAAAGAGAAATGAAACTCAATATGTAGGTTAAACATCATATTAGACATAGTTGATGAGAGAATCAACAAGGTGGAATTTAGGCCTGAAGAAATTACCAAGAAGACATCACAGAGAAATGAAGTGATTAAGAAAAAAATGGGGGAAAAAGTGAAAAGGCACAATATACAATCCAGAAGGAGGTAACTGAGAGAATGAGGACAGGAATATTCAAGAGATGCTGCTGACAACTTTCTAGTACTCATGAAAGATTCTATTCCTCAGATCAGAAAACTCAAGCAGAATGAAAAGAAACAACACTTAGATACAGCATCACGAAACTGCAAGACGTCAGAAGAAAAAGACCTTAAACATTGTTGGAGAGAAAAGACAAATTATCCACAAAGAATTTACAGTTTGACTAATAGCTACTTTCTCACAGAATGATGAAACCAGAAGCCCATGATATAATACCTTCAAAGAACTGAAAGAAAATCTAGAAACATCTATCCAGTGATCAGAGCTGGTGCATAGTAGAACAGCTTTAAGAGTGATGAAAATTTTGAAAAACTTCCTTACTTGTTGGTAAAGAGCTGCTGCACGGAGCTCCACCCCCTGCCCAGGTATCCCTCCACCTGGCCCTGCTACCACAGCCCCTTTCCTGGGATATCCCCTGATCTGGCAACTAAACGTCAATGTGTGGCCCAGCAGCGAGCCTCCAGGAGCCACACTCCACCATTGGCTCTCCCCACGTTCCCACCCTTCCCAGGGAACCCATCAGTCCTCTCACCCACCAGCCAACCCTCCTTGGCTCCCACTTGTCACTCCTTGTCCTATCATTTTCTCTTGACCAGAGCAAGCCTACAGCCCCTTGGGGAAGATGGCACCCTTCAACAGTGCTGGGACACAAGTGCCTAGCTGTCCAGCACCGAGCTGGTTCCCTCAAGGTGTGGCTGCTCACCATTAACAAGCTCTCCTTCAGAGTCACCCATCTGTGGCCACTGGGGGGAGCTACATCCCATGCGGCTTTTACCTCTGAGAAAGCAGGCGTGGGACAGAGAGGACAGCCAGGACCTGCCAGCGGTCAGACAGCTCAGGCTCTGCTGGCACAGCAGGCTCCCCCCTGGCAGGAGTCTTTAATGATGGTAGGTGCAGCCTATAAAGCAAATCAGTAGTTACAATCGTCCCACAAAGAATACACAAGACCCAGATGGCTGAGAAGCGAGGTCTCCTGAGAATTCAAGGATCAGATAATGCTAAGCTTATCCTAATTCTTTCAAAGAAAGGTCAGCAGGGAACACTCCCAACTCATTTCACGAGGCTTGTATAAACTTGATACCAAAACCAGACGTGAACATTATAAGAAAGTTAAATTCCAGTTCACTTAGGAGCATAGATGCAAAAATCCTACACAAAACATTAGCAAATCCAATCAAGAAATCTATAAAAATGATAATGCATAATGATAAGTTGGATTTATTCAAGGTTGCGAAGCTGGTTCACGTTACAAAAATCTAGTAATGTAATTCACCCCAATAACAGATTCAAAGACAGAAACCATATGATCATCTTAATAGATGCAGAATAACCTCCAATAAAATTGAATAACCACTCGTGATTTAAAAAACTAAAAAACTCTTAGCAAACTAGGAATAAAAGGGAACCTGCTTAATCTAATAAAGATTATCTGTAAAAAACTTGTGGCAAATATCTTAATAGTAAAACATTAAGTGGATTCCCTTTAAAATCAGGAATGAGCAAAGATGTCCAATATTTCTATTTTCTATTCATTATATTGGAGGCACTTGCCAGTGCAAGATTAAAAAAGGAAATTCAAGTTGTAAGGATTAGAAAGAATGAGATCTCTCATTATTTGCAGATAACATGGCTATCTATCTAGAAATCCAGAAGAATTTATACATAAAATGCTAGACTTAGTAAGAGAGTTTAGCAAGTCTGCCGGATGTAAGATCAACACACAAAAAGTATTCAATTTTACAAGCCAGCCATGAAGAAAAGACTCAGCTTCTGATAATGGCAGATGAGGTTAACTTGCACTAACCTTCCCACTTAGGATAAGTGAAAATCTATACAAAATATATAATGCTTTATAGCTTGGAGGGTAATAAAATAGTAAAGAATTCTGGACAAAGATGTAAGAAAACATGGTGAACCAGAGAGGTCACCAGGCACAGGAATTCAGAAAGGTTGAAAATTAAAGGATGGTATATTAATATCAGGCAAAGTCGACTTTAAGAGAAAAAGAAGGACATTTCATAATGGTAGAATGTTTATTTCAGCAGGAAGAGTGCAGGGTGAATAACAACACGGTCTCACACTGGGTCACAAATCAAGTATCCATAATAGTATACCTGCCGCATGATTCCATCTATATTAGGTCTAAACCAGATTATTTAGAAATTCTTACAGAAGTGGGAAAACTATGGAAGGGAGGGAGGGAGACCGCCCCAAAGGTCAGAATGATGATTACGTCTCAAGTAGAGGAAGGGGGGTTGTGAACAGGGATGGGCACTCAGCAAGCTTAGACAATGTTCCATTTCTTGACCTGAGTAGTATTACATGGGTGTTTACTTTACAATAATTCAGGGGCTGGCCTGGTGGCACAGGGGTTAAGTTCACACACTCCTCTTCAGTGGCCTGGGGTTCATGGGTTTGGATCCTTGGCGTGGACCTACACACTGCTTGTCAAGCCACACTGTGACAGCATCCTACATCTAAAATAGAGGAAGACTGGCACAGATGTTAGCTTAGGGACAATCTTCCTCAAGCAAAAAGAGGAAGATTGGCAACAGATGTTAGCTCAGGGCCAATCTTCCTCACACACACACACACAAAAATCATTAAGCTGTGTAATTTTTATATATGTGTTTTATTTAATAAGAAAGAAGTTTAAAATATAGTATTTATAACAACTATAAAAATAAGATTTTTTTAAAGAGAATATAAATCTTAATGGAAAGATATTTAAAAGACCTAAATAAGTGGAAAAACATGGATAGGAAGACTCAACTTTTTGAAGCTATCAATTCCACCCAAATTAGCATATAGATTTCACTGTAGTATAAATTAAAACCCAAACATGTATTTTTGTGAAACTTGCCAAGTTGATTTTGTAATTTATATGAAATAAAAAAGAGAAGAATAGTATACAAGTCAAGGTTCAAACAGAGAAGCAGAACCAGAATATTTATAGAGAGAGAGACAGAGACACAGACAGAAAGAGACAGAGAGAGACAGAGATTTATTATAAGGAATCAGCTTACGTGATTGTAGGGGCTGGCTAAGCAAATTCAAAATCCATAGCAAAGGCTGCCATCAGCACAGTGGAACTCCACAGGACTGGTCAAAGCTGTCATCCACAGGTGCAATTTCTTCTCTCTCCTGGGGAAATCTCAGTCTTGTATTTAAAGCCTTCCAACAGATTCAGTCAGGCCCACCCAGATAATCCAGGAAAATCTTCCTTAAAGTCAACTGATGAGGGGCTATAATTACTTCTGCAACATTTCTTCACAGCAACACCTAGATTAGTGCTGCATTGCATAAGTGGGACGAGCCTGGCTAAGCTGACAGATGAAAACAGCTATCACGAACGGACAAGAGTTACCTGCAGAAATAGGCAGACTTGACCTTGCAGATATCAAGCCTTATTATGACGCTATTTTAATTAGGATTCTGTGGTAGGAAGTAGCATAGGGTGGTACTGGAACAGAATAGAAAGTTAATAAACAAACTCACGTATAAGGTGAAGCCTGAAAAATGATCTAGCCGGCACTGTGGATCAGCGAGGAGAAGATGGTTATTTAGTTAATGGTGCTGGGAAAACGCATTATCCACATAAAAAATAATGAAAATAGGTCCCTGTTCATCCTCTACACACACACACACACACACACACACACACACAGTGAGGGAAGGGAAAGGGTTAACACAACCCTTTCTCCGTCAACATAGGAAATTGGCCTTGGATTACTGTTTCTCGGTTCTGTTTCCTTTGAAACCTGATGAAGGTAGAATGTCAGCTGTGCTGCGAGGCAGCAACACTTACAATAAATATGACTCCTGCTTGATTAACTGTATTGCTCCTGGAAGACTAGCAAAGGACTACGATTCTCTCATGGGAAGCTTCCCTGACACCACCTGCTTACAACTAGGCACTTCTCTTGCCAGCTTCTCTTGAAAGCTATGCCCATAGTTAGAAGAGATATTGATTCCTACAGAACTTAGGCCTTCTAAGCCAGTGTGGTGTCCTTCCCCATATCTGCACTGTCACTGTGGGGCTAAAGAATGGCCACTGGAGTGCTGGGTGGACTCTCACTGAAGAGATGCATGGACGGGCTATACTTCCTGTCCTGCATCCTGGTGCCAGCTTACCTATTCAGGCATGAAATGTCTAACAGGTAAAGCATAATGTACACACATATACGCAGTCACACACACACACACACACACACACACACACACAACATGGATTAAGAAACTGAAATGTCAAAGGTAAATTTTTTAAACACTTAGAAGAGAATCTATATATGACCTCAGAGTAAGGAAGGATTTCTTAATGCAAACCATGAAGGAAAGCATTGGTATAGCTGACTACATTGAATTTTTAAAACTTCTGTTCATCCTACTCATCAAAGACACCATAAAGAGAGTGAAAAGACAAGGCACAAACTGGGAGGCAACATTTGTAATACACTTAACAAAAGATGGCAAATAAAGACCACCTGTGACACAACAAGAAACCCCACAAAGCAGACAAAAGATAGGAACAGGGCTTTCATAGACAAGGAAAGAAGAATACCTGTAATTCCCGAAAAAATGCCCAACTTTATTAGCTCTATTAGATCAGGAATGGCATTAGCCAGGGAAATGCAAGTAAAAGATAGATATCATTTCACACCCACCAGATTGATAAAAATTTAAAGTCTGATAGTACCAACAGTAATCACGGATATGCAACAGTGGGGGCTCTTATATAATACCACAGTGATTATTAAATTAAAACAACTACTTTGGAAAATATCTTGGTGCCCACCTAGTAAAATTGGACATGGATATACTTTACCATTTAGCAACCCTATTCCAAGGATTGTAACCAAAGAGAAACTATCGAAAATGCACTGCAGAAGCCATGTTCAAGCATGATCATAGTAGCAGTATTCCTAATAGAAAAAACATCAATTTCTGGATGCCAATCAAGAACAGAACTAATATACAAACACTGATATATTCATACCACGCAACATCACGCAGTGGTGGAAAGAAAGACAGCTACACATGTCAACATGGACGGATCTCAAAAATACAATTGTGTGAAAGAACAAGATACAAAAGAAACCAGACCATAGTTCCATTTATATAAAGCTCAGAACTAAATTAACTAAATAATGTGTTGATTAGTGATATATGCATGTGTGGTAAAATTTAAAAGAGAGGGGATTGATAAACACAAATTCTGGAGAGGGGTTCCCTCTAGAGTGTAGGCAGGGCAAGGACATTGTCAGTTAGGGCACACAGAGAAACTAAAAAATATTGACAAGGTTCTGTTCCTTGAGCTTGATGGTACGTGTGGATGCTCATTTTATTTCTAGTATTCTTCTTTTAAATATACACACATATATTCTTTGTGTGTATTGTATATTTATTGATATACAAATACTTTTAGATGTAAGGGGTTTGCCTTGTAAAGGATGGATGCTGGCCAGTCCCAGCAGCAGCATCCTAGAGAGAGGAGAGGCCCCCACTGCACTCTCAGAGGCTGGGGGTGGGGGTGGCCTCACACATGGTCCAAGTGCGTAGCCGTTTCACAGAGCCAGTCCCTTCTGGCTCGCTCCTACAGAGGCTCCCCTCTAAAATCAAGACCTCAGTCCCTGAAACCAAGGCTGCCCCATTTCTAATTCCGTAGCAACAGGAGTATTTATTCCACACAGACCTTGTTGTGAAAGAAAGTCAGTCTGCAAATGATTTGTGGCAAAACGAAGGTGATGCCACAGCCACCGACGTCACCGTCACTCCCACACCTGTGGATTCTGCAAACCTCAGCTGGACTATTCCAGACTGCCCGTGTTCTTCCACTTGGCTCCGCTGAGCAGCCCAGCTAAAGCGAACTCTGAAGATATTTTATCCTCTGCGGCATTTTGGCTTAAAAAGGATTTAAATCAAGATGCTTCCCTAGGGAGAATGTGGAATTTAAAGCCAGCCCCAGTGAGGTTTTGATCTTAACCAGAGAGTCTTCTGTGTTTCCAGGATTCTCCCAACCGAATAGATTCCCAGTGACTCTGTTGGCTTTCCTCTCCCAAGGCCGCAGAGCAGGAGTGGAAAATAACACAGATCCCTAATCCCAGAGACAGCTGGGGTGTGAACGACGCTTTTATGAGATACTATTAAAGCGCGTGAGAAAGTAGTTAACGAGGAAATAGGCTCAGTTCTTAATCTCCTTGTGTTGTATTTTTGCACTTTTAGCAAATACACCCTCGTCCTCCAGTTCCAAAAGCACGTTGTTTTAACCCCTCCATTTTCTTTCCTTTGATTTTGGCAAAACATCACCAGGAATAATAAATATTTCACAGTCTTTACAAGTTAAAAATATAGGTGGGAACATTTTGATTGATTTATTAAACAAGACTGACATGGGGAAACACCAACACCAACAGTTTCTCTCCCTCGCCTCTCCCAGGCCCTTGAAAACTCAGGCTGTCCCTACGATTTCTCTAGTCACTCATAGCTAATGCAAACGTCCTCACTCCAGAGACGTGACACTCCAGGCCCCTCTCAGAGTCCAAAAGGGCATGAGATGTCACGTTGCGCCTTCCCATCCTCCAGGGAGGCCTGGCCCTGGGCGGGTGGCCAGCCCTGCAGAAGCAAGGGCAGGTCAGGGGCTCTCCTCCTGCACCCCCGGCCTGTCCCCTCCTCCTCTGCCAGCTTGCTCACCTGTGTTGAGCCGATCCCTGTGGTGCTGAAGAGAGACGTGTGAGGGGAAGAGGAAGAGCGAAAGAGGAAGGAAAGTTCCCCCCAACTGGCACTATTGTAGGCTGGCTTCGTGCATCTGGACCTGGCGACGGGGTAAAGCCAACAGTTGCTCTCACGGTGCTTTCGTGGGTGTGTTGGCAAACCCCATCATCAGTGTAGACTTTCATCCTGAGGTTGTCTTGACCCAAGCATATGCATTTCTATCCTGGCTGGCTGCTTGAAGTTCCTCAAAACCTGGTCCTATCTTCAGCTTCTCCCTGTATGAGCCCCTCCAGGTGGTCCCCTGGACAAGACTTGAGCCGACCCCATGCTCCATCTCTCACCTGCAACCAGATCTCATCCAGGAGAACACTCAAGACAAATTCTGGGAGGTCTGGTCCATCCCAACCCCAGAGCAGTAGCCTTCGCTTAGCTGCCCAGCTAGTCTCTGGACCATTAGCTTTCTCAAAGGGGTGTCCATCTTCAGTCCACTCTGAGCCTATAACTCTAAGAGGCACACATCTAGCTCTCCAGGGTGGTACTGCTGAAGCCCCTCTTGGAGGACTTGAAGAGAAGGGCAGACATCCTGCACCCCTCCTCTT
Organism: Equus caballus; assembly: GCF_041296265.1. NCBI lineage: Eukaryota > Metazoa > Chordata > Mammalia > Perissodactyla > Equidae > Equus > Equus caballus. Next base: position 54,881,537 of record NC_091703.1, on the reverse strand, counting down.
GGCGGGTGCTGGTGGGAGAAAGGGAGATTCACAGTACACTCGCAACTCTCTACATATCCTTCCCCGCTCTCTGATCTCCTGACATTTCACACCCTTGGCGCAGGAACGAGGTTTAGACATCATCAGTCCAGCTCTGAGCCACTAACTTTTCCCAAGTCCTACAAAAGAGGATGCTCTCTCTCACCACTCACTTTCACGTTGATCATCTTAGGATCTCAGGCAAAAGTGTCACTTAACAGCCCATCTCACCAGGTAATGAGCAAGGAAACTAGACATGCATGCAGGGTAACGGGGCAGACAACATCAGAAAAGAAATGAGAGAGTAAGAGAATCCCAGCAGGAGGTGGTCTGAGCAGCCGTGTGTCAAGGCAGAGCACTGCAGGTGTCAGTGCAAGCCTGAGTCAAGACACAGGAAAAGATGTTAACTGCAGATACAGGGAGAAGCAGCAGCTGATTCTCAGGGATAGGATTTCACAACAGGTGTGATGTGAAGAGGAATAAGTTAAACATAAATAAACTTGAGCAATTATATACTTAGCATGCAGTCCTCCTTTTTTTTCTTTTTGAGGAAGATTAGCCCTGAGCTAACATCCACTGCCAATCCTCCTCTTTTTGCTGAGGAAGACTGGCCCTGAGCTAGCATCTGTGCCCATCTTCCTCTACTTTATACGTGGGATGCCTGCCACAGCGTGGCCTGACAAGCAGTCTGTATGTCCGCACCTGGGATCCAAACCAGTGAACCCCAGGCTGCCAAATCAGAACGTGTGAACTTAACCACTGTGCCACCAGGCCAGCCCCTGGTCCTCCTTTTATCATTTCTAAATGAAGTGTTCTATGCCACTCTCTGATTTTATAAAGATTATGTTTCATAGGTAAAGATATTAATTTAATTACTGGTATCGACAGAAGAGGGGAGTTACTCACTGAGTCAGGCATGATCCTGGGGGAACAGAAACCGACAGCATAGGGGCCCTGCTCACGAGCAGTTCATTTCTTAGCAGGGGAAGCCTAGAAAGGCTCGCTAGCAGAGGAGACCCTGGGCCTAAGCTGTGACAGATGATGGGGGGCAGCAGGGGCATCGTGTCGGAGAGCTGACGCCAGCCAGAGGGAGCTGCACCAACAAAAACCTCTCAGAAGGTCAAGAGAGCCTGTGGCGGAAGCTGAAGAGGTAGGCATGGGGCAGCTACATCAGGGGCTGTACGGAGGCTCAAATGATACAGACGTTTCTGCCTGTCTCACAGTACAACCAACACGTGTGGACGGTATAGGGCAGGGGGCGGCAGCCTGGGAGCCAAATCTGCCACCTGTTTTGTAAATAAAATGCTACCAAAACATACATCTATCATTGCTAATCCTTAGGAGAACCCTGTATCATAAGCACCGTTGTGTTCACGATGCAGATGGAGAGATGAAGCTCAGGGATAAGTAGTCAAGGACACTCTTTGGGTCTCACATTAATTGTCACTCAGTCAATAAAGCCTTCTCTGATTCTCCCATAACACCCCCTGTTTCTCCCTCACAGCTCTTCTGCAGTTCTGAACATCAAATCCTGCCTAATAACGTGACTTGTAAGGTCCTGTCTGTCCTGTTTGCAGTTATCTTCTGGGTCTCACGGTGCTCAGCACATAACAGGAACTCAGTAAATAGGAGTTAACGATTGACAACTTCAGCTGGTGCGTGAGGCGCTAAGCCGCGATCTGAACCTGGGTCAGACTTCTCTCCGCCTACCGGCCCACCTCCTCCGGAGTCGGCTACTGCTTTCTGGGCACCGTTTCTCTTCTCGGCCTCCAGCCCATCTCCTCACCATTCAGACCCTTGCAGCTTCTCTGTCTTTTCCTTCACGACTCTCCCTGTCTTCCCATCCTTCTTTCTTGCTTCTGTATCCCTTTCTTGATCAGCTGCATCTTCTCCTCTTACGAACGGCCTAAAATCAATCACAAGTCAAGATATTAGCACAGTCAGAAAAACTAAAACATCAAAACAAAATAAAACAATAAAGCCAAAGCCTGGAAAGTAATGACTGTTGCTTTATTTTGAGAGATGTATTCCCGAAGATTCATAGACTTCCAGATTCACAGAATTCAAGTTTAGTTTTTCCATAGCAATAAATTTAAATTAGGGAGATGTGTTCCCAGAGAGAGTAAAAGTACGAACATGGTAAGCTCAGGGCCTCATTAGGACGGGACTGATACAGTAGCTGCATCTCCAACATTTTTCCATTATGCTTTTCTGGTTATACACAAGTTTTTTGCTCATTTCACAGTATGCCTGTTTTACTCTGCCTTATATTTTCTAAGCATCAGCACTAATATTTCGCAGAGAATTTTCTCAATTACGAGGCAGTTGTTGGTCTTCTCTGCAATGCCTGATCACACCTCTGTTCCACATTTTGATCCGGAGGCACGTTTTCCAGCAGCAGCACCAGCAAGTAGTAAATGCTTGCATAACATTGTTACACGACATCAAAAAAAAAATGCTAAACTTTCTTACGGGGAAATTCCTTGCAGAATTACGGATGCTCCTAAATACCAGTGTGGTTCACATGATCCTGATGAGGAGAGCAGCTATTTCTGTTTACAAGGTAACTTTTGCCACAAAATGCAAATAGCCCAAATCTAGTCTACAATTTACTCCGCCAGCACCCTTTTCTGGATGGGCCTGGGGGATGATTAGAATTGCCCAATTTTTTCTGTGCATAAAATGAGACAATTTTATGTGGCATTGTTTGAAACACACATAAAATGTAACTGTAGCTATTTGATAAAAATCAAAGAGGCCATGCCATTTAGAACTTTTTAGCAGAGTAAAAAGGATCATTTATTTCTCCTGGCATATCTCTAGCTGAATGCTGACTGTATGTACTGACTTTGTATTTTTTAAGTTGATGATGGAGAAACAGAGGCTGCAGAGAATCAAGAAAATGGTGCAACTATCTGCCATTTTGCAAAACTACTTGTTAAATAGTCTCTAAGAAAAACTAAAACAATTCGACCTCTCCAGCCCCTTGATTAGCTAAAACTATTAGTAACAAAATGTGTCATCAGTGGTTTAGTCCTGACTTAAGAGGTGGAAAATAGAAAAAATAGGTGGAAAATAATTTCTGATCACTGGATTAGAAATTAGACTATGTAACAACCAGAAAGAGGAGGAAAAATATAAACTATATACTTCAGGCTGAGAAGACAATGTAGGGCATTCGAAGTCAGGATACAGTTTAATAAATCAATGATTCCTAACCTCCTGTCAAGACATACAATAAATGCTAATAAAAAGTGAGTTTAAGAAAAACTGAATCCCTAAAGACACAAACTTTCAATTCTAAGATGAATAAGTCCGGGGATGGAAAAAAAAAAAAAGTCCCAGAAAAGAAATTATTTAAAATGGAACAAATAGAAATAACCAGAATGTTTAAGATCACTGGAGTAGACCCCATATCTGTAGTGGGCGTTGCCATGTACAGCCCAGACGCCCCTTGCAGAACCAGGTGCTCATTGCCCAGCTGTCGAGTGGGTTGGCTGCCGACTGCTCACCCCTGAGTCCCCGCCAGGAACTGAACTCCACTCAAGGGAGCTGCCTTGCCCACGTTTATGCCTGCTTTCCAGGGGCAGCTGCTTCTTGCCTCGTTTGGGCTCCCAAGCCTCCAGTTGGATGGGCTGCAGCCTCTGTGGCAATTGCATTGAGTTCAGCTTCTCCCAGCGTCCACTCCTGCTTTCCTCACTCCCTCATCAGCCTTGCTGCTGACAACACTCCCCAGTAAACCTCTGCATGCATTTCTCCAGCTCAGAGTCAATTTCCGGGGGCCTCACCTGGCAGCAAGAAAGCAAAAACTGGAAGAAAAGTGTTTTTTAGTATAAGTCTTCACGTTGTAATCCGGAAACTACAACTTCCCTATTGCCAGTCAAAGACTGCAAAGCAAAGATTTCAGATGGCTGCAGGCAGAGCAACGAGCAGCCACAAGAAGGCTGTGCAACCCTCAGAAGAGGGGCAGGGCTGAGAGTCAAGAAAGTTTACAGGGAAGTTTATCTCAGCCGTAGTTCTGAAAAATCCCCAGTTTCGTTAGGCTGACTCTATTCTACCGGAAGTGCTGTCACCCTGAGAAGCAGGCAGACGTCTCCAGGGATTAACTCGACGTCACGCATAAACGTGATGGAGGAACCTAGGCCAAACAGATGACCAAGTGGCAAGGAACACGGAGATCTCCCCTGAGATGGAGAGGTTTTGGTGAGGCTTCTTCCTTGATCTTTCACAGGGCAGAGAAAGCCCGAATGTGACTCTCATTCCATAATGATAGCTTTCTTCCAAAAGTGCAATAGGTACCGTGAAACTGTATTTCCGCTTCAAAAAGTTAATTTTCACCATAGACCTGTGAAGTAGGCAAACATCTTTGCCCCTCTTTTGTAACCATCCTCTTTACCTCCCTACATGTCCTATTTCTAAATCCATTCTCCTCTCATCACCACCCCTTCCTCACCCCATCAACACTCACAAACACCCAAGACATCTCACTTTTCCCTTTTTTCCTCCCCGCTTCACCTCGTTAATGAGTTTCCTACAACACAACTTCTCACTACTTGAACCATACCATAGACGCCAATCAACTGCTAAGAAGCCTCCTAGGGGCTTCATCAACCCTCTGCCTGTTTTATTCAATTTGTCTACTCCCACCTTACTCCCTGCTACAGACCCAAGAGGCTGGAGGAGCTTGTACTTCTCTGTACCATCACCACCCCCATTTGGCATTTGATTTGAAGAGTTTTGCAAACACTGGGGCCAAGAGTCCTTGGAAGTGGCCATTGGAAGAGTTAAACAGGCCAGTCCAAGCACAAGAGCTGCCACTGTGGACAAGTCAATTATCCTATTTACGTCCTAGTTTCCTATCATTCACATGTGGATAACACCACCAAGCTCTTAGTGTTCTGAGAATTAAAACTGAATTGAACTAGTGTACATACTGAAGCCTGGACAGTGTCTGACACATAATAGCAGGCACTCGGTAAAGGAAAGCTATTATCTCTTCTTCTCATATTGATGATAAAGCCAGGCAATTCCCCATGAGTGTGGGCTGGGCTTAGTGACTCATTCTAACAATTGAGTATTGAAAGAGAAACATCAGAAGAGGAAATGTCAGAACTTTACAATGGAGAAAGCTCATTCTGTCAGAGACTCTTGCACAAAAACCCAACTGGCTTTCATTTTGGTTGTGCTCTTGGCTTTGTCCTAGATCAGGTCCGTGAGTTTCAACTCAGCTCCCAAAGTCTCCCCTGACTTTGACCCAATGCAGGTCTCTGGGAATGGAACCTGGAGCCAACCTCATTTGCTGCAAGAGTACAGTGTGAAGGTTCCAGAATGGAGACAGATTTTGGAGTCGGTAGCATGAAGAGGAAGGATGGGATCACTCAGGTAAAATGCACACAGGAGGAACAGAAAGCTGAAGGTAGAATATTGGGGATTATCAAAATTATGGGGATAAGGGAGGATAGGAAGAGATATGCGAGGAGAAGCAGAGAAAAGTGTCAGAGAAAGCGAAGGCAGAAGGGTTCTAGCTGTAGAACGGGACCCATCAGAGAGTCAGGAAATCAATTCACTTGGTTGTGACCAGCACTGGAAAAGAATGAAACTGGAAACATCAGAGTTCCTTGCATATAGTTAAGGATGAGTAGTATGTCGGGAAACTTTAGTTTTGGCTGTGTATATATACCTGTTTACTGGGTTGCTATGTAAAACTTTCCTTCTTAAGTTGAGTTGCAGTCAAAAAAGTTGGAAAACCACTGAGGTAGAAGTTCCAAGCAAGAGGGAGCTGTCCACAGGGCCAAATGCAGCAGACAGGACCGGAAAGGCAAGAACTGAATCCAAATGTCCATTGGAGCACGAGCTAACACTACGGTGGTAATCATTTTGCAGTACATAGAAATGTATCAAATCAACATGCTGTACACCTTAAATTTACACAATGTTATATGTCAATTATATCTCAATAAAGCTGGAAAAAAGTGTCCCTCGGATATGGCAACATGGAGGTCTGGTGACATGGCCAGAATAGTTTCCACAGTGTATTGGAGGAAGAGTGCTCACAGTACTGGGTAGAGAACTGTGTGGGAATTTAGAAGGAGAGAGAACAAGAACAGACCTCTTTTTCAAGAAACTTGGCAGAGAATAAGGGAAACGAGTAGTTACGGAGGGGACTGAAGATCAAGGTTGATTGCTTAGTTAAGATGGGATTTGAACAGGTTGATACAAAGCTGAAGATATAGGGCAAAGTGGATTGTTGATGCAGCAAGCTCTAAGAAAGAAAGGGTGAAAAGAGTGGCTGGAAGAGCTAGTTGTGACCAAGAAGTGAAGTCTGGGGAAAGGAGAGAGAACAGGACACACGTGGCATGGGAACTCTGGCGGTTCACTCGTGAAAGCCTGCATTTCCCTCATAAAATAAGGCAGGCAACTCAGACAGGATCTAAACGTGCTATCTTAATTTTGTAAATATTGTAGCTCTCTCTACAAGACGCTAAATAACTTCAACTATGGAGACTATGAGTCAGGTATAGATATTGCCCAGCCAGGTCTAGAATTGTAGCGGAGCCCAGGAGGGGTGCCGAAGGTATGCTCTGGCCCCTGAGCTGTCTGAGAAGGGAGGGCCTGGGCATGTGTGGCAGACGACCCCAATGTTGACAGAGCAAGTGGTAGGACAGGTTTTTCTGTCGGCGGTGGGGACCAAGGTGCAGGATGTCTGAGTTCAGCCCACAGGGGATGCCAGTGCATCCAGGGGAGTGTCTGCCTGTGATAAGCCGGTGATATGTCCAGCGCCCTCTGGTGGCAAAAAGTACCAGTGGGGCCTAGTGACCAGAAGCAGACAGACACCCCTGTAAACTTCTTCTGTAAAGGGTCAAATAGTAAGTATTTTAGGCTGTGAGGGCCATTTTGTTTCTGTACATAAACAAATGAGCATGGCCGTGTGCCAACAAAATTTTATTTACGCAAACATACGCAGTGAGCCATAGTGTAAGGACCCCTGCACTTGAGTATTTTAATAGGAATACTATAAAAAATTTTGATATTGTCTCCAAACCAAATCGTGGCTCAGAGAAGGGCATCATTTAGATAGCGATCACTACACTAGACAAGTCTTAAAAAGGCACTTCTTTCAAAAATATATGATAAATGATTAGCACTACTATTCAGATCTCTAGGAAAGTTGTTTTATGGTATATATAATTTTGCTTTAGATGATAAAGAGGGATATCATTTAAAATTTACATATTGATCTATATATTACTGTACATTTCCATACTAGGTCCCATTGGAGGGCCATCCCTGAGGAGACAAGGAGGAATAATGGATTTGGGGAGAGTCAAGAAAACCCAGACCAGCTGAAATAAAGCCCCTTGACTTCGCGTCCTAAGGACCCTGAGATGATGGTTGCGCTGCGTGAAAAACACAAGTGGGGTCTGGGATCCTGAAACTTTGGGAAACATCACACTTGGGAGATTTCCTCCACAGCCCAGGGATAACAGCAGAGTGTGAGTTTGGAGATTTTGGCAGGAGTGTCAGGCACAGATACACAAATGAGTAAGACACGGTTCCTGCCATCGGGCAAGTCAGGGAGCGTTAAATGTATTCTGACCACGTCTGGCCATCAGCATTTCCAGTCTCCCCGTGGGCACTCCCCCACAGGTAGGCACAGTTCCGACTTCTGTCAGCACTTCCTCTACTCTCATCAGCTTGTACATGTTGACAAGAGGAGCCTAAAGCCCAGGGCTCAGCTGAAGAGAACGAAATGCTCTTATGCCTGTCTGTGGAACAAGTGTGTGCACACTTCAGGAGAGCAAAAAGAATTGGTGATCATTGAAAGCCCTACTATGTGTCATCTTTGTCATCTAATTCTCTAAAAAGTCTTGGAGTAGATAATATTCCCATCTTAGAGATGAGTTAACTCAGACTTGGGGAAATTAAGTAAAACCTTTCAAGGTTGCAAAATTAAGTATGTGCCAAAGCTGGATTTAAATCCAGCTCTCCTTAACTCAAAAGCTTCCGCTCCCTCCAATACACTAGAACAGCGGCTCTCCACATACAGTCCCTGGGTCAACAGCAGGACCAGGGAACTTGTTAGAAATGCAAATTCTCTCACCCCAACCCAGAGCTTCTGAATCAGAGACTCTCTGGGTGGGACGCAGCAGTCTGCTTTAACACAGCCACCAGGGGATTCTCATGCACTCTCACGTTTGAAAACCACCGTGAGAGACCGCCTCCAAGAAAAAGAGGATTCTGGGGTGGGTGCCAGGTTATAGGACAGGAAGCAAGAATAGACTTGACCCCACTGAGCAGCCCTAAACAAACCTGAGGAGAGAAGGGAGCAGACAAGGCAGCCGGGAACTGATTTCCTGGCCGCCCCATGTCCAGCTCTTTACAGAGCAAGGCAACCCCATCACGAGAAGCTGTGAAGAGAGGGCAAGAATTCTAAGAGAGCTTCATCATATTCTGTGACATCGTTTCCTCTCACAATCTATGTGCTACACGGAATTGCTATACTGAGATGGGGAATAAGAGGTTAGGTAATTGGCCCAGGGTCAAGCTACCACAAGTGACAAACCCTGGGTTTCCAAAGGACTGCCTCTGCCCAGGTCCTGGGGGCACACGCCCTTGATCCGATGGCGGACACCACACAGAAGGAAATGAAGACTGGCAGCCACTGATGTGAGGGAGTCAAAAGCAATCAGGTGTCTCATCTACCTGGTGATGTTTTTACACTGCACACCTTTTGGGTGTCTAGGAGAACACACGGTGGATGTGGGTTACCTAACACCTGTCAGGGCCCTATAAAATGCCTCCCCAGCGCATCTGCCCTCATGTGAGAGAGAGGCAGAGCCAGGACATAACTCCCATAGTCCATCTATGGCAATGCTCCCTGACCCTCAGACATTCCAAAATGATTAAAACCAAGAGTAACCCCAACTAACAGACCCAGCCCACAGCTGTTCTCGAAACTTCCCAAACCAACGCCGAAACTTGCCCTACCCATTATGCCTCCGGGCCAATGGGCAGGACAAAAATTCAGGAAGAACGTTCAGTGCCCAGACAAGTATGCATGTTGTTTTGTTTTTCCAAGCAGTACTGATGGATGTTTAAACAAACAAGGCTCAGACCTACAACTGAGGAAGGGCTGGAAGCAGCAGCCAGGTATGTGACGATGAACACCGGACCCTCGGGGGCCAGGCAGGAACAAACTGTGTCCCAGGAGAGCCCAGTGCCCTTAGGGGCACAGAAGTGCTGTCCCAGAGAGTTCTTGGGCATCCTTTTACAAGCAGCAAGACCTCATTTATGACTTACCTTGAGAAAGCTCCTAAAGAGAAGCATCCGTAAATTCTCTTCTCCTGCCATCAGGTATGGGGCGTCCTCTACTATGCCCTGGTGCAAGCCGGGTTTCTTGCCAGGTAAAGACCGCATATGGGGCCTCCTCTTTCTACAGCCAGGGCGGTAAGGGCCAGTTTCAAACGAAATGAAACACTGCTTAGTCACACAAGCTTTTGGATTCTTCCTGTTTTCCGCTTCAATTAAATGATAGTTCCTAAACGGGAGCAATCATTACTTGTCAAATCTTTCACAACAACACTTTTTAAAAGGAGGATCTTAAATAATGAATCATGAGTCATCTTTCTTATTTCCCCCAAACTGCACTGGGGTCAAGTTGCAGCACCATTGATTTCCAAGGGTTCATTATCTGTCTCTCCTCCAAGGGGAGGCTATTAAAGGGAGTGAGGATAAAAACCATTCCTAACCCATTAGCTCACCCTAGGGCCACCTGCCAATAAAGCGCTCCCAGAGAGCAGGTTATTAAACTGTCACTTCAGTCAATGTTTAAAACATCTCAATATTTTTCTGGTCACCCACTAAACAATTTCTCTCCCAAGTTTCTTGAGATTTGCACAAGTTTTCTCAAGTTTCTTGAGAGGGCAGCACAGAGATCCCATGAACATTTTCATAGCACTTACCACAGGACAGCATGACACAGGGTGGGCAGGGGGAGGGGGTGTCTGGGAGGGTTGGAGGAACGTCGAGTCACAGCATTTGCTACCACAACTAGAAGCAAATGAAGGTCAAGTCTGCACAAATGGTGGATCAATTTCCCTCAGTTCCATGCCAGCCTTTGCCCATAACCCAGGCCTAAATAAGCTCAGTAATTAAAACAGAACCATCACCTCTACGATAAATAACAACGCTAAACGTAATTACATGTCCACAGCGTTTTGGCTGAGGGAGAGGGGAAGAAAAATAAAGGGGTAATCAGGATCACAGACTCTAGTCAACAGAGATGCCAATTTGAATTCCAACTTTGTCATTTACTGTTTGATCTTGGAAACGTTATTAAAACTAGCTGAATCTTCATTCTCTCCTTTACAACATGGAAATGCCACCATCTACCACATGGGGTTGTTCTGGAAAATTGAGACTGTTCGGTTAGCTGGGTGTGTAGCACATGCTAAGCGCTCAGTGAACAGGAGCCATTGTAACTACTGTTTCACTCTCCCAAAGGGCAGCTTGTTATTTGTTTAGAAATTAAACGCTGATGCCTCAAAAGGACCTTGGGGGATCAACCCAATCAGATTCTTGCCCACTCAGAACTCAGGAGCCTTGGCCTGTCTCGATGACTGCCCACTCTTACAATTTAAAATTACACCGTCCTTATGGCCAACTGGGAGGCACATGAACTTGTCTCCAACCTTCCACACAGCCCTCGGAACAAAAGTAAGCAGATCAGGTTCTTCTGGTCCGTCTCCCTTTCCCACCAGCTGTCAGCATTTAAAAAAGCAAGCACCCCGGCAAGAGGGGAGGGTGCTGGGCAGGCTTCAGTGACTTGCTCCATCCCGGAGGTTCTTCTCCATGGGTAACCCCTTTCTGAAATCTGCTTGCCCCTCATGACACATAGAAGCCTTTGAGAGGAGACAGAACACAGCACGAGGTGGAAAAGGAGGAAGTTATGAAAATCGAGGGTGAAATAGAGATAACCCAGTAAACGAGAACAGCAGACCCAAACCTAGGAAACAGAGGACATGGCAAGGAGGGGGACTTGGTGTGGAAATCCAGATGCTTTTCTCGTTAGGTGCTCATTGGTTTCTTGGTAGAAACCAGCTTTCCCTCGCGGATACCTAGCTAGTAAGTCCAGTTACAACGAGGGGCTTACGGCGAGATCCTTGCTAACCTTACCACTAAGTAGCCAACCTGACAAATTAAAATTTTCCCCACCTGTTTCTAGCTCAAGGGCTCTCTCTCCGACACCACAGGTAAGGAAGTTTTCAGATGAAGTTTTCTCTGCTGGAGAACCAGCATGTGTCCCCATTCCCGCTGACCGCCACCCCGTGATCACCCACTGCTGGCTCTATGGTAGGAACCGTAGAGCCACTAAGAGCACTATGATTATAACAACAACAGCAAGACTTGTCATAAGGGCAGCCGCCCGCTTCCTGAGAGCTTGTTTTGTGTATCCCACTTCATCCTCACGCCAAGCCTGTAAGAGGTACTACTGCCCCATTTCAGAGACAGAGGACCCGGTGCCCAGGGAGGTTAAGGAGCTCATCCAAAGGCACGTGGCGGGGCTGGGGTTTGGACCTACATGCAGGTGATTCCAGTGGCTGTGCTATGCTGACTCGCAAAGATGCACAGCACTGCTGAAAGGGAACACGTGCTCTGTGCTTTTCCTGAGTTTTTCCCTGATTTCCTCGTGCAGTCTTCTTCTTACGGATGTATTCTAAACCATAATTTGGTTCCTTTAAAATGGCTGAGTATTGGTCTTGCATTGGTAATTCTTGAAACCAAGTGATAGGTATGTGGGGGTTCGTTATATAATTCAACTTTTGTATGGTTTTGATCACCGATAATAAAAAGCTTTGGGTTTTTTTTTTAAATTGGCTCTTTGGAAAGTTGGAGAGGTAAGCCAACACTCATTGGTGACATGAGGTTTCACGTCTCCCCGGACGTCACTGCGCTGCAGCGTCCCAGATCACCTGCAGTTAATAAGCCGCTCCAGTGCTGTCCCTCAGCGGTGTCTGCGTGGCCTCACTGTGCACCCGCCAGCGTGCCCACAGCAGGGGTGTCGGTCATTTTTACAAGGTTAGAACTGGCTGTTCAGGGTAACTTTCTGACAAGGAAAGCCTTTTTCCCAGCCTCCACCCTACCCATTAAGCGTCTTCTCGGGTGTGGTAGATTTCACAAGCGATGGCAGAAGGACCGCTGAGAAAGGCTGCAAGCGATTCCCTCTGAGCTTCCTTACTTTGTGATAGCTAGCGGGGAGTTTTTAGATGGAAAGATTGGGTTGCTCAGGACCATTCCTCCAAAATTTCCAGAAAAAACAGAACATCCAGGCAAACAGTTCTAGTGTTCTTACTTGTCTCCCTGTCCCTCTTTTCATCATCAATGACTTCCATAATTTCACCCCCTCCAATTCTTTTACCCCTCAGGCATAATTTCCTTGCTAAGAAGAGGAAATAAGGGGCTGTGAAAAGAGTGAAAGGTCACACTGATCTTTCCTGCTTTTACCTGTCACCCCCAAAGACAAACAGGCCGGGCACTGTGCTCCCCGCTTTCCTAAGGGAGGGGCCAGCCTGGGGGTCCAGGGCTGACAGCGCTGTGTAACACGCTCCCCCAGGAAAAGGTCGGCAACTTTTGGCACTGGGCTCACAAGGGAAAGGTATCTTTTCATGTAATTTAGTTTTCCGGGTAACTGCAAGGGGCCTCCGTGGAGATGCTGGCACGTGTTCGTGAAGCCTACGTCCGGGCCCAGCATCCTGAAGGTAAAGAGCATGGCAGGGTCACCCAGAATAACTTCGCCCTCTCAAGGAAAGGGGAATGAACCAAATCCCCAAAACCGAAAAAAAAAAAAAAAAAAAAAAAACACCCCAGGTGGATGTGAAGGAAGGGAGACAGGCCAAAGGAAACAAATAATCAGGTACCTAAAATTTCCTAGAAAAATTTAAACACACACACTTTTGTGTCCGCCTCCAGTCCACTAAAGCCATGATAAACTGAGCGGTAAAGAGGGGGTTTACATATGGAAACAAACAAACAAAAAACACCAGAAGTTCTGTTTCTTCTTCAGGGTCAAGATTCTCCTTAAATAAAACCAATTTGTTCATCTACTAGCCCATGAGTTAGTGGCATCATCCTTATAAAACAAAACAGAGTATGCTAACAGCTTAAAATTGAGAAAAGAAAATGGGTTCCCACAGATTAGGGAAGAAGGCATAAACTGACAGGCCAAAAACCACTTCTGTGCCATGTCCTTCCAAATAAATAAATAGTTTCAAAATAGACCGAGATATACACACCACCTAAAAGGCAAAGCAGACTCAGTGAGCAACTGAGTAGTAGTAGGAGGAGGTATCGTATTCGGTTGGTTTGAAAGCAGGTTTCCAACGCAGGCAGACAGCCACAACCCAAAGTCATGAGCCAGAGCCGAAGGCAGCACTGGGTTCTGTCCTGTCAGCGAGAAGGACGAGGGAAGGCGAGTCCTACAGGCAGGTCACTCAACACTGACCAGGGGTTTGATATTTAATGGAAGGAAGCACATTGTCAAAGAACTCAGCCGCCTGCTGTCATTAGAACACACAAGGTCATAATTAATTTTAAAGAGCTATATGGCTAATGTCCAGGGTGACTTTATTTCATGGAGAGAAAACAAGAAACCAACCGCGTGGTTTCCCTCTACACCACAGAGTGACTGGCACTGTTCATTTCTTCTAACGCATCATACAAAAAAAGGAAATCAACAGAAACACACCAGAACATACCCTACACCCCTTAAGTTAGCAGATTTAAAATTAAAACTTGAAGCAATATTTTGTTACACTTTGATTCCAACTCTATTTACAAATTAAATTGCACTTGTAAAGATAGCAACGTTTCTAACATGGTTGCAGGTTATTTTGCTTTATTGTGGTTTTATATCTCGATATAAAACTTTTAAAGCTTTCTTCAATAAAAATCAGTTTCTTTTGCACTACATAATGTATTTTACCCACTGAATTTCTGAACCAGTTTTTGTCTTTTTGTGCTTTTCTGCTCTATTTTATTTTACAAATGGCACATACCTTCCAAGTAGGTACAATCAGACACTGTACTCATTATAAAAGACTCATTCATGAAAAGTTAAAGTGTAAGAAATGAAATATTAGCAGACTAATCCTTTGGTTCATCTTTTAAAAAAAAAATCAAATGACATAATTTACAATTCGGTGGTAACTCTTCTTTTTGGTTAAAAACAAATCCACCAGGTAGATCACTGATTAAAATCCAACACTGCTTTAAAAGTACCACATTCCTGGTCTCATCTCACTGCCCAAGGACGCTGCTGTGTACAGCTGGTTTGACATGACACAGGATACAGTAAGGCACAAGTGGATGGTACAAATAGAAACAAATACTTTAGGACTGGTTTTTTTTTTTTCTCCCTGCACAAATACTAAAATATGTACCGTTTTCAAGATAAAATAACAAAAAAGAAATACATATTTTTTGTTATGAAATATCTATACAAAAATTTTTAAATTTACACCATCTGAGCTGCCAAAAAAGGTTTAAAAAAGCATCAATTTTTCCCCATACATAAAACTCTCTCTCAGCAGTAGGTCCAAGACAACTGGGGTTCAAAATGTCCCAGCACTCGATGGGAGGGAAGAGGACTCCCCGTCCTGCTCTCCCGTACCCCAACACAAGACAAAACAAAGGTCAGATGTTTACAGTAGTGTATTCTACCTATTACAAACAACTGAGATTTAGGGGAAAAAAAATCTGCGCCGGGAGACCACGGGTGCAACGTCCGGTTGACGGATTTGAGTAAGGCACTTCCTTGGAGAGAGCAGTGTCCCCACGCGCCAGCTGGGGACACGGTGTGCAGGCTCCGCTGAAGACCAAGGACTGCAGGAGGCTCCTCAGAAGTAGATGGGAGCATCTCAACAGCAGGGGAAGACACGGGAGGTAAAACCTGGAGGTGAAATTCTTACACAGAAGTGGTCACTCGGTCAATGGCATGATTGACTTCGTTTTTGTTTGAATCCAGTCCTTTAGCAGCATTCATGTCATTCCGTAAATTCTCCACTGTCTTTTTCATATTCTTTAACTCCCCTGGGTGTGGAGTGGCTCGCCTCAGAAGTGTTCTCTAAAAACAAACAGTGGAGTGAGTGTTTTGGTTTTAGTCCATTACTCTTTCAAGCGCACAGCTTCGAGGTGGTAACGTTGCAATACAAATCTTACCTGCTCAGAGATTACGAGTTGGGGCGGGGGGTGGAAAAGCTCTCTTTGGAGCTACAGGCATTTATCAATTGCTCCCTAGTTAATGGAAGATGAAAGTGTTGCACATAACTTATTTAGTCAAGACAGAAGGATTACTTTCAGAATAAAAGAATACCTTTCAAAATATGAGATTAGTGTAAGATAAAAATAAAGTTCCATGAACAGTAAGAAAAAAAAATAAATGATTTACAAGATATAATTATGGGGTGTGGAGGAAGAAAAAGATAAAGGGTAAAAGATTCTAAATTAAAATCACTATAACGTTCTACAAGTGGTTCTGGCTTCCTTCAACCCTTAAGGCATGGGAGGGGAAGAGAGGGGAGGCGAGAGACAAGGACTTCTTTTCTTATTTTGCTGCTGTGTGTGCTATTTATATGACCTACTGAAGAAAGTCCACATTCTTTTCATAAAGACCACGGTGCTGGAAGTGAAGTCAGAGAATATGGGCAATATTTTTTAAATTACATTATTTAACAAGTTACATGCTGTTTAGCTCATAAAACAGCATTTATATCTTTTAAATGGTCTGTCCAGGAGTTTCAGGAGGAGCTAAAGTAGGTTAATAAAATAAGAACACTGTTGAAGCAGTGAAGTAACTGGGGAAATACTCGCACTCTGAGAAGCCGTGAGGTAAGCATTAAAGAGTCGTTCATGCTGAAGTCATTTCGTCATACCTGAATCCTATTTCCCGCTCTCCTATTATAAATGGATAGAATCCCATTTGGAAACAGCTGGAACAACAAAGACTACAGACGGTAATTTAAAAACCACCCTTTGTTTTGAGGGCTGCAAGTACTCCCTCTAAGCTCTGCTTATGAAAATCTCAATTAGTGCAAGGAGTTTAAGAAGCCAAAGTCAACTTCCAGGAAGATTTCAAGAGCTGTCACTGACCCCTGGAGATGTGGGACGGCTGAGAGACACTTTCAAGTGTTGATGAAAGGAAGGCTGAGCGGCTCTTTCAAATCTATTTCTGATTTCTGAATGAAAACTTGTGAAGTAACCCAACTAAGATCACAAGCACCCTGCATGGGGGTGACGAGAAGAATGGTTACATGAGGAAGAGAGAAAAGTCCAGCGCAAGAGAAGGCAAGCTAAGTCACATCACGAATCGTGAATGGAGTCCCCGTGGTACAGCTACAAACACAGGTGGAGGACGAGAAGAGACTTATTTCACTGGGAACAACAGAAAAGGAAAAATTTCCCATCAATTTCAAGAAAACAGTGTTGGCAGGAGGGCAACTATCAGAAGCAAGGAAAAAGAAGTGCCATAAACTATTCAAACAAAGAAACCAGAAGTGCCATTTGCCTTATATACGTTTGCTGAATCGGTACCCAGAAGTACCTAGTTTTATCTTCTACAAAAAAATTCTTAAATGCTGAAGGCAAAACAGAGAATAGACTATTTGAAAATAAAAGAAATCCTTTTTAGATGCCATTCATCTTGGAACGCTTTTAAATTTTGAACTTCCGTGGAGGCCGATAATCCCCCTTTCCATACCGTTTCGTTGTCTTCTTCATCTTTTTCATCTTCCAAAAATCGGATGGCACTGACTCTGTTCACCGCGCGCTCATTCCAGGACTCATCGGAGACATCGTTCACCAAGCTCTCCAGGGCGCCACAGCGAGCCAGGTTCTCTGTCACGACAAAGAGCGCGTCAGCAGGGAAGGCAGGTGGGTTCCCGTGACTGGCAACGGCTAGGCAGTAATTTAAAAAATCAAAAACAACATGAAAAAGGCCCGGGACGGGGGTGCCATTCTTTTCAATGATGCATAACTCTGAGGTCATACCAAAAAAATCTGCTAAAGATGTTTAATATTTCATTACAGAATGTCATAATAATTTACAGAATCCTTTTTCTCTATACACTAACTCACGGCAGTGATGAGGCTGGATGTGTTATATACTAGCACTTTTCTAAGTAATACTTTCTACCACATTTTTATTTCAGTTTCTTAAAAGCTCATCTAACACAGCTGGGATCGGCAAGGTGGCTTTGGAGCCCTTCCACTTGGGGACTCCCATTCTCCCAGAGCACTCTAGCTCTCTTCTATCAAGCCCAGCTCTCTGAAAAGGACCCACAGTAGCAATTTGACGTTAGTGTGAATATTTTTAAAAACTACATATAATTTACAAAACAAAGGTACAATGACTCAAAACAATTCTCTGGCTTAAAAACAGCTTGCCAGTGATGTTCAATACTAATCCTCTAAATGATCAGTTTGGATTTTAAGTGACCTTATTATCTTTTTTTAGGAGTATTTGTATTTTCAGCCTTAGCTACAGTTCAAAACCAAAGGGCTGCATGAGGACTTTCAGACATGATAAACAGGTCTGAGCGCACTTGCTCTGCAAAGATGCAGGCAGCCTTCCCAGAGGAGACCCACTATGACCTCACCCGGGCTGGCCCTTCGGGCAGATTAGACAGAATACAGTCACATGTGGGAGTAAGAGGTCTTATGGATAGATACAAGCTGCTCCTCATTCCTGCAGTCATGTGGATACTGTCCTTAAATTCACCTGGGCAAGTGGGTTCAGAAGGCAGCTGAGGGAGTAAGACACAGGTTAAAACCTTCTCTCCTGTGGCGTGGTCTGTGTCTGTCTGGAACGTGAGGAGGGGCTGGGACTGGTTGTCAGATAACCACAGAGCCTTCAACTTCAAGGTGGTCAGGGATAATGGCAGGTGCAACAACCTAATTCAAAACAAAAGGAGCCATCAGAACCTCAAACTTTGCAATTAAATCAATTCCTGTCAATAAAAACAGGAAACAGATCAAAACAACGACCTCCCGGGATTGTGTTCAATATGAAAAAGATGCTGCGTTTATCAGGTCCTTGATTCACTCTCTGCAAGCAGACTCTTCAGCAGGTTCCCGGGCTTCCCTTTTCTGCTGCGGCCTCTCTCATTAGCACCTCCAGGCCACAGGCAAAAACAGAGGAAATTACAGAACGTATCATTCAGTCTTGTACTAGGAGGGTTCAACTTAAAGAGGAAAAAAGAAGCCAGTGCAACCGTGGAAGGACCTGGAAGCTGGAGTCCTTACTAAGTCAACAGCAAGAGCCTTGCTGACAGGGCTGCTAGGAGGCCGTGGGATCACCCATTTTCAGCCAAGAGGAAGGAGACGCCTGAGGTGCCAAAAAGTCTAAGTTGCAGTTAAAATAAAGATTAAAAGATTTTTTTTCATGGACTCCGCTTGCTTTCTCTAGGGGGGTTATTTTAGGTATTCCATTTTAAACTTTTATCTTCCAGTTTCTAGACACTCCCGCTTCTCAGACTCCTACGTGATAATTAATATCCACATCACAGTGTTTCAGTTTCAAATGAGATAGTACATGTTAAAGCAGTTTAAAAACGGTAATGTGACACCTAAAGATCAGTTTTATATTTGTTTGCACAGATGTTTGACAGATTGGCTGTGACCAGTTAAATCTATTTAGTAAAAGCCACCTCTGGAAATCATACGTACATGGTACTTGCCAAAGGTGACTTAGTGCAGTGGTTCTCAACCATGGGCAATTCTGCCCCTGGGGACATCTGGCAATATCTGTAGACATTTTTGGGGTGGCCTCTAGTGGGTAGAGGCCATGGATGTCACTAAACATCCTACAACACATAGGACAGCCCCCACAACAGAGAATTACCTGGCCCAAGATGCTCCCAGAGCAGAGGGTGAAACACCGCTTTAGTAAAAACCAATGCTTTACACAAGGCTACTAATTCACTTTGAAAACAGTCAAACCTCTGTAGATACCAGGAATTTAAGTTTTAAAGAACCTAAGGTTATATTTGGTCAAGTATTCTCACTCCAAGGATGGCTTCATGTATTAAATTATGGATTAATCTTAGAAGTAACTCCATAAGCTAGATAATAATAAACTAATCACATTCTGTTCTTCTTAAAAGAAATCTCTGGTCCATTAATTCCATAAGAAATTACATTACAACATATATTCCTGGGGTTCTTCTTTTATGAAACTCCAGTTAACATATGTGGGAGATCCACCTACACATCTTACCAACAGATTCACACTGCACGATCAGACATATACACCCTTTTGAATTGACAGACTTAGGAGAAATAAGCTGGAATTCTAGGCAGAGATACGAAAAAGAAGCTGTACTCCAATATTGTAAAGCTAATCAAAGTGAAATGTAAGCACACACTGGTTAAGTCACTTTAACAAATAAAGCAAAAAATTATCAAAAGTGAATACAGAGTATTAACAATAAATGCATTGTTAACAAACTTTTCATAAGAACAATTAATGTGCTTTGCAAAAGATTTTCAAAGTACTAGTTGCGGAGATGAGAAAATATTTTCTTTTCCTAACAGTTCGCTCAGTGAAGGCTGATCCGTCACACCAGGCACTGGGTGCAGCATCGCGGAAATAAGGACAGGGGAAGTGCACCAGCCATGGGCATTGGGCTCTACAATCAGTGAACGCTTCCAGGAGAACGGCATACATTAATACCCCCTGAAAAGATGCTCTGCATCGCACACTACAGTATTTCACTCATGAAAACCAAATTGGGTGAGAAATACATATTTTTAAATCTCAGAATGCACCCAGTGGACGCGCTCATACCATGAGAAGGATGCCCAAGGGGATGCGAGGGAACAGCAGATTCACGACGCCACGTCTCCCTATTCTGAGGTATTGGTTGAGCGGGACAGCAATTGAAATCTCTCCCTCTTCCCAAAGGCTGTCACACATATACCCAAATGCAAGGGAGTTCAAGACATGAGATGTATTTGCCAGGCGCCGTGACAAGGACTTTTCAAAGAATATTCTAATATACTGTGAAAGCTTAAAGTACAAACTCTTTTTCATTTTATTGAAGAAAAGGATAATTTCTTTTGAAAGTTGTTCTTATTTCTTTTTAAAAAGGAGTTAAGCTAACATCCTCCAGAATGTGTAAAGTTTCAAGGTCTTGGGCAAGAAATCTACAGTCAGCATCTCTACTTTTCTCAATCATGAGAGCATAAAGAAAAAAAAAATCAAGATTTGAAAGCTGGCACAAAACACAGATACTCCAACATGGTCAGCGTGCTTTCTCAGGCTAATAACTGGTTTCCCAGCTAAATGCCAAGGCGAAGGGATAAATAACAGGCTAACCAGAGCATCGACAATAAATACCAGCTTCTAAGGATGACAAATCATATGGGAAAAGCTCAAATAAATTACCAGACTCTACAATAACAGATCTCATAATCATTTTCACCCAAGCCACACGAGATGAATGAGTTGTCTAAAACACGAATTTTCCTGCAAAGAATTAAAGTGCCAGCTTGAATGTGGCTGCTGCCGACCTAGCACACCCCACAGTGAGCTGGTCCACGAGCGCCTCGTGGACAAAGGTGTTCCCAACCATGTCGAAGAGGAAACAAGGCCCTGTTCCCTGTCCGCTTGGCACAGAGATTCTGCAGGCTGGCCTGACCTCACCAGAGCCTGGGGAAAAACACACACTCTTCTGCCTCTCTTGGGTGAACCATCCCAGATACAAGTCGGAAAACAGATAAAAATATCTATATTCCTGCTTTCCAGGGGAGTTAATAATACACTTTTGGTTTATTCTGGTAGCTTCTGTACACTACAGAATCAACACAAGAAACCACAGCCCCATTTGTACCCATCTTCGTGATCTATTTAGGACCACATCCCCCAGAAATAAAAAGCCTGTGGTTACTGTTTACATCAACGGCACAAGGACTAAGGCAACTGAGTAAGCAAACTGTGAGCCTCTCGTTTCCAGTTATATCCACAGCCAGCCCGACCTGCAGTGGCCTCCCCACCTCTGAACGATCACAGGCACGGCGCCGGCAGGCTCATTTAACAACTGTGCACAGCCTACCGATTAATGTGATGCCCACGTCTCCTATGGCTGAATACTTCCTACAACCGAATGTTCCCCCTGTTCTTTACCTCCTAACCAGAATTTTCAGGTTTAAGAAAAGTTTTCAAAAATGTTTAAAGATATATACAAATAGAGAACATAATCAGTGAACAAATTTACACAATACCAAAATACCTGAAGTGAAAGCCGCCTGTAACCTCAAATCTCTAGCCCTCCTCTAGAACTACCTCAAATATTTTGTGTACCGCATAGACAAGCTTTTTTAAAAACAAAAATAAGAAGAGTACGACGTATGTTCAACACTTGCTCCTCTCACGTGGCATCATGGGCCTCCGTCTGTGTCACGAGGCAGAGAAATATCTCATTCTTTAACTGCTTGGTATTGCACAGCATGGCTACGCTGCTGTGTCGTGTTTTGTCCTTTAATATTTTTTATTTTTCCCAGGTTTATTGAGATATAATTGACACAGAACATAGGCTAAGTTTAAGGTGTACAACATGATGATTTGATACACTTAGATGCTGTGAGATGATTACCACAGTCAGCTTAGTTAACACCTCCATCACCTCACATTACCATGTTTTGTGTGTGAACATTTAAGATCTACTCTTTTAGCAACTTTTAAGGACATCATACAGTATTGTTAACTACAGTCACCACGCTGTACATTAGATTCCCAGAACTTACTCACCTTATAACTGGAAATCTATACCCTTTGACCAACATCTCCTCATTTCCTCCAGCCCCTAACCCCCGGCAACCGCCATACTCGTCTCCGTTTCTATGAGTTCTCCTTTTTTGATTCCACATATAAGTGAGATCATATAGCAGTTGTCTTTCTCTGCCTCAATTATTTCATGCATAATGCCCTCAAGGTCCATCATGGTGTCACAAATGGCAAGATTTCCTTTTTCCTCATGGCTGAATAATATTCCATTTTACACACACACACACCCACATCTTTATCCACTCATTTGTTGATGCATGCTTAGGTTGCTTCCTTATCTTGGCTGTTGTGAATAACGCTGCAGTGAACATGGGAGTGCAGTCAGCTCTTTGAGATCCTGATTTCCATTCCTTTGGATAAATACCCAGAGGTGGGACTGCCAAATCACGTGGTAGTTCTATTTTAATTGTTTGAGGAAGCTCCACACTGTTTTCCATAGTGGCTGCACCAGTTTACATTCCCACCAACAGTGCACAAAGGTCCCCTTTGCTCCACACCTAGCCAACACTTCTTATCTCTTGTCTTTTTGATGATAGCCATTCTAACAGGTGTGAGGTGATAGCTTTCAACATCTTTTTCATTTAATTCTTTGGGTCATAAAATTCAAAGGTATAAACTATTTCCACATCGACAGCCATTGTTTCTAGTATCTGGTACTACTGATACTTCAGGGAAGATCCTCAAATACCCGATTTTGTGTCCTTGGTGACTATTCCGACAGGAGAGTCCACGAGTTAAGTAAACGTGTCTTCTGTGATCATGGGTGGCTGATCATACAAGACACTAACTCTGTCACTGTACCAGAAGGTTCGATACTTAGTTTCCACCTGGCATTCTATAGTTATCCTGGCTATAATGCATCCTACCAAACGTGGCAAGGAAAGCTTTTGGAACCTAACCTGTAGCCTCCCTGTGCCATTTGCTATTGCTATACGCTTGAGAGAAGAGGCAGGAACTTCTGTTGTATTTAGTATGACTTCCCTTGGTGTGGCATTTCTACAAGCTAAAAAGCTGACATGGTAGCCTCTCTTTTATTAGTTTCTACACTGATACTTTAAACAAGCAGTAATTAAATATTTTAGTAAGCTTAAAATCTAGTTATGAATCTACATATACATGAACTAAATGCCACACTTAACTTACTCAGATGAGAGCTATGGAACTCGACTTTTTAATTGGATTTTCTCCACCCCAGCCCAAACATAATAAACATTTAACTCTCTCTTCTTCCGAGAACTGGAGAATGGGGCTTTCATTCATGTGAAAAAAAGTTTTTCGACGTCAGAGCCATCTTTCTGCTCCAGACTTCGGGATGCAAATTCATGCTCGCCAGTGTGGCAAGAACCAGGGGGTTGGAGTCCCTGAGTTTCTGGCGCTGGAGGTCAGAGGTCAGGCAAGAACCACCCTGCTCAAGCCGGATCTTGCTAGGCTTAGTCCAGCAGAAATTCCGCATCCAACTCCCATTAATCCTGAGTCCCAGGAAGCAGTTAGTGGTCTTAAGAATCTATCAAGATGTCCTGAAAGCATTAAAAAGGTGAGCATTCCCTGAGGCCATAACTCATCACCAGATTCCAGCCGAGCGCTGCTGTTCATTTAGCACTGCTGTCCGTAATCCATTAGCAAGAATGAAAAATGGTGGCTTGTGCCTGACCTAGGTGACCAGCTACTCGGCACTGGGTCACAGTCCCCAGATGCTCTGCAGACTGCTGGCAGTAGAATGTGTCATTCACAGTCACCGCTCACCCTCCCCTGGTCGAGCACTTTCTCTCCTCTCTAACTATATAACACTTGAAGCATTTTTTAAATTCCTTTGGCAATGCAACCTGCAATACAAGGCATTTCACAGTGGCCTGCTATTCATTCGGCAAAACTAACATTTTTAACATTTTCATTCGGCCGACAAATATTTATGAGGTATCAATTATATGTCAGGCACTGGGAAGGGAGAAATTACACAATGACACATAAACCATAACGTCTGACTTTCGGTGACTTCAGGTTTAGGAGGTGACACACACTGAATAGGCGGTTATCCTGTGGTGCTGTGGGTGCTGGGTTAGGGCTAATTCAAAAACGCAGACTCAGAGAGAAGGGGCGTCCTGGAGACAGTAAAAGCGAGTGAGGAAGAACAAAAGTCGGGAGATAGAGGGTCCCCAGGGAGAAAGAAGAGCTTGTGTGGGCTCAGGCAGAAGAAAGTGCAGATGACATCAGAGGTGGTGACATTAGCTCGGAATGGCTGAAATGAATCCATATTGCGTAAAGGTGAAGGGAAGGCCTATCTAGAAACTGGGAGGCAGTCTAATACGACCTCTGACCCCAGGACTGGAAAAATGGCGCTGCTGTGACCTTGGAGATGCCAGGTTGGTGGCTCTTTGATTCATTTCGGATTATGAATCACTCGGCAATTCCAACACTAGTTGTCGATCCTCTCACCAGAAAAGTGTCCCTGAACACAGTTTGGTTTTACAATTTCAGGGGTTGAGTCACCAGCAGAGCATATCAAGATCCCTGGTTAAAAGCTAGTTCGGGGGCTGGCCCCGTGGCCGAGTGGTTAAGATCGCATGCGGGCTCTGCTTTCGTGGCCCAGGGTTTCACCAGATTGATTCCTGGGCGCGGACATGGCACCGCTTGTCAAGCCGTGCTGAGGTGGCGTCCCACATACCACAACTCGAAGGACCCAAAACTAGAAAACACAATTACGTACTGGGGGCTTGGTGGGGGGGGGGGAAGAGGTGGGGGAGAGGAGGGAGGGAGGGGGGAGCGGGAGGAGAAAAAGAAGAGTGGCAACAGATGTTAGCTCAGGTGCCAATGTTTAAATTTAAAAAAGCTAGTTTGGACTCCCTCAGGCTCATTCTTCACTGGGGAAATGCTACGGCCCATGATGATGTGGGAAAGGTAGTGACAAGCTCAGGGGAACCCCAAGTCTCTGGTCTCAGGCTGTGCTCCTTCCCTCACGTCCGACATCACTCTGCTGCCATTTGGGGAAGCACTTCCACACACGCATACCCCCCGCCAGGGCTGCTCTGGCCTTCCCCCTCCACGGGCTCAATCACTCCAGCTCCTGGACTAGGAACTTGCTGGGGCCAGGTCATTGGACTCATCAGTGTTTATGCTACAAGAGGCAGCAAATGCAAGACAGCAGAGACGCATGGCGAAAGCGAGGGGATGAACACACGCCTCTCTCTCCAGCAAAGCGAGCAGACCATGCTTACCTGTTCCCTGCCACATCCAGGACGTGAAGCTCTGTGGCCTGTGACACCTCTGCAGGTATCCGGGTTAGTCTGTTGTCGCGCACACAGAACACGGTGAGGCCACAGCACCCGCCAATCTGCAACAGGAAAGAAACCACATCTTTTTCCCAGGTTTTTTGGGAGATGGAGGCGGGACTGGAGCATCTTGTTTATCAAATGGCACGAAAAGGATGCCATATAAAATTATACCACATGATTTCAAGTCTCATTGATGACCAACTAAGATTTATTTAGATCACACAAAACAGAGTGGCCCAGTAAGATCATAAAAATCTCTGCAAAATATTCATGTTCTAAATTACACCAAGAAAATAAACAATACAGTTCAAAAACTTCTTTCTGAAAAGAAAGCCATTGTCCACTGCTATCTAATGCAACTGCATCTTTTGAATATGTTCACCAAGCTACACAGGGCCAGACACATATTACTTGGTTATATGGAAGGTTAAGAATTCTAGGTTTCCGAAGTTAGGCCAAAGATCGATTGATCTCTCTTGTGAGCATGCGCATGCGTGCACACACCTGTGAAGACCTGCATATTATATTAACTTCAGTGTTTTCAGTGTTTCAATTCATCTAAAAGAAAAAAGAGCACCATCCAACAGAGGATGCAGTGCCCAAATTTCCATCGTACATCTTTTAATAGCTTTTTCATTACAACTTAATCTGGTAAATTCATTTTCCTTTGACAAATACAAAATTGACAACACTGTAGCAAAAAGTGAATTTGGTAAACACATATGCTAGTCTCCTCAGCTGTGCCCTGCTGGTAAAAGCCTGTGTCAGTAGCTGCATCCACACCAAATTCGATTACCATTTCTTCCTTTTTTTTTTTTATTTCTTTTAAGTAAGCAATTCAAAGGTATGAGTCTGGTCGTCAAAAAAGAATATAAACACAAAAGAATTCAACGATTCTCTTGAACAAATTGGCTGTCGTCCCTGCAGTCAGGAAAGCTGAACCGAGGGGGTGGAAAAATAACTTGATCGCAGACACAACACTGCAGGACTCCGCACAGTCCCACATTCTTCTTGCCCTCCTACCCTGACTACGAGCGACTGCCAGGAAAGGCTCCTGAAGGAACCCACTGACGGCTCTCTGACACATGGAGAGACACCCGGAGCCACCCCGGCGAGCAGGGGCGAGAGGCCTGACTCTTCAGGAATATCTGAACGTGTCTTCTGCCCTCTGCTATTTATACATCTGTTTAATATATGTATCTATCTTTAAAAGCAGAATCTATATTTATGAAATTGCTACATAATTACCTTCATGCTCAATCTTATTATGTCTTCCCTTAGGGCTTAATATAAAGATTTGGAAATAATATATTTAACCACAGTATTTAACCATAATGCATGTAAAAGAAAAACATATAAGAAAATACCGACTAACATTCGTCTCTAGTCACCCGGAAAACACCCGGATATGTAGTGTCCCCTTACTTCTCAGTATTCATGTTTCCTATTCCAGCAAATCTGGTTTATTCTCTGTCCTCTAAAATACATCTTGTATTTTCAGTCCCACTGTTTCTTACAGAAATGCTCTTCTGTCTTTCTAAATCTCACCAATCATCCAAAATTAGCTAAACATCCTCCACCCCATGAAGTCTCGCCAGAACCCGCTGGTCCATGGTGATACACTGCTCTCTGAGTTTCTTTCATAATGATGGTCTATACAAACTCTGACAGATCGTTTGCCTGAGCTCCTGTTTAATTCGCATGCTTACACATAATTAGGGTGCTTGGTAAGCACAGGACCCATCCTGTCTACCCACAGTGAAGCCTACTACCTACCAACACTGCTCATTTAGGTGTGTCTACACACTTCTATTTATTTACTTACTTACTAGTGAAAGCCTGCTACGTAAAGTTATTATCTGCTGCTATGTGTATCAGTGGAGACCACAAAACTCTCCTCTTTTCTAGTGAGAATCACTAGAATGGCCTCTCGTGTTGTGTAAACATAGGGCCCCAAAATCAGGTCCTAAAAGAGATGTGTGACAGGATCTTCTGTGGGGCTTGGCATTCTTCCTTCCCTTGAGGAATGGAATCATCAGTTTTACTCAGGTGCTCAGGAATAGCATGGAAGGAGAGGAATCGAAACCCAGAGTGTTGAGGACTGACCTCATTAGATTCTCTGATAAACTCAGATGATCCCAGCAAAGATCTACTCAAGAGAAGGAATACCTAAGGTCCCCATGGAGGGGACCCACGCCCGACCCACCCCATGCGGAGGGGAACCTGCATGGGGGTCTGGGCTCAGTGACAGGCCTGTGAGCCACGAGGCAGCCCTTCAGGTCAGCGGTGGCTGAGGCTGGAGCCTCAACCCTGACATCGAGGCGTGGCTCTGCAGAGACAAGATTTATCTGCACTCCAGGGAGGCAAAGCAGATGATACCGGTTATTCACCCACGTGACCCTCAGGATAGGACAGCAGGCTCCTGGAGGGTGGGTGCATAGAGCCGAGGCTGCATGGCGATTTTGGGCACTATGCCAGGAAGCTGTCCACTGCCCCAGCCACCTGTAGAATATCTGTTTTGGGGCCCTACTACTATATTATGTGAGCATTTTCAATCTGTATCATGTGCATACACTATCTATTCAAAATTAATTAATTAACTAATTCAAGCAGCTCAAAGAGAGCTTCAAAAGTTGTCAGAGCAATAAAAGTTCTGGACAAGTTAACATCCCTTAAGTATTTGGGGGGAATAACGTGAACCCCCATGGAGCCTGTGAGCTGTCGACTGTGCTTACAGTCTGGTTTATTTTTTTTTTCCTTTCCCACTCTAATCTCACACCCATTTGAGACGCCAAGGGGTGGAAAGCAATTGTATTCAAGAGCCGCCCAGGCGTTCCGCGCCGGGTTGTCAAAGCAGGCAGACGCCCTCCTGATCTCCACCGGCCGTGGCTGTGGGACAACAACGCCCACAAGGGAGCTGTCGTCGCAGAGTGTGCTGCAGATGCCTTCACCACCCGTCACAGCACGCGTTGTCCCAGGCAAACGGTCACACAAACAGACCAGCCAGGAAGGGACGGCTGGGACCTTTGGCTTTTAGAAAAGATGATGACGCAGTCGAAACTGTCACTCCAAACATGGAGCGCTTCACAGACGGCAGAGGAGGATGCGGTGCAAGGGAGGGACTCGATGCCTGGAAAACACACAGACCTGGGCTACACTCCGTCATATGTTTTGCGGGTTCGGCTATGTTACTTCAACCAAAAGTAACAATAAGGATTAAATTAAACGAAACCACATACATAATTTAGTGCCCATCATAGAACCTGGCCTATTGCTGCTGCCAAATAAATGTGGTAGCTATTGTTTTCCTAAGAAGTGAAAATCCCAGATGGAAACGATGAGCTCAGTCAACACTCGACGGCCTGTGATGTTGCTGGAACTGTGCTGACGCCAGCGAGCTCTTCCTTCAACGCACCTGAACTGCTTTGAAAACACTGTCTTCCTGACAAGGGACCACAGTGACATTTCCAGTTAATAATCGTGAAGAAGTGCGCTGAGTTCAGTATTGCATTATCCATCGCAGGTATTTTTGCTCTCTTTTGGGTTCGGGAGGCAGAGTTTACAGGTTCCCTAGTGGTCATCAGGATAAAATGTCTATATCGCTCAGAAATTCTGGGAAGAAGGGTCACTGTTTAAATAACTTATTACTGGTTACGTAGGAAGCTGATATTTTTAAACTCCCTTAAACCACATAATAGCACCTTCCCAGAACACAAGGGGCTGGACTCGGATTCTCTGAGAATTACAGAAAGTGGCTGAGAAGCCTTGTTTGGCTGTTCTGTCTCTCTTAATTCCAGACGATACTGTCCTTAACTCGTCAGCCCTGGTCTAACCCAGCTCAAGGAGACGGGACCTGGAGGTCACTGGACAAACTGTTAGTCAGGTCAACTTTCCCAAGTATTAACAGCCTGCAGGTGACATCAGCCCAGAGGAGATAATCAGACAGACTCAACGATTCAAAGAGAAGGCCTACCTTCCAATTTGAGAATGTCTGCTCTAAGTGTAAAGGAACTTTCAGCTTCCTTCAGTATCTGCCTTTCTAGATTATTTGTAACAAAACTGAACCCACATTTCATTGGCAAAAAGGAAAACATCCAAGCAAAATCTGGTCAAAATATAACTTGAACAGAAATAATTTGATGTGTAATTTCAGAAACCAAAGACTATTTTTGCCTTTCCCATCAACATCTGCGGCAAATTACTCAAATGCTCCCTAGTTGATAAATATTTTGGAAATCATGTGGCTTTGGGACTCTGAATTGTTGGGCCACTGACATCAAAATATCCACTAATACCTATGGCATTCTTTTCTAACTAAAAAAGTAACTTACGTTGATTGAAAAATAAAAACCACACACACACACAAGCACAATGAAAAAATAACTGAAACCAAATCCTACCACAAAGGGACATCAGTATTAACATTTCGAGGTATATTCTTTCAGTATTATTGCCAGGCATTTGTGATTATACATATACACTTTAACAAAATTAGGACCAACACTATAATCTTTACCACTTTTGTTTATTCATGATCAAAAATGTTTTCCCATGTCACTATGTTTCTCAAAGGATTCTCAGTGACCATATAATTATTTCATTCTACAGATGTGTCACAGATTACTTAACAAATTGCCGATATTAGACACTGCTAATAGGTTCTACCATTTCTTTGCTGTGTGATCTTGGGCAAGTTACTTAACCACTCTGAGTCTTAGTTTCACAATCTGTTAAATGTTGATAATGATTTACCTATACTTCACAGAACTGTTGTGACAATTAGACAAGAATAAGCAGGAAACACTCGGCGCAGTGCCTGGCACATGTTAGCGGCCCCTGTACATGCTTGGCATGGCGCCTGGAACATGTGAGCTGTTCCCATATGTACTGAGAAAAATATTCTCAGGCATCATTCTCAGTGTATATCCATAATTGTTTTCTTAGGATAAATTCCTAGAAGTGGAACTGCAGAATCAAAGGGTATGCACAGTTTTAAAGCTTTTAATAATATTACCATACGCCCTTCCAGAGAAGCCAAATAACTTATACTTCCATGATAATACGCACTTTCCTGTACTCTCACCAACGTTTGGTACATTAATTTTGTTTAAATCTTGAAAATTTGATAGGTGAAAGTGCTTTAATTGACATTTTTGTGAATAATGATAGGGATAAAATTTTTTCACATTAATAGCTATTTCCATTTTTTCTCCTCTGAATCAGTTATCGGTTCTCGTGGGGGGTTCTCAGCTTTTCTTTTTATTCGGCTCTCTACAGCGGGCGCCTCTTTTCCTGAGTGAACTGAAAGAGGCTCTAGGAGAGTAAGGAGAGACCTCCTCTGTCGTCGATGCTGTGAACGGCCCCTGCCCGCAGCTGTCTTGCCCTTCTTGAAGATCAGAAATCTAATTTTCATGTAGACAAACCCATTAACTGTGTCTTTAATAACTTCTATCCTCTTTCTAGTTTAGGAGTGCCTCCTCCATCTTGAAATCCAATGGCCAACTATATTTTATTCTAATATTTTTAGGTTTTATATTATCGCATTTATCAATAATTCAATTTAGAATATGATGGGAACCGACACTAAATTTTTAAATGTAATAAGAAGAAGGCAGAAAGCTACCCACAAAAGGAATACTCTCTCACCATAGGCATTTCTGAATGTCGCAATTAACATTCGTGGGCAAGGAACGTTCACATATTGCCGGATAAAAGTTTTGAGGAAAGGTCTGCAAACCCACCGTGCCATCTGACTGGACAGGTGGGATGCAGTGGGAGGAGTTAGGGTCATCTTCACTGTGACTCAGTGGAGACAAAAGTCTGGACTCCAAACTTGGATATACGCTCAATTTCTTCCAGCCAGAAACTCTTTCTGATGGAAGTTGTTTAAATCTAAGATTTGGCAGGGGACTGGTATGAAGCTACTGGCTCTCTTTCATCACACCAGGATCACACGTCTATGGACTGCCTCCTCCACAGATCGTACCACAATAGTCTCTTCTGCTTAATTCTTCCCTCCACCAAATATATGAGTCTTTTAGGAAGCCTCCTTTTCCCAGAAGCACACACACTTAAGCAACAGGATGAGAAATAAAAGACACAAGTGGCTTGAAAAATCAGAAGCATGCCACACGTAGCAAATACAGCACATCTACCCTTTCCATTAGAGAGAGAATCATGCGAACAAACTCAGAATTCACTCCAATTCGCTAGAATTTAGTGACAGATGAACTGCCAAGTTACGTCTTTCAGAATTCCTGACAACTTAAAATGCAATTCACAGAAAAGCATTCTGCAGGGAGTGCAGGATCTGAACATCTGACAAACACATAACAAAATAAGCCTCCAGGCCATGCAGTCATCTTAAAACAACTGAGTTAAGAGGAAAATGTCCAGTATTTTACAATGAAGTACACACATAGCCAGCCAACGTGAATCTTCATGCATTTAAGAAGCAAGATGGAAGTTAGAGATGCCACTGTGGTCTGAACGATACTTACAAGATAACAAGTTTACCTGACTTTTCTAAATTTCCAAGCAGCTAACAATTAAGAAAACAAGAGACATTCGTTGATTTGCAAATGTTTACTACAAATAACACCACGAAACACAAACAGAATCTATTATCGTGACCCACACAGTACAAACATTTTCCCCTCAACCATTTGGAAAAAAAAAAAATTGCAAATAAATGCTATAGAGCAAGGAGCTGTGCTATAAAACTGACAATCTACAATATCAAATTAAAAAAAAAAGGACAAAAAATAGGAAAAACTACACAGCACACCGGACCAATGGCAATTAATACAACTATGAATTTTGGGCATATAAATCGAATTGGTCAGCATTTCAGTTTAGATATGTCATGCATGCAATTTAATTGATCAAGAGAAAGTAATAAAGTTTTGAAAGAAAAGAATTCAATCAGGGGAAGTGCAGGATTTGATCAAATGGTATCAAGCTTGGAGGCAGAGCGTGCGCACATACACAGTCACTGGGCATCCCCCTCCACACACAAACACACACACACACTCGCACATTCAACAGGGCCTACCACACTCACAGCACAACGGTGCTGCCCAGATGGACATGACACAAGTCGGGGTCAGGAGGCCCTTGGTGGTTTGGCTGCTCGGCCCGATGGTCAGAGGCAAGCACTCAGCCGTTTCTGCTGGGTCACCAAGCTGCGACCCTCAGCAGACCTGCAGGCACGAGCTCAGTGCGTTTCCCACTCTGGGAGCTGAGTGTGTGTGAGTGGGAGTGAGGGTGTGTGTGCTAGAAAAGATCCGATTCCTGAAACCCACACATTCCCTGCTTTGTCAGGCAGCTGAAGGAAAAGGCACCGACTTTATTCCTTTTAAATTCTAGATGCCAGAAAGCCAATCATAATTTCTCAGAAAAGGATAAAAACCTGATAGCTAACTAAAATGCCTGGAAGCTAGAAATATTTTCACAATGCTTTCCTTTTTTGCATCGTGAAAAGCTGTTCTAATAAATTTATGGGCACACACAGCATGCACTACATAACCCTCTAAATAGAAACACTGAGCACAAGTTTCATTCTCTTCAAGTGAAAGGACAACTGGTGCTAAAACGATGGTGATAGTTTTACAAAAATGGGATTCGAAAGCTCTGGTGGAGAATGTGTTCCTTTGACAGAATCAAAAGAGAGGGAGAATGAAGTCGGGGAGGGTTGTGAAATTTACCAGGGATTAACGTTACATTTAAAAGGCCTCTCTTGGGCATTTACCTTGAAAATGTTCCCCAAATGTATTAATTTTCTAAAACATCCAAACTAAAGATAATTTGACCTTTCTTTACCTTACCTCCTGGTCACAGAGATGAAAAGGTCGAGCTGAATCTGTTTTAGCCGAGCGGTCAAGCTTGTACTGGCTAGTGAGAGAGCAGCAGGCTGGCTGTCAGGAGACAGACACCCCTTTGGAGCCTAGTTCTAACGACTCCGAGCCGTGTGAGCCCTGGTAAGGAAATCTGCTCGCTGGCCTCAGTTTCCTCATCTGTACAATGAGGAAATCCTCATGACCCCAAAAGCTGCTGTGAGGACTCGATGAGTTAACATACATGAAAGTACCTCGTACAGGACACAGCATTGAGAGAGAAAGCTGTAAATCTTTTCCACTCCTCTGTGTCCAATCTATTATCCATCTACAGGTGCTATTCAACAAGAGGAAAATTAATGTTCAGAATAAGGTCAGCTCTGTGTTTTGGCTTATCACTTAGAGACTGGAGCCAAAATGTTCTGATTAGCAGAGTCTCT
The DNA here is from genome assembly GCF_041296265.1 of Equus caballus. Classification (NCBI taxonomy): domain Eukaryota; kingdom Metazoa; phylum Chordata; class Mammalia; order Perissodactyla; family Equidae; genus Equus; species Equus caballus. The sequence continues at coordinate 54,848,137 of NC_091703.1, read as the reverse complement.
CAGTCACGGCCCAATTTAGCTGAGACGTATAGTTCAGTGTTTCTGCTGGAAACAGTTTTCTTTAGATGCCAGCGTCCAGATCAAAGATTTGTCAGAATATTGTCAGGTTTATAATAAATATGCTCATGCTGCCATTCAGGAATGCCGGCCGTCTTCCCCAGGGAGAAGACTGGGATACCGAGGGCACAGCACCAAGATGACGGAAGGAGAGAAGAAACCAGGCCAAGTTCAGACACCCTGAGAAGAGCCCTGGGAGATAAGAGGCCCTCAGGTTCTGGCTGCTTGGATGGCAGCTCTGAAATTATTCCAAGACAGATGGTGGAAAGGATCAAAACAGGGAAATACAGAGGAAACCACCCCTGGCCAGTGACCATATCATACAACACCACACCTCTTGTAGTTAAGGCCCCGTAGACAGGAGGCGGCCCCACTAACAGCTCGTTTGGTGGGGAAGGCGGCCGAGGGGCTGCTCAGAACTACCCCGCTCCAATCAAGTTCTTCTAGCTCCAAACAGAAAGCAAGGCTTCTCTTTAGACAAAGCACTAGAAGCCTCCTTGTCTGATCTGCGATGGGCTTCCTCGTCAGCCTCGGCATTTTCACTTCTCTTCCCAGAACTTAAATGCCTCTAAGGCAGCACAGCTACTCTCCACAATGGATGGTGACTGTCTCTTTTCTCCTGCTTGGAGCAGTGGCAAAAAAAAAAATCCTAAGAATCTGGCTATCGCTTCCCTATCACCTTCCTCTACGTGAAAGGCTTTATGAAGACTTCACTCACTCTGTTACAGACAGAACGCTGCCCGGAGTCAGTCTCCACCCAGGAGCAGGGTTGCATCAAGACCCATTTTTACAATTCTGATGGCTTACGGGACAGTTTAATTTCACAGTAAACTCCATCAAACCCAAAGTCGTCCACGTCCTCTGCCAAACTCCCAAATTACCCATTTCTGTCAATGATATCACCGTTCATTGTATGTCAAGCCCAAAGCGCCAATCTCTCTCTTTTTCCCACCTAAAACCCTATCGATTCACCTTTCCCAGCACTGCTCACACCCTTCTGAGCCACCTACTGTCATTAACATTACTGATGATCATTCTTTGGTATAATTCCTCCAACCATCCCTATACTCACACGTAAGAGTTCAGATCTTTTAAAAGCACCACATAAGCCTTTTAAAGTATTTCACACTTTTGATCCTGTTTTTTAATTATTTCTTTATAATTATTATTATATAGATTTTTTTAAAGCACGTACCTCTTTTGGTAAAGACACTAATTTATTTCTGTCTGCATTCAAGTTGCTCAGCTTCTTAAGTTTTCCGATGCTCTTAGGTAAGGTCTGTTAAAATAACATTTTTATTATTAATTTAACATATGTTTTTAACACGGCTCACAGTAAAACAGATTGTTTCAAGGATTTAAAGAATATAATCTCATCCTGCAAGAGACGTAATAGTTCTTCAAGAATATCCGATTTTTTAAAACTCACTTGGGAGATGTGGAATTAAATATTTTGCATTTTTGTTGAAATGAGAGTAAGTTTCAATGAAGTGAAGTCAAAGGCACAAACCTAGGGACAAAGAAACACCTGGTAAAGAGGTAATGAAGGCTCTTCAACTCAAGAAGGGAGAATCTGCACCCTCAAGAGCCACACTGAGGGAGTGGTCAGATGATGGGGAAGCCAGCGCTGGGGCGGGAGTCAGAACCCTGGGCAGGGGACCGTGAGGCCAAGGGAAGAGAGAGGGCTGGCTGTGGGGAGCAGGGGCCTACAGGAGCCAGGCCACAGTCACCAGGGGGTCTTCAACACCCTCACGGAATCCGAGGGTGATGGTTATTTTTAAAATTGTTATGATTACGACTTGCAAGCGTCAAACCACAGAACAGGACAGGCGGATTTGGTCGCTTCCACGACACCTCCCAGAGGCGGCTGCTGGAGCTGCCTGAGCACAGATGCTGCCGGGCTCCCCAGGACTCTGTGCCCTTGACCCACTCTTGGGGTCTTTATCTGCTCTTTTCACTTAGAGAGCATTACTTCCTCTTTTTATAAAGAAAGAAGAAAAGGAAAGAAAGAAGAAAAAGGAGAAGGAAAGTAGGATAAAAAATAAAGTGACAAAATGAAGACAGAGAAAAGAAAAGAGAAAGGTGGGAAGGTAAACTGAAAAGAAATAGCGGCTACAAGACAACTAGGAGAAAAAGACAACGAAGTGATAAAGGAAAGACTGAGGAAGCAGCAGGAGGGGAGCAGGCAGCTGAGACTGGCTGTCACCTGCTAACGTACCCCTGGCAGGTGAGGCAGGCCAAGGCCTGGCCCTTGGTAGGATGCGGAAGCCCAGTCCCCAAAAGAGAGCATTCCTCCCCAATCCCACCAAGGCTTTCCCTGGCCGGCCACCGTTTCTTCCCCCTCTCTCTCGCTCTCCCCACGTGCTCGAAGAAACCAAAGAGAACAGTGTTTCCTCCGGTGGTCCTTGGACGCCACAGCAGAGATAGTGGCACCTCCTCTGGCCGTGGCTTATCCCTACCTCTCACGGGGACCTCAGAGAAGTGACAGTTCAGCCCCTGCATTGGAAGTACCACAAGTGGGAGACACACCCTGACAGGGGAGCTTAAACAGGATAAAAACTGATCACCTTTACATCATGCACTTGCTTCTCCAGTCCCTTTATGAGACATAACATAAGGAAATTTCCATTTAGTCCACCCAAATTACAAACAAGTAGAATCTACCCAAATAAGCCTTGCTGATCCAGAAACCACACTGTCAACACCCATCTGAAGGCGCAAACCACACCCACCAGGAGCCGGTTCTCGGTGAGAACTAACTCTGTGAGGCTCTCACAGTCCCCAACGGCTTCAGGCAGCTGGGCGAGTCTGTTCTGATCCACCTTCAAGATCGACAGCTTCTTCAGCTTTCCTGCAAAAGCGGTATTTAACCTCATTAGCTGGAATTGTTTTCCTTTCCTATCTGCTCTTCTTTTTGTTGTTAACAGTTACTCATTCTTCTCCCTCAACTAGCTTTCCGCATTATGAAATTATATCATTCTCATTTAGATCACTAAAGATTGAGAGTTAAAATAATGTGTTCAGAACATCAAAAACAGTCAGAAATTAGAAGCAGATCACTTAAAAAGTCACTACCCAAAAATATCATATCAAAGACAGAAAATTCAAAGGAAAACCAACACCTGGCTCTTGATGGATCTCTAAGGACAGGAGATGTCTCGTGTACAGAGGAGAGACTTTTGTTTTACTCCAAGAACCATCCTTACTAAAAACAAAACAGTAAGTTTAGCTTATTACATCACCTACGAATGAAAGTGACTCAGTGAAGATCCCTATCGTGAAGTCTATCTACATATGCAGAATAAGACTGTCATCTTTGAAAGCCGTATTAAGGACTGAGTCTAATTCACGCAGGGCAAGAAGAGTGGACTGGACAGGACAGACCGGTGATGCCCTCAGGCCATGGAAATGAAGAACGGTTTACTGCAGGCTCCTCAGAGTCCCTGGTGAGTGAAGAAAATCCTACACCATTCAAATCCTCGTTTTCAACTGCAACTCAGGGGACAGAGTCCACAGAGCAGATGGCCTTTGTTATACACTGACAGTGGCTGGCATGATGACACTTTCCCCAGTAAAATCAGAAAATGGCCTCCGACTTAAGAGACCTAAAGCTGGAGAAAGGGAAATGTTGAAAGGATTAACTTGCCTCCTGTGCAGTCACAGGGCAAGGCAGAACGAACCGGTTCTTAAGCTCTTTACTTAGCACAATCAATAATCCATTATTACCACGGTCCCCAGAGGGTTTCCACCTGTCCTCACGGTCAGGAGCCACATGAGCATTCCCCACTGGGCTGGGCATGCTGAATCTACACCCGACACACCTCACCCCAACAGAGGGGTCTCCTGAACAATACCACTGGCAAGTCATCTTGCAGCCTCTCCTTGAATACTTCTAGTGACAGGGCACTCATTTCTTTTCTAAGCAGCCCAAACTACTTGGCAACAGATATTTTTTTTTAAAGCTCTTTCTTAAATCAAGTTGAGATTCACAATCCTTTCATTTCACCCAAACGAACTAGAAGATGTAATAAATCTCGTCTTCCTCCTGCATGATAGCCTTCCAATGCTTCAAGTCAGCCGTCTCAGGCCTCCTCGTTCTTCCTAGTCCAGGCAACAAAACACCCCCAGTTCCTACAGCTGCTTTCAGCCGCCATATACGATTGTCAGCGAACAGTGCTACCTAGAGTCAAAATCCTCATCAATTTTCCAGGCAACCTGAACCAAAAGGCAGAGTCCGTCTTCCTGCTGCGTTCTATGATCAGTTACCACTTTTATCTCGACCAAACACCAGGAAGGAAGGGGTCCTCTGTCATACAGCTTCGCCGACTACTGAAAATCTTTCAACAGCTTCCTTTGAAGTTTTGAATACAAGTTAAATGAACGTCAAAGACAACTACCCTAGGACAACTATATAGTTAAATATAGTTTCTTACAATTTCTAAGCGGCTTTGCAGACATGGAGCTGCCAGTCCACGTCTGTTTACATCTTCTCAGTTTGTGTTTATTTTCTCACACTGGACTGAATTCCCTGATGGTAAAGGAAACGTCTGGACTAAATTTTTTTGTTAAAGGAAATAGCATAGAATGGTTAAAGGAAAAGATTATTCTCAATGTGCTAGAAAAGGTTCAACCCAAGCACACCATTCTCCCTTTAACAGCCCTTCCCTAGTCACGCAATAAGGTCAAAGTTACTTTCTCATAAACTATTTGGGATGCTCAATGAGACATTTCTTAGTGATTGCTCATAGGCCTGAAACACATTCTATTATTGGGGCCAATCTCTACTGAAATCACTGAGATAAGATGCAGATGAAAGAGATATGAGTCAACACTCATAAGTAATAATACCTATAATTGCTACCAAACCAGAACGACAGAAATACTTGCATATAGAGAAGCTTAAATTGTATTAAATATTCTTTGCACTCCTTCTGCTAAAACAAACAATGAGATGACTGAAAGAGCCACATCCTCAGCACCTGAGAGTGGTGACCAAAAGACGAGAGTGTGCCCCAACAGCCAGCACCGTTAGTAGTGACTTACTGTCAATACTTACCAATGCCATCCGGAATTGTTTCTAATAAGTTCTGGGAAATGACTAAATCCGTTAATGAAGTCAGGCCACTGATTTCTTCAGGAAGTCTTTCCAACCTGTTTTCAGAGACATCTAAGCACAGCAGGTTCTTCAGATTTCCTATCTCCTACATCAATGACACAGAAAAAGAAACTCATGCTTAAACCTGTCATAGCACAGAGGACTTTGTTACAGTGATTTTTCGCAATCAAATCCCAAAGTAGTCCTAAGGATGTTTCTTTAGCGTCTATTTAAATGCGAAGGCTGGAGTAAATTTCCAGACCCCCTTCCAATAAAAACGGGAAGCTGCATGAATCACAGACATGGAGCTGGGAGGGACGCCAAGTCCTCCAACTCCAGGCAGGCATGGAATCGTTCTCACTGATAGATGAAGAGACTGGCACCAAGAGAGAACAAATGACTTTAAAGAAACACAATTAGGGGAACAAAAGAATCTAGAATCCAGTTCTCCTAGTTTGGAAGCAATCACTTAGCAAGCAGCTCACACTTCAGGGTGACCTGTGATTTTCTCTGTTGAGCAATCATCTACTTTCTATCTCCCACGGCAGGTGGTTCTTGTCACAACAAATATTGATGCAACGGCTCCCCAGCAAAACTGGAGCAGACAGACCCACTGACACCTCTAACATCAACAGAAGAGAGAGGCATACTGCTTTTAAGAAAACAGCCTATCCAGGTTGGGGAAAGTACCTCAATGAGTCTAACATTCTATTCAAGAGTTATCTTCCATTCCCAAAATGCATATTTTCTCTCCTATAATCGCCTCCACTTTTCCATTCTCACCACCACTATATTAAATTCCTACTCTCATTACCTTCTCACCTGGACGGGTGGCTCTGGTCTTGACTCTCCGTACCCAAGTCTGTTCTACAAACTCTGTTTTCATATTTCCCTCCTGGAAACACAGCTCACTCTAGTCATGGAATCAGACCACCTTTCTACTCAAAACATGTCTAGTGGCTCCCTGATGCCTACATAAGTACACATTCCTCAATCTGTATTTAATTTGGTCTCATCTTTTCTTTCCAGCCTACCTCCTACCTAATATGCATCCTATGATGCCACTCCTGTATTTCCTGTCTTTGGGGAACCAGACTACATTTCTACTAATTTCGGGCCAGACCCCTGAAGTTGTTCTACTTTTTGATTAATTTCTTCTAAGATGTCTTTGTATCCTTTTCTTTCTTTCATGAATGAAGATAGGAAAATAATTCTGATTATTACTTGAGACTGTTTGATGTGTTTAGTCCTGGTTTAATAGAAGCTTATCTAGGGGGGCAAATGAGATGTTTAAATAACTGTTTATAACATGATCACTGGAGTTTTAATTTCTTTGTGTTTAGGATGTGGCATTTTTCACATACTCACATATGCACATCTGTATATATACTCTTATCCCATCATGTCTAACAGCTGATATCTTATTAAATTCCTGATAACTTCCTGGCATTTCCCCCCCATATTTTGACTCCTAAAGTAACCAGAATTCTCTCAATCAGGATTTCTCATAACTTCCTGGAGAAATCTAAGTATTAATCAAACTCTCACCCACATCAGCTGCTGACCTGTCCTCTCCTTTTCCCAAATGCAGCCAAGACCTCAGAAATGGACTGAAACTATTCCTTGGTTCCACTAGTTGTAAGCGATGTCATGACAACACCAGGCTATAACCACAACAACTGAAACTGTACTTACTATTTGCTTGGAAGATGGCAGTGTAGGAGGACTCTGAACTCACCTCCTCAAACGGACACAACCAATTTACAGCTACCCTTGGAATAATTACCCCCAAGAAAGAACTGGAAACTGGATAAAAAGGACTCCTACAACAAGGAACAGTACTGACTGAGGTGGAAGAGGCAGAAATACCTTTCTGGAGAGGAAAATACTACATGCTAGCCGTGGCACTTCACGGCCGGGAGCAATCTTAAGGTATGAATCCTTCCCTGGAGGAGTGGGGGAGCTGAGCAGGGGAGCATTACCACAATAAGCAGCTGTTGAACTCAACACAACTGAGACAAGTGCCACAATATCTAGCTTTGCTGGCTATTAAATATAATGGGAAATACCCCCAGGACAGCTATTGAGTGTAAGAGAAAGAAAAGCCTGTTCTTAAAGGGCACATGCACAAATTCACTGTTTCAGAAAGCAAAACAAAAATCACAAGAAAGGTGCATAACCATTTGGTGAAAAGAGACTCACCTGATGGGCTCTAGGCACATCTCAGGGAGGTAAAAGGCCCCTGGGACCACCTCCCCAGGGACTGAGACTTTGGAAGCAGCCATTATTGTGACCTAGTACAGGCATGCTGACACAGATGCTGGAAGATGCTATTGGAGTTCTTCCCTGGCCTGTTAGCCTAGAGTCTTCCCTGCCCACTAGAGCACTGATTTAATCCAATGAAGCCAGAGCAGGCAGCCAGAGCTAGGGACTGGCCCCACCAACCAGCAAGCCTTTGGGCAATTTGTGGGCCTGCATAGGTGGGATGTGGGGGCCCTCTGCAGTGGGGTGAGTGGGTCCACTTCAGTGGGTCCAATCAGGTGCACAGGGCAGGACTATATTGACGGGGTGTGTGGCCCTGTGGGTGGGGGGGGGGGGGCTTGTCAGCTGCAGCTGACCTGTGCTTCTTAAACAGCCACATAGGCGATCTGCCCTACCTTCCAAAGTCTGAAACAATTGCGTGCTGCCACACCCGGGGCCAACCCCACCCAGCTGCACTCCTGAGAAAGCTGACAACAGCCTTGCAGGCTGGAGGCCTAAGCAATTGTGAGCCCCCGAGCCTAGCAACCAGTCATGCTGGGGACCTACTCAATTAACAGAAAAACTGCAACAGGAATGTGCTATTAGACCTTGTAGTCAACTGTGCTGGGACTCCCCAAACCAGATAAAGTGACTGAAGGGACTGTAGCAGCTGCACATAGCTGAGTGCTACAACTAGCTAGCCAGGGAGACAGCCTAGCCTCCCCAGGCACCCGCAGCAAGAGCAACCCAGCCATAACAGAAGGACACATGTAGCCCACACAGGGGACACTCTTGGAAGACTGGGGACTGGTGATGAGAGGAAAGCACACTGCTGGGCCTCATAAGGCATCTCTTACATATGACCACCTCGCCAAGATCAGGAGACACAGCTGATCTACCTAATACATAGCTGTAAGCACAGAGAAAGATACAAAATGAGGGAACAAAGAAATATGTCACAAACAAGGGAACAGGACAAATCTTGAGAAAAATAACCAAACAAAACAAAGATAAACAATCCACTTGATAAACAGTATAAACTTATAAGGATGCTCACTGATCTTGGGAGAAGAATGGATGAACTCAGAGAGAACTTCAACAAAGAATTGGAAAATATAAAAAAGAACCAGTCAGAAATGAAGAATAATGGAAATGAAAAATTCACTAAAGGAAATCAATAGCAGAGTAGATGATACAGAAAAACGGAGTGGCAAGCTGGACGAAAGACTAGAGAAAATCACCCAAGCTGAACAGATAAAAAGAAAAAAGAATTAGGATAGTCTAAGGGACCTCTGGGACCACATCAAGTGCACTAAGATGTGTATTATAGGTGTCTCATGAGGAGAAGAGACAAGGGGGCAGAGAATCTATACACCTAAGAGAGAGACAAAACAGCAGAGAATCTATGTGAAGAAATAATACCTGAAAACTCTCATAACCTAAGTAAACAGACATCCAGGTACAGGAAGCACAGAGAGCACCAAACAAGATGAACCCAAAGAGGACAATGCCAAGACATATTATAATTAAATATCAAGAATTAAAGATAAAAGGGGGCTGGCCCCGTGGCTGAGTAGTTGAGTTTGCGCACTCCGCTGCAGGTGGTCCAGTGTTTCATTGGTTCGAATCCTGGGCGTGGACATGGCACTGCTCATCGAACCACGCTGAGGTACATGCCACAACTAGAAGGACCCACAACGAAGAATACACAACAATGTACCATGAGGCTTTGGGGAGAAAAAGGAAAAAAATAAAATCTTTAAAAAAAAAAAAGAATTAAAGATAAAAACAAAATCCTAAAAGCTACAAGAGAAAGGCAATAAGTTACATACAAAGGAAACCCCATAAGGCTATCAGCAGACTTCTCAGCAGAAACCATACAGGCTAGAAGGAAGTGGCATGATATATTTAAAGTACTGAAAGGAAAAAATCTACAGCCAAGAATACTCTACCTGGCAAAGTTATCATTCAGAATGGAAAGAGAGATAGTTTTCCAGACAAACAAAAACTAAAGGAGTTTATCACCAGTAAACCAGCCTTGCAAAAAATGGCAAACAGACTTATTTAAGTGGAAAAGAAAAGACCACAAACAGGAATAAGAAAATTATAAAAAAAAAAAAATGAATAAAGTCACTGGTAAAGGGAAATATACAGTAAAAGTAGCAGATCAACCACCTATGAAGCTAATATGAAGATCAAAAGACAAAAGTACCAAAATTATAGATTTCCATGATAGGAGGTTAACAGATACACATGCACAAAAACATGTTAAATATAATATCAAAAACATCAAATGTGGGAGTAGAGGAGTAAAAGAGAAGAGCTTCTAGCAAGAGGTAAAACTTAAGAGACCATCAACTTAATATAGATTGCTATTTACACAGCTTATTATATATGAACCTCATGGTAACCAGAAACCCGAAACCTGTAATAAATACACAAATGATTAAGAGAAAGGAACCCAAACATAATACTAAAGAAAGCTAGCAAACCACAAAGGAAGAGAGCAAGAGAAGAAAGGAACACAGAAGAACTACTAAAACACCTAGGAAAAAAGTAACATAATGGCAATAAGTACATTCTTATCAATAGCTACTATAAATGTCAATGGACTAAATGCTCTAATGAAAAAACATGGGGTGGCTGATTGGATAAAAAAACAAGACCCACATATATGTGCATACAAGAGACACATTTCAGACTTAAAGACACTCACAAAATGAAAGTAAAGGGATGGAAAAAGATACTCCATGAAAATGGCATTGAAAAGAAAGCTGGGGTAGCAATACTTATCTCAGACAAAATAGACTTTAAAACAAAAACTGTAACAAGACACAAAGAAAGGCACTACACAATGATAGAGGGAACAAGCCAACAAGAGGATATAACACTAGTAAATATCTATGCACCCAACATAGGACCACCTAAATATATAAAGCAACTATTAACAGACATAAAAGGAGAAATAGATAGTAACACAGTAATAGTAGGGGACTTTAACACTCCACTTACACCAATGGATAGATCATCCAAACAGATGATCAATAAGTAGACACTGGCCTTAAATGACACATTAGATCAGATGGACTCAGTAGACATATACAGAACATTCCATCGAAAAACCACAGAATACACATTCTTTTTGAATCATGTAGAACATTCTCCAGGATAGATCACATTATTAGGCCACAAGACAGGTCTCAATAAATTTAAGAAGACTGAAATAATACCAAGCATCTCTTCTGACCACAACAGTATGAAACTAGAAATCAACTACAGGAAGAAAACTAGAAAAGCCATAAATATGTGGAGATTAAAGAAAATGCTAGTGAACAATGATTGGGTCAGGGGCGAAATCAAAGGAGAAATCAATGAATACCTGGAGACAAATGAAAATGAAAACACCACATAACAAAATTTATGGGATACAGAAAAAGGTGTTCTAAGAGTGAAGTTTATAGGAATACAGGCCTACCTCAACGGACAAGAAAAATCCCAGATAAACAATCTAACAGTGCACCTAAATGAAGTAGAAAAAGAAGAACAAACAAAGCCGCAAATCAGTAGAAGGAAGGAAATAACAACAATCAGAGTGGAAGTAAATGAATAGAGACTGAAAAAATAATAGTGAAAGTCAATGAAACCAAGAGCTGGTTCTTTGAAAAGATAAACAAAATTGACAACTCTTTAGTGATACTCACCAAGAAAAAAAGAGAGAAAGCTCAAATAAATAAAATTAGAAATGAAAGAAGAGAAAGTATAAAAGACACCTCAGAAATACAAAAGATTATAAGAGAATACTATGAAAAGCTATATGCCAACAAACTGGATAATCTAGAAGAAATGGATAAATTCTTAGAGTCATACAACCTTCCAAAACTGAATCAAGAAGAAGTACATAATTTGAATAGACCAATCACCAGTAAGGAGATCAAAACACCTCCCCAAAAATAAAATTCCAGGACCAGACGGCTTCCCTGGTGAATTCTACCAAACATTCAAAGAAGACATAATACCTATCCTTCTCAAACTCTTCCAAAAAAATGAAGAGGAGGGGAGGCTTCCTAACTCATCCTACAAGGCCAACATTACCCTGATACCAAAACCAGACAAGGACAACACAAAAAAGAGAAAATTACAGGCCAATATTACTGATGAACATTGCTCTAAAAATCCTCAAGAAAATACTAGCAAATCAAATACAACAATATATTAAAAAGATCATATACCATGATCAAGTAGGATTTACACCACGGATGCAGGGATGGTTCAACATCATCACATCAATTAACGTGCTATACCACATTAACAAAATGAAAAATATACAATCACATGATCATCTCAATAGATGCTAAGAAAGCATTTGACAAGATACAGCAACCATTTATGATAAAAACCCTGAATAAAATAGCTATAGAAGGAAAGTATCTCAAAATAATAAAAGACATATATGACGAACGCACAGCTAATATCATACTCAATGGAGAAAAACTGAAAGCTATCCCTCTAAGAATAGGACCCACACAAGGAGGCCCACTTTCACCACTCTTATTTAACATAGTATTGGAAGTCCTAGCCAGAGCAATCAGGGAAGACAAAGAAATAAAAGAGATCCAAATTAGAAAGGAAGAAGCAAAACTGTCACTAATTGTAAATGACATGATTTTCAATAAAGGAAACCCTAAAGAATCTACCAAAAAACTTTTAGAAATAATAAGAATACAGTAAAGTTGCAGGATACAAAATCAACATACAAAAATCAGTTGTGTTTCTATACACTAACAATGAAGTAGCAGGAAGAGAAATTAAGAATACAATCCCCTTAACAATTGCAACAAAAAGAATAAAATACCTAGGAATAAAATAACCAAAAAGGTGAAAGACCTCTACACTGAAAAGTATAAAACATTGTTGAAAGAAACTGAAGACACAAAGAAATGGAAGGATATTCTGTGTTCTTGGCTGGAAGAATTCTTCCTAAAGCAAACTACAGATTCAATGCAATCCTCATCAAAGTTCCAAAGACACTTTCACAGAAATAGAACAAAGAATCCTAAAATTTACATGGAACAACAAAAGATCCCAAATAACCAAAGGAATCCTGAGAAAAAAAGAACAAAGCTGGAGGTATCACACTCCCTGATTTCAAAATACACTACAAAGCCACAGTAACCAAAACAGCATGATACTGGCACAAAAACAGACACACAGATCAATGGAACAGAATCGAGAGCCCAGAAATAAACCCACACCTCTATGGACAGCTAATTTTCAACAAGGGAGCCAAGAACATAAAATGCAAGAAGGAGAGTCTCTTCAATAAATGGTGTTGGGAAAACTGGACAGCCACATGCAAAAGAATGAAAGTAGACCATTATCTTACACCATACACAAAAATTAACTCAAAATGGCTTAAAGACTTGAATGTAAGATCTGAAACCACAAAACTTCTAGAAGAAAACATAGGCAGTAGCTCACTGACATCAGTCTTAGCAGCATATTTTCAAACACTATGTCTGATCAGGCAAGGGAAACTAAAGGAAAAATAAACAAATGGGACTACATCAACTAAAAAGCTTCTACACAGCAAAGGAAACCATCAACAAAAGGAAAAGACCACCTTACAATTGGGAGAAGATATCTGCAAACCCTATATCTGATAAAGGGTTAAGATCCAACATATATAAAGAACTCATACACCTCAACAACAAAAAGACTAACAACCCAATGAAACAATGGCAAAAGATCTGAACAGACATTTCTCCAAAGAAGATATACAGATGGCCAACAGGCACATGAAAAGATGTTTAACATCACTAATTATTAGGGAAATGCAAATCAAAACTACAATGAGATATCACCACATGCCTGCCAGAATGGCTATAAATTAACAAGATTATAAATAAACGTTGAGAGGATATGGGCAAAACAGAAATCTCATACAATGCTGGCTGGAGAGCAAACTGGTGCAGCCACTATGGAATACAGTACGGAGATTCCTCAAAAAACTAAGAATAGAACTACCATGTGATCCAGCTATTCCACTGCTAGGTATTTGTCCAAACAACATGAAAACACAAATGTGCACATATGCACCCCTATGTTCACTGTGACATTATTCACAATAGCCAAGTCTTGGGAACAACTGAAGTGCCTATCAAGGGAGGAATGGATAAAGATTCTCATACTAAGTGAAGTAAGTCAGAGAGAGTCAAATACAGTATGATCTCACTCATAAACTGAAGATAAAAACACGGCAACAACACACACACCCACAGAGACAGAGACTGGATCGGTGGTTACCAGAGAGGAAGGAGGGAAAGAGGTGACTGGGCACGAGCAAGGTGATGGATGGTAATTAGTCTTTGGGTGGTAAACATGATGTAGTCTATACAGAAATCGAAATACCACGATGTACACCTGAAATTTATACAATGTTATAAAACCAATGTTACCTCAATGAAAATAATTAAATTTAAAAAAAAAGAAGAAAGAAAAAAATTATCTGGGGCACACATAGGAAAAGGGTTGACTTAATGGTGTTTTAACTTTATTAATGCACAATAAATGGGCTGGATAATTCTAAACTGACAGAACGATTTCTCATAGCTAGAGAATAACCCTTCTTCCTCACCTTTTTTCCTTTTAAGGAAATAAAATATATTACAGATAAATAAATAAATAAAACAAAAGTGTACTGAAGTACTTTTTTCTAATGTCGGATTTCCCTGTGTTACTATGGCATTCCCCACCTCAAGCACACAGCCCCATCGCAACACTGCTGAGCAGAGACGCCTCTGAATTAGTTTAAAATACCAGCACGCAGACCATCATGAAATATATTCTGACTTTAAAGACTGGCTGTAACATACACCAAAGAATAAAATTCAGTTAAGAGCTGGAGCAAAAGAAAATACAGGGAAAATGCCTTTTTTTGTTGTTATTTTGGTTTCATTTGTTACTTTAGGTTTCTCTCTCAACCAATGAGAAGGCAGGCCTGCTTCCTGAGACCCCACAAGAAAACTATGCATTCAGAAGTCTATATAAGACTCCATTTCATTTGGAACATAGTTCTCACACAGGAAAAACCAGAACACCATGGCATTCTATCTAAACCATAAGCAATACTTGGAAGAAACATGAAATAAAAGCTGTTAACATTGCTTTTACATCAACAATTGCAGGACAAAATGTGGTCCAAATTATCCCAAAGCACTTGGTACACGACAAAGGATGGCAGAAATGTACACCATCAGAATCAGGGGCTGATAATTTACAAATTTGCTGGGCTTGCAGTAAGGCCTACGGGTGGCAAGGGTGAGATAAAAAGCGGACCTCACGAACTAAAGGATCTGCTTACTCTCTGTAGAAATGGTGGGGAGGCCTTCAATTTTTCTACGGCAACACAGCACGGTGAGTGTAGCAATATATTTTTCCACAGGTGCTTTTTCAACCAATGTTTTTAGTTTTCAAGATCCATTTTATATAAAGTCTCATGTAGAAGCAGGAAATACATGATGGTGGTGGTGGCTGCTGTTTTACAGTTTTGGGGGTGACAACGTGAGACAACCACTCACCTGAGGTAATTCTGACAGCTGATTTCCGTCCAACCAGAGATCCTTCAGATGGAAGAGAGCTCCGATTGATTCTGGCTAAAACAAAAAGAACAATGTTATGGTAACAAAGATCCAATTTTCAGTCTTCCATTAAGAAACAAAGAATCCTAATTCAACAGTTAATAATTGGGTACCATTAAGAAACAAAGAATCCTAATTCAACAGTTAATAATTTGCTGGTACTTCTCCCCCTTCCTAAAAGCACGCCCAACACTCTCCAAGAACGCCAGTCATTTCCACGTACACCCATCATCTCTAGTCCCGATCCTCCCACCCGTGAATCATAACTCCTAACCTGTGTGAACTGAAGAACATTCGTTAACGTTGCCAAGCTATATCTGTGGAAATGCTGGTTTATAGCATCCCTACAGATCTCCCCAAAAACATATAATTTTTTTTGTAAGGAAGATTATCCCTGAACTAACATCCATTGCCAACCCTCCTCTTTTTGCTGAGGAAGATTGGCCCTGAGCTAACATCCGTGCCCATCTTCTTCTACTTTATATGTGAGATGCCTGTCACAGTGTGGCTTGATTTTGTGAACATAACAAAGGGCAAAGTTAAATCCAAATCTCTCTTCAATACAGACTTACCAAATTATATATTTCATTGTTTCCTAAATCAAGTTCTTCTAGCCTCCGTAGCTGGGTAAGAGAGCTATTTAAAAAAAAAAGGGGGGGGGAGCTCTTAGACAGTACTTAGAAATGCTGAGCAATACGACATTCCTCACTAGGACTAGTTTCCAAAAATAAGATTCATTTGGACTTTACGGAAGTAAACATTGCATAGGGAGGACTACTAAGAGAAGAATGGCATCTCCCAAACTTTCCAAAAGATACAGAATCTCTTTTTAACAAAATACTGTAGTTCTTTTTTTTCTTCTTCTTCAATGTTTAAAGAAATTCATTCGGTACAAAACCTCCTCTTATTTTCCCCAGAGACTCACTCAGGAAGATACGTAAGAAGATTCTCTCTCAGTTCCAGTGAAGCCAGGTTATAAAGACTAGAAATGAACAGAAGAAAAAAGTATAAGGAAAATTCCTGAGATTCTTCCTATCCCCCTCCCCACACACCCACTCCACAAGCAGCAACGCAATAAAACCTTGCACATCACCTCCCAGGGGAAAAATATTTATGACCACCACTCCCACCAAAAACAGCAGTCTCTACCTCCTGAATTTTACTGTTAAAATGAAAACCCTCACTCAAATACCTTGTACGTTTGACATGTGAAAATAACTCACTCGTCATTGAAAGACAACCACTCCTGGGACCAAGACAGAAGCCGAATATGTGCTTCCAGACTTTAGAATGTCAAAAATGTGCCGTTACCATCAGACAGTGATGCCTTTAATCTCACAGAGCTCAGAGCTCTCCTTCCAGACAGCAGTGGGAGACCACCCCCTTTGAAAGGAGTGTGCATCTCAATGCAGAGAATGCAGGTGCTCGGCTTAAGCTCACGCCCTCACAGAGCAAGTGACAGCAGCGTTAGGGAAGGAACTGCAGTCACAGGCATCAGGGATAAGGCAGTAACGCACCTCTCGCAGTGCCTGGAACACAAGGCTGACTCAATAGATGGTAGTGATAATAACATTGCTTTTATTCTTATTAAACCCCAGGATGGCGCTCTTTTCAGCAGACTCTCCTGCCTCTCAGGCATAATCCACATTTTCTGGGGGCACGGTGAAAGGAGACAGATGTTCTCCGCAGACACTGGTTACCTGGGAGGGATCCTCACAGGCGGGGGCACTGCTGCCTCGCCCGGAACCCCACACCTCCAAGCAGAGGCACACGCACAACCCCGACTCAGGAGATAACCGATTCATCTGTCACTCCAACAGGCATTGCACTAAGCTCTACACCAACAGCAAACTCAAGTTGTGCGAACGTCACCATAGTGACATCCAGAATTGGAGGACTTTTAAGTGGAGCGCACAGGACACAAGGAGTCAGACATCATCCCAACACTGTAATCCGCCTTAATCCTGTATTCTCCTTCCAACATAAAAGCCAGAATCATGGGGACTAAGGAAGCTGGTTTCACAACACGAGAAAATGTAAATTCGATCGGCCTGAACAGTATGTATACATACTAAAGCCCATTTGCTTGAAAATGTATTTTAATTATACTATGAAATGCATAAATTCTCTAACTCCTTCTCCAATTCTTGAAAACTGAATAGCTTTCACAATTAAAGCAAGAGCAAATAAATAAAACTCTTTAGAATATATTTTTAAGAAAAATCAAAATCCCTACTAACATGTCATTACACATTTAACAGCGACATTCTTCAAAAATGGTGGGTGTAGCTCCTAGTTCCACTTCCTCCACTTCCTCTGGGCAAAATATTCAAGAAACAACAGTGGGAAGGAGAAGGAGGTGAGACGGACGCCACCTCGCATCTACTCCCCAGAGCATCTCTACATATGGGTGAAAACAGTTTAACAGTAACCCCGCATCTACTCCCCAGAGCATCTCTACATATGGGTGAAAACAGTTTAACAGTAACCGTAAGAGTAAAAATGTAAAAACAAAAGGCTTTGCTTTCAGTTTTAAATTTTCACGTAACCCCAAGCCAGTTTGATTGCAGAAGTGGTGCTCATTTGGCTATTTTCACATTTATATTTTAAAAATCACTGACAGAATTATCATTTTTATCTATTCAACACATTACTTTCAAAACCTATTCTGACATACTAAAGACATCCACTAATAAAAGGAGGGAAGAGTCCCTCTTTGCTTTACAAACGTTACTTGCTGGGCACCATCAAAAGCACCTTAAAAAGCAGTTTACACACGCCTGATGCTGTCTGCAGCCTTGGTCCGAGGCCTGCAGCCTGAAACAGAGAACAGTGCTGGGGAGACACCTGCCCCTCCCTGTGGCAGGAGGCGCTGTGCAATGTCCTTACACAGGTCATTGCTTGATCAGTAACAGCCCAGTCCATGATGACACGATTAGGAAAGGCAGGCTCTGTGTGAGGTCCATTAGAAAGCAGCACAGCCACCATTCAAACCTGCTCCAAAGCCAGAACTCCCGCCCCCACCCTACACTGCCTAGAGGCACCTTGGGGCCCTCCATTCTCTGGAACGCTCTCTCTAAAATTTACATTTTAAAAATCATATTATTTTGGGCAAATATATAAGTCTTACCTTCTTAACCACACCAAGGACACTGGGACTTTTATTGGTTTATGTCACTTTAAAAATATGATACACATTTTAAAGGTATGTTTAAATGCTGTCTTGAGGATAAAAGGCATAGGCCACAGTTATTAAAAGCAAATACTGCTTGAGCAAAAAATGCCAACAGACTTATGGACATATAGAACTTGATGATAATGTCATGTTAGATTAAATGCAGAGTTCCCAGTCTATCACACTAACACCCGAATAGAACATCCTGTTAAGTAAAAAAGTTCTGACTACAAAACCTCTTAGTTTCTATTGTTTTTAGAGAGCAGGGGAAAATGTGAACGTATGGGTGTTACAACAACAAATATCATATTTTTGTAACCTTTCAAAATTCAAAAATTAATGTAAAACAAGGCATACAGAATAGCAGCCTTTCTGAGTTGATGCTTCCCCAGCATTTAAAACTATTTAAAATGAACTCACTCAGATATTATATCAGACTCCACGGACCACTGATGCCACTCGGAAAAGAGCCCACGGAGTCTGAGGCGAGAGGGGCCTGAGGCTTGGACTCAAACCCCGCCTGTCCCTCACTGACCAGCTGGATTTGCTCGGCTGAGGGCCTTCACCACCGTACCTCGATTTCACCTACAAATGAATATAATCATCTCTACCACGGCGATCAGGGCATAATATATTTTCCCTTCAAGTTAACAGAGCCAGTTTTGTGCCTTATTTCCTTGAGACGGGCCCTGTCCCTAGGCACAGTCAGGTACCTTACAAGTGCATGTAACCTGAGTCAGGTATTCTGGAAGATTGCTACAAGACGCAATCAACCACAGGAGTCATCCCCATCACAGAACACGCCTCAAAGGACAGGTCCTACAGATGGTGAGCTGCTCGCACTGGCCAACTTTTAACTAATCAGATATTGTCCCTAACTGGTGACCAATTAGACAACAAGGAACAGGAAACAAAGGGATAGCTTTGACTCCCATCTCTCATATGAGCCCAAACCTCAGCAGATAATCTGCACTAGTCATTCTCAGCTCAGAGAATCATTAACTGATTCTAGAATGAAACCATGGGTTTGGTTCTCACGGGGAGCTTGCCTTGGATAGTCCCAGACCCAGTGCAGAAGCCCACTCGAGCACGTGGTTCTCCAGACTGTTCTAGTAACAGCGACGTAAACCAGGATCTGCCTGAGTGCAGATCTAGACCAGAGATATTAACACTAAAATGAATGAAAGAACGAATGATCGCCCTTCCTAGTCTTTCAGAAGACAGCATCTTCAATGGAGACTTCAGGACAGTGCCTTCCCCATCAAGGCAACCTATTCAATTCAATGCAAACATCTCTGCATCTCTTACAGTACCTAACAAGGAACACACTGCTGAGAAGTGCTGCAATGGGGGATGTGATCCCAATTCTGTCCATTTCAGAGGTCAGGCCCTTCATCACCAGGCCAAGAGAAACACAGAGACCCCAACTCCACATACATTTATTAGACACTTCAGTTAAAACATGCTGTTATAGAGACAAAAGAAAGCAACGGATGTTTCCAATACTTTTATAAATGTGACAAAAAGTCAGACACTTGAGACACAGTAAGAATTACTGGTCTTTAATATTCCTACTACTACTACTGACAGAAGCAGCTCATTATACGACACAGTGTTGTAAGTGCTTCACCAGAATTAACTTTCTGGGTGAGAACACTAAGGCACAAAGTGGGATGTGAGCAAGGTCTCACACGACTGGCGGGTGGCAAGGCCCGGATTCACCAGGGAACCTGCATTTTAATCCCTATCTTCTGTCTCTCACTCTTGAGTCGTTAAGTCAACTCTGTGACTAGGTAATACGTTAATATCTATTTTTAGGTATTAAGTAACAAGTTTTCCTCCCACCTTTGTCCCTCATCTATCTGGTTTCCCACCACTGCAACCTTTCCCATGGAAAATCACCTTTTTTGTTAGTTACTTATGCATTCACCTAGACTTTTCTTTTATGTAAAGACGAGCAGGTAGGAAGACAGAGTCTCGTCCTCCCCTTTTTTGCACGAAAGGCAGCATTCTGTACACATCTGGAAGTTTGCTCTCCTCAATTAACAGATTTTTGTCTCATTTCCTAGCTGTACATACCAGCACTTTTTTTTTTTTATAATTGCATAGTATCTCACTGTCTATATATACCTTAATTTTTTTAACCACCCCCCTATTTAACAAACATCTTACACGTCAATTTTAATTTCCAGCAAATTAAATTTCTGTGCAATACTGTTGGAATGACCTCATCCTCCTCCTACATAAAACATGACTTTCTAGCCTCCCTGTCACTCCCACCATTTCTACCACCAAACGGAGTTTAAAAAAAAAATCTAACAAGCTCCTGCAGGAAGAGAGTGTGTTGAAGCATTTCTCCTCAGCACACTAATGCTTAAGCTTTCACACAGTTCATGATAGCAGGGACAAAAGTTCTACTCTTGTAAGTCAGAATGCAGGCTAGCCGTATTTTTAGGATTCTATTTCAGGGACTGGATGAGTGGTTACTTTAAAGAATTTACATCTGTTCTCCACTATATTTTAAAAAAACCCTTTTAATCCTCTTGGATTTTTTTTTTCCATTTTGATGGCCAAAATCATTAAGAAAATAAAGCATAAAATAAATTAAGAGAGCCCAAGCAAACAAATGGTAGTGAAATATAAAACCTACAAACATTTATGACAACGTTTGACTAGGGAAAACAATATTGATGGGGATCGGGGAGTTGCTTTCACATTCACAGTATTCCTGCTTTTTCAATACCAAATTCGTATTTAGGAATCTGGTTACAAATTTCCTTATGGTGGCTTGTCCTAGAAATTCTTCTAAAAATATTTTTGTTTCTGAAATAATACTTTATAGAGATTCCTAGCCCTCAAAAAAGAGCATTAAATATGGTAACAGTTTTCAAAAAGAAGATTTATTCCTCTCGATGGCATGCACTCCTAATACAACACAGGTAAGCAGGCCAGCCCCAGGTCTTGTTAGCAAGGGCAGTGGCTTACCTAGTACAAGCCCAATCAAGGGAAGGTCAGCTTGGAAGGGTCGCAGACAGAATCAGACCCACACGCTCCGCGTCAACCTGCAGAGGACCCAGAGTCTACCTACTGGCTCTGTTTCTCTTAGCAAGCCGTCATAATTAGATGTTTATTGATGATAACCATTTAGTGACTGCCAACCACGTTTTGGGCACCATGCCAGTCCATTACATAGACTCCTCCTTCTCCTTTAAGAATGCTGTTTTTTGAGGAGAAAATTTTATCGAACAAAGCAGAGATGTTCAGATATATTTAGGCAAATTTACTTTTTTTTTCTTGAGGGTATCAGTTTCTTAAATGGTAAAGGATATGGAATCTCATGGCGACAGCTACACAAAGTAAACACAAAGCAGCACGCTCCCCTTCCCAGATAGCCCAAATTCTCCATGCGTTCCCACTAGGGTTTTCGTATCCTCCCAACCTCCACTCCCATTCCGTATCACCTGAATGTTCTGGAGGCTCCGGCTGTGTGTACCTGCCTGATCACCAGGTGTAAGTAACTGAGACAAAATGACCTCAGCACATTACTCATAAGGCTACGTTACCAGCTTTTCCCGTAAGAATAAACTAGGTCAATTTCCCAGGTAGAGTATCATCCCTCAGCAGTATTAGGCTTCCAGTTTGCCTAAGGTCCATTCTCTTCTTTTTCTGAGATACATTTCACATACTATGAAACTCACCTCTTTAATGTGGACAATTCAGTGGTTTTTAGTATATTCACAAGGTTATATAAACATCACCACCACCTAATTCCAGAAAATTTTCATTACCCAAAAAGAAACTTCATACCCATCAGAAGTCATTCCTTATCCTTGCACTGCTCTTCCCACCCCCACCCACTCCCACCCCAGCCACTGGCCACCACTAACCTAATTTCTGTCTCTATGGATTTGCCTACACTAGACATTTCATAAAAATGGAATCATACAGCGTGTGGCCTTTTCTATCTGGCTTCTTAACATGTTTTCAAGGTTCATCCACGTTGAAGCAAGCATCAGTACCTCACTACTTTTTATGGCTGAATAACATTCACTGAAACGGATATACCACATTTTGCTTATCAGTTCATCCACTTATGAAAATTTGAGCTGTTTCCACATTTTGGCTACCATGAATAACATTGCTATGAACATTCATGTACAAGTTTTGTGTAGACATATGTTTTCATTACTCTTGGGTATATGTGACTAGAAGTGGAATGGCTGGATCATATGGTAACTGTGTTCAACATTTTGAGGAAGGACCTGCTCCCCTCAAATAAGGGACTACAACATTTTACATTCCCACCAACAATGTATAACGGTTTCAACTTCTCCCCATCCTCATCAACATCTGTTATTGTCTTTTTGATTACAGTAATCTAGTGAGCGTGAAGTGGTATATCATTGTAGTTTTGATGTGCACTTACTGATGACTAATGATGTTGAGCATCTTTCCATGTGCTTATTGGCCACTTGTGTATCTTCTTTGAACAAAGGTCTATTTGAATTCTTTGCTCATTTTTAATTGGGTTCTCTTAATATTACTGAGTTGTATGAATTCTTTATATATTCTGGATATAAGACTCTTGTTAGATACGTGATGTGCAAATACCTTCTCCCACCAGTAGGATGTCTTAACTTTCTGGATAGTAGCTTTTGATGCACAAGTCTTTAGCTTTGATGAAGTCAAATTTAACTATTTTTTCTTCTGTTGCGTGAGCTTTCGGTGTCATATCTAAGAAACCATTCCCTAATCAATGTCACAAAGACTTAGCCCTATGTTTTCTTTTTTGTGTGCGTGAGGAATATTAGCCCTGAGCTAACTACTGCCAATCCTCCTCTTTTTGATGGGGCAGACTGGCCCTGAGCTAACACCCATGCCCATCTTACTCTACTTTATATGTGGGACACCTACCACAGCATGGCTTTTGCCAAGCGGTGCCATGTCCGCACCTGGGATCCAAACCGGCGAACCCCGGGGCGCCGAGAAGCGGAACATATGAACTTAACTGCTGCGCCACCGGGCCAGCCCCTATCCCTGTTTTCTTATAAGAGTTTTAGTTCTTACATTGAGGTCTCCACTCCATTCAGAGTTAATTTTTGTATGTGGTGTGATGTCAGGTATAACTTTATTCTTTTGCATACGGATAAATATTCAGTTATCTCAACATCATTTGTTGAAAAGATTATTTTCCCTCATTGAATTGTTCTGCCACACTTGTCAAAATAATTTAACCATAAGTAAAAGGGTTTATTTCTGAATTTCCAATTCTATTCCGTTGATCTATATGTCTATCCTTAAGCTTGTTTCACTCACTCTTGATTATTGTAGCTTTGTAGTTAAGTTTTGAAAATTGGAAATGTAAGTCCTCCAACTTTCCTCTTTTCTCTTGAAGACTGCTTTGGCTATTCTGTATCTCTTATATTTCTATATGAATTTTAGGATCAACTCGTCAATTCCCGCAAAAAGTGAGTTAGGATTTTGATGGGGACCAAGTTAAATCTGTAGATCAATTTGGGGAGTATTGCTATCTTAACAATGTTGTCTTCCAATCTATCAACACAGGATATCTTTCCATTTATTTAGGTCTTGTTTAATTTCTTTCAACAATGCTTTGTAGTTTTCAGTGTATTCCTAAGTATTTTGTTCTTTTTTGGTGCTTTATAAGTGTAATTGTTTTCTTAATTTCATTTCTGGATTGTTCAATGCTAGTATGTAGAAATACAACTGATTTTTGTGTATTAATCTCGTATCCTGTAATCCTGCTGAAGTCATTTATTAGCGGTAATAGGTTTTTGTGCATTCCTTAGGATTCTCCATATATAAGATCATGTCCAGCTGCAGGTTAACTCATCTTTGAAAAGTAAAAAATGCAGTGTGTAATTTATCTGAGTAGAAATTGATACAACTGATCTCAAGGAAAATATTTTCATATTAACATGCTCTTTTGAAAGACAAACTCAGTCACACTTTGTACCAACGTTTGAAAACTCCTTAAAGCAAAATTATCCTTCTTAGATTTACCAGTGGAATCTTCCAAGTGTTTTCAGCGATAGTAAAGCAGAAGGCCATGTTCACTAGGCACTCGTTTTCAAGGGCATATCTGAAATTTTCTTAAAGCCTATCGAAGACTTGGAACTCTCCTCTCTAAGAGCCTACTGGAGGTCCCCTCCCCTACTGCTGCCCTTCAGGCTAACTGGTATCTTCAATGATATGTAAAGTCATTTACTTAATGTGACCCCAACTTTTCTACAAGGGATTTAAAGAAGTCTTGAAAAAAATGCAAATGTGCAAAAAGTTTCATGAAACGGAAAATCAGGGCCTTGGAAGGGAGGAAGAAACTGATGTGCTCATCGTGAGGCATCACACGGTAAAGGAAAAGCAGCCTCTTCAAGGAAGAACCGAAGGTCCAATCCCAGCTCTACCACCCACCAGCGGCCCCAACCTGGGCAGGGGACTGATGCCCATTTTACAGACACAGCCAGTGAGGCTTGGGATGGTTCGTGCTAACCTTATGAGGACAGTGTTGTAATGAGACAGCATATGTGCCTAACAGAGCACCCACCCGCTATAAAGAGGGGTCAGCAACCCTCTCCCTGGGTTCCTTAGTGCCTTTTATCACATGGAAATAACACAGCCTCTCTCAGTGAGCATTGTGCTTTCTGGCAACAAAAGCAGAAGAGGAAATGTGATAAATGTCAGAACTGTTATTAAAAGGAAGAAGCTTACCGATTCTTCTGGTGAGGTATTTTTTTCCCTAAAAATACATATTTTTAAAATCTCTCCCTAATGGCTCCTTATATGGGGGGAATCAAGCAATATTAATGGACAATACATACTCCTATTAAAAGGTTTTAGAGCAATGGAAGGTTTTTTTCATAATTGTTTCTTTATATCAACTTTTTATAGAAACTGAGTGTGCAGCATTAAGACAAAAAAGAGACTGTGCAAGAACAGGCTAACGTGGTCCTGGCACAAAGCTTTCAGAACCCACCTGGATTACCTACGACGTCAGGCTGGAAGCCAGCAGAGTGAAGGAGGCAACACTGTGCGCCTTGTCCCATGTGTTTGTTCAGTATGTCAGAGCAATGCCAGGGTCGGAACAGATGCGAAGAGAGTTTAACAACCAAGACGCCCACTGTTTCAGGAACAAGGTGACCCAGGTGCACATGCTAATTACATGCACACAATCAAACACTGAACAACTAGACTTCTGTGCACAGACAAAGGACTACAGTGCTTATGGCGTGGGCAGTAAAGGGGAAGGCTGGGGAACCTGGGAACCTGTTTCACCTCCTCCAGTCACTGGAGGAGGCCTGATGGAAGAGCTAGAAGTTCAATCATTAAGTGAGGAAAAATCTCAGCCTCTTGGAAAGAGAGGACGCAGGTACAAACGTTTACCATTCACTTTGAAAAGGCTCGGAAGCCTTCCCTCTGGCCTACGCCAAGCTCAGTGGGATCAACTGCACAGGAAACCTCCACCATGCAGGCAGCTGCAACCATCAAGCATGTGCTACTGAGCGTCTGAAACAGTGGGCTCTGAACTTGAAAAACATTGGCAGCAGGCTTTTTTATTTTTATTTTTTTTTGAGCAAGATTAGCCCTGAGCTAACATCTGCCAATCCTCCTCTTTTTGCTGAGGAAGGCTGGCTCTGAGCCAACATCCCTGCCTATCTTCCTCTACTTTATATGTGGGATGCCTACCATAGCATGGCTTTTGCCAAGCAGTGCCATGTCCGCACCCGGGATCCGAACCGGCGGACCCTGGGCCGCCAAAGTGGAACATGCGCACTTAACCACTGCGCCACAGGACGGGCCCCAACAGCAGGCTTTTTTAAAGCAAATACTATATGGAACGCTAATACAACAAAAACAAAAAGCTAATTAACAGAGCTGTGCTGGCACAAACAGGGATCAGCAGAGGCACCCACCAGAGCACTGTTCTCACCCTCCAAAGCGCCCTGGAGGGACTGCAGTGGAATCCCAGGGGTCCAATCAAGCAGAGCTTGAGAACCACTGGTCTGGAGCTGCACCGGTTCCCAAACATCCTATTCTAGAAGGTGGTCCCCACACATTTAAGGATATACCTTCAAAAGCCTTATAATTATTTTAAAAATATACTAAGTACTATGTACCAATATATTGCATATAGTATCAAATATACATAGAAACAAAAATTTTCATTATTTATTTATTTTGGTGAGGTAGATTGGCCCTGAGCTAACATCTGTTGCCAATCTTCCTTTTTTTTTTTTTTCCTCCCCAAATCCCCAGTAGACAGTTGTATATCCTAGTTGTAAGTCATTCTAGTTCTTCTATGTGGGACGCCACCACAGCATGGCTTGATGAGTAGTGTGTAGGTCTGTGCCCAGGATCCGAACCAGCAAACTCCAGGCTGCCGAAGTGGAGCACAGGAATCATCTGGCCATGGGGACAGCCACCAGAAAGAAAAATTTTTAAGTAGAAGATAAAACAAAAGAAAAATATTTAAAAATACTTCATTAAAGACACAAAAATCTTTTTGGCTCTCATAAGTGTGAGCAACAGGATTGAAAATGCTACATTATGCACTTAATCCTTTCTTTTACATTTGGGGAGAAAACAATTGATTCTAAATTGTTGTGTTTGACGCTTGGTTTAATGGCTGTAATCGATGAAAAAGATAATTCACAAAGGCACACTGAACCAAAAGAACTGCATCATCAGCGGCATGTATTAAATCATACTAATTTTTAAAAACTTCTGATTATGGAAGGTCTTTGTTGAAACCCAGCTGATCAATTACCATCGTCCTGGATGTCAATCACTTGTTCGTGAAGGCTAACAAGAAGGTGTTGCATTTTTAACAAAAAAGTGTTTAAAAAATCCATATAAGGTGAGTTAGTTTCTCACTTAATGTTAAATGCCACCTTTACTTCGGAAGGCTGAGTAATGAGCCATCACAGAAAAGGGTCACCAAATCTGGGATGCTTTTATTTTAGTAAAAGAAAAATCTGTGCCTATGCATGAGGTAGCCAGTATACCTCTGTGTGGTTCAAAAGATTTTCATGATCATTCTTCATCTCATTACAAAGTACTATAAAGACTCTACTAATTGAGAGACTTGCTTTATGACAGCAGCCATACTGGTGAGTACCTGGCGTGCAGCCACGTAGCATAGGACGTGAGCTGCAATGCTTTCTAGTCTAGGCAGGATGCCAGTTGCTTCCCATACACCAATGGCTGAGGCTGTGCGCTCTCAAGTATTCACAATTGTGCACTCAAGTATTCAAGAGAGCAACAGCTTATGGCTGTTGTGCACGGAGGCACCAGGGAGGCGGCAGCAAAGTTAAGGGAGCACCGCAGAGCATCTTACATCTGAGAGGGACACAGCACTACTCAACCTCTGTGAGCCAACATGTGAACTCAGCATTAGACAGTACTACAGCCCTTTCAAGGACGTATCTTTCCAGCTGGGTTTTCAGCGACTGTTGCAATAAAAGGCAAGTGAAAAATCCATGTAGAAAAGGAAAGGAGGTGCAGATTGAAAAGTTGAGCAGTGCCCAGGTACTGCTCAGGTACCCACATCCCATAATAAATAATTGGGGCTATTTAAGCATGAGATAAAAAATTCTCTCAATGTATACATATTACTTTTTCAAACAGCTACTAGGTTGTTAGGACAAAAATACTCGTCAAGTAGTTTGGATCTAACTACTTAATAAACAGAATATTAGGTATCACTAGGGGAAGTAAGAAAACGTTACTGAGTCCTTATCAGCCCTGGGAAGCACGGTCCTACAGTGACGGCAGGTGGAGCTGCGGAAAACAGAGGACTGGGACCAAGAGAGCCGCACTCCTGCTCCAACGCTGCCATCAGTTCCCAAACACTCTTCAAAACCTGACTGACTGGGCAAATCAAACCCATCATGGGAAGGTGTCTGCAGGTGTCCCCAGCTCCAAGCTGCTGCGAGTCTGCTTGCCCTAGGTAAAGGCTTGGCTCTCTCCTGCAGGCTGCACACTCCTGTCCACCCGGAGCAGGCCCGAGTCCTTGAGAAATCCATAGCTTTCCCAGTTAACACCACATACTGCGCTTGGTGCCAAACAGAGAAACAGAGGTGCTGGTTTCCCTGATGCTCAAAAGGCCGCCACTGCGGTGGCTGACCCATCTGACCAAATAAGCAGGGTTAATTTATGCAAAAACCTCCACTTTGGAATCCACAAGGTACAGTATCAATCACTCAAATGGCCATTTCATGTCTTTCTCAAATTTTTTGGAATGTCAAATATTTGTGCCTTGTTTACAAAACCTACTATCTCTGAGAAGTTGTTTAGTTACTAAATATTTGGTTAAAAGCTCTAAAAAGAAAATATTTGGGAATCCTTTGGGAAACTGAAGAATCCTTTCCATGAGGAAAGTTCGCAAGTTTCAAAGAATAGTTTGCTCAAACTATAGTATACGTATGCATATATATGAGATTTCCTCAACAATTCACCACTTCAACTGTTTCGAGCATCTTTTCAGCACGGTCTAGGACACCAGAGGTGCCCAATCTTCTCCAGAGGAGTTTGTTCTTGGATGGTTTCTTTCTACTAAGTGCAGACAGGCTGTTACTTCAGCCTGCGTAAACCTTAAATCCACAGGCAGAAACCAGGGGGTCTCTTGCTATGGTAACAAAAATTATCAGCAACTAGACATAGGAAACTCTTTATTTTCCATTTAATTTCATAAACTGACTTATAAGAATCAGTCGGTTCACTTATCTGATCCCCAGAGTGTTACTTCCTGGGTGATTATTCACTACAGGGTTCAAGCTCAAAGTGGCATTTTGTTCTGGAAACAATCAGTATACATATGGCTGTAATAGTAACACAAGCTGATAAAGTCTAAAATAAAAACAAACAAAAAAACACTACCCTTATTATTGATAGAAAATTCAGATACACAAGAAATCCTGAACATTCACAAAAACAGGTACAGATATTAACAGAAAAGATAGGATAAAAAATATTGTAATTTATTCTAAAATGATTATTAAATAACATTTTCCATTGAAACAATGCAGTGGGGAGTGAGGAGGCACTCTGGTTGAATAAGGACATAGTTTCTCTCAAAGCATTAAATCTTTTTAACAAGACATGGCTGGGGGGATAGAAGGGTGGTGGTAGTTGAGAAAGAATGGGAGGGAGGGAAGCAAGGGAATTCAATTCCAAAGGCAGGAGGAGACAGGGCACTTCCTATCAGCAGGTCTACTGGCACAGCGTTAACACGTCAGCGTAAACCTCAGAAAGACAAGGAAGGACTTGCTGCTGAAACAGGGGTCAGCCAGTTTTCCTCTGCCTGCTCAGCAGGGAACTGAGGGGGTAAAGTTGTCTGTTAAAAACTCCTGTAGATCTTAGGAAAGAGAAGCTTTGCAGAACAGACATCTGTCAGATACACTGCAGTTCTCAAAAAGCAAGTTTCTGTTTCGTCTTAGAACTTGGGCAGGACAGGTAAGCACAAGGGAAATCCTTTACGACACTAGGCAACACTGGTCCACCAGGTTAGGCCTGGCCACACTGGTGGTTAAGTGGTTAAGCATTAGCCATCAGCCTGACCTAACCCACTGTATGTCCTGGAGGCATGGAAAAGATCTGCCAGGATAATTCAATTCATTCGTCTGTGCAACGGTATAATAGAACATTTACTCACCAGCATACACCTCCTTCGAGGGAGTTTATTTCTTGCCGTGCTGTCCCTCCGACCTCTAAGCCAGCGATGTGGAAGTGTGCCCACCCCACCCCACCAGTCTCCCATCTCCACGCCTGCTCTCCAAGCACACTACTCTCACTCCCTATTCTCCGGTCTAGGCGCACAAACACTGGCAGACACAGCAGTTGCTTAGGGGCACATACACTAGGTTTTCAGTGGAGCCGTTCGGTGGCTCTCCTCCCTAACATGATTTTAAATTACTCAGTGGCAGTTTACAACACCTGTACACCACATGCTACTTTGCTTAAATTAACTACTCTGGAATCCCTCAGTTTAAAGAGAGCTTCCAAACAAATTAGGTTTTTCACTAGTAACAAGCAGCAGCATCCTTTTTAACCATTAAAATTTAGGATGCAAAACTGGAGGCAAAAACACGGGAGGCTGGCTATGATCTTTCTTGAGGGCGATACTGAAGATCGAATAGACAGCTTTCCAAGTAGAAAAATCAGAGCTGTAAAAGGTAAGGGGAGTGGAGCTGATGACAAATGCCCTTTCGCCCTGATATACACAAACTTCCCATAAAAACTTACTTGCCAATATTTTCAGGCAGGGACTGCAATGAGATGTCATTTACAGAAAGACATGTCAAGTTCTGTAATTCAGGAAAGCTTTCGGGTAACCTAAAACAAAACAAAATACAACGTTAACTGAAAAAGTAAAGTGTCTAAGTAGTGTATACTAAACATACTTATGATGATTTCTTCTATACGCTAATTGAAATAACTTCCTAAAATCACATTAGATATGGCATGTCTGCCTTGTCTTCCTATATATAAGACATTTATAGGGAAAAAAAAAATAAGGACTTGATCCGCCTATAAGTACAAGGGCCTGATAAATACTTGTTGATAGGGTGATCCAGAAATAACGAAAGAGGGAAGTTATGCAAGCTCTAAGAATAAAGGGGAAAAATTGCTGTGAGACTACTGAGGGTCCAATGAAAAAAAAAATGATAAATAGTTGCTGCAGCTAAAGTGCCTAAGAGGGAACATACTATATTGATTAGCAGAAAATAAAGAGAAATGTCAGCCCACAAGATTACAATAAAACACAAGAAAGCTGCTCAATAATTTTTTCCTGTAGCTTATAATCCCAGAGCAAAGCTATGGATTACTTAGCATTGATCAGTTGACAGCCAATTTCTACTTTCTTAACATTTTTTTTAATTCAATTTAAGATGCCAATCACTTGAAATAATTCTGTTTCACTATGTTCTACACAAAAGGAAATTTTTGATACTTTCCCTAAAATCCTACTGAAAAGCCACATTTCAAAATAAAATTATTGAAAAACTTACAAAGTTTACTTTCAATATTTCTATGGTTACCAATATTTAGAGAGAGAAAAAAGAAAACACCAACTGAAGGCAAAAAGATCTCCTTGCATCTAAATGCTGAAGGTACTTCTACATAAATCTGCTTATTGACAACAGAACACAGAACTCAGTTTTCAGGAGGCGGGGGAAGACTTCTTGCTTTAGTGACATAGTGACAGTCTCTAGATTAGTCTTTCATTTCTTTCCTCTTTCCAGGTTCGTTTTTAAAAAACAAATCCTACGTTACTGTTTGGCATTTAATACAGGTAATTCCAAACTTCAAATCCAAATCCAGGCCCTGCAAGACGAGAGTATTAACTGGAATTTTCAAGTCATTGAAAGACATTCTTAGGAATGGTTTTTACAAAGTTCAAACCTCTTACATAGTGTAAGAGTGGTAAGATTTTTTATTGCTAATTAAAAAGATGCAACTTCTCTTTTCTGTCTGAGCTTTTACTAGAAAGTATATAGCATTTTATAATTTTAAAACGAGGTAAAATGATCTTAAACATAAGGAAAATGTATTTTTAAATGGCTGATTTGCTTTTTCACTTGTCATTAACATGGAGAGCCAAACTAGTAGAATGCAAAAAGGAAGCACAGACTGAAGGTCAGGAGGAAGGAATTCTAGTCTGAACTGCCACTCAGAGGCTGCATGACCTTGAAAGGGCATTTAACCTTTTTGAGCCTCAGTTTCTTCAACCACAAAATAAGTAGGCCAAGCTAAATAATTCTTAAGGTCCCTTTAACTCACAGATATCATCTTAGTTCTTAAAAATAGCACACTTGCCAAATTAAAAGGACTTTAAGAAACCCGCCATATAGGAGGCCAGGGTAAAAAGTGACTAAATCCTCACACAATGTGAGTGTGTTCTAGTGGAGAGAGTTTTGAGATAACAGTGCAATCATATGTCAGCAGACACTAGAAAAGGAAAACTGAAGAAGTAGGAAAAGAGATAAAGCAACTGAATGGTTAAAAAAACTCTAGGGCAGCAAACTGAGCATTTCCCAGCTGCCTAACCCTACAAGCTGCCTCAAGGATGAAGAGCTTGGTTCCCTCAACGACCATTTCCTGAGCACGTAGTCCATTCCAGAAAGCATAGGAGGGCTGGAGATACAACAATAAATAACAGAGGAATATAAGTTAACTTTCTGAGTCTAGTCGGGGAGCCTTGGTCAGAGCGATAACTTAAACGTCCATTTCAAGTGCTATGAAAGAAGCAGGCACAGAGCATTATGGAAGCCCAGGAGGGGACGGTGGGGAGTCGTCAGGAAACGGAATGCTCGAGCTGCACCGGAAAGGAGGGCGAAAGGGCTGGCACAGTCGAACAGGGCGGGGAGTCAAATAAATGCACACCTATGAGCACTTAGTCCAGCAGAGCACCATGTCTGACACGGGCAACCGAGGGCGATGAAGGCGCCAAGACAGGCCGAGGTCAGATGGGGCGGGGAGGCTTGTGCAGCCCATCAAGGAACTCGGACTTTATCTTCTAGGAACAGGGAGCGACGGGAAGGTTTGCAGAGGGACAACTGAATGGACGACGGCTGAGAAAGAGGACAAGACTAGAGGACGGGGATGACTTGGAAAGCCACGGGGTTAGAATGTACTAGATCACTATTGTTCACAAAAATAAATGTTATTAGTAATGCAATCACTGAAATTCAAAAGAGGAAAACCAGAAAATATCTTTAAAAACATATTTACTTCTCGAAAATAAGCAGATATGGGAAAAACAAGCCTAAATAGGGCATTCCCAAGCACTCCATACTCAAGAGGTCCCAAGCAATTTTGAAATGGGTGAGATGAATCCAAATTTAATCTCAATGTTAACAGATCCCTAAAAAAATACATAAATAAAAGCTTTTAAAAAGGGAAGGGAAATAAACGAAAGGAAAATGTGCCTTTCTTCTGAGGCTACTTACAGCATCTTGATAAATCTCAGAAACGGACCACTTGGCCCAGAGAGGCCTCTGGAACAGACTCCCGAGGGCTGTCCCTGCGTGGCCAGTGGGCACCAATTCAGTGATCCCGGAAACTCAGGTGCCTGGAAGCCAGTGGCCAGTGGGCTCATGACTGAGCCAGGAGCCACAAGAAGGGCACTCAACAGGACCGCTCAGTTCTGCCGAGGCAGTGTGCTGTGTCATATCACGAAGGACAAAGCTGGAATCAGCAGTAAAACCGTGACAGGTGGCTGTATTTGGAAGGATAAACCAAACAAATCCTCACAGCTATTGCTAAAGTAAGGAATAATGGGGTCGGCAGAGTTTTGTTGCTTTTGTTTTAAAAAGGAAAGTTAGAGAAAAGGTGAGAGAGTAAATACGTTTCAATACTAGAGTGGGAAAAATATCTCTAATAGGACTTCTCCTTGGATAACTATGGGGTAAGCCCTCTGGGAGTTTAGAACTCAGTCTTATCCCACAAGAAGGAGGGTTCAACAGGGGCTTTACAAACTACTCCAATTCCTCATATTGCTTCAGAAACACACTCCTCACTTCTGCTTTGTACACTCCCCTGTGCCTCCCCTTATCCCCCGACAACATCCTTTCAGAGCTCCAGCAATAGTGTGCCTTTCACTGTGCAGTGCCACTTATAAATAATTGCCTGTGAAGGTCGGCCATCCTTGAAAGAGACAATCCATCTCGGTACCTCCAAGATGGGTATCTTGATTGTGTTCTTTGCTTGGATCTCAAAAAAGAAATCCTTAGTACTAAAGACAGAAAAGCAAGCAGAAAGTTTACCTAGTCAGTGGGTTCCCGCTGAAGTCAGCTATCTGTAGTGCTTTACAGAATGAGATGCTCTCTGGAATTTCAGGAATATCTGTAGGAGTAAAGAAAACGTCTATCATTTACCACGATTGCTAACAGTTTTCATCCTCCTCAAGATGGACCACACTCACAAAAGAATATCTGGAAATTACTACCTCCATTCACAGGTGGCATGGATTTCTGAAGCATTTTGCTACATTTATATTATATTTGCTTTCCTAAAAGAAGATACATTCCTAACAGAAGCCCATTAAAGAAAAATATTAAAAACAACCACCACTAGCAGGTCCCATCACCCTATCAAAAGTACTGATGGCATTTTGTTGTAATTCCCATTAGGCTTTTTTCCTTATGTTTTCATTTAGTTGTATCAGTACAAAGTATTCTAACGTACGCATTTTTAAATTATGGATTTTCCTCTGATTACAAACATGACAATTTGGAAAATAACAGAAGAGTACAAAGAAGAAAATAAAAACAAACAACATTCCCATCACCTAAGGATAACGTTTGTGATTATTTTTTTAATTGTCACTCATACACACACACACACACACACACAGAATATGTATAAATAGATTATATTTCAAAATACTAGATTCATGCTGATTTGGTTCCTTTTACTTTACATTATTTTACAAACCTTTTTCCCTGTCATTATTTTTCCAAATAGTTCGTCATTCTTAATGGCAGAAAGCCTACTGCATACATTTTCACAATTCATTTAATCAATCCCCTGTTGTTGGACATTTACGTTGCTTCCAAGTTCCTGATGTTACAATTTATGTCCATTTCTGATTACTTCCTTAGGCTAAGTTCCCAGCAGTGTAATTACCATGTCAAAGCCATTAACATCTCTACAGCACTTGAGAAATATTGTTAAATTGCTTCAGATGGGGCAAGTTATACCTATTTATATTTCCATCAGCACGTACAAGGCGCCCAATTCAACATCTCTCCCCCTCCTCTCTTTCTCTTACATTTTAAAAAGCGCCAGTGTTATTGGTAAAATAATCTGGCAACATTTTGTTTTATAATCCTTTTATTACTAATGAGGCTGAATATTTTTCACCATGTTTACCGGCCACTAAATATTGTGATTTTGAAATGACCAAAATTTTTATTTTAAATTCTTCTCTCTCAGTACGAAACCTGAGGTTACAGCTTTCAGGGCTTTAAAAGGCTGGTTCACAGCATTTAATTTCAAGAATACATTTATTTTGGACACATTAACATTAAGAAGGGCTAAGATAGAAAAGGTTCTCCTGGCCCCAAGCTGTTTCTCCTACCAGTTTGACAACCGCAAGCTGAGCCAAAACATACCTAATATTTCTAAACTGGGGGTGGCAGGGAGAAGAGAGAAATGAAGGGAAAAATGGATGCCCTGGTCCAACAACCACAAAGTAAGCAGAAGCTACATAAAAGCTTTTAGTTGACATTTAAAAGCCAAACACATTTAAATTTGGGGCAACATTCTCCTCACACTATTCTCTACTATGCAGTGTCATATAAGGGAGTGAAGAACAAACACTATGATCCTAGTTTCATAAATATAATAGCAATATACAGAGAGCTTGTCCACAGTTGAGTCTGGAATGGAATTTTAAAACACACACACATTTGTGGGCCCTGAGCTACAAACGCAATGCTAGGCCCTTTCACACACATTCCTTTATGCAATCTCAGCATAAATAATTTTAACTTTCGTTCTGCGAAATGGACAATAAGGCTCGGAGAGATGCCGTGACTTGCACGTGGTAACAGGCCCGTTTCACTGACACTGGCCCTCCCGCGCTGAGGTCAGGGCACGGCCATGCGTAAGAACAAACGAACACACATAAATCCATGGCAGAATCAGCACTGCCATCCAGGCAAGTGAGGCAACAACACGCCACGGGCTTGCCTGGGTCTGAAAGGTGCTGGTCATTGCCCTGTGCACTCCACGATGGTCCCTCTTCTGCCACTACTTCAGGGCCTGGTGAGCAGTTTTCATAAGACTGAGAAAAGAAGTGCAAGTGACGCACCAGTCCCCTCAAAAGTGCCAAGGAAGAAGATCGAGCTGACACTAAAATACAAATTTCACAGCAGCCTGCTGCTCTATCCAAGAAAAACACCGAGGAAACAGAGGAAGAAGAAAAGTACTTCAATCAGGTAGAAGTCTTGATACTTCTCAGAGCATCAGAGACATCAGTGAAGCTGGGAAGATGGGCCGACAAGGGCACACAGGCAGAGCAGCTACAAGAAGCTCAGAGAGGGCTGGGGGGCATTCAGGGGTCTGAGGGTAACAAAACCAACCGCCAGAGAACACAGCTGCCTTGGTCCACGCAGAGCCGCTGGGAGGTCTGGCTCTAGGGAGGCGCTCTCCCCCAGGCTAGCCTACCTGCATACGCGGGAGAAACAGATCAACAACAGAACACAGGACTCCTGGCCCCAAAGACCACTTCTTCCCACCACGTGCAAGTTCCTAACCTGACCAGAAAGTATGCATCTGCCTGAAAAAATCAGAGCTTTAGACAAGGAAGGCAATAGTGTGGTTTGAAGAGTCCTGATTAACATTTCACTCTAAGTTTCACTCTAGGCAAGTTACTAAAATATATCAGAAGAGAAAACTAAGGAAGGGAAATCTCTACTCATCCTTAAACGTCAGCTAAAATGTCACATCCTCGAGGACAACTTCCTCAGGCCCCCAGATTAGGTTGGATTCCCCCGCTCTCAGGTTCCTGGGGTTTCACCTTTGTGAGATCTGTCATGGTTTTCATCAAATAATTGCCTGTTGACAGTCAAGCCCCCTCACTAAACTCTAAGCTCGTTGGGAAAAAAGAGCACGTTGGTCTCGTGCATCGCTGCTTCTCCAAAGCTGCCACTATTAACCATAAGCATTCGTAGGTTCTGAATGAATGAATGAGAAATACATCACCAAGCCTCTGCAAGGACAGTTGTTCTTTCGCGTGAGTCATGAAATATCCCCACAGGGTAGATATTATCTCACTTTACCAGTAAGAAAACTGCTTAGTCCCAGATCTCCTAAAAGAGAAGGTATAAAGCTTGCAGGTTATTCCCAGCTGAAATCCCCTTTAACTGCTTCCCAAATGTTTTGCTTTGGACAAATGTGAGCTTTAAGACTAACCATATGAAAAAAAAAAAATATATATATATATATATAAAATACATAAAAAATATCATAAAATAACCTTCCCAACGAGGCCTAGGCTAACGAACTACCTCATTAAAAAAATATAATCCAACCCCTTTCCCCTGCACCCTCTCTCTTACTCACATCCACTTTTCAAATCCTTCTCAGATTCTCTATTTTTCCTAGCCATCTTTTTTGTCCACTCCTGTTATTATTAACCCAGTTCATGCCCCAATCACATGCCAGCATATCATCCCTTAAGTGCTACACAAGTTCAGAGAAGGGAGAGAAGTAGACAAAGAAGGACACTTATGCTTGGAACCAAATAAATAAGAGCCGAGGAAAAGGACAGGCATGCGCCTGACACTGGATGCAAAGTGAGGAGAGGGTGAGCTCTGTAATGACAGCACGGTCAGCCTGAACTTCAGGACATCAACACGGGAGTGTCTGGAGAGAAGGCTGGAAAGACCGCTTGACAGCAGATGACCCAATGCCAGGCGGAGCTGTTTGCTAGACGAGGAGCTTCCTCTTCTATAAAAACGGGATAATCAGACCTCCGGCTTAGGGTTGTTATACGGATACAGGGGAGTAACACAAACAGAAGCACAAGGACACTCTACTCGACCTCTTCTGTTAATACAGGGGTGGGGTGGGGAGTGGAATCAGTAGAGAGGACCACTGTTTTCCAATCACGGCCGAAGAATTTGAAGGAGAGGAGCATTACTAATAGAGATGAGAGGATTTGGATGCTTTTGCTGTTGTTTTAACTATATGACAAGCAATAATGATTAAACCCTGAATAAACATCTATTTACGTACAAATATTACACACAATTAATGAGATTTTCATCTAATCATGAAGGAATGTACCTCAAACTTCTACCGGCCCATATTCAGCTTAGTTCAAGCTTCTATATAAGGTGAAACAACAAACAAAAATCATATTTTTTATTAATTTAAACTGGACTTGTCTCATACGTGTCCAAGAAAAAAAGCATAACATTTTATATTCACAAAATGTCTGAGAATGACTATAAAATTAAGCAATCTTTTCCCTACAACTTTTTTAAGATAACCTTTAATTCAGATCCACTCTAAGCTGTCATTATTTCTGAATTAGAATTGCTTTGAATTAATGAGACACAGTAGTATTTAAAAAAGAAAAACACCAACTCTGTAGTTTACCAATATAACCATACAGGAAATTCATAGTCAGCCCTAAACTCTTGTCAGTGCAAAAAATCTCCTTCAAAACCAGCAGGCAGACAACACCCCTGGCACCATTAGCCCAAGAGCTTCTGAGACAGAACCCAGATCTCACCATAGATACTGTCATTTAAAAAGTGATTTAAAAGGAAATGCCCTGCCGTTCCTGGCACTCACAGTCTTTTCTCAACATCCATTTTTAACACGTCAAGCGGAGCCTCCACCTTCCCCTACCTCCACCCGGCATATATAATACACATGTTCAGTCTACATTCTTCTAGAAGGAACCAGGGCTCTCTCCCCACATGCCCAGAATCCTCAAGGTGGACCACACCCTTTCCCGGAAAGCTATTGTCATTTTAGGGCCCCTCTTGTGGTGGAGACAGATGGGGCTAGGTGACCTCTCAGGCTCCTCCTACGTCTAGGTGAGTTTAGAAACTTCCTGGGCACTTCTGTCCACGGGGGCCTGTGTGCAGGCAGCCTGCTTTGTCTATGATCACAGCCCCCACAAACAGCTCACTAAGTTCCTTCTGAGTAAATTAATTCCTGTCATTTCTTCTTGTTCTATATAAATAGCATCTCTTCTCCTTCTGAATTCAAGACCTAGCCGATGTTAGTAAGTTTTAACACTAGATTCTCTCCATTGAGGGTACCATGAAATACTAAATAAAACAAGTCTTAGACATGTTTGTGGCTAGTCTCTAAGATTATCTAATTCCTGGGGCTGGCCCCGTGGCCGAGTGGTTGAGTTCGCGCGCTCTGCTGCAGGCGGCCCAGTGTTTCGTTGGTTCGAATCCTGGGCGCGGACATGGCACTGCTCATCAAGCCATGCTGAGGCGGCATCCCACATGCCACAACTGGGGGGACCCACAACGAAGAATATACAACTATGTTCCAGGGGGCTTTGGGGAGAAAAAGGAAAAAAATAAAATCTTTAAAAAAAAAAAAAAAAAGATTATCTAATTCCTTTTGATAGCATTTGGAAATAGAGTTAAAGGAGACCTGAAATGCTTTAAGAAAGCAAATTATTACCATCCTCTATTAATTTCTCTTTTTGTAAAACTGTAAAGAATAACATTTTAAACCTCAGGACATATACAGAAAGTCACTAAGTTGAAATACTATTACTGAAAACAGGGCAAGAGCTATGTAAGTCATCATCTACACTCACTGCATCAGCACCAGTGTCCCCATAGCAGGGTGGTTGTGCCGGCTTAACATCAGCACAAGGTGCTAGCAAGGTCAGGGTCCTGGCTTCGGTCCAAGGGTAGACCAGTTTCTTCCCCCTGGTTCCAGCCTGGCTGTACTTTCCCCAGAAACTGTGACCTGAGCCTCCCTGAGCACTTACTAAGTGTCAGGCACTTTAAGTACTTTGCACAAACTGACTCATTTAAACCTTTGCAACCACCCTGAGAGAGTGCGGTATCATCTGCACACTGAGTGAGGAACCAGGCACCGCAAAGGTAAGGGCCAGCCAGGTTTGCACAGCTGGTAAGCAGGAGGCCCAGGACTGAACCCAGGCCTTCTCACCCTGAGCCTGCGCTCTTTCCCACAACGTGCTCCCATCTCCAACAAGAAGGAGTGAAGTCAAGAGAAACGTACACTCCACCCACGTGCTCAACTGCTACAAGCCACCTTCACGTGCTACTCATGGGAGCCAAGGATGACGCTGTCTCTGAAGCTTCAGCAGCTCGATGGAAGGGCCCCAAGGGAAGTGCACCATCCCATCTGCCCTTTGATGGAGCACTCTGCTCAAAGGCGATTAGCTATAAAAATTTACTGAAAACAGTAATTTTTCAGTATCTGTAGACGTGGAACTCACGGATACAGAGGGTTGACTACGGTACTTGAGCAT
The DNA here is from genome assembly GCF_041296265.1 of Equus caballus. Taxonomy (NCBI): domain Eukaryota; kingdom Metazoa; phylum Chordata; class Mammalia; order Perissodactyla; family Equidae; genus Equus; species Equus caballus. Next base: position 54,807,926 of record NC_091703.1, on the reverse strand, counting down.
CCGCAGATTTTGGTATCCACAGAGGTCATGGAATCAACCCTCCCAGATACTGAGGGACGACTGTAGCTCATTTCCCCACTGGATGTATCCTCTACAAGCTCAGGGATCAGATCTATGTTTCCCCGTGCAGTACCACAGTGCAGGCCTGCAGCAGGCATTCCATGATACTTGCTTACTAACCACACTGGGCCCGGAATTAGAAGACAGATTCCAGGACCAGCATCCTCACCTAACAGAGGTATCTTCAACTGCTCTGAGCCTCTGTTTCCTCATAAAAGGGGTGTTTGCATGCTCTGCCTCATCCACCAACAGGTCTACTGAGAGGTAAAATGAGATAAGGTGCAGGATGACTTGGCAAAGTACACAAAGGTAAAGGAGTCAAAGAGGGGAGAGGACGGCAATTCCCCGTAAGGGGCACAGATTGGTTAAGTGTGGGTCACTCTTTACATCAGCCTGTGGGGTCTGGGGCACACATTTTCTTGTCCTCCTCTCACCCCCAACATACACTCTGCCCAAAGGAAAAAATAGCATCAAGAACTCTGTCAATATAGACAGAACTGAGTCTTCAAATAAGTCTCTTGTTCTTAGTATCCCATCTTAGACAAAGAATGGGTGATTGCACGAAGAGTCAAGAATTTGAGGACAGTACCTCAATGCCAGGTCTCTGATGTTAAACCAAATCAGACACAATCAAAACATAATAAAGCTTAAAAATAAATGGTACCATCACAGAAAGCCGTCCCATGAACTGCCCTGTAAAGAGGTGCAGGGGCAGAGGCGACTCTAACAGGAAGCCAGCAATTCACAAGTGTGTACATGGGTATCAGAGACTGCTAACCTTCCCTAAACCCTGCATCGACCTTCCATAAGCCACCTCAAGACTTGCTCAAGATGAACAGATTCCCAATTAGAGTTTAACCGGTCTATAAAAAGAAAATGTATAAGATGTGACCCACAGGTAAACCCACTTGGGTTTTCTTCCTCATGGAAACTGTCAACATTTATATTGAGCACCTTCTATATTTAACCATGTTAAAATGCTGGGGATGACTCAAGAGCAAAATACAAGATTATAAAGAACTTGATCTTCTTCCCATCTAACACTGTCCCCTCGTACAAGAGAGGAATTAATGAGTGACGTAATACTCTTGCTCACACACTGAATCCTCCAAATGCTAGAGCAACTTCTGGTGAGAAAATGTGCACCATGGCTCACTCTGGCCAACGACAAGCTGACACTTATGCTCCAGCTGGCCCCCATGGTATCAAGAGTGCACGCACATGTGTGCACATAGACACACACACTACTCCTCCTTTCAACCAGAGAGAACCCATACTTTTCAGCACAATACGTCTACTTTAGATGAAGATTTGAAATTGCTACCCAACTGCCTGAAGCTCAGAGAAGCCTCTTTTGAAATAAGTCACCTAACAGTTGTTGTCACTGCTCCTTAGACACAAGTGAAAAAGTCTTAGGCACTGAGAGAATAGCAGGGGACAGCATTAAGATCAGGAAAAGTGACAGGTATGCCTCTGAAAAGAGGAACTACTCCCCTCCAAGCCCTGCCATACCATTTGCCTGCGTGGCTTCAAATAAGAAGAGCTGCCATTTTTGAGGGCTTCTTACGCACCAGGTATTGCAACTGGCATTTTACATGCATGATCTTTAATCCTTACAACAAATACTGAGACAGACAGTATTGTTCCATTAACAGATGCAGAAGCAGGCATGGAAACCTTAACTAAATTGTCCAAGGTCACTCTGCTGACATGTGGAAGAGCAGAGAGCTTCAAAATTCCAAAATTCCAGTCCATCTGCCTTATGGCCGAGCAAGACTGGGAAGCAGCAGCTGAGGATCTGGAGAGTCAGGATCAGCGGCAACGTGCTGGACTAACAGATGCATCTGGAGACACAGAGGACGGAGAAACCCAAGCCTGAGGTTCTGGCAGTCACTTCACAGAGATGGGGTGGAGGAGCAGGCTGAGGAGAGGGGCAACAAGCGAACTCCTGGTACGGGGTAGCGGGCACCCAACGGGCAGAGAGGAAGAGAACTGCTGTGAGAGCAGAGCCAGGAGGTCAAGGGAGCAAAGAGTATCCCCAAGAGCGTTGGTCAACGTGGCAGCCAACAAACAGGTAAGGAAGAAGTGGACCAGGCCATTAGGAATGTGCTGTCATCTTAGAGAGGACAGGGACAGAGCAGTTTGAGGGGAAGCCAACCTGCAACGGCTGAGTAGCCAGCGTTATCCACTGGCCTCTAAAGGGAAGGGCAGGGTCAGACAGCAGCTGCCGCACTCTAGTCTGAGACACAGTATTCACGGCGGCACGAGGAAAATGGGGAGAACGTGATACAGTTTTCTGATCATGAAGCTAAATTTATTTATTTAAAAGGACTGCTGTCCCCTCTTCTCTGTCCTGTGTTTAATCAGAGATTACATCCTGACCGGGGGCTTGAAATCTCTTTGTCTTTTACTAAATGACACTGACAGTTTTTCTTATGAAAATAAAGAGTTGGCAATCCTGTGTCACAATCCCATTTACAAAAAATTATACTGCTCCATTAAATCTAAACGCCTAAGAACCTGGGGTACAGTACGTCTTCAGAAGGCCTAGCAATTAGGGGGAGAGAAAAGGGGTTTACAGCTTGAGGAGAATATCAAGGCCAAGGGAAAAGTTCATTTTAACGTGTCTGGGTTTGATTTGTTTGTTTGGAAAATTTGCGGAGTAAGCAGAGAGGCAGTTAGAAGAGGAATGGAAGAAAGCTGTGGAAGCTCATTCCTGTCTTTGCTCGGAAGGCAACAAGGAGGGCAGCGAGGGTATGAGGCAAAGATGGGGAGTGGAGTCTTCAGAGCCCGGGCGACGTGGGAGGGACAGGAGGGGCCTGGGAGCAGCAGGCTGCAGACGGTGTCAGAAGGCCCATAAACCGAGAGCAGGCTTACAGGACAAGATCCAGCCACCCACAGCAGAGGGGAATGACAAAAACTCGTATCTTAAGAAGAAAATGAGGTGCCAGAATATGAACCATTCTCAGCAAATATGAACGCTGCACCTACTAGGCAATGCTGCAGGGAGAGAGGGAGGGAACCGGGAGGGCCACACTGGCATGGAACGTAGCATCCTATATTACGTATGAAAACCATGAAGGGAGACCTGGCCAAAGAGGGAATCCACTCTACAAGGAAAACAACCAGCAGAGAACAGAGCAAGCATGTACAAAAAGATGCTGACAGCCTGTAGTAAATACTGCCTGTTCTGACTATGAGCACACTCCGTACATCATATTGCTTCATTTAGAATTATTTACTACTCGGGTAAAACAAGGTCCTTGTGTGCCAAACGGGATGGCTGATTAAGACAGTCTGAATGCTGTGCTGTTGGCTGCCTGACTCAATCCTGCTTAAAAATATCTGGGATTGTCAAACAAGACTAAATATGAATGCGCGATTCAAGTCTGCATTTGCTGCCACAGCTGTTCCTCTGGGTGTGCAGGGAAAAAAAAAATAAATGCTAAATGGAGATTTATTTCAAAGGCATCATCCCATTTATCATATCATTCCAAGCACCACAGACTCACCCAGGAGGCAGCCAGCCTTGTAGGCAAGGGCATAATTCGCGCCCAAGCAGCATCTCCAGTGTTTGGGAAGGGAAGATGGGCACAGACACAATGCAGGGCAGGAAGGCTGACGTAGGCTCTGCACAGGGCAGGAGGGAAGGCAGGACACAGGGACCCTTTGTCAAAGGTTTATTTTAGAGTCTTGGTATTTGTGCTGGCAAAACACTTTCCTGGCCCAGAAGGTTTTCACCTAATTCCAGCCACAATTATCAAAATAAGCTTTACGCCTCAGCTTTTCCTCCCCAGCAGAGTTGGCTAAATAAACACAAACATGTCTTGAGATACAAGATTCCGATTCACAAAAATTTTAAATAACCAAAAAGTAAAAAAGAATTACAGAACAGGAAATGTCAGGTTTCACTTAGAATAATGTAGAGGTGGAAAAAACGTGAAGTTTGGCATTCTTTTTACCTACCCTCCTCCCTAAACAAAATATGATTCTGAATAATGTCTACTTAAACTACAAGATAACAGTAACTAGTTATCAAGAACTAAAAAACAATATTTGTATTCATCAGCTACTTCAACATTCACTCAAAATTACAGCTCATGTTAATTATCCCCATTCATTATGGACAAAATTACAACTACTGGTATTTGCATCAAAATTCTCTAGGAAAATGAAGTCTTCCAGTGGATGAATGCTTTGATCCAGAAATTAAGTCTTCAACTCTCCCCAAGTCTCCTCCTCTTTCCCTCCTCTCAGCTGCAAATACGCACTGGGGTCAGGCCCACTCCTCTGCAGGAACTCTATGGGTCTGATTCCGTGCTGTCTCCTGTTATCTCTCTAAGGATACTTTATCTTTCCGATTAGAATCTGTGATTCTCGTCAGCTGGGATAAACGTCCTACTGAACTAGGTGTTGGCCTCTCACACCCCAATACCATGCACAGTGTTTGTCAACTGATGGACTCGACCACAGGCGAGACTGAGTCATTTGGACTCCTAAAAACACTCTCTGGGCAACAGAGAATAGATGAGAGGGTGCAGGGTCGGGAGTGAATAACACAGTTCTCCAGAAGCACAGGGAGAAGCCATAGGGTCCAGATAAACCAGCCAGAACACTGATTCCCAACAGCCCTCACCAGCTTTTTCCAATGCACGTCCCTAACCCAGGTCTAATAAAACCATCGTGCACCCCAGAAGCCAGGTATTCTCATTGCAGAGTACTGAAGGATCACTTGGAGGACATGTGATGAAAGGGCTGGCCCCCCTGCAGCAACTGACTCGCCAAGTCTAGGGCCTGGAGAAGGAATCTGCATTTTAACCTAGCACTCCTGGAGATTCAGATAAAGAGGGTCTTAAGGGCCTGAGAAATTTAACTTAAAGGGTTCTCAGCCCTGACTGCATATCAAAGTCTCCTGGGGCCATCATCACCTGAGATTGCAATAAATCAGCCTGGGGTGGGATTTTGGCAGTATTTAAAACAAACAAACAAAAAGAAAACCAAAAACTACCTCAGGTGAATCCAGCATGCAGCCAGGTGAGGAACCACGGTCCCTGAGGCCCTGGCCATTTTAGTGGGGTATCTGACAATTACTCCAGAATAGTTCTGCTCTTCAACTGCAGCAGAGCCAACCCTGAGAGGCTGCGTGGGTGCGTGCAGGCTTTGACAGACTGCCTCAAAGGGGAGGCAGACAGCCATGCATCAGGGGAAATCGCTGTGTTGTTTAGCTGAAGACACGGAAAGAGGTGGGACAAGGATGGAAAGGGGGACTGTTTGAATCTAACTTAACTGCCTCCTTCCCATTTGTAAATAAAACCAATTTTAAGAAATCCTCTACCCATAATACAAGTACACTTTTTCAAAAGTAACCCTTAAAAAAAAAAAAGAGGTTAAACCAGGAAACGGGGTATAAAAGATATTCTAAAAAGAGCTCAAAAGTCTGTCTACATTATTCAAAGAAATACTGTAGAAAAAGAGCTTATGGGCTTAAAAATTATAAGTTATCAACCGACAGATGAAAAGGTATGATATTTATAATGCATTTAACTTCTTGAAAAGAAACATATCAGAATTTATACATTAAAATTGGTCTTATCCCCTTGGAGCATTCATCACAGGAGGCACGCACATATATTCTTCTGGCGCTGCCACTGGATGAATGTTTTGGAGTTCTTTCTTAGAATTATAATGAGTATTTCTAGTAACTCAATGTTTTGAGAAAATCTTGCAGAATCAACTGTGTCTCTATGAATTGCAGTAAGTTCAAGACTGGAAACCAGTGTAAAACACACTCTGCATTTCAGCTGCATCTCACGCTGAAGATGATACATCATGGCAAGTTTCATTCTATTTCCATGTCCTAGAGCAATCCTCACAGGCTCCCCTGAGCCAAGTTTAGGGCAAAAAGGGAGGGAGAAAGTGAAATGTTTGCTTTGCTGAGGGATTATAATATGGGATATTATAATAGATACTTGAATTTTGGACTGCGCAAAAGTCATTTTCTGTACTTAAACCATTATTCTGTGAATTTAGCTGAAGGCAAGAAAGGTCCGATTGTAAAGGCATCCATTTGGCCTAAATGCTGTTCAGGATCCTTTTTTTTTTTTTTTTTTTTCCCTTTTTCTCCCAAAGCCCCCCAGTACATAGTTGTGTATTTTTAGTTGTGAGTTCTAGTTGTGGCATGTGGGATGCCACCTCAGCACAGCCCTATGAGCAGTGCCACGTCCATGCCCAGGACTCGAACCGGCAAAACCCCGGGCCGCCGAAGGAGAGCTCAAACTTAACCACTTGGCCACGGGGCCGGCCCCCTGTTTAGGATCTTGACCCCATCAGGAACTGCTTCTCTTCTGTTAGGTTCTTACATAAGTGGCTCCTAGCTCCCATTTAAACTGACTTGAGTCTTCCTGGAGGTTAATATGCAGACTCCAGGGATCCTGCTCTGGAAATTCTCATTGCGCAGTCTTTGGACAAGGTGGAAATATGCAATTTTAACAAGGATTCTAATGTAGGCAATCCCAGAGCCCACCTGGAGAAACACCGCTCTAACTGAAGGAAGACAGACCATAATCCAAAGGCTGAATATCTAGATATATAATAATTCTTACTCTCATCATTCATTCCTGAAAGGTCCTTTTTCCGGTGGTCTGATAATCAGCAGGACATTCTGATTTGCTGGCCTTTGTCATCTTTTTCTCCATCTTCCCTTTCAAACCTACAAAAAGCGTTTTGCCTACATGGTCTGACCTCTCCGGGGGCAGATGGTAGCTCGTCATGTCTTGGACAGAATTCTTCTGTCTGCTTTCCTTGTGATAACACCCCGGTGCCTGACGTGAGGGAACGCACAGTCTCTAGACAGTTTGAACTTAATGTAGAAGTTCCAATGTGCTTCTTTTCATGATCTTACAATGCATTATAAATATCACACCTTATAATTTCATGGAAGTGCTAAGCCTGTCATCTCTGATGTATCCTCTGTCAGTCATCTACCAGTTTACGAATAGATTATTCACATAATTCAAGAACTCTGCACCTCTAGGCTGGATAAAGAGGCTGCAGGCCCTGTACCTTGTTACACAGCACCATCCATATAATAAGCACTCCTACAAATCCAAAAGTGACAAAAACAGGTGCTTTCCTCTCATATCCAGTTTCTCTCTGAAATTACAATGTAAGGGATGAAAGCAATGGTCCCAAGGGCAAAGCCAAAGAGATGACCGTATTCATTCATTTGTTCACTTATCCAATTATTTAAGTAACCACTTATGTGGCAGAAGGTAAGGAGACAAAGGTGAATAAGAGAGGCACAATCTTTGCCCACTGTGATCTCATGACGCAGTGAGGGAGAGAGGAACTATAGAAATAAGCCAAATAGGTGTGACATCCAACATGGCTGGGGGGGTATGGAAGTAAGAAGGGCAGGTTGTTGACTTTTTCTTCACTTGCCTCCACTGAGTTTTTATAATGACCATATACTGCTTTTATAATTTTTTTAAAAAATCACAAGGTGAAATAAACTTGGAAACACCATGGGTAAATGCAATTATTAAAGGGTCTTAGAAGAAGAAGGGAAACATTATCTGTCTGTGGTGCTCAGCACTTAATATGGAACAACCAGGCTTAAAATGTCCAGAGTCTACACTAGTCCGAACCACAGCTAATGACTAGATTCCAGAAAAAGAATATTGGTGACTGGTTACTCAACCTTTTGCCTTCTGGGTCTGTCTCTCTGTGGCAGCAGCAATGCCTGGATGGCTCATTCCCACGCCAGACAACGACCAAACACGTACACACCGTGACCAGAGAGTTATGAAATTTGTCCATTAATTATATCATGGTTAGCTGTCCAAGACATACATCACCATCATGATCGCTCATATCCCTTAGAACTGGCAAATCCAGCAGGAAGCAGTGATGGCTGCTGTTTCCTCCAGGAAATGGTGATTGCCGGTGTTTTTCAAGCCTTCCTCTGATGTCTCAAAGAGAGTCAAATGAAAAGCATAAAACAACAAGCAGTGTGTCCCGTAAACCACTTCTGACGTTGCTTTTGCTGTCAGAGATGACTTCCCAGACGCCAAATCCAATGGAAATTCTTCAGTCCGCGTTCATCGGCCACTTCGCCCCCTTTGGCCCCACAGTCTTCCTGGAGGTGCTTCCCTGCCTTTGGTTCCACCGCTAAGCTCCTGTGAGTCTCCTGTTTCTCCGCCTGTTCCTTCCCAGTTTCTTTTCATCAGTTCCTTAATGATGGTGCCCCTAAAGGTCCCGCCTTTCTACAGCCTGTTTCATTCAGGACAATGACTTCACCCCTGAACCTGCAAGCTGTAACTCCAGCCCATGGGATCCAGCACCTCTATGACGTTTAATGTGATGACACTCCTCTGCCTTCTCTTGCTCAGCCTTTTCTATAATACCAGTCAACGCTGCTGACAAATCCTGCCGCTGTTTCTTCTCAGAATCTTACAAGGGCCCACCTTCCTCTCCTTTCCTTTAAACAGTGATATTCTGCATGCTCATCTGCCCTTCCAACTCCGTATCCTCTCACTCTCCTTGAGTGACTTCATTCATCCTGTAGCTTAGCTTCAACCATCACCTACACGTGGATAACTCCCAAACCTTTATCTCCTGCTAAATTTCCTCTCTGAGCCTCAGACTCTTATATTCAGCTGCCTACTAAACATCTCCATTTAGATATCCCAAAGACATCTCACCCCCTACATCCCAAAAATAAACTCATCTTTTCCCCTCAGACCTGATCCTTTCTTCAGCGTCTGCCATCTCTCCTGTGACGGGAAGTGGGAGTTTATCCCAGACCCAGACCTCTCCCTCGCCCTCCCGCTCCAGCAAGTCTCCCAATTGTCACCCTCATGCCTGGTCCAGTATCTTCTCCTGCTCCCTTCTCCTTCCTTTCCACCCCCAATGTGGATGCCTGGCCTCCTGCATCCAGGCTCCCCTCAATCAACTCCATGTTCCCTGCTAGTAGCAGGGTGACACATGAGCCACTCCCCTGCTGGAACCCTTTCCTAGCTCCCCATGGCTTTAAAGAAAACATTCCTTAGCCGAGCATACAGTCCCTTCATGATCTTGCTGCTATCAATCTTTCTCTAGCTTCATTTCTTGCAATGCACTCCATATCATCTTGCATTTCCCAAATTCATCACACTATTTCAAACCTTCATGCTATTTCATCTGCCCAGAAATGTCCTTCTTCGTCTCTAACTGCTACTTGTTCCTTAGAGCTTGAGTTAAATGTCATCTTTCCCAGGAAGCCTTCTTAATACTCCTCCCTTCCACAAGAATGATGGAGACCTCCCTACCTGGGTTCCTTCAGGCAGCCCCCAAGACAGGACTTTGCACACTGTCCTGTCATCACAGATGGACACGGTCCTTCTATTCTTGTACCCTAAATCCCTCGAGAGTCATTACTAAACTGACTTGCTATCTCTAGCTCCTAGCACAGAGTTCAAATATCTGGTCAAATATTCAAGAAACAAAACTCTCTTCCTGCTCCTAGGTCCCCTATCTCCGTGAAACATATGTTCTAGCCAAGACTTCACTAGCGCTTTGCTGTGCTTTTCATCACGAAATACGCTAACTTTATTTAGAACATTTCTTTGAGTTTCTCTCTTCCCATGTGGATCCCAAGGAAGGGCACAACAGTTGCTAGCACAGCAAAGAGGGATTTTAGAGGTAAGAATAAATTCGACTGGTAGGAGGAAAGGGCTCCAGAAGACCAAACCCTCTGCTCTGAAAATGCCAGTGAGTCACAGGGAAGAGATCTCTTTGCCATGCTCCAAATGGTCAAATCTGAAGGCTGACCAGTCCAAGACAAAAGCCAAAGTCAGGAGTCTTGATGTAGAGGAAGAGCAGTTACCTTTTCTAATTACCAACGTGCAAGGCCCCTGCATGAGTGGGGATCTAAAAAGTGAGGAGGCACAGGGCAAGTAGGGACTTCTTGAAGCAAGGGTGCTCCCTGTGATTGTGATAAAGCACATTCCTGTGGCATTTGACGCAATTTATGGCTAACTTCAGATTCGTCCAGGTCCTTGCCATGCTGTGTCCCCCCAGGTCCTCAATGCAGACAGCACAGTCCATGTTAGATGAGGAAGAAAGGAATGCCAGTGACCCACTCAGTTCCCTTAGGTGCTTACTGCCTCCCCAACTTAGGTTTGCTGAGAGAGCTCAGCCCCCTCGGCCCCTCTGGTGTTACTTCAGTTTCCCCTCAGCTTTGGGCTCCCTTTTGTTTTGGACATGTGTCAAGTGATTGGCAATTGGTCCTCCCACTTTTGTTTAATTTGCTCAGACCCACTTGTTAATCTTGAGCCACTACTCATCAGGCCCGCTGAATGCAAGAACACCTATTCATGTTGCAACACCATCAAACAAAGGTTGAACAACAAAGTTAAATACTTCAAGACATCAACTATTAATGTGTAATGGCACTTTCACTGAGCACATTCACAAACAAAACATATGTTAGGTAAACAGAGAACTGATTGCCCCACAGTACCTCAAAATTTGGTGAGGATTTATGCTTGGTCTGCTCTGCCCACATTCCTTCCGGATGTCCCTCTGTCACCACATGGCCCTAGAGGGTAACTGCACCTCCCTCACTTATTTCAACACAAGAATCCCAAATCAGGTAGAGACTACTAAACTGCTTACTCACCTCTTTCTTCACTCTGTCTGGATGGCTTTTAACCTATGACATCCTTCTGGAAATTCCCCCGTGTTGTTGGTCATCTATCCTATACCAATCCTACCTGTGACACCTCCTATAGCTTCCTGTTGGTATTAAGGTCACAGATCAGTTCATATTTTCTCCAGAAAGATGAAAAGGCAAGATTAATTAATTATTGATTAATGTGCCTTGTTAAAACACTTAAGTGTTTAACAATAATGGTATGGAAAATGTTCACAACCTATGTTAAGCGAACACAAGCAAGACAAATACCTATGTGCTGCAAAATCCCAATTTTGTGAAAGAAGTAATGAAAAGGAAAAAAGATAAATAAAATACATAAAAACATTAATAATGATTATTTCTGGGATGTAGAACATAAAATTTTTATCATGGGGAGACAGAATTGTGATTTTTGGAGTCTAACAAACCTGGGATCAAATACCAACTCCGCTACTCGTTAGCCATGTGACCAAGGTCAGTTTTTAACCTGACACTTGGTTTTCTCATCTGTCAAAAAAGGATGCAAGCTTACTTCCTGAAGAAAGTTTGAGGATTAAGTGACATAATACACATCAAGTGTATCAGCTTCATAGCTGGTACACTATTACTTTATTAGTACTTTATTAGCAGCAGCCAATAAAGATTCTCATGATAAAGAGTCACACGGTTCTCTTGGTTTTTCAATAATGTTTCTTTACACTTCATTATTATTAATTCTCCACAATGAACATATGCTTTAAAAAATAAGCTGGAAAATGAGTAATAATTCATTTTTCTACCCTTCTCAGAGAAGGGTGCTCTTCCTAGTCTTCCCAGGGATAGGTCAAATGTAATTCACTTTATCTATAGCAAGAAAAAAAAGGAACCTGCTAAACTGGTGCTACTCTATGTTGCAAAGAAGAATTTCAAAGAAGGAAACTCACTGGCTGCTCCAGGCAGAGCTTCATGTAGCATACCATGGGTGAGAGGAACCTTGGTGGATCAATCAGGTGAGAGTCATCAGTTGCCAGGTCAGTGACAGTTTGCTCAGAGAAGACAAAGCTATGAAAATGCATGTCAGGCTAAGACAATTCACACAGGACCAAGTGATCAATCTGAATGCCAATGACACTAGGTACTAATGCCAACATGTATCACCTCTCCTCAGTGTCCATAGCAAGAATTAAATGCTCCATCGCAGTTCTTGGTGAATATTCACACCCTGAGAAAAGAACATGGGATGATCCCAACCATTAACAATTAGAGACGACAAAGTCATCTCCATCGGAGAGGCCTACAGCTGCTTCCAAGAGCCTGAGACACTCATGTTGTCTCATCTCTTTACTTTTCTTTCAAAGAGAAAATGCCCTACCATCTTAGTTTTTGGCTTTCCTTGTTCTACACTTCTGGCAACACAGCAATCTCTTACCAAGACAGCAAATTATACCTCGGAAGTGCTACATCAGAGCTTACTGAGAAAGTTCTAGTATCTTTCATTAGATGATATTCCATTTCTGGCCATAAAAAACTTACAAACCACCTCTTAGGGTGGACCACTTCCACAGGTGGTTGAATTCATTCAGTATTTAGATTTTTACACGTTTAAATGTCTTAGGATGACTTTTTCCTGTTTTTATCTCCAAATTCAGAGAGTACCTAGTCATAATACTGTCTACATCTTTTCTCTCAAAATAGACTAAAACTATCAGCCCTACCTTTATTATCTTCAACACACTCCAAAAATAATTAAAAGTGCCACTCCTCTGGGTTTCTTATTTCAGTTCCATCACTAACTAGACGTGTAATTTGGGGGCACATCACACCTCTTCAAGCTTCAGCTTCCTAACCAGTCATCCTGAGATGCTTCCACCCCTCTCACAGCATTAGCATGTGGATTAGATGAAATACAGGTACGGTGAAACAGCACAATGCCTGGCACATGGTACACAGTACCTAGACACCACCTCAGGCAGAGAGCTCCCTCATCTGTATCACTCTATCCTTCAAACCTGCTGTGTCCTAATTCCTGCAGCGTATTCTTACTCTCGCAATCCTAGTTCAGATCTTCAAGATCCGGAATGAAAGTCAATGATAGGATTAATTACATCAGCTAACGCCGACTGTTCACTATCTACAAGGGACTGTTCTAAGCACTTAACATACATAACCTCTTTTAAGAGTCACAATACCTCTATGATGTAGGTGCTATTACAACCTCCATTTTACAGATGAAGAAACTGAGGCACAGAGAGGTTAAGAAACTTATCCAAGAATGTGATCCCTGGCTTGAAAACCTTTAATGATCTCATATTGCCTATATCAAGTGCTTCAAACATTCCTCAAACATAAAACTATAATTTTCAAAATATATTTTAAACTATTTACTAAAAATTCAAATTGGAAAACATTGTGCATACTTCCATAGGTTTTATGCTAACTACTAGCATTGGTGGCCAACAGTCATGTTCATCCATGCCTGGGTTTAGACATTGTACGCAGATGTGGGAAGGAAGGCTACCCTGTCCTTTTTGGGCATGCATCTGAATTTCCAATAAACGTGTCACTCACTGGAAGGTTGTGACAGTGCAACAGAATCGTGTGTGTGTACTAGGCCTGCATGTGATCAGTGGCATAAAATCATATAATTCCAGAATTCAATTTAATGCCAGTTGTGGTAGATGATGCTAATGTTTACCAACACCAAGATTTCTCTTCTTCTTGGGCAAATACCTAACTGTATTTCCCAGCTCCTTTCAGTTAAGTTGGGGACATAAAATTGGCCAAGAGAACATGGATGCAAACGATGTACAGCATGCTTGGCACAGCCCATAAAAACCGCCCATGCACGATCCCCCCTTTTCTCCTCCTCCCATGAGGACCTTGGAGGCCCCTAGTTGAATGAAGATGTAGCAACACAAGAAGGAAGAAGCCTGGATCCCTGACTGTAGAGAGCAGAGCCTCTCACCACCCCCCTCCCCACTCTACGCCCACCCCTTCCCCGACAAACATGCACACTGGACTATAAGTTAAGCAGTAATAAAGTTCCTCACTGCGTTAAGCCCTTGAGATTTTGGCTTTTTTTTTTTTTTTATCAAGAGTTAGTCTACCTTGACTAATGCACAGAGGTTTATAAATCCTTTACGACACAGTAGTAATCAGCTGTACAAAAAAACAGAAAGAATCCCAAGACAACTCATATAGTTTCAGGTATTCTCCTTTTGTACCAGGTGCTGCCGCTTTGATTTTTGATGAATCTTAAAATTTTCAGTGACTATCTAACAATAATCAGAGATATTCACATTTTTAAGGTACGTTGAGTCTGTAAGTCTACAACAAACATTTGAAAAAATTTCCAACAAATAACAATGACACTCAGCGGAAGAATCTACTCATTTACTCTCTCCAAATCTGTAACTAAAGGATGAGAATTTTTAAAGGCTGCCTGATTTCAGCCTCAAACCAAAAGTGCTCCATTCCTCCTTCAAGCCTCAGTGACAGTTACTGACACCTCTCCGCATGCCCTGAGCACTTTATTCATATACTAGTGTAACAGATGTTAATGTGCATTTCCTTACATGTCTGCTGTGCCTGTAGATTTACCTGCTGAAGGGATAGAAGAATTCAGCAAAAAGCTTTACACAAATATAGTAGGTACTCAAAAAATTTTGCTTGAAGCAAAAACTAGTGATAATATGGGCTAGAGTTGAGAACCATAAGCATTTTTTTTTTTAATGCCAGGGTCCAAGCTTTTTTCAAACTGAAAAAGAATTCACAATCATTGAGTAGATACGTTAGATTGAGGATTTATTCAACTCTTATAAAGCTCAGTTAAAAATCAAGTCATTTCTATACATAATCCTCAAGTTCTTAATACTGCCCCTCATTCACTTTTTCCTTCTCAGCTCCTTCATCCCGTTCCAAGATGGGTCTTTTCTAGTTTAGTAAGCTCAGGGCACTGTCTGTAGTCACGACAGCATGCTGCAGTCCCGATGCTGACAAAGGGAGGCCATCCAGCCTTCCGCTGCCTGGAGGCTCAGCGTCAAGCCAGATTCACATGACAAAACAGGTGACCTCAAAATCAAAATGAAGGAACATGGCCACTCATGCTCAATCACTTTTAGAGCTGGAAACTGTCAAAACGATACCTTACATAAACTGCCTAATTAAAAAGTGAGCACCAACTGTCATCCCACGTGTTGGGGTTGTGTTTTATTTCAAGAGAAACCACTTCAATTATTTTTGCTTCTCTAACTTGGCCGGTTCTGCATAAAACCACCATTGTTTTGAGAAATTCAGCATCTAACACAGAGCATAGCATGTGAACACTGAGTGAATGAATGAAGTGGGGAGGGACACGGAGGGAAGATAAGGAGCTGCTTAAAATAGACAAAGCATTTAGAGAACCTGGGACTAACTGAAGAGCTTGGTGACCTAAAAAATATATTCAGAGGTGTTGTTCTCAAATTCAGAGGTTACCATCTCTATTACAAAACTGCTAATGTAAAAAAAAAAAAGAGCAAGAGAGAAAGTTATATAAACCTACAACTTATTCAGTAAAATCACAACTTTTCTAGTAACAGGAAATTAACCACAATAAATAACAACAGTTTACTCTTCTATACATCCTGGCGAAGCAAGTACAAGGTAGGCCACCTGGAGAGACCCCTCTGGATGAGAGCAAAGAGGACTCAGATATTTGGGGGAATGGTAAGGAAAAACAAGCAGAAAGTCAAATACGCTCAGCAAAGGGGATCTGTAACATCAAAGGTTTAATTTCTGTAGATTACCTGAATATGAAAATATAACATTCAGACTTCACTTCACCAGTGGAATTATTGTGCAGGATATCTCCATATTAGCTCATGTATAATTTATAGGCAAGTTTTGACCTTTTTTTTGAGGCAGCTAATACTGAAAGAGAAACTCTAAAAATCTGTCTGCAGCTACAATGGACTCTTAAGATAGAAGACACAGGGTCATGAAGTTCTAAGCCCTGTCTTTGTATTTTTAAAGCAGATAGACTGGAAAATACATTTAAAGGCGTGCCTGCCCTTTGCAGTAGCCAACACGGTCCTTAACACATTTCTCAGAGCTGTTTCCATTGACCAAAATTTTTATGAAACCCTTCTGAAATTGCTGTCTGAAGCAGATTTTGAGTAACATAAGATTGTTAGGGTATCTGTCTATTTACCTAAGTTGGCATTAAATGATGTTTGGCTGTTTTTAAAAACGATCCACTCTAAAAAGTGAAGCTGCTGACCTGAGGACGTGCAAAATAATACACTACAAATTCCGAAAGAGTTCCAAAAACATTTTGAGCAAAGGCATGATTGTATGAATTGCCCTTCTGATCTAACAATTTGTAACAGAGTTATCTGGATTTTCAGGTTGATTTGCTTATTCATCACTGATGTTCCTGTATAGTCCAAAAAAGAGAGGGAGGATCTATTTGTGAAGTTTCTTCCAACTTTCTCAGTGTTTAAAATGGTTCCAACACGTCTTCACCTTTGAACAGTGCTCCCTGAAAAAAAGTCAGTAGCATGGAAAGGTGAGTAGAAAACATCCCAGAAGGCCAATTTCTTTCCACCTCCACTTTAAAAATAAGTATTATTATCTGGAATTAAAACGTGAGGAGAGGGCAGTTAGACTTTTTCTCTATTAACCCCTCTTGCTGATAAAAGGGAAGGTGAACATTCAGACAGAGACCGGCTCACAGAAGGAAAGCGGCAGTACTCAGAAAGGAGGAACGCGAGCTCTGCCTGGAAACGTCTGGCTCTCCAGCCACAAGGCAGAGGGGAGCACAGGGGGGCGGGGGGTTCTCTTCCCTGGATGTCTCCTGTAATATCTGAACACTGACGGTGACAAGGAAACTCACCCACTGTAACATGAAGTCCAGCCACCGGAGCAGTGGTTAGACAGAGCCCTAACCGTGGGCCCAAATTCAGCAGTGAGAGAGGGCAGAGGGAACAATGGTTGACTGTGGAGAGTCTGAAGTCTGCATGGTAAAAACTGGCTTCTGCCACACTTGTGGTGTGGCTGTGTGTAGTTTTTGCAAAAAAAAAAAATAAAGGCTAACTATTCATCACCAAGGAGGGAAACTTCTAGGCACACTGGACTGATTGCTTTTCAGGGCATCCTCAGGCGCACCAAGACTTGAAGTTATACAAGGTCATTTCAGCAGGCTTCACTCTTGGCTTTCGATGTCATTAAACAAACTCACAGCTACAGACCACAGACGCTGATGAGCATCTCATGGCTGGACAGAGGACAACTAACCCAAGCATTTAACCAAAGTCTAGTCTCTAGACTTTGTGGGAAGATGACACTGCAGGTAGACAGGCTGTTCACCCACTTCCTCTGAAGTGTTGTCCTGGAGCTAGTGATGACCTGGACTGAAACTATCTTTGGGTTTCTTGTTAACTCAAGTTTGCAAAGCAACCAGCCAGGGTGTGCAGTCTCTGGTCACATTTTTTCTGTGTGAAATATCACTGGCCTCATCAGTGAAATAAACCCATGACCTCTTTGGCATGGCTGCGAACACTCATCAGCGGCTCCTTAACCTCAGCCATCCCTGCTCCACCTCACAATTTCACCACACTGGTACAGCACCTGTAACCACTATTACTTACCTCATTCTTTTAAATCATCTTTTTAAATTTGAGTAAGATTTATTTGTAAAGGAAGAAAACTTCTTTAAATGACTAACGTGAATAAAGCTGTCACCCCCAGATATGGAAAATAAATGTATGCAAGAAATACAGCAATAATGTTACTCAATTTTACAGAAGAAATCCAAAAGGAACAAAATTTTATTGAAAAAGGATAACTTTCTCATCATAATTCAATATTAAAAACTGCTATTTTGCAGTACCACGTAAAATCATCTCTAATGGTACCAGTGGTGTATGCCTACACTTTGGGAAAAACTCAACTAAATGGATAATGATATAGTACTATGATGTAAGTTAAATTACAACATGGACTATAAATTTCAAATGACTAACCCTTCGGGCAAGAGTCGTGATGTTAAGAAAGTCTGCCCTAGATTCTTGGATAGCAAGATAGTACTATGGGGTAAAAATCTTCTCACATACCCAGAGATCATTTTCCTCGAACAGCTGCGCATCAGTGAGCAGAGAAAACAGACAGGGAGTCCAGGCATTAAAGCATATGCATTTCACCACTGAAAACTGCTTCACACCTTAGTTCGACGCCCTGTATGCTTTTTTTAGACAACATTTTTTTTTTTTTTTTAAAGATTTTATTATTTCCTTTTTCTCCCCAAAGCCCCCTGGTACATAGTTGTATATTCTTCGTTGTGGGTTCTTCTAGTTGTGGTATGTGGGACACTGCCTCAGCGTGGTCTGATGAGCAGTGCCATGTCCGTGCCCAGGATTCGAACCAACGAAACACTGGGCCGCCTGCAGCAGAGCGCGCGAACTTAACCACTCGGCCACGGGGCCAGCCCCAGACAACATTTTAACAGCATGTTCTGATACTAATTTCATATACTCCAAGGGGAAACACCTAGTTTCTTTTATCCCATGTATATTTTAGCCATTTGTCTGATTAAAAAAATAATCTATCAAGTTAGGACCTGAGAAATCTGTCACTTTTCTCGCCTCTCGTTGGGTTTGTAGGGAAGCAGGGCCTCGTCCCACTCCTTCACATAACAAGGCCCGGCACTGTTGGGAGGAGCCTGCCCAAGGTCAGCCGGGTGCTGAGTGGCAGAGCCCGGCCCCCACCCAGAGTCCTCTCTGCTGAGCACATACAGCCATTCTGGGGACAAAACCGTACACACGGTGCCCAACCCAAGTCTCTCCACTTTTACCTCAGCAAGGCCCCACAGCCTATATATAACCCATAAGCACTGCCCTCTTTCTCCCTAAGCTCACTCTTCTCTTTTCCAACACAACATATGATTCCCTTGACTTTGTGCCTGAAACATCAGCAAACAAAGCCACAAAAGTCAGGGTTGGAAGACTTGGCAGTTCTTCTTGGCCTAGGAAATGAGCCTGTAAAAACTAGAGTCTCTCCTCCTCACTTACAGATTTTTTTTTGGAGAGAAACACTAAACTTGTCTTTTCTCCCTCACTTGAGCAAGGGAACCTCAGGAAAGGTCTAATTTTGCTCCTGGAATCCAAGTCAACTTGAGTGTAAGTGAGCTCCAGCATCTTACCCTTTAACCAGGAATACCCCGGAGGTTTCCCATCTTCCACATGGGAAGGTCCGGGGTGCCAGAAGCTAAGTGAGTGTGTGCTCATAACCACAGGAAGCTGCTGCAGGAATACTGGTAGCAGGCTTGTGGATGGTGATGCCTCAGATCTTGCTGCTCAGCGTGTTTGGTGGGCCAGCAGGCCTGGCATCCTCTGGCAGCTTCTCAGCAATGCAGAACATCAAGCCCCACTCCAGACCTCCTGCATCAGAACCGGCATTGTAACAAGACCCTACGTAATTCGTTGCATGTTCAAGTTCGACGGACACTGATTCCATGGACTTGAATGGTCTGGTACCAACACCCTACCTTCCTCCTCCACGGTCAAGCAACACTCTCTGGAAAATCATGAATTGAGGAAGCCAGTAAAGGTCCTACCATGACAGGGGCCAGCCCGGGCCGTGGCCCTGCTACCACCCAGGGACTGGGCAGAGACTCAAAGGAACAGCCTCTGATCCTCACAGGGCAGCCTTGGCTGGGGAGACAGAAGTCTAGAGGCTCACAGGGGACCCCAGACACGAGCCCACCCCCACCAATGCCTGCAGCCACAAAGAAGTGGGGTTCTCACACTGCCCCTCAGGCTGCAGACTTTGTGGCTTTTATTTACCTACCCAGCCACCTAGGACATTCATATTAATGTGATTTTATCTGCAAAAAAATGAGAGAGGAAGCACAGTGAGATGTGCCTGACTTGGAAGGAGCCCAAGACCCACGTTCCTGTCGGTTATAGTCAACGGTGACCTTGTTCTGCTCTGTCATCTGTGCAGTTTTTTCCACAACCTCAAAGAAAGCCCTGAACCTGCCACCCTCCTCCGTGCTGTCCACTGCCCCCTCCACCACACACACACACCCCCTTTCACGTGACTGAGCCAGAGGAAGCTCTGCCAATAGGAAAGGGGGCAGTTAACTCCCCCTCAGCATTTCTAAAGGAGCCTGATACGAAGGTGAAAGATCTTCAGAAAACTCCAACACCTGCAGAAGGAAAGGCAGAAAATGGGAAAGAAAAGAGAGGAGCAGAGGTACCCCAAGGAGAGGAAACTTTGTGTCCTGACACTGACTTAGGTGAAAGCCTAGCTTCTTTTATCAACATGCTGGGAGGTACACGGACACATGGGAGGAGGCACAGAGCCCCTCTTTCTAGCTACGAATGTTTGAAAAGAAATAGTTGACATGGGAACTGACAAAAGTGGCAGCTGACAAGGCCGACTTCCCACAGAGCATCCTGTCCCATTAGAGTTAATAACGGGACCGGGAACTTTCAAGCTCTGTGTTTTTTCTCCTCCCAAATAATTAAAGCCAATACTTCTCCTCTTTCTCAAGTATTTCTGGATTCCTGCTTATTTTCCTTTCTAATGCCAATTTCAAAATTGCTATTTTATTTCTTCGGGTTGTATGATTTCAGTGACCATTTTACAAAGTCACTGCTTCCTTGTACAGCTAACAGCCAGCCAGTCTTCAGAACTAAGATAACTCCTAGGACAAGAGAGAGAAGCTTCAATTATGTACCCCTTAGATAAGTGAGATACAGGGTAGCCTCAGAGGCATTCTGGCCTCAAGCACCTGCCCCATCCTACACTCGGTGTAAGGGAAGCTGCCCACAGACGTCTGTGCTGAGGGGCTGTGCCATGCTTTACACTATGTGCCTCCCCTGTCCCAGGGCAGCAGATCTTAAGGGTGTCCGGCGACCTGTAGCTTATGGCTTATGGTTGGCTTAAAAAGATGACCTGGGTCAACCATTCCTCACTTAGATATCTGTCACTGGCAAACAGATGCCACAGCAGGGGCAGAAGCCAAAAAGTGCATGGGAAGAGACCACAGCAAATTGGTTCTGGAACAGCCAGTTCCAAGAGAGCAGGTCAGTGGAGACCTGCTCTCCACAATCAGAAGCAGACACACGATAAGACAGAGGCCATGAAACCCGAGGTGGTGTCGGATGTGAGCTCCACGCCAATGCTTTTGGAACGTCAGTTCCACCCCTATCCTCACAATGAACGCCTCTTTATTACCTAAGCAGATCTGGGTTCCCCGCAACCAGAGAAGCCACGGTAAAACAAGTCCCCCAAAATGTTTTTTTTTTCTCACTTTTTCCAGTACATTCAAGGTAAGAAATAATGCCCATGAAAAATAAAAGTAGACCCTATGTCAAGCACATGGCTTGGTCTAAAGACAACTTGCAATTTATGGGATCTGATAGACGACAGCAACTTAAAAGCTGTCAAAAGTAGGGGGGGAAACTCATTTGTTCCTCATCTTGTTTTCAATCAAGTACTGATTATCACTGTTGCCTTATAATAATAACCCTCAGAAAACTACTGCACCTGGGCCATGCAGTGTCTGTGGAAGACAGGACACTGAAAGATCCAGACCTGAGGCTTATTGAGAAGAAACGTATGGATTTTTGTAGGAAAAAAAAGAAACAAAACACAGAACAAAACAGGTATGTAATATGAGAGAGAGAAAAGGATTATCACTTTTATAAGTAATTCAGAATATATGGGGGCCTATCTTGAGGAAATCATACCAGAGTCCTAGCAAGAGCTGAATTCCATCACTGAAGACAGGACCACTGGGAGCTGCCACTTTAACTTAAAGTAACTGATCAAATATGCTATAATCAGCAGGGCACCAGCCTGTGGGGGGAGTGCCCTAGGGCTACAAAACACAAGGTTACACCAGGGAACCCATTTAAACAGGAGGGGTTAAATAGGATATAAATACCCTATTAGAATGCTCAACAAGAAGGAAGCCACATGATAGAGAAATCTGGAAATCAAAATAAACCCACAAATACACCACACAACTCAAGTGGGCAGATTCACCAGCGGCCTAATTAGAAATAAATTAAACTGACAGAAGACGCCTGAACAGCAAGCAGTGGGACAGATTCTCATGGGAGCACAGCAGGCAACTGAGCCTCAGCAGGAGACAGTAACCCTTCCCCAGGGCAGTTCCCGTCGCCTGCGCAGCCCCCAAGCACTGGGCAGATGACCAGGCCACCAGCCCGCAGTGTCACGAGAAATAAAGTGAGGTGGCTGGATTACATGATTTCCCAGAAAACTCTCTAAGTCAGACGGAACCTACTTTGAGAAAGCTATCATCTAAAAACTGTGCTATGAAAATTGTTTGGTAAATACTTGTAAGTGGACTAAACTATTCAATAATGGCATTAATTTTATGCCAAAATTTATATATAGCTTTCACACAATCACCAGGAAAAGCACGGCCCACAACACGTATCCAGCTATATTTACTAAAAATCGCTGCCAGCATCAGAAGAGACAAATGGACAAGTCAAGTGGGTTCTTTTTCTTACCGTTTCGGGACACATCAAGCTCCACCAGCTGCATGAAGTTCGCTATTTCTGGAGGGAGCCGCTGAATTTCATTATCACTAAGTCCGAGCTTTCGTAATTTGACCAGCTGGAAAAATTGCTGAAAGACAAAACAGTTCACATGAGTCTCACATATATTTGCAATGTAAATATTTTGCCCAATAGAAAATTAAAAAAGAAATGCCTTTTAAAAATTAATGAGAATTGCACCATGTCAATTTCCTGATTTTCATACTGTACTATAGTCATGCGAAGATGTTACCACTGGGATAAATGGATAAAATGGAAGTCTCTGTACTACTTCTGCAACTCTCTATCAATCTACAATTATCTCAAAATTAAAAGTTTTTAAAAATGAGTTAGTAACTCAATGAGAATAATAAGTACTCCTTTAAGCAATGCAGTAGGCAGTCTCATTTTCTACTTATGGAAATTGATGTTAAATCTGCAACATGAAATAAACGTGTGAAAATTAGAATAAAACATTTAGCAAAGAGATTTTTTAAACGGATTACTGTGCATCAGAAAATACATAAATATTGAGGCTGGCCCAGTGGCACAGCGGTTAAGTGCACACGTTCTGGTTCTCAGCAGGCTGGGGTTTGCCGGTTCGGATCCCAGGTGTGGACATGGCACCGCTTGGCAAGCCATGCTGTGGTAGGTGTCCCACATATAAAGTAGAGGAAGATACGCATGGATGTTAGCTCAGGACCAGTCTGCCTCAGCAAAAAAGAGGAGGACTGGCAGTAGTTAGCTCAGGGCTAATCTTCCTCGGGGGAAAAAAAAAAAGAAAATACATAAATATTCCCAAGATGTGTGGAGAAGAACAAAGTATTTTAACCAATCTAAAAGACAGCCTGCCCTGGATACTTCCACTAACCATGAGCACATACTTTTTTCCCCCAGACCCTTTAATAACTCTACTAGAAAGACACTAAGGGAATTTATAGAGAGATGGATATGGGTGTAAAAATATGGAATAAATGCACAAAGACAATTAAAAATCAGAGGGGGCAAGAAAGAAAACTAGATATGCAACAAAATCCTGGAAGCTAGAAAACTGATAAGCAAATGGTAACTAACAAAATAATTGAAATAAAGCGGAGATTTTAGCCTGAGGAGTGAGGAGACAGTAAGAAATCAGAACCAGGTACCTCCGCAGGAAGGAGAACTGGTCAAAAAAATATACGTAAAGAAGAGTTAGGTGCCCATCTCTTCTCTACCCTGCACAGCCAGGCAGGAGGCTGGAAATTTCCTCTCTAGAACAGTTGACTCTAAACACAGCTAAAGGCAGGGGTGAGGCACCATACTAAAACCAGCTGCGGAAACAAAGCCTGCACAGTGAGACCCCACCATTCTCCCTGCAGCCAGGCTCCCAGGCACAAGAAGAGACCTGCAGACTCGACTACACTCCAGAGAAGCCCCAGGTTACAAGCCCCACCCACGGACACAGCTTCCACTCATCTTTTGTTTTCTTCCAGTCTGGATCTCTCATTTAAACAGAGCCACGGTTCTCTGAACACCGGAGGAAAACTCCTAACACACAAGAAAGAGTGTGCACATGCACACACCTCAGAAGAAAAAAATACGAGGCAGGGAGCAGAAAAAACTTCAACCAAAAAATATAATTAATACCCTCAGAGAAATAAGAGAAGATGAAGCAACATCATGCCATAAAATGCAAGGTTCAAAGAAGAAATAAGCTCTTAAAAATTAAAAAACATGGGGGCGGGTCCCATGGTGTAGTGGTTAAGTTCACACACTCCGCTTCAGCAGCCCAGGGTTCACCAGTTCAGATACCAGGTACAGACCTACTTATTGCTCATCAGGTCATGTGGCGGTGTCCTACATGGAAGAACTAGAATACCTTATAATTAGGATAAACAACCATGTACTGGGGCTTTGCGGAGAATAATTAATTAAAAAATACAGCATCAATAAAAGAACCCAGAAAAAGGGTGAAAAATAAAATTAAGAAAATCCCTCAGAAAGTAGAATGAAAAGACAATGAGATGGAGAAATGGGAGAGAAAAGACAAGAAAACTAGAGGCTCGATCAGTCTACAAGGTATGACATCCAACTAATAGGTAATCCAAAGAGAAAAAACACAGGGACTGCAGAACATCCATTTCTGGTTTGAAAGGGCCCACTATGTGGCCGATAAAATGAATGACAAAAGATATGTACTAAGGAATATTATAAAATTTCAGAACTCCAGAAATAAAAAGATTCTAAAAGCTTCCAGAGACTTGGGGGGGGGGGGGCAGGGGGTGAGGGGGAGTCATAAAAAATTGAGAATCAGAATGGCACTGGAGTCACAGCAACCTCAAAAGTAAGAAGGCAATGGAACAGTGCCTTCAAAATTCCAAGAAAACATTATTCCCAACCTAAAATTACATACCCAGCCAAACTATCAAGCAAATACGATGACAGAATAAAGCCATTTTCAGATATGTGTGGTCTCAAAAATTTATCTTCCTTACACCTTTCAAAGGAATCCATCAAAATGGGGAAGCAAATCTAAAAGGAGGAGGATCTGTGACCCAGAAATCAGACAATCAACAAAACAGAGAGACAAAGGAAACCGCCAGGACAAAACAGTGAAGGGAACTCCAGGGGCCCGCCAGCCGCCAGCTGAGCAGCAGACCCTGAGAGCAACTAGTCCACAGAGGAGCAAAGATGAGGCTGCCAGAGGAAAGTCCTGAACAAAAGAATGAAAAACACATCTGAGGGATGATCTGGTGTGTGCGGAAGTATCGAGAAGATCTGTTTGGGGATAAATTAGAAAGAGGAACAGAGAAAACGACGCAAGCAAAAAAGGAGGGAGGAGTTAATTCCAGAAAAACAAAGTATAAGAATCATACTAGAAATACAAGATTTGGTTATACTTACATCATAAAATTTTCATATCTATATATTGATAAAACCAAAATTACGTTATGTCAATATTGACAGGATGGGAAAGAAAGTGTAAGTGCTAAGTATCATCTTTCACAGAAGGAAATCAATAGCTAACTATAAAGTGAAAAAAAAAATCAAATTGTAAAAACAAGCCATTTAGCAATGTGGAGGAAAACAGTGGGAATAGCCAAGAGCTGAGGGTTCTCAAAAGCCAGAAAGTGGAGTGTGGAAGGAGCAGGGGTGGGGGCTGTTTCCCTGTCACACTGCATGGCTTACTGGATTTTTAAAAAACTGTCTGTATATATTGTTTTGCTAAAAAGAGAAATTGAATTTACAAAGGAAGAAGTCTCTGCTAAGATTGTAGGGTGCTCCAAATGATAATTCTGAAGGATGCTAATATTTAATAAATATCTTTTTTTTTTTTGTAAAAGGGACCTATATAATCACAAAGAAGGCACCATCTTTTAGAAAGTAATTGGGCAATACCTAAAACATAAGTTTTCAAGTTCACTGACATAATAATGATACTTTTGAGCACCTGTCCTTGTAATATTGAAAATAGGAAAAACAAGCTACAATGCACAGCATGTCTTTGCATTATTATCAGTAAAAATGAAAAACTGGAAAATATACATGTCAGGGAAAATGATTAGTATGTTATTAAGTCAGCCAATATCAAGAAAGCAACAAAAACGATTATATAAAGACCAGAACTAGAAAAAGATTTAAAATGCAAATATAATTCAAAAACAAAAAAATTGCAGGTACATTATGTATATGTGGATGTTGACAGACAGAAAGGGAAGACGAGAAAAGAAGTTATGCTAGGTGATAAGGAAAAGGCATGAACAACTTTTATTTCTTTTTTTTTAACAAATAAAGAAAGATATTTCAAAATAAATTGACCTATGAATCTGAGCAAACGAACACTACCAATTAGCCATCTGCAATAATGAAAGTGCTCAACAAAAGGACTAATCCTTTGGATTTCTTTGTTCATACAGTTGAGATTTAATTTCTTAAGGAAAGGTATTGAAATTTCTTGATGCTGGTTGTACTAAAGCATTAGCTGACACAAAAGCCATTCAAAAGAGTCACATATTTGAATAACTGAGCTTATGCCAATTGTTCAAAGAGTCTGACAGTTTCATAATGCATCAATGTGTTTACTCAAGCATGAAAAAGCTCACTTTGTTTTCCAGGAAAAGCATAATAGCAACAGCACAGAAACCATCACCAATTCCATACATTCAGGGCATTCAGAAACAACACAAGAAATCAAGTCAATAAGGTACTTAGATCTACGGTGAATAAGTTAGTCTCAAGTCTGTGGAAACGACAGCCTGCAAATTCCCACATCCGTTAGAAATCTGAACAGCAAGCAAATTTAAGTTTTGTTCTGCCTGTCAAAAGCATCCTCAAAGAGAGCTTGTCACAAATACTACTTTACTTAACCTGGGAAGCACACACAGACGTAAAAACAACCCTGTCTGACAGGATCCCAAGATGAAAACAGTCATTCCTCAATCCTTCCTTCATTATCCTGATGGGATCTTAATTTGGCATCCAAATGCTTTGAATTAACTGCTCTTTTATAAGACAGACATAATGCCACTAATACTTGATCAAATCCTCACGTTTCCAACTTCCTCAGGTAGTCAGGGAAAATACTCCACAAGCCACAAACCCTCTGCCTTCTCTTTGCGATTAGCCAGGGCACATGAAGAACAGTTCGTGTAGCTGTCTTGGCAGCGCGCCTCAGCGCGGACTGATCATGTGATGGAGCACACAGACACCATTCTTCAACTATACCATGTTTGATAATAGCACACTGGCCCGCTAAGAGCACATTTTGTACAATTATATGCAAAGAAACCCAAATTGCCTTGGCTTGTCACGCTACACCAGTCTTCTTATAGCCACCAATGTTTTTAGTAGATACAGAGTCTTTAATTTGACTGCACAAAATGTTTCTTTTTCTCATTCTCCATTTTTGAAAGATTCTTTTTCCTTCTCTTTTGGTAGGGTATTGGTACCTCCCCTCTGCTTTGAAAAGGACGTAGGAAATCTCAGTCCTAAAGGCACTGTGCCCTTTTTTATCGCCGTACGATCAAGGATCCGTCAAGTGTCCCCCACTGCCCAAACATCTCCTCCACAATGTAGAGGAAACACAAACCACTGTTACAGGTTCACCTGGAGGACAACAGTGTAAAGAATGTCATTAAACTCCTGAAAACTCCGAGCCATAATGACACCGACTTTACTCAGCTTTCCCTTCTGGAGGGATTCTAACCCTTCAATGACCTGTTGACACCCTTCCACCCTACACAGGTCTCATCACAGTCCTACTCCTGTCCCCAGAGACCTGAAGTGCCGTTTTGCTCAGCCTCCTTGGTAAAGACATGGTAAATCAATGGTTCTAACCTCGAGGTAAGACTAATACTTATTACAGTATATATTATTTGCACCATCTGGCAATGTTCTTTTCTACAACACTTATAAAAAGTGACTATGACTTTATCACCCAGAAGTTCTACCCCTAGGTATACAGTGTAAAAAAAAAAAAAAAAAACCTCTCATATACGTTATTCCAGAACACAGACAAGCATGTGCTTGATAGAATCATTCATAACAGCCCAAAACTAAATAACCCAAACTCCCAACAATAGTAGATCTGATAGAGGAATAGTCTCATAAGGAAATTCTAAACAGCAGTGAAAATGAAAGCTTACTGTTAGTCATAATGTGGAGGAATCTTAGAAATAACACTCAGCAAATGAAACCAGACACAAAAGAATACATACATTATTCCCTTTATATAACGTTGAAAAAAAAATCACCAAAACTAAACTATTTTTCTTAGAGATGCATGCAGAGGTGGGTTAAGTATAAAGAATAGCAAAGAAGTGAATAAAATCAGGTTAGTGATTACTATAAACTCTAGGTGTGCGGGAGAGGATTGTCATCAGTAAGGGCATGCAACAGGCTTTCGGAGTCCCAGCAAAACCTGACAGGTAGTTACCGGTGTTCACTTTATAATTTCTTAGAAGCTGTACATTTACGCCTTATGTACTTTCTATGTATGTGCTTCACATAAGAAAAAGTTTTTTCAAGTTTTAAAGTACTTACTAATCAGGAAGGAAAATACCAGACAATTAGCACCAAGGACGTCCAATTCTTTAACTCAAGAGAGTGAACGATAATGAAAACAACAGTATTATATCTGGAGGAGGAGGAGAAGAGAGCACAGTGACTAAAACAGTATCAGCAATGATAACTCTACAGCACACAACCTTGACTGAGGGATCCTCTATGCCTGGCAACGAGCCAAAGACTTCACATGGATTAGATTCTTTAATCATCTCAATGTTGCCACAGTGCTGATACCCACATGTTATCAGTTAGCCTCTGCTGCATAAGAAACCATCCCCAGCTCCGTGACTCAAAAAAAAAAAAAAGCATGATTTTTTTTCCCCCTCACATTTGTGCGGGTCAGCCGGCAATTCCTCTGCTGCTTCCCTTGAGCTCACTCACACACTACCTTCAGCTGGAGAGTGAGAAGGGCTGGAAGATTCACCCTGGCCTCACTCTTATCGTCTGGCATTTAGTGCCAGCTGTCAGCTGGAGCTCCTCTGTTCCCTGCAAGGCCTCTTGAACTCTCCTTTATGACAGGGTGGCTTCCTTACATGAAGCTCTCCAAGCAGGATTCAAAAGAGGCAAATGAAGAGGCTGCAAGGACTCTTGGGGCCTCAGCCTTGAAATGTGCCTGATGCCATTTCTGCCACGTTCAGGCGGGTGGAGAAACAGTCTCTACTGATGGATGGAAGCAGCAAGAAAGCTCACACTGAAGAGAGGCATGGGATGTGAGCAATCTGGTAGATTGGATAGTCCACCACACAAGGAGGGAACGACCTCAGGCGTGCCACAGAAGAACAGATATTAAAGCCAGACAGATTATCTTAGAAAATGCCATGCTTGATCACGGAGTGATGACTTTACTAAAGGAAATTAAACAGAAAATATACTGAATAAACTCTGGCTAAGATATGATTTTTGATAGATGAGACGTTTATAAAGAAAGGGGAAAAGCCCAAGAAATATTCACAGGATACTGAAAGGATTTGTTCAAATCATCATATTTCACATCCCAGAATTTGAATTTGAAAGGGTTTTAGCAAACACTCAAAAATAAGAACTACTGATGAAATACATGTTAATAAGGCACTTTTTTTTAGTGTGTTTTAGTAAAGAGGTGTGGAATGGGAATGTCCTTGGGCCAATGAATCACTTGACTTCTCTGGTCCTGTTTCTTTGCATAAAAAATAAGCATTAAATGACTGAAGGGCTCTTTTTAGTTCTAAAAATTATGGGGTTGCATTTCAAAATACCTTCAATGTACCATAAAAGAAAAAAATGAAAATCCCATTAGCACACGATATAATAAGCATGGGGTCAAAAATGCATAAAATTACATAAAATAGATTAGTGGTTGCCTAGGAAATGGGGAGTGACTGCTAATGGTTATGGGATTTTTTTTAGGGTGATGAAAATGTTCTAAAATTGATTGTGGTAAGGGCTGCACAACTCTGTGAATATAGTAAAAACCACTGAATCGTGCACTTTAAATGGTTGAATTGTACGGTATGTGGGTTATAGCTCAATAAAGATGCCCAGTCACACAGACAACTGGTAGGCATCACTGAAGAAGGAATCCCTTTTGGTGAGGAAAGACTGCTGGGGATACATGGACACTTTTATTTAACTGAATCCCTATATGTACCAGTCAGGTAAAGGTTTTTCCCTCCAGTTAACAGATGAGGAAACTGAGGTGCATCAACATTTCGTGGCTTCCCTGACACTGCGGCCAGTTAATAACATTCTTTAGGGAAAATCCCAAAGCACAACCATGTTGGAGCATCTCAGAGTAAGAAATTTTCAGGTAACTATGCGGGAAACAAGAACCATTTGTGAAACTGTATTCTAATTAGCTAAGTGAGGCAAAGTCACAGGGAGCAGAGATTTAGGCTAGAAAAGGGGTAACTAGTAAAATTGCGCCAATGCTGTAATCCATCTTGATGAATGAGCTGAGAGGGAAAGAAAGGAGCACGCATGTAAGAGCACAGAAGTGGTGTGGCTGCCAGATCGATCCAGGCAGAGAGAGCAGGCCTGAAAGGAAAGAAAGCTAGACAGATAAGAAATGGAATCAGCTTCCAGAGGATCATGGGCACAGAGCCCATAACTCCAGATAAAGCCTTAGGCAAGGGGAAGGCCGAAGCAGACTGGGAAAGCAGTAGCAGAAATTTGATACAAGTTTATAATAGGATCTAGCAAAAAGGCATATAAAGAAAAAGGGCTTGGTCTAGTTTGAGAGGCAAAGGAAAGGGTGTCCACCCAGGAGCAGGGAAGTTGGTGAAATTCAAAAACGACTACGCTATCCACTCAACTGGGAACTCGAAGTTTTTGAACAATTTTCAGACAGACGTAGAATGGAATTCAAAAGAGAGTCACAGATACCTAGGAATTTGGAATAATGATTCACAAAACAAAAAGCTTATATATCCCCTCACTACTGCATGGGCCAGGTAACAGATCATAAATGTGAGATGAGAGAAGAGGTTTGACCCCTCAGTAAAACTAACCACTTCCCCTATATGCGAAGCAGGGAGAAATGTATTTCCTTGCCCACGTATTTGCCCACAAGACAAAAAAAATGAAATAGATCACAAGAAAAATCTCCTGTTTTAAAATACAACTTTTTATTATGTTCATAACTCAGGGGCAAAGGAACCTTTTCTTTATGCAACAAAGAAAAGGGGGATGACTCTTTCCTTTACATGGCCCTAACAAGCCACAGGTAAGCCAAATCTCAGAGAAGCAAGTCAGTCTCCCACATTGTGAGTGCCTACACTTGAGCATTCATAACAGAGATGTTTACATTTACTTGGCTTGAAACATTTCTCTTTACAATTTCTCTTTTTTTTTTTAATTGGGGTAACATTGGTTTATAACATTATATAAATTTCAAGTGTACATCATTATATTTGGATTTCTGTGTAGATTACATCATGTTCACCACCCAAAGACTAATTACAGTCCATCACCACACACATGCCACACACCCTTTCGCCCTCCTCCCTCCCCGCTTCCCCTCTGGTGACCACCAAGCCAACCTCTGTCTCTCTGTGATTGTTTGTCGTTGTTTTTATCTTCTACTTATGAGTGAGATCATACAGTATTTGACTTTCTCCCTCTGACTTATTTCACTTAGCGTAATACCCTCAAGGTCTATCCATGTTGTCACAAATGGCCAGATTTCATCATTTCTTATGGCTGAGTAGTATTCCATTGTGTATATATACATCTTCTTTATCCATTCGTCCCTTGATGGGCACCTAGGTTGTTTCCAAGTCTTGGCTATTGTGAATAAGGCTGTGATGAACAGAGAGGTGCACACATCTTTAAGAATTTATGGTTTCATATTCTTTGGATAAACACTCAGCAGTGGGATAGCTGGATGATATGATAGCTTTATTCTTAATTTTCTGAGGAATCTCCATACTCCACACAGTGGTTTTCACTTTGTTGATGGTTTCCTTTGCTGTGCAGAAGCTTTTTTGTTTGACATAGTCCCATTTGTTTATTTTTTTCTTTTGTTTCCCTTGCCTGGTCAGACAGAGTATTTGAAAATATGCTGCTAAGACCAATGCTGAAGAGCCTACTGCCTATGCTTTCTTCTAGAAGCTTCACGGTTTCAGTTCTTACATTCAAGTCTTTAATCCATTTTGAGTTAATTTTTGTGTATGGTGTATGATAATGGTCTACTTTCATTCTTTCACATGTGGCTGTCCATTTTCCCAACACCATTTACTGAAGAGACTTTCCTTTCTCCATTGTATGTTCTTGGCTCCCTTGTCGAAAATTAGCTGTCCACAGATGTGTGGGTTTATATCTGGGCTCTCAATTCTGTTCCATTGATCTGGGTATCTGTTTTTGTGCCAGTACCATGCTGATTTGGTTACTATGGCTTTGTAGTATATTTTGAAATCAGGGAGTGTGATACCTCCAGCTTTGTTCTTTTTCTCCAGATTCCTTTGGCTATTCAGGGTCCTTTGTTGTTGCATACGAATTTTAGGATTCTCTGTTCTATTTCTGTGAAAAATGTTGTTGGAAAGCATTACATGGCTCAAATGGAGTAAGAATTTGTTTAGTGGACATTTTGTCTTAGATTCAATACAATTTATCCAGCTAACAGCACTAACAAGCACTACATATATAATGTGCCTACTACATGCAGGGTTATGAAATGGAGGAAAAGACGTTCAAACAAGATGCAGTCCCCACTCTCAAGGATCATCCAGGAGCTGACACAGGACAGGTGGATCAGTAGTTAAAATACAGGGATAAAGTGGAAATCATAATAAATGAGGCACAAAATGCAATGAAAGGATAATATACACATCATCATAAACTACATCTGTTATGCTCCTTCTGGTTAAAAAAAAGAGTCATGGGGAGCCGGCTCATTGGTGCAGTGGTTAAGCTCGCATGTTCTACTTTGGCGGCCCAGGGTTTGCTGGTTCAGATCCCGGGTGCGGACCTGCACACTGCTTGGCAAGCCATGCTGTGGCAAGCATCCCACACATAATGTAGAGGAAGATGGGCACAGATGTTAGCTCAGGGCCAGTCTTCCTCAGCAAAAAGAGGAGGATTGGCAGCAGTTAGCTCAGGGCTAATCTTCCCCAAAAAAAAAAAAAAGTCAATTCGGCTGTTTTATGGTCAGTCACACCACACCAAGGAGATCAAAGGTTCCTATGAGACATCACATAAGAATGGATCATTCAGGGAAATTGTGTTAGGAAGACTGTTTCTGAATTTTCACAGGAAATACACCAACAATTGGATCAACACTCTGAGTTCTTCTAAGTAACAGGCTCAGCTAAGAAAAAAGATACGGGCAACACTGATGAGTCCTTACCTCGGATGAACAGAATTCCCTCGACTCCCTGATCGCCAATGTTTTTTCATCTCCTGAAGTAACAAAGTGATACCTCCCCGCCCCACCCCAGTCAAGGTTTGGTCCTTCTGGATAGCAAGCAAGGAACGAAGGAACGCAGTCACTGACACAGCACTTAAAAAATTAATCTGAGTTACCAGATTATGATCATTCACGAATGGCCCATAACCTTCTAAGGCAACATTTAATGGCAGTTTTAGTACATACTAATTCAAACTAAAGGGGAAAGAAAAGGACTTTGTCTCTTACTCTCAGTGACGCTTAAGAGGACCAAACCATCGTGAAGAGATGGTGAAGGGGAGGGGAGGGACCTGACTAACCAGTTAATACGACACATCACAGCCAAGAATCCATCTCTTACAAAGTGTGAAGCCCTGCAGTGGTCATCATGATGTTACTATATTTATTTTGGAGAGGTCGTTTCAAGGAACTGCCAAAGCACTTTTCCAAAAGAGGGGGGAGTGCACGGCAAGCAGGAGGATATAGCAAACTCCAAAAGAATAAATAAGCCAAGGGGTGCTGGACCCACTTCCAACGTGTGTGTGGAGGCGCTCCTGCACAAACAAGCAGTTCTCAGACACCAGCAGGTCACCAGGGTGTCAGAGAATCAAACGCAATTCTGACACTCTCTAGCCCAAGACAGACTCAGATTCCACAGGTAAAGGGCTCAGTCCCACAAGACGATCCTCTGCTTGAGATGCTGGTCCCAAGTCCAGGTTGTGACCTGTGCTTCTGACAGCCTGGCTAGAAATCAGAGGTTCCCACAACCCCCTGCAGGTTCGACTAATTTGCTAAAAGGGCTCATAGAACTCAAAGGAACACTTAGATTTACCAGTTTACTAAAGGATATGATAAAGGATACAGACGAACATCCAGACGGAAGAGATGTATAGGGCAAGGTGTGAGGGAAGGGGCGCAGGGCTTCCACGCCCTCTCCAGGTGCACCACTCTCCCAGCGCCTCCATGTGTTCACTTTCAGATTAAAATTGTGTAATTTAGCGACTTTCATATAAGTGTGTGTCTCCACCTAGATCAGCCTGCATTCCAAAGTGTTGATTGCTCCTGTAAGAGCAGCCTTACATCTTCCAAATAAATCCTCTCTCACATTTAGATTTCTCACACATACGAAATTCACACTGTTTCCAACTGGCTGACCAAAAATTTAAGTGAGAAGCAAGATGGAAAAAACTGAGAGGAGATTCCTTAGCAACTCACAAACAGCTGTGCAAAAACAAACAGAGCCCATGCTGATCGCCACATTTTAGCCCCACAAACTGAACTAAATATTAAAATCTAGTATTAATCCAGATGAAGAACTACAAGTACAAGGCCAATTTTGAAAACTTTCTGAATCGCCCTACTGTTTAAGGAACAAGAGACACCATTAGTGCCCAACACAAAACGCTCGGCTCCCATGGTCTGCAGTTACATCTGATTAAACGCTCAAGTCTAAGGAGTCTGCCCTCTTCGTGAAGAGGAAAGGCAGAGCTCTCTCAGAGCCACTTCTTTAAGCTGCTCTTTTCGACATTCTTTAAATTTTATTTTTACTGTTTACCAGCAACCTAGGTAAGAGGCTGAACTGACATTCCTAGCATTTGTTTAATATGGGAATGTACAGCGATGCCAAGCAGTGGCTTGCGGGTCACACACGAGCCACTCCACTCGCTAACCACAGCATCCTACAAAAGACACTCTTCTTTCATTGTGACTAGGCTCTTCAAAGAAGTTCTAGCAGTGTGCTTGTGTTGCTGACTAGCTGGTTCCTTGGGATAAACACTACCTGCTAAGTACTTATTCAGTGCATCACCTCAAGAGTTCTCAGAGTTGGAAATCTCTCTTTGTGACATGTGATCAAAAGGAACACTCAAGGAAAAGGGAATGTAGGAACCCTATAGGATACTCCCAAACACGAATCCCAAAGTTCAGCATGAGAGACAACAGCATTCCTTCAGTTCCTGGACTTTCAGGAAACAAGCAACAGCTCCCAAGCGTCCACACAAAATGGCATGAACCATTCCCTTAAGTTCCCAGGGCAATTTTCTGAGGTAGCTCTGCGGTCCCAGCAGCCTCTGTGCTACCACTTCCTCGGCGTCCTACTCCCAGCCAAGGGTCCGGCTTTTTACCCAGATGTGTATAATAAAAGGAAAGGAGATACTTCCTCCATCCATGTCACGGTTCACTAACATCAGCACCAGCATGGGCTGACCCTGACCTGGTACCACTGCCTCCTTTTCCCTCTGGAGAGCATCTTGCACAGCCTGGAACTCCTGGCTGACAACTCACCAAAGACTTCTTTTAAGAAAGAATATCTCGTATACACAGGTTAAAGCAATTTAACATTCAAATGCTACATTACTAGAGTAGACTTTGAAAGCGTAATTTCAAAAACTTTCCAACACTTTACTTTTTACAAAAGCAGCTCTAAAATAATGAGAAATGCCTCTGATGTGCCAGGCACCAGGCTAGGGGCTCTGCACAGATTATCCCATTTAACCTTAAAAACAGCCCTGAGCCAGGCAGCTATTCTGATTTCACAAATAATGAAACCGAAGCACAGACAGGTGACACACGTGGGCCCAGTTTACACAGGTATGTCAGTGCTGGGATTCAGACTGCTGTCCAAAGTTCCTGCCTGTCTACTATAAACAGGGCAAAGAAGCACTGTGGAGTCCTAAGTCTGTAATCTCAGCCCCCTAATTTATTGTCTGGCTGTGTGACCTCTCTATGCCTCA
Source organism: Equus caballus (assembly GCF_041296265.1). NCBI lineage: Eukaryota > Metazoa > Chordata > Mammalia > Perissodactyla > Equidae > Equus > Equus caballus. The sequence continues at coordinate 54,772,019 of NC_091703.1, read as the reverse complement.
GTTTCTTCATTTGCCAAGGGGGGTAATAATCACAGGACCTACTTCATGTAATACACACTCCTCTATATCCAAGCTACTAACACTTTTGAAGTGGAAGAAATTTAGATCGAGTTATAGCATCATGCTGCCCTTGGAGTACACTGTTAGGATGAAGCTGAGTGCTAAACAAGAATCATGCCAATACACTTTAAGTGTTTCATTTGCAAAAGCAGAGAAGGACCACAAACAAAAAGACATCACAGGCATAAATCAACAGAGTGCCGGGACCAAATGCTATAAGACCCTCAAGAAGAGACCTTAAATATCAGTCAGCAAGTCCAGCAACCCACACTCCATCAAGTACGCAAGCTACTATCCTAACATAAGCAAGTAAATTTTTTTAAAAGGATTTCATACTCATCAAATCATTAAAAATAAAATAAAGCAAAAAAGTGAACAAAAATACATATGAAAAGGCTGGAAGAATTTTAGGGAAGCTCAGTAATCTAGAGAGCAGAAAGTCAGTCAAGGGCCATCCCCGGTGGCCTAGTGGCTAAGTTCGGCACACTCCACTTCAGCGGCCCGTGTTTGGCTCCTGGGCGTAGACCTACACCACTCGTCAGTGGCCATGCTGTGGCAGTGGCTCACATACAAAAAAAAGAGGAAGATTGGAAGCGGATGTTAGCTCAGGGCAAATCTTCCTCAGTAAAACAAAGATTAATGAAAAATATAAATAATTAAGTCAAGACTTAAGGGTGGGCCTGACCTGCACACAACAAGAACACGAGGTGGGAAGGGATGGCTGGGTGTCTGCCCAAGAGAAACGGCTGGCGCGCCAGAATTTGGAGACCATTCTGGGTAGCTGGCCCTGTGGGTGATGGCCGCCTGGCTTGGAATCACAGGGTGCTGCCCTGTGGCAAGACTCCTCTCATCCTGGCCCTGTGAATAACTAAGAGCAAAGGCTTGAGTGCTGAGGATGGCAAACGGACTCAACTAAAGGTTCCCTTCCTATGCCAACAGCCTGTGATTTTAACTATGAAAAAGGAAGGAAGGCAGGTGAGACAAAGGACCAATGTTTCTTTTTCTTGGCCTTTGAACTGAGAGTCTCTGCCTTGCAGATGGGTTATGTTGCACATATTCACCTGCTAGTCAGAGCTGGAAGCTCACAATGCATCTCTGCAAGCACAGGAGCAACACTCCATGTCGGGACTGAGTTCTCAAGAAAGCCTACAGAAGTCCACAGCGTAAACATGTCTTCTCAAAGCTTTCCAGCGACTGACCATTGTTACAGAACAAAGTACAAACTCCTTCGCTTTGGGTTCGGGGCTCTCCCAACCCGGGCATAGTGTAATAACATCATCAACGTTTTTGTAGGTTTTGACGGCTTATAAAGTGCTTCTCGTCTGTCATGCCACCCACACAACTGCCCAGTGAGCAATCAGCTACTGCAAACTGAACTTTAGAAAGGCGACACACCACGTAAAGCAGCAGAGCCACACCTTCGGTCCCAGCCTCTCTGGCTGCAAGTCCAATACTCTGTCTAAGCCCTGCCCCACAACCGCCCCAGTGGCCTTTCTGACGTCAGGTGCCACACCCACAGGCCCGGGCACCCATGTTCCAGCCCGGGTGAGTCATGGCTCTGCATCAGGCCTTCACTGTGCCCAGCACCTTTCTCTGGCTATCAACGTCTTCCTCAGCCTCAAATGCCACAACTCTCGGAAGCCCTTTCACCCACTACCTGGGCAAAATCAAAACTGCTTCTCCAAAGCATTTTGTCTCTGCTCTTTCACTAGATTACTAAGCCCCCTGTGGTAATAAACCACAATATTCACCATCTGAGGGACCCTCGTGTCCCTTGGAACACCCACCACAGTTCTGCTGCACAATAGGTACTCCATGTGCACTTGTCTGGCGAAGCAGCATGACCCTATTCTAACTGCTTTTTATTAGAAAATGATTCAAAGTTTCAAGTCAGGATATGTAGAGCACATCTATGCTTTGGAAGCAACCTCATCCCTACTCCCACAACCTCCAGTCAGGAAAATGAGGGGAGGGAGCAGCTTGTGTGTCAGAACAGAGAGAAACAAGCCCACAAGCGTTAAGAATTACTGGGGCAATGGTCAAGCATATGGATTCCTAGGCTCACGGCAGACCTGTTAATGCATAATCTCCAGGTGGAAGGGCCTGGGGGTCTGACTGCTTAACAAGGGCTCCCAGCTAATTCTCTCGATCAAGCAAGTTTGGGAAACGCTGGGTTTGATCACTGGGTCTCAGTCCTGGCTGCACATCAGAATCACCAGGGAGAAGCCAGGTATGCCTTAGCTGGGCTGGAGCCAGGGTTGAGGCATGCATTCTTAACACGAGGGACACAGTCCACAAGTGGGTGAAAACCGATGGAGCAGTGTTTAAAGGGTCTCAGTTATTACGATGGCTTGTGGCCCACAACACACCTGCGGCATTAAAATTTCATGAGGGAAGGTGCAATTAGGAAAAATATGCCTAAAGAGTCTGGGAAGGGCAGGGCATGCAAGGTGGTGATCACGAAAACAAGGCTGAGGAGCACTGGGTTAAAGTGACAAAGTGAGTAACTCTTGACATTTGCACCAAGGAAGAGTCCTGCTCCCCCACATGCTGGTCCTACGGCTGCTTTGAACAGAGTAAAGACTTGCTAGCTGAGGAGCAGGTCGAACATGGCAGGGGCCTGAATGTCGGAGCCTGACCGTTCAGAACAATGCGCCTTATCAAACACAAACTGTTACTATTGCCCCCGGCAACTGCTGGGGGTCTTTATTCTCCTTCTGCAGTCTTGAGCCAGGGTGCAGAGGGATAGCCTTCCTTATTTCAAGCTGACTTGCAAGGACAGGGGAGGTTCTTAAATCCTAAAAATAAATCAAAATGAGGCTCTAGGTTGGAAGGAAGTGTGGCCTCTTTAGGGTTTTTTAAATCCAGATGTATTTCACAAGTGGGCCCCTCCCAAGGCACGTGGACCGGCCAGCTATGGTGATCAGGAGTGCCAAAAGAGAGATGGATGTGTGACCTGGAAGAGAAACAAACATACCTGAGCAAGCAAAGGTGTAGGCAGAGAGCTGGCAGGAGGCGGTGGCAGCCCCAGAGGCCATGAGAAAGGAGGCCCCGATCTGGAGTGCCCTTTGACACTGATGGAGAGAACGATCATCACAGGCGATGAAGGAGAGGACAGGGAACTGGGCTTCCTCTGCTTGAAAAACCCTTCAGGACACTCAGCCAGTAAGTTACTAGGATGGGCAGAAGCCAGCAATGACTAGAGAAGGAAAGTTGAAAGAGCCTAGCAACAGAGGAGGAAGCCAACAGATGAGTACACACCACGACAGCACAGAAAGTACAATCAAAAGAATAGCAAATTCATAATTTGAGAGCTGGAGAATAGCTTAAAGCCTATTTAGTCTATGCTCCTAAAGGCTGGCCCATCCCATGTCCCCTTGCAAACCAGTTCTTGCCCCTGCAAACGGCTTCTCAGTCTGCTGCATAGGCATCACATTCCTGGACAGCATCCTCAGACGTCTGACCCAGCAGGCATGCAGCGGGGCCAATGAATGTCGGTTTATAAAGCTCCCCAGGTGATTCGGAGGAGCAGCCTAGTCTGGGAGACACAGTTTTAGACCTGGTTTCAGAGTTACGGAAACGAGCTGGTTAGAGGACAGCGCTGACACCAGAACCCAGCTCCCTTCCTTCTCATGTGACAGTCTGCCAGCTCCTCACTGACTGCCACTCTCTCTGTTTCGGAATGCTGACATTGTACAATTTCTAGCGCTACTGCCTAAAGAACACTTTTTTTCTGAAGCCACTATCAACTTTGGAGAGCTCCCTACCCTGTTTCTGGACCTCCAGGAAAAGAAAGCACATCTATAATATTTACAAGACTCCCTATCTTCCACACCAATGGCTTGTCTGCCAACTCCTAGTGTTAATTTTCAAAACAGCATAAATAGAGAGAGCTCACTGAACGGCAGAGGGAGAGGCCAACATGGCATCCCTGTTCCCCAGCCTAAGAGGACTGACTGGGTGCCCAAATTAGCCGGCTTCTATATAGTCACATTTTTAAGGTAAGGCAGCCAAATTTTAGAAGCTGGACACTTTTCAAAGATTTCTGCCTCTACAGAGACCCACAAAACTCCACATCCAAAGTGCGTCCCTCCCCGATGGCAGAGTCAGGATTTGGAACCTACCGTCATTGTGAACTGTACCTAAGAACCACACAAATCAAAAGTCCAAGGAAAATTTCACACTGTTTCCCATGTATGGTTGCCAGGCAAAAATGAGTACTGCACAGGACACTGGAACACGCTCGGTACAGAATAACCAGAACAACACGGCTAGTGACGAGACCTGGGCAGACCCCGTGAAGAACTGAAAGGGAGTCAGGAGAGAAGATTTGCAGAGAACATCAAATGCCCTATGAATATCTGCAGGCCTGTCACATGGTCAAAGAACCAGACGTGCTCAGTGTGGCCCAATAACGGGAAACTAAAGAAAGAAAAATGTCCTTCTATCTGTTGAACTAAAACGTGACAGAGTCCCCTGGGTATACAGTGACTTCTCTGTTCCAGCTCAGGCCAGATGACTACTGAGTACGATTTTATGAAGAGAACCGATGAATCAGATGGGTGGTTAATCTAGAAAGTGCCTTCTTGACCCTAAAACTCGGCAAGTTTAATCTCCCTGCACATTCTCTTTCTCCCGCTCAAAACTTACCAAGGTTCTCAGCTAACAGCTTGTGATATGCACTTGGCCTATAATTAACTAGCACCAAGTACAGTATTTGTCAGAAGCAGCAAAGCAATCTACAGGTTATCTGGGGTCAGAAGACGGCATTCCAAAATTCCAGTTAGAACACGAAGGCGCATCCGTTGGTGAGTCAGAAGAAAAGAAGGAAGCACTAACAGAGTCAGGTCGCAAACCCACAGCACCACTTTTCCTGGATACTGGAAGGAAGGAGAAAAAAGAGTTTGGCGAGACATTATCATCACCTTGGCTTTTTCCCGAGGTTGCGTGCTGCAACGTACTGAGTTCTTCGTGAGAGGATTCATGGCCTCCTTCACGAGTTACAAAGAACTTTGATTCCTATCAGTATTTTCCACGCTAATAGAAGCTTCTTGTTCTATTTTTAAAGTTAAAAAACAAGTCTCAGAGACGAGAACCACATTATGAGTGGCAATGACATATGTGAATGAAGTGCTATGATGTCTCAGACCAAGAACAGACCACCACGGCTTTAACTCTGGCAGGATAGGATCACAGTGAGGATCAGGGGAAATGGAGAATTCGGAAAACCTTCCAAATTTTGTTTGAACTGGGGAGATGCAGCCCAGCATCCAATCTATTTGTGTGTATTTGTGATGGCGGAGCTGGGAGAGCCAGAGGATGCATCACATGACAGCGCTTGCCCAAACACCCCTTCTAGCACCCGGGAGCTCACACCCTAACAGCGCCCAGCCTTCCCTGCTGATGGGAACAAGCTCGCATCTCCCAGGAATACATATGCGGGTTAAATGTCTGCAAGAACAAGAAGTCACAGAGAATGAATTCTTTGTGTGGCCATTCTTCCCTCGCATTATGAAGAAGCATAAGATACCAGGACCAGGAATGGAAAAACTGGAGAGAGAATTAAGTTACAGTCAATGAGATTTCAATACTTTGCCTAGGAGAGATGAGGTGGCCATTTGTCTGATAATCCTGAGTGAACCATAATCAAAATGTGAACCAACCGCTCCACTGTCCACGTGTCTGGTCAGACCCGGCTCCTGCCTGGCAACCATATAGATGAGCCCTGAAAACTCGCCCTACCTTGCAACCTTTAGGAAGACACATTTCGGTGCTCAAAGGCACTTACGAGGATAACGGAAATGCCAACAGTGCTCCTGGTTCTCAAAACGCCGAAGCTGCCTTCCCTGGTTAGGCTACAGCAGGACTGATGGAATAAACTCACCTTATTGCTCCCTGACCTCTTCCATTCCAAAAGTGTACTTCATTCAAGCGTACTTTCTCTGGCTTTTTGTGGGCCTCTCTTTTAGTGTGGCCCATCTGCTTACACATCAAGAGGCAAGTTTAAACCACATGCCATGGTCTCTTTCTGGCATCTGAGCCTTGGCTATTTGCTGGATCCTCTCCAGCTCCTCTTCAATTTTCCTCCCTTGATCGCCCTGTTCTCTGTGTCAAGGATCTGTGCTCCCTACAAGCCACCCGACACCTGAACAACAGACAAGCAGTTCTTACAGGACCGAGAAATATACAGCTGGGGTAAGAACAAAGAGAAACCATCTTTCAGTTCACGGTGAGTGCAGTAATTGTATTTTCTTTAACAAGTTTTATTTCAACACAATCACTGACAAAACCTAAATGTTTTTGACCAGTCCCATTCAAAAAGGAAAAGAACAGAACAATCTCACAACATAAAAAAATACATACATAAATTTTTAAGCCTAGCATTAGAAGGCAAAGCATTAACCTTGACACCTTTCTAAGACTTTATAAAATCAGCCTCGCGATGCAACACTGATAACATGGGCCAGAGCACCTACTGAAAAATGCCCCCTTTACAGGCATCTTTAATAGTGCAGGAATCTGCACAGAATCTGTGGAAGGCTACCAAGGCACCATAACCCAGGAAAGAGTAGAGAGAATGTATTAAGAAGAGAAAAGCAAGTGATTACTTCTCAGATAGTAATCGGGACCATCCAATATTCTCAGGGTAAATGAGGATACAAACTGGAGAGAGGCCGCCGTCATCAACCCTGTGCCCCTCATGTGCAGTGGGGGCCCTCGGTGACAAGCACGACGGAGTCCCTGAGCCCGGCCACTTAGCTGTTAGGCATGGAAGGCACAGTACCAAAGGTCCAGGATGCTCTGAAGTTATTTTAAGATCAAAAGAAAAACATGAACATAATAATAATGAATCCTGCCTGAACTATATTTGTCTAACTCAGTCATAAAATATAACTGGTAATATTTTTATGAAGGAAGGGGCCCATGGAGGCCAAATGCCTATGCTAGGGCCCAGGAGAGTTGTACTCGGCTCTGTCCAGAGAGAAAAAGCAGACGTTAGCAAAGCAAGCTGCTCCGGGTCCAAGACAAACACACGGGAACCCACAGGGCATTCACATGATGCCCAGCCATTAACACAAAGGATTTTCTGCAGTCAAAGCTGAACAGTGATCTCTGCCTATTACAACAGGCACAAAGTAAAGGAAAAAATAATCATCTTTGCTTTCAGTTCTTCAAAGAAAGCTTGGTGCAGGTGACAGATTCTTAAGTGTTCTCAGAATGAGAGAGAGAAAACAAGCTCTGACACCTGGAGAAAGAATGAACTGGTCAACAGATCCTTAAGGAGATCCTTCTAGGTGGCTGCCGCTGTGGGAGACAAGAGCCCACAGGGCCTGTAATAACGGTGTTGACACTTTAGTGGGCTGCCTTGTTCTTCCCTCCCCTGGTCATAGCGACTTGACTTTAAAAAAATTTTTTTACCAAATTGTGATTTTACTTTATGTACATTTCAATGTCTTGCCTTTTTCATATAATATTACATCATGAACAATTTCCTACATCCTAAATAGAGCATCTGGAATTCACCAAGGTATGTGATAACACTTCTTATGGTATCTTGGACAAAAAGGAGGGCCTGGGCTGAAGGATAAAATGGGGAAAATCAAAACTGGTTGAACAAAGTCAACTCAAGAATGCCGATCAGTAAGCTCATTATCCACCTGCTGCAATGACTATGGGGTATGATGCAGGGCTTCACACTGTTCAATATTTTAACTAATGAATTTAAGACACTGACATTCATCACATAGTGTACCTACTATGTGCAAAGCTCCCTACTAGCTGCTTTACATGCATGGACTCATCTTACCCTTATAACAAGCTTGTGTGAGAGAGATTTTTCCACTTTATACCAAGGAAACAGAATGGAGATGGAAGTTCAGAGAGGGTGAGTAATTTGCTGAAGGTCCTACAACTAGCCAATAGCTGAACAGTAGTCTAAATTCAGTCTCCAGCTCCTACCTTCTCTCCATTTGATGACACGTTTATTTCATTTTCAGGGTTCTTGAAACTAACCAGTAAGTCATATGAAAACCAAGTGGAAAAAGATCTCTTTAAAGGCAGCTAAAGTAGAGCTAATGTGCTAATCGAAGGAGATTAAATTGTGAAGTCTTGCATTTGGATCCACAAACCTAAAATTCTGTACAGACTAATGGAGGCTTGGCCCAAGGCGACATGCATGACTAAGACTTGGGGGTAGATTTAAGTATAAAGCTAAATGTGAGTCCAAAAGTTATATGCCAAAAACTATACATACTAACTAAACTAGAAGCTCAATATGAATCCAAAAGTTTACATGTGTTTGCATGCTCTAAGACTCTATTCATAAAAGCACTATGTCCAGAATGAAGGAGGTGATGGTTCTGTGCCCTGGCTGGGAAATCTCATTTAGGGTACTGCACTCTCAAAAGGACTTTGGTGAAATGTAGCATTTCTGTAGGAGCATAACTAAGCAGAAGAAGTGAAGTAGAACTTTTTAATTGAAGACGAGATTATATAGAAGGGAGGGGAGGACAGATTCAAGGGCAGAGAGGATGGTGGCAAATATTCCTTCAAACACATGCAGAGCCCCCACTGCCCTCATTCCTTCCAACTGGCTTGACATTTCTTTGGTCCAGAGTGGAGGTTTTGGACGCCTATACACATGTCTGAGCAGATAAGGTACCTTCTTAATCCAAGACTAAATAATTTAGGGTTGTGCTAACAACAATTTAGAGTTCTCTCCCAGGGCTGACTAGGTATTCACTCAGTAAACGTTTAGGCACTTCTATGAAGAGAGAGTAGGCACATGCATCTTCTTCAAGTACTCTTCAAGGCCCCCTTGAATGACATCTACCTCCCACTGCTTCCTAGTGCTGCCTGCCAGAAGCACAAATCCAGGAAAGGAGGAGAAGATAAACGTGCAGGGCAACAAAGGGATGTGCTGAGACGTAAACCTGGAACAGATATCTGAGCATCCTTTCTCAGAACTGTCTTTCCGTTTTTAATCTTCATCATCTCATCACTCTGCCACTTCACTCACCCTTCTGACAAGACAGCCCAGCTTTCATCTGACCCTTCATTGTGTCCCTCTTCCACAGCACTCAGCAATTCCTTTTTCTGATCCTACAGGCTTTAATCCAGGCTCTGATCAGCCCCCACATGGGTCACTGATGCCACTTCTCCAGCCTCTCAGCCTGCACGCAGTTAACTGTCGAGTCCTCCGCGGTCCTGCACTCGTAGCTACTGGCAGGGTCACTGCCATCCCCGACAACTTCAAACTCAAGACATCCGTGTGGGACCAAAGCATTTAGCTGCTCTGCGTGAGTTCTTACACTCTGCCTTGGATGACTCACACCTCAAAGGATAAAAGCACTCACGAAAAGTGAGGATTTAAGTACCCACTGCCATTTCCTAGAAGCGAAAGGAAGTAGATTTGGCAGATCACTTCAATGACCATGATGTCTGTGCCGGGAAAGACTCAAGGGCACAGCAAAAAAGAAGAAGAAACAATTTAGAAAGCATTTTTGACTTAACTCCTGTTCGTTCTTCTCATCACATCACACATAAACTTACCTACACGCATAGTCACATAGGTTTATCATTGTTTTGTAAAAAGGAGACACTGTACAATCTTATCTGCATCTTCCTTTTCTTACATAAAAGTACATCAAGAAAGTTCCTCCATGACAACCAATTAGTAAAGCTCTACCTCATCTCTGTACAGACTGTACCCCGGCCAAGGCATGTACACATCACAATTTAGCCAACCATTAGCCTGACAGGCGTTCGCTTTACTTCTTTTTCCTTTTTTTTTCACCACCACAAAAATGCATTAATAAAAATGCTCCCATGTATATCCTGACCCACTGGTATTCCTATTTTTAAAACAGAATACCAGAGCTGGAATTGCTGGGCTAGATTTTCAATTTTAATAGATCCTGCTGGAATGGCTTCCAAAAGGGTCATGTCACTCACATGTCCACCACTGCCCCACACCCCAAAGGCAGGTTTTTTAAGAGATAATTTGTGTTAATGTTTGTATATGCACAGACTCTCTGGAAAGATATAAAGTAATAAAAGAAGGGCTTTCTCCTCAGAAGGGAAGCGCAGGCCTGGGGGGCGGACGCAGGCGACGCCCACTTTTCACTGCACACACTTTTTGTGGGTTCTTAATGTTTTATCATCTCTATATATTACACATTGAAAATATAAAATGTTCTTTAAAATATCTGTAGACATTTCAGAAAAAGAAGTCCTGACCGTAGAGCACTGGCTTTACAGAATTAAATGACGTGAACTTAAAATGCAAGGAATTTAGTTTAAACTTAATCATTTTGAGTACCTACATTACCCTAGATTCCAGGGATATAAAATTAAGGCAGCCCCTTCCTTTAAGGAGCTCAGAGCCCAAGAGAGAAAAAGACCTGTGTGGCTTCCTTCACAAAGATGCTGGAGGGTGGAGGATGCCGTCTGGGCCCCTCGGGAGCTGGCGTGCAGGCAAGGCTCGGACAATCGCTACCTCTGACTGAAATTAGGGGCTACAATCTGAGGTGGGATTATGGAAACTTTTCTTCTGCCTCTTTAAACATTTCTGTATTTGTCAAGGTTTCCAAAATGGGCATCAATACCATTTCTGTAATCAGGGGTGAAAAAATAAAAAGTATCCCCCCCTCCAAAATTTATTGCCAATATCAAAAATATCAACTCAAATGAATTTTTTTAGCTTAAAGTTGAAGCACTAACTAAAATTCTATCTTCTCTGTCTTAATCTATTAACATGAAACTAGTGTGTTGAAACGCTTTTAAAGGGGAAGAGAGCTGGATTTTTAGAGGGCGCTCCTACTGTTTCAGATTGCTGGCCGTGTATGAAAGCATTCACAAGAAGCAGTGGAAGGGGTCAGAAAGAACAGGAAAGAAGGGATGTCATCCCTGACCACTCCGCTTCCCTCTAGTCCTCATGAGGTTACTTCCAAAGAAATATTTAGCATACAAAGTACTCGGGAAAATACTTAAAATCTTGAATAAAGAACTTTAATATACTATTTATATATTCTATTGTAATGAAGCTATATTCAAAAGCAATGACTACAAATTTAGCTCTCCTTTGATTTTGGTAACTCAAAACGAACACGAAAAGGCTTTTTGCTGATTTCTATAATCACCAAGCACTTAGAATTTCCATCCCAGTGATTTCTCTTTCCCCACGTGTTTCTTTTGTATAACATTCAAGGGCCCGTTGGGGGAGCTATCAAGGGGATGGACTCCTAAAATCCATCTATATATTCCATCAGGTAATGAACACAGAATTATTACTGCATAATAAGGAGAGAATATAGACTCGACATCTATTTGTAGTGCAAGCCTGAATTATACCGAATATAATTACCAAGCCAAGAAGGAGGAAACATACCAAACAAGTAAAAAAAAGGGTGCCCTTTGGTACTGTCCTCACCATAATTTACATGCTAAAAATATTAATCAATAGCCCACTGTCAAAAGCATTGAAGATTAAAGCCTCTTACTTAAAAACGGCTTCTGAAATTAGAATGACATTAGACACACCTTCGTGCATTTGCCAAAGAGCTCATGTTATAAAAGCAAAACTTTCAATTAAAACTTTAAATGATTAGCAAGAAAAGAATGCAGGGCTATTCCACTTCAAAAGTTACAAAAGGGAGATGAAAACCAAAGGCAGCAGCATGCTCCGGTACTCGTTAAACCTGCTCAGGTCCTGGATACAGGAAGTGTTTTGTTTTGACAGCACCACAGGCCAAAACCAAGGCATTATTTTTCAGAGCTAGCATTAAAAACAAATAAAAATAAAACATTGTGTAAAAACTGAATCGCCTGTCTTCCAGGAAGATCAAGATCACGTGGCCAAGACAAAAAGTGGCACAGGGACGACTGTCTGGGCACAGTGAACCCTGTCCCCATGTGCCTGCGGACGGGGGCAAGGAGAACGTGACCTAGGTTTGCCCACCGAACACTGACGCCCTAATTTCCCTCAAGGTGTAACAAGCAGAGGCCCACTCGAAAGTCCTTTCAGGCCAGGTCCACAGACAAATGTCACCACATTTCAGTGACCTGAGAGGAGAGGACTGGACCTGAGCTAGACCTCAGATGCAGCTCCTCAGAACAAGCACAGGTGTGTGTGTGTGTGTGTGTGTGTGTGTGTGTGTGCGTGCATGCAAGCACGTGGGAGGAAGAAGCGCCAAGGTAGAGGAGGAGAAGAGGCAAGCAAACCTCACGTCGTGGCGTGTGTGTGTGTGTGTGTGTGTGTGTGTGTGTACATGCAAGCACGTGGGAGGAAGAAGCCCCGAGGTAGAGGAGGAGAAGAGGCAGGCAAACCTCACGTCGTGGCCCATTATGGGGCCTGTGGTGACTCTCAGGACTTGGAACTACATGCTGCACCATAAACACGAGCGATAAACAGAACCAAGGGGCCCCCAGCATCCACACGCCCCACAAAGTACTGGACTCTAGAACACAGGAAAAAGTATAAAATGCGATCCTCATCCTCAGGGGTTACACACCCCCTCTGACAAATACGCCGGAAATTCAGAGTAGGGGTGGGGACCCTTTACTCCCAACCAGAGGTAATTAACATAACGTATGTGCCAAACAGAGCTCAGGTTTTATGTGTATTAACCGCCCTCCCTTGACAGTATCACCATTCTCACTTAAAAGATGAGAAATCTGAGGCTCAGAGACTTTGCAAGATCACTTAACCAGCAAGGGGTGGACAGGCAGGACATGAATCTAAGTCCGTTCAACCCCAAAGCCCACTACACCACTGTCTCTCATAGTGTGGCCGCAGGACCACCAGCATCACTTACCAGGGGCACTTGCTCCAACTACAGATTCCTGGTCCCACCCCTACTCCAGCCCCACAGAACGAATCAGAATCTCTGGAGGTGGAGCTGCAGAATCCACATGTTTTAAAAGGACTAACCAGGGCCATCCGATAAAGACCCACGTCCAAACTTCTGTGGTGCCGCCTCCAGGGACAAGCAGCCTGGTTCTTTCACAGATACACAACAGACGTACACATACAGGTTTGGCAATGAGCTTGACTTGTGTGCGTGTGCTGCTCAACAGTCACATCGACATTCAACTACACACACATCGTTCATTAAAACCATCATTTAGGGAACCAGATCCCAAGGGTTTCTAATCCAGAGGTTCCAGAGCTCACCAGGCCCAGAAAGACAGTACTGCAGGTCTCGATGTCTTATCTCAGCGTTCCAAAGGCCAATAGAAATTGTACATCTATCTCCAAAAGACTATCTGAAGGTCTCACTAAAACGTCTTTGGAAATGGGAAAATTTAACTGTTAGTCACTTAACAAATTCAGTGTGTCTGGACACAAAGTCTTTAAAGCCATGCCGAAAAAGTGGGAGATAATGGCACAGACTGCACGCAGGCCGCACTGTTCAAATATCTGTGCACCTCCCCGTGTGGAGCCACCACCCTGGGGATCGCTGAGCAGCACAGCAGACACTGTGTCACCGCTTCACGGCCACATCCCCTTTGTACACAGAACTACGGTACTTCCCGGGCCGAGCCATAACCTTATTCTCTAGACTTAGTTCTAAGCCTGTCTCAACCATCAAATGTCCCTTCAAAGGGACAAAGATTTGCAAACACTGGTGATGGTCAAAGCTATGTGCAGATGGCCCGAGGACAAAGAGTGTTTTGAAATTTGAGTAAAACCCACAAAGTGATTAATTTGAAGGGCAAAAGAGGCATTTGGATGTGCAAGTGCTGAAGTTTCACTCCCTGTAATTGCAACTCACATAGTTAATTCACTGAGTTTGAAAACTAAGAAAAATAGAATATAAAATTTTGCTGAACCAATACAAAAACTTTTTGATCTATCCATTACTTTAACCAACTGACTGGAGCTAAACCATGTAAGAAAATGAATTGGAGATAGACGAGTAAAGACAGAAAGATGAGAAAAAAAGGGTAAGGAAAGAAAATGCTGTGAATTAGCAAACGAGAAAGTATGGACCAAGAAACAAACTAAGAGCCGCAAAGAGAAATGCTCTCTGGAGAGAAAAGGATGGTAAGGCTGCAGGAGTTTCAGAAGGAGCTAGCAAATTTTTATCACAATCTACAGCTCACTTGAGCCACAGGCTTCAGATTACTATCATCTCCCATTAGCTCCCACTGAAAAACTAATTAGCTAGTTAGCTCTTTATCTTGAAAACCTCCATCCTCCAAAAGGAATGAAATGACCAGGAAGGTAGCCAGACAGTGGGCTCCAGTCCACAGTGGCCTCCTACCCACCTCCGGCCACCGTCCTGGGGTTTGTACAGCAGATGGCACGAACAGGCAGCCCACACAGCCAAAGCCTACCTATATGCTGGATACACAGTGAGTTTTTTAAATTGTTGAATAAGACGTCAACACTTAAAAATCAGGAGGCTTCACATAAAAATTTTGATTTCCAGGAAAAAAAAAAGGGCTCAGTGAAGCAGTAAGAGCAGGCCCACGTCCCCCAGACAGTGCTGGGCTGTGGCAGGTGACACTGTCCTCTTCAGATGAGGCATGTGCTCTTTGGCTTGACGAAGCTTTGTCTACAGCTAGACCCCTCATCTCACGCTGCCACGTGCCCTTGCCGCAGGTGCTTGACGCGGTAGCCTCTGATGGAGCTGATCTATCCAACAAGCAAGGCCTGCAGCTCCTGGGCGTCCCCAAGCCTGATGACCTTCACACCCACCGTGAATCACCGTCCACTCCTGGTCACACCCTGGAATAGTGACCTCGCCCAGAGCTGCTTCCTTTCACACATCTTCAACTCCAATATTCCGGACCTGGCCACGACCTCTCCCACGCCCTCGTTCCCACTATCCCGGCTGTTGCATCTGCTCTCTGACCATCCACCCCTTGCTAGAACTCCCTTCTTTCTCTAAACAGCATCCCAAATACTTTCTCATCAGAAACCTCGACTGCCTCACGCCCTCTCATCCTGCCAACCTCTCTTCCGTAGGTGGACAGGCTCCTACAATCCACCTTTCTCTACTCAAGGCCTGAAGAGAAGAGCACTCTACAGGGAAAAAAACCCAAAAAAACCATGAACCAAAAATTCATGCCAACCCTGGCCAAGCCTGTCAGCTCCCTCCACCAGCCCTTCCTCGCCACCTTCACCACCCCAGAGGTACCCGCTACTCAACCTCACCTCCCTCACCCGACTGACTGCCTTATTTTGTCCTTCACTGAGAAAACTAAAGCCACCACTTGATCTTTTGTTTATCCACACGCATCCTTTCCCTCGTTCCTCCAATCCTGAGGGTGGTACCCAGTCACTCAAACTCAAAGCTCAGATGTTATCCTTGACCCCTGCGACCAACAGACTCTCCATTTCCAATCCAGTCAGTCACCGAATACTGCCCGTTGCCCTCTGAAATATTCTGTCTCCAGTCTTGTTCCCCGTCAAACCCATCCACAAGCTGCCACCAGGCTGAGCTCTCTGAAGTCAACTCTGACAATCACTCCTGGGCTCAAACTTGGTTGACCAACACACCCCCACCCACAAAAAAAGGCTAAGTCCTTAACCTGGCATTCATGGCCACCCATGACGGGACTTCTGCCTGCCCCTGACACCTCCTCCTTAAACCCCAGGCCTCCAACAACGCTGGGCTGTGTTGTGCCCCCTGCCCTCCACCTCCAGGAAGCCTCTGCCCCCAGCTCCACAACCCCAGTCTCACCACCATCTGCTCAGGGGTCTGATGCCACCACTCAACTCTGACACCTAGAGGCAGGGACCATCACTCACTCCTGCATCCCGGAGCCTAATAACTCGGTGGGCCTTCAATGCATGTTGGCTGCACCATGATCTCAGGCTGCCACCTGACCAGGTGTGCCAACAGCAGATTGCATGAAAAAGCATCAGCCTTTGGAGCCTGGCAGACCTGGACTTAACCCTAGCCTGGTCATTTCCCACCTGAGTGACCTGAGGCAAGGGCTCGGCCTCATTTTTCTCATCTGGAAAATAGAACTTTTAAAAACATTCCCACATAAGGCTGACTGGGGACCAAAGAAATTCTGTGCAGGTGCCTGGTCGCGCATCTGGAACACTGCAGGCAGGCAGCAGAGAGCCGCCACTGGTCTTTTCCAAATGGTAACAGGTTGCTTGCACACCGTTCAAGGTGAGGGCAGGTTATCCGGGGTGTGGGCGGCCCAAGCCCTGGCTTCAGCAAAGCTTCCTGCCTTTTGGCCATTTTACTCCTCATTAACACCTCGACTAGGAGCAGGAGGGAGGGGACTGTCCTTCTGTCAACATGACTAATGATGTGTTATCTTTCTGGGCTACTGTTGACCCTCTGCCAGCAGGACGTGCTGACTCAGCCAGCACCACCTCCCTCCCTCTCAGGTGGACAGCACACAAGTGCACCCGCCCTGTCTCCGAGACAGCAGATACGGATGGCCACCAAACTGGGGCTGGATGCTGGCATCATCGAGTAGTGACACAATGAGAAATATCTGAGGATTTATGTATCTAAACTACTGCAAAAAAAAAACCTAAGTATTTTTTTTCAATGCAACAGACACTTTTTCAGCATGTCCTGTGAATAAGGCACTGAATTCCCCAATGCGTGGGACAGAGACACATAAAATGAGTCCCTGATGACAAACTGAGGGGAACAAACAGAGGCACAGCTAAGACTGACCCTGAGAGAAGTGAGCTGCAAGGGGATGGGGGAAGCATGGAGACATGGATGTGACTGCAGAGCTGGGAGGGCTTCACAGAGGAGGCGGTATCTGCATTGGAGAAGAGCATTCCGAGCAGAGCACACAGCACCAGCAAAGGCACAGAGGTCTGGAGAATGCGAGACCAGGAAGGCATAGAAATTTAACAATTACAAAGTACTCAGAAAGCACATTAGGATTTAACAGTTTAGAAAACAAGTGCATTTTGTAATTTAATCTTGATAATACCCTATTTACTTACATCTTTCTTCTCTCACAAAACTTCTCTCATACACAGTGAGAATAAAATCTAGGAAAAATGTCTGCATATACAAGCTTTTTGTAAAGACTACTTTGAAACAGAAATCCTTCCTGCTAGAGGCCTTCCCAGAGCAGACGGTCCCCGTGTCTTTGGCAGAAGACACAGGGTTAAACTGGAAACAGACGTGACAACTACCCACTCTTCGGACGGACGGACAGACGAAGGGAGCCTGCAGGAGCCGGGTGGGCTCGCAGGACTGTCTGCCCTCCGCTTCTTCCAGCCGACACTGCACCCCACAGCCGTGCCCTACCCCGTATTCCTAGCCCTCGCCCTCCTTGCCTACCTGCTGCCCAGGACAGAGGCTGGCCCGAGACTCTGCTTGTGCCTTTCCCGGCGATGCCACCTGGGAAGAGCTGCAGCAGGAGACCCAGCAGGTCCCACTGGAGCCACACCGATCCTCAAACGCCTTCCTGCAGGCTTCCTGACGTGGGGGGTCACAATCGCCTCCTCCATGCACCCGCAGCACAGGCTGAGCTGTCCGCTGTCTGCAGTCAAGGGTATTCCAGACACACTCCTGTTTCTCCAGGGCTGAACCCCCCCACAAGGGGAAACGACCCGTGAACTAAACCACAGAAGTTTCCCGACACCTCCCTGGGGCCAGATTTACTTGGGACCTAAACCTGAAAATGGAAATCAAACATTTTAGAATATACAAATTTTAAAACACTATAGAAATTACACTTCACAAGCAATAAGCCTCTGCTCCATCTACTTTAGAAAAACATCTTCAGACAAATGTTCTTTTTAAGCAGCAAGTTCCTGAAGAGGGGCGGGGCTGGGTATGCGTGGGGGGGGGGGGGCAGCTCTTCTCCTGCCTCAATGCATCTTCAGTGACTACAGTCAGCAGAGACGCGGGCATACAGAACGCCTTCCCCTCCCTCCTCTTGCCATTTTAGGGCCAACTTATCAAGAATCGAGGTATGTGCACAACGAAAACATGCTATTAGGTAAGGTGAGTCTATTGTAAAATGCTTATTTTCTATTAACTTGATCTTATTAGCATCCATTTGTAGCAGCACTGGAATACATACCATTCCAGAAAGTACGTCAGAACCTCTTTATAATACTGACCTTCACAGTCAAGACTAACAACTGCCCCATAAGATAATCACCTGATATCATGCTTTGAGAACAGGGACAAACAGTACAATCGCTGAATAATTACGAGCAGAATTATAATGGGGGCGGCGCTACGATAAAACCAGAGCTCAGTATGCTCTGTAAGACTCCCATCGTTCCCCAAATGGATGTGCTTTTAGTTTAAGAGAGTGTAAGGATACAGCTGTGTGACTTCCTGAAGGTAAGGAATCCAGCACCAAAGAATGCATGCCACTAATCTTCTTTTAAAGATTATGCTTGAGTGAGCACATTAATATTTGATGACCTAATTCTTAAAACGATGTTTCAGCTCAGTGCTCTTTTTCTTAATGAGGCAAAAATAACCCAGGGGTCATGGGTCTCTCTCTGTTCCCTTTCACAGAATGGACACAACCTTTGGCCCATCAGGTGGCTTTTGGCGCAGATAACATGATCTCCCCATGTTTGATCTTGAGGAAGGAAGGCTTGGCAAGTTTTTGGGCAGAATCAAGGCCAGTGAGGCTGGAAGGCTCAGTATAACAGGGAGGGAGCAGGAAATCAAGATGAAGACGACAAGGCGGAGGCTCATGGATGTAGGAGCTCGGAGACCCCATGAGGAGTGTGGATTTTTTTTCGTCAGTTCAAGTATGGCAGATCATAAGCCCGTACGGTAGTTAACACTTTTAGAAAGTTTACTTGGCTGCTGGTTAGAGATTAGTCTGCATGGAGGAAGAGCTCCAGGAAGTGGGGAGACCTGGGGAGGAGGTTTCTTATTGAAAGGTTCTAGAGAAGAGCTGACGGTGACTTGGACTAGGATGGCAGCAATGAGTAATGAGACAGGTCTTGGGGGTAAGTCAACAAGACCTGCTGATGTACTGGATGTAGGTTTTTGGTTTTATCATAGGGGGGATGGCAGAGCCATTTACTGGGTTAGGGAGGACTAGAAAAGGGAATAGAGCAGTTTAGGAAGTAGTAAGTGCTTGAGTTGGGGCATGTCAGAAGTTTTTATGGGACCTGGAACTTACGAGAGGCATTATGGGTAATGATGCTTATAATAAAGACAGCAGACTTTTTTTTGAGCATTGTGCCTTGAACTGTTCTGAACACTTCCTGTGATTAACTCATTTACTCCTCACAACAACCGTAACTTCATTTTACATAAATAGCTTTATTTTGAGGACACTGGGACACAGATGAATTAGTTTGCTAAGCTCATCCCTGAGCCTATGCAAGGACCTCTGCCATAGTCACACAGCTGCCTCTCCAGATCCAGGCAAATGTCACCTCCTCAGAGAGGCCACCTCCTGGGGTCACTGACTCTCCACCACAGTTCCCTATTTCTTTGCAGCTTTTATCACTCTCTAAAGTCTCATTTGCTTATCCACTTACTGGCTGTCTCCCTTACCTAGAATGGAAGCTCCATCAGGACAAGGAGAGATATCTGCCTTGCTAGACAGAACAATGCCGGAAGCACAGCCAACACTCAGTAAATATGGAAGGAAGAGGGAGTGTCTGCCAGGAGCGGGCAGAGCTCTGTCCCCAGGCCCCACTCCTGGATCCTGCTGCCTGGGCAGCCTGGCACCAACATCTAGACAGGAAGCCAACCATTCAGCAGGAGAGGAGAAAGCTGTAGCCTTTGATCCTAATGCACTCCTTGAAAAGCCACCTCAGCCTGATATTAACAAACAGATATTCTTAATCACCAGTCCCCAAACTAAGTTTCCCAAAATACAGTCTTTCCGGTACTCAAATCAACCCAAAGTGCAGCTTCAAACAATCACCTCTGAATTGCTTGAGTTCATTTAATACACAGACAAAAAGTCCCAGCCAAGTTGCCCCTTTTACCTCACTTCTAAAAGCTGGGAAAATGCAACTGACACGGGGGAAAAAACTCAGTGTTCAAAGGTTGTTGGGGGGTGTGTGTGTTTTAACCAAAGAAAATCTGCTGATCTTTTTCCCTTAATTGGTTCTGGGAATCAGCAACTGACCACAGCAGGGTAAGTACTTGGAACAGCTTCTCCTTATTATCGAATCCTTGATTATGATGATTAAGCCCAGGCTTGTGGTTCTATGAACCCTCACTGAGCAAACTCACAGAGCATGCGCACAACTGTGGGCCTGCTCTCCTAAGGGTAGCATTGTAGCATCAAGTCATAGAATTTCATAAAATTAGCATCCAGGGAGGTCAGAAGTCAAAGAGACCTTGAACTTCACTGACACCATCCCTTCGTCACTCAGATAAGGAAACTGAGGCTCAAGGGATTATGTGATTTGCCCAAGGTCACAATGCTAGTGTTGAACACAGCAAGGACAAGAACCCAGGGCTGACTACCAGGCCAGTGCTGATTTCACTCCATCAGGACACCACCCATGCATGCGAGGGCTGCAGAAAGCCCAGCTCTTCTTGGAACAGTCTTCAAGCTCTCACTTATGGGTCTGGCCCAAATCCATTTCTAAATCCACTCCCAACAGGCCTGAAACCTTTCCCAAGAATGCTGCTCAAATATGTATTAAACGTCTGCTCTGTGCCAACCACCCAGTTAGGCAGCAGGAATGCAAGAAGAAAAGGTGTGTAGCTTTAAGGAACTTGCTTTGACGGGGTACAGAGATAATTACAAAGAGGTAGGAGTAATGAGCCAGGTGTCCCCAGAGACCAGAGAGGAGGGACGGGAAGCCTTCCCGGAGGACTGCTATCTCCTGAGCTGTATCCCATGGGATGAAGAGCAATGAGCCAGACAAAGAAGTAGAGAAAGAGTAACTCACGGTAGACAGAGTAATAAAAATGATGACTCAGAAGCATGAAATGATACGTCGGTAACTAAGGGCAGCTAACTGCTGCTGAAACACAAAGTTCAAGCTGGAAAGAGATGGAAGATAAGGTGGAAGAGGCAGGAGAGGACAAAAATGCTGCCAGGTTAAATCCTGCAGGTGTGAGAAGCCACTGCATCAGGAAGTCACTCATCACATTTGTGTTTTAAAAAGATCACTCTGCCAAGTGTTGAGAAAGGATTTGGAGGAGGCAAGATCACACCAAGTTAATGTCCAACCAGCGAGTCCCCCCACATCCTGCACACCATCCTGCCCTTCTGCTCCAGACACAGACCAAGGCAACCCAGAGTGAGGGTCTCCACTCCACAACACGACATTGTGTTGCCTCACAAAAGCTCCCTGTCTGCACGGCCTGGCCCCCAGCCCATCTGCACCTACCTTCAGTGAAAACAAGAGTCCTGCTCCCCGGGCACCCCGAGCCTCCTCCAGGGGTCCACGGCAACTCCTGGTGTGCAGAGCTGTGCGACACTGAGCTCCGTCACGAATTCCAAGACACTAAACCTCACCTCCCGACTAAAGTGGGTGGACCTGAAGATCTGCCAAAGACCCAGAACAAATACCTGACTCACTGACTAGAGCCGACCAGACGGCTTTTCCAGGCCGAGGGGAAAGAGCCACAGTTCAAGGATAAAGGGGGCAGAGATGCCAGAACCAATCTCTAGGCCTGTTTTTCCAGCCCCCAGAAAGATCACAGGGCTTGTAGTCAGGAGCTGGAGATGCAGAGCCCCTATTTTCGTTGTGCTTTGACACATCACGTTAGCTCCCCAGACTTTCATTTCCTTAGCTTACGGTGAGGAGATTTCTACAATCTCTAGGCCTCCATCCAACTCTGATTTTTTAAAAAAAACTCCAACAATGTAACAACATCTATTAAAATTCATCAAGTGTATACTTTCATTCAACAATTCTGCTTCTTGAAATTTATCTTAAAGAAACATTTGCACAGGTGTACAAAGTAATATAGTCAGGCACCACACAATGATGCTTCAGTCAATGACGGACCACACACACGAGGTGGTCCCCTAAGATTAGTAGCATGTATCCTAGGTGTGTAGTAGGCTATCCCATCTAGGTTTATGTAAGTGCACTCTATGACGTTCAGACGATGACAAAATTGCCTAACGACGCATTTCTCAGAACGTGTCCCTGTCGTTAAGGGATGCACAATGGTACATATAAGAACATTTAATTCAGTATAGTTCATCGTTGCAAAAAATTAGAAACAATTTACATGTCCAGCAATCAGAGAACAGTTAAATAAACCAATCATGTTCTACCCAATACAATGGAATACTGCAGCATCAGAATCAATGCTAAAATACATCCATACACACTGATGCGGAAGATGTCCAAGACACAGTATTAAGCAATAAACGCAAGCAGCAAAGCAATTTATATAGTAAGAGTCCTCTTTTTGTTTTAACAAAAATAATACACATGGTGGTGTGTGAAAAGAAAAAAAATCTGTAAGAATATATTCTAAAATTGCTAATGGCTGGTATCACTCTGAGGGAATCAATGAAACTGTCACTTTTTTCAATTCTTTGAAATCTTTTAAGCATCCAACAGATATTACTCCTGTAATGTGATAAAAACAAGGCCACATTATGGCCCAAAGTCAGGCCGGCTGCACTAACAGCATGAGCCTCAGAGGTCTCAGCATCTTCTAACTCAAGTCAAGCAGTCAGGGCCCACATCATACGCTCAGGGGGTCGGAAGCCTCTAGCCTTCATAACTGCTCATCTGACTCCAGCTCCTAGTTTCCACGACAAGTCAGCTGACAGCCCCCCCCCCCCCCCCCCCCCGATTATCTTCTCCCAAGAAGCGGGTGTGGACTGCAGAAGGAAAGGTGATAAGAGTGGTCAGGATAGACAGAATTCTCTCCATCTGGCCACACTATCCAGGAATCAGGCTGGCACATGCCATAAGTAGGTGTAACACCTCCTTCTCCTTCTACCCACCACAAGACAAATCCATTCCTTGCGGTTCTTGGAAAGTAAAACACCAAATTTCTTCCAACTGAGTCAAATTGTCTGGAATCTAGACGTTACAGCCCAGAAAAGGAAATTCTTCAAAATAATGATGAGCAAAAAAATTACTTTTAAACATTCCACCGTACTTCTAGGAGTTCAAAGTATTTTACACTGGATACATGTACACATACACACACAAACATACAACATTAGATCTTCTAAAATACCACATGCAATAGTAAATTACCATTCCTGTCCACTAAATAACACCCAAAAGAAAGTAAACAGACATCCAGAAGTTTCTTCTATGCATTTACTAAGATCTGGCCATGATCTCATCATCCCTCATAACCATCACATGAAGCCCAGGACAAACATTTCTAATCCTGTGTTCCGACTTGAGTCTTAAAATAGGCAAACTTTCCCTGGACTTCTGGGAGCAAAGAGCCCACGGCGCTCACCGGATCCTCACCTACAAGAACCCAACGCTTCTGTTCCACGGCACAGCAAGATGACGGTTGGGATTTTTGTCATCATGGTTAAGAAATGTTTACACTGCTATTTCTGACCCTCTTGTGTAAATATCAGCTATGTTTTACCCCCAAAATTTCAAGCCTGTGGTCAAGAGTCCTTTTTAAGGAAATCCCAAGTACCTACTTATCACAGTACAAAAGTAGCAAAGTCTGGCCGAGAGGATAAGGCACTGGAAGGCTGTAAGGAGGGTTCCAGGGGCCGCCGTCTCACCGGAAGGCCCTGCGAAGAGGGGAGGGGGCCTGGGGAAGCAGGCTCGCTTTGCTATTTTACCAGACTGAAGGCATGACTCAACTTAGTCAACTCTAGAAAAGTCTTACTAAATGAATAGTTTTACTTTTTCTCAAAGCCTTGAGCTACTTTTTAAAAAAGACACGCCAGGAACATGTTTACTTCCAAGTTACTCTAGACTAATAAAAATTCTCCAAATATTAGTCTTTTAAAGCATCAGGAGATGATGACGAAACTCAAGTGCACGGTACTGAACACACATAGTACGCATTCATATTACTCAGAAAAATAAAACCCACAGGGTTACCAGTGTTATTGTGGGTGCATTTTTATAAACTTGATGACCAAATTTATCTGAAACCCAAAAATAACAAACTCTTCCCATCCACAGCACATCTGGCTGCTCGTTGTCCCCTAAGCCAAGGCCTACAGACAAAGCTTCCCACTGCTTAGCGAGCAATTTACAACCTAAATGCAGACACACCCCACAATCGAGGAATATATGTCCACAGAAAGGAGGAAAATGTTTTGTATTTGGAGTCCTACAAGTGTTGATGAAATGCCTCTGATGGTCAGTACCTGGAAAGTGGCACAGCAGACAGAGCACAGGACCCGAGGACAGGAAACACCCAGTGTTAACATCTTTGATGGAGCCATCTCCCCCTGTTCATCCCCACAGGTGCTGTGTCGTTTCCTCTGGCCTAGACCACTGCAACAGGCTCCTAACTGGTCTCCCGGACTCCATCCTTTACTCTGCCGCAGAATTATCTTTCTAAAACAAGGATCTAGCTGTGTTGCATCCTTGCTTACACACCGTCCATGGCCCCCCTCTGCTTACAGGGCAGAGTTCACCTCCTTTGCAAAACTAACAAGGCCCTTTTGTGATCTGGCCCCAGGTCCCTGTCTAGCCACTCTGTACCCCTCATTCTAGCCACCTGGGAAGGATTGGTTTCAGCAACAATATGCTTTTTCCCCCCTTCCAGTCTAGTGTGAATGTCACCACTCTAACGTCTTCCCTCAGCTCCTCAGAGTGTGAGACTCCTGAAAGCTGTCACGAGCATTCTGCAGAGGCTCCCTCCTAAGACTGTCACACCGCCAGGCCTCCCAGCTCCCAGGTGGTAAATGCATACACGGAGCTGGAGTCAAATACTTGCTCCAGAACTGACCGTGACCAAGTTTCTTAAACAAGCTTCTTCAATAAATTTTGTAAACACGTCTCAGTTTCTGCATTTGCAAAACTGAGATTATAATGGCTAAACCGTGCTGTTAGTTTAAGAGAAATAATTTATGTCGAGCACTTAATACAATGCTTGGAGCTCAGTAAAGTCTCAGTAAGTGGTGGCTATTATCATCATTATTAATATGTAGCAGATACTCGCTAAATGTTTCATCATCAGAGGCTCTACTCTCCGCTAACGTGGACAAACTACAAATTCTCTAGGTCTCATTTCTTCGCCTGTAAAGGAGGGCTGGAGGAGAAGGGGGTTTGGACACGCACATAAAAGAATCACAAACAATTAAGTGCTAAACTGGGTAGCACAACAGGATATCTGAGAAATGAGAACTGTTTCCCTAACCTGAGAAAAGTGTAGATCACCACAATAAAGGGAAAGTACTCTCTTGGACTCCCTTCCTCCTAAGCTTTGACTTAAGATATTTTCATTCTAATATTATTTAAGTATATCCAAAGATATAACTAGGAATGTCCTCCCTACGTTTTAGCTCTTATAAAACTATAAGGTGGAAAGATTTAAAAATCTGATAAATACCAACAAACGAGAACTCAACAGTAATTTAACATGACAGATGATGATGATGCAATTTTACAGATGCCGCATGGCTGCTCTCAATGGTACGACACTACCTCGGAGCAAGTGCCCAGCAGTGCTGTATGCCTGCAATCCTACATGCCTGCACCACCGTGGGCTCTGTGATCCCTTTAGCTGCCCGTCACTTTTCTCTACCAAACTGCCGTGAAACCTTTGCTCATGCAACTTCCAGCCACCAGCTGACCCAAACCCATGATTTCTGCAATAGGTCCACATCTGTTTTTCCCCCCTTAGCTCGAGACAACTAAAGGTGGGCTCAAACACTCATAGTAAAACCTTAATATGGCACGACTCATTTGTAAGTTCATCTAGATGTTATGAAACCTGTGATTTAAAATTATTATTAAAAAGAACATTAT
The DNA here is from genome assembly GCF_041296265.1 of Equus caballus. NCBI lineage: Eukaryota > Metazoa > Chordata > Mammalia > Perissodactyla > Equidae > Equus > Equus caballus. Next base: position 54,746,134 of record NC_091703.1, on the reverse strand, counting down.
AAATTTAACTCTGGTTTTAAAAAGTTACAAACTCCCAGGACAATGTCTTCAAACTCCAGTTCAAGAAACATTGTTTAATAATAAAAGTGTCTTGTCACAGCATCTAGAAAGATCTTAGATATATCGAACTCTAAGTGCTTCGCATGCATTATCTCTTTAGTCCCCAGAATAGCCCTATAAAACAGGTTCTGCTGTAACACGTGGCAACATGGAGGCCCGAGGAAAGTATCCAAGTGTTGGAGCAGCATTTGAGCTAATTCCAGCTGCCCTGCTCTGCTCCTTCAAGACAAGCCCAAAGGGCCTTGGCACAAGACAACCAGCAATGGACAGTGTGAATCCAGGGGAAACTAGCCAGGTGGCAGCAAGAGACTGAGAAAGAGGAAAGATGGCACTTTGATGGAAGAAATGACAGGACTTAGTGACAGGACAGATGGAGAGGAAAAGGTACATCCATGAACCAATAAGACAGGAAGAATGGCTGTCCCACCTCAGAAATGGAACTGCTGGGAAGAGAAGCCAGTTCAGGAGACAAGACCTAAACTGAAACACGGTGCGTTTCAGACAAAAGGGACTTGTTCCAAGTGTGGGTGGATATCCTCTCAACAGATGACAGCTGGACATGTTGAAGTCACAGTCATAAAAATTATGTTTACAATTCATAAAAATTATTTCAAAAAGATAAGACAGTCAAAGGTGCCCAGCAGAGAGAAGATGGAGAACAAAGACTGGCAAGACAAGATCACTGAATTCTGAATGACTTTGTCTCATGACTAGTTTCAACAGATGGGTGTACAGCGGACGTCAGACAGTAGGAAGGGCAATTACGACGGCTAAGAAACAGCAGCAACCAACCCATGACAACCCACGTGAGGATGCTTTCATCAACAAGCATCTGAGCGTCCACTGTGGACCAGATACTGTCCTAGGTTCATCTGTGAACAAAAGCATCCCGGCCCTCAGGGAGCTTGTGTTCTAGCTGGGAGACAGTCAAAGAACAAGTAAGCAATATACAGTCTGGAATTAAGATGTGATAAGTGCTCAGAGGGCTAGGAAAAAAACTAAAGCAGGATATGAGAAAGAACGACGAGTGGGGCAGATATTTGAAGTAACGTCATCTGGCAATCATCAAAAGATCAACTGAACTCTAATCAAGAGGAGGTGACAAGATGAAACTCAAATTTTTAAGCCATACAGGCTGGAGAGCATTCAAACAAAATATCTGCTGCCGATAGCCTAGGCACGGTATTGGTGCCAGAGAGATCACAGGAAAACACAGATATCTGAAGGTATTCAAGAATGAGTGCACGTCGAGGGGAAAACTGATGATGTCAGAAACGCTAAGAAGTATGGAGGAAAGCCAGGGATCATGGGGAAGACAAAACAACGTCCCCACGTAGATGATCTTCACTTCTGAAGTCACTTCTAACCTGAAGCAACCAGCGACTCTGCATCTAACCAGCTACAGAGCCCTGAAAAATCATTTCCAACTTGAATATTCTCTGATTACTTAGAAAAGGATAGATGCCGGAGCAGTGACATGCTTACGTAAGAGAAAGAAGCAGAGGAGGAAGATTTGTATCTGACTCGGCAACAATCATTCAACAGATAAATGGCTGTGTGTGGAGCAGGATTTACTGGGTGCCAGGCTCTGCGCACACAAGGGTGAGCGCACACACACCAGCATCTCTAGGAGATTGAAGTTTGACTGTCTTTAATACACATCCCAAAGGGATGGAGCTGGGGGGAGGTGGGGGGGGGTAGACGGATGGAAAAGGGGCGATGAGACTTTCACCCACCTGGGCCAGGCTAAAGGTGAGCGGCCGGAGCGTTTCCTGCACAAGCGCAGCGTGGAGAGGCTACCACAAGGCGGAGTCACTGTGGAGGATGGGGGTGCAGGTTCAGGAAAAGGTTAGATTAGGTAAGTAACCAGCAAGTCTGATAGCTGTGGTGCCCGCTCCACCCACACTCACATCGGTATTACAGTCACCTGTCTCCCTGCAAAGCCGTGAACAGCTCCTAGGAATCAGAGCCCCTTTAATCCCTACATCCCAACAACTAGCAAATAATGAACGGTCAGTAAAGGTTTGACGGAGGCCAAGTTTGAATGGCATGAGCAAAACAGGAGCAGCTAAATAACTCAGGTTTTGATGGGTGTGAAAAGCCCAAAAGGCCAGTCTCCTGCTGGGTGCCCAAAGCTGTTAAAGTTGGTGGACACGTGAACAGTGGGGTGACCGGCAACTCTGCCTCTAACCAGTTGGACAGCCCTAAAAAGTCACTTCAATTCTGAGCCACAATTTGTAAAATGAGCGGGTTGGAGCAAATCAGAGGTTGCAGACCTTACTGGAGTGGAGAGGAGATGCTTTTCACTAGCCTGAAGCCTGCACAGAGCATGCATCCATCTGCTGGAGGAGTGGGAGGTGCCGGCTTCCCCTTTGGCTGTTTCCAAATAAATGACAGAAAAAGGACAGCCAGCCAGTATGGCCACCCCCATAAGGGCTTCGGAGGTTTGTCAGCAAAAGAGACCCACTGGGGATGTGGTAGGTAAGGAGACAGGGTTGGGGAGGTGGCAGGAACAGCCGTGAGCGTGCTAATGAGTTCCACAGATCTCAGAGGTGAAACCACGGAGTGCCAAGGACAGACTTTAACTGTGAATGAAATATCTGTGCCTTCGAGGTGGTGGTTCATGTCTGGCTAATACACACCCAGGCACCATAAATCAGGCAGAAATAGACTTTACACAACCTAAAATCTATAAAACTAATTTAAGAGCTGTAAGAGCAATAATTACCCATAAGCAAGACCACCTCCAGCCTTTGAAAAGCTTGTTTACCTACCGCTTTTAGAGAGTGCTATCACACTATTTTGAGCTTCTGAGAAGTTTCCATCTAGAATCAGTAGAAATACCTGACACATCTAAAACCCATAATTTCCCATACCAAACTGAATTCCCCCACATTACAGGAAAACCCACAAACTCTGCAGAAGGGAGTGAAAAGCCAGAGCAAAGGCAATCTTCCAGTTCTACAAAAGAAAACAGACAAACAAAAACACCACAAAGAGCACTGAAACATTTCTAGTTTAATAGCTTTTCACTCAATGTTTAATAACTTCATTCTGAAGCCTTTGAAAAGCATTAAATTACATATTTTATATTTCTCGCGGTAGCAACACCTAAAACTTATTCCAACCTAAGGCAGTAAATAAGCTTATGACTTTTAAGTCAAATTTAAGGAAGCTGAAAGCCAGACAAAACCATGTTTGAAAATGCCTGTAAAATAATAAATGCCTGAGGGAACTGGATGGCTTTTCTGATTCTAAGCTAAATAAAGCCTGGGGAGCTTTGCAAAGATCCCGGTGAGGTTAATCTCCCTGATTACAGAGAGCAAACCATCCAATCAATTCCACACGAAGCAGGGAAAGTAAATCCAAGAAGAATAACAACACTCGAAATGCTGAGAAAAACACACCGTTCTGCTTCTGAAGACACTCTGTCAGCGCTGAAGAATGGCTCAGGTCATTCTAACAAGCCAGAACATTTGACCAGTGTTTCTGGGACAAGCTCTTGGCTTTGTGTTCACTGAAAGGCCAGGCAAGCTATCTGAGCTCCGATGCTCAGGCCTGTAGGTCCTCTCCCACTCGCTCCCAGCTGGCTCCCTACTTCCTGCACACCTGTAGATTACCGCACAGAGACTTCCTCCACGCCCCTGGACTGGGGAGCCCTTCCTCCTGAAGGGTTTACTCAGGCCAGGTTCCCGAGGCCGGCTCGCACGTTAAGAGTTCGAGTCCCCGACCCTCCGGTTAAAGCACAATCAGCATGTGTCCCCGCAGCACAATGATGAATTTACGTAAACAGTTCGCAAGAGGCAGCGCATCACTGCAGGGACAGAAGTCGGCAGGCTGAACGCGGCCGCCCCGGGAGAGGGGGCTGCAAGGCTGGCCGCCCCCCGAAGAGCCTCTGCCGACGTTCCCCGCGGCTCCCTCCACGCAACAGGTCCACGCAGGCAGGGGGCGGGGGGTGCGCGGACACCTGGGCACCTGCCCACGGCTCCCGGGGCACAGTTCACCTCCTGGCCCCTCTCCACCTCGCGGCCGGTCCGGGAGCCAAGGCAGGCCGGCCGAGCTCCAGCTCTTCCGAGCAAGGCTCACCCGCGATAAGGCCCGGAGCAAATTCCTCGGAAGATGCCCAGGCAGTGAGGTTGCCCACCTGCGAGCTGCCCACCTCCTCCCGGACCTGCTCTGGCCAAAGCGGAGAGGGCCCCGGCGAGGGGTCGGCCCCAGGAGCGGGATGCCGGGCTGGGTCCTTCCAGCTGGGAACAGCCCAGCCACCCGGCTCCCCAGCTGCCCCGGCACTTAAGTGTTGGTACCTACACGGGTATCTAAACTACTTATCAGCCCAGAACGTTTCCCCAGTCGCACGAGCTCTAGTGACCACTTAGATAAAACTAAGTCGCTTTGTACAAAAGGAAAAGGAACTTTTACTGCGGGAGTGGGGTCTGGGGGAGTGAAGGGGAGAAAGAAGCAGGTGAATACAAGTAGAGGTGGTTCCCGCGGGACCCACGGGCCAAAGTCTGGAGGTGGAAGAGAGGACGAGGGGAGAGTTGGAGGTTGGAGGAGAGGCGAGGAGAGGAGGGGGCGAGGGCCGGCCGGCGCGCAGGTGAGGCCGGACGCTCACCTCGGGCAGCTCGCGGAGCTGGTTGGCGTCCAGCAGTAGCTCCTCCAGGCTGCGGGCGTAGCGGTAGATCTCCTCGGGGACGTAGACCAGCGAGCAGTGGCGCTTGTCGATACTCTCCACATGACGGTTGCACCGCCACAGGGGGATGCAGTGGAACATCGCCGCCCCCGCCGCCCGGTCCGAGCCGCGGAGACCCGGGCTCCGAGCCCGCTCCGCCCCGCGGCTCCGCTCCGCCCGCTGCCCGCTCCGCGTTCGTGGGCTCCGGTGCTCGCTCGCTCCTCGCGCCGGCTTCGCGCTCCGAAACGCTCCCCCGGAACCTCGGGCGGGAACCCCGCCGCGTCCCAGCGCGCCCTCCAGCCGCGCCGCCGCCGCCGCCGCCGCTACTGCCGCGCGGAGCTTCCTACTCGCGGCCGCCGCGCGACTGAGCATGCGCGCCAGTGGGCGCGCGCCGAGGGCGTTTCCAGGCCCGGGGGATGCTCCGCTCCGGGTTTTCCCGGAGACCTGGATCCGCAGAGGGGCCGGGAACCTGGGGCCCGGCGCTCCTGTACCCCAACTCAGCCTGGGACAGAGGGGGCGTCGGGCCCTCGGAGGAAGCCCGCCTCGGAAGGAGTCTGGGCCAAAAAGGAGGCGGGGGAGAGGCGGACTAAGCGGGGCAAAACAACTTTGATTTTTAGTTGTACTTAACTCGCTCTCCTCCCTTCGCTCCCCTTCCCCAAAACGACTTTCTCTTCCGGGGTCAGGCAGGACCGCCCCGAAGCGTACCTCGCGCGCCGTGGGCGCCTCGAGCCAGGGCGTTCGGCGGGGTTTGGAGGTGTCTGCACCGCCCTGGCCGCTGCTTCCTCGGCCACTTGCGCGCTCGCTGCACAGCAGCCCGAGCCGTAGGCGCGGCGCCCAGTCCGGCCGTGACCCCCCGGCCCGCGGGCACCGCCTGCAGGCTGTGTGACCTGGAGCACATCTTCAGGAATCATTCATTGTGTGTGTGCGTGGTAATAGGAAATCCCTCTCCCCATGCCACCAAAAGCCTAGGAGTCAGAGAGTCTGCGAGATTCTCCTAGATGTGGATGCACCCTCTCGGGAACCCAAACGCAGAAACGAGCTGGCAAAGGTGAGTTTGTGAGCCTGTTTCAGCCTGGCCAGATGTTGGCCCCGGGCGACTAGTCTGGGCTGGGGAGGCGGGAGGAGCGGGAGAGGTGGGGCAGGTCGCGCGGGGATTGCCAGGTGAGCATCCTTCATCTGGCTCGCGTTTCTGCAGCAACACCCAGTCTCTTACAAAGGGTAGGTTGCAGCCTAAGAAGGAGTAGCTGGAGAGGACCCAGGAGGCTTGCTATTGGGTGATAACGACCATTCCTTCGACCCTGATTCATATCCACGGACTAGGGCCGGAACGGAACTGCCCCTCTTCTCCTGGAACTGTTTGTATCAGACTTCCTATTTCGGAATAACCAAACTGGCTCCTTCACGGAGGTTTGCCGACCAAGTCAAAGCCAGTCACATTGGGGGAGTGTTTTTTCGAGGTCTATTCTGACGCCCCATCCGGCCGCCGCCTAGTCCTCACACCTTTTCCTTCAAGTGTACTCAAACATCAGATTCCACCTGTGGCCACTGCCACGACAACACTCGGGCTTTCTCATTCCCTCTCCTGCCCCCGAGCTGCCAAAGCTAAAATCTGGAGCCACGGAACCCACATTTCTGCAGAAGGCTGAAATCTGAGCATGCTCAGTGGCCAAGGCAAATTTTGATCTTTAACTAGTTTATGCAGGGCGTATGTGGCTCCGCAGACTTTCCTCTGAGTTTCAACTGTGCACAAGACAGTTTCCCGGATGAGTGGGGAGTGGGGTGCTTCATCATTTCAACTCCACTGGAGGGGCTCCTTTCTTCCCGGTGAGGGTGGGTCTCAGTACCACACTGCCCTGTCCGTTTGGTTTCTACCCCAGCATTGTCACCTTAACTCTCTAATTCCCGTCAATCTGTAAACTCCGTCGCTCTGCCCCCTCCGCCCTCTCTTTTATTTGGCCTGCCTGGCTTGATTTCTACATTCTCACAGAAGGCTACCTGAACTTTGAACCTTAGCCGCTCTTCCTTCATTCTTGCATTCCAGAAACCCATTTTGTGCCACTTTTAATGGAAAACTGGTTCCTGACTGAGAGATTGAGTCTAGAATGGTAAGCAAGTCACTCTCTTTGCAAGCTTTCCAACTGCTTTTTAAAAAAATGAAAATAAAGGCCTGGCTCCCTCATCTTAATCTTCGATTGACTTCCAGAGATTATCACACTAGATTATTATTTTGTGTGTGTGTGTATGAGGAAGAGTCTCCCTGAGCTAACATCTGCGCCAGTCTTCCTCCATGCTAGATTATTTTAGTGAAACACTAAATGTGTTTTAAAGATGTGGCTGGTCTTTTTAAGAATTCAAGCCTCAGTAAGCATTCCCTGTGTGCCTCTCCATGGCACTTACGCTTGCCCGTGTTATGATTGTTTTTGTATCACCAATCCCAAGGAGATTGTGACCTCTTGGGCATCAGGTACTGTCTCGCTTGCTCTGTAGATCCTTGTAACTACCACAGCGCCATATGCGCACTAAATGGTCATCAAACTTGTGCTGACTCTGTAGAAAGTCAGTGGCAGAATTCTTGACCTTCCTTGTTTCCGAGGATCCGCCAAGAATTTAAAACATTAATCTGGTAAGAGAGAAAAAATGAAAACACCACCTTATCAATTGGAGAATGGGGAACCAATTCTTCATCCTGAAGAGTTTTAGGGTTTCCCTGTTGATATAATTTCTAGTTCCTTACCCATGTACAAGTGAGTTTGACTCAATATCAACAAAATTTAAAAGACCATCTAAATCAATTTCTTTGGGGGATAGTACAGTTCATTCGTTTTCACTGTGAACCATTTTTCATAGCCTTTGGTGCCACAGAGGTCTGGCCTTCAACTCTGGCTCTGCCACCTAATAGCTTTGTAAAATTAGACAGGTTACTTCACTTTTAGAAGCCTCAGTTTTATCATCTCTCAAATGAGGACAATGGTCCATAGGTTGTTGTCAGGATTGAATGAGACAACGTAAACCAAGTGCTCAGTAGAGTGTCAGGTACACATCAGTTCAATCAATAAATATTCACTATGCATTGTATCAGCCAGCCTTCAGAATGGCCCCCAACCATTCCTGTCTCCTGGGTGGTCTGTGTAATCGGCTTCTATCTTTGTCTCTCTTGGACCACTCCAAGAGAGCCCAATCACTTGGTTTACTTTGGGGAAACCAGCTGCTGTGTTGAGCAGCCCAACGGGGAGGTTCACATGGCAAGGAATTGAGGACTGCTGACAACAGCCAGCTGGAAAATGAGACCTCATGCCGATACCAAGTGAGTGAATAATCTTGGAAGCCAATCCTCCAGCCCCAGTCAAGCCTTCCATGACTGCAGCACTAGACAATAGCTTAATTGCAACCTCATGATAGACCCTGACCCAGGACCACCCGACTAAGTGCTGCTCCTGGATTCATAATCCTCAGAAACTGTGAAACAATGGTTTTTTGTTGTTAAGCTGCTAAGATTTGGAATAATTTATTATACAACGATAACTAATAAATGTACATGCTATGCACCGGGCATTGTGCAAGATACAAAGAACCAGACAGGTAAGTCTTGCTCTTGTGAAGCTTGCACTTTAGGGTTAGGAGAATGATAAATGCCCAATTAATGTTGTTGTTGTTGTTAGTCTAACTTGAATTTTCTTAGCATAATGTTGTCATTAATTTTTTTAAAGTGTAAGTCCACTTTAAAGTGGTAAGATAGAGGTAGAATGGGGATTCAGAGGTCTGAGCATGTGCCTTTTAAAGTGACACACCACCACATCTCCACTAGAAGGACTAAAGATAAAAAGACAGACAGTCTCAAGTGTTAGTGAAGATATGGAGCAACTGGAAGTGGAAAGTGGGTGGGAGTGTAAAATGTTAAAACCACTTTGGAAAACAATTTGGAAGTTTCTTATAAGCATATACCTACCCTAATAATGCAGCCATTCTACCTCTAGTATTTACACACACACAAAATGAAAACGTATTCTCATACAAAGGCTAATGTACAAATGTTGCAGCAATTTTGTTAATAATAGCCAAAACCTGGAAACAATCCAGATAGTCATCAACAGATGAATGAATCAACTAAGTGTGCTATATCGAAACAATGAAATAACACAATAAAAAGGAACAAACTACTAATACATGTAACAATGTGGGTGAATCTCAGAAACATTATAATGAGCAAAAGAAACCAGACACGAAAGAGTACATTCTGTGTGATTCCATTTCTAGGAAATTCCAGGAAATGTAAGCTAATATAAAGTAACACAACCTACATCAGTGGGAACCTGCAGCCAAGGTTTGGGAGGAGATGCTGGGGGTAAGACTAATGGCAAAAGGCATGAAGGAACTTTTTAGGATAATAGAAATAGAAGTATTCTATATCTTGATTGCAGTGGTGGTTACATGAGTATATACATTCATCAAACTCATCAAACTGTGCAGTTAAAACGGGAAACTTATTATATAAAATTTATATATCAATAAAATTAATTTTAAAAGTTAACAAACAGTATACAGGTAAATGTACCCAACAGGCAGTTGTAAATTACTTCTGGACTAGGAGTCATGTTGTATTATTTACTTTTTGAGCACCTGCTATGTGGCAAGCACTGGGTTAATTTGCTGGGGAGACAAAAAGGAACAAGACAGAGTCTTCGGTCTTCCTGGAAGAAAGGCAATTATCAAGGAAATTAGAACAGTCATAGTACTATTTTCTTCTTCATCTAGAAAAGCTGATCTTTTCTGAAAAATAAAGGATCACTTGAGTGACCCTCTGAAGTATTTATATGCAAGTCAAATAGGCAAATTAAATCTTATTATAACCAATGCTGGATACTAGGAAGAAACTTGCACAAGAATCCTAAAGCCCTCTAGGAGAGGAAGAACTCAGATCCCAACCTTTGCTTCTCCAAACCTGAATTTAAGGGTATTTTATAGAGATTATATATCCCTACTGTAAGGAAAGGACACCCAAACTGAGAAACCTGAGAGCCTACACAATCTGGTTCAGAATTCAACAACCTTTGAAATCAGAACCAAAGTCTCCACCCTAAAATCTCTTTGATTTCCCATTACTATTACATGAAAATTCTATCCCCCATTCCTTGTTTATTTGGAAGGTTTAGCCCATTTACATTTAATATCATACTTGATATCGTTGGATTAAGTCTGCTATTTTATTATTTGTTTTGTGTTTGTACCATCTCACTTTTGGTCCTCTGTTCTTCCTTCCCCACCATCTTTTGAGTAAATAAACCTATTTTATAATCTCATTTTGTCTGTAGGCTTTCTAGCTGTCGTGATTGCTCTGGGAATTAGACTACGCATCCTTAAATTTTCATAGTTTACTTGGAGTAAATATAGCAATTCTTGTAAAACATTGGGGCCTTCAGTTGTCTAGGATCATTTGCCACCTCTCCAGTCCTTTACATTATAGTTTTCACACGTATTATATTTACATATGTTATAAATCCCACAATAAAATTTTGTAATTTTTCTCTAAACAGTCATATGCATTTTAAAGGAATAAGAAAAAAAGTCTTTTATATATTTACTCACATATTTACTATTTCCAGTGTTCTTCATTCCTACCTGATATCATTTCTCTTCACCTTTCACTGAAGGTCTGTTGGCAGTAGATTCTCTTAGTTTTCTTTAATCTGAAGTGTCTTGATTTCATCTTAATTCTTTAAGGACATTTTCAGTGAATATAGAATTCTAGGTTGACAGTCTTTCACCACTCTAAAAATTATCCATTTTCTTCTGATTTCCATTGTTTCTTATGAGAAGTCAGCAATATTTCAAATTGGTGCTAACTTGTATGGAATGTGTCATTTTTTCTCTGTCTGCTTTCAAGCTTTTCTGTTTCTCTTTGGTTTTTAGCAACTTGATTATTATATGTCTTTCTTTATCCCGATTGGGGTTTATTGAGCTTCTTGACTTTATAAACTTAGAACTTTCACCAAATTCAGGATATTTTTGGCCATTGCTTCCTCAATTTTTTTTTGCCCGATTTTCTTTTTTCCTTTTGATACTCCAATTTTAAAAATGGTAGACTTTTTAGTATTGTCCCAATATCCTTGTGGTTCTGCTTCCTCTGCATTGTTATTTGCTCTCTGTTGTTCATATAGGGTAAATATATATTGATCTAGTTTCAAGTTTACTGGTTCTTCTATTATCTCGTTACCATTAAGCCCATATGAAATACAACTTCATTTTGTTTTTTTAATTGAAGAATAATTGACACACATCCTATTAGTTTCAGATGTATATCATAGTGATTTGATATTTATATACATTACAAAATGATCACCATGATAAGTCTAGTACCATCTGTCACCATACAAAGTTATTAGAATATTATTGACTCTATTCCCTATGCTGCACATTACATCCCCATGACTTATTTATCTTAGAACTGGAAGTTTGACCCCTTATTTCCCTTCACTATTTTCCCCACCCCACCCTCACTGCCCTCCCCTCTGGCAACCACCAGTTTGTTCTGTGTATCTATGAGTCTGTTTCTGCTTAGTTTTGTTTGTTCATTTGTTTTGTTTTTTAGATTCCATGTATAAGTGAAATCATGTACTATTTGTCCTTCTCTGTCTCATTTATTTCACTTGGCGTGATAGCCTCTAGGTCCATCCATATTGTCACAAATGGCAAGATTACATTCTTTCTTATGGCTGAGTAATATTCCATTGTATGTATATACCACATCTTCTTTATCTGTGTTTCTATCAATAGACATTTAGGTTGCTCTGATATCTTGGCTATGGTGAAAATGCTGCAATGAACATAGGGGTGAATATATCTCTGCAAAGTAACGGTTTTGTTTTCTTCAGATAAATACCAGAGTGGAATTGCTGGAACAAATGATAGTTCTTTTTAATGTCTTGAGGAACCTCCATACTGTTTTTCGTAGTGGCTGTACCAATCTACATTCCCACCAACAGTGTTCAAGAGTTTCCTTTTCTTCATGTCCTCAATAACACATATGTTTTATCTTTTTGATAAAAGCCATTCTAACAGGTGTGAGGTGGTATCTGATTGTGGTTTTGATTTGCATTCCCCTCATACTTAGTGATGTTTAGCATCTTTCCATGTGCTTCTTGGCCATCTATATGTCTTCTTTGAAAAAATGTCTATCAAGATCTTCTGCCCATTTTGTAATCAGATTGTTTGTTATTTTGTTAAGTTGTATGAGTTATTTCTATATTTTGGATATTAACCCCTTATCCAATAAATTTTTTGAAAATTTTTCTCCTATTCTGTAGGTTCCCTTTTCATTTCTCTGCTTTTTATTAATTATAATCATTTATTTATTCAGCTTCTCAGATTGTAATAGTATGTGAACAATCCAAAATTTCACATTATGGAGATTTTAATCTACTCCTCCATTCAGAGAAGTTACAAATGAGCAGTTTGAGTTTACTCTGCTCTTCTGTTTTTCTCAATCTCCTAATAAATGTGCTAATGATGAGTCAAACATTGAACAGCATCTTGCCTTGGTGGAAATAGGCCAAACACTATCTGTTGTGTAGAGTGGTGTTAGAACTCATAATTTTGTGTTGAATTTTTGCATCTGCCACTACTAGCGATGAGATCTTTGATGAATCATATTAACTCCAATATTTATTTTCTTTATTTTTACAAAAGAGATGGAAAATTGCCTGCCTCAAAAAGCTATTGAGAAAATTGTGGATTAATGGAGTGGAAAGAGCTTTCTGTACTGCAGAAAGCTGCACATTAGGCATTAGTCACTGTCAATATTCTTTTCTCAATTACCAGCCAAAAGAAAGCCTGCCATGTGAGTACGCTGTTTGGATAAACTATATATAAATTACAGGATTGGTAGAAATGAGACTGCAAAGTATTTCAACATGAAAGAGGTTACGCCAGAGGAGCCCAATCGAAACGAGCACCTGCCACAGAATCCATCTTTTTCCAGGCCTCTGCCTCAGCTGGACAGACTCCTTCTTCAACAGAATAGAAACATGGTGGGTGAAGCCTAGAGGAGGCTCACAAGCTGACTTGCCTCAGGTTGTGCAATGCTTTACATTTGTATAATACCTTTTAGTTTAAAACAGCCATAATATGCATCATCCTAATTGATCAAAATGTATTTTTTATTCATTGAAATAAACATGAGTGTTTTATTTTCCACCTTGATCCACAAAGGATTTAAGAAGATCACACAGATCAGCCTGATATCACTCTTACTTTATACTTATGGTTCCTACAATATAAATTAAATCAATATAGACACTACGTCTTCACTGAAGGCGAAGCCCTGCTTGATAAAAATAAGAGAAAAAGGTATCAGTAAACAGAACTGCGCTCCTTCTAATGAGCAATGCCGTTCGGACAATTCAGTTACCGCTATTAATAAAAGTATGTTGATCAGTTAACTAAAATAACCCTAGAAGATGTCCTGTCTCCCCAGTCAAGTTTGTACCATCCCTGAAATTGGTGCAAACTTGATTGGAGAAGTAACACCTTTTAAGCCCTGTCAAAATAGAATGTTGTGAAGTTATTGATAAAGATTTTTTCTAAACTTCAGCTTTATTGAGGTATAATGAACATAGAAAATTATAGGGTATTTGAAGTGTAAATTGTAGTGATTTGATATACACTGTGAAAGGATTCAATCATCTGGTTAATTAACACCTCCGCCACCCTGTGGTATCAACTATTTAATGCCCTCAAGGTCTGTCATGTTGCAAATGGCGGGCTTCCCTTCTTTCTTGTAGCTGAATAATATTCCATTGCATATTTATGCCCCATCTTCTTTATCCATTCATCCATTGACGGACACTTAGGTTGTTTCCATATTTTGGTTATTGTGAGTAATGCTACAATGAGCATGGGAGTGCAGATATCTCTTCAAGATCCTGTTTTCATTTCCTTTGGATGTATACCTAGAAGTGAGATTGATGGATCTTATGGTAATTCTGTTTTTAATTTCTTAAGGGACCTCCATACTGTTTCCCATAGAGGCTGTACCAATTTACATTTCCATCAACAGTGCACAAGGGTTCCTTTTTATCCACATCCTCGCCACTTAGATCTCGTCTTTTTTATCATAGCCATTCTAACAGGTGTGAGGTGATATCTCATTGTGGTTTTGATTTGCATTTGCCTGATGATTAGTGATGTTGAATACCATTTTGTAGACCTGTTGGCCATTCGGATGTCTCCTTTAGAAAAATGTCTGTTCAGTTCCTCTGCCCAGTTTTTGATGAGATTGCTTGCTTTTTTGCTGTTGAGATGTATGTGTTCTTTATATATTTTGGATATTAATGCCTCATCAGATATGTGATTTGCAGATATTTTCTTTCATTGTGTATGTTACCTTTTCATTTTGTTGATTGGTTCCTTTACCATGCAGAAGCTTTTTACTTTGATGTAGTCCCACTTATTTATTTTTGCTTTTGTTACCTTTGCTTTTGGTGTCAAGTCCAAAAGTCATTGCCAAGACCAATGTCAAGGAGCTTACGCTCTATGTTTTCTTCTAGGAGTTTTATGGTTTCAGGTCTTAAATTTGTCTTTAATTCATTTTGAGTTGATTTTTGTGTATGGTGTAAGATAGGGGTCCAGTTTCATTCTTTTGCGTGTAACTATCCAGTTTTCCCAACATCATTTATTGAAGAGACTGTCCTTTCCCCACTGTATATTCCAGGCTCTTTTGTCGTAAATTAATTGACCATATATGCATGGGTTTATTTCTGGGCTCTCTATTCAGTTCCATTGATCTACATGTCTGTTTTTATGCCAATACGTTACTGTTTTGACTACTATAGCTTTGTAATATAGTTTGAGATCAGGAAGTGTGATGCCTCCGACCTTGTTCTTCTTTCCAAGATTGCTTTGGCTATTTGGGATCTTTTGTGGTTCCATACAAATTTTGGGATTGTTTTCTCTATTTCTGTGAAAAATGCCATTGGTATTTGGATAGGGATTGCATTGGATCTGTAGATCGTTTGGGTTATTATAGACATTTTAACAATATTAATTCTTCCAACCTATGAGCATGGAATATCTTTCCATTTATTTGAGTCTTCTTCAATTTCTTTCATCAACGTCTTGTAGTTTTCAGTGTACAAATGTTTCACCACCTGGGTTAAATTTACTCCTTGGTATTTTATTCTTTTTGATGCAATTGAAGTGGGATTATTTTCTTAATTTCTCTTTCTGATAGTTCATTATTACTGTATAAAAACAAAACTAATTTTAATCTATTGATTTTATATTCTGCAACTTTACTGAATTTGTTATTAGTTCTAACAGTTTTTTGGTGGAGTCTTTAGGGTTGTCTGTATATAATAACATGTCATCTTCAAACAGAGACAGTTTTACATTTTCCTTTCCAGTTTGATTGCTTTTTGGTTTTTTTCTCCCCTAATTGATCTAGCTAGGACTTTTAGTACTATATTAAACAAAAGTGGTGAGAGTGGGCATCTTGGTTTTATTCCAGATCTTAGAGGAAAAGCTTTCAGTTTTCCACTGTTGAGTATGATGTTAACTGTGGGCTTGCCATATATGGACTCTATTATGTTGAGGTATGTTCCCCCTGTACCCAGTTTGTTGAGAGCTTTTATCATGAATGGATGTTGAATTTTGTCAAATGCTTTGTCTGTATCTATTGAAAATCATATGATTTTTTATCCTTCATTTTGTTAATGTGGCATATCATATTGATTGATTTACAGATGTTGAACCATCTTTGCATCCCTGGAGTAAATCTCATTTAATCTTAGTGTATAGTCCTTTTAATGTATTGTCGAATTCTGTTTGCTGATATTTTGTGGAGGTTTTTTGCATCTTTGTTCATCAGGCATATTGGCCTGTAATTTTCTTTTGTTATAGTCTCCTTGTCTGGTTTTGGTATCTGGGTAATGCTGGCCTTGTAAAAAGAGTTGGGAGTATTCCCTCCTCTTCAGTTTTAGGAAGAGTTTGAGAAGGATTGGTATTAATTCTTCTTTAAATGGTAGAATTCACCAATGAAGCCATGTAGTCCTGGACTTTTCTTTGTTAAGAAGTTTTTTATTACTGATTCAATCTCCTTACTAGTATTTGGTCTGTCCAGACTTTCTATTTCTTCATCATTCAGTCTTGATGGGTTGTATGTGTCTGGGAATTTATCCATTTCTTCTCGGTTGTCCAATTTGTTGATGTATAATTATTCATAGTAGTCTCGTAAAATCCTTTTTATTTCTGTGATATCAATTGTAATGTCTCCTCTTTCATTTATAATTTTATTTATTTGAATCCTCTCTCTCCTTTTTGTGGTAAGTCTAGCTAAAGGTTTACCTATTTTGTTTATCTTTTCAAAATGCCAGCTCTTAGTTTCATTGATCCTTTCTGCTGTGTTTTTAGTCTCTATTTCATTTATATCCACTCTGATCTTTGTTATTTCCTTCCTTCTACTAACTTTGGGCTTTGTTTGTTTTTCTTTTCTAGTTCCTTGAGTTGTGAAGTTAGATTGTTTATTTAAGATCTTTATTATTCCTTAATGTAGGCACTTACTATTCTGAACATCCTTCATAGAATTGTTTTTGGTGCATCTCGTATGTTTTAGCATGTAATATTTCCATTTTCATTGGTCTCAAGTAACTTTTTAATTGTCTTTTATTTCTTCTTTGACCCATAACCCATGCTGATGTTCAGTAGCATGTTATTTAATCTCCACGTATTTAAGGATTTTCTAGGGTTTTTTTGTCATTGATTTCTACTTTCCTACCATTGCAGTCAGAAAAGATGCTGCTATAATTTGTCTTCTTAAATTTATTAAGACTTGTTTGTGACCTAACATATGATCAAAACTGGAGAATATTCCGTGTTCCCTGGAGAAGAATGTGTATTCTGCTGCTGTTGGATAGAATTTTCTGTAAATGCCTAAGTCCATCTGATCTAACATGTAGTTTAAGTCCAATGTTTCCTTAATTCATTGTCTGTCTGGATGATCTACCCATTGTTAAATGTAAGTCCCCTAAAATTATTGTATTGCTGTGTACTTCTCTCTTCAGTTCTGTTAATATTTGCTTTTTATGTTTAAAGCATAGGTGCTCCTATGTTGGGTGCATAAATATTTACAAAAGTTATATCCTCTTGTTGGATTGACTCCTTTATCATTATGTAATGACCTTCTTTGCCTCTTTTTACAGTCTTTGTCTCAAAGTCTATTTTGTCTTGTTGCCAGCACAGTGGCGCAGCAGTTAAGTTTGCACATTCCACTTCGGTGGCCCAGGGTTTGCTGGTTCGGATCCCGGGTGCAGACATGGCACTGCTTGGCAAGCCATGCTGTGGCAGGCATTGCATGTATAAATTAGAGAAAGATGGGCATGGATGTTAGCTCAGGGCCAGTCTTGCTCAGCAAAAAGTGGAGGATTGGTGCCAGATGTTAGCTCACAGCTAATCTTCCTCAGAAAAAAATAAAAATAAAAAATAAAGTCTATTTTGTCTGATATAAGTATAGCTAGCCCTGCTTGTTTGGTTTTCGTTTGCGTGGAACATCTCTTTCCATCCCTTTGTTTTCAGTCTGTGTATACCCTTAAAAGTGAAGTGAGTCTCTTGTAGGCAGCTTATAGTTGGGTCCTATTTTTTTATCCACATAGCTACTTTATGTCTTTTAATTAGAGAATTTAGTCCACTTACAGTTAAAGTAATTATTGATAGGTACGGACTCACTATTGCCATTTTGTTCATTCTTTTGTAATTCCTTTGTTCCTTTCTTCTCTTGCCCTCCTCCTTTGTGAGTTGATGATTTTCTGTAGTGGTACACTTAGATTCCTTTTTCTCTATCTTTTGTGTAACTGCTATAGGTTTTTGCTTTGTGGCTACATAAGGCTTACATAAAACATCTTATATTTGTAACAGTATATTTTTAAGTGATAACCACTTAACTTCAGATACATTCTAAAGTGCCACATTTTTACTCGCCACCCCCCACCTTTTTTATTTTTGATGTTACAGTATCATCTTTTTATCTTGTAAATCCTTTAACAAATTATTATAGTCATAGTTATTTTTAATACTTTTGTCTTTTATCCCTCATACTAGGTTTAAAAGTGACTAACTACCACCATTACAACATTAGATTATTCTGAAGTTAATGATATATTTACCTTTAACAGTGAGATTTATACTTTCATACATTTGCCCTTAATAATTAGCGCTCTTTTATTTCGACTTAAAGAAATCCCTTTAACATTTCTTGTAAAGCTGGTCTAATGGTGATGTACTCCTTTGTCTTTTGCGTGTCTGGAAAACTCTTAATCTCTCCTTTATTTCTGAAGGACAACTTTGCCAGGTAGAGTATGCTTGATTACAATTTTTTTCCTTCAGCACTCTGAATATATCTTGCCATTCCCTCTGGCTTGCAAAGTTTCTGCTGAAAATTCTGATGATAGTCTTATAGGGATTCCCTTGTACATAACAGGTAGGTATTCTTCTCTTGTTGCTTTCAAGATTCTTTCCTTGTCTTTAACTTTTAATAATTTAATTATAATGTGTCTTGGTGTGGGTCTTTTTGAATTTTTCTGTTTTTGGAACTCTCTGGTCTTCCTGGATCTTGATGTCTGTTTCCTTCCCCAGGTTAGGGAAGTTTTCAGCCACTATTTCTTCAAATAGGTTTTCTGCCTCTTTCTCTCTCTCTTCTCCTTCTGGAACTCCTATAATGTGAATATTGGTCCACTTGATGTTTTCACATAAGTCCCTTAAGTTATCTTCCTTCTTTTTTCTTTTCTTAACTCCTCTTATTGGATGAATTCCACTGCCCTGCCTTCAAGTTTTTTGATCCTTTCTTCAGCTTCATCCAGTCTTGTGTTGAACCCCTCTGTTGAATTTCTCACTTTATGTATTGTATTCTTCAGCTCTATGTTATATTTTTGGTACTTTCTTGTATTTTCTATCTGTTTATTGAAATTCTCTCTTTGTTCATGCATTGTTTTCCTGACCTCAGTAAGCATATTTCTGACCATTATTTCGTACTCTGTATCAGGCAAATCACTTATCTTCATTTCATTAATTTCTGTTTCTGGAATTTTATCTTGTCTTTTGTTTGAAACATATTCCTCTATTTCTTCATTTTCCTTGACTCTCTGTACTGGTTTCTGTGCATTAGATAAAACAGCCACTTTTCTCAGTCTTGACAGAATGGTCTCGTGTAAGAGATTAACATTATCATTCAGCCTGACCTGAGCTCTTGGTTGTCTCTCAAACCTTTGTGATTGTCCAAGCCACCTTCTTTATTCTTTGTGGCTCCCAGAAATTGAGGGTGTGCCAAGAGCCATTTCAATGTGGTATTTTCTTGTTCTCCTGGTATGAAGGAGCCACTCAGCTAGTTTCTGGGTTTTTTAAAGAGGAAATTACTTGGTTTTAGTGTCTCCAGGGGAGGAAGTGAGTTCAGGAGCCTCCTATGTTGCCATCTTAGAGTGGAATTCTAATAAAACTTTCTTTTTTTTTTTTTAAAGATTTTATTTTCCCTTTTTCTCCAAAAGCCCCTCGGTACATAGTTGTGTATTTTTAGTTGTGGCTCCTTCTACTTGTGGCATGTGGGATGCTGCCTCAGCATGGCTT
The DNA here is from genome assembly GCF_041296265.1 of Equus caballus. Taxonomy (NCBI): domain Eukaryota; kingdom Metazoa; phylum Chordata; class Mammalia; order Perissodactyla; family Equidae; genus Equus; species Equus caballus. Next base: position 54,726,801 of record NC_091703.1, on the reverse strand, counting down.
GATGAGTGGTGCCGTGTCTGCACCCAGGATTTGAACTGGTGAAACCCTGGGCTGCCGAAGCAGAGCACACCAACTTAACCACTTGGCCACAGGGCTAGCCCCCCAATAAAGCTTTCTTAGAGAAAAGAAAGAAAACTGAACTTTCAGGCAGACAATTACAAAACAAATTTTAACTGTTTTAGAGTACCAGATGGCTTATTTTTCATTTCCCAATTATATTAATTTAAAAAATTTTAAAGGATAAGATCAATATATATATTTTTAAGTACAATACTTAGATTTTATTCAATTATATTTCTTCAGAGACCACCAAGAGGTCTCCTCAATTCCAACATATTCTTACTACTTTCCATTACTGGGTCAACTAAAAAATCTTGTTTATTTCTCTTTTTTTTCTCCATATAACACAAGGGAGAAATGTTTTCTAAGAGCATCAATTTGTAAAAATTTTAGTTTCTTAATATGTGAGTAACTTGTAAACAAATACATTTCTTTTTATTAATTCGACTAACACCTTGAAAGAGGCAAACATTAAAGTGTTTGGGTAGAAATATCAGTATCTGATATTATCATAAGTCTATCATTAGGATAAGTTGAGTCAATTTATGGGAGAACAAGACCACAGATTGTCCTGTTTTAAGAAAATCAAGCATGAGGATACCTAGTCTTATAGCAAATTTCAATGGGGAGATGATCCCTGCTGCCTCAGGATTTGTTACTTTGCCAAAAGGGTTTACTGCAGGGTCAAAATAGATCATTATTTTAATTCATTGAAATTGAATTTTATTTACTAAATATTAAGTTGCATACAATTTTGTAGGTACAAATCTAATGCACAAAGCTAAGTGTAACTGTGTTAGTCTTGAATATGACGTTATGTTTTTTGAGAACAGTTGACAAACAGCTGTGAAGTCACAATCTTTGAAAGTCCTAAATCAATCAGAACATGAACTCTCACCAGATAGTTTTAATCTCTCTTAGACATGCTGTGTAACAAGAATTGGGGAAAATTCACATTAAAAGCACAACTTGCTAAAATCCATGTACACATAGAATATAAGGAAATTTCACTTAACAGATTTATTTCAGTTTCTAAATGTCTTAAGTGATATAGAAAATAGGAAACTTCATGTTTATAAGTAAAAACCTAAACCAATTCTCTTCTAGACCATAAAGTCCAATTATGAACAAAAGTCACCGAGTTAGGAATTAAGTCAGTCTCAACACTTGAGACTCTTGGTCCTGGCTCTTCAACAAAATAACATCGGATATCAGAAGAGTCACCTCCTCTGTGCCTCGGTTTCTCATCTCTAACCAGAGCAGATGGGATGACAGTATATGAGGTCTCTGACAACTCTAAAATGTCTATGATTCTTCTTCCTAAAAATGTTCTCTTACTATACCTGTTAGCAAAAGTAAATGACGGAAATCCGTCACAATAAATGATCCTATCAGTTCTCATTTCTGTAATAAACGTTTTCTCTCCTTCATGATTCACAGCCAGTGCGCCTCAGTTCTTCCATTATCACTTTTTCTCTCCTCCTTCCCCGTGTGACTGTCATCATCAAATCTGTTTGCTTTAGAATATTCACTTGACCAGAGTCTCTTATATTCCTTTCTTGATCTATTCATCTTGCTTCTCCTTTCTCTCCACTTTAATGAGAAAGAATACTTCAAAAGCAGAAATTGTTATGTTTAGTAGAGTGATTGGCAGTCATAGATAACCCAGTAATTAAATACTGTCTCCAATAAAATAGACTCAATAATTCATAGAAATGAAAAAACACAAAATGTCGAACCTCCATTGTTGGATCTACCTTTTTAATCTCAAAGCAGGTAATATTTATATAAAATAAGTGTTTTAATATTTAGACAATGAAATTTTAATATTTATGACGTTTTACTAGTTAAAGCATACATATTTTAGTATTTATATCATCTTTCTTTTAAACCTGAAAGGATACCAATATCACATTTGACCTATGTCATCACTCTTGGGAGGCGAATGCAAGTAGGCAGAGCCATGACTAAGGGCGGCAGGAGGAGAAAGGGGAAAGAGGAGCAAGGTCATCTAGAGGCAGGACGCTCCACCTGGGGGAGTTGCTGGAGCACACTGTGACTGAGCTGGGGCTAATAAACAAGTCGCCCTCTAAATGTAGCTGGGAGTGGTATTTCTGTTTCCCCATGACTGCCTACCTGATCTTGGCACTCCCTGAGGAAGGAAGCTGGAGTGTGTGTGCATGCTTGCATGTGTCTGTATGTGTGTGTGTGTATAGATCAAAGAGGAGGAAGTGGAAAATATAACAAGGATACAGCCAAAGGGGAAATGATTCTTAAGAAACAAACCGACTCAGAGGAAAGTGTAATTATGCGTAGAGTGGGAATTGAAAGTTACAGATGATGTGATAACTTGTAAGACTAGGAAAAAGAAGTCATATTATTATTATTATTATTTTGTGGAGTATGTTGAAGCTCTCCTGGTACAGCCAGTTACCCTGCTTAGCAATGCTTTTGTTCCCAAAGTGTATAAGTCCCTTAAATAAAGACAAGACTAACTTCTTTATAAAAGTAGTGAAATATGATTAGACATATCATAATCCCCAGGCTAGCTCTGTAAGACCATTTAAACCATGTGGTAGGCAGACTCATATGGCCCCAGTGATCTCCACGTCTTGGTATTCATGCTCTTGTATCATTCCCTCCTTTCCAGTGTTGGCTGGATTTATTGACTTGCTTCTAATGAGTAAAAATACAGCAAAAATCATGGGATGTCACCTCCGAGACTCGATTATAAAAAGACTATGGCTTCCATCTTGGGTGCTGTCCCTCACTCTCTCCTGGATTGCTTGTTCTAGGGAAGGCCAGCTGCCATGGCCTGAGACAGCCCTGTAGAGAGGCCCCATGCGTGAGCTTAGACGCAGATCTCCTGAAGCATGTCAGCAGCCACATGAGTGAACTTGGAGGCACATTCTCCCCCAGTTGAGCCTTGACATGACTGCAGGTCCAGCTGACATCTTGACTGCAGCCTCATAAGAGATTGAACCAGAGCCACCCAGCTAAGCTGATCCCAGATCCCTGACCAACAGAAACTTTGAGATAATAAATATTTATTGTTTTAAACTCCTACATGTGGGTAATTTGTTGCACAGTAATAGATAACTAATGCAAGCCAAAGCAGTTAATACATAACATGGCTGAAATGCTATATAAGATGCAGCGGAAGAGTCAGAATCAAGGTAGGCAGGGGAGTGAACAGGAAAAAGAGAAAGAGAAGAGAGCTTGCTACTGTGCAAGACGCTATGCCACATACCTCACAGGTCTATGTTAGGTTGTTCTCGTTACACTGTAACACTGACATCATCATCCCCACGTTCTACCTAAGGTTCAGAAGGATTAAATAATTTGCTCGACTTTATACTGCTAGTAAGTACCAGACACCAGAACTCTAGTATGTATATATATATATATACACTAGATATATATATCTAGTGTATATATATATATATGTATATACACACCATATACATATGTGTGTATATATATGTATATATATGAAGCTCCTGCTTCTATTACAACTCTAACTGCAATGAACAAGGAGAGCACATACTTCGTAACACTGGTAATGAGTGATAACATACCAGCTGAACCTTTCGGACACATACCTAACATTTTATGTGATAAGAGCTGAGGGAAGGAATGAGCAGAGCACTGTGGGAACATGAAGAGACCCACCTGTAGTGTGGGAATGGGATGGAGGGCAAACCCCACAGAAGGGTTCCATCAGAAATGAACAGCACAGCCTCTCTGATTCCCCTGGAAGGGCTCGGGCTCTGGAATCAGACTGACTTGGGTTCAGACCAGTTATTGACTCTGGGACCTGACAAGTTGCTTCTTGCTGCCGTCACTGTTTCCTTATCTGCTCTGACTCGATGAGGCTATGCACATCAATTGCTTGGCAGAGAGTCAGGTCTAGAGCAAACACTTCATAGCTGTTCACAATTAATACCATGTCACTGTTTTCTCTTCAAATTTGACGTTCTCTTAATAAATGTGTAATTACTGATACTACATTTTATGCTCATTGGTCAGAATATTTTTTTAAGGGACGAAAAAATATTTCCCTGCAGTAATTGGGCAAGAGTTGAAGGCAGGAAAAAAAAAAGAAACAGAATATGAGAAAAGGAAAAGGGGGATAAAAACAAAAGGTATGTGTTTGTGAGATAGTGATTTTGTGAGACAAATGAACACTGCTGGGAGCAGAGGCGGGGAGGAAGGCTGGCATGTGGACTCTCCGTAGGAAGTAAAGACTGGGCATTTTATTCCTCTTCATGTTGTCCTAACAGCATCAGGTCCACAGTCATTCAGTGAAGGTACAGTGAACTCATTAACTCTTGCGTTCAGCAAATCCTAGGGAAAGCTATTGTGCACCATCACGCTTCCATGAGGGTAGCATTGCTGAGTTATTTTCTAGTAAGGCAAGACAGGCAATCAACTCATACAAAATAAAACCACATACATAAAGTCTGAATACCTTCAGAATGTGATAACTGCTACGGAGACATTCAAGCAGGAAAATGGGCTGGAAAGACAAAGGAAGGTATTGTGCTGTTTCAGCTGGGTTGATCAGGAAACGAAGATGTGGGTACAGACAGCAGCATGCCCCTCTGTGCCCTTCCATGGCCAGAGCCTGCGACACACTCACTCCTGATGAATTGAGGAAGAGGAAAGAAATGGGAAGACTAGGTGTTGGTTAGTTTCAGAGTGTCTGATCAATTAACTTTTGAAGTGTAAAGCCTATGATTTCTTTTGCAGACTGTTAAAAAATACTAAAAGGTCATTTATAAGAAAGGGAGAGTATGCTTTACTCATCTACCCAGAATTCCAAACACACTATTCTTCACCTACGTTGACCTGCTGGTGCTCCTGATGTTTGGCTATGCAGGCCTGTGGTGAGGCAAGTGAGGAGCCAAGGCTGTGCTTATATGACCCTGCGAGGGAGGACCTGCCACAATTTTGCACCCAAGGCTCCTCACTTGCTTCACCTCAGGCCCAGCCCTGATTCTTTGGCAATTGGCTCTGTTAGTGGGTTAAGTTTTGCTTTTCCATTGTATTGACTTTTTTTTTTTTTAAATCTTGGTAGAGGATGCCTTGATTAGATTCACCATTCTTGTATTCATTTTGTGTGTGTGTGAGGAAAATTGGCCCTGAGCTAACATCCATTGCCAATCCTCCTCCATTTTTTGTATGTGGGATACCACCCTAGCATGGCCCAATGAGCGGTGTGCTGGTCCACACCTAGGATCCGAACCCATGAACCCCAGGCGACCAAAGCGGAGAATGAGAACCTAACCACTAGACCACCAGGCTGGCCCCTGTATTGGCTTTTTTTAATGATGCATACTTATTATTTGAAATGTCAATCAATACAAAAAATAAAAAAGAGGAAAGTAATAAAGCACCTCAGTTCCTACCACTGAGAAATAACCAGCGTTAGTAATTGGTAAACATTATTACAGACTTCTTTCTATCCATATATAGAGACAGAAGGTTGATAGATATATTAGCAATATAGATAGTCAGATAGATAAACATATCTGGATGGAAAATATTTTGTAAAGGTAGGATAATACTACCCATAATATTTTTTAAGAAAAAAGTTTAATGTAATTTTGTTTTAACTTAACCAGAGGGAAATTAAAGGAATTACTGAAACTCAGGTAAATGTTTCTTTACTCATAAGATATTGATTCCTGAAAGACCCTTCTAAAATTTAAGAAAAAATGGTTATTGAAATGATTCAGGTTTGGAGAGTGTCAGGGAGAATACTATGGGTGGGAGACGGCTATATTTTTCCAAGTTGCACAGTATTGATTTGTTCCAACTAGGAAAGATGAAGTGATTATCACACTTACCCTTCCTCCAGACTTCTGGCTTTTGGCTTTGTTTTATATTCTATCCTGAATGCATAAAGTCTGCAGTAACTTAGAGGCAAATTCTGTAAGTGACTCACATTCGTCTCCCCAGTTCTGCACTTGCCCTTCTGTAAAGTGATCAGCTTTTCAGTGCCTCAATTTTAAACACGAATGGATAATCAAAGATCACAAGACATTTCAGGAAGTCCTCCAATTTTAAGTAGAGAAACCAAGATAATAACCAAAAAAAAAAAAAAAAAAGAGCCTTAATGGCAATAAGAAAAGACGATAATTGGAGTTCCACTTCTGGCTTCTGACATGACAGTGTAAAGGGCTCCACAGACATGCTGCTCAGCAAAACTTGTGAAAATTATTTTCAAAAGACAACCATTGAAGAGACTGGCCCCATGGCCTAGTGGTTAAGTTCGCACGTTCCACTGCAGGTGGCCCAGTGTTTCATTGGTTCGAATCCTGGGTGCGGACATGGCACTGCTCATCAGACCATGCTGAGGCAGCGTCCCACATGCCACAACTAGAAGGACCCACAATGAAGAATATACAACTATGTACCAGGGGGCTTTGGGGAGAAAAAGGAAAAAGATAAAATATTAGAAAAAAAAAAAAAAACCATTGACACTCTCTGGAGACTGTCTTAAGGGCATAGAGCAAATGAATACACATTTATTCAAGAAAACCCACTAAAAGTTGATGAGAACAAAAAGAGTCTGTGGTATTTGAACTACGACCCACTCCTTCTCCCTGTCCACCTCAGAGAGACAGAAACTACATTTCAGAGGAGACAAAGGAATACGTTCTAAGTAAGGGAACAGGACAAAACCTCAGAAACAAAACTGAGATGAACAATCTACCTGACAAAGTATACACACTAATAGTCATAAGGATGGTCACTGATCTTGGGAGAAGAATGGATGAACTCAGTGAGAACTTCAACAAAGAATTGGAAAATATAAAAAAGAACCAGTCAAAAATGAAGAATACAATACTGGAAATGAAAAATTCACTAGAGGGACTCAATAGCAGAGTGGATGATACAGAAGGACAGATCAGCGAGCTGGATGAAAGACTAGAGGAAATCACCCAAGCTGAACAGATAAAAGAGAAAAGAAGAAGAATGAGAACAGTCTAAGGGACCTCTTGGACAACATCAAGTGCACTAACATCTGTGTTACAGGTATCCAAGAAGGAGAAGAGTGAGACAAAGGGGCAGAGAATCTATTTGAAGAAATAATAGTTGAAAACTTTCCTAACCAAAGGAAGAAAACAGACATCCAGGTATGGGAAGCACAGACAGCACCAAAAAAGATAAACCCAAAGAGGCCCACACCAAGACACATTATAATTAAAATGTCAAGAACTAAAGAGAGAGTCCTAAAAGCTCAAGAGAAAGGCAAGAAGTGACATACAAAGAAAACCCCATGAGGCTATCAGCTGACTTCTCAGCAGAAACCTTATAGGATAGAAGGGAGTGGCATGATATATTTAAAGTGCTGGAAGGAAAAAACCTACAGCCAAGAATACTCTACCTGGCAAAGTTGTCATTCAGAATGGAAAGAGAGATAAAGAGTTTCCCAGACAAGCAAAACTTAAGGAGTTTATCACTAACAAACCAGCATTACAAGAAATGCTAAAGGGACTCATTTAAGTGGAAAGGGGAAGACCACAAATAGGAATAAGGAAATTATCAAAATATATATATATATATATATATATATATAATCACTGGTAAAAGCAAATATACAGTAAAGGTAGCAGATCAACCACCTGTGAAGCTAATATGCTAATATGCTAATAAAAATGCTAAAATTATCTGTTTCCATGATAAGAGGGTAATGGAAACACATGCACAAAAAAAAGTTAGATATGATATCAAAAACATAAAATGTGGGAGGGGAGTAAAAGAGTAGAGCTTTTAGCAAGCAAACTACAGAGACTGTCAATTTAATATAGATTGCTATATACGTAGGTTATTATATATGAACCCTTAAGTTTATTATATATGAACTCATGGTAATGACAAACCTGCAACCTGTAATAAATACACAAAAAGTAAGAGAAAAGAACCCAAACATAATACTCAAGAAAGCCATCAAATCACAAGGGAAGAGAGCAAGAGAAGACGAAAGGAACAGAGAAGAACTACTAAAACACCCAGAAAAATGTAACAAAATGGCAATAAGTAAATTCTTATCAGTAGCTACTTTAAATGTCAGTGCACTAAATGCTTCAATCAAAAGGCATAGGGTGGTTGATTGGATAAAAAAATAAGACCCATATATATGCTGCATACAAGAGACACACTTCAGATCTAAAGACACTCACAGACTGAAAGTGAAGGCATGGAAAAAGATGTTCCATGCAAATGACAATGAGAATAAAGTTGGGATAGCAATATTCATCTCAGACAAAATAGACTTCAAAATAAAAACTATAGCAACAGGCAAAGAAAGGCACTACATAATGATAAAGGGAACAATCCAACAAGAGGTTATAACACTTGTAAATATCTAGTACCCAACATAGGAGCACCTACATATATAAAGCATTATTAACAGACATAAAAGGAGAAATATACAACAACACAATAATACGAGGGCACTTTAACACTCCACTTACACCAATGGATAGATCATCCAAACAAAAGATCAATAAGAAAACAGCGGCCTTAAATGACACTTTAGACCAGGTGGACTTGGAAGATATATACAGAACTCTCTATCCAAAAACCATGGAATTCACATTCTTTTCAAATGCTAATGAACATTCTCCAGGATTGATCACATATTAGGCCAAAAACAAGCCTCAGTAAATTTAAGAAGATTGAAATAATACCAAGCATCTTTTCTGACTACACTGGTATGAAAGTAGATACCAACTACAGGAAGAAAGTCAGAAAAACCACAGATAGGTGGAGATTAAACAAAATGCTACTGAACAATGATCGGGCCAATGAAGAAATCACAAAATATCTGGAGACAAATGAAAGTGAAAATATGACATGCCAAAATGTATGGGAGACAGCAAAAGCAGTTCTAAGAGGGAAGTTTATAGCAGTACAGGCCTACCTCAACAAATAACAAAAATCTCAAATGAATAATCTAACAGTGCACCTAAAGGAACTAGAAAAAGAAGCGCAAACAAAGCCCAAAATCAGTAGAAGGAAGGAAATAAAAATCACAGAAGAAATAATTGAAATAGAAACTTAAAAAAAAACAATAGAAATGGGGCCAACCCAGTGACATAGTAGTTCGGTTCATGTGCTCTGCTACAGTGGCCCAGGGTTCACAGTTTCGGATCCCAAGCACAGACCTCGCACCACTCGTTAAGCCACACTGTGGCTGCATCTCACATAACGTAGGGAAGACTGGCATGGCTGTTAGCTCAGGGCCAATCTTCCTCACACACACCAAAAAAAAAAAGGGAAAAAATCAGTGAAACTAAGTGGTGGTTCTTTGAAAAGATAAACAAAATTAACAAGCTTTTAGTTAGACTTACCAAGAAAAAAAACAGAGAAGGCTCAAATAAATAAAATCAGAAATGAGAGGAGAGAAATTATAGTGGACACCTCAGACATACAAAAGATTAGAAGAGAATACTATGAAAGCCTATATGCCAACAAATTGGATAACCTAGAAGAAATCATAAATTCTTAGAATCATACAACCTTCCAAAACTGAATCAAGAAGAAATAGACAATCTGAATAGACCAATCATCGGTAAGGAGATCAACAGTAATCAAAAACTTCCCAAAAAATAAAAGCCCAGGACCAGATGGCTTCCCTGGTGAATTCAACCAAACATTCACAGAAGACTTAATACCTATCCTTCTCAAACTCTTCCAAAAAACTGAAGAGGCGGGGAAGCTTCCTAACTCATTCCTAACCAACATTACCCTGATACCAAAACCAGACAAGGACAACACAAAAAGAGAAAATTACAGGCCAATATCACTGATGAACATCAATGCAAAATTCCTCAACAAAGTACTAGCAAATCAAATACAATACATTAAAAACACCATACACCATGATAAAGTGGGCTTTATTCCAAGGATGCAGGGATGGTTCAACATCCGCAAATCAATGTGATATACTGCATTAACAAAATGAAACATAAAAATCACGTGATCATCTCAATAGATGCTGAGAAAGCATTTGACAAGATACAGCATGCATTATAATAAAAACTCTGAATAAAATGGACATAGAAGGAAAGTACCTCAACATAATAAATATGACAAACCCATAGCTAATTTCATTCTCAACAGAGAAAAATTGAAAGCTATCCATATAAGAACAGGAACCAGACAAGGAGGCCCACTTTCACAAAACACTCTTATTTAACATAGTATTGGAAGTCCTAGCCAGAGAATCAGGCAAGAAAAAAGAAGTAAAAGGGATCTGAATTGGAAAGGAAGAAGTGAAACTGTCACTATTTGCAGATGACATGATTTTATATATAGAAAACCTTAAAGACTCCACGAAAAAACTTAGAAATCATATGAATACAGTAAAGTTGCAGGATACAAAATCAACATACAAAAATCAGTTGTGTTTCTATACACTAACAACGAAGTAGAAGAAAGAGAAATTAAGACTACAATCACATTTACAATTGCAACAAAAAGCATAAAATACCTAGTAATAAACTTAACCAAAGAGCTGAAAGATGTGTACACTGAAAACTATAAAATATTGTCTAAAGAAATAGAAGGCACAAAGAAACAGAAAGATATTCTGTGCTCTTGGATTGGAAGAATTAACCTAGTTAAAATGTCCCTACTTCCTAAAGCAAACTGCAGATTCAATGTAATCCCTATCAAAGTTCCAACAATATTTTTCACAGAAATAGAACAAAGAATCATAAAATTTGTATGGAACAACAAAGGACCCTGAATAACCAAAGGATTCCTGAGAAAAAAGAACAAAGCTGGAAGTATCACACTCCCTGATTTCAAAATATGCTACAAAGCTATAGTAATCAAAACAGCATGGTACTGGCACAAAAACAGATACCCAGATCTATGGAACAGAATCGAGAGCCCAGATATAAACCCACACATCTACGGACAGCTAATTTTTGACAAGAGAGCCAAGAACATACAATGGAGAAAGGAAAGTCTCTTCAGTATAAATGGTGTTGGGAAAACTGGACAGCCATGTGCAAAAGAATGAAAGTAGACCATTATCTTACTCCATACATAAAAATTAACTTAAAATGGATTAAAGACTTGAATGTGAGACCTGAAATCATGAAACTTTGAGAAGAAAACATAGGCAGTACACTCTTCGACATCAGCACAACACAGAGAGCTCTGTGAGGGTCACTGAAAAAAATAATGGCACCAGATAAATATGGTGGTGCTTTTGAAAAACAACAAGAAACAAACAAAGCAACAAAAAGGGAGGATTATTATAAGGAAAATATTGCAAAAACTATGGATGCTTAGAAAGATAAGGAGAAACCAAAAGGCATTCAAAAAGAAGTGTAATCATAGGATACTACTTGGTTCTGCAATGACCCTTTCATGCAATTATTTTTATTAACTAAAAATGATGATACAACTATATTGGAGGATAGAGAGACAAGATGGGAGTGTAAGAGAACTGAATCTTCGTTTCTCATAACAGAAGGTCTCAAATCGAGAAACTGTACTGAGATCACATTATTTAGAGATATGACAATACTTACTTAAAAAAGCCAAAAGAGTTAAATTTGGCTCTTTCTGGGAGATGGGTAGTGATGTGTACAAGCAATGGCTGTCTTTCACTGTAAGCTTTTATATTTTTTGATATATATTTTTAACAAAGTAAATGTATTTTGAACTTTCATGAATGTAGAGGAAAGAAAAAATAATCTGAAAAATGATGATCAAATATTTCAAGATGTATAGCATTTTGGCCAGGAGACTTTTCAAGATAGGTGCTGCCATTCACCCGTCACAACTGCAGAAACATATTAACAGTATGTTCTTTAATTTGGGCCAACAAAGTGATTAAGTTGTTATTATCGTTACTTTTGGCAACAACTTTGTCAGAGACTGGAGCTACATTCTGGATCTGACTCCTCTTAATGATATTTGTTTCTTTATCTCTTGTATTTCCTATGAAAAGGAGAGTAGGTATAAAGGCTAGACTAGACTCAGGTTAGACATTTTTGGTAAGGGTACTTCCTAGGTGATGCTGTGTACTTCATTTTGCAACACTTCAGGAGATTAGTGATGCTGAATGTGGTTACTTGGTTAAGGTGGTGACCACCAGATTCCTCCTTTATAAAGATGTGTTTGGAAAAAACCCAAATACCCATCTTTCACTCCTTAAGTACATTACAGCCTGTAAATGCCGTCTCTGGTCCTCTCTGTCCCCATTCTTTGAAGAGTGGCCCACTTTCTCTGTCTTGATAATGCAACAAGTTGCTCTGAAATGGACTGGCAGCTTGAGGTGGGAGCAGAAGTCCAGGAGAGGGAATGCAGGGGAGACGCAACAGAATGGCATGAACCCAAAGCAAATTGTCCAAATGAGCAGCACATGGAACATGTGGAATGGAGAGAAAAGCGTAAAAATCATAACCACATCTGGTGTCTCTAGAAATGGGGAGAAACAGAGGAAATAACACATTTAGCTCTCTTCAAGGCAGAAAGATTGATCTTCACCATTTGGTGGTGGTGTGAAGGAGCTGCTTTTGGAAGACTTGAACTCTTTTCTAGTTTTTGTACCATGCCTTTTATTTCTTCTGCTTTGACCAATAAATTCAATACTCAGAGAAATGCTTGGTCTTTTGCACCTTCTCCAGGCACAAAATAATAGATAGACTAAATTGATGCTTTCAAAAGTGTGCATGAAAGACAATAATTTGGAATGTGAGGGGAAAAATCTACAATTACCTTTCTAATTTTTATTTCACTGTTTTAGATTTATTTTTTTGTGTGTATGCTTTAGAAATAACATTAGTTCAGTGGTATATGATTACCGTGTATAAAGAAGTAAAAATATATTGAGTTAAATGTAAAAAAGATGTTTGTTTCTTTAAAAAAATAATAATTTGTAGGGTAAACTAAAGCACTGCAGAAATTTTGTTCTCACTAACCCTTTATCTAGTAGTTTTCGCGTTCATTGATGATCCTTGCCTCCATCAGTTATTTCAATGGGAGCTGAAAAAATATTCTTTTCCTAGTTCTGTCCTTCCTTCTAAATTGTTTAGTTGGCTGTGTTCTATAAAGAAAGAGCTCTCTCTCATGAACTAGAAATGAACTAGGACCACTGGTTTTAAAATTTCTGCTTTTGATGAACATTGGTACCTTCACCAGAGCTCCTTCTTTATGATTTTGAAGATCATTCTTTGCACAGCTCTGGGGTGGGCCCTTGACATGGTGGTTACTGTAGATGTATAACTGTTATGACAATTTTCTGGAAGACAGCAGAAAAGCGTCTTGAGGAAGGGGCCTCTTCTCTAATTTAGACACAGTTGCATTTGGGCTATGGCTGGGACATATGTACCCCCACTCCTGGCCTCTCACCAGGGAACCTGGGAAGTCAGCATCTGGAAACCATTCCAGGGTCTGGTCTGTTCCCCACGTGTGTGCCTCCCCCCAAAAACTCTGTACCACCAGCCACATTTCCTCCATTCTTAGCTTCTTACCTCCCATCCTTTTTCATCTCCTGGAAGAGCATTGAGGCAACGCTAAGTAATTTGATGCATTTTCCGGTGTGGAGGAAGAAAGGGAAGGTACCTGTCATTCACTGACCCAATGGTCCCTAATGTTAGATATGCTCACCACATTTCATGATCTTACCTCTTCTGTCCTATGCAAGAATAAACAGTATCCACCATTAATTTCTGTATCTCCTTATATTTCTAACAGGCCGTAATTCTACAAAGCTGTACATTTTGCAATGTATTTATAAACAACCGACAGAAACTGCAAGACATCTTACTCAAAAACATTTGCACACCGAGTCACGAATTCTTAGGGAAAACAGTCTACATCCAGTGGAGCAAAGTGTCCTCTTCTGGGCTCATTAAACATCCGCAGGGTCACCCTGTTCCTGGCTCACCTAGAGCAACTGTCTGCTTCAGAGCTGTCACATCCTCCTCTCCTTTGTGCTCTGTGTTAGAGCAATTCACAGGGTGATGGAAATTTTTCAGCTCTTTCTCTCCCCATCTTGCCCAGGGAACCTGTTGGCAATTACAGCCTTGACTTGACAAGGTCCTTTTGACACAGCCTGCTGATGGCAGTTGCCTCCAGGAGGGTTCAGCTGTTTTAGGAACAGGGTGACAGTTATCTGCTTTGATTTTCGCTGGCTACCACTTTTGTTGTTAAAACTTTTCCAGGACTGTGGGGGGTGATTATTTCTTCTTGTACCATCATGACAATTTTCTTTTCTCACCATGGGTGCCCTTGTATATAATTAAGCTCTGTGCTCCAAAATAAAGTCAGAAGTGGTGATTACATTACCATCAGCTGAATGCCATCAACTCTATCCCTATGAAATTTAGAGAGGCTCCATGTGGTGACTTTTATTTTTATTTGGTTTTAACAAGAACTCAGTCCATACACCCATGACGCACTTCAGTTTAGAAACTAGAAGGCAGGTTTGAACCACCCTGTCTGGATCTCAAAATCAGGGTTCTTCCACCTTGGCGCTGTGAACATTTTGTATCAGATAACTCTGTTGTGGGGCGTCCCTGCCTCTGCCCGCTATATGCCAATAGCACCCCTGTCCCAAGCCATGACAACCAAAGATGTCTCCAGACGTTACCAGATGTCCCCTGGGGTAGGGGGTGAGGGGCAAAATTTTCTCCAGTTGAGAATCACTGCTGTAAATGATAACGTACCGATATGGATTGTGTTCAGCTTGGTAGCTACATTCCATTGTTTCATTCTGTCCTTTAAAAGCCTCCCCAAATCTCTGCCTTGCCTGAATGTATAATAGAAATAAAGTTCTTAATCTTACTTATTTTTCTAAAGAGTTATCCAAAGAGATTCCTAAGGAGTTTAACCAATTAAAGGGAAAATGGAGAGGAGAATGCTTTTATTCTGTATAATAGACTACACAATGCCAATTAATTCACAGCAGGTAACTTTAAAAATACTAGAAGCAAACTGATAAAAAATAAGAAGTTGTGCCATTATGCCACATTATTCACCTGTTGATTTGCTTTTAAGAGTAAGATATTTTGGAAACCTATATTTAATAGCAAGTCAACTACCATTAAGACTGCTTTATTTCAAAAGTTCCCTCTACGATGATTACTCCGGGGCTTAAGATCCTTATACACTGATAGAGGTTGATGGGATCTTCCAGACAACCTCAACACAACTCCTCACTTACAGCTGGGGACACTGAAACCCCTTGTGGCAAAACAATTTGACTGACGACAGACAGTGGCAGTATCAGGCAGGGTCTTCATCTAACATGCTAGCTGCTTCAGAAATCGAGGGAACAGCAACAAAGACCTAAGCCTTTGGCAGAGAGGTGGGGTTCCTGCCAAGAGGGATAATGAAAGGAGAAGGAAATGCCACAGAGCCTGTCTTCATCATTTTGCAATTTCACTCAGGCTTAATATATCCCATTCTCATAAAGCAGTTTTATTTATATCTGAGAGTCCACTATTGATGTCATTGTGTGTCTGGCCCAGTGACTGGGGCACTGTCAGCATTCAATAGATGTTTGATAGATAACTAATGGGTTAGCAGTGCAGATGCTCAAGGATGGAGGAAGAGGAGGAAGATCTCCCAAAGACCAAAGGAAAATCCACAGAGGGTATTTCTGATTTTCTCTCACTCTGACAATCAATACAGGTTCAGTTGCCAGAAGCTTCTCTTGTTTGGTCAAATACTTTGAGGATTCAAAGGAAACTTCCAAGAGTCTCCCTTGATGTAAGGCAGCTTGGGAGCTCTGTATAGGTGTAGGTCCAGGAAAATTTTTAACCCAGAACCGTTAAGGATTCTGGAGCTACTCCTTAATTTTTTCATTTTAAAGATGATCTTGGTAGAAATAAGACATGCTAAAATTTGTGAGCAGACACATGGATGAAGTGACCTCTTTCCAGATGAACTAGCATGCTTCTTTTAATTTCTAGTCACTTAGTCTATTCGTGTAATCTTTTCTTTCCTTTGGTTGCAAGGAAGCTCACAGCTAAGTATCATGGTTAAATTCAGTAGCTTTCCTTACCCTAGAATGTTTAGAGTAATTGCACCTCTCCCCTTCCTTATTAGGTTATGACTCTTTAACCTTTCTGTAATGATTTACTCTTCTCTTGGTGGTCTAATAGTTAAGATTCAGCGCTGTCACCACCACAGCCCAGGTTCATTTCCTGGTCAAGGAACCACACCACTCGTCTGTCTGCCAGTTGTCATACTGTGGCAAGTACTGTTGCTGTGATGCTGAAAGCTCTGCCACCAGGATTTCAAACACCAGCAGGGTCACCCATGGTGGACAGGTTTCAGCGGAGCTTCCAGACTCAGACAGACTAAGAAGAAGGACCTGGCCACCCACTTCCAAAAAGAGTGGCCATGAAAACCCTATGAATAGCAGCAAAGCATTGTCTGAAACGGTGCTGGAAGGTGAGAGGATGGCGCAGAAAGACCGGGCAGGGTTCTGCTCTGCTGTACGCAGGGGCGCTAGGAGTGGGAATCCATTCCACGGCACAAACAACAAACTCTTCTATTGCTCCTGTCTCTTTTCTTTTGAGAGTCTTACAAATAACTGAAATAGGTGATTTCAGGATTTTAGTCTCGACTTGAGAGCCTCTAATGGGAGCTGCATTATTAGGAATCTGGTCTTTTCTGTTTTACATCAAAATTACCTGGGAGAAATTTTTAAAATACAAGTTATTGAGCCCCATCTGTGAATTTGTAGACCCAGAATGTCTTTGCTGGGGCATCGGAAACCTCCTTTTTTAAGAGCTTCCCAGCTTCATTTAAATCTGGCAGGTCCAACACCTTCATTTATCCTCGCTCCCTCCTGATAGCCTCTTAAACCCACAGACTGCTGCTGGCTGATCCCATGCCCCATCCCTGGTGGGAGATAAGGTTACGGGGGAGGTGAAGAGAATTCTCAGGATGATGATGAAAGGAAGTGCCAGGGTAACAGCCCTGTGGCCGGCTTTGGGTGCAATCACTCAGATGGGTGGGAGAGAGGGGCCCTGGGGGGCACCAGGGGGAATGACTCTGATATAGAAATAAAACTGATCTTTTTCCTGATATGAATGACTAAATTACAAAGGCTTAAGCTTCCATTGGAAAGTTTAGGCCTTAATTATTTATAGGTAATAAACATCATAAAAATACCTAAATTTTATTAATCACTTATGATGTGCCAGTTATTGTTCTAAGTGCTTTTCATGTATTAAATCATTTATTCCTCACAACACTCCTCTTGGATAAGTGCTGTGGTTGTCGTCCCCATGTTAAAGATGAGATTTGTGAGGCATACGGGGGTTAGGTAACTGGCCCAATGCATCTGGCCTCATGGCTCATGAGAAAACAAAAAAGGTCATCACGATGCAACCACTCAAATAAAGCTTCAACCAAAAATCGTGGTATCACCCCCAGGAGAAGATGTGGGGTTGGGAGAGTGTTGTGTGGAGGGGGATGGGGGTGAGCGTGTGTGTGGATGTTGAGGGTGGGGGAGGGAGACAGGTGGAGGCAGGCGAGCTGTATCCTCACCTACCATAACACAATGGATGTAGATAATGTCCAAAATTGGGAAATGAAGAAATAGCCGTATATGCACACTTTAAGAATCTAGAAAGAAACTGCTAACAGAGCTGAAAGTGATTGCCTATGGGAAGTAGAAATCCAGACAGAGTGGGGATGGATCAAGGGTTGTGGTTTTTTAAATTATATGCCATGTAGTATTGTTTGACTTTTTAATTTACGAGCATGTTTTGCTTTGATGAACATGAAAATTTAATTAGAAAAGTCTCAGGTTATTCTGACATCCAGCCGGGTTTATCAACCACTGACACAAGCTGCACGCAGTTGGGAAATAAGCCACATGTCCCTCTGCAGGGGGGACGAACAGCAGTAGTCCTCAAAATTGTATACATAAAAGTCATTTGAGGACTCTGTTAAAATTCAGATTACTGGACCTCACCCCAGACTCACTGAATCACTATCTGTAAGTGTGGATCCAAATATTTGCGCTGTTAACAAGTCCTCCCTTTAATTCTGATGCAGGTGGTCTTTGCACTGTTTCGAGAAATATTAAATTATAGGAGAGTAGACCAGTTAGGAAACTATTCTACTTTTTTCTAATCAAGAAATAATAAACAAGCAATGATGAGGTGGAGGTGTCTTTGAAAACCAAATACTGGTTTTCACCAAAATATTGACATTATTTGTTAAAAGGATGTTGTGGATGCAACAAAAGATCAATGCAAGAATGGTCACTTCATTAAAAAGAAACAGGGGTGACAAGAAGTGACAATGCTGAATAAGAACCTAATAGCTAACACTTACGTCGCACTTACTCTGTGCCAGACACTGTTCTAAGTGCTTTGCATTCATTAAGACTTCAGAGCACCCTGAGGGGTGAGCACTAGGATTATCCCCATTTCAGAAATTGGGAAACTGAGGCACAGAGGAGGTTAAGGATCGGGTTTGAAATCACTAGCTAGCAAGTGGCAGAGCCAGGGTAGGAACCCAGTTGATCTAGCATCAGCTGTCATGGCATTTAACCATTATCCTCAAGAATTCTAAAAGCATCAAAGCTAATAGGTCGGTTCAGTTAGAGCTGGCCTTGAGTCCCAGCTCTGCTGGGTGAATGTGGGCAAGTTGTGTCACTGACCTCAGTTTCCTCATTTATAAAACAGGAATAAAAACACTTGCCTCATTGGGATATCATTGGCATTAAATAGGTGATCTATAGCACATAGTGGGTGCTCATTAACTTGTAACTATAATAATTATTATTATCTAGGGTTGGGAAGGAGGGCGATCAGAGAATGATGGGTACCTTGAGGCCCAATCAGGACAGGCAGGTTAAGTTCTTTCCCCAGCTGAAAGAGCAGAGCTGGAATTGAACAAGTTCATGCTGGAGCTGTGGAACTAGACTGGTGCTGTGCAGAGTATATGGCTTAAGTAGTGGAAGCTTTTACCCTTGTTCAGAGAGAGAGCACAAGTTAAGGAGGAAGAAAGATAGGCCAGAATCCTAGGACTTGTCCACATACAGACTATGGGAAGAGGAGCCAATCATAAAACAAAGAAGGAATGTGAGAGGAACCAGGAGGAGAGAGTCCCAGGTGGGAGGAAGTGGTGGAGGGGTCCAGGGCTCCCTAGCAGGTCCCTGATTCACTGGAAAAGAGACATTTCAGCAGAAGTCAAATGGCAAAGAGTTTAGTGATAAATGGAGGTAAGGGAGTAGAAACTGGAGAAGGCATGAGGAAAAACAGTGACAGCTTAAACGGGGAAGAAAATTGAAAGTAGGCCCTTTAAGATAAGGGGGACCTGGGTGATAGAAAGAAGTGGAGGGAGGCGGACAGTGAGAAGGTGCTGCTGTATCCTGTAACAGGGCCATGAGCTCCACTCCCTGACTTTTGGGAACTTGGATCTCTATTTTCTCTTGACCCCAGCTTATTGATGCCCCTAACTTAGGTAGCATGTCCCTCCCTAGAAGGGGAACAGGGCATTCTGGTACATACAGAACAGAATACTTCAGCATTTTTGATCCTATTTCACAGGTCAAGGGCTCCGGAGACGTTTCAATCTCTCCTTTTCCTGAGACCACTTTTATGTCACACTTTCCTTCAGAAAGGTTTCCCTTTTGGGTGTTCAACACCTAGAATGTGGCTTCAGTATTGAGCAAAAAGTCAACAGGCTCTCCTCTTCCTGCCAGGGTCGCCCAGGGCTCCTAGAGCCAACTAGGGTGTCCCACGGCCCCATCACATCTCGTCCGTAGTCAAGGGAAGTTGCCATGGCTTGGTCCTGTTCAATCGCTTCCCTCTCTGGGGACGGTTCGGACAGTCCCCCTGCCAATGCCCTTCCTGTTCGCAGTATGCACACCGATTAACCCCCAACTTTGTTGTTGGCTTTCGGGTCCCTCAGTAGAAGCTGGGATCACTCACCCACGCATCTTCTTCCTCTCCCTCAGGTTGTTACTGAGCCAGAAGTGGATTCGCCTCCTGGCAGAGTTAAAATCAGACTCCCCACCAAATGTAGTTGTCACACAAAGTAGAACTTATTTGCAGCAAATAGGAGGCCATGTGGAATCATAGCCAAAGTCATGGTGTCCCTGAACACAGGACAGCAGGGCCTTTTATTTCAGATGGCGAATGAATATTCAAAAGGGAGCGGTGGGTATTCACTTGCACAGGCTCAGCTGGCAAAGCTGCTTCCACAGACACTGCAGGTTGTAGTAAGATAGGTCATGGTAATAAGGCCTAAGCTCCTCCTGGGGTGGAGATCTTAGCACTAAAAATGAGGCAAAGGTCATAGGCCTCGGCTCCTGTGGTGGGGCCTGGTCTGGTTCAGAGCGGTTGGTGACTGCATCTTTTAAACAGTTAAATGCTTCCAAACCCACCATTGAGTTCCTCGCTGCAATTATTCAGTGACAGGGTTACCTTGAACAGTCTGGAAGGCCACTGTGAGCAGATCTGCCTGTCTCTGCATCTTCTTATCCTTCTTTTCCTCAGCTTCGTTCCAGTTGAACACCCCAAAAGCAGTCTCTACTAGCTGTGCAGCATTAGTATCAGGACCTATAGCCAACTTGTGGAGTTTCCTACGGATGTCTGGAGCACTTACAGATGTGAAACAGGTATTAAGAAGCACTGTACCACCCTGGGCCTCAGGATATATCGCCCGAAGCAGTCCCATAACCTCTGGTTAAAAAGATGGAGGGGTTTTCCTCAGGGCCTTGTTGGACCTCAATTTCAGACACAGACCCTGAAAATGTCCTAGCTTTTCTTAATCCTCAAGGTCATTGGGATTCCACTCATGGTCAGTCCCTGGCACAGCCCTCCCACTAGGCCCACGAATTTCTGACCCGGGGACATATTTCTTCTGGCTCCAGCCCGGTGTCCAGTCCGCAGTGAAGTGACTGGGTGCTGAGCCTCTTCCACCACTGCTGACACTGCAACCACCACTCATGGCCCCTCAGCTGAGCCAGGCCAAGCACAGAGGCACCCACCTGCCCTCAGGCCACCATCCCCGCCACCACCATCACTTCTGCGGCTGAGGCTGCTGCTGCTGTGATGGGGCAGGGAGCACCGGGCCAGCCCAAGCCACATCCGTGCCACCTTCCCCTCTGCACCACCATCGCTACCGATAACCCTAAGGACTTGCCCATTTCAATCAAACCAACAAACTTATGCACACACCCTCAAGGCAAATACACCCACACAAAGACAAAATCCGTCTCCTGCAGGACAAAAACAGAAGGTAAAGTCCAACAATTCCCTGAATCTTTCCCAAACAAGGGTCCCTCCTCACTCACCACACAAAATGCAAATGGAGACACACTGAACTCTCAACCTCGCATGCCATGATGACTCACCCAGCAGAGCAAAACCAAAAGTACTCACATACAAGACAAATGCATCCACACAAGGACAAAAAGTAGACCAAGGTCCAAAGTCCATTGCATTTCCCCACTCCAAGTGAGCATTGCACTAAGGGTGGTTAATGCCAGTGGGAAGTGGGGGGAGCAGCAGGGGAAGTCCCCCCGGGGCAAAGACACCTGGGCAGCTGCTGGGATCCCTGACCACTCACACCCCCACCGGGGCTGTCCAGCCACAAGCACAAGACTCCTGGCTGGTTCACCAAAATTGATACCAAACCTCTCAATCTCAAGTCCGTGTGCCCGATGCGCAGCAAGCCAAACACTGAGACCTTGGTGCTTGAAGACGGAGAAAGGGTTCTTCAAATTGGCCAAAACGATAAGGCAGGAGCCTGGGTTTGCTCGAATCTGCCTTCCCAAGAACAAAAAGCAGGGGGGTTTATAGAGCTAAGGGGCTTGGCAGGAGGAGCTTCAGGGAAACAAAGGGGTCGCTCCGATAAGCCCCTGGGCAATCTGACTTCTGGGCTTCAACTTCTGCGCAGGGCTGGCCACAGTGATTGCAACCTCCCTGAAGGCATTCTCTTTCTTCTGCAAAAGAGAATCACAAATCCTCGAGACCCCTGAGTCACCCCTCAGGTTAAACAGGAAAACAGCAAATTGTTTTAATATCCACAGCACCCCTCAGGTACCCAGCTTCACTATTAAAGGCTAATGACCTTCTGGGAGGGGAAGGCTGCAAGCTGAGGAGAGCCCCTTTCTCCTACTGAAACAAGGTCAGAAGCCTGGCAAAAGCGGAAGCACACTTCAGCTCTGAGCAGCTAAGAAGCCCGTGGGTCTTTGAGCCATTTTATGAAGCAGTTTTCAGTCAAACCCTGGAGCTTTCCACAGAAGGGGAAGGCTGCAGGTTGCTTTACAGCCAACTGTATTATGTTAGGCATTTGTTTCTCTGATGATGTTACTTAGTGCAAAATAAAAAAGGCTGGTAAAACATGCCATCTTGTGCTGGTTAAGCCCTGAGCCAGTTATGAGCGTAAATCTACAGAAATGTTTGTTAGGCCTTTTGGTTGCCCACAGGCTGAGTCAAGCTTCTGTGTCCACTCTCTGATAAGCCTCTCTTACTCTTTTTAACTGTGCTCACATGACAATGGACCATGCATGGCAGGCAGCAGAGTGGTTGCAAGCTTGCTAAGGAAGGAAGCAGTTGTAGAGTGACACAGCTCTCCCACTCCCTTCCATAGTGTGCCCCCAAAGCTGCAGTGCAGGGTTGGACCCGCTGATATACCAGAACGTTAGAAATCTCATCACTCCGGACGGGCAGGGCTCCTTGTGCTGGGATGCAGTTAATAAATGGAAGAGTTGGGATCCAAACAGGAGTCTGACTCCTTAGTCCCTCTAGTCAACTATGACATTATATTTCTAGTCCTTTTATCCAGAAACACACGATCTTGTTTCATTCATTTGAATCTTCTGTTGTATACCTCAATGAAGTTTTATTACTTTTTCATATGGATCTATGATATTGTGATTTATAATAAGATACATATTTGGTCTTCATCCACTGTTCCTGGCACAGAGCTCCTAAACCCTTGGAATTTCTTTAAGTGATGAGAACTGTTAAGGTGTCTTTTGTTAGGTTAATGAATGACTTTTGGAATGCACCTGAGGTTGGGGGCGCATGGCCAGGAGAACCAATCATTTGATTAGGGGATTAGAACTTTAAGCCCCATCCCCCAACCCCCTTCCTCCCCCCACCAGCTCCGGGGAGGGGAGAGGGGCTAGAGGTTGAATCAATGGTGAACGGCCAATGATTCAATCAATCATGGCTATGTAACGAAGCCTCCATCACAACCCAAAAGGACAGGATTCAGAGAGTTTCTAGGTTGGTGAAGACTTGAAGGTACTGGGAGAGCAGTGTGCTCAGAGAGCATGGCAGCTCCGTGCCCTTTCCCCATACGTTGCCCTGTGTGTCTCTTCCATCTGTCTATTCCTGAGATAGATCCTTTTATAATAAACCAGTAATCTAGTAAGTAAAAAGTTCCTCCTAGTTCTGTGAGCAACTCTGGCAAATTAATTGAACCCGAGGCTGGGGTTGTTGTAACCTCTGATCTACAGCTGGTCTGTTAGAAGCCTGGGCAGTCAATTGGCATCTGAAGTTGGGGGTGGGGTGGGGGCGGGGGTGCTGTCTTGTGGGGCTGAGCCCTTAACCTGTGCCATCTGATGTTATCTCCAGATAGACAGTGTCAGAATTGAGTCGAATTATAGGATACCCAACTGATGTCCAGACACCAACTGCATGTTGGTGTGGGGAAAAACCACTTCCACAAGTTGGGAACTGGGTCCAGAACACATTTTTAGGATCCTACCTATTTTAATATGTATTTTTGGTCTTTTGTACCATTTAGGGTTTTACTTATAAGATAGATTTTATGTTACCCTAAACAACTAATTTCTTCTGACTTTGCCTGACTATCAAGATTGGCCTTTATCACAGTAGACAAGTTTAACAGTTAAGTCCTAGAAAAGGTTTCAGAGAAATCACCAGAAGATAGCATGAAATGTCTTTGTTGAAAGCTCAGACAGTCCCTTCCAGTAGAAGGTTCAGGGTTCGGGCAGGTAAGTTTTCTATCATACCCTTGCTAATCGCTTTCAGATGTTATGACATTCAAAGACAGTGGTGGTAGCTGCTACATCAGTGGCTCCTAAACGTTGTTTCCCATTAGAATTACCTGGGCAGCTAATCAAAGTCCGCGTGCCCTGCCCAGGTTGCGCCCTTAACCAATTAAATCGGCCTGTCTAGGGGTGGGGAGGCGAGGGGTCAGCAGATTTTAAAGATTCCCAGGACATTCCAATGTGCAGCAAAGTATGGGAACCCACGTGCTAAATGGTACATCCCTTAATACAACAAATGATAGGCTCCTGGTTTACCTGTTTAATAAATCTAGACTGACCAACATTGAGTTTTTTTGCTTAAAGTCAGGCGCACATATAAATTATTTGATACTACTAATAATTATTCTTTCTCTCTAAGAAAATGGAGAATTTTGGGCCTCACTCCACAACTACTAGATCGGAATCTGCAATTGAATAAGATCCCTAGTTGATTCTCTTGCACATTAAGGTTTGATCAGACTGTAACTCCTGGAAGGCCTGGGCTGGACCAGAACTATCCTTGTTTTCCCAATGGACATACAAGTGCCTTGAAGATGAGGGAGCTTAAGAACTGTTTGGTTGAACCAAGTTGGGAGAGAGAGTACTGCTGGTTCCATGTCAAAGGATGGGATGTTCAGGGCATTGTTCACTGAAGGAGCATAACCATTCCTTCAATTGCTCTAGAGCAGCGAATCCATGCTTAGATCGCAGTCCCCTCAGAATCTAATGAAAGCTAAGGCCTATTTTTCTATCCTTAAAGTTTCTGCATACCATAGGAGGTGGTTCATAGATACCCGGAAGCCCACAAATGAACTCCCCATGTCCGCAGCTGTTGAAACTCGAGTCTAACGTAGTCCCTGAAGTCTCGAGGTGTATATGCAACTTCCCTTCATTTCAGAATGGACAGAGGGTGGAGCAGGGCTTTTAAAAAGCACCGCTGACAGTTTAATTAAAAGGCTGAAAATAGTCTTGCAAAGACATGGCGAAGATGTTTATTTAGGCCTTCGCACACAAGTCTGAGGCAAGTGTTGGGATTAGCACTCTGGTTTTTCTACCTCTTTCTTTGCACTGTGAATTTCTTTAGCAACTATTTCTTTAAACTTTAAATAGATCTATGATCTAGAATGACCGTGAACTTTAATAGAACAAGAGAATCATGCATATTACTACAAATACCCAGACACCGTCGAAAATAGGTCAGGCAGTGATAGAGAAAAGAAATGGATAAGTTTGCTTACAGGGCTCCACACCCAGGCAATTAGTTCAGTTATTAAGACATAAAGCAGAGAAGGGAAAAGCATGCTGTCAAATGCACTGGGAATATGTACCTCTGGGAGTGGGATCGGGAAAGACTTGTAAATTAGGTTTGGCCCACAAAGCCAAATTAATTGAGTTTGGCAGTAAAAAAAGAGTTCTCTACAATTTTCTACAGTTTTTCTGCCTTTACTGATTTAAGTGATAATCTATTTAATACTTAGTATTTGGGGAATAATGATCTTATTATTTACATTCTGTTTTGTTCCATACAAGATATAAAATGGATTATATACGTGTCACAGAAGAAAATAAAATTTTGAATAAAAGAATAACGAAAATAAGCCAAATGAAAATAAGTGGAAAAATGATGAGACGAAGCAGAAGTCAAAAACTGCATGTTATGGGTTCTGTATATCTGAGACATAAAAGCTGCTAATTACTAAGACAGAAGGCTACTAGTTGGGCTCTAAGTTTTGTTGTATCAAAACAATGAGTGTATTCACAATTTCCTAAAATAAAAGTCTATTCCTGTAACTGAGACTAGAGAAAAAAATGCCTCCTGCATTGTCATAAAGCGGACTTTGTAAAAAATTGAAAAACCATCTTCAACTTCTGTGTAGACCAGAGCTTCATAGGATTATGGCATCAAGTCATCAAAGCGTAAATTTAAAGGCAGGGCAGACAAAACACGTGTGTAGTTTATCCACTGCAAGTGGTCATCTGAGCTGCCGAGACACCATCCTCCTGGCCCTCACTCCTCTGGGGCAGATGCCCTCAGAGAGGGCAGCGCCATATGCCTCTCGTGCAACCCAGCCCACAGCCGAGGCACTGCTTACAAAAACCACACACAACCTTGTATGATTTCTGACTTATTTCTCTGAAAGTCAATGAAAGTATAGTAAAGATTAGTAATGAAATAACTGTCAGCTTTCTTCTGCTCCTTGGGTAGAATCTCCGTCTAGGAAACCTGGACTGGCCATTTTTCAAGGCAGGAAATATCTAATAAATTAATAGGATTATAATTTATGGGAGAATAAAGGATGTTACTTTTTTAAAAAAAAAGTTCAATCAGAGAGGCCTCACTCACAGTGCTAACAGGATGCATACTGACCAAGAACTAGAACCCACCATCTTTGATCCGCTCCGCTCGTGGGAAATCTCCCCCAGGTGCTGCATGGAGGTGGGATCTTGGTTTGGTTTTTAAATTAACAGTGTTTCCCAGATTTCGTTAGCATGTCACTTTTATTATTTTTGTCTTTTTTTTTCTTTGAGGAAGATTAGCCCTGAGCTAACTACTGCCAGTCCTGCTCTTTTTGCTGAGGAAGACTGGCCCTGAGCTAACATCCGTGCCCATCTTCCTCTACTTTATATGTGGGATGCCTACCACAGCATGGCGTGCCAAGCGGTGCCATGTCTGCACCTGGGATTCGAACCAGCAAACCCCAGGCTGCCTAGAAGTGGAACTTGCGCACTTAACCACTGCGCCACTGGGCCAGCCCCAACTTTTATTATTTTTGCAACCTTTACATACTATTTGTACTGTTATTTACTTAATATTTTTCTTGAAATTGAAAACATTTGTGACATCCCCCTTGTGCAAGAATTGTTTTCCTAACACACGTTAAAGTAAATACATGGTACTTTAAAAAATTTCTCCATGAACCACCTAAAATTATCTCTTACATCCTGTGCTGTGGAAATTACAACTTAAAGGATATGAAAGCACTTTAGATGCAGCACAGCATAGTAGTTTGAAGCTACAGATTCTGGAAACAGGCTGCCAGGGTTCAAATCCCAGCTCTGTTTCTTATCAGCCTTGAGACACTGAGCAAGTCGCTTAATCTTGCTGTGCCTGGCTATCCTCATCACTCGAAATGGGAGTGATGGCACCAGTACTTCTATCACAGGATTATCGTGAAAACGAAATGAATTAACACATATGAAGCACTTCTAACAGGGTGGGGCCCATAGTAAGTGCTATTTGCTCTGTACCATTATTGTTAGGACACAGTAAACAAGAGAGCCTTGCTCTAGAGAGGCCCGGACTGCCAACACTGTTTGTAGAGCTGGGGAAAAGCGAGCTTTGGGGGTGACCCCAGAAACTGATTCTTTCCTGATTCTCATCCAATTCGTACCTCAGATGACTTGTGCTAGTAGTTACCTTTAATATTAAATCTGACTGACAAATTCGTGTCTTCACTGTGGATCTGTTACACCTAAAGCTTCTGAGTTAATGCAATATTTATAATGAGATTTACAATTTTCATTTTGTCAAGCTGTTTGTTATTTAGTGATGAATAGCAGATGTAAAGGAAATGGGGAAGGGAGAGAGACAAGAAGGACAGAAAGAAAGGATGGAAGTGAGAGGAGAAGGCCAGGCCTACGAACCTAGTCAGTAAGCTTCAGAAAGTTGGCACAGGGTTCAAATAAAATGTAAGAGGGGCCACCACTGGGTGGTAGGATAATGAATGAGTTTTATTTTCTTCTGCTGCTGTTCTGTATTTATGAAGCTTTCTGCAGTGAGCAAGTATTGCTTTCATAATGAGGAAAAAATAACAGGTGTTTTTTAAATTAATGTGTCATCGGAAAACTCCATATAACAAGTTCAGGTAGAAAGGAATTTAAATTAATAGCAACAATATAGAGTAGAAGAGAAAAACTATGAGAGTATAGGGGAGGAAGACAATTCCTCTACCCTCTAGGTCCTTCTGGCTGGTCTACAAATTAAATTGACATGAGACAGAATAACAGAAAATCAAATCAAGCTTTATAAAGTGTATACACGGGAGAAACCCAGGAAAACTGAGCAACTCACAGAATGGCCAAAGCAGCCACCTTAAATACCATTTTTAGCTAAAGACAAAAGAGGATGTTGTGGGTAGTGGTTTGGGACCTCAAGGAGGGGAAGGCAATTTACATGGGGATGGAAATGCAAATGGACCAACTAGAGACAATGTGACCTGAGAGACACATTTTACATTACATTACGGTTAACTTATGGTATTAGCTCCTTCCTGGAACAGGCCTTCTATCTTAAATTCTTTTAGGCAGTTGTGGGAAAAGGTCAGAGTTTCTTTCAGAGTCTTTTGTTCTGAAAAATAATCAAGCCAAAGAGACAAATTTTAGGGTGGCCAATTTTGATCCCCCACAATGGGGTGAAATTTTATGCTGTTCACTTGTAAAAGAGCACAAGACTCTCCAGTGCACAACTCTGTAAAAGCATTAGCATCAAAACAACTTTCTCACAGCTCCCTGGTAGCACTCCGAGTTGACTTTGCTTGGGAAGTAGAGATTCATCACACGGAGAGAGTTAAAGAAGTGGGAGGCTAGGGGCAAAGACCCCACGTCTGCGAAGCCCTGCCTTCTATTCCGACAGCACCGTGTGGTTTGACCTGCAGGGTTTAGGTTCTTGGGAGATTTTCCTTGTAGAGTGAATCATGAGCCTGGGGCCGTTGAGGAGCTGGGCATGGGAATCATAGGTGCCACAGTTCTGCACCCTGACTTTGAGGACTGTGCTCTCCCCTACTTATGAAGTTGTCATGTCCTAAAATACAGGTGTTTTTTCACATTTCCAAACCTATATTTCCATAAAAACTACGTTATGGTTGTTCAACAGGCTTCCAGGCTCCTTTGGGTTTTCAAAGTTATTTTGCATCCTTTTTCTCATTTAAATCTGGTATAGACTTACCTTTTATTTTCTTTTGCTTGCTCTCTCAGCTTCAAAGGGAGGAGTATTGAAATCGATCAGCCTCCGAGAAAGGTGTATGCAAATCTCCCACTTTGATTTAGAGTTTGCCAATCTCTCCATGTGGCATCAATTTTTTTCTTTATAAATAGATTTGATGTCTCTCTTACTAGGTCCATATAAGAACGTGTTTGTTAGAGTTTTTTGGATTATTCTTATTATGACATATATTGTCTCTCTTTGTTTCTTGTCTTAGTGCTGACAGTTTACTTGGGAGGTACAAGCCCAGGGCAGTGCAGGTGAGAAAAAAAGGAAGGGAGATAAGGGAGAATGCAAGGCCAGGGGAGCCAATGAGCTGCCTGCTGGCCGCTACTTCCCCACGAGCTCAGAAAGCCCAGCATTTTGCTGAACGTGGTTCTGCCCCCCAGCATCAGGGCTTTCTCCACGAGGGTTGCAAGAAAAGAAGGACAAAGTTTATCTGCCCGCTCTCTCCTCTCCCCCACTTACCCTTGACTGAGTTTTATCCCACAGGGACGAATTCCCCTGCATTTCAGTATTATGTCATCTGGCCCTTCAGAGGCCCCAGGTGGCCAGGTCCAATGTCCTGAAATGTGGGCTCTCATCCATATCTGGAGTAGAGTAGAGCATAGTGTGTGGATGAGGCCGTTGAGAGACCCTGAGAAGGTAGACAAGAATAGTGACTGGTACATCCCCACTAACATATGTTCCCATTGACTCTGAGGTCAATTCTGTAAAAATTGACACCCCCCCCCCCAAAAAAAAGATTGACAAACTCAAAATCAATTCAATATGTATGCGTTGGGCACTTACCATATGCAAGTTACCATGCTGGGTACTCTGAGAGGAAAACAATGTGCAAGACTTTATTCTGGGCCTCCGTCTCTGGAGGAAAGATTGTGGATTCAGACAGACCTGGATTTGAATTTCTGCTCTGCTCCTTGATGCTTTATGAGTTTGAACAAAGTATTTTAACTTTCTAAGCCCTGGGTTTCTGGGAATGATAATAGTTCTTGCCCTACAGGATTGTTATAAGATTGAAATGAAATAATTTTAAAGCAGCCAGCAGTTTGATTCATGTGACGTGTTATTTCCCTTCTTGGGCCTAAATCAAGAGGTCCATTCAGACAACTACAAAAACAGCCATTATAGGTAAAGGATGAACAAGGAGTCCTCAAGCACAGAGAAGGGAAAGGAGAGTTGGAGCAGAGGGAGCTCGGGAAGGCTTCCAGGTCTGCACTAAAGGAGAAAGAGGGTCCCTTCCCATTTCTTGGTGCACGGTCAGCCGTTAGTGAATTTTCTATACTGGCAGATTTGGCCTGTGGCACCCTTCTTTCTTTGTGTCCTCCTCTCCTGCCTCATGTTACCGCTGTCCTTTAGATCCTCAGGCAGCATTATGCTCACCCACATTCCCTGACTTGGAAGAGCAGGCAGGGTGGGCCTCACACCTCCAACCTCACCCCCTTGCCCTTGCAAGCTCTACTGTTTGTTAGAAAGCAAATTGATGACACTAATGCCAATCAAGTTTGAGTGATGGCTGGCCCTTTACCCTCCTAATGGCTTTTACTTCTTCCTAATTGAAGCTTATTTCAGAAAGACAGATCTCAGATCAGAATCACCCTCCAGGAAACTGAGAAAGGAAAGGGTCTTCCTTCCACCACTCTTAGATCCACAGGCTCTCTGGAAGCTGCCAGGTCTTTCACAGCCGCTTTCCTGGAGGAGTTCCGGGCAGCGGAGAGGCGAAGTCATCTTGTAGGTGTGAGGTGTTTCCAAGTCAGGGGCTGTTTGCTCAGCAACCACAGAACGGCTGGGTCTTCAAGCTGCTCCACTCTATACTTTTCAATCATAAAATGTCCTCTCCAGCCCCGACTCCTTTTTCAGCATTTTCTTCTTTTTTTCTTAGTATATATCCTATATGTTAAATACAGCATCCACGTATCAGTTTTCTGGTTAAGAGTGCTAAAGAGCAGCAAAGGTTTTAATTTCCTGTTTGAAAAATCATATTGTTCATACAAGAAACATGTGCAAACAAACTCCTATTTAATCAGATAAAAGGGTGAGGCGTATCAAGAATTATGCCACATACTTCTTCCATTCGTCATTTCTTCTATTTTCCCAGCTAGCCTGAGTGTCTCTCTACAGTGAGTCCAATTTGAAATAGCCCGTCTTCCTCTTCTCTTCACCTGGTATTTTAAGAGGTCTGTTAGTAGAGAGAGAGAAGGCAGACTGCACAAATCTTAGAGGGCACTTTGAGTTTAATTCAGAAAAGTCTTTCCAGAAATGCTACAGCTAGCTGCTAAGTCACCCTCCTGTCCTGCCCTGTGATGGTGGTGGCCAATTTAGGAGTGAGCAGAGGCAGTGTGCTGTGGTGGAAGTACACTGGATTGACGCCGGGGCAAGGTATTTGCTGAACCACTTATTAGCTGTGTGACATGACCACATTACTTAATCTTGTGGAACCTCCTTTTCTCACATTTGAAATGTCAGTGACAAACCAGACCTCATGAAATCAACAATAAATGAGGTCATTTGACTCATAAAACATTTGAATACCTGTGTGCTAGACCCTGTGCTAAGTACTGGGGATATAGATTTGAGCCAAGATGACATTCCTGCCCTCACATGGTGCCGAATCTAGTAGGAGAGTCAACTATGTCAATAGATGTGTCCAGTGTGATTATAGAAGTGTGTTCCACAGTGGGTCTCAAGATGGGAGATTATATCAGACACACGTAAGGAGCTTTCAGATTGCACACAGCCACCCCTATGGGGAAGGTGCTATACTCCCAATAATTCTCACATCTTTGAAACTGCTACTGCAAATATGTAGCAATGGGAAGCATGGCGTCTAAGTCAACCCTGACATTTTCAGGGAGGGAAATTCCCATCTAACTCCTTTCCACCGCAGCCCCCCACCAGAACTTCTGCTCCGTACAATATCCTTGAGCAAAGTGGGTCATCACCTAACCTTCTACTTCTACTTGCTGGCTAATGACTCTGAAATCTGTATCTTCTGTCCAGATTGCTCTGCTGAGCTTTGTGACAACTGGCCACTGGTGGATAGTTGTCTTCTGGATGATCCATGGGTTCCTCATTTGCAATAAAAGCAACAGTGAACTCAAGGCCCTCCTCCCTTCTGCCGGTGAACCTGTTCCTCCTGTAGTCCCCCGTTGTATTAAAGGACACAATTTGCCAAAGTTAACTACTGTGAAGTCAATCTAGACTCCTTCCGTCCTTTGTACCATTTTCAGTCAGCCATCAAATCCTGTAAGTTGTATCTCTGAAATACATAAGATATATTCTAACTCTATTCCCACTGCCCTAATCTTAGTTAAGATCTGTAATAATCTCTGATAGTTTTTTCTGGAATAGCACAATGACCTTCTTGTGTAACTTCGAAATGTGATTCTCACTCAACTGTGAAGTTTCTTTCTCATAGGTAAATCTGATGATGTCATCCCCAGCTAAAATTCTTCCGGTGGGCTTCCCTCCCTTCTCTTAACCCCAGCACCCAGAACTGTTCTGACTCCTCTTGCTGTTTGATCAGTTCTGGGGCAGGGTGGGGGACTAATGTGTGCCAGGAAAGGAAGACAGAAATGAAGAATTGTAGACGAGATCATTCTGCAGTGAAGTAATTTATAGTCTGATTTGGAAGCCACTGGAAGAGTCCAATAGTATAAAGGTTGTTCACTGATCACTAATTGAATACCTGTGATGTGTCAGGCACCAGGCCAATTGCTTAGCTGCAATGATTAAAATGCATAGTTCCTGCACTTGAGGTGGGAAAATTGCAACATAATGAGTTTTGTGCCATTATATGTGTATAAAATATTGCCAGAGCATGGAGCTTGAGTTGTGACATGAAGGTTGAGTAGGAGCTTGCCAGGCTTTGCTGGGCTGCCTGGGGAGAGACAGGAGCCAGAAGTTACAGTGGGAGGAAGCATGATGTTTGGGAACCAGCAAGCAGTTGATTTCCATAATACTGTATAGGATGCTTAAGGGAGCATGAGAGTCAAGAAGGTTAGGCTGAAGTATTCATCGTTCATTTAATCATTCATTCATTCAACCACTTATTCATTCACATATTCATCAACAAATATTTATCTACTATCCTTTCCAGAATTTCCTATTAGTTCTATCAGCCCCAGAGAGCTATGTCTTCATCATGGCTTAAGTCAAGACCATGAAAATCACTTGTGAGTAGATAAAGATTCTAAGTGAAGTCACTATTTGTCTGTTGCTTTGCCCTCCTCAACCTCCACTCTCAGTCCCCATAAGATGCTTTAAACCCCTAAATGTTTCTATCCAGTATTCTAGCCATAGATTAGAGATGTCTGCTTTTAAATGAATTAGAATGAAAGGAAATAAACACACAAAGAGAAAGAAAGGGCTTCACCAGTTGCACAGAAACCTCTTTGCTACTATAAATATTTAGGACAGGAAGGCACATGGTTTAAGTCAACTCGCTGCCACATTCAGTGTGTAGTTTTCATGTTTTAAACTATCACTGTTCAATCATTATTCTTGTGCTGGCAGTCTTTTCTTTTGTGTATGTGAGTTTCTCCCTGGTAAATAAGCCCCTCTTTTGGAAGAATTCTTATGGCAATGACTATAATTACAACCCAAGGCTGAGTTGGAAAATGCAGTGATGTGAAAGCTTTTGTGATAGGAAGGTGGAGAAAGAATGAAAGCTTGTAATTTTCTTTGAGGTGTCTTGAAGTCTGACAGCAGCCCTGCCCTTATGATGTAAATGCGCAGTGACCTGGAGGTTCAGGAGAGAATAAGGCGGGCAGACATGCCACATCATCGCCATGTGGACTACCAGTTAACAAGCAAGAAAGACAGCACAGTCCTGAATTCTCCATGACATCTTTAAAAGGAATAGTCTAGCACAGTAGTTCCCACCATTTTGGAATATGAAGGCCTCTTTTTAATGTCAAAACTGTTCATTCCTCATATGAGGTGAGTTGGTCTTTTTTTTTTTTTATACATCGTTTGAGGAAATATATACTGATAAGCAACTACACATTTGTTATTATTTTGAAATAAATTTGTTTCATTAATTGCAATAGTATTTATAAATACCTGAAAAACAGAACACATATGTTTAAAAAATATGATTTATTCAGTCTACCAACAAAGCCTGGCCCCTTATGTGTTGATGACATTTGCAGCAGCCCAGAATTCTGTGATTTTCTCCTTCTTCTCACTGCCCCTCCTTCAAGGTCACAGACTTAGACTAGTGTGTTCCTTGTATTCATTCATTTGTCCATTGTTTAATTGTATCTTTCCATGAAAAAAAACCAAACAAATGGAGGGGCCTGCTGTATTTTGGGCATCATGCTGAGGATCATAAATGCAAAGTCAAATAACACCTGGTACCTGCCCACAAGAAGCTTAAGTCCAGTTGGGGAGACAGATATATAAATCTGTAACAGTAAAATGGGCACAAAAGAGGATATGGTCAGTTCTACTTGAGAATTGTTAGAAAAGCTTTTATGTAGGAGATTTATCAGTCGGCTGTTGCCACAGTAATGCTGCACAACAAATCACTCAAAGATGTAGTGACTTAAGATAATCCTCAGGCTGTTGGTCTGCAAAACGATGGCCAGTTCCCTGGTCTGTGCTGGACTCCAGGCTTTGGGCTCCATGCTCTAAGCTGCAGACTGGGTTCAGATCTGCTCCACCTGGCTCTCATCCCCCTTGGACCACATATTCTCATAGTGGATCACTACAGAGCAAGAGAGTCCAACTGTGCAAAAATAGTTCAAGTGTTGCACTTGCTGCAGTCACTAAAATTCCATTGGCCAAAGCAAGTCACATGGCCAAGCCCGAAGTCAAGGGACAGGGGCACATACTCCACCTTTCCATGATGTGGGTGGGGATGCTACTACAGGGAAGTGAAGAACTAGGACCCAAAATTCAATTTTCCGCAGGAGAGATAGACCTTTGATCTACATGCCAAGAAATGGAATGTAGATGAGCTGGATCTAAACATCTGAAATAAGGATCAGGAGAAATAAAGGAACCTTAGTGCACAATATGTGGCCTAAAGGAAATGTTCTGAGGAATGAGAGTTGGGGCTGTTCTGGGGTATCCATGCTCAGTGTCTGTCATGGAACATACTGGGGTCATTATTGTACAGAGATGAGCACAGCCTTATGCATACCAGAGCTACATAGATCTGGAGGAAATTTAATGAAAGGCCTTATCCTGCTGATTCTAGGCCCAGATTGACCATGAAAGGGCCATTTTAATCCAGTGTCTCCAGTTTGATGACAGTGAAATTTAAAAGAAGAAAAGGAGGACTCATTCTATGTTGCCTCCTGCGCTAGCCCATTCTTCATGCTGCGGTCTTCAAAGTATTGGGGTTGTGGTTTATATCAGTTTCCTATCGCCACTGTAAACATTACCACAAATTTACTGGCTTAAAAACAGCACAAATTTATTATTTACAGTTCTGGAGGTTAGAAGTCTGAAATGGGTCTAATGGGCTAAAGTCAAGCTGTTGGCAGGGCTGCATTTCTTCTGGAAATTTGGAGAGAATCTGTTTCCTTGCCTTCCCCAGCTTCTGGAGGCTACCTACATTCCTTTGGTTGTGATTCCTTCCTCCATCTTCAAAGCCAGCAGTGTAGCATCTTCAAAACTTTCTCTGACTCTGAACTTCTTCCTCCTTCGTCTACTTTTAAAGGACCCTATGATTATATTAGGCCCAACCAGATAATCCAGAATGATCTCCTTATTTTAAGAACAGCCTTAGCAACCTTAATTCTATGTGCAACTTTAATTCCTCCTCGCTGTGTATCATAGGGAGGTGGACATCTTTGAAAGGCCATTCTGCCTACCACACAGTTCTGAGGGACAAGGTGATGCACGATGCCTCATATTGCTGTTATGCTTTGTGACATACCTAGACTTCCACTTTTTATGCTCTCACTTGTTAAATCAGCAGAATAGTAAACAGAGGACCAATTTGTAAGTGAATACATTGAAACCCAGATGTGTTAAATG
Organism: Equus caballus; assembly: GCF_041296265.1. NCBI lineage: Eukaryota > Metazoa > Chordata > Mammalia > Perissodactyla > Equidae > Equus > Equus caballus. The sequence goes on along the minus strand of NC_091703.1, from coordinate 54,690,751 downwards.
GCAACATAGTGCAGTATAATAGTTACTTGCTGCTTTTTCAATTACCTCAGAGTACTCCGAATGTATCTAGGTTGATCCTTGTCTCCCTCTATTGCAATTACTTGTAACATGTCTGTCTTACCACCCCCAGGCAGGCATGGAGTCATTTTACGCTCTGTGCCTTAGCCATTAAGGAGGTGAAAGAAAATAACATTTGTTAGACACTCATTGTGTCCATCATGTGCCGGGGACACTACATGGGACTTGTAACTTACTCTTCCCCATACTTAGAGATGAGTAAACGGTGGGCCCCAGGTCGCACAGTGCACAGCACAGAACAAAGCTGGAGCCCACACGAGGCTGTGCTCGCCTTCAAAGGCGGCAGAAGCCAGCATTCCTTTCCTGCTTCCTGTGGACCAGACATCTGTCAGCTGAGTTTTAGAGAAGAGGCAGCGAGGGCCCCTGGATTTTAAATGTCTGAAATCAAGACTTGTAGAAACAAGGAGAAGTTACAATACTGTGGTTTCGTTTGTTTGTTTCTAAATGTTTCTGACGGAGAAAATGTCCAACCCCGTGGTCAATTCACTGCCTCTCTGAGCTAGTTTCTTCTGTAACGGGGAAGTTGGAGCAGGTGAGCTCTCGGTTTCCTTCTGTGATTTGAGACTTGCTGATATTCACGCAGGTTAGTTCGGGAAGAGCTGGGACCGGGATTTTGTGTTCGGTAGGGGGCAGCTTTTTCCATTATCCCTACCAAGTCTGTGAAGTATTCCCGTTTTAAGACAGAACTTTCAAACGAAAAGGACACAATTAATACATTTGTCCATACTCCGAGGTGAATGAACTATGGACTGTGTATGTCAGTATTAAGTTCATCAGTTCTAACAAAGGTACCACTCTGGTGGGAGATGTTGATAACGGGGGAGGGTTGCATGTGTGGAGGCCGAGGGCATATGGGAAATCTCTATATCTTCCCCTCCATTTTGTTGTAAACCTAAAACTGATTTTAGGTTTTAATGTATTCTGGCCAAATAAACTATGACACTTAAAACTTTTTCAATTTTCAAAGATTAGTGAATTTCCTTGAACTGTTTCCAATTGCCTTTTTAAACTAAAAATTATGAAATAATTCAAACACTTTTTTTTAAAGGGAACTAACATGGCACTCATGTACCTAATATCCAGATTTAACAGATATTTACATTATACAATATCTGTTTCAATTTTTTATAAAAATAAAACATTACAGATACAATCAAGTTCCCTAATCTCTTATTCCTTCTCACAGTTCCCAAAGGAAAACTACTGTCCTAAAGTTTGTGTATAATCTTCCATTCCTTAATTTTAATAAATATATTCATCTCTATAAGACCTTTGTATACTGTTGTTTTGAGTATTTTTGAAACTTATATAAATGGTGTCATAGAAGATAGATTCTGTTGACAATTATTTTTCACTCCACGTTTTGGTTCAAGATTTACTCATGTTAATATGTGTAGATCCAGTCTATTTATTTTAATTGCTGTGTTGTATTTCATTGTATAACTATAATGGTTATTTTCCCCTATGGTGGTGAGTTTAAATTTTTTAATTTTTAAAACCGTGCTGCAAAGAACGTTCTTCTTTAGATGCGTCTCCTTGTTCCTGCGGTCTAGAATTACTGAGGGCAGCACTCCTCAAATTGTGGACTGCGGACTGTTACCAGCTCCTGACAGACCGTACAGAAATTGAGAATAAGCATTTAGAAACTGTTCAAATGATTCAACTGAGTACTTTTATGTCTACTGAATCTAGTAATAAAAAATTATTCAGGCTTGTATTTTGAATGTCTGCTTTTAAATTTCATTTGTTTCATGAATTAATTTTTATTGTATTTTATAAGAATATGGATCTTCAACAGGTTGGAAATTTTTTTTTAAATACTTGGTTTTTCATTAGAGAGGTTGAGAATTTCTGCAGTTTCTACCCAGAAGTGCCATTTCTGGCTTGATGAGTGGGTGCATCTTTAGCTATGGAAGGTGTTAACAAATTGCGCTCCAGAACCGTCAAATCAATTTCCACTCTCATTTGCAGTGTAATGAGTTTCGTTTTTCCCATGGTTGCATCATCAGCCTTTAAAATCTTTGCCAATGTGATTTCTGTAAAGTAATACTTCATCCTCATTAGCATTCCTCTGATGAATAGTGAGATCGAACATCTCTATCTTTGCTGGGTTCTCAGTTGCGTGACTTTGACAGGGTGGATTTTCTCAGTCTGCAATTATAGGGAAAGCATGTCTTTAACAATCCAGCTATAGGAGGTAAAGTATTCTAACAGGTATAACTAGTTTTGAGGAGGAAAAGCCTAGGATAGCTAGTTTTGACCTGAAGGACAGGAAAAGCTAGTCATGGCAAATTAATGCAGAGGCAGGTCCTTTAGCGTATACGTGTCTTTTCTGGTATTTGGGGTTTTGGACAATCATTCAGTCATCACCATTAAGACACTTCAGTGAAGCAATTTTCACTGAGAATTTGAGAGCTGTCACCCACTTCTGATCACCCTGTGATTTTCTGGTGCTAATGAGCTCGAGGACACAGGGTGAGACGGAGTGCCTCTGTGAGCCTGCCTCACTGTGTTCTGGAGCCACGATCTGACCTCTCAGCCTTTGGAGCTGAGTCAAGGAGAACTAGGAAAGAGGGGCATGGTGGTGCACACAATTAACCAGGCATTCCCTGCCAGTCCATCCTGCAGTCAGCCTGCTGCTTAAAAGTGCCAATCAGGGGGACCAGCCCTGTGGTGTAATGGTTAAGTTCCTGTGCTCCACTTTGGTGGCAGGGGGTTCACAGGTTGAGATCCTGGGCATGGACCTAGCACCGCCTGTCAAGCCACACTGTGGCACCATCCCACATAAAGTAGAGAAAGATTGGCACACATGTTACCTCAGGGCCAATCTTCCTCAAGAAAAAAAAAAAAACATGCAAGTCACAACCTATGCTTCCATGCTCAAAACCTCTCTGTCTTCCTACAGCTGATAAAATCTGAATTACTTGGCATGGACCTTTCCTTTCTCTTCCATCTCATCTCATCTTCCCTTCCTTCTAGCCCATTGTATGAAATTTCTTGTAGAGCCCCAGTTATGGCAAACCATTCCACATTTTCATTCCATGATTCAAGGAATCCCTGCTCCCAGAATCCTTCCTTCCCCCTGGCTGGCCTGGTACATGTCCTCCTCATTTGTAACTTAGCTAGGAAGCCTCTCCCAGGGAGAACGGATCATTCCCCTTTGTATGTTGTACTGAATTAAAACTTTAAAACATCTCCTTTTTAAAATAAGCTTCTGCTCAAGGTGCATAGCTCAGTGAACTGTTACTGAAAGAACAACTGGTATAGCCATCACCTGGCCAAGAAATAGAGCATGAGAAGTTTCTCCACCAGCTAGTACTTTATATAGATGAAATCACACAATATGTACTTTCTGTGTCTGGTTTCTTTTGCTTACTGTAGTCTGTGAGATTTATCCATGTTGTGTATAGCAGTGACTCATTTTCCTTGCTGTACAGTAGCTCATTTATGACTATATCACATGTGTTGATTTGTGCTTTTAAATTGCTGATGGATATTAGGGTCGTTTCTACTTTGAGGCACTAAAATAATTCTTCTATGAAAATTTATGCACATGTTTTTTGTGCAGACATACATGTGAATTTCTGGTGGACGTGGACCTAAAAGTGGAATTGTGTTATATGTTTAGCTTTAATAGATACTGACAAACAGTTTTCCAAAGTGGTTGTACAAATTGATATGCCCACCAGCAATTTTGCTTAAAATTGGGTTTTTTATTTTAGCTGTCCTTTTGGGTATCATTGTAGTTTTTTTGTTGTTTGCTTGTTTGTTTTTCTCCCCAAGCCCACAGTACATAGTTGTATATCCCAGTTGTAGGTCATTCTAGTTCTGCTACATGGGATCCCACCACAGCATGGCTTAATGAGTGGTGTGTAGGTCCACACCCAGGATCCGAACCAGCGAACCCCAGGCTGCTGGAGCTGAACACGCAAACTTAACTACTTTGCTATGGGGCTGGCCCCTATCATCGTGGCTTTAATTTTAATTTCTTTGGTGACTAATAAAGTTGAACTTTCTTTCATATATTTATTAAGCATTTAGACATCCTGTTTTCTGAAGTTTCTGGTTATACTTCTCCTCTTTTTTCTAAGGTTGTCTGCTACTCATTTTTAAGACTTCTTTATAACTTCAATGTGGTCAAATTTATCAGTATTTTCCACACAGCACACAGAATCATAGGAAATAACAAACTCTTGTCATGTTAAGCCATTTAGTTTTGGGAGTGTGTTAAAGAGCAATAGGGAAGTGAAGCAGAAAAGTAGAGAGCAACTTTTATCTAGGGAATCAGTTTATCATTTGATACATTGGAAACCCACAAATTTTTTTAAAGAGCTGTGTTAGCTCAGACACAGACATTTCAAGATGAAAGAGGCCTCTGGGTCCTTAAACTTCTATGGGGAGGAAGCAGGATGAGAAGTTTTCTCAACTACAAACGTAGGTCATTTCTAATGGAAAGACAGATGTCTCAGAGGACTCTCTAAAGGGTGGAGCAAAGAGCTATGGAGCAGAGATGCTGGCAACATGCGCTCAGTGGATTTTGGAATTGCTATGGATGAATGACTGCTCTGTGCCTCCTATTCATTCCCTCCTTTTGGATACAAGCGTCTATCTGTTTTGGTTATCCTATCCCTAGTTTGTGAATGTATGTTGAGTGTATGTTGGGGGGCAGTGAGAGACCCCAAGTGAGACCTTCAGAGCTGTCCATCTGAGTCCCCAGCCAATCTGTAGAGTCCTGAGCAATGATAGAATTGTTGCGATTTGCGCCATTACTTCATGGAGTGGTAACAAAACAACATTTTAAAATTTTAATCTACTTTATGAACATACTATATCTCTCCTTTAGTTAGATCTCCTTCAATTTCTCCCGTTTTCTAGTTCTCTGTGTAGAGATCTTGCATACTTTTTTTAGGTTGGTTCTTAGACATATGATTTTTGTATACTGTTGATAAATGGTATTGCATTTAACATATTTTCTAATTGCTTGTTGCTAATTTATGGAAATTTAATTATGTATAGAAATGAAATACATGATTTTGTTTATTGACATGTATCCAGTGTCCTTGTTCAATTCTCCTATTCTAATAGGTTATCTGTAGATATTTTAGGTTTTTCTACGTATGAAATTATATGAGTAGTGAGAGATTTATTTCTCCCTTTCCAATCTAATAAGGCTTATTACATTTTTTCTTATCATGTTGCACTGGCTAGAACCTCCAGCATAATATCAGATAGAACTAGTGATCCTTGGCTTGTTCCTGATTTTAGGGGAAAAGCTTTGAATATTTAATAAGTATGATTTTTCTTGTGGGTTTTTCTAGATGCTTTTGGGAAGGCAAGAGTTTTTATTACAAATTAGTTGAATTTTCTCAAAAGCTTTTTCTGCATCTATTGAGATGATCATGTGATTTTTGTTTTGTTTTGTTTCTGTGGTGAAGTACATTGAATTTAAAGCCAATCTTGTATATCTGAAGGAAACCCAGTTTTCCATGACGTATTATTCTTTTTATCTATCACTGGACTTGATTCATTATTATTTTTTAGAATTTTTATGTGCACGTTCGTAAGACAGAATGGCCTGTCATTTCTTTTCTTGTCTGTGACTGTCAGGTTTGGGTATCAAGGTTATGTGGCTCTCATGAAAAGTACTTCTTTTGCTGTTCTCTGGAAAAGTTTGTTTGAGACTGATGTTATTACTTCTTTACATGTTTGAGAGAATTCCCTAGTGAAGCTCTTGGCTGGAAAGATTTTAATTATAGGCTCAAATCCTTTAACAGATATAAGACAATTCAAATTCTTCCATTTCTTACTGTGTCCATTTTTTTTTTTTAAAGATTGGCACCTGAGCTAACACTGTTGCCAATCTTTTTTTTTTTCTGCTTTATCTCCCCAACGCCCCCCCACCCCCGCCCCGTACGTAGTTGTATATCTTAGTTGCAGGTCCTTCTAGTTGTGGCATGTGAGGCGCTGCCTCAGTGTGGCCTGATGAGCAGTGCCATGTCCGCACCCAGGATCCAAACTGGCGAAACCCTAGTCTGCCACAGCAGAGCGCGCAAACTTAACCACTTGGCCACGGGGCCGGCCCCCACTGTGTCAATTTTGATACAATGGATTTTCTAGGAATTTGTCAATTTTATCTAAATTTTCAAAATATTGGCATAAGATTATTCACATGGACATTTTATGATCTTTTTAATGACTCTTTTTTTCATTCCTGAAATTGTTTATTTGCTCTCTCGCACATGTGCTCTCTCTCTCTCTCTCTCTATCAGACTGGACAGGTGCTTGTAAATTTAATGGTCTTTTTTTTTAAAGATAGAACTTTTAGAACAGATAAAAGTTTGGTTTTTTGTATTACCTTTGTTTTCTGTTTATTAGTTTCTGCTTTGTTCTTTGTTATTTACCTTCCCTACTTTCTTTGAGTTTGCTGTTCTTTTTCTAACTTCTTGAAATGGACACTTAGATCATTCATTTTCAGCTTTTCTACTTCTCTAGGAGATGCATTTAAGCCTGTAAATTTCCCCTGAAGCCTAGCTTTGGATGCAGCCCACAAGGTTTGATATGTCATATTTTTAATGTGTTCAATTAAAAATATATTCGAATTCCTATTGTGATTTTTGGTTTGATAGATGGGGTTATCTAGTAATGTAATATTAGATTCTAAAATTGTAGGATCTTTGTATTGATGTTTTTGTTATTTATTAGTAGCTTAATTACATTTTGGTCAGAGAACATACTCTGCATTATTTCAGTTGATATTTGTTGAGACTTCCTTTATGGCCAAGTATATTGTCAAATTTTGGGGGGTTTTTGGTGAGGAAGATTGTCCCTGAGCTAACATCTGTATCAATCTTCCTCTATTTTGTATGTGGGATGCTGCCACAGCATGGCTTGATGAGTGGTGTGTAGGTCTGTGCCCGGGATCGGAACCTGCAAACCCCGGGCCACAGAAGCTGAGAACATGAACTGAACCACTACACCACAGGGCCGGCCCCCGTGGTGAAATTTTTTATTATGTTCTATATGTACTTGAAAAAAAATGTGTAGCCTGCAGTTGTTGGGTGCACTTTTCAATATGTATATATCAGTTACATCAAATTTGTTAATCATGTTCAAATCCTCACATTTTCACTATTTTTTTTGTCTGCTCGTTCTATTTATATCCTTTAGTGAAAGAAGTGTGTTGAAACCTCCTTTTATGACTATGGATTTGTCTCTTTCTCCTTTTAGTTCAGAAAATATTGTGTGTCTATTTTGAGGCTATGTTATTAGGTCCACACAAAACTATCATTGTTATATCTTCCTGGTAGAGTCTTCTCTTTGACTCTTTATTTTGAATAGATCTACATCAGGATTCTGCTGGTTATGTCCCATTTATTCTGTGCACGTATATATAAAACTGTCCCTTTTCCTTTTTCTCCTTTTCACTCATGTTCTCCCTTTGAGTCCCAATCACTTTTTCCTGCCAGCCCTAGAGGGAGCAAGCTCCCTCTACTCTCCGTGGCAACCATGGCCAGTTTGGGTTACATGTGATGTTGAAAACCAGAGTGCTAAGATTCCAAAGACCCACTCCACTGGGCAAGTGCGTGTGTTGAGTTATCAAGGGAGCCTGAGAGATGGAAAGATGGCCGGCCTTAGACTCACACAGCTCATGTCTGCTCTACTGCTCTTAGATGCTGCTGGCCTCCGTGTGATCTGGTACCCGCTTAACACACTCCTGCCCTGGGGCCTGTGAAGTCTCCGTTCCCTCTCCCTGGACCACCCATCTTCTAGGTATCCTGAAGGCCTGCTGCAGAGATAGATGTAACGCATACAGAATAATGCCTGGCTCACAGTCGTTATTGCAAGAGGAGGGAAGGGGGCCAGCCCCATGGCGTTGTGCTTAGGTTCACCCCTCTGCTTTGGTGGTCCAGAGTTCGCAGGTTCAGATCCTGGGCACAGACCTGGCACCGCTCACCAGGCCATGCTGTGGCAGCATCCCACATAAAACAGAGGAAGATTGGCACAGATGTTAGCTCAGGGCCAATCTTCCTCACAAAAGGAAAAAGGAGGGAAGGAGCACTGTGAATTTAGGTGTAGGGAGAGCTCTGTGAAGAGTTGATAGGATTCCCCTAGAGAAAAACTGCTTTGTGTGGGGAACAGAGAAGAGCATATTATAGTCAAGTAAACAAAGGCAGGAAGCTGCTGCGACAGTGCGGGCTTCTCTAGACGCATCACAATGAGTCCAGGGTTCAGATGAGGAAATGGTAGGTGGTGGGTGATTAGGTTCGATAAGTCAGTTGAATCACAAAATAAAGGGTTGTGAGGACTAGACAAAAGACTTTGGAGACAAAAGACTTCCTCCCAGACTCTTGAGTTTCTTCTTTAGTAGAATATAAGATTCTCCAGGGCATACCCAGAAAGATGCCCTGCACATAATGGGCACGCGGCGTTCCATTTACTGGTGACTCAGCACACAGGCCCTGGGGGGGAAGTGCCTGGGTTCCAGCCCTGCCCCAGGTCCTTCTTGACTGCATGACTTGAGGCGCAAATTCCACTTCCCTACCCCTGCATCTCCTCTTCTGTAAAAGGGGCTAACAGAGGTAAAAAGAGGCTCGCTGGGCGGTTGTGAGGGTTAGAGGAGAGATTACATATAAAGCACTTGGCATGCACTTGTCCACAGTAAACAGTAGCTATTATCAATCTAGAAAATTCCTAACTTCTATAATATTTTTCCTTCTTCAAGATTCAAAGTTCTGCCCTAAAGGAGAAGCATGTGAGTATAGGAGAAGTTTACCAGCCAACCCAGCCCAGTGGTCATACCCCGTCCCGCTGCTCTCCCCAGTTCTTTGTGACAGATATTGTCTCTGTTTCCAAAATTTTGTCCAATCAAGTGACAACATGGCAATGGCCGCTGGGATTTTGGTCTGTCTCCATGACACCTAAAACTAAATGAGGAGAGGATGATTGTGAGACCTGATATTCTGATCATTACTTTACTTCTAACAGCAATTTTTCTTTTAAGTTTTTTCCCCTCCCAAAGCTTGGCTAGTCAAAGGATGGTTAGAAATCAGATATGTGTGATTCCATAGCAATTTATTTTCCTGACTGATATATTTTATGGGCAACTAGCCTGGAACTGAACACACTGCCATCAAGGACTAAATGTAAAGAGACTCAATTAGAGTGAACTCGAAGTGCAACGTAGAGACATCAGAAAGCTCCTCAGTTCCCCGCCTTCTAACTTGTCCTGCAGTGTGTATTGAGGAGTGTGACAGGATGGGCAGGACGGTGACAGCACAGAGGCAACACTGTTAGTGAGAAAAGGCACTTGACAAATGCTAACGTTGCAAAGAGCTGCTCCATTGGTGGCCCTGAGACTGAGGTTAAGTGAAGACGGTGCCCTGGGAAGACATCGCTATGTTGGGATGCTTCTCCCACTGTTTCATGAACTCCCACTGTTTGTCATGTCTAAGCTTACGGTTTTCAATACTCATCTCTAGGTCTATTTTCAGTTGCTGCAGAAAGGATTAATGAAAATAACTCCATCTAATGTGATTAATGTCCCAGAAATATATCCCATCGTAGAATTCACAAATGACCTTGATTCCTTATAGAAAGGCTTCGGAAGATAAAATCATATGTGACTAAGTATAAAAATTGAAATTTTTATTTTGGTATTCAATAATGAATCTTGGTCAATGAATGTTTATTTTAAAAGAAAACTCATGCACGGCAGCCTTCCTACTAATAGTAGGAAATTACATAGCTATTTAAAATATTGAGTGAATGCAAGTTAAGGTGTAAATGTTGATCCTGTTCACTTAGTACCCAGAAGGACTGCACTCTCCACCCTTACTCCATTCTCAGGAATATTTTCTGTTGCGACATCATCATCAGTCCCCCTTGTGGACTCAGTTTTCAACCAATTTTCTTTTACAATTAAAAGAAGGGAAATAATGCTGCTGACCTCACATATTATTATGAAAATAAAGTGAAATCAAGGAAATAATAATTTTAAAACTATTAAGAGTATACAGTTATTAATCACTAATATTATAAGAGAAGGAAGACTTGATAACATTCCCGTTTTTTCTTTTAATACTAGCATATAAGTACATGTATGTATGCATATATGTGTATGTATTTGTTCTCGTTAACTTGAAGCAGAGCTGTATAGATCTATGCATAACAAAAGTGTATGGAAATTTTACAATTTTACAAATTTACAATTTTAAAGCTAGAGATTTTTCTATCAACCTATGAAGCACTTTCTTTGTTTTCTAAAACCATAATAGCAAATTTCAGATTTTTGATACCAGCACATAGTGCTTATTTGAGTGAACACAAACAGAATTATATAAAAACGGCAGGTGTGAGAACTGAGCGATGGAGTCATTAATGGCAGAGGCTTGGAGGATTTGGAGCAAGAGGTCCAGAGCGCCCCAGAAGCAGGTGTCGCGGTATCCTCATGGCTCGTATGGGCTCACAGTTATGGGATGCGGTAGATGGAAGCTTGCTTAAAGGTGAGGCTGAGCAGGACAGCTGGCCAGAGGCTCAGTGGCATGTGAAAGTCTGGGGACTAGAGAATAAAAGAGGGATGATCGGAGCGCACACTGGGCCCACTCTGGCCAGGCTGGGTTCTGTGTTCCCGGGACTCTCTGTCTGCTCTGGTTTCAGGGTTCCCTATGCTCTCTGCACACTGAATTGCAGGCTGGTTTCCTGCCAGAAGCAATTCCCCAGCTCCTCACATGGCCATCTCCTTCTCATTGTTTAGGGTCAGCCCAACTGTTAATTCTTCATGGGAGTGAATACCTCCCAGTCTCGCAATTTCTCCACAGCTCTTATCACCATCTGCAACTATGTTAGCTAATCATTTGTGTGCTGTTCACTGTGTCCATGGCTGCCCACCAGAAGGGGAGATTTATAAGAGGAGGAGCTGCACCCCCAGCAGTTTCTGGGTCACAGTAAACATACAGCAGATAACTGATGGATGAATGAATACATTAATCTCCAAGGCCCCCTTCAGCTGTACAATTCTCTGCTAACCTCTTCCTCAAAAGGCATTAGTTTAGTTCTCTATCCACTGAAGTCCCCCGTTCTCAGTTTTTGAGGTAGTAGTGTGTTAGCCATGACTAATTCTCTTTAGCACACACACCAGCTAATATGGCCAGACTGTCACATAACAAAATGATTTAACCTACTTAAAAATTCTTCTGTGATCTAGTTCTTAGAGTGTACAGGGATGCACATTTCTAATGAAATAGGAAATGGTGGAGCCTCCAATTATAAAATGAATTATACCAAACATACTTGTAAGTACATAGCTGAGTTTACAAGAGAGTATGGGAAATGTTCAGGAGTAAAGCTGAAAAGAGAACTGAAAACCTAACAGCGCAGAGGAGGGAGGTTGTGGGTGTCTTGAGAGGAAGCGGGAGAGGGAAGAAGGTGTCCATCCCAGCAGCAAAGCTTGGCATGTAAAATACATTTGGAGACAGGAGGTGAGGCCCTGGCTCCAAGAAGGCTGGGAGTTGGAACGGGACTCGACTAACTCTATTTCCAGAGAGGGAGAGGTCCTTAAATGAACCCCCTCACTGACTGGGAAGTGATAGAAAGTTGTTTATTCCAGTTGGGTTCTAAGTGAGGAAGAAGAAAGTCTCCTCTGAGAATTCATAACCAAGACCTGCCCTCACATGGGTTTGGTACTCGCACTTGTGGCTTGGGAACCCCCAATGTGAGTGATTCATGTGAAAATTGATCCTGGTTTTTTTAACCCCTGGGGCATCTGACAGAGGCAAATGTACAGCCTTGCTGAAGGACCACGCCTCTCATCCAGGCCTCACAGAACTGTCACAGATAAAGGCTCGTGGGATATAAATTCACAATCTAAAATTGTAAAACACCCAAGTTATAGTGGGCAGGAATCAGCAGATGCTGTAAACAGTATTCTGGGTGCCTAGGAATTAAAGACATAAAACAGTAGAAAACAGGAGAAAAATAAGCCTGCAAAGATGACAAAATAAACACAATACAGATAAATGAAAAATGTATGCACTAAAATTAAAAAATCAATAGACAGATTAGAAAGAGCTAAGTGAGTATTAGCAAGCTGGAAGACAGAATCACAGAGAGATTAAGAGATGAAAAATATGAAGAGATGAAGAGACATGGAGGATAAGATGAAAAGGTATCTAACAGGAGTTTCAGAAGGGAAATATATATAAAAATAGGGAAGAGGCAACATTGGAAGGTAGAATGACCAAGAATTTTCCAAAATGTATGAAACACATAAGATTCAGAAAGTTCAAGAAGTCCTGACCAGGACAAATAGAAACAAATCCATTCCTAAACAAACTGTAGCGAAACAGCAGAATTTCAAAGACAAAGATCTTACCAAGCAAAAGAGAGAAAAGTTGGATTACACAAAATGAACAATAATTAGATTAATTTAAGAATTCTCAACAGCAACACAGTAAGTCAGAAGACAGTGCACTATCTTCAAGGTGCTGAAAGAAGATAGTCATCAACCTGAACTTCTATGCCCCCCTAAAACTCTCCTTGAAATAATAATTGAGAGTGCACTCCTAACAGAGCCTTCTACTTCAGGAAGAACAAGAATGAACTCCAAAGAAAGGAGTGAATGCAAAAAGATATAGTAAGCAAAGAAATTACTGAAGATTTAGATCATTCTAAATAGGCCTTGATTGTATGAAGTGACCTAATAATAATGATTGACTTGTGCTTATGAAAGTAGGGTGGAATTAAAACCAGATGGAGAAGAGTACTGGCTTAGAGTGTTCTAAAGTCTTTCCATTAGTTGGGAGATACTGACATTTGTTACCTTGGACTTTGGAAGTCACATGTGCATGATCAAATTGTAACTATCTTCACCAATAGAAGTGAAATGTATAGTTTTCAAATCAGTAGGTTCTCTCAAAAAGCTTTTGGTCTGGGGGCCGGCTCCATGGCCGAGTGGTTAAGTGCGCGTGCTCCGCTGCAGCAGCCCAGGGTTCGGATCCTGGGCGCGGACATGGCACTGCTCGTCAGGCCACATTGAGGCGGCGTCCCACATCTCACAACTAGAAGGACATGCAACTCAGATATATAACTGTGTCCAGGGGGGTTTGGGGAGATAAAGCAGAAAAAAAAAAAAAAGATTGGCAACAGTTGTTAGCCCAGGTGCCAATCTTTAAAAAAACAACTCGTGGTCTGGTGCAGCTGAGAGAGGATTGCACAGCACGAGAGCTGGAATTCCACCTGTTTTGTGAAAGGCCTTCCTTCCTCCAGACAGACTTAGACCTACATCCTCTCTGTTCTTGAGTGTCACTGACAAACATCCTTTAGAGCCAATTGTAAATGCCTGTTTCTCAGGTTGATTTTCCGTGCCTTCCTCACCATTCTATCCCAGGGCCTGGCACACGGCAGGCACTCATGTTTGTAGAATGGATGGACTTGCTCAAGGTCACACAGCGACCAAGTGGCAGATAAGAATAAGAATACAGATCTTTGCACGCCCAGGCTTGTTCCTTAATTTAAACCAATCTGAGGGAATTGTGTCTGAAAAAAATGTTGTGTTCCTTGAAACAGTAGCTACTTGATTAAATCAGTAAGAAATCCCTCTGAGAGTGACGTCAGCATCATGGCAGAGTGAGCTTGCCCAGGACTCTCTCCCCTCCAACATACAACAAAAAGGAGCAACCATATTCCAACAAAAAATATCCTAATAGCACAGAAATCCTCGGAGAGTCACAGCAGCCAAACGACAGAGGGTGGAGAGGCTGGAGCCCCCCTCAGAGGAGCTGGAATGGGGTAAGAGAGAACTTCGCTCCCTCCCCTAAAGACTGGGATCACCACCACAGTAGACTCCATGAGGGAAGGAGTGGGGGAGGGGTCATGCATCTGCAAGATCACCCAGGACTCCCTAGCGCCCTTGCAGCCTAGAGAGAAGCCCTCTAACCAGGCAAAAGCTTTCAGATGGGGTGACCTCATCAAGCCAAGACCCCAGAAGACCAGATAGCAAGAGCTGATGGGGAAACCTGGGTCTCAGTGCAAGAGAAAATGCCCCCCTCCCCCACCAGCGCTGTGCCGTGCCATGTCGGCTGAAGGTGGAGGGCTCAGAATACGTGGCTCTCGGCCCCCATCTAGTGGCTATAGGCTGTAACTGCAACCAAATAATCTCACAATGCAGAAAAATCGTACTTCCAGCATCCAGCAATTCATCAAATCTCCAGACCAGAGGGAAAACAATAAATACCCAGAATTATGTCCTGAAGACTCAGAAATAAGTAAACTAAATGACAATGAATTCAGAATAGCTATTGTCAAAAAACTCAATGAGGTAAAAGAAAGTGTGGCGAAACAATTCAATGAGTTCTGGAGCTACTTCACAAAAGAGATTGAAACTATAAAGCAGAATTAATCAGAAATACTAGAGATGAAAAATACAATGGAAAAGATAAAACAAAATACAGATTTGCTGAATGTTCGTGTGGACACCATAGAGGAGAAAATCAGCATAATCAAAGATAGACAGGTTGAATGGCTCCAGGCAGAGGAAGAGAGAGAACTCAGACTAAAAAGAAATGAAGAAAGTCTCCAAGAAATAGGCTGTTCAATGAGGAAATGCAACATAAGAATTATAGGTATCCCAGAAGGTGAAGAGAAGGAGAATGGAGCAGAAAGCGTGCTCAAAGAAATAATAGCAGAGAACTTCCCACATCTAGGGAATGAGAGAGAAATGTGTGTGGAGGAAGCTTTCAGCTCTCCTAGATCTGTCAGTGTAAAAAGACCTACTGCAAGGCATACAGTAGTAAAACTGGCAAAAATGAATGACAAAGAAAGAATACTTAGGGCAGCAAGGCAGAAGAAAATAACCTACAAAGGAACCCCTATCAGACTTTCAGCAGATTTCTCTGCAGAAACCTTACAAGCTGGGAGAGAATGGAATGACATATTCAAAACTTTAAAAGATGAAAATCTGCAGCCAAGAATACTCTATCCAGCAAAAATATCCTTCAGATATGAGGGAGAAATTAAATCTTTCCCAAACAAACAAAAGCTAAGGGACTTCGTAGCCATGAGACCCCCCCCCCCCCCACGAAATCCTGAAGAAGGCCCTCCTACCTGAAAAAAGAAAAAAAGGGAGAAAGGGGTCACAAAACACAGAGTAAGGAGACAAATAGATAGAATCAGAATAGGATAGCAAATATTCAACTATAGCATTAGGATAAAGGGAAGGAAAACACCAAAGACAAAGACAATCTTGTCACTTTAACCACAAACTCACAACACAAGTGGGAATAAGATATGAAAAAAATAACTTAGGAGGGGAGGAGGAAAGGGACTGAATCAGTTTAGACTAAGGAAATAAGAGGCCATCAGAAAATGGACTATATTATGCACAAGATTCTGAATACAAATTTCAGGATAGCCACTAAACTAAAAAGCAGAACAGAGACACAAAAAATAAATAAGGAAAAAGCTAAGAAACACAGCATAAGAAACTGCAGAAGTCAATGGGTAGACCAAAACACACAGGACGAGAAACAAAGGAAATTCAGGAAAACCAGAAAACGAGTGACAGAATTACAGCATTAAGCCCTCATACATCAATAATCACCCTCAATGTAAACAGATTGAACTCTCCAATAAAAAGACACAGAGTGGCAAGAGGGATTAAAGAACAAGATCCAACAATTTGTTGCCTCCAGGAAACACACCTGGGCTCCAATGACAAACACAGGCTCAGAGTGAAGGGGTGGAAGATGATACTCCAAGCAAATGGCAAACAAAAGAAAGCAGGTGTCATGCTACTTATATCAGACAAAGTAGATTTCAAGATAAGGCAGATAAAGAGAGACAAAGGGGGCAATATATAATGATCAAAGGGACACTACATCAAGAAGAAATAACACTTATAAATATCTATGCACCCAACACAGGAGCACCAAAGTTCATAATGCAACTATTAACAAACCTAAAAGAAGATATTAAAAATAACACAATAATAGTAGGGGACCTCAACACTCCCCTCACATCACTGGACAGATCATCCAGACAGAAAATCAATGAGGAACAGTAGAATTAAACAAAAAGCTAAACCAGTTGGACTTAATAGACATATATAGAACACTCCATCCAAAAACAGCAGAATACACATTCTTCTCAAGTGTGCATGGAACATTCTCAATGACAGACCCTATGTTGGGAAACAAGCCAACCTCTGTAAATTTTTTAAAAATTGAAATAATAACAAGCATCTTCTCTGATCATAATGCTCTAAAGCTAGAAATTAATTACAAGAAAAGAGCTGAGAAAGGGACAAAGATGTGGAAACTAAACAATATGCTATTGAACAAGCAATGGATCATTGAAGAAATTAAAGAAGAAGTCAAAAAATACCTGGAGACAAATGAAAATGATAACTTGCCATATCAACTCATATGGGATACAGCAAAAGCTGTATTAAGAGGGAAACTCATCGCAATACAGGGACACCTTAACAAACAAGAAAAATCCCAAATAAGCAATCTCGAATTACACCTAACTGAATTAGGGAAAGAAGAACAAACAAAGCCCAAAGTCAGCAGATGGAGAGAAATAATAAAAATCAGAACAGAATTAAATGCTATTGAAACAAAAAAAGGCAGTAGAAAGGATCAATGAAACAAAGAGCTGGTTCTTTGAGAAGATAAATAAAATTGACAAACCCTTAGCCAGACTTACAAAGAAAAAAAGAAAGTAAGCTCAAATAAACAAAATCAGAAATGAAAGAGGAGAAATAACAACAGACTCCACAGAAATACAACGAATTATAAGAGAATACTACGAAAAACTGTATGCCAAGAAAATGGATAACCTAGAGGAAATGGATAAATTCTTAGACTCTTACAACCTCCCAAAGCTGAGTCAAGAAGAAACAGACAATGTGAACAGACCAGTCACAAGGAAAGAGATTGAAACAGCAATCAAAAGCATCCCAAAGAATAAAACCTCAGGATCAGACAGCTTTCCTGGGGAATTCTACCAAACTTTCAGAGAGGATTTAATACCTATCCTTTTCAAGCTCTTCCAAAAAATTAGGGAGGACGGAACACTTCCTAACACATTCTATGAGGCCAACATCACTCTGATACCAAAACCTGACTAGGACAGTACGAAAAAGGAGAACTACAAGCCCATATCTCTGATGAACATAGATGCAAAAATTCTCAACAGAATTTTGGCAACCCGAATTCAGCAATACATCAAAAGGATCATTCATCATGATCAAGCTGGATTCATACCAGCGACACAGGGATGGTTCAACACCTGCAAATTAATCAACATGATACACCACATCAACAAATTGAGGAATAAAAACCACATGACCATCTCAATAGATGCAGAGAAGGCATTTGACAAGATCCAACAGCCATTTATGATAAAAACTCTGAACAAAATGGGGATAGAAGGAAATTACCTCAACATAATAAAGGCCAAATATGACAAACCCACAGCCAACATCATACTCAATGGGCAAGAACTGAGCACCATCCCCCTGAGAACAGGAATGAGATAAGTATGCCTTCTATCACCACTCTTATTCAACATAGTACTGGAGGTTTTGGCCAGAGCAATTAGGCAAGAGAAAGGAATAAAAGGAATCCAAATAGGGAGGGAAGAAGTGAAACTCTTGCTGTTTGCAGACGACACGATCTTATATATAGAAAACCCCAAAGAACCACTGGAAAACTTTTAGAAATAATCAACAACTACAGCAAAGTGGCAGGATATAAAATCAACTTACATACATCAGTAGCATTTCTATACTCTAATAACGAACTAACAGAAAAAGAACTCAAGAACACAATACTATTCACAATTGCAACAAAAAGAATAAAATACCTTGGGGTGAATTTAACTAAGGAAGTAAAAGATCTATACAAGGAAAACTACAAGACTTTCCTGAAAGAAATTGATGATGACATAGACATTCCATGAACATGGATTGGAAGAATAAACATAGTTAAAATGTCCATACTACCTAAACCAATCTACAGATTCAATGCAATCCCAGTCAGAATCCTAATGACATTCTTTACAGAAATAGAACAAAGAATCCTAAAATTCATATGGGGCAACAAAAGACCCTGAATTGCTAAAGCAATCCTGAGAAAGAAAGAACAAAGCTGGAGGCATCACAATCCCTGACTTCAAAACATACTACAAACCTACAGTAATCAAAACAGCATGGTACAGGTACAAAAACAGGTGTACAGATCAATGGAACAGAATTGAAAGCCCAGAAATAAAACCACACATCTATGGACAGCTAATCTTCGACAAAGGAGCTGAGGGCATACAATGGAGAAAAGAAAGTCTTTTCAACAAATGGTGCTGGGAAAACTGGAAAGCCACATGTAAAAGAATGAAAATTGACCATTCTTTTTCACCATTCACAAAAATAAACTCAAAATGGATCAAAGACCTAAAGGTAAGACCTGAAACCATAAGGCTTCTAGAAGAAAATATAGGCAGCACACTCTTTGACATCAGTATTAAAAGGGTCTTTTTGGACACCATGTCTTCTCAGACAAGGGAAACAGTAGAAAGAATAAGGAAAAGGGACTTCATAAGACTAAAGAGCTTCTTCAAGGCAAGGGAAAACAGGATTGAAACAAAAAAAACAACCCACTAATTGGGAAAAAATATTTGCAAGTCATATATCCGACAAAGGGTTAATCTCTATAATATGTAAAGAACTCACACAACTCAACAACAAAAAAATCAAACAACCCAATCAGAAAATAGGCAGGAGACATGAACAGACATTTCTCCAAAGAAGATATATGCATGGCCAATAGGCATATGAAAAGATGTCCATCATCAGTGATCATCAGGGAAATGCAAATCAAAACTACAGTAAGATATCACCTTACACCCATTAAAATGGCAAAAATAACCCCAAAAAAAAGTAACAAATGTTGGAGAAGTTGTGGAGGAAAAGGAACCTGCATATGCTGCTGGCGGGAATGCAAACTGGTGCAGCCACTACGGAAAACAGTACAGAGATTTCTCAAAAAATTTTAAATAGGGATACCAAATGACCCAGCCATCCCACTGCTGGATATCTATCCAAAGAACTTGAAGTCAGCAATTCCAAAAGTCCTGTGCACCCCTATGTTCATTGCAGCATTATTTACAATAGCCAAGACGTGGAAGCAACGTAAGTGCCCATCAACTGATGATTGGATAAAGAAGATATGGTATATATATATACAATGGAATACTACTCAGCCATAAAAAAGAATAAAATCATCCCATTCACAACAACATGGATGGACCTTGAGGGAATTATGTTAAGTGAAATAAGCCAGATAGAGAAAGACAATCTCTGTATGACTCCACTCACATGTGGAAGTTAAACATGTAGACAAAGAGAACAGATTAGTGGTTACCAGGGGAATGGTGGGGTGAGGGGTGGGCACAAAGGGTGAAGGGGTGCACCTACAACACGACTGACAAACAATAATGTACAACTGAAATTTCACAAGGCTGTAAACCATCATAAACTCAATAAAAATTAATAAAAAATAATAAATCCCTCTGAGACCAAAAAGACAACGAGAAATTCACATGGGTAACTATTGTCAATCTTCTGTTTAAAGAAAATCCACATTTTGCAGGTTATGCTGGTGGTGGAGCAGAGTCTTAGAACAGGCTTTCAGAGCAACTGACCTTTCCAGGGAGAACTTGACCGTATTCCTCCCAAGGTAGGCTTTACACGGGCTTGATCCCAGGGGACAGACAGGGTCCCTACCTACTCACCAGCTTGTCACTGCTGGGAATTAAGACCCTTGTTGAAATGCAGTGTGCTTCAGGACTCTACCGGGGTCTAAAGTGCCGGCAGGTGGAAGGGCTGAGAGCTGGCTGAGAACTTGCTCTTGAGAGGTTCTGCAGTGAATAAACCAGGGAAGAAAAGGAATTGGAGGGAGGGGCGAAAAGGAGGAAGGAGATGCTAAAAGGTGAGGGAAGACACCAAATGCCTTTTTCACAATTTCACTTAAGGCCAATTCTGTGCAGATTTTCAGCCTCAGGAACCCACATTTTAAAATGAGAAATAGCTCATTTGACCTTCCCCTTTCTCACAACAGGACTAAAGGTGGGCAGGAAATAGGGGATCTTTTGAGATTCTTTGACGGGTAGCAGAAAACTGCATTAGAGAGAATCTTCCAGACTCAAAACTGGATTATCCATGTGGTATTTTCTCCAGCCCTTTCTCATCAGTCTTGAGCCAAGAGAGGCAGGTAGAGAAGGGAAGTGATCCCAAAGTCAGCTTTCCTTCAGGAGGAGGACGCCAACGGAGGGTAGTAAAGAGAAGCAAGGAACGAGGGTGGGCAGCTGGACGGGAGGGACACTGGGGCACTGAGGACGAGAGCTTTGGTTTGGGTTCATGTCTGAACTTACTGATTCACTATGAGGTCAGAGTCATGCTGTATCCAGGTATACGCCTTTGGCAAAAGGATTGAAGTTATTAAATACAGCCTGTTCGCTCCACTTAGACAATCCTTTCTCTCCTTACATGCCTCCCACATAAAGAAACACCAGAAAGGAAACATACTCTGCTAGAAAGACAAAAAGAGGGGTGTGTGCGTGTGTGTTATCAAGAATGGACTGAGGGGGCCCAGCCTGGTGGTGTAGCAGTTAAGTTTGCACGCTCCACTTTGGTGGCCCAGGGTTTGCTGTTTCGGATCCTGGGCACAGACCTAGCACTGCTCATCAAGCCATGCTGTGGTAGCATCCCACATAAAATAGAGGAAGATGGGCACAGATATTAGCTGAGGGCCAGTCTTCCTCAGCAAAAAGAGGAGGACTGGTGGCAGATCTTATCTCAGGCCTAGTCTTTCTCAAAAAAGAATGGACTGAGGGATTTGTGCAGCAGGAATATGCAGCAGTTAGGTTAATTTTCTACTCCATCCTTCAACTTTGAGATACAAGGTGAAGTTCCCTTTTTTCATTCGTTAATCTCCTTTGACACTTTTCACAGGATTGTGGAGCTTTACCAGAAAGGGGCTTCCTAACTGTGCTTCATAACATTAAAATGTGATCGTTTTAATCTCCCTGGGCCAGGGAGAAAGTGGAACCCTATGGCTTCACAAGGAGACTTGTTTCACAATTAGCATTTCGGTCAAAGCCTTAATTCCTCAAAATGAGAGCAAAAAATGGAGCCAGAATTCCCACTGCAGCCTATTGTGACTCTAGCCTCCGGCTCTGAGAAGTCGGCTGTGATCTAACATTGAAATTAGAGCTTTCTCTCTTTAACCTTGCTTTTGGTACTTGCTCAAAGTGCATGGTCTAATACTTTTATCTGTGAATACTTGCATATTTCCAGGGGCCTCACTGTACACATTTGCTGGGAAAATCTCTATTTTCTCCCAATGGGTTTTAAGGTGAGAAGAATCAGGTACATATTTCATCAGACGGGATTAGGCTGTAGTTTGTCATCCTCATTTGCCCAGTGAACTGCTGTTCTAAAGAAACCCCTTGTGGACTGTTACCTGGGGACTGCTCTAATGTCTTCCTTAACAGCAGACACTTGGCATCGGTGAATCAACCACTGGGCTAATGAGAACAGACCCGCAGCCTATCCTCAGCTCAGAGTATAAACACTGTTTTCCTTTGACCTAATTACAAGATGTCCTTAAACATCATCATTTTCTAAAGGAAACTGTGACTACAAATTGCATCATGAACCACATTGTCGGGACTCAAAAACGTGCCTGCAATTCGGAGAAAGTGTTTGCAACTTGCCAAAACATGCAGTCCGTAGGCAACAGCACTGTTCACTCTGCAGATTCTACGTTCTTTCCCCTTCTGTCCCTCATTTTCCACGGAGTCCCTATCTTTAAAAAGGTCGGATCAGAATCAGAATGTCCTGTTCCCTTATCTACAGATTTTACATGGTAGGTTCGAGAAAGCTGCTGGCTTCAGTGAGATTCTAGATTTCTTCCCCAAAGCCCCAGCAACAGCTTTCTATTGTCCTGATTGAATTAAAAAATCCAACAAACAAAAAATTACCACCTGCCACCACTATCAACAACAATAAAACTCAGAAACAACTCGAAGTCAATGAGCCTTGATTAAATACTCAGCATGCATTGTGGGTTGTACTGGGCTACACTGGGCTATTACTGTAGAATTTTATATGAATATTTACCCTAAGGGCCTATAATCCTGGAGCCTTACCAAGCCTGATCTGCACAGGTGCCCCCCTACCATGTGGGAAAATATCTGGGGTACGGAAGAAGGAAAACATTTGAAGTGGCCTGTGGGATGCTGCTGGGGCCCCCAACATTTACAGAGGTGAGGACTGTCTTCTTAAACACAAACTCCTTTCCAGGGAGGTCCTCCTGTTGAGTATGACTACAGGCCCTTGACCAAAGAACCCCCAATCTCTTATTTAAAAAAAAAAAAAGCAAAAGGGGGCTGGCCCCACGCATAGTGGTTAAGTTTGCACACACCATTTTGGTGGCCAGGGATTCCCGGGTCTGCACACTGGGCACAGACCTACATACCACTCATCAAGCCGCTCTGTGGCAGCGTCTCACATCGAAGATAGAGGAAGATTGGCAAAGATGTTAGCTCACGGACAATCTTCCTCAACAACAAAACTGCAAAAGGAGGCTGAGATAATAACTGGCTGTGTAATACACAGATTGTTATACTGCAATACTCATCTGGAGAGCTTTTACATTGTATCAATTCCTGAAGATATCCTTTGACGGTGTTCTGCAATATGGCCACCACTAGAGGGCGGAGCAGACCACTTCAGCTTTCCAGCGCTTTCTCCAGAGGGGAAGTTGAAAAAGCTACAAAGAACTCAGGGCTAAATGCTGAGCAGACTTTAAAATCTCTCCCCTCCTTAACTTCATCACCCTGTGAATCGCTTCTAAAGGTTCAGGGCAGAGGGACAGGCAGGTAAGTACTACCTGAATTGCATTGAAAGTTAGTATTTCATTGGAACACAAGATTCTTGCCTTTGATAACTTTCATTTATTACAATATCTCCGCCCTTTCTGTGTGCCAGAGACTGTGCTGGGCACCGGGGAAATAAACACGAGTAGCTCCTCATCGGTTCCCTCTCCAGGCTTACGGTCTAGGCAGCCAGGCAGACAAGTGAATTAATCAAGAGACTTCAGCGTCCTAAATGCAATGATTTGGGGGTGGGGTGAGCAGGCAGTATTTCCTACAGACCCCATGACTGAGTGCGCTGGAGGCTCACAGACCAAGTCAGAGATCACTGGGTGATGGAGAAAGACAAGGCAGAAAGAGAGATGTGTTTTTGACAGAGTGCTTTCAGTATAACAATATATGACAGAAAAAAATCCAAATGCAAAGTAAGAGCAAAAAGCCAACAGCTAGTACCAAAAAACACATTGTTTTTTAACCATGAACTTATCTAGGTTTCAGAAGGTTTGGGATTAAAAATAACTTAGGAAGAGAACAAGATAACCACACTGCTCTGAAATAAGCCATTTGAATATCATTCCTATCATGTGTGCAGGGGTTCACCTGGGAACCCCGCCCACCAGACCCCAAGGAATGAGGAGGGCTGCTGGCTGGTATGTGGGGATAGTGTCCTCGGAGGAATCGTGTTAGAACACGTCCCCACTTCGCCAAAACGTCTACCTCATCCACCAAATGTGCTGGGAGTGCCAAGTGCTCCTGCTCTCAGGCCCAGCCTCACCTTCAATCACTCAGGGATCTTCTTTTTTTTTTAAAAGATTTTATTTTTTTCCTTTTTCTCCCCAAAGCCCCCCTGGTACCTAGTTGTATATTCTTCGTTGTGGGTCCTTCTAGTTGTGGCATGTGGGACGCCGCCTCAGCGTGGTTTGACGAGCAGTGCCATGTCCGCGCCCAGGATTTGAACCAACGAAACACTGGGCCACCTGTAGCAGAGCATGCAAACTTAACCACTCGGCCACGGGGCCAGCCCCTCAGGGATCTTCTAAAACACGCACGTCTCCAGCCCCACCGGCCCTCCCTCATTCTGATTTAATTTTTGAAATTTCTCTAGATTATTCTAACATGAAGTCAGGGCAGAGGCCCATTGAGTTATACGCTGGCAACATTTCCTAGGGAAAACACAAACCTCCAGTCGGGGATATGGGCAACCTCACGCTCTTCTCGAGCACCAGGAATGAGTTGGACCTTTTCCTTCTACGTAACTTTTACCTGCACCTTCAGCACCTGGAATGGTTTGTGGGTAAAATCTGTTATCACACAGAAAATAACATTAAAATAAAAATGAGTGCACAGAGGGTAGAAACTGTTGCAAAATATTTATTTTCACTTTTCTCATGAGTCACCTTTTAATTTCCCAAGAGTCCCCCTCAGATGGGCATCTGACAGCTCCTCCTGCTGGTCTCTCTTTTGTCCTCCCTTCAGGATGCTCTGGGTCCCTCTCTGCCCTTCCCTGGGGGTCCCAGCCTCGTCTCTGAACAACAGTGCGAGATGCCCCCATCTCTGAAGCTCCCTGTCGGCTTCATCCTGGACTTTCGATGGCAGCCTCTACTGTGCTATCTTATGAAGTATGTGAGGGGACAGTTAGCAATTTTGAATTCTTCATCTTAGAGCATCTACAAACCTGACAAACTTTTCTCTTGCTACCATTTACCTCCTCTCATTATCACACTAACACATCACTTTATTGTGTCATGTTACTTTGTCTTTCCAAATAATTCTTCCCTGTGATGTTCAATTTTATGTGTCAACTTGACTGGGCCACGGAATGCCCAATATCTGATTAAACATTATTTCTGGGTGTGTCTGTGAAGAGATCAGCATGAGAGTTGGTGGACTGAGTAAAGCAGGTGGCCCTCCCCGTGTGGGTGGGCATCATCCAATCCACTGGGGGCCTGAAGGGAATGAAAAGGCAGAGGAAGGTTGAATTCTCTCTGCATGAAGGATGAGCGGGGCCCCTGGTCTTCTCCTGCCCTTGGACTGGGACTAACACCATCAGCGGTCCTGGTTCTCAGGCCTTTGGACTCAAACTGGAATTACATCACTGGCTTTCCTGGGGTTCCAGCTTCAAGATGACAGATCCTGGGACTTCTCAGGCTTCCATAATTGCATGAGCCAAGTCCTTATAATAAATCTCATTTTCTTTATATTGGTTCTGCTTCTCTGGAGAGCCCTGACTGACTAATACACTCCCCATCAGTAGAGAGAGTGAGAGAAGGATAGAGAAAGATACAGTGGTGGTGAAGAGGGGCATCTGGCCCTGCCATATCTCTGACAGCTTTCAGTCCTTCCTCCAGTGTGCTGAACTGGAGGGTGACGTCAAAAGGGCTAGATCCCACAATGGTTACTCCAAAGTGGCATAGTCTATGCAGCAGGACGTCCTACATTTCTTGGGCACTTTGACTCAAACTAGGGTCCAAGACAGCTGTTGTCCATTAAAGTTGATCCTCTTCTGGCAAGAAAGCTGCATCAAGCAAGAACTCGATGGACAGGGAGGAAGAGGTTGAGAAATAGCCAGGGTTGAAGGCATCATTGGCAGCCTGGTGCCGCTCAAGGAGGAGCCACTGCTCTGACACGTTTTCGCCACGAGAGGGCGGGGCAGAGCAGCAGCACAAGCGCAGGATGCCGGCAGCTCAGTACTTTAGCAGCTGTCGAGGAGCCCGGTGGCTCCTAAGAAAACAGGCACGGAACAAAGTCTCCAGCAAGGAAGTTCCTCTGGAATTTTGCCAGGAGGAAAAGAGTAGAAACCAAAGGAAAAGGTAGCATTTGCTTTCAACAACTTGAGTAATGAGACTTTCCCGCAGTGAACATGACGCTAGACTCCTTTAGAGATAAGGAGAGAAGAAGGGAATTTTGAGGTTACTTGAAAAAGCGGTTTACCTCAACAGAGGCATGGCACACATCGCTTCAGGGATGTAAAGTTAGCTACTCAGGGGTATGCTAGCTTTCCTAGGTCCCATGAAACACTTGCAATAATTCCTCACACTTGCCCTGATTTCATGCCGCAAGCTCAAAGGGAACCAGAGATGGGTTTGTTTCCCATGAGAACTAGCCCAAGAAACCAACTACGTGTGGACCACCCAGACAGTGGCTCCAGAAGGGCTATAGCAATATTCAACCTTCTTCATTTCATTTCGGATGGACATAGAGTACGCCCAAGGCAGGCTTGTAGTCAGCACATATTGTATATTCATATTTTGTAAGGCTGGCACCTCCATCAGCCTCTACTGAACCTTTCTCCCCTGAGCACAGAGCTCTGTAAAAGAGAATCAAAAGCCAGAAAAGTGGGTTCTGACTCTGAAAGAGTGTCCACAGTGCCCTGGAGAAGCTGGAAAGGGTTTCAGGCAGGGTCCCAACAGGAAACAGGTGGCCCCCCAAGTTAGCATAATTCCAGGAGGGTTTCTTTGTTAATGTGTGGGAAAGGTGTGGGGGACCCACAAGAGACAGGGCGGGAGGTAACACAGAGCTTTAGCAGCAGAGCAGTTGCTGCCCCTGAAGCCAGGGTGAAGCAGGGGAGTAGTAATGGGAACACTGAAGGAGAGAGTTGGAGAGAAGGCCACCTTCTGAGGAACAGAGACCTCAGGTTGCAGCCAGCCCCAGGTGACTGCACAGGGACCCAGGGGAACAACAATGCTGACTCTACTCTCCTCCCACCTTCCAGGCTCCTTTTGGGGTCCCCATTGGCTGAGCCCAATGGGAAACCAGAGAGCCAGGGAATCAGCTGATAGAAAGCTTTCTGGTCAGACTTCCGGGGAAGACATCAGACTGAACATAGTCACACTCGCCTGAAACAAGCCATTTGAAAATCCTTCCCACTGTGTGTGCAGAGGTCCACCTGGGGACCCTGCAGTCCAGTGTGGGCGGTCCCCAAAGAATGACAAGGGCTGCTGGCCGGTACGTGGGGATGGTGTCTTCACAACAACCATGGCATTGAGAAGTTGCTCTCTGTCTAAGTGTAGTTGTTTGTAAGTAGTCTGTCTTTCTCTGGCTGCTTTTAAGAACTTCTCTTTATCTTTGATAATATAAAATTTTATTATGTGCGTTGCTGAGGATTTCTTTTTATTTATTTAACTTGAGGTGCTTCAGGCTTCCTGAATCTATGGAACATCCCATCATGTCACATATCACATGACTTTTAGAAAATTCTTAGCTGATATCCTCTCCCCCGTTCCCTTTTTTCTCCTTCTCAAAGTTCAGTGTTAGATCTCTTTTGTTTTATTAACCTGTCTGTGATATTTTCCATTTATTTTGTCTCTCTGGAGTGCGGTCTGTGTAATTTCTTCGGATCGGCACACCAATTCTCTCTTTGCCTGCACCCAATCTGCTGTTCAATCCATCCACTGAATTTATTTTCACTTGTTTCCTGCGTGCAAGTGGGCAGGTGTACAATATGCCTGTTTAAATCTACCTTGTCAGTTGATAGTCTCTTCTTTTACTCATAATTTTGATTTCCAAATTTCTCTCTTCAAACATCTAAAACATTTCTATTTTATAAACACTAATTTCAGTATCTGAAATCTCTGTCGACCTAATTGCTGAGCAGGTTGTCTCAGCTAACTCTTGCATATAGGGCTGTGTTTCTTGTTTATTTTTTTTAAACAATTATTTTCATTGTGAGTTCATAGTTCTTGGAACATTATCTGCGGGAATGCTTTGATGCCTGGGTTGGTGGTTGTGTCTCCAAAAAGGATTTGTTTCTGCTTTGGCTGGGAACACAGGGCATGGCAGTGCCACTAGCCTGGTGCAACTTCACATCCTTGGCTTGGGATTTGGGGGGGGCCATGCAGGCAGTGTGAGTTTGAGCTCCAGACCCGCTTGGGAGCTGGCTCCTGTTTTACATTTTTAGGCGAGGGTTTTTTTTTTTTTTTTTTTCCATTTTACTTAGAGGAAAGGTGAAGACCAGCAAGGTTCCTTACTTTTAACCTTTGTGGGGCAGCCCTTTGGGATTCTGGCTTAAATGGGGCTCTCTCATCCAAATATTCACCTTACAAGGTCCCTGGTCCTTGTCCCCTGTCTTCCATGCAGCCCTGCCTCCCAGGATGCTATTAAAATTCAGGCCCCAGTAGATGGAGAGACATCCTGAGAGCAGCCAGTGGATTCGGTGCTGTTCCCTCTCTGCGTCTGTGCTGTATGTGTGCATGCATCTCCTTTAAGGATTTTCTTTATTCCCTTGTCAGTTTTAACTGTCCATTTGTAAAGGTCTTTTAAAAATTCTTGATCAAGCATGTGTAGTTAGGTTAAGCAGAGATATTTTTAGGATATTTTTCTTCACTATTCCCAGAAACTCTCAGACCTAGGATGGTAGTTTTTGTTTGTTTGTTTGTTTGTTTTAACTTTGTGCCAGGGACTAAGCACTCAATGAATTATCTCATTTAAGCTTTAAAACAATTCTATGAGCAAGGGATGATCAATTCCACACTTTATGGAGGGGGAATATGAGGCTCTGAGAGATTAAATAAGCTGCCCAGGATGACATAGTTATTAATTGATGAAGCCAGTTTGTCTGCTGGCGAAGTTCAAGCTTTTATTCCCAATAAACACAGCTTTATGACTGCTGTCTTAAAGGTTTGGAGATTGTCTAGTGAACCTTAGCAGATGTCTTTGTCCCTAAGAACTCAACCAAGCTCTTTTGTTTTTTTCCTACCACAGTCAAACTTAAAATAGCAGGTATCACAGTTCAGACAGGCAAACAGAGCCATTGGAAGTCTCACAGGGATGTTGGGTTTAATATTGACGTCGGGGCCTCCAGAATATGAGAGGAGCTGGGGAGGTGAGCAAGGTCTGGATGGAGAGTTGGTGGAGAACAGAAACAGTCACTAACCGACACAGGCGGCTGCACCAGCCGGGCGCGTGGGTCGCAGCCTGTGGGAGCATGTGAGAAGCTGTGTGTCAGCCACGGAGGTGGGACCACCAAGGAAGAGCTCACAGAGAGGTCTGTGGAAACTTCCTCCACCATGGAAACTCCCGCTGGCGTGGACCTCAGCCAAGGGCCAGCTGCTGTTGGGTGGTCAGATTGGCAGCTGGGAAGACAAGCTGGACAAGGAGGAGAGGATAGCCAGGACAAGGTGTCCCCTCTGGGTCTGTGGGTCAGTGTCTCAGCACCACCTCCAAGAGTAATGGCCTCTTGCCCACATCTGCCTTCCTTCAAGCTCCTCTCTTGGCAGCTCTAGCCCAGAACCACAGAGAGGAGAGGATCCTGGGAAACGGCCCTGACCCGAGGAGGGGTAGTGCCAGTTTGCCTACCAACAGCCCAGCACGCAGCTCTATGATGTCTAAAACAGGTGGTCCTTTAACTAAGCTCAGATGTAACATAGATTATTTTCAGAAGCCCCACATATGATTCTAAAACCCTGCAGAGGTCAAAACTACCATCCTCACTTCATCCTCTGCCTATACCATTTTTCTTCAATAAGGAAGTATTTTTTTATTTTAATTTTTGGACAGACAGTATATTTATATGATTATAAAACCACAGTAAAAAATATAAATAGTCATATATCCAGTGGAAATTCTTCCCTACATTTCTCCCCCTTGCCCAGTCCTCCACACACACAGACACTAAGTAGCCACTGTTTCTACATCCTGTCTGTGCAGACACAAGCGAATGCAAACACAGATTACCATTTTCCCCAGTTCTGTACAAAAGGTAACCTACTATACAAAGCATACTATAATATACAAAGTTTTCATACTTTGCTACAATATAGCTTTTAGATCTTTCATATCAGGGTATTGAAAGCTCCCTCATTCTGTTTTTTAAAGCTGCATGTTATTCCCTTCTTTGACATGCCATAATTTCTAACCAGTCTCCTGTTAGGACAGCTAATATTTTCCCCGATCTTTTGCTGTCGAACAATGCTCCAATGACTGACCCTGCACATAGATATTCATAAACCACTCTGTGGTGTTAAAAAAGTCTGTGTCCCCCTGTTCTTGGCACAAGGCTCAGGAATTGGGAGTTTTCTGAGTGGTTGGAGTGTCTTTTGTTGTTCTTAACAAGCTTTTGATGGCACCTGAGTTTATGCTAATGAGGTGACTCAGGGCAGGACCCCTGGATAGCTTCAGGATGGGGCCTGCTTTCCAAAAAAGCCAACCACGTGTTTAGAGGGTTGGAACTTTCAGATTTAACCCCACTGATTTCAGGAGGAGGAGAGAAGGACTAAAGATTGGGTTCAATCACGTGGCCAGTGGTTCCACCAGTAATGCCTACTTAATGACACCCCATACAGAAACCCTGCAAAATGATACTCAGCAAGCTTCCAAGTTGATGGAGTGTGCTGCGCAGGTGTGCTGGGAAGGTGGCACACCCAGTGAGGGTATGGAAGCTCTATATCCGTCCCTCTACCTCCATGCCTTTCTCTAGTCATCTCTTACATTTGGTTGTCTTTGAGTTTTATCCCTTGTAATAAAACTGTCTTAGGAAGTATAGCATTTTTAGTGAGATCTGTGAGTTGTTTTAGCGAATTATCAAACCTGAGGGGAATCATGGGAACTCCTGAATTTGTATCAGCTGTAGGCAGAAGTGCAGGTAGCTTGGAGATGCTACCTAAGAATTTCAGCTGTCATCTGAAGGGGGGCTTGTGTTAACTTGACTTAACTTGTGGGGTCTTTGCTAACTCTGGGTATTTAGTGTCAGAATTGAATTGAACTCTTGGAAACCAAGATGGTGTGAGAGAATTGGTGTCAGAACGTATACACCATTATCGAGATCCAGCATGAGGAATCTTGGTGGGGTGATGAAAATCCCGCATCGTTTAGTTCTTTACTTACCCAGCCTCTCTGCAGCGTTTGGCACTGCTGAGCACTCTTCATTCCTAAACTCATTCGTTCTCCATTCGTTTCTGGGAACTAAACTTCTGATCTTCCTCCCCACTCTCTGACCATGTCTTCCCAGCCTTCTTTGCAGACTCTGCCCTATCTTTTTGAATCAAGAATTGTTCTCCAGGTATCTTTTTCTGGGTGTATTCTCCCGTGCATTGATAACTCCTAAATTCATATCCCCAACTAGGTCTTTCTCCTAGGCTGACAACCAAGAGTCCACCCATTTATTGGATATCTTCCCGCAGGTACATTGAACTCTGCACACTAAGATGAAACTCACCATCTCCCCACTCTGCTTCCATGTTCTCTGTTCCAAACCTGCACTTCCTCATGTGTGACAGGTCAGCGTGAACCACAGCCGTGCCCAGACACCTGTTGGAGTTGGGCTCCTCTGTGACTTGCCATTCATTGAAGGCATACTAATGGGTACAATCTGTTTTCTGCCAAACCAGAGGAATTGCTTCTTGCAAAAAATGTAAAAAAGAAGATTCAGATGTAAATGAGAACGACTTAGTCATGACTGAAGTGCAAGGAAACTGCCCTATAGTGGACAAGACATTATCTTGACAGTAAATCATGATGCAAAGTCTGAAAGGACTTACTGCTGAAGACCCACATGGTTTTCCTGGAAGATGGAATTAAGGCTAGTGTGGAAAATGGAGGTTTCCCATGTGCCTATATTTTTTTAAATGACAATTTTGGAAGGATTACTATGTGATCCCAGCAGTAAGTACTTTATATACGTGGTCTCAGTAATGCTCACAACAACCCTATAATCTAGGGGCTGCTTGTTCCATTTTTCAGGTAAGAACCTTTTGGCTAAGAGAGGTTATTTGCCCAAGGCCACATAACTGATAGATTCTACAGCTTGAATTCAAATATGGAAAGATTTACCTCCAAAACCTGTACTCTGAACCAAGCCCTTTTTTGCCACAAAGGCAGTCCAAAAAGTTATCTGAAAATGCTGTTTCCCTCTAGTGTTTTTCAGGCTGGGCCAAAATATCATTCTTTTTAATGGTCCTAAAGTTTTTATTCTCTTTTATTATAAACCCATGATTCATACAGTTAGAACTGCTCAGTATTAATTCTTTCTTGGATACTGCCAAATGAAAAAGGCAAGCTGCGGAACAGCATACTATACTGGCTTCTGTACAAAAATATGTATATATCTATAAATGAGACCTGTTTTAGGATACATGCTTTTTTATCGTGGAATATTAGAGAGAAGAGAGTGAGGTTGGGGAGAATCCTTTAACTTTTCATTTTGTGCGGTTCTGTACAGATTAAATTTATAAATGGGTTAAATGCATGGGGAGATCATGGTCCATGTTTTGGTTTGTTTTTATACATCTCTGGATTGAAAATCAAATAAATATTCATTATTTTAAAAACTATCTTCTAGAAGTTGCTCTTGAAGGGTTCTTGTACAAATAGCCTTTTCAACAGATATCGTAGAAAAGGTAAAGAGTGAAAAGGATTTCAGATTGTTTCCCTATCTCAGGCTTCTGATCAAAAGCATTATTTATATTAATAATTCTGCATTTCACTCTCCACCTGAAAACTTACTGAATGTTCCCAGAGTACCCCAAACAAAGATCTTTGTTCTTGAGCCAAACCCATAGGTATTTGGAGACTAAGTGATCTTGCTTTGAAAATTCAGAGGAACGATTGATTGTGGTACTTCAACACTGAGAAACAAGATGCTGGCATGCTTCCGGGATATAATACCTCTCCACTCTTTGTACATGTAAAAGGAAGAGAGACTTCTTGATCCTAAGTGGCCTTGCAGCCATATAAAGGTATTTCACGTGAATACTTCACTCCAACTGAATTTACATTGGAATTTAGAATATTTGAAGATAGAGTATAGTAGTCTCTCAGTATCTGCGGGTAATTGGTTCCAGGACCCCGCCCCCCACTGCCCGCCCAACCCCTCTGCCCCCAGGGCATCAAAATCCGAGGATGCTCCAGTCCCTTATATAAAATGGCATAGTATTTGCATATAAACTATGCACATCCCCCCGTATACTTTAAATCATCTCTAGACTACTTATAATACCTAAGACAATGTAAATGCCTTCTAAATAGTTGTTATTCTGTATTGTTTAGGGAATAATGACGAGAAACAAAAGTCTGTACGTGTTCAGTACAGACGCAGCCGTCTTGGTTGAATCCGTGGATGGGGAACCAGGGGATACGGAGGACCGACTGTACTTCACATGAGAAAAATATGTTTTCTTGACTTAAAAAAAGTTACAAAACCCTCACTATTCAGTAATGAGACATTTCATTAAACCACACCAGAAAACAAGTTTCATTTGTATGTAGTCATATCACAGATGTTGAATACTTTCTAATAGCTATTCTGAATATTAAGTTTGAAGCCTTATCAGTCAAAGGATATAATTTATAAGAATCTCCCTGAGTAGGAAGTGGAGGTCAGATGTTGGGCTGTAAAACAAACAAAAAAACAGACACAAAATCTAACAAATGTTAGACTAGACACTACACTCCCCAACGAACAGACATGATATCTGAGCCCTGCAGGCTGAGAGGCAGTTAACCAGGTGAAGGAGGGGAGAGTGGAAGTGATTCAGGCAGAGGGAACGTCCTGTCTCAAGTCCCCAGCCAGGAGGGAATAGAGCAGTTACACAAGAAACTGAAAGAACGCCATGGAGCACAGGCTGCTGAAGGGACCGTGGCTCCTGAAGAAGACGATTAGGCGTGGCATTGTGGACCATGCAAAATATTTTGGTCTCTGTCCAAAATCTGATAGGAGACCATTGAAAGGTTTTCAATTTGTGTGGGAAGGTTCTAAATGTATCATCCAAAAGTCCGCACCTAATTTTGTTTCTTTGGAAGTAATCCTCTCCTTACCGTGGAGGCTGTGTTCTTGCATATTTTTATTGGGCATGTTAGGTGTGGATTAATGTCCTTCCCCAGTGGAGGAAAATTCTCAGCTGTCATCTCTTTAGGAATTTCCTCTTGCCCATTCTAACTTTCTCCTCTTCATCAAGAACTCTAATTAGATGTGTTAGATCTATTTACTCCGTCCTACTTTTCTCTTATCCTCTCTATCAGGTTTTCCATCGCTTTCTCTCTCTGCTGCATTCTGGAAAATTTCTTTGAAACATTCTTCTAGTTCACTAGTTCTTTCTTCAGCCTGCAAGTTTTTATTTTCTTTTTTCTTTTCATTCTAGAAGTTCTATATTTACTTTTTTTCAAATGCACTTGTTTGTCTGTTTTATAATCCTAGTCACTGTGCATATTTTCTAGTTTTTCCTTAAACTTAGAGTTAAACTTTTTATTTTGTGATCATTTCAGATTCATGTGTAGTTGTAAGGAATAATCTGAGTGATCTCATGTACCCTTTACCCAGTTTCTTCCAATGGTAACATCTCGCAAAACTATAGTGAAGTGTCATACCAGGACCTTAATTAAAAAAAAAAAATTATACTACCTTTTAATATTCTGTGTCTGATAAGGCTAACAATAGAAAAGGCTTTGCATGTATTTTTCACTGTCTCCTTATTTCTATTGGTTCCTTCTCATGATGCCTTGCTTGCTTGTGTATTTCATGAGTGCTACTGTGAAAGGTTTTTACTTGAAACTTTAAGTAGGGGATTGATTTGGTCTTTGGATTGAAGTTGAATTTCACCAGAGATGACTTGCCTTTGCTTCTGTCCAACTCCTTGTGGCACTACCAACCCAGTTCTCCTTCACACGAAATTCTTGGCTGGAGGTATTTTGGGATGACTCTGATAGTATGAATTTAGGTTGCAAACCCACATGGGTGCTCGGCTGTGGATGTTTAGAAAGATGGTCTGTTGGGGTTGGTGGGGTCCAGCTTCTGTCCAGTTCCCCTTTCACAAGGGTTCATACAGGGCAGTGAGCTTGAAGAGCCCCATTCTTGGTTTAATGCTCTGCTGTCATAATCTGGAAATTCTTAATAATTTTGAACAAGGAGCCCCACATTTTCATTTTGCCCTGGGCTCCAGAAAGTATGAAGTTGGTCCTGGAAGGGGTATGGCTCTTTGGGAATCCTATCTTTATAGGGTGATGATGCCTATTTTATGAGGCTTTTCCTGGTGTGCCCTGTAACTGGCAAATCCCTTAACACTCAAAGCTCACATTTACTACCCTGGCGAGAGCAGCTTCTATGTTCTTGTCACTCCATGTTTCTATTGTAGCTTTTGTCCTGAGCATTTTTTACTTTTTTCCAGGTCATCAATGCTTTTGAGAAGATTGTTTAAAGTATATGTGTTTTCTTTTCAGTGGGAGATTCAATCCAGGTGCTGAGTCTCAAATCTTGCTGGAGCAGAAGCCTGGCGGTGTCTGAGGGCTGACTCCATTTCCTCTTGGGAAAGTCCCTCCAGGTGCACCCTGCCTTCACAGGATCCCCACCCTCCTTCCAGATCACGCTCCATCCTTCCTCCTTCCGCCTCTACATCTGGACAATCCTGATTTAGTCCACAGGGTCAGGATCAACTATTTCTTCTCCTAGCTACTGTTTAAGGCACAGACCCTAACCCCTGATGAGTCCTTCAGGGTTTAGCTCTTTTGATACTCAAAAGCCTTTTTTTCCTCAAAAATCTCTGCTTTTGCAGATCAAAAGCTCTGTCTTTCAACATCTCTGTTATGAGATTTTAAAATATGTTTACAATTTTAAAATATTGAAAAGATAAACGCTGACTGTTTCTTTCTCCTGGCCTCCCTCCTGTAACAATGCTGGTCCCTCCTTGGGGAGGAGCTACCTGTGTACCTGTGTACGGGGCCTCGAGCGTGAGCGTGAGGAGGCAGCAGAGCAAGGCTTGCTTTGTGGCTCAGATTCCGTTGTACCATGCATCACTTCAGTGCTGAGAGTCCTTGAGACCCATTCCACAGCTGGACTTCCTAGATGAAGGAGCAAATAAATGCAGATTTGGGATGTAAGCCAGTTTGAGATGAATTTCTTACATGACAAGACTCTCAAGATGTCCACAGCAGAGTACCAGTGAGTGCCAACACCTATTTGTTGGTGGAAAATAGCAACAGGAAAAGCCAGTTTGGGATGTTTAAAGTATGACTTTGGATTTGAGCTTTCATGTCAAAAAGAGGAAATTTCCAAAGGTTGAGCACTAGAAATACAAAAATCGGTTCTACTTCCTGGAGAGCAGAGCAGGAACAGGCTCCCCCACTTGGTGGCACCCCAGTTCTTTACCAGGCGTTTCAGGCTGTTTCTGGGACGTACATGG
The DNA here is from genome assembly GCF_041296265.1 of Equus caballus. NCBI lineage: Eukaryota > Metazoa > Chordata > Mammalia > Perissodactyla > Equidae > Equus > Equus caballus. Next base: position 54,654,638 of record NC_091703.1, on the reverse strand, counting down.
TGATGGCTGAAATCTCTGGGAACCGAGGTGAGCGAAGTCATTAAAATGGGATGGACTGAACTTCTCATTTCTGCTTTAAACTTGGATAAGCTATCCTTTTTGTTTTATTAGAAACATTATCTTCAGTTAAGTAGGAGTTAAAAGAAAAAGGATCAGCAAAGCCTTGCTTTCTTTGTCTTAAAATCCATGAAAGCTTGGGGAATATTTTTCTAAGTGCTCAAAGCCTCATCCCTCACCAGAATATTAATTCTGTCTTCTCTTTGCTTTAGTAACTTAGAATAAAAAAAAATCATTAAAAGAAATTTCTCCTTTGTCCTGACTATCTGGATAGCCAACATTTAAATCCTCCCACTTTTTCAAGATTTACTGTCCCTTCATTTCTATCGTCTGCTCTAGAGTGAGATTTGCTCTCAGATTTTGAAGCATCCTTCCCATTCTTTGGGTGTTCTGGCGGTTGCTCTGCATCCCTCTGGATATTCTCCTCCTTGGAACCCAAAGTTCCCCGCTTCCTTGTTTTCCTCAGAGGCATGTTTCCTTTTTTATGTTGAATACAGAGTGAGCTGAGAAACAAGCATTCTAAAAGATAATGTAATAGAGAAGCACTGCCATTGTCTTCTACCGCCATGATGAACACGCAGACGCTGGCTGACGGCCACCTCAGGCCAGACACCTTGAGGTGATGGTTAGTCCTTAAGCAACTGCCAGGGTGACAGGCCAGGTTACTACCCCTGCTCCTGCACCACCATCCGAGGGGCCTGCTCTGAGGCCACACAGGGGATGGTGGAGGCACTTTTACAACTAGAAACATTCTTTTTTGAGGTTTAAAAAAAATGGTATATTGTCCATTTACTGTGATTCCTGATGAACTTATATTTATTTCTGCCGTCTTATTATGCGATCTCTTTGTTATTCTTTTCATTTGTGTTTTTTTTTTCCTACCTGATGGCTTTTGGATTATTTTTTTTTTCACTCTCCTCTTTATACATTATACACTCTACTTTTATTCTTTTAGTGGTTACCTTTAAAATTTAATACATAATTTAACAAAGTTCTAAGTAAAATAAAATATACTGATTCTGCTTCCAAACAATACAAGGGTCTTAAAATGCTTTAAGTCCACTCACTCCAGTTGACATACTATTATTGTCTAGTATTTTGGTTTTATCTTTATAATCAGCGCAGAGGTTAAGTTCGCATGTCCCACTTCAGCAGCCTGGGGTTCACCAGTTCAGAGCCTGGGTGCACACATGGCCTCGCTTGGCAAGCCATGCTGTGGCAGGCGTCCCACATATAAAGTAGAGGAAGATGGGCACAGATGTTAGCTCAGGGCCAGTCTTCCTCAGCAAAAAGAGGAGGATTGGCAGCAGATGTTAGCTCAGGGCTAATCTTCCTCAAAAAATGAGGAAAAAAAATAATTATTTTAAAATGTAAGACAAAAAATATGTAAACTCTCTGTAAGTATGTATTTTGTGAATAATTTTCCTCTGTTCTAAATCTTATAATTCCAACATCTGAAATCCTACGGGGTCTAGAACCGTTTTTTGTGTTTCTGCTGAGTCTCACTCATGATGTCTTGTTTCCTAGAGCATTTGATAATCTTTTCCTTATGGGTCATATTTTGATAACCTGTGGGACCGTGCTTGAGGATATTTCTCTCCAGAGAGGATGTGCCTGGGTACCAGGGGTTCCACTCTCCTGGGGTCACTTCATTTCTAGGTTCTGGGTGTCTCTGACTAGGTGGTTAGTGTGAATTGAAATCCCAGATCCTTGAAAGAGCAGGCTTCGGCCTACAGATCCTTGGAGAGGAAATTACTATTGTTGTCATCATTACTTTTTTCTCACCAACAGTTTTCTTTGTTGGTGCCTTTGTGCCAAGGCGGATTTTCCCTTCCACCGAGAATGTGGCCTCCGCAGGTATCCTGGCTGTTTGGGGAGTGGGGGCGTCTCAGGTTTAGCTTCCCCACGTTGTGGAGACCCAGTCTGCCCTCCCATCCCCTGCCCATGGTCCTTCACCCCCAGTGCTCCAGGGCTTTCACCAAGACTTGATGTATGTATATATTCCTACAGTAAGCACCTCACATTCTGTAATATCATACATTAAAAACAACATGGCTTATGGGGGAAAAAAGAGACAGGCAGCTCAATCAGTGAGACTCCATCACCTGGGAACAAACAGAATATAAATTCTTATAAAAATATGAACAGAACCGCGTATTAAATGCCAAACAAATAAGAAATACGCCAGTAAATATAGACCTTTACGTATAGACAAGGTGAGAAGTAGCTTGATGGAGGAGAGAAAGGAAGGGTTGTGGTGGGCCGAGTCTATAGAGAGGGTTGGAGGGCCCGCGTCCTCGGAAGTTGCCGGTGGAGCAGCAGCTGCAGGCTCTGTGTGAAATGCAGTGGTGCCAGGGGCAGACGCTCTGGGTCATTGTCTAGGATGTTTCGTTTTGCACAAACATGGAGGAGACTCATCCAGTTAGGACTTCTAAGACAGAACAAAGGACCAAACTAAGCCAAGAGTGAGAATTTGTGGTGAATGTATTTCATGGATGCTGGGGAATCCTCCACCATGGTGTCAGGGGAGGCTACTGCTCCTTGTGGCACAAAGCCTTCACACTCAGGGGTGGGATCATCACGTATAAGCCAGAGAGACTGCTACTTTTCACTGACATTTTCCTGTTTGCGGACATTGCCTGAGATGACTCGGGTGTAGGAAGCATGCACAATAGCACAACAGACCAGCTCCAGCTTTGCCTTGGCTCCCAGGACGGCCCTGGCTCCCGTGCTAGTTTCTGGTTTGTTTTTTATTGCTAAGATTTTTGCCTGTAGGGATTGCCTTAATATCTTGAAAGTTCAGCAATGCCTTGAAAGGCACGTTTGCTGGAATTTATCCTTCACAGGGATGGTTTTAGTGGGATGGCACTGCAGAATACCTGGTCCTCTCATTCTCTCTCCTCCGGCTTCTCCAGCCTGTTCTGCACTGCCCCGTCCTCTGGGAAGTCTCTGGGGCTGGGAGATGACTCTAAGAGGTTGGGTGAGTTCACTGAGAGGCATGTGGACAACAGTGGCCTTAAAATAACCACAGAGCCAAAGCCAAGATGCTAAGTAGCACTGAAAAACAAATGGATAAAAAAAGGAAAGAAATCCCTAGCATCCAGGGCCAACGCTCCTTCTCTGGAAAAAAGTAAGAATGAAATAACACTCCAGGCATTTTGAAGATAATCTCCTAGATCACAGGGCGGCATCGCATTACACCACAGAATCGTGGAACACCTCCTTAGCCACGTTATCAGGGACTTTTCACTATATCAAGCAGAAGTAAGATCAGAATCAAGGGAAACACTCACTTACGTGGTTTAGTTGAAATAATAGCAGAAAGTGCTAGAAGGCTTCAGCAAAACCACAAGATTTTAATACTGCCACTGGAGTCTGGACGAAGCCTACTCCACAAAACCGGATCAACAATCTAACTCCATCATTTCTCCATCCTCAAGGAGCGAATCATCATCTCACTCTAACAAAAGGATGGGCAACATCCCCCTGGCATTTTCTGGTAAAATAACTTCTTGCAAATGAGTTTTTATGGCTTTAACAACAATTTACTTGCTAAAAACTGTTAACTATATTCCCTATTCTAAATTTCAGGTTTACAGAGTAGAGAGAAAACCACAAGATGGCAGCCACATTTTATTGTGATCAATATAATATTGACCCTATTTCAAAAGGTAGCAATTCTGATTTCAAATGATGTTAAGTAAAGTCCAAACAATTAGATCTTATTAGGCTTTTAGGATAATAAATGAAAGTCTATGCAGGAGAAATGTATTCTGAAAGAAAATCTCCTCCTCCCCCAAAAGTTCTCTTTGTCTTCGGATTAGTGAAATCTATGTACGTATCTATGTGTTTGTTGTTGTTTTTGTTTTGTCTTCCTCACATGAGTAAAATCATACAGCATTTGACTTTGTCCCTCTCGCTTATTTCACTTAGCGTAAGACCCTCAAGGTCCATCCATGTTGTCACAAATGGCAACATTTCATCTTTTTTATGGCTGAATAATATTCCATTGTGTATATATACCACATCTCCTTTATCCATTCATCCATCAGTGGGCACTCGGTGGTTACTAGAGGGGAAGAAAGGAGGGAGAGGGGCAAAAGGGGTCAAGGAACACATGTATATGGTGACAGATGGCAACTAGACTTTTGAACACAATGTAGTCTATGCAGTAGTCAAAATATAATGATGTACACCCAAAATTTATATCATGTTATAAACCAATGTTACCTCAGTTTAAAAAAAATGGCTAGTGAAATGTAAAAGCAACCCCTATTTCCAATGAAGATTTCACCTAAAATAACCAGTCAAGTGAGAATCATGTGTCACTTACATGGCATGTTAAGATTACAGACAACATTATACAATTTTTAAAAATAATGAATCATGAAGTAGTCTCCCTTATATGAGCTGAGTGGTGTGCTGGAGAACACTTTGGCTGACACAGAAATAGTCAGCAGATGCCATGCTCATCAGTATCACCTGCATCTGAGTGCTGTGAGCTGTTCTGACAGTGGTCTGGTCCGGAGGTGGCGGGACACCAGAGAGGTGCGTGATGCCTGGCCATTAGCCTCAGGAAGCTGATGTTTTTGGCCAAGCCCTGGGATTGGCACACTGCCTCAGACAGCCACAAGTGGTGTTTTCAGTCGCAGAGAGGCCTCAGGATGTACATGGACTCCTGGGAGCCCAAGCACATCCCTTCACAGAGTCCATTCTCCCTAGGATATAGCTGCACTTTTGGTGAAATCTAAGAACGTCTGAAACCCAACCTAGACAGAGCATGAACCCAAACCCAAACTACTATCTTTCTACATGCACACACACACGCACACACACACACGCACATACACATACTTGTTCACTATAGAAATATCGGAAGACAAGGATACCCAGGTATCAGCTGGGGTCCCCCCCTCGAGATCATAGGGAACTTTTCTAGAACCTCCAATTCCAGAGCTTGTGGAAGTCCCAATTCCAGTGTGAGTTATTTTTGTTTGGGTCTCCTCCTCCATCTTCCTCTGCCTGCCCTGTGCCCCCGGAGGCTGACCTTTGCAATTGCATCAGCAGGGCTCTCACCTTCCGGCTTCTTGGCTGGGTTTGGCCAATGGAAACACCTGCAGGAAATCAGAGCGTGGAAGGAGAAAGAGGAAGGAATATTTATTCCCTCCACTTCTTTCCTGTGTTCCCAGGGCTCTGCACTCTACAGTCATGGCTCTAGGCAGGCAGTCTGTCTGCCAGGTCCCGAGGGCTCCGTGGACTTGGGTAACACAGTTATCTCCCCCTGCCCCAAGGCCCAGGAGCACAGAGCCTTCTCTCTACTGATAGTGCCTGGGGGCCTCACTTTCCCTGGCGGGTTCCCTGAGCTCTGCCTCCCCCACCCTTTTTCTTCATTAAACCTTCTCAGTTAAACCCTCTGAGGTGTTGTCTTTCCCTTTTACATGGGTCTTCCCAAAGGTTTCTCTGAACTCCAGAACGTCTTATTGTCGCACGTTCACTGCTGCCCAGGCATTCCTGCTTCTTCACTTTATAGATCTAAACAAGAAAAAGCCTCTTTACTGGTTTCTAAACAAAGCAAAATTTAAAAAATAACAAGTCATTCAAGAGTATAGTAGAATTTACTGGAAAGTTGGGGACAATGGGAAGTGGTCGTATCACACGCCATACAGTCAACAACTTAAAAATCCATATTGTACACATATAGCCAAGTGTTTCAGACCACAGGCTCTGGGGTCAACCCGATGAACCAAACCCCAGCTCTGCCACTTCCTAGCTGCTGTGTGATCTTGGGTAAGTTACCTAATTTCTCTGGGCCTCAATTCTTTCCTTTCTTCCTTTCTTCTCTCACTCCCTTCCTTCCTTCCTTCCTTTTTCCCTCCCTTTCTCGCCCTCTTTTGTAAATTGTGGTGGTCATAGCTCCTACCTCCTAGGGTTGTTGTGAGGATTGAACAAGTCAGTAAATGCAACATTCTTAGATGTCTGGCCATGATAAGGATACTGCGTAGATATTAGCTATCATTAATTGTATGTTATTAGCAGGCAGTCTCTAGACTCCTTCTCAGCTGAGTTTCTTGGTTTCTCTCAGGCCCTTTGTCAACTTGGCACCCTCCTTTTTCTGGCTTTCCCATTCCTTTCTCCTTCCTCTCACTTGTCTTCCCCAGGACCACCCCTAGGGTGAGTGGAGGGGGGTGGGGGGGGAGGACAAATATCTTTTGCAGGGGCCTTGTCTGTATAAACAATTGGAGTCACACAAAATCAGCATGTCAGCCCCATGCTGGCCGTCCAGTCTCATGCAATTCATGAGAGAAATGCTGTGCTGGACAGTGGAGATGACCCACTCACCAAGCCTCCCTTCTAGAACCAGGGCCCGACCTCAGGAGCCACAGGAGACCCCACAGGCAAGCAGTCCCTGAGCTCCTCAGGGCATGTGGTTAACTCCACACGTGCAAGATGTGAGGTAGAGGATGGGAGAGTGCCCCAAAAGTGAGAAAGAGGGGCCAGGACCCAAGGGAAGCTGGGGTTCTACACTAGTCCTGGTCCAGGCTCAGAGCACCCCACATGGAATGTTCTGCCAACCCCATCAGTCCCAGGCACAGGAGGATGACTCAGGTGATTTTGAGGAAGTCACCAGAGCAGCACCTCTGAGGTGCTGGACTGGTCTTTTCCCCTACTTCCTTCTGGATTTCCCTGGGGGCTCTTCTGTAAAGCAGAGTAATGGACAGTTCCACGTTCTCACTCCCAGGCTTTCATGGCCCATCAATCATGGCGCTCCATAGACAAAGAGGCCGTCCAGTTAGCAGGATCCACTCTCCTGATAAGGCACTTTCAGGGAGAGACTCCTGATGGTGACAAGTGAGGGAAAATAAGACAATAAAAATGAGCATTAGGGGCCGGGCCAGTAGCACAGTGGTTAAGTGCGCATGGTCCGCTTCGGCGGCCCAGGGTTCGCCAGTTCAGATCCCGGGTGAGGACTTGGTATCGTTTGGCATGCCATGCTGTGGTAGGCATCCCACATATAAAGTAGAGGAAGATGGGCATGGATGTTAGCTCAGGGCCAGTCTTCCTCAGTGAAAAGAGGAGGATTAGTGGCAGATGTTAGCTCAGGGATAATCTTCCTAAAAAAAAAAAAAGACCCTTAATTCTACTGCCAAGAGATATTGCCTGGCCGCATTTTGGCATGTGGAACAAACAAACAGAAGCTGCTTACAGAAACAGAAGTAGAACTAAATGTGTGGATACAGAAACCTATCTGTAGTAAGTAAGACAGGATGTCTAGTTACATTTGAATGTCAGTGCAACAACAAATCATTTTTTAGTATAAGTATGTCTCATGGAACATTTGAGACACATTTATGCCAAAAACATTTGTAATCTGGAACTCACAGTTAACCGGGCATCCTGTATTGTTATTTGCTAAATTTGACAACCCAAAGCACATTAAGTGAAAAAAGAAGGTTGCCAAAATTGATGTTTAGATTGATCTCGTAAATGTAAAGAAAAATCATTCTTTACATAAACATGCTTATGTAGGTACACACACACTCGTGGATAAAAAGCTCTAGAAAAATATCCACAGACCTAGTACCTCTCGGGTGCAGGGTCCAGAGAGAGGGCACTTTAACTTTTTGTTTTACACACTTCTGTGTTATTCACATAGAATTCACATCTAAACATGAGCATATTTTGTGACAAAGTAATTTAAAAGATGTAATGAATGTAATTTGGTGGAAATACTTATGAAATAAGTGAAGAAGCAAAAGGTATGACTGTATGTACAGTATAATTACATCTATAATTATTAAAAACCCTGCGTAGGGACATACACCGATGAAGATGACAATGGTTCTAGACATGGTGCTAGGGGCTTCTGCGGATAACATCAGCCCACGCAAATGGACTTGACTCTATTTGATTTGCTTACCTCTCATTTAGATCTCCTCCAGTTTACTGAGGGAGAAGGGAAAATGGAAAGCCACAGAAATGAGAGGAACTCCTGGGCAAGGCTTTAGGCTGGGAGCTCATGGGTAAAGTCCAGGGTGGTGTGATGCATTTGGCTAGAGCTCAGTTTGTATCATGGTCATATCAAGAGTCCCTAGGAGCTGTCAGAGAGGGAAAAATATTCCCCTCTCCCCTTCTTGTGTTCTTACGGCTGGGCTAATAATGAAATTGACACAAGACCCAATGAATAGGAGAAAAACCCAGTTTAATACTTACGTATTGGAGACCATAGAGAAACGATGCTCAGAGAGTGAACAAAGCAGGCAGTATATATATATATATATATATCTTTTAAACACAGAAATGATAAATTCGTGAAGAATGACAGGACAAAGAAACTTAGGCTTGAGGTACGTAATTAGTGAGGAATTTACTATAAGCAGACTTTAGTGAATTCGCATGGTTTGTTTCTACAGGCTCTCGGCCCTGAATCCCCAGCCCTGGAGATCAGGATGCAGGGAGAGCACCTTCCACAGGGGAGATGGATTTCCTGCTTTCAGACGGAGCAGAAATGGGTGGTCAGAATGGCCTTTTTGCTTCTCAAGTGGCATTAATTCAAAATAATCAATATGCCACTGTGGGATATCTCGGGGTGGCCTGCCCTGGGCCCCAACAGAGCTCAGGGAGCTAAATGTTCTCAAGAGAACACTTGCAGGCCCCTGACACCATTTTAAAGGGCTGAGGTTTTACTCCAAAAACTTTTAAAATTGTGTCCCTAAGACACTGAAGACATGGCTGTGTAGAGGAAGCATGCTGTAAAACACTAGGTTGTATCTAATAGTGGCAACTTTATGTGTTTAATCTAACCTTTTAGAGCCATGAACTTGGCCAACTGAGCCTTTTTGTAAAAATCACACCCCCAAACTTCTCCAAACTCTATATGCTTCTCATCTACTTGATTCCACTCTTTCATTCTTGGATCCGCCAACCTCTTGCACCTCAAAATAGTCTATCAGGCCGGCCATTTGCTCCCTTTGAGTCTATTTTTAGGATGGCTTTCCTTTGATGGGACCATTAGAGCAGCTGCAAGAGTTGATGTCTGTTCATCTGTGACAAAAAGACTTTCCCAAGTGACAAACACAAGGCCCTGCCTGAGCCATGCAAACACAGCTCTGAACAGGTCGGCCCTGCTGGTGGAGAACTCAAGGGTCCCCTCCCCTGAGCCAGCTGGTGCTGGATTGAGGGGTATTCACCATAAACGTGTGGGGATAAAAAAGGAAGAGGACTAATTTCTAGCAGTTGTTATTAAAAAATACTTTTTTAGGATACGTCATCAGACAGTCTTAAAGACTAGGAAGTGAAGAACTTGTTGATGCCTCGTGCGGGGTTTTAACAAAGAGGATTCACATATATGCTCTGCTCTCAAGGAGCTAACGGGCTGAGACACAGAGGGACAGGTGATGAGTTTCACATATAACATTGAGGATTTTTGCATGCTGACTGTGTGCTCTCATACTAAGCACTTTAACCTATTTTAGCTCATCTTCCCAACCACACTATGAAGTAGATTGTGGGAAAACAGAAAAAAAGAGCAAGAATCAAGCAGTTACCAGGAGACTAAGGGACAATAAAAATGTGAAATTTCATTTCTTCATTTCCAAGGCACAGATGATGGAAACGAATTTTAAATGCCAGTTAAATGGAAGCTCAGGGGAAAGGAGGACGTGTGGTCCACTTGCTGGGTATTCGATAGCCCAACCAGCTTCTCTCTCCCACCAGCGGAGCCCTAGAAGGGTGCCTTGCCTCTGTAGTCTCCCCACAGGATCCAAGACCATTCCAGGCACTTCCATCAACTGGCCACGATCAGCGGTGTCAGTTTGAGTTTGTTTATTTTTTTTTTTTAAGGAAGATTAGCCCTGAACTAGCATCTGCTGCCAATCCTCCTCTTTTTGCTGAGGAAGACTGGCCTGAGCTACCATCCGTGCCCATCTTCCTCTACTTTCTATGTGGGACGCCTACCACAGCACGGCTTGCCAAGCGATGGGAAGGTCCACACCCGGGATCCCAACCCGAGAACCCCGGGCCAAAGAAGCGGAACGTGCACACTTAACTACTGCGCCACCAGGCTGGCCCCCAACAGTTTGAGTTTCTGAGCTGAGGGATGGAAGTAAAGGTCAGGCTGGAATCAGAAGGGCAGGTAACCACTGAAGCTTGTTTTGTAAAAGATGAAATATTTAGCCCAAATTTAAAGTCCATGGTAAGCTATTTTTACCCCTGGCCACCTTAAAGGAACCTTATTTCTTCCCAGAGAGTAAGTCAGTCATGGGGAATCTAGCTCACATAATGTGACCTCAAATTATATTAAAATACTTTCAACTCATGGATGACTTTAGGGCAGAGAGTTGTCAAATAATGAACCCATCCCTTTGCCTTCTTGCCATGGATGGTAGTGTTTAGATCTTCCCGTGTAAGCTTGAGCAATAAATTAGGAGCAGAGACCCTGCCTCCAGTCCTTGGTATCCCCTCCAAAGCTTGTGGCAGTGTCAGGACACATAGTACAAGTCCGATACATCTTGGCTGAATTTATCGCTGAATCACAAGCATTAATTCATCATGGTGTGTCCTAACGTTAAGAGGATGATCAAAGACAGTGATGCAGAGGATGTATTCTATTTTTCCTGGTCAGCAGGTGGAGAGTGAAAATTTCCCTTTCACACGTTCCCCTCCCCCAGAGCCTACCATCTGTTCTGGAATATCATCATTCACGCAGGGTTACCCCTGGCGAGCCTTTTTAGACAGTGTTTTGTCATGAACTATAAGTAGCAATGATCCAGAAGAGAGACTAGAGGTATATTTATTCCTTCACCTGGGCAGTACTGTAAGGAAAGACAACACTCAGATAGCTGAAGAACCCAGCACCCAAAAGAAGTACTTGTTTTAAAAAGTGTTGTACATATAGGTAAATTCATAACGCTAGCTTGCATCACTCTTTCAGCAAAACCACACATGTCATTCATGAAGTGTTTGTCAGACAGCCTCCATGGGCAAGTTATGGTGGGGTGCTCAGGATGAGTAAAATAAAGGACATTTCCCCCACGGAACTTACAAAACAACATGGTAAATAAAACATGCAATTATAAATATAATTATAAATAAAAAATATATAATAAAACAATATGAGAAATAAAACAAGCAGGAAGTGATCAAGCACGGAAAGAAGGCTATACACAGTGATACGAGAGTTCTGGCAAGAGAGCAGTTCCCGTGTTTGGGAGCAGAGCGGGGAATGCCTGGAAGGCATCTGAGCCAGGCCTTGAGCAAAGGGTAGGGTTAGTCATGGACAGTCAGGAACCAGCAGGGAACAGCAAAGGCAGACACACAAAGGTAGGGAATTGCATGGACGTGTTCAGGAAATAGTGAGTGAGGAGTTTTGTTTCATTGGCATGAGGGCACATCAAGAGGATAACAGTTAGACTCTGTCAGATCAGGAACTATGTAAAATTACATGCTACAAATTTAGACTTACTCCATGGGAAAGCTTTTTTTGCGCACAGTAGTGACATTAGAGCTGTGTTTGAAGAAGTCTGAACCAATGTGTGCCTTCCTGGGAGGCGGATGTGTGAACTGATCTCTGGGTACACCCGTATGGAGCCAGAGGGCAAGGGAGCTTATTGATGCCTGCTGGGGCACAGAACAGAGTGGAAAAGCACAGAGCGACATGTGGAGGAACACACAGAAGATGTCCAGCACAGCAGATATTGAGTCCAGTTTGACGGATGAGCAAACTGAGGCAGAGAGAGACTATGTTGTCGAAGGCCACGTAAACTGTCAAACACCAGAGCCAGCATTGAACCCAGGTCCATCTGATGAGCTGGTGCTCTCAAATAGGATTAGCTTGACATCATGGCAGAAATGTTGATGTCTCATTTGACAACATAGACATGCAGTCTAATTCTCATGGCACCCACTCCATTTCAGCAACCAACCGTTGAGTCATGATAGCAGAGGATCCAGAGTGTTGGAGGCTATTACTGTAAAATGACAGTAAATGGGCCCCAAGTTTGGTAAGGAAAAAAGAGAACCCAGAAAGGTGCTGGGTATTTATAAAAATAGCAAGGGATCCAGGGACTGGAAGATGAAAAAAATAACAATACACATAATAATAGTTAGCATTTTGGCAAGTGAGAGTCAATATTGAAACACTTTATGTAGATTATCTCAATTTTCACCACAGCTCATTGAAGTGGGTGTAGTTAATATAATCCATGGCACAGAGAGGTTAATTAACTTGCCTGAGGTCACAAATCTATTAGAAACAAAACTCAACCGAGTAAATTTAAAGATCTAATTGGCTTTATTAAGCAATTCATGAATTGGGCAGCATCTCACCTGGCAAGCATAGAGATACTCTAAGGAGTTGCACAAAATGGAAGGCTTTCATAGGAAGAAGGGTGGGACAAGGAAGTTACTAGCCAATGCAAAGAAAGGATTATTTGGGGCCAGGATATCTTCCCTTTCGGGGGAAGGACGGGCAAGGGTTCTATCAGGTAGGTTGCCTCTCTTTCCTCTGGGGGATGGAGAGGGCCCACGTGACAGGTTACCTCATTGGTACTAACCAGAAAATTCCAGACCGGTTGATTAAGATTACATTTCTGGGGAAGGTCGACACTGCAATTAAGTTTAATATTAAATCTAGGCTTGGAATCATGGGCTTTAGCACAAGTGACGCCATTAGGGGCCTGTGGCCTTTCTCTTTAGCACAGCTAAGAGAGAGGCAGAGGTGGGACACAAATCCAGGCATTGCTGACTGCAGGGTCTGTGCACTGAACCTCACAAATGGTCTCTTTGAAAGATGTCGAGTAACCACAGGGAAAAGACATAGACCCTCTAACACGAAAGAAGACTCTTGAGGATTTTGTGCTTACTGGCAAATCATGTCACCCGTGGCAACCTGGAGATGACTTCTTCCAAGGCAACCATTCATTCTTTATGTCAAGCCAAAGTTTCCTTCCTTTAAATTTGCCTCCACGAACTTTCCGCGCACGGCCTTCCCTCCAGGACCATATGGTTAGTCCCAGCCACTTCTCATACCCCCATGTCTGCCACATGGGCCTCCTTCCTCTCGTGCCTGGAAACTAGCAATTCTGCTTCTGTCCTTTTTTGGCTAACAACAAAAAGACTGGCTTGCTTGAAGCAGGAATTTCAAGGGTACACTTAGACGTGTCTCCCTTTTCTTCAGTAACAGCATTTTTCTCCCAGGAGATTGAAAACTTCTTTTAGCTTGCAAAATTTCATCTCTCATGGCATCTCGCTGTTGTGGATAGGGATAGTTAACGCTGTCTGGAGCTTATGGTGACCCAGGCATGGCTTTTGGTTCTTTATCTGTATGAGCTTGTTTAATCCCTTAAACAACCTGATGGGATGATATCATTATTAATTATCTCCAAGTCGCAATGAGGAAACAGGCTCAGAGAAGTTAATTTCTCTCTTGTTTCCTGGTTAGGTAAATGTCAGAAGCAGACAGACTCGTGTTCTTGAATCCTAGAGCGGAGTTAGGGCTCATTTACGGTTTACTAGAGCCCTGCAGAAACCCACAATGCTGAATATTAACACGGTTGTGTCTACTCAGGCTGATAGTTACAACCCTCTTTCTTGCCAGCATTCCAAAAGGTGCGGAGCCACACTTCAATCACTTTAAGAAGTCATATTTGTAGACCTGAAGGCTCATAATCCATCTGCCAGGGGCCCCATATTAGATGAGGCAGGAAAACTGAGCCATGTTACTTGCAAGCATAAGCAACACAGTGCCTAAGCTGCCAAATCACATTATTTAAAACAGTTGCCACAGACCGGGAGTGATTTGTGAGTCCCCAACAGCACCTGAAATAGCAAGATCCACCAAGACTGGTGGTTTGGATTCTTTTTTTCTTAAATCTCCATATTCTTAACTAATGGCCTTATCATATTTGGAATCAACGAAGATACCAACTAAACTAACGTTTTCTTTTATTTTTACTTTGTTATGGACACAGGCAGAAAAAAATATCCATTCAGATAAATGGATTTGCATAGTCAGAAAGAAAAATTAAGAGTGATTCCTTCAGAAACAGAAAAGAAGCAACAACCTCCCGTTTGTAAAATTCTCTTTCATGCAAAGTCTAAATACCACCATCTTAGTGCCTTCAGCTGGTTATTTCTTTAGTTAAGTTCCTAGACATAGAACTCTGTGTCAAAGGATTTTATGGGAAGGCTTATAAGACACTTTGCCAAATTATCCTCCAGAAAGGAGTCCCCCAGCATTCTAGAAGAACACGTTTCCCACACTCTCATCCATGCTGGTATTATCCAGATGTTTTTTAAGTTTATCGCTGGAAAGTATGTTGGAATTCTGCTTAGTCTATTTTTCTTTACTCCTTGCATCTGCATTGCACAAAATTTAGCCCCACCTGCCTCTCTGATCTCCTTTCACACTTTCTCATCTCACCCTCAGCTCCAGCTACACAGGTCTCATTTCATTTCCTTCCACATCTCCTCCCACCACACGATCTTTGCACATGCTGGAATCTCTCTCCCCAGGCTCTGCCTAGTGGACTCCTATTCATCCTTCAGCTCCGTGCTTCACCGTCTCTTTCTTAGGAATGCCACCTCTGTTTCCTCTAACTAGATCAGACCCGCAAGAGGCTCCCTTCAAGGCTCCTCCCTCAGTTGGAATTTAATCTACTATGTGATTCTCTTAGTAAGGTTCTATCTCCATGACTAAATTGTAGCTCCATGAACCCACTTATTTTTCTGTTGTTACTCATTGTATTCTTAGCCTAAAAGTGCCTAGGACATGCTGGCCAACCAACAAATAGTATTTGAATAAATAAATTAATGACTATTAAGAAATAAATAGAACTTGCCTTCAAGTTGCTATTGACTCAGAAAGAGAGGTAACTCTCAGGGATCTTAACCCGCTGCGCTGGGAGGCGCTCAGTACTGGGTGGGGTGGACAGCAAACTTGCTCCCACCAAGAGACCGCCTCTGACTGGCCACCTCCCAGATGCACCATAGGCCTCTAGCCCCAGTCAGGGACAACAACCACCATGCCCATCCCCACCCCGCACAAGATGCCTCAGTTCACTCATGCCTGACCTTGACCCTCCCTGGGCCCGCACCCAGGACCCTGGGCAGAGTGAGGATGGCGGAACAGGCTGTGCACCAGGGGCTTGAGAGAGCAGGGGCAGGACCACTCGCACACCCAAGCTCCACGGCCCCTGGAGCATGTTCCATTGTCCTGATAGACTTCATGTACAAAACAGAAATTCGGAGATAAAATTATTAAGACTTTCAAGACAACACTGCAGAGCATTAAACCCCAAGTACGGGGCCCGCTGAGAGCTGGGTCCTGCACCACTGTGCAGGCTGCCTGCCCATGAACTGGCCCCAGGCAGAGAGGAGAGAGATTTAAGAGGAGAGAATAAGAAGATGACAGGTTCCATTGTGTGTATGTGGGTGTTTTGTGGGAGGCAGAAAGGAGAAGGAGGAACCTGAGACAACCAATGGTTTTCTGTCTTAGGTGGCAGATGGCAGTGCCATTAACCAAGAGAGAGACACAAGAAGGAACAGGCGTGCTTCTCCGTTTGACTCCTTCATAGTCTGGCGTTCTCCACTTGCCTGTTCTCCCAATAGACCTGCATTATCAATGGCAGTTGACTTTGAAAGAAAAAGGAAAGTTTCCTGAATAATATGCAAGACTTGAGCATGTGAAAAATCCCATGAAAATCTCTTGGCCCAGACTGATAATTGAGTGAAATGAAAATTAACTAAACTATTCTTTAACTTACCACTGAAATTAAAATTTTGGAGAATTTCCCTAAGTTTTTGTAAAGACAGAAAATCTTGACTTCTGTAATTTCCCTCTTGCCCCAAAGTGTTCAGTAGGTATGCATTCTGATCCAACGTCTGCGTCATACTCTAAGTAATGAATTAGCTGAAAATAATATTCCTGTTCAAATATTGAACAAGGAAGTATTAATTCACAACAATTTAAGGTAAATGTTTCCTGAAGCCTTCTGTATTTTAAAAATAGGCATCCCAAAGATGAAAGTAAACATGCCATTTATGCATTCATTCAACAAATATTTATACTGAAGAATCTATTGTGTGCTAGGCTGGAGGAAGAGAGAACAATAGAACATAGGCTGTTCTAGAACAAGAATATTATAATGGTGGAAGACCTCCAAAAAAAAGTGAATACAAAAACATGGTAATTGCTGGCTGTATTTTTCTTGCCCTGGCCCTGGAATCAGCTATTTCTCCAATGAACCTCAGTTCCTTTTAGCAGAAAATGGTGTTTAGAAGTTAGAGTCCTATTGTTCGTGGAGTTGCGCTGTTCCCAGGCTCTCAGTGGACAGAGCCCTCTCTAGCTAGTTATGTGGATACATACAATGAGTTTACACCAATAATGCCAGTTCCAATCAAAGGCCACAGGATTCATTCTGTTTTTCTCCTTTTCCATATGTATAGTGCCCCTCATGACAATGAGAAACTGCATGCCCATTATTCTCGATGTTGACTGATCTAATCAACCCCCTCTCTGTAAGTCCTCATTGTTGCCACCCCTTCTCCCCCACATATGCTCTCTTCCCCCCACCCTTGTTTCCACTCCCATGCTGGATCCCACTGGCGAGTGGGAGCTCTCCTCACTCTGCCTGTGCTTCACCAGCCTGCCCTGAGCCACCCCCTGCATGGCCACCCTCCTCACTCTGCTTGGGTGACAGCACCCAGAGCCAAGCCTATGCCCTCTTCCCTTCCCCTGGGCTCCGACTCCCCAGCGCATGCTGCTTCAGGGTAGATAGACCTCTTTACCCTGATTGGGCTGTGAACCCCATAACAGGCTACCCCTCCACGTGGACAACCTCCTTACTGGGCTTGGGAGCCTGGGGTCTTATCTACATTGTCAAATGGGCAGTAAAAGTGAAGAACAGAGACCACCAGGCTAGCATATGTATTATGTTAGGGGGTAGGGCAGGAGAGGAAGGATTTGCAGGAGGAGCTCCGCCTGCTGTAAAGCAATCATTACTCTAACTTTCCTCCTTCCGAGTTTATTAAAGACATTCATCGTCTATGAATTGAATTGAAACTTAACGACAGCGATCACTGTCTACCAATACAATGAGTTAGAGGAAGTTCTTTTGTACTCCAAATGTTTTTCCACCAAAAATAAGCCAAGTCTTAGGATATTGTATTGCTATTTTTCAGAAAATTCCTCTGAGCTCAGGTTGACCTGCAAAGGAAGCGGGTATTACTTCAGTGGGTTCCTTGAAAAGATTTTTTGTTGACTAGTTTTGTTTTATTTTTATCCAGACCCTCCCACATCCTATTACAGAGGGAAGATAAGTTAAACCTTACTCAAGTTGACTAATTGATGAAACCCTGAATAGTCTTCTCATCTTCCAAAGATCCTTGAAGGTAAAGAGTTCTCCCTTTAGTTACTTGCTAGCCTTCTGAGTTCTTTCGCTACATCCATCCTTGATATTAATGTCTAGGCCCCTCCCCTGATCTTTTCATTGCCCTTGTTCTCCAACCCAATCCTGATTTCCTTCCTAACTCATGACAAATTCTGGGATCTCACCCCGGGGGCCAGGGGATGACCTCTTTCCAGATTATTTGACAATCTTCAAGGCCCTGACACAATCTGTCACAGTCTGGAGCCATATAAAGAAAAAGAATGTGTGTGTGTGCACAGGCGTGTGTCTAGAGAGTGCAAACTATGGAGCTCTAGCAACAAGCTAGCTCTCTCCTTTGCCTGAGTCGTTTTCAGACGGAACAGTCACTTATTTGTCAAACTCTGGGCATGGCTTTGGGAGAAAGAGAAGATGACTTAGATTTAGAAGCAACCCAATGGCTTTTTCTATCATTTTTCCCATAGAGTAGATCTGCTCGGCGCTGGACCACTCTTCAAGTTCATTGTTTATTTGGTATAACCCAAGAACAACCAGATTCTGAGGGTTTATATCAGGGGACTCAAACTGACTGTTGCTGGGCTGAATCCAGCCTCATAAAAGGTTTATATTTGTCCAGAACAGCATTCAAGAAGTGAATGTGACTGTCTGCCAGCAGGGTATGCCCTCTAGCCTGCCACGGTGCCCCCCTTCTCTGCTGTCTTACAGAGAAGCCACCACACCCTTTCCACACACACATTGCCTGTGATGGAGCCCCGGTATGGAACTCAGCAGAGGTAGTCATTACTTCCACTGCTGATAATAATGCCTACTCTTCCCCAAACACCTATTTTCCTTTTTTTGTTATTGGGATCTTGTTACCTATCCCTGTTATTTTAAGAGAGCTTATATTTTCTTCCTGGACTCTCCTTCTACCTTTCATCATACATTCCTTCTTACTATTCACTCCAGTGCAGGCTCCAGTTGTTTTGGAGCCTTCCCTGTCCATAGTTTTTGCAGAGAGGGTGCCAGATTGAATCATGAGACCTGGCTTTATTCTGGCCTCTGCCCCTGGTAAGCTGTGTGATGCTGGGCAAGTAGCCTTGGAACTCCAACCTCCACTTCCCCATCCCAACTTGAAGGCATTGGAGGAGATGATCTCCTATCACCCATCACGTGTTACACTTTTGTGGGTGTTTTGGGTCACAATCCAAATAGAAGAAAATGGCAGGGGAAAATAACATCCATTTCATTTAGTGAACACATTAGTTATAGGTGCTGGGATACGGCGGTAAATAAGACCGATAACATCACTGCTTCTATTAGAGGACAACAGTAAGCAGATAAACAAAGACTGTCAGATTGAGATCAATGCTATAAAGGGAATAAAGCATGGCAGCTTGATAAAGAATGCCTGAGTAGTGACTAATGAGTCCAGGAGGGCATCTCTAAGGATATGACATTTGAGCTGTGACTTGAGTCAGAAGAATCAGTGAGCCATGTGAGGAACATTCAAGGCAGAGGGAACAGCAAGTGCAAAGGCCACAAGGCTTGTTTGAAGAACACAAAGCAGGCTGATGTGCCTGAAGGGCACTGAGCAAGGGGGTAGAAGGTACGAGAAGAGGTGAGAGAAGGAGGCGGAGGTCAGATCATGAAGGGCCCTGTGGGTTCTGATGAGGGGAATCCACTGAAGGGCTCCGAGCAGAGAAGTGACATGGGGCTGTTTATATGACTGCTAAGAGCAGTGTGAGTGGACGCAGTGAGTGGAAGACCCATTCCTGGAGTCGGCTGGGGCAGCGGAGATGGAGGAAGAGGCAAATTTGCTTATATTTTGGAAGTGGACCTGGCAGGACTTGCTGGTAGATTGCAAGGAACAGGATGGGGTGGGGAACAGCAATCCAGAGTCACTCTTGGGTTTTCGGATTGAACTGAATAGATGCTGTGTCACAGAGCTGGCGTCAGCAGACCCTCGAATCACAAGGATTAAATCCAACAGGCTTCCCATCTTCTTGCATCTCCTTGCTCACCTTATAAACATCAATTAAGACAGCTTTGTTCTTTCATTCAGCATATATTTATTGATTGCCTACTACTACATGTTACTTTTAAAGTAACATGGCTATTTGGTTAATTTTAGTGTGACTGTTTTAAACAGCTTAAGTTGGAGTCTCCTTAATCAGCAATCTAAGCTACCGATGAAACAAATTCTTTTTTTAACATTGGCAAGCTATTTGCAACAAATGAAGATGCCTCAGCTTCATGCCAGCTGTGAGCAAATAATTTTGGTTCTCCATTTGTAATATTCTAGAAATCCATAGAAGATAGCCAAGATAAGGTTTGGGAATGTCTTGCCCTTGTCAAACTCTGTCCAGCTGCACAGCTTGGCTCTCTCAATTGGAATTTCATCTCCCAGCGAGGAAGGGCACACGTTCAGAGGACTCTTCTGGCGTCTGCCACTGTGTCTATTAGTAGGGGATGTCCTCAGTCTGATCAGCTCCTTAGAACCAATTGCCCTCATTGCTGCTTTTGTGGGCACAGGTCTGAGTACGCTCCACACAGTGTTTTTAAATATTGAAACCTGCAGCTGAGATCACCACTTAGAAAACTTCCAGTCAGATGGAGTTATGCTAATGAATTAAGTGAGACCCTTTATAAGTGAGGCAAAAGAGAAGTGAAGCCTGTTTAAATGGCTTGAAGGGGAAAAAAAAAATGAAATCTCCACCAACTCCTGATAAATAGTGGCTCTAAAACTCACAAATTTGTTTGTTTTATTCCACCCATGAACCCTGACTTATTCAAATGTATAAATACTTCTGCTCCCTTGGGATTATCTTTTTAAGATTCTTCAGATAAACAGGTGGCTCACTTCCAAATGGCAAAAGCCTCATTTAGACTTAGAACATTTTCAGCTGCTGTTTGTAGACATTTCTGCTCATTTCCACTTGAGCAAGGATAGAAGCCCAAGCTCATGTCCCAAGTTCACTCCTAGCATCGGCCACTCGTGTGATTGCAGCCACATGGCAAAGTCATCTAATTTTCATACCTTGAGCAGCTCACAGAATAGCAAATATATAATCTTCCTCACGCCCTAGATCTCACCCGCCCAACGTCTCAATACTCCCAAGATGAAAGCTATTATACCAGAGTAATAGGGTATCAAGTAAATGCTTTTTCCTCTTGTAGGGAATTATGCTAAGACGCAAAGAAGAGGGAAAAGGCACCACCACATCCAGCAGCTGGAGCCAGCCACCGCCCCGCAGGGTTGCTGGAGAAGCTCCAATTCAAGAGCAAGCCATTCTGCTCCCCAACCCACCCGCTCCTAACTTCAGTTTCTATAGGAAGATGACCAGGAGGGAGAAGGGAAGTAGTCTCTTCTCCCCAAACTCTGGACAGGAAGGGAGTCTTGCCTCTCTTTTCCTCTCTTTAAATAGATCTGTGTCAGGCTGAACAAGGGAAGGGAGAATTGAGAGAGAGGGCAGGGCTGAGAGGGGGCAGTAGAGGAGTACCCTATACACCCACCATTTGGCATAAACATCCCTTGGGGGAAAGGGACCATGAAAGGTCACTAGGACTGACTGTCTATCTCGTAGCCCGCCCAGGAGAGAGCCACCTGCTGGAGGAGGAAGTGCTGCTTCCTCTGCCTGGAACACGCCTTTCAGCACCGATCCTTGTCATTCATTGCTCAGTTCAAATGTCATCTCCTCAGAGAGGCCTCTGCCCTCTGGATCTGATGCTCCAGAGCAAGAGTATTCATTCATTTGGGTGGAAAAAATGGAGCATCAGAAAGTGCACCTTAGGTGTCCATTTTATCACCGTCGAGCAAGTCCTCAATGGCCTGTTTTGAGGCCTAGAAAACGTAAGTATGAGACTATTGGGCTTCCTCCAGGATGTCTGGGAAGTAGGAGGGCAGAGATTGACTAGGATAAAGGAAGTACTTATTGATATTTCAATTAGATGGTTCAACTAATTTAACTACTAAAGAAAGTGGTGAGGATTATTAGATAATTCATAGATAAGGGCATCTCCATTCCCAGTGGTTTTGTGCATGGGAAAGGGCAAGTGATATTTGCTGCTAAAGAATTTTTCTTCTTACCAAGAAACTGAAATCACCTTTACCAGGGTAAAATGCTTCTTAAAGCTCATTATTTTGTTTAGACAAGTGAAACATCTAGTATTTTTCATCTAACTCTTTAAGGACACTCTGGGGTTAAAATTTGCACTTTGAAGGTAAGCTTTTCAGCTCTCATCTCCCTGGTGACAATGGCCCTGTGCTACTGTAATTTTAATGGTTAGTGTCAAAAGATCAGATAAGTCCCACTGAAAAAGACCTTTTCCTTAAATGTTTATCTTCTCTCAACCATATACATACAATGCTGTGTACAAGTTGGTATTCTTTTCAAATCGTATCACTATCATCATGTTGTTATTGCATTCCACAAATGCCAGTAACGTTCATCGTATAGTTTCTATGGACAATTCAAAGCAGTTTGGATATATCACTTACGTTGTTTGAGTTGGAGGCAGGAAGGCAAGCCATGTTCAGTGTGTCAAGATCACATGAGTGTGTCTGGAAATGTTTACAGAAATACAGATTAGCAAATAATGCATACCAACATGTTCAAATGTGAAGTTTTCACATGGACTTTGTGGTATGGGCCAGTATGATGTTTACCTTATATAATGCCGGCTCTGCAAGTAAGACACGTTAGTCTTTTTTTTTTAATTTATTAACTTTTTCCCCTGTATATTCTTTTGTGTAAACTCAAAAGTAGCCATCAACACTTGTATAGAGAGGATGTAGTCCGTTGCATGAGAGACTTAGAAGAAATGCTTAGAGTTAGACTATTGAGCGTGCCTACCTCAGTTTCTCAATAGCTGGTGTCTTGGTTTGGCCCTTCTTAATACTCATTAATTCAGAATTTAGGTTCTATTTTGAGTTTCACAGTCAATCTGTTGCATGGACTATTATTTTGATATCGGCATTTAGATTTTATTTGTAATGCAAGGGAAACCAAAAGCAGATTTGGATAGTACACATGTAACTGATTTATTTAAAAATATATTTAGAATTGACCAGATTCCTAAAAGCATTCTTAAGCTCACTGTAGATGAATGGAGAAAATGTTGAATATCATACTTTTTTGTTTGTTTGTTAGTTGCATGGCAGCCATGCAAGCATTTTTATACAATGCAAACTACTAATTTATCTGACATTCCATGTCAAACAAAGTAGATTCTGTGGTGCAGTCACTGTCAGTCACAGGCCTGGTTGAATCTTGTCTTGCCCGTGACTCCTTATCCCCTTGCTCTGTTTTCTTTTCCTACGTGGCACTGACCGCCCTCTGATACATGGTCTGTACGTGTGACTTCTCGTCTCTCTCTCCCTGCATGCTCTCCATGACTGCAGACACTTTTGCCTGTTTCGTTCATTGTTTCTCCTACTCCAAGGACAGTGCCTGGCATGCTGCACTGGAGACAACCAGTGAGTAGTTGTTGAATTCGTGACAGAAAGGACGAACATGGGCTTTATTACCCGAGACAGGTTCAAAACCAATCTACCCCACTTACTGGTTGTGACCTGGGAAAATTCTCATTTTTAAGTTGGAAATAGTTTTTTTTTTTATTTTTCTGATCACAAAAACACATATATGTTCACTATGAAATATTCAGATAATATAGAAAAATAATGAAAACCAGTAAAAAAATATATAATCCCAACTCCCGAAAGTTGTCAACATTTTTAGTATAGAGCCCCTAACCTCTGACCTTAGTTTCCATACATGAGAAATGGAGAGTACAACAGCTATTCTGTAGGAAATGACTGCCCGTAGGTGCTGTTATTTATCTAGAGGGAAGACCGGCATGTATTTACCTCCAGACACATGGGAAATACTCTCTAATTTTGCGACATCATCAAAAAACTTAACTCCAATTTCAGAGGTTTATAGGAATGAATATTGTAGAAAATAGTCACCATCAGAAAAAATAGCCACTATCAGAGCTCATATCCTAAGAGAGAACTTCTAATGCTGCTGCTGATACTAAGGTGGGAGGAGAAGGGTCCTCTCAACTCCTTTAAAATGGATAAATACATGTGCAAATAAAGCCAACATTTTTAAGTGTTTACTATGGGCCAGGCTTTGTGTTAAGCATTGTTTTCGGGTATCTTCTCACCTAAGCCTTACAATAGTCATGTGCTGTAATTACTATTATTATTCCTATTTTACAGATGAGGAAACTGAGGCTTAAAGAGATTCGATAGCCACTTTTGCAGGTCATAGGGCTTGAAAGTAAGGAAACCAGAATGTAAACCCTGGATCTGACTCCAGAGTTCTCACAGAGCATTTTAGAATAACATCCAGTGTGAACGTGACACAGAAGGATGGAGGTCTACCTGCAGTCTAGAAGAATGCAAAATACGAATGACATCCAGGGGATCAGGGGATGAGGGTCATGATCATAGGCGTGCGCCTTCTGTTCCACTCTGCTGCAAATTTGAAGTAGGATTCGTCGGTCAGTTGACTTTACTTAAGATGAATCTGCCCATTGAATCCTGATGACCACTAGGAAAACTGGTGAAAATACCATTCGTCAGACTCCAAAGTTCAGTTGCAGACCCTGGACTCAAAGTGACTTCACCAAGCTTCCCCCTGAGGCCAAGACAGAGCCGTCACCATATCTCAGCTGTAGGGTCAGGGACATTGATAAGACATTCCATATTCTCCAGCTGGTTTTTGTTAGCTGATAGTGAAATCAAGAAAGACGATTGGAAAATATGTAGTTATGGTCCAAAAATCTTTTTATGCGGTGATTAGAATTTGAATTCCTTACATGTCAATTCACCCTTACTAGTCTAACGGAAAGATCCTTTGACTGGCTAGGCATGCAAAGGTCATATTGATGACCAGTCTGGTTAGAAGCTGGAGCATCCCAGGAGAACTCCAAATGCATCCTCCTCTGCCTCCCAGCCCTAGTGTGCTTTCACCCTAGGGCCTCTGAACTCATATCCTTTTGATTGCCTCCTGCTTCACCAAGATTCCAGTATCCTTATTTCTAACATCAGCCCAGAATCCTACCTTCAGTTCTTCATGGCTCCCTTTGCTTGAATGCTTGCTATTGGTATTCTTGACATTGGGCCACATCTCACTGTACATAAATCCAGAAATTGGACTCTTTTTTTTTGACATTGCACACCCAGAAGTAAGAAATATTGTTGAAAGAAGTAAAAGGACTTTGGCATTAGACTTGACTTGGGCTGGAATTCAAGTCCCATTATTCACTAGCCATGCAAGCTTGACTCAGTCTTGAAAATCAGTTTTTTATCCTGTGAAAATAGGGAAAATGCATCTTATCCTGCACTATTCTTGGGACTAAATGAAATGACAAATGAATAATGGTCTGTGGCAATGCTGGGACGTTATGGGCTCTCAGTGATCTTAGCCCTTTTTTTTTCTTTTCATAGCTGCCTGCATGATTTTCTAGACCAGAGGTCAGCAAACTATTTCTGTGACAGACCAGAGAATAAATATTTTAGGCTTTGGTGGCCTGTTCAGACTCTGTCGTAACTACTCACTCATGCCAGTAAAGCTATGTAAATTTGGGCCAGGGTTGTAGAAGAGTATTGCATTCCACAATCAAATTGCAGCCCAATACTGGAATTACTATAATTCAGTTATAAGAAGGTCTCTAACTCTTTATGTCTCTCCTGTAAGTCTTACGTACAAATGTAAATTAAACGGTTCCTTAGTACCTCATTCTGCTTTTCATTTAAAGGAAAATCTACAGTGGATCTGGGATGGCATCAACCTTCCTCAAATCTGTCCAGCTTCACAGTCTTAGTGAGTTGCTGACATATAATAGTTTTCTACTCCTCACAGGATGACTCCCATTTGTTGCAACAAGGAAAAAAGCTACTCTAGGTATATTTTAGCTATGAATTCAAACTGGCCAGGAAAATAATCAAAGAAAGGAAAGCCTCTCTAAATGCCTTATATAATATATACAAGCTTTTACAAAGAAAGCAATCACAAAGGTGTATAACTCGACTTTTTGTCTTTAAAAGCTTGCGCATATGAAATTCTGGTTGCACAATGCCTCCCCAAGGTTTAGCAAAACCCTAGATAATCTGAATTCAACAGCAACCAACGCAGTGTTTCTCTTTCTTCTTGGCTACACAGGTCATCGTGGCTGGTGAATGGTCCTGGAGCTATCACTATGGCAAAGAAAAAGGCGATGTCCTAGGTTTAAATAATGATAAATAAGAAACAGTGCTATCAATTTCTTATGGAAACTCTACGAAGCATCTGCTAAGTGCCATTTAACCTCTAAAGAATCCTCCAAGGTAGATTTTCCCCATTTTATGTTTAAAGTTATCAAGGCTCAGAGAATTTAGACACCTGCCAAGTTCATCTAAACAGCAGTTAATCAAGCTGGATCTAAAATCCTGGACTTCCCCAGCTCTGGATGACCATTCTGCTTGTACCACACCAAGATGTACCTTTCAAAGACTAGGAAAATAATTATACAACAAAGTACCTTGGAAAATCCAGCTCTCTCTTTACCTATTTGTTTTCTAATTAAAACTGCTTGTCCTTGACCACTACCCTTTGAGAAAATAAACTATGTCTTTCAGTTTGGTTGTGCCTAACAAACTTCTGTTTAAATAAATATTTCAGCTACAGTGTGGGTTATTCAGGCTTCCCTGAACTAGCCTGAAAATCTATCCACCCTTTCCATTTCTTTTCCCCATAATAAGTCTGCCAAATTCCTGAGGAAACTGACTTATACTTTTAGAATAATGTTCAATTACATATTATGGATGTCCAATGTCAATGAGTAAACACTGCCAGAGTGTTACATAAAGTATTAAAAGTTCTGCATTATATTTACCTGCGCTCATTTTATTAGATTGTTTGCTGTTCCGAATAGCTATAGTTTATGATTAGGAGAGATGGGACGGGGAATTAAGATCAATGTAAATCTCAACCTTGGATGTACCTTGGAATCATCTGGGGAACTTTAAAATACATGATGTCTAGGTCTCATGCCTAGAGATTCTGATATAAGGATTCTGATATAATTGGTTTGGTTTGAAACATTGGTATCAGGTATGCCAGGTCATGCCTAGGTAATTCTAAAGAGCAGCCAAGGTTGGGAAGGAATAAAAAAGAAACAACAAAAATAACCCA
Source organism: Equus caballus (assembly GCF_041296265.1). Classification (NCBI taxonomy): domain Eukaryota; kingdom Metazoa; phylum Chordata; class Mammalia; order Perissodactyla; family Equidae; genus Equus; species Equus caballus. The sequence continues at coordinate 54,628,033 of NC_091703.1, read as the reverse complement.
TACAATGCACAACACCAAGAGTTAACTCTAAAGTAAACTATGGACTTTGGGCGATTATGATGTGGCAATATAGGTTCATCAATTGTAACAAATGTACCACTCGGATGGGGGATGTTGCTAATGGAAAAGGTATACACGTGTGGGGGCAAGGGGCATATGGCACATCTCTGTGCCTTCCTCTTAATTTTGCTGTGAACCTAAAACTGCTCTAAAAAAATAAAGTCTTTAGTACTAAAAAAAATGCACATAAAATAAATAAATAAATAAAAATCACGGGAAGAAAAGAATTTCTTCTTTAATTTGGTGATAAATAAATAAACATGGAAATATCACTAGGAAAATGTTCAGTCAAGATAAGACAATGTTACTTTAGGAAGCTTAATTTGAAAGACTTGTTATGTGATATGTGAAAGCACACTTTAAAAAGGGGGCGCCTGCTGTGCGCCAGGACTTTTCTAAGTGCTTCATGGTTGCCGTCTCATGTAGCCAAAATCCTGCTTGAAGTGCAACGTACAGCTTTAACTGTATATATCACAACTGGAAAATAAGGAAGACAAAATAAATGAATCCAGCACAAAACTCGGAAACTAAAAGATAACAACAAAGAAAATCAAAGAAAGAAAATAATGAAGGAAGGGAAAAAAAGGCATAAATCAACCAAATGGGAAATCTAAAGAAAAAATGAAGACCACTTAAAAATCAAATGTTGAAAAGAGAAATAAAATAGGCAAGTCTAATCTGGCAAACAAAACAAAAAAGAGAGAGAATGTGCAAGGAAGATTAGGGATAAAAGAGTCTATAGCGACAAATAGAGGGGGGAATAAAACAATTATAAGAGCATATTACAGTCAATAAACTTAAAGATCTGTATAATTTTTAAGACAGTTTTCTAGAAAAACATAAAGTAAGTTAGTTCAAAAAGACTTGGAATACCTGACTAGAGAAATGTAGTATTCAGCAGAGAAAACAAAGCCATAGCTCATTTACCTCCAGTACAGACATCCTCCTAAAAATGAAGGACGTGTTCTTTCCCTCTTCCCCTCCCAGGACGGGGAATTCCTGGAAATTCCACATCAAACTTCCCCTGCCAGCTCATTGGCCAGAGCTTAGTTGACTGCCCACATGACCAAGGATATTTGGAAAAGGTAAGCTTTCAGCTGGAAAGGGAAAAGGAAGGTAGAAAGGAAGAAACAGGAGGTGACTAGAAATATCTACTACAACCAGCAACAATCAACTGGATAGGGTAATGGAAGAAAGATATGACAGTTTTTTTAAAAGGCCACAAAAATAATACCCCTAGGAAATGTGTATCACTGTACCAAAAAGAAAAAATGTCAAGATCCTTTCCTGAAGGACAAAAAGGAGACCTAAATGAAGGCATTGGTTGACTCAGAATTCAAAGATGTCAGTACTTCCCAAATTAACCCATAAAGTAAATACAATGCCAATCAAACTTATGAGTTTGATAAAAATTCTTACAGAATTTTTCAAACTTGTTAAAAAACTCATATGGAAGATCAAATTTGCAAGAATAGACAAAGGAACTTGTAACAAAACAGTGAGGGAGCAATTGCCACCACAAATATGAAAACATGCTCTAAAGCCATTACGGTTAACAGTGTGATATTTGGCTTAGGAATAGATAAATAGATCAATAGAGTATTGTATTTATGAGAATCAATTTACATTCATTTAATATTTATTAATAAGGAAGCATTTCTAATATATGGGGAAAGCTTGGGCTTTTCAGCAAATGTATTGGAACAATTGGAAAATAATCAGACTAGACCTGTATGTTGTCTCATTTAGCTCTCACAACAACTTCACAGTTACATGTTACATAGAGACAGGACATTTAACTAAGGCTGACAGAGATGGGCAGCTAGGGGACAGTGCAGAGTCCCGTCTGCTGCTCTATGCAATTGTATTGTTCTCTGCCACCTCACAAAAAGAAGTAAATTTTCAGACATCATATGATTGATGTGTGAGCCCCTCCACTAATGCTGTGTATGTTATTCAAAATAGTTCAACCTTTATTCATTCGTTCTACGAATACTGATTAAGCACCTGCCTACTTTGGGGCACTTCTAGGTGCTGGAAATAAAGCAGAGAGCAAAAATTAAGTTCCTTCCTCATAGAGCTGACTATAATAAGAGAGATAAATAACTAAAAATATAAGCTATCAGAGAGGGATAAGTACAATGGAAAAATATTCCACAGAATAAGGGAGATAGGGAGTGCCAAGGGGCACAACGACCCTTAGGCTCAGCAAGAGACACCCATGGCCCCGACTTTAAAGGGCTCCCTGGCTTCCTTCAGCCACACCATTTCCCAAGAGGTTGGGAGTCTGGAGACCAAGGGGTCATGCCTACCTGGAGCCCACGGCACTCCCCCACCATGATACTCCAGGTTGCCCAGGATCCTGGAATTCCTTGCTGGAAGGCAGGGCCCACGTGGGCCTCAGTCTTCCATAAATGGAGCATGCCACCCATGTGTGTACCTCTAGGCCCAAGCAGAGGTCAAAGGTGGCTTTTGGGGAGGAGCAGGGAGGGAGCTGGGACAGGCTGACTGGGGTGTTCACGGTGTACGCATGAAGCCCTGCTAGGCCTTTAAAATCCTTGGACCTATTTAGGCAGGGGGATAAGGGTGGGGATTCCTATTTTATGTAAGTAGGCCAAAAAAATCCTCTTTGTTAAGGTGACTGAGTAGAAAGCTGAAGGAACGAAAGAGCAATCCACATAGGTGACCGAATGAACGAGTGAGGGAATCAGATTTAGAGTAACAGAAGAAAAAGCAAAAGCAAGTCCACCCATCCAAACCCAAACCATACACACCTTTCTATAAATGGGAGCCCTGTGAGAAATGGTTTTTGAAAACATTCTTTGGAAATCTCTGTTCTGTCATGAAGTAGTCAGCCTTTTCGATGGAGGTCTAACCCCTAGCAACCTCCACGTCACCTGCGCTGTCAGAGGAATGCCGCCAAGGCCTGAAACGGACCAGCTGAGTGTGCTGTGACTTCGGCAGCTATGTGTGGTACGAGGGGAGACGGCTTCGTTCCGCTGAACTATGATTGGGTGGTACGACGCCAGCGGCCAGGCTGGCAGCAGCACAAGGGACGGCACAGAAGTCAGGAATCTCAGCAACACAAGTTACATTAGCATCTCTGCCCGTTAGAGAGGAGCACATGGTTCCTTAAAAACAAATAAACCTCCAGCCAAACGGTTTTGCCATATTGAATGCATTTATTCTTTTAAAAAGTATACCCAGGTAATTACGCTGCGTGATTACAGTTATGTAGAAGAAGCGATGCAAATATAAAAAGAATGAAAAGGATACAAGTAAAATGATAATAATAGTTGTCCTTGGTTGTCGGGGTAAATTTTCCCTACATTTCTAATTTTCTCTATTGCATACTTATTAGTTTCATAGTTTAAAAGGGAAACTTTAATAAGTGAATTTTGTAAAAGTCAAAGCTCCATAGCTCCAAAGACAAACAATTAAATTTTTAGGCCTTATGAGTCTGGTAAGCTGGTTAAGTAGAAGATAAATATATTTAAATCATACATTTAATCATCTATTAAATATATGACCGTGGCTGTCATACTTTCATCAATAACCAATTAGAATGATTTGGAAAGACATGTCAAAATATATATATATATACACATATATAATAGATAATGTAATAAATTATATAAGGGAAAACGAATCAACTCATCCAAACCCAAACTAACCAGGAATAAACAAGAAATGTGCAAGCTTTATGTTTGTGAAGAAAATTTTTAAAATATATATATATGTGAGTAAATGGAGAGACATACTTTGTTTCTGCATGGAACACTAAATACTATAAAAATATCGATTCTCCCCACATTAGTGGACCATTAAAATAATTTCAGTAAAAATTCCATTGAGATTTTGCTTAAGAACCTGACATGGGAATTTTAATCCATCTGGAAAAGAGTAGAGAAGAAATGTGTTTAAAAAAGAAAGGAAAATGAAAGAATAATGAGGGAAGACTTTCTTTCCAAAAGTTCTATAACACTGCAGAAATTATAACAGCTTTGAAAAAAGTCACAGAAAAAAGAAAAGAGATGAAAGAGGACATCGGACTGTAGGTGCAGGACTGATTCGGTGATAAAGGAGGCATTCCCAATCCTGGAGTAACGCCTGCCTATCAGATGAATCATGCCGAGAATGGTATTGAAAGTAAAGAAAACAAAGTGAGAGCTGTACTTCAGGTCATAAGTAATATATAACTGTGCATGTGGATTAATGAATGACGAATCAATGCAAGTAGTAAATGGAAAAACCAGGGATAACCTTGGGATGAGGAAATCTTTCCTAAATGAGAAGTAAAACTCAGAAATCATAAAAGAAAATGACAGTCTTCACTATACAAACTGGAACACTCCTGTAAAACATTGTAAAACAACTTGAAAAATGAACAATAGGCTGGGAGGAGAATCTTAGTAGCATATATAATAGACAAAAGATTAATATAAAAAGGTAAGCAACCAAATAGCTAAAAGGGCAAAAGATATAGATGGGCAACCCAGAAAAGAAGAAACGCTTAAGTCTAATAGATATATTAGAAGACATTCAAACTCATGCATTCATCAAATTAAAACATTCACGCGAGCCATTTTTCATCTCTTGGGTTGGTTAATATCGAAAAGATTGATAATGGGGGCTGGCCCGTGGCCGAGTGGTTAAGTTCGCGCGCTCCGCTGCAGCTGGCCCAGTGTTTCGTTGGTTCGAATCCTGGCGCGGACATGGCACTGCTCATCAAACCACGCTGAGGCAGCGTCCCACATGCCACAACTAGAAGGACTCACAACGAAGAATATACAACTATGTATCTGGGGGCTTTGGGGAGAAAAAGGAAAAAAACAAAATCTTTAAAAAAAACCGTTTATAAAAAAAAGATTGAAAATGCTTAATAGTTACAAGGTGGTGAGGAAAGGAGGCATTTTTATATATGCTAGTAGGAGTCTCATTAATTTAGTGAGCCTTTGGAGGACGATTTGAGAGTAACTATTTAAATACGCCAGCAATTCCGCATTTGGAAGTCTAGTCTACAGACCAACTTGTACACATACCCATGGATATGTGCATCATCTGTAGAACTGAAAAATTAGCATCAACTGAGTGTCCACCCGTAAGGGATTGGCGAGATGAATTATGGTTTAACCGTGCTGTGGAATACAACGCAGTGTCAATAAGGACGAAATAGAGCTGCGTGTACTGACGACCAACGAAGTTCACGGCCCGTCACCGAGTTGGGAAATTGTTGCATATGTGTGCAGGGATAGCTTGATTTGATATTTTAAAACTTCTTCATACTATGTGAAGAATGAAGGATTTTTCTCTTCTATTGTATAAACTTTTATATTATTTCAAATTTTATTACTCTTTTCTTTTTAAAACGTTTGTTTTAGCTGAAGTATTCAAAACGAAGTATCTCTGTATCACTTCATCTCTCCAACTTTCCTGCCCTCGCTGGGGTCCAGGCTACCCATCATCTCCACTCTGTTTATAAAAGATCCCTAGAGCTTTTAGAAAGGAGCGATGCTGCCCTCCATCTCAGAACAGGCAAGTCGAATCTCAGGGGTGGAACTGAGTCCTTCCAAAGCATGGTCTGCACACCAGCAGCATCAGCAGCCTCTGAGAGCTTCTTAGAAATGCGGACTCTCAGGCCCCACCCCAGACCTGCTCCATGCAAATATGCATTAGATTATCCCCCCAGGGGATTCTTCTGCACATTAGGGATTGGGAAGCACTGACTATTCCTAGAGTAAATTACCTAATCTCTGTAAAATCCATTTTCTCAACTGTAAAATGGGGGAGAATAATATCTGTGAAAGTTAAGTGAGCTTATGTGCGTTAAGTGCCCAGTGTCCCGCCTGGCACATGGTAGGGGCTCAGTAAATGGTGGCTTTTTTATGCTGCCTACTTCAAACTTTGCACCTCAGAAGTGGAGGCTCACTCGGTCGGCCTCCGTTTACCAACTCACCAGAGAGCCCTGTGCTCTCCGTTCTCCCTGTGAGGTACACAGAGCGATGCTCAGGATGCTTGAAGGCTCCTGAGAGTGGCTACTCTCCAGTACACCCACTGCTTCTGCTCCCCCAAGTTCAACTGTGTGTCTACCAAGAGGCAGCAGGGTCGGTTCCCAAACCCGTTCATGCTAGCAGTACTTGTTGTTGAATTACATCACGGAGTTAAATATTAGGTAAACCAATGAAATATGAGTACAAAAAGAAAGTTGTTTTGATGAGATGCTAAATTGAATGCTTTCAAAGGAGTCAATACATGCAAGATTCTAAACATGGGTGTGGGTGAGACAACTGTAAAAGACAGGAGGAAAGAAATCACAGACATTTATAGCTACGTTCAGGTTGCTTTACAAGTTTCATAAAATTTTCAGTGCAATGTAAAGGAACCAAAGTCGGATCTCATGGTTGATATTTTGTGGGTGAGTTTTAAAAAAATTCGTTCACATAGAAGGCTTGGCTCTACATCAAAAGATTGGGGATGAGTATACATTTATATGTTTAAAGTTAAAATAAAAAGTTTCAGGTATGGATAGGCATCTTTGAAAGATTTACCGTGCGACCTGGTCACCAAAAGCTTCACGCTCAATAATGTACAAAGAGAAACTGTACTGTCCCCACCCCAGCCTCTCCTCCTTGCACCCACTGAGTGGGCTGACTCTTTCCTTGTCCTTATAGGAAGTCTCAGCAGCTCTCCCGATCACTCTGAGGTGTTAAAAGGCCTGAGGTCACCTTTGGTCTTAAGGAAGTCCTGTTTAATAATTAAAATGTTCACTTTAGTGTAATAATCAAATTCTAAACTTTTTCCTCTCCTTGAGCTGAAGCCTGATTTAGGCCAAGAAGCCTGGGGTGGGGTCTTGGGAGTCAGGGGCACAGGGCCATTAGGGCAAGTCGGCGTCTTTCCTCTTCCAACACCTTCCCTCACTGGCTGCCTTGCCAGCCCCTCCAGGGTTGGGCCCAGGGAGGGGCGTTAGGACAAAGGACAGGGTCCTCCATGGATGGTGCCTGTGTGATCTGGTGTTGCTGCTTATTGGACTTGGGTGTTCAGGGTTGAAAAGTCCCTCCTGAGGTACTTTTCCCCATCAAGAATCCCCACTGAAGACTCCATGATGAGGGTGATAACTCCTCTACCTGCCCACTTTCATCACCCCTGCTCAACCCTCTGGCTTAGAGGAACCCTCTAAAAGTCTTTTTTGGGCAGTCCTTCTTAAGAAGGCTCCAGCCAGCTCCCTCACATGAACCCATACAACCAACAGGAAAAACTCTCACCTCTATGTCTCACTGTTGGTGAAAATACATCTTGCTCCCAGTGCTATTACATAGCTGCAGCTCTGGCCACATTAGCTTGCTTGTTGGAGAGTCAGACACCCAGGGTCTCCAAGCTCGGTTGTACAGGTTGGAAGCATTTTTATCTATGTGAATGGCACCCTCGGGAGTTGCACAGTGTACAACCTGAACAGCCATTCTCAGAGTTCAGACACTAGTCCACTGAATTCCAGAGGACACAGATCAAACTCCTCAAGTGACCCCCTCAAAGCCTTTCTCACTTAGACTGAGAAGGGAGGAAGTATACCTCTCCCCCAACTTACAAAAAAGGGAGGAAATGCACAGCTCTCCCAGAACTTTCTCCATAAGAACCTCTCTCTTTGATCTCTTTAGGTTTCTTCTCAACCTCCTGCTCCATCTTAAATTACTTCTAAGGCTCACAAAAACAGCTTTTTGGCCACCTCATTTATGTAAGACACTTTGAAATATGAGTTTATTTTTTGTTCTTATACCTCCCTCCAAAGGGGGCAGAGACTGCTCTTGTTACACCTTTAAGTGACTTGTAAGATTCACTGACCAACTGTGGACCCGGTTGCTGCTGTGCACGGAAACGCTATATGCAGGAGGGGAGCCAACAGCAGAAAGTGAGGCATGCAGAGATCTTTGACAGAAATGCTGTCTTCCATGAACACGAGTTAGATTATCCTTGAGGCATCTGTCAGAACAAGTCCGATGGACGGGTAAGGGAGCCAGGGTGGGGGGTCCTGTTGGTGTAGAGACTGCCTTTGAATGTCCAGTTTCACTCAGATTATGTGGTTGTGTCTGTTAAAACTTGGTCTAGCAAACATTGAGGACAGAAGAATGGAATAGTCTTGGCTTCTCTTACTGCTCTAAATTTAGAACGATTGTTTAAGAGGTGTCAGGCCAAATATTTACTGACTTGTGTCATGCAATAGCTTTGAACTCTGTCAAAAGGTCATGGCCCTAAACCACCTAGAATTTGGCAAGAGCCATTCTCCAATCTCACGAATTCTGTCTGTTTTCTTGTTCTAGTCATCTCTTTGCTAATTGAAACCTTGTCTCTGTAACTTCTAAGCCTACCTCTTCAGGGGATTCTGTGCCATAATTTAGAAAATGCTTTTGATTAGGTATAAAACAAATAGTAACTTTCTTTGTTCAGAGAATGAGAAAAAGGAGGACATATTACCTGCTCAACTATTATTTGTGCAAATTCCATCTTGGAGGAGATTTTGCCTCTGTTGTTCAGCTGCTCTCGTTTGGGGATTACCTTGTTAATTTGCTTGGAGATTTTATGCTGATTGTTGATTTTTAAATATAAGTAGATAACAGTTATTGGCACCATTGAATGTTTTAAAAATTGGTTTTTCTCTGCCCTCTAATGACACTGAGTCACACAGCTCCACGTAGCTGCAAAAGAAGCGGGGAAATAGAGGCCTTATTCTAGGTGGCCGTGTGCCCAGCTAAGGGCTGGAGAGTGTTGATGCTGAGGGAAAGAGGGAAGACAGATGCTAATGGAGATGAGGGGCAGCCTCAGCCACAATCCAGTCTCTCCCTCTTTAGCCCTCTCTTCATCCGAACTCCCAAATTTTCCAGATCAAACAGGTTTCCTCACTCAAAAAAGCATGAGTCCTACAAGCTGGCAGAGAAAACTAGAAACTCCAAAGTCTCCATTACTATCGTTGCTTTGGCCATGGCACGTGTCATAGTTGAGCACATCCTGCCAACCCACTGCCCCAGAATGCCCTGGCTTGAGCGGTGAGGAGACTGCTCTCCAGGTGCACCCTCACGGGCTCAGCCATGTTTCCCAAGGCAGAGCGCCATGCTAGCATGGCCAGGTCCTGATGGGCATTACCCCCATTCCCACGCTGCTCCGGAGCCGGCCTCCTCTTGTGCGGGCCAGTGGCCAGACCTCCTCTTCCCTCCTGCTGGGTTCGTCTCTGGGCCCTTGTCCTGTTCAGTCAGCTTTACCTGTTACAAGTTTTCAAGGTCAGCATTGCAAGAAGCAAATTTCCATCAAGCCCTTCAAACTGCAGTGAAACCGTGTGGCCATTAGGTGGACAACGATGCCTTCTTAATGATCCCGCTGTCTAAAGACGCTCCAGAGTAGGAGTCGCAAACCTGGGGCCTGTGGTTTAGTTTTGTTACCATGGAGAGGCTAAAAAAACTTAGTTTTAAACATTTAGACAGTAGGATGTTTCACATGAAAAACGGAATTTTCTACTTGTCTTGCAATTAGCATCTGTACTGGGCCTGAATTTCTGGCATGGCAACAGATAATTAAAACAGTGTTTCTTAGGACCTGGGGATAATAAACACATTTGAAAATGCAGGCCCTGAAATTGTCGAGCAGTGTCCAGGGAGAGGTGGGTCACACATGTAATCCAGGTGTGCTCAACTAACTGTAAAAGATCATCCTAAAAGTAAAAGCCAAACTTAAAATTCTCCCTGAGGACTCATGGACTCCCCAGAATGCATTGCAATCTCCTCCCACCTCCCCCTGGAGAAACACACCCGACTGGAGTCCTGACCTGGTTCACCTGGCCGACTCCTCCCAATTCTTCAGGACCTTCCCAAACACGATCTCCTGGGCCGAAACATCACCAGCTGCCTCAGGCCACGTCCCTGTGTCTCTCTTACACTCGATATCAGTTAGTCTCTCTCTGATTAGGTGATCATCATTCATTGGTCTCCACAATTGGACTGAGAGCAATTTCAGGGGGAAAGATAATAATTTATAGTATATTCCTAGCATCTGAGCCATAATAGCTGATTAATGCTTATTTAATAGCATATCATCCTTCAGGTGTCATATTAGATACCCTTCCTATAAAGAAACCTTTCCAGACTCAACCAAGTTTACCAGAACCCCTGTTATGTCTCTCAAAATATGGTGGGCTTCTCACTCGCAGCACCCGTTACAGCGGTAGTGGGTTGTCTGGGGAGATTTATTCGTTTGCCATCGCCTTCCCCACCAGATCCATGTGGCTGGACCCAGATCATCCTGTTCCTCTATGACTTCACCCCTCTGCCTAGTACGGTGCCGGCAGCTCCTCTCATGTGGTTGGACGGCTCATTCAGAACTGTTGGGGTCACGCGTATCTAGCATAACGGCTCTGCAGCTGGCCCTGTGCTCCTGTTCACTGTCACCTATCTGTGTCTCTAAGTTCCATGAGGAAGTGCCCAGGCCTCCTTTGCCTACCATTGTGGGTCCAGTCCAGCGCCTCATTCAGTACCTGTGTGTATGGGATACTACCTGTGCCCCACTTGACACCCTCTCAGCCCACCTCCTACTCTGGCCACTACCACAGCAGCAGGTCTGTGCAAACTTCTCCCCATCTTATGCAGGTGTAATCTGTGGATACCTTACCTGGGCCCAAGCACAGACCTCTCCCTTCCTGCCCGGTGCTCCTCTGGCCCAGGGTGTGGATCCTGGGAATACCCACTTGACTCACAAGCGTGCATAAGCCAGAGAGCGGGGTTAATGCCTGCAGGGCCACCCTTGGCCAATGTGGACAGTCATGAGGTCCACTTCAGAAAGCTTCTCAGGAGGTCCAGGGGCTTGGGGCACAGTGGCCCATGGTGCTAAGCAACTCCTAATGCATCCTGTTCTGTCGTTCCCTCTTTCCTTTTTCAGTCCCCTGGTCTTTCATTCCTGCTCCCTGGGGTCACTTCCCAGACAAAACACCTATCCTAGACTTGGCCTTCAGGGAAATCCAGGCGAAGACATGATGCCACGAATTTTTGTTGAATGAATGAACAAGTGAATAAATAAAACTTTCATCATTTTAAATACATTAGCATAACCGAGTCTCCAAAAATTAATGATTATTTGTACTTGGTATGGCTCCTGAGAGCAGAACTACCTCCAACAGGTAAAAGACTTTATCCCAAAGAACATCTCTAAAGGAATTCACTTATTAAAGAGCAAGAAGGGAATGGTGATTGCCAGGGGCCGGGGGAGGGGGAGTGGGGGATTAATTTTTAATGGGTCAGAGTTTCAGTTTGGTAAGACGAAAAAGTTCTAGAGATGGATGGTAGGGATGGTTGCACAACAATGTGAAGATACTTAACGCCACTGAACTGTACATGTTAAAATGCTAAATTTTATTTTATGTATATTTTACCATAATAAAAAATTATAAGTATGATATGATTGTAATGATAAAAAACCACAATGGACATGAACAAATACTAGCAGGAAATAAATACAAATGTTGATAATGTCGTGATCTAAGGGTGGGATTTTGAAATATATACTTGCTAGCTTCCAAACTTTCTCTGCCATTGTTGCACCGCATTTCTAACCTAATAGTGGTGATGACTAATGCTCTTGTTCTGGAGATGACCCCAAAAGATTAATATACATATTTTAGCTGACATGAAATTCTGAGTACCAGAGGAGACTTATTAACTAGACTGCCAGTCTTTAATAATGCTGATTTAATGACGACCTTGGGGAATTTTGTTTTGTTCTGTTCAATTTCTCATTAGTCAGGACTTAATTTTGACAGGTGATAGAAATTAGACCATAACCATTGTATGGCTTGCTTTTATAATGGATATGCTGACAACATTTATTATCCTCTTATATAAAATGTGAACATTAAAGGTAGTTGTACTTTCACTTTTTATGAAAATAAGGCTAAACTATTAGTTATCTCCTTAAGCTCCTTATTGCCTCCCATTTTTATGATTATTATAGATTTTGTTCTGATGGATTCTACGTTCACATCGGTGCTCCTTGTTTAAGGTGACCACACTTTGCTCCTCCATGATTGCGGACTTAACTTAGTCTATTTATCCTTGAATATGGCCCAAAATTTAGTGATCAGTGCACGATACTCTATGAAACACTCCACATGCATCCAGCTACTTCTAGAACACAGAATTCTGGGATTCCAACCCAATTTCATCACAGCCACAATTTCTGTGTTCTTGGGCAAGTTACTTTGTTTATGAAGTTATGTTCATTATTTTGTTTACTTTATTTTGTTTATGACTGACTTTTTGAAATAATGAGTTAGAAATCCCTAAGAATTACTATATGCATTTTTCCAAAGTTATTCTGTAGAACACCTGTGCCACAGGATAGTCCCATGAAAACAAATTTTGGGGTCAAATACAGATGAGAAAACAACTACATATTTATCTTCCTCTTAGAGATCAACAATGCGCAATAGCGTTTTAAAAACTCTGAGAAGTCCTTCACTAAAAAAAGCAACAGTAATTTATCTTTGCTGATAAAAGTATATATAACTGACTACTGAAATTTTCTTTTATGTAACATCAGTTTTAACATCCCTTGGAACAAAGGTTGTACAGAACATAGTTTGGGAGATATTTGGTTTTACATAAATAAAAGTTGCTAATTCTAGAAAAAGGGAAAAAAGACAAGAGGATCTTGGTGCAGCAGAGAATCACCTGTCATTGCAAAACCAGAAGTGGTTAGGTGACTGCTTGCTGAGGATGTTCTAGTCTAATCTCCCACCCTAAGAAGTCACTTTTATAAAGTTGCTTCTAATTTCAAAATGGTACGACAAGAAAATGGACCCTGATGTAAAGCTCTTCATGGCAAACTCAGTTGCCTCCAGTGACTGGCAGAAATGAGCAAAACCATCGAGGGGTAGGTAAGCGTGTGACAAACCAGGTGGGAGCAGTGGGAACTGAAAAGTAGGGGACACAGGCCCTATCTAAAGGGTGCAGTCACCACTCAGCTCCAGCCGCTGTTCCCACATAGTCACACAAGCCCAGTATTGCTAGATTATGTGGTTATTCAGGAAAAGCCAAAAACATAGACTTCTTTGGAAACCCCCTTATTTTAAAATATTAGCTCAGTAAAATAAAAAATAAAAACCACAGAAAGACCAAAAAAAACCCATTGGCAGGCCACATTTGGGCCAGGACAATAGTTTTGGGTCCTCTGGTGTTCAGAAAGGAGCACTCCTCCCCTACCTGGTCTAAGACTGAGAGGACTTTGGAATTCCTGCACCACGTTTTCATCAGTTTGCCTGCATCCTGACTCATCGGGCCCCCTTGCTGTGCCTGTCTTCTTGACTGCTTAGGAGCCAGCTTCACTGGAGAGTGTGAAAATGCATCCATGGAGTGAGGCCAGGAAGGGACCACCTATGTAGAAAGAGCATGGAGTTCACGATAAGGAACCGATGATATCTTTTTTTGCTCATCATGTTCTTTCCAGCTCTTTTCCACATAGCAAGGAGTGTCACTGTCGCCTGAGAGAACTCGGAGACAGCCATCACGCTTTCAGAACATAATTTTAATAAATTCTTCTATTTAGAAGTAACTTTTGCAATTTAAAGCTATTTTAAGACAACATATAATTGATCCCAACTTGCCTAAACACAAGCCACTATGGTTTCAAGATTTGATGATTGCAGGCCTTCTTAAAAAGAAAAGAAAAAGGAGCAGGAGTAAAAAATGATTGCTAAACCTTTACCAAAAAGCACCATATCTTTCCTTTCAGCGTCTATAAATTCTCCATAATGATATAGCTCTTGACCACGGTGAGGCAAAGGAGAAATATTTTAACTGAGTCCAAGCTCAGACAAATAGCTGGATGGATGAAAAGCAGCCCAGCATAGCACAGAACCATCATTTATCTAAGGAAATGAGGGAAGGGGACTTTTTAGTCTTTTCATTACCTTTTTAAGGTGGTTTAACAATGCAACCAATGAGAACGATGAGAAATGAATCTTAAGGGCCTTGTTTCAATCTTAATTCCAGAGTTAGTGGGTCATTCATGCAGGCAAATGAGCCACCCCTAGAGTGACAAACTTTCTTGAGAGCTGACCACGTTCCAGGCACCATGCTGGAGACAGAGATAATTTTAAAAAATGGACATTACAAGCACCTTGTCCTCCAGGATCTCACAGGCCAGGAAGGAGAAAACCATATTATCATAATGTGGTAAGAGCCACTGAGGCCATGGCATTACAGGAACATGAGCCAAGACACCAAAACAGTGTGGGATGGGGCAGGGGAGGCGGAGACAGGCCGGCCAGGGAAGGAGCTGGTGAGAAGAAGGTAACTGAGGGAGAAGATAGACCATTCAAAACTTCTTCATAAAGTTATATGATTTTAACTCAATGTGGCCACAGGAACTTTGTGGCCAGGAAAGCAAGTTCTCTGAATCAGACGCTTCTACAATTCAGAAAGGTTGACTCTTCAGTGGTGCTCCCCCAAATGAGAGCTCGTCCTCAGCTTTCCTATGTAGACTGTTTTTATTATTTGATATCTGAAAGCAACCCTCAGTGACTATACACTTACAATCACTGGAGAACCATGCTCTGTGTTTTGAAAACTACATCATACTTTTAGAAATGCTTGCAGTGAATGTGGTTTCTCCTCGACAAGTGTGTCTTTATACCAAAACAGTACTGCCACCTTTAAAATGTCATAACAGAGCATGTGGCTTGCAAGTGTCCACTTACGTCAAGAACCTCTTAGCTATATTGAGCCCAGCCCAAGCACAACTGGCATTTCTAGATGCTATTGAGAGAGGCTGTATGAATTCACTGAATTAGCTGCAGTTTCACTGCACTGATTGACCCCACGTTTGTTTTCCAAAACGGTTTGGTGGGACCTATGACACATCTGTGCTGTTGGGCTGGACTTATTTTAGCCAGTGCTTCCCACTTAAGACCTAGGTGTTTGAAATAATAAAACATATCCCTCTGTTTCACCTTGAAAAGGCAATGCTTCATGTCTATTATCTGAAAATTCTTGGCAACCGGACTCTCCTCGCTCTGCCCGTCACATTTGTTTTGCCGAGTCACTAACAGCTCTTCTTACGGGCAAAGATTACTACTCCCACAATAAGATGAGGGACAGCATTTATTGTCCCCTGTGACCAATCCCTGAGCCAGTCCTTCTTGGAGAAGACAAATAGATTAATATTGGTGTGACCTGGTGTCAGCTGACGTCTCTAAGCCTTTTTGATATTTTAATAAAATTGGCTTGACCTTTCTAAGTCACAGCCATTGGGAAGTTCTGCACCCTCATCAGGATTTCTGGAAATTATCTAGGGCCTTAGGCTCCAGTCTGTCACCTCTGACTCCAACTTACTGCTCTGTTGAACTCTCTCTCACAGCGCAGCTCCATAGCTCACTTGTCTTCTCTAATCTGGGCCAACCTGGGTGACTTTTCATTGATTTCCGCTGAAAACACCCATCCAGGGCATTTATATATAGCAGACGTCACTGAGACTTTTGTGCCATGAAGAGTATTCACAGCACAGAAATGCAAACTGCTGACAATGGATCCTTCGGCACCCTTGCTATTATGGGTCCTGTGGCCACCTGGCCATCAGAAATTCCTCACTGGCTCCTTTTGTCCCACAGACTACAGCTTCTTGTAATGTAGCTCAGCCCTCTGTCTCCCTCAAGAATCCCAGTATTTTCATGCTTCCCTGTTTTCCAGACTGCCTGCTCTCAGCTTCTCTCCCTCAGTTCCCCTCATTGTACTATGCAGAGGAGCCGAGCTCCTGAGCTCGTCGACCAAGTAAGTAAAGGGGAAAGGAATCAACTGAGAGGTACAGGGCAGCTCACAGAAGCACTGCTGGGTGGTCAGAGAAACAGGCCAGGAAAAGGACGGGAGCAATGAAGGCCCTGCAGCCAGAGCCGGAGCCAAGAGCTCCAGACACTACAGCTGCCCCGTGGAACAGTGGAAGCCACAGCTTGATGACCAGCTCTGGACCCAGAGGCCACCACTGGCCCCACTGCTAGGGCTGCTCCTGCAAATGAGATGTGGCTGACACTGCTCAGCCAGTGCCACCCCCACGCCAGAGCGGCTGCCTCTCTGCCCCGCTTCTTTGCATCATTAGCTCCAGTTTGTAGTCTGGGGTGCAGGCATCTGATGAGCCAAGCCCATGTTTTGTGCCCGTCCATGCCACAGCTGCAAAGAAGCTTGACAAATCAAGCATCTGGCTTTTTGACTTCTATGGTGGGTGACAGACTCTGCTTCGCACCCAACTTCATAGGGTAGGAAAGTGCACAACCTTTGGAAAGGTGTTTAGATGTCCAGCAGCTGGAAGTAAAAACTGTTCACTTCACCTTTCAACTGCCTATTTGTCTCCTGGCCTTTCTGGCTCTGCACTGTCCATAGGCCTGCACTGTCCATGCACCTGCACAGTCCATAGACCTGCACTGTCCATGCACCTGCACTGTCCATAGACCTGCACTGTCCATGCACCTGCACTGTCCATAGGCCTGCACTGTCCATGCACCTGCACAGTCCATAGACATGCACTGTCCATGCACCTGCACAGTCCATAGACCTGCACTGTCCATGCACCTGCACAGTCCATAGACATGCACTGTCCATGCACCTGCACAGTCCATAGACATGCACTGTCCATGCACCTGCACTGTCCATAGACCTGCACTGTCCATGCACCTGCACAGTCCATAGACATGCACTGTCCATGCACCTGCACTGTCCATAGGCCTGCACTGTCCATGCACCTGCACAGTCCATAGACATGCACTATCCATGCACCTGCACAGTCCATAGGCCTGCACTGTCCATGCACCTGCACAGTCCATAGACATGCACTGTCCATGCACCTGCACAGTCCATAGACATGCACTGTCCATGCACCTGCACTGTCCATAGACCTGCACTGTCCATGCACCTGCACAGTCCATAGACATGCACTGTCCATGCACCTGCACTGTCCATAGACCTGCACTGTCCATGCACCTGCACTGTCCATAGACATGCACTGTCCATGCACCTGCACAGTCCATAGACATGCACTGTCCATGCACCTGCACTGTCCGTACACCTGCACTGTCCATGCACCTGTGCTGTCCATATACCTTCACTGTCTGTGCACCTGTACTGTCCATATGTCTGCACTGTCCGTATACCTGCAGTATCTAATACTAGCTATTGGGCACTTGAATTAGGGTTAATCCAAATTTCAGCACTTGAAATGTGCTGAAAGTATAAAAGGCCAGATTTTGAAGACTTATTATGTATTTAAAATGTAAAATATCTCATTAATAATTTTATGTTGATTACCAATATTATTGTTATATTGAGTTCAATATAATATATTAAAATTAATTTTCCCTGTTTTTACTTTTTTTAGTGCAACTCCTAGAAAATTTAAAGTTACATATGTGACTCATATAATGTTTATATTATGCTGCTCTGCAGACTGAGAGGCACCTATAATTTTCAGTCAATTACTACATAACCCATTCCACACCTAGAGATCCATACCACAAAATGAGAAGAAACCTTTGAGACCAAATAGGGACAGTTATACTTCTAAGAATACTCTTATAAAATTCCCTTGCATGAACAAAAAAAATCTATATTTAGCAATTTTCTGAATTAAGTAATCAATTAATTAGCCAATTATTGAGCACTACTATGTGCCAAACACTGTGTTGTTGACTGCGACTAGAGCTGTGAACAAATCAGACACAGCCACTGCTTTCATGCAAAGTGAAGTGGTCAGGAGCATGGACTCTGATGATGTGGGTACAAATTATGGCTCCATCCCTTACCAGCTGTGTGCTCTGGGATAAGTTAAAACTGCTTCAGTTTTCTTATCGGTAAAACAGAAATCCTTAGTGGATAAAGATGTTTTGAGGATTAAATTAGTTTATATAGGAAAAACACATAGAAGGGTATTGTATTAGTTACCTACTGCTGCATAATTTAGCAACTTAAAACAACATATATTTATTATCTCACAGTTTTTGTGGGTCAGGGATCCAGGCAGAGCTCAACTAGGTCCTCTGCTTTAGGGTCTTTCACAAGGCTGCAATTGATGTTAGCCAGGGCTGGGGTCTCATCTGAAGGCTCCACTGGGGAAGGATCCACTTCCAAGTTCACTCAACCTGGTAGTTGGCAGGATTCACCTCTTTTGGGGATGTTAGACTAAGGGTATCATTTCCTAACTGGTTCTTCCTTGCCTGGACATCTCAAACATGGCACTGGGCTTCATCAAAGCTAACAAGGGAGAAAGTCTGCTATTAAGACAGAAGTCAAAATCTCTTGTAATCATAGAAACCACATCCCCTCAACTTCGAGTTATTCTATTGTTTAAAAGCAAGTTACTCAAACTTAGGAGATTATATAAAGCTATGAATTCCAGGAGGCAGAGGTCATTTAGGGTCATCTTAGAAGCTACCTACCACAGGTACTTGGTCCAGAATAAATAATAATACACACACTAGCTTTTGTTATTTATGGCATTTATAGTCCAATGAGAAGTTGTTGAGCTGTAACATGGGAGAGGAATTAGAAGACACTGCAGGAGCACAGAACCTGGGCTGAAGTTTCAAGCAAAGACTTTTAGAGTAAGTGATATTTAAACTAAAATTCAAAGGATGAGTTAGGAATTCACTAGGCAAAAAAGAGGGAAAAGATCACTCAGGCAGTTGGAATAGCAAGTATAAGACCTTAAGGCAGGAGAGTGAGTGTAGTCTATTTGAAGCACTTAGAGAAGACTGGTTTTGCATGCAAAGATTTCAGAGGTAGACAGGGACCAGGTGGCTGAAATGCACTGGAAGCCAGAGAAGGATCTTGGACTTTATCCTGAGGAAATGGAAAGCTTTTGAATTTTCTGCAGAGGAGTTTCAGGATCAGATCTGAAAAGATCACTTTGGCTACACTGTGTGGAGGATGGATTGGAAGGGAGCAAGAGTGGACAGAGGAACACGATTTAGAATGATTTTGCAATGGTCCAGGTGAGAGGTGACGAGGGCTTGGACCGGAATGGTAGCAGTGGGAGAGAAATTACAGACATGTTATAACAGAGCATGGTGATTAGTCAGGCATGGAGATGAGAGGGCAGGGTGGCGAGGAAGAGGTAAATATGACCCCAGACTTACCCTTGAAGGAACTGGGCGAGGGGTGGCTTGTTTACTACCAAAGGGAATATTGTAAGAGGAACATATTTTGGGGGAATGGATGACTTTAGTCTTGGAAATAATAAGTGAAAGGGGCCTGTGAGATATCCAAAGATGTATGAGCTCATCTGCCAGATATCTTGAGGGTGGAAGAGCGTCTAGGACAGATCTGAAGCACTTTAATCTTCAAGAGTTCGGGAGAAGATCTTCCTCTAGGAAAGGAGAATAAGAAGAAACAACCAGAGCAACTGGAGAAAACCCAAAACCAACGGGAAACGGGCATTTTTAGTAGGAATGATGGGTCAACTGTGGGGAATACCTCTGAATGGTCAAGAACTGGCAGATGTCCAAAAAAACTAGTGACTCAGGGTTATTTATGACCTTGGCAAAAGCACCTCAGTAGAAGGGCAGACAGGGAAGCCTGGTTGGACTGAGTTGAGGGGAAAATGGAAAGCAATAAGACAGAGGCAGCAGGTGTAAAGATATACAATACATCCAAGAAGTTTGCCTGCAAAGTAGAGGGAAATATGGCATTAACTGGAAGGGAATATGGACTAAACTGAAAGTTTTGTTTGTTGTATTTGTTTTTTAAATAGGAAAGTTCGTGTACTCAAATGTTGGGGGCTGGCAGATATAGAGTGGCTGGTACAGGAAAGTGGGGAGAACTGATAGAGCAGGGTTCCTGAACAGGTGGTTTTGTCTGGAATCCAAAGCACTAGCGGAGGGGTTTAGAAGGAGGGCTGTTCCATTTTAACAAGGCAAAGAAGGAAAGGTTGGAGACATCTTCCCGGTAGCTTTGTGGATTTGGTCTTGGAACATTGAGTGCATTCTGATGGAATGGCTTCTATCACCTTTTTAACAAATCCTTTCCCTTCAAATGTTGAGTAGCCAAGCATTCTGAATCCTTGCTACTCAAACAGTGGTCCTTGGACCAGCAGCATCAGCACTGCCTGTGAGAAAGGCAGACTCTTGGACCCCACCACAGACCTACCTTACCAGAATCAATATTTAACAAGGTCCCCAGGTAATTCCTGTGTACACTGAAGTTTGAGAAGCAGTATTTACATAACTTCCTATTGGTGGTAGGAATTGAGAACCAGCTAAATTATCAGAGCTAGAATCTACAGCAGATAGCTATCCCTTGGGGACCATGAGTTATTGTGCAACTATTCTTTCAGCTATAAAAGCTTTTTAAAAACACACTTGTTTTTGCTAGAGAATCTCTGTGAATTGCCATGAGAAAATAAGTAAAGAGCAAAATATCACAATACTTTTCATCTTTGTATTTTACTGTATTGTCAGTATTTTTTTTTCATTCAACAAATATTTATTGAGTACCTACTATATGCTAGGCATTGTCTTAGTTCTGGGGTTATAGTAATAAACAAGAAAAATTCTCTGCCCTCAGGACCTCATTTTCCTCCTTACTCAGCACAGTTTTATGGTTTGCCATTATATTCATTCACTCACTCATTTACTTATTCAGTTAATAGACAATTATTCATCATCTACTATGTACCAGGCACTGTTGTAGGCATTTGGGATCCATTAGTGTCCAAAACAAGTACAGATCCCTGTCCTCATGGTGCTTACATTTGAGTTGGGTCTGTGGCATAGGGTAGGGAGAGGTTGGTGTAGGAGAGATACGGACCAACAGTGGAAACAAATAAATTACCCACCCTACAAAACCCTTTCTCCAGTTAAATCCGACTCTCTGGCTTCTCTGCAGCTGAACGTGGCATCAGAAAAACACACAAGCATACTGACAGATCTCAGATCGTCCACCAGTCATGGCTGTTGACCTCGAGTGGCGTCCTGCCATGCTATCCTGCCTGGCAATCCTAGCCCACATTCTCTCTCACTCCTCCAGACAATCTGATACCTTCTCCTCTGTCCTCAAACCGCCAACACCACACACTCTACCCCAGTCTTTCTGATAACTTACCTAATATTTTCAATCACTTTCTAAAATTCTAAATTCTGCTAAGGTTATATTCCCCAAGAGCCAGGGCATTCTTTCTAAAATGCCAATCTCATCATGGTACTCCTTTTTTAAAAACAAACTTCAATGAGTAGGCTCCCATTGCTTTAAGGATGAAGATCAAATTTCTTAATGTACACTACAATCTACTGTCCAGCCTCCTTTTCCACTCATGTTCGATGCCCCCTATTTTTCCAGCATTTCAACCATAGCTGGAGTCAAATGCTTACGTACAGTAGCTACTCTGTACATTTTTTTTAATTGAAGTGTCTCTTAGATTTTCCATTTTTGCCATTTAATCTTCCATTTGTGTTCATACGTCTCCCTCAAATGATATTCTATTGAAAGGAGTATCTCAGTGTTGTTCCGTAGAACTGAAATTAATAGTCTTGAACCCTTGAAGACGATGGTATTGGTTCCAACAGCTACTTCTTGAAGGACCTTTCCATAATCATACAATCATTACCATAAATATGATGCAAGACTGATTTTTATCATAGTAAGAATAGAGTCAAATGCTCTATTCAACGAGGTGGAAACAAGAGGCATCATTTGACAGAGGTCCTCTATTAGCTTTATGTAAACCATAGAATAAAGAATTTCTTTGATTTACTTCTGACATTGAGTTCTGGGCTGGAGATCTATGGATGAAAACAAAGAATTTTTTTAAAAAATCAAAATAGTTTCCCCTGCTAAAAAGCTGACCATAATTCAAGCAGAAGTGGTAAGTAAGATGCTACCCAATGAGTTGAGAGGTGTCAGGAGAACCAGAGGCCAATACATATAGAACCATTGAGTCTTAGAGTCGGAAAGACATCAGAGATGGTCCAGGGCAAGTGCCCAGCCACAGCGAGAGTCACGTCAACATCACATCCGTCCTGCAGCTTCTTTTACATCCATCCTTCTGATCATAGGGCACTGGCTCCTTTTCATCATTGGACCCTATTTTCATCATCAGAACCCAGTTGTTACCAGAGTTTTCCTTCCTTAGTTTTAACTTATTTTCCTGGAATTTCTATCCATTGGGCCTAATTTTTGACATCTTAGGCTACAAAAATTTTAACTGGGTCCCTTGCTGCACAACAGCCCCCAAAGCACTTGCAACCAGGGGCCTCACCCGTCCTGAGTCCTCTCTGGAAGGTACTTTTCTTCAGGCAATCCCAATATGCACAGCTTCTGACGTTCCCTTCACTGCAGCCGCCTCCTGCAGGATGCAGGCTTATTTCTCAGTGTTGCAAGGCGGCAACACGATGCTCAACACATCCTCTGACTAATGAAGAATAATTAGAACACTTATTTCCCATGAACCATTTTTCTATTATTGCATTCTAAAATCATGTTAACCTTTTTAGCAGCCATTTCACACCCTTGGCGTCTATTAAATGCTTGCAGTAGTTATAATCCTCTGAATTTGTTTTTCACATGAAGTGTTACCAAAGCAGACATTTCCTAGCCTGTGCGTGTGCTGGAGTGTGTGTGATTCTCAGACCTGCTGTGGATCACTGGTGGTGAACTCACTCTATGAAGCTCTGCGACGACAACTCTAATAACGCTGGTGCCACATGTGTGCTACCTTGTCCTCCTAAACATGTGCTCCTCTTCTGAAGAACAGTCTATTTATAAACTCGATCTTCTCAAAAGACCTGAGGTGACCAGGCTATTTACCTTTCTAAGAGCTAATTTTTATCCACAAACTCCCCTTCTTCTTACCAAGTGCATACACTTGAATCCCTGCTTCCAACAATTAAATACCCAGCTAATTAATTTTCTTTCCTCACCCCCAGGTTGACTGAGCTCTTGAGTTTTCTTTTTAAACAAATGGGCAGGTCAAGAAACCCAACCCCTCTCCACCAACCAGGGCCCCGCCCTCTGCCCTGGAGTGGCCTGGAGTTGAAGGCCAAAGAGGGAGAGAAGGGCTCACACTGCTGCTCTGGGCAGGCAAGAGAGCGCAGGCCTGGCCACCTTATCCAGTGTGACGGCAGAGGGTCACTCTAAAAACTGCTGCTGCTGGGACTTGTCAGGTGGCTTCTGGTGGCTCCCCACTGGCTTTTCCTTCTCCCTCTCTCTCGCCACAGATTGCTTCTCGAGAGGAGTCTGCTGCTGAAACTTCATCGTCACCAGTCGGGGACACCACTTCACACAGGAGGGTAAGGAGCGGAGGCCACTCTCCCAGTCCTTTCTGCTAGATTCTGGGGTGTGTGGGTGGGAGAAGTGGGGGTGTCTGAGTGTGAACGGTTGTGGAGCTGTTTCACTGACGGCAGTCTACAGTTGGGCCACACTGCTCGCATCCCTGATCTGAAATTGGAAGCCAGAAAATATTTTCTTGAAATCTAAGGAATGTGATAGAATAGGAGAATGTCATAGTCATAGAAATGCAGGAGAGGGATGCCTTCAAAAAAGTAAAATTACTTGTAACTTCTAATAATAATTTTAAGTCTCAAAGGCCCAATGTATGTTTTCTTCCTCTATTTTCTAGCAAAGGGAGGGAAAAATAAAATTCTTGGCTTTTGCTCACAAAGTTTCGAATTCCATCTTCATTTTTATCAGGAACCATGTAAACATTCGGTACCTGAGAAGTTCGGATAAAATATAATCAGTTGTAACTAAAATGGTAGCACAAAAATCAGACAACTCTTTGAATTCCCAGAAATATAAATAGAAATTCCCCCTGCGAAAAGAACAAATTTTTAATTTAAGTATAAAACAAGTTTTTGTTCGAAATGTGCACAGACGGCTACACAGACCTATGTTTTATATCAGAAATCATCTTGGAAATGAGACAGAAAATGGAACCCCCCTCTGTTGGACTTAACTTAAAATGGCAAGCAGGCGGAGCGGAGGGTTTCTATTCCCGGAGTCATGCTGACGAGCCGGGACAGATGCAGTGATTGGAATGTGGCAGGACAGGGGGATGGCGCAGCTGACTCGCCCCTTTGGCAAGAAGACCTTCTGGGATCCCAGCTCATTCTGGCATGAGAGTGACAGTGACACTTTAGCACACAGGGCTGTTCAGCTTGCCCTGTGTGGAGTCTGTCCCAGGAGGCAAGGGTGGAGGGCAGCAGGAAAGAGAATATGAAGTGACAATTCTTTTCTAGAATCAGTTCTAGGGGCTTTTCACCTGAGATCTGTTTCAGGCCAGGAGGAACTTGATTTAAGTGCGATGCTGTCACATGGACGCACCCACTCATAGAAGAGGATAGAATTATGTTACCATTTCTTGGCAGCATCATTCTCAGGCCAATGGTTCTGGTTTTATTTTGGGTTATGGACCTTTTTGAGAACCTCCTGAAAGCTCTAGGCCCACTCTACAGAAAAATACACATAAACACATATGCACAACATGTTTCATAATATTCTAGAAAATTTCATGGATTCACTTGAAACCCAACCCAGAGCAGAGCCGCCAGATAAAATATAGGACACCCGGCTACATCTGATTTTCAGATAAAACACAAACTAGTTTTCAGAATAAGTATATCCCAAATATTGCATGGGATATACTTATTCTAAAATATGATTCGTGGTTTATCTGAAATTCAAATTTAACTGGATATATTTTATTTCCTAAATCTGATAACCCAGACCATGACTCCCGGGTGAAGAATCCCCTGTGTCGTTGGTTTATCTATATCTGATAATGAGTTGATTCTAGAGCTCTAAAAGGCCATACTGACTGAGGGGAGGACCAGACTTTGACGATTCTGACAGCAAAAGCCAACTGTTTACTCTTAACATTCTGTAAAATTTTTAGAACTGAAAGGTACACATCTTCTCATTTGACAGATGATTAAACTGAAATCTTAAAAGGTTGGATGTTGACACAGGTCTGTCAGATAGTTAGAGTAAAAGGAACACCAAAACTAATTTTCAGTTCCATGACAACTAAGAGACTATTAGTCTGAAAAACTAGATTTC
Source organism: Equus caballus (assembly GCF_041296265.1). NCBI lineage: Eukaryota > Metazoa > Chordata > Mammalia > Perissodactyla > Equidae > Equus > Equus caballus. The sequence continues at coordinate 54,602,912 of NC_091703.1, read as the reverse complement.
CAACCCCCCTCCTGCCATATCCCACCCCTAACACAGACACACACAAAAGACCAGGAAAGAGAAAGAGTTATTTTTCTAAAATTTTCAACAAAACCAAAACCAAAAATTTTAGCACTAGGTCCTTGCATGCTGTATCCAGTCTGGGAGACTAGAATTGTACTTAACTTTATGTACGGTTTCTGTATACTTTAGAGATAAAAGCCAGGCACAGGCCTCTGGCTAAGTTGAACCATATGAAATTGATATTTGTTTTTAAACAAAAATTGATAATTTCATATTCAATCTAACATGTAAAAGGAAGGGCTTGATTCTCTGATCAACAAATTCATGCAAGACCTCCTTGAACCTATTTCTATTTTTTTCTTACCAAACTTATTGGAGCTTTATATCCTTACAACCCCTAATAAGATAAAGAAATCCACAGACTCTCATTGTCCCTAAATTTATTTCTCATTCTTATTTCAGAGTTTGTATCTGTAAAGAACCATTTCATGTTCTCCATATCCAAAGTTTGATTTTTTAAACCTCAGCTCTGCCTCACTCAGTCTCTACCTTCTCCTGCTAGAAAGAGCTAGCTTTTTGACCTGCTGCAGATTTTAACCTCCCCTGGATGGGAAGGAGGCAGACTGGGGTTAAGGACTCAATCTGGGTTTGAATCTTTGCTCCCCTACATATTGCACACTGTGTGACCTTGGATAAGTTTTTTAAACTCTCTCTGGACCTTAATTTCTTCATTTGTAAAATGAACATAATATAATCTACCTTTTAGGATTTCAGTGATGCTTAAATTAAAAAAAAAATAAAATCATGCTAAGTACTTGCCCTGGGCCTCAGCACACAATAGATCCTCAATTAATAAATGCTAGCTATGTAATTATTATTTTAGGTAGCAATGGAGGTAATGATTTATATTTAATACATAATATAGATTCATACTTGATGATTTATAGGTAGTAATTATTAATGTACTTAAATTTGGCAAATACAAAAGATGATGAAAAATGTGATGGCTCACATAACTGCCCAGCTGGTTATCAGGTGTCGAATACATGACACTACTGCCATAGAAATGACACAAGAGCCGAGATGTGCAGTGGGCAGTGGGAGGGGAGTGTGGAATTGCATCTCTGTTACCCTTCTGCCCAATTTCTAATGGACAGCTCTTGCAGGGGACCCAAGAGGCTGCTCTGGGTGACGGCAGATAGAGTAGAGAGGGAAGGAGGCTGTGGTGTCCGTGACCAGAGAAGGAGAATTCTCTGAGTTCCCTCCACAGAATGAAGGGATCGCTCTGGTAGCATAGGGAGCCTTCCACAGCCCTCTGCACCTTGTGCAAAGTCTCTTCTTTCACCCAAAAAGGGAAGGGACAGGAAGGGACTGGCAGTGCCTCCAAATAGCTGCTCATCCCATTACACAACCTCAGCTGCTGTGGCTGGACCTGCTCTTTCCAGTGTGTCCTACTATGGTAGGTGCCATGTGAAAAGTGCCATCCACTATCAATCCCAGGGGGCCTGCAAAGCTCTTCCTCTCTTTGATCCCAAAGAGACAACTCACTAGAGCCCCCGCTCCCCCCGGGTAAGGAGGGAGAACCAAGCCTGTTGTTCTTTAAGAAAAATGAAGTAACAGTCTTGAACCTCTTCCAGCCAAGGGCAGCTCCGCAAGGCTGCGCTCCTCACCTCCATGCAGACCAGAACCCAATCCAAGCCCTCCCTCGGGGATGGTAAGCAAGCACTGCCCTGGCTACCAAGCTAGGGAGGCCCTGAGCAGCCGGCCACAAGGCACCCACTCAGTTAAAAAACAAAGAAAGAAAGAAAGAAAGAAAAAAGCTTTAAAAAACAACACAAAAAGTAAACCCTCATCCAACTCTGAGTTAATATATAATTGAATCAGTAAGAATGGTATGCTCTCAAAATTTATTACTCAACATCTTGGTTATACTGTAGATTACATATGAACGTATACATGCAACTCATTTTATAACCTCTTCCTCTTCCTCACAGCCAGATTTTCATTGTGACTGTGACCGTCACTTACAGTATGACCCAGAGGCGCATAGTGAACATGTGTATAATTGCAGAAAAAACAGTGAGAGTTCCTGTACAAATTGCTTTTGACTACATGTTCACACAGGACCTAGTGAATGAGCAGGACATTTTTGCAAATATTCAGTTCTTTTCTAATCACCCTCTATTAGCCCATACAATCAGCCTTGAAGCCCAGCACCATGACGAATGAGTAAAAGGAAGTGAATTAAATCATTCCACTTTTCTTTCACCCATCTCCTTCTTTAAAGGAACTTCTTTCCTTTAAAGCTGCCCTTGTTCTTCATTTAAATGTGACTGTGGAAAAATGCTGGCTGGTCAAGCAGCATGGTGAGAGTGTGTGTGTGTGAGTGTGTGTGTGTGTGTACCCAGTGCGACACGCCTTGTGTCTGTACTCCCCAGAAAGGCCCCAGTGTGAGGAGCCTGGAGAGCTTGTCAAAGGCTTCCCCACCTGCCCGGTGAGAAGAGAGCCTCTGGGGTTTTGATCCCCACAGTGAGGAAGCTCGTCTTCTCTGCAGTAGGGCCTGGAGCACAGGACGGAGCTGCCCCTACCCTTCTTACTGGCCCGCAGTTCTCCTTAAACTGAGAAAAGCAGTGGCTGGAGCCCCAAGCAGGGCTGGTAGGAGATGGAGGATCAGGGCCAGTGGAAGAGCATTTGTCAGGATATAGGAGCCAGGGAACATCTCTGCAGCCTAGAGGACAACATCAGAGTTTTGCCCAGCTTCAGAGGAGTGACCTGCATCCGGAGGCTACTCAAAGGGGTCTGCAGTGTCCTTATGGGAGGAACACGGCACAGATTGAGAACATCTGGGCAGGTGTGTGGACAGCCTCACCTCTGAGGTACAGACCTAGGGATAGGATGTAGTGGCAGCTCTAGTAAAGAAAGACTGAATTTATGAACACATCTGGGAAAATACAGCCACCAGGAAGTTGCCTGTAGGCTCTGATTGCAAGTTTCTTAAACAGTTCCCTACCTGTTTCTCTCCATTTCTCCTAGAGAGAGCTAAAGAAGCCAGTTGCCTCTACAAAGTGATTTTGAGGGCTGTAAAAGCCCTCTCTTATTTCAAATATACATATATTAAAAATACTAATCAATAATATTCTTGAAACCAATCAATATTATTTTAATATCAAAATCAAATATTTTATATTAAAATTAATATAATTTTAATATTTAAAAAATATTATTTAAAGAGTAAAAGTTTATTATATATATGTTCCACAGTAGCTACTCTTTTAGAAATTTTATGCGAGTCGTAGAAGTACATTAATAAAAAACAACACCCCATCAAAAAACCATGTATATCTGGGAGAAAGTGTAGATTTTGCCCATTAATGGAGTGGCTTGGATCACTTGTCAGATTAGCTAATGTATCACCCTGTAGGGCTCTGGAGAAAGGGGACAAGGGAAGAGAATTCAGACAAAGAGGTCATGGGGTTTCCATGGGAACGCTGGGGCAGGGTGAAGGCCAACCCACCCAGGAAAGAGAAGGTGGCAACAGGAATAAGGAAGGCCGGGGAAGAATTTTCACTGATTTCACTAAGGCCTGAGCGTGCCCTCTCCCTTCGTGGAGATTTCTTAATCCTTCTCGATTGATTATTAATTTATCAAGTTCAAACCCTTCCTGGCATCCAAGTCCTTTATGTATTGGCCTACTATTACCTGTCCCGCTGTCTCCCTCATGACGGCAGCCATCTTAGTCTGCACAGACTGTGCTGAGTCATGTCTTCCTGCTTCAGCGTGACGCATTTCCTCTCCTTCTGCCGACCTTCTCCCTGGTATCCCTGCTCCTCTTCAAAACCCTTCTGTGCCCGGACCAGCAGGATTCTTGTTATCTGCAAACCTTCCCATCTTAATACCAACCCAGCAGAATAGTCTCATTAGTTTGAATCCTTTAGTCCAGGCTCATAGATTCAATGCGTTCCATGTAATCTGTTGTTATGCTTACATAACCTAGAACCAAATACCCCAAGTTTTCTAAACTTTCAGGGGTACCCTTATTATTCATATCAAAGTAAAAATAATTGTGTTCCTCAGCCTGTGTAATTGCATGCACTCCATTTCTCTCCCTGGTATTTGCAAAAATCTCTGAGAAATGTTACATGTTCCAGAAATCTCTTGTGGCTGCTATTTGTCAGTTCTTATTCTGGGTCGCTGTGTATGCTTGTCCCATATAGCCTCTTGTCCCTTATGATTGCTTCTCCATGATGTGCCAGTTTGCTCTGGTTTGCTTCACCCCAAAGCTTAGACAGGTTACTTCCTTATTCCCAAAGACATAGCTAACAAGGGTGGTTGATTTTAATGAAAATGATTCAAGTTTTTGAACACTCACTTTTTGCCAGATACTCTACCAAGTGCTGTGCAGGCATTTCCTTCTAAGCTGTCACTGACAATCCTACAGACAGACACTGTTATTATCTTCACTTTAGAGATAAGTCAGTGGAGATTCTAAGGGTTTAGATAATCTATCACAAGTCACACTTTGGATAAGTCGTGGATCTGGTATTTATGTTATATTTTTGGTATTGTCCAGTTTGAAAATATTATCTAATTTCCTTTGTGATCTCTTCCTTGACTCATGGTGATTATTTAGAAGTGTATTTTTTAATTTCCAAATTTTGTTCATTTTCCTAGATCGTTTATTGTTATTAATTTGTGATTTAATTCTGCCATGATCAGAGAACATGCTCCGTATGACTTCAAGCCTTTTAAATTTATTGAGACATGTTTTGTGGCCCAACATAGGATCTGTCTTGGTGAATGTACCATGTACATTTGGGAAGAATTTGTGTTCTGTAGTTGTTGGGTGTAATGTTCTATAAATATTGGTTAAGTCAGAGTGATTAATAACATTGTTCAGATAATCTATACCTTTACTGACTTTTTGGCTAGTTGTTCTATTAATTGCTGAGAAAGTTACTAACATTTTCAAGTATAATTGAGGAATTGCTTATTCCTCCCTTTAATTCTGTCACTTATTTCACATATTTTGAAGCTCCATTATTTGCACATATACATTTAGGATTATGATATCTACATGATGAATTGACCTTTTGATCATTATGAAATTCCCTCGTTATCACTGGTAATTGTTTTTTTTTCCTTGAAGTCTGTTTTACTTGATATTAATATAGCCACTCCAGCCTTCTTATGTCTACTCTTTCCAAGGTAAATCTTTTTCCATCCGTTATTTTCTTCTTATCTGTGTCTTTATAGTGAGTCTCTTGCAGACAGCATATATTTGGGTCTTGATTTTTTTATCCATTCTGACAATCTGTGCCTTTTAATTAGAATGTTTCATCCATTAACATTTAATATAATTATTAATATAGTTTAATTTAGGTTTACCATTAAATCATTTGGTTTTTTGTGTGTCCCCTCTAATTTTTCTTCCTCTATTCCAAATTTCCTGCCCTCTTCTGAATTCCATTTAAATTTATCTATTGGTTTTTCAGCTATACCTTGCATTCTTTAGGTGTTTGCTCTAGGGCTCTGCTGTCCAATACCATAGTCATCAGCCACATATGGCTATTAAACACTTGAAATGTGGCTAGTCCAAAATGAGATGTGCTGTAAGGATAAAATACACTGGATTTCGAAGATAGTATGAAAAAAAGAATGTAAAATATCACATTAATAATTTTATAGCAATTATATGTTAAAATAATATTTTGTACATATTAGGCTGAATAAAATATCTTATTAACATTAATTTGCACCTGCTTTTTCTTTTTTATCTTTTTAATGTGGCTACTGGAATTTTTTAAATTGCATATGTGGCTCGCATTATGTTTCTAGAGGACAGCACCACGTTAGAGATTGCAATATGCAAAGTTAAATTTTCACAGGGTATATAAGTTAATATTGTACCACTCCACAGAAAATATAGAAAGCTTGCTACTGTATAGATTCATTTACCACCGCCACCCCACCCCTTATGCTGCAATTGTCATACGTACTACAATAAACCTCACAAGACAACGTAATCATTTTTGCTTTGAAGAGTCAAATGTATTTTGAAGAACTTTAGAGAAAAAAAATAGTCCTTTATATTTACCATCTTCATTCCTTCCTGAAGATTTAATCTTCTGTTGGGTTTCCCCCTTTTGGATCTCTCTTTTCCAGAATTCCCACTTCGTTTTCCAGTGGGTGTGGTTGCCACAAACTCTGTCCTCTGGTTCTTCAGTGCAGCAGTACTTTCCATCGCAGTTGCAGCTGCCCTGTGCAGTACCAATTGCAGCCTGCTCATAGGTGGAAAACCACCCGAACCAAAAAAACATGGAGGAAGGAACTCATCCTATGCTATTCCTTTTTTCAACTCTTGACTCCTCTATGAAATCATCCTGCTTTTTTACACTCTCTAGCATCTCTGGGTAGTTTTCCCTACTTCTCTCTCCCTGCTATCCTCCCATCCTCCCAGCTTATAGTTTCTATCTTTGGGACAATCTGTCAGATAGGAGCTTTACTTGGTTTTCCCACCAGTAGTGGAGTCTAGAGCTGCTACTCAAACCTAGGTGAATTCTTCAGAGCTGAGGTCTTCACGACTATAACTAAACAACATTCCTAAAGGCAAAGAGTGGACTAGTTGGCAACTTATCAAACTTCGCTAAGGATACTTGAGAATACCTTAATTAAGGATGATATATGAGAATAACAATGTCGAAAAGGAAGACTTAAAACTGGGAATCAGATATCATTACTCCTAGTGTCCACCAGTCACCCCTTCATTTGGAATTCCTTGCTGGTCTTTTGTCTCCTTAGCCTCAGCATCTCACAATGTTGTTGAGGATTCTCTCTTTTATCCAGAAATCTCCATATTCATCAGAAGAAACAAAAAAAGCTTAAAATCAAAATAATCTCCAAAGAATTACACCCTGTCCTGAGGACGAGAATATTTCAGTACAGTGTACTAGTTGTTAAAATACTGAGATCCCTCTGTGCTGAATTGGTAAATAGCCAAATATCTGCTTCCCTGACCCCCTCCCTGCCCCCTGAATCGCTCCCACCCATGTAGTCCCCTCCCAGGACCCCCTGGGCCTCACTCTGATCCAGCAACTGAAGACTTACACACGGGGACCCGAGGGAGCCTCTAGAATCCAGCTCCAGCACTGTGCCATGAACCCATGCTAGTTAGCAGGTGCCCTGTTTTATCAGTTGTTGAAATATCACCCATATATGCTACCAATGAAATAATCTTTTAATAGTAGATAAACAGAAGATTTAGCATTTTAGTCTGAAGACTACTCGGATTCAGGATTTCCTCCAAAACAATGAGTGGCTATAAGTTCTACATATACCTGAATAAAAAATTGGCCAAAAGGGTTCTTCCAGGAAAATGGCCAGGGCTTCCCCCAAAGACACATTTGTGCTTGCATCCTAGATGGAAATAACTGTTGTTTAAAAAGAAAAAAATTTCTCTGCTGTGCTTACCTAGTTCCTTGTTGTCTTTTTGTGCCTGTCATGTCTTGTCTCTCTAACATGAATTACATATTGTATTGCTCCATCACCAGTGCTGCCCACACAGCAGTAGGTGTCTGATAACTGCTTGCTGAACAAAAATTTTCCCCAGAAAAACCCAGCAAAGGGAGCCCTCACCACATAAGTCAGTGCATTTGAAGACTAAAATGATGGTGGGTTGGAAATCTATTTCACAAGGTAAGGATGCCTTGGGTGTTGTTTGCGAGAAAGAATGTGCTACAGCCTTGTAAATAAATAGAAATTGAAAGGTGAGCTTAATGAGAAAGACAAAAGCCCTAGCAAAGAGAGAGACATTCTTTATTTCCTACCTACTTGCTACTATCCTTCCACATGGAAAGGGACAGAGACAAACACAACCGAAGGGTTATGAAATTTTTAAACAAATATTTCAGTAATTAAATTGAAGACCTTTCAAGGGGAATCAAAGCCAAGCTTTACCCCCCCTCCCAATGATGAACTGAGCAGTGAGACTTAAAACACATGCACACCCCTAAATGAACATCAACAGGAGAATAATTGAACAAGTTTTATATATCCTTACTATAGGAGACTGTGCAGCTATTAGAGAGAATGCGGTAAATTTACATAAGTATCAATATGGAAAGATGTGCAGGAGTTACTGCTAAGCCAGAAGTGCAAACTGCTGAGTAATAGAACACAACCTGTTTTGATATAGGTTCTCCTATAGTGGTGTGCTGGAGCTGACTTGGACGAGCTCATGAGAGCCAATTGTTAAATTTTCAGGAATTTTTCACACTGGTTGTTGCACAGTAGATAGCTTAAAATCAGCCACGATGAGTGTATTTGCACCAAAGAAATCAGCACCTTACAAATAAGGGCTTTTCCCCCCTAGAAAGTTGGTTTACCAGCACATGACTGCTCAAAAATATGCATATATAAGTTTGTATAAGTATATACAATTATCAGGAATGATATATAACAAACTGAGTTGTCAAATTTCACATATTGATTTTGTAATTTTAAAAATGAAGGAAAAAAGCAACACTGCTAATCTCACCAAAAAAGTGAATGCTACCATACCGTAAATAAAATCCATTTAAAAGTCTGAGTATAGCATCTTCTGATGACTATGCTCAATTTTTTGAGAAAGGCTAAAACAATTTAACCTACGATATTTTAAGGACTATGTATGTAATTGGAAAACTTAATATATTTCAATTCTGTGTTTATACTAGAGCTTTTCAGAGCTATATCATAGAGCTAAATTCACAGTTCATACAGGTTTAAAAACTAGTTCAAATATTTATAACATTGATAATGGGAAAACGGTTATTATCCTTAATATGCGAGCATCCATGTAATATTTCTCTATGTGAATATATCTCTCATTCCTAGATTTAGAATTTTAGTGTCAAAGCATAAAAATATGACTTTTTGGATAGACTGCAAAATTACATCCAAAAGACTGTATCAATTATACTCCCATCATCAGTGTAGGGAGAGTACCACACCGATATCCGATGTTATGAATATTTAAAAATATTTAATCTCTGATAAGCAAAATTTGACCACAAAAAAGTTAAAAGGATCTCTGGATTTCAGTTGACACTTCCCTGATTGTTATTGGTTTAGCTTTAAAAAAAATATTTATTAACTATTTGTATTTTATTTTCTGTGAACTACCTGGTCATAGTCTGTGTCCATTTTTTAATTGGATTACCCTTCTGTTAATAATTGTAGGCACTCTTTAAATACTGTGTCAATTAACCTTTTATCTGTCAAAAATGTTACAAATATGTGTCACAGTCTGTTGTTTGTCTCTTAAACAGTTGGTGCTGTTTTACAGAAGTCTTCATTGTTTTCTATGTCAGATATTTTGGTCTTTTCCTTTACGGCTTCTGGATTTTTTTGCTGTGCTTAAGAGGGACTTTCCTACTCTTAAGATTTAAAAAAAACAAGCACCACCACTTTGTTCTAGTTCTTGCGCAAGTTGGTGTGTGTGTGTCATTTAGATATTTAACTCTGGAAGTTATTTTACTGAATATGCGGAGTAGAACTGAACTGAACTAATGTGTCATTACAAGTCCTTACCCTTTGATTTTTAAGTGCCTCATTTATTCTAGCATATATATGTTCTACATTTTACATGGATTCCTGAATTTTAGTATTTTATTGAGGAAAACTTCAGAGTAGTTATAATTCACTTTTTTGTAAGAGTAAACTGAGCCCTTCAAATGATGTTTAACTACGATTCCGTGATTACTGTACAGCTGGATGAGAGAATATTCGGTCTTTTCTGCAGTATAAAATTACCTGGCAATATAGCTATTGTCTCATTTGATAATATAAATCTTTCTAGAATTGTCTTCAATGCTTGATGCTGAAATAAACTGTCAATAAAATGTGCATCTAGTTTAATGTAACTCTTTAAATCTATTTTGGGGGTTCATCTACATTATGCCATTAAAAAACTATTATAAAAAAATTTCTCAACATAGCATTTCAAAGTCTAAAGCACAATTAAAATAAAACCATGCCTTTTTCTTTTTCTTTTTCTTTTTCTTTTTCTTTTAGCAAGCTCTTGCCTGTGACAGTGTGTTTGCCAACATGGCCCCCAAAAAGAAGACTGTCAGAAAGAACAAAGGGGATATCAATGAGATGACCATAATTGTAGAAGATAGCCCCCTAAACAAACTGAATGCTCTGAATGGGCTTCTAGAGGGAGGCAATGGCCTTAGCTGCATTTCTTCTGAATTGACAGATGCTTCTTATGGCCCCAACCTCTTGGAAGGTTTAAGTAAAATGCGGCAGGAGAGCTTCCTTTGCGACTTAGTCATTGGCACCAAAACCAAATCTTTTGACGTTCACAAGTCAGTGATGGCTTCATGCAGTGAGTACTTTTACAACATCCTTAAAAAAGACCCGACTACTCAGAGGGTGGATCTCAATGACATCTCACCGCTAGGCCTGGCCACTGTCATTGCATATGCCTACACAGGAAAGCTGACTCTCTCCTTGTACACAATAGGAAGCATTATTTCTGCTGCTGTTTATCTTCAGATCCATACCCTTGTAAAGATGTGCAGTGATTTTCTGATACGAGAGATGAGTGTTGAGAATTGCATGTACGTTGCTAACATTGCTGAAACATACTCCCTGAAAAACGCGAAAGCGGCAGCCCAAAAATTTATCCGGGATAACTTCCTGGAATTTGCAGAATCAGATCAGTTTATGAAACTTACATTTGAGCAAATTAACGAACTTCTCATAGATGATGACTTACAGTTGCCTTCTGAAATAGTAGCATTCCAGATTGCAATGAAATGGTTAGAATTTGACCAAAAGAGAGTGAAATATGCTGCAGATCTTTTGAGCAATATTCGCTTTGGTACCATCTCTGCGCAAGACCTGGTCAATTACGTTCAGTCCGTACCCAGAATGATGCAAGATGCTGATTGTCACAGACTTCTTGTAGATGCTATGAACTACCACTTACTCCCGTATCATCAAAACACGTTGCAGTCTAGGCGCACGAGAATCCGTGGGGGCTGTCGAGTCCTCGTCACTGTTGGGGGACGTCCAGGCCTTACTGAGAAGTCCCTTAGTAGAGACATCTTGTACAGAGACCCTGAAAATGGATGGAGCAAGCTTACAGAAATGCCAGCCAAGAGTTTCAATCAGTGTGTGGCTGTGATGGACGGATTTCTTTACGTGGCCGGTGGTGAAGACCAGAATGACGCAAGAAATCAAGCCAAGCATGCAGTCAGCAATTTCTGCAGGTACTTGACCCTTTATTAGGAACTGAAAGGGTTCAATATGGTGAGGAAATTGCCCTGATATAAAAGTAAATTAATCATGCTTATTATCTTGGTTCATTGGTTCAGTAAATCAATAATAATGCCACGTTACATATATACAGCACTTCACTTTATACAAAGTGCAATCACTCTAGAATTCCGAATAAGCCTGTGAAGTGAGTGGGGAAGATATGATTATTCTGATTTTATATGTGAGAAATCTGATACCCAGAGAAGTTATACCACTAGTAAGCGGCAGTTCACATTCTCTCATTTCTAGCCAGGCGCTCGTCACAATCCACTGCCTTTCTGAAAGACACTGGGTACAAATCTAGTTTTTAACACTAAGTCGTAAGAAAGATTAAAATAATACAAAGTTTCTTTTAAGTGACTGTTACTGATGACTGTCAGATTGATATTGGCAAATAGAATGAGATCAGTAAAAAGGTGGCACCTAATTAATTTTAAATATTTTTTGAAGACTGCATACCATAGAAAATGTCGATATTTTTTATGCAAGAAGAAAGAGGAAAAGCATAATAAATCCTTCAGAAAATGGAATTCAGATGACATGTTATTTTTGTATATTTATGATAAAAAATTAACCCTCCACATATATGAAATATTCAGAAAGTCGTTCTTATATCATGGTAGTATTCCAAGGTCAAAAATAACTAATGAGCAAGATCTGAAAATGTATCCAGTATACATGAAAAATATTCTATATTATTTCATTATATATATGTGTGTGTCATTTAAATGAATCCAAACAATTGATTGATTTTTAGCCTTTAGTTTATAACTATAACCAAGTTTTGATTTGGAGTTTAAATGGGACATAGATGAATGAACTTCAAACTGAGGGAATGGGTTCTGTGTTTACGAGACGTCAGACGATGTAAGCAGGAAAGCATCATCTACTCTGCCACTTTTTCTCCTGCTGATAACTCAACCATTAGTACTCAAGTCGCTCTTTTTGCAATATTGATTTCAGTGCTTATGGTATAATAACTGTAGTATTGAACACTGAAAAGAACATATCCCTAAACTAAAAAATCTTACCCACTCATACATGCTAGAAAATAGAAAAATATCATAAGTTAAGTCTTTGTTGATGCTTTTGGAGATGACTTCCACTGATCTCATTCTAAACAGATGGTAGAAGACTTGGTTGAGTGACTTGGCTTTACCGTTGCAATTTCCAGGAAAGGAGTATGAATAAGAAGGGGTTTGTGAGACAGGGAGAAATGCAATTGGTCAAGGCCTATCTTGATTAAGCAGTGAGAGAGAGCTAGGGATGGTGGGTGTCTGAAGGTATGCGGAACTGACTTTAATGCGGCAGTGTTCCCTTTTCTGATTGCCACAAATACCCAGCTTCCATCCCCTCCCCCACATGCACATCTCATACATCCTACTGGATGATGGATATTTGAATATTCAGGAAAGGGGACTGAAAGGTCGGTCTCTGTTGGGCCTGATAAAGGAAGTGATTTTATAAACAGGAGGAGGGGAAGTCACCAATGCTAGCCTTGCCTTTTCCAAGTGTTACACTTTTATACTGGTTGAAAGGAAAACACCAGCCTCCAGGTGGGGAGCTGCGCTAGGTCCCTGGCCTTCTCGCAGGGATAATGTCCAGAGTCCCACGTTATGGTTGCGGAGGAACCTGAGTTCCCTAGCTGCCTCCAACAAGGCTGTCACACTTCCTCTGCCATTTCCAGATACGATCCCCGCTTCAACACCTGGATACACCTGGCCAGCATGAACCAGAAGCGCACGCACTTCAGCCTGAGCGTGTTCAACGGGCTCCTTTACGCCGTGGGCGGCCGCAATACAGAAGGCAGCCTGGCCTCGCTGGAGTGCTACGTGCCCTCCACCAACCAGTGGCAGCCGAAGACACCCCTGGAGGTGGCGCGCTGCTGCCACGCCAGCGCGGTCACCGACGGCCGGGTGCTGGTGACTGGCGGCTACATCGGCACTGCGTACTCGCGCTCGGTGTGCGCCTACGACCCGGCCAGCGACGCGTGGCAGGAGCTGCCGGGCCTGAGCACGCCCCGAGGCTGGCACTGCGCCGTCACGCTGGGCGACAGGGTGTATGTGATGGGGGGCAGCCAGCTGGGGCCGCGCGGGGAGCGCGTGGACGTGCTGCCGGTGGAGTGCTACAGCCCCGCCTCGGGCCAGTGGAGCTTCGCGGCGCCGCTGCCGGTGGGCGTGAGCACGGCGGGCGCCTCGGCGCTGCACGGGCGCGCCTACCTGCTGGGCGGCTGGAACGAGGGCGAGAAGAAGTACAAGAAGTGCATCCAGTGCTTCAGCCCCGAGCTCAACGAGTGGACGGAGGACGACGAGCTGCCCGAGGCCACCGTGGGCGTGTCCTGCTGCACCCTCTCCATGCCCAACAGCGTGACCCGGGAATCCCGAGCCAGCTCGGTGTCCTCGGTGCCAGTCAGTATCTGAACCCCGGTAGACGCGGGGACGCAGGAAGACCCAATATTTATTCGTGGTTAACCTTTGACTTAGCGAAAAGGAAAATATATAACATTTACTACAATGATTGTATTTTAAAATGTATCGAGCCATATGTCTTGCTGGTTTTCAGTTTCTGGTGTGGCATAATCTACCTCTGTGTCAATTTTTTTTTTTTTTAAGCAAAATGCAGAGCCATCACCGACAAAGAAAAGAAAATAATTTATTTCAGCGGCCGCTGGGTGGCAGACAGAATTCCTGGTAGGCGCTCTCCCATCGTGGCTCGTTCCTGCGTGTAGAGCGGTTACACCCACATTTGAATTTTTTCTTCTACACTTTAGTACACATGAAGCTTACGTGAGTAAGCGACTTCACATACAAAAGTTTATTTTCCTCTGTTTTTTCTTTAGAAAATTGAAAATATTCATTTATGGATTTTGTTTTGAAATGGAAATCCGTCTCTATCCATCAAGACAAGATTTAATTCTGTATTTCAGTGCGGTTTCTTTTCCTATACGTGACTGAGTACAGGATTTTGAAAGGCAGCCCATGACAAAGTCATAAAGCGTAGAACAAAGTCGGACTGGAAAGGGCTGACGGGCTAACCCGGAGACCGGCACTTTTGCTTAGCGCTGACTCCCTCTTCCTCCATTCCCTGGGCCCCAGTGTATTTTTTATCATAAAATCCTGCTTTCAGAAAAGGAACTGATGTTAGTCATTTAACTTACAGTGTAAATTTAAATCATTTTGTTGTATCTCCCGAAAGTATTTGCACTTTCACCCTTGTCCCTTATTAATGGAGTTGCCAAGTCTCATGGGAGCCCCTCCCTCCTCCGAAAAACAACACGAAGATGGTTAAAGGCAACCTTGACCCTAATGTAATCCTGGGAAAAACACCAACTAAAACTGTGTCCATAAGGATCGTTAACTGAAAGCTTATATAGCCTAAAGGTTATACAACCAACAGGAGTAATTCGATTTCTTGCACTCTTTTATGTGGATGAGAATGAAGAAAACACTTGGAATTCTCGGATTTGACAATAACAGGCTGAATGGATTCTCCTGCTGGTAAATGCCATTGTGTTCCATTTCATAGCAGTCCTCCTGATTTCTTAATTAAAATTCTAACACATTCATTTCACATACAAATATTAAAATAAGATACGCCCGTTCTATTCTATCTTTTTAAATCTCACCTGTTCCAAATTAGCTTTGCAAAGTAAAGTTTATCCACTCAATATCATTTTTCTTACATGTTTTCCAAGTTTTGGAGCAAGAGAATGATTGTAGTAAATGATATTTATTTTCCTTTCTTATAATTTATCACTTTATTCTTTGATAGTTGATTTGTTTTGGAGAGGAAGTGGCCTATCAATTATGGGTTACGTGCAATTGGATTTTGAAAAATAAAACAAACTAAGCGGTTAAACATGAGCTATATGGAAATGTACCTGGGTTTTCATGAATCCCCTCCTCTCCCACCTTGTAGATAGGTTATTGCTAGAGTTACAATATTTATATTTAAAATATTCGAACTGTGAAAAGTGGTTCATAGAATACACTTTGTGGAACAATTTTATATCCTTGCCCCTTATGAACAGTTCAGTCTGTGGGTTTAATGGTAGCACTCAGATAAGGGCCATAAAGACTGTAAGGTAAAAACAAGACATTGTTCATATAAAAGCCCTGGGCTGTTTCCTCACCCCACACACAGCATGAGGAGCTTCTCCAAGTAGGAGCAGGTCTAAAAGCACCTGCTCCCTTGACTCCTGACCTGCCCAGGCTGGAAAATACAGCTGTGTGAGGAACCAATTGACAGAGCGAGTTAACATCATTGGGCTCTTCAGTTACCAATGTACAACCTATAGATAACCTTTGGTCCTTGTGGCATCATTGGTAAAATAAACTTTTCATGACTGCAACATCTTTTAGTTTGGTATAAATATAGGTTCTCATAGAGCTGAGAAGCCTATAGGATATTATTAATTTTGAGAGAAAAAAGGTGACTTATTATGTATGACAGATCATAAGTGGGCAAATAGCTGTAATTCCTTGATGCACACTAATAGATGTGTCTCCCATTGAGATCCTAGAAGTATTGTGAAGTGGGGGACTTAAGGCTTGGAATGAAATAAGAATCAATTGTTATAAGCCAATATAAGCTCAATCAAAAAAAATAAATCAATCATCACGTTTTATCATGGAAGAATGAGGAGAGATGCTGAAACTAGAGGATTTTTTCATCTGTCAGAGCTTGATAAGATAGGTTGTGCAAAAACTTGGCAGTGGCTTTCTAGAGATGAAACTAGAGACATGTTAGAGCTGGAGAAATCATTTGAAATTACCATTTAATGTATTTTCTACTTTGTTTATCTGAAGACTCAGAAAATACACCTATCTGGGCTTACACCCAATTTCCTGGCATTGCTGTTCTATCTTCTGCTTCAACAGCTGGGTCAATAAATAAAGAACATTGCGAAGTATACAGAATCAAAATAATGTGTTTCACCTTTCACGTGTGAGTGAAACAAACTCTTTAACCCAACTATGGAAGCAGCTCCTCCTAGAAAACTTGACAGTTTCTCCGTGTTTCCCAACTAGAAAATTACTTCATTTTTATTATGTTTTAAGCTTTACATTCAATTACACTCCCAAGTCTTAGGGTCCAACCCTATTTGTTGTTAGTGCTGTCAAGTCAATTCTGACTCCTGGCGACCCTGTGTACAGTAGAGCGGAACCCTGCCCGGTCTTTTTGCACCATCCTCTCACCCTCCGGCGCTCTCTCAGACAATGTTCTGCTGCTATTCATAGGGTTTTCATGACCAGTTTTGTGGAAGTGGGTGACCAGGTCCTTCTTCCTAGTCTGTCTTTGTCTGGAAACTTACTGAAACCTGTCCACCACTGGTCACCCTACTGGTGTTTGAAATACCCCCGCGGCACAGCTTTCAGCATCATGGCAACAGCAGCTGCCACAGTCTGACACCCTACAGATGGGTGGTGTGCTTCCCTGACCGGAAACCGAATCCAGGCTGTGGCAACGGGAGCGCCAAATTTTAACCACTACCCCACCAGGGCTGGCTCCAACCCTGTATCTCCTTTCATTTTTCTGAAAGAAAAGGATTTGTTATTTTTGTACTGCCAGACCCCTGTGATTAAATAAAAGCATCCGTTCAATGTATCAGAGAAGCAGCATGTTACCTAGCAGCTGAAGTAACAAAACTCAAGCTCTCTTTTTTTCTGAATGGGCCAGAGTCCTGATGTGAAATTCTCCAGGAAGCCAGACTTTCATGTGGTCTGTCCATTTCTTGTTAGGTTCTTGGAGCCCAGCTGTCATCCCTAACGCACTAGTTGCTTTCAGTGGCATTGAATGAGTTTTATTTTGACTTCCTTTGTTGTAAGAATGATTATGAATAGAAGGTCAGTAATAGCACAGATTGATACAATTCTAAACAATGATTAGATGGCAGTGGAACGTCATGAGCGGGGAGGTATAGTTGAGCTAAGAAGGAAGTGAGCCTGTACTGAATGGTTCTGTGATTTAAGGCAGAGCAGCAACTATGGGAATTGTATTTTACAAACGTGTGTAAATAGAGGTTTATCCGGAAATATGTGAATGTTTAAACGTCAATTTTTTGCTGGTTATTCTGGCCAAATATCTTCAGAATTCATCCAAGTTACTAGATGAAGGAAACAAAATCATTTCGTTTAATTAATTTTTTCCTTGAGTTACAAAGAAATGAATTCATGTAATCTCTGAATGGTTCTACTGAATTCTTCTCTGAAGGAGTCTTCTCTGAAGGAGTCTTCTCTGAAGGAGCTAGACCTCCTTCCAGCCGCTGATGCATAAGTTCTCGAGCACAAGGCAGCATTAAAAGGAATTATTTTTCAGTATTTCTTTTCATACCAAGAAAAGCTATAGCACAGTTTCCTAAACACTCCTCCGTGGTAATTATGAGAACTAAAGATTCTAAAATATTAAAGAATCCAGTATATTCAGAGGGTAAAGATCATTAAATTTCCCTTTCAGAGAATTTGAAATAAAATACTTCTCTTGGACACTTCTAAAAACTTTGTATTTATTCAGCAAATTTTGGCCAAAAATTTGTTTGTTTGCTTAAAACATTCTGGTACTATAAAAGGAACAACCAAGTGAAATGTCTGTAGTGTTTGTAACCTCATCACACTCAGTAAAGCTGCATTTGAAAAAACTTGTCGACCATCAAATGTGGGCGGTTCTGACGTGTTCCTTCTGTGATGCTTGGGGTGTTTGCTTTTTTCTCTGTTTAGTTTTCATAATGATTCACCTCAACAAAGACAACAACAACAAAAGAAATGACAAATAATTGAAAAGTTGTTCCAATAGCTTGAAGACTAAAGAAAGAAAACGGTCTAAAACATCACTAGTGACTTGCTTTGGAGCCTGAGTCTGGTCTATCTCAGCCTTGACCACTTAGAACTCATAGATTAAGTGCAGTTTCTAGTCTCATTTCCACCTTGCCCTAAGTCTTGCACAGATTCGGGTTCATCATTTGCAACAAAACTACTTTTTAGGAAATGAAATTGTATTGCTGTACAGACAAACCTTCACGGCCTTTCTCTTCCACCTCTCTTTCCAATGAGCAAATGAAATGTAACCCAGATGCCCAATCTTTGATCTGATTTAGCAGTTAAATAATAACACTGAGTTGAGGCCATCATAGTCATTTCTAGAAAATTCTAAATGGCAACTATACTTTTTCCTAAACTTCTCCAAGCCTTGTAACCATGTGAAGAGACTAGATTGGCCTCAAACAGAAATCAGCTGGTCCACATTCCCGGTTTTGAGCATCCCAGACAGGTGCCCTAGAGTTTCTTCGAGTTTTCTTTGAACTCCCACATAATTCCAAGTTCCCCTACAGGTTTGCACCCCCTCCCACATTCACACTTCAGTCCATGTATCCAATTCATGACAATAGTTATATCTAAGGAACTCTAGTATGTATCAAAGGAATAACCGGCAAGCTTGGTAGAAAGACTAGAGACTAAAAGATATTCAAACCCACCTCTAGGCTTTCCTCTCATCAGGGTGGTGTGGAAGTGCATTAGAAGGTCCATTTCGGGAGGAACAGACCTTGCAGGAGAGAGGATCTCCAACCCAGGGCTCCTAGAACCACCCTACCGGCCCCTTTGTTTTTCTTTCTAGCCCCATTCACAGGTTGGTTTATGACCCGAGGTGTAAGCTGTATTACTCCTTATGCCAATACCCATCTTCCACCCAGTTTCAGACCAGACATGCACCTTAGAGAGTGGTGAAGAAGGAAGGCTCTTTTCCCGAAACTTTGGAGGGTGTGGTAGCCTCTGATTAGCCTAAAAATCCTATATGGCTTCTTTCCTTATCCCTTTCAGGGAAGCACCTTTTAAGGTCAGGCTGATTCATCCTGGTAACTACCATTCAGACTTTGCCTTTATATTCAACCATAGCTATAGAAGCGATTGCAATCTTCAAAAAAGAAGGCCTTTTAAAATTACTGTTATTTAGCCCAGAAGGGGTGATATATCAAAATGGAAGAAGTAAGACCTCGGTTATAGTAACAAACATTTCTCTACACTCCATCCTGATCCCACCATTGCAACACATACCCAAAGAAGGGAAGCGTCCTGGGGTATGAATGGAGGACTTAAACCTCTGTATCTGGCTGTTTTTGCTTTGTGCTCACATCCAGGTTATCACCATAGGCTCCACATTCAGAAATTTTGTCTCTTTCCATCTTGGGGATATCTCTACCCTCAATTAGAGGGGGAAATTGAGCAGGATCTATTTTTGGTGGGCCAGGGATGGAAGTGGTCTACATCAATTCCATCCACATCACTTTGGCCAGAACTAGGCATATGGCCCTACCTAGATGGAAGGGAGCTAGAGGAAAAGTCATCAGGTGAGCCCGGAAGGAGAAAGAGAAGTTTTCCCATAGCATTGTCTCTGCACAATGGATGATTACATTTTGGAAACCACAGTTCTCGTCTTCCTCCCTGGTTGCCCACAGAGCAAGGAGCTTCCAAGTCAAACTGCCCCCGTCAGTTGCACCCTCTATATCTGCTTGCACCATCTCACTGCTTCCCCCTCACCCCATTTCCTGAGTCATAGAACTTGCCCTCAGCTCCTCTATTACGTCTTGCCTTTTCCCTTCTGAAGGACAAGCCCAGGCAACTCTTGCAGCCCTTACAGGACTACAGCATACATTAACTCTATTCTGTAAGACTTGAGCGTTTGCATAAGTCTGATTCCCACAAACTCAAGGAAACCCATCTAATATTATAATTGCCCCTCTCATCTCTCCCTCCCTGGGTCTCCCTCGCCCTCTACTTCTAGAATACTCTACACGGTTCTTGATTTTACCTCTTCTAAAACACTTTTGATTGTAAATTATACATTTGTGACTAAATTCTTCTCACTCCAGTTGTATGAGGAGGTTCCCCATCCATGATGGTTTGGAGAGAAGAGAATACATTATGGAGAGTCTAAAAGAGGAAGTATATGCATCTATTCTTAATCACCACAGGAGGAGAGGCTTCCTCGGGGAGAGAGGGAGAAGGAAGTTGAAATGGTTGGAATCTGCCCTACAAGTCTTCTTCCCTAACCTGTATGAAACCTTTCCATTTATAGCAGAGTTCCAAGTTGAGACGTATTTTATTCTACCACAATTCTGCATTAAAGGTAACAAAGTAAATTCTGTATACACAAAGAGTCCTTTCCTTCTTTAGCAAACGTTCATTGGACAGAGCCATGCACCAAGCATGCTACTGGAATACCATCATGAACAAGATGCTGTGTGTCCCCAGGGACAGTGAAGAACCGAATCCTCGTGGGAGACTCTGATGCCTGAAGCACACTCATGTAGATCAGACAGAGGGAGCCCCACAAAGTGCAATTAAACTAACAAGCACTCACTTCTTGCCAAGTGTTATGCTCCCTGGGTCTTGTGAGGAAGAGAAAGGTAAACCCAACTAAGAGCCTGCCCTCAAGGAGCTTAGAAGTGGTCAAGGTTTTCTAATGACTACCTTTGGAGATGATTCTCCTTTGATTTCCTACCCTCATACCCCTGACCCTGCTCTGTCTTTCTCTGCCCTGCCCTGAGCTCTGGGAGGCTGACCCCCAGGGACTGCATCATCCAGACTCAGACTCTTTGGCCGATAGGTTGTATTTATCCAATGGGAAGCATCAGAAGGAGAGCAGAGGACAGAAGAGAGTGGTTGGGGTATTTCTCGCCTGTCCTTTTGGGGCTTCAGCACTGTGCTTCTGGCCACAGCTGCAACTCTGGTAGTACAGCTCATGTTGGGGGGCGCTCCCACCCTGGCTCCCATTCTCGCTGGGCTCACACCACCACATCAGAGCTTACCACTTCTGAATACTTTCTTGCTGGTTTGTTTATGTTCCGCCATCCCTTTTAGAACCTGTTCCTTAAGAGTGAGGACCTTCTCGGCCTGTTCACTGTTGTGCCTCCAGTGTCTAGAACGATGCCTTCCGTAGAGCAGGGGATCAATATTTTTTGTTGAGTAAACAAATGAGTGAATGAATGAATGAAATAATAAAACCACCATGACGTACTGCTTGCTAGATTCCTATTTCAATATTATTCATTTATTTAATCAGTAAATATCTATGGCACATCTACTGTATTCAAAGCAGTTTCCCTTACCCCAAGAAGAGGTGAGCACCATAAAGTATGGAACCATGATGACCAAGGCTTCTCCAAACTGGCTGGAGGCCAAAAATCACATCACTAAGAAACATCACAAGTGGAAGGGATTATCCAACCAAACCTTTACTCCACATTTTTAAAAAATCTCTCAGAAGATTGATAATATTTTTATCGTTTTTTCTCCATTGAATTTTTTGAAGTGGCATGCTTTGTCTCTATAATTGTCAAATCTTCAAAAGTAAATTATGACTAGTTACAGCATTTAGCTGGAAAGTGTTTATTTAGTGCTTCATATAAATATATATTATATATTTATACATTATATAATGTATAAATTACATTATATGTTATTATAATTATATATAATAATATAACTAAAAGCTATAATTATATCATTTGATAGAATGTTTATGTGTATTCTATCAAATAATGTGTATATGTAAATACATATTTTATCAAATGATTTATACATAGAGAGAGAGAGAGAGCGCACTAAATAAACACCAGCTAAATGCTGACACTAGTCTGAGATACAGCTCTGTTGTTAGGGACTCAGTGTGCCCCCTCGAAATTCACATGCTGAAGCCCTAATGTGAAGGTATGCGGAAGCGAGGCCTTTGCGAGTTAATTAGGTCCTGAGGGTGGAGCCCTGTGATGGGATTAGTGTCCTTATAAGAAGAGGAAGAGTCAGCCCTCTCTCTCTCCACCACGTGAGGATACAAATGAGAAGATGGCCATCTGTAAACCAGAAGAGTGCCTTCACCCAGAATCTGACCTTACTGGCACCCTGATCTTGGACTTCTCAGCCTCCAGAACTGTTAGAAATAAAGGTTGTTTAAGCCACTTGGTTTACGGTATTTTGTTACAGCAGCCCCAGCTGCAGCAGACTAAGAGATAGAAATCATAGAGAGTGAGACAGAGGCATGGACTCGGCATCTCCGGGTCTCATCATGCTGCTGGGGTTCTGAGATCAGTGGCCATTCTGATTCCGTCGCCTTACCTTGCAGGAGAGCTGAAAACAGGTAATGTTCGTTTCTTTAAGTACTTCTTGAGGGCAGTTGTGTTCCCGGCCACATGGAGAAGCCTGAGAAGACTGGCGCTTACCCATCAACACCTAGAGGCCTTTTTCTGATTCAGGAATGAGAGACAGACAGAGGGACTCCTGGGGACAGGGCACCTGCAGCCTGAACCCTGGTGCCCTTCAACCCCCCTGACCAACCTCCATCTACGATGGTTCTGCTGTTTCCCTCGTGGGTAAAGACACTGAGGATAGGTCACTCGTGGCAGAGTCCTGGGAGATGCACAGTGAGGCTCTGGGCCTGAGTCTCACACTATGAGAGTGAGATGTTGGATAAAAAAATTAAAGGTGGCAAATTCAGCTGAAAGAAGGACCTGCCATCCCTAGAAACTCGCACCAAAAATATCCTAAAGGCATCTCAGAAGAATGGAGAATAACTTCAGAGGGAAATAACGGATGGTTTGGATGAAAATGTTCATCTTCAGGAAAGCCTAAAACTGCTTACCCAAGAAGTTATGAGGTGGAAGAAAGTGTGGGAATTGAAGAACAGAAAAAAAATACTTGAAAACTCAAACCATAAAGATGAAACAGGGGGCTGGCCTAGTGGCATAGTGCTTAAGTTTGTGTTCTCCGCTTTGGCGGCCCAGGGTTTGCAGGTACAAACCTACACACCGCTCATCCATGATGGAGAGGTGTCCTACATACAACACAGAGGAAGAGGGGCACAGATGTTAGCTCAGGGCCAATCTTCCTCACAAAAAAAAAAGGAAAGGAAACGAAAGGAAAAGAAAGAAAGAAACAGGTTGTTAATGACAAAGGGAGTAGTTAAAAATCTCTGACTGATGGGGTGAGGGTAAAAGGGGCACATACGTATGGCGACAGATAAAAACTAGTCTATTGGTGGTGAACATGATGCAGTCTATACAGAAACTGATATATAATAATGTACACCTGAAATGTACACAATGTTATAGGCCAGTATGACCTCAATAAAATAATTTTTTTAAGTTACACAAAACAAAACAAAACAAAAAAATCTCTGACTGAAACTCTGCTGAGATGATTAACTTTCCTGCTCTATTTAGAGAGGATCACATAGATGAGGACAATTTAGACAAAAAGAGGGAACAGAGATGGCTGCTTAAGCCATCACTCAGAAGGCAATTTGAAGAAACTCATTGATGCTTCTCGCTTAAATGTTTTCTTAAAAGGGTTTGAAAGAGAAAAACAAGGAATTTTTAAAAAGCATTTGGATAAAATCAAATGAATGAAGAGCTTAGGGCAAACGAAAAGTTTTCAAATGGAACAAGCACCTCTAACGTCTAAAAGTTCACCGTCTCACGGGTGAGACTGAAGAGCTTCAACCGAAATGTCAGATTCTGGTGAACTATGTCAAGAACACATAATGGAACTTTGCAGAAAACCAACCAAGGAGGCCGTTTCCCTCTTAGAAATAGAGAAAACACTTCCTAACATGTAGGAAAACATCAGCAGTGTAAATTGGAAGCACAACTCCCACAGGAAGATGGCTGAAGATCTGGAGAAAAAACTGCAAGGAACAACTTCCTTCTGCGAAAGCTGGATTGATTACCTCCCACGGGAAAAAAGCTCAAGAAAATTGGCTGGCAGCTTTGTCAACCGAGAGAAAGCTCCAAAAGCTAAGAAAAGAAAATGGACACAACAGGCAAAATTGGCTGAAGCAGAGTGTAATTCCGGTTTTCCCAAGCAGCCCTACCAGGGCTGACTAATGTCGACCTCATAATGTCGGACTCCTGTACATATGCTAATTATGTGGTGAAAGGGACCTCACAGATGTAATTAAGGTTACGGATCTTGAGGTGAGGAGACTATCCTGGAGTAACCAGGTGAACCCAGTCTAACCACGTGAGCCCTTGAAAGCAGAGAAATTTCTCCAGCTGGAGTCAGAGCGATGCAGAAGAAGAGGATGTCAATGAGCTTCCAAGTGTGAGAAGGGTTCCTTGCACTATTGCTGGCTCTGAGCTGCAAGTGTCCATGCACAGAGATTGAAGAAAGGCCTCTAGAAGCTACAGGCCACCGCCAGCTGACAGTGAGCAAGAAAATGAGGACCGTAGCCTTACAGCTGCAAGAAACTGGATTTTGCTAACAACGTGAATGAGCATGAAAGGACCGTGAGAGCCCATCCTGTCAACACTTTGATGACAGTCTCATGAAACCTGGAGAGAAACCAGCAGCTAACCCAGACTCCTAACCTCCAGCGCTAGACGATAATAAAGGGGTATTGTTTTAAGGTGCTAAGTGAGGGTGATTAGTCCAACAGCACCAGGAAACTAACGCCCCTGCTATTCAACAAGAAGCCCTAGGCATCGCCCCAATCATCAGGGCCCCAGGGCAACAGGAGGTTAGGCTGGCGGACTCTGGAGTCCAGGGCCACACGCAGGTTTGACTCAGCTTTCAAAGCACCTGACCCCTGCCCATCCATGGCCACAGGAGATTTGCCCGCATTCTCTCTCTTTCCAAGTCATTTTGATTGCTCTATTTTTAGTTTAACTACTATTATTTAATTGATGCTACATTTGCTCTTATTGAGGTCTGATAGAACTATAATTCCTAAGGTAGTGGTTTTTAAATATGGATGGTTGTTATATAATTCTTATGTGTACATTATTTCCACCTCAGTGGACCTTGTATAGATCATAGAAGTGTTATATTTTGCTTGAAATGAAAGGTCCATTATTACTTAAACTGTCATTGAACTTTAACATGACCAGGTAGAGACATTCGAAAGAATACAGACCATTTCTATATCCTAGGAGCTGTTATTAGAAATCTGTAAAGGTACGTTGATATTTACCTCAAAAAGTTTTAATTGGTTTTTAACACAACACACACATGTGCACATGCACACACAAACCCAAATGATGACACCACCCCCAGCTAAAGTTAGTAATATTTTTATTATCACTGATTCATAGATTGGAGAATTTGACATTTTGCAACCATTTGTTTCTTATTTTTCAATTTCTTTTTTATCTTTATTTTGTTTAGGATATTCTTTACTGTTCAAATGTTACTAAATTTTATGCAGTCAAAATAAGTTTTCTTTTTAGGAGCAAAATAAAGATACTTCTTGAGCTTTTGTTATGTCTAGCAACCGGCCAGGCGCTGGAGACCCAAGGTGACTGGAACTTGTCTCACTGTCCCCAGAGGTCGGGGGTGGGGGAGGGGAGGCTGGGGGGACAGACGTGTAAACAAATTATTGCTTGTGACGCAACCCACGCCAGCACGGGGCTGTGCAGAGCCTCACGGGATTGCTGCAGGTGTGGCAGATTCCGTCTGGAGGGTTCCAAGCAAAAGAGGCAAACTGAATTTTTAAAAAGAGCTGAATTTTTAAAAAGATTTAGAAATTGTGTTACTATGGACTATGTCCTATGTTCAAAGAGCATTATAAAGTCGATACTCTTGCCTCTCTGGAATTCTGTCAAGAAATCGAGCCAGGTTGTTGCCTGATGGCCTCCTCTATGGTGTTTGGGAAGTAGTGTACACCGGGGGCCGGAAGACTGGAATTTTATACCAGATCCAGCATTTGCTAAACAAATGGTTTGGGCCTCAGTTTCTGGAAAAGGGGCAATTCATCATAACCGCCCTGCTTCCTTCGTAGGACAACTGCAAAGATTAAATTAGATCACGTGTGTGAAAACACCTGAGCGCTCTACACGTTGATCTAGGTTGTGACATTTCTATACTGAGTTGCCCGCAACCAATATTAATTACTGCTATACATTAAAAGAGCAGATTAATCCGAGTTGTAAAAATATTTGATTCCTTAGAGTTCCATAGCATGTTTCTTCTGAAGCTTTGCACATCTCTTCCGTCTTAGGTCTCCTAATGTCTTTCTAGGACAAGCTGAGGCGTGCATCACTGCCCCTGCCTCGCAGAAGAGTGAGGAGGATGAAGCGACAAGCCTGAGATGCACGGGGAGGATGAGGACTCGCACTCTAGCTGTTGCCTTCAGACCATCGCTTCATACACATGGTACCCAGAGCGCCAAGCAGGAATGCCAGCGGTGCTTTCCAACAAATCATTTTAATAGCTGCCCGGAACAATAAAGATATATTTACTCTAATTACAAATGCTCAATGGTAAAGTTCATTCTCTTCAATATTCAACCAGAAAAAAAAAATCAGACCTCTAAAATTTAAAAGGAGAAGGCGCTGACTACCTCTCCTCCTGGTGTCCTGGGCTCCCAACTTCCTCCAAAGGTTGGCGCCCCTGCGGGGGCTTTCCCGCTGCTGTTCTGCTCCAGCCATTCCAGGCACAGAAGACCCCTCCCCATCTTCACCTGTGGGAGTTCCTCCCAGCCCTAAGCTCAGCTCAAATGCCACTCCTCCCTAATCCCAGCTGCCTGAAATATCTCAGCCCCTCGGCAGAGACCCGGGTTCAAGACCCAGGCCCCCCAGGCAGCCTGCCTTCCTCTGACTCTCAGTCCTCCTACTTGCCGCAGCCTCTCTGCCTCTGGTACCTCATCTTTGGGTGGGAGGTGTGGTGACAGTACCAATAATAGCATGGTCTTCAGAGGGTTATTAAAAGATTAATAAGATAACACATGCAAAGACGCTTGATGACACATGGCAATACGTGATAAATATTTCCATCAGATCCTCTTCCATTCCTGTGCAGGTTTCCATCCTCTACCAGATAGCCAGTTTTCTGAGGACACGAATTGCTTCCATAGCACCCCTTGCCTCATGTGTAAGAGCACATCCGCGCTCTGCCACTGACGAGCTCCGCAAGCTTGGCCTGTTGTTGAGTTTCTTGACCTCTCAGATCCCCACCTGTAGAATGGTGATAAGATAAAATTAAAGGCACTAATGTACATTAAAGCACATGGCACAGTGCCAGTCATATAGTGTAAGCAATATATCTTAGCCATTACTTGGTGCTTAAGAGTCTATATTAAGACTGTATTAAAGGGTTGAGGCTCTGATACCACAGTGTTCCACAGATAGTATTTTCTGACCTATACAGTTGAAACTACAGATCAAAATCTGGAGACTGAAAAAAAACCAAGCAGAGCGAATGAGTGAGCTCAGTGTCAGGAGGCTCAGGGCTGGGAAACAGCAGCAGGCAGTCTCATGAAATATATTCCCCACAAGAGACAAGAAGCCCTCAACTCGACTGGAAGAAGAGGACCATCACCTCCTCCCGGATGAAGGGGAGGGAGGAGGAGGGGGGGGGAAAGGAGAGCAGACAGAGAGAAGGTGAGTGAACAAGAGGATGAAGAAGAGTAGTGGCAGAGGGAATGAGAAGAAAGGAAAAGAGGAGGAAGAGAAGAGAGAGAGGGAGACAGAGGCAGAGAGGGGATGAGGGGACAGAGAGATCTGTGAATAAGGAAGCCTTCACCTAATGTTTGTCCGTTGTGATACTACAACTCATAACTGTGTTATGAAAGGTTAAGGGGGCAGCTGTTTGTCCCAACAATTGAAGGTTGGATATGATAGATATTGTGGAATGCATGGGCCAGTCCCACAACTCAAAGAATAGTCCCATATCCTGCCTAATTCAGGCAGGTGACAAATCCAGGCGTCAACTCTATTTTCCATATTAACACAAAGCTTTTTTGTTGCTTGAGGAAGATTAGCCCTGAGCTAACAGCCATGACAATATTCCTCCACTTTATACACGGGTCACCACCACAGCATGGCTGACGAGTGGTGTAGGCCTGCACCTAGGATCTGAACCCACGAACCCGGGTCCCAGAAGCAGATTGTGCCAAACCTAACGCATACACCACAGGGCCAGCCCCAACACAAAGTATTTCTTGCTTGGTTTGGATTTAGGCTGAATATCCCAGTAATGCCACTAAAACAGAGGGGAAATGGTATGTTGCATTGTTAACTTTTTTTTTCTTTAATGAGGGAAAGATTATACATTGTTTTGCTAATAACTTTACTTAGATTACTCACCACTGGGAAATTCTCATCTCCTGTGGTAAGGACGCTCAGGTAGGTGAGTCACACACACACCCTTGTATCAGTGCATACCTGCAGATGTCACATTGACCGAGATCCCACCCAAGTGTGCGAGCATTTGACAGCATCATTATGACTTTGCTAGTTGGCCCTGAGCAGTAAATATCATACTATTTAATTTCCACTTACTTTCCTTCTATGTTTTCCTTTATGTTTCAGTTGGGCCTTTATATTCACTTTTAATTATGTGTATACATACGTTATATTATCTATGAAAGTCATTTCAGGATAGTTAAAGGAGTTTTTTTGTTTTTTTGTTTTTTGAGGAAGATTAGCCCTGAGCTAACTACTGCCAATCCTCCTCTTTTTGCTGACGAAGACTGGCCCTGAGCTAAAATCCGTGCCCATCTTGCTCTACTTTATATGGGGACGCCTAACACAGCATGGCTTTTGCTAAGCGGTGCCACGTCTGCACCTGTGATCTGAACCGGCGAACCCCAGGCTGCCGAGAAGCAGAACGTGCAAACTTAACTGCTGGGCCACCGGACCGGCCCCTAAAGGAGTTTTTAAAAATTTTTTATAGAGAGGAGGAGCTACTCTGACCTGTTCTTTCCTTAATCCTTTTCCCTCTTGACCACGTCAACAGTAGGAGCTGCTGGTCTGCAGGAGCTCCCCCAGAAAAGGCCCTGGACTCTAGCCCTCTCTTTCCTGGGTCTTTGACACCCCCCAAATGTGTGTCTGTGAGGAAGTCAAAAGACCTGCAAAAAGTCACTATCACTAGTTTTATTATATAATAATATGGTTTAAAAAAATAAATAAAACATTTAATTTTGAGAAAGTTGTGATCTTTCCAGGGAGTTGGCCTAGTTGGAGAAAAAGTCGCTGCTTAAAAATGGTGCCCACAAAGCCTTGGTCACTAGAAGGTCAAGAGCCTTCTACAACATCATCCAATCTTGAGTTTCCCAAAGCTGGGCTCCAGGGGCCATCCAATTCAGTCCCCTTCCTGCAAAGATGATCCTGCCACCTTGGGCAAGCACTTAGATACAAATTTTGCATTAGCTTTAAAGGACATAACAACACTGATTTTCAGCAAGGAAAACATTACACCATTCAGATCCAGGATGGGAGTATTTCCTGGGTAGAAAGCCAACAGAGGAACAGTGAAAGATGAGACTTTGCAGCCAGACCACCTGGTTCACCATCTTAGCTCTAACCCTCACCAGCCTTGAGACCTTGGCAAGCTTGACTTCTCATCACTGTACTTCAAGTCCTTCAGCCGTAAAGTGAGGATGGCAAGAGAACCTGCCTTGTAGGGTTGTTGTGAGAATGAAGAGTTATCTGCTGTCAAGCACTTAGAGGAGTGTTTGACACATCGGAACCACTCAGGAAGTGTTAGCTATTGTAATTCTTCTTCCAAGAAATTTCCTTCCCTTGACTCTACAGCAGGCCCATCTGAGCAGCGGAACATTGAAGAATGACTTTAGCAGTACTGAAGTGCAATTTTGCTATACCAGGAACATGGTGGTCTTTATATCCATGTCATCAAATATGGATCAAACGATAGGGGAAAGTGCTAAAGGGAAACAGAGACACCAGAGAATTCCCCTTTGACAGGCACAGACTAAGACAAAAGGGGTTATGTAAACACTAGTCATATATTCACAAGAGTTTAGACAATACGGTGCTTTGTTATATCTCATGAGTTCATAGTACCCAGAGAAGCTAATACAGTAGAACAAGAGCTGACTTATCAGGTTTTTCAGTCATACTATCAGTGGCTGACAGTTTGCCAACCTGCCCTTGGCATTGGCTCTGAATTCACATAACAAAAAGAGGAAAAGTGTTAAAATGATCGCTTCCATTTGACTTTAAAAGTCCCAGATAATCGGAAAGATAAATCAAAATAAAACCAGATGGTAGTCTGTGCATCTGATGGCAGGATTATTAAGTTTATTCCATTACTGAGGTATCGCAACAGTAAGGAGGAGGATGCTTAACAAACAGGAGCAGAGGGGAGCACGCTGCAGAATTTGTTTGAGTTGTTATTTTATGTCAGCCTGTGGGTGGTATATGAGTTTTCTAGGGCTGCCAGCACAAATTACCACAAACTGGGTGTCTTAAAACAACAGAAATGTATTCTTTCATAGCTGTGGAGGCTGGAAGTCCAAAACCAAGGTGCCATCAAGGTTGTCTCCTTCTGGAGGCCTCTCTCTCTGAGAGAGAGTCTGTTCCATGCTTTTCCCCTAGCTTCCGGAAGTTACCAGCCATCCTCGGCATTTATTGGCTTGTAGCTACATCACTCCAATCGCTACTTCCATTGTCACACGGCCGTCTTCTCCCTGTGTTTCTCTGTGTCTTCACACAGCATTCTCCTCTGTGTGTGTGTCTGTGTCCAAATTTCCCTCTTCTGACAAAAACAGCAGACGTATTGGATTAGGGTCTACCTTAATGACTTTGACTTAACTTGATTATGTCTGCAAAGACCCTATTTCTAAATAAGGTGACATTCACAGGTACCAAGGGTTAAGATTTCAACATATCTTTTGGGAGGATACAATTCAACCAATAACAAGTTTAAGTTCAACTTAAGTTCAACCAATAACAATAGTCAATTTGCTAATTGCTGAAGAGCATTTAGAGTTAATTGAGCTCTGCCCATTGGTCTGAGCATCTTCATTCCTCAGATAAGGAAGGCAAACATGTTTAATCTTTGGACTTGATTTTGGCTGAGATAACTCTCTTCTAGTAGTTTTTCACTCAAGTTCTGCTTTCCTGTTTTTCTGGGTTTTAGAAGAAACGGCATTTGCCTTGTCTTTAAATCTGTTAACTCTCTACGTGGATAAGGCACTCCAAAGAAGGTAAAATTACAAGGGCTGTTTAGTTGGCAATTGCTGCCAATGAAGTGGGAGAAAACGAATAGAGGCCGTCTAAGGGAAGTTACCTGACTCTTACCAGAGGCAGTCTATGTGCAAAGAACTTCACTAGACGGGAGGGGGAAAATAGCAAATGGGGTCCCTCTCTTTAAAGAAAACCTGAAACAACAAATTCCAGCCCCTGTTGTATCTTAAAAGCAGGTAGGAAGTTTGGTTTATGGCTATTAGCTTCCAGAGTTACAAATGCAAAACAGAAAAGACAGTGACTCATAGTTCCACACAGGCAAAATGGTTCTTCTTTCCCCCATCCTTTAGGAAAAGACAATTAAAAACAAAAAGTTGCTCGTGGACAGTATGAAATTTATTTATCTCTGTGTTTGCCTGTTTATTTATTCATATCCTGGGTCAGCAATGGGGACCCACATGCCAAATCTGATTGCTGCTTGATTTGTGAATAAAGTTTCATTGGAACACAGCCACACCTGCTTGTTTCATTGTCTATCACTGCTTCTCACTACAATGGCAGAATTGAGGGGTACCAGCAAAACCTAAAATATTCACCGTTTGGCCCTTAACAGAAAAAGTTTGCCAACCCTTTATTTAGATTCAGGGAATGAGGAGTTCAAGAATACCACAAGACACCAACAACCTACACATGGATTACAAGTAGTAACTTGTGACGAATCTCTTGTCATTGCCATTTCTTTGACAAGCCTATGAGCTTAGTGGTAAGAGTTTGGCATTAGTGCCTATTGGTACAAACCAAGCAGGGTTTAAACAACCAAAGCCCCCTAGTAGTCATAAGAATAGGGACGCCAAAAGTGAGAACTATTAAGAATCAGACTCCCAGAACCGACAGAAAGGAAGACTGGCTCACAGTCTAGTAGAGCTCTCTAAGGCTTGAAGCAGGCATGCAATCTTTTTCTCATGCTTCTTTGCAACCACTTTCTGATGTTGGGATGAAATCCGACACAACTTCTCCCTGCTATTGTCATTCTTGTACTTTGTCCCCTCCTTCGCCTGGGTCACCAAACTATGGGAGGGTATACCCAAATAGTCTGGAGACCTCTTCCCCGGGTCCCCACAGAGCACCCCAGACACCAGGGCTCTATATGAAGCACCTGCTGCCTTCCCCGGGGGCTGGTGGTTTCCAGGCCTCTTGCTCTGACCTCGTGAGCCCATGTTCTCAACCCAAACTGTGCCTTCCTGGCCAGCCCCTATGGATGAGTGCCTCGGTTGAATTGTCTGCCTGGCTTCCCATCAGATCATCTTTGAATCCAGGCTCTGCGGCAAAAGGGCCAGACCTGATCTATGCCAGTCTGCTCTGACCTCATCATTTTTCCCCTAAGGGCACAATGTCCAGTCTCTACCACTAAGCCACAGACACTTCTACGTAATATGTTGGCTGTTCCCTTTTTGCTGAATCTGTCTTTCCATGACAGTTTCTGGGTTAACTCATCTGAGAACACACCAGAACCTGAAGGGTCTGCTAATCTTTTGTCTTAAGAGAATAAATAAATTAGGATACATACAGCACTAAGAAGTGTGTCTGACTATAGTAAGCATCTAATATATGTTATGGATTATTTTACCAAGATCTAAACCAGCAATTGTAGTTTCTTCAATGCTACATGGTATGCTCAGGTGCTGCACAATGACATTTCAGTCAATGATGGGCCACATATGTATCAGTGGTTCCGTAAGATTAATACCATGTAGCCCAGGTGTGCAGTAGGCTATACTATCTAGGTGTGTGTAAGGACACTCTATCATGCTCGAATAATGACAAAATCTCCTAATGACACATTTCTCAGAACATGTCCCTGTCATTAAGTGATGCATGACTATATTCAGAGTTTCTGGAAATGAGCATCCACTTCTAAGAACAGGATTCGTTGTCAGGTTGCTGAATCTCTGGTCTTATCTAGGATCTCTTTTGAATAGGTCTCCATTCCTGTTTTCAGGTGGAGAAGAAAAGCTTTGGAAATGTGCCTTTAAGTAGGATGAGAAGGCAAGTAAACCTGTATTTATTTTTCTTATTTTATTTTTAAGCCACGGAAACTAAGTTTGGCCAACAGATAGATGATCCTCAAACCTTCACAAGCTTTGTCTAAAACAGAAGCATTTTTTTTTCCATCCTCTTAACAGAATGTCTTTTATAGTTTCATGCAGCAAGAGTTATTTTTTCCCAAATACTAGCACAGAAAGAACTGCCAAGAGTGAGAGATAGCATATTTATCCAGCAAAACTGCAGTCCTTCGGAGCAGGGACCATCTCTTGTCACGTTATTTTCAGATCACCCATGATTCTGATGTGCTGAGTGTTTACTGCTCATTTCTTGAGCTTCAGGCATCTCCATTACTGGTTTCTTGCCCTTTGAGCTCTTCAATCAGCTGGCCCCGGGACACCGGGCTGCAGGAAGGAGTAAGATAAAAATCAGGAAGCAAAGGTGCCAGTTCCCCAGCAACAGCCAGACTGGGATCAGGCCTGTTTCAAAGATCATTTGGGATAAACACATGCTGTACTGTTCCTGACACTGCCTGTCCGGTGTCTGCTCCAGAAGCAGCAATGTGGGATGGAGAAGAATTAGTGGGCCTGTAGGGACCAGACCAATAACTTGGTAGCCACTGGGAAACTTCAGAAAGTAGGCATGGCTCCAGAGATGAGATAATCTGTGATCTTTAGACTCAGGTTTCACTTAGGATAGCTGAGCTGGAGATGGGCCCACACTGGCCTTCTGGGAAAGGGCCTCCTGGAGACATTTGGTCTAACACAATACTTCGTATTGCTTTATTGTTGCCCTTATCACACAATATCATAAAGATTTATCCATATTGCCCATTAAACTCTGAGCTCTTTAAGGGTTAAGACCATATAATTTTCATATTTAAATCTCCAGTGACCGTCAGTCAATCAATTTTAGGTTAAAAAGAGCACTGTACTTTACAACCTTCAATTAGACCAAATAGCCGAGACACTAATGGGGTTTTAGGGACCCTTCCAGGGTGGATTAAAAGTGGTATCTTCCTTGTTCCCTACCCCGTTCCCTGGGGTCATTCACAAATGGACCAGGAATGTTGGTCCCACTCTTGCCATAAAACTAAAAGGTTCTGGATGTGGGGCCCAGGAAGAACACTTATGACTAATGACACTTCTCCCACCCACCTGCCAGGTGGCGTGAACCCCCTCCAAGCCTAGATAGAGGGATTTACCCAAATGCTCGTCGTAATCTATCGCATCACCCTCTTCTAGGGAAGAAAATGATTGTTTCCATATCTCTGTGTCCTTGAATGTTCTTTATCTAATCCAACCAAGGGCATCCCTTGGCCTTCGGGGCTGAGAGCACTGAGGATCCTAGTACTTCCCAGAGTCACCCTGACCAAACACCGTGGACGGATGCATGACTCACCACTTCTCTTCTGTAAGTTACAGAGGTAGGTGAATACACACCATGAGTGTGCACAGTATAAGTACAGCAGAACAGAGTCACGCACCAGAGGTGACCAACCTGTCCTTTACCAGAGAATCAGTTGACCACTGCAAATTCTTTCCATTCTCTGTCCCCCTGAATACTCTACGTTTTTATTCGTTTTAAATGAATCAAATTTGCTTTCAGTTCTTTAACCTTAGTCTCTCACTCTAGACTTGTTTAGATTCAATGCCCTTCATGTAGCTATTTACAAGCCACCTGTCGACCATGTGAGTCTGACGTTCTGGACTCTGACCTCTGGTCAAATATTCAATACAAGATGAAGAGGAGACTTTAAAACTTTCAAAGGGTAAGAACCAGAACAGCACACTCAACCCTTACAAGCCATCATGTATCTCAGCAGTAACTATCTGGATGTTAAGAAGGGAAGCAGAAACACCTTAGACTCCACATTCCCCTGCTTAAACTGAGACATTATAAGAAGGGGGAAGGAAATAGGAAATGACCTATGAAGTATGCTGGCTGGAAGCCACATGACTTGTGGGGAAAAGAATTCTTTGACCACCCCCAACAATGACTCCCAACTTCTGGAATTCTGGAACCCTGTCATTATCTACTTGATTACCTACTCTTGATACGACAGCCTTCACTCCTGCACTTACATAAAAGAAGTTACACAACACAGAGTCATTTCATTTTTTCAAATGAATGTGAATTAACATGACTTTTATTGCAAGCATTTTACAGCATTCCTTGAAACAACTTGCAACGCCCTGGCTAAAAGGAATACCATTTTTTAAAAAATAAACTAGAGCAATTGTGTAGCTATTACAGCACTGTAGGCACCACGTGACCGTCACTGCAACAGTCCTAGGAAATAGCAGAGAGCAGTTGTAACTTCAATCTGGGACACAAAGCGAGAGAGGCAAAGTTCCCAGGAGGTCCAGACACACTTCCTGCAAAAGGGCTCGAGGACATCTCCTTAGATCTTTCCACTAAACCCCTCTTTACTTGAGCTTGTTTCAGTTTGTTTTCAATCCTTGCAAACCAATGATCCTTGTTTAGATCATGCTGAATGGGCACTGAGAAGAAGGATAAACGCAATCCAGTAAAAAAAGCCTTGACCGGCCCTTCACCTGCCTTCTCTCTTCTCACCATCAGAGCACGACACCTTGTGGGGAGCAGGAAAGTGAGAGAGAGGATAACTCGCTGTCTGAAGTCACTGGTGTGTGGCCTAGTTTCAGTATAACCAGATCTTACCTTCTCCCACCTAACAGAGCCATCTACTCATATCTGAACATTTTAACTCTGGATAAGAGGGGGCATTTTGCTTGGCTTCTTTGGATAGAGCAAAGGAAAAAGAGACTAAAAAACATGGAGGGGAAAAATGAAACAAAACATGGAGAACTGTGGCCAATATATCCCCACCCATATGTGCACACTCCATTCTACAGAGCACATACAAGAAAGACCTTAGATTTAGAAAAAAAGTCTGTTCCATGAGAGTAATACTTACTGGGCTTTTCAACAAAAACATCTCTGCCCAGAGATTGGTCCAGCAGCCTCATTTCTACTATAAACCAAGCTCCAATTTGGTCTGGCCATAAGGGAGAAATGGGAAGTTTGAAAAATATTATTTCCGTGGCTTCTTTCAGTGCCCCACCCCCCACTTTATTTTGATAACTTCCTTGACTTCTACCCCCAGGTGCCCATCGCTGCTTTATTTCCCTCATGCCCATGGTCTGGTCAACACATAGCAGTCAGTGGTCCGTTTCCTCAAGGCTCTGCTTTCTGCTACGTAACCATGGGTGGTACTAGCTCCTACAGGAAGTAGTAGTGTAGACAGAAGGGTTTAGATTAGACAGGCTGACAGCACACAGCTAGGGAGCCCAGGGCCTTCTGTAGGCCTCAATTTCCTAATGTAGAAAATGGATCTTTCTTCCCTTGTAGGGTTGTTGACAGGACCAAATGAGATAACAAATGCAAAACTCCAGACAAGGGGCAGGCACACACAAGGCTCTATTACACGTGCTATGAGGATCCTGGCCTTCTCTCCAGAGATGACAAGTATTTGCCTCCTTCGGGTTAATGTAAGTGGGTCCAAAAGTGCATGGAATTTAAGGACAAGTTCACTAGGCAGTGGGCAGAGGGGGGGGACTTCTGTGCTCTCACATGGACAGAACGTGCTTTCATACACCTACTATGGACTCAGAGGAGACCTCAGAGAAGGTTCAGGAAGCCATTCAGCAGAGAGGCTGAAGGAAAGTGAGCAGTAGAATTCAGCACACTGCTGTCTAAGGATCAAAATTGAAATTCTGAAGATAAAATTTTATTGTGAAAGAAAGACGAGTGAACTAACGGGAATTACAATTCGATGAAGTTAGAATTAACTACTATCTTAGCTGACTTTTAATATACTGAGTTGAAAGAAAGCTTAAAGTCATTCTTATTATTAAACACCCTGCCAATTATTCATGGTCCTTTGGGGGAACCAAAATGTCCTTTAACATGATAGGGAAATTAAATTACTTATTCAGAGCCTATAATAAATCTCTTTGACTCTTTGTTAGCAAAAACTTTAAATCCATCATTCACTGAAATTAATTTTGTTCATTAAATACCTTTTGATTCCAAGAAACAGGAAACTTCTCAAGCTTTAACCAGACAGGCTGAACAGCCCAATCCAGACAGTGAATCTGAATGAATTTAGCTGATGATGATTCTGAAATATCTTAGAAAATAAAATCTATGATTGTTACTGCAAGCATAGCAGTACATTATTGTGTCAATCTTTAGTTAGTTGGTTTTAGTTTTTAAATTTAACTAGTTGGTTAATTATTCTCACACCATTTTCCATAAAGAATAAAAGCCCACTTAGAAGGTTTTATAAAATATAGCTTGATAACATGTTACATATAGGTAGGAAAAAAGTGGAAAAAAAAAGATAAGTACCTGAAATAGGACTAGGAATGAATCCAACAAAAAATTAATTATTTACTATATGAAGCTATTTAGTTACTTTGGTACCAACTTTTTAACCGGCTGAGGAAAAAGTAGTTTGAATTTTTATAAATATAAAATGTTTAACTTTTTACTCTTGCCAATTTAAACTGTACGTGTTTGAAGACCATTCCAAAAATATTCCAGTGCACATCTTAGAATCTTCTAGTGAGTCTTCTTAGAATCCAAATCATGTCTTATTGTCAAATTAAATTACTATTTTTCTACCTGATAGCTTGAAAAGAAGGACTACCATATCACTAGAAAATCCCGAAGAAGCAAATTTCAGCCGCAGTATGAAATCCTGGGAAGTGATGGGATGTTTTAGGGACTGATATAGAGACACAGCTGCATCTCTATTTCTTTAAGACGTAAAGTTTCTGTAGGAATTGCTTGCAAGTTTCTGTTTACAAGCTTCGAAGGCTTCACATCCACCCCATCCCTCCACTTAAAACTATTCTTTTATTTAAAAGGTTTTTCCCAATAAAGTTTTAGTTTTCTTAGGTTTTGGTCCCAACAAAAGCAGTCACTTTGCAAATTTCAGAAACACATAGCCCTCCGGTGGATTCAGCACTCACAAGCTTAGATATTCTGAGTCCTACTTTCAAGTATTCTGTCCTATATTCTGCCCCACTGAGACACCAAAATATCCCCGAGATTCCAGAGTTTGGGCCAAAAAAAAATACATATATGTGTGTGTGTGTATCTATATATAAGCATTACAATAAAAACATACACAACTCAAAAATAATTTCAAGCCACAGAAGATTAATAATTACAAGTTGAAGAAACATTTCAATTAGTATTAGAGCTAGAAAGAAGTTTTTTAAACCTGACATTGTGCTAATTGATGAAACTACTTTTTTCCCTGATCTGAGTAAAATTCTTGGTAAGATTTCTGCTTATATCAGCTAAAAGTATTAACATCAACAATACTTGCCTTGGTGTCCCCAACCTAAGACACAACACATTTATTCAACAAATAACATTTTGAGTGCCTCTTGGCCTACTGTACAAGGCGGTATCAGACACTAAGACACAGTTATCAACAACCCCCAGGGAGTTTTCAGATCTTCTTTTTGGTATTTAATTAGGGAAAATTTCCGACATATACAACAGTAGACAGAATAGTATAATGAGCCCTCACATACCCACCACCCAGTTTTAATAATTATCAACTCATCACCAATCTTGTGTCATATGCCCAACCACAACTGCACCCCACATTATTTGAAATCAAATCTCAGATATTGTAACATTTTATCTGTAAATATTCATTATTTTCTCTTGATTTTAAACACCAGCATGACAGCATTATGCCACCTAAAAAATAAATTCTTAAGTAACATTAAATATTCAGTGTTTATATTTCCCTGATTGTCTCCTAAGTTCTTTAAACAATTTCTTTGATTCAGGATCTAACAAGGTCCATACTGCGCAATTGGTTGACATGCCTCTTAAGTCTCTTTTAAAATCTATGGTTCTCCCTCTGCCTGAGTTTGAGTTCCTTCCTCCAGAAGTAGACCCTAAGACAAGGATTCAATATATGTATTTATTTGGGAAGTGCAAGGGACACCATAGGGAGAAAGAAAATGATACAGGGAAGAGAAAGACCAGCCAAGGGAGCACTATTAAACCATTTACCAATGTGGGGCTGAAGCTTAATCCTGCGGGGAAATTTGTGGAAAAGGTATAAACACACACACACACCCCTCAAGATTATCCCCTGAGAGTTGAAGGGGTTGGCATGGTTCTTCATCCACTTTATTTAGTCATTGACTGAGGGCTGCTTCTGGGGTCAGTTCTTTCCAAAAGTGGGCAGAGCAGCCTTCCACGGTTCAGGGGGAAAAAGGTTTTTGGCACAGAGGCAGCTACTGATCACTGGAAGTCAGGTTGAGCACAGTGACAGACACAAAAGATACGAGTGGGCACCGACAGCATCAGCTGCACATCCTCCCTCTTTTCCCTCCTTGCCATCGATATGGTGAAGAAACTGAGTCACTTTGTCCGGTAGAATTTCCAACATTCTGCAGTTTGCTGATTGCATCCACGTGGTGTCTTTTAATAAGTCTGCTGTCCCCTGCTCTCCTGCTCTCTCCCTCTCTAATGGGCAGTACTGTGTAGACTTGATCACCTACAGATTAGATATTTCAGCAAGAAGATGTCAGTGGTGATAGACAGGACTTCCCATTAGCAGATATATAATGCCCACTTGCCTCTCTTTACATGATGTTAGAAACTTGCCTACGTCCATTATTGCAGTAGAATGTGCAAATATTCTAATTCTCACTCTTTCCCATTTATTAGCAGGAAGACTTCTATAATTGGGAAACTTCCCTTCAACTCTTTGGTTATGCTGTGGTACAGTTGGTACCAGAAAGGTGGGATAAATCTTTGTCCTTTCCTTTTATTGACCAGTTCTCAGAACCCTCTATAGGACACCAAGAGTTCTTTATTTTTTATGAACTTGTGGATGTAAACGTATCTGCCGTGTTTCAATTCATTTCTCAAATTTTCCCATTTTTGGCCAGTGAAAACCTACTCAAATCGGCTTCTGAATCCTTCTTGCTGCTGTTTTGGTGGTCACTGAAAACTTCTTGCTTTATTGTATGGTAGTACATCCCAGGACCTTCTTGAACTTTCCCTGCTCCAGTCTTGAAATTAGCTGTGTGTGAATGCAGCTTCCTTTTAGCGGGACATAGTATAAGAGACGACAGTCTGGTGCTACGAGAGTCATTGCTACCGGGCTGGGCAGCGTTTCTAGCCCTCATTGGTGGGCAGAGCTGGGAAAGGAAACAAGGTTTTTAATTTTGTTTTGTTTTGTTCTTATGAGAAATATATCATGAGCTCATACTGATGTTTTCTATTTAAGTTTAGGATTATAGGATTTGTATTTCTTTGGTTTTATGTCTTTTTCTCATACTAACATCTAGGTTCTTAATAATATAAGCATAATTACATATTGGCCATATACTATACTACATACCATAGTTTCAGAACAGTGGTGCTAATATTATTACAAGCAGCATGATAACTGAATGCAGCTTAAGGCATGTTTGCAGTTCTTTTTATTCTTAGGGTATATCCCACTAAGCTTATATGTTAAATTACTGTTTTTTAAAGTCACTTGAAATAATTCCTCTCTGTGTAGTCAAAAAGTGTAGTTTTATCAATGTTTCCTCCACCCTGTTCCCAATATAGGTGACCAATTTTTAAAATTTTTTCCATTTTTTTATTATGCTCTTGCTTTGTTGTCGTGATTTTAAATATAAGCAAATACATATTCATATCCCTGCCACCTCTTGTGGATAAATGGTAGCATATTATATACTTTCCTCCATCTTGTTTTTTTCAGGTAACAATGCATCCTGCGGAGTCTACAGAGAAAGCAGCAATAGACACATTTCTCATCACAGCTGCACAGTTCCCCATTGATGGATGTCCAAGGCCCCTATTGACAAATATTTGAGTTATTTCCAGCATTTTGTTCTTACAAACGGAGTTGCAATGAATATCCTCCTATAGATTATAAATGAACTTTGAAGCTTCAAAAACATAAATACTTTAGACCTTATTTTGGAAATTGTTAGAGAATTCATGGATTAAAGAGTTTTGTTTGTTTAAACTTTTCTTAGTGTTTGCTAGCTATGATCATAAAGATTTCTCATTTTTATTATACAGTAAAATTCCCTATGTGTCCCAGTATATGACCAACTGCTGCAGACAGTCTGTGGATGCATGAAAGGAGGAGCATCTGCTTGTAAGATACAAAGGTCAGTAACTATCTACTCATTCGATCTTACTTTCTTTTTCAGTTTCTACCGAATCTTGAGAAAGATATGTTAATGCTTCTTACAACAATTAGATTTCTGTCATTTCTCTCCTTGATTTTACAGAAATTTTTTTCTTTCTTTTTTTAAGGCTATATTACTATAAAGGCTCATGAATTTTACACCTTCATTGTGGATTACATCTTTTGTCAATATAAAATGATCTTTCTTTTCCTGACAAATTATTTTTGGTTTGAATAACTAGTATACTACCTTTGTCTTATTTTTTTCTTCCCTTCCTTCTTCTCTCTTCTTTTTTTTCCCCCTTATCTTGTTTATCTTTTTATTTTTAACCTTCACAGCGGAGGAATGGCCGCCCAGTCTTCTGACTGCCCACTGTCCTGAGTTCTTAACCAGAGAGCGAGCAGAAGCCTGTCAGCCTCCAGCAAGATCTTCCGTGTCGGGAGCAAAGCTTTGATCACTCCTGACAGGGATCCTCAGTCAGGCTCCGTAAGATTTTCACTTCATGCCGCTTCCTCTCAGATTCTGGCTGCCCCTCAAGCTTCTTTTCCAGTGTCAGAGTTATGCAAGTCACTTTTCAGTGTCGGGGTGGGACACTGGGTGTACAAGATTAGAAGACGCGGTACTGGAGCATATTCCATTTTAAACGGGAAGCCATCCTGTCATGGTTTAACCTTCCCTGCTGTTTGGGAATATGATCCTAAAGTTAACTTTGTATTAGAAAAGCGTATCTTAAAGAGAACTTAATACCTGCATATGACTCAGTAAAAGAAACTATGTATCAGAGATGATGAAATTTACTTATGGATTTCTATTCTGTGATTATGAATATTTCAGACCTAAAGAAAATATATGACTTGTCCTCTCCCTTTAGAGTATTTTTATATTAATAACTGACATTTTTTAAAGAATTTTTATATTTTTATATTAAGAACTTCAATGAATTGGAAGTTTCAACAATGATAACTCAATTCTATTATTCTGGTGTTTGCAAAGAACTTTTGGGAAAAAAATTAGTTGG
Source organism: Equus caballus (assembly GCF_041296265.1). Classification (NCBI taxonomy): domain Eukaryota; kingdom Metazoa; phylum Chordata; class Mammalia; order Perissodactyla; family Equidae; genus Equus; species Equus caballus. The sequence goes on along the minus strand of NC_091703.1, from coordinate 54,560,416 downwards.
TGAACAAGCTGACTTCTTCTAACAACGCAAGTGGATCAATAGACCGCTGACTTTAAAATAGCTAAGTGACAATTCAACTCTTCTATTTACTAATGAAAGTAGTTATTAATGGTTAATATCAATAATACTTAATACTAAAAGTGTTACTTTTTTTTTGCTGAGGAAGATTCACCCTGAGCTAACATCCCTTGCCAATCTTCCTCTTTTTGCTTGAGGAAGATTTGCCCTGAGCCAACATCTGTGCCAATCTTCCTCTGTTTTGTATGTGGGTCACCACCACAGCATGGCTGCCAACAAGCGGTGTAGATCCGTGCCCACGAACCGAACTCCTGCTGCCAAAGTGGAGTGTGCCGAACTTAACTACCAGGCAATGGGGCCGGCCCCAAAAGTATTACATTTTTATTTGTCTCATACATTTTTATTCTTTTCAACAGAAGTATATTCATTAGTGTGCCTTCCCTTGTCATCTTAGAAGGATTTTTATATTTAAAACATTTAAAGAGATTCCTCATACAAAATGTCCCAATTTTCAGCTCAGAAAATTTTATCATCATTCCTAAAGATCATAAATTAAAACTCATCCATCTTTCAAATCAGAAAACTGGGTCTCCAAATCATAGGGCTATTTTTTTTCCACTTTTTAGTCTGAAACAATTTCAAACGTATAGTAAGGCTGCAAAAATAGGAGAAAAAAGCCTGTATAACCCAGATTCATCAAATATTAACATTTTGCCACATTTATTTTCCCAATCTCTCCTTCTTCATCTGACTCTTTTCTCTCTCTTTGCATGTGTACACATGTCTATGTGTACATACATACACATAGACACACACACACAGACACACACATTACAAGAACAAGAATCTCCCCTTACATAATCACCTTACAGTTACCAAAATTATAACTATAACACTGAGACAATAATCATTATCTATCACTCAGTCTGTATTCAAATTCTTCCAATGTTCCCCATAACGTCCTTTATCTCAATCCAGGAGCCAACCAGGATCACGAACTGCCTGCCTCTTTAGCCTCCTCAAATCTGGAAGATTCCTCAGCCCTCCTTTGTCTTGACAGCACTAGTTGTGAAGAGTATAGAGCAGTTGTTAGAACAGACACTAGTTTTCACTCTTCTCAACTCTTCTGGAGTTGGCTTTGTCTTAGCAGATAAAAAGTGGTGTGTGCTAGTCTAACCTTAAGGATGAATAAACCTAACAACTCACTGCCATGAAGCTTTACGTGCAGTACCTGAATCCACATACACATGCAAAGATTCAAGGCAAACTTAGAAACAGTAGTAGTTGTGGCCGTGGTAGCTAGCACTCAGGTAGTGCTTACTCTGTCACATATATCTATTCATTTAATCCTCATAACAACCCTAGGAGATCAAAACAATTATCTTCACCCATCATTTTACAGCAGAGGAAACTGAGGCACAGAGAAGTTAATTGACTTGGCCAAAATCAGACAGTTAGACTATGGCAAAACCTAAACCTCAACCCCAGCAAGCTGGCACTAGAAGCTTCTATGGGTTCCTTCTCTCCCAAACAAACCTCATCACCTCTTTTACGAGCATTCAGCCTGGCGACTGAGTACCTGGTCTTTATGATAAGTTGGCTTGTGATATAGGTAACAAAATCCATAAAAACAATGTCCTGGTCTACTTCATAAGCCCCATACTCTACATCTGAGCCTAGTAGGAAAAGAAGACCCCGAGAAACAACAAGTTAGCAACAGACAACAGTTCCCTAAAAGCAGGAAATGGCAGTGTCTGGCAAATTGTCACAGAGTCATATCAAGTAAATTAAATATTTACTCAGCTGGCAGGATTATATATTCCATTTTTAATGTTATCCACTTTAACCAACACTGCGCATGGGAGACCATAGTAAGCATTTTGGAAAAAAACCAAATAGAAGAAAAGGTTTCAAGGAGCAATGTGCATTCATGAGAAAACAAAAGCTTAAGAATATTTACAAAGAAGTATGCATGCGTTGATAAATTAGTATTATACAAAGAAAAAATACTCTTCACACAAACCCTAGGGAGCTATTAGAGCAGGGAAAGTTTAAGAAGATAAGGTTTTCTTTGAAGGTGTAAGTTTTAAAATGAGTTTAAAAACCAAGGAGCTACATGGAGTGAGAGTGTCCTGACTGGGTAGAGATGCAGAGCTGGAAGGGGACCACATACACGGGGACCTACAGGAGGCGGAGCGTCATGGGCTTGTCTCGGATGGCAGAAGGAGGCTAACAGTAAGTGTGGCACTGAAACATCAGCGTTAACCAGCTCACCAGATGAGTTAAAAAATGCAAACAATCTCAGGGTCGTGGACGCCAGGGAGAAGCAGAGGAGGGGAGACTCCTGGTGTGGGGAGTTTTGTTTTTTAACAATGTTAAACGAACTAAGTAAGCATGAAAGAGGACTGTGAAAACAGCCCACTGGGTCAAGGTCGGAAGAAAAACACCAGGCTTTTAGAGAAAGAGATGTGTTCTGGTAAGTGGTGAGGCTGAAGTCAGGTGGCAGCAAGTTAAGCGAAAGCGGGTGGGGAGGAAGTGAGGGTGGAGCTGCAGATTCCCCCACTCTGTGCACTTGGTCACAGACAATTGTGGAAAATGAGATGGTGGTTGGATGCTGTAGTGAGGTCAAGGGACGGTTTTTTTTTTAAGTAAGGAGACAACACTACAGACGGGTTGTGAATTCCCTGTGTGAGATTGTGTCTAAGCAGAGCTATAGATACAAAATCAGCTGCCGAGGACTGCTTCCATGACGTCCACCATCAGGAAATGTTCAGAAGAAACAGGAAACGTGAGAAACACGACCATTTGTGCAGAAAATGAAGAGGATCATAGAAACAAAACTTCAAACTCTTGTGCAAAAGGCCACACTGTATATGCTTACGATTCAAAGGGAGGAACCAGGGGAATGTGATCAGAAAAAAACAGCAAAGTCAGTTAAATTTTAATATACAAAGATTTAAGGCAAACTTAGAAATAGTAGCAATTGTGGCCAGCATCGTTAACACTATGTGGTGCGTACTCTGTGTATGAGCATATGAGTGTAGATGTGTGAGCAAGAGCCCCATTGAGAGATCCAAAACACAGGCAGAGACACTAATATTTTTCATCACATCTCAGAGTTTTAGTAAACAGTAGAGGATAGATGGATTAATTTTCTAATTCAACAAAAACATTGCTAAACACTGGGGGTACAGAGATGAACTCAATACGGCTCCTTCAGTCAAGGAGTGCCCAGTCCAATGGAACAGGCATTAACTACAGTCCAGGGTGACGGCAGCTACCAAGGACAAGGGTCACAAACACAAGGGTAGTGAAAATCCGTTTTACTGAGGCATGGGATGCCACTGAGAAGACCCCCAGGAGCCCCCAGCCTTCCAGCCCTTCCATCATCCTGAGAGGATGCTGGGTCACGCATGGGGCTCTTTGGCTTTCTCTGCATTGTCCCAATGCAGGACGACTCTAACACCATCCCTGCCCTAGCAGGATGCTCTCAGCTGACTCTTCCATCCCCACTGTCACCACCACTTCTACCACAAAGAACCAATCTTGCCGGGTGGACCTTGCTGTTATTACCCAAAGGGTCTTCACCTTTCCTATGGTGGAGCTATCCTAATGGTGTTCCAAAAGGTTGTCTGCTCCTAAAGGTTCTCTTGTAATTTCCTCTCTAGCGCGACTTGAAATACTTCTACGGTGTTCGACTCCGAGTTTCTTAACCACCCAGCAGTGAGGTTAAGAAACACACAACACAGATACCCGCAGACACACACAAACACACTCCCTTGCTCATTAATCCAAATCTCAGTGTTCTGATGCCTGAGATCAATCCCAACTCCTCCACATCACCCCCCTAAGGTTTCCAGGCAAATCCAGTTGAGAGTCGTCGAAGCAGCCAGGCAGACTTGGTTTCCCTCAGGGCCGTGCTGGCCGTGTGCTTTGCTGTTTTATTATATAAGAGGGAGAAGCACCTGAAAGGTGAGCGTCAGTGAATGAAAGGTGATCATGTGACAGTACCTCCAGGCTTACTTCAGCAAAAGAAAGAAAGTGAAATGTCTCCAGCGGCTGCCTGGTGGTGTAGCGGTTAAGTTCGCGTGTCTGGGGTTCATGGGATCCTGGGCCTACGCACTGCTGATCAAGCCATGCTGTGGCAGGTGTCCCACATATTAAAAAAACAGAGGAAGATGGGCACGGATGTTACCTCAGGGCCAATCTTCCTCAGCAAACAGAGGAGGATTGGTGGCAGATGTCAGCTCAGGGATAATCTTCCAAAAAAAAAAAACAAGAAATATCTCCATGTATCCTTTTCATTAAGGAATCACTGAATCACAATGACTCAGCACCGTCAGACTTCGTGTCACTGGCACCTGACACTATTCCATTATGACCCAAAGGTTGCTCCCAACGTTGCCTTGTCACACCTCACCACTGTTGCTAGGAAAACATATTCAATGCAGGAAGATGTGTTTGTTACTCCAAGAGCAAAGACAGAGAGGGCGTGGTGGAAGCGTGCGGTGATCTGGGAAAGCTCCAAGTTCCCCTTCAAAAGGAATTTGTCATTGGTTCACTCTCACGTTTTCACTCTTGCTGACTCATTGTGCGCTACTCAAAACTGCACTGAGCTAATGTTGAGAAATTCATTCACTGTGGAAGCAAAGTTCAGTATCAAATTCTTAAAAGCATGTGACTTGGTCTAGTCATCCCTGGGTACACACTTAGTCATGAGTCTAGGTACACACCCACACACACACAGTGCGATGGTAGAAAAATGGAATGATAACTGGACACTGAGCTGGGGTCAATGAGGGGCTATTTTATCTCACCTTTTTTGGTGATGAAGATCAGCCCTGAGCTGACATCTATTGCCAATCTTCCTTTATTTTGTATGTGGGATGCCACCACAACATAGCTTGATGAGCTCTGTGTAGGTCTGCACCCGGGATCTGAACCTGCAAACCCCGGGCTGCGGAAGCGGAGCGTGCAAACTTAACCACTACACCACCTGGCCAGCCCCAATGAAGGGTTATTTTTAATAAGAAATAAGAAAGGCCAGTACACATTGGCCACAACTTCCCTCTGCATTGATACTCATGTGATACATACATATTCCCACATGAAAAGTCTTTTTAAAAAACTTAAAATCAAATGAGGGAAAACAGTTGTGACTTTAAGACTCTAGTGAAGAAGGAGTCCATAGAATATTATTATTTAAGTGTGTATAGCAATTTCCTTTCTCATTACTCAAGTTTCATACTTTCTAAAATGTAGTATTGAGGTATAATATACACAGTGTAAAGTGCATAAATATTAAACATGGAGTCGATGAATTTTCCATACGCATTTACCATCCAGTTGAAGATAGAGGCCATGTCTGCTGTCCTCCTCCAAGAAGGCTGCCTCCCGCCACTTCCCAGTGAGTATCTCCCTGTGGAGGTCATACTCTTCTGACCTCTATCACCACAACTTGTTTTTTCTGTTTTTGAAATTCATATAATTTGAATCTGTAAGATACAAACTTTTAATTTTATTTACTCTTTTTAAAATGCGGTACATTCAAAAGGTACAGAATTGATGTTTCTCTCCCTGCTCTGACCTCCAGCCACTCAGCTCCTCTACCTAAAGGCAACCAATGATATCAGCTTCTTGAGCATCTCTACAGAAAACCTTACTCGTTTATAGGCAAATGCATATGTGTAGACATAGTTTCCCCCCTCACACAAGTTCTATAGAAAACTATATACACAGTGTTCTATACCTTGCATTTTACACACACCCACCAATGCCATCAATATTGCTCCCTTTTCAAGACTTTCCCTATTTTTACTCTGCTGCAGAGTATCCCATTATTGAACCAGTCCCTATTGATAAACTTTTAGATTATTTCCCTTTTTTTGCTATGATAAATCTTTTAGATATGTTATTCCACACACATGGAAGCAAATCTATGGGAAAAAATTCTTAAACCTGGAATTTCTGGGTCAAAAGACATAGACATTTGCATTTTTATAGATTTGCAAAATTACTCCAATGACACAGAAGTTGTTCTCATTTAAATTCCAATTTAAACTCCAAGGGCCTGTTTTCTTACACCCTTGCCAACACAGGATGTTATTAACCTTTTGAATCTGTGCCAATCTGATAAGGAAAATGGTCTCTCTACGTTGATCTAATTTGCATTTCTCTTATTGAGGTTGAGTATATTTTCATGGGTCTAAGAGCCATCCCTATTTCCTTTTCCGTGCATTGTCTCTTTATATCTCCTGTTCATTTTCCTATTTGATTGTTATTACTTTGAAGAAGCTTCTTATGTAGTAGTAAATTTAGCTTTTAACTGTGAAATGTCTTGCAAACCTTTTCCCCTAGTTTATCGCTTATCTTTTGTCTTTCTTATGGCAGCACTTGTCATAAAGATTTTTTATGGAGTTAAATTTTATCGTATGGCTTCTGATCTTTCCACTCAAAGATTATGAAAGAAGGTTTTCCCATGGAATCTTCTGGTGTTCTAATAGTTTGTTTTTCCTCTGGGCTTAAATGTCTAATTCATTTGGAATATATTTGCATATAAGATGTAAGGTATGGATATAACTTTATCTTTTTCCAGATGACCATTCAGGTCATTTATTAAATAACTGCCTTTTCCCTCTTGATTTGAAATGTCATTTTTATCATATCCTAAATTCTATTTGTGTTAGGGTCTGTTTCTAGAGTCTGTCTCCTATCATTGAGCCATAGTTTCTCTCTTCCAGCAGTTTCAGTACCAAACTGTTTTGTGTGTGTGTGTTTTATTGACGTCATAATAGTTCATAACATTGTGAAATTTCAGTTGTACATTATCATTTGTCAGTCACCATATAAATGTGCCCCTTCACCCCTTGTGCCCACCCCCCCTACTCCCTTCCCCTCTGGTAATCACTAAACTATTCTCTTTGTCCATGTATTTGTTTATCTCCCACATATGAGTGAAATCACACAGTGTTTGTCTTTCTCTGTCTGGGTTATTTCGATTAACATAATACCCTAAAGGTACATCCATGTTGTTGCTAATGGGACAATCTTGTCTTTTTTTATGGCTGAGTAGTATTTCATTGTATACATATACTACATCTTCTTTATCCATTCATCAGTCGATGGGCACTTGGGTTACTCCCAGATCCTGGTTACTGTGAATAATGCTGCAGTGAACATAGAGGTGCATAAGTCTCTTTGAATTGTTGATTTCAAGTTCTTTGGGTAAGTGCTCAATAGTGAGATAGCTGGGTCCTATGTTATTTCTATTTTTAATTTTTTAGAAATCTCCATACTGTTTTCCATAGTGGCTGCACCACTATGAGTTTGCATTCCCACTAGCAGTATATGAGAGCTCCCTTTTCTTCATACCCTCTCCAGCATTTGTTATTTTTTTTCTTGGTGATTATAGCCATTCTAACAGGTGTAGGTGACATCTTAGTGTAGTTTTGATTTGCATTTCCGTGATGATAGGTGATGTTGAACATTTTTTCACGTGCCTATTGGCCATCTGTATATTTTCTTTGGAAAAATGTCTGTTTATATCCACTGCTCATTTTTTGATCAGGTTGTTTGGTTTTTTTTGTTGTTCACTTGTGTGAGTTCTTTATATGTTTTGGAAATTAACCCTTTGTCAGATATATGATTTGCAAATATTTTCTCCCATTTGGGCATGTTGTCTTTTCATTTTGTTCCTGGTTTCCTTTGCCTTGCAGAAGCTCTTTAGTCTGATGAAATTCCACTTGTTTACTTTTTCTTTTGTATCCCTTGTCAGAGTAGACATGGTATTCAAAAAGGTCCCTCCAAGACTAATGTCAAAGAACGTATTTACTATATTTTCTTCTAGGAGGTTTATGGTTTCACATCTTACCTTCAAGTCTTTGATACATTTTGAGTCTATTTTTGCACATGGTGAAAAATAATGGTCTACTTTCATTCTTTTGCATGTGGCTGTCCAGTTTTCCCAATACCATTTATTGAAGAGACTTTTCCTTTCTCCATTGTATGTTCTTAGCTCCTTTGTCAAAGATTAGTTGTCTGTAGATATGTGATTTTATTTCTGGGCTTTCACTTCTGTTCCATTGATCTGTGGGTCTGTTTTTTGTACCAGTACCATGCTGTTTTGATCGCTACACCTTTGTGGTATATTTTGAAGCCAGGAATTGTGATGCTTCCAGTTTTGTTCTTTTTACTCAGGATTGCTTTAGCTACTCAGGGTCTTTTGTTGCCCTATATGAATTTTAGGATTCTCTGTTCTTTTTCTGTGAAGAATGTCATTGGGATTCTGATTGGGATAGCATTGAATCCGTAGATTGCTTCACGTAGGATGGACATTCTAACTATGTTTATTCTTCCAATCCATGTGCATGGAGTATCGTTCCATTTCTTTATGTCATCATCAATTCCTTTCAGTAACGTCTTATAATTTTCATTGTATAGGTCTTTTACCTCCTTGGTTAAATTTATTCCTAGATAATTTATTCTTTTTGTCACTATTGTAAATGGGATTGTATTCTTGAGTTCTCTTTCTGTTAGCTCATTATTATAGAAATGCAATTGATTTTTGTAAGTTGATTTTGTATCCTGCAAATTTGCTGTAATTGTTGATTAAATAGTTTTCCCGTGGATTCTTAAGGGTTTTCTAGATATAAAATCATGTCACCTGCAAACAGAGAGAGTTTCACTTCTTCACTGCCTATTTAGGCCCCTTTTATCTCTTTTTCTTGCCTAATTGCTCCAGCCAAGATCTCCAGTACTATGGTGAAGAAGAGGGGTGGTAGTGGGCATCCTAGTCTTGTTCCTGTTCTCAGAGGGATGGCCTTCAGTTTCTCCCTGTTGAGTATGATGTTGGCTGTGGGTTTGACATATATGGCCTTTATTATGTCGAGGTACTTTCCTTCTATACTCATCTTATTGAGAGTTTTTGTCTTAAATGGATGTTGGATCCTGTCAAATGCTTTCTCTTAAAATGCTTTCACATGAAATGATCTTGTGATTTTCACTCCTCATTTTGTTAATGTGATGTATCACATTTATTGATTTGCAGATGTTGAACCATCCCTGTGTCCCTGGTATAAATCCCACTTGATCATGGTGTATGATCTTTTTAATGTATTGCTGTATTTGGTTTGCCAATAATTTGTTGAGGATTTTTGCATCTATGTTCATCAGAGCTATTGGCCTGCAGTTTTCCTTCTTTGAGTGTCCTTGTCTGGCTTTGGCATGAGGGAGATGTTGGCCTCATGGAATGTGTTAGGAAGTGTTCCATCTTCCTCAGTGTTTTGGAATAGTTTGAGAAGGACTGGTATTCAGTCTTCTTTGAATGTTTGGTAGAATTCTCCAAAGAAGCCCTCTGATCCTGGACTTTTATTTTTTGGGAAGATTTTAATTACTGTTTCAATCTCTTTACTTGTGATTGATCTATTCTTCTTGGTTCAGTTTTGGGAGGTTGTATGAGTCTAAGAATTTATCCATTGCTTCTAGATTGTCCAATTTGTCAGCATATAGTTTTTCATAGTATTCTCTTTTAATCCTTTGCATTTCTGTGATATCCACTGTAATTTATCCTGTTTCATTTCTAATTTTACTTATTTGAGCCTTCTTTCTTTTTTCCTTAGTGAGTCTGGCTAAGGGTTTGTCAGTTTTGTTTATCTTCTCAAAGAACCAGCTCTTAATTTCATTGACCACTTCTACTGGGTTTTTTTCTTGTTTCAATTTTATTTATTTCTGCTCTAATTTTTATTATTTCCTTCCTTCTGCTCACTTCAGGATTTGTTTGTTCTTCTCTTTCTAATTCTGTTAGGTGTAGATTAGGATTGTTTATTTGAGACTTTTATTGTTTGTTAAAGTGGGCCTGTATTGCTATGACTTTCCCTTTTAGGATCGCTTTGACTGCATCCCACATGAGTTGATATGGTGTGTTTTCATTCTCATTTGTCTCCAGATATTTTTTTATTTCTCCTTTAGTTTCTTCAATGATCCATTGGTTGTTCAGTAGCATGCTGTTTGGTCTCCACATGTTTGTCACTTTCCCAGCTTTTTTCTCATAGTTGATTTTTAGTTTCATAGCATTATGGTCAGAAAAGATACTTGATATGCTTTCAATCCTATTTATTTATTTATTTGTTTGTTTGTTTATTTATTGAGGCTTTTCTTGTTCCCAACACATGGTCTATCCTTGAGAATGCTCCATGTGCACTTGAGAAGAATGTGTATTCTGTTGTTTTTGGATGGAGTGTTCTATACATATCTATTAAGTCCATCTAGTCTAGTTTTTTGTTTAAATCCACTATTTCCTTGTTGATCTTCCATCTGGATGATCTATCCATTGATTTAAGTGGGCTGTTAAGGTCCCCTACTATTATTGTGTTGTTGTTATTATCTCCTTTTAGGTTTGTTAATAGTTGCTTTATGTACATTGGTGCTCCTGTGTTGGGTGCATATATATTTCTAAGTATTATGTCTTCTTGGTGGAGTGTCTCTTTTATCGTTAAATACTATCCCTCATTGTCTCTCATTACCTGTCTTATCTTGAAGTCTACTTTGTCTGATATAAGTATGGCAACACCCGCTTTCTTTTATTTGCTATTAGCTTAAGGTATCATCTTTCCATCCCTTCACTCTGAGCCTGTGTTTGTCTTTCGAGCTGAGGTGTGTTTCCTGGAGGCAGCATATTGTTGGGATTTGTTTTTTAATCCATCCCGCCACTCTGCGTCTTTTGATTGGAGAATTCAACCCATTTAGATTTAGAATGATTATTGATATATGAGGGCTTAATGCTGCAATTTTATTGCTCGTTTTCCAGTTGTTATGCATTTCCCTTGTTTCTCGTCCTGTGTATTTCAGACTACCAATTCAGTTTGATGGTTCTCTATGATGGTTTTCTTAGTTTGCTCTTTATTTATCATTTTTGTCTCTGTTCTGATTATTTGTATACTGGTTACTATGAGGTTTGTATAAAAAATCCCATAGATGAGATAGTCTATTTTCTGATAGCCTCTTGTTTCCTTAGACTAATCTGATCCCATCCTTTTCCTCTTCCCCTTCTAAGTTATTATTGTCACAACTTATTCACCGTGTATTGTGAGTTTGTGGTTAAAAGGATGAGATTATATTTATTTTTGATGTTTCCCTTCCCTTTATCTTTAATGTTACAATTAAGTGTTTGCTAACCTGTTCTGATAGGGAGCCGTAATTTTCTGATTTTGTCTACCTTTTTATCTCCTTGCTCAAGGCTTCATAAACCATTTTTTTTCCAGGTATAAGGGCCTTCTTGAGCATTTCTTGTGTGTGTGTGTGTGTGTGTGTAGGGGGGTGGTCTTGTGGCAATGAATTCCCTTAGGTTTTGTTAATCTGGGTAAGTTTTTATTTCTCCATCATATCTGAAGGATATTTTCACTGGATAGAGTATTCTTGGCTGAAAGTTCTTGTCTTTCAGAATTTTGAATATATCATTCCACTGTCTCCTAGCCTGCAAGGTTTTTGCTGAGAAATCCACTGAAAGCCTGATAGGGGTTCCTTTGTAAGTTATTTTCTTCTGCCTTGCTGCCCTTAGTATTTTTTGTCATTGACTTTTGCCAGCTTTACTACTATCTGCCTTGGAGAAGGCCTTGTTACATTGATATTTTTAGGAAATATGTTAGCTTCTTTCACTTGTATTTCTCATTCCTTCCCCAGGTTTGGGAAGTTCTCAGCTATTATGTCTTTGAACAAGCTTTCTACTCCATTCTCCTTCTTGTCTCCCCCTTGAATACCTATAATCCTCATGTTGTATTTCCTAATTGAGGCAAACATTTCTCGGAGAATTTCTTCCTTTCTTTTTAGTCTTAGTTCTCTCTCCTCCTCCAACTGAAACATTTCTATATTTCTGTCCTCCAGACTGCTGATTCTCTCCTCCATAATATCAGCTCTGTTATCCAGGAAGTTCAGATTTTTCTTTATCTCATCCATTGTTTTTTTCATCTCCATCATTTCTGATTGGCTTTTCTTTATAGTTTAAATCTCTTTTGTGAAGAAGTTCTTGATTTCATCGAACTATCTGGATTTTCTTGTAACTCGTTGACTTTTTTTATGATAGCTATTTTGAATTCTCTGTCATTTAGATTATAAATTTCTGTGCCTTCAGGATTGATTTCTGAGTGCTTGTCATTTTCCTTCTGGTCTGGAATATTAATATATATATTTTTACCCTGTTTGATGGTGTGGGTTTGTGCCTCCACCTAGTGATAGTATCTGGTTGCAGCTTCCACCTGCCACCACTGGATGAGGGAGAGTTGTGTATTCTGAGCCCACCACAGCCCCAGCTCACTCACTCACAGCTGCTTTTCCTAATGCATGCACAGGCACTCTAGCCACCTGTCTGAGCTGGAGCACTGAACAGGGGGAAGGGCACTTTCTTTCACCTGTGTGATCCCAGGGGTGTTCTCTCTCTGCACTCACTGTCTGCTCTTCTGGGGTGCTGGATTGATGAAGACACCCTCGCAATAGGTTAGCTTGCTCTGCTAAGCTTAGCCTCTCTCTGCTAAGAGAGAATAATGATTAGTGGAAATAAAGAATATCTTATGCACTTCATATTCAGATAAAATGAATCTCTTTTGAAAGAATACAACTGGGCCAGTTAACTCATTTTGATGATCAACCTGGCTCCTGTAGACCCTTGAGTTTTCTGCTGTGGGCAAGATGGGTTCTAGTGTCAGAGTAACTATGGGGCCTTGGGCAAGTTAGAAGCCTTCAGAGTCCCAATTTAATCATCTGTGAAGCCAGTTCTGTTGTATTCTTTCAAAAGAGATTCATTTTGTCTGAATATGAAGTGCATGAGATATTCTTTATTTCTAGTAATCATTATTCTCTCATTTCTTGTTAAACATACTATTGTCTTCATGTACCTTTGGTTTCTCACTATTGATAAAGACTGAGTTGCAAGAAATAGTTCACTTTCTTCTCAAGTCTACTATAAGAAAGAGACAACCACAAACGTGATGACAAATGACAAAGGAAGGCTTTGGCATTGGGAGTCAAAAAGAGAGTGGAGAGATTGTTCCAAGGTGGAAAGAGCATCCAAGTCTCATGTGAGTTCCTCCACCTCTCCAGTAAATGGTTGCCACGTAAGACCACGGGCCCAGTGTTCAAGGCCTTTTGATTTTCAAAAGCTATTAGAAGTCCATGTTTCCAGCAAAGTAGTCTGAGGTTGAAATATTGACAAGAAATTTAATTTTTTTTAAAAGATTGAGTGAGCTAACACTGAGTTAAACAGACAAAACGTATTTGAGGATGGAATCCAACCTGTGCACTGCTAGCTTGCAAGCTCTGGTTTAAGGAGTCATGGACAAGCTTAAGTATTATATTTTTAAAACTCATTGAATCTTAGAGTTGGAGGCAATATTTATGTCCTCATAGCACCTAGCTTTGCATTAATGGCCAGCATTCTTTCTAAGTATGTGTTAAGTATGGTACTGAAGCTTTCTAGGTTTCAGTTTCCTCATCTATAAAGTAAGGGTAATAACAGGACCCACCATATAGGGGTTTTTTTGGTAATGTATATTTTTATTGAGACACAGTTTACATACCCTTTACATACCATAAAATTCAACGTTTTTAATACATTCACAAGCTTGTGCAACTATCACCACTGATTCCAAAACATTTTCATCACCCCAAAAAGAAACTCAGTACCCATTAACAGTCACTCCCCTCATCCCTTCTCCACAGTCCCTGGAAACCACTAATCTACTTTCTTTATCTATGGATTTGCCTACTTCATATAAATGGAATCATACAATCTGTGGCCATTGTGTCTGGCTTCTTTCACTTAGCATAATGTTTTCAAGGTTCATGCATGTTGCAGTATCTTTCAGTACTTCATTCCTTTCTATGTCTGAATAACCCACTGTATGGATCTACTACATTTTATGGACCCATACATATGGATATGTACATTGTATGGATATCTTTCATTAGGTGATGGACATTTGGGTTGTTTCCATTTTTTTTGCCTATTATAAATAAGACTACTATGAACATTTGTGTACAAATTTGTATGTGGACCTATGTTCTCAGTTCTCCTGTGTATGTCCCTAGGAGTGGAACTGCTGAGTTATATAAGATTTCATGAGGATGAAATGAGATAATGCATATACAGTGCTTATCACAGTGCCTGCCATATAACAAGCATTCAATTACATATAAACTATCATTATTAATATTAACTACTACAATATTAATGAATATTTATTATGTTGGCCTTAAATGAAATGAATTGAAATGGACTGGATTGGTTTGACATCCAGAAAAAAATATCAAACTGTGCTGATATGAGAACCACTCCCCTTCACTGCAGTCATGTGTAACTGATAAACAAAATATTAACAAGTTATTTTAATATGTACCTCCAAGCTCTAAAACAAGACAGAAAAATCTCTTGGTGCCAGGAAAGTAAAGGTCTTCCACAGCAGGTGAGTGAGAGTTGAAACTGCAGATTCCACGGTGGCAACTGGTGTGTGAATTTAACCCCATAGAGATGGGATTTGAGGGTCCTGGAGGCAAAGAGCTAGAAAGGTTTGCCTTATCAGAAACTCTCTCTGACCACCAGGCCCGGAGTAGGGCAGGGAAGCAGCAGCCTGCCCCAGCCCAAGAGTGGAAAGAGTTTCAAGAATTTGGAGTTCCCAGCACAAATCACTACACAGGTGGGCACCCAAGTTCTCCCTATATCTCTCTCCACTGCAGGAAGCCTCGAACCAAAAGACAAGAGGAAGAATTCATACAGGACAGTGAACACCATGGAACCCGTCTTAGTCTGTTCAGGCCGCTATAACAGAATATCATAGACTGAGTGGTTTATAAACAACAGAAATTTATTTCTCACAGTTCCGGAGTCTGGGAAGTTCCAGATCAAGGTCCAGCAGATTTAGTGTCCAGTGAGATGCCCCCCTCTGGTTCATACACGGCTGTCTTCTCACTATAACCTCACACCATGGGGGCTCTTTTACAAGGGTGCTAATCCCATTCGTGAGGACTCCGCCCTCACCATCTGATCACCTCCCAAAAGTTCCACCTCCTAATCCTATCACTTTGGGGATTAGGATTTCAACATATGATTTTTGGGGAGGCACAAACATTCAGTCTACAGCAGAATTCCAGCTAAGTCAACAAGAAGGCAACCCCTGAAGATTCTTCTGCAACCCTGAGATCAAATAGGACCCAAACAGAGGTCACGATTTCCTCTGAAGCTATGCTCACAGGAAATGAAAGACCAAGGAGGGGGTCGGCAGACAGACAGACACGAGGAATCGCACTCAATGAACCATACACACTGGAGCAATCTGAAAGGAACTTTAAAGATTTCAAATGCCAAAGAGATAGAGGGAGGAAAAGAATCTAATATGGCAAGAACAGAACATTTTGAGGAAAAAACAAGCAGATTTGAGAGGGAGTCAAATGGAGTGGATTGAATTATAACATATTGACTTGACCTGAATTAAACACCAAACAGACCAATTATTAACTAAGCTTGGTTGTAAATATTGCCTAAGAATAGGAAAAAAGTGAAGGAAATAAATACGAATTTGCCAATTAAAGAATGTTTCATTATTCTAGAGTTATTTAGAAAAATTATTTTTAAAAATCATTCTAAACTTTCTCTCTCAACATCTACAGTTATTTGTTTTACAGCGATTTATATTGGGAGAAAAAGGCCATGATTTTACCCGCGTAAACACATAGGTAAGATCAGAAAGGCACAAAAGGTACTACTGTGTAGTAATCATTCTTTGTCGATTAAAGTTAACCTTGAAAACCAACACAAATTAAAGGTGTTTCTAACTGGTAATGAGTGCGCACATTATTACAGAGCTGTAATTATCATGCCTGGGAGTGTACGTGGGCAGTCAATTTATTGTATATAAAAAGAAAAAAAATAGTCACATAGTGTAAGGTTTAGGAATGTGTTTAGCTACAAATAACAGAAATTCACTCACAGTGGGTTAAATAATAAGCTTGCCCTGTGCAACAAGAAGTCTAGGGCGGCCCAAGACTGCTATGGAAGCTCAAGAGTCTTCTTGTTTTTCACTTCCACGGTCCTTAGACTGGGGTTTTTGTATTCATGCTTGTCACCTCGGCTGCAAGATGCCTGCTGCATCTCCGGGTGTTTCATTTGTATTTCAGGCCCGGAGAAGAAGGAAAGGGGAGCTGGGAGGGGGCTGGATCTGCCACAGGACAACAAAAGCTTTCACAGAAACCCTCCACTCACATCTCATGGGACCCTACAGGGTCTCCCGGTCCCTCTAGCTGCAAGATATTTGGGTGAAGCGCTCAGTTTAAGTTTGGCACCTTGGATAAAATCAGGTCTTTTTAGAAAGAAAGAGGAAATGAGAAGTGGCATCAGCAGATAGACGGTCAGGCCTGGCCTCACGTGATACTGTGACTATATTGATTATTAAACACTGAGGAAGTTACGTACTAACTATATTGAGAAATCTTAGTTTTGGATAAACATTTGTTCACATTAATTTTTGCTGAGTCCTTCCCACTTGTAGGTAACATGTGAACCAGAGCATCCTAAAAATTTCTTCTCATTTTGTTATTATAAAGAAGTCCATTTTTCTTTAGCCATAATTGCAAAATGTAAAAACAAAACACACAAAAACTATGAAAACAGGAAAAGTTTAGTAGCCGATTTTGTGGCAAAAACTTGATCTGACTGGAAGAGAGACTAGTCTTTATTTATACAATTTAGTGTGAAGATTTATTTGACAGGCTGCAGAATTATTACTGTTTGATTAAGAGGGGCTGCCCCAGACCCCACCTGGAACATTACGTGATAAACACTATCCTCCAAATTTGAAGAGTTCTGAATTCCTAAACACCTCCAGGTCCAGTGGTTTGAATCGGGGATCGTGGCTCCACGCTTACAAAGAGGACCCGAGTGGAAACAGGCAGCTTGGCAGACAGCATAAGGTAATCACATAAATAACTTTAAATGAGGGCAGGCAGAAATGCAAAAGAAAAGGCTGAAATTTTGAGAGCTTAGAATAACATCAGATGAATATACTGCTTAAATTTGAGTAATTTAAACCATTTATATAAATTAGTCACTTAGGACAAAGACATCAAGAATTGTTTCTACGTTCTAAACATTACGTACATTTGAATGTTAAACTAGTCCCGGGACTAATCCCAGAAATATCACTGACCAGTGTGACTTGGTAATAAGTGACCCCTATATCACCACCTCATGTCACAAGGGTAAAGGGAAAACAAGCGCCCAGAGGTTTTGGCTCTCGTTTGTTTAAGCCGACTCTTCTCAGCATTGCGGGACACATGATATCTAATAGCTCCCTACGAATACTTTGTGTGCTGAACAAACTGCTGCTAAAACACATTGATTTACGTGATAAACGACAGCTAAAATACTGAATGTGTTCTCTCGTTCGGCATCCGTATTCTATTGCACCAGCACAGTATTACACAAGTAGCACATAAAAGCATCAGACGCCTACGATACCTGAGCTTCCTTGAGCTCTTTGCAGAGCTGCCGTGCAGAGCTGAGCACCAGGTATATGATTAGGCCTGATGACAGCAACAGCACTGCTTCTCCAATTTTAATGTGCATACAAAAGGAGAGTGGAGGGAGGATGTTACAAGATGCATTCTGATTTAGTAGGTCTGGAGCTGGGCTCGAGCTTCAGCGTTTCTCCCAAACTTCCAGGTGACGCCGATGCTGTTTGGTGAACCACATTTTGAACAGCAAGGCCCTAAAGCTTCTTTCAACCGTGAGTTATCATAATCCTCTATAAAAGGATTCATACAATATACCTGTGAAAGGGACCATGAAAACATACCGTAATAATACTTTACTACTCTTAGTCGCTTGGGAGGAAAATATACGTCTCAGACTATACAGTCTTAGCGGAACACTACGTGATTTAGATATCTAGCCAGTGTGCCAAGAGGATAATGAAAAACATAATTGAGATGTGGGCGAAAACCTCTGTAGGACTAGAAGCCCTTGCTCTGACACGTACCCTGAATGTGGTTGTCCCCATGCCAGAATTTTACTAAAAGGTAATTCAGCCCAACCTGGAGAAAACATGTGTTCTCCAGAGTCTCTTAAACTCTCAGCCTCAAGCGGAGTTAGGCAATTCTGGAGGACTTTAGTTAACATCTTAGCACCGCTGTTTGCAAGGAACCTTTAGACCTCATAAACAAACAAGATGCTAGCTAGATAATAGGCCATGAAAGAAACAGCAAAGTGGAGAACTCCACAATAACCCAGAAGGACACAAAGGAATTCAGAGTCAACAGTTTCCACAGGGCTATTATACTCCATTGAAACTGGTCTCCTTGTCTCTAGGATCTTTTATACCAACTTATGTTTCTTACCACAGCCAAAGCAATCCTCTCCAAAGGGAGCTTTTTACATGTTGCTCTGCTGTGAAGTCGAAGGCTCGCAGAGAAAAAGAAATGCTCGCTCCTTTTAGTGCACAATTCTATAGGTTTTTTCAAAAGCACACAGTTGTGGAACCACAACCACAATCCAGACATTGAACACTCCCACCATCCCCAAAATCGCCCCTGCCCTACATGGCCAATCTCTTCCGCACGCCCAGCCTCTGGCAACCAACAATCTGTTTTCTGCTCCTGTACCAGTTTTTCCTATTTTCAAATGCCCTGAATGGAATCCTGTGGGACGAAGGCTTTGGGGTCAGCTCCGTCCGCTTTGCACGATGCTTTTGAGATTCAGCAATGCTCTGATTTGTATCAGGAGTTTACTCCTTTCTGCTGCTGAACAGTATTCCATTACAGTGCCAGGCTGAGCCATACTGGGGCCTGAGGCAAAAGGAAAATTGTCCACGTCTACATACGTGGTTTTAAGTATTTTATGGCGTTTTTTCCAGAACATATAAAGTAGCTGAAAAATTGGTATAAAACAGTAAACGTAAAGATTTTATTCATACCAAAGCAGAGTTTATTATAATTTTACTTCCCTGGCTTTAATGGAAGCAAATTCATCAATAATATTTTCAAACTCTACTTCTCTATCTCATTTTCTTTTGCAGCATATCACTGTGACTAGTACTGTCAAAAAAAAACTCTCAAGCCCGCTGCCAAATTTGGCGGAGATTGCGATAACCAAATTAGTGAATCAGTTTTAGAAAATGCAAACACAATACTGATTTTATAGTAAAAGTTATGGGTATTGTACACTGCTTAAAACTGTTTCAGGTGAAATTTCTGTGGGACTTAAATTGTCTGAGTATTTAAGATCCAAGGCAGTGGCTGGTTTTTGTAAATCAGATGTAATCATAGAAAATAACATTTTCCTAGTTAAAAATTCAAACTCTGGAGATGCTTTATTTAACTTTCCATATCTCCACCTCGGATGTGAAAATAAGATACCTACACACTCCATAATTGTTGCTTGATATGCACTTTTTCCATCATAAATGCTATCTTCATGCAGTGATTTGTAAATTTCTAATGTCTTAATTTTTCATTTATGTTTAAATTCTGGAAGTGTATGCATATCTCTTGTTAAAGTTTTACATTCATCAGATGTGCTTTCAAAGTAATTTTTTTTCATTTGTTATAAGCAAAAGGCTGGACCTTCTATTTGAATACAGAGCTTTATACAATTTTTCCTCTTGGTTTAAAACATCATTCCATATAGGTAAGACATAAAAATGTATAATTTATTGCACCAAGATGCTTTCAATTGCAGTATAATGTACGCTGTCATTTAATAGTATATCTTTTAATATTTGATAAATGTTTTTAATTTGTATATACAGTGCCTTGATTGCAGTTGATCTTGATGCCCATGAGGTATCCGTAACGTAATTCTTATAATTCTTAATAATATTCCATCTGTTCATTGAATTCACAAAAACAGTACCTATGTTATGGGAAATACTAAAAATAGTTCATATTTCTATTCTCAGCAGCAATATTTTTTGCGTAGTAAATTAAGATTAGGAGCTCAGTACTGCACAAATTTGGCAAAATCAATTTGGGGAGGAAAAAATGACTTGTACCCTCTTATATACATCAGCCACATTTGTTCCATTATCATAACCCTAGCCATGAGCATTTTTATATTAACATCATCTTCTTCCAATTTATTAACAATTTCACAAGCTAGACTATATCCAGTTTTTCTCTCATTTCAATAAAGTCAATATAACTTCTTTTATTGATGACATTTTTCTTTTTTTTTTTCTGGTGAGGAAGATAGGCCCTGAGCTAACATCTGTTGCCAATCTTCCTCTTTTTGCTTGAGGAAGACTGTCCCTGAGCTAACATCTGTGCCAACCTTCCTCTATTTTGTATGTGGAACACCACCACAGTATGGCTTGATGAGCAGTGCGTGGGTCTGCACCCAGGATCCAAACCCACGAACCCTGGGCCACCGAAGTGGAGTGCGCAAACCCATCCACTACACCACCGGGCTGGCCCCTTGACATTATTCTTAATGTGAACATGCCTAATAATCTGACACACCTGTTCCCGATGGGCTACGTCTGGTGTACCATCAAAATTAAAGTATTTTGCTTCTTTTATTCTCAAAAGTATTTCAGATTTACTATGATTCCCTCATAGCATTACCAATTTGTTTTGAATTTTATTAGACAAATAAGCCAATAACCTCCTTTCATGATTAGCGTTATGATTAGCTCTGTGGACATTAATAACCTGTAAGTTCAGTGAAGTTTAGAAACATCCCAATATCTAAACTTCCAATAATTTCTTATCATTCTCTAAGAAGTAAATTGTTTTCGCAGAAAACATACCATGTAAAATCACTTGTAAAATATTCATCATTTTTGTTTCTCTCATTTTATTTCCTTCTGCAAAGTATCATCCATTAAACTGTCAGTTTGAATAATTTTTAAAAAATACTTCCATTTTAGAAAAGTATCATGATGAAACATGTAAGTTTTATGGCAAACAAATATGTTTAAATTCTTCCAATCTTTGAAACCTTTTTATGAGTTTCAATATCTGATTTTGTGATATTACTGCTAAAACGTATGCATGGAAAACAAAATAAAGACAAAAATTCTTTAGAATCAATGAGCAAGTCACAATGAATCTACTTGCTTTTATAACACTAAAAAAAATCAGTCTTTTGAAATCTTCAGCCATTATATGAAATAGATTCTCTATAATCCAGCTCTTACCCTGGGTTGGGTCTCTTCAAATCACTTTTCTTTTAGTGGAAGTTGGCGCCACAATGGAGCATTGTTACCATTTATTACAAATGGAATTTCCTACGTTCTTGCTCACACTCTTGGTTGCTAGTTTTCTGAAATGCCTAACATTTCCTTTTTTCAGTTTTTGTCTAGACAATTCAACAAGGATTCGTTAGGTAACTCTGAATTTGATGCTCATTCTATTCTAACAACGTCAATCTTAGAGACTCCATTACTTTCAGTGGTTGAAGTACTGTGTTCTCTAGCCAAACTTCTAACCGCCCCATATAATTTTTATCCATTTCTACACTCATCCTTCCTTCTTTTCCTGAACATTGTACCACCTGACTTTTTAGATGTCATATTCTGCAAAATAAATTTGTACTATAAATTTACAACATATTTATTTTTAATCAATATAAGATTTAATTCAAGTGAATACAATATATAATAAATTAGAATTATTTATGTGGAGTATCTTAATTCATATAAACTATAATATTTAACAATCAATAGAGGTACATAAAAGTTTGTATCAAAACTATAAAAATCCCCTTGTGCACTGTTGGTGGAAATGTGAAATGGTGCAGCTGCCACAGAAAACAGTATGGCAGTTTCTCAAAAACTCAAAAATAGATTTACCGTATGATCCAGTTATTCCACTTTTGGGTATATACCCAGAAGAATTGAAAGCAGGGTCTCAAAGAGATATGCACACTCATGTTCATAGCAGCACTATTCACAATAGCCAAAAGGTGGAAGCAACCCAAGTGTTTTCTGACAGATGAATGGATAAATAAAATGTGGCCTATACATAAAATAGAATATTATCCACCCTTACAAAGGAAGGAAATTACGATGCAAGCTACAACCTGGATGAACCTAGAAGACATTATCCCAAGTGAAATAAGCCAGTCATGAAAGGACAAACACCATATGATTCCACTTATGTGTGCTATGCAGATTAGTCAGACTCATAGGGGACAGAAAGTAGAAGGGTGGTTGCCAGAGGCTGGGGGTAGGGGAGAATGAAGAGTTATGGTTCAATAGGTACAGAGTTTCAGTTTTGCAAGACGAAAAAATTCTGGAAATTGATCACACAAAAAATGTAAAAATGTTAAAACCACTGAATTTTACACCTAAAAATGGTTAAGATAAGGGGCCAGCCTGGTCACGTAGTGTTTAAGTTTTCACGTTCCACTTCAGTGGCCTGGAGTTTGCAGGTTTGGATCCTGGGCAGACCCACACACCCTCATCAAGCCATGCTGTGGTGGCATCCCACATACAAAATAGAGGAAAACTGCCACAGACGTCAGCTCAGGGACAATCTTCTCCAAGCAAAAGGGAGGAAGGCTGGCAACAGATGTTAGCTCAGGGCCAGTCTTCCTCACAAAAGGAAAAAAAAAGGTTAAGATGGTAAATTTGTTCTGTGTATTTTACCACAATTTAACATTTATTTTAATTTAAAAAACTACTATATATTATATATATATAATGTTATATATAATTACAAATAGCAGAAAGCTATACACCAGGTTTCCAGACAAGTTGGTGAAAGAAAAAGTAGTAAAAAAAAAATGTTTTTATATAAAGATATGAAAAATAGCAAACCATTTATCACTGTTTTAGATGAATAAAGTGTAAAACCTTCCTAAGTCTGTTATTTTCCCAGTTAAAAAAATTTTTTTCATAAAATATTTGAATTTGATCGTTTTACTTCTGAAAAGTAAAATACATGAATAAATAAAATTTGTACAGCTCACCTAAGTGCTCTTCATATTTTTTAAATCACACAAACATGTATTTATAATAAAATAAAGCTTCCCCTTTACCCTGCAGTGCTGTGGATTACAGTTATAAACAATTGAAAGGACTTGTCACCTTCCTTCACGTGGAGACAATGACCACGACTGTCAAAAGAAATATAAATGAGATATTTTTTTACCTCCCTACACCTGCACCCCCAACTTGCATACCTCCCAGGGTCATGTAAGTGCAGGATAAGATTTTGTTTTAAATTTTTATATTTTGTTCATCATGTGTTTTTTGCATTGGCTTGATTTTTTTCAATATTGCATTAATATGATTTATCTTGATTACTGAGTGTTTGGTGCCCCTAAAGGCTGTGCCCTAAGTATCTCCCTTGTCACACCCAGCCCTGGGCCTGTTCCATTGTATGGATGGGCCACAGTTGGTTTATCCAACTGAAGGTGGATTTGGGGTTGTTTCAAGTTATGAGCAATTATGAATAAAGCTGCTATAAACATTCATGTAGACATTTTTGTGTGAACTCAGGTTTTCATTTCACTTGAGTAAATATTTAGGCATGGAATTTCTTTGTTGTATATAAAGTGTGCATTTAACTTTATAAGAGACTGTCAAACTCTTTTCCAAACTCGCTACAACATTTTGCATTCCCACCATCAATTTATGAGAGTCCAGTTGCTCTGTATCCTTGTCAGCACTTGAGAGTGTTATGTTTTTTTATTTATCTGAGTCATTCTACTAGGTGTACAGTGGTATCACATTGTGGCTTTAATTTGCATTCCTCTAATGATTATGGTTTATCCATGTAGTGTTTTACACCAATTAAGAATACGGTATAGGTACATGTGCTGAAAAAGATACAATTTTAAAAAGCAAGTTGCAGAACATGCCTTAGTATGATCTTTTTTGTGTAAATAAATATATGTACGCATAATGGAAAGTTTTTAGAAGAGTACATAAGAAATGCTAACAATGATTCCTCTATAGAAAGAAGAGAAGACTTTCACTGAATACTTTTCGCACAGTTTGAAATTTTTTATAAGCAGGTGCTACTATAATGGCTAAAAAATTGTTTAAAAATTAATAAATAAAACTCATGCGTCTTATGGGAAAATAATATAAAAACCCATCCAAAAGGAAAACTCAGCAGGTTCTCATCGCCAGAGCTCCCATCAGTCACATGCTAACACAGAGTCTTAGGCAGGCAGAGGCACGGAGCAGGGAGCCACCGGGACCTAAGCAATCCAGTGTCGGCTGCAGGGAGCTTAGCACTTGCTGGAGCGGCAGCCTGCAGAGGAGCAGCTCCTCGCAGAGGTACACAAAGCCACATCACCTGTGCTAAGACAGGAAGGGCAAGGTGAAGGGCCATGACAACTCAATCTGTCCCTTTTTATCTAGAAAAGTTGACGCTATTTCACCAGCCTCACCTAGAAGACTTCTGCTTACCGCTCAGAGGCTAGAACTAAGCTCTGTGGCCACCCCCAGCCACAAGGGAGACTGGCTACTGGGCGTTGTAGACCGCCATTGGGACAGCCAACCAACAGCATCTGCACACTAGGGTGGTGAACATTACACGTACTTGAAAAACTGGGTTTTTACATGCTGTCCAAGAACATCTAAGATACGGCTCCTAAATGCCTATTTACAAATAACACTATAAAATTTGTAAGAAAAGAAATGAGTGTGCCAAAGAAACAAGAACAAAGAAAACACCTCTTGGGGAAAGATAAGTACAAATGTCCTTAGAAATATTTGAGACAAATAACATTTTATTCACAATGAGGTTGTACGTTCGTTGTTATGCACGTTGGGCCCTCTACCTTTCCCCCTACTTTGTTAGAGTTTGAGAATAGTGGTCTATGGTTACCTGAAAGTGAGAACACTGTCATCCCTGGCTGTAAGCAAAAGCCAGTAGTGTTCACACTGTGTTAGGCACTGAGGAGCTTTCAGGCCACCTGAGGAAACAAGAGTCACATACACTAAACAGAGGACTGTGCCAGCTAAAATTGAATCCTGTGCCAGACTGTGTGGTTCAAGCCACAGAAGGTTATGATGCAAAGAAGTGGACAACCACCATGGGCCAGGTCAGCAAATTCTCCTTACAAGCGAATTTTGAGTTTTTCTGACGGAGGCTGTGACCCCTTCCCTTCCTTTTTCTTGCTTATCTCCAGGGCCATGCTTGTCCCAATTCAACAAGCAGAGAGAGCGACATTTTAAACTTCTTTCTGGCACTAGCCCCCCTGTAAGAATAGAAAACTACAAGTTACATATTCTTCAGGCACAAGGAGGGGAGAAAATCTTACTCCAACTTTATCCCTATTCTTTTACAATCAGAGCTTTGGAGGAAAACAGTATCTCCTTAAAATAGAGGATGGCCAAAAAGTTTTTTCTGGGACTTAAAGAATGGGTGTGCACTAATGGATTGTTTTCAAATAATTTGTATCAGAGCGATGAGCTTCTTTTGCCCTTGGGTAATCACAAGAGTGACCTTTCAGGCAAACACAGGGCAAGAAAGCAGGCATTGTCCTGGGAAGGATGGAACCCAAACATTTGTGTCTCAGTCAAAGCTGAGATCCTCGTTATATAAAAATGAACACTGGGGAGACAGTGGATCAATCTGAGTCAGTCCAGAATCTTCCAGGAGGCAGGAAACTGAAGTTTTGACCAACCCCAGTTCCCTGATACGGGATGATAGGGAGCTATCAAGGTGGACCAGGACAACTATGAAATTAAATGAACTCTAGGATAGCAGAGGTCTAAACGGGCCCCAGAGTGGATAGAGAAGGGCTGCATGAAACACAGGTCCTGCAGAGGCTGCAAGGCCTCCTGGCCAGCCAGCAGGACATGGTGCTTGTGGTTCAAGAAGAAGGAGCTGCTCATGGGGTTGTGAAAGGAGCAATGGATACGCCTTCACCAAGGCCCAGAACTGAGGGATGGGCTCTCCCACCCAGCCTCAATGACGTGAGGTGCCAGGAGTTGACCAGGAGGCACATTTCAGAGCAGATCGCCGTCATCCGTAGATTGGGGAGCATTCTTTTCGTTTTAACAGTGTGTGGATGGTGGGGATGGGGGTGGGAGAATGGCAACAGATGATAAATCACTCGTGAAAGGTGGACAAAGGCCCTTTCAGACTCGAGAAGTACCACAGTGTTTGGGAGTTTTATTTCAACAACTCATAGAAAGGAACCGGAAAAGAGGACCATTAGACTTCCTGTTAATCTGGCACTTGAGGTGGGCAAGCTGTCTTAAACTCAATATGACAATCTAAAAGAATGTGACTAATTGTACCTAAATTCATGAGGCAGGTAAACCCAGTTACGCATATAACATGACCCTTCTCCGAAACTACACTGGAAGCAATATGAGAGGCATTATAATAGTGGTGAAAGACATAAACTTTGAAGCCAAACAGGCTGAAACGAACTTCTATTTCTGCTGTTTACTTGGGAGGTCATGCAAGGAAACAGCAGAGAGGCAGAAAGGAAATAAAACAGGAAAGGGAAGGAAGCTAAGGGAGGGGATACCATCAAGTCAGCTACCACAGGGGGAGTGGAGCACGATCCTGCCGAGGAAGCCCGCGAGACAGAGCACAGCACACCTCAGAGACGTCCCATCCGGGAGCTAGGACCCCATCCCCTGTCCAGCGCTGGGTCAGGTCTGTTCCTGGGGCATTAACTCCAGCGCTGTGGCTTCCCACTCATGCTGCTGAGATGCATCCAGGACCAGAACAAAGCCCTCAGGTGGAGAATGTCTGGCGTGCCCGGGAAGCAGGCTACAGCCTGTGGATGAGAGTGCTAAGCGGATTTAATGGCGGGCTGCTGACCACCTCAGCCACACAGGGTGACAGGCTCACCCTAGAGTCATCTGAAAGCACTTTCAGAGACATTACCGCAGTTAACCATCACTACAAACCTGAAAGATAGATTCCCATTATCCCCAATCTACAAGGAATGAAACTGAGGATACAAGACATTAAATGACTTGACAAAGTCACACAGTTAATTGGCACAGCAAGACCTGAACTCAGATTTTCTGTTTTCAAACACCATTTTTTTAAATCAACTACAGCAAGCCGTCCTATAAGTCGAGTTCAAAAGGATGGAAAACTATTGGCCCATCAGAATACCCAAGCCACACCCAGGCCTAGTGGTGTGAGGGCTCTGCACGAACCCCCCTTGAAGGGCTCCTGAATAAGCAGAGTCCACATTAGAACAAGAAAACGAAGGAAGTGTTTACAGTCTGGGTTGATGTTATAAGTATGTTTTGAAATAAGGCTTGTGAATTCCAGAAGGGTTTTAGAAGTTGGGCAGGAGTGGGGAGGATAGTAGAAGGGGACAAAGAGAGTACACAGAGCCCTATGCAATTCTTAGCTTTGCCTCCTCTCCTGTCACCTCCCCTCTCTCACTCCACTCCTGCTATACTGACCTCCCTGCTGCTCCTTGACCGCTCCAGCTGCCCTCGCTGCACAGGGCCTTTGCACTGGCTGTTTCCTCTGCCTCGAGTGCCCTTCCCTCAGATGGCCACTTGGCTGAATCCCTTACTTCCTTCAAGTCCTTGCTCAAGTCCCTTCTTGTTGGAGGCCCAACTACCCCGGCCACATCACGTCCTGACCGTGCACCTAATCTCAGACTCTTCATCCCTGCTCTAATTTGCCTTTTTTTCCAGAACATTTATCACCTTCTGACTACCTACTCAGTTCCTTAGTTATTGCGTGTATGGTGTGTCTCTCCTTGCTAAAATGAAAGCACCACAGGGACAAGCATCCTGGCTTGTTTTGTCTAATGATGCGTCCGCAGCACCTAGAACAGTACCTGGCTGGGGGCGAGGGCCCAAGGAACATTGGTTGGAAAATGAATGAGTGATGAATGCCAACATTCATAAGCCCGCAAAGGAACAATCAACGTGCCGTTCCACACCTTCACTGTAACTTCATGCCCCGTGCTGCCAGGGAGAGAGAAGAGGCTGCATTTTCTCTGTTTCCCGCCCTCCACCTCTCACACATTCCCTGCTCTCCTAGTCCCTGAACCTCTGCCTTGTGAAAGTAGCATTTTCTTCTCGGTTCACTTTTAAACGTTAGTGACATTAGTGCTTTTGTTTGCCCTGTGAAGCAGATGGTAACAGTTTATTTAATAACTGGACTGTCTCCTCTCTCTTTTTTGGACACAGTAGAGGCCATGAACCATATTTTGCTCTTGGTTATATCTGTCAAAGAAAAGGCAGGATCTGCCATATGGGCAGCACTAGGTCTGGGCACTGCCCTTCCATCGTCAACACTGTGTTGACTTAGACATATTTACGGTGTCTAGAAACATCTGCTCTGGTTCCAAGGGTCAAGGATCTGAATAAGAGAAGAAGATGGCAACTGGGTCATGTGTAAAAGGTCGGGAAAAGGACAGAACTGCAGGCTAGAAAGGGAGGAACAGAATCTGACTCTAGAATGAATCAATAGTTCAAAAAAAAAACCATTTAAATAATTCTAATACGTAAGCTGAGAACTAAAAATTATACTAAATTCATGGAACAACATTTAGAATTCTGATGCACCTTGTTGAGTCTTGTGTTTGGTTTAACTAATAAATCATTCATTCCATTTCCTAAACCTAAAATCATAAGCAATTAAGTAAGCAAAGAACATAGAAAATACACAATAGAGAAAAGTCCTCAGTAACACTCACTCAGTCTTGAAGATAATAATCAGATGTGGAGAGAAAGAGGCTGAGAGAACGTCACAGGACACCAAGAAGTCATTGGTAGAACTGTGGCCGCTGGTTAAAATATGGACAGATTTCACAGTTGACCAGAAAAGTCATCATGTTCTGTTCTTCAGATCAAATAAACATCTAAGGATGGAACAGTTCAACATCAAACATTCAGCTCCTCTGTCCATTCATTCATCCATCTATCCCAACACTTTGGGTGCCTAATAAAGGGCCAGGCAAATGAGCCTAAAGTTACTGAAATAGAAAAAAGAAAGAAGCAGCCCCCGGCCCAAGGAGTTCCCAGCAAAGTACGAAAGATTCTCCAGGGAAAGTTTCACGAAGATGCAGCCATTGAGACTCCCTGGCTTGTCTGCAGTGCCTGGGTCAAAGTGAACGAAAGTGAACCCAGCACGATTTCTGCCGCATTCTTGCTTTGCCACAGCTACTTACCTACAGAACCGTCATATTCATATATTTAATCAAATTATTTCTTTTTTGGCTAGTTGATAAATGCACCATTGGCAGAGTGAAAGAGGGTGTGTCCTTTTCTTCTCTGTATTTTGTTTCCTTTAATCCCCTCCATGAAGCAACTGGGATTTTCCACCTTGGCTCTGAACTGCGACAATACTGAAATAGTCAAGAAACTATTCCTTTCAGTAAATGCCAGCTTTATAGATAAGAAAATTTATGTTCAGAAGCTTGTTCAATGTCACCCACTGACAACTGTAGTAAGAACTTTTTTTTTTTTCACCTTTTTACCCAAACCTAATCTAGAAAAACTTATGGGGATTTCCACAGCACTGCATTATTCTGAGATGGGTGACATATTAAACCATTAAAAATGACTGAGTCTGACCCTGTCTACAGGGTGCATAGTCAGCCCCAGCAAGAAACTTGTGGGCACGTGTGAGAGAGATCAAAGTGACAAGTGCAGCATTTGATAGAAAAGTCTAGTTAAAGATGCAAGAATGTCAGTAACAGCACTTGACCTGGTTAATTTATGCTTAAAACTGTCCAACATGCTTTTCTACTATAGACCCTAAGAGCAGGTAAGGAAAGGGTTATTACACTGCCTTATCTAAGACTTCCCCTTTATTTGGAGTTTGTCTGGAAACTCCTGGAAAATGGGAACCTGGTTGTATCACTACTTTTGAAATGGATGAATGAGCAAATTCACTGAGGATTTGCAATGAAATCTAAATCCTTATTATGATGGACTCTATGGCCCGGTCCTTCTCAGCTTCCTCCTTCACTGGCCTCAGGCCACACTGTCCTTCTTCCCACTTCTGGACTGCATTAAGTACTAGCCCACCTGCGGCAGGGAGCCCTCCCAAATGCTGATGCTCCCAGATGCTGTTTCTCAATTTCCGCAATATTGCCATTCTGGGCCTGAAAACTCTTTGCCATGAGGGGCTGTCCTTTGCATTGTAGGAAGTTTAGCAGCACCTCTGGCCTCTATTCACTAGATGCCAGCAACACCACCAATCCTCTACCTGCCTCTTACCCTGTGCCATCCAGTCATGACAACCAAAATGTCTCTAGACATTGCCAAATGTCCCCCAGGGATAAAATCGCCCCCAATTGAGCACTATTGCTCTAGCTGGTTCCAGCTCATCCTTCAGCTCCCAACTTAAATATCACCTCCTCTCAGAGGCCCACCATGGTTACTTCATCTAAAGTAAATCTCCTAATTATTCTCTATCACCCCAGGACTTTCCTTGATAGATACATGCACAATTTATAATTACATACCTATTACCTTATTTACTTGTTTAATGTCAAACACATTCTATTGGAAGCCGAATGAGGGCTATGACTGTGCATATTTCATTTGCTGGCACAGTGCCTGACACAAAAAAAAGATGCTCAGTTAAAACTAGCCAAGTGAGTATATTATATTAACATTGCAGAGGATAGTGAGGGTAGATTTATTTTGTATCCAAAGTCCCTAGATAGACCCAAATCTACGCAGGGGTAGGTATTTATATTCCAGGATGTGTGATGAGTAACTGCTTTTTGGCTATAGCGTTTGTCAAATGTCCCTTACAGAAGGTACACTGGGTGTAAAATTAAGCAATTTTTATACTTTGTTCTCAGAGAGATCTTGATCCAAAACCCAGTTCTGCCACTTCCAGCCCGAGTTAATCAGTTCATTTCATTGACCTGGAGTTGTCTGCTCTGTAAAGCAGGGTTAAGAGTACCTGCTTCAGCAGAATGTAGTAAGGAGTAAGGATATTGCTTACGAAGTGTCTGTCGCATAGCAACTGCTCAGTAAAATGGCAAGTATCATCAAATATTTTTCTGATAATAATATCATTAATAACCTAGTCGTGTGAATCCTGGGCCTTACCAGCCCAGGCACACTCAGCTATTGCCATTTGCTTGCCAACAGCCAAGCAAAGCTTATAGACCCTGCAAATGGACAGGGTCTACAGTTCATTTTCCTTGTATCTAATATGCCCCAGCTGAGCCTTGAGTCCAGCAAATGGCAATCTACCCCTAACCCCAGCCATCTTTGTTCAGTTACTATAACTTAGCTTTTGCCCAAATTTCCTGGCTTGCATTCTATTTCCCTTCCCAGGACAAACTTTCCCCCTGAGGCTCACTCACTTTATTAGGCTGCAAACATTCTCCTAGATATTTCTAGGCCCCTCTCTATGCCAATAACCATAGTCGATCCAATAACACAGACAACCCAAACCACGGTGACAATTCTAACATCAACACTATCTAGAAGCCCCCACGCTGCCCCTTATCCAATAATCAGACCAAATGCTGGCTTGATTGGCCTGATTGGCGCCAGAATTCCCATCTGGAGAGCAGGACATTGACTGCGGAAACACACGGCGAGCTGGAATAGCCTTGAGGAAAAGGCATGTGGATTATTTGGAGAGAGAAGAAGGGCTAGGGCACACGGTTGAAAATTGCTAAGTCACAGCCCCACGCATCCATTCCCTGCTTTCTTCCCTCCCCCCGTCTGCTGCAGAGGTCCCAGGGGATCCCTGAGCCAGTAGGTGATAACAAACTATGCTGGAAAGTCTTTGAAACATATCCATAGCCTTGAAAATAGTTAACATAGCCATAACTCTTCTTATATTTCTGAAAAGTCCAGTTCATAGCATGATTGATGTTGTTGACGAAAATAACCCATAACCAATCTATAAATGAAAATTTGGGTGAGTTTATTCTGAGCTAAAATCTGAGGACCATGGCCCGGGGCCTTTCTTCCCGAAGGAAGAAAGGGCACCAAAGAAGTGAGATGCACAGAGTAGTTATACACCCCCAAACAGGATGTTTCACATATGATTGAAATGTCCTTTTTACAACAGTTGCGAGACTGCTCTGTCGGCACAGCGATTGATGGAAACAGCAGGTAGGTCTGCTGTCTCGGTGAACACAGCAGGGTGGCAGGTCTGTTGTCTCGAGCTGGGTGGTCACAGGTGAGCTGGGTGGTCAAAGGTGAGCGCAGCAATCAGTTCCTAGCCTAAGGAAAGACGCTTATCCTTAAGGAAATGCCAATATGGGGGGAAGTTGCACCTTTATCTTAAGGCCATTTGTTCTTACCATAGGAAATGTTTTAAAGCAGATATACAATGTGTGCTCAACGGCCACAGTCAGGCCCTTTTGGGAAAACAAAGTCAGGCCGAATTAGGTTTACACCAAATGGCTTCCTCATATACTCCAATATATCCTATTGCTTGCCATTTCAATTTGTCAAGGTCAACAGCCTCCGAGTGTCCTGACTTAGGGGTTCTGGCGCAGTGTTTCAGCAAACTCTTCCTCATACTTAATTTCGCTGGGTGGGGTTGGTATAAGCTAGTAAAAATTTAAACTCCTTTCTGATTGAGTGACATGTGAATGCCAGTCAAAGAGAACCTGTTGACACATCTGGCTTGCTAGCCTAAAGAGCAAAGAGAAGGAACCATTGTCCTCGGCCTCCAGTTAACTTTTCTCTCCCCTGTAGCTCCAGGCTCAGCAAACGTTTTCCATAAGGGGCCAGCTAGTAAATATTTTAAACTTTGCAGTCCACATATAGTCTCTGTCCTTTCTTCTTCTCCACCTCCTTCTTTTATTTTGTCTTAAATCCTTCAAAAATATAAAAACCAGTCTTAGCTCCTGGGTCACACAGAAATAGTCCACACTGTCCCACAGGCCATGGTTTATTGACTCTGCTCCAAGCCTCACAAATATCTGAATAACGGCCTTCCAGCTGACGATTCAAGCCAAAGTCCATTTACGTTACTTGGGATATCGTGCTCAGTGGTAAAATTTCAATTACCTCGCAATAAGCTTCCCAGCACTTATGAAAATGTCTAAGTTATTGGTAATGCATTGAGCATATACTTAAGGTTTGTACATTTTACAATATGAAAGTTATAGCTCAATTTTTAAAAATTTTTAAATGTTATTAGTATGTATTTATTTAATCTTTATCTGTGTCTCTCTTGCTTACCTTTTTATTTCTAGAACCATGCCCAGCTTAAAGGAGGCACTCATTTATTGAGTTATGGAGAAAAGAAGAGAGAAAGAGGAGGAGGGATGGTTGTGGAGGAAAGGAGATGGAAGAGCATTATGAACACAACACCCAGGACTGCAAACTAACATGAGCCATAATTGAAGGGCCAGATTTCTTGAAAAACGCCTGTTACATAGGCAAGATGAGGCACCTGGTTCTAACAGGCAAATAAAATTATTCTGTGAGAATCATAGAATTGTTGTGTCTGTGTTCTTGCCAGTCACCCAGTGCAGCATAATGCAGGAGTCCCTGTCAGGTTTATCAGAAGCGTGACTTTCAAAGTGGGGACCCACCGAGCTACAAAGTCAGGAGAGATTTCCAAAATTCAATTTGATATCATTTTAATATGCACAATAGCTGTATGGGCCCCCCCAAAATTGGAAGTGCTACAGAGTTGTATGTAAAAGACTTTTCTTGACAAACCTCGAGAGGCAGAGAAAGAGGGTGGCAGACTGCCTTGCGGAGAGAATTAGAAGTTTGAGGGCTAAGTGACCGCCTGGCTCTGGAAATCCACGAGGAAGCTGCAAGAATCAGGTTCGGTATGTCCCATCAAGGTCACTAAAAAGAATACAGTAAGCCTCCTGGCTAAGATTTCCAGCCATTATGCAACCTCAGGCAAGCCAAGACAGTAACCCCAGACCGTGTGGGAGGATGAAGTTGTTCCCATCATGGAGAAGTACCTTTCAACTCCGGGAAGATTCAGAATGGAGCAGAATCGAATAAGATAATCAAAGCCATCTGTTGCTCTTTTGAGTCTAGGGCGTGTGTGTAAATTTAGTGTTTTCTGTACGAGGAATATTTAGGAGAATTGAGTCTATCAGAATATCAGCCTTCTAATTAGAATTTAAATGTGTGGGCCAGCCGGGTGGTGCAGCAGTTAAGTGCGCATGTTCCGCTTCAGCAGCCCGGGGTTCACCGGTTCCGATCTTGGGTGAGGACATGGCACCTCTTGGCACACCATGCTGTGGCAGGCATCCAACATATAAAGTAGAGGAAGATGGGCACGGATGTTAGCTCAGGGCCAGTCTTCCTCAGCAAAAAGAGGAGGATTGGCAGCAGTTAGCTCAGGGCTAATCTTCCTCAAAAAAAAAAGAATTTAAATGTGTAAATGAGTTCTCAATATAGACTTGTTATTTTGGGTTGTAATCTTTTAAATTTGGAAAATAGCACTGGAACATTTAAAAGAAATTTAAGTTTGTTACATTTATACATTTACTGTATTGGATTTATAAGAATTATTTAAGCACTTGGGAAGGTTTATTAGATGAACAATTTTTAAAGCTAAAGAACTAAAATATATCAAATATATAAATGCAGTGTAAAATGCCTGAAGATGTTTAATTAACAAATCCATAAATAGAACCAAGCATTAGTCAAAGACCCTTACAAATGATTGCAATACTTGACTTGGTTTATAAATAAACTAAGATTTGTAAGCTGAACTTTAAACGTTAAGGGAAAACTATAATAAATTTATTATTAACTTTTAAAGCTTAAAACCTCTGAATAGTCTTTTCTGCACCTAAATCAGGCCTCAAGTACACTGAAAAATTTACATAACACCTTCATCACCAGCCTTAATTCCTTCTGTATTTCCTCTTATGACATGATCCACACACATCTCAGAATTTCAGTTACCTCCTCCAGATAGTAATTTATCACTATGCCTGTGGGCACTTATTGCAAAAAATTCAAATCATTACTTATCAATTTGACGTCCAAGAGGTACTTAGTAATTTAAAATCAGGTAATAATTTAAAATCACCTAACTTAAAACCAAGATTTTCTGGTGTAATAATATAAATTCTAAAAATGAGATAAAATGTAAAATAACTCAAAATTGAGAAAACAGCCCAAATTAACCTGCTAATTTAGAGCTTCTTTG
This sequence comes from Equus caballus, assembly GCF_041296265.1. Lineage (NCBI taxonomy): Eukaryota > Metazoa > Chordata > Mammalia > Perissodactyla > Equidae > Equus > Equus caballus. Next base: position 54,525,346 of record NC_091703.1, on the reverse strand, counting down.
TGCCAAAAAAATTTAGCCTTTCAGGTTGGGACTTTGCCCTATCAGTATAATATGTCGCCTTCAAAAGCATATCCTGCCTCCAATTTAGGGACCATTAGCAGAAACATGCCACCTAGCATAATCTGACAAGAGGATGGAGCAACAGAATAAAAACTAAATGTATATGCTATCTACAGATAGTGTTTTTCCAATTCTAAAAATATTGTTTTAGTATAGGAAAATAGTGCTATTAGCTTTGAGTCATTTTCAAGTAGTGGTAGCTTTAAAAGATAAAATGAATACAAGTTATACTGGGTGTGAACACCTCCTATAACAGTAGAAGAGCATGCTCGTAAAATCGTTGGTTTTTTTCCAAAAACAAAATTAATGGACATGAATGGGGGATGTCTCCAATTATGAAGTAAAAGGACAGAGGGAGAGCCCCATAGGCAAGAAAGAAAAAATAGCACGTTAGGTAGATTTAATTAAAGTCTTTACAGCATTTCACCTATGACTGTGCTCTCCCTTACGGTAGTTCAGGGTTTCTTTACTACCTAAGTCATAACTGTACATGATTAAATTTAAGAGTAAAAAAGGAACAAAGAGCAACTTCTGCCTTTGGCCACCTTCAAAATAACCACCAACTAGACTTCTCCTCCTGCCAAATGACAAACAAATGAGGCAATTATTTTCAGACATTGGACACCAGGCAGCATGGGACTGAGATCCTTGAGAGAAGGGAAGCCCATGAAGTGAGCAACACAGTCACCCTGGTTTTTTGCCTCAGGAAACCTTCTAAACTATAGGGACCAAGAAGTGGACCCCAAGCAGAGCACAGAGCTCAGTCTCCCTGAGTCGAAGAGGCAGAGACTGACATTCAGGGCTGCTAAAGCTCTGGAAGGTGTAGGATACGGTACCAGAGATGAGGGAGCTGCAAAGAGGCATTCCTAGAAGTCTGCATGCAAGTTCCCAGCAGGAGAACTTGCCTGAGGAGAGAGTTGCACATAGGTGGGGCAAAACTCTGCAAGGCCCAGTGGAGAGAGGCTGCTGCAGGGTTGACAGCTGAATGGAGATCCCAGAGGTAGCTCAGTGCTGAGAGCTGTGGAGTTCCAGCCCAGCCAGGGCGGGCGGAAGACCCTGTAAGGCTCTTTGAGGACTTCCTAAGACTCCAGGAAGGCCACGCGATAGGAGGAAGTATCATGCCCTCAAGTGTGGGGAACAAAGAGCAGAGGTTGGCAAAATTTTTCTAACAAGACCAGAGAGTAAATATTTCAGGCTTGCAAGTCACATGGTCTCCTTCACAATTTCTCAGTTCTGTCATTGTAGGATGAAGGCAGCCACAGGCAACATGTGAATAAATGAGTATAGTTGTGTTCCCATAAAGCTTTATTTATAGACCCAAAGTTGACCTAAGTGTTAGAACTAACAGACAAGGACGTAAAAGCAGCCATTATAAATATGTTTAAGGACTTAACAAGTAAGATAAACTTAAAGATAAGGAAAGACAAAGATAAACAGCTGGGAAATCTCAGCATAGAAATAGAAGTTATAAAAAATAACAAAATGGAAATTCTATAACTGAAAATTATATTACCTGAAATAAAATATTCATGAGGTAGACTTAACAGCAGACTGGAGATTGCATAAGAAAAAGCCAGTGAGCTTGAAGACAAATCAAAAAACATCATCCAGGGAGAAAAAGGAACCCTCATACACTGTTGGTGGGAATACAAACTGGTACAGCCACTATGGAAAACAGTATGGAGATTTCTCAAAAAGTTAAAAATAGAAATACCTATGACCCAGCCATCCCATTACTGGGTATCTATCCTAAGAACCTGAAATCAGAAATCCCAAGAGTCCCTTGCACCCCTATGTTCATCGCAGCATTATTTACAATAGCCAAGACGTGGAACCAACCTACATGCCCAGAAACTGATGATTGGATAAAGAAGATATGGTATATATACACAATGGAATACTACTCAGCCATAAAAAAAGACAAAATTGGCCCATTCGCAGCAACGTGGATGGACCTCGAGGGTATTATGTTAAGCGAAATAAGCCAGTCAGAGAAAGACGAACTCTATATGACTCCACTCATAGGTGGAAGTTAATATATTGACAAGGAGATCTGATCGGTGGTTACCAGGGAAAAGGGGGGGTGAGGGGAGGGCACAAAGGGGGAAGTGGTGTACCCACAACATGACTAACAAAAATGTACAACTGAAATCTCACAAGGTTGTAATCTATCATAACATTAATTAAAAAAAAAAACAAAAAAAACATCATCCAGGGGCTGACCCCGTGGTGCCGTGGTTAAGTGCACACGTTCTGCTTCCGCGGCCCGGGGTTCGCCTGTTCGGATCCCGGGTATGGCCATGGCACTGCTCATCAAGCCATGCTGTGGCAGGCGTCCCACATATAAAGTGGAGGAAGATGGGCATGGATGTTAGCTCAGGGCCAGTCTTCCTCAGCAAAAAGAGGAGGATTGACAGCAGATGTTAGCTCAGGGCTAATCTTCCTCAAAAAAAAAAAACTTCTTGCTAAAAAATGCTAATCATCATCTGAGCCTCAGCAGGTCATAATCTTTCTGCTGGTGGAGGGTCCTGTAAAAAACACACTATCTGCATAGCACAATAAAGTGAAGTGTAATAAAAACAAGGTATGCCTGTAAATGGAATCTCAGCTAAACAGGAAGGAACGAAGACCATGGAAAATGGTAAATATGTGGATACATTAAAAAGCGTAGCTTGTTTTCCTCATAATTTCTTTAAAAGACAACTGCTTAAAGTAAAAGTAGCAACATTGTAGTGTATGGGGTTTATAAAGTCCAGAGAAGTAAGATATATGACAACATTAGCACAAAGAATGGAGTAAAAGAAATTGTACTAGTCTAAATTTCTTCCATTTTACATGAAGTACTGCAATATTAATTTATAATAGACTGTGATTTAAAAAAACAATAGAAGAAATAAAAAAGAACGCTAAAAGTGTTCAATTAAACAAAAAGAATGTGGGAAAGGAGTAAGAGAAGAACAAAAAGACATGTGAGAAGTAGAAAACAATTACAAATTGATGAACCCTAATCCAACCATATCAACAACTACATAAAATGTCAATGGACTGTATACCCTAATTAAAGAGAAAACTGTCAGACTGAATTTAAAAAGCCAGACTGATTTATCTGCTGTCTATAAAGGATGCCATTTAATTATAAAGACACAAATACACTGAAGGAAAACGATATATCTTGCAAAGAGTAAGTGTAAGAAAACTGGTGTGGCCACATTAATATCAAAGTAGACTTCAGGACAAAAGGGTATTTCATAATGACAAAGGGACCGATTCATCAGGAAGATATAATCCTAAATGTGGATGCCTCTAATACCAGATCTTCAAAATGTATGAAATGAAAACTGAGAAAACTAAAGGGAGAAGTAGATAAATCCACAATAATAACCAGAAACTTTAACTCCTTTCACAACTGACAGAAGAAGTAGAAGAAAATCAGCCTGACCAACACCCATCCAATGACTATTGCACCTGGTCTGCTTTCTCTTTGAGGCACCTGGTGTAACCCAATATACTCAGAATGGATTGGAATAGTAATAATAATTCAATACACTTTTTCCAATACAAATTTTTGTCAAATGCTATTTTCTTATCACAAGCTTATTTTCATAAAATTCTTGGAGCTGCTGATTTAGCTCATGCGATTTATGGAGAGGGTTATAGGCTGAATTGTGTCCCCCCAAAGTTCCTATGTTGAAGACCAAACCCTCAGCAACCGCAGAACGTGACTGTATTTGGAGAGAGGGCCTTTAAAGAGGTGATTAAGTTAAAATGAGGCTGTTCAGTGGGCCCTGATCCAGTCTGACTGGTGTCCTTATAAGAGGAAATCTGGACAAAGAGTCGCCAGGGATGCACGCACATGACAAAAGACCATGTGAGGCCACGTGAGAAGGTGGTCCTCTGCAAGCCAAGGAGAGAGGCCTCAAGAAACTAAACCTACTGGCACCTTAATCTTAGACATCTAGATCCCAGAACCGTGAGCATAAATTTCTGTTGTGTGAGCCATCCAGTCTCTGGTTCTTCGTTATGACAGCCTTGGCAAACTAATACCAACAGCCAGTGGTGATGTCAAACCAATTCACCAAATCAGATATTTTGTCAGAAAAAATCTGACTTCATCTATCAATTCAAATTGAATTGCTAATACAGGTGGTCAAGCCAACCATCTTCCTTCTGCATCCTAATCCTATGACTAACAGACAAGCCAGGAAGCCCTGACTTAAGTTTCTCACCGGGTGAGCTAAGGTGCTGTCTCCTTCAGCCCCTCCTTCAGCAAGCCCCTCCTTCTGCTGTGTTCTCACTGGACACTCCATCAGGAGAAACGGATTCTTTGACAGTAGAAGTGGACCACAGAAGGGAGGTCATTAAATGAAAATCATCCCCTTTCTCACTGCTCAGATACCATATAAGAAATCGGAACATTTGAATAGGGGCTGGAAGACTCTTGTCCAATGGTATTCCATGAACAGAAATACGCAGGGAAAGACGCACAGCATATTTACAGGGTCTTGATTAAAGAAGGGTGAGACACCTCAGGACAACACGCCATAGGAAGATTCAGAGAAAAGTACTCGTGTGACTTAAAAAAATAATGCAAAGGACAATTGAGAAAATGAGAAAGAAGGACACACTAATACTGATATCTTGACCCAGGTGTGAGATCAGTTGATGCAAATGCAGAGAGGAGATGCTCACAGAATTTTAGAGAAGGTGATGTATCTAGTTCAACAGTCACATTCTATGAAAGTGGAAGCTGGAGCCCAGGGAAATTAAGCGGCTATCCAAGGTCACACAGCCACTGGCAGAAATGGGCTTAGACCTGGGTCCCTAAACACCCAGTCTTCACTTCACAGTACCAAAAATGTGACAGTGAAGTCAAGGATGTGATTATCTTATGTTATTCAAAGCAGATAGGGCCCGGCTTGGTGAGGTAGTGGTTAAGTTCGCGTGCTCCCCTTTGGCGACCTGGAGTTCAAAGATTTGGATCCCAGGTGTGGACCTACACACACTCATCAAGCCATGTCATGGCAGCGTCCCACATATAAAATAGAGGAAGACTACCACAGATGTTAGCTCAGGGCCAACCTTCCTCAAGCAAATAGAGGAGGATTGGCAACAGGTGTTACCTTCCTCACCAAAAAAAGAAAAAAAAAGCAGATGAACACAGTTTTCTCTGATACTAGCTCCAGTAATGAAAATATTTAATGTCAAAGAAGCAAAGATATTTTAATGAATGACAATAATCTGATTACATTGTAATGTAGAAAGAAAAGAGTTTTTAGTCAGTGTTTTCTCTCATCTGTGAATGGCAGGCCATTCTGAGACCAAAAATATTTCTGAGACCAAAAATAAGATAAAAGCCCAATACAGCAATAAACTAATTACGGGTCCTTTTCAGCATCAGAGAGTAGTACCTAGAGAACATGGGCAGAGAAGATATCCCAGTGAGGGTGAGATTTTGAGTGGTGCTGGGGGCTTGGGAGGGGTAGCAGATCGAAGCTGCCCTCACCTGATTGGCACTATCACTATCAGGCTCTAAAACATTTCAAAGGCCCATCTAGAATGAGTGGTGTTTAAAATGAGACATAGGCAGGCAGGCCAAACCACACAGACCAAGGGAGTCAGGGTGGGCACAAAGTTCCAGAAAGAGGGCGCCATGATGGAGCCCAGATCAGACTGACCAAGTTTAACAATCCTGCTACCTAGATAAAGATGAAAAGATAAATCTAAAAAGAGACCTCTCTAGAACCCGCGGCTCAGTTTAAAACAATCATTGCTTGTTAACATGAGTCTAGAGATCTGTATAAATGATCTTTTACGAAGGCAAGTATTGATTTACATGGTAATGGGTGTGAGGTTTGAAAACAGAAATAACGATTTATACTTAATGACTTAAATGTATTTAGTGCTTCACACTTTAAACACATTTTAAAGTGTTCTTACTTCCAATTTAAAAGAGGATGCTGGAACTCAGAAATGTGAAGTGGCTGTGTATCTTGTAAAGCGCCCACGACAAATGGGTCTCTTTAAGGCGAACCTGAAGCAGATGGGGTCAGAGGTTACGGTCCAGGCTGCTGCATACAGTTGTACAAGCATTTTGTGTGATGGGTCCCCTCAAAGCAGAGCTTCAGACCACAAGTTGCTCGATCCTTTGGGACCCTTTGACGACTCTCATGAAACGTGTCTCAGCATCTTCCATGGAGGCTGGTGGAGAGGGCAGAGCATTTATTCACTGGCCCACTTCTCCCATTGGTCAAGAGCTGCCTCACAGAGCATTACGAAGTCCCCCCTCCTGTTCCCTCCTGTTCCCCCTCCACAACCAGCCCCACACATCAGCCTTGCACACGTGTGAGTGCCAGGAAGGTTCCTGTGGGCACCCCCATGAAGGGAATCACAAAAACCCCAAAACAGGAAGGGAGAGGCCTGGGGTGTAAGGCGAGGCACCATTTAGGGGCATCTGTGTGAAACTGGGTGACATCTACGCAGAACTGGTCACTGCAGTGGTGACTGAAATAAGAGGAGGGGTCAGGAGGACTTGAAGAGATACACAACGTGTCCACTACCCCAGCACATTCAGTCAAAGGGATTAGGGGGGCTGAAATTCATCCTGTGCTCTGCTCTCCACGTCGTGCACCCTGGGGCAGGCTGCAACTACCTGGAGGAAGGGGCTTGCTTCTCTCATTCACACAAAGATGCCAAATGGGGTAGCAAAAGCCCTGGTTTTCCCTCAACACGTGTTGTACATCAGGCTAGAATCTTAACTCTAATCTTCAAAAATGTAAAACAAACAAGAAATAGAAAGAAAAGGCATTCAAATTGGAAAAGAAGAAGTAAAATTATCTGTTTGCAGGTGACATGATCTTACATGTGGAAAACCCTAAACATTACACACACACACACACACACACACACACACACAAACCTACTGTAAAGTTGTAAGATAAAAAATCAACACACAAAAATCAGTTGCAGGGGCCAGCCTGGTGGTGCAGAGGTTAAGTTCGCACGTTCCGCTTTGGTGGCCCAGGGTTCGCTGGTTTGGATCCCTGGTGTGGAACTATGCACCACTTGCCAAGCCATGCTGTGGCAGGCATCCCACATATAAAATAGAGGAAGATGGGCACAGATGTTAGCTCAGGGCCAATCTTCCTTAGCAAAAAGAGGAGGATTGGTAGCAGATGTTAGCTCAGGACTGATCTTTCTCAAAAAAAAAAAAAATCAATTGCATTTCTATACACTAGCAATGACCAATCTAAAAATGAAATTAAGAAAATAATCCCATTTACTATAGCACCAAAAAGAATAAAATACTTAGGAATAAACTTAATCAAGAAGGTAAAAGACTCGTACACCAAAAACTACAAAATCTTGCTTGAAAAAAATCAAAGATACAAAACAAAGGACATCCTGTGCTCATGGATTGGAAGACAACGTTAAAACATCTGTACTACCCAAAGTGATCTATAGATTCCATGCAATCCCTATCAAAATCCCAATTACATTTTCTGCAGAAAAAGAAAAAAAATTCCTAAAATTCATATGGAATCTTAAGGGACTCTGAATAGCCAAAACAATCTTGAAAAAGTACAAAGCTGGAGACCTCATACTTTCTGATTTCAAAACATATTACAAAGCAACAGTAATTAAGATGGTATGGGGGGCCGGCTCCATGGCCAAGTGGTTAAGTTCACGTGCTCCACTTCGGTGGCCCCGGGTTTCGTGGGTTCGGATCCTGGGCGCAGACTTGGCACTGCTCATCAAGCCATGCTGAAGCGGCATCTCACATAGCACAACCAGAGGCGCTCACAACTAGAATATACAACTATGTACTGGGGGGCTTTGGGAGGAGAAGAAAAAAGAAAAAAAATATTGGCAACAGTTCTTAGCTCAGGTGCCAATCTTTAAAAAAAAAAAAAAAAAGGTGGTGTGGTACCAACATAAAGACAGATACATAGACCAAGGGAAAAGAATAGAAAGCTCAGAAGTAAGTCCTTGCATATATGGCCAAAGAATTTTCAACGAGACTACACAGTGGGGAAAGGGTAGACCCTTCAACAGATGACGGGAAAACTGGATACCCACAAGCAAAAGAAGGAAGTTGAACCCTTACCTTACACCAAATGCAAAAATTAACTCAAAATGGATTAAACACCTAAATGCAAGACCTGAAACTATAAAACTCCTGGAAAAAAATACAGGAGAAAACCTCCAGGACATTGGATTCGGCAATGATTTGGATATGACACCAAAAGCACAAGCAACAAATGCAAAAACAGACAAATGGGACAACATCAAACTTAAAAAGTTTACATCATGGAAGACAATCAACAGAATGAAAAGGCAACCTATAGAATGAGAGAAAATATTTGCAAATTACATATCTGATATACATAACTTGATATCTAGAAAAATATAAGGAACTTCTACAACTCAACAACAGAAAAACAAATAAACTGATTACAATATGGGGAAAGGACTTGAATGGACAACTTTCCAAAGAAGATCTAGGAATGGCTAACAAGCATAGGAAAAGATGCTCCACATCACTAATCATAAGACAAATGCAAATCAAAACCACAATGAGATATCACCCCACAGCCATTAGGATGGCCACTGGTAAAAGAACAGAAAATAAAAAGTGTTAATGAGGATATAGAGAAATTGGAACCCTTGTGCACTGCTGGTGGGAATGTAACATGGTGCATCCATTATGGAAAACAGTATGGAAGTTCCTCAAAAAACGAAAAATAGAACTACCATATGATCCAGCAATTCCATCTCTGAGTACACATCCAAAAGAATTCAAAGCAGGATCTCCAAGAGATATCTGCACATCCACGTTCACGGCAGTATTATTCACGATAGCCAAGAGGGGGAAGCCACCCAAATGTCCATCGACAGATGAATGGATAAAGAAAACATGGCATATACATACAATGGAATATTGATGCAGCCTTAAGAAAGAATGAAATTCTGTCACATGCTGAAACATGGATGAACTTGAGGACATTATGCTGAGTGAAATAAGTCAGTCACAAAAGGACAAATAGTATGTTTCCACTCATATGAAGTATCTAAAGCAATCAAACCATAGAAACAGAAAGTAGAAAGGTGGTTGTCAAGGGCGAGGAGGGAGAGAGAATTAGTGTTTAGTAGGTATAGAATTTCAGTGTTGCAAGATGAAAAAGTTCTAGAGACCTGTTGCACAACAATATGAATACAGTTAAACTACTGAACTGTTCGCTTTAAAATGGTTAAGATGGAACATTTAACATTATGTATTTTTTTACCACAATAAAAAAAAAGCAAAAAAAAAAAAAAACAAACCTAAAACAACACCTAAAAAAATTAACTCAGGATTTTTGAGGAAATAAAACAATTGATAAGAATGACTGAAGTGACATCCTGTAATGAGACTTATACACACTTCGCTCTCCATAAACACATACAACAAACTCTAAAGGGCACAGAGCATGTTTTGATATCATCTCTGGCTCCTCTTCTCTAAAATTCTTAGCGGGATGAAGGGACTAGTTAGGGCTCAATCTCGTTTCTCTCTCTAACTCACGATATGCCTATGCCACTCGGTCATTTAGATTTCTACTTCTTGCTTTGGGATCCTCAGGAGTGATTTCAGGGAGTTAGCGCTGCTTCTCAGCTTGTTCACATAAATTCTTTTAAGACTGAGTTTTTATCAGCTGATTATGATGAAAGGCTTTGTCCATTAACGGCTGCAAAATTCTGGCACAGCTGTGAATTGCAGAGCTCTGTCCTCCATCTGTGGGATCTGGAGTCAGGTTATCCTTCCTGCAGATCACCATTTTGCATGCTGTGACTAAGTGTGTGTGTGGTTTTGAAGCTATTTTAGTTGTTAAGAATCAGTTCCTACTTGGAATGAAAGCTGGAAATAAATTCTCTGTTGACTGTGTTACTATGAAACATTCTTCTCCACTTCTTGCTTCTCGCTCTCCTGCCAACAGTTACTTAGGAGTTAGGACAAGCCTACTTCTCCTCCAATGTTGTGTGAGTTGCCACAAATTGTCCAAAGTGACATAGACAATAATAGCAGGGTCCAGAACTAGAATCTAGTTTTTCTGATTACACACAAGATGCTCTTTCAACTATACTTCCTGGCTATAGTTATTGGTTAGTAATTCCAATTTTCCAAAAGTTTTAAGTTTAAAAGATTCTTTTCCTTAAATTATTTTCAAAGTCTAATAGTAAAAGAAAAAACTAACCAAAATAATAACATTCATTATCACAATTTTATAAATGCAAGAACAGAGAGGAAAACTAACATTTATTGAGCATATACTATTTGATAGACCTATACAGACTTTATCTCATTTAATCCTCACTACACTGGAGGGTATTTATTATTAGGTAGGAATTTTTCTTTGCACTTCACAGAGCAGGGGACTGAGGCTGAAATAATTCAAGTAATTAAAGTATATTTGTTCAGATTATAGCCTGGCTCCCATCCCTCATTGGTCAAAGATTGTCTCATGCAGTGTTACTCTCTTGCACTTCCAGTCTGTGCATCTGTCACAGTGACTCAGCAGGTTCCTTAAGATAGCCCACACAGCAAGAACAGAGAAGTCACAGGCCAACAAGAGATGCACAGTACAGCTGAGGCAGGGCCTTGCCAGGTTACACCTACACATCTCGTTGCTGATGCCAACTGGGGCACAAGAGGTGTCCCATGTACCCACTAACTACAAGCACATGTCCATATAGTCTGTACATCCTCTTAATTCTAGCCCTCACACAGCTCTCAAATTGTACCGCCCTCTTCTATGGGCCTATTGACTGCTACATAGTACCTAATAAGTGCTTTAAAATATATGAAAACAAGCAGAATCTTTGGAGAAGATATTCCCTCTTGCATAGAGGGAATGAGTAACTGAGTGATGAGTGGACGGTGGCTATAACTTATCATGGTAATTTTTATATTTAAAACATAGCCTGTTGTTGAATTGAAAAGGCAATAAATACCGACTACTCATTAAGCAAACATTGACTTCTAGTGCATCAGGCAGAACCAGAGTAAATAAAATCTGGGACAATCAGCTCTTCTTTTATTCATTTACTAACTGGAAATCTTAACCCCAACCAATTTCAATTTCACATCTTCACTAGAGATTATAAAAAACAATAAAAATTTCTACCAATTCCCAAACACATCAAGCTGTATACATTAAATATCTACAGTTTTTTGTCAATCATACGTCAATAAAGTATTTTTTAAAAATCTTTATCAATTATTTAATTCCTCAGGAATTAAATTTCAAATAGAATTCAAAATTTCAATAGAATTTATGGCCAGTCTTAAGAAATGTTACATCATAAGACTATATTTTCACATTCTGAACTCATCCTAATCCTGTAGTTTCAGCATTTAAAAGTTTTAAGAGATTAGAAAAATACCATTGTATCGGTTAGCTTTTACTACATAACAACACTCCAAAATGTAGTGTCTTAAAATCACAACATTTAGTATTTTCCATAATTCTCCGTGTTGGAAAGAATCCAATGCACACTTTCCAAGTGGTAGTTCTGGTCTGGGTCTGCTCAGCTGATGTGTGCTGCTCACTCACACATCTAGGCGGCTGGCAGTTCAGCTGGCATCATGTGGTCTAGCATAGCCTCAGTGTTATCTCTGGTGGTTGGCATATGTTAGTGGAGCGACATGGACATGACTGCGTCTCTCTCTTCATGCAGCAGAGTAGCTCAGGCCATTCACAAGGCTGTCTCAGGGTTCCAGGTACAGCAAGACAGCAAGCCCTAACGCACAGCCCTTCTCAAGCATCTACGTGCAGTACATTTGTTCATGTGTTGAGGCCAAGCAAGTCACAGGGTCAAGTCCATGTTTACTGGGTGGAGAAAAAGAATTAAACTCCTGATGGGAAGACCATAAACTCACATTGCCAAAGGGCATGCACACAGGGATGAAATAATTTGTGGCTATTTTTGCAATCTATCACAACCATTTTTTGCTTACTCTACAACATACTCTAGGAACTTCCTCCTAATTTAAGCTTAAAGGAATCATAAATATAATGAGTCATATGTATGCCATACATTCAAAAAAAGAAGCATTTTGCTGCTTCTTTTCTTTAGAGGTGGTCCTAAAGCACAATGCAGGAAGGATATTCAGGGGCTTCGAGCACCTAAAAGGGGTGGGTCCGTGTCTGCCTCTTTTCTGTATCCCCAACAGTATGGTAACTATCTGAATGAATGAATGGTTTGTTATCTAAATCTACTAACATCAAAACAGCAAGGAAAAAAGCATAATAAGAGTTGCTGATTCTCACAGATCTTGAATTTCATGACTTTCTAAGAATAAAAAGGGGGGAAATTACATAAAATTAGAATATACAATAATACACTGAGACACACTTTTCAGTTTAATTTTCTTGATTTCTAGATTTTGAACTTTTTCTTCCATGTTGTTTATAAATAAAATAGAAAAAAAGAATTAAAGGGCAAAAAACCAAGCCGGTGCATTTTTCTTTCAAGGTTCTACCTAGCAGGAAGATATTTACTTGCAAGGCACATCCCTTATATGCTAATACTTGTCAGCCCTTCACTTAAAGGGCTAAAGGAAATGGAACTTGGGGAAGGCAGAAACCTGCCCTGCACAGAATGTATTCCATGTAGGATTCTTCAGATTCTGGCCCTGGTCAGAATCTTCCTTCATGATGGCAATTCTTCCTTTGGATCGCGTGTGCGGCAAGTAACAGTAGGCTTGTAAATGATCCTTGTCCATTACATATGCCTCTTTGTTAACCGTTGGTTTAACACAATCACCCAGGAGGGAGGAGACAGGCAGAGAATAAAGTAGATCTGCCTTTGTTGAAATATTGATTTGTTTCTGGTGATCTCTAGCTATTGGGTTTTATCACAAGAAACAGTTCCTAAGAAAAAACATTGAAAACGGATTCTCTCCAAAGAGAAAGAAAATGTACTCCCCAAAATGGTGTAGGAGGAAGTATGTTAATATACTTACCAATGAACCATAAAATCAATACTCTCTCATCAAAATCATCATGGGTCTTAGGAGAAATCCGTGGACCAAAGACACTCACGCCCACAGATGGTGGCTTTTAGGAAGAGACTCTGCTCCGACTCTTCCTCTTTCCCTCTTGTGTTGGTTCTCTATGGGATTGAAGGAGACTTGGGAAGGAAGAGAAGATTTCTCAGCGAGCTTCTAAAGGACTTGATTCAGACCACAGCGGCAGCTTGTTTTACAGTTTTCAGAGTTGTCTCTCTTCCCTTTCTATACCACATGACCTTCCAGGTTCCTGCACTCCCAGATTTCCCTTTGTTGCTCATAGAAAGTGACTCCGCCCCCCTTAACCTTCTAGCTTCCTTTACCTCCTTCCTGTAACCACCTGGGTCGCATCAGTTCTTTCCCTCTACTCCTGCCCAGCTTCTCCCAACCCAGTCAGGGGCATCCATCAGCAATTCTCCTGAGAAGCACAGGCTCGCATCTGAACCCCAGGCACAGCCTTCCAGCTCATACCTACACCTCTTACACTGTACTTAACTGCCGATCTCAGCTCCTCCCCTCCCTTCCTCCTCTCTTTGTGGACTGAAGTGAAAATAGCAGAAGAGACAGCACTTACAGATTCCCAAAAGGACAGGGGGAGGTGACCCACAGAAGGCAGTGAGAATGTGGTCTCTGGGTGGAACCTGAATGTTGGTGAAGACTTTGGGCTTGCAGGAGGCACTGAAAAAGCAGAAAGAGACCAAATAACGTGCTACTGATGGCCTCACTGCCTACCTCATTGTCTTCCTCCCTCAGACGGGGTCTGCTGGGCCTTTTTCGGTTTGCATCCTAGATATGCGATGCTTTCAGAACAAGAGTGCTCATGGACCTCCAACACAGAACCAACCATCCAAACAGGATTCATAAAAATTACTTGATATTTCTGGCATGTGGACAGTGCCGACTCAGCTTCTCCCTATACATATATTCACTTGATCATTTTGATGGAATTTGGTAGATGGGGAACCAACAGTGATGTCTTGCTGGGAAGAACCAACACGTTTTGCAAAAGACAGATTCACTGTTTCCACTTCCTCAGTTGTCCATTAGCATTGGCCATTACATTTGTGACTTCATTTCAGCCCTGAGCTTTTTCAGGCTCCCTGCCACTTGTGACCCCTCCGATCGTCTATTCTTCATTCACGCATTCATTTAGCAAATGTTTACTGAGTGTCCTTTACATGCCAGGTGTTATTCCGGGTTGTTGGAATAGACACAGCAATGAACAATACAGACAAAAACATGTGTGAAGTTTACATCCTTATAAAATCTATTTGAACATTTTGACATTTCCCTTCTCCCATTCTTCTTTCTCGAACCTTGCTAAGCACTACTTTCCTTTTCAAAAATTACTCCTTTCCCTCTCAATCATAGATCCTCCTTTGGCCAAATTCATCCACTTCCATGGCTCCAACCGTGACCTCTAAACACTCCAAATTCCAACCTCTCTCCTGGGATCCTGGACAAACTTTCCAGTTACCAAGAGAAGGGACCTGGAGTGCTCTCCTGCCTCCCGGGGTGAAGGAAGTTCTGCTTTTCCCCATCCCACAGTACTGCACCTCAGTCTCACCAAGGTGGTTTGTTTTCCAGGATTCAGATTGAAAACTAAATTCACGTTTTATATAAACAGGGGTATATACATTTATGTTTGCTCATATAGTCAGCATCCAGTTTATGCTGCAAGCTTGATAAAGAAAATTATTCAACTAGATTCAATAAACATGTACTGAAAACCTACAATGAGCAAAACACTGTATTTGGTCTGGGGACATACAGGCAAAGGGTAGATTTAGCTTAAAGAGAAGACAAAGCTTAGGAGATACGTGCCTTAGGAGGGACATTCACATCACTTGCCAAAAAATGAGTTTGTGATGAGGATGTTTGGTTTGAAGGGCTAAAGGGAGCATAAACATGATAGTTTGTGAGAACTTATGACCAACGAGATTTCCAGAAATTGAGACACTCCAGACAATTAACATAGTCACAGGAGGCATGTTGAAACTCACTGGTTTTTTTCCTAATAAAATATAAAAAATTATTCTTGGTCAGTAGAGCAGACTATCTAAACCATTCCTACATCTAATTAGGGTCTAGGTAATATCTAAAAAAGCAAGGGCTCATGATTATAAAAGGAAAAGGGCTTATGAAAGAGCTAAGTGTTTTTATTTGGATAGTAAAATATTGGATGTTGTTTAACTATGTAGCACGTTTTCAAAATCCGAGCTGCTTCTTAATCCAATACATTTCTGATGTTTTAATTCATCTTCACTCCATCATTTTACAATGCCCAAAACTACAATTTATCCCAACTATTTTTCAAATTTATAACGTATGATTACTGACATGCCACAGAGTTCATATTTCGCTTAATGTTTCCCTGAAGCTCAGGAGAGTACCACAACTCATCCTACAAAAACACCTTACCTCTGTTCCAGGGCACATTGCTATTGTCCGAGCACTTTTACACACACAAAAGATTCCATCCTCCCCCGACCCTGTGAGGAAAGTAGAAGAGACACCCTGATCCCCATTTTACAGGTAAGGAAACTGAGGCTCAGACAAACTAAGGAAATTGCCCCAAATCCAAGGATAGTAAGTCGAAAAATCCTTGCTCTGAGTTTTCTGACTTTTGACCTTTTGCTGTTTCCACTATCCCACTGTACTTCCTATCTTTCTGTGCCCCCAGTTGCTGTGCAGTGGCCAGAAGATGCCTGTCTCTACCCAAGGATAATTATCAACTGTGGCTCACACATTCCCTTCACGCTCCTCTCACTTCCCATAAATGCCAGCCAAACTGTACCCAGACATTATGCAGACATAAAAAGTATGAAAACAATCTGTATGAGCCAGTGACACAGAGATACTAAAAAAAATAGTCCAAAGTGTGCTCATAGATAAATATGTTAGCATCTGTCCTCCCGCTGTCCCTAGACTTGCTCCCAGTGGGAACTACAGCTCTGGGGAGAAGTGAATTTCAGGACCACTATGCCTTGTTCTGTGACTAATGAAAGGAGGAGAGGGCACTTCTCTTTCCACACATCTCTCAATGAAGGAGCGAAATAGATGCAAGAGATTGGCATGGGTCCCTGCCTCCCATCCTGTGCTCCCTCCACCCATCCAAAGGGTATAAAAATTTTAATATTCTTGATACACGTTGCAGAATCATGTTGTCAATCATGCTTTGATAGGAAGCTGATTTCTCGAGTAAGGCACATAACATATTCTGGAGGCATCTGAAATTTTTCACAGTAAAACTTGACTAGCTGAGAAAACATCATAATAGTGTTACCCATCCCTAACTTAAGTATTAAAATGTTAGGGGTGAAACTCGAGATATCTAGGAGAGATAGTTTAGGGGACGTAGGAGCATATCTTATCCACGTCAGGCCTCTGTGTGGAAAGCCCCAAAGAGAGTCTCCTCTTATAATAGAATATTTTTCCATCAAAAAAGAGGATTTGAGTCCCTGAAATAAGCTTTTGAAATTTCATTATTTCACATACTAAATACAGAAGTGTAACATAAAGATCATCAATTTCTTCGCATATAAGATTTTAAATGATATGAGATTGTCTTTCCCCCTTGATCAGCAGCATGTCCTCAGTTCTTTACTCATGTGCAGTGCCTTCCTCTAAAAAAGAGAATGAAATCCTACTCTGGATGGGCTTCTTGTGATTGTGATGTTAGGTAATTGAGAATGGGCTAGAATGATGGAAGGCAGTAGTTCATAGATGGTGAACACTCCATGATGGCAAAGGCCTAGAGCCTAATGATGACATTGGATGGGGAGGTGGAGCGAAAGAGAAGCTCATTGAGGATGAGGAGATCAAAGACTAAGATGACAGACTGCCAGATGGTCATGCATGTGGATGTAGATGCTCCTAAAGTGATGGCAGGGATAGCGTTGAAGGAAAGACCGGGAGCCAGTGCCCAAACTTTAGTGAAAGAACGGAGAGATAAGCAGGTGCACAACAACAATATCAGGGGAGAGAGGTGACACAGGCAGAGAGCATTAACTTCAAAGGCTCAGGACATTTACACGAGCGTTGAGGGGTACACGTCTAGAAGCTGCAGTGACATGGAAAGAGGACTGCAAACGGCTTCCACAGTCCACCACCCAGGGAATGCAGGAAAGCCAGCAGCCTGCATTTGAAAGGGCTGCAGATAAAGCACTATCCTTACAAACAAGCCAAGCTCCAGGGAAGGCAAGGAGAGGAGGGGGGAAAACGGGAGAAAGGCTGAAAGCACAGAAGAGATTGTAAATAAACCACTTGGCGAAGAATTCTAGAGAAAGCAACAGGAAGATGAGAGAGGGAAGAGAGGGAGAGAAGAGGGAGGAGAGATTGGATCAGAGGAGAGAAATCTCAGGGAACCATTGAGAGTAAGGGGGAAGATAAACACTCACTGATTTACATTCTGGCGATGACCAAGACCAACGGCATACCAACTTAAATAAACATATCTTGACAATAGCCTAATGTTGAAGGCTGGAAGGGAAGTGGAACAGCAACTATATGAGTTCCTCTGGATGATGGGTAGGAATGAGTTATGCGGCAGTGGTTCTCAACCCTAAACGCACATTAGAATCTCCTGAAGAGGTTTTATAAAATACAGATATCCAGGCCTCATTTCCAACCAATTAAATTAGACTCACTGGGAGTAGACTCGAACACTGTAACTTTTTGGCAACAGTCTTCTTTTTAAGATCCCCAGGTACAGCCAGGGTTGAGAACCACTGACTTAGGGCAGTGGTTCTTAGTGTTGATCCTGGACTATCAGTTTCACCATAATCTGGGAATTTACCAGAAATGCAAATTCTCAGGCATCACCCAAGACTTACTGAATCAGAAATCTAGGGGTGGGGCCCAGTAATCCTTGTTTTAACAAGCTCTCTGGGTGACTCTGATGCATGCTAAGGTTTGAGAACCGCTGGTATGTGGGATGTGGTGGGACAGGGTGGGGCTCACCTGCTACACAGAGCTACAGCTGTGTTTTTAATTTTCCTTCATGGGCATCAGAAGTTATATTCCCATCAGCATTTTATGAGAATTCTTACTGACAAAATCTTTCTACATGTAATTTTTGGCAGTTCAACAGGCAAAAGAACCCAAAACACAACCAAAAAAATACTGTTTGTCTTACTTAAGACTGAACATTTTTCATATGTTTACAGTTAACATAAATCTTGCATGCTACAGTTCAAACTGATTTCTTTAATTTTAGTCTAAAATAAAAATAGAGATCAGCCAGTTACCATCGGCTGGAGCGGCAAACACACGGAAGAGGTGCGAGAGGGGAATGCTCCATCCTGTATCCTTTATGAAGACTCACAGGACAAAGACAGGGTTTTACTTACCAACTTTCAACCCAATGATATGAACATACACAATGACATTTGTTTATAGTTTCTGTTTTTATGAAAAAAAAAAAAAGAAAAAAAGGACAGGGAGCCACTCTCAAAAACAATTGAGGGGAAAGAAAACTAAGAGGAAATTCCCCAAACTTGACAAGTTTAAGTATTGGCAGTACGTGAAGTAGAATACAAGCAAAAACGTGGCAGATATTTCCTGAAAATGTTCGCTGTTCACTGGAAGGGATCATGTTTCTAAACTTTCTTAAATAGAACTTGGCATACTTGGGGTGGTCCATAAGTTTTAAATAATAACAATTTGCTCTCCAATCTGGCCTCATTTAGCTTCCTTTTGCACTGTTAACAGCTTGAATTTCTCCCAGTGCTTAGTTTGCAATTCACTCAAAAAAAAAAAAAAAGCTAAGAATAAACATATTTAGAGAGAAAAAAGGCAAAATAAAACAGCAGCTTCTTCCATCTTAGGTTCAACTAACAAATAAATCATTTATACAGAAAAAAAAATCTTCTCATTTCAACAAACAAACAATTAATTCAGATCTTTGTTCCTGCTTACCTAGACTAGTAACTGTGTTTCCTTCCTCCTTTTATTGCACTCTGCTGCAAGATTAATTTTCTTACAGCAAAACTCAAAAGCTTTCAGGAACCAATCCCCCACTGCTACCCCATGAAGTACAGACAAGATGTTTACTGGGCTCAGGCCACAGGGAGTCAGCTCCAGGGAAATCTCAGAAGAGAGAGGAATGCATTAATCTGTGAGAAATCCCTGGAGAGACTAAAGGCCATCATAAACTCCGGGAGGAGAGGCATGCAGAGGTGGAAGAACAGGTAAAGAGAACGCTGCTCGGTTCCGCTCTAGCCTCTCTCTCAGATTTCCTTGGATCACTGCCTGCCCTGTAACCACGGTGAGTCAGAGGCAGCAACAACAGCCCACATGAAAAGGGAAGACTGACCAGCTGCCCTGAGCACTCGCTCCTCCAGTCTTCCTCACCAATCCCACATACAGGATGGTGGATCACATAGAGATAACCGTCTTCTCCCTTTTAAAACTTTCGAGGAGAACCCCACGAGCGGGATGCCTAATGGAGGGGCAACAGATGGGTGGCTGACTGCAGTTGTGGCGTCTAGGACTCTCTGCCCTAGGGCTCATCTTCCAACTTCTTAAAATCACAAGGAGGCCATAAACTGGGGCCTAAGCCTTGGCTTCTCATCCTAGTACCTATAACTCTAGAGGAAGATCAGCTCACAGCCTAAATTACCTGAGGTTAGAACCACTGTGGAAGGAAAACCACAAACACAACAACACATATCGTATCAAGTGGATATGGAATATCCATATACAATATATTCCATATATGGAATATTCCCAAGAAATATTGGAACAAACAAATTAAGAATTTAAAATAAGCACAACTGATGAGGATCAAGGCTGCCCCAGGGAGAGAAGTCCAAGACGTCCTGGCCTATATGCCAATCTAAATGACCCTATTCATATCTAAAGTTATATGACCACACAACAACCAGATCCCACCTGCACTGATACCATTTAATGACTTTTTACATCATCTTTCCTCTGTCTAGTAAAAATAAGTCACACACCCATGCCTTATAAATTTAGCCCTAACCCTCAACACACTGCAGCTCTTCACTGCCCATGGGTCCTGTCCCCATGCCTGCAGGTCTTAGTGCCCATGGGTCCTGTCCCCATGCTATTCTCTGAATAAAAGAGCACTACGACCAGAACTTGAGAGTCCAAGAAATCTTTCTTCCAACTTCTCAGCTCGCCAAGCCCGCATCACAACTAACGTTGTCAAAAGATATTGGGAATAAAAAGCAGGAAAAAAGACAAAAAGAGAGCCAAATGGAAAGATTAAGTATTAAAAAATAACACTTGAAAGAAAGAATAGTTGATGGGATAAATAGCAAGCAGAATATAGCCAAAGAATAAACTGAAAACTGAAACAGCAGACTGAGGAAATCTCCCAGAAGGCAGGAAAAAAGATAAAGAGATAAATATAGAAATAAAAAGTTAAGCCGCATGGAAGATAAAAGTAGACACGCTGACATACTGAAAATAGGAGTCCAAAAGGAGAGAAAAATAAAACAAGGGGAAAATATATAAGGAAATAATAAAAATAAGTGTCCCTGAATTAAAGAAAGATGAAAGAACTCAGAGGGAAAGAATTGAGTGCCAAATAAAAGAGATTAAGAACTCAGATATAGCATTGGGAAATTTAAGCACACTAAAGAGAAAGAAAATTCTGAGAGCTTCCAGAGAAAAAGAGCATATCTCCTACAAAGGTACAAGGATGGGATCAGCATCAGATTTCTTAACAGCAATGCTGGACCCAAATACTTTGGGGTTTTCCAGATATTATTGTGTAATTGACTTCTGATTTAACTCCATTGTGGTCTGAAAACACACTTTGTATGATCTGAGTCCTTTTAACCTTCTTGAGACTTGACTTATGGCCCAAAAGATGGCCTATCTTGAGCAGACAATTCACCAAAGAAGATATATAGATGGAAAATAAGCACATGGAAAGATGCTCAACACAATTAGTCATTAGGGAAATGCAAATTAAACCATAATGAAATACCTTCACATACCAACCACATCAAGTGTTGCCAAAAATGTAGAGAAACTGGAACTTTCATTACTGCTGGCTGGAATGTGAAGTGGTTCAATACCTCTGAAAAATAATTTGGCAGTTTCTTAAAAAATTAAACACACACCTACCATATTGACCCAGCCATTCCATTCCAGTGCATTACCCAAAGAAAAAGAAAGCATATTTCCGTACAAAGACTTGTACATGAATGTTCACAGTAAATTTGCTGGTAATAGCCAAAACTGGAAATAATCCAAATGCCCATTAACAGGTGAATGGATAACCAAATTGGAGTACACTCATATAATGGAATACTGTCCAGCAACAAAAAGGAATGAACTGTTCATACATACAATAACATGAGTGAACTTTAAAATAATTATGCTAAAGAAGGCAAATAAAAAAGAACACATACTGCTTGATCCATTTATATAAAATTCTAGAAAATGCAACTAATCTATAGTGATAAAACTCAGATCAGTGGCTGCCTGGGGATGAGAATGCGAAAGAAGGGTAAGATTACAAAAGAGCAGGAGAAAACTTTTGGGGGTGAGGAATACGTTCATTATCCTGATTATGGTGATGTCTCACAAGTGTGTACATATGCTAAAAGTTATCAACATGTACAGTTTAAATATGTGCAGTTTATTGTACGTCAATTATACCTCAATAAAGCTGTTAAAAATGAAAAAAAGTTGCCAGAAAAATGAAATTCTTGTCTGAAAAAGAGATATAAAATTTAGACACCAATTTTTTCTCCAAAAAAATGAGCAAAGAAAAAAATTAAAAAGAGAAAATTAAAATATATTTATAACAATCTAGAACTAAAATTCTTAATAATATTGACACCGCAGTGAAGAGGAGAAGCCACAAGGAGGTGAGATGATGTATACTGGGTACAGTCCAGTCAGGAGGCAGAAACACAAAGCTATTGTTAACAGAGAGAATTTAACAAAATTAAGGAATTGTGATCCAAGTTCTAAAGAAATGAAAAATCAAAAAAGGAAACAATACCACCACACCAGCCCTCCCTTTCTTGGTGGTGGCAGTTTGTTCCAGTAGCGACAGATGACTCCAGTGTGCAGTGTTTCCAACATTCCCACAGCCAGCCTCAATACACCCTTTAGAGAATAATGCTCCCTCTTCAGAGGGCTCAGTCCAGCTCTACAGGGCTCCCCCGCCAAATTTATAGATCTTAATCTTCTCTAATATCCTGAAGAAATATTGGGGAAATACGAACACCACTTATTTAAGAAATAATTAAGGAATTTTCACTAATTTTTTAAGCAAGATCATAGCATTTGTGGGGGATCAGAATTGGCCACCCCAAAATGTATCTCTTTGGCTTGACTATTTTTAAGAACAGAAGACTCTGAAAGAAACTTTGACCTCCTCTCCAACTGCCTAAAAGAATTTAAAATAGAAGGGCCTGTTCCAGGAAGGAGCTAATACTATAAGAAACTGTAATGTAATGTAAAATATGTCTCTCACATCACATTGTCTCTAGTTGGCCCATTTACATTTCCATCTCCATGTAAATTGCCTTTCACTCCCTTGAAGTCCCAAACCACAGCCCCCAACATCCTCCTTTGTTTTCAGTTGAAGACATTATTTAAGATGAGCACCTCTGCCATTTTGGCGAGTTACTCAGTTTTCCTGAGTGTCTCCCATGTGTACATGTTATAAAGCTTTGTTTGATTTTCTCCTGTTATTCTGTCTCATGCAAATTTAAATCATAGCCCAGCCAGAAGGACCCAGACGGTATAGGAAATGCCTTCCTCCCCTAGACATTGAAGTTTTGTTTCCCCAAAAAAAGTCCTTATCTTTTAAAGATTCAGACTGAAATATTTACAGATGAAATCATACGATGTCTGCGATGCGCTTCAAAATAACTTGGGGGGAGAGACTGCTAAAGTAGGTCAGGCTGTAGGTAAAACAAGATTAGGTATGAATTGATCTTTATTACAAATGGATGATACATAAGAGTACATTATAATAGTCCACCTTTTTATGTTTGAAATTTCCCACAAAATAAGGCATTTTTAAACTCATGCACACAATAGCATTTATAATAACACAAAAAGTATAACTATCAAGTGCATAAGAATGATTGCTATTGGTGGGAGTGGGGATGGAAATCAGAAGTAGAAATAAAAACGAATGATTGAAGGAAACAGAAGAATCTAGCACAGACCAATGACCAAATTATGCTATAAATTAAAGAGGACAATTGGCTCAACCTTCAGCACATGAGAAGAGAAAACAAAACAAAGTCCTAAGTCTTTAGATTGACATGTAACGTCTTCTGGTTTGGACTTGACCTACCTTTGTAACTTATTTTTTATCATTCACCTTCAAAATCTAACATTCCATCAAAATGAAATACTCACCATTGACTGTAAAGAGCCTATTCTCTGGCTCCACGATGTAACTCCTGATGGTCCTACTGTCCAGGTCCCCCCTCTACATCACAACTTTCCCCCATCCTTCCAAGTCTGGTCCATACATCCTCTCCCCAGGATGCTTTCCCTAGTGTTTTGTTCTCTCAACTTCCAGTGGAGAAGATAATGTACAGAACAAAAACAAACAGCATTTTATCAGAATTTTGCCTAAATATTTATCCTTTTCTAATTTGTATGAGAGTCTTTTGCATTTACCTTCTGTTCTAAAGATCCAGTTCTTTGCAGTGTAGTATCCTAGGAAATGTACCAGTTGAATTCATCTCTGTATCCTATGATGCTTAGCACCATGTCTCAAATACTCCAAGTGTGCCCTAAACGATAACGGGGGGAAGAAAGGGAGGAAGGGAGACAGAAAAGGCTGGAATGAATGAATGAATTGGATTTCAATTCATTGGTTCTTTCAAGGGAGAAAACTGATCAACAAAACACCCAAACTTGTCTAAAACCATAAAAATGATTTAACAACAAAAGATGTCATCGATTTTATATCTTTTATTTCTCACTTTTGGAGTTTCCTTTTTTTTAAGCACTTTAGCGTATACATCAAATGGTCTAAGAGAAACAAAAATAAAAGGTAAAAGCTGAAAAACACATTCAGAAGGCTTTGTGCTAGGACACTGCCCCCACTTTAGGCCTGCTGGAACAACAGTACCGTATTGTGGAAGGGGAGCTGCAACCCACTGCACTTGGAGGAGAAATGTGTTTCCCTCTCCTTACTCTACTTAATCCAGCCAATCACTTCAACGAAAGGCAAAAACAGCAATGGAGACAGAAGAAAACTCAACGTCTTTTTATAGGAAGTGGCACAGGTGGCTGTGGAGAGGCAGTTCTGGGTTCAAATCCTGCGCCTGGTTTTCCTAGGTCTGTGACCTTGGGCAAGTCACTCAACCTCTGATTTTCTCTGTTGAGTTTTCTAACGTAAAAATGGGGTAATGGCTTCTGTGCTCCCATTGTTATGATTGACTCCCCTGCCTCAATTTTCTTTTAAATGACTTGACGCCTTTTGGGGAAAAGGGAGCCTGTGGCAGTTTTCTTGTTAAGAGGGGGATGGGGTGGAACTGCCTAGAATTTCCGTGAATACCAGGATCTGGGGGAAGGCTGGCCAAAAGGAGGGTTGAGGGCTCCAGATATGCAATAAGGTAAGGAGGTGCTGCAGAAGCTTCCCTAAGAGACTTCAAGACCACCCAGCTTTGAGCAGAGCTGCTTCCAGACCAAGGAGAGCAAGCACAGTTTGGCATTGGGGACAGTCCCCTTCTTGCCTCTGCACAGTGAAGCCATCAAGGCTATGACAACTAAACCATGGTGGACAGGGACCATCAGGAGACCTCGCTCTCTGTGCAGACCCGGGAAGTCTTGCACGACCCTCCTTTGGGCCACAGGAAGTGCAGTAGTCGTGGCCAGGGGCCAGAGCGGGAGAGAGAGAACAACGTGGGTCCCTTGCGATGATGCTAGAGGGCCCAGCTCATAAACCTGGTATAAGGCAGCCCTTCCAGGGGTCCCAGGAATACCTAGCCGGATACCTGGAAAAGTCGGGGATGAGGGGCAGGGCTGAGGTCAAGCAATCTCATTCTGGGGAGAAGAACCATAGTAACTTGGATATTAAAATTTAATGATATTTCATTTTATACCCCAGGATGAAATCAAGACTTGCCACTGACAACAAGGTGTACATCATGCCGTTGTTTGCCAGTTCTAAGATGCTATTAGTTGAAAGCTGCACCATTAATTTAAATAAGGAGGTTTTTTGGGAAAAATTTTTTTTACCCTATCCATAACATTAATCACAAACAATGATCATAAAACATATCCTGAATTCAGATATCATAAACTATAACAAAGAAAAATCAGAACTGAGGAACTATGATATTTATACCATTTAACAAACTTTGCTGTTATTCAGAAAATAAAAAATTAACAGTACTTTGCTTTGATAACTATGGAATTCCTTACAAACATTATTTTTACATTTTCAAATATACATATACAGTTTTTACATCAAGTTTTTGCACAGAGGTAAGGATGGAATGTAAAAGATTTTGATCAACATCCTTTCCCACAAAGTAAGATAAATTTACTTTTAATGTAAGCTATTTAAGCAGTAACTTCCAATTGAAAACAAGCTGATGATACACTCAAAAGGTAGGGGGAAACATATATATTTAATTTTATTATTTATTTATTTATTTATTTGAAGAAGATTAGCCCTGAGCGAACTGCTGCCAATCCTCCTCTTTTTGCTGAGAAAGACTGGCCCTGAGCTAACATCCATGCCCATCTTCCTCTACTTTGTATGCAGGATGCCTACCACAGCATGGTGTGCCAAGTGGTGCCATTTCTGCACCTGGGATCTGAACCAGCGAACCCCGGGCCGCCAAAGTGGAACGTGCGCACTTAACCGCTGCGCCACCAAGCCAGCCCCTAATTTTATTTTTTTAAAAAAGCTTTGTAAGTGTTTCTTTAGGCCACCATTAAAGGTTGCTAAAACTTCATCAGTTTATTCTCTATGAAAATGTGAGCATCTCCTAAACCAAATATTTAAGTAACATTTCATTGGACACAAAACACTATGTAGTTAAATAAATAAGACTTGAAAATGAAATGTAGCTCATATACCATAGAATATGAATAATAAAACACACATATTAAACAGTGAGACGATAATTTCTATTATATACATGGAAAGAGTTAAACCTTAGTTAATTGGGGGATATAAGGAAAAGAGAAATCTCTTTACAAAACAATGGTTATTTTATCTGTAAAAATAGGTGATCATTATGCCTTACTCCAGGTAAAATGAAGATAATGAAATAATAGTTCCTTAAAATTTATAATTACAGCATAGGCAGAAATATTCATTTACAGTTGTAACTTACTTTTAAAAACTGCAGGAAAAGCATGCATAGGTAATAAAAATAAAGGCATTTCCCACTATTACCTGTAAGCTCCATCAAGGGCTCATAGTTGTATTATTCTAGAATCATCGATACACAAGTATTTCAGTATTTATAAACATGTTGTTTTAAACATCACTTTCTCAGAGAGGCCTTTCCTGAAACAATTGCCCCCTCTTCCATCTAAATTACATCCTCACCCGCTTATTCTTTGTATAGCACTCTTTTACCATCATAAAACATCAAAACTTTAAATTATGCGTGAATTCATATGGCTCTTTATTTAACACCAGTCTCTTCTCACCCCATCTGGCTGTAAACGGTGAGAGATCTACCATCCCTTTTGTTCACTTTTGTGTGCCAGCACCTAGCACAGTACCTTACATCTAGTAGGCACTTAATAAATATTCATTAGATCTATCCATATTTCCCCAGTATCCTTACTGTACTCCTTCGCCTGCCTCTTTCCCTTTATCTAACTCCTACCCGTCCCAGCTCCTCCATTAGCCCCTGCAAAGTATTCCCTGACTACTGGAGCCAGGAGAACATCACCGAGAAGCAGGAGCTGAACCAACTTAACTTGACGGAGAGCTGTCCTCCGGGATGATGCCACCACCACAAGAGGCGAGGGGGGACACTGATACTCTCTGGAAATGCTACAGGAAACAGGGAAGGAGTGGCAAAAGAAAGGTCACTGACCTCAATGTCCTCACAGCCAACAGCTAACTTGCAGGAGAGCCCCAGGGCCAGTGCCTTCCTTCCCCTATGACACTGGGGAAGAACAGATGGCAGAGATAGCTGGAGAGCTGGAAGTGGAGAAGCAAGGTGGTGAACACCTGGATTTGAATTTGGATTCTGCCATTGACTAGATATGCACCTTTAAAAACTACGGTTAAATCCTCAAAAGGTTGTTTTTTTCAACTGCAAAACAGAGATGTCGTTGCCCACCTCATATGGTTGTTCAGCAAATTAAACGAGAGGACACTTAAGAGTTTGAATACATTGATGGACATACACTGTAGCCTCAATTGATGGAATGTAGCCTCCATAATTATTTGATCCCGGCCTTGAATTCGATGAATCAACCTCCTTGATCTTTTCCTGTCTTGTAGAATGAATCATCTACCCAGTTTCTTCCCAAATCATGAGATATCATATCTTAAATATGCAAAACTATAGTTTATTTTACCATAGGCTCTAATCGAAGAGATCCTGTTCTGCTCCTACTGTACCTTCATACGGTCGACTTGAATGCAGAGGCACTCTGCGAGCTTTCTCACTAGATAAAGGATGCTGTTCATCTTAGTCTCCGTGCTATGGGCCTGAGCCCTGTTTGGAGGCCACTTGAAATACCTTGAACACGACTTTAAAAATAAGATGACAAATGGGCCTGCGCCTTTTATTAATAGTATCTGTAGAGAGGTGTCTTCTGCAGAGAATTTTTTCAAAGCACTTTCATACATGTTGTGTTGTTTAAGTCTCACAATAACTGTGAGACAGGGCCAGGATCATTATCATTTCCAGGTTCTTTTCTTACTTTCTTTTTAATCTTTTTTTTTCCCCCTAGACCCCAGGCTAAGAGGTTAATTTATTTGCCCAAAGTTTTATCCCTAGCACGTGACTGTTGAAGGAATGAATGAATGAGTTAATCAGCGAGCTAGTAAGTGAGGAATCTAAGACTATTAATCCATGTCGTCCCTATTTTATTCCTTTCCCTTCCCTTCATTTTTCCCTCTATTCTTTCTTCCTCTCCCCCTTTTTTCTGGAAACTTCTCATAATCTCGGCCAGTTTTATGTCCTTCCTCTGGGACTCTGGAATGAAATACTAATGCGATTACTAAACTACAAGCCTCAGAAGAAACAAAACATAATAGTCATTGTTGTTTATTATTTCGACACTGTTCTTTCTAAGTGCATTAAAAGAACCCCAGCTTTCATTAATCATGCAACAACACGTTTGCTAAACTGAGCTGTTAACAGGCTTTAAATGTTGAAGTAAATATTTGCAGGCTTACGTTGGCAATTCTTTTTGCCTTTTAAATAAACTACCATATAATCATCTGAATATAAAACGGCCCTAAAACTGTATAAACTAGCCATAACTTGAAAACTAAAACTTGGAAATCTCAAGACATTACTTTAATTAAAATGTAATGACCCAGAATCTCCTTTTTACATGTAGAAAATACAAAAATGGATAAAAGAGAGAAAACTCTTGTAGAGGATTCCATCTTCAGACAGAATTTATGTTGTTTTCTTATGAGGGGAAAAAAAAATCCAACGGGATTTATAAACAATTTGGGGTGTAATATAATTAATATGGATTAAATTATTTCTTACAAATTTGACATCATCAAGTGTATCAAATTTCTGAAAAACGGGACTGTGTGTACTTTTTCCCTCTTGTTTTACATTCTGGACGCCTTCCACCAGCCTGTGCCAGGAATTTTATATCCATATAGTCTGCCTGCAGAACATTATAGTGTAATATTAGCAAAGTCATGCCATTGATTATTGGTTTCATCCCAAGTAAATTTTGAAAGAAAAAACCTTAACCATGTAACAACATGTCAAGTCAATTTAATTAACAGACTGAAAATATCAAATCAAATATTCTTTGATATTTTGACACTATTTTGGCTTACTTATAAATCTCATCATAAATCTTTCATAAACCCTTCAGGCTTTAGAAATTGTTTAAATATTATGTTTCTAAGGATGTATAGATGTGTAACAGAAACAAGGGACTATGAATGGCAACTAAAGCATCTGTCTTTCAATAACGTTTCACACTGATTATCTCATCTTGAAGGAATTTAAGAAGGAAGCTATATGCCCTACCTGAAGGAAAAGGGGGAGAAAATTCTCCCTCTGTGCTTTAACGGACAGATTTTTATCCCCAGCTGGAGCAAAGGAAAATTCTCCAGAGCTGGCAGCTTTTTTGCCCTGCAAGATCACAGCACTGGTAGATAAATCCTTAGCAAAACTAACCAGAAGACGGACACACGTGAGTCATCACAATAACAAGAGATGCTCTCCATCATCTTCTTCAAAATGGCATCTAAAGTTATCGAGTTTATTTTCTTATTTATTGTCTGTCTTCTCCCACTAGAAGGAAAGCTCTGTGAGAACAGCAACATTGCCCTTCCCATTTACCCAATGTCCCAGCACTAACAGGAGCCACACAGAGCAGGTACCTAGTAAATATTGGTTAAATAAATTTAACAAGCACAAATTTAATCCAACCGGTAGAGAACTGCCTTATATAATCACAGAAATGTATACACTGTTCAAACTTCCAGAAGTTCTCTGTAGCCCAGGTCAACATTGGTACTAATTTCACAGCTACTTACTGGACACATTTAATCCATGTTATTAAATATTAAAAGACATCTGTAAAAGATTTCTCAGTTATTTGTTTTGCATAGTGAAAACAAGAAGATAGTGCCTCAATACAACTTCAACAATAATCTGACCTTCAAGGACAAATTCTCGCATTCAAGTTTCTAGCTACTGCCATCCCCAATGCAATCTAATTATGACTCAGAAAATCTCCTGAATTTCCCCACCTCATATGCCAGCAACAACAGGCCTCTGCCCCTGACCTTACCGAGGGCAGGGTGAACAGTGATTAGTTCCCTGTACATCGAAACAGGTCATGGTCCCTCACAAACTTACATCTGATTTTCCTGGACAGGATAAAGGGCTCTGCTGTGTGCTTAAGAGACATCTCCAGACAGAGACTTTTCACCTTCAATACCATGAATTTTAGTGAATGATCTTACTAAATGATCCTAAAAAGGAGTGGCCTGTTTTACATTCATGGATTTACTTTAAGGATCACACTTAGGATTTTCCATTATAAAGAAATCATGTCTTGAGGGTCGTCTAGCTGTCCCAGCTCCCACAGGGCTCTCATCTCTCAAGCCCATACTCCAAGGGATTGGTGACTCAACTTCTCATCTGCCTTTTTGTCTTGCTCTCTATCTCCCTCTATCACTACATGACATAAGTATTATTCTAAAACCCAAAAATTATGACAAAGAATTCAAGGGTATAGAGAGAAATAGAAATGTAGAAAAAACAAAAAATATCAAGTTCAAGAGTTTCTTTTGTATAGCCTTGACTCGGTAAAGGAGACTATCTTATTCTGAAAGTCTCTATACTGAACGAAGTTATGCCATCACTCTAGGGCCAAGGAGGGGTCTGAATGTGTAGTCAAAATACCTGGGTTTCAGTGTAGGTTCTAGCATTCAGCTTTTCTCTACCTCAGTTTTCTCATCTCTAAAATGAAGTCATATTAAAATTCTACAAGATTATATAGTCCAGCTGTGAAAATGGGGCCTATCTATTAAGGCAGCCTGTTATATTTTATATTACATTTATATTTTATTAAGACAGTCTTCCGCCTGCAGGAGGTCAGATGAAGGTCCCGTCAGGAAAGACTTGGTGAGGAGGAGATGAGGTGAACCTGGGCAGTGAAGCCATCACCCTGAAGAGGAGAGACACTGCCCTCACCACCTAGCCCCAGCCAGCGATGCCTCTACCACAGAAGAAAGTCATTCTCTTCTTTTTGTTTTAGTTCTTAAAAGACAGTCGACTGAAGATATTTTTTAAAAGAAAGGCAGGGGAGAAACTATCTGCTAAACATCAACTCTTGGAGAACTGGGTTTGTGATGAAATACTCATTGATCAATGTCCACTGCCAAGTGCTGGCTGGGACGGATCAATAATGATGTGTCCTAACCCCAGCTTGGCCTTGTGCTAGTGGTGCAACTTTTGGGCAAGACAAGAAAGCTCTCAGCCTCAGTCTCCTCCTCTGTAAAATTGCCCTACTTTACATGTGTTATAAGAATCAAATGGCATTATTTTATCAAATATGTGAAAGCTACACTTTTGCACACCAATATGAGTTATTAGTGTGCTCATTCTTTGATTCCAGTTCTTAGAAATAGTGAGGTCTACAGAGAAAATTAAGAAAGAGCAAATTAAATTTGTAAAACGTACCAAGGCTATCTTCTATAAGTTTATGCATAAGAAATTAAAACTCAAGATTAAATCAGACTGGCAATGTAGTGCCAAGATGCACTGTAGGTATATGAGAAATGTTCTTTCTTCACCCCTTCATTACCCCTTTCTTCAGTCAGAGCACTCCGTAAGCCACAAAGGCCTTTTCAAAATTTAGGATTTACTGTTTACGCGGTTTTGTTTTGTTTTTAGCAATGTGAGGAAAGTGGAATGAATTTGGATTTTTGAAGGCAAGGAGGCCTGGAATCAATTCCAGTTTCTGCTGTTTACTTGTGGTTTCCAAGGGTGGCCTCTGAGTACACTTCCTAATCTGTGAGCCTCTCTAGGTGCTAGAATTTTGAGTAACAAGGGAGTGTCTTTCTGGGAAAGTCTAAAACTTCCTTCCACTGCAACAGCAGAAGCATCCATGGCTGGAAGATGTTTTCTGAGCTTACTGCTACTTGAGCGTGGCAGTGTTGGGCCTCCTGAAATTCCTCGCCTTGATTCATGCAAGAGAAGTACCACTTAATGAGCCCTCAATATGTGCCAGATGCTCTACATGTTACTTTCAACCTTTACAACCACTGGGCAAAATATCACTTCCGCCCCATTTTACAGACGATGAAGCTGAAGCTTGCCCAAGGTTAAAGAGCTGGAAGCAGGCAGAGTTGGGATTCCAACTCACTCAAGCCAAGGCTTTTTCTAGTATGCCATATTCCCTGATCTAAAGAGTTTTCAGACTTTAAAACTGAATTTTTAAGAAATGTAGACAGGGGGACTAAGACCTCTGCAGTTGAATGTTAATATTGGTACAAGTATATAACTAGTCTCACATGGACAGGAAATAAGACACTGTGGAGAGGAGACTAGGGCTGGATCAGTAAGAGGCCACGAGAAAAAGAGAAATGGGATAAGGAGGGCTCCTAACCCCTCCTGTCATGGGCTCTATCAGTGCACTAGAGATTAGCAGTATATTAGATGGCTATATATATTTGTCCTCACGCTAACTGCAGATAAAATACTAACCCTTGTACACATTCAGTTCTCCTCAACTAATCATTTTGATGACATTAGTGACTCTTGCAAATATTTAAGGAAAGGTACCCATGTAATACTTAGAGTTAATCCTGATATAGGTTGACCAAGGTTTCTCCACTTTGGCACTGTTGACATTTTGAGATGAATGATTCTTTGTGTGGGGCTGTCCTGTGCATTGTAGGGTAAGTTATTTTTAGATGAGTTGATTTTTTCCCCCCAAAGGTGCCTGTTATATTTTAGCTTAAGTTCTAAAATAGGTGGCATCTCACAATTTAAAAAAAGAAAAAAGAAAAGAAAAAGAAAATAAGTGTCAGGGGGGTATGGTGGGCGGAAAAATACCTTCAGGAAGTACAATTATGTTATTCCTTTTTTTTTTTTGCTTTTAGGAACTGGTCTTATCGAAGCAAAATTGCTCAATAACCAGTACAAATGCCTTTCTACATAGATGTAATTATGGTTGGCACTTTTTCATACCTCATCATCCACAAATGATGGGTTGCTGTGTGCCAAAGTACAATCATTTGTTGTTATCTAATCTAGAATGAAGTTGACATATAAATATATGTGAAAGGGGAGGAAAATGGCGTAGACTAAGATTAGGAATCTTAAAAGGGTAAATACATGCCTTAAAGACATTTCACCTTTTGACAGGGGGCCTACTTTGACCATAATAATTATCCATGCCAGCTATTGTGAAACAGTTTACACCACATGTGACCAGCAAGGTTTTTCAGTTTAGTTTTTAAGTGCAAGGTCCCATAATTTAGAACAATAGCTAGAAAATTTGGAATTAAAACAACTGGATAACGTCAACCATCTCCAATTTCAGGATGAAGAAAATTGATTTCCAGTAAGAGACTGGCCTGTTGCTCACTCCTTTCCATTTCCCGGAACACCCCTCATACCAATTGCTCAAATGGTCTTTTACATCTCTCTTTCTTCAGTGCTCACTCAGAGCTAACTATTCAAAACACACTCCAGTAAGATTTGCTTTAAACTAAGGAGAGGGGGTAAATGCTTGAAATAAGATTAGCCATGCTGTGATACTGAAGACGGGCGACAGGTACATCACATTCTGTCTTCTGTATTTTTGTGTTTGTTTGGAAACTCCCATAATAAAAACTTGTGTTTCTTTAACCACACTACAGTGAAAAGAGTGTGTCTACTGTATGTAGCTGTTCCGTTTCCTGTCCCCACACGTCTTTCCCAGCATCCCACAGGAAGACAACGATACTGTTATGAAAAAAACTTACCACTTCACATGTGTTCTGGATCCCATCAAATCATGTCTCCAGAGAGCTCTTGCTTCTAAAGGAATCCTTTCTCACTCCCACATCTTTAACCTCATCCTCTGTTTGACTCCTACTCATCTTCTTTGCACGCTCAAGCTTCCCCATCTTTTTTTTTTTTTTTAAAGATTTTATTTTTTCCTTTTTCTCCCCAAAGCCCCCCGGTACATAGTTGTGTATTCTTCGTTGTGGATTCTTCCAGTTGTGGCATGTGGGACGCTGCCTCAGCGTGGTCTGATGAGCAGTGCCATGTCCGCGCCCAGGATTCGAACCAAGAAACACTGGGCCGCCTGCAGCGGAGCGCGCGAACTTAACCACTCGGCCACGGGGCCAGCCCCTCAAGCTTCCCCATCTTAATGAAGGCCTTCACTTAACTGAGCAGACCTTTTGTAACCCTACATGAAAATGAGCACGTGTGTTTTTAAAAAATACATATGAACTAAAACTTGGCTTTAAAAACTAAGTTTAAAAAGGTGGGTTTTTTTTTTTTTTTTTACTTAAAATGATAATAGCACATCTCAGCAGCACGTGTTAGAAAACTACACAAGATTTGCACTCTTTCAACTAATTTAGTAATGTTGACATCAGAGAATGTTTAGCTTGGAAGGGAAACCTCATTTCCTCCAGACTCTCCTTTGAACAAGTGAAGAGGGAGGAGTCGCTGATGATAAACACAACATCGCTTAGATTGACCCAGCGGCTTATCCTCTGAGTTTCGGCGAAGACCCCAGTGTCTTGGCCACCGCTTTTCTATTATAAGGCCCTGGGGGCTGTCTTCAATATAATCAAATTAAATTTCAAATATAATGCAATTGTAGGGAGAAAATCCTTTCTATATCTTCTGCATTTTGTACCGTGTACACTGAAGTTAAGAAATAACTGTTTGTTCCTACCAATTAATTACCATAAAAAGAAAGAAAATCTTAAGCACCTCACTGGCAGATCAGAGGCCTTCTGGGGAAAGGCTGTCTCAAGGGACAAAGACGGAAAGAAGCATCTAGCCCTTGAGACTCAGGAGAAAGCGCACCAGCCTTGAAATCACGCTGGAGTGCAAATCCCTGCGTAGCCACTACCTGCCACGTACTATACTGGACCTCAATTGCCTCATCCATTAAACGTGGCAACAACCAAGACTGTTCTATGGATTCCAGACCAGAGTGCTTGGCATAAAGCAGGTGCGCCATACAGAGTCAGTTACTGAGACCATCAAGGGGATGCCCGGGCCGAAGAGAGCAGTAAGGGCTGGGACAGGTGACCGCAAGTGGCTGGAACCTACACGTCCCTCCCTCAGAGACGCCTAGGCACAGCCCCTCCGCTTTCTTCACTTGATCTCTGCGAGGCCCGCTCGGGGCTCTCCGCGGCGCCGCTGACTCAGGAGAAATGGGAATGGCGTGACCACAGGGAAATGATACATTTTTTCCTCCTTGCCTGGAGGCCCGAAAACTGACGAGCCTTAAACGCCTGCTGCAGCAGCTGCCCAGCGGTCGGGAGTGGCGGACAGGGACTCTGCCCCGAGCAGCCTCCCGGAATTGACCTCCAGCCCGGAGCCGGCACAAAGTGCTGAGTCACGGGGAGGCGGGCCGGCGCAGTCACGTGCTGGGGGCTGTACCACAACAACGGCGCGGCGTGCAGCGGCCGCAGCCCGCGCCGCTTCCTCCCGCGACGGACCCGCTCTCCGAGCATGCTCAGCGCGGCCGCGCGGCTGCGCGCAGTTCCCAGCCGCCGGGCTCCACGCTCCGGGTTTTCCGGGCGGCCGTGGGGGGCGGTGCTTGCCGTGGTTCCGGGTGCTGCGAGGCCGGGAGGCGGGGTCTGGAGCCCCGCTGGCTAGGTGGGGTCCCGCCCCGGGAGCCCTGCTTTTGCCCGCGGGAGAAATGACTAGGCATCGTTTTTGGGCAAGGGCTGGGGAAGAGGTTATTCTGCTAGATATGAGCGGCATCTTTTCCCTTTAGCGATCGTGAAAGTCTTAAACGATTTGTCTGGTGCTCTCCGCTGAAAACTCAATCCTAGAAGTTGAAACCAGTCCTGGGTGCAATCTACAAGTGAAATCGAGAAGTAAACCTAAAAATGCAAAGCACTGTCAAATTGAGGGAAATGATTGTTGTTGAATATGACTTCCGTTCGTCTGTGGTGGGTTTTTTTCCCCCCTTGAGCAGCAATTGGTAAAGGCACTGTGGAGGTCATGGTTTAGATTTGACATAACTGCCAGGCGGTGCCATCACGCTGCACTCGATTTGGGATTGTCCGGAGTCCAGGGGCTGTCTCTTGGGGTGCTGTCTCGGAATTCACCCCTGGGAAAGGCCCCCTTTTGCGTCAACCGGAGTTTGGGGCTGAGTGACTCAAGTTGTAGCGTTAACTCTCACTACATTCAGTTTCACGTTAGGGCTTCGGCTAGACTAGAATTTAGCCTCTTACTGAACTGCCCCTGTCTCTGTTTCCTCATTCAAACGAAACTGGCACTTTCTCAAGAGACCAACTTCACGGTATTATGAGGAATTGCTGCAGGTGTAGGGGGAAATTGTGTGCTTTGCAAAGGGTGGATGTTTACACCTGCGCTGTTTCAATGACGTGGAATGCAAGCCACATGTGTAATCTTAAGTTTTCATTAGCCACCTTTAAAAACTAAAACAGATGAAGTAAATTCAGTAATATACTGTATCTTAACATCCGAAATACTGTTATAGCAATAAGTAATCAATATAAAGTTATTAATGAGATATTTACATTGTTTTTTTTTTGTACTAAGTCTTTGAATCTGGAGTATGCATTACACTCACAGTCCATCTCCCAAACCACTAGATTTTCATTGGAAATACTTGATCTATATTTTGATTTCATAAAATTAACAGAAGAAAAAGTGGCTTCACATTCCCAACCTCTTCCAAATTTACTTAAAAGTTTTCCAGTAACCGAATGGAATATCAATTTTGAAATTTATATTTAAGTGGATTAAAATAAAACTAAAATCAGTTTTTCAGTCACATTAGCCATGCATGTTTCAAATGCTCAGTAGCCACATGTGGCTGATGGCTTTTGTGTTGAACAATGCAGTTCTTTGTAAATGTGAGATGAGATTATGAGAATAACAAAATGATCCTTTGGATACCTCACCTGCATGGGAAACAATGACCAACACTGTCCCCACTCCCCACCCACTGCCTGCCTTCCATAGGAAGCTAACATTTATACGAAGGACTTTTCTAGAATTACAGATGCATACGAAAAGCATAAATCATCTCCATCCCACAGGCAGTCACTATCTAGCGTGGAGATATTTTTTAAATTGTTCTATCACAATGTTGAAATAGAAGCATGTACGAAAGCAACCAAAATACAGAGAGGAGTATCTGGGACTCAAAGGATGAACAGGAACGTGTCAGGTGAAGAATTCAAAGCGGAAAAAACAGCAGAAAGCCAGAATCTTGCAGGTCCTGTGTGGTTGGTGGGGAGGGTACAAGGAAGCATGGGGGCAGTAGCTGAGGTTGAGTTGTCTGGGGACTAATTAGAACGAGGTTTGGTTTTTATCCTGGCTGTCTGCTGGGGATTGAAGTATCATCTCCTGAGCTTCAAACACCCCACACCCCACACATATACACACACCCCACTGTGGAAATTACAGCCAGACCTTGGGTATCCATGTCTCCAAGCCCCGGGGTGGGCACATCCAACATGAAGGGGCTGGAGAGGAGACTTCTATTATCGTATATCCATTCAGCAGTTAATAAGTGCTTACTACTGGTTAACTTTGTAGCGTGAGGGAAGCGGACACAATAAGTAAACACCTGTCCTCAGTAAATGTAAGATCTAGTTGCTGTCATTTTCCCCTGACCTGTCAGGTCATTGCTCTGTCAACACATATTTATTGAAAAGTTATTTGGGGACCAGGTGCCTGTTTCCTTCCTTTCTCTGCCAGGATAGGGCCAACCTCAGTTGTTTCTAATATGTTCTACCCCCATGATAAGCTCACATGAACATCATTTTAATCACTTGGATGAATCTTAGGTTTGGATTGGGGATATACTTTTGGACATGATTCCTTCAAAAGAGCATCTGGAGATGTTGACAAAGCCCCTTTTGTTGCAATAGTGTCTGTGCCATCCAAAGAGCACACATCATCAAATAGCTAATTTAGAGAATACACAAACGCTTGCAATATATACATGTCTAAAAACTTGTAGACAAATTGATCCTTCTTAATTATTTATTGACCATCAATCTACGCATATCTGCATTGTGCACATTCTTACAACACCCATAAAAGACAGAATTAATATAATTTTACACAGGCATGAAAATAACTTGCCCAAGATCTCACGGTAAATGGTGGAGACTAGAATTGAACCTGTGTTTCATCTGTCTTGCAAGTTAGTATTTTTCTTGCCATACCCTGCTGCTCTCACCCTTTTTAAATGGAAGGCCTTTCTCACCTAAAAAATAATCTAGTGGGTTCCTCATTAATTCAAATCAGCTTTCTTCCCCAACGCAGAGTTTACTTCTTTGGATTGGAGAAAAATGGATTTTTACATATCATATGTGCTTACAGCGAGGCCGACTTCACTGGGCCCCCACCTCGCCCCGCTCCCTCCTCCTCCCCCGGGAGCTCCTCCCCTTCGACTCCGCCCCAACCACGCCTGCGCACGCCTCCTCCGCCGCCCCCGGAGTCTCCCGGGGCGCTCAGCCCGGCCTCCTGTCCCGCACCGCCTCCTGTCCCCGCCCCCGCCCGTAGTCTATAAAACCCGGAGCGACGGATCGCGCCCGGGAGCGGCGAACGAGCGGACGGGAGCACTGGGCATGCTCAGCGGCGGCGCAGGTTTTGGTCACAAGTAGGAAGAAGCCAGTGCACGACACCGGCAAAGAGAAGCGGGAGCCGCTGTCGCAGCGCGGCTGTGGGGTCCGTCGCCGCCGCCTCGGAGCAGGAGCGGGGCGGGCGAGGGCCGAGGCCGCCGGGCCCAGAGCCGTGCAGCCCGCCCTCCCGTCCTCCGCCTCTGGGTCCGCGCGGGGCGCCGGACCCCTGGGTCGGTCACCTGGGCGGCAGGGACCCCGCGCCGGGAGCCTGAGCGGAGCGGACCCGACCCTCCCTCCGCCGCTGCGGCCCGCGGGCGCCCCCCCGGGGCGGTGTAGCCGCCGCCTCCTGCGGGCAGCTGAGTGCCGGTCCGGCTCGCGCCCCGCGCCCCGCGCCCGGAGCGAGCGGCGCCGGCAGTCCCGAGGAGGAGGAGAAGGGGGCCATGGGGCTGCTGTCCCAGGGCTCGCCGCTGAGCTGGGAGGAGACCCAGCGGCACGCCGACCACGTGCGGCGGCACGGCATCCTCCAGTTCCTGCACATCTACCACGCTGTCAAGGACCGGCACAAGGACGTGCTCAAGTGGGGCGACGAGGTGAGCCCGCGGCCCCCGCGCCGCCTTTGTTCGGCCGGGCCGCCCGGCTCCCCGGCCCCAGGCCCCCGGCGGGGCGCGTCCTGCCCCGCGCCCGAGGGTCCCCGCGCGCCGCCTCGCCCTCCGGCGACCAGGGCCGTCCCGAGCCTGGGGCCCTGCTCCGAGACCTGGCTGGACTTCTCTCTCTCCCATCCATTCATTCGTTCGGGTTTCCCCTTCATTCAGCAAATGTAGATTGGGCGCTGGGAGGACGTGAGCGAGAAGAAGTGTGACGCTTGGTGCCTCGGGGAGTCTTCAGCCTCCCCTGTCTGCCGGCCGCCTATCGCAGTCCCTAGTCCCGTCTCGAAGTGCCCTTTTGCGATTGATACGGAAAGGACTAAGTTGTCTTAGAAGGCCCGTTGCTGTTAGGAGTCAGGTCTTCAGGTCTCATATCTGTAGGTGCTGCTGCCCCATCTCATCCAGGTGTCTTTTAAACCTCCACCTTCTCCTTGTCACCAACCTCCTCCTCCCCCACACCACACTTTGCAGGTATAAATTGAAACAAATGACGGCTCGGTTTTCATAAAGGGGAGGAAACTTCCTGGTCCTGTTGAATCCTGATTGGGAACGCTTAGAGCTTCAAAATTAGGATTTGTTAGTGCCTTTCCATGGCCTAGATCCAGCATCTAAACCTTACAAATCTAGGCAACTTGTGTTCTGCCTGGAGGGGAGATGTTCCTGGATTCTCAGTAGGTTGAACCACTGTTTATTGGAAAGATCTGGAAAGCTTTGCCTCCTGTTAGGTTTCAAGAATTAGGCCAAAGCTTTTTGTGCTGTCCCTTCCCGTTTTAAAAAATCACATGTGTATAAAGTTGAGATAATTAAGTGACTTCTTGAAAAGTCCACCTATATTTTTTGTGCTCTGACCTTTTGTCTTCCGTGGCTTGCTCAGGTGTAAGTAATTTATCTTCTGGTCCCTGTTACCAGTCGCGACCTGAGTGTCAAGGTGCTGCCACACCAATGTAGAGTCTCTCTCTC
Organism: Equus caballus; assembly: GCF_041296265.1. Classification (NCBI taxonomy): domain Eukaryota; kingdom Metazoa; phylum Chordata; class Mammalia; order Perissodactyla; family Equidae; genus Equus; species Equus caballus. Next base: position 54,485,190 of record NC_091703.1, on the reverse strand, counting down.
TGGAAGAGTTCATTTCTCTTTTTCTAAGATTGGAAGGTAGTTCTGCCTGATGCAAGAGGAGGAATTGCTGTTTTAAAGTTCAAAAAGTATAATGACTGGTGACTCACATTTCTACTATAAGTGATTTGTCATACTTCTTTGAACAGAAAAGGGATACAGTGTTTGGTGGTAATTCTTCAATTTTAGTCTAAAGTTCATTGTTTCTTTACAGCATCTGACATTTTACATATTCATTTGTGTATTGTGTGTATTTTATGTTCTATCCTCTCTATCCCCTTAGATATTTTTCTCTCCAGGACTTTTTAAAAAATGAAATGGAGTAGGATGAGGGATATCAGTTTGTCATACTTAGAAAGAGTATTATGTCATACTTTTGAGTTGCTTGTGGGTGTGTGTGAGGGGGTGTGTATTGGGTGGCATGTAAATTATTTCTTCCTATGGTTGCAGTAAAGGAGTTTGAAAGCCAGAGTCTCAACCTTTATCATGGAAGCCTTCCTTGATGAGATGAGCCTTTGACAAGGAGCAAAAGAGACATCAACGCCTCCAGTGTTAGCACTAATCCTTGCACATAGTAGGAGCTCACTAGCACATCTGCTGAATAGAAGTCTGCAGGCAGGGCCAGACAGCAAGCAAGCTTGTTTGTATGCAGAAGTCTTGGAAAATAACTGAGAAACAGGCTGAGCAGATAAAAGTAGATAAAGCGGGGAGTGGGGCTGTGGGCCCAGAGATGAAGGATGGCCTAGCCAGACAGACGGTGGTGTTTGTGATGTGATATGTGGACTGTGTTGGTGTGATACCAAAATACTGCTCTTCAGGGGAGGATCTCGTGTTGCACTTACCGGGTCCTCGAGTTGGATTAAAAAAGAAAAAATGTGCTTTCAAACTGTGGTCGCTGATATGGTTGGAAGGAGAGCCTGCCTCTTAGAATGCCCGGCCTTCGGCACTAGGACAGCGTTTCTCTCTGGTGTTTGTCTGAAAGCATCCTGGATTGGGAGTTCCACTTGGGTTGTATTCCAAGGCCAGCCCGACTGCCTGTGTGATCGTGAGCCTCAGTTTCCTCATTTGGAAAATGAGAGGACTGGACTCTTTCCCTTCTGGACTTCTACAGTTTAAGTACAGTTGGAATAAGACTGTGTGTGTGTGTGTGTGTGTGTGTGTGTGTGTGTGTGTGTGTGTGTGTGTGAGTGTGAGGAAGATTAGCCCTGAGCTAACATCTGCCGCCAGTCCTCCTCTCTTTGCTGAGGAAGACTGGCCCTGAGCTAACATCCGAGCCCATCTTCCTCTACTTTATATGTGGGATGCCTGCCACAGCATGGTATGCCAAGCAGTGCCATGTCCGCACCTGGGATCCGAACCGCTGAATCCTGGGCTGCAGAAGCGAACGTGCGTGCTTAAGTACTGCACCTCTGGGCTGGCCGGAATAAGATTTTTTAATAATGTACATATTTCAAACCAGAATGTTACTCTTTGAAATTCACCTGGAGATAGATCATTTTTAGACTGCTGAGTAGAGAGAGGGCTGCGACCAATCACGGCGGTAAAAATAGACGGTGTTACAAGGGTGTGTGTATGCCGACTTTTTGGAATTCAGAAGTTCTTTCCTGTGACAACCTTATAAATAGGTAGATTCCCAAATCAGCGAACAGATGCATGTTTCACCTTGAGTGTGGCACGTCCTAACCCTCGCCGCCATTTATTGTGCTCTTTCTAGGGGGAATAGAAGTTCTGAGTCCTAGGTGGAGGGAAAGACTTCATTTTCCCCCGGGGGGTGGGGGGGGGGCGAAGGTGAGATGGATGTTGCTGGGGGCTCTGTTGCCTGCTAAGCTTTGTGTGTGTGCAAAAAAGTAAGGCTTCTCTCTTCACAGCTCACACACAACTTTTCAGGTACAGATCTTGTTCATAACTTGGAGCCCGCACATTAAAAAACAAACCTAGGAAATTGACGCTGCAAATGTGGCTATAAATGCATACGACTCTTGAGTTTTTCCTAATACTCTTGTGTTAGCTCCGTATTGGGCCTTTTCAGCTACTTAGTGGCAAGGGCATTATTAGAATTGAAATCTGTGTGACTCCAGGTCCGTTTCTCAAACTCAGTATACCAGGTTTTGGATCATTTACGTTGAGATTTTGTCGAGTCTCCTTTTACGGAGTTCCAACTCTGTAAATGGTTGTAGAGGTGCCAGAAAACAGCATTTGGAAGCAAATGTAATTTTTCCAGTTTTCTTTTTAAACCAATGTAGCGGCTTTGAAAGGCGAGAAGGTAAGTTGTCCTCTAGTTAGCAGAAAAGTCCATGTGAACTTTGAGAGGAAGATGTGTCTTTCATGTTTATAAGTGTGTTCTTATCAAGCATAAAACCAATAAAACTGAGGTGAGATTTATTAAGGCCTGGTATACCATCCATTGAGTTTGAACTGCAAGTTTGCCTTTGTAGGTTGAGAATGCTTAAGTGACTATTTAGAAAGTGCACAGCTTGTTAATGAATAAACTGATGACCCAATAACAAAAAGAACGTCCTCCTGAGTTATAAATTCAGAGTGGACAAAAGCATAGTCATTGCAGTCTAATCAAAGGTTCTGTGTAGCTTTGGACAAATAGTTGAACTGCCCTTAACCTCAGTTTTGTCATCTATAAAATGGGGACAATAAAACCTTCCTTATAGGGTTATTAAGATTAAATGAGATAATGTTGAAGAAATGGTTTACAAGTACCTAGGCTTTTAAGTAAAGACTCATAAATGATAGCTTAAAATGTTTACTTGGAAATTCTTAAATATCTAGCCTATCTCATTTAGTAACCATAGTCATTGGAGACTGAGACATTCATGTATGTGGAATTTTTTTTTTAACCAATTAACTGAAATTTGCTCATTTAGGTATAATTATATTCCATTAGCTTAGTGACTTTTTAAATGGTATTTCTAAATTGCATTTCAAAATCTAAATCGTGTTTTTAAAATACGTGATTTGACACTGACTTCTTACAAGAAGATATTGATGACTTATTCCTTGCTGGTCATTCTGAGGCTCCGGCTTCTGACATCAGTTATCGTGTGTTCTGTGCACCTGAAGCACAGTTGTACATCCTTCTCTCTGAGCTGTCACCGTGGACATTAGTTGGACAGCATTTGTTGACTGTGTCTAAAGCACAGTGGTGAAATCAAGGAAAAAAATTGAAACAATGTTGGAGCCTTCTGGTGAATGGTTTTTTTCTTTGAAGATTACCTTTTTTTACCAAGAGGTTCATTTTTGTAAGTTAGGAAACCAGATAACTGACCCTGTGTTTGTATCAGGAATTGTGGTTGAGAATTTAAGCTTGGTTTAAATGTGAGCTTGACTTGTACTTCTGATGTAAACCTCAGGGTTTCTTTACCTCTCCTCATTTTGTGTTAGAAAGTTTTGTGTGGGCTTTCTTTTTAAACCAATTTCGTTGAATTATAATTTACATTCAGTAATATGCACCCACTTTAAATGTGCAGTTCAATGACTTTTAACAAGTATATACAAGCAGATATCCCCCACCATGGTTGAAATAAAAGATATAAACAGAGAACATCCGTGCATATATAACCTCCCGACCCCCTGCCAGGAGTTCCTTTGTGCCCTGTGCGCAAATGCAGGTGAGAGAAACACGGCACTTCAGGGGATTCTGGTTCTCCAGGCACCACCTTTGGGAAGCTGCCCCGAAGAGTGTGGCCCTTCATTTGGTGGAGGGGAGGCATTCCAGTCAAAAGAAGAGTGCAGTAAAGGCGGGAAGGCGAGAAAGAGCATTGCCAGGTCAGGGTTATGTGCACTTTGGGCTGTAAGTGCAGCGAGTACGTACGATCAGTTTCCAGAGGTCTTTGTGTAGTTCTGGGTAAGTAGAGGTTTTGCTGTACTTTAGGGCATGAGGAAAACAGCATGGAAGAGAGAGGTTTATTACATCTGTACACCTCGCTCCTCTAGGCAAGCATTTCTAGACTGCTGAACCAGTTACTGTGACCCCACCGTGTCACTGTTGAGTTCCTCTCTGTGAAGAGGAGTGTCTAGAATACCACTTCTAGTAACGTCTACAAGTGGTGCTAGCAAATGTACTTACTAGTATTCTGTGTATAGCTTCATTGTGTAGTGTAAACCTAGGTAAAGTTCAGTAAGACACTACATCTTGAGAAAATAGGTCAGAACATTAATTGAGCCTCTCACATCAAAATGTGTGTTTCTGAACATTTTTAGCTACTCAAGGCATCTGATGGTATTGTTAAAGTTAGAACGCTGTGTATGGGACGTTACTGATGTTGCTGGTATTATTGGGTGGACCAAATCCTAATGAGCTTGCTAATTAATATTCTCTTTCTACATTCATGATTTAACCAAGTAGGGTGGGGTTTTTTACATTTTAACAGCTTTATTTAGATGGACATAGTTTAAATTGACACATAATAAACCTCCGTATTTAAAATGTACAGATGGATGAGTTTTGACGTATGCACACACCTGTGAAGCCATCACCACAATCAAAATAATGAACATATCCATCATCTCCAAAAATATCCTTGTGCCCCTTTGTAATTCCTGCCACCATGCCCCCTTTCTGTAGGCAACCACTGATCTGCTCTCTGTCACCATAGCTTAGTTTGCATTTCCTGGAGTTTTATATCTAGGAAATCATACAGCGTGTACTTTTTTGGTCTAGCTTTTTGAACTCTGCATATATATTTTGAGATAATTCGTGTGGTTGCCTGTATCAGTAGTATATTCCTTTTAATTGCAGAGTAGTATTCCATTGTATAGATATCCAACAATTTGTTTATTCACTATTTGGATTGTCCCCAATTTTTAGCTGTTACAAACAGAACTTCTGTGAACATTAATGTACAAGTCCTTGTGTGGACTTAGGTTTTCATCTGTCTTGATCATTACCTAGGAGTGATGTGTTTTAACTTTTTAGGGAAACTACCAAACTTTTCCAAAGTGGTTGTACCATTTTACATTCCCACCAGCATTGTATGCTAGTTCCACTTCATCCACATCCTTGTCAACACTTGGTAGAGTCAGTCTCTGATTTTAGCCATTCTGATAGATGATGGTGGTATTTCATAATTTTTTTTTTTGGAAGACTAGCCCTGAGCTAACATCTGCCGCCAATCCTCCTCTTTTTGCTGAGGAAGACTGGCCCTGAGCTAACATCCATGTCCATCTTCTCCTGCTTTATATGTGGGACACCTGCCACAGCATGGCTTGACAAGCGGTGCCATGTCTGCACCCAGGATCCAAACCAGTGAACCCTGGGCTGCCGAAGTGCAACGGGCACTCTTAACCAGTGCACCACCAGGCTGGCCCCATCATGATATTTTTAATTTGCTTTTCCCTAAAGACCACAAATGTCGGATATCTTTTCATGTGTTTATTTGCCATCTGTATATCCTTTTTGTGAAGTGTGTTAAAATCATTTGAGTTGTTTTCTTATTACTGAGTTTTGAGAATTCTTTGTTCTGGATGTAAGTCCTATCAGATAATGTGCTTTGCTCATATGTCCTCTAAGTTTATTTTCATTCTCTTAACTCTGTCTTTTGAAGAACAGAAGTTGTTCATCTTGATGACGTCGAGTTTGTCCATTTGTTCTTTTCTGGATTATGCTTTTGGTATGGCATCTGAGAATCTTTCCTTAATCCAGAGTCACAAAGGTTTTCTTCTAGAAGTTTTATAGTCCTAGCTTTTGCTTAGGTCTGTGATTCATTTTGAGTTAATTTTTGTATATAGGGCAAGGTGTGATTTTTGGTTTGGGTTGTTTTTTGCCTATTACCCCAGCACCATTTTTTGAAAAGACCCTCCTTTCTCCACTGCCAAAGGCGCACGGCCTTTGTACCTTTGTCTGATGTCAGTTGTCTGTGTGTGTGGTTTTATTTCTGGACTCTTGGTACTGTTCCATTGATGTATTTGTCTGTCTTTATGCCAAAACCACACTTTTTATTGCTGTAACTTTATGATAAGTTGTGAGATCAGGTCCTGTTAGCTCTCCTGCTTTGTTCTTTTTCAGTTTGTTTTGACTCTTCTAGCTCCTTTGAATTTCCATATGAATTTTAGAACCAGCTTGGCAATTTCTACCCATACCAAACAAGCAAACCCTGCTGGGATTTTGACCAGGATTGCATTAAATCTATAGATCAATTTGGAGAAAATTGACATCTTAACAATAATGAGTCTTCTGACCCATGAACAAATGCATCACTCTACTTATTTATAGTTTCTTTAATGTCTTTCATCAGTGTTTTGTAGTTTTCAGTGTACAAGTCTTTTGTCAGATTTATCACCGAATAGTTCATATTTTTTTATTCTATTGTAAATGATATTACTTTTTTTTTCTTTTTTGGTGAAGATGATTGGCTCTGAGCTAACATCTGTTGCCAATCCTCCTCTTTTTGTTTGAGGAAGATTGTTGCTAAGGTAACATCTGTGCCAATCTTCCTCTATTTTGTATGTGGGATGCCTCCATAGCATGGCTTGATGAGCAGTGTGTAGGTCTGTGCCCAGGATCTGAACCTGCGAACCTCAGGCCACTGAAGCAGAGCATGTGAACTTAACCACTATGCCACCAGGCTAGCCCCCAAATGTTACTATTTTCTAAGTTTTGATTTCTGGTTGTTCACTGCTAATATAGCAAAACAAAATTGTTTTTGTATATTTATCTTGTATTCTGCAACCTTACTAAACTCACTTATTGAACATCTGGAATATAGTTCTAATCACTGTTTTAATGTCTTTGCTGATTCTGTCATCTTTGTCATTTAAGGTCAGGTTCACTTGATTTTTTCTCTTCATTGTGAGTATGTTTCCCTGCTCCTTTGCATGCCTGGTAATATCTGATTGGATGCCAGACATTATGCATTTTACATTGTTGGGTGCTCGGTATTTCTTTATTCCTAAAAGTAGTCTTGGCTTTGTTCTGAAACATAGTTATTATCTTATAGTTACATCTTGCTTTTACAATTGATTAGACAGAGCCAGAAAAGCCTCAGCTGAGAGCTAATTCTTCTCTCCTCCTCAGGCAAGACCTTCACAAGCCCTTTCCCGAAAGCGCCTGAATTAGGAGTCACTCCATCTGCTTTGTGGGAACACACTCTGTCTCCACTTTGGCTACTTGCCTCACGTGCAGGGGTTGGATTTCTACTGAATCCTTGAGGGGGGCCCTCTGCAGGTCTCCGGGGGTCTCTGTGCAGCTCTCTTCCTTTGGTACTCAGTCTGTGAACTTGAATCGACTCGGTTTCCTCAGATGGGCAGCTCTCCCTTCAATAGGGGGAGTCCTCCCAGCTCTGCTTCATCTGCCTGCCGTGGTCTGCAGCCTCTCTCCAGGCAGTCAGTGGGGGCAGTTAATTGTAGGGCTCACTTAGTTTTTTCCCCATATCTCAGGGATCTCTGCCCTTTCTTGTCTGATGTCCAGTGTCTTGAAGAAAACCATTCTTTCATGTATTTCTCTCTCTCTCTTTTTTTTGGTTGTTTCAGGCAGGAGGGTTAAATAGGTCTCTATTACTCCATTTTGGTTAGAAGTGGACATCTTTCTTACTTTTTCTGATATTCTTTGAGCTTTGCTCTCCTTTGTAAACTTTGTCCAGAGTCTGGCTACCCTCGTGGTTATATCTCCAGCAACCAAGATTTAGTCAAGTTTTTTTAAAGTCAGGATTTTCTTTGCCCTTACACCAAAATGTTCAACTCTTAGTATTAGTGTTACCATCTCATCACTGGGTATTTGGTGAAAGCAGATTATTTTGAAAGTTGGCCTATGTTTTATGAATGGACTTTAATTTGAAGATGGAGTCCAAGCCCCGCGTCTTCCCCCAGATGGTCCTGTGATCTTAGATGCAGAACTTAAATTCTTTGGACCACAATTTTCCTCAGCTGTAAGACAAATCAAAAAAATCCTGTCATTTGGTTTCGAATTGTGTGCTTACATTATATGTGTGTGTGTATATACATATCTAACTGTATCGTTAACAGGTTAACTGTCTCAGAATGCTTTAAACGCTATACAACTTAGGAGAATCAGGAAATGCATATTGGAAATGGTAGAATCCACTTCCTTGCCCTGTCACCTTTTGGGTTTTTGGCGTTTTTTCCAAGATTGCAATACTTTACTGGCTGTTGGAAAAGTAACCTAATTATAAAGCCATAGATGTTAGGTATGTAGAAATTTTTTCTTTAACTCCTTAAGTAAACCTATTTGAGCCTCACAACTTTTTTGTAAGAAGCAAGATGGTATTGCAAAATGTTTCTTTAAGAAAAGCCGAGACTTAAGCTATACTTACGTGTGGCAGAACACTAAAGTCTTCATTTCTGTGATGGATGACTTTTAAATTAAGAAGTAGTTATTGAGTGCTGTCCATATATTGAGGCCTTTCTGTGCTAGATCACGGGGTTGGAGTGAGGAACCAAGAAAAGAGAGAAGCTCTCTGCCCTTGAAGAACCCCAGTGGCGGGTAGGGTGGGTGAACAAGCAGGAGGGCGAGGAGAAAGGTTTGCTTCTGTAGCTAGAGATCTTGGGAGTCTTATAGATGGGGGAGAGGGGACAGCTTGTGGTAGGATCCCACAGGGAGAGGGGGAAGGCAAGGAGAGGGCACATGCAGGGGTGAAGTCACGGAGGGGCCTGAGGTCGAGGGAGTACTGCTGTAACCTAGGACCGAAGCAGGGAACAGGGGCTGCTAGGGGTTCAGGCTAGAAAGGTGGGTTGGGTTCAAGCTGTTGAAGGCCCTTTATAATAGGGGAGACGTGGTATTGTGAGTCCAGGAATGATGGCATAGGTGGTTTCTTTTAGATCCCTTTGGTAATAGTGTGAAAAATGTTTTGGGAGAGATCACTAGAGGCTAGGGTCCCCCACTACAGAGGACATCTGATTGCTGGAAGAGGGAAGAGAGTCTAGCCTAATGCTCTAGAGAGAGAGTTGTATATTAAAGAGACACTTTGGAGGAGACGGACTGAGGACCTGGCAGCTGAGTGGTTGTGTCTCTCGCCCAGCTTCCTAGCTTAGATGACTGAGTGAATAAGAAGCCCTACAAAGGATAATTAGTTCCTGGGGGGACTGGTTTGGAACCCTTGATTATAAGGAGCCCAGTGCTCATCCAGTAGAGACAGCACATAGACAGGAGAGCGAGCTGGGGCCACATCTGAGCTGGCTGTGCATGTGGCTGGACAGCCAGAGGCCTACGAGTTGTGGTTAAAACCAAAGCAGAGAGCGAGATAACCCAGGGACAGAAAATGTCGGCAGCCTCAGAGCCCTGATGCATGCACTTCAAGGACAAGCATTGAGTGTGGGGTCCTGATAGGGAACAGTGCGAGGGGTGGTGGACTGCCGCGTACAGGAAGAAGGATGGCGGGCTCTCGAGAGGTATGGAAGGGTGGGGACTGAGAGGAAGCGCTGGGTTTGCTGGTTAGACAGGGACTGGCGGCTTCGGCACCAGCCTCTCTCAAACCCATTAAAAACTTGGGAAGAGAGCAAGAAATTGGTTTCTGGCCAAAATAAATGGCACAAAGCCCATGCATGTTTTCCCAGCTTGTACAATCCGTGAAATCTTGGTTAGAATTTTCAGAGAGAAGCAGAATTGAACTGAGAAAGCATCTAAGTTTGGGCCTCTCAGGTTGAATCTCCATGGCTGCTAAGTTATCTCTGTTGGATGGTAAAACTGATTGTGATGGACCAAAGATACTGGAATGATGCTCTGACTCTCCACCTACAGGGTGGGTTTCTCAGACATTGTTTAGGAAGATGGGGAAACAGAAATAAGCCTCGGACTTCTCGCCGAAAGCGTTCGTTTTGGATACATCTTCATAGGCATCTGGAAACTCGGTTGTCTAGCTCTCCGTATCCTGGGAGAGTTCACGTGGCTAAGGTTCCACTCTGTGGGACGCGCTTGGAGAGTTCTCTGTATTCTTAGATTTTCGTGTCTGTTACGGTCAGGATTTAAACTTATTTTCACAACAAGATTACAAAAGAACCCCCACACCAGATGTTCCTAATTACATAAATGTTCACGCGGACCCACTGTGGTCTGTCTTCCCTCCTCCAGCTCCAGGTTTAGTCCTTTGGATTCAGTTACCTCCTTTCTTTTTGAACTGGATGCTGATTTAGCAGAGTTAAAAGTCTAAGGCTAGAGACTCCACAACCCTTTTCCTGGAAGCAGCTACGAACCTGGCTGCGCTGCCCCATTTGCATAGCCGACAGGGGCTGGGCCATGCAGAACTTCACATATCTTAATGCTCCGGAGAGATAGTAAAGGTCTTGAAGCACCTGTGAAAGCTGGCTGACACTTCTCGGAAGTGTTTTAACGAGTTAGGCATTGCAGCAGTGACCTTCAACTTAAGTGACCTGAGATGTTAGAAAGGTAACATTCTTTTAAAAAAAATCTTATTTGTAAAGTATATACTCTAAGAACTGTAAGCCTCAGACGAACCTAAGGAAGTCATTTGGGGGTGCTTCCTTCGTTTCCCTCTCCAAATGTTCATGTATTTACACAGATCAGATCCTTGGAAGGTGCATTGGCGCTTCTGTGCTGAGCACGTGGTCTCCTCCTCCTGGCCCCCAGGACCCCCATTACCGTGTTAAGTTCTGTCTAGGGGTCGTGATCCACTTGCTCCACTACTCAAATAGAGCGACAACTAGCAAAGAAGCAAAAGTCCTCTGAGTACAAAGTTCACGCGCTTTACCACTCACTTTATACACCATTCCTGCACGCTTGGTCATCTGGCTTCTCAGCTTAGAATGAACTGCAAAAAACCAATGGAGGCAGAGATGAGAGACAGAGCAGCTGCGAAAAGCACGTCTGGACGGGGCATCCCCGTGTGCTCCGAGGGCCTTGCTCTGTTATGACTCGAGTCAAAGACATGAAATTGCTCATGACGTCTGAAGCCTTGCTAAAAAGTGAAAGTGGGCTTAGTATCTTCCCACTGATAGCAGAAGAGGATGTAATCAATTTTAGAAAGATTTCTACTCATTTATACATAAAATCTTTTAGGGCACTTATGCTTAAAAGGGTAAGCTTTAGGTACCATGACAGTGCATTTAAATAAAGTTCCCTTCCTCGCAGTGCAGGGTAAGTAACGTATTTGATGAGAGGGAAAGAAAAATGGATAGTCATATGCTAAGAGAATTTCTGGAAGAGTTTAATTACAGAAGTAGTAGTTGAGAGCTGGAAGGAACTTTTGGGTTTTGCCCTTATTTTTTGGAGGTTGAAACTAAGGCCCAGAGACTAAAACACATTCTGAATGTCTATCATTGTAATATTTGTGAGAAGAGAGGGAAAATTAAGACTGCTTTCGGGAGGGTAACCACCTTGCACAACTCCAGGAGGCACTAGCGTAGGTGGCACCCTTTGAGGATGGGGACAAGAAGGGGGTCACAGTGTTGGGGAGTCAGCAGAGGTTTCTCTGAAGAGGTGATACTTGACTTGAGACCCACAGGAGAGCCAGCTGTTTGAAGGGCTGAGGGAAAGTCTTTCCAGGCAGAGAGAACAGAAGTGCCGTCAGGGCCTTGAAGTGGTGGTTGGAGAAACGGAGAGAAGGCCGGTGGGGCTGCACCATGGTGGGGGTGGGGTTGAAATGGAGGAGGCAGGGGCCGGCTAATCAATCGGCCCTCATCCTCTTGGTGAGGGGGGCACGACTTGTGCTGGGCAGGAGCTGTTCAAACGTCTCAGGGAGGGGAGCGACTTGGTATGCTCCGTGAGGGAACCCGGGGCCGCCCGTTTGCAGTGAGGCGGGATGCGACAGTAGTGCACAGCTTTCACTTTTAACTAAGACCAAGAGTAGCCGAAACAGACGCCATGTGAAACAGTATTTTCATGAAATGGTACTTCCCTTCCCACAAGTGACACTTTCTGGTATTTTACTCCATTTCAAAAGAATTTTTTATAATATTGATTTCAACCCACTGTGGCCTCCTAAGGGGTTGTAACCAGCATTTGAAAAAAAAAAACAACTTAGAAACACTGTTCTACCTCAATCAGTGCATCCCTGCCCTAGAGCTGAAAAGTAACCACGAGCATTTGAGGGCTGCTGTGCACTTTCTGCTGTTTTTGGCGCTCTGTGGTGCGTTATTTTTTGTAATCCTCCCCCGTGCCCCCATGAGGTGGGTATTATCCCCATTTCACAATAGAACACGCTGAAAAACAGAAGTTACCAAGACTGAAAGTGACTTGAGGGCCTGCACGCCAGCCGCTCTGCCATACCCCACCTGCAGATCAGCAGGATCGAAGAGCTCGGGGCAGGTCTGGAGGCGCCCACCGAGATGAGATGGAAGGTGGGAGGAAAGGAAAGGATGGTGTGACAAAGGAAGTAGGCTTTTTGTTTTTTTTGAATGGAAGTATGAGTGTCTTAGAGCCACTAGTGCAGGCGTCAGTGTTTTTCTTACCGGAGGGCCAGTGATTCCCTTCTAGTGAAATGCCAACGCTCTTTCAAAACCCTAATATCGGATATGCCTGGGAAATTTCTCGGTCCACAGGACAAATGCTAACAGGTTTAGTAATGTGACCGCAGCCTTCCCAGCTAATCTGCTGCTGGCAGTGGAGCCCTGTGAAAAGGCAGATGTGGGTGAGCCCTTTATGGGAAAATCAGGCTGACCTCACTTGATAGCTATGCAGCCTGTGCGACCTCATCCTGGGGCACAGGTAGTGGGCCGGAAGCAGAGCCACGTCAGGAGCTGTGTCTTCCTGAGATTTTGGTCCTTTAACGTAATTGCAAATACGGCCGGAAAGTATATGTCAGCAAGAGTGTCCACCTTCCAAATCCCATCTTCCAAATCCCAAATCCCATCTTGAGGTGGTGAGAATTGCTGACTTGGTGGGGTCTGCCTTGACAGCAGCTGTGGTTCCTGAGGGGAGCCCCGAGGCTGCCTTTATGGGGGGTGATTGTGGAAGAGGCTCACTCAGGTCCTTGTAATGGTGGAATAGCACTAAACTTGGAGGTCTTGAATTACCGTCACCCTGTCACTGTGGAGTTAGAATTCTCTGTTTTCGCACGGCTCTCGCTTAGTCTTTTTAGAAAGCACTCTTTTTTTCCCCCTCGTTGTTGGGTGTATTAGTCTACCAGCGTTTCCTAAGAACTGAAACCCTGAGTTTCTCACAGCCAGTCCCTGAATCTAGCCCAGCATAGTTTATAAACGCACTTTACAAGGGGGCAGGCATGCTTTCTGGCTTGCTCAGCTCTGGGAGAGCATCAGGCGCTGGGCTGGGCCCCACCATGGAGGGGGCGCTCTCTCCAGCACCCGTCGTGCCCACTGCTGGAGCCCTAAGCCCTCCTAGCCTGGCAGGAGTCACCACGGAGGTTCTGGACAGTCAGCACCCCCTGCGGAGTCTTCACACAGCCCGCTGAGCATTGCAGAGCAGTGGGTCCAGAGCAGCCTCTGTCTGGGGACCACGATACCCTCTTTCTCGCCAGCCACATGGTGACGAGGACTCTGATGGGAGAATGTTCTCAGCCAAGGACTTCACTTGTCCTTAGAATCCGGAAGCTGCAGTACTCAAGTGGAGGTGTTTTGAGGTAAATAAAAGCTATCTATATTTACAATATCGTTTGTTTAGGAGGAAACGTCTTCTGGTTTGGGTTTAGGTTTCTGAGTTGCAGAGTGCCTGCGATATGTTGGTGGCCATAGCCGACGTCACCATTGGTGGCTTGACTTCACGTGCTGCCTTTTCTGAGGTCAATTTGTGTGAGAAGGCTGGTTGGGTTCTGCTCTATTTGGTTCACAGATAAGGAAGGAGTTCTTTAACGTGGTCTCTCTGACCTTCAGAGAAGTTAGAACTGACCTACACCTGAAGTGTAGTGATAGGGTTAAAAATATCAGCCGGGGTAGATTCAGAGGCCCAGAAGATAAATGTCCCATGCCACCTGCGGGGCGTGAAAGAGCAGATGTGCATTCGGGGATTCCCCCTGTGGTGAGTTCGTGTGTCCAGGTACAAGTCCAGGGTTGTGCTTTCTCCTGGGTTTTAGTCGATTGCTGTCCAGCATAGCTTTGTGCAGTAAGAGAAATGTTTGTTCCATTCAGTCGGTAGCCATTAGCCACAGGTGGCTGGTGGGACTTGGAAACTGAATTTTTAATTTTATTTCAATTGATTTTAAGTCTAAATAGCCACCTGTGCCTAGTGTCTATTCTAATGGACAGCGTGATTTTTTTCCTTTCTTTTAGTGAAAGGTGTCATTGTCCCCCCAGTAGGAGAGTCACCATAGTTTTCCCTGCAGCTCCCATTTCCTTCCTCTCTTTTAAGTCTTTCTCTCTTTAAAGTCTTAAAATGTTTCGTTTGGACTTCATATCACCAGTCTGGGCGTGCGAAGAAGAGTTTGTTTCTCTGTGGGGGCCGAGATAATGATTCAGGGAAGTTACTGCTCCTAATCATACAGGAAACTCATTGATTTTATGCAGTGTTAAAATTGAGATTAACATGTTACAAGTGAAAAAACAACCTGCTCTGTGAGCTGAAGTCCTAGTCCAGGACGCCAGCAGAAGACCAGGTCAGGGCAAGGCCCCAGTTATTCTGGTTCTACAAGCGTGAACTTCCCGTGGAGGGCGCCCCGCATGAGTCTGTGGTATGAAATGACATTTCATAGTAAGGAGAAAAAGCCAAAGTATATCGGATATTGTAAGAATTTGATATAACTTTAGACTAAACTACTAAAACATTTCCTTTTGGGCACATAGGACAGTTTAATATAACATATTAACAGTTACCAGGTTAAAATATCCCCATATATGTGGCTGTGCAGAAGCACATGTGTTCCAATTTCTACCTCAGACTTACTGGGCCCCAAAAGTGCTCAAACATGGTTATAACCTAGCGAGGGACTATTGTGATGTGATCTCTATGGGGTGGGCCCGGTTTATCTGCATCCATGACCAGCCAGAGAGGTGATTATGCTGCAACCGGAATGGTGGTTGGGAAGGCTCCAGGCATCGTGTGGGAGGCTGTCTTTATGTGGACGCATCAGTGGACCCTCTCCTTTGCCTGGCCAGCCCCGTTCCTCACGGAACCAGGGAATCTCCTAGACTGGATCGGATCCTCCTCCTACATATGCACAGCTCTGTTTGGTCATCTCGAGCAGTCACCAGCTCATTAGCTATATGGTCTGATTGGCTGTCCTCCAGCTCCAGTGTGAGCTTGAGAACAGGAACCACACCTGCCTGGCCCCTCTCAGCGTTCCCAGCACGCTGCCTTGTTGAATGGGTGCAAGGACAAAGAGGGGGTTGGGGGAGCAGCAAGACAAGGTGTTTGGCACTGATTGGTCCTCAACTCTACCCACAGCCCTAATCCTCAGAATGGCTGTGAGCTGCTTTTGGAGTTGGTGTAAGGAGAAAACTGTGGCTCTGAGAAGCAACAGGTGGTTCTAGCAGGAGTCAGGCCAGTGGAAGAGAGCCGACAGCAGCACGGAGGAGCTGACCCTGAGCTCCGAGTTTTGACTCTTGGTGGGGTGGCTGTGGACCCGGCCCTGCAGCCCGCCCATCCTAGGCGAAGCCTCCACTCGCCGGCCCTCCTCCACCTGACCGCCTGGATGCAGCGCCTGCTCAGGGTGCAGGGAGCCAGGAGTCCTCATCCCTCTGCCTGGGGGGGGATGTAGGACCTCATGGCTCGCTGTCCCTCGGGGACGTCGTGACAGTTCCTTCTCTCTAGAGGTCAGGCACATGATGGGTAAATACTTTTGAGAGGTGGCTCAGGGACCTTCCGTTTGCGTAACACTGTTTTTGTGGGAAAATCCCTTAGTTCTAATTTAGACAGACACTGACCAAGGAGCTTTCTCAAAGTGTAACCTCTCGAAATAGGGAACTGCCTATAACTGCTTCTGAGTCTTAGACAACAGGACTGTTTCCTAATTAAGCACTGTTTTCACGAACTCTAGGGAGCAGAAATTTAAAAATTCGTATTTTATAAATTTTCCAGCCTTTCCTCGAATTCTAAGCTCCCTGAAACCCTTACCCACATGGTAGAGTATCAAAGTGTTTTTCTTTTTTTAAAGAAAAATTTTTATTTTAAACTAGTGGTAAATGCCATGTAAAGAGAACATAAATCCTAAAAATGCTAATATTTTAATATTAACAGTTATTATTAACTGTTATCTTGAACTGTAATGTCATTCGTATTTCCCTGTCTGCTGTATGTTCTGCATTGTGCTGGAGTACTTACATCACCCTCAATTAAGGCTCTTTATTTTTATTGGCCTAATTTCAGATGAACGTAAAGCGCCTCCCGCCTGTGCAAACCTGCATTAAATGACTAGAGGGTGGTTGTGTCCCGGTTGTCCCTAGCAACACTGTGTAACATGTAAGCTACATAATAGTCTCTAGAATGGGCCTCTGTCTTTGATTCAACAGCTGAGATATTAGGAACTTTCTTTTCAGTAGGATAAAGTTTAGCCTTTTAGAAGTAGAAATCTTCTACTTGTAAATTTTCATTTGTAGAAAAAGTGTGCATTTAAAATATGAGTGTGTCTCACAGAATGATCGAGTCTATTTTATCATATTTTATCTATTCTCGCCCCCCTGCACTCCCCGTTTAAAAGAATAATCGTTGAGCACCAAATAGCAGTGTCCCTAAGTTACATCTAGGGAATTGCGATCTGTGTACTGAGAATAGAGCCCAGTGGCTATTTTCGCTACTTCTAAATGATATGTTAATTACACGAATCTGAATTAGTCACTCAGCAGCCTGTTTATAATGCTCTTTGGGTGTACGCTTTTAGAGTTGTGTGTGTGTGCAGTGTACGGGGAGAGGTGTTGCTGTAGCCCTTGGTGTCGAGCCTAGATGCTGTTCCATGTTAGGAAGCTGGCACGGTCTAATCTTGGAAATCTTTGTAGTGGACAGAGGGCCTCTATATCCTGTTTTTTTATTTTCTCTTTGAGTCTGTCTTTTCTCTCATCCTTTGGAGTGCAAAAAGGAAGTTTAGGAGGGGGACAAAATCCAGAAATAATAAGTCATTGCGGCTTTAGGTATTTTATGTTGGGAAAACATTGTCTTAATGTATCACTTTTTATGACTGAACAGCTAGGTCATTGAACCAAATTCCATTTCGGCTCTAGTTTGGCTCCTAAAAATCGAGTTAATTATTTGAGTGCTTGTATGAACTAGAAATAAACATAAATATATTGAGGTGGGGGGGGATTAAATACTCTAACAAGACAACCAAGAGATTAAAGAACCACTTTGAGCAGTGATGCTGAAAGATCAAGGTGACCTTAGGGGACGATTACTTCAGAACGCCTTAAATTTGAGTTTGAGAAATGTTCAGGGAATTCTTAAGGCTTCTAAGTCCACTCAGATTTTATCCAAAGGTAAGTTTGTTTTTCTTTTTCATTTGGTAAATATTCTGATGATGTTCTGTTTCATTTGCTTAATGAGATCATGGATGATTATTTTTTAATTAAGGAGAGTCTGCTTTGTTAGCATTTTAAATGTCATCCATTTGGCTGATATTTAAAACTCAAATGAGTTTAAGCTTTTTGTTTCTTTACTCTGCCCATGCTTTAAACTTGTGGACTAAGAGTAGTTTTGAAAACTAAAGATTTCAATTATTTCAAAACTAGGAAACTAATAAAAGTTGTTGCAATTTAGGTTATGTAATTGGTATAAGCATTCTTGCTCATTTTGATAATAGATAAATGATGGGAACTCAGTAAGCTAGGCAGCATCTCTTCATCTTTCTTTCAGGAAGTGTGTTATCTGGTTCAGAGGATAACCCCAATAAGAGATGATGCCAGAGAGACGTGTTGGAGCCAGTGATCGAAGAAGGAAGCTTCCTTCTAATTGAGAGTTAGGAATGCTACATCGATAGAGCAAACGAGCCTGTCCTGGGCCTAAGTGACAGGCCGACCCATCTATTTAAATCTGTAATTCTGTTAGATCTCGGCTTCTATGATACAGCGTCAGGCCCGCTTTATAAATTTGAGGCATAATCAGTCTGAATGATTTTTCAGCCAGTATTATAACCTGTAGCTTACAACAATGTTTTTAAAAGCTTATCATCACCCAAAAAGATTAGCATCTGCTATAGTCCTATCGGCAAGGTGTGCAGGCAGGGGTGGATTCAAATCCCTGCTCCAACACTTGTGGCCCTGGGCAGCTTTACTTAGCCTCTCTGAACTCCTATTTGCCCATCTGTAAAACAGATGACGGTCATGCCTGCTTTGCATGATCGGTTTGAAGATTAGGATTCATATATGAAAAGTTCATGGCACACCCTTTCTCAGTGTGCTAATTTAAAGGTTAATTTGCTTCTCACACTTATATTCTCATTTCTCCATCCTGAGACTTAACAAAGTGTCCTGTTCCATCAGGTGTTAGCTGTTCAGGAGTTGTGGATCTGTAGATGCTATCTGAAAACCTACACTTAAAGGTGGGAGCAGTTCCAGACTCTGCAGCCTACGGAGTTCAGGCGTTTGACACTGAGTGATTGTGTGGGTGCAAGTCTCACGTTTCTCATTCGTGTACATAAATCAAGCCATCTTACCCATTTTTTGAACTAAAAAAGTCTAATAGAGAAGCAAGAACGGGAACTTAAACTCATCAGTAAGACAGCTGTCTTAGTTCAGGCTGTAACAAATACCGTAAACTGGGTGGCTTCCACAACAGACGTTTCCTTCTCACAGTTCTGGATGTTGGGAGGTCCCAGATCAAAGGTGCCAGCAGATTCAGTTCCAGGTGAGGGCCCTCCTCCTGGCTTATGAATGGCCACCTTCTTGCTGTGTCCTCACATGGTGGAGAGAGACCATCTTTCTCATCCGTTCGTTCTCATCAGGGCACTAATCCCATCAGAAGGGCTCCACTCTCGTGATCTAATTAACCCCCCTAGGCTTCATCTCTAAACACTATCACCTTGGAGATTAAGGGCTCCCACATCTGAGTTTGTGGGGATACAAACATTGCCTATAGCAACAACTAATAAAAGTTAATTGAAGGTTTCTTTTTTGTTGTTGTTTGAACCTGCCAGGCTATTTCCTGTGGTTCCTAACGTTTTTTTCCCCTTTATAATTATATTTCTTAGCCGAAGGGCAAAACAGTCACTGGAACATTACCGTCTCTCTGATAGGGATGGCTGGCTCACACGCCTTCCAGAGTCAGGCAGGTCCACATAAACAAGGGAATAGGCCACTGCAGACCACCGGACTCAGGCCTCTGCTGGGCTTCTGGGCGTTTGTTTGTTTTTAAGGCTGGGAATCTGGATTTACATGTGAAATATCAGGTAGATAGTGGATGTATTGTTGCTTGCCTTTTTAAAAATTTTATTTTAACACTACGATAAGCCAAGCAAAATACATCTGTGGACTGGTCTGCCTTGTGGGGCACCAGTTCCACCTCATCTCTTCTCTTAGTTTCTTGTGCAAAGGGTACTCTCAGGTGTTTGCCTGAATGATCCAATTCCACACCTCTTCACCTACATATGGTTAACGCGTGTTTTATTTCAATCATAAATAGTGATTCGTAATCCTTAGTGTTCACACCAACAGTCATGATTTGCAGCCTGTGATTTCAGGGAAAATAACAGCAGGTTCTGTTTGTGCTCTGCCTAGAAAAGTCTTACCTTGGTATTTAACTCTTGATTTTTATCAGAATTCCACCAAGTCTTGTTGTGCACTAGTGCACCGTGCATTGTAAATTTCCTGTGGTTTCAGAGTGGGGAGGTTGTCTTAAATGATCTTGAAAAACCAGAACTAAATTAACTCCTAAAGTAACTTCTCCAAATTGGTGTGTTTATGATTATGGTTTAACTCTCCAATAGCGGACGCATTATTGAATAACCTGGCAGTAGCTGAGGGTAATTTGCCTTGATTACAACGCCCAGATAACTAACCGCTGTCATCAACTATAGAAAGCCAGTTGAGGAAATAAATTTTAAAATGCAACTTCTTCCTACAACAGCAGGGTACGGAACCTTAGCTTCCCTTTGAAGTCAATCATGGACCACATAGCGATGTTTTGGGCAACAGTGGACCGCGTATATGATGGTGGGCCCATAGGATTAGTACCATAGAGCCTAGGTGTGCAGTAAGCTGTACCATCTAGGTGTACGTAAGTCACTCTAGGATGTTCACACAACCGCGAAGTCGCCTAACAATGCATTTCTCAGAATGTATCCCCATCATTAAGCAACGCATGACTGTGCAATTTGTCATAATGGGCATTTTGACCTTTCTATAGGTTATTAAGTAGAACAGGGAAAGAAGAAATCGAGGAATCAATGCCACTATCGCCAGACCATTTTCCCTACGTTTCCATATCATGCAGACAAACACTCGTGTGCTATAGTGTAAGCCAATGTGACTGTCTCGAGTTACTGTGGGTCCTTTCCCTGCCTTTCCCTAAAGGTCACGCTGAGGACGAGTCTGGAAGAATGTTAATCCTTCTCTCTTTTATTTTCAATAGGTGGAATACATGTTGGTATCTTTTGATCATGAAAATAAAAGAGTCCAGTTGATCCTGTCTGGAGAGGAAATTCTCGAAACTCTGCAAGAACAGGGGGAGAGGACAAACCCAAAGTAAGCTGCTGAACTGAAAGGTTGTCTTAGTGTTTCTGAAACGTTACAACCGCTAGAATGGAATCTTCTTCCCACAGATGCGTAGGAGGCAGGACGGCATAGCTGTTGAGAGCCCAGGCTCTGGTTCTGAGTCACCTGGCTTCACATCCTGGCTCCTCTTCTTAATAGCTGGGTAGCCTTAGGCAAGTTACCTAACTTCTCTGCCTCAGTGTCCTCATCTGTAAAGTAGGGGTGATAATAATAATACCCACCTCATAGGGTATTGACATTTTAAATATATTAACATATTAAAGCACTTAGGACCGTAAATTCAATATGAAGCTTATTTACTATTCTTAAATGTTAAAAAATAGAGCATTGCCAGAGTGTTAGTGAGATCACAGACCACGGCGCCAGATAAAACCTGCAGACAGGTTTTGTTTGGCTGGTGGGATGTTGTTCAAACGTTTCTTTATTGGAGTAGAGAGGCGAGGGGTGGACTCTCCTCTCGTTTTCTACTCCTTGGGTTTTGGAAGCCACGTTTGAGCCGGGAGCCCAGCACTGAAGTGAAGGCCAGCAGCTCCTCTCCTTTCCTGCGAGGTGGGCTAGCTTGCTCCTCTTGGACAGTGAGTGCCCCCTGTGCATTTTTAGCTATTGATAAATATTTTGGACCCAGTACTTTTAATGCTTAGACAGTTGAATGGTTTCTAAATTTTTTTAAGCAGCGTTTTAAAAACTTCTAAAAACTGAGTAGTAGCTGGAACGAGGTTTTATTCTCCGCCCTAGCCATCCTACCCTTTGGAGACCAGAGTACGGGAGTTATATGATTGAAGGGACCCCCGGACAGCCGTACGGAGGAACGATGTCCGAGTTCAACACAGTTGAAGACAACATGCGCAAACGCCGGAAGGAGGCCACTTCGCTATTAGAAGGCCATCAGGCTCTTTGCACAATTACTTCCTTTCCCAGGTTAGTTCCTATATGAACATGCCCCAGCATCATTTCAGAGCTGGAGGTTATGAAGAGAGCAACCATGACCCAGGCATTTGACCGTCCAGTTCTCATCCTTTCGCACAGTTCATACTTTATGTACTGCATCTGATAGAATCGGTGACATTGGAGCTACGGACAGAAATTGCACGCCAGCTTCAGTCAGTGGGTTTTGGCCTGGAGCACTGCGGTGACAGCATTTGTCTGGGCTCAGTGAGAAAGGCCACTTGGAGGAGGACCACCATGACTGCTTTGCCATGTGGCGCTGTCCGCCGCAGGTGGGAGTGGGAGAGCAGGCATGGCCCCGTAAGGAGCACCTGTAAGGAACAGCAGAGACTCCTGCTGGTTATCAGGTGCTCCTCTCACTCGACTGTGACAGTTGCTCCCTCGTGTGTTTGCAAACCAGCAATTGGTGGCATTGGTGGCAGATCAGAGGGTCAGCTGTTGGGAGGCTGGCATCAGTGCTTCCTGTGCACTGTCAACGCGTGTTAACTAGGAGTAAGGGGAGTCACTAGAAAATTTAGGATTTGTCATCAACTCTAGTTAGGGCTAAAAGTCCATAAAAGTAAATAAAAATAGTGAAATGATGTTAGCTCAGAAGGAGGTACATAAATATTGTGCAATAATATGTAAATCTCTGTGTAAGAGTGCAGTTCTATGAAGTTATAAATCTGATTTATCTATGCTCCATATCTGTCGGATTGTGACAGAGTATGCTTACCTCCTCAAAGTTCAGAGAGCTTTAGGGCTTGGTATCCATGCCTGGAACACTTTGAACTATTTTTATACCTTCTTTTTTTTCTGATAAATATCCATAATTAACGCATGCATTCAGAGTCATATCATTGGTCTTCAAAGGATACTTACACGGGAAATTTCTTCTTTAAAATCTCCACTGTAACATCTAAATAGTTGAACCCTTATTGAAGCAACTCCCACGTGCTTCAGCATCTGGAGGAGCATCTCTTACTCTCTCTGATTCCTTCATTCCATTGGTGCAGGCCCCTTCCTGCCCCCCACCAGCTGGAGGAGGTGGATGGGTTGGCTTGGAAGAGAGTCGGCGTGTTCCTTTGCCCTGATGTTTTAGGGAGGAGGTGAAAACATCATGACTCTGCGTTCGCTCAGATACTTGATGAGTGCCTGCTCCGTGCCAGACCAGCAGCGTGGGGCACAGTCATGAGGGAAAGCAGGCACAGCCTTGGGCTTCGTGGAGCTAGTGAGAGAGAGTAATCCAATATCCACCGATCCAACGAATATAAAGTTGGGGCAGTGCCATGAGGAGGAGACGTGGAGCAAAGAGTGTGACATGGTGTGTGATGGACACTGCAGAGGAGGAAGGCTTCTCCAAGAGAGGATGATTGGAGCAATGGTCAAAGTTGCAGTAGGAATTTTAATAGGAGTGGGGAGGGGAGGGAGGTTGTAGGGAGAGAGAGCAGCATGAGCAGAAGTCCTGGCATGAGCCAGGGGAGCTGGAGCCTTCTGAGAACTAGAAGAAAGCTGGCCGGTGTGGCTGGGATGCTGAGGATGAAGTGGAAGTGTCAGGTGAGGTGCCGCTGGGCAGGTAGTTGGCGGGCGAGGTCGTGTTAACTGAGGATTTTGGTTGCTGTCCTGAAAGCAGTGGGAGGCCCTGGGAGGGTTGGCTTGGGCAAGCATCAGGTTCTTGTTCTGCAGCCCTCACCTGGGCTGTCGTGTGAGCTTGGCTGTGGAATGGATGCCAGCTCTTACGAGGAGTTGAGTGAGGGGCTCCCTCAGGGCAGGTGATGGCAGCCTGGTTGAAGGTGGGTAGTAGAGCTGGAAAAAGTAGAGGGATCAAGAGACGACAAAATCAGCAAACGCGGGGGTGGAAAGAAGAGCTGTCAAGCCTGTTGGTGTAGGTAATTATTATGAAACTTTAAAATAATAAAATAGGCCAAGAAGAAGGTTACAGGTGTTCTTTGACAGCCCCTAGTGAACTGGAAAATTGAATATCTTACATTTTCCTTAACATTAAGAAGGTTGTAAATTTCACTTAGCAAATTAAAAAAAAAAAATTGTAACAAACCAAAAGTGTTTTGTCTTATCTTTTAAAATTCAGGAATGTATAGTATTGATTGGTGGTGGGAGTTCTTTCTAGGCCACAAAAGGAAGTTTTTGGTTAAACCTAATGTGTCTTTTACCTTAAGTGAGAATGGCTCCATATGGAATAGTTGCCTTTTTTTTTTTTTTTTTAAGATTTAGCTTCTTAAGTTATTATGAAGGGAGAATTGAGACAAAGGAATAAGTTTTATTCTAAAAATCTTTTTTCTTTTTTTTAAGCCTAGCCGTATGTTTTACGATGGGAGGGTCTTTTTGGACTGGTAAACAAAACAAGAATAATTACTTACTTAGTTGTGGAAGCCTCGCCTTACACCCATAGTAAATGATGAGGGAAGTTTTATTGTATTTTCGAGATCAAGAGGGAAGGAAGTACTTGGTTTCTTAAGTGTAAACAGTGTGATTTTTCTCTCTGTAAAGAGGCAAAATTCAGTCATGTGGAAACTGTAGTTCAAACAGTGGCCATATAACTATTTATATTTAAGTTAGTCAAACTTACGTAAAATGAAGAGTTCAGTTCCTCAGTCACACTAGCCACATTTACAGTGCTCAGTAACCACATGTGGCTAGCGGCTACCGTATTGGTATTGGACAGCACAGATGATAAACATTTCCATCTTCCAGAAAGTTCTGTCGGGTGGTACTGATCCAGAAGGAAAGCAGTGCTGAGGAGTGTGAAGATCTGAGTCCACCTGCCTTCTTTCTGCCAAACCAGCACACTCTCATTCTCCCTTCATCCATCCTGATTCTGGTTAGCCAAGAATCCCCCCAGATTTAAGTTTCTCACTCTCCTAAAGGACTTTCCCTAAGGTTGCAGGCTCATAGTAAATAGTGCACATGACTACAAAAATTCCCAGGAACCCTGATCGTCGCTGGGAACTGTTTTCCAGATAAGATCAGCAAACTCAGTTGTTGTTTACAAGGCGGATGTGGGCAGCCAGCAGGTGCTTTATTGTATAAAAGGTAGAGTTTGAAAATCAGGCATGGGCTCATCTTGGCTCTCAATCTAGGCATTTCCTACCCTGATCTAAGGCCTGACAAAAGCCTCTCTGGTTTTGCTTTCACTAACTTTGTTAGTCTTTGTCCTCCCTCACAGCACACTTAATGGTGACCTTAAAATTCTTAGAAGAACTGGTTGCATCACCACAGGTGGTGTGGAATTTGAGCTTTACATTTAGGGATAAATACAGGGCTTCCTTTTCTGTGCTGGAATTAAAGCTCTTCTTTAAGATAATAGGATGGGCTTTCAGGCTTCAGAGGGAGATCTCAGGGGCGATGGAGACACTGTCTGGTCCTGAGGGATTCATGAGATGACCTGCAGAGGCCAAAAACAGGAGACCCCCTCCAGATTGGAACAGAGCTGATCAGGAGGTTGGGGGCAGTGGAACTGTGCAGGGGTCAAAAGATAAGCCCAGAGTCTAGAACCAGTAAAGGAAGACACCCCAGAAGCTGCAAACGGGAAACCTATAACCCATGACAATGGACGTGACCAAGGGAAGTAACTTCTGTGCGGTGAGTCATCGCTATTAGATGAAGAGATGGGTGGGAGGTAAGTGAGCGCTCTGCAGGCACTGAGTGAATGGAGGCTCTCTGATGAAGTCAGTGAAGGGCTGCTGTCACAGGAGGACATCTCGGTAGGCACGACGACAAAGCACAAGGGGTGGTTGTAAAGGGGCACAATATATGCATGGCATCCATGTGCCAGGCCATCTGAAAAGGAGAATAAGAGAGGTCAGGTCTTTCACAGGTGCAGTGATGGCGAGACGGAAGTAATTCTTGGAAACAAATGCTATCTATTTAGTTCCTCCATTTGTTGTAGATTAGGCTGTCCTGGGTTTACGCTGCCCGAGTTCAAACCCAACCCGGTCGAAGGAGGAGCTTCCAAGTCCCTCTTCTTTCCCGATGAAGCCATAAACAAGCACCCCCGCTTCAGGTGAGTGTGGTTCTGTGTTTAAACTGGATGTCCCCCACTCAGATCCCTGCCTGCCCAGAGGACGGTGTTCCTGCCCGGGGATCCTTGTGGGGCATTTACTGCATGCTGGCTCCTTTTGTAATTAACCAGAGAAGGCAGCAGACATGAATGCACACCTGTTCACATCCTCAGCACCCCCAGGGGAACTTCATTGTCGTTTCTGGTATCCAGGCTTGATTTGCCCATTTTCCAGCTCTGTCGTCTCCTTTAAGGAGCAGATTCCTTTCAGTCCTCGTTCTGAAACGCCTCTTGGGAAGCTTTCCTGTAGTTATTCCCACCTTTTTTCCCCTCTCAGTTACCACCAGTGTCTGTGATCCACTTGTCCCACTCTAGATACCTTGGTAACAAGGTAAAAATAGGTACAGCTTCTGGCACAGAATCGGCATCTCTACCTTCTGTTCTGTTAACTCCCAGGTCTGTTAGTCTGTAGTTGAGTTTCTAGGGTTTCAGTTGCCTCAGGGCCCAATCAGTGTGCTCTTGGCTTTGTACCCCAAGTCTCACCTGTCATCCCGAACCTAGGCTCCTGCCCTGGAGTGAGGATGTCAAGACTCTCAGTGTTTAATTCCTGTAACGGGTCTGCACACCTGCTACATGTAGAGTCTTTTGGGGAGACAAAGATTTATAGACATAGATCCCAACTTCAAATGTTATAGTGTGCTAAGGGGAAAATAGATTGAGCTGCAAGAACATGTAGATGATGACGGACATCAAAGGATGGGAGCGCCAGAGGTCCTCTGTGGAGAGAGGAGGGTGCTTCCCACTGAGGGCATCAGAGCAGTCTCCGTGAGAGGAGCATCTAAGCTGAGCCGGCAGCAGCACTGCCCCATGGAATTGTAATGTGAGCCACAGGTGTGATGCTCGGTTTCCCAGAAGCCACATGAAAAAAAAAAAGGTGGACTTAATTTTATAATATTTTGGCTATATAAGGTTAAATATATTTCAACTTGTTAACTTTATTTTTGTACCAATTCTTCAAAATCTGCTGTCTTTTACCCTCACAGCATATTTTAATTAGGATTAGCCACAGTTCAAGTGCTCCGTAGCCACCATGTGCCTGGTAGCTTCTGGATTACAAGTGGAGGGTCTGGGGGTTAGGTATTAATGCTGCAGATTGGGGGCGGAAGTGATGAGGTCTTGGGGCTCCAGAGATGCCTGGAGAAAGCAAGTACTAAAGTTTGGCTAAAGTCTTTGGAGTTAACATGGGAAGTGTCAGAAATGTAGGGTGAGACCAGACCATGGCAGACCCCAAACACTTGAGCTTGATTTGGTAAGTTATGTGCAACCCAGGAATCGGGGGTCGAGCAGGAGAAATGGCTTTCTTGAGCAGGAGCCAGAGGAAGTGTTATTAACACAAAGCCTTCTTTCAAGTATGCCTCAGAGTATCTTGATCCACATAAATCTCCTGTAGGTTTGCTTTAAGAGAATTCCTGTGAGGTAGGATTTCATTCCATTTGCTTGTATGTGATCAAATTCTTCTTTTACGTGATGGTTCTCAGGCCGATTTACGACGTTTGGTTGTCTGTTTTAGTACCCTAACAAGAAACATCCGACATAGGAGAGGAGAAAAGGTCGTCATCAATGTACCAAGTAAGTCTGCAGAGAAGTGGTGGGTGGGAGAGGTGCGTGCTGAACTGCTGTTTAATCCTCGACTCTTACCCCTTTCCTTTCTTTTTAATTTAATAATACAGTATTTAAGGACAAGAATACACCATCTCCATTTATAGAAACGTTTCCCGAGGATGATGAGGCAGCGAAGGCTTCTAAGCCCGATCACGTTTACATGGACGCCATGGGATTTGGGATGGGCAACTGCTGTCTTCAGGTACTGTTTCAGGTGCACGGGGGCAGAGTCTTCATCCATTTCTGTTTACAGCTTCCTTTCCTTATGTATGCATGCTTCCTTTTTAAAAATCACATTTTCATCAGGTTGCAATGGTAGCCAGTATGCCTTTCTGAAAACCAATCAAGTTATTTTAGTAAATTCATTAGAAACAATCTCTTGATGGAGAATTTACAGGACCTACAGTTCACTACAAAGATACATAGTGTTAATTAACATGAAATATTCTGTGGTCACTGTCTTAATCTCTGTGTCTAATTTTTGCTGCCATCTAGTGACAGTCTAGTTTTGAGGTTGTAAACGTTGCTCAAATCTCTTACTG
Organism: Equus caballus; assembly: GCF_041296265.1. Taxonomy (NCBI): domain Eukaryota; kingdom Metazoa; phylum Chordata; class Mammalia; order Perissodactyla; family Equidae; genus Equus; species Equus caballus. The sequence goes on along the minus strand of NC_091703.1, from coordinate 54,457,542 downwards.
TTTGTAACAATGAACTCGGATAGATGCACTCCAGTTATTTTGTGATCCAAGGGAAGGATTATTTGGACTTTAAATTTCGGTATTCGTGCAAGGCCGTCTAGCGGTATAAAAAGAATAAATACTTAGCAGCCCGCGTTTGCCTTGCCCCGGCTAAGTTACACAGGAGAGAGCGTAGCCTCCCTCTATTTACTCTTAAAACTTTCCCTGGATCTGGTTAGCTTACTGATGTGCCTGGCAGTGATTTTTGCCCAAGCTCACATGGGGCCTCGGCAGGCTAGCCAGAGCCCAGCGGGCAGCGTGCAGGCCTGCGTTGGGGTTTTGGCTGTCCCTACTCTGGTACTTGGGTAACTCTCTTCACTTCTTTTGGCCTCAGTTTTCTCATCCGTTGAAAGAAGGGTTTATATTTCAGCCCCTTCCAGGTCTAACTCTAAGCCAATATTTATTTCACTGTTTTTGTTAACAGAACAAAACTTGTTTTAACCTTTAATTTGTTGAAAATCATGTTAGCATAGAAGTAGGACTTGCACAAAATATAAATTTGCAAATTGCAAAAAAAAAAAAAAGAGAGAGAGAGGCCTCTTGTTATTGTCCAAGGAGATTTTATCGAGTTCTAATTACTTCAGCTGATTAGAAAGTTTCCTTAGAGGCCTGGAGCTGTGCAGAGCGCCACGAAAGGGCCCCCTGGGCTCCAGTCTGATTGCTGTCAACACAGAGGCCAAGAAACCCACATTCCCATCGTCTCAAACAGCTGCAGCATAGATACGCACCTTCCTGCACGGATATCTCTGATGTGTTTATTTTTCCAACTGTGTATATTCAAAATTGAATGCTAGAGTCGGATTTTTTCTTGCTAATTGTGTTTAAATAACCATGGCCAAGGATAAAATTTTTTTCCTGCTTTTCCTGACTTAGATAGGTAGCATAAAATGTGTCTTCCAAACAAACATAGGCCAGTAAGTTTCCTTACAAATGCTCACACTTCATTAAAAAGAGAGACCTTTGAATTTTAACTGCGTATCTGTTTTCCTATCTTAATTACAACTGTTCTAGAGAGAACCATGAAGCTCCAGAACTTTAGTGCATGGCTCTAAAACTGTGTCAGTGCTATCAGAGTACCGACCGCCTTTCCTTGGTTTAATATTAAACTAGGGTGTTTTTGCCATGACAGCGGAGTGGCTCCATTCCAAAAGGATATTCTTTCCCTTGAAACACTGTATTTATACAAATAAATGTGTCCTGATAGTAGGTAGTTAATATTTTTATTGCCTGTGGATACAATCTTCCTTCCAGTTTAAGCTTTGTCGTGGGTTTGGGATCAAGTTTCTTGTTCTCAGTGGCGCGTCCAGCACCCTAGTTGGAATACTCCACTTAAAATCATTAGACAATGGTTTTATTGTCTAATAAATGAGATGAATGCCACAGATCGCCACGGAAGTCCCCACTTTGTATCTCTCAAGTGGAACACTAGAAACCGCTTATTACAGTAAAGCAGAAAAGTAGTTTCAAGGTGATTTTTTTTTTAAGGTTTCTGGAAGACTCACTGTACAAAACAGAAAGCATTTAACCACATTCAAAGTTTTGACTGTGGGGGAGCTTTTCAGGAATCATTTGAGTTCATGTCATTAAGTTCACACATGTTGTAAAAGGTGTCCCCTCCCCAACAGAAAATCATGTGGCTTCAAAATTGGGTTCTAGATAAATTTTAGAGTAGATGTTTAGGTTCCTAACATCGATTTTTCATACTTTTCCCCCCCTCCTCAGTTTCCTTAGTCAGGCTTCTCTTGTTTACATGCTTCAAAAGGACACTGGAAGCCAAAGCTGTCCGTGTATCCACACCTTTTTAAGGTCCAAGAACTTTTTTCCTTCCCCCACTGAAGCCGTCCTCCGCGGTGATGTCCTGTGTGGCGTGGCAGTGGCTCCGTCAGCTCCCGAGTAAGGAAGCTGGTCACTAAACACCCTTGGGAGAACTAAGTCACTTCACTGTGGTGGCCCAGCGGTCGAATCCCAGGTGCTCGTTTTCTTAAGCACACTTCTCCAGGGTCGACTTTTCTAGGATTTCCCTGTGACTTGTCCAGTATGTACTGAGCCGTCTAGGAGAAGCCAGTCAGAACTCTGAAAAGAAAAAATGGTTATCCCAGTACCTTCTTAAGAACAGAATTAACAGACACACGCTGAAACACCTGAGAGTAACGAAAAAGGGCTTAAATAAAGTCAGGTACATGTTCAGAAGAACTCAGCGTCAGAACACCTGGGGAACATTATGATATTTTTAATTTCAATCCATATGAATTTGACCTTGAGGGTCACACTTTTTCAAGAATCTCACCGTTTCATAAAAATAAAACTTATATCTGCCCCTGTTCTCCTCTCGAGCACCTTCTTTCCTTCAGGATACTCTGTTCATTTAATAAGTGCTTATTAAGCACTAAGTAGGTGTCAGACACTGTTCTGACACTCGGGATAGAAACCGGAAGGCAGATCCCAGCCGCCTGGAGCTGACGCGGTGGCGGTGGGGTCACGGCGGATGTGAACATCGTACCCGTCTCTTCCCATTGAGTCCTCACCTCGGCAGAGAACTGCCCTTGTTTTGGTTATCAGTGACCAAATTGCCAATCCTTCTCCATCTTGATCTGTTTTAACCTTTGAAACTCTTATTCTTTGATGTCTATGACACAGCTCTTCACATTGAATTAATTTATAAAGGCTGGTTAATTATATTTTAATTAAAAGAGAGCACTGACTTAATCATTAACGTAAAAGTGATAGGAGAGTCAGGCTGTGGTAAATTGTCTGGATCACTGTTGCTGTCGTCAGTCATCCCGGGACGTGGAATGCCAGTATAACTTGGCAGGTGCACTGTCAAGGCTCCCCCAGAAGGTCTCTGCTGATGAAAAAGCAAAGTTGAGACCTGGCTAAAGCTGTTGGAACTAACAGGTTGGGATTGTAATAATACACATATTCACTCAGCTGCTGTTTCAAGCCTTAAGCACTTAAATTATTTCCTGCACCGACACTAAATTCAAACCCTTACTGTTAGATGACAATAACAGGAAATTAGAACCATCCCAATTGGCAGTTAATACAAATGTGCTAACATAGCTATGCGCGCGTTCCTTGGCCCTCCACCGCTCCCCACCCTGGAGAAGGCAGGACTTTCTTGTGGTCTCTTGGGGTCATTGTTTTTACAGGAGTTGTACTAATCACTTAGTGTGATCTTTTTCTCTGCCTGACTCTTCAGTGTGCTCCTGACCCCTCTGCAGGCTTCTGGGGTGCTCTTCAGGACATCCTCTGAGCCTGCTCCCCAAACCCTCTACGTAAGGGGCTTCTTTGTTCTGTGGCTTCGTAAGCCCACTGTGTCCTGGTGCCTCGTCTTCCTGTCTGTCCGAGGAACCCCGGAGCCAAAACCTGTCGCACCCACTGTCCCCAGAGCCTGCTGCTGAGGCTGTGCTGGGCCTCTTCCTGCTGGCCCTCCTGGGCTTTTTCCCTGACAGTTGTAGTATTTTAACTACTCTCCCTTCCTGCAGTCTTGCACCCTTCCAGACTGTTCCCCGGACTGCCCCTGGGAACTCTGAAACCCATCATTCACATCCCCAAGTCCCTTTTGTACCGAGATTTATATAACCCCTCAGCTCACTGAAGTGCACGGGGAGCCACACGAGGAAACGCGCCAGCAGAGGAGGAAGCGGCTTCCTGAACTTCATCGTTCATCTCCTGTCATCTTTTTCTTTCCTCACTTCTTAATCTCACTGAACTTAGCAACGTGGTTGTTTATGTTAGTTGTGAACGTGATTAAATACCACTTTCTAGCAAAATTCATCCGAGGCAGCTTTTAAGCAAAGCTCCTGTAATAATATCATGAATGGAATGATGATGCCACACCATGTCCCCGTCTTCTCCAACCATCTTCCTCTCTGACTTTGCTCTTGTGGGGGGATGTTAATGACTTGTTGTTAATAACATGTAATTCTCAAACAGGTAACATTCCAAGCCTGCAGCATAGCTGAGGCCAGATACCTTTATGATCAGTTGGCCACCATCTGCCCAATTGTCGTAAGTAGAAATTACATCTTATTTTAATTACTTCTCTGTGTTAAAATAAAGACTGCATGTGCAAAATTTGCTGACTGTGCGCTATTTCAGTCCAGTCAAGACTTCGTTCAGAAATGAACTAATACCAATAGTCTGCAGACTGAGCCAACAGACTAAGAGTCTAGGCTAGGGACGTTTACCGTTGCTAGGAAGACATTTCTGTGTTAAAATGTCAAGTTTGAGTGTAGCCATTTTCCCTCTCCCCGCCTTCATGTCCCCCCCGTTACAGAGGATGATTTAAATGAGTCGGATCCAAGGATTTGAGTCCCTTCTGATGCATGTCACCGTGAGCAAGCAGGCCCAGACAGACGTAGTGGAACTCCGTATGGGTCACATGCACTGATGCCTCTTGCCCAGAGAGAACTGCGTGGAGCTTTTCTGAACCTGCCGGTGCTGGCTTCTGTTTGTTTCTAGATGGCTTTGAGCGCTGCGTCTCCTTTTTACCGAGGCCACGTGTCAGACATTGATTGTCGCTGGGGAGTGATCTCTGCGTCTGTAGATGATAGAACTCGGGAGGAGAGAGGCCTGGAGGTGGGACTCATTTTCCTCAATAGGCTTTTTAAATCAAGCAACTAAGATGGGGCTATTGTAACTCCTTGCAACTTTGAAGTCTCCCTTCAGTTTTTATCCTGAGTGGGTTAGTCACCCATGGGAAGAAATTTCCCAGGTTATAAACCTGCCTTTGTTTGGCTTCATAATGTTTGTTTTGGAGTGAATTATGTGGGAAATGTGATTTGGTTTGGGTGGGGAGTTAATTTTCATCATTTGTTGAAATCTGTATTTGTTTTATATTCTAAAATTAGTAGTGAAATTTTTCTATATTTTGGAAGTCAGTGCTGATGGCTGTTTTTACCAAAAGGCTTTTTGGCACAACCTGGGTGATTTGTCTGTGATGCTTTCTGCTGTGGAAAGTGTCATCTGTCATCGAAGATTCCTTTGCCCCATATAAAGGGTTAGGTTTCGCCTAATAAGGGTAGGTTGTGCCTTCTGTTTGCATGTTGGACGATGACCCTGCATCTCTCCACGCACGAGTGTGCATCAGAACCACCTGTGGAGGCCTCTAAACCACAGATGCCCAGGCCCGTCCTAGACCTGAGAATTACCTCCAGGACTGGAACCTTGACATGGGTGTTCTCACACAAGTCGACTGCTCGGGTCTTTGTGTAGTTATTCACAAACCGGTGAACATGCTTTCCAAGTAGAAGTAAACTTTAAAGGAGAAATCATTTTGATAGCTCTGTTTTACATTCTAGGCTTATTTTTTGACTTTCAACCTTGGCATTTATTTTCCTAGCCCAATAGCAGTGAAGGCAATCTGCTTGGAAAAAAAAAGGTGTACATTTAAATCATATCAGAAAAAAGGCTACTTAAATTGCCTCTAGGCGTTTTTGATTTTTCCCTAATAATACTCTTCAGGGTTAACTTTTTTCCAGGGTCTATGTTAAGGTTGGACATTTTAATGTAATTATTGTATGTAAAAATATATGTCATTTTACTATTATTTGGGGCATTCATTTATTTCCAGATCATTTTATATGGCATTCATTCATATTTTTTTCAATTTTAGCCACTGAAGAAAAATAAGTATAGGATTAGTAAATCCCGGTATGATTCAATAGACAGTTATTTATCTGAATGTGGTGAGAAATATAATGACATCGACTTGACAATAGATAAAGAAATCTATGAACAGCTGTTACGGGAAGGTGAGCTTCCATTCCATTTTTTTAAATTTGATTGTACGCCTTTAGTTCTTCAAAACTCTTAAACGTTTTTTTCTGACTCCTGGTCTGGTTTCTCTTTATAGTGTAAAGTCTATAACTTTTCTTATGAGCCTGCTTGTTCATAAAGTTTCAAGTTTCAAATACTTGCAAGATCTTCTTGACTTTTAGCAAAAGGAACTTACTTTGGAGATCTGTATCAAGGTCCACACCAGTGCCCCATTAGGCATAGTGCAAGTAGCACATAAAACTCTGACGCTTCCCCAAGGTCTGTAAAATCCTGGGTGACACGAGAATCCCGAACAAACCAGCCATGTCCTAAGCTTCTGGACACCCTGTCTTCACGCTTCCTCGGTCGTCTGTCTTCTTACTGGACTTCGAGAGTGGCGGCATCTCGAGCACTGAAGGGAGTCCCTGTGCCCTCTCTCTGCAGGCCTTGACCACCTCCTGGCCCAGCATGTTGCTCATCTCTTCATCAGAGACCCACTGACTCTGTTTGAAGAGAAAATACACCTGGACGATGCCAACGAGTCTGACCATTTCGAGGTACGTCCTCTGCTTCACTTGCACAGCCCTTCACTAACCAAGGTGGAGGCAGTTGTCTATGCCTGTGAGGAGGGAGTTAGCGACGGGAGGCATCTCCTAGGCCTTCCGTTACCCAGCACAGTGAAGAACTAAGAACAGTTTGAGATTGGCTTAAAGTGCCTCTATTTTATGAGTCTCACTGGTCGTATCTCCGATTCTGAATGTTTTGTTCAGTATTTTATGCTGTTTGCCTAACGGGGAAAAATTCAGACGTGCTGCCCAAAAATAACACAGCCAGTCATTTCAGTGCTGCTGACCTGTCGCCTGGCTTCTGTTAAACGCTCACTGTTTGTTTTCCTAGCAGGTCACGCTCCAAGAAAATCTCCAATTGTACCTTTTTGTATTTGTGAACTGAAGAGTGTCTGCTACGCACAGTGAGCAGTCCTCTGCACTGATTACATATCGTATCATCTTAATATTTTCCTGGATATGTGGAAAGTTGGTTTTGTCCTCTGCTTTGTTCTTACAGAATATTCAGTCCACAAATTGGCAGACAATGAGGTTTAAGCCCCCTCCTCCAAACTCGGATATCGGATGGCGAGTAGAATTCCGACCCATGGAGGTAAGACGCGCTGGGCAGGAGGTGGCTCAAATGCACCCATCCTGACTGCCCGTCACTGTCCTGTGCTCGCGTTGGAGGCCCTTAGCTTAATTGGAAGGCAGTACAGAGCCAGTGTGTGCATGTTAAAGCAGGTCCAGAAGCTAAGGAGCATTGGTTTCTGAGGATTGATTGTGGGCAGAGGGCTTCCAGACCCAGACGGGGAATTCGGAGACGGCTTGGCAGTGACATGGCCAGAGGAGGGGCCTGTCGGGGAAGAGCGCATCTGTGCCGTGTGGTTGGTCTGTAACCTCTCCGGCTCCTGCTTGTCCAGGTTCAGCTGACGGACTTTGAGAACTCCGCGTACGTGGTGTTTGTGGTGCTGCTCACCAGGGTGATCCTGTCGTACAAGCTGGATTTTCTCATCCCGCTGTCAAAGGTGAGGCTACGTCTCAGTAAGATGGGTCTAGATTACCATCTGTTGCTCATTTACACGTGCTTTTTATTTCCAATCTGATTCGATTTACAGTCAGTCGTTCACCCTTTAGAAGAAATGCCTCTCTCTCCACCTTGTTCTTTTTCTGTTTTAAACCTAAGCTTATGCTGTAGGTTTTGGTTCTGCATTGGTGGAGATTCCTGGGAAAAAACCAGAAGTGGTAGCAGTAGTAGCTCCTTTCCTGGCCCCTTTGAAAGAGATTCGGGGTTGCATTTGAAAAACCGCCTTATTTCTAGAGGGTTTCCATTCAAGATGTTGCCTGGAGGGAGTCCCACAAGTTGATTTCATCCTCTCAGAAATCCCTTTTGGTGATGATGTTAAAATGAGGATGGGAGGGGGAGGTAAGGAAAGGTCACCTCAGTGGAGCTGACCTGGACGTGTTTCTGGAGACTGTGGATGGCACTGGACTATCAGAAAAACAAATCAGTTAATCAGCCCAACCCAGGGGAAAAAAAAAAATGGAGCTTCCTGGAAGCATGTCCCAGCAGAGCCTGGGACCAGTTCCAGGCTTCGAGGCAGGAGAGCTGTGGCCCTGGGGCAGTAGCCAAGTCAGGAGAGGCTTTTGGTCCCTGGGCCCATGGGTCTCTTGGCACAGAGAGTGGCTAGAAAGGCTCGGGACAGGTCTGCTGGGGTTTTAGGGCCGGAAAAAGGAGCAGGAGAGCGGCCCTGTTGTGGTAAGTGTGGAGGGAGAATCACCCTGCCCAGCCCAGCACCTGCCCCCAAGCTACCTCCCTCCCTGCTCCCTCCACGAGTGGCTTCTCCAGCCCGCACTGTCCCTGGCACACCTTTAAGGAAGTCTGGCTGCCAGCCTGTGCCTCATCACCCCCTGGCCAGAGGCAGCCCATGGAATTCTGCAGGCCCACATTACTCGTGTGGGTGTCCCTGCCGGGGAGGCCAGCACACCTGAAGGAGAGCCACGTCAGCTACCAGTCCACGCTTCCATTTACAAATACGAGTGGGTGTCTGAAAGTCAACAGAAAATGAAGAACACTTAACTTAAAGAGAAGGGCCCAGCTCGGCCTGCAGAGTGTTATCCTCAGTGAAACACAGTTAATTCAAGAAACTGGAAAGATGTCTTAATTTCTAATCGGTGCCCTTGAAGAAGTTCTAGAGAAGGGTTGCATCCATAAAATAAACAAGCACTCCGGAGCATCTGGAGAAGAGGAGCTCTTAGAAACAAAGAAACAAGGACAAGCAACACTTACAACCGTGTACTTGCCAGTAGAGCAGATACTGTTAAAGATCAGAGTTAGTGATGTAGGAAACCAAATTGAGATTCATCCCAGCAGGATGGCGAAGAAATGAAAATTATGGAAGAACTGAAGCATGGGAAATGCTCTGGAAAGTTCAGCATTTGTGTAATAATTTAGAAGAGGAGAACGGTCTAGGTAAAAGAGATAGGAGCTATAATAATCAAAGAAATAATAGAGGGAATTTTCCTCTGAGTGAGAGAATCCATTGAGGATGAGACAAATATTTAAAGCAGAACCCAAATCTAGGAATTTCTGAATCTTAAAGAGAAAATCAACTGTCCAGAGAGGAGGAGAACTTAGGAGAGCAGCCAGGAGGGAAAAATCTGCTGATAGCACTTCTCATCTAAACATTAAATGCTGAAAGAGATGAAGAAAAACCTGCAGAATCCTGAGGGGCCAAGGATTACGAGCATAGAATCCTCTTCCCAGCCAAACTATTCTTTAATTCCGGGTGATTCTAATAAAGTTGAATCGATTAAGGCAAAGAGGATGCCACAGAAGCCTCATCCAGAGCAAGGGATAGTGGAGGGAGACAGCGGGCAGATACACTAGAGATGCTTGACATTTAAAGAGAATTTCAACACGGACTATTTAAGAAAAACTATTAATGGGGGTGGGGGCGGCCTGGTGGTGCAGCGGTTAAGTGCACACGTTCCGCTTCTCGGCAGCCCGGGCTGGGGTTCGCCGGTTCAGGTCCCAGGTGTGGACATGGCACCACTTGGCACACCATGCTGTGGTAGGCATCCCATGTATAAAGTAGAGGAAGATGGGCATAGATGTTAGCTCAGGGCCAGTCTTCCTCAGCAAAAAGCGGAGGACTGTGTCGACAAAAATAATCCATAACCAATCTATAAATGAAAATTTGGGAGAGTTTATTCTGAGCTAAAATGTGAGGACCATGGCCCGGGAGAGTCCTTCCACAAAGGAACAGAGCACTCCAAAGAAGCGGGGGTATACAGGGTGGTTATATACCCTCAAAGAGGATGTTTCACATATGATTGAAATGTCCCTCTTACAATAGTCACAAGATTGCCCTGTCATCACAGCGTTTGATGGACACAGCAGGTAGTGGGTCTGCTATCTCGGCGGGGCGCAGCAGGAAGCAAGTCTATTGTCTCGAGCTGGGCAGTAACAGGTGAGCGCAGCAATCAGTTCCTAGCCTAAGGGAAGATGCTTAATCTTTAAGGAAATGCCAGCTTTGGGAGGGGTAGGGAAGTTGCACCTTTATCTCAAGGGCCTTTGTCCTTGCCATAGGGAATGTCTAAAGCAGATATACAATGCGTGCTCAACGGCCACGGTCAGGCCCTTTTGGAAAAGCAAGGTCAGGCCAAATTAGGTTTACACCAAATGGCTTCCTCATATACTCCAATATATCCTATTGCTTGCCATTTCTATTTGTCAACTGGCAGTAGTTAGCTCAGGGCTAATCTTCCTCAAAAATAAAACAAACTATTAATGGTATGGAAATAGGATTTATTACTTCTCACCTGTGAACTAAAAGGGGTGGAAAAAGATCAAAGTACTTTCCAGTGGCACATAAGTGGGCGTGGGACCCAGGGCGTGTAGCCCAGAGAACATAACGTGGTAAAAATAAGATGGAAACCCATCAGAATAGGCTAACCTCTGCTGTGAAAAAGCTAAAATAGATGATATAAAATAGCAACGTAAAGGTGTGTGTTGTTTGTGGAAGACATGCCTAAAACAAGGACAAAGGTGGAAAACAAAGAGCTACGTAATGACCCTTGAAGATAGCAGGAGTGATAAAGTGATAGCAGACAGAATAAAATGTGAGGTAAAGTGCTGCACGAGGCAGAGAAAGTGGTTTCCTGTGCTCTTCCGAGACGCCGTGAGGGCCGCGCTTCTTTCTGGAAAGCGCCACAGACGTTTCTCAGAAGCATGAGAAGAATTCAGAGGCGCCGCAGTGTGGTGGTGAGCCGGCTGTGGTGTGAGGACTCAGTTCGTAAGTCACTTGTGCTGCTGCTTACTAGCTGTTGAACCTGGGCAGCGTACGTATCCTCTCAGGGCCTCGTTTTGCATGTGTGGATGGGATAAGTGGCTGAGTAAGGCCGTGTGGGACTCATGGAGGTCGGTCACTCAGCAGAGACCTTGCATGTTACCCGGGAACTGACCAGTCATATAATCAAAGGTGAGAGGCCACAGGGGACCTAAAGGACGTGGCTGGTGTGCTTGGTTGTGCAGCCTGCATCCCAGATCTCAGACCACAACACATCTTCTTTTCAAATGCTCTGAAGGTGATTTATAAAAGTTAATCAAGGAAAATCTTCACTTCTCAAAAGTAGACACCACACAGGATGCAGTCTCACCAAAATTCGGCAAAAAGATGTTCAAGAGAAATTTAACTGTTGGCAATTTAAAATAGTTTTCCTAATAGTTTCTAGATTAAGTCAAAAGTAGAATGAAAGTGAATGGCAGTGGGATGCTGGCAAAGCTAGTCTCCAAGGGGAAAATCATTTCAGTGCTTTAACAGACAAATTGAAAATTGACCTAAGCAGTGAAATGGAGAATCGAAAGAGCAAGGGTAAAGTATGCTTTCAGAAAGGAATTCAAAGGAGCAGAAATTGAAATAAAACCAGTGATCTTTATGAACCTTTGTCAAGACTAAGAACACATCAGAAATGAAAACAGATCTTCCCAGCCATGGAGGAATTTTAGACTATTAATTTCAATCTGCTCCTAGAAGTATCTAGATGATTCAGAAGGTCATATGTGTCTTTAACAACAACGACAATGCAATTAATGAGTGTGGGGGGAGAAGTAAGTAATCAGACTTTGTACCGTCTGTCCCACTTCAACATGGCCTTCTGACTTGTGTCTGTTTTATATACTGAGGCTCCCCTGAGGTGTCGTTACAGGAAATAGGGACTCCTGCTAAGACGTTTTAAAAGCTCCACTTTGAGGGTCTTAAGACGTCACTGGCGAAATGGAGAATTCACAAATAAAGAGGAGGTTTTTGGCCTCATGAATGAGGCAACATGGCCAGAGCCCCCACATGGGCAGATGGCATTGGTGACCCTCTGCCCGTGGAGGGCCAGCCTTACTCCAGATCTGACAGCCTGCTGACTCAGTCCCTTTCCTCGCCACAGTGAGGCCCGCAAAACCCCAGAGCACTGAGCCCTGGTTCAGTCAGGAGAGCTGGGCGCCCTCACCTCAGAGTTCTCTGCCTCTCCTTCCCTGGCATCTTGGGTGAGTCACTGTGCTGTGTAAAGGGAACCAGCCACCTGTCCTCAGTAGATTTCTTACAAGGTTTAGTCACAGGTGCTTTGAAATGCAGATGAACAAAAGTTTTTGTGTTTTAAGGTAAGCTTCCCTTAGAATTCCCCGTTGTTATTAAAAAGCACATGCCAATCTGTGGTTGAGTGACACAGGCCCCACATAAAAATAGAAAGTCTGTTCTCACAGCCAGAAGGCATTGGAGGGGAAACTAGGATTCTTGAGGGCATGAGCCCTAACTACAGAGGCGAGGAAGGCAGTCTGACTTCTGTGTCTGCTCGAGAATGTTTTGACTTAGCCGTGATTATTTTTCTCCCTTAGGTTGATGAAAACATGAAAGTCGCACAGAAACGGGATGCTGTCTTGCAGGAAATGTTTTATTTCAGGAAAGATATTTGCAAAGGTATGACATTCTCTGGGATTTCTAGGGTCGCTTTAGGCCACCACAAGCCGCTAAAGCTGCTCGCCCCTCGTCCACAGGTGGCAACGCCGTGGTGGATGGCTGTGGGAAGGCTCAGAGCAGCACGGAGCTGGCCACGGAGGAGTACACGCTGATGAGCATCAACACCATCATCAACGGGAAGGTAGGGCCCGGCCCGCACACCTCGTGGCTCACCCCGCCGGCAGGGGGCTAATGACACGTCCTGCTTCTTGTAGGAAGGTGTGTTTCCTGGGCTGATCCCGATTCTGAACTCGTACCTTGAAAACATGGAAGTGGATGTGGACACCAGATGTAGCATTCTGAACTACCTAAAGCTGATTAAGAAGAGAGCATCTGGTATGGCATCATTTGCTTTTCTTTAAAAAAAAAAAAATCTCATCATGTAGGCAGACCCTCCCAGTCTTACAATATTCAGTTCCGCAGAGTAGTCTTTTCAAGTATGCCGGCTTTTATCAGTGCGCAGCCCTCACGTTCCACCCCCTGCGAAGGGGTACACCTGATCATCTGACGCTCGCAGTTTACCTGGCGGAGCTTTTTTCTTACTGGCTCCTAAGCGGTGGTGCATCTTTAAGTCGACGGCATCTTAGATGAGAAACAGTCTCTGCTTGCCTGTTTGTCGCTTAGGTCCAGCTGTGTTTGTCGTGCATCGTTGTGGGTTCTTGTTAGAGGCTGGGTGACTCTGGGGCTTAGGTCAGCGACACGGCTGGGCTGTCTGGGTCTTCAGCCTGCCCCCACACTGCGAGCACCCCAACAACCCCCTTCCTGGTTGGCTTTGAGGAGATCACGTGGATGGTGCCTAACAAGTGCCTGGCTGTCCGCTGCGGTAGGAGTAACAATAGTGATGGGAATGGCGTCTGGGTTTCACGTGGGGCTTCTGTAAACTCCCCGGAGTCCCCCACTTTCTCTCTTCACTCTGCTCACTGTTCGTGATTCTCTCCCCCTGTGTGGTCAAAGTTTGCTCCGGGAAACTCGGGACCCTGCCGTGCTCTGAGGCAGTCTCCTGACCCCAGCACATGGCGTCCTAGTCCCCCGGCCCAGTGGGAGCCCGCGTGCTCTAGCACACCTGTTGGCTGCCGCTTCTGAGGAGCCGGCAGGGTCAGTGTGTGGGTAGCGTCTAACAGGTACCATAGCCGTGGGATGTGCGTGTCCTAGTTGCCTGCCTGCAGCCTAAAATTCTTCCCCAGCAGGAATTCTTCAAATACTGGGGAAAACGTGTTCCCAGCCCCTGCCACGTGGCTACACCGAAAGGTCATACTGGTTTTCCTTCAGGCTTATGTTTATACTGGCCATAAATGTCAACTTATTTTTTAAAAGCACTACTACTACCTTACATTGCCTTAAAAATTTTTTTTCAGGAGAACTAATGACAGTTGCCAGATGGATGAGGGAGTTTATCGCGAACCATCCTGACTACAAGCAAGACAGTGTGATAACCGACGAAATGAACTATAGCCTTATTTTCAAGTGTAACCAAATTGCAAATGAATTATGTGAATGCCCAGAGCTACTCGGACCAGCATTTAGGAAAGTAAAATATAGCGGAAGCAAAACTGAGTCTTCCAACTAGACCCTCTGCAGAGGGCAGAGCGCCCTGCTGCCGGCGGTGCCGCCCGCGTGCGCCGCACGGAGACCAAACCATACAAGTGCACTGCGTCCTGGGCCACTCGTCCAGAAGGGATTGGAGGCTGCCTTCAGTAGGCGAACCTAGAGTTTATACAGTGTACATGTACAGAGTAAAGTATTTTTATGATTAACAATGTATTTTAATAACATTGTATCTAAAGTCGTTGCGAACTGGCGTGTACATTTTTCCATTCTGACTCTAGAACAACTACTGTCTCAGCAGTTTTGTAAATGTAACCCACTGGTCGTTGTGCTAGACCTGCATTCCAGAGTTTACAAGGTTTACTGTAAATTTTTGGGTTTTTTTAAGGACTTTACCCGGGGACCTGATTCACTGAAACTGATCGCTTCGTTTTAAAACCAGTTTGTCTGGCTGACTTCCTCTGAGCCGTCGCCCCTGTTGTGTGCATAGGATCAGCGTGGATCCGCTGAGGAGCTCCCAGGACAGCTTGGGTCTCTGGCACCTTGCCGACGATGTTTCTTTCGCAATCAGAATAGCTAACCCCTGGGTCCCCCTGCCCCAAGCTTTCACCACTAAATGAAACCCGTGAACTAAAGGCTGTCAGAGGAGGGACTTCCCTTCTTTGTTTATCTGTTTAAATTTGCTGGTTAAGTTTGAAGACAACTCTGTAGGCAAAAAGGAGAGTATTACCCCAGGTTCACATGTGGTGTTTACTGGGGGTGATGTTTTCTTAATTAAAAAAGGGGAGACTCGTTTTCCTTCCTGCACTTACCAAGAGTAATGTCAAAAATGGCCCCAGCCCTTCTGTTGAGGCCCTTATACACTTAAATTTTAGATCAAACGCAGTTGCTGAAGTTTTTGTTTTGTTACTTTTTTTCTAGTTTGCAGACATTCTTCTGAAAGCCATTCTTACCTGGGGAGGATTCTTCTCAGTGCTTCCCTTCTCCGTGAAACGCATAAAGCAATCATGACATGCACTAAGTTTTGTGAATCAGGACCCTACATGTTTAATTGTAAATAATTTCTCATAATTGTTAGAGCTTTATGTTGAAGGTTTGTTTTTTTTTTTCCAATTAGTTAAAAGTCTTAACTGCTTCTAAAATAACTATGTATAGTAGATTATCCAAACCTTTACCGGCATAAATATTTAAACCGTAATGCTAATTTTAAGAAATTGCAATAAAGCTGCTTCAGTTAAGCCTCAACGTATAAAGACTCTGGTGTGTGCCATATTTCATACCTGCATTTTGGAGGATTAAAGAACACCTGTTTTTCATTTGCGATTTGCTTGTGTAAATCAGGTTGTAAAAAGGCAGATAAACTAAAATGTTTGCGGTATGAGGAAATAAAAGAACGGAATCAGCCTTCTGAAAACTCCTGAATGTGTGAGTTCTGCAGCCACATGCTTGGTGGCGGGGTTTCTTTTTTTTTAATTAGCCCAGATATTCCCTGAAATTATTTCTACATTGCGATCCTCAGATGTTTTTAGAAAGAAGCATAGTGATGAAAAGACGCCTCATCTCCCTCAGTGGCGAGGCGAGGGCCTGGGTGTGGCTGAAATGACCACTGGGCCACCTTCAGTGAATTTTCCTTTTACTCTAAACTGCTGCCGTGCTGTCAGAGGTCTCGTGGCACTGCTGAGGGTTGGGTGCCGTGTACACACTGACTGAGCTGGAGACGGACTGAGGCAGCAGGGCCTACAGAGAGCTGCTTGCAACCCTTGTCTCTGGATCAGCAGCCCTCTCCCAGCCCCCAGCCCCCAGTTCACGTAATACTGTTCTCATGTGGTCAGTCCACTTTTCTCAGTCCAGACGTGTTATCTGAGTGATCCTAGGGCAGTACTTGCCAAACTAATCTGCCTACAGATCTCTGGAGGGGCTTATTAAAGTGCGCCTCCAGGCTCAGTGGGCCGGGCCTGGCCTGGGCCTAGGGGTCTGCATTTCTGACAAGCCCCCAGGTAGTATGGATGCTGCTGATCCACAGGCCACCTGGAGTGACAAGGACTTACAGCACTTTCTTTACCTCAGTTATAGGCAAATCAACTTTGTCCCAAATGATACTTGTTTTTAATTCTGATGTGTTGTATCTAGATTTTTCTCTTACTGAAAACCAGTTTGTGGTACTTTGTGTCCAATGTAGAAAGTAGGCACCACCTTTCATGAGCTTTACCGCCTGAACACAGCTGAGAACGCAGGGTTTCAGAACAGAACTATAAACATTGAGATGAGCAAGAAGGGCTTTCCTTGGTGGAAATAGCTGTGGCCGAGCCCAGACTCTCAGACCTGACCCTGATACTTAACCCACTTCTAACCCCAAATCTGGTTTCCTGCCCATCAAGTCCCCAGGATGAGTAACAGGTTTGCCCCTGGTCCCAGATGCCCGTGACCCCGGTTCATCCCCAAGGCTGGCTGTGAGCCTTTCCAATGAGAAATGGAGGGAGCTCGCCTTGGCTGCCTCCTAAACCACCACCTACACAAAAGTTAACCAGGAGACGTGAAAATCCAGGGTGTGGGGCCGGTTAGGCCCTGTCTGAGGAGCTGATGGGAGGTTTCTTGGGAACCGGAAACTGCAAGGATAAAAGGCAAGTAACCTTCAAGGAGCTGGTAGTGCCTGACCTGGGGCAGGGGACCACTGGCAGTAGCTTGTGATGCTCTCGGCTGGAAATGGGGCCCTTTTCAGAACTGTAAATAGGCTGCTTAATTGCCAGGGTTTTAGAGGTGCTGCTATAAGCTTTCCATTTAGGTTAAGGCTCCCCCCACCCCTCGAAGATAAGCTACTGAGCTCTACCAGCTGCTCTCCTCTCCATTACGCTTTTGTGTAAATAGTTAACATTCCCTTTAACTCTTCTGAACTGCATGCCAAGGGATATTTAGCAAACTGTAAATTAAAAGGGAACTGATGAGGTCTGGACTGGAAGCGAGGTGAGTTGGTGGGTGAGCTTGGCTGGGAAAGATACACTTTCCAGTCTATTTGCATTTCCTTGGTGAGAGGAGGATGAAATTGGCTGGATAATCCCAAAAGCTGCTTTCACTCTTAGCACTCTACGAAATTAAACATTACAAAGCTAAGTACAAAGGAAGATGCGTTAAGAAAGAGCAATGCTGCCTCCAGCTTCTCATTTCAAACTATGTTACAAAGCTATAGTAATCAAAGCAGTATGGTATTGACATAAAAACAGATCAATGGAACAGAAGAGAGCCCAGAAATAAATCCACGCATATATGGTCAATTAGTTTACAACAAAGGAGCCAAGAATATACAATGGGGAAAGCACAGTCTTTTTAATAAGTGGTGCTGGGAAAACTGGACAGTCACATCCAGAAGAATGAAACTGGACCACCACCTTACCCCATACACAAAGATTAACTCACAATGGATTAAAGACTTGAACCTAAGATCTGAAACCATAAAATTCCTAGAAGAACATATATATATAGGCAGTAAGCTCCTTGACATGGGTCTTGACAATGATTTTCTGAATCTGACACCAAAAGCAAAGACAACTTAGATGGGCCAGCCCCATGGTCTAGTGGTTAAGTTTGGCACACTGCACTTCAGCGGCTCAGGTTCATGGGTTCAGATCCCAGGTACAGACGCACACCACTCATGAGCCATGCTGTGCAAGTGTTATGTAAAGAATTCATACAATTCAATGGGAAAAAAACAATCCCATTAAAAACTGGACAGAGCATATGAATAGACATTTTTCCAAAGAAGACATACAGTTGGCCAACATGTACATGAAAAGATACTCAACATCACTAATTGTCAGGGAAGTGCAAATCAAAACCACAAGATATCACTTCACACCTGTTAGAATGGCTGTTATCAAAAAAGACAAGACATGTTGGTGGGGGTGTAGAGAAAAGTGAACCCTTGTGCACTGTTGGTGGGATTGCAAACTGGTGCAGCCACTATGGAAAACAGTATGGAGGTTCCTCCAAAAATTAAAAATAGAGCTACCATATGATACAGCAATCCCACTTCTGAGTATATAGCCAAAGAAAATGAAAACACTAACTTGAAAAAATATCTGCAGCCCCACGTTCACTGCAGCATTATTTCCAATAGCCAAGACATGGAAACAACCTAAGTGTCCATCGATGGTGAATGGATAAAGAAAATGTGGTATATGTATATGTATATATATATACATATATATATATACTCACACACAATGGAATATTATTCAGCCATAAAAAGAAGGAACTCCTGCCATTTGCAAAAACATGGGTGGACCTTGAGGGCATTATATTAAGTGAAATAAGTCAGACAGAGAAACACAAATACCTTATGATCTCATTTATATGTGGAATCTTTAAAAAAGAAAAAAAAAGCTTATAGATACAGAAAACAGATGGATGGTTGCCAGAGGCGGGTAAGGAATGGGAGAAATGGGTGAAGGGAGTCAACAGGTACAAACTTCCAGTTATAAAATAAGTCATAGGATGTAATGGACAGCATGGTGACTATAGTTAATAATACTGTATTGTATATTTGAAAATTGTTAAGACAGTGGATCTTAAAAGTTCTCATCACTAGAAAAAATATTGTTTGTAACTATGGTGACAGATATTAACTAGACTTGTACTGATCATTTCACAATGTATACAAACATCAAATCATTATGTTGTACACCTGTAACTAGTATAATGCTATAAATCAATTATACCTCAATTAAAGAAAAAGCAATGGACTATGACAACAAAAGAAAAGAAAGAACTGTTACACGTAACACAGAAGAATCTAACAAATGTCACGTTGAGTAAAGAAGCCAGATGAAAAAGAAGATACACTATATGATTCAATCTCTAAATTCAAGAACAGACGAAACCAAGTGACAATTATCCAGGTCCCACTAGTGGTTACCTCTGGGTGAGAGTGGACCGGTACCGACTGGGAAGAAACTTCTGGAGTGCTGGACACGTTCTATATCTTACTCTGGGTGATGATTCATGGATATAAATATGTTTAAAAATCACTGAGCTATTTAAAAATCACTTGAATGTGCTTTATACGTTTTATGTATGTTATACCTCAAACAGAAGAGAAAAATTTGGGTAGAAATGATTCAGAAGAAAAGCGGGAAGAAAAGGAACTTTTCTGAGCAAACTCTCTGTCTGTGGTGTATGTTGAATAATTGCATTTTTTTATACCTTTGGATACATTGTGCTTTCATCACAGCATCTTAATGAAAGCAGTTCAACAGTTAACATCTCAACCAAAAGCACTGTGTTCTGAAGCTCCTAGGAAATTTGTCAGGACTGGGTTCGGAGGGGATCCACGTGCTTCTAACGTAAAAGCAAGAGCATAGACTTGAGTTCAGATCCTGATATTCACACGTACTAGCTAGGTGACTTCAGGCAGTGACACAACTTCTTTGTCTCTGTTTCATTTGTAAAAGAGACATGAGAACACTTTGCAGAGCTGCTACGGGTAGAAATGAGACGATGTGCGTAAAAGCAAAGTGCATCACTGTTCACGCGCACTCTTTACCCTAGAGAGTCAGAGGACACGATTTTATTAAAGGTGACACAAGCTGCACCTACTTCCTACCAACATGTTTTCTTAACGACCTCCTTTGAAATAATTTACCCTTCCAAGAATGCAACGGAGAAGTCAGCAGAGAAAAAACAATCATATCGATAACTGAGGAACTAAAATTTCTGGAGGAAAAAATGAAACATGAGAATGTCCTCATGCTTTTCTGTCATTATCACTCCCAACACAGTTCTGGTGAGTTTCCCAGAACATTTTTTTTTTTCCTCTTTTTCCAAAATAAAACCAAATGTCCTGGATACTATTGACCTTCTTGCACAGCAGAGAAGTTTGCATCCTCAAGACTTTTGGTTGCAAGTGAGAGAAAATCCTGTACCAGCTGGCTTTGAATAAAAAGGAAATTCAGGGCTGGCCCAACGGCATAATGGTTGAGTTCACGCACTTTGGTGGTCTGGGGTTCACAGGTTTGGATCCCAGGCGTGACCTACACACTGCCCTTCAAGCTATGCTGTGGTGGCATCCCACAGATGAAATAGAGGAAGACTGGCATAGATATCAGCTCAGGGTCAATCTTCCTCCAAAAAAAAAAAAAAAAAAAGGAAATCTACCAGCTTGCATATCTGAAACATCCAAGAGGTGGCACTAAGTTTCAAGCACAGCTTCTTGGGGGCTCAAATGCCACCAGGTCCTGATCTCTCCATCCCTGGCCTGTGCTTGCCACTATAATGGTTTTACCCTCCGGCAACCTTTCTCCATAGAGTACCTTCTCCCCCGACTTTGCCCACCCCTCCCCACAGCAGCTGCAGCAACTCCAGGCCTACATCTCAGCAGCTGGGCAATCCCAGTGGAGAAGAGCTCACTGCCATAAGTCCGTGGGAAAGTCTGGGTCTGTCTCTGATTTCAGGAAGAATCAGGATGTGCTGTAAGAGTCAGGAAACTGGGTTCTGACTCTTTTCCTGGTATTTGTGTATGTGGGGCAAGTCATTGCTCCCTCTGGATCCCAACTGTCTCATTGGTAAAATAAAGGGATAAAATCTCAATGCTATCTCAGGTCTGATCCAGAGCTAATGTTTCAGTTTTCCACAATAAAAGCCTTTTCCTCCGGAGATAGATAAGAGTGCCCTCTAGTGGTCTTTTATGTAGTTGTCTTTTTATTTCCCTTCACATTCTGAACAAAGTTACCGTCAAATGAAACTCGGTGATGAAATCTATTTTATTTCTATTCTCATTTTAAAATAGAAATAGTCTTGTGTTCCAACATGAGCAGTTAAAGGTATGGATTTCACTTTTCTTTTTTCTTTTTTGCTGAGGAAGATTTACCCTGAGCTAACACCTGTGCCAATCTTTCTCTATTTTGTATGCGGATCTCTGCCACAGCATGGCCCCTGATGAGTGATTATAGGTCCGTGCCTGGGAACTGAACGCAGGTCACTGAAGTGGAGCATGCCAAACTTAACCACTAGGCCATAGGCCGGTGCCTGGATTTCACTTTTATTGCTATTTTAGCTACATTCACATATTTTCTTGTGTTTTCATTGTTGTTTGGTTATAAGTATTTTCTAATCTCTTGTGATTTCTTCTTTGACCCATAGTTATTTAGTAATGTTTTACTTCATTTCAAAACCTTTGGGAATTTTCTAGACATCTTTAGTACTGAAGTCTAACATAATTTCTTTTTTTTTCTTTTTTTTTTTTTCTGCTTCATCTCCCCAAATCCCCCCTGGTACATAGTTGTGTATCTTAGTTGCAGGTCCTTCTAGTTGTGGCATATGGGACGCTGCCTCAACATGGCCTGACGAGTGGTGCCATGTCTGCGCCCAGGATCCGAACCCTGTGCCGCCACAGTGGAGCGTGCGAACTTAACCATTTGACCACGGGGCCGGCCCCCTAACATAATTTCATTTTAGTCATAGAATATTCTGTATGATTCAATGCTTCAAATTTTAGACTTGTTTTATAACTCAACATATGGTCTTTATTGATGAATATTCCATGTGCACTTGGAAAGAAAGCGTATTTGACATGTGCAGGGTATGGGGTTCTTCACTAGGCTGAATTTTTTACAATGTTCAAATCTTCTGTTTCTTCCTGCTTCCGGTTGTCTACTTTACCATCAGTTATGGAGAGTGGAGGGTTGACATCTCGGAATATGATTGTGGATTTGTCTATTTCTCCATTTAGCTTTGTCAGTTTATGCCTCTACACTTTGACTGATATGGGATTATATCTTCTTAATGAACTGACCCTTATATCATCATAAAGTGTCCCTTTTTTTCTCTGGTAATACTCCTTGTCTTGAAGTTTACTTTGTCTGATATTAATATAGCCACGCCAACTTTCTTATGACTCGTGCTTGCATAATAAATGTGTTCTATCATTTTACTTACAACCAATCTGTGATTTTATATTTAAAGTGTCTCCCTTGTAAATGGCTCAATAATTGAGTCTTATTTTTTCCAATCCTTTTTAATTGAAGTACGTAGTCCATTAACATTTACTATAATAATTGATATGGTTGGGTTGAAGTGTACCATCTTTTTGTCTTCTGTTTATTGTAGCTGTCCCGAGTTCCTTTAATTCTCCTTTCTTGCCATCTTTTGGTATTCCATTTTATCTCCTCTATTGACTTAGTTATATGTCTTTAGATTTTTTTTAAATAGTTCTTCTTTCTGTATTTTTTAAATGGTTACAATATGCATCTCTAACTTAGCAAAGTTTAGCATGGATTAACACGACGTCAGTTCACATGTAACGTTAAGGACCATACAACAGCATACTGTCATTTTCCATCCCCCATTCTTTGTCATATTGTTGTCATGTAATTTACCACTATGCCTGTTATGCCACTAACAATCCAATGTTGATGTTTTACTTTAAAAGTAAAATGACTTAAGGCCTTATATCTAAAATATGGTAAGGAACTCTCAAAACTCAACAGTGAAAAACAAATAATCCAAGTGCTTATAAAATGGGCAAAGATATTTCACCAAAGAAGAAAGAGGCACATGGCAAAAAAAAAAAAAAAAAAAAAAAAGTACATTAGCCATTAGGAATCCGCAAATGAAAACTACAATGAGATATTACCACAAACGTCTTAGAAAAGCTAAAATAAAAAGTAGTGATAATACTAAATGCTGGCTAGGGTGCTGAGAAACTGGGTCACTAATACATTGCTGGGGGCATGTAAAACGGCGCGACCACTCTGGAAAACAGATCAGCAGTTGCTTATAAAACAAAATATATAATTGTCATTCAACCCAGCAGTTGCACTCTGGGGCGTTTATCCTAGAGAAATGAAATGTATATTTACACAAAAACCTATACACAAATGTTCCCAGCAGCTTTATTCCTAGTAGCCAAACAACCCAGATGTCCTTCAAGGGGTGAAGGTTAAACCACCCGTGGTACATCTATATTATCAAATACTGCTCAGCAGTAACAAGGAACAAACTATCGATACAAGCGACAATCCGGATGACTCTCCAGTGAATTATGCTGAGTGACAAAAGCCCAATATTGATTAGCGGTTGTCAGAGTTTAGGGATGGGGGAGGAGAGAGCGCAGGAGAGAAGGGGGTGTGGTTATAAAAGAACCGTACAAGGGACCTTTGTGGACCATCGACCTGTTCTGTATCTAGACTGTGACGAGGGATACATGAGTCTGCACAGGTGATAAAACTGGATAGGGCTAAACGCACACACACAAACCGGCGCTAGTCAAAGGGGGGAATCTGAATAAGATCAGTCAGCTGCATGAATGCCAATATTTAGGTTGTGACATCGCACTATCGTTCTGCAAACTGTTTCCACTGGAAAGAATTGGGTAAAGATACATAGTATCTCTCTATTATCTCTTCCAACTGCATTTGAATCTCTAATTATCTCAAAATAATAAGTTTAATTTTTAAAAAAGGTAATGGTGCCAGGTGCCAGGAGATATAAAAAGGTAACAAATGTTCTTGCCATTAAAGAGCTTATGATCATGGAGACACAGAGTTAGGAAGCCAAGGGTTTTAGAGATGGCAAAGCCCTCTGGTCACATCTAGGAGACAGTTTAGTTGTGAGATGTGAACCCTGTTGTCAGATGATCATACTAGTCAACGTTTATGGCACAGCTCTAAACGCTTCCTATGTGGCATCTCATCTGATCTTGACTACAGCCCTCTGAAGCAGGATATCCCTATTATCGCTGTTTTGCAGGTAGGGAAGCTAGAGCATAGTCAGGCTAAATAATTCGCCAAAGTCCCCTTTTTTTTTTTTAAATCTAGGGCAGTCCTGAATTAGCCAATATTGAGCAATATTTTAGTGTTATAGAAAGGGCACTGGATTATTTGTCAAAATTCTTGGGTTCTAACCTCAGTCTGCTACCAATTCACATTTTAACTTGAAAAGTGATTCAACCACTCAGTTTCCCCATTTGAAGAAAAAAATTGGAGTACATTTCTAGAATCCTTACCACATGAGCATTCTAGATTGTTATGATTCTCCAACTCCAGAATGAGCAGTAGAAAAGAATGTCCCCCGTCCTCATTTTGGCAGTTAGAGCGATCTCCAGTGACGTCACTCTTTCCCTGTCTCCCCTTTTCCTGAACCCTTCAAGGGTTTGTTGAACATCCGCTCCAGGCCATATGTTGAATATTTGGTTTTCTTTGGGTTACTGATGCCCCTCACCTCGCCTTTTCTCTACCTCTCCCTGCAGAAGGCTCCCCTAACGCTCTCATGCAAGGCCAGTTTCAGGTGATAATAGCAGTCATTCAGGGAGGGCTCTTCAAGCGCTAAAGACTGACACAGCGATACCGTTTAGTTAACACAAAGCCCAGTGACATGGATACTATCATCCCTTTTTCACGTTTGCGGCTTAGGAAACATATATGTCTGGTGGAAAGACTCTAAAAGCTGTAGGTTGAGGCAGGTCTCGAAGCCTCACCTACCTAACTTGGCCACACCTGGAAATGTCGTCTATTCCCTCAAGCCCTGCAGAAGGTAATTTTTTAGGGGATGCATTGTTCCATTATGATTTTTTTTTTAACTTGCTCACTTTCCTTTCTAAAACTTTACAAATGTCATAAATCGTTTTAACCAAAAGCGCCTTGGAATACCAGCAGCCGCCTTACGGTGGCGGTATAAGACCAGTCCATGTCCTGGCCGCCTTCCCCGTCAAGGAGCTAACTTGCAAGTGATGTAATTTATCAAATCAGCTTTTGGTCAGCTCTAGAGTTCCGTAAAATGCAAAATGAGGGCACTCTGAAGGGAAAGAGAGTTTCAGGCATCCAGGATATTGACCCCAGAGACAAAAGAAATTCAACAAACTTGCAAAACAGAGAAAATAACTTCCTCTAGGGAAAAAACAAAGCACCTACTTGTTGCTGCCCACCCATTTAATAACGGGCCTTGGGAGTCTTCCAGCAGCGCACACAATAGCCCCAGCCACAGATGTTTGCCCGTTTCCTCTGTCCCCTTGAAAGCAAGCATTTGCGAATAAATAGTCCATTTCTACTTTCTTGATTTGCGCCAGTGGTTGTAAACAAGGGGACAACTGGCATATAGAAATGCCGCATATTTTTCTGGGTCACATACGAACCCCTGCCTAGGGATCAAATGAAAACAGAATGAGGATTTGGCCAAGGTTTTCAAAGTGTTTGCTCAGGACAGAAAGCAACCAGGCAGGAAACCTTTACTGAGTTAGGCCAAAGTACAATAGACACCTTTAGGTTGACCGCCCAGCACAGGACTATTTTTTTAGGGAACTGTCCCATCCATCCACAGAATAAGCCCCCAGGAACCACGTGTTTACTGCGTGACTCTTGGTCACAGCTGATTGGACTAGAGGCAGACACCGGACTGGAGAGGTGGCAATCCATTGGCTGGCCAGGAGCCAATGACGTTCCCTCTCTTGAGAATTTCAGAGGGGCAGGTTACTGAGCCCCCTCCTCGGTGGGGCATCAGGAGACAGGCACAAGGCTCCTGCTGCTGAGGCCCTGGTCCTTCAACCTTCTTCAGGTCCCAGGGGGTACCTAGTAAATTTACATTTTTTTTTAAGCTTATTTTGAGCAGGTTTCAAAAACATGCATTCTCGAGGAAAGACACCAAGTTCCTGTGCAAAGTCCAGTAGGGATATAAAGGAAAGTACGATTTGTCCCCTGCCCCATGGGAATGGGCAATCTTCCTTGCTAGAGAAGACAACTGGGTTTCTGGAATTCAACCCAGCTTCGTGACCCTGGGAATGTCCTTTGTTTCTCTCAGCGCCGCAGCTTTGTTCTCAGTACACGTGGAAATGACAACGCTTGCCTACCAGTCATTTCCAGCAGGAAGCATGCATCTGGCCAGGTGTCTGGCACCCAGCAGATGCTCCATAAACGTCAGTCTCGCCTCTGCCTTCAACCAGGGCCTCCGGCTGGTCTCAAATGCAAGTCTCACGAACACCATGGGAATTTTTACTAGAAGATACCTCTATCATTCTTATAAAGAGAAAAGAAACAGCCATAATAACATTATTATGGCTGTTTAGTGAGGGATAAACTTTTTTTGTTTAGAGCCTGGGTGAGGAGGTGGGGATGGTGGCTCCTAAGAAATAGGCTTGTGGACTAACAAGACTGAGGCCTGTTTCCAGAGAGAAGGGGAGTGAGTAGTTCCTTTCTTTCAAGCCAGTGTAGAAGGTTGGTTAGGAAAGTCTGGCAGAACCCTCGAGGCCACATGCTTGGAAATATTGGAGGGGGACGAGTCTAGTCCTCCTAACTGGCCAGCTTCCCCCTCCTGCTAACGGTCTCTCTTGTGAAGAAAGTTTTCACATGATCTACTCATTCTCTTGAAGGGCTCAAGGGCCCAACATGGGTGCCCCTTCTCTAGGCATTTTCAGAGAAGTTAGTGACGATAACACAAACAGAAAAAACTCTATTCCTGGAGTTTCAGGCACCATTGAGGAAATCTTTTTTCTTAGACTGGCTTTTGGAGTGTCCCATTATAGGTGGCACATTAGAACACCTGCCCTGCCTAGAGAAATGACTCGCAGTCTCTGGGGCTGCTGGAAAGTGACCAAGGTCCTCACTGCCCCGTTACTGAGAGATTGTTGACAACGTATGGTAGTCTGCACCTGGCAGCCAGCAAATATGTGTACTGAGCATCCACTCAACGCCAGGGACTGTTGAACTGGAAAAGCAGGGTCACCAAGACAGTTCCTGCCCCAACAACCCTTCCTTCAATGAGTATAAACCAAGGGTCACATGTAGGGCTTATGACTCAGATTTTTTTCCAGTCCAGCTCTCCTAGTTTCATGTCTGAGTTCTATGGAGAGCACAGAAAGCTGTTTACTCAAAGCCCTTTAGAACAGTGGGGCACCAGTGTCACTCTTTACTATTCCTTTAAAAAAACAAAACACGGAAGGCAGAGGATATTCCCACCCATTTGGCAGCTGATGGTGGATTAGCTCTGCCACCTCGAGAGTGTCAACCCCCATAGGCACTGCTGCCCCTTACCAGGTATCGTATTCCTAGTTGGGCCCCACAGTCTGGCTGCCCAGGTCTGACAAGTATGGGAGGTGACAGACTTTGTGAGCAGGCATGAGTCGGCCCCTGGGAACACACTGAAGTGCTTCAGGGGCTTGGTATGAAGCAAAGGCCCATGGAACACCACTTACACAATCAAACGGAGAGGAGCTCCTTGCTCAAAATTAAAGGCCTATGTAGAAAAAGATTCTCTCTGGAAAATCAAGTTATGAGATAAGGAGCTAGGTTTGCTTTGATGTCCCTGTGGTCATCAGAATAGGCCTCAGAATCTTTAACTGCTTGCTCCCATTTTGAGTATGTGCCCCAAATAAAGGACATCCTAAGTTTGTTCACAAGAGCCTAGGGTGCATGCGTGGGTGGGTGGAGAAGGGATGGGTTTAGCACGCTGCTAAGCTTTAAAAAAAAAGAACAAAAACCAAACTTGAGAAGATTCTCCCCTCTTCTTTTCTGGTCAAACAAGCCCGTGGTAAGAGGAAGTTACTGTCAGTGAGGTGAAGGTTTAGCATCAGCGTCACTCACCATAAATCAGTGTTTGTGAACAGCACACCCAGCTTAAGAAGTCATTGACCTGACATTTACTGAAACAGTTCCGCATAAAATTTTAAATCCTGTTCTTGATTAAGGTTCTTATTTCCTCCCTGTGTTCCCCTCTCTGTCACCGAGCTGAAAGGGAATCTTGTTCTCAGGGCAGGCTCGGTTCTCCCCCCTAGGGACAAACTTCCTCACCCTTGTCTCATCATCCAGATCTGGGACCTGGAGCTGATCTCAGCTCGCTGCCACAGGATCCCGTGTCCCCTCGTTGACAAGGGTCCTGACTTGAGCTTCCAAAGCTTCTCTGCTCCTTCCTCACTTCCCCTGACAAATGCACAAGAAGTTGGAATGCACGCGAGTAGAGAGAAAAAGACATGAGCAAAGAAGGGAGGCAACAGAGCACAGTGGTCAAGGACCCAGGTCTCTGACCTCTGCTGCTTGGCTTTGACTGTGTGACTTTGGACAAGTTACCTAACCTCTCTGTGCCTCAGCTTCCTCCTATGTAAAGTGGGGATGATAGTAATAGTACCAACTTCATAGAGCTGTTGTGAGGATGAAGGAGCTGGTATGTGTCAAGCACTTTAGACGGTGCTGATAGAATAGTTAGCGCTCAATGCGTGCTAGCTGGTATTCTAGCTGAGTGGTTTTTAAAAATTATCCTAAATGCGTTATGTTGAACATCTGAAACTAATATGATGTTGTATGTCAATTATACCTCAAAAAAAATTACCCTAAATGAAAAAAAAAAAGACTACTGTAAAGTTTAACTTGAGTTAATACATATCAAAACTTCATCAAGAAAATGGAAAGATGAATAACTAGCTGGGGAAAATATTTGTCATAATATGACAAAAGATTACTGTCCTTAATATATAAAAAGTTCATAGACATTGAAAATTAAAGGTATTAAGGCTGCCTTGAAAAGCCAAAGGATATGAAAAACTATTCATAAAAGACAGCAAATTTGGAGAGACATCCTATGTTCATGAATTGGAAAGACTTAACATCGTTAATATGTCAATAGTAGCCAAAGCGATCTACAAATATAGCACAATTCCTATATCAAAACCTCAATGATGTATTTTGCAAAAATAGAAAAACCCATCCTAAAATTCACGTGAAATCTCAAGGGACCCTGAATAGCCAAAACAATCCTGAAAAAAGGAACAATGTTGGAGGTCTCATATTTCATTATTTCAAAATTTATTACAAAGCAACTGTAATCAAATCAGTGTGGTACTGACATCAAGACACATATAGACCAATGCAGTAGAACAGAGAGCCCAGAAATAAACCCTCACTTACATGGTCAAAGGATTTTTGGCAAGGGTGCCAAGACCATTTAAGGGAGAAAAAAACAGTCCTTTTAGCAAATGTGCTGGGAAAACTGGATATTCACATGCAAAAGAATGAAGCTGGACCCTTACTTATACCACGTTAAAAAAACCAATGCAAAATAGATCAAAGACCTAAAGCTATAAAACTCCTAGAAGAAAACAGAGGGGAAAGGGGGAAAACCTTTATGACATTGGATTTGGCAATGACTTCTTGGATATGACGCCAAAAGCACAGCCAACAAAAGCAAAAATAGATAAATGGGACTATACCAAACTTAAAAAGTTCTGTACATCAAAGGGAACAATCAATAGAGTGAAAAGGCAACCTATGGAACAGGAGAGAATATTTTCATATCACATATCTAGATGCGTATATCCAGAATATATAAAGACCTACAACTCTACAACAGAAAAACAAATAACTCGACTTTAAAAATGGGCAAAGAACTTGAATACGCAATTCTCCAAAGAAGATATACACATGGCCAAAAATTTAATAGATGGATTCAGTGGTGTTATGGATGCCCCAAAATTCACACATTGAAGTTCTAACCCCCTGTAGCTCAGAATGTGACTGTATTTGGAGAGAGGGTCTTTAAAGAGGTAACTAAGTTAAAATGAGGTCATTAGGGTGGGTCCTAATCCGACGTGATTGGTGTCCTTCTAAGAATAGGACATTTGAACACAGACAGGTATGGAAGGAAGACCATATGAAGACACCGGGAGAAAGCCTTCTACAAGCCAAGGAGAGAGGCCTCTGAAGAAACCAACCCTGCTGGCACCTGGTCTTGAACTTCTTGCCTCCAGAACTGGGAGAAACTTAATTTCTGTGGTTTAAGCACCCGGTTTGTGGTACTTTGTTATAGCAGCTCTAAGAAATGGTGAAGAAATACAAGTGGTATACCAACTCCTTCAGCACTGTCCTGGTGGGAGGAGCAGGATTGCAGTAGGAGCGGTCCCCCGCTAGGAGGAGTCTTTTACTACTGATACTATTTAGAATTCTGGGAGCATGGCGATAATAAAGACTGACTTTTAGTTGGTTTTACTTGAGAAAGACAAACACCAGATGACTTCACTCACATGTGGAATATAAACAAACACATGGACAAAGAAAACAGTTCAGTGGTCACCAGGGGAAGGTGGGTGGTGGGTGGGCACAGGGAGTGAAGGGGAGCACTTATGTGGTGACAAGCAAGAAATAATGTACAACTGAAATCTCACAATGATGTCAACTGTTATGAACTCAATAAAAAAAGAAAAGATGGAAAAAAAAGAAAACATCTGCCGACGGTCTCTATGCCTTCCTAAACCTCAGCCTGGGGCAGAGCAGAAAGTCTGCACCTGAACGAGCTCTCAGACTGAGCAAGAGACTTCGCCAGGCACTGGCACCTGCCGTCTGCTCCCCTCCAGGCTGCGTAGGGCAGCAGCGGGCTGTCACCTCCTCCTGGAGCCTGGGGTGAAGAAAAAGAAAAAGGCTGACTTTTAGTTGGTTTTATTATTGCTTTCAAACTCTCTACAGACAATGCATCTTTTACTGCTTACGTCTGGGTGGATTGCCCCCTGCACCAGATTCTTGGCACACCATTGATGTAATCAGTGTTGTGGGTTGAATTGTGTCCCCTAAGTGGAAGCCCTAACCTTCACTACCTGTAAACATGACTTTGTTTTGGAAACAAGTCTTTGCAGATGTAATTAAGTGAAGGTAAGGTCATATTGGACTAAGGTGGGTCCTAAATCCAATGATTGGTGACCTTATAAGACAGATTTGGAGACAAGCAGGGAACACAGTCATGTGAAGATGGAGGCAGAGATTGGAGTTATCTGCCGCAAGCCAAGGAATGCCAAGTGTTGCTGCTAACCACCAGAAATTAGAAGAGGCAAGGAAGAATTCTTCCCTAGAGCCTTTGGAGGGATCGTGGCCCTGCTGATACCTCAGTTTCAGATTTCCAGCCTCCAGAACTATGAGGGAACCAATTTCTGTTGTTTCAAGTCACATAGTTTGTTGTGCTTTGTTGCGACAGCCCTAGGAACCTAATCAGGAAGAGAAGAAATTGGTTGATTACTGGATTAATTCTCTTCATATTTCAAAGCTTACCCACCTTTTGGGATACCGATTACTTACCTGTTCCCTCCTAGTCTGAGCCCCAAGTTGACCGGCCAATCAGAAATGACCGACACATCCTGAGCTACCTGGATGATCTAGGCAGGCTACCAGCCCCTCCCGTTGCTCCAGAATGTTCTGTAATGGCTCATTACTAAGATTAACCAAGAGAGGAGACAGACCTCTCCCAATGTCCTTTGATTCTGTTCTTACTCCAAATATGTTGGAATATGAAACAACAGGATGTATTCCAGCTATGATTGAGGCACCTTGAACAATGACTGGCATATGGGAGGCACTCCATAAATTTTGGTCAAAGAAATGAGTGGGCATATAATTCCCACTATTGGATAGATGAGCTCTAGTCCGTCCCACCTCTCTGTTGCTGGTCACTGCAGAAACTGTCTTCAGGCAGATCAAATACCCTCCGGAAATCACTTTCTTTCTTTGCAGGCAAAGAGAACCCAGGCGCAGCTTCTGGTCTCCACTCTCAGAAGCAAGGCTTCTGCCTGTCCCCACAGCCCTCTAATCTGGCCTTTAGAAACGAGCGCCAAGGGGCCTGAAGCAGAAGCCTTCAGATACCACATGGCAGCGGCACAGAGAGCCTGGGCAGCCAGCACCCACAGGGGGACGTGGGACTCAGTGAAGACCAGCCTCTGCTGTTGCACAATTCTGCCACCTTGGTTCAGGACAAAGAGTTCCCTGTCCCCTACTTGGGAGATGTCTCTAGGATGCCTGGCCTAGGTTGTTCACGGAGTGCTGATGTGAAAGCAGTGACGGCACACTTCGGCAGAGAGCAGGCTGCCTCGGGGCGGTGGGAACAGGCCCCTTAGAGAGAAGACAGGGGTGTTCGTCAGAGCCGTGGGTCCCAGCCTTGCTCCTGGCAAGGAGCCTGGCTCTTTGTGGCCTCTTCTCCCTTGTGTTCGTACTTCCTGACCCAAACCACTCGTTTGCATGGGAGCCTTTTTCTCTTCCTTCAGCCTCCCCACTCCCAGGACACAGGCCTTGCCCTGCTGGGTAAGTCCTTGCATCTCAGGGAGCAGCAGCTTGCTGGGCCTTTGCTTCTGAGCTCAGGAAAGAGAACCTAGGGCCCTCGAAGAGATCACCCGGGGCCTGCACTGCCTGTGCTCTTTCTTAGTGAGGGTGGATCCGACCTCTCCTGTCAGAACAGACTGGCACACCCGGCTCACTCTTGCCCAGGAGAAGACTGGTGGCCACACTGCAGGGGGTGCTGGCCCAGTCTGGGGAGCGTGGAGCTTGCACACAGTGGGTGCATTGTGGCCTGGCCCTGACCTCCCTCACAGGCTCCCCTCTCCTAGCCCTTGACTCCACCAATATCAACTCTCAGAAACTCTCCCAAAGACATGAGACCAGCCCCTCCCCTGCACCACTGCATGTATTGTTTCCTGGGCCTGGAACATTTCTTCCTCCTTATTTGCTGGATGACTCCTCATTTTTCAAAACTGAGGTCAGTGTCTCTTAAAGTCTAAAATCCTTATTTTGGCCTGCAAAGATGACAGTGACCTGGCCTGGCTGACCTCTCTAATCTTGTTTACTAATACTCACAGCACTGTGTTCATTGGGCTCCTCCTTGTCCCTGGACCTTCTAAGCATACCCTGCCCCAGGGCCTTTGCACGAGTTGTCCCCTCTGCCTGGTAGGCTCTTCTCCTCACGATTCACAGGACTCACTCCTCATTTCAGTCCCCTTTCTACACAAATGTAGCCCTCTCAGGAGGCCTTCACTGACCCTATCTAAATAGTGTGTGCACACTGCTACACACACATCATCACGCTCTACCCCCGTTTGTCTTCACTGCACATATTGCGATCTGATTTTACATTACATATTTACGTGTTATGTTCATTGTCTGTCTCCCCTGGTAGGATGTGAGTCCCGTGACTGCAGGGGCTCTTGTGTCCATCGGTATGTTGTAAGCTCCTAGGACAGCGCCTGACATGCAGCAAGTGCCAGGAAAGGCTGCGGAATGAAGATTGTTTCCACTTGATTTCTGATTTGATATCTCAGTGCCTCTAGGCAGCTCTGAGAATGAAGAGAAGACTGTAGGTCAGGTCATGTGGATTTGACCCAAATGACGTGTCTGGGCGCATGCGTGTTTATACGTGTGTGCATTACTGGTTCAAAACAACAATGTGAAAGAGTCATTCCATTTTCCCTTTGCAGAATGTGAGATAATTTAAGAGTATACCCTGCACAGTTCTCTTTGGGGCACAGTGCGCTGACGGTGGGGGCCTGCCTTCATTCTAAGTGAGCCGGGATGCCAGTCTGAGCTGTCCTTTCACCCAAACTCCACATCTGGAAGATGGCTGGCTTCCTGGGTGTGCAACCCACACCGCCGCATGGGACCCTGCCCTCAGAAAGGCCCACGCTTGTTTTAATGCTCTGTGGCTGTTGTCTGGAAATTCTTAATTTTTGAGCAAAGTTCCTCTCTTTTTCATTTTGCGCTGGCCCAGCAAATGATGTTGCTGGTCCTGCTTAAAATAGAGCCTTGCTCAAAATCCACCACTCCCCTCAGGAGTCTCAGTGTGCGAGCTCCCACAGGACGCCCCTCGGGGCTCCGTGGAGTGCCAGAGAATGTGTTTGCTCCTTTCTGCACATAGTCTGCCCACTCTGCCCTGACCCGTTTCCCAACCATCGCTGAGTGATGGCAACGCAGATGCAGGCTCTCTCCTCGTGGCATGCCCTGAGCTGTTTTCTCCTTAAGGATCCCCGGGGTCATGTCAAGGGGCAACCTTGAAGAATTCTTTCCGAGTCCCCTTGGGCTGCTTTGCACAGATCTGGGTTCGCTGAGCTCTTTTACAGTCAACTCTGCCACCCGCCTGGTCATCACTCACGGAGGGAAGAACGGCTCTGCCCTGGCTGCTGAGTTTCTGGAGAACAGGACTTTTGGAGCCAAGAAGTCTTTTCTTGGAGACCCAAAGCTAAAAATTCTCCTACGGCCACCTGAAATTTCAAGACCTGCTTCCCTACCCTCTGCTATTTGCAAACTCCAGCCCACTTGTGACATAACACAGAGGCTGGCACACAGTAGGCCCTCCATAAGTAGCCACTGAAAGAATAGGGAGACTTCTCTGAAAGGAAAATGAAGCAGTAGCCCAAGGTGATCTTTCTTGCCAGGACTGTAACGGGCTGTTTGTTTTCTTTTGTGTTTTCCTTCTGCCTCAAGCAGAGTTAACTGCTGAATCTTTAGCAGGAGGATATTTCTAGGGAACTTGGTTGAGCAAAAAAGGGCTTTCCAGGTTACTTATTACATTCTGGCCTAAATTTTTTTTTTTTTTTCTTTTGAGGAAGATTAGCCCTGAGCTAACATCTGCTGCCAATCCTCCTCTTTTTGCTGGGGAAAACTGGCCCTGAGCTAACATCTGTGCCCATCTTCCTCTACTTTATATGTGGGACACCTGCCACAGCATGGCTTGCCAAGCAGTGCATAGGTCCGCACCCAGGATCCTAACCAGTGAACCCCGGGCCACTGAAGTGGAGCGTGAAACTTAACCGCTGTACCACCTGGCCTAAATTTTATATATGTACATATTTGTTTTGTCTCCTCTGTAACTGTAAGCTCTTTCAGGACACTGTGACAGGGTCTAAGTCACTTCAGTGGGCACTACAGTAACTAGTTCAGTATCTTGCACATAATAGTTTCTGATAATTCCTGAATCCACAGATAAAGATGCCCAGCAGCATCTCCTTGAGTCAGTACTTCTGCCGATTTCCATCCAATATCCGAGATGAAGTCTCCTAGATCTGAACATTTTGCTTCTCTTCTCATTCTTGCTGCTCTCCAGCCTTGGCCAAGAGATGTGACCCCTCCGCTCCAGGATTAGACCCCTCAACGGTGCTCCCGCCCAGCCCTCACACCTGCTCCAAGACCAGCCTTTCCCAGCAGCCTTCTCTCAAGGCCCCTCACCGTGTAATCAGGGAAACACCTTTGCTCCACACGCCCCTTTCTCTTTCTCTCTCTTTGATGCTATTTTTCCCCTTCTTTCTGAAAAAGTGGCCTCTATGCTTCGCTACATCCCTTTACTCATTTAACATCAGGGCCTGCATCCTGGGCGTGTCACCCGTGCAGTGACACAGGCCTCTGTGGTCAGACGGGGCCATGCTTGGGGCTTAATACTCTGCAGCCACCATGGCTCAGTGCCGCTGCGCCCGCCACCCCAGCACAGGGCTGCACTGAGTCTCAGGGCAGACCCTGCACCTGTGAGGCTCTGCACTCACCCCGCGAGGGCCCCTGTGCCCAAGGCCACATGATTGAAATAGAAAATTTAAAAAGACAAAAAACCAAACCAACAAAATAGATCAAGACAGATTAAGAGAGACTTTGGAAGAAAGGGAAGGCTTTTATCTCGCTTTTTCATTTTGCATTGGGCCCCATAAACTATGTAGCCAGCTCTGTTTAACAGTTATTGATGGCCACCTGGCTTATGTTAGGAAATGTGGAGGATTCTGGAGAAATGAAGACATGGTCCTAGCCACAGCACCAATCCCCTCCCCTGCATCCATGAGCTCACAGGATAATTTGGGAGAGACCAAACATATTCAAAGGAAATGGCCACATAGCAATGACAGTTGGTGTATACTCAACAGCTCAGACAAGAGAGATCAGTCCCGGCTGATGGGGCCATGCCTGAGGTTTTGAGCTGGACCTTGAAGACCAGGTGATAGCAACAGACAGTCAAGGAGCACATGGGAACCCCAGCATTCCAGTGTGCACGGTGGTCCTGCGATGCATCTTCAGCCCTCATCCCAGTGTTGAAGCAGCACATTCAGAGATTGCCAACGAAACTCCTATGGCCAAGCCCTTGGGACTCCCAAGTCTTCACCTTCCTCCTTCTCTCTGGAGCAGGAGACATCATTGAGACCCACCTATCTGGCTTTGGAATTCTTTCATCTCTGAACCTAAATTATGACAGAGGCAGTAGAAATCAAAGGGAAGGGAGTGATTCAAGTGGATCTTATGAAGAAAGAACTGATAGGCTTATGTCCAAGATTGGATAGGAGAAATGATAACTGGAAAAGGAACAGAGTTAAGAGGCCACTGAATCTCGGGCCTGGGGAGCAGGATGAATGATGCGCCATTGAAAGACAAGGAGGCCTCGGAACGAGCTGGTTTGTGGCAGGGGTAGAAAGAGTGAGAGGTGGGAAGATAATCTGTGGATGGTGATCACTGTTTTAGAATTGCCTGTAGCTGGGTCCCACCTCATTGCACAAACCCTGGGAGCACAATTTGTGTAAAGAATACATCGTGAATGGCGACTCCTAGAGTCGGGGTGTGCCTCGTAGAATCTGAGGTGACTATGGGCTATTCAAGGGTAAATATCTAGAAGGAAGTTTGATTAACGAGACCAGGCTGCAAAAGATATATCAGGGATGAAGATACGTGCTTGGGAAGCATGACGGGGGAGAGCTGAAGTCATGGGAAAGAAGGAGTTCTTTGAGGAGGTGGAGAGAGAGAGAGTCAGAAAAGTCGCGCAATAGGCTGGGAACTTTTCCAATCACTGGAAGAAGGAGGCACCAGCAAAGAAGGTCTGAGATGGCCTTTGAACAGGAGAGAGTTATAGCGTCAAGGAGATCGGTGGTAACCACAGTTCAAAAAGGAAGGGATGGTGGCCGCGTCAGGCACTGCGGAAGGTCAAGAAAGATGCTGGCAAGAGGGGTTTGGATTCATCAAATGGCAGGATCTTCATAGGAACAGTTCAGGTTTATATCTGTTGTCCTAGTATAATTATTTGTAGTGTCTCCTTTCCCTCTTGGAAGTGTCCCTGTTTGGCCACCCTAGTTACAGGTGAAATTTGAAAAAAAATAGTTTCAGTTGAAAGAATGCAAGAAAAGCCAGACTTCGCTGAGCTATGGAGAAAGATGAAAAGGTCGGGGCAGAGTCTTTCCTTCTCCACTCTCAGCTGTTCCCCAGTCGGCATAGTTTGAGAGTGAGTAGAACAGAGGAATAGGACCGCTGCTAGGTTTATAAAGAGCTGTTTACTCTTTGGTTGACTTGTTTTTGTTTCCATAAAGGTAAAGAGACAAAGAAGCCATCTGTCCTCATACTGCTGGAGACCAAGCACGGTGCCTTCTCCTGCCACCTGCCTGGGCTGTGTTGGACCGTCTGTGGGAAATCCCACCCATCCAGCCTGTGGGCGAGCTGGCTGCCTCCTCCCGCTGCAGGACTGCTCCTCAGAAAGCTGGCAGCAGCCCGCGCCTTGCCGAGAGTTTAAAGCACGCACTCTTTTGTGTTGTTTGCTTGTTTGTTTTTATTGAAGTATAGTTGACGTACAAGATTGTACTAGTTTCAGGTGTACAACATAGCGATTCAACATTTATTTACATCAAAAAGCAATCCCCCTGATAAGACTAGTTACCATCCGTCACCATACAGAGTTATTACAATGTTGCTGTCTTCCCTGTGCTGTATATTACATCCTCACAACTTCTTTCTTTCATGACTGGAAGTTTGTACCTCTTATCCCCCACACCTGTTTCTCTACACCTTCCCACCATTCCCCATCCTCTCTGGCAACCACCAATTTGCTCTCTGTGTCTGTGAGTCTGTTTCTGTTTTCTTTTGTTTGTTCATTTGTTTTGTTTCTTTTTAGATTCCACATATAAGTGAAATCATACAGTGTTCTTCTTTCCCTGGTTATTTCACTTAGCATAATACCCTCTAGATGCATCCATGGTGTCGCAAATGGGAGGATTCCATTCTTTTTTATGGCTGAGTAATATTCCATTGTATGTATATACCATGTCTTCTTTATCCATTCGTCCATCAGTGGGCACTTAGGTTGCTTTCATATCTTGTCTATTGTAAATAATGCTGCAATGAACACGATGGTGCAGATTCTTTTCAAATTAGTGTTTTCATTTTCTTTGAATAAATACCCAGAAATGGTAATGCTGGATCATATATACAAAAATAAACTCAAAATGGATTAAAGACGGGGCCGGCCCAGTGGCGCAGCAAAGTTTGCACATTCCGCTTCTTGGCCGCCCAGGGTTGGCTGGTTCAGATTCTAGGTGCAGACATGGCACCGCTTGGTGAAAGCCATGCTGTGCTAGGCATCCCACATATAAAGTAGAGGAAGATGGGCACGGATGTTAGCTCAGGGCCAGTCTTTCTCAGCAAAAAGAGGAGGATTGGCAGCAGTTAGCTCAGGGCTAATCTTCCTCAAAAAAAAAAAAAAAAGGATTAAAGACTTAAATGAAAGACCTG
Source organism: Equus caballus (assembly GCF_041296265.1). Classification (NCBI taxonomy): domain Eukaryota; kingdom Metazoa; phylum Chordata; class Mammalia; order Perissodactyla; family Equidae; genus Equus; species Equus caballus. The sequence goes on along the minus strand of NC_091703.1, from coordinate 54,419,406 downwards.
AAACCATAAAACTCCCGGAAGAAAACATACGTGGTAAACTCTTTGACATTGGTCTTAGCAATATTTTTTTGGATCTGTTTCCTCAGGCAAGGGCAACAAAAGCAAAAACAAACAAATGGGACTATATCAAACTAAAAAGGTTTTGCACAGCAAAGGAAACAATCAACAAAACAATAAGGCAACCTACTGAATGGGAGAAGATATTTGCAAATCGTATATCCAATAAGGAGTTAGTACCCAAAATATATAAATAACTCATACAACTCAATATCAAGAAAACAAATAATCCAATTAAAAAATGGGCAGAGGACCCCAACAGATATTTTTCCAAAGAAGACATACAGATGGCCAACAGGTACATAAAAAGGTGTTTAATATCATTAATCATCAGAGAAATGCACATCAAAATCGTTTGTGTTGTCTAATGGGGAGAGGGGAGTTCAGAGCAATTGGGAGGGGACTGAATGGTTCTCTTTTTTTTTTTTTCCATGTATGTTCACCATCTCCTTATTTTTCAGAGTGTGAAACGATGAGAACATTTTTAAAACCATGGTTTATTTACTGAAATGAACCTTTTTCTTAATTTCTCTGAGATGCATGAAGATGTGAAATGGAAAAAATATACTTGAAAGTGGGGGTTTTAGGGCTGAGGAAACTAGAAAGGATATACATTGAGGAAGATAAAATATTTTAGTAAGAGGGAGCTGCTTCCTGTGTTTGAAACGTACACACAGATGGGAAAGTTTTATGAAGTATACAAATGATTATTCAAATAAAGGGGAAAGAGGACATTAGTGGCTTGACGTATTGGTTCTGTTAACCTAGTGCTTTTCTCCAGGAAAATTACGTCCCTGATTCTTTTCCATCGTGGGATCCAGTGGTCTGGCTCAGAGAACGTGCAAGGGAGGAGCAAGGGTGTGGCAGGCCTCAGGACCACCTGTGAACTTCACTGGAGGGGCTTCTCCAGGGCACAGACAGCTGTGTGTCTCCCAGACGAGTGTTGATGCTACTGTTGAAGAGATGAGTGCTGGTGATGGATGGAGAGGGTTAGTATGAACGTCATGGCAGTCATCTCAGGAGAGTGTCAAAATCTGCCTTGACTTTGAATCTATCCCTCCAACGTGCTTCCATTAAATATGATCTCTTCCCCCTTTGTTGCCTTTTGCCACATGGTTCCCAGTTAGAGTTGCCAGATTTAGCAAATAAAAATACAGGCTATTCAGTTAAATTTGAGTTTTAAACAACAAATAAATTTTTAGTATAAGTATATCCCACGTAATATGTGAGAAATACTTATACTAAAAATTACTTATTATTTATCCAAGATTCAAATTTAACAGGCATCCTGTGTCTTATCTGACAACTCTAGGGACCCTACTCCTTTAAGTTTTCTCTAAGATAAGGGGAAATAAGTTCAATTTAATTGAATTCAATAAATATTTTAGCCCCTACTGGGAAAGGTCAGTAGGGTAGTGGAGGGATCTTCAGAGATGAGGAGGATATGTCTGACCTCAGGGAATTCACAACTTAGAGTCTAGACAGAGGTACCGAAATAACTGAAGCACAAAGTCGTGCCTTGATTACATGCTGGGAGAAGGCAAGGTAGAAACACGGGATAGATACTGCCTGAGAGATACAAATGTACAATTTAAGGGCTCAAGGGAAATTAAATCACATCCATTATGTTTGGTGGCTAGGTCCTGGTGGGGAGTGGCATGGAGAATGACAGTAAAAAGGGTTGCTTAAGGGCCAGCCCGGCTTCTTGGGAATGGTAACTTTTAAAGAGGGTGGACTTTTAAAAGAGAAGTGAGGAAAGAGCCCTCTGCATAGAGGAAATCACAAGAGCAGAGGGCGGGGTGGGCATGGCTGTCTGCTCCTGAGTCGGAAAATTTTCAAGTAGGGTCAAAGCATATGGCGGGAATGGTGCGAAGTAAATTTTACAACTTGGGTTGAGGCCACATTCAGGGAGAACTGAAGGAAGAGATGGACACATTTTTCTTCTCTGTAAGACCAACTTCATGACCTGGTCAGCACCTGCCTCTGCGCTCCTGCTCAGTTCGCTTCTCCTGAATTAATGAGGGCGTGTTGGGATGGAGGTGGCACGCAGATGGCAGCCTGTGTCTCTTTGTCCCCTGGTCTCTACAGAAGGATCGCCTAAATGATACCAAAAAGTAGGAAAGAGGAAAAGGTGGAGCCAGAGAGGAAATGAAAGGAACATTTATGGGACCCCTCTTAGGGTACAAGACACTGCACTTATTGTTGATGCAGCATCTCAATAACTTGAGAAGGTAGGTATGGTCCCCGTGTTCTGGCTGATGACGCTGAGGTTCACAGGGGCCGTATGGATTTGAATCCACATGTAACTCGAGGTGGGGATCAAGGATGAGATCAAGAGTAAGATTCTGAAACAGATTAAGTGTGAGAGTGGATGAAAAAGCAACAATTCCATCACTCTAAAGGAGGATGGTTTTCTTCCAAGTATTTTTAGAGCTACATGAAGACAACGAAGAGTCCATTATATAACGAAAAGGCTGAACTGGTAGAAATCCTGGGAACAGACAGTCCAAAGAGTGTTTTAATTAAGGTAGAAAACATAAACAGATCTCTCACTCCCCCCACCCACCTCTTTTGCTCTCTCTCTCCTACACACTAACAAGGACTAATATTAACAGCTCTTCCAAGCATTCTGGGTGCATTTTCTATTTCCCATGAAAATTCATTCTTTATTGAGCTTATGCTGACATGCTCATTTGTTTTTCTTCTCCCCGCCGACCCTTCTCTCTCACTCTCTCTGTGTATATGCACACACAAAGTGCTCACTACTGATGATTAAGAATTAGTTGCATGGAGACACAGGTTTACACACATTCCATTACTGGAGCAAGTGTGGGCTGTGCTCCCCTCAGGTACTGTGAGGACGAAATACAATGCTGTTTGTAAACTAGAAAGGACTGTAAAAGCATGCCTATTATTACCCAAACCTTCGGCCTGGAAGATTTTATTGCAGCATTCAAAAAGACTTTCCATCCCAGTTCTTTACATATAATTGAGAAATAATAAAAGCTTGATCTGGTTTTGTGTCAGCTTTGATTACAGTTATTCAGAAGAGTGACAAAAAGCAGCTTATCTGATATTGATTATAAGGCCCATTTCCATCCTTCACACAACTTTTGCAATCATTTCCTATACTTGATAACGATGCCAAATGAAATGTTGTCTCTCTTGATCCTTCCTCAGATTGGCTTTGAGAAAGGTAGATTTGCCACAGGTATGCTCAAGAAAATTGCACATTTAGCACGGTATTTGAGACCGTTTCCACAGAGATCTAGTTGCTTCCAAGTCATAATGAGAAGGCGTTCAACACAAGAGTTGGCTTAAAATTTTAACCTTGCAAATAAGAAGTTGGTTGGATCACCTGAGGAGTCCTTTATTCCTTCTACCGTTGTGTTAACAAGCGAACCATCTGAAACTGACAGGTCAGAAGGCAGTGGGACTTGCCATTCAGGAGGGGCCTGAACTTGGACAGTTTACGGGAGGACTGAAATGGAATGTACGCTTGGGGACATGCTCAGTTGTGGGAAAAGGAATGAAGTCGACATCAAGCATCCAGGCAGAGAACAGTTGCCAGGAAAGGAAAATTATCAGACCAAACAGAGGGGCCAACCTTAGAGAGATTCAGCACGAGGTAGGGAGCAGGGAGATTATAATAATACCACCGCTCTCATTTCCTGTGAGCCTTCCAAGTGCCAGGAACTGTGCTAGGTTCTTTGCATATCTTATTTAATTCCTATAACAACACTGAACAGTACAAGTGGGGATTTCCATTTTGCATGAATGGGGGTAGTGGGTATAGAAATAATTTAAGATAACTAAAGGCTCAGAGCAGCAACCATTGCGCCAATAGGAAGTGTGTGGTGACGGAGACTCCTGGGATATGCTGACGTTAGGTCTCAAGGGAGGGGCCCGCCCAAAGAACTTGTGCTGGGGAGCAGAACTTAGTGCCCTGCAGGATTTAATAGGAGAACGACAGGCTCCTGGTTTTATACAGAGTGGGAAAGGAGGCAGAGGACCATGGTGGGCTGAAGTAACTCTAACTGTGGGAAGAGAAGGACAGAAGGGCAGAGAACCTGGCATGTCACCACAAAGAGCTGACATCTTCTAGGCTGTGAACAAATCATGTATGATCATGACAATTCTCTAAGTCAGGATTCATAGAACTGGCCACGGTACAGGAATCATCTCTCCAGCATTTTTGGCTGTCTCCAGGGTCAATACCAAACTTATCGGGCAGGATGTCCTACACATACATACAGCAACATACTATGACGCAGCAAAACCTCGTGTAACCAGTGTCTTAGCTCCCACTCAGTGACGAGCCAAGCTGGAATTTGAGATAAGAATGAAATTGAAGAGGTTAAGCAGAGGAATTGGGGATGAAGTCAGGTGAAGTTCCTCCAATCCCTATCTTTCAAGAGTGTTCAAAGAAGAGAAGAGCAAAAGCTCTTTGCCATGTACATGAATGTTCAATGCAGCACTATGCACAAAAGCCAAAAGGTGGAAACAATCCAAATGTCCACCAATGGACGAATGGATAAATAAAATGTACATTCATACAGTGGAATATTATTCAGCTGTAGGAAGGAATGAAGTAGTAACGTATGCTATAACATGGGTAAACCTTGAAAACATATGCCAAATGAAAGAAGCCAGACACAAATAAATGTCAAATATTATTTGATTCCACTTATATGAAATATCCGGAATAGGTAAACAGAAAGCAAATTGGTAGTTTCCAGGTGCTGGGAGGAGGAGGCAATAGGAAGTAAAACCACGGCGTTAACAGGTACGGGATCTTATGTTGGAGTGAGGAGAGTGTTTTGGAACTGGATAGAAGCAGAGGTGGTACAACATTGTGAATGGACTAATGCCACTGAACTGTTCTTAAAATGGCTAATTTTATTTCATGTGAGTTCCATCTTGATTAAGAAAAACAGGTTATTTGCCGTGAAAATTGCAGTGGATGCTAGGTGACTCTCTTTTTCCTTCTGAACCCATGATGGCGGGGCCGTTGCCCCTGTACACTGCACCCATTTGGCCGCATAGACTGAGTGATCACTTACTCTGAAGCAGAAGCCAAGGCACATTGTCCAATAAAGGACATCTTTGTTTCTAGTTTGTAAAATTATTTCTGTAAGATACAAAAATGAAACCATGTTTACTTATATTTTTTTTTTAAAGATTGGCACCTGAGCTAACAACTGTTGCCAATCTCCCCTTTTTTTTTTTTTTTTTGGCTTTTTTGGCTTTTTCTCCCCAAATCTCCCCAGTACATAGTTGTATATTTTAGTTGTGGGTCCTTCTAGTGTGGCATGTGGGATGCGGCCACAACATGGCCTGATGAGCGGTACCATGTCGGTGCCCAGAATCCGAACCGGTGAAACCCTGGGCTGCCGAAGGGGAGCACGCGAACTTAACCACTCGGCTGCGTGGCCGGCCCCTACTTATATTTTAAAAGATTGATTTTTATTAAAAGTGAAAAAGTACATGAAATCAGAATCATTCTGGAAATTCTGGGACCTACATTTGCCTACGGGCCTTCATAAGATGTTCATAATCCTCAAGCTCAGTTCATTATCCCAAAGGTCTGTGCTTGTACTTAGGATGACGACCCCATTCTGACACTTCACTGGCCTTTCCTCACTCCCTCTAGACAGGTGCAAGTAACTGAGGTCCAACATCTGCAGGCTGCTTCCCCAGTGACCCCTGAGCCAGACCTTTCCCAGCCAGCCAGCCTAATAGGAGCCCTTTGCACCCTGTAGGACCCCTGGGATCTGTGTGTTCCTGTGGCTGGGGATCTCATGGGCATTGTCCAGCACACACCTGTATTTTCACTGAACTGTCTAGATTTTCTTTATTCCCTATTAACTTAGGACCTAAGGACCCCCTGATTCTACAAAGATTTGAAATTACATGAAAAATGTTGTGAGGCTATATACATTTTTCCAATAAGAGTCCATTGATTTCATTAAATCAGTGATTCTCAAATTTAGCTTTCATCAAAATCAGCTGGGGGTCTTACTCAATCACAGATTGTTGGGCCGCACCTCCAGAGTCTCCCATTCAGTAGATCTGGGTTAGGGCCCAGCATTTTGTATTTTCTGAGTAATGCTGCTGCTGTTGCTGGTTAGGAACCACACTTTGGAAACCATGGCATTAGATTGTCAAAGGGGTCTGTGATCTGGGAATCTGAGGACCCACCAAAATACAGGGCTTCAGCTCGGATTCTGATCTACACTATTATTCCCTACTGGGGTTTGAGTCCCATCCTCCATCACAGACATTCAGAATCCACCAGCCCTCCACAGCTCCTTGATCTTTACAGATAGGTTTTTATTAGAATAATATAATTACATGAACTTGAAACCACTGAGGAAAATCTTCGACCTACCCAGGTCCCCTAAGCAGATAGCTAGGGTACTATTCCAAAACAGATGCATCTCCCCACAGGTCAGACAAAATTGGGACACCTTGATCCTTCCATCTACGTGTACTACCAACCTGACCCTGAACAGAGTTTGCCCTGGCTTTTCAGACAAATGATGGTTGCAGACAACTTTGGGATGACCTGCCCTGCCACCAAGGCAGTGTCTTTATCCATGACACCCTCTCCATTACTAGATTCCAAACTGCAAATTATGACCCATTAGTCAAGCAATTCAGTGTATCACAAATATCTCTTATTTTTAATGCAATAGAACAGAGAAGGAGAAGAGAAAATATCCCAGTACATTATTCCTAAAGAATATTGCTTCTAAAACTTTTATTTCCATTACGTTTGTGTGTGCATATGTGTGAGTGGCAGGCGGTATATAAACTGGCCGTGCTGTAAAATGTACTTCTCACTGGGCATCACAGTCAAAAATGTTTGAAAGCCTATGCTCTGTCTGCTAGCTTGCCTTGATGGGAAAGCAAAGTAACAGGTTTCAATGTCATTTTCCATCAGATAAAATTATTTGCCTAAAGACTCTAAAATGACTGATTGAAGCCTCCAACGCCAGCATCTTTTCTCTTCCTCCAACCAGCATATCAGGGGGCATCTCAGCATTTCAGTGCTTCTTGAACAATAATCACCTCGCTTTTCATTCAAAATTACCATCAGTCAATAAATCACTGACTTCTCCTCTTGTCCCTGAAAGCTGGCTGATTCTTCCCTGTTCCTGATATTGAGGGACATTGCTACCCAAAAAAGTTGGAATCCACAGTGACCCAAAAATTTCCTTTCAGATGATTTCCTACATCCTTCTCAAAACCTGAGACTGAACAGAAACATAAAAGGTCATATTTTCTGTCCTTATCACCTCCCTTTGTGCCACCTACTCTCCTTTGTGGGGACCCCCAATATAGGGAGGGCACGGCAGTTTTCACCAACTCAGATCTGTGAAACTCAAAAAAGCCAAGCAATGGGATGCCATCTCTGTTAACTCCACCTCATCTCAGACTCTGCTCCGCCCTCAGTAAGTCATTCTGCTATCAAGTCCAGGGTAGCAGTTGGCCCCCAAGCATTCTGGGTTTGGTCCGATGGTCTGGGGAGGGAAGTTGCAGTGGTTGCTAACGTTGTGGTCTCCATGTTTAGCCTCTGACTACGGAGTTTAACATTTGATAACCCAGACTCTAGGGTCAAGCTTCAAGCAGTCTCAAGACCTTTACCCAAGATCAAATTTGTCCCAATGTCATTGGACACTGACAAGTTAGAGAGATGTGGCAAGCAGGGAGGTCTAATCAAGGTACTCAAGCTTATACAAGAAAGCCTTGAGAATGGAAGGTTCATGCGAGCATCCTACCCACGTCACCTCAGAGTCTGAAGCTGCCAGCCACTTCAGGCCAGAACTGGCTTTCCTGAATGACCTACAAACTATGCTCAGGAAAGGGTGTGGTGTGTATGCGTGCACACATGTGCATGTGTGTGGTTGTGTGTATGTGTACAGGCTTATAATTAAGAAACCCATGAAAATGAGAATTCTATGACTACTGGTATTTCGTCTTATGTCCTAAAATCTTCTATTGATAGAAATAATATTCATTTTTGTATGTGGCACATAGTGGATGATTTAAATTTTTTTAACTGTTTACTTGAATATTTATTGACATCTATGCTCATAAGTCCTCTTCTTTCTGTATCCAAAGAATAATAAGATCTCATCCTAATCTGAGCTGCTAGAAATTATTAACATGTTCTTTGAGACTCACCCTTCTAACTGCCCATATGTATAAAGAAAACCCCAGCTAGTGGATTTCTTAAGTCTATGAAGCAAATGGATATAGCTGCCTGCCTTACCTAGCAAGCTCTCTTGGCTCGGATTATAAAGACGTATTGGAAGTTACAAGAAAACTAACAATTCACAATTTTTTGCTTAGCTTCCTTATGTTTCAAAAAAGATGGGAGGGGTGGGAAGCAAAATATTTTAATGTACTTCTCTCTTATAGGCACTCCTCATGGCTGTTACTAGAGCTGATACTCATCTCTCCAAAAACGAGGTTTGACCGAGGCTCAAAATTTCAGTCCTGTTAAGACAGATGCTTGATGAAGAAACTGAGACCTGTCATTTATCAAGGAGAGAAGTGGTGTCTGAGTTCTGAGCACCATGAAGGCCTGAGAGCTGTTTTCATCCTTAACTATATTAGGAAGTTGGAGGCTCAGGGGTCAGAGCTAACCTACTTGGCATTCCTGTGGTCCCAAGCCGCTGCCCTTGGCCGAGCTGACCATTGGGAAATCCCTATTTAGAGCCTGCTGGAGCCATTTTAACTTTTACTAGATGGTCAAATAGCCCAGCAAACAGAAGAACACACCAGTCCTTTAAAAACCCATATCTGAAAGAACATCACGTTGCACTAAACGAAAATTGCATTATAATTTAATCATAGTGGCCAACTTAAGTTTAAGGCTGAGGCTTGAACACTTTAGATGAGAATCTGTAACCAAAGTGGTGTTAACTTGTTGGGCCTCGGGCTCCAAAAGGGGAGTATCCCACGGATAGACCAACAAAGAATTTTCCAGATTTGTAAATTCATTTACACAAAATTTTTTTTAAAGGTATAAGTTAAATCACTTTTATTTGAAATTGCGATTGTCACAAGAAAACTATACTGTTTGATCACTGTACTAATAAAATCCAAACACTTTATTTTTGTGTATATCTCTCCATGAAAAAGGAAACTGGGGTCACTACAGATATTTCTCCGCTTTAGAATAGAAAAAAGTCCTCTACATTCTTCCCTGGATTAAGGGGCTGGCTTTCATTTCTAAACCCACAGGCATATAAATAGAAAAAGTAATATTTAACCCAGGAAACTGTGAGTCACATTGAATTGATGGGAGAATGGCCACATAACCCTTAAACTTTTGGTTCTCCAACCTCACCTTGACCCCTTACCACAGGACATTCTTTTGTATGATGCCACTGGAAGTAAATTCAGTCCCAACGAAAATAAAAGCCTCGTCTATTCTTAGTCGTTTAACAAGACAGCATTGTTAACACTCAGAGACCTTCCTGCACCACTGTGCAAGTCCTTGAAGGTCTGAGGAAACAGCCGTTTCATGTTTATGAGAGCATGCAAACCTAGGTTCAACACAAAAAACTCTGGCGTCTTTCTTCGGGTTAGGAAGCCTCGAGCAGCCCCGATGCTTTTAAGAAGGGGTGAGTTGCTGAGCAAGATATAGGTTACTCCCTCACTTATTTTTTTGAGGCCTATTTAGTACTCACAGTACTAGAACACATAAGATATAATTCATAGTCACAAGGAAAACTCACAGACAAACACAATAAAGCAGAAGACAGGAACAATGAAAAGATAGTGACGTAACTCAAAGGGATCATAGACCTCACTGGAAAACGCAAAACTATAAAACTTCTAGAAGATAAGTGATAAATATTTTCAAATATTTATCTATATATATATTTGTCTAGATATCTCCAGATGACCTTAGGTTTAGCAATGACTTTTTTTAAAGATTTTATTTTTCCTTTTTCTCCCCAAAGCCCCCCGGTACATAGTTCTATATTCTTAGTTGCGGGTCCTTCTAGTTGTGGCATGTGGGACGCCGCCTCAGCGTGGCTCGATGAGTGGTGCCATGTCTGTGCCCAGGACTCGAACCGATGAAACACTGGGCCTCCTGCAGCAGAGCACGTGAACTTAACCACTCGGCCATGGGGCTGGCCCCAGCAATGACTTTTTAGATACAGTACCAAAGCCACAATCCATGAAACAGAAAATTGGTAACTTGGACATCATTAAAATTAAAAACAACTGCTCTGCAGAAGACATCGTTAAGAGAATGAAAATATTAGCCGCACACTGGGCGACTTTATCAGATACGTTGCAAAGCACATATCTGATAAAGGACTTCTATCTAAAATATACAAAGAACTATTAAAACTCAAGAATAAGAAAACCAACAACCCAATTTAAAAATGGGCAAAAGATCTGAACAGACACCACACAAAGAAGAAGATATAAATGGCAAATAAGCATATAAAAGATGCTCTGCAAATGTCATTAGGAAATGGCAAATTAAAAAAGAACAAGGAAATACCATGACATACCTATTAGAATGGCCAAAATCCAAAACCCTGGAGATATCAAATGCTGACAAGGACGTGGAGCAACAGGAACTCTCACGCTCTGCTGATGGGAATGCAAAATGGTACAGCCACTTTGGAAGACGGTCTGGCGGTCAAAACTAAATGACAAACTTACAAAACTAATCCTACTCCTACCATACAATTCAACACTGGTGCTCCTTGGTAGTTACCCAAAGGAGTTGAAAATTCACGTGCGCACAAAAACCTGCACGTACATGTTTATAATAGCTTCGTTTGTAATTGCCACAACTCAGAAGCGACCAAGTTGTCTTTCAACAGGTGAAAGGATAAACAAACTGTGGTACATTCAAACAATGGAATATTATTCAGCGATAAAAAGAAGTGAATTTGCAAGCCACAAAAAGACACGGAGGAACCTTAAATGCCTAGTGCTAAGTGAAAGGAGCCAATTTGAAAAGGTACATACTATAGGATTCCAACTATATGACATTCTGGAAAAGGCAAAACTATGGAGACAGTAAAAAGATCAGTGGTTGCCAAGAATTCAGAGGGATGAATATATGAAGCACAGGACACTTTTAGGACAGTGAAACTATTCTGTATGACAAGGTCAAAGTGAATACAGGACATTATGCATTTGTCAAAACCCACAGAACCGTACAACAGAAAGAATGAACTCTAATGCAAATTATGGACTTTCGTTAATAATAATGAGTCAATATTGGTCCACCAATTATAGCAAATGTACCATAATCACCGAAGATGTTAATAAGAAGGGCAACTGTAATGAGAGAGCCAGAAAGGGAATATATAGAAACTCTCTCTTCTTTCTACACAATTTTTCTGCAAATCTAAACCTGCTCTAAAAAATAAACTCTATTAAAAAGAAAAAAAGATAGTGACAGGGGTATGTTCAGGATGTTATGGGAGCACAGAGGAGCTGAACTAAATCTGGCTCTGGGGAAATTAGGGAAGACTTCCCGGAGGAGACGAATTCTGCACTGAGTCTTAAAGAGAAGAAGGAAACAGAGAGAAGACGGTACTGCAGGTGGACAGGATAACGCAAGTGCAGTAGGCTGAACAATGGCCACCCAAAGATGTCGCGTCGTAATCCCAGTGAGTTGCAAACGTAATCCTATAAGGAGAAGAGGTCTTTGCAGACGGGATTAAATTAAGAACCCCGCCATGGGGAGATTATCCTGGATTATCTGGGTGGACTCTAAATCCCGTCACAACTGTCCTTATCAGAGAGAGGGAGAGGGAGATTACAGACGCAGAAGAGAAGGCGCTGTGAAAATGCCGGTGGAGATTGACATGATGTGACCACAAGCCATGGAACGCAGGCTGCTACCAGAAGCTCAGAGACAAGGGATGGACCCTCCCCTAGCATGTCTGGAGGCCGCGCTGCGCTGCCGGCACCTTGATCTCTGCCCGCTGGCCTCCACAACTGTGAAAGATAAATTCATGTTGTTTATAAGGGACCGAGTTTGTGGGAATTTGTTACAAAAGCCACAGGAAACTAATACAACATGCGAATGCAATAGTGTGTTCCTAGAGTGCCTACTATGTGGCGGACACTATTCTAAACGCTCCACATAGAGTGAATCATTTAATCCTCACAATCACAAATAACGTAGATACTATTATTACCTTCATCCTCATTTCTCTATATGGGGGAACTAAGACTCACATAAGTTAGGTAGCTTGATCCATGTCCCACTACTAGCAAATGACACAGGTGGCATTCGAGGCCAGGCAACCTGGCTCCATAATCCTTGCACTTAACCACCAGGAAACACTGTCCTTGGACAGGAAGGCGCTGTGGTATATTTAGTGGATACAAATGCAGTTTGATGTGCGAAGCAGTGACGAGCAAGATAAGGCTAGAGAAGTAAGCCTTACCACTCGGGGTCTCAAATATCATCTAAAGATCAAGCTTGAGCAAGCAGCATCAGAATCCCCCAGATTTCTGAGCCCCACCCAAAGTTTCCGATTCAGTAGGTCTGAGGTGGGGCCCGAGAATTTGCACTTCTAGCAATTCTCATGTGCTGCTGATGCTGCTGGTCTGGGGACTACGCTTTGAGAAGCAGCGCTCCAGGTGATGAGAAGCTGTTCAAGGATTTCAAGCAGAGAAGCAACACTGTTAGAGCAGTGTTTTAATAAGTTACCAGCAGGCTATGGGGAAGGCATTAACGATGGCAGAAGCAAAAGCTCAATATCTAAAACATAAAAATGCAGCTGCTGTTTCCAGAAGGAAGTGGCAGAGTACCGTATGATTCTTCAACTTGTCGGCTCCAGCATCTCTGAGACCCTGGGCAAGTTACTGAATCTCTCCATGCCTCAGCTCTCTCAACTGTAAAAACGAAGAGGAATCCTGAGGGTGAAGTAAGCTAAATAAAGCATAACACTTGACATGTAGTAACACTCATTACATAGAAGGTATTTTTATGTTTAGTATTATCATTGAAAGGAGTGGATTCTGGGTTAGTTGAGACTTTTTTTTTTAACATATCTATGCTTGTAGGAATACACTCACATTGGTTAGTATAGTGTAATTTAGTTTAACTTATGCAAAACAGTTTGGACCAAAGTTGTACGTGTTTTAAATTTTAAAAAGAAAGAGACAGGATTTGCGATCTGGATTGTTTTTTATCTATTACAAATATACAAAAGATTTTCACTGAAATGCTGCTAAAGAAGGAAGTAAGCACCCTGAGAAATTTGGTTTTAGTTTATGTCAGAAAAATAACGTGTGTTACACTGTAAAAGCTTAAAAATTGGAGCAAGAAAGCACTTTTGCAATATTTCAATGCCGGCTTTCACAACTTTAATAACCTCAGTGTAGCCTTAGAGTGGGGCAAGGGTGTGTTCACGTGGGAGACGAGCACAATAGCTGTGTGCATTTACTTAATCTTATACGTGACTTCCAAACCTACCCACTCTAAGAGTCAGCAGTTCCCTGAGTCTAGTTAGCATGATCAGTCTGAGGGACGTTTTGACAAACACTGGGTTTGATTCATCTTAAACTCCTGGTTCTAAAATGGCATGGTTTTAGGGAGCATTTTCCCCAAATTAAGTGAATTAGACTAATTTTTACCAGATATATAGATTCAGGTATTAAAGAACGTGCCCGACTGTTCAAGGTGATGCAAACATTTTCTATGCTAGGCCATTAATCTTGGTCCTATTTCAGCGATACACGGAAAAAGTAGGTCTCGTCTTCCTTAAGTTTTAGATGGAGAATCAAGCACTGAAAGACTGACCATAAGTCACTGAAGAAATCTGTTCCAGAGCTGTCACTAGATTCTGAGCCTCCTGAGAGCCTTCCAGAAGACTTTCTATTAGATTTTACTGATGACCTTCAATAGGAGAACTCACGCGGATTTTCAATCAGGAGGCATCTGGTCGACCACAGTATCGAAAACCTTGCAAACACTTAAGTTAGAAAACGTACCAGAGGATTACCAGCCTTTTGCTTGCTTGCCAATATACTGAGCAAGAAATATCTCATTATATTTACTCTTAAGAGATACAGAGCATCTTTTCTTATAGTCGTGGGCCATTTTACTATCTTTGGTGATTTGCCTTTTCCAATCCTTTGTCTGTTTTTCTACTGTTATGTCTCTTATTAAGGATTTTAATTCTTTGCTGTATATTTTTGGAAAGCTTTCTTCCTACTCCATCGCTGATGTAAAGGGATCACAACCTTTGATGTGCACAGAGAATGTAGTTTCTTTCATTTGTCCATTGTTCATCATCCCCATGGGCCCCATTTGCTAAAGAGAAGGGATAAGTAACTAAATGTCAAACCAATTTGCCCCCTAGTCAGATTTCACAATTTAAACAGTTGTTTCAGGTACTGCATCCTTTCAGGAGATAATTGTGTAGTCAGTCTCGTTGTGTGCAACCCACCACCATCTCCTCCTTCACTCCTACTTCTTCCATGAGGGGATTTGATACATAGGAGGAGACGGGCTAATGTGAGCTCAGAGGTCTGAGTGTCCCTAGGGAGTACTAAGGAAAGTGCACAGTGCTCCAGATCCTCACTGGGGCCATCTGCGGAATGGCTGGCTTGGTACTCACTGGGTTACAGTTGGCCCCATCCAAGCCACACGTTTGGTAAGCAACTACTGCTGGCAACTGCAGCAGGTGACATCACGGCTGATTTATTCTCAGCTTGGTGAAACCCACAGCAGCGAATTCTCCTCAACTGCCACCACCATTGCCTTTGCTTCCTCTGGTCCTTGCTGAGTTGCAGACCCCCTGAGCATCTGCCACGTATTTTACCCTGCCTCCTGGCCCAGATGACCAACATTCCGGGTTTGGTGCAGGGCCAACCCGCCCTCCTTATAGTGCGCTCCACGGCTCTCAGCTAAGTGTGTCTACTTGAAGAAGCACAGGAACTCAGAAATGACTACCCTCTACCCACCTCTCTTCCTCTCTGAAACTTACTGGACGCCACCAAGTTAACACAGGACCTCTGCCCAGCTGTCTCCTCCAAGACCCATATGGAGGGAGAAGCAACTTCTTCTGCCTTTGGTGTCTCCCTCAATTGATCTGACATGACCTCCTCTCTTACGACACGTGTTTAGTTTTCCACTCTCCTGCCACGTCGTCCAGTTCCTCTCCCCACAACCTCCCAGGACTGGAAAAGTTGAGCCTCCCCTGATTCTCCTCCTATCCGGCTGAGACTTCTCTAAGGTGAAAACGCTCTGGTCTGTCTCCAATTTCTGTCTTGTTTCTTGTGGCAAAATCCTATTCTGATTGTCCGATGTTGACTATTAACTCTTTCTCTTGGCATTTCAGCTATATCAATATTATTTTCCAATCTTTAAAAAGAACTTTGTTTTTAAATCTTTTAAATTATGCTGCCTATCATTGTTCACAAATTCTTGAATATTCAAATCTATTTTTTCCTTCATGAAGGTTTCGGGTTTTCTGTTTTCATCAGAAGACTGTACATAACTCGAGATTATAAAAATATGGTTCCACAGTTTTCTTTGGTTTTCTCACCATTTTTTATGTTTAATTCTTTAAGCCATATAAATTTTTGTATATTGCATGAATTTATTTTTGAAATAAATTCAAAAAATTTTTATTTTAATTCCAAAAATTTTTTGAAATGATTTTTTTCCTACATGAGTAGCAACTTGCCACAATATCATTTACTGAATCCAAATTCAATTTATTTTATCACAAGCTAAATTCCCATTAATACACTGACCTGTTTCTAGGTTTATTTCCCTAAGTTTCCAATCTCTTGATAAGCAATAGGTGGGAATGTTCTCAGTCATTTTTTCTTCTAAGCTGGATTTTTGTTCTTTCCTGCTATATTCCATTTAACTATGTATATGCATGTACGTATGCATAATGCATATAGATATATGTCTATATGTCTATATCAGTCTCGAAAAATTTCTACACATTTTCTTTCATCTTGCCAATGCTTGGAAGCTCTGTCCAGATATTCCATTAGTTCTCACCTAGTGTGTGTGACTCCTTTATTTTCCTTTCACTGTATTTGATAGTGTTTAGCTTCCCTGAGTCTGTGGTTGGCGGCTGGCTATCTCACTTTCCTATCGTCTAAGGGATGATGGTTGGGGACAGAAGGATGATTGCTCAGCTGAGGCTTGCTACATTTGTTAGAACATCTGGGCTCTACCTTCTCTTCTATGATGTGAGTGACTGTCCTGTCCAGGGTCCTTTCACCCAGGGAGTAGGGGGAAGTGGAACAATTTTTTCTGCCTGGCTTCCACTTACAGTAAGTGGGTGAGAACATGAGGTACCCAGAAGGCCAGAATGAGGAGGACGTCATGCAGGGACACCAAATCCACACTAGCCACCCAGTTCATTCCTGTCAGTTCGTTCTGTTTCTTAAGGAAAAAACACCTCCCGTCAAAATTTTGGCCAAGGAGCAAATGCCTAGCTGCCTTTTAGGTTGGAGAGGGAGAGGAGGTGGGCATGTGGAGCCATAAATCTGAATCTTCCATCAGTCCCATTGATTTCCACCCCACCTGTCACTCCTGACTTTTGAATCTGGAAGTTCTATGTGGTCTGCTGGGTAGATCTGCTGCCTTCTGTACTTATTTTAGTGTTTGATTTTCTCGACTTAGCTTTATTATTAAATACTTGCTTTGTTGATGCCCCCTGAATTGTTGTGGGTTTATACTTGTTTTTTAACTTCTTTACCATCATTTAAACGAAGTCTCAGGAGGAAGAGTACATAAATATTTGTACTCAATCTACCAACTGAATTAAAATAATTTCCATCTGGTTGACATGTCTAGTAATTCTTCAGAATTGTGGATCTGAATTCTTCAGAACGGTTGAGGTGTCTTTTGGTTTCTGGCACTCTGTGGAGATATATGTATATGTGCTTGTGTGTGTGTGCGCATGGGTGTGCTGTGATTTCACGGGATGAGCTGAGAGGAGAGTGCTGTGTGCTCAACCTGCATCCTACTCCATTCTCTTCTAAAGCCTTCTTTAGTGGAGAAGCAACCCCTCAGGGCTGTATTTCTGTGAATATGTTTTAGAGAATGTCAGTCTGCAACACATGTTCTTTCTCAGCCTTAGACTGGATTTCGATCCCAGCATTTTCCAGAACTGACTGAGTCATGGAAGAGGACTCTCTGGCACCTCTGAGCACCCTGGGAATCATTTGGCTCAGTCAGTCACTGCAAGCTCCCAGTAGAGTTGGGAGTACACAGTATGAATACCAGCACCCACTGGAGATGGCACATATTCCCAAACCTAATTTTTCCCTCAAACTTCCTCTCCCATGAAGAAAACCACTGAAGGGCCCAGAACTCCATCTTCTAGATGCTCCCATGACATGAAAGCCTGGAGAAGCCACTGGTAGTAGTTCCTTCTCTCCCTTTCTTCAACCACCCACCCATCCCAAATAAGGCCTCCATGCTGAACCAAATGCTGAATCAGGCCTCTTCCAAGCTGGCAGTAACTCTGCCACATTCATCTAACTCCAGTAGAAATATATCCTTTGTTTAAGCTAGGGTGAAATTTGTATGGAACCACAAAAGACCTCAAATAGCCAAAGCAATTTTGAGAGAGAAGAACAAAGCTGGAGGCATCACACTTTCCAATTTCAAACTATGCTACAAAGCTATAAGTAATCAAAACAGTATGCTTTTGGCATAAAAACAGACAGAGATCAATGGAACAGAATAGAGAGCCCAGAAATAAACCCACACATATTTGGTCAATTAATTTACAACAAAGGAGCCAAGAATACATAATGGGGAAAGACAGTCTCTTCAATAAATGGTGTTGGGAAAACTGGACAGTCACATACAAAGAATGAAACTAGACCACTATCTTAAACCATACACAAAAATCAACTCACAATGAATTAGACTCGAACATAAGACCCAAACCCATAAAACTCCTGGAAGAAAACATAGGCGGTAAGCTCTTTGACATTGGTCTTGGTGATGATTTTATGGATTTGACACCAAAAGCAAAGGCAACAAAAGCAAAAATAAACAAATGGAACCACATCAAACTAAAAAACTTCTGCACAGTAAAGGAAACCATCAACAAAATGAAAAAGCAACATAACGAATGGGAGAAAATATTTGCAAATCACATATCTGATAAGGGGTTAATATCAAAAATATATAAAGAACTCATACAACTCAATAGCAAAAAAATAATTTGATTAAAAAATAGGCAGAGGACCTACATAGATATTTTTCCAAAGAAGACATACAGACGGCCAACAGGTACGTGAAAAGATGCTCAACATCTCTCATCATCAGGGAAATGGACATCAAAACCACAATGCCATATCACCTCTAACTGTTGGAATGGCTGTTATCAAAAAGACCTCAAATAACAAGTGTTAGTGAGGAAGTGGAGAAAAGGGAACCCTTGTGCACTGTTGGTAGGAATGTAAATTGGTACAGCCACTAGGGAAAATAGTATGGAGGCTCCTCAAAAACTTAAAAATAGAACTATCATATGATCCAGCAATTCCACTTCTGGGTATTTATCTGAAAGAAATGAAAACACTAATTGGAAAAGATATCCACACCCTCATGTTCATTGCAGCATTATTTACAATAGCCAAGACTTGGAAACAACCTTGGGGCGGGCCCTCCACTTCGGCAGCCCAGGGTTTCACCAGTTTGGATCCTGGGCACAGACATGACACCACTTGTCAGGCCATGCTGAGGCAGCATCCCACATAGCAGAGCCAGAAGGACCTACGACTAGAATATACAACTATGTACTGGGGAGCTTTGGGGAGAAGAAGACAGAAAAAAATAAAGAAGATTGGCACCTGAGCTAACATTTGTTGCCAATCTTTAAAAAAAAAAAAAAGAAAAGAAACAACCTAAGTGTCCATCAAGGGACAAAAGGATAAAGAAAATGTGGTATGTGTGTATATACAATGGAATATTATTCAGCCGTAAAAAAGATGGAAATCCTGCCATTTGCAACAACATGGATGGCATTATGCTAAGGGAAACAAGTCAGACAGAGAAAGACAAATACTGTATGATCTCACTTAAATGTGGAATCTGGGAAAAAAAAAAAAAACTAAACTCATAGATATAAAGAACAGACTTGTAGTTACCAGAGGTGGTGGGGAGGGAGGCAGGCAAAATGGGTGACGGTGGTCAAAAGGTAGAAACTCCCAGTCATAGAATAATAAGTCTTTGGAATTTAGTGTACAGCATAGTGACCACTGTGCTGTACATTTGAAAGTTGCTGAGAGAATAGAACTTAAAAGTTCTCATCATGAGAAAAAAACATTTGTAACTATGTGTGGTGATGGATGTTGATTAGACTTATTGTGATGATCATTTTGCAATATATACAAATATCAAATCATCATATTGTACACCCGAAACTATGTCCATTATATCTCAATAAAAAATATTAAAAAGCAATCTTTCTACTTCTCATTTTCTTGAAAGACACAGCAAGTGTGCAGATGCTTGTTTGTACAAAATAACTTTTCCTGAACTCAAACCACAACAATAACTCACATTTTTATATACTGGGGATATTTGTTTTCCTAATGAAATTCTCATCACAACCCTGTAGGGCAGGTCCTGCTATTTGTATTCTACAGATGGGGAAACTGAGGTTCAGATTAGCATAATGGATTAATAAGTGGTAAAACTAGGAGCCTAGCCTCTGACTCTGATTCTAATGCTTTTTCTCCTAGCAGGCACACAGGATTCTTATAATTTGAAGGCAGAAAATTGGTAGCAATGTTACAATAAAACTATGTGGGATCGTATTATGTGCCAGGCTCTGTTCTAAGCACTTTACATGTACTAATTCATTTAATCCTCATGACAACTCTGTGAGGTGGGTACTATCGTTATTTTACAGATTAAGAAACTGAGGCACAGATAGGTTGCTTGTATTTGTTTATGGAGACTATGAGCTCCTCTCGGGAAGAAGCCCAATTTTATTCATCACCAGGTCTGATCCTGGATGTGGACCTACACACCATTTATCAAGGCTTGCTGTGTCAGGCATCCCACATATAAAACAGAGGAAGACGTGCACAGATGTTAGCTCAGAGCCAATCTTCCTCAACAAAAAAGAGGAGGATTGGTGGCAGATGTTAGCTCAGGGCTAATCTTCCTCAGAGGGTAAAAAAAAGATGATGTGTACCTATAGTCACTAACTTGGAAAGAGCTCTGAGTCATATTTTGGAGGGAAGTTAACGTTGTTTGTTTCTAGATGGCAAGATTTTGGACATTTCTTTGTTTTTTTTAGCCATTATGGATTTATTGTTGCACTTTCTACAACAAATATGCTTTAAACTGAATAGTTTTTGAGAGCACAGACAACTTTTAGACTAAAATGTTGCCAAATTTTTCAACAGTATACAATTTGTTCTAATGAATAAACTTTCAATATAAACACCTTGTCAATGCAGCATCTACATAGAAGTAATTTTTACTTGTATAGATAGATACATAGAACATAAAGTACCTAAACCATTTTTTAATGGAACTTTATCAAATCAATTTCTTTTTTATTAAGCTGTCTACTGATAAGCTGCTTTACTCAGCTTCCAGTTTCAGACATACAATTTAATAATTGCCTAGTCAAAAAGAAAAACAGTCCCTTTAGGACACAAAGATTTTTGCCTTATAGACAAAGTTCACCACACTATTTATAACTGTCTACACAAATTAGTCAAAAAAGGATGGCATTTCGGGTTAGTTCAATCAGTTCCCTCCAGAATTTAATAATAAACTTGTAGCTAAACTTAGAAATGCTATTTTATTATTTACATGTGAAGTGGGTTTTTTTTTTCCATTTAAGGTATATCAGCTGATTTAAAGAAGCAACTTCTATTAAGGAAAGTTTTTTATCCAAGTGTGCAACCTAAATGGAAAAATGCGAAACCAAATAAAAACACACTAAAAAATAAAGATGCTGCCAAATTTGGATCCAAATGAGTTAGGCAATAGATCAGTCAATGGTTCATGATTCTAAATTCAGATATGATGCCAATGTACAGAAATAGTATGAAAAAGATCAGTTACAGAAGGAGCCATAATCAACTCTGAAATATCACTATTGGTAGAGAAGAGAGGATGAAGAAATCATTAAAAACAATGGCTAGGTGGCTGGCCTGGTGGCACAGCGGTTAAGTTCATGCTCTGCTTCAGCGGCTGGGGGTTCGCTGGTTCAGATCGTGGGCATGGACCTCCACACCACTTATCAAGCCATGCTATGGCAGGCACCTCACATATAAAATAGAGGAAGATGGGCACAGATGTTAGCTCAGGGCCAGTCTTCCTCAGCAAAAAAGAGGAGGATTGGTGGCAGATGTTAGCTCAGGGCTAATCTTCCTCAAAAACAAACAAACAAACAAACAAAACAATAGCTAGGTCAAAAGACATCATCTTCTAACATACTTGTCCCACACCTGGGAGATATGTAATTAAAAGGGATGTATGCGTGGGCACAGGGGGTGAAGGGGAGCACTTATGTGGTGACAGACAAGAAATAATGGACAACTGAAAGCTCACGATGATGTAAACTATTATGGACTCAATTAAAAAATTTAAAAAATAAAATAAATTTTAAAAAAGGGATGAGTGGATAACAATATGAAGTACAAAGTAAAGAAAATAGTCATTATTTCAAGCTTATACCAATGAAATCACTGGTGTTCCCTCAGTCTCTCCCAACTGGATTCGGGAGTGTCTTCCATGTTCTTCTTGTAGTCCCTGATGCTCTCTGAAGTTCAGGGCGTGCAATGCACATGCACGTGGTTCCTCCTCTCCTGCTCTGTCTTCCAGCTCCAATGGTGACAATACTAACACAACCCTCTCCACCCCTTCATAGCTGTCCCCAGTCCCCTCTTCTCATGATGGCAGTTGAAATTCCCATTAACTCTGTGATATGTTTTTTCTCTTGCCATTAATGCTATCAGCCTAGCCACTTCTAAGGATATTCCACTGCTCTCCTGGGAAAAAGAAAATATTTTCCACAAGCATTTCAACACTTTTGTAAGGCCCCAGGCAAAAAAAAACATGTTCCCATTTTGCTTGTATGTACCTGGAGCCACTAGACAGTATACCTCCCCAACTATTTTTCTTCCCAGTCTACCATCTTCATCATTTTACAGTTGCCCAGTCACACATCCATCCATTCAACGTGCATTTTTCAGTGCACACTGGAGTCAGTCACTGTGCTCATTTCTGGAAATTCCATCGTGAGCAAAGCCAGAAGCAACACCTGTTTTTCTGGAGCTTCCTTTCTATTGAGGGAGGAGACATGGATCAAATTATCACCAAATGCATAATTATAAACTCTGGTGAGCGTTGTGAAGGAAAGTTCCAAAAAGCAAGTACAGCATATAATGAGGATATTGATCTATTGTGGCAGAACTAAGCGGCATGTCCCCAGCAAGTAACATCCACGCTGACATCCAAAGGAGTTGTCGAGGCAAAAAGAAGGAGTATGCCAGGCAGAAGGGGGAGTCTGTGTCAATTCCACGTCACATTCAGTGAATGAAAGAATTTTGGTGGACGGGAGCTGAATAAGTTTGCAAGGTTGGGACATGCTGACATTCTACAAATTTTAGCCAGGATGTTAAGGGGCAAATCTGCTCACCACACTCCCCACTTTCTTAAGTGTCTCAGTCCTGGAGCTGTCTGCTGCAATGTTTCCACTTTCTCTGGTCCAAGAGACCCAGCCAGGAGGCTGAACGTAAGCAGAACCTCCAGTGTCCCAGGCAGACAATATTGTGACCACAAAATGAACCTCCTTCGGATACAGTACTTTGTGTGCAACTTTATAGATTGCAAAGTGTAATCAGTGAGGACCCTAGCAGCACGGGATGGCGCAGTATACCAGGCTGGCAAGGGTAAAGAGCTATTATCAGTCCTAGAAGAGCAGGGAGCTGGGAAAAAAGTAACCTGAATAGATGAACTATGTGGAAAGGGCACATGACAACAGACTCTATCTTCAGTTGCCGTGCAGCAATCTGTGGTTATCCCTCATGCAGGCAACTGGGGTAAGAAAGAATCTAACCTTTCTCTCCTCTCACTCCCTGATCTCTTATCATTGCTGGAACTCAGTCAGAGCCAGAGGGCAGGACACCCACATGGGTCATCTTCCCAGGACACAGAACAGGATGGAGAATGCGGATAGGTGAGCCACATGACCTAGTTAGGCAAGTGAAAGTTAGGGCCTGGTTTCAAATCTTAGGGGCACCACCTAAAAAGTGTGTGATCTTACGTAAGTCAGCTCATCTCTAGACGCCTCAAGTTCCTCAACTGTAAAATGGAAATGATGACAATAATACATTAGTTTGCTTTAAGGATTCATAAAGTGTTAAGACTAGTGCCTGACACATGGTCAATGCTTATAAATGTTCTCAATATTCTCATTTTATAGAAGAAACTGAAGTTCAGACAAGATAAGTGACTTACTCGGGCTCCCATTGTCGGAAGGGGCACAATCAAAGACAGAATCCGGGTCTCATAGTTCTTGTCTTAACACTCCATCCCTCCCTTAAGCTGTCTCTTTCACTCTCTTCTCCAGAATCCACAAAATAATCACCAAAATGACTAACATGTCCTTCAGTAAGCACTTTTTTTTTTTTAAAGATTGGCACCTGAGCTAATAACTGTTGCCAATCTTTTTTTTTTTTTCCTTTCCCAAGCCCCGCAGTACATAGCTGTATGTTCTAGTTGTGAGTGCCTCTGGTTGTGGCATGTGGGATGCCGCCTCACTGTGGCCTGATGAGCGGTGCCATGTCCGCACCCAGGATCCGAACCGGCGAACCCTGGGCCTCCGTCCGAAGTGGAGTGCACGAACTTAACCACTCGGCCCTGGGGCCGGCTCTGAGTAAGCACATTCTGAATCTTATCTCTGTTTGTCGATTTGGGGAATATTCATACTTTTCCTCCCAAGTTTATTGAGGTATAATTGACATAGAATTTTGTGTAACTTTAAGGTGTACAATGTATTGATTTGATACACTGACAGATTGCAATATGCTTATCACCATAGTGTCAGCTAGCATTTCCATCATGTTGTATAATTACCATCTATTTTGAGTGGTGAGAACATTTAAGATCCACTCTATTAGCAGCTTTCAAGTACATTTTTTAAAAATTCTTTCACAGAGGACAGGAAAATGTTTCTCCCCTTCTCTGTAGCTTAATGCAGATAGGAACCTGGACCCTCCCAAGAGCTCGGAACTGCAAATCCTTTCAAGGTAAGCGTGAGGTTGACCACAGCAGAGCCTCTCTGGACTTCTCAATGGAGAGCTCCCAGATGTACAGTCAATTTGGCAGCCTCCTCAGTGTTCTCCTTTGCTCAAAGAAGAACTGAGGTAATTACAGATCAGATTTAACTAATTGAAATGCCTCAGAAGGACTAAAACTTCAAATAATTGGAGGGAGTGGAACACCCATCCTCCCAGTCTTACGAAAGATCCTCCGAGAAGTTCCTGATCTAAGTATGCACCAGCTCACTCCATGTTTACGTCAGTTTCTCCTCCAAAGAAGATATGCAGATGGCATCCAAACCCACGAAGAGATGCTTGCCATCTTGAGGGAGATGCAAATCAAAACCACAATGAGTTACCACTGCATACCCACCAGGATGGCTGGAATCAAAATGTCAGATAACAAGGCCAGGACGTGGAGGAATCAGAGCCCTCCTGCTGTTGAGGCTGTAGAATAGCGCAGCCACTTTGGAAAACAGCCCGGCAGTTCCTCGAATGATTAAACACATGGGTACCATATAATCCAGCAATTTCATTCTTCAGTAAATACCCAACAAAAGTGAAAACACAGACATTTGTACATGATTGTTTATAGCAGCATTATTTGTAATAACCAAAATGTGGGAACAACTCAAATGTCTATCAATGGATAAATGGATAAACAAAATCTGGTATAGTCATACAACGAAATGTACAGAATATTATTCAGCCACAAAAAGGAAAGACATACTGATATATACTACAATGTAGATGAACCTTGAAAACATTATGCTGAGTGAAAGAAGCCAGTCACAAAAGACCACATACTCTATGATTTCATTCATATGAAAGTCCAGAATAGGGAGGTCTCTAGAGATGGAAACTAGACCAGTGGTTGCCTAAACTAGGGGGGGGGCAGGAAACAGGAGACAGTGATGACAGCTAAAGGATATGGAATTTTTTTTTTGAGGTGATGAAAATGTTCTAAAATTGACTCTGGTGATGCTTGCACATATCTGTGAATATACTAAAAACCATTGACTTGCTCACTTTAAATGGGTTAAAAGGGTAAATTGTACAGTATGTGAAGTATATCTCAATAAGGCTGTTTTTTAAAAAACAAACTGTCTACAGAGTTATGTTGTTTGGAAAATGAGAACTGCAGTATCTGATGTCCTTTGGGTTTCTTTCTTCACTTGTGAGGGCGTGTTCCCTTGTGTGTTTGTTGGTCTTCACTTATCAGCTCATATTTGGTTTATCTTTATCCCTTGAACTCCTAGGCCCTTATGTGGGGCATGCTCTCCTCCAGAGATGATTCACATTTGCTTCAGCCAATAGCCCAAGGACACCACTGATCTGGGACCGATTTGGCTCCCTTCAGGATCTCCAGCTTCACCTGGAGCCTCAGGCTCATCCCCTCAACTGTAAGCAGACTCAGGAGTCGGTCTCCTTGTCTCGGTGCTGATTTAGCATGTAAGGCAGCCTCACTCAACGTGTCTGCTCGCAACCCACCTCCCAAGTTTCAGCTCACAGCTTTGTTTGCTTGGGTTGGATTTATGGGCTTGAAGATTTCCCTTATCTCCTGAGCCCAGAAGTGCCAGAAAACTCAAGTCTTTTGCAGGATCTAATAAGAAGAATCTTTGGAGAATGTAGATGATAATACCGCCCCAAATAGAAGTCTCTCATGCAGTTTTTTTGTTTGTTTGTTTTCGACATCAGTGTCAACAAGAAATGTGTTTCATTGAATATGAGTAATTTGGCCTATTATACTTCCCTTTTCTAGCACTTATGGGAATATCAGGAATTCTAGATTGATCTTTCTCTCAAAGGAAAGCATTAAGGCATTTAATTAATGGAATACTATATGACATACATAGCCAATATAAAGTACGTGTATCCAAACCAAGGTACTCACCAGAGCTATCTGGGGAACTTTTAAAAAATATGAATACTAGGGTTCCACTCATGGCAAGTCTGTTTCAATCAGTTCAGGTCTTTCTGTCAGTTCACCAACTCCATCTGCTTTCCTAGCTCTATATGCATCATCCAAACCAAAGATGGAATTATCTTCATTCTTAATTCTAGTAGAAACCACTTATTTAAAAAATTACCATGAGAAGGGCACTGGACCAAGCACTTTGTCTGGATTATCTTGTATATTTATCACCACAGCCTTCCAAGGGATGTATCAACATTATTCTCCCTTTACAGATAACGAAAGTGACACTCAAAGAGGTTACTTAACTTGGTAAGTGTATTAGCAGGGGTAAAAGCTAGGCTGCTGTCACAGGGACCCAGTAATAATTCAGTGGCTTATTTCTCACATCACAGTCTGGAGTCAGCAGAGCAGGTTGGCAGGCAACTTGGCTCCATGTGGTCATTCAGAAACCCAGTTACTTCCAATCTGTTTCTTCACCCAATCCTACTGCATTGCCCTCATCTGCATGCTCAAAACTGACCTGTGGGAAAGAGAGAAAGAGCCTGGAGAAGGGAAGCCTACTACCGGAAAGCCTCAGAAGGGACACACATATATTCTTTGATTCCACTAGGGAGAACTGAGTCACAGGGCCTCACATAACCGCGAGGGATCCTGGGAAACGGGGTGAGGCTAGGCAGCCATGTGCCCGACTACAGTTCCATCACTAGGGAAAAGGTGGAGAATGGATTTTCATGGACAGTCTCTGACGCATTTAAGATTAAGAAACTGTCCCTTTCGTCTAACACACTTTCATCTCTCATTTGGGCTGATTACTTGCTGTTCCTGCTTCTACTCTAAATCTGTGTAAGTTGGCCCTCCGTCTCCACGGGTTCCACATCCACAGATTCAACCAATTGTGCATCAAAAGGCCTACGATGGCTGTGTCTGCACTGATCATGTACAGACTTTTTTTCTTGTCACTATTCCCTAAACAATACAGTATAAGAACTATTTACATAGCATTTATGCTGTATTGGGTATTATAAGTAATCTAGAGATAACTTAAAGTAAATGGGAGGATGTGCATAGGTTATATGCAGATACTACGTCACTTGAGCATCTGTGGAGTTTGGTATCCGCAGGGGGTCCTGGACCCAAACCCCCGTGGATACTGAGGGAAAACTGTACTGCCCTCCACACAAAGCAGAGTAATTCATTATAAATATAAGCCAGATTGTGTCATTCCTCTGGCAAAATCCCTTATGGTTTCTCTTCTGATCTAGAATAAAAGCCAAAGTCTTCACCATTGCCAACAAGGCCAACGAGATGTTGCCTTTGCTCTCTGCTCAGGCTTTCTTCCTCCCTCCTTCCCATTGCTCACTCTACTCTAGAAGCAGTGGTCACTCTGCTCTTTCCTAAGCAGGTCAAGCAAGCTATCACCTCTGAGCCTTTGCATTTGCTGTTAGAGGAAGCCAGCCAAGAGAAACCCAAGAGGAAGAATATTGCAGGCAGAGGGAAGGTCTAGAATAGTCAGGAGGAATGTGAGACTGACACGTCCAAAGAACCAAAAGATGTCCAGTGTGGATACAGCAAGGGGAGATAGTGGGGAAGGCAGGAGGTGACGACAATGGAGAGTTATACAGGGCCCCTGTCCTGTAGGGCTTCACAAGGCAGGGTAAGAACTCTGGATTTTATCCAAATACAGTGACAGGAAACCATGAAAGGTTCTTAAGCAGGAGAGGGATGTTATCCGATTTAAGTTGTAAAAGGATTGTTCAGGCTGATGTGTAGACAGTGGCCACAATCCTGGAGGCAGGAAGGTGCTCTGGGGTCTCTGGGGTTTGGGGGAAAGATTTCTCTACCAAAGCTTCTGCAAAGTCTAATGGTGTTAGTGTCATCGAGAGGATTCGGACTCCTAGTGACCCTGTGGATGGCAGAGCGGAACCCTGCTGGGTCTTTTCGCGCCATCTCCTCACCTTCCAGCACACTATCAGACAATGCTCCGCTGCTCTTCATGGGGTTTTCATGGCTAATTTTTTGGAAGTGGGTGCCAGGTCCTTCTTCCTAGTCTGCCTTAGTCTGGAAGCTCTACTGAAACCTGTCCACCATGAGTGACCCTGCTGGTATTTGAAATCTCGGTGGCATAGCTTTCAGCACCAAAGTGACATGTGGCTGCCACAGCA
Organism: Equus caballus; assembly: GCF_041296265.1. Lineage (NCBI taxonomy): Eukaryota > Metazoa > Chordata > Mammalia > Perissodactyla > Equidae > Equus > Equus caballus. Next base: position 54,390,987 of record NC_091703.1, on the reverse strand, counting down.
TGACAACCAACAGATAGGCGGTGTGGTTCCCTGATTTGGGAAATGGACTCGGGCTACAGTGGTGAGAGTGCCGAATCTTCACCCCTAGACCACCAGGGCTGGCTACTCATTCAATATACTAAGAATACAATCCAAACTCCATAGGCTGAAAAGCCACATACAGTCTGGCCTCTCTAACTTCCTCTAGCACCACCATCCCTCATGCTTGTGCTTCTTGACCCACATGATCCTTCTGTCATTTCCTTAGCCCTACAATCTTTCCAGTCCAAGTATTTTTCACATGCTGTTCTCTTTTCTTGGAATCTTCTTCCCCATTTCGTCTACTGTCTTGCAACTTCTTCCATTCATTCTTTAAAGTTTCTGAGAAATCAGTAACAAATTATAAAAACAACTTTCTGAGATTCCTTCCGCTCTTGAAGAGATAAGAGATAGATTGACGCATTCAAAACAATGGAGCAAGGAATTACTGATCTAAGAAAGAAGCAAAATGAACAAGGCCAAGAACTATGTACCATGACGTTGATGTTTAAATTGCTAACAGACAAGTCCAGGGTGGTTACCAAATCTTTTCACAGATAAAGGCTGTGTAGAAATAACCAAAAATAAAAAACATGACTAAACACAATTAAGGCTATGCAAGACTGCCTTGAAGAAACACATGATATGAAATGGAAAAAGATGAAAATTATTAGAGCGATGACTACTGACATGCAATACAGACAAGGGGGATTTAATATAAAAATAATTGGTATTCCTAAACAAAAGAAGTAAATATTAAAGCAAAAAGCTCTGAAAGATTTAATAACAAAAAGAGAAGACAACTCACAAGAAAAATTTTCCCAGGAAAATCTGATAAAGAATATTTAACGCCTAGACATATCTTGAAATAAACTAAAAGCTTTAAGGACATCCACGTAGAAAAAGAAAATCTTCTACAAGTGTGAGGACCCAGTGGGAGGTACAGAATTAGGCTAGCCTCAGACTTCTCTGCACATCCTTTAATGCCGGGACACACTGGAGCTCTGTTTATAAAGTTCTGAGGGAAGAAAAGGGGAATTTTGCACCCAATCAATTGTACTTTAAGCGTAAAGGCAAGAAACAGACTTTCTCAAATAAACAACAGTTCACGAAATTCAGTGCTCATAAGCTCTTCGAAAAAGTCATCCAACAACAAAATCCAGCAAACCAACAGATAAGTGAAAATAAAGAATCTAGAAATGGACGTTCTATGATCAATAACTGGTGGGCCATTAAACTCATTCAGCGGTTTAAAGAAAAAGCAACACTGTGAGAATTGTGGTTCCAGGAGAGAGCAAATTTATGAATCTTGATAATGTAAAAATAATAATAAGTGTAACAGAAATACAGTCTTGAAGGGGTGAGGTAAGGATAGTGCCAAGTTTCTCATCTTCAGAGCAGGAAGTCCGTACATAGACTGTTTTTGGTGTCTATTTGCTTTGAAGTGAAAGAATCTTGAAATTTTAGAATTATCTTTTAGAAAATAAAATTACTTGACATGAAGAAATTCTTATTAGTCTGAGGTTTAGCAATTCTATCAATTTCATTTGCTTTTCTCCTGTTAAATTCAAGTAAAGGTAAATTTAAGACTTTTATTTTTGAAAAGTATTTATAATCGATCCTATTTTTATAGAATTATACATGTGTATATATGGATACATACAAATATGTTTATGGATACATGTATAGAGGGATGATGACTGAGATGATCAAATGTTAATGCCAAAATGTTAATGATGAGTATTTCTGGGTAGTTGATAGTGGGTGTTTTGCTTGTTTTTCACTTTCTTCTTTAACTTTTCTGTAGCACTTAATTTTTTGTGATAAGCCTAAATCAGTTTTACAAAACCAACACTTTTTAAATGGACCCCTGCCTTCTGAGCTATCGCAGGGTGGCTGGGGAGAGAAAAGTTGACCAGAAGGCCCCCTGATCACGGGTCTCAAAGACCAGAAACTTAGATGTCTCTATGCTCTCTCCCAATGAAGACACATACTGTAGCTGAGATACACGGACAAAATTAAACGTTTAAAATATAGCACATTTTCTTTTTTATTAAATTATACCTGGAGCCTCAAGATGTCCATGTCTCTTTCACACCCTGGAAAGCCCTGCACACATTAGTCAAAGTTAAGAAATGCTGATTTAACACCATGGGAAGGATGTGACCCAGAAGAGGAATCCTAGGGGCTCCCTCCTCCCTCCTAGATCATGTCCAGTGTAGAACTTTCTACCAGGCAAGTACTATGCAACTCTGATATGACCACTTACCGCTTCAAGCACTGACTACAAGGCGGCTAATTTCTACTCACTGTTTCTAGCTAGGCCCGGTTCACCAATGCCCGGATCTCCGAGGTACGATGCTCTGAGCTGATCACTTGTTTAGATTTGGCTTGACTTTGATCTGTCTTCTGATTTGATCACTCAATTCCTAATCTTACTATTTGTCTTCAGCAAGAACTCACTGCTTTTCTTACAACTAGATTTCTGACTAGATTATCCACTTATTTTTGGCAACCTGAACTCCCATCCCACCTGCAAGTTTTAGTTCTCACCTCTACCCCAATTCACTGCTCCAATTCACTGCTTCTTAACCTCTGGCTGGCTGTAGTAGTAGGATATTGGACAAGACGGACCAAGAAAATAGTGCAAGCCACTTGCTCCTGAAAGCTTCTGTGGCCACGAAGGATGGATGAGAAGGATTTGGGAGAGCGATGAGAAACTCGGGCCGAATCAACATCCAGGACAATAAAATTGAGCTCCCCATGGGAAGACAGGCCTGGGACTCAGTTCTCACTGCTCCTAAGGTGTGATAGAAATCGTCTTGAACTTGGCAGTACGAGACCTGGGTTCACATGCCAGCTCTGCACCAGCAGACCTGCCCTATAAGAAATCCTGAAGTGAGGCCTTCAAGCAAGATGGAAGGACAGTAAACAATAACTCTAGGCCTACAAAGAAACAAGGAGCACCAGTGAGGTAACTACATAAGCAAGTATAAAAGACAGTACAAATGTACCTTTGTTCATAACTTTTCTTCTGATTTAAAAGATAACTGCATAAAGCAATAATTATAAAACTGTTTATGGGCTTACAATGTATAAAGATGTGATTGTAGGACAATAACAGCATAAAGGAGGAAAGAGGGAAAGGAGAAACACTGGAGTAGAAAATAAGTAGAGAAAATAAATCCTAGCTGTGCCAGCTACTAGGCGTATAATCGAGCAATTTTTTTTACCCAACTTGAGTCTCAGTGTTCTCCAAACAGAGAGTATATTTATCTTATCCTTAAGTCAAATAATATTTATTTTACAAGGTTGTTGAGAGAATTAAGCACAAACAGTGTTCTGCAAAATTTTTGTACAATGATTCGCACGGGTACTCAATAAACGCCAGAACTACTTTTTCTGGATAATGGACCTTTGGCAGTTTACTGTTTTCTCTACTTTTCTGTATCTCGAAAATTTTTTATAGTAAGAAAAAAATGTTTAATTCCAGCTTCCTTTCTTTTATGGTCCTTTCTTTGGTACTTTTTGATTTAACCTATACTTTTAGGAATGAGCATGGAGGAGGAAGAGGTTCCCTTGAAATGACAAAATGAGTTGTCCCCACAAAGATTTCCTTAGAAGATACAAATAGATGAAACAGGAATAAGGGAGTTCTCAACTCCATTCTGACAGAGGTCTGTCACACAATCTTGAAATGCAAAAATCCAGATTCACAAAGGCAATTCCTCACCTTTGTCCCCAGTCCTCTGGGATGGCCACAAATAATCCACACTGTCTGGTATTCACTTCCTTGTATAATCCCCTCCCTCGGAGTGTGGGCTGGATCTAGGGAGTCATTTCTAATAAACAGAAATACAAAAATAGTGATGGGATGTCACTTCTGAGGTTAAGTTATAAACGGTTATGACTTCTGTCTTGCTGGTACTCTCTCTCTCTGGCTCTCCTCACTGGGCTTGCTCTGGGGAAGCAAGTGTCCATGTTGTGAGCTGCCCTGTGGAGGCGCCAGGAGCAAGGAACTGTGGGAAGCTTCTGGCCAGCAGCCATGTGTGTGAACTTGGAAATGCATCCATTTCCAGTTGGGCCTGGAGATGACTGCAGCTCTGCTGACACCTTGATGGCAGCCTCATGAGAAAGCCTAAACCGAGGACCCAGAAAAGCAGCACCGGATTCTTGACCCCCAGAAACTGTGGGACAATAAACGTCATTGTTTTAAGCTGCTGAATGTTGGAGTAATTTTATGTAGCAACACACAACTAATACACCTGTCTCTTGACAGAGGATTCCATGTAGAATGTCTATAAGTATAAAGGTGTTCTATGCATTCAAAACATGATAAGCCTTTCCAGAAATCAGCTTAGACCCAATTTTGGGGGGAACACTTCTTTTGCGCAAAGCATATTTCTAACGGCATACATACGAGTTACACTTTCCACCCAGACCATTCTTATAAATTTTAAAGTTAAAATTGATCAGTAGTTACCTTAAGATTCTCCTTGTCTATTCGCTTTTCCTGATCTGTGTTATTGTCCCAATTCTTCTACATGAAATTAATTTGTTAAAAACGAGGAGGAGGAGAACAAGTGGAAGGAGGAAGAAGAAAGAAACATTAGGAGAGGTCATCAGGTTTTCACTGGCCACAAAAATTTGCAAACTAGAGTTTTAAAAAGATTTTGCATGCCAAGAAGAATCACTGAGAAAAATAATTTTCTATATTGACGTCTACCTCTAGCTGAATCATGATGAGCCCTCCCGCATTTTCTGGAACAGTCTTGATTTCAACTATTCTGCTCCACTTTCTTCTAAATCAATTCGCACTTGCCAAATTACATGTCCTGATTTTCGTTTGGAAATTATGGATCTCTGTAATCCTGAATTGCTCTTGAAGTTGGCTTGTGTCATTGGTGGGCACAATACATCGCTTCACCTATTAATTGTGCACTGAGTCCCTTTGATAGCTTCAGCATTCTGCTATGACAGTCCAACAAAGGAGTGGAATCTTACAGAAGCTTATAGACTATCTGAGGAGACTGAACAAGCAATGAAGGAACAGAGCAATCAATTAAATGGCTTACAGATCCAAGAGATAATTCAGTAGTTCAGAAAAGGGAGGGATCCTTGGGAGCTAGAGAAATCTGTGGAGGCTTTGTGGAGAAGGAAGACTTGAGAGGGAACGAAGAAAGAGCTGACTTTCTTCTTGCTATTCAGAGTCAGGAGAAAGTCAATGTAAAGTCAAGCAAACAGGACTGAATATAAGGTAGGCCTCTGAGGGTGGGAAGAAGCACAAAGTAGGACACAATGAAATGACAGAATGATTAAGAAAAGAGAACACATATTGAGGTGTATCTGAAAGGCAGGTTGAATATGAAGAAGGCTCCTAGCCTTGCGCTATGTATCTGCTCATTATAATGATATCAGTTACTCATTTCATGCCTACTACATGCCAAGCACCGTGTTAAACACTTTGCATATATCATCTCATTTACTTTTTACAAGTAAGATTCTTGCTCTATGCCCTTTACAGACAAGAACGCTGAGGGGCTCAGGGAGTTAGATAGCTCATTTGAGGTCACAAGCTAATGTGGCAGAGCCAAGATTCAAGTCCAAGTCTGACTGACACCAAACCCAAGCTCCGCGTCACGATACCATCCTGATGGCAAGTGCAGAGAACAGTCAAAAGAAACATTAGCTCTGAAACTATCCTGTAAACTCTGCACAGGTGAGAGCTGGCATTCACCTGAGAGCTCTTCCACATGGTTAGTGAGGGCAGAACAATGCAGGGACACTGCAGACGCTGGGAGGCACACGCCCTCTCATTCTTGGCCACGCTACTATCCAGCCATGGGACTCTTGCCAAAATATCCTTAAACAACAGTGGGTTGTATTGATTTCAAACATCTGGTCTTGTAACTCTGGGCTACAGGTCCTAAAGCCTACTAAATAGGCCTTGTTCCCCTTGGATGTAGCAACAAATGCAAATATGTAGATTGCATTTAAAAGTATGTGCCATCAGTGATTACTTAATACATGGCTGCTCACTTTGGGCCCAGGAAGCACAAAGTCTCAGGGCAAAAGGCAAGCTCTAACTTATTTTGCAAAGCAGATAAATGACAAAAGTCATGCGAATTCTCAAGAAGCTGGGAGGAGACTTTCCAAACACTTCTAGGAAGAGAAAATATCTCACTCTCTCCAGAGGCGCTTAGATATTTTCTTATTCCAAGGAAAACAAAATATTTTCCAAGGTTGTGTACTATATTTTAATGAATTGGACATATTTTCACATTAAATTATTGCTTGTTTTGGTTTCGCTTTGATTTTCCCTAACTGGCTTACTGAACTCAGCTTTACAAAAATCCTCTGAGCAATCGTCCCAAAATTGCAGTGTTGCCTTTAACCTGTTTCTACGACCAAATAAACCGCTTTCCTCCATACTTTAAATCAAAATCTCTTCTTATTGTTCTCACCCACCCTATTTATTTCTGGCATGTCATTCCTCATAAAAGCTCTTTCTTGTTATAGAAAATGAGAAACATAACCAGCTGGGACCTTTTACTGTAGAGTGATGGAATCTTCCAGAGGAAATGTGATTAGATTACAGCGAGGTCTTCTACATGTCAACATGCATATTATAAGAATCTGGAATGGGGCCTGAATTTTAGTCTATTCCAGAATTTGGGATTCCATTCCCTGCATTCTCCTATTCCAGAATTTGGAATCTCATTGGAATACTGAGGGAGACTATTGAGTCAGAAACTGAAGAGTTGGAGATTTTTCCTTCCTTGCAAGCTAACAAGCAAGCCTGTGGCATATGGTTTCATATACATGTAATGACAGCAGAACACACACCCTTTGGATTAGAGACAGATTGTTTATCAATCACAACACAATCAATGTTGCATTGGTTCCCAATCCTCACAGTGTGATGCAATGAGGACCAGATGTTACCTGGGCAGGCATTGGGATGCACCAAAAAGAGGAACCCTCAAATGAGGAAAAACTGATTGCTACAGGGCTGCTGGTGCCCTGCCATTCTCCTCTCCAGAGAAAGAGAGAAGACTTACCTTTCCTCTAGAATGTAAGCAGATCTCTCCAGGGAGAGGAGGAATTTCCTGTCCTGGAATGTGTCTGGGGAGAGAGACATTTCTAAGTGCTATTAGGTCTAGTTTCCAAGCTTCTGTTTGCCCTTCGAACTTACTTAAACATATAGTCCAAAAAGTATAGAAATGCCATCGAGAATTGCCTTGCAACACACATAGGACTGGGGACAGAATGTAAATGCTGCCTCCAGAAAGCAATTTACTGGAAATGAAACCTCCCAGACCAGCCCACCGTCCACGCCTGGGTGCTCTGGATCCCAGGCTGCGCTTTCACATCCCGACGCTATCTCGGGGAGAAGCTGAATCCCCAAACCCGGTGGACAATCAACCGGAAACCAGAAAAGACCTGGAAGAGAGGGGAAAAAAACCCAAATACAAAATCAATAGGACAGAAATCAGATAATAGGTTCCAGTGGTGCTTGGGAGAGAATGGTTTTTAGACAAATTTCTAGGCTGATCTGAATGACTCATTGTTTCCTTATAGGATATACATAGGCTTGGACAAGGCAGGAAAGAGACCATGGAAGGTGCTTATAGTTTTGACAGTGTCCCTGGAGTCTAGAGATTGCTCAAAGAGCCCTCAAATTAGCAAAGGAGAAAAGATACAACCCAAGGTAGGTTCAGAGTGGAAGAGAATTTACGCTGCAATGTCCGTGTCCACAGACCACACAGTCTGGCTCCTTACTATGTAGGCAGACCCTTCTGTCAGGAGACACTCACATTGGCAGCCCCCACAATTGTGGCCAATTACAACACTTCATCAGCATATTTCCATCTCTCAGTGTGAAAGCCTGGTCTGAAATGGGACAGAGCGTTGTTGACAACCCAGGGTACCAATCAGTGCGCTGCTCGAAAACACTGAAGTGGTTCTTCTGCACGAACAGCTTTGAAACTAGGTTATGCTCTCAGCAACAAATCACCAGGTGTTCCTGAAAGACTGCAAACATCGTGGCTGGGAAAGAGGCGTTACCTCTATTTTCTAGCTCAGGTCTTCTCTTAACTGGCGTTCATTCCCAGGGCAGGAAAACAGCCAAGTTCCAGTCTCTTTGGACTTTGATTTGCTGAGAAAAATGGCCCTTCAGACTCCTTGTGATATTTTGGGAACATTAAGCTGAGTGAAATTCGGGGTCATCTAACAGGTTAATGACCCAAATCGTTAAACGGGCTACACTAATCTTCCTTCCCACAAGAACAATGTCGGTCATTTGACTTCTAAAAATGAGGACACTAGGAAACAGAAGTCGAGCTGGGAAAAATTGTGGGCAGCTGGCGTGCTCCTCAGACTCAAGTTTAGGTTTGCCTAATCTAAGAGGAAGAAGGTTAGAGGGGTCCACTCTCTCTGCAAACAAGTTATATATATATATATATATCTTATTATATTTATATTATACTTATTATATTATATATATATATAATCGTATATATATATATATATACACGATTGTTTTTTCCTTTGCTGTTAGGATGATAAAACTAAGTTACGGTATAAACTAAGTTTTAACTGCTTGGTTTATTGTCTCTCTCTCTTATAGCTAAATTATGCTTTATATCCTATGATTAAATTAAGTCTTCTTTGCAAACCAGTGATTACACGTTCTTTTGTGTATCTTTGCTCTGTAAAATACCGTATTCACAACCCTGTCAAACTTCTAACCTTTAGAGTATTTAGTTAGGCACTAAATTATTCAAGCTCACATTTTCATGGGTATGGTTTAATCCTTGACATCTGGGACAACGTTAAAAGTGCTAGAAATAATGCTTCCAGTCCTTCCTCCATCTCCCTATTTCCTGTGGGTGTTCAAACCATTCGGATAAGCATCTAGAAGTGGGACTACTGAGTTACACAGCAGTTCTATTTTAATTTTTAAAAATTTTTTTAGGAACCTCCATACTGTTTTCCATAGCAATTGTGCCATTTTACAATCCCACCAACAGTGCACAAGGGTTCCCACTTCTCCACATCCTTGCCAACACTTGTTATTTTCTGTTTGTTGGTGGCAACCATCCAAATGGGTATGAGATGGGAACTCATTGTGGTTTTGATTTGCATTTCTCAAACGATTAGTGATGTTGAGCGTATTTTCACATGCTTCTTGGCCATTTATATCATCTTTGAAGAAATGGTATTCATGTCCTTTCTCATTGTTTAATTAGGTTATTTGGGATTTTTTGTTGTTTAGTTGTAGGAGCTCTTTATACGTTGTGGATTTTAACTCCTTAACAGATTTACAAATATTTTCTCCCATTCCATAGGTTGTCTTTCACTGTTGTTTGCTTTGATGAGCAGAAGTTTTTAAGCTTGGTAAAGTACCATCTGTATATTTTTGCTTTTGTTGCTATGCTTTTGCCATCATATCCAGGAAATCATTGCCAAATCCACTATCAGAAGTTTTCCCTGTCTTCTTCTAGGAATTCTATAAATTTGGGTCTTATGTTTAGATCTTTGATCTGTTTTGAGTTATTTTTTGTATATGGTGCAAGATAAGGGTCCAATTGCATTATTTGCTGTGGAGAGCCCATTTTCACAGCACCACCACTTGTTGAATAGACTGTCCTTTCCCCATTGAGTGGTCTTGGCACCCTTGTCAAAAATCATCTTATCGTCTACATGAGGGTTTATTTCTGGGCTCTCTATTCTATTTCATCGGTCTATACGGGCACAGTTGGCTTTTAGAAAGGAGGATTATTTGGCTGTGCCTAACCTAACCACACGAGCCTCTTAAGAGCAGAGGGTTTTCCCTGGCTGGTGTATGAGCAAACCAGCCTGAGCAAGATTTGACAAAGGCATGCCACTGTGATGGAGGGGGACATGTTGCTGGGACCTGAGAGCAGCCTGAGGAGTCGAGAGTGTCACTCGGGTGACAGCTGACAATGGTAAGAAAAGGAATTCCACTAACAATCTAAATGGGCTTGGAAGTGGGTCTTTCCCCAGTCAAACCTCCTGAAGATGACACAGCCATCCAACGTCTTGATTTCAGCCATATGAGACCTGGAACAGAAGACTCAGTTAAAACGGGCCAGACTTCTGACACACAGAAACCATGAGATGATCAATTCCTGTTACTTTGTGCTGCTAAATTTGTGGCATTTGTTATACAGCAATCGAAGATTAATATATGCTGGTTATACCTTCCTCTTTCAACTCAGCTCAAATCAACATTTAAAAATTGTTTTTTCTTTTATTTACTTAGCATTAAGGAGGAAGTTTTAAATTAATCTAAGTTTGTAAATAGGTAATATATATACATGGTTCACAAGTCAAAATATGTAACAAGAAATGTAGTGAAAACTCTGCCTGTCACTGACCCCTCACTGACCCCATTTTCACCTGCCAACCTTCTGCCCAGGGAACCACTACCACTAGTTTGTTGATATTCTTCAGAGTTCTTTTAAACGAGTAAGTGTGACAAAGGCTGTTAATTACTTCCAATATCAATTCTCCTCCTCTGAAATAATATTAGAATTTTTATTTGGGCATATGGCTGCCAGGAATAAAACTATATTCCCCAGGCTCCCTTGTAGCTAGATGTGACCAGCTGGGATATAAATAGAACTGTGTGGCAGCCCCCAGGAATCTTCCTTGTGGATGTCTTTGTCCAATCTTCTTCTCATTCTCCGTCCCACTGATGGACACTTTCTTGGACTGAGGACAAAATCACGCCCTAAGGATTGAGGGCCAGTGAACTAGAAGGAACTGGCTCTGTGAGTGTGTCATGCAGCAGAGCCTCTGCCTCGGTTCCGGACTGCCTTCCCCCAGACATTTGCGGAGAGAAATAATCTTTTATCTTTTTAAGTCACTGGTCTTTTCAATATCACTTGAAGCTAAACCTAATTCCTAATTAGTACAAAATTTAAGAAAATGTGGAGATATAGTCTCCCTACCCTTTCTTTTATAAAACTAATAGAATATTGCGTAATTCAATACAGTGGTCCATCCGCGGGCTCCGCATCCGCGGGCTCCGCATCCGCGGGCTCCGCATCCGCGGGCTCCGCATCCGCGGGCTCCGCATCCGCGGGCTCCGCATCCGCGGGCTCCGCATCCGCGGGCTCCGCATCCGCGGGCTCCGCATCCGCGGGCTCCGCATCCGCGGGCTCCGCATCCGCGGGCTCCGCATCCGCGGGCTCCGCATCCGCGGGCTCCGCATCCGCGGGCTCCGCATCCGCGGGCTCCGCATCCGCGGGCTCCGCATCCGCGGGCTCCGCATCCGCGGGCTCCGCATCCGCGGGCTCCGCATCCGCGGGCGGGGCGCATCGGTCAAAATGCCTATATTGGTTGCGTCTCTACTGAACACGTACAGACTATTTTTCTTGTCATTATTCCCTAAACCACATAGCATAACAACTATTTGCATAGTGTTTACATTGGATTAGGTGTTATGAGTAATGTCGAGATGATTTAAAGTATATGGGAGGATTCTGTAGGTTATATGCAAATACTATGGTGTTTTATGTAGAGGACGTGAGCATTCCCAAATTATGGTATGGGAGAGGGAATTCGGAGTGGGATTCGTGCCCGTATAAAAGAAGCCCCAGAGAGAGCTTCCTCATCCCTTTTACCACGTGAGGACGCAGCGAAAAGACACTGTGTATGAACCAGAAGGGGGCTCTCACCAGACGCCGAAGCTGCCGGCGCGGTGATCTTGGACTTTCCGGCCGCCAGAACTCTGAGAAATAAATGGTGGTTTATAAGCCACCTAGTTTAACGTATTTTTAGTAGGGCAGCTGAAACAGACTAAGACGTAGTGTCAACCTCGTTCCTCACGGTCAGACCTCTATCCTGTCTATGTCAGTCTTTGGGGAATCTCGTCCTGATTGGTCGCTGAAGTAAATCCCCTGGGTTTCAAATAGAGTCCATCTTGCCTCCATTGTGCAGCCGCCACCCATCTTCTCGTTGTTAATTGAGACTTGTCCCCCAACTACCCAACCAATAGTTACCTCTTCATTTGCCTCTTTGAAATCAAGACTAAGCCACACTGGACTTTCAAGGGTCCCCATCTTGGTAACCAACAGGCCCAGGGAATGCATATGGAGAATACTCTGCGGAAATCAAGCCCAGACCTTGAATGAAAATCTGTATATTAATTGAAATTTATAGTCATCGTCATTTAGTCAGCTTTTTCATTCAGCTTTTTTATTATTCATTTGATGTTTTGAAAATTCCAGTAATTATTTCTACAATGAATATGGATACTACATAGTACTTTGGTGTTATCTATTTTTTTTCAAAGATTTTATTTTTTTTCCTTTTTCTCCCCAAAGCCCCCTGGTACATAGTTGTATATTCTTCGTTGTGGGTCCTTCTAGTTGTGGCATCTGGGACGCTGCCTCAGCGTGGTTTGATGATCAGTGCCGTGTCCATGCCCAGGATTCGAACCACAGAAACACTGGGCCGCCTACAGTGGAGCACGCAAACTTAACCACTCAGCCACGGGGCCAGCCCCTGGTGTTATCTATTTTTAACAAATAAAGTCTTTGGCGAGGGTGCCCATTCTTGTCACTCTTATTCAACATAGTACTGAAGGTTTTGGCCAGAACAATTAGGCACGAAAAAGAAATAAAAGAAATCCAAATAGGCAATGAAGAAGTGAAGCTCTTGCTGTTTGCAGATGACATGATCTTATATATAGAAAACCCTAAATAATCCATCAGAAAACTATTAGAAATAATCAACAACTACAGGAAAGTTGCAGGATACAAAATCAACTTACAAAAATCACTTGTGCTTCTATACTCTCGTAATGAGCTAGCAGAAAGAGAACTCAAGAATATAATCCCATTGACAATCACAACAAAAAGAATAAAATACCTTGGAATAAATTTAACCAAGGAGGTGAAAGACCTATACAATGAAAACTATAAGACATTATTGAAAGAAATCAACGATGACATAAAGAAACAGAAAGATATTCTGTGCACATGGATTGGAACAATAAATATAGTTAGAATGTCCATGCTACCCAAAGCAATCTACAGATTCAGTGTAGAATTCATTCAGAAGCCCAATGACATTCTTCACGGACATATAACAAAGAACATATGGGGCAACAAAAGAGCCCGAGTAGCTAAAGCAATCCTGAGAAAAGAGAACAAAGCTGAAGGCATCATAATCTCTGACTTCAAAATATACTACAAAGCTACAGTAATCAAAACAGCATGGTACTGGTACAAAAACAGACCCAGATCAGTGGAACAGATTTGAAAGCCCAGAAGTAAAACCACACATCTAGAGACAGCTAATCTTCAACAAAGTTGCTAAGAACATACAATGGAGAAAGGAAAGTCTCTTCAATAAACGGTGTTGGGAAAACTGGACAGCCATATGCAAAGGAATGAAAGTAGACCATTATCTTTCACCATACACAAAAATTAACTCAAAATGGATCAAGGACTTCAAGGTAAGACCTGAAACCATAAAACTCCTAGAAGAAAATATAGGCAGTACACTCTTTGACATCAGTCTGGAAAGGATCTTTTTGAATACCATGTCTACTTGGCAATGGAAACAGAAGAAAAACAGGTGGGACTTCATCAGACTAAAGAGCTTATGCAAAGTAAAGGAAACCAGGAATAAAATGAAAAGACAACCCAACAAGTGGGAGAAAATATTTGCAAATCATATATCCAGCAAGGGGTTAATATTCAAAATATACAAAGAACTCACACAACTCAACAACGAAAAAACAAATAACCTGATCAAAAAATGGGCAGATAATATGAACAGATATTTTTCCAAAGAAGATATTCAGATGGCCAATAGGCACATGAAAAGATGCTCAACATCACCAATCATCAGGGAAATGCAAATCAAAACTACGCTAAGATATCACCTTACACCCATTAGAATGGCTATAATCACAAAGACCAAAAACAACCAATGTTGGAGAGGGTGTGGAGAAAAGGGAACACTCATACACTGCTAGTGGGAATGCAAACTGGTGCAGCCACCTTGGAAAACAATATGGAAATTTCTCAAAAAATTAAAAATAGAAATACCATAGGACCCAGCTACCCACTACTGGGTATTTATCCAAAGAACATGAAAGCAACAATCAAAGAGACTTATGCCCCCTATGTTCACTGCAGCATTATTCACAATAGCCAAGAGGTGGAAGCAACCCAAGTGCCCATCAAAGGATTAATGGATAAAAAAATATGTGGTGTATACATATGCAATGGAATACTACTCAGCCATAAAAAAGACAAAATTGTCCCATTTGCAACAATATGGATGGACCTTGAGGGTATTATGTTAAGCAAAATATGCCAGACAGAGAAAGACAAATACTGCATGATTCCACTCATATGTGGAAGATAAACAAACACACAAAGAGAACCGTTTAGTGGTTACCAGAAGGGAAGGGGGCCGGGGGGTGGGCAAAAGGGGCAAAGGGGCACATATATGTAGTGACTGACAAATAATAACGTACAACTGCAATTTCACCATGTTATACGCTATTATGACTCCATTAAAATTTAATAAATAAATAAATACAGTCTTTAGTTCACTTGGTGAACTGTTTATCAAAAAACACAAAAAAGAGCCAAAAACCACCAAAGAGGTGGTCTTTGATTTTCAATTTAACAAGATTGCCTGACTATGTTACATGGAAAAACATTCTTCCTTTGGATACCTGGGCCTCCAAACCCACTGAATCCAAGGTTATAGAGCTAGAAAGGGAAAATTCTGAAAGTGAGCTGTAAGGAATAATGAGAGAGGCAGTTCTCACTTCTACTCTTTGGTTCTTAGATGCCTGGATCCTGACTATGAGGCAGATACTCCACAGAGTGGTCCCTGGGTTAGGGCGTATCCTGCACTCTCTGGGAGAGCACCTCAACTTTCAGTGGGTCTTTCCACCATCCCTTCAAGCCAGTTGCTTCTAGGTGATGAGGCGTGTGCTAAGACCAACAAACTCTGAGAGCATGAGCCCACCGTTGCACGTCTTTACCATAAAATGTGAGTCTGGTCAAGGTCAGTGCTGAATGGGTCTTTCTGGTGACCAGCCCCCACCCAGGAGCCGTCTAGCAGCCCACCCAGAGCTGCCTCAATAGAACAAAAGATGCTCCAAGTGCTCTTATCACTTTACAAGGGAATTACAAGGGTTTTAGGAGCTCTGTGCCAGGAACAGGGGGTAGAGACCAATATATATATTTTCTATTATCTCACAGATACCATGATGAAAGATAAACCTTCCTTAAGTAAACGAATGCGGGAAGAAGCATTGTGAGAAGAGAAAGCAAATCCATAACTTGAATATGTATTTATGCTTTAAGACTAAATTGCTGCCACCTCCATGATAAAAGGGCTCTCATGTCAACAACCTGCCACCAGGTTCCTGCTGATCCCTCCAGGGAATGGGGCCATATTAGGAAATCACCCCCGGCCTCTACTAGTGGTGGGTTGAGCATTCAAGCCGCAGAGACAGCCAGATCATCTGGGTGCAGGGAAGTCGCTGCTGCCATGCTCTTGCTGTACTCTGTCCCATTGAGAAGCAAAGGAATGGCAAGGGAGAGAGGTTGACTCACATGCACAGAAAGGATTGTCTTGTACTCCTGATTATTGAGAAACTTGTCTGCCATGCATGACCTTTGGCGAGCATTCACACAGGCCAAAAATGTTTTCTCCTTCTGCGCCTATTCATTTGACATACCTCTTCCCCAGATTTCTTTGTCCCTAATCTTCCCATGTTTTCTTTCCCTGACAGGCAGTCATTGTCCGTAAATTAAGATTGACCCATACATCAGGCCATTTCTCCTCCCATGCAAAGTGGGCAGCCACATGTCTACCTGATGTTCTGCCCACTGGGAAAATTTCCCTTTGCCTCACTTTCTGGGCCATCTCTGAGAGAGGCTGAATGCAGTGACCGTCCCCACTGCTGGAGCCAACACCCCCCCAGGCCCATCTGTATACCAAGCTTGTGCCTCCTCATCTCTCCACTGTTCATAGGGAATCCCCACTCGGCCTGAAGTGTAAGTTGAATGAGAGGTAGCAACGAATCAGCCTAGGCACCGCGGCAGTCTGAGCCACCTGATCATGCAGTCACTTGTGTCTTGCCAAGTAAGTAAGCTGGTTTTGGATATTCCATTCCCATTGAATGCTGGAATGCTGCTGCTCATGTCCAATTTTACAATTTTGGGGGCCAGATAACATCCAGTTCATGAGGGGTACTTTGCCATCCACAAATAGTCACAGTTTCACTTCTTCCTTTCCAATTTGGATCTCTTTTATTTCTTTTTCTTGCCAGATTGCTCTGGCTAGGACTTCCAATACTATGTTAAATAAGAGTGGTAACAGTGGACATCCTTGTCTGGTTCCTGTTCTTAGAGGGATAGCTTTCAGTTTTTCTCCATTGAGAATGACATTTGCTGTGGGTTTTTCATATATGGCCTTTATTATGTTGTGGTATTTTCCTTCTATACTCATTTTGAGTTTTTATCATAAATGGACGCTAGATCATGTCAAATGCTTTCTCTGCATCTATTGAGGTGATCGTGTGATTTTCACTCCTCATTTTGTTAAAGTGGTGTACCATATTGATAGATTTGTGGATGTTGAACTATCCCTGCATCCCTGGAATAAAACCCGCTTGATTATGATGTATAATCTTTTTAATGTATTGTTGTATTCAATTTGCTAGGATTTTGTTGAAGATTTTTGCATTGATGTTCATCAGTGATATTGGCCTGTGATTTTCTTTTTTTTGTGTTGTCCTTGTCTGGTTTTGGTATCAGGATAATGTTGGCTTCGTAGAATGAGTTAGGAAGCCTCCCCTCCTCTTCAGTTTTTTGGAAGAGTTTGAGGATAGGTATTAAGTCTTCTTTGAATGTTTGGTAGGATTCACCAGGGAAGCCATCTGGTCCTGGACTTTTATTTCGGGGGAGGCTTTTGATTACTGTTTCACTCTCCTTACTGGTGATTGTTCTATTCAAATTCTCTACTTCTTCTTGATCCAGTTTTGGAAGGTTGTATGATTCTAAGAATTTATACATTTCTTCTAGATTATTCAGTTTGTTGGCATATAGCTTCTCATAGTATTCTCTTATAATCTTTTGCATTTCTGAGGTGTCCATTGTAATTTCTCCTCTTCCATTTCTGATTTTATGTATTGGAGCCTTCTCTCTTTTTTTCTTGGTGAGTCTAACTAAAGGTTTGTCAATTTTGTTTATCTTTTCAAAGAACCAGCTCTTGGTTTCATTAATTTTTTCTATTGTTTTTTTAGTCTCTATTTTGTTTATTTCTGCTCTGATTTTTATTATTTCCTTCCTTCTGCTGATTTTGGGCTTTGTTTAGTCTTCTTTTGCCAGTTCCTTTAGGTGCACTGTTAGATTGTTTATTTGGGATTCTTCTTGTTTGTTGAGATAGGCCTGAATTGTTGTAAACTTTCCTCTTAGTCTTAGTCTACAATCTCACTATTGCATTTGAGAAAGAAAATTATGATATAATCGTTCACTCACAGGTTCAAGTAACAAGCTACTTTTGCTGTATCCCATAGATTTTGGCATGTTGTATCTTCATTTTCAGTTGTCTCTAGGAATTTTTTAATTTTTCCTTTGATTTCTTCATTGACTCAATTGTTGTTCAGTAGCATTTTGTTTAATCTCCACATTTTTGTGGCTTTTCTGATTTTCTTCCTGTAGTTGATTTCTGGTTTCATACCTCAGTGGTCAGAAAAGATGGTTGGTGTGATTTCAATCTTCTTAAATTTATTGAGACTTGTTTTTTGGCCTAATATGTGATGAATCCTGGAGAACGTCCCATGTGCATTTGAAAACAATGTGTATTCTGTGGTTTTTGGATGGAATGTTCTTTATATACCTACTAAGTCCATCTGGTCAAATGTGTCGTTTAGGGCCAGTGTTTCCTTACTGATCTTGTGTTTGGATGATCTATCCATTGGTGTAAGTGGAGTGTTAAAGTCTGCTACTATCATTGTGTTACTGTCTATTTCTCCTTTTATGTCTGCTAATAATTGCTTTATATATTTAGGGGCTCCTATGTTGGTTGCATAGATGTTTACAAGTATTATATCCTCTTGTTAGATTGTTCCCTTTATCATTATGTAGTGCCCTTCTTTGTCTCTGGTTACAGTTTTTGTTTTAAAGTCTATTTTGTCTGATGTAAGTATTGCTACCCCTGCTTTCTTTTCTTTGCCATTTGCATGGAGGATCTTTTTCCACCCAGAAGGCAAACTTTAATCACTTGACCTGGATCTTAACCAGTTTAGCGTGAAATATTTTGCTGTTCTAAGAGAGAAATGAAGTGACTTCTTCACACAGTGGAAGATACAATAGCTAAACTATGCTTTAGTTTTAGGAAATAAAATTGTGCTTATCTACAAGTATCAAAGACTGTTGTTAAATTAAAGAGAATGATTGAGGTTGGAGAAACACTTGTCCCACTTGTCTGTAAGACTTTTGTTTCTCTTTGGAAAGCAATTATGGTACTGGTGCAAAACATAAATATTCTGGAAGTATGTAATATGTGTCAAGGGAGCAATAGCAAGGTTAAAGAGAGAGAGTAAATGGCGTAATGAGAGTGTTTCTAAGTTTTACTCAGAAGTCGTCCCTTTTCTATGGTCTTTAAATCAACTTCCAACTTCTGCCTATACTACCTTTTGGATCCACAAAGAGGGGTGTTGAGACATTAAAATGTTTTCAATTATTTTCTTATTTTCTGTGTAATATTGGCATGCTGGTGTAGTGAGACCAATGGCTACCCAATAAGATGACCCATGGGCCAGTTTAACGTATTCCATCAAGAAAGCAGGAACTTGGAGGTAGAACCCCACAACACACTCCCATCCCCCCAGAAAGTTCAGCCCTTCTAAGTTGCTCATTCTTCACTTCTACAATCTTCTCCCTAAATTTTTTCCCAGCTCTCCACTATCTCTCTTCCGCCTTTCCCCTGAAACCACAGATACAACTGAATTTCACATTTGAGCAAAAACTAGAGCTTAGCCACAGTTCTTTAGTCATAGAAATTAAAATCAGGAACAGTGTAATACAGAAATCTTTCAACATCTTCAAAGAGAGTGAATAGTTATTTTTAAATCTATCAAAACTTCGTGTTTTGTAGCTATTGATAAACTGAGTCTAAAAGTGATACAGAAAGGCAGAGGAACTAGAATAGCCAAAACCATGTTGAAAGAAGAAATAAAGTTAAAGGAATTACACTATCTGACTTCAAGACTTACCATAAATCTAGAGTAATCAAGATAGGATAGTATTAGCAAAAGGACAATCAGTCAATGGAAGAGAGTCCAGATACAGAGCTACACATATACTACAGTCAAAAGATTTTCAACAAGAGCTCAACAGCAACTCAATGGAGAAAGGAAAATCTTTTCCATATCTGGTGCTAGAATAAATAGGTGTTCAAACTCGGGGGAAAAAGCCTCAACCTCTATCTCACATCATATACAAAAGTTAATGCAGGAAGTATCATAAACACAAATGTAAGAGCTAAACCTACAAAGCTTCTAGAAGAAAACATAGAAGAAAATCTTCACAACCTTGGGTAGGCAATTTTTTTTTAGAGAGAACACTAAGTATTCACCATAAAGGGAAATGATAAATTGGGACTTTGTCAAAATTAAATGCTTTTGCTCATCAAAAGATACCTCAAGAAAATGAAAATATAAGTCAAAGTCCAGGAGAAAGTATTCACAACATATAAAGGTGACAAAGGATTTTTAACTAGAATGTATTAAGAACTCCTATAATGCAGTAATCAAAAAACAAACAACTCCAGCCAGCCCTGATGGCCTAGTGGTTAAAGTTCAGCACACTCTGCTTGGGCAGCCCAGGTTCAGTTCTCGGGCACAGAACCACACCACTTGCCTGTCAGTAGCCATGCAGTGGCAGTAGCTCACATAGAAGAACTTACAACTATACATGCAACTATGTACTAGGGCTTTGGGGAGGCAGGGCAAATCTTCACCTGCAAAAAAAAAAAAAAGCCATTTTTTTAAATAGACAAAAGACTTGAACAGACACTTCACTAAAGAAGGTATATGAGGGGCCAGCCCGGTGGCACAGCGGTTAAGTTCGCATGTTCCACTTCTCAGCAGCCTGGGGTTTGCTGGTTCAGATCCTGGGTGTGGACAGGGCACCACTTGTCAGGCCATGCTGAGGTAGGCATCCTACATGTAAAAAGTAGAGGAAGATGGGCACAGATGTTAGCTCAGGGCCAGGCTTCCTCAGCAAAAAAGAGGAGGACTGGCAGTAGTTAGCTCAGAGCTAATCTTCCTCAAAAAAAGAAGAGAAAAAAAGAAGGTATATGAATGTCCAATAAACACATAAAGAGGGGCTCAAGATAATTAGTTGTTAGGGAAATGCAAATTAACTGTAATAAGATATCACTGCAAATTCACTAGAATGGTTAAAATTTAAAAGATTGAAAACATCAAATGTTAGCAAGGATGTGGAGCAAACAGAACTTTCATCATTGCTGGTGGGAATGTAAAATGGTATAATGACTTTGGAAAACTGGAAGTTTCTTAGATAGTTAAATATACATCTAATCCTATGACTTAGCAATGCCATTTCTAGTGTTCATCCAAAGGCAACGAAAACATGTCCACAGAAAGCCTCGTACGAGAATGTTCAAAGCAGCTTTATTCATAATAGCAAAACCTGGAAACAATCCAGGTATCCATCAACAGAATAAACAAACTGTGGTATATTCATACAATGAAATACTATTCAATAACGAAAACTGGTGAAGTGCTAACAATAAGAATGAATCTCAAAACTTTATACTAAGTGTGAGAAGTCTGACACAAAACAGTATATATTATATAATTCCAGGTATATGAAGTTCTGTAGCAGAAAAAAACAAATTTATGATGAGATCAGAGTAGCGGTTACTTCTCAAAGTGGAGGGGATTGACTGGGAAAAGGTGTGAAGGAGCTTTATGGTTGATGGAAATATATCTATATCTTGATTATCTTGATGGGGCATGAGTTTTATAGGTATGTGCATTTGTTAAAAGTGGTTTAACTGGGGGCTGGCCCCGTGGCCGAGTGGTTAAGCTCGCGCGCTCCGCTGCAGGCGGCCCAGTGTTTCGTCGGTTCGAATCCTGGGCGCGGACATGGCACTGCTCGTCAGACCATGCTGAGGCGGCGTCCCACATGCCACAGCTAGAGGAACCCACAACGAAGAATACACAACTATGTACCGGGGGGCTTTGGGGAGAAAAAGGAAAAAATAAAATCTTTAAAAAAAAAAAAAAAAAAGTGGTTTAACTGTATACTTAAGATCTGTGTGTTTCACTGTCTGTAGATTATATCTCAATTAAAAAACAACTCATTTCCTCTAAACAACTGGATCGTTCATTCTCTAGCTCTATAATCTTCTCACTTTCGATCAAGAGTGCATTAAGATTTGAAGTCTCTTCCCATCCACGTCCACCTCCTCTTTTAGCCTTTTGGACTGTGATGGAGGGAGTTATCATGAACATCATGCGGGAAAACAGGGGTCACTATGTCACTAGTCATTAACTACAGCAGACCAGAATATCAAGTAACATAAGTTGTTACCAATTTCAAGTAGAAAGAGGCATAAAACAAAAAAGGAAGAGTGTACATTTACAAAATGCACATAATAAAGGCTAATGAACTAATATTTAACTACCTTTAGATGATAAAGCTTGATATTTGAGAGAAAAGGTCACTTTCCTTAAGGGAGCAATGTCTTAACAAGTCAACTGCATCACTATTTCTGTGCTTCATTGGGAACAAGTTAATAATGTGCAAGCTATTTAAACTAAAATACAACTCACAATATTAATTTTTGTTTACCCTAAGAGACCAGCTACAGATGAAGTAACTCGTTTTTTTGTTTGGATTTTAGCAGCACACAGTCTAGACAACATTCCTAGCTTTTGTTGGTTGGAATTCAGCAGTCTTTTCAGTGGGCAGTGTAATTTAAATGATCCCTTATCTAGTTTCCCTATAATGTTCCTCTCGTTGTCTCAAAACCTTCTATTGAGATCAGAGTAGACATCTTTCCACTCACTCTTGATTTCCTTGTCCTATTGACAAAGATTCTCTCCTTGACCAAACTCTAGGCAAGCTTCTCTGAGCCCTCTTCCGCACTACGCCCCAACCTTGGTCTGTAAAGACTTGAACAAACATTAAGCTGGTTTCTAACGGCTCAAGGTCAAATCCCTAGGATGGCTCTAGCCCCACTTAAAGTCTCTGCCTAAGAAAACTCAAGGCTGCCAAAAGAATTTTGTTTGCTCCAGTCTACTCCTGAAGATAGGGACCCTCTTGGTCTCTTTGGGAGGGAAGGAGCCTGACTTCAGTACGTGCCAGTTAGCAAGTCCAGATGGATTTTACATGGACCAACCCCTTTTCCCCTTGATTTTTGTAAATTTTCCCTTCCCTTATTTTACGGAGTCCCTGCTCACCCTCCTCGATCCTCCCTCATTCTCTCTTTAAAATGCCCAGTTACCTCTCTGCAAATCAAAGTTGAGTTCAGTGGACTCTTTGCTCTACTGCTGTCATAGATCACTGACTAAAATCTGCTCTTACCACTCTCACCAGTGCCCAGCTGTGTCTGTCTTTGACACTATTTAGCTGTCACCGAAAAGGGGTTGAGCAGAGAAGAGCCTACCAGAGACTTACAATTAAATAAGAGAGACAGAGCACACAGACAACAAATATAAACACAGCTGCCATAGGATACTGACAAAAAAGTGGGTTGGAGATTTTGCAGCAGAATGATGGAAGTTGATCAAGAAATTCTTTCGCAAAGGAGAAATTTTGAGAAAGCAACAAGAGGGTGTATCTAGTTTAGAAAAGAGCAGAAGGTCACATCCAGCCTGAAGCAGTCTTGTCAGGGATGGAAACCAATGGTGTGCATAAATATTGTTTGAGTGACAGACAAGTTCAGTGAGAGTGGAGAGGTGAGGGTCATGAAGGAATAAGGCAGAATGGGGACTTCATCTAGGTTGTTGGAAAGTCTGCAACCCAGGGGTGTTAGTGCCACCCAAATAGCTAAGATAAATACAGCCAATGGTTAACGTACATTAGCATAAGGGAAGCCATCTTATAGAGGGGAACTAAGTTGGGACTATAAGATGACACTCCATTTTCCTTACTAGCAATGCTCTAGTCTGCACGTAGCTTAAAGAAGTATACATCTGCTTGCTCTGCTATTTTTGTAGCCTTGGCTTACACATAGACCTCCCTATTCTGATAAGGCAATGATGCTGTCCTTTCAGCCTTTCCAGGGATGTAACGACCTTGGTGAAAAAACCTCCACTGAGATCTGTTACCTGTGAAGAGAGAAAGGGATGCTCTGTAGTCTCAGGGATGACAGCTCCAGATGGTCAACATCCTGAGACTCCCCTTTCTCAGCCCATTTGCCCTATAAAACTGCTTCAAAATTGTGTAGTTTTAAGATGGTTCTTTAGGACACGAGTCCACCATCTTCCCCCTTGCTGGCGAGCTGTAATAAAAAGACCCTTTCTCTCTTACCACCTTGCCTTCTGACTGTTGGCTTGTCTTTCGGCCAGTAGAAGACCCCCTTTTGGCAGTTACAGGGGGACACCTGCTTTTGATTTAGTCACAGAGCACCCCGCAGTGGTCGCCATCCTGAGCTGAAATGGCCTCTTTTCCAACATGGCCAAGTGCAACCAGGTGACTGTGTACAAACCAGGAAAGGCTTTCGTGCCTCAGGCAGAGACTCTTCAGAGCAACTTCGAGAAGGAAGTCAGGGGCAAAGGGTGGGGGGCAGTTTAGAACAGCTGAGTCAGTCATCCGGCTTTTCAACACGCAGCTTTTGTGTCGGGACTCAGATCATAAAGGACCTGAGTTACTTGAGTTGGGGTGGAGGTAGGGATTCACTGTGTCTTCTTTCACTTTTCAGGGTTGTTATTGTTGTTGGTGTTTTTGTTTTTTGGTCCTCCCCTAGTTTGCTTGGCTAAGGCCACAATTTGAAAACTTAGAGATGTCTTCTCCTGACCCAATAGTGTTACCGAAACTGGAGTGGGTTCCCTCCTGGCGAGTTAAATCAGACTACACCAGAAGTAGTTGTCTCACAAAGTAAAGTATATTTGCACCAAATAGGAGACCACGGGGAATCATTTCCAAAGTCATGGTGTCCCCAAACAAAGGGAGGCAGGACATTTATTTTGGATGGGGAATAAATATTCGGAAGGGAGAAGTGGATACTCACTTCGGCAGGCACAGTTGGAAAACAAACTTCCTCATACACTGCAGGTTACGGGTAATAAGGCCTAAGTTCCTCCTGGAGAGATCTTAGCATAAAAAATGAGGCACAGGTCACAGGCATAGCTCTCTGGTGAGGCTTGGTCTCATTCTGGGTGGTTGGTGATTGCATCTCCTTAACATAACAACAGGACTAGGAACAATTTGGAGAAACAGTTGAAATATCCAAACCCACCCTTGCGTTCCACAGGGTAACTAGTCAGTGACAACAGCACAGTCCATGTTTATTTCACCTATATACACTCCTAGGACTTAAGTAAGTTCCCAAGTCCTTCCTTCCAATTTACTTCTGAAGTATCTTTCAACCCATCTCGACTTCATTTCCAAGGATTCTCTAATTTCCTGTTTCTCCTCTCCACCTCAATTCTCTATGTCATTGATCCTTCTATCAGAATCATCTAAGATCCAGATCTAATCTTGTCACATTCCAACTGAAAAAACTTCAATGTCACTCCGTTTCTTAACTGATAAACCCTCAGCATAGAGGTACCATCCAGCCCTGAGAGCTCCTTCTGCCTCACCGTCCATGACTCCTCCCCTCTGACCACCCCTCATCACCTGTATCCATCTTCTAGGTGCAAGCGAGTTGCCGTTTCTCAATCCTGCCAAGCATTTCCTTTCTCTCTGCCCTTACTTTCATAGTTCCCTCTGCCTCTAATGCCTTCACCCCCACACCTGTACCTCCGACCGGCGCTCTACATATCCTTCAACACCAGCTGAAATATTCCTTCCTCCATGAAACCATCTCGACTTTTCCAGACAAAATGAATCCTTCCCTCCAGTCTGCTCCCAAAGCTTATCTCCCCATCGCAATCCTCATTGCTTCAGTCTTTATTTAACACTGTAAACACATCATTTGTTTAAATAGTCTTTTATGAGATTATAAAATCCTGCAGGGTAGAAATGGAGTTACACACAGCATGTGACCCGTAATGAGATATTGCCTCAAACTGTCGACCATCTTCTTGCATCTTAATCCTCTCTTCCCATCTAGATCGTAAACCTCTTGAGGGATTAAATACTTTTATTCCTCCCCTCCTTCACTTTCCCGGTCCTTACTATTGTGATGAATCTAAATTATCCTCTTATCTGTAGAAGGATGGATTACATCACCTAATGGTCCCGATTCCGGGTCTAACGTTTGGTAATTCTAAGGACAAACAATAGCAACCCAAGAAATACGTCATGCTGACTTCACAAGGGCTGCCTAGGTAGTATTCATCCTTAGGAATTGAACAGCAATCACTTTTTTTAAGTAGAAAAGAGGAATAGAAGCAATGAAGATCCTCCTCCTGTACGCTTCTGTTTATTGACAACCTACCATGTACCCGACAGTGCTCTAGGCACAGGGTACACAGCAGAGAACAAAGCACACCAATGCCCTGCTCTCTGAGGAGCTTGTGATTCAGGTGGGGAGAGAGACAACACACAAAGACATACACGGCACGGTCAGGTGGCCACAATGCCAGGAACCAAAAATCCTACATTACCACTATTTACAACAATAACCACAATAACATAAAGCCAGGTAAGGAGCTAGGGAGCAGTGAGAGGTGATGATATTTAGACGTGAGTCAGGGACGCCTCTCCAAGGGGCTGCCCACATGTGCAGGAAACGCTGCCAGGTGGTCCCCAAAGCCACCCTCCCTGGTATCTCAAGAGCAAGACTCTGCAGCATGGTTAGAGCCCAGAGCTTGGCCAAAAACAGGCACACATGATTGTTTAACTCATACAGGAAAAGAGCATAAGAAGGTCAGTGAAGAAACAGATAAATGGGCAAACAAATTACAGTATAGTCACAAAATAGAATATTATATAGTCATCAAAAATGGTGGTTTAGAGAGGTTTTTTTTTAACCTGGAAAAACATTGACTCAATAAAATTCAGAGCAACTAACTATATATGCGTATGATCTCATCCAAATTAAAAATTACAATCATGTGTATGTGCACAGAAAGTATACCAGAAGGAACATGAAATCTTAACAGCAAGTGTCTCTAGTTAGTAGACTCACAGGTGAATTTTATTCTCCTTATGCTTTTTTATATTTTTAACAGTTTCTACCTCAAGCATGTATCACTTAGCTTTTTCATTTTACTTTTTTAAATTTTTATTTTATTGCAGTAAGAACAAATGAGATCTACCCTCTTAAACTAAGTGGGCAGTGCAGTATTGTTAATTATAGGTACAATGTTTCATTTTACTGGTAATTTTCATTAAAAAAATATGCGTGCATTAAAAATGACTCAAATAGTGGACAGCTAATCTCCTACAAATGTGCCAAGAACATACGATGGAGAAAAGATAGTCTCTTCAATAAATGGTGCTGGGAAAACTGGACAGCCACATGCAAAAGAATGAAGGTAGATCATTATCTCACACCATATACACAAATAAACTCAAAATGGATCAAAGACTTGAAGATAAGTCCTGAAACCATACAACTCCTGGAAGATAATATAGGCAGTACACTCTTTGACATCAAACTTAAAAGGATCTTTTCGAATACCATGGTTTCTCAGACAAGGGAAACGAAGAAATAAACAAGTGGGACTTCATCAGATTAAAGAATGTCTGCAAGGCAAAACAAACTAGGATCAAAACAAAGAGATAACCCACCAAGTGGGAGAAAATATTTGCAAATCATATATCCAACAAGGGGTTAATCTCCATAATATATAAGGAACTCACACAACTGAATAACAAAAAAAACAAACAGCTTGATCAAAAAATGGGCAGAGGATGTGAACAGACATTTTTCTAAAGAAGATACACAGATGGCCAATAAGCACATGAAAAGATGTTCAACATCACTAAGCATCAGGGAAATGCAAATCAAAACTACACTGATACCACTTTATGCCTGTTAAAATGGCTGTAATCACTAAAACTAAAAATAACAAACATTGGAGAGGGTGTGGAGAGAAGGGAACCCTCATACACTGCTGGTGGGAATGAAAACTGGTGCAGCCACTATGGAAAACAGTATGGAGATTCCTCAAAAAACTAAAAATAGAACTACCATATGACCCAGGTATTCCATTACTGGGTATCTACCCAAACAATTTGAAATCAACAATCCAAAGTAACATATGTACCCCTATGCTCATTGCAGCACTATTCACAATAGGTAAGACATGGAAGCAATTCAAGTACCCATCAACCAATGATTGGATAAAGAAAATGTGGTGTGTACACACACACACACACACACACACACACACACACACACACACACTGGAATACTACTCAGCCAGAAAAAAGATAAAATCATCCCATTTGCAACAACATGGATGGACCTGTAGGGTATTAAGCTAAGCGAAATAAGCCAGACTGGGAAAGACAAACACCATAGGATTTCACTCATTTGTGGAATATAAATAAACACACTGACAAAGAAAACAGTTCAGTAGTTACCAGGGGAAGGGGTATGGGGATGGGCACAGGAGGTGAAGGGGAGCACTTATAAGGGGACAGGCAAGAAATAATGTACCACTGAAATTTCACGATAATGTAAACTATTATGAACTCAATAAGAAACAATCATTCAAATAGCATAGATGTGCATAAGGTGGAAAGTAAAGGCCTTCCCTGCCCTCACTCCCAGTTTCTCTCCTCCAAGTTTTCACACTAACAGCATCTTTCAGTGGGCTTTTCTGCACTCTTAGAGAATTTTTTAATGCAGGTGCAAGCAGATATATTATTATCTCCCCGCTCCCCACCAATGGAATCAGAACATATATAACATTACATAATTTATTCTTTATTTATTTAAAAAGATTTAAATACAGTCCTGTATCAGAACACAAAGAGATACCTCATCCTTTTTTCAACCCCTGGGTAGAACTCTCATTTGATGTTCTATAATTTATCTAAACAGATTGTTTACAACTTTTTTCTATTACAAACAGGGCTGCAAAAGTAATAGCCTGCAGTTCAAAAGCACTGCAGCCAGAATAGTCATTTGATGCTCAGGGCTCTGAGAAGAGAGCAGTTCAGTAGCCGCATGTGGATCCGACTTCGCTGAGGCTAGATACTCCTAGACTGAAAGTGTCTTCACAGATCTGGCTTCTCCACTGGTTTCTAGGTTAAGAGATTATTTCTCAGAGCCCTTCGGCTGAAGAGTCATTTCTGAGATTGACCAGTGTCTGCTGTTGAAAGGAGCAACACACACATGTCCCAGGCTGTGCTCTGTGAGCTTGCACTGGGCACAGGCCCTGTATGTCTCCTCTGAGTCTCTTGATTGCCTCCTTTTTTCCTTTCTCTAAGCTGAAACCACCCACCAGGTTGGCCTCCCCTTTCAGCCTCAAAGTACCACCCTATCAAGTATGGGATCTAGCTTTTTGCATAGCCATTAAAGAGCCAGATGACCCACCCAGAAGGGGAGTCCTGATGGAGTAAACCTTAACCAGTAAGAAATGAGAGATGAGTAGCACTGGGAAGACGATCCCCTTAACATTATCTCTTCTGTGGACTACTCAGAGACCCTGTTCCTCCTTGCAACTCCTCCAGAGAAATCCTGCCTGCTGACTGAAACCACCCAGCCACCTGCTGAGTCTCCTTGCACTGCTTCACAATTTTCCTTGTTTTATTTCTCTTATTACTCTCCCTCAAGTCCTCTGACTTGCACATTCCAAATAAAGTGTCAGCACTTTATCCTTGCCTCAGGCTCTGCATTCTAGAGGGCCTAGGCTAACATATACATTAAAAGGAAAACAAGCTTTTATTTTCTTTTTCTGGGCAGTACCCAAGAATGAGTATTTTTTTTTCCTTCTTTTTAATTGAGGAAACATTTAAATCAAAGAACTGCCCTGTAAGGTGTTTTTAAGGACAAATTCTAGAAATAGAGAAGGTCTTGTGTGTGTGTGTTTTATGTGCGGGTATACATATGAGTGTGAGGCAAACTGTCATACCTCTTTTTCATCACAACAATGTAATAAATAAATAAAACATCATTGTTTAAGCAATAAAAGGATCAATGCTGCAAAAAAAATCCTTGTACAAACATACACGTACCTTTTCTTATGCATACATATGTGTAGTTGTGTACGTATTTAATTTTGTGTACTTTGTGAATTACCTGGAGGATAAATTTCTAAAAGTGAAAGTATTGGGTCAAGGGATATATGTTTGTGTTTGTGTGTGTGTGTGTGTGTGTGTGTGTGTCTGTGTGAGGAAGATTGGCCCTGAGCTAACATCTGTGCCAATCTTCCTCTATTTTATGTGGAATGCTGCCACAGCATGGCTTGATGAGCAGTGCTAGGTCCTTGCCCAGGATCTGAACCTGTGAACTCAACATCCCCAAAGTGGAGCGCAGGAATTTAACCACTACGCCACCAGGCCAGTCCCAAAATATATGTATTTTTAATAGATATTGCCAAATTGCTCTTCAAATTTTCACATAGTTAACCTTTCACCACAGTGGATACTGTTTCCTCAAATCCCTTGCCAATATAGAGTACTATCAAACTTTTTAATCAGTTGGGTGTTTTTGAAAATTCCTACTGGCATTTTCATTAGGATTTTATTACTGTGTAGATTAATTTAGAATTGGTGCTTTGACAGTTGCTATCTAAGAACAGAGTATGTACATTTTTAACATCTTCAGCAGAATTGTGAGGTTTTCTTCATACAGGACAGGTACATTTTTTTTTGTTGTTGTGAGTTCTGTTGGACTGTAAGGGATCATTCCTCCCATTACACTTTCTAAGTGGTTTGTATTTCTATATATTAATTTTGAAACCAGCTGCAATTCTGAATGTTCTATTGCTTCCAGTAAGTTTTCAGTTGATTCTTTTGGAACAAAACTATATTACCTGCAAATAATGATAATTTTGCCTCCTCTATTCCAAAATAGAGCCTCTCATTTCATCTGTCACTAATTAATTCATTCAACAAATAATTGAGTTTCTACTGTGTGCCAGGCACTAGACTAGGCTATGAATTTAAGATATTTGAGGATTGTTTTCAGAACTGGGTTCATCCTTGTTTTTTTCATTTAATTTTCATGTGAAAATTTATGCTCTTGGGTTTCATTATTAAATGTGATATGGTATTTGCTTTGAAATATACATATTTTTATCAAGTTAAGGATACATTAACCTATACCTATTTTACTACAAGAACTTTTACCAAAAATGATCTTGAATTTTGTCAAATGCCTTTTCAGCATTTATTAGGATGATCACAATATGCTTCTTAATCTATTACTATGGCTGATTATATAATATTAATCCCATTTTATAACTATTTTGGAAATTCTGCAAAGAACCTTTTTCTGTTGAAGTGTGCTGCTATTCACTGATATTTCAAATCCCAGTGAAATGTTAATGTAGTCCTTTATTCTATGTGCTAACATTTTATTCAGGATTTTAGCATATGTGAGACTTGTTTGTAGGGTTTTAAAATGATTTAGATGATAAGAAAAACATGTACTCCCTGAGACTAAAAGGCACATTAATTTTGTATTTTCGTGCCTGCAGAATCCAGAATTGAGAAGGAAACAAGAACAACGGCAGGAGATGCTCCCTTCCTCTGCTTGAAGTCTCGGCTTAACATCGCTCTGTGAGATTATCAGTGGACCTGAAAATGGGAAGAGTCCGTCCTTTGATTTGCCAAAATGTATCACCAAGAACTAACACACAAAGCTTAAAGCTTAACAGCATACGTTTGTAGTCACGTAGACTTGAGTTCAAATTGTGGCTCTGCCATCACTGGCTCCTTGACCTTAGAAAAGCCAATAACCTCTCTGTGGTCTACAAAATGGGGATTACCACTCCACCCACCTTATAGGGCTGTAATGAAGACGAAACACAATAACACGTCACAGTGGTTAACGCAGTACCCGGTATGTTAGACATGTTCAATTAATCCAGCTATTATTATTGAGTAATAGTTCCTTATTGCTACTCTACTGTAGAATCTTCTAAAGTTAAGCTTAAAGAGCTCTCAAATCCATACGCTGTAGGTGCTTCTAAACTGAAAAGTTTATGCCTCCTCCTCAGACCCGCCTTGGTTACCACATCTCAAGCAGCAGGTCACCACTTCAGTAAGGCATTCTGACTCAGAAAGTTTACACATTTAGAGATTATTGTTATCTGCTATGCTCTATTACAGCATTCTTCTCTGTCAGAAATTGAAGCACTTTTGGGCCAACGCTACTCAGAAAGAAGAAAAGTTATTAAAACGAGAAATTTAAAAAACATACACAAGCATTAGTGCCTAAATTAACTGAAAGTACATAATGCCGACAGTGGGCAAGTGATCTGGCAATGGTGGTGGCTGACATCACAGTCATTTTCAGCTAACCAAGCTGTTCTTTAAGGGACTAAGACAAAAATGGAGGCTTTCTGAATTTTCAGACACCTGTCTTTAATTATTGACCTATCTTGTTAGTGAATCCCAAAGATGGCAGTAAAGCTCAGAAACAGTATTTCTTTCTTTCCAGCTGACGCTGATAAGGACCTATCAGAGTGGCCACTTACTTATGGTTTCTAGAAACGCAATTGAAGTTCAAGGTCTGGGCTCCACTGAAGTGACCATTAGCAAAGTTCCAAAAAAGAAAGAATGTGGGGGAGATGGTGGCTGATGAGAGAGATGGTTCTCTCTTTTAATTTCCACTCCCTGAAAGCTCTAGTCTCCACCCATAGCTGCAGCCAACTGTGAAACTGAGACCACCGGGTCATCTGCTTGTATAAATATGGCCATGCAGCTAGTGATTCTGAGCATCCGACCAAATGATGATAAATTCTCTGCAAATCATTTTTAAGTCCTGCTTAGACAGCTGTTTATGTATAGGTATGCTCAAAGGAGTGGCCTCAGGTCAGGTCCAAGTCTTTTATGAAACTCATGGCTCCTGGCACGAGCCCAGATTGCTCATTTCTATCCTGCCTTGCATCAGAATAATCAAATTAGACCTTAAGCTATTAAAATGAAGACAGATGCACTAGAATACTCTAACCAGAATGGGAAAAGTGGTGTAATTTCTCCTCCTGGGCATTTGCTGTATTAATGAAACGTGGCCAAAAGTCCTGTGCTGACCAGACACAGGGCCCCTGTGTCAAGTAAATATATAACAGAGGGAAACAAGGACAACTCCACAGGTGACAAGGGTGCAAAGGGTTTGTTGTTCCAACATAAAAAACACAAAATTTGCTAAGCAAAATTGAAGTGAGAAACTAGGAACATAGACATATATATATACATATTTTTTCATTCCCAAGGTATAAATGCATAAATTGAGTCTTTATAAACTAAAGAAAAAAGACATGAAGGCAGTAAAATAAAACATTAACAGTGAGTTGTGATATGATGGGTAGTTTGGGTTATTTTCTTCAAAACTTAAGTATTTTCTACACTTCAACTTTTCTACAATGAATCTATATTACTTTAACAAATAGGAGCATTTACCCAAAAAAGTGGAATTTTTTTTTTTTAACTAAACAGACTCAACGCAAACAGCTGGAACCAGAGCAGACTTAAAAGCAGAGTTAAACTCAACACTCCTTGCTAAGGAAACCCGATCATGATTCTCAGCCGAGGCCATCTCCAGCATCCTGTCTGGGACCGGGCAGAGGGTTAGCTGAGAGATGCTGGGAAGTCCGCTTTGGCTGGTGGTTCCAACAACACTTCTAGTCCTGAGACAAAAACCAGGAGAGTACAGTTGTTCCTGATTGGTGGTAAGATAACACTCAAATTGAAAACGATGATTCGTCAGCTTTATGGAGAGAACACAGGCTCACACCTCCCAATATGTCTCAGTCTGCAATTAATTGTCAATGTGCCATTAGAAGCCAGCCTCACAGTTATTAAACAAAGCAAAGATGGTGAAAACAAAACAAGTTTATGATCTACAACAAAGAAAAAGAGCCAATAGAATCGGGGACAATACTCCATGTGAAAAAATATTGTCCAACTGGAAGAGAGGAAGCAACTGATTATTATGCAAAAAAAAGAGGCAACTACAAAAAAGAATGGGGAGAGGAGGAAAAGGCACACGGATTGAAACAATCGTGGTCAGAAAGAGCAGGAGCTGATGTCATACTTGGCACTCGCTGAAGTAATACTCATTCCTCTGAGGGATGGTTGAATACGTTAAGGAAAAATAAAAAATATACTATTTGCAACCATACCAGACTTGATCAGGAATGAACTCCAGAGACATCTATGCATGTGGAAGAAGATAGACACCAACCAGTTTGCGTCACAACCTGGCTGTCACGTCCCACTTACCGAAGAACTTACCACTGACGGTTTGAAAGAAAATGCATATTTGTTTTTATCAAATAAACTCAGGAAAATAGTACTAAAAAATCTATGAGTTTCAAAAGAGGTTTGGCTAAGTGCTTACAACGTCCACTGCAGTGTTTGAAGCAGCTGCCCTCCTTAGCAAAGTTGCCTGGGAACTGACCAGCCCAAAGAAGGCCTGGACCACCGTATTTCAGTCAAAGTGTTCAGGAGCAGAAGCAAGAGATAGCCAAACTACGCACATCTCCAGTCTATAAATGCGGACTGCTATAAGTTGAAATATCCTAAATCGTCTTTGCGAGTCTCCTTTTCTTAGCTGTTCATAATCGTGGATTTCCACTCATGCATCTCACGTTATCCCCTTGGAAGGAATTCACTAAAATGTTCATGGTATATTCACTACACTTGGGTGCACACCAAGTCAACATTTATTAGATGTTTCTGAATATGATTATTTCAATAGATATTTTTGGCATTGTTTTTTAATTAAAGAAATTGTTTTTGTATCCTATCCTATTCTAACTGTCCCAGCTTGCCCCTCAAGGAGTGTAATCTCTTCCTTCTTCAGGTCTTGATGGCTTCTGTACCTCTCTTAGGAAATACTCTATTTTACCTTTATTATTGTTTGTGTTTGTATTTATTTCATGCATTAGGCCGAGAACAATTTAAGGCAGGATTTGTCTGTCTCAGCTTTGTATGATCTCTAACACTTTGCAAGTGGTAGGAACTCCGGAAATATGTTTTGAGATTAATTGGATACAATTATTTGGCATAGACGATATGAGTTATGCTGTCCTAGATAACTAGTAAAAAATATCCAAAATTGCATTCATGATATCATTCACATCCATCAATCAAAAGCCTGCTCATTGCCCTGCATTTTTAATGATTAATGCCACCAACAATCTCCCAGATACCTCCCTATCACCTTCATATATTCTTTCCTTCGTTACCCACCTAGTTCTGTTGTTGCCACTTCTACAGCAACTCTTCCCTCTTCTAATTTCTTCTGTCTTGCTATAAGTGCTTTATTTCATAATAGACTCCATGTAAGACCTTCCTAATTTGGCTTACTCCCTTCTGGTGCATCCTTCCCACCACTGCCAAGGTAACCTTCCTAACACATAAGATCTTACTTGTTTTCTTCCTCAAAAACCTCAAAACAC
Source organism: Equus caballus (assembly GCF_041296265.1). Lineage (NCBI taxonomy): Eukaryota > Metazoa > Chordata > Mammalia > Perissodactyla > Equidae > Equus > Equus caballus. The sequence goes on along the minus strand of NC_091703.1, from coordinate 54,356,225 downwards.
TCTCAGTTACCCAAAACCTACATGGCTTTTCCCAAGGCCACTAATCTCATCTCAAGCCAACTCTCGGCCTCATTTCCAGCTAATTAGAGCCACAAGTCCCACACTCTGGCCACATGGGTCATTCACCAGTTCCCAACATCTTATACACTTTCATCGCTTGTCTTTAGGGAACTGCCTAGACAGTTCCCTAAAATTTTAAAAATTCTATATGAAGGTCAGATTTATATAGAATCAAGTTTAACAGAACGAGGTAAATGGGAGGTACCGGAAACTTCTTCAGCTATCAGCAGTCATGCATTTCTTTAGCAATAAGAGTACAAAAGAAGTAAAGCTAGAAGCAGAACCACTCAACATCATCCCAATGATGTATACCTCGTAGGTATCAAACTCCTGGACAGCAAAAAAGTGACTGCACATTTTGATCCTGGAAGGGGAGCAATTTTTGTCTCTTTTGTTTCCTCATCTCCCAGGTGCCTAGAACAATGCCTGCCACATAGTAGAAACTAAATAAAGACCTGTTGAAGGAGGGAAAATATCACGAGGCCTATTCTATATGGAAGAAATTGAAGTGGATGCATTCAATGGGTGCCCACTCTGCACCTGGCAGTGCATGAACACTGGGGACAGCAATAGGCATAAGGAAGCCATGCCCTGCTCCTGAGGAGCTTACAGTCCAGAGAATAAGTGGAGTGGGAAATACTTGATGCTAGGCCTTGGTTCCCTCAACCGTCAAGGGAGAAATTAGACAAAACCCTCTACAGTCTCTGGTCCCTTCTTGTCTTAAACATGCTGTTTACTTTCCCAGATGAAAGTTCCTAGAGGCCCCAGGCTGTGCTCTCCCATCTTTGGATTCCCTATGGTACCTGGTGCGGTACCTTGCAACTAATTGTTGCTTATTACCTTATTTTTTTTAACTGAACTGATTGGGATACAATTGTCTAATTTTTAAAACAGAAATAAAATTAGAGGGCGATAAAGAAGAAAACTTCTCTGGCCATTATCGTAAGAAAAGAGTGTCCTCAATAAATAGATCCTAGACTATGATGGGAGGCAGCACAGAGGAGAAGACACAGAAAACCTTCCACTTTCAGACAAGGACTCCCCACTTTGGGCAAATTGCTTAGCCACCTTAAGCCTCGACTTCCTCAAATACAATAAGAATAATCATACCTACCTCACAGGGTTGAGAGAACCTCATCAGATAACGAATGTGAAATTGCTTTCTAAGTACGAAGAAGATTCACTAACATTAGTTAATATCGTTACCACTGATTCCCATGCGTGGCTGCAGATCCACCCCGCACCTCCACTGCCTTCTTCCCTGACCCTAGTCAACTGGGTAGAGGATGGAAGGATATTTAACTCTTAACTTCCCTACATTTAAACTATTGACTGTCTCACATCTAGAATTTAAAATGTAGCTAAAATCAGGTTTCCCATTTTTGGAAATATTTGTTGATTAACTAATTTGGGAAAAGAATATAAGAAAGTCAAGAAAGTAGGTAAAAATTATGCATACATTTGGTTCATTCCATTTAGAAAGAAATAGGACATACCAAAAAACATAAGGAAATTATTCAAAGAAGGAAAATAAAAGTTCACGAAGATATTCACTGCAATCTTATTTACATCAGTGGAAAACAATGACTTTCTTATCCAGCACTGGAGGAGCATCAAAGGCCCCTACTGTCCTCGAACCTCAGGGTGACTGCCTTTGGGGAAGAAGAAATTATGGAATGGAGGTTCTTGAGCTCACCTTCAGTATTCTGGATTCAGTAGGTTTGGTTCAACAACTAGACATTTGTATTCAGCACCAATGGCCTAAGCAATGGCTGTGGTACAATCATTTAATGGACATTTTAAAAAAGATAATGTCGTGACATGGAAAAACACAATTATAATTGCTTCGGTGATTTGAAAATCTTTAAAAATAGTATAATTATAATTTCCTAGATGACTTTAATGTCTGTATTCATTCAGACCAAGCAATATGTGGATTTGGGATTTTATGAACACTTCAGAAAAAAACCCAGCCAACAGTAGTGGTTTCTGCCCTTCCCATCAAGGCTTCTAATTAGTGTAACTGAGTAAATACTTCCTGGATCTTAGGGGAATAGCTTAGATTTGTCAATAGACAATAGGACAAGACACAGTACAGCAGCATAACCATTAACCTCTGTCACAAAAAAAAACAAAACAACAACTATAGCAACTACTACCACAAATTTAGAACCCAGAAATGTTCACACTGTGACAATTCAGTGTGCAGACATTATAATCACACATATATAACACCATTGTGGCTTTTCCAGAACCATCCGAAAGCTTAAAGAACTTTGACCTTTATCCACCGCTGGTGTTGCTAAATTAAAAGGTTTAGGTATCTTTTAATCCCTTAGCACCTTCAGCTGAAATGCATTCTCTGGTACTATGGATAAGAAGAAATGAACCAAGAAGCTGGCTCATTTATAAAATAGTGATTTTTAATAGTCTTCTGTTTGGAGCCCAATCTTAACAGTTAATCTTGGGTAATAAAGCATTTAATAGATAAGTACTTCTTCCCCGTGCCTCTTCATTTCCCGGGGAGGGCAATCTATGTAAAGCTCACATTTCCCATTGAAATGGGACGTGTTGGATGCTAGAATTGTTCCTAGGTTAAGTCAAACCAATTGTTACTTAAGAGAATCAGGCCAAAGTGGATCTTCCTCTCTATTCTCTAATACCTACCTCTAAGTCCTCCTTTGTCAAGAGCAAACATAGCCACGGAATGCCTTAGATATAGTGGAGCACAGAAATTGCTTTCTTCTCAGAACTGACAAAAAGGAAGAATTTACTCACTAACTCAATTACTTGTGATAACTAGAAACATAATGCAAAGTCCCAGCCATGGTCTGGTCCTCACAATAGGAGCTAAGGATAAAGTCCCACCAAAGATACTATTTACAACAAGGTAGGATGTAGGAATTTGGATGGCGTTAAAAATATATTCCTTCATCCCATACCAGCAACAAAGCTGTAGACAACTGGTCCAGGAACTGATTTTTGATCATTGTTGCAATGGTCAGACCAGGACCTTTAATCTTAGGCCTTACAAGGATCTTTAAAAAGAAGTAAGCTACACTAAAGTATTCCAAAAACAGCAATAAATACAGATAGATAGATTAAAAAAACCTTATTTGATACAAACTTTTTAGCATCTACTATGCTTCTGATTTCATTTGGGCAGAGAATACCCCTGTATTGTTTTGCAGAGTATTAAACTCCTATTCTGGGTATATAGATCTTTCTCTAGTAAACTTGGGTTTCCCTCCTATATTTCCAGGGTCAAAGCCAGTTTCAGCCCAACTCAGGTGAAACTTTAATTCTGGAGAGAGGCATATATCATTCTGACCAGGGTGGACCTGGTGTTCTGTCCCCAGCGATGGCCATTCTTAATCTGAGGCAAGCCCAAAGAGCTGGACTGTCCTAAACTATGTGGAGGGCTGTGGGGGGCCAGGGCCAGGTGTCCAGTGTGGCTCAGACCCCTGAGAACCCACCAGCTCAGCCCTGCAACAGTTCTGGATCTTGTGTCTCCGACTGGCTTCCCTGAGCGTCAGACTAAGTTGAACAATCGGACTTGTCACCCACCATTGTCCCACCAGTTTCTCCCATACCTTTTGTCCTTGGGTCAGCGCACAGTTCCGAGCTTGGGTCAGTATTTGCCTGGCTTCCAGGTGGTTGAAAACCTCATAAATAACAGGACAATGTTGAACACGTGAAGACAATTGTTCTCTAAACGCAACATTCTCAAAGTGGTGAGGGCGCAATTTTGGAGGGTGGGTTTCTATCACTGAGGCATTAGGGAGTCCTAAGGGCTGATCCCTCTGACCATTTTATACAGAAGGGAAAGTATGTGGCACTGGTAGAAAATGTCCCTAAGCTAGAGCTGCTCTGCAGAAGCCAGGGCAGATGGGAGCATCCCATGAGCACACTGAAGAACCCCCATCCTTGTGATTAATCTTACCTGCGCCTCTCACCTCACCTGTGCCTCTCACCTCAGATTAGACAGCTCTTTCGCACATGGTATTCATTTGATCCCACAACAATTAAGGAACATCACGCTGGGCTTACTGCCAAGTTATCTCGTTACAGTAGAGAAAGCACTATCTCTAGAAGGTTCCTACTTCAGCCCCAGAGAAAACTCTTTCTAGATTAAATCCTACTGTGCATTCCCCACTCCCATCCAGACTTTTCCTCATGTGCCTTTTTATATATAATATATTCCAGCAAATCCTAAATGTGTGGGTTCATCGCCGTCTCCTACCCTCATGCCCTCCTTACAAGCAGCCTTCCTGGTGCCACAGACATTAGTGAAAGCTTCATCACAGAAACTTACTCATCCTCCCCCAGGGCTCCCAGTTGTCTAGCCCAGGGCTGTCCAATAGAAATATAACAAGAAAGCCACATACGTAATTTAAGATTTTCTAGTAGCCACATTTTTAAAAAGTAAAAGAGGATAAACAAAGTTAATTTAAAAAAATTTCTTGTGGTGAAGTGTACATAAAATTCACATTTTAACCATTTTAAGGATGCAATTCAGTGGTGTTAAGCATATTCTCAATGCTGTGCAAACACCACAACCATCCATTTCCAGAACCTTTTCATCATCCCAAATAGAAATTCTGTATCCACTAGACAATAACTTCCCATTCCCTTCTCCCCTCAACCGCTGGTTACATCTAGTCTACTTTCTGTCTCAGTGAATTTGCCTCTTCTGGTTTCCTCATATAAGTGGAATCACACAACATTTGTCCTTTTATGATTGGTTTATTTCACTTAGCAGGATGTCTTCAAAGTTCATCTAGAGCCAGCTCTGATGGCCCAGTGGTTAAAGTTTGGTGCACTGCACTTCAGTGGCCCAGGCCGGTTCCTGGGTGCAGAACCACACCACTCGACTGTCAGTAGCCATGCTGTGGCAGTGACTCACATAGAAGAACTAGATGGACTTACAACGAGAACCTACAACTATGCCCTGGGGCTTTGGGGAGAGGAAAAAAAGAGAGCAAGATGGGCAACAGACGTTAGCTAAGAGCAAATCTTAAAAAAAAAAAAAAAACAAAGTTCATATATGTTGTATCATGTATCAGAATTTCATTCCTTTTAAAGGCTGAATGATGTTCCATTTTATATATACATATCACATTTTGTTTATCAATTCATCTTTCGATGGACATTTGGCTGTTGCGAACAATGTTGCTATGAACATTGGTGTACAAGTGTCTGCTTGAGTCTCTGCTCTCAATCCTTTGGGTGTACACCCAGAATTAGTGAAACTAAGTCTAAAAGTATATTTTACTTAACCTAATATATCCAAAATCTTACCATTTCAACATGTAATCATTAGGGGAAAAATGAGATGTTTGATATTCTTTTTTTTGTATGAGGTGTTCAAAATTCAGTGTATTTACAGTTCTTCCCAATTCAGATGATAAATTTTCACTGAAATTCTTGATCAGTATTTAGATTTCATAAAATTTATAGTTGAAAAAGTAGATTTACATACTCATGCTGTTCCAAACATACTTTAGAACATGTAAAAAATTAAAAATAAATACAGTTTAAAATTCAGCTCCACAGTTACATTCTAAGTGCTCAACAGCCACAGGCAGCTAGCGGCTTCCATACTGAACAGTGTAGGCCTAACCAATCAGATAGAAATGCCTCTCTCTGGCCCTCCACAGTCTGGCTCCATCTACCTTACTCAGCCTGCCTCCCACATATATTTCTCCCATATTCCTCAACATGTATTCTAGACCAAGTGATTCCAAACATTCATTCAAAAAATATTTATTGAGCACTGACAATGGGCGAAGCATTGTGCTAACCACTGCATATAATGGGAAACAAAACCATGTCTGCATGGAACCCAAAAGCAGATAGGACCACCAGACACAAAAACAAACAAGTGCACAAATATATATTATAAATTGTTATAAGCACTATAGAAACAAGAGTGAGACGATAGGACAGGCAGATATTAAGAGATAATCACACAAATAACAGTATCTTACAAATTTTGATAAGTGCCTGGAAAAAAAGAAAAGCAGGTGATGAGAGTTACAATAGTTGGCATTATTTAGAAGGGAAGTTTTTCAGAAAAAGAAGCAACTTGAAGCTGAGATGGAAGGACAGAGAGCTGGAGAAAACAGTACAGAAGGGGGACAGGTTAGTGAAGTGACCAGACAAAAGGGACAGCATGTTTAAAAGGCCTGGGGTGAGAAAGAGTTTCATCTCTGAGAATCGAAGAGATGAGTTTTACGTGCAAGTACAGACAGTGGTGCCCCGGAGGATGGGCCCGGAAGCAAGCAGAGCTTATGCAGATCTTTACATCACGGTAAGGATTAGGGAGTTGATACCAAGCACACTGGGAAAGCTGCTAAAGGGTGTTTATGGATGTTGGGTTGGCATTTCTTTTTAAAGGCCACTCTGGCTGCTTGGTGAAGAAAAATTCTGACTGCTCAGCTTGGAGCCTAAAGGAGCCTCCTCTCCTCCTTCTGAATCTTGACCTACGCTCCTCTGTCAAAGCTCACTGCACCCGCCATAACTCTTGCCTTGTACTGATCTACAGTTGCTTTATGTGCTGCCTCCCTTTGCTAGTTTTTCATACACTCGACTCACTAATGCACCTCGCTCCAACCGTAATCTTCTCCAGCAGGCAGGAAAAGCTGCTCGCCCATCTTTGTGTGCCCACAGCATGGAGCATGGAGCAGACAGACTCTGCCAATCTGTTAAATCGGATTGAGACAAAAGTCCAATCATAGTTCGCTGCTTTCTCTCCCCTAAAAGAAGCTGTGACCTAATTAACTCTGTCTTTGATCCAACTTTTCTGCACTCTCTTGCCACAAAGACTGAAATCCGCGAACAAGACCTGGGCAGCCTTCCAGCATCCAGGTTGGCAACACTTAGTTACGAAAAGGGCTTTTGTTTCAGGTCAGACTAGGGTTACGAAAGACTTCAGCCCATGTGTGACCTGGCATTTCAGAGCTTCAAGGAGCTCTTCTTCTACCCTTCAAAGTCCTGGCATGAAAGCTATGCACCCAACAGAGTTCTCAAGAAATGCAAACCCACCTCCAAGAGGTGCTTGCAGGTGCTTGATGCCCCGTCCTTAGCCAAGGACTCCGAAAGCATTGGGTTCCTTTCCACCTTCCATTTACCGTGGACTGAAATTTCATGATCTGGGGGAAAGAAGTGTGGAGAGAGCTCAAACTTTGTCACTTACAAACTGCAACCTTGGCCGGCTTAATCTCTAAGCCTGTTGTGACATCTAAAATGAGTGATGATACCTATTCCTACAGACTGGTTAGGAGGATTACAGACGAAGCGAAAAATCTAGCAACAGTTTGTGGTCAAACTGCTGTCTGTGCCTTTAAGGTTTTTTAGGGGGGTGAGCAGGTGGGAGGAAGGAAGAGGTGACCTTTGCCAAAAGAAAAGCTGCTAGGTTTCCTCTCAGCCTTCCTGGTGAATAAGACACTATGAGAGATATGCAGAAGAAAAAAAAAACGCCCACTTATGAAATATACCAAGAGAAATGTTCTCACTATCACACAGTTTATGGGGATACAAAAGTAAATATAATTCTAAGCTCAACAGGAGCAGCCTTTTGTTTCATCCTCACTCTCAGCAGCCTGGACAAGCATTAACAAAGTCTACAACGCAGGGCTAATTCGCCAATTATAAAAGAAGTCTTAAAGATGAGTAACGAGTCAAGGCTTCTCTCCACAGGCCTGCCCTAGAGTCAGAGGCGGGCTGAGCTGTCCGCAGACACACAGTTTCTTGCTGCCTCATCTCCTCTCTTCTCCCGCCCCGCGCAGTTCCACCCAGTCGCTTGTCGCGGGACAGGGAACGTCCAAAGCGCCAATCTGGATGCTCTGGGCTCCGGATCCGAGGGGCGTGGGACCACCAGAGTCAAGGCCACTCTGCATTTCTTCCCCCAAGGCCTCGGCCACCCTCGGATCCCAGGACTCCTCAATCCGGACCGCACAACTCTCCTCTCCTTGGCTCGGAGCCTCCCCCACCCCCACTCCCCGTCCCCGGCCGGGTCAGCGCGAGGACGAGGCCGGTCATTGCCCGGGAATGACCCGGCCCCGGCGCAAGCTCGGGGAGGGAAAGGGGCGAGCGCGCGCCTCGCGAGGCCCCGCCCCATCGCCAGATGCAGCGCAGACGGTGCACGGTGATTGGCGGGTGCAGCCGCGGGATGAATGGGGTGACCGCGGCGGGGGAGCGGGGCGGGGACCCGCAGGCGTCCGGCGGGGGAGGGCGACCGAGGGGCACTGGGCGGTGGCGGCCCCTCCCTGCGCCGCGGGCGAGTAACGGTCCCCACGCCTCGCGAGTGGAGGAGGGGGCCCAGTGAACGGTCTCTGGTCCCAGGGCTGGGTGTGGGGGCCCGGAAGTGATGGGGAGCCTGGGGGGGCTGCGGTCCAGACTTGGGGCGGGGCGGGGCGAGCCAAAGAAAGCTGCTCCCGCCTCTCGGGCGGGCGACAAAGGAGTCCCTTCCCCGAGGATCCCTCCTGGGTGCCCAGAGCACGATGTGCAAAGATGGCCCAGCTCTTCGGAGGAAGAGCTATGATTGGAATCCATGTCTGGACACGCAGCTTTCTTCCACCCCGACATCAGTACCCTTTTTTGACTTCATAGTTTACGTTCGGTCCTTTGACAAACATCAGTTGCGCGCGTATTTTATGCCTGGCACACCCCAGTGAACAAGGCAGACTTGTTTCTGGCATCCTGAAGTTTCAAGTCTAATTGGGAAGGCAGGGATAAAAATAAGTAAGCAAAACAATTATAGATTGTGAGAAGTGCTGCGAACTAAGTATAAAGTAGGGCCGAGGAAGGGAAAATGAAAAGAGGAGAGACTGGTTTTAGTCACGGTAATAGGAAAGACCTATCTGAAAAAGATGACTTTTAAGTTAAGACCAGGAAAAGGGGGAGGTGAGCAGTTTTAGGCAGGAGGTATGGCCTTTGGAAAGGCCTTGCTGTTTCAATTCTCTTTCCCCGTCCTCGCCAACGTCTAAATTCCCGTAGCACTTTTTTTGCATTTGTTAAGCGCAAAACATCACTTTTTACCGAGTATTGTAGTTTTATTATCTCAGTTCCTGGCACATAAGAGGTCCCCAAAGAATATTCAGTAAATATATACTTAGCATCCACTGACTTCCAGATACCCAACTAGGTGTCCAGGGTAATTTAAAAATGAATAGAGCATTCATGAATGTTTCTTGAATATTAATTGTGTCCTTTTATGCTTGTCCTATGGGTACTCACTGTGGCACCCTTTATCCCTAGTCTTTGGGAATTTTTCTTGATTATTTAGCCACAACCCAACTTTCCAGGCTTTCATAGCTTAGTTACTCCTTAATTAGCTGATGCAATAAACTAATTGGCTCTACTCATTAGTGGATGAAAGTACAATGTATTATTCTTTCCGTATAGTGTTTGTGTTTTAACAGTAACCTGTAATGCTTTAAGTCGAAATAATAAATGAAATGAAAATCTGAGCTGCTTGACTAGCCTCCTGAGTTGAGCAAATGTTTATTGATGTTGGGCTGGGAATGAGGTCCCTTCCCAGGAAGCCCTCATTCAATGAGGCAGCAGCTTAATTTATTTACGGAGTGGCCTGCCTTGTCTCTACCTCCTCCTTCTGAAATTTGGCAACCTATCCCCATATGTGTAAATGTTTTCCTGTGATATGAGAAGCCATATTGGAAAAGGCAAATTTTGTAACTGGCATGTTGACATAGTTATCAAAATACTAGGCATATCTTGATTGTTCTGACAGGTAAAGTAAATAAACTTTATTTCAATTCTTCTGTTTCTGATTCTGTTTTTAAAAGGAAAACTATTGATGTCTGTGTTAGTTATCTATTGCTTTATAACAAATTATCTCCAAACTTAGTAGCTTGAAACATTTTTTTATCCCAAAGTTTCTGTAGGTGAGAAATGGGGCATCGTTTACTTAGCTGGGTTCTCTGCTTCAGGGTTTCTCACAGACTACAATCAAGATATCTACTGGGGGGCGGGCTCCGTGGCCGAGTGGTTAAGTTCGCGAGCTCCACTGCAGCCGCCCAGGGTTCGATCCTGGGCGCGGACATGGCACTGCTCGTCATGCCACGTTGAGGCTGCGTCCCACATCCCACAACTAGAAGGACCTGAAACTAAGATATACAACTATGTACTGGGGGGTTTGGGGAGATAAAGCAGAAAAAAAATAAAAAGATATCAACTGGGCCTGTAAATCATTTCAAGGCTTTACTGGGGAGAGATCCCCTTCTGGGGTCACTCATGTGGTCATTGGCAGGATTCGGTTCTTTGTCGGCTGTGATACTGAGAACCTCAGTTCCTAACTGTCTATTGGTCAGAGGCCACCCTTAGTTTCTTATGTGAGCATCTCCACCGTGGCACTTTGCTTCATCAAATATGCAAGCCAAGAAGCTATACAGAGAGTGCCAGTAAGATAGACGTCACTTCTTTTCTAACCTGATCTTGCAAGTGTCATTTCATCATTTTTGCCATGTCCTTTCTATCTGTTAAGAGCAAATTACTAGGTCCAGCCCGTGGGCATGAATATCAGGTGCCAGAGATCACTGGGCACGCTTTCGGAAACTGCCTGCCATGTTATCAAAGCACGTTAAACTGATGGAATGAATTTGGGGCTCCAAAAGTCTTGCTTGCATATCCTGAAACATCCTACTGTGCCTTATTTGCTGTCTTTAGCATGAAGAAAGTAAATGGTCTTTTGAGAGTCCAGTTCAATAAACATTTATTGAATGACTACTATGTATCTGGCATAGCATGATGCTACAAGAACAAAGATGAATGACACATTTTCTGGCCTTGAGTTGGGGAAGAGAGGTATAGACACATAATTACAATGGTAACATTATAAGTGATAAAGGTCTTCACAGAGTGCTCTGGTTATGGGGAGAGTAGGAAAGAAACATTCTGTTCTAGGTCACATTCAGGGAAGCAGAAAGGGCAGAGGGAGGTGGAGAAAAAAATGAAAGGACTGGGTATAGATTAAGACTATGTAGACGTTATCTTATTGATCAGCAAAGTGCAAAAGTAGTAATCTATTATTGTACTTTTTATTTTCTAGATTTTGGACAGCCTACAATTGCCTCAATTTTATGCATCTAGGATATCTACCTGATAGCTTTTTAAGTTTTATACCGGAGTTCATTCTATTAAAATATATCTGATAGAGGGCAGTGTGTCATTTAATCATTCAGGATAGAAGAGAATACTGTAATGCTATTTAACCTGAAAGGGAATTGACTGAGTAAACCTGACCTTAGGGATTATGTGAATTTGAAAAAAGAAGTGTGCTTCACAATCAGGTGCCAAGCAATAGTCTGCAAAAATAATTGAACAGCAACACACACTTGTAGAATTTCATCTGAGTCTTAGGATGCCACATTCACCCCTGGCAAAAAGTGAACTTGAGGGGCCCGCCCACTGGCATAGGTTTGAGCACTCTGCTTCTGCAGCCCAGGGTTTGCAGGTTCGGATCCTGGGCATGGACCTATATACTTCTCAAGCCATGCTGTGGCAGCATCCCACATACAAAAGTAGAAGAAGACTGGCATAGATGTTAGCTCAGCAACAATCTTCCTTAAGCAAAAAGAGGAAGATTGGCAGTGGATGTTAGCTCAGGGCCAAACTTCCCCACAAAAAATACAAATGTGAACTTGAAATTGTAGAAAGAAATCGTACTACCAGTTTTTGACATATAAGAGCATGTCTAATCTTGCAGGTACACAAAAGCAAGGCCTTTTATGACACATTATGCATATAACTAAAACATCACATGACCTTGAATGACTAAATCGCTCACGGCTAATTTTGGGAGAACTTCTTTTGTAAATGATAGAATTAGGGCAGCAAAGCATAAAGTACTTGCAGAACACACAGCTTAAGCAGAACATACTCCTTAACAACAGAAACCACATCGCTAACTCTATAGTTTTTGGCTAGATGTTTGGTTATCGTCTGCTTTTGTCTACTTCCTAGAAATCTTTAACTCTTTAATATCTTATACAATGATATAAATCCGTTATGAAATTTATCTTTTGTTAACCAGCAAAGTAAAAGACGTATTGAGAATCTGTCCTGGTTTAAAATCTTATCTTTAACACAGCTAAGCATTTGAAGAAGTTGAGAACTGAGATCCGAAATCAACCTTGATTCTGTGCTAACTGGCTTTGCAGCCCTGAGTACGTCACATAACTCTTTTGTAGCTCAATTTTCTCATTTCTTTATGGTGCCAAAAGGGTAAAATGAGATGTATTGGGAAAGGCCTTAGAAACTTAGAAGTTCTAAAAAGAGAAAGAATTGGTACCAAATTTGATTCATCATTAAAATAAATATCATAACAGTTTCTATTTCAGGAAAAAGTGCTTGAAATTCAAGAGATCTGATGCATTTAGAGAAAAGTAAGATATCCCAAATTCACACTAATTTAGGACAATGGGATTTCTTTTTCAGCATGACCATAGTTATAGTCTTTCTTCCTTTATAGCCTTTTAAAAATGTTATTCTTTTGAAGCGTGTTAATTTTTCAGATTTTAAAATTTCAAAAACGTGGCAGGAAAAACCTATTATCTTTAATGGGGAACAGAAAAATAATACCCATAGATAATAATTTTTAAATTATGGTAGTTGGTATTTTCTTTTTCTTAGACTGCATTTTTGGCCAAGTGGTACCTAGTTAAAGCATCTCCCCTGTTTGCAATTCAGTTTTCCATTCATTTGTTCACTCATTTATCCATTGAGTAAATATTTAATGAGCCCCTACCAGGTACCAGGCAGTGGTCCAAGTGCTGGGGATACAGAGGTGAACAGAACAAAGTCTGTGCCCTCAATAAGCTTATGGCAGGGGGAAGAAACAAATATTAGAAGTAAACCCAGAGTGTGCCAGACAGGATAAGTGCTAAGGAGAAAAATTAAGCAGAGTAAAAGTCTTCTAGCCTATGAGAGGCAAAGAGGGAGATACTGCACATTTAGAGTGATCAAGGAGAACTCTAAGAAGAGGACATTTATCGATATCAGAATGAAACACGGGTGTAAGCCTTGGAGATGTCTGGATTAGATTATTCTAGGCATGGGGGAAGAGGAAGTGCAAAGACCCTGAGGCAGTCTAGTGCTTGGTGTGCTCAAGGAATAAGAAGGAGGCCAGTGTGGGTGGGAGACAGAGTAGCTTTGGAAGGTCAGAGAAATGGTAAGGTGCTAAGTCATGAAGCACCTTATAGGCCATTGTAAGGGTTTTGACTTTTACTGACATGAGAAATTGATAGGTGGTTTTAAGTAGACAAGCCACATGATCTGGCTTTGGTTTGAGGAGGATCCCTCAGGCTGCTGGATTGGGAATAGACTGTAGGAGGCAAAAGCTGATGTAGAGGTTGGGTTAGGAGGGTATTGCAAAATTCTGGGCAACAAGTGATAGCTGCTTAAACAAGTGGTTGTGGTAAAGGTGGTGTAAAGTTAACAGGTTCTGGAAATGTTTTCAAGATCAAGTAGGCAGGATTTTGCTGATGCATGGATGTAGGATGTGAGAGAAAGAGAAGAGCTTAACATAAGTCTAAGGTGTTTGACTTGAGAAACTAGATGAACGGAGCTGTCATTTACAAAGCTGGGGAAGACCACGGGAGAAGCAGGTTTGGGGAAAAATTAAGAGTTCATTTTTTTCTCTTTTTTGTGAGGAAGATTGGCCCTGAACGAACATCTGTGCCAATTTTCCTTTTTTTGCTTGAGGAAGATTGTCACTGAGCTAACATCTGTGCCAATCCTCCTTTATTTTGTGTGGGTCCCTGCCACAGCATGGCTTGACCAGCAATGCTAGGTCTGTGTCCAGGATCCGAACCTATGAACCCTGGGCCACCGAAGCAGAGTGCATGAACTTAGCCATTACGCCACCAGGCCAGCCCCAAGAGTTCATTTTTGATTATTCTGAGTTTGAAATGCCTTTTAGACAACTAAGGGAAGTCATTAATAGGCAGTTAAGTATATAAGTCTGGAATTCAGAGGAAAGGTCTGGGCAGAGAAATACATTCGGGAATCAGAAAAGTATAGATGGAATTCAAAGCTGTGAACGGGGTGATAATATCACCTAGGAAGTCACTGTCCATGGAGAGCACTGAGGGCACAGGCCCCTTTCATTGCCCGGTCCTCCCAGACAGAGTACTAAAGTGTAAAATGAAGTGGAAAAGAAAAGACCAGGGAATCCAGAAATAGTTTAAATCCTTTATTCATTCAGCAGGTATTTATGAGTATCGGCTCTTTGCTAGAGGTTCGGCTGGCCACTGGAAAAACAACATAGTAGGCCAAGCATGGGCAGTGCCTTCAAGTAGTTCACATCCTTCCAGACGAACACTCAAGGGCAGGAACAGATAAACCTCAGGACAGGGTGAACATCACTGAAGAGGAGTAGCCGCAAAGTCAACGATGTAAGTGTGGAACTGACTGCAAGGCCTGAGTAGGAAAGGAGCTGCTTTAATCTCTGTCTGCCTCCAACAAAGGCAAGCCAGGCCGCTGGGAACCCCTGGCAACAAGATAAGACACAAAGTAGAAGAGAAGAAAAAAGTAGGATGACAGGGAAGGGGGACAAAAAGGTAGAAACCAAAAGAGAAGGCATAGTGGCAATCTTACAGAAACTAGCTTATCCTTGGCCTATGTCTTAGTCAAATTTTAAATGTTCAGAGGCAAACATCCTATTTCAAAAGACAGGTTTCATTATGTCAAGCAGATTACAGTATTTCATCCTTAATGAAACAACAGTCTCATTAATCAGAGTGGCATGCAAATGAAACTGTCAATCACATTTCTTGATTCAACTACAGACGCTATATAACAATAGAGCAAATGTCCCAATGGGTTACATATTCTTTCTCAGGAGTGATATTGAAGTAACCTTCTAATACACTTGCAAGCGTGTGGTTGGAGGAGATTCAGGACCACTGAGGAAACTAGGAGCAGAGGGAAAAATGCTACTAGAATTTAAAAGTAAAGAAAAATAGGAGGAAGAAGAGAAGAAGAAATAAAATAGTTAACTATTTAATGAAGATAATTCAATAGTCACTCCTCGGGGGACGACCACATGAATGCTACAAAGAAACACGCAAGTTACAGTGTTTTGTTTCTGCACCACCCGGATTTACTTTTGATAGGTGGGTTATAAGGACTCGGATGGCTCCAGCGTGGTGTCTGGAACCTGGATGGCCAGGAATCTGATTTGGATGCTAACTAGAACACGTACCGTGAACCCTGGCATTGAATCCTAAGCATTCTTTTTTGTTTGTTTTTTTAGGAAGATTAGCCCTGAGCTAACATCTGCCACCAACCCTCCTCTTTTTGCTGAGGAAGACAGGCCCTGAGCTAACATCCATAGCCATCTTCCTCTGCTTTATATGTGGGATGCCTACCACAGCATGGCTTGCCAAGCGGTGCATAGGTTCACCTGGGATCCAAACCGGTGAATCCTGGGCCACCAAAGTGGAACGTGTGCACTTAACAGTCGAGCCATCAGGCCGGCCCCAATCCTAGGCATTCTTTTGATTTATTTGGAAAAAAGTACCACAGGTAAGTTGAGGAGTCATTTCAGTTCTGCTGCTTTTCTTGCCCTTTGACCATGAATGTGATGGTGCTGCAACATGGAGTAATTCATACTGAGGTCATGGTAATCAGTTTACACTGTAGGGTGTAAGATGAGTTGTGTGCGGGCAGGACATCCCCCCTTAATCATCTATGTATTGGGAACCCTAAGTCTCTGGCTGGAGGAAGAGTGGGAACATGACCTGACCAACTTTGATTTGTTAGGAGTCAAGAGTCCTGGGACGTGACTATCAGACAGATGGTTGGAATTCTGGAGCAGAAAATGGAAGCACCAGGATGAAGATGGTAGTGGTGAGTGGGAGAAGGAGTTCATTCATTCATTCAAAACGTATTTACTGAGCTCCTTTTACATACCAGGGACCTGCGGATAAATAATGAGCAAATTTCAACATGTTTCTCCCTTCAATGGAGTTTACAACCTAAAGTAGTGGACCGTAAGGTGGGGGGTTCAGGCACTCCATGGTTTGAGCAAGACAGTACAGTCAGGAAACAACCACAAGTGCAGAGTGGAAAACGCTACAATGGAAACCAAGATACACAGATTAACTAAGACCTGTCTGTCAAGGAGCATGTGGAAAGGCATCCTTTGGGGGATAGGAATAAAATATTATAACTTTATGTTTACTTTTACTTTAAAATAAGAACAAATTAATATTTAATGCACGACTTGAGAGTTATATAAATCCTTAATCAAAAATAAAAACAGATATTTTGGTAGTGTGGGCTTAAAACATTTTATTGACAGGTGAACACAAAGAAAACAATGGAGCGTGGTGTAAAACTTGAGATTTTTGGAGTATCAAGTTAAATTCGAAACTTTTAAAACCTGGAAAGACAGAACTTGGAGAGGGTGACAGAGAGCTGAACTAGCTCTGGTCTTGGGCTGCTGGCAGAAGAGTGAAGAATAAAGGAGATAACTTTGTCCCACTTACGCCTCTAGCGAATGCTTTTCACAGGCCCCTTGACAGAAAGTTCCCAGTTAATGTGTGTGTCTTGGTGTCCACTGTAGCATTTACCACTCTGCAATGGTAGTTGTTTCCTGACTGTATCATTTTACAGGGGGAGGTGGTCCTCGAAGGTTTTTATTCCTAACATCTAGCATAGTATCTGACAAACCGAAGGCATTCTGTTTGTGGAGTTGAATGGCAATTGACTTGTTACAAATCTCAATTATTTGTGTATGTTTAAATTACCTAATTTGCATATAATTTGTGCACCTGTATTCCTACTGCAGCGGCCCAATGCCTGGGACACAGCTGGCACATGATAAACATTACATTGTAAACATGTAAAACAATAAATTTGCGTACATTAAATGGTTGACTCGATGGAGTAGGAATACAGTAAGAAAGCATAAGGCCAAAGGACTTCCGGGCCTTGACAGGGAGAAAGAGTAGGATACTAGGGTGCTGAGGGCCTTAAATTATCCAAATATCAATGAAAAACAGCAAAGATCTTCTATTAGCGCCCTGAGCACACAGCACTTCGTGTTCAGTGCTTGAATCCGTCCAGCTGAAAATACCTCACTTACTCCATCACCCTTCCTCCTTTTACAAGCTTTTGGAATAATTTCTAGCGTAGAAATGGAGTTGGTAGTGACCTCTAAGGGAAAATCAGAACCCCTAAGAAAAATCACGGTAAATCTATCACAAGGGAGTTCAGCTGTCCCACGTTTCGAACGCTTTTTTGGGTTGTTGCCTGATCTTGTCCAACTGCAGGCCTTCGCTCCAGCGGTCCCCGTAGGCGTTTAACCCTTTCAGCTAAAACCAAGGGGAACTAGAACCCTTTCAGAACCGTAGAGGAGACCGTTACGAGAGTGCGCTTCTGCCGTCCCAGCGTGGCCACAGCGCCCTGCCACGCCTGGCACCGGGAGAGTCGGAGTTCAGGGCATCGGACCTTCATTGTCGCTATTGCGCAGGCTCTGCGTTCCACGCAGGCTTATTAGGAAGAAAGGGGATAAAATTGCCCAGACACACGTGAACCTGAGGGGACCAACCCCGGCCTCGGCTCCCCCACTGCATCGGATTCTGGAATTTACAATCACGAAAGTTCTATTGTCTCGCGATTGGCTCCGCGGCCGCATGACATCATAGCGCTTGATTCAGCCCTCGGGCCCCGATTGGCTGGCCGCGCCATTGTGACGTCACGGTCAGCCCACGTTCTGATTGTAGATACCCGGCGCCTTCCTCTTCCCATCGCCGCGGTGCCTCGCTGCCGGCGCCTCCCTCCAACATCCTTCCCCGCTCGGGCTGCCACGGGTGCTCCTGCTGCCGCCTCGCCGCTTCTCCGAGCTGCTGCTGCCGCCCGTGGGGCCAAGAGGTAAGCCGTTAGCTCTTGGAAACTTCTCCCGGGGCCGCTGCTCGGCCATGACACCCGGGCGAGTGCGCGGCCGGGACGTGAGGGCTGCGAACCGCCGTCAGCTCCCGAACCCGGGACCGCGGAATAGCTGCCGGCGCGGGCCGCGCTCCCCCCGAGTGGCGGAGGAGCCTGGCCGGCTCCGGGGGTCCCCAGTCCGGCCTCCTGGGCTCGGACCTCGGGCGCGAGGCTGGGCGCCTCGGGAGTTTCCAGCGTGATGCTGTCGCACCTGCTCGGCGCGTGGAAGTAGCGGGCTGGCCGTTTTGCACGCTGACAGCGCCGCGGGGACACACGCTGTGCCCAGACGAGGGGCAGGATGGATGGGCTTGTGCGCTCAAGTCCGCCCGCCCTGGCGGGATGAACTCGCGGATCGGAGGTCCAGGGCAGCTCCCGCTGAGAGGGAGAGCGCTCCTTCTTTGGGGAGAACAAAACCTGGGTGAGTTCGGAGAGCCTCTGCGGGGGCGCGGGTCGGGTGGGCACCGAGAGCCAGGGCGCGCCCGCCCTCGCCCCGCGGGGAGCTCCTGGAGCCAGCGATGCAGGGATCCTCCGACCTTTTCTTTTTTCTCTTCCTCCCTCCGTCTCTGCCTCCCGGCGGGAAGCTCTCTAGCCTGGGACCATTTCGGTTTTTATTAAAACCAGATAACCGCAGCCGCGGTCCTCGGGGATGGATGGGGCCGGTGGGAAAGCGCAGGGGCGGGGACTCGAGAGCGACCTGGGCGGCCCTTGGAGAGTCCGGGCGCCGGAGGGACGGGGGCGGCGCTGGAGCGGCTCAGGCCGGGGGAACCCCTGCGGTCGCGTCTGTAGCGAGTTGTAAGGAAAAGTGCCGTTGTACAGTTTCAACGTCAGCGACGCCCGTCCCCCCCCCCCCCGCCCCCCTTGCCCCCGCGTTGCTGCCGTCCCGCCCCGGGGTGGAGAGAGCCAGGACTGGAGCAAGAGTTGTTCTTTTAAACTGTCTCGCAACTGTTCCGTGCCCTTGTGTCTCAAGGGTGGTGGTTCCCCTCCTCCTGATTGCAGTTAAGCTCATCCCCCGGGTTGCTGATTGCAGATTTGCAGAATGCATTTGGCCAACTTTGGGCTTGGGGGTGGGTCCTGTATGGAAGAATCCAGTGCATGACTTATTAACTGGGCTGGGGAACCTAGGGGTGCTGGCGAGGGAATTGTGAGGATACGTCAGCCTTAATTCTTTAATAGCGGGACCCGTGGCAGGAAGTGCTTTATAGGATTGTCCTGAAGAGCTGATGTTGCTCGTTGGGTTTTGTAACTTGTGCCCCTAACCACTGGATAGATAACCTGTTGGTTTGCACTTGTTTTGCTTGCATATCTCAGCCAGCAGCATTGGTGCAGAATCTACAGAAACAGACAAGCCAGTTTTGCATTCGATGGCAGTCGACGACCACTTGAAATTTCCATCTGCGGTTAGGGGACAAGTGGATCCCTTTTTAGTCAGCTCAGACGCTGCCCGGGATTCCCCGAGAAAGCTCCGCGCTGGAAAGAGAAAAGTCACTCTTGGCCCTTTTAGAGTCATACTCCAGATTATAACTTATCATTGCCAGGAACTTTTTCTGTACTGTTTCTCTTTTTGCATTTTATTTTTTCTTCCGTTTCTAACTTAAGACAGAAGGGAAAATGTTATTGATGGTTACAGATGGCTGATTTAAAGAATATAGAACTTTGCTGAAAAGTGAA
This sequence comes from Equus caballus, assembly GCF_041296265.1. Lineage (NCBI taxonomy): Eukaryota > Metazoa > Chordata > Mammalia > Perissodactyla > Equidae > Equus > Equus caballus. The sequence continues at coordinate 54,336,542 of NC_091703.1, read as the reverse complement.
AGTAGAAAGCACGTTCAAATTTGATTCAGATTTTTCAAGAAAAGTAACTCATAACTTCAGACACTGTCCTCACCCCCTTGACTCAATTTCCCTGTCTGTAAATGGGGGTTTTGTGTTGCAGAATTGCTATAGGGATTTCAGGAGATAATAACAAATGAGAGAGCCCAGCATGGGGTATGCCAAATACTGGTTTGATCAGTGTTTCCTTCTTCCCTAATTTTTTTTCTTGGGGAAGGGGAAGTGAGGTTTAGTGGATGTGGCCAAGAACAAAGCTGTAGAATCTCAAATTACTGGGAAAGTATTCAAATAAAACTAGGTTTTCATAGCCTCGAATTCCAGTATCCCTATGAAGTCACTTTTGAAAATGAGGTAAGAGAAATGAGATTTTTTTTGTTTTGGTTAGAGACCTTAATTTTTGGATGTTTGATGTTTGCAAGGATCTTTTTTTTCAGTACCTCCTACCTTGTTCTATAATTATTGATTATCCTCCTGCTTCTAGAGGTGAGTATCAATCCTTGGGTGTCTTATTTCCAACATGAATTATACAAATCAAGGCAAAGCTGTTTACCTTCTGTTAGGGTAACTTGGATGCCTAAGTAGATGGTAGACTGTGAGTGATGGTTTTACTTCCTTGTTAGTTGGCCACATCCTTCCTCTCCCAAGAAATTTTGTCGTTATTTTGAATTCCTCCTCTGTGCCTACCAATTCTTCTGTGACTGATGGCATGATCTTTGCCTTATTACCCCATAAATAAGTCTTTCTTTGTCTGTGTTGTTTTAGGTATTATGGATGTGAGCACCTTCTTAGAACATCCCTGTAAGAGGTGTTATCCCTGACCCCTTTTTGTAAAGAATGGAGAACTAAGGCCTAAAGATGCCAAGTGACTTTTCCAAATTCACATAGCTCCGTCTCCTACGTCAAGCCTGTTCCTTGTCTGTCCTTGTACTGCTAGGATTTCTTCCGTGGGCCGTGTGCCATTTATGTAACTCTGTTACTCTGTAACTTAAAAATCTAACCTCGTGTCTAAAGGCCCATCTTCAAGCGATCTAAGATGACCGGCTTGTCATCTTTCAAATCTGCCTAAAATCTGTTCCCTTCTGTTAGCCCATACTTGATTCATTCTTTCTATTAATTCATTGCCTTGTCCGCTACTGAGTGTGTAGTGTGTGTGTGTGTTGGCGGGCAAGGTTGTCTATAAAGTGAAATGACACAGTTCCTGACTCCAAAGGGCATCTCAACTAGCTTACACTTTAATCCTTTTATACCCATGCTTAATCTACACTTTGGACCAAATGGGAGCCAGAAGCAGTTCTGGGGGCACTTGTCTCACTGTATCTAGAAAGCTGTGTGGCAGAGCTATCCGTGTGAGACATCTCAGTGCCAAGCACCGCCAAATTGGGTAGGATGCTTTCAGTGGGAGAGACAGAAAACCCAACTCAGATGGGTTTAAGTGATCACCTGACCCGAAGAGTCTTGAGGGCAGAGGGCAGAACTTTTGGTCTGCTTCTCTGAAGTCCTCTCAGATGTTGTGTCCATAGCCTCGTTTTGCAAGGTGACCGCCAGCGACAGTCCAGGTGCGCAACCTGTCCCCCCGCCCATTACCGTGTTCTCATGTGGGAACTTCCCTTCCCACCGCCTTACAAAGAGGGTCCCTGGCCTTGAGCTGATAGACTTAGGCCTTGGTTCTTGAGGTAGTAACTAAAACAGTGGAAATCTGATAACCTGGGGCCCATCCCAGAACTGATGAGGTATTGGAGGAGGCCAGGGCAGTGATGAGGCCCCACCTGGAGCCACAGCCATAAGCACAGACCGAAGAGAGCTAATTGTACGCGCTTGTTCCTGGGATAAGATCTGTGGGACGTGGAGACCAGTTGGATTTCGAGGCTGAGAAGAGGAACGGTGCTCTTAACACACTGCGAGGTAGAGGAAGCATGGTATTCTAAAGGAGAAAGAGGAAGGGTTGTAATCAGGTGGGGATATCCTAAGGGCCCAGGCACATCTCCAGACAAGCCATTTCTTCCCCACCAGTCCTAACTCCTCTGCACAGGCTCTGTCGGCCACTTTTTTTTATTGCCCTTCTGCGAGTTTGTGTTTCCACCACATTTCATCCACTTTCAGAGACAGTTTTTCATATTTTAACATAGCTCGGTAGAGTTGCAGCTTATAATCAGTGGCATCTGAGAATCACGGCAAGCACTTGTCCGCATTTTAAGATGTCTGAGGGGACTGGCCCCGTGGCTGAGCAGTTAAGTTCGAATGCTCTGCTTCGGCGGCCCAGGGTTTTGGCAGTTCGGATCCTGGGCGTGGACAAGGCACCATTCATCAGGCCATGCTGGGGCGACGTGCCACATGCCACAACTAGAAGGACCCACAACTAAAAATACACAACTGTGTACCAGGGGGCGTTGGGGAGAAAAAGGAAAAATAAAATCTTAAAAAAAGTCTGAAATCGGGATGCTTCCCACCTTTTAATGAAGTATCAGTGAGAAAAGGAAACTCCCAGTCTTGCTAAAGCTCCTGCGGCCAGTTGCTGGCAGAGCCAGGGGGTGAACACCATGGCTCCTGGGCTCCCTCAGTCAGCTGGGTTACCTCACCTCACATGCTAGGTATTAAAGTAAATGTTGCCTCCTGGTAAAGGATTATGGTAAAGCATGTGCATGTTTCTTTGTTTGTTACAAGTGAACTAATTTGAAATGGTTGGAAGGCAAAGTTGTTCAAGTCGGGTGCCTCATCCTTGGATAGAACCTGGCTGCCATGGTTTCTTGTTCTAACTTGCCACTGGCCATAGGAAAATCGACTCTGGGCGTTGGTCTCTTCTTTAAAAATGAAAGATGAAACTCTGGTGGTTTCCAGGCCCCTTTCAGAACCACTGTTTTTCATTTTCACTTTTGCTAAGAGCAAATCCTTGGTTTCTGTTTGGCCAGGCATAGCGAATGAAAGGTGAGAGCATTGAGGTCTTAGAAAGGTATGTGTCCGAGTCAGTGATGGAGGGGGCCGGCCCTGGAGAGAAGGGGCTAAGTTCGCGAGCTCCGCTTGGATGGCCCAGGGTTTCACTGGTTTGGATCCTGGGTGTGGACACGGCACCGCTCGTGAGGCCACGCTGAGGTGGCGTCCCACATGCCACAATTAGAAGGACCCACAACTAAAATATACAACTATGGGGCCGGCCGGTGGCGCAGGGGTTAAGTGCGCACGTTCCCTTCAGTGTCTCTGGGTTCGCGGGTTCGGATCCTGGGTTCGGACATGGCACCGCTTGGCACGCCATGCTGTGGCAGGCGTCGCACATATAAAGTAGAGGAAGATGGGCACGGATATTAGCTCAGAGACAGTCTTCCTCAGCAAAAAGAGGAGGATTGGCAGCAGATGTTAGCTCAGGGCTAATCTTCCTCAAATAAATAAATAAATAAATAAAATATTACAACTATGTACTGAGGGGGATGTGGGGCGAAAAAGCAAAAAAAAAAAAAGAAGATTGGCGACAGTTGTTAGCTCAAGTGCCAATCTTTAAAAAAAAAAAAGAATCAGTGATGGAAATACAGTTTTCTCTTCAAGAGGCTAAACAGAACTGCTGGACGTGTTCTGGTCTAGCAAAGTGAGTTGGTTAGGAAGGTAACCTGACCTAATTTTAATAGGTCCCCCTGTAAATAGAACCCCCTACCCACCCACTCACACCCCTGACCCCTATTTCAACACGCAAGTGCTAGCATTACCAAACTGTTAGTTTCCCACTGGGCTCCCTCTGGTGCGTTTCCTCCACAGAAACATTTTTATTTGACTTGTATGCATTTGCTTTTAGAATTGTGTGGTCCCTGGGTTTAAAGTAGTCAGACTTGGTGAGTGTTGAGAAAGACTGAATTCCCCCCAGCTTGCACCAGTCTTGTTTGAAGCACAGTGGTGTGGAATGTCTTAGATTCCTTATATCTTAAGTTAGACTTTTATACCTTTTGTTCGATGTCTTCTTGCTGAGCGGGATTTAGGAAGTAGTGTCTTATTTCGGATTTTTAGTGCTGGTACTGTCATGCTCTCTCTAGTTAGGAGAGTAACCATTTTCTTGAAACACACCTGCAGTTTCTAACTGTAATCCTTGTGCTAGGTTAGCCCCCTCCTGCTGGCACACGCTGGTTACAGGGTCCACCTCTGTTAAGTTCCGACTTTGCCCTTTTCTTTTCCCATTGTCAGCAATTTCTCCCTGTCAGAACTAATCTCTTAGAATCCCGTACTCAACAAAGCTAATTAAAACCGTCCTGGAGAGTTGGCCGCTCAGGTCTTTATTTTACCTGAGTTATTCTGAACCCCAGAGTTCTGTTCCCCTTCTGTCTTGGCACAGCAAATGCTACTGCGCAGTAATTATTAGGAATTTCTCCTTCCCCAAAGAATAGTTCTCATGGTACCAAATTCAATAATTGTTCATTGGCTTCCCTGGGAGTTTGGCCGTGTGGTGTCTGTCCCTCAGGGTCGTGTTCAGGGTACCTCTGCTTCCATCTTTGGCAGAAGAAATAAATTACTGTCATAGTTAGCGAAGTTGCTGACATCTCCATCTGCCCTCTTCGTGAGCTTGAGTTTGCATCTAACAGAGCTTCCAGGCAGTTCTCCCTCCTGTGGATCGGAGGTGCGTTTATAAGACCGTCTACCATGCTTTCTTTTTGAGTAAGAAAGCTCTAGGAAGCCTACTGAAGAAGGTGCCTTTCAGGTTAGCAGCCACACATCTGGACAGGGTTCCGGCCCTGCTGTTTGGGGCTGTGTTGGCTCTGGCGGGTGAGTCACTCCCTGTCTCTGAGGCTTCTGTGTAGAACTTGAGGGGGCTGATACTTGTGCCTACTTTGGAGGATGGTCAAACCACCAGTATTATACCTGAAAGTTACGTGGGGACCGACTTAATTTGATGAGCATGGTAAAAAGATCCTCTGTCGTGCAGGATGTTCATTGAAGCATTGTTTATTATTAGCAAGAGATTGACAGTCCGTACAGTAAATGTCCTTCAGAGGAATAAATTGCACCACAGCTAGGCAGTGTCATACTTTGCAGCTTATAAAAGAATGAGGCTGTTCTGAGGGTACTGAGTCTATAGCTGCTCTGTACCGTATACCAGGCACATTGCTAAAATGCTCTGCATATATTCGTTCATTTGGCCTCACCAAACCCCGTGAGTGGGTACCCCAGTTTCACAGATGAAGAAACTAAGGCACAGCAAAGTTAAGTGAGTTGTTCAAGGCTCCACACCTAGTAGGTGGCAGAGCCGGGATTCACACCTGGGCAGGCTGGTTCACTGTGCTCAAAGCTACCTGCTGTGCTGTGCATCTGTTAGTCCTAACTAGTAATCTTTGCATTTGCAGCTCTGGATACAGAGCTAGGGGAAACAAAGTAGGGTTTCTTATTCAGTACATTTTGGAAGGTTGACAGTATAACCAGTGTAGGACTGTTGACAGCAACAAAACAAAGGTTTGGACAAAGACAGCTAAAGGGGACTAATATTGAGGTTCACTCCTTGCAAGGGTGACCTTCTGTTTCTTCTCAAACTCCTTTTTTAGATATTCTGAACTTAAGCCTCTTCTTTTTGGTGTAGTCAGAAGTGCAGCACACAGCAAGAGCTGTGTAATTATCGGTCTGAGAACTCCGTGTTCGAAAGCTGGCTGGATTAGCCTGACTGGTCAAGGGTGTCTAGCGGTGGCCTCCTTACCTGGCCCTGGCTCCACCTGGGCTTCATTAACAAGGTGTATAATCAGACCTGAGAGGTGTGGCTGGCAGGGAAGGGCACCTGAATCCTCCAGGGAGCTTCTGTCTCCAGATTGTCTGGTCTCCCTTGGGTGGAGGTGGAGTCCTGTGTGTTTGAGAACATCTCCTAGGTCATTCTGACAGGCCTCGTGAAGGGCCACGTGTTCAGGCTGAGATAGATGTTCCGCACCAAGTTCTCTTGGGAGTCTTAGACTCTTAGAACTTCTTCATTTTCTTTCTGGGTGTGGGTCACTGGGGTGGACATTTTGATGGCTATAAGCACCCTAATTCCTAAAATAAGAGGATCACAAAATTCACAGAATGGCTTGTATATTAACATGGAATGTGACCAGGTGATGGAACAACTGTTGACTTTAGACACCCTTCTATAGAAGAGATGAATAAGTGATGACTAGATTGTGTTTGCTTTAAAAATACCACGTCGTAGCCGACTTACCTTTTAACTCTGCCTGTCTCTCTCCTCGTTCACCCCCACACCCAAACAACAGTTACAAAATGTGGATGTTTAGATTGAGTTTAGAAAAAGAAACGTGTTTTCCTGTCACATGCCTTATTTACGTTCCACCGGTTTGAATTTAAATCTTTTAAGACATTTTCTCTTGGGGGGGGGGGGCATGACTCATCTTTGTTAATTACGTTTCTCCGCCCTCCTTTACTTTCACCTGAGGCTGTAACACTGCCTTTGTAGATTTTGTACAAATTAGCATATCACTTGAGAGACTGCAATCGGATAAGAATTATAAGTAGGTGCCTGTACCAGAAAAGGTTGCTTAAAAGCCTTTTAAAGGTTTGTCTCCCCATTCTTTGCAGTGCAGTCTCATTTAGATCTTAGGAATATGGTTAAAATAGAGCTCAGCCTCTTTCAGCTCAGTCTTTCAGGGAATGGTTAGAGGCCTGCGTGGGCTCTTGATGTCCATGATCTGCTTTGGCTGTTGGCTGTCTTCTCTACAGCTGTGCTTCAGCTGAGAAGGTGGTTGCCCTGTGGAACTGGTTAGAGCTTCTTCAAAGAGCCCCTTAAAGGTAGCATCCCAGGACTTCCGTGTCCCAGGAGACTGCTGTAGATACCGTGGTTGCTTCATTTGCACAGCAGCTCCTTTTTGTTTACTTTGCAAGAAGCAGTAGGTTTGGACTCGGCTCAGTGACCCCCAAAGGAAGGTGGCCATGACTGCAGTGCCTAGGGAGGTGGGTGCTTTTCATTGAGCCCCTGGTACAGTACTCCAAGCTTGACGTTGTTGTCTTTTTGAGAAATGGGACTGGCATATTTAATTGGGCTGCCCCAAACTCAAGATTTAGATGAATAGTTGCAAAGAACTGTTGGAAGACCAACTTCGATGGGTGATCTCCTTGCCCTTGGATTCAGTATCTGTCCACGCACCCATTGTGCATCTCAGATATTTATCTCTAATCTACTCCTTTGTTCTGAGCTCCAGATTCATAACTTCTCATCAGCTGCGTTCTCCTGCGTGCCCTACAAACCTCTCTCTTCTTGGCCACCATGGTCAGGAGCGCTACCATCCACCGGTTTGCCCAAGCCATCAAGCTTCTCTCTCATCTACCACGTCCCTCCCCTCCCTGCCTCCGTCCAGCTGTTAGTCAGCAAGTATTGTCCATTCAGGCTCTGCTCTGTCCCTCTCCGCTGCCCTCCCCGCCCCCATTCTCCAGCCTTCACAGCACATCAGTCCCTTCCTGGCTGACTACAGTTTCTCACTGGCTCTTTTCTGTCTCCCTGTGTTCTGGTCCCTACTGTATAGTCAGTTCTGTAATCTGTGCTAATGGCTGGGTGCAGGTGTGTATGCCTTGATAGCCTGAGAATATACATACACCTCAGATGAGGAGCCCACCTGGGCTGGGGACTCTGGAGGGCCGGCTTCCTAGCTTAGCGTTGCTGTTCCCCCCTCCAGGCTGAGAGAGCAGAGCAACAACAGCCTTCAGGCCGTCCAAATTGCAAGACATCCCACCTGCCCAGGAGCAGAGGGGACAAATGCTATTATTTTAAAGGGTCTTGTTTATTTGCATATTAACCTTGTAGAGCTTTCAGGTGACTGTGCCAGTGATGGACCACACTGATGGCACAGTGTCCAAGGAAGGAATAGAGTGAACTCTGGTATCTAGGCTCCCAGCTGTCCCATGATCAAATAGTACTGGAAACTGACGCTCTTTTTTAGCCTTATTTTGCTTGGCCACAGTGTTGAGCCAAGGTTAAAGTAGACCATATGCATTGAACAGAGCCTCTCCATGTCACTAGCCACATGGTCTTTCATTCATTGATTGTTCACACTCGCTCACCATTGAGGATTTCTGTTTGCTACTCTCTGCTAAGAACACCGATTGGCAAAGAGATTATAATCCAGTAGAAGAGGTAAGCTATGTACCTGAATCAATAGGTAATTATTGGTACTGTGGGTATGGCCATGTATGTTGCAGTTAGGCTTGACTGCAAGTGACAGAGATCCAAAAATAATAATGGCTCCAATGATGGGATCTCAAATCAAGGGAGAAGTTTGTGTCTCCCATAAGGCTGGAGAGGGGGTCCAGGACTGAAATGACCAACCATAGGCTCCTACTAGCTCGCTATGCATCAGCCTTAGAGTGTGGCCCCATCTTCCAGGCAGCAGGATGGAGGAGGAGACCAAGAAAGTAAAGGGGACAGTGGAGTCATTTGTGCTTTCTCTTAGGAAGTTCCCAGAAACTGCCCCTAGACAATTTTTCTTATGTCTCCTTGGGCAGAACTTAAACATGTGGCCGCATAAATCTGCAAGAAAGGCTGGAAAATTTTGTCTTGATTCTGGGTAGCTGTGGGAGGTTAAAAGTCCTGCTACTCTACAGAATTGGGCAACAACCACCAGTCTGTACCACAGGTGGTGGATGAGATTGACAGTCACGCCCACATGGAAGTTAGAGTCTGGTGGAGGATACTGACAAATGAACAGCTATTCATACTACAGTGATGAAGAGTGAGAGAGTGTAGAGTAGGGTGAACCACGGGCTTCAAGGAAGCAGAAGATAGTGCTGGAGGAGGATTTGGAAATCATGGAAGGCTTGAAAGTAAAATTAAGTGGTTTAGCCTTAATTCTTTAAACAGCAGGGAAGCAGTTAACATTTGGTATCAAAGGCCTCACATGATCTTCTTGACAGCAAAGCCTGCATCTTGTTTAACTTTTACCTGTCCTGCTGCCTCGTATCGAGCAGTTGTGGTCAGCAGAATAATGGCCCCCACAAAGATGTCTGTGTCCTACTCCATAGCACCTGTGAATATGCTCGGTTACAGGCAATGGGGCGTTAAGGTTGCAGGTGGCTTAAGGTTGCCAAACAGCTGACTGAAATAGGGAAGATAGTCTAGATTATCCAGGTGGGCCCAAGGGTGATCACAAGGGGTCTTACCTGTGCAAGAGGGAGGCAGAAGAGAACTAGAAAGATGGCAGCATGAGGAGACTTGGCTCAGTGCTGCTGGCTCTGAAGGTGGAGGAAGGGACCAGGAACCATGACATGCAGGCAGCCTCTGATGGCTGCAAAAGGCGAGGAAAAGGATGCTCCTCTTGAACCTCCAGAACGGACCGCAGCCCTGCCAACACCTTGATTTGAGTCCAGTGAGACCGTTCTGAACTTCTGATCTCCTGCACTGTAAGATAAATTTGGGTTGTTGTAAACCATTAAATTTGTGGTAAGTTGTTACAGCAGCCATACAGAACTAATACCGCGTCGGTGCTTGTTTGCTGAGTGAATGAGATCTCTGCTTTAAGAGATCAATGAGACAGATTCATGTATTAGATGCTTTGGGTAGAAGGAAGTTCTGGAGGCCAAGGAGTTTGCAGAAGGAAGTTCTGTAAAGAGGTGACGAGGATGAGACAGGAGAGGAGTAGGAGGGTGGGGGAGACGGGAGGGCTGAAATTGCAGAGTCGTGACGACGAAACCCTGGGTGGCCTGGTGTCCAGTGCAGGGCAGGGATCGAGCATGCCTGCTGGACTGGATTCCTGGGAAGGTTGCAGGGCTGTAACAGAAGTAAGGGAGTCAGAAGGAAGAGAAGGTTGTGAGGGAAGCGTGATGAGTTAAATTTGTGGCTTGTTGAGTGTGAGGTTCAGGGCACCACATGTCTGTAGGTGGAGAGAGCGAGGATGAAAACTGGTCCTGAGGCTGGGATTGGGGATACAGGATTGGGTGTCATTGGTCATGATTTATGTATACCCTTTCTTTCTTTTTTTTTTTTTTTCCGAGGAAGATTAGCCCTGAGCTAACTACTGCCAGTCCTCCTCTTTTTGCTGAGGAAGCCTGGCCCTGAGCTAACATCCATGCCCATCTTTCTCTACTTTATATGTTGGACGCCTACCACAGCATGGCGTGCCAAGCGGTGCCATGTCCGCACCCGGGATCTGAAGCGGTGAACCCTGGGCCGCCGAGAAGCAGAATGTGTGAACTTAACTGCTGCGCCACTGCGCCGGCCCCCACGTATACCCTTTCTTTACCTTTCTCCAGTGAAGAGACTCAGCAACCCTTTTGAAGAATCCAGTATGTCACATTCCTTAAAATTAAGAAATTTTTCCTGGTGTTTTGCCTAAATTATTTTTCCTGCCATTTGAATTCTGTGATCCCTTAGGTTTTTTTGGTAGATAAATTAATACTAAATAAATAAGTTTTTAAAAACGAAATAAAAATAACATAGTTCTGTAACTTTCCCTTGCATATTTTATCCTGTGCAGCATGTCATCTTCCCAGAAGTCTCTCTGGCTCTGGTTGGTCTCTTTGTCACCCAGCCAGTCACTTGGGGTCACATGCTCCTCCCCTCTGCATCCTGACACTGTCAGATCTCACCCACTGAGTCGGGGAGGATGGAGGTCTGAACAAAACTTGGCTTTGTGCTGGAAGAAGGGAAATGAGTGGTACTTGATATAACATTTCCACATCTGTTTTTAAAAATATACGCTTATTTTAGACATGGTCGCTTCCTGAAAGTTGTTGGTTTCTGAATTCCTTTGTTCTTCATCATGAACTTGGTTATAAGGATTGAAATTGCAGCCTATTTCCTGAGAAACGGGAGAGACCATTTCAGAGCAACTGTGTCGAAAGTACTGATGTGAAGGAGATTTTCTACGGCACGGCGTTGCCTTCCCACGGGTCTGCTGATGCTGTTCTGTCTCTGATCGCTGTCCTCCTCCTTGGTGGCATTTGCACCATGTAATTTAAGCTTGCAAGTGAAAAGGAAGATTTTTCAATGAAGACTGTACTGAATAGAATTTAAAAATTTTTAAAGCCTATAATGATAGGAGATATGACTAAGAAAGTAAGGACTTCCATAAGCCACACATGAAAACCACTTTAATTTCGAGTTACTTATATTTTATTCTCCAGAAAGGGAAGTAAGATTGAAACAAGAGATCCCATTACTTCTAAGTTGACCAACTAAACTTTGTTCTTTCTTTCCCTTGTCCTTTAATTTGATTAGAATCGGATTTATGTGTGCTGAGTTGTGGGCTGTCATTTACCTTAATCAGTGTCTCTTGAAGACACAGCCCCCAGAACATCCGAGTGCCACACGATGAAGCCACCTTGGGAAGGAGGAGGCGGGGAGAAGGTGTTGGTCCTGTGCTTCAGGCCCATTGTTAACATTTCAGCTGTACCATCCACTGTACACACGGTCGTGATTTTCTTTTTTCTTTCTTGAAATCTAGTTGTTCCCCCAAATGAGACAGTTTCCTTGGCTTACAGGCATTTCTCTATAATGGTTTCTAAACTAGGAGAGCAAACAGAGAAAACCTTTTGTAGAGAGAAGCGTGCAGACTTCTGCTCTGTGGCCACGACCTGAAGGTGAGTGCTCCGTGCTCTGCTTTGAAAGAGCTGAGTTTCTTTGCAGCAGATGGGGAGGGTGTGATGTCCCCTCGTAGCAAGTAAGAGTTAAGGTCCACACAGGATTGGTTCTGCCGTTGACACTGCTCTCTTTCAGAGGAATGCGCTTCTAAACGATGAAAGTCATGCTTGCTACTCTTAGGTGAAATGCTATGCCGCTCCTAGGTGCTTATTTTGGAAGAGAAGGGGGTGTCGTGTGATTTTTCCCCTCTTTTATGCATATATTTTCTGTCTGTCTCCTTTTCTTGCTTCAGCTGAGACTCTGCTTTCCTTCTGGTAATTATATTCCTGAACAACGTCAGGGCCATCCCTGCAACCGACGCTGCATTTAGAGGAGGAAGGCAGGTGGCCCCGCCAGCCCCTGGTGCTGACAGTGGCTTGTGGCCCTGCTGCAGCCTGCAGGGGAAGAGGGCTCTCCCTCTGAGGAGTGGAGTTGGAAAGTTTTAGGAAACCTCCTACTGATGCTACTGATTAGCAGAATGAGTCAAAGACACTAGGACTTGGCAAGCAGCCTGGGGTTTCACAGGTTCAGGTCTGAGGCACAGACCTAGTGCCACTCATCAGGCCATGCTGTGCCACTCATCAGGCCATGCTGAGGTGGCATCCCATATAGCAGAGCCAGAAGGACCTACAACTAGAGTATACAACTATGTACTGGGGGCTTTGGAGAGAAAAAGAAGAAGAAAAAGAAGATTGGCAACAGATGTTATCTCCTGTGCCAATCTTTTAAAAAGGAAAAAGAGAACTGGCTGTCAGATTGAAGCGTTTGGGCCTGGAGTCTTAAAAAAAAAAAAAAGAAAGAAAAGGAACTCGGACTTTGTGAAAATTGTACAACTGAGGTGATGGGCACGCAAATGAAAAGTGTCGTTTGTTTTTGGTGAGGAAGACTGGCCCTGAGCTAAGATCTATGCCCATCTTCCTCTATTTTGTATGTGGGATGCTGCCACAGCATGGCTTGATGAGTCGTGTGTATGTCCACACGCAGGATCCAAACCTGCGAACCCCAGGCCACTGAAGCGGAGCACGCAAACTTAACCACTGTGTCACCGGTCCAGCCCCAAAAGTGTGGTTCTTAAAAGGTGTTTTGTTGTGGCAAGTTGAAGTCAGGAAAATGAATTTCGACTTTAATTCTGAGCCAGCGGTCTCTCATTTGCGCTCGCGATATATACACACTCCAGCATTTCTATAGTGGTTGACGAGTGAATACGTTCTATTTGCAGAACTACCTGTTGTGATTAGCCACAGGAAATTTGCATCTCTCATTATTGATGACTTAAGCTTTTAGTTTTTGTTGATAAGAGTTTCCATGAGGAGTATCCTCGTTTGAAGGGGAGTTAGTATCATGCTTTCAGAAACTTCCGGAGTTTTTATACCCACATAGTAATGTGGAAATCAGCTTGACCTGCTTGATTGGTGTTGAGTGTCTCATAGTAGCATACCACATGTCATTTGATGACTTAGTGGGGGCTGGTGAGAATTTATTTGAGTACTTTAAATTATAATCTGTTTATTATCAGTTTATTCATTATTGTTAGCTTGCTTTCAAAATGACTATATTTTCACAAACCTCAAGTATTTAAGTGTACTCTGTTTAAACTCTGGGTCTTCCATTAAATTTAACTCCTAAAGTCAAGTATAAAGACACATTTCTTTTTGAGGTGTGTTTGGAATATTTGCCTTTAAGTTGGGAATCTAAATTTATAATGTCTTTTTGGAAATAAAACCTTATAGAGCGGAAAAAAATTCTGTACACAATTTTTCATACAGCAGCTCTCAAACTTTTTGGCGTTAGGACCTACACTTTAAAAAATTATTAAGAATCTCAGGGAGCTTTTGTCTATGTGGGTTATACCTGTTTGTATTTCCTGTCTTAGAAGTTTTTAATTATTTTTCAATAAAAATTTTAAATAATTAGTAATTCATCTAAAAATAATTAGCCCGTTACATGATAACATAATCTATATTTTCATGAAAAATATATTTCCCAAACCAAAAAAAATTAGTGAAAACAGGCCTTTTTGCCAACGTATTATATATGTGGCTTAATGAAAGACAGCTGGCTCTCTTTCCTGCTTCTGCATTCTGTCTGTTGAGATCACATATCCTGTAGCCTCAGGGACACTTTACAATGATGAGAGAGATGAGACTGAAAATGTAATCTCTTAGTAGTATTATGGATATGGTTGTGACTTCACAGAACCCCTGAAAAGGGCCCCAGGACCCTCGGAGGTGTCTGGTCTACACTTTGAGAACCTTGTTCTAAGCAGATCCTATTTACTGTATTTTTAAATAAGGACCGCCCTTCTTCTCTAAGAAAACGTCATTTTTTTTTCCTGTTTCAGCAGCTATTGCCTCTTCTGCCTCCTGCCTGAGTGAATTTCTTGCTTTGTGCCACAGGATCTCTGAGTGTCACTTTATATTTGAACTTCCTCAGGTGGCCTGGTTTTGGTCGTTTTGTCAGATGTATCTGTCGGGTACCCTATTTGGTAGGATGCTATTTAAAAGTAAATTCATGTCCTCTAACAACACTGGTTGCCTACGTGGATGCTCTTTGGGAGGACTATAGTGGTCAGTTTTTAAAATAAAAGTCCAGAGCAGAAAAAGGAGTAAATTAAGAGATTAAGGTCTCAGTGTAGTGTCAGTAGCTTTTTATTTATATTTTTTATTTTATATGTTTTTTTTTTACTCCCTAGATCCCCTCAGTATATAGTTGTATATTTTAGTTGTGGGTCCTTCTAGTTGTGGCATGTAGGATGCCACCTCACTGTGGCCTGACAAGCGGTGCCATGTCTGCGCCCAGGATCCAAACTGGCGAAACCCTGGGCTGCCGCAGCGGAGCACACGAATTTAACCACTCGGCCACGGGGCCGGCCCCCATCAGTAGCTTTTTCGATGTTCATTTAATTTTTTTCTTTACCCCATTCTCTTTGCTATCTGTGCAGTATAATATTTGGGCCTTTAGACTGGCTGTCTTTGGGAGTAGTTTTAAAAATAACTAGTTCATCTCTGCCTGATAGATACGTGACTTTTTCCTGGTGATTTTGGACAATGCTGTTGCTTTGGTAAAATTTTGCTGCATCATGTCCCACATCTCTACCTTGTGCTATTTACCATTTAGCCTTTGTGATTTGATGTGTCACCAAAAGGTTGCTCTGGCCATTTTTGTATAATGTCTCATCATGTCGAGCTCTCCGTTGGGGACTAGTAAACGCTGCATCTGCCTTCCCTTTATTTTACTCCGGGGAATTCTTTCAAGATGTTTATAACCTCAGGTTCTGTGATAATCTGAATCAGGTGCTGGTGCATATTGAGACATTCTGTTTCTAGATACTGAGATTTTTCTATGGGATATATTTTGCACTGTCCAATATGATAGTCACTGGCTACAGGTAGTTACTGAGCACTGGAAATGTGGCTAGTGCAACTAGGAAACTGAGCTTTTAGTTTAATCTAATTTTAATTTACATTGAAATAGCCACATGTGGCTTTCATTGAACAGTGTAACTCCAAGGGTTTCTGGCAGCTTCTTTTTAATGACTCGTGCCTCTCTCATTCTTGGCCTCAGAGGTTCTTGAGGCTCATCTATTCATTTCTACAAGAGTTTTGTACATTTTTTCGATTTGAGAGTGTTGTAGCAGGTGAGTTTCACTATCTGTAGCCAGGAATGGAGCTACGGGGAATATTGGAGATGAAAAAGTGGAGACAGTTGATAGTGGCTGCTTTTTATGAGATCTTGAGATGGTTCTAGATGAGATTCCAGGGGAAAGCAGGATTAAGGGAGGGATTTTTAGGTTGGGCAGACTTAACAGATTTGTCAACAGAAAAAAAGGATCCTGTAGAGAGAGGAAATAGAAGGTAAAAGGGGAAATGGGAGTTGAATAAAGTCTTGAAAGACTTGGGAAAGGATGTGGAGGGCAAGTTGGTGGATGGACGCCACTCTGAATTGGAAGGGAAAAGAGTGACTTTCTTTTCAAGTACTTGGATTTTTGTTCTTGAACTGAAAGTTGCATAAAATTAACCATTTTAAAGTGACAGATCAGAGGCATTTAGTTCATCCACACTGTTGTGCTCTGACCACCTCTCTCTAATTCCAAAACATTTTCATCTCCCCCACGGGAGACCCTGAGCCGGTTATCAGTCACACTCTATTCTCCCTTCCCCCACAGCCTCTGGGCAACCACTAATCTTTCTATCTTTATGGATGTGCCTATTCTGCCTGTTCAATATAAATAGAACCGTATAGTATGTAACCTTTTGTTTCTGGCTTCTTTCACTTAGCATAATGTTTTCGAGGTTCATCCCCATTGTAGTGTGTAAAAAGGGACATGACATTTTACAGAGAGGAAGTTTTAAGGAATTCTTATTGACAGCCTGAATCTCAGCAAAACAGTTCAGCCAGTTAGATTTACCTAGGATTTAGGCTCCATAGGGGTGGATGTGACTTCAAGAGTATTTGTGGAATGAATGACTGTGAGGTCCAGTTTGAGCAGGGAAACGCCCCCAGGGCCAGAGCTGGGAGGGTGGGGTGTCAAAGGTCTGGGTCTGGTGGTGGAGATCGCCAGGAGCAAATTTACTACCTGCGGAGGTGTGGGGAGGAGGAGTGGGTGGGTAGGAACTTGCTTTAAGAGGGGAAGGAATATCCTATTTTAAAATGGGGTAAATTTGGGGTCCACAGTTAGAGAAAACATGTGGAACCACGAGCCCATCTTAAGTGGGGTGGTCAGAGTCATCCATAAGTGCCTGCTGCAGTGAGCAGGTGGACGGACCAAGTGTCTAAGGAGGCAGGTGAGGCATAAGGCTCGGTGATCTTGTTCTGCTGCTGCTCTGAGGGCTTCTCACTTAGTTGGGAGCCGAGTGGTGGAAAGCAGACCTTGAGTTTCTTTCTGCTTCCTTTGATGAAGGTCGGTAAAGCTGAGTCAGCCATTCTGGTTGGTGCCAAGAGGGGTGATGGAGGCCGGCAGTATGGCCAGCAAGGCCGACACTGGGCCCAGCTGTCTCTCCCAACTGTCTACAGAATAAAGGTCAAAGGACTTACTGGCTTGCAAATTCTTCCCCATTTTGTCCCCAGTCTGCTGTCCAGCCTCATGACCCAGCACACCACTTATTCCACAGCTATGTAATGGGTACCTGCTGTGTGCCAAGCCTGAGCTGATGCTACATGGTGAACCCAGACAGACACAGCCCTTGTCCTCAAGGACTTAGATACTAACCAAATGTTGGTTTGTATTTGGGGTGTGATTAGAGTGTAAACAGAGGGACCTGACCTGGCCTGGGGCTTTCGGGGAGGAGTCAGGCAAGACTTCTCTGAAGTAAACATCTTGCAGCAGAAGTTTACAGCATAAATAGGAATAAGAGGGACGTGGGACAGGTACATAGGATCTGCCCAGGTAAAGGGCGTGGTGGAGAAGGTGGAAGGAAGCAGGTGTGGTCGACGCCGGTGAGCAGGAGGGGAGGGCAGAAGTTGGGCCGGGGAAGCAGGTGTGAGCCAGTGCCTAAAGGGGGTTCTGAACCAAGCAGGGATTGTAGACTCTATCGGCAGAATAAGGGAACACAGCTGAAAGGCTGCAGGCAGAAGTGGCCCGATCAGTTTTGGTGGTTTAAAGAGAACTCTGGCGCAGTGTGGAGATGGATCGGAGGGACAGGAGTGGATGTCTGGAGGCCAGCCGGGAGTCCACGTGAAAGAAAACAGTGCCCTTGTCTTGGATGGTGATGCAGAAGGGAAGATGCGGATGTTTCTGAGGTACTTGGGAGATAGCATCCACAGGCTCAGAGATGACTGAGTGGCTCTGGTACCCTGCTCCTCTGGAACCTGCTGTATCCTTTCATGCCTCTTTTCATGCTGTGACTTCAGCTTGAAATACCCATCAACATTCTGTCTCTCGGCCGTCTGCCTTGTAAAATCCTTAAAACCTGGTCACATGCCACTTGTGGGAAGGCTTCCCTCTTCCCCTGCTCAGAATCCATCCAGTTAGCAAATATTTTTGGAGCATTCCCTAGTTTTAATGTACTTTAAATCACTGCTGACTGGTTTTCTAGTGAAGGCAGAGTGTTCTCTCACGCCAGTTAGACGATTGCTTTAATAAAGTTGAGGTAGAATTTGGAAACTGTCCTCAGGCCCGCTCAGCATCTCAGTTCTTCCCAGAGCGTGGCAGCCCCACTCCTCCTGCTCCTTGGCTAACACTTTCCTTCACGTGGAATACCTTTCCTGCATTCTTTGGCCTCCCCACGCCCGCTGATGCTTTAAGGGGCAGTTCAAGCCCCACTCTTCTGGAACCCTCTCTTGCTGTCCTCTCGCACACCTCCCCCTGTTCACCACGGCCCTCACCCCGGGGCTCTCCCTCTCTTTTACTGGGTGCTATTGTGGTGTTAATTTGCTGTGCATGTGTGAGTCCAGTTATTTTGGGCAATTACAGACTCTTTCAGGTCCACTCCATCCAGAAGAGCACTTATAAATAGTTAGCACACAGAAGTATCTACAGATGGCTCACAATCGTCATGAATTCCCATAGGTGATAGATAAGATATGGGCACTTTTTAAAAAACCAGCATTTGGATGTATCATACATTTGGCTTATGACACAGTAATGGGCATCTTAGCCTAGAGTGTATGTTTTAGTTTGAAGAGTAATACCCAAATGATTCTGCTTTGCTGTATCTTTCTGGAAGTTTTCTTTTTGAATAGGACATCTCAGTGCAGGGGAGGCCGGTTGGTGGTAAAGCCGGTGTGAAACAAACGGCATTTTGGAGGATAAGTTGTCAACTGACGTTCCTGGAAGAACTGAACGGTGGGATAGGGTTTTCATGTTAGAAAGTCGGGAGACTAGAGACCTTTAACCCAGGGCTTTTCTGCGTTTTTTTCGTTCTGTGTGGAATAGGGCTATCAGTGTTCAGTAAAAGTCCTTGGCCTCACAGTAGTCTGTATTTCCAGCCATTGGATGGAGAGAATGGCTTATGTGTGCAAAACCCCACACGCCTTTCCTTGTGTTTGCACATCTTTGAAAGTTCTTCCTTATATCAAACCACAAGCTGGTACTGTTCCTTCTTTGATCCCCTTTGGAGATGGAGAAATTCTGATTTTTTTTTATGATAGCTCATTCCTCAGCTTCTTGTCTTGATCTAAGACTAATTATGGCAAACCACTTGCCAGAGGCGTGGTTTTTTTTTTTTAATCTTTTAACTCTATATATCCATGTTTTTAAAATGTGTATTTAATTACATAAATTTATGTAATTAATATCTAGAGATAGGTCTACAACTGATTTTATTGTATGCTGCATATCCATTGTGTGAAGGGACACGGGAAAAACCCATTGCTCATCCTGGCTCTAGAAACAGATCAGTACAGGACATGGCGGACACATTTCTCACTCTGTATCGTGTTGTCCTCCAGAACACTCAAACCAGAAGTTTCCACTTGAGATTTTTTCAGTCATAGCCTCCCTGAAATGACATTATCACCGTTACTTGCTTTTATGTCATTTCTAAGCATGCCTGTGACCTGAGAATTAATGCAACCTCCTTTATGCTGTCTACAGGACACCAGACTCTTTCTGGTGATTCAGTTGAGTGGGGAAGGAAAACCGCCTCAAGTGTGTGCTCCATAAGCGTTGTAACCAGTTGTCACCCTTGGCTCACTGGCACACTGCCTTGTACACCGTTGTCTGGGTGTTAGGTTGCCTTGGACATAGATTATTCCTCACAAAACCTTGGTTTATTACTTGGGGCCCAGTGGTGTGTTACAGGCACTTGTGAGTTGCTAGTTTGATGCACTTTCCGATTTTCCTAGCAGACTCGGTTCTGCTCGGTGTAATTTCACAAGAGGCATTAAGAGCTCAGGTTGTGGGTCCAAGCAGGCAGGTTTGAATCCCATAAACCGGGGACAGGCTCGGGATCGTGTGCTGTGACTTCTGGTCTGTGAGCCTCCATTTCCTCCTCTGCAAAGTGGGAAAAATAATCCTTCGCAGGGTTACTGAGGAGATTAAATAGTGCACATGAAGTGTGGGGTAGTGATGCGTAGCGCACACTGTGTCCCCCGTTAGTTACTGTTCGGACTATTATCGTCGTTATGTTTTCTGTTTTTAATGATGCTACCAGCCTGAAGCCACGGACTCTCCAAAGAATGAATATTATGGTTTCGTAATGAAATCCTCTTAACTCATTAGTGAGGCGTTACGAGCTATAATGATGAAGATTTGTTTGATGCTGGAACAAATGAGGCCGGAGATAATGCCATTTCATCCTTAGATCTTGGATAGCTTATCCCAGTGCCTGCCTGACGTTTTGCTGATCCAGTTTTCCTTTCCATGTGACAGTTCTTGCAGAGTGGACCACTTGTCGTCATGAGGATTTTTATGACCCGAGTAGGAGTTGGTTGATTCTAAATGGAAGCTGTCGGGTCCTCTGCCACTTAACTTATTCTGCGCGTGGTGACTGGGCTGAAAAGTCCAGGCAAGAGGGCTCTCTGGGGTTTCTCATCCATGTCCTGTGAAGTGCATACGAAATTTCTCTGTGAGCAAGTCCAAATATTTTTCTAACTGCTCACTCCGTGCCTCCACATGGGATTGGAAAAATCAAGCTGTTTTATGATGCTTTGTTGACAATAATACTAATGACATAAACTGAATTTGGCTGACTCGGCTACTGATTAGCAAAAATGGCCTATCTTCTGCAAGATGTTATGTACACAGTTGAAAAGCCAACCGGAAAAGTCATCTTACTTCAAGTTCTTAAATACATGAAACACTAGGTTTTCTTAAAGCTGGTTTTATGGGCCTCTCTTACTAGAAGCGAATTTTCTGTTGTTTTATAGGGCTCCTTTGTGTTTGGGTTCAGTTCAGTTTTTTAAACGGTCCATGACCCTAGATAAAATAGATACTTAACAAGTGCTTTAGCTGTGCTTTTGGTAATCCCTACTTGTTCTCAACAAGGATCACTGCTGTTTATGTAAGACATAATGCTTCTCTCAGAGATTTTAAAAATTGGCAACCAGACTTAGATGCTTGGTTTGAGGGAGAATTTTTGTGGAATGCAGACAATTCTATTTACTAATAACCTGAGAGAGGAAAGACTCTTAACATAAGTGACCAATTAACAACTACCAGTTTATAGTAACAGACTGATCTTTTAGAAAGCAGAGGATGCACAGTTTATTATTCATTTTTCTGTTACAAGCATTAGCTGGGAATGGCTTTTATATAAATTTTCAACATATACAGTGTTTATTCAGCTTTTGGGATTTCTATATGATTTATATTTTTAATATATGCATAGGGCATTTTATATTAGACTAAATTAATGAAAAAATCTTTTTCTTTTCCTTCATGAGATTACGCAGTCCTGGCCAGGGTGGAGTTATATAGGCTTTTCACGTAATCCTGCTGGTGGGAACGTTAATAGGTAAAAGTGTTTTGGAAAGAAATTTTGCGGTATATATTAAGACTGATGTAATTGGCCCGTTTCTGGGACTCTCACTCAAATAAATAATTTTAACATACAGCTGAAGTTTTCTGTGCGAAGATGTTCATCACAACGTTATTGGAGAACAGTAAAAACTTGGAAACAGATCAAATAACTAATAATGGGGGAATAATTAAAGCATTTATATAAATATTGCTTCAGAACTCAAATTAGGGTCGTGAAGAAAGTAATTGCTACAGTGTTGAAACGCAAGATTACAAGTGTTTGTTATTTTAAAGCCGAAAAAAAAGTAGACACAACACAATTACTTATATTTTACATATTTATTATGTAATATTGGCCTAGCTGCGTGCTGAATGCCTCTGTGAAGCATCTCCACTGATTAGGTAAGTCTTTTTTTTTCCCCGTTTGGGGAGAATGTTCCAGGTGGGGACACCAGGCCTCCAGACATCAGCTTCCCTGAGATCACGCTGCTTGTAAACAATAGAAGGGTGAACAGGGTTCCTGCCACAGCCTTGGTTACTTTTTGTTTTTGCTTTAAAATGAAACAAGCTTTTCTCTGCTTTCCAGATTTTCTGCCATAAATGTCCCTTTTTTATTTTACTGTAACGTGGGGAGGCAGTGGGTGTAATGGTGCTATCGCTGTGGCCTTGGATAAATGACTGAATTGCTCTCGGCCTCAGTGGACTCGTCTCTGAGAAGGGAACCTGAGAAAGGGCTGGCATGAGGAGTAAGTGAGATGATCCTTGTAAATTTTACCAGAAAAGCTATTGGTACATAGTAAGGACTCAGTGTTAGTTGCTCCTGTTATACGTAATCATTATGCTCTTCAAAGAAAAGGACTTGAAAATAAGGAAAATCATTTGAAATGGTGGGCTGGGTTAGGTTCCAAGTGGTTGTTAGCTTCTCTTGGAAAGATGTTAATGAGATAGGAGGATGGCTTTAGAAAGCTTCTTTGGAGCAGTCAGTCATTAGCAAACCATTTAGTGGAGGGAAATAGCAATTTGCTAAATAATTCAGCCTCCTGAAGTGTGTAATTCATGTTAGAGCATAGCTGGCTTAATGTTTTCTTAGAACAACAAGAGGATATGAATCCCTGGACAAATGTGTGGCTTAGGTTCCAGCTTCAGCCTGAACTTCTTATACTTAACATTACGAACTCAGTGCGCACTTCATCTTCCAAATTTTTTCCTGGAAGAGAACATGTCAGTACAGTGAATTTCCACTAATTTGCACACTAATAATTCACAGTATATGCCCTGCCTCCTACCTCAACAGGCACTTAGGAAACTGTGTGATGGGGGCCGGCCCCGTGACCGAGTGGTTAAGTTCACATGCTCTGCTTCACCAGTTCGGATCCTGGGCGCGGACATGGCACCACTCATCAAGCCATGCTAAGGCAGCGTCCCACATGCCACAACTAGAAGGACCCACAACTAAAAATATACAACTATGTACCAGGGAGCTTTGGGGAGAAAAAGGAAAAATAAAATCTTTAAAAAAAAAAAGGAAGAAACTGTATGATGGATGTGTGATTAATAAGATCAGTAGCAGAGCAGGACCTTTCTGCGTGATGGTCGGAACTCTCCCCTGTTCCCTTCTTCTGTCCTGCTTGGTCCTGTGCTCCGTAACTCATGAATAGCACCCCCATCCAGGGCGCAGAGTGAGAAGCCAGAGCTGGGGCTTCATCTTGCCCACCCAGAACATCTCTGTGGCCCCTGCGTCCCTTCCCCTGCCGTGGCCTCAGGAAGTCCTCCATCTCTCACGTGGACTCTTGCTCTGGGCTTCTCAGTTGACCTTGATCTGCCCTTCTTGCCAGCCTCCTGCACACCCCCACTCTCACCCCATCTCCCCAGTTTAAAATTAAACACTGGAGCCCTTACCTGCTTCTCCAACATTGTTTTTCACTTTCTCTCCCCTCCCCTCCATCCCCACCCCCACTGGCAAGCCTTAACCCGAAGACACCTGACCCACTCGTCCCTGTGTGAAATTGACTCCTCTTTTTTTATCCCCCTATTAACCTCCGTAGGTGCTTTGTCAAGGCACCTCGATTGCTTCATTAGTTATTTATCGCTTCTCTCTCCCCTGCCTCTCTGGAGACAGATTTACTGTCTTGTGGATTTCTGTTTTGCTGCATTAAATGCATGTTTGGTGGATGCCTGCTGATGATAATAAAAATAGCTGCTGTGAATTGAGGTGCTTGTGCTTTGTGCCAGGTGTTTCATATAATCTCATTTAATCCTCACAATAACTGCATGAGGTATAGGTATTATTATGCACATATTCATAGATCAGGAAATGGAGGTCTGTGCAGGTTTAGCAGGTTACTAAAGATCATATTACACTGTTAAGTGTCAGAGCCCAGGGGAGTGTAACTCAAATTAGACATATTACAGATTATAGTTTCTCGTACAAATAGAATCAGTAGTCCTGTAGGTGCTGTTTCATTATGAGTTAAGTAGTTTAGGGCCCATCTGGAGATCTGTTGACCTCTTACAGCTCTGGTTCTTAATTTGGGGACTGAGGACGCGTAGGATTTTAGGGACCATAAATGTCAGTTTTATCTAAACTCTCTGTCATCTGGGGATAGAGAGAAGGTCTCCTTTGTTTAATCACATTTTCACAATTGACGTGGGGTCCCCAAAAGGTTAAGAATGACTAAGGTAACATTACTTCTGTAGAAAATAGAATACAGAAAACAGAATTTTCTAAAGGCCAGATGACTGGTTTACAAATTAACATCTGGAACACAGCCCTTTAGTAAAGTAGAGATTATGTGTTTTGATAACATGAATGAATGAATGAAAATGATTCATTTTAGTGACTACGGATTTTTAAAAAGCAGCAATTTTCTTTTGACTCTGTAAACAGTCATTCATTTTACCTCTTAAATGGAAAACTACCTCTCTGTTGTGGGCTGGGTGTTTGTGTCCTCTCCCCAATTCTTATGCTGAAGCCCTAACCCCCATTGTGATGGTATATGGAGGTGGGGCCTTCAGGGAAATAGGTTTATAAGAGGTCATGAGGGTGGGGCTTCCATGATGGGATTAGCACCTTTATAAGAGGAAGGAGACCAGAGCCCGATCCCCACCACATGAGGATACAGCTAGGATGTGTCTGTTTGCAAGCCAGGGAGAGCGCGCTCACCAGGCACTGGATCTGCTGGCACCTTATCCTGGACTCTTCAGCCTTCAGAACCGTGAACCTGTTTAAACCTCCTGTCTGTGATATTTTGTTAGAGCAGCCTGAGCTAAAACGTTCTCTCTTCCCTTCTCCAACCTGGTGGCATATATTAAATTGTTCATGTGTATGAAAAAAATCATTGGAGCAAACCACAGTACATTTTAAACGTGTCACTGCTTCTGTAGTCATCTAAATTTTCTTCGAGTAATTGTTTTCATTTGGTTCTGATGAGAAAAAATGTGATCGCTTTTCCAAATTAAAGTGGGATATTGTGTATCATTTTATATCTGCTCCCCACCCACCTGGATTAAATGTTCTTGCCTTTCAGAAGGGTTTGTATGTTGAACTATTGTTAATTTGTGCTGAATTTCTGTGTTTTGAAATGAGCTAAAAATATGGATTCCAATGGGATGACAGCTAGGTTTCTGAGCTTAGGTGAAAGGCCTGTGTTCAGTAGCTCTGCCTGCTGCCATAATGTCTTAAACACATTTGGTGCTCAGTAAAGAAAGGCACGTTGTTAAACAATGATATATGCCATTTTACCACCTAAATTCTTTTTCTAAAATTTTCACCTGATTGACTTCTCCAGGAAAGAATTTTTTCAAGTTCTATACACAGATTGGGGTTTTTTCCCCCTCAACTATATCATTAATTTTTTTATTCTTTTTTTTTTAAAGATTGGCACCTGAGCTAACGTGTTGCCAATTTTCTTTTTTTTCTTCTTCTTCTCCCCAAAGCCCCCCAGTACCTAGTATATCCTAGTTGTGAGTGCCTCTGGTTGTGCTATGAGGGACGCCACCTCAGCGTGGCCTGATGAGCGGTGCCATGTGTGTGCCTGGGATCCGAACCGGCGAACCCTGGGCGACCAAAGCAGAGCACTCGAACTTGAGCTCTCAGCCACAGGGCTGGGCCCTCCTTAGTTTTCATTTTGAGACCTGTTAGTCTCTCTCATGGTGTTCTGGCTCTGGGTGGGCACCTAATTGACTTTATGTTAATTTGATCACTGGCTTCTCTTTCTTCTTTTTCTTACAGCAGAATGGCTTTTATGACAGCTTGGAGTTGAATATTGGTACTTGGGGAGAATTGAAGAGAAAATCTTATTAGCCAGTCAGAATATTCAGTTACATGAATATGACTTGCTAAAATACTTGCAGTTCCACTAAAATGTAATCACTTTACGGCCTGATTCTCAGTATTTCACCTTTAATAGTTGTTACGGGGGTTTTGAACACAGTGGCAGTTGTTGAAAGTAGCGCTTAGTGAAAAGAGAAGCATTGCTAGGAAGAGATCTAATCTTGCTGGAGAATTTCTGCAGAGGGTTACAGAAGAAGTCATCTCAGCCTTTCTTTTCTGGAAAGCCGTCTGCTGTTCTCTGGAGAGCTGTGGGGGCTGAGTGGTTCCTTCCTGTTGACAAGCAGCAGAGGGCCCCCTGCAGAGCACACGGGTGCCGCCTGCCCAGCACCCAGCGCCCACTGCAGTCAGCTGTGGCGTCACAGGATGATTAGTCTCTCCTCTGCACTGTAAAAATGCTTCTTGGGGCTGGCTCCGTGGCCGAGTGGTTAAGTTCGCGCGCTCCGCTGCGGTGGCCCAGGGTTCAGATCCTGGGCATGGACATGGCACCGCTCCTCAGGCCATGTTGAGGCGGCATCCCACATCCCACAACTAGAAGGACCTGCAGCTAAGAAGTACAACTATGTACGGGGGGTGGTTTGGGGAGATAAAGCAGAAAAAAAGATTGGCAACAGTTGTTAGCCCAGATGCCAATCTTTAAAAAAAAAAAAGTGCTCCTTAACCACTTTGTGTTTTTCAGGAGATTGACAAGAAAATGATCCAAAGGATAGAAGAAAGCACAGTTTTTATTTTTCATCATGCAGTAAGCTTTTATTAATATTTTTCATTATCAAAAAACATCTAGAATCTTGACAACTCAAAACTATTGATATCTAAAGTTTTCTATGCTCTGTTTATGAGAATGGAAAGTGGTGAGGAAATAACTGATTGCAGGAACTTATCATTTAAAGCCATAGAAGCATAAAAGATTTACAGATTTATTCCGATTATCTATGCCTACTCCTCCGCAGTCCTGTAAAATGGGACTTGACGTTCGTAATTCTGACTCTGAAACACTTTAAGATCACAGAGTGCCTCTGAATCATCAAAGATTAAATTTGATTCAGGAAGGTGTTATTTGATGATTTTCTTACTTGGTCAAAACTGGCCTGTGTGAGTTGTATGGTCCCTTGAAGAGCATCAGAACGTTAGAGCAAACCAGTATTCCCCATTGCCTGAGCAGTGTGGATAAATAAGCATTTACTGGGAAGCTAAGTTAGACTGTAGTCAAAATTAAAATAGTGGAAACACCAGCATTTAGGTGAAGTGTTAAGCTTTCGTGAACAGAGTCATAGTTCACACTATCCCTCTCCAGCAAAAACCTTCCTTTACAAACAGTAGCATTTCACAAACAGTGAGAAGTCATGACTGTGTGTGATTGAGTTGGGCAGAGGGGATGGTGGTTGAATTTGTTTTAAAAATCGTATGCTTAGTCTTGTTTATTGGTTTGTTTTCCTCACTTTTGTGGGTCTTTTTTAAAAGATGTAACTTTTTGTTTTGAGATAATTATGGATTCATAAACAGTTGTAAGAAATAATAGAGATCCAGATACCCTTTGCCCAGTTTCTGCCAATGGTAACATCAGTGTCACAACCAGGATACTGACATTGGTACAGTCGAGATAGAGAATGTGTGCATCAGCACGTTGCCCTTTATAGCCACCCCTGCTCCCCTCCTGCCTGCACGCCATCTCTAACCCCTGGCGACCACTAATCTCTTCTCCATCTCTATAATTTTGTGATTTCAGAAAGGTTACATAAGTGGATTGTCTTTTTCTCTCAGCATAATTCTCTGGAGCTTCTCCCAGATTGTTACGTGTATCAGTAGTGTGTTCCTTTTTATTGCTGAGTAATGTTCTGTGGTGTGGATGTACCATTGTTCGTTTAATCATCTACCTGTTGAAGAACATCTTGGTTGTTTCAGTTTGGGGCTGTTACAGATAAAGCTCCTGTGAACATTCATGTACAGGTTTTTGTGTGAACCTAAGTTTTTGTTTCTCTGGAATAATGCCCACTCCTGTCCCGTAGTTTATTTAGCAGGTTACTTTTAGTTGGATATATAAAGGTCCCCCACCCCTGTTTTCTGCCGTTACATCTCAGATGACAATCTTATAGGTAGATCTTAATGCATATCTGTTTTTATTTCCTTAGTGTAAAGATTTCTAGAAGTGGAATTGAGTATACAAAATTTTAAAGCTTTTATTTGTTTTAAGTACCTCTCCTTTTTTAAAGTTTATTTTTAATCTTTTTAAGTGCATCTAATTCTAGAGCATTTTCATTATCTGAAAAACTCCATACACATCAGCAGTTACTTTCCATTCCCCTCACCCACGGCCCCTGGCAACCACTCATGTACTTTCTGTCTATGGATTTTCCTGTTCCGGACGTTTTGCAGAAATGGACTTGTACGATATGTGGCCTTTTGTGACTGGCTTCTTTTCCTTAGCATAATGTTTTCAAGCTTCATCCATGTCATAGCATCTATCGTACTTCATTCCTTTTTATGGCCGAATAACATTCTGTTGTATGGATGTGCTCTGTTTGTTTTGTTTATTATTCATTTGGTGGTCATTTGGGGTGTTTCCATTTGGGAGCTATTATAAATCGTGCTGGTGTAAATATTTGCATGCAGGTTTTTATGTAGACATATGTGTTCATTTCTCTTGGGTATATACCTAGGAGTAGAATTGCTGGGTCATATGGTAGTTCTGTGTCTCACTTTTTGAGGACCTGCCAAAGTTTTCCACAGCAGATGCACCATTTGACAATCCCACCAGCAATGTATGAATGTTCCTGTTTCTCCATACCTTGTCAACATTTGTTATTGTCTGTCTTTATCCTCTTTGCCATCCTAGTGGGTGTACGTGGATCGTTTTAAAAGAGAAAGGACCAGAGCTGTTTGGGCAACGCTAACTTGCTGCTGGTTGGCCCTCCTGACTTACCAGGAATGCACGCCGCTCGTGCACTGCTCAGGTTGAGTTCCCAGTGATAGCGGAAGCTGTCTCTGAGCTGTAGAAGAGGAATTACGAAGCTTCCTGACCCTGCAGCCGGAGCACTTGACTTGGTGTGCCGCTCTGTGAGGAGCCCACCCGTTCACGCCCCGCAGCCCTTGAGCCAGCTGGAGGGCCTGCGGAGGCCGGGGGAGGCCAGGGGAGGACCTGCTGGCTCTTTGGACTCTGTTGCTATTTTGAAACAGAAGTTTGCAGAAACTCTTAAGCTGAAAAGTTCCCATGCTAGTTTGTATCGTAGAACAGCAATTGTTTTACTCTTTCACAGGAAAAACAAGTCTTTCTTGGATACTGTAAGATAAAGACTAGAAAGGCTTGTGGTTTTCATTTTCATGAAAATTCATTGCAGATCATACGCTGCCAAAATGGTAGCTTTAAAATGTATTTTTTAAAAAATCCACTGTGTGGTGATTTGCAGGACCCAAGGTTTGGACATAGTGGGGTAACCAGCTCTTCCCAGGGGACCCGGGACTTTCCTAATTTTTTTGTTCTTCTAGATTTTTGCATCCCGGGAAAACCCCCAAGTTCCAATAAGCCAGGACAATGGTGCTCCCTAAACCTGCAGTAAACAAAGTGGCTCTGTTTGTTGTTTGCCCAAGTTACTTAAAGTCCCTGAACTTCAGCTTCCCCATCTAGAAAATGGGGGTAATTCCTTATTGAGTCTTCGAAAAGCTGGGTATACAATAGACAGTGTTAGCCCCTTGTCTGCTAAGCTTCAAGCTAGTAATAAAAGTGTTGGATTGTTTTCAAAAACAAATTCTGTGCTTTAGATAACAAGCCTTTTTCATTTCCTTCCTAGATCCAATTAAATCGGGGCGGGGGGGGGGGTGGGGAGCATTTATTTTCAGCGCCATGCTTCTCGTTGGTACCTGGATTATGTGTCTTAACCAAAAGGAAAGCTAGCAAGGGGAAGAAGAGTCGACTTTTAAGAATCTCTTCCACCAACCCCACTGACCTTGTTAATTTCTAAGCCTTTTATCTATTCCTGAGTAACAAAATATTGCAAAATTTGGTCCCTTAAAACAGGAAACATTGATCTCACTGTCTCTGAGGGTCAGGACACCCAGAGAGGATTAGCTGGGGCGTTCTGGTTTAGGGTCTTTCATGAGGTTACAGTTGTGGCTGCAATCATCTGAAGCTGCCTGGGGCCAAAGGATTCGCTTCCAAGCTTCCCTCAGGGGGTCGTTGGCAGAGGGTCTCAGTTTCTTTCCACACTGGCCTCCCCAGAGGACTGCTTCCCCAGAGCTAATGATCTGAGAGGCAGAGAGAGAGAAACATACTGCCTGACCAGGGTGAAAGTCACAGTGTCTCCTATAACCTAATCCCAGAAGTCACATACCGTCCCTTTTGCTGTGTTCTGTTGGTCACACACACAACCCTGGCTCGATGCAGGAGAGGATCATTGGGGACCATCTGTGAGGCTGCCTTCCACAGGTACCAAGTTCACTCGGAGAGGCCTTGACTCTAATGCAGGTAATGCGGCTAATAGGAAGTGGCTCGGTTTAGGACTGATGATAACAGGGCCCACGTCTCAGCCAGTGTCCAGACTCTTCCCATGCCCACCTTGTCTCCGTGCAAGCAGTATATGCGGTTGGCTGTGGCCACGTATGTGACATGAGGTTTGGCAGCTGCAGCCACTCATTGGCACCCCATGCTGCTCCAGTTCAATATAATTACACAAGTAGTTCCTAAATTCCTTCTTTGTGCCAAGAACAGCTGCTGGGGATTACAGAGAGCAAGCTGGATATGTTCCCTGGCCTCAGTGAGCTTTACAAACTCGACCACCGCTGATGGCTGGCTCGGGAAGTGGGGACGCGGTTAAGGAGTGTCTTCTACTGACAGTAGTATTTTTTATGACCACATTCCAGAATAAAGAGCTTGCTCTACTTAATGTGGTGGTTCTATGTGGTGGTTCTATGTGGTGGGTCCTCTGTAACACAGTGTTTGAAAGATAGGAGAACTCATCTCCTAACTTAATGGGGTTTTATTTCAGCTTGAGAGATTGTTGGAAAAGAAATGATTTTTTTTTTCCAGCTAGTGGACTTAGAGTAAACAGGGAATTGTAACTGGGTTTGTGGGAATGAAACATACTTTGTCTTTGACCACCATCCTAGTCCAGACCCTGTCATTGTGATACAATCCGTGGATACTGTCTGGGTGACCAAACTTCGGGAGCTTCAGGGGATTTAGTTAAGAGTCCAGAAGCCTAATTTACATATACAGCAGTGAGTGGTTCCCAAGAAGATGGCTTCTCCAAGTTACCTAAGGAACTTGTCTTTTTTTTTTTTAAGATTTCATTTTTTCTTTTTCTCCCCAAAGCCCCCCAGTGAATAGTTGTGTATTTTTAGTTGTGGATCCTTCTAGTTGTGGCATGTGGGACACTGCCTCAGCATGGCTTGATGAGCGGCGCCATGTCCATGCCCAGGATCTGAACCCGTGAAACCCTGGGCTGCCGAAGCAGAGGGCATGGACTTAACCATTCAGCTTCGGGCCTGGCCCCGGAATTTTTCAAAAAGACAAATTTCTCAGCCTCGAGACTGTTGAATCAGAATTTCTAGGGGTGGGTCCTAGAAATCTTTTTAAAGCTCTTGAGTGATTCTGAGATGCAGAGACATTTGAGAATCCATTGGTAAGAAACTCTAAAAGGCCTGCAGGCATTCATTCATTCACTCATTCGTTCATGGTGTCAACCAGTAATCAACAGTCTGCCAGGCATAGATCCAAGCTCTCTGAGTACAAATGGGACTATCAGAGGCGCTGCCCTTGAAGAGCTTAGAGCTTAATGGGGGTTGTGAACAAAGGAACAGATAATTACAGTATAACCAGTAATCACAACACTTAAAAAATAAGCCTATAATTTTGTCACCAAGTGAGATAGCATGGAAGTGATGATGTGCATACAAGAACGAGGCCAAGGAAGATTGTCGCTCCGTTTTCCAACATCTTCCCATCTAGGTCTGAATTACAGAGATTGCTCACGCCTTTATTACCAGGCATCATGGGTGAATACAACTGGTTTTAGTTCTTGTTTTTTTTTTTTTAACTTGATAATATTATTTAAAATTAAGTTAATTCTATATCTTATTCTCATGGATAAAGTTATAAGAACTCAAACAATATTAATAACATACTGTCACCATCCTCTTAACAATAAACATGTGAAGATGCTCCCTTGAAAGGCCACATGGGGTATTTTAAGAGCAGTAGGTCATAGGGTAGAAGACCTAGGGTCAAATTTTAGCTCCACCCAAGCTCTGTGCCCTTTGGCGGCTCAGTCACGTCTCCAATTGTAGTAAGTGAATGAATTCATTGGGCATCTCCTTTATGCTGGGAGTACAAAAAGGTGTCAGATCCAGATGGATTTCTGCTCTGTACTATGGGTGGTGGGAACACTGATCTTGTCTTCCACTCACA
Source organism: Equus caballus (assembly GCF_041296265.1). Taxonomy (NCBI): domain Eukaryota; kingdom Metazoa; phylum Chordata; class Mammalia; order Perissodactyla; family Equidae; genus Equus; species Equus caballus. The sequence continues at coordinate 54,304,840 of NC_091703.1, read as the reverse complement.
GAGAGGTCAATGACCAGCATCCCCTTAATATTCCAGAGGAATTTATCTAGAGATTCAAAAGTCCCTGGATTCACGAGTATCATTATGCCATGAGATTCCCTCCAAAGTGGAAGAAAACACAGCTGTGAAGTGTGGATATATATGAGCAGGTTTCATTGCCCATGAACTTTGCAGAAAATTCCGATTTATGGCTTAGCAAAACTCTTCATTAACATTGAATGTGAAATTGGTCAATACCAAAAGTTTTTGTAATGATGATAATGGAGATAGGTTTGCAGCACTTCCTGTGTGCCATGCACTAAGTATTTTACATATATTAACTCATTTAATCACATGAGGAAGGGAGAGTAACTTGCCCAAGGTCACACATCTAGTAACTGGAGGAGCGGGGATTTGAACCTGGGCTGTCTGGCTCCAGAGGGTGTGCTCCTACCCACTGCTACACCAGAGTGATTGGCCCACAGGTGTCTTTGCATACTTCTTACTACTTTGATTTTTAGTAGGGCATGGGTCATGTCTGTCTTTGTCACTGTTGTTTTCTTAACAAGCAGTATACTGCTTGGCACATGGTAGGCATCCATTAAATATTTGTTAACTCAGTGAGTCAGCGCCTTTCGAATGACTGGTGGCGTGAACAGCGGTCATTTTGAGAATCACCGGGAGTGCAGAAATAAAACTGGCCATGGGGCTGACCTGAGCCCGGCACTCATGGGTCTCTTACCTTGTCTCACTGCAGCCTTTGGGGGATTAATTAGTTACTGTCAGCAAAGCTCGCTGTGAGAGCAGAGTTCTAAGTCCGTTCACAGCAATCCGGCCTTCGTCCGCCAGCAAGGAGCATTCTGTGTGTAGGTTAGTGTTGTCTTTTTCCAAATGACGGAGCGTGCTTCCACCCAGGCAGAAGTCATCACTGGCTCTTGTTCTTCCATTTTCAAGTAAAAGTTAAGTCATCATCTTTAAGGTAATAAAACTCTACAGGAGTAATTTTCTCCAGTAAACTCCTTTCCCAGTGCTTGCTGGGTAAGTGGATCGGTGTGTGGGATCCTTGTCTGTCCCACCTGAGGACTAGGGAGGAACTTTGAACTTGACGGTCCGTTCTCTTCTTTAGCTGTGAGTAGGAATTCGCCTAGAATACTGTTCTAGGATCGTGTTAGTCTCTGCTCACTGCTGGAAAAACCGTCCACATCGGCGTTTCTTCCTTCAGGAATATAGAACCTTCCTAATCTAGAAAAATAAATCTCTGTCTCTTGAGTGGGGAAGAAACTGTTGCATGTTTAAGAGGGGTGTGGGTGTGTGTGTTATCGTTTTGGTGTTTGTTTCTTTTGCACCTTGTAAAATGCCTTTGCTGATCATGTAACAGACAAGACTAGAACATTTCCATTAGAATTCCAGATCACCAGCATGGGGGAACTTTTCCCTGAGGAAATGCCTTCTGTAACTAGGTTTAGTCCTTGTTCTAGGAAGCTGCCATGGTGGGCTCTTGAGTGTCAGTGCTTAACACTGTTTTCCCTCCCTTTTGTTTTGTAATAGCAGGCAAATCTCCTCACTTGTAGTGTTACCCACAGATAATTGTTGCACGCATTGAACAAATGGGAGTACTTGCTGTTCATGAATTTGGGCTTTAACCGAAATGGTACAGAGTATGTTCCTATAATACCTGAGAACATAAGTATCCAAGTCATATGAAAATAGAAATTGCTGTGTGCTAAATGAGTTGTCCAGCCAGCAGAACTACAAGAGGCCGAAGGGGAGCCTCTAACCTGTACCCTGGGCCTGGGAGAAGGGGTTGGAAGTGAAGACAAGGAAGGGCAGGGAGGAGGCACCACAGGTAATTCACATCACAAGAAAGCCACGGTGGTGCCTTGCCCCTGCTTTAGCAAATGTCCGTCTCCAGCCATGGTTAAAAGAGTGCTTTTTAAGTAATGGGTGGCAACCAAGGAGCTGGAAGATTAGGGCTTCTCTTTTAACCTGTCTAATCTTATTTTTGTACAAATGCTGTTGCAACACGTACATTTCCCCCCAGCTTGTCCATTATACCAGAATAAGGTCGTTCGGCCTCCTTTCACCACGGAGCTACCCTGTAGCCGTGCTTCTGTGCGCATCAGTGCTCTCGTTTTCCAGTTACTTATCTAAGGTCCCGAACAGGGCTGTGTTCTTTTTCTACGCGTATGATGGATGGTGGGAGAAAATGCCTCCGTCGGGGTACACTCGGCCCTCTATATCCACGGGTCCTGCATCCATGGATTCAACCACACGCAGATTGGAAGGCCCACGATGATTGCATCTGCACTGAACGTGTACAGAATTTTTTTTCTTGTCATTCCCCAAACCATACAGTATAATAACTATTTACGTCGTGTTTACATTGTATTAGGTATTATAAGTAATCTAGAGATGATTTAAAGTATACGGGAGGATGTGTGTAAGTTATATTCAAATACCACGCCATTGTCTATAAGGGGCTCGAGCGTCTGTGAATTTCTTATCCTGGGGGATCCTGGAACCAATCCCCTCGGATTCTGAGGGATGACTGTATTAACAAGAGTTTGTTATGCCTTTGGAATGGAGGTTAGAAAGTAGGGGAACTCTCCGAGGAAAAAAGAGTAAGCATGGGTTCCTGGGCTGTCAGAATGACGGTACCGCTGTCGATGTGGCAGATAATTTCTCTTGAGCCAAGATTTAATCTGAGTTACATTATTTAGATGCTGACATTCGAAAAGGATTCTGTTGTCGATTCACTTTCATATGTGAAAGCTTGTTAGTACTTAGATGTTCTTTCCTTTGTGGTCTCTATGACAGTGTTTTCTGTCTTAAAATTTCTGAGCAAAGTGTGGTTGTTTTCCTCTCATTCCAGAGCTGATTTTCTCCAACCTAGAAAAACCTTCCAAGAAACAGCGTTGTGACTACCAAATTAACACACCATATAACTTTTTGTGTCACCGGCCGCCAACCTGGAGACTGTTCCCGTGCCCGCTTAGCACAAATTGACTGTTAAAAGGGAGGACTGGGTAGGAGAGAAGAGCAGATGGCGGGAAATTTCCTCCCGACCGCTTGTAGCTGGTCAGCTCAGCTCAACTGACTTATTTTCAGATGAACTGTGAGAATTCAAAAAATAAATAAGACAGGATGCGATGAGGAAGTTATGCTAACCAGAAGGTAAATGTCTGCAATAAACATCTTTTTAAGCCAAAAGCAGGGTAACTTGACTGATTTCCTAGGAAATGGGCTTTCAGAGCAAGCTGCCTGCTCCCTGCCACCATTGCCTCAGTGGCAACAAGAACCAAACCTGGGCTCTAGAGAGCTTTCCTGCGAAGCTTTAGAGTGAGCGGACTGGTTCTGGGTTTAGGAAATTAACTTTCTTTACTATACTAAGTTTCTTTTTTTAATCTTGATGTCTTTTGAAACAGGTTTACTCTAAGATCCCAGTCCTTTTCATTTGCTGAGCAGCCTTCACACTTTCTCCTGCTCCAGATAGAGATGGCCGTGGTGACTAGCATTTGCATTTGGGATAGATAACTTCATCCTGAGAATTGTGATGGAGGCTGCTTACTGTGCCATCTCTCGTTCACGCCCCCACCTTGTTCCATTGCCCCCCCCACACACCTGTTCCCCATTCTCTCCCATTTTATTGTCCCTCCTGGGAGCCAAATGGAAGGGAAGAGGGACTGCTTTGCCGTAGAGCTTATTGTAGTGTCTTTGTTCAAACACGCCTTCAGCAGACTCTCTTTGATCTTAGATCAGAGTGAACACTGATGCCTGTTTAACCTCCCGCGGACCATCCACCTGGGCACACTGCTCCTGGAGAGAGCTGGCTGACAGATGGATTTTTCCACATGAGCAGGGCTCTCTATGGAGGATGCGGGTTTGCCCTTTTGTGCTTTGCTTGCGTCAGTCTTCCAGGTTTCTGTAGTTCGTGTGTGGTAGTTCTGACCTTTCTCCTGAGTTGAGCCTGAGGCTCATCTCTATCCTGGAGCCCTGAGGACGTGTACCAGCCACTTGCCCCGGGATACAGAACTCATCCTTCACTCAAGTGAGGGTGTGCTGACTCTCACATCCTCTTTTAATCTAGGGTAATTTAGAGAGAATGACCAGCTCCAATTAATTTTTTTAATGAGCTACTTATGATGAGGGACAATTATCATACAGCTGGGTGGTTACCAGAAACACACCAGAATTTCATAGTGGGAAGTGGCTTTCAACTAAGAGTGTCTTTTGGAAAATGTGCATGAAAGAGGAATTCTTTAAAATCTCTTGTAATTTCCCTGCCTTTCTTTTCCAGCCCTGTTCTGTTTTCATTGTCATCATTTTCTGTGTGTGGCCTTGAATTAGTGAATAGCTTTTGGATACTGTTATGGTTGGCTTTTTTTTTTTTTTTTTTTTTAACAGATCCTTTTAGTCCCTGTCAGGACCTGTACGTCTGGGAAGTCCCGTAGATGGAGTGGGTGTCACAGACTCCTGGTTAGAGAGGCTGGGGAAGCGATGCTTGGCTTGGTGTGAGCATGAAGCTGGTTCCTGGGAGGTGCCGACCATCCCCAGCCATGTCCCTTTTCCTGTCTGCCTGTGGGGAATCAGCCAGATCAAAGAATGGCTTATTCTTTTGCTGCATTTAGGACCAGAGCTCCCCTTCCATGGGCCCAGCGCCTGGGCTTGGTCCCTGCTAGTACAATTGTACAGAGGCAGCTGTGTTCCCACTTGGCCCAGCTCGCCCAGGCTGCCTGGAGGGTGACTCAGGTTGTTAGGAAGTGAGATCACTGGCCACACGCAGCTGGGAAGGTGGAGGAACCGTAGCGGCCAGGCAGGCTGCAGGCTGGCAGTGCGGGTAGACCACTTACACAAAGTAGGTCATGCCGTTCCCACGGTTCCAGATCACTAGGCAAAGTGTCCGGTTGTGCAGAGCCCTGTGCCCTTTAGAAAAGTACAGAAGAGTGTAGCTCGGCCCACAGGCCACTCAACAAGTGCCAGTTCACCAGCCTGGCAGGTAAGACGTCATTGCCGAGACCTCCTGTATGTTACCGGTCACAGCAGATAGGCTCTGCCGGGCGGTGGGGGAGAAGAACAGGGTGCCGCAGCAGGCTGCAGCCGGGAGATGGGGCACGGTGCAGCAAGGGCAGTTCACGATCGGCACCTTCCTCTCTTCCCAGCCTGGTGGCCGCTTGCTCTCTGCAGGTTGTGCTGTGTGATTGGTTTTTACGGACCACTACAGAGCGAGGTCTGGGCCGCCACGCAGCACGTGGAAGGCAGGCAACCCGCCTCACTGCCCACCCACCATTCCAGCCCTGCCTGTGGTCCTGGAGCCTGCCCAGTCGCCTGGCCTCGGGGCCATAGCACCCACCTACGCCTCTAACTGGAGTGCCCTTTCTCTTGATGGACAGGTAGCTTGCTCTCTCATGCAGGTCTCTGCTCTGGTGTCACCTTCTCAGGGTGGCCTTTTCTAACAGCATCTTTCAAAGTAAGCTTCTGTGCCGTGACCCCATTAGCCTGCTTTATTTTTTCTTGCTTAACAGTTACTTTACATACGTACTATGTGTGTGTGTGTATTTCTCCCCCAGCCTGCAGTATCCCTCAGGGCCTTAGTAATGGGCACCTGGCAAGGGTGTGGTATGAATGAAGAAGCGAACACGTGGTGTCGAGGGGCCTAGGTACATGGCTGGCCAGACAGAAACGTGACATCGTGCTGAGTGAACGACGAGAGTAAACCTTTGAAGATGTCTCTTAGTAACCGGTGTGGAAACAAACAGCCCTGTCTGAGAACATTACGGTCCATGTCCAGTGGGGGCGTAGTAGGGAGAGTTTGGGGAAAACACTTAGCCTGTCTGAGTCCAGCCCAGAATCAGGCCTGTGATTCACAGGTCAGGACTGTGCTGATTGCCCTGTGTTCCAGGGGCCTCCCCTCTACCCGTCCTTTCCTCCTTTTCAACATAGGCATTTCAGGAATCACGAGCAGCCTCTTTGAAAATTATTATTTTCCACGTATGTTCTTTTAGAGAATGTTTTGCTAGCTATTTCCTATGTTCCTAAGTTTGGTTATGAAAAGTTCTGTGAACCTCAGAGAAGAATTCTCAAGCTGAGAAGAAGTGCTGAGAACAGATGTGCTGTTATTGACAAGATCCCCTCCCACTTGCTTCTGCAGAGAACGCGTTCCGTCTCGGAAGATGCAGGAGTGCTCCTGTGCCTGCCAGCTTCCGAGGGCCTCAATTCCAGATTACTCAGGACAGATGGCTTGTAACAGAATTCTCCGATATCTCAAAATACTGCATTCCACACTCTCTTTGGTCGCCTGGTGCTGGGCCCAGCACTCTTGGACTGAAATTTTCCTTCTGTTCCGTCAAGCTGCTTTTCTGGTGCCGTGATGTTAGCCTGGGTTCTCAGGCTGAGCTCTGTCCCAGGCATGGTTGTCCTTGTAATAACAGGTCATTTATAGCGATTCCTGGGCCTCATTTTTTTTTTCCAAGTCCATGGATGATCTTCCCCCCAGTTCCACCCCACAGGTCTGTTTCCCATCATTTTTAAACATCTCTTTACTCTTGTTTCAGCTTTTCTATATCCTCCTTACATAGAAACCAAAACTGGTTCCGGCCCTCTGAAAGGCCTCCTAGTTAAAAACTAGAATGATTACCTTACTGCTTTTGCCGGGTATTTTCCTGATGTTAGAGCCCAGGATACGGTGACTTGCGTGTTGTTTTCACAGCTTGGTATTGACTGTGTAAATACGGTTTGTTGCAGTGTGCATCAGTCCAGCACCTGCTCACTTGCAGACTGGATTTTGGTTTTGGTTGACCGCGCCCAGCTGCTTCCCCATCGTGAGTGTCTAGTTTGTTCTGGGTCTCCAGGTATGGTCCTTTGTGTTCCTCTCTGTTTGCCAATCCTTTGTTCACAGCAAATGCTTGCTATTTGTGTATTTAATTAGTACGTCCATCTTAGCCTTGTCTTTCTGGTTTAGATAATGTCTCATACCAACAAGTCCTCTCTCTCCCGAGATGGTATCAGCTCCCCCATCCTCCACTGCTGTCCCCCAGGGATGTTAGGACTTGAGGCGGACACTGTGGGTTGTCATGACGACTGGGGGCTCACTGATGGCATTTAGTGGACAGGCGCCAGGGACGGAATGCCAGCGGTGTCCCAGCTGGGAAGCACGGGCAGCCGCAGATGGTTGGCACTGTTCATTATGGAGTTGGACCTCTGGCAAGCATACTGTAGGAAACAGTAAGGGCTTACTCTGCATACCAGCCACCGCTCTTGAGGACCTGTGTGTATTGAATCGTGTGATCTTCTGAACAACCTAAGAGGCAGTTTCTTTACTGTTTACCCCCATTTTACAGATAGGAGGTTAAATAATTTGTCCAAAGTCACATTTCTAGTAAGTGGAAAAAATATTTCAAAGCCACATTGTCTGTTAGGGAGCTCAGCATTGAACCACTCAGTCACCTGCCAGCCTGTTCTGCCTCACACCTGCTCTCAGCCCCTTTGTGCTTAATACCTGATTATTCTACGTTTAACGTGACCATTAATAAACTGTGTACTCCTCTGTAATAGCAGGATCTAGATTTAAAGTGTCTTCGAAGAATCTGTCCGCAGTGGGCAGCTTGTCCATCAGTAATTCAGTCCAGTAGTCATGGTGTTCATGACTTTGTATGTCCGTGAGCTGTGTCTTTATTCACTTTTTATTGGGGTTCAGAGGACCCTGTGCCCTCCATATATACTCATGCGACAGGGACGCATTCTGAGAAACGCGTCGTTAGGTGCTTTTGTCGTTGTGTGATCACAGAGTGCACTTACACACACCTAGCTGATATAGCCTACTACATGCCTAGGCTCTCTGGGACTAATCTTATGAGACCGCCGTCATTTACGTGGTCAGTCGTCAACCAGAACGTCATTACGCAGTGCATGGCTGTGCATGGCCTACTGTCCATCACGGATGAAGTTAAATTGTGTTAGAGTGATTTCAATTCCATAAAAACATGACTATTGTTTTCCAAAACTTGCATTTGCCAGATGATTTTCAATAGATGATGAAAAAATTAGATACCATTAAGTTATTTTTTAACTGCAGGACTTCTCATAGCCTGTGATAGATGCAGCATTTCTTATTTAAGGGTTGGGTTCTTCTTAAGAGGAATTCTGTTGAGGAAATGCAACGCTAACCAATTCTCTTCTAGATGTTCTAGAATTTCTGTCCCCTCAAGAGGTTCAGTCTGGAGGAGAAAAATGGCTCAAGACCAGAGTGGCCTTCAGAGTACAATTTGTCTAAAAGATGTTTAATTTTTGAATATCAGAAGTGATCTAGTGCTGTGGTTGTGTAACTATGGAGGGACAGAGGTGACATACCTAATTGTTGGCACTTGGATGTGTGGGTGCTGGTGGCTTCCTGGTTTCCAGCCATGGGTTGAGGGAGTCGTACCCTCCTCTGTTCTGCCCTGGGGCTGGACAGATGTCAGGACAGAACCCTACTACCTCCTGCTCTCAGAGTATCTTTGATGGCCTTACCATCTCTGTCTCACAACTGGCTGGATTGGCTCAGTTGTGACTACTGCAACCCTTTGGGTAATTTCCTGGATAAAGTAGTTTATCCTAAATTAGCCAAAGAATGCGAACACTTCAGTGTTGCAAGCCAAGGAAGAGGAGTAGCATTAAATGATTAACAGCTTAGTTAATAAAACCGATTTTACCATTGCTCTTGGGACGTAAAATACTTGTGGTTATTTCTATGAGAGTAATGACCAGGAAAGTTGAAAATATATGCCTCCCAACTTTAATGTAGGGAATGTCATCAGTATACAGATGCAAAATGCTGCGCTCCCCTCTAACTGTAATTCTTAAACTGGGGGGAAATGTAGGGAGCTATAAAATCCTAGAGCCAGCCCTGGTGGTCTAGCGGTTAAGATCTAGCGCTCTCACTGCCATGGCCCGCTTTTGTTTCCCATCAGGGAACCACACCATCCATCTGTCGGTTGTCCTGCTGTGGTGGCTGTGTGTCGCTCTTGCTGAAAGCTATGCCACCGGGATTTCAGACACCAGCAGGGTCACCCATGGTGGACAGGTTTCAGCGGAGCTTCCAGACTCAGACAGACTAGGAAGAAAGACCTGGCCGCCCACTTCCAAAAAAATTGGCCATGAAAACCCTGTGAATAGCAGCAGAGCATTGTCTGAAATAGTGCTGGAAGGTGAGAGGATGGCCCAAAAAGACCGTGCAGGGTTCCGCTCTGCTGTACTCAGGGGCGCTAGGAGTTGGAATCCACTTCACAGCACAAACAACAAATAAAATCTTAGAAGGCAGAGATAGATCTATAGCTACTAATATGAGACCGTTTCTAAGACGTTTTATTAAGATACACACTTCTCAATATCACAGTGTTTTTTCTAAGTTTCTTTTTCCTGTGACCTCTCACAGTAAGAATATATTTTATATCACAGCTGAGTACATCATACTTATAAATATGTTCACTAAAGATTTATGAAACAATATTTATTCGTTCTCACTAAGGGTAGGGCGCTCTGATCAGGATCAGTTTGTTATTATTTGTAATGCTAAGTTCACTCGATCATCTCCTAATGGACTGTAGTCCACAACTGTAAAAAACACCCATTAGGCATGACCTCTTTTGTGCCCAAAAAGAAAAATCTCTAGAAGTGGACCCAAGAAATGTCACCATCAGGTTCCTTCTGACTGAGGCCCTTAGGGAGTGTGGTTGGAGGGAAGTGATCAGATTTTTTTACCGCTTCTTTTTATTGTTAATATGTGAATTTTTTACTGTGGACGTTAAGTATTTAAAAACAATAATTAATAAAAGTAACAGGCAGAGGAAACCAACTTTCTCTGTGGCATTCCTCTCTCCGAGGAGGTTGTCTGTCTCTGTTGTCTTACCTCAAGCTCTGGTTCTTCCCAGAGGGGCCCCTCCCCGCTCTGCCCCTGTCAATCCAGTTCTCTTCTCCCCACTGAAATTTCAGCTTCGACGAAGGAGTTTTTATGGAGCTGAGAAAAGAAGTTCAGAAAACTGGCGCTTCATTTATAAAGTGAATTCACGGGTTTGTGTCTTTCCTTTTGATTTTCAAATTAGAACTAGCGCGTACGTTACTTCTGTGAGTTAAAAACAAAAATCGTTTGAACATGAGGAACTTAATCTTGTCCATAGCATATTATTTGAAAACAATTCGTTTTTGTTCTTTTGTGAAAAAATACTGTATAAAAAGCATTTTGAGTAGAGACTAATCAGTGTCTTTTTTTCTTAATAGGTTTTAAAATGGAAAATTTTGATGCATCACTGAGTCCCTATTTCAGGGCTTTGCTGGGCCCCCGAGGTAAGGCGTTTTTCGGTTTTGCTCACCTCTTCACCCACCAATTACAGCTACTTGTAAATATTGCATGAAGAGAGTCTAGAAAACATTAGCATTTTCTATGATGAAAGTAACACTTTGTCCTGGATACCATGGGGCTTGGAGAAGTCCTCTGGTGGTCACTGAAGGGGCGATGTCCCCTAGCTGTTGGAGCAGAGCACAGCTGCTGTGTCACTCTGCTGACTTTAGCTGGAGATCAGTCCGTAAATCTGGAGGCTGGGAATGCCGCAGGGTCATCCTTACCCGTGGGATGTTTTCCTCAGTCCTGTGTGTCTCCAGAATGCACTGCGACAGCAGGAGTTGAAAACTCTGCCCCTTTTACATTTTAAGGGCTTTTTAAAGTCCTTTCACGTTTTGTCACATCAACAGGTAAATATATACACCTGAACTCACTTTTTATACTTCTCTTAGTCTTTTATTATCTTTTAGGAAGTAAACCAGCTCCATTTTTGCCTTCTTTTAATGTCATGTATAATGTCTCATCTATAAAGAAGGAGCGTTTTAGGTTCACAGAAAGTTTCATAGAAAAACTACAAGAGGCTTTTAAGGAGATGAAAAGACTCTCAGTTTCACCCATGATTTTTAAAATACAAAAGAAAACAACAAAAGGAACTTCAGCTATTAGTACGGCACAGATGAAATAATATGTTCGATACCGTCTGTGCTAATAGGATGTGGAGAAAGAGTCTAAACTGATGCAGCCTTTCTGGAGGGTGTTGTGTCTCTTGTTGAAATTAAGATGCTCATGCCCTTTGACTCAGCTATTCGATGACTCCAGCTGATCTGGATCAGTTATGCAAAGCTGTGTGTAAGGATGCTCCCTGTAGCCTTGTCACATAGCTGCCTGATTCATCACTAATCATTTTCCTTTGTTTTCCAGATACCAGAGTAAAAGGATGGTTTCTTCTGGACAATTATATACCTACTTTTATCTGCACTGCCATATACCTACTAGTTGTATGGCTGGGACCAAAATACATGAGGACGAGGCAGCCGTTCTCTTGCCGGGGAATTTTAGTGGTGTATAACCTTGGACTCACATTGCTGTCTCTCTTTATGTTCTATGAGGTAGGTCAGGGGTTAGCACAGGCTTCCTCTCACTTAAATGTCCTCAGATCGCTATCCTGAATTGTGTTCCTAAATGAAGAAAGGCGGGTGCTTGGGGTCGGGAGAGAACTGGGAGAAGCGAGTACATTAATGCATTTTGAATGTGTTTTGAAATTGATTTTTCAAAATGCCAGAGTTGTTTGTAGAAATATGCCTTCTACAATATCTAAAAGAGAAGGCTTTACTATTGATGCTTCTGTTATTTACATTTCTTATTATATTCAGAATTAAAATAAATATTTCAGAAATACTCTGATGCAGGTAAAATGCGGAGTGGCAAGTGAACAGTGTGAAAAACAGATCTATGAGCATTTTATTATTAAGCATTTAATAAATGCCTGGTTCTCATTTGGCAGTGGGGGAGGAAGGAAGTGGGTGGTACGTGTGTTGGGGGTATGTTTGTGGTAAGTGAGCCCTCTATCCTGATCCGATAACTGTCAATAGCTTTGAGATTTGACAAGTTATTTTTTAAAAGCTAAGAAGAGTGGATAGAGAGATGCACGTTTAGGGTTTGAATGGTCTGTGTAAGTTCAGGCCAGATTATCTCGTCTGTGTAACTGGGATGTTGAGAACCAAATGTGATGATCTCAAGGGCAAACGTTGTAGCTTGCCTAAGAACGAAAGACAGTTGGAATCTACGCTTCTGTCCTGCCTGTTTTGCGCGGTACAGTGATAGAGCCTGTAAAGCTGAAGCAGGAGGAAAGCTGCCTCCGGTGGTAAGCTCCATCTGTGTACGTTTTTAGGGGAAGGATTGCACCTCTCAGGCTTATGACGCAGAACTGTTGCTAACTCTCTGGGGTGGAGAACTAAGCCATACGTAAAGTGAACACTTTCAAATACTCCTATTTAGATGTTTAACCTTTTATTGTGGCTTTAATTCTCCGAGGAGTAGTAAAGATGATAAGGGGAGGAGGGGAAGGCGAGAAATCAACATCAGTCTTCCAATTAGTGTTTAAAGAATGAGTTCTCCATCAGCCTCAGGCTGTCTCCTGTCTGCATGTGGTTGTGTGCGGGCATGCACGGGGGTATGTAAGCGAGTGGAAGACACCCTGTGTGTCTGCCCGAGAGCTGCGTCTTATTGTCTTATTCTCCCATATGTGTTTCATAAGCCCAGGTAGAGATTGTATGATTAGAATGATAGATACTGCTACTATCACTCTTTGATGCTTGACATCCTGTGAAATGCTTACAACTCCTTTTTTGCTTTTTTCTGTCCTGTTCTAGATTGAAGGCAGTTTAAATTAGCCTCCAGCATGGATATGGCAGGACTGGAGGCAGGGGCGGTACACAGGAGTGACTCCTGGGCCCGGCACTGTGCACGTCTCTCTGTGTTCAAGGGACGGAACCGCAGCCAGCTGTCAGGTTTTCAGAGCGAACTGTTTCCTTTCCCATAATTGATAGATGATAGAGTCATTTGCCTAAGAAGGCTTTTATAGAAGTTATGATTAAGCATAGCAATAGTCTAAAGAAAAAAATATTTAAGATTGTTAAATCTTATAGAACTTAAGATTCTGCCTTATATGTTTCTCAAGCCCTGGAGATCCAGCTGTAACTTCATAATTTAGCCTCTGTAAAGAAGAGAAGGAAATTGCTGTATAAATTGCTGCTATGTGCACAGGAGCGAATTTGGGGGTTCCAAACACATCGTAATAGATAGTTCAGATTTTCCTCTGACAGCTTGGTGAGAACAATAGAAGATGTTGAGCCGTGTCTGAGCACTGAGTACGGAGACTTAAGAAATACACAGAAGAGGAAACGACATTTCTGCTTCACAATCATTCCTTGAATTAAATCAGGTTTATAAAAATAGACGCACATCAGATAACCCTGAGTTGAAAATGAGCCCTAGGACTCCAAGTTAGATGATATTTACATTTGATTTTTGTCTTTTTTTCCTGTACTCTCATAAACTTGTCAGTAATACTGTTAAGCATATCCTTTCTCAAGCTTTAAATTTCTTTTTAGCTACCGATTTTTCTTTTTCTTTTATTTTTTTAAAGATTGGCACCTGAGCTAACAACTGTCGCCAATCTTTTTTTTTTTTTTTATTCTTCTCCCCAAAGCCCCCCAGTGCATAGTTGTAGGTTCTCGTTCTGAGTGCCTGTGGTTGTGCTGTGTGAGATGCCACCTCGGCGTGGCCTGGTGAGCAGTACCATGTCTGCACCCAGGATCCAAACCTGCAAAACCCTGGGCTGCCAAAGCGGGGCGCACGAACTTAACCACTCAGCCACGGGGCCGGCCCCTGAGTTTTCTTTTTAAACTTAGTATTTATATTCCATTGAATGGTAAAGCCTAGGAAAGCAGTCACTGAGTTTTCCAACAAAACAAACTGAGGTGACCGTGGAGCCCCATTGGGCCCCTCATTTCACAGAAATGTCCCAAGAGTTGGAGCTGTTTGCCTGTGGTCACACTATTGGCATGGTCATGGTTATTAGTCTTTTTACTCTCCTGCATATCTACATACCTGAGTCTGTAAAGAATTTTAAGAATAAATATGTAGTCATTGATATTTTTGTTTGTTTAATCCTGTGTCATGAATTCACAGCTGCCTTGGCGAGTTGTAGGTTAATAATACAAATAAAATTAACTGTCACTTAAAGGAGACGAGGAGAAATCTTGAAAGAAGGGAGAGAAAGAGGAAATGAAAAGAAAGTCATTGAAACGTAAAAGTTCCTAGAAGAAGGAAAATAAGTAAATGACAGTTTTAAAACTGTGAAACGGAGTTTAAATTATAAAAAAAATGTAGACTTGTTCATGGTTTATGCACTTGGTAGAAAGGAAATGAAAAGACGTGGCGTTACTTGTAATTCTCGTGAACCTAGTGCTTATTTCCAGGAAGAAGACCAAAAAATCCCTGATGAGAAGTGTACTTGAATGGTGGGATGTTTTAGACTGAAAGTACAGGACTCTGCGGCAGGCCTTTTAGCTTTTACTTGTTACATCAGGTGTTGTCTGAGATCACAGTCAATGCTGAAGGCTCAGAAATAAAAGTGAAGTTACAGAAGAGAAACAACTCAGTTTGCATTCGTTACTCAGCTTTGGAAAACTGTGTCCTCAGAGCAAACACAAAAATCTTGTGTGCCTTTCTGCCCCCTGAGATTCAGGGTGTATTTTATTTGAGTAGAAGCCCCATGGTTTTTTCAAACTGTCCACATGTCTTTCCCCTTGTCCCCAGCCCCAGACTGAGAATCCCCACCTACCTGATGCCGCATTGTGGCTTTTCCTCGTCAGGTAGTATGAACCCAGGCTGGGCTCCTCTTTCCCCTGGCCCACCCAGCCAGCTGTCGGAGCCTCTCCCAGCTCCTTTGTGACCAGGTCACACGTGGGGTTCCCACACAGCTAGCTGCTCTGGCCTGATGTGGAACTGTCGTGTCTGCCCTTCCCTCCGCGCCTCTGGCCTCTTGTCCCCCTAAGCAGAGAGGATCTAAGTGCTTGGTTTGCTGGGGTCCAAAGGGGACTGTGTCTGTTGACCCGCCTGAGGGCCGTGCCCTGACCCCGGGCTCATCGGTAGCTGCTGGGAGGCCAGGGCAGTTCTGCATGGCACACACGGCTTTAAGGGAGAGTACTGCTAGCTCTGCCCTCGGAGGGGACGCTGAGCCGTCCTCGCCTGCCATTATGCCCAGCTCTGCCCAGACCCCCTCAACACCAGGTTCTTTGCTCCTCTGGACCTTTCTCTACCCCGTATAAACTCCACCTTCCTTCCAGACCTCAGCCCGCCTGGGTTTGACCATCTGCATCTCATTTTTGAGGACTCTGCTCCAGCGTCAGTCCCTCTGGGAAGTCAGGAGAGCACCGAGGACTCAGCACTGAAGCTCCAGAGCAGAGACTTGTCAGCCCCTTGGCCTGCCCATTGTTCCTGGCTGCCCGGGAATGTGCCCTCCAGCCTTCACCTCCACACACAGGTGGCTGGCTCACAGGATGGCTGTGATTAAAATGCCGCTTCCACACCTCTTTCTTCCCATTGTTAGTATGGCTCCACCAGACGTATCCTGAACAGTAGCATAGAAAAAGCAGCTGCCAGAACCACCGCTGGACTTGAACAAAGGGAAATCGCAGCTTACAAACAAGATTGTTTTTTGAGTATTTGTATATATTCCCCCGCAGTTAGAACTGTATGACGTGACTAGTGTGAGAGAGGGATCTCTCCCTCAAACATTCAGAATGTTGAAAATGTGATTTAAAACAGCGATTGAGAGCTAACTGGATGAGTGGATGTGGATTGGCATAGGTCCAAAACACATTCTTTCTTTCCCTTTGCAATTTTTATTTTAAATTTTGATTTCGGAACTACTTCAAAATATGGAAAATAAAATCATAAAAATAGTGACTACGTACCTAACAAATGTTGACACTTATTATTGGCTTGAACTTTTTGTTTAAAAAAGAAACATTACTTAAGTGCATCTATAGTACAGCCCCATTCCAGGCATAACTTTCTTCGAAAGTTCATCTGTTTCTGCTCTGGATATGTTTTTATACTTCTTACTATACATGTATGTATATGTGACAGTATATGGTATATTCTGAGGCAGGTTTTTTTGGTACATAAATGGTATATTGTTTCTCCTCTTTCAAATAGCTTTTTATAGTCAGCAGTATATTTTGAGATGAATCCATATTGAATCTTAGAAATTTAACTCGTTAGTTTTAACTTTTCTGTATTTCAGTGTTAGAATTTATTATACCATTTTATCCATTTTTTTTTGGGTGGACATGTAGGTTGTTAGCAATTAACAATGTTGTGTTGAATTTTCTTAGATGTGTCCCATTGTGCATGTCTGACACGTATTTTTTTGCCAGGTATACACATAGGAATTTAATGACTGAATCTGGGCAGTCTCTGGTCTTTTAGTGGGGAAATTTAATCTGTTTTAATATAGCATAATAACTGTTATTTTGGAATAATTTATATCACCTTTTTGTGTGTGTATATGTTTTCTTTGCCCTTTTCCCCCTCCTTTCCTGCTTTCTGTTGAATTTTTATATTATTTCCTTTTTTTCATTTTACTGACTTAAAAGTTACTCATTCTGTTATTTTAGTAGTTACCCCTAAGTTTTTAAGACGCATCCTTGACTGAATAAAGTCTAAAGTGAATTATTATTTCTATTCTCCTGAACGATACAAGGACCTTAGATATTTCAGCTCTGATCCCCATCTTCCATATTATTGTTGGCAAATATTTAGTTCCACCTTCTTCCAAGGTCCTAAACAATCATGATAATCAATACTGATTTTCTTTGCTCATCATTGATCTGTGAAATCCATTGTTTGCTTTGGAGGGTCATTCTTCTTCCGACAGTTCTTTTCAGTGAAGGGTGAACGCGGCCTCTCTGTGAGCATCGGTTTATTTGTCTCTGTGCTTGAATAGTATTTTAGGACGTGACATTCTAGATTGACAGTTATTTTTCCTTAGCACTTTGAAAATTTATTCCAGAGAAGTCTGCTGCAGTCCCATTTTTGTTCCTTTGTAAGTAATTTTTTTCTTTCTAGGTACTTTTAAAATTGTGTTTAAAAATAAAATAATAGTGTGCCTAGGTGGTCATCTATTTTTGTTTATCTTGTTCTGGACTTGCGTGCCTTCAATGTGAGAATTGATTTGTTTCATTAATTCGGAAAATACTCAGGCATTGTCTCCGTGGCTGGGGGCTCTCTTCCTCTCTCTCCATTGTCTCCGTCTGGAGCTCCTATTAGACCTGTGTTGGACGTTCTCAGACTTTACATATCCTCTCTCACTTATTTTCCATCTTGATGTCTCTCTTCCGCATTCTTCTAATTCACTCATTCTTTCAGTTGTGTCTAATCTGTTTCATCCATTTCATTCATGTTTAGTTCCAATAACTGTGTACCTTTTATTTCTAAAAATTCACTGCTCATTCTTTTTTTCATTCCATGACATGGAAACATTGGTTTTTTTCTCCTTCATGATATAGATATGTGCCAGTGCTCTCCAAACTTAACCATTTGCTTGTATTGCTTTTTAAAATCTTCTTTAGGGCCAGCCCAGTGGCACAGCAGTTAAGTTCTCACATTTTGCTTCAGTGGCCCAGGGTTCGCTGGTTTGGATCCCAGGTGTGGACATGACACTGCTTGTCAAGCCATGCTGTGGCAGGCATCCCACATGTAAAGTAGAGGAAGATGGGCAGGGATGCTACCTCAGGGCCAGTCTTCCTCAGCAAAAAGAGGAGGATTGGCAGCAGATGTTAGCTCAAGGCTAATCTTCCTCAAAGGACAAGATAAAATAAAATGTTCTTTAAAAAGTTTTCTTTCAGGTACATCTGTGAGGTCATGTCTCTGGGAATAATTATGAAACCTGTGTTAAATTTCTTTATCTCTTTAAAAACAAAAACAGCACAGTTGTCGGGGGTCCTGTGTAAGCATGCCAGATGGTATTGCTGGGGTCATCTCAGGTAAATGTGTCTTCCCCAAACAAAAGAAAGATATTTAAAGAACTTGAATGTAAGCTAACTTCCTCTTCTCTGAATAATTTTTTTTGGGGGAAAAAAACCTCACCTTATAGTTAGGCATCAGTGATGATGTTTTTTTGACGTGTTGGGCGTAGGATTTCTGTATGTGTTAATAGTGGGGGAGTTGGCTCTGCTTTTGTTCACTTTGCTGCATTGCCGGAACCAGAAGCCAGTATTTTTTCTTTGAATATTCTTTTGAAGATTTCTGATGGTTCTTTATTTGGAAGATGAAAGAAAGTGAGCATTTGATGGGCGGGGTGTTGAGCTCATGCTTTCTGACCTCTCTGCAGTTGTGGGCTCCATGCTGCGGGAGCATGGCCCTCCCCAGGCACCTGGCAGGCGGTCCCTCCCAGGGCTCTGGCTTTGCACATCTCGATAGAACCTCAGAGCAGTTGCTTTGGAAACATTCTATTCTAAAGTGTCTTGTTTTCCTTTGCCTTTAGGCTTTCCTAAAATAGATATGTTATGGTGGGAAAATAGGATTTGGAAAAATACTTAAAAGACCTGGCAATCAATTATTGAATTTGATTAAAAAATTATTTTGCTTACCAAAATACTTTGAAAAAGATATTTTCTATTCTGCTTTTTCCCATTTAACAGAAGTATAGAGGAGTTGAGACATCTGGTGAGATTCATACTTGTAAGAAAGGCCTGAGCATTGCCTAAAATACTCCTCACTCTTAATTCCTTACAACTGGAATTCCTTGCCCAGAAAGAAACTTCTC
This sequence comes from Equus caballus, assembly GCF_041296265.1. Taxonomy (NCBI): domain Eukaryota; kingdom Metazoa; phylum Chordata; class Mammalia; order Perissodactyla; family Equidae; genus Equus; species Equus caballus. The sequence goes on along the minus strand of NC_091703.1, from coordinate 54,286,211 downwards.
TTGGGGAGTGGAAGCACCCCACTCAGCTACTCGCCTCTCTGTTTCTCTGGCATTGCCCGAGAGAATGCCTCACAGTGGGGCGACTGGAGAGAAGGATGCAGCCCAGACAGCCTCCCCTCCCCCTCACCCCAGGGGGAGGGGCAGGGATGCCTTCCAAAAGAGTGGAGGCTTTGGGATAGGTCCAAAGCCAGGCCTGACTCCTCTGAACTGACTCTGCAAACCTTTGGTAACTTGGCCATGCAGCTGGTGTGACAAGGAACATGTCACTCTACAAATCCTTAACTAAAGCAGACCTAGTCTGCCAAGCAAGCCTGAGTAAGTCGGCTGCAGATGTCTCTTTCAATTATGCAGAGGATGCTCTGGCTGGGGCTCCATCCACAGTAGGAGCAATATCGCTTGAGACCTAGTCATGGGCCTTCGAGCTTTGCAAGCAGAGCTGGTGAACATTTGGCTAGAATCATAACAAAGACTTATATAGTGCCTACCTTATTTAATATTCATTGCACTATTGCTCTCCCCTTTCTACAGAGGGAAGGTTCTAGGGTGGACCAGGGAGTCAAGTCTGTGCTTCTAACCATTGTACAGTACTGCCTCAAAATGCTAAGTCTTAGCTTGAGGTTTTCCCTCCCAGCCACTAACACCCCCATGAAGGAGAAATTGAGTGTTTCTCGTGGGGTACATGGAAGCAGCCTACCAGAAGCCACCTCTCAGGGAGAGAAAGGGACTGCCAGCGTCAGAGGGCAGGGCCTAGGTTCGGGGAAGGATGCCAGACATACCTGCCTCAGGTTGGGCTGAGGACAAGCTGTTTCTTTGTGCTTTGTTCTAAAGACTTCTCTAGTGTATAGAGCCTCTCCTTATGACTTAACCAAGATCAGCCATTCAGCTCTAACCCAAGAGTGTTCCTGGTCCTAAGGGGGAAAAAACACTCCTGGAGGTCACAAGTGTGACATTATCTTAATGGGCATCCTCATGCTCTGGCCATGAGAGATTTGAAATTCAAAACCACATGCATTGACCTGACCCTATTTCATAATGGCACTGGCAAGGTTGGCCAGGTAAATCCTAGAGGAAATGGGTGCTTTTAATTTTGGAGTAGCCGATGGTTAATTTTATTTATTTATTTTTTTTTTTTTTTAAAATATTTTATTTTTTCCTTTTTCTCCCCAAAGCCCCCCCGTACATAGTTGTATATTCTTCGTTGTGGGTCCTTCTAGTTGTGGCATGTGGGACGCTGCCTCAGCGTGGTTTGATGAGCAGTGCCATGTCCGCGCCCAGGATTCGAACCAACGAAACACTGGGCCGCCTGCAGCGGAGCGCGCGAACTTAACCACTCGGCCACGGGGCCAGCCCCCCGATGGTTAATTTTAAACCAAACATCTGCTGAAGAGAAAGACACAGCTCAAGGTCTAGTTTTCACAGAATTCTTCATGGATAGAGGATTCTCAATGTGATCTTACTAAGGATTCAAAAACAAGCAAAGAAGGTCAAGGGAGCTTGGAAATGCTGTTTGAAATTGCATTTGGACTGAGCGTCCGGATTCCTGGGTGCTCGTCCCAGCGGTGGCACCAAGAAGCTGTGGGACTTTGGGCTGCCTATGTCACTGCTCATCTGTTTCTTTATTAAGAACAGGAGCTTGTCCCAGGCCTAAAAAGTACACACTTGGGGATTCACATAGAAACAGTCAAAGCTGTGAAAACGTCAACCCCACACGCTTCTAGTGGTGATGCTTAGCAGTGTTCCTCGGTCCTGTGGTACGGTTGAGTTCCAGTGTAGACAGTCTGTGTTCTCATTGCCTCATTCCATTTCTGCCTAGAGAGTAATAACACCACAGTTCTTCAGTTCTTTCACTAAAAGCAGCCAGCCCCTTCTGCAAAGGGGCTATCTTGTCGCTCTGACATCTTGGGATGTTGGGGTGAATGACTGATAAAGGCCACCCAGGATGACATTATTCTGGTTATGACCTTGTTTCTTGAGATGTTGTGATAGCATTCCAGAAAGTGCCACGTGAATGGTGATCATGCTAAAGGTTGTACCTCATTTGTGGTGAAATGTGGTGTTAGATGAGAAAGCCAGCTCTTGCCATTAGAAATGATCCGTTCTGTGAACTGTGTCATGCAGACCTGGTGATGCTCACCTGAATTTTCTGTAAATGAAAAGATGCATATTACCTTTGCTTATTGAATTTGCCTCATGATGAGAGAAGAAAGCTGCTGGCGAGGCTTTAATTATGGTTCCTCTTGTGCTTTGCTCCTAATTAAAGTTTGCTTTCCTCCAAGGAAGGAGGAAGCACATGTGGTTTGCAGTGCTGTTCTTTGTATCTTGGTTACTTGGAAAAGCCAGGTGGGGTGCATAAGGCTCCCTCGGTTGCTCCTGGAGTAGTTGGTGGTATCAGGAACTGCGTAGTTAGTGGCAGGCTCTTCCCTGTGGCCTGCTTTTTCACTGGAGTACCGTCCTGTCCTCCTCCAAGCTGGTGGCTCCCAGAAGCCTGAGGCAGAGACCTGCCCTTGCTTTCAGTGCCTCTCCTTGATCCAGCCTCCTGGGCCCTCAGCCTGCGGTCTGCAGTGGCCACAGGACCCTGATACTGGCCAGTGTATGGAGGATTACTGAGAGTCTTTGATGAATAAACTTGAACTCAGATACTTGGTCCTCATGTGTTAAATTATTCTGTCCCTTCTGAAGCCAAGGATATTTGAGAATTGAACTTTCCATGTCACCAGGATGACCTTTGGTGAGGGCTGGTTTTAGTCTTGTGAATAGAATGCAGATGAGTATCGTCCACGTTCAAGCCTCATGAAAATGCTTTTTTGTATTTCAGTTTCGACATTTGCCAAGCAGAAATGAAGTGGGGTTTTTTTTGGCTGCAAATAAAACGTTAGGCCTAGATTCCGGGGACAAAAGCAGAGCCTTGAATTCTTTGTCATTAATTTAGCAAATATTTGTTCGGTGCCTCTTGTGTACAAGTCCCCGGGCTGGATTTTGTGGACACTGGGGCCACAGTCACCACCTCTAATTGTTGACAGAAGAGCTTAAAACAGACCCATTAACAAAGGGCTTACAGGGAGCATATGAGCAAATACCTACGAGTCATGGCAGGGTGAGCTTACGGGGGGAGAACAGACTTCAGGCTGGAGCGTTCAAGGAAGCAGTCATGAAGAAAATAGAATTTCAACTGAACTTTGAAGGATGGGATTGTAAGAGCTGGAATTGGGGGTGCATGGGTGCAGAGAGCATTTCAGGTGAAAAGAGTAGAGTAATGGTCGTTGCTCACGTTTATCGTGCTTATCCTAGGGACCGGGTTGGGGATGATAAGCATTGCACACTTTATCTTGTTAACTGCTCTCGGCAGCCTCAACAGGCAAGCATACTGTTTTCATCCTGTTGGAGTGAGGAAACTGAGGCCTAAAGAAATGGAGATACCTTGCCCAAGGTCCCCTAGCTAAACGCGGGGAAGCTAGGATTCAAACCCCCTTCTAGCTGGTGCCTGGCCCTGTGCTGGCCCCTTGGCCACTGTGTGGTGAGTAAGGAAAGGCACGCTTGTCTGACTGTAGGTGAGGGAGGAAGGGAAGATAGGGATCAGCTTGGAGCTGCAGTGTAAAAGAATGTGAACACCCGAGTACTGTGCCTAGGGCTCGGGGTTTCATTCTGAAGGCACTGAGAGACACTGCAGAGTTTTGACACAGAGGTCAATGGCTTGAAGAAGCTCGAGGCCCCAGCGGAAGTGAAGTGCCGAGTGGCAGCAGTATCCAGGGTGTGTGGCAGAGCTCCCATGGGGAGCCTGTCCAGGGAGAAGACGGATGGTGGCCTCGGGGCCGGGAAGTGGTGCTGACTGAGCGGCTTCTGGATCGGGTACCTGCTTTCTGCTTCAGTGTTGGGAAGTTCACCACCCAGCTCCTGGGTTCGAGTGCTTTAGCCTCCAAAGACAGTGGGTGGTGTATACAGGGATTTTTCTTTCCATTTATGAGGGGAGGGGCAAAGAGAATTTTAGGTTAATTAGCTTAAAGAGTCAAGGCAATCCTGCCTGGATTCCTTCTGAAAGACATTTTCAAAGAAAGGAGGCATGTGTCAGAGAGTCCTAGAATTTTAGATTCATAAGGTGATAAAAAGCATCCCTAAGAAGGACAATCATGTTAGTCAATTTTTAATTTTGCCGAGTAAGGCTGTTGTTTTAAATAAAGGTATATTTTAAATTGCACAGATTTATCTTCATGAAAACTTTGCAGTGTCGTCCTTATTATTCTCATTTGCGGTCGTCCTGTGAGAATTTCATCAAGAACCATCAGTTCCCTCTCTGTGCCCTCCAGCCACAGAACGTAATTCATCCGGTCCCTCGAGGGGTAGAAGAAAGGGCAGCGCTTCCTTCTTTCCTTCTCTCCACCCCGGTCTCCTGAGCACGCACAGGCCAGCATGTGCTCCCCGCCAACTCCACCTGGGACTTGGGCTGTGGACCTTAATGCTCGGCACTTCTGATAGGGCTGCCTGGGTGTGCTTTCCTGGCTGTGACTTTAGAGAGTCGTGTAAGACCAGACACCTAACATACCTTCTAATGAATGTCCTGTGGGTTCTGGTCTTTCAAAGACAGTGTAGTACAGTTTGTGTGTTTTCAGAAAGTCTTAACCTAGAAATTGTAGCAAATGAGAACTGAATCTTTCAAGGTAATTGAGTCCAACCTCATGCTCTTAGAGTAAAAACCACCAAGGCCTAGGGAATCAGCTGGCTTGTCTCAGGTGCTGGACCCTGATGGAGATGGTTGTCTGTCTAGCCCCGGCCCCCCATCTTGTGCTCCCTGATCCAGGGTTCTTTTCCTCATAAGCTGATGCCCCACCTCCGGTGTAGTCTGAATCCCTCTGCTGGTCTTGGGCCGTGAAAACCTGTTAACTCTTAATGCTTTTTTAATGTGTAGAAGGTAACAAAGCAGAAGGAAAATAAAAGGAAGTTAATAGAAGAGGAATCAGATTCTGAGTAGGGTGTTGAGTGTGAGTGTGGGGGCCGCACCTGTTACTGAAACCCAAGTGGGTTCCCTCCGGGCGAGTTAAATCAGACTCTCCACCCAGCCGTCTCACAAAGTAAAGTATATTTGCAGCAAATAGGAGAGCACGCGGAATCATTTCCAAAGTTATGGCAACCCCGAACAAGGGGAAGCAGGGACATTTATTTCGGATGGAGAATGAATATTCAGAAGGGAGAGGTGGTATTCGCTTTCGCAGGCTCAGTTGGAAAACATGCTTCCACGACACGTACCCTGCAGGTGACGGTAATGAGGCCGAACCTCCTGGAGAGATCTTAGCATAAAAAATAAGGAAAAGGTCATAGGCCTAGCTCTCTGGCGAGGCTTGGTCTGGTTCAGGGTGGTTGTTGATTGCATCTCCTTAACATAACAAAAGGAAAAAGAATAATCTGGAGAAACAGTTAAAATATCCAAACCCACCTTTGAGTTCCTTGGGTGACTAGTCGGTGACACACCCACTGTGGCATCGATTTTTGAGTGAGTCTGGGTGGAAGTGTTGTGATCCCCTGATGCTCCCTGAGGGCATCTGTGTCGCTCCCCCAACTAAACTGTGGTCAAGGACAGTGTGCGGGCAGCCGGAGGCTCTTGAGGCCTGAGGCTCAGTGCCATCTTCCTGGCGGCACCGGTAGGCCAACTGTTGATTTGAGCTGAGAGCCTGAAGCCAGTGGTTCCCACTCCTGGGTGCACATTAGAGCTGGGTGAAAGGCCCCTGAAGACTCGGGTTTGATCGTCTGGGGGAAGGCAAGCTTTAGTAAGTTTTAAAAGCTCCCCAGGTGATCCTCTTGTCCAGCTGGAATGAGAACCACAGCTTAAAGCCGTGATTCTCAAACTTCAGCTGCGTCACACTCACCTGTGAAACGACCTGTTTCACACCACTAGACTTCACGCCCAGAAATTTCTCGTTCATTGGGTCTGGGGTAGAGCCCGAGGTTTTGTATTTCTGACAAATTCCTGGGTGCTCCTGATGCTGCTGCTCGAGGACCACACTTTGTAAACCACAGTGTTAGATTCTCAAAGGATCTGTGATCCTGGACTCTGAGGCCCTGCCTTGACGGTCCACTCTTAGTTTTGATTCTGGCTCAAGAGTTTGCATGTCTTACAAGTTGCCACATGATGCTAATGCAGCTGGGCTGGGGAACACTTTGAGAACCACATTTTGAGACCCAGTGGCCAGGTCCTTGTGTCGGGTAGCCAGATGAGATCAGGCACAAGGCGGGCCACCTCAGATTTCTCCCCATGTGCCACCACTTGACCACCAGCAGGGAAGTCGCCAGGAAAACTCAAGGTCACCCCAGGCATCAGGGGGAATCAGCTGCAGTTGACAGTACATGCACAAAGAGCAGCATCCTGTAGGTGTTGGCCGGAACATGGTGCACAGCGTGGACATGCACAGGATGGTCAAATTCAGCCTTCTCCCTGCACTGTGAGAGCGGGCCTTAGGTCTCCGGTGGCCAGGTGTCCTCACTGTGTGCATGGGAGGAAACTGAGACCATCACAGCGAGCTGGTGACTGCAGGTCTGTAACCTAGAGCCTGCACTCGGTACTGGGGTCCTTCCTGTCACCCCACAGTGCTTACTCTGCTGCAGGTGAATTCTAAGGCATGGGCACGATTCCTTCAGCCTGCAGAGGTCAAATTCATGGATCCTGGGGTTGACACAGCAATAGGAAATAATGATGATGAGGTGGGACTACATTATCTCCAGGTTTACAGCCGCGGTTCTCCAAGTGCCATCTCTAGACCAGCAGTGCCACCCCGGAACTTGTTAGAGGTGGGCATTCTGGGACCCCACCCCAGAACTCCTAGATCTGAAATGCCCCAGTGACGCGTTTTAAGGTGCTTTTGAGGTGATTCTGGTGCTGCACGCTCACGTTTGAGAAGCGCTGGCCCAGGGAAAGCCTGACTGTGACGTGTGATTCCCCCAGTGAGACCGCTGGGGGCAGGATGGGGGCCTGTGATGGAGTGGGCCAGGGCCCTGGAATTGACAGGGCAGTGGTGATAGCCGAGGGACTTGAGGGTCTTGGGGAGAGGCAGCTTGTAAAAGAGTGACCCCTTCATCTGTAAGCACGCCCATCCCTGTGAAATTGAGGCTCACGTCACTAAACTCCCCTTCATCCACCTCCCCAGCATTGTGTTTCTTCCTCAGAGCAAACGGCCTCAGCACAGCCCCAGGGCGGTTTGCACGGATTCTGCGCTAATGCATAGGGTTTGACTGCATAGGGCTTTGCTGGTTCTGATATTGTTGGTGATTGGCTTTCTCCTTTTTCCTGTTTTCCTTTTTTAGTTAGTGACAGGAGTATGGGAAAACAATTACAACTTCTTCTGTCAAGGCACACGCAGCGCGGGAGAAGCAGATATGAAGGTATTGTCTTTTTTTAAGTAGTTTTTCTTTTTTTTTAATAAATTGTACAAAAGATGAAATGGCTCATCACCTCACTGTCCAGGTGATCCGTGTTAACAGTTTTAAAAGAATTTAAGAAAGCAGTATGCGTGCATGGTCTGAAAATTGGAACAACATGAAAAGTACAAAATGGGAAACTAAAATTTCCCTCTCTGCAAAAGTCAGTCCTGTTAAGTTTCCAGGAAAAACAGTTGCGTGCTTGTATCAGTGTTAATGCTGTATTATATGAACAGGATTTAAGAATGATCTCTTAAAGGTGTCCTTCCTGTCTCTGAGCGCCCCCGAGTAGTGGTCTGTAGGTTCCGACCTCCACTCTTGAGTGTTTTGTATTTTTTAAATAAAAGCCTCCTGGTCTGGGCTCAGCACGGACAGTCGTTTCCTTAGAGTGCCATTTGACATATTCCCTTGGGCGGGGACCTGACGCTGGGAGTTCTTGTTCCTTTTCTTCTTTGCCCCGTGTCCTGTCACCTGCCCCACGCCCGCACCTGAGATCGGAGGCGCCTCTCTGGCGGTTCTTCTGTGTGATGCTCTGCAGACTCCTTCCGAGGGAAATCGGCAGACTTCAGGGTTTTGAACTCTGAGCCTCCTGTTCTCCGTCTTGAAGGATGGCAGTGGCCCTTTTAAAACCTTCCCTCTTGTCATTTCCACCCTCCCTGCTGTCCCGCGTCCTGCTCTTCGGTCAGAGGCCCTCACGGAGTGACCACAGCTCCCCACTGCTGCAGGACTTGAGGAGCTGGGCGCCACTCGGGCTTCTCCGAGTGGACGTGGGGTATTGTGGGATGTCAGTGAAGCGCGTGCGAGGTGGTCCTTCAGAGACACTGACGATGCCTTCCCCTCAGATCGTCGAAGTCCTCTGGTGGTACTACTTCTCCAAACTCATCGAGTTCATGGACACCTTCTTCTTCATCTTGCGCAAGAACAACCACCAGATCACGGTCCTGCACGTGTACCACCACGCCACCATGCTGAACATCTGGTGGTTTGTCATGAACTGGGTCCCCTGTGGCCACTGTAAGCCCTCGGCGGGGTGGGGTGGGGGGGATTGGGGATGAGGTGTGGGGCTCTGATGAATCGAAACAAAAGCTTTGAGAAGCGGTGCTGTTTCTGTCGCCTTCTGGGTCAAGCCTTGAACCTTGTGTCCCAGTGGCTGTAGTGATAGTTTGTGTGGCCTGTGCACTCAATGAGGTGACAAAACCCTTTTCTAGTTTAGTAACTAACTATCCTGTTACTAAACTGTCCTGTTGCTGATGTGGCAAGATGAGGGAAGTACCAGATTCCCAACCTGGGGCCTATTAAGAAATAGGGGTGTCACCGTCCCTCATCGAGGGCAGCTGTTCCAGATTATTTCTCATTCTTGTTTCTCCGCAATTTGGAAGGTGTTTGACTGACAGGGACAGGCCAGGAAGAGGGAATGACACCACTGAGTGAGCCCCAGAGAACAAGGCAGATGACAGTGCAGCAGTCGCTGAGGGGTGCCTTAGGAAGGCCGCTCGTATCTAACATAGTGACCCTCTGTGGTCCGCGAAGCACACTTAGCAGGCTGTCTTCCATGACAGGCACCACAATTTGAAGTGAATTCTCTAAGGACGTGTGTGGTTTTTCTAAAGCTCATGCTCTGAAGTCTCTTAAAAATTTCAGAGATTGTCATTACCTTCACATTCAGCTTGGGAGTTCTAACAACTGTCGCAAAGTTCCTGCCGTCTGACCCACACGAGTTTGACTGAGAACCTTTGGGTCTGGTCACTTATGTTTTTTCCTAGGGTAGCTAGCACGCCCTTGGTAACTCGGCCCACCGGGATGCACACAGTCACAGCATTTTAGAACTAGAAAGCACTTGCCATACACAGCCCCTCTCAGATTGGGAGAAAACTGAGCCGGTAGAAGTGTGGGCAGGGCTGGGGCCTCCAGGACCCTCCCTCCCTCCCTCTCTCCCTGGTGATTTTCCTCCAGCATCACACCTCATGGCTGAGGATTAACTGACCTAACCTTCTAATAGAAACAGCGCCTCCTCCCATTTGAAGAGTGCTTCACATTTTCAAAGAACCTGTAGGATGACAGATTTTAACTAGCCGCCCCCCCCCCCCCAGCCCTTGAGAAACAACCAGAGAATGGCTGTCACTTATCTGGGGTTGCACAGCCACTGATGGTCACAGCCCAGAGTAGAAACTCCGTCTTCATCCCCAGCCATGTGTACATCTGACTGCACGTGGAAAAGCCACATAGCTTTGTTTGCTTGCCTGCTGTTGGAGGGGCGGCCAGAGAGTCTAAAAAAAGAACTGGTGGTCCTACTAGAAATTAAAAATCATTTGATAAAAGAGGAGCCTTTTGTCTCTAAGGAACTGGACTCTGGACTGTATTATTAATAAAAATAGATGGCCTCAGGCCTGCAGTCCTGGGGATTAATTAGGAGGTGACCTCAAAGACCTCTCCAAACCTCAGCAAATGTGTAGACACAGCCGGCTTTGAGCATCTTATCCATTGGCTGTCTTCCCTGAGCCATCCACGCAGTGGCCTGAGGCCCTAGGGCATGTAAAGAAAAGCGGGTGGCTCTGACAGCAAAGCCTTCAGTGCCACAGTGGGGCAGGTGGTCCCCTGACTCCTGTGTTAGATGGCTGCCTGCCCAGCGGGAATTGAATTCTGACTACAGGTCCATGCAGTGCTTGCCAGTACTGCAGGGTTTCCAGCCTCTGTTCAAAATCATCTTTTTATTGGATTTAAAAAGAGTCGTGGTTTTTTTTTTTTTTTACCTGTTATGTATAAAACACTGATGCATCGTGCCCCCAATCCCATCTGTTCCTGCAGCTTATTTTGGTGCCACACTGAACAGCTTCATCCATGTCCTCATGTACTCGTACTATGGTCTGTCGTCCATCCCTTCCATGCGTCCGTACCTTTGGTGGAAGAAGTACATCACTCAGGGGCAGCTGGTGAGTGACTCAGCCTCTTCCCCCAGGACTTGGAGCCTGGGGGGCACAGACTTCTTCCTGGGATGCTCTGCTCCCTTCCCGGCTTTATTGTTGTTGCTTAATAGCGTCTAATGTGCCTTTCCCACCCTTTCCCATTGATCTAATTAACCTTCTTGAAGTGGGCAGAGCAGGGAATTCTCCTAATGTTAACTGATGGAGAATCTGTGCCCATGGGTGTACAGCTAGTTGAGGTGCAGACGGCGGGCTAGAATCTAATTTCATGACTTCAAGTTCAGTCCTTTGTTCTTAGTTTGTGCTCGAAGCACGTGTGTGCAGGTTTTTAAATTATAGTCAAAGTCCAAAGAGGAGACTGTGTTCCCAGGGGCTTCAGCAGGAGCTGGAGGGTGGCGAGTCCAGGCGCTCATAGCTTATTAGTAAGGATGTCTGCTAAGGCAGGCGCTGCGCGAGCCTTCCACCCCCGTGTAGCAGAGCGCCTGTGGGTGAGAATGGCACCTGTGCTTCAGGTGACAGCCCCTTCTCAAGGCCCGCCAAGGCCTGCCCAGCAACTATTGGCACTCGGTGGTTATTTCTCACCCCACTTCTCTTAAGCTTTCCCCAGATGTGAGGACATTATAGATCCCTGTTGCTCTCACTCATGAATCCTTTCATGACCTAATCATTAACACTGTTCTGAGTAACATTAAACACTGACATTTGTTGAGTTGACTGTGCCGGGTGCTCACGCTGAGTAAACGGTTTTGCATGAATTGTCCCAATAGCCTGATTTCGTGGTATCATCCCCATCTTATAGAGGAGGCCACTGAGGCAGTAGGCCAAAGGCAGCCAACTGGGGCGTTCAGACATTAAACCTTTAGCCTCGGCCTTGCCTTATGAATACATTTTTCCAAAGAAACCCAGCTGATTCAGATCCTCTTAGTCAGTTGTGAGTTTTCAGTATTTAAAAATAGCAATCTAGAGAAAAAACCTGAGAAGCTCTTCTAAGCTACTTACGGGTTTGACATTTCATTATCGCCTCTCGCCAGCTGCTGTACTGTCCTTGTTAACTTTTCTCAAGCCACCTGCGAGGAAGGATAATGTCTCTGACCTCCTCATTCACTTGAGAAGAGGCGATGCACAGATGGGGTGAGCACACCGCCATGGCTCTGCCGAGGCGGGATGGAGCAGAACAGACTGGGCAGGTCAGGCTTCCATCGGGCTCTGCCCTTGAGGTGGAAGATTCCACCAGTTTGCGTAGATTTCTCTTAAGCATCACTCCTAATCATTTCTCAGCCTAAAGGACTTACCTGAAAAGAGAGAAGAAAAAGAAAAACCCAGTTCTCTATGTAGAAATACTGGGAGCTGGGCAGAACCCAGCCCTCTGCTGTTAGTCCTCTTCAAGATGCACCCTCCAGTAGCCACACCCTACTTTAACACCTTTTCCCCGTTTCTCCAAGCAGTTCCACCTGCTTTTCAAGATTTACTCGGCAGAAATTGTCTATGGACTTAGCGTTGTATCCCAGTAAGAGTTTAAATCTGTTCACCAGCCTTAACCAAACCAGAAAGATACATGGATAAGGAATAGTAACAATGTCCAGCAGAACTGAGCATCCCACAGCGACATCACGGTTCCCTGTAACATAAGACCCCACACCCTTCCTTCCTCCCTTAAAAAAAATTAAAAAAAAAAAAAAAAACAACTTGCCTCTATATACTGTCCCTGAAGTTTTTGTGTGTGTCTTTTGTTCTCGCAAGTTTTCTTTTTCCCCCCGCTTCATTGAGATATAATTGACACATAGCATTGTGTAAGTTTAAAGTGTATAACATAAGGATTTGATATATGTGTATACTGCAAGATGATTAGGACAGTAAGTTTAGTTAACATCCGTCACCATACACCGTTACAACGTTTTTTTCTTGTGATGAGAACCTGTAAGATCCACACTCTTAGCAACTTTCAAATCTACCATACAGTGTTGTTGATTGTTCCCTGAAATTTAGAGATGGTTTAAGTAGCTCGAAAGAGGAGGAAGAGAATATAAGATAAACACAGACGTATATGTAGTTCAGAATAAATTTAGTGTATGCATCGTGTTCATGAAATGGCTTCTGCACCTAGAGAGGTTCATAAGTGAATTCAGACTCGGGGGATGCTGGGTAGGGAGCCTGCCGGGCAGGGCATCTCGTCTCGGCTGTGGGCTGTGACTGCGCTGCTCAGCTGTGTCCCCTCTCTCCACCAGCTTCAGTTTGTGCTGACAATCATCCAGACCAGCTGTGGGGTCATCTGGCCGTGTACGTTCCCTCTCGGTTGGTTGTATTTCCAGATTGGATACATGATTTCTCTGATTGCTCTCTTCACAAACTTCTACATTCAGGTAAATCTCCTTCTTCTATGGCAATTGGGATTTTGGAACTTTTCAGCAAAGGCCCCATCCCTTCCCTTAAGGGGGATGTGTGGGGCCCCCGCGGTGTGCTAGGCTCTAATTCAGTCACAGGGCAGCCCTGCTTTCGGGAGGGGGCCGGGTTACTGCCAGCAGAGGAGATGCTCCGCCTGTCCTAGACCCTCAGAGTTCTAGATCTTTAGCACGGGAAGCTTGGATTCGTGTAGGAAAAGCAGAACTGTTCCACGGGCTCCCGCGTTGCTTCTCTCTGGCTTCTGCAGATGTGCGACAGGAGATTTCAATCCAAAGTCTCACAGCTGCGCTGCCCTGAACTTCGTGGCTAAATTAAATGTCGGAAGAAATTTCCATCACGGTCCTCTGCTGTAGGGAGAAATCCGCCTGTTGGTCCCACTTTCCTTACACATCCGTTGCTCAGGTCTGGGGGCTCCGTTCATTCCCAAGTGGGTGATGGACGATAGGTTTCTCCTCCCAGAAAGGTCCATTTAGGGCAGATTATCTCCGGTGGATCCTGACCACTGTGTGGCCACTGCTGATTCCCCTCCCTCCTGTCCCCCTTGGATGACATGTGTTCCTGCAGTGCCTGGCTCCAGAGCAGGCACACTGAGTCAGGAACAAGGGTGGGCAGACGGAGGCAGACGCAGGGAAGCCTGGTCGTGTCGAGCAGCCACCTGGGGCTCAGCCATGTTTCCCTCTGCCCGCCTGCGCCATTCATCACCCACCCCTGGGCCTGGCATGTTTGAGTTGAGTTCATATACTGCTGGGCTCATGGTTTATGCCACACTTGGCATTCACCAGGTGTAGGGGAGGTTACAGGATAGGCCATGACGAAACTGAAATCACACTTGTTTTAACTGCTCAGATAGCAGCAGAGCACTTGGTACGCAGGGTCGAGATAGTTGCTGCAGTGACGAGCTAATTTTGCAGACAAGCAATGTTGAGTGATGGGAGAGGTGGCACCAAGTGGGAGAAACCAGTTTGGCCACATAACCCCTGTCCTCTGCCATCCAGACACTGAAAGGGCAAAGCCACGTAAAGCGTCATTGGATTTTCTATGTAATTTTTAAAATAGCATTTATGTTTGCAGCCCATGACTCAGTGAACTTACCCCAGGCTAAGCCTCAAAAAGTGGAAGAGGGAAACCAGTGGCAAGAATCATTTTCTTGGTTGCTTGACTACGGCAGTCACTCGTTGAGAGTTTGCTTCTTGAGTTAGGGATGCGGTCCCCACAGAGCTCCCGGGTCACGTGGCTCCCCTGTCCCCTCGTGCGTTTCAGACCTACAACAAGAAGAGCGCCTCTCGGAGGAAAGAGCGCCTCAGGGAGCACCAGAACGGGTCGGTGGCCGCCGTGAATGGACACACCACCAGCTTTTCCTCCCTGGAGAACAATGTGAAGCTGAGGAAGCAGCGGAAGGATTGAAGTTGCAGAGTTGCAAACCTCCAAATCACTTCGTCTGATTGTAAGCACAATATGAGTTGTGCCCGACGCTCGTGAACAGCTGCTGTAACTAGGCCTACAGTGAGATTCGTGTGGGGCCTCTTTCATCAGTTCAAACCCTTAGAAAACGTACACCAATTATACAAGTAGGCATAAGATTTTTAACATTTCTGGACTCTCTCCGACCCCTGCGCTAGACTCTGGAGGGAGCGTTATTGTAGTATACGACACTGCTGTTGCCTTATTAGTTATAACATGATAGGTGCTGAATTGTGATTCACAATTTAAAAACACTGTACTCCAAACTTTTTTTTTTTACTGTAGATCATGCATGTGATTGTAAATTTGTACAACGTTGTTACAGTAGAGAAACACACATGCCTTAAAATTTAAAAAGCAGGGCCCAAAGCTTTTTAGTTTAAATTAGGGTATGTTTCAAGTTTCTATTCGTTTTTAATAGCTCTGTTTAGAAAAGTCAAAGACGGCGATTTGTGAAACGAACGTGTGACACGTAATTTCAAGTGACTTGTACGTGTGAAGTCAGAAACGGCACCTTCGGTTTTGTAATATTGGCTTTAAATCAGGCAAGCCTCAAATGTAGTGGAACAGTCAGTTTAACTTTTTAACAGATCTTATTTTTTTATTTTGAGTGCCACTATTAATAATGTACAAAAAAAAAAAGTACGGGGGGCTCTAAAGCAGTCTTGAAACTTAAATATATATTCTTTGTCTTCAAGATTTTAGGAAGTGTATAGGATGAGTAGGTCATTTTTAATTTGTAAAGTACTAAGTGTTTTTATACGGAAAGCAAAGCCCACTTTGCTTTCCACTCCTGAGAGAGAGGATGTGTACTTTTCAAGAGAGATGACTGAATATTTACCGTTTGACAGAGTCCCATAGATGAGCAATGGGGAACTGGTGGCCAGGGTCTAAATTTGGATTGATTACTGCTATCTGTTTTGACGCAAACTTCCTTTTAAAATGTGCCTAGCTTACCAAAATTAACAAAGGGGGGAGGGGAAGGACCTTAAAAAAAATTTAAGGTAAAGTTAAACAGATAGCTACAGCATAAGAAATTGGATGGAGATCATTTATTTAACGTCAGTCTAATAGCACCTGTCATCTTTTCTGCTTAGAATCTGAAGATTTGTTTAGAACCGCTTATCTCAAAACGATAGACTGCTTATCTTAAAATCATGTCTTGCACCCTTGAGGGCAGTGGTCAAACAGATGAAGACTATTTTGTGTGTCATTTTAAAGTGTTGGAGTTTAGTCTCTGAATACCTTCTCCATTGTGGGGGGGACACATTCATTGAACCACTCATGGCACATCTTAGAAGGTCATTGACAATGTATAAACTAATTGTTTTGATATTTATGTAAATACCAGTTTATCATGCTTTAATTTTGCACATTCATATCATAGGGAGCCGACTGGTTCTCTTATTAGTCTTTTGTGGATTGTCTGTGTGGAAGGAGTCACAGCATCTGTTTACATTTACCTTATCAAATCTAGAATGTGTATGTTTGTAAATGTATGTCCTTCTAGGTACTAGTTTGCGAATGTCTTCGCATATTTCAATACAAAAACTAGAACATTCAATAGTGTACTATCAGAGTGTGCTTTCGCTCATCTGGATATACCCACACTGTTAAATAATGTCTAAACATTAATCATTAAAACATTTTTGATGACCTGTGCGTGCGTTTTACAGTGTCTATGTGCTGCCAATTCTGAAAGATGGGAGGGAAATCCACATTCCTCACTGTCTAGGAACTCACCCAAACAGATGTAAATAATTCAGTTTGAAAGGTTGTATTGTAGCTCAGCTCACATGAGGAGTAAGGCATAGTGGTGGGTCCCCCCTAATTCTCTCCTTCCTGCCTTTTCCAGGTTGCCCCACTAAAGCCCTCAGCTCTAAGCACACTCCTTTATTTTCCTCCCTTCCCCTGGTCCTTTCCCCCACTCCCACACTCCCGGAGGCTGTTAGAGCTACTTTCCTAGGTCTAGACCAGAGCTCTGCACATTTTTTCTGTAAAGAGCCAGATAGTATATATTTTAGGCTTTGCAGGCCATATGGTCTACTTGCAACTGTGCCGACTGTGCTGTGGAGTGCAAAAGCAGCCATAGACGATGTGTAAATGGATGGGCGTCGCTGGGTTCCAGTAAAACTTGATGCAGAACAGAAGGCCTATGGCCATGCTTGCTGACCTCGACTCTAGAGTAATGGGGTCCTACCTTGCTTCCAAAGCCTTATCACTTTCTTTGCCAAAGACCATTTCATGTCCTAGATCCTGGCTCCCCCTAGTCTGCCTTACAGGTCCATCCACACCCACAGTGGGAACAGTGACATGAATGGCCCCTCTTCCTTCCATCAACTTCATACCACCCGGTTCCCAGTGTAGGCTTGATCATCCCAGCTTTTGAGTGCCTTCTGGTTTGTCAGTATCATCTTAAAAATGTCATCTGAAACTGCATTTAGTATTTGGGATACTATCTGAAAAGTGTAGCAGCCTGTTGGGGGTTTGGTGGTGATCTTCATATCCTTGTCTTTCCCCACTAAGTCCAGAACAATTGAAAAAAACAAGACATAGAAATCAGACTAATGGAAATCAAAATAGGCCCTCTCTTCCTGAAAACCTGGATTGGCGAAGCTGAGACCACTGTAGGGCTCTGTAACTACCCTGGCTAATAACCCTGTTGAGGTAAACTTACCAGGGCTGGCACTAGCACACCAGGGATTCATGGCTGCCTCCGCCCTGGTTGTTGGTCTGGTGATGAACTGGTTATTAAAATATTTTGAATATCAGTCCTGGAATTTACCCACTTAAACTACAAGCTCCCCTTGAAGCGCAGATTCTGCCCTGATGACCTTTCCAGGCCCAAAAAGTGTGCTCAGTTGCATCTCCCAGTCTTGGCAATCAGAAAGTCAACCTCTCGCCCTCAGAGAAGGGAGTGGGTCACGGGGTGGAGCAAGGCCAGCTGTGTTCCCATGCTACTTTCCCTCTCCTGCCCAGAAGTGGACAAGTGGGCAAGCTCGCTCACCTGTATGGCAAAGGGAGCCTTCCCATTTCCCCTCTGGCAACATTGCCATTCCTGGAAAGGCACACTTGGCGGCCACGTTGCCTGGTTGTCATCCTCCCTGCATGACCTTTAGTCAAATTGCTTTAACTCTGCCTCAGTTTTCTCAGCTGCCCAAGTGGGCATGATAGTACCTATATTCTGGGGTCATTATGAGGATTAAATAGATTAAATATGTACAAAGCCCTCAGCACCAGGTCTAGCACAGAATAAACTATGCAAGTGTTAGCTGTTATCTTCAAGGTGGTGTTGTGCTCAGTCCACCCCCCTGGTCACTTTAAACTATCAACTATTGTTTTACTATTTCCTGGGTTGGTTGATCCAGTAAGCCTATCAAAAAAGGAAAGGAAGTTAGTTTGGTATGACACTGCATTGAATCAAGAGTTGAAAAGAAACCAGCCATTGTTAGGGGTCAAAATGGTTACCATCTATATTATTACAGATTTTGCCAGAGTTTTACAGTAAACTCAGCATTCTGGAGTTTCTAGAATCTACTTTACTTCGCCTTTGGGAAATAGGGCAGTGTCTTCAGTCTCTGGTCTTCTGTCGCTCCTGATTTCTCCAGAGTTCTGACAGCAGTGCTGCACTCACACCCACAGGTTGTTTCAGTACCTGCGTAGGTTTTGTGTGAACTCCTTTAAACAGGTGCCTCCCCCTCTCCCCACATCAGTCTTGGAAGACGGCTTGGGCTCCGGGCTGGAGGTTGTAGAACGAGCAGAGGAACCCAGTAACTGATGATACAGTGGTGGCAGAGATGCAATCGTGTGGTTGCCCCCATCTCAGATCATCCAGGCTCACTTGAAGGGAGCTTACTGTCCCCTCTGTTGCCCATTTTTGTTCTTGTGTTGACCAGACCTTTGAAGAATGTTACCTGGTTCACTAGGAGAGCGCTTGGTCCAGAGGACCGAGCCAGGTGTATAGAGCAGACAGGGATCTATGAGAGAGGATTTTAATCCCCAAAGGAGCCTTTGCTCCATTGACGTCAGACATGCATGCGGATGACTTCAGCGCAGGGTGGTTGTGCCGAGGGCCGTGAGACTGACATAAACCAACTACTCTGAGAGTCTGGGTTGGGGGAGAACTCTTCTAGCAAGGTGATTATGAAGAGCTCTGTGAAGGAGTGGGCTTGATCTGAGCTTTCAAAGATGCTCTGCATTTTAGTAGGTGGTGACTGAAGGTTGCCTGGGAGACACCCTTCCAAGTACAGGAAACGGCACAAGCGAATGAGTAGAAGGCTGAGCCAGTGAGACACAACATATTTCACTCAACGACCGGATGTGTGAGAGAACTGCTTATTTTTTAAATGAGGTAAAGTGGGAAGTGGGTGGAATTTGGGTGTCCTCCTTGATGAAATATGTAGAACGTTGCTCAAGATTCCCAAGGGGAAGTAGTAATTACGCCTTAAAAGAATCATCACCAGCGGAGCCTCCTGCCCAGATGCCCTCCCTCTGCCCTCCCTTAGCGGCAGTGCTAGCGAGGAGCGGGAGGGTGATGCAGCAGGCAGTGGGACTCGTGTCTTAGTTATAAACTGATAGGAGTCATCTGTCAGATGGTGCTGATGGAAGGGGGCCTCAGTCCTTCTCCAGAAAATTCCTCCTAACCAAAGACTTGGCATCTGAAGTCTCAAAACTTGGGGCACCTGAAGGAATGGGTCATGGGTGGGACTCCATGTTAGCCTGTAAACAAATTCCTCAAGTGATTATGTCAACACGTTACTGCCATCACTCTGTGCAAAATAAAGGGCTCACACAGAGTTCAGCCCTTTGTTTTAGGAGTACTGGGCGAAAGGTGTTTTCAGACCAAGGCCCAAAGTCATGCCATGCCCTTACAAGGGAGCAGTTGGAATCCAAATCTTAAGCTTTCTTAAGGGCTCCAGAAGAGGGAATTTGTGATGGCCTCATGCTAGACCCCAAATTTTACATTTATTTTAGAACTGAGTGCAATAGGATACGCATCTTAGAGCACAGAAGCACTGCTGTCTGTGCTGGAAGGGGTCGTGTATGTTTGGAGGTGGCATAACGTACATGTTACAATAAAGACTGGTGTTTACTGTGGGACCACAGCAGGTTACCTCACTTTTCTGAACCTCAGTTTCCTCATCTGTAGAGACAGATATGGATGCTTAACTCTGATGACTGAGGTTGACTACAGAGGTGAAATATGAGGTGCTGAGCACAAGGCTTTATGGTAACAGTTACTTATTTATTTATCAAGGAAGAAAGACCAGATAGGTAAGTAAACAAGGAAGAAAGTGCACGTTGATCAATTTGCATCAGATTTTAAATTCTATTGCTCAACACAAATTCTTTCCATCAAGTTATCCTTAGTTGAAGCTCAGTGAATACTAGCTTTTGGTAAGGGTACTCAGATTTCTAAAAGAAAATAAATTGGATGAATTGGATGTCTTGAATTTAGTTGCCTTGCACAATGGTTCTAAATAGAATTGTCTAATCCTAAGCAGTCACCCAAAAACAAAAATTGTCTGTTACAAATGAACAATAAAAAAGCAAAGAACTCAATCAAAAAGTGGGCAGAGGAGATGAACATTTTTCCAAAGAAGATACACAGATGGCCAATAAACACATGAAAAGATGTTCAACCTCACTAAGCATCAGGCAAATGCAAATCAAAACTACACTAAGATACCTTACACCTGTTAAAATGGCTATAATCACTAAGACTAAAAACAACAAATGTTGGAGAGGGTGTGGAGAGAAGGGAACCCTCACACACTGCTGGTGGGAATGCGAACTGGTGCAGCCACTGTGGAAAACAGTATGGAGATTCCTCAAAAAACTAAAAAATAGACCTACCATATGACCCAGCTATCCCACTACTGGGTATCTACCCAAACAATTTGAAATCAACAATCCGAAGTAACATATTCACCTCTATGTTCATTGCAGCACTATTCACAACAGCCAAGACATGGAAACAATCCAAGTGCCCATCGACCGATGATTGGATAAAGATGTGGTATATATGTAGAATGGAATACTACTCAGCCAGAAAAAAAGACAAATTCATCCCATTTGCAATAACATGGAAGGACCTAGAGAGAATTATGCTAAGCGAAATAAGCCAGTCTGAGAAAGACAAACACCAGATGATTTCACTCATATGTGGAATATAAACAATGAAAACAGTTCAGTGGTTACCAGGGGAAGTGGGGTGGGGCAGGGGCACCAGGGGTGAAGGGGAGCACTTATATGGTGGCAGTCAGGAAATAATGTACAACTGAAATCTCACATTGATGTAAACTATTATGAACTCAATAAAAAAAAATTGCCTGTTACAGCACTTATTGGCATGTAATTCTGGTAGGGCACATCATGATTATCTGGGTCTCTCATTTATAAATGAGGGAGTTGTAGGAGTGTTCTAGTGCCTTCCATCTTGAACATTCTCTCATTCCAAAGTAGGACTCTGACATAGCCCTAATGTGCTTCTAGGTCCTTGCCTTTCCAGGACATTGACGTAAGGCAGAACATGCTTCCTGTACTTCTCTAAGGTGAGACTTTGAACGCACAGCATATAATACAAAGAATCCTGTACAGCGAGCCCCTTCGGCTCTGTGGGACCATAGATGATCTGACCTTCCACTGTGTGTCTCCACATTGCTTGGGAAAGAGGCCCTAAAGGTGAATACCCAACGTGTGGAGTTAAGCGAGACCGTCATCGTGCTGATTGAATCTAGCATAATTTCATTTGGCCTTGTTTAAGTGGGTCCCTAATGTTTGGAGAACATGTTTGAGGAAGAACTTTATATTTTTTACAGCATGTTTTGAATTTACCCCGATACGGAAAAGAATTGATGGGAGGTGACTTAAACGTGGCCCTTTATGAAATGAGGTCCAAGGGTTCAGCAACCTCTCAAGTGTCCGCGGTGGCCCAAGATCCAAGTGAGCGTGGACTGTGTCCTAAGGGGTGACGTTGGGAAGGAGGTTTCTGAAGAAGCAGAGGCAGGAAACAGTAGACAAAAGTACAAAGTGTGGAGAAAAGGAAAAAGAGGGAAACGTTGATGGAATAAAAGCCCCGGAGGAGGAGCGCTGTTCTAGAGATGATGCGAGTGAAATAGCGGTGGTGCTCTCGCCAGCCTTACAAATTGCTGAAGGGGTTCGCCACTGGTTCAGGTGTTCCAGAAGGGAGTCAGGAGGGAGTGCTGCTACGGTCTGCACACGTTGGTACCCCACCCCCTCCAAATTCTTGTGTGGAAACCTGAGGCCCGATGTGACGGTGTTGGGAGGTGGGGCCCTTGGGAGGTGATTAGGTCATGAGAGCAGAGCCCTCGTGTTTGGGATTTGTGCCCTTATAAAGGAGACCCCAGAGAGCTAGCTGCTCCCTTCTGCCACGTGAGGTCAGAGTGAGAAGATGACCCTCTGTGAGGAAGGGGGCTCTCACCAGACACTCAATCTGCCAGGCCTTGATCTTGGGCTTGCCAGCCTCCAGAACTGTAAGCAATTAATGTGTGTTGTTCAGAAGCCACCCAGTGGACGGTGTTCTGTTCCAGCAGCCCGAGTGGACCAAGACAAGGGCCGTGTACGGCGGGCGCCACTGAGTGTGAGACCTGCGGGTTCCTCCTCGTGTCTGGGGATTGGCAGTTCTCTTCCCCACTTCACAGACGAGGAAGCTGAAACCCAGAGAGGACACATCACCTGCCCAAGGTAAGCGTGACATCACCGTTCAAAAAGGCTCTCCTATTCCAAAGCCGATGCCACCCACAGAGCTCACGATGCAGGGAGCCGCCCAGAGAGGACCCCCTCGGACCAGCTCCTTTCAGTACAATTACAGCACATTTGCTCGCATCTTCCTTTCCAGCCACAGTGATGATTTGCCTACAAGCCCTATCAAGGTGATTTCAAATTATTTGGAAAGTACACATTATCTAATGAGAGTTTTTTGTTAATGGGTTAGAGATGTTGGGAGAGTCGTTTGAAGAGATTCCCAAATATTACAATCTCTGATTTAAAGCTTTAAAATATTTAAAGGTCTTTTACTCTTGTTATACTGTTTCCTTCATTCTGTGATGCCACTGAGTAAGAGAAACTGCCAAGTCATAAAAATTAACACCAAATAGTATCTGTAAAGCTAATAAAATTTTTTTCAGAAAAAAAAAATCACGTCTTCATAACTCTGTGTTCTAAAAAACTCACAGTAGCGTATATTTATTTAGACAACAACATAGCACTTATTTTTTTCAGCGTCACAATAAAACTTTTGAGACCAAGCTTCTCCCAGACACTAAAGAAAGAGTTGTAAATCGTCCTGGCCACGGTGGGTATACAGCATCTCAGAAGCTTCTGCTTCCCGCAACCCGACTCTGCTTGAGGCATTTTGCCATGTGCTGGAGAAACAACAATGAAAAGATAACCTCATCGCGAAACAAAGACAAGCAAATAAAGTAATTTCAAATTATGGGAACTATAGCAAAGGAAACGACCAGGGTACTGACGCTGAGAATAATCTCTTAGGCACTGTTGTGATGGAGATCATTTTGAGACATTTCACCGATGTGGTTAAACTTGTAGTTCATATATTCCCGAGCTGAATAAGATACCACTGGAAGTATCACACCTTCTCTAGAAAGTCGTCTGGAAGCTTCTGATAGAGCTGTGTGTTCTCCACCTGAATGCTCGTCCTTCAAATGCCTGAGTGAGTCCTGGGCTTGGCTCTGACACTGCTGGGAGAGCTCAGAGACGTGGCAGTTCCTGCTGCCCTTCGGCTGCATCGCCGACGTGTGACGGCCAGGCTTCTACAGTGACGTCTTACCATTTTAGCCCTGCAACATAGGGTGATCTTTTTGAAGATTTTTTAAAGTGACAATTAAGATCCAAATTTAAGTGAAATCCAACTGTGAACAATAGTACCAATGTCAACCAAGGCCAGATGGGTCAACGCATGCTTTTCACGCTTGGCAGTGGCCCATCCTGCCTGGCAGCTGGCAAGTTTCTTTAATGAGAAGAATAAGACAAATGTCTGTGTGAGAAAGTCCAAAACGGGGTGTGTGTGTGTGAGTGTGAGTGTGTGTGTGTGTGGTGGTGGAGCTGTGTTATAATCCCACTCCATGCTGGGGATGTATTATAGACTAGACGGCTCACTTGATTCTAGATGCTTGAGGGCAGGAACTGTCTCTTATTTGTGTCTCCGTCCCTCGGGGATGCTCAGCACAGCACCAAACACACGGCAGATGTTCACTAAATATTTTGATCAATGAACAGAAGTGCTCAGGAAGGATTAGGCAACGTGATGTAAGAAAAGCAGACTTTCCAGTCAATTAGATCTGCATTTAAATCCCACCCTCACTCAATAACCAAGTGTCATGGACTGAATGTTTGTGTCCCCCCAAATTCCTGTGTTGAAACCCTACCCCTCAACGTGATGGTATTAGGAGACGGGCTTTGGGAGGTAATTAGGATTAGATGAGGTCGTGAGGGTGGAACCCTCACGAGTGGGATTAGTGCCCTTAGAAGAGTCACAAGAGAGCTTGCCACTTCTTTCTGTTCTCCTCCATATGAGGATTCAGTGAGAAGCTGGCAGTCTGCAACCCGAAGCGGGTCCCACCGACACCTGTGCTGGCACCGTGATCTCAGACTTCCAGCCTCCAGAGCGACCAAGAAACAGATTTTATAAGCCACCTGGTCTGTGGTACTTTGTTATAGCAACCTGAACTGACTAAGGCACAATGTGACCTTGTCCCTAACCTCCTGAAACTCAGCCTCCTTCTCTAGGATGGGGGGAAATACATACAGATCACATGGTCTACAGGAGGACTCAGGAACTGTGATCCCCACACAGCAGTCGATGGTTAAGTGAGGTGGTGGTATAGCAGCAGACCTAGGCTGTAGGAGCAGCTCATCTGAATTGTAAAACCACCAAAAGGGTGGGCCTGGCAGCCGCAGTGACCACTTTACAGGACCCAGAGCTTTCCCAGGAATCCCTAAGGGCTTCCAGCTTGCCGGGACCCAAGGTGGTCACCGCTGGATTCAGGGACCGTGAGAGTCTGCAGTGAATTGGCACTTGGGAGAGAGCATGGTGGAGCAGACCAAGGTCCGTGGCTGACAGGCTCTCGTTGAGCTGGCTCCCGGCCCCCTCAGCTCTCCCTCTCCCTGCCTCGCTGCGTTCAGCTACCCTCACCTCTTCGCTGCTCCCCTTCTCTCGTGGAGCCTTTCCCATCTCGAGGGCTTTGGCCTTGCTCCTCCTGATAGTTATTTCCATGCCTCGTTCCTGCACTTAAATGCCACCTCCCCAAAGAGGCCTTCCCTAACTACCAGATCTAAAGTACCACCCCCATCCCCCCACACACTCCATTCTCTTACTTGGCTTTATTTTTTTTGTAACATTTTCATTATGTTACAAATTTGCTTATTTGTCTCCCCCTTGGAAGACAAGGGCTTTTTCTCTTGCTTGGCACATGGGAAAATCTCAAATATTTGACTAAATGAAGTTGTGAATGGATAAACGTGAGATGATTCGTGTTGATGTTGCCCACACCCTCCCTTGGGTGGGAGGGGCGTGTAACCTTGTCTCATACGTGAAGGGCACCGTGTTCTTAACAGCCGCAAGGTTATCAATAAGACACTTTAATCATCTCAGAAAAGCAGACCCAGACATATTTCGGAATGGAGCATACGATGGCAAACAGTCAAATCCCACCAACGTTAAGAATTAATGAGCTGTCTGTTCTCTTATGAACTTAAATGTATAAATTCTGCTGCTCTGTGCCATTCAGATTTAGAACTGAAGACAAAAATAATTGTGAAGGTGGAGGACAGCATTGGGAACTATTTTAAGAACCTGCAACAAATGAGATGGTTTTTTTTTTTTCCTAAAGGCACTCTGCTGAGCCTTATTCGATTTTATGACTCTCTTAGATGTTTCTCAAATTGTAGCTTGGGAATAACGATTGTCCCCATTTTTCTAGTTGTTATTAGAGCTGACACACTGATAGTGCCTGATGGGAAGGGAATGGAGGGGCAGTTGCTTAGTCCAGTGGAGAAATTAGACAAGTCCAGAGGTCACACCACTGTTGCTTGTCTTTGGGCCCGGTCAGTTGCAGCCGCATTGCGGGCTGTACCCAACGGGTGGAACAATGCAGTGATTTGCCGAAGAGCTTTATGGGCATGACTTCATACACTGTGCCGGGATCCTTCACTTGCTGCTCTTAGAAATAACTTCTCAGGCACTGAGTCGAGACACAGAAAACCTTCATCAACAGCGGGCAAGACCAGGGAGGCCCTGAGGAGAGCCCCCAGAGTGTGATGAGGGCAAACAGAGATTGTGACAGGGTGGCGAGAAGGTGAGGAGCTGTGGGGAGACGGAGATGGTAAAGCGCACAGGAGGCAAGTCAGACAAACAGAATTAAGAGCCCGGGGGACGGAAACGACCTTTACAGAGGGGACACTTGAGATGGCTGCCCTTCCTTCTCTCCCTTCTCCGCCAGACAAAAATCAAACTAATGTCTATTAACCTTCTCTGTTCTTCCATTTTCAGTTTTTCTCAAACCAAAGCCCATACAAATGGCCGGGTGGAAACATCACTAAATATTTATAAGACCAAGCAAGCCTGTTGTGGTGGTGTTTATAATAAAAAAAATGGTAACAGGCTAAAAGTCTCAATAGGTGGAGTAAATGAAGTACACCATCCGTAGGATAGAGTGTGTGCTATGGATCAAAGACGCTTGGAAAGAAACTGATGTGAGAAAACGCTCATGGAAGTATCATTCATCAGTTTATAGCACATTTTTTCCAATTTGTTAAAATATGGTCACATGTGTATGAAAAAAGGAAGGATACATATTAAAATTTTTGTCGTTTGTGCCGTGGAATGGATTCCGACTCCTAGCGGCCCTGCGTACAGCAGAGCGGAACCCTGCCGGGTGTTTCTGCGCCATCCTCTCACCTTCCGGCACTGCATCAGACAATGCTCTGCTGCTATTCACAGGGTTTTCATGGTCAAAATTTTTGGAAGTGCCTGGCCAGCTCCTTCTTCCTAGTCTGTCGGAGTCTGGAAGCTCTACTGAAGCCTGTCCACCATGGGTGACCCTGCTGGTATTTGAAATCCCGGTGGCAGAGCTTTCAGCAACACACAGCTGCCGCAGTGTGACAACGACTGATGGGTGGTGTGGTCCCTGATGGGAGACAAACCTGGGCCGTGCAGTGAGAGCGCCACATCTTAACCCAGACCACCAGGGCTGGCCACACATCAAAATAACAACAATTATATCTAACTAGGAGAATGACGGGTGATTTTTATTTTTCCCTTTGTTTTTTTCTAACTTTTCCAAAGTTTCTGCAATAAACGCTTCTTATTTGTATAATGGAGGGGTCATTAAATTCTTTTGAAAGAATCAACCAGTCCATCACCCAGGGATTCATTATCTGAAATGAATGTTTTTCAAAACATGGGGGGAAACAACTTCTCCCTTGTAGATTCTGCTCTTGGTTTCTAAACCATGATTTTATAGAAAAAGAACGTTTCAGTTTCAGAGGGCAGCAAGTAGTTATGCAATCTTGCACACGTCATTAAGGAATCTTCAAATGGACTCACCACCCTCAGTGTGATAGAAAAGACTCGGGCGTTCAAGTGCACCCGCCAGCACTCGGAACCTGGGCAAGCCCGTCTTCTCACAATGTTTCCCCTCTATAACATGGAGAGCAATATTGCTTTTCTGTGTGTTATTGGGTCCAGAAAACCCCACATTCCCCGGAAGCAAGGTAGGGCCGTTCTCACAGAAGTACAGTCAAGGCTCTGTTTTCGACACAGGATATCTTTTACTAGAAGGCGGGAGAGGAAGCTGGTTCAGCTGGCTAAATCCCTGCCAGGGATGAACCACCAGAGCCCAGCCTGAGTCACTCAGTGAGTCACTCAGTGAGTCACCGAAGCGGCCGGCTGAGGAGGCAGGCAGCACCCACAGACGGGAGCCCACCAGGGTCTGCGGCAGGAAGGTGAGTTCAGCCTCTTCCCGAACACAGTGTGGGCTTCACAGCTAAATATTTTGACTGCTCTGCCATCTGGCAGTATCGGTTCGCAGCCGGCCTGGCTCTGAATCTCTCTTCCACGACAGACTCTTGGTCATCTCCACACCGAGAGTGGGGAGAACTGGTTTGCAGTTCTGCTCAGCCAACGCTCAGCTTCAGGGTCACAGCAAGGCAAATTGGTCAAGCTTGGCATTAGCGCCCTCAAATTTCCCTTTTTTATTCTTTTCCCACCTTCCCTTGACCTGTGCTATACGCTCTTCCCTTCCTCACTTTCAAAACACTTTCTAATAGTCATTTACACACTAGTGAGAATTTGAGTCCCTAAATCTCTTCTCCCAGTAGCATTTTAAGTTCATTTCTTATGGTACGATGACTGTCTAGCACTAGGAAAACTGCAGACAATAGTGAATGGGGTGAAAAGAGAGAGGGGAGGTCAGGTAAATTTAGGTGAGACACCCAGGGCAGGGACACCTAGTCTCCCATTCTAAAGTCTGGCCTTAAAGCAAGGTCAGTGGCACCTGCTTCGGGAAACACAATACTAAACTGGAATATTCATGGAAATGAAGAATTGCAGTGTGAGGGTGTTCCCTAAAATTCTACTGATCGGGATAAAACGCAAACTCTTCCTAGCGGGCCTGCCTCTGTGGGGTCATCTCTACCATCGTCTCCCTGCCTCCCTCTATTCCAGCCACACTGGAACAAGAGCCAAGCCCATTTCTGCCTGGCAATCTTTGGGCTGACTGTTTCTCTCCCCACCTCGTTCCTGGGGGCCCCAGGGCAGTAGAGGTGCAAGATAAAATGCAGGACACCCAGTTACATTTGAATTTCAGACAAATGGCAATTTTTAGTTACATGTATGTCCCAAATATTGCACGGGGCACACTTATCCTGAGAGAGTATTCACTGTTTATCTGAAACTCAAATGCGACTAGGTGCCCCGTGTTCTTCTTTGCTAGACCTGGCAACCCTACAAAGGATGCCCTTCCTCACCAGCTCAGCCAGACACTGCGGGCCCCTCAGCTGCCTTCGGGCTCCATCGCTCCCTTATCTCCTTACCCTGCTTTCTTGTTTCAAAACATCCACATGAAGTTCTGTTTGTTAGCCTCCCCTGCTAGCCAGACAGAAAGTTCCGTGGTTCCATGCATAGATCTGACATATCTTCTTCCTGGCTCTCTCTCTGGTATCTGGAACACAGGAAATACCATTTCATTGGAATGGATGAATGAATGAAAGTATAGAGTGAGCTTTATATACACACTCGGTTTTCTTAAATCTTTTACTTTAAGGAAAAGCGGGTAACTCCCAAAGGGAGTTTAGACTTCAAGGTTTTCTGCTCTCTGCCTCCTTAGCTCCTTCATCTGCTGCTGGACTCTCTCTCTCTTTTTTTTTTTTTTTTAAGATTTTATTTTTCCTTTTTCTCCCAAAGCCTCCCAGCACATACTTGTATATTTTTAGTTGTGGGTCCTTCTAGTTGTGGCATGTGGGACACCATCTCAGCGTGGCCTGATGAGCAGTGCCATGTCTCCGCCCAGGATTCCAACCCGGGAACCCCTGGGCCGCTGAAGCGAAGCGCCCAAACTTAGCCACTCCACCCGGGGCCGGGCCCAGGACTCCTTTCTTTTATTCCCCGTCCCCGAGGAAGATTAGCCCTGAGCTAACTACTGCCAGTTCTCCTCTTTTTGCTGAGGAAGCCTGGCCCTGAGCTAACATCCGTGCCCATCTTTCTCTGCTTTATAGGCGGGGCGCCTACCACAGCATGGCTTGCCAAGCAGCGCTGTCTCCAAACCCGGGCTCCGAACCTGCGAACCCCTGGCCGCTGAGAAGCGGAACGTGCGCACTTAACAGCTGCGCCACCGGCCGGCCCCTGGACTCTTCTGATGACTTCTGCCTGCCTTTCTGAAAATGCCCGTCCTGCCTTCCCCCGACTTTCCAGCCCCAGGCCCCCCAACACTCCCTGCCCCCAGAGCAGATCCCACCCCTCCGACCTGACTTCTCGGATACCTGAAACTGCCCAGAGACCCATTATTTTTCCGGGACGCTCCCAGGAAGATAAATTTGTCCGTTCTCCTTGATGCGGATGAATTTCTCGTCTTCTTTCCCAGCGGGTTTTGGTTGAGAGACGTGAGAGAAGAGGGAAGCCCTAGGGCCCGGGCCCAGTGACGGCGCGCTGCAGACCTGGACAGGAGAAGGGGTTCAGAAAGGCGGGATCAGCGTAGACTTTCGTTGCATCAGGCCACACCTTCTGTCTGCGCTCACGCGTGTCTGCCCCTTAAGGACTCTGTCCTTCCCCTCCCGTCAGCCCTCAGGAGAAAGCCCCCGGCCCTGGCTTCAAACCCCTATTAACTGCTGTTGGTCAGCACAGCACAAAGCCACCTTTGTGAGAGAGGTTAGGTTAGCTTCTCTTTACTGCTCTAGAAATCTGGCTGCAGACAGAACTAGCGACCTGGGGCCGGTCCCTGGCACAGTCTCCGGGCGGTGTCCTAACTGGAACGCTGAACGAGTCCCCAGTGCCGGAGCCTTGCGGTGGCTGAAAAATGACGCTTGCATTCCCGTCATCAACCAGATGGCTCATGTCGAGTGTCCTGATTGTTTTGGGTATTCTTTGTGTGCAACTTTGAGTCCCTGTCTCGTATTTGGGTCAGAGCAACGGGAAGGACACATGACTTGCTTTAAAATTAGCCTCAAACTCATTGCATAACCGGTCTCGTTTTCACTAAATGGAATGGTTTCTTGAGAGGACAGCATGGCATTTGTAGTTAAGTCTGTCTGGTTGAGTTACCTTGGAGAACATCGTTTCCATCCACCAGGACTCAGTGTTTCCACCTGTGAAATGGGGTAGCTTTTGTTTGAAAGAAAATAAATGAAGGGTAACAACATAAAAGTAACCACCTCATCCAGACCCCCTTCCCCCAGCCACACCACACACACACTCACACTCACACACTCACACACACACACACACACAGTTTTGGGGCTTGTCAGCAGATGGACAACAATCTCTTCTAGTCCCCAAAAGACAGGGCAAACATAGAGCGGAAAGAAATGCTTACTCCCTAAATCACGCCATCGTCAGAGCCCAGCGGCATGTTCTGATGGCTTAGTGAGCTCAGAGAATATATTTTAAGTCTTAAGAAAACAAACTTTTCTGTCTGTTTTCTCCTGGGACCGGGACATAGTCTTCATACAAATTCAAAATCAACAAAAAGAAACTAACAAAAAACCCTCCTGACTGCTGTCCTTCTCCAAGAACAAATGGTTTCTCCAGATTTCTGATTCATCTTGGCAATGTGTGCGAATAAACCCGAATGACCCCGAGGATAAATAGATGCAAAGAACTAGGCGTGATTGTGTATGCCTAGAATGTTTCTTTGTAACAGCAAACAGTGTTCCCATGATCGGTTGAGTTAGAAGAATGGTCTGTTGTAATTTATATCTCACTTCTGAGGTGGTGGTAAATTGCCGAGGGTTAGAGCAGAGAGTGCTAAAAGATGTGGGCCTCTTTTAAGTAGGGGGACAAAGAGGAGGTGACATTCAGCTAGAAGCCACCAAGCACAGGGTAAATCCATCTTACAGCCGGCTGTGTCACCAGGCGAGGAGGCTTCCGGGTGCTCTAAGATCTTTGCAGCAGACGGACCTGGGTTCAGATCCCAGCTTCCTGGCCACGTGGCCTCGGGCCAGCTTCCTGCCTTTTAGAACCTCTCTCCGCTCCTCTGTAAAGTGAGGGTGAGAACAGTGCCTTGTGAGGCTTAAGTGAGATGATGCTTGTAGAGAGGGCTCAGCAGAGTGCCTGGTACACAATCAGCCCTGACAAATGCTGGACATTGTGGGAAATTGTACTTAGCCCTCATCTCCTAGGGCTGCCATGACGAATTACCGCAAATTTGGTAACTTAACACAACAGAAATTTATTCTCTTGCAGCTCTAGGGACCAGGAGTCTGAAAGCAAGGTGTTGGCAGCTCGGTGCTCCCCTGAGGGCTCTGGGGAGTATCCTTCCCCACCTCTAGCAGCTTCCAGCGGCTGTGGGCATTCCTTGGCTTGGGGCTGCATGCATCGCTCCAGTCTCTGCCTCCAAGTTCATGCAGCCTTCTCCCCTTCTCCCTCTGTCTCTCTTCTATTTGTCTCTTAGAAGGACACATTATTGTATTTAGGGCCTACCTAGATAATCCAGAATGATCTTATCTCGAGACCCCTAATTTAACACATCTGCAAAAATAAGGTCACATTCACGGGTTCTAGGGACTAGGATGTGGGTATATCTGTTCGGGGACCACTATTCAATCCACTACAGTAATATTTATATGGTTATTTAGCAAGAAGTGCAGTACTGGCCATCACCCTGGGTGGGCGGGGTCCTGGGCCCATCACTTTAGAAGGCCCTCTGTCACATGGCACGGGCTCAGTGTAACCCCCAATGCTGAACATCTGCAGGTGACTGACACCCTCCAGGCCCCAAGGTATCCCCTACATCTTTTGCCCCGTGTTCTCCAAGCAGAAGGTAACCACGCCCAAAGCTGCAAAGGTTTGTAGAGTGTGCCACTGCTGACCTCAGATCTGACGCTGCCTCGGAGAGCGAGGAAGATGCTGGTGGTAGAAGCTCCTGGGAGAGAGGGAAGATGACGTAGCTGTGCCATCCTCCTCTCCAAGTGGCCCGCCTGCAACAGTCTCTGGTTTCTCTTCATGTTCCAACGGATGGTTCTGGAATTATTCGTGAATTAGCACAATATCCACAACAGTTCACGGTACACTTAAATGCAGATGTATGTAGGTGCACCAATAATATGTGTGAAGCATGATATCAACTCTTTACAACACTATATGGATCTGTATATTTTTAAATATTGTTTTAAGAGATTTTGAAAATCATGAAATAAATGATGGTGATTTATAGGATGAAATTAAAACATTTGTAACAGTGTCTGTGATCATGAATATATCAGATGCAACCCAATTACAATGTTGGTATATAAAACTCATGATCCATTTCCAAATCAAAGTATTGCTTTAAGAATTTTATTGACGATTTCAATTGCTGCTGCCTCTGCAGAGCAAAATTTCTCCACATTGAAAATTTAAAAAAACCCAAAGATTCGAGAAAGGTCATCTAGTGTGCATTACTTTTAATAGGACTCAAATGATGTGAAAATATTGATTATAACAACATAATTAGTGGTTTTGCTGAAATGAAAACCAGGAAGATTAATTTTATGGATAAATATATAACCATACATGAATTGTGTGTCTTTATTGTATTGCTCATTTAGACATATCAGCCCTTGAGGCCAGCCCCGTGGCCGAGTGGTTAAGTTTTCACGCTCCGCTTCAGCGGCCCAGGGTTCTCCAGCTTGGATCCTGGGTGTGGGCGTACACACCACTAGTCAAGCCATGCTGAGGTGGCGTGCCACGTAGAAGAAGTAGAAGGACCTACGACTGGGGTATACAATTGGGTGCTGGGGCTTTGGGGAGAAAAAATAAAAAGTTTAAGCATATCAGCTCATTAATCGAACACCCACAAGTGTGCAATGATAATGGAATAGTCATTTAAAATTTTTTGCCAATTTGACATCATAAAAAAACATAAATTTCACTTTTTTCCCCAATTTTGTTGCTATGAGGATATATTTATCCAAATACAAGGCTCAAGCAAGTTTTATTTAAATAGACGTTAGAAGTGTGGGCCTCCATTCATGCTCTCGCCTCAGGCCCTGCAGTTGTTAGGGGCTGGCCCGACTCTGCTTCAGGGTCTCCATCCATAACCTGTAATCTGCACTTGGTGAGAGTTTTCTGACTTTAGAATCTCTTGTCCATCCCTTTGGCAGGATGACACCTTGCCCAACCAGGAAGGAGGTTAACAAGGCTGGTCCTCCGGGGTCATCAAAGCCAGTTCACAGGAGTGACACAGCACACCATGATCTGCTCTGGGGAGTGGCATCTCCTGATCAGAGGCCTGGGGCGGTTGGTGTTTGAAACAGGAGGCATTCGGAGGTCTGCCTCACTCGCCAAGCGCAGCTCTCTTGTGAATCTCTGCGTCCCCCTCATCACCTCGGTCCTAAGTCTCTAAATGAATAGGCTCCTCTGGCCACACACACAGGCAACTGGGTACCGCCTGTCCTGGCTGTCCATTTTGGCTTTTCCTCCCTTAGATGATTTCTAAACTACTTTGCCCTCATTCCTACAGAATAGATTGCCTTTGTTTCTGACCATGTGTTGTATCAAAATTCTAATTTTGCTGTAAGAAAGTTTAGGACCTCTCAGAGTTTGGGGCTCCCCAGTATTGTGCCTGATTCCCAAGGTTTCCATGTATGAACCTCTGTCTCCGGTGACAGGTACGACACAGTGTGGGAGACAGAGCTTGGCCTCCCCAGGGGCGGGGCGGGTGCTCACTGTGCAGGGTGCCATGTGGAGTGGGGCCAGGGCTGCACATGTGCCACCTGCTCTCCTAGCCCTGCTCCTGACCCTCCCAGAGGGACATCCTTTTCTAATTCATCCACGAGGGGTGCACTTTTTCCACTTTGCATAACATCATCGGTCTAATGCGGCTTGAGGTGGCCCAGCTTGCATACCAGTCCCTCCACAGTCCCCCTTTTCTCCCTACTCAGTGAATCGGGTCAGAAGAACTGGCAGTTAACCTAGATGAAGGAAAACAAGAGAATAGGTCCCAAGCTGTTTAGATTGCAAACAAGCATGTCACCTGCCCAGGTGACATGCCTTCTAAAGCCTATGCTTGCATAACAAATGGACAATAGCCAGAGTGTGATCCCTGAACCAATTGTACTTGAGCTCTCTCGACCTGGAGGCTGCCACAGCCAATTCAGAGACCAATATGCAAACCAGCTGGGCGCTCTGGTGGCTCCCTGCCAGCCCAGGAGCTCCAGCAAAAGTTCCTGTAGAAGGATCCCTCAGTTCCTGCCCTTGCAGCCAGAGACTCTCTCCAGGCTCTCAGGCTCTGCCGGCTGGCTTGCTGCTGCCCCTCACCTGTTTTCTCAGTTTCTACCAGGGGTTCTCAGCTGGGGCGACTTTGCCTCCCAAGGGACATTGGGCAATGCCTGGAGACATCTTTGTTGTCACAACCTGGGGAAGGGTGCTACTGGCCTCAGGTGCACAGGATCCAAGGATACTGCTAACCTTCCTACGATGCACAGGATGGCCTCCCACCACAAAGAATTATCTGGTCCAAAATGGCAACGGTGCAGAGGCTGAGAAAGCATGGGTGTACCCTCCACGTGGGTCCCTTGAATTTGGTTCTTACTGTCTTATTGACCCTAGGACTGTTGCTTCTGCCACCCTCGGCCCCAAGCCCACTCTCACCTTGGATGTAAATGCCACGTTCCTTTTTGTTCCACATCCTGAAGCTGCTAAACAAAGGCTGCCCTCATGTCACCAGGTTTCTATAAATCCTTCCAAACACTGTCGGGGCTCTGCGATGATTTCAGGCCATCCTTGGGGCTTCCCCCAACCTTCCACCCCTGGAGGACCTCCTGCAGGACGAACTTAGTTTACAGCTAACACATTCTAGCTGTTTAAATAGTGCAATTTTTAGTTCTGTTTTGTGAAGGTATGATAAAACAGCAAAAAACAATCCCAAACTAAGCCTCTGCTCTTTGCTCTGTTTTTTTCACAAAGGATTAATGTGCTTCTAACACTGTTAACTAGTGTTGCCCTATTTTTGTTCATGTTGTAACTTATCTCCTTTCTTGGACTTTTTTTTTTATTCAACCCTCTCTACCTCTTTTTGCCTCACAAATTATTAAGCCTAACTTCAATTTTTCGTGATGTCTGTTAGTTTCTCAACACCTAAACTTCTTTAAACAGATTTCATCCACATGGTAGGCAGAATGCCTCCCACCCCCAAAGATGCCCACCTCCTGACATCTGGAACTTGTAAATATGCTACCTTACATGGCAAAGGGGACTCTGACAACGTGACGAAGCACGTTAAAAGAAGGAGTGATCCTGGATTCTCTGGGTGAGCCCAACACAATCACATGGTTCCTTAAAGGGGAGGACCCTTCCTGGCTGTGGCCAGAGAGGCAGATGTGACAGGGGAGAAGGATCAGTGAGATGCAATATTGCTGGTTTGGAGGAAGGGAGCCTTGAGCCAAAGAAGGTGGGCAGCCTTTAGAAACTGGAAGATGTGCAGAAGTGGATTCTCCCCTAGGGCCTTCTGGAGAAGGAATGTGACCTTGCTGACATCTTAGTTGAGCCCAGTGAGATCCATGTGGGACTTCTAGCCTCTAGACCGCAAGATAATACACTGGGTGTTTTTTCAAGCCACCAAATTTGTGGTAATTTGTTAAGGCAGCCACAGGAAACTAATGCAATCCCTCATTTTTCCATCTTTTATATTCATTAAGGTATTTTTTCCCTTAAAATGATTCCTGACTTCTGAAAGACTTTTTAATCTTAGACATTTTTCTTTAGTTCTCCTGTCACCCATTAGCAAAGATTTATCCAGACATCACTTCTTGATGTTTCCAGGAGCTGTGAAGTTGCAGAATTTTGGTTTGTTGCATGCAACCTGGTCATCTGCTATAGATCTTGTTTCGCAGATAAGAACCGGAGACTTCTGAGATGGCAAGGGGGTTGTCAAGCTCACGCAGTTACCAGACAGCAGACCAGCACCACACCCCGTGTCCTGACTTACTAGCTGTTCCTATTTTCACTTCCTTCCCCTTAAAAAAATAGGCTAGTCTATTGATTCAAGAAGAGCATGCTAGCTTTTTCCATGTACGGGGGTTCTGAAAACATACTGATAGTCGACGCTGTGTACATCAAGGTTTCTTGGCAAACGTCCTGTGGACCTTAGTTTGGAGAGATGCTCCAGGAAAATTTTTTAAAAGCTTCTGTGGTCAGATACACTTGGGAAATGCAGCGTGTTTGTCCCTATCTTGGAAAGTCATTACATACCTCAGCCTAATAAAACTTCTCAGTCCTATAGAAACAAGTTCTGACCCAGAATTTGCCCTTTTCACGTAACATCCATTAGCATGCGACAAGAAATGCTAGTGTAGACAATGTCTCCATGTCCTGTCTTCGGCCCCTCACCCGTGGTATGGTGGGTTTAGCACTGTACATAGACTTGGCCAGAGTCAGCCGTCTGGGTCCTTTGGGAGCTGAGCAGGTGAGTGCTGACACAGAGGCTGCTGGTTACCACCCATTCTCCCTTTCTTCCTCAGTAACAGAACCCCTTTTTATTTGGGTCAACAAGGGCTGAGCTAAAACTACCTGAATTCTCAGGCTCCTTTGAAGCTAGGTGGGGCCAACTGACATGGTTCTGGCCAATGAGAAGGGAACAGAAGTCTATAGAAGGGCTTTCAGAAAAGCTCACATGTGCATTTCCTCTTCATCTTTCATCTTCTTCCTACCTGGAGTGCAGAGGCAATACCTGCAGATGTGGCAGCCATCTTGTGACCATGAGGGCAATAACAATTTACCGGATGGCAGTGAAGAAAGTTAGCAAGAGCCTGAGCCCCTGATCACGTGGCATCATCTCACCAGCCTTAGACAGCCCCTGGTCTTCTTGAGAATGGGAGGAAAAAAAATAAACTGCTATCTGGTTAAGCTCCTATGGTCAAGTTTCAGTTCCATGTAATCAAATATCTTTATAACTGAAATCATGTTTCAGTATTTATTTCTCAGCATCATAGAATTTTGCTCTGTGAGTGATGTCTTGGTTTTCTCTATGAAAGGCAATGTTTAGGAAGAATATAAGGAGTTTACAAAGCAGTCCTGCACCAGCATCAGGTGACCCAGAGTGTAGCCCCAAACCAGCATCAGCACTACCTGGGAACTTACTAGAAATGCACATTCTCAGGCTCCACCCTAGACCTATTGAATCTGGCACTCTGGGGGTGGGGCCTGGCAATCTGTGTTTTAGCAAGCCCTCCTATCAGTCAGCCTGAACACTAAAGTTTGAGAACCACTGACCTAAGGTAAACACGTCAACCTCAGTTAAAATCCAAGGGAGGTGAAACACTTTGAACAAAAGCCTTGAGTCTGAACAGTAAGGCCCGTACCCACAGCTAGAAAAACACAGGCTCTCTGGGCAGAGGTATCTTGTCATGGCTCAGCAATTCAAACTGAGATGGAAGCAAAGGGACTGAGAGCACAGATGGGAGCCACCATCACATAGAGAGTGCGGTTGACTGTGGACCACATCAGGCTCCCAAGGAACCAGGGTTGCAATTTCATAGGAAGCTTGCACTTTAGCTTTTCTTAATTAATCACGTACTGTTCTTTTGCCTCCAGCTCTGGTCATCGGGCAACTCGATCAGAGTAGAGATAGGATTTGCATAAATCTCAGCAATTTAGAATTTGTGTATGCGTGTAAGAGCAGGGGTGGGGAGAGGGTGCGATTAGAAATGATCAGTGTGTCTAGAAATGTTATGAGAATGCTTCAGGATCTAAGACTCAATCCCCCTCACCTTGAGATCTCTAAACCCACTGTACGCCATTCCAAGGTGACTGCTTTCTTCCTTCTGTTCAATAACCAACAACTCCTGATCACTATGTTTTCCGAAGGCTCATATACTCCTGTTGA
Organism: Equus caballus; assembly: GCF_041296265.1. Taxonomy (NCBI): domain Eukaryota; kingdom Metazoa; phylum Chordata; class Mammalia; order Perissodactyla; family Equidae; genus Equus; species Equus caballus. The sequence goes on along the minus strand of NC_091703.1, from coordinate 54,248,470 downwards.
ATCCTCATGAGAATCCCAGGAGACTGGAATTTCTAGTGGACATTAGCTGAATTCTTGGAAGCAGAAGGGGCCACACTCTCCCGTCGCCATGCTCCCCATGCTGTGGAACCTTAAGGGCAGAGGGAGCTGCTGTGACAGTTACTCACAGCAGAGAAATTCAGCTTTGGCGACAACAGCCAGTGGCCAGTGGGGGTAGTGTCAACACCAGTGTCCCAACTGGAACAATCCTGAGGCTTCAACCTTGCACATCTTTACTTGCTCCCTGGGCTCCTTTCATTTCTGCACATCCATAAGGTTATATAGCCTCCGTGGTGTGCTTTGCCCCAAATTCATCCAATAAATCCATCTTTTGCATAGGTGAGCCAGAGTCATTTTCTGTTGTTTGCAACCAAGAAGTCTGGCTAACACAACATTGGCTCTATTTTTAGCAGATGAAGAAACTGACACTTGGAGGTTGCATAACTTATCAAATGTGTGGTAACCAGCCTGCAGGTGACTGCCAGTGCTCCTCACCTCTTAGATGTTCACACTCTTGTGTCATCTCCTCCCACTGAATCAGGGCTGGTCTGTGTGGAGTATGGCAGAGGTGATAGTATGTGACTTCTGAATCTGGATCATAAAGGGCACTGCAGCTTCTGCCTGGCTCTCTTGGATTGCTCACTGCAGGCAGAGCCAGCCACCATACTGTGAGGATGTATTAACCACGTCTATTCTTTCTGTATTTTGCTACTTTGACCTCTGGGGTCTTGCTGACCCTGGAGGGACTGCACCTCCTAGGGTTAGCCAATTCCTAGAGAAAATAAGCAGCTTGTCTGTGAGCACACCTCTCAAATGCAATGCAACCAGTCCAGAGCCCACATCCACAACCACCTCCTTCATGCAGCTCTCACACTCCTGGACCACTATCCGCCTGCCCTAATCATCCCAGGGCTGGGTACTAGACAAGCAGGGACAGCAACTGTGCCCCAAAGTCTGCTGAAATAATTCAAATGAGCCAATCCTAAGACTGCTCAGCCTGCCTAGCCTGTTCTTCTCTGTGAAAACCACAGGAAAGGCTCTTGCTCACATTTTCCCTCCACTCCCTGCTCTGCCTCCTGGCTGACCCCGCTGCTTCCCCGTGGAGTGGACGTGACCCCTCTTCTTGAGATCCGTGAGTACAACCAACTCTCTTTTCATTGGCAGTGATCTCCTGATCTCTTGGCCTTGCCATGCCTAAATAATGATAAAACCTATATTTTAAAACAGACAACCTTCAAGAGTCCTGTGGAGAAGCCGAGATGAGGAGGAACTAAGGCGTCCGTCCCACCAGCCTTGTGAGTGAGCCACCTAAGAAGCAGAGCCGCCAGCCCCAGTCAAGCCTTCAGAAGGCTGCAGCCCCAACCCATATCTGTTCACGATCTCACGGGAGGAGAGAATTTAAGCCAGAGTTGCCTGCCCAAGCCCCTCCCAAATTTGCAACCCACAGACACTGAGCAATAATATATGCTTATTGTTTTTCTAAGTTGCTAAGTTTTGAAGTAATTTGTTGCCCAGCGACAACTTTTTAGTGGAGGAACTGATATTTGAGCCCAGGTCCATGTTAATTCTAAAGCCCAGGGGTTTCCACATTGCCTCTCCAGTATGCTAGCCTGGGCTGCATTAAGATGCTTTTGGCTTCTGACTCAAAGAGTAAGAAAAAAATTGTTATGTCGCATAACCAGAATTCGAGAGGTAGAGGGGCTCCAGGGTGGCTGAGTTAGGCAGCTCAGCTTTAGTACCAAGGACGCAGCTGATTCTTGCTGGTGCTCTCCTCAGCCTGGCAACTTAACTTTCTCATTTTCAAAAGACAGCCATGGTACTCCAGGCACAGCATGTAGGCATGACAATATATGTTTTCCTAGAAGCTTGAACCAGAACACACCACATTGGTATTGGCCAGAACCACACCACAGTATATAGCCATTCCTAAACCAGTCACTCGTGAGGACAGTAGAATGGGAGCGCGGTGAGCGCTCACCCCATTCAGGGTTTGCCCCTGGGATTGAGACTTTAAGACCTTCCCTTCCCCCCCTGGGGCTGGGGGCACCCTTGAACATAACCAGACTTCTGGCAACAAGGAAGACATGTGCAGAAGGGTTGAGGGGGTGGTGAATTACTTATATTATCTTCTGTATGAGCCCGCAGGAGCCAGCTACACCAGTCAGAACGGAAATAGAGACCCAGAGAAGGTGTGGGGAAAGCAGAAGGAGGAGGCACCGGCCTTGCAGGTGGGTTGAGGCCAGGTGAAGGGCCTTGGGCTGGACACACAGATCAAATCACCTGAGTGAGTCTTGCCCTAGAACCAGTGTTCCCTCACCCCATTCTCCCTCCTGAGGATGGGTGATGTAACTCCTGGCACATCTGCCTCTCTCCTACCTGGCCGGTTTTGGTCAGGGGGTGTAACCCAACTGCCTCCACAAGCATCCCAACCAGTGGACCCATTGGAACAGGCTGTGGGCACATTGGTCAGCTGATGGCTGCTGAGTGGAAGGCAGGGCATGCCTAACCTCTGCCCCAACTAAGACGAGGGAAGGCTGTTTTTTCATGGTAGGTAGTGTTGCCAAAAACATTTGGCCTCCTTTATCCAGATGTGGGATAACCCCACACATCGTCAGAGATGCAAGGAGACGAAAAGTCCACTCCTTCATTTCGTGGCTGTGGAAGTCCAAGTTCACTTTGAAGTGACTTGGCCAGGGTCGCACAGGCAAAACCAGAGCTAAAACTGAGTCTTAAGTCTCTTACTTCAGTGTTCTTTCTTATTACACCTTGTAGAAAAAGAGTCTATGTCATATTCTATGCCAGACCTATAACCTCGTTTTTCCAAAACACGGAATTGCTGGCTGAACTGTTCTGACAGTCCTTCGTGTCCATTTGAAAATACAGACTTGACATCAAGACATTTGTTTTCAGTGTTGTGTAATTAGACTTTTAAACCCCACCCTTAAAACGTTTTATCTGGTATTTACCAAAACAGACCAAAAGTCCAGCTAATAATGTTGTCAGCCACTTTTGCTGCTCTCTAATAAATTACGTAGAAAATTACTGAGTGATGTTTTCCAAGTGACAGCAAAAATTAGGGACTTCAACTCTCCAGTTCAAGAGTTCATTGGACTCATCACTTCAGAGAGAGTATAAATAAGCTTCCCAAGATGATCATTCTAAAATAACTCTTCTTTCTACCAGGTGACTTGTAGAACTGACTTTGTACTTGACACAGAGCCACATGACTGGTGCGATGGGCTGAGCGGTGCTGGGAGAATATCCCAAGTCTTGCTTTCTTTTTTTTTTTTTAAAGATTTTACTTTTCCTTTTTCTCCCAAAGCCCCCCAGTACATAGTTGTGTATTTTTTGTTGTGGGTCCTTCTAGTTGTGGCATGTGGGATGCCGCCTCAGTGTGGTTTGACAAGCGGTGCCATGTCCGCGCCCAGGATTTGAACCAGTGAAACCCTGGGCCGCCGAAGCAGAGCACTCAAACTTAACCACTCCTCCACGGGGCTGGCCCCTCAAGTTTTGCTTTCTTAGATGACTTTTGCTCTTGATTTCTTGGTTTGTTTGAAGAGGTCAAAGGGGAGCCTCTTATGCCAACTGAGTGGGTCTCTTTATCATCATTTTCTACAGCTTTCCTTTATAAGATCCATTATGACTTTGGAAATGTAGTGACATTGTCTTAGGGACTCTAATAAAGACAAAATCTGGTAAGGTGGCTCTAGGGGAGTGTGTGTGTGTGTCTGTGTGTGTGTGTTGGGGGTGAGCAGGGTTGGGGGAAGAAGACAAATTCTGGAGTTGCAATTGCAGCCCTCGGAACAATAAAAGGATGTTTGGCATATATCCATAATAACTGTGGTCTTCATTATTTTTAGTTATTATTGTTATCTCCAGCATTCATAGATTGAATAAGTGAAGATAATCAAAGGCCGTCTGTTCAGAAACTATCACTACCTCCCCCACTAATTTTCAAGTTGCCAAATCACTCTGAGGAAAATATTTTTTGTCAAGCAGACCATTTAAGATTTATCATCCTCACCCACTTAGGCCCACAAGTGAACCAGCTAACATGAGCTAGAAACAAGATTAGAAACACCCTCTGATTGAACCACTCATTCATCAAAAGTACAGTAGACTCTCACTGTGGGACAGGTTTTGTGCTATAATACAAGAAACAGTCAATAGGAAAAGACCAAGGGTTTCAAATTGGTGGGATGCTGTGGTAGAGGCATGGACAGCATGTGTGGGAACAGACCGGCCAGGTACCAATCCTGATATGAGCAAGGAGATAGTCCAGCAAAGTTTTCAGGGCAAGGTGACATGGGAGCTCATTGTGGAAGGTCAGATCAGAGACAGGCAGCCATGGAGGTGAAGGGAGCAGGAAAAATAGGCTTGGAGGTGTGAGAAGGGAGAGTGGCAGGTTCAAGAACCTCAAAGTCAATATGGTGTAGGGAGGGAGGGAGGGAGGAGATGGATGGGTGCAGAGGGTGCAGGGGCCAGCTCCTGCGGGGCTGCACCTGCCGCACCAGATCAGACTACATCCTGAGAGCAGTGGGAGCTGTGAAAGCAATCGTTCCAAGCAGATCAGATTTATTTGGGGCTTACTGGAGGAGTGGGGAGGTTGGTGTTTACATCTCCGCGTGTGTGTGATTCATCTTGTTTGGACAAGCTTTAAGCTTAGTAAAGGACAATACAAGGTACTTAAGAAGGAAAGAACAAATACATTCTGTCACACGCGGTTGCAACACCTCTTCGTTCATCTAGCACATTAGGATGACTGTATTCTCAACAAATATTTCCTCCTTCTTTAACATGTGAGCAGAGATGCTGTTTGGTGGGAGAGAGAGCAAATAAAAGAGATGGCAGGGTTTGAGGACCTTTTTTATATGTCTCAAAGTCTCACCGCTGACGTTTCATCTGAGTATTTCACTCTGGCTTCCTCAAGCTTTTTTTCATCAAAGTCGTAACAGCCATCGTGTTAACATGTGACCTTAAAAATTGCACACAAGGCACCTTTTTGGGACGATGTGTTCATGGGAGAGAAATCTCTCCTTCTGTCTCCCCTCTCCTCGCCCATCTGTGCCTCTGCCTAAAGTCATTTGTATTTCAGAGTTTAACACTGTGTTCTTTACATCTTTGATGCCAATTTTTATTTGCATGAGCCATACCAAAGAAACAGAAATTCCTTCTGTGGCTTAACTACTTGGAACTTTGCAAAGAATGAATAGCAAGATTTCCTGTTGGATTCAGGCTTTATTTAAAACTTGCTTTAGAGAATTAAAGGATAAATTACATTTATTTAAAATTCTAATCATTATATCTCAAGAACCACTATAACCAGACTCAGTACAACTTTAAAACACATCCCCTGATTTTGGCAGGGTCACCAAATGAATCCATTTATTACTGCAAGTTCATATTAACTTAAAAGTTTCCATTTAATCACAAGCATCTTTTTTGGCTCCTTTACTGGTCACCATAGTCACATCTTTTAAAAAAAGAAATAAGGCCGGCCCCGTGGCACAGCAGTTAAGCGCGCACGTTCAGCTTCTGGGCGGCCCAGGGTTTGCCGGTTCGGATCCTAGGTGTGGACATGGCACCACTTGGCAAAAAAAAAGGCCATGCTATGGTAGGTGTCCCACATATAAATTAGAGGAAGATGGGCATGGATGTTAGCTCAGGGGGAAGATGGGCATGGATGTTAGCTCAGGGCCAGTCTTCCTCAGCAAAGGGACGAGGATTGGTGGCAGATGTTAGCTCAGGGCTAATCTTCCTCAAAAATAAATAAATAAATAAATAAATAATACATTGAATCTGATAAGTCATTATTAGGGTTTACTCCCTATTCACATAGAGCCTGTTCTTCAGTTTTAGGCACAAATATTCCCAAAGCGTAACTATTTGTGTGTATTTTTCTCTTAAGAAAATTTATCTGAAAGATACTTATAGACTTTGAACTGAGTGAAAGGAAATTATAATTTTCTCCCTGAGACTTTTTTTCAGATTTGTAAAAAGATAATTTGGCAAAAACAAACCACTGAATAAGTTACATTTCTAAAGTATTTTGTAGATTTATAAGTGAAGAGTGGCTTCATCTGCCTACTCTATGAAAGACCATGGAAGTGTTCAACAAACTCCCCAAATGCTGAGCTGTGTGCTTCCTTCTCCCTTTATCCCAACCTCAGTTGTTGTTGTTGTTGTTTTTTTACGAGGAAGATTGGCCCTGAACTAACAGCTGTGACCATCTTCCTCTTTTTTTTTTCTGTATGTGGGATACCACCATAGCATAGCTTGATGAGCAGTGTATAGGTCTGTGCCCAGGATCCGAACCCAGGAACCCTGGGCCAGCCTCTCTATTTTAATGACATAAATCAAGTAAAGCTATCATCCACTTGGAGATCCAATGATGTTGCCCTGTCTAGACACCAGAAGAATTAAACTGCACTTTAAACATTATCTAAGGTTTATCTCGCAGGGTTACCACCTCCCAAACAAGCCGCCGTTATCCTGGAGCCCAGGTGGAGATGATTTTAATAGGAGGAGATGGGGGATGGGGGCAGAAGATGGAGAGGTGAGGTTGCAGGGGAAGAGGCAGATTAAAAATGATTTAAAAAAAAAAACCTCTGGTCTCTGCCTGAGTTGAAAGTACACTTGCTTCCCCAGGAGCAACTGCAGAGGAAACATGAGTTAATATTAAGAGAGAGACGCTAGGAGTTAATCATTCAGGGTACAGGATGAAAGCAAGAAGGAATTCTAAAAATAATGCCTTCTTCAAAACTGAGTCTGCAAGAAGCAGAACTGGAGAGCTTATTAACTTGACTCCTCTGCCCTCTGCAGCTGAGGCTCCCAGTTTAAATTCTGGCACAATCCTCAAATGGGAGTTCAGTCTGCAAAGGTCAAAAGAATTGAGGACACCAAAGAACACATATGAGGTGAGTTTGGTGGCACAAAACTAAGTCGCAATTCCACATTTGTCTTAGGGGCTCCTCCAATCTTTCTATTCTTGTTGCTACCCGCAAAGGTAACTGAAAAGGAAGCAGCCAGATAAGATGTCGTTGACAGCCGTCCTCTTGTTTCACCACTTTGTCATTTTGTGGTATCAGTTGCTTTGGGAGGAGCAGGGGAAAGATGCCAAGGCATTAGATTGTATGTACCCGTCAATTCCATTTTCTGTGCCTTTATGCAAAAGAGGGCTTTGCTACAGCTCCCATTTCCTCCTAAAAGCTTGCCACCCAGATTGATCTCATGACTTTCCACAAACCCTGCAAGTCGTTTAAATTCGCATCACTGACCCCATGACTGGTGTTACATGATAAATTCCTTCCTTCTTTCTTTTCCTCCTTCCTATTTCTTTCCACCTTCCAAGGTTCTCGGGCCCTGACCCAGAGGCTAGAGATACAGGGTAGACCAAAGCGTTCCCTGCCCTGGACTTTTTCTCAGCTCAGTGAAGGAGACAGAAACTGAGGTCTGAAAATTTTGAATAATAAAGCAATTTGTCACAGAGTTCCAGCTCATATGAAAAGTAGAACTTACATCTTCTGACTCATAATGAAGACCTCTGTGCTCAACGCCACATACACAACATGGGCTATTTATAAACAGATGAATTCTGTTAATAAATAGATGTATAATTTCAAAAAAGCCCATTTGTGCCAAGACAGCAGAATTTCAAGTACTATCTTGTCTTTGTCACATCCCCTAAACAAAGACCTTCTCTGAAAGGATACGTGTGCCCACTGCTAGACAGGCTGCCTGAAGGACTCAGCCTTTCTTCCTGAACGGCTTGAAGCACATGTAGGGAGGTCCCTGCCCTCTTCAAAGGGCATGCTCCCAGCACTCTCACTTACTAGCAGTGTAAATGTGGACAAGGTGCTTACATTTTCTGAGCTTCAGGTCCCACCTTTATGACGTAGGGATAACACTTCCTTCTTCATGAGCTAGCTGTGATATTTAAAATCTACCGGGTCACAGTCATGTGCAAGAAGTGGAAGGCGTTCTCACTAGCACAGAGACTCTGCCCTCTCCTCTCATTTTAAGCCCATTCCCGGGGAAGATGGAGAGAGAAGGTCTGGCTAGCAAGCGTTGCTTTCTGGAAGGATCTGGGTCTTGCAGGTGCTGTGGCTGGTGATGCAGCGGAAGCAGAGGTTCGAGTCTTCCAGGAAATTCTTCCTGGAACAGCAAAGTGTCCCACTGCAGCAGGGCTTTGGCGGTAGACACATGGCAGCACCAGGAAATTCAAGCTAAACGGATGGATGCCAGAGACCAGGAGAGGTACCAGAGGGATGAGAAAGTTCTAAGTTTATAGATAGGCTGGTGACGCAAAATCTGAGAAAGCATTGGGATGTGTTTATTTATTCTTTTATGAGCAACTCGCAAATCGTTTTGATTTCTGATGCTACAAATCCATCCCGCCACCCCTGCCCCACCAGTCTCAGAGAAAGCGAGTCCCCACTGGCTGAGGGAATACTGCTTGATCTATTGCCTCTCATCCTGACCCTACTGTGAACGGTCAGCCCTTCCTTGTTCCCCAGTCTTCCTTGGGATCCAAAAATAGTTCTATAAAGTACAATTTGAAAACCACTGCCACGGTGCAGTGTTGGGAATCTTGTTCATGTGTTAAAGCCCAAACATCACTTCTATTTTGGTCAAAGATCACTTCCTCAATATTCCAGTTAGCTATAGCTGTGTAACTACCCAAACATAGTGCCTCAAAATAGCAATGATTTTATTTGCTTATGATCCTATGAGACAGGAATTCAGGCACAGCTCAGCTGGGTACTTCTGCTCTCTGTGGGATCAGCTGGGGTCATTAACTCAGCTGCATTCATCTGGTAGCGGGCTGGGAGGGGCTGGAAAGCCCAAGAAGGTTTCACTCACGTGGCTGGTGCCTGGGTGCTCGTCCACGTGGCCTCTCTTTGTCCACATGCCTAACTTGAGCTTCCTCATCACATGATGGTCAAATTTCTTATACGACAACTGGCTTCCAGGGAAAAAGGTTCCAAGCAACAAAGGCAAGCATTGTAGATCTCTTAGGGCCCAGCCTCACTTCCACTGCACTTGCTTGGTCAAAACAAGTCACAGGACCAGCTTAGAATCAGAGGGAGGGTAAATGCACCCGACCTCTCCATCAGGGGAAGGGCAAAGAATTTGCAGCCCTCTTGATTCTACCACAATCAGGGCAGCCTTCCCTGAACTCCAGTTTAGGCCTCAGACTCTGTTACGTTCTCTCCTTGCCTCTTGAATTTCTGTTTCATGACATTGATCACAAGTCAGTTATGTGATGAGCTGTCTCCCTTACAGGAACCTATGGCCAACGAGGGCAGGAAATGAGCTGAATCTGTTGGATTCATCACTGTATACCCACTGCCCAGGGCAGCGCCTCATGCATTGCAAGCTCTCCACAAATGTTTGTTTAGAGAATAAGATGAAACGTTATCAGGATAATAGAAAAACACACTTAGGGAAAGTTGGAACAATATAACATAGTTCACGTGATATAGTTTTTTGGAAGCAAAAAGATGAAATAGTGTGTCAAGCCTTTAAAATCTGTCTTTTTTGATACCAAATCTCTCATTAACCACCTAGAAATCTCAAACTTCCTGTCTTTTCCACCATGGAGGAAGACATCTGGTATGTTCCCTTAACCACCTCTGTTTTTGAATTTTCGGAAGTATCTATATATTTTTTTAAATTTAATTGTAGTAAACACACAGACATAAAATTTACCATCTTAACCCTTTCTAAGTGTACTGTTCCGTAGTGTTAATTATATTCATGTTGTTGGGTAACCAATCTCCAGAACTCTTTTTGTCTTGCAAAACAGAAACTCTGTACCCATTAAACACCAACTCTGCATTTCCCCATCCCCCAGGCCCTGGCAGCCACCATTCCACTTTCTGTCTCTGTGGGTTTAAGTACTCTAGATACTTCAGATCAGTGGACTCAGACAGCATTTGTCCTTTTGTGACTGGCTTAGTAGTGTGATGCCTTCAAAGTTCATCCATTTTGTAGTATGTGTGAGAATTTCCTTCCTTTTTAAGGCTGAACAATATTCAGATATATCAATATTTTTAAACTAGTTTTTTTTTTCCTTTTAATTGTGAAATTAAGAAGATCTGGTCTAAGTAGGCCTAAGGGAATGGTGATGCCTTCAAACACTAAGCTTATCTACTCATCCACACTGTATCGCATTATGCTTGACACAACCACCAACATACAGATATCGTCTTCTTTAATCCACTCAAGGACCCTAATGTGTCACAATTGATCTGTATTTGGCAGCAACACGCCTGCCCTAGAGACAAATGCTAACCTACACTCTAGGTAATAATTTGTGGAGCTCAGTGTAAAATGAAAATGCAGGATAGCTTGTTAAAAAATTATTAGGAATTTTAAGATACCAACAGCAAAGCATGAAAACAAATGTATAGCCCTGTGCAAGGGCAAAGATCGCAGACCCACGAGCTGGCCCTGCCTACACAAAAAGTGTTCTCCCAGAAAAATACTCCTTACAATTTCTGCCTCTGTCTCAAACCCTGACTTTCTTTTCTTTTCTTTTATTTAACCCCTACGTTGATCATCGTTGAAATTTATTGAAGGGGTGGCCTAATACTATTAGGAAATTCTTTCTGAGGCTAGTTCTTGTGAGTTCGATCTCACTCAAGTGTGGCGAAATATCACGAAGTTAGTGCCTGGACCCTAGCTCCGGGGGAACTTGGGACAATTCTCCAAACATTTTCTGAGGGAGCTGCAGCCTGGGGAAAATTGGACGAAATACTGGGAGAAATGTAAATGAGAAGAGCCTGAGTCTAAGTAGTCCGAGGAAATTATTTTCACGCATATTTTTACGGAAACACAAATAAATATATACTTGGCCACAAGACCCTCCCCTAGACACACCCACACACGGCCGCCACTCAAGCTCACACGACATCCCTGACCTTGTCTCTCACCACTCTTTCCTCGCTCACTCTGCTGTAATCAAGACAGGCTTGACCTTCATTCAAGGCTTTGTTCTGTCTGTTCTCTCTGCCTGGAGAACTCTTCCCCCACAGATCCTTGGGGCGAACCCCCTCTCTTTGAGTCTGTGTTCAAATATCGTGTTCCTAACGAGGCCTACCTGATGATTATATTTAAAACTGCAATTTACCCCTGTACAGCAGTGGCTTCCAGAATATATCAGAGAAACAACCTATTAATAAGACAAAGCTGAGTTTATTCTTACCACAATAAGAGAGAAAGAGTGCACGGCCACCATGACAGAGTCTTGGAGCTCGGGCATGATGTTGGGATACTTATCAGCTCTGGGAATTGAGTGGAAGGCAAGGCTTTCCCTGGAGAGGCTTGATTAGGGTTGTGCAAAGGTTATGATGTATTTTAGAAGTGGTGGACCCAGCAAGAAGAGGATTTGAGTTGAATATTTCAGAGTCTTGGGGAGTAAGCAGTCATTTGATTAGACTGTTCAAATGGGTTTCTAGAAGAACAAACAGGAGATCAGAAAGTTTGTGATAATATTCGTTTATGTAAGTGTGAGTGGTCTCTCTGTCTTCTTCATGGCCACAAAACTCCCCTGGAGAGGAGATTTATGAGAGGTTTACTCTTGAGCTCCTTCCTGGGAGTAGATTAGAATAGTCCCTCGTGTATAGTAAGTCCTTCATAAATAATGGTTTAATGGAAGAATAGAGTGATGACAACATTTTTATTACCCAAACTGAAAATTGTCATTCCAATAAATAATTTTTGCTTGCTAGCATGGAAAAATGATTTTAGTTTTACCATCTTGTAGTCAATTCTCTTATCTGATATTTAAAGATTTTATTTTTCTTTTTTCTCCCCAAAGCCCCCTGGTATATAGTTGTATATTTTTAGTTGTGGGTCCTTCTAGTTGTGGCATGTGGGACACTGCCTCAGCATGGCTTGTTGAGCAGTGCCATGTCAGCGCCCAGGATCTGAACTGGTGAAACCCTGGGCTGCAGAAGCAGAGCATGAAAACAACCACTCGGCCACAGGGCCGGCCCCGTCTTATCTGATATTTAAATACAGCAAAACTCACATTCCTTCTCCAACCAAAAGAACCCACAAATAATTTCTGCTTTAAAAGTTAGTGAATGGAAGCTAGCCTTGATGGCCTAGAGGTTAAAGTGCAGTGCTCACCGCTTCAGGGGCCCAGGTTCACTTCCGGGTTGTGGAACCACACCACCTGTCTGTCAGCTGCCATGCTGTGGTGGCGGCTCACAAAAAAGAACGAGAACAACTTACAACTAAGTTATACAACCATGCACTGGGGCTTTGGGGAGGAAAAAAGAAAAGTTAGTGAATGGAGAAAACATTTGCAAAAGGCATATCTATTAAGGGATTTATATTAAAAATATACAAAGAACTCTTAAAACTCAACAATAAGAAAATGAACAACTCAATTTAAAAATGAGCAGGGGCCAGCATAGTGGTGTAGTGATTAAGTTTGCATGCTCCACTTTGGTGGCCGGGGTTTGCTGGTTCGGATCCTGGGTGTGGACCTACACACTGCTCGTCAAGCCATGCTGTGGCAGTGTCCCACATAGAAGAAATGAGAACTAGAAGGACTTACAACTAGGATATATAACTATGTACTGGAGCTTTGAGGAGGAAAAAAAAGGAAGAAAAATTGGCAACAGATGTTAGCTCAGGGCCAATCTTCCTCACAAAAAATTTTAAAAAGCCTCTCTCTTTTTTTTCAAAGATTTTCTTTTTCCTTTCTGTCACCAAAATCCCCCTGGTACATAGTCATGTGTTTTTAGTTGTTGGTCCTTCTAGTTGTGGCATGTGGGATGCCGCCTCAGGATGGCTTGATGAGTAATGCCAAGTCTGCACCCAGGATTTGAACCCACAAAACCTGGGCCGCTGAAGCGGAGCATGCAAACTTAACCACTCGGCCACAGGGCCGGCCCCTGATTTCTTTTTAATGTTGAACAATATTCCATTGTCTGGATGTACCACAGTTTATTTATGCATTCACCTAGTGAAGAACATCTTGGTTGCTTCCAAGTTTTAGCAAGTATGAATAAAACTGCTGTAAACATCTGTGTGTAGGTTTTTGTGTGAACATGTTTTCAACTCATCCAGGTAAATACCAGATAAATACAAAAATTAGCTGTGTTTCTGTACATAAGCAATGAACTATCAGAGAGTGAAATTAAGAAAACAAGCTCATTTACAATAGCATTCAAATGAATAAAATAGCTAGGAATAAATTTAACCAAGGAGGTGAAAGATCTGAACACTGAAAACTATAACACATTAGTGAAAGAAATTGAAAAAGACACAAATAAATGAAAAGATACTCCATGTTCAAAGATCAGAAGAATTAATATTGTTAAAATTTCCATAATGCCTAAAGTGATCTACAGATTTAATATAATTTCTATCAAAATTCCAATGACATTTTTCACAGAAATGGAGAAAACAATCCTAAAATTTATGTGGAACCACAAAGACTCCAAAGCAATCATGAAAAAGAAGAACAAAGCTGGAAGCATCAAATTTTCTTATTTAAAACCGTATCACAAAATAACTAGTAATCAAAACAGTAAGGTATTTGTATAAAAACAGACATATAGGGGCCAGCCCAGTGAAGTAGGAGTTGGGCTCTTGCACTCCACTTCGGTGGCCTGGGGTTCACAGGTTCAGATCTCAGGAATGGACCTACACACTGCTCATTAAGCCATGCTGTGGTGGCAACCCATACACAAAATAGAGGAAGATGGGCATGAGTGTTAGCTCAGGGCCAATCTTCCTAACCAAAACAAACAAACAAAAAAACTCCTGACATATAGATCAATGGAACAGAATAGAAAGCAAAAACAATCCCATGCATGTAAAGTTAATTAACTTACAACAAGGGATCCAAGAATACACAATGGGGGAAGGACAGTCTCTTCAATAAACGGTGCTGAGAAAAGTGGACAGCCACATACAGAAGAAGGAAACTGGACTCCTTTCTTACCCCATACACAAAAATCAACTCAAAATGGGTTAAGAACTGGAAGCATAAAACTCCTAGAGGAAGATATGGTGAGCAAGCTCCTTGATATTGCTTTTTGCAATGACTTTTGACTATGACACCAAAAGTAAAGGCAACAAAAGCAAAAATAAACAAGTGGGACTACATCAAACTAAAAAGCATCAGCACAACAAAGGAAATCATCAACAAAACAGAAAGGCAGCCTATGGAATGAGAGAAAATATTTGCAAATCATATATCTGATAAGACGCTAATATTCAAAATATACAAAGAACTCATTCAACTCAATAATAGCAAAAAAAAAAAAAATAATAACCCAATTTGAAAATGGACAAAACACCTGAATAGGCATTTTTCCAAAGAAAGCCTACAAATGGCCAGTGGGTACATAAAAAGACACTGGGCATCACTAAACATCAGGGAAATGCAAATCAAAACCACAGTGAGATATCACCACACACCTGGTAGAACAGCTGTCATCAAAAAGATAAGAGATAACAAATGCTGTCTAGGATATGGAGAAAAGGGAACGCTTGTGCACTGTTGGTGAGAATACCAATTGGTGCAGCTACTATGGAAAACAATATGGAGGTTCCTCAAAAAATTAAAAATAGAACTACTATATGATCCAGCAATCCTACTTCTGGGCATATATCCAAAGAAAATGAAATGACTATCTTAAAGAGACACCTGTACACTCATGTTCATTGAAGCTTTGTTCACAATTGCCAAGGTATGGAAACAACCTAAGTGCCCATTAACAGATAAATGGATAAAGAAAATGTAACATATAAATATAATGGAATATTATTCAGCCTTGAAAAAGAAGGAGATCCTGTCATTGTGACATCATGGATGAACCTAGAGAGCATTATGCTAAGTGAAATAAGACTGACAGAGAAAGACAAATACTGCATGGTATCATTTACATGTGGACTCTAAACAAAGAAAAAAGTCAAAATCAAAGAAACAGAGAGTAGAAAAGTGGTTGCCAGGGACTGAGGGTGGGGGAAAAAAATGAACTATCAAGCCATGAAAAGACATGGAAGAACTTTAAATGCATATTACTTAGGGAAAGAAGCCAATTTGAAAAGGCTAAAAACTGAATGATTCCAACTTTTCCAACTTTCTGGAAAAGATAGTAAAAAAAAAAAAATCATTGGTTGCCAGGGGATGGAGGGAGGGATGAATAAACAGAACACAGGAGACTTTTAAGGCTGTGAAACTATTCACTATGACACTATAATGGTGAGTACATATCCTTATACCTTTGTCAAAACCCATAGAATGTACCACACCAAGAGTAAACCCTAATGTAAACTACAGACTTTGGGTAATAATGATGTGTCAGTGTAGGTTCATCAACTATAACAAATGTACCACTGTGGTTGTGGAATGTTGACAGTAGTGGAGGTTGTGCCCGTGTGTGGGCAGGGGTCATCTGAGACTCTGTACTTTGAATTTTGCTGTGAACCAAAAACTGCTCTAAAAAATAAAGTCTATTTAAAAGGAAAAAAAAGTCAATGAATTTGGGAGAACACTTGACTTCTGATGATAAACATTACTAGCTTATCTCAAGATAGCATAAAATCAAAATCAGACCTTATTCCATAGTCAAGAATCAAATAAACTGAGTCTGTAAAGGTGTTCTGGTTAATATCATTCAAACAGAATCGTGAACTTTTGCGAACCTGGGCATAGATAGGAGAGGGGAGTTAGACAGCTCATAGATGTAGGTATTTTTAAACACTGGGAATCTTAGGTAAGAAACCCTCTAGGAACCTAGAAATAACAGGGAAAGATTGCCATCGTAGAGTTAGCCTGTTAGTACTCATACAGATATGCAAAATGAGCTGAAGAAGGGAGACTGTCTTCCAGGCTGGAAAGATTATGCTTCCGAGGAAAATAGATACATAATTTAAGAAGGAAAAGTGTCAATCAGACAGTGAACTGTCAGCTAGAGAAATATCATCATCCTCGTCATCATCATTATCTTCATTGTTAAAACCACAAGTACTCTTGTTGAGTTCAGACTGTAGGATAAATATTCTTAATTATCATTGCAATCTCTTGAGGGAGTTGTCATTATGTCCATTTGCTTAGAAAGAAATTCAGGCTCCAGGTAACTCATTGTCTCCAAAACCCACACTCCTAACAATTATGATATGTTATGGGAGTTGGCAAACTTTCTCTGTAAAGGGTCAAATAGTGAGTATTTTAGCTTTGTAGATTATGTTGGTCTCTGTTGAAATTTCTCAATGGTGCTATAAATGAAGATTGTGGCTGTGTTCCAATAAAACTCTATGGACACTGAAATTTGAATTTCATATTTTTCATGTGTCATGAAATATTCTTATTTTTTCCAAAAAAATGTAAACACTGGGGCTGGCCCAGTGGCGTAGTGGTTACATTCATGCGCTCTGCTTTAGTGGCCTGGGGTTCGAGGGTCAGGATCCCAGGTGCGGACCTACACACTGCTCGTTAACCCAGGCTGTGGCAGCGTCCCGACATATAAAATAGAGGAAGACTGGCTCAGACATAGCTCAGTGAGTGACAGTCTTCCTCAAGCAAAAAGAGGAGGATTGGCAACGGATGTTAGCTCAGGGCCAATCTTCCTCACCAAAAACAAAACATAAAAAATTTTTTTAAAAAGTGTAAACACTATTTTTAACTCAATGATTTACAAAAACAGCCATCAGGAGAAGTTTGGCCCAGGAGCCATAATTTGCAGACCTCTGACGTATTATGACTCAACTTTGAAAAAGTAGCCATAGACTCCTAAATTGGCAGTGTCCTTCCACGTGCAGTCCCAAGGAGAGGAAATCTTACCCACGGGACGAGAGTTTATGTGGAGATGGCCACATTCATACTAATATCCAACATTTATTGAGGACTAACCATGTGCCTTGGCATGGTGCATTGTTTAGACTATCTCATGCAATCTTCATAGAAACTCCATGAAATAGCGTCCTATAATTTCCGCCTCTTTATGGATGAAGAACTGAGTGGTGGAGAAGTTAAGTAGCACGTCGACCGTCACACAGCTGGTTTGTGGCTGAGTGGGGATTTGAATTCAGGGCGTATAACTCTACAGTCTGTGCCCCTTCATTCTTTTCTCCGACCCTGCAGGCTTTCACCTTTTCCTCTAAAAGGCCCACGGTGGTCTGCCTTTGCTCCGGCGTTGCCCAACACTGCCTCCCTTGCTTACCCCCAGATCTTTTCCTGGATCCTCTTCATCCCTTGGGGCTTAACTCAAATGTCACCTCTTTCAAGAGGCCTTCCCTGATCACCCAGTAAAAAGAAGCAACATCTCCTGCCCCCATGCACCCCCCACACATATACCACACACATACCACACACACGCACTGACTCTCTCCTCCTTCTAGACCACATTCTGTTTTTATAGTAGCTATTTCTATGAAAATTTGAAATTGCCTTATATATTTATTTGTCAAGCTATTTTATTGGGTCTCCCCATTAGACTGCAAGTCCTTGACCTTATCCATCCTTTGCCATTGTCTGCCCAGTGTCTACAGGGCCTGACGCATACCAGGTGGTCAATAAGTTATTCGTTTTAAATCCACGTTCTGATATACTTCATTTAGCAAGTAACTGTTAAATTCTGCTTTAATCACATTTATTGGGAGAGACCAGTGTTGAAAGATAAACTGAGGGGTATTAAAAATTTTAAGAGTTTATTTGAGCTAAAACCGATCCTGATCCTGCAGAGCCAGACCGGAAGTGGTTAGGAGCGCTCCAGGGACAGGAGCGGGAGGGGCTTTAAAGAGAAGAGCTGCAAGCAAAGCGAGGAAAGTATTTGATTGGCTACAGCTTAAGCGGTGGCCTTATTCGGAAAAGTTTGGTTGGCTGTTTGTGATTGGTTGCCTTTCGGTTTCCATTTCTTAACCTTAACGCATTGCAGGCTTGCGTTTTGGTTTGCTGACGTAGGCTGCTAAGGCCTTGAAGCCCCCTCGGTCTAAGGCCCTCCTTGTTGAATTAAGTTAACCTGGTCCTCATATGAAAACTAGTGGTCCCTGCGTAAGGTGAATTATTTCAGTGGATCAAAAAATAATGATTCTGCTTATGTTGTGACTTCCAAGGCATCTTGACCGCAGCGTGGGAATCTCTGATCTTTACCACATCGGTGCTTCTGGTCTGCGAGTTACATTTTGCGCTCTGCGTTAATACATCAGCATTCTATTGTCCAATCCAGTCTCATACGTGTTTTAGTTATTCCTCATCTTCTTCTAAAGGTGTCCTTGGTCCTTGAAAATCGAAGGTCATATCTGGCCATTAGGCAATTAGGTGATAGATTTTCATTCCTACTAGGGTCACCCAGACAAAGCTGTGCTTAGCAAATTTAGGGAATGGTGCCCAACATTCTCCCATCTGCCTTTTCAATCTCTCTTTTCCTCTTGTTACGACCTCCTTACACCACTCCCTTCCCCTTCTCCCATCTTCCAATACTGACCTGTTCCAAGACATCTCTCCACTTCTCACCCCATCAGACTTGCCTGCCATGTCTCTTATATCCCAGGGACCTCCTCCCAGAGACTCTCCCCAGTAAACACTCAAGTGTGAATGGGATCACAGGTGATATTTGCAAGCGCAAGGTTTATAGCAGTTTTGTTTGTTTTTCTTTCTCTATTTCCCGAACTTTCACTAACTTGATTGCATTATTTTATAATTTAAAATTAATTTTTAAAAGTTAAGCTAAGCTATTACTAAATCGGGGATGGCATAATTCTATGCTCAGTCATTTGCACACAGCCTTCCTGATTTTTGCCATTATTGAGTACTAATCCGTGTTGAGTACCATTGAGTATTATTTTTTTTTTTTTTTTGAGGAAGATTAGCCCTGAGCTAACCTCTGCTGCCAATCCTCCTCTTTTTGCTGACGAAGACTGGCCCTGAGGTAACATCCCTGCCCATCTTCCTCCACTTTATTTGTGGGAAGCCTACGACAGCATGGCTTCCCAGAGGTGCCATGTCTGCACCCACCATCAGAACCAGGGAACCCCGGGCCGCTGAAGTGGAACGTGCGAGCTTAACCACTGCCCCACCGGCCGGCCCACATTGAGGACTATTATTTACTTAGTTATTTACTTAATAACATGTATTCACTTTTTAAAAGTTAAATAAATGTATCTTAAAAGAAAATTTCATGTGACATCATAGAATGGAAAACACATTTGCCACAAATATAAAGCAACTGTCAAAATAAATACAGCAGAAATAAAAGACTCTCAAATCTACTTTAATACCTTTGCCTGCGGAAAGGATGATTAGCAAGTGTTAGGGCTCTTCTCCTAGACTTAATCAGAATGACTGCAGGAGCACTGAGTCATGTTAATTAGTACAATGGGTCTCTTATCTCTTTCAGGGTCTATTTGCACTTTAATGAAGTCGTTGTGGAGACGACACCTTGGCTTAAGGGACAGAGTTCTCTCAGAGTTGTCTTTCAGGTGAAGGAGCTGGTGGGGGTGGGAGGGGGTGTGTGTGCACGTTAGGGTTAGGTTTGGGGGAACAGGCAGATTTTTCCTGAAAGGTACACATCCTAGCCACACTAAATCGTCTGGCTTTGTGCGCAGGCCGCATAGGCGGGATCAGGTACGGGGGATAGAGTGCTCATCCCCAGGCCCACGTCACTCAGTCGTCTGCAAGGGCCTGACCGCAGCTCCGGAGCTGCTCATACAGATAGTCAAGCAGGGGAAAGTATGCTTTTCTCTTTCTTTCTACTGGAAACATTTACCACAGAGAGGCGGAAGCAAAAATACAGCAAAACTGAGAGCAAACGCAGGACTGCAGAAGGGATTGCCTGCAAAACTGGCCTTGAGTTTTTCTCCCTTTCCATTGAGGATTTGCTCATTGCCACAGCTACTGTCACTAACTGCAGCTGAAGATCTAAAGAGCGGGGGTGGGCCCCGTGGCCAAGTGGTTCAGTTCCTCCTGCTCCCCTTTGGCGGCCCTGGGGTTGGCAGGTTCGGATCCCCGGCGCGGACCTACTCCACTCGTCAGCCATGCTGTGGAGGCATCCCACATATAAAGTAGAGGAAGATGGGCACAGCTGTTAGCTCAGGGCCAGGCTTCCTCACACATGCTCCCAAAGATCTAAAGAGCAGATAAATCTGTTAACGTTATGATGTAGGAGGAAGAGCTCTAGATTTGGAAGCAGGAAACCTGAAATAAATCTGACCCTCTTTGAACACTTATCTGTATGATTACCATGAGCGACTTACCCCATTGCCATACCATTTCTCATCCTCCACTAGATCTTCAATTCTCGCCCCCTTGTGTGATTGGATTAGCTGCTGAGGGCCACAATTAGCTATTCTGTAAGAAGAGGACAACAACGTCATGTCCCCTCGTGAAGGCCAGGGACTGGACCTGATAATCTCTTCAGTTTGAGGATCATAGAATCCTGTAAATTAGAGAAAACCAACAGTACACTGGTACCTCGTTGCTGAGCATGAAGCAATTATGAGATACAGCAATGTGTGAGGAAGTGGCAGCCCACGGGACAAACAGTTATTTGTAGGTAGCCCACTGTGCACAGTAACGATGAAGATAAGCGATTTTTATTGAGTATTCGCTCCTCGCAACAACCTCTTGAGTCAGTTTCTGTTACTATCCCCACTTTAAAGATGTAGAAACCAAGGCACAGAGAAGCCAAGTCGTTTGTCCACAGCACACGGTCAACAAGAGTAGAGACGGTTTTGAACAGGGGCAGTCTGACTCCAGAGCTGTGCCCTGAGCGATAACATCATACCGCTTAGGAAAGTCGGGATGAGGAGACACAGGAACCACTGCCCGGCCCTGGAAACCTTGCACCTAAAAGGGGTGGGTGCAAATAAGCCAGACAGAATGCAGTCAGAGCCAAGTAGAGCTGTTAGGAGAGAGAGTTCCTTCCGCAGGGGGATGTGTGGGCAAGAGTGAGGAACAGAGGGCCCAGGCTTCCACATTCATGACAGGGATTCCCTGGAAGGGAACGGGGAGAGTCAAGCAAATACAGCAGCCTGACTTTTAAAGATGCCTTGACGGTCCCTTTCATGACTGACCTGCCATGCGTGTTCTGACATTGATCGAATTTAACATCACTAATAGGGGCAGCAGACATGGAGCTCCTGATGTAATGGAACATGAAGCTCATTGCCCCACCCATAAAGGAGTCTCACCCATGACGAATTAACTAAATAAGGAGGTCATTAGACTGAGGCGGCCTTTCTAACCAAACCAAAATCCAAGCCTACTGTACGTGCCTCAAGGTTACCAAATGTAAATCTAAGGACAACCAATCACAAACAGCTGACTAGGCTTTAAGCTATGGCCAATCAGTAATTTCCTTATTTTAATTCCACCTTTTCTCTATAAAAGTCTCTCCCAAGCTCCAGTGGTGGAGCCCTCCCAAACACCTCTGGTTTGGAATTGATTTTTCTCAAATAAACTCTTAAAAATTTTTAATTTGCCTCAGTTTATCTTTTCTTTTTGAGGAAGATTAGCCCTGAGCTAACTGCCGCCAATCTTCCTCTTTTTTTTTGCTGAGGAAGACTGGCCCTGAGCTAACACCCGTGCTCATCTTCCTCTACTTTATACGTGGGATGCCTGCCACAGCATGGCTTGCCAAGAGGTGCCATGTCCACACCTGGGATCCCAACCGGTGAACCCTGGGCCACCAAAGTGGACTGTGCGAACTTAACCTCTGTGCCACGGGGTCGGCCCCTCAGTTTATCTTTTAACACTCCCAACAAAGTAATCATATCCTCAGGGCTAACTTACATGAAATGCAGGAAATAGAGGAGATGGTTACATGATGCCACAAGAAAGCAAAGAGACAAATCCAGGATGGGGAACATTCTATAGGAAAACAGACCTGTTTTCTGTAGGTCAATGACATGGGGGCCAAAGGAGAGGGGGCTACTTTAGATGAAAACACCAAAGAGACTTAACAACCTCGTGTAATGTGGACTCTAATTCAAGGAAACCAATGGCAAGAAAACACTTTTGAGATGATGAAAGAAGTCTTATTAAGGGCAATATGGTAGATAATACCAAGAAAAAGCAACTTAGTTAGGCGTGATAGTGGTCCTGAGGTTGTACAAGAAAACATCACGCTTTAGAGATCTGTTGTGCTTTTAGAGATTCGATATGATTTCAAGCATCTTTAAAATATTTTAGCAAAAAACTGAAAAAGGGACGGATATAGAAGATATGGCCCAATGTTGATACTATTGCATTTCAGCGATGGCTGTGTGCAGGGTCACTGTACTGTCTCTCTCCACTTTTATGTATGTTTGAATATTTATAACAAACTAAGGAGTACGCAGAAACCTGTCTGCCAATGTTTATAACAGCCTTATCCATAATCGCCCCAAACTGGAAACAACCCAAATATCCATCAACAGGTGAAGGGATAAACTAACAACCATACAATGGAATAGTTACTCAGCAATAAAAAGGAATAAACTACTGATATACGCAACAACATGGATGAATTACGAAAGCATTATGCTGACTGGAAGAGGCCGGACTCAAAAGGCTATATACTCTATGATTCCATTTGTACCACATTCTGAAAAAGATTAAAGAGACAGAAAATGGATCAGGTTGACAGGGCCCAGGCTGGGAGGATGTGATGGATCACAAAGAGGCGAGGGGAGTTTTGGGGGGTGATGGAAAGGGTCTATGTCTCGGTGGTTGCATAACTGTATACATTTGTCAGAATTCATAGAACTAATCACCAAAAAAGGGGGTATTTTACTCGATGTAAATTATACTTTAATAAACCTGATTTTAAAAATAAAAACTGGGGCTGGACCAGTGGTACAGTGGTTAAATGTGCACGTTCTGCTTTGGTGGCCCGGGGTTCTCTGGTTCGGATCCCAGGTGTGGACATGGTACCGCTTGGCAAGCTGTGCTGTGGTAGGCGTCCCACATATAAAGTGGAGGAAGATGGGCACGGATGTTAGCTCAGGGCCAATCTTCCTCAGCAAAGGGAGGAGGATTGGCAGCAGATGTTAGCTCAGGGCTGATCTTCCCCCAAAAAAAATAAATAAATAAAAATAAGAAATAAATAAATAAAAACAGAATAAAACCAACAGTTAAGGAAGAGTAGCAGGAGAAAGGCAGGAAAACAAAGACAGGAGGAAGGAAGGATGCTCTGAGGAGCAGACTTGGAGCCTAGAGACCAAGGAAAATTTGCAAACACTGACCAGTGCAAGGTCATGTCATCCTGAGAACCCCTGTCCCCGCTGTGTCTGTTTCCACAGCCTCGGGGAGAAAAACAAAAAGGTAAATTCTGCTTCTCTTTTTCTGTCACATGTGCTCTGCTGTGCTTCTGAGGGCAGTAGCTGTGTGCTCTGCCGTGGCCCCTTCCTCCACCTCTTCCACACTCCCTCTTATGAGGGCAGTCTCGCCTCTCCTTGTGGACTCAGTGCTGGCTGCGGAAAGCTGGGGCTTAAGCATTCTATATCACATTGGTTTAACCAGAACATCCTGTCCTGCGACGGAACAAGCAGTGACTCAGAGGTTTTGTTAAAGAATCTTCTTGTATTGATCCAAGCACATGAAAGAGTAGACAAGTATTTTTGCTGCCAGCAGTCTGGCTAAAAGTTGATGGCAAAGCATTCTGGAAGAGTTAAATAGACAACAATAGTGTTCCCTCGCCAGCATCCTTCCCAGCCGGTGGAGAATTCTTTTCGGATTCCCATTTCGGCAAATGTGTCTCATATTCCACTGGGCTGGAGCCCCCGGCCCTCCCAGGACAGTCCTCAGACAAGGAGAGCTGCCCAGTCACAACCTGTTTATTTCGTCCTAAATTACACTCCTAAATCCTTTGCTGACCTGTCATCTTTATGAGTACATTTGTTAAAGACTGAAAGTTGATCGATTCGCAAAATAATAAACCATCTTTTTAGCAAAATAATTAGCAAAATGATAAAACACCTTTCTGTGTGCATCCTCAATTTCCATAGCTGGTTGCTCATTTGTTGATGGACTATTGGCTCTTGTAACAAGAATTTTGGTGACCACCAAGAAAACAACTCTTAGAATTTTAGAAGAGTGTTATTTTTGATTCATATCTTATAATTTTATTTTTGCTTAGTTTTTAAAGATTTTATTATTATTATTTTCCTTTTTCTCCCCAAAGCCCCCTCATCCCCCCGTACATAGTTGTGGGTCCCTTTTTTTTTTTTTGAGGAAGATTAGCCCTGAGCTAACATCTGCTGCCAATCTTCCTCTTTTTGTTGAGGAAGACTGGCCCTGAGCTAACATCCATGCCCATCTTCGCCCACGTTATACGTGGGACGCCTACCACAGCATGGCTTGCCAAGGGGGGCCATGTCCACACCCGGGATCTGAACCGGCGAACCCCAGGCCACCGAAGTGGAACGTGCAAACTTAACCACTGTGCCACCGAGCCGGCCCCCTAAGTTTATTTTTTAAATGTTAGAGTGCGTAATCTGTGCCAATGGTTCAAAAGATAGGAAGAAATTAGAGTGAGAAGTTTCTCTCCCATAGTTGTCTCCATCTGCCCAGCACCCTGAAACAAATTTCTTCTGTATTCTTCCAGGGATTTTAATGCACATGAATATGAATGTTTACTTACCTTACTTTTCAAATGTAAACTTTCTATTAAAGTATAATCGCCTGGATGATAAAATGCACAAGTCGTAAGTGACCAGCTCAAGATTTTCTCTCAAAGTGAATACATTCATGTAATCCTCGATCAAGAAAGAAAACTTTACGGAATCTCAAAGTCCATATGCAGTCAATAACCAGCCCATTGGCTCACCTCACGCCCTTTCCACATGAATTTCTAACGACATAGATTCGTTTTGCCTGCTTTTGGACTTTATATAATACAGTATGTATTTCAGTGTGCCCAGATCCTTCCCTCAACGTTACGTTTGTGAGATTCATCCGTGTTGTGATACGTAGTGGTATTGATTTATTCTTGTTGCTAAATAGTACTCCTTGTATAAATAATATACCACATTTTATTTATCTGCTCTGCTCTCTGTGGGCATTGGGTCATTTCCAGTTGGGGGGCTGTAGTGCAGAGCGCAGCTGTAACTGTGCCTGCCTTTTGTGAATCCGTGTAGCGTTTCTGTTGTATAGCTAGGAGTGCAACTGCTGACTCACAGGGCATGTGCATTCAGCTTTACTATCTACTGGCAAGCAATTTTCCAGTTTACAATCCCTTCAGGGCTGCTCTGCATCCGCACCAACACTTAATAGTGACTGTCTTTTTCATTTGAGTCATTCTGCGGAGTGGTTTTCCTGTACATTCTCCTAAAGAGTAATAGTTGAACCCCTTTTCATGTTTACAGGTCACTAGGATAGCTTTAGGTATTCAGGCCTTTTGCCCATTTTAAAAAACAGGTTTTTCTATTTTTTCACTGATTAGTAGTTCTTTACATTTCTGGCTATAAGTCCTTCGTTTATTGTGTGTATTACAAACAGCTTTTCCTCTCCGTGGTCTCCTTCTTACCCTCTTCGTGGTGTCCTCTGAGGAACAGAGGTCCTTAGTTTTAATGTCGTCCAATTGGGAAATTTTATGGTTAGCACTTTTTGTTTCCTTTTTAAGAAGTCTTTGCCTTCCCTAAGCTCATGGAGATATTTATCTATGTTTCTTCTACTAACTCGATTGTTTTATGTTTTCAGATCTCCAATCCATCCAAATTGATTTTTGTGTCTGTTGTAAGCTAGCGGTCAAGATTCATTTTTTCTTTTCCACATGCATATCCAATTCACTTAACACCATCTTTGCAAGGGGCTCTCTTTTCTCTACCACACTGCAATAACCTTTGTTATAAGTGAGTTGCCCATATTATTGGTCTATTTGCCTTTCGTTGCACCAATACCACACTGATTTAACTACTAGAGCTTCATAATAAGTATTTTCCCCCCCAGCTTTATTGTACTGTAATTGACAAATAAAATTGTAATATATTTAAAGTGCACAACGTGACAATACGGTACATATTGTGAAGGAATTCCCCCCATCAAGTTAATTAGCACGTCCATCACCTCACATATTTACCTTTTTGTGTGTGTGAAAACATTTTAGTTCTACTCTCTTAGTAGATTTCATCATACAATACAGTGTTATCCACCAGAGTCACTATGTTATACATTAGACCCCCGGACCTTATTCATCTTATAACCCAAAGTTTGTACCTTTTTACCCACCTCTCCTTATTTCCCCCACTTCCTAGCCCCTGGCAGCCACCTTTCTACTGAGTTTTAAGGAGTTTGATCTTTTTTTTTCATAATAAGTCGATATCCGGTAGTTTGAGTCCTCCGGCTTTCTTCCGCTTTAGGATTACCTTGGCTATATTTGGCCCTTTCCATTTCCATGTATGTTTTAGAATCAGTTTGTCTCTCTCCCTTTTCTTAACCTAAATAGTGGCATACCATACATACAGGTCCGCATCTTGTTTTTTACACTTAACAATGTGTGTTGGAAGTCTTTATATAACTATACTGAAAGAGCTTCCCTATTTTATTTTTTGAAAGCTGAACAGTATTCTATAGGATAGATAAGCCATAATTTATTTTATCAGCCCTTGTGGATGGACAATTAGGTTGACTCCAATCTTTTGCTCTCATTCACACCACCAATGAAGACATTAAGACTTTATATAGATTGTTTCCTTTGGGGGTCACAAATGGAAGCTGAAAGACATTAGTAAGTTTTTCTTGTCATCCATCTACTGGGAACATATAAAATATAATAATCCAGAATGTGATCAAAAAATCCATTTCAAGGGATTAGGGCCACTCCCATGTGGCTTTTGGCTGATATTGGCCATTTTGGCAATTATAGTAGTTGATAGTAAAAATAACTAACTTTTGTACAGAACTTTAGAGTCATAGAGTTATTCCGCCTACATTAGTCTAACCAATGAGGCAGGGATGTATTATCATTTCCATTTCACAGGTGAAATGCAAAGACATTAAGCGACTTGCCCAAGGTCTATAAGCAGTAAGTAGGGTAGCCAGGATTGGCATTCCAGTTGTCCAACTGTGTGTCTAGCACAAAGGCAGTCAACAACAATATTATTTAGCCATATAACCCAATAGAACTTACTCTACTCTGCAAGCTCCATGCCATCATCTTTTAGATTAATTGCTCAAAACTAAAAACGGGCTGGCTCTGTGGCTGAGCGGTTAAGTGCGCATGCTCTGCTTCAGCAGCCTGGTGTTTCGCCGGTTCGGATCCTGCGTGCAGACGTCATGGCTCATCAAGCCACATTGAGGCAGTGTCCCAAACAGCAGAACTAGAAGGACCTAGAACTACAATATATACAACTATGTACTGGGGGGCTTTAGGGAGAAGAAGAAGAAGAAAGATTGGCAACATGTTAGCTCAGGGCCAATCTTAAAAAAAAAACTAAACTAAAAATAAGCTTTTCAGTGGTAATGACTTAATTTGCTAAATATCATTATGATTCTTAGGAAAGTTATATTTTAGATCTAAGTATCTTCCTAAGTTGAGTTAGATTAGCCAACTTTAAACATGTTTTAAGCAAAAATATATATATTTAAAAAAATTTTTTTTCTTGAAGATTGGCGGCTAAGCTAACTACTGTTGCCAATCTTTCTTTTTCCTGCTCTTTCTTCCCAAATCCCCCCAGTACGTAGTTGTATATTTTAATTGTGGGTCCTTCTAGTTGTGGCATGTGGGACGCCACTTCACTGTGGCCTGATGAGCGGTGCCATGTCTGCACCCGGGATCCAAACCGGTGAAGCCCGCAGCTGCCGAAGTGGAGCGCTGGAACTTAACCAGTCGGCCATGGGGCCTGCCCTAAGCAAAAATATTTTATTGATCCATTATGAGTCAATATGCAGACATTTGCTAAGGATCTGTTCAATGTAGTATCTTCCACGTCTGTACAGATGTGGTATAGATAAGACCAGAACATAGTTCTTAGATTACTACCCATTTACTTTACTAAATGAATAGTTTACTTAACTGTGTTTACCAGGTGTAGCCATAGGAGATGTGCTCTAGCCTCTAGTGATGACATAACAGATAGAACATACCAGGCTCCTGGTTTCTGGTGCTTTGGTGGAGATTTGCTTCAGCTGAAGTTGTTGTGCAGTATCTCTTCCACAACTGAATCCCCAGCAGAGACTAGTTTTGAGTTAAGCGTTGTCAGCAATGGTGGGAGGCTCATTCCTTTGGGTAGGCCAACTGGGGAACCAATCTGGGACCCAGGCTGGAAATCACTTACATTCTTTTTCAAACTTTCTGTATTTAACAATTTCAAGGAGCCCTTGAAATGCAACGATCTTAGGAAGGAGGGGCAGTTCAGGATAAATGGCCCAGCCCACGCCCTCTTACTCCACTGGGGTATGTGGCTGCCTATTGTTTTTTCCATCTTTGGCAAGTAAGCTTGAGAGGAATGAGGAAAAAAGATAACTACGTGTCCTGTTTATCGTTTCTTACATTGCGTTATTCATGCAATGACAGTGCTTGTTTATCTGCAGCATCTGATTTTTAAAAATGCATAATCCTAATATGGCTAGATTGATGGCTCTTGTATTTAATTATTAACTAGGAGAGATTCTGCAGTTTTTATATTGATTTTAAATGAGAATTAATGATGACATATAAAAATGTCCCCCTCCCGTCTCCTTACAAATCTTAGGGCCAATTACAGCCATACCCACATATGGGAAGAGTGAGTGTACCCTTGGGCACAGCTAGCTTTTCAGTTGACCAGGTCCCCAGACATCCCTCCTCCAAAGCTTCTGATGCAAATTTGAGGGTTTCCCACAGCGGAAATGGGAGGAGCTTGAGTTTTGGGTTGAAAGGTCCAGGGACCAGAGGGTAGTAGATGTTCTGCTGGTTTTGTCCTGATTTTCTCTTCTAGGTACAATACTCTCGATCTGGACTATAGCGTTTGGTTCTCCTGAAGGCAAAAGACAGCGCGTGCTACCATCTTCAGATTTTTTAAAACAAAGAAAGGTTCTCTGAGATCATCACCTTTAGTGATCTAGAAAGTGTCTTCTATCTAAAGTTTTTAGGTAACATCTTTCCACTAAGTTTTTCCGTCTTCTTTCACTCTTTTTTTATTCTCCGTTTTTCGAGGCCCAAAGCCACCAACCAGGTCTCATCAAGTTCATCTCAATTCTCTACAACCACAACGCCCTCAAAGAAACCTTTAAACCTGATCAAAGTAAGTGATTTGTTAGATGTTTACTTCTCTAAGTATTTTAAAAAGATTTCTACCTATTTAAATAATTTAAAAATTATGTTATTTAAATGCGTGAGTTATTTTAGGGACAAATGGAATTATAATCACAAGCGAGTGTCGACTCCTAACTTTTCGTTTGTCATTATTTTGGGAAGTTCTTTGATTTACAGAAATTTGCTTTCCTCCCAGACTCCAAGAGTCCATCTTTGGTGTGAGTGAACTTGTCATTCCTCGGTCCTCACGAACTGGAACCTGGGAGGCCGCCATGCAGAAAGCTGGAAACAGCATTATTTGTGGAGTGAAAAAAAAAGACTAAGGTCCTCAGTTTCACTTTTCAACTTAATGACTTGTGATTTGTGCAAGTTACTTAAACTTCTTAAGCATCGGTATCCTTATAGGTTGTTAAAAGATAAACTGAGGCATATTAAGAATTTGAAAAGTTCATTTGAGCAAAAATCGGTTCGAATGGGGCAGCGGTCAATGGAAAGTGGGTGGGAGCGCTTTGGTGATTATATAGAGGTGCAAAGCAGAGAAAGGCGATTATTTGATTGGCTACCGCTAAAGCCTAATTGGCTCTTCGTGAATGGTTATCTTTAGGTTCCGATTTCTTAACTTGTGGGCATTACAGGCTTAGGTTTGGGTTTGCTTCTGTAGGCCACCAGAGATTTAGAGCCACCTCTCGGTCTAATGGCCTCCTTGTTTAATTCAACAAGGTAAAATGAAGACGACACATAACTCTCAACGTTACTGAAAAATTAAGTAAGAAAAACAAAGGCGAAATCGTCTAGCAAGTAGATGCTCATTTCACTCGCTCAACACATTTATTGGGCACTTTTTAATTCCAAGCACTTGAAACCAAATAATCGAAGTGAACAAAACAGACAAAATATATTGGCTTTGGAGTCAGCATTCTAGTGAACTGCACAGTAAGCGCATAGTGTAATACGTCCAAAGCTAATAGAGCAATATCATACAGCAGAGCAGAGCTGAGGGGTCTGGTCAGGTAGGTCACACTGAAAAGGGGACATGTGACCAGATTTGAAGGTGACAGAGGTTGGCCATGCAGCTGTCTAGGGAAAAGCATTCCAGATAGAAGGAGCAGCCAGTGCAAAGGCCCCAAGTGGGAGCAGCCCTGTCTTTCCCAGAAGCAGCAGGCAGGCCAGT
This sequence comes from Equus caballus, assembly GCF_041296265.1. Classification (NCBI taxonomy): domain Eukaryota; kingdom Metazoa; phylum Chordata; class Mammalia; order Perissodactyla; family Equidae; genus Equus; species Equus caballus. The sequence goes on along the minus strand of NC_091703.1, from coordinate 54,218,098 downwards.
GTGTTGTCGTGAGTGAGTTTGGGGGAGATGATAGGGGTCAGAGAGGTGAAGGGAGGGCAGGCAGCAAGCCTGGTCACACAGAGCTTTGTCAGCCATCAAGGGACTTTGGCTTTTGCTCTGAGTGAAATGGGGAGCCAAGGAGCGTTCTGATCTGACTTCCATTTAAGAGGACTTTTCTGGCTGCTGGTAGAGAGGAGAATGTCAGACAAGGAAGGAAGCAGGGAGAACTCTTAGGAGGGTGTTGCAGTAACCTGGGTGAGAGATGATGAGGTAGGGTGAGAAGCGGGCCGTTGCTGGATAAGCTGTGAACGTAGAACCAACAGAATTTCCTGACAGATTCTAGGTGGCGTGTGAGACAAAGAGAGTGACCAAGAATGACTGCAAGGATTTAGGTCTGAAAGGAAAGGTGGGGTTGCCAGTAAGAAGGAAGGAAAGACAGGTTGGGGATGGAGAAGAACCTGGATTTCAGCTCTGGACTGAATATTTGGACTGGAATGTTGATTTTGCGATGTCTGTTAAATGCTCACATGGTGACGGCAGGTAGGCGGCCGGATCATAAAGCGTGGAGCTCAGGAGAGAGGTCTGAGCCAGAAGTATATGTTGGGGAGTCATAAGCATGAGAAGTGGCCTTTAAAGCTGTGGGACTGAAGGAGGCTGCGAAGGAGAGACCAGGGATAAAAGAGAGGAGGTCCTGGGGCCCTCCAGTGATAAGAGGACAGAAAGAGGAACAAGGAGAGGAGACTATGAGGAAGCATCCAGCAGGTAGGAGAAAAATCAAGAGGGTGTGGTGTCTCAGACGCTAAATGCAAAAAGAGCTTTGAGGCCAAGAGAGATCCTCTTTGTCACATGCCACCCATCAATCAGGTAAGACGAGATGGACGAGATGGACTAGATGGACGGCTGGCCGCTGGATTTCGCTTCGTGGGGGCCGTTGGTAACTGATGCGAGCATTTCACTAGAGTGATGGGGATGGTTTAAGAGAGATTTGGGGAAGAATTGTGATCCTCAAGTGCAGATGATTCTTGGAGATTTTTGCTGCAAATGAGAGCAGTAACTGGTGGGGGCAGGGGGAAGACAGAGAGCGGTGTGTGGTTGTGTTTTTTCAGAATTGGAGAAATACCAGCCTTTTGGGACACTAGTAGGAATGATTTAGGAGGGTAAACCTGATGACGCAGGATTGGGTAGAATTCCTAGGGCAATATTCTCGAAAAGGAGCAAAGGGATGGAATTAAGGAGTTTTAGATTGGAGTACAGATAGATGAGGGGCCAGCAACCTTTTTCTATAAAGGACCAGATAGTAAATATTTTAGTATTATTGGGTCATACGCTTTCTGTCCCAGCTACTCTTCTGCTGTAGCTCTGAAGCCATCACAGACAACACATAAACGAACGGGCATGGCTGTGTTCCAATAAAACTTCGTTTAGGTTACTGAAATTTTAATTTCATAGAATGTTCACATGTTGCAAAATATATTCTTCTTTTGATTTTCCCTCCCCTTCCAACTATTTAAAAGTTGTACCAAAACAGGCAGTGGGCCACATTGGGCCCACAGGCCATCGGTGGCCGACCTTCAATCTATGTAACAGACAAGAAATGAACGTAGGTGAGTACACATAAGCTGGGAAGGTGTGGTGAGCAGCATCTGGGAAGTCTCCTGAGTGTTTTGATTTTCTCAGTGAAGTAGGACCCTGTGAATGAGGATGAGAGAGAAGGTATTGAAGATTTCAGAAGTAAAGGCGTAAAACACAGAGCGTGAGTTGACTAGGAACAGAGAAGTCCAATGCTTCTCCAGGAAGCATTAAGACCTCTTTTGAGATTTGCGGTCGTGAAGTTCAAGCGAGATCCATTCAGTGGGCTTGTGCTTTTCTCCTGCCTCCATCAGCTGCGTGGATGGCGATACAGTTGTCAGAAAGCTGGGCTTTAACAAGCTATGGTTTTGCCAAGGGAGTTTCAAGTTGGACCAGACCAAAGAGGTTGGCAGTTTAATAAGAGAGTGATTATAATGATTGTAGGATTGTGAGATGTAGCAAATAAAAATGCAGGATGCCTAGTTAATGTGAATTTCAGATCAACAACAATTTCGAGTATAAGTAGGTCCCGTGATTAGGAGGGAGAGAGAACACAGTGCAGATGAAGAGCACTGCAAATTGGAGCATCAATGGATTGGAGGGTCTAGTCCGGGGGAGACTGCTGGAGAGGGCTGCCAGAAGGGGTGAGATGGAATCGAATGCTTGACGCGGAGATCATGAGCAGTTGCAGCTTCTGGTCAAGACAAGATTTAGGTCCAACCGTGGGGGTGAGTGGGTGGCATTGGGTGGAGGACAAGATCATTGGAGGTAAAGAAGTCAAGGAACCGACTGTTCACAGAGATCATATACATTGATAGTGTCTTGATAATGCCATACGATGACTGAAAATATCGCATGCTTACCATGTGTCCAGCACTGTGTGGGGACATGAAATAAAGATTCATCAGAGGGTTCCAGTCTAGAGTGACATGGTACCTGTATGGGCTGGAAAGGTCATTTAGAACTAGATCAGGGAGGCCCTTGAATGTTACACTAAGAAGTTTAGGACCCCTCATGTCCTATTGCTCCCCTGCCCCATGGAGAAAAGGAGAAAAATCAATGAAATGAGCACACCTCCTCCCATTTGACATTCCTGAATATGAAAGCGTTTTAAATACTTGAAACACATTATGTTAGGATATCATACGACCTGGGCATGAGTTAACTACAGTTAGTTCTTTTTAAGCTTTCGTAATCTTCTGGTTACTTTTTTTTTTTTTAAGATTGGCACCTGAGCTAACAAGTGTTGCCAATCTTCTTTTTTTCTTTTTTTTTTCCTCCCCAAATCCCCCCTGTACATAGTTGTATATTTTAGTTGTGGGTCCTTCTAGTTGTGCTATGTGGGGTGCCGCCTCAGCATGGCCTGATGAGTGGTGCCATGTCCGCACCCAGGATCTGAACCAGTGAAACCCTGGGCTGCCGAAGCGGAGTCTGCAAACTTAACCACTCGGCCACGGGGCTGGCCTCTCTTCTGGTTACTTTTTTTTTTTTCTTGAGGAAGATTAGCCCTAAGCTAACATCTGCCGTCAATCCTCCTCTTTTTGCTGAGGAAGACTGGCCCTGAGCTAACATCCGTGCCCATCTTCCTCTCGTTTATATGTGGGACGCCTGCCACAGCATGGCTTGCCAAGTGGTGCCGTGTCCACACCCGGGATCCCAACCGGTGAAACCCGGCCGCCGAAGCAGAACATGCGCACTTAACCGCTGCACCACTGGGCCAGACCCTCTGGTTACTTTTTAAATGAAAGTAATTTAGAAAATACTTTGCCCAGCACAAGTGAGTAAAATCAGATTGACTAAAAAGAGGAAGGTTGAGCCCTTAAAACACGCATTGAGTGCCTATGGTTGGCCTTCGAAGTTGGCCCCGGGAGGGGCCAGGGAGGGGCCAGCAAGGGCTGGGTTTGTGACAGGAACAGAGGTGTGACTTAGACCTTTTGGAAGAGGGGAGGAGCAGGCAAACGTTTTTTGCTAATGAATGTCCGCCCCACTTCAGTGTGCACACACAACTACCCTTCCCCAAGGTATGCACAGTTTGTAACTGGGATTCCGAAACAAATTGGAAGTCAAGGAGACATGAAGGGGGCTTCGGAGTTCTCAGGTTTTCAAATTACAGTCCACTCTGCGAGATGTTGGCTAAGATGTGCGGCTGCTTCTTAAGTAAAAGTAAGCTCTGTCTTTTTTTTTTTTTCTTCTTGAGGAAGATTAGATCTGAGCTAACATCTGCTGCCAATCCTCCTCTTTTTGCTGAGGAAGACTAGCCCTGAGCTAACATCCATGCCCATCTTCCTCTACTTTATATGTGAGACGCCTACCACAGCATGGCTTAGCCAAGCAGTGCCATGTCCACACCTGGGATCCCCAGGGCCACCGAAGTAGAACATGCGCACTTAACTGCTGCGCCCCTGGGCTGGCCCCAACCTCCGTCTTGTTATCCAATCAGAAGTGGAAAATGATTAGGTTATTTGCACAACTATGGCTACAATAATTTCAGGAAAATCCTGCAGAGCCAGCAGCAGAGCAGCAGACCAGCAGCATCTACAGAGATCCCGCCCGGGCCTGGAGGGGCTGACAGGGGATTACGTGAATGGGGACAGGTGATGGTCCATAGCCTCCAACCTGACTCCAGAGTCCAAGGGCGCAGAGGGCAGAGAAGGGGTTTGCACGTGGCTGTGTCCTCAGTTCCTAGCAGACCTCCTGGCACAATAACTGTTGCACCAGGAGATCAGTGAGTACTTGTTGAGCAAACAAATGACAACAGAACAGTGAAAGAAAATCTTTGGGATCTCCTAGGCTACCTTTGGCCTCTTAACTAGATACGTGGCCTTGGGCAAGTTAATTAGCCTCTCTGAGCCTCTGTTTCCTCATCTGAATAATGAGACAATTCTGGCTAACACCTCCACACCCTCTGCAAAGATGAAACGAGATAGCTCCTGACACTGAGGAGCAGTGGTTGTTGCTGATGGGAAAAGAGAGGGGAAGAGAGAGCCATGTGGTGAGAGCAGAGTTTTAGAAATAGCCTGGGAATTCAAAAATAAAGGGGGAGGAAACCTTGAAAATTTTGGAAATCCTGGAAGCTAAGAGAAAGTCCTCCAAGAAAAGTTTGAAAAAATGACGTACTTTCTATTGGATGTCAATTCGTGTGGAAAACAGTTTTACATACATGATCTGGAAAAAATCCTTGGGGACAGGCAATAACCTGAAAATATATAACAAACATGCAAATCGTTAAGCAGCAGCAGGCGAACAGTGGAACAAGACTTCGAACCCAGGCTGTCGGATGTCAAAACCCATATCATTTCTGCTACATCAGAATGTAGGCTTAAGCATCTTAGCCTGTTAAGGCAACTTTGGAAATTTGGTCCGGCCTCCCACCCAGAGCCCAGATCTTCTTAGCAATGGTGGTTTCTCGATTTGGGCCATGGTTAGACCTCCTAAGACAATCCAATTCATTTTGAATTGTGCTGATTAGTCAAACGTTCTTCTTTCCAACAAATTGAAATCAGTCTGTCAGTTTCCCCCTTTGGTGCTGGCTCTGGCCTCTGGCTGTGCGGAGGAAATCCAGGCCTGCTGAAGGTCATGGCCGTGTCCTCATGGCTGTTGCTTTACGGCCGAGCACACGGTGGACGCTCAGAGAACGTTTGCCCTGTTGAACCTAGCCTTGCCTTTTCTCGCCAGGATTGCTAACAGATGAGATGGCTCTGTTTCCATCACTCCAAGATCAGTGCTGCTGTGGTCTGGTGTGAGATGCTGGCTCCAAGCCCTAACCTGAAAACCCTCGTGGGGGGATAGAGTTATGCTCTCGTGAATTCATTCCGTCAAGAAGCATTTATTGAGTGCCTACTATGTACCAGGCACTGTTGGGAACACAATAGGCCTCTGCCCTTGTGGAGCTTATCTTCTCTGTGAGAAAATAGAGAATACCCAATGAATATATGATCTTCCAGAAGGTGATAAGTGCTAAGGGGGAAAAATTGAAGCAGGTAAGAGGAGTTGGGAGTATCAGCATGGGAAGTCAGGTGGCTTCAATTTAAGTGGGATGGCCTTGTAAGTGAAGAGGAGGAGGAGTAGGAGTCAAAAACGCAGGCATGAGGTTATCAGGGGAAAGAGCAGAGGGTTGGGGGGGACAGAGGGAACAGGCTGTGCAAAGGTCCTGAGGCACAAGCCCGCCTGGTGGCTGGAGCAGTGAGCAAGGTGGAGGGGAGCAGGAGGCCGATCAGAGGTACCATCAGAGAGACGTGGGCTCAAGCTGCATTGTCTGGCATAGCAGCCTCTAGCCACATGTAGCCCTTGAAATGCGGCTAGTCCAAACTGAAACGTGCTATATGACTAAATGATGTACGACGTTTCAAAGACTTTGAAAACAAGAATGAAAAATTTCTCAAGTTTTATATGGATTCTATGTTGAAATGACGATATTTTAGAGACACTCTTAAAACGTACCCTTAAAATTCATTTCACCTGTTTCTTTTTACCTTTTTATTGTGGCTGCCAAGAGATTGAAAATACCACGTGTCTCCTGTTATATTTCTATTGGATGGTGCTGGTCTAGTGTCTTATACACCTTTCTAAGGACTTTGGCTTTTATTCTGATTGAGATGGGGAGAGCTTTGGAGAGTTTAGAGGAGCGGAGTGACATGATCTGCCTTTTTAAAAAAGGATCGCTCCGCTGCTGTATTGAGATGAAACTGTAGGAGCTCCGACGTGGAAGTGGGGGGACCCGTCAGGAGCCTATTGCAGTAACTGGGGGAGAGGTGACTGTGGCTAGCCCAGGGTGGTGGTGGAGGTGCTGAGACGCGGTTGGAATCCGGATATATTTTGAAGGGAGAGCCTACAGGATTTCCTGCAGGATTAGACATGGGATGTGAGAGGAAGGAAGGAATGAAAGACACCTGCAAGGATTTTGGCCTGAGAAACCGGAAGAATAGGGCTGCCGTTAACAGATCGGAAGACCATGGGCAGGACAGTGGACTATCAGGATCTCAATCTGGGCGTCGATTCAAAGGTCACAGGGAGGTGCTGGGTGGGCAGCTGGATGTCACAGTGTGGCGTCAGGGCAGGAGTCTGAGCCAGAGGTGTCTGTTTGGGACTTGTAGTATCTAAGTGGTATTTAAAGTCATGGGACTAGAGGAGCTCACCAAGGGAGTGCGATTATGTTTAGAAAAGAAGTCCAAGGACTGAGTTTAAGAATAAGAGACTGGGGAGAAAAGACGGAATTGGCAAGGAACTAGGAAGGGAAGAGGAGAAGCCAGATGATGGCAACCTGGGAGCCAATGCAGACATGTTTCCAGAAGCAAGCAGTCAGCTGTGTTAAGTGCTTTCTATAGATAAGGTTAAGATGAGGACAAAGAGTTGACCGTTGGATTTAGGCGATGTGGAGGGCAAGGGGAACTTCTCTGGAACGGGCTGAGCAGAAGCCTGATAGCCGTGGGGTTAACCAAGAACGGCAGGAAAGCTTCGGAGACAGCGAGTATCGGAGAGCATGGAAAATCCAGGAATTTTACTGGAAAAGGGAGGACAGAGATGAGGTCACAGCTGATATGTAATTGGGGCCAAGGAGGGATTATAAATAATAACGATGGGACAGATAATAGCAGGTTTGTGTGAGAATAACACAGTAGAGAGAGGAAAATTGATGCTGAGGGAAAACAAGGTGGAAAATGGCTGGAGTCATGTTCCCATGGAGATGAGAGGGGATTCCATCCGGGGCACAGGCTGGCTTGCCCTTAGGAGCCAGGACAGTTTGTCTATAACAACAGGCAGGAAAGCCAGCTCCAAGGTGTGGATGTTGGCGGGGGCCTCATGGAAGTTCCCTTCTGGGGGCTTCATTTTCCCAGTGAAGTGGGAAGGAAGGCCAGCAGCAGAGCGAGGCGTTGGAGGTCTGCCAAGTGAGCTGAAAGTGTCAAATACTTGTCTCAGGAGAGAGTGGAAGAATGAGCACACTGGGGAAGTACAGGATGACTAAGGGCCAGGTGACATTTAGGGACATGAGTTTAAATGAGAGCAGTCTGCGCCGTGTTTCTCTGGCCACTGTTGGCTGCAAGGGGCCGGGAGTCTGGTGAGCAGAGTGGGATGACCCCGGGCTGTGGTCCCCGCCCTGGTGTCGAGGGTGCATTCAAGGGAGCAATCTGAATGACCGGTCGCGGAATTGACGGGTTCAAACAAATATTTGCTGCATGCTCACTGCAATCGCAGCAGGAATGTCATAAAACTACTTCTGTGGCTCAGAATTGCCAAGTTTCTCTGCCTCTCAGGTGACCCTGCCGGCTCTTGCCCTGCCCTCCCCGCCTCCATGGCGCTGCAGGGACCGAGGCTGGGGCACCAGATGAGACAGGGCTGCCACCTCCTGGCCGGTTGCTGCTGCTGCAAATCCTCCAGGCCCACAGCTGGTTTCTCCCTGCCCCGGCGCGGTGCCGGGTGAAAACAGGGACCTGGCCCAGGGCTAGTCCAGTGTGGCCACGGCCGCCGCCTTTCCCTCCCGGTCGATTTTCCATTCTCATTCTCAGTAGCAAGCTGAGTAATCCCTACTAAGGGGTGCTCCTTTCCTGGGAAGGTTTCTGTCTTAGGAGCCAACTTTAAATATCAAAAAGCCTTCAAGAGCCAAGGAAATGAGATCGTCATTGAATTTCAAGCGTCTGTGGAAAACCAGTGCGGGACATACTTTAGGGTCTGTCCTGTCGCCGCACCCGCCCCCATACTGCCCCCTAGACGCGCCCTGCACTCAGAGTAATCCTGAGCAGGAGTTTTGTGCTTTTCTATGACAGTCCATGTCAGATGTTCACTGAGCAATGCCTGAACATAAATTCAAATTGTCAAACGGCTTACGATGAAACCCTGCAAAAAGGATCTGACTTTTCTTGCCTCCCTCCCCTGTATTTGCGGGAAATGACTCTTGCCTTTTTTCACAATTTGTCTTAGCGTTTTTCTCCATGGTTCTGAATAATATGTTTATATTGTGTTTCTCAATTTATCAGTTTTAGATATTACTGATTCATTCTCCTCTCCCCAGATAATTACGTAAAGCATTTTTGGCTAGTTGATGGTAGGTATTTGCGTTACTTTGACAAACAAATAATTGTTTCTTGCTGAAGTACAATCCTTTGTTTTTCCTGGAGTTAAAAATTGCCTCATTTTTTCATTTGCTCGGTTTCCTATGTACTCATAATTAATTTACTTTATTGAAACTTTGCCACATACTGACCAATAATATTTTCCATACTCACAAAAGCACTGCCTCTCATTTTTTCCTGTCGACTTCTGTATTAGTTAGCGTTCTATAGATAAACAGAACTAATGGGATGTATGTGTACATACAGAGAGAGAAAAATTTAGTTTCAAGGAAGTGGCTCAAATGATTGTGGAGACTGGCAAATCCTAAATCTGCAGGGCAGACTGTTGGGTTGGAGACTCAGGGAAGAGTTGATATTGCAGCTCAAGTGTAAAGGCAGTCTGGATACAGAATTCCCTCTTCCTCAGGCGACATCTGTCTTTTCTCTTACAGCCTTCAACTGATTGGATGAGGCCCACCTACATTATGGAGGGTAATCTCCTTTACTCAAAGTTTACTGATTTAAATGTTAATCTCATCTAAAGAATACTTTCACAGCAACATCTAGAGTGGTGTTTGACCACATATGTAAGGATCTTGGTCTAGCCAAGTTGACGTATAAAATAATCATCACACAACAGAAAAAATTTAACCATCGCAATCTCTCTCCCAGAATCCTTTATTCATGCATAGGGCCTTCTTGCACCTGCCCTGCTGGGACGTCCCTGCACTGTCGTCCTGGGCTTTTCTTCATTGCTCTCCTGGAGCCCTTTCTCTTCATTCAATTACCTCTATTTTGGTGGAGTGGATCCTTCAGTAGCTTCCAGTGCACGGGAAGTAAAATTTTAAAGCCTTTACGTGTTAAAAATGTTTTTCTTCTTTCCTCACCTTTGACTGACATGGCTCACTCTAGAATTCTGGCTTGGAGATACTTTTCTCTTGGAATTTTGGAGGGATTCCTCCATCAACTTCTGGTTTTTCTGGAGAGAGTGCTTTGGAACAATCTCGTGAAATTCTGATTTCCCATCTTTTGCATGAAACCTGCTTTTTCTCTCTGAAAGTTTAAGAATTAAATGAACTTTCCCAGCCATACGTCAGGACAGATCTGCCTTCAGTTACACGTGAGCATCCTCTAGAAGCTTCAGTGCAGAGTTTCACGTCCTTCAACTCGGGAAAAATTTCTTGTATCTCTTTATTTTTTCTTCCTTCAACTATTTCTTTATCTGGCAGCTTTTAATTTTGGTTAAGTAGACTTTTCTAGTCTGAGCCTCTAAGTTTAGTTCCTATTTTTGTTCTCTTTGACTTTTGGTTTAACTTTCTGGTTGGAAAGTTTCCCTGATTTTAGTTTTCATAAAGTTTTTCACTTTGTAAGGTTAGAAGGACCTTAAGATGTTGTCTGGCTTATATTTCTGTGCCTCCATGGAAGTGACTTCAAATGCTCATTCACAAATCCCGACAGATGGTAGGGACAGAGGGCCAGAGCTGGCGTTGGTGTGACAAGACCTCTGGTGGTGGCCTGGATCCCATGTTGCCTAGCGGTAAGCTAAGGGTGGAGGATCTCAGCCTCTTTGTCTATAAAATTGCACAAATACTTGCCCTGTCCTTCTCGGAAGATTGTTGTAAAATCAAATGTAGCAATTCAGATCAAAATATTTCATTAATTGTACAATACATTGCTGTATTCGAAGATAAGGTAATGGAATTTGCCTGGAATTCTGCTGTGTGTTACGCGGAATGCGAAGTTAGATGCAGTACATTCCCTGATCTTAGGAAACTTACAATTTAGTAGCATATCTTTAGAGGAGAGAGGAAAATAACAAAGACAAAAATCTGGCTTTTTTTTTAAACACTGGAATTTACTCCTCAGATTTGAAAAAACTCAGTGCATACTTCTGTGATCCATGTCTAGCGCCATTAGCTCTATTTTTCTTTTTTCTTTGCCTGGGTGGAATCTCTCTAACCTTTAAATGCAGGCTTGAAATCTTGAACGCAGTGGAAACAAACCAAATGTCCATTGGCAGATGAATGGATAAACAAAATTTGGTATACAATAAACAGAATATCGTTCCGCCTTAAAAAGAAAGGAAATTCTGACACCTGCCACTACAAGGATGAACGTTAAGGATATTTATGTTAAGTGAAATAAGCCAGTCACAAAAAGACACATAATGTACAATTCCACTTAGATGAGGTACTTAGAGTAGTCAAATTCATAGAGACAGAAAGTAGATGGTGTTTGCCAGGGCCTGAGGGAAAGGGGAGTTATTGTTTTTTGCTTGTTTGTGTTTTTTTTGGTGAGGAAGATTGGCCCTGAGCTAACATCTGTTCCCAATCTTCCTCTTTTTGCTGAGGAAGATTAGCCCTGGGCTAACACCTGCGTCCATCTCCCTCTATTTTTTATATGTGGGACGCTGCCCAACTTGGCTTGATGAGCAGTGAGTAGGTCCATACCCAGATCCATACCTATGAACCCCAGGTGGCTGAAGTGGAGCATGTGAACCTAACTGCTAAGCCACTGGGCCAGTCCCGGGGAGTTATTGTTTAATGGGTACAGAGTTTCAGTTTTGCAAGATGAAAAGAGTTTTGGAACTGTATGATGGTGATGGTTGCAAAACAATATGAATGTATTTAATGCCACTGAGCTGTACACTTACAACTAGTGAAAATGGTAAATTTCATGTAATATATATATTTACCACAGTTAAAACAATGGGAACAATAAAGCAGCTTAAGTGCATTGTCAATGTGCAAATCCAGTAGCACGCCCAGAAATAAAATCGGATGTGCAGGCCTCGCTAGTCTTACACGTTTACTGCACAACTAGGTGTTCAATATACTTGGGCTTGTGGATCGCGTCTGATTTCTACATATCAACTTTTCAAGTGGTTTCAGTGAATTGTTCTCCAGGCTGATCTTCAGACAAAGTTTGAAGGAGTTATGAGAAAGATAACTGAAATAGCTTTCAATAAATACTAAGTTGCAGATATTATGTTAGAGAAAAAGAAAAAATTTATAGGGACTGCATTTTCAAAAGGAGAGTCCATCTCAGCTGGCTGTATTCCTAACCTCCTAAATGACTGGGATTTTTGGTAAATGACAGCCCTTCCATTAGCAGAGACCTTGGGCAATCATCTGGTCCAGCCCATGCCTTGAGGCAGGTAAGATATCATTATCCCATTTTACAGATGAAGCAATCCTGGTGCCCACTGAGGTAAAGAAACTTGTCTCAAAGTCACATAGAAGTGGCGGGTGACGTCCACAAATCGGGTCTGCTGCATCCCAGGACTTGTGCTTATTTCTGCTATGTCATATTCTGTTTCACGTAACTTCTCTGGATCTCCATTTTTCTACCACATTCTAGAGTTAAAATATTAGCCATCCTAATTACTGTGTGAAAGTTCTTTTGAGTGTCCCAGGCTGTGGTTTATCTGGGAAAGGTGGGTGGTGAAAAAGCCTTTCCAGAGTTGATGTGCTGGTTGTCTGGAATGGAGTCCTGAATTCAGAATCTGAAGAGGAATCTGAGTGTGTGATCTGGGATGAATTTGTTAACCTCTCTGAATCTCAGATTCCTCATCTGTTTAAAAACATGCCCAATTCAAAATATTTTTTGAGAGTCAAATGAGATTTGTTTGTGAATGTATTTTGTATGGTTCAAAGAAAATAGTTTTCAAAGTGAGGCCCAGGGAGTCTTGGAGGTCCCCTAGAGCCTTTCAGGATGTTTATAAGATCAAAACTATTTTCATGGTAATACTAAGATGTTATTTGCCCTTTTTTTGCTGTAAATCTCTCACAAGTATGCGGTGCAGTTTCCAGAACTTACATGACATGTGCGATTGCAACAGACCAAAGGCAGAAGCAGATATCAGCTGTCCTGCTGTCTTGTGTTAGGTTAGATACTAAAGAGATTTGCAAAAGTGGTAAACAATGTGTCTCCTCTCAATTTTTATTTTGAAGATATAGTTACTTTTCATAAAAATGTTAAAATGTAATGTTATTACTATTATTTTAGACTAATATTTCAAATATTTTTCAGTTCTAATTTCTCATATGGTAAGTATTGACAGATATAACCACATAAACAAAAGCTCTTTGAGATTCTGCTTATTTTTTGAGTGTCCTGAGACCCAAAAGTTTGAGAACTGCTGCTATACTGTACAAATAGGTGTTTTGACTTTGTATCATTGGCCTTTTTTTTTTTTAAATGATTCACATGATAAAAAAAAAGAATGCATGCTTCTTATGGAAAATTTAGAAAATTATAGATAAATATCAAAAAAGAAAGAAATGTTATCAGTAATCCCATAACACAAAACACAGCTGTTGCCGTTTTTGTTGCATTTGCCTCGGTATTCTTTAATTGTAAATAAGTGATCTTTGATTTCACGAGGCTTCAAAAGTTTAAATTGAGGTGACATGAGGAGAGTTAGGCTGTTTTTTGCTGGTCCCTGGACCCACCTGCAGGATCTCGGCTCCCTGGTTGTGTCTTCTTCCGGTGTGTGCTGTGTGCTCATCACTGAGTCTTCACATGGCACATATGTCCACCATTTTCTTCCTCTCCTGCTTTGCCCCTTTGGTGGTGGGAGCTGCTAAGGTCTCCACAGCCTGCTGCAGAGGATAACTCAGTTGCCAGGGTCACGCATCCCCAAACAGGCTCGGCTGGGCGCCTCTACCTTTGCTGGGCGCCTCCACTGCCGCTGATGGGGGCTCCCGGGCTGCAGGAGTTAGGGTGCTGGGTCTGCTGGAATCGGTGCTGGGTGCCAAAAACCCTTGCTGTGGGCAGGGCCTGCCTCCTCAAGTGGTATTTTGTCCTGTGTGAGTTGATGGTGTGCGGTTTTACTGAAAGCATCTCTCTTCGTGTTCATCATCTTCCCCTTTCCATGCTCGTCCTGAATACGAGCCCATGGGGGCCTAGAGAGGGGGCGGTTTACACTCTGAGTGCTAAGTACCACCAGGAACAGCCATTGCCTGATGACCAAGGTGGAGTACTTTAGGATTTAATACTTTATGGCAGCAGTTCTCAAACTTTTGGGTCTCAGGACGAGTTTTCACTCTTAAAAATTAATGAGAACCTCAAGTACCTTTTGTTTATGTGGTTATATCTCTCAATATTTACCATATTAGAAACTAGAACTCAATGTTTTTTGAAATATTCATTGATTCACCTAAAATAACAGTAGCAACTCATTACATTTTTACATAAATAACATTTTAATGAAATAGAACCATAAAACCATATTTTAGTGAGAATAACCATAAAAATTATATTTTTTATGAAAAAAAAATTGGGGTACCTCGCTTCTTCATGGAAATGATGGGATCATATTCCTGCTTTGTTTGGGCTGTGGTGCTTACCTTTGAAAAAGTTGATGTTGGTTTCCTAATTTGCAAAATTATTTAAAAAAATAGAATAATTCTCTCAATTCTGAATTTACCCACGTTGTTATCAACCTGTAGGACACCTCATTTCCTGCCGTCTAGCACAAAACCAAAGGACAGCAAAATGTTTATAGGAAATGGGAAACAATCTACCACGATAAATGTGAGAGCTTGTTTTTTCCCCTTTTAGGGGGTTCACCCTTGGGTTCATAGTTGTGATTTTGGTATTACATATCCATATGTTAGTCATAGTTTCTATTAGTAAAACAGTTCTTAAGTTGTATGAAGTAAATATTTTAAAATTTCACAATGTTTTCCAAAGGGCACCCTGACGTGCAGGGGCTTTCCCACCTGAACCACCGACTGGGGACTCTCAACAGCCAACCGTGTGTGTCTTGTCTGCCCAGAGATATAGAGAAAGACCACTACGTCAGTCTCTTTTCTCAGAACAGATGCAGCTCAGAATCCAATTTAAGATGACTCAGGTTGGTCTTTAGAAATGAAGTATATTATACAGAACTTGGAGACTCTCCACATGAGAGCCACAAATGACTTAAAATTTGAGAAACTCTAAAGGAAAAATCCAAAGTTCAGTGTTACACAGCACAGAGAAGTGACCCCTGAGAGGTCTCTCGAGTACGTGCTTTAAGAACTGCCTGTGCTGGTAAGTGTCTCATAGGGCTGGTGATGGCCACCCTCTGAGCCCTGAATGTTGACTCAGGTGAGACATTATGGGGCATTTTCTGATTTTATGGTGTGTCAGATATGTCCATTTGGGTGCCAACCTTTAGAAGCATAAATAAAGAGGAAAGAGATTTATTTTGAGGTCCTGGCTATATTCAGGCTTACCTCGATGGGGGATGTGTTAGTAGATCTCTAATAGGTGCAAAATGAAGATACTCAATTCAAAGGAGTCAAAGTGTAAACACTATTTGTGGATCACATAACTGGAAAGGAGAGGATTGGAGCTGGCCTCAGGCTTGCCTGTATCCAGCTCTCTCCTCTTCCTCTCCCTTTCTTTCTCTCTCCCCTCTGGTTTTTGCTCCCTTGTTGGTTTCATCTCTCAGATTCTGCCATGTGCCACCAGAGATGGCCATAGCAGCTCTGAAGTCAGGCTTCCTGGCTGAGGATGCAGTGCCTGGGACAGTCACAAAGAATTATCCTTCCTAAAATGCCTAAAGCACCACTGATGATGAAAGAACCCAGAAAGATCTCAATAGGCAGGCTCCAGAGGGACAGGGAATTTAAAAGCAGAGAGACTGAGAAATCCAAGCTACAGTGGTTGAGGTTGGTCACCAAGCAATAGGGCCTCTAGCCACCTGCCTTTTAGGGCAGGATTCCTGTCTTCAGGGAGGAGACAGAGGCCG
Organism: Equus caballus; assembly: GCF_041296265.1. Classification (NCBI taxonomy): domain Eukaryota; kingdom Metazoa; phylum Chordata; class Mammalia; order Perissodactyla; family Equidae; genus Equus; species Equus caballus. The sequence goes on along the minus strand of NC_091703.1, from coordinate 54,202,741 downwards.
GAAAGAGCGAGGTGGAGCTCCGAGTACATAGGAGCAGAGACAAAGACTCCAGACGTTGAACGGCATCGGGCAGTTCACGCAGGACTGTGGCCAGCAGCCGTGTCGCCTAAGTGCTTGTGAGGTATTATTTCTCTGAACTTTGGTTTCCTTCTCTGCAAAAGGGGGAAAATAAAAATAGCATCTACCTCGCAGGGATGCTGTAAAGATCAAGTGCTTAGCACCTGACACGTTGTAAGTGTTTGGTGAAGGGAAGCTGCTATGATTATTGTTATTAATAACAGGGACAGAGATCCAATTAGGAGAATTTGGGTAAGAAGGTAGGACCATGGCCTTCAGAAAGCAGAAGTGCTGTTATTACCAGTCCTGAACATAAGGTCATAGCTCAATCAGGGTGTGGAGACAGCATCTCAGTTCTTGTCTATGTCAGAGTAGGGTTGGTTCTTGGAACAAGGATGGATCTGACGCTGTAGCTGGGATACCAGCAGGGCCTTCTGTGAGAAGGCAAGTGGAAGATACCAACCTCACCATGAGGGAACCATAGCAGCTTAGCCGGGGAGCCAGGACTAACACTCAATCAACAGTTAAAGCAACTGTACGTACAGTAGCGTTACAACTAGGCAAAGAATACCTGTGTTTGGTGATGGATGTAGGGAAAAACGCAAGTCTGAAAGGACACGACCAAAATGTAAACCGTGGGAATCTCTAGGAGATCAGAACAGGACTTTTTAAAAGACTGTGAATTTATTTTGTAATTAGAAAAAATGTTAGTTCTAAGTGATCTAAGACAGCATGGAATTTAGTTGAGTTCTGGAGCACCACAGAAGTGAGACATCATGTGTTCTAGACTAGTGTGGGACGTTCTCATAAAGGGGTGGCATTTCGGGGGTTCCTTAAGGATAGATATGTGGGTGGGAGCAGACGCTCTGGAGGGTCCTCAGCTAGTGGATAATCCTGACAGGTGTTCTTGTTATCAACTTATTGCCTCTCAGCTCTAAAGCTCCTCTTTGCCCTGCTCTGTGATTCTGGAGCTGGACCCCGTAGACATTTCTCTTTTGCCAGTTGGCGCACCGCTAGGCTCGGTCCTGCTACAGTGTGTTCGGGAGATAGAGAGAGAACCTACTGACCAAAGAGGGACTGCAAAAGAGAAATGCAGAGTCTTAACCTCCAGGTGGAAGAGGAGTTCCTTCATGAACTGAAAGACTGGTGAGAAATGTCAGCATTGTCGGAGACCTCTTAGGGACTGCCTCACACAGCCTATGGGGCTCCCTAAGCATTTTGCCTTCTGGCCTGCTCATTCCTTCCTCCACAGCGTAACTCTGATGGTCCAGACCTTCCTGAAAGGTCCCGACTTCTTGTGATGCCGATCACACCACACTTTTCTTAGCACTCTACCTTTGCCGATGATATTGCCACTACCGGAACACCGTCTTCTATTCCTTGATGCCTTGATGTATCCTTATTTATCCTTCAAAAGGCTGATCAGGCATCATGTTGGTGGAATAAGTTTCCTCTGATTCTCTTCCCTCCAGCTTAACACCTTCCTCCTCTGCACTCCTTCTAGACTGTCTCTATTCCATGCATCAAGTTATCTTAGGCTTATTTAGTGTCTGTTCATCTTTTCCACTAGACTGAACTTCTTTTTTTTTTTTTTTTTGAGGAAGATTAGCCCTGAGCCAACGTCTGCCGCCAATCCTCCTCTTTTTGCTGAGGAAGACTGGCCCTGAGCTAACATCGGTGCCCATCTTCCTCTACTTTATATGTGGGACGTCTGCCACAGCATGGCTTGACAAGCGGTGCCGTGTCTGCACCCAGGATCCGAGCCGGCGAACCCCAGGCCGCCGAAGCGGAACCTGCGAACTTAACCGCTGTGCCACCGGGCCGGCCCCTGAACTTCTTAATGGCTTTCATTCTCCCTTGTATCTCCAGAGCCCAGCAGACTGCCTGGAACACAGCACTTGGGATGTGCCCAGACTGCTGAGGACTCTCTAGAAGGGAGAATTGTATTATTTGGGTGGAAGTAGAACATTCAGAATTAGTCAGGGGGCTGGCCTGGTGGCGCAGTGATTAAGTTCGCACATTCTGCTTTGGTGGCCTGGGGTTTGCCGGTTCGGATCCCGGGTGTGGACATGGCACTGCTTGGCAAGCCATGCTGTGGTAGGCGTCCCACGTATAAAGTAGAGGAAGATGGGCGCTGATATTAGCTCAGGGCCAGTCTTCCTCGGCAAAAAGAGGAGGATTGGCTGCAGATGTTAGCTCAGGGCTAATCTTCCTCAAAAAAAAAAAAAAAAAAAAAACGAATTAGTGGGACATCACTGTTAGAGGCAGGATAGCATTTTGCTTTTTCTGGTTTAGGAGATGTTGACTATCCATTATCCCAGTAAATTCCATCAGCGTGACAGCTCTTTACCGGTGTCTGTCTGTCCTCTCTTGTACACAGGGAGGGGTAAATGATGGGAGAATTAGAATCGATTGTTAATCAGTCTGCCTTGAGCCCAACCTATGAAATTTTAAGAAGGGAAACATCTATACTTTCTCATAAGGCTCTTTTCAATGTCTATTTCAGTTAAAATGTCCTCATAGCATAAAGGAAGAGAAAGTTCAGGGGCGCACCATAGAATATTCATCACATTGCTGGCATTCTGCAGAGAATTGGGCTGGTGAAGCGGCCCCCTTGGCCTTACCTATCCCTAGCTGAGAGCATCTAGATTTTGATTGGACTATCGCCAGAGCTCATTAGCATAGTGTACCTTGACCTGGATTAGGGAACAGCAGCTCACCTAGAAAATGACCAGAGCCTGCTGGGACCTGAACCAGAGGTGACAGCTTTATAACACGGTATTGTCTGCATCTCCATAAGAAGTCAGAAGGTAAGGAAGACACAAACTCTGGGGAGAGGCAAATGTAAGGGATACGGTAATGGCCTCCCCATTTCTACAGGGTTTTATTTGTTCTATTTGGTTTTCTGTAGAAATGATGAAAATTGAATACACTTTGGCCTGAGTTGCTTTAAAAAAAACAGTCTTGATGAATTTAGTTTTTTGGTCCTGGAGGAAAACTGAGTTTAGTTGTTTATGTTTTAAGGGCTGCAAAAGTCTTCTTTTTTATGTTTTGTTCTTCATTTTCAGGGAAATACAAAATTAATGTTCATTTATTTGGCAAACATTTATATCAGGAAAATTTAAAAAGCAATGTCGTTTTTTCTGCAGCAAGATTTTTGATTCTGCTCTCCTTGCTTTAAAAGCAAAAGAATTATATCTACATTGCCTAGGCTTAAAAGAATGTTGTCTGCTTTCCGAAAAGTGAATCTTCTTATTCAAGTTTTTAAAAGAAAAATCAATCTATTCCAATTAACTATAACAAATTTTAGGCCACCTGAGTTACTGTTGTTAATGTCGAAAGAGGTAAGTACACAAAAAGTTGCTATCACATGTACAATTGATATTTGTGTCTAATAAACTTGTTACTTAAGTCTCCTGAATTAAAGTCAACCTGCGGCACCATTTCTTCAGTTACTCAGTGTCTATTTCCCAAACACAGAATTTGATTTAAAAGTCATGGGGATTTAATCTTGCATGTCAGCATTTGTATCGGGGGGGGGGGGGGGGCAACGACTTCAAGCCTTTTGAGTCTGCAACCACTAGATTGCAGGTGAGTGTGGGTGGGGGGGCAAGGGAGGGAAGAGACTCCACTTAGCTTGTTATTTAATGGCTGAGAACTTCATTTATATGTTCAGTCAACAGTCCCTATATCCATACACTTTCGCTCAATACATCTCAGTGATTGACAAGTATTCGGGTTACATAAAGTTAAATAACCAAGAACAGAGCACACGAGACTTCCTAAGGTTGAGACTATTAATCTAATTTGTAGTTTGAGTTTACTAGTAAGTGATTCCACGTAACATCCTCTCCCCTGTTTTCACAAGAGCACCAACGGATAGAAATGTTACGCATGTCAACATGTTCATTTCATCTTCTACTAACAAGCACCTTTCATCTGCAAAATGATTAGTTTTTTTCTCAGGATAGAACTTTCTCTTGCTTTTCTTCTCTTTCTTTCTTTCCTTCCTTCCTCCCTCCCTCCCTCTCGTTCTTTCCTTCTTTCTTTCTAAATCCTCTTTAACCAACTATAGCTAGAAACTAGAGCAGTAGTTCTCATGGGGTAAAGAATGAAGTTGGCACAAACGTTTGTGAATATCTATCGTTTACATAATCCAATTTAATCAAAGTAAAGTGATGCAGAATTTTCTTGTGGGCCGCAGGGAAGAAGGAGATCACTAAGATAAAAGTCAGAGCGTCTTGAAGGGTGCTTTGAGTTAAACAAAGTTGAGAAACGCTATTTTAGAGTGGTGGTGCTCAAACAATTTTCCCCCTCCCCAAGGGACCTTTGGCATTGTCTGGAGAAATTTTTGGTTATCACAACAAGTAAGAGTGGAATGCTACCAACGTCTAATGGGCAGAGACCAAGGATGCTGCTAAACATCCTACAACGTACAAGATAACCCCCCAAATAAAGAATTATCAGGTCCAAAATGTCAATAACACCGAGGTTTTAGAGGAATCTGATATGAGGATATCATTTGATAATATTTGAAGCTGGAAAGTGCACACTGGATTTATTGAGGAGACCAAAATTAATCCCTATGGTAATTTGGATTTAAAAAATACTCCTAGACACCTCTGTTGTGATGTTTCTCTCTTGTAACTTTAACCACACCTTCGCTAACATATGAAGGCATTTCTGTGGAAGCAACTCCAAGCCAGCTCTCCCTTCCACCCAACACAGGTATACGGAGGGAAAGGTCCTAACCATTGCTTACAGGTGACAACAGTCCCTACCAAGGCCTCACAGCCTGGGTCCAGCAACGAGAAAGGAAGCCCAAACCCGAAGGAGAAAGCAATGATCGCCGTGCTTCTGGTCCCCCATGGTCAAGCTTTATTTCTGCAAGACTGCTAACAGCATCTACATTTTGTTTTTATTCGTACATTAGTGCTTGCAAAAATGCCAACAAAACAGATTTTCCTGGCAGACAAGCCCTGATTTGGATCTCTTTAATGGTCAGTATTACTATCATTTGTTTTTTAGTGTCAGAAAACAGTCTCCTGGTCTAAGCTGCTTGAGCGGACTGATCCAACCGTATTAAGAGCCTTTGAGAGCCAGATTCTCAGGCACTTCTGAGGGGAGCTGAATAGACGGACCCTGTGGGTGACCTGACTTTATCATGCAACCTGAAGACTTTGGTTCTGAGGACAAAGAGATATTAAGCTGGGATATTAATGATATGAAACTGCCACAGGTAGGTACTTGCGGTAAGAATCTGCCCTCAGCATTTGGCTCTGGAGCCTTGACTGTCAACGTGCTAAGACCTGGAAGGAAATTGATGAGGGTCCCGAGCAGACAAACTCCTCCAGAGCTGCGGCTGGACATCTGGCCGAGGAATTTTAAGAGATGTCGAGACTTACAACTTGAGCGAGTCTTTGCCGACCAGACTGCCCCAGGTATAGACTCAAGCAAAGAAAATGCTACCTCCCTTCTCTTTCAAAGCTGGCTTGGCTGAGGTCGCACCCGCCCTGGCCAGCTAGTAGGATAAAACCCGTGATAATGTATTTGCCTGTAGATTAACTCTTTGTAATGCGCAAGTTTTTTTTTTTTTAAGATTTTATTTTTGCTTTTTCTCCCGAAAGCCCCCTGGTACATAGTTGTATATTTTTAGTGGTGGGTCCTTCTAGTTGTGGCATGTGGGACGCCACCTCAGCATGGCCTGATGAGCAGTGCCGTGTCCACGCCCAGGATCTGAACCAGCGAAACCCTGGGCCGCCGAAGCAGAGGGCGCAAACGTAACCATTCGGCCACAGGGCCGGCCCCAGTGCAAGTTTTTATACAACCTTATTTGCTATAATAATGGTTTAAAACTAAATCTGTAACTGGAATGTCCAAATGATAGTGCTCTTCTAGCATATGGCATGCTCTTCTAGAATTTTCCTAAGTAATACACAGTACTTGCACACTGGGCTTCTTTCCAGCTATAGAATGACTTTCATTTCATATTTTCTTTGCCTTCATTTTTGGCAATCGACTTTTTAACTCTTATTTTGGTGGAAAACATTAGTTATTTAAAGCGGACTTCCTTGACCTCTGTTTTTGGCGTTTGAAGAATGTTTTCACTGGGAGTTGTTTGAAAAGATAAATAAGAAGGCTAAGACTGGAGATCACCAGCACCATGTAATGAAACGGTGAGGTAGTCTGCCGAGTCTGGGGAACAAGAAATTTGAATTATCCCAAACAGGGGAGAGGGAATGGAGATTCCACAGGCTTGATTTATAATCATTCCAGATTTCATGCTACTGAAGACTTCCAGATCATTCCAAATTTCACTCTAATGAAGATTTTCTTCCTGCTTTTTTTTTCCTCCCCAAATCCCCCCAGTACATAGTTGTATATTTTAGTTGTGGGTCCTCTAGTTGTGGCATGTGGGATGCCACCTCAACATGGCCTAATGAGTGGTGCCGTGTCTGCGCCCAGGATCTGAACCCTGGGCCGCCGAAGCGGAGCGCGTGAACTTAACCACTCGGCCACAGGGCCGGCTCCTGAAGGTTTTCTTTTGTTTCTCTTTACGTTTCTCCTTAACTTCCCCCCTACATTCTCTCTTGGTGGGTCTCGAGAGAGCTGGAGGGCATAAAGTGTGCCCTACTTTCCATTCATTTAAGGATGGTTGAATAAACCACAGCTAAATCGTGCAAATATCTACGCTAGCGGTTTATGTTTGTAGTTGCCCTTAATTGGTATTATGATTATTATAGCTGTTTTAGGGGAAACTTTAAGGTAAATTTTAATCATTCCTGGGTCAGGGACCCACATGTTCGCCTATTCCTAATTTCATGATTGTAGCACCCAAATGGAAGCTGGGCAGCCTCAAAATCAAGAGTTTAGGTAAGCAGGTACAGAGAAGAGGTTGCAATGTCACATCCCAGCACAGGGGTTTCATGGGAGTCTGAGAACCCCTGAAATGGCGGGCGAAACTGTGTACTAACATGCATTTTTTCTGGGACGGAAGATCTGTATCAATCATCAGATCCGTAGGTAAAGAAAGGAAGAACCACTTCCCCGGAGGGAAACTCGGGGCTCATAAAAGTTCATGTTCCAACATGAGTTTCCAGGAATAAAAGCATTCTCAGCTACCCAAGATGCTCAACTGAGATATGAGTGACAAAAATACACATTCAGGTTTGGAAATATATCATCTGTAGCTCATAGGAAAGGTTCGATTGCTCGTGGAAATTGCTAAGTGCCCCTCAATTTGTTAATTATGCCAGGGAAATTATTAACAGTGCAAAAGTCCCTTAACATTTTCTGAGCAGAGACAACGCCATCCTCGGCTGGGTTCATACCAGCTCTGAAATCTTATCAAGAGCCAGTTGAGGTGAAAAATAAAAGGCCTTGGAAAGATTTCCAAGCATAATGGCCTTTATACTTTGTGAGCATATCTGGAGGTTGAGTGTGTACCAGGAGAAGCACGGGGCTTGGAGACAACACCCTGGCTTTGAATTCCAGTTCTGCCTCTTTTTATTGTAGAGACTCAGGGAGTTGATTCCCTTTTTCTTTTTTTTTATTTGTGAGGAAGATTGGCCCTGAGCTAACATCTGTTGCCAATCTTCCTCTATTGTATGTGGGACGCTGCCACTTGATGAGCTGCTTGACGAGCGGTGCTAGGTCTCTGCCCAGGATCCGAACCTGTGAACGCTTGGCCACCAAAGTGGAGTGCACAAACTTAACCACTACACCACAAGGCCAGCCCTGACAATTCCCTGTTCGGAGTCTCTCTTTCCTCTTCTGAAGATGAGGTGGTTGCACTAAATGCTCTCTCAGGTACCCTTTTAATTCTAATAGTCTAGGATTTCGTGACCTGAGATTTGGAAGGTGGCCTGCATTCTAGAACTGTCAGCCTGGTGCCCACCACGATGCCTGGCACATAGTAAACAATGAACAACAAATATGAAATTCATTAATGAGTGGCTCCATTGCTCATAGTCTGTGAGACTCGAAACAAACCAATTTATTTTATTTTATTATTTTTAAACTTTTCCTTCTTTTCCCCAAATCCCCCCAGTACATAGCTGTATATTCTAGTTGTTGGTCCTTCTAGTTGTGGCATGTGGGACGCCACCTCAGCATGGCTTGGTGAACAGTGCTCTGTCCACGCCCAGGATCCAAACCAGTGAAACCCTGGGCTGCCAAAGCAGAGCGTGCAAACCCAACCACTCTGCCACGGGGCTGGCCCCCAAACCAATTTTTTTAAAGTCTTAGTTATCTCCTCTGTGAAATGAAAATAGTAATTTCTTATATAACCCACCTAAATCTCTAAGCTGTTTGGAACAGTGTTTCTCAAGCCATGTTCTGTAGAGTATAAGTTACAAAGAATTTTAATGGGTGTTGTAAAGAAAGAAAAAGAGAAATACTATGTTTGACACAGTTAAGCAGATTTCCTTAGTGTAGACTCAGAGACTTCTCATCATCCGTGCATTGGTGGCTCTCCAAGAGGAGGCCATGGTAGGCGATACTGTCCTAGCTTGGTTTTGACCATGGAGCCTTCTTTTCAGGGAGCCCTTCAGACAATTAATGTTTCCCAGACCACCTGTTTGGGCATAAAAAGGCGGTTTACAGGATCAAATGCAATGGCTTGTTATTATTCTAATTCCCCTAATTTTATCCTCTGTTCCATTCATACAAAGAATTTATAGTTTATTTTTCATAATTTTATATTCTTGCCAGAATTATCACTTCTGCAACACGTGGGCAAATCCTTCAACTTGTAGACAAATTGCTTTCCTGTTAATCCACTCACATGGTTCAAGTTTCAGAATGGTCACCCGAATGCTAATTGCATCTTCTGGTCCTGGAAACGCCGTATCCTTTTGACATCTCGGATACGTTCAGATTTATGGGTTAATTTTGGCCAGAGTGAATGATGATGTCCTCGTTAGGTCATCAAGCATTTTTGAGTGACTGGAATGTGCCAGATGCTGGAGCAGGCTCAGGGATGCAGGGGCCATTAAGCTGTTGACCTTCCATGGAAGGGCTCATGATCTTCTGGGCTAGTGGGACAAGATCAGTGCCTAAACAGAGAATCAAAGCCATATAGAAAAAAGCTAGAGGTGCTTGAAAGAGGGACTACGTAATTCAGCGTGACTCAGGCCTGGGGAGCAAAGCAGAGCATGTGGCGGTGCGCTTTCTCTGGAGACGAACATCGTAAAAGGTGAGAGGATTAGGGCAGGTGAAGAAAGCAGACAAGACAATGGGGGCAGAGCAGGGCATCCAAGTCTGAAGGCGAGTCAAAGTCTACATTTGAGGGAGATTGTGCACAGGCCTTTGGCAAGGAGATAAGGGAGGCTACTGGCTGGAAAGGTGGTTTGGACGCAGGCCGTCCTGAGAGGATTTGGTTAATTCATAGGCAGTGTGAAGCCACGGGGCTTACGCGGCTGGAAAGTGTGATCAGATCCAGGGTGCAGAGAGTCTAGTTGCCCTGGCTGAATCATTCCTCCCGTATATTTGTTTCATGTCCGTTTCCTCCTTTCACCTGCATATATGTCATTATAAATCTTTGTTTCACTTGTTTCTGGACACTCCTAACTTGTGGTTATTTTGATAGCTTATCTCCTTAATCCAGCCCCCAGGGAGCCTAGCCCAGAACTGCGGGCACTTAGCTCACTCAAAATTGTCCTTGATAAAGCTCTCTATTCCAGGCCAACGTAATTACACCCATTTTGCTTTCCCTTCCTATTCCCCTTAAATTACATTTGCATTTTAAAAGCTCAAATATAACTGCTTTAGAGACTGCTCGGTCCAAGCAGCAAATGTTTGGTGTTGATTTAGACTCAGCTTCATTAAAAATCTTCCTGGGGCCGGCCCGTTGGTGCAGCAGTTAAGTTCGCACGTTCTGCTTCTCAGCAGCCTGGGGTTCGCCGCTTCGGATCCCGGGTGCGGACATGGCACCGCTTGGCACGCCATGCTGTGGTAGGCGTTCCACGTACAAAGTAGAGGAAGATGGGCACGCATGTTAGCTCAGGGCCAGGCTTCCTCAGCAAAAAGAGGAGGACTGGCAGTAGTTAGCTCAGGGCTAATCTTCCTCAAAAAAAAAAAAAAATTCCTTACATGGTCCTGAAAAGTGTCATATTCTTATTAATACTGATTGTAATACTTGAGAGCTTGAATTCCCTAAGAAATTTCTTTGTTTTGCTTCTGATGGAAAATTAGGAAGAAAATCAGTTCCTTTCCCCCCTATTAGTACCCACTTCAGATAAGAGCACCCACTCTGTTCCTAACACCAGCGAATTTCTCAAAGCAGAAATACAGGGTGTTCCATAGCGCCACAGCACACAAACACCCTGAATCATTTTGTTCCTAAGAATGAGCAGTTTTCAGATAAAACTCATGGCCCAAGCCACCCTAAGTCTTTCACAAAATTCCAAGGTTTAAGTATATTTTTTGTAGACAACACATAAAAACATACATCGGCTAAACATAAATACAGGCCAACCCAAAACCCAGTGAGTCAAGCACAAAGAGGCCACATCTTCACTTAGTTGATTCCCGGACCATGGTTTAGGCAGCAAAATTTCCTTTGCCTTAAACTTATGAGCAAAAGTGAATCTTTGAGCTCTTGGTGTGAATTCCTGTGGCTAAATGTAGTCAGAAGGAGCTGGTTGTAGTACGCAGATGTGTCTTGTTGCTAGGGAGCTAACAGGTAAACCAGACTCTGGATTTCTTGTCAATTATTATCTGACTGCCTGGTCAGGTCATGTTGTTGTTGGTCTGACCAGGACACTCATGACTTTGTCCTCTTCGGCCAGCATTCTCCTTGATCGCAAGGTCTTTTGAATTTCCTGAGACAGCTCCACCCAAATGGGCCCCCATGGTCGTTGACTCCCCCACTATTGGGGCCAGAATTCTTCTGCCACCCTGTGCTTCTGGTGTGACGGTGATAGGAGCATTACCACATCTCTGGTAGCAGAGATTCTCCTCTGGGTGCCTGCCAGGAGGTCCCTTACTTGGTAGAATGGGAAAGGGAAGGGAGAAGATAAAAGACAAGTAGGTAATCTTAGCGTAGTCTGAGCAAATGAACTTTTTGTCCTGAATCTTGACCCTTTAACAAAGGGAGGAAATTGCAGGATTAGCATAAGGAGTAATTCTTGCATTAACTCAACTGTATTTGTTGAATTGAATTTCTCCCTTTGATACCACTTGGAGTTGGGTTTCCAGTTGGCTCAGTAGATGTTCCTGAGAAGTTATACGTACATTGAAACACCGGTTGAATTTTTTTCTGTGTTCCATAAAAAACATCTAATTTTTCCCTCTATCTGACTTGCTTAAAGCCGTATCTGTTTGCTATCCCTGTTTTATTTGGAAACATTTATTTATAAGGAATTAATAAGCTATACTTGTCCTTAGAGAAAACCCGGCAGATAATTGCTCTATATGAAAGCGGACTATATTCCAAGTGAAAACCACTTTTAATATAATAACATGATAACATAGATATTTTTGATACCTTATTTCAGAATATTGATTTTAATTTATTAGTTTTATATAATAGTATAATAATGAATATAAAGCTTCAACTAGTTAAGTAAATTAAAATGAGGGGAGAATGAAGAATGCTCTATGATTGCATAGCGTTTCAAAGATTTTGAGTGAGCTAGAAGATTGTCTCAGTAAAAAAATTACAGAAGTCATAGAAATATTAATTAAACCCCCAATGAAGTTACTCATGAGATTATAAAATATAAATTAGTTAGATTTACATGTTGGAAACCTTGAGAATATTCCCTTTAAATTATAAACTTCTTAACCAAGAGGAAAAACAAAGAGTTACTCATGAAAAGTTAGAAATTAAAGTAAACAAAAGACCTGAAAAGAAGAAAATGTTTTGTGAGGATTTGCAAAACAAGATTAAGAAATGATTATTCTTTCTTTTTAACTTTTACCTCTCTGGTGCCTTACATTTACACGGCTTTCAGAGGTCGCTATCATTCTTTTGACATCTGGGTCGCTTTGTATTATTGGAATCTGTGTTTTCTCTTAATTTCAATGTCAGAAGATGTCACAGATCCCAGTAAGAGTCCACATCAAAAGACTGGGCATGAATAAACAGCCAAAGTAATAGCTTGGTGTCAACACATTTACTCCTAGGAATTTTCTCGAGTCCATATGTTGTCAAAATCGTTACTTCATTATTAATAGAATTGGAAAATTAGGTTGCCAGTGATGGGCTGTTGAAAAAAAAAGCTAAAAAGATGGTGGAATGGAGAACATTGTGAGCCCTCTCACAAACCTCGACATTATTAAAATAATTGGAAACACACTGTGTTCTCCAGTTACAATGGAATCAAACTAGAAATTAATAGCAAAAGGCAACAAGAAAATCTGTAAATATATGGAAACTAAATAATGTATTCCTCGATAATCCATGGGTCAAAGAGGAAGCCTTTGGAAGGGAGATCAAAATATATATTAAACTGAGAGAAAGTGAAAAAACAAAGATGGTGGAGATCCTATCTTCTGCGGTAGCCAGAGAGCCTCCGCTTTTACTGGAAAATCTGATGTGCTCTCACAAATAACTCTCCTCTTCCTGGTTTGGGGGCTTTGTGGCTCTGACCAGCCTGAACAGACTGCTCACCTTTAAGATAGGAAAATCTCAGCTTTTCTCCAAGTCCATCTTGCCCTTGTCTATGCTACCCTACAACCATGCTTCGTATTTGAATAATTCAAGTCCACCAGTATACTGTTATAGTCCAAATTGTTAGGAAAGGTGCACATTTTAACACTTTAACCTGCATTTTTATTATTTCCGAAGATAAAATAGTAGGCTTTCTATGGCATTTTTGTGACAGAAAACAAGAGAGCACCATCTGGAGCTGGAGGTCGGAGGAAGAGAAGAGGAGCTGGGTGGAGAGAGCAGAGATGGGGCTGCGGAGCTGTTTCTGTCAGCCTGGGACACCGAGTCTTCTCCAGCTCAGAATTACCAGGGAATTAAGGGAGAGAGGGAAAGACCTGGAAAAAGCAGACGGTCCGTTGAGCATCTTGGCCTGGCCTTGGCTCTTTGCTGGTGACTCTGCTGTAGCTCCCTGATGAACCAGAGGGGACTTCTCCAGACCCCACACTCCTTCATCTCTTATCTTCTTGAGCAACTTCCCCTTCCTGCACCACAGCAGTTCAGTGCAGTGCATGAAGGGCTAGCCGTTGTCATTGCTCTGAGAAAGAGGTCCTGGGACAAGAGTTGCACCAATTAAGCTTTTGTTTTGTAGGTGCTTGGGCTCCTGCCCTGGATTTGGCTTGGCAAGGTTTAAGGCATGACGTAACCTGTCTGTGGGTCTTCTCGCTCCTGAATGCCGGTGGCTTTTACAACCACGTTGTCTGAGTGTGTGTGGCCCCAGATCTAGTAGAGTAACAACTAACACTGATACGGAACTTGCTATGTGCCAGGTGCTGTTTTAAGTGCCTTGTGTATGTTAACTGGTTCAATCTGTGAGGTAAGTACTCCTGTTACCTCTGTCTTACAGAGTAGAAAGTGGAGGCACTGAGGCGGCAAGCTTTCTGTAAGAGCAAGATAGTAAATATTTTAGGCTTTGTGGGCCATAACAGTCTCTGCTGCAACGACTTTCTTCTGCTGTAGTGTAAAAGTAGCCAAGGACAATGCTTAAATGAATGAACATGGCTGTGTTCCAATAAAACTTTGTTTATGAAAACAGGCTGTGGGGGGCTGGCTGGGTGGTGTAGTGGTTGAGTTCATGCATTCTGCTTCAGCAGCCTGGGGTTCGCTGGTTTGGATCCTGGATGTGGACCTAGCTAGCACTGCTTGTCAAGCCATGGTGGTGTCCTACATAAAATAGAGGAAGATTGGCAACAGATGTTAGCACAGGGCCAGTCTTCCTCAAATAACAAAACAAAACAGAATAAAACAAAAAACCCCCCCAAAACAGGCAGTGGGCTGGATTTGGCCCATGGGCCTTAATTTGCAGACCCCAGCCCTTAGCCATTAACTAGTACCACCTCTCATGTATGTGAAACCTCTCATTTATATTTCCTCAGACCCACCTCAGTTCCCATGACATTCCATTCAAATGACAGCTAGCATTACATAAAAGTTCAGTTGACAACACATCTGCTCTTTACAGTACTTTTTGGAAGCATGTTTTATCAATGTCTCCACTTTATGGAAGAGCATAATGAGGCTTCAGAGACAGTCTTATGTTACAAAGTTCTTTGGCACCTGTAAACTTGAAATCTAACCGAATAAATACCAACTTCCCTGTGCTGCCCTTCCATCCTGATGCTGATGTTTGCTTTTTTTCCTTCTAAAACGTCTTATCTTTCCTGTCTCATGTTCTATGCTGGGTTTTCCTGTTGGAGGAGCAAACGAGAGGCAGCCTGATCTCCCCTTCCGGACCTTCTAGAATCTTCTTTTCTGACCTTCCAGAATCTTCTTGAAAAATGTTTTTAGACCATGCCAGATCTCTGGAAGCTGTTGGGACGGGCACAGCCTGAGTTTGTCTTCTGAGACTGCTTAATGATTCTCACTCTAAGAAGTAGGTGGGATCTGTTACATGGAGCATCTGTGCACCAAAGCAGGGCCTAAGAAATGGGAGCGACAACATCAGGAACTAAGAGCTTATTCCATGCTGGGTGCTGTGCTAAGTATTTTTTATATATTATCCTATTTAATTCTCAGAACCGCTCTGGAGGTAGGCAAGTCTCGTTATCCTTATTGTAAAGATGAGGAAACAGAAGCACAGAGAGCCAAAGAACTTAGGCCGTAAGGATTGAGTGTCTGTGTCCCTGACCTTTTAAAGGAGAGCTTAATTAGATGTTCATAGTGTCAGTCCTGGGCAAGAATATAGAAGTTTCCAGTAAAAGTAAACTCTCCTTACTCTTCTGCCTTGTTGGAGGCGCACGAATATGGGAGTAGAGAAAAAAGAAGAATTGCAGGGGAGGAAATAGCTCTCAGCACCCTCCTGGACTGCAGCTCTCTAGTCCTCCCACTGCTTATCTGGTGACTTGACATAAACCCTTAGCATTCCCAATAAGGTAACTACCATGTGGTATGAGACATTATCTCACTACCCCACCGCAATGTTTTCCACAGTAATTGTGTAAGAGCACAATAATATTACTTCACCGTCAAAAATTCTGAGTGAGAAATGGTCAGAACACTTGTTATCAAGGGCTAGAGAAATATCAACCAGGTAGAGCTCAGAGGAGCTCACTTGCAGCTCATTTTGGTCCAGGGAGCAAACGTTCGGTAGGCACGGCAGTCGCGTCGCTGCTGCTGTCCTGTGCGCCCAGATCCCACCGACAGAATTAAATCCAGGATGGTCTTTGCCCACCTGTCACTCAGCTCTGGAGGGCCAAAACAACCTTCACGTCTATTGACTCCACCATGATGGGCAGTTGTGTTTTCCAGCTTAAAATATAACGGTATTCTCTGTGTTTCTATCAGAATGTGAAAAAGACCGACTGGTTCCAGGAATGGCCAGATTCCTACGAGAAGCACATCTACAGCTCAGAGGACAGGAACGCGCAGCGGCACCTGAGCAGCTGGGCCATGCGCAACACGAACAACCACAACTCACGCATCCTCAAGAAGTCCTGCCTGGGCGTGGTGGTGTGCAGCCGCAACTGCTCTGTGGAAGAGGGGCGCAAGATCTACCTGAGACCTGCCATCTGTGACAAAGCCCGGCAGAAGCAGCAGAGTGAGTGGGGCTCCCTGGTACTGGAGAGGAAGCTGGCATCCATATAGATGCTCCTACCCCAATGGGCCACTACATTCCAGTACATCCCGAGGGCTCAGCCTTCACACTGCAGTGCTCCTGTGTAGGAACAAGGCTGTTCTTAGGTAGAACATATTAAGGAGAGCCAACCAGCCCCCTTGTCCCCCATGGGGGACTGCCCAGAGGTCCCCCCTGGGTATCTGCCCCACAGATCTGCCATGTCCAGAGCACCCACCATTAAAACTGCTCCCTTGGGGTCCGGCCTGGTGGCTCAGCGGTTAAGTGCGCACGTTCCGCTTCAGCGGCCCGTGTTCGCCGGTTCAGATCCCGGGTGCGGACATGGCACCGCTTGGCAAGCCATGCTGTGGTAGGGGTCCCACATATAAAGTAGAGGAAGATGGGCACGGATGTTAGCTCAGGGCCAGCCTTCCTCAGCAAAAAGAGGAGGATTGGCAGCAGTTAGCTCAGGGCTAATCTTTCCCCCCCCCCAAAAAAAACCCCAAAACTGCTCCTTTGGATTAAGGCACCTGACTCAAGGTGTCTGTTCGAAGGAAACTGTGTCACTTAGGGGACTAGCATTGATTCATCACTGCACCCCCATAAAGTTTAGGAGAAAGTCATTTATCAGATTGCCACCC
Organism: Equus caballus; assembly: GCF_041296265.1. Classification (NCBI taxonomy): domain Eukaryota; kingdom Metazoa; phylum Chordata; class Mammalia; order Perissodactyla; family Equidae; genus Equus; species Equus caballus. The sequence continues at coordinate 54,186,339 of NC_091703.1, read as the reverse complement.
CCCGTCTTGGGGGATGGGTCCCTGAAGGATCTCAGTGAGTGCTTTGATGGGGGGTGGGAGCAGTGGACTCGGTTTGAGATTATGTTCCATTCCATGCCGTAATCACATGCTGAAATATTTGCTCATTTTGGTTTTTTATCAGATTCATCAGATTGTGAAATAGATGCGTTCAGCATTCCCTGCGCCTTGCCCATTTCAGGCCTCAAGTTACTTCATGTCCTTTCCTTGTAATTTGTCTTCAAGACCTGCTCTCGGGGCGGGATCTGCTATCGGTTACCTACACTTTGTGAAAATTCAGAAGCTGTGTTCTCTCTCCCATGCGGCTTTGTCCCTTGACCCTTAGTTCTAATCGTGAAATGAAATAATTTTTTCCTCTTCTCTGCAAAGATTTTCGAATATCAGTAAAGAAGGAGGATGAAGTTTCAGCTCTGGAGAGCTCTCTCTGACCTGGGGACTCTCCCACTCTGTGGCATCTGCTGGCTCTCCCCACGGGTGACATGCTTCTGGGACATTTGGGTGGCCAGCCTCCTGGGGTCAGGAGTAGTGCCCAGTGGATGGAAGCCCAGAAAATTCTGCCCATGTGTATTCGCTGCCATTCTGATCCTGGCGGCGAGGCTGAAGCCGTCAGCACTGCGCAGGCTCAGGCGTCAGCTGCATGGCTCAGCGGCCGCGGTCCCCTTCCTCTGCTCTTTTGCAGGGAAACGCTGTCCCAACTGCGAAGCTCCTCTGAAGCTGATTCCTTGCCGAGGCCACGGGGGCTTCCCGGTCACCAACTTCTGGAGGCACGACGGACGCTTCATCTTTTTCCAGGTTGGCTTGGAGTTCGAGTTATGAGATAGGGTTTCTCTTTAATTCGAGAAGGATTTGCAGGGTGTGAGGAGGAGTTTCATGCAGGAGGTGCACAGGTGAATGAAAAGCTGCACCACCCCTGAGGCCCAGTCGGGGGAGCAACCATCTGTACCCCACCCCTCGACAGGCATCAGGTGCTGGACCCTTGGAGGGCAGGGCAGCAGCTGCCTCCACCTCGGCCTCTGTAGGGGAGGCGGTGCTCAGTAATCTGATCCTCTGGGGCTGGTTCAGGGCTGCGGCAGGTGGCAGACTTCCACAGCTTCCCAGGCTGAACACCACTCACTTCCACCCAGCTCTGTAGACCCGCACCCCTTACTTGACTCCCCTGAGCCCCAGTTTTCTGTAAAATGTGGATAGGAGGAAGTTCTCATGGGGGCGGAGGTGTGTACAGTGATGGAGAGCAGCATCTGGCAGCAGGCTGCCTGGGTTTGGGTCAGCGGAGCGCTGGTTGACCTGCCCTCTGAAAAAGAAATGCGCTGATTGATAGGGTTTGCCCGTTTCTGTGATGTAACCCGTTCCCACCAGGGCTGATTTCAAGCTCCCAGCCATTTTTAACAACCGGCTCATGAATTTCCTGAAGGTCTACAATTGGCTCTCGGCTCAGCTGGCTCCGGCACACTTGGAATCCTAGCTCCCAGCTTACTAGGGGAGGTTACCTAGGTGGTGGGATCTCTCCATGCCTCAGTTTCCTATTCTGTAAACTGGGGGTGATAATAATGGGCTGGACCTCCCGAGATTGTGTGAAGATGGCGTGAGACGGTGTGTAATAAGCGTTCCTTGTTATCGCTACGAAGGTGACTTTGCCAGGTGGGGGAGAGGAGCCGCGGGGAGAAGCAGCCTCAAGGGCACAGGCAGGTGGGCCAGAAGGCACATAGCGGGCTTTGGAGGAATTGCAAAGGCTGGTCCCGTCTGGTTCTGGTGGTTGGTGGCAGCAACACCCAGTCAGATGGCAGAGCACAGGGTGAAACTGGACACACAGTGACGTACAATCTAGTCATTTATTTCCCTCCTTGTCTCCTTTAAGTCAAAGGGAGAGCATGATCATCCAAGACCAGAAACCAAATTGGAAGCGGAGGCAAGAAGAGCAATGAAGAAGGCGCAGTCAGCATCTTCCTCCGGCTCCCTGAAGCTCAAGGGGGGCCCCGAGACAAAGGTAACCCTCCCCTGTGTGTTGAAAACATGCGGCAATTTGCCACCCCTACGACGGGGGCAGTAGATTTCCCAGGTCCCTTACCTATGGATGAGAGCTAAAAATCTTACAGGCTCATCTACCAGCAAGCATCCACCAAAGAAATGGAATGTGAGGTTTTCCTCTTAATTTCTACCATCTTGGTGGCATACTGTCAACCGTAAATTCCATGGAATTCTAAAATCATCTTCCCGACAATAATTAAAAAGAGGCTTGAGGGGCCAGCCAGGTGGTGCAACAGTTAAGTTCGCATGTTCTGCTTCTTGGCGGCCCGGGGTTCGCTGGTTGGGATCCAAGGTGTGGACATGGCACCGCTTGGCAAGCCATGCTGTGGTAGGCGTCCCACATATAAAGTAGAGGAAGGTGGGCACACATGTTTGCTCAGGGCCAGGCTTCCTCAGCAAAAAGAGGACTGGCAGTAGTTAGCTCAGGGTTAATCTTCCTCAAAAAAAAAAAAAAAGAGGCTTGAATTAGTCCTTAATCTATATTTGGCACTCTGTATTTTGATTCTGTTAGAATCAAAATTAACTGAAATGGTCTCCACAAAATATTAGCCTCGTGCTTTCCCCCCCACCCCAAATTTCTATTCTTCACTAAACAGTTTATTTCCTCAGCACATTCTACCCAGATGAAATAACCAGGAGGTTTCTGAAATGATGGTCATCGGGGGGGCGGGGCTGGAGGCCCCTCCCTGCAGCCACACTGTGGTGTGAAGGCTGCGGCTCTATGATGACTATAGATTTGTGGGTTTCTCGGCTTAATAGTGATAGCACCTTCTACACTTTCCTACAGTTTCATGCTCCACGTTTCTTTTCAGAGAACAGAGATGGAGCTGGTCTCCCTGGAGGCTCTAAATGTAGCTTACATAGGAAAAAAAATGTAATTTGAGTCTGTGGTAGGGAAGTGTGCGCCCCGAGCCCAAATGGCTGGTCCCTCATCTCTTCTCCCAGCCACGGGACAAGTGGAGGGCGTTTCCTCCCTTACTCTCTCTGGTCGAGTCTCTCCTCCTCTATCCTCTTATTGGTCTATAGTCTGCATAAACAACTTAATTCTTAGCCAGATTCTTTTCCTGTGACTCACTGGAGGACAATATACTTCCTTCATTTATAAAAATAAATTGACCACTTCATATTCTAGAGGTCCTATTTATGATCCAACGAAATTCCCGTGAATTCAGAGAAAAGTCTCTTGAGAGAAAAAAGAACAACCCTAATGTCGCAGACTCCAAATAGCACTAAAAGATAGATAAGGAGGGAAATGATAATGTGTGCGTGTGTGTGTGTGGGAGACAGAGAGAGAGAGATCCCCTGACAGTTGTACTGAGCATAAAATAAACCTTTGAAGCCATAGTTTGAGTTTTCTTAAAGAAGCCCGTAGAAGTTCTCACCAAGGCCGTTGGGACATCAGATTTGCGTTTGAGGGTGGAATGTTGTAAACACACTCACGTCTCCTCAGGATAAAGGGAGAGCCCGCCTTCCCTGGGTTGGAGGCTTACAGTGGAAATGGCAGCAGGCTTAGCCTCTTTCAGGTCTTGAGTGGTTGTGGAAAACTGTGCTGTGTGTTTGTGCTTCAAGAATGTGAGGAATGGGGATCCGCCAGAGTGCTGGCTTGTCCAGAGTAACTCGGGGGTACCAGTGGTAGTAGTGTTGATTTGCTTGACTTATTAACGTGAGCTTTTCGCTTTTCTTTCAAGTCTCTTCCAGGGGAAATGCAGACTTGGGGAAATTTACCTTTAACCTGGTCTTTCCAAGAAGGCGTCCAATTGTCGGGCAGTTACAGTGGACATTTAATAGGTAACATGCCCCAGCAGAAGTCACTGAATGATTGCTTATCCCTCTCCAAGGGTTATGGTCTGGGGGGAGCCGCCAATATGGCAGACCCCACTTCCACCTTGGGCCCCGCCAAGCTCTATGAGAAGTGCAAGTTGCCCAGTGGTCGGCTTTGCAGCAGTGGGGAGCTGCTTCAGCCGGTCTCCGGAGTCTTCCCTGACTACAGTGATCTGCAGCCATGGAATAAAAATGCTGCTTTGGGGAGAAATCCTCTTAATGACAGCTATTGTCCCAATTACACTTTTCCTCTGACCAACTGGCCTTACGACTTCTCCCCTTCCCAGAACTCTGCAGAACCCTTTTTCCAACAGATTCCAGTGGAACCACCTGCAGCCAAACCTAGCTGTCACCCATTATGGCCAAATCCAGGGGGTGATCTTTACGAAGAGAAGGTGCATGCAGATTTTAACAGCTACTACCCTTCCACCACAGGCCATCCCCCTCAGGAAGACCCCTTTCTCCTCACCTACACCCCTCATCCTCACCACCAATATTCGCTGCCAGGCAAGAGTAGCAAATGGGATTTTGAGGAAGAAATGAGGTACATGGGTTTGGATCACTGCAACACGGAAATGCTTCTAAACTTCTGTCCTTTAAGATGATCCCAATCTGAACCCTTGTGCACTGTGAGGTCCAGGAAGACAATTTGGTGCAGCCACTGTGGAAAACAATATGGAGGTTCCTCAAAAAATTAAAAGCAAAACTACCATATGATCCTGCAGTCCCACTTCTGGGTATATATTTGAAGGAAATGAAATCACTATCCCGAAGAGGTAGCTGCACCCCCATGTTCCTTGCAGCATTATTTACAATAGGCAAGACATGGAAACATCTAAGTATCCATCACTGGATGAATGGATAAAGAAAATGTGGGGTGTATATATATGTATATGTATATATATACATGTATACACACGATGGAATACTACACAGCCATCAAAAGGGAAATGCTGTCTTTTGCGACCATATGGATGGACCTTGAGGGCATTAGGCTAAGTGAAATACATCAGACAGAGAGAGAGAGGCAAATACTGTATAATCTCACTTATGTGTAGAATATTTAAAAACTCCCAAATTCATAGAAACGAAGATCAGATTTATTGTTGCCAAAGGCAGATGGTAAAGAGTGGAAGAATTGGGTGAAGGTGGTCAAAAGGTACAAACTTCCAGTTTTAAGATAACTAAGTTCTAGAGGTAGAATATAGAGCCTGATGACTATAGTTCACAATATCATATTGTATATTTGAAACTTGCTAAAAGAGTAGATCTTAAAAATTCTCATCACAAGGGAAAAAAATCTGTAACTTTGTGAGGTGATTGATATTAACTAAGCTTATTGTAAAAATTTTGCAGTATATACATGTATTGGATCATTATATTGTACACTTTAAATGTATACAATGTTATAAGTCAATTACATCTCAATAAAATTATATCTCACTAAAACTGGGGGAGAAAGATGACTGAAATCTTTTACAATCATTCAAAAAAGCTGTTTTGGTAAATGACTGGAAGAATTTCCTTAGGAAACAGTTTTCAGAACATAACCACAGATAAATCAGAATCAGTCACAAGCAGAAGGCAAGACGTCTTTCTTCACACCAGTATCTTCCCCTCCCACCCCCCAACTCTAGTCCTCCCATCCTTAGCGAGGAATGGAAATTGGTCCAATGAGAGGGGGAGGGGTCCTCTGCTTTTTTTTTTCCCTCATTGTTTGGGGCTCTCAGCAGGTCAGCTGCATCATCTGTTGGGTTTTCATTGTCCTTGATGCATATTGAACAGAGCAGGGGTGTGAAAAGCCCACCTAACCAGGAACACATCTATACCTCCTCGGAAACTGAGGATGAGGGAAAGGAGAGATGGTAGAAGAGCTGTGGAGGTGCAGAAAGACAGATTCTATCACCGAAGTATGGAATACTTCGTCTAGTACTAAACACGCAGGATAGTGTACAAAATAGGTGTTCTCTAGTTGACTTCTAAGACTTGTTGAGACTAAGAATATGACCTAACCTCATTTCATAAATAAAATGGCCGCATGAAGAGAAATTCCAGTGGTGCCAAACGATCTCCTCTCTTCTTTCCTCCTTCTCCTCACTGTCTTCCCCTTCCCTGAGGGCTTAGATTTCATCCCATTTCCTTTATTCTTTATAGTGCCTAACTCAGAGCCAGCTTCAAAATATGTGCTTCAGAAATGTTTGCGTGGAAAAGTCCTTGTGTAATTAACACGGCCGTAGTCGGGCAGCCATATTTGAATGCCAGTTCCTCTTTTTTGCTGAAGTACTTTACAATAAAGATGAGCCTAAACATGAAATCTGGAAAGAACTGTGCAATAAACAAATATTTTCAAAATAAATGATATTTTTTATTTGAACTGTAACAAATGCACATGATATAAATTTGGCTTCCGCTCCCCTGAAGACAACATTGACTAGTTTCTGTCTATTCTTCCAGAGATAAGAGATAGAGTCTGTAAATATATATATGAGTGGTTTCATATCAGATTCATTTCTAATATGGCTTTTGTCTTTGTAGAACACAATTTAGGCATCAGATCCTTATAAGGAGAAAAGACCACAGCTGCCTCATTTTAAATGGCGCATGATACATTCCATGACTGTTTTATAATTAATTTAAATAGTTCCCTATTGATAGACATTTAGATTGGTTTGAATCTACTAAATTCTTTAGTCTAAATGTGTAGAATTTATATATTCAGTTTAGCAGAGTTATAAAGTAAATGCTTGTAAAAGCACTACTTAGGCCAAGAAATCGAACTTCCTGGCACTTCAGAAGGTCCTGGATTGCAGCGCCCGACGCCTGATCACAAGCTCCTTCCTGCATCCCCAAGGTGATCGCTAGGCTGGCTCTTTATATTTTTACTACCTTTATATGTATTACTAAACAATAGTTTGGTTTTGCTTTTTGGAGGGAACCTAACAAATAGAATTATATGGTATACTGTAAAAAAATTATTAAAGTATAATGTACACACAGAAGAGTGCACAAGTCATAGCCTACAGCTCAATAGATTGTCGCAAGAGCACACCAGTCCAGCTGCCACCTGGTGCACATGCTCTCCTGTCTTGCCTTTTCTCCTCAACATGGTGTCCATAAGAATCATCATATTGTCGCGCATAGCTATAGTTTATTTTCATTGCTGCATCAAGTTTTTTTCTTCTCACCTAAAATGCCTTTCCTCCGTGCTTAAGACGGGTGTCTCCACTTGCTAAAAATTTTGGCTCAAAATTCCAGGCAGGAGCCAGCCCCGCAGCCAAGTAGTGAAGTTCACGTGCTCTGCTTCGGCGGCCCAGGGTTTCACCAGTTCGGATCCTGGGTGCGGACATGGCACCGCTCATCTTAGCCATGCTGAGGCGGCATCCCACATGCCACAACTAGAAGGACCCACAACTAGAAATACACAACTATGTACCGGTGGGCCTTTGGGAGAAAAAGGAAAAATAAAATCTTTAAAAAAAAAAAAAGAAAGGGATTCCAGGCAGTAGTGTCTGATGAAATTCAGCTCCCCTCAGGGGTCTCCAGGATTTTGCATCTCCACCCTGCGCAATTCTTGAGTATAAACAACCAGTTATAGACCTATCACTGTTGGATCCAAAGGTTTGAGTAAAGATGAGAGGTCACTTGTGCAAATGTCTGAATGGACACAAATCTCCCTAACAGCTTCCAAATGAAAGCTAATCAAGCGTGTGTTTCTCTCTTTGCAGAGAAGAGAAATTCCTTCCTTCAGAGTGTAGGCATCATAGTAATTTCACCAGCTGCTTTGTATTCAGGTTGTTTCAAGGATGCCTAACTGTTCCCTGAGAAGAACTAGATCTTCAGTTCAAAAATATTAAAATTGACTACAGACTTGGGTATTGTGACACCCAGGTCTGTGTAACTCACAAAGCCAAGTGCAGGGCCCTGAAAATGCTTGTCCTTACTAAGACGCTGTGGTCAAAATACCCTAACATCTTCACTGACCCCAGTAAGTGGAATTTCAAACTTACATAATTGATGGAATTCACGTGACAGAATCCGAAGCCCCTTTTAGATTAGAGACAGTCTGGCAGCCGCAGCTATCACAAAGGATGGCCTTTAACTTAGGCTCTACAGGAGGCCGAAAAGGCAAGGACAGGCTTGGGCCTGCTTATGCTGTGGGATGAGGCCATGGGCGTGATGGAGAGTCGTAGGCCTGGAAGGTTCCCGCTGCACTGTGAGCGATCAGGAAACAGTGACTGTCTGGGTGGGAGCTTTAGTTTCTATTTGGTCCAAGGCTTTCTGGATATTTCAAACATTTGACATCTGGTAAACTAGGCGCACTGCCTTCCCAAACCTTTCTCACTCCAGAAAACTGTGATCTTGATATTTATCAAAGCAAGAACATGTATATAGTTTAAAAGTCCAGATGGAACCACAAAGCTTATTACAAACACCAGCCATTTTACTCACTCCCTCTCAGTCCCCGGTCGTCTTCCCAACCCTCCACTTTTTAACTCTTTTAGCCGTTTCTTCTTAAGCTTACCTCTATGCCACTAGATCACATGCTTACACATCTGTTTTTCAATTTTATACATCTGCTGTTTTCTGATAACACTTTAGGATTTAGGACACATGTCCCAACCCTTTACCTGCAATTTTCCCAATAAATTTAAAAAATCCGCCTTATTGAAGTACAGCTTATATATAATGAAATTCACTCATTTTAAGTGTACAGTTCTATGAGTTTTGGTCAATGTATATGGTTATCAAACCCCACCAAAATCTAGATGTAAAACATCGCTATCACCATGAGAACTTCTATTATGCCCCTTTGCAGTCAATCCCCTGCTTGAGTTCCAGCCTCTGGCAACTACTATCTGTTTTGTGTCTCTACAGTTTCGCCTTTTCTAAAATGACATACAAATGGAATCATAAAGTCTCCTGTATCTGGTTTCTTTCACTCAGCATAATGCTTTTTGAGATTCATCCTTGTATGTATCAGTAGCTCATTTCTTTTTACCCCAGTGTATGAATGTACCACAGTTTGCTTATCTATACATCAGTTGACGGACATTTGAGTTATCTCCAGTTTTGCCAATGATGAGTAAAGCTGCTATGAACTTTCACACACAGGTTGTTTTGTGGATATGTGGTTTAATTTCTCTGGGCTAAATACCTAGGAGTGAAATTGTTTCATCATTTGTTAAATGCACATTTAACTTTAGGAGAAACTGCCAAACTGTTTTCACAAAATGGCTATAACATTTTGCGTTCTTACCAATCATGTATGAGGGTTCCAGTTGCTTTTTGACCTGGTGTTCAAGGTCTTCCCGATTTTAGCCGTTCTAATGCGTATGTAGTGGTATCTCCTTGTGGTCCTAATTTGCATTTCCCTGATGACCAATGATGTCGAGCATTTTTTGTGTGTTCTTATTTGCTATTTGTCTATCTTCTTCGGTGAAGTGTCTGTTCAGATATTTTGCTCATTTCTTTATTAGAGTGATTTCCTAATAAAAAGTTGTAAGAGTTATACATTCTGGATAAAAGTCTGTAGTCAGATACATGTTTTGCAAATATTGTTTCCCGATTTTTGTGTCCTATCTAATCTGAGGTCACCAAGATTTTCTCCTATGTTTTCTTCTAGAAGTTTTATATTTTCAGCTCTTACATTTAGTTTAGCGCTCCACTTCTAGTTAATTTTTGTCCATGGTATGAAGTATAAGGATTGAGCTTCATCTTATTTTGCATGAAGATATTAAATTGTTTTAGCACCATTTGTTGAATCAAAGTTTTATCATAGTCTTTGGTTAAATGAATATTCAGAATTCCTGCTTTTATGACTATATTTACAGCCAAGCCATTTGGTATACTATAATTACATTTCCTTTCTTAGACAACAGTTCGTTTCTCCTGGAGTTGATAACTGTCCCCTCTTATTGCTTAATTTTCTATATAACCAACAATAGTTTATCCTCAAATACTGTCCAAGCTATAAAACTCTTTTTCTCTATAGTAACTCATATTATTCTTGAAGACAGTCCTCCTAAGACTTCCATGTCTCCTCAAATGTGTTCAGACTGCTGTCTAACCCTGCTGCTCTGCTGTCATCGTGCTGTTTCTCTTCACCATCGTCTCTGGTCCTTCTTCCCTCTCCTCTCTGTGGGTTTCCACATCTTTCTCCTTCTTGGTATATTCCCTAGTTTTGATGGAGCACATGCTTTGCTAGTTCTCTAAGCAAAGATGGATGGGAGATACATTTTCCAAGCCCCTGCATATTTGAAAATGTCTTAATTCTATCCTCATACTTGACAGAGAGGGTAGGGGAGAACAGAAGTTTAGGTTGGAAGTACTTTTCATTCAAAAATTTGAAGTTACTGCTCCATTGTCTTCCAGCCCCCAGCATTACTGTTGAGAAATCTGGATGTCATTTTGACTTCTGATCCTTCGAATGTGGCCTACTTTTTCTTTTTAGGAGCTTTCAGGATATTTTTTGTCATTTCCTGTTACCTGAAATTTGATGATAATGAGTGTCGGTGTGGATCTTTTTATTTTTTTCACAAGGCCCTTTTGAGACTCTCAATCTAATGACCTGTATCTTTTGTTTCTGAGACAAGTTCTTGTATTTTTTTAAAAATAATTTCCTTTTCTTTCTTTTCCTGGCTCTGTTTTTGGAATTTCTTTTAGTTGGGTATGATACTCAACAATTTTCCATTGAGCATCTACTCATATACTTGCCCTGGGTACTATGCTCATGTTCACTGCTGTGTCAGGCAAAACTGTGTCACCTCTGTTTACTGAGCATTCGCTGATCACAAGAACGACACTTGAGCCTAGAGAAACTTACAAGTCATAATACCTGACCGAAGGGATCCAAGCTTATTAAGGTCAAGATAAAATAAGAATAGAAAAACATAAAAGGAAAATAAAATGGGAACATGGATATTACCAATTACTATAGCACTAAAATTTATTGTCTTTGATACTGTCATGATCCATATGTGTAACCGGTAAATATCCTGTTTAGCAAGGTTCCTAGAAATGCTCATTGTGTAAAACCAACTTAAAATAGCTCAAATGTGAAGAAATATCAAAGGCCAATCAAAAGCAATGATGGGGACTACTATACTGACTTTAATAAACACGTAGTAAGGACAAAATGTTCAAAATAGGAACTAATTCTACTACCTTCATTTTGTATAAAAACATTGAAGTCATTTATCATTTAGTTCAAGGGGTCGGACCGAATTTATGCCTTTTCCACCTCTCCTTGTCAATAAATGTCAATAATGAAGTTCAAAAGAAAGAATGAACTCATGAGCCAAGAGAACATGGGGAGATAATAAGAGCATAAGAAATGTCAACAAGTGTCTGGGAGACGGGAAGTAGAGCGTGTGTTGACCCAGGTTGAGGAGGCGCGAAGAGTGGAAATGAAGGAGGCAGGACTCTGGAGAGGCTGTGGGCTTGATGTCACCCAGTGGAAGGCCAGGAATGAGGAGGGATGGGGGCCCTGGAAACAAGGCCGACCCTGAGGGTCTTTCTACAGATCAGCTGCTACCAATCAGGCTCTCTCCAGCAGCCATTCATCCAAACATGGATCCTAGAGAAGAAAAAACTAAAAAACTCCCATAAAACTAAGACTTGTCTCAAAAGATACTGAACTAACTATTCTAGGACAACTGGGGCTTCTACCAGGCTGCTTGTTCCCCACAATAAAACGTTTCTCATCTTCGCCTTTTGAGGGCCAAGATCTAAAGGCACAAGGCCTAAAGTGAAGGTTGTTTGGCATTTGATTTCGATGCTAGAAACTCAAACCCGCAGACAAGGAAAGATAATCCTTGCCCACCGTGTGGCCCCGCAGTGAGCTAGTTACACAGACATGATAACGTAAAGAATATTCATTGAGTTCCAACTTTTAAAATTAACCACAGGAAAAATACAGAAAACCTCATAAAAGCTACAGCACAGAATATAACTGTTGTAAAGGTGTAGCTGACAGAGGTTAAAGGGGAATAGAAGTGGAGGAGAATTTGGTAGCGTCATTTATATCCATGTGGGGAATCAAGAGACGCTGACTGACGTTGATGGAATAGTAAGTAAATGGCGGTTTAATGTGTTATGTCAAGTTTCAGAGATATCTACTAGAGGCATGGAGAATAGTCAGATAACAACATATGACTGAGAAAAGTCAAAGAGAGGAGAGCGGAGGGGAGAGAAGGGAGTGACAGCTCAAGTGAGTTAAAATCTCGTTTTTCAATCTGGAGAATCCATAGATATCCAAATTTGATCAACTAAGAAGTAGAAGAATAAGAATATGACTCAGCATTATGAGGGTAACCTCTGAAAAACCAAGACCTGGTTTAAATTGGTTGCCTTTTGGGGAAGCCTGGAGGGGGCAGTGTTTTTCAATGTAAGGCCCTTGCATGTACTGTTGTACATATATTTTTACCATGTACAAATGTTATTTTGATTGAAAAATTAAGAATAACAAATCAAATTAAAAGCACTACATGAACTTCTCTTAATGTAAGTTGGTCACAAGTACTTTTTATTCGCTTCTATTGTTCATCATATATGATTAATAACATGTGTGTCTATTACATGAGTTGTAACAGCTGTGCTTGTACTCTGTACGTTTCTACTACAGACACTTTAGCTGGTCCTGAAAGGTGCTAAAGGGCCCTCCATTTGGGGGAGGGCTTCCCTTTTTGTTCATAGATAAGATTTAGTCAGGAAGTGAGTAAATGGAGAAAGGTGAGCTCAGAGAGGCAAGTGAGAAGATGTCCCTGGTCAGGTCAGTGGAGTTGAATGGGGAGTGAAGGCAACTGGTTTAGGTGTTGCCAGCCTGCAAGTGGCTTTGACTCCAGACAGTGACTCAACAGCTACTGCTTTCTTTAGTCAGCCAGCCCCTACCAGTAGGGGTCAAAGTTAAACTGGACCTGGATATCAGGGCTTGGTTGGAATGTTAAGATGAGTGTATTGGTGGCCGACTGGGTCCTTCCAAGCTCAAAAGATGAGTGAGAGAGGAAGACCATTCAAAAATGAGGTGAGGGACGGGTTGGGGGAGACGCATTGGAAGATAAATAATTGCATGTAGTAGTTGAGGAAAAAAGGATGGGATGAATTTAAAACCAGAACCAACTCCCAAACTTTTATTCTGATGTTCAAAATAGAAAGAACAGTTATCCAGCTTCTAACCAGAGCCCCTCCCTCAAAAGTAGAGCATTGTCCTATAAGAAGAGGAGAAAGCCTCTTGCCCTGGGTGATTTCAGTGGTTTTATCTTCTCATCTTGCAAATATTTACATAGAGGCCACCTCCAGGACAGTTTTTCTTTGACCAGGAGAGAAGAAACAAATTTCCTGTGTTTCTTTTCCCAGCTCCCCTTTGCCCTGCTAAGAAAAAATTATTTTGGAAATCAAAGCATCCTCTGCTACGCCTCGGGGTTTTTTATCTAACTGTCACAGAGAACTTGTGTTTTTATGTAACTGTTATAGAGATCTTGTGTAAAACAAATACAAGAATTGCATAGTAACCTGGAGACACGTGGGCTGATGCAGGGTGAGACGTAAAGGCCTGGGAGTTCTTGTTCCTTCATACTCCTTTCGTGTGACTTCGTGCCAGCACACAATTTTCTCCTTGTGCACACAATGGGAACAGCACACTGTCCTCTTTTCTCCGAGACAGTGGGTAGCTTGTCTCTAGTTCCCTATCAGCTGAGGCTCCTCCTCTGCCCTCGGAAGCCTCTTCAAGGACTGTCCTTTTCCCACGTCTTGGGACCCATTGGGTTTTGCTCTGGTGTAAGAGAGATGGAGAGCCTCCCTTGAGGAACTGAAGTCCATGAGCTGTTGAAACTCCATCCTGAGACACTGAAAATTTTTCATGAAGGCTGGGAGAGGTTAAATACTCTGATACTTTACATTGAGAGCATAGAACGTGCCAAATATGGTGCCAAATGCTTTCTATGCATTACCTTATTTAATCTTCAAAACGATGATGTAGAAAGTGTTATTGCCTTCATTTCACAAACAAGAAAACTGGGGTCCGAGATGTTAAGTAGCTTCCTAGGCTACCCAGGAGACAGTACAGAGTAAGGGCTAGTTAAGAGTACGAGTCTTCATGGGGGGTGGGGCAATGGGGACATGTTGGTCAAAGGGAACAAACTCACAATTAGAAGATGAATAAGTTCTGGGGACCTAATTCGCGGCAGGTGGGGTAGACTTTAGCACAACTGCTCAAGTGACTGACAGTCCCTGACACTCAAGCAGGTGAGCCTCAGGCACACCTGGGTTACACCTGTCACCCAGAACTAGGGTGCTGCTACAGGGACTACGACTGGGCACTCACACCATCCAGTGACATTTATTGAAGCTCTGCCCTTTGCGCCTGGTAAAGCCCCTTTTGCCATATTTCATGGTGTCCCCAAAGTTCCAACACAGACACACATGCCTTTGGATGTAGTTGTCTTTTTGTCTCCATCAGCCTGTTTCATCAGAGTAGTAGTGGTTTCTCCTGCTGGATTTTATTGGTTCTGTGGTAGCAAATGCTGCCAGGGCTTAACCATAGGATGGAGACATGGCACTTGGGCTGGGGTGAAGAATTCTGGGCCTGGATGTGAAAACATGCTTTGGATGAACAGAGGTCAACAGGCTGACTTTAAATGATAGCTTCCCTAGAAATGCTTGGCATTTCTTAGACACCGTCAAAGCCTGGCGTTGTTTGCATGGCTACGTAATTGTAACGCAAACAAGAAACTCTTTGAAGCTGTCTCTCTCTCTGGCTTCTGGTTTCTCTGGCTGAGCCACATCATCACAACATTGATGATGTGGGCCTGGCAGCTTGCTTTGGGCTATTGACCCTGCAAGATGCTGGTGAGAAACCCATGAAATGCTGGCCAAGAAGATCAAGATCTCTGGCCTGGCCTCACAAAATAAATCATGTTTTACGGAAACGGCCAGGGTGTGACAAGGTCAAGTTTGGGTGAAGGGAGCTGATAAGGATTGAGGACTGAGCAACTGACCTGGGGAATCCCATTCACCGCTGACGCAGGAGTGTGGTTTCAGCATCATGGAGCAGTAGAAAGGGCACAGGACTTTTTTTCTTTGGGGGGGTGGAACTTTCTCTACTCTCTCAGGTCTTTGGCTGGGGCTTTGGAAATTAAACTGCCAAAGACAGATTAACAGCATAAAAAGGTTTATTTCATGTGCGTATGATGGGCTTCACAGAAGTGAAAAGAAACCCCCAAAGAAGCGGTCAGACCCACAGGCTTCTACAAAGGAAAACACATTTGTAGAAAAGTGACAAGATGTAGGAAAAGGTTTGGAGCTTCTAGGGGTGGTAATTTTGGGAAGGTAAATATATGGGAAAACAAATAGAAGGTAAGGGTTGTCTTAGGAAGGTTGTTATGTAGCTTCCTCACAGTGCCATCTTTGAACTGATGAGTCCAGAGTCCTCTCCAGTGATCAGGAGTCGTTCTGCCCTTCCTTGGACAAGAGAGGGGAGGGCGATACCTTCATGATGGGAAATTTACATCCTGCTTTTAGGCAAGTAGAGGGAAGATAGAGAGCCTTTTCTGCAGTCTTTGTTTCTCAGTTGCATTCAGCTCAAAACAATCCTTACACCAAAGTGGCATACTTTGGGGTGGCATATTGTTTCCTTTCAATTTCATATAGCTTATCGACAGCCTCTTTCCTGCTAGGCTGGAAGCAATTTGAGGGCAAGGACCATGTCTGTCTCGCTCACTGTTGTATCTCCAGAACTTAGCTCAGTGCCTGACCCATTTGTTTGACTGCAAATTAAGGGATGAATGATTCTGAGCTGCTTGGAGCCTCCATTCCCCATCTGCAAAATGAAGATAATGCTCTGGTCTGAGCATCAGGAGGCCTCTTCCTACATCGACTTACTCTGCAGCAGACATTCTCAGGGTGGACGTGAGAAGGGAACAGTATCATCTTTGGTTTTGAAAAAAATACCTAAGTGTAAAAAAATTTTTTTTCTTGCCTTAAATGGTAGCTCTTCCTCATTTGAATGTTCCCAGGGAATGGCAAGCTATGATGGAGAGCAGGTCAAGACACATCGCAGCAAAATACCTGTGAGAGTTTTCTCATTTCGTCCGCTCCTGTGACATGTTTTGCAGGAGTGTGAAAGGTGTGGATGCACACACAGACACATACCACTCATCCTCCTTCTGCTAAGGAAATGCACCAAGCTGAGGATGGCTGGACCAGAGAATGTTGTACTCTGCTTGCTACATTCGCGAAGGCAGGAAGGACAAGACAAATTAGAAGCCCTTTTTTGCACAGCTATAGAATGGAATTTTTGAAAACGTGGCCTTGTGATATCTCAGCTGGGTTTTTATCAGAACATTTCAAATGATAGTGGCAAATCTACGGCTTCATGGAAAACAGTCCTTAAAGCTGGAGTTCCATGTCCTGGATCCTATCTAGGGCACGCCCTGCCTTGTTTGGGCAAGCCATACTTCTTTGGGCTTCAATTTCCCGCTTTGATCTTAATGTCTATAAGGTGCCTCTGGTCTCTAATGTTTTAAGGGTGCTATCAGCAGTAATTTGGATTAGCCAAATCCAGGCGCTGCTCCCTCAGGGCGTCTCTACCTGCTCCCAGTGGTGCTGGCATCTCCCCCAGTCAGCAAGGCCAGCACCTGGATGCACTTCTCCAGAGGGGTGAGGGTGCTCTGTTCATTCGGCTCCCCTGGCCTGAGACCCTGAGTGACCAAGGACGTGGGGAAGAGATGTTGGCCCTACGGAGGGGCTGAGCAGAGAAGGGGGAATTTTGCCCAGTGAATCACTCAGCCCTAGTCTTCCAGATTTGAGTTTAGCCTGACTGGGATAAACTCAGTTTGGTCCCTTAAAGCAAAAGCTTTCAAGAAATCTTGACGTTCATCTGGCACCTACAAGGCAGATTCTGGGGCTGGAGGCGGGAAGCTGGGAAAGGGCTCTGCACACAGTTGCTTGTAATTTAGCATCACAACTTTTCTCTGAAGCCTTATGATGTATGGTGCATGCCGGGATGTGGTAGAAAGTACAACAGAGATGAAATGTAGCCTTTGAGAGTGCCCTGGAGGCCCAGTGGGAGTAGATTGTATGTAATTATTTAATTATTCGTTGGCTGGAATAAATTAGGGAAGACCTCTGGGAAGACCGGTAGAACTCTCGAGGTGGAGTTGGGGGAGCTGAGAGAATGGACATTCCAGAGACGGCAGAGCAAAAGTGTCTGGGCGGGGAGGTGCCTCGGGTGTCCTGGGAACCAGAACTATTCTTGGCTAGCCAAGGACCAGAGCAGGAAGGGAGACTGGAAAGGTAGGTCATTGTTCAATCGGTCGGAGCCTAGAAGGCAAAACTCATGACTAGGTTTAGGCTGTACAGCAAAGGTCAAACACGGGCCAATCCCATTCATCCTGTAGATGGCTTTTGTTTGGTCTGTATAGTGTGTTTTGTTTTGTTTTTTAATTTGAGCCAGTTTTAAAAAATATAGACATCTCCCATAAAACCCAGGTTTCCATCTTCCCTTTAGAAATGGGAAGATCTGTCCTCATGGAGACAATCAGCGGGAGCTTAGTAGCTGATTCCCTTTGTGATGAGACACACGGGGTCCAGTCTGTCCGCACAACTGACCCTCCTGGCTCATTTGAGGCAGACCCCTGCCAGAGAGAGCAAGGCCACAGAAGGTCACGACTCCGGAAGAACAGAGCAAGGTTGTGGCTCAGTGAGACTAATCTGGGGTGGTGTTTAGATCAGAAGGGGCAGGAATAGAGGCAGGGTGTCTGATAGGAGCCTGCTGTATAGGTTCAAGCAAGAGGTGGCAAGGTCCTGACCTAGGTGGTGGCAATGAATGAAAAGAAACAGGGGGCTTTATGTGCCAAAGAACAAGTGCTGCCTCGTGGTGTGATGTGAGGGCCAGCAAGGGCTCTGTCCCAAATTCATCCTCAACAAGCATGCAGTCCATGCTCAAACAATCAGAGTACCTTGTACCAGATCGTTTCACGTCAAATGATCCTCACCACAACCCTATGAGCGCAGTATTGTTACTGTCACCCCTATTCTCTGGATGAGGAAATGGAGGTTCAGAAATGGTCTGTTATTTGCCTAAAAACCTTCATCCACTAAAGGGCGGAAGCAGAACAAATCTTTGTTGTGGGGCTCCCGATGGGAACGCCTCTACCTTGGTTGGGTTTGTTCTTCCATGCCACACAAGATGCTCCTCTCCGTGCTCTTTAAAAGCGCGAAGACATCCAGGCAGGAGAATGCACTTCAATTCCCAATGACAGTGTGACAGTCTCCATTAGGAGAGGCACTGTAGCACAGGGACCAGGCACAGGCTCGGAGCCAGCCTGCCTGGGTGTGAGTCCCATCACCACCACTGCCTGGGCAAGTTACTGAACACTCCCTGCCTCAGTTTCCTCTCCTATAAGAAAGGACAGCAGCCCCTACTTCACAGGGCTGTTGTGAGGATTCAGTGAGTTAATGTGTGGGTTGCTTACTGTTATCCACATTTTTCATAAGCCAGTCTACAGCCCTCGGTGTCTTGGGATGAGCGGAGAATGGAAGGGATGGTGGAGGAGATGCGTGTGGATGTGGCAGGGGGATTGGCATAACCCTCTCCACACAGTGTTTGCTGACAGGAGGTGACACCAGTTGGTCCTGAGCCATCTGGGCTGTTATGGGTGCTGGAGAGAGGATGGGAATGGCCTACCTTTAGATCCTCCTCCTTGAGGGGCAGGCCTGGAGTTCCCTATTTCTGGATCAGCCAGAGGAAGGGGGTTGGGGGCTGGTGGAAGTGGCAAAACTCATCTCCAGGTGCCTGAAGGAAGGTAGACTCAATGTGTGATGCCGGCCAGGATGATCATGGGTGAAAGTGCTGGTATTGCGCACAGGCTGATAGCCACCTAGTGACGCTGCTTGCCAAAAACTCTGAGCCGGTAACCTGCACTCAGCTCCCGAGGAATGGAGGCATAGAGTTGGAGTGATGTTGACATAGCCTGTAGTTTCATGGCTGTGGTAGGCAGAAAGATGGCCCCCAAACATGTCCACATCCCAATCCCCAGGACCTGTGACCAAACCTTACATGGCAAAAAGCACTTTGCAGATGTGATGAAGTTAAGGACCTTGAGATGGGAAGACAAAACCGGGTTACCCAGGTGGGCCCAATTTAATCACATTGGTCCTTAAAAGTGGAGAACCTTTGCCAGCTGTGGTCAGAGAGAGGGCGGTATGACGAAGGAAGAGTGCTCAGAGAGATGCAGTGTTGCTGGCTTTGAAAAAGGAGGAAGGGGGCTATGAACCAAGGAATGTGGGCAGCCTCTAGAAACTGGAAAAGGCCAGGGAATGGATTCGCCCCTAGGGCATCCAGAAGGAGCTCCGCCCTGCAGACGCCTTGATTTTAGCTCAGTGAGACCCACGTCAAACTTCTAACCTCCGGATCTGTAAGGTAATATATTTGTGTTGTCTTAAGCCACTAAATTTGCAGTAATTCATTGCACTAGTAATAGAAAACTAACACAACAGCGGAGGATAAAACTGATCGGGAGACAAAAAATAGCCATCGGTGGGAATGGTCTTGGATGAAGACGATTGAAACCTTTCAATGACAGGTAAAGCAGGTGCACACAGGGCTAGTGCCAGTTTGCGGCTGGCAGATCAAGATGCAGAAAACTCTCCTAGAACCAAGGAAGATAGGAAAGCGGTACAGAGAGATTTCAGAGAATCTAAGTGTTTGGGCCAGTTCGGTGGTGACAAGGAACTTGTCATTTGAGCCAAAGTCAAACCTAGGGTAATATATTTAAGGACATGTGAGCCAAGTTTTAGCTGGGCCTTGGTGATGAGGGGGTTTGAGCCCGCAAAACAGGCTGTCTCTGAATCCATCTCTTCATCTGCTGGGTAACTTGTCCAAGCCTTCTGGGTGGTTCTCCCTCCTTCAGGATATCTCAGTGGTCCTCAAAAGGCCAAAGACAGGGGTGGTGTTGCCCCTCAGGAGATATTTAGCAATGTCTGGAGAAATTTTTGGTTGTCACAACTGGGAGGGGATTGCTACTGGCATCTAGTGAGGAGAGACCGAGGATGCTGCTGAACATCCTACAAGGGACAGGAAAGCCTTCTTCACCTCAAAACAAAGAATTATCTAGCCTCAAATGTCAACAGTGCCAAGGTTGACAAACCCAGAGGTGGGGAAACTGGGAGAAATGAGTTAAAATCCACATGGCTGGTAAGTGAGGAACCACCCTGCTTCTCTGGCTCCTCATTGAAAGACAGCCATCCCTCAGTCAGTTGCCTGAGTCCTGAAAGTCTGGTTGGTTCCTCTGTCCACATATGGGACCAACTCCAACTGAGGCGTTTATGAAAGGCTGTGATTGGGGTAACTGAAAAGAGATAGTTTCGCTTCTGAGTAGCCACTAACTGCCAAGGGGTGATCTTTCTGTAAAGCATCGCCTCATCTCCTGGTCAGTGTACCTACTGTTTTCTGGACGTGCCCGAACCATTCCAGCAATTTATCCCCTTGACCACATCTTCCCAGGACTGAGCAGAGAATTCCAGGGAATATTTCAATGATCAGGAAGAGGAGCTAATCTTAGGACAGCCTCTGATTTGCCCAGAGTCCTTCTCCCTCTGGATTTCCCCATGGTCCCCACCCATCACAGTAAACTGGGCGGTCACTGCCCACTTAGAGAAACTTGGTCTAGCAGCGGGGCAGAGGGGCAGAGCCCATGGTTAAGGTTTAAAGGCCCTGTCTGTGTGTGTCCCAATAAGTAGGCTTTGAAATAATTGTTTTACCTCTAGTTTGCAGGGAACTTCACACAATTTACCTGATGTAAACAGAGGTCTCCCCACTATACAAACAAGGAAACTAGGCTTTGAAAGACAATGTTTCTCAAACGGTGAAAGACAGTGGTTCTAGCTGGTGAAACACCTGCCAGGATACATCAGAGAAGCCGAATCTTCATCAGATGATTCCCCCGCCCAACAATTAGTGTTATCACATCTACATTCATAATGCATTCAATTTACCGTTTGCACACAAACATTCACTTTCCATCACGCCATTTCTCACCACTGTGCTGATCCCTATTATTCCCCCTCACTTCCTCCATTCCAAACCCTGTCAGTCCTGCTCCTGGTGAATAACTGGCAAGGAGACACAAAGGACATCATCCCAACATACTAGTGTCCCACAGCACGTATGGACAGGATGGCCAGAGTACTCTTAGTCAATGACAGATAATAGGCTGACAAATGTGAACAGTGGTTATCTCTGGTGGAAGGTTTATGGGTAAATGCTAATTTCTTTGAATGCCTCTCTGCGTTTTCCAAGATGGATATATTAATTCTATAATCAGAAAAAAGGTATTGAAATATATATTCTCTGAAAAATAATACAGGAAAGAAATGAATCTAGAACCTACATCTTTTCGAATTGAGCCAGGATCTGTAAACTTTTGTTTTCAATAACAGTTGCCAAAAAATTTGAAAAATTCATAGGTACTTCCCAGTCTTCTGTATCATTGGAAAATGTAGGAAGAAAAGGCAAAAGAACATTGCCTGTCCCAGAAAGATTAGGGAGAGAGCTGTACCATGGTCCCTCCATGATGGCTGACCCTGAAGAGTACAAACAATATGGCAGCCATGTGGGCCACTGTCCTCACACTCAGAGAAATCTGCTTAATGACAGTCTCTGTAGAAGAAGAAAAGCCTGTTCCAAAACTTGTTCCTTCTTAAAACAAAATTTCTTGATCTTTCTGTTTCTCCTGACTCTTCCAGGTTCTTCAGGATTATCCTTCCTAACTCAGGTCTGCTTTGAGACTACTATTTCTGCTTCAAATACAGTCACGAGTCGCTTAACAATTGGGACATGTTTTGAGAAATGCATCGTTAGATGATTTCATCATCGTGCCATCCTCTTGAGTGGACTTACACAAACCTAGATGGTACAACCTACTACACACCTAGGCTGTATGGTACTAGTCTTATGGGACCACTGTCATATATGTGGCCTGTTGTTGACTGACACATCCCTTTACTGCACGTGATTGTGCTTCTATTTCTTGCTGAGTTGCGGCAGGGGGAGCACAGGGCTGGGAACAGGGATTTGCTACTTATAGTCTCTGTGACTCTTAAAAAGGTCATCATTTGTTCTCTATAATTAAGGACGACCCAGACTGCACTTTTTCTCAATTCTTCTCAGGATTGGAGTCCTCAGAATAAATGCACTGAGACATCATTCAACAATTAGAGGAGGCCACTGGATTTTGGAAGGGGCATTAAATGTGGGGAAATTCAAGCCTTTCTTGCTCTTGACTACTTTGACTGTTTATAAACTTAGGCTTTTTAATGTTCCCAAGGACAAGGTTGGCATTTGCTTGAATTTTACCTTGTATGTATTCTTTTGTGCTTCCCCTCTCTTCCTGCTCTTTACCTTGGTTCTGTGAACTTTTTAAAGTTTCCCAATTTTCTCTTGACTCTTTCAGGTAATTTGTCAGGCATTTCTGGATCCTCTTCCTGGGCTGCTCCAGGGTAGAATTAGGAAATCATTGAAATTTGCCTCATATGCCACCAAAGATTTCCCATGATCTCCACACCTTTTCTAGTGTATCAGTCTTGGGAGCACCACTGCCTTCCATTTTTTTCCCCAAGCTACCCAAAGCCTGAGTGATGCTCTAGACTTCCAGATTCTTGCTTGTGTTAAGAGTAGTCTTATCCAATGGTCCGTGAGGAACAGAGGGTCATCATGTGTTCCCCAGTCCTTCACCCAGAGCAGGCATTACTAATCAATCAGCCACGGCGCACTTCCCTACTGAGTTCAGACTCAACATCAGCATCTTTCTCAACCATAACTTCAGGTAGCCCCCACCAATTGATCAAGCCCTGTTGTTGATTTGACATAAGGTAACCTGCCTACTATTAGGGGATTTCTGGTATAAACTACCCAGTTAAGATAGGTCACAAGTATGGTCTTAGGGTTTTTTTGTTTTTCCAAGGTTTATGATTTTAGAAGCTTCTTTCTGGGGGCTC
Source organism: Equus caballus (assembly GCF_041296265.1). Classification (NCBI taxonomy): domain Eukaryota; kingdom Metazoa; phylum Chordata; class Mammalia; order Perissodactyla; family Equidae; genus Equus; species Equus caballus. The sequence goes on along the minus strand of NC_091703.1, from coordinate 54,163,482 downwards.
CCAGTCACAGAGCTACCTTCCCCCACCTGAGTGTTACTGTTCTTTTAGGTAATCCTACGTAATGAGAGTTTCCACATATAGACGGCCTGTTACATGAGGGGCTTCACCTCTGTAGTATTTTATTGTCACAGCAACTGTGCTGGTAGGTATCATCATTCCTAGTTTGCAAATAAGGCTCTAGGTATCAGGTGGCTCTGACTGTGATAATAAGTGCTAGTGAGGGTGGGAGCTCAAAGCCAGGGCTGACTGACTCCCAAGCAGTGTCTTTCCACTGTTTTTTGCTACTTCCTTACTTTTCCCTTCAAGTTCTGAGTTAGGGAAGGCCTTACTCCTTTATGTCTAGGCAAATACAATCCTTTCTTGCCTTACTTGAGCCAGGTCCCAAAGACTCAAAGGAATCATGTTGAAAGTTTGAAGGATGCAGAACTGAAAGACCCTTCATCTGTAGAAACTCCCGTGTTTGTGGCTCTCGCTTGCTCCAAATGGTACTGGCGTCTACTACTGTAGGCTTGCAGCAGGGGCAGCCGGGCAAGGAACTCCTCCTCTGACAGGCTGTCGGTGGAGAAGGCCACAGAGGCCTCCCCTCCACTGCAAGTGTTAACCATGAAGGTCTGATTGGGAATTGGCTTGTGTTTATCCAGCATCTACTACGTGTCAGACTCTGTGCCAGGTGGTCTGAGCTCATGTCCTTTGATCCAACAGGTGCTCTTTGCACCACACCAGGCAGCTAGCTCCTCACATCATAGGGCTACAGATAAAGCCACCCCTTAGCGGTCGTCCAGAGGCGGCGTCTCAAAGACGGGACGGAAGAAGGAACAGGGCAGGGGAGAAACTTGGCTCCCAGCCCGACACTTCAAGGGTATGTGGGTCGTAAGGCGAGGGGAAGCTCTCTCCTGGCGACTGTCGATATTAACCTGGGAATACAGTCCTGGCCCGGAAGCAATTAGCGAGACGTCAGCAAAATCATTCTGAAATCAAGAACAGATATGAGCAAGGTAGAACCTGACATACACTTTCAAGCTGTTGGTGATTCCTGGCACCAAGGCCTCTGGTGGGCAAATGCAGACGTGGGTGAGCGTTCTGAGGGAAATCGGTGGCGTCCAACGGCAGTTCCACTTCACCCACTGGAGAACTCTGAAGGCATTTTCTTCTTTTCTGTCAGGAGGAAGAAGAGCAGCCAGAACAGAAGACATAACCTCCATTCCAAGTGAAGTCTGATGAAAAGCTGGTTGTAGGACATTGATAACGCCTGGTTTATAGATGACCGTTCATCTTAACTTGCCTAGGACAGTCCCAGCTTATGCTTGTTGTCCCAGTGTAACTACAAAACACACTCCTCTTTCCACTGAAAAGTGTCCCGATTTTGACTGTAAACTAACTATGTGGTCACCTTGCTTAAACAGCAGGTTTCAACTTAGTGTTCCTTTGGCCTGCACACAGTCAATTGGGCTGCATATGTTTCCGGTGTTCAAAGAAGTTAGTCTGTGCAGAACAGCCATTTTGTCAGAAAGAAGCCTGTGCTGCTGATGAAATTTCCACACTCTGTCCTCTCAGTCTACTGCACACACGCGCGCACACACACGCGCACACACACATAGTGTCTCGTGTCAGCCGACATTCTTAGAATGGTGTGGCGTGCTTTTGGGAATCTCAGTTCCACAGCCAGAAGTCTATCGGACTCCCAGGAAGAAGGTGCAGATATGGACGCTTTCTGTAGCTTCACTAGTCATGCATCAAACCTCTGTACCTGGCGCAAGACTATGGGGAGAGGGGCTCGAGGCCTCCCGAGTATAAAGTAGTCACAAATCGGGCCATTTGCTGTTAAATGGGGACAGGCTGCCTGTTCTTCCGCCCCTTCCCCTCTCCCCCACCCCCTGCAGGTGACTTGTTTCAGGATCCCTTTCCTATTCATTCCAAAGCAGGATATTCAGTTTCCTCAAACAGCTAAGACAAATTGGCCAGATAAACTCTGGCCAAGAAAGCTGGGATTCCTTGGCTGGTTGTTGAGGAGTTTGGCCTGGCAGGAGTCAGAGCTCTGTCACAGAGATGACATTGCGTTTTGGAGTCACACCTTAAGTGTTAGATCCGATCATCTGCAGCTGTGCAGGCCAATCAGAAAGATCTGGGGCGCTCCTCTTTTCCTGTGAATGTGAAACGTCAGATCCCCCAGCACTGGCTACAGGGAATAAAAGCAAAAATAAAAGAGGAGCAACAGTGCCACCTAGCGGCAAGAGCGTGCCTTCATTCGTGTCTGTCAATAAAGCTGGTCCCCAGGCCCGTGGAACGCGTCCCGAGCTTCCTAGGGATTATTTTATTTCATGTTCTCAACACGGAGGTGCTTGGCAGTCAGGAATTTACAAGGAATGGTCCTGTCCTCAAAGAACCCAGAGTTTGCTGGAGCATCAATGACGTGTAAACACAGCATTAGAACAGAGTGTGATAACTGCTGGGGTAGAGGGAATGTGGGGAAACAGACAAGGGGCACTTTCTGGTGGAGTCAGGGAATGTGTGACAGAGGTGCTGAGCCTGCGTTGAAGCGGGAATTAATTAGCTCCGCGCTTGGCGGACGGGCCCTGTAGCCAGTTGCAAAGGTTGAGAAATCGAGAGGGTGGACCTCAGCAGAAACCACCCATCGCTCTCGCTTTCTCGTGATGTGCACGTCCGTTACGGTAGCCACTCGCCACGGGTGGCTATCGAGCGCCTGAAATATTGAAATATATCTAGTCCGAATTCAGATGTGCTGTAAGTATAAATTACTCTCCAGATTTCCAAGATTTAGAATATTAAAAAGGAGTGTAAAAAAATCCCATGAATGCCTGTTTATGTTGATTACACGTTGACATGATGCTATTTTGGATACATCGGATTAAAGTATATTAATAAAATTAATTTTACCTGTTTCTTTTCAGTTTTTGTTAATGTGGCTCTAGAAAACTTAAAATCATATATGTAGTTCAAGTTATATGTCTCCTGGTCTAAGCCATCGGTTTACCTCCAGTGGGAATGATAACGTCTTTGAGTTTCATGGGATTCCTTCAGAACTGGCCTCCTGGCTCTGGCTGCAGGAAAGGGTTCTGGAGTCAGCCCTGCTCCATCACTCGGTAACCAGGGTAAGCTTGAGCAAGTTTATTTAAACTCAATGTCAATTTTCTTATTTATAAACTGGAGACAATAACACCTATATGTTGCAAGCATAAATACAACCTTTTGCTCCACACCTACATATAAGCTCTTAAAAATTTTAAACAACTTTATTGAAATGCTATTTGCAAGTAAACTCTTAATGAGCAGTATTTAGACTAAACTTGACTGAATGCTTCCTCCTGCTGGGCCCTTGGTAGGAATTCTTTTCTGTAGTTTTCAGGGTCCTAGTTTTACCACCTCAGGCAAACCACTGCACCTCTCTGGAGCCCCGTTTCCTCACCTCCACACTGAGATGGCTCGTTAAGCAATGATTTCTAAGGTAATTTCCAGCTTTGACTATCTACGTTTTGCCTGAAATTTTAAAATTTTTTAGCTATCATATTTGTAATAGCCAAAAGATCTGCCTTCCAATGGTTTCTGTTTATAGTCGCTTTCTTGTTTCGTGGATATATTTCTTTCTTTCATCTCTCTGAAGATACATTAACTTTGTTTTTAAAATTTTCTTCTACCTTCATTTTTCTGTTTCCTCTGCCTTCGTTGTCTCTATTTATTTAATAAGGTTAATTCTGTCTTCCGTGTTAGAGAGACTTTCACCCCACATGCCTGGTGTTCCTTGCTTGTCCATTGTTGCTATTCAAGCATTGAGGCACTAGACGTTGACTGGAGCATGTGGGTGGGAGGGGCGTGTTGACTGAGAGGTGGCGCATGGGACGCCTCAGTGTCAGTATCTGTAGGTCTTTATTTGAGGGGAGGGGCTGTTTTCCTAGAGAGGAAGCCTCCTCTTTCCTGCCTGATGCACGTAAGTTCTGGGGGCTGACTGGGGGTCCTTCCTGGGGAGTCTCGCCGTTCAGTGTGGTTCGTTACCTCCAGTTGGAGGTCAGCTGAGTTGATTTGCTTTTTTTTAGCTCCCACTGCTTCCGGCTGAGGTTTCGAGTCTCTCTAGAACAACAGCAGCACTAATAGTAATAATCCATATAATGGCTGCTATTTGTTGAGCACCAACTCCATCAGGGGGCATTGTCTTAAGCAATTAGCATGGAGTGTGTCATTTACTCCTCGTGACTCTGTGGGTAGGTACTATTATTTCCTCCAATTTATTTATTTATTTAATTTTTTATTTTAAAGATTGGCATCTGAACTAACAACTGTTGCCAATCTTTTTTTTTTTAATTCTTCTCCCCAAAGGCCCCCAGGACATAGTTGCATATTCTAGTTGTGATGCCTCTGGCTGTGCTATGCGGGACGCCGCCTCGGCATGGCCCAGAGAGTGGTGTCATGTCTGCACCCGGATCTGAACCAGCGAAACCCTGGGCCGCTGAAGCAGAGCGTGCAAACTTAACCACTCGACCACGGGGTCAGCCCCCCTCCAATTTATTGTTGTGACATGGAGAGTGTGACTTGCTCAAAGTCACAAAGTTGTGGATCCAGCACTTCCACCCAGATCCATGCTCAAACCACTGTGTCACTTGCCAATCTGCTTTCTACTTCCCAAATCCTAACCTCTGTTGTCCACTATACTATCAGGCCTCTCCTGCTCTTGTCTTTGAGGACTTAAGCCCTGTTATTTCTTTTCTGTCCTTTCAGCGGGGTTTCAGGACAGAGGGGAGATGAATGTGCAGGTTTCATTCACCATATATAACCAAAGATGGAAATCACTTTTTGGATGTAGGTGGCTCTCTCAACCGGTCACGTTGACTGACGGATGATCAGTGTGAGACAGAGACCCACTGCATCGCCCCAGCTTCTGCTCTGACCCCCAGTAGACTCTTTGTAGCCACAGAAGCCCCAGTGAGCCCTAGCCCATGTTACGGTGTCACAGTCAAGTTACCTAGAGCTGTGGCTGGCAGCACCCATCACTGGGGAAACGATGGGCCAGGTTGTAAGATCTGGGGCATGAGAACATCAGCTAAAGGAGGCAGAACTGGAAGTGTTTCACCGTAGGAATGAAAAATTGCACATAGAGAGAGGTCAGAAGGATTGACGCCAGAAGGTGAGCAGTGGATTCAGTTTGGTGAGCTGCCCACAGGTGACTTACATTTGCTTCTTTGTGCTCATCTATTTTCCAGTTTTTCTATAGTGTACATGTTAACAAAAAAATGGTTAAGATAAAAACATTCACTTTGATTCAGCAATTCCACTTCTTGGAAACATCCTAAGGAAATAATTAAGGATGTGTGTGAAGATTTAGCCACAGGAATGTTCATTCCAGAAACATTTATACTGGCATTAAATCAGAAAGTGGAACTATCTAAGGAGGAGATTAAGGTTGGACCACGTAGTTTTTAAGAATAATGAAATGATGTACCTGGTATTACTACGTGGGAAAAGAAAGCTTACAAAGCATTATGTACAATATAATCCCATTTTTGATAGATGCACATAATAAATAGTCAAAAGATAAACACCACAAGGCTGAGTGGTTACTATGGAGCCAGAGGGAGGACTGAGGTGAATCCTCAGCCCTGCACCCCCTGCCTCCAAGGCCCCAAGCGCTTCTCCCTTGCCCTCTACTCAGGCCTAAGAGGGGACTGGGGAGGAAAATGCAAGAGTGGACGAGGAGGTGAGTCCACATGCTGGTGCTTAGGCCACATTCCCTGTGAGGACATCTCCTGAGCACAGTTCAAGCAGGAGATGAAATGCAATTTCTGGAAAACTTTTGGTTGGTTTTTAAGTTAGTCTAGATACTGCTCTGCCAGCTTTCCATAGTGCTGGTTTCTGAAGTCGCCAGAAAGCCAAGGAAGGACAGCGCTGAAGTTCAAAGGCTTCAGCAGCAGGGTCTGCAGAGAACGGGAGAAAAGTTACACTGCGAAAATTTCTTCTGTTATCTCTGGGTGTTAGGATTGTTTCATGTTTTGATTCTCTGAATATTCTGATTTTCTCACACTAAACAGACATTGTATTAAATTTTAAATATACGGAAAATGTAATCTGAAAAATATGTTATTTTCAGCTCCAAGCGAAATAAGTGAAAGTTGCTTTTGAGTCACAAAGGAACCTTGAACTTGGTGCGCACTGGATGTTTGCAACAGGTCATCCAATCCAGGGATGGGTGGCATGACAGAGCGCCTCCACATTCCCTTTTCCTTAGTGATGGACTATTCCAGCCGTACTTGACCATGTCCTAACCCCATGTTCTCTTAACTGTATGGAGAAGTAACAGCCATATCATGAGAGCTGCCCTGTCGCAGGCAGGCTGCTGCTTTCTCCCTCTGCCAACTTGAGGAGCCCCACTCTCATTGCTGTGAAAAGCCGACCTAAGCAGGCTTCTCTTCTCTTAGTGCACACACTGGCTGGCTGGTTTTCATCCTTAGTGTAATACGTAGTAGCTTTTCACAAGACCTGTCCCATACTGAATGGCAGGAACTTATAAAGTGTCCTTTGATGTTAACATGAACTTGAAAGCACCTGTGGCTGCAGATGTTGATTTCTGAAAGGACCTGAGTACTCGACTCCAGCTGTACCTGAATCACCGAAAACACCTGGATGTGGTAGAGGTCGGCCACACAGAGCAGTGAAATTAAACACTAACAGTATCGTTACTAGGGAGGCAACATACAGTTTGCTCGGTGGGTGGCTCTCCCCCAACTTTAATGCTGGAAAAAAAGAATTAGGCCTAGGTTCACATGATCCTCTGTTCTTCTTTTATGAACAGAGATGACCAGCTGAGCGTGTTCAAAAGTTCACTCTTTCTCATTGCACATCACTCATTAGTGAGGTGCCTCGATAAAGTCAGAGCACAGACATCTATAGTGTGCGGCTGCAGATAGAGACCAACGATGAAATGAGGCAGTGATTCTAAAGCTGTCACTGCCTACTCTAGGACTGCTTATTATCCTGAGAATTTAAAAAGACCATCCAAATATGTTTTCTTGAAAGAAACGTTTATTTATGATCTTTATTGGTCAAAAAGTTTCAAACAAATCCAGAACAGGTTTTTACATTTTGAGCCTATAGTGCAAAGACACTATGTCATGCATGAAAGCAATGCTCACCCAGTGGAGCTCTCCCCCCGATACATTTAAATATTGGGATGATCAGGCAGAAGATTTATGCAACAGAAATCTGCTTGAAAAAGAACATGATTTAAAGCTCAGGAAGTTTTTCACAACATAAATGTGCTTAAACAACTGATAATTTCAACTTCTTAATTTCAAAACAAAACACCCCAAGAATCAACTATCCCTTTAAATAAAAAAAATAATCAGTTTATATTCCTCTTAAAAGAACTCCAACAATGTAAAATAAGTTCCAATTCCATATATATATATATGTACATTTATAACTTAGGTGCTCTTTTGCTCTATAAACTTTTTCCATGCAACACTGCCAGAGGACGGCGGACGCTCTACAGAGGCCTCTCGGAGAGAGCCGTGTAGCTCCTCACTCTGGCGAAGAACAAGGGCGTGTACATCTTGTCAATCTCAAAAGCAGTGACTGCCGTCTCCCCAGTTGATCTGGAAAGAAAGCACAGAATTACTAGTTAAAACGAAATTTCACCTCACTTAAAATCCTTGCATATTCTAAGGCGGAGTTTATTTTATGCCACAGCCTTTTTTATTTTTAATTCATCTCAGTAAATTTTAAATAATATAAGGAATATTGTAGATAATTTGAAAAACTTAGAAAAGCATAAAGGAAAATCACTCCTAATTCCAGCACCCGGAGGCAGCCGGAGGACGCACTTGCGGTGCCTCTTCAAAGCTCCCCACCTCTCCATTGAGCTTCCCCACTGGGATCACACTGTGGAGTCACCCTGCTACTCTGCATTTAAAATTATATGTGTTTCTTCACATCATTAAATACTCTTCAGAAGTCATCTTTAGTGGCTGCATAAGATTTCACTGTCTGCTTGTATCACAATTTAATTAATTCCCCTTTTGTTGGAGACTTAGGTTGTTTTCAATATTTGGCAAGTGAAAATAACATTGTGAAATTTTTGATTATGTTCTTTAAACAGATTCCTAAGAGTAGGATCTCTAAATCAAGGGCTATAGACATTTGAAGACTCTTATTAAAATGTATTTTAGAATTATAATCCTAGAATAGAATTTAATGGTTTAATATTTACATAATAAACAGGACAATTACAAGTGGGAGGGGAAAGCAGGTGATGAGTTATGTTATCACAGCCTTTTATTTTTCCTAAAAAAAGGAGAAATAAACAAAAACAGAAAATTCAAGTGACTTTATAAATATCGTAAGTCAGCGGGATCATGATCAATTACAAATGACCCCTATTATAATGTCTTTTTTCCCTCCTAAAACATAATGCTTTTCATTTGATCGGTCCTACTTCTGAGTTTTGAAAACCACTATGACTTGTGGTTTGAAAAACTAAAAAACTACTACTTTCTTGGGGCGGGGGAGGGGAGCTCCACTTCACAGATCATTGAGAGAAGAAAGACGATCGATCGTAGGCCTGGTCAGTGAGGAAAATGCTGTTCCTCAGTTGTCAGGATCTTCCAAACGAGTGGGGAAAAGTTATTCGTAGGGTAGAAATGTGAACAAGAAAGTTTTCACAATGCGGTCCCGGCTGGGAAGTGGGCTGACGGGAGGCGGCCTCAGAGTTCTCTCAGAACGTGGGATTCAGCCGGGACGGATGCCCTCAGCCACACACGAAGGTTCTTTCCAACCTGACCCAGCTAACTTCAATCTCCACACGAACTGATGTCTCCTTTCCTAATTCCTAGTCTTATTTCATTTATTTCTGTACTGTTCTTTTCTCACACCGCTCTTCTGTTTACTATTTCATACGGGTAGATCCTAACTCACAGAACAAAGAGCTTGAAATAGGAACTGCCTCATAGATTTGGTGCTGGGATACGAGATCTTTTCAGCAGACTTTCTTTTTTTTTTTTTTTAAAGATTGGCACCTGAGCTCACATCGGTTGCCAGTCTTTTTTTTCTTCTTCTTCTCCCCAGAGCCCCCCCAGTACATGGGTGTGCATTCTAGCTGTAGGTCCCTCTGGTTGTGCTATGTGGGACACCGCCTCAGCATGGCCTGATGAGTGGTGCCAACTTAACCACTTGGCCCTGGGGCTGGCACCCAGCCTTACTTTCTTAACTACAATTTTATTAAAATCAGTGCATAATCCCTGGGGATAAACCAAATGGAAATAAAGCAAAAAATGGTAAGACTGAAGCAAGGGAGAAGAATAAAGATCTGGTGTTTTAAACCTGCCTTGAGTGAGTCAATGAGTAAGGAGTGGCTGGACAGCTTCTCCTCATGGAAGGCTGCTTTCATTTCCGAAGCGGGGTGCCCATTCACACTCCCACAGGCACTGTGTGAGAGCTCCAGGGCTCCACTTCCCGGCCCACTTTTAGTTTTTTTCAACGTGGCCATTTTCTTGGTTTGTAGTAGGGTTTTTTTTTTTCTCCCCAACGCCCCCCGGTACATAGTTGTATATTCTTTGCTGTGGGTCCTTCTAGTTGTGGCATGTGGGATGCTGCCTCAGCGTGGTTTGATGAGCAGTGCCATGTCCATGCCCAGGATTTGAACCAACGAAACACTGGGCCGCCTGCAGCAGAGCGCGCGAACTTAACCACTCGGCCACGGGGCCAGCCCCTGTAGTAGTTTTACACAGTGGTTTTGCTCTGTAATATAATGTTATCTCTGAGGAATTCAAAACCTAAGAGTTCCCTGAGCCCGACAGGAAGGACACATGTATCCTCTAACCTTGGTATTTTTATCGCATTCACCTACTTGTAAGTAATGTGACAAGAATGATGAATCCAGATGAGTTTGTTGAACCTCTGGTGGCCACTGGAACACAGCTGCAGCCCCACATGAAAACTCTGTTCAGCTTCTTGTACAGGGACACGACGAAAATATCTGTATTTGTAGTCGAGTGGTTTCTGTAAAAGAAAAGGTGCGAGAGCAATAATGAAGCCTCATTTCACTGACATTTATATATATAAAAACATTTACAGGAATATACTATGCAAGAGTGACACTGAAAGTAACATAACCTCTGCACACAGTAAAGAGCTGTCTCGGGTATCAACTGAAATGCGTATGAGTGCCTTGAAAGATGTTAAGCACTCTAAAATAAACGGTTTCTCCATCAGCATCTCAAGCACCACAATAACCCCACATGTTAAACATGATTGCATAATTGCTCTTTAGTGGCTGAAGGAATGAAGACCCAGGGAGGTCAAACACGTTAACCAAAGCTACACAGCAGTTTCAGAGACAGGAATTAAAACTTCTGTCTCCCACATCTCAGCCTAGTATTTCCTTCTAATTGAAAACATTTCGGAATTTTTAAAGAGGGAAAATGATAAACTGATAAAGGTTGCAGAAAAAGCAGAGCGTAACTTGTCTTTTGCAATAACAGTATAACAGTCAATGGAGAAAGAGATGTGACAAGGTTCATTAGAATCACACTTCTGCAAATACTGCTGCTAAAACACAAGAACATCAACATTACAGATGGTTTCTCTAGGTCATATTCTGAAAACTGGTGCTCAACATGGGAGTTCCTGAACTCTTTTATTAGATAAAGTCTAAACAACCAGGGCCTGACTACTCCCCAGTTCTGACCTCAGGACACTCACGGACAAGGTCACAGTCAGGGCAACCATCTGTGCCCCTCAGATGCTGCCCCAGATTTCAGGAACCTCCCAGAGGGAGGCGGAGAAGCCAGAGATAGATGGCCACAAGGTGACAGGACTCCCACATGAAACCCTGCCCAAACACGATGTGGGGAGGGAGGGGATTTAACACAAGGGGAACTCCTTTCAAAACCTCTATGAATTGTAAAAGCAATCGGGGAGTGTTTCACAAATAGCTTCCTGAGCCACGTTACGGTTTTTAACCTGGATTGAAAAAAACGTACGTACATGGAGAAAGGCTGTGAAAAAAATTAGGCCCTCAATCTAAGAGTGTTTAAAGTGCCCTGGAATGTACTAATTTAGCAATCATATTTGCTTGGCATGTTTTTCCTTTTGCGAGAAGAAGAAGAAGGAAATTATCTTACTTTAGTTTATTTCCAGTAGAAACTGAAATTCTAAGATGCTTGTGAAAGAATTATCTATATGAGATAATTTAGGAAGAAAATCTCCTATGATTCAAAATGAAAAAAGCTAAAAACATATTTAGGTATAATTTTACCAGTTGTTTCAAAGGAAATTTGGCTTTACAGTTTTACATTAAAAAACCTGGAGCAGAAAAGGAAACCATTTGGAGAAAAACAAACAAGCTGATCTAATAAAAACAACCACATTTTAGAAAACCCTCCAGCTCTCTTCAGAGATATGCTGTGAGTCAACATACATTTTGTGTAATAGCATAAATTATAAAATAGTATTTTTTTCTCCTTTGTAATCAAGAATGCTTTTGAATGAGTAGGGCACTGAAATAAAGAGAAAACTGCTAATTCCACCATGCATACTCACTTCTTCTTTCTTCTTAGTTATCACAGCAAATACTTTGGTCTGATTGTCTGTATCTTGTGACAAGCGATAATGACCCAGTAGAATTGCATCAGTTCTAAAAATTAAAAAAACACATTTTAAATCTAAGTCTAATAATCAGTTTTATGTACTTAAGTAATTTACTTTTTTTTTTTTTGGAGGAAGATTAGCCCTGAGCTAACAGCTGCCAATCCTCCTTTTTTTGCTGAGGAAGGCTGGCCCCGAGCTAACATCCATGCCCATCTTCCTCCACTTTATATGTGGGACGCCTACCACAGCATGGCATGCCAAGTGGTGCCACGTCCCCACCCGGGATCTTAACTGGCAAACCCCAGGCCGCTGAAGCGGAACGTGCGAACTTAACTGCTGTGCCACCAGACCAGCCCCTGTATTTAAGTAATTTAGAAAGTAACGGGTTATAAGTGTTTACTAAACCTGCTTGAGAAGAGTCAGTTAGGATGTGAGTAAACCTGGTTTCCAAGGCCCCAGAGAACCACTGAAGCACATTCTATGGGGAGAGGCCCAGGAATCATGTTTTTCACAAGTACCCACGATGATTGCTTTTTTAACCATCTACTAGTAAGTTAAGGAAGCACTGGGTTACATTAATCTACATGTTACCATATAAAATGTGGACTGGATAGAAAACTACAGAAAAAAAAACTACCTGGTGTTCCTAGTTCTCAAACGAGGAACGATGGACTGAGGCTCCTCAGGGGTCGTCAGCATCATCACATGGCCATCGGGAAAGAATCGTATGTACCTGGGTAAGAGAAAGAGAACACCAAAGAACACCACACACACACGAAGGATGAAACACGTATGTCCTTTTCTACCAGTGCCTAAACCCATTCAGAGCTGTGAAACCACAACGGAAGCACCACGGACCCAAGAACTGGCAAACATCATTAAAACAAACGTGCCTGACCACCTGTGAGGCCAACAACAAAGAACTAAAGGCATTTTACTAACTTTCTTAGGGAGAACTGCTGAACTTTAGTTTCACTCACCGAATAAAAATAAATTAGATTAAACATTGCTCTGCTAAAGTTGTGTGTGTTTTTTCTTCTTTCTGACGAAGATTCGCCCTGAGCTAATATCTGTTGCCCCAATCTTCGTCTATTTTGTATGTGAGCTGCCACCACAGCATGGACACTGACAGACAAGTGGTGTAGGTCTGCGCCCGGGAACTGAACTGGGGCCTCTGGAGCAGAGCGTGCTGAACTTAACCACTAGGCCATCAGGGCCGGCCCCTGTGTTTTTCTTTAAAGCATTAATTAACGTCAAACAAAAGTGAGATCCCATGATAACACACAGCAGTTAACGTCAGTCTACTTATTTCTTAATGATGGTAGTATCTGATGAACAAGACTGAATAAAAGCACGAGCTGTTTGAAAAGGCAAATGAGTACACCGAGGGCAGAAGACAAGGAAGAGCTCTAAAACACAAAACAATTCTTAGACTTAGAGGCTAGGAGGAATTAAATAATTTGTATTAACCTATTGGCTCTCTGAGTATAGTTTCTTTATAATAATGGATAAAAACACTGAGGGCCATTTTGTGGATAAACGCAACAGCCACAAAGAACAGATGTCCAATAACTAACGAGCTAAGACTTGGAGAGAGAGAATTTTCCACTCACTCAGTTTACTACAGTTGTACCTGTAATATTCCACTTGGTGCCAGGCTCTGTAGAAACCATCAAGAGACTGTTCCCCTTGGCGAATATATGTGGTTTTACTGATATAAACTCCTGTAAAAAAGAAAGAGATTTTTTTTTTCAAGATTTTACTTTTCCTTTTTCTCCCCAAAGCCCCCTGGTACGTAGTTGCATATTTTTAGTTGTGGGTGCTTCTAGCTGTGGCATGTGGGACGCCGCCTCAGCATGTCTTGATGAGTGGTGCCATGTCTGCGCCCAGGATCTGAACCAGTGAAACCCTGGGCCGCGAAAGTCCAGCACGTGAACTTAACCACCCAGCCATGGGGCCCACCCCTAAACAGATTTCTTTTTAAGTAAGAACATAATAAATAAAAAAACAAAAAATTATAATCATATAACACATTTCCAGCTTTATTTTTATTGTTGTTTCCTTTAAATATGCTCAAAGTACTTACACCTGTTACAGAAAACCAAGACTATTTATCAACTTCAGCATGATTGATTGATCCCTATTCCTCCTGGGTTCTAAAGAGTTCAACTTACCATCAAATCGAACACGAGGCCTTTCTAAAAACATCTCTCTCCAGGATGTGTATGGAACGAGTTTAATACAGCTTCTGCCCCAAACTTTCAAGCAAGCCAAACGCCATATTTCAGGGTCTCTAGGCAATAAAAGCACACCATCAATTTATATAAAAAGCTAAGTTCCTATAGACAGACATAAGGAATACTCCTGCAACCAGCCATCTTTTATTCTGTAGGTATTTGTGGGGCGCCTGCCAGGCACTGCCCCAGGCACTGGAGACAGAATGATGGACAAGGCAAAGGCCCTGCTCTCTCACCAGTGGGAAAGCAAACAAAAACAAGAAAACAGAGAGAGAAAAGTTTCAGGTTGGGTGCTCAGTGCAAAAACAGACAAAGCAGGGTACACAGACAAGGACGATGGTCGGGGCAAATAAGAGACTGCTGCAGATACGGTGGCTGGGAAAGGCCTCTTTGCGCAGGCATCTAGAGTGAGGAGGAACAGTGTCCTGGGCAGAAGCCACAGCAAGGGCAAGGCCCTGAAGAGGGAGTGTGGCTGGTGTGCTCCACAAGGAGCAAGAAGGATCATGTGGGTGCAGCATAGCGAGCAAGGTGAAGAGGAGCCCACAAGATCTGAGTGGCAGTCAGGGGCAGGGGAGGTGACCTGGGGGAAGGGGTGGCGACTGGAGTGAGATGGAGGCCACTGCAGGGTTCTGAGCAGGACTCGTGCTTTTAAAAGATCACTCTGGTGGTTTACGGGGACTTCACTCTCGGGGCGTAGGGGGGAAGCAGGGAGACCACGTAGGATGCCCCTGCTGTGATCCAGACCCAGCGCAACAGCGGCTGTGCTTCTGTGGTGGCACTTGAAGAAGCCGTGAGACTGGAGGGAGCGTATTTTGAAGGCAGCACCAACAAGCCTTTGTTCTGGGATTAGTGCAAAAACTGAAGCAAGAGATGTACTGAATACTGACATGATTCTGATACAGCTCAAAATATTTTAACTTCATCTGTAGCTTGCAATATTCAGTTTTAAAGATGTAAAAACTATTTATATCAGAGCCAGACTGTAAAAAAAGATATACCCTCTCCAAATTTGTTGCAATGTGTATTTAAAACTTTCTTTTAAAGATTACTTTTATGTTGTGATAACAATAAAGTTTTATCCCTGAAAATTTCTCTTAATCAATTCTCTCTCTTTATGTTTTCTCATGTAAAATTAAAAGAAAAGTTAACAGAGTAACAGTGCTAGAGACCCCAATTTCAAAAAGCTGGCGCAATCCACTAAGTACTTAACAAGTACTTGTTAAATAGGATAACATATAGAATCACCAGAAAACAAAAGCTTCAGGCAATTCAAATGTTTTATTCAAAATATAAGACTCTAAATGAAATTAGGTTTTTTAAAAACAGTGCATCTGAATTTTAAGAACTACAGTTATAAAAAAGTTCTAGACGCTAAGGACTAAATATATATTTTTATACAACATATCCATGAAAGATTACCAATTTCAAATAATTTTATACTAACTAAGCTATGATTATTCTTCACATAGCAAGATGTAAAAAATACAGAATAACTTTCAATAACCCAAAAGAAAATTCCAGTTCAATCTAAATTTAAATCATTACCACTTAATGGATTTAGAGATACTGTGAAAATGACTTGAGTCTATTTTTCTGACACAATTCTTTTTTCAAATCAGCCAAGCTAGCGTGCAAACTAGCCTATGGCAGTAGTATCTGTGACTACGTCTGACCTACATATTACTCTATACCCTGGAAACCTAGGGCATTCTAGCCTTTAAATGCTAAGCTGTTTGAGAAAATCATCTAAGTACAGAGTAGCAAAACTGTTCCTTCTAAGCTGTTAGCCAAAATATCAATCAAGCTCTTTTATCAAAATTGGCAAAAGACCATAATCTTTCCACGGTCTGAGCTGTTTTTAAAAAAGTATGTACCTGGCACAGACATAGAATCCTCTGCACACCTGTGACAACTGCTCTAATGACCTGAGGTCCAAGTCACTAGACACCACCCACCGGAAGATGTACATCAGGACCTCCATCGGCAGCACTGCAAAACAAAACCATCCTCTCAGCGACTCTCACACTGTGCTACTGTCACATTCTTAGTGCAGATATTTTTATGTATCCCTAGAAATTTGTAAATCACACCCTCAGTATCACTCAGAGCAACAGCACGAGTGTATTTAACTACCCCAAAGTAATAGTTCCTAACACCAAGATGCAAACACCTTTGTTTTTTCAGTAAAGAACAGATCTGAAGCTACTTTTATAAAGCAGCTGCTTCCCTTGGAGGAGAACTTTACCATCAAGATAAATTAAACGTGTTAGGAAAACAGCCTACTGTATCTATGTGTGTGTATCCACAGCACATTCGTTAACACTAGAAAGTTACCTTCATTTCCTGGAAAGTTTTCCACTGTCCTCCTCTGAAAAGACTCATAACCAATTAAACAACATTTAACATATGAAAAGAAGAAAACAATCATTTTTAAACATTGAGCCTATCTCAGGAGCACTGTCCAAACTGGCAGAAGCGCCTGATGATCTCTGAGTATTCTTCAGTTTTCGGAGGGCCGCCCCCCTCACTCAGACACTCCCTCTGCCGGATCTCCACTGAAAAAAGGCTGACACCCCTGAGCAACAGCACTACAAACTCAGAAAGCTCAGCAGTCGATGCAAACTCCTTATAACTAGATCTCCCCCTTTGAACCTTTAAACCTTTGAACTAGAGCAATCAGCTGGCAAGTTACCTGACCTTAGAAGTTCGGAAAACTTAAATCTCAGGTTAAAGTATTTATCACGGAGTTATCACAAGCATGAATTCACACCTGATATGTGAGTCTGACTGCTCTCGAGTTCAGGCTGACACAGTTTCAGCACAGACTCCTGAAATGTGAGCTGCTGCTGGAAGCAGGACAAGAGATCTGCCATCTTGCTGTCATCATCATTGTCTTCGATGCTGAAAAAAGACAGGAGGTGAATAGATTATTGGCTCAGTCTACAAACATGGAACTCAGAAACTGATTTTTCATACTACTTTCAAATCTGCTTTAGGAAAAGTCATCTAAAAGTAAACTTACTGCTTTTTTTTGGTGGGATAAAAGTTTATTCTGCTTTGCAAGTCTTTGAAGGCAAAGGCTTCAGCAATTTTAATTCCCACCCAGAAGGAATTAGAATTTTTGGATACAACTGTTGAGATTTAACTAATTAATTTTATTATAAAGTAGAGATTTCCTCAGTTAGTGAAAAAGATAATTTCAAATGACTTAAAAAAATCTTAGGTAAATATATTCTTTTAGGTGACCATAATCTCTTCAAACTGGTTAAAAAATCAAATATACAGATGTCATCTGAGGTACTTACCAAGGGGTTTCTAACAGATGTGCCTTATCATACTACCTTTAGAGAGGAAAACACGTAATTTCAAAAATCTTAGCAGGGTCCACAAATCTTCTATCAATATAAACGAATGTGCAGTTAAGAGTTCTAGAAAAATATCTGGCTTTCCATTTTGCTGAAAGTAACCTTAAGAATGATCAGACTTACAAAAAGGCTTGGATGGGGATGAAGTCAGAAAACCAGGAAGGGCTTATTTTAACACAACAAAGGGCAAGCGTGGCTGAGGTTACTCAGCCAACACTTTACAGAAGGCAAAAAACAGCACAGAAACCTCAGGGATCATTAGATCTGATAAGAAAAAAGACTGTAAGAACTTTCATAGCATCTGGGTTCATATAAAGGGATGGGAGAGAAAAAAAACGCTTCTTGAATGTTGTAGTATAAGCTTTCTTGACAGCACCTGGCATCTATTTATAAACTGGGTGAAAACTGGGTCTAAACGACTCTACTCAAATTTAAAGACGGCTTAGAAAGAGCCAAAGTGATTCCTTTTGAGTATGAACTACCTCACAGTTAAATCTAATTTGGTGAACAATACTATTAGCCTAAAAGTTCAAACGGGCAATTAATACTGTTTCACTAGGATGTTTTTAGCATGGCTTATCCAAGGCTTAAGTGGTAATACTATAAGCAGTTAAAATACACTGGCATTAAGGGGCTGGCCCAGTGGCCGAGTGGTTAAGTTCACGCGCTCCGCTGCAGGCGGCCCAGTGTTTCGTTGGTCTGGATCCTGGGCGCGGACATGGCACTGCTCATCAAACCACGCTGAGGCAGCGTCCCACATGCCACAACTAGAGGGACCCACAACAAAGAATATACAACTATGTACGGGGGGCTTTGGGGGAGAAATAGGAAAAAATAAAAAAATCTTTAAAAAAAAATACACTGGCATTAAGCATAAGTTACTAATAAAGGTAACTTCTTAATTATTTCAGGACAGAGGTAATATAATAGCTAATATAATACCTCATTACCCAAATTCTATTTTTCTATGTATTGCTCATTTTAAACGTGACATTGTCTCATGGGTACAGACTCCCTTTCCTTCTAACATCAGCAAATTGGGCGTTTGGGGATAGAGGGATTAAGCCAAAACAATTTTATAATTGTCTTGCAAATAGTTTCAAAAGTATTGGTTTAAAAATAAGTTCTCTTGCTTTTTGTCTTCAAACCATCAATGCTACTTCATGACTTTGATGCAAGTGGCATCCATACAAGAAAACATGGTTTCTTTTAGGAGTTGCTTATATCCTGAAGCTGTGCTTTTAAATAAACCATCAGAGTCTTAAACAACAAGGTCTTGTTATAGTTCAGTTATATTTTCCTAATAAAATGGAAAGTCCTTTTTTTTAAAAAAATGTAGTTTCAAACATATATAAAAGGAGAAATACTAGTGTAATGAAACCCCATGTACCCATCATCCAATTTCAACCATTATTAACATTTTTCTACTTTGGCCTATATTTTAATAGTTTTGACTTTAAATAGGTTTCAGAAAGTTGAAATGTGTCCTTTAATTTACTCCAATAATCACTGCTTTTATTAAACTCTTTCATTACTTTATTTTTATGTCTATTTAAAATATGCACGTCTATATTTTAATCTTTGCACATCTATGTTTTAATCTTAAAATTTCCCTAATTAAAAAATTTCCACAACTTCATAAACAAGTCTTTATACTAAAGACTATATAACTTAACAGAATTAGCACCATCTTCTCATCATGTTAAGAGTCAACAGGACACAGACGCTGAACTTTAACAAGCTCTATGTATTACCGTCTATCAAATTATATACTCACTAGCTGTTTCCAACGCCATCACCATCTGGAGACCGGGTATAAGTAATCTTGAACTCTATATCAGGTACAAGTTGCATAGCCCTACGATAAAACTTGATGGCTAAAAGAAGAAATAAAGCTAAATTAGCTATGACCACACATTTTTGTCATTTCCTTTGATTACCCTTAACTGTGGCTTGCTTTGGTAACTTTCTTTACAAATAGGCAAATTCCCTTTTTCTACATGCAACAGTAGTTCAGCAAACAAACATTTCCAAACCTTACTACTCAGAGATAATCTTTCTTTTTTTCTAAAGCTAACATGTTGTAAAGGTTAAGATGTTGTGTTTTACCCTTCTCGTTCAGCCCTTCCCATCGTTTTCCTCAGCCTCTTATGCATTGTCACAAGTGAGCTTATACAGTTATCTTTCTTCAGGCTTTGAAAATGCTACTGTAGCCACAACAAAAACATTTCTAGGCAAGCCTTTCTTTCCAGGACACAACTGAGGAAAATCAAATGCATCCTACTGGGTGGAATAAACAGAAGAGTTTTTTGGAATTTATCCTTCAAATCCAACTTCCTTTAGTCCCGCAGCCTCTTATTTAGCTAAATAGCCTTTAACATCATTTTTTTCCCCATAAAGCTGGCCAGGTGGTTTAGAGCCATAACATTTATTAACGTCTCCCACAGACCTCGGGGCTGCAGAGGCCCATTAGTCCTTCTGCCCCTAGATGAAGTCAAGTCAATACATTCTGCCATGTTCTATTACTCTGGTGAATTACTGTACAGTAAGTGGAGATGGGAATCTCACAAACTAAAGAAGACTGGAGGAATTTCACCATTTGGCCCCTTTCAATATCTCAGAGTAAAAATACCACCAGCAGGAACTTGCAAATAAATGCCGTTAATTCTGCAAATGTTATTTCAGGGCATTTTCAAATGATTCAAGCACAAGCATTTTTCCCATGCCCCAACTATTAGCTTCACTATCACAAAATGAAAGCCTAATTACAAACCTAATATTTTCTAAAGAGCCCCATCACCTTGTTTACGTATGCATTTCTACTGGGTTAATAAGAGACAATTAAAGCTGAAGGGTTTCCTTTTCATAAAACGTATATTAGAACTTAGAAAACATATACACGTTCCTCAATCTTTCCTTTATATTCCCCACTTCTGAAGTAATTTTCACCTATAAAAGGAGCATGCCCTATTTTTAAACTAGTAACAATATTTTTAATATTTTAACAGTGAAAAATTCATAAATACTAAACCTAAGTGTAGAAAAAGGTTATTTTACTCATCCTACTAATATGATGTTTCCCAGCAATAGTTTTTGGAAAGAGACAGGTTATACAGAAATATCATTTTTATGTTAGGTTTTTTAAAAAACAACTTCAAATATAGGGAGGCATGTTCTATTCCAAATATATTCTAGCAAAAAAAAAAAAAACAAAAAAACAACTGGTCAATAACAGAGTGGTTACTCAGAAATGTCATGACAATAGAAGCTGGGCCCTGAGTTTTTACCTTCATACAGAGCTCCATTTTGTTCTTCTTCTACCGCTTTTAGGAAGAGTTCTCGAGCCTATAAAAATAAACAATGAAAAACAATTTTTGAAAATCTGTATTAAAAACGAGTACTGGTGGTGGGAGGACAGCCTTTTCAACAAACGCCGCTAGAACAATTGGACATCCATAGCCAAAATAATCAACCTTGACCTAAACCTCACATCTCACATAAAAATTAACTCAAAGATGGATCATGGACTTAAATGTAAAATGTGAAACATAAAACTTTCAGAAAAAAAAATAAAGAAAATCTTGAAGACCTAGGACCTGGCAAAGAGTTTTTCTACCTGGCACCAAAAGCAGAATCCATGAAAGAAAAAGTTGATAAATTGGACCTCATCAAAATTAAAAACTTTTGCTCTGTGAAATACCTTGTTAAGAGGACGAAAAGACAAGCTGCAAACTGAGAGGAAGAATTTACAGGAAGAATATGAACGTACAGTCAACGAAGGGCTTGGATTTAGAGTACATAAAGAACTCTCAAAACTCAACGGTAAAACATAAGCAATTCAATTAGAGAAGAAACAAACATTTCAGAGAGGATATAAACATGAAAAGATATTCAACATCATTAGCCATTAGGGAAGAACAAATTAAAATCACAATGAAGTATCACTACACACCTATCAGAATGGCTAAAATTAAACAGTAAGGACAACACCAAATGCTGACGGGGATGTGGAGACGCTCGATCACTCATACACTGCTGGAGGGAACAGAAGATAATGTGGACGCTCTGGAAAACAGTTTGGCAGTCTCTTTTAACCACATATAAACTTACCACATAACCAGCAATTGCACTCTTAGGCCAGAAATGAAAACCTACGTTCATGCAAAAACCTGCACATGAATCTTCATAGCAGCTCTATTAACAATAGCCAAAAACTGGAAACGACCCAAATGTCCTTCAATCGGTGAATAGTTAAACCAATCGGGGTACATCCTTACCATGCAATGCTACTGAGTAATAAAAAGGACCAAACTACTGATACACACGACCACCTTGATGTATCTCAAGGTTGTTATGCAGAATGAACAAAGCCAATCTCAAAAGTTTACGTGCTTTATGATTCCATTTATACAACATCTTTGGAATAACATAATTAGAGCAACGGAGAACAGATTAGTGGTTGCCAGTGGTCAGGAACGGCCGGGGAGGGCGGAAATGGGGGAGCACAACTGTGAAGGTGCAGCAAGAGGGAGCCTCGAGGTGACACAGCAGTTGTGCATCTTGACGGTGTGGTGGTTACGTGAAGCTACACGTGAATTAAGGCTGCAGAGAACTCTTTATGTAACATACACACCAAAAAGCACTGGGAAATCTGAATAAGCTCTGTGCATTGTACCAATGTCTATTTCCTAGTTTTTAACATTGTACTACAGCTATGCAAGATGTCACCATCGAGGCAGGATGGCTGAAGGGTACACGGGACTTCCCTGTATCTGTGAATCTGTAATTGTCTCAAAATACAAATCAAGATTAAACAAAATGAATATGGAAGATTTTAGTTATCATGGTAATGTCAATTATTTAATGGGAAATTGTTTCTAAACAAAATCTTGGATCTGATGGTATAAAGAGGACCATGGAATGGGATGAATAAGGAAAAGTAAAATGGTGTGCTGTGCCTACTTCCTGTGAGAAGGAATTAGGAAAGAGGTGAACAATTGGATAGCATTCAAAATTTTTTCAGCATGAGTACTTTCAAAATTTTTCAGAGTAACAAAATGATTAATGCATCATTATAAATTTGTTCAACTCAAAATGTAACAAAACATCGCATTAAGACATTCAGAAAGGTGTTAATCCTTGAACAACTTTTTTCCTCTTTTGGGCTTCTGTTAATAAATCCAGAAGCATCAATCTTTTAGAGACCAAGTGAATCTCAAGAATCTATAAATTACCAAAGAGAGTTCCATGAAGACAGGTACCTGTAGGAAAGAAGCCCATGAGGATGGTGGTACCATCCAAAGTACCTAGAAGTAGTGAGGGATGGATAAACTGGCACACTTGTCAAAATTTTTCCAATACCACGCCCATAATACTTAACTTTTCTTCTTTTGCCAGTTCTTGCTTTCCTTTGGTGTCTGCTGCTTTCAGTAAAGAGCCCCTTGCTGGTCTGCAAGGTCGAGTTTCTAAATTGCTGGAGCCTACACCTGGGGCAAGTTCAAACATCCACTGAGCTCGGAACATCTGGAGTTGGGCCTAGGGGACAAAGTGTGTTTGGACTCATCACAGAAGAGCAGCTCAACTCTGGAACATTTATCAATAGGTCCAACATCAATTTCCATATAGATGCTTACTCTAAGACCAAAAACACTGTCTCTTAAATTACTAAATTAATATCCATTAAACACCTATTATCTTCTAAAATAATTTTCTGCTGAAAACATTAAAGAAATCATGAAA
Organism: Equus caballus; assembly: GCF_041296265.1. NCBI lineage: Eukaryota > Metazoa > Chordata > Mammalia > Perissodactyla > Equidae > Equus > Equus caballus. Next base: position 54,140,552 of record NC_091703.1, on the reverse strand, counting down.
ATCTGCCTAAAATAAGTTTGTCTATACAGGAAAAATCTAATGGTATTGGAAAACTAAATTTTAATTAGAGTTGAAAATATTAGCTATCAGTTAAGGACTCAACTTAGAAGCTTCCTGACATTTGTTTACTTGGAACACGTCATCCAGTGGATGTTAAGACAGCTGCTAAAAATCCTGCAGGGGAGCCCTAAGTCTTTCTTTTAATAATCATTCTCTTTTTTAAAAATATTTTTTCTAATAAACTTATTTTTTTTAAGATTTTATTTTTTCCTTTTTCTCCCAAAGCCCCCCGTACATAGTTGTGTATTTTTAGTTTTGGGTCCTTCTAGTTGTGGCATGTGGGATGCTGCCCCAGCGCAGCCTGATGAGCAGTGCTATGTCCATGCCCAGGATTGGAACCAGTGAAACCTTGGGCCTCTGAAGCAGAGCGAGCGAACTTAACTACTTGGCCGCCGGGCCGGCCCTCATAATACACATAATTTAAAAGTTATACGTATAATGAAAAAATTAATTTTTACATGTGGACAAACTGAAGTCCCCATGTGTGCTGGGCTCTGCTCTGCTGCCCAGGTTCCCTCTTCAGGAAGAGAGCACTGACCAGCCCAACTGCTGGAGTGCTGCGGAGAAACAGCCCCCAACAACTGTCAGCCAGCCGGGGCTGACCACGCCCCCTTCCCAGGCGGTCCCTATGCAAGGACTCATTGGTGACTGACAAAGGCCGCTCTGAAAGGTTACTCCACCCCCAGAATTCCCACAGGCCTGGCTAAGGCGGTCCATTCAGACTGCACAGCAGCTCGCTTTCTCCCTCTGCCCACTCCGCCTGCCTCCCTCCCTGCCTGCCTTCCCCAGATGTTGAACCCAAGAGCACACCCTAATAAACCTCCCACGTGGTAATTAATCTCCACCTTGGAGTTGGCTCTCCAGGGAACCAACCTGGGAAACCCTTCCTCCCAAAGAAGACCACTGCCAACAGGACTGTGTATATATTAGTCCTGGCTTTTTAAAAAAGGCATATGGAAAATAGTAAGTATTAAAAATAATTTTCTGTACATTTTTACACTGCTTTGGTTTCCACCCTTCTACTTCTAAAACAAAACACATATACCTCTGACATACAGAATTTTCAGCCGCTCTCAATGTCTACCAGAGGACGCACTCCAAACAAACACTCATTATAAAGCTTATAAATTCAGTAAGATGCGCTTAACTAATTACAATGAGTATTTTTCTATTTCCATGCACAAAGATCTACCTCATCCTTTTAAATGGCTGCAGCGTATTTACTGTATGGATGCACCATTATTTAATACAAGTGACAGATATTTAGGTTGAATTCCATTTTCCCATATAAATAATGCTACAACAAAGATTTTCGTACATGTATATTTATTCACTTTCCTCATTATTTCCTGAGGATTAATTTCCTGGAAGGAGAATTACTGGATCAAAGGGAACGTGTTTTTCATTTTGATCCACATTGCTAGTCTGCCCTCCAAAAAAGCTGCAGCAATTTATACTTTCAGGTACCCTGCATAGGTGTTCTTATAGCCCGGACAGCAATGGGCATCATTCACCAATTTGATTGTTTAAAAAAAAATTTCATTGTAGATTTAATTTATACTTTTTAAATTATTATTATTATTTTTTTAAAGATTTTATTTTTTCCTTTTTCTCCCCAAAGCCCCCGGTATATAGTTGTATATTCTTCGTTGTGGGTTCTTCTAGCTGTGGCATGTGGGACGCTGGCTCAGCGTGGTTTGACGAGCAGTTCCATGTCCGCGCCCAGGATTCGAACCAACGAAACACTGGGCCGCCTGCAGCGGAGCGCGCGAACCCAACCACTCGGCCACGGGGCCAGCCCTGTACTTTTTAAATTATTAATGAGGCTAATTATCTTTTCAAATGTTTAATAGCCATTTATATTATTTTTTTCCATTAGTTGTCTGTTCATATCTATCTTGTGTTCCTCTGACTAATGTATAAGAATGTCCTATATACCGAGGATCTCAATCCTCTGCCCATAGATGGTAAATAGTTTTTCCAGCTGATTATTCTCTTCATTTATGATGTCTTTTGCTATTTTTAAACTTTTAGGTGCTCAAATCTGTCGATCTTTTCCTTTAAAGTGATGGGTTTTGTGTCATGCTCAAGCCTTGGTTTGACTACTTTAAGCCCATATAGTGAACTACATAGCAGGAATTATTGATATTTCTTTTTACAGAAAAAGAAATCCATAACACAGAATTCATTATTCTATAAATAAGCATGAAAATACAGTTAAATACAATGCAAATAAAAACTTACAAATCTTCATAATTATGACCCATTTCTGCTCATGTATGGAAAGCATGGAATAGGAATTAAATATACAACTGCAGAAACCTGCCTGTAGGTCGGTCTCAGCAGGGCTTTCATTTTCAGCATCTCCTCCTGCTCTGACAGTATCAGAATGACAATCTTCCTCAGCTTCTGCCTGGGGGGAAACCCAAAATAAGGATCAGGAATATGCAAACATCAGTGTCCCACTGTAATCTACATCTCCTATTCAGCTATTTGGCCAATGAAACACATAGTTGCTTCTCTAGATATCTTCTTCACAGGTAAATTTAAGGATTTCAATCAGACAAAATTTGATACTTTAGTTTTTTAATACTGTAGAATAAACAACTTCACTGGGCTCCAGTTTAAAACGTTTGGGTAGGTTAAAAAAGAACTTTGCTTCATAAAATAACATTTAGTTGCGGTACAGAGTTCAGCAAACAGTTTTTGTTTCACAGACCACCGAAAAGATCATATATAATCCATATATGGATGTCACTCCTTTTACACAACTGGCATGTTATTAATATGCAAACAAGACTTCTGTTTAATATTTTAAATGTACTAAGAAAGCCCATAGTGAATGTTTTTGTAAAGAAGCCCCTTCTATTTGTTTCATAAGTCCAGGTTTTTATATATTCAATTGATTAAAGTGGAACACAGCTGGACTGGAATTACTGTGCCAGGCTTGGGGCTTAACAGGTCTCAGGTCAGATTCCTTCCATTTTATCCTTTTATTCTCAATAAATGTTGGCTAAATGAAACTGAATCCTACCTTCCAGTGAAATGAGATGTTGCCTCAGTTCAGTCTGTTAGCTAACAGACTTATTAGCAAATGGGACTTGCTCAACATTTAATATGTTCAGTCCTATAAAGATATGTGGCAATCAGGGAAATGACCTTGAAGGTTAGTTAGAAATAAAAATAATAAAACCTATTTAATTTTACTCATTCCAAAGATGGTAAGTTTTATAATTACAAATTTTAGTTGTAGTTTGCTTCTAGCACATAAATGTACTAACACAAATTTCTGAATGCAGCAACCAGATGCGCTTGCACCACTTTACAGCACAACATAAACAAGCCTCACTTCCTATCTTATCTCTGGCAGCCAGACTTAGAGCAGGGGTGCCTCTAAGACTTGAACTAGTTAGAAAATGCTAAAGTGCTCAGCACACTGTGGAGGCTGAATCGGTGAAGAAAGAAATGAGAGGCCAAGACTCTGGATGAATTCCCAGAAAAGTGGAAAATTTAAGCATTAGTGCATTGTCAAATACATTCCTTTTGTGAGTCTCTTTAAGCGGGTGCTTTTCCTACTAAGAACATCACTAATATGAGGATACATAATAAAGGACTATGAATTTATAGATTGCATCGAGAAGTGTATTCTTCTCTCTTCTCAAATAAAAGTCTGCTTTACACAGCAAACTCTAAGTATAGCTCATGGGAGGGACCTGAGGTCCCTAAGGTAGCCTCTTAGTGACAGCCTTCTGACTCTTGCCTGGGAGTCAGTCTATAGTGACTTCATTTAAAGAGCTGGCCCTGCTCTCTCCACCAGTGGACTCTTGCACCTGCTGCATGCTCTCTCCATCTGGAATGACTTCTTCCTCATGCGGCTACGTCTACCCATCCTTCAAGATTCAGTTCAGGGATCATCCCAGTAAGAAGCATTTTTTGATCCTTTTAATTGCTGCCTTTGTTTTCCGATAACACTTGTGCTGTGTTACAGCACTTAAGACTCTGCTGAAATTCTTTTTGTCTTCTTCGCTAGAGCTGGTGCATTGGGAACAAGGATCACATTTCAGCTATCTCTATAAACTTGGGGGGGGGGGTGACGCTCCCTGGTGGTCTAGTGGTTAGGATTCGGCGCTCTCTCTATAAACTTAGAGCCAAACACATTGCTTGATTCGTAGTAAAGAACAGTCCAGGCCTCAGCTGCCTCATCTATACCAGGGTGATGGATTTGATGACCTCTTATGTCCATTTTCATACGTGACATTCTATGATTAAGAGTGTACCATAAGTCACCTTAGAGGGTGGTTATACTGAAGCTCCAGTACTGTACCAGGGTCTAGCACTATGCCAGGATAACAGATGCTCAAAAAAAACAGGTGAATTAACAAGTAAAATGCCATGTGGATATCTAATGCATATCTCAAGGACGAGGAAAGGAAATATGAAATCTATAATACAGACAGCATCTTTCTTCTCCCCTGAGTTCCTATGTTATAAGAGTCATAACCCACTATTGCTTTGATTTTGACGGTATGATGACAAAAACAAGAGACTATCAAATTTGGGGTTTTACTACATTTTTGTCAACTCAAATACCACTTGAAATAACTAGGTCCTGGGCCGTCACCCAGAGATTTTCACTTTATTTTTCACAATTGAGTTTGACCTAAACGTCACTTTTCTTTTGTGGAGCTCATGTCATCATTTTATTCCTGTTTTACACATGGGATTAATGAAATAGAAAAAGTTAGGTGCTTAATCCCGGTCAGAGAACTACTTCTGAAAGTTTAGGGGCGTAGTCAACTAGTGCTTTCTCTATCCTCCGGATTAATTCATTCTGCGTTCATTTCTTCGATAAATATTTGAGTGTCTACTACGAGTTAATTAGTTTGGTACCATTCTACCCCTTGATTCATGCAACCCTAGCCGAAGAAAGGCGGTATAGGGCAGAGACTACACATTCCAGCATGCAATGGTCTCATGGAATTTGCGTTGTCAATGTCTGCCACTTAGCTCAGTGCCTCCATTTGGACCGCAGACGCTGCTCAGGCCCTCACTGCCGGGGAAATGAGACATAATCCCTCCAACCCCAAGCCGCCAGGACAGCCTGCCAACATCCTACCCAGGGCACTGACGCATCCCGGGGCAGGTGCGTCCTAAACCCAGGACTCCTTAAGGAGCCACAACGGCCTCTCCGTGGGCACGGCTTTCCAAAGGGGGAGCAATCAACAAGTGTCTCCGCGGGCCACGGCTCCCTCCCGATTTCACATGCTGCGACGGCTCACCTCCATCTATGCTCACTGCTTTTGATAAAATCCCTTGAGGGGGCGAGACTGGTTCAACATCCTCAGCAAGCTACGAAGAGGCATTTTTCTCCGCGCTCCTGCACACCCGCTCTCCTCCATCGAGTCCCGGCTGAGGGGTTCAGCGGGAAGGAACCCGGGGAGCGATCAAGGCTGGCACCCCTTCCACTGCCTCTCAGGCCAGGGGTCCCATAATGGGTGGCGGCCGCGCAGCTCCCACTCCTGTCTCCACTCCCCGCTCTCTCGGGGCCCCCCTGGCCTGGCCCCTCCTGCGCCCCACGCCCCCGCCTCGCAGTGTCCCCGGGCCCCCTCCCAGGTTACCATGCTGGCGGGGTGGCCGGCCGCGATCGAGGGGCTCTCCGCGCCCTCCGCACCGCCCCCCAAGGAGGTGTGCGGGTATCCGGTGTCTACTCCTGCCCGTCTGCCGCAGCGGGGCTTAGCAGAGTTCTCGGTCGGAGAAGCGCACCAGGCAGCGGCAGTAACTGCGGGCCCGGCGTACGGCGGCCATCTTCGCGGGGCAGGGGGCCAGACTGGGGCGCGCTGGAGCGGCGGCCGGGGACTCGCGGAGCGGAGGAGCGCCCGCTGCCAGCCGAGGCCGAAGACTGTGCGAACACCGGAGTATCGGCCCAGCTGGAGACCCCAGACGCCGCTGCGGAGCTGCCCCCTTCTGGCCGGGAACCTGCGCAAGCGCACCGAGCATGCGCAGTGCCGACCCCGCCGTCCGCCTGCGCACACAACTCGTCGGCTCCGGTGAGGCCCAGTGGAGGGCGAGGGGGCGTGGCCCGCTGTGTGTGTGTGGGTCGCGACGGCGGGTGAGGCCGCGGATTCGCCGAACCCTAAGCTCAGCTGACGTATTCGGCTCAGTGAACACTTATGCAAACTTGAACAAGCGTTCTCTCAAAAATGTTTGTAACACATTTAGAGTTGAGACCCTAAGGCAAGCAGTCCTAAGCAGCATCGAACTGGGCGCTCGGGACCGTCCTCGGCGACTCTGGCTAGAGTCCCAGGCCAGGAATGCAGGGAATCAGTGAAACTCCACTACAGTCACAGGATGTTATAAAGACTAAAGTTTTTTAAAGCACGGTCTAGAGGTTGAGGAAAAGATGCGTTTAGGAGAACAGCAAGAGGTAAGAAAACTCAGGTAACCCAGGGTTTGTCTCACTACAGATCCCATCATGCAACGGGGAAACCCGGACGTTGAGGCTCCCAAACCCAGAAATCCGAGTCCTTCTGAGAGGGCGGCCGCGAGGCGCTCTGGGATTTGTAGTCTACTGTTGCGCCTAGAGCGCCGGAATTTACACACGGTCCTCGCCCCACCTCTTAAAGCCCCAAACACCTGATTTCACTTTCACAGAAGGCGCTCATATTTATCGGGCGATGTGTTATTTTTCCACACTTTAGATTGTTTTGAATACTGAATTTTACATGCTCTGTGAAAACGTACAATCTTATAGCCTCATTCAGCAAACATTTACGTAGTTTCTAAAATTTCTGCTAGGTGCCAGGTACTGATAGTCATCAGGATTCCAAGACCCTACGTTCAACGAGTTTGCAGAGCTAAATCTCTCATCCATTATTTTATTCTGGAGACCTTAGAAATGCAGTACGTCTTTGGCAGGAAAATAGAGGCAAAAAAAGGGGAGTAGGGGCAGAATGGTGAGCTACAATGAGGAAGCCCAAATGCTGTCTTTTAATGTTAGGATCCACCTTCAGATGGCTGTGTTTGTTTTTGCACCCTGAATAGTTACCTATAAAAACTACCTTCGCGTTTAACGGAGGCCAAAGATTTAGCAGTTTTTAGTTTTTAAAAGGAAACTCTAGGGCTTAGGTCTTTTGAGGATGATTTTCCTCCCAATGACCTCTTTAAAATTGGATTTTGAAATGTAAATGGAGAGAAAATTTAGATGTAAGGATTTATAATAGGAGAAAATGATACATGTGACTAATGAATACAAAAGATCAGTTTTGGGGCCGGCCGGTGGTTAAGTTGGCATGCTCCACTTTGCTGGCCTGGGGTTTGTGAGTTTGGATCCAGTGGGCAGACCCAGTGCCCCTTGTTGAGCCATGTTGTGGCAGCATCCCACATACCCAGAAAACTAGAATGATATACAACTATGTACCGGGGCTTCAGGGAGAAAAAAAAGAAAGATGGGCAGGAGATGTTAGCTCAAGGCCAATCTTCCTCACCGAAAAAGAAAAGATCAGTTTTGCAAATGAAAAATGAGGTATTGAAATATTTTCAGGATTCCTCTATTGCGTTAAATATGTTGAATGCTAATTTGATATGTTGGTCAATTAGCACAGATGATTTCTATCCTAGCAAACAAGCTTAATAAAATAATAATTAGATTTGTAACGATAAATTGAGCACCTATTTTATTAAAATGCTATGTTTCATAGCTGCTAATTTTCTAATTTAGATCAGTATACACTAGACCTCTTTACAGGGTTGTATTATGTCATGTTTTATTTACAGAGTTATAATTTTCCCGAGGCTAGAGTTACTGCCCTAAGCCGTTTACCAGCTCGGTGGACCCTTGTTAAAGGTTGACCAAGACAGTCCCTCTACCGGGCCGGGTAGACTTGCTTAGACAACCAATTAAAAATCTCTTTTCTTGGGAATAGTGTAAGATTTGTTAGACTCCCTCTTGTCTCCTTATCTTTTCATTGTCAATGACTTTCAATTTTCACTTGCCATATGGTTTGAATGTTATATAGATAAACACAAAGGTAGATAAATGTTATACATTTGCCAAGTGGCCAGATGACCCTTTCCTATTTGGCACAGAAAGTCTAAGGAAGCTTGACTGTCTTGGTATGTTGCAATTTTCTTCAACAGAAGCAAGAAGAGAGAGGGATTCAGTCCTTTTGTACAGATTCTTTTAGGGAAAAACAATCTCTCTTCAGTCCTTAGAATTCAAAAATAAAAATAGTGAGAGTAAATGGATATGGTGATGAGCTGGAGAATTTAAACTCAGAGAAAGATCCAGAATGTGTAAAAAGGTTACTGCTTTATTAATTAAAATGGGGTTTCTTAGGGCAGTGGTTCCCCTGACCAGCAGCATCAGCACCAGGATTCTGAGGATGAGGCCCAGCATCTGCTTTAACAAGCCCTCCATGTGATTCTGAGGTCTCCAACCAAAGTTTGAGAACCGATGGCTTGGGGCAATTATGTAAATTCAACTCAAGGACCTTGAAGCAATTTTTGTTTAAAAGCACTTCAGAGCCAGTCTCTTCTATGGATGATTTAAGCTAATGTATAATTTGTGACACAAGTGAGTGTGTTTAAAAGGTGTTGTGTTAGATTTCGTGTAACTAGTTACACATAGAGGACAATTGTGTAGCGCATCTCTAGTCAATTTCCCACCCAGATAACAATCCAGTCTTTCAAACCAAAGTTGCCAACAATATAAAACCTCTAAGTTCAAATGGATGCTAACAGGCAATCAGTTGCGTTTTTATGTTAAATATTTTTATTGTGGTAAAATATATTTAACACAATTTGCCCTTTTTGAGCATACCACTCAGTGGCATTGATTTCATTCACAATGTCGTGCAAGCTCAGTTACATCTTCTAAACTCAGGAAAATGTTTTCACCAAGATTATCTTTAATGAAATGTTCTCAGAACCTGCATCTACGGCCTCCATTTCTAAATCCTAATCCCTGATGCAGCCGGTCTGCCATAAGGCGTGCGCTGTGGGGAGCTGGAGGTCGCCTTGGTGGTCAGCTCGGCGCAGGGATCCCTGGGCTGGGTCGCGCCTCCCGCCGAGAGCGGCGCGCGGTGGCTGGGCGCCCCCGGGAGGGCCGGCCGAGGTGCAGGGACGCGCAGGGCCAGCGAGGGGAGCTGCAGGGTAACTTTTCCCAGGGAAGGCGGCCGGTCGTCCCCGCGAGCAGCCGCCTGCCTTTTGTTTGTTTTCCTGCCGGAGGCTGGAGAGCGGCCGGGTCCCTGCTGCTCTGCCATGCGCCGCGCGGCCCGTGCGACTCGCCGGACCTCCCGGGCGTCCCTGCACGGACCCCTCGGCCTGTCCTAGCAGGGATCGTCCCGGTCCCCAGAGCCCGAGCGGGCTGCTGCGCCCCACTCGCCGAGGAGCTGAGCTCACCGCAGGGGCGGGCCCCGCCTGTGTTCGCGGCGCCAGTAAGTGGGGTTAGGGGTTTAGGGGCTTCCGCCGGGCGACCTTGTCACTCGGGGTGATGGGCTGGAGCTGCGGAGTGACCCCTGTCCGGTGGCCCCGCGAGCGATCAGAGGGGGAGGGAGAGGCTAGCGGGCTGTAGTTTCCCTTCTCAGTCATGTGGGTCTCTCCCTGTTGGCGTGAAAACTCCCGTCTCCTCGGAGTCTGGAAGATTGTGATGGCTGTTTACCTTTTAGTGTTAAAGAGGGAAAGATCCTGGCCTGATTGGAAGCCCCTGTCGTGGCATGCGGAGGACTTGCTTTTGGAATTTTCCTGACTAGGCCTTTGGCTGTCCCGCAAGGATCTGAGCAAGAATCCTCACATTTCTGTGCAACCATTTTTCACTGGGTTTCTTTCTGCCCTGATTTCTTTCTTACTGTTCCGAGTAGATGTAATGAGAGGGGTGTTGAAGCGTTTTCCAGAACAACCGTATCTTTTGTAACGTACCTTTTAAAGTTTGGCTTGGACACTAACATTGAGGGCTTTTACTTTTACTTTTAAATGTAAAAGTAGTTTAATGCCTCATTCTGCAGAAAAGAGCATTCGTTTCCACTTATAACCGAATAAAGTTCTGCTTCTCCTAAAATTGGACCATGCTGAGAGAATACCACCCTGAAGTGTGCAGGCAGGGCTGGGTTTCTCTGAGGTATTGCCTCTTGGGTCTTTGATTGGGGATTGGAGCGCTCCTTGTAGCAGTAGAAGTTTGATGGCTACAGCTTTCCTTTTTCACATTTTCCAGCAAGGGGGCTTTCCAATGTGCCTCCCAAAGTGAATCGCACCATTGCTGAGTATAAAATTAAAAATAAGCTTTAAAGATTTGTAGTTAACATGTGAATTATTAAGAATTTGTGTGTCCTCGACCATGCTAGCTGTGGCGGGAGTTAATGTATTCATAAATATGCACATTTGAAATAGTTTCTGAACAAAGCGCTGGGATCTGGTAAAGAATCTTCAAGGCCTTGCTGTCTGTTTGAGGACCAGTAACTGTAAAACGCTAGGAAGTGGGTGTAGAAATGAGAGCAGAGCTGGGAGTCTTTATTTAAAATGATTTCCTGAACCACTGCCCCCTCCCTAAGGTCCAGCGTTCGTCAGTGACCCTGCCCACTTTCTATTTCCCTCTGTCCACGTTGCCTTGTCCCCCTTCCCCGAAGTCAGAACTGGGGGCTGGGCAGGAGTGGGTAGCCACGTTTCTACATGAGATCGGTTTGGTTTTAGGTCACGGAGGGATGTGCTGGAGGGTGGATGAAGCTCTGTCCTCCCTGTCCAGGGAGCTCAGCATTTCTTCCAAGCAAGGGTTTTTCTCACTGAAGATTCTCACCTCCAGACTATATGTAAATGAGCTGCCAGGATCAAGAACAGACCTTTGGGGAGTTCATTTGTTAACTGTTCTACATCTTCAAGGCCTTTTTTTATACTTTCATTGTTTCCTTTATTCTCATTGCTTTTGAGGTTCCTGGTAAAGGTGGAAGTCAAGTCAGTCTTGGACCTTTGGAGTTATCTTTAACCATGTTCTACTTCATTTCCTTCATCCTTTCTATCAGTGAGTCATCGAGACCTTTGAAATGTGATGTGTATAGATCCTGCCCTCCACGTTCTAGTCCGGAAACTCACCCTTCCTCTCCTGCAGACTGGAGCAGCCTCTCAGCTAGCCTCCCGAGGCTGGCTCCTCGTAAGTCCTCAGGAAATGCTTGATGAATGAATGAATGAGTGAATGAATGAGCCACTTCCCCTTCTGGTCTCTTCAGCATGCCTTGCTGTCTAATCTTCTTAGACTATCACTTCCTCATGTCTCTCCTTGCCTTGCAGCCTCCACTGCATTCCATTCTCTACTATCTCAAGTCGAAAATAATTTGCCTGACCTTTTAAGGCCTTTCATAACCAGGCCTCACCTCCCCATCTGAATGCTGTTTTCAGTTGAGCTTATATCTTTGTGTTCTATGTGGTTTGGTCCCCTTGCCCTCCCGCGAAGGGGGCCAGGCTCGCGTCCACTGCAGTGTCACTGCTCAGATTGCTCTCCCACGAAACTCGCTCCCTTCTCTCCACTCTCCTGTACAGATCTTACCCGTCCTCCGAGGAGGATCCTGGGTCCTGCTTCTTTCCTAATGTCTTTTCTAACTACTCATTTCTCTCCTCCTTCTTTACCGTCTTAAGATCCTTGCTTGCTGGCCCTTCATTGTCTTGGCTGTATCGATCTCTAATTGGTTTAGGTTATTTTAAGCCTCTTTAGGGCAGGAGCCATGTTTTATGCATGGGGATGTGGTGTCGTGGGCTTTGGAGGCAGGCAGAATTGAGGTCAGGGCTGACTCCACTTATTACTCATGTGGTCTCATGGAAGCCTCCTGGCATTAGTCCTGTCACGTGTGAAATAGGGGACGTGCTTCCCCCAGCCGGTTGTGTTGTGAAGATGGTCTCCAGTGTCTAAGCAGGGCCTGGCATACCCCTGACAAAGGTCTGCTCATCCCTGGACAGTGACTCACAGGGGCCTGAACATGTAGCAGATATTTGGCAGATGTTTGTTGACTGACTTGTAGTAGGCCACAAGTCATGGCTCAGCCTGGAGGCCCAGAGGACAGGGCAACCAGGCAGTGGATCTTCAGTGAGTGTTATCCTGCCTCTACTTAAAATGGCTCGGGCTTCGGTTATTCCTGGCTACAGCTCTGCTTCTGGGATCTGTTGCTGTTTTTCCATCTGAACCTTGCCAGGAACAGTACTGCCTTTTAATTTTTTTTTTTTCACTGCTTCTCTTGCGGCGAGCTCCTCCATTTCATTCTGCAGGATCTTGCTGAGTTGGAGCTGTACCTAACCCTTCTATTTTTCTGCTTGTGGGGTGTGTGTGAATGTGTGTATTTATGGCAGGACTACTTGCCTAGCAGTTTCTTGGCAGAATTCCGGGTACAGTGACCTTTCTGTGTGTGATGATCTGTCAGCCTGTGAAGAGTGTCTCACTTCACTCTTGGTTCTCTCATCAGCAGTCTTTGATGACCACGGTGTTCTGAGAAGGGCCTATGACTTGAGTGTCAGAAATCTGTGGACCTCAGTGTTTGTGGTTGATTGGGAGAATGTGCAAACAGAGGTGTGTGCTGGGTGACTTATGGGGGTTATAGTGTAACCGTGTCTGAGGCTGTGGTCGTGCTTACCTTGGAACACAGTTTTAACCTCCTTATCAATACAGTCAACCATTGCTTAACGGCGGGGATATATTCTGAGAAATGCATCATTCGGCGACTTCATCGTTGTGCGAACATCATCGAGTGACTTACACAAACCTAGACGGTGTAGCCTACGTAAAGTATATGGGACCACCGTTGTATATGCAGCCCGTCATTGACCAAAATGTCGTTATGCAATGCATGACTATATACGTGTTCTAGAAAATTACCTTAAAAAGGATTTTGGTAAAGCAAATCATTTTCTGGGCAAATTGCGTTAAAATGCTAAGAAAGTGTTGTGGCAGGAAGAAATCAGAGATGCCTTTATTCGCAGCCAAAGAAGAATGAAAAGAAGCGGTGCAGGTTCCCCTCGAGATGGTAATGAAGGTTGATGTGGGCATTCACGCTCAGTCTCTGCTCCCCATGAGGTGCTCTCTGATGTTAGGAAAGTGTTACTGCTCAACAGATCCTAGAGAAATGCTCAATCCGAGCGGAAAGCTTCCACTCCTTATTTCCTTCCAAGGAAACAGAAGCGTCCTTACACCTTGAGTAAGTGCCTGACTCTTTGCACTTTGAAAGTTGAAACCTTCATAGAAAGAGTGTCTTGTGGTCACGCTCACCTGTGTAGTGGGAATCAATCCTAAAGGCATTGGCTTGTAAAGTGGTCTCAAGAGTTTGAAGAAAGCACGTCTTTAGTGATCTGCTCCTTTTTTTTTTGTATATGTGTTCAGGATTAGCGATATGTTCATATACTTTTTGCCAAAGGGCAAGAGGGGAGCATGTGACACATATTTTCTAGACTTTTAAAACATTTCTTATAATAGACTATTAAAACATTTCTTAAATTCACACATTAAAAAATATACTACTCTGGGGCCACCCAGTGTCACAGCGGTTAAGTTTGCACGTTCTGCTTCAGTGGCCTGGGGTGCACCAGTTTGGATCCCAGGTGTGGACCTACACACGGCTTGTCCAGCCATGCTGTGGCAGGCGTCCCACGTATAAAGTAGAGGAAGATGGGCATGGATGTTAGCTCAGGGCCAGTCTTCCTCAGCAAAAAAGAGGAGGATTGGCAGCAAATGTTAGCTCAGGGCTAATCTTCCTCAAACAAAAGAAAAAAGCTACTCTGAAGATAACAAGGATCCTGTTCCTACTAGTTGGGTCTCTGGATCTCATTTGTAAAGTGAGGGTGTTGGATAATCATTAAGGTCCTTTACAGGAAAAAAAAAATCTAATTCTGTAGTCTGAATTCAACATTAACATTAAGCTATGCCTATGTTGAAACTGGGTCCTGCTGAACTTAGCATTCAATCTGTACTAATTAGCATTAGGTTATATATTATCTTACTTTAAATTTTTCCTAGATTTTAACTTTGTCATCCTAACTCAGTTTTTTAAAATGAAAGGGCCACAGTACTGCCTCCTGTTTCCTTTGGTGCATTTTCCACTGTGCTGGGGGCTCTTACTAGCCACTTGATAAATGTACGGTGACAGCCAGGAGCTTGTGAGAGCCACGTATTTTTGAGGAAAGATCAATGTGAATCATTTTTCACCTTTCTATAGGTGTAGTATGACCTGTGATAAAGGGCTGATGATGTATGACTGCCCTTGTGGTGACTATAAAAGATAATGGCCCAGAACCAGAAAGATAAAGTATTAGGGTGTAACGTCCAACTACATATTTGACAATATCATGGAAGGTCTTATCCACTTGAGCTTATAGTTCTCAGCAGAACATAATGAATGGTTTGTCTTCTTGGATACTGCCTTCGCTTTGGAAGTAAATTTATTACGATTGATTTAACTCAGACAAAAATGAGTGAGAAAGAAGTAAGAGATATATTCCTACATGTTACCTTTGCTGTTAAAAAACAAATGTTTTCCTAAATTAGTGTAAACGTTTTAGAAGGATCATAATTTCTGTATCCTAGTCTCCAAATAGTTGGCCAATTTTGCAAAGAAGGTGGGGGGGGGGGATGAGGGGATGGGATGGCAGTGGGAGTGGGGTTGAGGGTACAGGAAAATCACCTGTAGTCAAAATTACCCTCGAGAAAGCCATAAGCTGCTTGCTCATTAATTTGCTCACTCAGCAAATCTTTATTACGAGCACCTGTTTGTGCCAACTGTCTGCAGGTACTCTTCTCAGTGCTGGGAATCCAGTTGTGAATACGACAAAGTTTCTGCCCTCCAAGAGTGTATATTCTAGACAGAAGTGCAATTTGTGTATGCAACCCTGTAACCTTGGGGTAAATGGGGGTTATGGGGAGGGGGCTGCAGGGCATCTGCTGACTTGCAGGGTTTCCTCTGTTTCAGGGGGTCGACACTGTGCCCTGCGTGGCTTCCTGCCTGCTGCCTGTTTGGTAAATAGGCTGTATGGGCACACAGCCATGCCCATGTATTTGTGTGTCGTCTGTGACCGCTTTGGTGCTACAGCGGCACAAAGAGTTGAGCAGTTGTGACAGAGACGTTTAGCCCTCAAAGCCTAAGATATTTACTGACCCTTCACAGAAAAAGTTTACTGACCCCTGTTCTATTTTATTTTTATATTAAGCCTTCACTTCCTGGATACATTTATTGATTTGTTTGCTGTTATGCCTGGTGGTGAATCATCTTACATTGGGTGAGATCAGCTCCTGAGTTAAATGTGCTGCTGTAATATTTGCATTGCACTTGATATATATGTCCTTCTTCACTCCTCCATCTTCGCCTCACCCTACCTTGCACACTTTTAAAGCATGGGGTGGCAATCGAGAAGCACCTGGACCCTCGACAGCCGTCAGTAAGCGCAGGACTGTCTCCCCAGCGCACCCACAGTTTCACACAAATCAGGGTAAATTATTCTTCCTCTAGCTGTTTAACATTTTGCTCTCCCTTCGGTTCTTCACAGTCCACAAAAGCCACATGGAATGGTGGGTCCGAGCTTAGCAATAATCTGCAAGAGATTGAAGACTTTTTTTTAGGTTCAGGACATGAGCACCCTTTGGTGTTGCAGGAGAAGCGACAGGAAGTTGTGGAGCCTTCTGGTGGGATTAAGGACCCTGGCATGTGCGGGTTCTTTGCTCAGAAGCTGCGGTTGAAGGAGGGGAGGCAGGTAAACACGTGGGACAGTTTCTGGAAATAGAAGAAGGCACACAGAGAACTGATTTTCTTCTCCCATCACTCCAGTTGATGCAGTAGCCAAGAGCATCTTTAATGCACTCCTTTGTCAATGTAAAGGCAAAGCAAGTTCCACATAAAGAAGGTTCTTCTGGCCCTGTAGCTGCTGTCCCCAATGCAGAAAAAAGCACTAGTCTAAGAGGGGTAATACTTAAAGGACATTTTTGCTAAAATGTGTATGGGCAGAAGAATTAAGCCCCAGAGAGGAAAATATAAACACGGAGGTACTATTTTTAGTACCCTTTTAAAAGAAATTAACAGTATTAACTTAGTCACGTGAAGTTCTGGCACGTTTGAACCTAGAATACGATGTGTAATTACGTGCCGGCTAAGGTGAAATGGAAGTCAGAAGTGTTGTGAGAAGGGTCATGGAAAGATTTTGCACATAATCCAGTTTTCCTGTGAAGACAGATGAAAGTACTGGGATCTTTTCAGTGGAAAACCATGAAGGCCGAGGGAGACACGCTCCTGCTACAGATCCGGATGGTGTAAGTGGGGCTGGTAAACTACCACTGCTGGGCAGCCCACCCTTGCATACAATTTTCTGTCTCCTATCTTAAAAAATGAGTAAATGCAGCATTTCTTCAATGACTGTCAAGGTTCTGAAATTAAGAGCAGACTGCGTCGTCCCTGTGCCCAGTCTCTGTTCCAGGCTGTGAATGAGCAGGGCGCCCATGTGAGCCGCTGGCCTCGAGCAGGTGTTCTTCTCCTCCACTGAGGGTTGAAGCCGAGGGGAGGGAATTGGGGCAGGTCGCAGGAGGTTTTCCCCAATGTCAGCCAGCCAGAAAAACCATAACATTTATTTCAAAGACTGGCTGGAACTCTTTGAAAGCAAAATAAAGCTGTGTTTCTCTGTTAGTTGGGTACAGCCGTACACAAAGGTCAAAGGCCTCATCTGAGGACCGTGAGAGGGCCCTTCTGTGATTCTCTGAGGCTCGGTGATTCCAGCTGTGTGCAGGGAGGGCCCAGGCAGCTTGCCTACTGCCACCATTCTCTGGTATTTACTGTCCTTCCATTTCAGAACTTCACAACATTTCTGGTCAGGTCCAACAATTTGGTTATCATTATTTTGCACATGAAGAAAATAGATCACTGAGTTTTGGTATAGAAAATCAATAGCAAGATTAAAGTTCAAATTTTGACCATTCAGACAATCTTTGAGTACCTGCCATGTGCAATTGGAGTGTGAGGTGTGAGAACATGTCTCCGATCCCCAGGGCAGGGCTGGCAGTGAGGTGGGACAGGGCGCTGTTGGCGTCTCAGGGAGAGAGCTGGTGGCTGTGACTGTCTCTGCAGGCCAGGGCAAGTGGCTCCCAAGAGGGGATGTTTGAGCTGGTCTATGAGGGAAGTGAAGGGGTAGATCCTGAACTTGGGGGCCTGGCTGAGGCCTGGGGCACTTGTCCCTCTCCAAAAGAGAGATGACGTATAGCATATGGGGTCCATCTGGGGCGCTGTCTTCTGTTTGCCAGCTTTGTGTATGTGATGGGAAAAGTGGAAACATTCATCCATTTTGTTTCTTAGACAAATGCTGGCTTGATTCCTGACACAGAGAGTCACAGAGTCACATAACGTCAGAGCAGGCGATCACCTCACTTCATCAAGTCCAACGCCCTAATTTCACAGAAAGTAAACCCGAGCACCCAGAGACGCTCTGAGTTGAAACCACTCCCTCTTTGTCTGCATTCGCTTTGCCTCCACCACAGGCAGTCAGGGCTGGCGAGGTCCCCACTGGGTTCGCTGATGTCTCCTTGCAGAATGAGGCCATCTAGAGCCAGGCTACATCACCGGCTTCCATATTTGGACTTTGACCTACAAAATACTTCTTCTGATTCCTCTCATTCTCAGATCCTCAAAAGATTTCGTGGTCTTTGGATCTTTTGCAGCCTCTCCCTTGAGTTGGGTGCCCTTGGCCTGGCTTCCTGTCTCAAGGCCACCAATTACTAGCTGTATAACCTTGGACAAGTTAACTTGTGTCTCAGTTTCCTTATCTAAAAAGTGAGATTGATGATGAGAATGGTACTATGGACAAGTTGCTTGTGCCTCAGTTTCCTTATCTGTAAAATAGGGATAATAATAATCGTACCTCCTTGGTACAGTTGTGAGGTTTAAATGGATTAATATATGCAAAGCACTTATAACAGTCCTGTACACATAGTAAGTACTAAAATTATTACTATTATCATCTTTTTGGCGTATTTGATATATTAGGAAGCAAAGTGTGGACTAGTTACAGTGACTGGTTTATCTGAGTTAATTCTTGGTGTCAGAGCAGGATTTAGAAGTACTGCCCATTAGCATGTTAATGGTTAACATTAACATCCCAAGTTAGTGGCTGGCCTGCTGCATTCCATTCCCTTCTCAGACAGTGTTGACTTGTCTATCTCAGGAGCTGTGAATTCAGATGCTGTGGGGGAAGGAGGAAATGTGAAAGACTCAAGGAAGCTGGGTGTGTGCCCCTTAAACAGGAAGGAATTGCTCTTCTCTTGTAAAAAAGAACAATTTTTCTTCAAACATAAGGTTTTTTTCAGGCTTTTACTTTCTTGGTTTTGATAGGGGCGTAAGAACAAAGAAATATTTTTCTTCCAGTAAAACAAGTGGCCATGAGGATGCAAAAATAAATGGCACCTGAAAAAAAAATTGGCACCTGACAAGGAGACCATTTTAGGGACAACAGTGAGGACGGGGACTGTGATGAGCTGAAGAGAGCCCATGCTCCTTCCAGCGGGCTGGTGACAACCTTTTTCTGGCTTCATATTAGCAGAGAGGGCTAAGGATCCCATGTTGTTAGCTCCTCAGTTTTTCCAGAGAAGCCCCAAATCTCAATTTTTATATGAAAGTTCCTTTTTTTAAATATAGACTCAAAACATACCTCTGAATTCAGTCTTTGGGCTGCCAGTTTGCAACTTCTGGTTCCCCCAGTGTGGAATCTCCCTGTGCTAATGTCATACTCAGAGGTTTCAGCCAGATTTGTGAAGTTTTCTCCACTGTGCAAAATTGAAGAGAAATGTTCTCTATATTTCCAGGAGGAATGCCCTTCACCGGATAAGTAAGCATAGACTTCTGATTTCATTCCTAAAACATTCAACTTTGAATGAATGGAAACCATGCTGCCATAGTTCTGATGACTGTATGAAAGTCTTTGGGAGATTTTATTGGAGAGGGGTGGGCGAAATAATATCCCCCAAAGATATCAGGTCCTAGTCCCTGGAACCTGTGAGTGTTTGCTACATGGCAAAATAGACTTTGCAGATGTGATTAAATTTCGGACTTTGAGATGGGGAGGTAAACCTGCATTATCTGGTTAGGCTCTAAATGCAAACGCAAGCCCTTAGAAGGGAAAAGTGGAGGGAGATTTGACGCACACAAAAGATGAGGCAGTGTGACCACAGAGGCAGAGATTGGAGTGATGTGGCTACAAGCCAAGGAATGCCAGCAGCCACCAGAAGGTGGAAGAGACAAGGAGTGGGTTCCTCCTAACGCTCTGGAGGAAGTGCCTACACCTTGATCTCAGCCTGGTGATACTGGTTTTGGACTCTGGTGTCCAGAAACATGAGAGAATAAATTTCTGTTGTTTGAAGCCACCACATTTGTGGTAATTTGTTACAGCAGCCATGGGAAACTAATACCATTGGTAAGGAGAACTTTTTACATTAAAAAAAAATTATTTTTTTGTCAGTGATATATGGAACAGCATATGGGTAAATGACATGTCCTTAATGAGAGAAATTAGCCATCATTTAGAGATTAGTGACCCAAAGCCTTCCTTGAGATTGCCGGCCATTGATCCACAAAGTGACTTCTCCTGGCTGTGCACCTGTGGCTCTCTTGTCGTCTTCATCTCTCTCCAGGAACTCACCCCAAATGCCATGTCTTCTGGTCATTGTGTGTGTTCTACCCACCCAGCTAGATACATGGGAAGTTCCTAGAGGCCAGATCCAGTGCCCATAGGTTTTTGGATCTTATATGTCAGTACTGAGCATAGTCTCGTGCATAATTTCTCACTTGACTCAGACTTTGTTGATGCTTTGACTTCTTGAGCATAGTTCAGATATTCCTGTGTATCTGAAATAAATATTTGTATACTTCTAGAAAAATATGTACCTCACTTATTTCTATATCATGCATCGTAAATGTGGGTACACCTCACAACTGTAGAAAAGACAAGAGTTGGCCTTTTTACCAAACTGTAAAGAATCCAGCAGTGGACAGTGTCTTCTACTTATGGACTGAGGTCTTAATGGAATGACTTCCAGACAAAATGTTGTGGTAAGGAGCAGACACGATGTACTTGAGAGGAACCAGAATGATATGTGGTGATTTGTTTTTATACTGAGTCGAGACTTGAGTTAGCGACAATTGAAGACATAGGATAGCTTAGTGACTGTTCTAAATGAGCATTCTAAAACACTGAGTTAATAAAATGCGTTGAAGTACCCAACTTTTTACAAAGGAATAGCTATTTCACATATGCGTTTTACACCTGTGATATTTGTCTGCTTCTTTCTTTGAAGAACTGACTCTGAGGAGGTAGATATCTCTCACTGAGTATCAAAGAAGAATGTACAATAAAAATAGTCATTACTGTGCTGAAACGTTTTTCCTGCAAAACCTCAGACTGAGAGTTCTGAAATTTCCATGGTTGCCTTTAAATTAAGCTCTGTTGCTACATGTGGTAAGTTACACACGTGGTAAGTTTTGTGAATTGGTGGAATTCACAAAATTCTACCAGGTCACACAGCATGAGTTAAGGAATAGGCTCTTTTGGGGAAACTTCCAAATCAAGGGAACAAACAAGAGAGGCATGAATGTTCCAGTTTCTCGCCTTCTCTGTGGAAGCCATGCTGGGCCACGGTGCTCTGTTGAACATACAGTGTGGGTACGAGAGTCGTCTTGTCTGTGGGCGCATAATCAGGCCGTTTGCAGAGTTTGGTTTTATTGCCAGCTGTAGATAGTAGGTATCTGGAAAGCCATCTGCCCAGCATGTGGGGACCTTCAAGGCCCAAGAGAAGTGGGGTTTGGATAAACCCTGGGGAGAAGAGGGAAGCCCCTGTCCTGGCTGGTTAGTTGTCCAGGCAACTTTTGGACACTCATCCTTGTTGGTCCTCAATAGATTTGTAGTCATATGTTCTTCCAAAATGGAAGCAGATAATGGTGGATGGAAAATGAACCTTAGGCTAATAGAGAATTACTTTTTTTAATTTGTCTTCAGCTACACACCTCTTTCAGTCTTCAAAACTATGTTAACTACAAAAGAACTATCTATCTATCTATCTATCTCGCCTCCTATAGAGAATTTTGTATTTAATCTCTTGAGTCAACGTAGCCTTAGTCCACTGTATCAGGAATGCTTTCAGTTGTACTTGATAGAATATCTAACAGTGGCTTCAGCAACAAAGACCTTTATTTAGGTCATATAAAAAGAAATCTAAGGCAGATATTTTCGGGGATCATGCAGCAGCCCAGTGATGTCATCAAGGACTCAGCCTCTTTCTTTCTTTTTGTCCATCCTCAGCACGTGGGATTCTCATCTTTAGAGTTGACATTTCATAGTCATCAGAAGGCTGTCTCCGCCCTAAATAGTGCAGCTTTATACAATTATGTTCAAGGCAGAAACACAGGGCAGCCTCTTCGTCAGCTGCCTTCTTCAGGGAGTAGATTCCTTCTCAGAGGCCTTTCTCCTCGCTCACCAGCTCACTTTTCTCTCCATCTCATAAGTTGGAGCCGTATTCCCACTCCTAAACAGC
Organism: Equus caballus; assembly: GCF_041296265.1. Lineage (NCBI taxonomy): Eukaryota > Metazoa > Chordata > Mammalia > Perissodactyla > Equidae > Equus > Equus caballus. The sequence continues at coordinate 54,118,975 of NC_091703.1, read as the reverse complement.
TTTAGTAGGAAGTGGAATTGCTTTGCTTGGCTTGTACTGATCCTAGTTCATGCCCTGGGGCTGTAGTAGGTGGCTGTCATCCCAGATTATATTGAATCCTGAATAAAATCAGAGTTCTGTAAATAAAGCAAGAAGAAGAGCATTGCTATTGGTAGACCAACAATGGCCTGTCGTATCTCCCTTCCTTTTTCTAGTGTGTTGCCTGCCAGCCACCCTGTTGTTTTCCCTGAGCAACAGGGAGTTTTTGTTCTTCGCTTTCGGATTGTGACATGAGTCATCATATTCAGGCCACCAGAAAAATGATGAACAACTGAGCAATACTGATCTCAAATGTATTTAACCACTTCCTGCTGGGATATGCTCAGAATTGACTGTGGGTTGAATGATACTTCTTGTCTAATGCTAAATTGAATAATACCACTTTATTTTTTTAGTGTAGGAAATAATTTAGTAGAGTTGAGAATAGAAAGCTCAGACAGTGGTCCTGGTTCTGTTCTCTGGATCCCTACATGGAGTAACTAATCCTTCTCCCTGGTACCCCTTTGTACACTTGAAACAATTACCACAGCTTCTTAAGTCTCCTTGACTTCATCTAGTCTGTATTTTTTCAGCTACTCTTCTTTTGCTTTCATTTAGGCTCCTCGTTATGTTCTTTAATCTCTCTCTTCAAGTTTCTCATCCAAAGTTGAACAGTAATTCAGGCGTGTGCTGAGACTATAATATCCCTTGTTCTGGACCCATGGCCACACTTGGAGCTGCAACACTCCAGCGGGCATTGTTCACACGGTGTTCCTGTGAATGGAGTACCCCAGAGTTGTGCAATGGATCAACCTTGTCTGAATGCTGTGCTCCTAATAAGAACTCCAGTAATGTACTGTCTTTGGGATAAAAAATAGAACAAGGTTAGAAATACTTGTAGCTGCTAATGAGCATCTCCAATGAGAGATTTTATACAAACCTCAAATTCAACACCTTAGAAGACAGAATCCACTGTCTCTGCACATTGTGCAAATAATACATGCCCACACATTCCCTGTTCCAAACCTGTGTCTCATATCCAGGAGCCATCCAGTCCAGTGCCTTTGTATTGCAATACTCTCCTAACTAGTCTCTCTGCCTCTAGTCTCTCTATTCTAACATCTCTTTGGGCTTCAGAGGAATCTTCCTCATGTCATCTCCTGCTTAAAAACCCTGGAGAGCTCCTCTCTGCAGGGTAAAGACCAGACTCCTGCATGACAAATCTACTCCTTCACCGTCAGGCCCACCCTAAGTTTCTAGCCATTTCCTGCCTGCCCTCCATGGGTTCTGTGCCCTAGCCCTGTACTTTACAACTCTGGTTGGACATTAGAGTCACTTGGAGAGCTTTCAAAACTACTGAAACTCATTCCCCATGTCTGACCTGACTCTTAGAGATGAAGCCTGGGCATCAGTATTTGTTAAAAGTTCCCCAGGTGATTCTTTTTCTTTTCTTTCTTTCTTTTTTTTTTGTTGAGGAAGATTCGCACTGAGTTAACACCTGTGCCAGTCTTCCTCTGTTTGGTATGTGGGTTGCCACCACTGCGTGGCTGCTGATGAGTGGTGTAGATCCACACCTGGGAACCGAACCTGGGCCGCTGAAGCGGAGCAAGCTGAACTTAACCACTAGACCACAGGGCCAGCCCCCCAGGTGATTCTAATGTTCAGGTACTGAGTACAGGGAACCACTAGGCTTTTGCCCTCTTTTGAACATACCAAGCTCTTGTACCTGCCAACCTTTTGCACTCAGTTTCCTCCATCTCTAAATACTTTCTCTCCCTTTTCAGTATACTAAAGCTTTGCTCATTCTTCAGTACCTCAATGCTGCCTCTTCTCTGAAGGACTGTCAGATCTCTCACTTCTCCCAAGAGTTGGTTGCTCTCTCTACCATGTTCTCATACGACTTTCTACATTTTTCACATACCAGTCAATTGTGAGTTATTTCAAGGAAGGACCCTTACCTTATCCATAATGTACCCTCAAAGCCTTGCATAAGACTTAGCATCTCAGTAAAGGTTGAATAAAATTATTCAACCTGACAGCAAGGCCTGAATAGACACTAGTCTGATCCATTGTACAGTTGTTATGCAATGACCTGAAATGACAGGACTAAGAAGCGACTACCGTGTGTGGTGAGAGTCAAATCTTGCCAGAATAATTGAATTTTGTTCTATGATGTTAGGACAAACTATAACAAGGAGGAATTGTTACGGACTGTTTGTTGAATGAATGACCCGCTCTATCTTTATTTCAATAACGTTCTTAATTCTTTCACAAATAGCTTTGTCAATGATAATCTAGGAAAGCATTGTCCCAATTATACAATTTAAGTAGATGAGGAAGTAGTGGGACATTAATTATCAAAGAAAGACTTCTATGATGAATAATTAGTATATATGGATCAGTAGTATAATACCATTGCAAAAAAAAAAAAAAAGTAAGGGACAGCCCACATGCTACTGGGAGGCAGATGATGATTAAGTTTTAGTCGTCACAATTCATCAAGGAGATGGAGAACTGTGAGGATTCTGAGCTGAATGCCAAAGATACTGGAAGGAGCGGAAATAAGGAAAGCTTGTGTAATTAAAGCAAGAGAAGGCACGCACGTGATTGCTAATTTCATGTGGACACACATTTTTGTGAGATAGTTTCTTTATATTGACAAAAAACTAAGCATGAAGAGAATTAGCTTAAATTAGAACAGGCAAGTTTTGGTTGGACCTTAAGAAAAATATTCTAACTCACTGGATTACAAAATGCAAATCTGATCATGTTATTCTCTAGTTTAAAAACCATAATTTAATCCTCACTCCCCATTGTCTCTAGGTCAAAGTTTGTTTATTTATTTTTTAATAAAGCATGTAATTTATTAGTTAGCTGCCTTTGACAAATCACAATCCAGTGGTTTTTAGGAAGATGACATACAACAATGGTTTGGGAATTTTAATTTGCTGGAAAATGAAATTATGAGTGACATAGGCATCATATATGGCCTATCAAAAGTAGATGGGGATAGGGGCTGGCCCCGTGGCCGAGTGGTTAAGTTCGCGCGCTCCGCTGCAGGCGGCCCAGTGTTTCGTTAGTTTGAATCCTGGGCACGGACATGGCACTGCTCATCAAACCACGCTGAGGCAGCGTCCCACATGCCACAACTAGAAGAACCCACAACGAAGAATACACAACTATGTACCGGGGGGCTTTGGGGAGAAAAAGGAAAAAATAAAAAATCTTTAAAAAAAAAAAAAAAGTAGATGGGGATAAAGATGAAAAATAAGAAAAAGAGAGGAAAACTAGCAGTCAAAATTGCTTATGTTGTGGCCCAAATTCTCTTTCTGTATTGAGGCGCAGCTGGAATCCAAAACAGTCCACAATGTAGTAATCCTACAGTGGGGGAGCCATGATGTAGGATAGTGTTCTGTCTTACAAACAAGTTATTAGTAGGTTTTGTTAAGTAAATCTACATTTGCATGTTTTAAGCTGAAATAAAATGTTTAGGATATGTATCTTTTTAAAGATTGCCTTCCTTTACCATTTTGAGAAGAATTTTAAAAGCTTTTAATCTAGAATAATTTCAAACATTCAGGAAATTTGCAAGAATAATACCAAGAATACCCATATACCTTTTCCCAGATTTACCTATTGTTAACATTTTACCTTATTTGTGTGCACACTTTCTCTCTCTCAACGCACACACACACACACACAAAATTGTTTTCTACCCACTTGAGAATAAATTGCACACATCATGGTCCTTTACTTATAAATCCTTCAGAGTGTATTTTCTAAGAATAAGACTATGGTCTTACAGAGCCATAGGACAGACATCAACTTCAGTAAATTCAATACAGGTACAATACTTTTATCTTGTCTGCCATCCATATTCCAATTGTTTCCATTGACCCAATAATGTCCTTTGTAGCATTTTCTTCTTCTTTAGTATAGGATCCAGTCAAAACCTGTATTTTCCAAAATGTCATCTGAAGCCCTCGGCAAACAAAACTCTTGGGTTATCTCTTTTTATTTCCAAGCTCCCCACCTTTGCCTCCACTCCAGTTTCAAGCCCCTGTGCCTTGTTTCTGCTCCTTGGAATTTGAGAACTCCATACCTTACAAAACACCTACTTTTCTTTTTCTTTCAAGACTCCATCTTTTCTGAAGACTTTTCTTATGCTCTCCTGAGCCCAGATGGAATTGACGCAGCTGGAAACCCAGGGGGCTTTCTCCTTAACCCCTCCCCACATCCTGTGCCCTCAGTGTACTTGAAATATCTTAATTCATATTCATATCTGGGCCCCCATCCCACCCCCCACCTTCATGCCCTGCCATGAGAAGCTAAGATCTTTGAAAAAAGGGACCATATTTTATTCGTCTTTATATCCCCAGATGTTAACATAGGGTCTGTTGCACGGGAGGTGCTTTATAAATATTTATTAGTCAGCAATGGAATACATCCCTGCAAAGAGCTGCTGAAGGAAGTTGTAGGCAGTCTGATCCTGTGGAGCTTCAAAAGGAAGGAAAATACCCCCTAACCAGGGGCCTTAAAATGCTTCTAGGGGCCCGGGGAATGAGTGTGTGTGTGTGTCAAGGGTGAGGGGAGCTTGATCTCTAAAAGCTCTTGCAGTTACATGATAGAGTATGGTGAAATCAGCCATAACCTTACATTTAAGATTTCTCAAGGTCACGCACACCTTCACAAGAGCATAGACGGGATTTATTTTTTAATTTTTAATTTTGGGCTAATTTTAGACTTAGAGAGAATTTGCAAAGATAGTACAGAAAATTCCTAGAAATGCTCTACCCAGCTTCTCCTAATATTAACATCTTATAACCATAGAACAATGGTCAAAACCAGGAGGTTAGCACTGGCACAATGCTGTTAACTCAACTACAGACCTTATTCACATCTCACCAACTCTTCCACTAACGTCTTTCTTCTGTTCCAGGATCCTATTCAGGATCTCACGTTGCATCGAGTTGTCATGTCTCCTTAATTGCCTCCAGTCTGTGACAGCTTCTCAGTCTGTCCTTGCCTTTTATGATCATGACACTTTTGAAGAATATTGGTCAGTTGTTTGTAGGATGTCCCTCATTTTGGGTTTGTCTGAAGTTTTCTCATGAATAGATTGAGGTTCTCTATTTTTGATAAGAGCACCACAGCAGTGATGATGTGCCCTTTCTCAGAGCATCATATCCAGGGTTCATGATGTCCTATGTCTTATTAATGGTGACGTTGAACTTGATCATTTGGGTAAGGAGGTTTCTGCTAGATTTTTCCACGTGTAGTTACCATCTTTCCCTTTGAAGTTAATAAACACCTTAGGGGCCAGCCTGGTGGTGCAGCAGTTAAGTGCTCACATTCCCCTTTGGCGGCCCAGAGTTCGCTGTTTCCGATCCCGGGTGCAGACATGGCAACACTTGGCAAGCCGTGCTGTGGTAGGTGTCCCACATATAAAGTAGAGGAAGATAGCCACGGATGTTAGCTCAGGGCCTGTCTTCCTCAGCAAAAAGAGGAAGATGGGCAGCAGATGTTAGCTCAGAGCTAATCTTTCTCAAAAAAAAAAAAAAGAGAGATACTTTGAAACTATGCAAATATCTGTATCTCGTCAATCTTTCATCCACAAATATTTGCATCCATCAGTGAATCTACAACAAATCTTACTGTGATATGTGCCTAATAGTGGATTTCTTTTTTCTTTTTTAAGATTGGCACCTGAGTTAACTGTTGCCAATCTTTTGGTTTTTTTTCCTGCTTTTTCTCCCCAAATCCCCCGAGTACATAGTTGTATATTTTAGTTGTGGGTCCTTCTATTTGTGGCATGTGGGATGCCACCTCAGCACGGCCTGACGAGTGGTGCCATGTCTGTGCCCAGGATCTGAACCAGGGAAACCCTGGGCCACCAAAGCAGAGCATGCAAACTTAACCACTTGGCCACAGGGCTGGCCCCTAATAGTGGATTTCTTATTTCCCTCTTTACTTGTGCATTCATTGATTGGAATTATTCTGGAAGGAGAAGCTGCATAGACTGGATTTAGATGCAGAATATCACATACTTTCAATCATTATTTTCTGATCTTTTGGTTCTTCAGATAATTAGTTTGGCACCTGTATTTTTAAAATATGCCTTTATTTTTATTTAAGGATTTACATTTCATTTTATTATTTTTTTAAAAATTATTATTATTATTTTTTGAGGAAGATTAGCCCTGGGCTAACATCTGCCGCCAATCCTTTTTGGTGAGGAAGACTGGCCCTGAGCTAACATCCGTGCCCATCTTCCTCTGCTTTATATGTGGGACGCCTGCCACAGCATGGCTTGCCCAGCAGTGCGTAGGTCTGCACCTGGGATCCGGACTGGCAAAGCCCGGGCCACTGAAGCGGAATGTGCGAACTTAACAGCTGCGCCACTGGGCCGGCTCCCATTTACATTTTATTAATGTTTGCTAAAGGCATCGCAATCACTGAAGTTATTACTATATTTTCTTTATTATAGGCAGACTGAGTCTTTCAATTTATGAATAAAAAATCAATAAGTTATTATTAGAAAAAAACACACATAACTGAGTAACTTTAAAAGGGATCCTATATGCAGTCCTTAAAAAATGACTAGTTCTTCGTTTCGCTTCCCTATGCCTAGCAATAAAAGTAGTTCTGTTGATGCCTTGCCACAGATAGTTCATGGAGCATGTGTAAGCTCTCTATCAGGAGAACTTGAATTTTAGCATTTCTTGGCTTTTGTATATTTACGTTGTTAATCGTAGCTGAATTACACAGAACACAGTATATTTAGCAGAGATTCTTGCAGCTCTGCAGTTTTCATCAACCATAGTTATTATGGGTTCGCCCATAATCGTTAGTCAGCAGAAAAGCTTGAATTACAGCTGATTCATTTCTGAATCAGTCACAAATTCACTTTCCAAGAACGTTATCTCTGGTTTTACAAAAATGTTAGAATAGAGCATTATTTAGACCACGGGTTGACAAACTTTTTCTGTAAAGGGCCAGAAAATACATACTTTAGGCTTCGTAAGCCACACTGTCTTTGTCACAGCTACTCAGCTCTGCCATTGTGCTGTGAACGCAGCCGTACACCATATGCAAGTGAGTGGGCATGGCTGTGTTCCAATAAAGCTTTATTTACAAGAACAAGCAGCAGGCTGGGGGTTGCAGTTTGCCAGTCCCTGATTTAGACTATAAAAATACACAAACTTAAAATGTACGTTAGCATTTATCCTCGTCTCTCGTTTTTCTTTATAGGCAGAAGACTGATCTTGGAAAATATGTATTTGGGAGATAGTCACGTTCTGTTGAATACCTTGTGCTGGTGCTGCCATCGAAAAATCTGGTTACACTCCGGGGAGGCCTGCTGCCGCTGCAGGACTGGACCGCCTCGGCCCTGAGATGAGTGTCCGGCCTGAGCGGGCACACCATGAATAGATACACAACGATCAAGCAGCTCGGGGATGGGACCTATGGTTCCGTCCTGCTGGGAAGAAGCATTGAGTCTGGGGAGCTGATTGCTATTAAAAAGTAAGTTTTATCCGTCACTCCCATGAATTCATCCTCACCTGCAGATCGTCAACATAGTTTTAACTCTACCCTCTCCATTCCTCGTCTTTGAAAAAATTTGAGGGGTGTGGGTGGGAGACATGGAGGAGAATGTTTCGCATTGATTTCTGGGGGTTAGATGATTGTTAACTCTGGAACGCTCATGTTAGAGATCTTAAACACATTCCCACTTAGGATTTATTATATTACTTACAGCGCTAGTACTTTTTCAAATTGTTTCCTCATGTTGTGAGGCAGTAATGAGCAAGTTAAGAAACATTATTTTCTAGGAAAGGAAACTGAAACTCTGAGAAATTAAGTGACTTAATGTGGATTATTTACATGTGTAGTGGTCTGGTGAATACTGGCTCGTTCTCCCCACCCCATGTGCCCTTTGTAAACTGATCCAGACTCATTGTATTAGTTATCTTTTGCTGTGTAACAATTTACCCCCAAGAATTAGCGGTTTAAAACAACAGACACTTATTATCTCACAGTTTCTGTGGGTTGGGAGTCTAGACGTGGATTAGCTGAGTTCTCTGCTATTGAGTCTCTCATGAGGCTGCAGTCAAGGAGTCTTGGCCAGTGCTGGGGTCTCATCTGCAGGCTGGACTGGGGAAGGATCCACGTCCGAGCTCACATGATCGTGGGCAGCACTCAGTACCTCATTGTTGGACTAAGGGCCTCACTTCCCTGCTAGCTGTTGGGTGGAGGCTGCCTTCAGTGCCTTGCTCTGTGGACCTCTCCAAAGAGCAGCTCACAATGTGGCAACTTGCTTCCTCAAGACGTGGGAGCCAAGAAGGCAATGAGAGAGTCTTCTACCAAGATGGAAGTCACATCTTTTCTGCTTTTGTAAACTAATCACAGAAGTGACATCCTCTCAAATTGCTGTATTCTGTGGGTTAGAAGCAAGTCATTGAAAGAGGGCGATTATACCAGGTTGTGGGTACCAAGAGATGGGGGTCTTTGGGGGCCATTTTAGAGTCTGCCTGCCACACCCGTCTATGTTCAGTTTCCATCTCAGCATCTCCATTTGGATGCCCTGCAGACACTTCTGATTCATCCTATCCAAAACTGAACTTATGTCCAACATGTCCTCCCTCTCCTGCTCCAAACCTGTTTCTCCTTCAGTGTTCCCTATCTTGATAAATGATGCTACCGTCCCTTCAAAACATGGGAGTCCTCCTGACTTCCTCATGTATGCTCCAGCGTTGGTCATCTACCTGTAGATTCTAATGACTGAACAGTTATCTGATCCGCCTACTTCTCTATATTCCCACTGCTAGCTTCCCAATCAATTCATTCTTGTTTACCACCTCTACCACTGGAATAATGTCTTCTGTAGGGCTCCTGGCTTCCGTTCTAACCCCTATCCAGTCCAGTCTGAAGGGATTATTGTAAACCCACAGATCTAATTGTCTAAAACCATTTGTGCTAAACACTGTGCCTCTGCTGCCCCATCTTGTCCCCCTGTCCCACCTGACTTCAGTGTGCTGTGTGCACAATTCTGTGCCCACCACCAGCATCGCACCTCAAGTATACACAGGAGACTCCCCAGAAGGCCCCAGCAGGATGGAGTCCCGGTTGCCCCCCTCAGTATCAGCTCAGTAATGCACCCTTTACTGGGTTTCCCACCTCTCTGTTCCCATTTTACCTCTCCTTACCCTGGTTTCCTGGAGTCACCTCCCAGATTAACTACCTTGCATTCAGGTCTTTGCCTCAGGCTCTGCTTTCGGGGAAACCGGACAGCTTTCAGTGTCTTCCTCTCAGTTTTAGGATCAAACCCCCAATTTTTAAGGTGACCTACAAATTGCTGCCGCATTTGGCCCTCACCTGTTTTCTTCAGCCGGATCGCCTGTCCTACTTTGTTCCGGCCACTCTGGCCTTTCGGCTTCTTGAACTCACCACATACCTTTGTGCCCTGAGACTTCACACGATGTTCCCTACCCCACACCCCGAATTGGGCTAAATTCTACTCGTCCTTCAGGTCTTGGTTGAAGTATCACTTCACTAGAGGAGTGTTCCCTGATTACCCCTGACCAGATGAGGTCGCTCTGAGGATCACTCTCATAATGCCCCGTGCTTTCCTTCCTAGCACTTAGCACAGAGGAGGGTTAATTGCCTGCCTTCCTGCTATGATGTCAGTTCCATGAGGGATGTCTCTCGTCGTTGTGTCTCCAGTGACCGACAAAGCCTCTGCCACATAGGAGGGACTAAATAATATTTGGGGCATAAATAAAGGCATTGGTCTCTCAGCCAGGAGATGGTGCAACATCGGGGACAGAGTGAGGTGGAGAGATGGAAGTTGGTCTGTTATTAGCCAGCAGCAAGACCTTGGGGAAATCACAGAACTTCTCTGTTTCCTGGTTTCCCACCTGTCCCATCTATTTCATGGGGCTGCTGTATGACTCGAATGAGACACTGTGGTTGAAGTGCGATGAAAGACATAACCTTGAAACTTGGGTTTCTGGCTGGCTGATAGGGTTCTCTTTCTCGCCCCTCAGGCTCTAGACCAGAGGTTGGCACCCTTTTCTGTAAAGGGCAGACAGTAAAGATTTTAGGCTTTGCAGCCCATATGGTCTCTGTCACAACTCAATTCTGCTGTCGTAGTGTGAAAGCAGCCGTAGACCGTCTCTAAATGAATGAGTGTGGTTGTATTCCAATAAAGCTTCATTTATGGAAACTGAAATTTGAATTTCATATAATTTTTACATGTCACGAAATAGTCTTCTTCTTTTGACTTACTTTTCCCAGCGATTTAAAAATATAAACGCCATTCTTAGCTCGTGAGCTCTACGAAAACAGATGGTGGGGTGGAGTTGGCCCATGAACCGTAGTTTGCCAACTCTCATACCAGACGGTCTGGAACTGTGCTGTCCAACATGGTAGTGAGTAACCGTATGTGGCATTTAAATAGAAATTTAATTAGAAATTCAGTTCCCATGTTGCACCAGCCGCATTTCAAGTGCTCAGTAGCCACATGTGTCTCGTGGCTGCCATAATGGACAGCACAGAACCTTTCCATCAATGTGAAAAGTTCTGTTGGGCAGCTCTGGTCTAGATAAAATAAGCCTGAGGGATTTCCCTCCAGGGCAGATTAGTGACAGAGCAAGACAGCAGACCAGGCCTTTTGCACTGAACCCCCTCTGCCGGGAAATTTTGTGACGTAGGATTGATTGCACTGCCAAGTTTTAAAATCTTGTTTTGGACAGTCTAATATTTGGTAGAAAGCAAGACCGACCTTAAATACTGTTCATTAGGTTCAGAACGAAAACATTTTTGAGAAATCAAGTTTAGCCTGTTGCTGGGAATAAGCATGCTATTTGTTTCTTTCTTCTCTTTTAGAATGAAAAGAAAGTTTTATTCCTGGGAGGAATGCATGAACCTTCGGGAGGTGAAGGTATTTATGAATACACCAGGGACCGATTTACGTTTGGTTGATAAAATCGCTTCATACATGCTTAGAGTTATAGTTGATGGAGTCATTCTGTTTGAACGGTTCCGCTGATGCTGAAAAAAGGGGAAAATGATAACATTATGCAGCTAATAACTGAAAGAGGATTGCTACGCTATGTTAGTGAATATACTTATTTTTTAACATTGGTAGTACTCTTGACTAAACCAAAGATTTATTCAGATTTCATTAGTTTCAAACTACTGTCCTTTTTCTTTCAAATTGTGATGAAATACACATAACAAAATTTACCATTTTTTAGCCTACAGTTCAGTGGTATTAAGTACGTTCATAATGTCATACAACCATCACCACCATTCATGAAGAGAGATGAACTATTTTCATCTTGCAAAACTGAAATTCGGTACCTGTTAAACTATAACTCCCCATGCTCCCTTCCCCCAGCCCCTGGCAACCACTATTCTGTTTTCTGTCCCTATGAAATTGACTACTCTAGGTACCTCATACAAGTGGAATCATACAGTATTTGTCCTTTTGTGACTGGCTTACTTCCCTTAGCTTAAGGCCTCAAGGTTCATCCATGTTGTAGCGTGTGTCAGAATTTCTTTCCTTTTTAAGGCTGAATAATATTCCATTGTAGGCATAGACCACATTTTGTTTATCCATTCATCCATCAAGTGGACACATGGGTTGCTCCCACCTTTGGGCTCTTGTGAACCTTTCCATTTCTTTAAACGCTTCCTTTCCACTGGCTCCTTCTCTGCAGTCTATAAATGTGCTCACCATTCCCTCTCAGCTAGGGAAGCCTCCGCCCTCTCTCCTCTTGAGCTTCCAACCTTCCCTTTCCATACCTTACCTTCCAAACTTCTCCCTTCGCCATCACTTCCCCACGTACTCCTGACTTTCCACTGGTTTGCATCAGGCATCTGCCTCTGCAGCTCTGCTGAAGCTGCTCTCCTACAAGCCACCAGTTCCCGAGTCCTGGATCATTTTCTCAGGCACTTTCTTGCCTGCACTGTTGGGTGCTGTTGACCACTTCTTCCTCTCCTCTCCCAGGGCTGTGCGACTCTGCTTTTGCCCAGCTGTCCTATCTTTTTCTTGTCTTTCACCAATTGTCCTATAGTTCACCTCTTGAATATTGATGATTTCTTGCATTCTGTTCTTAGCAATTTTTTTCTTTGCTCTGACTTCTCCTCCTGAGTGATTCCATTCATCCCCCTTCCTTCAGCAGTCACATCGGATCTTTTTTCTTTCTTATGCATTAGACCAGGGGTCAACACACAGCTTGCTGACTGTTTTTGCAAAAAAAAAAAAGGTTATTGGAACACAGCCACGCCTATGTGTTTACATATTGTCCGTGGCTGATTTCACGCTACAAAGGCAAAGTTGAGTAGTTGCGGCAGGGACCATATGGCCTCGAAACACTGAAATATTTACTCTCTGTCCCTTTACAGAAAAGTTTGCTGACCCCTGCTTCAGGCCCATATATCCAACTGCTTAGTGGACATCAGTGCCTGAATTTTCTAGAATGTCTGTCTCCCCCAATGCTCATGTTTTTTCCCCCTTCTGTGAATTATCATTCACCCAGGAACCACACTCATTCCAGGTGGCATGTGTGACTCCACTTCCTACCCATCTCACACATCCTGTGTGCTGCTGCCAGATGATAGGTGACCTCCATAACACTCAGCTGTTCACACGCTGTCTGCCATTCGTTGGGAAGCATTATGGGCCAGGCAGCATCTAAGATGCTTCACGTGCACTATCTGCTTTCGTCCCCACAACTACCTGATGGGGAAAGGGTTAGTATCTTGAGTTTGCTGATGTGAACAGCTGAGGCCCAGAGACTCAGTAGTTTGTTTGGTTTCAGACCTGGGTTGGTCAGAAGGCTTCGGTGGGTAGACACCTGGTGTCCAAACAGTGTCCTCCCTGTCTGCTTCTCCAGTTCAAGTCTTCCATATGAGCTTCCTGCGGGTGATTCTCATCCCTCAGACACAGAGTGTGCCGGTCCACTCCCACACCCATGCCTGTGGAGGGCTTCCCTCCTGACACACCCTCTCCCTCCCCTGAGCTGGTCTAGGTGTCACTCTGCCTTCAAGTCACATTTCAGGTGAAACTCTCACTGGCTGCTCAGTTTGCCTCTTCCTCCTCCTTGAGACATCTCTGATGTTCCTTGTCTCTCTCATTCCTTTAACACATAATAGGATCGTCGTTATTCTGTTGCACATATTATATATTCATTCATGTCCTCTCTTCCCAAGTAGGTTGTTTGCCTCTTATGGGCAGGCATCGTGTCTTATGTCCCGCGGTATCCTTGGGGCCCAGGATGTTGTAGTTTTGCTAATAGTTAAGAACCTTCATGCATGGGGATAAACAGTCCCCATTTGGACTGCTGACCCAGGTTTAATTTGCTGCTTCTGCTGCTCTGCTCTGATCCAAATGTCCTGCCTCTACTTCTCCTTGGAAACCTTTCCTGAGCCAAAATTAGATACCTTCTTTCTAGATGTGTATCTCTGTAAAATGAGTCACATGAAGTCCCCCACACAAAATCAATTCTTTTTATATTAAACTAATATAGACTTTAACTTGCCCATGAGCCTCACTTTGAAGCAAGAGCTGAGCCCCTCTTAGACTTGGGTTAGTAAGTCATGTTCAAAACACTCTTCAGGCTGAGAGCAATGGCACCCTACTCCTTGCCTAGAATTCTCTTCTGGAAAAGCTTTGAGGGGCCAGCCCCGTGGCCAAGTGGTTATGTTCATGTGCTCCGCTTGGGCGGCCTAGGGTTTCACCAGTTTGAATCCTGGGTGATGACATGGCACTGCTCATCAAGCCATGCTGAGGTGGTGTCCCACAGGCCACAACTAGAAGGACCCACAACTAAAAATATACAACTATGTACTGGGGGGCTTTGGGGAGAAAGAGGAAAAATAAAATCTTAAAAAAAAAAGCTTTGAAACCTACTTCATTTTCCTCTGAATGAATTTGCCCCGTTCATTCTGCTGCTCATCTACTGGATGTCTCTGCCATTGCTTATGATGCATTTTAAGCAGAAAAGATGGCTGCAGTCCGTGAGAGTCCAATGAATACTTACAAGCTAAGTGATATTTGTTTGTTACTCATGGAGAACCAGGAATCCAACCCAACTAAAAGAAATTATCAGCCTGGTTGGGTCATTCTAGAAGGATCTGGCCAGTTGGCCGAAACAGCTGAGGATTTCCTGCCAGAGAAGTTTCTTAGCAGCAGCTTGTCTTTGGGAAAGAGGCTCCACAAGGGTCTTATTTTGTTCTCCTTCACTGACCCTGTTTCTTCTCTCTTCCCAGCTGCTTGAAGTAACTTGATCACATTACACATTCCCAGGCTTCGATCCCTCGGGTAACTTATTACTGAGTGTCCTTCCAGATTTGGATATTCATGTTAACATTGTCATCTTCAGACATTGTGTTTGTTGGTTTTATAAAGGAGATGTGCTTTTTAAGGAAATTCAAAGATAAAGAGGGCTTTACAACTTATTATTATTGGACTCTCTTCTCTGTGAGGAAAAGGCTTTCTGCATTAAAGGGTTCATCCCACTGGCCAAAATGACCCTTTGAGGCACCCTTCATGGAGACAGTCTGTCAGATTCTGATTCTCTGGGGAGTGGACCAGTAGTTGGGTGTCTCTGGCTGTCGTACGTGAACAAGATTGCTGCTCACTAACACAAAAATGTGTTTGTTCACCATCAGCAGAACTAATGATGCAAACAGGAAATAGCTTGCAGATGGCCGTACTCACCTATAAGTTCCAGGAAAACGGAAATTGCATTTGCACAGGAATGAATCATCACATTCATGCCCCATGTTCTGAGCCACCCTCTTGTTCCCCATCCCATGCCTGCCTTTTTTGCCTTTGCTATTCTTGGAAGCAGAGGTATTTCTCCCATCTCACTTCAGGCTCCTTCCAATGAGGTTTCGCCTCCTTTTCCCTTCCTTCTTCTCCTTCTCTTTTAAAACTTATGTTGTGAGGAGTGCTGTGCATCTCATGGACACACAAGAGTCAGACAAAAGTTGAGAGAATCAGGCCGTCCGTGTCTGTCTGTTTGAATAAGTTCTTGTTCAAAGTGTCTGCAGACTGTTGGCTGGGGATCTCAGCCCAAAGCAGCTCCCTTCTCCGATACTAGAACATTCAAAGCCTCAGCATCCAATCGATTCCCCCTGGCCCCTTTCATGGTGTGAATTCCATCATCTGGAGGGAGGCCACCTAGAATCGCTCTGGCCCACTGCCTGGTGCTGGGGGCAGCCAGAAATACAGTTACCGTCTCGTACGTACCTTCTAGTCAGTTCGTCGAATACATTTTTCTGTGTAAAGTTACTATTGACTTCAGAGAAATACTGTTTATTACATTGTCGCTAAAATCGGAATTGTGGCATTTCTGTGGTTCTAAAATTAGGTGTTCTAAGTATACATGGTATTACTTTTCTTTTTCAACAACAGATTTTTCTCTAATTTTTTGTGTTTTTCTTTCTCTCCTTCCAGTCCTTAAAGAAGCTCAACCATGCCAATGTAGTAAAATTAAAAGAAGTTATCAGGGAAAATGATCATCTTTATTTTATCTTTGAGTACATGAAGGAGAATCTTTACCAGCTCATTAAAGAAAGGTACAGTTTGGTCATCATGATCTTAGAAATAAATGTTGCAGTGTGGCTGCGTCTCCTCTCTGCTTTTGGGTAGGCTCCACTGTTGAAAGCTGCCCATAAGATGAGGGGCCAACCCGCCTTCCTACTTTGCAGGCTTGTAATAGCTTCATAGAAGCTGCTTTCAATGCACCCTTTTTCATGTTTTAATGGGTTATTCTTCCAAACGAGCTCAGAGATTTGACAGATACTCTGCAGCTCTCCGTTCCCATGAGAACGTATGGGAAGAGCAACTCCAAGTCAGGGGTGTAACAGCTTCATTCATTTTGAGACCGCCATTGAAAATTTCTGGGTTTATTTCAGTTCCTTTCTTGCTACCTTGCTCAGGGGTCTGCATGCTGGGAAGAAGAGACTGATAAAAAACTTAACCTGCTGTGGCCATTTTGAACTTTAAAAGTGAGCCGTGTGGAACCTCTTGGGCACCTTTTCTTGGTGGCAGACGAATGCCATTCACAGCATCCCTCTAGGTGATTTTAGTGAGCAATTATCATCTTCATTGTCAATAACAGCTGTGAAGCTGTGTGGTTTGCCCATCCAACAGGAAATGTCACTGTCCATTGGTTGCATCTCCAAGGTCCCTCCTCTGGAAGACCTCAAATTTTCCCCAGTGAAACTTTTTGAAGTTCTAGTTTATATTATGGAGAGAGGAGATTTTTATATGATATAGTGGATGGAATTTATTCTTTTTTGTTTTGTTATAAAGTGTTTAATCTTTTCTTCTTTGTATCATAACTGAATATATTTGGTATTTATAAGGTAAGCTCTCTTGTACGGATAAATGGTTGTTTTTCTTTGGTCTTTATTATCAAAGGATCTAGTTAAATTAGCAGGAAAGCAAATGTTTTCTTAAATTCTTACTATATAAATCAAAAGCACATGAAAATGGAATTCATTTTCATATGTAAATCTAGATTTATAACTTTTTTTCCTCTGCCCCATGCAGAAATAAGTTGTTTCCTGAGTCTGCTATAAGGAATATCATGTATCAGATATTGCAAGGACTTGCATTCATTCACAAACATGGTAAGTGATGTGGAGTTTATGCTTTTCAATAGCAGTGACAGGTGTCATCAGGTAGATGTGGGAAGCATCTTTTGTAATTGACTCCCAGAAAAGGTTGAAGAGAGGCTGACAGTGAATTTAGGAATATGTTATCCTCTGTAACTTGATTTCTGAATTTCCCTCGTTGTTTATCATATCTGCGTCTTCTTCCTCTTTAGGCTTTAACATTAAGCTTGTTAGTTATGGATCTAAGAATGACTCCTGACCCTTAACTGGTGTATTAATGAGAAACCTAAGATTAGAATTCAGAGAAGTTTCACATATTATGTTTAACCCACTAAGTGACGCTGCTTTGCTGTGACTTCTCATTTTCCTAATGTATTTATATTTCAGTTTGTTCAAAAGGGTTCAAAAATGATCTAACAATATTTATGCAACACAGGAAAATAAAATAAATTGAAAATAAGCAAAGAAAAAGGCAAAGCCAAACAAGGCATGGATATAGCCAGGGGTGAGGTCCATCCGTAAAGGGCACATCGGCAAGTTTTATTTAAGTGGAAGAACCAGGCAGAGACGTGATTCTGAGCTTGTGTCAGACAGTGCAAAACGTGAAACCTGAGCACTTACAACCTGCATAGTTTCCCCGAGGTAAAAACAGACCAGCTGCCCAAGCGAAGCACAGCTCTTCCTGCTGCTGAGACCAGAGAGGTTTCTTTCCTGGATCCTTGTAGAGGGGACAGTATATAACAGGACTGCACGGTAAACACAGTAACAGGTTACACAGGGCAGTTCCGTGTCGTGTCGCTCACTGTAGGCCAGTTACATCGCCTGATCAGAGAAAACAGTTCTACTGGGGCCCAGTGTGATTCACTCTAGGGGTGATTTATTTGGTTGGTCCAAGGAGAGATTTAGACAATCCAGAGGATGACCATGTGCCCTTCAGGAAATCCTCCATCAGTATCGTTCTCCTTAGCTGAGCTTTTGAAAGATATTGAGTAACAATGAATTTGAGGTTATATTTTCTAGCAGTTATCTTGGGCATTACTAGTCTTTGTTGCTAATGGGATGCAGACGCAGCTAGGGTTGGATCCTACCTCCTTGTGAACACACAGCCACGGGATGGACGTGTCCACCTGTGGAGCCAGGGGTGCCCTCAGGAGGTCATTTGAGGCCACTTTAACACACAGACAAATGGGCAAAGTGGCTGATCTTGCACAGGCAGAAATCCTTTCATCCCTAGTCTAAGGGTATCATGGCCATTGCAAACATTGCACCAATGAATGAGTTCGTTATCCAATAAGGAAACTGAGTGGAAGCCCTTTGATAATACAGTCAGTTCAGATTGGACACAAATTGGCAGTGAGTAGAAAAGACATTGTGCCACAGTTGGTGGCACAGTACACCTGGGGCCATTCCCAGCCTGCCCTTTAACTCCTGAGCAGCCCCTCACAGGTAGACTAAATGAAACGCAACTAACAGACCGACAAGGGCTCTCTGTGCAGGTCCGTGGCAGCCTCAGGCATGTGCTGCATAAGCAGCAAGTAATATGCAAGACTGAGTCATTTGTGAACCAATTCCAGTAAAAAGATTTTAGTCAAAGTTATCTCTGATTCCACTGACATGGAGACAACCAGCACTTTAGCTTGTATTCACGAGAATTCACAAGGGATGGCATGAGTTTGCAAAACACTGAAAACTTCCGGTGTCTTAGGGACAAACAGGAAGAGAAGGATCATGTACTAGATTTAAGAGCCCAGGAAAAAGAAATGATGAGAAATCAAAGGGATTCTCAACCGAGAAGGGTCAACCAGAAGGTTTTCAGATGGGGGCCAGTGTTCGCATCTCAGTTAATGGAGCTCTCTCAGTACTGGAAAGTGAGCAGTGGACCTGTGAGAAAGTTAGTGTTCTTTAGCATTCTCTTCTTTTCCTTTTTGTGGCTTTTCATGAAACTCAGATATTTGTTGCCAGAAAGAACTTGTGGCCTTTTATCCAGGTCTCTCCCTAATCCTATTATATGAATACACATACATGTGCATACACATGCACACACCTGCATGTACACATACCCACATGCACGTGTACCTACACATACACTCCTCCCCCCACACACAGGCACACACCCACACCCACAAATGCACATGTGTGTGCATACACACAATACCTGTTTGTATCTAATAATTTAGTATCCGTATATTGTTGTGTCAGAACAGCTCTTCGGAACTCTGCACTGTCTGTTTCCCTCACATGCCTTACACACTCGGATTGTGTGTGGAAACACTGCAAGGGAAGGCTCAGTATGTGGAGAAGCTCAGACCCTCTTTGCTTTTATAACCCCAGCACCATCGCTATTGCCAGAGATTCTTCTTGACGTTTTTCCCAGCTGTTAAGTGCCCAGTTCTAGTTTGAGCTTCATAAGGTTTCATCTGTCACTTTATTTCTTTCCTTGCCAACTTCTCAGGTAGAAAGGACAGATGGTATCTGTTCCTTTCAAAGAGGAAACTAGGGTTCAGAGAGGTTTAGAGACCTGCCAAAGGCCCCACTACAGTAAAGTGGTAAAGTGGAACTTAGCTCAGGTTTTCTGTGCCCATTTGTCACTCTTTGCTGGGAAAACCTGTCTGTTCTCAAAGAGCACAGAGAATAAGAGCTGAAGAAAAGAGCGATAATAATGAGGTGTGATGGATATTAATTTTGCAGGTCCTATCTCATTTTCATTGATAAATGATTTTTGGAAACTTTTTAATGGTTTTCATAGGCTTGACCTTGGTTAAGTGCACATGCGGCTCCATACGTTCCTTTCCTCCAGTAATGGAAGAAAGCTAAAGCACTTCCCAGATGTGTCTTGTGCATTTCAGGCTCTTCCTGTTAGCTGGCTGTCACTGTGAGGAGGTGCTTTTTGTCCCCGGGGAGCAGACTCCTTTGAGAGGGGAGAAGAGCGCTGGAGGTAGTTGCCATGGCCGTAGTTCGTGTCACTGAGTACTTTCCCCCACAGGGAATGAAAATACGGCTCCAGTTGGTGCTGATTGAGCCATGCCAAAGCATATGTACTTTGCAGGAATTAAACAATTAATACAAACCGTGTTTCATCCTTGACCTGCCCTTACCAACATCCAGGTCGTGCTTAGCGGTGCAGGTAACGAGAAATGCCGTCAGTGGCTTGGAGGACAATGCTTTGGCCCCAGAGGTGGTTCTCTGGTTCTCTGCTTCCCCGCTGTCTTGCTCTGCATGACCTTGAGTCAGCCCTTGGCCTTTCTGTGTGTTGCTGTCCTCATGGCCTTCGTGATGAAAACATTGTAGGTTAAAATTCAGTAATGTTTGTAGAATTACGACTTCCATAGCAGGAAGGTATGCTACATAAATTCATAGTGGCTACATAAATTCAAGTTTAAGTATTCTGTGGTTATTTCTATATATTCATATCAGGTTCATCATTAACAGAATGTGGTGGAGGGAAGAAAGCCTTCTTTGTGGCTTGATGTTTTCCTTGCCCCAGGGTTGTTAATGAGAAGTAAGCACAACACATTTTCTGCCTGGATGAAAGAGAAAATCCCTCTGTTATTTGACTGGCTGGGGTACCCTGAAATTAAATTGAAAGTCTGTTCCTGTATTCTGAAAGCCAAACAGTTTTGAACAGGAAGATTCTTATCAACGGTACTTTGCTGTTGCATGATCTCTGAATGACCCAGCTGTGAGGGTTTCCATTGTGAATCGGAAGCCCAGAGGAAGAAACGGGCTCATTGTTAGAAGCCCGGGTGCACACAGCAGAGCTCGAACCCAGCCAGGAATCGAAGCAGAGCTTAGCACGTCCTCCGCACAGGTGGTGGAGCACATCACTAGCCTTGTGAGTCTGAATTCTTATCTGCACAGAATGGAGCCGTGTCTGCCTGCCCCCTTTACCAGGTTGTGGGGAAGATGAAATGAGAGGATTCGTGTTGCTAATAATGACAAGCTCTCGCAAGGTGCCGACGCCAGGCACTGCTCTAAACACTTTACAAATATTAACAAATATTGAATCCTGCAAAACCACACCACGAGGTAGATTCTGTTTTATCTCCATTTTGCGGATGAGGAAAGGGAGGCACAGAGAGGTTAAGTAATTTACCAGTCAGTGAACAGAACTGGGGTTTGAAACTGGGTCACTTGATTGGTCTGCACACTTGACCACAATGCAGTCTTGCCTCTCATATAGAAACAGTAATGTGTTGTTAAATAGGGATGAAAAGTCGATGTACATGACAAGACGGTCTTATACTTTTAATTACCAAGAACTCATGGGTATAAGACTAATAATAGCTGTTGCTATTATTCAGTAATGAGAAGGACAGAGGGCTGGGTGTCCTACAGGCATATTCATGCATGCTTCCTGGTTATAAAGGCTTATACTCGAGTACAGTCTAACAGACAACATATGTCGAGTGACAAATACAGTTTGCATTACTCATTTTTAAGAGTCTGTTTGCAATTAATTTTTTTCCCTAGCCATTTTCCCTCTGGTAGTTTATTTTGGGCCTGAAGTATGATCCCTAGAAAGGAAAGCCGCCTACAGGGATCCATGAGGAACCAGAATCTTCATTCTCCTCATTTCGTTAGAGCACTTGTTCTCTGTGGAAGTAGGATTACAGACAAGTTAGCAGCTAAGGAAAGAACAAAGCTTGACCGACGGGAGGAGTGATTGCTGTTTATGGGAGCATGACCCAGTGGAAGCAAGGCACAAGGTCTGGAGCACAAGACGGATACTTGTATCTGATCTGTTAGGATGACCTGAATGGAGGAGGATGCAGGTTTGTTGAGGCAGGTGTTGTAGATGGTGGCAGAGGTAGTTGCAATGGGTTTTGGGGGCTGGAGGACAAATGATTGATTCATTATAAGAGAAATACTACATACATTTAGAAATAATAATTTGGCCCAACTAGAGGAGAAAAAGGAAGTCTAAGAGGAGAAACAGCGTTAGTCTGGACTTGAGAGGACCAGAACCACAAATCAAGATTTAGTCATATGGATTGAGAGGGACAGAGGACAGGTCCGTAGTACAACAGCTCAGATGCATCTCTTGGTAGGATTGTGAATAACTCAGCCCTCTCCTTGCTTTTCCCATCTGTTCAGTAAGAAAATGATGGCTGCCATTCCTTTATCACTGGGACGTTTTTAATGCCCTGAGCTTTTAGGAAGAGAGACCACGGTCTCACAGTTCATATATTCTCAGGGGCCACAGGAGTCATCCTGGATGCCCTGAAGATACAACACTCTCTAATAACTGCTTGTGTATTTACACATTCTTAAGTCAATTCCTAGATGGGCACATACAGTCAGGCTTTCTGGGAGCTGGACGGTGTTCTGAAGAACAGAGCGTCCAAACATGATGACGCAGTAATGCCAAGTCTTAGAACAGACATTGCCCACTCTGGTGGGCGTCGATAATCTCTATTTAATTAGGATGATGATAAGCCATCCAAACTTGTCCCCATCAGACATTCTTTTCTTTCATTTTAAAGGCCATTCTTGACTAATACTGAATTACTGTTTGAATTTGTTGAATTGACAACCTCAAGTTTGGTTCTTACTATAGTTTATAATTTAGTAAATAATAGAGTAAATATATAATTTACTATAATTTAATTTACTGTGAATTTGGTTAGGATACTTAAGGAATTGGTATGAGGAAGACCATTAGGTATATATTGGTACAGTGGCAGGGTAAAGAATGATCAATGGAATATATACATATTTTTTCTTCCCACACCCACTTGTACATACAAACACTCATACATGTACGTACACATACAGACACATAGCTACATATACATATGCTATACAAATAGAAAACTTGCTGTGCCTGTCTCTGGTCTAACCCAGGTCTGACTCGTTTAATCTTCTCAATCCCTCAGTTTATGGAAAATAGAAGCAGCGTGTTGGTGGGGAGGAAGGACTTCCCTTCTCACTGTGGCCCTCTTGAATGTATGTGATCATGTCTGTACCTTCTATGTGTGCGGGCTTCTAGGCTCTGTAGTTATCTTCACTTTGTCCATCTTAGCCAGCCGTTCACCTTGCTGACCCATCATTTTGCCATAATATTCTCCATTTAGAACCTCATCCAGTAGCAAGCCCTGGTGTCTTCAGAATGATGGACAGAAAGGAGTGTCCTTTTATTAAAACTCTTGCTTTCCACCATACACGACATCTAGTGCATTTTCACATATGACCACGTCACAGCCACCCTCCTGTTCCTCTAGAGCAGACACAGTTTTTGGAAAATACCCTTGACCAGTAGATTTAGTCCTGCTGGGACTCCCTCTGTGAAGAGGACTTCCCGCACTGAGCCCTCAGTGTCTCCCACGCTGCTTCAGGGTTGTTGCTCGTCTTTCTCAGTTCTCAGTTGCTGTCTTGTGAGGCTTCCTTCCTCCTGCCCTCCCAATAGCCCTAGTCTGCTCTCTATTGCCCCTGCCTCCTTGGCCCAGGTAGATTTATCACCTTCATGTTCTCTACAAACCTATTCAAGTCCTTTGTTCAATCACCAAGAATATATTATGAGGCCACCATGCTCCTGCCACTGTGCTAGGCGTTCAGAAGAAATATGAATGTGGCGTCTGCATTCAAAGTGCTCCATCTAATTAGTGAGAGATTGTTAGCATACCTGACAATGACAGGGCTCTGTTCAGTTCAGAGGACGTGTTAGGTCCACCGGGCCAGACCTATGCCCGTTTGGGTTGCTTCTGAATCCACAGAGCCTAACCCAGTGCCTGGCGTGGAATGGGCCCTCAGTGAATATTTATTGGTAGAAGGAAGGAGGGCAGGCAGGAAGGAGGAAAGAAAGGAAGGAAGAAGGCTAGCATCTTAGGATGTCTTCATGCAGGAAGGGAAACTCAAAACAGGTCTTGGAAGATAACAAAGATTAGAGTAGATATAGACGAAAAGGAACAAGAGTACAACATTGTTATTGGGAATAAATACAATGAACCTAAAGAAAATGAGGAATTTTAACTGATTAGAACACACTTTACACATATTGATGGTAAGTATTGGAAAATAATTTTCTCTCTTCAGGTAGACTGAAAGGAGTTCAGGCTTGTTAAATAATTTAAAAAGGAGCCATGGAAATTTGTGTGTGTGTGTGTGTATGGGACACTGACAAGACAAAGATAGTGTTTAAATTATCAGGATATGTGAGAATCCAGAGAAGCTGGAGTGAGAAAGTCCTGCTGGAAAGTGGCAGTTCAGGGATAGACAATGAGAGTGAGGATTTGGGAGGGGGAAGTGGGAAAGGGCAGAGGGGCAGATATGAGATATTTTGATGAAAAATGTGACACCATTCCATGACTGTCTGGGGAAGGATGGATCCAACATAACTACAAGGCACCCGTGTCTCTTCTCACAGGTTTGAGAAGGAGAGATGATTTGGGAGAGGAGAAAAGTGGCTTGGGACAGGTTGATGTGGGGATGACAGTGACATCCAGCTGCCACCCTATGAGAGACATAGTTCTAGCGAAGAGTGGAGAAGGCACGTCAGAGGTGTGGATTAGAGCGTTATCAGCAAAGAAGTTGTCGAGGAATAGTGTAGATCTTCAGTGACGGCTGTGAATTTCTCCCATAATGTGCTGGTTAAAATCCAACTTTCACAACATTGGTAATGAGAGCAGATAACAAATATCACCAGCAGCAGCATTAACAGAGTTCATTTACAGTTTTGGTGTCCCACTGAGATCTAGAGTCGTGGGGAATGATGCCTGTGTCAGTGATCCCCCCCACAAGTGGAAGGGTTCAAGTTTTCAGAGGCATACATTGCTGGTCAGTGGGCGTTTGAGTGCACCCAGAAGGTTGGCGTGTTGACTCCTGCGTGCACCCCCACAGCTCTGCGGTAGCTGAGTCAGGCCTCCCATTTGACGAGTTATCTTTGTGCTTCACACTGTGAGCGGCAGATGTTCCTCTGTGCTTCATTAGGCACAGTAATAAGTATTTAACATCTAAACGTTTGTTGCAACACACACCAGAATCTCAGATATAAGTAGGTCATATTCGTAAATCCCTTGTCTCTTAAACAAAAACTTGTCGTTGTGTTTCTGCTGTGGTATAAACTCTCAGTACCCATAAGACTTGTCTTTTGAAATGGTTTTAGTTTCAAATTCTTTCTGGCTGACTGGGGCAGGGTAGGCATGATATTTTTTCCTTGAGCGACAGTTTCTTTTTGCAAAGTCATCTCGGCCCATAACTGAGTTTTAATGTTTTAAAAGAAGTTTTCTCTCTTGGGAAAAAAATATGAAGATCAACTTTTGAATGATTTTCCATTTTGAATTCATCAAGGGGAAATGAATGAAGTCCTTTGAGAGGTCCAAAGGACTCTACTTTATCAGTGGGATGAATGTATAGAGCCTTCAGTGTCATACCAGACTACTTTTCAAATTATAGCTGTTATGGAAAGAGCAATGCAGCTGCAAAGAGGAATGCAGAAGCAGGCTTGCATTCGGATTCCTTCTCCACTGCCTCCACAGGCTTCTTCCATCGGGACTTAAAGCCTGAGAACCTCCTCTGCATGGGACCAGAGCTGGTGAAAATTGCAGACTTTGGACTTGCCCGAGAAATCCGATCGAGACCTCCGTACACAGACTATGTATCCACCAGATGGTGAATACCATTTTCCTCAAAGTTATCTAATTGTGCTTCTTTAAAAAGATACCATTATACTGAGGACAATATTAATGTTACAAATATTAACTTTTTACTAAGAGGAACAGTGCAGTTTAAAGCATGTACTTGTCGGTATGTTGGCATTGTACAAGGTTTAAAAGTTGGTGTTGTAAATAATTTTAAAAGGAAGTCCAGAGCTGGCCCTGATGGCCTAGTGGTAAAAGTTTGGTGCTCTCCACTTCGGTGGAACTGGGTTTGCTTCCCGGTCACAGGACCACACCACCCGTCTGTCAGTTGCCATGCTGTGGTGGTGGCTCACATAGAAGAGCTAGAAGGACTTACAGCTAGAATATACAATGGTACACTGGGGCTTTGGGGAGGGAAAAAAAAAGGAGGAAGATTGGCCACAGACGTTAGCTCAAGGAAAATCTTTTCCTGCCAAAAAAAAAAGGAAGTCCGTTATGCTTTTCCATAATATAAATAATATTTGGCATTTAGACTTTCCTGAAGACCATTTCCTAAAAGAGTTGTGTACAAGATTCTCCAAAGTCCTGGCTGAAAAAAACAGCTAATTGCTGTTGGTAAAACTTTCAGACCCTAAGAATTTGACTCATGCAGTTGGCCGTGACCAAGAAGTTGCCTACAGACAACAAGCTTTATGTACTCTCTCTCCCCATTTTCCCCTTCTCTCTCACTCTCTTTTCCTAACTCTCACTCCCTGTGTTTCTCAAAGATGCTGTAGAGAAGAGTCCTGTAGAGGAACGCTCAATAGAAATACCCTGAAGTGGAGAAGCGCTGCTTTACGACAGCAGCCACTGCAGTTGCCAGGGCTTCAGGAGTCCCCGTACCACACTGAGCTAGACAGAAAATAGAAATACGTAAACTCTCGCAGTGAGAATGGTTTACATATTTGCTTTGCTCCTGACCGGTGGATGCAGTAACTAGCAGCTCACCTTTGTCCCTCCAGGTATAGGGCTCCAGAAGTGCTCCTGAGGTCCACCAACTACAGCTCCCCCATTGACATCTGGGCCGTGGGCTGCATCATGGCCGAAGTGTACACCCTCAGGCCGCTCTTTCCTGGCGCCAGTGAAATTGACACCATCTTCAAAATTTGCCAGGTGTTGGGGACACCGAAAAAGGTAACGACACGGAACAAAGGCCTGTGGGCCGAAGCTGGCAGCTTCCTGTGCTCCCTCTCCTCCCTCCTGTGCCGCACTGCATGCTGGTCACCTGCCATTCTGGAATCTTTCTGGAATCCTCCATTGCCCACATTCGCAGCCATGGCCGCTTCACTCCTTCCTTCTGCTCTTAAGTGGAAGACATATTTGTCACAGCCCCCTCTGCTTTTGTCTCTACCTCATCCCACCTCCCTTGAGAGCTTCTCTGTTCTCATGGGTACAACCCTTATATGTATTCACAAGTGTCCTGACTGTCAGCTGTAGCCCTCACCACCCTCGCCTTTATTACTCCAGTCACATATTGACAGCTATCTGTGAGATTTTCTCCAGACCCCACCCTCATCACCTCAGACTCATGGTTGCTTTTTGTTTCCCCCGCAGCTCACTTCCTTCTTTCATTGCCCGTTTCTGTGGTCCTGTGGTAATCCGGAGCCCCAGCCTGAGGCTGAGTTCCAGTTTCACCTTCTCTCTTCCCCTCACTCCCCTTCCCCCCCACCGACCAAGCAGCTGGCCCGTAGATGCTGTTGAATATCGCAATGTGGTGTCTGTCACCGGTGCCGTCAGACTCCATCACAGACTGGGCCTGATCGCCCTGCTGTGTCTGGGGGTGTCTTCTCAGTCTTTCTGCCTTCAAGTCTTTTCCCTCCAGCTTATCTTTCACTCTGCGGCCAGATCCATCGTCCTAAAGAACAGATCTGGTACGGTCCTCCCCTCCTAAAATATTCGCTGACTCCCCATCGCCCAGCCCCCTCAATCCTCCTCTTTGTCCTTGCACCCCTCCTGGCTGTGTGCCCTGAACTGTCCCTTCTTCTGTGCTTTGCGTATACACACTGTGCCGCAGTGACAGTCCCTCACATGCCCAAATCCTGCTCCCTTCTGAGGCCCCTCGGGAATCTTTCTCCTCACCCATCCTGTAATCTCCTCTCCATCTTCAGCTATGATCTGTGTTATTAATATAATTATATGTGTACATATCTGTTTCTTGGACCATAAACTCACTCGGTGCAAGGATTTGTCTTATGTTTATTTGTGTTTATTTCCAGGTCCTAGCACCATTGCTGGTACAAACCAGACCCTCAAAATGTTTTTAAATCATTTGAATGAATCTTTAATGCCACTTCTTCAAGAAGATTTCCATAATTCTCTGCTGGAATCTCTCCCTTCTCTGGATAAGTGTGTCTCTCTCTCTCTTGTGACCTTTGTTATTTTTTATTCTGTATTATTGTGTTTTTAAATAAATGTCTTATTTTCTCTTTTGGACAGTAATGTCGTTAAGGGCGGGATTCATACTGGATTGTCTTTGGATCCCTAACACGCTAAGCATATAGTAGGAAGTCTGTAACTAAGCGAATGAATGATGTCAGCTATGTACCTGCTGCTTCACTTTAAAAACATAGAAAGCAATTACATCAGAATATGTCTTGTAAAATAGTGGTATGTTGGAACCAGAAGGGACCTTAAAGACTATTTGTTCATCATTTTTCACTCACTCCAGCTTTTGGGTTCCGTGGGCATCATGCATGGAAAGCGGAGAGCTGAGACTGGGTGGAACAGCTTTCTTTACTGCTGCACTTCTCAGCATGTGTATTTTGAATCAAGACGGGGACAAAGTAGGGGCTGGCCTGGTGGTGTGATGGTTAAGTTCACACACTCCACTTTGGTGGCCTGGGGTTTGTGTATTCAGATCCCAGGTCTGGACCTACACACTACTCATCAAGCCATGGTGGGGCAGCATTCCACTTAACGAAATAGAGGAAGATTGGCACAGTTCTTAGCTCAGGGACAATCTTCCTTAAGCGAAAAGAGCAAGATTGGCAACAGATGTTAGCTCAGGGCCAATCCTCCTCACCAAAAATAAAGAAGAAGAAGAAGAAGAAGAAGAAGAAGAAGAAGTTGGTGACAACGTAATATGTAGGGTCTCACAAATTTCTTTGACTGGGAGCAAGGTGTTTTGTTTTATTTTTTTCCCCCAAAAAATATCTCATTAGCAGTTTCTAAAACCTCTGTCTCACGGAACCCAATTGGGAAGATACTAATTTTGTTCAACTCCCAAATCTCAAGAGATTAACTATCTTGTGTTTAGGTTGTAAAACAAGTTGGTGGCAAATCCATTGTCTTCTCCACTGTTCCCCAGATTTCATGTTCTTTGTAGTCTTTCCATTAGTGTCCTCCTACGTTTCATCACTCATGGTGCCACCGTAGTCAATACGGGCATGGTAGTGACGTGATTGCCTTTCCATTGTGGGCACAGGTGCCAGCATATAAACTCCTATCACAGTGATGGGCTGAGCACGATTTTCTCCCTTTTCCTTCTTTCAGACTGACTGGCCTGAAGGCTACCAACTTTCAAGTGCAATGAACTTCCGCTGGCCCCAGTGTGTACCCAATAACTTAAAGACCCTGATTCCAAACGCTAGCAGCGAAGCAATTCAGCTCCTCAGAGACATGCTCCAGTGGGACCCCAAGAAGCGGCCAACCGCCAGTCAGGTTTTCTTCCACTTTCTTCTCTTGATGCATTTCTTATGAAGTTCATCTCTGACTCTGAATAATTCCTTTAAGTCTCACAGGAAGTATTTTATTTGGTATTATGGGTGAAAAATAATATTGACTACCACTAATGGTGAACTATAAAAGGTATAAGAACTTAAAATAGTTTGAAACTCACTGTGTATCGTTAAAGTAGTTCAGATTTACACAATATAGTCACTTTGAAAATTGGCATATGCTTCATGTGCTATATCACCACCTGTGTGGAAATGAAAACAAACAGATATATCTACCTGCCTTTGGAGAATGTTTTCAGAAACATTCTCTTTGAGTTAAGATTATGAAGCAGTTTGTTTATAAGGCTGTACTGGTGTTGAAAGGCAATTTGAAAATACCTTGTTAAATCCAATTTACTCATCTTACAGATGACAGAGAGTGACAGATGAGAGAGCTAGCATAATAACTGTAATTAGCATTTTATAGCACTTTACAGTTTGCAAATGCTTTAGTATGTTTTTATGTGATTTTAACCCCACGAAGACTCCGTGAGATAGTGTTATTGTTTTCATTTCATAAATGAGGAAACGGAATCTCAGCAAGTTTAAGTGATTTGCCTTAATCACTTATCCAGTGACTAGTAAAGAGAGTGCAAAGCAGCGCAGTTCATTCACGTGGGTGGCAGGTCCTCTGACTCCATACCTCCTGTTTTCTTAAGCTGCCTCCCCCGGGCCACTTTGACTTAGATTATACAGTGCTCCCCAAAGCAGTGTGCTGGTGCCTCCTGCCAGCTGCCTTTTGCATTAGTTGTTTCTGGCACCTTCTCAGCTCATCTCATTGACAATTACATTGCTCAGAGGATCAAAAAGGTGACCAGTTCTAATCGGAGATAATAATTGGCTAAGGGAAAGTGACAGACATTTGAAGACAGTCCCGATGTGATGGTAAAATTTGTGAAGGCTGGAGAGATGACAGTTGGAGGAGTTAAGGAACTGTAGAAAAGCAGCTTTCCAAAGGTCCAAAGAAGGATGAGCCATAATTTGGTACCAGAAGACTGGGGATGGCTCAAGAGGATTGGAAAGCTCTCAGAAATGCACTTCTGGTGGTGAAGTTCACAAATGTCAGGGCAGGAAGGGAGCCTTCTCATGAACCCACTTTTTTAAAGGACACGCACAAGAGGTGAAAAGAAATAGATTCTGTAACAAGGAACCAAGAGAGGAATGTGTACTTTTAAGAATAGTGTCAGAAAAGCTAAAAACACCCCCAAATCAGTTGAGACTTGCAAAATGCCTAGGTCTACAGAGAGACTTTTCAGGTTAGACGTCAGGGTCGGCGACGTCTACAGGAGGAGCCACATTATTTGCCTCTGTGTCCACACTTACGTGTAATCATTACAGATGTTTATAGCTGTCCCAGAGTCATTAAGAAAGGTTAGGTTATATTCAACGACTTCTACTCAGAAAGACTAGGGAATTCAGGGAATATTTCGGGTAGAATTGTAAACTCCAGCACTTTAATATTTATCCCTGGGCTATCCAGAAAACTCGATTATCTTGATAGCAAGGCTTAACTATATCATGTATTACTCTCTCGGCATTTCTGGGGCAAAAGTGGATATATCTGCTTATTTTATGTCTGATTCTTCAGAGTCCTGGATCATTATGTTTGGCTCTCTCACTTTTCTAATGTTTTTTTCTTTCAGTTGAACAAAGAAATGAGCTTAGAAAGGTGAAATATGTTTTAAACACATAGCAAATAAGTTTCGAAGCCAGGATCTGTGTTGACCCTGAATACTTTTCAGAAGTGGCAAAAGTAACAGCAGTGTAACTGACTGCTTTATCCAAATAATTTTAAGTGTTGAAACCAGTACATTTATTTTGCAATATTTTAAATAAGGAAAATCACAAGGGGCGTTACAGCTCCAGGATGATGTTTTATAGTTGGTTTGGGCTAACGAACTGTAGTAAACTAGTCACGTGAAATCGCGCCCAGTGATCCTGAATGGTGTTAACCCTCCTGGCCAGATTCTTCTACTAAAGAAGCCTCATGTGTCATTCCAGGCGCTTCGCTATCCTTACTTCCAGATTGGGCACCCCTTGGGCAGCACCACACAGAGCCTTCAGGATTCAGGAAAACCACAGAAGGAAGTCCTGGAAAAGGCAGGCCCACCTCCTTACATGAAGCCTGTCCCTCCGGCCCAGCCCCCAAACAAGCCACACACGCGGATTTCTTCCAGGCAACATCAAGCCAGCCAGCCTCTTCAGCATGTCCTGTACCCCTACAAAGTCGAGGCTTCCAGGACAGATCACCCGAGCCATCTTCCGGAGGACAAGCCAAGCCCGTTGCTCTTCCCATCCCTGCACACCAAGAATCCTCAGGCAGTAAGCAGTAAAGATTTGCTCGTGAGCCTTGTGTCTGGCCTGTTGCTCTTCTGACCCAACTTATTGTGAGAAAGATTTTCTTTTTCAGCATAGAAGATCCAATTATAATAAATTTATCTTTGCAATATCATGGAATTATAAAAAGAGCCATGACTTTTAGAGTTAAAGGTCCAGATTCAAGTTCGGCCTCTGCCTGTTCATAACGGAGCCGTGCATGGGCGGCAGCTGTGGTGTGGCGGAGAGCTGGACGCAGCAGCCACATTGCCAGGGGCTCAAATCTCAGCTCTGCTATTGCATAGCTCGATGGCCCTGGGCTGGTCCCCCGGCCTCTCTGCTCCTTGTTTCCTCATCTGTAAAGTAGAGATAATAATAGCATCTACCTGGTGCAGTTCTTTTGAGGACAAAATGAGTTAATACTGGAAAGAATTTAGAACAGTACCTAGTTAGAACTCGATAAATGTCAGTCATTGTTATTATTAACGCCGGTGGACTCAGTTTCCTCATCTGAAAAGGAAAATCCTAATACCTGTCTGGCCCACCAGGAAGGGCTGTTCATGAGGATCCAAGGTCACAATCTTGTCAAGATGTTTTGAAAATCATAAAAGTGCCATACGAATATTTGTAGATTGTTGGTCCTATTAATGCCTTCAGGTGATGCTGTTAATTGAGCCCAGATCTTTCTTCTACTCTTGGGCTGGTGGTCAAAAGGAAACAATGAGTGTTCGTCAATAAAATGATAATCTGACAAGGGAATCTAGTTACCAATAGCTTTGTAACGCTGTCTCAAGAGCCCGATTTTCTAACACCTTTGTGCCAAAGTAATACTTTTTCTGTCAACTAGCGTTGACTCCCTGAGTGCTGGGCCCAAGTAGTACGATGTGAGATCCTGCACGAGGTCACACAGATGGCATCTCTAGACCGATCGCTTTGCCCCGGCCTGCAACTTAGAAGCACTGTGTGTTTAGAAATGTCCTCTTGTAGTAGTTAATTCTATGGTTAAGAGAGAGGGGTCAAGGTCTAGTGGGCAGGGAAGGCATTATTTGCATTGTTTTCTGTAAAGAAGCAGGATGCCTGACATCTTAGCTGTGTTCTCTTCTGTCTCTTATTTGTGACGGTATAAATCATGTAACTCTTTCAAGGCTGAGGCCTGAATGAGAATCCAGCCATCTTCCTAGTCTATAAGAAGTACCTCGAATTTCTTTTTTTTTTTTGGTGAGGAAGATTGTCCCTGAGTTAACATCTGTTGCCAATCTTCCTCTCTTTTTGCTTGAGGAAGATTGTTGCTGAGCTAACATCTGTGCCAATCTTCTTCTGTTTTATGTGGGCTGCTGCCACAGCATGGCTTGACAAGTGGTGCTAGGTCCGTGCCTGGGATCTGAACTTGCGAACCCTGGGCCACCAAAGCAGAGTGCACAAACTTAACCACTATGCCACCCAGCCGGCCCCTCAAATTTCTTTTTTAAAATCCTTGTCTTATACCCATTGGATGTAAACCGATGTAGTTTGTGCAGGACAGATGAGAGACAGGTCTGGGAATGTGTTTTCCACCGTTGCCCTTTCAGGTAACAGTGCATATTGGGGAATCATGTGCCCCAGGGTCCTCCTTTTCGTAACTGAGAAAGTTCAGAATGGGCCGTACTCGTGGGGAAGCTCCATTAATGCCAAGTGTTGCTTTTTCCCCCCTCTCCTTGTATACTCAGAAAATCCTCACTGGCCTGGAGCACAAAAATGGTGAGATCAAGCCAAAGAGTAGGAGGCGGTGGGGTCTCGTTTCCAGGTCCACAAAGGATTCTGATGATTGGGCCGACCTGGATGACTTGGACTTCAGTCCCTCCCTCACCAGGATTGACCTGAAAAACAAGAAAAGACAGAGTGATGAGACCCTCTGCAGGCAAGTGTGCGGCTCCTATCTCTAAATGGATGGATCTGGGCTTTGCGAGATGATCTTTCCTACCTGATGATGCTTTCTGGCTCGTGCTAACCTGAGCCTCGTTCTCTCCCTTCAGATTTGAGAGTGTTTTGGACCTGAAGCCCTCTGAGCCTGTGGGAACAGGAAACAGCGCCCCTACCCAGACTTCGTATCAGAGGCGAGACACGCCAACCCTGCGATCTGCCGCCAAGCAGCTCTACTTGAAGCACTCGCGATACCTGCCTGGTAGTGTAAACACTTGCCTTTACTTTGACCATTGATATGAAGTCGTGTACCCGCAATCACGTGCTCACAGAGAGTCTGTTTGGGAATGCAAGTGCTTGGGGCTTCTCTTTGGAACTGATGGGAACATCAGAAAAATATTTGCTGAAGCCCGGGCCTCCTATTTTTGTTTTATATAGTTGGCTCAGATAAGAAATTGGGTAGAGGAAACTGGGTCCAGCCTCCAGGGAGGGAGCAACTGGAAAGAGCTGGGCAGCATGCCTGAGGCCCCTGCACCTGACCGGGTTTAGGAGAAACTGCCAGTTCTCTCAGGAAACCAGCGGGGAGCTTAGTCTCACCATCTGGCAGTACTACAGGGTTAAGTGTAAACACTATAGTGTGGATGGCCTCTCTCCAGATTCTCCGGATTCCAAGCTTACAGCATTAGCCAACCGTTCATTCACAAGTGCATTCAATCAGCAAATACGTTTGAGTATCTACTGTGTGCTGGGCACTGGGAATATTAGGGAGAACAAAATGGCCGAGCGGGGCCCCTGGGCTGCCCAACCCCAGGGGGCTCCATTCACATCACAAAGTCTGCAGCCCTGCAAACGATACTCTAATGCAGCGTATTTTCTAGTGCTGGGAGACAGACCTGAACAAACAGATACACGGTAGTGCAGGTGGTGATAAGTGACATTCAGGGTGATCTACTGGGGAGGAGGCACTCCTTTAGACGGAATGGTCAGGAAGGGCCTCTCTGAGCAGGTGACTCCCAGGTGGGCCCCAAAGAATGGGAAGGAACTCAGTGCAGAGATCCGAGGGAAGAGCACAGTAGGCAGAGGAAGCAGCCAGTGCAGAAGCCCGGAGGCAGGAAAGGGCTTGTGAGGAATGGCCAAGAGGCCAGTGTGGCCAGAGCATCGTGAGGGTGATGTAATATATAGTATGGGGCATCTTTTTGGGTCCTGTAAGAAATTTGGACTTTATTTTGTAAGCAATGGAAGCTCTTGAAGGCTGTTAATTGGAGAGTGTCATGGTTTTATCTACTTCTATGTGCTGAGTGGGTGAGGGGCCAGCAAGCTGTAGTTGTCGTCCAGCTGAGGGGGGTGGTGGTCAGACTAGGGCTGGGGTCCCAGGGGAAGGAATGAAAACGGGAAGGGCTGGCCTGCTGATGCATCGATTCCTCACCCTTCAGTGGGGACTAGGGTTCTTCAGGGTTGGCACTGTGGTCTTAGAAGACTGGCCTGACAGTTCCCGGGGTGACCTGGCAGGAGAGAGACCAGATGACAGGTATAGCCGTGACCCAGGTGTGAGGGACAAAGACTCCAGTGACAGTGACCACAGGCAAAAGGGAGCAGGCAGGGAGTTGGAGAGTTGTTCCTTTTTGGCTCTAGCGGAAGAAGGAGAAGGAACGAGATGAATTCAGTCCTTCAGTTCTGAAAAATAGCTGCAGTGTCTGACGTAAGTGGGAAAGTGGGCGGTCCAGAGGGAAAGTGGTTTGGCTTGAGGTTGAGGTCAAGTCAGCCTTTGACGTGAGGGAGTCAGTGAGGATCCTTGGTACAGACCAGAGTCATCAGTTTGTGATAGTGATGGTGGTCCTTGTCAGGTGAGAAGATGGGATCTTGGGGGACAGAAGGCAGAAAGAGGAGAGCAGAGGGATGCAGATGTGGGGGGTGGCGTGGGGGTTGGAGAAGAACTTGCAAAGGTGACAGAAAGGCAGAGGAGGAATATCCAGGAGCCCTGAAGCCCAGGACAGCGCCAGAGGGGGTCAAGACATGGGACAGACAGATCTGTTGGTAGAAGTTGAAGAGACCTCTCAGGCTGCTCACCAGTGAGACAACATGCTAAACCCGAAGACGGCATCTTTCCTCTGCCATCTATCAGATGACATCAGCACAGTCAGTTTTTGCTTAGATCCTTGAACCGCAGGACGGTTTTGACAAATTGGGTCTGCATTAATTTCATCTCTGAAGTCTCGTGCAAGACTAAATATGTATTTTGCATCTTAAAATCATTTCTTCCCTATTAGGAATAAATATGAGAAATGGCGTACTCCCGAATCCAGGCAAGGATTTTATTCCATCTAATCCATGGTCTAGTTCTGGTGTGTCTGGAAAATCTTCAGGAACGGTATCGGTAATCAGCAAAATAAATTCAGGTGAGTAATGATTCTTAACTCCTAAATGACAAGAAGCGAATTCTCTGGATGCTGCAGGGTGGGTCCAGAGAGATGAGGGTGTAAGCTGTAGAACCACGGGGGCCTTTCTGGTGCGGAAACCCTGGGCCTCTTTTCCAGGCCTGTGCCCCTCTCCTTCTCTCAGCAGCAGGCCCTGGGGACTCAGCTCCCACGAGGTCTGCTCTCGAGAGTAGCTGGGGAGGAGAGCAGAGTCTTACCTGCCTCATGGGAAAAACAGAAATAACTTCACGGGGTCTTACAAACGCTGACATCTGAGGCCCTGCTCTGTGGTGGGCGACCTCCTTCTGACTCAGCTCTAGCTGCCTTGCTCCAACTCGTCCCCTGTGTCTGATGACACAGACTTAGCCCAGGGCATCAGAACCCCTTCTGGTTGGAAGGTGGACGGTTTGGAAGTCCCTCCCCACTTTTTTTGAAGAGATGAATGAATTTCGGAAGCCTTCAGGCTGACTAAGCCCATTGCCAGCAGACCAGTTTCCCACATCGTTTTTTCCCTCATACAGGGAGCCCCTGCTGGGAGCTGCATCCCCTTCCACATTGCCAAGGAAACTTCTGGGCCTCACTTCTCCCTGCCTTTATCCATTATGTGTTCATTTATTGTAAGGAATACAAAAAAGAAGGAAGTAATACATCAACACCCACTTACCCACCAGCAGGTTAAGGCATCAGACTGCCAGTACACGTGAAGTCCTCACCTTCCCTCCTCCCCCGCCTCCCTCAACCCCCACCTGATCTGAGCGTTTATTATTTCCATGCATTTAAAAAAATATACATGAGGGACCAGCCCCGTGGCCAAGTGGTTAAGTTCGCACACTCCACTTCGGCAGCCCAGGGTTTCGCCAGTTCGGATCCTGGGTGCAGACATGGCATTGCTCATCAGGCCACGCTGAGGCAGTGTCCCACATGCCACAACTAGAAGGACCCAGAACTAAAATATACAACTGTGTACTGGGGGGCATTTGGGGAGGGAAAAAGCAAAAAAAAAAAAATACATGAAATACATAGTATGTTTTGCATGTTTTAAAATTTATATGCATATAATCCTGGATCTCCACTTCATTCGTTTTATTAATTACATTACGTATGTAACAATTGTACATATGTAGAATATTATATTATATAAAATATACAATATATAATTATACAATACTATAATTTATTACTTCTACTAGGCTATAATTTATCCCTTCTCTTCTGGACGAACTTGTAAGTTGTTTACGGGTTTTGCTGTTAGAGTGCTGAAATAAACATTGTCGGACCTACTGTATTGCACCGTGTGAGGGGTTCTCTGGGGATGGTGCAGTTAAAGTTAAGTTAAAGGGTCTGCTCATCTCCGACTTCACAGATATTGCCAAATTGCGCTCTGGCAGGGTATGGGAGTTGTGCTGCATCCTTGATGCCACTTGGTACTGTCAAGATTGTAAAATTTGTGCTAATCTGATGGGTGTGAAATGGCATCTTATTATGGCTTAAATTTGCATGTCCTGTTTACTAATGAGGTTGAGCATCTTTTCCTGTTTATTGACTGTATGTTTTTTCCCTTTTGTGACTTACCTGTTCAAGTTCTCTTCCCGTTTTTCTTCATATCTATCTGTTCACCAGAACTGCAAAACGTGCTCCAGCTGACCGACACAACGCCTCACACCAGGCCATTTTTCCCACTCTGCCTTAAGCAGTTGCCAAGGATGCTCTGTGCTGTAAAGACAGAGCAACTGTACCACTCATTAACCCTCTTCCTAACAGATGTAACTTCCAATTGGATAATGGCACATAGTAACATTGTTCATCATCCCATGTGTGCTGTTAAGCCTTCAAAATAAGGCTGATTATAGATATTCATTCACCCACCCAATATATGTTGATTACTTATGATCTGTAAGGCATTCCATTAATGTCCTAGAATACTAAGACGAGTACATACAGTTTTGACCCTTGAAGCACTCTCAAGATAGAAATGACATAAAAAGTGAATTATGTAATAATAATTTCATAGTTGTTAGTTTTTTGATTATGGACAAGAATATTTAGTGTAGAATTACTTGTAATAGCTAAATAATTAAGATAATGTGTGTGCTGATCAATAAGAGAATCATTAAATAAATTATGGTTTAGCCATACTCTAGAATTTGTATATATTGACTTGGAAGGATAGCTATTCTATATTATGGAATGGAAAAAGCAAATTTCGGAAGAGGCTAAACCTATTACTCCAAAAAGAAAGAAAATTCCAAATTTCCCTTTACTTCGATGAACCAACCAACCAGGCTCCGCTGGGGCGTGGCCTACAGGAGCAGCACAGTCTTTGCCCTGCGAGTCTTTCCGACAGCGTGGTGTGGTGGAATGCTCTGCTCAGAATTCCCTGTTTCTATCATAATTCTTTTTTCCTTCCTAACAGTCAGAACCTACTCTTTGTTGTTCTGCACTGCTGTCCTTTAACCCTGTGGTGTCATGTGCATGTGTCCTTGTAGTAATGAGCTTTCCCCTTTGCACATCAGTGGGTTCCGGCTCTGCAAGTTCTAGAGGACTGACTGGAAACTACATCCCTTCCTTTCTGAAAAAAGAAATCGGTTCTGCTATGCAGAGGGTACACCTGGCCCCTATCCCAGACCCTTCCCCTGGTAAGTTCTATTTCGGATCCTTCACGACTTGATTCAACAAATAGTTATTGAACAACTGCCTGGTGACAGGCAGGTTGTAGGCCTAGGGTCCGCCAAGGAAGGAGGCAGACAAAACTCCATGTCCTTGTGGAACTTGTACTCTCTAAACAATAAGCAAATCGAATAAGACGCTCCTAAGTGCTCAGGAGAAAAATAAAGCAGGCAGGCAGTAGGGAGTGTGGGGGTTGGAGTGTGGGGTGCAGATTGCAGTTTTAGACAGGGTAGCCAAAGAAGACGTCACCGCAAGGTGGAGTGAGGATGAAGACATTGAGTAAAGATCTGAAGATGGTGAGTGAGCGAGCCATGCAATATGGGGGAGACTATTCTAGATGGGATTCTTAGTGCGTGGGTGTCAAGGCTGGACAGGCCTGGCATCTTCAAGGGATAGCGAGGGGTGCAGGAGTGGCGTGAGTGAGAGGAGGCAAGGAGGAAGAGGAAGTCAGAGAGGCAAGAAGAGGCCTGACAGTATGAGGCCCTGCAGGCCACCATAAGCACGTTGTCATTGACTCTGAGCGACCTGGGAGCCACCGGAGGGTTTTGAGCAGAGGAGTAAGGTGATCTGACTTCCATCTTCCAGGCTCACTCAGGTTGCTGCTTGTCACTAGATGGAAAGCGGGGAGCAAGGTTGGAAGCAGGAAACCAATTGGGAGGCTGTTGTAATTATCCAGCAAAGAATGATGCTGGCCTGGGCCGGGGTGGTCATAGTTGGTTTGTGCCAGATTCTGGATATATTTGGAAGGTAGAGCCAATAGGATTTGCTGACAAATTTTAATTAAGTAGGATAAGAGAAAAAGAGAGAGGTCAGGAATGACACCAGTATTTTTGGCCTTACAACTATAGCATGGGGTTGTCCTGACTATGAGTAGGAGGCAAAAGCTGCTCTTGAACTCTCATTTTCTGATATCTTTGTCATCAAGATGCATTTATCTGCACTGTGTTTGCATGCGTCCCATATCAGTCAGACCCACCTTTCTCTTTCACTGCAGGTTATTCTTCCCTGAAGGCTGTGAGACCTCATCCCGGGCGACCTTTTTTCCATACCCAGCCTAGAAGCACTCCTGGGTTGATGCCCCGGCCTCCGGCCGCCCAGCCTGTGCACGGCCGGACCGACTGGGCCGCCAAGTACGCGTCTCGGCGATGACTGTCACAAAGCCCTTTGTAGGGGAAAGCAGGACACTATCCCTCATCCCACTGGTGTTCTAGCTGCAAGAACCTGTCGAGTGGTGTAAAAGCAAACAAACGCTTCATAGTTATCTTCTGAACTAAGACATTTCAATATTCTTTTTAGAATTTTTTTTTAAATATTGGTTTGAATGCAATACCCTTTTTTTGTACAAAATTATTTTATTCTAAAACTGGGTCCCGTTATTTTCTTAAGCAGCAACATTTTGTATATATGGATTATGTTTTAGCATTTTATACAGTCAACTTTGTAATGAACTTTTTAAAGATTAATTGGTTTTCCTTTGGGGTTCCAGATAATATTTTATACAGATTTTTAAAAATGTAATAATATTGATGCAGTATTGCAACAGGCGTGCAATTTAAAGCTACATGATAAAGGGTTATTTACTCAACATGTGGGGATAATTGTGAAGTGCTGAAATTTCACATGTGGCGCATCAGGTACTTCCGGCTCATTGGACTGCCATCTAGATCACTAGAAAAATGATCTGCTTTCCTCAATGTCATGTTATTGGTTTGATTTTTTGATACCGCTGTGCTGTTCAGAAAGTACTGTTGTATAATTCACTTTGTTTTGATCTTGTTCCCCAGATGAAGGAACTCTAAGTAAATATATTTTGAAATTTTGACCACAGCCCTCATGGTGGTTGGTAACATCCAGAAGAAACCCAGCTTTATACGCTATGCCATCCCCTTCTGCTTTCTTCCATTTTTGAAAGCAAATGGTATAAGTACCCACCAAAGGGAAGCCTTTCAGCCAGAAGGTTCTCCACATAAAGGTTAACACAGTCACTTAAACATGTCCCTGCCAGGACACATTGACACATGCTAAGTTTCAAAGCAGCAGCAGATTTTTTTGTTATAATAACTGATAGAATTTTGCATTCAGCTCAGTTCTCCAGGCCTGGCTGGGAACAGACAATGAATACTCTTTTGTCCTAGCCAAATTCTCAGGGCAGTTTGGGGAGCAGAAAAGATGTATGGCAGAGGTTCCACTTATCTGGGAAGTCACGGTGACCGCGATGTTCGTGTCCGTCGGGTGCCACATTTGAACTCTTAACCCTTGTGTAGTTTCAACAGTGAGAACTCTCTCTGTCGGGCAGAGGCTGTTCTGTTGAGAGGAATGTTTACAGCAATTTTGAAAAGGACAAAGCTAGTTTGGAGACAGAAAAAGACAAAAGGTCCACTCTCATCCATCTCTTTGGGGCACATTTGCCTCCACTCATGGTTACCTGAAAGGCAAGAGCGAAGGTCACCACCGGTGAACATGATAGCATCTCAGTAGTGTGTTGACTCATATTCTCTCAGGGCACAAACTACTCTCGTTTGCTTCCAGGTTCCAGGATAGAGCAAGTTGACCCGTATGAAATTGTCATTTTTGTAGGTTAAAATGAATATTGGCACTTTGATATGCTTCAACCTAGTAAGTTGATAAAATATTGCTTTGATGTGTTAATAATACATTGCAGCCTGAACAAATTACCATGGCTCCCAGAGAGCCCTAACCTAAAATCAGGGAGTAATTTCTGCTTTGGAGAATCTGGCTCAAAAAGATACTTGACCAAGCACTATGGCCACTAGAGGCATAAGAAAAGCACATAATGGATATGGATTTGATGGGTAATGTTTTCCTGTTAACAAACTGGCGGCAAAGCTTCAGAAAATAAATATGTACATGTACGCACAACTTGAAGCTGAATTGATTTCTGTATTATATTCACAACTCATTATCTAAAGCAACAGAAAATGTGTTTTCAGAGATGACTCTTTACTGAGGTTAAAATATTTATTTTCCCTTTCTGTATTGTGTATAAAAAGTAATTTAATCTGTAACCTTACCCAGCTTGCTGGAAAGCTGGTTTTAAATTGTAAATACCCCATAGACAAGCAAATAGATTGTGAATACCATATTCTTGGCGCTCTAGCTTATGTTAAGGTCATTACACTTCTTTTTAAATTGAAAAACCTAGTTACCTGGTTATTACACATTATAAAATTGTTTTTGAATACTTGTGTAGGGCCCAAATTTGGAAAATATTTCACTTTTCTTTCTCTTCTTTCCTTTGTTTATTAGCAAACAACTTCCCTTGGGAAGCCAAACACATTTATTCATGTGAAAGTCAAGAAGCTGATGCACAGTTGAGAAAACTAGAAGACTGGAAAAGCAATGTAAATTCTTGAGAACTAACCCAAATCCTGAAATACTCTTTTTTCCCCCCTAAATGGGTAAAGGACAAATTGTATATACAAGCTGTTTCCTATAGAAGGGAATAGTGACCATCTTTTGTTATGTGAAAATAAAATGCTACCTGTTGCATATATTTTTCAGTTACTATAGAATTATAAAATGTACTGTAAGATGCCAAGAGGAATGATGAGTTTCACTGTACCTGTCCATGACTAGCTCATTTCAGAGTCGGGGAGCTTTCTGGGATGTCAGGAGATGGTGCAGGGATGGCTCTCATTCAGTGCCAGTGGCGTGCTGGGGGGTCCCTGTGTAAACTGCAGGGAAACTGCATGAGCATCAAAGCTACTCTTGGTGTGATTGTTCGTTTTACAAGAAAATTCCAGTCATTTCTAAGCCCTCCCTCAGCTCATGTATGATAGGATTTAAGTAGGAAGAAAATTGATTTTCAAACAATTTTTAGAGACATCTCTTGCCTAAAGAACCATATACAGCTAATAAATTGACACTATGTCATCTCCCGGAGTTATCAAAAATTGAGTACAATCAAGGCAACACACGGAAAACAAAACAAGAATCCAAATACCGGTACTGTTGGAGTTCATGGGCACCATGATTTCTCATTTCCCTACCATCAAGCCATTGTTTTGTGCCATTTAGGAGAGAAGGAACGCAGGTGTATGTTTCAGCTCCGTGTATAACCAAAAGCAATATGTTTATAAGAAAATGTTTGACATACTAATTATTTTATCTCATTTAAAGCATACTGTAGCAACTGGTTTGTTTAATATATGTGGTTAATTTTTAGAATTATTTTTACAATTTCCAACCAAAGTACTGTATTTTATATAATTTATTGGGAAGACCTCTTCATGGAAACCATTAAGAAGACAAACTGGAGGCAAATATCACATTAATCTGTATTATCAGTTTCTTATAGACACTGTGCTAATGTGAATTTAAAATCACCGGAACAGTCTTCTGATCTCAGATGTCTCACTGCTGAGAGCAGATTATCCCCTGATTTGATTACAAGGGAGTAACTGAGAAAATACTTATTTATAAAGCAAATATTCATAATGATGAGAAGATAGGAGGACAGAAAACCACTTACTCAAGCCCCTTCTGAAATGAAATGTTGCTTCTTGAACAGTTTGTCCTGAGGTGTTTAAAAAAGTTCATTTTACATAAGAAAATTCTGCTCCAAATAAAGTTACAGTTTAAGAAAAATTGATTTGCGTGTTCTGTTTTTGCTTTCATGTTCTTCCATCAAAAGATAACAGCACAACTAGAATGACCTGGAACTAGAATATACAACTGTGTACTTTGGGGCTTTGGGGAGAAGAAGAAAAGGAAAGATTGGCAACAGATGTTAGCTCAGGTGCCAATCTTTAAAAAAAAAAGATCACTAGTATTTTCTAATTTGAAGTTTTGAGATTTTATGGCTCCTCCTTAATGCTTACTACAGTGTGACTGCTGTGGCATTGGAAGCATACACTTAGAGAAGCAGCATTGTTTTCCTGCAAAGTGGAGGTTTTTTTAAATTTAGCTTTTAGCAAGTTAGGTGACTAGGGATGTTAAAAAAAAAAGAGGTCGAAACAATTTCTTGTTGCTGACGTCATCATGATTAATACGTATATGTTTTCATCATGATTAATACGTATATGTTTTTAGCTTTCAAGGCACACTCAAACAATATATATTGTATACATACATTGTACAATATATAATGTACAATATAAGCTTTCAAAAGAAGTTCATAACTTCACGAATTACACAGAAGATTCCAGAGGAAGTGCATTTCCCAAACATTCTTTGAATCCTTGAAAGAATTTTGGAGGAATGTGATTAACCAATC
This sequence comes from Equus caballus, assembly GCF_041296265.1. Lineage (NCBI taxonomy): Eukaryota > Metazoa > Chordata > Mammalia > Perissodactyla > Equidae > Equus > Equus caballus. The sequence goes on along the minus strand of NC_091703.1, from coordinate 54,075,459 downwards.
AAACTTGTATTGGTGAATCCCTAGATGTGCCCTTCACGCTTCGAACACCGCCAGCCTGAGTGTGTGACCTCATGGTGTGTGTGCCCAGCCTGCGCCTTCCGAAGCCCCTCAGGTTCAAGCTCTCAGCTGTCCCTCCTGCCATAAAAACCTGCTGTGAAGGGGGGAGGGTGAAAGGGGTGATGAGGCATGTGTGTGTGGTGATGGATTGTAATCAGTCTTTGTGTGGTGAACATGACGTAATGTACACGGAAATCGAAATATGATGTACACCTGAAACATACAGAATGTTATAATCCAATGTTACTGCAATAAAAAAGCCAAAACAGATGAACAAAACCAAAAAAACCCCTGCTGTTAGAATAGATACCAGTCATTTATGGCTAACGCTGAATTTAAGCCAATTGTTTCCCTCTTTCTGGAGTGTTTACATATAAAGCTTCTCTTAAACTGAGATTTAAAGCTCTTGATTTTTTGTTAAGGCAATTTTACCTGCTACTGAGTGGGCGGGTGAAGGGTCAAAGGCTGAGAGGACTTTGTTAGGTAGATGGATAGACACTACAAGTAAGGTTGTCCCAGACTGGCAGCAACTCCAAAGGTCTCCAAGAATAGCATGATTTCAAGGGCTTCCAAGGAATAAACTGACCTAAGGGTTTCTGTCATTGAATGGCAGAATTATTATAACAGGACTTTTAATTTCTCCACAAGCCTGGTAATAATAGCGTCTTATGATATTGCCTTAGTTTCTCTTTCAGGCAAACAAGATCGCTAGGATAATGTGACCCCTGTAATATTAGGTGGGACATATGAAGTTGCCATCTTTATAAGTTAGAAGAAAATAGTAAAGTATCAGCAATTTGATATGGTTCAAACAATTAGAAATAAGGAAATGGAGATAAATGTTTGGCTTATGAACAAAATTGAATAATGTTTGTCCTAGCTAGTTCAATTAAAATAAATCCTTGTAGAAAGATGGGTTGGAAAAAACGAAAAGAATGATCACTTTCAGCGGGGTTGGAAGATAATGGCTTCCTACCCATGTTAAACTGAGTAATCTGTGCTAGGTCAGAATTAGAAAGATGAAATTGAACATACAGTGTTATCTGTGTTCGAAAGTGTGCCTTTTCTGACTCTTGGGGTGCCCAGCTGTTGTTGGTTTGCTTCTCTGCTTCCTTTACGTCCTTTCTCTGGATCTGCTCATCCTGTTGCTGCCCGTTTGATCCATCCCAACCCTCTCTTCTGAGTCATCACCGTCTAGGGGACATTTTCAGTTGGATGGCTCATAGGAGTGAAAGACAAATCTACTCATTATTATTTTCCCCACAACTTGTCCTCGTCTACCACCCTTTATGGAGCTAGAAACCAAGACATTTTCTTTCTTTCTTTTTCCCTCCCTCACCCCCTCCCTCCCTCCCTCCCTCTTTCCCTCCTTCCCTCCTTCCTTCCTTCTTTCCTACCCTCCTTCCCGCCTTCTTTCCCTCTTTCCTCCCTCTTTCCCTCCTTCCCTCCTTCCTTCCTTCTTTCCTACCCTCCTTCCCGCCTTCTTTCTCTCTTTCCTCCCTCTTTCCCTCCTTCCTTTCTTCCTTCTACAAATATTCTCTGAATGCCTACTCTCTGCTAAGTATGGTGCTAGGAGCAGGATATACAAAAGTATATTTTAAAAATATGAAAATCTCTAACCTCATGGAATTTATATTCTATCAAATCTACAGACAGATAAAATAAATAAATAAAATATATAGTATGTTAGATGACAAAAAATGTTATGAAAAATAGATGAGGATGGGAAAGGAGGTGTGTGCGTGTGTGTGTGTGTTTGGAGAGGCTCGTCATTCTGGACTTTTCTCTTCCTCCTTTCCTCTACTTGCTTCTACTTGGTTGGTAAAACCTCCACCTCCTTAATATTTCACCTTTTCTTATCCGTCTTCTTCAAACTCACGATGCTACTTTGATTCACATGGACATTCAACAGGTCTCTCTTTCTCCACCCTGCACTGTCCCAATTCATTCTCCACACTTCTGTCGGAAAAATCTACCAAAAACATGATCGTACTAGTTGCTGCGATTCATCAGCACCCCGGTCTTCTCAAGCCAGGTGCTCTCAAGATCCCCTCCTGGGTGAAAACAATAGTCAACAACACCGAGAGAGCAGAAGCTGCCTCTAAGAATAAGAAATAATTTTTACGTTTTTTGAAGATACATATTTTTAAATTTAAAATTCATGTGAATATACTGTATAAGATAGCCTTGATGGTTTTGAAACATGTTTAAAAGTTTTAACTTATTTACCAGCCAAATTACTTTTTTAGCCCCATTGACACCTCCACCTCAAGCCCCCCCATCTTCCTCCCATCCAGGATGGTGCTATGCACAGTAAAAAAATAAATATATGCACAGATATACACAAAACGAGAAATTAAGTTCTACCGCTTAATAAAATATGCATTAACAGCACTTTTATGTTATATATGGCACTCTGCATACCTACCTTTCAACAATTTGCTATATGTACCTTTTATACGAATTACCTGATAGCTGGAATTTACAAGTCGTCAGTGTGCTAAATGCAGGTGTACCCCCTGTTTCATTTCGTTAAAAAAAAAAAAAGTATCTTGGTTGTATCGTCAAAAGAAAGGCAGACTGCCACATGCAGCGCCTCATTTGGATGTGTCTGGAGTCTTGGAAGCTTGACTACCCTACGTTCTCCTACAAATGGACCTTGAGAGCTTGTTTGGAGGTTCTAGCAGGGGAGCGCAGCTACTCGTATACCCTTGACCGAAGAACGGTCCTCCTCTATCGGGGAAGGTCGTCCTCTTCGACCGAGCGCGCAGCTTCGGGAGGGACGCACATGGAGCGGTGAGGGAGGAAGGGGACACCCGCCTAGCCAGCCAGATCAGCCGAATCAACCCTGGCGATCAATGGGGTGACAGATGTCGCAGCCAGATCGCCCTCACATCCGAGGCAGCAGGATCGAGCACGAGGTATATAAGCCTGTAGAAAATTGTGGCTTTACGCATAGGTCGAGTTGTTTACTATGCCTGGTCTCTAGCAGGAAGCTTCAGGTAAAGTCCAAGTCTAACTAACATTCTAAAGGTTATTTCATCCTTCAAACTCTAAAATTGATGTTTAAATTGACTTAAATTGGAGATGTTTTTATATTATCCACAATGCCTTGCAGATGGGTGGGGCATGCTAAACACCGCCGTCTCTATTGGTGAAATCTTTCCGGAGCCTCGCCCACCGTGAGCGCGCTCGGACCGCCTGCTGCTCCCGCCTGGCTGCTGACCGCTCGCCGCCGACTTTGTGCGGCTCCGGGTGCTCCGAGCGGATTCCAGGTCTGTCTCCGCTGCCGCCCTCCGGCGCCCCTTCCTCTGTTTCTCTTCCCCTCCCCCATCTTCTCTAAGCTCCGAGCCTCTAACTCTCCCATCCATCCAGTGACCACCCCCTCATTCAATCCTTCTCTTGTCTCCCTCCCTCTTGTCCTTTGCGCCCCCGCCCCCATCTGGGCAGACGTGGGCTGGGGTTGGGGTCTTTCTTGGCTCTGTGCGTATTTCTATTAACCCGCTCTGCGGAGTCTGAATCCACTGGTGGAAGGCAGGCTCGGATCTTCCCGGGCCGGGCCCAGCGTGGGCTGAACGGGGGCGTGGGGGCCCCGGGAGGCTAGTCTCGGGGGGCCGAGTGCGTGGCCTGGGCGCCCTCGCAAGAGGGGGCTCATCTCCCAGTGGGGGCGGAGGACCTGTGGGACCCGGGGGCGGCTACCGCAGACGTGGCGAGAGACGCACGTTTTGCAGACAGTCGTAATACTTAGCCCATCCACCTCCCATTTGCTGGGATAATTAAATATGATGATGCATGTGAAAGTGCGAATACTTGCAGAGGTTCCAGGGGGTGTGTAACTCTCCTCCGCGTCTGGCCTCTCCGGGTTGCATTTGGAAAATCTAAGATTTTTCAAGGTCAAATTATATGATGTTCTGAATCCGTGAAGTAACGTACTGCTAGCCCAAATGTCTTTTCAGCAAATGGCCCCAGCTTCCCAAGACCCAGAATAAGAAATCGTAAATAGAAACAATATGAAAACCAACAAAGACGGTTGTTATTTTTAAATATTTTAAAATGGTGGCGTGTTTTTATGGAGTGAGGGAAAACGCAGTAATAAAAAAAAAAAGTCAGTTTCCTGTGCCCAAATCCCGAATATTCGTTTAGCCTGAGCACTGGGTTGAGGACACGAAATTGAGACTGTTGTTCGTAAGCGAGGAGCTGCTGGATTTGTTTTTCAGAAAGCCTGCAAGGCCATCATGGCAGCGAAGCCCAAGCTCCATTATCCGAACGGGAGAGGTCGGATGGAATCCGTAAGATGGGTTTTAGCCGCTGCTGGAGTCGAGGTACCCTGCCTTGTTTCTTCACAGATTTGTCGTACAGCCTTGAGACCTTTGAGGAAAACATAAATGGCGGAGCCCTGTTCTGGTCGTCTCCCACTAATATTGCAGACATGCTTCCTTGAGTCAGAATCTGAGTTCTTCCTTTCAAGGGGGTTTTTCTTTATAAATGAAATGTCGTTAATGGAATTCTGTTTTACTCTTGACTGTTGCTTAATCATTGACTTCTGATCTACTACCAATAAATTAATAAGGAGAAAAGCAGTGAACCTGAAATTTGCCAGTTACTCCCAGAACTTTTTAATTATACATTCTCTAGGTAAATTTCCTGTTTACTTTGATGGCTTCAAACTGGCAGCCTGCTGTTTTGTCTGCATACGTGTCTACTTTGGCCCACAGTGTTTTTGTTTTTCTTTTGGTTCTGTTCTTTTACCTTCTTATTTATGGAAATTTTCAAATACGAACAAAGGTAGAGAGAACGTCCGTGGATTCCATGTACCTTTCACCCAGCTTGGTCATTAGCTCTTTGCTGACTTTGTTCGTCTCTCTCATCCCCTCCACTTGTTCTGTGGGACTGGGTTCTTTAAAGCAAAATACATACCATTTCATCTTTGAGTACTTCAGTTTTTATCTCTAAAAGATGAGGATTTTAGAACATAACCACAATACCATCACCACACCCAACAAAATTAACAATTCCTTATTAGCATCTGGCACTTAGTCCTAATTGTCTCAAACAATTCTTTTTATAGTTACTTTGTCCCCGACTGGATTGAAATCAGGTCCACGCATTGCATTTGATTAGGTTTCTTTCAGTATTTTAAAAATTTCTAAGATTTTCTCTGCATTTTAAAAAAATTAACTTTACGTTTGGAAATAATTTTAGATTAATAGAAAACTTATGAAGATAGTGCAGGGTGTTCCCACATGACTGTCGCTCAGTCTCTCCTACTAACAACATCTTACATAACCGACTCAAAACTAAGAAATTAACGTTGGTGCACAACTAAACTACAGACTTCATTCCAATTAATTTTTCCACTAATGCCTTTTTACTGTTTCAGGATCCAACATTATATTTAATCACTAAATTTCCTTAGTCTCCCTCAATCTGTGGCAGTTTCTCAGTCTTTCCTTTATTTCACAGCCTTGACAGTTTTGGAAAGTATTGGTCAGGGTTTTTGTGGAATCCTCCACAGTTTGGGTTTGTCTGATGTTTTTCTCATGATTACTCTGGGGTTTGGGGTTTTGGGGGAAGAATACCAAAGAGATGAAGTACCCTTCTTATTGCCTCGTGTTAGGGGTTCCATGATATTAAAATGAACTATCATGGGTGCTGTTAACCTTGGTCATTTGGTTAACATGGTGTCTGCCAGGTTTCTTCACTGTAAAGTGACTATTTTTCCTTTGGTCCTTTGGAAGCGAATCATTAAGTTCAGCCTACACTCCAAAGGATGGGAATTAAGCTCCAACTCCTGAGGGGAGAGTATCTACATTTAGAATTCTTGCGTAAGGAAGATTTATCTTTTTCCTCTTCACTTATTTATTTATTCGATCGTTTGTTTATATCAGTGTGGACTTAAGTATATTTATTTTATATTTTGGATTAAAATCCAATAGTACTTTATTTTGTTGCTCGAATTGCTCCAGCTCTGGCCATTGGGGCTCTTTCAGGTGGCTCTTGTGTTCTTTCCACAAAGCCCCATCCTTCTTTTTCTTTTTTTTCCCTTCAGCACTTCCTTACTGTCTGATACGACAAGATGCTCCAAGCTCACCTTATATTTAATTTGCCCTCGTCCTAGAATCCGGTGTGCCTCCAAGGAGCCCTGGCCCCTTTTATTAGAACATGGTATTAGCAGCCAAGATCCGGGTGCTAAGTGTCTGCATTTGTTTCTGGTGCCATTTATTTGTGGAAGAAACTGCCCTGTAGAATTTCCCCCATTCTGGATTTGGCTGATTTACCCTCATTTTAACATGTTCCTTTATTCTCCATATTTCCTGTAAACTGCCGTTGGACCCTGATAAATCCAGGCTCCTTTTTTTCTTTCTCTCTCCTAATTTTTTTCCTACCAGACTGCGTCAGAGGTGATGCTGTGAACACATTTCTCTTGTACAACATCAGGGGGTGCATGATGTCTGACTGTCTTGTTTTCAGCAACGCTGAGCTTGATCCGTGTGTTCCAGTGACGTCAGCCTGATCCGCGCATTGGAAAGTTTCCTCCATTACCCTTGCAACTAGTGGTTTTAGCAGCTGTTGATTGTCATCATTGTAAGGGATGGCAAAATGGCGATTTTTCTATTTCTGCCATTTCACCTGAATTTATTAACTGTGGTTAATAAACTGAGTAATTTTTTGCTTGTTAACTATTTAATTGCCTTGAAGTACAGTTCAGATAGGAAAGGCAAGATAAATGCTTGATTCGGTCTCTTTCAATTTTCAGAATAATGAGGCGTTACCGTAGCAACCTCCAGAGATGACAAATGAAGGTTGATGGCTTTGGGGTTTTGTTTTTTGTTTGGTTGGTTTGGTTTTGGTTTCTTTGCAGATCGTTAGAACTTGCCACACAGTGTTTGACAATTTTCTAAATTTTTGTATGTAAATTCTAATTTCTGACTTCTCTTGAGAAATGGGAAGAAGATCTGATAATACTGGACCCTCATTTCCACAGGGCAGCAATTGCTGAATCTGTTTAAGGACCACACTGTGGATGGACCTTTCTAATTCATCACGGTCCCCATCACTCCCTCTTGGCTCAGGACATGTTTTCTCATTTGTTAAGAGGAGGGTGAAAAAATTCTTGGTCCCATCACCTAAACCTGGTCAGCTTATTTATGTCAACCATCTAACTCCTGTATGCCTCTGAGTTTGCAGTTCTGGTTTATTTGATAGGTTTTGCAGTGTTTGTCTTATATGTGTATGCAATATAACCCCTTGTCAAATCCCCTCTCTTCCCTGTCTTCATTCTATCCTGTCCCTCCTACTCTCCTGTGAGTCAAGATTCTTGGTTGCAGTAATAGAAACTCCACCCTAAATAAGTCAAACAAAAAAGAACTTGGGTGATATGACCCACTACCCTAGACCAGGCAGGCAGGTGGGGTAGAATAGTTAGCCCAGCTTGGTTCCCGAGCCCACTGTTCTGACCAGGGTGGGGGGAGCTAGACTGGCCTCCCTCACTAGGGCTGACCATATGGTTTACAGGAGCAATTCCCAAAAGGTGGTATTGAGGGGTGGGTGTCCCTCCCCATTTCTTTGCCAAAAGATATTTTTAGCTCAGTTTGTGCTCATGTAGATGTGAAACAGTCAGGACAGAGGGACAGCTCATGACTCCCAGGGTCGCAGTGTTGGGTTGCCCCTGTGGTGTAAAGCACACAAGCACACACACCTGAGTAACTGGGTAACTGACAACCGCTGAAAGGCAGCCTGTCCTAATTCGGGGAATCGGTGTCCTCAGTCTCAGTCACTTGATTTGAGACCTTAGACATTGTTCTGAGCTAAATGTTGCTTCTTCGCTGCTCGGGGCTTCATTTGCCTGGTGACCCCCCAGAAACCCAGTCAGGTCCTCCTTGTTAACAGGGAGATTGACACGTGTTGAAGAGGAGACTTAAGGCCACAGACTCCTAATTCAGGACTTCTGGGCAATTCACTTAGAAGAACTGAAAGAGCTTGAAAGGGGGTGCTGTGGTGTGGGGAGGGCAGTGCTCCAAAGACCCCAGGTGGGAACAGTACCCTGGTTGTGCAGACAGAAACCTGGACGCTGCCTCTGTGCTCATCGCTTGAGCAGTGCTCAGACAAGAGTCGCCAGGTGCCCTCCCAGCTCTGCCTTGTGATGTTTGTCCTTCCTCTCTTTCCCACCCTCTCATCTCCCATTCCGGTGCCAGTTTCTTCTTGCTGCCCAGTAGTTTTGTAAAGCTTGACACGAGAGAGTTTCTCTAGTCAGAGAGAGCACACATTTTGCATATGTGTCTCCAGAAGTCAAAATTCAGAATCAGAACTGTTTGGAAGAATTTGTTTTAAAAAATGTATCTTTCTGGTCTCTGCCAGCTACTGCATTGAGTATCGGAACCGGGGGGGGGGGGGGGGGGGGGGGGGGCGGGGGGGGGCTGGGTCTAACACCCACCCCCGCACTTCCTTGTGTGCTTTAAATGGTCACAGTCATGAAGGTTTGAGAGCAGTAGTGTGGAGGGGGCACCACCTGCATCACGTGTGAGCAGCTAGGCGTTTGGACAAATGCCCGGGACATTCTTGCCCTGCGGCTACTGCTCTGTGGGCACCAGATTGAGGGCCTCCAGGGGGCCCTGAGACCCCTCTCCTCACACCACGAGGACCCTGGGGAGTAAGAGAAGCCATGCCAACATCCCATCACCCCGATTCTCCCCCCAGGTCAGCTGTTTGGGATGGAGGAGGGGAGAAGTTCCAGTTGTGTGCTGGTCAGCTCTGTCCCCCCTCGGATGCCTTGAGGGGGCAGTGCAGGGACAGACACAGGTAGGGAACCCTCTGAGGACTCAGCGGGAGGAGGCTTCCCTCCTGTTTCTGACGTGAAGTACATTAGTGCCTTAGAACGTGTTTCATATGTCACGAGAAGAGGAACCTGTTTTCACTGCTTCTTTTTTTCCCGTAACTTTTTTTTTGGTGAGAAAGAGTGTCCCTGAGCTAACATCTGTGCCAGTCTTCCTCTGTTTTGTACGTGGGACGCTGCAACAGCATGACTTGATTAGCGGTGTGTGGGTCCACGCCCAGGACCTGAACCCACATACCCTGGTAGCTGAAGCTGAGCCCAAACCTAACCAGGACACCACTGGGCTGGCCCCTCCCCTAACTTTTTAGTTTGAAACTTTCAAACCTACAGAGAAGTTGTAATGATACAATGGACACCTTTCAATTAAATTCACTGGTTGTTAACATTTTGCTACATTTGATTTCTCCCTTCCTCTCTCTGCTCCCTGCCCCACCCCCAATCCTTTGAAAGAAAGTTGCAGATATCAGCATGTATCTTCCTCCTAAGGGAGAATAAATAATTGTTATAATAACCACAATATCATTGTCACAACTAAGAAAATTAATACTAGTTTTACAATATCTACTACACAGTCATTATGGAAAAGTTCTCCATTGTCCCCCAAATGTGTGTATGACTGTTCTATACCTATTTAGCAGTTGTAACTGTCCACCCACACCCCTCCATCCAAGATCTAATCAAGATTCAGGCATTTGGTGGTTCTGTCTCTTTAGTTTCTTTTCATCTAGAACAGTGTCTCCTTCTTTTTTTCCCCTATGCCCTTGACTCTTTAAAAGAGTCCGGGCCATTTCTGTTGCAGAATGTCCCACATTCTGGGTATGGCTGATTTTCACCTTGCAATGAGATCCAGGTTAAACGTTTTTGACAATGTTTCCACAGTGTTCCTGTGCCCTTCTCATTGTGTCACAGCAGGAAGCACATGACCTCTCAGAGTGGCCCCCAGTGGGGAACTACGTTTGACCACTTGGTTTGACAGATCTCTCCATTACAAAGATATTTTTCCTTTGTCATAATTAACTTGTGGGGTGATCCTTTGAGATTGCGAGTATCCTGTGCCCCATGACCTAAGGATTTCAGTATCCATTCTGGTCCTTATCAGAATCAATTATTAGGGGCCTGCCCAGTGCAGCGGTTAAGTGTGCACGTTCCGCTTCTCAGCGGCCCGGGTTTTGCCGGTTTGGATCCCGGATGCGGACATGGCACCACTTGGCAAAAGCCATGCTGGGGTAGGCGTCCCACATATAAAGTAGAGGAAGATGGGCATGGATGTTAGCTCAGGGTCAGTCTTCCTCAGCAAAAAAGAGGAGGATTGGCAGTAGTTAGCTCAGGGCTAATCTTCCTCAAAAACACACACACACAAGAATCAATTATTACATTGTAGGTTGCAAATTGGTGACTTCCTAATTTTATCATTAATTAGCAATAATTCTATATGAATTAGCACTAATTCTTCTGTAAAAAGGAGCTTTTCCTTCTCCCTTTATTTTAGTATCATCATTTATGGACACAGGGATGTGTGTGTGTGTGTGTGTGTGTGTTGTAATCCATAATTGACCTTACTCTTTTTGATGCTTGAATTGTCACAGATTTGGCTAGGGATTCTCTCTCTCAAGTAGCATCCTGTGTGCCTTTGCCTTTGACATTTCTCGCACTTCCTTGCATTTGAGCACTTCCTCGCTGTCTGAGAGAACAGAGTCCACCTTTTCTCCCAGGAGTCCTGATTTCCATCCAGTGGGCATTAATATTTAGAAACCAAAATGTGGATGTTAAGTGTGCTCTTTCTCTCTGCTTTTGAGGAAATTTAACTTGCTTGTTTCAGTCCTGAACCCGTAATGACATTTCCCTTCTTTTGGGGGGGGTGGTGTCTTTTAAAATTTAGTTCGATGAAGAATTCTTAGAAACAAAAGATCAGCTGCAGAAGTTGCAGGATGGTGAGTATGGAAGTGAGACAACGGTTGGTAATACTGATTTTTTTTTTTAAGAACTGATATGTGTGTGGAAGGGCAAAGATGCTGCTGACACCAGACCTTCAGAGCAGTATCCTAAAACCAGACAGGCAGGAGGAAATAACAGCTGAAATTGCCAAGAAATCGCTTCTTATTTAGTAATTCTTTAAGAACCAGCTAAAGGGAGGGAGCAGTTCCTTCCTGCATCCAGGTGGACAGCTCTTCTTCATCCTGTTCTCCTCCAACCCTCTGCCCTCTTTTCCCCCTTTCTTCCTCTCCCTCATCCCTTCCCTCCTCTTCATCTTCCCCTCCTTGCCCTCTCCAAATTATCTGAGGCATTGGCGCATGCTTGAAGTATGTAGCTAAAAGTCCCCATTTACACTGGGCTGCATTTCTGAAAGTAAATACCAAACAGAAACAAAATCACTGAAAGGCCCCCTTTAACTCCGGGTCAGCCCTACTCCCTCCGTGCCCAGGCCCCAGAAGGAATACCCCCTAAACCTGCATGCAGCTCCCTCCCAGCCGCCAGCAGGGGTCCCCAGGCTTAACTCAACGCTCCCTTGAGAGGGACCAGCTCTAGGGGGTCTCATGCCACCTGTCATGTATGACACTGCCTGACGTCACCAGGCATGTGCTGAATACTCATCTCCCCTCTGCCTTCATATGCCCCAGACCCTGAGCCACTCAAGGGCTAGGCTGTAGCCTATACTTGCATCTCTCCCTGGGTTTGGTACGTGGAAAGTGTTTGATATAGGTTTGTTGCAGAAAGTAATGGATTACTTTGGGACCAGTGACAGCATACTTGGTAGTAAGTGGTATGTGGCTGTGGAAGAGAAAAACCGAGCCTACATGGGTAAGTATCAGCTGGTGACTTAGCTTTCATGATCAGATGTCTAAAGTAGTGCTGTCAGTATGGCATTTTACAGTGATGGAAATATTCCATTGTACACAGTCCAGTGTAGTAGCCACTAAGCCATATGTGCCTGCCGAGCACTTGAAATGTGTCTATTGTGTCTAAGGAAATGAATTAGAAATTTTTTAAAATTCTAATTAATTTAAATTTAAGTTTAACTAGACACATGCAGCTCCTGGCTACTGTTGCCCAGTGCAGCTCTGAAGAAATATCTTTACTCCATTTCCCCCTACCCCTTCTCACTGTGGGTAGTTATTTTTTCCTGGGGTGAAAATGAAAAGGGAAGGTTTAGAACAGTGCTAGTGTTGGGGCTGCTTTATGGCTAAATCTGCTTCCCTGAATGAAGTTGAGGTTATCCGTCATCAGGGAGCTTTACGCTCTTTCCTAAGGCTGTCACCCCACTGTCCTTTATCATTCAATAGAGCACCTTTTTAGGGGATGGGGAACAGGGAAGAGATTACTTGTAACTCTGAGCTTCCATCCTCAGGTAACCACCTGTTGTTCCAACAAGTGCCGATGGTTGAAATTGACGGGATGAAGCTGGTGCAGACCCGCAGCATCCTCCACTACATAGCGGACAAGCACCACCTCTTTGGCAAGGACCTCAAGGAGAGAACCCTGTACTGAGGCTCCTCTCGAGCGTTCTTGTTTGTCAGCTTGCTGACACCCTAGCTGATTAGCAGTCCTCTCCAGCGCATCCTGACTGCTTTATGTCTTGTGTCATTAGTGTGAACAGGGAACAAAAACCAGTGGGAAAATCAGGACAGAGAGTCTGAGTAAAATGATAGAAAGCAGTTGAATTCAGATATTGGATCCTGACCCTGGGGTGTGATGGATTCAGGTTTCAACATCTTTAAACACTTTGATGCTGCTTTTGCCTTTCTTGCAAATTGATTGTCTTTGAGTATTAGGAACAGAAAGCTGCTGTGACATGCAAGGACTGGGATACCGTGCTCTGGATTATAATGTGAACTCAAAGCCTGGTCCTTGTATTTGCTCGATGTATGATACTAGGAAAAATGCTAAGTTCCGGGGTCCTGATGAGTTTCCTGTACAATAGGATATTGATAGCACGTTCCTCATAATGTCACAGGATTCAGTGACATATTGGATGTAGAGTGTTTAGCACTCTGCCTGGTACATACCAAGCATTCCATAAATGATATGCACTCTTTTCATAAATGTGAAGTTCCACCCACACTGAGCGTGGGTGCAGGATGCGGGTGGAGGAGTGGACTATTGTGCTTTCTGATTTGTGACAAATTTTTCCAAATGATTTTGTGAATTACAACTAGAAGTGACTTTGCATCTTTGCTCTTAAGAGACAGATGTAGGTAAATGCTTCATGGTACTTAAGTTGCCAGAGCCTTAAGAGAAAAGCACTCTGAATTCTTAGTGGTAAAAACCGATGAGTTCAAAGAGAGGAAACTGAGAAAGCTGCTTTTTTGTTTTAAGGATTGACATGTATGTGGAGGGGACGCTGGATCTCCTGGAATTGATCATCATGCATCCTTTCCTAAAACCAGATGATCAGCAAAAAGAAGTGGTCAACATGGCCCAGAAGGCTATCATTAGATACTTTCCTGTGTTTGAAAAGGTAGGTGGCAGAGAAGCCTGTGCGCACAGCATAACCCGACCACAAAGCAGCTGCTGCCATGCCCCTTGCTGCTCAGGGCTGGGTAAAGCTGAGCCCCATTGGACTAACCCCACTGGACACCTGAGAGTGGACAGTGGCCACCAGCACAAGGCCAGGATGTCTTGGAGCCCCTCAGACTCTACTAGGACCACATTATTCGGAAGCCTGGAGAAATATGGGCTCACCCCATGTGTGCATTACTGTTCCTGCACATTCACCAGGTGCCCACATATGTAGGATACAGAAAAGCAGAAACTCCCCAGTTGCGTCATTCTTCCATTCCATGGTCATTGCTTTAACGGGCAATGTGTGTCAGACGTGCTATTGGAAGAAAAGAGCCATTGCTGTTCTATTTCTCTTCCCTTTGCTATTTTTGTTTCTGTTTTATTTTCCTCATCTTATTACTATATCTGCTTTTCTGAGCTTCAAACTCCTCTTTTCCTCAACTGAGAGGAATATTTTTAAATGTTTCAATCAAAAAACAGCACGTAAACCTAGAATTGGCAGACTTCTTCTGGCCATCCTTGCGGAATTAGATTTCAGATGAAGGAGCGGTATTTTCTGTCGCCTGGTTTCATGGTCTCCTGCCCATAGGCACTTTGTGAATATAAAATATAATGCAGAAATGTGTGATAAGGGAGGAACAGGTGCTTTGCAGACAGGTCACTGCTGGTTCTTCTGTCCCTGTGGCCCAGAGTGCATCAAGGCTGCTCCCAACACATGAGCTAAAAACTGTTACCTCTCTTTTACACATAATGAAACAGTCACAGAGAGACTGAGTGACGCGCCCAAGGTTGGAGGCAGGATTGGAGCCCTGGCCTCTGACTATAAATTCTGGATTCATTGTACTCTCCGACTCTGGCTCCAGAGTCATATTTAATTTGGAGTCGTACACAGAGTCCCTGTCAAACACACATGCACACGTACATGCACACGCATGTGCACACAAACTCACCCTCATGGGCATCTAAGAGTCCACTGCAAAGGGATCCCCTCTGTTCTGCCACTGTTCTTGCCTCTCCCTGATTGTCATCTGTTCCTGTGAACCCGCACCTGTAGGTTACTCTCAACACGGGAGCCGAGATGAACTCTCGTGCTTTTAATTTTCTCTGTCTTGGGAGATGTGCAAGTCTGCTTTTTTTATAGTCGCATCTAGTTTGTGACCATGAGTCCCTCATAGAAACCCAGAACTGGCAGACGACATTGGACTCCCTAGACAGGACCTATAGCTGACTTCTTACATCACGTGCCCCCCAGCCTCCTGAATTCATCAGGGCTAATTCATTTCTGTAGATGCATTCGTGGTGTAGATGTCCCCTTGTAAAGCGCTGGGTGCTAAATCCAGAATGTTTCCTTCCCCTCTTCAGGCTCATTCTGCTGTAAAGCAGATATTTAATGATGCTTTCATTTCTACGCCTTTGGTTTCTCTCTCCTGATACAGGGAGCGTCCTCTTAGTTGATGTTATTTATAAAAGGATGAAAGGACAAGGCCTAGTTTCACGCCTTCTCAGACACTGCACTGATCCAATACCTCCGTCAGTTTCTCCATGTCGAGAATTGTAACCGATGCAGGACGTTTCTATCCCGCAGGTCTTAAGGGATCACGGACAAAGGTTTCTTGTTGGTAATCAGCTGAGCCTCGCGGACATAATTCTTCTCCAAACCATTTTGGCTCTAGAAGAGAAAATTCCTAATATCCTGTCTGCGTTTCCTCACCTCCAGGTAAATAAAACTGCGTCTCAGAAGATTGGCCCAGAACTCTTAGGCCTTCCTCCAGTGTCTGTTGATCGGTTGCCTGGGTGTGTGTATGTGTGTGTGTAGTTTTTTAAAATTCTACTTAGTAAAATGAGATGAAGGTACAGACTTGAAATTGTTTTCCTGCTCCCCAGATTCTTAGAGCTGAAAGATCATCTCCAGCTGAAAGAAGCTTTACCTTAGTTTTGCTCCATAACTACACTCTTGGAATGAGCTCCACACAGGTTGCCAATAGGCACTTGCCGTAGAAGTACTTCTAGGGACGAGGTTTTCGTCGTCTGTTTGTGCAGTACTGACGGGAGGGCTCGAGAGTCAGCATCAAAACCAGTCTCATCGTCAGTGTGGCTCCCATTCTCAGAAATAATGTGGTCTCCAACTAGAAATGTCCAAGCCTGAGTTCCGAGAGCTAAGAAGAGGCATCGTAAACATTACCCCACAGAGCCCCCACATTCTCCTTCCCAGAGATTCCAAGGAGAGACTGTGTGTGGCTCAGCTTATTCCTCGGTATTATTCTGGCAGGATTGATCATAGAATTTTGAAGCAGAAAAGGGCTTTAAAACACTAGTTTCATCCGATGCCTTCAAAAAGATACGTATGAGGAAAGAGAGACCAGGGTAAGGAAGTCAGCAGTCAGGATAGCCTCGTGAGTGGGTACCTGAGTTTCGTCTAGAATGTTAGCCTTTTATCTCTAAATCTGGTCAGCCTTGCTCTATCCTGGGGTGTTAGCGAACTGCGGCACCCCTGGGCCAAATTGGGCCTGCTACCTGTTTTTGTACAGCTCTTGAGCTAAGAATGGTTTTTACATTTTTATATGGTTGAAAAAATATCAAAAGAATAATAATATTTCAGGACATCTGAAATTTAAAATTCAGTGTCCATAAATAAGTTTTATGGGCGCAGAGCCACGCCCATCCATTTACACATTGTCTGTGCATTAGTGCTGCCACGGCACAGCTGAGTCGTTCTGCTAGAACCCATAGGGCCTGCAGAACCTAACATATTTACTGACTGGTCCTCTATAGCAGGAGGTGGTCAACCCCTGATAAGGACCAAATCGACACATCTTTGACCAAGTTATCAAAAGACAAGAGAGACACACACTTAATCTCCAAAAATTAACACACATACCTTTTAAAATAATTTTCCCAAGTCTAGTAAACAGCATTTTGATATGCTGATGAGGACAGGAGCCACCAGTTAAAGGCATACACCCAGAAAACAAGAATAGAAATCTTCAACAGGGCCAACAGCCATTATGTAGTGTAGCTATCTGTTCGTTCCTTCTTCCAGACACAGAGACGGAGGTTCTTTAATTTGACTTTAATACCAGTAGATCCTTGAAATAGCCCAGGGACCTACTGGTATTTTCCATCCATGCTGCTAACAACTTGTTTTTAAACCCTAGGCACATCTATGTAAATACTATTTTAATCTCTGGTCAGATCGAGCACTTCAGAATCTGGCACCAGATCTGAGTTGAATTAAAGGGTCATTCCTGCATTGATTAAAGGGTAAAAAAAAAGTCAAGAGTCACAAAAGTTTCGTTATACTTGACAAGTATGAACCCCCGGTAAACCTTGAAATGGTAAATTCTCCGAAACAACCTCCTAAATATTGGTACAATAGTCAAAATCAGATAGTTCAAGTAGCTCGAATAAGTAATAAAAAGAGAAGATTGTGATATTCAAATAGCATTGACATAATTATGAGAGTTTTTATTAAATATTAGTGACATATGTTTGTGTGTGTTTGTGTGCCTGCTTAATTAAGGCTGTACTTTGTATGTAATATACATTTAGTGAGTAGCAGCTTTTTAAATAAATGACCTCTTGACTTTGAAAGATTTTATTAGGGTAGTTGTATATTTTGGATATTCACTTCATATAGTTCACAGTTGTCACTAAGTCAAACAGATTTTTCTTCTCAATTGTTGAGAATTGGTAAGATTTGACTCTATGAATGAAAAATATGATTTTTTTCCTTCTACTCCAGTTGATAGAAGTATCTGGTATGTGAGCCCTAGACTACAAAAAATGCAACTGGTCATTTCCCCCACACAGCCAGAAAGAGGATTCATTTGGTAATAGGAGTAAAAAAGTCCAAGGAAGCTGAATCCTAAAATATAAATTGTACCATCTGATGACTTTTTAAAGTACTTTATTTAAATGACTCATGCATTTTTTCTGAGCGTATCAGTAGATTTAAGGTACTTCACGTCTTTTTTTTCATTCCTTTTTTCTCTTTAAGCAAGTATCATAATCGTATTCTAAGTATCTTTTTTATTTTCCATCTCTGAAAAGAACTCACATCTTGGTATGATCCGTGCGGTTTGCATAAAGCCTGATCTAGAGTCTAGCCTTCGTTGGCAGAGATTGTACATAAATTGTACCAAGAGATCAGACTCTAAACAGGTGCAGGATTACAGTTCTGGTTGAATCCCTGCACCAGATATTTATTGGACAGATTTTGATGTGCCATTTTGCACAACTGTATTTTCATAGTAAATAATACCCTTGCTGTTAACCTTGAACTCTTGGGTTTTTTCCTTTTTCAGGAGTTCACCGTGAAAATAAGTAATATCCCTACAATTAAGAAATTTCTTGAGCCTGGTAGCAAGAAGAAGCCTCCTCCGGATGACATCTACGTGAGAACCGTCTACAACCTCTTTATGCCGTAAAACAACTCATGCATCTGTGAGTGAGAGCTAGCCCTAGAGAGTGCTGTGTCCATAGTGTCTTCATTGATGCCAGGCTGCCGTGATCCCAGCTCTGTCTTGGTGCTATGTATAGTCGTTCCTAAGTTGGGTCTTTCATGTCAAGGAGATCTCTTCTAGAAACATCGACATTTTTCTGTCCAGTGAATAACTGTTGTGGGATTTTTTTTTTTTCTAAAGCTTTTTTGGAGAGGCTGACATTTAATTTAGATCTGATCTGAACTCATTTCCTAATAACAAGGATGGGCACACCTCGTGTTCTCCCCTGAGCATCTTTTCTCTTCTTCTTATTACATTCAGAATGCCCTCCAGTCTGTTCCTAATTTTTAGTGTCTAATAAAACAGAATATCTAGTGAATAACTCCCCTCTGAGCTATTATAAATCCCTGGTAGTAATAAATGCAGCTGATAGTAGCCAAAATAAAGAATTTACAAATCATTGCCCTGTTGCTAGAATTTTTAAATTAACTTGTTTGGAATATATAATATATTCACATGGTTCAAAAATCAAAAAAGTATAGAAGGGTGTACCATTGAAAGTGTTCTTTTCACACTGCCACCCAGCTACCCAGTTCTGCTCCCCACGGGCAACATAGTTATCATTTGAATATCCTTCCAGTTATATGGGACACGTGTAAGAAGATATAAATATATGTTACTTTTATCCTCCTACTACCCAAATGGTTATTTGTAGGCTTCAAGTTTTCTGTATTTCAGAACTAAAAGTATGATTTACTAATACTGCTTTAAACATGTGTTGATTTCTGTCTCAGATATTAATTAGGCACCTATTATGTACCAGGCAGGGTGCCAGGAAGAGAACCTTAGAACAGAGCCCCTGCTCTAGAAAAATTGACCACTGTAGGGGAGATAGACGTGTAAAGAGTAGAAGTAATTTTGGAAAAGAAAGAATTGTTGCTTTGGGAGTATCTAATGCTCAGAAATTTAAAAACCGAGGAAAGGCAGGTGTCTGATGAGAGTCTCAGAGAGAGGATATCCCCGACTGCAGGAGGGGCGTTTGGCTGAGATGTGAAAAACACACAGTCATGAGGTGATTGTGAATGCCTGTCACAGTCACTGCAGGTGCCTCGGTGTTGTATTAGAGGAAAATCAAGCATAGATGTCAAGGTAGTTATTTGTGTTCACGCTGTCACCATGCAAGTACTCCATCATCCCGCTGATATTTAGGATTGCTAGAAGAGCAAAGGCTTGGTGGCAGGTGCAGCACGGGGACAGGCCCGAGGAGCAGTGACGGCCTGGCTGCTGCTCCTGAGGGAGAGGCCCAGGCCGGCCAGGCTCCTGAGAGCAGGAGCCAAGGAAAAGAGGAGAATGGGGGCGTGTGGAGTAGAGGCTCACCCTGCCCGAAGGCAGGTCTGCCTTTGCTTCTGGGAGGTGATCTTTAAGCCCTTGGAGCGTCATGCTGAGAGGAGTGTCTTTGTTTGCTGGGGGCTTCAGCCCAGCCAGATAGTAACAGTGATTTAGGGTGAGAGCTTTGAGCCACACTAACAATGCAATGCATGGTGGGGCTTTGGGTCTGAAGGGGCTGGAGACACATCAGCCACGGGGGCGGTCAGTCATGCCACATGATGGAGCCCCAATAAAAACTCTGGACTCAAGGCCCGGGTGGGCTTCCCCGGTTGACACTACTCTATTGTCACACATGGTTGCCAGGAGGAGTCAGTGCTGTCCATGACTCTGCAGGAAGAGGACATCTGGAAGCCCCGTGTTTGGAACCCTCCTGAATTCTGCCCTGTGCATCTCTTCCCCTGGCTGATCTTCATCTGTATTCTCTCCTTGTAATAAACCATAGCCGTGAGTACAACAGCTCTTAGTGAGTTCTGTGAGTCCTTCTAGCAGACTTTCAGACCTGAGTGTGTTTTTTTGGGCACTCAGCGAACCTGCAGATGGTGTCAGAAGTGAGGGCAGTCTTCTGCTCCGCTCCTTCTAAACTCTTCCAGGGAGAGAAACATCTTACACTCATTTGGAAACTAACTTGCACATGGGAACCAGACACCGATTTGATGAAACCTGGGCATCTGTATTATTGAGTTTTGTAGATGGCAGCAGATTTGAGCTATTTTGTGTCACCATTTTGGTGTGATTTTACTATCCCCGGCCATTGCCTGATAATATTAATTGGGGGCCTGCTGTGTAGGCTTGAAGCTATTTTGCAAACATTTCTGTTTGGGTTTTATTTCTCTTAGACACAAGGGGGCCCTCAAGAGAAAACAACCAGGGAGGAAGGTTGGCTTCTGCACTGAGTTACAGGATTAGAGAAAATAAATCCAAGAGGACAAGCTTTCTCTGATGAAGACAGGTTCCCATGGCTCCTGCTCACGATTGTATGACCTTAAATTGTGCAGTTCACTACCCATATTGGAAACAAGTTCCACTCCTTCCCCATCCTGCCTCAGATGGCATGACCCCACTTTTCTCACAATCCCTTTTTGGTCCAGACTGCCACCCTGTAGTCTCACACACCCCACACCTGACCCCACCACTTTCATGAGCCACCAGACTCTGGGTCATAGAGTGGGAGGTCAGGCACTGGATCATTTATCCTCGAAAACGTCAGTGTGCTAGAGTGTTTGGGGCTGAACCCAACAAACGAGACAGGAAGCACGAGCAGAGGGGAGTCAGGAGGCTCACTGACTAGAAGCCACGGCAGGTGCACTAATGCGGTTAAAGTGCACAGCTGTGTGTAAATGGGGCGGTTGCAGAGGCTCTGGTGTCTGGAACAAAAGGGGAAGCTGGATGGTGTGGGGCTCTGGTGTCTGGGGCAGAAGGAAGAGGTGCAGCTCTTAAGGAACCTGGGACCCAGAAGACGCCACTCAGAGAGGCTTTGGCAGACTGGGTGCCCAAAGGAACACCTGACTCTTCTGCCTTCTGCCTGGTTGGGGCCATCTGTTGGGGCCAGCCTCCTGGGGTATGGAACAGAGCAGAAAGTGGGTTCCAGGGGCCCGGGTCTGCAACAAGCCACAACCAGAGTGGGCTTTTGTATTTGCTGCTGTTCCTTCTTGGTGAATATACCTTTTATTCCTTTAACCCAAATTGTCTGTCCCGGCAGATTGCATGGTGGGCTCCTTCTTATTCTGTTGGTCATACATCCCCACCTAAGGGAACCCTCCTCTGACCGTGAGGTCTTAGCATCCCCCTCCCCACACCTCTTCTTCATCATGCAATTGTTATTTTCATAGCATTTGGCACCTTCTGGCAATCTTAGTTGTTTAATCAATGGGAGTCTTTATATTTAAAGTGGCTTTTTTGTAGAAAACGTATGCTTGGGTCTTCACTATTTTAATCCACTCACGATAGTCTCTGTCTTTTAGTTCGTGTGTTGGAGACCATTCTCAGTGACAATCATTATTGATGCAATTGGATTAATATCTACCATGTTTGTAACTGTTTTCTATTTGTTCCCATTGTTATTTCTTTTTTTTTTTTTTGTCTTCCACTCTTTTTCTGCCCTCTCTGGTTTTAATTGAGCATTTCATATGATTCCATTTTCTCTCCTCTCTTAGCATGTCAATTATAGCTCTTTTTTAAAAAAAAGAACATTTTAGTGATTGCCCTGGAATTTGCACTATATATTTACAAGTAAGTTGAGAGAGCTTTCAAATAATGCTATAACCGCTTCATGGGTGGTGCAGATACTTATAACAGAATATTCCCAGTTGCTCCCTCCCATCCCTTATAACACTGCTGTCATAGAGTTCACTTATCCATAAGCCATGCTCATCTGGTACATTGTTGCTATTATTACCTTGGACACACTGCATTTATTTGTTTATATGTTTATCCTGCCTGTCTTCCACCCTAGAATGTAAGCACTACAGGTGCAGGAATGGGTCTCTTGTGTCTACCCTTGGAGAGCCAGGGCCTAAAACAATGCCTCGCACAGAGTGGTACTCAGTAAATATTTGTTCAGTGAGCCTGGAAATTTTGCTTTCGTCTTGCTTCTGTAACTTGATGTGCTGTCTAATACACAAACAATGGATGTAAAGCGAAGCTCCAGAGGTGTGTACAGACTGGAATTCTTATTGGCTAATCCCTTGATTGCGCAAAGCTTTCAATTGGAAAGAAAAAGGCTGTAAATCCTCGCTTAATGCGCCCACAGCACTCCAGACGAGAGCAAGGCAGAGAGAAGGTGAGTGGAGAAGTTCTTGTGTTCTCTTTTTGGGCTTGGTGGGATTTTTGTGGCCAAATTTACAGTTTATAGTCGGCAGTTGTTTTAACTTTGGGATTAATTTAATGACTATTATTTCTAAACTTGCCCATATCAAATAAAAGGACCGGGTCTTTTTTCTGCCAAGTAGGTCCGTAAATGAAAACGAGATAGCAAATCTAGACGAGGCCTTTTGGAGGTTTTCATTGCCTATGCATGATATGCATAACATCAGACATTGAAATGCCCCCACACCCATATCACACACTAAATGTAATTTCAGAAATTCGTGTGTAAGAGTCAAATGGTGTTTTAGTTGATTGGTTGACAGAACATGCTTAGTAGAATTTAAACCTTTATAATTTTTGAGCCATTACATTTTTTCCTCCTCAAGCAAATCTCATATTTTTGTACACAGTTGAAAAGAACTGTGAACCGCTCACTCTGTGCCATGATGCCCAAGGGTCAATTAAATCTCCTGCATGTAGTATCTTTTCCATGTGTGTTTGGAAGATTTAATCCAAATGGTCTGACACTGGGGGCTTCCTCTGGGGTCCTGCATCTCCAGGGGGCTGTGCCCAGTTGAAAAGCAGGAGTCTCTCAGTCAAGCCCTGACAGGTTTTTGTAGGACTTGTCCCATTCTTTAAACAGCAACGGGCCGTGTGGTGACTCACTTTGTGGTAACTCACCAAGCGGCCTCAATGACCTGGGTAGATGAAAGTCTCTTTCTTGATTCAGGTATATATATATTTAAAAAAAATTCTTTTTACTTTGAGTTCATAATAGTTTACGTCGACTCAGGTATATTTTTGACTTAAGTAAGTTTGTAGGCCTTGGGCATATAAATCACCCTCTTCTGGGTTTTGGGAACATGAATCAATCCATTAGACTCTAATGGGAAGGAAATTTAGTTTCTGAAACTGAAATATAGGGCTCTCTGGAGAAGACGCTTCCCATATGAGCTTGGAATCGAGCAACTGCCTTAATCATCTTGTTACATCAGTAACGCCTAGTCGCTCCCCACCAAGGAATGTTCTGCTGTTTGTGTGTAAGAATGTCCGATAAATACCTGAGCTCTTTTTTGGAGGGGCTAGTTCCATGTAGGAGATTTTCCCCGATAACCTGTCAAATCCAGCTAATTAAATATTTTGCTAATGTGTCATATGTTAGAAAAATAGAAGAGAAATCATATGTAATCAATTAAAAATGGGATGTAACTTTAAAGCTATATGTAAGGTATCCTTCAGAGCTACGCTGAAAGTCTTTGTTCTACTGTTAATATTGCTGTCTTCCAGCTTCAACACGTTCTTCTCTGAAGCATTATGTACTCAGACCTCAAATGCTCTCATCTCTCCAAACTAGCAGAATTAAATTTTATGAGGAAAAGAGGGTTCTGTGGGAGGGTTTTTTGTCTCAGTGACAAATTTTGGTCTGTTGGTTGTGATCCATTCTGATAGGCCATTCTGATCCATTAGAGAAACCAAAGAGAACCTTAAGGATATTCCTATTGATAATGGATCTAAAATTGACATCTTGTATTCTGGCCCCAAACATCTGCTAAAACTGGCAACCTCATAAATGAACCCCTTGAAATTTCCGTTATCTAGAAAATTCAGTAGAAGCCTGCTCTAACTGAAATCGAGAAAAATGTGTGTTGTTTTGCTTAAATTATCCAGAATGACAGTTAACGTTGTCAGTAGAATTTCACCCCCACTCCCCCCAATAATTGGCTGCTTTCTTAACATGGGTGCTCAGCAGCTAGGAACAGAGGGCAAAGAATGAAGACAAGGGAAGAGAAACAAGATCAGAAAGATTGTTAAAACTGGAAGAAACGAAGGAGATTATCGGAGTCTGAACCAACTCCTCGTTTTACAGTTTGGGAAGCTGAGGTGTAGTCTGGGTCTCCCCACGCGCTGGAACCCACATGTCTGGCACTTTGTGAAACTTGGAAATCGAAGGCCTCACATCATAGGAATTCCTCTCTTAATAAGGGGTCAATAAAAATGATCTTACCTGGGGAATTTACTTATAATTCCCCCCAAATCCCTCTCCCCTTCCCTTTCTCTGTTCTTAGCCACACACACTCCAGCACTTCACCATTTGCTTTTCCTGCTTGTTAAACCTGTGCTGCAATTTGTGCCTGCTCAGCATTCCCCAGGGAAGAAAAACCCAGGGCCACGCACGCAGTCCCCAGGTGCAGCTGAGTTGTTTTCACTCTAGACCCAGCTTCTCAAACTTTATTTTCCTGTGCAAGTGAATCACTTGGGGATCTTGTCTGAAAGGCAGACTCTGATTCAGTAGATGTGGCCCAGGGACTGAACCCGCGTGTCTCACCAGCTCCCAGGGGAGAATGTTGCTGGACCCAAGTCACACTTCCGGAGAATACCTTCCACTCCTTTCAGAAGCAAATTTGACTTCTTTTCCCACGTATGAATGTTGTTGCGATCTTGAGATAAAGATGTGTGTGTGCATCTGTGTGTGTGCGTGTGTGGGGGGCATTTTTTGAGTCCTTACTGTGTTTAGCAATTTGCACACTTTGTCTTATTTCCACCTCAAAACTGACCAAAATGAATTAGGAACTATCAGCCTTGGTGTACCAGTGAGGAAACTGAGGCGCAGAGAGGTTAAAAAGCTTGCTCCAGTGAGGGGTAGAGCTGAAGTTTGAACCTTGGTCTTTGTTTTTACTGGTATCCAGGGTCTAACTCAGATACATGCTCTTCCACATTTTCTAAAAGATTTTGGGCATACCTGTTACCCAAGGACCACGCTCTGACTATCCAAAAGTCATCATCACTGCTTTCTGCTCACCCCCCTTGGCCATGAGTCCCTGGGCTCTGGGTGGGGGAGTGCAGCCCACTGCTCGCCTCAGGTGAAGCTGCACCCAGGAGAAGTGAGAGGTGGGACTCCATTCCCAGTGTCATCAGACCCAGGCGGGCAGCCTTCCTGGTGAACCAGGTTTTTTTAATTTGGGACACACCTGTTGGCCAAAATCAGCGGCACAGAAAGGAGAGCTGCAGCGATGGGCATGAGCTTGTACTCAGCTTGCCCACTTGGGTCCTGGGTCTTCCAGGAGCTGGGTTCACAGCGTTTGCATTTGGGGTGAAATCAGAAAGCACAGCTCCTCTGTTCCCTGCTGCTTCATTTTCCATGGACGGAATGAATTTTTCCATTGCACCTGTTCTTTTAAGCTTTGACAATCTACTTTTTTTAACAATGAGATTAATTGGGTTTACTATTTGAAGCGTAATTAGACTTGGTCTTCCGTATTACCAAGCTGTGGTTTATCCAAATCTTTGTTTAAATTCATTGGAGGTCAAGGAAAAAGGATTAAAGGACTTGGTTTAGACCCTTAACCTATAATGCCATGGGACAGGGAGGGGTGGGGCTCAGACAAACAAACATACTTTCATACAGTCATGTGTTATTTAATGATGGGGATATGTTCTCAGAAATGCATCGTTAGGTGATGTTGTCATTATGTGAACATTATAGAGTGTACTTCCACAGACCTAGATGGTGTAGTCTACTGCACACCTAGCTGGTGCTAATCTTATGGGACCACCATTCTGTATGTGGTCCATGGTTGACTGAAACATCATTATGTGGTGTGTGACTATATACCCATTCCTTAAGGCTCTGTTCAATTTCTGTAATACCACATTGTATTTTCATTAAACACATTTCCTTCTGACTTACCTCTTGATAGTCTGGATGTTTCCATCACCAGGTATAAGGTTTGTAAGGGTTTTGATGGCGGGAGCTACATGTTATTTATCTATGAATGCCTGGAGTGCAGAACCTAGTATGCTATCCATAGTAGGAGCTCCATAAATGATGTTGATAGAAAGAATGGAAGATTGAACACAAAAATCTTAACAAGTCTGGGAACTGGTATCTCAGTGACACGTGGAGGTAACAGCCACCATGTGTCTGGGGTAACATTGGATTGTTTCCACAGCAGATGGAAGAACTAAGACGTGCCCCTGCCTTCAGGAGTTTGCCACCTCGTCAGAGTTTTGCAGTGTAGGATCCAGGGGGAGCAGTTGGTTTTGGAGTGTGAGACTGTAAGAGGTATTGGGCTCCCTCTGTGCCCTCAGCTATTCTAGAATGAACAGCTCCTCCTGGAAGGGGTTGGGGTAGGGACTACGTCCTGCTGAGGATCTTTTAACAAGCTCCAGTTGGGTCCTCCAGCATTCATCTGAGAGCCCAATTTAGAAGGCCACGCAGCTGAGGCCGAGAGATGGAGAATGGGGGCTGCTTGGCCAAAGCCAGCGATTTATGGGGCACACAAACATTTGTACAGATTTTTACAAGAAGGAGTGACTAGTTATCCTTCTAGAGGCTGGTTATTACCAACAAGAGAACACAGTTTCCTTCTTTCAGACTGGAAAAGGGGCATTGCAGACCACGGTCCTGTTGACCTGAGGCGGGGTTTCCTTCATCCTCACTCTGCTCTTCTAGGGCTCTGTTGGCGCCAGGGAAGCGTTGGAGGTGGTGGCCGGGTGGGGAGTGATCCTGTCCCTTGTAATCCAGCTCCAGATCCCAAAGTTACTGCCTTCAGTCTCCTATGTGCCTTGAGAATGTGCAAGGTTCGGGCAGAAGTGAAGTGGAGGAAACTGGTGGGTGCAAAGGTGTTACATAAAATTCCAAAATACGCTTCCACACAGCAGCGAGCTACAAAAATGCTCCATTTATGCTCATAATCACAAAACAAAGGCAAAAGTCACACCAGATTTTACTTTTTACATGTTTTGTATTACAATATTGAGTCCAAGTCAAATTACCAGAGTTTTAGCTCCCTTTTACAGATTTCAATTGCATTTGCAACAATCACTTACAAATCACATAAAACGAATGGACAAGCCAATGTTAGCATAAACACTCTAAGAAAGCAGTAAATCCACTCATCCTTTAAAGAAGCGTGACCCACTTGATATGGGTCAGATATTGTGGTACGTATCTTCTCTATTACTTTATTCCATCCTGGGCCTTCACAGTAACCCTCGGAGGTGGGCAGCACAACCATCCCCTCATTTTAAGGATGAAGAGACTGGGGTGGAGAGCAATGGAATGAGGTTGTACGAGAGAGGACTCACAACTCTAAAGCCCAGAGCCCCCTGCCTTTGAAAGATGAGGATAGTCACACCCCTTATTTCCGTTTGAGGACATAATGTGGATCCCGTGCCTGGCACAGAGGAGGCTGTAAGTGAGAGGGGCCAGAACCACACCTGCACCCTCAGCTTTCTCAGCGTTCATTCCCTCAGCTATGAACCCGCATTCAGGAGGTTACACCCCAAGGAGCACAGTTTCCCCCCTCACCCGGAGACTCTGCCCCCCACCTCCAAGGAAAATGCTACATTCCTCTCTGGTCCGCAGACTCTGACCACTTGTCCGGTTTAGTCCCACACCTCCGAGGGCCCGTATCGCTGCTGCCCTTTGAGTGTTGAGTCTGTGGTGCCAGCAAGAAGCTTGCCCCATTCTTGATCGTTTTAGGGTGGCATCTTGCTGCCGCTCCTTTTGTCTGAGAGATTTCACTATCAGGGCGCCAGGCACGGTGTTCGTTCCTCACTCTTGATTGGGTCTTTAGGATAAATACAGTGTCTTTTGGAGCCTCCGAGTCATGACAGTAGCCGTGTGAGGTACGGATCTCCTGAAGGCTGTCTAGAGCTGAGAGTTTTAATCTCTTTGGGTTTCAAATCACTAAGAGAATAACCAGACAGAAGAAAGACCATGCAGCCTGCATTTGAAGGGACCACTGCTTAGAAACAGATTTCTGGAGGCTTGTGGGCTTTCTGTGGGTCTTGTGACAAGGAGGTAGAAAGTACTATTAGTTCGCTTCATTATGGCTGTACTCGCTTTGAAACACTGTGGGTCCCCGGGGGTAATGCTCTCCAGTTACAGCTGAGGGCGTGAAGGCGGACAGAGGTTTAGTGAATGGGCCTAAGGTTACGCAGCTTCTTGGCGGCCAGGTGGTCCTGTCTAGGTCTGCGTCTGTGCTTGTCCCAGCACTCAGATTTTGTGACAGAAATGAAAGAGTTCCCAATTCCCACCGAACATTTCCATCCAAGCAGGCCCAGCTCCTTGCCACTGTTAAAAAAGATTTTCTTTTGCAGGGACATCCGTGAAACCATCATAGTAACTCCTGGTTCCTTTCTCAAAACATCAGAGGCAATCTCTCAAATCTACAGAACACTTTGATAGATGTAGGTTGTTCTTTCTTTTTTCTTAAATTGTACAGGAGAGTGTAAACCATTTATGTACAGCTTAAATATTAATTATAAAGACTAATTACTAATTCTGATTAAGAAATGGAACATTATTAGCATTCCAGAAGCCCCCATGCTCCTCTTCAATCGCAACCTCCATTCTCCTCACTAGACATAACCAGCATCCTGCTTCTGGAATAATTATTTTCTTGCTTTTCTTCATAGTTTTGCCCCCTGTGTATGCCTTCCCAAATAATAGTTTTGTTTTGCCTGTCTTAGAGTTGTTATAAGTGGAGACACACCATACAGTGTGTGTTAATTTGTTCTTTAAACATATTCTTCCTGTTTTGCCCTTCAGAAGACCTCGAGCCAGGAGTCATGGCGGCCAAGCCCAAGCTCTGTTACTTTCGTGGCAGGGGCAGGATGGAGTCAATCCGCTGGCTGCTGGCCGCAGCTGGAGTGGAGGTCGGTTCCTGATTGGGAAAAGTAAGGAGGGTAATTTGGGAGAGATTGAAGTGGTCCTCTTCCCCCTTCAAAGTTCAGGAGGATGCTTTCAGACTGTACCCACTCTTTCCCTTTCCAACAGTCTTCTTTGGTAAGAGTTGAAGGAGGGATAATACTCCTCTGTTTAAGGAGGGGTTGGAAGGTAGAGCCTAGAGAGGCGTTATGGAAGCTTTGTAGGGGCTGGTAAGATCATGGTGGATCGTAAGACAAAGGAGAGAGAGGAGACCCACATCTGGAGCTTCCTCTTCAATGGGACCAGCTGATTTCCCGGCGGCTTTTCACCTCTGCCTTGGCTCCTCAGTCTTGTTCTACTTGTGGCTGCCAACTGGAGACTTAGGCGTGGCTGCAGTCTGGCCTCCCCTCGAACCCTCCTCTGAAAGGGCTGCCCCATGGAGCTCTTTGTTTAACTCTCAATTCCCTCTCCACTGACTTTTCCATAGATTTTCACAAGTGCTTTCAAGTTGTTTTGTTTCATGCAGGTGTAGACTCCTTTTTCCTGTTTGAATGTCATCTCCTCCAGGACAAGGATTCATTACCTTCTTTCTTTTGTTCACCTGATCCTACCCCCATCTCAAGGTTTAGGGGAGGAAAAAGTCACTCTTTCACACAAAAGTTTTAGAAGCTCCATCAATAAATTATGAGAACCCCGCCTGGGTAATGATCCTTGGATCCCTTTCATTGAATATGTGAGCATTAAAGAGAAATTTAATTTGTCTTGATATGGAGGGAGAATAACACAGAACAGAGAGAAGAAAGAAAAGAGAGGAAAGGAAAGAGGAGGGGTCAATGGGGAAGTTGGAGAAAAGGACAAGAGTTTGGAGAGAGGGAAGAGTTGAGGTGAAGAAAAGGAGAAATGTGGATGGGGGCTTGGGGATATCCTTTAAGTTGACAAAAACCAAAAAGGGGTGCCAATCTCATGCTAGTCTAAGCTAATCTAAACACATACTCTGTCAGCATTTTCAGCTATGTGGTAGTTGATAGTTTTGTGAATCCTTTTAAATTTTCATGCAGGAAGCCATTGGGCATTTTATATCGTGGGCATTTCTCTCTTTCTCTTTCTCTTTTTGAGGACCTGTAAGTGATAACAATGTCTTTATCCTTTATCTAGTTTGAAGAAGAATTTATTGAAACAAGAGAACAATACGAGAAGTTGCAGAAGGGTGAGCCTACATTTATTCAATGTTATCTTATGGGGAAAAAATGAAATTTGTTTCTAGGAAGTATTCATTTCATTATAGAACACAGAGCTCTAGAGTGACAACTATTAAAAAGGCGAATAGTGTGACTGCTGACATTGACTTTTTGCTGTGTCCCTGGCACAGAGCTAAATTTGTCATCTGCGATGTCTCCTTAGCCTTCGTAAAAGCTTATCAAGTAGGTATGACGCTGGCCTCAACTAGATAGGATGGCATGGGTTGACCCAGTGCCAATTGGTTCAATACTCCCCATCCCACCGAAGAAATCTTTAAAAATTCTTAAATAATGATCCAGTGGGTTGGAGGGGAGGGAACAGAAGGAAGGGAATTTTACCTAAGATATTCTCCAGTTCTCATGATTCATATCCACTTGTTCTTGGTGGTTTTAATAGATTAACAGCAAGCATTTTATCAGGTCACAATTGTAGAATCAAGACTGTAGAAATTTTATTAAATTTGGATCGAGGCAGTAGTTCTTAGTCTTTACAATTCCTCAGAAAAAATTCTCACACTTAGAGAAAAGACTAGTACTTTCATGGTACTTCTTAAACTCCTAACGACCATAATGTTATTTTCCTTATCTAAGGAAACCTGGGTGTCCTCATTTTTGCTGATAAACAGTCATGAAATTAACACAAATTATTTTTTAAGAAAGACATTCGAATACTAGTCAGCAGATCTGCCGTTTATAAACTGTATGACTTTGGGCAAGGCTTTTAGCTTGTCTACATCCTGTCTCCTGACCATAAAGTAAAAATAATCTTTATCTTCCTATATTGCAATGTACCAGTAGATCTCATTGAATGGGGAAGGCCCACTTACTCCTTCTTCAATTCTTGTCCAGGAACTTTATTATCTGAAATCCCCATGAAGCTCTCCTTCCTCTTTGTTTCTGCCCGACTCCATCCCAAACAAGGACAGTCACTTGTCCATGGTAGGGGTTAAATACATATGTATTGAATCAATAAATGACTGTCTCTCCGTAAACTCTCTCATGATCATTCCGTTAGGAAGTGCTCTCTAACAGCCTCTGAAATCTTCCACCCCTTCCTGAGTCTATGATGCTGCTGTCGTGCTTGGGACGCCCTCCTGGGCGTTACTGTTGTTTGTGAACAGGAGGCAGAGAGGGACCGCAAGGGAGCACTGGACCAGGAGTCAGGAGGCCCACTTCCGTTGGCTTGGCTTTCCCCCAACTGTGTGAGTTTGGGAAGTCACATTTGCCTCCCTTGGCCTCCACAGTACTGTCGTCTATAATATGAACGAATTGAACTAAATCATCTCAAAGATCCTTTCCTGTACTCTTGACCTGAGATTTTTTAAAAAAATCCATCTGAAGAAGCTCGTCCGCTCCTACAAGCAGGGGTCATTTCTAATGGATGTCTGCATCACTCTGAAGCAGCAGCACAGAGCTCAGCTTCAGATGCTCGTTTAATATTGAACAAAGGTAGAAATACCTTTAGGCAATGGCGGTTTTGCAGTCTCTCCATTAGTAATAGTACTGGTATTTCCAAAGCACGATCACAAGCTTGATCTTATTCTTACTCGAAGAAACGCAGTAAGATGGGCAGGACAGATACTGTTGCAGATCAGAAAATAGGCTCATGGAAGTCAGAGACTTGCCTAAAGTCATCCAGCTAGACAGGGTCCCTGGCTCCCTGGAAAGCTGTCACGGGTTCCTCAGTGGTATTCTCCCACCATCTTTGACTGCCTCTCGTTGAGTCAGGTAGGAGCAGTAGAGGATGTTGGGGAAATTAACTGTGGCCTTTGCCAATGCACTGGTGAGGTCTGATTCCTAGTCTGGGTAAAGATCCTTATTCTCAGAATGCACAGGTGTGAATGAAATGAAAAGCCTGCTCATTTCCTCAAGATCCCATGAGAAGAGCACTATTTGTAGGGTGTCTTTGAATGCATTATTCGTATAGGCAGTCACTCACCAAGAAGAGAATTTGATTTTACTGAACATTGGTTATTGATGGTATGTGATGTTTTACTTATGTTTTCTCATTTCATCCTTTTAAAATCCTGCTAGGTAGATATTATTAATATTTTAGGGAAAAGGAAGCTGAAGCTCAGATAAGTCATTTGCTTAAAAGTCACATGGCTGGAAAGGGCTAAACCTGGCATTCAGACCCAAGTTTGCCAGCGTTCTTGCTGTGATGTCCTGATGCTGTGCAGACCTAGACTGATACCTCTTGTACTTTTTAAAGATTCAGATTTTTTAAAGAATTTACTCTACCCCTGAATCAGGACATCTGGGAGATAGGGTGAGTATTTTTAACAATGTAGCTCCCCCAGATGATTCTTATTGACCCTAAACTTTGGGAACCAGAGCGCCTATACTATGACATAATCATAGTAAATGTAGAAAGCCTTAAATGATCACGATTAACCAACCCATAAAAATGCATGAAACCATCAAGAAAATCTCAGATTTTCTGTGAAGCAAATGGTCGGCATTTCCTCAACAGCTGGAGTCTCTAACTCCCCACTTTGTATTTAGAATCTTGTGTATAATATAGTCTGTTCTCTGGTGGTCTCTTACTTACTCGACCAATACTGATTTAGACCCTTTGCTCTTGCCCTCCTAAATAATTATTTTCATTTTTTATTCCAGCTCGTCTTATTAATTTGTAGTTAGAGTGCTAAGATCGTCCTTGTTTTGGTAGTTTCCTTATTTTTACCCTAATGCTATAGTTGAATATTTGCTATCCTGTTCTGGTTCTATCCATCGGTCTCCCTAGTCTGTGGCTTGTGTCCCCTTTCTCCCTTTTTTCTTTTTTCAAGTATGAGAGCCTTCTCGAGGATTTCTTGTAATGGAGGGCTTTTAGTTACAAATTCCCTTAACTTTTGTTTGTCTGGAAAAGATTTAATTTCTCCCTCATATCTGAAGGAAATTCTTGCTGGATAGAGTATTCTTGGCTGAAGGTTTTTATCCTTTAAAGCTTTGAATATATCACTCCATTCTCTCCTAGCTTGTAGGGTTTCTGTAGAGAAATCCGCTGACAGTCTGATAGGGGCTCCTTTATAGGTTATTCTCTTTTTTTCCCTTACTTCCCTGAGTATTCTTTCCTTATCATTCCTATTTGCCAACTTTACTATTATGTGCCTTGCGGTGGGTCTTTTTACACTGACAAATCTAGGAGATCTAAAACCCTCCTCTACACACATTTCTCTGTTGATCCCTAGATTTGGGAAGTTCTCTTCAATAATTTCGTTAAGCACACTTTCTGCTCCATTTTCCTTTTCCATATTCTCGGGAATTCCTATGATCCTTATGTTCTTACTCCTCATTGAATCCATTATCTCTCGGAGATTTTCCTCATTTTTTTTAATTCTTAGTTCTCTTTCTTCCTCTGTCTGGCGCCATTCAGCCTGTCTGTCCTCAATTATGCTGATTTGCTCCTCTATATTGTCTACACGGGCATTCAGGGAATTCGTATTCTGTTTTATCTGGTCCATTGTGTTTTTCATCTCAAGTAATTCTGTTTGATTCTTCTTTATGATTTCAATCTCTTTTGTGAAGTAACTCCAGAACTCAGCTTGTTTCTCTTTCTCTCTACCTCATTGAGTCTTTTGATTATAGCAGCTCTGAATTTATTATCACTTAGTTTACCTAATTCCAAGTCCTCAGGACTTAATTCTGTGTTTTTATTGTTTTCCTTCTGGTCTGGGGCTTTTATAAATTGCTGGATGGTAGAGGAGTGGTTTTTCTCATGGTGGTAGAATTCAGTTGCAGTTACAGCCTGTCGCCACTAGATGGGGGTCGAGAGCGGCGTGTTAGCTCTCCGCCCTGGAGCAAGATGGCTGCGCCCACTGGCTTTGCTGTGGGGGAGGGGTTGTTACACGCGCCAGTCTGGGTTCAGATGAGTTCTGTTCTCTGGTCTCCCGAGGCCCTTGATTTATAGGGTCCCCGCGGACGGAAGCTTACCCCCGTCAGCGGGTCTCCACTGAATCAGCGGTAGGAGTCCTGGATGATCCCCCGGTCGCGTGGCCCCTCCCCCGCTCCTTCCCGACCCGGGCCGCAGCGATCGCAGACTCTAGGGGAGGGAGCAATGTTCTCTCCTACCGTTCCGGTGCCTCCGAAGGTGTAAAGCTAGGTTTATGATCTCCTCCTTCTTGGTATTGTAGGTCTCTAACGAGCTGGCATTATGTTTATTCTCTGAAATTCAGTTCTTCCAATCTTTTGTTGTATTTTGGAGGGGAGAGAATCCCGGGTCAGCTCACCCCGCCATTTTGCTCCCTTTAACTCCCCACTTTGGATGAAACTAGAAATCACTCAATGAAATTAGAAGTGAACCCTCCTGCAGGCTCACCACAGCCAGGGAAGGAGAGCATCTCAACCTCTCTTTGCTTGAACCATAGATGGACGCCTGCTTTTCGGCCAAGTGCCTCTGGTTGAAATGGACGGAATGGTGCTGACACAGACTAAAGCCATCCTCAGCTACCTTGCTGCCAAGTATGACTTGTATGGGAAAGACCTGAAGGAGAGAGTCAGGTACCAGAGTGTTCACGCCTCTACTTGATTCTTTTCCAGGCTCTGTCATCCTACACCAGCTAAGACCTAGTTCAGGTGCAGCCTTTCAGCCTGGACTGAGGGGAGGAGGCAAGAGGAATGAACACAGGGGAGAGGACCTTGCTACACCCGGCATGTCTTGTGCAGAGCTCTGAATAAATACTCCAGATCTCCCCTCCTAGGGGTTTGCAGTCAACATTCTCATAATCTCCCCTCACTCCTAAGAAAATGTCTTCTCATAAGATAACCTGGTAAACTTTTCTGCATGAAGGTAGACATGAATGACTCAGCAAACAAATACATATTGAGCATTGTAGCAACGATCTACGGCCACAAATAATGCCGTATAACATATCTTCTTGAAACACAGTGACTTAAATCAGCAAGCATTTCTTTTTGCTCCCCAGACTATGAGTCATCTGGGTGGTCAGCATATCTGGGCCAGGGTTGACTTATCCTGGCTGGTCTCACTCATATGTCTGGTCAACTAGTAGTCAGCCACGAGGCTCTGGTTTTGGCTATTGGCTGATGATTGGTTGGGCGGCAAATGGACCATGTGTTTCTCATTCTCTCATCCTGAGCTTGTTCTCGTGGCAGCTAGGCAGGGTTCTAAGAGAGAGAGGGAAAGCACACAAGGCCTCAACTTAGAGGTACTCAATCCTTTCACATGTTCCTTTTTTCAATAAACATTTCCAGAGACCCTACTGTACCGTGGTCTCCTGGCTGGTACTGGTTCCAGAAATCATTCCTAAGCATGGAAGCTTGGGGGAGAGGGAATCAAGTTATTTGCCCCAATATCCATTTATACCATACAAGTGGCAGATTAGGGAACTCCATACTCAAAGATTCCTCTCGGAATGAGAGTCCCATGTTGACTTGTCAGGGTCGACATGTACGCTGATGGCACCCTGGACCTCATGATGATGATTGCTCTGGCTGCATTTAAAACCCCTGGGGAGAAAGAGGAGAATCTTGCTTTAGTCGTGAAGAAAGCTAAAACTTGTTACTTCCCTGCCTTTGAAAAGGTAAGCTATAAGGTTCTGGGACTTTTACATTTTCTGTTA
Source organism: Equus caballus (assembly GCF_041296265.1). NCBI lineage: Eukaryota > Metazoa > Chordata > Mammalia > Perissodactyla > Equidae > Equus > Equus caballus. The sequence continues at coordinate 54,039,958 of NC_091703.1, read as the reverse complement.
CTGATAAGAATATTTAAAGAGTGAATGTCTGAAAAGACAGAAGCAATGTTAGAGCTTTACTGCATTTGGACCAAAACTTAAATAAGGATTCCAGACATGCATAATTATGGAACCTCCAACAAGACAGGATTGCAATAAACCAAGTTCAATGAAAGGATACGGCATTTCTATTCTGATTTTTAAAATAAGCCATCAGCCCAAGGCCTCACCACCTCCAATTCACTGCGTCCGTCAGATATTTCTTTGGGTTTAATACTGTAGACTAATCATGGCTCATGTAAAAGACGAAGTCTCTTAAAGCTACAGTTTTTCTGAAGTCGTCTTGGAGTGAATACTAATTACAAAAGTCCCGTCCGTACATCTTGTGAGGTTCCAGACACTAAAGGACAGCCTGTGACATGATGAGAAAGTCAGTTAGCACAGAGTTCCGTAGCTAAATGTTTGCAGGGCAAAAGAATTCTGTGGTATTTATCTTCAGTCTTAGCCTGGGGAAACAATGATCACTTAATAACTATAATTAAGGGTTCTGCTAGGACCTCACAGTACTAGACAAGCTCAAGGAGTTCGTGTTTATTTGGGAACAATGTACAATGTTGTTGAAACACCTTCCATCTAAAAAAATTAATATGATTATTTGAGTCACAGAGTTAAAGTTATAGAGCTAAAGAGTGCTTTATCGTAGCACAGCCTTTGAAATCTGTGTGCCTGATCCGGTACTTCCCAAGACTTTTAAAATCACTTGTTTGTTCAAATCAGGATCAAATTCAAGTTCATTCATTGTAATTAGTCAGTTACATGTCTTCAGCCTCTTTTCATCTGTAAGGTGTCTCTTTGCTCTCTCTTTTTCCTCTTGCATTTGTCGTATCCAGTTTCCCACAGTCTAGGATTTTACCAATTGCAACATACACACTTATTCTCTAGGTTTCCTGTCAACTGGAAATTAGAATTAGAAGCTTGGTCAGGTTCAGGTTTGATGATTTAGGCCAGACTTTCACAGGGAGTGCTGCGTAGGTCATCGGAAAGCACACGTTGTCTGGTTGTCACTCTTCTTGTGACGTTAACATGATTGATGATCAATGTCTAGACCCACAGATTTATTAGTGGGTGCAAATTGTTCACATCCCAATCCTGTTAGTCTCTTTTCACTTATTAGCTGGAATACTTTCAACACAATGAATCTTCCCCACATAATATATTTGGTCACCCTGGGGTATGGTTGATATAGGAAAGGAGGATAAATGCTTTTTTACTTTTTATTCACCACTTTTCAAAATGTGTTAGTTATCTGGCATCTTCAAAGGAGACCAATGAGTTTATTAATTTTTTTATTCCTGTTTTTATTCTTTAAATAATGTTAGGATACTATTTATTTATTAAGTACTTTATGAGAAGCAGATACTCATTATATAAAAAAGGGGACAATACAGAAATGTAGAACATGAAAGAAATAAATCGCTACTACTCTTACCACCAAAAGATAAATGTCAGTTATTTTCATGTATTTCCTTCCAGTCTTTTCACTATAATAAATTTTTATTTACTTTCAGATTTTTGTATGATCCACTTATACTGAAGATAATTCCACCTGTTATTCTATTATTTTAAATATTTTCGAAAGCAGAACCTACCACTTGATACTAACAAATGTCAATACTTTTGTTTTCTTGCTTATAAACGTTTTTTGTCTCCTTAAAACAAATCTATACGGATGGCTGAAATCTCCTTTGGACTGTACCCAAATATTATATCCCTTCCTTTCTCCCTCTCTGAGGCAACCACTTTTAGGAATTTGACGCAGATTAGTGCTGTCCATTTTTAAAACAGAGACTTGGCTCTGGGTTGTTTAAAAAATTTTTACATAAGTGGATCCTAAAACATTTTTACATACACAGTACCATACTGTAAGTTTATTGTCCAATTCCTTTTTTCAATCAACCCTATATTTTCGAGTCATATAGACAAATGTTTTATCATTATTAATATATTTACATTTACTTCTTTCATTTTATTCTGTTTTCTGTTTGCAAATACAAAGCTTTTCTTTGCCGTTCCCTTCCCTCCTTTTCTCCGTCCTGTTAGCTTGATCAGATTTTCTTTATTCCCAATTTTTCTTCTAATGGTTTGGAAGATAAACATTTTTTTCTTAAACTATGAGTGACTATCCTCCTCTCAATAAGACAAGGCTTTAACTTCCCTCCAAACTTCTCCTGTCTTCTTCTTTTTATGTTTTTGTTGAGTAATATTTTAGATACAACTTGATTTTATACTCCTTCAATGTCTTTTTTTTTTTTTTTTTTTGGTGAGGAAGATTGTCCCTGAAATAACAGCTGTGCCAATCTTCCTCTATTTTGTATGTGGGATGCTGCCACAGCATGGTGGGATCCCAAACTGTGAACCCTGGGCTGCTGAAGCAGAGTGCGCGAACTTAACCACTACACCACTGGGCCAGCCCTGCACCCTTTGTTTTTTGATAGTCAAGACTTATGTAGATGTGTTAAGGGATTTCTTTGTTCACCATTGCTCCTTGCCTCTCCTGGCTTCCTTCTGGGCATATTTTCCTTCTACATGAAGAGTATTTTTCAGAGTTTTCTCAGGAAGGGTCTGTAAGTGTTTAGCTCTTTCAGTCTCTGTCAGAAAATATCTTCATTTTACCTTTACTCTTAAATAATTATTTAGATGGTTATAGAATTCTAGATTAATAATTATTTTCCTTAATGCTTTGAAGATATTATTACCAGTGTCTTGTGGCCTTGATTGCCACTGTTTAGGAGTCTGCTATTAGTGTGGTTATTTTTCCTTTGGTGGTGCTGTATTGATGTTTTTTAGACTTTATCTGATATACTTTCAATGCAGTGTGTTCACTTCTGGATTTGTTTTTATTAATCTGCTTGGAGTTCCTTTTCAGTCTGAAGATTCTCCCTCTTTTTAAAGATTTCAAGAAATTCCTCCACCAAATAACTCTTGAAGATGGCTTCTTCCCTGTTCTCTCTCTCTCTTTTTTTTTTCCTAAGGAAGATTAACCCTGAGCTAACATCTGCCAATCCTCCTCTTTTTCTGAGGAAGACTGGCCGTGAGCTAACATCCATGCCCATCTTCCTCTAATTTATATGTGGGACACCTACCACAGCATGGCTTGTCAAGCGGTGCCATGTCCGCACCCGGGATCCGAACCAGTGAACCCTGGGGCTGCCGAAGCGGAACATATGCACTTAACCACTTAACCACCCAGCTGGCCCCTCCCTCTTCTCTCTATGCTGTCCTCCTGGGCTCCTGGTACATACATGTTGGAGCTTCATTCTGTTTTCCGTGTGTCTTAACTTCTCTTTCATATTTTCAGTATCTTTATTTCTGTGGGTTTCCTCAGATCTATCTGCCAAATGCCTGATATTCTTTTTCAACTTCTCCATTGAGTATTTTTCTTTTTTTTGAGGAAGATTAGCCCTAAGCTAACATCTGCTGCAAATCCTCCTCTTTTTGCTGAGGAAAATTGGCCCTGAGCTAACATCCGTGCCCATCATCCTCTACTTTATATGTGGGACGCCTACCACAGCATGGCCTGCCAAGCAGTGCCATGTCCGCACCCGGGATCTGAACCGGCAAACCCCGGGCCACCGAAGCGGAATGTGGGAACTTAACCGCTGAGCCACGGGGCCAGCCCCTCCATTGAGTATTTTTATATTGTTTGTATATTTCATTTCAAAGTTTTTGCTTCTATTCTTTTCAAATCCATATGCGTATTTTTCCTACATGCCTTTCTTTTCTTTATCTCTTTGAACATTTTAAACATTTTTAACTCCTTAAAGAGTTCACTCTTATTTTTGGCTCTATGGCTCAAAATTCTCCCTTTTTGTAAGACTATTTCCTTGGTCTCATGGAGGAGTTGTCTCATGTACAAATGACATAATGTTTAATTTGTAGCAGTGAGCTTGTCTTCAGCAGGAATAACCATATATTTGATGTATTTGATATATTTCATGACTGTTTTAGTCTTCACAGTTACTAGAGTACTCCTTGGCTGGGATACTCTAGAATTCACTGATTCTTGACATTTTTTTCATTCATACTGATGCAGGCTCGGCAAGCCGAGGAGTTGAAAGAAAGATTTCTTGCATTCTCAAGGTCTGGCAGTAGTGCTCGTTTATTCAGAGAATAGCATGGAGTAGCATGGGGACAGAACCCATGGGCAGTAAGAGCTGCAATGGGTTGAGGGTCGGGCTAAACTTACAAGGCGTAGGTAGGTGAGTTATTTCTTTACAAGACAAAGGAAAGATCATGTAAAAAAGTCGTTAAAATGGTATCAGTGCGGGTGGGGTCTGGTTATTGGGTGGTCCTATAACTTTAGATAAGAATCAGATTGGATCAGATCAGGACATCCTATGCTTCCCAGAGATTGATATAGATCAGTATGTAGGGCAGGACCCCTTGGGCTTCTCCCTGGGGCAGCTTGATCCTCATCACATACTAACATGTATTTTTATTCTTGTATGTATCACAGGAAGAAATGTGGTCCTGGATTTATCTTGTTCCTTATTTACGGAGTCAGTCCGTATTTGTGCATCTGCTACTCAAAGCAGCACTTGAGGAATTTTTACATTCACTTTTCAATGGGTAGTAGAAAGGCACAGGTTTGGGCTTCTGGCATCTCATTGGTGACATATTCCCACCTCTGGTGTAATAGCCAGGTTCTAGCTAACCATGACCTCTGTGTCTCCCCTTACTGGTGGGGACAGTTTTACTTAACCAGCTCCAGGCTTACAAGACAGAACTCTGTTCCACCACTTTACACCTCAAGAAAATCACTAACAAATTTCCCAAAAGATTGTGCCAATTTACAGCAAAGTGTAAGAGTGTTGGTTTCATCCTTTCCTTGTCAGCATTCTTGGAGATTATCAAGAAGAAAATTCTTGAGTGAATTTGATCTGTACAAAAGATTTTGTGCTTTTGTAAGTGTTTACCTAGCAAAATAGTCTTTATATTTATTCGATACTCTTTGCTATTTTCCTTTCTGTAGATTTTGAAAGACCATGGCGAGGATTTTCTTGTTGGCAACAAATTCAGTTGGGCAGACATACAACTGTTAGAAGCTGTTTTAATGGTGGAAGAACTCGATGCTTCTGTTCTTTCTGACTTCCCTCTGCTAAAGGTAGTGTGTGAACAGCCACACAAAGCCCAGGAAGCAATGAATAGAGACAAAGACTTCAGCAAAATATGCCTCCAGGTCAATCTCAAAAGAAACTTCAGAAGAGCGTTTTAAGAATCATTACTTTTATTCATTTGTATAACTTTCTTTTCCTTACACTATAGGATCGTGAGGAAATAAAACCTCATGAAGGGAGAAAGAATAGGTTATTTTGGTTTCTAGCATAAGCATTTAGTGTTTTCCATGTTTTAGTGCTTTGAGTGGTTTTTCCTGAAGAAGCAAGGCTGAGAAGTCTGTCCTTGTTGCTTCCCTCCCCAGCTCCCACTAGACAACTCTGCACCCCACTCCCCCAATCACTCTGATGCCAAAGCCCCCGCGAAGTCTGTCGATTGTTCAGAGCTTCTGCTTGGGTGGCGCTGCCTCCCTCTTGCTTCATTGCCCATCCTCAGGCCACTCTCTCTGAATCCTGCCACTGCCACTCCTCGCCTGGCCTCTGTTCCACTTCCTTAGAAACATTGTATCTAATAGGTGACCACAGGTTTTGTCGTTTAAGAACGGCATTTTTTCTTATTACAAAAGAAATTCAATATACAACCTAAATTAGACATTTCTATAAACCAAAAAAAGAAAAGAAAAAGACCTAAGCAGCCAAATGTTGTTACATTAGACTCTGACCTATTATTTTACATTTTTTTCCCCCAAATAAGGTGATGCTAAGTATTGTTTCGTGGCCTGCTTTTAACATCTTTTTCAATGATCATAAATATATTTACATGTCAACAAATATTCTTCTGCCATATCATTTTATTGGATTTTATTTTCATTGGGCAGTCGTCACATCTTTCTGAAAAATCAGAACTATAGAAAGAGGGTATAAATTGAGAAATCTCATTCCCACCACGGCTCTCCCACCTTCCTGCCTGTATCATCACTTTTATTATTTATTTATTTATTTATTTTTGAGGACAATTAGCCCTGAGCTAACATGTGCTTCAATCCTCCTCTTTTTGCTGAGGAAGACTGGCCCTGAGCTAACATCCATGCCCATCTTCCTCTACTTTATATGTGGGACTCCTACCACAGCATGGCTTGCCAAGTGGTGCCATGTCCACACCCGGGATCCGAACCAGTGAACCCGGGATCTGAACTGGCGAACCCTGGCCCGCCAAAGCGGAACATGGGAACCTAACCACTGTGCCCCTGGGCTGGTCCATAATCACATTTATTAGTTTCCTGTGTATCCTTCCAGTGTTCCTATTTATGCAGATATGAGGAAATGTGAATATATATTTATTTCCTCACTTTTTTTACACAAAACAGAAAATAGTATATATTCTGTTCTGCCCTGGGCTTTTTTTTTAATCAAACAATGCGTTCTAGAGATCTTTCCCTGTCAATACAGGGACCTTCCTCTTTCCCTTTATATATAATATCATTTTAAATTGATGGCTTATATTTCTTGCAGGGATGTACCATAATATACATAATCAATTTTCTTTTCTTGGAAACCTATGTTTCCTAAGTTAACATCTGTTGCCAATCTTGCTCTTTTTGCTTGAGAAAGATTGGCCCCAAGCTATCATCTGTGCCAATCTTCCTCTATTTTGTATGTGGGATGCTGCCACATCATGGCTTGATGAGCAGTGTGTTGGTCCATGCCTGGGATCCGAACTGGCAAACCCCGGGCCACTGAAGCGGAACGTACGCACTTAACTGCTGCACCACCGGGCCAGACCCGGACAATGATTTTTAATAAGATAGCTTAACTCATCCTAAACACACCAGCAAGTGTATTACCCTTCCCAGGAACATCCAGCCAACATGTGCTGAGTGATTAAGTCAAATTCAGCACCCTGGGCTCCATAAACTGCCAGTCTAAACATCCTCCTTTCATGACAAAGTTTTGATTTTTCTTGAAGCTTGTGATTTTTCTTGAGGCCCTGATTTTACCATTTCTCATTTTAGGCATTTAAAACAAGAATCAGCAACATTCCTACAATTAAGAAGTTCCTGCAGCCTGGGAGTCAGAGGAAGCTGCCCCCGGATAGCCACTATGTGAAAACAGTCAGGAACGTTCTGCAGTTGTGATGGCTGCAGGCCTTGTGATGGCAGCAGGAATGATCCAGTCGCAGCATCAGCATGTGCCGCCAATCAAAGCAAACCGTAGATCTTAGGAGTAAAATGTCTGGAAAGAAGAAAACCACATGGCCATCAATAACAAATCTCATTAAATGCAATATGAAACCGTTCTGATGGGTGAAATTTTTTTAAGCTTGTCAGTCGTGGAGGATGGTTACAACTTTTGTGAAATCACTGTTCTGTGTAAATAAATCGGAGGCTGATATATTTAGGGTGGTGGCCTACATAGGGCACTGTTCTTGCCATCTGCATCAAGATGGGCACCAGTGGGGGAAGAGGGAGCAGAGACTTTAGGGGGCATGTTCTCTCCAACACCCACCCTGATGCTGAAGACTTGGGAAAGAAAAACGGGGGCAAAGGGCAAATCAGGAGCATGATGATGGCCGACACTAGTAAATCCAAAGGGGAAATGTGGGGGACAGACAATGTCCAGGGAATACCATTTTGAGACCCTGAAAAAAATCTTAGACAATTAGACACCCCTATTCCACCTAACATAGCCACCAAGACTGGGTTTTGCTTTGGTGAAACAATTCCAAGTAGCATTGAGACTGAGATATAACCGATGACTCTTCATGCAAACTGACCCAAGAGTCCCTAGCCTTGATATACTTTCTTGAAAGATAGCTGTTGTGTTCCAAAGTCGTGTGATTTGGAGCTCAGCTCCGCATCAGGGCTGTTTGGTGGGGGATGGAGGGGCTGACCTGGTGAAGGGGCAGCTTTTCAGGGTGACCAGGCACAACTGTGGTTCCCAGTGGTCTCTGGTCTGGACCGGGGCTCCTGCCAACGGCTTGGGGTCCACGACTCTCCCAGCTCCACCCTGCTCCGGGGAAATCCTGCCCAGGCTGGCTGAGTGTGTATCCGTGAAAATGTCCTTCCTAGTGAACTGACTTAACGACTCGCCAGACTTGATGCCATTCCCTCAGGGCCACCACAGGGCATAACCGTTCCTGACCACACCTTGCCCCTCTGTTCCTCCTCCCCTCTTCAGAGGACGGGCTCATCACAGAGTTATGACAACCTGGGCCATTCAGCAACCCCTCCCCAGGCCGTGTGAGGCCTGATTTCCTGCTCCCAGGGTGGTCGAATGCCAACCTGGGGATTAGCATGTAGCCAATCACCCCGTTTCATTCTGCACCCCGAGAAAGCCATGACCAGCCACCACATGATGGATAAGACACAGTGAGAGAAAAGGCTTCTCAGAGGAAACCCTGCCCCTCTGTGTGGGATGACTTCTTCCTATAACCCCAGCTGAAGCGGAGAGTCTGACCCGATAAAAATTAAGTGGAAAAAGAAAAAGAGATGACTTTTTAATGATTCAAAACTATAAGCCATTTATAATCACATGACCTTTGTAAATAATTCAAACAGACTAGAAGGTTATACAGGGAAAACTAAAATCTATCCCTCCATGAATTGTTTTTAAAGACAGCCACACCCTCGGTCCTCACTCCTTGCCCCAGTGCCTCCTTTGAGAAGCCAAGGGTTGTGTGGTTGAATTCCCAAAGCTCCAAGCTAGTTTGCCCTGAGTTCCACTTGATGGTCTTTGAAAAGAAGTCCTAGGCCCGATGCCAGCCTGGCACCTTCTGGGAGCACAAAAATTAACTCAAAGTGGTTAAGTTTGCACGTTCCACTTTGGCAGCCTGGGGTTCACCGGTTCAGATCCCAGGTGCAGACATGGCACTGCTTGGCACACCATGCTGTGGTAGGCATCCCACATATAAAGTAGAGGAAGGTAGGCATGATGTTAGCTCAGGGCCAGTCTTCCTCAGCAGAAAAGAGGAGGATTGGCAGCAGTTAGCTCAGGGCTAATCTTCCTCAAACAAAACAAATCTAACAAACAAACAAACAGACCTGAAACCATAAAACTCTTAGAAGAAAGCATAGTCAATAAGCTCCCTGACCTCAGTCTTGGCGATGAGCTTTTGAATCTGACACCAAAAGCAAAAATAAACAAGTGGGATAACATCAAACTAAGAAGCTTCTGCAGAGCGAAGGAAATCAACAAAATGAAAAGGCAACCTACAGAATGGGAGAAAATATTTGCAAATTGTGTATCTAATAAGGGGTTAATATCCACAATGTATAAAGAACTTGTACAACTCAATAGCAAAAACAAACAATCCCATTTAAATGGGCAGAAGATCTAATAGACATTTTCCCAAAGTAGACACACAGATGGCCTACAGGCACAGGAAAAGATGCTCAGCATCACTAATCATCAGGGAAATGCAAATCAAAACCACAATGAGAGACCATCTTACACCTCTTAGAAGGGCTATTATCAAAAGGACCAGAAACAAGTGTTGGCGAGGCACCTTCTTCTTCCAGAGTTGAGCTAATAACTGTAAAACACAAGGCTTTAAAAAGATCCAGACACTGGCTGGGGAGAGATTATTCCATCTTGTTTCCCTGCATGGCCTCTGATTGCATTAAGGAGCCCAGTCCTGCAGGGACCTCCTGCTTGGCCACCTTCCAGTGAAAGCCTTCTGACATGCCAGACCACCAGGCCAACAGCCCAGAATGGGCCAGAGGGACGATTTGCTTTTGTTTTCCTGGTGGTGGTGAACTGCAAGTGTCCTCAGGTGGTGGGTCTATGCGGGCCCATTCTCCCTCGATGCATTCCCAGACCTGCCTGGTAGACTCAGGTTGGCTTCCTGGCCAGACTTCTAACCACCCAAGACAGTAGCCGTTCCAGGAGATGTGGAGGCAGTGGACTTCCCTCTCTCATCCACACTTGCTGTTTTCACTCCCCAGTGCCCTTACATTCTCTTTCCATAGACTCTTCTCTTTCTAATGATACAATAATCATAACAGCTACGGTTTTTGAGCGTCTGCTCTGTGTCCAGCTTTGTGCTAGGCACGAAATTTCTACTCTTACTTAATCTTTACAACCACCTTTTAAGGTAGGTCCCAGAGAAGTTAAGTAACTTTCCACATCACAGAGCTCGTAGATGGTTGAAAGGAAGTTTGAGCACAGATCTGCCTGGACCTGGAGCGCCTGCTGTCAATCCTAATAGCAGAGCACGTCAAGGGGCGGGAAGGACCTGTGCTGTTGTCAGACTGTGCGTAACAAGGATACCAGTATGGTGGAGAGGCGGGTGTGGAGAATTCTCAAGTTCTCCTTTAAGCTGCATCCCCTATTCACAGGGCCGTAATATACACCTAGAAGTAGCTGCTGTTTCCCAGGAGTCTAGATGCCCCTGTTGTCCTTTCACAATTGCAAAAGAATCCAATAATCTAGTTAATTCAATTGTTTTTCCTTTCTGGTCTTTGTGGTTGAATTTTAAACTATAATTTCGTTGCGTTTATTATCCCCAGGAGGCGTCATGGAGAATAGCTTTACATAGTGACAAAGCATCCTGTCAAGTGTGAAACATGCAGACAGAAGAGTCACGGGGTTGGAAGAGATGCTGGAGTTAATTGAATCAGATGATACTCGTACCCAGAGACACGTCCGCCCAAGTGGAGGGGCAGCCCCAGTCTCCTCCAGGAAATGGAATTGCAAAGGGTTTTCCATGGGTAAGATTATCCTCTATCTGAACAATTTCCCAAATCATTTTCTGGTGTATCTGGGCATCCACGTCAAGAAAAGCAAAAAGAAATTCTTGAAATGTTTGGTTTGTTTGTAGACTTTAAAGATAGACATTTATTCCTACTAATAAAATGAATTCAACAAAAATTTAAAATCAGAGGCTGCCTGCTAACTCTTACTTCAAGCTGATGTCTGTGACCAGTGAGGGACTTAAGCACGAGGCCTGGCATTCGGCAGACCCTCATAAACCACAGTTTTCCTCTTTCCTTCCAAACCCAGAAAAGAGGAGTCGAGATTTTTGCTGATGACCCTGAAATTGACATCTGCCTCCAGGTCGGCCACGTATGAGGTCAGAGGCCTTGAAATCCACAACAGAGATTCGTTCAGTGGCAGCCACGTTGCTGGTCCTGGGTGGGGAAACCCCACTCCTCCGTCTGGTGCAGGTGAGGTTTCTCCTTAACCAGCCTTGCTGGAGCTGACCCCACAATCCAGTCCTGCCCCCTTTGTTCAAAAAGAATTAGCTTTGAAAAGTGGAATTGTGCGGAAAGGATTCCTTTACCCTGGAGACAGAAAGATGAGATGAGATCCTCCCCATTGTTTAACATCAATGTCTGCAGGAAAATAAGTCAACCGAAGCCCATGACTGGTCCAATCCCTGTAGAAATGAAGAAGTATTTCCAGTGGTAGAAAATAGATAGCAACCCCAGGTCAGCACTTCCGCCAAACAGTGCCTTGTATGTCTTTTGACAAAAGAATACAGTTAAGACACACAGTCAGACTGCAACAGCAGCAGAAAATAATAGGCATTCCGAAGATTGCTGTGTCTGAAGCACTGAGCCTTGTGAAACTTCAGCTGCTGTCCCCTTCTGTCACCCACCCCGGGGTGGACAGCTTCATCAGTAGCGAGCCCTTTGTTTGAATCACCCATTGAGCACACAAGGTTTATACTCACTACGCCAAGTGTGGCCAGACTAGCAGCAGGGCGGAAGCTGGGAGCATGTGAGAGTGCAGTGTCAGGCCCTGCCCAGAACTGCTAAATCAGAACCTGCGTTTTATCAAGATCCCCAGGTGACCTGCGTGCGCATTGAATTTTCCGACATGGCCTTGTATTATTACTCATCTTTTCAAGCAAACACAGTCTTGGATCCCCAGGTAGAAGGCCATCCTCCTCGGAGGTAAGAATGTTCTATTTCCTTTCATCCACTGCCTGCTATCAATACCATAGGAGTCATCAAACATTAACTTAACAAGGACAACTGCAAGGGCCTGCCTCCAACTCAAACAAATGAGTCGCAAGGGCATTCAGGAGTAGGGTTGCGAGATTTAGCAAACAAAAATACAAGACATCCAGTCAAACTTGCATTTCAGATGAAGCAATGGATAGTTTTTTGATATAAGTTTGTCCCAAATGTGGCATGTGTCCTGTGTTTTAACTGGTGACACTACTCAGGATTCAAAGCCCTGGGCTGCCCTGTCCACCTCCCCCCCACCCATCTCTACCTGCTCTGTGTTTGAGACCCTTACTCGCTTCCCGGGGTGGTGGCTTTGGTTCGTGTTGTCTTCAAGCCCCAGATCGTGGTTTGCTTCCTCTCCCATCATAGGTGAGAGGCACACAATGTGGTGAAAACAGCATAGATTTTGGTATCAGAAAGACCTAGGTCTGCCTCTGTCAGCTGGTGACTAAGCCACTGTTATCTTTCTAAGCCTCAAGTGAGGACAGTGGTGCTCTCAATGCAGTAGAGACAGTGCTGGCACAGAATGTATCGCTTGCCCAATGTCAGTGGCTGTTCTCGGCGATGTCTTGATCACTAGATCCTTGGGCAGCCCTAGCAGCCTGGCCTGGTTGTCCTTGGGTCCATGGTCTTCTCTGATATTGATGCCAGAGAATCGGATGTGAACAGCACTTGAGATACAAACCAGGGCCGTCCTCGCATTCCATCTGTTACTGGTCTGCCATGAATTCAGCTCTGATTGAGGTAGTTCCTGGTTTGCAAATTTAGGATGAGATCCTTTACTCGAGTTGCTTCCAAGCAAAATGCAACTTTATGGTTATTTTTGCAACTATAGCAACTTTTTGTTTAAGAGGAAACAGTATTTAAGTATCACCAATCAATGAGTTTTCGTTTTGGTGGTCTAAAATGCACTTCTGACTAAAACATGTTTGGGGTATTATAAATTCCATGCGTTCCACAAAGAGCATGTACTTTGTTTTTTCCTGGCATCTCCGCCCGTTTCTTCTTGCTCCTTTTAACCACGGTGGGGGACTGGAATTGGCCACCCCAAGATATGTCTCTTTGGCATGAAGATTATTTGGGGCTGGTTACTTTTAATAAACTGCAGACAGGAAGGCAACTCTGAAAAGCAGAGTTTACTTACCCTTTGTTAAGAGACATTTACATTGTAAAGGAAATCTCCATCTGCAAAGTTGTCTCCCTCTCTGTACCAGGAAGAAGGTGATGACCTTATCTCTAGAAACTCTTATCAATGGAGAAGGCAAGAACTTAAATCTGCATAATAATCTTATTCCTTTTTACTGTGCTTGTCTGGTAGCCTCCTGTAACTGACTCCCCTCATCCCCAACATCCTCCTTTGTCTTTAGCTTAAGATGATATTGAAGGTAGTGGCTTCAGCCATTTTGGCGAGTTTCTCAGGTTGCCTGAGCCTGTCCCATGTACATATGTTATAAAGCTGTGTTTATGGACAGCTAATCTTCGACAAAGGAGCAGAGGGCCTACAATGGAGAAAAGAAAGTCTCTTCAACAAATGGTGCTGGGAAAACTGGACAGCCACATGCAAAAGATTGAAAATTGACCATTCTTTTTCACCACACACCAAAATAAACTCAAAATGGATCAAAGACCTAAAGATTAGGCCTGAGACAATAAGTCTTTTGGAAGAGAATATAGGCAGTACACTCTTTGACATCAGTTTCAAAAGAATCTTTTCGGACACTGTAACTCCTCAGTTGAGGGAAACAATAGAAAGAATAAACAAATGGGACTTCATCAGACTAAAGAGCTTCTTCAAGGCAAGGGAAAACAGAATTGAAACAAAAAAACAGCTCACTAATTGGGAAAAAATATTTACAAGCCACATATCCGACAAAGGGTTAATCTCCATAATATACAAAGAACTCACACTGCTTAACAACAAAAAAACAAACAACCCGATCAAAAAATGGGCAGAGGACATGAACAGACATTTCTCAAAAGAAGATATGAATATGGCCAATAGACACATGAAAAGATGTTCATCATCGCTAATCATCAGGGAAATGCAAATCAAAACTACACTAAGATATCACCTTACCCCCGTTAGATTGGCAAAAACATCCAAAACCAAGAACGACAAATGTTGGAGAGGTTGTGGAGAAAGAGGAACCCTCATACACTGTTGGTGGGAATGCAAACTGGTACAGCCACTATGGAAAACAGTATGGAGATTTCTCAAAAAGTTAAAAATAGAAATACCCTATGACCCAGCCATCCCATTACTGGGTATCTATCCTAAGAACCTGATAACAGATATCTCAAGAGTCCGTTGCACCCCTATGTTCATCGCAGCATTATTTACAATAGCCAAGATGTGGAACCAGCCTACATGCCCAGAAACTGATGACTGGATAAAGAAGATGTGGTATATATACACAATGGAATACTACTCAGCCATAAAAAAAGACGAAATTGGCCCATTCACAACAACGTGGATGGACCTCGAGGGCATTATGTTAAGCGAAATAAGTCAGTCAGAGAAAGACGATCTCTATATGACTCCACTCATAGGTGGAAATTAGTATATTGAGAAGGAGATCTGATCGGTGGTTACCAGGGAAAAGGGGGAGTGGGGGGAGGGTACGAAGGGGGAAGTGGTGTACCCACAACATGACTAACAAAAATGTACAACTGAAGTCTCACAAGCTTGTAATCTATCATAACATTAATAAAAAAAAAAAAAAAAAAAAAAAAAAAAAAAAAGCTGTGTTTAATTTTCTCCTATTATTCTGTCTCATGTGAATTTAATTCGTTCTCCGGCCAGACAAACCCAGAGAGGGTAGAGGAATTGTCTTCCTCCCTTACACCACTATTCCTGACACCACTAGAGGTCAGCAGAGGCAAGAAGGCACATTTTATTCAAATAATTTTTGCCCGTTGGGAACTCGGTGGAAGAGGAAGCTGAATTTTTCTGTAGAATTTTTTTCCAAATGGGAACAAAAGCACACTGAAATTGATGTATACATTCAATCTTTATTTTCACTGGGTCTACTCTACAAGCTGTATTATATTTGATAATAGCTGAATAATCAAAAAAGTTAAAGAAGCATCAGTTTTATGAAGTGTGTCACTTCCAAAGTTTAATTTGATTTTAAAATCAAATTAGCAGCAAGTCCCAGCACCAGTTGTTAGTGTTGCACATGCAACTGAGGGAGTCTGAGTTCCAGTTAAGAAAACAATATTTCAAAATGATAAGAGAGAGGAGCTTGGATTTAAAAATTACATCTGCTTGCTTTTCCTCAGTGAAGACCTTGGTTTTGGTTTTTGGTTTTTCAGCTTTTGTTTCCAGTTCTTTTTGTTAACACAGATATTTTTGTGCACAGGCTTGCATTCCTAGTCTTCACCCCTATGCTGGTAGGTGTTCTCTACTCTCTGCGCTGTTCTAAGCATTTTTTTCTAAGGAGGCACAGAGAGCTCCTCTCCACAGCACCCCAGACCTGGTGGGAGAGACCAGACGGTCCATCTCAACCTAAAGCCGTCTGGGGTTTGACTTTTACAGAGAAGCCAATTTGATTATTGAAGAGTTTGAAATGGTTTGTTTTCAAAGTAGAACTGTGTAGCAGAAGGGGAATATATTGAAAGAAACACTCTCTTTAGAATAGTTTATTGAAATGAGTCTGGAGTTTTTAGTTCTCTGTTGTAATCTGAGAAAACAATTTGGATTTTAAACATAACAGGCAGAAGTGATCAAACCAGGCCACTGTTTGCTTTTCCCTGGCCAGTGTCTCTAAAAATGTTGGAGGGACTCCTCCTTCCTGGTCCTTTTGTAGCTTTCCCTCTCTACTAGACTCTCACATTTCCAGAAACTTCCAAACATTGAAATCAAAGATTCCAATGACTACTTGTCAGATTTCAAACCTGCTAAACCTTGATCCAAACCTTCAGAACTGTCCTGAATGAACCTAACTTTTCCTGGAAAAGATTTTGTTTTCCCCCATAGACTGGAAAAGTCTGGACTGCCCACTTGTGCCGTGTCACACTGCATAGTCATTCCATGGGCTAGCTCTCTCCTGGAATCACTTTCAGATTCAAATTATGCACTCGCCTAGCCCAAAGAGAACTTAGGGATCACCTAGTCCAACCTCTCATTTTATAGTTGTGAAAACAAAGTCCCAGGGAGGTCAAGAGATCTGCCCAGTTGAGATACCAAATTACCCAAAGATAAAGTCAGGAGCAAAACCAAGGTCTCCCAACTTCTGGTACCATCCTAGGAAGGTGCACCACCATGACTCAGATGCAACTTCACTCTTCATTCAAAAGAGAGAAGCTGGTGTCTCTGAGAGCCAGTTTGGCTACAACACCAATGTTTTTAAGGTTGGTGGAGGCCTCCAATGTAGGGCTACCCCAACGTGTGGTTCATAGGCCAGCAGCATCAGCATGCCCAGGGACTTTGTTAGGATGTAAATTATTTATTATTTTTAATTGTAGTAAAATACACATACAAATTTTACCATCTTAACCATTTTCAAGTGTATAGTTCAGTGTTATTAGATATATTTGATACTAGCTCAACACGAGGTTGACATGAGGGAAGCCATATTGTAGAAAAGAAACCATATTGTAACTTTGAATGACTTTTGATTAACTAACCCTGACTTACCAGACCCTTTGAACGTTTGCTTTAGTTTGCCTAGATAAGTAAGGGTTTGTCTCTGGGGATTTGCAGGCTTTGTAGGTTTTATGGCCCCTCCCAGATGCTTTAAGTTGATAACTTTGTTCTTTTGAACTCCTTAGGAATGTGATAACCTTGTGCAGAGAGTCTATGCTGATAGCCATCATCAATGAAAACTGAAAAATCAGGGTACAGGGCATTCACTCCATTCTCTGATGGACATCCAGTAAAACAAAGGACCATCAGAAACTGGGACCAGATGTCTGTCCCCATTCGGAAACCAGCCCTATGTAACTGGCCTGTAGTCTTTGTTCTGTAAGATGGTTCTTTTGTATGTTAGTCGGCCATCTTACTTCTTGCTAGGAAGCTGTAATAAAGTCCTTTTGCTCCTACCACCTTGCCTCCTGACTATTGGCATGTCTTGCGGCAAGCAGAGGACCCTCCTTGGGCAGTAACAATTCACCTTGTTGTGCAACCATCACCACCATCCATCTCCAGAACTCTTTTAATCTTGCAAAACTGAAACTCTGTACTCATTAAACAGTAACTCCTCATTCCACCCCCACCCAGCTCCTGGCAAATACCTTTCTACTTTCTGTCTCTATGAATTTGACTACTCTAGGTATCTAATATAAGTGGATCATACAGTATTTGTCTTTTTCGTGACTGACTTATTTCACTCAGCATAATGTCCTCAAGGTTCATCCATGTTGCATAGCATGTGTCAGAATTACTTTTCTTTTTGAGTCTGAATAATATTCCACTGTATGTGTAGACCATGTTTTGTTAGTCCATTCACCCATTGATGGACATTTGATTGCTTCCACCTTTTGGCTATCATGAATAGCACAGCTATGAACATGGGTACAAGCATCTCTTCAAGACCCAGCTTTCAATTCTTATGGGCATATACTCAGAAGTGGAATGACTGGATAGAAACGCAAATTCCTGGGCCCTTCCTGAGATGACTTAATTAGAATGTCTCCTCAGGGGGCCCAGGAATCTGTCCTTTTGCAAACTCTCCAGATGCTTCTTTTATAGGCTCCACTTGAGAAGACACTGCTTGGCAGGACTCCCATTGGTGGACTTGCCAGGGAAGAGAGGAGATGGCTTACCTCAGGCAGGAACTTAGGAGGCTGCTCCACCATCGTGCAGGTAAGAACATGCTGGTTAGACATGAGGTGTGACTAGAGAGGAACGGAGTAGATGTCTTCCAGAGGGGATTTTAGAATCAGTCTTCATACCTGAGGACTCTAACTCATTTGAAAATAAAAGAGGGTGGATTAATAGGTGGGGCCTTAAAAAAAAAAACTGAGAAGATCTGAAAAAGAAAAGAAAAGAAAAGATTGATTATTCTGGGAAAGGGAGGGGGAAAATGAATGATATTATAAGGACTCCCTGGTAGATCCAGGATTGCAACCTCAAATGCCTACAGGGTGCATGTGGGCCAGTGAGTGAAGTGGGCCTGTGGGTGGAAGGGCCCACGCTCAGGGAGTGTGTGTGGGTTGAGGGGGTGGTGGGCAGGGCTCAGGGCCCTTACCAGAAGGGTAGCCCTCTGTTGACATGTCTGAGCATGCCCAATTTCCCCAGTTTTTCTGAAGTCTCATATAAAGAGCTTAATATCTGGACGTCTATGTGAAATTTCCCCCCTTCCATTGTTGGCTTCAATGTGCTAAAAATATTGGGCAAGTCAAATGTTTGTCCCAAGACTGGGACAGATATGGGCTCATAGATGACCATTTAGAGCCTATCTCTTGCCTTCTTTTTACCAAAATTGGAAGGTAGAATAATGCATTCAAGAGAGCAGGTGCAAATTCCCAATATCCTTTCTAGCTCTGACCTTGGGCAAATTGCTTAAACTTTCTAGGCCCCAGAATTCTCGTCTGTAGTGTGAGAATGACAATAGTACCAGCACGAAAGGAAGTTGGTAAGGGTCAGATGAGATGGTGCATGAAAAAGCAATTAGCATGGTACCTGTTAAAAATTAGTTACTGAATAAGTCTTAACTAATATAAATAATTTCAACCTTCATTCATTTGTCCATTAACTTAAGAAGTAGTTCTTAAATGCCTTCTACTGTGCTGGCTGCTGGGTTGGAGATACAGTGGAGACCAAGGTAGACCAGGTCCCTCACCCCATGGCCCTTACAGTCTAACAGAGAAGAGAGTCAAATTATTAATAATAATAATAGCTGTAGTAGTAATAATAATAATAGAATGTGATAAGTATGATGATGGTGATAGAACAAGTTCTTATGGGAGTTCATATCAGGAGCTGACAACCCAGATGATGGAGATTAGGAATTAGTGGCACTTAGCTAAACCTCCAGCCCTGTTTTGTCTACATATACAGGTTTTCAACTTGATTTTAACAGATCTTTTCTAATGATTTACATTATCCTCTCTACACCGAAGACTGTACCATCCTTATAACTTCTCCTAGTCCCAGAGGTGGACTCTAGCCTCTCATCTTGTCAGGGCAGCCCTGCTATTGCCTAAAATTCCACATGGCCAAGTCTTAACCCCACAGAACCTTCGTTCCTACCCAATTGGCTCTCCCACCCAACTTTCTTCCTATCAAAATTATTGCACTCATCAGCATCACCTTTGACTCCTTCCTCTCTTTTACCTCCTTGTATATGATTGGTTCAACAATACCCATTCTTTAAGTTATTGAAAGCTCACTTTCTGTCAGTGTCATGGAAGGTATGGGGGCTCCATAGATCAATAAGATAATACTTATTATCTCATTGAGCTTATGTTTAGTAGAGGAAAGAATCATTACAAAAAGAGGAAACTTTAATGTAATATAGTTAAGTACTAAGATTGCAAGAGTGTTATAAGAGCAGAGTGGTGTAAAACATACTTAACAATGGGCTTTAGGAAGGGCGGGGACTAACCAGAATGGACACCCAAACAGTCAGAATGGAAGTCAGCCCTAAACAACCATTGTGGTGGTTTCTGCACTGGGTGGCTATAGCCTAGAATGTGACTTTAGTGAGGGATATTTAGCCCAGTCTTGGGTGGAAGGGGAGACTACCTCCTCCAGGTGAGTCTTGGAGGCTTAGTATTAGCATGAGAGAAAAGGAGGAGGAGTACAAGGCATGGAACAGATTGATTGATATCTGTAAAAGTATTCTGAAGTTCATGCTCCTGGAACATGAAGTAGGGGAGCTGCTGAAGTCTTCAATCTGCAGTGTAAGGAGGTCAGATTTGCATTATGGGAATAAATGTCATGCAGAAGGGGCTCGGTGAGGATGGCGAGGGAGAGCAGGCACATGTGGCTGCCCATCCTACTGCCATCCATCGATTTTGCTCTGCATCATCCTCTCGTGGAGTCAGGGAAACTGGCCCCTTCTCTGTTCCACCTATGAATTTTGACTAGTCAAGACAATCACGGTTGTGTGTTTATGCTTAGGCATGCAACCTTGACTAAGGACCCAAAAGGAGGAGTCAGCTAAGGAGCTGAGCATACTAGGGCTGTGGCAGTCATTGTGTGACCAGGGACACAATGCTGATGAAGCAGCCAATGCAATTGCAGAGTCCTTGATACCGTTGTTGTGTTGCCAAGTTAATCACCTCCAGAGATGCGTCCAGATTTCTTGTTGAGATGTTATATTCCTTACTGCAAACACACTTCTGAGTTTTCTGTTATTTGAAGCTTAAAACATCTTAACTAATATAAAGAAACAGGGGGCATGGAGTATGATTAAGGGCGTCTGTAAAGACTCAGGTGAGTGATGATGAGGCCAGAACTAGGGCAGAGGGGAAGTAAGGATGGAGATGAGGAGATGGACTCAAAAACATTGGAGAAAATCAGCAAACCTGGTTTGCCATGGGGTGTGGGAATGAGGGAGGTGGGGAAGCCCATGACTCCAGTCAGCCACCAACTCCCTAGATTCTTCCAGCAAACTATCAATCACGTTCAACTACATCTTAAGGAGGAGTCAGGGATATTGGCAGGTTTCCATTTTACACAAATTGAAACTAAACAGATTATTCTGAAGGCTCATAATTGCTTCATCTGTGCTTTTATGACATTTTCTTGGCCATTTCTAGGCATTATTTGATACTGAGTCCTTGATCAAGGAGAAAATCTACAAATATAATACAGTTCCTATGGGAAATATGCTCTGATTCATAACATCTGCTTTAGAATATGGTTGCTAGAACCACATTCTAATGAAAACCTGGGACTCCATGCATTTAATGAACCAGTGCCTCCAATGTGTGGCAGCAGCCTGTCCCTTTAAGGCCCCAGCCCCAGTGGCTGCATATTAACCTCTAGCTTTATTGACTGACCTCCCCACAACTTTGTCTTTTTGGTTATCACCCCAAATCATCTCTAGTTTTTTGCCTATTTATTTTCCCTTTGGCCCAGAACTTGCTTTGCACTGCACTTCTGATGACTGAATGTTTGTCTTGGCCCAACCTTCCTTTTGTGAAATTCCACCCAGAAAGTCTCTCCCAGCATTTCCGACACGCCGCACCCCATCGCTCACTCCCCACCACCATCACTCCAGCCCTGGAGGCTGAGATTCTTGCAGTTGGGGCCCTGCTTGTATGTATAGCTCCTTTCTGTCTACGCAAAACTGCATATACTTGATGATGGTGATGATGATGATAAGGACCATCCTGAGTAATTATGTGCCAACTATTTTATGCATACTATCTCATTTAAGTCTCACAATAACTTGGTGAGGTAGTTATTACTATCTCCATTTCTCGAGGAATAATTAGGCTCAGAGATGCTAAGGAACTCCCCAAGTTTTCACAGTTAGTAACTGGTTGAGCTGGGTTTTGAGATTAGGACTCAAAGACCTACATTCTTCATGTATAGTTACCATAATTGATGAGGTACAAGGAGGTACTAAGCTAGTTCGAGGTGCTGCAAAGCCAAGGTAAAGCCAATGCCAGGCTGGACCATGCTAATGCATGTTCTGCTAAGCGCTAAATGTACCATACAGTGCGACATAATGCAAGGCTGCGCCATCTTGCATGGTGCTGGGCAATGCCAGCCCATGCAAATCTGGGTCCAGTTCAAGTGTTCCCGCGTCTGCTTTCCTCGTTTCATCTCTCCTCCCTTCCCCTTCTGTTTTATAGAGGAAGTTTCCTTTCACTTCATGTCTGCCCTGCTTATTTTAATTAGTTTATTAATAAATGATATTAGACTAAAATTCCAGTACATTTTAAAAGAAAATTGATTTACCCACAATCTCGCAACTCCAATGCACATTATTTTTCTTCTGTGTTCCTTTCCATCTTTGCCATGTACATATAAATCCTCATATATTTGTAACCATAGTGTAGAAATAATTGAGTATTCTGATTCTTTTTATTAATTGCCTATATAAAATATTGTATTACCTTTTTTAAACTTCAAACATATTATAAGCTTAATGCACAAAACTTGTGAAAAAGACAAAATGTGCATGTGCACATACACTCCCTAATTCTACAACCCCAAAATAACCCCTGATGATCATCAAACTGTGTTTGCTTTTGTATTTCCTCACATGCAACCTACCACCTAGTGGGGTTAAAGGTTGGCATTTAGGAAGCACTGGGATAGGGCAGAAATGTAGTGATGAAGACATCCATATAGGGCTTTTTGACCGTCAGGCTCTGACCTAAGCACTTTACATTTAATCCTCACAACAAACTTGTGATAAAGGTATGAGAGGCCCATTTTACAGCTGGGGAAACTGACGCACAGGGAGAGGAAGTAATTCACCTCAAGCCACAGCGTCAAGTTCTAAGCCATGACTGAAGCACGCAGTCTGGACCCAAAGGCTGGGCTTGTAAACTACCACACTGACATGAAGCCAAGCTCTTCCCCAGCCCTGGTCTGTGTGACAGTGACACTTTAGCTGGCCTGAAAGGAGAGAAGGAGGTAGCCAGGAGAAGGGGGGAGGAGAAACGCAGGTGGAAGGAGAGAGTTCTGACTGAACAGCGTGTGCAAAGGCAAGAGGGCAAAGAGGGCAGGAAAGAAGTTGCAGAGGTGAGAGTATGGGCTAAGGGAGGATGGGGGCTGAGATGAGGCTGGACAAGACTGGGAGCTTCTGGGGGCCTTTGTACACTTTGTGCGAAGGCAGTCATGGCTCCTTGAAGGGCTTTAAGCCAGGGACAGGATTAAATTTGCTTCTTAGAAAGACTCCTTTACTATGCTAAGACTAGATCTTAAAAGTTCTCATCATGGAGGGAAAATTTGCAACTATGGTGATGACGTTAGCTAGACTTAATGTGGTGATCATTTTGCAATATATACAAACAAATCATTATGTTGTACACCTGAAACTAATGTAATGCTATATGTCAATTATACCCCAATAAAATAAAAGAGAGCCCCCTTGGGCTACTGCATGGAGGAGGGAATGAATGACAACAGGGCACAAGCCTGGACACAGAGAGTCCGGTGTGCAGGATGCTGCAGAAATTGTGCAAGAGATGATGGCAGCCTGCATTGGAAGTGGGGTGGTGCAGAGAGCAGCAGCTGGACTGGTGAGGGAATGAGGAGGAAATGGGGAGCTCTGTAGGCAGAGGGTGGAGTCAGCAACGACGGCAGGTTGCCAGTCCGGGCAACTGTGTGGATCAGTAGTGTCAACCTCTGAGATTCAAAACCCCATTTCTGCTTGGGATTTGGTCAGTTCTAGTTGCTTAAGGGGCAGCCGGGTGGACACATCCAGAAGGCAGATGACATGGGTCACAAGCCCAAGAGAAAAGTCTGGGCAGAGAGCTCCTCCTAGAAGCCTGCCCCTGGAGTTCTGGTGCCGATTCACCAGTCTTCCGGCCACCCCTAAGGAAGTCGCCAGCCCTTTGTCTGCCTCAGGGAGAAGTGGGCAGAGATGACTGGTCCAGGGAAAAAGGATGTGAATTGCTCTCCCTGAGGCTGGCTCCTGAACAGAAGTTGACACAAACCTGCCTCACCTCATGAGTGAGACAGACCTGTGTTACTGGAGCTTTCCTTCTCCCTCCAGGAGCCCCTCAGTGCTTCCTCTCTCTCAGATCTGAACTGAGAGAAACCAGCTCAGAGCTGGGCACACAGGCCTGGCCGCGCTTCTCCTGCTTCCTGGCCAGGTTACTTCATTCCAACTAGGGGCAGAAGCCCCAGGTTTTTGCCTCTGACAGCCCACGGCTCATCTCCAACTTGGTCTTCCCCAGGCCCCTCAAACTCAGCTTCTCAGAAAACAAACTCTGTGTCTGCCCTTCAGGCCCCCCTTGTCTCCATTCCCTACCTGGAGCAGAGGCAGCACTGGCAGCCCGGCTGTCTAAACCAGTGAGCAGGAATTGCCCCTGACTGTCTCTCCTTGCCCTCCCGCCGGATGGGACGCTAGCCTCTCAGCTGCCTCCCACGTCTCTCTCAGCCATCCTTGTTCACTGTCTGATGTCAGAGCCTACTGATTTCTCACCTCCACCACCCCAATGACCTGCCAATGGGTCTCCATGACTGAGGCTTCACCTCCCTCTAGTCTGTTTTCTGCTCACAGCCAGAGTGTTTCCTAAAGTGCAGATCTGAGTCTCACCCCCTTCTTGAACTCCTTCAGTGACTCCCATTGCCTGCAGGGTGGCCTCCTTACGTCCTCCTTCCCCCTTCCATCCAGCCCCATCACACTCCTGGGCTAGGTGGGTCCTCCTGCCTTCCTGCCTGGGCACGTGTGCCAGCCCTGCCCGCCCGGCTCTTTCCCCCTGGCGGCACTCAGCTCCGGCCCTCGGAGCTTCCCATGGGGAGCTGGGCTCTCCTCTGGGCCCCCACCGAGCCCTGTGACCCTCTCAGAAACATGAAGGGCACTGCCTCCCACACCATCCTGTGAGCTCCCAGTGTCGAGCATGGCCCTGCGGGGTCCCCAGGGCTCCCTCACCAACGATGAGAGCACCGCTCACAGCACCATGCACTCCTTGGTGACCTAAGGGTGCGAGTCTGGGCTCTGGGAATTCCTCACAATTCCCCCACACACCCCACTGCCTGAGATCTGTATCCATTCACCCACTGATACCCACTCTGATATCAGTTTCCCTACATTAAACCCAGCATATATGAGGTTAAAACCAAAACACTCTTTCCCTGCTTGCTCCCTGGCTTCCTGGCTCCAGAATCCACCGTCCTCCATGGAGACAGACACAGCCAAGGACAAGCCTGGATTCGTTATCTCCTCTCTGCAAGGAGACAGGCTGGGGGGAAAGCTGCTGACCAGCAACGTCAGGGGCTCCCTCCTCTCTGCAAGTAGTCTCAAGGCCAAAGACAGGCTGGTGGGAAAGCTCTGACCAGCAAGGCCATATGCTCCCCCTCCCCTACCTAAAACCCCAAATAAAAACCCTTCCTTTTAGCTTTTCAGGGAGTTTGGGATTTTAGCATTAGCCGCCCTCTCTCCTTGCTCAGCACTGTGCAATAATAAATTCCTACTTTCTTCCACTACCCCCAGTGTCAGAGATTGGCTTGCTGCGCAATGGGTGAGCAAACTCACTTCAGGTTCGATATCACCACGTCTTCAAAATATGTTTATTCCTATCGCCAAATGCAATGTGTGGACCTGCTTGGATCCCGATGCAAATAAACCAACTGTAAAGAAATCTGTATGAAGGTTTGTTCTTCAGCTCTGGGCTGGCTGGGGCTGGGTGGGGTTTGGAAGGGGCCACTGGAAGCAGATGGGGCGGTGGGCAGAGTGATGTTTGCAATGGCTGCTACAGGGAACTTGGAGCATGATCCCATATCTTTTTTTTTGTGAGGAAGATTGGCCCTGAGCTACCATCTGTTGCCAATCTTCCTCTTTTTGCCGAGGAAGATTTTCTCTGAGCTAACATTGGTACCCATCTTCTTCTATTTTGTATATGGGATGCCTTCCGCCACAGCATGGCTTGATGAGTGGTGCATATGTCCATGCCCTGGATCTGAACCTGCAAACCCTGAGCAGCCAAAGCAGAGCATGCAGACTTACCCACTATGTCACAGGGCTGGCCCCTTGATCCCATGTCTTTGAAAGCACTAGGCTTCTTACATTCAAAGAGTAAGGATCCTGCTGAAAAGCTAAAAGCGTTTCTTGATGAATCTTTGGCTAGGGGCATTGATTCAAGATCCTGTCCATCTCAAAAGGACTTGGAGTCAAGCAAAATTTCAAGCACAAAAACTATTTCTAGTAAGCAAGAGCCCAAAACATCATCCAGTCTTCCTTCTGGCAGTAATAACGGCAAGGTCTTTACAACGGAAAAGGTAAAGAAAGAAATTGAGAGTATCCCTGCTGATAAAATGAAATCTGACATCACTGAAGCCGTTGATCTTCCAAAGAAACCTGGACTGGAGAAACCAGAGACACAGTCCTCTCCCATTACCGTCCAAACCAGCAAGCATTTAGCTATGGCTGATCTTTCCAGCTTTGAGTAGACCAGTGCTGATGATTTTGCTGTGGAGATGAGATAGGCCTGGGTTGTTTGTTGGCACATGACGGTGGCATCCAGTAATCCATTGGTAGAAAGGAGTGCCACAGTCTCCACCACTAAGATTGCCATAAGCCCCAGGTGACAGACAAAGAAGTGAATGATCCTCACCTGGTGTGGTATTGTGCCCGATGTACCAGACAAATGAAAAGAATGGCTCAGAAAGCTCAGAAACCACCACAGAAGCCAGCCCCTACTGTTATTTGTATAACTCCAGCTGTCAAAGACCCATTGGTTAAGAAACCAGAAACGAAACTCAAATAAGAGACAACTTTTCTAGCATTTAACAGAACAGAAGTCAAGGCATCCAGAGTTATTTCTGGAATTCTTCTAGTACCAGTGTTTCCTCTTCAGGAACTAGTGACCTAACTGGATGGGCAGCTTTTGCTGTTAAAACTTCTTCTCTGGTCCGTTAACAGCAAAATTGAGTTCAGCGACCCAGAACAGCAGGGGGAAATCTGCTACCTCATCAGCTAACCGGAAGCCTGTGGGTTTGACTGGTCTGGCAACCTCATGCAACGGTGGAATAGATTTCAAAATAGGTTCCAGCAACAGCAATACACCCACTGTACCATTGAAACCACCTCCACCTCCAACTTTGGGCAAATCTAGTCTTAGTTACTGTCAACACAAATAATCCATAATCAATTTATAAATCAAAATTTAGATGAGCTTATTATGAACCAGATCTGAGGACTAGCCCAGGGCCTTCCTCCCCCAAGAAAGGCAAGGCACCAAAGAAGTGGGGTGTACTGAGCGGAGCAAAGAGCACACATCACATATGACAGGAATATCTCTTTTACTGCTGTCACAGGATGCTTAGTGGCCCCGCAGGTTGGTGATCAGCAGGTTAGGGGTCACAAGGTGAGCACAGCAGGTCAGTAATTAATCCTTAGTTTCTAGGAAGAGGTGCTTATCCTTAAAGAAATGCTGATATGGGGGGAAGCTACATCCCTATCTTTAAGGGCATCATTCTTGTCTTTGGCACATTGTAAATGTTTAAATTGTCACCGAAACCAAAGTTCGCCTTCTGGTGAGTTATCAGACTCTCCACCAGAAGTAACTAGTCTCACAAAGTGAAGTATATTTGCAGCAAATAGGAGACCATGTGGAATCATTTCCAAAGTCATAGCATCCCTGAACAAAGGGAAGCAGGGACATTTATTTCGGACGCGGAATGAATATTCAAAATGGAGATGCGGGTATTCACTTGCACAGGCTCAGTTGGGAAACATGCTTCCACATACATTGCAGGTTATGGTAATAAGGCCTCAGCTCCCCCTGGAGAGATTTTAGCATTAAAAAGAAGGCAAAGGTCACAGGTATAGCTCTTGGGGTGAGGCCTGGTCCAGTTCCTGGTCCCGTTCAGGGTGGTTGGTGATTGCACCTCATTAATGTAACAGAAGGGAAAAATGAATTTGGAAAAACAACTAAATGCTTCCAAACCCACCCTTGAGTTCCTCGGGGCAATTAATCTGTGACAAAAGCAGATAACATCTGGCCCAAGGTCAGGACCTTTTGGAAAAACAAGGTCAGGTCGAATTAGTTTTACACCAAATGGTTTCCTCATATTCTCCAATATATGCTATTGCTTCTCATTTATTTTTCAGTTGCTCAGTTAGTTGTGACAGTGTTAGCAAAGTAGGTCTTCCTTGTCCCAGTAGCTTAGTTCTATGAAGCAGCAGCCAACTAAGTGGGAATGGAAATAGCGGGACATCAGGGCCTAGAGAAGTACCACCAGCAAAACCACCTCAGAACCGAGCCACTCTCCCTCAGTATCACTTAAATGTCCAACTTCTCAAGAATCACGGCTCAATGCCGTGACGCGATTACAGACGGTCAAGACGAAAGCCACCCAGAAGAAACTCAAGAAGTAACATAGCCAAGTAGGTTTTTATATCACGTTACCCTAAAGATTAAAATCTTATTATTAGGACATAAACTGTAATACATTATAATTTAATAAAAATCTTCACAATGAAAAAAAAAGAAATCCTTATGAGACAATTGAGGAAATTTGGATACTAGATATTTGATTAAACTAAGAAATCCTAAATTTTTTGTGTTATAATTGAATAGGACAATTGTCTAGAAAAAGAGTACTTACATTTTAAAGAAATATACTAATGTAAACCTTCAATGATACAAAATGCATATATACAATGTTTTTCATTGCAGAATTGTTTGCAATTTCAAAATCCTAGAAACAATGTAAATGTCCATACACACACACACACACACGCACACACACAGACACACACATGACAATGGTTGCATAAATTACGATACATTCATACAATGGAGTACTATGAAGCTATAAAAATATAAGAGAGATCTTTGTGAATTTAAACAGAGGTGATTTCCAGGATCTACCATTAAGTGAAAAAAAAGTACAAAAGAGCATCTGTAGTGTGTTGCCTTTTAGGGGAGAAAGAAGAGGTTACAAGAAAATATACATGTATCTGCTCAGTCGCGCAAAAGAAAACCAGCAGGGAAAATGAGATTGTTACCTACAGAGGGTGGGTGAGAAAGGGGTGGAAGGAAGAAGGAATGGAAATGGGGCAGGAGGATGAGGAGGGCATGCCACCTCTCTGAGGACATTTTTTTGTAAAATTCGGATTCTTAGAACCATGAGAAAGTTTCATGTGCTCAAAAATTAAGTAATTAATCAAAACCAAGCAGGAGGTGGGGGAAACCAAAATGGAATGCAAACACCAGCGACCTAACAGCATTTCAAATGACTATTATCACTGAGCTGAGGGGATGGGGAAGAATTACCCTAAATAACTTTTGAATCAGCATTTTGACTGCGTACTGTAGGCTCCAGACAAAAAGAAATATACAAGCTAAAAAGAAAAATGCTGTACTCTAGTTTTTATATTATGTATATATATGCAGACAGATATACACATGGAGGTGTGTGTATGTGCGGGTTAATGTACATACATACATATACATATATCTACATGAATATACATATGTTTCCTGCTGAGGAGGCCCAGGAGCATTGAAATCCCAGAAGCAATGAATGCAGACAGTGACCAGATCCTAGTTTCCAAATACCCTTTTCCAATAAAAGGAAACAAGGGTCCTTGGAGAAATGGCTGATTTCCGGACCGGGACACAGGAAATTCAAGATAAGCCTGGAACGTGTTTGGTACAGAAAATATACGGAAATATTCACAAAAAGAGAGAACTTGTCATAAAGACATGGGAGCCAACCTGAAGTAGCTCCCAAAGGCCAAAGCTGGAAAGACCAAATTTGAGCAACAAAATGTATATTGGTAGTATTAGACTGTAACTCTTAGAATAGAATATCCACATACTGATATAAGTAACCCACTGAATGCATGAATGAATAAATATATAAAGGGAGAGGGGACAGCTCTTCCTTAAGGAAGAATCCCAATTATTACATGTAGAAGGAAATGAGGAAACTCACCATTAAGCAAACACTATGGTAACGTTTGCTACAGGCAAGATCCATAGTGGGTGCTGAAATTAGTCAATGAAAGTTTACTTAGAATATTTGCATAGTCACTAAGTATCTCCCCACAAGATATTTATTAATTCCGAAAAGATAAATAGTAACATTGAAAGTGACAAACCTGGCAGACACTACTTTAATCAAAAGATCAAAGTTAACGTCACCATTAATAAGACATTAACTAATTAAACATACTATGTTTTGGATATGATGTTATGTCTGGAAATGATACAGTGAGAAGGAAACAGCATAACTTCTGTGGAATTCTTGCAAAAAATGTATCATTTAAGGGGGCTGGCCCCACAGCCTAGTGGTTAAGTTTGGCATGTTTTGCATTGGTGGCCTGGATTCACGGGTTTGAATCCTGGGCATGGACCTACACCACTCATCAGCCATGCTGTGGCAGTGAGCCACATATAAAATAGTGGAAGATTGGCATAGATGTTAGGTCAGAGCTAATCTTCCTCAGTGCACACACACACACAAAACTATAACTCCAAGCAAATCATGAGGAAACATCCGGCAGATGCAAATTGAAGTATATTCTACAAGATATCTAACCAATGATCTTCTAAAGTGCCGAGATTAAGAAAGACAAGGAAAGACTGAGGAGTTGTCACAGACTAGAGGAGACTATGGTAACTAAATGGTGTGGGATCCCAGACTAGAAAAAGAATATTGGTTGAAAAACTGGGGAAACTCGAGAAAGGTCTGGAGTTTAGTCGATAGTATTGTATTAATGTTAAATTCCTGGTTTTGATCATTGCACTGTGGTTATGTAAGATATTAACATTAGAGAAAACTGGGTGAAGAGTATTTGGGAACTCTGTACACTTTTCAATTTTTCTGTAATGCAAATAATTTCACAAAAGTTTAAAAGATATGCATTAAATTATTTATTGATGAAATAAAATGAAGTCTGGGATTTGTTTCAAAATATCACTGACAATTATTGAAACAAGGAGATGGGTATGTCAAGGCCCATTATACTTCTTTCTACATTTCTATATGTTAGAAATTTTCCATTAGAATCCCATAAATCATATATATTTATTAAGTCCCTTCCATGTGCCAGGCACTGTGTCAGCCATGGGCACTTGGCAGCCCTGTCATCAAGGAGCTCACAGTCAACAAGGGGAAAGCAGATATTAAACACATAAGGTCAAAATAGTGACGTGATCCAGGAAGTGCAAGATACCTGAGAGTAGGGAGGGGAGACTGTTCCAAGCAGAAGAAACGGCACATGCAAAGGACCTGGGGCTAGAGAGCAAAGCTACAGTGTAGTCAAGAAGAGAAGGGTCTGCAAATGACCCACATAATGCTGCTAAGGTCCTCCCAACCAGGACTAGGATGTCTCAGCCAGATTCTTTGAGCCTATAGAATTTGGGTTGCAACAGTATTCATTATAGAGTCCATTTTGCAAATTTAGATTGCTATCCCCCTATTTTCGCTATCACACCCTCTTTTCTCACACTGCCTTCCTATGACACAGTCCCTCTCTCCCCACAAGACTTTTCCATCTGCCATAAATTTTGCAGCCAATTTCATGAACTCTTCCATAAGCAGTGTATGTAGAAGCTGGTCCCCACTGATCTGCTGGGCAGCCAAATAAACTGGAAATCTCTTGTTCATGCAATTATGGATCACCTTGAAATGAAACATTGATTTGTCATTTTCTTTCAGGTCTAGTGTGGAAGTAGGAGGAGCTTTGAGATCTGTGGGCATGGCTGTCCTTATTGGACCCGACCCCCTTTGGAGGGAAAGAATTGTCACAGTACTACAGCATCTAACATACACACCAGGACTTGGCATTGAGCTGCTGAGCAGAGAGCCAACCTGAACTTTGAGTTAGGTTCATGTTGACTTCATACATTTTCATAAGTTTTCTCATGTCTGTTTCACTAGGAAAATATTTGTAAATGTGTTACTGTATGCGGGTTCTTTTATGTTCTTATTCTGCCTTGGTTGTGTGCTCAGGAGACAATTCAAGCATTATTAGTTCCTCAAGGACATGTCTTTAAAGGAAAACAACAAGAATTTAGAAAATGAAGGCAGAGAATATGATGAAATAGGAAAAGTAAGAGTAATTATCATGGGCAATGTGAAAACACAACCCTTCCCATGTCAGGAGGAGGGTATGAGCTTACGCTAGAGGCTTTCTCTATTCCAGATGACGGATTACTGTGATTCATACGGGAGTCAGCACAAAACCCTACTGGATTTAAATCTGGCAGGGTCACACAGTTGAGGACCCCCACTTGAGCAGTGAAAAGAAAATACATCTGAGTGGTTTGCATGCCTCTTGAACCAGCATCTGCTACTGGGAAACCAACCAACCAATTCTTGCCCATCAGAATCTGAACTTACACTTCATAGCTGATTTCACACGTGTTCACTTGTTCATGTGGTTACTTTGTGGTTGAGCGCTGAGTAGCATGCTATTTTCCCTCTCCTTATCTGTCTCTTTCTGCTTCTTCTTCTCCCTCTCTTTCTCTTCCTCCCCCTCCTCCTCACTCGCTTCCTCTCCTCCTTCCCTTCTCCTCTTTCTCTTCCTCCTCCTGGTTCAATGTTTGGGGGACAAAAAGGTGATCTGGGTTTCTTATGAAGAAAAGTCTCCAAATTGACAGAGAATCTAAAAGAATAGGACTTTTAGGATAGTTAGGCAAGTGCATCCAGATTTATTTCTTAGGCAAAGTTCAGAACAGCCCTTCTCTTGAGCTGTCACGTCCCCAGGCCGACAGAGGATTTTGCACAGTCCTTCCATTTGCCAAGTTACATATTCCCCCTGGCTATGCTCCTAAAGCACTTTCTCAATCTCTTCGTGTAGTCAGGATGTCTCTCCTCTGTGGGAGAGTTCTACTGCTTTGATAGTTCTGTTTAAATAGCAAAATGTTGGATTTTATAATCAGGATTGGTTCCTTTATTACCATGATCCCAGCTTATTATTTAATTACTCTTCACTGCTGTACTATAAAAAAGGTGAGCCCTATGAGTGAAATGCTGAAAAAAAAAGAAAAAGTGTGGCTCTTGAGAGCTAACGATGCCATGTCCTATGGAGGGTGTGCTGAACATTGAGCAAGTGGCATAGCAAGCAATGTACTGTGCTAACAGACAATGACACCTTCTCTGCTTTCTGGGAGCCCACAATTTAGTGGGGGGCACGACAACTGTAATCTCTGCAGGCTGTGAAAATTCAGTAATAAGGAACAATAAGAAGACTAGTCTGAGTGTCAGGAGAATTAGGATTTCTAGACTTTATCATCAATGATTTGGCTGGCAAATTACGTGCTCTTTCTGGGGTGCAGTGTATTTGTTACACAGTTGGAGGACTAACTGACTTCTCATATACCTTGTGTCTCTGTAACTTGGGAAGTCTTGAGGGGAGAGCTAGATACATCGATGGAGCATAGAATTAGTTTTTAGAAGGAACATGAAGTGGCCAAGTAGAAGGCAACATAATGAGAGTCAGTAGTGCCCTGGAAGTATCATCAACATAAAAAGAACAAAGCAGAGACCTTACAGAGGGAAGTCTCAGAATCTCGGTGTCTACAAGCATTTTTTTCTGACTAGACTTAAACCCATTTAGGGCAGGGAACAAATCAGACTTGTATCTTGTCCCCAACCAGCTTTTCTTGCTTGATACATGAAACTGCTCAATGAGTGTTAGTTGAGGAAGTTTGAACCAAACTTATTAAAAAGAGGAAATATGTTACATGTCAATGAGAAACAATGTGACCAAGAAGGAAAAAAAAAAAATAAAGGCCCTCTGGAACATTTTAACTATTTTGACATATAAAAATTAAAGTTTCACATGCCTTTTTAAAAATATAATATATATATATATTTTTTTCTCCTCTGTGATGACTTCTTGAGCCTATAGAAGGAAATCTTTGACTGGGTTAGCAGAGTTAATAGAAATAGTGAACATTCTTGAGGGTGGACAGTATATACAGCTTGATAACATCCTTGCTTATTATTTAAAACTCATCTGTAAACCAAATGAAATAACAGAATGCAATCGTGGTCATCTCCCCTTGTGATGTTGGAAGCAAGGTAGTAGGATCAAAATAGTGAATATTTACCTGAACAATATAACCTAAGATTTATCATCATTTACTTGACAATGCTTCCCATGCAATTTAGCATCAAACAAGCCTAATTAGTATCTCTCCCTTGATAGGAAGACCAAACAAATTTCTTTGAGAAGTCCCAGGGGCCCTCTGAAAATTCTCAAAGAATGTCAAAATAAAGACTTCATTTAGGGTATGAATTATGGGGAGGTTGTACCTTTTACAATTTCTAAAAACATGTTACTTTATAGTATAACCTTTTAACAAAACACAAGACATGTTTACCAACAGACTCAAATACTTTTTAGTTTTTCTGTAATAAGAAGCCAAGAGTAGATAAACTTTTATTTAATAATGTCTAATATTTTTCTTATTTAGAGATAAATCTAGATATTTAATGAAACTTTATCATTAAAAAACCTAGTAAAACTTCAAAGTTTCAAGTTACCAAAGAGATTTTTGAAGTTATTTTAAGTACATACCCCATAACACATAATTATTGTTAAAAGTTTACCTAATACTCATCTTTTTCTCATCTATTTAGTTACTTGTTCCCAATAATTATTTAGATTACCTAGAAGAATTCATGAGACATTAGACAAAATTAGCCATTTTAAATTATTATTTTTGTTAACCAGTTTTGTAATAGAGATAACAACAGTTTATCTGACCAATAAACAGAATAAAGGCTGCATGTCTGCATCATATCCAATGCTGATAGCTCTTACGACGTGCCTATTTTTATCAAACCGATAAACAACTTTCATTTACCAAAGATTATTTCATCTTATGTTAACTTGGAAGACATTTGGGTTGGTTGCATTTAGGAAAATTTTTGTAAGCACTTCCTTTAAGTCAATTGAATAGATCTCTTTAGAAATTGTGTCACCTGGAGGTAAAATGCCTCACAGTTATAACGTATATATATAGACAAACACATAAACAATAGACAGACACAACAAAGATTTTCCTTAGATTTTTGGGTAAGAGTGCTTCCATAGCAGACTGCATGTGCAAAAACTTCTTTTCCCAGATTTTTCTTCTTTCTTTCTTTCTGTTTTAGGAGTCTGGGATGGGAATATTCCCTCTTTTGTTAAGCAACTGCAAGTCACAGCATGATGCCAACTGGAGTTCAGAGGAGAGACTGCCCATTTGGGAACTGGTCAGGCTTTTTTAGAAGCTCAATTTCCCACTTTTCTTTTAATTTTGTTTTGCTATAAAGTCTGAACAACTTCTAAGGACAGTGTAATGGGTCATAAGTGTGTTGCTTGCAAGTCTTGCTTCCTAAAGAAAGGTCATAAATGCTCTCTTACATGCCTTGGTTTCTCCTGCTGGCAGTCTAAAACTGCCGCTGGGGTTCGGAGCTCTGGTGACCAATCCTTATGTACACATCCCTGGATGAACATGTAATTAATTGATGTGAATGAGAGTGGAGTTCCCTATGGGACCACTATGCATCATGAGGCATTTGATCCTCCAACACTCCTGCTGAGGTCCTCAGTCACTTGAGAATGCCTTTTTGGCCAGGAGTAAAGTGCCCCTTTTCTTCAGAGCTGAACATGTTCAGTCTCTCATTTCTCTATCAAGCAGTTTGTTCAGACTTTATAAACACAATTCTTTCCAATTTAAATCCAAATTAAAAATGTCAGCCTGCCTCATTTACTCCAAAGTTCCCCCTTGGCTTCTCTGGCCTAGGAAATTCCCCGTAGGTTACTCTTTCCCAGGAATTTCCCCTAGGTTTCTCTTACCTAGGGTGGGTACTGGTACCCCCTTATGAAATCTAGTCTTAAGGTTTGAAACAGCTCATATAAACTGTGGATCATTGACTTAAAATAAGGAGGCCTGAGTTTAAGGAGAACTCACCAGGGTCACCTGAAGAATGCAGTGAGCCAGGGGGGCTCAGTGGGCCCCTGTTGGTACTGAATGTTGGTTCAGTGTGGATTCCAGGTGGTCTCTGGTGGGCTTCTCTGAAATCCTGCCAACTATCCAAGAAAAGACAATGAAAATAATCCACGACTAACCTATAAATGAAAATTGGGGTGAGTTTATTGTGAGCCAGATCTAAGGACTAGCTTGGCCCAGGGCCTTCCTTCCCCGAGGAAGGAAAGGCACCAAAGAAGTGGGGTACACAGAGTCTTATACCATCTTGGAACAAAGAACATACGTCACATATGATAGGTATGTCCCTTTTACCACAGTCGCTAGTCTGCCTAGCCAGCACAGCACAGCTATTTGCACAGTAGGTAGTAAGTCTGCTGCCTTGATGGACACAGCAGGTAGCAGGTCTGTTGTCTTGAGCTCAGTGGTCAAAGGGTGAGCACAACAATCAGTTCCTAGCCTAGGGAGAGATGCTTATCCTGAAGGAAATGCCAAAAGGGAAAAGTTGCATCTTTATCTTAAGGCCATTTGTTCTTGCCTTTGGGACATAGCAAAGGCTTAAGTCAGATATACAATGCACGCTCAATGGCCATGTCAGACCCTTTTGGAAAAACAGGGTCAGGCCAAATTAGGTTTACTCCAAATGGCTTCCTCGTATGTTCCAATATTCTATTGCTTGCTATTTATTTATCACTGGTATAGAGAAGCTACAAGAATTTGGTGTCAAAAGTCCGTTTGATTGCTAGGTTCACCACTTATGTTAGGCTAGTTTCTTAACCGCTATAGACAGCAGAATCTCAAACTGTGAACTTAGAATAATAGCAAGATCTACTTCAAGTAATTTTTATGAAGATGAAATGAGGATAAAAATGATAAAATGTCCATTATGTGGTAGACACTAAACATGTTAGTTCCTTTCCATATACTATAAAAGTAATGCACTAACATCCATATTTTTAGATTGTAAAATAAAGTTCATCCTGCAGTGGAAAAATATGCAATTTCAACAGAAAAAAGGAATGAACATCCTCTTCTGTGGCGAGAATTTAGAAGGTTTGAGGGACAGTCGGGGCAAGACTAAGCCCCAGTTAATGCTTTTGAACAAGTGCAGCATGACAGCCAAAGAGCTGAGGAGTGACTCTGCTCCCTTCTCCTCCTCGCTGTCAGGGAAGTCCTCTGGTTTCAAGGCCCTCACAGGCTCGCAGGGCCTGCGTCTGTGTGGGAAACAAGCTACTTTTTTGATGTCCTCAGAATGAGGACAAATGTCAACCTGAGACTGGTTTTGTGTAATTTCGCCATCATGGCCACTATTGGGTGAGAATTTGGACCAAGGGAGACTTTTATGGGATTCCTCCAACCCTACCATGAAGAAGGCATATAGTTCACCCTTCTGGGCAAATGTACATCATAAAGTACAGTGCGTTTCTGTGGTCTCATTCATAAGTTCATTCACTGATTCAGATTTAGAGAATCCAGGGGACTGCATCTCGTCAGAGAAGCCCAGGCTGCACTACTTCAGCACAGGAGGGCAGATGGAGTCGATCCAGTGGCTCCTGGCTGCTGCTGGGCTAGAGGTTGGTTCTGAGTTCATTCATATTAAGTTGGATCTAAAATTGACTGTCAAAATCCTTTCTCCCATAAGCTGGGAGATTTGAATATTAGATGACCTATGAATGGTCTTGCATATTTCAATAAAAATATCTGCATATTAAATAAGAATGGGACTGACTTGACCAACTAGAAATTTTAAATATTCTGCCCATGAAACCACATAAACAATTATAAGAAATGTTTAAGGAAAACAAAAGAAACTAATCACAATGTATAGAACTTATTTGGATTTGGATTCAACAAACTATAAAATATCATTTATGACACTTATACAACAATTAGAAACCTGATGACTGATTGAATATTAGATAATAAAAAATTATTAATTTTTCAGGTGTGATTTTAAGTGTGACATGGTTTTTTAAATTTTTATTTATTTTTCTATTATATTGCAATATCATTGGAGTATAACATTATATAGCTTTCAGATGTACATCATAATATATTTTGAATTCTGTGTAGATTACATCATGTTCACCACCAAAAACCTAATTATATCCCATCCCCTCACATGTGAGTCTAATCATCCCTTTTGCCCTCTCCCTCCCCCCTCACCTGTGATAACCACCAATCCAATTTCCAATGCTATGTGTTTGTCATTGTTTTTATCTTCTACTTATGATGAGATCATACGGTATTTGACTTTCTCCCTCTGACTTATTTCACTCAGCATAATACCCTCAGGGTTCATCCATGTTGTCACAAATGGCCGGATTTCATCATTTCTTATGGCTGAGTAGTATTCCATTGTGTATATATACCACATCTTCTTTACCCATTCTTCCCTTGATGGGCACCTAGGTTGCTTCCAAGTCTTGGCTATTGTGTATAATGCCGCAATGAACATAGGGGTGCATGTATCTTTATGCCTTTGTGTTTTCAACTTCTTTGGATAAATACCCAGCAGTGGAATAGCTGGATCATATGGTAGATCTATTCTTAATTTTCTAAGGATACTCCATACTCCTTTCCATAGTGGCTGCACCAGTTTGCACTCCCACCAGCAGTGTACAAGTGTTCCCTTCTCTCCACATCCTCTCCAACACTTTTTGTTTCCTGCCTTGTTAATTATAGCCATTCTGATCGGAGTGAGGTGACACCTCATTGTAATTTTGATTTGCATTTCCCTGATAGCTAATGATGTTGAGCATCTTTTCATAAGCTTGTTGGCCATCCATATATCTTCTTTGGAGAAATCTCTGTTCAGATCTTTTGCCCATTTTTTAATTGGGTTGTTGTTTTTTTGTTGTTGAGATGTATGAGCTTTTTGTATATTTTGGATATTAACCCCTTATCTGATATACTGTTTGCAAATATCTTCTCCCAATTGTTAGGTTGTCTTTTCCTTTTGTTGATGGTTTCCTTTGCTGTGCAGAAGCTTTGTAGTCTGATGTAGTCCCATTCATTCATTTTTTCTTTTGTTTCCCTTGCCCAGTCAGACATGGGACTTGAAAATATGCTGCTCAGACCGATGTCAAAGAGTGTATTGCCTATGTTTTCTAATAGAAGTTTCATGGTTTCGGGTCTTACATTTAAGTCTTTAATTCATTTTGAGTTGATTTTTGTGCATGGTGTAAGATAATGGTCTACTTTAATTCTTTTGTATGTAGCTGTCCAGTTTTCCCAACATCATTTATTGAAGAGACTCTCCTTTCTCCATTATATGCTCTTGACCCCCTTGTTGAATATTAGCTGTCTGTAAATGTGTAGGTATATTTCTGGGCTCTCGATTCTGTTCCATTGATCTGTGTGTCTATTTTTGTGCCAGTACCATGCTGTTTTGGTTACTATGGCTTTGTAGAATATTTTGAAATCAGGGAGTGTGATACCTCCAGCTTTGTTCTTTTCTTTGAATCCTTTGGCTATTCGGGGTCTTTTGTTGTTCCATATAAATTTTAAGATTCTTTGTTCAGTTTCTGTGAAAAATGTTGTTGGAACTTTGATAGGGATTGTGATAAATCTGTAGCTTGCTTTAGGAAGTATGGACATTTTAACTATGTTAATTTTCCAATCCAAGAGCACGGAATATCTTTCCATTTTGTTGTGTCTTCTTTGATTTCTTTCAACAACGTTTTATAGTTTTCAGTGTACAGATCTTTCAGCTCTTTGGTTAAGTTTATTCCTAGGTATTTTATTCTTTTTGTTGCAATTGTAAATGGGATTGTATTCTTAATTTCTCTTTCTGCTACTTCCTTGTTAGGGTTTGGAAAGCAACCTATTTTTGTATGTTGATTTTGTATCCTGCAACTTGACTGTATTCATTTATTATTTCTGAAAGTTTTTTAGTGGATTCTTTAGGGTTTTCTATATATAAAATCATGTTGTCTGCAAAGAGTGAGAGTTTCACTTCTTTTCAAATATGGATCCCTTTTATTTCTTTTTCTTGCCTGATTGCTCTGGCTAGGACTTCCAATACTATGTTAAATAAGAGTGGTGACAGTGGGCATCCTTGTCTGGTTCCTGTTCTTAGAGGGATAGCTTTCAGTTTTTCTCCATTGAGAATGATATTTTCTGTGCGTTTGTCATATATGGCCTTTATTATGTTGAGGTACTTTCCTTGTATACCCATTTTATTTAGAGTTTTTATCATAAATGGATGCTGTATCTTGTCAAATGCTTTCTCTGCATCTATTGAGATGATCATGTGATTTTTATTCTTCATTTTGTTGATGTGGTGTATCACATAGATTGATTTGTGGATATTGAACCATCCCTGCAGCCCTGGAATGAAACCCACTTGATCATGATGCATGATCTTTTTAAAGTATTGTTGTATTCAATTTGCTAGTATTTTGTTGAGGATTTTTGCATTGATGTTCATCAGTGATATTGGCCTGTAATTTTCTTTTTCTTGTGTTATCCTTGTCTGGTTTTGGTATCAGGATAATACTGGCTTCATAGAAGGCGTTAGGAAGCCTCCCCTCCTTTTCAATATTTTGGAAGAGTTTGAGAAGGATACATATTAAGTCTTCTTTGAATGTTTGGTGGAATTCACCAGGGAAGCCATCTAGTCCTGGGCTTTTATTTTATTTATTTATTTATTTATTTTTTTAAGATTTTATTTTTTCCTTATTCTCCCCAAAGCCCCCAGGTACATAGTTGTGTATTCTTCGTTGTGGGTTCTTCTAGTTGTGGCATGTGGGACGCTGCCTCAGCGTGGTCTGACAAGCAGTGCCATGTCCGCGCCCAGGATTCGAACCAACGAAACACTGGGCCGCCTGCAGCGGAGCGCGCGAACTTAACCACTCGGCCACGGGGCCAGCCCCCCTGGGCTTTTATTTTTGGGAGGTTTTTGATTGCTGTTTCAATCTCCTTACTGGTGACCGGTCTATCCAAATTTTCTGCTTCTTCTTCGTCCAGTTTTGGAAGGTTGTTTGTTTCTAAGAATTTATCCATTTCTTCTAGATTATCCAATTTGTTGGCATATAGCTTTTCTTAGTATTCCCTTATTATCTTTTGTATTTCTGAGGTGTCCATTGTAATCTCTCCTCTTTCATTTCTGATTTTATTTATTTGAGCCTTCTCTCTTTTTTTCTTGGTGAATCTAGCTAAGGGTTTGTCAATTTTGTTTATCTTTTCAAAGAACCAGCTCTTGGTTTCATTAGCTTTTTCTATTGTTTTTTTAGTCTCCATTTCGTTTATTTGTGCTCTGGTTTTTCTTATTTCCTTCCTTCTGCTGATTTTGGGCTTTGTTTGTTGTTCTTTTTCCAGTACCTTTAGGAGAACTTTTAGATTGTGTATTTGGGATTTTTCTTCTTTGTTGAGGTAGGCCTGAATTGCCATAAACTTCCCTCTTAGAACCACTTTTCCTGTATCCCACAGATTTTGGCATGTCGTATTTTCATTTTCATTTGTCTCCAGAAATTTTTTGATTTCTCCTTTGATTTCTTCATTGACCCAATCATTGTTCAGTAGCATTTTGTTTAATCTCCACATTTTTGTGGCTTTTCTTCCTGTAGTTGATTTGTAGTTTCATACCTTTGTGGTCAGAAAAGATGCATGGTATTATTTCGATCTTCTTAAATTTATTGAGACTTGTTTTGTGGCCTAATATGTGATCAATCCTGGAGAATGTTCCATGGGCATTTGAAAAGAATGTGTATTCTGTGGTTTTTGGATGGAATGTTCTGTATATATCTACTAAGTCCATCTGGTCTAATGTGTCCTTTAAGGCCAGTGTTTCTGTATTGATCTTCTGTTTGGATGATCTATCCATTGGTGTAAGTGGAGTGTTAAAGTCCTCTACTATTATTGTGTTACTGTCTATTTCTCTTTTTATGTCTGTTAATAATTGCTTTATATATTTAGGTGCTCCTATGTTGGGTGCATAGATATTTACAAGAGTTATATTTTCTTGTTGGATTGTTCCCTTTATCTTTATGTAGTGCCCGTCTTTGTGTCTTGTTACAGTTTTTGTTTTAAAGTCTATTTTATCTGATATAAGTATTGCTACCCCCACTTTCTTTTCTTTGCCACTTGCATGGAATATCTTTTTCCATCCTTTCACTTTCAGTTTGTGAGTGTCTTTAGGTCTGATGTGTGTCTGTTGTATGCAGCATATACATGGGTCTTGTTTTTTTATCCAATTGGTCACCCTATGGCATTTGA
Organism: Equus caballus; assembly: GCF_041296265.1. NCBI lineage: Eukaryota > Metazoa > Chordata > Mammalia > Perissodactyla > Equidae > Equus > Equus caballus. Next base: position 53,998,179 of record NC_091703.1, on the reverse strand, counting down.
TTGGAGCATTTAGTCCATTGACATTTAAAGTAGCTATTGATAAATATGTATTTATTGCCATTTTGTTACTTTTTTTTCTGGGTGTTTTAGTAGTTGCTCTCTGTTCCTGTCTCTTTCTGTTGCTCTCTTCTCTTGTGGTTTAATGACTATCTTTAGTAATATGATTGATTTCTTTTGTCTTACTTTCTTGCTTGCTTATTATAGGTTTCTGATTTGAGATTACCATGAATATCCTTTTTAATATTCTATGTATATAACAGTCTATATCGAGTTGATAGACTCTTTAGCTTGACCTCTTTCTAAAAGCTCTAGTTTTCCACTCCCCTTCTCCCACATTTTATGCTTTTGAAATCATATCTAATGTCTTGTTTTGTGTGTGTCTATCCATTACCCTCTTATCATTGAAATAGGTGATTTTAGTACTTTTGTCTTTTAACCTTTGTGTTATCTTCTCAGGTGGTTGATCTGCTACTTTCACTATATTTTTACCTTTACCAGTGATTTTATTGCCTGGATTTTTTTGGGAGGGTTATTTGTTTTTGATAATTTTTTAATCCCTATTTGTGGTCATCACTTTCCCACTTAAATAAGTCCTTTCAGCATTTCTTGTAGAACCAGTTTCTTGGTGATAAACTCCTTTAATTTTTGCTTGTCTGGGAAGCTCTTTATCTCTCCTTCCATTCTGAATGACAACCTTGATGGATAGAGTATTCTTGGTTGTAGCTTTTTTCCTTTTAGCACTTTAAATATGTCATGCCATTCTCTTTTTGCCTGTAGGGTTTTGGCTGAGAGGTCCACTGATAGCCTTATGGGCTTTCCTTTGTATGTCACTTGTTGCCTTTCTCATGCTGCTTTTAGGATTCTCTCTTATCTTTAATTTTGGACATTTTAATTACAGTGTGTCTTGGTGTGGGCCTCTTTGGGCTTATCTTGTTAGGAGCTCTCCGTGCTTCCTGTACCTGAATGTCTGTTTCCTTCCTTAGATTAGGAAAATTTTCATCTATTATTTCTTCAAATAAATTTTCTGCCCCCTTGTCTCTCTCTTCTCCTTCTGAGACACCAATGTTAGTGCATTTGATATTGTCCCAGAGTTCCCTTAGACTGCTCTCATTCTGTCTAATTCTTTTTTCTTTTTTTGTTCTGCTTGGATGATTTCCTCTAGACTTTCATCTAGCTCGCTGATCCATTCTTCTGTATCCTCTACTCTGCTATTGAGTCCCTGTAGTGAATTTTTCATTTCCAGTAATGTATTCTTCATTTCTGATTAGTTATTTTTTTATGTTTTCCAGTTCTTTGTTGATGAGCTCACTGTGTTCATCCAATCTTCTCTTAATTTCTGTGAGCATCCTTCTGAGATTTTGTTTGAATGCTTTGTTGGGTAGGTCACTTATTTCTGTTTCATTTAGTTCTTTTTCTGGGGTTTTGTTCTGTTCCCTTGCTTGGAATGTATTCCTTTGTCTCCTCATTATGTCTCTTTCTCTGTGCTTATTTCTATGTATTAGGTGAGTCAGCTATGTCTCCTGATCTTGGAGAAGTGGCCTTATGTAAGAGATGCTTTTTGAGGCCCAGCTGTGTGCTTCCCTCTTGTCACCAGTCCAAAAGATCCAGGAGTGACCCCTTTGTGGGCTACTTGTGTCCTTCTACTGTGGCAGGGTTGCTCTTAAGACAAGTATCCAGGGAGTCTAGTCTTTTCTTCCCTGGCTTGTTTGTAAATCTGGTTTGGGGGGGTGCCTCAGCAACATTGGCTACAAGGTCTAACAGCACACTCATGTTGCAGTTTTCCTGTTAATTGGGTAGGTACCCAGTGTAGCTGGTTGCTAGGCTCAGGGGCTTACAGTTGCAATAGGCCTCAGGCCTACAAGGCTGTTGTCAATTCTCTTAGGAGTACAGCTGAATAGGGATGGCCTTAGGCATGGGAGCACTCAATTGTTTCAGGCTTTAGAAGGTGGAGCTGATCATTTTTATGGCTATTTGTGAAGCATAGGTCTTCTGCCACTGATAAGCATCACCCCCCACAGGACCACACACACCGTCAATACAGTCCTGAGCCATGCACACTTCCCAGCTTCCTGGAGCATACCCGGATGCCCCACTGCAGAGGTCCCCACCTCTCCACCAATGCTGCCCACAGTTCACCTGGTCCTCACCCAGGCCCTGCCCCACAGAGGCAGACACACTCGCCTGCCTGTAGATGATCAAGGCACCCAGTCAATGCTGGCTGACAAGTAGCCTGAGGGCTTGCTGTTGGGCAGGGTGGGTCCCTGTGGTGGGCTGCCTGCCCTGGCTGAACTGGATTAAATCTGCTGCTCTAGTGGGTGTGGCAGCCCCCTGGGCTAACAGTCCAGGGGAAGAAGCTCAATGGTGTCTGCTGGGATCTGTGTCAGCACACCTGGACCAGGTCAGAACAATGGCCCCCCCCAATGTCTCAGTCTCCAGAGAGGTCCCTCTTCTCACCAAGATGCCCCCAGAGCCCACCAAGTGAGTCTCTTTTCACCAAAGGAGTGTCAACCTTCTCTCTGGTGATTTTAGGTTGCTGAGATGGGTGAGTTTGTGCGTGGGCCCTGTAAGACCCAAGTCTTTTTGGCTTTCATCCAGTAGCTTTTCTGGCGGTATACCCCACTGCAGTCAATAGCCACAAAGTCAGATAGTAAGACGCTTGTCTCAGTTGTGCTGACTCTGAAGGATGCTTATAACAGTATTGGGCCCCGCTCTGGACTTCACTTCTCCAGGGAGGCCTGCGTACCTTAGGGTGACTCCCGCCTGGCCAGCTGAGAAATTCCGCTGCTCCTGAAGGTGACTTTTTCTCTCCAGCATGAATTTCTGCCCCTTCCACCTTAGCCAGGACTGTCCCTTGTTGTGGGAGTTCTTTTTATCCAGTTTTCAGTTTTCTATCCAGGGTAAGCTTTCCAAAAATAGTTGTAACCTGGTTGTGTTCATGGGAGGAGATGACTTCAGAGTCTGCTTATGCCACTTTCTTGACGAGATCTCCTCTGTGGTTATTTTTAAATATTGTCATATTTGAGAATATACATTGACAGGTTTAGGGATGAAATGCTATGATATCTGGAATCTGCTTCAAATTTTTAAGAGATGGGCAGAGTAGTGGGCATACAGATGATAGGAGACTGGCTTGAGTTGATAGTTATCGAAGCTGGGTGAGGGTACAGGGAGGATCTTTGTACTTTTATATTTATTTTATACATGCTAGAAATTTCCTTAATAAAAGCATAAAAATATATAATATTAAAATATAATTAAAGTTAAGACATAACCAGAAATGTGGGGAGTAGGGGATTGTAAGACACTGCCAGTGAAAGATGCAATGCATTCACTCAGCAATGATTTTGTCGAGCACCTTCAAGTGCCGTATCCTGTACTAGGTCCTGGGGATACCCAGATGAACAAGATAGACACAGGCCCTGTCCTCAGGCAGCTTATATTCTAGTGAAGTTGCAAACAAGTAAAGAGGTTATTAAAAGGAGGGGGGAGCATCTAGGAGGACACGCAAGCATTTATAGTGTCAAAATGCCATAGTCTCAGTGGAAAGATGGTAGGTTTTCCTGGAACTGTGTTGAGTGCTGCCTCTGGAGGTGTCACTGAGAAACACACTACTCTGTCCAGACCAGAGGCACCAGCAAATCTTGGAGGGTTTTCCTGGGGAGGGAGTCATGTATGAGCCCAGGAGATCTTGTCCCTCAGATGGGAACAAAAAAGGAGGGTTCCAGGTGAGGTGATGTCTTGTGACATGAGCTTCCAGTGGATTCTCTTGAGCTTCATAACAACATGTTTACTGAAGCCATGGGATTACACTTTCTCGATTGCTTCACAGATACATGGGACTTTAGCCTGGACCTCTCTCAATTTCATGAAGAAACAAGTACACAAAAGATTGAAATAGTGCTATTCCAGGTAGTTTTCTCTCTATAAATCAATAACCCGTTTTCATTGTAGTCCAGGGTCAGACTTGGGGTTGAGGGATGTGTTCAGAGCCCCTGGGCAGGATGAGTTCAGCACAGGAGGGGGAAGTAGGGGAGATGTGGAGTGCATCCCAGGCTTCCTCTTCTCCATCAGCTTGACTGAAGATGGGGTGGGGCAGGACTTACCAGAGGCTCTTGGTCAGTTCTTCTGCGTTCTCTGTGCCCAAAGGCTGGTCCTCACCATCCCATCCGTCTCCATTCGCCTCACAAACACTATCTCACTAGCCAACCCCATCCCACCTTGGCCACCCTCCCTTGATGACCAGCCACCACTCCTTATGTTTGTCTGGAACTGGGTGCTTTAGGAGTTGCTCCACCCCCACCTCACTGTCTCTATAGTCTGACCCTGTGGAGCCATGTGGATCCACAATAAACGCTTCCACTGGACAAGTTAGAAACCCCAAATTCCCACACTTTTACCATAAAGTACCCCTTTGAATATATAAAATGGAATAGGATGATGTAAACGATAGCAGAGGCACCAGGTGGCAGCACCTGAGGCTGTCATTGCCCCCTGGTGTACCCTATGCTGGAGGACACACAATGTCCTGTCCTGATCTCATGTTGAGAGATAGGCTTTACTTAGATATTAAAACTCCATAACTAGATGAACTTTCCAGTTCCTTCCCTCCATGACACCCCCCTCTGAAATCATGACTCAGTCATCCACTGAGCTGGAAACAGGATGGAGGTGAACTGAAATTGCAAGAATGAGCTGCTATCTGCTGCAACCTATTTGCTTTCATTGATGGCACTAACCTAAATTTCCAAATTGCCCTGATCACTCTTCTCTGTGTACCTTGCCAAGCTCAGAAATCTTCCTTCTGCTTATTATGTGCCAGACAGGGGCCATTCAAGTTTAAGAATTCTATGCTTGGAATGAAAGAAGAAGAACTCATTTACTGTTACTGTTTTCCAGTTTGAAGAGAAATTTGTAGACACTCTGGAAGACTTTCAAAAGTTAAAAAATGGTAAAACTAAGTATCTAAATTCCTCTGATGAGAGTATCTAGTAGAATTTATAATTGGAGGTTTTAAACCCAGGCAATGTCTATGTGTGTGTATGCTGGGAGTTGGGGGCCAAGGAGAGGGAGAGAAGTGGTTCAAAGTAAGTGGTGGGGCTCCCTGAGCAGCTTTGGTAACTCCCTCAGGCCCAGGAAAGGCTGAACCTCTCTGAGTTTGCTTTGCCACAAGGCCATCCCCAGTGCCCTGTGGATCCCTTTCTTTGCTTTCTCCTGCTTTTCTGCACCATGATTGAGCTGTATCAGCTCAGGATCCCACAGTTCTCCCAGCAAGGACGTCACACACATGCGACAGAGTGAAAGAGGAGAAACAGGCCCAGCATTGCCTTGAATTGCTGTCTCTGATGGGTTTGACAAGGTGATGTCCTAGCAGTATTGCAGATTTGAAGAGCAAGGAAAGGGACCTCAGTCTATACCACCGAGGCTACACTGCTGGTGGTCGTGATCCCCCTGACACAGTCTTGGTCCCTTAGTGAAGGACCTGAATTGTTCCTATTAATTGTTGATGAAAGAGCAGGAGAAATCTCTGTGAAAACCTGCCTTAAATGCCTTGAACATCATGACACTTATTTTGGGAACTTCCCAACTGAAATGGCAAACGGCTGGTGGCCCTGTTGCAGCTTCTCCCAACTTCTTCCTAAAATATCCATGAAGAGAAATCGAACACAAAAAAACAGGGATCAATCATCATCTGGATGAGAAATAAAAACAAAAATGAAATAATGGATTAAAAATCAAAAGGGAGATTGATAAGAAAAAGAAAGACTGTAGGAAGCTAAAAATAAATGCTCTTCTGTTAAAGTGCTATACAGTAATTTTAGTTGTTACACCTCCAGTCATTTCAACAAAGAGTTTTTCATCCTCAAAGTATGTGATCCATAAAACATTTCCCTCTACTTTTCCTTTTCTTCCTTCAAAAGATGGGAGTTTGATGTTCCAGCAAGTGCCAACGGTCGAAATTGATGGGATGAAGCTGGTGCAGAGCAGAGCCATTCTCAACTACATTGCCACCAAACACAACCTCTATGGGAAAGACATCAAGGAGAGAGCCCCGTACGGTATTTCTCCTGCTCTTTCATCAACAATTAATAGGAACAATTCAGGTCCTTCACTAAGGGACCAAGACTGTGTCAGGGGGATCACGACCACCAGCAGTGTGGCCTCGGTGGTATAGACTGAGGTGCAGTACAGCAGAGACCTCGGAGGATGAGGGACAGGAAACCGGCAGTGGACTCAAGCCAGTGGGATTATAGAAGAGGATGCGGCCCCTGGAGAGGGCACCATGACAGAGGTCTGCAAACTCTGATGAACTAAGAAGCCAGGAGGATGGTGGAGTCATGACTCCAAGTGTTCAGACCTTTAGGAGCTGGACACCAGCCCACAGCCAGAGATGAGGGGCAAAGTGTCTGAGGGTCTAGACGATAAGGCTGGGGAAGGGAAGGACCGAAAGAAGCTGATTCTCAAGTTCCAGAATTTACCAGAATGAATACTAGGAACCTAATGTATCACCCAATTATATGGACAGGCCACCCGAGGAGGGTTAGCAGAGGTGGAACCCACGATGCTAGGGTTACATTGAGCATTTTGATAGAGGACTGAAGCAGCAGATTTATTCAATACAACAATATCTGGGGCATCTCCTCCCTCTTGTGATGGGACCACATGATCAAAATTAAAATTGTGTAAGAAACTGAGGCACTTATTCAAAAGTTACACAGAGAGTTACCATACAAGTCAGCAATTTCACTACCAGTTAGACACCCAGACAATCAAAAATACACCCACGCTAAAACTGGTACACAAATGTTCATAACAGTGTTTTTCATAACCTTCAAAAAGTGGAAGCAGTACAAACGTCCATCAGGTGAAGAATGGATGAACAAAGGGTGGTATATGCATACCATGGAGTACTCTTTAGCCACGAAGGGGACTAAATGCTACAATATGGATGAACTTTGAAAATATTTTACTAAATGAAAGAAATCAAACACAGGAGGCCACATGGTGTGTGATTCCAATCGTAAGAAATGTGTACACTTTCAAATCCAGATAAACAGAAAGCAATTGCGTGGGTGTCTGGGGACGAAGTCAGGGGGAAATGGGGAGTGACTGTCAAGGGCACTGGATTTCTTCTCGGGGTGATAGAAATGTTCTGAAATTAGGATGTGATGATGGTTTCAGAATGTATTCAACTGCAGAATAGTACACTTTAAAGGTTGTCAGTATGCTGTGTGAATTACATGTCAATAAAGCTTTTATTTTAAAAAGCATCTTATAGAAATCCCTGTTTGGAATAATAAAAAACTTCACCTGGCTTATGCCCTGGTTGGAACTGAATGAAGAATTGCAGCATTTCAGGGGATACTTTAGGTTTGTTCTTGAGAAATGCAAACATGGTCAGCATTGGGCAGCAGCACCTGGAGAGGGCTGTGAACCATGTTCTATGGAAATCATTGGAGGAGCTGCTAACATTGGGCACTATGTGGGCCTGGGTGGTCTAAGAGACTGAGAGGGAGAGGGACGTGGCTGAGACGCTGTGCCAGGGACTCCCTGTGGAGGTGACTTAGGTGGCAGGTCATTGGCTGTGTGAACCACACTGAGTTTGTGCACAGAACAAACCCAGCAGAGCTGGCAAACCCTAGCTAGAGTCTCAGTGGTTGCTTGCAGTGATACCATCAATGTTTCTCACGTCTGTGACTCAGGGCAGGTCACCGATGCTCTCTGTCTGTATGTTTGGTCATGCATGTAACAAAAATTTTAACATATATCTACCTCGAGAGCTTGTTTTAGAATGAAATGTGAAAATCAGGGAAAACTCATAGGTGAATGACTGGCCTATAAAAATGCTCCCAATGGAGGTGAATTCCTTTGCCACCTCCTGATGCTCCATTCTCTTACATTTTTCAACTATAAAATCTAAGGCAGGTGGCATTTGACACTTCAGTCATTTTTGTCTTTCAAGATTGGTGTGTACATAGAAGGTGTGGCAGATTTGAGTGAAACGATCCTGCTTTTACCCATATGCCCACCTGATGACAAAGATGCCAAGATTACTCTGGCCAAAGAGAGCACAACAAATCTTTATTTCTTTGTATTTGAAAAAGTGAGTTGGTTGTTCAGCATCTTGGGTGCACTGAGTTTAGAGGAGAAAGAAGAAGAGAACTGGGTATTCCTGGGACAATGACCTTTACTCCCAACCTTCCTGAATCCTAGTGAATGGAGTATCCTGACTCTCAAGGCATTTTATAAAAATCCACTGTGAGATAGAGTTGCACTAGTTTGACCCAAGTTAAAAATTTTCAGCAAAATTTCAATTTATTAGGATGTAGTGCAGACTTTTCTATTCAATGGAATTTCAAGGTCGTGGAGCTTGGGCTGTGGAATGCTCTGGGAGCCACACTAGAGATTAGAGCAGATCCTGAGAACACCAGACAGCGGCTTTAGCTCCAGGAGAAACGCGATGAAAGCAATACATTAGAAAATATTCTGGCAACACATGTAGGGAGACATGAGACCAGCTTCCCATCAGGAGAATGTGGTAGAGTGTCAGGGAAGAGAAGAGATGTATCTAAACAGAGACAGGGCAGTGGATGGAGAGGAAGCCACAGGTGAAGAGATACCAAGGGAAAATAATCTACAAATTTTGGGGACATCGCTCCTAGATTTTAGGAAAGTCTTGCAAAACTAAGGAAATTAAACTCCATCATTAGACATAGTACCTGTCTTAGTTATCATTTCTCTTTGCAAGTAAGGAGACTATTTCTAGATCAGAACTACCCGAAATCACACTAAATAAAAATCATGAAGCAAAAATATGATTGTAAGAGATATAGGAGGCTTACACATAAATAAAACTATCTTTATAAAGCGTTAAATCTTTCTTTCATTCATTCAACAAATGTGCATTCATTGCTGGTGTGTCAGCGCCTATTTAAGGAGTGAAGAGTTTAATAAAAATCACAATATCCACCCTCCTGGCTCTTGTGGTGCTGAGAGTTTAGCACATTCACATGGTGACAGGCTCTTCAGTCACTGCAGTTTCTAGAACATGTATACTTTGACGTCAAAGAGGCCCATGACAACTTAAATGAAATATGCATATTACAATATAGCATTTGATGCTTTATTATATACTCTTACTTTCCCTGATACTCTCAAACCAACTGTAAGGAAACTTCATGAGTTGTTGGGGGAAATTAGAATCCGGAATATTTAATGAAATGAAGGAATTATGGAAAGTTAGCGTGATAGGCTAATAGTCTGCTTCTGTTTAGCAAAGGAGTGCTTACTTCTTACAGATGAACGCAGTAAACTGTTGATAGATGGAGTGATATGCTGTCCAGGATTAGTTTCAAAATAATCGCATAGCAATGGGAGCAGTAGGTGGGAGTTGATATTAATTTCTTGTGGTGGTTACATCAAATTACTTCCAGCAGGGCGGCTAAAACAAGGGAATGTACTCTCTCACAATTTTGGAGGCCTGAAGTCCCAAGTCAATGTGTCAGCTGGGTTTCGCTTCCTCCAAAAGGTCTCAGGGAGACGCCTTCCTGCCTCTTCCAGCTCTGGGGGCTTTCTGCGTTCTTTGCTTCCTTGGCTCGTGGACACATTACTTCCACCTCTGACTCCATCTTCACCTCACCTCATCCTCTGTGTGTTGTGTTTTCTCCTCTGTTATAAACATATGTGTTATTGGGTTTAGGGCCCATGAGGAGAATCCAGAACGATCTCATCTCACTTCCTGAACTCAATTACATCTGCAAAGACCCTTTTTCCAAGTAAGGTCACACTCACAGTTTGCAGGTTTTTGGACATGGACCCATCTTTTTAGGGGCCCACCATACCACACACTACACGGTATGGAGGAAAAAAATTGTCAGCAATTGCTGAGGCAGGGGATGCCTACACTGGATGGGTAGCATGCAATCTTTGGGATACACTTATACTAAAAAATTATTAATTATTTCTCTGAAATTCACATTTAATCAGGTGTTCTCTGTTTTGTCTGTGAACCAATATAAAAGCATTCCAGAACTCTGCTTGCCCCTTCCTGACATCAGCTCCTGCTCTGCTCATGGCAGAGGTTTCTCATCTGCCTCTGTCCTTCCATCCCATTCATGAAAACCTCACAGTAAGTTTCTTCAGAAAGCCATGCCCCACTGACAGGCAGAGAGAGTGCAAATGTGCTGAAATTTTGTGTATCTTTTGATTCTTACTTTGAAAAGAAATATATTAACCAATTGTTTGTGATGAGAGAATGACTTGGCAGTTTTCTTCTAATCTATCATGAACTGTTAACCCTGAACTCTGTAGAAGTGGCTTTTCCTTGACTGGGCTCCACCCGTTCCAGAGGGAGGAGTTATTCCATTATAAAAACACCTTGTGAACACCTGAGGGGCTGGCCTTGAGTTGTTGAGTCAAGTGGGAGACAGACTTTAAGAAGGTAAGTGCTGATTTTATGAATCTTCATACCCTGCCTCACATCCTCACATCTAGGTCATCACAAAAATACTTTAAACTGTATCCTTAGCACAAGAAAAATCTGTTTTGGACTCCCATCATGCCTTCTTGGATTGCTTAGGGGTCAGTTCAAGAGTTATTTATTCAATTGCTGTTGGGTCATCTTTGTAGAAATGTAAAAATGAAAAATTTAGAAAACTAGGGCAGGAGAATTCAGATATGAGAAAATAAATAATAGGAGGAGAAAAAGAATGATACCATTTTAGGCCATCTGAGAATATGACCTGTGCGAGAGGGAGTGTGGGTGTTTACGCTGAAGTTACTTTCTCTACAGAAGGAGTCGACACACGAGAGTTGTGAGCTGTAATGTAACGCTAGGGAATAAACTGGTCTGAAGGTGAGCAGAACTAGATTCTAGTTCAGTCTCTGCTGGGATTAGCTCACAGGCAAGTGTCATTCTCTCTCTTGTGTCCAACCAACTCATGGCAAACCCTGAAAATGGCTGGAATGGGTGACCTCAATCTTGGCACTGTTCACATTGTGGGCTGGGTAATGCTTTGTCTTTGGGAGCTGTCCTGCCCATTGTCTGTTCTCGTTTTGTTAAAAAATGTCTATTATAGAAATCTACATTTAATTAGTTTTAAGGAATGCACTTGAGAATAATGTTAACGTCCATTTTCCTCATATTTGCCAACTTTACACATTTAGGATATCTACAGTGATGGTTTGCTTACACATTTTATAAGAAATCATCGTCCCATCAATACTCAACTCATTTTTTCTTTTTGTTTTACTCTGTCCTTGTTAAAAAACACACTGTGAAGATCAGCTTCCATCCTAGTGCTGGTGGCAGCTGCAGAGTTGAATGTGGGGAGCAAATAGATAGAGAAGAATGACTCTATTGTTCAAAAATGTATTTTTCAACAAAAGTTTATCCTGGGAATGTGACACAGATGTAATAGCAACTTCAGTCTGCCACAAGGTAGTTTCAACTAAATATCCCCTCAGTGTGTCTATTAGAATACCATGGTGGGTGACAAATGAGCTGGGTAACATGCAGAAGGACTGAGGGTGGATAAGAAGCATTCAGGTGCACATCGAGGCATCGCCCCACTCCACATCAGAGGCACCTCTGCTCTCAACCCCATGGATGTAGCACCCTCCCTCCTGGCTTTGACAACCAGAAATGTCTCCAGAGATTGCCAAGTGTCCTCTGGGGCCGGAGGGGCAAAATCACCCCCTGGTAAGAGTCCCTGGATGACATGACCTCTCACACTCCCCAGCATGGAAGTCTCGATGGCAAAACTAGGTAATCAGAGGGCATAGAATGAGTTCTTAAAAGGCACAGGAATGTTCCTAGCTAGAAGGGACAGGTCATTCAGCTCAGAACCTAGGAGTCAGCCACGCTCTGTTATAAGTATTAATCTTGAAGAAAAAAGAAAGTTCTCACACAGGAGAGACAGAGAGGTTCAGGGAGATGATGTGAAAGTCCCGGAGCAGTCTGAACACGAGAGAACTCTCGGGGAAAGCTCTAGGACCTATGGGAGAAGGTACAGCAATGGCGACAAGGAAAAGCACCAGGCAAGATGCTCTGGAGAGCAAGTGTGACAGGGATGAGGCGGGCCTCCTGTGCAGGGGAGGAAGGCAGCCCCTTGGGGAGAGAGGAGGGAGCTGGGACTGGATGCTGCCCAGGAGGCGGGAGCGCCCTGCACAGACGCAGCAGCCCCTCAGCTGTGTCCCCTGGCAGCCTCCTCACCTTGCTCTGACTTGCTTGGCTGTGAGACTCATGACTGTTGGTTGGGACCACCCAGAGCGAAGTCCCTGCTGGGCCCTTTGTGCTCTGTCAGTTGTCCACAAACCTGCTTTATTGACTAGATTTAAACACCTTTAGGTCAGGGAGCAGGTCAGGCTGGATCTTGTCCCCAACCAACCCTCGTTTCTCAGCACCCAAAACTGCTCAAGCAGTGTTAGTTGAGGAAGTTTGAAGGAAATTTTTTAAATAAGGAAATACGTCTACATGAAAACCAGAAATTAGTGTCAGAGAAAGTCCATGGAATGTGCACGTTTCCAGGTAAGCAGGAGGACGCTGGAGACACATGATCATTTCATCAAGCATAGACAGGGAGACCCGCCCGAGTGCTGAGAACAGCTGGGGAGACAAGCAGTGGGTCCACCATTTCAATGGCTGGAACCCATGCACAGGGGACTTGGGCACAGGACAGAGTCCAGAGTGCCCAGACCAGGGAGCGAGTGGCAGTGGGGAGGGCCTGGGGAGAGAGGCACGTTGGGTGCAGGGTCCAGGGGCAGAACCATGGATCTGCTGGATTTGGCGTTACGCAAGGCTGTGGTTAATGACGTGGCAGAGCCCAGAACCTTCTCCGAAAACTTCTTGTAATCCAGGTTAAGTGATCCGTGAAGATCGCCAATCTTTCCACACGAGCTAAATACAAGGGGCCCTTAAATGACATTTGAAAAGAAGTCTGGAGATATGTGTGTATATATATGTGTACACTATGTGTAATTTTATTCCCACGGGAGCTCTGTCTAGCCATAGATAGACAGATAGATAGGTAGATAGATAGATAGATAGATAGATAGATAGATAGACAGATAGATGGATAGATGGACAGATAGATAGGCAGACAGAATGAGGACTAGACAGACTGAGACACAGACAGACAGAAGACAGTAGACACGTGTGCTCCCTGGTGTGTTCAACTTACTCATCTCCCAGGACCTGGGAGCAGGAGGGAAGTTGCATTTGCTGATCCCTGTGATGAATTTTTCCATATATTATCTCATTTAATTTCTTCAACAGCCCTCAAAAGTAGGGAGAACTCTATCTTATGAGGAGAAAATTGCGGTGCAGACATGAAACAACCTGCTAGGGTCCCTGTTCCTTGTGAGGAAAGTAGCTGGGCTTTGGCTCCAGTCTCACTTCTCTCTGCTAAGAAGCACTGTAATCAGGACCCGCCCCCCCAGCACGGCTCCTTTAGTTTACCCCTGGAATTATCATGGACATATGCATTTGAGGAACATGAGCCTTTTCCCATATTAAGGTTAAATGTAGTTATTCTAGTCCTCAGCGTACTCACAGAAGAGTTTTAGGATGTCAAAGTAAAGCAAGGCCCACTTTCATCAACGTTTCTTCCTATCAGGCCCCTAAAATCAGCTGACAGAGAGGAACTCACGAATTCCGTGTTTCCCTCTCTCCCTGCCCTCAACTGTTAGTTGGTGATGGATTCCAAATGGGAAAACCAAACAGGAGTCTCAGAGAGAAGCCTAGAGAGAGCCTAAGTCTCACCCGGGGGAGTGAAACCTGAAATCACTTGGCCTGACATCCAAGGATGAATGTTTGAGCCCAGGGAAGCTGCTGTGTGTCTGTGAACTCCAGTTTCCTCATCTTTAAAATAGGACATTAGAAGCTATTTCCTGGGTTGTTGTCGAGGGTGGACACACTTGCTGGACAGTGAGTGTGAATCAGGAACATACGTGTGTGACCTTTGGTAATTCATCGAATCTCTCTAGTCCTCATTTTCTGTTGACCAGTGAAAGTTTTTCTTCATGCAGCCAGCAAATTGGAGAGCCAGGATTCGAATCCAGACAATCTGCATTCAGTTCCTGTACTTTTTCGTTTTCTATTGGTGTCATAATAGTTTAAACACTGTGAAATTTCCGTTGTACATTATTATTTGTCAGTCACCATAGAAATGTACCCCTTTAGCCCTTATGGCACCCTCCAGCCCCCTTTCCATCTGGTAACCACTAATGTGTTCTCTTTGTCCATTTACTTATTTGTCTTCCATGTATGACTGAAATCATAGGTGTTTGTTTTTCTCTGTCTGGCTTATTTTGCTTAACATAATAGCCTCAGGGTCTCCCCATGTTGTTGCAAATGGGACAATTTTGTCTTTTCTCGTGGCTGAGTAGTATTCCATTGTATATATATACACCACATATTCTTTACACAATCATCGGTCGATGGGCACCTGTGTTGCTTCCAAGTCTTGGCTATTGTGAATAATGTGGTGATCAACACTGGGGTGTGTAAGTCTCTTTGAATAGCTGATTTCAAGTTCTTTGGTTAAATACCCAGTAGTGGCATACCTGGGACCTATGATATTTCTATTTTTAATTTTTTGAGAAATCTCCATACTGTTTTCCACAGTGGCTGCACGAGTTTGCATTCCCACCACCAGTGTATGAGGGTTCCCATTTCTCCACATCCACTCCATCGTTTGTTATTTTTTGTCTTGGTGATTATAGCTATTCTAACAGGTTTAAGGTGATATCTTATAATAGTTTTGATTTGCATTTCCCAATAATTAGTGATGTTGAACATATTGTCATGTGCCTCTTGGCCGTCTGTATACCTTCTTTGGAAAAATGTCTGTTCATATCCTCTGCCCACTTTTTGATTTGGTTGTTCGTTTTGTTGTTGTTGAGTTGTATGTGTTCTCTATGTATTTTGAAGATTAGCCTCTTTTTGATATACGATTTGCAAATATTTTCTCCCAATTGATGGGTTGTCTTTTCAATTTCTTCCTGGATTCCTTTGCCCTACAGAAGCTTTTTGGTCTAATGTAGTCCCATTTGTTTCTTTTTTCTTTTGTTTCCCTTACCTGAGTAGAAAAAGTACTTGAAAAGATCCTTCTAATGCCAGTGTCAAAGAGCGTACTGCATATATTTCCTTCTATGAGTTTTATGGTTCCGTGTCTTACCTTCAAGTCTTAAATCCATTAGTTAATTTTTGTGTATGGTGAAAGATAATGGTCTACTTTCATTCCTTTGCATGTGGCTGTCCAGTTTTCCCAACAACATTTATTGAAGGAACTTTCCTTTCTCCATTGTGTGATCTTGGCTCCTTTGTTGAAGATTATCTGTGTGTAGATGTGTTTTTATATCTGGGCTTTCAATTCTGTTCCATTGATCTGTGGGTGTTTTTGTACCAGTAGCATGCTGTTTTGATTACTGTAGCTCTGTAGTATATTTTGAAGTCAGGGATTTTGATGCTTGTGGTTATGTTCTTCTTTCTTAGGATTACTCTAGCTATTTGGGGTCTTCTGTTGTTTCATATAAGTTTTAGGATTCTTTGTTCTATTTCCATGAAGAGTGTCATTGGGATTCTGATTGGGATTGAATTTAATCTGTTTACTGCTTTAGGTAGCATGGACATTTTAACTAAGTTTATTTTTCCAATCCATGTGCATGGAATATATTTCCATTTCTTTATGTCATCATCGATTACTTTCAACAGTTTTTTATAGTTTTCGGTGTATAGGTCTTACATATCCTTGTTTAAATTTATTCCTAGATATTTTATTCCTTTTGTTGTGATTATAAATGGGATTGTATTCTTGAGTCCTCTTTGTTGGAGTATAGAAAGGCAGCTGATTATTGTAAGTTGATTTTGTACCCTGCAACTTTGCTATAGTTGTTAATTATTTATAATAGTTTTCCTAAGGATTCTTTAGGACTTTCTCTATGTAAAATCCTGTCGTCTGCAAACAGCGAGAGCTCCACTTCTTCATTACTGGTTTGAATACCTTTTATTTCTTTTTCTTGCCTAATTGCTCTGGCCAAAACCTCCAGTGCTATGCTGAATGAGTGGTGAGAGTGGGCACCCTTGTCTTGTTCCTGTTCTCAGAGGGATGGCTTCCAGTTTTTCCCCACTGAGTATGATATTGGCTGTGGGTTTGTCATATGTGGCCTTTATTATCTTGAGGTACTTTCCTCCTGGAACCATTGTATTGAGAGTTTTTATCATAAATGGATGTTGGATCTTGTCGAATGCTTTCTCTGCATCTATTGAGATGAACATGTGATTCTTATTCCTCATTTTGCTAATATTCTGCATCACATTGATTGACTTACAGAGATTGAATCATCTCTGTATCCCTGATATAAATCCCATTAGATCATAGTCTACCTTTTAATGTAATGCTGTATTCAGTTTGCCAAATTTTTATGTTTTTGGTGAGGATGATTGTCACTGAGCTAACATCTCTGCCAGTCTTCTTCTATTTTGTATGTGGCACACTACGAGAGCTTAGCTTGATGAGCAGTGTGTAGGTCTGTGCCTGGCTTCCAAACCAGCCAACCCTCAGCTCCTGAAGTGGAGTGCATGAACTTAACCGCTACTTCACCAGCTGGCCCCTTGTTTTATGAATACTTTTGAGGATTTTTGCATCTGTGTTCATCAGCAATATTGGCCTGTAATTTTCCTTCTTTGTGATTTCTTTGTCTGGCTTTGGGGTCAGGGTGATGGCCTCGGAAAATGTGTTAGTAAGTGTTCCATCTTCTTCACTTTGTTTGGAATAGTTTGAGAAGGCTGGGTATTAAATCTTCTTTGAATGATTGCTAGAATTTTCCAGAAAAGCCATCAGGTCCTGGACTTTTATTTTTTGGGAGGTTTTTGTTTACCATGTTGGTCTCTTTACTTGTGATTGGTCTATTCAGATTCTCTAATTCTTCTTGGTTCCCTTTTGGGAGGTTTTATGAATCTAAGAAGTCATCCATTTCTTCTAGATTGTCCAATTTGTTGGTGTATAGCTTTTCAGAGTATTCTTTTGTAATCCGTTGTGTTTCTGTGGCATGTAGTGTAATTTCTTTTGTTTTGTTTCTTTTTTTTTTTTAAGATTTTATTTTTCCTTTTTCTCCCCAAAGCCCCCTGGCAAATAGTTGTATATTTTGAGTTGTGCGTCCTACTAGTCAATTGGGACGCCACCTCAGCATGGCTTGATGAGCAGTGCCATGTCCATGCCCAGCATCCGAATCGGCAAAATCCTGGGCTGCTGAAGTGGAGCACGCGAACCTAACCACTTGGCCACGGGGCTGGCCCCCTGTTCTTTCATTTCAAAGTTTATTTATTTGAGACTTGTCTTTTTTTCTTAGTGAGTCTTGCTAAGGGTTTCTCAATTTTGTTTATCTTCTCAAAGAAGCATCTCCTTGTTTCATTGATCGTTTCTACTTTTGTTTTTGGTTTCTATTTCATGTATTTCTGCTCTAATTTTTACTATCTTCTTCCTTCTGCTGACTTTGGCCTTTGTTGGTTCTTGTTTTCTAGTTCTGTTAGGTATGGTTTAAGATTACTTATTTGAAATTTGTCTTTGTTAAAGTGTGCCTGTATTGCTATGAATTTCCCTCTTGGGATCGCTTTTGCTGCAGCCCATATGAAGTGGTTTGGTGTGTTTTCATTGTCATTTTCTTCAGATATTTTCTTATTTCCCCTTTAATTTCTTCAATGATTCATTGGTTGTTCAGTAGCATGTTGTTTAATCTCCATGTATTTGTCACTTTCCCAGCTTTTTTCTTATAGTTGATTTCTAGTTTCATAGCATTATGGTGAGAAAAGATGCTCGATATGATTTCAATCTTCTTAAATTTATTGTGCCTTTCCTTGTTTCCCAATGTATGGTCTAACCTTGAGAATGTTCCATGTGCATTTGAGAAGAATATGTATTCTTCTGTTTGTGGATGAAGTGTTCTATATATATCTATTAAGTCTATGGGGTCAAATTTTTCGTTTAATCCCACTATTTCCTTGCTGACTTTCTGTCTAGATGATCTCTCTGTTGATGTAAGTGGAGTGTTAATGTCCCCTGCTATTATTTTGTTGCTGTTAATATCTCCCTTTATGTCTCCTAATAGTTGCACTATGTACTTTGTTGCTCCTATTTTAGCTGCATATATATTTATAAGAGTTATGTCCTCTTGGTGGAGTGTCCCTTTTATCATTATATGTGGTCCCTCTGTGACCCTCATTGCATTTTTATCTTGAAGTCTGCTTATTCTGATAAAAGTATGGCAGCGTCTGCTTTCTTTTGTTTCCGTTTAGCTTGGAGTATCATCTTGCATCCCTTCACTCTGAGCCAGTGTTTGTCTTTAGAGCTGAGATGTGTTTCCTGCAGGCAGCATATTGTTGGGTCTCTTCTTTTAATCCATCCAGCTACTGTGTGTCATTTGATTGGAGAATTCACTCCATTTACATTTAGAGTGATTCTTGATATATGAGGGCTTAATGCTGCCATTTTTCACTTGTTTTCTGGTTGTTCTGTATTTCCCTTGTTTCTTATTCTGTGTATTTAGGACTCCCAGTTCAATTTCTTGCTTTTTATTCTCAGTTTTCTCTTGTAATTTGTGTCTCTCTTCAGATTTTCTTTTAATGGTTACCATGAGGTTTGTATAAAAGACTTCATAGATGAGATAGTCCATTTTCTGATAGCCTCTTATTTCCTTAGCCAAAGCAGCTTCCATGGCTTTCTGTTTCCCCTTCTCAGTTATTGTTGTCACAACTTGTTCCGTTTTGTGCTGTGAATTTGTGGTTAAAATGAAGTGATTATAGGTATTCCTGATGTTTTCCTTCTCTTTATCTTTAATGTTATAATTAAGTGTTTGCCAAGCTGTTCTGATAGAGAACTGTGATTTCCTGATTTTCTCTGCTTGTTTATCTCCTTGCTCAAGGCTTTGTCAACCTTTCATTTTTTTTCAGGTATGATGGTCTTATTGATCATTTCTAGGTGATGGGGGATGTCCTGAACTCCTTCAGGTTTTGTTTATCTGAGTAAGGTTTTATTTCTCCACCATATCTGAAGGATATTTTCACTGGATAGTGTATTCTTGGCTGAAGCTGTTTGTCGTTGAGAATTTTGCATATATCATTCCACTCTCACCTAGCCTTTAAGGTTTCTGTGGAGAAATCCACTGAAATCCTGATACAGGTTCCTTTGTAGGTTATTTTTTTCTGCCTTGCTGTCCTTAATATTTTCTCTTTGTCATTGACTTTTGCCAGTTTTACTAATACATGCCTTGGAGAATGTCTTTTTACATTGTTGTAATTTGAGTTCTATTGGCTTCTTTTCCTTGTAATTCCAGTTCCTTTTCCAGGTTTGGGAAGTTCTCAGCTATTATTTCTTTGAATGAGCTCTCTGTTCCTTTCTCACTCTTGGATACCTATAATCCTTATGTTGCATTTCCCAATGAGTAGAATATTTCTTGGAGAATTTCTTCTTTTGTTTTGAGTCTTAGTTCCCTCTCATCCTCCAGCTGAAGCATTTGTATATTTCTGTCGTCTACATAGCTAATTCCATCCTCCATGATTCTAGCTGTGTCATTTAAGGACTCTCAATTTTTCTTGAACTCATTCATTGTGTTTTTCATCTCCAACATTTCTGCTTGGTTTTTCTTTATACTTTCAATCATTTTTGTGAAGAATTCCCTCTGCTTATTAATTTTATTTCTAATTTCATTGAACTGACTTTCTGAATTTTATTGTAACTCTTTGAGTTTTTTTAAGATAGCTGTTTTGAATTCTCTGTCAGTCAGATTGTAAATTTGTGTGCTGTCAGGATTGACGTCTGGGTGTTTGTCTTTTTCCTTCTTGTATGCAGTATTAATACACCTCTTCACACTATTTGATGGGGTGTATTTGTGCCTTCAAATAGTGGTAGTATCTGTTTGCATATTCCACCCAGCACCACTGGGGGCAGGGGACAGGAACTGTGTATTCTGAGCCCAGCATGACCCCTGGCAGCTGTGCCTGTCTGAACCTGAGCCACTTCTTTAGACTGCAACATCACTGTAGCCTCTCCCACTTGATGGGAAAGTGATCATGCATGGGCTGAGGTCTGCCACGACCTGCTCCCACAGTCCCTCTGTGGTGTGCTCCCACCTTTAGGGCCACAGCAATGCTATCGGCATTCACAGAGGCTGGGAAATCACTTACCTTGGCATGCAGATCTGCCATTGCTTCTTCTTAGGTCATACTGGCACTTATGATTGGTGGGTGTGCCTTCCACATAGGATCAGAGCCTGAGCCCCTCCCTGGGACCATGGTGGCACTTTTGCCTCTCCCATGAGACATGAAATTGATCATGTGGGGGTCAGAGCTGCTGTCACCTGTTGCCGCAGTTGCACCAAGGGCTGCAGCAGTACTATGGGTTCTCCAGCGAGGAGAGAAGCCACATACATGCACAGGGCTGGTGGGGGGCTGGAGAATACTCACCTATCTCTGCCACCTCCAGGGGGTAGTCAATGCACCATCAGATGTATAGCTGCACGGGTCTCGGGGATCCCATTGTGGGGTGTGGATATCCTCCATTGATCAATGAATGTTCATTTAATTGAAGTTTGAAGAGGCAGAGAAAAAGGGAACAGCTCACTCTGACATTTTGCTAGTGTCACCTGACCAAGCAAGGTTTTGTGATAGCCTTTGCTCCAGTCTACGAGGCATTTGGTGACCTCCTAGTGAAAGTGAGGAAGGCTCCTTATAAGGAAGAAAGTTATGATAAAATATTATCTATGATAAGAATTCCTTTCTCTTTGTAACGTGATCCTCAGTCAAAGGGAAAGAGAGCTGAGTGTATGGTGTGAGTCACTTGGCTCAGTGAACCTTAGGCCACAGCAAACACACTTCCCACCCTAGTGTGAGCTTTAGTCTCCTGTTCATGCTGCTCCTTGTAGCACCTCCATTTGCCACGATAGGAAAGTGCAAGCTCCAATATCTCCAATTACAAGACAGACAACTTTTAAGTGTTTCCAAAGGATTTTTTACTTTGTAAAGGTTAAACTATTGAGTCTCCCAATAAAGATGTGGATATGGAAAACATTTTGATATCTAAAATTGAAGTCACACACACTTTTTCAGAGATACATGAATTGGGTAAAGAGTGTATTTTTGTCCCAAACTCCACAACAATAAAATTTTGTGAGAAGAATCCTAATGTTTTCTAAACAGAGCCTTGCGTTTGGAGAGAAAATGCAAGTGTGCCTCCCTAAGTCCTGGCTTTGGGACTCCTGCTTGTAACGGGTCCTGTGTGCTTTTACTCAGACCCATGAGAGAACCAGGCATGTCTGCTGTTGTAGCCGCTGAGTGTCAGTCTCTGGGCCCCACTGTGTGGACTACCCACGCAGCCTGGGATGGAACAAGGGCTTTTGCTGACTGGACACAACCAGTCTCTCTCTTACCATCAGAATCGCCAAATGAGTGTGCACACATCCATGCATGCAACACACTTATGACTGAAGCTAAAACTCCTGAAATGATGCTCACTTTGTCTCCATTTAGCACGAGATAGTTTATGTTGTCTTCTATTTCATTTTAAAAATTAGTGGGTTTCACAATCCATTGAAGGATGGTTATGCATATTTTGAAAAACGCTAATACAGAAGATGAGTCCTAGACTTTGGTTTCACATAGAAGTGAGTTTGAGTCCCAGGTACACCACCTAATTGGGCACGTTACTCCAGAAATCTTTGTCTCCCCAGCTGTAAAGTGAGAATAATAACAGACTCCACCTCAGCTGATTTTTGCAGGATGGAGTGAAGATAAATTTTGGAGCCTCCATTGTATGCCAGACATTGAACAAATGTTAGTTCCTCTCCATGTACTATAAGGTTGATGCAGTAACATCCCTTTTTCTAGATTACAAAATGTACCAAGTAGAGGAAGAATGTAGAATTCCAAAAAAAAAAAAAAGGAAGGAATCAGCATCCTGCGTGTGTGGAAAGGATTAGGATCCTTGGAGCTACAGCTAAGCGAGTCTGAGCCCTAATTCCAGCTCTGGAACAAACGTAGCGTTAACTCAGCTCCCTCAGCCTCCTCGCTGTCAGGGGAGTCCTCTTATTCCAAGGCCCTCACAGGCTCCCAGGGCGTGCATCCGTGGGCGTTCCAGCCCCGCCCTCCCTTTAGTCCAGGGTAGATTTCCATGTCTGTCACTACCTGGAGCGTGTCTGTGGGCATGTTGTTGAACCTTTGAGTCTCGATCTCATTAACTGAAAAATGGGGATAATAGCAATTATTTCCTGGTTCTCTTAGGAGATTAAAGATATAATGCAGCCAAAGGGGTCAGCACTCGGTCAGGATCGTTAGGAGGAGGTTTTCAATAAATATTAGTTCTCTTATCCTGCCCCCACCTTGGACACACACTCATGCATCCTTACGCCAGACTCTCACCTGTTAGGCTGCCAAGACACCAGAGTTCACCCAGTGGAGACTGCAGAGTGGTTTGGTGCAGTTTCCTGGGGCTGGCTGCTGCTTGTGAGAATTTGAGCCAAGGGACATTCCAGGTACTCTCCAACTCTGCCAAGAAAGAGGCAGACCCTTCTTCAGCATTGTTGGTGCTGTTAACCACGGATCTTAAAGTGCAGTTTTGTTTCTGTTGTTTCATTAATTCATTCCTTCATTGATTCTGGTGTAGAGAACCAGAGCATCATGGCAGCGAAGCCCAAGCTTCACTACTTCAATGGACGAGGCCGAATGGAGCCGATCCGGTGGCTCCTGGCTGCCGCTGGAGTTGAGGTCAGTTCTGAGTTCAGTCATCTTAAGCTCGATCTAAAACTGACTATCAAAGTCCTTTCTCCCATGAGCTAGGAGACTATTCTTTCTAAATGATCTGACAAGAGGTTGTGCATTAAAACAAATTCAGTGATTAAAAGAGATGAATGGATTTGACCTAATATATTATTAGAATTTCTTGTCATCAAAGAACAAAAACAATTAAAAGTTTAGTAACTAACCACCATGTGTGGGCCTTGTTTGGATTCAGATTTAAACAAACTGTAAAATGTCATTTGGGACACTTTTTCAGTACTTAGAAAGAGGAACATCATGGAATTCTAGATAATATTAAAGAGTTGTTAATGTTTTAGGTGTGATAATGTACTGTTGTTATTTTTTAAATAATTTTTATGTTGTAGAGGTACATATTGAATTATTTAAAGATGGAATATATGATATTTCTGATTTTTCAAATTACCAAAAAAGAGGGAGAGTAGTGGGCATATGGTGACAGGAGTCTGGCTTGAGTTGTTAATTATTGCTGCTGGGTGAAGGGTACAAGGAGGACCTTTGTGCTTTTTTGTTCATTTTTATCCTTGCTAGAAATTTCCATAATGAAAGGATAAAAATATTTCACAGTAAAGTAAAATATAATTAAATTTAAGATATGACCGGTAATATAGGGGAGAGTGAATTAGAATAACTTGCTAGTGAAAGATGTCATACACTCACTCGTCAGTGATTTTGTTGAGCACCTTAAGTGCCGGGTCCTCTGCTAGGTCCTGGGAATGCATGGATGGACAGGACAGATATGGGAGCTGTCCTCAGGCAGCTTACATTCTAGTGAGGTTGCACACTAGTAAGGAGGTGATTAAAAGGAGGAGGAGGGGGGAGCATCTAGGAGGACACCCAAGCATTGACAGTGTCAAAATGCCATAGTCCCGGTGGAAAGCTGGTAGGTTTCCCTGGGACTCTGTTGAGTGCTTGCCTCTAGAGGTGTCATCGAGAAGAACACTTTTCGGTCCAGATAGGGGCACCAGCATCTCTGGGAGGGTTTTCCTGGGGAGGAATCATGGACAGACTCAGAGGATCTCATCCACCAGGTGGGAGCAGAAAACAAAGGTTTCATGTGAGGTGGCGTCCTGTGATAGGAACTTCTACTGTGCTCCCTTCAGCCTCGTAACAACATGTTTACTGAAGCCGTGGGATTACACTTTCTCGATTGCTGCACGGATGCATGGGACTTTAGCCTGCTCCTCTCTCAATGTCATGAAGGAACAAGTACACAAAACATCCAAATAGTGCCCTTCCAGGTCATTTTCTCTCTATAAATCCATAACCCGTTTTCCCTGTATCCAGCTTCAGCTGTGGGGTTCAGGGATGTGTTCAGAGCCCCTGTGCAGGATGAGTTCAGCACAGGAGGGTGAAGTAGGGAAGATGCTGAGCACATCCCAGGCTCCTCTTCTCCATCAGCTTGACTGAGGAGGGCTTGGGGCATGACTTACCAAAGGCTCTTGGTCAGTTCTTCTGGGTTCTCTGTGCCCAAAGGCTGGTCCTCACCATCCCATCCATCTCCCTTAGCCTCACAAACACCATCTCACTAGCCAACCCATCCCACCTCGGCCGCCCTCCCTTGATGACCAGCCACCATCCCTTAAGTTTGTCTGGAACTGGGTGCTTTAGGAATCTCTGCACCCCCACCTCAATATCTGTATGGTCTAACCCTGTTTAGCCATGTCGATCCACAATAAATGCTTCCACTGGACAAGTTAGAATTCCTCAGATTCCCAAGCTTTTAACCATCAATGCATGAATTTGGATTGGTACCAAGCCCCATCAACGCAGAGATCTATTTTCTTGACATCGGGCTCTTTTGACTTTTGGTTTGATTGATTCTGCTGATTAAGTAAACTGCATGATTATATAGTTACTTATTTTCATGTTTGGATTGAAATCCCACAAGCCCTCAGAGTTTCTGGTCAGATTGACGGCCTTGCTGCTGGCTGCCCGTCCAACCAGAGAGACTTGCCTCAGGAGAAGGAGAATCTACACCAAGGTCAAAGTCCTGAATGTAGGTCAAGGATGGAGTATAGGTTCAGCAATGTTAGATGGCGTTAATTTAAAAAAAGCATGGTATGATGAAATAACAACCATCTATAAAAATCCTGACAACTAGTGTTGATTGAGCACCTGGTGTATACATGGTACTGTTTAAAGGCCTTTGCATACCTTACTGATTTAATCTTCACACCAACTATAATGTAGGTACCATAACTATACTCATTTTATAGAGGAGGATACTGAGACACGAGAATATTCAGTAAAATGATCAACATCTGGAGTTCACTATATGTAAGAAATGACATTCAAATCCAGCCAGTCATATCCGAAATCAAAGTTTTCTCATTAAAAGTTTTTTTTTAAACTAGTTTGGGAACTCTTTTTCCTCTCTTCAATTAGGAATTTTAACCTAGTGTGTCCCAGTTTTCCAGAAGAGGAAATTCTGACCCTATAGAGTTAAAGCTGTGCAGCAACCAGGACTCACTTCTTACTAAGCGGGGCCTCGTGCGATGGAGTGATGTCAATGACAGCAGAGGTTCCTGGTGGCAGCATCTGAGATGGCCAATGCCCCGTGGTGTACCCTATGCTAGAGGACACACAATGTCCTATCCTGATCTCTCCTGGAGAGACAGGCTTTCCTGAGACACTAAAACCCCATAACTAGAGGCACTTCCCAGTCCCTTCCCTCTGTGACATCTCCCTCCCCAATGACCAGGATCGTCCACAGAGTTGGAAACAGGGTGGACTGAATTGAAACTGCAAGAACCAGCCATTACCTCCTGCCACCTGTGCTCTTTCCTTGATGGCTCTAATCTAAATTTCCAGTCACCCTGATCACACTCCCCTGTCGCCCTCCCAGGTCAGAAATCTTCCTTTTGCTTATTATGTCCAGACAGGGGCCATTCAAGTGTAAACTTCTGTAATGCTATGGAACGAAAGAACAAGAACTCATTTACTGTTTCTGCTTTCCAGTTTGAAGAAGAATTTCTGGCAACTTCGAAAGACTTGGAAAAGCTAAGAAACGGTAAGACCACTATCTAAATTGCTCTGATGGGAGGAACTAGTAGAAGTTATAATTTGAAGTTTTAACCCCAGGCATTGCCTATGTGTGTGTACATTGGGAGTTGGGTGACTAGGAGAGGGAGAGAAATGGTTCAAATGGAAGGAGGGGTGGGGGCAGGGGCTCCATGAGCAGTGCTTGCAACTCCCTCAGGACGAGGAACAGCTACGACTCCGAGCATTTGCTCTAGGACCATCCCCCATGCCATGTGGATCCCTCTCTTTGCTTTCTCCTGGTTTTCTGTACCATGACTGAGCTGTGTCAACACAGGATCCTAAAGCGCCATCACCAAAGACATTAAACACATGTATTAGAGTAAAAGAGGAGAAACAGGCCCAGTAGGTGCCTGGAATTCTTCTTTCTGATGAGTTTGACAAGGTGATGTCCTAGCAGTGTTACAGACTCAGATAGCAAGATGGCGTTAGATTAGTTGGAAGGCCAGGTGACCCTGTGAGGAGGGAGAGAAAGAGTGAGGCCAGCAGCAGTGGCTGGGAAAACAGGGTGCCCCTATATTCACTATCCAATGGTGGGATTTGAAGAGCATACAAAACACCCTCCGTAGAAATCTCTCTTAGTACTGGCCTTAATGCCAGCAGCAACATAGACTTATTTTGGCAACTTCCCAACTGAAATGGCAAATGGCTGTTGGCCCTGTAGCAGCTTCTTCCCAACTTCTTCCTAAAATATCCATGAAGAGAAATCAAACACAAAAAATACAGGGACCTACCATATAGCAAAGGAGAAATAAAAGATAAATGAAATAACAAGTTAAAAGGTAAAAGGCAGATTGATAAGAAAAAAGATTATAGAGAGGTAAAATCAAATGATATTTCCTTCCAATGTTCCTGGCTAGTAATTTTTTGTTTCCTTTCATATCTTCCATCATTTCAAAAAACAGGTTTTCATCTGAAAGTGTGATCCATAGAACATTTCACTCTACTTTTCCTTTTCTTCTTTCAAAAGATGGGAGTTTGATGTTCCAGCAGGTGCCAATGGTCGAAATTGATGGGATGAAGCTGGTGCAGTGCAGAGCCATTCTCAACTACATCGCCGCCAAATACAACCTCTATGGGAGAGACATCAAGGAGAGAGCCCTGTACGGTATTTTTCCTGCTCTTTCATCAACAATTGATAGGAACAATTTAGGTCCTTCCCTGAGGGAGCAGGACCGTGTCAGGGGGATCATGGTCACCAGCAGCGTGGCCTAGGTGGTATAGACTGAGGTCCAGTACTCAGAGGATGAGGGACAGGAAACCTGCAGTGGACTCAAGCCAGTGGGATTATAGAAGAGGATGTGGCCCACGGAGAGGGCACAGTGAGAGAGATCTGAAAACTCTGATCAACTAAGAAACCAGGAGGATGGTGGAGTCATGACTCCAGGTGTTCAGGCTTTTAGGAGCTGGACACCAGCCCACAGCTAGAGACAAGGGACAAAGTGTCTGAGGGTCTAGAGGATAAGGCTGGGTTAGGGAAGGACCCAAAGGAGCTAATTCCTAAGTTCCAGAAATTAGTAGAATGATGACTTTGAACCTAACTTATGACCCAGTTATGTGGACTGACCATCTGACAAGGGTTAGGAGAGGTTGAGGCCAAATGGCTAGGGTTACATCAAGAATTTTGACACAGAGCTGAAGCAGCCAGGTTATGTCAATACAACCATATCGGGGAGAGGGAGACTGCTCTCTGTTGTGATGGGACCATGTGATTAAAATTAAAACCCTGTAAGGAAGTGTGGCAGTTATTCAAAAGTTAAACATAGAGTAAATATAAGACTCAGCAATTCCACTACTAGGTATGTACTGAAGAGAATCAAAAATACATCCACACTAAAACTTGTACACCAATGTTCATAACAATGTTGCTCTTATTTTCAAAAAGTTGAAATGGTCCATCAAGTGATGAATGGATGAACAGAGTGTGGTACAGCCATGCAATGGAATATTATTTGTCCATGGGAAGGAATGAAGTTCTCATGAAGGCGGCAACATGGATGGACTTTGACAACTTTAGGTTACACAAAAGAAGCCAGATACAAATGGTGCATATTGTATAATTCCACATCACAAAATGTCTGGAACATTCTTATCCATAGAAACAGAAAGTAGTTGACTGGTTGCCTGGGGCTGGAGGGAAGGCAGAATGTAGAATGCCTGTGAAGGCACACATGAGTTCATTTGGGAGAGATGATAATATTCTGAATTAGAGTGTGGCGATGGTACAGAATTCTGTGAGTTTACTACAAATCACAAAATTGTACACTTGAATTGGATGACGTTATGGTAGTGGAAGTATATGTCAATAAATCTTTTATTTCTACAAACTCTTATAGGAAGCTCTGTTTGGAACACACGCAAAAAAAAAAAAAACAAAAAAAAAAAAACAAAAAAAACCCAGGCACATGGACTGGTGGGATGTGTATAAGGAATTACATCATTTCAGGGGATACTTTAGGTGAGGTCTTGAGAAATGCAAACATGGCCAGTGTCGGACAACAGTACATGGAGAGGGCTGTGGAACCATGTTCTATGGGAAGTCATTGGAAGATCTGCTGACATTGGGCATAAGTGAGGCTGGGTAGTGTAAGAGGATGAGAGGGAGAGAGACATGACTGAGATGGTTGTGACAGGGACTCTCTCTGGAGGTGAGTTAAGTGGCAGGTTTTTGGCTATGTGAATCACACTGAGTTGTGCACTGAACAAACCCAGCAGAGCTGGCAAACCCTAGCTAGAGTTTCAGTGGTCACTTGCAGTGATTCCACCAAAGTCTCTCATGCCTGTGACTCGGGGAAGGTCACCCATAATCTGAGACTTTATATTTGGTCATGTGTATAACAAAAATTTTCGACATATATCTACCATGATAGCTTGTTCTAGAATGAAACGTGAAAATTATGTAAAAGTCATAGCCGTGACTGGGCTATAAAAAAGCACCCAACGGAGGTGAATTCATTTGCCACCTATGATGCCCCATTCTTTTACATTTTTCAGCTATAGAATCTAAGGCAGGAGACATTTGACACTTTGGTCATTTTTGTCTTTCAGGATTGACATGTACATAGAAGGTGTGGCAGATCTGAATGAAATGTACATTCATTTGATCTTAACTCCACCCAGTGAAAAAGCTGCCAAGATTACCGAGATCAAAGACAAAACAACAAATCGTTATTTGCCTGCGTTTGAAAAAGTGAGTGCACTGTTCAGAATCTTGGGGGCACTGAGATTAGAGGAGTAAGAAAAGGAGTGCCTGGGCATTCCTGGGGCATTGACCCTCACCCCCAGTGAGCCTTTTTGAATACTAGTGAATGGAGCATCCTGACTCTCAAGGCATTTTCCAAAAATCCACTGTGAGGAATAATTGTGCCAGTTTTACCCAAGTTATAATTTTTCACCAATACTTCAATTTACTGGGACCCAATCTACAAATCTCTATTCCCTGGAATTTCACGGTCATGGAGCTTGGGCTGTGGAAGGCTCTGGGAGCCACACTAGAGACTGGAGAAGATCCCACAGAACATCATACAGAGGGTTATGTTCCAGGAGGAACACGATGAATGCAACACATCAGAAAATATTCTGGCAACTTATAAAGGGCAGCTTGAGACGAGCTGCCCATCAGGAGAATGTGGCAGAGTTTCAGGGAATGGATGAGATGTGTCTAAAGAGAGATGGGGTGGTGGGACAGAGAGGAAACAACAGATGAAGTAATGTTAAGGGAAAATTATCCATAATTTGGGGGGCATCTCCTTAGATGTTTGAGGAAATCCATGCAAGCTGAGGAAATAAATTTCCATCATTACACGTAGTACCCAGCTTAATTAATGTTTCTCTTTGAAGGGAAAGCAGAGCATTTCAAGATCAAAACTATCTGAAATCATGCTAAATAAAAGTGAGGAACCAACAAATGGTTGTAAGAGATACAGGAGGCTTACATATAAATAAAAGGATTAACACTGACACACTCATCATTATAAAGCATCAAATCACTCTTTCATTCATTCAATAAATATGCATTCAATTGCTACTGTGTCAGATCCTGTTCATGGAGGGAAGAGTTTAATAGTAATCAGAAAATCCACTCTCCTGGCCCTTGTGGTGCTGAGAGTTTAGCACGTTCACATGGCGGCAAGCTCCTCAGTCACTGCAGTTTGAGGACATCTGTCCATTGAGATCAAAGAGCCCTGTGATGACATAAATGAAAGATGCACATTACAATATGGCGTTTGATGCTCCAATATATTCTTCATTTTTTATCCATACTTCTATATGCATACATAGTCTGAAGGGGTAATTGCCACAATGTTATGGCCGTCAGTTGGTGGAGCCATGATTTTTCTCTTTTTCTCTATGATTTCCATATGTCTGCAATATTTTTAATAAAGATCACATATTTTCTGCAATGTTTTATTATGAATAATTCAAATTACATAAAAGTTGAAAGACCTATACTATCAATTGACAGATACCAATCACCTAGATTCAAAAATTAATCTTTCATTATGATGTTTGCTTAATCATATACGTCCCCATCCTTCTCTGCTCCAATCAAGCACACTATTTTTTGCTGCATTTGAAAGCAGGTGCAGACATCAGCGCAGTCACACCCCATTCACTTCAGCAGGCAAATTAGAACATATTCCACCAATGTTGTTGACAGACACAGGTCGGGTAGGAGTCAGAGCCAGTGTTGTAAAGTGATGGCGAGTTCAAGGTGACCCAGGGTTATTTCAGGTGCCAGAGAGTTAGATGAGAACATGAGGAGAGCAGACGAGAGGAGAAAGGCAGACTCTGAAATAGTCTGTTGAGGACTGAGGAAGGCTGTTGTGAAGATGGAGTCTTTGCCCAAGGGAGAGAGGAGAAAGAAAAGTGTGGAGAGAGAGACAGAGAGAGACACAGATGAAGAGCCATGTCCTGAAGTTTCAGGGCTGCAGAGTTTAGGGTGTGGGGCCAACAGAAACATGTTGCAGCAGGTGCTAAGCCCTTGGCCCAGTGAATGGTGTGAGTAGGGAGCCCCAGAGATGTGGGAAGGGGAAAAGAAAATGGGAACCTGGCCTTCAGCTGAGGAGTGAGGGAAGAACAGCAGAGCCCCACTCCTCCCTCTGTGTCAGGGATTCAGGGCCGGTGGAGAAGGTCTGGAGCTCCACACCTGCCCAGTGAGGCAGCAGAGGAGGGAGAGCGGGCTGGACAGAGCTGGGAGGAGCAAGGGGCCAAGCTTGCCTCTGCCTGTGTTCATGATGCTATTCCTCCAATTCGCCAGGTGTTAAAGAGCCACGGACAAGACTACCTGGTTGGCAACAGGCTGAGCAGAGCTGACATTCATCTGGTTGAACTTCTCTACCTTATTGAAGAGCTTGACCCCAGCCTTCTGGCCAACTTCCCTCTGCTGAAGGTGATCTCTTTCACAGCCCTCAAGATGGAAGGCCCACACTTCTCCTCTTGGAATCTAATATTTGGCCTCTTGGGTCCCCATTCTTGTCCAGGCCTTTGCTGCCCTCCCGTCTCCAAAATTAGCTCCTAGGCCCTGGTCTGAGGCATGAGAAGAATCTCCTTATGTCAAAGCAATCTGAGTGGACGCTGCCCCAAGAGGATGATTTGTCTTTTACAATGAGAGGCACCCAGGATCAGCTCCTCTCTCCCAGGCCTCTGTTCTATTACGGATTCTGTCCTCTTTTCTCTGTGATTCCCTTTACCCAGGAATGTCCTTCTCCTTCCACACCTGAGTCTGTGAGCAGTTGTCCTCCCCTCGGCTCCTGCTCCTCCGTTCACGCATTGTGTTTCTCTCCGCACAGTCTGCCCCCCTCCTCATTTCTCTCTCTCCCTTGGTGGGCAAATTGGTTTTGACTGGCCTCATGGTTTACCTTTTATATTTCCTGTCTTCAGGTCCTGCCCACTTTTCCTGTATCTTTGCCTTTCCTCACTGGAGACTTTATGTGTGCTGATGTTGCGCAGACACATTACTGTTTCTTGTGTTGCCCAAGAGACACGAATCCACAGGATTAGTGTGTAGGGAAGAAGACAGGGAAGAAAATGCACTTGAGCTGGATTTTCTTGCTCTTATCGTCATGTCTCATGGGATGTCTGTTCCCGGCCTCATGCTGGTGCCGATGGAGGAGACTCAGGTGGTCCTCGTCTAGGAGGGTCTCAGGTTCCCTGGCTTGTGCTAATGACGGGCTTGGTCTTTGCCTCCACTCTGAGGCTGTGCTCTTGTGCATTGCAGGCCCTGAAAACCAGAATCAGCAACCTGCCCACCGTGAAGAAGTTTCTGCAGCCTGGCAGCCCAAGGAAGCCTCCAATGGATGAGAAAAATTTAGCAAAAGTGAAGGAGATTTTCCAGTTAAAATAAAGGAGTCCTGGCCCCCAGCACAGGCAGGAACGATCTTCTGAAGTTTTCCAGCAATGATGTTCTTCACCTAAATGTAGATCCTGGGACTGTTGTGGGACTAATAAACTCTGCCCCAGTTATAGTGGTGATTATCTAAGACGACTCCTGTGAGCAGATTTCACTACAACTTATTCTTTGTAATTAAGATCTAATATGAAATCAGATTTTCAATCTCCTTCTATCCTGTCTCTCTTGGAATGAGAAAGGAAATAATAAAGGGAAGTATAGATCATGTGGTCTCCTCGATCTTTTCCAGACTTTATCATATAACATTTGTCACAGAGCCACCCAAGAGTCAAGTGCAGAAATTCATATCTGACACACTCAGTGGTTCACAGTAAATAGCTACCTTTGTCCTTAGCGGCTGAAGAGATTTTCTTTGCTTTTGAGAGGCATTTTCCTTCTGATAATAAAAATGTTTTTTCATGGATTTTTGAGCAGCTGTTATGCCTACTATGGACTCTTTCATGTTCTGGGTTGAGGGGAAGGAATGAAGAACAAAACAGACCCGAGGTCTGCTCTGGGGGACCCTGCCGTCCCGTCCCGTCCATGGCCCCTCGCACGTCATCGCTCTGCGGCTTAATGCTCTGTGGGCCCCAGGCATGAGCCTTCCTCTCAGTTCACTGAACGTCCCTCAGACCTGGGCTTCCAAGGCCCAGACTATCTCAATGAATTACATAAAAATGAATGTGTCTAAAGTCATCGTTCTGGGCTCGAGCACCTTGTTTAGAAGTGATTTCCAGCTTAGCCACCCCCAGGGCCAATGAGTAAGACTCTCCCTGAAACTGTGGGCTTTGGCACACTGAGTTCTCCTGGCCTGAGTGTGAGGGTCCCCACAGTGGGGGGTGGGGCAGGGAGCAGACAGACCCAGGGCTCCTGCCTGAGGCTTCACCTCCCTCTAGTCTGTTCTCTGCTCACAGCCAGAGCGTTTCCTAAAGTGCAGATCTGAGTTTCACCCCCTTCTTGAACTCCTTCAGTGACTCCCAGGCCCCGTAGGGCAGTCTCCTCACCTCCTCCTCCCACTGCCCTCCAGCTGCATCACACTCCTGGGGGAGTCGGGGCCTCCTCCCTTCCTGCCTGGGCATGTCTGCCAGCCCTACCCAGCCAGCTCCTTCCCCCTGGCCACACTCAGCTCCTGCCCTCGGAGCTTCTCACTGGGAGCTGGG
Organism: Equus caballus; assembly: GCF_041296265.1. Lineage (NCBI taxonomy): Eukaryota > Metazoa > Chordata > Mammalia > Perissodactyla > Equidae > Equus > Equus caballus. Next base: position 53,964,782 of record NC_091703.1, on the reverse strand, counting down.
CTCTCCTGCAGGCTCCCGCTGCACCCTGCAACTCTCTAAGAGACCTGAAGGCCACTGCCTCCCCCACGGTCATGTGAGCTCCTGTTGTCAGGCATGGCCCTGCAGGGTCCCCAGGGCTTCCTCACCAACAGTGAGAGCACTATGTGCATGTCTATGCCCACCTTGGTGACCTAAGGGCGCGATCTGGGCTTTGAGAGTTCCTCACAATTTCCCCACACTCGTGCCTGCCTCACATCTGTGCCCATTCCCCCATGTCTTAAAAATACGTTTATTCCTGTCACCAAATGCATTATGTGGGCCTCCCTTGGGCCTGATCCTATCAAACCCAGTGTACGGAAACCTTCATGAGACGTGGGGGAATAGAATGCTGAACACTTAATGAAATGAAGGAATTATGAAACTTGTGTGTGACAGTAGAATAGTCGGATTATGTTTGAGAAAGAGTCCTTCCCCTTTAAAGATTAATATACTAAGTTTTTGATAGATGCCGTGATATGCTGTCTGGGATTTGCTTCAAAATAATCCCGTGGTTGTGGGCAGTAGGTGGGAGTATATTGGCTTCTCGTGGTCGCTGTATCAAATTACTACAGACTGGGTGGCTTAAAGCAACAGAACACAATCTATCACACTTTTGGAGACTGGACGTCAAAGTCAAGGTGACAGTGGGCTGTGCTTCCTCCAAATATGAACCTGTGTTTTGAGGTGGCCACCATACCGCCCCCCACAGGATCTGGATGAAAAAAATTCTAGGCAGTGCTGAGGCAGCGGGTGGGCACACTGGATGGCTAGCGTACAATGTTTAGGACACACTTACACGACAATATTGTTTATTATTTCTCTGAAATTCACCTTTAATTTGGTGTCCTGTATTTTTTCTGTGAACCAATATAAAAGTGTCCCAGATCTGCCTGCTCCATGCTGACATCTGCTCCTTCTACGCCCATGCAGAGATTTTCCATCTGTCTTCATCCTTGTATCCAATTCATGAAAACCTCACAGTAAGTTTCTTCAAAAAGCCATACTCCATTGACTGGCAGAGAGTCAGAACAGCCTGAAATTTTTTGTTTTATCCTTTAATGACCAACCTTGAAAGGGAATATATTAACTGGTTGTTTTGTGATAAGAGGATGACTTGTCAATTTTCTAATCTGGCTTGGAACCCCTGATCCTTGAACTCCGTAGGAGTGGCTTTTCCTTAACCAAACTCCCCCTGTGTCAGTGGGAGGAGTTATTCCATTATAAAACCAGCTTGTCAACTTGTGGGGGGCTGGCACTGAGCTGCTGAGCCAAGTGGGAGACAGACTTTAATAAGGTAAGTACTGACTTTATAAATCTTCATACCTTACCTCACATCCTCGCATCTAAAGCACCACAAAAATGTAGGCTCAGCACCAGAAAAATTTTAGACCCTCATCATGCCTTCTTGGTGTGCTTAGGGTCAGTTTAAGAGTTATTTATTCAATTACTGTTGGATACATCTTTACAGAAAAGTAAAAATGAAGACTTTAGAAAACTAAGGCATGAGTATTCAGATATGAGAAAAACAAACAGTAGGAGAAGAAAAAAGAATTATATCATTTTAGGCAATCTGAGAGTATGACCTGTGCAAGAGAGAATGTGGGTGTTTATGCTGAAGTTCCTTTCTCCATAGAAGGAGTCGACACACGACAGTTGTGAACTGCGATGTTGTAATGCTAACTATGCTGTGACAATTCAAAATTAAGATTGATTATAACAGGAACAAATTTAGTCTGAATGTCAGCAGAACTAGATTATAGCTAAGTCTGCTGGGATTAGCTGACTGGCAAGCGTCATTCTCTCTCTGGCGTCCAACCAACTCACGGCAAACCATGATGATGGCGGGGACAGATGATCTCAGTCTTGGCACGGTTCACATTGGGGGCTGGGTAATGCTTTGTTGTGGGGAGCTGTCCTGTCCATTGCCTTTTCTTGTTAATTAAACAATATTTATTACGGAAATGTACATTTAATTAGTTTTAAGGAATGCACTCGAGAATAGTATTAACACACATTTTCCTCAAATTTGCAAACTTTACAACTTTAAGGTATCTACAGTGACGGTTTGTTCACATGTTTCAAAGAAATCATCATTTCATTACCACCGGACTCTATCTTTTTCTTTTCATTTCACTGTGTCCTTGTAAAAACAGCACAATGTGAGGATCTCCTTCCACCAAGTGCTGGTGGAAGCCGGAGAGTTGAATAAGAGGCGAAAATGAATAAAGAGGAATTACTCTACTGTTCAAAAATGTATTTTTCAAAAAACCTTTATCCTGGGGAGCTGACACATTATAGGAGCTAACCACAATCCACCACAAGGTAGTTTCAACTAAATATCCAGTCAGTGGGTAAGTTAGGATGACATGGCAGGTGACAAACGAGCTGGGTAAAATGCAGAAGGACTGAGGGTGGATAAGAAGCACTCAGGTGCACATCGAGGCATCGCCCCACTCCACATCAGAGGCATCTCTGCTCTCAACCCAACGGATGTAGCACCCCGCCTCCTGGCTTGGACAACCAAAAACATCTCCAGAGATTGCCAAGTATTCTCCGGGGTGGGAGGGGCAAAATTACCCCTAGTTAAGAGTCCCTGGATGACACGACCTCTCAAACTTTCTAACTCAGGAGGTCTCGATGGCAAAACTAGGTAATCAGAGGGCATAGAATGAGTTCTTAAAAAGCACAGGAATTCTCCTAGTTAGAAGGGGCAAGTCATTCACGTCAGAACATGAGTCAACCATGCTCGAAGTATTAATCTTGGGGAAAAAAAGAAAGTTCTCACACAGGAGAGACAGAGAGGCTCAGGGAGATGATGTGAAAGTCCTGGAGCAGTCCGAACATGAGAGAACCCACGGGGAAAGCTCTCGGACCTATGGGAGAAGGTACAGCAATGGCGATGAGGAAAAGCACCAGGCAAGATGCTCTGGAGAGCAAGTGTGACAGGGATGAGGCTGGGCCTCCTGTGCAGGGGAGGAAGGCAGCCCCGTGGGGAGAGAGGAGGGAGCTGGGACTGGATGCTGCCCGGGAGGAGGGAGCGCCCTGCGCAGACGCAGCAGCCCCTCAGCTGTCTCCCCTGGCAGCCTCCTCACCTTGCTCTGACTTGCTGGGCTGTGAGACTCGTGATTCTTGAGTTGGGACCACCCAAAGTGAAGTCCCTGCTGGGCCCTTTGTGCTCTGTCACTTGTCCACAAACCTGTTTTTCTGAGAAGACTTAAACTCCTTTCAGTCAGGGACCTTATCAGCCTTGGATCTCGTCCCGACCAGCCCTCATTTCTTAGCTATGGAAACTGGTCAAGGAGTGTTGGTTGAGGAAGTTTGAAGGAAACTTTAAAGAAGGAAACACTTCTACACGTAAGCCAGAAACAAGTGTTAGACAAGGATCAGTGGAATGTGTGCATTTCCAGGTAAGCAAAAGGATACTGGAGAGACGTGATCATTTCATCAAGTGTAGACAGGGAGACCCGCCCGAGTGCTGAGAACAGCTGGGGAGACAAGCAGTGGGTCCCCCATTCCAATGGCTGGAACCCATGCACAGGGGGCCTAGGCACAGGACAGAGTCTAGAGTGCCTGGATCAGGGAGTGAGTGGCAGCGGGTTGGGCCTGGGGAGAGAAGCACGTGGGGTGCAGTGTCCAGGGGCAGGACAAGGGATCTGCCACATTTGGGGCTACGCAAGGCTGTGTTTAATGACATGCCAGAGCCCTGAAACTTTGCCAAAAACTTCTTGCAATCCAGGTTAAGTGATCTGTGAAGATCAGCAGTTTTTCCACACGAGCTAAATACAAACAGGCTTTTTATGACATTTGAGAAAAACTCTACACATATATGCATATGTATATATGTGTGTGTGTGTATATATATATATATATATATATATATATATATATATATATATATATATATTCTATGCCTAATCTTATTCCTACTGGCACTATATGTGTCAAGAGATAGGTACATAGATAGACAGACAGATAGAGAAAGCAGACACATATGCTCCCTGGTGTGTTCAGACTCACTCATCTCCCAGGACCTGAGAGCGAGAGGGAAGTTGCATTTGCTGATCCCTATGATGAATTTTTCTGTACATTATCTCATTTAACTTTCTCTACAACCCTCAAAAGTAGAGAGAACTCTGTTTTATGAAGAGAAAATTGTGGTGCAGAGATGAAACAACATGCTGGGGTCTCTGTTCCTCATGAGGAAAGGTGCTGGGCTTTGGCTCCAGTCTCCCTTCTCTCTGCTAAGAAATGCTGTAATCAGGACCACCCCAGCATTGCTCCTTTAGTTTACCCCTGGAATTATCATGCACATATGCATTTGAGGAACATAAGCCCTTTCCCTTATCAAGGTTAAATGCAGTTATGCTAGTCCTCAATTTACTCACAGTAAAGTTTTAGGATGTCACATAAAGCAAGGCATACTTTTAACAATGTTTCTTCTCATCAGACCCCTAAAATCAGCCTACAGAGAGGAACTCACGAATTGGATGTTTCCCTCTCTCCCTCCCCTCAACCATTAGTTGGTGGGGGATTCCGAATGGGAAAGCCAAACAGGAGTCTCAGAGAGACGACTAGAGAGAGCCTAAGTCTCACCCGAGGGAGTGAAACCTGAAATCACGTGGCCTGAAATCCCAGTACAAATGTTTGAGCCCAGGGAAGCTGCTGTGTGTCTGTGAACTCCAGTTTCCTCATCTTTAAAATAGGACATTAGAAGCTATTTCCTGGGTTGTTGTCGAGGGTAGACACACTTGCTGGATAGTGAGTGCGAACTGGGAACATACGTGTGTGACCTTTGGCAATTCATCGAATCTCTCTAGTTCTCATTTTCTGTTGACCAGGAAAGGTTGTTTTTTCTTTTTTTTCCACACAGCCAGCAAATGGTAGAGCCAGGATTTGTATCCAGACAATCTGGGTACAGATCCTGTGTTTTTTGGGTTTTTTATTGATGTTGTAATAGTTTACAACATTGTGAAATTTCAGTTGTACATTATTATTTGTCAGTCACCATAGAAATGTGCCCCTTCACCCCTTGTGTCCACCTCCCAACCCCCTTCCCATCTGGTAAGCACTAATCTGTTCTCTTTGTTGGTCTTCCACCTATGAGTGAAATCATATAGTGTTTGTCTTTCTCTGTCTGGCTTATTTCGCTTAACATAATCCCTTCAGGGTCCATCCATGTTGTTGCAAATGGGACGATTTTGTCTTGTCTCGTGGCTGAGTAGTCTTCCATTGTATATATATATATACACCACATCTTCTTTATCCAGTCCTTAGTCGATGGGCACTTGGGTTGCTTCCACGTCTTGGCTATTGTAAATAATGCTGCAATGAACACAAGGGTGCATAGGTCCCTCTGGATTGTTGATTTCAAGATCTTTGGATAAGTGCCCAGCAGTGGGATAGCTGGGTCCTATGGTATTTCTATTTTTAATTTTTTAAGAAATCTGCAAACTGTTTTCCATAGTTGGCTGCACCAGTTTGCATTCCCACCAGCAGTGTATGAGGGTTCCCTCTTCTCCATATCCTCTCCAACACTGGTTGGTTTTTCTTTTGGTAATTATAGCCATTCTAATAGGTGTAAGGTGATATCTCACTGTGGTTTTGATTTGTATTTCCCTAATGATTAGTGATCTTGAACATCTTTTCATGTGCCTGTTGGTCATCTGTATATCTTCTTTGGGAAAAATGTCTGTTCATATCTTTTGCCTGTTTTTTGATCGGGTTGTTTTTTTGTTGCTGTGGAGTTGTGTGAGTTCTTGATATATTTTGCAGATTAACCCCTTGTTGGATTTGTGATTTGCAAATATTTTCTCCCACTTGGTGGGTTGCCTTTCATTTTTTTGCCTGATTTCCTTTGCCTTGCAGAAACTCTTTAGTCTGATGAAGCCCCATTTGTTTATTTTTTCTTTTGTTTCCCTTGACCAAGTAGACATAATATTTGAAAAGATCCTTCTAAGACCGATGTCAAAGAGCGTACTGCCTATATTTTCTTCTAGGAGTTTTAAGGTTTCACGTCTTCGCTTCAAGTCTTTAATCCATTTTTGGTAAATTTTTGTATATGGTGTAAGATAATGGTCTACTTTCATTCTTTTGCATGTGGTTGTCCAGTTTTCACTATTTATTGAAGAAACTTTCCTTTCTCCATTGTATTTTCATGGCTCCTTTGTTGAAGATTAGCTGTCTGTAGATGTGTGGTTTTATTTCTGGGCTTTCAATTCTGTTCCATTGATCTGTGTCTGTTTTTGTAGCAGGACCATGCTGTTTTGATTACTATAGCCTTGTAGTATATTGTGAAGTCAGTGATTGTGATGCTTCCAGCTTTGTTCTTTTTTTTCAGGATCGCTTTGGCTATTCGGGGTCTTTTTTTTGTTCCACGTAAGTTTTGGGATTCTTTGTTCTATTTCCATGAAGAATGTCACTGGGATTCTGACTGGGATTGCTTTGAATCTGTAGATTGCTTTTGGTAGTATGGACATTTTAACTAAGTTTATTCTTCCAATCCATGTGCATGGAATACCTTTCCATCTCTTTATGTCATCTTCCATTTCTTTCAATAATGTCTTATTGGTTTCATTGTATAGGTCTTTTGCCTTCTTGGTTAAATTTATTCCTAGATATTTTATTCCTTTTGTTGCAATTGTCAATGGGGTTTTAATCTTGAGTTCTCTTTCTTTTAAGTTTGCTGTTAGAGTATTGAAATGCAACTGAATTTTGTAAGTTTATTTTGTACTCTGCAACTTTGCTGTAGTTATTGATTATTTCTAATATTTTCCGATGGATTCTTTAGGGTTTTCTATATATAAAATGATGTGATCTGCAAACAGCAAGAGCTTCACTTCGTCATTGCCAATTTGGATACCTTTTACTTCTTGTTCTTGCCTAAATGTTCATGCCAAAACCTCCAGTACTATGTTGCGCAAGAGTGGTGAGAGTGGGCACCCTTGTCCTGTTCCCATTCTCAGAGGTATGTCTTCCAGTTTTTCCCCATTGAGTATGATGTTGGCTGTGGGTTTGTCAGATATGGCCTTTATTATGTTGAGGCACTTCTCTACCCACTTTTTTGAGAGTTGTTATCATAAATGGATTTTGGATGTTGTCAAATGCTTTTGTGTGTCTATTGAGACAATCATGTGGTTTTTGTTCCTCATTTTGTTAATGTTGTGTATCACATTGATTGATTTTCAGATGTTGAACCATCCTTGCATCCCTGGTATAAATCTCCCTATATCATGGTGTATGATCCTTGTAGTGTAATGCTGTATTCGTTTTGACAAAAAATTTGTTTTTTTGATGAGGAAGATTGGCCCTAAGCTAACATCTATTGCCAATCTTCTCTTTTTGCTTGAGGAATATTGTTGCTGAACTAACAACTGTGCCAGTCTTCCTCTATGTTGTATATGTGCTGTTGCCACAGCTTGCATTGATGAGCATTGTGTAGGTCCCTGCCTGGGATCTGAAACAGCAACCCCCAGGCTCCTGAAATGGGGTGTGTGAACTTAACCACTACACCAACATCCTGCGCCTTGGTTAGCCAATATTTTGTTGAGGATTTTTGCATCTATGTTCATTAGTGATATTGGCTTGTAATTTTCTTTCTTTATGATTTCCTTGTCTGGCTTTGGGATCAGGGTGATGGCCTCGGAAAATGTGTTAGTAAGTGTTCCATCTTCTTCAGTTTGTTTGGAATAGTTTGAGAAGGCTGCATATTAAATCTTCTTTGAATGTTTGGTAGAATTCTCCCAAGAAGCCATCTGGTCTTGGACTTTTATTTTTGGGCAGGATTTTGATTACTGTTTCAGTCTTTTTAATTGTGATTCATCTATTCAGATTCTCTATTTCTTCTTGATTCAGTTTTGAGAGGTTGTATGAGTCTAAGAATTTCTCCATTTCTTCTAGATTGTCCAGTGTGTTGGCATATAGGTTTTCATAGTATTCTTTTATAATCCTTCATGTTTCTATGGTATCCATGGCAACTTCTCCTCTTTCTTTTCTAATTTTATTTGAGCCTTCTTTTTTTTCTTAGTGAGTCTGGCTAAAGGTTTTTCAGTTTTGTTTATCTTCTCAAAGAAGCACCTCCTTGCTTCATTGATCCTTTCTACTGTTTTTTTTGGTTTGCCGTTCACTTATTTCTGCTCCAACTTGTGTTATTTCCCTCCTTCTGCTGACTTTGGGTTTTATTTGTTCTTCTTTTTCTAGTTCTGTTAGGTGTAGATTAAGATTGTTTATTTGAGATTTTTCTTGTTTGTTAAAGTGGGCCTGTATTGCTATGAATTTCCCTCTTACGACTGCTTTTGCTTCATCCCACGTGAGGTGGTATGGTATATTTTCATTCTCATTTTTCTCCAGATGCTTTTTGATTTCCTCTTTAATTTCATCAATGATCCATTGGTTGTTCAGTATCACGCTGTTTCATCTCTCTCTATTTGTCACTTTCCCAGCTTTTTTCTTGTGGTTGATTTCTAGTTTCATAACATTACGGTCAGAAAAGATGCTTGATATGATTTCAATCTTCTTAAATTTATTGAGGCTTGCCTTGTTTCCCAACTTATGGTCAATCTTTGAGAATGTTCCAGGTGCACTTGAGTAGAATGTGTATTGTGCTGTTTTTGGATGGAGTGTTCTATATATATATGTCTATTAAGTCCATTTAGTGTAGTTTTTCATTTAATTCCACTGTTTGCTTGTTGGCTTTCTGTCTGTATGATCTATCCCTTGATGTGAGTGGTGTGTTAAGGTCCCCTACTATTATTGTGTTGCTGTTAATATCTCCTTTTAGGTCTCTTAATAGTTGCTTTATGTACTTAGTGGCTCTCGTGTTAGATGCATATATATTTATAAGTGTCATGTCCTTTTGGTGGAGTGTCCCTTTTATCATTATATACTGTCCCTCTTTGTCTCTCATTGCCTTTTTTTCTTGAAGTCTACTTTGTCTGATATAAGTATGGCAACCTGCATTCTTCTGTTTGCCATTAGATAGGAGTATCATCCTTCACCCTTTCACTCTGAGCCTGTATTTGTCTTTAGAGCTGAGGTGTGTTTCCTGGAGGCAGCATATTGTTGGGTCTTGTTTTTTGACCCATCCAGCCACTGCGTGTCTTTTGATTGGAGAATTCACTCCATTTATATTTAGAGTGATTATTGATATACGAGGGCATAATGCTGCCATTTTATCACTTGTTTTCCTTGTTTCTTATCCTGTGTATTTCTGATTGCCAATTCAGTTTGGTGGTTCTCGATGATGGTTTTCTCAGTTTTCTTTTTACTTATCATTTGTGTCTCTGTTCTGATTATCTTTTAGTGGTTCCCATGAGGTTTGTATAAAAGATTTTATAGATGAAATAGTCGTTTTCTGATAGCCTCTTATTTCCTTAGTCTAAGCAATTTCCATCCCTTTCCTCTTCCCCTTCTCAGTTATTGTTGTCACAACTTATTCCACTTTGTGTTGTGAGTTTATGGTTAAAATGAAGTGACTTATAGGTATTCTTGATATTTTCCTTCTGTTTATCTTGAATGTTATAATTAAGTGTTTGCTAACCTGTTCTGATAGAGAGCTGCAATTTTCTGATTTTCTCTGCCTATTTATCTCCTTCTCAAGGCTTTGTCAGTCTTTCTCTTTTTTTTCAGGTATGATGGTCTTCTTGATCATTTCTAGGGAATGGGGGTTGTGCTGAACTACCTCAGGTTTTGTTTATCTGGGCAAGTTTTTATTTCTCCATCATATCTGAAGGATATTTTCACTGGATAGTGTATTCTTGGCTGAAGCTTTTTGTCTTTCAGAGTTTTGAATATATCATTCCACTGTCCCGTAGCCTTCATGGTTTTTGCTGAGAGCCTGAAAGCCTGACAAGGGTTCCCTTGTAGGTTATTTTCTTCTGCCTTGCTGTCCTTAATATTTTTTCTTTGTCATTGACTTTTGCCAGTTTTACTAATATATGCCTTGGAGAAGGTCTTTATACATTGACGTAATTAGCAGTTCTGTGAGCTTCTTTTCCTTGTAATTCCAGCTCCTTCCCCAGTTTGGGAAGTTCTCAGCTATTATTTCTTTGAACAAGCTCTCTGCTCCTTTCTCCCTCTGGAATGCCTATAATCATTATGTTGTGTTTTCCAATTGAGTCAGATATTTCTCAGAATTTCTCCATTCCTTTTTGGTCTTAGTTCTTTCTCCTCCTCCACGTACAGCATTTCTATATTTCTGTCCTCTAAATTGCTAATGCCTTCCTTCATGATTTCAGCTCTATTGTTTCAGGACTCTCAATTTTTCTTGATCTCATTCACTGTGTTTTTCATCTCCAACATTTCTGATTGGTTTTCCTTATAGTTTCAATCTCTTTTGTGAAGAATTCCCTCTGTTCATTAATTTTATTCCTGATTTCATTGAACTGTCTTCCTGAGTTTTGTTCTAACTCTTTGGGGGTTTTTCTTATGACAGCTATTTTGCATTCTGTGTCATTCATATTGTAAGTTTGTGTGCCTTCAGAGTTGATTTCTTGGTGTTTGCTTTTCCTTCTGGTCTGGAGTATTGAGATACCTCTTCATCCTATTTGATTGGGTTTATTTGTGCGTTCGAATAGTGGTAGTATCTGGTCACAGATTCCACCTGCTGCCACTGGGTGAGGACAGGAGCTGTGTATTCTGAGCCCAGCATGATCCCTGGCCACTGTGTCTGTCCGAGCCTGGGCCACTTCTTGAGACTGCAGCGTCACTGTGGGCTCTCCCATCAGATGGGAAAGTGATTATACGTGGGCTTTGGTCTGCCATTGCCTGCTCCCAAAGTCCCGCTGAGGCATGCTCCTGCCTTCTTGGCTGCCCCAGTGCTATTGGCATTTGGGGCAGCTGGGAGGTCATTTGACCAGGTGTGTAGATCCACGCTGCCTCTTCTTAAGGTGGCTCCAGCCACTGTGCCTGGTGGGCAGGGCTTCCCCATTGGGTCTGAGCCTGGACCACTCCTTGGGACCACACTGGCACTTTGGGCTCTCTCACTGGATGGGAAAGTGAAGCTGCAGGGGCTCAGGGCTGCTACTGCCTTCTCCCATGGTCCTAGTAAGATGAGCTTCCACATTCAGGACCACGGCTGTATTATGGATGTTTGCAGTATCCGGGAAATCATTCATCTGGGGATCTAGATTAGCTGATGCCTCTTCCTAGGTTGCACCCATCCTTGTGCTTGGTAGGTGGGTCTCCTCATGTTGTCCAAGCCTGGGAGACTCCCAAGGACTACAGCGAGGGAGGACAGGAGCTGTGTATTCTGAGCCTGGCATGATCATTTGCAGGTGTGTCTGTCTGAGCCTGGGACACATCTTGGGAATGCAGCTGAACAATGGCCTCTTCCTCTGAATAGGAAAGTGATTACATGGGGGCTCAGGGCTGCAGTCACCTGCTTCCATAGTTATGCTGGGGTTCACTCTCACACTCAGGGCTGCAGTGGTACTATGGGCTCCAGCTGTGAAAGCAGTCTCATGCGTGCACAGGGCTGCTGGGGGTCAGGAGAGTGCTCACCTGTCTCCATCACCTCCCTAGGGGTAGTCCATCTGCCTTCAGATGTATAGCTGTGTGGGTCTCTCAGGAGTCCTGTTGTGTTGTGTGGGTATCCTTCATTGATCAATGAATACCAATTTACTTAGGGTTCAAAGGAGGAGAGATAAAGGGAACAGCTTATTCTGCTGGTTTCACAAAGAAGTGGGTGTGAATCGGATCCACCACCTACATTGTGCAAGTTACTCTAGAAACCTGAATATCCCAAAACTGTAACATGAGAATAATAAAGACTGCACCTCAGGTGATTTTTGTAGGATAAATGAAGGTAAATTTTGGATCTTGCCCATTGTATGACAGAGATCAAACAAATGTTAGTTACATTCCATGTACTGTAAAGTTAATGCAGTAACATCATTTTTCTAGATTATATAATGCATCAAGTAAAGGTAGAATCTAACATTGCAAAAAAAAAAAAAAAATAGAGAAAAGAAAAAGGAAGGAAACAGCATCCTCCTGTGGAAAGAATTAGGATCTTTTGAGCTACAGTTCAGCGAGTCTGAGCCCTAATTCCAGCTCTGGAACAAATGTGGTGTTAACTCTGCTCCCTCTGCCTCCTCGCTGTCAGGGAAGCCGTTTGGTTCAAGGCCCTCACAGGCTCCCAGGGCCTGCATCTGTGTGGGTTCCAGCCCTGCCCTCCCTTTAGTTCTTAGCTGGATTTTCACATCCATAAGTATCTGAAGTGTGACTGTGGGCGTGTCATTTAACCACTGAACCTTGGTTCCATTAGCTGAAAAATGGAGATAATGACAACTATTTCACGGGGCTGCTAGGTGATTAAAGATATAATGTATCCAAAGGGGTCAGCACTCGGTCAGGATTGTTAGGAGGAAGTTTTCAATAAATATTAGTTCTTTAATCCTTCCTCCTTCCCCAACACCCACGCATGCTTCCTTACCACAGACTCTCATCTGTTACGTTGCCAAGACTGCCAGACTTCACCCAGTGGAGACTGCAGAGTGGTTTGGTGCAATTTCCTGGGCTCAGCTGCTGAAGGTGAGAATTCGGGTCATGTAAGACATTCCAGGGACTCTTTCAACTCTGCCATGAAGGAGGCAGACACTTCTTCAACATTGTTGGTGCTGTTGAACTGTGTATCATAAAGAGCATTTTTGCCTCTATGGTTTCATTCATTCATTTATTCATTCATTCATTCAGGTTTAAAGAACCCAGGAGACTGCAACATGGCAGGGAAGCCCAAGCTGCACTACTACGATGGACGAGGCCGGATGGATTCGATCCTATGGCTCCTGGCTGCCGCTGGAGTAGAGGTTGGTTCTGAGTTCAGTCGTCTTAAGTTGGATCTATAAGTGACTATCGAAGTCCTTTCTCCCATGAGCTAGGAGACTATTCTCACTAAATGACCTGTCAAGAGTTGTGCATTGATAAAAATTAATCACTATTAAGAGATGAACATATTTGACCTTATGCATTATTAAAACTTCTTGTCATCAAAGAGCATAAACAATTAAAATAAAGTTAAGGAACTAACCACAATGTGTGGCCTTATTTGGATTTGGATTTAAACAAAGTGTAAAATATCATTTATGCCATTTGTGCAATAATTAGAAACATGAACGTGATTGCGCGTTACATAATATTAAAGAATTTTTGTTAAATTCTAGCTGTGATATCGTTCTGAGGTTATTTTTAAAATAGTTCTTATGTTTTAAAGATACACATTGAAGTATTTAAAGATGAAATATATGATATGAGGGATTTGCTTCAAATTATTACAAGAGAGGGAGAGCAGTGGGCATATGGTGACAGGAGACTGGCTTAAGTTGAAAATTATTACTACTGGGTGAAGGGCGCAAGGAGGATCAATATACTTTTCTGTTTATTTATATGCATGATAGAAATTAACATAGTAAAAAGTTAGAATATATCAGATTAGAATAAAATATAATTAAAGTTAAGACATAACCAGAAATATGAGGAGGAGCAATTTTACCAAAATGCCTGTGAAAGACTTACCATTCACTCAGCAGTGATTTGTCAAGTGCCTTTAAGTGCCAGGTCCTGTGCTAGGTCCTGGGGATACATGGATGAACAAGACAGACACGGGGCTATGTCCTCAGACAGCTTATGTTCCACTGAGGTTGCACACAAGTAAGGAGGTGATTAAAAGGAGGAGGGAGCATCTAGGAGGACACCCAAGGATTGACAGTGTCAAAATGCCATAGTTCCTGTGGAAACCTGGTAGATTTTCCTGGGACTCTATTGAGTGCTGCCCTCTAGAGGTGTCACTGAGAAACACACTTCTCAGTCCAGATAGAGGCAGCAGCAACTCAGGGAGGGTTTTCCTGGGGAGGAGTCATGGACAGACTCAGGAGATCTGGTCCCTCAGGTGGGAGCAGAAAAGGAGGGCTCCAGGTGAGGTGGTGTCCTGTGACAGGGACTTCTAGTGGCCTCCCTTCTGCCTGATAATGACATGTTTACCAAAGCCTTGGGATTACATTTTCTAGATGGCTTCACAGATGCATGGGACTTTAGCCTGGACCTGTCAATTTCACGAAGAATGAGCACATGAAACATCCAAATAGTGCCCTTCCAGGTCGTTTTCTCTCTATAAATCAATTTTCACTGTACTCCAGGGTCAGCCTTGGGGTTCAGGGATGTGCTGAGAGCCCCTGGGCAGGATGAGTTCACCACAGGAGGGTGAGGTAGGGGAGATGCTGAGCGCATCCCAGGCTTCCTCTTCTGCATCAGCTTGACTGAAGAGGGGGTGGGGCAGGACTTACCAGAGGCTCTTGGTCAGGGCTTCTGGGTTCTCTGTGCCCAAATGCTGGTCTTCACTATCCCATCCGTCTCCGTTAGCCTCACAAACACCGTCTCACTAGCCAACCCCATCCCACCTCGGCCGCCCTCCCTTGATGACCAGCCACTATCCCTTATGTTTGTCTGGAACTGGGTGCTTTAGGAGTTGCTGCGCCCCCACCTCACTATCTCTGTAGTCAGACCCTGTGGAGCCATGTGGATCCACAATAAACGCTTCCACTGGACAAGTTAGAATTCCTCATATTCCCAAGCTTTTCACCATCAAGAACCCTTTAAACCATAGCAGCCACTGGAAACAGCACTACTAGTTATACTTGGTGTGTGTGGCATGGGTCCTGTAATCTGTATTTTAACACAACGTGTTCCGCTTAAGAAAATGTTCTCCCTGCATTTGATAGAGGAGGAAACTGAGGCCTGGAGATGCTAAGTGCCTGTGCCCCGATCACACAGCTACCGTGAGGCAGACGCAAGACTGGAACCAAATCGCATCAATGCTGAGATCTATTTTCTTGACATCGGTCTCTTTTGACTTTTGGTTTGGTCGATTCTGCCGATTAAGTAAACTGCATGATCATATAGTTACTGATTTTCATATTTGTGTTGAAACCCCACAAGCACTCAGAGCCTCTGGTCAGCCTTACGGCCAGCAGCCCTTCGAACCAGAGAGACTTGCCTCAGGAGAAGGAGAATCTACAACAAGGTCTAAGTTCCGAATGTAGGTCAAGGACGGAGTAGAGGTTCACTAATGTTTGGTGGCGTTAATTAAAAAGAAAGGATGGTATGATGAAACAAAACCATCTATAAAAACCCTGACAACTTATGTTTATTGAGCACTTAGTGTATACACGGTACTGTTTAAAGGCCTTTGCATACCTTACAGATTTAATCTTCACACCAGCCTATAACGTAGGTGCCATAACTATACTGATTATATAGAGGAGGACACGAGGAGATTCGGTGACGTGTGCAACATCAGGAGGTCACTACATGTAAGAAATGATATTCAAACCCAGGCAGGCATATCAGAAACAAAGATTCATGGATACAAAGAAAAAAAGTTTGAGAACTCTTTTTGCTTCCTTAAGTTGGAAATTCTAGTCAAATGTGTCCAGTATTTTCCAGAGGACGAAATTCTGAGTTGAAAGAGTTAAAGCTGTGCAGCAACCAGGACTCATGTTATATTAAGTGGGGACTCGTGGGATGGAGTGATGTCAATGACAGCAGAGGCTCCTGGTGGCAGGATCTGAGACAGCCATTGTCCCTTGGTGTACTCTTTGCTGGGGACATACAATGTACTGTCCTGATCTCACCTGGATGGACAGGCTTTCCTGAGATACTGAAACCTCATAAGTAGAGGCACTTCCCAGTCCCTTCCCTCCGTGATATCCCCCTCCCCAATGACCAGGATCATCCACAGAGGTGGAAACAGGGTGGAGGTGAATTGCAACCTCAAGAATGAGCTGTTACCTGCTGCCACCAGTGCTCTTTCCTCAATGGCTCTAATCTAAATTTCCAGTCGCCCTGAAGACACGCCCCTGTGTGCCCTCCCAAGTCAGAAATCTTCCTTTTGCTTATTATGTCCAGACAGGGGCCATTCAAGTGTAAACTTCTTTAATGGTATGGAATGAAAGAACAAGAACTCATTTACTGTTTCTCCTTTCCAGTTCGAAGAGAAATTTATGGAAACTTCAAAAGACTTGGAAAAACTAAGAAATGGTAAGACCAAGTATGTAAATTCCTCTGATGAGAGGATCTAGAAGAAGCTATAACTTGAGGTTTTAATCCCAGGCATTGCCTGTGTGTGTGCTGGGAACCAGGAGATAAGCAGAAAGGAAAAAAGTGGTTCAAATGTGCACGGTGGGGTTTTGTGAGCCGCTTTGGTAACTCCCTCAGGGCCAGGAAGGCTACACTCTCTGAGCATTTGCTCTAGGACCAGCCCCGGTGCCTGTGGATCCCTCTCTTTGCTTTCTACTGCTTTTCTGCACCACCACTGAGTTGTACCAGCTCAGGATCCCACAACCTCCCAGCAAGGCCGTGAGGCATGTGCAATAGAGTGAAAGAGGAGAAACAGGCCCAGCAGTTGCCTGGAGTTCTTCTTTCTGATGGTTTGACAAGGTGATGTCCCAACAGTTTCTAGGCTCATATAGCAAGAGGGTGCTGATGTAGTTGGAATGCCAGGTGAGCCCGTGAGGAGGGAGAGAGAGAGCGAGGGCCGGCAGCAGTGGCTGGGAAAACAGGGTTCCCCAGCACACAGTATCCATTGGTGGGATTTGAAGAGCATAGGAAACGCCCTCCGTAGAAATCTCACTAAGTCCTGGCCTCTTGCCGGGTCCCCCATAGACTTTTTTTGGGAACTTCCCAACTGAAATGGCAAATGACTGGTGGTCCTGCAGCAGCCTCTTCCAATCTTTTCCTAAAATATCCATGAAGAGAAATCGAACATGAAAAATACACAGAATACCATGTGTCTCAAAGGGAAATAAAAAAATTAATGAAATAATAGGTTAAAAGTAAAAGGCAGATTGATAAGAAAAAGGATTACAGGGAGCTAAAAACAAATGCCGTTTCCTTCCAATACTCCCAGGTAATAATTTTTTGTTTCCTTTTATCTATTCAGTCATTTCAACAAACAGTTTTTCATCCTGAAAGTGTGAATCTCAAAACATTGCTCTCTACTTTTCCTTTTCTTCTTTCAAAAGATGGGAGTTTGATGTTCCAGCAGGTGCCAATGGTGGAAATCGATGGGATGAAGCTGGTGCAGTGCAGAGCCATTCTCAACTACATCGCCGCCAAACACAACCTCTATGGGAGAGACACCAAGGAGAGAGCCCTGTGCGGTATTTTTCCTGTGTTTCATCCACAATTAATAGGAATAATTCAAGTTCTTCCCTGAGGGACCAAGACCATGTCAGGGGGATCATGACCACCAGCAGCATGGCTTCGGTGGTGTAGAGTGAAGTCCAGTACAGCTGACACCTTAGAGGACGAGGGACAGGAAACCTACAGTGGACTCAAGCCAGTGGGATGATAGAAGAGGATGCGGCCCACGGGGAGGGCACAGTGGCAGAGCAAACCTGATGACCTGGGAAGCCAAGAGAATGGTGGAGTCATGTCTCCAGGTGTTCAGACCTTTATGAGCTGGACACCAGCCCACAGCTAGAGATGAGGGACAAAGTGTCTGAAGGTATAGAGGATTAGCCTGGGGAAGAGAAGGACCCAAAGAAGCTGATGCTCATCTTCCAGAATTTACCAGAATGATGACCACAAACCTAACTTTCACCCAGGGATATGGATGGGCCATATGACAAGGGTTAGCAGATGTTGAGCCCAAGATGCCAGGTTTACATCGAGCACTTTGATACAAGATTGAAGCAGCAGATTATTTCAATAAGACCATAACAGGGGGACTCTTCTCTGTTGTGATGGCGCCACATGATTAAAATTAAAACCATGTGCAGAACTGGGGCAGTTATTCAAAGGTTAAACATAGAGTTACCATATGACTCAGCGATTCCACTATGAGGCGTGTACGCAAGAGAACTGAAATTATATCAACACTAAAACTTGTACGCAATTGTTCATAAGTGTTGTTTATAGTCTTCAAAAAATGGGAACGGTATAAAAGTGATGACTGGATGAGCAGAGTGTGGTACAGCCATGCAGTGGAATGTTATCTGTCCATGAGAAGGAATGAAGCTCTGATGCAGGCTGCAACACGGATGAACTTAGGTTCATTAGGTTCACAACATTAGGTTACATATAAAAACCAGACACGAATGGCACTTATTGTATAATTCCGTATTACAAAATGTCTGGAACATTCCTATCCATAGAAACAGAAAGTAGTTGAGTGGTTGCCTGGGGCCAGAGGGAGGGAAGAATGTAGAATGAATGCTGACCCACATAGAAGTTCATTTTGAATGGATGAAAATATTTTGTTATCAGAGCATGCTGATGGTACAAAGTTCTGTGAATTTACTAAAAAAATCACAAAATTGTACACTTGAAAAAGATGACATTGTGGCAGCAGAATTATAGATCAAGAAAACTTTTATTTTTAAAACATTGTTATAGGAAGCCTGGTCTGTAACACACACAAGAAACCTGGCATATGCACTGTTGGGAAGTGTCTAAACAATTACACAATTTCAGGGGATACTTTAGGATTGGTCTCGAGAAATGCAAACATGGTGTGCGTTGGACAACAGTACATGGAGAGGGCTGTGGAACCATGTTCTATGGGAAATCATTGAAAGATGCAAACACTGGGCATTCAGTGGGTCTGGGTAGTGTAACAGAGTGAGACAGAGAAGGACATGGCTGAGACAGGTGTGCCAGGGACTCCCTGTGGAGGTGAGTTAGGTGGTAGGTGTTTGACTGTGTGAATCACACTGAGTTTGTGCACAGAGCAAACCCAGCAGAGCTGGCAAACCCTAGCTAGGGTCTCAGTGATTACTTGCAGTGATTCCACTCATGTCTCTCATGCTTGTGACTTGGGGCAGGTCACCGATGCTCTCGGTCCTCATGTTTGGTCATGCATATAACAAAAATTTTAGACATATATCTACCTCGCAAGGTTGTTGTAGAATGAAATGTGAAAATCAGGGAGAACTCATAGGTGAATGACTGGCCTATAAAAATGCAGCCAATTGAGGTGAATTCCTTTGCCACCTCCTGATGCTCCATTCTTTTCCATTTTTCAACTATAAAATCTAAGGCAGGAGGCATTTGACAATTTGGTCATTTTTATCTTTCAGGATTGATATGTACATAGAAGGTATGGCAGATTTGAATGAAATGTTCATCTTTTTGCCCATAACCCCACCTGATGAGAAAGGTGCCAAGATTACCCAGATCAAAGAGAGCACAACAAATCGGTATTTCCCTGCATTTGAAAAAGTGAGTCAGCTATTTAGCGTGTCGGCGGCGCTGAGATTAGAGGAGAAAGGAAAAGAGAACTGGCCATTCCTGGGACAAGGACCTTCACTCCCAGTCAGCTTTCCTGAATCCTAGTTAGTGGAGCATCTTGACTCTCAAGGCATTTTATAAAAATCCACTGTGAGGAGGAACTGTGCCATTTTCACCCAAGTTATAATTTTTCACCAAAACTTTACATTACTAGGGCCCAATCTAGCATTTCGTATTCACTGGAATTTCGTGGTCATGAGGCTGGGGCTGTGGAAGGCTCTGGGAGCCCCCTAGAGACGGGAGCAGATCCTGCTAACACCAGACAGGGGCTTGTGCTCCAGGAGGAACGCAATGAAACAGTACATCAGAAAGTATTCTGGCAAATTATGAAGGGTGACATGGGACCAGCTGTCCATCAGGAGAATGTTGTAGAGTTTCAGGGAATGGATGAATGGATGAGATGTATCTATGCAGAGATGGGGGCTGAGGGATGGAGAGGAAGTGACAGATGAAATGGTGTGAAGGGAAAATAATCGACAATTTTGGGGACCGTGGCTCTCAGATTTTTGAGGAAAGTCATGCAAACTAAGGAAATAAATTTCCATCATGACACATCATACCTCCCTTCCCTAATGTTTCTCTTTGAAGGTAAAGCAGAACATTTCAACATCAAAACTACCTGGTATCATGCTAAATAAAAATTAGGAACCAAAAAATGATCATAAGAGATACAGGAGGCTTACATAAAAATAAAGCATCAAATCATTCTTTCATTCGTTCAACAAATGTGCATTCAGTGCTGGTGTGTCAGATTCTGATCAAGGAGTCAGGAATTTAATAGTAATCAGAAAATCCGCTCTCCTGGCCGTTGTGGTGCTGAGAGTTTAGCACGTTCACAGGGTGACAAGCCCCTCAGTCACTGCAGTTCGAAGACATCTATCCTCTGAGATGAAAGAGCCCTGTGACGAAATAAATGAAAGACGCACAGTACAACATGGCGTTTGATGCTTCATTATATTCTTCATTTTTTATCCATACTTCTATATGCATACGTAGTGTCAAAGGGTATTTGCCACAATGTTATGATATTTACTTGGTGGTGCCATGTTCTTTCTCTGTCATTTTCATATGTCTGCAATATTTTTAATAAACATCATATATTTTCTGCAATATTTTTTATGAAAAACTCAAAGTTTACTAAACCTTGAAATACGTGTACAATGAACTCATATTGCCCATCATCTATTTTCAAAAATTAACCTTTTATTATGATGTTTGCTTAATCATATCTGTCCCCATCCTTCTCTCCTCCAAGCAAGTACCTTAATTTTTGCTGCATTTTAAAGCAAATGCAGACATCAGTGCAGTCACACCTAGTCACTTCAGCAGGCAAATTAGAACATATTCCACCAATGTTGTTGACAGACACAGGTCGGGTAGGAGTCAGAGCCAGTGTTGTAAGGGGATGGTGAGTTCAAGGTAAACCGGGGTTATTTCAGGTCCCAGAGAGATAGACCAGGAAATGAGGAGAGCAGACGAGAGGAGAAAGGTAGACTCTGAAATAGTCTGCTGAGGACTGAGGAAGGATGTCATGAAGGTGGAGACTTTGTCCAAGGGAGGGAGGAGAAAGAAAAGTGTGGAAAGAGAGAAAGACACATGAAGAGCCATGTCCTGAAGTTTGAGGGCTGCACAGTATAGGTTGTGAGACTGAAAGAAACAGGGCATGGAAGTGCTAAGCCCTTGTCCCAGGTGGAAGGTGCAAGTAGGGAGCCCCAGAGACTTGGGAAGGGGAAAAAGAAATGGTAACCTGAGCTTCAACTGCGGAGTGAGGGAAGAACAGCAGAGCCCACTCCTCCCGCTGTGTCAGGGATTCAGGGCCGGTGGAGAAGGTCTGGAGCTCCACATCCACCCAGTGAGGCAGCAGAGGAGGGAGAGCGGGCTGGAGAGAGCTGGGAGGAGCAGGGGGCCCAGCCTGCCTGTGCCTGTGTTCATGATGCGATTCCTCCAATTCGCCAGGTGTTAAAGAGCCACGGACAAGACTACCTGGTTGGCAACAGGCTGAGCAGGGCTGACATCCACCTGGTCGAACTTATCTATTACGTCGAAGAGATTGACCCCCGCCTTCTGGCCAACTTCCCTCTGCTGAAGGTGATCTCTTTCACAGCCCTCAAGATGGAAGGCCCACACTTCTCCTCTTGGAATCTAATATTTGGTCTCTTGGGTCCCCATTCTTGTCCAGGCCTTTGCTGCCCTCCCGTCTCCAAAATTAGCTCCTAGGCCCTGGTCTGAGGCATGAGAAGAATCTCCTTATGTCAAAGCAATCTGAGTGGATGCTGCCCCAAGAGGATGATTTGTCTTTTACAATGAGAGGCACCCAGGATCAGCTCCTCTCTCCCAGGCCTCTGTTCTATTACGGATTCTGTCCTCTTTGCTCTGTGATTCCCTTTACCCAGGAGTGTCCTTCTCCTTCCACACCTGAGTCTGTGAGCAGTTGTCCTCCCCTCGGCTCCTGCTCCTCCGTTCACGCATTGTGTTTCTCTCCGCACAGTCTGCCCCCCTCCTCATTTCTCTCTCTCCCTTGGTGGGCAAATTGGTTTTGACTGGCCTCATGGTTTACCTTTTATATTTCCTGTCTTCAGGTCCTGCCCACTTTTCCTGTATCTTTGCCTTTCCTCACTGGAGACTTTATGTGTCCTGATGTTGCGCAGACACATTACTGTTTCTTGTGTTGCCCAAGAGACATGAATCCACAGGATTAGTGTGTAGGGAAGAAGACAGGGAAGAAAATGCACTTGAGCTGGATTTTCTTGCTCTTATCGTCATGTCTCATGGGATGTCTGTTCCCGGCCTCCTGCTGGTGCCGATGGAGGAGACTCAGGTGGTCCTCGTCTAGGAGGGTCTCAGATTCCCTGGCTTGTGCTAATGACGGGCTTGGTCTTTGCCTCCACTCTGAGGCTGTGCTCTTGTGTATTGCAGGCCCTGAAAGCCAGAATCAGCAACCTGCCCACCGTGAAGAAGTTTCTGCAGCCTGGCAGCCCGAGGAAGCCTCCCATGGATGAGAAATGTTTAGCAAAAGTAAAGGAGATTTTCCAGTTAAAATAAAGGAGTCCTGGCCCCCAGCACAGGCAGGAACGATCTTCTGAAGTTTTCCAGCAATGATGTTCTTCACCTAAATGTAGATCCTGGGACTGTTGTGGGACTAATAAACTCTGCCCCAGTTATAGTGGTGATTATCTAAGACGACTCCTGTGAGCAGATTTCACTACAACTTATTCTTTGTAATTAAGATCTAATATGAAATCAGATTTTCAATCTCCTTCTATCCTGTCTCTCTTGGAATGAGAAAGGAAATAATAAAGGGAAGTATAGATCATGTGGTCTCCTCGATCTTTTCCAGACTTTATCATATAACATTTGTCACAGAGCCACCCAAGAGTCAAGTGCAGAAATTCATATCTGACACACTCAGTGGTTCACAGTAAATAGCTACCTTTGTCCTTAGCGGCTGAAGAGATTTTCTTTGCTTTTGAGAGGCATTTTCCTTCTGATAATAAAAATGTTTTTTCATGGATTTTTGAGCAGCTGTTATGCCTACTATGGACTCTTTCATGTTCTGGGTTGAGGGGAAGGAATGAAGAACAAAACAGACCCGAGGTCTGCTCTGGGGGACCCTGCCGTCCCGTCCCGTCCATGGCCCCTCGCACGTCATCGCTCTGCGGCTTAATGCTCTGTGGGCCCCAGGCATGAGCCTTCCTCTCAGTTCACTGAACGTCCCTCAGACCTGGGCTTCCAAGGCCCAGACTATCTCAATGAATTACATAAAAATGAATGTGTCTAAAGTCATCGTTCTGGGCTCGAGCACCTTGTTTAGAAGTGATTTCCAGCTTAGCCACCCCCAGGGCCAATGAGTAAGACTCTCCCTGAAACTGTGGGCTTTGGCACACTGAGTTCTCCTGGCCTGAGTGTGAGGGTCCCCACAGTGGGGGGTGGGGCAGGGAGCAGACAGACCCAGGGCTCCTGCCTGAGGCTTCACCTCCCTCTAGTCTGTTCTCTGCTCACAGCCAGAGCGTTTCCTAAAGTGCAGATCTGAGTTTCACCCCCTTCTTGAACTCCTTCAGTGACTCCCAGGCCCCGTAGGGCAGTCTCCTCACCTCCTCCTCCCACTGCCCTCCAGCTGCATCACACTCCTGGGGGAGTCGGGGCCTCCTCCCTTCCTGCCTGGGCATGTCTGCCAGCCCTACCCAGCCAGCTCCTTCCCCCTGGCCACACTCAGCTCCTGCCCTCGGAGCTTCTCACTGGGAGCTGGGCTCTCCTGCAGGCTCCCGCTGCACCCTGCAACTCTCTAAGAGACCTGAAGGCCACTGCCTCCCCCACGGTCATGTGAGCTCCTGTTGTCAGGCATGGCCCTGCAGGGTCCCCAGGGCTTCCTCACCAACAGTGAGAGCACTATGTGCATGTCTATGCCCACCTTGGTGACCTAAGGGCGCGATCTGGGCTTTGAGAGTTCCTCACAATTTCCCCACACTCGTGCCTGCCTCACATCTGTGCCCATTCCCCCATGTCTTAAAAATACGTTTATTCCTGTCACCAAATGCATTATGTGGGCCTCCCTTGGGCCTGATCCTATCAAACCCAGTGTACGGAAACCTTCATGAGACGTGGGGGAATAGAATGCTGAACACTTAATGAAATGAAGGAATTATGAAACTTGTGTGTGACAGTAGAATAGTCGGATTATGTTTGAGAAAGAGTCCTTCCCCTTTAAAGATTAATATACTAAGTTTTTGATAGATGCCGTGATATGCTGTCTGGGATTTGCTTCAAAATAATCCCGTGGTTGTGGGCAGTAGGTGGGAGTATATTGGCTTCTCGTGGTCGCTGTATCAAATTACTACAGACTGGGTGGCTTAAAGCAACAGAACACAATCTATCACACTTTTGGAGACTGGACGTCAAAGTCAAGGTGACAGTGGGCTGTGCTTCCTCCAAATATGAACCTGTGTTTTGAGGTGGCCACCATACCGCCCCCCACAGGATCTGGATGAAAAAAATTCTAGGCAGTGCTGAGGCAGCGGGTGGGCACACTGGATGGCTAGCGTACAATGTTTAGGACACACTTACACGACAATATTGTTTATTATTTCTCTGAAATTCACCTTTAATTTGGTGTCCTGTATTTTTTCTGTGAACCAATATAAAAGTGTCCCAGATCTGCCTGCTCCATGCTGACATCTGCTCCTTCTACGCCCATGCAGAGATTTTCCATCTGTCTTCATCCTTGTATCCAATTCATGAAAACCTCACAGTAAGTTTCTTCAAAAAGCCATACTCCATTGACTGGCAGAGAGTCAGAACAGCCTGAAATTTTTTGTTTTATCCTTTAATGACCAACCTTGAAAGGGAATATATTAACTGGTTGTTTTGTGATAAGAGGATGACTTGTCAATTTTCTAATCTGGCTTGGAACCCCTGATCCTTGAACTCCGTAGGAGTGGCTTTTCCTTAACCAAACTCCCCCTGTGTCAGTGGGAGGAGTTATTCCATTATAAAACCAGCTTGTCAACTTGTGGGGGGCTGGCACTGAGCTGCTGAGCCAAGTGGGAGACAGACTTTAATAAGGTAAGTACTGACTTTATAAATCTTCATACCTTACCTCACATCCTCGCATCTAAAGCACCACAAAAATGTAGGCTCAGCACCAGAAAAATTTTAGACCCTCATCATGCCTTCTTGGTGTGCTTAGGGTCAGTTTAAGAGTTATTTATTCAATTACTGTTGGATACATCTTTACAGAAAAGTAAAAATGAAGACTTTAGAAAACTAAGGCATGAGTATTCAGATATGAGAAAAACAAACAGTAGGAGAAGAAAAAAGAATTATATCATTTTAGGCAATCTGAGAGTATGACCTGTGCAAGAGAGAATGTGGGTGTTTATGCTGAAGTTCCTTTCTCCATAGAAGGAGTCGACACACGACAGTTGTGAACTGCGATGTTGTAATGCTAACTATGCTGTGACAATTCAAAATTAAGATTGATTATAACAGGAACAAATTTAGTCTGAATGTCAGCAGAACTAGATTATAGCTAAGTCTGCTGGGATTAGCTGACTGGCAAGCGTCATTCTCTCTCTGGCGTCCAACCAACTCACGGCAAACCATGATGATGGCGGGGACAGATGATCTCAGTCTTGGCACGGTTCACATTGGGGGCTGGGTAATGCTTTGTTGTGGGGAGCTGTCCTGTCCATTGCCTTTTCTTGTTAATTAAACAATATTTATTACGGAAATGTACATTTAATTAGTTTTAAGGAATGCACTCGAGAATAGTATTAACACACATTTTCCTCAAATTTGCAAACTTTACAACTTTAAGGTATCTACAGTGACGGTTTGTTCACATGTTTCAAAGAAATCATCATTTCATTACCACCGGACTCTATCTTTTTCTTTTCATTTCACTGTGTCCTTGTAAAAACAGCACAATGTGAGGATCTCCTTCCACCAAGTGCTGGTGGAAGCCGGAGAGTTGAATAAGAGGCGAAAATGAATAAAGAGGAATTACTCTACTGTTCAAAAATGTATTTTTCAAAAAACCTTTATCCTGGGGAGCTGACACATTATAGGAGCTAACCACAATCCACCACAAGGTAGTTTCAACTAAATATCCAGTCAGTGGGTAAGTTAGGATGACATGGCAGGTGACAAACGAGCTGGGTAAAATGCAGAAGGACTGAGGGTGGATAAGAAGCACTCAGGTGCACATCGAGGCATCGCCCCACTCCACATCAGAGGCATCTCTGCTCTCAACCCAACGGATGTAGCACCCCGCCTCCTGGCTTGGACAACCAAAAACATCTCCAGAGATTGCCAAGTATTCTCCGGGGTGGGAGGGGCAAAATTACCCCTAGTTAAGAGTCCCTGGATGACACGACCTCTCAAACTTTCTAACTCAGGAGGTCTCGATGGCAAAACTAGGTAATCAGAGGGCATAGAATGAGTTCTTAAAAAGCACAGGAATTCTCCTAGTTAGAAGGGGCAAGTCATTCACGTCAGAACATGAGTCAACCATGCTCGAAGTATTAATCTTGGGGAAAAAAAGAAAGTTCTCACACAGGAGAGACAGAGAGGCTCAGGGAGATGATGTGAAAGTCCTGGAGCAGTCCGAACATGAGAGAACCCACGGGGAAAGCTCTCGGACCTATGGGAGAAGGTACAGCAATGGCGATGAGGAAAAGCACCAGGCAAGATGCTCTGGAGAGCAAGTGTGACAGGGATGAGGCTGGGCCTCCTGTGCAGGGGAGGAAGGCAGCCCCGTGGGGAGAGAGGAGGGAGCTGGGACTGGATGCTGCCCGGGAGGAGGGAGCGCCCTGCGCAGACGCAGCAGCCCCTCAGCTGTCTCCCCTGGCAGCCTCCTCACCTTGCTCTGACTTGCTGGGCTGTGAGACTCGTGATTCTTGAGTTGGGACCACCCAAAGTGAAGTCCCTGCTGGGCCCTTTGTGCTCTGTCACTTGTCCACAAACCTGTTTTTCTGAGAAGACTTAAACTCCTTTCAGTCAGGGACCTTATCAGCCTTGGATCTCGTCCCGACCAGCCCTCATTTCTTAGCTATGGAAACTGGTCAAGGAGTGTTGGTTGAGGAAGTTTGAAGGAAACTTTAAAGAAGGAAACACTTCTACACGTAAGCCAGAAACAAGTGTTAGACAAGGATCAGTGGAATGTGTGCATTTCCAGGTAAGCAAAAGGATACTGGAGAGACGTGATCATTTCATCAAGTGTAGACAGGGAGACCCGCCCGAGTGCTGAGAACAGCTGGGGAGACAAGCAGTGGGTCCCCCATTCCAATGGCTGGAACCCATGCACAGGGGGCCTAGGCACAGGACAGAGTCTAGAGTGCCTGGATCAGGGAGTGAGTGGCAGCGGGTTGGGCCTGGGGAGAGAAGCACGTGGGGTGCAGTGTCCAGGGGCAGGACAAGGGATCTGCCACATTTGGGGCTACGCAAGGCTGTGTTTAATGACATGCCAGAGCCCTGAAACTTTGCCAAAAACTTCTTGCAATCCAGGTTAAGTGATCTGTGAAGATCAGCAGTTTTTCCACACGAGCTAAATACAAACAGGCTTTTTATGACATTTGAGAAAAACTCTACACATATATGCATATGTATATATGTGTGTGTGTGTATATATATATATATATATATATATATATATATATATATATATATTCTATGCCTAATCTTATTCCTACTGGCACTATATGTGTCAAGAGATAGGTACATAGATAGACAGACAGATAGAGAAAGCAGACACATATGCTCCCTGGTGTGTTCAGACTCACTCATCTCCCAGGACCTGAGAGCGAGAGGGAAGTTGCATTTGCTGATCCCTATGATGAATTTTTCTGTACATTATCTCATTTAACTTTCTCTACAACCCTCAAAAGTAGAGAGAACTCTGTTTTATGAAGAGAAAATTGTGGTGCAGAGATGAAACAACATGCTGGGGTCTCTGTTCCTCATGAGGAAAGGTGCTGGGCTTTGGCTCCAGTCTCCCTTCTCTCTGCTAAGAAATGCTGTAATCAGGACCACCCCAGCATTGCTCCTTTAGTTTACCCCTGGAATTATCATGCACATATGCATTTGAGGAACATAAGCCCTTTCCCTTATCAAGGTTAAATGCAGTTATGCTAGTCCTCAATTTACTCACAGTAAAGTTTTAGGATGTCACATAAAGCAAGGCATACTTTTAACAATGTTTCTTCTCATCAGACCCCTAAAATCAGCCTACAGAGAGGAACTCACGAATTGGATGTTTCCCTCTCTCCCTCCCCTCAACCATTAGTTGGTGGGGGATTCCGAATGGGAAAGCCAAACAGGAGTCTCAGAGAGACGACTAGAGAGAGCCTAAGTCTCACCCGAGGGAGTGAAACCTGAAATCACGTGGCCTGAAATCCCAGTACAAATGTTTGAGCCCAGGGAAGCTGCTGTGTGTCTGTGAACTCCAGTTTCCTCATCTTTAAAATAGGACATTAGAAGCTATTTCCTGGGTTGTTGTCGAGGGTAGACACACTTGCTGGATAGTGAGTGCGAACTGGGAACATACGTGTGTGACCTTTGGCAATTCATCGAATCTCTCTAGTTCTCATTTTCTGTTGACCAGGAAAGGTTGTTTTTTCTTTTTTTTCCACACAGCCAGCAAATGGTAGAGCCAGGATTTGTATCCAGACAATCTGGGTACAGATCCTGTGTTTTTTGGGTTTTTTATTGATGTTGTAATAGTTTACAACATTGTGAAATTTCAGTTGTACATTATTATTTGTCAGTCACCATAGAAATGTGCCCCTTCACCCCTTGTGTCCACCTCCCAACCCCCTTCCCATCTGGTAAGCACTAATCTGTTCTCTTTGTTGGTCTTCCACCTATGAGTGAAATCATATAGTGTTTGTCTTTCTCTGTCTGGCTTATTTCGCTTAACATAATCCCTTCAGGGTCCATCCATGTTGTTGCAAATGGGACGATTTTGTCTTGTCTCGTGGCTGAGTAGTCTTCCATTGTATATATATATATACACCACATCTTCTTTATCCAGTCCTTAGTCGATGGGCACTTGGGTTGCTTCCACGTCTTGGCTATTGTAAATAATGCTGCAATGAACACAAGGGTGCATAGGTCCCTCTGGATTGTTGATTTCAAGATCTTTGGATAAGTGCCCAGCAGTGGGATAGCTGGGTCCTATGGTATTTCTATTTTTAATTTTTTAAGAAATCTGCAAACTGTTTTCCATAGTTGGCTGCACCAGTTTGCATTCCCACCAGCAGTGTATGAGGGTTCCCTCTTCTCCATATCCTCTCCAACACTGGTTGGTTTTTCTTTTGGTAATTATAGCCATTCTAATAGGTGTAAGGTGATATCTCACTGTGGTTTTGATTTGTATTTCCCTAATGATTAGTGATCTTGAACATCTTTTCATGTGCCTGTTGGTCATCTGTATATCTTCTTTGGGAAAAATGTCTGTTCATATCTTTTGCCTGTTTTTTGATCGGGTTGTTTTTTTGTTGCTGTGGAGTTGTGTGAGTTCTTGATATATTTTGCAGATTAACCCCTTGTTGGATTTGTGATTTGCAAATATTTTCTCCCACTTGGTGGGTTGCCTTTCATTTTTTTGCCTGATTTCCTTTGCCTTGCAGAAACTCTTTAGTCTGATGAAGCCCCATTTGTTTATTTTTTCTTTTGTTTCCCTTGACCAAGTAGACATAATATTTGAAAAGATCCTTCTAAGACCGATGTCAAAGAGCGTACTGCCTATATTTTCTTCTAGGAGTTTTAAGGTTTCACGTCTTCGCTTCAAGTCTTTAATCCATTTTTGGTAAATTTTTGTATATGGTGTAAGATAATGGTCTACTTTCATTCTTTTGCATGTGGTTGTCCAGTTTTCACTATTTATTGAAGAAACTTTCCTTTCTCCATTGTATTTTCATGGCTCCTTTGTTGAAGATTAGCTGTCTGTAGATGTGTGGTTTTATTTCTGGGCTTTCAATTCTGTTCCATTGATCTGTGTCTGTTTTTGTAGCAGGACCATGCTGTTTTGATTACTATAGCCTTGTAGTATATTGTGAAGTCAGTGATTGTGATGCTTCCAGCTTTGTTCTTTTTTTTCAGGATCGCTTTGGCTATTCGGGGTCTTTTTTTTGTTCCACGTAAGTTTTGGGATTCTTTGTTCTATTTCCATGAAGAATGTCACTGGGATTCTGACTGGGATTGCTTTGAATCTGTAGATTGCTTTTGGTAGTATGGACATTTTAACTAAGTTTATTCTTCCAATCCATGTGCATGGAATACCTTTCCATCTCTTTATGTCATCTTCCATTTCTTTCAATAATGTCTTATTGGTTTCATTGTATAGGTCTTTTGCCTTCTTGGTTAAATTTATTCCTAGATATTTTATTCCTTTTGTTGCAATTGTCAATGGGGTTTTAATCTTGAGTTCTCTTTCTTTTAAGTTTGCTGTTAGAGTATTGAAATGCAACTGAATTTTGTAAGTTTATTTTGTACTCTGCAACTTTGCTGTAGTTATTGATTATTTCTAATATTTTCCGATGGATTCTTTAGGGTTTTCTATATATAAAATGATGTGATCTGCAAACAGCAAGAGCTTCACTTCGTCATTGCCAATTTGGATACCTTTTACTTCTTGTTCTTGCCTAAATGTTCATGCCAAAACCTCCAGTACTATGTTGCGCAAGAGTGGTGAGAGTGGGCACCCTTGTCCTGTTCCCATTCTCAGAGGTATGTCTTCCAGTTTTTCCCCATTGAGTATGATGTTGGCTGTGGGTTTGTCAGATATGGCCTTTATTATGTTGAGGCACTTCTCTACCCACTTTTTTGAGAGTTGTTATCATAAATGGATTTTGGATGTTGTCAAATGCTTTTGTGTGTCTATTGAGACAATCATGTGGTTTTTGTTCCTCATTTTGTTAATGTTGTGTATCACATTGATTGATTTTCAGATGTTGAACCATCCTTGCATCCCTGGTATAAATCTCCCTATATCATGGTGTATGATCCTTGTAGTGTAATGCTGTATTCGTTTTGACAAAAAATTTGTTTTTTTGATGAGGAAGATTGGCCCTAAGCTAACATCTATTGCCAATCTTCTCTTTTTGCTTGAGGAATATTGTTGCTGAACTAACAACTGTGCCAGTCTTCCTCTATGTTGTATATGTGCTGTTGCCACAGCTTGCATTGATGAGCATTGTGTAGGTCCCTGCCTGGGATCTGAAACAGCAACCCCCAGGCTCCTGAAATGGGGTGTGTGAACTTAACCACTACACCAACATCCTGCGCCTTGGTTAGCCAATATTTTGTTGAGGATTTTTGCATCTATGTTCATTAGTGATATTGGCTTGTAATTTTCTTTCTTTATGATTTCCTTGTCTGGCTTTGGGATCAGGGTGATGGCCTCGGAAAATGTGTTAGTAAGTGTTCCATCTTCTTCAGTTTGTTTGGAATAGTTTGAGAAGGCTGCATATTAAATCTTCTTTGAATGTTTGGTAGAATTCTCCCAAGAAGCCATCTGGTCTTGGACTTTTATTTTTGGGCAGGATTTTGATTACTGTTTCAGTCTTTTTAATTGTGATTCATCTATTCAGATTCTCTATTTCTTCTTGATTCAGTTTTGAGAGGTTGTATGAGTCTAAGAATTTCTCCATTTCTTCTAGATTGTCCAGTGTGTTGGCATATAGGTTTTCATAGTATTCTTTTATAATCCTTCATGTTTCTATGGTATCCATGGCAACTTCTCCTCTTTCTTTTCTAATTTTATTTGAGCCTTCTTTTTTTTCTTAGTGAGTCTGGCTAAAGGTTTTTCAGTTTTGTTTATCTTCTCAAAGAAGCACCTCCTTGCTTCATTGATCCTTTCTACTGTTTTTTTTGGTTTGCCGTTCACTTATTTCTGCTCCAACTTGTGTTATTTCCCTCCTTCTGCTGACTTTGGGTTTTATTTGTTCTTCTTTTTCTAGTTCTGTTAGGTGTAGATTAAGATTGTTTATTTGAGATTTTTCTTGTTTGTTAAAGTGGGCCTGTATTGCTATGAATTTCCCTCTTACGACTGCTTTTGCTTCATCCCACGTGAGGTGGTATGGTATATTTTCATTCTCATTTTTCTCCAGATGCTTTTTGATTTCCTCTTTAATTTCATCAATGATCCATTGGTTGTTCAGTATCACGCTGTTTCATCTCTCTCTATTTGTCACTTTCCCAGCTTTTTTCTTGTGGTTGATTTCTAGTTTCATAACATTACGGTCAGAAAAGATGCTTGATATGATTTCAATCTTCTTAAATTTATTGAGGCTTGCCTTGTTTCCCAACTTATGGTCAATCTTTGAGAATGTTCCAGGTGCACTTGAGTAGAATGTGTATTGTGCTGTTTTTGGATGGAGTGTTCTATATATATATGTCTATTAAGTCCATTTAGTGTAGTTTTTCATTTAATTCCACTGTTTGCTTGTTGGCTTTCTGTCTGTATGATCTATCCCTTGATGTGAGTGGTGTGTTAAGGTCCCCTACTATTATTGTGTTGCTGTTAATATCTCCTTTTAGGTCTCTTAATAGTTGCTTTATGTACTTAGTGGCTCTCGTGTTAGATGCATATATATTTATAAGTGTCATGTCCTTTTGGTGGAGTGTCCCTTTTATCATTATATACTGTCCCTCTTT
The DNA here is from genome assembly GCF_041296265.1 of Equus caballus. Lineage (NCBI taxonomy): Eukaryota > Metazoa > Chordata > Mammalia > Perissodactyla > Equidae > Equus > Equus caballus. The sequence goes on along the minus strand of NC_091703.1, from coordinate 53,932,331 downwards.
GTCTCTCATTGCCTTTTTTTCTTGAAGTCTACTTTGTCTGATATAAGTATGGCAACCTGCATTCTTCTGTTTGCCATTAGATAGGAGTATCATCCTTCACCCTTTCACTCTGAGCCTGTATTTGTCTTTAGAGCTGAGGTGTGTTTCCTGGAGGCAGCATATTGTTGGGTCTTGTTTTTTGACCCATCCAGCCACTGCGTGTCTTTTGATTGGAGAATTCACTCCATTTATATTTAGAGTGATTATTGATATACGAGGGCATAATGCTGCCATTTTATCACTTGTTTTCCTTGTTTCTTATCCTGTGTATTTCTGATTGCCAATTCAGTTTGGTGGTTCTCGATGATGGTTTTCTCAGTTTTCTTTTTACTTATCATTTGTGTCTCTGTTCTGATTATCTTTTAGTGGTTCCCATGAGGTTTGTATAAAAGATTTTATAGATGAAATAGTCGTTTTCTGATAGCCTCTTATTTCCTTAGTCTAAGCAATTTCCATCCCTTTCCTCTTCCCCTTCTCAGTTATTGTTGTCACAACTTATTCCACTTTGTGTTGTGAGTTTATGGTTAAAATGAAGTGACTTATAGGTATTCTTGATATTTTCCTTCTGTTTATCTTGAATGTTATAATTAAGTGTTTGCTAACCTGTTCTGATAGAGAGCTGCAATTTTCTGATTTTCTCTGCCTATTTATCTCCTTCTCAAGGCTTTGTCAGTCTTTCTCTTTTTTTTCAGGTATGATGGTCTTCTTGATCATTTCTAGGGAATGGGGGTTGTGCTGAACTACCTCAGGTTTTGTTTATCTGGGCAAGTTTTTATTTCTCCATCATATCTGAAGGATATTTTCACTGGATAGTGTATTCTTGGCTGAAGCTTTTTGTCTTTCAGAGTTTTGAATATATCATTCCACTGTCCCGTAGCCTTCATGGTTTTTGCTGAGAGCCTGAAAGCCTGACAAGGGTTCCCTTGTAGGTTATTTTCTTCTGCCTTGCTGTCCTTAATATTTTTTCTTTGTCATTGACTTTTGCCAGTTTTACTAATATATGCCTTGGAGAAGGTCTTTATACATTGACGTAATTAGCAGTTCTGTGAGCTTCTTTTCCTTGTAATTCCAGCTCCTTCCCCAGTTTGGGAAGTTCTCAGCTATTATTTCTTTGAACAAGCTCTCTGCTCCTTTCTCCCTCTGGAATGCCTATAATCATTATGTTGTGTTTTCCAATTGAGTCAGATATTTCTCAGAATTTCTCCATTCCTTTTTGGTCTTAGTTCTTTCTCCTCCTCCACGTACAGCATTTCTATATTTCTGTCCTCTAAATTGCTAATGCCTTCCTTCATGATTTCAGCTCTATTGTTTCAGGACTCTCAATTTTTCTTGATCTCATTCACTGTGTTTTTCATCTCCAACATTTCTGATTGGTTTTCCTTATAGTTTCAATCTCTTTTGTGAAGAATTCCCTCTGTTCATTAATTTTATTCCTGATTTCATTGAACTGTCTTCCTGAGTTTTGTTCTAACTCTTTGGGGGTTTTTCTTATGACAGCTATTTTGCATTCTGTGTCATTCATATTGTAAGTTTGTGTGCCTTCAGAGTTGATTTCTTGGTGTTTGCTTTTCCTTCTGGTCTGGAGTATTGAGATACCTCTTCATCCTATTTGATTGGGTTTATTTGTGCGTTCGAATAGTGGTAGTATCTGGTCACAGATTCCACCTGCTGCCACTGGGTGAGGACAGGAGCTGTGTATTCTGAGCCCAGCATGATCCCTGGCCACTGTGTCTGTCCGAGCCTGGGCCACTTCTTGAGACTGCAGCGTCACTGTGGGCTCTCCCATCAGATGGGAAAGTGATTATACGTGGGCTTTGGTCTGCCATTGCCTGCTCCCAAAGTCCCGCTGAGGCATGCTCCTGCCTTCTTGGCTGCCCCAGTGCTATTGGCATTTGGGGCAGCTGGGAGGTCATTTGACCAGGTGTGTAGATCCACGCTGCCTCTTCTTAAGGTGGCTCCAGCCACTGTGCCTGGTGGGCAGGGCTTCCCCATTGGGTCTGAGCCTGGACCACTCCTTGGGACCACACTGGCACTTTGGGCTCTCTCACTGGATGGGAAAGTGAAGCTGCAGGGGCTCAGGGCTGCTACTGCCTTCTCCCATGGTCCTAGTAAGATGAGCTTCCACATTCAGGACCACGGCTGTATTATGGATGTTTGCAGTATCCGGGAAATCATTCATCTGGGGATCTAGATTAGCTGATGCCTCTTCCTAGGTTGCACCCATCCTTGTGCTTGGTAGGTGGGTCTCCTCATGTTGTCCAAGCCTGGGAGACTCCCAAGGACTACAGCGAGGGAGGACAGGAGCTGTGTATTCTGAGCCTGGCATGATCATTTGCAGGTGTGTCTGTCTGAGCCTGGGACACATCTTGGGAATGCAGCTGAACAATGGCCTCTTCCTCTGAATAGGAAAGTGATTACATGGGGGCTCAGGGCTGCAGTCACCTGCTTCCATAGTTATGCTGGGGTTCACTCTCACACTCAGGGCTGCAGTGGTACTATGGGCTCCAGCTGTGAAAGCAGTCTCATGCGTGCACAGGGCTGCTGGGGGTCAGGAGAGTGCTCACCTGTCTCCATCACCTCCCTAGGGGTAGTCCATCTGCCTTCAGATGTATAGCTGTGTGGGTCTCTCAGGAGTCCTGTTGTGTTGTGTGGGTATCCTTCATTGATCAATGAATACCAATTTACTTAGGGTTCAAAGGAGGAGAGATAAAGGGAACAGCTTATTCTGCTGGTTTCACAAAGAAGTGGGTGTGAATCGGATCCACCACCTACATTGTGCAAGTTACTCTAGAAACCTGAATATCCCAAAACTGTAACATGAGAATAATAAAGACTGCACCTCAGGTGATTTTTGTAGGATAAATGAAGGTAAATTTTGGATCTTGCCCATTGTATGACAGAGATCAAACAAATGTTAGTTACATTCCATGTACTGTAAAGTTAATGCAGTAACATCATTTTTCTAGATTATATAATGCATCAAGTAAAGGTAGAATCTAACATTGCAAAAAAAAAAAAAAAATAGAGAAAAGAAAAAGGAAGGAAACAGCATCCTCCTGTGGAAAGAATTAGGATCTTTTGAGCTACAGTTCAGCGAGTCTGAGCCCTAATTCCAGCTCTGGAACAAATGTGGTGTTAACTCTGCTCCCTCTGCCTCCTCGCTGTCAGGGAAGCCGTTTGGTTCAAGGCCCTCACAGGCTCCCAGGGCCTGCATCTGTGTGGGTTCCAGCCCTGCCCTCCCTTTAGTTCTTAGCTGGATTTTCACATCCATAAGTATCTGAAGTGTGACTGTGGGCGTGTCATTTAACCACTGAACCTTGGTTCCATTAGCTGAAAAATGGAGATAATGACAACTATTTCACGGGGCTGCTAGGTGATTAAAGATATAATGTATCCAAAGGGGTCAGCACTCGGTCAGGATTGTTAGGAGGAAGTTTTCAATAAATATTAGTTCTTTAATCCTTCCTCCTTCCCCAACACCCACGCATGCTTCCTTACCACAGACTCTCATCTGTTACGTTGCCAAGACTGCCAGACTTCACCCAGTGGAGACTGCAGAGTGGTTTGGTGCAATTTCCTGGGCTCAGCTGCTGAAGGTGAGAATTCGGGTCATGTAAGACATTCCAGGGACTCTTTCAACTCTGCCATGAAGGAGGCAGACACTTCTTCAACATTGTTGGTGCTGTTGAACTGTGTATCATAAAGAGCATTTTTGCCTCTATGGTTTCATTCATTCATTTATTCATTCATTCATTCAGGTTTAAAGAACCCAGGAGACTGCAACATGGCAGGGAAGCCCAAGCTGCACTACTACGATGGACGAGGCCGGATGGATTCGATCCTATGGCTCCTGGCTGCCGCTGGAGTAGAGGTTGGTTCTGAGTTCAGTCGTCTTAAGTTGGATCTATAAGTGACTATCGAAGTCCTTTCTCCCATGAGCTAGGAGACTATTCTCACTAAATGACCTGTCAAGAGTTGTGCATTGATAAAAATTAATCACTATTAAGAGATGAACATATTTGACCTTATGCATTATTAAAACTTCTTGTCATCAAAGAGCATAAACAATTAAAATAAAGTTAAGGAACTAACCACAATGTGTGGCCTTATTTGGATTTGGATTTAAACAAAGTGTAAAATATCATTTATGCCATTTGTGCAATAATTAGAAACATGAACGTGATTGCGCGTTACATAATATTAAAGAATTTTTGTTAAATTCTAGCTGTGATATCGTTCTGAGGTTATTTTTAAAATAGTTCTTATGTTTTAAAGATACACATTGAAGTATTTAAAGATGAAATATATGATATGAGGGATTTGCTTCAAATTATTACAAGAGAGGGAGAGCAGTGGGCATATGGTGACAGGAGACTGGCTTAAGTTGAAAATTATTACTACTGGGTGAAGGGCGCAAGGAGGATCAATATACTTTTCTGTTTATTTATATGCATGATAGAAATTAACATAGTAAAAAGTTAGAATATATCAGATTAGAATAAAATATAATTAAAGTTAAGACATAACCAGAAATATGAGGAGGAGCAATTTTACCAAAATGCCTGTGAAAGACTTACCATTCACTCAGCAGTGATTTGTCAAGTGCCTTTAAGTGCCAGGTCCTGTGCTAGGTCCTGGGGATACATGGATGAACAAGACAGACACGGGGCTATGTCCTCAGACAGCTTATGTTCCACTGAGGTTGCACACAAGTAAGGAGGTGATTAAAAGGAGGAGGGAGCATCTAGGAGGACACCCAAGGATTGACAGTGTCAAAATGCCATAGTTCCTGTGGAAACCTGGTAGATTTTCCTGGGACTCTATTGAGTGCTGCCCTCTAGAGGTGTCACTGAGAAACACACTTCTCAGTCCAGATAGAGGCAGCAGCAACTCAGGGAGGGTTTTCCTGGGGAGGAGTCATGGACAGACTCAGGAGATCTGGTCCCTCAGGTGGGAGCAGAAAAGGAGGGCTCCAGGTGAGGTGGTGTCCTGTGACAGGGACTTCTAGTGGCCTCCCTTCTGCCTGATAATGACATGTTTACCAAAGCCTTGGGATTACATTTTCTAGATGGCTTCACAGATGCATGGGACTTTAGCCTGGACCTGTCAATTTCACGAAGAATGAGCACATGAAACATCCAAATAGTGCCCTTCCAGGTCGTTTTCTCTCTATAAATCAATTTTCACTGTACTCCAGGGTCAGCCTTGGGGTTCAGGGATGTGCTGAGAGCCCCTGGGCAGGATGAGTTCACCACAGGAGGGTGAGGTAGGGGAGATGCTGAGCGCATCCCAGGCTTCCTCTTCTGCATCAGCTTGACTGAAGAGGGGGTGGGGCAGGACTTACCAGAGGCTCTTGGTCAGGGCTTCTGGGTTCTCTGTGCCCAAATGCTGGTCTTCACTATCCCATCCGTCTCCGTTAGCCTCACAAACACCGTCTCACTAGCCAACCCCATCCCACCTCGGCCGCCCTCCCTTGATGACCAGCCACTATCCCTTATGTTTGTCTGGAACTGGGTGCTTTAGGAGTTGCTGCGCCCCCACCTCACTATCTCTGTAGTCAGACCCTGTGGAGCCATGTGGATCCACAATAAACGCTTCCACTGGACAAGTTAGAATTCCTCATATTCCCAAGCTTTTCACCATCAAGAACCCTTTAAACCATAGCAGCCACTGGAAACAGCACTACTAGTTATACTTGGTGTGTGTGGCATGGGTCCTGTAATCTGTATTTTAACACAACGTGTTCCGCTTAAGAAAATGTTCTCCCTGCATTTGATAGAGGAGGAAACTGAGGCCTGGAGATGCTAAGTGCCTGTGCCCCGATCACACAGCTACCGTGAGGCAGACGCAAGACTGGAACCAAATCGCATCAATGCTGAGATCTATTTTCTTGACATCGGTCTCTTTTGACTTTTGGTTTGGTCGATTCTGCCGATTAAGTAAACTGCATGATCATATAGTTACTGATTTTCATATTTGTGTTGAAACCCCACAAGCACTCAGAGCCTCTGGTCAGCCTTACGGCCAGCAGCCCTTCGAACCAGAGAGACTTGCCTCAGGAGAAGGAGAATCTACAACAAGGTCTAAGTTCCGAATGTAGGTCAAGGACGGAGTAGAGGTTCACTAATGTTTGGTGGCGTTAATTAAAAAGAAAGGATGGTATGATGAAACAAAACCATCTATAAAAACCCTGACAACTTATGTTTATTGAGCACTTAGTGTATACACGGTACTGTTTAAAGGCCTTTGCATACCTTACAGATTTAATCTTCACACCAGCCTATAACGTAGGTGCCATAACTATACTGATTATATAGAGGAGGACACGAGGAGATTCGGTGACGTGTGCAACATCAGGAGGTCACTACATGTAAGAAATGATATTCAAACCCAGGCAGGCATATCAGAAACAAAGATTCATGGATACAAAGAAAAAAAGTTTGAGAACTCTTTTTGCTTCCTTAAGTTGGAAATTCTAGTCAAATGTGTCCAGTATTTTCCAGAGGACGAAATTCTGAGTTGAAAGAGTTAAAGCTGTGCAGCAACCAGGACTCATGTTATATTAAGTGGGGACTCGTGGGATGGAGTGATGTCAATGACAGCAGAGGCTCCTGGTGGCAGGATCTGAGACAGCCATTGTCCCTTGGTGTACTCTTTGCTGGGGACATACAATGTACTGTCCTGATCTCACCTGGATGGACAGGCTTTCCTGAGATACTGAAACCTCATAAGTAGAGGCACTTCCCAGTCCCTTCCCTCCGTGATATCCCCCTCCCCAATGACCAGGATCATCCACAGAGGTGGAAACAGGGTGGAGGTGAATTGCAACCTCAAGAATGAGCTGTTACCTGCTGCCACCAGTGCTCTTTCCTCAATGGCTCTAATCTAAATTTCCAGTCGCCCTGAAGACACGCCCCTGTGTGCCCTCCCAAGTCAGAAATCTTCCTTTTGCTTATTATGTCCAGACAGGGGCCATTCAAGTGTAAACTTCTTTAATGGTATGGAATGAAAGAACAAGAACTCATTTACTGTTTCTCCTTTCCAGTTCGAAGAGAAATTTATGGAAACTTCAAAAGACTTGGAAAAACTAAGAAATGGTAAGACCAAGTATGTAAATTCCTCTGATGAGAGGATCTAGAAGAAGCTATAACTTGAGGTTTTAATCCCAGGCATTGCCTGTGTGTGTGCTGGGAACCAGGAGATAAGCAGAAAGGAAAAAAGTGGTTCAAATGTGCACGGTGGGGTTTTGTGAGCCGCTTTGGTAACTCCCTCAGGGCCAGGAAGGCTACACTCTCTGAGCATTTGCTCTAGGACCAGCCCCGGTGCCTGTGGATCCCTCTCTTTGCTTTCTACTGCTTTTCTGCACCACCACTGAGTTGTACCAGCTCAGGATCCCACAACCTCCCAGCAAGGCCGTGAGGCATGTGCAATAGAGTGAAAGAGGAGAAACAGGCCCAGCAGTTGCCTGGAGTTCTTCTTTCTGATGGTTTGACAAGGTGATGTCCCAACAGTTTCTAGGCTCATATAGCAAGAGGGTGCTGATGTAGTTGGAATGCCAGGTGAGCCCGTGAGGAGGGAGAGAGAGAGCGAGGGCCGGCAGCAGTGGCTGGGAAAACAGGGTTCCCCAGCACACAGTATCCATTGGTGGGATTTGAAGAGCATAGGAAACGCCCTCCGTAGAAATCTCACTAAGTCCTGGCCTCTTGCCGGGTCCCCCATAGACTTTTTTTGGGAACTTCCCAACTGAAATGGCAAATGACTGGTGGTCCTGCAGCAGCCTCTTCCAATCTTTTCCTAAAATATCCATGAAGAGAAATCGAACATGAAAAATACACAGAATACCATGTGTCTCAAAGGGAAATAAAAAAATTAATGAAATAATAGGTTAAAAGTAAAAGGCAGATTGATAAGAAAAAGGATTACAGGGAGCTAAAAACAAATGCCGTTTCCTTCCAATACTCCCAGGTAATAATTTTTTGTTTCCTTTTATCTATTCAGTCATTTCAACAAACAGTTTTTCATCCTGAAAGTGTGAATCTCAAAACATTGCTCTCTACTTTTCCTTTTCTTCTTTCAAAAGATGGGAGTTTGATGTTCCAGCAGGTGCCAATGGTGGAAATCGATGGGATGAAGCTGGTGCAGTGCAGAGCCATTCTCAACTACATCGCCGCCAAACACAACCTCTATGGGAGAGACACCAAGGAGAGAGCCCTGTGCGGTATTTTTCCTGTGTTTCATCCACAATTAATAGGAATAATTCAAGTTCTTCCCTGAGGGACCAAGACCATGTCAGGGGGATCATGACCACCAGCAGCATGGCTTCGGTGGTGTAGAGTGAAGTCCAGTACAGCTGACACCTTAGAGGACGAGGGACAGGAAACCTACAGTGGACTCAAGCCAGTGGGATGATAGAAGAGGATGCGGCCCACGGGGAGGGCACAGTGGCAGAGCAAACCTGATGACCTGGGAAGCCAAGAGAATGGTGGAGTCATGTCTCCAGGTGTTCAGACCTTTATGAGCTGGACACCAGCCCACAGCTAGAGATGAGGGACAAAGTGTCTGAAGGTATAGAGGATTAGCCTGGGGAAGAGAAGGACCCAAAGAAGCTGATGCTCATCTTCCAGAATTTACCAGAATGATGACCACAAACCTAACTTTCACCCAGGGATATGGATGGGCCATATGACAAGGGTTAGCAGATGTTGAGCCCAAGATGCCAGGTTTACATCGAGCACTTTGATACAAGATTGAAGCAGCAGATTATTTCAATAAGACCATAACAGGGGGACTCTTCTCTGTTGTGATGGCGCCACATGATTAAAATTAAAACCATGTGCAGAACTGGGGCAGTTATTCAAAGGTTAAACATAGAGTTACCATATGACTCAGCGATTCCACTATGAGGCGTGTACGCAAGAGAACTGAAATTATATCAACACTAAAACTTGTACGCAATTGTTCATAAGTGTTGTTTATAGTCTTCAAAAAATGGGAACGGTATAAAAGTGATGACTGGATGAGCAGAGTGTGGTACAGCCATGCAGTGGAATGTTATCTGTCCATGAGAAGGAATGAAGCTCTGATGCAGGCTGCAACACGGATGAACTTAGGTTCATTAGGTTCACAACATTAGGTTACATATAAAAACCAGACACGAATGGCACTTATTGTATAATTCCGTATTACAAAATGTCTGGAACATTCCTATCCATAGAAACAGAAAGTAGTTGAGTGGTTGCCTGGGGCCAGAGGGAGGGAAGAATGTAGAATGAATGCTGACCCACATAGAAGTTCATTTTGAATGGATGAAAATATTTTGTTATCAGAGCATGCTGATGGTACAAAGTTCTGTGAATTTACTAAAAAAATCACAAAATTGTACACTTGAAAAAGATGACATTGTGGCAGCAGAATTATAGATCAAGAAAACTTTTATTTTTAAAACATTGTTATAGGAAGCCTGGTCTGTAACACACACAAGAAACCTGGCATATGCACTGTTGGGAAGTGTCTAAACAATTACACAATTTCAGGGGATACTTTAGGATTGGTCTCGAGAAATGCAAACATGGTGTGCGTTGGACAACAGTACATGGAGAGGGCTGTGGAACCATGTTCTATGGGAAATCATTGAAAGATGCAAACACTGGGCATTCAGTGGGTCTGGGTAGTGTAACAGAGTGAGACAGAGAAGGACATGGCTGAGACAGGTGTGCCAGGGACTCCCTGTGGAGGTGAGTTAGGTGGTAGGTGTTTGACTGTGTGAATCACACTGAGTTTGTGCACAGAGCAAACCCAGCAGAGCTGGCAAACCCTAGCTAGGGTCTCAGTGATTACTTGCAGTGATTCCACTCATGTCTCTCATGCTTGTGACTTGGGGCAGGTCACCGATGCTCTCGGTCCTCATGTTTGGTCATGCATATAACAAAAATTTTAGACATATATCTACCTCGCAAGGTTGTTGTAGAATGAAATGTGAAAATCAGGGAGAACTCATAGGTGAATGACTGGCCTATAAAAATGCAGCCAATTGAGGTGAATTCCTTTGCCACCTCCTGATGCTCCATTCTTTTCCATTTTTCAACTATAAAATCTAAGGCAGGAGGCATTTGACAATTTGGTCATTTTTATCTTTCAGGATTGATATGTACATAGAAGGTATGGCAGATTTGAATGAAATGTTCATCTTTTTGCCCATAACCCCACCTGATGAGAAAGGTGCCAAGATTACCCAGATCAAAGAGAGCACAACAAATCGGTATTTCCCTGCATTTGAAAAAGTGAGTCAGCTATTTAGCGTGTCGGCGGCGCTGAGATTAGAGGAGAAAGGAAAAGAGAACTGGCCATTCCTGGGACAAGGACCTTCACTCCCAGTCAGCTTTCCTGAATCCTAGTTAGTGGAGCATCTTGACTCTCAAGGCATTTTATAAAAATCCACTGTGAGGAGGAACTGTGCCATTTTCACCCAAGTTATAATTTTTCACCAAAACTTTACATTACTAGGGCCCAATCTAGCATTTCGTATTCACTGGAATTTCGTGGTCATGAGGCTGGGGCTGTGGAAGGCTCTGGGAGCCCCCTAGAGACGGGAGCAGATCCTGCTAACACCAGACAGGGGCTTGTGCTCCAGGAGGAACGCAATGAAACAGTACATCAGAAAGTATTCTGGCAAATTATGAAGGGTGACATGGGACCAGCTGTCCATCAGGAGAATGTTGTAGAGTTTCAGGGAATGGATGAATGGATGAGATGTATCTATGCAGAGATGGGGGCTGAGGGATGGAGAGGAAGTGACAGATGAAATGGTGTGAAGGGAAAATAATCGACAATTTTGGGGACCGTGGCTCTCAGATTTTTGAGGAAAGTCATGCAAACTAAGGAAATAAATTTCCATCATGACACATCATACCTCCCTTCCCTAATGTTTCTCTTTGAAGGTAAAGCAGAACATTTCAACATCAAAACTACCTGGTATCATGCTAAATAAAAATTAGGAACCAAAAAATGATCATAAGAGATACAGGAGGCTTACATAAAAATAAAGCATCAAATCATTCTTTCATTCGTTCAACAAATGTGCATTCAGTGCTGGTGTGTCAGATTCTGATCAAGGAGTCAGGAATTTAATAGTAATCAGAAAATCCGCTCTCCTGGCCGTTGTGGTGCTGAGAGTTTAGCACGTTCACAGGGTGACAAGCCCCTCAGTCACTGCAGTTCGAAGACATCTATCCTCTGAGATGAAAGAGCCCTGTGACGAAATAAATGAAAGACGCACAGTACAACATGGCGTTTGATGCTTCATTATATTCTTCATTTTTTATCCATACTTCTATATGCATACGTAGTGTCAAAGGGTATTTGCCACAATGTTATGATATTTACTTGGTGGTGCCATGTTCTTTCTCTGTCATTTTCATATGTCTGCAATATTTTTAATAAACATCATATATTTTCTGCAATATTTTTTATGAAAAACTCAAAGTTTACTAAACCTTGAAATACGTGTACAATGAACTCATATTGCCCATCATCTATTTTCAAAAATTAACCTTTTATTATGATGTTTGCTTAATCATATCTGTCCCCATCCTTCTCTCCTCCAAGCAAGTACCTTAATTTTTGCTGCATTTTAAAGCAAATGCAGACATCAGTGCAGTCACACCTAGTCACTTCAGCAGGCAAATTAGAACATATTCCACCAATGTTGTTGACAGACACAGGTCGGGTAGGAGTCAGAGCCAGTGTTGTAAGGGGATGGTGAGTTCAAGGTAAACCGGGGTTATTTCAGGTCCCAGAGAGATAGACCAGGAAATGAGGAGAGCAGACGAGAGGAGAAAGGTAGACTCTGAAATAGTCTGCTGAGGACTGAGGAAGGATGTCATGAAGGTGGAGACTTTGTCCAAGGGAGGGAGGAGAAAGAAAAGTGTGGAAAGAGAGAAAGACACATGAAGAGCCATGTCCTGAAGTTTGAGGGCTGCACAGTATAGGTTGTGAGACTGAAAGAAACAGGGCATGGAAGTGCTAAGCCCTTGTCCCAGGTGGAAGGTGCAAGTAGGGAGCCCCAGAGACTTGGGAAGGGGAAAAAGAAATGGTAACCTGAGCTTCAACTGCGGAGTGAGGGAAGAACAGCAGAGCCCACTCCTCCCGCTGTGTCAGGGATTCAGGGCCGGTGGAGAAGGTCTGGAGCTCCACATCCACCCAGTGAGGCAGCAGAGGAGGGAGAGCGGGCTGGAGAGAGCTGGGAGGAGCAGGGGGCCCAGCCTGCCTGTGCCTGTGTTCATGATGCGATTCCTCCAATTCGCCAGGTGTTAAAGAGCCACGGACAAGACTACCTGGTTGGCAACAGGCTGAGCAGGGCTGACATCCACCTGGTCGAACTTATCTATTACGTCGAAGAGATTGACCCCCGCCTTCTGGCCAACTTCCCTCTGCTGAAGGTGATCTCTTTCACAGCCCTCAAGATGGAAGGCCCACACTTCTCCTCTTGGAATCTAATATTTGGTCTCTTGGGTCCCCATTCTTGTCCAGGCCTTTGCTGCCCTCCCGTCTCCAAAATTAGCTCCTAGGCCCTGGTCTGAGGCATGAGAAGAATCTCCTTATGTCAAAGCAATCTGAGTGGATGCTGCCCCAAGAGGATGATTTGTCTTTTACAATGAGAGGCACCCAGGATCAGCTCCTCTCTCCCAGGCCTCTGTTCTATTACGGATTCTGTCCTCTTTGCTCTGTGATTCCCTTTACCCAGGAGTGTCCTTCTCCTTCCACACCTGAGTCTGTGAGCAGTTGTCCTCCCCTCGGCTCCTGCTCCTCCGTTCACGCATTGTGTTTCTCTCCGCACAGTCTGCCCCCCTCCTCATTTCTCTCTCTCCCTTGGTGGGCAAATTGGTTTTGACTGGCCTCATGGTTTACCTTTTATATTTCCTGTCTTCAGGTCCTGCCCACTTTTCCTGTATCTTTGCCTTTCCTCACTGGAGACTTTATGTGTCCTGATGTTGCGCAGACACATTACTGTTTCTTGTGTTGCCCAAGAGACATGAATCCACAGGATTAGTGTGTAGGGAAGAAGACAGGGAAGAAAATGCACTTGAGCTGGATTTTCTTGCTCTTATCGTCATGTCTCATGGGATGTCTGTTCCCGGCCTCCTGCTGGTGCCGATGGAGGAGACTCAGGTGGTCCTCGTCTAGGAGGGTCTCAGATTCCCTGGCTTGTGCTAATGACGGGCTTGGTCTTTGCCTCCACTCTGAGGCTGTGCTCTTGTGTATTGCAGGCCCTGAAAGCCAGAATCAGCAACCTGCCCACCGTGAAGAAGTTTCTGCAGCCTGGCAGCCCGAGGAAGCCTCCCATGGATGAGAAATGTTTAGCAAAAGTAAAGGAGATTTTCCAGTTAAAATAAAGCAGGCCTGGCCCCCGGCACATGCAGGAGTGATCTTCAGCAGTTTTCCAACAATGAAGTGCTTGATCTAAATATAGATCCTGACTATTGTGGGGCCAATACATTATTCCCAAGTTTTAATGGTAGATATATAACAGTTACTATGAACAGATTTAGTTATATCTTTTTCTTTAGGATCAAATATGAAATCAGATTTTTAATCTCTTTCTATCCTGTCTCTTTTTTGGAATGAAAATGAAATAAAAAAGGACAACATAGATCATGTGGTCTCCTTGATCTTTTCCAGACTTTGTCATACAACCTCTGTCACAGAGCCACCCGAGAGTCAAGTGCAGAACTTCGTATCTGACACTCTCAGGTGTTCACAGTAAACAGCTACCTTTGTCGGTAATGGCGGAAGAGATTTTTGTTTTCCTTTGAGAGCCATTCTTCTTCTAACTGTAAAAATGTTTTTCTTACATTTTTGAGCAGCTGTTATGTCTACTATGGACTCTTTCATGTTCTGGGTTGAGGGGAAGGAATGAAGAACAAAACAGACCCGAGCTCTGCTCTGGGGGACACTGCTGTCCCGTCCCGTCCATGAGCCCTGGCACGTCATCGCTCTGCGGCTTAATGCTCTGTGGGCCCCGGGCATGAGCCTCCCTCTCAGTTCACTGAACGTCCCTCAGACCCGGGCTTCCAAGGCCCAGACTGTCTGCATGAATTATATAAAAACGAATGTGTCTAAAGTCATCGTTCTGGGCCCTAGCGCCTGGGTTAGAAGTGATTTCCAGCTTAGCCATCCCCAGGGCCAATGAGTAAGACTCTCCCCGAAACTGTGGGCTTTGGCACACTGAGTTCTCCTGGCCTGAGTGTGAGGGTCCCCACAGTGGGGGGTGGGGCAGGGAGCAGACAGACCCAGGGCTCCTGCCTGAGGCTTCACCTCCCTCTAGTCTGTTCTCTGCTCACAGCCAGAGTGTTTCCTAAAGTGCAGATCTGAGTCTCACCCCTTCTTGAACTCCTTCAGTGACTCCCATCGCCTGCAGTGTGGCATCCTCACCTCCTGCTCCCACAGCTCTCCAGCCCCATCACACTCCCTGGCAAGGCGGGGCCTCCTGCCTTCCTGCCTGGGCCTGTCTGCCAGCCCTGCCCTGCCAGCTTCTTCGCCCTGGCCACACTCAGCTCCTGCCCTCGGAGTTTCCCAGGGGGAGCTGGGCTCTCCTCTGGGCCCCCACCAAGCTCATGAACCTCTCAGAGACCTGAAGGTCACTGCCTCTTCCATCGTCCTGTGAGCTCCTGGTGTTGGGCAGCGCTCTGCGGGGTCCCCAGGCTCCCTCCCCAACAGCGAGAGCACCATGCAGAGCTCCACGCCCACCTCAGTGACCTAAGGGTGCGAGTCTGGGCTTTGGGAGTTCCTCACAATTCCCCCACACTCCCCCCTGCCTGACTTCTGTGCCCATTCCCCTCGTGTTCAAAATATGTTTATTCCTGTCACCAAATGCAGTGTGTGGGCCTTGCCAGGTTCTAGATGCAAATCAATCAACTGTAAAGAGAGCTTCATGAGACCTTGGGGCAAATGACAGTGTTGAACTCTTAATGAAATGAAGAAATTTTTTAAAAACTTCAGTGTGATAGGAGAATAGTGTGCTCGTGTGTAGAAAATGAGTCCTTACCTCGTAGAGATTGACACACTCAGTTATTGATAGGTAAAGGAACATGCTGTTTAGACTTTGTTTCAAAATAATCCCGTGGTTGTGGGCAGTAGATGGAAGGGTATATTGGCTTCTCCTCATCGCTATATCAAATTACTTCGACCTGGCTGGCTTTAAACTATGGGAAGCATCCTCTCACACTTTTGGAGGCTGAAAGTCCCAAGTGAAGGGGTCGGTTGGGTTTCGCTTCCTCCAAAGGCTCCGGGGGAGGCACCTTCCTGCCTCTCCCAGCTCTGGGGACTTTCTGTGTTCTTTGCTTCCTCGACTCACGGACACATTACTTCAACCTCTGACTCCATGTTCACCTCGCCTCACCCTCTGTGTCTGGCTCTTGTCTTCTGTTATAAGGATATGGGTTATTGGATTTAGGGCCCCCCAGGAGAATCCAGAATGATGTCATCCCAACTTCCTTAACTCAATTACATTTGCAAAGACCCTTTTTCCAAATAAGGTCACATTCACAGGTTCCAGGTATGGGGACATGGACCTATCTTCTTGGAGGCCACCATAGAACCCACTGCAGGGAACAGATGAAAAAAGATTATTGACAACTGCTGAAGCAGAAGATGGGTACATTGGAGTTTGTAAGACTATTCTCTCTCCTTCTATATTTGCCAGAAAGTTTCCATTCAATAAGTTTAAAAATTATATTATTTAATGTGCTCCTAATATGTGCAGGGGCTGTGCTAGACCCTGGGGACTTGACTGAAAACAAGATGAAGGCCCTACTTGTAGGGCTCACAGTCTGTGGGGAAACTGATATTAAACACATAGGATCAAAATAATGTGAGAAATGACATAATTGGGGAAATAGAGTTGTAGCTCAAGATAGAGGACTCCAATCAGAGCAAAGAGCATGTGCAAAGGCCCACAGGCTAGAAGGCTGATCTGAGTGTGGCAGAGACACAAAAGTGCACAAATAGGGCTGCTAGACTTAGCGGATAAATACAGGATTCCTGGCGAAATGTGAGTTTTAGAGAAACAATAAATAATTTTTAGCATAAATTTGTTCCATACAATGTTTGGCATATACTTATGCTAAAAAATTATTAATTATTTCTCTGAAATTCACATTTACTCAGGTGTTCTGTGTTTTCTCTTTGACCTAATATGAAAGTATTCCAGAGCTCCACTTGCTCACTACTGACATGAGCTCCTGCTCTGCTCGCTGCAGAGGTTTCTCATCTGCCTCTGTCCTTCCATCCAATTCATGAAAACCTTACAGTAAGTTTCATCAAAAAGCCACGCCCCACTGACCGGCAGAGAGACTGCAAAAGTCCTGAAATTTTGTGTTTAATTTCTTAGTTGCCAACCTTGCAAAGGAACATATTAACTTGTTTCTTTGTGATAAGAGGATGACTTGTCAGTTTTCTTCTAATCCAGCAGCGAACCCTTGGCCCCTGAACTCTGTAGGAGCAGCTTCTCAAATGTAGGGCATGGGGCTGCTGGAGCAGCTCTTGCAACTGTCTCAGGGCCAGGAAGGGCTTGAACCCTCTGAGGATTTCCTCTCAGACCACCCCTGGTGCCCTGGGGCTCCCTCTCTTTGCTTTCTCCTGCTTTTGGCACCATGCCCTAGCTGTATCAGCTCAGGATCCCACAGTTCTCCCATTAGGGACACCCCAAAATGAGCATTAGAACTTGACAACCACAGGCAAAAAGAGTGAAAGAAAACCATTATCCTACACCACACAGAAAAATTAACTTACATGGATCAAAGACTTGAATGTAAGATCTGAAACTGTAATAATTCTAGAAGAAACCCTATGCGCTAGGTTCTTTGACATCGGTCTTAGCAGCATATTTTCGAGTCCCATGTTTGACTAGGCAAGGGCAACAACAGAAAAAACAAACAAATGCGACTACGTCAAACTAAAAAGCTTCTGCACAGCAAAGGAAACCATCAACAAAACGAAAAGACAACCTAACAATTGGGAGAAGATATTTGCAAACCATATATGTGATAAGGGCTTAATATCCAAAATACGTGAAGAACTCATACATCTCAACAACAAAAAAACTAACAACCCAATTAAAAAATGAGTAAAAGATTGAACAGACCTTTCTCCAAAGAAGATGTACAGATGGCCAATGGGCTCATGAAACGTTGTTCAACATCACTAATTACTAGGGAAATGCAAATCAAAACTACAATGAGGTATCACCTTACACCTGTCAGAATGGCTATATTAACAAGACAAGAAATAACAAGTGTTGGAGAGGCTGTGGAGAAAAGGCAACTCTCACGTACTGCTGGTGGGAGTGCATCCACTATGGAAAACAGTATTTCTCAAAAAATTAAGAATAAAACTACCATACGATCCAGCTTTTCCACTTCTGGGTATTTATCCAAAAACACAAAAACACAAATGCATAAAGATATATGCACGCCTATGCTTATTGAGGCCTTATTCATCATAGCCAAGATTTGGAAGCACCTATGTGCCCATCAACGGACAAAGGAATGAATAAGAGGTGATATATATACCCAATGGAATACTACTCAGCCTTAAAAAAGATTTATTCTTGACATTTGCAACAACATGAATGGTCCTTGAGGGTATTATGCTAGGCAAAATAAGTCAGAGGAGAGAGTCAAATAGCATATGATCTTATTCATAAACAGAGGATAAACACAACAAAAATCAAACATGTAGAGACAGAGACTGGGTTGGTGGTTACCAGAGGGGAAAGAGAGAGAGAGGAGGGTGAAAGAGGTGATTCCAACATGTGTATGGTGACGGATGGTAATCAGTCTTTAGGTGGTGAACAGGATGTAACCCACACAGAAATTGAAATATAATGATGTACACCTGAAATTTATGTCATGTTATAAATCAACGATATCTCAACTCAAAATACAAACATGCCTTAGCGTGAAAGAGGAGAAACGGGCCTAGAAGTTGCCTGGAATTCTTTTTTCTGACAGGTTTGACAAGGTGATGTCCTAGCAGCAGTATAGACTCAGATAACAAGATGGTGTTGCGTTACCTGGAATGCCTGGTAATCCAGTGAGGAGGGAGAAAAAGAGCGAGGGCCAGCAGCAGTGGCTGGGAAAACGGGGCCCCCCAGCACGCACTACCCAATGGTGGGATCTGAAGAGCATACAAAACACCCTCCATAGAAATCTCACTAAGTCCTGGCCTTAATGTCAGCAACCCCATAGACTTGTTTTCAGAAGCCCCGACTGAAATGGCAAACAGGTGGTGGCCCTGCTGCAGCCTCTTCCAACTTCTTCCTCAAATATCCATGAAGAGAAATCGAACACAAAACATACAGGGGGTGGTATAGACTGAGGTGCAGTACAGCAGAGACCTCAGAGGATGAGGGACAGGAAACCTGCAGTGGACCCAAGCCAGTGGGATTATAGAAGAGGTTGAGGCCCATGGTGCGGGCACAGCGACAGAGGTCTGCAAACCGTGATGAACTAGGAAGGCAGGAGGACGGTGGAGTCACGACTCCAGGTGCTCAGGCCTTTAGGAGCAGGACACCAGCCACAGCCAGAGACAAAGGACGAAGTGTCTGAGGGTCTAGAGGATAAGGCTGGTTAAGGGAAGGACCAAAAGGGGTGATTCTCAAGTTCCAGAAATTACCAGAATGATGACTTGGAACCCAACTTATGACCCAGTTATATGCATGGGTCACCTGACATGGATTAGCAGAGGTTGAGCCCAAATGGCTAGGGTTACTTCAAAAAATTTGATACAGGGCTGAAGCAGCCAGGTCATGTCAATACAACCATATCTGGGGGGACTCCTCTCTGCTGTGGTGGGGCCACATGATTAAAATTAAAACCCTGTAAGGAACTGTGGCTGTTACTCAAAAGCTAAATGTAGAATTACCATGTGAGTCAGCAATTCCACTACTAGGTAGGGTATCAAGAGAACCAAAAACACATCCACACTAAAACAGGTACACAGATGTTCGTAACAGTGTTGTTGTAATATTCAAAAAGTAGAAACAGTACAAATGTCCACCAAGTGATGAATGGATGAACAAAGGGTGGTTTATTCATACAATGGAATATTATTTAGACACAAAGAGGAATAAAGCACTGCTGCAGGCTACAACACGGATGAACTTTGAAAACATTTTACTAAATGAAAGAAATCAAACACAAAAGGCCACATGGTGTGTGATTTCAATTGTAAGAAATGTGCAGACATTCAAATCCAGATAAACAGAAAGCAGTTATGTGCGTGTCTGGGGACGGAGTCAGGGGGAAATGGGGAGTGACCATCAAGGGTACAGGATTTCTTCTAAGGGTGATAGAAATGTTCTGAAATCGGAAAGTGATGATGGTTTGAGAATGTATTCAACTGCTGAATAGTACACTTTAAAGGTTAACATTATGGTATGTGAATTATATGTCAATAAATCTTTTATCTTAAAAAAAAACCTCTTATAGGAAGCCTTGTTTGGAACAGTAAAAACACAACAAAACAACAAATCATTTGGAGTTTGCTCTGGATGGAACTGAGCGAAGAATTGCAGCATTTCAGGGGATACTTTAGGTTTGTTCTTGAGAAATGCAAACATGGTCAGCGTTGGGCGGCAGCGCCTGGAGAGGGCTGTGAACCATGTTCTATGGAAATCATTGGAGGAGCTGCTAACATTGGGCACTATGTGGGCCTGGGTGTTGTAACAGGATGAGAAGGAGAGGGACGTGGCTGAGACGCTGTGCCAGGGACTCCCTGTGGAGGTGACTTAAGTGGCAGGTGTTTGGCCGTGTGAACCACACTGAGTTTGTGCACAGAACAAACCCAGCAGAGCTGGCAAACCCTAGCTAGAGTCTCAGTGGTTACTTGCAGTGATCCCATCAATGTCTCTGACGTCTGTGACTCGGGCAGGTCACCCATGCTCTCTGCCTTATGTTTGGTCATGCATGTAACAAAAATTTTAGCATATATCTACCTCGAGAGCTTGTTCTAGAATGAAATGTGAAAATTAGGTAAAAGTCATAAGTGAATGACTGGCCTATAAAAATGCTCCCAATGGAGGTGAATTCCTTTGCCACCTCCTGATGCTCCATTCTTTTACATTTTTCAACTACAAAGTCTAAGGCAGGAGACATTTGACACTTCAGTCATTTTTGTCTTTCAAGATTGGTATGTACACAGAAGGTGTGGCAGATTTGAGTGAAATGATCCTGCTTTTACCCATATGCCCACCTGATGACAAAGATGCCAATATTACCCTGATGAAAGAGAGCACAACAAATCTTTCTTTCTCTGCATTTGAAAAAGTGAGTTGGTTGTTCAGCATCTTGGGTGCACTGAGTTTAGAGGAGAAAGAAGAAGAGAACCGGGCATTCCTGGGACAATGACCTTCACTCCCAGTCAGCCTTCCTGAATCCTAGTGAATGGAGCATCCTGACTCTCAAGGCATTTTATAAAAATCCGCTGTGAGATAGAGTGGCACTAGTTTCACCCAAGTTAAAATCTTTCAGCAAAATTTCAATTTGCTAGGATGCAATCTAGAATATTCTATTCAATGGAATTTCAAGGTCGTGGAGCTTGGGATGTGGAATCCTCTGAGAGCCACAATAGAGATTGGAGCAGATCCTGAGAACACCAGAAGGGGGCTTTAGCTCCAGGAGGAACACGATGAAAGCAATACATCAGAAAATACTCTGGCAACACATATATGGAGACATGAGACCAGCTTCCCATCAGGAGAATGTGGTAGAGTGTCAGGGAAGAGAAGAGATGTAACTAAACAGAGACAGGGCAGTGGATGGAGAGGAAGCGACAGGTGAAGTGATACCAAGGGAAAATAATCTTCAAGTTTTGGGGACATCGCTCCTAGATTTTAGAAAAGTCGTGTAGAACCAAGGAAATTAAACTCCATCAGTAGACATAGTACCTGTCTTAGTTAACATTTCTCTTTGAAAGTAAGGAGACTATTTCTAGATCAGAACTACCCGAAATCACACTAAATAAAAATCATGAAGCAAACATATGATTGTAAGAGATATAGGAGGCTTACACATCAATAAAACCATCATCTTTATAAAGCGTTAGATCTTTCTTTTATTCATTCAACAAATGTGCATTCGTTGCTAGTGTGTCAGGTCCTGTTCAAGGATTGAAGAGTTTAATAAAAATCACAATATCCACTCTCCTGGCCCTTGTGGTGCTGAGAGTTTAGCACATTCACATGGTGACAGGCTCTTCAGTCACTGCAGTTTCTAGAACATGTATACTTTGAAGTCAAAGAGGCCCATGACAACTTAAATGAAATATGTGTATTACAATATAGCATTTGATGCTTTGTTATATACTCTTACCTTCCCCCATACTATCAAACCAAGTGTAAGGAAACCTTCATGAGTTGTTGGGGGAAATTAGAATCCTGAATATTTAATGAAATGAAGGAATTATAAAAAGTTAGCGTGATAGGCTAATAGTCTGCTTCTGTTTAGTAAAAGAGTCCTTACTTCTTACAGATGAACGCAGTAAACTGTTGATAGATGGAGTGATATGCTGTCCAGGATTAGTTTCAAAATAATCCCATAAAAGTGGGAGCCGTTTGTGGGAGTCAATATTAGTTTCTTGTGGTGGTTGTATCAAATTACTTCAAGCTGGGTGGCTAAAACAAGGAAATGTACTCTCTCACACTTTTGGAGGCCTGAAGCCCCAAGTCAAGGTGTCAGCTGAGTTTCGCTTCCTCCAAAATGCCTCAGGGAGACGGCTTCCTGCCTTTTCCAGCTCTGGGGGCTTTCTGCGTTCTTTGCTTCCTTGGCTCGTGGACACATTACTTCCACCTCTGACTCCATCTTCACCTCACCTCACCCTCTGTGTGTTGTGTTTTCTCCTCTGCTGTAAACATGTGTGTTATTGGGTTTAGGGCCCATGAGGAGAATCCAGAATGATCTCATCTCACTTCCTGAACTCAATTACATCTGCAAAGACCCTTTTTCCAAGTAAGCTCACACTCACAGGTAGCAGGTTTTTGGACATGGACCTATCTTTTTAGGGGCCCACCATACCACCCACTACAGGGTATGGAGGAAAAAAATTGTCAGCAATTGCTGAGGCAGGGGATGCCTACACTGGATGGGTAGCATGCAATCTTTGGGATACACTTATACTAAAAAATTGTTTATTATTTCTCTGAAATTCACATTTAATCAGGTGTTCTCTGTTTTGTCTTTGACCCAATATAAAAGTATTCCAAAGCTCCACTTGCCCCTTCCTGACATCAGCTCCTGCTCTGCTCATGGCAGAGGTTTCTCATCTGCCTCTGTCCTTCCATCCAATTCGTGAAAACCTCACAGTAAGTTTCTTCAAAAAGCCATACCCCACTGACAGGCAGAGAGAGTGCAAATGTGCTGAAATTTTGTGTCTTATCTTTTAATTCTTACTTTGAAAAGAAATATAGTAACCAATTGTTTTGTGGTGAGAGAATGACTTGGCAGTTTTCTTCTAATCTCGCATGAACTCTGAACCCCTGAACTCTGTAGAAGTGGCTTTTCCTTGACTGGGCTCCACCCATTCCAGAGGGAGGAGTTATTCCATTATAAAAACACCTTGTGAACACCTGAGGGGCTGGCCTTGAGCTGCTGAGCCAAGTGGGAGACAGAATTTCAGAAGGTAAGTGCTGATATTATGAATCTTCATACCTGCCTCACATCCTCACATCTAGGTCATCACAAAAATACTTTAAACTGTATCCTTAGCACAAGAAAAATCTGTTTTAGACTCACATCATGCCCCCTTGGTGTTCTTGGGGTCAGTTCAAGAGTTATTTATTCAATTGCTGTTGGATCATCTTTGCAGAAATGTAAAAATGAAAAATTTTGAAAACTAGGGCAGGAGAATTCAGATATGAGCAAATACATGATAGGAGGAGAAAAAGAATGATACCATTTTAGGCTATCTGAGAATATGACCTGTGCAAGAGGGAATGTGGGTGTTTATGCTGAAGTTACTTTCTCTACAGAAGGAGTTGACGCACAAGAGTTGTGAACTGTAATGTTGTAATGCTAGGTAGGCTGTAAAAATTCAAAGTTAAGATTGATTATAACAGGAATAAACTAGTCTGAAGGTGAGCAGAACTAGATTCTAGTTCAGTCTCTGCTGGGATTAGCTCACAGGCAAGTGTTATGCTCTCTCTGGCGTCCCACCAACTCATGGCAAACCCTGAAAATGGCTGGAATGGGTGACCTCAGTCTTGGCACTGTTCACATTGTGGGCTGAGTAATGCTTTGTCCTGGGGAGCTGTCCTGTCCATTGTCTTTTCTTGTTTAGTTAAAAAATGTTTATTATAGAAACCTACATTTAATTAGTTTTAAGGAATGCACTTGAGAATAGTGTTAACGTCCATTTTCCTCAAATTTGCAAAGTTTACACCTTTAAGATATCTCCAGTGATGGTTTGCTTACACATTTTACAGGAAATGATAGTCTCATCAATACTCGACTCTCATTTTTTCTTTTCATTTCACTCTGTCCTTGTTAAAAAACACAATGTGAAGATCAGCTTCCATCCTAGTGCTGGTGGCAGCTGCAGAGTCGAACGAGAGGAGCAAATGGATAGAGATGAATGACTCTCTTGTTGAAAATTGTATTTTTCAACAAAACTTTATCCTGGGAAGGTGACACGGATGTAATAGGCAACTTCAGTCCACCACAAGGTAGTGCCAGCTAAATATCCACTCAGTGTGTCTATTGGAATAACATGGCAGGTGACAAATGAGCTGGGTAAAATGCAGAAGGACTGAGGGTGGATAAGAAGCATTAAGATGTACATCGAGGCATTGCCCCACTCCAATCAGAGGCATCTCTGCTCTCGACCCCATGGATGTGGCACCCTCCCTCCTGGCTTTGACAACCAAAAATGTCTCCAGAGGTTGCCAAGTGTCCTCTGGGGCTGGAGGGGCAAAATCACCCCCTGTTAAGAGTCCCTGGATGACGTGACCTCTCACACTCCCCAGCATGAAAGTCTTGATGGCAAAACTAGGTAATCAGAGGGTGTAGAATGAGTTCTTAAAAGGCACAGGAATTCACCTAGATAGAAGGGACGAGTCATTCACATCAGAACATTAGTCAGCCACGAACTGTTATAAGTATTAGTCTTGGAGAAAAAAGAAAGTTCTCACACAGGAGAGACGGAGAGATTCAGGGAGATGATGTGAAAGTCCCGGAGCAGTCCGAACGCGAGAGAACCCACGGGGAAAGCTCTAGGACTATGGGAGAAGGTACTGCAATGGCGATGAAAAGCACCAGGCAAGGTTCTCTGGAGAGCAAGTGTGACAGGGGGAGGCGGGGCCTCCTGTGCAGGGGAGGAAGGCAGCCCCGTGGGGAGAGAGGAGGGAGCTGGGACTGGATGCTGCCCGGGAGGAGGGAGCGCCCTGCGCAGACGCAGCAGCCCCTCAGCTGTCTCCCCTGGCAGCCTCCTCACCTTGCTCTGACTTGCTTGGCTGTGAGACTCATGACTGTTGGTTGGAACCACCCAGAGTAAAGTCCCTGCTGGGCCCTTTGTGCTCTGTCAGTTGTCCACAAACCTGCTTTACTGACAGACTTTAACCCCTTTAGGTGAGGGAGCAGGTCAGGCTGGATCTTGTCCCCGACCAGCCCTCGTTTCTCAGCACCCAAAACTGCTCAAGCAGTGTTGGCTGCAGAAGTTTGAAGGAAATTTTTTAAATAAGGAAATACATCTACATGTAAACCAGAAATTAGTGTCAGAGAAGGATCAGTGGAATGTGTGCGTTTCCAGGTAAGCAAGAGGACGCTGGAGCGACATGATCATTTCATCAAGTGTAGACAGGGAGACCCACCCGAGTGCTGAGAACAGCTGGAGAACCAAGCAGTGGGTCCTCTATTCCAATGGCTGGAACCCATGCACAGGGGGCCTGGGCACAAGACAGAGTCCAGAGTGCCTGGATCAGGGAGTGAGTGGCAGTGGGGCGGGCCAGGGGAGAGAGGCATGTGGGGTGCAGGGTCCAGGGGCAGGACCAGGGATCTGCTGCATTTGGGGCTATGCAAGGCTGTGGGTAATGACTTGCCAGAGCCGGGAACCTTTGCCAAAATCTTCCTGCAATGCAGGTTAAGTCATCCGTGAAGATCACCAATCTTTCCACATGAGCTAAATACAAGGAGCCTTAAATGACATTTGAAAAGAAGTCTGGAGATATGTGTGTATATATATGTATAAACTATGTGTAATTTTATTCCCACTGGAGCTCTGTCAAGACATAGATAGACAGATAGATGGATAGATAGGCAGACAGAATGAGAACTAGACAGACTGACACACAGACAGACAGAAGAAAGTAGACACGTATGCTTCCTGGTGTGTTCAACTCACTCATCTCCCAGGAACTGGGAGCAGGAGGGAAGTTGGTTTTCTGATCCCTATGATGAATTTTTCTGTACATTATCTCACTTAACTTTCTCCACAGTCCTCAAAAGTAGAGAGAAGTCTATCTTATGAAGAGAAAATTGCGGTGCAGAGATAAAACAACCTGCCAGGGTCTGTGTTCCTCGTGAGGAAAGTAGCTGGGCTTTGGCTCCAGTCTCCCTTCTCTCTGCTAAGAAGCACTGTAATCAGGACCCGCCCCCCGACCCCAGCATCGCTCCTTTAGTTTACCCCTGGAATTATCATGCACACATGCATTTGAGGAACGTAAGCCCTCTCACCTATTAAGGTTAACTGTAGTTATGCTGGTCCTCAGCGTACTCACAGTAGAGTTTTAGGAAGTCAAAGAAAAGCAAGGCACATTTTTATCAATGTTTCTTCTTATCAGGCCCCTAAAATCAGCTGACAGAGAGGAACTCAAGAATCCCATGGTTCCCTCTCTCCCTCCTCTTAAACCGCTAGTTGGTGATGGATTCCGAATGGGAAAACCAAACAAGAGTCTCAGAGAGAAGCCTAGAGAGAGCCTAAGTCTCACCCGGGGAGTGAAACCTGAAATCACGTGGCTTGACATCCGAGGACGAATGTTTGAGCCCAGTGAAGCTACTGTGTGTCTATGAACTCCAGTTTCCTCATCTTTAAAATAGGACATTAGAAGCTATTTCCTGGGTTGTTGTCAAGGGTGGACACACTTGCTGGACAGTAAGTGTGAATCAGGTACATACATGCGTGACCTTTGGCAATTCATCGAATCTCTCTAGTTCTCATTTTCTGTTGACCGGGCAAAGTTTTTCTTCATGCAGCCAGCAAATTGGAGAGCCAGGATTTGAATCCAGACAATCTGGGTTCAGATCCTGTATTTTTTGTTTTTTTTATTGGTGTCATAATAGTTTAAACATTGCGAAATTTCAGTTGTACATTATTATTTGTCAGTCACCATAGAAATGTGCCCCTTTACCCCTTATGGCCACTCTCCAACCCCCCTCCCATCTGGTAACCACTAATGTGTTCTCTTTGTCCCTTTACTTATTTGTCTTCCATGTATAACTGAAATCATAGGTGTTTGTTTTTCTCTGTCTGGCTTATTGTGCTTAAAATAATGGCCTCAGGGTCTCCCCATGTTGTTGCAAATGGGACGATTTTGTCTTTTCTCGTGGCTCAGTAGTATTCCATTGTGTGTGTATTATATATATATATATACCACATCTTCTTTATGCAGTCCTCGATCGATGGGCACTTGGGTTGCTTCCAAGTCTTGGCTATTGTGAATAATGCAGCGATCAACCCAGGGGTGTGTGAGTCTCTTTGAATAGCTGATTTCAAGTTCTTTGGATAAATATCCAGTAGTGGCATACCTGGGTCCTATGGTATTTCTATTTTTAATTTTTTGAGAAATCTCCATACTGTTTTCCACAGTGGCTGCACGAGTTTGCATTCCCAACACCAGTGTATGAGGCTTCCCATTTCTCCACATCCTCTCCAAAATTTCTTATTTTTTGTCTTGGTGATTATAGCCATTCTAACAGGTGTAAGGTGATATCTTATAGTAGTTTTGATCTGCATTTCCCAATAGTTAGTGATGTTGAACATTTTTTCATGTGGCTGTTGGCCATCTGTATACCTTCTTTGGAAAATGTCTGTTTATATCCTCTGCCCACTTTTTGAACGGGTTGTTCGTTTTTTTGTTGTTGAGTTGTATGAGTTCTTTATATATTTTGAAGATTTAACCTCTTATTGATATACAATTTGCAGATATTTTCTCCCAGTTGATGGGTTGTCTTTTCACTTTCTTCCTGGATTCCTTTGCCTTACAGAAGCTTTTTGATCTATAGTCCCATTTGTTTCTCTTTTCTTTTGTTTCCCTTACCCAAGTAGAAATGGTATTTGAAAAGATCCTTCTAAGACCAATGTCAAAGTGTGTAGTACATATATTTCCTTCTATGAGTCTTATGGTTCCATGTCTTACCTTCAAGTCTTAGATCCATTAGTTAATTTTTGTGTACGGTGAAAGATAATGGTCTACTTTCATTCTTTTGTATGTGGCTGTCCAGTTTTCCCAACACCATTCATCGAAGGAACTTTCCTTTCTCCATTGTATGTTCTTGGCTCCTTTGTTGAAGATTAGCTGCGTGTAGGTGTGGTTTTATTTCTGGGCTTTCAATTCTGTTCCATTGATCTCTGTGTCTGTTTTTGTACCCGTACCATGCTGTTTTGATTGCTATAGCTTTGTAGTATATTTTGAAGTCAGGGATTTTGATGCTGCCCTTTTGTTCTTTTTTTCTCAGGATTACTCTAGCTACTCTGGGTCTTCTGTTGTTTCATATAAATTTTAGGATTCTTTGTTCTATTTCCGTGAGGAATGTCATTGGGATTTTGATTGGGATTGCATTGTATCTATAGATTGCGTTAGGTGGCATGGACATTTTAACTAAGCTTATTCTTCCAATCCAGGTGCATGGAATATGTTTCCATTTCTTTATGTCAGCATCGATTTCCTTCAACAATTTCTTATAGTTTTCAGTGTATAGATCTTTCATCTCCTTGGTTAAATTTATTCCTAGATATTTTATTCCTTTTGTTATGATTATAAATGGCATTGTATTCTTGAGTCCTCTTTCTGTTAAGTTAATTGTTGGAGTGTAGAAATGCAGCTGATTTTTGAAAGTTGATTTTGTACCCTGCAACTTTGCTATAGTTGTTAATTATTTCTAATAGTTTTCCTAAGGATTCTTTAGGACTTTCTCTATATAAAATCCTGTCGTCTGCAAACAGCGAGAGCTCCACTTCTTCATTACTGGTTTGAATACCATTTATTTCTTTTTCTTGCCTAATTGCTCTGGCCAAAACCTCCAGCACTATGTTGAATGAGTGGTGAGAGTGGATACCCTTGTCTTGTTCCTGTTCTCAGAGGGATGGCTTCCAGTTTTTCCCCACTGAGTATGATATTGGCTGTGGGTTTGTCATATGTGGCCTTTATTATATTGAGGTACTTTCCTTCTGGAACCATTTTATTGAGAGTTTTTATCATAAATGGATGTTGGATCTTGTCGAGTGCTTTCTCTGCATCTATTGAGATGAACATGTGATTCTTATTCCTCCTTTTGATAATAATCTGTATCACCTTGATTGATTTACAGAGATTGAACCATCTCTGTATCCCTGATATAAATCCCATTAGATCATGGTCTATGATCCTTTTAATGTAATGCTGTATTTGGTTTGCCAAATTTTTATTTTTTTTGGTGAGGATGATTGTTACTGAGCTAACATCTCTGCCAGTCTTCTATTTTGTATGTGGGACACCACCAGAGCTTAGCTTGATGAGCAGTGGGTAGGTCTGTGCCTGGCTTCCAAACCAGCCAACCCTAGGCTCCTGAAGTGGAGTGCACGAACTTAACCAGTACTTCACCAGCTGGCCCCTTGTTTTATGAATACTTTTGAGGATTTTTTCCATCTATGTTCATCAGCAATATTGGCCTGTAATTTTCCTTCTTTGTGATTTCCTTGTCTGGCTTTGGGACCAGGGTGATGGCCTTGGAAAATGTGTTAGTAAGTGTTCCATCTTCTGCAATTTGTTTGGAATAGTTTGAGAAGGCTGGGTATTAAATCTTCTTTGAATGATTGCTAGAATTTTCCAGAAAAGCCATCAGGTCCTGGACTTTTATTTTTTTGTGAGGTTTTTGTTTACCATGTTGGTCTCTTTACTTGTGATTGGTCTAATCAGATTCTCTAATTCTTCTTGGTTCCCTTTTGGGAGGTTTTCTGAATGTAAGAAGTTATCCATTTCTTTTAGATTGTCCAATTGTTGGTGTATAGCTTTTCAGAGTATTCTTTAATAATCTGTTGTATTTCTGTGGAATGTAGTGTAATTTCTTTCCTTTCATTTCTTTTTTTTAAAGATTTTATTTTTCCTTTTTCTCCCAAAGCCTCCTGGTACATTGTTGTATATTATTAGTTGTGGGTCCTTCTACCCAATTGGGATGCAGTCTCAGCATGGCTTGATGAGTGGTGCCGTATCCAAGCCCAGGATCCAAACCAGCTAAACCCTGCCCTGCTGAAGCAGAGCGCACAAACCTAACCACTCAGCCGTGGGGCTTGAGCCCTGTTCTTTCATTTGAAATTTTATTTATTTGAGACTTTTCTCTTTTTTTTAGTGAATCTTGCTAAGGGTTTCTCAATTTTGTTTATGTTCTCAAAGAAGCCTCTCATTGTTTCATTGATCCTTTCTACTTTGCTTTTTGGTTTCTATTTCATTTATTTCTGCTCTAATTTTTACTATCTTCTTCCTTCTGCTGACTTTGGGCTTTGTTTGTTCTTCTTTTCTAGTTCTGTTAGGTATGGTTTAAGATTACTTATTTCAAATTTTTCTTGTTTGTTAAAGTGTGCATGTATTGCTATGAATTTCCCTCTTGGGACTGCTTTTGCTGCATCCCATATGAGGTGGTATGGTGTATTTTCATTCTCATTTTTCTTCAGATATTTTCTGATTTCTCCTTTAATTTCTTCAATGATCTATTTGTTGTTGAGTAGCATGTTGTTTAATCTCAATGTATTTGTCACTTTCTCAGCTTTTTTCTTATAGTTGATTTCTAGTTTCATAGCATTATGGTCAGAAAAGATGCTTCATGTGATTTCAATCTTCTTAAATTTATTGAGGGTTTCCTTGTTTCCCAACTTATGGTCTATCCTTGAGAATGTTCTATGTGCACTTGAGAAGAAGACGTATTCTTCTGTTTTTGAATGAAGTATTCTCTATATATCTATTAAGTGTATCTGGTCAAATTTTTCATTTAATCCTACTATTTCCTTGTTGACTTTCTGCCTAGATGATCTATCTGTTGATGTAAGTGGAGTGTTAAGGTGCCCTACTATTATTTTGTTGCTGTCAATATCTCCTTTTAGGTCTGTTGATATTTGCGCTATATACTTTGTTGCTCCTATTTTAGCTGCATATATATTTATAAGTGTTATGTCCTCTTGGTGGAGTGTCCCTTTTATCATTATATACTATCCCTCTGTGTCCCTCCTTGCCTTTTTATCTTGAAGTCTGCTTATTCTGATAAAAGTATGGCAGCGTCTGCTTTCTTTTGTTTCCGTTTAGCTTGGAGTATCATCTTGCATCCCTTCACTCTGAGCTGGTGTTTGTCTTTAGAGCTGAGATATGTTTCCTGCAGGCAGCATATTGTTGGGTCTCTTTTTTTAATCCATCCAGCTACTGTGTGTCATTTGATTGGAGAATTCACTCCATTTACATTTAGAGTGATTCTTGATATATGAGGGCTTGATGCTGCCATTTTTCACTTGTTTTCTGGTGACTGAATTTCACTTGTTTCTTATTCTGTGTATATGGGACTTCCAGTTCAATGTGGTTTGTTCTCTATGATGATATTCTCACTTTCCCCTTTCATTTGTGTCTCTGTTCTGATTTTCTTTTAGTGGTTAGCATGAGGTTTGTGTAAAAGATTTCATAGATGAGATAGTCCATTTTCTGATAGCCTCTTATTTCCTTAGCCTAAGCAGCTTCCATCACTTTCCTACCCTCCTTCTCAGTTATTGTTGTCACAACTTACTCTGTTTTGTGCTGTGAGTTTGTGGTTAAAACGAAGTGATTATAGGTATTCTTGATGTTTTCCTTGTCTTTATCTTGAATGTTCTAATTAAGTGTTTGCTAACCTGTTCTGATTGAGAGCTGCAATTTTCCGATTTTTCTCTGTCCATTTATCTCCTTGCTGAAGGCTTTGTCAACCTTTCCATTTTTTTTCAGGTATGATGGTCTTCTTGATCATTTCTAGGGGATGAAGGTTGTGCTGAACCCCCTCAGGTTTTGTTTACCTGGGCAAGTTTTTATTTCTCCATCATATCTGAAGGATATTTTCACTGGATAGTGTATTCTTGTTTGAAGCTGTTTGTCTTTCAGAATTTTGAATATATCATTCCAGTCTCGCCTAGCCTTTAAGGTTTCTGTGGAGAAATCCACTGAAATCCTGATATGGGTTCCTTTGTAGGTTATTTTTTTCTGCCTTGCTGTCCTTAATATTTTGTCTTTGTTTTTGACTTTTGCCAGTTTTACTAATACATGCCTTGGAGAATGTCTTCTTACATTGTTGTAATTTGGAGTTCTATTAGCTTCTTTTCCTTGTAATTCCAGCTCCTTCCCCAGGTTTGGGAAGTTCTCAGCTATTATTTTTTTGAATGAGCCCTCCGCTCCATTCTCCATCTAGGATACCTATATTCCTTATGTTGCATTTCCCAGTTGAGTAGGATATTGCTTGGCGAATTTCTTCTTTCCTTTGGAGTCTTAGTTCTCTCTCCTCCTCCACCTGCAGCATTTCTATATTTCTGTCCTCTAAATTGCTAATTCCATCCTCCATGATTCTAGCTCTGTTATTTAAGGACTCTCACATTTTCTTGATCTCATTCATTATGTTTTTCATCTCCAACATTTCTGATTTTTTTAAAAATATATTTTCAATAATTTTTGTGAAGACTTCCCTCTGCTTATAATTTTGTTTCTGATTTCA
This sequence comes from Equus caballus, assembly GCF_041296265.1. NCBI lineage: Eukaryota > Metazoa > Chordata > Mammalia > Perissodactyla > Equidae > Equus > Equus caballus. The sequence continues at coordinate 53,900,334 of NC_091703.1, read as the reverse complement.
TTGAACTGACTTTCTGAGTTTTCTTGTAACTCTTTGAGTTTTTTTTTTAATGATAGTTATTTTGAATTCTCTGTCAGTCAGATTGTAAATTTGTGTGCTGTCAGGATTGACGTCTGGGTGTTTGTCTTTTCCCTTCTTGCCTGCAGTGTTAATACACTCTTCACACTATTCGATGGGGGAATATTTGTGCCTTCAAATAGTGGTAGTAACTGTTCACAGATTCCACCCAGCACCACTGGGGGTAGGGGGGACAGGAGCTGTGTATTATGAGCACAGCATGATCCCTGGCAGCTGTGCCTGTTTGAGCCTGAGCCCCTTCTTGGGACTGCAGCAACACTGTAGTCTCTCCCACTCAATGGGAAAGTGATCATGCATGTGCTGAGATCTGCCACGACCTGCTCCCACAGTCCCTCTGTGGTGTGCTCCCACCTTTAGGGCCAGAGCAATGCTATTGGCATCACAGGGGCTGGGAAATCATTTGCTCTGGCATGCAGATCTGCCAATGCTTCTTCTTAGGTCATACTGGAACTTATGATTGGTGGGTGGGCCCTCCACATGGGATCAGAGCCTGAGCCCCTCCCTGGGACTGTGGTGGCACTTTCGCCTCTCCGATGCGAAATGAAAGTGATCATGTGGGGGTCAGAGCTGCTGTCACCTGTTGCCACAGTTGCACCAAGGTGTACTCCCACCCTCTGGGCTGCAGCAGTGCTATGGGTTTTCCAGCCAGGAGAGAAGCCGCATACATGCACAGGGCTGGTGGGGGCCTGGAGAATACTCACCTATCTCCACCACCTCCAGAGGGTAGTCAGTCCACCTTCAGATGTATAGCTGTCTGGGTCTCAGGTATGCCATTGTGCTGTGTGGCTATCCTCCATTGATCAATGAATGTCCATTTAATTGAAGTTTGAAGAGGCAGAGATAAAGGGAACAGCTCACTCTGCCATCTTGCTAATGTCACCTGACCAGGCAAGGTTTTATGATAACCTTTAGTCCAGTCTACGAGGCATTTGGAAACCTCCTAGTGACAGTGAAGAAGGCTGCTTATAAGGAAGAAAGTTATGATAAAATATTATCCAAGATAAGAATTCCTTTCCCTTTGTAACTTGATCCTCAGTGAAAAGGAAAGAGAGCTGTGAGGTGTGAGTCACTTGGCCCAGTGAACCTTAGGCCACAGCAAACACACTGCCCACCTTAGTGCTGGCTTTAGTGTCCTGTTCATTCTGTTCCTCATAGCACCACCATTATCCTTGATAAGAAAGTGCAAACTCCAATATCTCCAATTACAAGAAAGATGACTTGATTGAGTATGTTTCCAAAGGATTTTTTACTTTGTAAAGGTTAAATTATTGAGTCCCCCATTAAAGATGTGGATATGGAAAACATTTTGATATCTAAAATTGAAGTCACACACACTTTTTCAGAGATACATGAATTGGGTAAAGAGTGTATTTTTGTCCCAAACTCCACAACAATAAAATTTTGTGAGAAGAATCCTAGTGTTTTCTAAACAGAGCCTGATGTTTGGAGAGAAAACGCCAGTGTGCCTCCCTAAGTCCTGGCTTTGGGACTCCTGCTTGTAACGGGTCCTGTGTGCTTCCACTCAGACCCATGAGAGAACCAGGCATGTCTGCTGTTGTAGCCGCTGAGTGTCAGTCTCTGGTACCCTTCTATGTTGACTACCCACAGAGCCTGGGATGGAACAAGGGCTTTCAGAGTTTGCTGACTGGACACAACCAGTGTCTCTCTTACCATCACAGTGACCAAATGAGTGTGCACACATTCACACATGCAACACACTTATGACTGAAGCTGAAACTCCTGAAATGATGCTCACCTTGTCTCCATTTAGCACATCAGATAGTTTCTGTTGTCTTCTATTTCATTTTAAAAATAAGTGCATTTCACAATCCATTGAAGGATGGTTATGCATATTTTGAAAAACGCTAATACAGAAGATGAGTCCTAGACTTTGGTTTCACATAGAAGTGAGTTTGAGTCCCAGGACCACCACCAAATTGGGCAAGTTACTCCAGAAATCTTTGTCTCCCCAGCTGTAAAGTGAGAATAATAACAGACTCCACCTCAGCTTATTTTTGTAGGATGGAGTGAAGATAAATTTTGGAGCCTCCATTGTATGCCAGACATTGAACAAATGTTGGCTCCTCTCCATGTACTGTAAAGTTGATGCAGTAACATCCCTTTTTTCTTGATTACAAAACGCACCAAGTAGAGGAAGAATGTAGAATTCCAAAAAAAAAGGAAGGAATCAGCATCCTGCGTGTGTGGAAAGGATTAGCATTTTTGGAGCTACAGCTAACTGACTCTGAGCCCTAATTCTAGCTCTGGAACAAACATAGTGTTAACTCTGCTTCCTCAGCCTCCTCGCTGTCAGGGAAGGTCTCTGATTCCAAGGCCCTCACAGGCTCCCAGGGCCTGCATCTGTGGGTGTTCCAGCTCCACCCTCCTTTCAGTCCGGGGTGGATTTCCATGTCCATCACTTCCTGGAGCATAACTGTGGGCGTGGTGTTGAACCTTTGAGTCTCGATTTCATTAAGTGAAAAATGCGCATAATAGCAATTATTTCCTGGAGCTGTTAGGAGATTAAAGATATAATGTAGCCAAAGGGATCAGCACTCTGTCAGGATCATTAGGAGGAGGTTTTCAATAAATATTAGTTCTCTGATCCTGCCCCCACTTTGGACACCCACTCATGCATCCTTACCCCAGACTCTCACCTGTTAGGCTGCCAAGACACCAGACTTCACCCAGTGGAGACTGCAGAGTGGTTTGGTGCAGTTTCCTGGGGCTGGCTGCTGATTGTGAGAATTTGAGCCAAGGAAAATCCTAGGGACTCTCTAAGTCTGCCAGGAAGGAAGCAGACCCTTCTTCAGCATTGTTGGTGCTGTTAACCATGTATCTTAAAGTGCAGTTTTGTTTGTGTTGTTTCATTCATTCATTCATTCAGGTGTAGAGAACCCAGGAGACAGCATCATGGCAGCGAAGCCCAAGCTTTACTACTTTGATGGACGAGGCCGAATGGAGCCAATCCGGTGGCTCCTGGCTGCTGCTGGAGTCGAGGTCAGTTCTGAGTTCAGTCATCTTAAGCTCGATCTAAAACTGACTATCAAAGTCCTTTCTCCCATGAGCTAGGAGACTATTCTTTCTAAATGACCTGACAAGAGGTTGTGCATCACAACAAATTCAGTGATTAAAAGAGATGAATGGATTTGACCTAATATATTATTAGAATTTCTTGTTATCAAAGAGCAAAAACAATTAAAATAAAGCTAAGTAACTAACCACCATGTGTGGGCTTTATTTGGATTTGGATTTAAACAAACTGTAAAATATCATTTAGGACATTTATTCAGTACTTAGAAAGAGGAACATCATGGAATACTAGATAAGATTAAAAAGTTGTTAATGTTCTAGGTGTGATAATGTACTGTGGTTATTTTTTAAATAATTTTTATGTTGTAGAGGTACAGACTGAATTATTTAAAGATGAAATGTATCATATTTCTGATTTGTTAAATTACTACAAATGAGGGAGAGTAGTGGGCATATGGTGACAGGAGACTGGCTTGAGTTGATAATTATTGCTGCTGGGTGAAGGGCACAAGGGGGACCTTTGTGCTTTTTTGTTCATTTTTATGCTTGCTAGAAATTTCCATAATGAAAAGATAAAAATATTTCACATTAAAATAAAATATAATTAAATTTAAGATATGACCGGTAATATAGGGAAGAGTGAATTATAATAATTTGCCAGTGAAAGATGTCATACACTCACTCATCAGTGAATGTGTTCAGCACCTTTAAGTGCCGGGTCCTCTGTTAGATCCTGGGAATACATGGATGGACAGTACAGACATGGGTGCCATCTTCAGGCAGCTTACATTCTAGTGAGATTGCACACTAGTAAGGAGGTGATTAAAAGGAGGGAGGAGCATCTAGGTGGACACCCAAGCATTTACAGTGTCAAAATGCCATAGTCCCAGTGGAAAGCTGGTAGGTTTCCCTGGGACTCTGTTGAGTGCTTGCCTCTAGAGGTGTCACTGAGAAGAACACTTTTCGGTCCAGATAGGGGCACCAGCATCTCTGGGAGGGTTTTCCTGGGGAGAAGTCATGGACAGACTCAGAGGATCTCATCCACCAGGTAGGAGCAGAAAACAACTGTTTCAGGTGAGGTGGTGTCCTGTGATAGGAACTTCTACTGTGCTCCCTTCAGCCTCGTAACAACATGTTTACTGAAGCCGTGGGATTACACTTTCTCGATTGCTGCATGGATGCATGGGACTTTAGCCTGATCCTCTCTCAATTTCATGAAGGAACAAGGACACAAAACATCCAAATAGTGCCCTTCCAGGTCATTTTCTCTCTATAAATCCATAACCCGTTTTCCCTGTATCCCAGCTTCAGCTGTGGGGTTCAGGGATGTGTTCAGAGGCCCTGGGCAGGATGAGTTCAGCACAGGAGGGTGAAGTAGGGGAGATGCTGAGAGCATCCCAGCCTTCATCTTCTCCATCAGCTTGATTGACAAGATGGGTGGGGCATGACTTACCAAAGGCTCTTGGTCAGGGCTTCTGGGTTCTCTGTGCCCAAAGGCTGGTCCTCACCATCCCATCCGTCTCCATCAGCCTCACAAATGTTGTCTCATTGGCCAACCCATCCCATCTTGGCTGCCCTCCGTTGACGACCAACCACCACCCCTTATGTTTGTCTGGAACTGGGTGCTTTAGGAATTTCTGCACCCACACCTCACTATCTCTATAGTCTGACCCTGTGGAGTCATGTGGATCCACAATAAATGCTTCCACTGGACAAGTTAAAATTCCTCAGATTTCCAAGCTTTACACCATCAATGCATGAATTTGGATTGGAACCAAGTCGCATCAACGCTGAGATCCGTTTTCTTGACATCGGTCTGTTTTGACTTTTAGTTTGATCGATTCTGCCGATTAAGTAAACTGCATGATCATATAGTTACTGATTTTCATATTTGTATTGTAACCCCACAAGCACTCAGAGCTTCTGGTCAGATTGACGGGCTCGCTGCTGACTGCTCGTCCAACCAGAGAGACTTGCCTCAGGAGAAGAGAATCTACACCAAGGTCTACATCCTGAATGTAGGTCAAGGACGGAGTATAGGTTCAGCAATGTTAGATGGCGTTAATTTAAAAAAAAGCACACTATGATGAAACAACAACCATTTATAAAAATCCTTACAACTTGTGTTGATTGAACACTTAGTGTATACATGGTACTGTTTGAAGGCCTTTGCATACCTTACTGATTTAATCTTCACACAACTATAATGTAGGTACCATAGCTATACTCGTTATATAGAGGAGGATACTGAGACATGAGAAGATTCAGTAAAATGCCTAACATCTGGAGTTCACTACATGTATGAAATGACATTCAAATCCAGCCAGTCATATCTGAAATCAAAGATTTTTCATTAAAAAAAATGTTTTTAAGTAGGTTGAGAACTCTTTTTCCTTTCTTCAATTAGGAATTCTAACCTAGTGTGTCCCAATTTTCAAGGAGAGGATATTCTGAATCCATAGAGTTAAAGCTGTGCAGCAACCAGGACTCATTTTATAGTAAGCGGGGCCTCGTGGGAAGGAGTGATGTCAATGACAGCAAAGCCTCCTGGTGACAGCATCGGAGATGGCCAATGCCCCGTGGTGTACCCTATGCTAGAGGACACACCATGTCCTGTTGTGATCTCTCCTGGACAGACTGGTTTTCCTGAGACAGGAAAACCCCATAACTAGAGGAACTTCCCAGTCCCCTACCTCCGTGACATCCCCCTCCCCAACGACCAGGATCATCCACAGAGGTGGAAACAGAGTGGCGGTGAATTGACACTGCAAGAATGAGCTGTTAGCTGCCGCCACACATGCTCTTTCCTTGATGGCTCTAATCTAAATTTCCAGTCACCCTGATCACACTCCCCTGTCGCCCTCCCAGGTCAGAAATCTTCCTTTTGCTTATTATGTCCAGACAGGGGCCATTCAAGTGTAAACTTCTGTAATGCTATGGAACGAAAGAACAAGAACTCATTTACTGTTTCTGCTTTCCAGTTTGAAGAAGAATTTCTGGAAACTTCGAAAGACTTGGAAAAGCTAAGAAACGGTAAGACCAAGTATCTAAATTGCTCTGATGGGAGGAACTAGTAGAAGTTATAATTTGAAGTTTTAACCCCAGGCATTGCCTATGTGTGTGTACGTTGGGAGTTGGGTGACTAGGAGAGGGAGAGAAATGGTTCAAATGGAAGGAGGGGTGGGGGCCAGGCGCTCCATGAGCAGTGCTTGCAACTCCCTCAGGACGAGGAACAGCTACGACTCCGAGCATTTGCTCTAGGACCATCCCCCATGCCATGTGGATCCCTCTCTTTGCTTTCTCCTGGTTTTCTGTACCATGACTGAGCTGTGCCAGCACAGGATCCTAAAGCGCCATCACCAAAGACATTAAACACAAGTATTAGAGTAAAAGAGGAGAAACAGGTCCAGTAGGTGCCTGGAATTCTTCTTTCTGATGAGTTTGACAAGGTGATGTCCTAGCAGTGTTACAGACTCAGATAACAAGATGGTGTTGGGTTAGTTGGAAGGCCAGGTGAGCCTGTGAGGAGGGAGAGAAAGTCAAGGGCCTGCAATAGTGGCTGGGAAAACAGGGCTTCTCTGCACACACTATCCGATGGTGGGATTTGAAGAGCATACAAAACACCCTCCGTAGAAATCTCTCTTAGTACTGGCCTTAATGCCAGTAGCATCATATACTTATTTTGGCAACTTCCCAACTGAAATGGCAAACGGCTGTTGGCCCTGTAGCAGCTTCTTCCCAACCTCTTCCTAAAATATCCATGAAGAGAAATCAAACACAAAAAAATACAGGGACCTACCATATAGCGGAGCGGAAATAAAAGATAAATGAAAGAACAGGTGACAAGGTAAAAGGCAGATTGATAAGAAAAAAGATTATAGAGAGGTAAAAATGCTGTTTCCTTCCAATGTTCCTGGCTAGTAATTTTTTGTCTCCTTTCATATCTTCCGTCATTTCAAAAAACAGGTTTTCATCTGAAAGTGTGATCCATAGAACATTTCACTCTACTTTTCCTTTTCTTCTTTCAAAAGATGGGAGTTTGATGTTCCAGCAAGTGCCAATGGTGGAAATTGATGGGATGAAGCTGGTGCAGTGCAGAGCCATTCTCAACTACATCGCCGCCAAATACAACCTCTATGGGAAAGACATCAAGGAGAGAGCCCTGTACGGTATTTTTCCTGCTCTTTCATCAACAATTGATAAGAACAATTTAGGTCCTTCCCTGAGGGAGCAGGACCGTGTCAGGGGGATCATGGTCACCAGCAGCATGGCCTAGGTGGTATAGAATGAGGTCCAGTACAGCAGAGACCTTAGAGGATGAGGGACAGGAAACCTGCAGTGGACTCAAGCCAGTGGGATTATAGAAGAGGATGCGGCCCACGGAGAGGGCACAGTGAGAGAGATCTGAAAACTCTGATCAACTAAGAAACCAGGAGGATGGTGGAGTCATGACTCCAGGTGTTCAGGCTTTTAGGAGCTGGACACCAGCCCACAGGTAGAGACAAGGGACAAAGTGTCTGAGGGTCTAGAGGATAAGGCTGGGTTAGGGAAGGACCCAAAGGAGCTAATTCCTAAGTTCCAGAAATTAGTAGAATGATGACTTGGAACCTATCTTATGACCCAGTTATGTGGACTGGCCATCTGAAAACGATTAGCAGAGGTTGAGCCCAAACGGCTAGGGTTACATCAAGAGTTTGGATACAGACCTGAAGCAGCCAGGTTATGTCAATACAACCATATCGGGGAGAGGGAGACTGCTCTCTGTTGTGATGGGACCACGTGATTAAAATTAAAATCCTGTAAGGAACTGTGGCAGTTGTTCAAAAGTTAAGCATAAAGTTAACATAAGACTCAGCAATTCCATTACTAGGTTTGTACCCAAGAGAATCAAAAATACATCCACTCTAAAACCTGTATACAACTGTTCATAACAATGTTGCTCATATTTTCAAAAAGTCGAAACAGTACAACCATCCATCAAGTGATGAATGGATGAACAGAGTGTGGTACAGCCATGCAGTGGAATATTATTTGTCCATGGGAAGGAATGAAGCTCTGATGCAGGCTACAACATGGATGAACCTTGACAACATTAGGCTACATAAGGAAACCAGACACAAAGGGCACATATTGTATGATTCCACATTACATAATGTCTGGAACATTCTTTTTTTTTTTTTTTTTTTAAGATTGGCACCTGGGCTAACAACTGCTGCCAATCTTTTTTCTTTTTTTTCTGCTTTGTCTCCCCAACGCCCCCGTACATAGTTGTATACCTTAGTTGCAGGTCCTTCTAGTTGTGGGATGTGGGACGCCACCTCAATGTGACCTGACGAGTGGTGCCATGTCTGCGCCCAGGATCCGAACCCTGGGCCGCTGCAATGGAGTGCGCAAACTTAACCACTCGGCCACGGAGCCGGCCTCAGGAACATTCTTATCCATAGAAACAGAAAGTAGTTGAGTGGTTGCCTGGGGCTGGAGGGAAGGAAGAATTAGAATGCCTGTGAAGGCACATATGAGTTCATTTGGGAGGGATGATAATATTCTGAATTAGAGTGTGGCGATGGTACAGAATTCTGTGAGTTTACTAAAAATCACAAAATTGTACACTTGAATTGGATGACATTATGGTAGTGGAATTATATGTCAATAAAGCTTTTATTTTTAGAAATTCTTATAGGAAGCTCTGTTTGGAACACAAGCAAAAAAACCCAGGCTCATGGACTGGTGGGATGTGTATAAGGAATTACACCATTTCAGGGGATACTTTAGGTGAGGTCTTGAGAAATGCAAACATGGCCAGTGTCGGACAACAGTACATGGAGAGGGCTGTGGAACCATGTTCTATGGAAAGTCATTGGAAGATCTGCTGACATTGGGCATAAGTGAGGCTGGGTAGTGTAAGAGGATGAGAGGGAGAGAGACATGACTGAGATGGTTGTGACAGGGACTCTCTCTGGAGGTGAGTTAAGTGGCAGGTTTTTGGCTATGTGAATCACACTGAGTTGTGCACTGAACAAACCCAGCAGAGCTGGCAAACTCTAGCTAGAGTTTCAGTGGTCACTTGCAGTGATTCCACCAAAGTCTCTCATGCCTGTGACTCAGGCAAGGTCACCCATAATCTGAGACTTTATATTTGGTCACGTGTATAGCAAAAATTTTGGACATATATCTACCACGATAGCTTGTTGTAGAATGAAATGTGAAAATTACGTAAAAGTCATGGCCATGACTGGCCTATAAAAATGCAACCAATGGAGGTGAATTCATTTGCCACCTATGACACCCCATTCTTTTACATTTTTCAGCTATAGAATCTAAGGCAGGAGACATTTGACACTTCGGTCATTTTTGTCTTTCAGGATTGACATGTACGTAGAAGGTGTGGCAGATTTGAATGAAATGTACCTTTTTTGGTCCATAAGCCCACCCAACGAACAAGCTGCCAAGATGACCCAGATGAAAGACAAAATAGCAAATCGTTATTTGCCTGCGTTTGAAAAAGTGAGTGCACTGTTCAGAATCTTGGGGGCACTGCGATTAGAGGAGTAAGAAAAGGAGTGCCTGGGCATTCCTGCGGCATTGACCCTCACCTCCAGTGAGCCCTTTTGAATACTAGTCAATGGAGCATCCTGACTCTCAAGGCATTTTCCAAAAATCCACTGTGAGGAATAATTGTGCCAGTTTTACCCAAGTTATTATTTTCCACCAATACTTCAATTTACTAGGACCCAATCTACAATTCTCTATTCCCTGGAATTTCATGGTCTTGGATCTTGGGCTGTGGAAGCCTCTGGGAGCCACACTAGAGACTGGAGCAGATCCCACAGAACATCATACAGAGGGTTATGTTCCAGGAGGAACACGATGAATGCAACACATCAGAAAATATTCTGGCAACTTATAAAGGGCAGCTTGAGACGAGCTGCCCATCAGGAGAATGTGGTAGAGTTTCAGGGAATGGATGAGATGTGTCTAAAGAGAGATGGGGTGGTGGGACGGAGAGAAAATGACAGATGAAGTAATGTTAAGGGAAAATTATCTATAATTTGGGGGGGCATCTGCTTAGACGTTTAGGAAAGTCATGTAAACTAAGGACATAAATTTCCATCATTACACATAGTACTAGCTTAATTAATGTTTCTCTTTGAAGGGAAAGCGGAACATTTCAAGATCAAAACTGTCTGAAATCATGCTAAATAAAAATCAGGAACCAAAAAATGATTGTAAGAGATATACGAGGCTTACATATAAATAAAAGGATTAACACTGACACACTCATCGTTATAAAGCATCAAATAATTCTTTCATTCAGTCAACAAATATGCATTCAATTGCTACTATGTCAGCTCCTGTTCACGTGGGGAAGAGTTTAATAGTAATCAGAAAATCCACTCTCCTGGCCCTTGTGGTGCTGAGAGTTTAGCAGGTTCACATGGTGACAAGCTCCTCAGTCACTGCAGTTTGAGGACATCTGTCCTCTGAGATCAAAGAGCCCTGTGATGACATAAAAGATAGATGCACAATCACAATATGGCATTTGATTCTTCAATATATTCTTCATTTTTTATCCCTACTTCTATATGCATACACAGTCTGAAGGGGTAATTGCCACAATGTTGTGGTCTTCAGTTGGTTCAGCCATGTTTTTTCTCTTTTTGTCTATGATTTCCATGTGTTTGCAATATTTTTAATAAAGATCACATATTTTCTGCAATGTTTTATTATAATTCAAATTACATAAAAGTTGAAAGACCTATACTATCAATTGACAGATACGAATCACCTACATTCAAAAATTAATCTTTAATTATGACGTTTGCTTAATCATATCTGTCTCCATCCTTCTCTGCTCCAATCAAGTACACTATTTTTTGCTGCATTTGAAAGCAGGTGCAGACATCAGTGCAGTCACACCCCATTCACTTCAGCAGGCAAATTAGAACATATTCCACCAATGTTATTGACAGACACAGGTCGGGTAGGAGTCAGAGCCATTGTTGTAAGGGGATGGTGAGTTGAGGTGACCCGGGGTAATTTCAGGTGCCAGAGAGATAGACCAGGAAATGAGGAGAGCAGCCTAGAGGAGAAAGGTAGACTCTAAAATAGTCTGCTGAAGACTGAGGAAGGCTGACGTGAAGGTGGAGACTTTGCCCAAGGGAGGGAGGAGAAAGATAAGTGTGGAGAGAGAGACAGAGAGACACAGATGAAGAGCCATATCCTGAAGTTTCAGGGCTGCAGAGTTTAGGGTGTGGGGCCAACAGAAACATGTTGCAGCAGGTGCTAAGCCCTTGGCCCAGTGGATGGTGCGAGTAGGGAGCCCCAGAGATGTGGGAAGGGGAAAAGAAAATGGGAACCTGGCCTTCAGCTGAGGAGTGAGGGAAGAACAGCAGAGCCCACTCCTCCCGCTGTGTCAGGGATTCAGGGCCGGTGGAGAAGGTCTGAAGCTCCACATCCGCCCAGTGAGGCAGCAGAGGAGGGAGAGCGGGCTGGACAGAGCTGGGAGGAGCAGGGGGCCAAGCTTGCCTCTGCCTGTGTTCATAATGCTATTCCTCCAATTCGCCAGGTGTTAAAGAGCCACGGACAAGACTACCTGGTTGGCAACAGGCTGAGCAGAGCTGACATTCATCTGGTTGAACTTCTCTACCTTGTTGAAGAGCTTGACCCCAACCTTCTGGCCAACTTCCCTCTGCTGAAGGTGATCTCTTTCACAGCCCTCAAGATGGAAGGCCCACACTTCTCCTCTTGGAATCTAATATTTGGCCTCTTGGGTCCCCATTCTTGTCCAGGCCTTTGCTGCCCTCCCGTCTCCAAAATTAGCTCCTAGGCCCTGGTCTGAGGCATGAGAAGAATCTCCTTATGTCAAAGCAATCTGAGTGGATGCTGCCCCAAGAGGATGATTTGTCTTTTACAATGAGAGGCACCCAGGATCAGCTCCTCTCTCCCAGGCCTCTGTTCTATTACGGATTCTGTCCTCTTTTCTCTGTGATTCCCTTTACCCAGGAGTGTCCTTCTCCTTCCACACCTGAGTCTGTGAGCAGTTGTCCTCCCCTCGGCTCCTGCTCCTCCGTTCACGCATTGTGTTTCTCTCCGCACAGTCTGCCCCCCTCCTCATTTCTCTCTCTCCCTTGGTGGGCAAATTGGTTTTGACTGGCCTCATGGTTTACCTTTTATATTTCCTGTCTTCAGGTCCTGCCCACTTTTCCTGTATCTTTGCCTTTCCTCACTGGAGACTTTATGTGTCCTGATGTTGCGCAGACACATTACTGTTTCTTGTGTTGCCCAAGAGACATGAATCCACAGGATTAGTGTGTAGGGAAGAAGACAGGGAAGAAAATGCACTTGAGCTGGATTTTCTTGCTCTTATCGTCATGTCTCATGGGATGTCTGTTCCCGGCCTCCTGCTGGTGCCGATGGAGGAGACTCAGGTGGTCCTCGTCTAGGAGGGTCTCAGATTCCCTGGCTTGTGCTAATGACGGGCTTGGTCTTTGCCTCCACTCTGAGGCTGTGCTCTTGTGTATTGCAGGCCCTGAAAGCCAGAATCAGCAACCTGCCCACCGTGAAGAAGTTTCTGCAGCCTGGCAGCCCGAGGAAGCCTCCCATGGATGAGAAATGTTTAGCAAAAGTAAAGGAGATTTTCCAGTTAAAATAAAGCAGGCCTGGCCCCCGGCACATGCAGGAGTGATCTTCAGCAGTTTTCCAACAATGAAGTGCTTGATCTAAATATAGATCCTGACTATTGTGGGGCCAATACATTATTCCCAAGTTTTAATGGTAGATATATAACAGTTACTATGAACAGATTTAGTTATATCTTTTTCTTTAGGATCAAATATGAAATCAGATTTTTAATCTCTTTCTATCCTGTCTCTTTTTTGGAATGAAAATGAAATAAAAAAGGACAACATAGATCATGTGGTCTCCTTGATCTTTTCCAGACTTTGTCATACAACCTCTGTCACAGAGCCACCCGAGAGTCAAGTGCAGAACTTCGTATCTGACACTCTCAGGTGTTCACAGTAAACAGCTACCTTTGTCGGTAATGGCGGAAGAGATTTTTGTTTTCCTTTGAGAGCCATTATTCTTCTAACTGTAAAAATGTTTTTCTTACATTTTTGAGCAGCTGTTATGTCTACTATGGACTCTTTCATGTTCTGGGTTGAGGGGAAGGAATGAAGAACAAAACAGACCCGAGCTCTGCTCTGGGGGACACTGCTGTCCCGTCCCGTCCATGAGCCCTGGCACATCATCGCTCTGCGGCTTAATGCTCTGTGGGCCCCGGGCATGAGCCTCCCTCTCAGTTCACTGAACGTCCCTCAGACCCGGGCTTCCAAGGCCCAGACTGTCTGCATGAATTATATAAAAACGAATGTGTCTAAAGTCATCGTTCTGGGCCCTAGCGCCTGGGTTAGAAGTGATTTCCAGCTTAGCCACCCCCAGGGCCAATGAGTAACTCTCCCCGAAACTGTGGGCTTTGGCACACTGAGTTCTCCTGGCCTGAGTGTGAGGGTCCCCACAGTGGGGGGTGGGGCAGGGAGCAGACAGACCCAGGGCTCCTGCCTGAGGCTTCACCTCCCTCTAGTCTGTTCTCTGCTCACAGCCAGAGTGTTTCCTAAAGTGCAGATCTGAGTCTCACCCCCTTCTTGAACTCCTTCAGTGACTCCCATGGCCTGCAGGGCGGCCTCCTCACCTTTTCCTCCCACCGCCCTCCAGCCCCATCACACTCCTGGGCGAGACGGGGCCTCCTGCCTTCCTGCCTGGGCACGTGTGCTATCCCTGCCCGGCAAGCTCCTCCCCACTGGCCACACTCAGGTCCTGCCCTTGGAGCTTCCCAGGGGGAGCTGGACTCTCTTCTGGGCCCCCACCGAACCCTGTGACCCTCTCAGAGACGTGAAGGTCACTGCCTCTTCCATCGTCCTATGAGCTCCTGGTGTCGGGCAGGGCCCTGCAGTCTCCCTGGGTCTCCCTCACCAAGGGTGACAGCACTGCGCATAGCTCCACGCCCACCTCGGTGACCTAAGGGTGTGATCTGGGCTTTGGGAGTTCCTCACAATTCCCCCACATTCACTCCTGCCTGACATCTGTGCCCATTCCCCCACGTCTTCAAAATACGTTTATTTCTGAGGCTGGCCTGGTGGTACAATGGTTAAGTCCGTGTGTTCTGCTTCTGGGGCCTGGGGTTCGCTTCTTCAGATCCCAGGTGTGGACCTACCCACACCTTGTCAGGCCATGCTGTGGCAGGTGTCCCACATATAAAGTAGAGGAAGACAGGCACAGTTGTTAGCTCAGGGCCAGTCTTCCTCAGCAAAAAGGAGGAGGATTGGCGGCAGATGTTAGCTCAGAGCTAACCTCCCTCAAAAGAAAAAAAAAGTTTATTCCTATCACCCAAATGCAATGTGTGGGCCTTGCCAGGATCCTGATGCAAAGAAACCAACTGTAAGGAAGGAAGCCTTAACAAGACCTTGGGGGAAATTAGAATGCTGAATACGTAATGAAATGAAGGAATGGGAAGTTTTACTATGATAAAAGATTAGTCGGATCATGTTAGAGAAAGAGTCCTCACTCTTCAGAGATTAACATACTAGATTTTTGGTAGATGCTATGATATGCTGTCTGGGATTTGCTTCAAAGTAATCCCGTGGTTGTGGGCAGTAGGTGGGAGTGTGCATTAGTTTCTCGTGGTCGCTGTATCAAATTACTACAGACTGGGTGGCTTAAAGCAACAGAACATGTTCTCTCACACTTTTGGAGACTGGAAATCAAAGTTAAGGCGTCAGTGGGCTGCCATTCCGCCAAAGGCTCTGGGGGAGGCACCTTCCTGCCTCTCCCAGCTCTAGGGGCTGTCTGCGTTCTTTGCTTCCTTGGCTCTCGGACACATTACTTCAACCTCTGGCTCCATCTTCATCTCGCCTCACCCTCTGTGTCTGGGTCTTCTTGTCTGTTATAAGGATACGGGTGATTGCATTCAGGGCCCCCCAGGGGAATTCAGAATGTTGTCATCTCAACTTCCTTAACTCAATTACATCTGTGAAGACTCTTTTTCCAAGCAAGGTCACACTCACAGGTTCCCCTTATGGGGACATGGACCTATCTTTCTAGGGGCCCACCACACCACCCACTACAGGGTGTGGAGGATAAAAATTGTTGGCAATTGCTGAAGCCGGGGATCGATACATTGGATTTTTTCCCCTACAACATTTAGGACTAAAAAATTATTTACTATTTGTCTGAAATTCACATTTAATCGGTTGTCCTGTGTTTTATCCGTGACCCCATATAAAAGCATTCCAGAACTCCCCTTGCCCCTTGCTGATGTCAGCTCCTACTCTGCTCACGGCAGAGGTTTCTCATCTGCCTCCGTCCTTGCACCCAATTCATGAGAACCTCACAGTAAGTTTCTTCAAAAAGCCATGCCCCACTGACAGGCAGAGAGAGTCCAAACATCCTGAAAATGTTTGTTTCATCCTTCAATTGCCAACCTTGAAACGGAACGTTTTAACAAATTATTTTGTGATAAGGGGATGACTTGCCAGTTTTCTTCTAAACTAGCTTGGAGCTTCAGGCCCTGAACTCTGTAGGAGGGGCTTTTCCTTTCCTGGACTCCCCCTGCGTCAGAGGGAGGAGTTACTCCATTACAAAACCAGCTAGTCAACAACTGAAGGGTTAGCACTGAGTTGCTGAGCCAGGTGGGAGACAGACTTTAAGAAGGTGAGTGCTGATTTTATGAATCTTCACACCCTGCCTCACATCCTCACATCTAGGTCACCACAAAAATGTACCCTGAGCACAAGAACAACCTCTTTTAGACTCACACCGTGCCTTCTTGGTGTGCTTAGGGGTGAGTTCAAGAGTTATTTATGCAATTGCTGTTTGATGCATCTTTACAGAAAAGTAACAATACAGAATTTCAAAAACTAGGGCACGAGAACTTACATATGAACAAAATTAAAGACAGGAGGAGAAAAAAAGTGATAGCATTTAACAATTTGAAAATATGACCTGTGCAAGAGAGAGTGAGGGTGTTTAGGGGGAAGTTACTTTCTGTACAGAAGTAGTCGACACGCAACAGTTGTGAAGTGTGACACTGTAATACTCTCCGTGGAAATTCAGGCTGAATATTAGTTATAAGAGGAATAAATTAGTCCCGATGTCAGCACAACAGCATGTTAATTCTGTCTCTGCTGGAATTAACTTGCTGGGAAGTCTCATTCTCTCTTTGGGGTTCAACCAACTCATGGCAAACTCTAAAAGTGGCTGGAACAGGGTTTCCCAACTTTGGGAATATTGACATTTTGGGTTGGGTAATCCTTTCTTGAGGGGAGCTGTCCTGTTTGATTTCTTTTTTAGTTTTCTTCTTAGTTAAAAAGTATTTATTATAGGGGCTGGTCCAGTGGCGTAGTGGTTAGGTTTGCATGCTTTGGTGGCCTGAGGTTCGCTGGTTCAGATCCTGGGAGCACACCTTGTACCGCTCATTAAGCCATGCGGTGGCAGGCATGCCACATATAAAATACAGGAAGATGGGCAAGGATGTTAGCTCAGGGCCAATCTCCCTCCACAAAAAGAGGAGTATCGGAGGTGGATGTTAGCTCACGGCTAATCTTCCTCAAAAAAAAGAAAAATTATTTATTATAGAAATGCACACTAAATTAGTTTTAAGGAATGCACTTAACAATAGTGTTAACATATATATTTTCTCTTTTACAAACTTTACACCATTAACACATCCACAACGATGGTTTATTTTATACTTATAAGAAATCTTCATTGCATCAACACTACTCCCACTTTCACTTTTTATTTTCCTTTCACTCTGTCCTTGTAGAAAGAACACAGTGTGAAGGTCAAGTTCCATCCCAGTGCTGGTGGCAGTTGGAGAGTCCAATGAGAGTTACACAAGGATAGAGAAGAATTATTCTACTGTTCGAAAATATACTTTTCAAAAAACCTTTATCCTAGGGAGCTGACACATTGCAGGAGCCAATCACACTCCACCACAAGGTAGTTCCAACTAAATATCCAATCAGTGTGTCTGTTAGGATGACATGTTGGGTGACAAATGAGCTGGGTAACATGCAGAAGGACCGAGGGTGGGTAACAAGCATTCAGATGCACATCGAGGCATCGCCCCACTCCACATCAGAGGCACCTCTGCTCTCGACCCCAAGGATATAGCACCCTTCCTCCTGGCTTTGACAACCAAAAATGTCTCCAGAGATTGCCAAGTGTCCTCCGGAGCCAGAGGGACAAAATCACCCCTTGTTAATAGTCCCTGGATGACATGACCTCTCAAAATTCCCAGCTCAGGAAGTCTCGATGGCAAAACTAGATAATCACAGGGGCATAGAATGAATTTATAAAAGCACAGGAATCCTCCTAGCTAGAATGCAAGAGTCATTCAGATCAGAACATAAGAGTCAACCACACTCTGTTATAAGTATTAATATTGGGGGGAAAAGGTAGAGTCTCACACAGGAGAGAGAGAGAGATTCTTGGAGATAATGTGAAAGTCCGGGAGCAGTCCGAACACGAGAGAACCCACGGGGAAAGCTCTAGGACCTATGGGAGAAGGTACAGCAATGGCGATGAGGGAAAGCACCAGGCAAGGTTCTCTGGAGAGCAAGTGTGGCAGGGATGAGGCAGGGCCTCCTGTGCAGGGGAGGAAGGCAGCCCACTGGGGAGAGAGGAGGGAGCTGCGACCGGATGCTGCCCAGGAGGAGGGAGCGCCCTGCACAGACGCAGCAGCCCCTCAGCTGTGTCCCCTGGCAGCCTCCTCACCTTGCTCTGACTTGCTTGGCTGTGAGACTCGTGACTGTTGGTTGGAACCACCCAAAGTGAAGTCCCTGCTGGGCCCTTTGTGCTCTGTCAGTTGTCCACAAACCTGCTTTACTGACCAGACTTAAAGCCCTTTAGGTCAGGGACCAGATCAGGCTGGATCTTGTCCCCGACCAGCCCTCGTTTCTCAGCATGCAAAACTGCTCAGGGAGTGTTGGCTGAGGGAATTTGAAGGAAATTTTTTATTTTTAATTTTTAGTGGGAAAGCTTCACCCTGAGCTAACATCTGTTGCCAATCTTCCTCTCTCTCTCTTTTTTTCTCTCCCCAAAGCCCATAAATCTATATTCTATATTCCAGCACATAAATCTATATTCTAATTGTAAGTCCTTCCAGTTCTTCTATGTGAGTCTGCGAGATAGCATGGCTACTGACATACGAGTGGTGTGGTTCCGCACCAAGAAAGCATTCAAGCCACCTGAGCTAAGTGTCCAACTTTAACTGCTAGGCCATCAGGGCTGGCTCTGAAGGAAACTTTTTAAAAGAATGAAACACTTCAACATGTAAACCAGAAGCAAGTGTCAGAGAAGGATCAGTGGAATGTGTGCGTTTCCAGGTAAGCAAGAGGACGTGGAGAGACGTGATCAGTTCATCAAGTGTAGACAGGGAGACCCGCCCGAGCGCTGAGAACAGCTGGAGAGACAAGCAGTGGGTCCCAGATTCCAATGGCTGGAACCCATGCGCAGGGGGCCTGGGCACAGGACAGAGTCCATAGTGCCCGGATCAGGGAGGGAGAGGCAGCGGGGCTGGCCTGGGGAGAGAGGCACGTGGGGTGCAGGGTTCTGGGGCAGAACCAGGGATCTGCTGCATTTGGGGCTATGCAAGGCTGTGTTTAATGACCTGCCAGAACCTGGAACCTTCCCCAAAAACTTCCTGCAATCCAGGTTAAGCAATGAGTGAAGATCACTAATCTTTCTCCACGAGCTAAATACAAAGAGCCTTTTTATGACATTTGAGAAAAAGTCTGGACATATATATATATTTTTTACTATATCAAGTCTTATTCCTATGGGAGTTCTATCTGTCAAGAGATAGATAGATAGACAGATAGATAGATCGACAGACAGACTGACAGACAGACAGAAGAAAGAAGACACCTGTGCTCCCTGGTGTGTTCAACTCACTCATCTCCCAGGACCTGGGAGCAGGAGGGAAGTTGCATTTGCTGATCCCTATGATCATAGGGATCCCTATGATCCCTATGAATTTTTCTGTACATTATCTCATTTAACTCTCTACAGCCCTCAAAAGTAGAGAGAACTCTATTTTATGAAGAGAAAATTGTGGTGCAGACATGACACACCCTGCCGGGGTCTCTGTTCCTCGTGAGGAAAGGAGCTGGGCTTTGGCTCCAGTCTCCCTTCTCTCTGCTAAGAAGCGCTGTAATCAGGACCTCCCCCAGCATCACTCCTTTAGTTTACCCCTGGAATTATCATGCACATATGCATTTGAGGAACATAAGCCCTCCCCCCTATTAAGGTTAATGTAGTTATTCTAGTCCTCAGCTTACTCACAGTAGAGTTTTAGGAAGTCAAAGTAAAGCGAGGCACACAATTATCAATGTTTCTTCTTATCAGGCCCCTAAAATCAGCTGACAGAGAGGAACTCACGAATTCCGTGTTTCTCTCTCTTCCTCCCTTCAACTGCTAGTTGGTGATGGAGTCCGAGTGCGAAACACCAAACAGGAGTCTCAGAGAGAAGCCTAGAGAGAGCCTAAGTTTCACTCGGGGAAGTCAAACCTGAAATCACGTGGCCTGACATCCGAGGACGAATGCTTGAGCCCAGGGAAGCTGCTGTGTGTCTGTGACTCCAGTTTCCTCATTTTTAAAATAGGACATTAGAAGCTATTTCCTGGGTTGTTGTCGAGGGCAGACAACTTGCTGGACATCGATTGTCAATCAGGAACATATGTGTGTGACCTTTTGCAATTCATCAACTCTCTCTAGTTCTCATTTTCTGTTAACCCGCAAAGCTTTAGGATATGATGAACTTTGCCCCAGTCTTGACCAGGCCTTTGGAAATCTCTTAGTGGGAGGTGAACAAGGTGCCTTAAGGAAAAGAATTATGGTAAAATATTATCTAAAATAAGATTCCTTTCCCTTCTAACTTGATCCTCAGTCACAGGGAAGGGAGCTGAGTGTGAGGTGTGAGTCACTTGGCTCTGTGACCTTTAGGCCACAGCAAACACACCTCCCACCATAGTGCCAGCTTTAGTCTCCTGTTCATTCTGCTCCTCATAGCACCTCCATTTCCCTTGATAGGAAAATACAAACTCCACTATCTCCAATTGCGAGACAGATGAGTTGATTAAGTATGTTTCCAAAGGATTTTTTACTTCTAAAGGTTAGGCTTTTGAGTCCTTCATTAAAGATGTGGATATTGAAAACATTGCGTTATCTAAAATTCAAGTCATACGCACTTACTCAGAGAAATATCCACTGAGTAAAGAGAAGTATATTTTTGTCCCAAACTCCACAACAATACAATTTTGCAAGAAGAATTTTAATGTTTTCTAAACAGAGCGTGAGATTCGCAGAGAAAATGCAGGTGTTCCTCCCTAAGTCCTGGCTTTGGGACTGCTGCTTGGAACGAGTCCTGCGTGTTTCTGTTGCCGCACCAGGTTCATTGTTGGTGCCACGTGGAAAGCCCAACACTGAGATGACCAATTTGCAGCAGATGAGAGTTTAATGACAAGGCAGCCATGTAGGAAGCGAAAACATGAGCCTCAAATCTGCTTCCCCAAAAATAGGGACTCAGGGATGTTTATGGGATGGGGGCAAGGTGGTCTGAAGTGTGGAGAGAGGTGATTGGAGGGGAGGAGAGGTGAGGCAATTGATGATCTGTGCAAGCGTAGTCAGACTCCACGCCTCTTCACAGGACCCATGCTCACAAAATGGCGGTGTGAGCATGATCTGCGGGTGGAGTTTTTAGCTTCTTGACCTCAAAATGTCACCTATCAGACATCTGTGCAGGCCCAGTTGATATGTTGGTGGTATCAGCTAGCCTGGAGTGGAAAAAGAGTTCTAATTTCTGAAAAATAGCTCAAATAGCAATCACCATGGTGACCCAGGCTCCAGGAAGATGGTATCTATAGGAGCCTAGTGGGAGTCAGATAGCATATGGCCTAAGCAGCGTAGTTAACAATGGGCAGGTTAAACAGCTGAAAGCTAGAGTCAGTAATTGCAACAAGGAAAAAACCTTTAGTTCCTAGCTACTTCATCATCAATGGCTAACTGCCAGTTTCACGTGCATTCACTCCCATGAGAGAACCAGCCATGTCCGCTGTTGGAGCCGCTGAGCTTCAGTCTCTGGTCCCCTGCTGTGTCGACTACCCACGCAGCCTAGGATGAAACAAGGGCTTTCAGAGTTTGCTGACTGGACACAACCTGTGTCTCTCTTACCATCTGTTGGCCAAATGAGTGTGCACACATCCACGCATGCAACACACTTATGACTGAATGTAAAACTCCTGAAATGATGCTCCCCTTGTCTGCATATGGTGCACTTGGATAGTGTCTACTGTCTTGTATTTTGTTTTAAAAGTTGGTGGATTTCACAATCCACTGAAGGATGATCATGTGTATTTTGAAAAATCCCAATACAGAAAATGAGTCCTAGACTTTGGTTTCACGTAGAAGTGGGTTTGAATCCCAGGACCACCACCTACATTGGGTAAGTTACTCTAGAAACCTCCATCTCCCCAGCTGTGAAGTGAGAGTAATAAGAGATTCCACCTCAGGAGATTTTTGTAGGATTAAATGAAGGCAAATTTGTGAGCATCCACTGTATGACAGACAATGAACAAATGTCCACTCCATATACTGAAAAGTTAATGCAGTAACTTCCCTTTCTATATATTATAAAATGCACCAAGTAGAGGTAGAAAGTAGAATTCCATGAAAAGCAAGAAATCAGCATCCTGCATCTGTGCAAAGGATTAGGATCTTTTGAGCCACAGTTCAGTGAGTCTGAGCCCCAATTCCAGCTCTGGAACAAATGAAGCCTTAACACTGCTCCCTCTGCCTCCTCGCTGTCAGGGAAGCACTATGGTTCAAGGCCCTCACAGGCTCCCAGGGCCTGCATCTGTGTTGGTTCCCACCCTACCCTCCCTTTACTCCTGGGCTGGATTTCCACATCCATCACTAGCTGAAGTGTGACTGTGGATGTGTCATTTAATGTCTAAGCTGTGGTGTCGTTAACTATAAAATGGATAAAATAACAACTATTTCATGGGGTTGTTAGGAGATTAAAGATGTGATGTATCCAGGATCTGGCCCCGTGGCATAATAGTTAAGTTCGGCACGCTCTGCATTAGTATTCTGGGTTCTCAGGTTCGCATCTTGAGTGCAGACCTGCACTACTCCTTGGCCATGCTGTGGTGGCCACCCACATACAAAACAGAGGAAGATTGGCACAGATGTTAGCACAGGGGTAATCTTCATCAAGCCAAAAAAAAGAGGAAGATTGGCAACTGATGTAAGCTCAGGGTAAATCTTCCTCAGGAAAAAAAAAAGATAAAATATATGCAAAGGAGTTAGCATTCCATCAGGATTGTTAAGAGGAGATATTCAATGAATAGTGGTTCTCTAATCCTTCTCCCTCCCCCTAAAACCAAGCACACATCCTTACCACAGACTCTCACCTATTAGGCTGCTAAGCCCACCAGATTTTACCCAGTGGAGACTGGAGAATGGTTTGATGCAGTTTCTTGGGCTCGGCTCCTGAGGGTGAGAAGTTGGGCCGAGGAAGGCATTCCAGGGACTCTCCAAGTCTGCCAGGAAGGAGGCAGACCCTTCCTCAGCATTGTTGGTGCTGCTAACCATGGCTCTTAAAGTGCAGTTTTGTTTCTGTTGTTTCATTCATTCATTCCTTCATTGATTCAGGTGGAGAGAGCCCAGGAGACTGCATCATGGCAGTGAAGCCCATGCTTCACTACTTCAATGGACGAGGCCGGATGGAGCCTATCCGGTGGCTCCTGGCTGCTGCGGGAGTCGAGGTCAGTTCTGAGTTTGGTCGTCTTCAGTTGGATCTAGAAGTGACTATCGAAGTCCTTGCTCCCATGAGCTAGGAGACTATTCTCTCTAAACCATCTGTCAAGAGTTGTGCATTGAAAAAAAATACAGCGATTAAGAGATGAACAGATTTGACCTAACATAAAATTACAATTTCTTGTCATCAAACAGCATAAACAATTAAAGTAAATTTAAGAAGCTCACCACAATGTGTGGAATTTACTTGGATTTGGATAAAAACAAAGTGTAAAATATCATTTATGACATTTATTCAATAATTAGAAACATGAACATGAACAAATAGTAGATAATATTAAAGAATTATTGTTGATGCTTTAGGTGTGATAATGTACTGTGCTTGTTGTTTAAGTAGTTCTTCTGTTTTAAAGATGTACATTGAAATATTTAAAAATGAAATATATGATATTTCTATTTTTCAAATTACGACAAGAGAGGGAGAGTCGTGGGCATACAGATGACAGGAGTCTGGCTTGAGTTGGTTATTATGGTACTGGATGAAGGGTACACGGAGCAGCATTATACTTTCCTGTTTATCTTTATACATGCTAGAAATTTCCACAATAAAATCAGAAAAATTAAGTAAAATATAATAAAAGCTAAGATAGAGCCAGAAATATGGGAGGAGTGAATTGTAAGTAACCACCTGTGAAAGATGTAATACACACACTCAGCAGTGATTTTGTTCAGCACCTTCAAGCACCAGGTGCAGAGAAACAGATGAACAAGGGCCCTGTCCTCAGGCAGCTTACATTCTATTGAGGTTGCACACAAGTAAGGAGGTGATTAAAAGGAGGGGGGAGCATCTAGGAGGACACCCAAGCATTTACAGTGCCAAAATGCCACAGTCCCAGTGGAAAGCTGGTAGGTCTTCCTGGACTCTGTTGAGTGCTGCCCTCTGGAGGTGTCACTGTGAAAAACATTTCTTAGTCCAGATCAGACAGACCAGCAAGTCTGGGAGGGTTTTCCTGGGGAGGAGTCACTGACGAGCTCAGGAGATCTTGTACCTCATGTGGGAGCAGAAGAGGAGGGATCCAGGTGAGGTGGCATCCTGTGACAGGAACCTCTACTGTGCTGCCTCCAGGGTCAGCTGTGGGGTTCAGGGATGTGTTCAGAGCCCCTGGCAGGATGACTTCAGCACAGGAGGGGGAAGTAGAGGAGATGCTGAGCGCATCCCAGGCTTCCTCTTCTCCATCAGCTTGACTGACAAGAGGGGTGCGGCAGGACTTACCAGAGGCTCTCAGTCACAGCTTCTAGGTTCCCTGTGCCCAAAGGCTGGTCCTCACCATCCCATCCGTCTCCATTAGCCTCACAAACGTCATCTCACCAGCCAACCAATCCCACCTTGGCCCCCCTCCCTAGATGAGCAACCACCATCCCTTATGTTTGTCTGGAACTGGGTGCTTTAGGAGTTGCTGCTCCCCCACCTCACTATCTCTATAGTCTGACTCTGTGGAGCCATGTGGATCCACAATAAATGCTTCCACTGGACAAGTTAGAATTCCCCAGATTCCCAAGCTTTTCACCATCAAGAACCCTTTAAACCACAGCAGCCACTGCAAACAGCACTACTAGTTATACTTGGTGTGTGTGGCCCGGGTCCTGTAATCTGTATTTTAACACAACATATTCCACATAAGAAAATGTTCTCCCTGCATTTGATAGAGGAGGAAACTGAGGCCTGGAGATGCTAAGTGCCTGTGCCCCGATCACACAGCTACCGTGAGGCAGAGCGAAGACTGGAACCAAATCGCATCAATGCTGAGATTGGTTTTCTTGACATTGGTCTCTTTTGACCTTTGGTTTGGTCGATTCTGCCGATTAAGTAAACTGCATGATCATATACTCACTGATTTTCATATTTGTATTGAAACCCCACAAGCACTCAGAGCCTCTGGTCAGCCTTACTGCCAGCAGCCCTTCGAACCAGAGAGACTTGCCTCAGGAGAAGGAGAATCTACACCAAGGTCTACGTCCTGAGTGTAGGTCAAGGACGGAGGATAGGTTCACAAATGTGAGGTGGCTTTAAATTAAAAAAAAAAAAAGGGATAACATGATGAAAGCAACCATCTTGGAAAATCCTGACAACTTCTGTTTATTGAGCACCTCATGTATACATGGTGCTGTTTAAAGGCCTTTGCATACCTTGCTGATTTGATCTTCCCACCAACCTATAACGTAGGTGCCATAACTATACCCATATATAGATGAGGATACTGAGACACGAGGAGATTTGGTGACATGTCCAACGTCAAGAGGTAGCACGTGTAAGAAATGATGCTCAAATCCAGGCAGTCATATCAGAAACCAAGGTTTCTTGATTAAAAATCAATTTTTCTAAACTAGTTTGGGAACTCTTTTTCCTTTCTTAAGTTGGGAATCTAACCTAGGGTGTCCCAATTTTCCAGGAGAGGAAATTCTGAATCTTAGAGTTAAAACTGTGCAGCAACCAGGACTCATTTCATACTAAGCGGGGCCTCGTGGGATGGAGTGATGTCAGTGACAGCAGAAGTCACTGGTGACAGCTTCTGGGATGGTCATGGCCCCATGGTTACCCTATACTGGAGGACACACAAGGTCCTGTCGTGATCTCACCTGGAGAGGCAGGCTTTCCTGAGATATTAAAACCCCGTAACTAGGTGAACTTCCCAGTCCCTTCCCTCCGTGACATCCCCCCAATGACCATGATCGTCCACAGAGGTGGAAACAAAGTGGAGGTGAATTGAAACCTCAAGAATGAGTCGTTACCTGCTGCCACCCATGCTCTTTCCTTGGTGGCTCTAACCTAAATTTCCAGTCACCCTGATCACACTCCCCTATGTACTCTGACAAGCTCAGAAATCTTCCTTCTCCTTATTATGTGCCGGACATTCAAGTTTAAAACTTTTATAATGCTGTGGAATGAAAGAACAGGAGCTCACTTACTGTTTCTGCTTTCCAGTTTGAAGAGACATTTATAGACACTCCAGAAGACTTTGAAAAGCTAAAAAATGGTAAGACCAAGTGTCTAAATTCCTCTGATGAGAGGATCTAGTCGAAGTCATGTGTTGAGATTTAACCGCAGGCAATGCCTATGTGTGTGTACGCTGGGAGTTGGGGGCCAAAGAGAGGGAGAGAAGTGCTTCAAATGTATGGGGTGGGGCTCCCTGAGCAGCTTTGGTAAGTCCCTCGGGACCAGGAAGGGCTGAAACTCTCTGAGTATTTGCTACAGGACCATCCTCGGTGTCCCGTGGATCCCTCTCTTTGCTTTTTCCTGCTTTTCTGCACCACGACTGAGCTGTATCAGCTCAGGATCCCACAGCCTCCCAGAAAGGACAGCAAACACATGCAATAGAGGGAAAGAGGAGAAACAGGCCCAGCAGTTGCCTAGAATTCTCTCCCTGACGGGTTGGAAAAAGTGAAGTCCTAACCGTATTATAGACTCAGATCACAAGATGGTCCTGAGATAGTCGGAATGCCAGGTAAGTGAGTGAGGTGGAGAGAAAGAGGGAGGCCAGCAGGACTGGGTGGGGAAAACAGGGGCCCCCACCAACACTATCCAATGGTGGAACAAATCACCCTCCGTAGAAATCTCACTTACTACTGGCCTTAATGCCAGCTGCACCATAGACTTGTTCTCGGAACATCCCACCTGAAATGACAAATGGCTGGTGGTCCTGTTGTAGCTTCTCCCAACTTCTTCTTCAAATATCCATGACGAGAAATCGAGCACAAGAAATACAGGGACCTACCAAGTATCTGGATGGGGAATAAAACCAGAAATGAAATAACAGGTTCAAAAGTGAATGGAAGCTTGATAGGCAAAAGATGGATTGTAGAAAGCTCACAACAACTGCTCTTCTGTTAAAGTGTTACCCAGTAATTTCAGTTCCATTTTACATCGCTAGTCCTTTCAACAAACAGCTTTTCATCTTCAAAGAATGAGATCCATAAAGCATTTCACTCTACTTTTCCTGTTCTTCTTTTGAAAGATGGGAGTTTGATGTTCCAGCAAGTGCCAATGGTCGAAATTGATGGGATGAAGCTGGTGCAGAGCAGAGCCATTCTCAACTATGTTGCCGCCAAACACAACCTCTATGGGAAAGACATCAAGGAGAGAGCCCTGTATGGTATTTTTCCTGCTGTTTTGTCAAGAATTAATAGAAACAATTTAGGTCCTTCCCTGGGGGACCCAGACCGTGTTGGGGGATCATGACCACCAGCAGTGTGGCTATGGTGGTGTAGACTGAGGTGCAGGACAGCAGAGACCTCGGAGGATGAGGGACAGGAAACCTGTAGTGGACTCAAGCCAGTGGGATGATAGAAGAGGATGCAGCCCATGGAGAGGGCACAGTGACAGAGGTCTGCAAACCCTGATGAATTCTTAGAAGGCAGGAGGATGGTGGAGTCATGACTCCAGGTGCTCAGGACTTTAGGAGCTGGACACCAGCCCACAGCTAGAGAGGAGGGACAAAATGTCTGAGGGTTTAGACGATAAGGCTGGGGAGTGAAGGAGCCTATTCTCAAACCTAGAATTTACCAGAATGATGACCAGGACCCTAAATTATGACCCAGTTATATGAATGGGCCATTTGACAAGGATTAGAAACGTTGAAACCAAGATGCCAGGGTTACATTGAGCATTTTGATACAGGGATGAAGCAGCAGATTTATTCAATACAAACTTATCTGGGCAGTCTCTTCCTTGTTGTGATGGGAACACATGATTAAAATTAAAACCGTGTAAGGAACTGTAGCAGTTACTCAAAAGTTAAACATAGTGTTAGCATATGACGCAGCAATTCCACTACTTGGTATGTACCCCAGAGAATCGAAAAGCCATACACACTAAGACCTGTAGAAAATGTTCATCATCGTGTTGTTCATAATCTTCAAAAGTGGAAACAGACCATTGTCCATTAAGTGATGAACGGATGAACAAAGTGTGGTCTATCCACGCAATGGAGTAATATTTTTCCATGAAAGGAAATGACGTCCTGATGCAGGCTACAACATGGATGGATCTTGACAACATTCTGTCACATAAAAGGAACCAGAGACAAACAGCACATATTCCATGATTTCCTTTGCATGAAACATCCAGAACATTCACGTCGACAGAAACAGAAAGTGGTTGAGTGGTTGCCTAGGGCTAGATGGAGGGAAGAGTTTTGAATGCCTGCGAAATCACACAGCAGCTCCTCGGGAGAGATAAAAATAGTCTGGAATTAGAGTGTGGTGGTGGTACAGAATTCTTCGGCTTTACTAAAAATCACAAAATTGTGCACTTGAAAAGGATGACATTATGGTAGGTGAATTATATGTGAACAAAGCTTTTATTTTTAAAAACCTCTCGCAGGAAGCTTCGTTTGGAACACACAAAGCAAATCACCTGGCTTGTGCTCTGGTGGGAAGTGAATGAAGAATTGCACCATTTCAGGGGATACTCTAGGTTTGTTCTTGAGAAATGCAAACATGGTCAGCATTGGGCAGCAGCACCTGGAGAGGGCTGTGAACCATGTTCTATGGAAATCATTGGAGGAGCTGCTAACATTGGGCATTGTCTGGGCCTGGGTGGTGTAACAGGATAAGAAGCAGAGGGACGTGGCTGAGACAGCAATGCCAGGGACCCCCTGTGGAGGTGACTTAGGTGGCAGGTCTTTGGCCGTGTGAATCACACTGAGTTTGTGCACACAAAAAACCGAGCAGAGCTGGCAAACCCTAGCTAGGGTCTCAGTGGTCACTTGCAGTGATTCCACCAATGTCTCTCATGCCTGTGACTCGGGGCAGGTCACCGATGCTCTGTCCTTATGTTTTGTCTTGCGTATACCAAAAATTTTAGACATAATCTACCTTGAAAGGTTGTTCTAAAATGAAAGGTGAAAGTTAAGAAAAAATCATGGGTGGATGACTGGCCTACGAAAATGCAGGTGGATTCCTCTGCCACCTCCTGATGACCCATTCCTTTATATTTTTAAACTATTAAACCAAAAGTAGAAGAGATTTGACACTTTGTTCATTTTTGTCTTTCAGGATTGATATGTACATAGAAGGTGTGGCAGATTTGAATGAAATGATCCTGCTTTTACCCATAACCCCACCTGCTGAAAAAGATGCTAAGATTACGCTGATCAAAGACAGAACAACAAATCGTTATTTGCCTGCGTTTGAAAAAGTGAGTTGGCTGTTCAGCATCTTGGGGGCACTGAGATTAGAGGAGAAAGAAGAAGAGAACTGGGCATTCCTGGGACAAGGACCTTCACTCCCAATCAGCCTTCCTGAATCCTAGTTAATGGAGCATCCTGACTCTCAAGGCATTTTATAACAATCCACTGTGAGGAAGAATTGTAGCAGTTCTAGCCAAGTTCTAATTGCTAGCGAAATTTCAATTTACTAGGACTCAATCTAGAATTCTCTCTTCAACGGAAATTTGGGGTCATAGATCTTGGGCTGTGCAAGGTTCTGAGAGCCATGCTAGAGATTGGAACAGATCTTGCAGAACACCATAGAGGGGCTTAACTCCAAGAGGAACACGATGAAAGCAATACATCAGAACATATTCTGTGGCCAGCTCCCATGGCCTAGCATTTAAGTTCAGGGCACTCCACAGGGGCCTGGGTTTGGTTCTCAGGTGTGGACCTACACCACTCTGTTAGCGCCATGCTGTGCTGGTGGCCCACATACTAAAAAACAGAGGAATATTGGCATAGATGTGAAGTCAGGGATAACCTACCTCAGCAAGAAGAAAATATTCTGGTATCACGTGTAGGGAGACATGAGACCAGCTGCCCATCAGGAGAATGTGGTGGAATTTCAGGGAATGAACGAGATGTATTGAAACAGAGATGGGGGACATGGATAAAGAAGAAGAGAGAGATGAAAGGATGTTAAGGGAAAAGAATCTACAAATTTGGGAGCACAGCTAGTAGATTTTTGAGAAAAGTCATGCAAAGTTCCATCATTAGCATAGTACCTGTGCTAGTGGATGTTTGTCTTTGAAGGTCAAGGAGGATATTTCAAGACCACAACTACCTGAAATCATGCTAAATAGAAATCAGGAACCAAAACTTGATTGTAAGAGATACAGGAGCCTTACATGTAAATAAAAGGATTGATCTCGCCATCCCCATCATTATGGAGCATGAAATCATTCTTTCATTCATTCAACAAGTGTGCACTCAGTGCTAGTGTGTCAGCTCCTGTTCACGCCGGGAACAGTGTAGCACTAACCATGAAGTCCACTCTCCTGGCCCTTGTGGTGCTGAGAGTTCAGCACATTCACAGGTGACAAGCTCCTCAGTCACTGCAGTTTGAGGACATCTGTCCTCTGAGATCAAAGAGCTCTGTGATGACATAACTGAAAGATACACATTACAATATGGCATTTCATGCTTCATTATATTATTTGTTTTTATCCATACTTCTATGAGCATACATATTCTGGAAGGGTCTTTGCCAAATTCTTATGATCTTTAGTTGGTGGTGCCATGTGTGTTTTTTCCCTTTTTTGTCTGTGATTTCCGTATCTCTGCATATTTTTCATAAATATCACATTTTTTCTTCAATATTTTATTATGAATTATTCAAAGATACATAACAGTTGAAATACAGTACAATGAACTCATATATAGCCATCACCTATATTGAAAAAATTAGCCTTTTTTAATGATGTTTGCTTAATCATATGTGTCCCCATCCTCCTCTCCTCCAATTCAGTACATTATTTTTTGCTGCATTTTAAAGCAGGTGCAGACGTCAGTGCAGTCACGGCTAGACTCTTCAGCAGGCAAATTAGAACATATTCCACCAATGTTGTTGACAGACACAGGTCGGGTAGGAGTCAGAGCCAGTGTTGTAAGGGGATGGTGAGTTCAAGGTGACCCAGGGTTATTTCAGGTCCCAGAGAGACAGACCAGGAAATGAGGAGAGCAGACCAGAGGAGAAATGTAGACTCTGAAATAGTCTGCTCAGGACTGAGGAAGGATGTCATGAAGGTGGAGTGTTTGCCCAAGGACGAGAGGAGAAAGAAAAACGGAGAGAGAGAGAGAGACTGAGAGATACAGATGAAGAGCCATGTCCTGATGTTTCAGGGCTGCACAGTGTAGGGTGTGAGACTGAAAGAATCAAGGCACAGAGGTGCTAAGCCCTTAACCCAGTGGAAGATGCTGGTAGGGAGCCCCAGTGATGTGGGAAGGAGAAAAGGAAATGGTATCCTAGGCTTCACTGAGGAGTGAGGGAAGAACAGCAGAGCCCACTCCTCCCTCTGTGTCAGGGATTCAGGGCCGGTGGAGAAGGTCTGGAGCTCCACATCCGCCCAGTGGGCAGCAGAGGAGGGAGAGCGGGCTGGAGAGAGCTGGGAGGAGCAGGGGGCCCAGCCTGCCTGTGCCTGTGTTCATGATGCGATTCCTCCAATTCGCCAGGTGTTAAAGAGCCACGGACAAGACTATCTGGTTGGAAACAGGCTGAGCAGGGCTGACATCCACCTGGTGGAACTTCTCTACCTTGTTGAAGAGCTTGACCCCAGCCTTCTGGCCAACTTCCCTCTGCTGAAGGTGATCTCTTTCACAGCCCTCAGGACGGAAGGCCCACACCTCCCATCTTGGAATGTAATATTTGGCCTCTAGGGTCCCCACTATTGTGCAGGCCTTTCCTGCCCTCTGGTCTCTAAACTTAGCTTCTAGACCCTGGTGTGAGGCATGAACAAAATCTCCTTTGGCTGAAGAAATCTGAGTGGATTCTGCCACCAAAAGAATAATTTGTCTTTTACAATGAGGGGGACCCAGCATCAGCACCTCTCTCCCAGGCCTCCGTTCCATTCCGGATTCTGTCCTCTTTTCTCTGTGATTCCCTCAACCCAGGAGTGTCCTTCTCCTTCCACACCCGAGTCTGTGAGCAGCTGTCCTCCCCTCGGCTCCTGCTCCTCCTTCCACACATTGTGTTTCTCTCCGCACAGTCTCCCCTCTCTCCTCGTCTCTTTCTCTCGGTGGGCAAATTGGTTTTACCAGCCTCATGGTTTACCTTTTATATTTCCTGTCTTCAGGTCCTGCCCACTTTTCCTAAATCTTTGCTTTTCCTGACTGGAGACTTTATCTGTGCTGATATCGGACAGACACATTACTCTTTCTTGTGTTGCCCAAAAGCCATGAATCCACAGGATGAGTGTGTAGGGAAGAACATAGGGAAGAAAATGCTATTGAGCTGGATTTTCTTGCTGTTATCCTCATGTCTCACCGGGTGTCCGTTCCCAGCCTCAGGCTGATGTTGATGGAGGAGACTCAGGTGGTCCTCGTCTAGGAGGGTCTCAGATTCCCTGGCTTGTGCTAATGACCGGCTTGGTCTTTGGCTCCACTCTGAGGCTCTGCTCTTGTGCCTTGCAGGCCCTGAAAGCCAGAATCAGCAACCTGCCCACCGTGAAGAAGTTTCTGCAGCCTGGTGGGGCGAGGAAGCCTCCAGGGGATGAGAAATCTGTAGAAAAGTCAAGGAAGATTTTCAAGTTTTGATAAAGCAGGCCTGGCCCCCAGCACAGGCAGGACCGATCTTCTGAAGTTTTCCAACTGTGAAGTGCTTGTCTTACATGTAGACCCTGAATATTGTGACACTAAGAAACTAATCCATTGTTTAAGTGCTAATTTAACAGAAATCCACTATGCAAATTTGGTTGCAAAGCAATCTATTTGTTTTGATCAAACATGAAATTATTTCCTCCTAGGATGTCTCCTGGACTTAAAAATAAATAGAACGAGAAAAAGTTTCATGGACTCTTTGATCTAATCAAAAATTGTCATATAACAGTCATGAAATACCTGGTCAAAAAGAGTGAAGCAGAAATTTTCACCTATATTCTCAGTTACACAAAAATTGTCTTTTCCTTTTGTACTTGCTGTCTTTCTGACCTACAACCTAAAAACTTTTTTCTCCCTTTTTATTTTTACAAAACCAGGTAATGAACTTTTTTTCCTGTTCACTTATGGAACTAATCTTTCTTTACATCTAATGTGTGATATACAGTGTCCAGGGAGCGGATAAATGATGACAAGCAAAACAGATAGAGTCTCTGTCCTCATGGGGTTCACTCTAGTGAGAGAAAGAAAAAAATATGTCATTCTAATCCAAAATCATGCGTGCCGTGTCCATCAATTTCCTAGGGTTGCTGTAACAAATGACCACAAATTTAGTGGCTTAAAACACTGGAAATTGATTTTCTCGCAGTTCTGGGGACTCTTCGTGCAAACTCAAGATTGAGCAGGGCCACGCTCTCTCTGAAGCCTCAGGGAAGGATTCATCCTTACCTCTTCCTGGTTTCTCATCCTTGCTGGCAAGCCTTGGCATTTCTTGGCTTGTAGATGCATAAGTCCAATCTCTACCTCCGTTGTCACATGGTGTGCTTCCCGTGTGTGTGTCTCTACCCAAAGTTCCTTCTTCTTATAAAGATACCGGTAATTGGGTTTGGGCCCATCCTGGTACAGTATGACCTCATCTTACCTTGATGACATCTGCAAAGACCCTATTTGCAAATAAAGTCACAGTCATCAGTACCCAGGGTCAGGACTTCAGCATATCTTCTTCTTAGGAGACGCAAGATAATCTACAGCACCATGCAAGGGGATGAGATAGTGCTAGGCATAACCCTAACCAGGATGCCTTTGCTGGAATCTGTGGGTCAGTCATGGTTTCTCAAGGAGGGGAGTTAGGGCTGCCGTGAGCCCTGAAGGAGAGACAAGTGGCAGGTAGGGAAGTGGGCGGAACCTTGATCGGGCAGCAGGGATGGAATCCAGGCAGGAGGTCAGCAGGGTTGATGGCCTTGAGAGAGACTAAACATGGTGTGTTTGAGGAAAGAGGAGTCACTGGGTCTTAGTGGAGCATTAAGCCATAAGGCCGGGAGGAGCACCAAGGAGGTGAGGTCCGAGAACAGAACCCAGAGTGCTCAGGACTTTGAAGACCATGGCAAGGGTTGTGGATTCTGTCCTAAGGAAAATAGGAAGCCACTGAAGTGTAGCCATACACCTGCTTACCAGCCTGATATACAATAGGATAAAATCACATCCTTTAAATATTCATTTTAAGTCACTCAAGCATCCATCTCAGAGCAGCAAGAACATTCTCCTCCCTGGAGTCTCCTTCCCGTGTTAAATCCAACAACCAGGGGCTGACTCCATTCAAAGGGTCACATAGCCCTGAGACTGACGGAAAATCCCCCGTCCTCTGTTGCCATCCCTGGTCTGTGCTGCCCTTTCTGCCACCTGGAGCTCCTGTGTCCCATCGACCCTCTGACCTGGGTAGATTCGGTGGAAAGCCTGGCCACGATTAGTCCACTTACACAGCAGCATTCTCATGCCCTGTAGAGGCAGAGGGATGGAAGAGGAGTGTTCCCTCCCTCCTGACACTCAGGCCTGCGATCTAAACTGCAGCCTGAGATATCTATTCATTTCTCCCTGTCGTGTCACTGTGCAGGAGCACCTGGGAGAGAGTCATTTCTAGCTCCAGCCACATACTGAGCCCATAATTGGGGCTCCACCAGGAAATCCAGAATCTATGAGACTGAGCCCAGGATCCTAGTCCTGACTGCCCATTTTCATAGCTTGAACATCCCCACAGCTGGGTGGGGTGGAGCAGACAGAGATGTGGGACACATGGTTTGTGTCCTTTATGTCTGTGCAGCGTTGGGTCAACTCAGCCCAACCAAGATGTGCCGAGATGTCCTCCCAGGACGTTACCAGTTCCCTGTATGAGTTTACCTGCTCTCTCTCCAGTTCTAGACTCCTCAAGGGATGGATGAGGAGGGCACACCATTTTTATACATCCCTCCAACAATGTACTCTCATATCCCTGCTCTGGAACGGAAGTTCTTAACCTCATCCCAGTTTATAACATATATTCATAATCCCCTTTTATTATTCTGAAGTGAGTTTCGTAAGATTTACCTCATTGTGGCTGGTGCTCTGAATACAAGAAGAAGATGATTTCGCCTTAACTCAGAAAGTGTGGTGAGGAGAGTGTAAGGAAATGCCTGTGTGCAAAGCTGGGGATAGGGTTAAGGCACCCAGAACATGGTGAAGCACCCTGGAGCAAGCCACCATGGGAGCCCTCTAGCTCCCAGCTCTCAACGAGACAAGGGCAGGGAGCAGTAGAGGGACCAGGGAAGGCGCTGAGAGTCATAGGTGTAGGAAATGGCCACCCCAACAGAGCTGATGGCCTTCATACAAGAAGGTACCCACGGCCAACCCAAACAGCCTAGAACACATGGACAGTTTATAAAAATCACAAATGACTTGAAACTGTCAGAATGACTCATGACTGGTTTGCATTATAGCTTTATCCCTTTTTATGTTACACATAGTTTAGTTACAAAACAAAGCCAAATATGCTTTTAATTTTCCATATATGTACTGATTTATGTATTAATTTATATTTGCCATACCAGAGGTTATATACTTTGAATATTGCTCCTGGGTAATCTGTGACATAACCACATAAATATCTTGTGACAAAATTATTTTCATTTGGTATAGAATCCATACACCATCCACCATTTTCGTAGAAAATTTGCACATGTATCTAAAACTGAATTGAACGTAGATATTAATTCCTCTGAACTACGGGAATTGGGTCACGATTTGAGCCATTACTTGTCAATTATCCAAAATGCTCTTGAAGAGCAGATACTTATTAGAAACATTCTGCCAACCACAGCTGCTTGAACAAAGCAGCCAGGAGTCATAACAACTTTAATTGGTGCTGAGTTTGATTCATCTTGCCTCCAACATCTTTCAGCTTATGCAGTTTCTGAGGGTCAGGGACCTAGGAGCAACTGAACTGGGTGAATCTGGGTCAGGATCTGTCAGAGGGTTGCAGTCGAGCCATCAGCAGGGGCTGCAGTCATCTCAATGCTCGACTGGTCATGGGGTCCACCTCCAAGACAGCTCACTCACTTGGCTGTTGGCAGAGGCCTCAGTTCCGCTCTGGCTGTTGGCAATAGGTCTCAGTGCCTTATCACATCTGCTTCATCACAGGGCTGCTTGAGTGTCCTCATGACAGAGCAGTGAACCTCCCCAGAGCAAGTGATCCAAGAGAGCGAGACAGAAGCAGCATTGGAAGGCAGACTTCTGATGATAGTGTCACACTGAGGAGATCACGTAGGACAAGAAAGCAGTTGGAGAAGAGAAGGAAAGTGGAGAGGGAGCCAGACAAGGAAGCTGAGGAGGAGGCCTCAGGAAAGTCGGGAGAGACAGGAAAGTGCAGCATCAGGAAGCAGAGGAGCGTGAGGACAGAAGAGTGATCCTTGAATTTGGTAAGACAGAGCTGCTGCTGCCCTTGGTGACAGCAATTGTGGTGGAGTGGTGGTTCAGAGCCTGACTAAAGGGGGCTGAGGAGAAACGGGAGGTGAGAAGCAGAGAGAGCAGACACCCACAGCCATCTTGAAAAGTTTTGCTCCAAAACACTGCGGATGAGTGAGACAGTAGACTTCATCTGAGCTCTAGAAAAGGAGGGAAAGGTTAAGTAGGTTGTGCTCAGTTTCATTTGCAATAAAGAAGACTTTCCCAGGGAGGTCCCGCTGCTCCAGAAAGGATGCCATCTCGTGCTCAGCCAGGGCGTAACTTCTGCCCAGACTAACTCCCTGGAATAGGTTGGGCCTCTTCAGTTCAGAGCAAAGCGTTACTGGAACAGGGAAAGTAAAGTACTTTTTCTTGTAAATTTTAAATCCACTTTAGAGTAAATTGCCAAAGGATAAACTAAACACTGTTGAGTGACAGGCTGAGGTGGAAAGTTCTCCACACTTCCCCTTAACCCCTTCCAGTTTATTCCAGGTCTTCGTCTTACACTCTCATCTCTTTACCTCCATCCATCAGTCCCTCTTTGCAGCTTCCTTTTCCCTTGTCCATTTCAGTGACATAGATGGAGGGATGCATCCACAAGCCAAGGGGTGCTGGTAGCTGGGAGAAGCTGGGAGAGAGGCATGGAACAGATGCTCACTCGGAGCCTCTAGAGTGAACCAACCTTTTCTGTCCTGGGTTTCAGAACTCTGGCCTCCAGAACTGTAAGAGGATAAATTTCTGTGGTTTAAGCCATGCGGGTTTTTTTACAACATTGTAACATTTGTTACAGCGACCACGGGAAACTCATACAACCACTTTGCAATAAACAGGAATGACTACAATCAACAACATCGATGAATCCTCAAAATAATTATGCTGAGCAGAAGAAACCAGACAAAAAAGAGCACTTCTTGTATGGTTGTATTTATATGTAATTCTAGAAAATGCAAACTAGTTCATAGTGACAAGAAGCCGATTTGTGAGATGGGAGGGGCAGGAGGAAGGCATTCCAACAGGGCTTGAGGACATGGCACGTTCACTATATTGATAGTGGTGGGTCTGTCACAGGCATATACATATGTCAAAATGCATCCAGTTGTATTAAATTGTGTGCACTGTCTTATATGCCTGTTAATCCCAAGGACAGGAATAAAACTAATAGAGGTGAATAAACTCCACAACTTCATCTCGTAGATAGTCTTTTGGCACAGTTCCTCTTCCCGCCATGCTGTCTTGCCTGCCTCTCTCTCCTCTGCTATGTCTCCTAATAATTACAAACAGACTTAGGTCTCTCCTGTCCTAACCCCCTTAGTCACCTTCATTCTCACCCTTCAAAAAACCCAACAAACCCTCCAAACAAACCCAAACAGTCTTTCTTTATCTCCAGCCTGTTTTCTCTCTCACTATTCCCTTTCGTCTTTCCTGTCACCTCCAAAACTCAGTCCACACTCATGCTTCTGGTCCTCTCTCCAAAGTGCTGAACTTTTGTTTCTTAACTAATTAACGATTTGCTGTATTCGTCCTGTTAGTTCAAAGGTCTTTGCTCAGTTCCATCTTCTTCGACCTCTTACTGCAAATCCAAGCCCAGCCTCCCTTTCCATCAGCAACTTTCTGCCAGAGCTCCCCTTCCACCAGACTCCCTGCTCGTGCTGTGCAGTGGCTCCCTTTTCTCAGTTTGGTGATTGATATGCTTTTCTTGCCAGCATGTGGTCACACTCATCCCCACCCATCCCGCTTCATTTCAAAGGGTGAGAATTTTCACAAAGTGAATAACAAACTGTCAAAGACAGCCCTCCCTCCTCCAGAGCCCAGGCCTGTGAAGAATGCTCTGAAAAGCTTCCAGAATCTGACACTGGGCGGTGAATGCACCGTTTGGCAGGGCACATGGCTGAGCCTCAAGAGTGGCGTGATCGCTTTCCCCCTCTCTGGCCTCTCCTCCTTCTTACACTGAACTGCTCTCCCCACCACCCTCTCAGGCTAGCAGTGTCTTCTCCATCATGAAGCCTTCACTGTGAACTCAACAAACACTGGGCCTTCCCACAAGGGGTCCTTCTAGAAATGATGCTTTTTTCTGTTCTGTTCCCGTGTCCTCAGGTCATAGTTTCCTTGCCCTAACCCTGGGGAGGATGTGGAAGAGGGTGGTGGTGGTCAGCAGTCTTGGAGAGCGTCTCCTACACGGCAGGACGGTGGCTGCTGGGCATTGTGGGTGGAGGCTGGGCCCCCGCACCTGAGTTGGGGATGCACTGAATCTGATTCAGTTCTGTTATTATACCCTCCTGACCCTGTGATTCTACCTCAAGACCTAGCCATATTTTTTCTGAGGTTGCCCTAAATACTGGTTGTTCTAGTACTGTTTGAGAAAATAAGGAAGGAAGAGTCAAGCCTGGAAACTTGGCAGCCATCTTAACCTCAATACATGGAATCTTCCTCTCCAGTGTAGATGAGTCACTGGGTCCGCAGAGGTTGGGATTGGTCTAGAGTCACACAGCGTTCACTGGTAACGTCAGCCTAGAGGCCAGGTCTCCTGAATCACAGGCCAGAGCCTCTACTTTTTATTTGTTGATTCAGGAACTACTTTTTGAGTTCTAATATATGAAGTTTAGCCCTAGATGCAGAGATAGCCTCCTGAACAAGAGGAACAAAGGCCTTTGACCACTAGGAATTTACATTTTAGTCGGAGCAGAAAGACCAGAAAGAAGAAAACAAACAAATCTCACAATCATAGTCTGTGATAAGGACGTGAAGAAACAAACAGGGACTTTAACAGAGTAGATGGGGGAGGGGAGGGGAGGGCTCTACTTTATATTTTTATTTTTTCCTGGTTTATTGTGGTATAATTGACAAATAAAATTGTAAGTTCTTTAAAGTGTACAATACAATGTTTGATATACATTTACATTGTGAAAGGATGGCCTCCAGCGAGTTAATTAACACATCCATCACCCGCGTATTTATTTACTGATTTATTTTGGTGAGTACATTTCACTTCTACTCTCTTGACTCACTTCAATTTCACAACACAATGTCATCAACTAGAGTCACCATGTTATACGTTAGGTCTTCAGACTTTGTTTACCTTACAGATGAAATTCTGGACCCTTTATCCAACAAGAGCTCCCGTTTAGATGGTGAGAGAAGGCCACTCTGGGGACACGACATATAAAATGAGAGGTAAAAAGTGAAAAGAGGGTCCAGCCTGGGGGTGCAGCGGTTAAGTTCTCACCTTCCGCTTTGGCAGCCCATGGTTTGCAGGTTCAGATCCTGGGTGTTGACCTACATACTCGCCACTTATCAAGCTTTGCTGTGGACAGTGTCCCACATATAAAGTAGAGGAAGATGGGCATGGATGTTAGCTCAGGGCCAGTCTTCCTGAGCAAAAGGAGGAGATTGGCAGCAGATGTTAGCTTAGGGCTAATCTTCCTAAAAAAAAAAAAGTGAGAAGAAACTAGGCGGGCAAGGAGATGGGCAAGAGGGCTCCAGATGAAGAACCCAGCATTTTCAAAGCCTTGCAGTGGGAAAGTGCTCAGGGTCTTTGTGTACCTCAAGCCTGAGGAGGCCTGGCTGGAGGGTGGGGGATGGCAGTGTGGCCTGTGAAGGGGCGGCAGATGGCAGATGGAATGCTCCTTCACGTCCTGTCAGGGAATTTGCGTTTTAGTCTAAATGAAATGAGCATCCCACGTCTGGCTATCTCCCATAAGATTTTGCCTGGATGATACAGTATTTGGGAGGTGAAGTTTCACTGTATAGCTATTTGAAAACATAATTTGAATTAAAGAAGAAAAACTCATCTGCTTCTGCACCAGAAAAGGATGAAGATAAAATGGAAAACCAGTCACAGCGTGTGGATTTACCAGACTAAATTAAATCACCTTTCTGGAGTTTTGTGGATAAGCATGTTGGTGTAATTTGTAAAATTTGTAAAATAGGTGAATTACAATGTACTGGCATAGACAGGACAGGGGCCTGTCTTTAACACGGATGACTTTAACTGAGACCACTATTTGCCAGAAGTGACCCACTGAGGAAGCGTGGGGGACTGGAATAGGCCACCCCAAGATATTTCTCTTTGGCATAAGGATTATTTTGGGCTGGTTACTTTTAAAAACTGCAGACATGAGAGAAACTCTGAAAAGTAGAAGTTACCCTTTGTAAGAGACATTTATGTTTTTAGGGGAAATCTCCATCTGTAAAGGTGTCTCCCTCTCTGTACCAGGAAGAAGGGGGATGACCTTATCTCTAGAAACTCTTATCAATGTGGAAAGCAAGGACTTCAATCTGCATAATGATCTCACTCTTATTTACTGAGCATTGCTGGGAATCTCCCACAACTGACTCCCCCCACCCCCAGCATCCTCCTTTGTAGCTGAAGATGGTATTTAAGATGAGAATCACCATTTTGGCAAGTTACTCAATTTTCCTGAGTCTGTCTCACGTATACATGTTATAAAGCTTTATTTAATTTTCTCCTGATATGCTGTCTCATGTGAATTTAATTTGTAGCCCGACCAGAGAACCTAGATTGGGTAGAGGAAATGTCTTCCTCCGCTACAGAGGTGAGTGTGGATTAAAACGTTTTATCTGAACTATTTAAATATGCTCAGGGAGCTTCCTATCTAAACTCACCAAATTGTTTCAAAACCAAAAGCAGCTCTGTAATGGTGGCATAATTGCCTATAAAATTGATACTGGCCCCATGAAATAGTTGTCATTATCCCCATTTGTCAGTTAATGAGACCGAGGCTCAGCGGTTAAACAACATGCACACAATCACACTCCAGGTAGCGAGGGACATGGAAATCCAGCCCAGGACTAAAGGGAGGGCGGGCTGGAACCCACACAGACACAGGTCCTGGGAGCCTTTGAGGGCCTTGAACCAGAGGACTTTCCTGACAGTGAGCAGGGAGAGGGAGCAGAGTTAAGGCTACATTTGTTCCAGAGCTGGAATTAGGGCTCACACTTGCTGAACTGAAGCTCAAATAATCCTTTGCACAGACGCAGGATGCTGATTCCTTCCTCTTTAAGGAATTCTACATTTTACCTCTTCTTATAATCCTGAAAAAGGGACGTTACTGCATTAACTTTACGCTACATGGAGTGGAACTGACATTTGATCACTGTCTGTCATACAGCGGCCATGCTCAAACATTTATATTCATTTAATCCTACGGAAATCAGCTGGAAGCTGGCCCCATGGCCGAGTGGTTGAGTTTGCGCACTCCGCTTCAGTGGCCCAGGGTTTCTCTGGTTGGGATCCTGGGCGTGGACATGGTACCACTCAACAAGCCATCCTGAGGTGGTTTCCCACATGCTATTACTAGAAGGACCCACAACTAAAATATAGAACTATATACCGGGGGGCTTTGGGGAGAAAAAGGGAAAAACAAAATCTTAAAAAGAAAATCAGCTGTTGTGGAGTCCATTATTACTCTTATTTTACAGCTGGGGATCCTGAGTTTCTAGAGTAACTTGCCCAATGTAGGTGGTGGACCTGGGATTCAAACCCACTTCTATTTGAAATCAAAGTCTAGGACTCGTTTTCTGTATTAGTGTTTATTAAAAAATATGCATGACAGGGGCCGGCCTGGTGGTGCAGAGGTTAAGTGCCCACATTCCGCTTTGGCGGCCTGGGGTCCGCAGGTTCGGATTCCAGGTGCAGACATGGCACCGCTTGGCAAGCCATGCTGTGGTAGGCATCTCACATATAAAGTAGAGGAAGATGGGATGGGCACTGATGTTAGCTTAGGGCCAATCTTTCTCAGCAAAAAGAGGAGGATTGGCAGATGTTAGCTCAGGGTTGATCTTCCTAAAAAAAATGCGTGACAACGTTCCAGTGGATTGTGAAATCCATCAACTTTTAAAATGAAATAGAAGACAATAGAAACCATCCAAGTGCAACATATGCAGACAAGGTGAAGATCATTTCAGGAGTTTTAGCTTAAGTCATAAGTGTGTTGCATGCGTGGATGTGTGCACACTCATTTGGTCATTGTGATGGTAAGAGACACACTGGTTGTGTCTAGTCAGCAAACTCTGAAAGCCCTTGTTCCATCCCAGGCTGCATGGGTAGTTGACACAGCAGGGGACCAGAGACTGACACCCAGCGGCTCCAACAGTGGACATGGCTGGTTCTCTCGTGCGTGTCAGTGGAAGCACGCAGGAGTCAGTAGAAGTGTGAGTCCCAAAGCCAGGACTTAGGGAGGAACAGTTGCATTTTCTCTCGAAATCCCAGGCTCTGTTTAGAAAACATTAACAGTCTTCTTGCAAAATTGTATTGTTGTGGAGTTGGGACAAAAATATACTTCTCTTTCCCCAGTGGATATGGAGTGGATCAAGGCTGCCCCAGGGAGAGAAGCCCAAGGCGTCCTGGCCTACATGCCGATCTACGTCATCCTCCAGGAAGCACAGGCCGTCCTCACCTGATTCGACCTGACTCCAGTCCAAAGCTATAGGACCACCTGATAACCAGAGCCCACCTGCACTGATCCTATTTTAATGACTTTTTTACGTGATCTTTCCTTTGTCCTGTAAAGAAATGACTCACATACCGATGCTTTATAAATTTAGCCCTCCCCTCAACTCATTGCAGCTCTTCACTGCCCATGGGTCCTCTCTCCGTGCTATTCTCTGAACAAAGGAGCACTGCTACTGGACCTTGAGAGGTCAAGAAATCTTTCTTTGGAGGCCGGTCCCTTCGCTGAGTGGTGAAGTTCGCACGCTCCTCTTCGGCAACCCAGGGTCTCGCTGGTTTGGATCCTGGGCTCACACATGGAACCGCTCATCAGGCCACGTTGAGCTGGCGTCCCACATGCCACAGCTAGACGTACGCACAATTAGAATATACAGCTATGTGCTGGGGGCATTTGGGGAGAAAAAGCCGAAAAAAAAAGAAATCTTTGTTTTGATTCCTTGGTTTACGATGCCCGCATCAGATGTACTTCTAAAAAAGTGTGTGTGAATTGAATTTTAGATTCAAAATGTTTTCAATATCCACATCTTTAATGCGGGACTCAATAGTGTAACATTTAGGAACAATTATTTATTCATTCATTACATTCAGAGAAATGTAAAAAACCCTTTGGAAACATACTCAATCAACTCTTCTGTCCTGTAATTGGAGATAGTGGAGTTTGTACCTTCCTATCATGGGAAGTGGAGGTGCTATGAGGAGCAGAATGAACAGGAGACTAAAGCTGGCACTATGGTGGGAGGTGTGTTTATTGGGGCCTAAGGTTCACAGAGCCAAATGACTCACACCTCACACTCAGCTCCCTGCCCTGTGACTGAGGATCAAGTTACAAAGGGAAAGGAATCTTATCTTAGATAATATTTGATCATAATTCTCTTCCTTAAGGCAACTTTCCTCACCTCCAAAGGCCTGGTCAAGACCGGGGCAAAGGTCCTCATGTCATAAACCTTTGCCTGGTCAACAGAAAATGAGAACTAGAGAGATTCCACGATGTTCCCGATTCACACACTCATGTTCCTGATTCACACTCAATATCCAGCAAGTGTGTCTCCCCTCAACAACCCCACTTGTTCATCTCCTATTTGAATTCGTTTTATTCCTTTCTCTTGCCTAATTGCTCCGGCTGAAACCTCCAGTACTATGTTGAATAAGAGTGG
Source organism: Equus caballus (assembly GCF_041296265.1). Taxonomy (NCBI): domain Eukaryota; kingdom Metazoa; phylum Chordata; class Mammalia; order Perissodactyla; family Equidae; genus Equus; species Equus caballus. Next base: position 53,856,448 of record NC_091703.1, on the reverse strand, counting down.
TGATAGTGGCCACACTTGTCTTGTTCCTGTTCTCAGAGGGATGGTATTTAGTTTTTCCCCACGGAGTATGATGTTGTCTGTGGGTTTGTCATATATTGCCTTTATTATGTTGAGGTAATTTGCTTCTACCCCCATTTTGTCGAGTTTCGATCATAAATGGCTGTTGGATCTTGTCAAATATTTTCTCTGTGTCTATTGAGATGATCATGTGGTTTTATTCCTCATTTTGTTAACGTGTTGTATCACATGGATTGATTTGCAGATGTTGAACCATCCCTGTGTCCCTGGTATAAGACCCACTTGGTCATGATCTATGATCTTTTTGATGTATTGCTATATTTGAGTTGCTGATATTTTGGTGAGGATTTTTTCATTGATATTCATCAGCCATATTGGCCTGTAGTCTTCCTTTTTTGTGTTGTCTTTGTTAGGCTTTAGTATCAGAGTGATGTTGGCCTCATGGAATGTGTTAGGAAGGGTTCCATCTTCCCCAATTTTTTGGAATAGCCTCGGAAGGATAGGTATTAAATGGTCTTTGAAAGTTTGATAGAATTTTCCTGTGGAGCGGTCTGGTCCTGGGCTTTTATTTTGGAGGATGTTTTTGATTACGGTTTCTATCTCTTTACTTGTGATTGATCCATTCAGATTCTCTATTTCTTCTTGATTCAGCTTTGGGACGTTGTAAGAGTCTAAGAACTTATCCATTTCTTCTAGATTGTCCATTTTGTTGGCATATAGCTTTTCATAGTATACTGTTATAATCTTTTGTATTGCTGTGGTATCTGTTGTAATTTCTCCTCTTTCATTTCTATTTTTATTTAGCTGAGCTTTCTCTCTTTTTTTCTTTGTAACTCTGGCTAGGTGTTTGTCAATTTTGTTTATCGTCACAAAGAACCAGGTCTTTGTTTCATTGATCCTTTCTCCTGCCTTTTTTGTTTCAATTGCATTTATTTCTGCTCTGATTTTTATTATTTCTCTCCCTCTGTTGACTTTTGGCTTTGTTTCTTGTCCTTTTTCTAACTCAGTTAGATGTAGTTTGAGATTAGCCATACATGTCATGTATAATGGTAAATCCCCAGGCCAGTATTCAAATATAACTGAATCAATATGGTCAACTAACTTTAAACCATTCAAGTTGTAATTTTGGCTTTCAATAAAGCTAAAACTTTATTATGAACTTTGGAAAAATTAGAAACATTTTTAATGTCTGTGACTCAAGTATTATGTACATAGTAAACACATTCAAGAATAATTGCTGGATTTTTACAAATGAACTTGTCTGCTGAAGACAGCATACTGACTTCCTCAGACAAATGACACCAAACAGAACTCTGAGTAACAAAAGTAATCGAATATCATCTTCCACCAGCTTTTTCCAGCTCTCTCTTCCCTTCCTTAACTACTTCCAATCTATCTTTTACTTAATTCAAGGGAAATCATAAAAAGATGGCTCAATGACTCTAAGAACATTGATGACAGCTCTCCCCACCTATTTGCAGAAAAGGAGGGATTAGAAGTAATTATTGTGCCTTTATTTCATTCTGGCCCGAGGAACTTCAGCAGGCAAACAAACCTGCTCAGCAGGGAATTTCACAGCTTTGGAGCCTGCCTCACCCCTGCAGTACAAAAAGAAAAAAAACAAAGGGAATAATCCGTTGTTTAAAATGTGCAAGAATAAATGAATTAAATAGACCAGTAACTGCATGTCTTTTTTTTTAAATCCTCAGCCCAGCATTCTGGAGTTCTATCTCCAATCATCTTAGCATTATGCCTCTGTTCTGCTTTGTCTCCTGAATGTGGGCTTTAGTAATGCGGATTCTTGGGTAATTTAGGAGAAAGAATAAGGATTTCCCCTCTGCGAAAGTCCATCCAGTATCCTAGCACACAGTATATTTTCCAGTGTCATTGGGTATTGATACACATTTTCTGTTTTATGGAAAATATTTATCCTGCTTGTGACATAAAATGAGGTTTGCTTGCTCCCATAAAGGTGCTGTCCCGGCACACGTCTGTCTGATTTGGAAAGTCTGTGCCTCAGTCTCCTTGCAGGAGGGTCACTTGGTAACTGGGAGCTAAATTGTTACTCGCAGTGGAAAATGAGGCTTTGTAAGACAATCAGATGAGAGCTAGGAAAGCAAACAAATGCATTTAAACTATATTAGAAAAGGAATTTAAGCAGAATCAATTCTTTCCTTAAGAAATCCCAATGTCACATATATATCTTCCTCCAATGTTTTAAAATTGGCAAACAATCTTAAAACATGGAACTTCTCAATTAAGTGCAGTTCAGCCATTGGGCATTTAGTGCCTGTCTCATCACATATGTGTGTATGCGGGGAGCATATGTGTGAATGCACAAGTATATTCTTGAACCGGAAGCTTCATTTCAAGAAGCTCAGCATAAAAATATTAATTTACAAAACACAATATTAGAGGCAATTATTGACACCATTACAGAGCTGCTTTGGTTTTGAAATAATCTGGTGATTAGGTAGGAAGCTCCCTGAGCATATTTAAATAGTTCTGATAAAACGTTTTAATCCTCACGCACCTCTGTAGAGGAGGAAGACATTTCCTCTACCCACTCTAGGTCCTTCTGGCCAGGCTACAAATCAAATTCACATAAGACAGAATAACAAGAGGAAATCAAACAAAGCTTTATAATATGTATACATGGGAGACATTCAGGAAAACTGAGCAACTGGCCAAAATGGTGGAGGTTCTCATCTTAAATACCACCTTCAGCTAAAAAGGAGGATGATAGGGGTGGGAGGAGAAGCTATGGGAGATTAACAGAAAAGCACAGTAAAGGAGACAAAGGTTATTATGCAGATTTAAGTCCTTTCCTTCCACATTGATAAGCATTTCTAGAGATGACTTCTTCCTGGTACAGAGAGGGAGACATCTTTACAGATGGAGATTTCCCTTGAAAATGTAAATGTCTCTTACAAAGGGTAACTTCTACTTTTCAGAGTTTCTCTCATGTCTGCAGTTTTTAAAAGTAACCAGCCCAAAATAATCCTTATGCCACAGAGACATATGTTGGGGTGGCCAATTCCAGTCCCTCACACCTCCTCAGTGGGTCACTCCTGGCAAATAGTGGTCATAGTTAAAGTCAGGCCCCTGTCCTGTCTATGTCAGGACATTGTAATTCACCTATTTTACAAATTTTACAAATTATACCATCATGCTTATCCAGGAAACTCCAGAAAGGTGATTTAATTTAGTCTGGTAAATCTACACACTATGACTGGTTTTCTGTTTTTTCTTCATCCTTTTCTGGTGCAGGAGCAGATGAGTTTTTCTTCTTTAGTTCACGTTATGTTTTCAAATACCTACAGAGTGAAACTTCACCTCCCAAATACCGTATCATCCAGTCAAAATCTTATGGAAGAGAGCCAGATGTTGGATGCTCCTTTCATTTAGAATAAAATGCAAATTCCTTGACAGGACATCAAGGAGTGTCCATCTGCCATCCCCTTTGCAGGCGATACCACTATCCCTTACTCTCCAGCCAGGCCTCCTCTGTCTTGGGGTACACAAAGACCCTGAATGCATTCCCACTTCAGCGCTTCGAAAATGCTGTGTCCTTCATCTGGAACCCTCTTGCCCACCTCCCTGCCTGCCTGATTTCCTCTCATTCACTTTTTTTGGGAGGATTAGCCCTGAGCTAATATCCATGTCCATCTTCCTCTACTTTATATGTGGGATGCCTGCCACAGCATGGCTTGACAAATGGTGCATGGGTCGGCACATGGGATCTGAACCAGTGAACCCTGGGCGGCTGAATCCCAACGTGGAAACTTAAGCACTGCGCCACCAGGCTGGCCCCTCTTCTCACTTTTAACATCTCACCTTATATGTCACCTCCCCAGAGTCACCTTCCCTCACCATATAAATGGGAGCTGTTGTTGGAAAAAGGGCCAGACTTTCAGCTATAAGATAAACAAGGTCTGAGGATCTAATGTGTAACACGGTGACTCTAGTTGACGACACTGAGTTGTGTAATTGAAACGAGCCAAGAGAGTAGAACTGAAATGTTCTCATCAAGATAAATACATAAATACATGAGGTGATGGATGTGTTAATTAACTCGCTGGGGGCCATCCTTTCACAATGTAGATGTGTATCAAACATTGTCTTGTACACTTTAACTACCTTACAATTTTATTTCTCAATTATACCTCAGTAAACCAGGAAAAAATAAAGTACAGCCCTCCCATCCCCTCCCCCATCTACTCTGTTAGAGTCCCTGTTTACGTTTCTTCACGTCCCTATCACAGACTATGATTGTGAGATTTGTTTGTTTTCTTCTTTCTGGTCTTTCTGCTCCGACTAAAATGTAAATTCCTAGTGGTCAAAGGCCTTTGTTCCTCTTGTTCAGGCTGCTATCTCTGCATCTAGGGCTAAGCTTCGTATATTAGAACTCAAAAAGTAGTTCCTGAAACAACGAATAAATAGGAAAGGCTCTGGCCTGCGATTCAGGAGACCTGGCCTCTAGGCTGACGTTACCAGTGAACGCTGTGTGACTCTAGACCAATCCCAACCTCTGTGGACCCCAGTGACTCATCTACACTGGAGAGGAAGATTCCATGTATTGAGGTTAAGATGGCTGCCAAGTTTCCAGGCTTGACTCTTCCTTCCTTATTTTCTCAAACAGTACTAGAACAACCAGTATTTAGGGCAACCTCAGAAAAAATATGGCTAGGTCTTGAGGTAGAATCAAGGGGTCAGGATGGTACAATAACAGAATTTAATCAGCTTCAGTGCATCCCCAACTCAGGTGCGGGGGCCCAGCCTCCACCTACAATGCCTAACAGCCACCGGCCTGCCGTGTAGGAGACGCTCTCCAAGACTGCTGACCACCACCACCCTCTTCCACATCCTCCCCAGGGTTAGGGCAAGGAAACTATGACCTGAGGACACGGGAACAGAACAGAAAAAAGCATCATTTCTAGAAGGACCCCTTGTGGAAGGCCCAGTGTCTGTTGAGTTCACAGTGAAGGCTTCATGACGGAGAAGACACTGCTAGCATGAGAGGGCGGTGGGGAGAGCAGTTCAGCGTAAGAAGGAGGGGAGGCCAGAGAGGGGGAGAGCGATCACACCACTCTTGAGGCTCAGCCATCTGCCCTGCCAAACGCTGCCTTCACCACCCAGTGTCAGACTCTGGACGCTTTTCAGAGCATTCTTCACAGGCCTGGGCTCTGGAGGAGGGAGGGCTGTCTTTGACAGTTTGTTATTCACTTTGTGAAAATTCTCACCCTTTGAAATGAAGCGGGATGGGTGGGGATGAGTGTGACCACATGCTGGCAAGAAAAGCATATCAATCACCAAAGTGAGAAAAGGGAGCCACTGCACAGCACGAGCAGGGAGTTTGGTGGTGGGGAGCTCTGGAAGAAAGTTGCTGATGGAAAGGGAGGCTGGGCTTGGATTTGCAGTAAGAGGTCGAAGAAGATGGAACTGAGCAAAGACCTTTGAACTAACAGGACGAATACAGCAAATCGTTAATTAGTTAAGAAACAAAAGTTCAGGACTTGGGAGAGAGGACTGGGAGCCTGAGTGTGGACTACCGAGTTTTGGAAGTGGCAGGAAAGACGAAAAGAAATAGCGAGAGAGAAAACCAGCCGGGGATAAAGAAAGACTGTTTGGGTTTGTTTGGAGGGTTTGTTGCGTTTTTTGAAGGGTGAGAATGAAGGTGACTAAGGGGGTTAGGACAGGAGAGGCCTAAGTCTGTTTGTAATTATTAGGAGACATAGCAGAGGAGAGAGAGGCAGACAAGACAGCATGGCGGGCAGAGGAACTGTGCCAAAAGACTATCTATGAGATGAAGTTGTGGAGTTTATTCACCTCTATTAGTTTTATTACTGTACTTGGGGTTAACAGACATATAAGACAGTGCACACAATTTAATACAACTGGATGCATTTTGACATATGTATATGCCTGTGACAGACCCACCACTATCAATATAGTGAACGTGCCATGTCCTCAAGCCCTGTTGGAATGCCTTCCTCCTGCCCTTCCTATCTCACAAATCAGCTTCTTCTCACTATGAACTAGTTTGCATTTTCTAGAATTTCATATAAATACAACCATACAAGAAGTGCTCTTGTTTGTCTGGTTTCTTCTGCTCAGCATAATTATTTTGAGGATTCATTGATGTTGTTGATTGTAGTCATTCCTGTTTATTGCAAAGTGGTTGTATGAGTTTCCCGTGGCCGCTGTAACAAATGACCACAACCCACGTGGCTTAAACCACAGAAATTTATCCTCTTACAGTTCTGGAGGCCAGAGTTCTCAAACCAAGGACAGAAAAGGTTGGTTCACTCTAGAGGCTCCGAGTGAGCATCTGTTCCATGCCTCTCTCCCAGCTTCTCCCAGCTACCAGCACCCCTTGGCTTGTGGATGCATCCCTCCATCTATGTCACTGAAATGGACAATGGAGAAGGAAGCTGCAAAGAGGGACTGATGGATGGAGGTAAAGAGATGAGAGTGTAAGATGAAGACTTGGAATAAACTGGAAGGGGTTAAGGAGAAGTGTGGAGAACTTTCCACCTCAGCCTGTCACTCAACAGTGTTTACTTGTTCCTTTGGCAATTTACTCTAAAGTGGATTTAAAATTTGCAAGAAAAAGTACTTTACTTTCCCTGTACCAGTAATGCTTTGCTCTGAACTGAAGATGCCCAACCTATTCCAGGGAGTTAGTCTGGGCAGAAGTTATGCCCTGGCTGAGCACGAGATGGCATCCTTTCTGGAGCAGCGGGACCTCCCTGGGAAAGTCTTCTTTATTGCAAATGAAACTGAGCACAACCTACTTAACCTTTCCCTCCTTTTCTAGAGCTCAGACCAAGTCTACTGTCTCACTCATCTGCAGTGTTTTGAAGCACAACTTTCAAGATGGCTGTGGGTGTGTGCTCTCTCTGCTTCTCACCTCCCTTTTCTCCTCAGCCCCCTTTAGTCAGGCTCTGTCCCACCGCTCCACTGCAACTGCTGTCACCAAGGGCAGCAGCAGCTCTGTGTTACCAAATTCAAGGATCACTCTTGCGTCCTCATGCTCCTCTCCTTCCTGATGCTGCACTTTCCCGTCTCTCCCGACTTTCCTGACGCCTGCTCCTCAGATTCCATGTCTGGCTCCCTCTCCACTTTCCTTCTCCTCTCCAACTGCTCTCTTGTCCTATGTGATCTCCTCAGTGTGACACTATCATCAGAAGTCTGCCTTCCAATGCTGCTTCTGTCTCGCTCTCTTGGATCACTTCCTCTGGGGAGGTTCGCTGCTCTGTCATGAGGACACTCAAGCAGCCCTGAGCTGAAGCAGATGTGGCAAGGCACTGAGACCTATTGCCAACAGCCAGAGCAGAACTGAGGTCTCTGCCAACAGCCAAGTGAGTGAGCCGTCCTGGAGGTGGACCCCATGACCAGTCGAGCTTTGAGATGACTGCAGCCCCTGCTGATGGCTCGACTGCAACCCTCTGACAGATCCTGACCCAGAACCACCCAGTTCAGTTGCTCCTAGATGCCTGACTCTCAGAAACTGCATAAGCTGAAAGATGTTGGAGGCAAGATGAATCAAATTCAGCACCAATTAAAGTTGTGCTGACTCCTGGCTGCTTCGTCCAAGCAGCTGTGGTTGGCAGAATGTTTCTAATAAGTATCTGCTCTTCAAGAGCATTTTGGATAATTGACAAGTAATGGCTCAAATCGTGACCCAATTCCCGTAGTTCAGAGGAATTAATATCTACGTTCAATTCAGTTTTAGATACATGTGCAAATCTCTCTACGAAAATGGTGGATGGTGTAAGGATTCAATACCAAATGAAAATAATTTTGTCACAAGACATTTATGTGGTTATGTCACAGATTACCCAGGAGCAATATTAAAAGTATATAACCCCTGGTATAGCAAATATAAATTAACACATAAATCAGTACATATATCGACAATTAAAAAGATATTTGCCTTTGTTTTCTAACTCAACTATGTGCAGCATAAAAAGGGATAAAGCTGTAATGCAAACCAGTCATGATTCATTGTGACAGTTTCCAGTCATTTGTGATTTTTATAAACTGTCGTGTGTTCTGGGCTGTTTGGGTTGGCCGTGGGTACCTTCTTGTATGAAGGCCATCAGCTCTGTTGGGGTGGCCCTTTCCTACACCTACGACTCTCAGAACATTCCTTGGTCCCTCTACTGCTCCCTGCTCTTGTCCCATTGAGAGTCAGGAGCTAGAGGGCTCCCACGGTGGCTCGCCCCAGGGTGCTTCCCCATGTTCTGGGTGCCTCAACCCTATCCCCAGCTTTGCACACAGGCATTTCCTTACACTCTCCTCACCACGCTTTCTGAGTTAAGGCGAAGTCATCCTCTTCTTGTATTCACAGCCCGAGGCACAATGAGGGAAATCTTACAAAACTCACTTCACAATAATAAAAGGGGATCATGAATATATGTTATAAACTGGGATGAGGTTAAGAACTTCCGTTCCAGAGCAGGGATATGAGAGTACATTGTTGGAGGGATGTATAAAAATGGTGTGCCCTCCTCATCCATCCCTTGAGGAGTGTAGAACTGGAGAGAGAGCAGGTAAACGCATACAGGGAACTGGGAACATCCTGGGAGGACATCTCGGCACATCTTGGTTGGGCTGAGTTGACGCAACACTGCATAGACATAAAGGACACAAACCATGTGTCCCACGTGTCCGTCTGCCCCACTCCACCCAGCTGTGGGGATGTTCAAGCTATGAAAATGGGCAGTCAGGACTAGGACCCTGGGCTCAGTCTCATAGATTCTGGATTTCCTGGTGGAGCCCCAATTATGGGCTCAGTATGTGGCTGCAGCTAGAAATGACTCTCTCCCAGGCGCTCCTGCACATTGACACGCCAGGGAGAAATGAATAGATATCTCAGGCTGCAGTTTAGATCGCAGGCCTGAGTGACAGGGGGGAGGGAGCCCTCCTTTTCCATCTCTCTGCCGCTACAGGGCATGAGAATGCTGCTGTGTAAGTGGACTAATGGTGGCCAGGCTTTCCACCGAATCTGCCCAGGTCGGAAGATCGATGGGACACAGGAGCTCCAGGTGGCAGAAAGGGCAGCACAGACCAGGGACAGCAGCAGAAGACCAGGGATTTTCCATCGGTCTCAGGGCTATGTGACCCCTTGAATGGAGTCAGCCCCTGGTTGTTGGATTTAACACGGGAAGGAGACTCCTGGGAGGAGAATGTTCTTGCTGCTTTGAGATGGATGCTTGAGTGACTTAAAATGAATATTTAAAGGATGTGATTTTATCCTATTGTATATCAGGCTGGTAAGCAGGTGTATGGCTACACTTCAGTGGCTTCCTATTTTCCTTAGGACAGAATCCACAACCCTTGCCATGGTCTTCAAAGTCCTGAGCACTCTGGGCCCTGTTCTCGGACCTCACCTCCTTGGTGCTCCTCCCAGCCTTATGGCTTAATGCTCCACTCAGACCGAGTGACTCCTCTTTCCTTAAACATACCATGTTCAGTCTCTCTCAAGGCCATCAACCCTGCTGACCTCCTGCTTGGATTCCATCCCTGCTGCCCGACCAAGGTTCCACCCACTTCCCTACCTGCCACTTGTCTCTCCTTCAGGGTTTACAGCAGCCCTGACTCCCGTCCTTGAGAAACTGTGACTGAACCACAGATTCCAGCAAAGGCATCCTGGTTAGGGTTATGCCTAGCACTATCTCATCCCCTTGCATGGTGCTGTAGATTATCTTGCGTCTCCTAAGAAGAAGATATGCTGAAGTCCTGACCCTGGGTACCGATGACTGTGACTTTATTTGCAAATAGGGTCTTTGCAGATGTCGTCAAGGTAAGATAAGGTCATACTATACCAGGGTGGGCCCAAAACCAATTACCGGTATCTTTATAAGAAGACAGAACTTTGGGTAGAGACACACACGGGAAGCACGCCATGTGACAACGGAGGCAGAGATTGGACTTATGCATCTACAAGCCAAGAAATGCCAAGGCTTGCCAGCAAGGATGAGAAACCAGGAAGAGGTAAGGATGAATCCTTCCCTGAGGCTTCAGAGAGAGCGTGGCCCTGCTCAATCTTGAGTTTGCACGAAGAGTCCCCAGAACAGCGAGAAAATCAATTTCCAGTGTTTTAAGCCACTAAATTTGTGGTCATTTGTTACAGCAACCCTAGGAAATTGATGGACAAGGCACACATGATTTTGGATTAGAATGACGTATTTTTTTCTTTCTCTCACTAGAGTGAACCCCATGAGGACAGAGACTCTATCTGTTTTGCTTATCATCGTTTATCTGCTCCCTGGACACTGTATATCACACATTAGATGTAAAGAAAGATTAGTTCCATAAGTGAACAGGAAAAAAAGTTCATTACCTGGTTTTGTAAAAATAAAAAGGGAGAAAAAAGTTTTTAGGTTGTAGGTCAGAAAGACAGCAAGTACAAAAGGAAAAGACAATTTTTGTGTAACTGAGAATATAGGTGAAAATTTCTGCTTCACTCTTTTTGACCAGGTATTTCATGACTGTTATATGACAATTTTTGATTAGATCAAAGAGTCCATGAAACTTTTTCTCGTTCTATTTATTTTTAAGTCCAGGAGACATCCTAGGAGGAAATAATTTCATGTTTGATCAAAACAAATAGATTGCTTTGTAACCAAATTTGCATAGTGGATTTTTGTTAAATTAGCATTTAAACAACGGATTAGATTCTTAGTGTCACAATACTCAGGGTCTACATGTAAGACAAGCACTTCACAGTTGGAAAACTTCAGAAGATCGGTCCTGCCTGTGCTGGGGGCCAGGCCTGCTTTGTCAAAACTTGAAAATCTTCCTTGATTTTTCTACAGATTTCTCATCCACTGGAGGCTTCCTCGCCCCACCAGGCTGCAGAAACTTCTTCACGGTGGGCAGGTTGCTGATTCTGGCTTTCAGGGCCTGCAAGGCACAAGAGCAGAGCCTCAGAGTGGAGCCAAAGACCAAGCCCATCATTAGCACAAGCCAGGGAATCTGAGACCCTCCTAGACGAGGACCACCTGAGTCTCCTCCATCGGCACCAGTATGAGGCTGGGAACGGACACCAGGTGAGACATGAGGATAACAGCAAGAAAATCCAGCTCAATAGAATTTTCTTCCCAATGTTCTTCCCTACACACTCATCCTGTGGATTCATGGCTTTTGGGCAACACAAGAAAAAGTAATGTGTCTGTCCGATATCAGCACAGATAAAGTCTCCAGTCAGGAAAAGCAAAGATTTAGGAAAAGTGGGCAGGACCTGAAGACAGGAAATATAAAAGGTAAACCATGAGGCTGGTAAAACCAATTTGCCCACCGAGGGAGAGAGACGAGGAGAGAGGGGAGACTGTGAGGAGAGAAACACATGGGTGGAAGGAGGAGCAGGAGCCGAGGGGAGGACAGCTGCTCACAGACTCGGGTGTGGAAGGAGAAGGACACTCCTGGGTTGAGGGAATCACAGAGAAAAGAGGACAGAATCCGGAATGGAACGGAGGCCTGGGAGAGAGGAGCTGATGCTGGGTCCCTCTCATTGTAAAAGAGAAATTATTCTTTTGGTGGCAGAATCCACTCAGATTTCTTCAGCCAAAGGAGATTTTGTTCATGCCTCACACCAGGGTCTAGAAGCTAAGTTTAGAGACCAGAGGGCAGGAAAGGCCTGCACAATAGTGGGGACCCTAGAGGCCAAATATTACATTCCAAGATGGGAGGTGTGGGCCTTCCGTCCTGAGGGCTGTGAAAGAGATCACCTTCAGCAGAGGGAAGTTGGCCAGAAGGCTGGGGTCAAGCTCTTCAACAAGGTAGAGAAGTTCCACCAGGTGGATGTCAGCCCTGCTCAGCCTGTTGCCAACCAGGTAGTCTTGTCCGTGGCTCTTTAACACCTGGCGAATTGGAGGAATCGGATCATGAACACAGGCACAGGCAGGCTGGGCCCCCTGCTCCTCCAGCTCTCTCCAGCCCGCTCTCCCTCCTCTGCTGCCCACTGGGCGGATGTGGAGCTCCAGACCTTCTCCACCGGCCCTGAATCACTGACACAGCGGGAGGCGTGGGCTCTGCTGTTCTTCCCTCACTCCTCAGTGAAGCCTAGGATACCATTTCCTTTTCTCCTTCCCACATCACTGGGGCTCCCTACCAGCATCTTCCACTGGGTTAAGGGCTTAGCACCTCTGTGCCTTGATTCTTTCAGTCTCACACCCTACACTGTGCAGCCCTGAAACATCAGGACATGGCTCTTCATCTGTATCTCTCAGTCTCTCTCTCTCTCTCCATTTTTCTTTCTGTTTTCTCCCTTGGGCAAAGACTCCACCTTTATGACATCCTTCCTCAGTCCTGAGCAGACTATTTCAGAGTCTACCTTTCTCCACCTGGCTGCTCTCCTCATTTCCTGGTCTGTCTCTCTGGGACCTGAAATAACCCTGGGTTACCTGGAACTCACCGTCCGCTTACAACATTGGCTCTGACTCCTACCTGCCCTGTGTCTGTCAACAACATTGGTGGAATATGTTCTAATTTGCCTGCTGAAGTGTCTGGCCGTGACTGCTCTGATGTCTGTACTTGCTTTAAAATGCAGCAAAAAATAATGTACTTAATTGGAGGAGAGGAGGATGGGGACACATATGATTAAGCAAACATCATAAAAAAAGGCTAATTTTTTCAATATAGGTGATGGCTATATACGAGTTCATTGTATCTGTATTTCAACTGTTATGTATCTTTGAACTTTTCTTAACAAAATATTGAAGAAAAAATGTGATATTTATGAAAAATATGCAGAGATATGGAAATAGACAAAAAAGGGAAAAAACACACATGGCACCACCAACTAAAGATCATAAGAATTTGGCAAAGACCCTTCCAGAATATGTATGCTCATAGAAGTATGGATAAAAGCAAATAATATAATGAAGCATCAAATGCTGTATTGTAATGTGTTTCTTTCAGTTATGTCATCACAGGGCTCTTTGATCTCAGAGGACAAATGTCCTCAAACTGCAGTGACTGAGGAGCTTGTCACCCTGTGAACGTGCTGAACTCTCAGCGCCACAAGGGCCAGGAGAGTGGACTTCATTGTTAGTGCTACACTGTTCCCGGCGCGAACAGGAGCTGACACACTAGCACTGAGTGCACGCTTGTTGAATGAATGAAAGAATGATTTAATGCTCTATAATGATGGGGATGTCAAGATCAATCCTTTTATTTACATGTAAGGCTCCTGTATCTCTTACAATCAAGTTTTGGTTCCTGATTTCTATTTAGCATGATTTCAGGTAGTTGTGGTCTTGAAATGTCCTCCTTGACCTTCAAAGAGAAACATCCACTAGCACAGGTAGTATGCTAATGATGGAACTTTATATCCTTAGTTTGCATGACTTTTCTCAAAAATCTACTAGCCCTGCTCCCAAATTCATAGATTTGTTTCCCTTAACATCCTTTCATCTCTCTCTTCTTCTTTATCCATGTCCCCCATCTCTGTTTCAATACATCTCGTCCATTCCCTGAAATTCCACCACATTCTCCTGATGGACAGCTGGTCTCATGTCTCCCTACACTTGATACCAGAATATTTTCTTCTTGCTGAGGTAGGTTATCCCTGAGTTAACGTCCATGCCAATATTCCTCTGTTTTTTAGTATGTGGGCCACCAGCACAGCATGGCGCTAACAGAGTGGTGTAGGTCCACACCTGAGAACCAAACCCAGGCCCCTGTGGAGTGCCCTGAACTTAAATGCTAGGCCATGGGAGCTGGCCACAGAATATGTTCTGATGTATTGCTTTCATCGTGTTCCTCTTGGAGTTAAGCCCCTCTATGGTGTTCTGCAAGATCTGTTCCAATCTCTAGTGTGGCTCCCAGAGCTTTGCACAGCCCAAGATCTATGACCCCAAATTTCCGTTGAAGAGAGAATTCTAGATTGAGGCCTAGTAAATTGAAATTTTGCTAGCAATTAGAACTTGGCTAGAACTGCTACAATTCTTCCTCACAGTGCATTGTTATAAAATGCCTTGAGAGTCAGGATGCTCCATTAACTAGGATTCAGGAAGGCTGACTGGGAGTGAAGGTCTTTGTCCCAGGAATGCCCAGTTCTCTTCTTTCTCCTCTGATCTCAGTGCCCCAGGATGCTGAACAGCCAACTCACTTTTTCAAACGCAGGCAAATAACGATTTGTTGTTCTGTCTTTGATCAGCGTAATCTTAGCATCTTTTTCAGCAGGTGGGCTTACGGGTAAAAGCAGGATCATTTCATTCAAATCTGCCACACCTTCTATGTACATATCAATCCTGAAAGACAAAAATGACCAAAGTGTCCAACTTCTTCTGCCGTTGGTTTAATAGTTTAAAAATATAAAGGAATGGGGCACCAGGAGGTGGCAGAGGAATCCACCTGCATTTTCGTAGGCCAGTCATCCACCCATGATTTTTTCTTAACTTTCCCCTTTCACTTTACACCAACCTTTCAAGGTAGATGTATGTCTAAAACTTTTGGTATACGCAAGACAAAACGTAAGGATCAGGAGCATCGGTGACCTGCCCCGAGTCACAGGCATGAGAAACATTGGTGGAATCACTGCAGGTGACCACTGAGACCCTAGCTAGGGTTTGCCAGCTCTGCTGAGTTTGTTCTGTGCACAAACTCAGTGTGATTCACACGGCCAAAGACCTGCAACCTAAGTCACCTCCACAGGGAGTCCTGGCATTGCTGTCTCAGCCATGTCCCTCTGCCTTTTATCCTGTTACACCACCCAGGCCCACGCAATGCCCAATGTTAGCAGCTCCTCCAATGATTTCCATAGAACATGGTTCACAGCCCTCTCCAGGTGCTGCTGCCCAATGCTGACCATGTTTGCATTTCTCAAGAACAAACCTAAAGTATCCCCTGAAATGGTGCAATTCTTCATTCACTTCCCACCAGAGCATAAGCCAGGTGATTTGCTTTGTGTGTTCCAAACGAAGCTTCCTGCGAGAGGTTTTTAAAAATAAAAGCTTTGTTCACGTATAATTCACCTACCTTAATGTCATCCTATTCAAGTGCACAATTTTGTGATTTTTAGCAAAGCCGAAGAATTCTGTACCACCACCACACTCTAATTCCAGACTATTTTTATCTCTCCTGAAGGAGCTGCTGTGCTTTCTCAGGCATTCAACACTCTTCCCTCCCTCCAGCCCTAGGAAACCA
The DNA here is from genome assembly GCF_041296265.1 of Equus caballus. NCBI lineage: Eukaryota > Metazoa > Chordata > Mammalia > Perissodactyla > Equidae > Equus > Equus caballus. The sequence goes on along the minus strand of NC_091703.1, from coordinate 53,841,271 downwards.
CTCAACTGCTCTCTGTTTCTGTCGATGTGAATGTTCTGGATGTTTCACGCAAAGGAAATCATGGAATATGTGCTGTTTGTGTCTGGTTCCTTTTGTGACAGAATGTTGTCAAGATCCATCCATGTTGTAGCCTGCATCAGGATGTCATTTCTTTTCATGGAAAAATATTACTCCATTGTGTGGATAGACCACTCTTTGTTCATCCGTTCATCACTTAATGGACAATGGTCTGTTTCCACTTTTGAAGATTATGAACAACACCGTGATGAACGTTTTCTACAGGTCTTAGTGTGTATGGCTTTTCGATTCTCTGGGGTACATACCAAGTAGTGGAATTGCTGTGTCATATGGTAACTCTATGTTTAACTTTTGAGTAACTGCTACAGTTCCTTACACTGTTTTAATTTTAATCATGTGTTCCCATCACAACAAGGAAGAGACTGCCCAGATAAGTTTGTATTGAATAAATCTGCTGCTTCATCCCTGTATCAAAATGCTCAATGTAACCCTAGCATCTTGGGCTCAACGTTTCTAATCCTTGTCAAATGGCCCATTCATATAACTGGGTCATAATTTAGGGTCCTGGTCATCATTCTGGTAAATTCTAGGTTTGAGAATAGGCTCCTTCACTCCCCAGGCTAATCCTCTAGACCCTCAGACACTTTGTCCTCCTCTCTAGCTGTGGGCTGGTGTCCAGCTCCTAAAGTCCTGAGCACCTGGAGTCATGACTTCACCATCCTCCTGGCTTCTTAGTTCATCATGGTTTGCAGACCTCTGTCACTGTGCCCTCTCCAGGGGCCGCATCCTCTTCTATCATCCCACTGGCTTGAGTCCACTGCAGGTTTCCTGTCCCTCATCCTCCGAGGTCTCTGCTGGACTGCACCTCAGTCTACACCACCATAGCCACACAGCTGGTGGTCATGATCCCCCTGACACGGTCACGGTCCCCCAGGGAAGGACCTAAATTGTTCCTATTAATTCTTGACAAAACAGCAGGAAAAATACCGTACAGGGCTCTCTCCTTGATGTCTCTCCCATAGAGGTTGTGTTTGGCGGCGATGTAGTTGAGAATGGCTCTGCTCTGCACCAGCTTCATCCCATCAATTTCCACCATTGGCACCTGCTGGAACATCAAACTCCCATCTTTCAAAAGAAGAACAGGAAAAGTAGAGTGAAATGCTTTATGGATCTCATTCTTTGAAGATGAAAAGCTGTTTGTTGAAAGGACTAGCGATGTAAAATGGAACTGAAATTACTGGGTAACACTTTAACAGAAGAGCAGTTGTTGTGTCCCATTGTCCTTCTTTTGTGTTCAAGCCTCCCTTCACTTTTTAACCTGTTATTTCATTTCTGGTTTTATTCCCCATCCAGATACTTGGTAGGTCCCTGTATTTCTTGTGCTCGATTTCTCTTCATGGATATTTGAGGAAGAAGTTGGGAGAAGCTACAACAGGACCACCAACCGTTTGCCATTTCAGGTGGGACGTTCCGAGAACAAGTCTATGGTGCAGCTGGCATTAAGGCCAGTAGTAAGTGAGATTTCTATGGAGGGTGATTTATTCCACCATTGGATAGTGTTGGTGGGGGCCCCTGTTTTCCCCACCCAGTCCTGCTGGCCTCCCTCTTTCTCTCTCTCCTCACTGACTTACCTGGCATTCCAACTATCTCAACAGCATCTTGTGATCTGAGTCTATAATACGGTTAGGACTTCACGTTTTCCAGTCATCAGGGAGAGAATTCTAGGCAACTGCTGTGCCTGTTTCTCCTCTTTCACTCTACTGCATGTGTTTGCTGTCCTTTCTGGGAGGCTGTGGGATCCTGAGCTGATACAGCTCAGTCATGGTGCAGAAGAGCAGAAGAAAGCAAAGAGAGGGATCCACAGGACACCGGAGATGGTCTCGTAGCAAATACTCAGAGAGTTTCAGCCCTTCCTGGTCCCGAGGGAGTTACCAAAGCTGCTCAGGGAGCCCCACCCCATACATTTGAAGCACTTCTCTCTCTCTCTTTGGCCCCCAACTCCCAGCATACACACACATAGGCATTGCCTGGGGTTAAATCTCAACACGTGACTTCGACTAGATCCTCTCATCAGAGGAATTTAGACACTTGGTCTTACCATTTTTTAGCTTTTCAAAGTCTTCTGGAGTGTCTATAAATGTCTCTTCAAACTGGAAAGCAGAAACAGTAAGTGAGCTCCTGTTCTTTCATTCCACAGCATTATAAAAGTTTTAAACTTGAATGTCCGGCACATAATAAGGAGAAGGAAGATTTCTGAGCTTGTCAGAGTACATAGGGGAGTATGATCAGGGTGACTGGAAATTTAGGTTAGAGCCACCAAGGAAAGAGCATGGGTGGCAGCAGGTAACGACTCATTCTTGAGGTTTCAATTCACCTCCACTTTGTTTCCACCTCTGTGGGCGATCCTGGTCATTGCGGGGAAGTCACGGAGGGAAGGGAATGGGAAGTTCACCTAGTTACGGGGTTTTAATATCTCAGGAAAGCCTGCCTCTCCAGGTGAGATCACGACAGGACCTTGTGTGTCCTCCAGTATAGGGTAACCATGGGGCCATGACCATCCCAGAAGCTGTCACCAGTGACTTCTGCTGTCATTGACATCACTCCATCCCACGAGGCCCCACTTAGTATGAAATGAGTCCTGTTTGCTGCACAGTTTTAACTCTAAGATTCAGAATTTCCTCTCCTGGAAAATTGGGACACCCTAGGTTAGATTCCCAACTTAAGAAAGGAAAAAGAGTTCCCAAACTAGTTTAGAAAAATTGATTTTTAATCAAGAAATCTTGGTTTCTGATATGACTGCCTGCATTTGAGCATCATTTCTTACACGTGCTACCTCTTGACGTTGGACATGTCACCAAATCTCCTCGTGTCTCAGTATCCTCATCTATATATGGGTATAGTTATGGCACCTACGTTATAGGTTGGTGGGAAGATCAAATCAGCAAGGTATGCAAAGGCCTTTAAACAGCACCATGTATACATGAGGTGCTCAATAAACAGAAGTTGTCAGGATTTTCAAAGATGGTTGCTTTCATCATGTTATCCCTTTTTTTTTTTTTAATTTAAAGCCACCTCACATTTGTGAACCTATCCTCCGTCCTTGACCTACACTCAGGACGTAGACCTTGGTGTAGATTCTCCTTCTCCTGAGACAAGTCTCTCTGGTTGGAGGGCAGCCGGCAGCAAGGCCGTCATCTGACCAGAAGGTCTGAGTGCTTGTGGGGTTTCAACACAAATATGAAAATCAGTCAGTATATGATCATGCAGTTTACTTAATCGGCAGAATCGACCAAACCAAAGGTCAAAAGAGACCAATGTCAAGAAAATGGATCTCAGTGTTGATGCGATTTGGTTCCAATCTTGGCTCTGCCTCACGGTAGCTGTGTGATCGGGGCACAGTCACTTAGCATCTCCAGGCCTCAGTTTCCTCCTCCATCAAACACAGGGAGGACATTTTCTTAAATGGAATATGTTGTGTTAAAATACAGATTACAGGACCCATGCCACACACACCAAGTATAACTAGGAGTGCTGTTTGCAGTGGCTGCTATGGTTTAAAGGGTTCTTGATGGTGAAAAGCTTGGGAATCTGGGGAATTCTAACTTGTCCAGTGGAAGCATTTATTGTGGATCCACATGGCTCCACAGAGTCAGACTATAGAGATAGTGAGGTGGGGGTGCAGCAACTCCTAAAGCACCCAGTTCCAGACAAACATAAGGGATGGTGGTTGCTCATCTAGGGAGGGGGGCCAAGGTGGGATTGGTTGGCTGGTGAGATGACGTTTGTGAGGCTAATGGAGACGGATGGGATGGTGAGGACGAGCCTTTGGGCACAGGGAACCTAGAAGCTGTGACTGAGAGCCTCTGGTAAGTCCTGCCGCACCCCTCTTGTCAGTCAAGCTGATGGAGAAGAGGAAGCCTGGGATGCGCTCAGCATCTCCTCTACTTCCCCCTCCTGTGCTGAAGTCATCCTGCCAGGGGCTCTGAACACATCCCTGAACCCCACAGCTGACCCTGGAGGCAGCACAGTAGAGGTTCCTGTCACAGGATGCCACCTCACCTGGATCCCTCCTCTTCTGCTCCCACATGAGGTACAAGATCTCCTGAGCTCGTCAGTGACTCCTCCCCAGGAAAACCCTCCCAGACTTGCTGGTCTGTCTGATCTGGACTAAGAAATGTTTTTCACAGTGACACCTCCAGAGGGCAGCACTCAACAGAGTCCAGGAAGACCTACCAGCTTTCCACTGGGACTGTGGCATTTTGGCACTGTAAATGCTTGGGTGTCCTCCTAGATGCTCCCCCCTCCTTTTAATCACCTCCTTACTTGTGTGCAACCTCAATAGAATGTAAGCTGCCTGAGGACAGGGCCCTTGTTCATCTGTTTCTCTGCACCTGGCGCTTGAAGGTGCTGAACAAAATCACTGCTGAGTGAGTGTATTACTCTTTCACAGGTGGTTACTTACAATTCACTCCTCCCATATTTCTGACTCTATCTTAGATTTTATTATGTTTTACTTAATTTTTCTCATTTTATTGTGGAAATTTCTAGCATGTATAAAAATAAACAGGAAAGTATAATGCTGCTCCGTGTACCCTTCATCCAGTACCATAATAACCAACTCAAGCCAGACTCCTGTCATCTGTATGCCCACGACTCTCCCTCTCTTGTAGTAATTTGAAAAATAGAAACATCATATATTTCATTTTTAAACATTTCAATGTACATTTTCAAAATAAAAGAACTACTTAAACAACAAGCACAGTACATTATCACACCTAAAGCACCAACAATAATTCTTTAATATTATCTACTATTTGTTCATGTTCATGTTTCTAATTATTGAACAAATGTCATAAATGATACTTTACACTTTGTTTCTATCCAAATCCAAATAAATTCCACACATTGTGGTGAGCTTCTTAAATTTACTTTAATTGTTTATGCTGTTTGATGACAAGAAATTGTAATTTTATGTTAGGTCAAATCTGTTCATCTCTTAATCGCTGTATTTTTTTTCAATGCACAACTCTTGACAGATAGTTTAGAGAGAATAGTCTCCTAGCTCACAGGAGCAAGGACTTTGATAGTCACTTCTAGATCCAACTGAAGACGACCGAACTCAGAACCGACCTCAACTCCAGCAGCAGCCAGGAGCCACCGGATAGGCTCCATCCGGCCTCGTCCATTGAAGTAGTGAAGCATGGGCTTCGCTGCCATGATGCTGTCTCCTGGGTTCTCTACACCTGAATCAATGAAGGAATGAATGAATGAAACAACAGAAACAAAACTGCACTTTAAGATCCGTGGTTAACAGCACCAACAATGCTGAGGAAGGGTCTGCCTCCTTCCTGGCAGACTTGGAGAGTCCCTGGAATGCCTTCCTCAGCCCAAATTCTCACCCTCAGGAGCCGAGCCCAAGAAACTGCATCAAACCATTCTCCAGTGTCCACTGGGTAAAATCTGGTGGGCTTAGCAGCCTAATAGGTGAGAGTCTGTGGTAAGGATGTGTGCTTGGTTTTAGGGGGAGGGAGAAGGATTAGAGAACCACTATTCATTGAATATCTCCTCTTAACAATCCTGATGGAATGCTAACTCCTTTGGATATATTATATATACATTTTTTTCCTGAGGAAGATTTATCCTGCGCTACATTAGTTGCCAATCTTCCTCTTTTTTTTGGCTTGATGAAGATTACCCCTGTGCTAACATCTATGCCAATCTTCCTCTGTTTTGTATGTGGGTGGCCACCACAGCATGGCCAAGGAGTGGTGCAGGTCTGCACTCAAGATGCGAACCTGCGAATCCAGAATACTAATGCAGAGCGTGCCGAACTTAACTACTATGCCACGGGGCCAGATCCTGGATACATCACATCTTTAATCTCCTAACAACCCCATGAAATAGTTGTTATTTTATCCATTTGATAGTTAACGAGACCACAGCTTAGACATTAAATGACACATCCACAGTCACACTTCAGCTAGTGTTGGATGTGGAAATCCAGCCCAGGAGTAAAGGGAGGGCAGGGCTGGAACCCACACAGAGGCAGGCCCTGGGAGCCTGTGAGGGCCTTGAACCATAGTGCTTCCCTGACAGCGAGGAGGCAGAGGGAGCAGTGTTAAGGCTTCATTTGTTCCAGAGCTGGAATTGGGGCTCAGACTCACTGAACTGTGGCTCAAAAGATCCTAATCCTTTGCACAGATGCAGGATGCTGATTCCTTGCTTTTCATGGAATTCTACTTTCTACCTCTACTTGGTGCATTTTATAATATATAGAAAGGGAAGTTACTGCATTAACTTTTCAGTATATGGAGTGGACATTTGTTCACTGTCTGTCATACAGTGGATGCTCGCTAATTTGCCTTCATTTAATCCTACAAAAATCACCTGAGGTGGAATCTCTTATTACTCTCACTTCACAGCTGGTGAGATGGAGGTTTCTAGAGTAACTTGCCCAATGTAGGTGGTGGTCCTGGGATTCAAACCCACTTCTACGTGAAACCAAAGTCTAGGACTCATTTTCTGTATTGGGATTTTTCAAAATACACATGATCATCCTTCAGTGGATTGTGAAATCCATCAACTTTTAAAACAAAATACAAGACAGTAGACACTATCCAAGTGCACCATATGCAGACAAGGGGAGCATCATTTCAGGAGTTTTGCATTCAGTCATATGTGTGTTGCATGCGTGGATGTGTGCACACTCATTTGGCCAACAGATGGTAAGAGAGACACTGGTTGTGTCCAGTCAGCAAACTCTGAAAGCCCTTGTTCCATCCCAGGCTGCCTGGGTAGTCGACACAGCAGGGGACCAGAGACTGACACCCAGCGGCTCCAACAGTGGACATGGCTGGTTCTCTCATGGGAGTGAATGCACGTGAAACTGGCAAACAGTTAGCCATTGATGATGAAGTAGCTAGGAACTAAAGGTTTTTTCCTTGTTGCAATTACTGACTCTAGCTTTCAGCTGTTTAACCCACCCATTGTTAACTACGCTGCTTAGGCCATATGCTATCTGACTCCCACTAGGCTCCTATAGATACCATCTTCCTGGAGCCTGGGTCACCATGGTGATTGGTATTTGAGCTATTTTTCAGGAATTAGAACCCTTTTTCCACTCCAGGCTAGCTGAAACCACCAACATATCAACTGGGCCTGCACAGATGTCTGATAGGTGACATTTTGAGGTCAAGAGGCTAAAAACTCCACCCGCAGATCATGCTCACACCGCCATTTTGTGAGCATGGGTCCTGTGAAGAGGCGTGGAGTCTGACTACGCCTGCACAGATCATCAATTGCCTCACCTCTCCTCCCCTCCAATCACCTCTCTCCACACTTCAGACCACCTTGCCCCCATCCCATAAACATCCCTGAATCCCTATTTTTGGGGAAGCAGATTTGAGGCTCATGTTTTCGCTTCCTACATGGCTGCCTTGTCATTAAACTCTCTTTCTGCTGCAAATTCGTCATCTCAGTGTTGGGCTTTCCAGGTGGCAGCAACAATGAACCTGGTGCAGCAACAGAAACATGCAAGACTCGTTACAAGCAGCAGTCCCAAAGCCAGGACTTAGGGAGGAACACCTGCATTTCCTCTGCGAATCTCACGCTCTGTTTAGAAAACATTAAGATTCTTCTTGCAAAATTGTATTGTTGTGGAGTTTGGGACAAAAATATACTTCTCTTTACTCAGTGGATATTTCTCTGAGTAAGTGCGTGTGACTTGAATTTTAGATAACACAATGCTTTCAATATCCAGACCTTTAATGAAGGACTCAAAAGCCTAACCTTTAGAAGTAAAATATCCTTTGGAAACATACTTAATCAACTCGTTTGTCTCGCAATTGGACATAGTGGAGTTTGTATTTTCCTATCAAGGGAAATGGAGGTGCTATGAGGAGCAGAATGAACAGAAGACTAAAGCTGACACTATGGTGGGAGGTGTGTTTGCTGTGGCCTAAAGGTCACAGAGCCAAATCACTCACACCTCACACTCAGCTCCCTTCCCTGTGACTGAGGATCAAGTTATGAAGGGAAAGGAATCTTATCTTAGATAATACGATAATATTTTACTGTAATTCTCTTCCTTAAGGCACCTTGTTCACCTTCCACTAAGAGGTTTCCAAGGCCTGGTCAAGACTGGGGCAAAGGTCAGCATATCCTAAAGCTTTTCTGGTTAACAGAAAATGAGAACTAGATTGAGTCGATGAATTGCGAAAGGTCACACACATATGTTCCTGATTGACACTCACTGTCCAGCAAGCGGGTCTGCCCTCAACAACAACCCAGGAAATAGCTTCTAATGTCCCATTTTAAAAATGAGGAAACTGGAGTCACAGACACACAGCAGCTTCCCTGGGCTCAAGCATTGGTCCTTGGATGTCAGGCCAGGTGATTTCAGGTTTGACTTCCCTGGGTGAGACTGAGGCTCTCTCTAGGCTTCTCTCTGAGACTCCTGTTCCATCACCAACTAGTGGTTGAAGGGAGGACGAGAGGGAAACACGGAATTCGTGAGTTCCTCTCTGTCAGCTGATTTTAGGGGCCTGATAAGAAGAAACATTGATAACTGTGTGCCTTGCTTTACTTTGACTTCCTAAAACACTACTGTGAGTAAGCTGAGGACTAAAATAACTACATTAACCTTAATAGGGGAGAGGGCTTATGTTCCTCAAATGCATATGTGCATGATAATTCCAGGGGTAAACTAAAGGAGTGATGCTGGGGGAGGTCCTGATTACAGCGCTTCTTAGCAGAGAGAAGGGAGGCTGGAGCCAAAGCCCAGCTCCTTTCCTCACAAGGAACAGAGACCCGGCAGGGTGTTTCATGTCTGCACCATAATTTTCTCTTCATAAAATAGAGTTCTCTCTACTTTTGAGGGCTGCAGAGAGTTAAATGAGATAACGTACAGAAAAATTCATGATAGGGATCAGCAAATGCAACTTCCCTCCTGCTCCCAGGTCCTGGGAGATGAGTGAGTTGAACACACCGGGGAGCACAGGTGTCTACTTTCTTCTGTCTGTCTGTCAGTCTGTCTGTCTGTCTATCTGTCTATCTATCTATCTATGTATCTATCTCTTGACAGATAGAACTCCCATAGGAATAAGACTTGATATAGTAAAAAATATATATATATGTCCAGACTTTTTCTCAAATGTCATAAAAAGGCTCTTTGTATTTAGCTCGTGGGGAAAGATTAGTGATCTTCACTCATTGCTTAACCTGGATTGCAGGAAGTTTTTGGGGAAGGTTCCGGGTTCTGGCAGGTCATTAAACACAGCCTTGTGTAGCCCCAAATGCAGCAGATCCCTGGTTCTGCCCCAGAACCCTGCACCCCACGTGCCTCTCTCCCCAGGCCAGCCCCGCTGCCTCTCCCTCCCTGATCCGGGCACTATGGACTCTGTCCTGTGCCCAGGCCCCCTGCGCATGGGTTCCAGCCATTGGAATGCGAGACCCACTGCTTGTCTCTCCAGCTGTTCTCAGCGCTCGGGCGGGTCTCCCTGTCTACACTTGATGAACTGATCACGTCTCTCCACGTCCTCTTGCTTACCTGGAAATGCACTCATTCCACTGATCCTTCTCTAACACTTGCTTCTGGTTTACATGTTGAAGTGTTTCATTCTTTTAAAAAGTTTCCTTCAGAGCCAGCCCTGATGGCCTAGCGGTTAAAGTTGGACACTTAGCTCAGGTGGCTTGAATGCTTTCTTGGTGCGGAACCACACCACTCGTATGTCAGTAGCCATGCTATCTCGCAGACTCACATAGAAGAACTGGAAGGACTTACAATTAGAATATAGATTTATGTGCTGGGGGCTTTGGGGAGAGAAAAAAAGAGAGAGAGAGGAAGATTGGCAACAGATGTTAGCTCAGGGTGAAGCTTTCCCACTAAAAATTAAAAATAAAAAATTTCCTTCAAACTCCCTCAGCCAACACTCCCTGAGCAGTTTTGCATGCTGAGAAATGAGGGCTGGTTGGGGACAAGATCGAGCCTGATCTGGTCCCTGACCTAAAGGGCTTTAAGTCTGGTCAGTAAAGCAGGTTTGTGGACAACTGACAGAGCACAAAGGGCCCAGCAGGGACTTCACTTTGGGTGGTTCCAACCAACAGTCATGAGTCTCACAGCCCAGCAAGTCAGAGCAAGGTGAGGAGGCTGCCAGGGGACACAGCTGAGGGGCTGCTGCGTCTGTGCAGGGCGCTCCCTCCTCCTGGGCAGCATCCAGTCCCAGCTCCCTCCTCTCTACCCACTGGGCTGCCTTCCTCCCCTGCACAGGAGGCCCCGCCTCACCCCTGTCACACTTGCTCTCCAGAGCATCTTGCCTGGTGCTTTTCCTTGTTGCCATTGCTGTACCTTCTCCCATAGGTCCTAGAGCTTTCCCCGTGGGTTCTCTCGTGTTCGGACTGCTCCCGGACTTTCACGTTATCTCCAAGAATCTCTCTCTCTCTCCTGTGTGAGACTCTACCTTTTCCCCCCAATATTAATACTTATAACAGAGTGTGGTTGACTCTTTGTTCTGATCTGAATGACTCTTGCGTTCTAGCTAGGAGGATTCCTGTGCTTTTATAAATTCATTCTATGCCCCTGTGATTATCTAGTTTTGCCATCAAGACTTCCTGAGCTGGGAAGTATGAGAGGTCATGTCATCCAGGGACTATTAACAAGGGGTGATTTTGTCCCTCTGGCTCCGGAGGACACTTGGCAATCTCTGGAGACATTTTTGGTTGTCAAAGCCAGGAGGGAGGGTGCCACATCCATGGGGTCGAGAGCAGAGGTGCCTCTGATGTGGAGTGGGGCGATGCCTCGATGTGCATCTGAATGCTTCTTACCCACCCTCGGTCCTTCTGCATGTTACCCAGCTCATTTGTCACCCACCATGTCATCCTAACAGACACACTGATTGGATATTTAGTTGGAACTACCTTGTGGTGGAGTGTGATTGGCTCCTGCAATGTGTCAGCTCCCTAGGATAAAGGTTTTTTGAAAAGTATATTTTCGAACAATAGAATAATTCTTCTCTATCCTTATGTAACTCTCATTGGACTCTCCAGCTGCCACCAGCACTGGGATGGAACTTGACCTTCATACTGTGTTCTTTCTACACGGACAGAGTGAAAGGAAAATAAAAGGTGAGAGTGGGAGTAGTGTTGATGCAATGAAGATTTCCTATAAGTATAAAATAAACCATCGTTGTAGATGTGTTAATGGTGTAAAGTTTGTAAATGAGAAAATATATATGCTAACACTATTCTTAAGTGCATTCCTTAAAACTAATTTAATGTGCACTTCTATAATAAATAATTTTTCTTTTTTTTGAGGAAGATTAGACCTAAGCTAACATCCACCTCCGATACTCCTCTTTTTGTGGAGGGAGATTGGCCCTGAGCTAACATCCTTGCCCATCTTCCTGTATTTTATATGTGGCATGCCTGCCACCGCATGGCTTGAGAGCGGTGCAAGGTGTGCTCCCAGGATCTGAACCAGCGAACCTCAGGCCACCAAAGCATGCAAACCTAACCACTACGCCACTGGACCAGCCCCTATAATAAATACTTTTTAACTAAGAAGAAAAAAAAGGAAATTGAACAGGACAGCTCCCCATGAGAAAGGATTACCCAGCCCAAAATGTCAATATTCCCAAAATTGGGAAACCCTGCTCCAGCCAATTTTAGAATTTGCCATGAATTGGTTGGACCCCAAAGAGAGAATGAGACCTCCCAGCAAGTTAATTCCAGAAGAGACAGAATTAACATGCTGTTGTGCTGACATCGGGACTAATTTGTTCCTATTATAACTAATATTCAGTCTGAATTTCCACAGAGAGTATTACAGTGTCACAGTTCACAACTGTTGTGTGTCAACTACTTCTGTAGAAAAAGTAACTTCCCCCTAAACACCCACACTCTCTCTTGCACGGGTCATATTTTCAGATTGTTAAATGCTATCACTTTGTTTCTCCTCCTGTCTTTAATTTTTTTCATATGTAAGTTCTCGTGCCCTAGTTTTTGAAATTCTTTATTGTTACTTTTCTGTAAAGATGCATCAAACAGTAATTGCATAAACAACCCTTGAACTCACCCCTAAGCACACCAAGAAGGCACGGTGTGAGTCTAAAAGAGGTTGTTCTTGTGCTCAGGGTACATTTTTGTGGTGACCTAGATGTGAGGATGTGAGGCAGGGTGTGAAAATTCATAAAATCAGCACTCACCTTCTTAAAGTCTGTCTCCCACCTGGCTCAGCAACTCAATGCTAACCCTTCAGTTGTTGACAAGCTGGTTTTGTAATGGAGTAACTCCTCCCTCTGACGCAGGGGGAGTCCAGGAAAGGAAAAGCCCCTCCTACAGAGTTCAGGGCCTGAAGCTCCAAGCTAGTTTAGAAGAAAACTGGCAAGTCATCCTCTTATCACAAAATAATTTGTTAAAATGTTCCGTTTCAAGGTTGACAATGGAAGGATGAAACAAACATTTTCAGGATGTTTGGACTCTCTCTGCCTGTCAGTGGGGCATGGCTTTTTGAAGAAACTTACTGTGAGGTTCTCATGAATTGGGTGCAAGGACGGAGGCAGATGAGAAACCTCTGCCATGAGCAGAGCAGGCGCTGACATCAGCAAGGGGCAAGGGGAGTTCTGGAATGCTTTTATATGGGGTCACAGATAAAACACAGGACAACCGATTAAATGTGAATTTCAGACAAATAGTAAATAATTTTTTAGTCCTAAATGTTGTAGGGGAAAAAATCCAATGTATCGATCCCCTGCTTCAGCAATTGCCAACAATTTTTTTCCTCCATACCCGCTAATGGGCGATATGGTGGGCCCCTGAAAAGATAGGTCCATGTTCCCATACGGGGAACCTGTGAGTGTGACCTTGCTTGGAAAAAGAGTCTTTGCAGAGGGAGGAGTGGTGCCCTGTTGTTCCTTACCCCGTCCTCAGCTGAAGCCCAGGCTACCATTTCCTTTTCCCTACCCACATCACTGAGGCTCCCTACTTGCACCTTCCACTGGGCCAAGGGCTTAGCAGCGCTGTGCCGTGTTTCTTTCAGTCTCACACCCTACACTGTGCAGCCCTGAATCTTCAGGACATGGCTCTTCATTTGTGTCTCTCTGTCTCTCTCTCTCTCCATCTTTCTTTCTCCTCTCGTCCTTGGGCAAACACTCCACCTTCATGACATCCTTCCTCAGTCCTCAGCAGACTATTTCAGAGTCTACTTTTCTCCTTCCGTCTGCTCTCCTCATTTCCTGGTCTATCTCTCTGGGACCTGAAATAACCCCGGGTCACCTCAACTCACCATCCCCTTACAACATTGGCTCTGACTCCTACCCGACCTGTGTCTGTCAACAACATTGGTGGAATATGTTCTAATTTGCCTGCTGAAGTGTCTGGGGCTCACTGCACTGATGTCTGCACCTGCTTTCACGTGCAACAAGAAATAACATGCTTGATGGTAGGAGAGAGGTTGGGGACATATATGATTAAGCAAACATCATAATAATATGTTAATTTTTGAATATAGATGATGGGTAATATGAGTTCATTGTGTATGTATTTCAAGGTTTAATAAACTTTGAATCTTTCATAATAAAATATTGCAGGAAATATACGATGTTTATTAAAAATATTGCAGACATATAAAATGACAGAGAAAAACATGGCACCACCAACTAAAGATTATAACATTGTGGCAAATACCCTTTGACACTACGTATGCATATAGAAGTATGGATAAAACATAAAGAATACAATGAAGCATCAAATACCATATTATAATGTGCATCTTTCATTTATGTCATCACAGGGCTCTTTGATCTCAGAGGACAGATGTCCTCCAACTGCAGTGACTGAGGAGCTTGTCACCATGAGAACGTGCTAAACTCTCAGCACCACAATGGCCAGGAGAGTGGATTTTCTGATTACTATTAAATTCCTCACTCCTTGATCAGGATCTGACACAGTAGCAATGAATGCACATTTGTTGAATGAATGAAAGAATGATTTGATGCTTTATTTTTATGTAAGCCTCCTGTATCTCTTACGATCGTTTTTTGGTTCCTGATTTTTATTTAGCATGATACCAGGTAGACTTGGTCTTGAAATGTTCTGCTTTACCTTCAAAGAGAAACATTAACTAAGTTAGGTACGATGTGTCATGACGGAAATTTATTTCCTCAGTTTGCATGACTTTCCTCAAAAATCTAAGAGCCATGGTCCCCAAATTGTAGATTATTTTCCCTTCACATCATTTCATCTGCCACTTCCTCTCCATCCCTCAGCCCCCATCTCTGCATAGATACATCTCATCCATTCATCCATTCCCTGAAACTCTACAACATTCTCCTGATGGACAGCTGGTCCCATGTCACCCTTCATAATTTGCCAGAATACTTTCTGATGTACTGTTTCATTGCGTTCCTCCTGGAGCACAAGCCCCTGTCTGGTGTTAGCAGGATCTGCTCCCGTCTCTAGGGGGCTCCCAGAGCCTTCCACAGCCCCAGCCTCATGACCGTGAAATTCCAGTGAATACAAAATGCTAGATTGGGCCCTAGTAAATTAAAGTTTTGGTGAAAAATTATAACTTGGGTGAAAATGGCACAATTCTTCCTCACATTGGATTTTATAAAATGCCTTGAGTGTCAGGATGCTCCATTAACAAGGATTCAGGAGGGTTGACTGGGAGTGAAGGTCCTTGTCCCAGGAATGCCCAGTTCTCTTCTTTCTCCTCTAATCTCAGTGCCCCTAACACACTAAACAGCCGATCTGCTTTTTCAAATATGGGGAAATAACGATTTGTTGTGCTCTCTTTGATCTGGGTAATCTTGGCACCTTTCTCATGAGGTGTGATTATGGGCAAAAAGATGAACATTTCGTTCAAATCTGCCATACCTTCTATGTACATATCAATCCTGAAAGATAAAAATGACTAAATTGTCAAAGGTCTCTTGCCTTACGTTTTATAGTTGAAAAATGGAAAAGCATGGAGCATCAGGAGGTGGCAAAGGAATTCACCTCCATTGGGTGCATTTTTATAGTCCAGTCATTCACCTATGAGTTCTCCCTGATTTTCACATTTCATTCTACAACAAGCTTTTCAGGTAGATATATGCTAAAATTTTTGTTATACACATGACCAAACATAAGGACTGAGAGCATGGGTGACCTGCCCCGAGTCACAGGCATGAGAGACATTGGTGGAACCACTGCAAGTGACCTCTGAGACTCTAGCTAGGGTTTGTCAGCTCTGCTGGGTTTGCTCTGTGCACAAACTCAGTGTGATTCACACGGCCAAAGACCTGCCACCTAAGTCACCTCCACAGGGAGTCCCCGGCCCAGCCGTCTCAGCCATGTCCCTCTGCCTCTCACCCTGTTACACCACCCAGACCCACTGAATGCCCAATTCAGCATCTTTCAATGATTTTCCATAGAACATGGTTCCACAGCACTCTCCATGTACTCTTGTCCAACACTGACCATATGTGCATTTCTCGAGGCCAAACCTAAAGTAGCCCCTGAAATTGTGTAATTCTTTATATACTTCCCACCAGTGCATATGCTAGGTTTCTTGTGTGTGTTCCAGACTGGGCTTCCTATAACAGTTTTTTAAAAATAAAAGTTTTCTTGACCTATAATTCTGCTATCACAATGTCATCTTTTTCAAGTGTATAATTTTGTGATCTTTTAGTAAATTCAGAGTTTTGTACCATCACCATGATCTAATAAAATATTTTCATCCTTCAAAATGAAGTGCTGTGTGCATCAGCATTCATTCTACATTCTTCCATCCTTCCCTCTGGCCCCAGGCAACCACTCAACTACTTTCTGTTTCTATGGATAGGAATGTTCCAGACATTTTGTAATACGGAATTATACAATAAGTGCCATTCGTGTCTGCTTTCTTTATGTAACCTAATGTTGTCAAAGTTCATCCACATTGTAGCCTGCGTCAGAGCTTCATTCCTTCCCATGGACAGATAACATTCCACCGCATGGCTGTACCACACTCGGCTCATCCAGTCATCACCTGGGGGACATTTATACTGTTTCCATTTTTTGAAGACTATAAACAACACTTACAAACAATTGCGTACAAGTTTTAGTGTTGATATAATTTCAGTTCTCTTGCGTACACACCTCATTGTGGAATCGCTGAGTCATATGGTAACCCTATGTTTAACCTTTGAATAACTGCCCCAGTTCCTTACCCAGTTTTAATTTTAATCATGTGGCACCATCACAACAGAGAAGAGTCCCCCCGTTATGGTCTTATTGAAATAATCTGCTGCTTCAATCTTGTATCAAAGTGCTCGATGCAACCCTGGCATCTTGGGCTCATCATCTGCTAAGCCTTGTCATATGGCCCGTCCATATCCCTGGGTGAAAGTTAGGTTCATGGTCATCATTCTGGTAAATTCTGGAAGATGAGAATCAGCTTCTTTGGGTCCTTCTCTTCCCCAGCCTTATCCTCTAGACCCTCAGACACTTTGTCCTCATCTCTGGCTGTGGCTGGTGTCCAGTTACTAAAGGCCTGAACACCTGGAGTCATGACTCCACCATCCTCCTGGCTTCTAAGAATTCATCAGGGTTTGCAGACCTCTGTCACTGTGCCCTCTCCGTGGGCCGCATCCTCTTCTATCATCCCACTGGCTTGAGTCCACTGCGGGTTTCCTGTCCCTCATCCTCCGAGGTGTCTGCTGGACTGCACCTCAGTCGACACCACCGAGGCTACACTGCTGGTGGCCATGATGCCCCTGACGTGGACTTGGTCCTTCAAGGAAGGCCCTAAATTATTCCTATTAATTGTTGATGAAAGAGCAGGAAAAATACCGCACAGGGCTCTCTCCTTGGTGTCTCTCCCAGAGAGGTTGTGTTTGGTGGCGTTGTAGTTGAGGATGGGTCTGCTCTGCACCAGCTCCATCCCATCAATTTCCACCACTGGCACCTGCGGGAACATCAAACTCCCATCTTTCGAAGGAAGAAAAGGAAAAGTAGAGAGCAATGTTTTGAGATTCACACTTTCAGGATGAAAAACTGTTTGTTGAAATGACTGAATAGACAAAAGGAAACAAAAAATTATTACCTGGGAATATTTGAAGGAAATGGCTTTTGTTTTTAGCTCCCTGTAATCCTTTTTCTTACCAATCTCTCTTTTACTTTTTAACCTATTATTTTATTTATCTTTTATTTCCCTTTGAGACACATGATATTCTGTGTATTTTTTGTGCTCGATTCCTCTCCATGGATATTTGAGGAAGAAGTTGGGAGAGGCTGCTACAGGACCACCAGCCGTTTGCCATTTCAGTTGGGACGTTCCGAGAACAAGTCTATGGGGGACCCAGCAATAGGCCAGGACTTAGTGAGATTTCTAGGGAGGGTGTTTCGTAAGCTCTTCAAATCTCACCAATGGATACTGTGTGCTGGGGAACCCTGTTTTCCCAGCCACTGCTGCCGGCCGTCACTCTTTCTCTCCCTCCTCACAGGCTCACCTGGCATTCCAAATATGCCAGCACCCTCTTGTTATCTTAATCTATACAGTGTTGGGACATCACCTTGTCAAACCATCAGAAAGAAGAATTCCAGGCAACTGCTGGGCCTGTTTCTCCTCTTTCACTCTATTGCACGTGCTTCACGTCCTTGCTGGGAGGCTGTGGGATCCTGGGCTGGTACAACTCAGTCGTGGTGCAGAAGAGCAGGAGAAAGCAAAGAGAGGGGTCCACAGGCACTGGGGATGGTCCTAGAGCAAATGCTCAGAGAGCTTTAGCCCTTCCTGGCCCTGAGGGAGTTACCAAAGCAGCTCACAAAACCCCACTGTGCACATCTGAGCCACTCCTAACCCTCTGCTTATCTCCCGGTTCCCAGCACACACACAGGCAATGCCTGGGGTTAAAACCTCAAGTTCTAGCTTCTCCTAGATCCTCTCATCAGAGGAATTTACATACTCGGTCTTACCATTTCTTGGCTTTTCAAAGTCTTCTAAAGTTTCCATAAATTTCTCTTCAAACTGGAAAGCAGAAACAGTAAATGAGCTTGTTCTTTCATTCCATAGCATTATAGAAGTTTACACTTTAATGACCCCTGTCTGGACATAATAAGCAAAAGGAAGATTTCTGACCTGGCAGGGCATACAGAAGAGTGTGATCAGGGCAACTGGAAAGTTAGGTTAGAGCCATTGAGGAAAGAGCGTGGGGGACAGCAGGTAACAGCTCATTCTTGAGGTTTCAATTCACCTCCACCCTGTTTCCACCTCTGTGGATGATCCTGGTCATTGGGGAGGGGGATGTCACAGAGGGAAGGGACTGGGAAGTGCCTCTAGTTATGCGGTTTTAATATCTCAGGTAACTCGTTTGTCTTACGTCACCCAAATTCTCACCTTCAGGAGCAGAGCCCTGGAAATTGCACCAAACACTCTGCAGTCTGCACTGGGTGAAATCTGGCCATCTTGGAGGTCTAACAAGTGAGAGTCTGTGGAAAGGATTTGTGAGTGGGTGTCCAGGGAGGGGGACAGATTAGAGAAATAATATTTATTGAAAATCTCCTCCTAACGATCCTGACTGAGTGCTGACCCCTTTGGCTACATTATATCTTTAATCACCTAGCAGCCCCATGCAATAGTTGTCATCATCTCCATTGGTCAGCTAATGGAACCGATGTTCAGTGGTTAAACGACACGCCCACAGTCACACTCAGGTAGTGATGGACGTGGAAATCCAGCCCGGGACTAAAGGGAGGGCAGGGCTGGAACCCCACAGACACAGGCACTGGGAGCCTGTGAGGGCCTTGAACCAGAGGACTTCCCTGATGGCGAGGAGGCAGAAGGAGCAAAGTTAAGGCTACATTTGTTCCAGAGCTGGAATTAGGGCTCAGACTCACTTAGCCCTAGCTCAAAAGATCCTAATTCTTTCCACAGAAGCAGGATGCTGATTCCTTCCTTATTCTTCTCTTTTCTTTTTTTTTTGGAATTCTAGATTCTACCTCTACTTGATGCATTATATAATCTAGAAAAATGATGTTACTGCATTCACTTTACAGTACATGGAGTAGAACTAACATTTGCTCAATCTCTGTCATACAATGGACAAGATCCAAAATTTACCTTCATTTAATCCTACAAAAGTCACCTGAGGTGCAGTCTTTTCTTTTTCTTTTGAGGAATACTGGCCCTGAGCTAACATCCATGCCCATCTTCCTCTACTTTATATGTGGGATGGCTACCGCAGCATGGCTTTCCAAACTGTGCCGTGTCTGCACCCGGGACCCGAACCAGCGAGTCCCGGGCTGCCGAAGCAGAGCGTGCAAATTTAACCGCTGTGCCATCCGGCCAGCCCCAGGGTGCAGTCTTTATTACTCTCATTTTACAGTTTGCGGATATTCAGTTTTCTAGAGGAACTTGCACAATGTAGGTGGTGGATCTGCGATTCATATCCACTTCTTTGTGAAACCAGCAGAGTGAGCTGTTCCCTTTATCTCTCCTCCTTCGAACTACAAGTAAATGGGTATTCGTTGATCAATGAAGGATACCCACACAACACAACAGGACCCCTGAGAGACCCACTCAGCTGAGCATCTGAAACTCTGTAATTAGGACCATCCCCAACGTCACTCCTTTACTTTACTCCTGGAATTATCATGCACACATGCATTTGAGGAACATAAGCCCTCTCCCCTATTAAGGTTAAATGTAGTTACGCTGCTCCTGAGCTTACTTACAGTAGAGTTTTGGGAAGGCAAAGTAAAGCAAGGCATGCGTTTATCCATGTTTATTCTTATCAGACCCCTAAAATCAGCTGACAGAGAGGAAGTCACGAATTCCGTGTTTCCCTCTCTCCCTCCCCTCAGCCACTAGTTGGTGATGGATTCCGAATGGGAAAACCAAACAGGAGTCTCAGAGAGAAGCCTAGACACAGCCTGAGTCTCACCTGGGGAGTGAACCCTGAAATCAGGTGGCCTGACATCCGAGGACAAATGCTTTAGCCCAGGGAAGCTGCTGTGTGTCTGTGAACTCCAGTTTCCTCATCTTTAAAATGGGACATTAGAAGCTATTTCCTGGGTTGTTGTCGAGGGTAGACACAGGTGCTGGACAGTGAGTGTGAATCAGGAGCATACGTGTGTGACATTTGGCAATTCATTGAAACTCTCTAGTTCTCATTTTCTGTTGACCAGCAAGGCTTTAGGATATGCTGACCTTTGCCCGAGTCTTGACCAGGCCTTTGGAAACCTCCTAGTGGGGGGTGAGGAAAGTTGCCTTAAGGAAGAGAGTTATCATAAAATATCATCTAACATAAGATTCCTTTCCCTTCATAACTTGATCCTCAGTCACAGGGAAGGGAGCTGAGTGTGAGGTGTGAGTCACTTGGTTCTGGGAAACTTAGGCCACAGCAAACACACCTCCCACCATAGTGCCAGCTTTAGTCTCCTGTTCATTCTGCTCCTCATAGCACCTCCACTTCCCATGATAGGAAAGTACAAACTCCAATATCTCCAATTACGAGACAGACGAGTTCATTAAGTATGTTTCCAAAGGATATTTTACTTCTGAAGGTTAGGCTTTTGAGTCCTTCATTAAAGGTCTGAATATTGAAAATCTAAAATTCAAGTCACACACACTTGCCAGAGAAATATCCACTGAGTAAAGAGAAGTATATTTTTGTCCCAAACTCCACAACAATACAATTTTGCAAGAAGAATCTTAATGTTTTCTAAACAGAGCGTGAGATTTGCAGAGAAAATGCAGGTGTTCCTCCCTAAGTCCTGGCTTTGGGACTGCTGCTTGTAACGAGTCCTGCGTGTTTCTGTTGCCGCACCAGGTTCATTGTTGCTGCCACCTGGAAAGCCCAACACTGAGATGACGAATTTGCAGCAGAAAGAGAGTTCAATGACAAGGCAGCCATGTAGGAAGCGAAAACATGAGCCTCAAATCTGCTTCCCCAAAAATAGGGATTCAGGGATGTTTATGGGATGGGGGCAAGGTGGTCTGAAGTGTGGAGAGAGGTGATTGGAGGGGAGGAGAGGTGAGGCAATGATGATCTGTGCAAGCGTAGTCAGACTCCACGCCTCTTCACAGGACCCATGCTCGCAAAATGGCGGTGTGAGCATGATCTGAGGGTGGAGTTTTTAGCCTCTTGACCTCAAAATGTCACCTATCAGACATCTGTGCAGGCCTGGTTCATAAGTTGGTAGTCTCAACCGGCCTGGAGTGGAAAAAGGGTTCTAAATCCTGAAAAATAGCTCAAATGCCAATCACCATGGTGACCCAGGCTCCAGGAAGATGGTATCTATAGGAGCCTAGTGGGAGTCAGATAGCATAAGGCCTAAGCAGCGTAGTTAACAATGGGTGGGTTAAACAGCTGAAAGCTAGAATCAGCAATTGCGAAAAGGAAAAACCTTTAGTTCCTAGCTACTTCATCATCAATGGCTAACTGTTTGCCAGTTTCACTTGCATTCACTCCCATGAGAGAACCAGCCATGTCTGCTGTTGGAGCCGCTGAGCTTCAGTCTCTGGTCCCCTGCTGTGTCGCCTACCCACGCAGCCTGGGATGGAACAAGGGCTTTCAGAGTTTGCTGACGGGACACAACCTGTGTCTCTCTTACCATCTGTTGGCCAAATGAGTGTGCACACATCCACGCATGCAACACACTTATGACTGGAGCTAACACTCTTGAAATGATGCTCCACTTGTCTCCATATAGTGCACTTGGATAGTGTCTACAGTCTCGTATTTCGTTTTAAGAGTTAGTGAATTTCACGATCCACTGAAGGATGGTCACGCGTATTTTGAAAAATCCCAATACAGAAAATGAGTCCTAGACTTTGGTTTCACGTAGAAGTGGGTTTGAATCCCAGGACCACCACCTACCTTGGGCAAGTTACTCTAGAAACCTCCATCACCCCAGCTGTGAAGTGAGAGTAATAAGAGATTCCACCTCAGGAGATTTTTGTAGGATTAAATGAAGGCAAATTTGTGAGCATCCACTGTATGACAGACAGTGAACAAATGTTGGTTCCATTCCACATATTGAAAAGTTAATGCAGTAACTTCCCTTTTTATAGATTATAAAGTGCACTAGGTAGATGTAGAATGTAGAATTCCATAAAAAGCAAGAAATCAGCATCCTGCGTCTGTGCAAAGGATTAGGATCTTTTGAGCTACAGTTCAGCGACTCTGAGCCCTAATTCCAGCTCTGGAACATATGTTGCATTAACTCTGCTCCCTCTGCCTCCTCGCTGTCAGGGAAGTCCTCTGGTTCAAGGTCCTCACAGGCTCCCGGGGCCTGCGTCTGTGTGGGTTCCAGCCCTGCCCACCCTTTAGTCCTGGGATGGATTTCCACATTCCTCACCTGCTGGAGTGTGACTGTGGATGTGTCATTTAACCTCTGAGCCTTGGTCCCATTAACTGAAAAATGGGGATAATAATAACCATTTCATGGGGCTGTTAGGAGCTTAAAGTTATAATGTAGCCAGGATCTGACCCCATGGCATAGTAGTTAAGTTTGGCAGGCTCTGCTTCAGCAGTCTGGGTTCGCAGGTTTGCACCACTCCTCAGCCATGCTGTGGTGGGCACCCACATACAAAATATCAGAAGATTGGCACAGATGTTTGTGCAGGGGAAATCTTCATCAAGGTTAAAAAAGCCGAGGATTGGCAACAGGTGTAAGCTCATGGTAAATCTTCCTCAGCAAAAAAAAAAATATATATATGTATAATTTATACAAAGGGGTTAGCGTTTGGTCAGGATTGTTAAGAGGAGACGTTCAATAAATATTAGTTCTCTAATCCTTCTCCCTCCCCCTAAAACACGCTCACATATTTACTACAGACACCTATTAGGCTGCTAAGCCCACCAAATTTTACCCAGTGGATACTGGAGAATGGTTTGATGCAGTTTCCTGAACTCGGCTCCTGAGGGTGAGAACTTGGGCCAAGGAAGGCATTCCAGGGACTCTCCAAGTCGGCCAGGAAGGAGGCAGACCCTTCCTCAGCATTGTTGGTGCTGCTAACCACGGATCTTAAAGTGCAGTTTTGTTTCTGTTGTTTCCTTCGTTCATTCAGGTGTAGAGAACCCAGGAGACAGCATCATGGTGGGGAAGCCCAGGCTGCACTACTTCAACGCACGAGGCCGGATGGAGCTGATCATGTGGCTCCTGGCTGCCGCCCGAGTCAAGGTCCCTTCTGAGTTTGGTCATTTTAAGTCGCATCTAAGATTATCAAAGTCCTTTCTCACATGAGCTAGGAGACTATTCTTACTCAGTGATCTGTCAAGAGTTTTCCATTAAAAAAAAATTCTATTCTTCAGAGATGATCATTAATGACCTAATACATCATCAAAATTTCTTATCACCAAAGAGCACAAACAATTAAAATAAAGTTAAGAAACTGACCACAATGTGTGGACCTTATTTGGATTTGGATTTAAACAAAGTGTAAAATATCATTTATGTCATTTATGCAGTAATTAGAAACATGAACATTATGGCATCTTAGACAAAATTAAAGAGTTATTGTTAAAGTTTTAGGTGTGATAGTGTACTGTGGTTATTTTTAAAATAATTCTAATGTTTTAGTGATACACATGACGTATTTAAAGAGGACAAATATGATATTTCTGATTTGTTTCAAATTATTACAGGAGACAGAGTGTGGTGGGCATATGGATGACACAACACTGGCTTGAGTTGATAATTATTGAAGCTGGGTGAATGGTACAAGGAGGAGCTTCGTACTTTTATATTTATTTTGGTACTTGTGGGAAATTTCCATAATAAAAGGACAAAACTATATAATATCGGACTATAATATGATTAAAGTTCAGACATAACCACAAATGTGGGGAGGAGGAGAGGATTGCAAGAAACCTCCTGTGAAAGATGCGATACATTCACTCAGCAGTGAGTTTGTCAAGCACCTTTAAGTGCCAGCTCCTGTGCTAGGTCCTGGGGATATATGGATGAACAAGACAGACACCGGCCCTGTCCTGAGGCAGCTTATATTCTATGAGGTTGCACACAAGTAAGGAGGTGATTAAAAGGAGGAGGAGGGGGTAGCATCTAGGAGGACACTCAAGCATTTACGGTGTTGAAATGCCATAGTCCCAGAGGAAAGGTGGCAGGTTTCTCTGGGACTCTGCTGAGTGCTGCCCTCTAGAGGTGGCACTGAGAACACTCTTCGCAATCCAGGTCAGATGGATCAGCAACTTTGAGAGGGTTTTCCTGGAGAGGAGTCATGGACAGACTCAGGACATCTTGTCCCTCCGGTGAGAGCAGAAGAGAAGGGTTCCAGGTGAGGTCGTGTCCTGTGACAGGAGCTTCTACTGTGCTCCCTTCAGCCTCATAACAACATGTTTACTGAAGCCTTGGGATTATACTTTCTTGATTGCTTCACAGATGCATGGGACTTTAGCTGGTCCTCTCTCGATTTCATAAAGAAAGAAGAAAACAAAACATCCAAATAGATCCAAATAGTGCCCTTTCAGGTCGTTGTCTCTCTATAAATCAATAACCTGTTTTCCCTGTAGCTCAGCATCAGCTGTGGGGTTGAGGGATGTGTTGAGAGCCCCTAGGCAGGATGAGTTCAGCACAGGAGGGTGAAGTAGGGGAGATGCTGAGCGCATCCCAGGCTGCCTCTTCTCCATCAGCTTGACTGAAGAGGGGATGGGGCAGGACTTACCAAAGACTCTTGGTCAGGGCTTCTGGGTTCTCTGTGCCCAAAGGCTGGTCCTCACCATCCCATCCGTCTCCATTAGCCTCACAAACACCATCTCACCAGCCAACCCATCCCACCTCGACCGCCCTCCCTTGATGACCAGCCACCATCCCTTATGTTTGTGTGGAACTGGGTGCTTTAGGAGTTGCTGCGCCCCCACCTCACTATCTCTAGAGTCTGACCCTGTGGAGCCATGTGGATCTACAATAAATGCTTCCACTGGACAAGTTAGAATTCCCCAGATTCCCAAGCTTTTCACCATGAAGAACCCTTTAAACCATAGCAGCCACTGCAAACAGCACTACTAGTTATACTTGGTGTGTGTGGCCCGGGTCCTGTAATCTGTATTTTAACACAACATATTACTTTTAAGAAAATGTCCTCCCTGCATTTGATAGAGGAGGAAACTGAGGCCTGGAGATGCTAAGTGCCTGTGCCCCGATCACACAGCTACCATGAGGCAGACGCAAGACTGGAACCAAATCGCATCAACGCTGAGACCCATTTTCTTGGCGTCGGTCTCTTCTGACTTTAGATTTGATCGATTCTGCCGATTAAGTAAACCGCATGATCATATAGTTACTGATTCTCATATTTGTGTTGAAACCCCACAAGCACTCAGAGCCTCTGGTCAGATGACGGCCTTGCTGCCGGCTGCCCTCCAACCAGAGAGACTTGCCTCAGGAGAAGGAGAATCTACACCAAGGTCTACGTCCTGAATGTAGGTCAAGGATGGAGCATAGGTTCCCCAGTGTAAGGTGGTTTTACATTTGAAAAAAAAGGATGGTAAGTTGAAACAGCAACCATCTTTGAAAATCCTGATAACTTATGTTTGTTGAGCATCTAGTGTATACATGGTGCTGTTTAAACGCCTTTGCATACCTTGCTGATTTAACCTTCACACCAACCTATAACGTAGGCACCATAACTATACTCATTATATAGATGAGGATACTGAGACATGAGGAGATTCAGTGACGTGTCCAACGTCAAGAGGCAGCACATGTAAGAAATGATGTTCAAATCCAGGCAGTCATATCAGAAACCAAGGTTTCTTGATTAAAAAACAATATTTTCAACTAGTTTGGGAACTCTTTCTCCTTTCTTCAATTGGGAATCTAACCTAGGCTGTCCCAGTTTTCCAGGAGAGGAAATTCTGAATCTTAGAGGTAAAGCTGTGCAGCAACCAGGACTCATTTTGTACTAAGCGGAGCCTCCCGGGATGCAGCGATGTCAATGACAGCAGAAGTCACCGGTGGCAGCATCTAAGATAATCACTGTCCCCTGGTGTACCCTATGCTGGGGGACATAAAAGGTCCTGTCCTGATCTCTAGTGCAGAGGGAGTCTTTCCTGAGATACTAAAAGCCCATAACTAGAGGAACTTCCCAGTCCCCTCCCTCCGTGACATCCCTCTCCTCAATGACCAGGATCATCCACAGAGGTGGAAACAGAGTGGAGGAGAATTGAAACTGCAAGAATGAGCCGTTACCTGCTGCCACCCGTGCTCTTTCCTTGGTGGCTCTAATCTAAATTTCCAGTTTCCCTGATCACACTCCCCTGTGTGCCCTGCCGAGCTCAGAAATCTCCTTTCTGCTTATTATGTGCCAGAGAGGGGCCATTCAAGTTTAAAACTTTTATTATGCTGTGGAATGAAAGAACAGGAACTCACTGACTGTTTCTGCTTTCCAGTTTGAAGAGAAATTTATAGACACTCCAGAGGACTTGGAAAAGCTGAAAAATGGTGAGACCAAGTACCTAAGTTCCTCTGATGAGAGGATCTAGTTGAAGTTATGTGTTGAGGATTTAACTGCAGGCAATGCCTATGTGTGTGTACGCTGGGAGCTGGGTGCCAAGAAGAGGGAGAGAAGTGTTTCAAATGTATGGGGTGGGGCTCCCTGAGCAGCTTTGGTAACTCCCTCAGGACCAGGAAGGGATGAAACTCTCTGAGTATTTGCTACAGGGCCATCCCTGGTGTCCTGTGGATCCCTCTCTTTGCTTTCTCCTGCTTTTCTGCACCACGACTGAGCTGTACCAGCTCAGGATCCCACAGCCTCCTAGCAAGGACATCAAACACATTTAAGAGCATGAAAGAGGAGAAACAGGCCCAGTGGTTGCCTTGAGTTATTCTCTCTGACGGGTTGGACACAGTGATGAACTAGCAGTGTTATAAACTCAAATATCAAGATGGTATCAAGATATCAAGATGGTGTTGAGATAGTTGGAACACCAGGTAAGTCAGTGAGAAGGGAGAGAAAGAGCAAGACCAGGAGAACTGGTTGGGGAAAACTGGGCCCCCCACCACACACTATCCAATGGTGGAATTTGAAGAGCATACAAATCACCCTCCGTAGAAATCTCCCTTACTACTGGCCTAATGCCGGCAGCACCGTAGACTTGTTCTCGGAACTTCCCAACTGAAATGGCAAACGGCTGGTGGTCCTGTTGCAGCTTCTCCCAACTTCTTCCTCAAATATCCATGACGAGAATTCAATAAAAAAAAATACAGGGACTTACCATATATCTGGATGGGAAATAAAAAGATAAATGAAATACTAGGTTAAAAAGCAAAAGGCAGAGTTATAAGAAAAAGTTATCACAGGATGCAAAAACAAAATGCTATTTCCTTGGAAATGTTCCCAGGGAATAATTTCTTGTTTCTTTATATATTTTCAGTCATTTGAACAGCTTTTCATCCCAACGTTATGATCCATAAAACATTTTGCTTTACTTTTCCTTTTCTTCTTTCAGGAGATGGCGGTTTGATGTTCCAGCAGGTGCCAGTGGTGGAAATTGATGGGATGGAGCTGGTGCAGAGCAGAGCCATTCTCAACTACATCGCCGCCAAACACAACCTCTATGGGAAAGACATCAAGGAGAGAGCCCTGTGCGGTATTTTCCCTGCTCTTTCATCAACAATTAATAGGAACAATTTAGGCCCTTCCCTGAAGGACCAAGATCATGTCGGGGGATCATGACCACCAGCAGTGTGGCCTCGGTGGTGTAGACTGAGGTGCAGTACAGCGAGACCTCAGAGGATGAGGGACAGGAAACCTGCAGTGGACTCAAGCCAGTGGGATGATAGAAGAGGATGCGGCCCACGGAGAGGGCACACTGACAGAGGTCTGCAAACCCTGATGAATTAAGAAGGCAGGAGGATGGTGGAGTCATGACTCCAGGTGTTCAGGCCTTTACGAGCTGGACACCAGCCACAGCCAGAGAGGATGCACAAAGTGTCTGAGGATCTAGACAATAAGGCTGGGGAAGGGAAGAATCCAAAGAAGCTAATGCTCATCTTCCAGAATTTAGCAGAATGATGACCATGACCTAACTTTCACCCAGGGATATGGACGGGCCATATGATAAGGGTTAGCAGATGATGAGCCCAAGATGCCAGGGTTGCATCGAGCACTTTGATACAAGATTGAAGCAGCAGATTATTTCAATAAGACTCTAACGGGGCAACTCCTCCCTGTTGTGATGGCGCCACGTGATTAAAATTAAAACCATGTGCAGAACTGGGACAGTTATTCAAAGGTTAAACATAGAGTTACCATATGACTCAGCGATTCCACTACGAGGTATGTACACAAGAGAACTGAAATTATATCAACAGTAAAACTTGCACACAATTGTTCATAAGTGTTGTTTATAGTCTTCAAAAAATGGAAACAGTATAAAGGTCCCCAAAGTGATGACTGGATGAGCCGAGTGTGGTACAGCCATGCAGTGGAATGTTATCTGTCCATGGGAAGGAATGAAGCTCTGACGCAGGCTACAATGTGGATGAACTTTGATAACATTAGGTTACATAAAGAAACCAGACACGAATGGCACTTATTGTATAATTCTGTATTACAAAATGTCTGGAACATTCTTATCCATAGAAACAGAAAGTAGTTGAGTGGTTGCCTGGGGCCAGAGGGAAGGAGGGAAGAATGTAGAATGAATGCTGACCCACATGGAAGTTCATTTTGAAGGGATGAAAATATTTTGTTATCAGAGCATGGTGATGGTACAAAGTTCTGTGAATTTACTAAAAATTATCGCAAAATTGTACACTTGAAAAAGATGACATTGTGGCAGCAGAATTATAGATCAAGAAAAGTTTTGTTTTTAAAAAACTGTGATAGGAAACCTGATCTGGAACACACACAAGAAACCTGGCATATGCACTGTTGGGAAGTGTATAAACAGTTACCCAGTTTCAGGGGACACTTTAGGTTTGGCCTCGAGAAATGCAAACATGGTCAGCGTTGGACAAGAGTACATGGAAAGGGCTTGGAACCATGTTCCACATGATTTTTCATTTCATGGAAAATCATTGAAAGATGCTAATATTGGACATTATGTGAGCCTGGGTGGTGCAACAGGATGAGAAAGAGAGGGACATGGCTGAGACAGCTGTGCCAGGGACTCCCTGTGGAGGTGACTTAGGTGGCAGGTCTTTGGCCGTGTGAATCACACTGAGTTTGTGCACAGAACAAACCCAGCAGAGCTGGCAAACCCTAGCTACGGTCTCAGAGGTTACTTGCAGTGTTTCCACCAATGTCTCTCATGCCGGCAACTTGGGGCAGGTCACCGATGCTCTGTCCTTATGTTTGGTCATGTGTATAACAAAATTTTAGACATACATCTATCTCAAGAGCTTGTTCCAGAATGAAATGTGAAAATCAAGAAAAATTCATAGGGGAATAAATGGCCTATAAAAATGCACCCAATGGAGGCGAATTCCTTTGCCACATCCTGATGCTCCATTCTTTTCCATTTTTCAACTATAAAACCTAAGGCAAGAGACCTTTGACAATTTGGTCACTTTTATCTTTCAGGATTGATATGTACGTAGAAGGTATGGCAGATTTCAATGAAGTGTTTGTGATATTGCTCTCAATCCCACCTGATGAGTAAGGTCCCAAGATTACCCAGATCAAAGGGAGCACAACAAATCGTTATTTCCCCGCATTTGAAAAAGTGAGTTGGCTGTTTAGTGTGTTGGGGGCGCTGAGATTAGAGGAGAAAGGAAAAGAGAACTGGCCATTCCTGGGACAAGGACCTTCACTCCCAGTCAGCCTTCCTGAATCCTAGTTAATGGAGAATTCTGACACTCAAGGCATTTTATAAAATCCAATGTGAGGAAGAATTGTGTCAGTTTGACCCAAGTTATAATTTTTCACCAAAACTTTACATTACTAGGGCCCAATCTAGCATTTTGTATTCACTGGAATTTCATGGTCATGAGGCTGGGGCTGTGGAAGGCTCTGGGAGCCCCCTAGAGACGGGAGCAGATCCTGCTAACACCAGACAGGGGCTTTTGCTCCAGGAGGAACACAATGAAACAGTACATCAGAAAGTATTCTGGCAAATTATGAAGGGTGACATGGGACCAGCTGTCCATCAGGAGAATGTTGTAGAGTTTCAGGGAATGCCTGAATGGATGATATGTATCTAAGCAGAGATGGGGGCTCAGGGATGGAGAGGAAGCGACAGATGAAATGATATGAAGGGAAAATAATCTACAATTTGGGGGAACACGGCTCTTAGATTTTTGAGGAAAGTCATGCAAACTAAGGAAATAAATTTCCATCATGACACATAGCACCTACCTTCCCTAATGTTTCTCTTTGAAGGTAAAGCAGAACATTTCAAGATCAAATCTATCTGGTATCATGCTAAATAAAAATATGAAACCAAAAAATGATCGTAAGAGATACAGGAGGCTTACATACAAATAAAGCATCAAATCATTCTTTCATTCGTTCAGCAAATGTGCATTCATTGCTACTGTGTCAGATCCTGTTCAAGGAGCGAGGAATTTAATAGTAATCAGAAAATCCGCTCTCCCGGCCCTTGTGGTGCTGAGAGTTTAGCACGTTCACATGGTGACAAGCTCCTCAGCCACTGCAGTTGGAGGACATCTGTCCTCTGAGATCAAAGAGCCCTGTGATGACATAAGTTACATTGCACATTACAATATGCACATTACAATATGGTATTTGATACATCAATATATTCTTCATTTTGTATCCATACTTCTGTAAACATATGTTGCCTCAAAGGGTATTTGCCACAATGTTATGATCTTTAGTTGGTGGTGCCATGTTTTTTCTCTGTCATTTTCATATGTCTGCAATATTTTTTTTTTTATTAATGTTATGGTAGATTACATGTCTGCAATATTTTTAATGGACATCAAATATTTCCTGCAATATATTTATGGAAAATTCAAAGTTTATTAAACCTTGAAATACATGTACAATGAACTCATATTACCCATCGTGCATATTCAAAAATTAACCTATTATTATGATATTTGCTTAATCATATATGTCCCCATCCTTCTCTCTTCCAATCAAGAATGTTATTTTTTGCTGCATTTTAAAGCAAGTACAGACATCAGCACAGTCATGCCTAGACACTTCAGCAGGCAAATTAGAACATATTCCACGAATGTTATTGACAGACACAGGTTTGGTAGGAGTCAGAGCCATTATTGTAAGGGGAGGGTGAGTTCAAGGTGACCCGGGGTTATTTCAGGTCCCAGAGAGACAGACCAGGAAATGAGGAGAGCAGACGAGAAGAGAAACGTAGACTCTGAAATAGTCTGCTCAGGACTGAGGAAGGCTGTCATAAAGGTGGAGTCTTTGCCCAAGGGAGAGAGGAGAAAGAAAAGTGTGGAGAGAGAGAGAAACAGAGAGAGACAGACGAAGAGCCATGTCCTGAAGTTTCAGGGCTGCACAGTGTAGGGTGTGGGGCAGTGAGAAACATGGCACAGAGGTGCTAAGCCCTTGGCCCAGTGGAAGATGCTAGTAGGGAGCCCAAGTGATATGGGAAGGGGAAAAGAAATGGTAACCTGGGCTTCACTAAGGAGTGAGGGAAGAACAGAAGAGCCCCACTCCTCCGTCTGTTTCTGTGATTCAGGGCCGGTGGAGAAGGTGTGAAGCTCCACATCCGCCCAGTGAGGCAGCAAAGGAGGGAGAGCGGGCTGGAGAGAGCTGGGAGGAGCAGGGGGCCCAGCCTGCCTGTGCCTGTGTTCATGATCCGATTCCTCCAATTCGCCAGGTGTTAAAGAGCCACGGACAAGACTACCTGGTTGGCAACAGGCTGAGCAGGGCTGACATTCACCTGGTTGAACTTATCTACCTTGTTGAAGAGCTTGACCCCAACCTTCTGGCCAACTTTCCTCTGCTGAAGGTGATCCCTTTCACAGCCCTCAGGATGGAAGGAATCTAAGATTTGGCCTCTTGTTCCCCCATTATTGTCTAGACCTTTGCTGCCCTCTGGTCTCCAAATTAGCTCCTAGGCACTGGTCTGAGGTATGAGAAGAATCTCCTTATGCTGAGGAAACTTGAGTGGATTATGCCCCAAGAAGAATAATTTGTCTTTACAATGAGAGGTACCCAGCATCAGCACGTCTCTCCCAGGCCTCCGTTCCATTCCGGATTCTGTCCTCTTTTCTCTGTGATTCCCTCGACCCAGGAGTGTCCTTCTCCTTCCACACCTGAGTCTGTGAGCAGCTGTCCTCCCCTCGGCTCCTGCTCCTCCTTCCACACATTGTATTTCTCTCCACACAGTCTGCCCTCTCTCCCCGTGTCTCTCTGTCGATGGGCAAATTGGTTTTGACTGGCCTCATGGTTTACCTTTTATATTTCCTGTCTTCAGGTCCTGCCCACTTTTCCTGTATCTTTGCCTTTCCTCACTGGAGACTTTATGTGTGCTGATGTTGCACAGACACATTACTCTTCCTTGTGTTGCAAAGAGCCATGAATCCACAGGATTAGTGTGTGTGGAAGAAGACAGGGAAGAAAATGCACTTGAGCTGGATTTTCTTCTCTTATCCTCATGGCTCACGGGGTGTCTGTTCCCAGCCTCAGGCTGGTGCCGATGGAGGAGACTCAGGTGGTCCTCGTCTAGGAGGGTCTCTGGTTTCCTGGCTTGTGCTGACGAGTTTGGTCTTTGGCTCCACTCTGAGGTTGTGCTCTTGTGCCTTGCAGGCCCTGAAAGCCAGAATCAGCAACCTCCCCACCGTGAAGAAGTTTCTGCAGCCTGGCAGCCCGAGGAAGCCTCCAATGGATAAGAAATGTTATGAAAAAGGAATGAAGATTTTCCATGTAAAACAAAGAGCCCAGGCCCCCAGCACAGGAAGGACTGATCTTCTGAAGTTTTCCAACAGTGGCACTCTTGATCTACATGTAGACCCTGACTATTGTGAGACTAATTAACTAATCCATTGTTTAAATGCTAATTTAAAAAAAATCCATTATGTTGATTTAGTTGCAAAGCAATCTATTTGTTTTGATCAAATATGAAATTATTATTTCCTGCTAGGATGTTTCCTGGGCTTAAAAGTAAATATAACGAGAAAAAGTTTCATGGACTCTTGGATCTAATAAAAAAATTGTCATATAACAGCCATGATATACCTCGTCAAAAACAGTGAAGCAGAAATTCTCATCTACATTCTCAGTTCCACAAAACTTGTCTTTTCCTTTAGTACTTGCTGTTTTTATGACCCACAACCTAAAAACTTTTTTCTCTCTTTTTATTTTCGGAAAACCACTTTTCGTCACATAATCAACATTTTTTTTGTGTTCAATTATGGAACTAATATTTCTTTACATCTAATATGTGATATACAGTGTCCCAGGAGCCGGAGAAATGATGACAAGCAAAACAGATAGAGTCTCTGTCCTCATGGGGTTCACTCTAGTGAAAGAAAGAAAAAAATACAACATCCTAATCCAAAATCATGCGTACCTTGTTCATCAATTTCCTAGGGTTGCTGTAACAAATGACCACAAATTTAGTGGCTTAAAATACTAGAAATTGATTTTCTTGCCTTTCTGGGGGCTCTTGGTGTGAACTCAAGCTTGAGCAGGGCCACGCTCTCTCTGAAGCCTCAGGGAAGGATCCATCCTTACCTCTTCCTGGGTCCTCATCCTTGCTGGCAAGCCTTGGCATTTCTTGGCTTATAGATGCATAAGTCCAATCTCTGCCTCCGTTGTCACATGGCGTGCTTCCCGTGTGTGTGTCTCTACCCAAAGTTCCTTCTTCTTATAAAGATACCGGTAATTGGGTTTGGGCCCACCCTGGTACAGTATGACCTCATCTTACCTTGACGACATCTGGAAAGACCCTATTTGCAAATAAAGTCACAGTCATTGGTACCAAGGGTCAGCACTTAAGCATATCTTCTTTTTTAGGAGAGGCAAGTTAACCTACAGCACCATGCGAGGGGATGAGATAGTGCTAGGTATAACCCTAACCAGGATGCTTTTGCTGGAATTTGTGGTTCAGTCACAGTTTCTCAAGGAGGGGAGTCAGGGCTGCTGTGAGCCCTGAAGGAACACAACTGGCAGGTAGGGAAGTGGGTGGAACCTTGATGGGGCAGCAGGGATGGAATCCAGGCAGGAGGTCAGCAGGGTCGATGGCCTAGAGAGAGAGACTGAATGTGGTGTGTTTGAGGAAAGAGGAGTCAGTGGGTCTGAGTGGAGAATTGAGCCATAAGGTAGGGCCGAGCACCGAGGCAGTGAGGTCAGAGAACAGGGCCCAGAGTCCTCAGGACATTGAAGACCATGGCAAGGAGTGTGGATTCTGTCCTAAGGAAAATAGGAAGCCACTGAAGTGTAGCCATACACCTGCTTTACCAGCCTGATATACAACAGGATAAAATCACATCTCTTAAATATTCATTTTAAGTCACTCAAGCATCCATCTGAGAGGAGCAAGAAGATTCTTCTCCCAGGAGTCTCCTTCACATGTTAAATCCAACAACCGGGGGCTGACTCCATTCAAGGGATCACTTAGCCCTGAGACTGATGGAAAATCCCCGTCCTCTGCTGCCATCCCTGGTCTTTGCTGCCCTTTCTGCCACCTGGAGCTCCTGTGTCCCATCGACCTTCTGACCTGGGCGGATTCGGTGGAAAGCCTGGCCACCATTAGCCCACTTGCGCAGCAGCATCCTCATGCCCTGTAGCGGCAGAGGGATGGAAGAGGAGGGCTCCCTCCCTCCTGTCACTCAGGCCTGCGATCTAAACTGCAGCCTGAGATATCTATTCATTTCTCCCTGGCGTGTCACTGTGCAGGAGCACCTGGGAGAGAGTCATTTCTAGCTCCAGCCACATACTGAGCCCATAATTGGGGCTCCACCAGGAAATCCAGAATCTATGAGACAGAGCCCAGGATCCTAGTCCTGACTGCCCATTTTCATAGCTTGAACATCCCCATAGCTGGGTGGGGTGGGGCAGACGGAGATGTGGGACACATGGTTTGTGTTCTTTATGTCCATGCAGTGTTGGTTCAACTCAGCCCAACCAAGATGTGCCGAGCTGTCCTCCCAGGACGTTCCCAGTTCCCTGTACGAGTTTACCTGCTCTCTCTCCAGTTCTACACTCCTCAAGGGATGGATGAGGAGGGCACACCATTTTTATACATCCCTCCAACAATATACTCTCATATCCCTGCTCTGGAACAGAAGTTCTTAACCTCATCCCAGTTTATAACAAATATTCATAATCCCCTTTTATTATTCTGAAGTGAGTCTTGTAAGATTTCCCTCATTGT
Organism: Equus caballus; assembly: GCF_041296265.1. Taxonomy (NCBI): domain Eukaryota; kingdom Metazoa; phylum Chordata; class Mammalia; order Perissodactyla; family Equidae; genus Equus; species Equus caballus. Next base: position 53,806,016 of record NC_091703.1, on the reverse strand, counting down.
GGCTGCTGCTGTGAATACAAGAAGAAGGTATCACCATTACTCAGAAAGTGTGGTGAGGAGAGTGTAAGGAAATGCCTGTGTGCAAAGCTGGGAATAGTGTTAAGGCACCCAGAACATGGGGAAGCACCCTGGGGCGAGCCACCGTGGGAGGCCTCTAGCTCCCAACTCTCAACAGGACAAGGGCAGAAAGCAGTAGTGGGACTGGGGAATGCACTGAGAGTCATAGGTGCAGGAAAGGGCCACCCCAACAGAGCTGATGGCCTTCATACAAGAAGGTACCCACGGCCAACTCAAACAGCCCAGAACACACGGACAGTTTATAAAAATAACAAATGACTGGAAATTGTCACAATGACTTGTGACCGGTTTGCATTACAGCTTTATCCCTTTTTATGCTACACATAGTTTAGTTACAAAACAAAGGCAAATGTATTTTAATTTTTGAGATATATACTTATTTATGTATTAATTTATATTTGCTGTACCAGATGTTAAATACTTTTAATATTGCTCCTGGGTAATCTGTGACATAACCACATAAATATTTTGTGCCAAAATTATTTCCATTTGGTATTGAATCCTTACACCATCCATCATTTTCATGGGGAGATTTATACATGTATATAAAACTGAATTGAAAGTAGATATTAATTCCTCTGAACTGGGGGAATTTGGTAACGATTTGAGCCATTACTTGTCAGTTATCGAAAATGCTCTTGAAGAGCAGATATGTATTAGAAACATTCTGCCAACCAGAGCTGCTTGGACGAAGCAGCCAGGAGTCAGCACAACTTTAATCGGTGCTGAATTTGATTCATCTTGCCTCCAACATCTTTCAGCTTATGCAGTTTCTGAGGGTCAGGCATCTAGGAGCAACTGAGCTGGGTGGTTCTGGGTCAGAATCTCTCAGAGGGTTGCAGTCGAGCCATCAGCAGGGGCTGCAGTCATCTCAAAGCTTGACTTGGCATAGGGTCCACCTCCAGGACGGCTCACTCACTTGGCTGTTGGCAGAGGCCTCAGTTCCACTCTGGCTGTTGGCAATAGGTCTCAGTGCCTTGTCACATCTGCTTCATCACAGGGCTGCTTGAGTGTTCTCATGACAGAGCAGCGAACCTCCCCAGAGCAAGTGATCCAAGAGAGCGAGACAGAAGCAGCATTGGAAGGCAGACTTCTGATGATAGTGTCACACTGAGGAGATCACATAGGACGAGAAAGCAGTTGGAGAGGAGAAGGAAAGTGGAGAGGGAGCCAGACAAGGAAGCTGAGGAGGAGGCGTCAGGAAAGTCGGGAGAGACGGGAAAGTGCAGCATCAGGAAGGAGAGGAGCATGAGGACAGAAGAGTGATCCTTGAATTTGGTAACTGCTGCTGCTGCCCTTGGTGACAGCAGTTGCGGTGGAGCGGTGGGACAGAGCTTGACTAGAGGGGCCTGAGGAGAAACGGGAGGTGAGAAGCAGAGTGTCCAGCTACTCACGGTCCTCTTGAAAAGTATGGCTTCAAAACACCGCAGATGAGTGAGACAGTAGACTTCATCTGAGCTCTAGAAAAGGAAGGAAATGTTAAGCAGGTTGTGCTCAGTTTCATTTGCAATAAAGAAGACCTTCCCAGGGAGGTCCCGCTGCTCCAGAAAGGGCACCATCTTGTGCTCAGCCAGGGCGTAACTGCTTCTCAATCTAACTCCCTGGAGCAGGTTGGGCCTCTTCAGTTCAGAGCAAAGCATGCCGAGACAGGGAAAATACTTTTTCTTGTAAACCTTAAATCCACGTTGGAGTAAATTGCCAAACGAACAACTGAAAACTGTTGAGTGAGAGGCTGAGGCGGAAAGTTCTCCACACTTCCCCTTAACACCTTCCAGTTTATTCCAAGTCTTCTTCTTACACTCTCATCTCTTTACCTCCATCTGTCAGTCTCACTTTTTGGCTTCTTTATTTATTGCCCATTTCTGTGACATAGATGGAGGGATGTATCGACGAGCCAAGAGGTGCTGGTAGCTGGTAGAAGCCAGGAGAGAGGCATGGAACAGATGCTCCCTTGGAGGCTCCAGAGTGAACCAACCTTATCTGCCCTTGATTTGAGACCTTTGGCCTCCAGAACTGTGTGAAAATAAATTTCTGTGGTTTAGGCCACCCGGGTTGTGGTCATTTGTTACAGTGGCCACGGGAAACTCATACAACCACTTTGCAATAAACAGGAATGAGTACATTCAACAACATCGATGAATCTCAAAATAATTATGCTGAGTGGAAGAAGCCAGACAAAAAAGAGCACTTCGTGTATGGTTGTATTCATATGAAATTCTAGAAAATGCAAACTAAGTCATAGAAACAAGAAGCAGATCGGTGGGATGGGAGGGGCAGAAGGAAGGCCTTCCAACAGGGCTTGAGGACACAGCACGTTCACTATATTGATTGTGGTGGGGCTTCCACTGGTGTATACATATGTCAAAATGCATCCAGTTGTATTAAATTGTCTGCACTTTGTTACATGTCTATTATACCCCAAGTACAGTAATAAAACTAATAGAGGTGAATAAACTCCACAACTTCATCTCGTAGATAGTCTTTTGGCACAGCTCCTCTGCCCGCCATGCTGTTTTGCCTGCCTCTCTCTCCTTCGCCATGTCTCCTAATAATTACAAACAGACTTAGGTCTCTCCTGTCCTAACTCCCTCAGTCACCTTCATCCTCACCCTTCAAAAACCCAACAAAGCCTCCAAACAAACCCAAACAGTCTTTCTTTATCCCCGGCTGGTTTTCTCTCTCGCTATTTCCTTCCCTCTTTCCTGTCACTTCCAAAACTCAGTAGTCCACACTGAGGCTCCTGTCCTTCTCTCCAAAGTCCTGAACTTTTGTTTCTTAACCAGTTAACAACTTGCCATGTTCATCCTATTAGTTCAAAGGTCTTTGCTCAGTTCCATCTTCTCTGACCTCTTACTGCAAATCCAAGCCCAGCCTCCTTTTCCATCAGCAACTTTCTGCCAGAGCTCCGCACCTCCACCAAACTCCCTGCTTGTGCTGTGCAGTGGCTCCCTTTTTTCACTTTGGTGATTGATATACTTGTCTTGCCAGCATGTGGTCACACTCACCCCACTCAATCCCGCTTCATTTCAAAAGGTGAGAATATTCACAAAGTGAATAACAAACTGTCAGTGACAGCCCTCCCTCCTCCAGAGCCCAGGCCTGTGAAGAATGCTCTGAAAAGCTTCCAGAATCTGACACTGGGCGGTGAATGCACCGCTTGGCAGGGCACATGGCTGAGCCTCAAGAGTGGCGTGATCGCTCTCCCCCTCTCTGGCCTCCCCTCCTTCTTACACTGAACTGCTCTCCCCACCACCCTCTCAGGCTAGCAGTGTCTTCTCCGTCATGAAGCCTTCACTGTGAACTCAACAGACACTGGGCCTTCCCACAAGGGGTCCTTCTAGAAATGATGCTTTTTTCTGTTCTGTTCCCGTGTCCTCAGGTCATAGTTTCCTCGCCCTAACCCTGGGGAGGATGTGGAAGAGGGTGGTGGTGGTCAGCAGTCTTGGAGAGCATCTCCTACATGGCAGGACGGTGGCTGCTGGGCATTGTGGGTGGAGGCTGGGCCCCCGCACCTGAGTTGGGGATGCACTGAAGCTGATTCAGTTCTGTTATTATACCATCCTGACCCCTTGATTCTACCTCAAGACCTAGCCATATTTTTTCTGAGGTTGCCCTAAATACTAGTTGTTTTAGTACTGTTTGAGAAAACAAGGAAGGAAGAGTCAAGCCTGGAAACTTGGCAGCCATCTTAACCTCAATACATGGAATCTTCCTCTCCAGTGTAGATGAGTCACTGGGTCCACAGAGGTTGGGATTTGTCTAGGGTCACACAGCGCTCAATGGTAATGTCAGCCTAGAGGCCAGGTCTCCTGAATCGCAGGCCAGAGCCTTTCCTATTTATTCGTTGATTCAGGAACTACTTTTTGAGTTCTAATATATGAAGTTTAGCCCTAGATGCAGAGATAGCGTCCTGAACAAGAGGAACAAAGGCCTTTGACCACTAGGAATTTACATTTTAGTCGGAGCACAAAGACCAGAAAGAAGAAAATAAACAAATCTCACAATCATAGCCTGTGATAGGGACGTGAAGAAACGTAAACAGGGACTCTAACAGAGTAGATGGGGGAGGGGAGGAGGGCTCTACTTTATGTTTTAATTTTTTCCTGGTTTATTGAGGTATAATTGAGAAATAAAATTGTAAGTTATTTAAAGCGTACAACACAATGTTTGATATACATTTACATTGTGAAAGGATGGCCTCCAGCGAGTTAATTAACACATCCATCACCTCATGTATTTATTTATTTATTTTGATGAGGACATTTCAGTTCTACTCTCTTGGCTCGTTTCAATTACATAACTCAGTTTTGTCAACCAGAGTCACTGTGTTATACGTTAGATCCTCAGACCTTGTTTATCTTATAGCTGAAAGTCTGGCCCTTTTTCCAACAACAGCTCCCATTTGGATGGTGAGGGAAGGCGACTCTGGAGAGGTGACATATAAGATGAAATGTAAAAAGTGAGAAGAGGGGCCAGCCTGGTGGTGCAGCGGTGAAGTTCACACATTGCGCTTCAGCCCCCCGGGGTTCGCCGGTTCAGATCCCGGGTGTGGACCCATGCACCACTTGTCAAGCCATGCTTTGGCAGGCATCCCACATATAAAGTAGAGGAAGATGGGCCCGCATGTTAGCTCAGGGCCAGTCTTCCTCATCAAAAAGAGAAGGATTGGCAGCAGATGCCAGCTTCCTAAAAAAAGAAAGTGGGAAGAAACCAGGTGGGCAAGGAGATGGGCAAGAGGGTTCCAGACAAAGGACCCAGCATTTTCGAAGCCTTTAAGTAGGAATGCACTCAGGGTCTTTATGTACCCCAAGTCAGAGGAGGCCTGGCTGGAGAGTAGGGGGGAATGGTATGGCCTGCAAAAGGGGTGGCAGATGGACACTCCTTCATGCCCTGTCAAGGAATTTGCATCTTAGTCTAAATGAAATGAGCATCCCATGTCTGGCTCTCTCCCACAAGATATTGCCCGGATGATACAGTATTTGGGAGGTGAAGTTTCACTGTATAGCTATTTGAAAACATAACTTGAACTAAAGAAGAAAAGCTCATCTGCTTCTGCACCAGAAAAGGATGAAGATAAAACGGAAAACCAGTCACAGTGTGTGGATTTACCAGACTAAATTAAATCACCTTTCTGGAGTTTTGTGGATAAGCATGTTGGAGAAATTTGCAAAATTGATAAAATAGGTGAATTACAATGTCCTGACATAGACAGGACAGGGGCCTGTCTTTAACACGGATGACTTTAACTGAGACCACTATTTGCCAGAAGTGACCCACTGAGGAGGCGTGGGGGACTGGAATGGGCCACCCCAAGATATGTCTCTTTGGCAGGAGGATTATTTGGGGCTGGTTACTTTAAAAACTGCAGACATGAGAGAAATTTTGAAAAGTAGAAGTTACCCTTTGTAAGAGACATTTACATTTTCAAGGGAAATCTCAATCTGTAAAGGTGTCTCCCTCTCTGTAGCAGGAAGAAGCGGGCAAGGACTTCAATCTGCATAATAAGCTTTTTCTCATTTACTGTGCTTTTCTGGTAATCTCCCGTAACTGACTCCCCCCAGCCCCAGCATCCTCCTTTGTAGCTGAAGATGGTATTTAACATGAGAACCTCTGCCATTTTGGCATGTTACTCAGTTTTCCTGTGTGTCTCCCATGTGTACATGGAATGCAGCTTTGTTTAATTTAATTTTCTCCTGTTATTCTGTCTCATTTGAGTTTAATTCATAGCCTGGCCAGAAGGACCTAGAGTGCGTAGAGGAAATGTCTTCCACCTCTACAGAGGTGAGTGTGGATTAAAAGGTTTTATCAGAACTATTTAAATATTCTCAGGGAGCTTCCTACCTAAAGTCACCAAATTATTTCAAAAGCAGCTCTGTAATGGTGGCATAATTTCCTCTAATATTGTGTTTTATAAGTTAATATTTTTATGCTAAGCTTCTTGAAACGAAGCTTCCAGTACCAGAATGTACTTGTGCACTCACACGTATGCTCCCAGCACACACACATATGTGAAGAGACAGGGACTAAATGCCCAAGGGCTGAATTGCACTTAATTGAGAAGTTCCATGTTTTAAGATTGTTTGACAATTTTAAAACATTGGAGTAAGATATATATTTGACATTGGGATTTCTTAAGGAAAGAATTGATTCTGCTTAAATTCCTTTTCTAACATAGTTTAAATGCATTTGTTTGCTTTCCTAGCTCTCATCTGATTATCTTACAAAGCCTCATTTTCCACTGTGAGTAACAATTTAGCTCCCAGTTACCAAGCAACCCTCCTGCAAGGAGACTGAGGCACAGACTTTCCAAATCAGACAGACGTGTGCCGGGACAGCACCTTTATGGGAGCAGGCAAACCTCTTTTTATGTCACAAGCAGCATAAAGATTTTCCATAACCCAGAAAACATGTATGAATAGCCAAGGACACAGGAAAATATACTGTGTGCTAGGTTACTGGATGGACTTTCATAGAGGAAAAATCCTCATTCTTTCTCTTAAATTACCCAAGAATCCACATTACTAAGACCCACTTTCAGAGGACAAAGCAGAATGGAGACATGATGCTAAGATGATTGGAAGTAAATTTCCAGAAGGCTGGGCTGAGGATTAAAAAAAAAAAAAAGACATGCAGTTACTGGTCTATTTAATTCCTTTTATTCTCACAAACCCTAAACAATGGATCGTTTCCTTTAATTTTTTTTACTTGACAGGTGAGGCAGGCTCCAAAGCTGTGAAATTATCTGCTGAGCACATTTGTCGCCTGCTCAAGTTCTTCTGGCCAGAATGAAATAGATGCACACTAATTGCTTCCAGTGCGTCCTCGTCTGCAACTAGGTGGGGAGAGCTGTCATCAACGTTCTTAGAGTCCATTGAGTCATCTTTTTATGATTTCCCTTGACTCAAGTAAAAGATAGATACAGAAGGAAAGAGCAAGCTGTAAAAAGTTGGTGGGAGATGATATTTGGTTACTTTTGTTACTCAGAGTTCTGTTTGGTGTCATTAGTCTGAGGAAGTCGGTACTCTCTCTTCAGCAGACAAGTTCAGTTGTAAAAATACAGCAATTATTCTTGAATGTGTTTACTATGTGTTTAATACTTGAGTCACAGACATTAAAAATATTTCTAATTTTTTCTAAGTTCACAACAAAGTTTTAACTTTAATGAAAGCCAAAATTACAACGTGAATGGTTTAAAGTGAATTAACTATATTGATTCAATTATGTTTGAATACTGGATTGGGGATTTACTATTATACATGACATATATGGACAATCTCAAACTACATCTAACTGAATTAGAAAAAGAAGAACAAACAAAGCCCAAAGTCAACAGAGGGAGAGAAATAATAAAAAAATCAGAGCAGAAATAAATGTGATTGAAACAAGGAAGGCAATAGAACGGATCAATGAAACAAAGACCTGCTTCTTTGTGAAGATAAACAAAATTGACAAAGCCCTAGCCAGAGTTACAAAGAAAAAAAGAGCAAAAGCTCAGATAAATAAAATTAGAAATGAAAGAGGAGAAATTACAACAGATACCACAGAAATACAAACAATTATAAGAGAATATTGCGAAAAGCTATATGCCAACAAAAGTGACAATCTAGAAGAAACAGATAAATTCTTAGACTCTTACAACCTCCCAAAGCCGAATCAAGAAGAAATAGATAATCTGAATAGACCAATCACAAGAAATGAGATTGAAACAGCAATCAAAAACATCCCCCAAAATTAAAGCCCAGGACCAGATGGCTTCCCGGGAGAATTCTACCAAACTTTCAAAGAGCATTTAATACCTATCCTTCCGAGGCTATTCCAAAAAATTGGGGAAGATGGAATGCTGCCTAACACATTCTACAAGGACAGCATCACTTTGATACCAAAGCCTGACAAGAACCACACAAAAAAGGAAAACTACAGGCCAATACTGCTGCTGAACATCAATGCAAAAACCCTCAGCAAAATATTGGCAACTCAAATATAGCAATACATCAAGAAGATCATACATCATGACCAAGTGGGATTTATACCAGGGACACAGGGATGGTTCAACATCTGCAAATCAATCCATGTGATACAACACATTAACAAAATGAGGAATAAAACCACACGATCATCTCAATAGACTCAGAGAAAACATTTGACAAGATCCAACAGCCATTTATGATAGAAACTCTTTAAAAAACGGGGGTAGAAGGAAATTACCTCAACATAATAAAGGCCGTATATGACAAACCCACAGCCAACATCATACTCAATGGAGGAAAATTGAACGCCATCCCTCTGAGAATAGGAACAAGACAAGGGTGCCCACTATCACCACTCTTATTCAACATAGTACTGGAGGTTTTGGTGACAGCAAGTAGGCAAGAGAAAGGAATAAAAGGAATCCAAATAGGAAACAAACACGTGAAACACTCGCTGTTTTCAGACAACGTGATCTTATGTATAGAAAACCCTAAAGAATCCATTGGAAAATTATTAGAAATAGTCAAAAACTACAGTAAAGTTGCCGGATACAAAATCAACTTACAAAAATCCATTGTGTTTCTATACTCCAATAACAAACTTACAGAAAGAGAACTCAAGAATACAATTGCATTTACAATCCCAACAAAAAGAATAAACTATCTGGGAAGACACTTCACCAAGGAGGTAAAGGACTTACACCATGAAAACTATAAGACGCTATTGAAAGAACTAGCTGATGACATCAAGAGATGGAAAAAGATTCCACACATGTGGATCGGAAGAACAAACATAGTTAACATGCGCATACTACCCAAAGCAATCTACAGATTCAATGCAATTCCAATCAGAATCCCAGTGACATTCTTCATGGAAATAGAACAAAGATTCCTAAAATTCATATGTGGCAACCAAAGACCCCGAATTGCTAAAGCAATCTTGAGAAAAAAGAACAAAGGTGGAGGCATCACAATCCCTGACTTCAAAATGTACTACAAAGCTACAGTAATCAAAACAGTATGGTACTGGTACAAAGAGAGACACACAGATCAATAAAACAGAACTGAAAGCTCAGAAATAAATCCGTACATCTACAGCCAATCTTCAACAAAGGTGCCAAGAACATACAATGGAGAAAAGACCATCTCTTAAATGCAGTTGGGAAATCTGGACAACCACTTGCAAAAGAATGAAAGTAGACCATTATCTCACACCATACACAAAAATAAACTCAAAATGGATCAAAGACTTGAAGATAAGTCCTGAAACCATAAAACTTGCAGAGGAAAATATGCATAGTACACCGTGTGACATTGAACTTAAAAGGATGTTTTCGAATACCATGTCCTCTCAGACAAGTGAAACAAAAGAAAAAACAAACAAGTGGGACTTCATCAGACTAAAGAGCTTCTGCAAGGTAAAAGAGACTATGATCAAAACAAAAAGACAACCCACCAACTGGGAGAAAAAATTTGCAAATCATATGTCTGACAAGGGGTTAATCTCTATAATGTATAAAGAACTCGCAAACTGAATAACATAAAAACAAACAGCCGGATCAAAAAATGGGAGGAGGATATGAACATTTTTCCACAGAAGGTAAACAGATGGCCAATAAGCACATGAAAAGATGTTCACCATCACTAAAAATCAGGGAATCGCAAATCAAAACTACACTAAGATACCACCTTACTCTTGTTAAAATGGCTATAATCACTAAGACTAAAATGAACAAATGTTGGAGAGGGTGTGGAGAAAAGAGAACCCTCATACACTGCTGGTGGGAATGCAAACTTGTGCAGCCACTGTGGGAAACAGGATTGAGATTCCTGAAAAACTAAATATAGAAATACCGTATGACCCAGCTATGCCACTACTGGGTATCTACCCAAACAATTTGAAATCAACAATCCAAACTGACCTGTGTAGCCCTAGGTTCATTGCAGCATTATTCGCAATAGCCAAGACATGGAAGCAATCCAAATGCCCATCGACCGATGATTGGATAAAGAAGATGTGGTAAATATATACAATGGAATACTACTCAGCCACGAGAAAAGACAAAATTGTCCCATTTGCAACAACATGGATGGACCTAGAAGGTATTATGTTAAGTGAAATAAGCCAGACTGAGAAAGAGAAACACCGTATGACTTCACTCATATGTGGAATATAAACAAACATGTGGACAAGGAAAACAGTCCAGTGGTTACCAGGAGAAGGCGGGTGGGGAGTGGGCGCAGGGGGGGAAAGAGAGCACTTATGAGGGACGGACAAGAAATAATGTACAACTGAAACTTCACAATGATGTAAACTATTATGAACTCAATAAAAAAATGAATTAACCATATTGATTCATTCATATTTAAATACTGGACTGGGGATTTACCATTATACATGACATATATGGATATTTTATTTTAAATACAGAGATATGAACACAATATCCAGAGTACATTTCTGAATAAATTAGCAACCTGTTTTCCATGTTTGAAATCTTACTTTTGAGTTTATTTGAATCCCTGGCTGGTCTTTTTGGTTAATTATTTAATTGAGGTAAAGTTTAATACAAACTACGGTACCTTAACTTTGATTTGTACTTTTCTATAAACATATGTTCTTCAAATTGTAGTGGAACTATGAGACACCTTTTCAGAGGTGACCCACCTACAAACTAGCTTCACTCTCTTTTAGGGGATAAGCACCCAATAGATTACAAAGTCGAGACTTTCGGACTTGAAATATTAACCCACACACCTAATTTAGACACTCACATTCAGGATGCAGTTTGTCTTTTAAGAAATATTCAAACATTTCCAGTCTTGCAATTCAGGATGAATCCTATCCATGCCACCTTTCTGGGATTCTAAAACTTTGACATCTGTCTCTCAGAGCTTTAGAAGTTATTGTGAAGAACAGACCTCTGAAAACAAAACAAGATGTGTTTCCGCTACTCCCTGTAATGTAAATGCATCTGTTGTACAGTTCATTTTCTTTTGACAATTAATATTTTCTGATTGTTGAGATTGAGTCTAAGCAATGTCCACTCTGAAAAGGGAACTGTATGTTATCTGTGGCAATTGGGATGAATTTGTACACAGATCCAAGTGTGCAAGACTTTGTATTTCTATAACTGAGCTTAATTTCTCTTTAGAGCCCAATCCACCAGGGGCACAAACTAAATCTCAGACAGTTCTGATCTCCACCCCAACACACACCCCCTATTTCTCTAGGATTGTGTCCAAGTTCCATAGGCTTCAGCATCCCCAGGCACCAGGAGGAGGGCCATCCTGTTCTTACCAGACATCTGTCCACACAGCAGACTCCCAAGACACCCTCAATCCCATCCAGTCTCCGGGTGGTCACGTTGCAGATCACTGCTGTGCCCTTTGTTAACGCCACAAGGTCTTCTGCGTTTGGAACTGTGCATTGGAAACGGCTGGCTCTTCTCTTACCTTCCTGGGCCATGGACAACTCTGAGGCTCCCTCAAGCCCACCTGTCTAGACACAACTCAGACCTTTCTAGGCAATGCTTTTGAGTCATTCTTAGATTACCAGAAGTGAGGCAAAAGTTTCTTAGGTTCTCAGATACTCCAAACCATGTGGGGATTCTGGCATTTCTTACCCTGCCTCCTCCAGCATTTGGGCCGATGTGACAAAAGAGAGTGGCTACCTTTCATGGATACTTCAGTGTCTAACTTCTCTTCCATCCTCTCCAACTCTCTTCCTCCACCTCAGTTCAGGAGGGCAATTGGGCTCATCCCCAGTTCTTCTAAAGCACTTGTTTGTGGTACGCATTGGGTTAAAGATGGTGGCAACTTCTTGGGTCTTTCTCCAAAGGAGATGAGGCATAATACCCCTCCCCTTGGATATGGGGCAGCCTCAGTGACTCACTCAAAATCTATAGAATATGGTGACAATAATACTGTGAGACTTTTAAAGCTGAATCAAAAGCAGTCTTGAAGCTTCTGCTCTGTTCTCAGAACACTCACTCTCCAGATGCTTCCTCTCAGAATCCAGCCACCATGCTGTGAGAAGCCCAAACAACATGGAGAAGGCATGAGTAGGTACCTTAGTTCAGAGTCCAGCTGAGCTCTTAGCCAACAGCTGCATCAACTGCCAGCTGCACGGAGGAGCCATCCTGGACACTCATCCCAGTCAAGCTTCTGGATGAGCCAACATCTGACTGAGACTGGATGAAAGAGCCATATAAAGAACAGTTCAGCTGAGCCCTTCCCAATTCCCCAACACGAAATAGTGGGCAACATGAAATGATTGTTTTAAGCTGCTAAGTTTTGGGGTAATTAGTAATGCAGCAACAGATAATCAGAATATGGCGTATATTTTATTCTCTTTTAAACTTGAAATCCAGGCTTTTGCAATGCCAAAGTCACTGCACCTTTGTTTTTCTGCCTTTCACAAACTCATAATACACTGAAAAGGTGACAAATACAAGGAAATATGGAGAATAGAATGCAGATACTGTGTACGGAATTTTACATATTTCAAAACATTATCCCACCCCAACCATATGACAAGTTATAAAGGAGTGAGGTGTTTTTGTGTCTCTTACAAGGAGGGATGGATATCAATTCTTGAAAGAGGGAAACAGTAATTGAAGGAATGATTTGAAAAACAATACAATTTTCATATGTTAGCTCAGGGCTTGGAGACGCTGGGCCTATAACAGGTGGGGAGGGGGCAGAGGAATCGGCCCGAAGGTGTGCACACCCACTTTTGTGGACAACTGTTTAGGGAACAGGTACTTAGACATAAAGGGAGACCCTGCAGAAGGTAACTCAGTGATTCAGTTGATGAGTGAAGGGGATCTGCTCATTTCTCACATGGAGGTGCCAGCAGATAGCATGACGAACAACACACTTTCCAGATCAGAGGAAAGGGTGATTCGTCAGGTTTCCCCAATGCAAGCCAACAAGATACTGAAAGAACATTCCTCGGCACTCTCTTTCACTCTCTGCACTTCCCTCCATCTCCACTGGCTTTGTTCTGATCTCTTTACCAATTACCCTCCTCTGTTCCTCACTCTCTGTGACAAAATCTGACTGTTCACAGTCCCTGAGGTGTATTTTCACTCTAGTCACACAGAGCTGCCTCAGTCTCAATAGCAAATTTCTAGGATGGAGACTGATGGGGTTTCATCTGAGTCAGGTGACTCTGTGGGCTTCACCAGTTCACTCATGCCTGGGGGTGGGGTTCTGAGGCACAACCCTGGTTGGCAGGAGGTGGGGGAGGTGGGGCAGTTCTTGGAGAAGGGGCCTCTCTGTGAGCACAGCAGGTGCCCCAAGGTGTCTACTTGTTAAAGTGTCATCTATACAAGAAATGCTCAATAAATCATAGCTGTTAGAAGAAAAGAACCGGGTAACATTTGTTATCATTCTTGGTTTACATTACTTACCAGAAAAGTTCCTCGACCTCAAAGACATCCGCTGGGCAAAAATGTAAAATGTCTTCCTCAGTGCCCCACACTGCCACATGCCTTCACTCTGAGTTGGGGTCTTTACTGAGAACATCATCAAGGCTGATCCATCCTCTTTAATGCTCAAAAAACACAATCGACTGGGCCAGCAGCATCATAAAGAGAGGTAATCACTTTGGCACATCAATATCCCTGTGGAGGGAAGTCTTTGTCCTAAATCATAAGAGTAACTGCCAGTTACTGGATGCTCACTCTCTGCCTGTCGCTTGCTAAGCCCATTGAGAACATCACTGTTCACATTAACACTATGGGGTGAGATCATTCCTATTTCCCACATGGAGAAAGTGAAGTTCGAAGGGTAATAACTTCTTAGCAAATAAAGGCCAAGGCTGGGATTCAAACCCTGTGTGTCTGTTGACCTTCATAACACACTTGCCTGGAAGCAAGTGTCCCTGCCTGGCCACAGCCCTCCCGCAGCCACAAGGCTTCGTGCCTCACAGCCCTCTTCCTCAGCTGACCCAAGGGACCACCTCGGTCCACCCCATCTGTCTTTCTCTCAGTCTCTGTGGAGGGCCCCCATGCCCATCCCTCCCTGAGAAATAAACGACTTGGAACTATGCCCCTTCCCTCTATGTTATAGTGGTTCCCACAGGAATTTCATGTTCCACATAATCCCAAACTTCCCCTTCTTACAGGTGATGGGTCCCTAAGCAGCAGGCTCCAGACCCCAGCTGAGCTGATCAGCATCTTGTCCTGTGTTTCTGGATTTTGGGTCTAAAGATTTAAGCAGTCCTCTCTGAGTTGCTGTAGTTCTAAAATGGAAAACTGAGGAGCTGCCAAGGGTCACGTTTGCCACTGTGTGATAGGAAATGAACCCAGTGGAGCAGAGAAGAGATAGGGAGAGATGGGGTTCCAGCCGCTGGTCCCTGTTTTTATGATACACTTATGTGACCTCAGACTGTTATCGAGCAGGCCACTAGACTATCACCTTCATGAGAGCGGGGATCAGTCCGGCCTTGCTCAGGATTGTGCCTCTAGTGTGTAGCATGGTGCCTGGTATGTAGTAGCAGACAACAAATAGCTGTTGGAAGAGTGAATGACACATTCCGATGGCACCTTCTATTAATGTCTTCTTTTCTCCTCTGAAGAGCTGTGACTCAGGAAGTTTGGTCAACTCTATTATCCAAATAGTCCTGGTTATTGTCCATCTATTCATCCAGAGATCCACGCAGCCGCTCACCCACCATCCCACCACAGAGACCCTCCTGGGAGCCAGGCACTTCTAGGAATCCCCAAAGACCATGGTCATTGAGGACTTCCACTCTAGGTCGGGGGACAGGCCTCTCAAATGTAATCAGTATTCTCCAGGCCATCCAGCATGGGGGGACAATTGGTTGGCAACAGCTCTAGCCCTACAGTATTTCTCTGGCTCAACCCTCATCTCACAGTTTTCCCACGGATTTGTCCCTCCCACTGAGAGGCTTCTCAAAAGCTCAGACTCTGGTCCTGCGTAGCTGCACACAACTCCACGCACTCCTTCTACACAGGGAAGAGCAGATCCCAGCTCTGTGCTCCATCAGATGGCTTGGCTGCTCCGCCTGGCCCCGCCCAACAGACATGGGCCCCAACCTCAGGTGATGTCTAGACCGTCTGTCAGAACCATCTTCAGCCATGTCTTCCTCGATACTCTGGGCTTGGCAGCCTCTCCTTTGCCTGTTCTTTGGATCCCGGGAGAGCCCAGACAACTCTCATCTCTTTCCTGTGAACTTCCTCCCAATCTCCTACCTGCCCCACCACTGTCTCTGCAGCTATCTCACTGCTACAACGAGGCTTCCTGTTCTTTTTAGTTTCTTCCCTCCTCCAGGGTCTGCTTCCCTTCCCTCCTCCCACAGATATGGACCACTTACCATCACTCATCATGCACTGAGAGCTAAACACATTACACACTTTCTCTCATTTGAAACTCTCCCACACCCATGAGATTTGGTGTTACCATCCCCATCTTACAGATGAAGAAAGTGGGGCTCAGAGAGGTGATTTGTGCAAGGTCCAACCTATCCAAGAAAAACTAATTTTTTCATTGCACTGCCTCTGTAAGGTCCGCAGAAGCATGAAGGTTTACAGATTCAGTTCGGGCAGTGTCACTACCCGGACAGTGTCGACAGGGCTTGGGACCACTCACTGGGAATTCAGGAGGCTCGTTGGGGCTGAGCATTCATCCCACACGTTCATCCCTGAAGCTGGAATGAAACAGGTTCCAAATCTCACGATTCAAAAGCTTCCCAGGATCTTAAAGCTTTAATCCATTATGAATAAGATCAGTTTTTGCTGAGCGATTAAAAGCGTTTTTATGATGGAAAATTTCATACATTTATGAAAATAGAAGAAGAGTGTAATGACCCCCATATACCCATTATCCAGCTGCAGCCATTAGCAACCAAAGATCACTCACTTGGGTCTGTACCCCTACCCTCTGCCCCTCAGCGCTGGGTTCATCTGAAGCAAATCCCAATACCATATCTTTTCATCCATGAATACTTTGACATCAGTCTGTACAAGATAAGGATTCTTTTTGGAAAAATTCCATATCATTATCACACCCAAAAAATTAACAGCAATTCCCTTCTATCAAATGTTCAGTGCTGGTTCAAATTCTCCCAATCGTATAACTAGTTTTAAAGTAATTGTTGTTATTATTTGTGTTATTTATAACACATTAAATATAACAAATTAAATATAAATACAGTAAATAATATTATTTATGTTAGAATCAGAATTCAAAAAAGGCCTACACATCTCGATTGTTTAAAGAATCTCTTAATCTCTCTTACCCGTAGGTTCCCCCTGCCTCTTCGATTTTCATGCAATTTTTAAACCTTCTGGATATGGAAACATGAGAGTAGACAGTTCTCTGAAAGGTCTTAGTCGCTTGAGCTGAGAACAGTTCTTCCTGGGAACCTCAAAATACAGATTCTGATCTGGGAGGTCTGGGGTGGAGCCCGACATGCCACATTTCTGACAACTTTCCCGGGGATCCATACATTGCTGGTCTGGGAATAGCAAGTCTGTCAAATTCCACACTCCAAATTTTGCTATGTTGTTAATTGCATCTCGGAAGTGATCCTGATTCCTGTATTTTCCATAAGTTGGTACCTAGAGGCTTGATTGGATTCCAGGGCAAATATTTCAGCATGAATTCTCCATATGCACCCTTTTATTGCATCACAACAGAAGGACCCTCACGTCTGGCTGTCCCACTGTGAGTGATGTTAGATGTTTAGGGTGTCAGCCTGACCTTCCATTATAGATCCCTGTTAGTAGCTTTAACAGCTATTGATCTCCTCATCGTCCAGATCAGTGGTTCTCAAAGCTGGCTGCACATTAGAATCACCTGGAGAGATTTTAAAACGCATTGATGCCAGAGTCCTATTCCAAATCAATTACACCAGAATCTCTGCGTGAGGCCCAAGTAGTGTGCGTGTGTGTGTGTGTATGTGTGTGTGTGTGTTTGTATGAGCATGCACTCATGCAACTGTGCCCTGCAAATATTTTAAGCCCTTCACTAGATTCTAATAGGCACCATATATGGTTGGAAAACCGTTGGCCTAGATAATGGGTTTTTTATTCTGGTGTCTAAAATAGTGATATCTCAGTCTATCCTTTTTTATTCATCGATTTTGCTGAGCTCTCAGTGTGAAGAAGTTTGAGGTGATATGCTGCAAAATCATGATGATATACTCGCTTAGAAAGGGAGCCAGGAAAAAAAAAAAGGGAGGCCAGCCTGTGGCCGAGTGGTTAAGTTCGCACACTCCAGTTCAGCAGCCCATGGTTTCCCCGGTTCAGATCCTGGGCACGGATGTGGCACCGCTCATTAGGCCACGCTGGGGTGGTGTCCCACATGCCACAACTAGAAGGACCCACAACTAAAAAAATATACAACTATGTACTGGGGGAAGTTGGGGAGAAAAAGCAAAGAAAAAAAAAGCTCCTGCTTATACCCTGAGGACGCTCACTCCTTCTGCTCCTAAAGCCACCCCACCTCTCCCCACGCCCCCCTCACTTTCAGGCGCCCCATCTTCGGCACTCAAGGTGCCTCCAATTGTCCAAGCCTGTCACCCACCAAGTCTATGCCTCAGACTCTATAAGCTCCATTGAGGGGTGGAGATGCACTTTTCATTTCTATACTATTTTAGCTTCTTCAAAATGATCACAGGGTGTGTTTCTAAAAAAGACATTTTCATTTTCAGAGAAGAAAGAGAGTAAGAAACAATCCACCCTGCCTAACTCTGTACTTTCGCTTTAAATCCCAATGAGCCATCGAGAATCCTCTTGAATGATATCTCTGGGTGGCAGAGGATGCCAGATTAAACAATGGAGAGTAATTTGGAAAGTGAAAAGTTTCAGCCTCCCCTAATCCCACCACTTCCTCCAGTCTAGGCTTGTCCTGGCAGGAGGAGGGCTCAGGATCTGTACAGATCAGAAGGAAAAAGATTCGAATGATGAAAACTTGCCACCTGCCATGGGAAGAAAAGCTGGTCAGAGTTTTACACTCAAATTCCTTCTACCTGTCTGGCTTCCTCACTCTCACCCCCTTTCTATCTATTTTTTAAATATGTCAGTTATTTAATTAAGTTTGTAGAACACCAAGGTGTGAAGATAAACTCCATTTGTGAGAAAGAACACAGATGCATGCAGCCTTGGAACCAAGGAATCGCTTTGATTTAGGCAGGAGTTGAGAGCCCACAGCTTTCTGGTCAACCTCATGCTGGTCTGGTCAACCTAAGCTTGGATGCTCTCTCTCTCCTTCTCTCTCCCTCTCCCTCTCTCTCTCTCTTCCTCTCTCTCTCTCTCTCTCTCTCTCTCTCTCTCTCTGTGTCTCTCTGTGCAGAAGACTTGTAATCAGTCTCTCTGTTAACTGTCAGGAGTCCTAAGTGTGGTGGAGAAGCTCAGGTTTCACTCCTTCAATGGAAGAGGCCCAATGGAAATGACCTGGTGGCTCTTGGCCGCAGCAGGAGTAGACGTAAGATGCTGGATTCATTCATATTATTTCTATCTCAAAGTCATCGAGCACTTGCTTAGGGAGCAGTTGGAGAAAACTGTTTATATGATTTCCAAACAAACAACAGTTTTGACAAGCTGTTCTTTAAATGTTGTTCTGTGAGTAAATTAGTCAGTTCTTTCAAATAAGTGCCCAAATACTGTGGTCACTGGTTGTTGATACTTAGCTCATCCAAGTGATGCAAATAATGATTAACGAAGAAAGGAAGAAGGAAGGGAGGGAGGAAGGGAGCAAGGAAGGAAGGAAGGGAGGGAGGAAGGGAGGGAGGGACTCATTTCATCACACAGCTTCTTTTCATTTCATTCTTCTAAGCCAAATATTACATTCATTTCATTACATTTGTCTGAAGAATATTAAGAAACAGGTAATTTCCTTTAAATGTATAGAACAGACTCATAGGTACTGACGTAAGAACATACCATTCTCTACCAAAAATACAACCATCCTACACTTTAAGAAATTTTTAAAATTCTGTTCTCAACATACTCGAACATTTAGTTATGGAGGTTTATAAAGACCTTTCAAAAATCAATAGTTGTGTCTGCATACACATTAATGGTGAATTTAAAGCAGTTAGCCTCCTCTGTAACCCCCACACACAATCTTTTTTAGTCACTGCTAAACGCTCTCTTAGACCCAAAGGTGACAGAGCAGGGAGCTTTCCTCAAACCTGGGGCAGCTGCACTGAAGTTTCATGTGACAACAGCGAGGAGACCTGGGGACCTGGGACTGGTCAGGACACCCTGCCTCCGTCCCAGCCTGGACAGAGGCTCCGCTGCACTTCTTCTTGAGAAACGTGGACGCCTTATGAATGCAGCTCAGACATGAGTTACTTTGTAAATATTTTGTGAAATATTCCATTTTACATAATCCGGTGATCCAGAGGTTTGAAGAAATTGTAGGGGAAGATAAAATGTTTTATACTAGAATCTGAAGAACCCTGTGAAACTCTTGCCACAAAAAAGGCCATTTATATTAAAATTAATTAATGAAGCAAAATATATGTATGAAAATTCATCATCATTTTTTCTAAAATCACTTTGTTCTGAATAATTTAAAATTTGAAATTAAAATTTTGAAAATGTGTGGAAAAAAGTGCAAAGAATATATAATAAACATGATTCCACTACCTGGAAGGAGCAACTATTAATATTTTACCATATTTGCCTTTAGTCTTTAAAAAAATCACAGGTAATATATTCATACAAAATAAAACACTCACGGATCAAGCTACAATTCAGTAGGACTGTCACCCCCACCTTCACTTAATAAGCTCTGTCCAGTCGGTCCAGCCTTTATATTTTCAGGTTCACGTGTGTGCTCATCAACCATTCACTTGTGTGCCATTTGAAATAATTTATATAAATGGTTCCTTTTGTGTGTCATTCTCTATTTCCCTCCCACAATCAATATCATCTTTTTGAGATCCACCCACATTGAGATGGAGAGAGAAGAGAAGGCAGATGATGAGACAGAGAGAGAATTTGGTTCGTTCCTTTAGAATTGCTTTCTAAATCTCAATTTGTATATATTGTTGCTTTAAGTTAGATCAGAATAAAATATAAACACACAGGAGACGATGTGAACCCAAAGCCTACGCAGGTCATTTAGAGAGAATAGTCTCCTTACTCATGTGAGAAAGGATTTCGATAGTCAGTTTTAGATCCAATGTAAGAGGCCTGGACTCGGAACCGACATCTAGCCCAGAGGCAGCCAGGAGCCACCAGATCGGCCCCATCAGCCCTCCTTCATTGAACTAGTGCAGCCTGGTCTTCCCTGCCGTGATGCAGTCGGCGGGGTTCTCTAGCCTGAATGAATGAATGAATGAACAAATGATGGGTGCATGAATCAATAAAACCACAGAAGCAAAACTGCACTTCATGGCCGACTAGCACCAAAAATGCTGAAAGAAGATGTGCCTCCTTCATGGCAGAGTTGGGAGAGTCCCTGAAATGTTCCTTGGACTAAATTCTCAACCTCAAGAGCCAGGCAAAGGAAATTGCAGCAAACCACTCTGCAGTCTCCACTGGGTGAAGTCTGGTGTCTTGGCAGCCTAACAGGTGAGAGTCTGTGGTAAGGACGCATGCGAGGGTGTTGGGGGAGGGGGAAGGATTAGAGAACAAATATTTATTGAAAACCTCCTCCTGACGATCCTGACTGAGTGCTGACCTCTTTGGCTGAGTTATATCTTTAATCTTCATAAGAGCCCCATGAAATAGTTGTCATCATCTCCATTTTTCAGTTAATGAGACCATGGCTTAGAGGTTAAATGACACATCCACAGTCACACTCCAGCAGGTGAGGAACGTGGAAATCCAGCCCAGGACTAAAGGGAGGGCAGGGCTGGAACCCACACAGACGCAGGTCCTGGGAGCCTGTGAGGGCCTTGAACCAGAGGACTTCCCTGACAGCGAGGAGACAGAGGGAGCAGAGTTAAGGCTACATTTGTTCCAGAGCTGGAATTAGGGCTCAGAGTCGGTTAGCTGTAGTTCCAAAGATCCTAATCCTTTGCACAGACACTGGCTGCTGATTCCTTCTTCTTATGGAATTCTACATTCTACCTCTACTTATAATCTCGAAAAAGGGATGTTACTGCATTAACTTTACGGTACATGGAGTGGAACTAACATTTGGTCACTGTGTGTCATACAATGGATATTCACAAATAAATCTTCATTTAATCCTACAGAAATCAGCTGAGGTGGACACTGTTATTACTCTCATTTTACAGCTCGGGAGATGGAGGATTCTAGAGTCACTTGCCCAATGTAGGTGGTGGTCCTGGGATTCAAACCCACTTCTATCTGAAACCAACGTCTAAGACTCGTTTTCTGTAGTAGTGCTTTTCAAAATATGCATGAAAATCCTTTAGAGGATTGTGAAATCCACTAATATTTAAAATGAGATAGAAGACAATAGACACTGTCCAAGTGCACCATATGGAGACAAGGTGAGGATCATTTCAGGAGTGTTAGCTTCAGTCATAAGTGTGTTGCACGCGTGGATGTGTGCACACTCATTTGGTCATTGTGATGGTAGGAGAGACACTGGTTGTGTCCAGTCAGCAAACTCTGAAAGCCCTTGTTCCATCCCAGGCTGCGTGGGTAGCCGACAGAGCAGGGGACCAGAGACTGACGCCCAGCGGCTCCAACAGCAGACATGGCTGGTTCTCTCGTGGGTGTGAGCAGAAGCACACAGGACTCGTTACAAGCGGGAGTCGCAAAGCCAGGACTTAGGGAGGCACAGTTGCATTTTCTCTCAAAATCCCAGGCTCTGTTTAGAAAACATTAAGATTCTCCTTGCAAAATTGTATTGTTGTGGAGTTTGGGACAAAAATATGCTTCTCTTTACCCAGTGAAGTTATCTCTGAGTAAGTGTGTGTGACTTGAATTTGGTATCAAAATGTTTTCAATATTCACATCTTTAATGACGTCTCAATAGTCTAACCTTCAGGAAGTAAAAACTCCTTTGGAAACATAATCAACTCATCTGTCTTGTAATTGGAGGTATTAGAGTTAGTGGTTCCTATCATGGGAAATGGAGGTGCTATGAGGAGCAGGAGACTAAAGCTGGCACTATGGTGGGAGGTGTGTTTGCTGTGGCCTAAGTTTCCCAGAGCCAAATGACTCACACCTCACACTCAGTTCCCTTCCCTGTGACTGAGGATCAAGTTACAAAGGGAAGGGAACTCTTACCTTAGATAATATTTTATCATAATTCTCTTCCTTAAGGCAACTTTCCCCACCTCCCATTAGGAGGTTTCCAGAGCCCCCCCCCCCCCCCCCCCCCCCCCCGTCAAGACTGGGGCAAAGGTCATCATATCATAAAACTTTGCCTGGTCAACAGCAAATGAGAACTAGAGAGATTCCACGATGTGCCCAATTCACACACATATGTTCCTGACTCACACTCACTGTCCAGCACCTGTGTCTACCCTCGACAACAACCCAGGCCTTAGCTTCCAATGTCCTACTTTAAAGATGAGAAAATGAGTTCACGGACACACAGCAGCTTCCCTGGGCTCAAACATTTGTCCTCGGATTTCAGGCCATGTGATTTCACATTTCACACCCCAGGTGAGACTGAGGCTCTCTCTAGGCTTCTCTCTGAGACTCCTGTTTTGTATTTCCCAGTCGGAATCCACCACCAACTAATGGTTGAGGGGAGGAAGAGAGGGAAACAGAATTCATGAGTTCCTCTCTGTCAGCTGATTTTGGGGGCCTGACAAGAAGAAACATGGATAAATGTGTGCCTTCCTTTACTTTGACTTCCTAAAACTCTACTGTGACTACGCTGAGGACCAGTATAACTACATTTAACCTTAATAAGGGAGAGGGCTTACGTTCCTCAAATGCATATGCGCATGACAATTCCAGGGGTAAACCAAAGAAGTGACGCTGGGCAGGGGGGTCCTGATTACAGCATTTCTTAGCAGAGAGAAGGGAGACTGGAGCCAAAGCCCAGCTCCTTTCCTCACAAGGAACAGTGACCCCGGCAGGGTGTTTCATCTCTGCACCGCAATTATCTCTTCATAAAATAGTCGTCTCAACTTTTGAGGGCTGCAGAGAAAGTTAAATGAGATAATGTACAGAAAAGTTCATCTAGGGATCAGCAAATGCAACTTCCCTCCTGCTCCCAGGTCCTGAGAGATGAGTGAGTCGGAAAACACCAGATAGGACATGTGTTTGCTTTCTCTGTCTGTGTATCAATCTGTCTGTCTATTTATCTATCGATCTCTCTCTGTCTGTCTATGTATGTATGTATGTACGTATGTATCTATTTATCTATCTATATATCTCTCCATCTGTCTGTGTGTCTATGTCTGTCAGTCTTTCTATCTATCTCTTGACCCTAGAGATCCAATAGGAATAAGATTAGATATAGTATATCTATATCTAATCCAGACTTTTTCTCAAATATCATTTAAAGGGTCTTTGTATTTAGCTCATGCAGAATATTAGTGATCCTCACTGATTACTTCACCCGGATTGTAGGATGTTTTTGGCGAAGATTCGGGTCTCTGGCACGTCATTAACCACAACCCTGTGTAGCCCCGAATGCAGCAGATCCCTCGTTCTGCCCCTGGGCCCTGCACCCCACGTGCCTCTCTCCTCAGGCACACCCTTCTGCCACTACCTCCAGATCCGGGCACTCTGGACTCTGTCCTGTGCCCAGGTCCCCTGTGCATGGGTTCCAGCCATTGGAATGGGGGACCCACTGCTTGTCCCTCCAGCTGTTCTCAGCACTTGGGCGAGTCTCCCTGTCTACACTTGATGAAATGATCACGTCTCTCCAGCATCCTCTTGCTTACCTGAAAACACACACATTCTGCTGATCCTTCTCCGACATCATTCTTCTGGTTTACATGTAGATGTATTTCCTTCTTTTGTTATATTGCATCAGGATCCAAGCAAGGTCCGCATATTGCATTTGAGTGATAACCAGAAATATATTTTGAAGACATGGGTGAATGAACACAGATGTCAGGCAGGTGGAAGTGTGGGGGGAATTATGAGGAATTCCCAAGCTCAGACTCAAACACGTAAGTCATTGAAGTAGTCATGGAGTTGTTCTTGGTGTCTCAAGAATACAATCCCAGTTACAATTACAACAAAAGGAATAAACTATCTAGGAATAAAGTTAACCAAGGAGGTGAAAGACCTGTACAATGAAAACTATAAGACATTATTGAAACAAACCAAGGATGCCATAAAGAAATGGAAAGATATTCCATGCACATGGATTAGAAGAATAAAGATGGTTAAAATGTCCATGTTACCTGAAGAAATATACAGATTCAATGCAATCTCAATCAGAATCCCAATGACATTCTTCATGAAAATAGAACAAGGAATCCTAAAATTCATATGGAACAACAAAGGACCCCAAATACCTACGGCAATCCTGAGAAAAAAGAACAAAACTGGAGGCATCACAATCTCTGACTTCAAAATATACGACAAAGCTATGGTAACCAAAAGAGCATGGTACTGATACAAAAACAGATGCAAGATCAATGGAACAGAATTAAAAGCCCAGAAATAAAACCACACATCTACGCACAGCTAGTCTTCAACAAAGGAGCCAAGGACGTGCAATGGAGAAAGGAAAGTCTCTTCAATAAATGGTGTTGGGAAAACTGGACAGCCACATGCAAAAGTATGAAAGTAGACCATTATCTTACACCATACAGAAAAATTAACTCAAAATAGACTAAAGACTTGAAGCTAAGACGTGAAACCATAAAAGTCCTAAAAGAAAATGTAGGCAGTACACTCTGACATCAGTCTCAGCAGCATCTTTTTGAAAACCATGTCCACTCAGGCAAGGGAAAGAAAGGAAAAAATAAACAAATTGGACTACATCAGACTAAAGAGCTTCTGCAAGGCTGAGGACAGCAGGAACAAAATGAAGAGACAACCCACTAACTGGGAGAAAATATTTGCAAATCATCTATCTGACAAGGAGTTAATCTCCCAACTGTATCAAGAACTCATACAACTCAACAACAAAAAAGCAAAAGACGCAATCAAAAAATGGCCAGAGAATCTGAACAGACATTTTTGCAAAGAAGATATACAGATGGCCAACAGGCACATGAAAAGATATTCAACATCATTAATTATTAGGGAAATGAAAATCAAAAGTACTATAAGATATCACCTTACACCTGTTAGCATGGCTATAATCACCAAGACAATAAAACAACCAATGTTGGAGAGGATGTGGAGAAAAGCGAACCGTCATACACTGCTGGAGGGAATGCAAACTGATGTAGCCACTATGGAAAACAGTACGGAGATTTATCAAAAAATTATAAACAGAAATACCATAGGACCCAGCTATCCCACTACTGGATATTTATCCAAAGAACTTGAAATCAACAATCAAAGAGACTTATGCACCCCTAGGTTCATTGCAGAACTATTCATAATAGCTAACAGGTGGAAGCAAACCAAGTGCCCATCCACTGATGATTGGATAAAGATGTGGTGTGTATGTGTATAAATACATATACAGTGGAATACTTCTAAGCCATAAAAAAAGACAAAATCATCCCATTTGCAACAGCATGGATGGACACTGAGGGTATGATGTTAAGCAAAATAAGCCTGTCTGAGAAAGGCAAACATCATGTGATTTCACTCAAATGTGGAAGGTAAACAAATACATGGGTAGAGAGAACAAATTAGTGGTTACCAGTTGGGAAGGGGGTTGGGGGCTAAGCAAAAGGGCTAAAGGGGCACATCTATATGGTGACTGATAAGGAGTAATGTACACCTGAAATTTCACTATGCTATAAACAATTATGACCTCAATTAAATTTTTTTTAAAAGCAGAAGAATGGAGCATCAGGAGGTGGCAAAGGAATTCACCTCCATTGGGTGCATTTTTATAGACCAGTCATTCACCTATGATTTTTACCTAATTTTCACATTTCATTCTAGAACAAGCTCTTGAGATCAATGTATCTTTATTATATACACGACCAAATACAAGGACTGAGCGCATCGGTGACCTGCCCCAAGTCACAAGCATGAGAGACATTGGTGAAATCACTGCAAGTGACCACTGAGACCCTAGCTAGAGGTTGCCAGCTCTGCTGGGTTTGTTCTGTGCACAAACTCAGTGTGATTCACACGGCCAAAGAGGTGCCACCTAAGTCATCTCCACAGTGAGTCCCTGGCATTGCTGTCTCAGCCATGTCCCTCTCCCGCTCGTCCTGTTACACCACCCAGGCCACTTAATGCCCAGTGTTAGCCGTTCCTCCAATGATTCCCATAGAACGTGGTTCACAGGCCTCTCCGTGTGCTGCTGCCCAACACTTGCCATGTTTGCATTTCTTGAGACTCCATCTAAAATATCCCCTGATGGTGCAATTCTTTATACAGTTTCAAGCAGTGCACAATCCAGGAGATTTTTTTAATGTTCCAAACAGAGCTTCCTATATGATGTTTTTAAAAATAAAACTTTAGTGACACATATACACCTACCATCATGTCAACCTTTTCAAGTGTACGTTTTTGTGATTTTTAATAAAATCACAGAATTCTGACCCTGACCACACTCTAATTCCAGGATATTTTCATCCCTTCCAAATGAGGTGCTGCTTGCTTTCACAGGCATTCCAAGCTCTTCCCTCCCTCCAGCCCCAGGCAACCACTCAACTACTATCTGTCTCTATGGAAGTGAAGTTCCTGGATGTTTCATGCAAATGAAATCAAGCAATACGTGCTGTTTGGACTGGTTTCTTTTATGTGACATAATGTTGTCAAGGTTCCTCTGTGTTGTAGCCTGCATCAGGACTTCATGTCCTTTCATGGAAAAATAATGTTCCATTGTATGGATAGACCACGCTTTGTTCATCCGTTCCTGACCTGTTGGACATTTGTACTGTTTCCACTTTTTGAAGATTATAACCAACACTGATACGAACATTTGTTCAAGTGATAGTGTGGATGGATTTTTGATTCTCTTGAGTATCTGCCTAGCAGTGGAATTGCTGAGTCATAGGGTAACTCTAGGGTTAACTTTTTGCATAAGTGCCAACAGGTCCATAGTGTTACGGAACCTGAAGTGAGTTTGCTCACCTCACCCGTTCTACAGCAAGCCAATCTCTCACACTGGGTGTAGTGGAAGAAAGTAGGAATTTTATTTTTGCACAGCGCTGAGCAAGGAGAGAGGGCAGCTAACACTGAAATCCTGAACTTCCCGAAAAGCTAAAAGGAAGGGTTTTTATTTGGGCCTTTAGGTAGGGGAGGGGGAGCATTTGGCCTTGCTGGTCGGAGCTTTCCCACCAGCCTGTCTTTGGCCTTGAGACTACTTGCAGACAGGAGGGAGCTCATGACCTTCCTGGTCAGCAGCTTTCCCACCAGCCTGTATCTCTTTGCAGAAGGAGATAGTCCAGGTGATTGTCCTTGACAGTATCTGTCTCCATGGAGAATAGTGGATTCTGTAGCCAGGAAGCCAGAGAGCAAGCAGGGACTGGGTGTTTTGCTTTTCACCCCATGTATGCTGGGGTTAATGTGGGGAAACTGATATCAGGGTCAATATCAACAGCACGTTTTGATTTTAATCATGTGGTCCCATCACAACAGGGAGGAGATGCCCCAGTGTGTTTGGATTGAATAAATCTGCTGTTTCTGTCCTGTATCAAAATGCTGGATGTAACCCTAGCATCTTTTTTTTTTTTTTAATTTTTGTGGAAGACTAGCCGTGAGCTAACATCTGCCAATCCTCCTTTTTTTTGGTGAGGAAGATTGGCATTGAGCTAACATCCGTGCCCATCTTCCTCTATTTTATATGTGGGATACCTACCACAGCATGGCTTGCCAACTTGTGCCACGTCTGCACCTGGGATTCAAACCGGCGAACCCCGGGACGCTGAAGCAAAACATGCGCACTTAACCACTGAGCAACCGGGCCAGCCCTAACTGTAGCATCTTGAGTTCCACATCTGCTAACCCTTGTCAAATGGCCACTCCGTATAACTGGCTCATAAGTTTCCTAGTCCCCATTCTAGTAAATTCTGGAAGATAAGAATCAGCTCATTTGGGTCCTTCCCTTTCCCAGCCTTATTGTCCAGAGCCTCAGACACTTTGTCCTCTGTCTCCAGCTGTGGGCTGGTGTGCAGCTCCTAAAGGCTTGAGCACCTGGAGTCATGACTCCACCATCCTCCTGCCTTCTAAGAATTCATAAGAATTTGCAGACCTCTGTCACAGTGCCCTCTCCGTGGGCCGCATCCTCTTCTATAATCCCACTGGCTTGAGTCCACTGCAGGTTTCCTGTCCCTCATCCTCCGAGGTCTCTGCTGGACTGAACCTCAGTCTACACCACCGAGGCCACACTGGTGGTGATCGTGATCCCCCGACACGGTCTTGGTCCCTCAAGGAAGGACCTAAATTGTTCCTATTAATTGTTGATGAAAGAGCAGGAAAAATACCGCACAGGGCTCTCTCCTTGGTGTCTCTCCCAGAGAGGTTGTGTTTGGTGGCGTTGTAGTTGAGGATGGGTCTGCTCTGCACCAGCTCCATCCCATCAATTTCCACCACTGGCACCTGCGGGAACATCAAACTCCCATCTTTCGAAGGAAGAAAACGAAAGGTAGAATGAAATATTTCCTCGATCACACTGTTGTTATGAAAAACTGTTGGAACGACTGAGGATATAAAAGGAAACAAAAAATTATTCCCTGGGAACATTTCCAAGGAAATAGCATTTTATTTCGCTTCCTTGTAATCGTTTTTCTTCTCCATCTACCCTTTACTTTTTAACCTATTCTTTCATTTCTCTTTCTATCTCCCATCCAGATATATGGTAGTTCCCTGTGTTTTTTCATTGATTTCTCTTCATGGATATTTGAAGAAGAAGTTGGGAGAGGCTGCTACAGGGCCACCAGCTGTTTGCTCTTCAGTGGGGAAGTTCCCAAAATACATCTATCAAGTTCCTGACATTAAGGCCAGTACTTAGGGAGATTTCTATGGAGGGTGTTTCGTACGCTCTTCAAATCCCACCATTGGATAGTGTGTGCAGGGGGCCTGTCTTCCACAGACACTGCCGCTGGCCCTTGTTCTTTCTCTCCCTCCCCACAGGCTCATCTGGCCTTCCAACTAACTCAACACCACCTTGTCATCTGAATCTATAACACTGCTAGGACATCACTTGTCAGCCCGTCAGAGAAGAGATTTCAAGGCCTGTTTGCTCTCCTTTCTCTCACCTGTGTTCGGTGGCCTTGCTCTGAGGGCTGTGGGATCCTGAGATGAAACAGCTCAGTCGTGGAGCAGAAATGCAGGAGAAAGCAAAGAGAGGGATCCACAGGGCATGGGGGATGGTCCTGTGACAAATGATCAGAGAGTTCTAGACCTTCTTGGCCCTGAGGGAATTGCAAGAGCTGCTGCAGGAGCCCCACCCTGTAGGTGTGAACCTTTGAAAGGCCGCTGCTACAGAGTTCAGGGGCCAAGGGTTCCATGCTTGATTAGAAGAAAACTGACAAGTTGTCTTTTATCACAAAACAATTGGCTAATACGTTCCTTTTCAAGGTTGGCAAGGAAATGATTAAGCACAAGATTTCAGCACATTTGGACTCTCTCTGCCAGTCAGTGGGCTGTGACCTTTTCAAGAAACTTACCGTGAGGTTTTCATGAATTGGATACAAGGACGGAGGCAGATGAGAAACCTCTGCCATGAGCAGAGCTGGAACTGACGTCAGCAAGGGGCAAGCGGATCTCCAGAATTGTTTCATATTGGGTCACAGATCAAATACAGGACATCCAATTAAACGTGAATTTCACACTAATAATAAATAATTTTTAGTATAAGCATGTCCTAAACTTTTTATGGAACATACTTATACTAAAAAATTATTTATTGTTTATCTGAAATTCATATTTCACTGGGAATCCTCAATTTATCTGCTAAATCTGGCAACACTATGTGTATACTTTTGTCTCTGCCACGCTCAGATCAGCCTTCCTAGCCTCAGGGCCTTTGCACATGTTGTTTGCTCTAATTACAATCCTCTACTTAGCTGCGATTGTCTTTCCTCCCCTTATTTTGACACTACACATTTAATATCAGTTTCCCCATAGACACTGAGCTCCTGGGAGTAGGGCCTTCATCTTTTTATCAGTCAAGACCCTGAAGTCTGGCACAGCCCGTGCACATATTAGGAGCACAATAAGTAATATAGGTTTTAAAAATTATTGAATGCAAAATTTCTAGTACACACAAAACTAGAGAGAATAGTGCTACAAACCTCAACATGTCCATCCCCTGCTTCAGCAATGGCCAACAATCTTTTTCATCCTTACCCTGTAGTGAGTGGTAAACTGGCCTCCTAAAAAGATAAGTCCATGTCCACATTTCTGGACCCTGTGAGTGTGACCGTATTTGGAAAAAAGGTCTTTTTCAGATGTAATTGAGCTAAGAAAATTGAGATGACATCATCTGGAATCTCCTGGTGGGCCCCAAATCCAATGACCCGTATCCTGATAAGAGAAGAGAAGACGCAGACACAGAGGGTGAGGTGAGGCGAAGATGGAGTCAGAGGTTGAAGTAATGTGTCCATGAGTCGAGGAAGCAAAGAACGCAGAAAGCCCCCAGAGCTGGGAGAGGCAGGAAGGCGCCTCCCCTGGAGCCTTTGAAGGAAGCACAGCCCAGTGACACCTTGACCTTGGGAAACATAGTAAGTTATCGGGGAAGGACTCCTTCTAAACATAATCCGACTATTCTCCTGTCACGCTCAAGGTTCATAATTCCTTCATTTCATTGAGTGTTCAGCGTTCTAATTCCCCCACATCTCATGAAGGTTTCCGTACAGTGGGTTTGATAGGATCAGGCCCAAGGGAGGCCCACACACTGCATT
This sequence comes from Equus caballus, assembly GCF_041296265.1. Lineage (NCBI taxonomy): Eukaryota > Metazoa > Chordata > Mammalia > Perissodactyla > Equidae > Equus > Equus caballus. The sequence goes on along the minus strand of NC_091703.1, from coordinate 53,775,110 downwards.
TGGTGACAGGAATAAACATATTTGGAAGACGTGGGGGAATGGGCACAGATGTCAAGCAGGTGGGAGTGTGGGGGAATTGGGAGGAACTCCCAAAGCCCAGAGTTGCACCCTTAGGTCACCAAGGTGGGCATGGAGCTATGCGTGGAGCTCTCACCATAGGTGAGGGAGCCCTGGGGACCCCACAGGGCCCTGCCCAACACCAGAAGCTCACAGGGCAGTGGGGGAGGCAGTGGCCTTTAGGTTCCTGAGAGGTTCATGGGGCTCAGTGGGGGCCTGGAGGAGAGCCCATCTCCCACTGGGAAGCTTGAGGGCAGGAGCTGAGGGTGTCCAGGGGGAAGGAGCTGGCCAGGCAGTGCTGGCATACGTGCCCAGGTAGGAAGGCAGGAGGCCCTGCCTAGCCCAGGCGTATGATGGGGCTGGAGGGTGGTGGGAGGAGGATGTGAAGAGGCCGCCCTACTGGAGATGGCAGTCACTGAAGGAGTTCAAGAAGAAGGGGGTGAGACTCAGATCTGCACTTTAGGAAACACTCTGGCTGTGAGCAGAGAACAGACTAGAGGGAAGTGAAGCCTCAGGCAGGAGCCCTGGGTGTGTCTGCTCCCTGCCCCACCCCCCACTGTGGGGACCCTCACACTCAGGCCAGGAGAACTCAGTGTGCCAAAGCCCACAGTTTCGGGGAGAGTCTTACTCATTGGCCCTGGGGGTGGCCAAGCTGGAAATCACTCCCAACCCAGGCCCTCGGGCCAAGAACAATGACTTTGTACACATTCCTTTATCTGTAATTCAAACACAGAATCTGACATCTATATTCGAATTGTCATTAGCTGAAGCAGGGGGATGGGTACATTGGATGGGCGTCATACAATATTTAGGACATACTTCTAGTAAAAAAATTATTTACTATTTGTCTGAAATTCACATTTCATCAGGTGTGCTCTGTTTTGTCTGTGACCCGATATAAAAATATTCCAGAACTCCGCTTGCACCTTCCTGACATCAGCTCCTGCTCTGCTCACAGCAGTTTCTCATCTGCCTCCGTCCTTGCATCCAATTCATGAAAACCTCACAGTAAGTTTCATCAAAAAGCCATGCCCCACTGACAGGCAGAGAGAGTCCAAATGTGCTGAAACTTTTTGTTTTATTGTTCAATTTGCCAACCTTGAAAAGAAACTTATTAACCAATTGTTTTGTGATAAGAGGATGACTTGGCAGTTTTCTTCTAATCTAGCACAAACTCTTAGCTCCTGAACTCTGTAGGAGTGGCTTTTCCTCCACTGCACCCGTCTCAGAGGGAGGAGTTATTCCATTATAAAAGCAGCCTGGCAACTCATGAGGGGCTGGCATTGAGTTGCTGAGCCAAGCAGGAGACAGACTTTAAGAAGGTAAGTGCTGATTTTATGGATCTTCATACCCTGCCTCACATCCTCACATGTAGGTCACCAGAAAAATACTTTAAAATGTGTCCTTAGCACAAGAGAAATCTGTTTTAGACTCACATCATGCTTAGGGGTCAGTTCAAGTTTGTTTATTCAATTGCAGTTGGATCATCTTTATAGAAATGGGAAAATGAAGAATGTAGAAAATCGGGCTTCAGAATTTAGATATGAGAAAAATAGTGATAGGAGGAGAAAAAAGAATGATACCGTTTTAGGCAATCTGAGAATATGGCCCATGCAAGAGAGAGTGTGGGTGTTTATGCTGAAGTTACTTTCTCTACAGAAGGAGTCGACACACAGCAGTTGTGAACTGTAATAGTGTAGCGCTAAGGAGGCTGTGACAATTCAGTATTTAAATTTTTTGTAGTAGGAATAAATTGTTCTGAAGGTCAGCAGAACTAGATTCTAACTAAGTCTCTGCTGGGATTAGCTTGCTGGCAAGTCTCAGCCTCTCTCTGGGGTTCAACCAACTCATGGCAAACCCTAAAAATAGATGGAGCAGGGTGTCTCAATCTCGGCACTGTTGGCATTTTGCACTGGGAAACTTGTGGGAGCTGTACTGTCCATCACCGTATTTTTTTTTGTTAAAAAATATTTATCATACCAATGTACATTTAATTAGCTTAAGGAATATACTTGAGAATAGTGTTAACAAATATATTTCCTCAAATTGTAAACTTCACACCTTTAAGATATCTACAAAGATAGTTTGTTTACAAGTTTTACAAGAAATCAATCCTCTAGTCTGCCTTTTGCTTTTCAGTTCAGTTGCTTGTAGAAAAACACAGCGTGAGGGTCAGGTTCCAACCTAGTGCTCGTGGCAGCCGCCAAGTTAAATGAGAGGTACACATGGACAGAGAAGAATTAGTCTATTGTTCAGAAATGTATTTTCCGAAAACCTTATTCTGGGAAGATGACACAGATATGAGCCAACAGCAATCCACCACGAGGTAGTTCCAACTCAATATCCAACAGTGTGTCTGTTAGGATGACATGGTGGGTGACAAACGGGCTGGGTAAAATGCAGAAGGACTGAGGGTGAATAAGAAGCTCTCAGGTGCACATCAAGGCATCGCCCCACTCCACATCACAGGCATCTCTGCTCTCGATCCAATGGATGTAGCAACCCTCCCTCCCAGCTTTGACAACCAAAAATGTTTCCAGAGGTTGCTAAGTATCCTCTGGGGTGGGAGGGACAACATCACCCCCAGTTAAGAGTCCCTGGATGACATGACCTCGCAAATTCCCCAACTCAGGAAGTCTCAATGGGAAAACTATAATCACAGGGGCACAGACTGAGTTCTTCAAAAGCACCTGAATGGAGAAGTCATTCACATCAGACTGTAAGAGTCAACCATGCTCTAAGTATTAATATTGGCGGAAAAAAGAAAGTTCTCACACAGGAGAGACAGAAGTTTCAGGGAGATGATGTGAAAGTCCTGGAGCAGTTCGAACACAACAGAACCCACGGGGAAAGCTCTAGGACCTATGGGAGAAGGTACTGCAATGACAATGAGGAAAAGAACCAGGCCAGATGCTCTGGAGAGCAAGTGTGACAGGGGGAGGCGGGGCCTCCTGTGCAGGGGAGGAAGGCAGCCCCGTGGGGAGAGAGGAGGGAGCTGGGACTGGATGCTGCCCAGGAGGAGGGAGCGCCCTGCGCAGACTCAGCAGCCCCTCAGCTGTGTCCCCTGGCAGCCTCCTCACCTTGCTCTGACTTGCTTGGCTGTGAGACTCATGATTCTTGGGCGCGAACCACCCAAAGTGAAGTCCCTGCTGGGCCCTTTGTGCCACAAACCTGCTTTACTGACTAGACTTAAACCCCTTTAGGTCAGGGACCAGATCAGGCTCAATATTGTCCCCGACGAGCCCTCATTTCTTAGCACATGAAACTGCTCAGAGAGTGTTGGTTGAAGAAGTTTGAACGAAATTTTTTAAATAACGAAATACATCTACATGTATACCAGGAACAAGTGTCAGAAAAGGATCAGTGGAATGTGTGCATTTCCAGGTAAGGAAGAGGACGCTGGAGAGACATGATCATTTCATCAAGTGTAGACAGGGAGACCTGCCCGAGTGCTGAGAACAGCTGGAGAGACAAGCAGTGGGTCCCCCATTCCAATGGCTGGAACCCATGCGCAGGGGACCTGGGCACAGGACAGAGTCCAGAGTGCCTGGATCAGGGAGCAAGAGGCAGCGGGGCGGGCCTGGGGAGAGAGGCACGTGGGGTGCAGGGTCCAGGGGAGAACCAGATATCTGCCGCTTCTGGGGCTATGCAAGGCCATGTTTCATGACGTGCCAGAGCCCCGAATCTTCGCCAAAAACTTCCTGCAATCCAGGTTAAGTAATCAGTGAAGATCACTAATCTTTCCACATGAGCTAAATACAAAGAGCCTTTAAATGACATTTGAAAGATCTCTGGAGAAATGTATATATACACATACATATAGTATGACTAATCTTATTCCTACTGGAGCTCTATGGATCAAGAGATAGATAGATACACCGATAGAGAGAGAAGAAGACAGACTGACACATAGATAGAGAAGGATGACACATGTACTCCCTAGTATGTTCAACTCACTCATCTCCCAGGACCTGGGAGCAGGAGGGAAGTTGCATTTGCTGATCCCTATGACGAACTTTTCTGTACATTATCTCATTTAACTTTCTCCACAGCCCTCAAAAGTTGAGAGAACTCTATTTTATGAGGAGAAAATTGTGGTGCAGAGATGAAACAACCTGCCAGGGTCTCTGTTCCTTGTGAGGAAAGGAGCTGGGCTTTGGCTCCAGTCTCCCTTCTCTCTGCTAAGAAGCGCTGTAATCAGGACCACCCCAGCATGGCTCCTTTAGTTTACCCCTGGAATTATCATGCACACATGCATTTGAGGAACATAAGCCCTCCCCCCTATTAAGGTTAATGTAGTTATTCTAGTCCTCAGCTTACTCACAGTAGAGTTTTAGGATGTCAAAGTAAAGCAAGGCACACTTTTATCAATCTTTCTTCTTATCAGGCAGCTGACAGAGAGGAACTCACGAATTCCGTGTTTCCCTCTCTCCCTCCCCTCAACCCTCAGTTGGTGATGGATTCCGAATGGGAAAACCAAACAGGAGTCTCAGAGAGACGCCTAGAGAGAGCCTCAGGCTCACCCGGGAGAGTGAAACCTGAAATCACTTGGCCTGACATCCCAGGACGAATGTTTGAGCCCAGGGAAGCTGCTGTGTGTCTGTGAACTCCAGTTTCCTCATCTTTAATATGGGACATTAGAAGCTATCTCCTGGGTGGTTGTCGAGGGCAGACACACTTGCTGGACATCGAGTGTCAATCAGGAACATATGTGTGTGACCTTTGGCAATTCATCGACTCTCTCTCGTCCTCATTTCCTGTTGACCAGCAAAGCTTTAGGATATGATGAGCTTTGCCCCAGTCTTGACCAGGCCTTTGGGAACCTCCTAGTGGGGGGTGAGGAAAGTTGCCTGAAGGAAGAGAAGTATGATAAAATATTATCTAAGGTAAGTGTTCCTTTTCCTTCATAACTTGATCCTCAGTCACAGGGAAGGGAACTGAGTGTGAGGTGTGAACCACTTGGCTCACTGAACCTCAGGCCACAGCAAACACACCTCCCACCATAGTGCCAGCTTTAGTCTCCTGCTCATTCTGCTCCTCATAGCACCTCCATTTCCCATGATAGGAAAGTACAAACTCCACTATGTCCAATTACGAGACAGATGAGTTGATTAAGTATGTTTCCAAACGAGTTTTTACTTCCTAAGGGTTAGACTATTGAGACCTCATTAAAGATGTGGATACTGAAAACATTTTGATATCTAAGGTTCAAGTCACACGCACTTTCTCAGAGAAATATCCACTGGTAAAGAGAAGCATATTTTTGTCCCAAACTCCAGAACAGTACAATTTTGCAAGAAGAATACTAATGTTTTCTAAAGAGAGCCTAGGATTTGGAGAGAAAATGCAACTGTTCCTCCCTAAGTCCTGGCTTTGGGACTCCTGCTTGTAACGAGTCCTGTGTGCTTCCGCTCACACCCATGAGAGAACCAGCCATGTCCACTGTTGGTGCCACTGGGCGTTAGTCTCTGGTCCCCTGCTGTGTCGACTACCCACGCAGCCTGGGATGGAACAAGGGCTTTCAGAGTTTGCTGACTGGACACAACCAGTGTCTCTCTTACCATCACAATGACCAAATGAGTGTGCACACATCCACGCATGCAACACACTTATGACTGAAGCTAAAACTCCTGAAATGATCCTCACCTCGTCTGCATGTGGTGCACTTGGATAGTTTCCATTGTCTCCTATCGCGTTTTAAAAATTAGTGGATTTCACAATCTACTGAAGGATTTGCATGCATATTTTGAAAAACACTAATACGGAAAATCTGTCCTAGTCTTTGGTTTCACATAGAAGTGGGTTTGAATCCCAGTTCCACCACCTACATTGGGAAAGTTACTCTAGAAACCTCTGTCTCCCCAGCTGTAAAATGAGAGTAATAACAGAGTCCACTCAGCTGATTTCTGTAGGATTAAATGAAGATAAATTTGTGAGCGTCCATTGTATGACAGACAGTGAACAAATGTTAGTTCCACTCCATGTACCGTAAGGTTGATGCAGTAACATCCTTTTTCCGAGATTATAAGTAGAGGTAGAATGTAGAATTGCATAAAAAGGAAGGAATCAGGGGCCAGCCCGGTGGTGCAGCTGTTGAGTTCGCATGTTCCGCTTCGCGGGCCCAGGGTTAGCTGGTTGTCATCCTGGGTGTGGACATGGCACCTCCTGGCAAGTCATGCTGTGGTAGGCGTCCCATATATAAAGTAGAGGAAGGTGGGCGTGGATGTTAGCTCAGGGCCAGTCTTCCTCAGCAAAAACAGGAAGGATTGGCAGCAGATATTAGCTCAGGGCTATCTTCCTCAAAAAAAAAAAAAATAAAGGGAAGGAATCAGCATCCTGCATCTGTGGAAAGGATTAGGATCTTTGGAGCTACAGCTAACTGACTCTGAGCCCTAACTCCAGCTCTGGAACAAATGTAGCCTTAACTCTGCTCCCTCTGCCTCCTCGCTGTCAGGGGAGTCCTCTGGTTCAAGGCCCTCACAGGCTCCCAGGGCCTGCGTCTGTGTGGGTTCCAGCCCTGTCCTCCCTTTAGTCCTGGGCTGGATTTCCACATCCATCACTAGCTGGGGTGTGACTGTGGGATCCTCGTTTAACGGCTGAGCCTCGGTCTCATTAACTGACAAATGGGGATAATGACAACTATTTCATGGGGCTGTTATGAAGATTAAAGATATAACGCAGCCAAAGGGGTCAGCACTCGGTCAGGATCGTCAGGAGGAGGTTTTCAATAAATATTAGCTCTCTAATCCCTCCCCCTCCCCGGACACCCACACACCCATCCTTACCACAGACTCTCACCTGTTAGGCTGCCAAGACACCAGACTTCACCCAGTGGAGACCGCAGAGTGGTTTGCTGCAATTTCCTGGGCTTGGCCCCTGAGGTTGAGAATTTGGGCAACAGAAAACATTCCACGGACTCTTCCAACTTTGTCAGGAAGCAGGCAGACCCTTCTTCGCCATTGTTGGTGCTGTTAACCTAATAACTTAAAGTGCATTTTTGCTTCCTTGGTTTCAATCATTGCTTCATTCATTCAGGTGTAGAGAACCCAGGAGACCGCATCATGGCAGGGAAGCCCAGGCTGCACTACTTCAACGCACGAGGCCGGATGGAGTCGATCCGGTGGCTCCTGGCTGCAGCCGGAGTCGAGGTCAGTTCTGAACTCGGTCATATTAAGTCACATCTGAGATTGAGCATCAAAGTCCTTTCTCACATGAGCTAGGAGACTATTCTCACTCAATGACCTGTCAAGAGTTTTGCATTAAAAGAAAAATCCTGTTAAGAGAGGAACAGATTTGACCTAATACAGTATTATCTTTCTTGTCACCAAAGAGCATAAACAATTAAAATAAAGTTAAGAAACTAATCACAATGTGTGGCCTTATTTGGATTTGGATTTAAACAAAGTGTAAAGTATCATTTATGTCATTCATGCAAAAATTAGAAACATGAATGTGATTGCATGTTACACAAAATTAAAGAGTTATTGTTAAAGTTTTAGGTGTGATAGTGTACTCTGGTTATTTCGAAGTAATTCTTATGTTTTAGAGATACACATTGAAGTACTTAAAGATGAAATGTATGATATTTCTGATTTGTTTCAAATTATTGTAAGAGACAGAGTGTGGTGGGCACATAGACGACATGAGACTGGCTTGAGTTGATAGTTATTGAAGCTGGGTGAAGGGTACAAGGAGGATCTTGGTACTTTTATATTTATTTTGGTACATGTGAGAACTTACCATAATAAAAGGACAAAAATATATAATATCAGAATATAGTATGATTAAAGTTCAGACATAACCACAAATGTGGGGAGGAGAGGATTGCAAGACACCAACTGTGAAAGGTGCAGTACATTCACTCAGCAGTGATTTTCGTGAGCACCTTTTTTTTTTAAGATTTTATTTTTCCTTTTTCTCCCCAAAGCCCCCTGGTACATAGTTGTGTATTTTTTTTAGTTGTGGGTCCTTCTAGTTGTGGCATGTGGAGTGCTGCCTCAGTGGGGCTTGATGATCAGTGACAAGTCCTTGCCCAGGTTTTGAACCGGCAAAACCCTGGGCCACAGAAGCAGAGTGCCCCGAATGTAACCACTCAGCCACAGGGCTGGCCCCATGTTGAGCACCTTTAAGTGCCAGGTGCTGTGCTAGGTCCTGGGGATACACAGATGAACAAGAAGTCATGGGCCCTGTCCTCAAGCAGTTTACATTCCAGAGAGGATGCACACTAATAAGGAGGTGATTAAAAAGAGAGGAGGGAGCATCTGGGAGGACACCCAAGCATTTACAGTGTCAAAATGCTATAGTCCCTGTGGAAAGGTGGTAGTTTCTTCTGGCACTCTGTTGCGTGCTGCCCTCTAGAGGTGTCACTGAGAAACACACTTCCCAGTCCAGATCTAGGCACCAGCAACTCAGGGAGGGTTTTCCTGGGGAGGAGTCGTGGACAGACTCAGGAGATCTCCTGCCTCAGGTGGGAGCAGAAAAGGAGGGATCCAGGTGAGGTGGCGTCCTGTGACAGGGACTTCTAGTGGCCTGCCTTCTGCCTGATAACGACATGAAGCCGTGGGATTACACTTCTCAATTGCTGCATGGATGCATGGGACTTTAGCCTGGACCTCTCTCAATTTCACAAAGAAACAAGTACACAAAACATCCAAATAGTGACCTTCCAGGTCATTTTCTCTCTATAAATCCATAACCCGTTTTCCCTGTATCCCAGCTTCAGCTGTGGGGTTCAGGGATGTGTTGAGAGCCCCTGTGCAGGATGAGTTCAGCACAGGAGGGTGAGGTAGGGGAGATGCTGAGCGCATCCCAGACTTCCTCTTCTCCATCAGCTTGACTGAAGAGGGGGTGCGGCAGGACTTACCAGAGGCTCTTGGTCAGGGCTTCTGGGTTCTCTGTGCCCAAAGGCTGGTCCTCACCATCCCATCCGTCTCCGTTAGCCTCACAAACACCATCTCACCAGCCAACCCATCCCACCTCGGCCACCCTCCCTTGATGACCAGCCACCATCCCTTATGTTTGTGTGGAACTGGGTGCTTTAGAAGTTGCTGCGCCCCCACCTCACTATCTCTATAGTCTGACCCTGTGGAGCCATGTGGATCCACAATAAACGCTTCCACTGGACAAGTTAGAATTCCCCAGATTCCCAAGCTTTTCACCATCAAGAACCCTTTAAACCATAGCAGCCACTGCAAACAGCACTACTAGTTATACTTGGTGTGTGTGGCCCGGGTCCTGTAATCTGTATTTTAACACAACATATTACTTTTAAGAAAATGTCCTCCCTGCATTTGATAGAGGAGGAAACTGAGGCCTGGAGATGCTAAGTGACTGTGCCCCGATCACACAGCTACCATGAGGCAGACGCAAGACTGGAACCAAATCTTATCAGCACTGAGACCCATTTTCTTGACATCGGTCTCTTTTGACTTTAGGTTTCATCGATTCTGCCGATTAAGTAAATCGCATGATCATATAGTTACTGATTCTCATATTTGTATTGAAACCCCACAAGCATTCAGAGCCTCTGGTCAGATGACGGCCTTGCTGCCGGCTGCCCTCCAACCAGAGAGACTTGTCTCAGGAGAAGGAGAATCTACACCAAGGTCTACGTCCTGAGTGTAGGTCAAGGACAGAATATAGGTTCACAAATGTGAGGTGGCTTTAAATTGAAAAAAAAAAAAAAATAACTGTAATGGTAAGATGAAATAGAAACCATCTTTGAAAATCCTGACAATTTATGTGTATTGAGCACCTCGTGTATACATGGTACTGTTTAAAGTTCTTTGCATACCTTACTGATTTAATCTTCACACCAACCTATAATGTAGGTAGCATAACTATACTGATTATATAGATGAGGATACTGAGACACGAGGAGATTCAGTGACGTGTCCTATGTGAAGAGGTAGCACGTGTAAGAAATGATGTTCACATCCAGCCAGTCATATCAGAAACCAAAGTTTCTTGATTAAAAAATAATTTTTGTAACTAGTTTGGGAACTCTTTTTCCTTTCTTAAATTGGGGATTCTAACCTAGTCTGTCCCAATTTTCCAGGAGAGGAAATTCTGAGTTCAAAGAGTTAAAGCTGTGCAGCAACCTGGACTCATTTTATACTAAGCAGGGCCTCGTGGGATGGAGTGATGTCAATGACAGCAGAAGCCATCTGAGCTGGTCATGGCCCCCTGGTGTACCCTATACTGGGGGACACAAAACGTCCTGTCCTGATGTCTCCTGGAGAGATAGGCTTTCCTGAGATACTAAAACCTCATAACTAGAGGAACCTCCCAGTACCCTCCCTCCGTGACATCGCCCTCCCCAACGACCAGGATCGTCCACAGAGGTGGAAACAGGGTGGAGGTGAATTGAAACCTCAAGAATGAGCTGTTACCTGCTGCCACCCGTGCTCTTTTCTTGGTGGCTCTAATCTAAATTTCCAGTCACCCTGATCACACTCCCCTGTGTACTCTGACAAGCTCAGAAATCTTCCTTCTCCTTGTTATGTGCTGGACAGGGGACACTCAAATTTAAAACTTCTAAAACGCTGTGGAATGAAAGAACAGGAACTCACTACCTCTTTCTGCTTTCCAGTTTGAAGAGAAACTTATACAGACTCCAGAGGACTTGGAAAAACTAAAAAATGGTAGGTCCAAGTATCTAAATTCCTCATTTGAGAGGATCTAGTCAAAGTCATGTGTTGACTATTGAACCCCAGGCAATGCCTATTTGTGTGTACGCTGGAAGTTGGAGGCCAAAGAAAGGGTAGAAGCAGTTCAAATGTACGGGGTGGGGCTCCCTGAGCCGCTTTGGTAAGTCCCTCAGGACCAGAAAGGGCTGAAACTCTCTGAGTATTTGCTACAGGACCATCCCCGGTGTCCCATGGATCCCTCTCTTTGCTTTCTCCTGCTTTTCTGCACCACGACTGAGCTGTATCAGCTCAGGATCCCACAGCCTCCCAGAAAGGACATCAAACATATGCAATAGAGTGAAAGAGGAGAAACAGGCCCAGCAGTTGCCTAGAATTCTCTCCCTGATGGGTTGGACGAGGTGAAATCCTAGCTGTATTATAGACACAGATCACAAGATGGTGTTGAGAGAGTTGGAACACCAGGTAAGTGAGTGAGGAGGGAGAGAAAGAGGGAGGCCAGCAGAACTGGGTGGAGAAAACAGGGGCCCCCACCACACACTATCCAATGGTGGAATTTGAAGCGCATACAAATCACCCTCCGTAGAAATCTCCCTTGCTATGGCCTAATGCCGGCAGCACCATAGACTTGTTCTCGGGACTTCCCAACTGAAACGGCAAATGGCTGGTGGTCCTGTTGCAGCTTCTCCCAACTTCTTCCTCAAATATCCATGATGAGAAATCGAATATGAAAAATAAAGGGACCTACCAAGTATCTGGATGGAGAATAAAAACAGAAATGAAATAGATTAAAAAGCGAAGGGAGGATTGATAAGAAAAAGGATTGTAGGAAGCTCACAACAAATGCTCTTCTGTTAAAGTGTTACCCAGTAATTTTAGTTTCGTTTTATATCTCTAGCCATTTCAACAAACAGTTTTTCATCCTCGAAGAATGAGATCCATAAAGCATTTCACTCTACTTTTCCCTTTCTTCTTTTGAAAGATGGAAGTTTGATGTTCCAGCAAGTGCCAATGGTCGAAATTGATGGGATGAAGATGGTGCAGAGCAGAGCCATTCTCAACTACATCGCCGCCAAATACAACCTCTATGGGAAAGACATCAAGGAGAGAGCCCTGTACGGTATTTTTCCTGCTCTTTCATCAACAATTAATAGGAACAATTTAGGCCCTTCCTTGAGGGACCAAGACCGTGTCAGGGGGATCAGGACTACCAGCAACGTGGCCATGGTAGTGTAGACTGAGGTCGAGTACAGCAGAGACCTCAGAGGATGAGGGACAGGAAACCTGAAGTGGACCTAAGCCAGTGGGATTATAGAAGAGGATGCCGCCCATGGAGAGGGCACAGTGACAGAGGTCTGCAAACCCTGATGAAATGAGAAGGCAGGAGGATGGTGGAGTCATGACTCCAGGTGCTCAGGCCTTTAGGAGCTGGGCACCAGCCCACAGCTAGAGATGAAGGGCAAACTGTCTGAGGGTCTAGACGATAAGGGTGGGGAATGAAGGACCCAAAGGAGCTGCTTCTCATCTACCAGAATTTACCAGAATGATGACTAGGAGCCTACCCTATTACCGAGTGATATGGACAGACTCTGTGACAAGTGTTAGCAGAGGCTGAGCCCAAGATTCCAGGGTTACATCGAGCATTTTTATATAGGACTGAAGCAGCAGATATATTCAATACAACCATATCTTTGGGGTCTGCTCCCTGTTGTGATGGGACCACTTGATTAAAATTAAAACTGTGTAAGGAACCGTGGCAGTTATTGAAAAGTTAAGCATAGAGTTACCAAATGACTCAGCAATTCCACTAGTAGGTAGATACCCAAGAGAATCGAAAATCCATCCACACTAAAACTGGTACACAAATGTTCGTAACAGTGTTTTGAACATTGAATATTATGAATATTCATAATATTCAAATAGTGGAAACGGTGCAGATGTCCATCAAGTGATGAACAGATGAACAGAGGGTGTTCTATCCATACCATGGAATATTATTTGTCCATGGAAAGAAATGAAGTCCTGAGGCATGCAACAACACAAATGAACCTTGACACGTTGTGTTACATAAAGGAAACAAGACACAAATGGCACATATTGTAGGATTCCATTTTATGAAATGTCCGGAACATTCATCCACAGAAACAGAAAGTAGTTGAGTGATCGCCTAGGCCTGGAGGGAGACAAGAGTGTTGAATGCCTGCGAAAGCACACAGCAGTTCATTCGGGAGGAATTAGAGTGTGGTGATGGTCAGAATTCTGTGACATTACTAAAAATCACCAAATTGTACACTTGAAAAGGATGACATTATTTTAGGTGAATTAGACATCAATAAAACTTTTATTTTAAAAAAAGCCTCTCATAGGAAACCGTGTTTGGAATAATAATAATAAAAAAATAACCTAGCATATGCATGGTGGGAAGTCTATAACATATTGCATCATTTCAGGGGATGTACGTGGGTTCTCGAGAAATGCAAACATGGTCAGCGCTGGGCAGAGTACCTGAGGAGGGCTGTGGAACCATGTTCTATGGAAATCATTGGAGGGACTGCTAACATTGGGCACTATGTGGGTCTGGGTGGTGTAACAGGATGAGAGGGAGAGGGACATGGCTGAGACTGCTGTGACAGGGACTCCTTGTGGAGGTGACTCAGGTGGCAGATCTTTAGGGACATGTGTCACACTGAGTTTGTGCACAGAAGGAGAGCTGGCAAACCCTAGCTAGAGTCTCAGTGGTCACTTGCAGTGATTCCACCAATGTCTCTCATGCCTGTGACTTGGGGCAGGTCACTGATGCTCTTGGTCCTTATATTTGGTCATGTGTATAATAGACATATCTACCTCGAGAGCTTGTTCTAGAATGAAATGTGCACTTTAAATAAAACTCATAAGTGAATGACTGGCCTATAAAAATGCACCCAGTGCACCTGAATTCCTTTGCCACCTCCTGATGCCCCATTCTTTTACATTTTTCAACTATAAAATCTAAGACAGGACACACTTGACACTTTGGTCATTTTTGTCTTGCAGGATTGACATGTATATAGAAGGTGTGGCAGATTTGATTGAAATGATCATGTATTTGCCCATGACCCCACGTGATGAAAAAGATGCCAAGATTACCCAGATCAAAGACAGAACAATAAATCGTTACTTGCCTGCATTTGAAAAAGTAAGTGCACTATTCAGTGTGTTTGGGGCACTGGGAATAGAGAAAAAAGGAGAAGAGTGCTGGGCATTCCTGGGACAAGGACCTTCTCTGCCAGTCAGCCCTCCTGGATCCTGGTTAATGGAGCATCCTGACTCTCAAGGGATTGTGTAAAAATCCACTTTGAGGAAGAATTGTACCAGTTTTACCCGTTATAATTTTTAGCAAAATTTCAATTTACTAGGACCCAATGTAGAATTCTCCATTCAATGGAATTCATGGTCATGGAGCTTGGGCTGTGGAAGGCTCTGGGAGCCACCCAGAGACTGGAGTAGATCCTGCAGAACACCAGACAGGGGCTTTTGCTCCAGGAGGAACACGATGAAAGACACATATCAGAAAATAGTCTGATACCATGAGTAGGGAGACCTGAGACCAGCTGTCCATCAGGGGAATGTTGTAGAGTTTCAGGGAATGGATGAGATGTATCTAAACAGAGATGGGGGCAGTGGGATAGAGAGGAAGTGACAAATGAAATGATGTTAAGAGGAAAGAATCTACAAATTTAGGGGACATGGCTCTTCGATTTTTATAAAAGTCGTACAAAACTAAGGAAATAAGTTCCATCATTATACGTAGTACTCGTCTTAGTTAATGTCTCTCCTTGATGGTAAAGGAGAACATTTGAAGATCAGAGCTACCTGAAATCGTGCTAAATGAAAATCAGGAACCAAAAACTGATTACAAAAGATACAGGAGGCTTACATATAAATAAAAGGATTAACACCGACACCCTCATCATTATAAAGCATCAAATCACTCTTTCATTCAGTCAACAGATGTGCACTCAGTGCTACTGTGTCAGCTCCTGTTCACAGAGGGAAGAGTTTAATAGCAATCAGAAAATCCGCTCTCCTGGCTCTGTGGTGCTGAGAGTTCAGCACGTTCACCTGGTGACAAGCTCCTCCGTCACGGCAGTTTGAGGACAACTGTCCTCTGAGGTCAAAGAGCCATGTGATGACATAACTGAAAGATGCACATTACAATACGGCACGTGATGCTTCGTTATAGTCTTCATTTTTTATCCATACTTCTATATGCATACATAGTCTGAAGGGATATTTGCCACAACGTTATGATCTTTAGTTGGTGGTGTCATGTGTGTCTTTTCTCTTTTTTCTCTGTAATTTCCACATTGCTGCAATATATATATATATATTTTTTTTTTTTTTTTTTGAGGAAGATTAGCCCTGAGCTAACTACTGCCAATCCTCCTCTTTTTGCTGAGGAAGACTGGCCCTGAGCTAACATCCATGTCCATCTTCTTCTACTTTGTACGTGGGACGCCTACCACAGCATGGCTTGCCAAGCGGTGCCATGTCTGCACCCAGGATCCGAAATGGCGAACCCCGGGCCACCGAAGCAGAATGTGCGAGCCTAACCACTGTGCCTCCGGGCCAGCCCCTGCTGCAATGTTTTTAATATCACATATTTAGTCCAAACTTTTACTACGAAAAATTCAAAGATACATAAAAGTTGAAAGACATGTACAATGAACTCATGAATACCCTTCACCTAGACTCAAAAATGAACCTTTTATTATATTTGCTTCATCATATATGTCCCCATCCTTCCATCCTTCAAGAAAGCATAGTATTTTTTGTTGCATTTTAAAGTAAGTTGTCATCATTGCTAGTATGTTAGGTCCTAATTGAGGAGCAGAGAATTTAATGCTAATCAGAAAATCCACTCTTCTGGTCGTTGCGGTGCTGAGAGTTTAGGCACATTCACATGATGACAAACTCTTCAGTCACTGCAGTTTGAGGACATATATACTCTCAAATCAAAGAGCTGGAGATAACATAACTGAAAGATGCTGACAGCCCTAGACATTTCAGAATGCAAATTAGAACGTATTCCACCACTGTTATTGACAGACACAAGTGGAGTAGAAGTCAGAGCCAGTGTTGTAAGGGGATGGTGAGTTCAAGGTGACCCAACTTTATTTCAGGTCCCAGAGAGATAGACCAGGAAATGAGGAGAGCAGACGGGAGGAGAAAGGTAGACTCTGAAATAGTCTGCTGAGGACTGAGGAAGGATGTCATGAAGGTGGAGTGTTTGCCCAAGGGAGAGAGGAAAAAGAAAAGTGTGGAGAAAGAGGGAGAGAGACAGGCAGACAGACAGATGAAGAGCCACATCCTGAAGTTTCAGGGCTGCACAGTGTAGGGTGTGGGGCCAACAGGAACATGGCACAGAGGTGCTAAGCCCTTGGTCCAGCAGAAGGTACAAGTAGGGAGCCCCAGTGATGTGGGAAGGGGAAAAGGAAATGGTGGCCTGTGCTTCAACTGCGGAGTGAGGGAAGAACAGCAGAGCCCACTCCTCCCGCTGTGTCAGTGATTCAGGGCCGGTGGAGAAGGACTGAAGCTCCACTCCACCCAGTGAGGCAGCAGAGGTGGGAGAGCGGGCTGGAGAGAGCTGGGAGGAGCAGGGGGCCCAGCCTGCCTGTGCCTGTGTTCATGATCCGATTCCAATTTGCCAGGTGTTAAAGAGCCACGGACAAGACTACCTGGTTGGAAACAAGCTGAGCAGGGCTGACATCCACCTGGTGGAACTTCTCTACTATGTCGAAGAGGTTGACCCCAGCCTTCTGGCCAACTTCCCTCTGCTGAAGGTGATCTCTTTCACAGCCCTCAGGACAGAAGGCCCACGCCTCCCATCTTGGAATCTAATATTTGGCCTTTTGGGTCCCCATTATTCTCCAGGCCTTTGCTGCCCTTCAGTCTCCAAATTAGCTAGGCCCTAGTCTGAGATATGAAAAGAATCTTGTTATTCCAAGGAAATTTGAGTGGATACTGCCCAAGAATAGTTTATCTTTAAAATAGAGGGACCCAGCATCAGCTCCTCTCTCCCAGGCCTCCGTTCCATTCCGGATTCTGTCCTCTTTTCTCTGTGATTCCCTTGACCCGGGAGTGTCCTTCTCCTTCCACACCCAAGTCTGTGAGCAGCTGTCCTCCCCTCGGCTCCTGCTCCTCCTTCCACCCATTGTGTTTCTCTCCGCACAGTCTCCCCTCTCTCCTCGTCTCTCTGTCAGTGGGCAAATTGGTTTTGACGGGCCTCATGGTTTACCTTTTATATTTCCTGTCTTCAGGTCCTGCCCCCTTTCCTATATCTTTGCTTTTCCTGACTGGAGACTTCATTTGTGCTGATATCTGACACACACATTACTCTTTCTTGCGTTGCAAAGAGCCATGAATCCACAGGATGGGTGTGTAGGGAAGAAGACAGGGAAGAAAATGCACTTGAGCTGGATTTTCTTCTCTTATCCTCATGGCTCACGGGGTGTCTGTTCCCAGCCTCATGCTGGTGCCGTTGGAGGAGACTCAGGTGTCCTCGTCTAGGAGGGTCTCAGATTCCCTGGCTTGTGCTAATGATGGGTTTGGTCTTTGGCCCTACCCTGAGGCTGTGCTTTTGTGCATTGCAGGCCCTAAAAACCAGAATCAGCAACCTGCCCACCGTGAAGAAGTTTCTGCAGCCTGGCAGCGCAAGGAAGCCTCTACTGGATGAGAAAGCTATAGAAGAAGCAAGGAAGGTTTTCAAGTTTTGATAAAGCAGGCCTGGCCCCCAGCAAAGGCAGGACCAATCTTCTGAAATTTTCCAACAGTGACGTGCTTGACCTACATGTAGATCCTGGCTATTGTGAGACTAATGAACTAATCCTTCATTTAAATGCTAATTTAATTAGAAATCAGCCATGCAGATTTATTTGCAAAGCAATCTATTTTGTGTCGATCATATATGAAATTATGATTTCCTCTTAGGATGTCTCTTGGATCTAAAAATAGATGTGATGAGAAAAAGTTTCATGGACTCTTTGATCTATTCGAAAAATTGACGCATAACAGCTATCATATACGTCATCAAAAACAGTAAAGCAGAAATTTTCATCTATATTCTCAGTTACACAAAAATTACCTTTTCTTTTTGTACTTTGCTGTCTTTCTCACCCACAACCTAAAAATGTATCTCTATCTCTTTTTTTCCTGAGAGAAACACTTTTCTTCAGGTAATCAACGTTTTTTTCTGTTCAATTATGGAAGTAATATTTCTTTACATGTAATATGTAATATTCAATGTTCCAGGAGCTGAGAAATAATGACGAACCAGCCACATATATTCTCTGTCCTCATGGGGTTCACTCTAGTGAGAGAAAGGAAAAAATAGGTCATCCTAATCCAAAATCATGCGTACCTTGTCCATCAATTTCCTAGGGTTGCTGCAACAAATGACCGCAAATTTAGCGGCTTAAAACACTGGAAATTGATTTTCTCACTGTTCTGGGGGCTCTTGGTGTGAACTCAAGGTTGAGCAGGACCACGCTCTCTCTGAAGCCTCAGGAAAGGATCCATCCTCACCTCTTCTGGGTCCTCAGCCTTGGCATTTCTTGGCTTGTAGATGCAAAAGTCCAATCTCTGCCTCCGTTGTCATATGACGTGCTTCCCCTGCGTGTGTCTCTACCCAAGTTCCTTCTTCTGATACAGATATCGGTAATTGGGTTTGAGCCCACCCTAGTACCGTATGACCTCCTCTTAACTTGATGACATCTGCAAAGACCCTATTTGTAAATAAAGTCACAGTCATTGGTACCCACGGTCAGGACTTTAGCATATCCTCTCTTAGGAGATTTGAGTTAAGCTATAGCACCACGTGAGGGGATGAGATAAGGCCGGGCATACACTAACGAGTATGCCTTTGCTGGAATCTGTGGGTCAGTCATGGTTTCTCAAGGAGGGGAGTCAGGGCTGCCGTGAGACCTGAAGGAGAGACAAGTTGCAGGTAGGAAAGTGGGCGGAACCTTGGTCGGGCAGCAGGGATGGAACCCAGGCAGGAGGTCAGCAGGGTGAATGGCCTAGGGAGAGAGACTGAACGCGGTGTGTTTGAGGAAAGAGGAGTCAGTGGGTCTGAGTGGAGCATTGGCCATAAGGTGGGGAGGAGCACCGAGGAGGTGAGATCAGAGAACAGGGCCCAGAGTCCTCAGGACTTTGAAGACCATGGCAAGGAGTGTGGATTCTGTCCTAAGGAAAATAGGAAGCCACTGAAGTGTAGCCATACACCTGCTTTAGCAGCCTGATATACAACAGGACAAAATCACATCTCTTAAATATTCATTTTAAGTCACTCAAGTATCCATCTCAGAGCAGCAAGAACATTCTCCTCCCAGGAGTCTCCTTCCCGTGTTAAATCCAACAACCAAGGGCTGACTCCATTCAACAGGTCACATAGCCCTGAGACCGATGGAAAATCCCTGGTCCTCTCCTGCTGTCCCTAGTCTTTGCTGTCGCTTCAGTGGGAGAAAAGCCCAACTAGAGGGGGCTGAGGAGCAAACGGGAGGGGAGAAGCAGAGAGAGCAGACACTCACAGTCCTCTTGAAAGTTTTGCTTCAAAAAGGACAGATGAATGAGACAGTAAACTTCATCTGAGTTCTAGAAAAGCAAGGAAAGATTACGTAGGTTGGGCCCAGATGCATCTGCAATTATGGGAAGTCACCTAAGAACGGCCAAGGCTGTGTACAACAGCCAGAGGTTTCTAAAGGCCCTTCAGTTTTTAGTCACCAGGGAGGTCCCGCTGCTCCAGAAAGGGCGCCATCCGTGCTCAGCCAGGGCGTAACTTCTTCTCAGACTAACTCCCTGGAGTAGGGTGGGCCTCTTCAGTTCAGACAAAACGTTGCTGAAACAGGGAAAGTACTTTTTCTTGTAAATCTTAAATCCACATTGCAGTAAATTGCCAAAAGAACAACTAAAAACTGCTGAGTGACAGGCTGAGGCAGGAAGTTCTCCGCACTTCCCCTGAACACCTTCCAGTTTCTTTCACGTCTTTTTCCTTATGCTCTCATCTCTTCACCTCCATCCATCAGTCCCTCTTTGCAGCTTCCTCTTCCATTGTCCCTTTCTGTGACATAAATGGAGGGATGCATCCACAAGCCAAGCAATGCCGTCAGCCAGCAGAAGCCAGGAGAGAGGCGTGGAACGGATGCTTCCTCAGAGCCTCCAGAAGGAACCAACCGGGTCAAGCCTTGATTTGAGACCTCAGGCCTCCAGAACTGTGAGAGAATAAATTTCTGTGGTTTAAGGCACCCGGGTTGTGGTCATTTGTTACAGCGGCCACGGGAAACTCATACAACCACTTTGCAATAAACAGGAATGAATACATTCAACAACATAATCATGCTGAGTGGCAGAAACCAGACAAAAAAGAGCACTTCTTGTATGGTTGTATTTATACGAAATTCTAGAAAATGCAAACTAGTTCATAGTGACAAGAAGCAGATGGGTGAGATGGGAGGGGCAGGAGGAAGGGGTTCCAACAGGGCTTGAGGACACGGCACATTCACTATATTGATTGTGGTGGGACTTTCACAGGTGTATACATATGTCACAACACATCCAGTTGTATTAAACTATGTGCACTTTATTATGTGTCAATTATACCCCAAATACAGTAATAAAACTAATGCAGGTGAATAAACTCCACAACTTCATCTCGTAGATAGTCTTTTGGCACAGTTCCTCTGCCCGCCATGCTGTCTTGCCTGCCTCTCTCTTCTCTACCATGTGTCCTAATAATTACAAACAGACTTAGGTCTCTCCTGTCCTAACCCCCGTAGTCACCTTCACCCCCACCCTTCAAAAGACCCCACAAACCCAGTCTTTCTTTATCCCCAACTGGTTTTCACTTTCACTCTTTCCCGTCACTCTCAAAACAGTAGTCCACACCCAGGCTCCTGGTCCTCTCTTTCGAAGTCCTGAACTTTTGTTTCTTAACCAGTTAACGGATTTGCCATAATGATCCTATTAGTTCAAAGGTCTTTGCTCAGTTCCATCTTCTTTGACCTCTTACTGCAAATCCAAGCCCAGCCTCCTTTTCCATCAGCAACTTTCTGCCAGAGACCCCCCCTCCCACAAACCCCCTGCTCATGCTGTCGGGTGCCTCCCTTTTCTGAATTTGGTGATTGATACCCTTTTCTTGCCAGCATGTGGTCACACTCATCCCCACCCATCCCGCTTCATTTCAAAGGGTGAGAATTTTCACAAAGTGAATAACAAACTGTCAATGACAACCCTCCCTCCTCCACAGCCCAGGCCTGTGAAGAATGCTCTGAAAAGCTTCCAGAATCTGACACTGGGCGGTGAATGCACCGTTTGGCAGGGCACATGGCTGAGCCTCAAGAGTGGCGTGATCGCTCTCCCCCTCTCTGGCCTCCCCTCCTTCTTACACTGAACTGCTCTCCCCACCGCCCTCTCAGGCTAGCAGTGTCTTCTCCGTCATGAAGCCTTCACTGTGAACTCAACAGACACTGGGCCTTCCCACAAGGGGTCCTTCTAGAAATGCTGCTTTTTTCTGTTCTGTTCCCGTGTCCTCAGGTCATAGTTTCCTTGCCCTAACCCTGGGAAGGATGTGGAAGAGGGTGGTGGTGGTCAGCAGTCTTGGAGAGCGTCTCCTACACAGCGGGACGGTGGCTGCTGGGCATTGTAGGTGGAGGCTGGGCCCCCGCACCTGAGTTGGGGATGCACTGAAGCTGATTAAATTCTGTTATTATACCCTCCTGACCCCTTGATTCTACCTCAAGACCTAGCCATATTTTTTGTGACGTTGCCCTAAATACTGGTTGTTCTAGTACTGTTGTGAGAAAACAAGGAAGGAAGAATCAAGCCTCAAAACTTGGCAGCCATCTTAACCTCAATACATGGAATTTCCTCTCTATTGTCAAGGAGTGGCAGGGGTTGGAATTTGCCCAGGGTCACACAGCTGTTCAATGATAGAATCAGCCTAGAGGCCAGGTCTCCTGAAATGCAGGCCAAAGCTTTTCCTATTTATTCACTGATTCAGGAACTATTTTATGAGTCCTAATATATGAAGTGTTACCCTGGGTGCAGACACGCCATGCTGAAAAAGATGAACAAAGGCCTTTGACCTCAAGGAATTGACATCTTACTGAGAGGAGAAAGGCCACAAACAAACAAACAAAAACAAATCTCACAATCATAGTCTGTGAAGAAACGTAAACAGGGACTATAACAGAGTAGATGGGGGAGGGGAGGGGAGGGCTTACTTTATTTTTTTTGGTTTTTTCCTGGTTTATTGAGGTACAGTTGACAAATAAAATTGTAAGGTATTTAAAGTGTACAATACAATGGTTAATATACATTTACATTGTAAAACATTGAGGTAACACATCCATCACCTCTTGTATTTACTTTCTTTTTTTTGGTGAGAACATTTCAGTTCGACCCTCTTGGCTGGCCTCAATTGTACAACACAGTGTCATCAACTACAGTCACCATGTTATACATTAGATCCTCAGACCTTGTTTATCTTACAGCTGAAAGTCTGGACCCTTTTTCCAACAAGAGCTCCCATTTAGATGGTGAGGGAAGGCCACTCTGGGGAGGCGACATAGAAGATGAGATATAAAACGTGAGAAGAAACCAGGCAGACAAGGAGATGGGCAAGAGGGTTCCAGACAAGGACACAGCATTTTCAAAGCCTTAAAGTGGGAAAGTGCTCAGGGTCTTTGTGTACCCCAAGCCAGAGGAGGTCTGGCTGGAGGGTGGGGGATGGCAGTGTGGCCTGTGAAGGGGGAGGCAGATGGTAGATGACACGCTCCTTCATGTCCTGTCAAGGAATTTGCATTTTATTCTAAAGGAAACAAGCGTCCCATGTCTGGCTCTCTTCCGTAAGATTTTGCCGGGATGATACAGTACTTGGGAGGTGAAGTTTCACTCTGTAGCTATTGGAAAACATAACTTGAACTAAAGAAGAAAAACTCGTCCGCTTCTGGACCAGAGAAGGATGAAGATAAAATGGAAAACCAGTCACAGTGTGTGGATTTTCCGGACTAAATTAAATCACCTATCTGGAGTTTCATGGATAGGCATATTGGTGTAACTCGTAAAATTTGTAAAATAAGTGAATTATAATGTATTGACATAGACAAGACAGCGGCCAACTGATGACTTTAACTGAGATCACTATTTGCCAAGAGTGACTCACTGAGGAGGTGAGTGTGGATCAAAACGTTTTAACAGAATTACTTAAATATACTCAGGGAGCTTCCTACCTAAACACATCAAAACGAAAAGCAGCCCTGTAATGGTAGCAATAATTCCTTCTAATATGGTGTTTTGTAAATTAGTGTTTTTACGCTGTTTCTTCAAACGAAGCTTCCAGTACAAGACTGTGCTTGTGCATTCACACACTGCTCCCGGCACACGCACATATGTGAAGAGACAAGGACTAAATGCCCAAGGGCTGAATTGCACTTAATTGAGAAGTTCCACCTTTTAAGATTGTTTGATAATTTTAAAACATTGGCGTAGGATATATATGTGACTGGGATTTCTCAAAGGAAGAAATGATTTTGCTTAAATTTTTTTTCTAACATAGTTTAAATTAATTTATTTGCTTCTCCAGCTCTCATCTGATTGTCTTACAAAGCCTCATTTTCCACTGTGAGTAACAATTTAGCTCCCAGTTACCAAGTGACCCTCCTGCAGGGAGACTGAGGCACGGACTTTCCAAATGAGACAGACGTGTGCCGGGACAGCACCTTTATGGGAGCAGGCAAACCTCGTTTTATGTCACAAGCAGGATAAAGATTTTCCATAAACCAGAAAATATGTATCAATAGCCAAGGACACAGGAAAATATACTGTGTGCTAGGTTACTGGATGGACTTTCATAGAGGGAAAATCCTTATTCTTTCGCTTAAATTACCCAAGAATCCGCATTACTAAAACCTACTTTCAGGGGACAAAGCAGAACAGAAGCATGATGCTATGATGATTGGAGACAAAATTCCAGAAGGCTGGGCTGAGGATTAAAAAAAAAAAAAGGACATGCAGTTACTGGTCTATTTAATTCCTTTTATTCCCACAAACCCTAAACAATGGATCATTTCCTTTAATTTTTTTTACGTGGCAGGCGAGGCAGGCTCCAAAGCTGTGAAATTATCTGCTGAGCAGGTTTGTCACTTGCTCAAGTTCTTCTGGCCAGAATGAAATAGATGCACACTAATTGCTTCCGGTGCATCTTTGTCTGTGAATAGGTGGAGAGAGCAGTCATCAACGTTCTTAGAGTCCATTGAATCGTCTTTTTATGATTTCCCTTAAGGTAAAGATAGATAGGAAGGAACGAGCGAGCTGGAAAAAGCTGGTGGAAGATGATATTCGGTTACTTTTGTTACTCAGAGTTCTGTTTGGTGTCATTTGTCTGAGGAAGTCAGTACTCTCTCTTCGGCAGAGAAGTTCAGTTGTAAAAACCCAGAAATTACCCTAGGATGTGTTCACTATGTGCTTAACACCTGAGTCACAGACATTAAAAATATTTCTAACTTTTTCTAAGTTCATAATAAAGTTTTAGCTATAATGAAAGCCAAAATTACAACTCAAATGGCTTAAAATCAATTAACCGTATTGATTCAGTTAGATTTGTCAAAAACTCTTGTTACTCTCTCACCTCAAATTAAATAATGTGTACAATTTGAATGAGTGGTCTCGGTATTTACCATTATAGATGACATATCTTGGCATTTTATTCTAAATACAGACATGAGCACACAAAATCCAGAGTCTATTTCTGAATAAATTAGCGACATGTTTTTCGTATTAGAAATTTTAATTTTGAGTGTATTTCAGTTCCTTACAGGTCTTTTCGGTTAATTGCTTAATTGAAGTCAAGTTTAATACAAATTAGGGTACCTTAATTCTGATTTTTACTTTTCTATAACCGTATGTTCTTCAAAATATAATGGAATGATGAGATACCTTTTCAGAGGTGACCCACCTACAATCTAGCTTCACTCTCTTTTAGGGGATAAGCACTCAATAGATTACAAAGTCAAGGCTTTCGGACTTGAAATATTAACCCATGCACCTAATTTAGACACTCACATTCAGGATGCAGTTTTGCTTTTAGGAAATATTACAACATTGCCAGTCTTGTAGTTCAGGATGAATCCCATCCAGGCCATCTTTCTGGGATCCTCAAACTTTGACATCCATCTCTCAGAGCCTTGGAAATTACTGTGAAGAACAGAATTCTGACTACAAAACAAGCTATGTTTCCGCTACTCCCTGTAATGTAAATGCATCTGTTGTAGAGTTTATTTTATTTTGACAATTAATATTTTCCGATTGTTGAAATTGATTCTAAGCAATGTCCACTCTGAAAAGGGAACTGTGTTATCTGTGGCAACTGGGATGAATTTGTACACAGATTCAAGTGTGCAAGACTTTCTTTGTATTTCTATAACTGAGCTTAATTTCTATTTTGAGCCCCAATCCACCGGGGGCACAAACTCAATCTCAGACAGTTCCGATCTCCACCCCAACACACACTGCGTATTTCTCTAGGCTTGTGTCTAAGTTCCATAGGCTTCAGCATCCCCAGGCACCAGGGGGAGGGCCATCCTGTTCTTACCAGACATCTGTCCATACAGGAGACTGCCAAGACACCCTCAATCCCATCCAGTCTCCGGGTGGTCACACTGGAGATCATGGCCCCGCCCTTCATGAACGCCACAAGGCCTTCTGAATTTGGAACTGTGCGTTGGAAATGGCTGGCTCTTCTCTTGCCTTCCTGGGCCATGGACAACTCTGAGGCTCCCTCAAGCCCACCTGTCTAGACACAACTCAGACATTTCTAGGCAATGCTTTTGAGTCCTTCTGAGTTTGCCAGAAGCAAAGCAATTGTTTCTTAGATTGTCAGATACCCCAAACCATATTGGGGTTCTGGCATTTCTTACCCTGCCTCCTCCAGCATTTGGGCCGATGCGACGAAAGAGAGGGGCTACCTCTCATGGATACTTCAGTGTCTAACTTCTCTTCCACCCCCTCCAACTCTCTTCCTCCGCCTCAGTTCTGGAGGGTAACTGGGCTCTTCCCCAATTCTTCTAAAGCACTTGTTTGTGGCATGCATTGGGTTAAAGATGGTGGCAATTTCTTGGGTCTTTCTCCAAAGGAGATGAGGCATGATACCCCTCCCCTTGGATATGGGGCAGCCTCAGTGACTCACTCGAAACCTATAGATTATGGTGACAATAATACTGTGTGACATTTGAAGCTGAATCAGAATAAGTCTTGAAGCTTCTGCTTTGTTCGCAGAATACTCACTCTCCAGATGCTTCCTCTCAGAATCCAGCCACCACGCTGTGAGAAGCCCAAACAACATGAAGGCATTAGTAGGTACCTTAGTCCAGAGTTCAGCTGAGCTCTTAGCCAACAGGTGCATCAACTGCCAGCTGCATGGGGGAGCCATCCTGGACACTCATCCCAGTCAAGCTTCTGGATGAGTCAACATCTGACTGAGACTGGATAAAAGACCCATAAAAAGAAGGGTTCAGCTGAGCCCTTCCCAATTCCCAAACCACGAAATTGTGAGCAACATGAAACGATTGTTTTAAGCTGCTAAGTTTTAGGGTAATTGGTTATGCAGCAACAGATAATCAGAATATGGCACATACTTTATGCTCTTAAACTCAAAATCCAAGCTTTGGCAACTCCAAAGTCTCAGCATCTTTGTTTCTCTGCCTTTCACAAAATCAGACTTCACTGAGAGAGATGATAAATATAAGGAAATATGACAAATAGGATGGAGGTAGTGTGTATGGAATCTTTAGTTGTCTCAGTACATTATCCCACCCCAAAGGTATGACATGATATATGGAAGTGACGCGGTTTTTGTTTCTCTTACAAAGAGGGACAGGTTTCCATTCTTGAAAGAGAAAAAAAAAAAGGTAAAGGACCAATTTGAAAAACAGTATAATTTTCCTACTTTAGGTAGTCTCAGGACTTTGAGATGCTGGAGCCATAACAAGACAGGAGGGGTAGGTGGGTCGGGAGATGAATCAGCCTGATGGTGTGCACACCCACTTTTGTGGAAAACTATTTAGGGAGTAAGTACTTAGACACAGAGGGAGACCTTGCAGAAGGTAACTCAGCAATTCAATTGATGATTGAATCAATTCCCCAGTGCAATGCAACAACATGCTGAAAGAACATTCCTCGGTACTCTCTTTCAATCTCTTCACTTCCCTCCATCTCCACTGGCTTTGTTCTGATCTCTATACTAATTAGCCTTCTCTGTACCTCACTCTATGTGACAAAGTATAGCTGTCCCACAGTCCTTGAGGGTGTATGTTTCACTCCAGTCACACACAGAGCTGCCCCCGTCTCAAAGCTAAATCCCTAAGATGATGATTGATTTGGTTTCATTTGAGGCAGGTGACTCCACGGACCTCTTCAGTTCAGTCATGGCTGGGGGTGGGGTTTCTGTAGCACAACCCTGGTTGGCAGGAGCCCACTTCCTCCAAGCAGGAGTTGTTGGAGAAGGGGCATTTCTGTGAGCACAGCAAGTACCCCCAAAGTTGTCTACTTGGTAAAGTGTCTTTTATATAATGAAAGCTCACTAAATCATAGCTGTTAGGAGAAAAGAACTAGGTAACATTTATTATCATTCTTGGTTTAGATTAATTACCGGAAAAGGCTCTCGACATCATGGAACACCTCAAAGATATTCCCTAGTCAAAATCTTAAGAACTTCTTCCTCAGTGCCCCAGACTGACTGCATATTCTCACTCTGACTTGGGGTCTTTACTGAGAATGCCATCAAGGCTGATCCATCCTCTATAATGCTCACAAAACACAATTGGCCGGACCAGCAGAATCATAAGGAGAGCTAATCACTTTGGGACATCAATATCCCTGTGGAGGGAAGCCTTTGTCCTAAATCATAACAATAACTGCCAGTTATTGGATGCTTGCTCTCTGCCTGTCGCTTGTCCCAGCTGAGAAAGTGAAGTTCAAAGGGTAACTTAGCAAACAAAGGGCAAGGCTGGGATTCAAACCCTGCGTGTCTGTTCACCTTCATAACATGCTTCCCGGGAAGCACGTGCTCCTGCCTGACCACAGCCCTCCAGCAGCCACAAGTCTTCGTGCTTCACAGCCCTCTTTCTCAGCTGACCCAGGGTGCCACTTCGATCCATTCCATTTGTCTTGCTCTCAATCTCTGTGAAGGGTTCCCATCCCCACACCTCCCTGAGAAATAAACTTCTGGGAACTAAGGTTCTTCCCTCTCTGTCCTAGTGGCTCTCACAGGAATATCATGTTCCACCATAATCCCAATACTCCATGTCTTCACAAGTGATCGGCCCCTAAGGAGTAGGCTCCAGACCCCAGCTGAGCTGATCCTGTGTTTTTGGGTTTGGGGTCAAGAGATTGAAGCAGGTCTCTCTCAGTTGCCGTAGCTCTAATATGTCAAACTCAGGAGCTGCCAAGGATCACGTTTGCCACTATGTGAAAGGAAATGAACAGAGAGGAGCAGAGGTCAGACAGAAAGAGGTAGAGTTCCATGGGGTTCCAGCCCCTGGTCCCTGTTTTTGTGATACAATTATGTGACCTCAGACTGTTACGGAGCAGGCCTCTAGACTATCACCTTCATGAGAGCAGGGATCAGTCCGGCCTTGCTCACTATTGTGCCTGTAGAGTGTAGCATGGTGCCTGGTATGTAGTAGCAGACAACAAATAGCTGTTGGAAGAGTGAATGACACATTCCTATGGCACCTTCTATTAATGTCTCCTTTTTTCTTATGAAGAGCCTTGACTCAGGAAGTTCAGTCAACTCTATTATCCAAACAGTCCTGGTTATTAACTAGATTGTCCATCTATTCATCCATTCATCCACAAATCCACACACCCACCATCCCACCACAGAGCTCCTCCTGGGAGCAAAGCACTTCCAGGAATTGAAGATAAAAGACCAAAGACGATGGTCATTGAGGGCTTCTGGTCTAGGTGTGAGGACAGGCGTCTAAAATGTAATCAGTATTCTCCAGGCCATCCAGCATGGGGGAACAATTGAATGACAACAACACTAACCCTGCAGTATTTCTCTGGCTCAACCCTCATCTCACAGATTTCCCATGGATTTGCCCCTCCCACTGAGAGGCTTCTCAAAAGCTCACACTCTGGTCCTGCATAGCTGTGCACAACTCCACGCACTCCTTCTTCAGAGGGAAGAGTGGTTCCCAGCTGTGTGCTCCATCAGATGGCTTGGCTGCTCTGGCTGGCCCCGCCCAACAGAGATGGGCCCCAACCTCAGGTGGTGTCTAGACCCTCCGTCAGAGCCATCTTCAGCCATGTCTTCCTCGCTATTCTGGGCCTGGCAGCCTCTCCCTTGCCTGTTCCTTGGATCCCAGGAGAACCCAAACAACTCTCTGGTCTTTCATATAAACTTCCTCCCAGTCTCCCTCCTGCCCCACCACTGCCTCTCCAGCTATCTCACTGCTACAATGAGGCTTCATGTTCTTTTTAGCTTCTTCCCTTTTCCAGGGTCTGCTTCTCTTCCCTCCACCCACAGATTTGGACCACTTACCATCACTTATCATTCACTGAGAGCTAAACACATTACACACTTTCCCTCATTTGAAACTCTCAAACACCCATGAGATTTGGCGTTACCATCCCCATCTTACAAATGAAGAAACTGGGTCTCAGAGAGGTGATTTGTGCAAAGTCCAACCTAGACAAAAAAACTTTCTTCACTGCACTGCCTCTGTAAGGTCCTCAGAAGCATGTAGGTTTATAGACTCAGCTCAGGCAGTGTCACTACCTAGACAGTGTCCACAGGGCTTGGGACCACTCACCCGGAATTCAGGAGGCTCATCGGGGCTGAGCATTCATCCCACACGTTCATCTCTGAACCTAGAATGAAACAGGTTCCAAATCTCATGATTCAAAAGCCTCTCCAGGGCCTTTAAAGCTTTAATCCATTAGGAATAACATCAGTTTTGGCTGAGTTGTTAAAAATGATTTATGATGGAAAATTTCATACATTTATGAAAACAGAAGAAGAGTGTAATGAACCCCATATACCTGTTACCCAGCTGCAGCCATTAGCAACCAGAGATCACTCACTTGGGGCTGTACCCCCACCCTCTGCTCCTCAGCGCTGGGTTCATCTGAAGCAAATCCCAACACCATATCTTTTCATCCATGAACACTTTGACGTGAGTCTCTAAAAGTTATCATCATACCAAAAAGTTAACAGGCATTCCCTTCTATCAAGTGTTCAGTCATGGTTCACATTCTCCCAATTGTATCACTAGTTTTACAGTAACTGCTGTGTTAGAATCAGAATTCAAAAAAGGTCTACACATCTCATTTGCTTAAAGAATCTCTCAATCTCTCTTACCTTTGGGTTCCCCCGCCTCTTTGATTTTCTGCAATTTTTAAACCTTCTGGTTATGGAAACATGAGAGTAGAGAGTTCTCCAAAAGGTCTTAGTCACTCGAGATGAGAACAGTTTTTCCTGGGGACCTTAAAATACAGATTCTGATCTGGGAGGGCTGGGGTGGAGCCCGAGATGCCGCATGTCTGACAACCTCCCAGGGCATCCGTACATTGCTGGTCCAGGGACCACTCTCTGAATAGCAAGTCTGTCAAATTCCACAGTACAAATTTTGCTAATTTTGCTAATTGCATCTCCGAAGTGTTCCTTTGTTTCCGATATTTCCCATAAGTTGGTGCCTAGAGGCTTGATTGGATTCCAGGTCCATCATTTTGACAAGAATTCTTCATAAGCATACTTGCTATTGCATCACATCACCCATGCTTCTGGCTGTCCCATTTTGTTATGTTAGATATTTAGGGTCAGCCTGACCTTCCATTATAGATCCCTGTTAGTAGCTTTAGCAGCTATTGATCTCTTCATCGTGCAGATCAGTGGTTCTCAAAGCTGGCTGCACATTAGAATCACTTGGAGAGATTTTAAAACACGTTGATGCTTGAGTCCTATTCCAAATCAATTATATCAGAATCTCGGGGTTAGGTTCATGCAGTGTGTGAGTGTATGTGTGCACATGCAAGCGTGCCCAAATGCAACCGTGCACTGCAAGTGCAAGTGTTTTAAATCCCTCACAGGATTCAAATAGGCACCATGTAGGGTTGGAAAACCATTGGCCTAGATAATGTGTTTTCATTGTGATTTCCAAAATGGTGATATCTCAATCTATCCTTTTTTCTTCATTGATTTTGCTGTGTTTTCAAAGTGTAGAAATGCTGGTTCAGAAAGGGAGCCAGGCGATATGCTGCAAAATCGATGAGCTCCAGCTCATACCCTGAGGACGCTCACTCCTTCTGCTCCTAAAGCCACCCCCAGCCCTCGCTTCCAGGGGCTCCGTCTCCAGGGACCTCAAGCTGCCTCTGAATATCCAGAGCCTGTCACCCACAAAGTCTATGCCTCATACCCCATATGCTCCATTGGGGGTGGAGATGGACTTTTCATTTCTATACTATTTTAACCTCTTCAAAATGATCATAGAGTATGTTTCTAAAAAAAGACATTTTAATTTTCAGAGGAGAAAGAAAGTGAGAAACGACCCTTATAACTAACTCTGCACTTTCGCCTTAAATCCCAATGAGCCATCGAGAATCCTCTTGAATGATGTCTCTGGGCGGCAGAGGATGCCACATTAAAACATGGAGGTTAATTTGGAAAATGAAAAGTTTCAGCCTCCCCTTATCGCACAGCTTTCTCCAGTCTAGGCTCGTTCTGGCAGGAGTAGGGCACAAGATCTGCACAGATCAGAAGAAAAAAGACTGGAGTGAAGAAAACTTGCCACCTGCCACGGGAGGAAAAGCCGGTCAGAGTTTTACTCTCAAATTCCTTCCACCTGTCTGGCTTCCTCACTCTCACCTCCTTTCCATCTATTTTTTTTTTTTAATGTATCAGTTATTTAATTGAGGTTTTAGAACACCAAGTTGTGAGGATAAACGTCATATGTGAGGAAGAACACAGACGCACGCAGCCTTGGAACCAAGGAATCGCTTTGATTTGGGCAGGAGTTGAGAGCCCACAGCTTTCTGGTCAACCTCACGCTGGTCTGTAAGCTTGGACGCACTCTCTCTCTCTCTCTCTCTCTCTCTCTCTCTCTCTCTCTCTGTGCAGAAGAGTTGTAATCAGTCTCTCTGTTGACTGTCAGGAATCCTAAGCATGGTGGAGAAGCCCAGGCTTCACTCCTTCAATGGAAGAGGCCTAATGGAAATGACCCGGTAGCTCTTGGCCACAGCAGGAGTAGACGTAAGATGCTGGATTCATTCATATTCTTTTCATATTGCAGTCATTGAGCACTGACTTAGGGAGCAGTTGGAGAAAACTCTTTATATGATTCCCAAACAAACAGCAGTTTTCACCCACTGTTCTTTAAATGTTGTGCTGCGAGTAAATTAGTCAGTTCTTTTAAATAAGTACCCAAATACTGTGGACACTGGTTGTTGATACTGAGCTCATCCAAGTGATGCAAATAATGATTAACGAAGAAAGGAAGAAGAAAGGAAGGGAGGGAGGGACTCATTTCATTACACAGCTTCTTTTCATTTCATTCTTCTAAGCCAAGTATTACATTTGTTTAATTACATTTGTCTCAAGAATATTAAGAAACAGGTAATTTCCTTTAAATGTATAGAACAGTCTCATAGGTACTGATGTAAGAACATATCATTCGCTACCAAAGGTACAACCATCCTACACTTTAAGAAATCTTTTAAATTCTGTTCTCAAGCTACTTGAACGTTTAGTTATGGAGGTTTGTAAAGAACTTTCAAAAATCAATAGTTGTGTCTGTATACACATTAATGGTGAATTTAAAGCGGTTAGCCTCCTCTGTAACCCACACACTCAATCTTTTTTAGTCACTGCTAAACGCTCTCTTAGACCTAAAGGTGACAGAGCAGGGAGCTTTCCTCAAACCTGGGCAGCTGCACTGTGGGTTAACGTGACAACAGCGAGGAGCCCTGGGGACCTGGGACTCATCAGGATGCCCTGCCTCCGTCCCAGCCTGGACAGAGGCTCTGCTTCGCTTCTTCTCGAGAAACCTGGACGCCTATGAATGCAGCTCAGAGGTGAGTTATTTTTTAAATATTTTGTGAAATGTTCCATTTTATATAATCTGGTGATGCAGAGGGAGGTTTGCAGAAATTGTAGGGGAAGATAACGTTTTATTCTAGAATCTGAAGAAACCTATGAATCTCTTGCCAGAAAAATGCCATATTTTATATATATATATATATATATATATATATATATATTTTAGGGGTTCCCAGAAGCCATTAAATACATACTTGGATTCTAGGACCCCAGGTTAAGAATTTTGCTATAATAAAGCAAAAACCCCTTTTGTAAGTTCATCATTACTTTTTTCTAAAATCCCTTTGTTTTGAATATTTCATTTTATTTTTTTAATTAATTTAATTTTTGGTGAGGAAGATTGGCCCTGAGCTAACATCCATTGCGAATCTCCCTCTTTTTCGCTTGAGGAAGATTGTTGCTGAGCTAACATCTGTGCCGATCTTCCTCTACTTTGTATGTAGTACACCACCACAGCATGGGTGTGTCAGTCTGTGCCTGCGATCCAAACTGGCAAATCCCGGACCACCAAAGCAGAGCATGCAAACCTAACCACTATGCCACCAGGCTGGCCCTGGGTTTGAATATTTTAAAATTTTAAATTGAAATTTTGAAAACGTGTGGAGTCAAGCACAAAGAATATTATAATAAACACGATCTTACTACCTAGAGTGAACAATAATTAATATTTTATCACATTTGCCTTCAGTCTTTTTAAAAAAAAAAAACACAGGTAATATATCCATAGAATCTTCTTTTAAAAAAAAAACATTAACAGAGAAAGCTACAAGTCAGTTGGCCCATCAACCCCATCTCCACTAAGGTGAGCTCTGTCCAGTCAGTCCAACTTTTATATTTTTGCATTTATATGTGTGCTCACCAACCATGGACTTGGGTGCCTTTTGAAATAATTTATATAAATTATTTTGTGTGTGATTCTCTGTTTTCCTCCTTACACTCAATGTTATGTTTTTGAGATCCATCCATGTCGAGATGGAAAGATAACAGGAGAGACTATGCCATGGGGTGGGGGGCGTCGGGTTCATTCCTTTATAATTATTTTTTAAATCTCAACTTGCATATTTTGTTGCTTTAGAGTTAGATCTGAATAAAATATGATAGAACACACAGGAGAGGATGTGAGCGCAAAGGCTACCTATAAAGACTCCAAGGTCTTTAGGGCACACTACATATTTTTTTAGTACAAATTTTTTTTTTAACTTGAACTTGTCATTTCTTCTTCTGATGACCTAAGTTTGTTAAAACAATAAAAGGCCAATTCTCCTTTCTGTGCCACATGAAGCTCTTTCTTGCGTCTTCTGATTCCCCAGTTTCTATATTCAGGGTTGGCACCATGATATCTTGTCAGAGTTAGAAGAAAATTCTGTAGTCGATATCTACGTTCTGGGCCTGAATTTTCCTTTTGATGTGAGACAGAGCAGATTTTCAAAAGTGAAGTCACCTTGCTCTAGAGGACAGAACTTTGCTAAATGGCTGTGCTTTGTCTACCTTGGGAGCCGCTGCAGTGCCTACAGAGCCCCTCACACGTAAACCTTTCATCAGAAGACAAAATAGAAGAAAACAGACCAGTAAAACATAAGGCGGGAAGTCATTTCTGTGTGATCTGGCAAAGCTCAATTTAATCTACCAGAAAATTCCTCGAATGGTATCTAGTCTGAAGGGTTTTTGTACCCACGCTGTTTCACAGTCACACCCAGACGTGCCCTCCGCCCAGTGGCTCTCCACACATAACCTGGTCAGGAGCACCTTCAAAACTGGAGGTGGGGCTCAGCTCTCTAAGCTCTTGGAGCCTGGCCATGCCAGACAGTGACAGGCACCCCGGAGTTCCTGATGGGAGAAACTGAAATCATAAACATATGCTGCTTTTCATCACACTTCATGAAAATCATAAATAATCTTTAAGTTTAAGAGAAAAGGCTTTTGGGGAAGCCATGTTTGATACTCTGGTTATCCCTATCAGTATTCTCATATTTCGTATCAACTTTGGAATATGGCTTCTTCTTATAAAAATTATTTAAATACAAAGGATGCATTTACCAAATGACAGGATCTAAAATGTAGGGGGCTTGGAGAGAAGGAATCCTACCCGTTTTTCCACCCTTTAGCTGAGGGACTTTAGGCAAGTCACTTAACCTCTCTGGGCTTCCTAAGCTTCAAACGAAGGCTTGGAAAAGAAAAGCACTAATATTTTTATATATATATATATTTTTTTTCTCCCCAAATCCCCCCAGTATATAGTTGTATATTTTAGTTGTGGGTCCCTCTGGTTATGGCATGTAGGACGCCACCTCAGCATGACCTGATGAGCAGTGCCATGTCCACACCCAGGATCCGAACTAGTGAAACCCTGGCCACCAAAGTGGAGCACGTGAACTTGACCACTCGGCCACGGAACCAGCCCCTACTGATGAAATCTGAGAACCTCCAAACCCGATGGAGACGATGTCGGCAGTACAGAAGTCCTTAGTTACCTATGATCTCACTGTTAGTACAACATTTAAATAGCCAAATACGATCTTTGCCCACTTTATTACTTTGGGATTATTTTAATACTTTGTGTGGGTGTTAATTAGTTGATATTCACACACACATAATCGCTCACATACTTCAGGCCTATAATTTTTCTATCTCCCACATTGATCTTTCTTAATATCTCAAAGGAAGAGAAAGCAGATAGAAACACTTGACTTTAGCTCACGGAACATTGAGACATCTCATAACCAGGCAGGTGAAACCGAGGCATTACTTAAAATGTTTCTTTGGCTCATGAAATGATAGTTCCCTCTATGTGAAACTCTTTTGAATTTCACCCTTTCTCCAGGATTGACATGTGTGTAGAAGGCTTGAAGGACCTGAATGACAGGATTATGTTCTTCCCACTCTCTCTGCCTGAAGAGAAGGAGAAGAATCTGGAATACATCCTTGAAAGAGCCACTACAAGATTCTTCCCTGGCTACGAGAAGGTAAGCAACAGACTTCTGCCCTACTCTATGACTCGGGTCAAGCGGGAGAAAAACCAACGAAACTGAAAATAGATAAAACAACTTTATTTGTACACGAAAGATCCCAAAACACTTTGTGAAAGCAAAATTCTTCCCCCAACTGCAGTTACAAACCAATCTGCCCTTCCACCTCCCATCCTGGTTCTGGATTGAATTTTTTTTTCTTTAATTAATGCATAACTTCAGCACTATTTGTGGCTCTGGTGCTGGCAGAAGTTCAGTTGCCTGATTTAATTCCAGAGTAAAATAGAGCCTTGTGAAGAGGATTTTTGGGTGGGGGCAGATTCCACACTAATTAGAGAGCTAAGGGGGGAAAAATGGATATTATTTGTAAAATACACTAGATAGTACCAGGGCTCAGAGAAGTTTATAAGGCTTAGCCAAATTCTACACAATATTCTGAAATTCAAGAAAAAATTGTTCTAATAATAACACTATTTTTCATTTGTCTCTGCATTTTTAACAGCTGAAAAATAATGTCTGAAAAAGCTTGCGCATTAAGCAAATACTTAGTGCCACCCCTAATACAAGGGTTGGATGACTTTAGTTATCAATGCTCTTGTTCTCCAGATGCTTTCATCGTAAAATCAGTAAATGCAGGAAAGGATCATGAAAAATGTTAGAGTTTGGTAAAACATGAGCCAGGTAAATTTTCCAAACTCACTTGCAATGCTGGTTTAATCCATCCTTTCTGGGTTAAGTAATGATAATTTGGACTGAATGATTTAATACATACATTAAAAAATATTTATCAAATCAACAATGTTAGAGCCTAGCATGTAATGCAGATTATGTAATTGATACTTACATATTTGATTATAGATACTGTAACTTCCAAGGTGGTACTTGCCCTTAGGTACACTTAGTGAGTTATCAGTCCCGTTGGTCCAAGATGGAAGATGAATCAAACTGTGAATAGTCTATACTTCAGGCTCTCTCCAAATCATTCCTTCAAAAGCACTTAAAAGATATCATACTCCTTTGTAATTAGCATATAACTGAAGAGATTTTTATCTTATAATTTTTCCAATACTGACAAGGGAATGGATGATTAACACCACCCTTCCCAATGACTGAAGTTTCTGCTGTGGGATACAACAAAGTACAGAGATTTCCCTCCTGGCTAAAAATAGTAACAATAACATCATCACTAACAACAGCGCTAGCTAATTGTAATGAGGGCTCCCCTCTACCAAGGGCTTACTACGTACATGTCAAGAGCTGTGCTATGCATTTTGCAGGCGTGGTCCCATCTCATCATAATAAGAACCCCATGAAAGAGCTTTATCCCCATACAGATGAGGCAACCAGAGCTTAAGGAAGCAAACAAGTTGCCCAATGTCATACAAAGTTGGAGCCTGTACTCAAGTCTTTCTAACTCCTGGTCCCATGCCCAACCATCACGAAATCATAGAATTTTAGGGCTAAAATATACCTTAGTGTCCTCCAACTCCAATCTTTCATTTTGTATTCAATTGATTTTGACTTAAAGTGACCCATAAGTCAGGACCCTATTAGAAGAAAATTTGCTTATAAAAGAGGTTTGGGTTCCCGTGAGAATGACATTCTCCCTGCAAAGAGCAGCACAGCTAAGGAACCTGCCCTGAGATGGTGCCAGGAGAGAATATCACCATGGACCTGGAAGAGCCACCAGGCCAGGCTACGGTGGGGAAACCTTTCGTGAAGATTCGTAGAGTAGGTACAGGGAGATGGAATGAACACGAAGGCCACAAGATTGAGCTGTCTCCAGGGCTGAGAATACGCGAGGAGGATTTAAGCTATTCCACCTCTTTTAGGTGAATAAACTGAAGCCCTCAGAGAGATGGAGTTTATTCAGCTCACACAGCCAGTGGCACAGAATAGATCAGGAACCAGTTTCTCAACTTCTAGAAGACATTCTGCCAAATCACACTGACTTTAAATTCTATGCTAGGTATGCCCCCGAATCCTCTATCCTCTCCTTCTCAACTATCACGCATGCACTGAGAGACCACGGGCAAGATAAGATTTTCTCGTGGGCAACTGGCTGAGCTGGGCTGATAGGCGGCTCCTTGAAGTCATCCTAGTGACTGAAGAGTGCAAACCCAGCACCCTCTCGGGCTTCCCTCCGCTACAGGTCATGCTACCCAAACGGCTCCCAGGAACCACAGGGAGAATGAATGTGTATCATTCATTCATTCTTTCATTCAGTCATTCATTATCACTTAAGAACCTGCTGACTTCTTTATGCCAAAACCTGTGCTAGAGATACAGATGCCCTCAAGGACCACACCTAGTGGGGGAGACAAGCACAGAGATAACCTCTACATAATGTGGCAAATTAAAAAGTAAAATGATCCGGGAAAGTAGATGAGAGTCACCCAGGCCAGCATGGGGATTTAAGGCAGGCTTCTTGCAGGAGTTACATCTCAAAGACTTTGCCTGGAATGTAGTAGAAACTCAAAAGTGGCCACTTACCTCTAGATAAGGTGAGGGGAAAACACTTAATATAATCCT
Organism: Equus caballus; assembly: GCF_041296265.1. Classification (NCBI taxonomy): domain Eukaryota; kingdom Metazoa; phylum Chordata; class Mammalia; order Perissodactyla; family Equidae; genus Equus; species Equus caballus. Next base: position 53,736,780 of record NC_091703.1, on the reverse strand, counting down.
AACATAGCCATTATTTAATAACCATAACCGTTGACTCTGCTCTTACTACATGCCAAGCATTGTCCCAAGCACTGAATGCACATGACTTCATTTATTTTATTCCATCCTCAGAGTAGATAGGAAAGGAGACACAGAGGGGTTAAGTAACTTTCCCTAGGTTGCACTGTTAGCAGGTGACAGGGCTGGCACTCAAACCTTTGCCTCCACGGCCTGGATTCTAAAATACTTTGCTATGTTGGTAGATTTCTTTACAGCCTTTTAACAATATACTTATTTAAAATAGTTGTAATCTGAGTTATGATAATTCTGCAGCCTCGATTTTCCACTTCACAATACATTATAAGCATGTTTTGGTATTGTTAGTCTGCCTCATTTTTATACAATGAAGTCTGTTTTATACATATTTTTGAAAATTTTCACAGTTATATAATACTCCATTTATTGTGCTCAGAATAATCTTATTTTAAATAATGAAAATTGCAAACGACCTAATTTTTCAATACCTAACTAATGAGGCTATATCCATCATACAGAATTTTATGCAGCCACTTAGCTACAATTTCAAAGAGTACATAACAACATGAACAAATGCTTAAGATATAATAAAAATGAGGACTTCTCTTTATTAGTTATACATCAGGATACTCTGGAATATTTGCTTTTGTAAATAATGTTACAACAGCATCTTCATGGGTATGGATTTTTCCACATTCAAGATTACATCATTAGGATACAATTTTAACAATAGGATCACTTGGTTACAGCATATGAACATTTTGTGGTTCTTGAGAAATACTGCTAACTTGCTTTCTACAAGGGGAGCATCACGTTGCAATGCCACAAAATGTATAAAAATTCCATTTTATCTCCTGCCTCTACCAGCAATGAGAAATACAAACACTTTTTCTCTTATGCAAAAATGTTCCTTGTTTATATTTTACTTTGTTTATTTTGCTATATTCTCTTCTCATGAATAATATACTTTTGCATTTTAGGAATTCAAAGCCAGAATCAGCCACATTCCCACAATTAACAAATTTCTCCAGCCTGGAAGCCAGAGGAAGCCTCCCCTAGATGAAGACTCCATTGAAACCGTGAAGAGTATTTTCAAATCTGAACGTGGCATGTTTCTTAAAAACATGGGCACTATAGTAGCGGAGTATTAACAAATGAGGTCTAAGGAACTCAGTAAACTGTTCCCCTTCACATTTGTAGCAGTACCCAGAAGGAAATCATAAGGCCATTTTAATAAAGTGATAAAAAGCATAAGGCAATAAACTACCTAATACTTGTCATAAATCAGACAAAAACCTTTTGTTTTTCGTAAGACAGGAAAACACCAATTAATCAGAATGACCCAAAAAAGAATTCTTCTGCATCCTACCTATTGCAAAAGAGAAAAGTCATAAGTAAGCAAATGGATATGACGGATTTGTTTAAAAACCAACCAAAAAAGCACACACACATCACCACTACCCGCTCCCACCACCTTTTGGGAAAAGTCCAGGACACAGCACAGCTTCAGACTAGTTTCTTACCCTTTCACTCACTAGAGTATTTTACACATACAGTATATATTTCTAGGATCAAGTTCTCATTTAGTTTCTACTTCAGGATCCTAATCACAGTTGAGTATAAGCTGTCGGCTGTCAGAATCTGATGGTCTTTCTCCATCACCTTTGACACTCAGCAAGTGTGTGGAACGCCCCAGTGACAACCTGCTTGTGTAACAAGCTCTTTGGCACCATTAGGATTAGAGGGATTTTCTTTTTTTGGGGGGGGAGGGTTGGATATGTTCAAAGTATATCACAGGATTTTGTTTGGGTTTCCTATTTGGTAAAATTAGTAGTGTTTTTCTTTCTTTCTTTCCTGAATTGAATTACTTATCACCAGAAGTTTAACCACCTCCTTGAAAGTGAATTGGGCAAGGTGACTGAACACAACCTATCCACTCGGCTGTTGTCAGCTGGGAGCTCCACCCACCGTTTCATTTAAAGAAAGGATTTGCAATCTGAACCACTGCACAGAGCCAACAGGACCAGAAATGCGGATCTTTAGAGCCCTAAGGGGTCTTGTCGATCATTTAGTCCAAATACTGCCTTAAGGAAGAGAGACTGGGACCCAGAGAGAGGAAATGACCTCCGAAGATCATCCGGTCAGCAAGAGTCGGGCTGGGCTCCAGTCTCCTGATGGTCAGGCTGCGCCCTCAAAGTGCGCTGGGCACTAAAAGTCAGAACGGTGCCCAAAAAGGAAGTGGCAATCTGACACAAAATCATTTTTGTTTCAGACTTATTACTGTTTCACAGAAAGAGAGAAAAAGAGAATACTTGTTCCTGAGGAAGAGTTCTGGCTTAAATAACCCTCCTTCCCAACCTCTTTCATTAATAATCAAACTTTTAAATATCAAGGATGATTTGTGTATACAGAGAAGACACTAAAATGAAAGGAATAGGCTCAAAACAGAGTGCCTTTTATCTGAATACTAAATACATTGTTAGTACACACACTGTGCTGAGAATGGATTTTTCAAAGGAAAAAATAACAATGGCAGCAATACAATTAAAACAGAAAAAATACAATTTCTAATAATTTCTAATATAACACAAATGACAAATTGATACATCAGCGTTCTGGGCAGTCCACTGAGTGCATTCCATTATCTGATAAGCTGCGGTTTAATGTAAACTTTCTTCAGATGTGTATTTGGAATTATTAACAAACACCACACATATAAAACTAGAGATGCAAATGAAAGCGTATCACAATTCATTAGACATCTTTAATGAAAACAGGACCCAACAACTGGAAAACAAAGTTTTTGTTTAAAAAAAAACACATCAAACTGGTGTTCATATTAGAGGTGACAGTGTGTCTTTTGTTTCTAACATAAAACAAGACACTAAACATTCCACATCAAATTTATCTTTTAAATACATAGCGTATGCTCTGCCGGACGGTGCAGAATGACGGGAAGTGAGTGTTCGGTTCCTCCGATTCTCAGAGCAGCAGAAAGACAAGTCTCAGAATCATCAGGAGGCTGGATGAAAATAAAAGAGAGGCGGGCAGTCACACCGACGCAGTGTAGACAAAACGGGTCGGGGCTCCCCTAACCTGTTCTGTTACCAAACTGGAGCTCCAGTTCCCTCCAACTTCTGCTCCTTGGGGCAGGGGTGACCTCATTATGGCTGTATTCGAACTTCCCAGACAGAACCAAATTAGCCACTTAAAACTGTTCACTGAATGAATGAGGAAAATCGGAACTCACTGTTCTGAAAATCCAGGATGGAGCTTCCTAAGAGAAAGGTTTGGAAGGAAACTCGAAACTCAAAAGCCAGTAAAGTCAAGCAACTTGAAAAAATAATCAAGGGGCAATTTGGGGGTCATTATTACAACCTCAGCCACTTTCCATTGATTGGCGTCTTCTTGACCCAAAAACCTGACTTCTGATGCCTTCAACCACCACATCTCATTTTTAGAACAGGCCCACAACTGGAAAGCAGACTTTTGTAATCACATTTTTTTCCCTTAAATCATAAACATAATACACAGCCGTACTAGAAAATTATATAGAAAAGGAGAAAGAAGAAAATTACTCATTACACTACCACTCATAGATAAACACTACTAATAGATCAAAGTATTTCATTCTATCTTGCTTTTCCATACAGATTTTTAAAACTTGAGATCACACTATATTTGGTTGTTTTCATCCTGTTTTTAATCTCCTACATCATTAAGATTCCCAACGCCACTAAATACTTTCTGAAAAAATGACATGTAACGCCTGCTCAATACTCCATTCATTGAACATGAGCGAAACTTCCTTACTGATGAACTTTCAGGTTGTTTCTAATTGTTCACTTTATCATGTCTCTTCCATTAGAAATAAGCTGCAATAAACACCAGCCTTTGTATATACCTCATTATTTCCTTGGAACAATTTCCAAAAAGTAGAAATGTCTATCAAAGGAAACAAACATGCTTATGGCTTTCAATGTATAAACACAGCTTCCAGGAGGAATTAAACATGCTACCTAGGCATTTTTACCTGGTAACATGCTTAATCTCATGGATAGAAATACTGTGATTAAATTAACGGAAACTTGAGGCTCCTCATTTACCTTTCAAAAAAATATTAAGTTTTTCTCCCTTAAAAACTCAAGATAACTACAGCAGTCTGTCCCTCTGGCCTAGTCTCTCTGCGAGAGACTGAGCATCAGATTTAAGCAAATACCTGACTGTCTCAGATGGGTGAGTCTTGAGGACAATGAGGCCGAATTTAGCTCTTTACCCTGAAGAAGGCACGTGTGGACACCTGATCAGATGCTACGGCCACCCTAAGGGTATGTGCCAGCATGCGCACGGGCACGTCAACACCGCAGACTGAACAAACGCACGATATCTCAGGGTGTTTCCACTCATGCTTATTGTAGTAAAAACTACTTCGACCTTTCAAACTAAAGCTGACTTTTGCCAAAAATTCAGCACTTCAGACAGAGGAAAATATAGATCAAAATAGTTTTTCTTACCTTAAACCTGCAACCAGCCCAGCCGGCATTATTTTCTTGGATCTTTTAAACCTCACACCCATGATGGTGGCCAGGAAGAAAGCTGTAACTGGACACCAAGCCAACGCGTGAGCCAGAGTTTCACACCTGCCCTCAGCGTGCACTTTCTAATGTAACTACGACTGTGTGGAAGCAGTGAGTTGCTATTTTCTTGAAAAGAAAAAGTGCTCTATCAAGACACTTTATAAACTAACTCATCAAAAGATTCCTGAGTAAACAAGCATGTTAAAATCCATTCCTGAAATGCCATCAAGAGAAAAAGTCTTTTTCTAACTCAAATTTCTATTTATAGCATACTCCTTGAAGACTAGGACTGTGTCTTATTCAGCTTTCCTCAGGAACGTCAGGCAGTGTACCAGCACCCACAGGAGATACTCAATTAGTGTTTAGTTAACTGAATGTGAGGAAATCATCAGCATCTTTTGGTTTTTTTGTGTGCTGAGGAAGATCTGCCCTGAGCTAACATCTGTGTCAATCTTCCTCTATGTTTTAGTAAGCAGGTCGCCACCACGGCATTGCTGCCAGTGAGCAGTGTAGATCCGCACCCAGGAACTGAACCCAGGCCACCGAAGCAGAGTGCACTGAACTTAACCACTGGGCCACCAGGGCCAGACCTGCTATCTTTTTTTAAAGTAAGACCTGTTTAATAAAATCATACTAGGAAGAACGTTATTTATTTTGTAGCATTCCATTTTGGAAAATTCAATGCCTGGAGACTAAATAACAATAGTCTAACTAATAATATTATAATCAGAAGCATCATACCAGCTTTTTAGGAGCTGAACCAATATGAAGAGAGAGGTAGTTTTATGTAACAGATCAGGGCATTGAAGTCACAATTTAAGAACAGCTTTCGGGGCTGGCCCCATGGCCGAGTGGTTAAGTTCGCGCGCTCCGCTGCAGGCGGCCCAGTGTTTCATTGGTTCGAATCCTGGGCGCGGACATGGCACTGCTCATCAAACCACGCTGAGGCAGCATCCCACATGCCACAACTAGAAGGACCCACAACGAAGAATATACAACTATGTACTGGGAGGCTTTGGGGAGAAAAAGGAAAAAATAAAATCTTTAAAAAAGAAGAACAGCTTTCAAGGAAAAATACTTTGCTAATATAAAAGCAAAATGACTGAATGAACATATGTGAACTATTTACATGCATATGAATAAAAAGCCCAACATATTTATATCTTGCTGATAGATTTTTGTCTTCTGACACAATTTTATTATTAAAACCATCCCTCGCTCCTATTTAAAATCAGGAAAGAAGAAAGGCCACTAAATTTCTCTCTCCCCCAAATACAGAACTGATACAACTTGTCTTCATTGGTATTTTCTTCCATACCCCACCAGGGCACCTGGAAAAATTAATCAATTTAAACAGAGAGAATTCCTTGGTGTAGTTTTCCAGATCTTCACTGTATTTCTCTTTCAAGCTACACAAAAGAAAGCCAAGTGTCTTGGGGGCTTTAAACACACACAGGGTTCCATTTTCTCTGTGGAGATTCCCCTACTAAGCTGAACAAAGGAAGAAGCTAAAAAAAGGGTCAACCTTGCTTTTCCAGATTAAGTCTTAAAGCAAAGCAAGGTCTAAAAGCTGTGTGTGAATTAGTAAAACAATGCAAAGCTGTCTCTCTTCAGGTACTTCCATAGCAACACAAAAAATGACACTAATACACACTTAAGAGAGTTAGCCAAGAATCTGGGCATAATTCCTTGCTTCTTCTAATTTTGTTTTACTTATTTATTTTTTGTTTTGAGGAAGATTAGCCCTGAGCTAACATCTGCTGCCAATCCTCCTCTTTTTGCTGAGAAGACTGGCCCTGAGCTAACATCCGTGCCCATCTTCCTCTACATTATATGTGGGACGCCTACCACAGCATGGCGTGCCAAGTGGTACGTAGGTCCGCACCTAGGATCCAAACTGGCGAACCCGGGCCACCAAAGCAGAACATGTGCACTTAACCACTGCACCCCTGGGCCAGCCCCCTATTTTTCTAATAATCAAGTCTTATAGAAATATTCTTCTAAGTTGGAAGGTCTGGTAGCGTATGTGAGCATAAGTGAGGCCAATGTGTTACACTAAATGACCCTTTCCTAGTTAAAATCCTTCTAGCATGTAATCATCATAAATTACTACACGCTTTCATGACTTTCTGGCCCTGATCCTGTGCACATCCCCCTGCTGAGGTACTCTGATAGCTTTGTCCTTAACAATCTTAAATTTTCCCAATGAATAAGAAGGCCTCCAGGAAGCAGGAACACCTGTAGGATGTTCATCATCACCGACAGCGGAACGACAAGGGACCCTGGAGTCCGCCACACATGAAGGCCGACACCTCTAACCCCCTCCATACTGCCCATTTTCCCGATATAACTGACTCAAGGCTCTGTAATTCTTTAAGATGGGTTTTTTGAGACATTAGTCTCTCATCTTCCGATCACACCGGCTAATGGAGTAAAAACTTCCTTTCTCAATCTCTGAACTCGTTGTGACTAATTGGCTCAGATGGCAGCGAGCAGAGTGAGCCCATAGCTCCCTAACCAGCAATACCATTTTTTTGATCAGGTCTGTCTAGAAAGGAACAAGAATTGTGATCAGTCTTGACACACGTGTAGGGCCACGTGCCTGTGTCTCACTACGTAGCTTCTACCACACCTAGCAGAGGGGATCAAAAAAGCCACCCCCAAGGGTCGATTCTCCATAACTGGGAAAAACGCCTCACTTACGCAGTGACAGTTTTACATCTCGTTTGTCATTGGAGACACGGTAAGCGCCATAGGCAGCCAAAAATCCAACAAAAAGACCAGCAATCAAAGATGGAATGCCACCTGGAAAAAAAAAAGGGGGGTTCAGAAAGGGAATCCTCAAATGAAAGGAATTGGCTTCCAGTATGATACACACACCTCCAAATGCATTTCTGCTTGGGCATTGTAACTGCACAAAGCCAAATTAAGTTGGCCTATTCACGGATAATTTCTAAGAAATGCCCATCTCATGCTGAACCTGAAATGCAGGGCAGAGGAACCCGAAGCGCACAGCAGTGCTGTTAGATATGATAGAGGGAATAAGAAAGCCTGCCTTGTAGGAGGGGTTTTCACATTGATTGCATCATCTTGGGTGATTGGTTGACTTCTTTACGCCCTTCATTTTTTTTTCTCTAGTCTCCTTGCCTCCATCTTTTTACTCTGAGGTTGTGATGATGAAATTAATATGCAAACGGATCTTTAGCTCATAGAGGTAGAGGGAGAAATCTTGTGCAAACCAAGCGATGGTTCTGTCCTGAATAATTCACAAACCTTCCAGCCTCAAGATGTTACGACTCAGGGATGAACAGCAGCAAGTACTGAGTCGCCATTGTTCCCTCCCACCCCCCTCAAATCTATTCTCCAAACCACAATATGATCTTTTAAAAACATACACCTAGACAGGGCGCTCCTCTCATTAAAGACCCTCAGTGCTTCCCACTGCACACAGGAAAGAACTCAGGTTTGCTCCGTTGTTGGAGCCCTGGCCTTCTTTCAGTTCCCTGAACACGCCAGACTCTTTATTCCTCCTGGCTTCCAGACATGCTGTTCCTTGCCTAGACTGCTCTTCCCCTCACTGTTCACCTGGTCAACTGCAGCTCCCCTTCGGGCATCTCTCTAAGGGTAAGTTCCTTAGAGATGCCTTCTCTGACCCGCCCGGGCTGAGCGAGGCCACCATTACTCATCATATGTTTATAAGCCTGTTCATGTATTTAATGTCAGTCTCCCCCACTTGCTTGTGAGCGCCATGTCTTTTTGCTCACTGCTGTTTTCCCAGGGCCTGAAACAGTGCCGGGTCTGTAGGCAGCACTAGATAAACCCTGAGGAGATGCACGCCTGGGCGCCCCGTCAGGGATCCTGTTCAAGCAGAAGTCAGAGAAGGTCACAGTTGAGGAGATTAAGCGTTTTCTGGAAAGCATGACTAGGTCGCCGTCAAGGTGCTTTCTCACCTAGAGACTCTCTGCCTCTTTTCTGGACACCCTCAGGATTTCTGCACTGCTGTCCTCCTGCCTTAAGTCTGGGGGGGGCGGGGGGGCGGGGGGCGTGGCAGCATCTGCACTTGAGTCTTGGTGAGACCAGACAGCCAACAGCAGGGACAGGGCAGGCTCCCAGCGGCCACGCGGATGAGAACTGGGAAGGTGCTGGGGAGAACTCATCCTGCGTGAGGAAGGAGCAGGGGCTGTGGGCTCCACCCGACAAGAAAGCCACTGCTGGGGAAGGGGGCAAAGGTTCTGTGGAAGAAGTGGGGCCCACCGTGGGGCCACCAAAAAGGAGCTCCAAGCTCTCCCCAACCCATCTCCTCGGATGCGGCTCTGGGTGGGGAGGTCTTGGAATCGGAGTTCTCAAAGGAGCTGAAAGGTGCACGCGGGGGCCCCGCAGAGCAGGAAGCTGCCCAGCAGCGGCCCCACCCCCACCCCCAACCTCCCACTGGCAGCGCAGTAGCAGCAGAAACAACAAGCATATTAAACCTTTACTCTGCGCCAGGCACTATGTGAAATGTGTTACACACAATATCTTATTTAATCCTAACAGATTAATTTACATTGAGGACCTGAAGCCTAGAAGTTAAAACAACTCACGTGAGTATCTGAGCTGGTAAGTGGTAGTGTCAAGAGCAGAATGTAAGAATGCTTGATTCTGTGGCCTGTGCTCTTAACCCACACTACACGACAAGAGTGGGCTCCTCTGTGAACACATGTGGGCCTCCAGGGGCTCCCAGGATCCCTTAGTGGGGGCTCTTGCAGGAGGCCAAGGAACCATATTGTGCAGCTGGGCATCAGGGCCCTGACATCGGACACCTTACAGTTCCCGTGATTTCATTTGTTCCTGAAGAGACGTGGCTTGGAATAGCAAAGCAACCCTCTCCTCTCCCCATCCCGGCCCATCCCAGCCACTCCAACACGCACACACAGACGCACGCATACATGTGCACACACTCTTCCTTCTTCCCACCCCTCTAAGAGGCAAGCAAAAATGCCCAGAGGCTCTTTTCTGTTCTATGACAGAGGTTATTCAGACATGTCTTTGACAATGAAAAGGTTTGTGAACAACAATCCTAACAGGACTTTAAACTGAGTTCCCTTTAAAGTAGATTATGAACCATCAACTTTTGAGTAGTTGTTTACAGGTCTTACTTTGGTGCCATCGTTTTTTCCCCATCAAATACATATCCGTGATGCTACACATACTGAGAAAGAAAATAAGAACCACCAACCAAAATCCAGGGTGAATGACAGGCTCACAGGAATCTTAGAAGATAACCTAGTCTCACCTGCCAGCCCCGCAGCCCCGGGAGAGAACTGAGCTTCTGGCCGTGGATTTCCTAGCAATCTCTAAAGAAGGGAGTAACTCTGAAAACTGTAGACCTGGCTTCTTCACTCAAACTCAAGTCCACCAATGTCACAAAATATAACACTCCTTGAAATATACATTTCAAAAAATATTCATTTTTAAAATTTCATAAAAACATAAGAAACGGAAATATGAGACAGCAGGACTATAAATCTTCTACCTTCAAACAAAGTAAAATATAAAACCTGACCTTTCATTTTTCTCCATGAAAACCCTTTATTTATCAACTGGGTTTTTTTTTTCCTCTTTTTGACAGTGATGAAGAAACAACTTGAGATATAATATCTAAGATTTTAATGAATTTTCCTTTGCAACAAACAACATCAACATAATTCAGTTTTTTGACACTATGAGTACATAAACAAAAAAAATCCTCATTTGATAATAAGCGAGTAGCCCTAGGGAGGTTAAATCAGTTAATGATGCAATCGACAATGACAGGTCAAACTAGAATTGTGTAGAGGAGAGAGGCCCAGAACCCCAGGTTGGAATGCTCTGTCATGCCCAGCCCCACACCACCCCCTCCCTTCCCCAAATCCCCTCTACGACATGCTGGTCCTCAGCCACCTCCAGGACATCTTTAGCTTTGTGTCCTACCTACAGACCCTCAGCTGATCCCAGCACCACCACCAACCCCCACCTAGTCCCTTTGATGAAAAACCTGATTCAGGCTTACCTCTCCGCTTATATCCCAAAATGCTTCCAAATGTCACAAGGGCTGCATAACCAAAACCCACAAGGTCCATTGGCAAGACTGCAACGCTAAAACCAGGGGGAAGGGACAAATGTTAGAAAATAAAAAGAGTTTGAGGGAGCAAATGTATATAAAAATGATATGCATTCCACAGAATTACAGAAATTAGTTTCTCTAGTCTACCAAAAAAGGGAAGCCAGATCTTCATCTGTTCCGGCACTCACCTACGCTCCACATCATCCTCCCTCAAGCACAGCCAGGGGCACCTCGGGTTGATCCTCCTCTCCTGGCCGTCAAGCCCCGCTGTGCCCTCAGCTGTCTATTTCCTTCCACTTCCCCAAGGCAGTCTCCTGCTCTCTGTAACACCACAATCTTCACTTTTCACTTCCGTTCCTGGAACGCCCTCCCTCTCCACAACAAACCCCAACCCTCCCTCTGACGCTTCTCCCCGACTTCAGCCCTTCTTAACAACCCCCCAGCCTCCTGAACCACTCCAGCCTGCACCACCCAACTGGTCTGGAGCAAACTGCTCTTCCTCCTCTAAATCCCTTGACTTCAGAAACCATTCTCGAATCCTTGGTATTTGGACAGATATGCCTCGCCCTATCCTCCTCACAGTGAAGACCAGAAAAGGGGTGACACGGACGTTTGTTTGCTGATCGAACCAAAGTTTCACTTTAAACATTTGCTTTGTCACCAGCTTTGTTATGAGAGGCTCTTCTGTGGTGGCAGAGACACCAACGCTTAATCGACAGCAAATCACTAAGGGATATAACAAAGTCCTGGCATGAGGTGAACTGAAGGACAATGACATCCTATGGGGCATCAGAGCAGCAGATGACACACATCCAGTGGTGAGAAGTTCTGCTGAAACCCTGCCCACCATTCTCTAAGATGTAGGAGAAAGAGTACCAGCGACAGGCTGGAGACTGGAGACGGGGCTACTGGTCACTGGCCGGCTCTTGGTCCTTGGTCACACCCCATCCCTATGCCAGCATCCCCCCAAAGTGAGGGAAACAGGAGATGAACTCGAAAGTTCCCTGCAGCTCTTTAAATTCCAAGACTCCTGGTGGTGCTTTCCAGAACAACGGAAAAGGGTTCTGAGCTTATCTCGGAGAGGAAGTGAGAACATACTGTGAGGAAGGGTCTGAGGGGAGAGAACCTGAGGCACAGGAGGAGACGATGACAGTGAAAACAAGGCCACACCGAAAAACCCTCAGCATCTGCGGGAAGGAGAATTAGAACAAGAGAGCTCACCTGTCCCCAAGCAGCGGTACAGTGGGACCGAACACGGAGGGAGGACCTGTGTTCAAAAACCGCTGTTGACTGAGTGATGGATAAACAAATACTAACAGCAAGGATGTTTCAGAGTAATTACCACGTGCTAGGCACCATTCTGAGGCCGTACATGTACCAACTTCTTTAATCGTGACCACAACCCTACAAGGTAAGTACTATCATTCTTATCCCCATTTTCCAGATGAGGAGACTGAGGCACAGAGAAGGCAAGCAACATCTCCGAGGTTACACAGCAGAACCAAGATTTCAGCCTCAGAGAAGTCTCATTCCTAACCACTAACAGTAATACCTCTGATAACTGAGTTGGCTGGCTGGAAAAAGTGAATATGCAGGTGAAACTTATGTTCTTCAGAGTTTTAAATTCTGGATTAATCACATCTGCTTGGCTTCTTGGGTTAAAGTCGTGACCACACTGCACTGTCTTCCATCTGGTGACTGACCACCTTTAGCCCTATGAGCATCTCATGCTCAGCCCTACTTACTGTCTTTCTCAAAGAGTTAAACATGTTCCACAAGGGATGCTTGGCTCCAAACCTGACGCCACAAACTACTAGCTGTGTAGCAGGAGGCACTCCTGATTATCTCTAACTCAAGCTCTCCACCTGTAAAGTAGGACCATTGAAATACCTACCTCACAGAGTTGTTGTGATAATTAAACGAGTTAATCCCGTAAAGCACTGAGAACAGCGCCTGGAACATACGGAATACTCAACAATTAGCTACTCTAACAACAGTTATTCTTCTCTTTCACACTTACCCCCATTTTTAAGCTTAATGTGGGTAAGGCCATTACTACACCAGCAAACTGAGGAAACCACTGAGGTAGGGAGAATTTACAATTCAGGCATGCAACGAATCAAACCATGATATTGCAACGTATATTGACACTCAAGTCCATTAACAACCACAGGCACACCTCGTTTTATTGCGCTTCGCTTTACTGCTTCACAGACACTGTGTTTTTCACAAACCCTCCACCAGCAAAAAGACCACAACTCACTGAAGGCTCAGATGATGGTTAGCATTTTTTAGCAATAAAATATTTTTTAATTAAGGTATGCACACTGTATTTTTAGACATAATGCCATTGCACACGAAACAGACTATAGTACAGTGTAAACATAACTTCTGCATGCACTGAGAAACCAAAAAATTCATGTGCCTCACTTTATTGCCATATTCGCTTTATTATGGTGGTTTGGAACCCAACCCACAATCTCTGAGGCGTGCCCACATTTACTGACCACGTTCTTTGTGCAAGGCAGTAGGAAACAATGAAACGCCCTCCTACATGGGCCTCATCTTCCAGGACTTACAGTACAGCACAGCGGAGGAGGCAGGCATGTGAGTGCATCCTAACAGGAGAGGCATGGGTGCCATAATAATAAGGAGCACCTAATGAGGCTTGGGAGTCTACGGAATGCCTCCCAGAGGAAGCAGGGTTGCAGCTGGGACCTTAGGGAGAGAAGGAGTAACCCCAGTGAAGCATGTAGCAAGGCAGCGTGTGTTCTAGGCAGAAGGGAGAACATGTGCAAAGGCCTAGGGCCATGAGGAAGCAAGGCATGTTGTCAAAATGTAAAGAAGTACAAGAGGGTTGTGAAAAGATACGGGGCTGGTGAGAAAGACAGGGCCGGCCCACCCACGTCAGCCCTGTAAAGGGAGACTCTTCTGTCCCAAGGGCAGTGAGCGGTGAATGAAGGGGACGGCACTGGCAGATGTAAATTCCAGCAAGAGCTTCCTGGCTGCGGTGAAGCCAGTCAGGGAGATAAGCTGGGAGGCTGCAGCTGTAAACCAAGGGAGAGATGACGGCAGCCTGGCCTGTAGAAACGGCACTGAGAGCTTCAGGAGGCGGGATCAACACACCTGGATGAGGGCAGTGAGGGGGAGGAGAGTCAGAGACAGCTCATGCCTAGGTCTCTGGCTTGGACCACTAAGAGGGGGAGGGCAGGGGAGCCATGACACCGTTCTCTGAAATAGCAGTAGGCGTGTAGTGAGGGCAGGAGGAAGGTCACCAGGAATGATGAGACCTGTCTGAAATATATTCAGTCTGAGATGCCCGGCAGGCAGTCAGGAAAACACCCTCGTATACAGATCTGAAGCTTAATATAGACATCACTCAACATCAGGTAGTAATTTGGGGACCTAGTTTTCTCCTAAGCCAACCACCTGGTGTGAAAGCTGGTTCTTCCCCCTCCTCTGGGCCCCCCAGCGCTTCCTCTGGCCCTCTCTTGCAGCCCCATCCCCTTCTCCCTGGTATAGAGTTGTGTATGTTGGGCTTATCTCTCCTCTCAGCCAGTCAAGCTCCTTGAGGGCAAAGCTCAGGATCAATTCCTCTTTGTCCTCCTCACAGCACCAAGCTCACAGTCACACACATGGCAGGTGCTTAGTAAATACTTGCTCAATGAGTGAATGAGTGAGGGAACCTGCGGAACAACTTCTGCCTGAAGACATTCTTTCGGGTTTTTCTTAAGATTCTATTTTTCCTTCTTCTCCCCAAAGCCCCTGGTACATAGCTGCATATTTTTAGTTGTGGGTCCTTCTAGTTGTGGTATGCGGGACGCCTCGGCATGGCTTGATGAGCCGTGCTAGGTCGGCGTCCAGCATACGACCCGGTGAAACCCTGGGCTGCTGAAGCTCAGCTCCCGAACTGAACCACTTGGCCGCAGGGCCAGCCCCATGAAGACATTCTTTTTTTTTTTTTGGAGGAAGACTGGCCCTGAGCTAACTACTGCCAGTCCTCCTCTTTTTGCTGAGGAAGACTGGCCCTGAGCTAACATCCGTGACCATCTTTCTCTATTTTATACATGGGACACCTACCACAGCATGGCGTGCCAAGCAGGGGCATGGCCACACCCGGGATCCGAACTGCCGAACCCTGGCCGCCAAGAAGCAGAACGTGCGAACTTAACCCCTGGGCCACCAGGCCGGCCCCGGAAGACATTCTTTAACTCACCTACCCCGGGTTTAGCTCTAATGCCAGGAAACAGACGGTCGTTAATCTGTTTAGTGAACTGAGTGTTGTTCTAAAGAGGCAGAATAAATCTATTTGCAACCTTGCAAGAAGCGTCTGTACTCACAGAGAAAATTCAGACAAAATGCACCCACTCCTCTTGCTCCTTTGCCATGGCAGGACCATTTGACCTGTCCAAAAGGACACACGAAAGCCAGAGGCTGCCTTAACATGAAAGGGACGGGGGTGGGTGCGATGTGGGACGCATCACATGCTCCCATCGCAAACGAGATGCTCCGCCCTTAGAAAAGCCAGAAAGCGTCTTGGGTGCAACGCGGCAAGATGATTTACTGCACCGCGTACAAACCCAGGTGACAGGGCGCCGCCTTGCCTCTAAATTTGGGGAATCCACGAAGAGACTTACCGTAAGCTACGATATAAAACGCGTTTTCACATGTTGAGTATCAACAATTACCCACCTTTGAACTCCTTGGGGCTGGAAAGACACACTTTCGAGCGAAGTGTGGGTGGTGCTGGGAAGGTTAAAACCCTGCCAAGCATGTCTGCAATGGTCCCAGAGCCCCACCCGTTCCTCCGCCTCTCCCTAGCTCCGGGAAGGTGGGAGAGTCAGGACCGCGAGAAGGAAGAAATTCGGGGCACTCCCAGGAGGAGGCGAGAAGCGATGCCTGGGAGAGCAGACCCCATCTCCTGCAAATTCCTCCCAAGGTCCTCTGCATCGGTGTCTGTTTATTTCTGCGCTTTTGCAAGAAAATTCAGGACAGGAAGGTCTCGACTGCGAAGCGTACAGCTCACCTGCAGCCCCGAGCCCTCCGTGAGGCTGAAAAGAGAACAGTCGGCAGCCAGCTGCGGGCAAACTTCGTACCTGGAGTCCGGAAGCCGGTGCTCGCCGCCGGAGCCTTCGGACCCTGCGCGCTCCCTTCCAGCGCTTGGCGGGGCCCGGGGCTCGGGGCGGCGCCTTTCCCGCTGCGCGCATGCGCCACCTCCCTCCCTCCCGCGCTCGGCCCCGCCCGCCCGGCAGAGCAGAGGCGGCCGGTCGGCTACACCGCCTGGAGCGCCCGGCCGCTGCCAACGGGCTGTGCCTGCCCCCTCTCGGCCCTGGCCCTGAGCTGGGGTTGAGGTCCGCTGCCTCCTGCCGGAGGGAACGGGACTGACACGTCTTCGCAGGAAGGGGATCTCGGCGTAGCGGGGATCCCAGAAGACGAAAGAGTTTTAACCGTGAAGACGTTCAGTAATCATTCCAGGGACATTTGTGTCTACAGCCAACGCAGGCCTTTTACAAACTCCCCAGGAAACTCCGCATTTTCAGCGGAGGGAGCTAAGGTTCAGAGAGGCGAAGTGATTTCCTTGTTCAAAGTCTCAGGTCTTACGTGGGCTGCAAAGGGTAGAGCCCGTTTGTCTGCTTTCAAAGCCCGAGCCACCGCGATATAGCGCACGATCTGCGGGCTCATCTAGATGTCGGGGGAGACCGGGATCCTGGTGTTAGACTCCAAAGCCACGATTTGCAGGGCTTCAGAATCTGTAGGGAAAGGTACAGAGTGCCGGAATGGGAGGGCACTTTCAATCCGTCTAGTCCCGGCATAATCCGTTCCCAGGAATGAACCTGAAAGTGACTTGGAATTATGCCTCCCGGCAGCAACTCATCTCACTCCAGTTTTGCCTTCTAAGCCACTTCCCTCTGTAATAGCCCTTCGGAGATATGAAGAAGGCTGTCATCTAGGAGTCATGACGCAGCTCTAGGTGTGCTGTGGGCCTGGGGAAAGGAGCAGAATTTCCGAAAATAAACCTGAAGAATATACATTACATCTTGTGACATTTCTTTCCTGAACCTATTCCTTGTGCTTAAAAGTGCTTCTGAGAAGTGGGGTAACTAACTTGTGAGAAGTCTATGTTGGTCCTGGGGAATTAATAAGATTCCTGAAGATTCACAGGGAGTTGATGGCAGGCACTGGAATGTGGAGTGGAGGAAGTGGTATCAAGTCTGGCTCCGACTTCCCCCAGCTCTCCTTTCCATCCCCTTCATGCCCATCCTTACCCCAGACTTCTCTCACTCTCTCTCTCTCTCTGTCTCCAGATTCCCAGAACAACTTCCTTATTCAAAATAAAGCTAAAAACCCTCTGGGAATGCCACAGTCTCTTTAACCCATGTGACCCCGGTGAATAACCTCCCCTGGACCTCAATGCCTGGATTAATAGGATGATGCTCAAAATAGATGCTCTCTGACATCCCTTCCACGCCTGAGGTCTAAGAAGCTGGAAACAGGCTCATGATATCCCTACTACATTTTCACCTAAACCTAAAAGAATGACTCTTTGTGTATTATGGGAATTGCATACTCTTGGACATGTGGGCACAGGAAGGTTCTGAGGCAAAGGGGCCACTGTCCTCTCAACTCATATGCTACCAGCTGCCACCTACTCCAGCTAATGGTAAGGTTAGAGCAGGAGGCAAGGGTGCAGCAAAGTCTAGTCACCTGAATTCCACCTATTCATCCATCTATTTGTAAAGCTTTCTACTCACGATCCACAGCAGAGACTCTTAACTGCCAATGTGCTATCAACCCCATTGGCAGTCTGGAGAAATGTACAAGATAAAATACACAGGATTGCCAAGAAAGCCAATTTTATTGAAATACAGTTATCAAATTATTACACATTTAAATCTGTGATATAATAGATGTGCTTCTTTATTAAATTACAAGATCTAGGAGTGGGTTCAGTAATTACCATAATTCCCAAGTTGTGGTGTGCATGAACAATAGTTTGAGGTGTCTATAACCCGCGAGCATCTGTGATTCCTAGTGAGGACAGAGTCCTGGGTACTAACACTGCTGTGGTTTCTTTCCTATTTTCCTAATGGAAGGAAATGCTAAAGTTTAGTTAGAGGCTAGTGACAATTTCTTTTTCCCATCCAAATTCTCCAACCTCCTGATTTCCATTCTCAGGCCCTTCTGGATTTGTAGAGCTCCCAATCTGTAGTGATGTAAGTTTCCATGTATTGTGTACAGGTGGAACTGGAGAAAGGGAGAGAAAGGCTGAGAGCCGGATGACTGACAGACGCCTGCTCGGGCAGGACCTCTTGGGATGTTCACACCTCAGTGAGTGATCTGTGATGCTGGGCCTGGGCCTCATTTTGAGATGTTCAGACACTTGGTTTGTATCAGTTCCTCCAGGGGCACCCTGGCTTTGGGAGATTGATTCATAAAAAACCAAAGTCACAGGAGACTTAATGAAATTTTTTTTTTTTTTTTTTTTTTTTTTGGTGAGGAAGATTGGCCCTGAGCTGACATCTGTTACCAACCTTCCTCCTTTTGCTTGAGGAGGATGGTCGCTGAGCTAACATCTGTGCCAATCTGCCTCTATTTTGCATGTGGGATGCCACCACAGCATGGCTTGATGAGCAGTGTGTAGGTCTGTACCTGGGATCTGAACACACAAAGCCTGGGCCACTGAAGCAGAGCATGTGAACTCAACCACTAGGCCACCAGTCTGGCCCCTGAGTCTTACTGATTTTTAAACAAACAAAAAAAGCCTGCTTCAGGTCCTTGATTCTTCTCTTCTTTCAGATCCCACAAGGCTACTTATCATGGAGGCCTCTGCTCATCAGTGAAAAAAATTTTGAACAAGCATCCCCATATATGTATAGTTTATTTCTAAATTAGACACATACTGCTGTGCTAACATGCTTGGATATTTTGAATACAAATATAGCAATCAAAATAAGATACATAATGTAAGACTCTAAAGGGGAATACGAATATAATAGGACTAACAGATATTTCCTATATTTAATAAAAAATGACACATTTCTTTCTGTCCCGTGATACGGTAGAATATTTTTATTCTTTCTGCGTCCTTTTCCAATAGTACTTTTCTGAGCTGCTTGCAGCTTTTAGGACCTCCTTCTTTTCCTTTATGTAATGGTAAAACTGAACACAGTCGAACGGGAAATTCACTCTGACTTGTAGTTCTGCTCTCCTCAAGCCTACGTTACACTGATTCCTAGTGTCAGTCCAGTGTGATGACGTGAAGCTCACTATCCTCTCGACAAAGGCGTTGGAGCATGGAATACTTAGGATTTTACTGACTAGTAACAGCAAGTTTTTAAATTTGTAGGAATTAGTTTCCATTTCTGCAAAAATGTCCACCCACTTTGAATCCACGGGCTTGTTGGGATAGACCAGCTGTTTGTCAATCAGGTCTTTTGCATCTATAAATTCATCATAGAGGCTATCCATGTCTAAAATATCCGTCATTTTTAAACACTCTGAAGCACACCGGATGTCATCATAAATTAAACATCTCCTTCGCAGGGAAAATGGTTTTAAAGCCCAGAGGTAATTGGCACTGGTGAAATTGAAGTTGGCTTCCAAATAAGTTACAGTTTTAGAAAAGAAATTACGGAAGTCCTCTTTCACTTGGCCGCCCTTTTCCAGTGACATTTTTTTTAGTTCTGAAGCAGTCTTATTCCCAAAAAATGAATCATTTTTCCGCTGTATGAGTTTTTGTCTCAACCTATACATAATATCAAACAGCTCAGGCGCAGTGAGTTCATCCTTTTCTAGGCTCTTGGCGGCCTCTTCAAAGATCATCAGACAGTTTCAGAGAAACAGCATATAAATTTCTGTTTCACTGCAATCCTTCTCTCCACTCTCATCCTCAATATATTTCCAAATCAAAGGACATTCTTCTGGTCCCACGCTTTGAAAATACGATTTTATGGCCGGCCAACATTTTAGCATCTTTTCTATGGCTGGCAGCAAGGACGTCCATCTTGTAGGCACATGTCTAAAGACGTCATCTCCTCCCACTTCTATAAAGTCAAAAATCTCATTGAGTGGTTCTGCACATTTTGAGGAAACTGAAAAGTGACCCAAAACTTTCATTATGAAAGTCTCAATGTCACATTTAAGCAAATCACAGCCCTTTTTGGCAGTGTTGTACACAAGACGTGCAGGACACAGAAGAGGTACGATCTTTCCATTTTCTTCGTTAAGAAGTTTATAGACGGAATGGAATTTGCTGAAATTTACATTGGCACAGTCTGAAGAATATGCAGAGAGGTGAGCTAAATCTAGTTTGTATTTGGACAAAATATCAACAATCTTTTGTTTTAGTATTTCAGGAGTTTCATTACAATCTTCATAGAAATCAAGGAGACGATCTGAAACTCCATTTTTCAAGTCAAAGTACCTGAGAGCTAGAGGGAAAATTTTTTTGTGGCCGTGATTCGGCGCATCGCCTGTGGTCGACAGACTGTAGAAAACATGACCGTTGGTGAGAAATGACAAAACCAGCTCGACACTGTAAGGGGCCAGCACGTCGGTTATCAAAATTTCTCCTTTCGTTCGCCCACAGGAGATTTTAGTTGCGACCTCTGAATCAGAAAATGTCACCTTGCTCAGTTTCATAGAGCAGTCAAGGGAGCGGTAAGATAGCGCGTGTCTGTTCGTGTGGTATGCCCACGTTAATTCAGTGGCTGCTACTTTTGCCTGGACATTGGTGTATTTTCGGGAAATGAAACCGCTTTTGATCGGTTTAGAGGCCCCTGACTGTCTCATCCTGGACTTGTGAGATTCAGTCTCCATATGTGCTTTCACATCCCCTTCTCCGCCGTGCCCAATCCCAAATTCTTTTCTGCATATCGTGCAGAGGGCTGGGTTTGGGTTATTTACCTCCCTAATCCAGTTGTATGTGTCCTTCCATCTGTCATTAAAATAACACAGTCGTTTAGCCTTCTTTTTCGGTGACGGGATCTTGCTTGCGTTGGTATTATAATCATTCTCATTTTCATTATCTGACCTCTTCGAAAACATGGTCACAATATTCACAATGTTAAAAAATTAAACTAGCGGGGCTGGCCCCGTGGCCAAGTGGTTAGGTTCGCGCACTCCGCTGCAGGCGGCCCAGTGTTTCATTGGATCGAATCCTGGGCGCGGACATGGCACTGCTCGTCAAACCACGCTGAGGCAGCATCCCACATGCCACAACTAGAAGGACCCACAACGAAGAATATACAACTATGTACCAGGGGGGCTTTGGGGAGAAAAAGGAAAAAAATAAAATCTTTAAAAAAAAAAAATTAAAAAAAATAAATAAAAAAATAAAACTAGCACTAGCTCAATATAATACAAAGTGCAACAGTTAACCCACAGGCAAAGTCAAAGACAGACTGTTGATATTCATAATTACAACAGTCTAAGTCACATGTCTCTGGGTGACGCAACCATGGGCAGAGAAACCGGTACTGTGAACCACAAACTGTGGTTGCCAACATCAGTGGTCAGGGGAAAGTGGGTGACAGCAGCTACAGAAGATGGATAATCTCTGCCATATCCATTTGACACTAAAGACAGTGTTGCTTTCGGCCCCTCTGTTTGGGCCAGTGCATGGGTTTTGTACTTTTCCTCCAAACTTCCACACTCATCGCCAAGAACCAGGACCTTTCACATTCCAGGAAAGGGTTTGCCAGGACACGATGCTTTCAGGGCTAAAATTGGGAGAATGGGTTACCCTCCTAGGTGCCCACTAACCCAAAGGCTAGCTCTCCAGAGAGGGGAAGGCAGGCCCGTGGAGCCAGAGACCCTTACCTTGCTACCACTGATGGTGTGGAACTTCTCCAGAATGCTTCTCACAGGTTCCTCTTCTTTAAAGGCGATGAAAACAGAACCTTGTCTTTTGTTAGACTCTGGATCCAGTGAAAACTCGATGGCCTCAATCTGGAAACCCAGGCAAAGCTCAGGGCTAGGGCCTCCTCTGACTCAGGATCTAAAGGGAACTCATAGAAGAGAAGGCACCTGAAAGCCAGAGGCGAGGAGGAAGAAGCCCCGCTGAGGAGAGCTCCAGCCAGCCAAGGAAGGAAGGAAAAAAGCAGCCACAGGTTGCTGCTGGGGAGCATAAACCACACCCTGGGGAGACACTCACCTCCCCAAACTTGCCAAAGTACTCCCTTATCTTCTCTTCAGTGGCTTCAGGGTTCAGACCCCCCACAAAGATTTTCTTCATAGGATCCTTCTTCATGGTTACGGCCTTTTTGTGGTTCATCCTATGGCCACCTACCTTGCGCTCCTTCTGGTCTAGGACCTGTTCCAACAGAAGAGTAGGTTGACCAACCATCCATTTGCTCAGGACCATGGGGCCTGGGGACTTTCAGTGCTAACACCAGAACGAAGGGATTTCCCAGGCTGAGGGACTTATAGCACTAAAACTAGGCCTGTGGGGTTTCCCGGGATGTGGGAAATGGGACAATTCCTTCTGAGAAGGGAATCAGGCAGACTCTGGTTCTAATTCTCACCGGCATTTCCTGGCAGCATTACCCAGGGCTAGTCCATTCTCTTTGAGCCACAAGACCCGTCCCACGCCACCCCCCTCAACAGGCACAGAAAATATTTCATCCCCTCCAAACACACCACACTCTACCGAGGCCTGACTTCCTGACTTTCTCTAAACTTGAAATCTGGCTGGTTTACCTAAACACACGTAAATCGGTCCTCCCTCCCTTGGAGCCTCTGTCCATGCTGTGTGCCCTTCTTCCTGTCCTGGCAGTCCCAACCTGAGACTTGCTTCCTCCAGGAATAAAGCAGCAGGGACTAACAGCACAGGCTGAAGCTGGGCTGCAGGGGTTGGAATCCCCACTCTTCTACCCTCTACTCACTGTGTGACCTCTCCTAGTTACTCAGTCTTCTCTGAGCCTTAGTTTCCTCCTCTGTAAAGTGACACAAATAACGCCTACCTCACGGCATCCTGGGATGCTTTTCTAATCCTCACATGTGAAATGTTTAGCTCAGTGCCCAAAATAGACACATAAACAAGCAATAAATGTCCACTCTCATCTTCCTGGACCACTCCAACCCCTGTACTTTCGACTGCCCACTGAAATCTGTAGAGTAACAAGTACCTAAACTCTGCTTCCCACAGTGCACTTGGCCACATGCAGCTCACACAAACTGATCAAGATCATGCTGTTCTCTCAGAAATCACATCCTGTACACAAGGGCCCTTGAGGAAGTACACAGCTTACCTTCTCCACACTGGCCACATCTTTAAAGAGGATAAACCCCAAACCTCTTGATCTTCCAATGTTGGGATCCATTTTTATGGTATGGTCAACGACCTCTCTAAGTTTGGTAAAATAGTCTTTGGGGTCCTTTTTGCTGATATCCCAGCTCAGGCTACCAACGAACCATTTTCTGAAATGGTAGGGTGAGACACGTGGCAACAAGAAGTCTTACAAGGAAGCCATGAGTTAAGGAAGCGCTGGATCTCCCAAAGCTTTCACTGAAAGGATGCCAAAGCCACCATCCACAGCAAAGGTCTACACCCACCCACCCAAGTCTGTAAAACTCTACCTTTGAAAGCCATGAATGATCTACACCTCCTCCTTACTGAGACCTCAACTCCACGCTGACCCTAACAAAACTTAAGACCACAGAACCCCAGGCTTGGAGGGGGAAGGGAAGGGCAACCTCACCCAGCAGACCCTGGACACTCCTCACAACGGGAAGTTAGTTTGCTTAAAAAATTAAAATTAAAAAACCCTCTTATCAAAGCGCTATGGTCTATCCCTGTCTTCTTCTGCCCCAATGTCGCTCTCAAGGAACTTGACCTTCCTGGGGCAGAGCCTGAGGTCAGACAGTAACTCCATCCCCAGCTGGAGGGGAGGATGGAAGGAGGAAAGAGGGGAGGATGGAGGCCTTGTCTGGGCCTAGACCTCGACCGGATGGCCCCGGTACCATGCGCCCACGATGCCCTCGGCCACCCGCTCTCTCTCCAGGCGGCTCCGGGACGGCGCCAAAGTCCACCCACCCACTCCCACCATCTGCCCAGCCCGTACCCCGCGTCCTCCTCGTTCCCACTGCGGTTCACCAGGTCAGCCTCGTCGCCGGTCTGGCTCCTAGTCGAGGGCCCCGCGGTCTCCGCCGGCGACTCGCCTTCAGGGGCGGCCTCGTGCCGGCTCTCAGCGGCGCCCGTCGTCTCCAGGGGCTGCTCGCCCTCAGCTGCCTGGGACATCCCGGGCAGACACGCTGCGGACCCCCGAGCCCTCTGCTGAGCCCGGCCCATCCCGGCTCTGCGGGCGCGGCGGGCAGAATTTATAAGGCCCAAGTTGGGGGCGGCCTCACCTCGCCCAAGGCGCATGCTCATTGGCTGAACCCGCCTGAACTCAGCCGTACGCCGGGATCCGATTGGTCTCCACGGCGCGCGCTCTCAATCCAGGGGAATTTGTCCTCTTAGAACGCAGCGGAGCCGGGGCGCTGTAGAGGGTCCCCGAGGTCCGGGGGACTACTGCCAGTCCCAGCCCGCGGAGGGGCGCTTCGACCTGGGGCGATCAGGTTCAAGGTCCGGGCCTGGCCAAGGGCTCCATCCTCCTCCCTTCCCTCTTTCCATCCTCCCCTCCAGCTGGGGTTGGAGTCACCGACCGCAGGCTCTGCCCCAGAAAGGCCAAGTTCCTTGAGAGCGACACCTGGATGCAAAGGAAGACAGAGATAGACCACAGCGCTTTGTTAAGAGGGTTTTCTTTTCTTTTCTTTTCTTTTCAGCAAACTAACTTCCAGTTGTGAGGAGTGCCCAGGGCCTGGTGAGTGAGGTTGTCCTTCCTTTCTCCCTCCTAGCCTGGGGTGCCGTGGTCTTAAGTTTTGTTAGAGTCAATGTGGTTCCCTCTGACCGCTGATGCCCCAGCCTCTTCCCCCGCGCGCTGGTCTCAGGGCTTCACGGAAGTGAAAAAGAGCCAAGGGTGAGACAAAACCAGTTCAAATCCCAAAAGCAAAACAGCCAGAAGCGAATTCAAGGAAAGCAAATATAAATAGGAGAAGTATCATTAAACAAAA
Organism: Equus caballus; assembly: GCF_041296265.1. Classification (NCBI taxonomy): domain Eukaryota; kingdom Metazoa; phylum Chordata; class Mammalia; order Perissodactyla; family Equidae; genus Equus; species Equus caballus. Next base: position 53,712,051 of record NC_091703.1, on the reverse strand, counting down.
GTCAATTTTTGCAAAGGCAAAGCAAACAATTGAAGTTCAAGGGGGTGAATTCAAGAAAAGATAAAACGTGAATCTAATTTCAAATTTGGGATATTTATACCGATTTCTCTTTAGACCCGGATAAGCAAAAATTCACGGTCAATTAAACGAGCTTTTCTTGACTGCCTTTCCTACGAAAAGGCGGCAGGGGGCGCTGGATGCTCTAGTTTAGTTCAGGTAGGCGCGGCGTTTTAGCCTTGTCAGAGGTATCTTCAAACATCAAATAGTTTGCTCTTAGAAACAGAGATGGTTATAAAACTTGACAGTAAATGAGGAAAACAGGGCGATGGTCTCCCTAGAAGAACGTTTGTACCTAAAAGGTAATGATTTCAGCGCTACAACCTGTTGACTAAGGAGTCCCATTTCCTGAAATACTGTGGCAGAAGATCAATTACAGGACACGAGGGAATTTCGAGGTGGCGTCTGGAAGAGAGGCAGGGCCCTGGAGAGCGAACACAGGGTACCAGCTGACTCCCGTCCCATGCCTGCCATCTGGAGCCATTTTGAACTTTTGCCCAGGACACGGGACTTTCCGTGCTAAAACATGGACTGAGGGGTTTCCCGGGAGTGGGTACTTTCCTATAAACAACAATAACAACAACTAACATTTAATGAGTACCTACTGTGTGCCATCCACCTTCTAAGCATTTTACAGGTATCCACTTTCTTTAGTCTTCACAACAACCCTCTGAGGTGACTACCGTGTCGTCCCCATTTTACAGAGAAGGAAACTGAGACAACTTACCAAACGTCATGCAAACACCTGAGATGTGTCAGATGCAAGTTGAAGAGTGTGCGTACAGGCTCTGAGGTCATTCTGCCTGGGTTCAAACTGTGGCTCCATCGCATATAGTATTAATACAGGAAGGCATGTAACATTATGACTCCCACATAAGAAATGCTCAACAGCGTTTGCTGTTAATATTAGAACAGGGCCCTGCTCTCCAAGAGCTTAAAATCTACCTGAAGAGGTTGGTAAGATTCCTAAAGGTGCCTATTGAATGGGTGCAGGGGATGCAGAATAGACGCAAGTGCTGGGAGGGGGGATCAGCTGTGAGACAGAGGGGTTAAGCCGGGGTCACAGGTTACTCAGTGGGGCACCTACTTAAAATTATGCCTGAGCATCACCACTGGAAGGCAGCCTCTGATCCCCACTGGCTTGAGCTAATCATTCCATTCTTTGTGTTTGATTATCATGTGGGTGTGTGTGTTTAAAAATACGGTCCATTTTTATTAGTCACTAAAATTCTCTTAAGGAATGGTAGGATATCTACTTTTTTAGCTGGAGGAAGCGTGTAGTAATTTATTAAATTTTTTGGAGGAAGCATTTATTAATTTCACCAATATTTATCTATTAGATGTCAAACCTTGGAACAGGACTCAGATACAGGGTGCTGAGTCAGAGACTGACTCTGGAGTGAGCGGGATAGGAAGGGATGTTACTTTAATTGAAACCTGGAGTCTGAGAGGGAGCCAGCGGGCAAGGAGTCAGGGGAACCACATTTCGGGCAGCAGGAATGGCCTGAGCGAAGGTCGACGTGGGGAAAGGGCTCCAGGGCTTGTGAGAACCAAATGAGGTACTCAGTTGGGGCTGCAGAATTGCCAATTAGAAGCAGAGTGAATTGGCTCGGCCGCAAGCTGAGTTCACAAAGAGCGGGGGCTGAGTATGGTTTCCTGCTTCTGCGCCTTCTATTTAAATCATGTGGACGGTGAGGTCTCCAGATGTTGCTGCTTGGAAACTTTACATCATGGGGTGAGAGGGGATCTTTGTGCACAGCTTGGTTTTTCATTTGTTGTCCTTAACTGAGTTTAATGCTTCGTGTCTGTGTACGCTTAAATCCAGAAGAGTCTCTGTTTGGAGGGAAATGACTCCTCACTCTTCTATTTTGCTTAACGGTAAAAGAATTATGTCCTTCTCTATGGTAAGATGGATTTACATACATTCACTAGCATGCATATCTAACTTCATCTTACCCAAAAGTGATTTCTTGGAAACAAAAACCAAAAGCGAATATTAAAGGTAGCTCATCTTTCCTATTCTATTAGTGTTGGTGGAGCCACGGCTGTACTTGTGATACTTGCAGTGTAAAAATCAAACAGAAAATAGACTCCGTGAGAAGGAGGACTTGATGCACAGGGTTAACCCCTGTGTCTTCTTCAGATCTCTTTGAGCAAACAGCCCTTAATGCAATAAAACCAGCATCTTTGAAGAAAAGCAGATTCTCTTGTCTGATAAACCTGCTGCCTTTTCTCATTATGTTAAAGTTTCTCTGATAACACATTTTAAGTGATGCTTTTAATTTAAAAGAAAAAGTCTCAAGAGTAGGCTGAAGCTGAAAAATAGGGCAGGATAATACTTAAAATCATGCAACTGAGGGACATTCCAAAAATCCTCCCAGCAGGACCCACTGTACAGGTGAAATCGGGTCCATGTTTCATGAGAGGAAAGATTCAGTCCCTTTCTCTTTTCTTCTAACAGTTCGGTCTAAGAGGCTAATTGTTGCAGCAAGCTGAAGCGATGCCTCCAACAAATTTCTTGGAAAGAAGGGCAGCGAATATTAAAGGAATCTGAAATTCAAGCCAGGTGTGGGCGAAGTGTTCATTGACCTTGGGCAGCCTCTGGAACACCTAGCAGTACTTGTGTGACTCACCTTCTCAGGCTAGGTTTGATACAGATTGTTGGGATGAAGACGGATAGGAAGAAATTGCATTATTTATGAAATGACTTCCCAAAAATTTTTAGTAAATTATTCCAACTAATGAAGTAGTTAATAATGTTGGCTTTTAGGCTTAAGATTTCAATTAGTAAGGTTTCGAGGCTGGGAGCCCGCCAGATGAATAAGACATGGCCAGGGCCTGTCCCTCATGTTGACTGGTTTGCTGTTAGTGCCATCCAGTCGATTCAACTCTAGCAACTCTGTGTACAGCAGAGCGGAACCCTGCCCAGTCTTTTTGAGCCATCCTCTCATCTTCCAGTGCTACAAGCAGGCAATGTGTGTTGCTGTGATGCTGAAAGCTACGGCACTGGGATTTCAGATACCAACAGGGTCACCTACGGTGGACAGGTTTCAGCAGAGCTTCCTGACTCAGACAGACTTGGAAGAAGGACCTGGCCACCCACTTCCAAAAAATAGGCCATGAAAACCCTATAAATAGCAGTAGAGCATTGTCTGATAGAGCGCCGGAAGGTGAGAGGATGGCGCAAAAAGACCGGGCAGGGTTCCGCCCTGCTATCCCCAGGTGCGCTAGGAGTTGGAATCAAGTCAATGGCACTGACAACAAATGGTGAGTGCATGTTTAGTTTTTAAAGAAAATGGTGAACTATTTTCCAGAGTGGCTATACCATTTTACATTCCTACCAGGAAGGCCTGAGTGATCCAGTTTCTCTGTGTCTTTGCCAGCATTTGGTGTTGTCACTCTTTTATGTTTTAGCCCTTAGGATGGATGTGTAATGGTACACATTGTGGTTTCAATTTGCATGTCCCTAATGGCTAACGATGTTGAACATCTTTTCATGTGCTTATTTGCTACCATTTGGTGAAATGTCTATTTGTGTCTTTTACCCATTTTCTAGTTGAATTATTTTTTTTACTGTTGAGTGTTCAGAGTTCATCACGTATTCCAGATACCAGTCCTTTGTCACATTTGTGGTTTGCAAATGTTTTCTCCCACTCTGTAACTTGTCCCTTCATGCTTCCAGCAGAGCCTGTTGCAGAGCAAAAGTTTTAAATTTTGACGCAGTCCATCTTATCAGTTTTTCCTTTTATGAATCGTGCTTGACCTTATTCAAGGACTATCCAGAATTATGCACTAAACAGACATTTCGTCAAAGAAGACAGAGTCCCTCACTACAAAAACCTTTCATGTTAAAACTTCCAGGCCAAATGAAGACGTTCACTTCTGTTTTCTAGTTTAGTTGTGTGGACTTTTAAAAGATGTTTATGGTTTCAGAGATACCCCATGGACATATAGATAGGCTTAAAGCTTCCAGAGATTTCAATTGTGAGACTGCTATTGCTCATCAGATCTTGTCCTTGACATTAAAGACAAGATCCTCTCAAAGAAAGAGCTCTTTACTTGTGGGCACATGGAGTTGATGGATATAAGGATAATTTCTGGGCTGTCACACATGGGCCATACAACCTCAGCAAGTAAATAGTTCATTGTGTGAGGGGAAAAAAACTGTTGCCATGATGCGAAAAGGTCAGGAAAAGGCTCAGATGTTCCAAATGGAATTGCAACTCCTTCATTTAGATAGAATTATTATTCATGCATTTGAAAAATAGAATAGGGAAATTGAAGCACAGTCCATGGGAATTATGAATTTTGGGCAATATTTTCCCTTATTTAGAATGTAGGGGGAAGAAAAACTTTTGTACGGTTAGAGCAATGAGTTTCCAGTTACTGGAGGTTTTCAGCCAGATTCTGGACCACCATTTAGCAGGGCTGTTGGAGAGGTGAGTCAGGCACTAGAAAGGAAGGTACACTTGGTGAGCTTTAAGAGGCCATCCAATCCTGAGTGTCTCTGGCATCATGAACCTTCCCCAAGGTAACATACAAGAGTATCCTGGAGAGGAAGAACACGGGCAAGACTGATCCCAAGAAATTTAGCCAAAGCACCAAGAAATTACCAGCCAACTGAAGGAGGGCCTTCTCTAGATTAAGTTAGATTTATGGAGCTAGAAAAGATTTGGAGGGAGGCTATCTTGCTCTTGATAAAGAGATGGAGAAACTGTATTTGTCAGATAGGCTGGACTATGATGAAGAATAAACAAACTATGAAATCTCAGTGACTTAACACAAGAAAAGTTCATCACCCCCTTGTGCAAAATCCTTCATGGACGTTCCTGGTCAGGCATTCTCCTCCAAGTGATGACTCAGTGATCTAGGTTCCTTCCATCTTGTTGCATGGCCCTTCAATACATGGCCTCTAGGCCAATGTGGAAGGGGAAGAGGGTTCAAGAAAGGCACCTGGATACCTTAGACATCCAAGCTCTGAATGTTTTGTGCATCATTTCCACCCACATCCATTAGGCAGCATTGATCACACAGGCAAACTAACTGCAAGGGAGGCTGGGAAACAGAAGACCGGACAGATAGGTATTGGTGCACATCAGTAGTTTCTGCTGCAAGAAGCCAAGACCCAAACGGGTGCCAAGATTTCATTATGACCATTGTATTAATGTTGACAGAACTAAGGCCAGATTCCAGATAGGATGACCTATAGGTTTCCATGTGGTATGTAATGGAATTTGAAGCCTTCCATGGCCTGGTCCTGGGCATTATAGCATCCTTTTCCACCACTCCCCACCTGGTGGCTAGAGCTTCAGCTCAACAGCACTGTTTCTATTTCCCCATGCCCATTCGGCCATATATCTTTACTCATGCTGCCCCTTACTAAGGTGTGAATACCTTCTACTTCTTCCCAACCTAACTCCTCTTTGTCTATTATGCTTTCAGACTTAACGGAAGCATCTGTACTTCCAGGAAGCCAAGTCCAATCTCCTGACACGCCTCCCAAGATTGGGTCAGGTACCTCCTGTGCTCCCACATTATCCCATCCACATCTCTGACATCATAGGTACTAAAGGCTACGTCATTATCCGTTTATGAATCTGTCTCCCACATTAGATTGTATACCTCTTGAAAGCAAAGGACACCGTCTTTAAAATTTTTTAAATTAACAAACAGTAAATCTGACATTTTGTTTACAGTTTATAAAGTTTAATGATTGTATATATTTATTAGAATTGTGATTTTCCTGGTTCTTGGTATGCTGAATGATGTTGCATTATATCCCAGACGTTTTGAAGATCATATTACGAGACTCTTGGTCTTGTTCAAATCGTATGGAATGTTGACATTTTTGTTTTAGCAGGCAATCAGCCTAGTGGGTTTCAGGCTGTGAGTTCTGACCTGCCTTCTGTGGGCTGTGGTTTCAATGTCAATTCTCTTTTCAAAGCCTTGGTGGGGCTCTTCAGATCTTTCTGATGTGTATGCCACCTCGTGGCCAGTCGGGCAGCTGGGCCATGATCTCCCATGGTGCATTTCTCAGAGCCTCAGATAGAGTCTTTATGATCAGATCCTTGCACGCACAGCTTGGAAATAAGCCCAAGTTCTCAAACGACTGGAGTAGTGCCCCCAACTCCCTCCTCTCTGAGATCTCCCTCGTGCTTTCTGGTTCCCTGAAGTGTCCCTTTTTGACCCTCATCTCCTGTGCATTTCCCATAACTGTGCCCCTGTCTGGAGGTGTTGTGGTCACTCAGCAGAAATGAGATGGCTCTCCCCACTCCCCCCAGAAAACTTTTTTTTTTGGTTTGGATATTGCAATCAATGATGCTGCACACACACCAAGAGGGTATGAAAAGATTTATTACTCACAAGATGAAACATCCTGGAGAGAGCAGTGGGGGCTCCCAAGCTGGTCTGAAAATGGCTTGAGATCCAGGAAAAGAGACTGGCTTGATGTTTCTGATGGCTGGGGAGTGAGGCGGGGTGAGAGTTCCTGCCTGCAACTGGAGCTCTACGATCTGAACTTCCCACTAGTTATGAAGAAGTACCCGAGCTTTCTTCCCAGATTTGCTCAGATGTGGGGCAGAAAGTGAAGGGGGGTGGTGAGGCTCGAAAGCTATCAGCAATCAAACATCACAAATAGAATCAGAGTCTTCATTACAGGGGTCAAGTGGCAGGAAGACAGAGAGAAGAAAAGCAACAGGCATCTGTGCCACTCTCTTGGGCCACGGTTCTTCCAATCAGAGAAGAAGTTTCCGCTCCCTCAGAGTTTTAGGTGGGCCGTCACAGGCTGGGTCGTGTGAGAGACTGGGGAAAAGAAAAAGAAGGAAAAGGCAAAGTGGGGCATTTTCCCCATTTTCTCTGACTGTTAAGAGACCCTTTCCCACTCTTCGTGTCAAAACTAAAGGGCTTCTCCTGCAACGTTGTGTGTTTTTGTGTCCTGGCCAATGCTCACTGGTAGGTTTGGGGCTGCCTTATGTCCAGGCCACGGGATACCAGGAGAAATAAAGGGGCTAGGCTCACCAACAGTTTGGTGGTACTTCACATTCTGGTCTTTCTCCCAATCTATCCACTGCTATTTACCTTTCATGGTAAATACTTGCTCTGTGTATTCTGTCCAGGTTTTATAGCTGTGTTCAGTGGGAGAGACAAGGTTACTTCTTCCGTCTTACAGGGAACCAGAATCTACCTTATTTCATTTCATGTGTGCCTAGCACAGTGCTGGTACATGGAAGGGACTTACCAGATGTTCATAGAATAAACAAAGTGAATGGAAGAATGAATGAGTGAACACATCAATGTCGTATGATTTATCGACAAATAACACAGAAATACTTCTATTTCCAAAGAACAAATTTCTGATAACCATGCCATGGTCAGTTCTCTTTTGTCCCCTTCCCAGAATAGCGAGGTATACTATATAGAGGGGATCTAGCCTAAGTTAATAAAAAATTTTTTTTTCCTTCTTGAATCTTTTAAATTAGGTAAGTATTTCAAAAGCCTGAAGTTGCTATGTCTCTGGAAAGGGTTTGGATTGCACAGGCCCAAATGAACTCTCTTAAATTCTGTTCCTCCCTTGTCTATCCTAGAATTAAAATAAAATAAAATGCAATTGACAAAGCACTTCCTTTAGTTGCGTATGTTTACAGTCTAGTTACCACCAAAACAGGCTGAGCTGTATGTTTGGAAAGAACACTGAGGAGCTCTGTGGCCCATTCATCTCCTTCTAAATAGTCTGCACATAAATTATTGGATCCATTTACAATCAGAATGCTAGGAGCCCCCAAGTATTTGAATAGCAGGCTCTTTTATTTCTGCCTCTTTAATCCTAAACTGCTCCGACCCCTGCCTGCCACAGGATTTAGCTGATGAGGCCAACATGAAGTAGACTCCAGCTCATCTTTTCCGTTCTTGAATTTTACTTCGACAAGGGACCATGGGAGTCAATAGGAGCTCTGTATGGGGATGGGATTCCCAGGGGAGTCAGGAAGGGACTGATGATTCATGATAGAAAACATCCCAAAGGGACTCTGCTTCCCTTTTCATTCTGTATCCGTGTGAGGAATTTTGAAAACTGATGCTGATGAGGACAAAATTCCCATCATGAGCTAAGCAGGATCCCTGACACAGAGGAAACCCGAGCTTCTGAGAACCAGGGTCCAGCTCTCTTTACATAGAGGCCACAGCAGTGGAGAAGGGCACTCTGCCAAGTAGGGTGCACGCTCTTTTAATTGTGGCAGGGACCCGCCCCCCCTTCTGAAGAACCTTTTTTCACTCTGATTCCATAAGAACAAATCAGTTATCTGCTCGCAGTTACCGAATGCCATTTCTCTCTGAGTCTGCCTTTCTCTGCTCCCTTTTTGTTCTCTCTGGGAGCTTCAGCTTTTGAATGGCTTTTTCTGTCCTGGTTTATCACCGGTTTGAATGGCATCCATAGCAGGAGTTCTCTCTCATGGCAGGTCTGGCACCAAATGGAGAAGTTAAAACTTTCCATAAGTCAAATTCACTTCCAGGGAGCTCCAGGAAACCATTCCCACGCTTTTGACACAGTGGTTTTGGTTTTATCTAAGCTGTGTATTAGTGACTGCAAGCTGGAACGTATTTGGTTATATGAGAATTTTTATCGACATGAGACTAGTCTGGCCCCCACATCCTCTCCCTGCCCCCACCAGGGCAATCGCAAAGGCCCAGGAACCTGCCGCATTACATCCTCCGGTGGGCGATTCTTCAGTCCGAGGTAACTCCGTGCGGAGGGCTCCTGTGGGGTCCTCTAAAGACTGGCGTCGTTTGGGGGACCTTCCTGCCTCCCCTTCTTTCTGGTTGCTCCCTGTGAGTGTTTGTCCTTTCACTTACATCTAGACGCAGCTAATGGGAAAGAGAAGGGGAGCATCTCTGTCGGCTCATTTTCTGCCTTTATTCCTCCGCTCCTCCCAAATGCAGAGCAAGGCATTTAGAGTCAGGGATGCATCTTCACTACAAGAATTGAGTGCCCAAATTTGCTTTCATTTTAGAGGCTGTCCCCCTTGTAAAATCTGCACAAGAAGGTTTGTTGTAGAGAAATGAGAAGAGATAGATAGAAAAAAGAAACAGCCATAACATTCTTCCCAATAAAAAGTCCGGCTTCTCAGCCACTCCCTGCTCAGTCTTCTGAGGCTCAGCTCCTGCTAAATTTCATCCAAGCATTGTTTTTGCCCTGCATCCGGATGGTGCCCTAGCAACCAACTTTTTTCCCCCAAAACCACTTTAGCTAAGTTGTTTTAAGCAAAGTGTTCTCCCAAATCAAGTACAAAAAGAACACATATGCATAATACAACAAAGTATTCTAATGGACAATTTAAACAACTCTCTTATAAGGAAGCTATGCCTCCATCTGCTTCTTAGGTTGGCTTCCTCCGACCAGCCTCCTCCGTCTGGCCTCAGGTTTCTTGACCCCTGGGCCGTCTTGCTTTTGGGTAACTTTCAGAATTCCCTTCTTAGAGCCTCTGAACCGTGGTGCCTTGCCAGGCGCTACTAGTCTCTCGCAGCTGCCAGCCCTGTAAGAGGATTCCTTTTCTTGCCTGTTCTTAACTCCATGCCTCTACAAACTCCATTCCCCATTTTTTGGGCAAGTGTAGCAGATACAAACCTCAATCCACAAATTCAGGAATGCGAGCAATTTAATATTATTTTCCTGTAAGCCAACTATTTTCTACTTCAAGCCTTCATTTCATCTGCTGGCAGGAGTTGAATCTGTCGGTGTGGGATTTACACACAGACATGCACACGCATATCCCTATTCTGGGTCACTGTCGGTCCATGCTGGCATCTTCTGATGCGCACCTGCTCCTAGCTGGCCCTTGGACTGTGCAGGTGTCCACTAAGTCTTCCCTGACCCAGGGCTCCTCCAGGTCCAGCTTGCTCTCAGCTCAATTCTTTCCTACTTTGAGGTGCAAAGGATGGCCTTCCTTTCCCACACGGTGCTGGGAAAAGTGAAAACCTCTGGGGGCTGTCTATGGCCCTTCATTAAACCTCTGCTCTTCTCGGATGCAGAGGTCTCTGGGGGCTGTTTCAGGCCTGTGTGCAGGGCCAGCCCCATCATTGGCTGGACCCAGTACAAAATGAAAAGGCACAGCTGAGCAGGGATGGGAGAAGTCAACCTCCCCTTCCCACAGGTCCACAGTGCCAGCCCACAGCAGACAGACGATCCCCAAGGGATTGCAACCTTCAAGCCGGTACACACTCCATCCTGGTCCCAGGTGGGTGAGAGACCCCACTGAGTTGCACACCCAATGGCTGTGGCACCTGCGGCCTGAGAACAAAAAGTGGCTGCCTTGAGTCCCACCCCAAGATGCTGTGGGGAGGTGTCAGGCTCTGACACCCCCCACCCTGCAGCCATGCCCAGGCCCAAGCCAGGCATGGAAAGAGATGGTGGAGTGTGACCCAGGGAGAGGGAAGCCGAGGCACCAGGGGACAGGGGCACTAGCAGGGGAGAAGCCAACCCAGGAGACAGCAGGAGGCAGGACTGCATGGGAGCCAAGGCTCCCAGCCCCAGTGCACACTCCGTTTTGTCCTGTCGTACTCTCCTCTGCTTTAGGAATCATAGATTCAAAGATAAAACCATTAAGAATTTCAGACAGCCACTGCAGAGCATTAAACCCCAGTGCCATTGTGTGCACAGAGCCCCATGTAACTGCACAGGCTGCACACGCGTGAAGCCGGCTCACCTGTATACCTAGATGCCCCAAAACCAGGAAATAGACTTCTTGTTTTTTGTACTACATCGTCCCTTCCTTAGTGCAATGAGAATTGAACAGTTCCAGCTGTTGCCTGGAAGAGTCAGAGCAGAAGCATGGCTAGGCGAAGTTCCTGGAGTAATAGGAATTATCGAAAAGAAAAAAAAAACCACCCTGAATTCCTATTTTAAAACGGTTTTCCCCACACACAAGCATCAGCAGATCCTAGGCCTCCTGGCTGTCGTCCTGCATCTGATTGACAAGCGGGCTCAGTAGGGGACTCCAGGGGTGCCTCCCACCATTGCCAGGCTGCACCACAAGCTCTAGCGGGATCTCTGCTGGGGAGTGGGCAGCGGAGGGGGTCTTACTTCTAGGACTAGGGCAAAGCAGTGTTGAGGTTTTATGTCACCTGGCCAGGCTCTCAGAGTTGTATTCTTAAATCTAAACCTGATCTTCAAAGTGTGGTGCCGCCCAGACCAGCAGCATCAGTGGCACTTGGGAACTTTTTAGAAATGCAACTTCTCGGTCCCCACCCCAGACGCACTGAGGCTGAAATGCTGGCAGTGGACTCAGCAGTCCGTTTTCACAGGCTCTGAGTGATTCTAACTTACAGTGAAGTTTGAGAAACACTGCTCTAAGCATATGTGACATAGGAGACAGTTCTCAGGATTCTCCAGTAAGTTTTCATTTGTGATCTTACAAAATAAGTGTTGGTCCTAGTGCTCACTGGCACTTCAGAGAATTCTAAGAAGGTTCAGCAACTCCAAAGTATGTCCTCTAACGACATGCTACAATATTTGGGATTCCTGCATAAGAAATGTATTCCTTTGGGATCTTTTTACTGTTCTCCTTTAAAAGGTAAAGGTTCTGTTTGATAAGTTCATGTAAAAGTATCAGCGGTAGCTGCTATATTCTGCTTACTATGGCTAGGAAGGGAGAGAGAGGTGGTCATAGAAAGGGGAAATAGCAGCTGAGCAAAGATAAGCATTGTCTGGGGGTGGCAGTTTTGCTTAAGGCTGGCATTTCTGGAACTCATGTAATCACTAGAGTCAAAACATTTATTTGAAATGGGCCCTATAGCTTAATTTAAAAATCAAATAAGGGAGGAGACTGAAAGAGTGAGTTCACGGGGTACGTGGTAAGTGAAACCTCAGTTCATATGCTGCCACCAACTAGTTAAAATCTTACTTAAGTAATTTAAACTCAGTTTCTGTAGAATATGGTGATATATGATCTCCAAGACATTATATATCAATCAGGATTTGGTTGCAAGTGACAGAAAATCCAATTCAAACTGGTTTAAACTGTTCAAGAAAAAGGTAATGCATTGGCTTTTATAAATAAAAAGTCTAGCAACAGTTCTGACCTTAGAAATAGCTTGATCCGTGTTCAAAAGAGGCCACAAGAACCCAGTTGTTCTTCATTTTACACTCTGCTGCTCTGCCTGTTGGCTGCACTTTCAACTATGCGAGTTGGCAAGATGGCAGCCCCAGCTCCAGCCAACTTCTCCATGGTTCCAGTCTGGATCTGAGGGCAAACCCAGGAGCCCAGACAAACCCCCAAAATGAAACGGATTGGCTCTGATTTGCCTCCCTTGAGATATGTGCCTACCCCTGAACCAGTCACTGACCACAGGAGAACCCGATGCTCTGGATCACATGCCAAGCCCGGGTCACACACCATCCCTGGAATGGGGGGTGATGGAGAGGTACTGTCAACACCACAAAAACCACAGGACCTGAAGGTGGGGAAGGGTGGTTCCCCCACAAACATTGGAGGCTGTTACTGGAAACGGGGTAAATGGACAGGGGCTGGCCAAGAAACCACACACGTCCACGACGAGGGTCTCAGGTCCAACATTCTGTAATTCTGTGAAGTCCTCCCGTGGCCCAAAGGGTTGGCGTAGAAAGTCACATTCACCAGACTGCCCTCCAGATGGAGCATGAATTGAGCTTGGAGAGGAAGGAATCTTGCTCCCATTTAGGACGACTAAACTCATACCCCTCAACAGCCTTGACTGGAAAGGCCTGCCCTCCTGGCAAACCAGTCTGGTTTCTCATTTCTCTGTGAGAACCTATATCAAACTTTCACACTCCTGCCTGGCTATACCTCTCTGCTGGCCTCCATCTCCCTGTTCACCTCTGTCTGTCTTCCATCCTCCTCTCCCCTAGCACATCTGTCTCTCTCTTTCCTTCTCCCTTCATCTCTGACCATCTCTATCTCCTATCTGATTTTCTCTGCTGCCTCTGTTTCTCTCTCCTTCCAATACTGACTGGCTCTCTCTCTCTCTCTCTCTCTCTCTCTCTCTCTCTCTCTCTCTCTCTCTCTCTCTCTCTCTGCTGAGCTGTCTCTGAGTTTCTGTCTCTGTTTTTCTCTCTTCTCTCCTTCTGAGTTTCTCCCTGTCTCTCTCTCATTCATTCTCTGTCTTATGTTGTCTCTTCTCTCTCTCTGTCCATTTAAGTACCTGCCTGTCACTTTCTCTATCTACTAATGTCATTCTTTGTGTCTCCTTCCCTTTCTCATCTGCCTCTGTCTGAAACAGACAGTTCTCACTGCTCCAGACAGGCTGCTGAAATGTTCACAAGTACTGCTTATCCCATACGCTTCTCAGCAAACAGATCAACAGTTTACAAGGACCGAGGAGAGATCTTGAAAGGAGGGAAATTTAGAGAGAAAAAGGAGGCATTGATGGGACACCTGTGGCATAGCACTGTGAATAAGGGGTTATTCAAAGGAAAAAATACACAGCACGCACACACGCGCGCGCACACACACACACACATTGAAGTCTCCAGCCACCTTCAAGCAGGCGCTGAGCCTCTGCATCACAATGACAGTTGGGTTTGGTTGAAGTTTTGTTTTACTTAGTTTAATTTTTTAAACTGAATAGCTGTTCCCTGGGTTTCTAAGCAGTTTGGATATCTGGAACTGATATACAATTTCGGCACCACTGTCTGCCAGTTTACAACAAGGGCAGCGAGTGCCCTGACCTTGCCACCCTGTGCCTTTGTGAGTCCCACCCCGTGGAGAGCTCAGCCTCTGTTTTCTTCGTGGTGGTCAGCCAGGTCCTGCTCCTCAACAGCTCAATACATCTAGTGCCCAACTCAATAAGGGCTGGCATGGGGCCCTTCTTAATGCTAATCTGCAGTTTCCAATTCAATAGAAGACGTTGCTGGGTTTTGAAAAATAGAATGTGGCCTTAGAAGCTAATATCTATCCAAAAGGCTTTGCACTCAGATTTTCTTTCCGTATACATTTAAAAACTTGCTTCACATAGCATCCCGAGGACTGGCCTTCTACTCTTCAACAGACCTGGTCTTCTTTGGCTTGTACCTTTCAAAGGTCCATTCATTGGCTTCTGCCATCACTAGCATATCCTTTAACTAGCAGGATGTAGATGACAAAAAAGGGTGTAAGGTCATAGGGCTTTTTTTTCTTTTCAGTTTTAACACTTAACTGCTCTATAATGGTAAGCAAATCAACCTCTATGAGTCCCAACTTCCTCAGTAACAAAATAACGTATTATTAAAATGAAGAATAACAGGTGCCTAGCACAGTGTAGTAGTTGCTGATTAAATATGCTCATTCATATAAGGGAGTCATACTCAGCTTTGGCTGCCCATTAGAATCTCCTGGGAAGCTTTTAAAAACCCTGAAGGCCAGGCTGTAGATTAGACCAATTATGTAACAATTTCTGGGTCTGGGACCTGGCAGCAGCATTTCTTTAAAATCCTACCATGCATTCCACCCCAGGTGATTCCAGTGTGCAGCCTAGCCTGATCACCACTGATTTCAGAGGAGGTTTACATTCTCTATGTGCTTGTTCTGTACTTAATGAAGGGTCAAAGACCTCTTTTTTAAAAATGTGCTTGAGGACCCAGAATTTAAACTTGGACTACAGCCCTCACGAATTAATTCCCCCAATTTCCAAAGATAGCTTATTCCTATAAGCTCATCTGAAATCAAAAATGACCCAGAAGCTATTCTTTATTTGGTCATGCGGAAGTACATGTTAAACATTCAGGAAAACAACAGATATTGAATATTTTCCAGGTACTGGGAACTGTGCTAAACCAAAAGTCTCTATCTTCAAAAAATAATCCATCACTTCAAAAGGCACACCACAAGTAAAAAGCAATGCTTGATAAAACAAAACAGAATCAAAACTTCCTTCTCTTGGAAGTTGATGCCTTTAAGCACGTACTCTGCCAAGTTAATTTTCTGCTGAATATCAGCTCTCCTGCTGCCTATAATGAGGGGCCTCAGAAGAGGAACAGCAGTTGGGAACAGGAAGTTTGCAATGATGTGGGAGGTTTACTGGAAAATTCTTTGCTAAGAAAATAATTTCAGTGGTCAACATTGCTAACAAAAATACATTAGGCTGACAGAAAAAAGTGAACAAGCTTTGTACTTAGACACAGTGTTTTTAATCTAAGAAAAAATTATGTGTGTACATTCATGCATTTCTTCCTCATTTTGATGATACTCTTGACACACTTTGGAAACATGTGTTTCTCTTTTCCTTTATTTTTCACTCTGTGTTGGTTGTTCCCAGTCTGGAAAAGAGATGTAACCTCAGAAAGGAGATGTGTGAAATGGGATCCAATTCAGGAGAGTCCGTCGGAGGCTCGTCTCGAGTCTTCACCCTGTAAGCCATTGCCATAAGCCGTGCTCACGTGCAGCGTCTCATGTCTGGTTCCTACATCTCCACTTTCCCTCTTCACACTCTGGGCCCCCAGTATCACAGTCTGTGCTTGACGGAAGTTACCCCAAAGCTTGTTTTCTGCTGGCCTAGTTACCCAACACTACTCTCAAAAACATTGAATCTGGTATCCAGCATTAATGGCCCGTCCACTGGGAAAAGATTTGGAGCCAGGAAGCCAAGGTTCAAGACCTCGTTTTATTCCTTACTGTCTACATGACACCAAGCAAGCATGTAACCTCTTTGAGCCTTCGTTTCCTCATTTATAAAATGAGAAATACTAATGTCACCTACCTCGAGGAATGGTTGTAAAGATTTAGTCAACTGTAGGCTTACACCGTGCTCAACAAATGTCCAATGCTATTTTGTAACACTCTGCAACTATTTTATTTTTCCTTTTTTTTTCAAGTTTGGTAACACTTCACCCTTAATATAAAAAATTTATAAATGATGATTTAAATGAACCCACCAAACATTTGCCTGCAAACTTTAGCCTGCAAACCTCCCAGCACACAGCACCCCTTCTGAATAGGTGACCCCGAATATCCTAGAAAGAAAGTCAGATTTCAAAACACTTTACTTGCTTCTTTTCTCTTTTCCCAGGTAACTTATCACAGAGACCTGGCTGGGCTTCACAGTGAAGTCTGGTGGCTCTGTGGAGGGGGGATAAAGGTGGAAATGAATCCTGTCTTTAACCAAAACTGAAGGAAGGGCAGAGAGTTGGCTTTTGGCCACAGAGCGCTCCTTACACCACCCTCCCTGCTCACACGCTGGGGAGCACTGTTCAGGGTTTGAGTGTCACCCCTGCAGCCTGCACTCACGTGAGTCTCCACCACCAGCTAACAGGAAAGCCAGCCCTCCACACAGGAGCCGGGTCCCAGAGCAGTGCTTCCCAGTGAACAACAGAAAACAAACACAACTAAAGCAAGAAGAAACGGCTTTCCAAGTACTTTTTCATAAAGAATAGAAACTGCAAATAATATTTTCATTGTTCACTATTAGAAAATGTTCATAACATTCTAGGGTGATAAAATGTGAGGCTCTCTCATAGCCCTGATGACCTAGTGGTTATGGTTAAGAGCTCTCACTGCTTTGGCTGCCCCGGGTTGGGTTACCAGTCCCAGAACCACCCACCCGTCTGTCAGTTGCCATGCTGTGGTGGCTACTCACAGAGAAGAACTGGAATGACCTACAACTAGGATATGCAACCACACACTGGGGCTTTAAGGAGGCAAAAAAAAAGAGAGAGAGAGAGAGAGAGAAAGGAAGATTGGCAACAGATCTTAGCTCAGGGCAATATTTCCCTGCAAAGAAAGGAGTGAGGCTCTCTCAGCCCTCTCTCCCCCACCCACCTTGATCCACCCATAGCCACCTCACCTGTAAATAATTTAAATGGACTTATATAAATTCCCCAAAGAATGCCTAGATTTCAGAGTGGAGAAAGCAACATTCGTTATTCTTGTCTCCTACTAAGGCGTTAAGGGAAGGCTGTAACCTTTCCTGCGCTCCTGGCACACGTCAAGGCATTTGCACAGATAGTATTTAATCTTCTTTGTGACACTTTGAGACAAGTATTTTATGCTTATTGATGTGGAAACTGAGGGTTACAATGATTAAGAAATTTATTCAAGATCACAAAGCAAATGATTGGTAAAAACAGCATTCTAAGCCCGGCCTACCTCATTCCTCCTATTAATTCTTCTTCCAAAACATGAATGGAGAGAAGTTTAGCATAAACTATCATTGCAGTTCTCAATTGGTGAAATTGAAAAAATATTGAGCCTACTTTAAAACAGATAAATCAGGGTAAGATCCAAGATGGCAGCATGAGTAGTCTTCTTTGTCTCTCCCTCTTCAAATCTACAACTAATTGGACATTCATCGCTTAACAAAGGATATCCATATAGCACGTCAGGATGCCTGGGAGACCCACGCTGCTATACATCAGAAGGCAGACGGACTTCCCTCCGGGAGGAGGTGGAGATAGGTGAAAACTCTCCTACCCCGACCCCCAAACAGCCTAGTACCTGCAAGCGGCTTTCTTCCAGTGGACGCCCCCAGAACATCGCCACACACCAAGGGCAGGAGGGAGCGCACACCAGAGGAGCAACGGTGGAAACAGGTGACCAGAGCCCTACCTAAGCCCCCCACAATTACACCTAAGCCCAGAGGGAAGCTCCAGAGTTACACACCTGAGGTGGCGGGGAAAACCCCTACCCACCATTAGCAGAGAGGCCCTTCCCAGCATCCACAACGCCAGGAAGCTCCCAGAGAGAATCCCAAATGGCGCAGCGGCCTGCCAGCTGCCACTGCCGGCTCCACTGACCAGGCTTTTGCCCGGGAGGGGCTTGGGACTACTGGAGATCTCCTGGGAGAGGACTGGGGCTGGGTGGAACTCCAGCGGCTGGCTCCACGGCCCAGGGGGGAAACTCTAGAGTTCTGTCCGGTCAGCAGGCAAAGTCTCTACCTGCCATTAGCAGAGAGGCCCCGCCCAGCATCCACAACACCAGGAGGATCCCAAAGAGGAGAATCCCAGGCAGGGCAGCAGCCGGCCAGCTGCCACTGAACTCAAGGTCTCCAGCTATCCCCCAGACAGGGCAAGGGGCTCCCCGAGATCCTAGGCGAGAGGACCGGGGCTGGGTGGAGTTCCAGCAACCTGGCTCCATGGCCCAGGGGGAAACTCTACAGTCTCACAGCAGCCTCAGTGATAGCCTCTGCACAGCACTAGTAGAGAGCACCCACCCAGCAACCACGAGGCTGGAAGACCCTGGGACAAGGGTAGCATAGTTAGGTGAGCTAACCACAGACCGCAGAAGAAGCCCATAGCTCTGCTGTGACCCATAGTGGACAAGAGAGATTTTTGTGGGCGCTGACAGTGACAGAGCTGCAAATATAAGTGATCCTACCCCTGGCCGCTGGGAAAGCCCATAACACCGCTGCAGACCCTAAGGAGGGAGCACGTCTAGGTGGTCTGCCACAGTAGGCACCAGCAGCCTGAAGCACCCTTGTGACGGCCCCCACAGCTGAAGAGGGGACCCACAGGATCACTGTGACTGCAAGGAGGGGCCCAGGCCCAGTTAGCAACAGCTGATAGGGTTCCTGGTTGGTGCAGTATAAACAGCTGTCCCCCCACCTCACCAGTAGAAACAAGTGGAAGCAGTAACTAAACTCTATCTCTATGCGGAGGCACAAATCTACACCATCAAGCAATATGAAAAAATATATTAAATCTCCAGAACAGAAGGAAAATGACAAATACATGGAAAACAATCCCAAAGACAATGAAATATATGACCTAAATGATGATGACTTCAAAACAGCCATCATTTAAAAACTCCGTGAGTTAAAAGAGAATTCAGATAGACAACTCAACGAGTTCAGGAGCTATGTCACAAAAGAGTTCGATACTATAAAGAAGAACCAAACAGAAATACTGGAAATGAAGAACACAATAGAGGAGATTAAGAAAAATCTAGACGCACTGAACAGTAGGGCCGATAATATGGAGGAAAGAATCAGCAATTTGGAAGATAGGAATATAGAAATGCTGCAGGCAGAGGAGGAGAGAGAACTAAGACTAAAAAGAAATGAAGAAACTCTCCGAGAATTATCTGACGCAATTAGGAGATGCAACCTAAGGATTATAGGTATACCAGAGGGAGAAGAGAGGGAGAAGGGGGCAGAAAGCCTATTCAAAGAAATAATGGCTGAGAACTTCCCAAACCTGGGGAGGGAGATGGAACTTCATGTGACAGAAGCCAATAGATCTCCAAACTTTATCAATGCAAGTAGACCAACCCCAAGGCATATAGTAGTGAAGCTAGCAAAAGTCAACGACAAGGAGAGAATATTAAGGGCAGCAAGGCAGAAGAAATTAACCTACAAAGGAACCCCCATCTGGCTATCAGCAGATTTCTCAGCAGAAACTTTACAGGCTAGAAGAGAGTGTAATGATATATTCAAAGATCTGAAGGACAAAAACCTGCAGCCGAGAATTCTCTACCCAGCGAAAATATCCTTCAAATATGATGGAGAAATAAAAACTTTCCCAGATAAACAAAAATTAAAGGAGTTCATTGCCACAAAACCTCCTCTTCAAGAAATGCTCAGGAAAACCCTCATTCCTGAAAAATCAAAAAAAGGAAAGGGGTTACAAAACCAAAAGCAAAGGAGATAAGTAGAAGGACAACAACAGAGAGTAGCAGCTCTCCATCAGAACAGACTAAACCATGGGACGAGAAACAAAGGAAATTGAAGAGAACCGGAACACAAGACATAACATGGCAGCAGTAGGCCCCCACATTTCAATAATCACTCTAAATGTAAATGGATTGAACTCTGCAATCAAAAGACACAGAGTGGCAGGATGGATCAAAGAACAAGACCCAACAATATGCTGCCTCCAGGAAACACACCTCAGCCCCAAAGACAAACACAGACTCAGAGTGAAGGGATGGAAGACAATACTCCAAGCTAATAATGAACAAAAGAAAGAAGGTGTCGCTATACTAATATCAGACAAAGTAGACTTCAAAGCAAAACAGATAAAGAAAGACAAAGAGGGACAGTATATAATGATAAAAGGGACTCTCCACCAAGAAGACATAACACTTATAAATATATACACACCCAACACAGGAGCACCAAAATTTGTAAAGCAACTCTTAATAGAACTAAAAGAAGACATCAACAACAATACAATAATAGTAGGGGACCTCAACACACCATTAACACCAATGGACAGAACATCCAGACAGAAAATCAACAAGGAAATAATAGAATTAAATGAAAAATTAGACCAGATGGACTTAATAGACATATATAGAACACTTCATCCAAAAACAGCAGGTTACACATTCTTCTCAAGTGCACATGGAACATTCTCAAGGATTGACCATATTTTGGGAAACAAAGCAAACATCAATAAATACAAGAGAGTTGAAATAATATCAAGCATCTTTTCTGATCATAATGCTATTAAACTAGAAATCAACTACAAGAAAAAAGCAGAGAAAGGTGCAAAAATGTGGAGACTAAACAACACGCTTCTGAACAAACAATGGATCATTGAAGAAATTAAAGAAGAAATCAAATATTATCTGGAGACAAATGAAAATGAGAACACTACATACCAAATCATTTGGGATGCAGCAAAAGCAGTCCTAAGAGGGAAATTCATCGCAATACAGGCTCACCTCACTAAACAAGAAAAAGCTCACATAAGCAACCTCAAACGACACCTAACAGAACTAGAAAAAGAAGAACAAACAAAGCCTTTCACCATTAAGTATGTTGCTAGCTGTAGATGTCCTTTATCAGACTGAAGAAGTTTCCTTTTATTCTGTGTTTGCTGAGAGGTTTTACACTAATGAATGTTGAATTTCATCAAATGCCTTTCCTGCATCTTTGAAGATGATCATACGGTTTTTCTTTTTATTCTGTTAAATTGCATCAATTTGTATTCAAATCTTAAAGTAACATTGCGTTCCTGGAATAAACCCCATTTGATTGTGGTGATGATTCTTTTTCTATGTTGCTGGGTTCCACTTGCTAAAATTTTGTTAAGGCCTTTTCATCGATGTTCATGACAATATTGATCAGTAGTTTTCCTTTTCGTACCGTCTTTTTCTGGTTCTGATATTAGAGTAACCCTGGTCTCATAAAACAAGTTTGTAAGTGTCCCCTTCCACAATTTTCTAAAAAGATTTATGGAGGATTAGTATTATTTCTTCTAAATGTTCGAGATAATTCATCAGTGAAGTCTTTTTTGTGTGTATGTAACTTACCTTCTTTGTTTCCCTTCTTTCAGGAATTACAGTCCACTCTGACTGTTGTCCAGTGCCTGAAAACAGCTATTTTATGTATTTTACCTAGTTTTGTGGTCTTTTTATAGTAGGAAGGCTGTGTGGTACCACTTACTCCATCATGGCTTGGACAGAAGTATCTAGTAGGAAATTTGTTTAAATTGATGTTATTATTAGGATAATTCTAAATTCAATAGATTCAATATTACCCCAATATTCAACCTACCTCGACAGATTGTACTAGTTGTATTTCTACTGAATCTACCCCAAAATGAAATATTAATATAATTAGCATAATTCAATATTAGCAAAAATGAGTACAATGAACAGCAGTCTAGATTCAATAATTAATAACATTACTTTTCCTCACTTCAGTTTATGCCTTCTTATATGAAATGCAAAGTGGTAAAGCTATCAGTGGAGTTATCTTGCATGACTCTGACATACTCCAGGAGCGTGTTTTGCATTTCATCCATTACGCTCATTAATAGGAGATTAAAAATTTGAAAGCTGTTATTTAGAGATTTACATGTTTCAGAAAGGTTATTGCTTAAATTGCAAAACTTTAATAAAAAAATGTATAAACGATTCTGATATCTTAGCAAAAACGAGGTGCTTCCCAGTAGGGTATACAAGAACTTTGCCATTACATCTGTCTTTCTTGCATGGCTTTGTTCCTGCTGCTTCTCATCATGGGATCAGACCGTGTAGAAAACAATCATTTTCCAAAATGATACATAATATCCAGGTTAAGTGGGGGAATTATTGGGCTCATATCTCTCTGCATAACGAACCATGCTGGAAACCTAATACTTTGCTTATTGGGCCTGCTTTCGGCTTAAATGTGCTTTCTTAGACAAATAATCAAATTACTTCAACTTCCTTTTTGGAATTAAGTAGGAATATTAAACAAATAATAAAGTAAAATTAAAAACCTTTGGGTAGTTGTGGTTTTTGTCTTCCCTTAGGGTAGGTGAAATAGTTTAGTCTATGCTCGCTTAAAGCACTCGCAACCTACACTTTGGACCACCCAAGATCTGAACGCTGCATCCCATTCTTGGGTCCAAAGGGAGAAATCCTCAGACATAGGAGTTATCATGGTTACTCCAGTGTGAACTTTGAAGGAGTAGATTTAAAAAAAACAAAAGAAATTCTGGAATTACAGACTGTTATATTGACACTGTAATTAAGGGTAATGTTACATCCTTTGAAATATCTTATATATTCTGGATACTAGAGTAGAAATTTATTGATATATGATATCTGATATATGATTTACAGATATATAATTTACAAATATTTCCTCCCATTCTGTGCATCGTCTTTTCCCTTTCTTATAATGCTCTTTGGTGCACAAAAGTTTTTAATTTTAATGAAGTCCAATTTATCCATTTTTTCCTTATTGCTTGTGCTTTTGGTATCAAATCTAAGAAACCATTACTTGTTCCAATGTCATGAAGATTTACACCTATGTTTTCTTCTACAGTTTTATAGTTTGGCCTCTTGGATTTATCTCTTTGATGTACTTAGGTTAATTTTTGCATATGGAATGAAGTAGGAGCCCAATAGCGTTCTTTTGCATGTGGATATCCAGTTGTCTTATAGTTTTTCTGATTCCTCTTCTGATCACCAACTATGATTCTGCACCCAATTCTAATGTACGGATATTTTCCCCACACCTGCAAGCAATTCTCTGACAGCAACTGGGTGTCCTACAATTCAACTCAATCCTGACACTATCCACCTGGAGATAGCATCAGATGCCACAGGTTAAAAGCTCAGTCACACATGACTGCCCCATCCCACACTTCAGACGCCAATAACAAGTTATCATCTGGGCTCAGGCTATAGATCAGAGGTTCTTATGATCTTCTCCTTGTGTTCTATGAATTTGCCAGAGTGGCTCACAGAACTCTGGAAAATATTTGCTTACTAGGCTACTCATTTGCTAAAAAGGAAATAACTCAGGCATAACCAGATGGAGACACCCAGAGCAAGGTATTTGGGAAGCGGTGTGGAGCTTCCATGCTCTGAGCGTGCCACTGTCCCCGCTCTCTGAACCCCTTTCTGTTGGGTTTTTATGGAGGCTTCATTGCTTAGGCATGATTGATTGAATCATTGGTTATTGGCAATTGATTCAACCTCCATCCCCTCTCCTCTTCCTGGAGGTCAAGGAGGTGGGACTGAAAGTTCCAACCCTCAAATCACAGGGTAGGTTCTCCTGGCAACCAGCCCCCATGTTTAGGTGCTTAACAAAAGTCACTCCATTAACATAACAAAAGACACCTTTATGGTTCTCGTTACTTAGGAAATTCCAAGATGTCTCAGGAATTCTATGCCAGAAATGGGGACAAAGGCCAAATATATATATTTCTTATTATAAATCACAATATCACACATCCTAACACCATTTTTTGAAAAGACTATTCTTTCCCTACTAAATGTTTTGGCACCCTTTTCAAAAATCAGTTGACAGTAGACACATGGGTTTATTTCTGGTCTCTCGGTTCTATTCCATTGATCTATATGTCTAACCGTATACCATTACCAAAGAAACAGTCTTGATTACTGCAGCTTTGCACTAAGTTTGAAATCGAGAAATGTGCGTCCCACCACTTGTTGCTTACAATTCTGGGTCCCCTGCATTTCCATGTGAATTTTAGGATCAGCTTGTCAATTTCTACAACATAGTGTCAATGCAAATAATCCATGATCAATCTATAAATGAAAAGTGGGGTGAGTTTATTATGAGCCAGGTTTGAGGACTATAGCCTGGCACCTTCCTTCACCAAGGAAGGAAGGGCACCAAAGAAGTGGAGAGTACAGAGTGGTTATATACCATCTTGGAACAAAGAGCATACATCACATATGGTAGGAATGCCCCTTTTTACAATAGTCACGAAATTGCTTTGCTGAAAGAGCATGTGAGTGGTCACAAGGTGAGCACAGCAGGTTGGTAATTAATCCTTAGTTTTTAGGAAGAGATGTTTATCTTTAAAGGAATGTCAATATGGGAGAAGACACATCCTTATTTTAAGGGCATCATTCTTGTCTTTGGGATATCATAAATGTTTAAAGCAGAAGTACAATGCATGCTCAACAGGCCACGTCAGGCCCTTTTGGAAAAATAAGGTCAGGCCAGATTAGCTTTACATTAAATGGCTTCCTCATTTACTCCAATATATCCTATTGCTCATCATTTATTCACCAATAGGCAGCCTGGATTTTGAGAGGAATCGTGTTAACTCTGTGTATAAATTTGAAAAGTATTGCCATCTTAACAATATTGAGCCTTTCAATCCATTAACATATGCTTTCATTTATTTAGATCTTTAATTTTTTTCAGTAATGTTTTACAGTTTTTAGTGTAGCACTCTTGCAGCATTGATGTTTTTTAAAGCTTTTCAGATAATTATACTATGCAGTCAGCGTTGAGGATCATTGCTTAATATCCTGAAGATTGCCCCCCAAATCACAAATCTTAGACTCCCTGTCCATGTGTGGCCCTGCTAGGGACAGGGGAGTGGGGTTTACCCTGACCAGGATGAATCACTTCTGAGAGATGTCCATTTCATGACATTTGATAGGACAAATCTGGTAGTAAAATTTAATTACACCCTACAGAGAATCCTAGAGCTGCAAAATCTTGAGATGCCTGAGAATTAATCTGTGCTTGCTCAAAGGGGTGAGACTCTATCCTATTTTAGTGCCTGCTGAGACCAAATGTTCTTTGAAAAGCCTCCATCAATAACACATTCTCATGATAACTAACTCTCTCCCCTGAAAGTATCCTCACCCACTACCTCTGCTTTCCTATTTACAACTAGATTCTTAACCCTCTGGGCTGTCCAACCCATCTGTACCAAAATTATGATATGTCTAAATTCTGATTATCACAACTTAAGGCCATTTCTCAGTGGATCTGAAGAACGTCTGTTCACGATTCCTAGTACAAAGACTAGGAAGCCTTTGTTGTTTGTTTGAGTGGGCTTGGTTTAGCTTGTTTTTTTTCCTTTTGGATCTTGATTGTTGTCCTTCTGACACGCTGCCTTCTAGGCTTCACAAAATCACTATGAGATCTAAAGGGAATGAAATAACCTCTCACTTGACTACTATGTTTTATGATCCCATCAATGGCTAAGTAGCTGCAGGTGTTGACTTAGGATACTATCCTGACAAATGGTCCGTCTGTCTCTGTGTGAGGACACCCTGGAATCAACTCGACACATTGACCCACTTGTGGCAGTAGTCTCTTCCTGATTCCACGTCTCTCTTTCCCACCTCTAGAGCTCAGGGTCTCTCTAGGTCCTTGGCATCATCTGCACCTCTGATATTTTAGTCCACATGAACAATCTGGAGACGTAGGAGTAGTCTGTATTTCTGGAATATCGATGGAGAAATGATCTCCTTGGATGAAACTGAAATACAGGTCCAAAGTTCCCATCTTTTCCCTATTGCAACATGAATGATGAATGATGTTCACACAATGCTACTCTTTCATAATCTATCGAGGTATTTTTAAAATCTGCAAATATTCTATAGGAAAGATGAGAAAGTAGTACTACAGAACCCTTTTGTGATTTGATATTAATAAAAATATGCTATCTATCAGATAAATCAGTCATTTGGAATTTCAAAAATTATAATACAATGTGGAAAAATACAGGGTTTGTCTAATTTTTAAACTTTATCCGAAATGAAAGATGAGTTACCTTTTGGCACATTTCTCCATAGGTATATTAACAGGGCTAGGAAGTATTACAATGGAACAATAAGCTTAGATAAAACTTGTTTTAATGTGCCATCTGTTGAATTTTTTAAAAATTAGCGTTAATATAAGTAATATTAATGCTCGTTTCATTCACATCATTGCTTTGGCTCAGTAATAATATGTATTATATATAATTAATAGAAATATTCATAGCACCATTCTTGTTTATAAATGACTCATGCATACTTTATTTTTTCTTTGTATTCTATTATACATCTATCCATGTTTCTAATTTAAAAGAAAATGAGAAATTTTCTCATGAGAAAATTAAAAAACAATTCATTACAATGATTTACAATTTTCTTAATTATTAATAGTACCTCAGCAATGAGGGCTAATTTGGGGCTTTGGAGAAAATGGGGCAAGCCGCATAACTGTCTTCTCCAGTGAAAAAAGCACACCACCAACATCAAAGGCACGATCCATGAAAGAAATAATTGATAAGCTGGACTTCATTAAAATTAAAAACCTCTCTGCAAAAGACAATGTCAAGAAAACAAGAAGACAAGCCACAGACTGGGAGAAAATATTTGCAAAGACAGATCTGATGAAGGACTGTTATACAAAATATACAAAGAACTCTTAAAACTCAATAAAAAGAAAACAACTTGATGAAAAAATGGACCAAAGACCTTAACAGACACCTCATCAAAGAAGACAGGAAGATGGAAAATAACCATATGAAATATATTCCACATTATATGTCATCAGGGAGATACAAATTAAAACAATGAGATACCACTACACATCTATCAGAATGGCCAAAATCCAGAACACCAATACCACCAAATCCTGGTGAGGATGTGGAGAAATTGGAACTCTCATTCATTGCTGTTGGGAGGGCAAAATGGTACAACCCCTTTGGAAGACAGTTCGGCAGTTTCTGGGAAAACTAAACATACTCTTATCGTAGGATCCAGCAGTTATGCTCCTTGGTATTTACCCAAAGGAACTGAAAACTTCTGTCCACCAAACCTGCACAAGGATGTTTTTGGTAGCTTTATTCATAATTTTCAAAACTTGGAAGCAACCAAGATGTCCCTCAGTAGATGAATGGATTGATAAACTGTGGTATATCCAGACAATGGAATATTATTCATCACTAAAAAGAAATGAACTATCAAGTTATGAAAAGACATGAAGGAAGCTTAAATGCATGTTGCTGAGTGAAAGAAGAAAATCTGAAAAGCCTACCTACTGTATGATTCTAACTCTATGACATTCTGGAAAAGGCAAAACTATGGAGACAGTAAAAAGATCAGTGGCCGCCAAGAGTTGGAGGCTGGAGGGAGGTATGAATAGGCAGAGTACAGAGGATTTTTAGGGAAGTGAAAATTCCTTGTATGATACTAAAATGATGAATTACGTGTCATTATTACACATTTGTCTAAATCCATAGAATGTACCCCACCGAAAGTGAAGCCTTATGTAAACTATGGTCTTTGGGTGACTATGATGTGTCAATGTAGGTTCATCAATTGTAACAAATGTATCACTCTGATGGAGCATGTTGATAATGGGGGAGACTATGTATTTTGGGGGGCAGGAAGTATACGAGAAATCTCTGTACTTTCCTCTTAATTTTGCTGTGAACCCAAATCTGCTTTAAAAAGTAGTCTTTAAAATTAAAAAACAAAATTTTACAGCACATCACCAATGTAAGAACTGAGAGTGAATCAGTTCTGCTTTTTAAAAATCCAAAACTGAGGCCGGCTCCATGGCTGAGTAGTTGGGTTCGCGCGCTCCACTTTGGCGGCCCGGGGTTTTGCCAGTTCAGATCCTGGGCGCAGACATGGCGCCGCTCATCAGGCCACACTGGGGCAGCATCCCACATGCCACAGCTAGAAGGACTCACAACTAAAAATATACAACTATGTACCGGGGGGCTTTGGGGAGAAAAAGGAAAAATAAAATCTTTAAAAATCCAAAACTGCTATAGTATTTCACTATTATCAGTAAAACATTAATTACAACATGTTTCACCATTAATTAAAGCTGAGATCCTCTGGTCTAGACTGATGGTCTCCAATTTATTTATTTTTTTGCATATACTCCTACCATTAAAAAAAAAATGAGCATGAACTCCCAATATATGTATGTATATTTATTTTTCAATTATATACGTGTACCACAGGGCAGATATATTCCATACACAGAGAGAACAGAGCTTTTTAAAAGGCGACATGAAAATAAATGTAAATTAAAACCCTAACGTCTTCTTGTTCTATCTGTATGGATTAGGTTATTCAGACCCTGACAAATTTATTTTTCCCTCCAACTTACAGCAGAAATAAGGCAGGGTGTTATTTAAGGGTCCACCAGGGAGAGATTCTGGCCTCAAACTTTGCTCTTCTGTATAGAACCTTAAGAGTACTAAAGAGCAGGGGAGGCTTATGCGTGTCATCTGTGTTATGTGGGTGTTAGGAGGATTTTGGTTTCCCTCCAGAAGCTTCCAGATTGGATTGAGTTTGACCTCTCCTGTGAACTCTTGAAAGAGGAAAATGAGTCATTCTAGAGCTTTGGGCTTTTTCTTTTATTTCCTCATTTCTTCGCCTTTAAGGACTAGTACACAATTTTATGCAGCTTTCATGGTCCTTCCCTTTTGCGAAAACATTGAAATGACGAGCCTTTGTTAATTGTCTACAACACAAGGCGGGCCGTGAGATTCTTCATAGATGTATCCATTTGACTTCTGATCTGTTCTGGGCTTTGTTGTTTTCATTATTTGCCTCCAGTGTAAATTGTAGGGAAGTTGCAGTCAACCATGGGAAGGCCTTTATTGCACCCTCAAAGGAACCGACCAATGACAATTCATTTATTTTCCTTGCTTGCTTTTTAAAATAAGGTTTACTTACGAGTATAAAAGAAATATATGTGATTATAAAACATTGTGGAAAATACAAAAAGCAAAGGAAAGAAATTAAAATGTCCTGTATTCCTAATAACTAGAGATAATACCAAGCTAATCTTTTTTTCCTGTGAAAGTAATATTTTTCAAAGTTAAGATCATAATGAATTTCTCATTTTATTTTATCAATAAGGATAACTTATTGATTAATACCTAGCCATTAGGAGTATTTTTTCATGTCGTGAGTTTTTCAAAAACCTAATTTTTAGTGCCTACAAACTATTTCCTCAAGTGGATATATTATAATCTAACCATTCCCTGATAATGGATACTTAGGCTGTTTCTGGTTTTTTTGTGTGTGCTTTATTTTTTTCCGACTTTATTGAGGAATAATTGAGAAATATAATTGCATATGTTTAAAGCATGCAACGTGATGATTTGATATGTATATACATTTTGGAATGATTATCAAGATCAAAATAATGAACACATTCATCACCTCACATAGTTGACTCTTTTCTTCTTTTTTGTGATGAGAATCCTTCAGACCTACTCTCGATAACCTTCAAGTACGCAATACCGTGTTATTAGCCATAGTCACCATGCTGCACCTTAAGTCCTCAGAACTTATTCTTCTTTAACTGAAAGTCCGTATCCTTTGACATACATTTCCTCAATTTCCAATTTTTTGCTATCATTTTTGCAGTGGTAAGCATCCTTATGTTTTATTACATCTCATATTATTTGCTTAGGATGGATTCCAAGGATCTCAATTCCTTCCTTAGTAAAGAATTTAAACATTATCAATACTTTTGATAGTATTATAAAATTGCTTTATAGAAAGCACCCACTAATTACACTCCTATTAATGATGTATGGAAGTGCCTGTCACAAAACATAATTGCAAGTACTGAGTATTATCTCGAAAACATTCTGGGGGCTGGCCCCGTGGCCGAGTGGTTAAGTTCGCGCACTCTGCTGCAGGCGGCCCAGTGTTTCATTGGTTCGAATCCTGGGCGTGGACATGGCACTGCTCATCAAACCACGCTGAGGCAGCATCCCACATGCCACAACTAGAAGGACCCACAATGAAGAATATACAACTATGTACTGGGGGGCTTTGGGGAGAAAAAGGAAAAAAAAGAAATTCTTTAAAACAATCTGGAGAGGGGTTGACTGGGAAGGGGCATGAGAGAGTCTTCTGTAGTTTTGAAAGCGTTCTGTGTCTTGATTTGTGTGGTTGCACTGTGTGGGTGTGTGTGTACATGTGAGTCAAAATTCATTGAATATTACATTTAAGATTATTGTCTTTTACTGTCTGTGTATTATTTCTCAATATAATTTTTCTACAATTTTTCTACATTGTATTTACGTTCTATATTTGCCACTTTGATAGACGGGAGTAGTATACCTATGTTTTTTCATCTTACCATGTGGATCATTATGCCTGAAAGAGGGATAACCAAATTTCTTTGTTTGACCATCAATACTTTTTCTCAACAATTGGAATTTTCCACCTTAGTCACTGAGTGAGAGCCTTAATTGATTTGAATCCACATTAAATCTCCTACGTGGATGCTACTTTTCGAAAGTTGGAATTCATTATCTTTTTTCATTGTATTCACTGCTTTGTTCAAATGTTGTTTTGTTACATCCTCCAGACAACTACTATAGAATAATTGTCAAGAGTATGAAAGCTTTGAAATTCTCGGTACAATATCAGGGTTTTGAGTATGTAGAATAGAGCATCTCAACCTTGAATACATGTACAAGTCTACTTGGGCTTCTTCTGTTTTCTCTTATAAAAGATACATAACATAAAATTTACCCTCGTAATCATTTTTAAGCATCAGTTCAGTAGTGTTAAGTATATTCACATTGTTGTACAGCAGATCTCTAGAACTTTTTAGTTTTGCAAAACTAAAACTCTATACTCATTGAACAACCACTCCCCATTTTCCCTTCCCCCCAGCTTCTGGCAACCACCATTCTACCACATTCTGTGAGTTTGACTCTACCAGATACTTCACATAAGTGGAATAATACAGTATTTCTGTATTTGTCTTTTTGTGACTGGCTTATTTCACCTAGCAATAATGTCCTCAAGATTCATCCATATTGAGCATGTGACAGGATTCCCTTTTCTAAGGCTGAATAATATTCCATTGTATGTATATACCGCATTTTTTAATCCATTCATCTGTCGATGAACACTTGAGTTGCTTCCACATTTTGGCTATTGTGAATAATGCTGTAATGCACGTGAGTGTACAAATATCTCTTTAAGATCCTCCTTTTAATTCTTTTGGATATATAATCAGAAATGGGGTTTCTGGATCATATGGTAATACTATTTTTAATTTTTTGAGGAAGCTGCACACTATTTTCCATAGCAGCTGCACCATTTCACATTCTACCAACAGTGTACAAAGCTTCCAATTTTGCCACATCCTCACCAACATCTGTTATTTTCTGATTTTTTTGATAGTGGCCATCCTCATAAGGGTAAGGTGTGGTTTTAAGTTGCATTTCTCTAACAATTAGTGATGTTGAGCATCTTTTCATATACTGGTTGGCCATTTGTGTATCTTCTTTGGAGAAATGTCTATTCAAGTTCTTTGCCTATTTTTTAATTGGGTTGTTTTTTGTTGTTGAGTTGTAGAAGCTCTTTATTTATTCTGGATATCAGCTTCTTTTCAGATATATGATTTGCTAATATTTTCTCCCATTCCATAGGTTGCTTTTTCATTCTGTGGATTTTTTTCCTTTGATGTGCAGAAGCTTTTAAGTTTGATGTTGTCCCATTTATTCACTTTTGCTTTTGTTGCCTGTGCTTTTGGTGTCATGTCCAGGAAATCACTGCCAAATCAAATGTCATTAAGGTTTTCCCCTATTTTTCCTTCTAGGAGTTTTATAGTTTTAGGTCTTCCATTTACATCTTTGATCCACTTTGTGTTGATTTTTGTATATGGGGTAAAGCAAGGATCCAACTTCAGTATTTTGCATGTGGATATCCAGTTTCCCCAACACCTTTTGTTGAAAGGACTATCGTTTCCTCTTTGAATGATCTTGGCACACTTGTCAAAAATCCTTTGACTATGTATGTGAGTGTTTCTTTCTGGGCTTTCTGTTCAATTCCATTGGCCTACATGTCAATCTTTCTGCGAGTACCACGCTGTTTTGATTACTGTAGCTTTGTAATAAGTTTTAAAATCATGAAATATGAGACCTTCAACTTTGTTCTTTTTTTTTTTCAAATTTCCTTTGGCTATTGGGAGCCCCTTGAGATTCCATATGAATTTTAGGATGGATTTTTCCATTTCTACTACACCATCAAGATTTTGGTAGGAATTGCACTAAATCTGTATATCGCTTCGGACAGTACTGATGTGGTAACAACATTAAGTCTCCCAATCCATGAACACAGATGTCTTTCCAAGCTTTCTCTCTCTTATGAATAGTTTTTCACATCCTTTGCCTTTTCTAGGTAGTATTACTATCTTTCATTTTCAAAACTCTTTAATATTAAGGATACCAACCTTTTGTCATATAGTGGCAAATATATTTTCCCCCAGCAATATGCCATCATTTTATAGACTATTTTTGGACTATAAATGAGGTCAAATCCTTTTTTAAATGTATTGGACAATTCTATTTCCTTTCTTGCAAATTATCTGCTCATATCTTTTTTGTTTTTAGACTAGGGATTAGCATTTTTTATAATAGATCTGAAAGCGTTAATTTTACCTTGTAGTAGACTCCTATTGGCTTATCTGCCTAACACTCCTCCTTAGGAATCGCCTTCCCCTCTACCCGTATGGTTGCAGCAGGAAAGCCATGGTTTCACAGTGAATTTCTGACTTCCATATCCACCCTGGCCTCAGTCAATTGGTCCCAGGAGAAATGTCAGTCCAAACTGAGTTATTTGCAACCTTCCCCAGGGATTTAGAATAGAACCAACAGAGTCAGGTCATCCTCTCTCCAAGTAGCTGGCCAAGTTATAGTAAAATTAGGGTGCTTCTGGGGCCGTTTGACCACCGTGTGCTCTGGGAAACTGAGATGGGGATCTTTGGGGAAAGTGAAGTGTGAGGCAGGGAAGAGAGAGAGAGAACAATCTCAGATCCTGATAATGTTCCAGTGCTGGTTCTAGTAACTGAGTTCCAGCCGCCTGCCCACGCTTCATCACTTTTGACTTAAGTTAGCTCAAACGGTTCTCTGCAATTGTAATAAAAAGTACTAACTAACAAGTGTATATATTCAGTCATTTAATAAATAAATCCTGAGTACTGTACGCAGGCACTATTTCAGATGCTGGAGATATAGGAGTGTTCAAAGTAGACATGGTCTCTGCCCTCACTGAGCTTACATTCAAGAGGCAGGGAAACAGAAAATAGAGAAACAAGTAAATGCATAGAATGTCAGTGGGGATTGGCACTATGGAGGAAAATAAAGCAAGCTCCCGGGGAGGGGCAACCCTACCGAAAAAATGACATAAAAATCTGAAGAGAGTGAGGGAGAGAGCCTTGAGCCAGCATGCAGAAGAAGGGTGAAGGCCTGGGAAAGGGGGTGAGCTTGGTGGGTTCAAGGTACAAAATAGTCAGTGTGGCTGGAATGGAGTAACCGAGAGGAAGAGTAGAAGGAGACGAGGTGAGAGAGGTGGCCACAGGACCTTGAGGCCACTGGAAAAACTTTGGCTTCTACTTAGAGTGAGAAGGAAGCCACTGGAAGGATTGAAAAGAAGAGGGAAGTGATGGCCTGTGTTGTAAAAAGATCACTGTGTCTGAATTTCTTTGTCGTATATGATGAAGTGCTGTTCAATTCTGCCTTTGTTTAATTTGGATGGTGTTTTTCGCTATACAGAAGAAAGACTGCGGGGCATGCAGGCTGCAAGAGTTACCATTCTTCCTCTGTAATTGTGTAACTCAGACCCTGTAAAAGAATTTTGCTTTTTTATGTGCTCAAAATATAATCTTTCCTTTTACGATCTCTTTCTTTATGTTTAGAATGTTCTTTTCTATAAATATCAATTATATCTTAATCTACATTTTCAAATAAAATTATATATCTTCTGGTTATATGGAAATTTTGAAGCCAAAACACCGGAATTAAGCTTGATTTTGTTGTTCTTTTCATATAACCAATTAAAAAAATATATAGCATCTGTTGAATAATCCTTCCTTTCATCTTGGATTGTGATATTTATCTCAAATACATATATTGATAGATTATTTCAGGACTATGTTCTATTCTGATGCCTTCATTTTTCTTTTGATTCTTATATCAATATCACAACATTTAAAAAATTGCAGTTCTGTGCTATATTTTAATATATAGTGGAACATAAAAATCTTGATTTTTCTCATCGGTTTATTCATCCATGTGAATTTTAGAATCATGTCCTCAAATTCCAGCAATAAAACAAAATTCCACTGCAATTTTTCAATGGGATTGCCTTCATCTTATACATTAATTTGAGAAGAATTTGTCCATCCTTTACGACACTGCAGTTTTTTCAACAGGAATGTAATCTACTCTCCATTTATTTCAATCTACTTATACATGTCTTAATAAAGTTGTGGTCATATAGTTCCTGTATATTCTGGAATGTTTTATGCTTTTCTGCTGCTACTATGAACATAATTTTTTTCATTAGTGTCCTAAAATTAATTATTGCTGTTATGTTGGAAAACTAAGCATAACTCTAGATATTTTACTCCATTCCACTTTATTTTGGGGGTTTCCTTCTTTACTCCCAAGTTTACTTATTAAGTACTTTCTACTAATAAAGGTTTTCAGAAAGAAAGTCTTCACATTTTCATTTGGTTATCTGTTTTGTAGTCTCAAAACACCAACTAATGGAAAACACGGTTTTGTAGTCTCAACACACTACCACTAATGGAAGCTCTTCCTTAAGAAGTCTAAATTTCTTCAAGATTTTTTTTTTGTTTTTCCTGCATGAATTCAGCAGATAGCTAAGTGGGATCCTCATACTAGTAACCCTAAAGCCTGTTCTTTTTCAAGTTAACTTACTATGATAGATTTGATGATTATTACTAATTTATAATTGTACAACAAATGCATGAATATGTCTGCTTATAAAAAACTAAATATTTTAAATAAAATTGAAGTCCCTACTTTGTCCTTATCCTCTATCCTGTCTTCTCCAGAAGTAACCACTCTTATCAATTTGCTAAGTATTTCCAGAACTTTTTCCAGTACATTTACTCTCAGGAAAGATGTAGAATTTCTCAAATTTAGTTTTTCTTTCTATTATTTAATACACAGGTATTGTCAAACTGTACATATTATTCTGCAGTTTACTTTTTTCACTCAACTAGATGACAAGGAGAAATACCCTCTGAGTACTTATTAGTACCCATTAGTACTGCCTTCTTCCTTGCTGCATGGTATTCCACAATATGACTACACTAGTGGATTAGCCATCTCCCATTAATGGGTATTTAGGTTGCTTTCCAATCTTTTGGCAATCACAAGCAATGTTGCAATAAGCATCTGTGCACTTGCTTCCTAAGATTGATAGTAAGTGGTGGAATATCAGCTGAAATATTCTGATTTCTTCATGGGTTCCTAACCTATTTTCAAGGTCTTGGATCATTTTCATTATTTTTTCCATTATGAAAGAGTAAAACAACATTGAGACCCAGAGCGATCCTCTCAGACTTGAAGTGGTTAACAAGCAGATTTTGGCCGGTGTTTTTTTATCGGGCAGGGTGATTCCTGGAAACCTCATGTGAGCAAGCGGCTGCTGTTTATTTTTTACCCTGTGCCGTTTGACTTGGAACATTTCTGAAGTCATTCAGTTCCTGCACATCTAAATGAATGACTGTTTCTGGGTACAGGTTGGTTGGTGGTTTTAAAACCTGGACGTGGGCCTCTGTTTTTGGAGGACTCAGTTCTGTGTACTGTGTTCCTCCCTACAAGGGGGCCTTATGTAAGGAACCATTCATTACACCTCTCAAATGGGCCATAGGAGAGAAGCAATTTCACTCCAACCCACTAGTTATTACTATAAGGCATGGGCCTGAGTTGCAATCAGTGAGGGAAACATTAGTCCTACTCATTTTGCTTGGTCTAAATTCTGCTCTCCCATAGCTCATCAGTACAAACCACCCTAAAATACGCTTCACACCTGGGGTACCCTCCTTTCCTTTATACATTTCTTTATCCGATGCCATGCATATTTGTTACATACCTACCATTCCAGGCAAAGCATTGAGTAGCCTATATGCCTGGACTGATGAGAGAGGATGATGGAAAGAAATAGCCTAAAATAGCTTTGATTAACACAGAGTAAATTTCAACTAAACAAAACCTTAAGATTACCCGTACTTTGGAGTCAGATAGTTCAGGTTCAAATTCCAGCTTTATTTGTTCATAGTAAGCAAAGATTTGCAATCAACCCTAAGACCTTGAGCCAGATACTTAAACTGTTTGAGTCTCAGTTATCTCATGTCTAAAACGGATATGACAATAGGTATCACACACAAAGTCGTGTGAGTATATAAGCACGGGGTGAGCTCTCAACCAGTGAGAGCTATCATCTTTATGGCAAGAATTTTGTATGAAATACCACCAGGTGATACTCTGGTCTCTGTACTGATTTAGGCCATTCTCCCATGTCATTCTTCTAAGGCCCTACAAGAGCCTGAATTCTCAAAGAATGATTCAGTGGGATTTCTCATACATTCAGGATTAAAGCAGGGAAATTAATCAAGCATCTTAACAAGATTATTAACAATAATCCTGGAAAGACAGGCCTTACTTAACTCTGCCAAATGCTCCATTCCTGATTTATGGGTCTAGGGTATGGCATTCTCTGGGTGACAGCCCAGTCTGGTCATAACACTCTGCTGCTTCATTCCAGTCCATTCTGAACCAATGAGCCTGGTTTGTGAGATCTCAAATGATCTGGACTTGCTCTCCCTCTCCAGCCTCTCTTGCTATTTCCCTACCCTCAACACACACACACACACACACATTTGTATTCTACATTGCATTCTGATTCAGATTCTCTCAGTTACTCAAACCTAACATGCTCTCATCACCAGGCTGTTGAATACATACGCTGTTTTTTCTGCTTGGTACATTCCTCTTTAATTTGTTGCCTAACTTCTGTTCAATCTTTGTGTCTCACTTTATATGTCATTTTCTCTGAGCAACAGTCTTTGCAGTCTTTTTTTTTTTTTTTTGAGAAAGATTAGCTCTCAGCTACAATCCTCCTCTTTTTGCTGAGGAAGACTGGCCCTGAGCTAACATCTGTGCCCATCTTCCTCTACTTTATACATGGGAAGCCTACCACAGCATGGCTTTTTGCCAAGTGGTGCCATGTCCGCACCCGGGATCCTAACCGGATCGGACCCGGGCTGCCGAGAAGCGGAACATGCGAACTTAACCACTGCACCACCGGGCCAGCCCCCCCCTTTTTTTTTTTTTTGAGGAAGATTAGCCTTGAGCTAACATCTGCTGCCAATCCTCCTCTTTTTGCTGAGGAAGACTGGCCCTGAGCTAACATCCGTGCCCATCTTCCTCTACTTTATACGTGGGACTCCTACTATGGCATGGCTTGCCTAGTGGTGGCATGTCCGCACTCGGAATCCAAACTGGGAACCCCGGGCCGCAGAGAAGCGGAACATGCGAACTTAACCGCTGCGCCACCGGGCGGGCCTCCCAGTCTGTTCTTGAAGACATGAATAAATAGGCTGGAACAGGGAAAGGACATGTACTTTTAGTATAGTTATCCGACCAATTCGTCCAAGCATAAAATTTATAATGGGGAGCTGTGGGAAGCAAGATCAACAAATGAGTTCATTCCAGATTAGAAGCTCTTAAACACTCAAATTAAGAGTTTGATCTTTATCCTATGAACAGTGGAGAGCTATTGAAAGTTTTAACTCCATGAAATGACATGATTAAAATGTTTAGGAATATTAATTTGGCAATAGAGTGCTTGATAGAGAAAATGAATAAGAAATTGCACACTAGAGATTCGACTTGGAACTTCAATTTCCCACGTGTGAGGAAACAACCTGAGAAATAGTTGATAATTGTGAATTTGAAGAAGCTTTGTAAGCTTCTCAATGGTGAGAACCAAGTCTTATTTCTTATTTCTATCTGCTTCTCAGACTTACTCTTATTTCTATTCATCGCAACAGATACAATGGCTTGCATCTAACTGATGCTCAGTAATGGTTACTAAGTGAGTGCATGAAGTATACAAAAAAGGACAGATGCACAGGCTTTGGAAAGGAAGACTTGAAAAGAGTTGACTGATTGCTTCTGGAAAGGTGTCAAGTAGAAAACGGTCCTGTTCCTAGAAATAGGGGAGACAGGAAGAAGTTCCAATTTATGGAAAAGATGAGTCCAGGATCCACACTTTTTGTGTATCTTTATCCTAGAAAGGAAGGACAAAAAGCAACTCATTCTTAGAATACCCTTAAACCTGAGAAGCAAATCATAATATCCCCACTCTCCTTCTACTTTTTTTTTTTCAAGGAAGATTAGCACTGAGCTAACATCTGCTGCGATCCTCCTCTTTTTGCTGAGGAAGACTGGCCCTAAGCTAACATCCGTGTCCATCTTCCTCTACTTTATATGTGGGACGCCTGCCACAGCATGGCTTGACAAGCAGTGCCATGTCCATACCTGGGATTTGAACCGGGGGATCCGAACCTGTGGATCCGAACCAGCGAACCCCAGACCGCCAAAGCGGAATGTGTGCACTTAATCGCTGTGCCACTGGGCCGGCCCCAATCTCCTTCTACTTTTAATGGCAGGAAGAAAGTTACCAGATGGTTGAATGAGTTACCCACAGTCATAAAGTCAAGAGGGACTGTCCTAAGAACAGAAGCCTAACCCTCTCCTGACGTGGTTATCCAGGGCTGATAACGTGCACTCTCCATACTTGCCCTAAAAAGCAAATCCTGTTTTTGAAGAAGAGCACCGTGACACCCGCTCTTCAACTTTCCATCAGGTTGAAGGAGATGTGATTCTAACTGCCTGTCATCTGGGTGAACAGCAATAGAGAAAGGAAGTGAAAACCATGCTGCTTTTAGTAGAATCCTCAGGTTGGCTTCAGGGAACGTTCTGTTGGTTAAAGAAGTGAAATGTGGTAAAAACGGTTGACGTATAACTAAGAGAAAGGATCCGAGTGGAGCCCGGTGAGATGTCGTCCACGTTGTGGTTAAGTAAATGGCATTCACTCTCCATGCGGGTTTGATGAGGGCCTTTTTTTTAAGGCATAAAGATGTTGACTTTCACATATACTTGGCCTGGGGTCTGTGGACATTGCCTGCCTGCTGTGAACCATATGCAGCCTACCCAGAATGCCTCTGAAACTCCCTTTCCCCAGAAATGCCCCAGCTGGGTCACCCTCATGCTAATGAGACTGGCTTCGTGATGCATTTGTGGGCCACAGCTATTCGTTCACATGCGAATATTTATAGAGTGCCTAGTTGTATGACGTTGTGCTAAGTCTACTGGAGGTGGGAGAGGCCCACAAATACCAATATGGATAAAATATTCTCTGAGCCTGAAAGAAGCTTACGATCTACTCAGGCAGACAAAATGCATCACCTGAGAAGAAAAACAGTGTAAAATTTTAATACAACATTAAAAGGGGTGTAGTGTCCCGAGATACTAGGCTAGTACTTTACAATGTGTGGGAAAATCAAGAGGTGTCTGGGTTTGTAGGACAAAGACAGAGCTCACTTTTTGTTGGAGGGAAGATCTTATGGAGCAGGAGAAAGTTGAGCTGGACGTTTTTGCTGTTACAGTATCATCCAAACCTGGCCTGAGGCTGAGCTAAAAGATGCTGAGTGAGTCACTGAGAGATAAAACAATTAAACAAGAGACTGCTTAGCTTGCACAGCCCGACATCCGGTCTTGAGGCCTTTTCCTCTGAATGGCTGGTTGTTCTGATATTGCACAGACTCAGCCTTTACTGTTTTAAGACTTTAAATGTACTGAATTTACTGTTTTAGGATGAGTATGAGCTTTTAGTTGTCATGATGAATGACTAGCCAAATCTCCAGATAGTTGACCAACCAATGGAAGCCATCTCACCCTAGATTTCTGGATTGTCACAACACCTCGGGGAGGATCCCAGAGACAAACAGAACAGGCTAGACCTGATGGGTGACCCCAGTCTAAGATCTGAAACCAGATAGGGAGGTCAAAGGCTGCGGCAGCCTCTTCTGGAGAGCCTTGGTGGGGAGGAGAGGCTCTGAGGAGGAATCCGAAGAGTGTTCTCTGCTCAGTCCCACCTTCTATAAGTGGGGAAACGCAACTTAGGGTATAGAGCTGTGTGAAGTTGCTCATCTTCTACTCTAATCCAGAAACCATGAGAAATTAAAAATCCAGTACAAGCCTTCTAGCACCATGGTTGTTAGAGATCCTAGGAGATCAATAAGGCCTTTCTATGTAAAGCCTAGGGCAGTTGTTCAGCCTAGTGACAAAGGGCATCCCAGGTAGACAGTACGGTCTGAGATGGGCAGAGTGAAGGGAGGGATTTCAGATACAAGGGCAGATCCTCAGAGGCAGGTACCACCAGGCCTCTTGTCCATCAGCAAACTCTTTTTCACTCAAGTTTCATCTCCTCTTGAAGTCTTCCTTGACTGTGTCCCCTTTGAGTCACCACGGTTCTCTGCCCAACCTTCTATAATTGCACATCACCTGGATACCCACCTGAATCCCTCCTTAGACAGTGAGTTCAC
This sequence comes from Equus caballus, assembly GCF_041296265.1. Taxonomy (NCBI): domain Eukaryota; kingdom Metazoa; phylum Chordata; class Mammalia; order Perissodactyla; family Equidae; genus Equus; species Equus caballus. The sequence goes on along the minus strand of NC_091703.1, from coordinate 53,671,431 downwards.
GGGGGTGAATTCATGTCTTAAGCACCTGCGTATTCTCTGTGCCTACTTCATGCCCCATATATCAGTAGGATTCAATAAAAGTTTATTGAAAGAATGAGTCCTTAGGAATAATAGCTGGCAAAGCTGTGGCCTAGAGATACATTTCCCAAACTGGGATTTTCAGAGTCCTAGAGCTTCAGAGAGGTGTCTTGGGGACCCCCATGAGAATGTGGGAGAGAGTGCTCCCAAGGGCCCTTTATCCTACTGTAACTGTGTTTGACCTGAGTGGCTCTGCTTTCGTCTGTTTTATTTATTAAAGGTCTACATCTGGTTGTGTTTAAAAAAAGTTTGAAAACTGCTAGAAAATCCTGTAAGTGGAAGGAGGAAGAGTCTTTGGGACTACACGGTATAATGTCAGCAGGATATTGTTACAACATAAAGAGGAGTCAGGCCACTCAGGAGTGTCCGAGTATGGTCACAGCCTCAAGACCGATTGCAGGCCAAAGAAGAGAAGACCTAGAGGAGAAGGAGAAAGGTGGCCAAAGGGATCTTGTGGGTCACTTCTCAAGGGCTTCCCTTTGGCCCTGGCTCTGGACCAAACTCCTTAATATAGCAGACAAGGCCCCATTTCCTTCTCTTGCTCTTCCCACCCCCTTAATCTACATTCCAGCTACTCTTCTCTCAAATGCAACGTGATCTTTCTTGCCTCAGGATCTTTGTACAGGCCATTCCCTCTGCCTGGAAAGCTTTCTTCCTCCTCCTCTTTTCTTGGCCAGTCCTTCTTCAAGTCTCCATTGAAATGTCCCTGCCTGACATCCTACCTCCCTCAACCTAGACCAGGAAGGGTCCTTTATTCCCTGTATTTCTAATATAGTCTGCTTATCACAATTGCAATAATCTATTTAATGTCTGCTTCCTTTCCCCTAGATAGAGTGTGAGTTCTGATGAGAGAAGGATGTTCATCACTATAGTCCCTGAACCCAGCAGTGTCAAGCACCTAGGAGGTGTTCAATGAATTCTTAACAAAAGTGACTGGCAACCTTTAAGGTGGCCCCCAATCATCCCCACCTCCTAGTATTCACAGCCTTGTGTTATCTCCTTACCTTGAGTAACTTCCTTCTAAAACATAGAATACGGCAACATTGAGGGTATGTCATTTCCATTATTATGTTACACAAGATTGTAACTTCCATCTTGCTAGTTACCTTCTCAGCTTACATGCTCTGATGAAGCAAGCCGCCATGTTGGAAAACTCATTTAGCAGGAAACGAGGGTGGCCTCAGGAGGAGGTGTGGCCCTCAGTCCAACAACCGGCAGGAGCTGATCCTTGCCAACAACCACATGAGCTTGGGAGTGGATGCTTCCCCAGTCAACCTTCAGATGAGATCCCAGCCCTGGCCAACACCCAGATTACAGCCCTGTGAGAGCCCCTGAAGCAGAGGACCCAGCTAAGCCCTGCCCAGACTCCTGACTCTCAGAAACTAAGAGATAAGAAATGTGTGTGGTTTTCACAGAGACGGAGACTGGATTGGTGGTTACCAGAGGGGAAGGGGGGAGGCAGGAGAGCAAAAGGGGTGACTGGGCTCATGTGTATGGTGATGGATGGTAATTAGTCTTTGGGTGGTGAACATGATGTAATCTCTCCAGGAATCAAAATATAATGATGTACACCTGAAATTTATATAATGTTATAAACCAATGTTACCTCAATAAAAAAATAATAAAGCATAAACTAAAAAAAAGAAATCTGTCTGGTTTTAAGGCACTATGTCTTGAGGGGCATTTTTTTACACAGTAATAGATACTAATAAGACAAATAAGTGAATAAATCAGTAACTGAATAAATGAAACTGAAGACCTCACCAAAGGTAGGAGAACTTAAGACTTGGGGGAAGTGGACAGAGGTGGTAAAACAAAGATAATTGTTAACGCTTCCTGTTTGATTATGTTTCTCCCAGCTACAGAATTGGAAGGTGGGATTTGAGGGGAAATTCTTCCAGAGTTTTCAGAATCAGAAATTCACCAGGTCAGTGGACATTTTATATGCCCAGGCACTACCTGACATCACTCATGAGAATTTGTGTTTGTAGATGAGTACCAAAAATACATCCTTGGTGATGCCAGTTTGGACCCAATTTATGTCAAAATGTACAACCTGGCTTGAGAGGTCTTTATTTGAAATGGCTGTATCTTAAATCTTGATCCAAGTGACCCTCTCAGAGTGTTTTTGTCTCATGTGTACTTGGCTGCAAGAAGAGTCTCATGTGACTTAGAAAATGGAAACGGCATTAATAAATTGGAACGGGTCACTGGGCCTTGATTGTGTTTATAGTCCAGATGTAAATAATATAAAATCCTTGATAGAGCTATAAATTCCAGCTTTATCCATAGCTCTCATAACTGATCATTTCCCGGTGCATTTCAAAGTGCCAGCTCTCACTTTTTCCCTAGATTTATTTCCTTGCTTCAGAGTGATAAAAGGGTGCAAAAAAATAGTGATATACTTCGAAGTGTGCATTCGTGTTCCAACATCCAGTTGTAATGGAGGTCTGCAAAGAAGTTCTTTTTCTACCTTCTGAAATCTCATATTTTTCCTGCCCAGTTACACGTGGGAAATAGAATTGCTTATGGGGTTTCCCTTGGGTTGGGCTTGTTTCAACAGGCACAACTAATTACTTTATCACCACGGCATTGTAACCTGCCCTAACATTTAAAGTTTATTTGCTCTTAAATAAAGGACATTTGTTCTTCCCGTTATTTATAATCATTTTCTTAATCTTCTCCTCACTACTGACTCCCACTCAAATTGCTCATTCTAAAGAGCTCATGTTTGCTCCGTAGAATACATAACTGAATCTAATGGCATGATGCTCCTTTGTGTGTATCCAAAAAGAAAGGGAGAGGGCAAATTTGAAGAAATCCGAATGGTTATGGAGTACCTATTTGAGTTACAAACTTTTTAAAACCACTATTTGCAGAGGGATGCATTACACTATTGCTTAAAATGCCCAGCTTCTGCACAAGTTGCAAGACCAAGAGTCTTACAGCTGCAGGCTTAGGGGTCCCTGTCAAGAGGTAATAGGTCAGAAATTAAGATAAGGTAGCTGTGAAGTCATACTGGGGCTGGAGATCTACACACATTATGCTCAGGTGGGCTGAGAAAACAGTGTTTTCCTTTCTCACAAGCCCTCGCCCCCTGAGCCACCTTAGTCTGCTGCAGTAACTCCAGCGATCCTTGAGGAAAATGCTCAGTCTTTCCGACTTCATCACCCTCCCTTTGCTTCCACAGGATGGGATTGGGAGGAGGACTGTGTTAACTGACTCATGATAGCACTAGAGTAGACAGATTCCGGAATCCAAGAAGTGACCCTGGATGCTCCTAGCCCCACTGTTGCCCACTGATCTGGGCACTGCCCTCCCTGCTGACCTTCTCACACAGCTGGGTTGACTGCAGGCGTGCTTCAGCGTCCGGCCTCTTGGCCAGGGGTTGGGGGTGATTCCTGGCTGCCTGGGGTCTCCAGCCCCTTGCCAGTGTTAAGCCCCTCTAAGCCGTGTCCTCTAGGTAGCCCCTGGTCTAGGGATTAGTCCACGCTCTCTGCTGTAAGGTCGTCTCCCCTTGTCACAGTGAGCCACTCCCAACTCAGCTACTTTCTCTCCTCTCACTCCATGAGGGAACTTCAGGGCCCCGCATACCATATGGGGACAGAGACAGTCACTGTGCCACCACATTTACTTAGGAGTGGCCGTCTCTCGGTTTGGTGCAGGGCAGGCTGCATGGCAATCTCATTCCAGAGTCCAAGCCATGAATGAAACAAACAAAACAAACAAAATGCCCCTGTCTTTGGCGTTCCTGTCCTAAAGCGGAGAGATGGAGAACCATATAGTTCACTGCCTGCTGCTCTATTTCTTCTTCCCACTAGCTATTCAGCTAAGAAGGGGAACCTTTCTTTTCTTTCCCCTTCTGAATACCTGAGATCTCCTCGATGTCACCTCCTCCCTTCCAACTCCAGCCTGAAGGCAAAGACCTAACGACTGACAGATAGCACCCGAGAAAGGCCCGTTGACCCATAAAGGAACTAATTCAGGGGGCATTTCAAAAATATTATACCTCTTCTATAAGTCAACAGGAAATATAGCACCTGATTTGGAATGAAAATTGTAACTTGATTTTGTAGAGACGCTTAGAAATTTATTGGATGTCAAATACATAATGATGAGCTTTCTGCTGTGTGCTGTGTGATTCCATTTACATGCTATTCAGGAAAAGGCAAAAGTATGGGAACAGAAAACAGATCAGTGGTTTCCTGGAGTTAGGGGTGGGGAGAGGAGTTGACAACAAAGGGGCATAAAGGAACTTTTTGGAGTGATGCATCTTGATTGTGGTGGTGGTTACATGATTGTATGTGTTTGTTAAAACTTGTAGATAAACACACCAAAAGGGGTGAATTTTATTGTATATACATTAGACCTAAATAAACCTGACTTTTACCAAAAAATGATGAATTTTCACATTCCCAAGATTATACCCAACATGTATTGAGCACTCACTAACAACGCACTGCCCTACCACTTCGATTGCGATAGCCCATTCAGTCCTGCCAATAACTCTGTTTGAAAGGTACTGTTATTATCGTCTCCACCACATTGATAAGAGAACTGAGATCTGAAAGAGGTAACTTTCCCAAGACCACACAGTGATTACAGCTGGAATTCGAACCCAGATCTGTCTGATACCAAAGTCTGTGGGTTTCAGCACTATGTCATACGGCCTCTCAAGATAAGCAAGTTTAGGCTGATAAATATTTAAGAGGTAAACTTGTTTATGCTTGCCTGTAACTTACCCTTCTTAGAGTCTGTTCTGGTTCAATCACATGTACTTTCAGATCAGAAAGTAAGTGGTACACCCCGCAACACACACATCCCAGGAACATGTTTCTCTGGTTGCCCCAATCCAACATCCTCACTTAGATTGAGAGACCCATTCTTGTCAGCAGCCTGTAGTGAGCTAAGAATGAGTCAGCTCTGGGTGACCGGTGGTTAGGAGGATCCTTGGAAAATTCTAGGGAGTTGTGTGGCCCACGATAGCTCCAAGTCCTGACCTGTCCCCCAACCTATACTCTAAACGGGGGGTCTTGCAGTTCCAATCAGACACCACCGCAGCCTAGCGTAACAAAGATGGCAGACTCTTCCCCTGCTTCCTGAGGGTCCCCTTCTCAAGTTTGCATTCGCTTGACTGGGGTCTGAAAACTCAAGCTCGTGCTGCCTCCAACAGCCAATGAAGCTCTGTTTTCACTGGCTGCTGACACTAGCACAACCCGGCAGTCAGGACAGGATGTCCGAGAGTCCTCCCCGCTGCTTTCCTCTACAACAGACTGCTTTCCATAATCAATTATGGAGCTTGATGTAGGACAGTAGTAAGATATGGCAAACTTGTGGGAACTCCGGGCTGGTTCTGGCCAAGGGAAAGGGGCGCCGAGCCCCCCATCTGGTCCTCTAGTTCTCCCAACGTGGTGTGTCTGCTGCAGAACCCACTTACTGTTAGCAAGGCGGTCAGGGAGTGCACTTCATTAGGGCTTTGAGCACGTGCTGAATCCACTGCAGGGGAAATTTAACGGCTCATGTATCAATTTGCTCGGCCAGGGACCTTGGGACAGAGGTAAACAACGCAAATATGCTGAAAGGGCTATGATCCACCCGGCAAATGCCACCTTGTCTTTTCATCTTATCTGCTTTCTTTAGGGAGCAATTTGTTCCTCCCACACTGCTGGTGAGTCACTGATGCCCAAGGGATTGGAGGAAGTTGCTCTGAAATGGAGGGAAGACCACCTAGGCCACAGTTTAACTCATCTGTCATCAACTTTTGTGGGGCCCCTGGACCAAAGGGCATGGCTGCTTACACTGGGCGATTTGAAGGCCTATCATCTCAAAAATGCACCTGTTTCTAATTCTCACTATTAAGGGGATCTATTGGTACATTTGGTCGATTTATGATGAAGACGCTAAAGGCCAGGACAGGTTGGGTAAGTTTCGATGGGACAGTGAAAGGGAGAGAGCTCTGGGAGTTGGGACAAGGTTGCAGATAAGGAGCCTTCCCTGAGCTGATAGAGCGCCGCAGACAGGTGCTCTTGAAGCCAGGGACGTCTTGACACTGAAAACAGAAGATCAAAAATAGTCGAGGACATTCTTAAGAGACAAATTTTGTCTGCCGGCAGTCTAGAATAGAACCTCTCTGTGCTACTCTAAACTGTTATCAGTTGTTTGTACCTCTGTATAAAAGATCTTTTCCTTTTCTCCAGAGGAAGCCTTGAAAATACTGGACAACTGATGGGAAGGGTCATGGTCAAGGGAATGAAGAAACTAGACGAATGAAGACTGGAGACAAAAAGAGCAAGTGTCCCTTATATTTACCTCTTCAGCCCAAGCACGAAGGATAAAGATTATTTAAAACTGTGTGGGACTAATAAAAAAGCAGTAGAGAGATCAGCTGAGATAGTGACACAAGGCCAGTCTTCATTCCTGAACGATGGGTGAAGGGACCTCAAAAGGGGGCCCTCCTGTCATTTTATTTCCTCCAACATTAAAAATCACGTGCTTGAAACGTATACAGCCATCTAACATGTTTAAATATAAAAGACTCTTGCTTCATTTAGAGTTGTGCCTCTTTTTGCATCTTAGTAACATATTTTGTTGTTTCAATCCTCCTAAATCTTGTTGTTTTAATATTCTTTTGTTTTATTTGACAAACAGGTATTGGGTGACTGCATATGCAAACCTCTTTGCAAAGCTTATTGCTACCTGTGGGAAAGGATGGCAATTCCCTGAATTTGCTCTGTGTTCTACGCTCAGCCCATTATGAAAGAACCATTAGCGTACTCAAAAAAATGAGTACCTACTGTATACAAAGCACCGTGCTGGAAAGAGAGGACTCTGTCTGTCTGAAGTTATGCTGCTCTAGCACTTTTGAAGATTGGGGATGTCTGATTTAAAGGAAATGCCATGGGATGCGAAACTGAGTTAGGAAGCTTCCATTTCCATGATTACTTCCACGCCCTCCAAGCTCCCTCCCCCAACTTGCTTTTTCTCATCTATAAAATGCACAGGATCACAGTTCATTGATTTAGGTCGTCTGTTCATTGATTTGTAAATATGGATCAAGATGCCAGACCATCATTTATGCAAATTGGCCTTGCTCACAGACATGGAAACTAAAATAAATCAGACCTTGGGCCAGCAAGCGGTCAGCATGACCTCAGGAGGCAGAAACTGGGGGCTCCTCATAGGCCTTCTCCAGCCTTCCTTCAATGCCAAATAGTGTGAATCAATGCCGACCTGCCCTGCTGCTCAGTCTCCTCAACCCCAGAAGATTCTAGTCCTCCCCCCATCCCCAGAGGTCCAGTTATCTGCAGAGAGTACCAGCTCCTAGATGGTAAAGATTCCATTCTGGTTCCTAGTACCAGTGAAAAGACCTGTGAACTTTAATGTCCAAGATGTTTCAAGTTTAGCCTTTAAAAAAAATAAAAGCCACATAGGTTTGTCTGTAGAAAATCTGGGAGAGACAGAAAAGCACAAACAACAAAGACAATTTGCCTTTAACCATGTTTTCTAGTAATTTCTATGCATATTTATCTAAGCCACCTTTAAGAATATATTTTAGAGCAAAAACCGGTAGTTTTAATACTATTGTTTCTGCTTGTTCTTTAAGATTGCCCAAGTCATCTGACTCTCCACAGAATTTTCTCCATCCTTTGCCCTACCCTCTGACCCGATCACATATAAGACCATTCTTGGCTACGGAGGACAGATTACAATTCTAAATACATAGGGCCAGCCTGGTGGCATCGTAGCTAAGTTCCCATGCTCCGTTTCGGTGGCCCAGGATTCACAGGTTCAGAACCCCGGGCACAGACCTATGCACCACTCATCGTGCCATGCTGGGGTGGGCATCCTACATAAAACAGAGGGTGACTGGCACAGATGTTAGCTCAAGACAAATCTTCCTCACCAAAAAAACCCAAAGGAAAGAAAGAAAGAAATTCTAAACACAGCATAACAGTCGTTTCCCAATATTTGGGATTATGTAAGACACTTCCAGGACACGAATTTCCTTATTTTCTTCTAGTTTATGATTTTGGAGGGGGAGGTGTGTATGGAGAATGCCAAGAAAAGGACAGGAGTCTTTCTGAGTCCAGAGTGGTCCTACCACAAGCAGCAGGAGCATGTTGGAAACAGACTCTCCCGCCCATCCCCCAGACCTGCTGATTGAGAATCTGCATTTTCACTAGATCCCCAGGGGCTGCCAAACTGTGCGCCTTGAGTCTGAGAAGCGCTGGCCTGGGAAGCCCCTTTCCGGCCTTTTTCAGGTGGTACTGATTGTCTGGCTTGTGCATCACTTTCACACCTCCTTGATGTTGAAACTAGCAGTAAAAATCCCACCTCCGTGGGAGTAAACACCTTTGGCTCCAGCCGCAGCTCACCTTCTTTCAGAAAACTCTAAATGTGTTGCCTTCTAAATGCCCTGAGAGTCATGGGATCCCCCAAATGGAAGGCAAGGGAAGAGGCTAACCATTTATTTTGCCTCCCCCTCAAAGTCCATTCCAGAGTCAGAGCTGTTGTGTTCGAGGCCCCTCAAGTCAAAGTAAATTATTCACCCACTGGGGGACCAGAGAGAGATTCACAACAGAGCTCTTTAAATTCTGTTGGAAAAAAGATCAACAATGTCCGCCCTACTCCCACCCCTTCTCCGCCACCATATCTGCCTTTATTTCCTGCTCCAATGATTCATTTAACCTTCGCTCTGCCACCAGGGGGCCCCAGGAGGCACAGGCAGGGGGCACGGATTGTGAGGACCCGAATGGAATCGGGCCAGCTTGGATCAAGGACTTTGAGCGCAAAGCTGCCGATAGAAGGAGAAAAAGAAGGGACAGAAGCCAAAACAGTCATGTCTGTCTGGGCTGCCAGCCACAACCATGGGTGGCATCAGAATGTATGTCACACCAGGCTGGGCAAAGCCCCAGAGGGCTGCTTCGATTAGGCCTGCGCTCGTGATCTCAGACTGGGAGGGTATTCCCAGGCAGCCGTCTGAAGCCACCCGTGAGGAACAGAGTTCCCGCTTCTAGGACTGGCTGCACCCATGCGACGTGTCTCTCTTCTCTCTCTTCATAGACTTGATAGGTGTCACAAAGCGTTTGTGCCCGGGCACAAACTCTGAGTACTGGCACTGGGTCCTCCTCTCCACCGCCCCACCCCCCCAGCAGCCTGAAACCATCCTGCTGGCACCCAGCCCCGGCAGTGCCTATCAAGCGCTCCTCTGGCGCCTCCCTACTCCCGGGCCTGGCTTCCTAATCTCTCAGGGACTGATCTGCAATTCCTTCCACTGGAGCATATGGGACACAGATGGGGTCCAGTGCCTGAGACAACAGGGGAAGGATGAAGGATGGCTCAGAATGGCTTCTTCCTGACCCTTGGGGAACTTACAAATAGCACCCAATTCATCCTGGCAACCCCTAGTTGTCCATGAAGCGAGCAACCACAGTGGTCTTTTTCTTTCCAGACTTTATAGAATACAAGTGGTTGAACACTCAGGCCCTGGGGTTGCAGAGACCTGCCTCCAAATCCTGTCTCCCCATCACCAGCTGGCTGATCCAACCTTACTTTCTGAATTTTTAGGGCTCATTTTGCACCTCTCTAAAATGGGAAGACAATCCTGCCTCCTGGGTTATCATGAGGATTCAACGAGATGCTGTACAGAAAGTGCTCAGCACGGTGTCTGGCGCTCACTGAGTGCTCAGTAAAGTATAGCTGTCATTGTTGTTATTATTATCCCCTAAGAATGGACGGCAAGTCATGCCAGAGAACCTACCAAGCCAGCGTTGTTGCCCAGAAGGCCAGGGTTTCAGCTCTGGCTCTACCTTGCATTAGCCCTGTGTGCCTCAGTTTCTTCGTCTGTCAAATGTAGATGACGCTATCGGGCTTTTTGTCCTTGTGTCACTAATGTTACCACTGCTAACTAGTTCCAGGCGCTGCTGTAAATGCTTCTCCTGTTAATGCATTTGATCCTTCCCACATCCCTGTTTGACAGATGAGGAAACTGAGGCCCAGGGGTAATGTGCCCAGGGTCAAGCAGCTAATAACAGATGGAGCTGAATTTCCAGCCCAGGCGGTTGGCCCTGGAGCCTGCGTTTCTCCCTTTCTTACCGTGAAGAATCAAGTGGTATAATGATCAGAAAGTGCTTTGGGAGTGGAAAGCACTATACAAACACTAGAGATTATTGCTATGCATTCTCACCTCTCAGTGCCTGGTCTTCAGTTGGGATCTGTGACCTCTGCTGGCAGGGCATGGAGTTGGGGGCTACTTTAGGTTTTCCTGAAGCCTCTTAATTGCTGGCTGTTATGAGTTAAATAGTGTCTTCCCAAAAATATATGTTGAGGTCCTAGCCCTTAGTACCTCAGAAAGCGACCTTATTTGGAAATAGGGTCTTTACAGAAGTAATCAAGTTACATTGAGGTCATTAGGGTGGGCCCTAACCCACTATGACCAGTGTCCTTATAAAAGGGAAAATCTGGACACAGACACGCCCAGAGAGAAGAGCCTGTGAAGTCACAGGAGAACACCACGGGAAGACAGAGGGTTGGCGTGATCACCTCCAAGCCAAGGAACACCCGAGGGTACCAGAAGCTGGGAGAAAGGCATGGAAAAGATCCTTCTGTGCCTTTGGAGGGAGCATGGCCCTGCCAACACCTTGATTTTGGACTTCTAGCCTCCAAGACTGTGAGACAAAAAATTTCTGTTGTTCTAAGCCGTCCAGTTTGTGGTTCTTTGCATGGCAGCCTGGGAAGCGAGTACGCTGAGATCCAGGAAGGTGGAGATGAAGGTGAAGAAGGGAGTAGGAAAGTCAAGGCTAAGGACGGGAGATAAGAGGATGCTGAGAGGAGCCAAATATGCCTAGGTGCACGAGTGTGTATGTGCACGCACGTGTGCACGTTTTGACGGTGTGAAAAGTGATCTGTGAGCTCACCAAGCCTGGAGATCATTCCTCTACAAAAAGATCACATGAGAGGCAAAATGAACATTAAATCATATTCCATCTCCACCGAAACAGGTAGGAAAGACATCTTCTCTCTGAGATCATCTAATTGAATCCACCAGCTTTGTTCTGCAGCAGAGGATGTGGCAGGCAGGGGGAGCTTCCCAGACCCCTTCAGCCGTGAATAACAGAGTGGGGTTGGAATGAGAGTTCTGACTCCCAGCCCCGTAGTAGTGCCATTCTGTCACATCGAGCCTCAAGGGCTTATTTTTGGTTGGCACACAGGAATTGACACTTCCTCTTGCCACTTATTTCTCAAAATTACATTCTGGTTCCATTTTTTTGGTAAGGAAATGTTTGATTGAAATATAACACACATACGGACATGTGCGCAGATCACAAGTGGACAGCTGAGTGTGTCTACATCTGTGCCAGCGGTTCCCAGACAAAGCATAGTACATTGCCCGCACCCCTGAAGACCTCCTGCCCCGCTAGTCGCTAAAGCCAACAAAGGAACCACTATCCTGACTTCGAACATCGCAGATCAGTTTTGCCTGTTTCTGAACTTGATATAAATGGGACTTCACAGCACTCTTTTGTGTCTGCCTTCTTTCACTCCACATTATGTTTGTGAGATTTGTCTGTGTTTTGCATATGGAGTAGTTCATTCTCACTGCGACAGAGGATTCCACGATTCTGAACCAACTCAAGAGGAGCACAGAGAGAGAAGTGTCCTGAAATGAAGCTGGTCCTTAAAAAACAGTTAAAGCTACCAAATTGCTGAAACAACAACAAAAAAGTTGTTTATCTTTACAAATTTGGATCCAATTTATTAAAAACCACTATCCCAGATCACTGCCTAGCCCTCCTTTCCGTCCTGTTTTCCTGGATTCCCACAGCGCCAGCTGTGTCACACTGGGCTAACCCAGTCTAGACGGATGGGACACGGTTGGAGGTTAACTAGCTGTGTTCTACCTGGCTGAACCCGTCTTGACCTCCGAATATCTCAGAGCTAAGACTTGGCCAGTAGGTTCCGGAACCTTCAGCAGCATCATAGCCACCTTCACGCACAGTCAGGGAAGGTGCCTCTCACGTCTGAGATTTTGGAGTTATTCCCCTTGTCTGAAATGGCCTCAGGATAAAGCTCCTGCAGCCCCAGGCCAGCCAGAGGCGGAATGGAATCTGCAGAGGGGATCTGGTCCCCTGCCCACTCCCTCTCCTTGCAACCACTAAGATTCACTCCCACAGCTTTCGCAGGCTCTGGCCTTCATTCCCAAGAGCAGCTCGGCTGGAAAGGGACTGCACCCTCTTCTCTCATCCTTTCCTTGCCAGACCACAAGTAGCCCTGATTTCTTCATGCCGACCAGTCTTCCTGGGGTCTCCCTTTTCCTGGTAACAATGACCTAATCCCCAAATGCAATTTTAAGGGATTCCCGAAGCAAACCAGCAGGACTGCCGTCCTGAGCCCAAGTCCATATATGGTACAATCCCTGAACAGCGACAGGGGTAGTGCTGAGTGTAATGCAACACAGCTGATTCACCAGCTGTCCTTCTCCCTCCCTAAGCTGGGCCAGCCCACTCTAGTTTCCAGTGACATTAGCACTGCGCCCATAACAAAAGGTTAAGACAGCCCAAGTGCACAACTTTGTGCCTTGGGGAGGCAGCAATTTCGTTTTCTTTCTTTCTAGGCTCCCCAGTTCCTGGGAGGCTATCCTTTCTAGAATGTAATAGAATAATAATAGAACTGGGGCTTTTGCTTCAGTACTGCTCTTGTTGTGGGCATGGTCGGGGGAGGCAGGGGAGAAGACAGTTATAACTCAGAGGCTTGCTCAAGGCCAGTCGCCAAGGACCGTTGAACTGGAAGCAGATAGGGCCCCACCCTAACACTGGGCAGAGTTCAGTATTCACAGTCCTTAGCTGGAGGCTCGGCTAGTCTTTGGTCTCCACCCTCAACTAGTTTTTATTTATTTGGCCTTCTGTTAAATATGAGCAATGGAACTAAGAAATTCTCAGACACAGGAAAGAACATTGAAGTCTGGGTGACCAGCTCTATTCAAAGCTCATTAGTGGTAATATTGTTCTTTCTATTAGCATCCTCCCCACCATCCCAGTGGCTATTAAAAGCAAAGCACTATACTAGACTCTAGCAGTGGTGTGCTGGAGCCAGCTCAAACTCTCAGGAAATTTGCTAGCCGACTGTTAAGCACAACAATTATTGCAGATTGTTACATAAAATTTAAATGGAATGAATTAGATTTAAACAAAGGTAATAACTAGTCAGAACATTCGCTTCCAAATTATTTTACTACATTTTACTGTCGTCTGTGCTCTCAAGGTTATTCACATCTGTTGTATCTATATGATGGAAATATCTAATGGTGTTCTTCTGCACATCTCCTCCCAACTCCTTGCTCAGTAATGTCACGCTGGGAGCCTGAAATCAGCCATGATGGGAGTATTTACCCCTTGGAAAACACTGCAAATCAGAGCTTCTCCCTCCCTGGCTCAGAGCCAGTTGTTACCTTGACCAGCACTCCACTGATTCTGCAGGGGTCAATAAAGAATGATTCAGGGACCTGCCCAGTGGCACAGTGGTTAAGTTTGCACGTTCCGCTTCTCAACAGCCCGGGGTTCGCGGGTTCAGATCCCGGGTGCAGACATGGCACCGCTTGGCAAAAAGCCATGCTGTGGTAGGTGTCCCACATATAAAGTAGAGGAAGATGGGCATGGATGTTAGCTCAGGGCCAGTCTTCCTCAGCAAAAAGAGGAGGATTGGCATTAGTTAGCTCAGGGCTAATCTTCCACAAAAAAAAAAGAAAAGAAAAAGAATGATTCACTCCCTGCCCTCAAGGTACTTATAATGCAGTGACGCAGACAATTCCTTCAAGACTTGAGTTGGGCAGTGTCTCCTCTAAAACGCCAAACCGGGGAGTGACAGGATGTGGGCTTTGAAGGCAGAGAGACCTACATTAGCACCCCAGTTCTGCCACTTACTGGCCATGTTACCTTAAATAAGTTACCTAATGTTTTCTGAATCATTTGCCAGATGGGATTAATAACAAGATTGTCATAAGGATTTAATGGTAAAGATATAAGAGCATAGAAAGGGCATTTCTGATTGAAGGACCAGCACAGAAGCATAAAAGAGGAAGGACTAGTCAGAGGCTGACCAGCAGTCTAGGATATCTGTCTATCTAGTTTAGTATGTCTAGGATATCTGGATATTAACCAGATATTAACCAGTCTAGTATATCTAGGATATCTGGATATTAAGATACACCAGAAACACCAAGATGGGCAGCGTGCGGGTATGATGGGACCCTGGAAATGCAGGATTGACAGGGAGGAAAAAGCTGAGGCCAGATGGGACAGGACTGGAGAGACTGAGCTGCCATGAGGGCAGCCAGCAGTCCAAGTCAAGTTTGAAGGGCACCGCAAGTTCAGGCATAATTCAGCCAATCATCTCAACCAGGAGGTAAAATCTGGCAGGCAGCATTATGGACTATGAGGGATCTGTTCATCTGATACTAAACTCCAGCCATAACCGGAGAGATAGAGGGCTTGCCTAGCCCCTAAATAGGGGCCAGCAGGATCTAAGCAGGAGGTCTAGGTTAAATAGGCAAGGTTGATTCAGTGCTCAACATTGTCATCAAAAGGCCAAGCTCCCCCTCTCTTCACTCCGATATTCTCACCACTATTCTCAGGGTCAGCTCTTACTCTTGGTGTTGATGTCTAGTGGTAGTAAGACAGTTGCCACAGCTCACAGCACCTCAGTCAAAGTAGGTAGGAGCAGGGCAAGCCTCCTCAATATCTGTCTTTTTATCAGGGAGCAAAATCTTTCCCCTAGATCCCAGCAGATTTCCCCTTACATTCCATCGGCCAGAGTGGGTCAGATGCTGGAGCAGGCAGAGCAATGGCCTCCAAAGATGCTTACAGTCTCGTCCCCTTGAACCTGTGGACGTGCTACCTTACACAACAAGAGAGACTTTGCAGATGTGATGAAGGGCAGAACCTTGAGATGGGGAGGCTATCCTGGATTATCTGGGGTGCCCAGTCTAATCACATAAACCCAGCTGGGTGACAGAGATGGCAGCATGAGTAAAATTTGTTGCTGGTTCTGAGATGAAAGGGCTATGGGTAAAACCTGGAGAGAGACTGCTAGGTGCTAACAGAGGCCCCCAGCTGACAGCCATCAGGAGAGAAAGACCTCAGTTCTACAGCTGCAAGGAACTAATTCTGCCAACACCTCAAAGGGAAGGAAACCAATTCCCCGCTAGGGTCTCCAGAAAGGGAGTCAGCTCTGCAAACTTGATTTTAGCCCAGTAGACCCATACCTGACTTCTGACCTACACAACTGGAACATAATAAATGTGATGTCTTAAGCTAAAGTTCTAGTAATTTGTTACAGCAGCAATAGTAAACTAATACACATTCCCACCCCTAAAGCCAATAAAGGTAGAAGAGACAGGGATAACCCTGCCTGGCTTAGTCCAATCAGGGATTGTCCCTGGGGATTGGGTGACAGCCCAAGTTCTCTGAGTGTGCTGGCAAGTGTCCATAAAGCAAGGAAGGAGGGAAAATGCTGAAGGGTTTGGAGCCAACAGGTAAGGAGTAGTACACACCAGTGGGCATCAGGTCAGTTCCAGGACAGACGTGCCAGTTGTTTTCAGCTGTCTTCTGTTCTGATTGGTCTCATTGTTAAACATTTTCAATATCGCCCATGGTTACAACCAGGAGGTCATATAGGCCCCCAGAGATCACCCCCATTACACCAGGATGCAGGCCTGGTTGGGAGGAAAAGACTCAGAGAATAAGCACACAGGTCGCCAGCCTCTGGCTGAGCCTCCAGAGCCGGAATCTGAAAAGTGCTACTTATTCTACATCATCCCATCTGAGATGCCCTCAGTTGTAAGATATGCTATTATTTCACAAACTGCTGTGAAAGAAAATGTGCGGCCAAATGAACAATGATGTGCCATCAATTGGGAGATCAACGTTAAATGAATAAGATGTTAAAATGAGAAAAAGGATGCCACTTAGAATCCACCCAAGATGCTACTAAAAATCTTTCACAAAAGGTAAAGGGTTAGCTCTTAAGATGCTGCCAACTCTGTCAAAATGGGCAGGCGCGGTACTCATGAGTTTCTAGGGAAGAGAGAGGCCAAGGTGGGAAGGCAAGAGTGTGTCATGGAGCTCCCTGAGGCCAAGCTAAAGGATGTGGACTTCCTCCTGCAGGCAATGGGCAGTCACCGAGGGGTACCTGGCAGGGGAGAAGGACATCTCTGATCATAGGACTCCTGGTATCTGAAATAGTATTTACAACTCCATCTCATATCAAAGTGTAAAGTATTACTCCTCTCTTACCCAAGAGAGTTGGAAGGGAGCAACTGCTTGAGCTGAGCTTGACTAGCACTGGTCAATGTGGTCACCTGTGTTACCAATGAGGACACACTCAAAGGACAGCTCTCTTTTAATAAGGAACTAGAGTTTACCCATCCTGATATGCGGAGTCTGTGTGTCCCCCAAGTCATTAGGTGACAGACAAATGTTCTTTGCACCCACCCTGGGACTCTGCCCTGGGGCCCAGAGGGGCAGCAGGGACTGTACCAAAGGCCTGGTCTGGACAAAGGGAAACGGTGCACTGATGGAGCCTTCAGGGGTCACTGAAGATCAGTTTTGCCATGGTCTTCCTCCCTTTACGTAGGGTGGGCCTGAGTCCAGAAAATCTGGAGATCTTTCTGAGTACCTTTATTATTAGGGGAAAAAATCATAGCATCACCATGTGGAAGTGCCCCAAGAAATCACCTCATTGCTATGATTTTTTCTGATTTGGAAACGAAGACTTGAAAAATCAGTGAGGCTGGCCTGAGGTAACCCACCACAGGAGGGGCAGAGCTGGGCTGGAATCCAAGTCTCCTGCCACCCCAGGGCATGTCGGGAAAGGCAGTGAGGCGATGCTGGAGGCACACCCTGGGTCTGCCACTTCTAGCCTGAGGTCTTGGGCAAGTTACTTAATATCTCTGGGCTTCCATTTGCTGGCCTGTAAAATGGGGCTAGTTATAGTACCCCCTGCAGAGGGTTGTCGAGAGGATTAAATAAATAACTCATGAGAGGGGCTTAAACAATGGCCTGCCAGCTAGTAATTGCCCCATAAAGAGTGATTGCTGTGGTTGCTATTCCTCCGTGCAACCTGAGGCTGCCTCCATCACCTTATTCCTGCTATCAAGCTGGAGGGCTGAACTTTGAGACCTAGGGACTGAGGCATCTGTGGAATTTGCTCCCCTTGCTAATCTGGCAATGTCAACAAATCATTTCTGTTCAACCCGAGAAGAGCCTCAGGAGATGGTAGGTCACGGCATGGAACAGTTTCGTGGGAGGGCACAGAAGGCTGGATGGAGGGAGAGTCGGCTGCCCAGCTGGGGAGAGGAGGTGGCTTTCTGAGGCTGGGGAAGCCAGCTGAGTGTGGAGGGCAAGGAGAAGGGGCGCAGGAGCCATGAGGCGCCGGGGTGGAGGCACTTGGCGTGGGAAGGGAGTGCAGAAGGCCAGGACAGGGGATGTGATGTGGGCCTTTGAGGCTAGAAAGGAAGAGGCTCAGAGCCCATGAAAAGCACCATTTTCTGTGGCGCTCAGGAAAGGCCTCTCACAGGGGATTTCCTACACAGGGCTCCAGGCCTTGGCTGCCTTCCCAGGGAAAGGTGGTGTTTGTCGTGGGGAACTTGCACACTGCCCAGCTTTAGTTCAGTGACAAACAGTGCCCACTCCCGTCTCTGGCACTGCCGGTCTGCCTGAGCCTTGTTCAGCTGGGAACAAAATGCTCTTTGCTTGAACCACACACTTCAGATGTCTTAATGCAAGTCAGGGACACTGAGGTCAGGGCAGTAGTGGAATAGAGGGGAACGAAAGCTGTGTATAAGCCTAGTGTGAGGAGAGGTGGGAGCCCTGGAGGGCATGCTCTGAAGACTCAGAATGCTCTGAATGCTCGGAAAGAGGGGGCTATTTCAAAGGAATGGGCCCTTGGTACAGAGCTTTAGCGTGGCTCTAAGACTGCTGGCCAGCCCCAGACCACTGGTCGTGCTGACATGGCTAGTCAATGGACCACAATGCAGTTGAAGGCAAAACCCCCTTGGAGAGAAGAATTTCAAAGTTTTTTTTAAAAAGCACAATCAACTCCCTTTTCCTCTTTTTTCCCAACCCCAATCAAACAGTACAGTATACGCTATTGAAAAATCACATCTCACAAGCAGTGTGCACTTTCTGACAGCATCTGCCAAGATTTCCGATGAGGCTGATAGAAACGTGTTCCATTTTCATGTTGTATAATGAGTAGATGGAGTCCTTCCACGTCTGTTCAGGCAAGATAATGATGAGATTATTACTAGAAGCATTGTGCTGCAAATATAATCTATTTTTTCTCTCTCCTACCCTCTGCCTATATCCAGCCTCACTTCTTTTTCCTCTCTTCTCTCTTTACTGTCCTGTGCCACTTTCTTCTCATGTTTACTTTCTTGCTCTCTTTTCCTCTTCCCTCTTCATTTCTTTCCCCACCTCAGTGTCCTGCCCATCTTGTAGAAACTGTGGGACAAAGCGAGGAATTCCCACCGTCTTGGGAGGAGGGGCTACTGAGAAGGCACGGTGGCCAGCGGCTAGCTGCCTGAGATCAGGAGAGAAGAGAAGGTTTGAGTCTCTCCTTGCAGCCCTAGCGTTTCCTGTGTAAAGGGCCCTCTCCCACTTGTCAGCAAGAGTCCTTCAGCCCAGTCAGAGAAACCTCTGGACCTGCCCTATGCCCAGCATCCTCAGCAAAGCATCAGGAGAGACAGCAATGTGACCGGCTAATCCTGCCAAAGAGACGACAGATGGAAAGAGTTTAATGTATTTAACATCCAGGAATATTTTGCATCATGACTGGATGCTTTCTTGGATACATAATTGAGTTATAAAGAAATGGAATGTTTACGTTGGAATAGCACAAAAAAAATCAGAATTTGTGGATGAATTTCAGGGTCAGGGGGAGCCTTCCTTTTGTTTCTCAAATCATTTATTCATTCATTCGTTTTTATCAAGAAAAATTCATTTAGCACCTACTATGTGGCAGGGAATGACCTCAATGTTAAGGCACATAGAAGGAAAGCTATGATTCTTGCCTTTCAGGGCCTCAACGTCTACCCCAAGGCAAAGTTCTACCCAACCTACATATAACTTTGGTCTTGAACATATCTCCTGTGTGGAGCAGAATTTCCTTGGGGCCCCTTCACTATGGAAATTACCTTGGGCACCAATATAAAAATGGAATGGTATGGATTCCTGCATGTTGATCCAATAATCCATCCACCCATCCACTCTTCCACACATCCAACCATCCACTTGTCTAAATATCCATTCACCCATCCAACCATCCACCCACTCATTCATCTAGCCATCCAACCGCTTATCTATCTACTTACCCATCCAACCACCCACCCATCTGCTCTTCCACCCATCCATCCACTTATCCATCCATCCGTCCATCCATTCATCCATTCATCCGTCCATCTGTTCATTCACTCATCCATCATCCTTCCAAGCATGGAGTAGGAGGTCAGTTATCAGTTCAGAATGGAGCAGGGCACACCTAACCAATTATTGTGGTAGAGATCTCTGCAAAGACAGAACCCCAGCACTTGCATGTAGTGTCCACACCTGGCAATTCACAAGTGAATGGTTTCTGAACACTGGGCTGTGATCTGAGAAACAGAGAAGGGGTGAGTTTCAAGGACTGGTAACAAAGGTTCACAGGGAGGTGCTTAAATTTAACCAAGGTAGTGTCCATATTTCTCCCTAGTCTGAGAGAGCTGCTCAGAGAAGGCAGGCACAGCAGTCAAGCAATGGCAGTTCATGAAAACCTTCTTTCCAGAGTTCTTTCCATTGAGCTGTTCCTCAGCGTGATGGCCCACTGCATCACAGAGCTGCCACTCTGATAATTATTGTTTTCTCCTTGAACATAGAAAAATGAAGGATAATCATGTGTGTGGGCAGTTTAAGTTCCAAATATGCTTTCCATTGAAAGATGCCCCCCAAATTGGACAACTCAATGGAAATCAGTGCTCCCCTAAAATGTCGTATTCCAGTATTTTTCTGGTTTTGGGAATTCTGACTGAAATGTACTCATTTCTAATGTCAGTTTGAATTGTGTCTCTTTTTAAAATGCCCCCCCCTTCCCATCTGAATATCAGGTGGCAGATTCATTAGTCGTCTGGAATTAATCCGTCCTAGCTGAGTGAGAGCTGGAAAGAGGAAGTAGGGTCCAGTGGTTAGAGCCCTCAGCTGTCAGGAGTCCTGGTTCCCACGTCTTTCTCTGCCACTGAGTCACTAGCTGACATTGGACAGCAACTTGGTTTTTCTGAGTTATTGTCTGTCAGCTAAAGGAGAGTGGGCATGCGATGAGGAGCTGGTCCTGGGAGCACTGGGCCAGGAGGGAGAGGCCCTGGTCCTCGCCCCAACTCACCAAATCCCTATGAACAACAGGAAGTTTCTAGACATTCCTCTTTTTGTCTCCTAAACGAGGGGTGTGGATATCTGGTCTTTAAGGTAGTTTCTAATACCTGGAATCTTAATTCCACTTAGTCTCATGCTTAGGATATTTAATACCTGGAGCAGATTGTTTTTAACACTCTGCTCTTGCACACAGAAAAAAAAATTTGGGGGGTCGGCCCCATGTCTGAGTGTTTGAGTTCACGCGCTCCGCTTCCACGGCCCAGGGTTTCACTGGTTTGGATCCTGGTTGCAGACATGGCACCACTCACCAAGCCATGCTGAGGTGGTGTCCCACATAGCACAACCAGAACGACCTGCAACTAGAATACACAACTGTGTACTGGGGGCCTTTGGGGAAAAAGAAAAGAAAGAAAGAAAAAAAAAAGAAGATTGGCAACAGATGCTAGCTCAGGTGCCAGTCTTAAAAAAAAATCGAAATAATCACGACACACGACAAGAAACAAAAACAATAATGCCATTTTGTACCTTGTTTCATTGTCTTAAATTTTAAATGCAAACAGAAGCTGCAAGTGGTCACACAGAATGACAGAATTAAAAGTAACAAGTTCTGTTTCTTCATCTTTAAAATCACTGTGCTGTCATGGTTTGTTTCAAATTTGTGGTTCAAATGCAAGACTCCGCAGTACCATAGTGTTGAGACATGACTGTGCTAGAAACAAGCTCAGATAATCCACTGGAATATGAACTTACTCAAAACAAATGTGTGCATCTGAGACCACACGTATCAGGGGTCAGCTGTGTATATGAGTTCCTAGGATTAATATGCATGTAGAATGCAATGTTTATTAAAAGATAAATAATAAAAATGTGCTAAGTTGAAACTTACATACATATTATTAAGACCCAACAGTAACCCAAGAATAGTTTAGAATTTAGACCAAAATATTTGGGGCAGGGGAGTATTTTTATCACTAACGTTGTTTAGAATTGCCATGGTGATAATAAAAAAGCAGACCAATTGTTAGTTTTATCGTTAAAAAATTTTTTTATTTGAAAATAATTTTAGATTTATGGGAGAATTGCAAAAATAGTATAGAGAGGCTGCATATACCTTTCACCCAGCTTATATAATCATGGTGCATTTACCAAAACACAGAAATTAACATTGGTACAATACTATTAACCAAACTACAGACTTTATTTGGATTTCAGCAGTGTTTCCACTAATGTCCTTCTTCTGTTCCAGGGTTCAGTCCAGGATACCACATTGTGTTTAGAGTTTATCATTGTTTTAAAATTCTTTACAGATCTTGCAACTGGTTAGTGCCTGAGGGGGGCTGACCGCTCCCACTGCCCTGACCTCAGTACATCACCAATTCCACTAAACTGCTGTGGTATTGGGAGTAAGACCCGATGGCTGTGAAGTCTCATCCTCTGGTGGAAGGTGCCGTGGAGCCTGATGTAACATGCTGGATCTCCAGAGCATGAACACTCCACTTTATCAAGCTGGAGATCCTGCAGCCAGACGCTCCAACAATGACTGTTAGGAGTGAGATATTTGCAACTTTGTGTGCCTCATGTACAGAAACCAGAAAGCAAGGCTTGTTTTGGGCCAAAATGCCACATGTCCTGTGAGGCAAAGAGGCAAATATATAAAGAGTGAAAAGCCCTGGAAACGTCACGATGCAGACACTGCTGGTGCCTGCTCCACACCAATTCTCCCCTTTTTTGTTGCTACTGGAATTTTTATTTTCTTGAGGTACGGGGTAGCCAGGATCTTCAAAGGAGGCTGGAACTCTCCTCAGCCCATCTGAGGATGGCTTCGTGGTGAAGTTAATCCAATCATGTGAGTTCCACTCACCTTGCCAATGACTGCTTTATGAATGGGCATGCGATGCAATTCTGGCCAGGGAGGCATAGGAGAAGGCCAGGATTTCTGAAAAAGTTTTCTTCACTCTTCAAAATGTCCTTCCCCTTCTTGTCTGAATTTTGGGTCTTGTTGTATGAAGGACAGAATGCCTGGAGCTGTTGCAGCCACTCTGTAAGCATGAGGGATAAGCCTGAGACAAAATAAAAACAGAGTGGCAAAGTGGTAGGATAATGAGACTCCAGTCTTCGATGGGTCACTTACGCCTGGGAATGAACTAACTCAGGACTTCTCGTTATGTGAGAAAACACATTTTCCACTTGTTGGGGAGAGTGGTCACATTTATACTGCCCATGGCAACTGCATCTTTCATTCAATCATTCATTCAACCAACACTTGATGAGAACACAGCATGTGGGACTCTTGCTCTTGGTGCTGTTAGAACATGAGGATGAATGCTAGATTCCTGCCCTGAACGGATACACCATCCAAAGGGGAGTAAAACTCACAGGAAAACACAAAACACACTGATTGCAGGAGCACCTGCTGCTACCTGAGAGGTGTGCACATTACCAGCCTAGTGTCCTGAAGACAGCTTTGTGAAGGAAGAGGTACACACTCTTGATCTTGAAGGATGGTTACCTTTTAGGCAAAGGGTCATGGAACAAGGGCCTTGCGAGTGGAACACAGACACAGAGATCCAAAACTACAGAGTCTGTTCTGGAAAGAGGGGCTAGGCCAATTTCGTTAAGAGTTGGTGTAGCAGAATAATCAGCACCACGACTGGACAGGAGGGGACAGATGGTGACCACCTGGTCAGAGCCAAGCTTGAGGAAGCCTGAAAGGCTACAGTATAGTCCAGCAAAGGGAACCCTGCGCTGACCTGCTGGTCTGAGTCCTGGGTCGGCTACCCGCTAATTACATGGGTCATCCACGTGTCTCAGGACAGCTCCATGAAGGGGCTGGTAATAATGGTCTTGCCTCCCTCTCAGGCCAACTGCGAAGTGCAGCATGAGCGCGAGAGGTTATTATCTCCTCCACCTCCAGCCGTAACTAGCTATCACCATTCTTAGGTCCTTGCCCCAGCCTCTGAGTTTCCCTTCTTCCTCCTGCTGTGGGAACGGCCCTGTAGTCTCCTCCTTAGTTTCAGCAAGGACCTCCCACAGTTCTAGGATTTTCAGGATTTCTCTGTCTCTCTCCTGAGTGTTTCCTCCCTGTCTCCAAACATGTTCCAATTTCAAAGATCAATAAACTTAAAGATCCTTCCTTAGATTCTTTATATCCCCCAGAACACCATCCATTCCCCTTTTTCTTACCAAATCTCTCCCGTCCTCTTCTCATCTTCTACACTCTGGTAAGCCCACTTCCACGTTCAGTTAAGAGTGGGCTCTCAATGGCACAATGCCAGCACCCAGGGCTCCATCTCTTCTCATCCTGCCTGGTTGAACCTCCCCCCTGAAAGGCGTGTGTCGTGGCCTCCTCCACCCCCTTTCCTTTCCTTTCCCCCTCCCTTCTCAGTGTTGGGGCTCCCTAGGACTCCACCGACCTTGGGCTTTTTCTCACTCAGCACACTCTTCCGCGAACACTTCCTTAACCTCATGGCTTCAACAGTCCCAGTGCAGATGAACCACAAACACCCTGAATTCTGGTTTTCCCTCCCTATATCCAATCCAACAGTTTCCAACTGTCCTGTTGAGGTGTACATTTGGATGTCCCATGACTCCTCAAATCCAGTTTGTTCAACGCAGAGGCCATCTTCTCCTCTCTTATGCCTCCTCTTTCTCTGTTGTGCCATACATTTTTTTAATGACCCCACCGTCCTTTATGTCATCCTAGCTTAAAGTTTTGACTCCTCCAACTCCTTTTCCTCTTACATGAAAGCACTCAACAAATCCAGTTAATTAACCCTTGAAATGTCTCTGAAATAATTCACCTCTCTTTTATTCTTATTGCCACTATTCTTTGAGAAGTGCTTCATTTCTTTACTGGGCTGTCATAATAGTTTCTCTGGTGGTTCTCCTGACACCACTCTATTTAAATCAAAATGATCTTTTCTATTCCTGATAGTTCTCTCTCTAAAGACTGATTTGGTCATGCTTAAAAACTTCCCATTCCTTGGCATTGTTTGAAAAATAAAGTCACAATTCTTTTTAAAAAATGTTTTTTCAGCCTTATTGAGGTATAATTGACACACAAACTTGTAAGATATGTAGAGTGTATAACATGATGATTTGATACACGTATACACTGAAAGTCACAGTTCTTCATCACGACATTCAAAACCCATTATAATCCAGTTCCATCTTAACTTTCCAAAATCCACCTCCTGCTCCTCTTCTGCATTTTCTGTCAGTAAAATCCTACTAGACAAAGCCCAACCCAAATATTGTCTTCCCTCTCCCCCAGACAGAATTAAGTTTCCTGTCCTTTGCACTCACAGCGTATATATTTCAAGTTGTTCTTAGAGTCACCATCATCATACCAAATTGTAACGAAGCCTCTGTCTCTCCTAAAAGATTGTAAGCTCCAGCAGGCTTCCTAGTTACCTCTTGCTGCATAACAAATGGCAAGATTTAGTGGCTTAAAACAGCAAACGTGTGTTATCTCACAGCTGTTGTGGGTTAGGAATTTGCCTGGTTCCGGCTCAGGGTCTCTCATGAGGTTGCAGTCAAGAGGTCATCCTGGGCTGTGTCATCTGAAGGCTTGACTGGGGCCAGAGGATGTGCTTGCATGGCGACTCACTCACAAGCCTGGCAAGTTAGTGCTGGTTGTTGGCAGGAGGCCCTGGTTCCTTGCCGTGTGGACTGTCCATCAGGCCACTTGAGTATCCTCACAACATGGCAGTTGGCTTCCACCAGAGCGAGTGATGCAAGACAGAGAGAAAGGAGAAAACCAAAATGCCTTTTATGGCTGAAGAGAGGAGTATCAAAGAATTTGAAGACATAATTTAAAACCACCACACACAGGTTGTCTTATCTTTCTGTCTCCAGTAACAGGGCACAGTGTTTGGTACTTGGTACGTGCTTAAGAGACGCCTCTAAGGGATTGACTCATTCAAGGGGGAGGTATTTGAGGCAGGGAGATCCATGGACAATTAGTGTGGGCCAGGTGAAGAACCTCGGGGGTGGGAGTCAGTGGGAGAGATTCTGAGGTAAGACTTCCTAGGACTCCATCACTGATTTGATGAGAAAGGCTCCAGAAGAGCTCCATTCGGGATTGAAGATGGTTTTGAAACCAGAACTTAGAGATAGCTTTGATGACTAAAGTAGGCATCTAGTACTTCCTCCATGGGGTTTCAAGGTGTTGGAATACCAAACTACACATCTAAGAATGTTATACCTAATTGTTCAATTCATTTGAAAAGGCCCAGAGCTGGCAGTCAGCAGTACGAGCACTGTCAAAGCCATTCCCTCTGCTCCCGGTTTCTCATTTATAAAAGTGCAGGGTATAATACGTCACTATTTCCCAGGATTCTCAGCATAAACTCTTAATGTTAAAAGGTTGACAATACCCTACCTTTTGCAACACACCACCACAAAACCATCTACAAATGGTCATAGGGAAACACAGGGCAGCTACTAGGTTGAACCATCTGGAATGCTGGTATTCCAGTTTTGACCTATAAGGCAACCAGTTTCATAGGGTTCCCACGCATAGATGTGGCTGTAGTTTGAAAAGCTGAACACGTTTCCACAGACGGAAAACTGAGACGCTCCGGAGTTCTTGATCTTTATATTCCTGACAAAACTAAGGTCCAACTTTAAGAAAGGTCAGTCTTGAAGTTAAGTGAGGTTTAGTCCAACATAGGCATCACTCTCCCACTTCCTTGAGTCAGATAAAGGAATTAAAGACCAAAGATTGTATGCTAAATACTGAACAGTCAAGATACTTAAGAAGTAAATTTATCTAGGAACTCCAAATAAGTCCAGTCTCAATCTCATTTCACACATTGTGCCATTTTTAAGAAATCATATTTACTTAAAAGAGAAATAACTGCGGACCTAATAAAAAAGGGAATGGGAATTAAGTAGTTCATTTCGTATTTCTGTACCTCTAGAAATGATTAGTCGACTCCCTCATTACTGGTAGGATTAAACCCAATATTTGCTAAGATAAATTAATTTACTGAAAGACGTTTTGTCCTTTTCCAGAAGTACTTTTAAAACTTAATATTAAACAGAAACTTTCAATGAGAACGTCCCTTTCTTCTTCTAGTGCTTATTCCGCCACCGCTAGATCAATTGGGTGAGTCGTGTAAAACTAATTTAAACTGCGCCCCGCATCCAGTCCCCCTTTGGAACGCAGGCCCCCCCAGGGCAGGGTCTTTTTTGTTCGTTTGCCGCAGACGCCAAGCAATCCGAACCATGGGAGCTCTCATCAATGCTCGGCGAGCCGTCCATTCATTTCGCAGCCGTGCAGGGCGCTGTGGCCGGCGACAAGGCCGCCTGCAGCCGCCCTCCCTCCCCCGAACCTGCGCCGCTCCCGGCCCCCCGGCCACCGCCCGAAGCCCCGGGAAGATCCGGCGGCCCGGCCACCCCCGCCCCGGCCGGCCGCGGCCTCCCGGGCCCTTCCTTCCCGCAGAGGAAGGAGCGGACGCCGAGGAGTGGAAGCGCGGGCCCACTTCCTGTCCGGGCCGGGCCAGGCCGGGCGGCGGCCCCGCGGCCTGCTTCCTCGGCGCGGGAGGCGACCCGGCCGCAGCGCGCGCGCACGCGGTGGGGCGTGGGGCTCGGGGCTCGGGGCTCCCGGCCGCGCGCGGCCCCGCCCGCCCTGCGCCCCGCCCCCGCGCGGCCCCGGCGGCGCGAGGGTTAAGCGCGCGGGGGCGGGGCTTGCGGGCCCGGCGCGCCGAGGGCGGCGCGGGGAGGGGGCTGCGGCCGGGGGCGGTTCCGGGCGGCGGGCCGGGGGCGGGGCGGGCGGAGGAAGGGGGCGGGCCCCAGAAGTTGTTGGGCGCTGGGCCGGCGGGCGGGCGAGCGGGCGAGTGGCGGCGGGCCGGCGCGGGCGGACCGGGCCGGGGCTGGAGAAGTTTGCGCGGCGGCTGGAGAGCGCAGGGTGCGGGCCCGGCCGGCCGCTGCGCGCCCGCTGCCATGGCTTTCCGCAGGAGGACGAAAAGTTACCCGCTCTTCAGCCAGGAGTTCGTCATCCACAACCATGCGGACATCGGCTTCTGCCTGGTGCTCTGCGTCCTCATCGGGCTGATGTTCGAGGTGAGCGAGGCTGGGGAGGGGAGTGCGCCCTCCCGCGCGCCGCCCGCCTGCCTCACCCCTGCAGGTCCCCGGGGGCCTCGTCGGAGCCGGGCCGCCTGGCTGCCTCGGACGTTAGGTGCAGTCCCGGCTTTGTGCACTCTCCCCCCTTTGGCCTCCTCGTCAGCCCCGACACTGCCCCCGCTCCGCGCCCTGCCAGCCGGGTCCCGCTCTGCCGCCCCCTTGGGCAGCCGCCGTCCGCTGCAGCTCGCTCTCTCTGCAGCCCTGAATCCTCAGCCTGGCCTCGAACCAACCGCAGCGCTGCCACCCTGGCCCAACGACTGGGGTTTCCTTTCTGGTGTCCGGGAGCCAAGCCCGGAGACTCCCAGACCCGCAGTCATTGCACAACTCTCCTCCCAAGCGGTGGCTGCCAGGTCTTCTGGGCTTTTCCAGTGGGAAGGACCCCGACCCTTTTCCACCTCCCGCCCGGTTGTCTGGGCCTTTTGCATCCTCCACTCTGGGCCGGGCTGGGTGTTCACGTGTGGCCCCAGCCCGACCCAGCTGTGCTCTTCGGCCGTCCTCCTGCCTCCCTTTTTTTCCACTCTTGCCCAGAAGGCCGGTTTTCATATCCCCTTTATCACTGTGTGGACTGTCCCTTTAGAGGCGTCTGTGGTGGACGCAGAGCTCTCCCCGGTACAGCGGCAAGGAGAGGGACATGGATACCCTCTGCTTTGGGGGGAAAGGTGATTCTCCCGTCGCCTCGGGGTGGAGGAAGAGGATGGGGTCTCCCCGACAGCAGCGCTGGTGTGGGCCTCAGAGAACAGGGGGTCATGATCCAAGGGGGCCGATGGAAAGGAGTCCCTACTGTGGAGAACCAGCGAGAAAACGTGATATGCAAAATGGGAAGAACTGGAGGAAACTGGGTATGGGGCTTGCTGTGGTATATCTTATCTCAAAAGTGAGATAGGTGAGTGACACTCCCCTCACTCTCAGCTGGTCCCCTGGGAGGTAACGCCTTGTCCTCCCTCTGGTTGGGCTGCTTATCTGCGTTCTCAGGGATGGCTTAGGAAGCTGTAACCATTTATGAACTGCTTGGGGATGGAGGATTCCTAGCCTGGCTAATTGCTCCTCCTTGTGTCCCTCTGTCTCCTCCTTGGCTGGTGCAGCTGCCCTCAAACTGGCAGCATTCTTGCAGGGGCCCAGTCAGTTGGATGTGCAAACGTGTCCTTGGCTGGGCTGCAGGGTCTGTAGGAGGTAGACCTGGGACTGGCAGCGGGGTCTGCGCTGCACCTTTTGTGCGCGCCCCTTTTCTTCACTCCGTCTTCCTTCTTGGAAGCCAGACAGCTCTCAGGGTGCCTTTGAAAGGGCTTTGTCAGTAGGATTGGCCCTGTGTCCCAGGCCCTGCTCTGTCACTAGTCTGACGCAAAAACTGACTGCAGCCTCAGTTTCCCCATCATTAAAGAGTTTAGTAAAACCTGTCTTCCCCACAGCGTTATTCTAAGGTTTAACTGAGATCATGTCAGCAACAAAAGCCGCAACAGATCCCACAAATGTGAAAACTGTCCCCTGCTTTGTTATTATTGATCGTCATAAAGGCTTAACGAACTAGGAGTTAGTTTTGTCCAGCCAACACCCTCAGTATCTGTTTGCTGCCCTCCATTCTAAGAGGCCTCCCAGTGCCGTGTCACCAGTCTTGGAGGGTGTGGTTGGAAAGACACACGTGACAGCTGTAGACCTCACAGCCACACGCTCGCTCGCAGCCAGCGAAGTCTCTTGCCCAGCCTTATGGCTCTCTCTGCTGCCCTTCTGGCATCTGTTAAGGTTTGTGGCTGTACCTGCTTCATCTTTGCTCAGAAAGAGCTGCCTAGTGTTTGGGCTTGGTCCCTCCCTCCCTCCCTTCCTCCAGTCTTTTGGAAAGGCCGATGCGTTATACTTGGAGCTTGGTGGGAGTTGAAAGGTGCGTGGAGCCCTTCCTCCCAGGACCTGACAGAAGATAAAGACCCAAGGTAGAAAAAACAACCAAAACGACGGCCTGCCCTCTTCCCCCTCCTGGGACTGGAGTGGGAGTGTGGAGGGGAGCTGGCTGGAAGGCCGGCAGGCTCCCTCCTCCTGAAGAGCCTTAGACCTGCAGTGGCCGTGCTTACCAGGTTGTCTCCTCTCCAAGATGCGTGTTGTGGGATTGTCGGTGTGATGTGTGCTGGTGTGGGAGAAAGAGGGCCGTGCCCAAACCTCTCTGATGAAGGACACGTGTTCTGCTGTGTTAGGCACATAGTAGGTCCTCCTGGTCTGTACCC
This sequence comes from Equus caballus, assembly GCF_041296265.1. NCBI lineage: Eukaryota > Metazoa > Chordata > Mammalia > Perissodactyla > Equidae > Equus > Equus caballus. Next base: position 53,641,619 of record NC_091703.1, on the reverse strand, counting down.
ACCAATTGACCCTCCACAGAGTTGGTATTTTGGGGGAACTCAGGCCTTTGGAGTTCTGCCCTCCCTACTGAATGAGAGTAGAAACAGCTCAGTTACTTCTGGAGACCTCAGAGCAACACATGTGGCCACCTGCACAGTTGGAGGAAAGCTGGGGGTGGAGGGGCTTCTTAACCCAGCGCAGGACTCACTAGATATGACTTGGGGTCTTCTGGGTTCTCCCTGGAGGTGTGGTGTGTATGTATGTGTGTGTAGGGAGGCATGTGGGGGGCAGTCCTGCACTTAACACACTTTTTCCTGGAAGTGAGGACAGAAGGAGGCGGAGAGGGAAGGGGGAGGCAAGGAGAGAGGCCGGCAGGCTCTTGGGTTTCTAACTTGGGCAGGGCTAGGATTCCTTCATTCAGAAGCGGGAGTCAGGAAAGCTCCATTAGAATTCTTCCCACACAGAGCCACTCTCCTGGCCACTCCTCCGTCTGTCTGTCCGGGGTCCCCTGCCCTGTTCATTGGGCCCTCTCCCCTCACCCCAAGCAGCTACAGCCCTTGCATCCTAACTGGTGCCCCTTCCTCAAGCCACACTCGTCAGATGGCCAGCCTTCAGAGGGGCTTTCGTTTCCCCCTGAGGGACCCCAGGACTCCAGTTCTGTCCCCTGGGAGATGATGACTCCAAATTCCTTCCCTTGGGACCACTTCCTTTTGGGAACACACATGAAAGGGGGCCCCTCCCTCCTCCTTTTGGTTTAGTTTTGGGCCATCCTAAAGTTCCTCCTCCCATTTCCAAGGCAGGGGCCAGATACTTCTCCCTGGACCCAGGTTTTCTTTCCGTCTCGCAGGCTGTTTGGAATAGAGCTGTTCTGTGCGGCCACAGCACTTGGCTAAAAAATGTCAGGAATGTGGAGCTTTATTTTCCCCCTCCTTCCCTTCCAGCTTTCTCTTTCTTAACTCTGCTTTCCGGAGAGGTGGTGCAAGGGGGAGTTTCTCCTCCACAGTTTATCCTTCAGCCCTGTCTTAGGTGGAGCCCAGCCAGACCTTCCTTCAGGGTGTGGGCGGCCAGTCGATGTGTGTGTTGCCCGTTTGGGGCATGTGTGTCAGATTTGAAAGCAGCCTTCTCCCTCCCCTTTCTCTTCGCTCTCCAGTGTCCCATTCAGTGCCACGTTTCAAACTGAAACGGGCAGGGGAAGAGGAAAACTCTCATTAGCCAACAGAGAAGGAGAAAAAGGGGGAGCATCGAACCGACAGGAGCAATTATACGTTACCTCTAAAATGTCCTTTCGAGACAGAAACTTTTTTGTTTGTTTTAAAGCTCGTGGAAGGCTCTGCTGGCTTGCAGCAAGGAAATGCTTCTACAATTCTGGGCCCATTTGTAAGTTTGGTTTCTCTTTGGTCTGTGATGACTTGAGGGTTTAGGACCTAGAGGAGTTTTTGGGTAGTGGCTGGTTTTTGCTTTTTAATTGTTTCGGAGGCAGATATGGTAGAGCTGCCTTTTCTCCAGGAATTACCTTCTTCCCTGTTCCTGGCTCCGTGATTGACTTGTCAGGATGATGTGTTGGCAGCTTATACAATGGGATCCCAGTGCGTCACAACCTGTGAGTACTTGGGTTCCGTGGCACCAGTTCACATCCTTCCGGACATACCTGTAGCCTGAAATGAAGCTGCTGGTCCTGACTCTTAATATTAGTGTTACAAAACAGTTCTGCTGAGATTGTGTTAATACAAAGAGGTGTGTAAACGGCACAAATGTGCATCTGTGGATGCAGGTTGTCTCTCTTCCACTAACTTCTAATGTGGTTTTAAAGACATTCCTTTACTAGCTTTTACAGTTCCTGACTTTATGCATCTTCCTCTCCAGCATCTCACGTGGTCCATCAGTTCTAGAGAAATTAGTCAGGGGAAACCGAGAAGGGTCCTTTAGTCTCTTGGGTTCCCTTGTTCTGTGGTTGGATTCTGCACGCATTGCTCAGTGATCTGACAACAGAGCAGAAATTTGGAGCTGGTTTTTCTCCTGGTCAAGCCTCACGCATAACCCTATCCTGTAGGGTGTAAGGGTGCATTGGTTATCCCTGTTCCTTTCCTTGGCAAAAATGTCGTACGCAGAAAGGTGGCGTTGATCAGTTAGTGAGTTTTAAGCCTAACTGCAGGGTGAAGACTGATCCCTGTAGAAATGCCCCACACTGTGCCTGGCGCACAGACACTTAATCTGTGGTCTCAAGAACCACGCTGAGGACCACTGTTCCTGGCTTCTTTGTAGGGTCTCTGAGGACCTGTTCACCATCAGACTGGCTCCTTGGGCTCCCCTGCTATATTTCCTTTCAGATGTGACATGTTTTGCCATGAGACCTCTCCCCAGGTTCCTCAGTGCTGGCTGGCTGCTCTCCAAAGGGGGTGATCGCTCTGTGTTGAGCCCCACTTTCCCCAGGGAGGCGCTCAATGGACAGCATCTGTTTTCTCCTCGACATCCATCGTATTAGAACATGGGCGAGTCTTGTGCTGCCGTGTCAGCTGTGTGGAGGAGGGAACGGCTGCAAGCTAAGTAGGGGCCACTTTTCTCTCGCTCCCTCTGATGTCTCAACCCTCCAGCTCTCGTTTCTTGGGGGCACTGTTCAGACCGGTCGCAACAGAGCGCCTTAGTCCTGGCTGTTTGTGGAGGAACATGTGTTGCCATGGTGCAGACTTCCCTCTGGCAGGCATGAGCTCCTTTTTGATCTGCTCCATCGTGGTAGGGGCCCCAGAAATCACTCTGTGGCCCAGCTGACGTACCTCTCGTTCCCACCCTGATAAATGACGAAGCCAGAGGGTTGATAAGACGGGATTAGAGTTCCCAAACTACAGCAGGGCTTTCTAATCAGCGAGAGCACCATTAGCAGGCTTTGGTGGGAAACTTGGCTGATACTATCTCTTAACCTTTTTATCCAGCTCTGTGTATCTGGTATCTGTTGGTACCTAATGGTTAAGGAAGGGGGAAAAAAAGCAAAAGAAGACAGTAAAACTATTGACGTGGCTCCTGTCAGAGCCCTTCTCATTTCAGGAGCAGACCTGTGTCTGTACACGGTCTATGGCTTTGCCTGCTTTACCTCCACTGTCTGAAATGTCCCGCAGTGGAAGAGAACCAAACCTAACTTAGTCACAACTGGTTAACATTGCAAGTTAACTGTGTGGTTTAAAGAGCTTTGCAAGCAGATCTTCTGGACAATGTCGGTTCACATGGCTTTCCTTGCTTTTCAGCAGAGGAAATGGAGCCAGATTGCGGGTTGCGGGGCTCTGAGGCTTCTGGAGCCCTCCAGCAAGTTTGTGGGAGCCCACGGTCGGGTGAGGTGCTGCTCTGAGCCACGTTGCCTCTCGACAGCTTCCCTCACTCGTCTGGAGGGGTTGGCAGCACGTCCCATCTGTGAAATGCCTCGCTCGCCTCACCCTGTAATCTGGATGGTTTATGGGGGTTGTCATACCCATCCAGAGCCTGGCTTCCAGAGGAGAGACTTGGCCAAGGACCATCCGCTCCGAGCTAGAGACGGAGCCAAAATAAGAATTCAGCACCGTCTGGCTCACATTACGGCTCAGCCCCGGGGCTTCCACGAACAGGGTGTCTACAGGATGCCGCCACCGGCTGTTTTATTTGTCTTTGTCTCAGTGGCATCTGTTTATTACCTGGAAGTAATGTCTGCAGGTCATTGTTCCACGTGGAGGCTTTTCTGCCAGGAACAATCATAGAAATTTGCATCTCCCTTGTAGGAAGGGACCCAAATGTGTGACTCGTGTGAGCACAGGCTAATGGACAGAGGCTTTACCTGCTGTTAAACCTGTGAGAAGAGCTGCCTGTGGCTGTTAGATTGTCACTGCCCTCGCCATCAGGTTAATACTGTGGCTGGAGCTCAAGGGCACATCTTTTCTTTGCAGTTTACAAGTTTAAGGGCTAAAGGGAAACCTCAAGGCATCTACTGTGTTTATAGGAGAGGAAAATAAGAGCCCTAGAGGTTGGGAGATTTTTCCAGAACAGTGGAGTGAAGTTTTGGCAAACTTGGGGCTTGAGTCCACATCTTCTGACTCAAATCCAGTGCATTTTCTACACATCTGCCCCCTGGAGTTCTAGATGCTACCTTTGGATGCCAGTGTATGTGGAGAAGCCTTGAAATGGGTCTGTCTGTCTTAAGCGTGCTGTGCTCATTTATTTGGCAGCTGTTTATTGAGTGCCTGCTGTGTGCCTGTGTGAGCTCTGGGAATGCAGCTGAATAAGGTTGGGTCCCTGTCCTCACAGAGGTCACAGTGCAGTAGCTTAAAGTTGATAGACTATTTGTGGATGGGAGGCAGAACTTGCACTTGATGTAAGTGGCAGCTGCGTCTTCCAGGCTCACAGACTGTGGGGCCTCAACTTCCAGCCATTACTATTGGTGGAGGGGGTGCTTTATTGAACTGAGACCTAACACCTTGAGGGTGGGGTTGTCAGAAGTCAAAGGGCGAGAGTGGTGGCCACTCCTAGCCATCTTGTGAGGCACAGCTGGTACTCGTGTGCTTTACAGCTTTACGAATAAGTGAGCTGACCAAAGGCAGTGGGGGGGTGTGTGTGTGTGTTTACGTGTTTGTGTGCAGGTATGAGTTCTAGCACTAGGAGGCCATTACTCCTTGAAACTGTGGTTGAGGTTAAGGAAAACTCTTTGATATGGTTTCTTAAGATTTTTGCCATCAAACTCCAACATGGTCTGTGATGTTCCTTTTGGGTTGGTGGGGGTAGTGATTATACCTGGGGTGAGAAGGACATAATCTTTGGAGCCTCAGTTGCCCCGTAGGGAGAGGGTTTCTTAGTAAAGCTCCCGAGTTTTCCAAGGGCAGAGTATTATTAGCTTAATCAATTTGTTCCTTCATCTTTATTATAAAGGTGTGGAGAATCTTTTTACAGAGAATTTTAAAAAGAGACTTTTTGGCAACCCACCATCATTATGAAGACTTCTGTAGCTTTTGGGTAGGGGGAAGTGTGTGTCTACCTGCCACAAAGCGTAAAGATGTAATTTTTGCAAACATGCCCCTGCTTCCCCTGTTGACCACCCCACCTGGCTTTGAGGAGCCCAGGATCCTGCTAGTCCCTCTGCAAGTGTTTGCAGTCTGCTCTGTGTGCCTGCGGCAGTGCCGGAATCTGCCAAAAGGCAGCGCTGAGAGTCAGTGAGAATGTGGCTTTAGGTGGAGAGGTGCCCGGCATGGGGATGTATTATCAGTTCCTTTCCCGGAGGTTCAGAGCAGCCTGGGGGCTCCTGACCTGGAGGGGCAGTCCCAGGATAAACAGGCCTTTCCCTCCAGCAACTCCTGGAGACCTGCAGGAAATCGCAGGGCCCGCTTCACAATGCCTGGTTTCCTGCTGAGAATTCCTCTGAGCTTGGAGCAGAATTGAACTTTTCAGACCCAACGCTTGTGGAGTTGAGAGGGTGTTTAATTTGTAGCCTAGCTTTGGACTGGGTCAGTTTTTGACCTCGATGGGCAAGGAGTAACCTGTTTGTATGGATTTTGTGACTCTTGTTTGGGAGAGCGATGTGGAAGTGGAAAGGAATGGTCGATAGCTTATTTGTTTTGTTGTTAGTTGCAGTTTGGTCTCTGGTTTGGCATGAAGTGTGAACACGTGCTCCTCTTCCAGAGTTCTGGAGGCGTGAGTTGTGGCCTGGGAAAGGAGGTGCGTGGTGGAAGGGGTGAGGACCTGGGGGCCCGGATTCTTTCCTGGGCTCTGCCACTAAATAGCTGTGTGGCCCCCACGAGCACCGACCTGGGCCCCCCTTGCTTCCTGAAGGTGTCAACCGTCCTCGGGCTCAGTCTTGCCTTCTTAACATGTTATGCAGAACAGGGCTGGAAAATGTGTATAAAACTTAAGCTGCCAGTCAGAAATTGGGACGAGAGGGGAGGAGGCAACATCCTCCCAGCCGTATTGGTTTAGGGTTAGTCAGAATACAGTTGCACTTCCATTTGGTTAGTGGTGCAATTTCTAATCTTGGTTTCATTTCTTATTTGAGTTGAAGTCAGGTTCTAGCCTAAATTTGGGTTTGACAGATAATACAGCTTAGTGGAACCAGTGGTGGGGATGGAGAAAATCCATATATTAGAAAGGAATCTTCTGGGGTGCGGGTAGGGGGAAGGCTTGGTTTAAGATTGTCACGTCAGGGCCAAGACAAGATGTCTTCAAGGCCCACCATGGGACCTGGGAGGAGCAAGGAAAGGTCACTGCCCTGCACAGAATGGCCCATGCCTTCTGCTCTGTCGAGTCAGGTCTTATCATTCCAGTCCTCTGAAGTGGTCTGGGGCCCTGGGCTTGAGTGTGTTTTCATATTCAGTGATATGTTCATTGCATACACAGATTCACTCATCTGTGGCTTATTTTTTTTTCAGATCAATAGGGTAAGCCTAGTGTCTGAAGCCTGACCTCTGATCTGCCACCCCCCACCCCACACCCCCCACCAGTGCTCTTACCGTTTTGCCTGGCCGACTAATACCGTTATTTCTACAAGCTCCTACTTCATTTGGAAGCCCTCCTCAGTTACTCTGACGGCGTGGCATGCTGTCTTCCTCAAAGTTATGAGAATGGGTTAAAAACAGTACTGGGGTGAGAAGATGGTGTGAGGAGAGGCATCAGTGCTAATTACATTATTCTGAAGTCTGGTTTCAAGTAGGAGTTATCCATCATATGTACTGTTTGAAATAGCACAGTATTTGACTCACCAAAACTAGTCTACACCTGTGCCATCCGTTAGGTCACTCCTAGCCACGTTTGTCTTTTTAAATGTAAATTCATTAAAATGAAATGAGATTAAAAATTCGATTCCTCATTCACACTAGCCGCGTTTCAAGGGCTTGGTAGGGCAGATCTAGAACATTTTGATCATCTCAGAAAATTCTCTTGGGTAGTGCTGGTCTACACTTGCTTTCTGAGTTTTTGTTTTTTTGTTTTTGTGGTAATACGTAATAAGGGATCCTTGTGGTGTGGTCTGTTAGGGGACCGTTAGAGGCCAGAGATTGCATCGGCTGAGGTCCTGGCCGGGAGCTGACTGCCTGAGTTTGTATTCTGGTTTTCTGTGTCCTAGCAGTGTCATCTTGGTAAATTATTTAACATCTCTGTGCCTCAGTTTCCTCATCAGTAAAATGGGATAGTAATATGTCATAGAGTTATTGGGAGCATTAGAAATGTTAGATTAACATTTCTGTTAATACAAATACGGCACATAGAAGAAGATCTGGTATGGGCTAAGAACTCAGTACGTGTTGCCTATTGTCGTTACATTTGAAAAGCGTTAGGGTGATACCTCGACTATGTGGAACTCCCCTTTGTGGCTGCCCCATCCATTTGGAACATAGCTGAGAAGGAGGATGCAGGGGAGGTCCCAGAGCTGCCCACTGATGGCCCTCCACTTGCAGGACGGCACCCTGATGCTGTGTACGCCATGCCTGGGCTGGTCCCTCAGGCCATTGCTCAAAGCCTACCTATACTTGCTTTACATACAGTTATGTGAAGCTTGGTTGTCTGGTTGCCAAGATGACAGAAGAAAGAATAAGTTAAATGGGAGAAGTGGCTGGGGTTGGGGGGGTGGCTGACAGCTGGGAGGGCTATCCATCATCATTATTATTATTATTTTCTTTTTTTTTTTTTAAGATTGGCACCTGAGCTAACACCAGTACATAGTTGTATATTTTAGCTATGGGTCCTTCTAGTTGTGGCATGTGGGGTGCTGCATCAGCATGGCCTGACGAGCCGTACCATGCCCGCACCCAGGATCCCAACCAGTGAAACCCTGGGCCGCCGAAGTGGAATGTGTGAACTTAACCACTCGGCCATGGGGCTGGCCCCTATCCATTATTAAATACTAAAATGTCATAAGAAATGAAAAAAGGACATGAATACCTGGTGTGGTTTAGAATGTCGTTTAGAACAAACAGCTTCCGTCAGTTTTGAGGTTATTATGACAGACTAGTGCAGTACTTGATCATAACGATTACCAGTAGTTTCATGAAAAAGTAGAGGATATGCAATATACTCAGAAAGATTTTAGAAAGATTTCCATCCACAGTGATTAAAATTTCAATACGTAAATCTTTAGCAATATGGAAAATTTGACTGTGCAAAATGATTCAGCCCCAGACATTTCTGGCAAGCCAGTTTTATAGCACTGAAATAAAAGGCAAAGTTGGTCTGCTATACAGGGCTCTTTATTAATCAAGAAATGTGAAAGAAACACTTTTGACATTCTTATCATCCACCCTGGGAAACGTCTTCATTCAAAACTATTCACTACCTGGCGTTTCAATTTTCTTTCTTTCTTTTTTAGTCATTCATTACATACACCTTCTCTGTGCAAGACACTGAAATCTGAAATGGAAGCTGGCTAATGTATTTGTTGACACGACTTGCTGTACTGTGGTCATTTTTGGAGAAGGAGACGCTTCTCAGCTACTGTTCTTGAGCTTCTTGGGTCCAGATACTCCAGGCATGACAGCTGTGGCCTTGTCAGATTGTCATTGGACACTTACCACACCGTTAGCCTGCGGCTTGTAGCGAAGTGTAACTTGACCAACGTTGTTGGTCTCTGGGTCCCACTGGTGGGGTCGTTGCTTACATGGCCCAAGGGATGTGAGTCTGGCCTAAGCTGGTTCTAATCTCTTGCCCCTTCATTCTACAGACATTGAGTGAACAGTGCTTTTGTGTGAGGCGTAGTTCTAGATGCTGGGAACACGGGAAAAGGACACATTCCCCAATTGCAGGGAACAACCTTACCATCTAGTAAGGGAGACAGGTAAAAGGAAACAAGTACTTGATGATGAGTCTCCAGTTGAGCTGCCATCTTGGTCTTCTGTATCCAGCACACAGTGGTGTTCACTAAGTAACGGTCTGCTAGAGGGGTGCTTTGGGAACATGGAGGAGGGGCTCCTAGCCCACAATAGGGGTGAGTGGATGCTGGGTAAGGCCAGGGAGAGAACAGAATGGGGGGGGCACTAGACAGAGGGATCAGCTCATCCTTGTGAAGGCACAGAGGTGAAGAGGGCCTGGGGCTGGTGTGGAGCATCTGGCTCGTGTCCTAGGATGCTCTGGAGGTGGAGCAAAGAGGGGAGGAGGGACCAGATCATGGAGTGCCTTGTAGGTCATGCCAAGGAGTTGAGACTTTATCCTGGAGGTAGTGGGGAGCCTTTGAGGAGCTCTGGGCAGGACACTGACATGAGGAGTTAGCTCTGGAGACTGCCTGGAGGGTGAGATTGGAGATGAGCAGTCTGGTCAGAAGGCTGTGGCTCTGATCCACATGAGAACTGCCCCCTGCCCCCCGAAATTTCAGTCTCCACCCCCAGCCAGGAAGTCCTCCCCGGGACCCCCACACCTGGACTCTCTAGTGTGGATTCAGAGACTCCTGGAACGGCAGGGCCCCTCCCTCCCAGCTCTCCTTCCACATGCGCTCTGTGTGACACTCAAGTGGCTGGGCTGTTGTGTGGGGCAGGCGAGGACAGTTAGAGCTGGGAGAGAGAAACAGCTTCTCCTCAGATCTGGTTGTAACTCGAGGCGCACGGCGATGCGGGGCTGCCCTTGAACATGACTGTCATTCTGTTTTTCTGTCTTGTGTTGCCTTTGCATGACTTTATCACTGAAGTGTCCTTTGGACTTATTAAAAAGGTAGTTTTGCATCTCATGTGATTTCTGATTTTTTAAAAGTAGGGTTTCAGCTGCATGGAACATCTTTTTCCTCCACCTTTTATTTTTTTTAGCTAAAGAAGCCGTGAAGAGGCTTGCATTCGAGTTCTGTGGCCTTACCTAAGGAAGCTGGTTTTGTTCCAGTGTTTGAGGTGGGGTTGGTGGAGGGAGGTGGGACACACACTTCTTTTGGGGAGGCTTTTCTAGGGATAGGTGGTGGCGGGAGGCACATGGGGCGTTGATTGGCAGACCGGGGAATGTGGGCGTGGCCTGTGTGTAGCTTCCCTCACCGAGTTCTCCAGCCCTCCGTCTGTACTGAGTCTGCCCATATTTGTCAGGGAAGACCTGGCGGGTGTCAGTAAATAATTCTGTGAAGTGAGCTTGACAAAATGAGGCCTAGCTGATCCGTCATGTGCGTTCTATCTCTAAACCTTCGCCAGACCCCTGGAAACATGCAATGAGATTTTCCCACGGTCTCATTTCTAGTTCCCTAGTTGAACACCTGGGGGTCTTCCTACCAAGGCCTGTTGGTGATCCCCCCACGATTTCGTTAAACACCCTGTACCCCCATGAGTGACTGTAGTTTACATCGTCTCCAGAAGATGGAAAGAAAACAAAAACCCACAGTCGTCACTTCTCCCTTACCTCGTCCCCCACATCTGCTCCCTAAGTCCCGTCAGTTTTACCTCCTGAATTGTCCCCATGGCCCCCTTGCCCTTACTGCTCTGTGGCCTTAGCTCAGACCCTTGACATCTCTCACCTGAAATGTAACAGTGGGTCCTAACTTGGTCCTCAGCCTCTTGTCTTGTCTGCCCTCTGGTCCTTCTTCCACACAGCTGCCACTGCTTGGCCTCAAACAAGGAGTCCATTGTGGGTCTCCCTTACTTACACGCCTGCCATGGTGCCCACCTGGAGTCTGAGCTGCTTACCACAGCCTTCAAGGCTCCTCCGAAACCTGACCAGCCTTTGTCCTCCACCTCCTCTGCTCCTCACTCAGGCCCCGCCTCTGCCCTGACCCTCATGGCAAACCACACACCTGTGGTTCCTGAATATTCCCTCCTCTTTCCTGCCTCCCTGCTTTTGTTCATGCATCCCCCCGCCCCCATCTTCTCTTTGCCCCTGTCTTACTCCTACTTCTCCTTCAGTGCCTACCTCTGATGTCGCACAGAGACCACCTGCTCAGAACGCTTCCCTGGCCCTCTTCCCTGATAGAGGGCATTGCTCCTTTCTGCCCGCCTCTGTGTCTCTTGTTTATTCACTCAGCCAGACTTAGACTGAGCATCTGCTTTCTGCCAAGCACTGTTCTCGGGGCCAGGATAAAAGATGAAAAGGTGAAGATTCTGCCATCGCGGAGCCAAGAGTCCTCAGGGAGGTGACAGTGTCATTGCTGTCCTTGTGTGTATGAGGTGCAGTGTGAGAGTCAGGGAAGGGAGCATAACCCCCCTGGGAGGATGAGGGACAGTTGATCTGAAAAAGGAGAAGTTCCGTCTGGGCCTTGAGGGCTGAGGGACATTGGCCAGGCAGACATGCTGGGGAGAGGGTGTTCCAGGCAGCAAGAGGACCTGTGTAAAGAACAGAGATGTGGGGGCAGTGGTGGGGGCGGTGTGTGTGGCGGGTGGCTCTGTGTTGCCAAAGTTGGGGGGCAGCAGTTAAGGAAGGAAGTGATGGAAGATAAGTCTGGACTGGCAGGCAGGGTTCAGGCAGTGGAGGCCCCTATTCAAAACTTGAATTTGCTCCTCAGCTTGGGTAATAGGGAGCCATTGAAGATTTCCAGGCGCGGGAGGGACATGATCATATTTGTACTAGGAAGGTCCTGGGCGGTGGGGTGCGGCCAGGACCTTGACTTGCTCTGAGCCCCTGAGAGGAAGGGTTGCTGCACGTTGTCTGTCTCCCCGGCACTCCTCTACCTGACGCATGGTTGATGTGCACTGATCGCAGATGGTCCAGCGCATGTGCAGCATCGCGTGTGTCTTGAGTTGCCTTCTGCTGCTGCTGGTCGTCTGCAGCTTTTCCATCCATGCTGTTCCTTCTGGCTTCTCAGTAACTCGTGAGAGATGCTTATGAGCACCTTAGGGATGCTGGTGACTTCAGCACCTGCGCACTGATAGAGAACCTAGAATCTTAGTCCTTTAAAGCTTAAAAAAGTTTTTTGAATAGGTGATATTTGGCAATACAGTCACATTGTTCAAAAGTCAAAAACATATACAAAGGAATCCATTGAGCAGTGTCCCTCCCCCACCTCTACTCATGCAGCTCTCCTCCGCTGCCCCCAAGTAACCAGTTTTATTTATTTTTATGTATCCTTCCTGGGCTTATTTATGCCAATACAAGCAGCTATAAATGTATGATAGATTTTACGTGTGTGTGTATATTCCAGCTCCCTTCCTTATGCAAAGCGAAGTGTATTATCTGCACTGTTCGCACCTTGCCTTCTTTGGTTAACAAAATATCCCAGAGATCTTTCCACGTCAGCACACATAGAATTTTCTCATTCGTGTCTGAGGTTGCGTAGGCAGCCGTTGTGCAGGTTCAGTGTAATCCATTTGAGCAGTCCCCTTTTGATGGACACTTGAGTTGTTTCCAATCTTTTGCTCTTATAAACAACGCTGCAGTGAATATCTTGGTGGGCATGTCATTTTGTACCTATACAGGCATGTCTTGTAGCATATCACGGTTTTTAGTGCCCCCGCCTCTACAGGGTGTGGCCTCGTCACTCTCCACTGCCTCCTCCAGGGCAGCAGATGGTCCTGCTCACCGTGGTGTCTCCAGTACCCAGCACAAGGCTTGGCATTCTGTTGGTTCTCCTGTAATATTCTTTCTGTAAATAAGTGGTAAAGTAGAATTACCAACTGATAGCCAGTTTTCAAAGAATTTTTTTGCGTCTTTAATTGAGATATAATTCATCTATCCTAAGATTCACCATTTAAAGTGTACAGTTCAGTGGCTTTTAGTATATTTACCATGTTTTGCAACTATCACCATTATCTAATTCCAGAACATTTTCATCATGTCCCAAAGAAACCAAATAACAGTCACTTCCCATCACTCCTACGCCTGCCAACCACTAATCTACTTTCTGTCTGTTTGGATTTGCCTATTCTGGACATTTTATGTAAGTGGAATCATATAATATGTGGTCTTTTGTGATTGCCCTCTTTCACTTAGCATAATGTTTTCAAGGGTCATCCCTCTTGTAGCATGGATGAGTACCGCGTTCCTTTTTATGACTCAGTAATATTCCACTGTATGCAAATACCACATTTCGTTTATCCACTCGCTAGTTGATGGACATTTGGGTTTTTTTTACCATACTACATGAATAATGCTGCTATGAACATTCATGTACAAGTTTTTGTGGGGCCATAATATTTTCATTTCTCTTGGATATATACCTAGGAGTAGAATTGCTGGAAATTTTAATATGGAACAGGAACCAGCACTGAAACTATACTGAACAGTTTGTTGTTTTGATCTGGAAGTTATATCTCAGCGCCAGCATTGTGAATATTGCTCATTATTATCCAGGCTTCACACAGCAGTGCTGGCTCTTGAGAGCTGTGTCTGATAGACTCTGTCCCAATAGTCAGCTGTGATTCAGAGGCAAATATTGTCAGAGTTTGCACAACAGAATTTACTGAGTTCTTACTGTGTGTGCTATGCTAACTCTATGGCAATGACAGAATACACAGGACACAGCTCTTGTTCTAAGGTCATCATTCATTTGAAACAACCCAAATATCCATCTATATTGAACTGATTAAGTAAACTATGGTATAGCCATACCATGGAATACTCTAGAACTTTAAAAGAGGATAAGGGCGATCTTTATGTATTGACATGGACTGATGTCTCAGGAAAAAAATACGTTGTAGATTAGTACGTACAGAATGAGCCCATTTTAATAAAAAACTTCTGTTTATATACGCACACGCAAAATCTGCAAAGAGCACAGCAGACTGTCAACATCGATTATGTCTCTAGAAGGTAGGTTATGCAAGACTTTAGCTTTCAGTGTAATATGCTCTCCTTTTACAATTTTCTTACAGTAGGTATGTATAGCTTTTAAATTCATTTAACTTCCCCCAATTCTATTTTGGAAAAAAAGGGACCTGAGATAAGACTTATATCTGAAACAGTACATATCACTGTTGGCTATAACACTACATGTCAGCATTTGACTAAATAAATGCCAAATAAATCCGTGCTGATATAGTGGTCTTACAAACGGTGTAACCCCAGGGCTGAGAGAGCTTTGAGGTTCTGGCCATCAGTGAAGCTTCATGAAAGAAGCTTGGCTCGGTCCTTAAAGGATGGTGACATTTATCCAGCACTTCACAGTTTCTTGAGTCAAAGAAAGGTCTGGAGTGCTTACCTTGTGCCAAGTACTGTCATGAGCACTTGACCCAAATTCTCTCATTCAGTCCTCACTGTCACCCCATGGGGCAGATGCTGTGGTTACTCCAATTTTACAGATGAGAGCACTGAGGTTTAGAAAGACTGAGTAACCTGACCAGGCTCCCAGGGGCCGTAAATGTCCTTCCCCACAATTCAGAGCCCATCCCTCTGGCTGCAGAGTCCAGGTCCTGTACTCCGTTTTAGAGGGAAGGAGACTGAGGCCTATAGAATTCAAGAAACTTGCCCAAGATCACACAGCCAGCGTCTGTCACACAGCCAGGTAACCCGTCATCTCTTACCCTGAGGTTTCCCGAGTTCCAGGCTGTTGAAATCCCTGGGGGTGGCCATGGGAGGTGGGGAGGTTGGTCACAGGGGTGTGTGAAACTCTTGGTACCGTGCCCTCTTTCTTGGAGATTCACGTATCATATACACTTGTTAAAGTGGCGACCAACATTTCTCAGACTTTCTGACCATGTCTTTCACACAGTATTTAGGAACATGCCACAGATGTCACTTTGCAAAACGCCACCTTCCCATTCTGTAAGGAAGCGTGGGTGAAGGCGGGTGCATGAACAGCCCTCTGTCTCTCTCCTTTAATAAATGAGAGTGCCAGCTCTAAAGGCTGTGACTCTTCGTTGCAGTAAATCTTCATTCACTGTTGATAACAGTTACCTAATTAAACCCACCGCATACTTCTTACACTCAAATTATTCAACCCACGCTCCACCAAATTTCATACAGTGAGTACTGGAAGTTTCTGAGTGTCACCACCTTTTTTTCCTGTAAGATGTGCTATTATTGTTTTGCTTTTTTAAATTGTGGTAAAATATATGCAACATAAAATTTAGTATCTTAACCATTTTTTAAGTGTACGGTTTGGTAATAAGTACATCCACATTGTTGTGCAGCCAATCTCCAGAACTCTTTTAAATTCATTCCACAAACAGTTGTTGAGCACGGACTAATTGAGGGTGCCTGGGACATGGGGATGATTGAGATGAACTCCCTGCTCAGGCTAATGAGGAAGATGGGTAAGAAAGCCCTGGTTACAGTTTAGTGTGGCCAGAGTTGTGAGGTGCTCCTTACGGGACTGGATCCTTGGGGGGCTTCTGCACCTCGGGATGGGACACATTACCACCCGGTGCTTCGGGCTCCTCTCCAGGCTTATTTTTGGCTCCCTGCTGGCTGCTTGCTGATTGTTTCTCACCCTGTCGCTCCCTGGAGTCATGCCACCTCTGCTCTCCAGAGCCCTGGGGAGAAGTCCTTGGATTTTGCCTGTGTGAGAGCCGAGTCCATGTGGCCTGGGGTGGGGGCGGGGCAGGGTGGGAGAAGGGTGCCACTGCCAGAGCCAGAACTTCACCAAACCCCAAATCAATGGTTTGCCCAAATATAGTATCCCAGACCTTCCCCCTGTCATGTTTTAGCTAAATATACTGTCCTTCAGCTTGCAAGCTCAGCTTCCTCCAAGAATGGTTTCTGGGATTATTCCTAAGTGCCTTTTCTCCATTTTACTTCTAAAAAATGACCATGATGACGTGGCCGAAGTCCCAGACTAGGGGCACGTGTAAAACTAAACAGATTGGAGAGGACTGGCTCCACATCGCGTTTGGTTTTGTGTATTTCCACGGAGACCTCTTGAAAGTGAAAAGACACTCATGGCATTTCTGTGTGGTGCCTGGAGCTCCTTACAGAGAAGGAGGTTTATGATGATGCTTAGCTCTCAGGCCCTCCTTCCCTGATAGATGGAGCGCAGGGGTTCCAGGCGCCGTTGCCCCGGCCATCTGGACGTGTACCCTGGATCTGCATTTCGTCTTACCGAATAGGGCTGGGCTCGTCAACCCTGTGGAGTGTGTACAGGTTGGGAGTGCAGGCTTTGAATTCAAACTGCCTGATTCTTCCCTGGCTCCTTCACTTCTCTGGATAACTTGATGAAGTTACTTAACTGCGCCCCAGTTTTTTTGTCAGTAAAATGGCAGTGAACATAATTGTGCCTACCTCATTGAGTTTTTGGAAGGATCAAGTGAGCCAATAATGCAGGCACAGCATCTTTACAGGTCCTGATATCAAGTAAGGATTCAGTTGTTTAAGTGATTCATGAATATTAATTAATTCCGTGACTATTGCCACCATCATTAGGCAGCCACTTTTCTACACCTCTCATTTTCATATTGTAGTTATGTAGAGTCTGTACATCCTCGTGCATCCATCCACACTGGACGTGTCTTTGGACACTCAAACATTACTGCCTGACATGATGGGCCACCAAGACTGTCAAGAAATGTGCCCGCTGAGTCCGTCTGCTGAGGCTTCTCCTTGCTGGGCTCTGAGCCTGCGCCCTGGGTTCATGGTTCTCCCCACGAATTCCCCTCCCTCAGGTGCCTCAAGCTCCAGAATTGCCCCTCATCTTTTCCCTTTCTCAGAGATCTCATGGCTTCCGGACTGCTGTCTCCTTTTCCCGCTGGCCAGAAATCTAGGAGGTTAAATTAAGTGGAGATCAGCCGCTTGAAATATTTTATATGGAGGTGTGACCTATCATACCATTATTTTTTTTTAAATAATGGGGATTTTGCTTTTTACAAATTATTTTTGTTGAAAGGCTTTCTTTGCTCTTTGGATACCACTTTTGTAAATAGATTTCCTTGAGCTCCTCCACTTAGCACAATTAATTCAATTTCTACTCTATTCTTATGCCACGATGCTATGGTTTTTCATGACTGTAATAAAAATACGCAGACCAAATTCTTGGTTTTTTTTTTCCACTCGGTATTGTATTCAAATATTTTGAGATGTTAGCATTTTTAAAAGATAAGTTTGTTCCTAAATGCCTACCGTAAGGGATTGGTTAGATCAATTTAAATGGTGACAGAAATCAATATGCAATGTCATAAATGATGTCCAAAGCATATGGTTGTGTTTCTTTTAAAAAGCAGACTGCAGCATGCCATATTGATATGGGCCTTTTTTCTCTAATTTTTATTTGTTTTATTTTTATAAAAAGATATCTATGAGGATAATTGTCATTATAATCAGTCGTTTTCTCTGTGTGGTAGTATTTCAGGTAACTTATTTTTTTTCTATGCTTGTATCTATTCCTGTATGTATTTTTCAACGAAATGTATATCATTTTGGTGATCAGAAAAGGCACGTTAAAGCTGTTGTCATTTTGGAAATGGAAAGATGGAAAGTTTGGATTAGTGACAGAGCCTGTTGCCTGGGGAGCAGGAAAGGTGAATGGAGAAAGGGAGGGAGAGAAGTGGGAGCATGGAGTGGAAATTGGGGTGTAGGGGGAGAGAGTGAGCAGGGGCAGGGGGCTCAGCAGAGCAGCGGGGGGATGCTGTAAAGATAAGCCCGGAACCTTAATCCTAGAGATGTCTTCCCACCTACTATAAATAAAAGGTTTGCTTTGCAGAAGGCTTTTGAAGAGCCACCCAGAGGGTGACATGGGGGTATTTTAAACCATTCGGGGAAGTCTATACGAAAGCATCAAGAAGAACACAAGTCAGGGTTGACTAGAAGCGGAAATGAAACTTCTCAGTTCCAGATATTAACTGAGCAAGTCACATGAATGAAATGTGGTGAAAATCTAAGCTTTTAAAAACAGCAATTGAAAATTTAAAGTTTAAGCCCCAGTGAGGCAGCCCACTGTAGCCCAGTTGTGGGGCTGTGGAAATGGGCCACCCGGGCCACTTTGGAGTGAGGCCTATTCGCTTTGGTTTCCGAGGGCCTCTGCAGCCTTCTGAGGTGTGGTTAGCAAACAATTGGGAGTGGGCAGGGCAGGATGGCAACGTTCAGGGGTTCTGTGTAGTATTAGGATTTGTCCGCCTTGAGTCTTTGCACCCACAGCCTCTGCTGACAGATGAGGGTGGTGACTCTGTTCCTGCCCAAGGTGTGTGTTTACCTGCTGGGGGGGGCGAGGCCGAGCTGTTGGTGGGTTTGCCTTATCAACACATGATGGTTAAGTCAGATTTATGTAGGGGGAGGGGCGGAAGAAGGGACAGAGCTTATTCCTAGGGCTTCCAGAGGCTTCCTGTCTAGAAGATACACAGAAAATGATAAATGACTTAGCAATGATAACAAAGAAGAAAAGTGGCTCATTGTAACTGAATACCGTGATGTGTCAGGCCTTGTGGGAGACTTGACCTTCTGATCCCACTGACCCCCTCAACAGTCCTCTTTAATCCATTCCCTTCCCTCTCTACACGAACAAGCAGAACGACCCCATCTCAGAGGCGGTGAGGGCAGAATCCGGATTTTGACACAGATCTTTCTGAATTCAAAATCAGGCTCTTGGCTGTTGTGCTCTCCCACCTCTCAACAAGGAGGTACAGGCAGCAGGTGCGAGGGAAGGAAGGAAGCTGCATGGGTGCTGATGGTAGGATGGGGGAGACTGCCAGAGGAGGCGACGCCAGGGCTGGCCTTCGAAGGAAAGTCAAGGCAGAGACACAAATGGAAGGCAGAACAGAGGGCGGGCGTTCCAGGCAAGAAAAGGTGTCCAGAGAATTGAAGAAGGCAGTTCATAAATTCAATGCTTCAGAAAGTTCCTGGGCTAGATAGACTTGGGAAATGCTAGGTTCAACAAGTTTCTTTACTGCAGGACTTGTCAGAGCCTTTAATATAGTGGTAATGAGTATTGTATATCTGCGCCAAACTAATTTGTTGACTTTGGAGAGTATTTCATGCAATAATGTTCTAGAATATTCTTAAGGACACCCAGGGCTGTTGTACTGGGTTTGTGTGGGGAGTTGTGATCATCAAGGATGGAGAGGGAAGGAGGTTCAGGAATGTCAAAGAGTTAGGCGTTATCCTGTAGGCTGTGGGGAGCCGTGAAGGGGCTGTGTGTTGTGTATGTTGCGTACGGCATGGCTGTTCTGTCTAGATGGTGGGAGGAGAGGGAGGGAGGTTGAGTCCCGAGGCAGAGGATCCAGGTAGCATCCTCTTCCGCAGGCTGGTGAGAGATGAGGGTGTGAAGCCCGTTCGTAGCGCCGTGAGTGGAAATAACAGATTTAATAACATAATAAGGGAAGAAGACAACTGGTGGCCCTAAAGGGAGTCCTTGACTGCAGCCTGGGACGCGGGCAAATTCTGAGATGTCTCCAGGGCACCGCTTTGGGAGTAAAGATGCAAAGTTTGGCATGCCAGTGGGAGTTGATGATGCCGTTCAGGTAAAGATGCAGGACCTCCTGGAGGAGACAGATCTGAGTAGGGAAGTAGGTGTGAGTGTCACAGGAGTGGAGGTGGCCCCGTGGTAGGGATTGCCAAGCGACCTGAAAGGGCTGACGCTTGAACCCTGCACCGGTTGGCCAACCCTGTCCTGGAAGCCTGTGGAAGAATCTGAGGAAGCAAAGGGACTGCAGAGAACAGCCTTGAGAAGACGAGAACCCTGAGGCCAGCCAGGGGGTGGGCGTAGCCTGAGGCTGCACATCTGTCTGAGGCTGAGCTGCCCGAGAGCAGGTCTCCTGCCTCCTCCCCGTGCAGCGCCTCTTTCTTCCCCTCCTCAGTGCTGCCAACTTCCTCTTCTTAGGGATAAACACAGCCCTCTGGGGTTAGAGGGCTGCAGGTGGCCTTCCCAGCAGGTGTGCCCCCCGGGACTTTGGACTTCCGTCTGTCCTTGTCCCCGCTCCCTCTGCAGGGCAGCAGAAGGGCCTGAGTGGCCTGATGGTCTTGTCCGGTGGGATCCTTGGCCTCTGGGCTTTGCATGGGGAGCTGAGGTCTCTGTGTGAGGCTGGAGGCCAGGAGGACCGGCGGGACTGCTGGCTGTCTGTGCCCTCCCCCGCCCCCAGCCGAACGTGGCCCAGGGCCTGCTTGTCAGCACGTGGCTTGGGTTTCCGTGTTAATGTTCCCAAATTGGGATCACGGAGGATCGAGTGTCTGTGCTGTCTGATCATGCTGAGCCTTCTCGAGCAGCCAGCTGAGAACCTTTCAAAGGACTGTGTGTAATTGGTTTGGGAGATGTTGGGGGGCGGTGCAGGGGGACAAAGAAGTTCGTTTTTAAAAGGAAAAAAATAAATGAACATAACAGCCTTGGGCCGTTTGTGTGGGGCATGGCGCTCGGGCACAGGGAAGCCCCTTCCATCTTCCCTTCATATTTCTCCACTTCTAGAGCCCCCTTTGGCCAGGGTCTTGCTGACCCCTGCAGACCCCCTCCATGTAAATACAGCCGCTGTCTCCCACCCCCTCACTAATTACGCATTCCTTTAATCTGACCCGTCTGCAGGTCGCCAGCTGGCAAGGACTCAGCAGATTCCTAACCCCAGCTGGTGCCAGAGTGTTTACACGGCTGGCCTGCCGGGGAAGCTTGGCAGACAGCTCGCCCCAGGCTGCTCAGCTGTAGGGGAAGGTAGAAAGACAGCCCCCAGGGAAGTGGCCGGCTTTCCCTCCTGGCTCAGTCCCCGCCAGCCTCATGCCCACCCTCCCTCCGATTCCCGCTCTATCCTGAAAAAATACAAGGGAAAAGAATCTCTTTGTGTCAGAGGAGGGAGCGGGCTGGGGGCTCCCTGGCACATCCCTTCCACCAAGTAACCCTTTCCGTGGTGCTCTGAGCACATGCGGACAAAGAACGGTAGGCTTCCTGACGGCAGCAGATCAGAGAGTAATCACAAGGCATTATTTGTCAGTGTAAAGTTAGTCCCCATTCATACTGGGCATGGTTTTCCAAAATCAACACTAAAACCCATGTGGTTGGATGTTCCTGAAGCCAGCCCGGGCTTTGTTACTGCAGTCTGAGGTCACTGGTGTCCTCAAGGGCCTGTGTCCCCCTCTTCCGTCCTTGGTAGAGGCCCCGAGACACTCAGGCAGGTGGTCGCTGATCCACAGTGGACATTGGTCCTGATTGGAGTTGGTGAGAAGCCAGTCCCAGGGCATCCTGCGCAAAGAGGGCTGTTTCTGCTGGTCGTCAGCATTGCTGGTTGTCAGAACTTAGCTGGCCCTTAGAGACTGGCTGTTTGTCCGCCTCCCCGTTTTCCCGAGGAATATCCCTGGCATGTAGGGATGGGAGAGAATTTTGCTGGCTTGACGCGTCTTCATGTCAGTGGTGGTATTGACGAGGTTAATTATTATCCTGTGGTGTTAGTATTAAGCCTTTTATTGAGGGCATAACTGCATCAGTCAGGGTCCCACAGGAAACAGATGGGTAATTAGGGAAAGGTTCTGGAAGACCCTATTAACAAGGGTGTGGACAGGATCTGGGGAAACAGGTACTCCCGGGATGGTAAAGCACCAGGGCTTGCAAAAGTGAGGAGATACCCCTAAGCCTGGAGTGATGGGGATGGCGTGGAAACAGAACTTCTTAAGATGTATGGGGGAGGGAGGCGATGAGGCAGAGGTAGGGCAGCAAGCTGTGGCGGAAGGAGAGAGGCCGGACCTTGGGAGAGGGTCAAGTCCCTGCCCCATCTGCCCAGCAAGCGGGGAGCCCGGTAGTGAGCACCCTCCTCGCGCCCTCTTGTCTCCTGCGGAGTTGGCTGCAGCCAGAGGTCCAGGAAGCCCATTGATGTGCTCCGGGAAGGTCTTCCGCTCTCTGCCCTGGGACACAGGGCAGGGTGGAGAATTATCCAGCGCTTGCAGATTCTGTCCTATCTCCTATTTGAATCCGGCCTCATTTACGCCCATAGGCAATCAGAAAGGGTGGCGCAGCAGGACCGATGCTCCTGAAATGCTACAAACTCTGACATCAGGCTTTTTGGACAGATGTTTCCTGAGTGCAATAAGCCAAATAGTGTAACACGTCTGCTTTACGCTACTTACTGCCCTGGTCTCTGGTGAGACCAGGATTGCCTTTGTTTCTGCAAAGCGGCAGCACATTAGATGCTTCTGCTTCCATCTTTTGCGGCTAGTTCAGGTAATAATCAAGTACCACTTAAACCCATTTCCTTCTCTTACCCCAGTGCTTTGCACACTCGGCCCTCAGGGACCAATAGGACTTTCCAGTGTAGCATAAATGGGGTTCTAATCGCCGCGTCCAATTACCAATAGTCTTTGGATGTCTGTATCCAACAGGAAATTACTTCCTTGACAGTTTCACCTGAAGGGGCTCCGACTCACTTGTCCATTAGGTAACTGATAAAATTTAATTGGTAAATTATGAAGTATGGGACAATTTTTAGAGTTTTGTGGCTATAATTAAAGAGCTCGAATTTTTATATTACCATGTTACCTCCCTTACTTTGAGGGAAGCAATTGTTTCTTTATCTTGCCTTGAATCATTTTAAGAAGAAAGGTTTTGAAATGCACTCCCTGCTGGAGTAGGCGACATCCCCACTGATGAACTCAGTAGGCAAAGACAGTTGACTTTGGGGCAGAGTAGCTTTGAGAATGAATGAATGAATGAATGAATGAAAGCTTCAAGGGGGCTGAGGGCCGATTTCCTTTCCTCTTCCCATTTTGAACTAGCTGGCATGACACATGTGGGGACAGCTGAGATCTAAAGTTGGCCCACACACTGGATGGTCCCCCAAAGCCACCATGACTACATGAATCTGAGCCACATCATCTTGCGGCTCCTGTTCTTTCTCAGCAGCATCATGGCCCTGTTCTAACCCTCGCCCCCTGCTCTGCGTACCCACTCTCTGTATGTCTTTCTGCTCAGCTCCCCCTCTCCCAGAAGTCTTCCTGAAGGAGAGCCATAAATCTCCAAACCCGGAACGCATTATCGAGTTCCTCCTTTGTGCCGAGGCTCCTGGTGGTGCAGAGATGAGTAAAGCCATGGTCTCTGCCTTCAGAAAGGCCAAGAGCCTCCACTTGTCCTTTGCCTAATTGTGTCCCAATTCACCACATCTTGTTGCCTTAAAACTAACTCTTCCTGCATCAAAGTCTTGCTTGCATCTTCAGTTTTAGGCACATTGCTCAGGGAGCGTGGTGGTGAAGAATCCAGACGTCACAGTCCAATGGATCTTGAGTTCCAATCCCACGTCTGGGGCTTGTTAGCAGTGTGCCTTTGGGCGAGGTCTGAGCCTCACTTGTTCTGTATAATGAGGCCTCTGGGAGGATTAGATGAGTTAATTTCTGTAAGTTGTTAGAGCGGTTCCTGGCATGTGGCAGGAGCTCAGAAATGGTAGTAGCAGCAGTGCTTCCTTCTAGAGTTGAGGGTAAATGAGGTAATTGCTGGCGTTTAGCATTTAGTAAGATGTCACAGCATGGTTGTCGATGTTTCTTACCGGGTTGTTGAGGGTTACGGGAGGTGGTCAGATAGAGGGCCTCAGCCTTGCCCAGCTTGCAGTAAATGTTCAGGAAAGGGTGATCACTGTTATCATTTCTGCAGTCAGGGAGTTGGACGAGCTTGGTAGCCCGGTTCTGATGTTGGTCCCTGAGCCTTCAAGGGAACGAGGTTGGTTGTCTAACTTTTTGCATCTCCTGTGGCATGGTGCCTTGCCCAAAGCATGCACTCAATAAATATTTTGTGATTGAAGGATTGATCTTGTATATTTTTTAATTCTGTTTTTCTAGAGACAGTGCTAAACAAAGACGTGTTTCTGGGGTGTGAAAGTGTCTCACCGGTCAGCTTTGTGCACGTGGCATGCAGGCATGCGCCCACACACACACACACACACTTGTAATGCATTCCTTGGCATGTCAGTTTGGAAAACCCGGTGTGGCCATCCTAAGGTCCAGGAGAAGGCCCTGGAATCACCCCGTTGGCCATAGTACAGTCACTGCAGGCCTTCGGATGTGGACCCTGGCCCATGGACAGATGCTTCTCTGCGTGGCTAAGGGTACTGATCCTGAACCCCATCAGTTCGGCCAGAGACAGTAAAGGCTGACACACTGATGGGAACCTGGAGGCCTCCTGATGGCCCTCTGGCCGGCACCCTACAGTTCCCCACCTTGGAACCTGCAGAACAGCTGTCCTCTTGTACATCCATCCAGGTGGCCCTGCCTCTCCCTCTTGGGAAAGGAGTGAAGGAACAGCCACGCTGAGAGGGGCAGTATGAAGAAGAATTCACTAAATCGATAGCAGGAGCATTTCCTGGTCCTGTTGTGAGTGTGATGGGGAGGGTGCATTTCGGTTTTGCCTCTCTCCCGAGTCCTCCGCCTTCCTTTTCCCTTCCTGTTTCCTCCTCTGATTCACATCAGTTGCAGGGGTTTTGACTGAGCATCTTCTCCGTGTCTAGTGTTTGTATCTAGACAAGTGTCAGAACTTCAGAGCGAGCAGAGATCTTGGGGACCTGGCGAGGCGGTGGGGCCTGATAGAGAGCTGCCCAGGCCCAGTGCTCCCCCTCGGGCACCCTCGCCTGTGCTCCTGGACTTCATTTCCTGAGGAAATACCCCTTGAGTTGATGTGTTCCCCTCTGTTTCCGCCCTGACTTCTCTGCATATGCAGCCACTTTTCTCCCCGTGGTCTGTCTCACCACACGTTGGTTCAAGGTTCTCTGTGCCTCCCTGATGTCCCACCCCATCTATCGTGGCGCCCCAACAAGCAGTCCACACATCGGTCTCCACTCTCCCGCTTTGCATGCACCCATGTCCAGCAGCTTCTGCCTCCTCCTTTCCTCCCGCATTGACTCAGCAAGGTCCCCAGTGACCTTGTGGTCCCCAAATCTGTGGGAGTCTTCATGCTTTCATTCATTCCACATATGTTTATTGAGGCTCCACTGTGTGCCGAGTGCTGTTCCAGCCGCTTGGGACCCATCAGAGAGAAAAATTAAGACCACTGCCCCCGTGCAGCTCCCACCTCTGTCCTGGGCTGCCTGGCCCTCCCTGGAGGTCTGCCGAGTTCGTACTGACTCTTGCAGTGCCCTGCTCCCTGGCTGCGGGGCCCCCTGGGTTTCCTCCAGCCTCGGACCACTGCTTCCTCTCTCCCCTCCCAGCCCCGCACTGCTGCTGTTTTCCGTCTCCGTTGATGGTCCCACCATCCGCAAGCCTGTCTGACTAACCATCATAAAACCTAGCATATTCTAGTAAATTATATATGTTTGTGCATCTGTTTCCTGAACAAGACTTGAGGCCCAGTCTTGACCACTCTCTCACCCTAATTTATTGTGCCACCGAGTCTTCTGAGATTGCTGTCTCATGTCTGTTGCCGTTACCTTCGTCCCGGCCTGCGTTAACCCTTCTTGCAGCAGCCTCTTTCCTAACGTGTCTGTGTGCTGCCCAGCTTCCCTCCCCGTCCCCAGCCATCCTCTGTGCGCTGAGCAGAATGCGCTCCCTGCCATGGGTGTCTCATTCTCATCCCCTGTGCAAAATCGTAAGCGGCCACCTCCCTCGTGTAGGATGAAGTCCACTTTTGAGACCTGCCTTAAAGGGCCCTTTGTAGACCCGGTTCCTGCCAGCCTTCCAGCCTCGCCACCTTACATTCACTCACACACACACACACACACACACACACACACACGCCAGTCACTTTCCCCAGAAGTCACATCTCTCCTGCTTCTCTGCCTAGTGCACATAGCCCCCTCCCGCCTTCTCTTAGCCTGTCCATCCCTTCAGGATACAGGCTGACAGGATCTGGATAGTGACATTCTTCATGCGAGGGGAGCTCAGTCCCTGTCTCAGTCAGGGGGGCCCCTCCGGCCTCCTGGACTGCCTCCGTGTACCCTCTAATAATGATGATTTTGTTGTGTTGTAAATGAGCCTCTGTAGACCAATTTGTCTGACTGGGCTCCAGATGTGGGTGGTGCCTTTCCTGCCTGGGATGGTGTTAGGGGTGGGGGTAGGGAGCATTCCCATGTCTGGGAGTTGAGGGGACAAAGCTTGGAAGGGTGAGGTGGGGTACCTGTGGAGTCCTGGGATACCAGGCCAGGATCCTGATTCTCTCCAAGGCACTTGGGAGTCATGGAGGACTGTGGAACAGGGCCTGGGGTATTTTAGGAGGATGGATGTCATCTTTCCCAGTGCAGTCAGGGTTGATGGCAGAGACAGCATTCTGGGATGGTTCTTTAATCTGCCCTCTGCAGGCCAGGGCCTTGGTCCCTGCCTCAGGGTGAGTGTACAGTGGGGGGACAGAGCAGGGGCTGCAGAGGGACAAGAACCTCTCTCCCTCCCCACCCCCCCCAACAAGGCCTTGGCAGGGGTGGGGCTTTCCTCTTCCTTCCCTCTTTGTGTGTGTCTGTGTCCTCCCCTCCTTCGGCTCTTACTGTGTTTTTGTCTCACATGAAGATTATCTGTGTTTCTTGGCCAAAGCTTAAGGTCACTGGTGTCCCAGGCAGTTCCTGCTCCTTCTTGTATCCCCATGAAATAAAGTTGCCCAACAGGCCCTGGGTGAGGGACACCTGGCCTTCTGGCACTTGCTCCGAGGCTGGGATTCATCAGCAGGTGGGGTATCGCTCCTCGAGCCTCGGATGCGGGTGCCGCGGCCTCCAGTCCACCTCCGAGGATGGGCTGAGTTCACACTGGGGGCCAGCCTCTCCCTCTGAGGTTTGGTTTCTTCCTGGGCTGCCTGTCCCATGTGGGGTCACAGGCAGCCTCCTGGGGTGCTCGGGGCTGTGATGGAGACTGGCTGTGCCAGACTGAGAAAAAACACTACTGATTTTTAGATGTTATTTAAAATACCACTTCCCGTTAGTAAAGTAAGATTTTGTAGTAATGTATGTAGCTATATCTAAGTGTGTGTGTGAGAGAGAGAGGGAGAGAGAGAAGGAGAGAGAGAGAGAAAAATATCTTGGAGTATGGCTTTTACCCTAAATATCCACATTTGCCTGGACTTTGTTTATGCGGTCTAGGGGTGTGGAGGGACTGGTTTGTGGCAAAGCGGGGATAGTGTTTACCTCAGGCCGTGCCTTTGGGCTTAGATTTGGGTTTTCTGTTTATCTGGGGAACTCTTGCCTTTCGTGTTGTTCTTTTTCTTCTCCACTTTGAAGACGATTGGCATATTCCCTTGGGAATATTATTTGCTGAGGAACAGGGATATTTGAGTGCTGGATGTTTTTCATTAACCTTCTTGGCTGTGATTTAATTCATCTGAGTCACATCACCATCCTCCACTTCTACTTCTCAGGTGCCCTCATACAGGTGGTCCTCGGCAGGTCCCTAGCCCCAGGCACAGTGGGCTGGATGCCAGCCCAGAATGGGGTTCTAAGACACGTCCCTCTGGAGCAGTGCGCATTCTTGTAGCGCAGAGAGTGGTAGGAACTAAAGGCGATTCAGAATCAGGATGCAAGAGCAGAGCTCCCGGCCTGACCTCGACTTCTCGCTGAGTGTGCGAGACGCAGGCTCCTGTTGGTATCAGAATGGTACCACAGTGGCCCATTCCCTGTCACCTGGCACTTAATCTCTTTCCTGCCTCAGTGGAGTAGGGGTGTGCGGAAACTGGGACATCAGGATCACACGCCTAAAATTCCTGCAGAATGGCTTATTTAATTTCTTTTGAGGAAGATTAGCCCTGAGCTAACATCTGCTGTCAGTCCTCCTCATTTTGCTGAGGAAGACTGGCCCTGAGCTAACATCTGTGCCCATCTTCCTCTACTTTATATGTGGGACGCCTGCCACAACATGGCAAGCTGTGCCGTGTCCGCACCCAGGATCCAAACCAGTGAACCCAAGGCCGCTGAAGTGGAACGTGCAAACTTAACAGCTGTGCCACTGGGCCAGCCCCATGAATGGCTTATTTTAAAAACTCATTTATTTGCCTTCCAGCCCTAGTTCACTCAGTTTAACTATGGGCAGAGGAGGATACCCAGTTAGGGCTTCTCTGTATATGCTGCGACACAGGTTCCTGAAGGCTCCCTGTGCTAATCAGCCGGCTGCCCTGCTGACAGGCCTGGTTTACACCCCTGGAGACGCCTTCCCTTTGCTCCATCCTTGTGAACTCGCAGTTCATTTTTCTAGCAAGCTCTAATCCACAGGCCTGACTCTTTAGTCAAAAAGTGGGGATCGACATGCAGATTTTGAGTAGGAAACTTTCCAGATGGTAGAGAATAATCAAAAGTGGTCGCAGTAGACTGCTGTCGGCTGTGTTCTCCTTCCCTAAGTGTAAACAAGCAAATGAAGGCAAATGCGCCTGGGCCCCCCCTGGTCCAGCTACCCTGGGGCTTGAGAGCCCTGAATAATCCTCTCATTTCGCCAAATACCGGGAAATGCCAGAAGTTCCTTGGGGATGATTCTCCCTGGCACCCGCTCTTGACCATTGCCAGTGATTAGTGACTGCCTATTGCAGACCCATCTGTGACAGTAAGGATTGCCCTGTCTCTTGGTGCTTCCTGCCTCGTGGAGCTAAAGGCTGTTTAAAAACTGCGGCGAAGACCACACTGTGGGGTGCTGGTGCGGTGGTTCCTGTTCTGCAATCAAGTCTGAAATGTTACCTAATCTCACCTCTTCAAAATCCCTTGCAGCCTAAAATTCTACAGCCCGAAAGCCTTGCTTTTTTTTTCTCTGTTTTGATTTTTAATTTACATTTAAGATGATCTTGCTTCTGAACAGGTGGCTTTTGGCCAAAATTAAAAATATTTTGTCCTGACCAATGTGTGTGTTTTAGGAAAATCCACATTGCAGCCAGTCATCTGAACTCTGCCATGTGGTGCAGGAGAAATGCATTTTAAGAACACTGATATTCTAAACAATTATTTTGGGTGCGCACTTCTTTGTCTTTATTAGGTTTTTAGCTTCCATGAGGAGGGGTTTATGAGTAGCCTGTGCTCTTCAAGTGAGGGGAAAGCTATCGGGAGTCAGCGAAGGAGAGTGAAGTATATAATCAAGTAAGAGTGTTAGAAATTTTGATCCAGGGCTCTTTCTTGAGGGGACGGATGAGGGTATATTAATCAGGCCTTCAGAGAAGAAAGATGTTTATTCATGCAAACGTCTATATTTTATCTGAGGCCATCTGTAAGGCACGTAGTCGCTCAAGTTCAATCTATGAAGCATATGTTGCATCAGTGTGCAGTCTTCTTAACGTTTTAATGAGGTGGTGCATATAAAGGCCGTGGGGAGCACTATCCCAAGGCCACCTCCTGTTTTTGAGTCCTTGATGGACTTCTCACATTGAGGATAGATAGCATGGCAAGTTCAATCTTTATATGTATCTTTTTAAAAAGCCCAAGTTCAGGGGCCGGCCTGGTGGCGCAGCGGGTAAGTGCACACGTTCTGCTTCGGTGGCCTGGGGTTCACCGGTTCGGATCCCGGGTGTGGACATGGCACCGCTTGGCAAGCCATGCTGTGGCAGGCATCCCACATAGAAAGTAGAGGAAGATGGGCGTGGATGTTAGCTCAGGGCCAGTCTTCCTCAGCAAAAAGAGGATTGGCAGCAGATGTTAGCTCAGGGCTAATCTTCCTCAAAAAAATTTTTAAAACTCTAAGTGACCCTTTCTAAATTCCTCCATATCCCAATATAAAGTTTAGACTTTGGGACTGATGAATATAATGAAGCAAATAATCTAATTTTGTCATAGCTGTTCCAATTATGAGTTTTTCTCATAAATATACATTGTCATTTTCAATCCAATATAAACTGCATTCAAGACTGTTAATGATGATCTCTTCAGCATGTGAACACGGCTCACAGAGAATCAGTTTGTGTGTGTATGTGTTTAGCTTTGCCTCATTCTTAGATCAAGGCAGTTTTTCAAGTGAGAAAACCACAATCGCTGGGCATTGTTAAAAGCCACACGGGAAGGCACTGTCAGAACTCTGCCCCCTGGTTTCAGGTGCTCGGCCCTCCCAGCCAGACTCTGATCATCCCAAATGGAGAATTTAGAAAGCAAGAGTGAAAAGCATCTTTGTTTCAGCTGTCTCTGCCTTCTCCCAAGCGATGGAGAGGATGCAAACCCACGTGCATGGAGTCCCAGCCGAGAAAACGCGTGCAGCTTATCAGGCCGACTCATGAAGCCAGAACTTCGGGGAACGAACACTCCAGGAAAGAAGGGCTAAAGACTTATTAAAAAAAGACTCTGTCCCACCAATGGGGCGTGACTTTCAAATGTTTTCCTGGTGACTGAAATTTTCCTGTCCACTGCCTCAGCATTAAGATGCAAAATCAATTTCGGGAAAGCCTGAGTCGGGGCCATTTGGCTTCCCGAGAAGAGGCTGCATTGGGGGAGAGGACGTTCCTCCTGGCTCCTCCTGGCCTTCTGAGGGAGGAGGTAGCGATGGCCTTGCTGTCCCTCCTGGGGTCACGGTTCGGACTTGTGCTCCACTTGGTGCTTCAGCCCATGGGTGGACATGGTGGTGTCCATGGGACAGAGTGGATCGGAGCAGACGCCTCATCCCCCGTCTGTCCTTGGTGGCTAGTCTGTGAACACAGCCCCTTCCAAGTGTCTCTGTTTGGATGTATCTGTCCAGAAAGACACAGCATAAACCAAACCAAAGGGTTGAGTACGTGCTACCTAAAAGAAGGCAATGAGCCTGCCTCCATCACAGCTCTTCTCTTTGATCTTCAGTGCCCAGATATCAACTTGCAGTGAACAGAGAGCAGATAGGGGCATTCGGAAGCCCGTGTGCCCAATGTCCGTGGGTGGCAGGCTGACAGGTTAACTCGAGAGGCCTTCCTTTCTTGCTGTGTCAGACGTAGCTGATACCCGGACTCGTGGTCACTTTGGGAAGACCTCTCAGCAGGTTGTCATGTAAGGCCGTGTTTTGGGTGTTGACCAATAAGTGGAATCAGGAGACGGTAGCCTTTTGGAGCTGAGGCTGGAGAGGACCTTTAAGGACATCCCTTCTGATCGCCTGAGTTGGCCTTATCCTTTCAGTGCTCATCTGTAAAATGGGGATATTATTAGTCGCTACCTTGCCAGGGTTGTTGTGAGAATTACATGAGATAATTTATATAAGCCCCTTAGATTCATGCCTGGCTCTGAGGAAGCACTTGATAACCTTAACTGCCATTAAGTTGTTGGTGTTAATGGATTAAAAACCGGTCCAGAGAGGTAAAATATTTGGCCTGCGGTCACCCAGCTGCCCCACAGCAGAGCTGGGACCGGAATCCTAGCATGCTACTCTTTGCTGGAAGCAACTGTTTCGCCAGCCTCCTTGATCTAGTTGCAACCAAGAGCTCGGATTCACGTGCCCCTAATAGAACACGGCATGTGGAACAGTTTGCGTTTTGTTATGGCTGCGCAAGCACGCTCAATGTCACTGCCTTTGTGCCTGATGCTCTGTTGTAGTTAAAAGTTCAATGAAGCTTTCTGTGTGTGCGTGAGAGAGAGAGAGAAAGAGATGTGGCCCCTCCTATGTAATTGAGTGTTCTCCCTCTGCCTTAGTGTATTAGCACGTTGTCACTTTTAACCCTTCACCCACTGAGCCTGGCATTTAAAATGCTATTAAACGCAATAATGTTTCCTATAAACAGCCTCCGAGGGATGGGACATAATTGGAATGACATTTTTAATAGGCTCCTGTTACAGCCCCTCTGTGCTACACAAACCAAACCAGCGCCCGCAGAGAGAAGCTTGTTAGTCGTTTTGTCCCTGGTCTGAGGTTGGGATAGGGTTATGGAGGGAAGTTTTGGGGCCAAAGGAGCTTTTAAAGTAGAGAGGGTGGTTTTTATGCTGGAGAAGTAGAGCGGCTTCTTTTGAGTAATCTCTATGTTTTTTAATTAATGGATGTGAAGAATCCAGGGGCTGATGCCCCTTCCTCCTTCAAGTGGCTCTGAGAAAGCTTAGAGCCAGATTTCTGGCCACCTTTAGCCAATGAGTAGGACCTCATGGTATGTGATCTCGTGGATCAGCCTCATTCCTTGCTCCGTCTCTTTGCCTTTGATATATTTTTTTTGGTCCCCTTCTGCTTACTTTTCATGTTGCGTTCTATTTTATGTGCCATGTTGTGGGTATCCCAAATTTGTTTTTGGAACAAATTTTTTAAAAATCAAGTTGAATGTTGCCTTTTCTACTTGTAACGTTGTGAGGCCTTTGGAGGCCACTTTCCGTCTCTGTGCCCCAGCTTCAGCTTCCTCGTCCGTGAAACGGGGAAACTGACACCATCTTTCTGAGACTCGGTCAAGTGGGAGCAAGCATCGCTGCCGACAAAGAAAGAGTCATGTTTTGGAATGACCTGCTGCTTCTACCAGAGGGGTAGGAATGGAAAAATACTGGAATCTAGTATTTTTGCCTTAATCAGAGTCCTAGATCCAATTGTCCTCTTAGAATCGCGTTCAGGAAACATTTGTTAAGCATTCATCTGTGGTTACTAAATAGTATAGCTGCTTGCAGTATTAGTTCATCAAATAGGTATTTATGAAATTGGGATGAAGATGATCAAGGCAAGTAAGAGCCATACTTTCCTATAACTTATGTTCCAGCGAAGAGAGAGTTTAAAAACAAAGATAAACCCCATAAAGCTGTCCACTTAACATGGGTGAATTTTATGGTGTGTAAATTATACCGCAACAAAGGTGTTATAAAAGAAGGTTTGGCCCTCGGAGCTGGCGTTCACATGTGCCTCGCTACAGTCGATCCTCATTCTTTGCGGATTGCATATGTGCCCATGCTCCTAGTCGCTAAAATTTATTTGTAACCTCAAAGTCACTACTCATAGCAATGTGGTGGTCACTTTGGGACATGCACAGAGCAGTGAAAAATCTGAGTCCCTGATGAGCGTGTTCCTGGCTGAGGTCGGACAAGAGGATGCTCTGCCCTCTCGTTGCCGCTCTCCTGCTGCAGGCGAGCGTCCTTGTTATAGTCTGTGTAGTGCCACACTTATTGCATTTTTGTGCTTTTTCTTGGTGAATTTGCTGTTTAAAATGGCCCTCAAGTGTGGTGCTAAAGTGCTGTCAGGTGTTCCTTAGCACAAGAAGGCCGTGACGTGCCTTCCTGAGAACATACGTGTGTTAGATGAGCTTCCTTAAGCATGAGTTAGAGTGCTGCTTGCTGGTCACGAGTTCAGTGTTTGCGCTGTGACAGAGGATATCAAATACTGCATCCTGAAACAAAAACACAGGTAAAACAAGGTTATGTATTGATCAGTTGATGGAAATGTGTGACCAGAGACTGTGGGAACCTATCTCTGTATTTCTCCTAGGAGCAATGGTTCAGTATCCACTAATTCAGTGTTTGCAGTGACTTCCTAGACGCAGAACCACCGTGAATAATGAGAACTGACTGAATATTCAGGAATAAGGCAAGAATATATGTAGAGCTCATAGATCAAAAGTCTGTCTTCCTTAAAAAAAAAAAAAAAACGGTGGGGTTATTCTTCTGTTAGAAGGAATAGCGGACTCTATCCCTTTATGTACACTCCCACCGACAGCCTGTTTTATTTGGCTCAGCTTTTCAGTGTTAAACATTAGGGGTAACCCTGTGGGAAATGTTAATGAAAAGCACCAGTATGTATAAGGAAGGTTTTATTATATACCCACTCATTTATATGTGGGCGTTAGTAAACATAGGTTGACCTCCACATTTTACGTGTAACTGTACTTGAATGCTTTCGTGTACATCGAATGGATTTGTACCTTGCCTATTTGTTACCAACAACCATTGATTAACAGAGCTACAAAAGTGATTTAAATATTATTTAATAACTTACAGCTATTTTAAAATTTTTTCACTCTTTAATCCCTTGTGTCAGTAAACACAGTCCAAGTTATAATGCCACAAGAACATAAAATAAATTCCAA
This sequence comes from Equus caballus, assembly GCF_041296265.1. Classification (NCBI taxonomy): domain Eukaryota; kingdom Metazoa; phylum Chordata; class Mammalia; order Perissodactyla; family Equidae; genus Equus; species Equus caballus. The sequence continues at coordinate 53,608,122 of NC_091703.1, read as the reverse complement.
ATGGATAAGCGCATAGGAAAAGCTCTCAGAGAACTGACACCAAACATGCAGAAAGGGACATGAATATGGCCTGGGGAGAGAGAAGAAAGCAAAGAACATAGCGTGAATGTTAGATTTTTACTTACGTATTTCTGAATTGGTTCAGTTTTTTAAAGTATATGTATTTCTCTTGAAGTTAAAATTTACTTAAAAAATAAATTAAATTAATTCTATGAAGGACACAGAGAAGGTTCCAAGGCAGACTGGCCAGAGAGGCCTGCCTCGAGAGCGTGATGAGACAGTCTCGGCACAAGCGGCTGTCCGACTGGGCTGCAGGTTGGAATGCTCTGGGGAGCTTGATGACCTGCTGAAGCCCCACAGGTCGGGTTCAATTGGCGGCGGGTGGCCCAGGCATAGAGATTTTAAAAGCCGCTCCCAGGGATCAAATGTGCAGCCAGGGTTGAACACCAGCGCTCTAGGCACTGAGTAATAACGTGTCTTACAAATGGACGCTGGCCAACTGAGGGAGGCTCTCTGGGGGTTCCCACAGTTGCTGGGGCTCTGGGGCACTTCAGGGGCAGAGCTGTGGGGACCACAGTGGAAGCATCTTGGCAGGCGCACGGCGCTGACCAGCACTTCCTCCATTCCCACCCAAGATTCAGAGCCCAGGAGAGGGTGTCCGACTGGCTGGCCTCTGTCCTGGGGAGAGGGTCTGGCCCCTGCATCCTTCCAGGAGGAAGGTTTCACCAGAGTGACCCCCCCACACCCTGTGCACACACACAGCTGGGGAGAGGTGCTCCTCAGGAAACTCTGGTGCTCCCGGGAAGAGGAGAATGGGTGCTGGTGGGCCAGAACCCCAAGAGGCCCCCTCCGCTCCACGGCCTTAAAAGACGCATGTGTTTCCTGAATGGAATTGAAGGAGAGATTTGTGCTTAAGGCATGGGACAGCGTTCGGTCAATATTTTCTTCTTGCCTGCTCTCTTGCCTTTCTCCTCTCTCCTACCTCTGTCCCATTTCCTCCAGCTTCCTCTGATCTTCTCTCATAGGGATTTCAGCCTGAGAAGAGGAGGTTTACCCTCAAAGGAGTCCTGGCAGACAATATGGAGAGCCAGGTGGTCTCGTCAGGGATGACCAGCGTGACTGGAGGAGGAGGGTTGGGGAGACCACCGTGGCTGGAGTGGTGGGGGGGGTGTAGGTGGTTTAGCAGCTGGATAGGTCTCAAGGAGAAGGCTATGGGTGACAGGTGACAGAGAGGACAGCTGGAGTGATGGCACTGGGGCTGAGCGAGAAGTACAGTTGAGTGAGGCAAGCCAGCACAGACTCAGCGTTTGATTTGCATCTTCTCCAGTGAGCAGTTACTGAGCGCTTACTGTGTGCACCTGGGTTAGTGGCTTGGGCAGGGTGTGAGGGTAGATGAGGCAGCACAGTCCCTGCCCTCAAGGAGTGACACTGAGAGAACCATCTGGAAGGGATGACACAGCAGGATGTGGGCCTGAGCACTCAGGAGGAAGGGCTCCTGTGAGCAGGGGGCAGGGGCAGGGTTCCCAGAGGCATTACAGCTGAGCTGGGTTAGGAAGGATGACTGGGATTCTCATCAACGGAGCCTTTTCCTTCCTTTGTGGGGGAGGGTATAAAAGTAGGGTACCAAATGAGAGGGGCTAAAACCCCCAAAGGAAGTGGTAAGTGGCACATTTTGGCTGAAACAAAGTACATCTATTCTACAGAAGTAAAGCCATGTGCCACGTAATGACATTTTGTTCAATGAGAGCACATACGACAGTGGTCCCACAGGATTAGTACCACAGAGCCTAGGTGTGCAGTAGGCTGTACCATCTAGGTGTGTGTCTATGATGTTTCTACAAAGAGGAAATCACCTAATGATGCACGTCTCAGAATGTGTCCCTGCCGTTACGTGATGCATGACTGTACAGGCGTTTGGACTGGAAGGGAGGTCGGGAACATACTGGAAGAGGTCTCGAGGACCAAAGTAATAGATTTTGGGTCGGGGGAGGAAGACCTGTGAGACCTGTGTATTCGGATAGGGTGTTGAGTTTTCCAGAGCACCTTCTCGTGCCTAATCCCATTTGACTTTGCCCCTGCCAGTTTGGCAGAGCATGCCTGAGGCAGCAGCACAGAGACACGGGAAGGCTCGTGCATCACCACGTACAAAGAGCAAATGACCCCCCCACTGCAGAGAAACGGGGCTTGTTGACGGGGAGAGTTTTTCTCTTTAATGGGGAGGGTGGTCTCTGGGCTAGGCTGGGGACAGTGACCTCCCTCTGTGCTGTCAGGAGTGACGAGGGGCTCTGTATTGCCTCATTCGCCGGTGTCCATGCTGCTTTTGCCCCACCCAGAGTGTCTCCCCTCACACCCACGGTGCATCCTTCAAAACTTGTTGTTTAGAGGAGAAGCAGGAACTCTTTACTGATGAGGTGTCTCCAGGGGCCTCCTGGAAAAGGCTCAGCTCTGGGCCTCCTCACCTGCCCTCGCACATGCTCCGGAACAGTGTGGGTGGTGGTTGTCAGCTCCAGCTGCACATCAGAAACATCTGGGGAGCTTCAGAGAATGCCAACAGCTGCGCCAGTGCCACCCAGACTAGCGGGGTCCTACAGGAATCCCTGCTTTACGGACCAGGGAGTGGAGGCTCGAGGGGGACGTGGAGGCTCGTGGGTACCCGGCGGCCAGTGGCAGAGGCAGCACATGAGCCAGGCAGGCAGTTCCTGAATCCAAGCTTTGGATCCCCACGTTTCGGGATCTCTCCTGCAGGCTGAGTTGCCGGAGTACTGATTTGGCCATTAATAGCCAGGGGACAACCACAGGTTTTTCACAGCAAATCTAAGATTTTAAGAGCAGCTTTCGAAATAAACAAACCAGCAGTGTGCGGTGTTACGTCTTGCCCAGTGTCCCACAGGAGGGTAGATGTGAAACTAGCAGCTGGAGTTCTCGGTTTCTGAAGCTCTGGTTTAGACTTTGGGGCTGCTGTCCAGTGTGCAGTTAACCCACGTGCTGGGGAAACCCAGGCCCGAAGCTTCTTGAAGGCTGTGACCTCAGCTGTTAGTTTCCGTTTTCCACAGTGCTGGGTACATAGAACGAACCTAAATGCTTGAATGAATGAGTGGATGGATGAATGACTGGCAGACAGATTTGTACCCTTGGCCTGTGAGCTCTCAGCTGCCTGAGCAAGCTTGTCGCTTTCCACCTACAGTGAGCACAAGTCTAGATTCCATCCAGGGCCCGGGACTGCCTTGTTTGTAGTGTAGGTATTGGGAGGATGTCATTAAAGAAAAACAGAAGAAACCCAGTGTTAGCTCTGCTTTAGGTAAAACCCCTCACTGGGAGGCATGTGGGTCTGAGATGTGAAGGGGACCCTGTGGGCTGGTCATAGGCTCCACTTGTTCCTCTTGATGTGATCAAGAAGGTAAATTGGAACTTTTCCCCTTTGTTTCACAGGTCACCGCCAAGACTGCCTTCCTATTTATTTTACCTCAGTATAACGTTAGCGTGCCTACAGCAGGTAAGAAAAGCTCTGGCTCTCTCTTTCCCTGGTACTGTCAACCCGGAAGGACTAGGAAACCTCTTCCTGTGTATGTGTATGATCTTCTAAGATATTTAAATTCAGCATCCAACATCCTACCGCCCTTAAGATACAGTATGGGCCACATCCTGGTGGGGTCCTCAGGTCCCTCCACCAGGAACCATGTTTTGCGCTGCTTTCTCAGTTGCAAAGTGCTGGGCACCCTCTTGATGAATCACGGAGGCGTTTGTGTTGGCCGAGTCCTGTCCTGTCCCTTGTTCTCTGGTGGAGCGCTGAATTGTCTGGACTTCAGGGTGAGAGTCCTTTCTCTGCCTGGCTCCACCAGTGACTCGCTGAAGGACTTTGGGGCTAAATCTTTTAACCCATGGCCTGTGGAGGATGCAGGATCTTTTCTGGGCTCGCCTGCCCCCTGCAGTCACTGTAGCCAGACTCCGGAGAAGCCAACTCAGTCCTTCTGAGAATCAAACTGAGGGACGCTGGCAAGAAAGGGAGAGAACTCCATGCTCATGGAAGAGAGACAGGCTAGGCCATGGCCAGCACCGGTGTCAGGGAACAAGGCAATGATTGGCTGCTCATCCCGAGGCACAGGCCTGGGGGTGCAGTGGATTGTCTTGCTCAGTGCCATGTGGTGCAAGGTCAAATCCAGCCTTCTCCACTCCTGTCCCTTGAAAATCTTAACTAAGACACTTCTAGACCAGCTGTACTTAGGATTTATTAATTTAATTAAAAAAAATTTTTTTTTAATTGTGGTAAAATACACATAGCATAAAATTTACCCTCTTAGCCATGTTTAAGTGTACAGTACAGTGGCATTAAGTACATTCACGTTGTTGTGCTGCCATCACCACCATCCATCGCCAGAATTCTTCGTCTTCCCAAACTGAAACTCCGTCCCCATTAAACAGTAACTCCTCTTTCTGCCCCCATTCCAGCCCCTGGCAACCACCCTCCTACTTTCAGTCTCTGTAAATTTGACTATCCTAGGTACCTCATATGGTATTTATCCTTTTGTGAGTGATTAAAATTTATTTTTAACTAAACATTTTTCAAAATATATTTGCATCAGTCATGCATGACTTTCAGAGGAAATTTATAAAATGCAGGTAAGACATAAGAAGATAAAAACCACACGTGATGCCACCACTCAGCAAAACTACAATTAACATTTTTGGAGTATTGATTCATAACCCACTTTTCTTGGTGTTAGCATATGATGAATCTTTTTTCCATGGCATTCATTATTATTCCATTCAATGAGACATTTTGAAAAGCTGCAGAGTATTTCTTTGTTTTTTTTTTATTGAGTTCATACTAGTTTACGTCAATGTGAGATTTGAGTTGTACATTATTTCTTGACTGTCACCACATAAATGCTCCCCTTCACCCCTAGTGGCCCTCCCCACCCTTTTCTCTGGTAACCACTGAACTATTTTCTTTGTCCTAGTACTTGTTTATATTCCACATATGAGTGAAATCATCTGGTGTTTGTCTTTCTGAAACTGGCTTATTTCGCTTAGCGTAATTCCCTCTAAGTCCTTCCATGTTGTTGTAAATGTGATGATTTTATTCTTTTTTATGGCTGAGTAGTATTCCACTGTCTATATATACCACGTCTTCTTTATCCAGTCTTCGGTCGATGGGCACTTGGGTTGCTTCTATGTCTTGGCTAGTGTAAATAGTGCTGCAGTGAACATAGGGGTGCATATGTTACTTTGGATTGTTGATTTCAAATTGTTTGGGTAGATACCCAGTAGTGGGATAGCTGGGTCATATGGTAGGTCTATTTTTAGTTTTTTGAGGAATCTCCATACTGTTTCCCATAGTGGTTGCACCAGTTAAAGCTGCAGAGTATTTCTTAATAGGGATTACCACGAGTTATCTATTCAATCCCATATTATGGGATATTTAAGTTTCCAGTGTTTTTTTTAATTTCTTTAAAGATTTTATTTTTCCTTTTTCTCCCCAAAGACCCCCGGTACATAGTTGTGCATTTTTAGTTGTGGGTCCTTCTAGTTGTGGCATGTGGGATGCCGCCTCAGCATGGCTTGGCAGGCAGTGCCATGTCCGTGCCCAGGATTTGAACCGGCGAAACCCTGGGCCGACGAAGCGGAGCATGCAAACTTAACCACTCAGCCATGGGGCCGGCCCCAAGTTTCCAGTTTGTACTGTAAACAGTGCTACAGTAAACGTTCTTGTGACTAAGTTTTTGCATGCATTCATGATTATTTTCTTAGGATAAATTCCTATTAATGGAATATCTGGGTCAAGTAGTTTGTACATTTTAAAGGTTTTTATCTGTATTGCCAAAATCCTCTCTGTCATCTAATTCTTATGACCCATAAATAAGTTTGTTTGTAAATATATAATGTGTAGGCTTTTTCTTTTTGCTTGAGGAAGATTGTCGCTGAACTAACATCTGTGCCAATCTTCCTCTATTTTTTATATGTGGGATGCTACCACATTGTGGCTTGATGAGTGGTGTGTAGGTCCATGCCCGGGATCAGAACCCATGAGCCCCAGGCTGCCAAATTGGCGCGTGCGAACTTAACCGCTATGCCACGGGGCTAGCCCTGGCTTTTTCTTTTTTTTACTGTCAGAATTCCGATTTATTAATTTATAAAGAGATATCTGGCTATCAAATTTTGTGGTGATATTTTCATTATATTTCTCCCCAAAGTCAATTTGTATGGGATGCACCTCATAACCCAACTCTGCTTTATTAATTCACTGTGAGAAAGAGGTGTCTTGGGGTCACAACAGTTGATGTTTGTGTGACAGGGGCATGCCTTCATTATAGGAAGGGCCTGTTTGTAAAACCAAATTGTGCTAGAGGGTTGACTTTTGATTTTGACTGTTTCCCGGGGAAATTAGCAGACAAATGAAGTCCTCACAACAAGGATGAAAAGCTAGACTTTGTGCCCCAGGGCTGTCCTCGGAGCTTCTGCACATGAAGAGCTTCCCACTGTTGGTCGTTTCATGCCTTCATTCATTTGTTTTAATTAATTAATTGATCAATCCAGACAAATACTTGTGTGCCTGGCCCTGGGCGTAAAGTAGTTTATAAAACCCATCTGATCTCATGGAGCTTACCAGTGATTAGGGAGGGAGAGATAATAGACAAGTAAACAATAAATAATTGTAGCTGTGATAAGGGTGGTGAAGAAAATATACAAGGTTGTGCCATAAAGAAAAATAAAAGGGAGATGACCGAAGATGTTTCTGAGAAGCTGACGTTTGAGCCGAGCATGTGTGGGAAGTTGTGTTGAGGGTGTGCGGAGGGGGTGTGGGCAGAAGAAAGAGCATTCCAGGCAGAGGGATCAGCACGTGCAAAGGCCTCAGGTGAGAAACAGACACCTTGCACATTCTAGTAACTGACGAAGGCCAGGGTGACTGGAGCCAGCCAGGTGTGGGATTTTTCTAGGGCGGGGTTATTGAATTCTGCTCCCTGACCTCCTCCAGGTCTGTTATAGGCACATTATAATCCATACTGAATTGAGGAGGTTCAGTTACTTTGGGAAGGGAGGATAAAGTATTGTTAAATAGCGTACCTTTTGTTTAAATCTTGCCATTTGGGGCTATTTGAAATATGACAAGCAAATAATCAAGAGAGACAACGGAATCAGAATAGCCTGCTGAATTTCGTTTCGAGCTCCCTAATCACTGGCCCGGGATGGTAATGTTTGGTTTGTGAGTACTGGGGAAAGCAGACTTCTCGTGGGAAAAACAGTTCACAATAACGGATCTGTGGACGCTGCGAGTTTTAAAACCCTCCCCCGAAATCCCCGTACGGCTTGAGGTGCCTGGGAAGATATCCTTTGTGTATAACCTGGGTAAATTCTGATTTCTAAGGTTTCGTCTTTAAACAGCGTGTAACTTGTTCAACTCAGTATTTAAAATTTCAGTTTCAGTAGAGTAGTAACTGTGCCCAGACAAGGTGGCCTACCGTTTCTAAATCCCGTGTCTTCCCTCGCTGAGGGCGTCACCTTCCGCAGAAAGTAGCTCGCGGTGATGTTGAGTTTTCCTCCCGGCTCTGCTTCGCTCCCTCTCCTCTGCTCCCTTCGTCAGCATCCACCATAAATTGGGTGGCTTAATCTGGGTGGAGAAATTTATCGTCTCACAGTTCTGGGGGCAGGAACTCCAAGATCAGGGTGTCGACGGGGCCACCCTCCGTCTGAAGGCTCTAGGAGGCGTCTGTTCCGGTCCTCAGTCCTCGCTTCTGGTTCCTTGGCTGTGGCAGCGTAACGCCACTCTTCACGTGGCATTCGCTCTGGGCGCTTGTCAGTCTCTCCGTCCAGATTTCCCTCTTTTTATAGGGATATCAGTCATATTGGATCAGGAGCCCATTCTACTGCTTCATGACCTATCTTAGCTAACTACATCTGCAGTTATGTGGGTTCCAAATAAGGGCATGTTCTGAGGTGCTGGGGTTAGGACTTTAGCATATGAAATGTGTGGGGACACAGTTGAACTCATCACACCAGCTATAAAGGTATGATTTTGTCACATAATAGTGAGCTAGTTAAGAAGATCGAGAGAGAGGAATGAAACGAGATGGGCACAGTCGTATGTCCTGGTGGAGCACCTGCCACGCTGCGTCCTTATGGGTTCCTTTAAGATCACCAGCGATGAAGTAGGAAATGTTCCTTGTTACCAAACCCACACCTTCTTATTCCACTTGCACCCTGTTTTTTGTTAAGTCTCTCAAATAAAATCCAGGCCCACCAGTTAAATTTGAATTTCAGATAAATAGCAAATACTATTTTTTAGTATAAGTGTATCCCAGATTATGCATGGGACATAATTACACTAGAAATGTACTTTGTTTATCTGAAGTTTAAGTTCAACTGGCTGGCCTATATTTTATCTGGAATCTGTACACCCTGCCCAGCTCTGGCCAGGAATAAAATGTCAGCTTGCTGGTCTTATCATTAGACACTCTGACTCTTCCTTCTAATTAAATATCACAAAGAATCTGGTATTATGGCCAGAAATATATAGAATGTAAAAGGTCAGCAAAGAATAGAGGTTTGATCCTTTCCATAGACAGACTCAAGGCCTGCTGGCTTCCCTTCTTTTTTTTTTTTTTTTGAGGAAGATTAGCCCTGAGCTAACTACTGCCAGTCCTCCTCTTTTTTGCTGAGGAAGACTGGCCCTGAGCTCACATCCATGCCCATCTTCCTCTACTTTATACGTGGGAAGCCTACCACAGCATGGCGTGCCAAGCGGTGCCATGTCCTCACCCGGCATCCAAACTGGCGAACCCTGGGCTGAGAAGCGGAACGTGCAAACTTAACCGCTGCACCACTGGGCCAGCCCCCTGGCTTCTCTTCTGATCCAGAACAGGTGACCCCAGCAGGCTAAGCATTTACAAAGTCGTTTTGGGTTGTGCCACTAATCTGCTGAATTGTCTTGGGCAAAGCACTTAACGTCTGAGTCTTCATCCCCATCTGCCAAATGGAGGCGGTGGTCACTGTCTCAACCCAGCGTCTCCTGAAGACAGGAAGCTCTAGGAGGCCTGGTGAGCGCCTGCTGCTCAGATGGTCCACAGACTGTTCGCGTCACCTGGGAACTTGTTAGAAACAGAGACTCTCAGGCCCCACCGTACACCTGCTGCTCCAGAACCTTCGTTTTAACATGATCCTCAGGCGATTCCTGTGCCTGTGAAACCTGAGAAGCGTGGCTCTAGGGGCCCTGGGTGGAAAGCTCCAGGTGGGCTTTCAAATGACCCCCCTGGTAAGATAGGGAAACCCGCTACATCTGCTCAGTCATTTGCATCTTCTCTTCTCTGCCAGTTTTGGTTTGTCTATAACTGTTTGGTCTGAGGTGGGGGCGAGTATCAATGGGTGGATTTAGTTTCAGGCTGGGGCCGCCACTCCCTCAGGAGTCATGGACATGTTTGTACGGCGATGTGGGTGGGAGTCGAGGAGCTTTGATGTTCCTAAATCTGCCTGCTATTGCCCACCTAGCACAAGAAGGCTGAGGTGTGCACCTCTTCGAGAGGAGGGTTTGTTTGGGGTCATCGAAGGTGACAAGGACCCATCCCCTGGCTCTGTTGGTCTTCCTGGTTTTATGGCCACCAGCTGCTGGAGATGAAAGCCGCAGGGGCCTCCCACGCCATAGCTTGGCCATTGTTCTCACGCCCCGGAGGATGAGACACACCATCTCATAAAAGCAACCTCAGACAGATGGTTTTAAAGCCTCATTGGGCCGAAGGCCTTTGTCCAGGACTCAGAGTGTGTTTTTGTTCCTGTGCTGGCCGTTGGGAGTGCAAGGTCTTGTCTCATGCTTGTGTCGTGACCTTGAAAGATTGACACCGCCTAGCAAACCAAGCGCCTGTCTGTGAGATGAGCCTGTGCGCGACAAGAGTGAAGAGACTGGTGGGCAGCAGCCGTTCTGAAGATGGAAGCCTTACTTCATGACAGACGAAAGCTACCAGCCAGAGCTGTGGCCGCTCCAGCTGGAGACCTGAGACTCACGTAGCCTGGCCTAATCCTTTACACCAGGGGAACCAAGGCGCAGAGAGTTGATTGGCATTCCCAAGGATACACCAGTGAGGGCAGCGGAGGGGCTGGTCTGCTCACACCTCATGCGGCACCAGGCCCCAGAGAAGCTGCGAGAAGGTTGGGTTTGCAAATGGGGTGGTGGGCAGAGGGGGCGCCCAACCAGGGAGGCAGAGACCTGGCCCTGTCCTGGTCCCTTGGGCCAAATAACCACCAAGAAATCCTTTGGCCCTAAGGTACTGTCTGTATGAATGAGAGAAAATAAACCAGAGTCCTCAGTTTCCCTGGCTTTATTGGTCGGCCGTCTGGAAAAGAGTGGGCGTCTGTGACCCAGGACTTAGAGCCAGCGCTGCACTTGATTTTTTTTTCCCCCCCAGTAAACAGAAATTTTACTACTTATTGCTTCATATTAAACTTACTGTCTTAGTCCGTTTGGTCTGGGTGGCTTATAAACAACAGAAATTTATTTCTCACAGTTCTGGCAGTGGGAAGTCAGAGATCAGGCTGCAGCATGGCAAGCGAGGGCCCTCTTCCCGGTCACAGACTTTTTGAGGCATCCTCACATGGCGGGAGCTCCCTGGGGTCTCTGACAAGGCACTAATCCCATTCATGAGGGCCGTACCCTCATGACCTAAGCCCTTCCAAAGGCCCCACTTTCTAACACCGTTACATTGGGGGTTAGGATTACAACACGTGAGTTTTGGGCTGGGGTCGCCGCTCCCTCAGGAGTCATGGACATGTTTGTACGGCGATGTGGGTGGGAGTCCATTCACACAACCATTCAGACTGTTCCGTTATTATTTAAGTGTAACAGTTGTGCGAAAAAGTGGACAAACCATAACAGGTGAGCTCCATGAATTTTCACAAAATGAACACATCCATGTAACAGTGTCCCCTTCCAGCCTAGATGTGACGCGGTCCAATTCCCTGTTACAGCCCAGAGAATTATCCCATTCGGTGTGGCTTCCAGAGATGGAAGTCAGTTGACCCACTGAGCCGCTGTGGTGATTGTTAACCAGCCTGAAGCCCAGGGTGGGCGGAACAGCGGCTGGAACCCAGCCAATGGCAGCTTTGAGATGCTGCCTCTGCTGCCTTTTCCTGGGTCCTGGTTCCCTCGTGGTCCTCCTTCCCTTCCCTCCTACAGGCCCTCTGACCTGGGCCCCACCCCACTTTGTACTTCTTCACGTTCCCATTTCTCCTGATTGATCTTTTCTTCTCCTATCTAGCTAGGATAATTTTTTTCTTACTCAATTGTTCTAACTGAAATAATTTTTGCCCTTAATTTAACAATGGGCTTGTTAATATTGTTATTTTTATCCAAATTTTTAAAAAAAAGACTGATTTTAGATTTTTTTGGGTGTGTGATCTTGAGGCATTATTTTTCCCTTATGCTCTCAATGAATTAAAAAGGAAAGTTCACCCCTGCGCCCCATCAGCGTTCTTTGCATGCTGCATGTTGTCTGCCCAGGCCCGGGTCAGGTGGGTGTGGAAGCCTCCGTTGTAGACTGCAGTGGTCCTGAGGGTGCCTGGCACCCAGGAGTTATTAATGCTTCTTTCTTGAAGGCCAGAGGGAGGACTGCAGCCTTATTAAAAGGAATGGTACGTCAAGAAAACTGTTCGGGAGCTAGGCACTTTTATTTCCAAATTCTCTTTAATGCTTTTCTCCTATTTGCTACATCTCTCATTTTTGCATAAAATTATCCTTTCCTTGTCTTCCTACCTGTCTATAAAACTGGAGAAAATATATTCCAAATCATGCAATAAAGTGTTAAGATGGTAACTTCGAAGATTCCCCAGCTAGATCTTTACTGCTTGGGCAGCCTGGGAGGGAGGGAGAGGGAGTGTGTGTGTGTGTGTGAGAGAGAGTCAGCTCGGGCTGCCGTGATAACATAAGGGAGGGAGGGAGAGAGAGAGAGAGAGAGAGAGTGTGTGTGTGTGTGTGTGTGTTAGTTAGTCAGCTTGGGCTGCCGTGATAACATACCCTGGACTGGATGCTGGGCAAAATAAATAACAGACATTTGTTGTCTCGCAATTTCTGGAGGCTGGAAGTCCCAGATCAAGGCATTGGTAGGGTGTGAGGGAAGGACTTGTTCCAGGCCTCTCTCCTTGGCTTGTCGATGGCCGTCTTCTCCTGTGTCTTGTCACATCGTCTTCCCTCTCAGTGTGTCTGTCTCTGTGTTCACATTTCCCTTTACAGGGACACCAGTCATTATTGGATTTGGGCCCACCCTAATGACCTCATTTTCACTTGATGACCTCTATAAAGACTATGTCCAAATAAGGTCATATTCTGGTGGTTAGAACTCCAATGTATCTTTTTTTTGTTGGGGGCCGGGGAGCCACAATTGGAACCATCACAGTGTGTGTGCACATGAGGACCACAGCAGTGCTTGGAGTTCACACGACACTGGCCACATCTTCCAGGTGGGGAGGCCAGGGAGGGGGTGGCTTGGCAGCCTGGGGAGTTGGGGCAGGGGTGGAGGTCACAATGCTGCCCTTTGAGGCTGTGTGCCCCATGCCTGTCCTCAGCCCCTCTCTTTTGCCTGGTAACTCAGGGAGCGGGCAGGCCTTCAGGGCTCAACCAATGCACTCTCTGTGATTTGAAGGAAGGCAGGAAGCAGAGAGGCCTGGTGGGGAGACCATGGGCCTTGGCTTCTGGCATCGGCCGTATGGTTAGGGTCCTGGCCCACCCCTAACTAGTTGTAGGTCCTGGAGGCTCAGTTGCTCCTGGCATCTGACTGCCATGTCTGTAAAACAGTATTCCTCTGAGGGGTACAGGATGTCACTTATGAGACATGCTCACTACAGTGCCTGGCACAGAGCAAGTGCCCTGTAAATGGCTTATAGTTGCCGTTTGTATCATTTGTCCTAAATGAGCACCCTAATGGGAATATTTGCATGTGTGTGCTGTACACTGACTGTTCTGTTCCTTTAGTTTCTGATTCCTCCTGTTGGAAGCAGTCAGGATGATCTCATCTATTTGTGTAACACTTTACAGTTTATAGATCTCTTCTATTTGTGTAGCACTTTATAGTTTATAAGTCAGCTATCGATTTCATCCTTACAGCTTTGTGAGAAAAGGTAGATGTTATTGTTCCCATTGTCCGGAAGGGGTAACTGAGGCAGAGAGACCCTGGATCACATGATAGGCACGTGGCAGCTCCAGAAATGAGCTGCTCATGTTTTTTTTTTTTTGCCTAGGAAAATATAGAGCAATGAAGTAGGGAAGACGTCACTTTTAAAATTTTCACAAAGCAGGAAGAATTTAAAGTTATTTATTTAAAAAATTATTTTTTAATAGAAAATACATGAGTCTAAATATAAATCTGTACAAAAAGTCAGAGTGAAAGTCTTGTTTGCAGCCTGCTCTCCCTGCCTTTGACGCCCCGTCCCCATGTGGGTCTTCACCCTTGTCCCGTGTCCCCTTCCAGAATTTCTCATCTCACCTTCCAGTGTTTCTTTATGCACATACAAATGCATATTGTTCTTTTCTCCTCTTTTTCACATAATGGCCAGGATACCGTACGTTCTGTTCTGTATCTTTTTTCCCCTAGCAAGCTTCGTCATTTTCTTCAGAAATTTTATTGAGGTATAACACGTGCCATAAAGTGCACCCATTCGGAAGAGCACAGCGGGATGAAGTGTCACACGTGTGCACGCCCACGTGACCATCCCCTAGCTCGAGATGCGTACTCCCCCTTCCTCGTGCCCCTTCTCGCCAACACCTCCTCCCGACTCGGCCACTATTCTGCTGAGTCTCCTGACAAGCTTTACCTGCGCTTGGTCTTTATTTCTCTCTGAGTTTTTAAAACAGCTTCATTGTTAACACCGGTGCTTCTTAAATGTTAGCCTGCGTCAGAATCACACGGGGACGTTGTTAAACACGAATTCCTGAGCCATGCTCTGGGTTTCTGACTCAATGGGCCCCAGGTAGATACGCAGCAATATGCTTTTCTCAGCACGTTCGCAGGTGATGCTGCCGCTGTTGGCCCGCAGCCACACTCTGAGAGCCCCAGTGTGTTATAACTATGGTTTGTTTAACCGGTCCCCTATAGATGAAAACAACGTGAGTTGTTTCCATTAGTTTATTGTTAAAAACAGTGCTGTAGAACATGGCCTTGTACACGTGCCACATTTTGAACATGGCAGGTATTGGCTATAAGATTCTCAGAAGTGGACTTGCCGCATCAAAGGGCTGATGCATTTGTCGTCTTGATAGAAATTGCCAAATTGCCCTTCCAAAGAGGTGGTACACTTTGCATTGCCACCAGCAGTGTGTGAAGGAGAGCCTTTCATCACCATCTGAGCAAGAGCGTATCGTCAAGCTTTGGATTTCTGCCCATCTGATAGGTATGAAATGGTATCTCATTCTAGTTTTAATTTGCATTTCTCTTCTGTGTAAGGTTCAGCATCTTTTTAAATGTGTAAGGGACACCTGTGTTTCTTTTTTCTGTGAATTGTGTGTTCATATCCTTTGCCCGTTCTTCTGTTGGATTTCTTATCTTTTTATCCTCAAGTTCTAGGAGCTCTTTACATATTAGCAAGATTAGCTCTTTGTTTATGATCTGAATTGTAAATATTTTCCTCAGGTAATCACTTGGCTCTTGATTTTACTTATGATGGTTTTTTCCCATCTAAGTTCTGGATTTTTATATATTGTAAAAGATTTGAAATAATGTGAACACTGAGTTGGCCATAAGCACAGAAACCAGTAGAAACTAAATTTTACAAATCCAGATCTGCAGGACTTAAGAAGGAAACTGGGAGAGAAAGCCGCATCCTGGCTGTGCAGTGATGCTCTTAAACAGCCAGTTTTTCAGACAAAGGCAGAAGCCTCCTGGACAGATGCCCACACGCTAAGGAAATCTGAAAGCAGATGGGACGATGGCAACACGTGGCCACCATCCAGCTCCGGCCATGGGGTGGAGGTCAGAGACTTCCCGGTAGTGTCCAGACAAGGTCGGAACATGCAAGGGCAGGCAGGCGAAGCTGCTTACAAGTGACACCCAAGGAAACAGGAAAATATCTATTAGTCATAGGAAGCAAAACAGGAGGTCAATAAGAATGTTACTCCCGAAAAGGGACATCTGCTCACAGGGGTTGTCAAAACCGCCAAGGCTCTTATTGATTATTTTGGCTTTCTTTTCAAACTGTGATCAGACCTAAGCAGATGACACTTTTGATAGGACGTGGGATAACTCATCTGCAGTGGGAAGACCATTGTTGAAGATGGTTTCTTCCAAAGCTAGGTTAACTCCCATAGTAGGGCATGTTGCCATACTCCATGGGGGTGTGTAGGAAGAAGACTCAGAATTTTGGTGTTGGAAAGGTGTCAGGAATCATCTAGGCTGGAGATTGCAAATTGGTGGCCTGTGGTCAGAGTTGGCTTGCACATGTGTTTTCTTAGGCCTGTTTGGTGTTGGCCCATAAAGTGTTTTTAAAATTTTTTGAATTAGTCACCAACATTTTTAAATCAGATGATTTCATGTAAAGATCTCTCTCTTTGCTTTTGAAATACTGGAAATCTGTCTGCATGGGGCCGCACCCCACCGTGGCCACAGTAGCTGAGAAGCACCTTCCCCACTCCCTCCTTCAGCCCCTTGGGACATGCGCTCTCCAGTTTGCCACAGTCACCACTCATCTCTAGTGTGTCCCTGACATTGAGATTACCTGTCAGTCATCATTTATCCCAGTTTTAACTGTTGTTTTTCTTTTAGTAAGGTTAAAAACATAAAAGTGGGAAGGTTAAAAGTGGAAAGTGGTTAAAGGGAAACTTTTAAGAAAGTTATTTCTTAAACTTGTTCCTCTCTCAAAGTAGAAATGTGAAAGACAAAGAGGGCAATATGTTGAAGGAAAAAACGGTGGAAAGTGTTTGGTGGCAGTGAAGACGATCAGCTGTTTCATGCAGTGGCCCCCTGCGCAGAAAGGACTTGCCTTAAGACACCTGGACCACTTTTCTCCTTTGTGTTGCCCACCTGGTCTCTGCAGGCGTTTTGCTGAGTCACCTCCCGGGTCTAACAGCTCAGAGACATGCTGAGACTTACTCTTCTAAACAATCGTAACAGGTTAGCGCCACGCCATGGCCGTTCCTGTTGAGGGCTCACGCGAGACGGGCGGTGCTGAAAGAGGGCAGCTCCAACTTGGGTGGTGAGAGGATCTTTATAGGAATTAGTGGGCAACCCAAAATTTAAAAGTAAGAAAACTCAAAAACATCAATTTGTTGATAGCCTCCTAGAGGAACACACGGCTCCAGCCTCCAGAGCTCAGTGGGAAGCAGAAGGGACCAAACCAGTTTACTTTCCTGCCCAGCTAAAAGCAGGAGGGCGATAGATGAGGGGAAGCGATGGAGGGAATTGGACCAGTTGGAGCACCGCTGTTGAGTATCTGCAGTGATCGTGCTTGTTATTGCAGGAGAGAGAGATCAGAGGAGCGGCTTCTTGTCAGGAAAGGTGCGGCCTGGGGAGGGTCTGAGGGTCTTGTGGGCCCTGAGGTGGCTTTTGGTGGCTGCGCTAGGGCCTGGACCCTGGGAGACCTGAGAGATGGCCCATGTCCCTTAACTCTGTGCACCTGTTTCTTTATCCACTTCCCTTGCCTGTCTCATGAGATGCTTACGAGAATCACAGGATAACACGTTTTGAAACTGTGGAGCGCTACAGAGTACAGATGAGACTCCAGAAGGAACTTGAGAATCATTCCCCACAGCCAGTCCATCAGCTGGTTCTGTTGATTCCATCACCCACATCTCTCCGAATTTGTCGTCTGTCCATCGCTCTGCCATCCTAGTGCCGGGCACCTCCTGACTGCTCTCCCGGCGTCCTTGCCCCTCTGCCCATTCTCTATCCACCAGGAAGAGTGACCTTTATAAATGTGTGTAACTAAAATCCTCCACTGCCTTTCTCATCTGTATCTATGTCTTGCCATGATAACTGTACCCTTTGTTATACGACCCTCCCACCTCTGCCGCCTGCCCCGCCCCTGCTCTCCAGCTCCACTCCATCCCTCAGTCCCCCTGGATCTTCCCCGTGGGGCCTCTGCCCAGACCGCTCAGCCCTCACCAGCTCTCTCCTCCTGCACAGCTCGGCTTCAGGGTCCCCTCCTCAACCACCCTCCATGAAGCCTCTGCTCCTTGTTATTTCTCCCTCAGCCTTTGGTCCATGTCAGAACACTTATCACACCTGGCTGGTGTGGGTGTTTTTTTTAATTGTGGTAAAATATACATACTGTAAAATTTCCCATCTGAACCATTTCTAGGTGTGCAGTTCAGCAGTGTTAAGTATATTCACTTTGTTGTGCGGCCAATCTCCAGAACTCTTTTCATCTTGCAAAACTAAAACTCTGTACTCATTAAATAACAGTTCCCCATTCATCTTCCCCTCGTCCCTGGCCACCACCATTCTACTTTTTGTTTCTGTGAATTTAACTACTCTAGAAACCTCATATGATGGAATCATACAGTGTCTTTTTGTGACTGGCTTATTTCACTTAGCATAATCTCCTCTAGGTTCACATATGTTGTAGTATGTGACAGAATTTCCTTTCTTTGTTTTTATTTGAGGAAGATTAGCCCTGAGCTGACATCCGCCTCCAATCCTCCTCTTTTTGCTGAGGAAGACTGGCCCAGAGCTAACATCTGTGCCCATCTTCCTCTACTTTCTATGTGGGATGCCTGCCACAGCATGGCTTGCCAAGCGGGGTGTAGGTCCACGCCTGGGACCCAAACTGGAAAACCCCAGGTCACTAAAGCAGAGCATGCAAACTGAACCGCTACACCACTGGGTCGGCCCCTGGATTTCCTTTCTTTTTAAGGCTGAATAATATTCTGTTGTATATGTATACCACATTTTGTTTTTCCATTCATCTGTTGACAGACACTTGGGCTGTTTCCACCTTTGGCTGTTGTGAATAATGCTGCAGTGACCATGGGTATACAAATATTTCTTTGAGATCCCCTTCCAATTCTTTAGAAGTGGAATTGCTAGATCATCTGGTAGTTCTATTTTAATTTTTTGAGAAACCACTGTACTGTTTTCCATAGTGACTGAACCATTTTACATTCCCATCAGCAATGCACAAAGGTTCCAGTTTATCCACATCCTTGCCAACACTTATTTTCTTCTTCCTTTTTTTTTTTTAACCGTAGCCATCCTAATGGCTTTGAGTTGGTATTTCATTGTGGTTTTAATTTGCATTTCCCTACTGATAGTGATGCTGAGCATCTTTTCATGTATCTATTCACCATTTGTATGTCTTCTTTGGAGAAATGTCTATTCAAGTCCTTTGTCCATTTTTTAATCTGGTTGTTGGTGTTTTGTTGTCACATTGTGGTTCTTTGGCCTCTGGTTTTTACGTCTACTAGAATTTGGTGTGTACCCTAAGCTCCAGGAGGGCGGGGCCATGCGCACCTTGTTCCCTGCTATCATGGAGCCTGCACATGGTTATTGGTTGATGAACAGACATGCATGTAGCTCTCAACAGCAAAGGAATAAAAGAATGTATTAATTCATGCATTCATGCTTGTTTCGAGAAGGATTTAAGGCTCTGGTCACATCTCTTAGGAAGTACAGCATTTGGGGTAAGAATGGCAGGTGACCCTGAATAGGCTGTAAATGGACAAACCAGTCTTGACAGGTGTGATTTCACTGCTTTTGGACTGTGCCTGTTTGGTTGACTGTAAATCCCATTTCGTCTAATAATGCTGGTCCTGATGATGAAACTCTGCATGTGTTCAGTTATTTTATAGTTTCAAAATACGCAGCCATCTAATTAGTCTCCTTTGATCCTCCCTCATGAAGAAGGCAGGGAAAGCGTAAGCCGGCTTCACAGATGGAAGAGCAGAAAGGAGAGGTGGAGTCACCTGCGTCCCTTCTCTCCCACCTCCAGTGTCTCCTCTGGTCCTTGTGCCTGACTCCCCCTCCCAGACCTCCACCCCCTTGGTGGGTGAGCCCCTGCTCTTCCCAGTTCTCTGTCACTGACAGCCCCTCCCTCCCTTCTTCTCTCTTCTCCCGCTTCATTCAGGCCCTCGGGGTTCCTTACTAGGATCATGGTGGCAGCCCCCTACCTGCTGTGGACCTCTAGGCACGATGCTGTTCACTGCTGCCAGAGTAAACTTTCCCAAACTCCAATTTCCTCATTTTCCTGTGGAATTTGAATTCTTTGATGTTTCCACATTGCCTTCAGGGTAAAGTCCACACCATTCATGTGGCACCCAGGCCCTTCACAGCTCCCTCAGCACCTGCCGTGACTGACCCCCCGCCCTCCCGCCATGCCAGCCCTTCAGCCTCTTTCCCTGCAATCTTTGCAGATGCTGCTGCCTCTGCCTACAATACACCCCCCACAACCTGACTCCCCCAACTTATTCCCGAGTTTTGATGTCATCCTGTCCACCCTGACCTGCTGCCCCACCACCTCCACCCCAGCCGGAGTCGGGCCCCCGCCTGCCCCAGCTCGCTGTGTCTCTGTGTTTACCTCTTGGTACCACCTGCGCGTCTGTAGGTAATTGTACATTTCCTTGTCAGTCTCCTCGCTGGCTGTGCGCTCTGAACCTGGGCGGTGTCTTTTTATCTTTCTATTTCAACAGTTGGCCCAGTGCCTCTCACAGAGTAGGTCTTTGCGGGAAGGAGGAGGGAGAGGAAAAGGGAAAGTTTGTCTGATTTCAAAGTTCATGTGCTTGCTGTCCCTGCCCCCCCCACCCCCCCGCCCCCCCCTCCCCCCCACCCCTGCCATTGCATCCTCCCACGCCAGGGGGAGGGAGGTTATAGGTTGACTCCCAGAGTGACCCAGTCAGCTCTTCGTTCCCTGGCCACCCTGAAACTCACTGACCCCGGCCTACCTTCTGGTAAATGCATCCCAGCAAAGAGCGGTGACTCATGTGTGACTCAGCGAGGATGCAGCACAGCTGGAAAAGCGGCCCGTGTGTCCACTTGGGGGAGGGGTAGGAGGGATTAGGGAGCAGCCAAGAGCCAGGCCCTGTTCACGAGGTCTTGCAACCCCGCACCTGCTAACTGGAACGAAGGTATAAATCCTCCCGTGTCCACAGAGCAAGAGGCTGCAGGAACGGAGCCTTAGGAGACAGAGAGCTGGGATTCTAGCCAATCTATTACTGTTAGATAGTATTTTAATAAACTTCCACTTCTGCCGGGGTTACCATGGTTATAGGCACTGTGTTGAGCATCTTGCATATGAATTATCTCATTTAATCCTCACAATAGCCCAACATCAACAACAAAAATAATAGCAAATTCATGGATAGTGGTTACTACATGCCAGATACCGTTCTGAGCACTTTGCATTTATTGAGCCATCTAATTCCCCCAATAACCATATGATACAGGAACTATTATCCTTATTTTGCAGATGAGGAAACTGAGGCATAAAAAGGTCACCCATAGAGGTGCCCCAAAGTCCCATGGGAAGTAAATGGCAGCTGTGATGCACATGCAGGCTTCTGCATCTCCACTCTTAACCTCCATGCTGTGCATCCTCCGTGAAGTATGACTACAGTCCCATTTTACAGGAGAGGAAATTGAGGCTCAGAGAGGTTGGTCACTTATCCATAGTCACACAGCCAGGGAGTAAGGGAGAGTGGTTGTCTCCAACCCCTGGCTCCTCAACACTGTGCCCTCCTGCCCGGCTCAGGAGATGTAGTCGTCACGATACATGGTGGGCTTGGTTCTCCTTAGCCCGCCCCCACTGGTGCTGCCCAAGGGCTGAGTCCACAGGTTGGGTAGGATTCTGGGGAAGAAACTCTCCTAAGTCTAGGGTTACAGCAAAGGGAAGCGTTCGATGGCACGTTCTGCTGCAGGTCTCTTCTCAGTTTTGGGTCCCAGAGCACTTCCTCCCCGAGGGATGCTGACGGCGCTCTTATTACCTCCACAGACAGCGAGACCGTGCACTACCACTACGGGCCGAAGGACCTGGTCACAATCTTGTTCTACATCTTCATCACCATCATCTTGCACGCTGTGGTTCAAGAGTACATTTTAGACGTAAGTGACGCGTCTGGATTCTGAGACAGAGATGGGGGAGATGCCTTGGAGGAAACTGCAGCTCCGAACCCATTCGTCTCCTAAATTTGCATGCCCTGGTTGGTCCTGTTGCCCGATGTGCCTCCCCACACTTTGGTCTCTGTCCTTCTCACAGCCTTCTTAGGCAGGGCGTGGGGTAGCAGTGTTTATTATTACATGGGGAGACAGCTGCCTGGACTATGACAAGACAGTGTCCTTGTGGGTCTGTCAGACATAGATGATGGGGGGGTTCTTCACATCTAAGCTAAAGACGTTCATTTTGCTCTGTCTCAAAATGCTTGCTTTAAACTAAGTACTGTATGCACACAGAAAGCTTACACTAAATAACTTACATCATGGCCGGCTTCAAACTTCAGCCCTTTCGTGGGGAGAAAACAGGAGTTTATGCCTGTTCTCAATATACTTTTATATTAATACACAGGATTCTCTTTATTCTTTAGAAAATC
Organism: Equus caballus; assembly: GCF_041296265.1. Taxonomy (NCBI): domain Eukaryota; kingdom Metazoa; phylum Chordata; class Mammalia; order Perissodactyla; family Equidae; genus Equus; species Equus caballus. The sequence continues at coordinate 53,586,638 of NC_091703.1, read as the reverse complement.
AGCAAACGGCTTCATCTCTCCAAGGTCAAACACAGCAAGTTCAACGAGTCCGGACAGCTGGTCGTCTTTCATCTCAGCTCGGTGATATGGTGCTTCTATGTGGTGGTGACGGTGAGTGGTCCTCTGGCCTGCTGGAGGGTGGGGCCTGGGCCCCAGGCCGTGTGTCTCTTCTTGGATTTGCTAAGGAAATGTCTGTGAAGGGCGTAGCGGGGAAGAAAAAGAGTAAGGGGCAGTATGTTAACTTGGGGCAGTGTCTTAGAACGGGAGCTATTTTCGCATCCTCATGGTATTTGCCATGAGAGAGAGGCCGAGCTGTATAGATGCCATGGTGTAGCTGCAGGGTCACCCTGTCCAAAAATAAACACTTGTTATGGTTATTATGTGATGCTACAATCATGATACCATATATCTGCATAGCACTGCATCATTTTACAGGACCTTCCTACAAATGCTATCCCATGAGAGAAATTTTATGTTCATTCCGGTACCCGTGTTAGGGATTGAAGAAATGCAGGCTCCAATTTCACAGTGTGCTCATGGTCACCTGGTTCTGAAGTGACAAGGACAGGACTTGGACTTAAGGGTCTGGTTCCAAGTTCAGCACTTTCTGTTTTACCACTTTGGCCTCCTGCAGGCAAAGCCAGCACCCCCTTGTCTGCACATCTAATCCTGTGGGAGCCAATGCCATTCCCACAGAGGCCTAGAGGACCAGACAACTTGTCTACTCCCCTTTCGACACAATAGGGCTCTTACTTGGAGCAACCTTGGATACAGCAGAATTCCTTTGTATGAAGGGATGTGGACAGTCCTTTGGGGTTTGCTGTAGCCAGACCTGGCCTGTGATGCTAGGAAGTTCTTAACTAGTGCGCATGCGCTCGCACACACCCTTGGAGTCCCACCTGTCTGTAACCTGGTCTCTTTCTCAGGAGCTGGAATTGTCCTGTGGCTGGAGAAGTCCAGGCCCAGGGCTTAGAAAGTTCCGCAACCCTGTGTCACCTTTTAGAAGTGTCCTTCCCTGCCTCGCCGGTCGCCTCGCCCCCTTCCTCTTCCTTCAGCGGCAGTGAGGAGCTTTCCCATCCTAAGGAACTGTCTCCAGAGCTGAGAGCTGACTTCCTATTCTCAAAACAGGAGTCAACATGTCCTTTTGATTATTTCGGTTATTATTTAATCACAGAACAGTTTTCCTAAACAGAACACTAGGAATTTTAAATGAAGGACCCAAGACTTCTGTCCTCTCAGCTGGGCTGCCGTGTTACTCTGGCCCGGGAGGTGGACTTACCGTGAGGGCTGTGGGAGCGCCCCCTGCCGTGAGGCAGCGCACAGCCTGGTCCTCGGAAGTCTAGGTGCTTCTGGATCCCAGACCCCTCCCAGGGTCTTGGCATTTGTTCCTGGGGCCTCTGGAGACCCTGCACTGCTTTGAGGCAGACCGGCCTTAGGGTGCTACAGACATTTAACTGGTCTTTCAGGAGAAGCGTTGCCTCATCTCTGAATCACTTTTACCCTTTCTTCCTCACGCCCGGACATTCCACCCAGCTGTGACACATTAGAGCGGATTGGAGGCCAACGGCCAAGTTACTCAGCACCCCTTCCAGAGTGGGAATGCTCAGCTGCTCTGTCTCTGCTTCGCTCGGGCTTTCAAGGGCTTGAACATGGTGATGCTAATTAGCCTGGGAGCGTGTAGCACTCCTCTCGGGGAAGCCCAGCACAGGCTTCTATTATGGTGAAAGCCAGTTCCTCACTCAACTTCAACAGGAAATGGAGCCCAGGGGACCCTGGGAAGCCCCAGTGGCCCCAGCTCCTGATAGCACGTAGCTCCTGGCCCTCAACGACTCCATCTGAGCTATTCGGCAGGGGATGATGGTGAACTGATAAGAAGAGAGGGTAGTTTTGTAAAAGGAGTAAAAACAGCTAGTTTTTTAAAAAATCGTATTTTTTACATCATGATGCGAATTTTCCTTGATTCCTCCTTCTTTCACCCTCCATAGTCAGTCCATCAGCAGGTCCCGCCAACCCTACCTCCAGACACATTGAGGTTCTGTCAGCTGCCTTCTGTCTGCACCGCCGCCTCCAGTCCAGTGGCTCTCTCCAGGGAAGAGATGGTTCCCCAGGGGACGTTTGGCAGTATGTTACTGGCGTCTAGTGGGTAGAGGCCAGGGATGCTGCTGAATATCCTACAGTACACATGACAGCCCCACAGCAAAAATCTGTCCGCTCCCAGATGTCCATAGTGCCAAGGCTGGCTGAGCCACCATCATCTCTTGCCTGGATCACTGAATATCTTCCTTCTGGAAGAGGCTCTTTCCGTCCTTGTACCCTCCCACCCTAATCCATTTTCTGGTCAGCCAGACAGATGTTTTTAGAACGTAAATCAAGTCATGCATTCCCCTGCTTAAAAGCCCCCGTCCCACTTGCAGTGACATTGTTCTTCCTCACGCCTGTGCTCTGGGCCCTGCAGCCTTGCCTGTCTCGTCTCACTGGCCCTAGCCCCGCCATCTTGCCTCTGCTTCTCTAACTGTCCTGGCATTCCTCCCTCCTGGGCTTTGCACGGTGGTTCCTCGCATCAAATCCTCCATCCCCTGACATCACTTGGCTGGCTCCATCTTGCCATCCAAGTCGCTACCTAAATGTCACCTCCTCAGAGAACCCCCTCAGTTTGTATTTTCTGCCCCATGACCATCACCCGGGCGTTTTGCTTGTTCATGTGTGTATTCTTTGCTGTCTGTCACTCCCACTAGCCCCGGGGCTGATTGCGAGCAGGTGCCCTGCTCACCGCTGTATCCTTGGCATGGCCGAACTGCTCACTGAATACTGGTGGTGAGAACGAATGAGTAAACTGCGACACGTCTTCTTGCTCCAACCTTCAACAGTTTTTAAAGTAACGAAGTGATTGTTTTTGTAAACATCATAGGTGATCATTTTTTAAAAAGTAAGCAGTATATAAAAATTCAAGAAAGAAAGCAAAAATTTACCTCAGGTCACTCCCTCTAGAAATAACCAGTTTTATTTTGCTGTTTGATCCAGACCTTTCTGCATTTATACAGGCAGAGTGACAGGAGAGTGGCTGGACCAGCCAATAACTTTATAAGAATGTCAACCTCCTGCTTTTAACTTACCTTTGAACTATCATTCCTTGTTCAGGGAAATAGAGAAAAGTCACTCTACTGGGGAAAGCAGGGCCGGTGGGCGTTTGGTCTCCCTGCCTGACTTCGTGTTTTGAAACTGAAAGTCCAGGCCTCAGTGGGAACCCAGTAGGGGAACAGCGTTCACGCTGGTGCCGGTCAGGGCTGATTGCCACCAGTGGACCAGTCACGTAGAGCAGGACTTGCGTGCATGGTGCTTCCTGAAGGACCATAATAGAAGGTATGTCTGAATCTAGGAGCAACGCAGTGTCGTGCCTGGATTCTGCTGGTTCTGTGGTTTTGGGGTCGTGCACCTGGAAGGAAGGCTTCGTGGGGAGAGGGAGAGGTGGGTCCAGCTTGCTCAGGCCTCACTCAGGTCCATTTGTAGAACCAGAAGAGAACAAAGGACTTCCCAAGGCCCCCAGACCCTCTCCTGGTGCCTGTCGGGGGCGGGGTTGGGTGGGTTCCAGGCGCTGCCTCTGCCCCGCTTGGCCTCCTGCGGCCTCAGGGAGCTGGTGGGCCTGGGCTCGGAGGCACCCCCGCCCAGGCCCCCCTCGGGCAGCCGCCTGGCCCAAGCCCTGGAAGAGGCAGCGCCCAGGGCGGTGAGTCACGCTCCCCCCGGCCCCGCCCCTCCCTCCCCGCCCCTACACGGTCCCCGTGGACTGGACATCGCAGCAGGCAGCATTTTTCTGGGGAGTTTTCTTGGCTCGTTGGCTTCAAGGTCCTAACCTCGTTGTCTCCTAAGTGAAGGGGCCCAGCTGAGACAGGATCATCTGGCTGTTAGGTGTGCTGCTTCTCTCGGCCAGGCTTTTTTCTTTTTTTTTGGCAGAAATTCCTCCCCCACCTCAGTCCCAGAAGTACCGTTTTCCTCCTTAAATACCTCGCTGCTTCCTCTAGGGAGGAACGTTCTCTGATTTCCTTGACGTGAGGCAGAGAGGGTGGCAGACAGCGTGTCGTCGTGTGCCCAGGTCCGACGTTCTGATGCAGGAGAGAGGGATGGCAGCGATGTGGGGGCGGGAAGGCGCTGCTCCCACCCCCGTGTGCCCCAGGACCTTCCACCTCTGTGCGTGACCGAGGGAGGAAGGGCCGAGAGAGTGAGGAGACCGTAGAAATGAGGCCATGAGGGTTTCGGTGAGACCCCGTCCTTCAAATCTAAGTCACCGTGACTACACTGGTGCGTGAGCCTGATCGGACCTGTTAGGTCATTGGGCTGATGAGGCCATGAGGTGTGGGCTCGGGGCTGTGGACTGTCCCTGAAATGTCCAGGGGCATTTAGTGACTCAGAGGTGGGCGGATCAGCCCTCCCTCGGAAATACAATGGAGGATCCAATGGAGTCACCTGGTGCTCCTCACTCAGACACGCTGGCCTCCCTCTCCTCCTGCGCTGCTGACCCCCGCCCTTCGTCCCGCCGTGAGCAGTGAGGGTTCTCAGCCTCCTCACCAGAGCACCAGCTCAGTTCGTTACCTGACTGACTGAAGCAACCTGGCTGAGCTTACTGGACCAGGAGGTGGGTGGTCCGGCTCAGATTTCAGCTGCACTGCTGAAAAACCATCTCGTTTCAGGAGATCCTTCCAGTCTGTTCCTTCATTTCTCTATTTCTAAAATGAGGCCATACTAATCTAACCTTCTCTAAGTGACAAATAGGAGCCTTTTCTTTTTCCTCTGAAGAGAGAGATTGTCCAAAGCATTCAGCATTCATTCATTCACCCAACAAATTTTTATTGGACTCCCGTGGTGTCAGCCAACTCTTGCTCATGGTGGGTTGTTTCCCCATGTGTTTTGTAATCTTGGATCATAAACTCATCTTTAGCAAGGTTTTATGTGTGAGAATCCTGGGCATCCTTGGATGAGAGTATGTCCCAATGGTATCACTGGCCCACAATCTTACTCATACTAATTTCTTAGCTTGATGGTTCCTGGACCCCACGGGTGGTATATATTTGAACTGTAAACCCAAACCAGTATGAAAGTGAACCCGGGGTTACAGATTTTCCTGGGATAATATTTTTGTTTTCATCCTGAGCCCAGGGTGAACAGACATCTTCTTTATCTTCCTGTGTTGGTTGTCACACTCTTTCTAGTCAACTCTTTCTCTGAGGTGGTAGCCCTTTGAGGGTCCTGATTTTTTACAAGGGTCTCCGGTTCTGCCTCCCAGGGCAACATCTTCTATTCCCACGTGGGTGTGAACATGCTGGCCCCACAGTCCCACCCTACTGCTCTGGCTTTTAGCTCCTCATCCCTTTTGGGTCCCAGGGGTTTTCCCTTTCTTATTGTGAACTCAGCTTTGCCTTTAAAAGAGTATTTGTTAGATTTCATCCAGCATTTCTAGGTGTTTTACGATGGGAGGGTTTTTGGGTTACCTGCCTACTTTGTCAGAGCCCTGGGCTAGATGCTGGAGATACAGAGAAGGGAAGAAAAGACCCCAGCATGAAGGAACTTGCAGAGTGATGGAGACAACTGGCCATAGTGATGCAGTGTGGTAAGGGTCACACTGAGGCCTCAGAGCGAGGCCTGTGGGGTCCTGCCATTCTCTTTATGCACGGTGATGTGAAAAGCCAAACTAAGCTTTTCATTTTCCCAGAGGATGGTGGTTCTGGAGGCCATTTGCTTATTCACTCTGCAAGCATTTCCTGCGTGCCTACATGCCAGGCATAAGAGTGGACACTGTCATATCAACATGAACTGTCACGCATATTTCTAACAATAACTCTGGGAGGGTAAGTATTTTTATCCTCGTTTTACAGGCGAGCCAGCTGAAGCTTAGGGAGACAGACTTGCTGGGGGGTGTAGCTAGTAAGTGTCCGGCCCACGTTGAGATGCAGGGCTTCTGACCCCAGAGCAGAGCTCTCCTGCCATGTTATGGCTCTTTCACAGTCAAGAAACCGGCCAAGTGCCTGCGGCTCCAACACAGACTGGTCCTTCGGTTTCATGTTTCCTTGTCCTTCCTCTTTCTGGCCGCTGGGGGCTGGGTGCACCCCTGACCCCTGGGGCTGCCCTTTCCCCAGTGGCTGCTCTTTCCCCAGCAGGTCTCCCGTTCACATGTCTGAGTGCTGTCTCTTCTCGCCCACTGCAGGAAGGATATTTAACAAACCCACGGAGCCTCTGGGAAGACTACCCGCACGTGTACCTCCCGTGAGTATGCTCATGGCTCGGGCCCCGGGAGGAGTGAGCTGGTCCCTGGCCTCCTCATTCCAGAGTGTGGCCAGAACATTCCAGGGCCAGCTGGCCTGAGGCCTGGATTGTACCCCGAGCCTATCAGGGCACAGTATTGTGGGAGGCAGACTTGTCTGGGAGCTGCTTCCCCCCGGTATCTTGACTGCAGAATCCCAAAGTGGAATGTCGTCTACACTGGCCCCTATCACAGAGGATGTCGTAGTCATCTGCTGTAAGAGAACACCATCGGCTGGGGGGCTTATAGACCACAGAAAGTGATTTCTCACAGTTCCGGAGGCTGGAAAGTCCAAGATCAAGGTGCCAACAGCTTCAGTGTCTGGCAAAGGCCCGCTTCCTGGTTCACAGATGGCCATCCTCTTGCTGTGTCCTCAGATGGCAGAAGCAGAGAGGGTGCTCTCTGGGGCCTCCTCTGCAGGGGCACTAATCCCATTTACCAGGGCTCCACCCTCATGACTGCATCACCTCCCACAGGCCCCACCTTCTAATACCATCACATGGGGCTCAGGATTTCAACATGTGAATTTTGAGGGGACACAGACATTCAGTCCGTAGCAGGTACCTACACCGCATGAGACAGAACATCCCATAAATTCTCTGGGCTCTGTACCTTCCTGGTGACCCGTCACATTTGTAGCACTTCTTCCCTGCGGCCTTCCATGGCTGGTGAGCCTTCGGAGGCAGCATCCCCTTCCTCCCTGGCTCCGGGCCCCTGAGCTCCGCTCCCTCAGGAGGCCACGCGGCCTTCCCGAGCCCCTTCAGAGCAACAGCAGAGGACTCACAGCTGAGGCGGAGCCCGCCCTCGCTACTGAGAGCCGTCCTTCCCCCTCTGCACTCTTTCCATCATTTTTGTTTCTTTCCATGGACTTTCTGTCCCCTAAGTGCTCTTGTCTGTGGAGCAGGGTCCCCAGCTCCGGTGCAGTGCTGGGACCTCCCTCCCTCCCTGGCGCCTGGACCAGCTCCTCACACCGGCCCAGCCCTCGCCTCTCCCTCCTGGGCTTGGCAGGCACCTGCATGGACATCTGTCTCCGTCCCTCCTGTGTGACTCACTCCCTTGTCTCCAGCTTCCAGGTGAAGTTTTTCTACCTGTGCCAGCTGGCCTACTGGCTGCATGCGCTTCCTGAGCTCTACTTCCAGAAGGTACGGAAGGTGAGTACTCACTTCCTCCTCTTGGAGGCCACTCATCTCCCCTCCTGCTGTTCCCAGCACTGCCCTGTCCCTTCCTCTAGAAGCCCAGAGCGTTGGGTGCGGTGGGGATGTGCTGGCAGTCGGGTAGAATGCTGAGTCAGCCCTGGGGAAGTCTGTGGGCAGGCCTCCGGCGTGGGGCCACCAGCGTCCGCCTCTTTGCTGCCTCCCACAGTAGACATGTGGCTCGGGGCATCTCACTCTCCTCTTCTGGATCGTGGACGGAGAGGTTTCTGCCTTTCCCACAGTCTTTTTTATTTTTAAATAGCTTCCTTCTGAATTATTTCCAAAAGCCCTGTTCCCCAGTCCCTGTCTCTTCCTTCTCAGCCCCACCCCACCCTCTGCCCACAAACCCAGAGCTGCTGCCTCGTCCACCCTCAGACTGCTCAGCGGCCTGGTGCCCAGGCCTCTGGGGTTAAAGCGACCAGCCCTGTGGCCATGGGGGGAGGTGGCCTGGCCCACCCCGGCCCACCACGCTTCTCTCCCTTCCCGTGTCCTGAGCCAGGGATGAGCTCGGTCACTGTCGCCTCTCTCGTCTGCAGGAGGAAATTCCCCGCCAGCTCCAGTACATCTGCCTGTACCTGGTCCACATCGCTGGAGCGTACCTCTTAAAGTGAGCGAGACCCCAGAGCCGGCCCCATCTCCTTGCTCTTCTATGGCCGTGCATCTCTCCACACGTTCATTCAATTAGGAGGCATTTATTAGACACCCTCTGTGTGCAGAACACCATGCTCAGACCTGGGAATGCAAAGGTGGATAATGGACGATTCCTTTCTCTTTAGTGGTTCATTCTCAGCCTCGTAGGAGAGACCGTTTACAGGCATAGACCAGGATGGTTTTAGTGTGGTGAGCACTGCATTATGTTATGTGTCACCTGCCATGGGAACCCAGAAGGGTGACAGATGACCTCAACTCAAGACAGAGCCAGGGAAGGCTTCTGAGGGATGTTGGTGCTTGAACTGTGGCTTTGCAGGTTGAAGGCAGCCTGGAGCTGGGCTCTTGCCTCAGGTCCGGTGGCTGATGCGGCCAGAGCTCGGCGCCCTGGGCTCCCTTCCGTTCTGACGTGTGATGAAATGTGTAGTAGTCGCTGCGTGGTTGTTCAGAAGTGGGAAGAGTTGCTGTTGTGTTTGGCCTTGAGTGTCTCCTTTATGAACAGAATCATATTGATGAATAGGATCGGTCATTGCTCATTAGGCATTTTCTTGAGCTCGATCCTTGCAGTATGGGAGAATACCCTGTACTTTCTCTGGTCCGGCGTTTTGAGACCTTGCAGTGTGTAACTCTGCTAAGGTGCCTGGAGGTCCTGGAGCCCGTTACCTCCTAGGTCCTCAGAGCAGGCATCCCGTGAGAAGGACTGACCCCAGGTAACGGAGTCAGGAGGAAGGCAGCTGTCAAACTGCTCTCCTGTCTCGGGGGGCCTGGTGCAGTGTCGCTTCCCAGAGGGGTCTGGGAGGGGCAAAGGCTGTGTGTGGAGTATTGGGTGCTCACGTGTCTCCTGCAGACTGGGTGTAAGAAAGCCAGGCTGCGCTGTCCCAGAGCAGTGTGTGGCTGGGACTGGGGTGAGAATGCACAGGCGGGACCACAAAGGAGGAGAGCTTCCTGCTGCTCTCGGGTCCCCGCTGTATCATCACTTCTTCCTCCCAAAGATGAGAGGTACTCGGGGATCCGTTTTCCCCACATCTGACGTGTCCCGGGGAAGGATGGGCAGGTGTCTGGCCCTGTTTGGACCTAGTCTGTGAATCCTTGTTTTGGCGGAACAGACCTGAGAGGCAGGGAGGAGCAGATGCTCCAAAGTCACCCTTTCCATTCCATTCCCAGCGAGGCTGGCACTACTTTCAAGGTGAGGCCTCCTCTCTCTGCTCCTTTAGGGAGCATGGCCTCCTTTCCCCTCCATCTTATTCTAGTTTTCAGAGAGGAGTGGGGAAAGGAGAGCCCCTTGGCTGCAGGATTTCCCAAGGAAGACAGACCTTGACATGCCAAATGATACGGGGGCTCCTGTTGGTGAGGAGCTTGGCTTTGGGAGGCCTCCACTCACTCAGCACATGCCTGAGCCCCTCCTGTGGGCCAGACGCTGCTCCCAGAGCTGCACTTATACCTGGGTGAAGGGAGACAAGGCCCTGCTCTCCTGTGGCATCTGTTCTAGTGGGAGGCAGACCATAAATAAGGAAATAAATAAATAGTTTCCTAAGGTGGTATGTGTAGTGAAGAGAATAAAGCAGGATAATGTAATGGAGCAACTTGTCCACCGGCACCTTTGGTGTGCTGAGGGAAGGCCTCTTTGAGGAGGTGACTCAGATTGAGGAGTGAATGACAAGAGCCAGGTACATGAAGATCTGGGGAGATTGCTGGGCAGGCAGAGGGAACAGCAGGTGCAAAGGCCCTGAGGTGCGAGTGGGCATAAAGCCCAGTGTGGCTGGAGTACAGAAAATGATTGAGACAAGGTCGTGGGCAGGATCGTGTTGGACTCTAGGCCATGTGAAGACATTGGGTAGTTTTCACATCATCTCTTGACTATTCTCAGGATCCAGTGACCATCCTGATCGTTTCCACTTTGGTCTCCTTGGGTGGAATCGGCCAGATCCTGATTTATCACTGCCACATGATCTCAGGGACTTCCTGAAGCCCTGCGTGTTTGGCGGGATCTGTGACTTCGCTTTGCAGTCTTTTCCCATTTGTTTGAACTACAGCTGACCGTCGGCAGGAAGCTGCTAAGGAACTTAGGCCCAGTGTCACACCTGGAAGTAAGCGAGGGCCGTGTCTGAGCGGGCACTGATGCTCCAAGAGGTCAGCTCACTAGCACGGATTTTTGCAATATGTGGAGTTTGCTTCCTCTTAGCTGTGAAGACTTGGATAAGGACACATCAGACGGTGGGAGTCGCTCGTATTTCTCCATGAAAGCTCAGCAGCTTGTTATGTGCTTGGTTGCGGGCTAGGTGACAAAGACAAGGTGACAAGTGCTGTGGAGAGTCTAGGACAGGCTCCCTGTGGGAGCAGGCAGGGGCGCCTCCCCAGACAGCCCAGGTGGAAGCCAGTGGGGTCACTGTCAGGAACAATGAAAAGTGTGACAGCAGAACTGAACCCTCCGAGATGAGGCAGGGCCGGCCGTGCAGGTGGGAGTGAAGGCAGCCCAGGGCGCGGCTGCCGCCTCTGCTCCCCGGGGCGTTTCGGGGGACTGAGGCCGTGCGTTTGTCCGCAGCCTGAGCCGCCTGGGCCTGATCCTGCTGCTGTTGCAGTACTCCACCGAGTTCCTCTTCCACACGGCTCGACTCTTCTACTTCGCAGACGAGAACAACGAGAAGCTGTACGTGGTGCTGGGGGGAGGCCGGCCCCCCTGAGGCCTGGCTGATGGGGAAGGTCCTGCCCTGGGGGCACACTGCCCCCTTACCTGCAGGTGGCACCCCGAGGTCACTGTTTTCCTGGAGCATCTTATTCTAGATACCTCATCCCTCAAGCACCCTACTCGGCCACCCTTGAGCCCCCTTCCCACTTGGGGTCGCTTCTGGAGAAGTGGGTAAGGTTCCCTCACGGGCCCTAAAGGCTGACGTCCCTTTTCCACCCCCGCGAGCAGGTTTAACGCCTGGGCTGCTGTATTTGGGGTCACCCGCCTCTTCATCCTCACCCTCGCTGTGCTGGCCATCGGCTTTGGGCTGGCTCGCATGGAGAACCAGGCCTTTGACCCCGAGAGAGGGAACTTCAACACTTTACTTTGCAGGTGAGTTGGGCAGAAGCCCGAGGCGAGAAAGCAGGGCTCCCTGAGCGCATCCTGGAGCTCCCTGAACTTGACACAGCTTCCACGGAAGGTCTGAGGGTCCGAGGGCAGCAGACCCGAGTCTCCTGCTGGTTGATATTTAGCTGGAATTGTCTGGACGTCAGGTCTGAGGACAGAAGAGAGACCGGCCTTCTGCTGCCATCAGAACCACCTTCGCTTCCCGGCCCCGGCCTGCTCAGCCTGCAGTCGGGGCCCCAGTCGAATGGCAGTCCCCTCCCCTTGTCCAGCGCTTCACGGTGCACAGCAGCTTTCACATCCAGCCCCTCAACTGATTGTCACAAGCACACTTGGACTCTACAGCCGTGTCCTCGGCAGTTTGGCGAATGGCCTCCCGTAGCAGCAAGGAAGCCCTTGTGTTTCCATGGGACCCCTTGGCCTGGGAGGGTGTGTGCTTTGTCTGGGGTTGCTCAGCGTGTAAGTGGCATGCTGGATGAGAAGCCCCTCTTCTAGAATTATTTCTGCTATATAATAATGCATTTTAATTCTTCCAATATACATGGAGCTGACATGCCTTGTGTTCTGTACTTTGGGTACAAAGGCCGTGGATCCCATCAGGCCTGTGGGCAGGGTGGCTGTGGAGCTGGACGCGCGTCTGTCCTCCTTCCTGTCTCCCTAGTCTCCGTCCATCCGTCATCACCCCAGAGCACGCTAGAGCAGAGACTGGCCCTGAGATTCCCGCTGTTCCGGTGGTGGTGGAGGGATGGGGTGTGCTGGTGCTGGGGGTGATGGCCATGGGAGCTCAGGTTCCTGACTCCATCTCCCCACTGCCTGGGGTCCTGGGCCTGAGTGCATCCTGAGCCCACCGCTGTGCCCTCCGCAGGCTGTGTGTGCTGCTGCTGGTGTGTGCGGCCCAGGCCTGGCTCATGTGGCGCTTCATCCACTCCCAGCTGCGGCACTGGCGGGAGTACTGGAACGAGCAGAGCGCCAAGCGCAGAGTCCCAGCTGTGCCCAGACTACCAGCCAGGCTCATCAAGAGGGAATCTGGTGAGTGCCAGGCAGGGCCGCGGGCGGGTAGCAGGTGAGTCTGTCTGGGCTGAGTGGGAAGAACCAGGCCCTGAGTCTGCAGGCTCCACCAGGCCAGTGCTGCCCCTCCTTGTCCTGAGCTGCCCCCGGGCCTGGGCTCCTTGGCTCCTGCCAGGGCCTGACTGGCCCGTGGCTGGGCGTGGGCCAGGGACACACTGTGGGTGGGGCTGGCCCTGCCTAGGCGGGGAGCCCTCTTCGCCACGGTGGGCAGGGCGGCAGCTGGGCTAGGAACTCTGGCAAGAAGCGTGTCCTCAGGGTGGCTTCTGGACTGCAGCCAAGCTCTGCCGCCCGTTCCCTGTCCCCACCTGCCCTCTTGCTCTACATCTCGGCCTGCCTCTGCCTCCCAGGTTGCTGGCTCCTCGTCTGTCTTCAGGAGTGACTCAGGGTGGCACAGTGCTCAGTGGGTGGCAGGGGTGGGACACCCACTTCTCCTTTGACCCCTGCCACGCACTCTAGTAACCACCGCCCACCCTGGGTCCCGGGGCACTGCCAGCCCTGCACTTTCCATCCAGCCTGGGGGCCTGTCTGCACCAGGGTCTGTTTTCTGACTCATCTGCCCTTCTCCAGGTGTGGCCTGCCTGGCGAGGGTGCACGTGTGTTCGCACCAGACACGTGCGTAGTTGGGTGTGATGAGGTGTCAGGCCTGGCTGGGGGTATGGGCAGGAGGATTCAGCCTCTGACTGAGCAAGCACGCGGATGCGTTTGGCAACAGTGAAAAGATGGCACAACTTTTTGTCAGGCGTCTGAGGAGGGCCTTGTCCCTACAGCCTCTCTGCCTCCTTCTTCTGTTCCCACCATCCCAGGAGTTGTGCTGAAGTGGACTGGCGCCCAGCAGGGGCCTGGGAGAAACTGAGTGATTTTACAAGGGTCTGGCCCCGGCCTGCTCCTGGGTTACTGTGTGTCATCCCAGCCCCTCCCTCTAAAGGACAGTCAGAGACCCACCACCTCAAACATAGCCGCTGGCAGCCAGACATGGGGAAAACAGGAGCCCCGGGGGGGCTGTCTGCTGGTTTCCTCTCTCTGTCCCCCCAGGGCTCATCCTGTGTGCAGCCGCAGGGCAGCCCGGCCCCCACGGGCCCCTCTCCTGTGTCAGTCCCAGCAGAAACACCACATCTGTCTGTCTCCCTTCATTTCCTAGGTTACCATGAAAATGGAGTGGTGAAAGCAGAGAATGGAACCTCCCCACGGACTAAGAAACTCAAGTCTCCCTAAGGCCAAAGGCTGCCAACAGGAATCCTCTCGCAGGGCCCAGCAGGGAGGCGGGGAGCCTGCCTCCACCCCTGCGGCCTCTGTCCCTGCCTCCCCCTTCCTGCCCCGGACGCTCCTTCTCAAACAGCAGGCACCTGTCTTCAAACAGGGCTTCTCCTCTGTCATACTTCTTGGCTGTCTCTTCTTCCATAAACCATTCTCAATAAAACCAAAAATCTTCCTCTTTCTCTCCCTCAAGCCACCTCATGTCCTCACCTCTGTCCTGTGTTGGGTTTTCTAGAAGCCCAATTTCTCATGGTTATCTTTCTGCTTGCCTCCTCTTTCTCTTCCTTCATGGCTGCTGCCTTCTCTTTGTACTTCTTCAGTTCACCATATTGTGCAATTTTTCTGTGTCTGATTTTTACAATGAGAGGGAGCTGAGATCGCAGTCCTGGCCATCCAGCACCCAGCGTCAGTCCCCAGGACCTGTCAAGGTCTGGAAGCCTCGTGCCAAGGAGCCTCGGCCTGGGGCAGGTCGCAGGCCCCCCGGTGGCCCCCATGTGGATGGGCAAGAGGAGGAGACTACCCTTTCAGATGACCGTCTCCTAGGTGCTGACTAACTGACGAGATGTGTGATTCCAGTTCGGCACGCGCCGTCGTGAGGCCCCGCAGCGCCACTGCTGGTTGTAAATGCCAAGGCCTTTGGCTTCGGGACAGGATGTCTTGGTCCAGAAGGATGGTATGAGCTGCGTTGGGTCCTGTGACTGGAGACAGCTTACTGGTGGCCACTCCCAGCCTGGAAACCACCCTGCTCCCGCTCAGTCTGGGAGGTGCTACAGGAGGACAGGTCTCCCGCTCTGGAGCAGGGGCAAGCGCACCATGCAGCAGGCTCTTCCGGAAAGGTGCTGGCAGCAGAAGTGGTGGCCGAGTCCTCCTAGGCCTCTTGTCCGCAGCCTCAGTTGCTTTTCAGCCATTCACCAGCATTCAAAAAACCAAATGAAACCGCCATTAACAGACCAGCCTGGGATTTGCTGGTCCTGAACCCCAGACCCGGCCGGCCTTGTTCCCCGACGCCATCTCTAGCTGCAGGAACACTAACCGCCACGTCGGCCCCTTGGTGCCCCAGGGAGCGTCACCTGGGCCACTCACCCTCTGGCCTCGCTCATTGAGTGTTCTTCAGAATTGTTGTTGTCACCTGATGTTTGCTGGGCACACTGACAGCTTCCAGACCGCAGGACCCAGGGCTGAGTCAGAGTCACTCTGCTGGCTCGGGAGCAGACACAGCAGTACCGACAGGCGGCTTCTGCCCCGGCCCTCACTCATGCTCTCCCCTCCCTCCACCAAAGCTGAGGTCTCCAGGTCCTTATGATGCCTGGTGAGGGCTTCCAGAAGGGGCGTTAGGCTTTCAGAGTCCCGATTAAGAAGTGAACTCTGCTGAGGCGAGGGGCGGCGGTTCTTGATGGCACAGGACTGTCAGTGTCATTCGACGTGCTGGTTCTCTTTCTGATGTCACAGGAGAAAGCAAACCTTGGATTATTACCCAAAGGGGGAGATGGGTCTTTCCATCAGACATCACTTCTCCAGTGGCTGAGGGATTTGTTACCTGACACTGCTGTCGACCCTTACCTCGTCCAGGTTCAGGTGGCAGAAATGGGAAGAACTATCCTTGGCTTCTGATCACCCTTAGGAAAACACGCACTTCTCCCGTCCTTCCCTCTCGTCCCTGACGCTTCTCTGGGCAGCCAGGCAGAATGTTGGTAAAAGGGTGCACTGGTCTCACCCCAACAGACGCGGTCCAGACCCCTTAGCCATTTCCATCTAACAGCACTGATGCGGCTGGTGTTGTCACGCCCCCGCCTTGTCTGGTGACTGCTAATGGAGGGGGTGTTCAGCCAGTGGCCGCCTCAGCCGCCCCGTCAGCCTGGCTGCCTGTCCAGTTCTATCCGGGCTGCATCCTTGGCAGGCGCTTCTGCTCCCCCCAGGTGCGCCCTGGGGAAGCCGCTGAGCTGTGCCTGCAGCAGATACTCGAGTCCATGGTGTGTGCGGGGTGCTGCAGGTGGCGGGTGCTGAGTGACAGTCCAGGTCGTGCCATCAAGCAGCCTCCCTTCCCATGGACAGGGTGTTGGCCCCACATTCCCAAGGTCTCCCGCGGGCTCTGGGTGCAGCAGTGTAGTGCGCCTTGGTGGTGGTGGCACCATCAACCCAGGGGCCGGGCGACTCCAGCTCTGTTCCTCCAGGACAGCATTCATTCAGCAGTGAGAGTCAACAAAAGCTTTTCTGCTGTGAAAACCCTGAGACTCTGAGTAAGGCTAGCATCTCACCAGCCGGTCTTCAGGAGTGACTTAGGGAAGAGGTGGCTGAGGGGGTAGTTGCAGGGTCTTTGTCACCCCACCGGCGTTCCTGGCACATTTATTCCGAGCAGAGCCATGGCTTTGGCAGTTTGGCTCTAACCATGTTGCCAGGGGCCAGAACGACTTGGTTCCACTTCATCCTGTGAGCCTGGTGGGCTGGTCTGGCCCAGTCTGCCCCAATTTGGCCCCTCTGGCTGTTTTCTTCAGTCTCAAACACTCTCCTGCTGCCAAAGTGCCGAGCCACCTGTGACGGCCCTGCCAGACGCCCCCAGCTCGAGAGGCCGCTCAGCGCTGTTCGCCAAGAGCTGGCGAACAGATGCTAATCTACCTCAGCAACCGCTGCCCCGCTCAGCATCGCTGACCGGCACCGGCCTGGGGGAAGCGGGCAGGTGGCAGTGGCAGGAGAGCGAGGATCCCGTGCTCTGATTCCCCTCCTTGGAGGTTATTTTTACCATCCAGGCTCTGATAGCTGTACTATTAATAAGTTACATGCGTTCGTTTTGAAAGTAGAGGAAGGTTCTGGGGGAACTGAGGAGAGATGCTGCTCCCATTCCAGTCGCTCCTCACCCTGTGTGTGTCTGGGCCACCGGCCCTAAATTGTTGCTGAGAACCTTTTCCATTTCTGCCCCAAGGCAGAAGTCGCCAGCATTTCAGAAACCAAAATAGACGTCTGTGCCCTGGCCCTCTCTGCGGGTGCCTCTCGAGACGGGCATCCCTCGGGCCCTAGAAGCGCCCAAAGGCTGGGCTGGATGTTCCAGGGGTGTGCACTTCTGGTTTCTCTCTTGGGACCTTCTTCGTCAGCACCCTTTGATGTTATTGTAAGTGGTGAATAAGAGGTAGGGGCAGACAGTGCACCCCCTCCCAAAATTCCGGAGCAGAACATTCTGTTTCCTGGATGCCTTTTGAATTTGAGGCGGCTTGCTGACCCCATGTGGCCGGGGGAGGCTTGGTGTGGGTTTCCTTTGTGGCTTCAGCCTTCCCCGGTGGTGTTTCCTAGGCCTGGGGGGAGATGAAGGAGGGTGGTCTGGACAGAACTGCCCTCCCGAGGCCTGAGTGTCGCAGGGAGCGGCCTTCGTTCTCCACCTTCCAGGCCTCTGCCCTGTCCTCCTCTAACAGCGAGTGTGCTGAGTGAGTCAGGTTGCTGAGTGGTCCAGCTGCCTTCCCGTGCTCAGCCCTGGTCCTCAGGAGGGACTCTGGGCACAACTGGGGAATTGGGTCATTGTCAGATCACTTGAAAACCTAAAGAAACTCCCTCTCCTGCCCAGGGCTGGCCCAGTGAGGAAGGCTTTACTGACCTCTCCCACTCTTTACCCCGTTCTCGGTTCTCGCATGCATGTCATCTCCTCCCAAAAGGCTGAGAAAGCCTGCTCCTCCGCTGCCCCACCCCCCCTTTTTATGGAGGTCTCAGAAGAGCCCCGCGACATTGGGACTTCCGGGCTCTGCGCCTCAGATCCTTATTCTCTTGCTGTAAGAAGTGCCTTACTTGCCGGGTGGTTTTCGGTCTTCCCTTGTGCTGTGTGGCCTGCCCCCAGTTGCCAGGGCTTAGGGCTGTCCGTCATGTGCAGCCAGGGCCACTGGACCTGCTATAGTTACATGTAAAAGGGACACGGATTGGGACAGTTTTGCCTCATCCATCTCTCCCACATTGTGATGGGTCTGTGCCACGTCCTCTGTTCTTTCTGGTTTCTCCCCCGTGTCAGTTTTCTGTGAGGCCCAACCGCAGGCTCCTGTGCCTGCTACCTATTAAGGGAAGCTCAGGGGTCCCCTGCGCCTCTGGCCTCACACGGTGAGCCCTGCTCTTCCAGTTCCCCCACATTAAAAGGAAAGGCACCCTTGTGATAACCTCTTCCCATCTCTCTGGCTTCCCATTCAACCCAAAGTCTATATGATAAAGGTGTTTACTTTTACTTCCCAGTCACAAGTGTTGACTCCTGGATGCCCGTGTGACGGTGGGTTTGGTTCGGCTGTTACAGAACTTCCTGGAGCTCCTCATTCAGTGTCACCTTGTGTTGGCAGCAGTGCCCCTGTTCCCTGCTGGCCTGCCTTTCCTTGCTCTTCCGGGTTGTGCAATAACTCTCCCAGCCAGTGGTCCTTTCCACAGGCTTTGCTATCCCTTACAACACCCTGCAACTGAGGAGGGAAGGGACCATGGGAGGGGTGGTGGTCATCCCCTACAGAAGACACATCAGCCACTTTCCTTCTGTTACTGTCATTCTCGTGACCCTGGCTGGCTTTCTGTGGCACTCTAGTAGAACATTGTAGCATCATCTTAGAAGTCCATATATTTTTTTAAAAATCTGTTGAAAAGGAAAAAAAACCATCCTCATGACGGGGCATTAGTAAGTCAGCATCTGGGAATAAGATGACACCCGAGACATCACCATCACTCTGCCTAAGAGCATTCCAGAGTTTCTAGTTCATGTGGAGAGGAAGGGGATTTTCCTGAGAGCCAGCCCCGCGTGGACAGCCCTGTTCACCTGATAGGACCGGGCTGTGACTAAGTGCTGCCATGTCCTTGGGTACAGATTCGAGTGTTTATGTGATGAGACGATAAACCTCACTTTTCAGTTCCTCGTGTTTAATAAACATCTGAAGGATGAGCTGAGGCTGCTGGTGTCCTGAGCAACTCAATGCAAACGTGGACAGACCGTCTTTGTTTTTCCACTTTAGCCTGTTCATGTCATGGACCAAATTTCAACAAGGAACTCAAGGAAAACTTGTACATGCATATTTATGCTTTCATGTCAAAGGGTTTTGGGGGGGACTTTTTACTTTCAGTGAACTTTTTCCAAAATCCTTTTTCCACTGTTTCTGTCTGGTTTTAAAACAAATTACGGTTTTGTATGGATTTTTTAATGCACATTTTGAAACAAATGATCAGCAAATATTTTTGAAATAACTGAATAAAAGGTATAGAATTATCAGTCTAATTGTCTCTGGTATAATTCCTTATATTCCTTTTTAAATCTGGATGCTTCGTTTGCTTTTACTTGAAAAGTGAGTTTGCATCAATTTTAGTCTCGTTTCTAATGTTTTTCACCATATT
This sequence comes from Equus caballus, assembly GCF_041296265.1. Taxonomy (NCBI): domain Eukaryota; kingdom Metazoa; phylum Chordata; class Mammalia; order Perissodactyla; family Equidae; genus Equus; species Equus caballus. The sequence goes on along the minus strand of NC_091703.1, from coordinate 53,567,785 downwards.
AGTTATTTCTTGGAAATCTCCTGTGATATATTTGTTCATTGTGGTCATGTGAATTAGGGCATTGGCACTAAGGATGGAGAAAGGGTTGGTTATACTGAGTGCTAGGGAGTAATAAGCATCATTTTCTTTGGTCTCCGACAGTGAAGTATGAGGGCGGGAAGTTCCCTTGACGAGGGTCTGTGGGTAGGAAGCTGCACGAGGACACACACCATGCTCGGTGCCTACGCTGTAATGAGTCATCTGGCTAGAAGATGGGATGAAGTTTGTAAAAGCCACCACATGTTAGTGTTGGTGCTAAACAGAAGACAACCTAGTATTAGTAATAATAGTGGGCAGTGGGGATGTCTGGTGTCAATGCCTGCTATTGCCCACAGCCGCCAACCTGGGCTCTGAGGATTAACCAGGAAACGCTGACTGAGCTGCAGGGGAGGGGTACTATCGAGGGCGAGCTTTGGGGCAGAGCTGGGCTGCAGCTGCCCCGAGCGCGGGGTCACCTCCAGCAGCTCATCTTTCTGGGCCTGCTTGCTCCTCTGTGTCCTCCGTTTTGTGGTTGGTTGGTTCGCCTGCTTGCTTGTTTCTGCAGGGAGCGGTGGTGGGAGATTTAGGGATAGTGAATGCCAAGTTCATGGTACATATAAAGCACTCAGTAACTTTTTCTTAATGAACATACTCATATTCACGTGCTAGCAGGCTATTCGGGAGTCACTCACCCAAGTAACCCTTGATTCTCTGGAAACAACATTTGGAGACGTCTTCTCTACCTCTTGGTCCCAAATGCCCTCAAAGCCTGTAGCTGTGGCTTTGATACACCCTAATTAGATGGTATTTTCAAGGCCTGCTGGTGGTACAGACACAGTAGAGGCCCAGGGCCTGAGGAGTGGCTAACTCACAGCCAGTCTTCACCCACGGGCAGATTTTACTGGCCCTGACCCCATAAGCTACCCTAAAGCATTGTCACACAGCCTTCAGTTAGAGCCCCAAGCCGCAGCTACTCACCTGCCTCTGCTGCACACGCTAACAGGCAATGTTAATTGTGTCTCAGCTCCCTGGGGGCCCATTCAAAAGAGGGTCATTTCTTCTTCCCCCAGTAGTGCTTGCTGCAGGCTAGTCCTCGGTTCCCTTCCATCACCTGAGCCAGGACTCCAGGTGCATGCCAGGTGTGACTGTAGCATAAAGTGGCAAAGCTGACATCTAACAGTTGCACTGCCATTCAGGATCTTGGTAGGAAAAGTAACTGGCTCTGACTTTTGTGGCTCTTACATGTGGCTGCCTTGTGTAAACTAGTGCCTGCCGACACCGCAGAAATGACCGTCCGGCTCTGGTCTTCTGTGAAGTAGCTTTTACACCTTGTGATGGTGCTGGCAGATCTCAACTTCTCCATCCTGGGTCAATTTGCAAGGTGAGGCATGGACAGCGCCAACCTTATTCAAGGCAGGTCCAAAGACCCTTCTAACCATCACAGTGGGGCTGACATTTTAATTCTGGTCCCCATTACAGTGGAAAAGGTATAGGAGGATAAAAAGGGAAAAATATCAGAACTGAGGTTAGAAGGGCTATGAACACTTGGACCTCAAAGGCTGGGTAAGAGGGTGTTAAATGAGACTTTTTCCCACGTTTCCAATTTCGGTTAAGGACAGAAATTGGCAAGTGTCTCCATGTGCTGCAGACCGGTGCAGATCACGACAGACTTGCTGGAAGGGGCCCAGAGCTGCTGCAAACCTCCCTCCTCCCCAGGAGGCAGGGTGATGCAGAGATTACTGGCGAGTGTGGATTTCCTGCAGGGAGCTGTCAGAGTGCTCTTGTCCACAAGCTAAGGGAGGGAGGTGCTCTATCAGACTTGGGGCTTGACGTGTTTCCCCTGGAGCTGGGAGAGCACAAGATTTTGGGTGTCCGAGCCTCACCAAAAACAAGTCTCAAGGAGAGGGGCTGGCTGAGCTGCCTACCTGCCCAGCCAAGAGAGCAGTCTAGAAGGAAACAAGCAGGAGCGGATGCCCTGGAGAGCAAGTTGGTCTTATGGGCCCACCGACCCAGAGGAGCTCTGAGCGGGTGAGAAGGAGCCTGGCAGGAGCACTGTTGGGGCAGGCAATTGGTCTCCGAGAACGGGGCACGGGGGCTTCCTGGGGGAAAGTGTCTGAAGAGCTCACAGAAAAGGCGCCCAGGGAGAGCGCGAGCCAGGCTTCAGGCACATGCCCATCAGAGGGCCCTGGCCCAGATTACGACTTTACCAGCCACAGAAATAAGACTTGGCCCTGTTCCTCTGTCTCCACCCCAAATCCTTCCCAACACTACAAAGGCCACAAACAGCAGTATGGCTGAATGGGGGCAAAGGGAGGGGAGACCACAAGGAAGGCAGAAGGAACAAACCCACTCGACCTGCCCTGCCACGGCCCCAGCACACGTGCTGCAGGCTTCCAGGTTGAGGCAGCACTAGCTGGGTAGGCAGCTGCCGGGCCGGGGCAGCGTGAGCCGGGGCAGCTTCTTAGCCAGTGCAGTATTAGCTGGCGCAGCGCAGAGCTGGGGTGGGGCAGGCTGGAGAGCTTAGATTTTCTTTTAGACTGAATGGACATTTAAATACTTGAAAATTAGTTTTTTAATAGCTATGAGTGACTGGGAAAACCCAAAGAAAACATGGTTCTTCTTGAGATATCAACCTGGAGCAGAAAAGGAGGGGTCAGCAGAATCCCCGCACAGCCCTTTTCAGAAGCTGGGTAGAGGCGCCTCAGCTCAAGGAGAGGGAGAACCGAGGGAAGCTGCCCGCGAGTTCAGAGAGGGCCGGGCGTCCTGGTCCTGGTGACCCACCCTCACGTCCAGCACCCGCGAGGGAGCAGCCAGGGGTCTGAGAGAGCGTTTACACAGATGAGGCGGTGGCTGCAACTGAGGAGCAGCCCTCCTTTCACACAGCCCATCACAGCTCACTAGAGGACCAGTAACCGCTACTAGTCTTTCCCTCCCATCTCAAGGCCAGGTCTCTAAAAGCAGAGATTTTTCTAAAAAAAATTTTTTTTACTATAACCCACATCAAGAAATAGATTTTATATCATGATCTAGTAAATACACATTCAGCTGAAACAGAAGTTTCATGAAACAGTACATACCCTACTGTGTGTACACACTATTTCCTCTTCTGTTCCACTTTTTAAAAATGCGGGTCCTACTCGTGGCATAGAACCAGAGTTTGAAGAATGTGGTGTATTTCCCTCTCCTACTAGGGTGAGCAGGCAGGTGTGGCGGGTATTGGTAGCAATACTAGTACTGTGTGCTTATTTTCCAACACCCCAAATGACGCTTCTCTTAGCAAATTCTATCTTTCCTGCTGCTCGCAATCCCTGTAAACCTGTATTAGTCAGGGTTCTCCAGAGAAACAGAACCAAGAGGATGTATACAGAGAAAGAAAGAGATTTATTATAAGGAATTGGCTCACGCGATTATGGAGGCTGACAAGTCCCAAGATTTGCAGTCAGCAGGCTGGAGACCCATGAGAGTGATGGTATAGTTCCAGTCCTGTCCGAAGGCCTGAGAACCAGGACAGCTGGCTGTGCAGTCCAGTCTGAAGGCCAGCCGGCTTGAGACCCAGGAAGAGCCGATGTTTCAGTTTGAGTCCGAAGGCAGGAGAAAGCTGATGTCTCAGTTTGAAGGCAGGCAGGAGGAATTGTCCCTTACTTGAGAAAGGCTCAGCCTTTTTGGTCAATTCAGGCCTGTAATGGACCTGATGAGGTCCAGCCACAGTGAGGGGCCATCTGCTTTACTCAGCCTACCGATTCAAATGTTAATCTCACCCAGAAATGTCCCCACAGGCACACCAGAATAGAGTTTGACCAAATATCTAGGCACCCATGGTCCAATCAAGTTGACACATAAAATTAACCATCACGAAACCTCTACCCCTCCCTCCCTCAATAAGGCACCAATCTGAGCTCCTACAAGGTCCAATTTAATTTAGACTTTAGTAGTAGCGAAAGAGAAGGACCATAAAGAAATATAATCTCAAGAGCTCTGTAAATGCTTCTACAAAGAGTACAAGGTATATTTCAAAGTGTAGGTCCAACCTCCAAAAAGTGTCTTGCACTCCCTCATCGGCAGGTCAGTTTGAGAAAGCCCGAACAAAGTTGTAGTAGTCGATCTTGTCTTCTCCGTGAGAGCACATCCTGATCAACTGCAGAGAGAGCAGAGGAGCAGTGACAGACACGCAGGGCTGTCCTCGGCGTCACGGCAGAGCACTCACTCATAATACTCCCCGGCCTTGCTCAACCAGTTCCGAGTGTTAATATCCTCACTAGATTCTGAAATGATCCTGTGAACCTGGTAGGTATGTCAGATATTATCCCCATCTTACACTCTCTGAAATCAAAGCTCAGATGGAGTAAATGGCCTGCCCAGGACGTCAGGACTAACATTTGTATTTATAAGGGCATTATCATTTCCAAAGCACTTTTAATTGTTTTTATGTTCAAATACAAGACTTTTCCACCCATTCTGTGCAGAGTAATACTCTTTAAAATAGCAGGTTTCTGTTATCACAGCCTAATACCTAATAGAAGAATCTAGTGATGTCACTGCTCAAACCATGTACCTTGAAACTCAGCTGTGAGTGGTAGTAGACTGATCCGCTGTGCTACCTTTATGACATGTGCAAATCCATCCCACCCACACCTTCCCTGGCCCACTTCCCACTGACGGCAATTCCTCTCTCCCGTGTCAGGTCACAGAGAGCACCAATGACTTAAAAATCAAAATGTGGGCAGGCTGTCTTTAGAAATCTGGGACGCTAAGTGGGTGTTCAGCCACATGAACCGGTACCTTTCTATCTGCCTCCCCGCTCCTTGCTAATGTTCTGTCTGCAACAAATCCTCGTCTCCACCCTGGTCACTCTAGGCCCAAAGAGAAGCCTTCCCTAAACGAGTCTTAACTTCCGAACATCCCGTTTTGCTCAAAGATCCTTAAGATGGTCTGCAGCCCCTCTGTGTTCCTAATCAGTGAGAATGTCTCAGGGAGCTGCAGTCGTTGGCAATTGTGGGAGAAATTTTTTTGTTCTGACTTCTAGGGGAACCCTGGCTAACAGGGTTTATTATGAAAATAAAGTGCAGGAAACGCCCTTTTCAACTCATTCATAAAAATCCTAGTAGGAGAATGTCCATGTCATTCTTCCACGTGCAGCTGGCCATGTGACCCCTACTGACAGATGCCACTGTCCCTGTGCAGTGGTCACACCCTCTTCCATGCTGGTGCTACTGATGGGCCGTGAGGGGTGTCAAAGGCTGCCCACCCACCTGCTCAGTCCAGTTGCCTTTGAGTCCCCCTTGGCGGCTGCCCCTCCATGATGCCCTCTGCTGCCCTCCTTCTGCCCTGACAGGTCTCACCAGCCACTCTGTGCTGTCTACCCCCACCCCCACTTAAAGAGATGCCTGCAACAGCCATTAGAGAGGAGCATCAGTGCTAGCATCAAGGGGAAATACCATAATCGGGGCCGACCAGGAGATCTGATTTGAACATCCTCGATCATCCCCAGTTAAAACGAAATACACAGGCAACTGCCTTTAGGAGAAAATGAATCGTGCTCAGCCTCTACGATCCACCCAGGGCAGTAACTTGTACTGACCTCCTTGATCAAGGAATCATCAACTGGGAGGTTAAGAGAGTCACAGACTTTAAAGAACATCTCTTTGTCCACATATCCTGAAGCTTCCTTGTCATAAATTTGAAATGCCTCACGAATGTTGTCTTTGCATGGAGGATCTTTCAGTTGCTTCTGGATTGTGTCTATTAGTACCTCCAGTTCTTGCACGCCTGGATCCACCTCAGTTTGCTTGCTGTAGAGAAAGGAAGAAAATTACTGGACATAGTATTTATTCTTGACCAGTCTTTCTCAGTGACCAAAGTTCTCACTTGGTGAAGTGGGGGAAGCTTCTCATGACAAACAGCTTTGACACAGAGCAGACCAATAACTGACCACTTGCCCGCAGGGGCTGGCTGACGGCTGACGCCCACATCCCGAAGGCCTAAGGAGGGGCAGCTTTTGAACTGAAGCTCCGCCTCCCTTGCTGCCATCTGTTAAATCACTGCCCCACAAGGAGCCAAATCTACCTCCACCACCATCCCAAGTTCCTTGTTTGTGGGAGTCACATGACTGTCCCGTAATGCCGTTGCAGACCAGCATCCTGTACGTTACATCATCTAAAAACAAATGTCTCAGTTTCAAAAATCTTTAACCATAACTCTGCAGTCACAAATCTCTTGTACTTTTAACATCCCCTTTCCAATTCACTCTGAATTTTGTGACAGGCTGTCTATGGACGTTAAGAGACTGCCCTGTGTCGGGGGTTGAGGATCTTAGGCCTAGCATTTATTGAAACCAAGAGAGATTAGTGACCCAGAGCATCAGGAAGAGAGAAGTCTATCCTTCCAAATCACAACCAGGAGAAGCAGGAGCCTGATTCTTATTTCCTCTGAACATGAAGGTACAGTTACACAGTTAAAGAATTTTAGAGCTGGAAAGGATTCTCTCATGTTTCATCTTCAGAAATCCATTTTGCAACAAAATGGGACCCATATAAACTTAGTAAACACTCCTCCCTTTTTGTTTTGTTTTGTTTTGTTTTTTCACTGAGGAAGCTTAGCCCTGAGCTAACATCTGTGCCAACCTTCCTTCACTTTACACGTGGGTTGCCACCACAGCATGGCTGACGAATGGTGTAGGTCTGCACCTGGGATCCGAACGTGCAAACCCAGACCGCCGAAGTGGAACATGCAAACTTAACCACTATGCCACAGGGCCAGCCCCACCCCTCCCTTGTTCAATGGTGAGGAAACAGACTTGAAGACCTGAGTGACTTATTCCTGATCCCATGTCAGAGGCAAGGCAACAGCAGACATCTCACTCCAGTTCTAACCTGTTCTCTCCAGTCTGCCCAGCCACCTCTCACTGACCCCTTCCTTCTAGTCCTCACTCTACTAACCCACCACTGCTTCTCCCTTCCTGCTTTTTCTTGTATAGGATACTCAAAAAGTTCACGGCTCCAAACAGCCTTTTCACTCATTTCCCTTTTTGCCTGCTGGCGATCCTTGCTGGAGGAGGTATAAAGTGGTATAACCTTTCAGGAACAATTTGGAAACATGAAGCAAAAGCCCAGCAAAGAATTTCAAATAATTTATCTTAAGGAAAAGATCATGAGTTGTATACAAAGATACATCTATAACGCTGTTTTGAGACAGCCTAAATGTCAAAAAAAAAAAGGTCTAAAGATCAGGAATTGGTTAAATAATATACACTACCATCAGGCAATATAATAATAAGGCAGCACTGACAATGCTGCAAAAGATAAACTTAGTGAGAAAATCATGATGCAAAAGTGTGTACCTTCTGTGTAAAAGTTGTGGGGGGAATAAGAATATATTTATTATGGTTTTTTTCTTTTGTTTTTGGCAGAAGGCAACTCTGATACCAACAATGTGCTAAAACTTCAAAGTGTGGCCATTTCAATTGCAAGGGTTCCGCGTTGACCCCTTGGCCTAACCTTACTTCTTGATTCGTGATCCAGGGCCTCCCCTTTGCCCAAGTGACAGTAAACCCACTCCTAGGACACGCAGTCACTTGCCTAGAGGGCTTCAGGTAGTCAGGAAGCTGAATAAGAACATCCCCAGGCCAGCCCTGATGGCCTAGTGATTAAAGTTCAGTGCTCTCACCACTTCAGCAGCATGAGTTCATTTCCAGGCCATGGAACCACACCACCCCTATCAGTTGCCATGCTGTGGTGGTGGCTCACACAGAAGGACTTACCACTACGATATACAACCATGTGCTGGGGTTTTGGGGAACGAAAAAAAATCATCCCAATTTCTTGGTGCTTTTCTCCAGTGAGGCAGAACAAACTATAGTTAAGAGCATGGCCTCTAGAACCTGCCTCGTTCAAAATCTAGGCTTTGCCACTTAAAGGTTGCAGGAGCTTGAGTAGATTAATTAACTGTTCTGTGCCTCAGTTTCCTTATCTGCAATGTGTTAGTTTCCAAGGGAAGCCACCTCATAAAGATTGTTGTGAGAATTAAATGCGTTATTAAATATAAAGCACTTAATACCTGACATGGCAGACACATACAAATGTTAGTTTTTAACAAAGTTCTTTTGACAGTCCTAGTAGGAATAGTCATTCACTCATCTAAAACTATTTATTAAACACGAATGGCTCAATGCTAGCTTTACAATAAACTGTTGAGTGTAACAAGGAACCTGTTTCTAGTAAGGATCCCTGCTCTCCAGAAGGGGAGTTAAGGCATAGACTTTAAAATCACTAAAAGAAGAGAGGAAATGACCATTACCATTTTAAGAGGTAAAAAAGATGACAGGATCAGGAAGGGCTGAACTGGGAGGTGGCATCTGACCTAGGCCTTGGAGGATGTGAGGGCTTGGACCCACCCGTAGGATGAAATAAAGGAACTGCAGACAATGGGAACAGCCTGAGAAAAAGCATGAAGAGAGGAACTGAGGTTAATACAATAAACCTGTTTGTCTGGGGTGCACAGCGTGCAGAAAGGGAAGCCAGAACTCGCTGAGAGGGTCACTGGAGCCACAACAAGCAAGTTCTTGGATGCCAGACTAAGAACTTTAGAATTTTGTTTTTGAGTGATGGCAACCTCTTAAAAGTAGTATAATTAAAAAACCAAATAAGATCAAAAGAGAAATCAAAGAATATCTTGAAACAAAAATGGAAATACAATATACCAAAATTTATAGGATGCAGCAAAGAGCAGTTGCAAGAAGGAAGTTTATAGTGATAAATGCTTACATTAAGAAAAACAAAAAGATCTCAAATAAACAACCTAACTTTATACTGCAAGGAACTAGAGAAAGAAGAAAAAAACTAAGCCCAAAGTTAGCAGAAGGAAGGAAATAATAAAAATCAGAGCAGAAATAAATGAAATAGAGACTAGAAAAATGATAGAAAAGATCAACAAAAGTAAGAGGTGGTTTTTTGAAAAGACAAAATTGACAAACTTTTAGCTACACTAATTAAGAAAAAAAGAGATAAGACTCAAAATCTGAAATGAAAGCGTAGAAATTACAACTGATACCACAGAAATACAAAGGATCATAAGAGACTACTATGAACAATTATATGTCAACAGATTGGATAACCTGGAAGAAATCAATAAATTCCTAGATACAAACAAACAAAAAATTCCGAGAAACATAATAACTTACCAAGACTGAATCATAAAGAAATAGAAAATCTGAATAAACCAATAATAAGTACGGAGATTGAATATCAGTAATCAAAAATCTCTCAACAACAACAAAAAACCCAGGACCAGATGGCTTCACTGGCGAATTCTACAAAAGATTTGAAGAAGAATTAATACCACTCCTTCTCAAACTCTTCCAAAAAACTGACGAGAAGGGAACATTCCCAAATTCATACTACAAGGCCAGAATTACCCTGATCCTAAAGCCAAAGATCATACAAGAAAAGAAAATTACAGGTTAATATCCCTGATTAACATACATGCAAAAATCCTCAGCAAAATACTAGCAAACTGAATTCAACAGCATATTAAAAGGATCATACACCATGATCAAGTGGAATTTATCCTCGGTATGCAAGGATAGGTCAACATACACAAATCAATAAATGTGATACACCACATTAACAGAATGAAGAAAAAATCATATGATCATCTCAATAGATACAGAAAAAGCATTTGACAAAATTCAACATCCTTTGATGATAAAACTCTCAACAAATTAGGTATAGAAGGAATGTATTCCAATATTATAAAGGCCACATATGACAACACAGCTAACATCATAGCCAACAGTGGACAACACAAGGATGCCCACTCTCTACGATCAGGAATAAGACAAGGATGGCCACTCTCACCTGTTCAACACAGGCTAGCCAGAGCAATTAGGTAAGAAAAAGAAATAAAAGGCATCCAAATAGGAAAGGAACTGTCTCTGTTTGCAGATGACATGATCTTATGTATAGAAAATCCTAAAGACTCCACCAAAAAACTGTTAGAACTAGACATTGAATTCAGTAAAGTTCCAGGATACAAAATCAACATACAGAAATCAGTTGAAAGAGAAATTATGAAACTACCTGAAAGATAAATTAAGAAAACAATTTGCAATAGCATCAAAAACAATAAAATACTTAGGAATAAATTTAACCCAGGAAGTGAAAGACCTATATATACACTGAAAACTCTAAGACATTGATGAAAGAAATTGAAGAAGACATGAATAAATGACATGTTCTTGGATTAGAAGAATTAATATTGTTAAAATGTCCATACTATGCAAAGTGATCTACAGATTTAATGCAATCTCTATCAAAATTCCAACAGCATTTTTCACAGAAATAGAAAAAAATCCTAAAATTCATATAGAACTACAAAAGACCCCAAAGAGCCAAAGCAATCTTGAGAAGGAAGAACAAAGCTGGAGGCATCACATTTCCTGATTTCAAACTATATTACAAAGCTATAGTAATCAAAACAATATGGTATTGGCATAAAAACAGACACATAAACCAACGGATCAGAATAGAGAGGCCAGAAATAAACCTATGTATATATGGTTAACTAATCTTTGACACGGGAGCCCAGAATACACAATGGGGACAGGATAGTCTCTTCAATAAATGGTGCTGGGAAAACTGGATATTCACAGGCAAAAGAATGAAACTGGATCCCTGTTTTATACAACTCACAAAAATTAACTCAGAATAGATTGAAGACTTAACCATAAGACTTGAAACTGTAAAACTCCTCGAAGAAAACATAGGAAGAAAGCTCCTTGAAAATGGTCTTGACAATGACTTTTTTTTTTTTGGATATGACACTCTAAGCAGAGGCAAAACAAGCAAAAATAAACAAGTGGGACTACATCAAAACAAAAAGCTTCTGCATGGCAAAGTAAACAATCAACAGAATGAAAAGGCAATCTATGGAATAGGAGGAAATATCTGCAAACTGTTTTAGTCCATTCAGCCTGCTACAACAAAATACCAGAGACTAGGTAACTTACAAACAACAGAAATTTATTTCTCACAGTTCTGGAGGCTGGAGAGAGCTCTCTTTCTGGTTCATAGCCAGCACCTTCTCACGGTGTCCTCATGTGACGGAAGGGGGCTGGCAGGCTCTCTGGGGCCTCTTTTATAAAGGCACTAATTCCACTCATGAGGGTTCTGCCCTCATGAGCTAATCACCTCCCAAAGGTCCCATTTCTTAATGCCACCAGGATTTCAACATGTGAATTTTAGATGCACACAAACACTCACACCATAGCACAAACCATCTAATACAAGGAATTTATACAATTCAATAGCAAAAAAACAAACAATCTGATTAAAAAATGGGCCAAAGATTGGGGCCAGCCCAGTGGTATAGTGGTTAAGTTTGCCCACTCTGCTTTGGTGCCCTGGGGTTCACAGGTTCAGATCCCAGGGGCAGACCTACACACTGCTCATCAAGCCATGCTTTGGCAGCATCCCACATACAAAATAGATGAAGACTGCCACAGATGTTAGCTCAGCAACAATCTTCCTCAAGCAAAAAGAGGAAGATTGGCAACAGAAGTTAGCTCAGGGCCAATCTTCCCCGTCAACCCCCTCCCCCCGCAAAAAAGGGCCAAATACCTGAATAGACATTTTTCCAAAGACAACACATAAATGGCCACCAGGTATATGAAAAGATGCTTGACATCACCAATTATCAAGGAAATGCAAATCAAACCACAATGAGATATCACCTCACACCTGTTAGGATGGCTATTATCAAAAGACAGGAGATAACAAGTTGGCAAACATGTAGAGAAAAGGACCCTATACATTCCTGATGTTGGTGGGAATGTAAATTGGTGCAGTCATTATGGAAACAGTATGGAGGTTCTTCAAAAAATTAAAAATAGAACTACACTAGTGTGATCTAGCAATCACAATTCTGGAGATTATCTGGAGGAAACAAAATTGGTATCTCAGAGAGACATCTGCACTCTCCCATTCATTGCAGCATTACTCACAATAGCCAAGACATGGAAACAACCTAAATGTGAACTGACAGATGAATGGATTTAAAAAAAATGTGACACACACTCAGAGAGGAATATTATTCAGCCATAAAAATGAAGCAAATCCTGCCACTTGCAAATGGATGAACCTGAAGGACATTATGCTTAGTAAAATAACCTAGATAGAGAAAGACAAATACTGTATGATCTCATTTATATGCGGAATCTAAAAAAAGTCAAAACTCACAGAAACAGAGTAGAGGGTTGCTGCTGGGGACTGGGGGTTGGGGGAAAAGGGAGATGTTGGTCAAAGTGTATAAACTGCCACTTATAAGACAAATAAGTTCTCTGGATGTAATGTACAGCAGGGTGACTATAGTTAATATACTGTACTGTATACTTGAAATTTGCTGAGAGAGTAGATCTTAAGTGTTCCCACCAAGCACACACAAAATTAAATGGTAACTGTGAGATGAAGCATGTGTTAATTAACTTGATTGTGGGAATCATTTCACAATGTATATCAAATCATCACATCATACACTTTAAATACATACACTTTTATTTGTCAATTATACCTCAATAAAGCTGGAGGTGAAGAGTATGATGAATTCGGAGCCAGGTTTCAGGCAGACTGGTCTGGTAACAGTGTGTGAAATGGATTAAGGGAGAAAGAGGGTGGAGGTGGGAAGATGAGTCAGGAGGCATTGTGGAAGCCTAGGCAAGCAGGCATGGGAGTATGGCAGACACTGGTGATTACCTGTCCAATATTCTCCCTCTCCGTCTTCCTAATAGAGCCCTTATTTTGTTTGGAGCAGCAATTAGGAGTGGCCATGTGACACAGCCCACACAACGGGATGTAAGCAGACGTTGCTAGGTGGGGCTTCTGGACAAGCCCTTCAAAAACAGGAAAGATTTCAGTCTTCTAGCCTTTGACCTTCCCCTTATTCCTGCCTGGAATACAGATGTAATGCTGGAGATGGAACATTCACTTTGTGGCCACAGAGGAAAAAGCATGAGGACAAAAGCTACTTGCTAAGGATGTCTGAGAGAAGAGAGAGAAAAAGTCAGGTCTCTGTGGGCATCGTAAAGCCATCACAGCAGCCCTGGACTGCTTCCCTCCAGACACTGTGTTCCCTGAGAAACCTAAAACTTCACTGGGTTAAGCTAAAGTAAATTTGTTTTTGTTGTTATTATGTGCAGACAAATGCAACTCCTAACTGATTGAGTGCTTTAAATTAGGAAATCATGGTGGGAACAAAAAGGAGAAGTCAGAGAGGGAAGAGATATTGTAGAATAAAAGAAAAGAAATTGGGAGGATGGTGTCAAGATGGCGGCATAGGAGGACTCTGAACTCACCTCTTCACATGGACACAATAAATTTACAACTACTCTTGGAACAATTACCCCTGAGAGAGAACTGAAAACTGGATAAAAAGAACCCCCACAAAAAGGAACAGTGCTGACTGAGGTGGAAAAAGCTGAAGTCCCTTTCTGGAGAGAAAAAAGCCACCTCCAAGCCTTGGTGTTTAACGGTCAACTGGGAGCAACCTTCAGGTATGAAGCCTTCCCTGGAGGAGTGGGGGATCTGAGCAGGGGAGCATTACCACAATAAGCAGCTTTTGGACTCAGTACAACTGAGACGAGTGTCATGATATCTGGGTTTGCTGGCTATTAACTACAACGGGGAATACCCCCAGAAAAGCTATCAGACATAAGGGAAAAAAAGCCTGCTCTTAAAGGGCCCATGCACAAATTCACACATTTTTGGAAAGCAACCTAAAATCACCAGAAAGAAAGGTGCACAGTCCTTTGATGAAGAGACTCACTTGATAGGCTCTGGGTGCATCTCAGGATTGGTGAGACCTCCCCAGGGACTGAGACATTGGCAGCAGCCATTAGTGTGACCTAGTACAGTCATGTTGACACAGACGCTAGCAGATGCCCTTGGCGTTCTTCCCCAGGCCTGTTAGCCCAAAGCCTGCCTCACCCACTGGAGCACCAATTAAATCCAGCTCAGCCAGGGCAGACAGCCCATCCTAGGGATTGGCCCAACCCAACAGCAAGCCCTCAGGCAACTTGTGGGTCCACATAGGTGGGGTGCCTGGAACCTCAGCAGCTGGGTGAGGGGGTCCACCTCTGTGGGGCAGGGCATGCACAAGGGGTGGGCCTGTGTTGGTGGACTGTTGCCCCACTTTGCAGTGGGGCAACTGAGTCTGCTTCAGTGGGTCAGGGCATGTGCATAGAGCAGGACTGCGGTGATGTGGTGTATGGCCCTGCAGACAGTGGGGCTTGTCAGCTGCAGCTGACTTGTGCTTTTCAAACAGCCATATAGGGGATCGGCCCCCACCTTCCAGAGCCTGAAAGAATTGGGTGCTCCTATGCCTGGGGCCAGCCTCACTCAGCTGCAATCCTGAGAGAGCTGACAAGAGCCTTGCAAGCAGGAGGCCTATAGCAATTGTAAGCCCCTGAGCCTAGCAACCAGCCACCCTGGGGGCCTACTCCCTTAACAGAAAAACTGCAACAGGAATGTGCTATTAGACCTTGCAGCCAACTGTGCTGGGGCTCCCCGTGCCTGATAAAGTGACTGAAGGGTCCATAGCAGCCACACGCAGCTGAGCATTACAACCAGCAGCTAGGGGGACAGCCTAGCGTCCCCAGACACCTGCAGCAAGAGCAATCCTGCCCCAACAGAAGGACACAAAGAACCCATGCAGGGGTCACTCCTGGAACACTGGGGACTGGTGATGAGAGGGAAGCACACTGCTGGGCCTCATAAGGTATCTCTTACATAAGGCCACCTCTCCAAAATCAGGAGACATAGCTGACCTACATAATACATAGATATAAGCACAGAGAAAAAGGCAAAATAAGGAGACAAAGGAATATGTCCCAAATAAGGGAACAGGACAAAACCCCAGAAAAAGAACTAAATGAAACAGAGATAATCTACCTGACAAAGAGTACAAACTAAAAGTCATAAGGATGCTCACTGATATTGGGAGAAGAATGGATGAACTCAGTGAGAATTTCAACAAAAAAAGTGGAAAATATAAAAAAGAACCAATCAGAAATGAAGAATACAAACTGGAAATGAAAAATTCACTGGAAGGACTCAATAGCAGAGTAGATGACACAGAAGAATGGATCAGCAAGCTTGACGAAAGACTAGAAGAAATCACCCAAGCTGAACAGATAAAAGAAGAAAGAATTAAAAAGAACAAGGATAGTCCAAGGGACCTCTGGGACAACATCAAGCACACTAACATCCACATTATAGGTGTCCCAAGAAGGGGAAGAGAGAGATAAAGGGGCAGAGAATCTACTTGAAAAAATAATAGCTGAAAATTTTCCTAACCTAAGGAAGGAAACAGACATCCAAGTACAGGAAGTACAGAGAGCACCAAACAAGATAAGCCCAAAGAGGTCCACACCAAGACACATTATAATTAAAATGTCAAGTATTAAGGATACAGACAGAATCCTAAAAGCCACAAGAGAAAGACAACAAGTTACATACAAAGGAAACCCCATAAGGCTATCAGCTGACTTCTCAGCAGAAACCTTACAAGCTGGAAGTGAGTGGTATGACATATTTAAAGTGCTGAAAGGAAAAAACCTACAGCCAAGAATACTCTACCCAGCCAGGTTATCATTCAGAATAGGAGAGAGAGTTTCCCAGACAAGCAAAAATGAAAGGAATTTGTCATGAAAAAATCAGCCTAACAAGAAATGCTAAAGGGACTTATTTAAGTGGAACAGGGAAGACCACAAACAGGAATAAGAAAATTATCAAAAAAGAAAAAAAACAATAAAGTCACTGGTAAAAGCAAGTATGCAGTAAAGGTAGCAGATCAATCACCTATGAAGGTCAAAAGACAAAAGTACTAAAATTATCTATTTCCATGATAAGAGGATAGTGGATATGCTCAAAAAAGAGGTTATATATGATATCAAAAACATAAAATGTGGGAGGAAGAAAGTACAAGAGTAGAGCTTTTAGCAGGAGGTCAAACTTAAGACACTGTCAACTTAATATAGATTGCTATATACGTAAGTTATTACATATGAACCTTATGGTAATCATAAGCCAGAAACCTATAATAAACAAACAAAAAATTTAGAGAAAGGAACCCAAACATAATACTAAAGAAAGCCATCAAACCGCAAGAGAAGAAGACGAGAATAGAGGACTACTAAAACACCTAGAAAAAAAGTAACAAAATGGCAATAAGTACATTCTTATTAATAGCAACTTTAAATGTCAATGGACTAAATGCTCCAATCAAAAGGCATAGGGTAGCCAACTGAATTAAAAAACAAGAACTATATATACGCTGCAAACAAGAGTCACACTTCAGACCTAAATAGATTCACAAACTGAAAGTAGAGGGATGGAAAAACATACCCCATGCAAATGGAAATGAAAAGAGAGCTGGGGTAGCAATACTTATATCAGACAAAAGAGACTTTAAAACAAAAACCGTAACAAGAGACAAAGAAAGGCACTACAGAATGATAAAGGGAACAACCCAATAAAAGGATATAACATGTGCAAATATTTATGCACCCATCATAGGAGCATCTGAATATATAAAGCAATTATTAACAGACATAAAAGAAGAAATAGACAGCAACACAATAATAGTAGGGGACTTTAACACTCCACTTAGACCAATGGATAGATCACCCAAACAGAAGACCAATAAGGAAACATTGGCCTTAAATGACACTTTAGACAAGATGGAGTTAGTAGATATATATAGAACATTCCATCCAAAAATTGCAGAATACACATTCTTTTCAAATGCAAATGGAACATTCTCCAAGATAGATCACATAATAGGCCACAAAACAAGTCTCAATAAATTTAAGAAGATCGAAATAATACCAAGCATCTTTTCTGACCACAATGGTATGAAATTAGAAATCATCTACAAGAAGAAAATTGGAAAAGCCACAAATATGTGAAGATTAAACAAAATGCTACTGAACAACGATTGGGTCAAAGGAGAAATCAAGAAATACTTGGAGACAAATGAAATGAAAATACAACATGCCAAAATTTATGGGATACAGCAAAAGCAATTCTAAGAGGGAAGTTTAGAGAAATACAGGTTTACCTCAACAAACAAGAAAAATCTCAAATAAACAATCTAACACTACACTAAAGTAACTGGAAAAAGAAGAACAAAGCCCAAAATCAGTAGAAGTAAGGAAATAATAACAATCAGAGCAGAAATAAAGACTAAAAAAAAAATAGAAAAAAATCAATGAAACTAAGAGCTGGTTCTTTGAAAAGATAAACAAAATTCACAAACTTTTAGCTAGACTCACCAAGAAAAGAAGAGAGAAGGCTCAAATCAATAAAATCAGAAATGAAAGAGGAGAAATTAGAATGGATACCTCAGAAATACAAAAGATTATAAAAGAACACTACAAAAAGCTGTACACCAACAAACTGGATAATCTGGAAGAAATGAATAAATTCTTAGAATCATACAACCTTCCAAAACTGAATCAAGAAGAAACAGAGAATTTGAATAGACTAATCACCAGTAAGGAGATCAAAACAGTAATCAAAACCTCCACCAAAATAAAAGTTCAGGACCAGATGGTTTCCCTGGTGAATTCTACCACACATTCAAAGAAGACTTAATACCTATCCTTCTCAAACTTCCAAAAAACTGAAGAGGTGAGAAAGCTTCCTAACTCATTCTATGAAGCCAACATTACCCTGACACCAAAACCAGACAAGGACAACACAAAAAAAGAACATTACAGGCCAATATCACTGATGAACATTGATGCAAAAATCCTGAACAAAATACTAGCAAATCGAATATAACAATACATTAAAAAGATCATACATCATGATCAAGTGGGATTTATTCCAGGGATGCAGGGATGGTTTAACATCCACAAATCAATCAACGTGATACACCACATTACCAAATGAAGAATAAAAATCACATGATCATCTCAATGGATGCAGAGAAAGCATTTGACAAGATACAGCACCCATTTATGATAAAAACTAAATAAAATAGGTATAAAAGGAAAGTACCTCAACATATTAAAGCCCATATATGATAAACCTGCAGCCAATATCATTCTCAATGGAGAAAAACTGAAAGCTATCCCTCTAAGAATAGGAACCAGACAAGGATGCCAACTTTTGCTGTTCTTATTCAACATAATATTGGAAGTCCTAGCCAGAGCAATCAGGCAAGAAAAAGAAATAAAAGGGATCCAGATTGGAAAGGAAGAAGTGAAACCGTCACTATTTGCAGATGACATGATTTATATAAAGACTAAAGAACCCATCAAAAACTTTCAGGAGTAATAAATAGGATACAAAATCAACATACAAAAATCAGTTGCGTTACTATACACTAACAATGAAGTAGCAGAAAGAGAAATTAAGAATACAATCCCATTTATAATTGCAACAAAAAGAATAAAATACGTAGCAATAAACTTTACCAAAGAGGTGAAAGACTCATACCCTGAAAACTATAAAATGCTGTTGAAAGAAATAGAAGATGACACAAAGAAATGGAAAGATATTCCATGCTCTTGGATTAGAAGAATTAACATAGTTAAAATGTCCATACTTTCTAAAGCAATCTACAAATTCAATGCAATCCCTATGAAAGTTCCAATGACATTTTCCATAGAAATAGAACAAAGAATCGTAAAATTTATATGGAACAACAAAAGACCCCAAATAGCTAAAGCAATCCTGAGAAAAAAGAACAAAGCTGGAGGCATCACAATCCCTGATTTCAAAATATACTATAAGGCTATAGTAATCAAAACAGCATGGTACTAGCACAAAAACAGACACACAGATCAATGGAACAGAATTGAAAGAAATAAAACCACACATGTACGGACAGCCAATCTTCAACAAAGGAGACAAAACATATACTGGAGAAAGGAAAGTGTCTTCAGTAAATGGTGTTGGGAAAACAGACAGCCACATGCAAAAGAATGAAAGTAGACCATTTTCTTACACCATATACAAACAGTAAGTCAAAATGGATTAAAGACTTGAATGTAAGACCTGAAACCATGAAAGTTCTAGAAGAAAAACTAGGCAGTATGCTGTTCGACATCAGTCACAGCAGCATATTTTCAAGTATCATGTCTAACTTGGCAAGGGAAACATTAGAAAAAATAAACAAACGGGACTACATCAAACTAACAAGCTTCTGCACAGCAAAGAAAACCATCAACAAAACAAAAAGATGACCTAAGAACTGGGAGATGATATTTGCAAACCATGTATCTGATAAGGGGTTAATAGCTAATATCCAAATATATAAAGAACTCATATATCCCAACAACAAAAAAACTAACAACCCAATTAAAAAATGGGCAAAAGATCTGAACAGACATTTCTCCAAAGAAGATATACAGATGGTCAACAGGCACATGAAAGATGTTCAACATCACTACCTATCAGGGAAATGGAAATCAAAACTATAATGAGGTATCACTTTACCTGTCAGAATGGCTATAATTAACAAGACAAAAAATAACAAGTGTTGGAGAGGATGTGGAGAGAAGGAAACCCTCGTACACTGCTGGTGGGAGTGCAAACTGGTGCAGTCACTATGGAAAACGGTATGGAGATTCCTCAAAAACTTAAGAATAGGAATATCACACAATCCAGCTATTCCACTGTTGGGTATTTATCCAAAGAACATAAAAACACGAATGCATAAAGACATATGCACTTTTATGTTCACTGCAGCATTATTCACAATAGCCAAGACTTGGAAGCAACCTAGGTCCCCATCAAGGGATGAATGGATAAAGAAGATGTGGTATACATACAAGATGGAATACAATTCAGTCATAAAAAGGGTAAAATCTTGCCATTTGTGATAACATGGATGGACCTTGAGGGTATTATGCTAAGTGAAATAAGTCAGAGGGAGAAAGTCAAATACCCTATGATCTCATTCATAAATATAAGATAAAAACAACAATAAACAAACACATAGAGACAGAGATTGGATTGGAGGTCACCAGAGGAGCAAGGGGAGGGAGGAGGGAAAAGGGGGTGATTAGGCATATATGTATGGTGATGGATTGTAATTAGTCTTTGGGTGGTGAACATGATGTGATCTACATAGAAATCAAAACATAATGATGTACACCAGAAATTTATATAATATTATAAACCAATATTACCACAATGAAAAAAAAAGAAGAAATTAGCAGCTATTGAATGTGGTGTAAAATAGAAGAAGTCAAAGGTATCTCCAAGGTGCAAATCAGGGTAAATGGAACTCTGACGTGATTTAGAGAAAGAGGGGTTAAGAGTTACTGCTTGTCTCCTCTGTGCTGGTGTTTTCCATGTGTTATCACAACTCGTTATCACAACTTTATGAGACAGTTGAATGGGAAGAAGGAAGAGCAGGTGTGCTAGAAAGATGAAAACGATGATGGTTTCATTCTTAGTTGTGCAAAGTGTGAGGTGCTGGTGACTCAGCTGGAGGAAGACACACCCAACAGGCAGACAGGAATCCGGGAATATTATCAGAAGGGTAAGGATGGAGAGCAACTTACTTAGCCACTCTGCAATGAGATGAGATGAGATTTCCAGAGTATAGACCAAGCAAACAAGAGGATCAAAAACAGGACCTTGAGAAACACCAACTTAGTAGACAGAAGTAGGAAGAAGCTTCAAAGAGTAGGCTTCCAGAGAAGGAGGAGGCAGAGCAGAGACTCTGACTTATCAGAACTCAAAAGAAAGGGTTCCAAGAGAAGGTGGTAAAGAGTAAATTGTATTATATGTAGATAGAAAAGGCTAAACACTTGACCAGGGGGTTGGCAAACTTCGGCCCACAGGCCAAAGCCAGCCTCCTGCCCGTTTTTCCAAATAAAAGTTAATTGTAATACAGCTCCCCCTACTCATTTACACAGTGTCTATACTGCTTTCACTGACAAGGGTGAGCTGAGTAGTTACAACAAAGATGGCATGGCCCACAAAGCCTAAACTGTTTACTACTTTCCTCTTTACAGAAAAGCCTGCCAACTCTCGCCCTTGACTATGAGCTCCCTATTCTCTCATCTATCTGCCTAAGCATTTATTAACGTCTAGTACATGGTGCGAGCTTAAATATCTGTTAAATTAATGAATAAATGAAAAGAGACCATTAGATTTGGAAACAATCAATGACCTTCAGGAAAGCAATTTATGAAGAGTGTTTGGAGACTGGAGCAGTCAGAAACGAGGCAGTTAGACACAAAATAGAAGAATTAAATTTGGAGAAATGGGAGCTACTTTTCTCTAACAAGAAGGCAAAGAGAAGATGAGTGACAGTATAGAAACATTCTAAGGTGAAGAGTGGGAAAAGTGAAGAAGCTCACATTGGACCATTTGGTCTCATATTTGACACCAATTGCAAAGTGAATATGAAAGAGCTTGGGGCTTAAAGAAAAAGGAAGAAGAAACAAAAATAGTTGGAAATGTCTACATGGGAAAAGTGGCTGGAAGTGAAAAATAGAGGATTAAAAGGATCATCAATCATGGGAGGAGGATCCTCTTGAGGCTGAAGAGCACAAATGAACATACTAACAGAACAAGAATAAAATATATGAACCCATGGGTGTGTGTATGCTATTCATATACGTAGATTTCATGTAGAGGGTTGGATTTATGACCATTTGTTATCAGTAAATCTGAGTTCAATATACTGCAATGAGGACCCAAAACCCAAAAGAACTTCAGATGAAGTCAATACTCATTACCCGTGCACTATTTTAATTTTCTTGCTCAGAGAAAGAAAATAGCTAACCCCAAATTTTATCATCCTGTAATTGACACCTGATATAAAAAATATTCAGGCCTGACAAGTACTTGGGAATCCCCTTTCATTAACCTTAGAAATGATTAGTCAAATAAAGGATTTGTATTTCCTTAGAGTGGGATTCTTTACCAGATGGGAGGAGTTAGAAGCCAAAGACAGAATGGCTAGAAGAACTGGAAGGCACGACCCTTGGATCCACACCATCTTTGAGCATCTTCTCTCAGTCATCTGTCCGACCCATCACAAAGGAAGAAAGGGAAGGTGAGGATCAAAATGAGAATAGCAGTGGATTTCTTAACCCAGAACTTGAATTTCTCTTTATTTTTATTGGTATCTTATTCTAAGTGCCATGGTGCTCTTTTTCTCATTATTAAATCAGATTAAAAAAAAAAAAAAAGATTCTACTGGTAGTATGCCAAAGCAAGAAGCTTTCCAATGTTGCTGGTATTTGCATAGACATGGGAAAACTACAGAAAAAAACTTCTGAGAAGTACATGAATTAAACGTATGACCATGAATCTCAACTCAGCACTTAATGCTGCCCAGCCACCAAATTATGCTTCGCTAGTGCATTTGTCCTCCCACTTTCTGAGAGAGCTGCCATATTTAATCAGTCCTGAGACAACATTTTTTACATCTCTGGAGTCAGGATGCACTTTTTATTGATGGTGAATATCAACTATACTTGTTGGATTTTCTTTCTCAGTAGTAGATAAAATAATGCTATGTATTTATTTTCATTTTATTTTTATATTCATTTTTCTTATATAGTCAACAGAATAGACAGCATTTCACAACTTTTCCTCTCTCCTGAAACTTCCAACATCTCCCCATCCTCACTCTTCCTACTGCACTACTACACTGGAAACAATGACATAATCAGAAGGACCCCTCAACCGTCTCTACCCGCAGCAGCATCTGTACCCACACACTCTGCCTTCCTGCCTGTTACCATAGATTAAGCTTTCAAAGAGTAATCCCAGGACCCCTGGGGGTTCCTCAGACTCTTTGGGGGTCTGTAAAGTCAAAACTATTCTCATACTACTACTAAATCCTTATTTGCTTTTCTACTCCTGTTTTCTCACACATGCACAGTGGAGTTTTCCAAAGGTTACATAATGAATGATATCACAGAAGGCTCAGTACAGAAGCAGACGAAAATCCAGCTGTCTTCTATTAATAAAGTCAGACATTAAAGAGATTTGCAAAAATGCAAAACAATTCCACTCTTCTCAATAAATTTTTTTGTTTGGAAAAAATAGTTATTTTTCATAAAAATTACGTTATTTGTACTAACATGAAATAAGTTTATTATTGCTTTGTAGAACATTAATAAATATTTTAAATGTCTCAGATTAATTTCTAACATGGTAAATATCAATAGATATAAACTACATAAACGAAAGCCCTTGGAGGTCCTGGATAATTTTTAAGAGTACAAAGGTGTCCCGAGACCAAAGAGCTGGAGAACTACCGCCCGAGATGAACGACTGGTGCTTCTCTCTAGAGCCGTTCCTCCACTTGTGTACTAGACTCCATCCTCTCTCACACGCTCCACAACTCTCCCCACTCTCACATTTATCAGCGTTTCCCTCTAAAGAATCATTCGCATTTATGTACAAATATGTCGTTATTTATTCTATCTTAAAAACAAACAAAAAATCCTTCTCTTGACTCCACTTCCTCTGCCAGCTGCTGCCCCATCTTTCTGCTTCCTTTTGCACCAAGTTTCCTCAAAAGAGCTGTCTATACATACTTAAGATGTCGAATTCCTCTCCTCCCATTCTCTCTTAAATCCGCTCCCATCAGATTTTCCTACCCTCCCATTCCACTGAAACTCCTCATTAGGGTCCCCAATGCTCCCTACATTGCTAAATCCCCGTGTGACACAATGAACCATTCTGTCTTCCTTGATACACACGCACTTCTCACTTTGCACAGTTCCGATACGCATGAATTTCAGTTACCACCGTTGGCAACAACATGGTTCAAATTTCAACTACCTCAGTTGATTAACTGTGAGTAATTGCATAAAGTACAAATTCATTGTTACGTTTTCAATCCACCAACTTCTATATAAATAACAGATGTGCATGATGATCAGTGACAACTGTATCAGCTCTTTCAAGTCTACTGATGACTGGTCACTGGGCATCTGTTTTTCAGTTCACACAGAGAAAGCAAAGTGTGTAGCTATGTTGCCTTCTTGTCTCTCAGTGATAAACCCACATGACATTTTACAAAAATGGATAACTGAATGAGGGAATTGGCCAACAAAGATGAAAGTGCAGCAGAGAAACAAAGAGCAATAAAGCTAGAAGTGAAATTCGAATCAAACATAATGGTGTTATAGAAGAAAGAGCTGATTGTGGGAATGCTGACACTGCCACCATCCAACAGACTCTTGACGTGCAGCCAGGAGAACTCGGTGAAGGCCAACTTACTGACATAAAGCGATGGTAAAGAAAAGGCTGAACACAGCCCAGATGCCAGCAAAAAACTGCACATTAAAAGAACTCTGAGATATTTCGTGTCATTAAAGGAACTCTAGGAGACCTTTCACAACATTGAAAGCAAAAATAATAAAGTGTTGGGAGTTGATCCAAACTTAGAAAGGAATATGACCATTTACCAAGGCATAGAAAAGATGTTCATTCTGTATCATAAGTTACACAATGAAAAGAAGGCAAGCACCGTTCAAACCACTCTTGAAAAGCTGTTCACAAAGAAATAAAACTTTAATTTTCAATGTTGCCCATGTTTTAAATTACAGTGTACTAAATAAAAATTAGTTTCACTAATCTTTCATTGCCCTATACATTTATAACCATCACAGTTTTTCATGTTTTGACAAAAATTTTTCAAGGTCACAGAACAACAGTAAATGTTCGCACTGATTAGTAAGACTGTCATTTTTACAGCCCCGCACTACTGTGCAGAGCGAGGGCCGCCTGCCCTTTCCTCATCTGGCTTCCAGGATACCACACCCACTTGGCTTCTTCCTGCCTCACTAGCTGTCCTGCTCAGTCTCCTCTTCTCAGCTCTTGGTGTTGGAGGACCCTGGAGCTCAGTCCTTGGAGCTCTTCTCTTCTTTATCTACACAGACTCCCTTAGAGATTTCACCCAATCCTGTGGCTTAAAATATCATCTATACGCCAACAACTCCCACATGGACATCTCCAGCCCAGATCTCGCATCTGCACTCTGGATTTATATATCCAACAGCCTGCTTCAGATCTCCACTTGGATATCTAATAGATATGTTAAACGTAGTATAACCAAAACTGAAGTCCTCCCCCCTCAAAAAAATCTCCTCGAAAAGATAGCCTCTTCAATAAATGGTGTTGGGAAATCTGGGCAATCATTTGCAAAAGAATGAAGGTAGACCATTATCTCATGCCATCCACAAAAATAAACTCAAAGGATCAAAGAGTTGAAGCTAAGTCCTGAAATCCTGAAACCACTAAACTCCTGGAAGATAATGTAGGCAGTACACTCTTTGACATTGAACTTAAAAGGATCTTTTTGACTACCATGTCTCCTCAGACAAGGGAAACAAAAGAAAAAATAAACAAGTGGGACTTCATCAGACTTCTGCAAGGCAAAAGAAACCAGGATCAAAACAAAAAGATAACCCACCAACTGGGAGAAAATATTTGCAAATCATATATCCAACTAGGGGTTAATCTCCATAATATATAAGGAACTCATACAACTGAACAACAAAAAAACAAACAACCCGATCAAAAAATGGGCAGAGGATGTAACAGACATTTTTCCAAAGAAGATATACAGATGGCCAATAAACACATGAAAGATGTTCAACATCACTAATCATCAGGGAAACACAAATCAAAACCACACCAAGATACCACTTTACACCTGTTAAAATGGCTATAATCACAAGACTAAAACCAACAAATGTTGGAAAGGGTGTAGAGAAAAGGGAACGCTCATATACTGCTGGGGGGAATGCAAACTAGTACAGCCACTATGGAAAACAGTACGGAGATTCCTCAAAAAGCTAAAAATAGAAATACTGTATGACCTAGCTATCCCACTACTGGGTATCTACCCAAACAACTTGAAATCAACAATCCAAAGTAACATACGCACCCCTATGTTCATTGCAGCACTATTCACAATAGCCAAGACATGGGAGCAACCCAAGTACCCATCAACCGATGATTGGATAAAGAAGATGTGGTATATGTATACAATGGAATACTACTCAGCCACAAAAAAAGACAAAATCATCCCATTTCCAACAACATGGATGGACCTGGAGGGAATTATGCTAAGGGAAATAAGCCAAACTGAGAAAGACGAACAACATATGATTTCACTCATATCCAGAATATAAACAAACACATGGAAAAAGAAAACAGTTCAGTGGTTACCAGGGGAAGGGGAGTGGGGGGTGGGCACAGGGGGTGAAGGGGAGAACTTATGTGGTAACAGACAAGAAATAATGTACAACTGAAATTTCACAATGATATAAACTATTATGAAATCAATAAAAAAATTATTACAAAAAGAAAAAGAAAGAAAAAACACCTCCTCTACCCACAATGCACATCTTCCCCATCTCAGCTGATGGCAACTTCTTCCTTCCAGTTGCTCAGGCCCAAAAGCTTGGAGTTATACTTAACTACTCTCTCTTTTATAGCACCTATATAAGCTGCTGAAGTCCCATTGGCTCTACCTTCAAAATATATCCAAAATCAGACCACTTCTCCCCACCTTCACTGATACTACCTGGGTCCATGCACCATCATCTGTTGCCTGGATTACAGCATGTTCTCCTAACTAGTTTCCCTCCTGATCTATCTCAACACAATAGCCAGGGTAGTTCTTTTAAAACATATGTCAGATCTTGCCACTCCTCTGCTCAGAACCCCCACAGTGGCTCTCCATTTCAGAGAAAAGCCAGCATCGTTCCAAAGACCTAGTAGGTCCTACACGACCTGGCTCCTTGTTAATTTTCTAACTCCATCTCCGACTCCTCTTCCTCTCACTCACCCCATTCCAGCCACGCTCGCTGGCCTACTTCTTGCCAGCGTTACTTGAGTATTCTAGGCATGCTACTATTCAGGGCCTTGACAATCACCATTCCTTCTTTGTGGAAAGCTCTTCCTTCAGATATCCACACGGCTAACTCCTTTACCTTCAAGTGTTAGCTCAATGTCACCTTGTCAAGGTGTGACCACCTCCCCTGATCAACGGCAACCCACCACCACCCTCCAGAAACCCTTATCACCCTTATTTTCCTCCACTGTTCCATAGTACTCAGCACCTAATATCCTGTATAACTTGCTTGTGGTGTTTATTGGCTATCTTCCACTGCTTAGAAGGTCAACTCCATGAAGGCAACAATTTGTTGTCTACTTTGTTTACTGATAAAAGCCCAAGGGCCTAGTGATAGTATCTGACACAGAGTAGGCGTTCAATTATTATTTGCCAAATAAGTGAAGTTGAAAAAGTTTAAGTTACTAGTTATTATATTGGACCCAGGGAACCTTCTGTGTATAACTAATAACTCCCACCTGGTGAGGGAAATCTGAAAATCTAAAATGTGATTATCCATTCATTTGATCAAGAACTATTTCCTGAATATTTCATATGTGCCAAAGCCAGAATGGACCCTAGACAGTCAAACGTACTTTTCCAATTCTGGTGCAGGACCTTCTCGCTTTCGAACACGGTTCTGAACTGACAAGAGTGCTTCTGGTGAATACTGGGCAGCATTGCTTTCCATGTACTTCAAAACATAGTCATCTGTATCAAGGATGACGAACCGGTGGCCAAACACTGAGGAGAAGGTAGAAATATACTTAGCTTGGTTATGTTTTTATCATGCAATCAGGAGTAAAATAATAGTGACCCTCCAATGACAAATTCACAGGTAAGCATTTGTGACCTAGACTAGGGAACTTTCAAAAGCTCTCTAAACTAATATGCAGCAGTTTGCTCAGTGTTTAGGAAGCTCAGGGTCTACATCTGTAGCCAACCAGTGCAACCAATTTACAGCTTAATTGATAAGGAAGGAGATTAAGACACTGCATTGCATATACAAGTATATTAGCTTTATCTCAGCTGGAATGCAGCCCAGCTGCCTCTTACAAGGGTTAATTGAATTAAATTCCAACTAAGAACCCAGTCACTTGGCTAGTAGGAAAGCCTACACTGTGTTTAGACCTACCCTCAATCACAGCACCAATGAAGAAGTCACTAGGGCTGTAGTAGACCGGGTTTTCCACCGACGAGTATGGTTTAATAACTTTAGTTCTGCCAAGGTACTTGCCCCCAATGATACCAGAATTGCGAACAGGAGGTTCAAAGATACTGATCATGTCGGTGGCTAGAAAATAAGAGAAGACGAATCGGCGGTCTTTGTCTTCTGGGATGGGGGATTCCTAGAAAGGTGAAGAAAAGAGGATATTATGAAGGTACATGATCTATACAGATGCTCCAAACTTACATACCTACAGAGACTAGGTATATAATATAAACCTAATCTATAAAGTACCATATAAATGAACGGTATGGGGGGACTCTGGTGGCTTGGAAAGGACATGTCCATCTAAAAGAGGCTGCCCCAACTCAACTCCAGGTGATTGTTGCTTTGTGGGAACGTAGGCCCAATGTTGCAAGATCTTCCAATTTTTCATGAGGAGATAAACATCTGGATTACTATATAAAACCCCTGATATTAAAATGTTGACTCCAACTCTTTTAAAGCACCATGCAGGCCAAATAAAACACTTAAGTGGGCTACATTCTGCCCACAGGCTGCCAGTTTGAGACCTCTTGGCTGACATTATGTTCAACTTCGTGGACACTAAGATGATTATGCAAAGTTTCGTTCTTTAAACAAGTCCATTTGTATATATAATTTTAAAAAAAATTTATGAAGGGAGGAATGAGTAATATAACATCATAGAGTTGAAAGTGATTCTGAGAAACTGACTTGTAGACAAGACACTTCCTAAATCAAATCACTGAAGAGTGATCACATAACCCTTAAGAAACAAATTCCAGATTGAACAAGCCTAAATAGAGACATGCTTGTTCTTGACTCAAATCCTCTCATATCACAACTTCAGCACGTTATCTTTTCATTCAGACCATGGAATTATTTGTGTAATCATTTCTTGGTTATCAGAGAAAGTCATGGGGCTTCCTCTTAGCAAAATAATTTCCTCATACCATTCCCTAATCTAATATTCTTCAAGACTTTTTTGATTGGACACCCCTATAATAAAAAAAAATTAACAAACATCCACAATATAGTTAATAAAAATCAAACCACATCACTCCTCTGCTCTCAAACTTCCAGAGGATTCCCCCATCACACTTAGAATAAAATAGTTCTGAGCAGGGCCACAGGCAGTGGTGCACCAAGGGGGTTGGGGAGATGGCAGCAACAGCTCACCCTGGCAGGAAGGAGGATTTTAAAACTTACAAAAATTTTTTTTACCTTTTTATTTTTAACTAAGTTTAGACTTACAGAAAAGTTCATAAATAACAGAGAATTCTCATATGCCCTTCACCAAGCTTCCCCTAACATTAACATCTTACATAACCACAGTACAACTATCAAACCCAGGAAAATAACAGTAGTACAATCCTATTAAGTAAACTACTGCCCTTGTTCAAATTTCACCCATTTTTCACTTATGTTCTTTTTCTGTTTCAGGAGCCTATATGGGATCCCATACTGCACTGAGTTATTTCTCTGTAATCTCCTCCATGTGACAGTTTCTCAGTTTGCCCTTATCTTTCATGACCTTGACACTTTTGAAAGGCACTGGTCAATTATTTTGTTGAACGTCCCTCATGCATCTTATTTCTGCATCTATGGCAAAAATACCACAGGAAAAAACAGTGTGTCCTGCTCAGTGCATATCAGAGTTCACAATATCAGTATATCTTGTTGTTGGTATGTTGAGCTTGACCACTTGATTAAGAAGACATCTGCTGGCTTTCTCCCCTATAAACTTACCATCTTTCCCTTTGCAGTTAATATCTTAAGAGAAATGCTCTGAAACTATGAAAGTCTTGTTTCTCTTCACAGGTTTTCCCACTAATCTTAGCATCCACTGATGGATCTTATCTGCAACAATTACTGCTGCCGTGTGTGCTTAACAGTAGTTTCTATTGTCCTCTTCTCTCCTACATTTAAGAGTTGAAATTCTACTATATGGAGGAGCTGCCTCTTTGGGGATGACTGTTTTATCAGTGATGCTGTTTAGAATTACAGGCACACGATGACAATAAGAAGTAGATCAGCTTTTACTTGGTTTTACTTTTCAATTCTCCACAGGCTTGTTACCTGCACCCTGGGTGACTGCTCCCACCACCCACCCATCAGGCCTTATGCCACTGGCTGCAAAGCCCCAAGCTGGCCCCCGAGCCCCTCTTCATTTCTGCCCCTCTACGCTCCATTCCCTGTGTACCGCCCTTGCCTGAAACACAGTTGCCTCAGATAGTGCCCTGGCGTGCTCGCTTGGTTATTCCTTCTGGTCTCTGCTCAGCTGTGCCCTCCTCGAAGACGCTTTCCCTGATCTTCCAATGTAAATGAGCCCCCTCCCCATCACTGTCTCCTGCTTTCTCCCGAATGTGCTATTACCTATCCTGGTATGATATCTTTCCTTATGGACTAAAAGTCCTCCGTGAAGGCAGAGATTTGTCTGTCTTCCACTGTACCCTCAATGCCTAGAACTATGCCAAGCTCCAAGTAGTTCTTTAATATTTGTTGAACAAATGAATAATTAAACATACGTTCTTCTATATAACTATGTTTTGTGCATTACAATATACATATATATATATATATATATATATATATATCAGGGGCTATAAAATAAATGCACTCCTAATAAAATAAAAACAGAGGCTGTCATCTTTTCTTAACAACCTCCATCGATTACATTGTCTTGCACACTCCCTGGAAGGGTGTGCACGCTGCTTCAGAGATCACCGCTCAAGTCAGGTTTCTTATGCTCTTCCAAAGCTTCCTCAAGTTTCTCAGCCAGCACCCAACTCTGAGCCCCAGATATTTTTACTTAGGCACCAATTGCCTACCTGGGTTTATATACTTTATTTCCTCACAACATGTCCAGTGCCATCTGAACTTAATCTATATTTGTCTCTGATCATTCCTCCAGCATATTCCCGTCTTTTGAATTTCCACATTTTCTTCTGAAGTCCTCACCTTATTCCTAAGCCCTTTCCCCTTATTGTCAGATACCCTTTCTTTCATCCCAGAGCTTTTATGATGAGCTGAATGAATACACCCTCTATTTCACCAAACAGGTCAGGAAAAACCTTTGAAAATTACACTATCAGAATACCACATCTTCTTTCTTGTCTGTAGGAAGATATCCGCTACTTCCTTACTAATAGTTCTGTTGGTGTTCTTCTAAATATATATAGATATATTTTTTTACTGTGTCCCATAACAGAGAAAACTGCAAGAAATCAAAATGTATAGTTCAAAGAATTTTCACAGAGTGAAAACTCATGGAACCAGGACCCAGGTCCAGGAACAGAACACTGATGGAACCCAGAAAGCAGCCTGCCCATCACCACTCCATCCCTCCCTCACCAAAAAGCCAGTATCCTGAGTTTTATGGTTTTCTTTAGTTTTACTACAAAGCGGGGGTCCCCAAACAGTTTTGTTTTGCCTGTTTTTTAATCTTCATATAAATGAAATTACATAATATCCAAGTATTCTTTTGTATCTGGATTCTTACATTCAAAATTATGCTTACGTGATATATCTTTGTTATTTGTAGCTACAGTTCCTTAATTTTCACTGCTAAACAGAATTCAAATCATTGTATATTTGCCATAATTTATTTATCCAGTCTTCTATGGATGGACACTTCGACCTATTTTTGGCTATCATGAATTATGCTGCTATGAAGATTTTCATCTCTTGGTGCACACACACGGTACCATTTTGGCACAATTTAGTGTACCTGACTATGCCAAACTGTTTTCCTAAGTGAGTGTGTCACTGAGAGTATGAGATTTCCAGTTGTTCCATATTCTCACCAATGCATTAGCGATCCTGGTGAGTGAGTAGAGGCAATTCGCTCTGGTTATAATTTGTAGTTCCCTGATCACTAGAGCCCAGTTCACATGTCTACTAGCCTTTTGGATATCCTCTTCTGTCAAATGCCTGTTCAAGTTTCTTGCTTATTTTTTTTTTTTATTTTTTTTTTTAAAGATTTTATTTTTTCCTTTTTCTCCCCAAAGCCCCCCGGTACATAGCTGTGTATTCTTCGTTGTGGGTTCTTCTAGTTGTGGCATGTGGGACGCTGCCTCAGCGTGGTCTGATGAGCAGTGCCATGTCCGCGCCCAGGATTCGAACCAACGAAACACTGGGCCGCCTGCAGCGGAGCGCGTGAACTTAACCACTCGGCCACGGGGCCAGCCCCCTTGCTTATTTTTAAAAATGATTTCAGAGTGTTCTTTATGTACGCTCGATATGAGTTCTTGGTTGATTTCTGTAGTAACATCTTCTCCCACTCTGACCTTGCCTTTTTTACTCTCTTAATAGAGTTTTTTGAGGAACAGAAACTTTCCATTTTAATACGGTCAAATTTATCAATTTTTAAAAGAATTACTGCTTTTTGTGTCCTCTAAAGAAAGCCTTCCCTACTACAAGGTTAAGATTATATTATCATTAAGAAGTTTTGTTGCTTTGCCTTTCACACGTAAATCTTCAATCCACCTGGAATTGACTTCTATTTTTGGTGTGAGGTGGGGGTCAAATTTTCCTCTTTTTTCCCATATGGATATCTAATTGTTCCAGTATCATTTCCTGAAAAGACCTTCCTTTCCCAACCTTCTGCATTGCCATGTTTGACATATATCTTAAGTGTGTGTGGGTCTGTTTCTGGGCTATCTTTTCTATCCCATTGGCCTAGTCATCGATCTTTGCACCAATATGAGGTTGTCTTAATTACTTTATATGACTTTTTAACATATTGTGACATTTGGTTGAGCAAATCCATTGATCTTGTTCCAAGAATGTCCTGGCTATCCTCGGTACTTTACATCCCACACAAATTATACAATCAGTTAGTTAAGCTCTGCAAAAATAAAAACCCTTTTGGATTTTGACTGTAATTGCTTTGAAACCACACATCAATTTGGGGCAAATATCTTTATAAGACTGAATTTTCTAACCAGTGAACATGGTATGTCCCTTCATTTATTTAGGTCTGCTTTAATTTTCTCTCTCTGTCTTAGGTATCACACACCTTTTGTTTGATTTATTCCTAGGAATTTAATATTTTTGTGCTATGGTAAATGGCATTTTTCTAACTTTATTTTTTGTCTGTTGCTGTCTATACATTGACTCCACTAACATATTATATAGCTTCTCTTTGATTCTCTGCATATATAATCATTCATTTTAGACGATAACAGTGTCATTTCTTCCTTTCCAATCCTTACACCTTTTATTTCCCTTACTGTCTCACTGCTCCAGCTAGGACCTCTGGTACAGTGTTGAATAAAAGGCGTGACAGGGAGCAGTCTTGCCTTGATCCTAATCTCAGAGGGTACACTTTCAGCATGTCGTCACTAAGCATGCTGTTTGCAGTAGATTTTTGGTAGATACCCTTTATCAGACCACAGAACTTTCCTTTTATCCCCTATTTACTAAGAGTTTTGTTTTAAAACCATAATAGATGAATTTTATCAAATACTTTTCTGCATCTAATTTTTTCTTTTATTGTTACTGTGATAATTTTCCAAAATACAAACACTTTGCTTTGTTTATAGATCTCTGCTGAAATTCTCAATCTTATCCTTTAACTCCTTAAACATAGTAAACATAGCTTTTTTAAGTTTGAGTTTGATAACATCAGTATTTGAAGCCCCTATGGATCTATTTCTATTAACTGTTTCTGCTCATTTTCCTTCATATCATCTTGCCTTTTGTCTGGCCATTGTATTGTTAATATTGTTTTTTTGAATGAGTGCCATACATTGTATTACTTAAATTGTTTGCAGAAATAATTTGAAACCTAGGACAATGCAATCTTCAGAGAATTTACATTTGCTTCTGCCAGATACCTGGGGACATTAGTAATCCAGGATTATCTTAATCTGATTTCCGGAATTTAGGTAATTCAGGGACTGAGATAATTCAAAAGCAGACAATAGTCCCTTCAAGGATAAGCCACTAAGGACTAAAGCACAGAGGGTTTACCAAGTGCTTCTGCCTTTGATGGGCCCTAGATTCCAATGTTTGCCCTCAGAGAATGCCCTAAATCCAACGTTTGCCTTCTAGAATCAGCAAACATTCCCAGGGGAGAATGGCCCCCTTTTCCAGGCTCACCTCTCTGGTTGTCAATATTCTCCTGGTTCTTGCTCACTGATTCTTCACATCTTTCTAGTTGTTCAGCACCCTCAAGCAGTAGTAAATACACACACACACACACACACACACACACACAAACGAGTTTTTCTAGTTGTCCTCAGCAAGAGGGCTGATCCAAATTACCTAGTCTATCATGGCTAGAAACAGAAGTCCTCTACCTACTTTTCTACATTTTGTGACACATCACATTTGCCTGGATTTGTCAGTATAGAAAACTGCAGTCAATATATACATATTCTTTCTCCTCATTTAGCAATATCTAATGTTATTCATAGAAATTTTTATAATCAATCATGTAACAATTTTCCCAGGATTTTTAGGTAGGAAAAGTAAGCTTAGAACTATGTAGTTTACAAACTCATGTGAGTCCTTTTCCCTTTTCATAGCCTAAGCACTATACTGGTTCTTCATCAAAAGAATGCTGGGTTGAGGATTCTCAGAGCTGCAGGAATAGGATTTTTTTCCAACTTCCTTCCTTATCGTGACTCTTCATGTCACCCTCTTGAGGGCTGTGGTAACTACTTCTCACTAGTAAAAACAATTGTGATCATCTTTTCACTACTGCTTCTCTCATATATAAGACGGCAGTATTAAAGCTGCTTACATGAATGTACTGTCATATTTCCAAAATAATATACATTGTAAAATAAAAATACACTATTTTTTTCAATTACTTTATTGAGGTCATAATGGTTTATAACATTGTGTAATTTCAGGTGTACATTATTATTTATCAGTTCCTGTATAGACTGCATTGTGCTTATTACCAATAGGCTAATTTTTACCTGTCGTCATATATGTTGGTGCCCCTGTACCACTTTCACCCACCACCCTACCCCTTTTCCCTGGTAACCACTTATCTGTTCTCTTTAACCATGGGTTTATCTCCACATATGAGTGAAATCATGTAGTGTTTGTGTTTCTCTGTCTGGCTTATTTTACTTAAAATAATACCCTCAAAGTCCATCCATGTTGTTGCAAATGGGACGATTTTGTCTTTTGTTATGGCTGAGTAAAATTCCATTGTGTATATATATACACCACATCTTCTTTATCCATTCATCCATTGATGAACATGTGGGTTGCTTCCATGTCTTGGCTATTGTGAATAATGCTGCAATGAACATAGGGGTGCATAAGTCTCTTTGAATTGTTGATTTCAAATTCTTTGGATAAATACCCAATAGTAGAATAGCTGGATTGTATGGTATTTCCATTTTTAATTTTTTAAGAAATCTCCATACTGTTTTCCATAGTGGCTGCACCAGTTTGCATTCCCACCAGCAGTGGACAAGGGTTCCCTTTTCTCCACACCCTCTCCAACATTTGTTATATTTCGCCTTGGTAATCATAGCCATTCTAACAGATGTAAGGTAATATCTCATTGTAGTTTTGATTTGCGCTTTGCTAATAATCAGTGATGTTGAACATCTTTTCATGTGCCTGTTGGCCTTCTGTATCTTCTTTGGAGAAATGTCTGTTCACATTCTCCTCCCATTTTTTGATCAAGTTGTTCGTTCTGTTGTTGTTGAGGTGTAAGAGTTCTTTACATATTTTGGAGATTAACCCTTTGTCAGATATATGATTTCCAAATATTCTCTCCCAATTGGTGGGTTGTCTTTTCATTTTGTTCCTGCTTTCTTTTGCCTTGCAGAAGCTTTTTATTGATGTAGTCCCATTTGTTTATTTTTTCTTTTGTTTCCCATACCTGAGTAGACATGGTATTTGGAAAGATGCTGCTAAGACCGATGTCAAACAATGTACTACCTATAGTCTCTTCTAGGAGTTTTATGGTTTCAGGTCTTACACTCAAGTCTTTAATCCATTTGAGTCAATTTTTGTGTATGATGTAAGATAACTACTTTCATTCTTTTGCATGTGGCTGTCCAGTCTTCCCCACACCATTTATTGAAGAGACTTGCCTTTCTCCATTGTGTGTTCTTGGCTCCTTTGTTGAAAGATTAGCAGACTGTAGATGTGTGGTTTTATTTCTGGGTTTTCAATTTCAATCAATTTCGATCTAAGTGTCTGTTTTTGTACCAGTAGCATGCTGTTTTGATTACTATAGCCTTGTAGTATATTGTGAAGTCAGGGATTGTGATGCCTCCATCTTTGTTCTTTTTTCTCAGGATTGCTCTAGCTATTTGGGGTCGCTGGTTGTTCTATATACATTTTAGGATTCTTTGTTCTATTTCCATGAAAAATGTCATTGGGATTCTGATTGGGATTGCACTGAATCTGTAGACTGCTTTAGGTAATATGGACATTTTAACTACGTGTATTCTTCTAATCCATGTGCATGGAATATCTTTCCATTTCTTTATGTCATCTTTGATTTCTTGCAATAATGTCTTATAGTTTTCAGTGTACAGGCCTTTCACTTCCTTGGTTAAATTTATTCCTAGTATTTTATTCTTTTTGTGCAATCGTGAATAGGATTATATTCTTGAGTTCTCCTTCCGCTGGTTTGTTATTAATGTATAGAAATGCAACTGATTTTTCTAAATTGTTTTTGTACCTTGCAACTTTTCTGTAGCTGTTGATTATTTCTAATATATGGTGGATTCTTCAGTGTTTTCTATATAGAGGATCATGTCATCCACAAACAGTGAGAGTTTCACTTCTTCCTTTCCAATTTGGATACCTTTTATTTCTTTTTCTTGCCTAATCGCTCTGGCCAAAACCTCTAGTACCATGTTGAAGAGGAGTGGCAAGAGTGGGCACCCTTGTCTTGTTCCTCTTCTCAGAGGAATGGCTTTCAGTTTTTCACCACTGAGTATGATGTTGGCTGTAAGTTTGTCATATCTGGCCTTTATTATGTTGAGGTACTTCCTTCTATACCCATTTTATTAAGAGTTTTTTTTTTATCATAAATGGATGATGTATCTTGTCAAATGCTTTCTCTACATCTATTGAGACAATCATGTGATTTTTATTTCTCATTTTGTTAATGTGGTGTATCACATTGATTGATTTGCAGATGTTGCACCATCCCTGCATCCCTGGTATAAATTCCACTTGAGCATGGTGTATGATCTTTTTAATGTATTGTTCTATTCAGTTTGCCAATATTTTGTTGAGGATTTTGCATCTATATTTGTCCATGATATTGGCCTGTAATTTTCCTTATTTGTGTTGTCCTTGTCTGGTTTTGGGATCAGGGTTATATTGGCCTCACAGAATCAGTTGAATCAGTTAGGAAGTCTTCCATCTTCTCCAATTTTTTGGAACAGTTAGAGAAGGACAGGTATTAACTCTTCTTTGAATGTTTGGTAGAATTCTCCAAAGAAGCCATCTGGTCCAGGACTTTTGTTTCTTGGGAAGTTTTTGATTACCGTTTCAATTTCTTTACTTGTGATTGGTCTGTTCAGATTCTCTATTTCTTCTTGATTCAGTTTTGGGAGGTTCTATGAGTCTAAGAATTTATCCCTTTCTTCTAGGTTATCCAATTTGTTGGCATATAGTTTTTCATAGTATTGTCTTATAATCCTTTGTATTTCTGTGGTATCTGCTGCATTTTCTCCTTTTTCACTTCTAATTTTATGTATTTGAGCCTTCTCTCTTTTTTTTCTTAGTGAGTCTGGCTAAGGGCTTGTCAATTTTGTTTATCTTCTCAAAGAACCAGCTTTTACTTTCATTAATCCTTTCTAGTATTTTTTTGGTCTCTATTTAATTTATTTCTGCTCTAATTTTTATTATTTCTCTCCTTCTGCTGACTTTGGCCTTTGTTCTTCTTTTTCTAGTTCTGTGAGATGTAGTTTAAGATTACTTATTGAGATTTTTCTTGTTTGTTGAAGCAGGCCTGTATTGCTATGAATTTCCCTCTTAGAACAACTTTTGCTGCACCCCATAAGAGTTGATGTATTTTCATTTGTCTCCAGGTATTTTTTAATTTCTCCTTTGATTTCTTCACTGATCCAATGGTTATTCAGTAGTATGTTGTTTAGTCTCCATCTATTTTTCACTTTCCAGCTTTTTTTTCCCCTAAGATTGGCACCTGAGCTAACATCTATTGCCATTTTTTTTTTCTTCATCTTCTCTCCAAGGCCCCCTGGTACATAGTTGTATATTCTAGTTGTGAGTGCCTCTGGTTGTGCTATGTGGGATGCCACCTCAGCATGGCTGATGAGCAGCACCATGTACATGCCCAGCATCCAAACTGGTGAAACCCTGGGCCAGTGAAGTGGAGTGCGTGAACTTAACCAATCAGCCATGGAGCTGGCCCCTTTCCTAGCTTTTTTCTTGTAGTTGGTTTCTAGTTTCATAGCATTGTGGTCAGAAAAGATGCTTGATATGATTTCAATCTTCTTAAATTTATTGAGGCTTGCCTTGTTTCCCAACATATGGTCTATCTTTGAGAATGTTCCATGTGCACTTGAGGAGAATGTGTACTCTGTTGTTTTTGGATGGAATGTTCTATATATATATATATATATATATATATTAAATCCATCTGATCAAGTGTTTCATTTAAATTCACTATTTCTTTGTTGGCTTTCTGTCTGGATGATCCATCCATTGATGTAAGTGGGGTGTTGAGGTCCCCTACTACTAATTGTGTTGCTGTTAATTTCTCCCTTTAGGTCTTTTAATAGTTGCTTTATATACTTTGGTGTTCCTGTGTTAGACTCATAAGTATTAAGTCCTCTGGGTGGAATGTCCTTTTTATCATTATACACTGCCCTTCTTTGTCTCTCACTGCCTTTTTTATCTTGAAGTCTGCTTTGTCTGATATAAGTATGGCAACACCTGCTTTCTTTTGCTTGCCATTTGCTTGGAGTGTCGTCTTCCAACACTTCACTCTGAGCCTGTGTTTGTCTTTAGAATTGAGATGTGTTTCCTGGAGGCAGCATACTATTGGGTCTTGTTTTTCAATCCATCCAGCCACTCTGTGTCTTTAATGGAAGAATTCAGTCCATTTACATTTAGAGTGATTATTGATAGATGATGGCTTAATCCTGCCATTTTATCTTGTTTTCCAGTTGCTCTTTATTTGCCTTGTTTCTCTTCTCTTGTATTTCTGACTGCCATTTCAGTTTGGTGGTTTTCTGTGATGGTTTTCTCAGTTTTCTCTTTATGTATGATTTTTGTCTCTGCTCTGATTTTTTGTTTTGTGGTTACCATGAGGTTTATATAAAAGATCTCGTAGATGAGATAGTCCATTTTCTGATAGCCTCTTATCTTCATTAATCTAAGCAGGTTCCATCCCTTTCTCTTCCCCATCTACATTATTGTTGCCACAAATTATTGTTTTGCAATGCGTTTGTGATTAAAATGAAGCATTTATATTTATTTTTGATGTTTTCCTTGTCTTTATCTTTTATGTTAAAATTAAGTGTTTGCTAACGTGTTCTCATAGAAAGCTGCAATTTTCTGATTTTGTCTATTTATCTCCTTGCTCAAGACTTTGGAAACCTTTGCCATTTTGCTTCAGGTATGAGGGCATCCTTGATCATTTCTCGTAGTGGCAATGAACTCCCTCAGCTTTTGTTTATCTGGGAAAGTTTTTATTTTTCCATCATATCTGAAGGACAGTTTTGCTGGATGAAGTATTCTTGGCTGGAAGTTTTTGTCTTTCAGTATTCTGACTTTATCATTCCAATCTCTCCTAGACTGTAACGTTTCTGCTGAGAAACTGGCTGAAGGCCTGATAAGGGTTCCTTTGTAGATTATTCTCTTCTGCCTTGCTGCCCTTAATATTTTTTCTTTGTCATTGACTTTTGCCAGTTTTACTATTATATGCCTTGGAGAAGGTCTTTTTACATTGATGTGATTAGGAGTTCTACTGGCTTCATGTACTTGTAAGTCCAGTTTCTTACCCAGGTTTGGGAACTTCTCAGCTATCATTTCTTTGAACAAGCTCTCTGCTCCTTTCTCCCTCTCTTATCCCTCTTGAATATCTATAATCCTTAAGTTGCATTTCCTAATTGAGTTGGATATATCCCAAATAATTTCTTCATTTTTTTTTTAAGTCTTAGTTCTCTCTCCTCCACCTGAACCATTTCTATATTTCTGTCCTCTAAATTACTAATTCTGTCCTCCATAACATCAGCTCTGTTTTTTAAGGTTTCTAGATTCTTTTTTATCCCATTCATTGTGTTCTTCATCTCCAGCATTTGTGGATTTTTTTAGAGTTTCAATCTCTTTTGTGAAGAATTCCTTCTGCTCATTAATTTTATTCCTGAGCTCATTGAACTGTCTTTCTGAGTTTTCTTGTAACTCATTTAGTTTCTTTATGACAATTATTTTGAATTCTCTCTCATTTAGACTGTAAATTTCTGTGACTTCAGGATTGGTTTCCAGAGACTTGTATTTTTCCTTCTGCTCTGGGTGTTAATGAGGTTCTTAATGGTGTTTGATGACTTGATCCTTTGCTGGTGCATAGTGGTAATATCAGGTCACAGATTCCACCTGCCACCACTGGGAGGGCAGGAGCTATATTTTCTGAACCCACTGCATCTGCTGGAATTCGTCCCAATAGGGCTCATCTGTATTTGCCTGCTGGCTACAGCAGCTTGGCGGGTCACACACGCATGCACAGGCACTCTGGTGTGGATCTGCTGCCTTGGCTGGGGACTAGGCCAAGCTGGTGCGGTAGGCTGGGGGAGAGGAGGGGCACTTTCTTATGCGTGCATGTGAGCCCACTCTGCACTCATGGGCAGTTCACCCGGGCTGCTGCGCTTGGTCAGGGCGCCCACACAGTGGCTGAGCTGTGCCACTCAGTGTGGAGCATTCCCACGGGTCTGGCTGCCACTCTGAAAGCAAAAGCATTTGTGCACAAGCCTGACTGCTCCCCCACCTCCTTTTACAGTTGCACGCCAGTTGCTGCATGAGGACCTGTGACCTAGATCACTGCTGCTGGGGAGGAGAGGGGATCCGCTCATCTCCCTCCACTGTTTCTTGGCCATCCAGGACCCCTACCTTCAGATATATGGCTGCATGGATCTCTCAGATGTCCTATTGTGCTTTGAAGGGAATCTTCTGCTGGTTAATGAATGTTTGTTTTATTCTAACTTGGTGGGGAGAACCTAAGGGAACAGTTCACTCCACCATGATGCTGATGTTTTATACTCTTTAATTTAAAAAGAATGCTGGGTTGAAAGTCAGAAGGTTCAGTTTTACTCCTGCCTCTGCCTAAGAAGCACTGAGACTGGGACAAGCCAATTAGCCTCTCTGATTCTTATGTTTTGAAACATAAAATGGGTATAATATTCTATTGCCTAACTCATAGATGTTAAATGTGCAAATAAATTCATTTACCCATTCAACCAACAGTTACTGAGTACACACAAAATCTAGAAAGACATGATCCCTGCCCTCAAGGAGTTTACAGTTACTACCTCGTAATTCAGCAAGCCCCTGCAATTTGAACCATAACTCAAGAACTTAGTAATAATGCAAACCTTCATTCATCAGAGTTCTTATGGTATGGAGTGTTCTGGTTGCCCTAGAGCTTGCTAGAACTCCCTTCTTATTTTAAGCTTTTTTCAACATTTTCCTAAAATACACAAGTTGATTGTGCTTTCATTTAAGTTTTATTTTTTTAAATACAAGTATATAGTTTGAAAAATCATCTGACCCACCCCTACCCACTCCCAATTCCTATTCTCAGAAGTAACTTATTTCAATTTCTGGTATTTAAGTCCATATTTCTAAATAAAATGTTTATGTTCCTATTTCTATATTTTTCCCATTTATAAAGACGTTATCCTTTGAACTCCTATCAGTAATTTGCTCAGGTAATTCAGCCAGTGAGTAGAATATTCAGGATTTGCATTTATGTCTGCTTCTACATCCATGCTCTTAACCACTATCCATATGACCTCTCAAAGGCAACATCTATTAAACTGGTATGATTCCATTTAATACATTTAATGAATATAAAATGCATCAAGCAAATATCACAGGTAATGCTAGAAATTAATAGGACATGGTCTCTACCCTCAAGGAAATCACAGGACACTGGAAAGGCATACAGATACACAAATAATTTGAATGTAAGTCAGGCTTTTACAATTGATTAACAAAAAAGGCAAAAAGATCTGTCAAACTTGACAGGTAGAGTAGAGAGATTAATGATCTAAGAAAGATTTGGGGAATAGATAGGATTTGAGCTAGGTCTTGGTTTGAGGGCACTTAATACTATCCAACCTGCCCAAAGGCTGGGTACTAGACCCAATGGTTGAGTAAACATATAACTCTGACAGCTATCACTCTACAGCTTACAGACAAAATGGACAACTGTGCACAGTACTGAGACAGGATAGAGTCTTGGTATATAAAAATTAACCTCACCAGTGCAGCCAAATAACGAAGCACCTTATTATCATTCAGCAGCATTTTAATAACATCTTTTCTTGGAGCTTTTGGAATGAGAGCAAAGCAATTCTGAGCAGAGTCTTCCACTAGTCCATAACCATTATAGGGAGGTAATTCCTGAAGAAATACGGGAAACAAGAAATAAAGCAGACGCTCTTTGTGTTAAACATTACATTAAGGGTAACTAGTTTCCTTTTAAAAAAAATCTAGACATCATTTATTCAAAAGCAATTTCTACATATACAAATATAGTCAGAAAAAACAACATACTGCATGTTCCATTCCTCTTTATTTATATATTTTACCCCATGACCACTGCTCATAGAAGTGACTGATGATTCTACAAAGTAATCCTCAGGGCTAGACTGAAACTATCGCTGATGTCCACTGACCCCTTACTGCCAAAGCAGGGCCTGGCCCTACTCCCAGTCCCAATCTTGGCCCTTGTGGTCATCCTAGCATGGTGAAGCCCATGGGTCTGTGACTTCTTTGTTCAAGGGTGTGGGCCTCAGCCTGGCAGATCTGGAAACCATTTTCTGAGTTCACTCCAAGTGTGTACATGTGTAGGAGTTGGGGCAGGGGGAGAGTCAGGACTCGGTTCATGCTACTTTTTTTCCCAGTTACCTCCATATTTCTAATATTATTATTTCTTGATTTTTGTCTCACAGAAGAGGAATGAGAGCCATACTTTACTGAGAACTCATACCCCTTGTCCACCCAGGACTTTCCCTTCCTAGTGAAGGAGTAAACTCAAGAAAATAAATTTCAGATGTGAAGGTTTTTGGTGAGTTAGTTATGTAAGTATAGGATGAGCTTATATTTTCCATTCAGGTTCCATGAAGAGCTGAAGGCATCACTCTAGGATACTAGGGTTTGTTTGTTCAAAAACTTTAGTTCAGAGGCCGTTTCCCCACTCTCATCAATGTTCAGTAGACTGAAGCAGAGTACTTTTTCTCTGACTTCTTTTCACTATGCTTTCTCAGCAAACTCAGCTCAGACCATGCTTTTCACTTGTAAATACCTTCCCTAAAACTTTTTTTATTTTACTTTTTTGGTGAGGAAGATTTGACCTGAGCTAACATCTGTTGCCAATCCTCCTCTTTTTTTGCTTGAGGAAGATGAGCCCTGGGCTAACATTTGTGCCAAATTTCCACCACTTTGCATGTGGAATGCCTCCACAGCATGGCTGATGAGTGGAGTAGGTCCGCACCCAGGATCCGAACCCGTGAACCTGGGCCACCAAAGCAGAGTCGAGGGAGCTTTAACCACTCAACCATGGAACTGGCCCCCTCAAATCTTTTTATGTATTGTATCCAGGTACTTTAATAAATTAGTCTACACAATCCCTGGTCCACCTCTAAGAGAGTACTCCCTCAAACACTCATGACTCTGCCTCGTTCGTCCAAGGTGTAGTGCTTGGAACACCAACCTTTACCCATCTCCCAGGGCTGCAGTTAACGTGATCATCAAGGCTGGAACATGACTAGTGGATCCAGTCACTATGGAACACGACTAATTGGCTCCCAGTGCAAAACTACTACTCAATGAATATAAAAGTTGCCATGGACAGAGGGACCTTGGGTGAGACACCAAACACTAAGAAGCATCTGAGTTACTCTGGGGGCTAGGCAGAAATGCACGGTGATGGAAGCTAAACTTGCTTTGCATCCTCATCCACACGCAATGAGAGCAGCCTGGTTGGGGGATCAGGGTGGAGGTTGACGGATTTTGAATTAGGGAGGTAACTGTAAGCCTCTAGTCTTCCTCTCAAATTCCCTTTGTGTTTCAGTAGGCTTCTACTTGTTTTTCCTTAACCGCACGTCATTTCTCCTGCTTGGAATGAAGACTTTCCCTAAATATCAGTCCATATGCTTGGGGTGCTGGCACCACGCTTCTTGTGCTCCAAGCTACTGCCTGGGTCCTGTTCTAAACTAGATGAGCCATTCCTCTGACTGTAGATTTATCACTCCTAGATGCACTTGCTCATATGACCCACCAATCTGCCCAGGCTTTCTTAACAAAGCAAGTACCTGCGGAG
The DNA here is from genome assembly GCF_041296265.1 of Equus caballus. Classification (NCBI taxonomy): domain Eukaryota; kingdom Metazoa; phylum Chordata; class Mammalia; order Perissodactyla; family Equidae; genus Equus; species Equus caballus. Next base: position 53,523,197 of record NC_091703.1, on the reverse strand, counting down.
CCTGAGAGTCCCATAACCCCTAACATACTGCTTTTAGGGGGCAGTTCCATAGCAGATGAGCTCTCCTAGTCCTGGATTCTCCCTCCTCCCTCCTAGCATGTCTCCAGATGAAGCTAGCCTGAGACAGAGCACATCTGGCCATGGGATCCATGTTTACTTATTCCTGATTTAGCAGACCAGCCTGCCCTACAAGTGTTGTGATTCTCCAACTGAGTACATCTACTTCATATCCACTTCTGTCCCTAACCATCAGCATGACTCAGCCTTTATCCCTTTAGACCCTGCTACAGCTTCCCATCCCTGCTTTCCAACTGCGTTGTTCAGGGTTTAAATGACTGAAGTGTAATGACTAAGGAGTGCTAAACGGTATTTGCTATTCGGTAAGTGGAGCTCTTCTACTCACTGCCCACAAAGACTTTCATGGACAGGCAGAGAGAATTTATTTGTAACAGAATTGTTTATGATAGAGAATTCACTGAAAATAAACTGACCAAACACCATGATTAATATGCTCTATGTGTAAATGTAGAATTAGTTTTATTATCCAGAGTGACCGAAATAGGGCAAAACAAACAAACAAACCAAAATCTACAGTGGTTCTTCAGTTCTCTCTGCTCTCTATTCAAGCCTTCCCTCCCTTTTCTTTCTTTAGAAGAGAGGTAAGGAGAAAAAAGATGAAAGGCCCGAGGATGGGGAGCAGAGGTATTCTAGGACTCAAAAGCTTTTATCAGCTCCAAAGATGGATGGATGCTCTTTGACTAAGAAAAGTGCACCACTGTGTTGCAACCCCTCCCCATCCCACCTCCTGGGTAGCTGAGACTCCTTGTAAGAATGTTTGACATTTATAGAATCACCTTGTAGTTTGCAATGTGACCTTGGGCAGGACCCTTGGAATGCTAGCTCACACTATACTTACTTATAAACTAAAGTGGTGGAATAGTTTGCTTGATCAAAACCTAAAGCTGTTCCCATTGTATTTTTTCCTGTATACTCATCAAATGCTGCCCCAAAATTGGGAGTTTTATTATAATTCTTAATCAATGAGTGCACTCATTGGTAAGGAGTTCTATCAGAGAAAAAATTGACAGGGAGAGGTATTATCACCTACATTTCCTTCCAGAAGTTTTATTGCCCCTGGGAACTCACAGCATACCAAAATCCAAATCCTTTGTAATTGTTTTTATGAAATGCTGGTTCTAAGACCCTTGCCTAAAACACCACTTGCCTTTTTCGGGAATAAATATATACTTCATAAGCAATCTCTTCAGTCTAGTTCACGGAAAATACCACATACTTCCTATTTGCTAGGCACTGTATTAGGTGCAAGAAGTACAAAGATGAACAGGACACAGTCCCTGCCCTCAAGTAACTTACAGTCTAATTGAAAAAATTTATAAACAGGTATTTTAATATAATAGATAAACGCCAGTGGAGGGAGGCACAGAGTACACCAGGACAGAGAGCAGAGGTGGTTAGTCTGCCTGGAGCATTAGAGAAGCCTTCTTGGAAGAGAGGCAGCCTACAATGAGTCTTGAAGGATAAGAAAGAGTTCTGTAAAGAAATGATGGAAAAGTGGTTCAACAGGTGGAAGAGCATCAGCAAAGGTCCAGGAAGTAAAACAGGATGCTGTACCAGCTGAACTACATTGATTCCGTACAATTGGAGGACCAGTGCAAGTGGTATGAGCAGCAGATGTGGGGAAGACAGGGGCCTGGGCTGGAGGAATTCAATAATTCCATCCCTCTAGCTACATCTTTCTTTTGAAAAGGAAAAGCCCAGTGACATTAGTTTATCCATACAGTGGCAACATAAAGATGGGCCGCAGGTATTAACACCCTATTTTATACATGGGCAACAAAGAGGTTGTATGAATTGCTCCTGATGCGAACACATATAACAGGCATCATTACTGTCATCCATGAAACTATGCTGCCTTTATACTTCAGATACTTGAATTTGCTGTGTAATATGTAACTTTTTAAAACATGCAATTCTCACTTAAATCTCTAAAATATGTGGCTGAGCCACTCTGAAGGCTCAAGTTTATCAGATTACTATTTCGGTGCATTAAAAGCACCATGAACTTACGCTCAGATCAGTGGACTTTTGTGGTGCACAGAAGTGAATTTTGTGGTTCAGTGTGATCGTAAGGAAAGCTGTGCTGCAATGAAAGGGAGCCATCTTCCAACATCTTCAATTAATCAGCTTTTGTTTTGTTTGATAAATAGGCACGGAACAATGAAATGCCCTAAGGGTCTGAAATTTTAAAAGATGTCTTTTTTTTTAATAAAAACAAAAAAAATATAAAAGTAATATAAGACTTGGTATAAAAAGGGAAATTAAAACCACAGAGAGTATAAAAAGAAAGGTCCCTTGTCATCTCCCACCTCCCTCCCTACTCCCCACTCCCACATGTTGAACTAACCACTGCTCACAGATCGGGTGGATATTCCTCCAGGTCTCTTCCTCAGTGCAGATAAGCAGATGTTGTATACAGTCACTGACAAAGACGCCACATATCACGTATACACATTCACTTAAAAATGTCATGGACATTTTTCCATGTCAAATGCATAGACTTACTTCCTCTGTCCTCTAACTGTATGGATGGATATACTATAATTTATTCTGCCAGTCTCCGTATACTTTATTATAAATAATGCTACAATACACATCCTTACACATACCTTTTTATAGTCTCCCAACCAGATCTTCTGGGTCAAGAGATATGTAATATTTTATTTTGAAAAAATTAAAATAATGACAAACTGTCCTTCAGAAAGGTATTTCTCATTGGCTCTCCTATTAATAGCTATGAAAATGCCTGTTTCTCCATATCAGGGCAAACATTGGATATTGTGAGTCTTTTAAATCAAACAGATCCAAAACCTCATTATTTTCATTTCTATTTCTTTATCAGTTAAGTTGAGGGTCTTCTCATATGTTCATTAGCCATTTGCACTTCTTCTTTTGTGAACTGCTCATCTGCACTGTCCATTTTTTATTGGGCATTCGCGTAAGAGTCTTTTGTTTTTCTTTTTCTCAAACCTCTACATGAAAAGATTCATTCTCTCACCACACTCAGAACTGGTGTTCCATTACCTGTTTTACAGGAGCTGGTTCCTTCTTGCTCACATCAATACGTGGTAAATCGGAGATGCCAAACTTTTCTTTGTAATACTGCCGAGTAAATGGATCACAATCGTAAATGAAGAACGTTCTCCCGAGGATAGTGAGTGATTTCCCCACGAGGAAGTCTTTGGCGGTATACCATTCCAACACCTCCTGATCAGAGATTTCCAGCACACACTGAGGGAAGTTCTCTGACATAAGACAGCAAGGAGAGAGGAAAGAAAAAGGAATGAGGATGGGAAGAAAGACTGACCCACAACAGCCGGGCATTCTTGAGACCCTGAGAGGGGACGGTCTTTAGCTCCGGTCGAGGGTCAGGGACTCCTCCACATTCCCAGCAGAACATAAGGCTGTGTATTTCCATCTCTTGACAGGACAGAAGTCCTATCAAGTAATATCCTAGACGGTGCTTGTAAAGCCTCCCACATTCAGCTCAAACTATCACTACAGGTCACTACTCTCAGCAGAATGAATGCCTAGAAGAAATCATTACAGGAGGAAAGGATAAATGTCCTTCTACAAAGATAAGCGTGTTAGATCTAGGAGGGATCCACATCGTTTAGTTCAACCTCCCACCCATTTATTCATTCATTCAACAAATCATTGGTGACCAGGGGCCAGTCTGGTGGTGCAGCGGTTAAGTTCTCACGTTCTATTTCAGCGGCCTGGGCTTCACCGGTTCGGATCCCGGGTGCGGACACGGGACCGCTTGGCAAGCTATGCTGTGGCAGGCATTCCACATATAAAAAGTGGAGGAAGATGGGTATAGATGTTAGCTCAGGGCCAGTCTTCCTCAGCAAAAAGAGGAGGATTGGTGGCAGATGTTAGCTCAGGGCTAATCTTCCTCAAAAACAAAACAAAACAAACAAACAAAAAATCATCGATGACCGCATACATGTATCATGTACTAGGTGCACTGCTAAATACTTAGATTACAATTAACAACATAGATAAAACTCCTGCCTTGATGGAGAAAACATGCCGTCTGGGGTGAGAGACAGTAAACAATTAGACAAATAATGGTTTCCTTTCAATTGTGATCACTGCTATTAGGACAGTTGGACCTAGTCCTGTGGCAGGAGGTGGGGACAGTCAGTGAGATGATTACAGTAATCCGTTCATCTGGGGAATCAGTAGATTTCCAAATATAGACTGAACCTCGCATTTTGGAATAAATCCAATTGTGTCACACTGTTTTATGAGAACCAAGGGTTGACTGGTTTAGGATCGCTTCCCTGCAGCCTGACCTCCATGGAAACCATAAGGTAGTCAGTCGATTCCGTTGAAGAGCCACATTGTATAACTGTAACCAAAAACTTGGCCCCAGAACTCTGATCACAGAGGCAGGAGAGGTAGGCCGGTATTCTCCCAAGTGACAATTGCCCAGACGGAAAAATAGGCAGGGAGGTGAAGGTTCTGCTACATCAGACAGAAAGGCTTGAACTCCAGTCCTTGATCGTGCCAAAGGGCTGGAACCTTCCTAATCAGGCATCTGAAAAGCCCTACAGACCAAGGGTTCCTTCTCCCAGCGTCTAGTGCTAACCTGCTAGATCCCTTTGAGTTACCGCAGGCAGTGATGGGCAACGGGCGACACAGCTTGGGACTCCACGGGTTTCCCTCAGGAAAGTGTTCCAGGACATCTGTGTGTGTGTGTGCGCGTCTGTGTGTGTATATGCTGTCCAGCCATTCAACTTTGTTTGCTCAGCAATTGTGTTTTTTATACACTGCTGGATTTCATTTACTGATATTTTACTTAGGTTTTTTGCATGTATGCTCATGAGCGAGACTATACTTCTTTCTCATGGTGTCTTTGGTTTTATTGGGTTTTTTAAAATAAATGAATTATATTCTTTTTCTTTCCCATGAAAGAGTTTGTATTAAGTTTGGAATTATCTATTCCTTAAATGTTTGGCAAAACTGAAAATTATCTGGACCTGGTGTTTTCTTTGTGGAGAATTTTTAAACTGATTTTATTTTTATTAAAGCATTTCATTTCTATTTCTAAAAATTTGCTCATTTCACCAAAGTTTTCAAATTTACTGGCATAAAGTTGTTGGTATTATTTTCTGTTTAATCCCTATTGTATTTTTAAGTATGCCTCTTTCACTTTTAATATGGTGTATATGTGCCTTCTTTTTTACTATCTTGATAAATCCTGTCAATGGTTTGTCATTTATCAGTCCTTTCAAAGAAATAACTTTTTTTTTAAATTGGCACCTGAGCTAACATCTATTGCCAATCTTTTTTTCTTTTTCCTTCTTCTCCCCAAAGCCCCCCAGTACATAGTTGTATATTCTAGTGGTAGGTCCTTCTAGTTCTGTTGTTATGTGGGACGCCACCTCAGCGTGGCTTGATGAGCAGTGCTAGGTCCACGCCCAGGATCTGAACTGGCAAAACCTGGGCCACTGAAGCGGAGCACACGAACTTCACCACTCGGCCAAGGGGCTGGCCCCAGAAATAACTTCTGATTTGACAAAACTTCTCTGTTACTTTTGTTTTCAATTTCATTAGTTTCAGGCTCTTATTTTATTATTTCCTTCCTTTTAATTTCTTTAGATGTACTCTGTCATTCCTTTTCTAACTTTTTAAGAAGAATGCCTAGTCTATTTTTTCAGTCTTTCTTAAATAAGCATTTCAGGCTATAAATCTTCCTCCAAGTACCACTTTATACGTATCTAAAAGTTTTCAGGGAATTTTTACTATCATTCAGTTCTAAGTATTTTCTGATACTAGTTTTTTACTCATGGATTATTTAGAAATGTGTTTTTCAATTTCCAAATATATGATTTTTGAGTAACATTTCCAAAACTGCATTCTAACTTAATTGTGTTGACATCAGAAAATATGGTATAAGATGTCCAGTCTTTAAAATTTAAGACTGACCAGTTTTTATAAGTGTTCTATATTTGTGCTTAAAAAAAGGGGAATTCTTCAGGTGTTGATGCAAATACATATTCATTAAATCAATATTGGTAATTAAGTTGTTCAAATCTTATATATATACACATATGCTTATTGATTTGTCTTTTTGATATAACAACTATTAAAAGAAATGTTTTAATGATTCCCTCTATTTTGATGGATTTGTCCATTCTCTTTGCATAATATTGCTAAAAACTTTTTTTACGTTTTGAAGCCATGTAATTAAGTGCATTCAAGTTTAGAATTATTACCTTTTCCTAGTAAATACAATTCTTGCAATAGGTAATGATCTTCTTTATCTCTAGCAATACTTTCTGGACTAATTATACTAATATAGCTTCCTCAGTTTCTTTTGATTGCTTGTACATCTTTTTTAACCTTTCTATGTCCCTATATCTTAAGTATGTTCTTAAAAATAGCATTTATTCAAACTTTGCTGTTTTTTTAATCCTATCATCCCCTCCTATGCCGTTATTGTAAATATATTTTAATTCTACCTTGATTTTTTTTTAATGTTTTTTTGTTGGTTTCTTTTTTTTTTTTGGAAGATTAGCCCTGAGCTAACATCTGCCACCAATCTTCCTCTTTTTGCTGAGGAAGACTGGCCCTGAGCTAACATCCATGCCCATCTTCCTCTACTTTATATGTGGGATGCCCACCACAGCATGGCTTGACAAGTGGTGGACAGGTTCGCACCCAGGATCCAAACCGGCAAAGCCCAGGCCACTGAAGCAGAACGTGTGAACCTAACCACTGTGCCACCGGGCTGGCTCCTCTACCTTGATATTTTTCAACCCCCAGAAATTCAACATTGTTCCTTTCCCACACTTTGCTATTTCCTTTATTTATCACTTCTTATATTGCAGATCTTACTTCTGGAATCATTTTTCTTTCTACTAGAAGTATACTCTAGAATTTTCCTAGTAAGGGTCTATTGTTAGTAAAATTTGTTTTGTTTGCCTGGAAATGTATTTTACCTTCTTCTTGAAAGACAGTTTCTCTAGGTATTAAATTTTACTTTTTCTCAGCACTTCAAAGACATTATTAGGCTATCTTCTGGTAACCACTATTGCAACTGAGAAGTCAGCTGTCATTCTACTGGACATTCCATATGGGTAAACTTGTTCTTTGGGGCTGCTTTTATGATCTTTTTGAATTTGGTGTTCTTAAGTTTGACTATGATATATCTAGGTATGAATTTATATTTTTACAACTTTATTGATGTATAATTAACTATAATAAGTTGCACATATTTAGAGTGTACAATTTTGATGCTGACATATATATTTACCCAGAAAAAGGCAAGACCAAAGTATGAAGGCCAGTCTAAAGGATAAGTAACAGACTTTCAGAACCTAGTGTCAAAGGAGAAGGCTTTTGGTGAACCAAATACCCTCCTTTTGACATTACTCATCTCATACTGTAACCTGCAGTTACCTTCAACACAGAAAGAACTTTTAGAATTCCTGATATTTTAATTCCATCCATCATAAAGTTATAATTTGGATTCAGCTTAACTACTTAAAAGAAGGTCCTGGCAGAGAGAACTTTGGAAGGATACCGCCGTAATTTCCTGTTACTGTCCAACACAAACTCTCCACGCAGCCGCTGTCTCTTGGATGCCCCCAAACATACCCAACTTGTTCCCAATTCCCAGCCCTGGCTCTTGCTCTTCTCTCAAAAGCGTTCGTGCCGTTTCCCTGCCATTCTAAATCTGGGTCCAATCCCAGCTCCGCCACAAGGCTTCTTCAGTCTTTCCAGCTCACCTTTCTTCTTCTGAGCTATCTACATGACACGACCAGTCACATATTCAGATCGTCTGGTAGCCTGTGCCACTGCTGAACAGCTTCATGTACTCATGTGACTTGTCTCCCCATCACTAGAAGTGACTGAAGAACAGGGATCCTAGGTCTGAGAGTTACATTTTCATTTTATCCACCACAGGACTTAGCACATAAAATAGCTCCCACGGCAGATATTTAAGTCTTGTTTAACTGAATTTAACAAAAATCATCCATTGGATAATGCCTTTGAGTCAATTAGACGCCACCTCTTTAACACCATGGCTCTAGTTAAAGGAATTATTTAGCTGATGGGAACTTAGCCTTTTCTGTCATGCTAGTGCATGATTAACAGTGACTTTCACAAAAAGATGTTTTCTACCTCTTAAAAGGACCCCACATATGTCACCAGGCTGCCTTTCCATATAATTCTGATAAAAATTTTGTTGAAATTTGAGAAGTTAGAGAAGAGGATGATTACATATTGAAAACTTTAAACACTGGCCAGATTGACGAGGCAGAGATGAGCAGGGAACCCAAGATTTCAAGGGATCCAGTTTCAGTGACATTTTTTTTGCCACCCTGAATACATGCCCATTCTTTCCCTTAATCTACTGTAAATCTAACATTTGTTAGCTCCAGGTGGCAGAAATTTCAGGCTCATTTAAGCATTCTGGAGGGCCAAAATTCGTTCATTAGTCCCAATGTCAGGAATTCTAAGCGGGTTCCACAGGAGGCTGAGTATAAGGATATGCCAGGCAGCAGCCAGACCATGTTGAACTAGGGAACAGATCCAGTTGTTGCCACCTGAGAATGCAAGCTGTGTCAGCAATTATTCTCATTACTCAAAAAAAAGAGATTTTTCTTTAAATTTAATTTTTTATAGCAGTAACATTGGATTATAACATTATATAACTTTCAGATGTACATCATAATATATTTCAAATTCTGTATAGATTAGATCATGTTCACCACCCAAAGACTAATTATAATCCCTCACCACACACGTGCCTAATCACCCCTTTTGCCCTCCTCCCTCCCCTCCAAAAAAAGAGATTTTTTAACATTAACTCTCTCAATTTTAAAATGATGACAAGTTTTACTCTCTTTTTTCCTTTTCCCCAATCTCATTCTCCTCTCCCTCACATACAACCACTCTAATGTGCAGCTTTTTGATTACATATGTACTATGCATACTGTTCTGTGTGTATCATACTTTACGTAAATGTTACTGCATTGTTCATCTCATTTTACTTATTTTTCCACACAGCACTATGTATTTAAGATGCGTCTATTTGCTTTCTTGTACAGTGTTTATTGCTTCTTACTATTACATGTTTATCAAGATGTATCTTTACCACATTTTGTTTATCCACTCTCCGAATGACGTAAATCTCCAACTCCCTGCCCCCAAATAATACTGCATTTTTCTTTACCACTGTGCAGGCCAAGCAATACATGTAGGTAGGTTGAATTTAGCCTTCAGACTTCCAATTTTTCTATAACCTCTAACTCAATTTGTTTATAACCTCTAAGACAAACCTCTTGCTCAATATCTGGAATTTCTTATCTTCCAGTTCCAAAAAATAGAGTAAAAAGAAAAAAAATCAATGAAAGTATTTACAAAGTTCTGTCAGGCAGCCACCCAAGCGTGAGAGATGTCACTACACACATCCAAGATGACATTTTTGTAAGAGAGACTTCTTAAATTACTAAATCCATAACTACAACAAGCTTGTTTATCCCAGAGAAACAGTGGTGGACGGCAGGGTCAGCTGCACTTTCTTTCCTTCTCTCTCTTCAATCCACTAGGTCAGTTTATAGCAACAAGGAAAGAGCAGGGGTGACACAATGGGGCTCCCCTCTGTGAGTCACAGACATGCCTTTTCCAATCCTAAGCTATACCGCAGAGAAACTTCCTAGTTAGGAAGTTGTTGGGGTGAGAAGCAAAGTCAGGAAGGCACATGAGGAAACAGTAAGCTACGTCTTTGAATGAAAACAAGCTTGTTTTAGAAATGCATTACTCCACCAGACCATTTCGGAGGCAAGCCTGGACCAAGGAACAAGTAAAGAAGGAAATTATAGAAGAGTCGTTTTTTGAGTACCTCTGAGAACACAGCAAGAACCTCCCAAGTCCTCCCAAGGGAATGATGACACTGATTAAGTAACTCCTTTGAAATCCAAAAAAAGGTCCCAATTAACAGAGGACAAACTGAACCAAACATACCTGCGTTCTTCACCAAAACCTTGGGCACTCGCTGGCGGCTCATCAGGAGCGGGAAGGGGTCGCGTCCGTTATTCCGTTCGTGGACCTCTCGAATTTCCACCGTATCATCCATAAGATAGTAATGAATGATGTAGGTCCGACATTCACCAAACATGCTGTCTGTGTCATCCCAGATCGCATAGAATCGAAGAACCTCGAGGAATCCAAAGCAGTGACTGAAGTAAGAATTCTACACAAGGAGAGTCTGACTTACCTACTTTGGTGTTTACATACCAGTCAATGATGAAAAGATTAACTGGAAAGACAACAAAGTAATCTCAGATGGCAAAAAAAAAAAAATACAAAAACATCTGAAATTATATGCCAGATGTCAACAGCTAGAAAATACTAAATAATAGACTTGTAAGTTTGCACTGAGAAAGAAGAATTCACTTTGATCCAAAATATTAGTCACTGAAAGAGAAGCTGAATTAAGAGAGCAATGAGTCCTTTAGGGATTTATAAGTATTAATAAAGGTACATGTGAATAGTTTATATATAATTAGTATGGAAAGAATTTTCATTTATTAATCAGTCTTTTTTTTAGTTTCATCAATACACATCTTCTAGTAACAGTATCAACAACACAATCTGCGCTCCATTTCGGTGACCTGGGTTCAAGGGTTTGGATCCCAGGCACGGACCTACACCATTCCTCAGCCATGCTGTGGCAGGGACCCACATACAAAATAGAGGAAGACTGGCAACAGATGTTAACTCAGGGTGAATCTTCCTCAGCAAAAACAAAAAACAAAAAAATACAATCTTAAACAGCTAAACATTTTTAAGGGCTTTTTTTTTTTTTTTTTGCTGAGGAAGATTCACCCTAAGCTAACATCACTGCCAATCTGTTTCTTTTTGTATGTTAGCCGCCACCACAGATAGCCACCAACAGACAACGGTGTAGGTCCGCCCCTGAGAACTGAACCTGGGCTGCCAAAGAGGAGCATGCTGAACTTAACCACTAGGCCACCAGGGCTGGCCAACAACACAATCTTTAAATACAAAATAATAACAGATATATGACTGATATAAAGCATGTCCTTAAAAGACCATGTTGTGCTAGGTAAAAGTTTGTGAACTAAAGGAATTGCATTTCTGAGAGAAAAAGAAGAGCAGCAAAGAAGCACTGAGAGTGACCTCTGTTTTCTCTTTCCCTTTAGTACAGGAGAAGACTCAGATCTGCCTCTACACACCAGCCCACAAGGGGAGGACAGGAAGGCTGGAACAGAGCTGGAAAATAACCAGAACACTCTGTTCTCACACATTAACAAAAAATTTAACAAGGAAGCATTTGCAATGGGATTTCTGTGAAATGACTATTTTAACATTAGAAACCTACATATATGCAACAGTTCTGAAATTTCCCAATAATTCATTTAAGGTTTCCCAAAGGATTCTATGAGATTAACTCATACTTGAGAAAAGAAGTAATCAGCTGGAAATGTAAAGAGAGCAGCAGCTGTAGCTCAGGAACCGCTTTAAGACTTAAAAGTTTGGTGGAACTCACAAGGCTTCACTCCACAACCTCCTCTGAATCTCTGCTAAGAAACTTGGGCCTTCCTATCCCTCTAACTCTAGATGCAGCCAGATGACAGCACCGTATCCAACAGGGAAGTTACAGATGTGACACACAGCTATCAAAACACACAGCTGTCAAAGTAGCTCGCATGTGCCACATTTGGAAGCAAGGAAACCTACTGAAGTGTCTAGCTCACTTACCTGCTTGTCGAAGGTGAGAAACTGCTTGAGTTGATCAAAGTCCGATGGCGTGACATACTTACGAAGAGGCTGTTTCCGGAGTTCAGTGTAAGGATCGAGAGCCATCTTCTCTGGCGGATTTAGTTCAATTCCTTGACTTTCCAAAAATACCTAAATAATTCAAAATTAATAATCATCATCTTGAAGTTTCTTAACATATAAACTGATGGTGTAAAAATAAGCGTAATAATAATTTCTGTGCCATTGCCCAAGTTAACCATTAGTTTGCAGCTCGAGCATATCTTAGCAGTATTAAACCTCCAACTGACCCAATTCTATAATGCAGATGATAATTGATAATTACCTTAAGTCTTCTATATTGTAAAATTGCTGGCAATGTGCTAACCTAATTGGAAGACATAATGGTAATGTAACTGGCTCCAAATATGAATTCAAATCAATGAAATTTAGTTAGGCACCCAAAAACAGAGTGAGTCCTAGGATTGCTTACATACACACATCCAGAACCCGACCATAGTTTCAAACAATATGTAATTCATATCAGGTACAGGGGTGAGCTGCACAACAGCGAAGTTAGCTGAAATCAAATCCCCAACTTTCCAACTCACTTAAAACAAGAATATGATCACGTCTCCCCCCGAAAAAAGAAAAGGGAGCATACACATTGGTTATTTTAGCCCAGAAAATATTTTCGCAAAATAGAAAAGACAAATCAAGTTCTCAAATCTCCCAGAAAAAGTTAAGGAAAGCACCTGCACTTGACATAATCTTGAATTTTATTTTGTGAATTATGAATACAGTTCGTCCCTTGGTACCCATGGAGGATCGATTCCAGGACCCCTGCAGATACCAAATTCTGAGGATGTTCAAGTCCCTTACAAAATGGTGTACTATTGCAGATAACCTACACACATTCACCCGTACACTTTAAATCATCTCTACATTACTTATAATGCCTAACACAACGTAAATGCTATGTAAATAGTGGTTATACCGTATTGTTTAGGAAATAATGACAAGAAACAAACAGTTCTGTCCATGTTCAGTACAGATGCAGCCATCGCAGGCTTTTCAATCTGAGCTTAGTTGAACCCATGGGTAGAGAGGGCTGACTGTAAATATAATATTCTTCTCAGAGTCATTATATCTTTTAATATAACTTGACATCTCTTCTTCTTAAAAGCACCAGAATAAACTGTGCCTTTTTTGATAATCAGAAAAGAAAAGATCAATTTCATGGGATCTGTTTACATTCTGAAACTGGAAATTGAGCTGAAATCTGGGTTTCTTTTGGGAATCCTGTGGTTTGCTTTTGGACAATTAACAGAAAATATACAGAACTCAGGGCCAAAATATTTGAGTTCTGGTGCTAGCTCTGCTGCTAACTAGCTTGTAATCTTAGTATTTAAAATTTTACTAGGCAGTCTCTAATATCCTTTCAATATTAAAATATTATGCTCTTAACATCTATTAAAACTAATGAGCTGGAGATAACGACTGACAATTCAATTCTCTTCTCCCTTGAGATGGTGTATTACTGCAGCAGGATTATTGACCGAGGTATTAATGGGTTTTTACTCCTTTCTGTTGCTTATAACAGCTAACCAGGCCCTGTGTTAACCTTACCTTGGGGATTTGGACAGGAATGTAGACACTTCCTGAAGCTGACTGTTCTTCCTGTCTCTTAAAAAAAAGCCTAAACTCTTTGAAGAGATTATTCTAAAGTGACCCAGAAGGAGAGGAGAGAAGGGAATGTCTTTGAGAACAAGAAAAGGGGAGGGGGAATTCCCTGGACGGGTCTCAGAGGAGCACGCCTGCGCACGTGCTCTGCAGGGTGCTCCGAGCACACACACCGCCTCTCAGCACCTTCAGTCTCGGCATCAGAGTCCTGGTATCTCACCTAGCACCAGAGCATCAGGTAGGGGCCCTTGGTCCCGGGACAACCTATGGACCCTGCCTGTATGTCCCCTGTAGGCCTGGGAGAGCCCTGCTTCCTGATTCTCAGGGCTTGGAATCTTTGGCAAAGCTGAGAGTGAACAGAAAGCCAGCCCCATTGGATTGGGGCTCAAGTAGGTTTTAAGATACTTTTAAAGAACAAATCAATATTTCTTGCACACCCACATTTGTGGAGTAGGATTCACATCTGCTATGCTAGCAATAATACTTTAATAAAGACAAGAAACTCCAGATCTCTGATTTCTGGAGCGTTGTTTGTTTATTTGTTTGAGGAAGATTAGCCCTGGGCTAACATCTGCTGCCAATCCTCCTCTTTTTGCTGAGGAAGATTGGCCCTGAGCTAACATCCGTGCCCATCTTCCTCTACTTTATATGTGGGACGCCTACCACAGCATGGCTTGCCAAGCGGTGCCGTGTCCGCACCTGGGATCTGAACTGGTGAACCCCGGGCCGCTGAAGCAGAACATGCAAACTTAACCGCTGCACCACTGGGCCGGCCCCTGGAGCGTTGTTTAATTCAGTTCATTCTGTCTATGGGACCAAACGTTTATTTGGAGCAGACAGGAGAGGGTGAAAAGGGGTGCTGTTGGTGATATATTCGAATAGAGGTGATTCCTGGTTCAAAACACACCACTAAACAGCTGTCTTCCTTAGCCACTCAGAGGTCCAGCCCTAAAGAAAACCGTGAAACCAGAGAAGGTGTGTATAATTGCTATAGGAGCCAAGTTCAAACTTAACAATCAACTATTAAAACACAATTCAATCTAATCATTAGTGGCTGAAAGACACAGCTCTAGTCAATTATCAGTCATTAAAATACAGTTGATCATCACCATTCACAAATTCTGCATTTGCAAATTCGCCCACTTGATAAAATGTATTTGTGACCCCAAAACCAACACTCATGGCGCTTTTGTGGTCCTTCGCAGACCTGCGCAGTGGTGAAAATCCTGAGTTGCGTGATGTGCACATTCCCAGCTGAGACTGAACAAGGTTATGTTCTGCCTTCTTGCCTCAGCTTTCATACTGAAAAAGCGTCCCTTTCGTGGTCTATTTAGTGCCACTTTTTCTCACTTTGTGCTTTCTTTTGGTGTTTACAATGACCCCCAAGCTTAGTGCTGACGTGCTGTCTCGTGTTTTAAGTGCACGAAAGCTGTGATATGTACTTAATGCCACTAAACTGTACACCTAAAAATGATTAAAATGGCAAACTTTATGTTACATATATTTTACCACAGTAAAAAAAAAGAAGGGCTGCCATAATGTGCCTTAAGGAGAACACACGTCTGCTGGAGAAGCTTCCCTCAGGCATGAGTCACAGTGCTGCCGGCCGTGACTTCAACATTAATGAATCAACAGTATATGTATCTTAAATATGGCATCTTTAAACAGAAACACACATAAAACGAGGTTATGTATTGATCCGGTGACAAAAATGTGGAGACCAGAGGCTTGTAGGAACCTAACCCTGCATTTCTCCTGGGAACGATGGTTCAGCATTTGCTGATTGGTGTTTGTGGTGACTTTATAGAACACAACCACCGTGAACAATGAGAACTGGCTGTAACTGGCTCAGATCAACTGCTCAGGGATCAACTTGCAAATGTTCAAACTGTCCATAAAGACACAACCATAAAAATAATCCTAATACCTTAAATTTATATAACATTTTATAATTTCTCATTGTTGGTACAATTCTGTAACTGTCTATGATAATAAAGACCTAAAAAATGAGAGATCAAAACACGTGTGAAGGAGACAACAGCTCAAACATGGTTGCGTACCTCTACCGTCTATTCCGTTTCTCTCTGCTGCTGGGGACGCCATGCATGCCGCAGCTCCTTTCTTCACTTGCTCGAGGTCTCTATTCACAAGTCGTCTGCCCAGTGAGGCCCTCCCTGACAAGCCTTTATACACAGCACCCCGCTCCGATTCCCATCACCTTTATCTGCTTTAGTTTCATCCACAGCTCTTAACAGCATCTGATATATTACTTATTTGGTACTTATTGCCTCCTCCAACCAGAATGTAATAACCTCCATAAGGGCAGGTCTTTAAACCTGGTACCTAGAACAGTGCCTGGCACATACCAGGCACTCAGTAAGTGTTTGCCAAATAACTCACTAGATGAAAAAAATAAATGAGTGAATTCACAGGAGCACAGTGCACGGTAAAAATTAATCACTCTTGGCATTACATAACGTGGGATAAGGGGCATAAAGTAATTCAGAAACTCTATCTTTGGGGCCAGCCCAGTGGCACAGCGGTTAAGTTCGCACGGTCCGCTTTGGCGGCCCAGGGTTTGCCGGTTCAGATCCCGGGTGCGGATATGGCATCGCTTGGCAAAAGCCATGCTGTGGTAGGCGTCCCACGTATAAAGTAGAGGAAGACAGGCACGGATGTTAGCTCACGGCCGGTCTTCCTCAGCAAAAGGAGGAGGATTGGCAGTAGTTAGCTCAGGGCTAATCTTCCTAAAATAAATAAATAATAAAATTATATATATATATATATATATATAAAGAAACTATATCTTTGCTTCTAGAAATTTTTTTTAACTAAGATAAATTTGGAATTGATTTCCTAATACCTACATTTTGTACTAAAGATAGGTCACCATCTCTTCTCTATTTCTCTCGGTATACACATGTACACATAACTTTAAGAAAAGTTGTCAAAAATCTCTATTTATGAAATAAAGAAAATCAAGGGTTTCTCTCAATATAAAAGCGTTTTCCTTTACAAATGGTTTTTTTTCAGGAATTCTTTAGATAGCAAGTTTCCCTAGAATATAGCAAGCATAATTTACAGAAAAAACATAAATTGCACAAAAAAATTTAGGCTCTATCTACTAACAGAAGTAGTACTATTTTGTAAACTCAAACTTCAGATACATCGTCCAATGCCTCTTCCATGTTTCTATCCCAGAAAGGGTGTGGCCTCTCCTACTCTCTATTGGAACTGGCATGTGAACTGGTTTCTTATCAAATGATTCAGCTATGATGGGAGTTTAACCTTATTTGAATGGATGTGTATCAATATCACTGTAAAAAAGATGACATCACTACATAGTGTTGGCACATGTCGGACCATACACCATACCAAATTAACCTGTATAATAATCCACACAGGACAGATTATCAGTGTCCTCCTCTCATCCTCATAAATGAAACGTATCCTTCCATAAATTAGGATGACACCTCAGAGACCACAACTTCCAAAAATATATACTATACCTGTGTGAATCGGTCGCAGTCAACAACACGGAAAGTTTTGCCATAAATTGTAATGTCTATTCCTCGATTTAGGTCTTTCCAATGGTAATGGTCTCCCCGGTCATTCTTGGCTAGCCGCTGGCGTTTGATTAACTTGCCTTGAGGGATCCCAGAGTTTTCCACAACAGGCTCGATGACAGACATGCTGTCATCTTCGAGATAGTAGTAAATTTTCACTTGACGGATCCTATAATGTTCCTCAGTCGACATAGGAACATCTTCTTGGAAATAGGCATCAAATTTCAGCACCTGTAACCCATAAGGAACGGAGAAATGGCGTTGTCTTATTTTCTCATCCACAAAATAGCAAGTACCCTCCAGTAAAGAGAATCATTCAGGGAGATTTGAATACTCATCACTTCTATCTTCTAAATCAAAAGTTACCAAACTACAGTCCACAGGACTAATCTACCCCTGCCACCTGTCTTTGTATGATCTGCAAACTAAGGATGCTATTTTACATATTTAAATGGCTAAAAAAAATAAAAATAAGAATAAAATTTCACAACACATGGAAATTATATCAAATAAAGCCATACAAATAATTAATATTTATTTTCTAATGGCTGCTTTCCCATTACAAGGGCAGAGTTGAGGAGCTGTGATAGACCGTATGTATGGGCTGCTGCTATGGGCTGAACTGTGTCCCCCCAAATTTTATATGTTGAAGCCCTAACTCTCAGTGTGACTATATTTGGAGATGGGGTCTTTAGGAGCTAATTAAGCTTAAATGAAGTCTTAAGGATGGGGCCCTAATCCAACAGAACTGGTGGCTTTATAAGAAGAGGAAGAGAGACTCTCAGCACACACGCACTGAGGAAAGGCCATATGAGCACACAGCAGCTGTCTGCAAGCCAGGAAGAGAGCCCTCGTCAGAAACCGAATCAGCAGGAACCTTGATTTTGGACTTCTAGCCTCCAAAACTGTGAGAAAATAAATTTCTATGATTTTTTTTGTTTTTATTTTTTTGCTGGGAAAGATTTGCCCTGAGCTAACATCTGTCGCCAACTTCCTCTCTTTTTTTTTCTTCCCTAAAACCCCACTACATAGCTGTATATTCCAGTTGGAAGTCCTTCTAGTTCTTCTACGTGAGCCGCCACCACAGCATGGTTACTGACAGATGACTGGTGTGGTTCCACACACGGGAACTGAACCCGGGCTGCCCAAGTGGAGCGCGCAGAGCTTTAACCACAAGGCCATCAGGGCTGGCTCATAAATGTCTATGTTTAAGCCACCAGTCTGTGGTATTTTATTATGGCAGCTTGAGCAGACTAAAACAGCTGAAAAGCCCAAAATATTTACTACCTGGCCCTTTACAGAAAAAGTTTGCTGACCTCTGCTCTAAATACTCAAACTATATGTAGACTATTTATTGAATGTGTTCCTTGATGAGATGGCTTAAAGACCTTAAGTCTACGAGCTTCACCTCCATGTCAAAAATCTCTCTTAGAATTTCTGGAAAGAGGAAGAAATTTGAGCAATACTATGACTTGGTTTCAAAATGAAAATGAAAGCTCAAGTTCATTTCTTTAGAAGTGGAGTTCCTTGTAAATGAATATTAATGACATTTTCATCGTTAGAGACTTTATATTAATGACTCAAATCATCAACCCACCACAGAATCTTTGGGAGGTATGCAAATACTGTCCTTGTGCTCAGAAACATATATGACAGAGCAAACAAGTGGTCCTCTGGGGCGCATCAGCACCAGGTGAAGTCAAAATGGCCCACCTGTACATTTAAAAAAACACTAAAATATCATAAAAAGCTTATGTTGACATGCTTTGGGATTCTTGGATTTCTGTTATTCGGTTTCTATTTTTAATATTTCTTTTTCAGGGAGAGAAAGTATTAGAACGATGTTTTGGGTAGGCAACAGTGTTAACCCAAACCTCTACTAGAATAAGAGGAACAAACCAAGGAGACTCTTTAGTGAAGACACAAATATCGCTCAATGACAGGAAGATGAAATAATTTTATACGTGAGTGCTATTGCTAAAAAGGTATAGTGTCTACTGTGGAAGAACAGGATAGTTGCATAGGCGAAATATGAATATAATGGAGCGAAGGCCTTGAAAGTAATAATAAAAAGAGAAAATGGATGAATGTAATGGAATGTTAAAGAAGAAAAACCATATGGTAAAAGCAAAAGACAAAGATCATTTTGAAGTACACAGATCAACTGCCAAGAATTCAAAGTGGGGATATGATCAGTAACTCATCTATGAAATGGTCCGTGTTGGAGCCAGATTTATAAATACACAAAATGTTGGAGCCAAGAGTGATCAGCTAATTGATCCTCCCGCATTTCACAAAGGAGGAAACTGAGATTCAGGAGGGTAGAGTGGTCTGCCTGAGGCCGAACAAGGGGTGAGGGGCACAGCTGGGACTGAAACCCAGACTGTAGACTCACAGCCCAAAGTCCTCTCCACACACTTCACTACTTCTTACTTAACAGGCGCTAGAGTGGTTCAGAAAAGGAGTCTGTCTGAGTGAAAGCGGTCGGAGAAAGTTTAAGCAGAGGGGACAAGAGGAGGTTCAGGCCTGGTAACAACAGAAGCCGAGGAAGGAAACCCAGCAGGAACATGCAGGCTATCACGGAGGAGGAAGGAGCTAGGCATGACCATCAGATTGAAAGCCCCTCCAATGGTCCAGGTCTGCAGTAAGAAATTAGCAGCAATGAGAAAACAAAGGGAGGTTGATGGGATTGATAGTGAGGAAGTGGGAGGATGGAAGCCAGAGGGTATTGAGGAGAACACGGTACTAAGGATATCGTGGTGATCCTCATAGAAATGGATACATTAGGGGAAGATAATTTTGGTAGGGCAGATGGTGAGCTCAATTTTAGACTTAACGAATTTCAGTGACAGCACAAGTTGATATTGCAGGGGGCACTCTGAGATACAGGGCTTGGTTAGGAGAAAGAAGTCAGTATTAGAGAAAAATCAGGATGACATTTTGACAGGAGCAACTGAAAGCACGGAACTATTACCAAACTGATTTGGGGAAAACTGTAGGGAAGCAGATTCGGGGGATGGGGAGACAAAATTAGGAGTTCAGTTTTGAACGTGCTTAGTTCGAGATCTCTATTAAACATTCAAGAGGAGATGTCAAACAGGCAATTACATATACCGTCTAGATTTCAGGACACAACTCGTCATCATGCCAAGGACATTTCTTTTCATTTTTATTTTAAAAGACTGGCACCTGAGCTCACATCTGTTGCCAATCTTCTTTTTTGTTTTTCCTTCTTCTTCTCCCCAAAGCCCCCCAGTACATAGTTGTATATTCTACTTGTAGGTCCTTCTGGTTCTGCTATGTGGGACGCCACCTCGGCATGGCTTGATGAGCGGTGCCATGTCTGTGTCCAGGATCAGAACTGGTGAGATCCTGGGCCACCGAAGTGGAGGGCGCAAATTTAACCACTTGGCCACAGGGCTGCCCCTGCAAAGAACATTTCAAACCATGAGTCTGGACCAAAGGAATAAGCACAGACAGAGAACAAGACCAAAGATCAAGCCCTGGGGCAGCCTCACTTTCCCAGCCTTCTGTTTTCTAAGATGAGAGGGGATGACAATGCCTCCAGGTACTGGCCTCAGAACAGGAGGCAGGGAGGAGATATAAACACACACACACATTTTAAAGGCTCAAATAACCAGAATATTTTGTATTTTTTTAAATTTAAATGATTATGAGTTATTTAAAAACAGACCTTATAGACTATGCCATATGACTGGTACAGATGAACCCTAATCTCCCATCTTTGTGTATCTGCAGCAGTGAATTATGAACACAAGATCATTTTGCAAAATCCAAAAACTTCCCTTTGAAGCAAAGAAAAATTAAATAATATACAGCTTGGTTTTTTATTCATTTTAGTATATTCAGATTGTGTAGGGAAAAGAAGTAACCGATTATATATATATGATACATTTGGTATGCATTGAAGAAACTGACTATTCAATTAACTAGGGCGCTAAGTTCTCAAGTTCGCTAGTTATTTGGGAGTCTGCTAACTGACATAAATTGTAGGTGGCAAAAATTTTGCCATTTAAAAGTACAGATCAGTTTGTCCAATAAAATACCTGGGTTTCCCCTGGCATAGGATCTAGACATATGGCTAAAACTACATCTTTTCAACATGTAATTCATGTTACAGAGAGCCAGGCTAATATGTGAGGTCTCAGGTAGAGAATACTCTATCCCCAAAAGTGCTTATTCATTTGACTGGTAATCAAAAAGGCACTAATCTATTTACTTATTAAGAATAGAATTAAGAGTTCTGTGCTCCTCCCACAAAGAAATGACTGTGAAGGAAGTTACCACAGAAAGCTCTTCAGCAAGCAGTCAGGATAACATTCGCTTTGCCAGCTGGAGTAAGACCTTAATGTTTAACGTAGAGAGGAAGGATATTTAGATATTGTGCTGAAAATGTATTTCTCACGGAATTCTACAGCTCACGGACTTCTAGTTATCACGTATTCTAACCTAATTTTATAGATGAGCAAACCAGAGACGGGGACTCCCCAAGGTCACAGCACTAGCTGGAAGAAGAGCCAGAACTAGAATCCAGGTCTCTTGACTCCCAAGAAGCTAAGAATGTGATAACAAACGAGGAAATGTTCGCAATTACTTCAAGATTGAAGGGAAAATGCTGAATGAATATTTTCATATCACATACAAGTATAAAAAGCCTAGTCATAGTTTTTATTGTTTTTTATTTTACTTTACTCTGTGTGAGTATTTCGCATGTTTGGCTTGTCGTTTTTCAGCAGTGACATAGACAATAAGTTAATTTTGTTAAATAATGATTCTTCTCATTTTTTCAACTAGTGTTTATTGAGTACCAGTTACAGAACAAACCAGATGAGTCCTCGCCCTCATGAAGTATGCACTCAGATGAGACAGATAAACACCAAACAAGTCAGCAGGACAAACTGTCAGACAGTGCTATGAAGGACCCACAGAAAGGGAAGTGACAGGGAACAATAGGGAGGAACCTCTGTAGTATGGTGGCCAGGAAAAGCTTCATGCAAGCCTCCCTGAAAGATGAGACAGAGTCAGCTGCTCAAGGGCAGAGGACAAGCTATTCCAGGTAGGGAAAACAGCATGTGCAAAGGCCTTGTAGTGGGGGGAAAAAGTGCTACAATTTCAAGAAAGTTAGGAAAATAAATCTAGTGTGACTGAAACACAGTGGGTGAGGAAAAGAAAGGCCCAACATGAGGTGAGGGAAACAGCAGGGAGGGCCAGATCCAGCAGGGCTGTGAGGAACCTGCAGAGTTGGATCTCAGTCCACATGCAACGGGAAAGCCATGGAAGTGTCTTAGGTCAGTATGTGACATAATCTGATATTTAGTTTTAAAAGATAAGCCTAGCTGTTCTATGAAAAATAAATTAACTAATCGTGGAGATGGAAATAAGTGGACAGATTAGTTACATATTTTAGAGGTAGAAATGACAGAGCTTGTTAATAAGATTGGATGTGGGCTGTGCGGGAAAAGAAGAGTCAAGGGTGACTTTCAAGTCTGGGGTTTGAGCGGCGAGGTAGACGGTGTTAACGTTTACTGCACTGGGTAAGAGAGTCTGAAGGCATTTCCCCAGAGAAATGACATAATCAGAACTGTGCTTTGGGGACTAACCCAAGCAGCAGACCTGTCATGAGCACAGTAAACAACTGTAAGACGAATCTAACAGTTAGCGATATGTTAACAGTTAACACATTGCTTGTTTGAACTGTGGCAGTGGTAGAGGAAGGGCAAGTGAGAAACACCTGAGTGGACGACTCACTGAATGTGGGGAGAGAAGGGGAGAGAAAGTCAAAACCGGCTCAGGTTTCAAGCCTGGATTATCTGGAGGAACCGGACAGGAGGAGCGGATCTGTGGGAAAAGGTGATGAGCTGACAGAGACATACAGAACCTGAGGTGCCAACAGCTCATCCAGGTGAAGACATCCCCTGGCAGGGGACGTAGGTCTGGAGTTGCAGTGAGGCCAGAATTGGAAATAAATATCGATCGCTGTCTACATTATGATAGTTGAAACCACAAAAGTAAGTCAGCTCTCTCCAGAAGATGGTATAAAGAATAAGAACAGAACCTTGGAAATGCTTACAGTTAAAAAGTGAGAGGAGGAAGGCAGGCCAGAACAGGAGCAACCAGATGGAGAGAAAGAGGAAAACCAGGAGAGTGAAGGGTCCTGGGAGCAGAAGAAAAGCAGAGTTTCAGGAAGGAAGGGAGAGTCCACCACAGCAGATATTGCCAACAGGTCAAAGAGAATGCTAGCAAAGAAAACCCCTCTAGATTTGGCAAAAAGGACAACACTGCCTACCTACGGAAAAGTGGCTTGGGCTTGAGGGCGGACAGAAGTCAGATAGTAAGCAATGTGACAGTCCAGTGAGGAGTAAAGTGCTGTTGCTTAAACAGGCCACAAGGCAGAAAGGAGGTTTTTTAGGATAAGATAGTATGACCCTAGGTAGAGAAGTAGTCACAAGAGTGTTTGAAATGGAAGTTAAAGATGAACAAGATGAAAGAAGAAGAATATCGGGAACAAAGAGTGGGGAGTTAGCCTGGGAAACAACACAGCGGGTGATGAGGAAGAGAACCGCATGGGAGCTGAGAGAAAAGATGAGGCGCTCACAGTCGACGTCCTGGTCCTTCTCACCTGCGCAAGAAATGAAGTCATAGTCTAAGGATGAAGAACAGTACAAAGAATGTCCAAAATATGGACAAATATGTTGACAATTAAGTGGACCTCCAGGAGGAAGTCCTAAAAAATTTAAACTCTGATTTAATTCAGAAAAGCCATAATTCCCTTATTGCAAAAAAAAAAAAATCTTAGTTTCAAAACCATGCATTCAACTACTTTCTACCTTGTTATCTATGGTAAGGATCATTTATCTAGAAATTGTGATGATCCAAGTAAAATGAATAGGAAAATAAAAACACAAATATTCTTCTTTGTACCCACTATCGTTAAAGAAATGAATTATGGACAATATTTTAAAAGTCCAAATTAAGTAATGACAACTAGCACAAAATAACACAGAAAAACAAAAAATAGGAAGCCTGTTTTCTATTCAGGCACAATTCCTCCCTTTCTGAATTTCACAAATACCTTCTTATGACATGTATAACTTTGTCACTTTCTAGTTTATAATAGTTACTTGCTATTCTTTTCAGCAAACATTGAACCTACCAGGATTTGTATCTTGATAAATTGTTAAATGCCTACCCCACTCCTGTCTTATATTTTCACCCCTTTCTCTTATCTACTGATTTTACAGTGCCTGTCACAGCTGTGAATAAACAAGAGAAACCAAAAAAAGGTAAAGAAATACTCAGTCACAGAACCAATACCATTTAGTGGATGTTTAGGTTCAGCCTATGAATATATATGTGAATGTGTTCCTATCAAATGAGTGAGCCGACATGGGGAAGAGAGGATTATATGGATTCTGGCTGAGACATTTAAAAATTAAGTGATTATTAATGCAAATGGTATAGTTCCATCAACAGATTATTTTGTACCTTCCAGCCTTTAGCTTCGACAGGTACTCAATAAAGCTTGACTAGCTGGAGGAAAATGGTATAGAAATTTAACAAAAATAATAAAATAAAAAGAGGAAGAAAATAGGCAAGGAGTAAATTAAGAAAGCTAACTTATAAAAACTGGTCAGTAGTTCTAAGACCCAGTTATGCATAAAAATTATCTGGGAATTACAATCAATGAGGGTTGGGGTGACATCCAAGTTTCTCAAGTCCGCCCAGGGATTCTGCTGCAAGGCCAGGGTTAGGACTACCTCACCTTAGTGAAAAGAAGAGGCCTCCTGGGGCTGGCCCCGTGGCCGAGTGGTTAAGTTCGCGCGCTCTGCTGCAGGCGGCCCAGTGTTTCGTCGGTTCGAATCCTGGGCGCGGACATGGCACTGCTCGTCAGACCACGCTGAGGCAGCATCCCACATGCCACAACTAGAGGAACCCACAACGAAGAATACACAACTATGTACCGGGGGGGCTTTGGGGAGAAAAAGGAAAAAATAAAATCTTTAAAAAAAAAAAAAAAGAAGAGGCCTCCTGACAAGGGAAATCAAGCATGATGTAGAAATGCCAACGGAAGGAAATAAGGCAACTCACATCACAAAAGCCTGGGTAAATGAGACCCAAACAAAATGTTATACTACCCTTTGGTCATGTCATGCCAAACCTGCAATGTTCCCTTAAAAACAGAAACTTATGGAGACAGCCTGGAGAAAACTGACCACAGATGGAGCTGTTGTCATGATGACATGCTGCATTTCACAGAGATTAGGGATTGTCATCATTACAGAACACAGGACTGTTAAAAAGTAGAGAAAACAGAGCAGATAAACAGAGAGTAATATGAACTCAAGAATTCAGAATTCATCCAACTTCTCTTTAACTGTGTTTGGAAAATTTTTCACTGACATCTACAGGGAATTATTTTTTGTAACTGGCTTCCTGACTAAAGACAGCCTCTTCCAAGCCCGAGTTCAGCTGTCTATGACTAAGGGTGGAGGCAGCGGAACAATTTTCTCCTCAGAGCATCAAGAAAACCTGTGGTTTACTGTTGACTTTTCAGCAAACAGTTGACCCTCAGAAATTGGAATTCAAGGGTCAGCCTAAAATCCCAGATGATACCTTTTTGTCAAAAGCCACATGAGCAGGAATGAACTCTGCAGGTGGGGCCTGCTTAGGTTGGCCGTAAGTCAGAAGTGGTGCCTTACTCGCCAAGTCATCCAGTTCAGCCTGGGACAGCTGGGTGACTTGGAGCCGGTCCCCGCCTATCCCAAGTGTTGGACGTTGAACAACTGCATAGCCGTTTCTGTAGCCCAGTGTCTGGCATCTATGAAATGCAGTTTTCTGAGGGAGAAAAGAAGTATGTCAATAACATTTTACAAATATTTGTCAGGCAAGAAAGCTAACTTTCAAAAATATTACAACTTAAACCTTTGCTTATAAACACCACAAACCTTATAGCTAAAAGGCTACCCTAGAAGGTTCTTGTATTTTAAGCTAAAACACTTGGCTAAGAACAAGGAGGGAAGCAGCAGCCAGAGCTTAAAATAAAACTTAAAGCCCTGCTCCAGAATGCCCAACTGAATTACCAGCTC
Source organism: Equus caballus (assembly GCF_041296265.1). Lineage (NCBI taxonomy): Eukaryota > Metazoa > Chordata > Mammalia > Perissodactyla > Equidae > Equus > Equus caballus. Next base: position 53,497,021 of record NC_091703.1, on the reverse strand, counting down.
GCTTTTCACAAGAAACTAAAATATTATCTCATCTAAACTCTTAGGACCAGCTCTGTAGCTGAGTGGTTAAGTTTGCCCTCCACTTTGGTGGCCTGGGGTTCGCCAGTTCAGACCCTGGGTGTGGACCTACGTACCGCTGGTCAAGTCATGCTGTGGCAGCACCCCACATACAAGAACTAGAATGATCTAAAACTAGCATATTCAACTACGTACAGGAGCTTTGGGAAGAAAAAAAAAAGAGGAAGATTGGCAATAGTTTTTAGCTCAGGGCCAATCTCACCAAAAAGCATACTTTAAAAAATAAAATAAAATAAATAATAAACTCAATCTTTCACTAGTCTTCCCATGTTTTTCATCTTATCTGGTGGTCATAAACCACAGGACCTAGAAGATCTGGTTCTGTGAAGTGAATTTTTGCCTGAAATGAAAGGCCCCTGTTACAATGACATTGACACAGTCATACTCCTTGGAAAGTAGGTAGATGCTATGTATTTAAAGTCTTAAACTCCATAATTCCACCCCTGATCCTTTATTTTAAGGATATAATCCAAAATTATGAGAAAGAACAATACACCCAAAGCTGACCATTATAATGTTAATTACAATAGTAAAACACTGGAAACAATGCAAAGACAAACATACAGTTAAATGACGGAAAACTCACTCCAAGGACCATTATGCAGTCATTAAATTAAAGACCATGTGGCAATCTCGGAAAACTGTTCACGATTTAATAAACCCAAAAAAGCAGCATATAAAATTATATGTGAACTACAATTACAAGCAAACACGTGCATGAAGACACTGGATTTGGAGAATGTTCTCTGTCTATATTACACATTTCTCAATTATGCTTTTTTTAAGCAAACATAGTTTTATAGTAATTGAGAAAAACAAAAGATTAAATATAAAAAGGAAAAAGTGGAAGGGAAAGATTTTTAAGGGCTGAGGAGACTAAAATGGTGACATAGGCGACCCCAGCCTCCTCATGTCTCCACAAAGCTCAATGATTGGATTGCTAGCCACAAACAAAAACAGCTCTGGAAGAGCTCTAGAGTCCACCTTGAGAAGGTTTTAGCCACACAGTGAAACAGAAAATTTCAGAATAACCCCAGAAGAAGAGAAAGAAAACAGCTTCATCTTGCTTGCATCATCCCATGCCCCAGGCCAGCATTCTTCAGTGCCAACAGGGAACTTCTCAGCTAGAAAGAGTTCCTCTTGCCAGGAAAGGAAGAGGAGGGTGAGCACCCAGCTTCTCCAGTCTTTTGGGGGCACTGTATGAAGGTCCCACTTCAGTTTCATCCCATGCAGATCGGGAAAGCATAGGTGTATAAAGCCAGCTAGGAACAAGGAGGAAAAGCAGTGGCGACTGGCAGCAGGCACTTAGTAGGAGTGACTGTGGTTCAGAGACCTGCTCAGCAGACAAACCCAGCAGATTTTGCCACTGACTCAAAGCCAATGGTCATCACAGACACAGCCACCATGTACTCTCTGCAGATTTCATCAGCCTTCAACTCACAGGTATTCATGTTTGCCGACACCAGCCACCTGCAGCCCTCCTCACTTCCTCCCCTACCCGTCCCCACGAGAGCCCAGGAACTCCAATGGCAGCCAGCTCAGGCCTCTGCAGCTGCTCAAGAGCAAGATGCCAGTATAGACCCCGCCCCCCTGGCTGACCCCCACTGCAATGCGTGTACTTGGAGCTAGCCCCTCCAGCAGTGCAATGGCACATGACCAGCCCAACCCCCATCAGTGGCTTCCACTGCAGTGTGCATGCCCAGGGGGAGAGTGTGCAGCCACAGGAGAGCACACTGACAGCCAGCGCCTCTGCAGCTGCCAGTGAGCTTAAAGTTGGCTCAGGTCCTTGCTGCCTGCTCTGGCCCTCACCACTATGTATGCAATAGGCCCCTGCCACTACATAGGCACCTGTAGCTGGCTCCCTGCAGCCAAGTATGTGTACACCACTGGCTCTGGCCACCACTACTGCTTGCGCTGGTCCCTAGCTGCTGGACCTGGAGGGACCATTGAAGACCATAACAGCCCTTGCAACCACTGTGGACCCCATGCAGTGCTTGCCAAGGACCACACAGTTGTTGATGCTGTAGACCCCAGTGGCCTGAGCTGAAGAGACATCACAGACCCTCCCCACCAACCCAGTGCTGCACACACCCCTGTACTTGGTGCCCTGCACATCTAGGATCACAGCATGCTTCAGTGTGCTCGCATCCACAGGTGAAAGGCTGCCCTTACTGAAGTTAGTCCATAAAGTCTGGAAGACAGGACCACTTCTTCAAATGTGAAGACACCTATGCAAGAGATCACAAAGAATCAGGGTAACACAACTCCACTAAAAGAACACAGTAAATCTATAGTAACTGGCCCCAAAGAAATGGAGAACCAGGAATTGCTTGATAAAAAAAATTCAAAATAACCGTCCTAAAGATGCTCAGGGAGCTACAAGAGAATACAGATAAACAATTTAGTGATCTCAGGAAAATGATACAAGAAGAAAATGAGAAGTTCAACAAAGAGATAGAAAACACAAAAAAGAGCCAAACAGAAATTTTAGAGCTGAAGAATACAAGTGAACTGAAGAATTCAATAGCAGCTTCAACAGAAGCCTTGAACAAGCAGAAGAAAGAATCAATGAGCTAGAAGACAAATCAATTGAAATTATCCAATAAGAGGAGCAAAAAGGAAAAAGAATGAAAAAGAATGAAGAAAGCCTACAGGACTTATGGAACATCAACAAAAGAAACAATGATGTACCACTGAAGTCTCAGAAGGAGAAAAGAGGAAGAAAGCAGTACAAAGCTTATCTAAAGAAATAATGGCTAAGAACTTCCAAAACCTGGGGAGGGATTTGGACTTCCAAGTTCATGAAGCCAATAGGTCAAGATTTCAATCCAAAATGATCTTCTCCAAGACACATAATAATAAAATTGCCTAAAATCAAAGATAGAATTTTAAAAGCAGTAAAAGGAAAAAAAAAATTCTCTCATACGAGGGAACCTCCATAGGGCTATCAGTGGATTTCTCAGCAGAGACCTTGCAGGCAAAGAGCGAGTGGGATGACCTATTCAAAGCACTGAGGGAAAGAGACTGCCAACCAAGAATACTTCACCCAGAAAACTAGTCTTTCAGAAATGAAGGCGAGATAAAGACTTGCCCCAGTAAACAAAAGCTGAAGGAATTCATCACCGCTAAACCTGCCTTACAAGAAATCCTGAAAGGAGTTCTTCAAGCTGAAACAAAAAGGTGTTAATTATTAACATGAAAATATATAACACACTGGTAAAGGTAAGCATAGAGTCAGATTCAGAATACCCTAACACTGCAATATGGTGACGTGTTAACTACCTAACTCTAGTGTAAAGGTCAAAGGAAAACAGTATTAAAAACAGCTATAGCTTCGACAATTTGTCAATGGATACACAACATAAAAAAATGTAAATGATGACGTACAAAACATGAAGGGAGGAGAGTAAAAGAGTAGCTTTTGTATGTGATCAAATTTGAATGGCTAACAGCATAAAACAGAGTGTTTTATATATATATATATACACACACATATATATATGTATGTATGTTTTATGTAAGCCTCATTGTAACCATAAAGAAAAACCTACAGTAGAATCACAAAAGATGAAGAGAAGAGAATTCGAACATACCACTATGGAAAATCATCAATTCACAAAGGAAGGCAGCAAGAGAGGAAGAAAGAAACAAGGGAACTACAAAACGGCCAGAGAACAGTAAGATGGCATTAGGAAGTCCTTTACCTACCAATAATTTCTCTAAATGTAAATGAACTGAATTCTCCAATCAAAAGGCAAGCTGGATGGATTTAAAAAAACAAGACCCAAATACACGATGCTTACAAGAGACTCACTCAGTTTTAAGGACACACAGGCTGAAAGTGAAGGTATAGAAAAAGACATGCCATGCAAGTGGAAACAGAAAAAGAGCAAGGGTAGCTATACTTATATCACACAAAACAGACTTTAAGAAAAAAACGGTAACAAGACACAAAGATGATCATTATATGATGAAAAGGGGGTCAATTCATCAAGAAGATAGAACAATTGTAATATATATGCACTCAACATCAAAGCTCCTAAATATATTAGGGAAATGCTAACAGATCAGAAGGGAAAAGCAGACAACAAACCAATAATAGCAGGAGACTTCAATACCCCACTTTCAATAATAGATATATCAGCCAGATAGAAAATAAAAAAAAACATGACTTGAACCATACTTCGGATCAAACAGACCTAACAGTCATATATAGAATAATCCATCCAACAGCAGCAGAATACACACTCTTCTCAAGTACACACAGAACATTCTCCAAGATAAATCATATGATAGGTCACAAAACAAGTCTCAACAAATTTAGTAAGACTGAAATCACACCAAGTATCTTTTCTGATCACAATGGTATGAAAACAGAAATAAATAACAGAAAGAAACCTGGAAAATTTACAAACGTGAAAATTGAACAACACACTCCTGAACAGCCAACAGGTCAAAGAAGAAATCAAAGGGGAAAATACAAATATCTTGAAAAAAACAAAAATGGAAGCACAACATTTGAAAACCAACAGGACGCTGTAAAAGCAGGTCTAAGAGGGAATTTTAAGATAAATGAGTGCATTAAGAAACAAGAAAGATCTCAAATAAACCACCTCACTTTATACTTCAAGGAACTAGAAAAAGAACTAAGCCCAAAGTTAGGAGAAGGAAGAAAATAACAAAGATCAGAGCAGAAATAAATGAAATATAGACTAGAAAAATGTTTGAAAAGATTAATGAAACCAAGAGCTGGTGTTTTAAAAAGAAACAAAATTGACAAACCTTTAGCTAGACTATTTAAGAAAAAAAGAGAGAAGACTCAAAGAAAACAGAAATGAAAGAGGAGACACTACAACAGATACCACAGAAATAAAAACAATCATGAGAGACTACTATGAACAAGCATACGCCAACAAACTGGATAACTTAGAAGAAATGGATAAATTCCTAAAAAGATACAACCTACCAAGACTGAATCATGAAGAAACAGAAAATCTGCACAGACCAGTAAAGAGACTGAATCAGTAATCAAAAACCTCCCAACAGAGAAAAGCCCAGGACCAGATGGTTTCACTGATGAAACCCACCAAACATTTAAAGAAAAATTAATGCCACTCCTTCTCAAGCTCTTCCAAAAAACTGAAGAGGCAGGAACACTCACAAATTCTTTTTTGTTTTAAAGATTGGCACCTGAGCTAACAACTGTTGCCAATCTTCTTTTTTTTTTCCTTCTTCTTCTTTTCCCCAAATCCCCCCAGTACACAGTAGTATAGCAAAATTCCAATGACATTTTTCACAGAAATAGAAAAAAAAATCCTAAAATTTGTATAGAGACACAAATGACCCCAAATAGCCAACGCAATCCTGAGAAAAAAACAAAGCTGGAGTCATCACACTTCCTGATTTCAAACTACACTGCAAAGCTACAGAAATCAAAACAGCACGGTACTGTCATAAAAACAGACACACAGACCAATGGAACAGAATCAAGAGTGCAGAAATAAACTCTTGAATATATGGGCAATTAATCTTCGACAAGGGAGTCAAAAACACACAATGGGGTCAGGATAGTCTCTTCAAAATAAATGGTGTTGGGAAAACTGGATAATCACATGCAGAAGGATGAAACTGGACCCCTATCTTACACCACTCAAGAAAACTAACTCAAAATGAATTAGACTTAAACATAAGACCTGAAACCAAAACTCTTAGAAGAAAACATAGGGGGAAAGCTCCTTGACGTTGTTCTTGGCAACAATTTTTTGGATATGACATCAAAAGCATATGAAACAAAAGCAAAAATAAATAAATGGGACTACATCAAACTAAAAAGCTTCCACACAGCAACATAAACAATCAACAAAATGAAAAGGCAGCCTATGGAATGGGAGAAAACATGTGCAAACGATATATCTGATAAGGGCTTAATATAGATATAATGGAATATTATTCAGTCATGAGGAAGAAAGAAATCCTGCCATTTACGACAACTTGGATGAAACTTGAGGGCATTATGCCAAGTAAAATAAGTCAGAAAGGGAAAGACAAATATTGTATGATCTCATTATATGTGGAATCTAAAAAAGCCAAACTCAAAGAAACAGAGAGCAGAGTGGTGGTTACCAGGGGCTAGGAGGTAGAAGAAATGGGGAGATACTGGGCAAAGGGCACAAACTTCCAGTTTCTTCAGTTACAAGATGAAAGAGTTCCAAGGATCCAATGTACAACATGACGATTACAGCTAATAATACTGTACTATATACTTGAAAGTTAAGAGAGTAGATCTCAAATGTTCTCACCAAAAAAAAGAAACGGTAATTATGTGACAGGACAGTGGCATTAGCTAATGCTATCTGGTAATCATTTTGCAAAACATAAGTGTATCAAATCAACCGGTTACTCACTTGAAACTTACACAGTGTTGTATGTCAGTTATATCTCAATAAAACTGGAGGAAAAAGTGGAAAGGAAAACTGGAGGTTATGTTAGGTTGATGGAATATTTTTTCCTTTTTCTGTTCTGTGCAATGTTAGGTTACTTTTTAAATCATATATATACACACACATATAAATATATAGACATAAATATAAAATTGAGGATTAATCATAAGATTTTTTTTTAAGAAAAAATGACTTACCTACCTCCTAGTTTCTTTGCAGCCCAACCTACCATTTTCAAGATCTGTACTAACATAAAAGATACAACAGAGTAAACTTCTTCTGCTAAAAGAGTTATAGACTGTGGACCTTTTTTTGGGGTCACAGGTTCAGGGTCACAAACCAGTTGAAAGGACTGCTCCAGATGCATAACACACACAACTTAGAACAAAGTGGGCTGAGCTGACGTCTTCACTGGGTAACTCGGATAACGTCAAGCTCCTTTTCTTCCACCTCTAAAGACAGAAGCAACATCAGCTGCTTCGTTTGCTTTCCCGCTTTTTTTCTCTACCATCACTCAACTATATGATCTTTATCGGTGGAGCCTCATGAGCACCCCAGGCAGGGCAACCTCAGGCCCCCTGACCCTTCTTAGTCATTATGGTCACCTCTGAATGACTTGAGAGTTAGACACACCTAGTCCTTCAGTGCTGAAGACAATGACTATGTTTTTTAAATCTCAAATAAGTAAATGGGTTGGCACTTGGCCAGTGTATTTAAAATATGAAAGGGCTCCAGTGCATAGCTCATCTTACTTGTAGTATGGCAATATATGTTCTCAGAGACTGGCACCTCCAGTCCACACCTCTGTAACCCCCAAATCAACTCAACCCTGCCTTGTGGGTAATCCACACTCACCACCACCAAATGCTCAGGTGGCTCCTGCACAGGGCAGGAATGTGCCTACAACATTTTCTAAATTACATAAAACTGAAAAGTCCACGGCAGTGAAAAATCTATGATGCTGTCCTAATGCAGGAATAATTACAAAGAAGAGATTCAGAATCCAAATCCTTTCACCAGCCTTTCAATTTCAACTCATTCTCTCAAAGAAGATAAATTGACTACATATTTTGTCTTACCTTTATGACCACGGAGAGAAACCTATAAATTCTGAAACTATATAAATATAAAATATTATGGCCTCATCTATGATAATCAGCCTACTGAATCTCAATATTGATCTTCCAACATATATTTCAATAACCCCGTTAAAATTAAATACTAAATAATTTTGTCAGTTAAACTATGTCAGGAGAAAAAAACAAGCATTATTTTTCCTCTTCAATTTCGTCTAGCGAACACAACTAAAAACACTTAAGGTAGGAAAGGAGCAAAACAAAATCTAAACAGGAATCTTTTACAAAAATGTTAGAACAAAAAGAATAGGGCTGGAGGAAGGAAAAACACAACTTGTCAATTGTGGTTGAAGGAACTGGAATGGAATTCTCTCCCACAAAGCAGGGAAGGCCGGTTTGGGAGGAAGATAGGCAAGGGTTGAAAGTCTAACTTTTGGAGAAACAGCAACTAAGAAAGAAGATAAAACAAGAATGAGAAGGTGACACCAGATTGTAGAACAGGCAGAAGTGCTGGACAGAAAAGGGATGGGGTTGGGCAGAAGCATAAATGAGAAGGGTGGAGATTGCGGAAAAGGACAAGGCAGGAGAGAAGAGAATGAGTGGAAATGATAAGACAGGAAATGGAGCTGGGAATGGGAAGGATTACTGGGTCCAGGATTCAGAAGAGGAAGGAGGAGGGGCGGGAATGATGGGCCTGGGGAGTGGGTGGGAATAAGGATGAAGATGTAGAGAGGCTGAGTGGGAGAAGGGGACGAGGCTAGGGGGCGGGGGTAGTGCTAAGGAAGACGCTAGGCAGAGACGGGTAGGGTGTGGGAGAATGAGCTAGGGAGAGGACTTAGAACTTGGGAGTAAGGAGGGGAAAACCGTGATCTAGAGGGAACAGAGGCCGGGGCTATAGGAGCAGAGCAGCAAGGAAGAACGCGGCTCCGAGGATGAGAAGGAACGAGGCCAAAGACTGCCAGTGTGGAGTGGAAACACTAGAGAGGGAGGGAGTGGAGGGCAAAGCACGGGAGAGAGAGGATGAGGCTGGGTCTGGGAGGACGACAAATGCGGCAGAGAAGACGGAACAGGGCACCAGTTTGAAGGGAGAGAGGACAGTCGTGGGTGCAGGAGAACAGAGGTGCACCACGCGGCCAGCCCGTCGAGGCCGCCGGGCAGCGGGGACAGGTGGGGGCCGGCAGAGAAGTCCTCACCGTGGAGTCCTTAAAGGACATGCCCGGGAGAAAGGGCAGGCCATGCACGGGGTTGGACGCCATCGCAGCCGCTCTTGCCGCCGCCACCTGGGTCGGGTTTTGTCCTCCCCGGTTGCCCGGGCGACCAGGCGCGTCCGCCGGCTTCCTGAAGCTCCATGGCAATGCCAAACATCCTGCGCGCCCGCGTGGGGAGGGCGGGGCCGGAGGCGCTGGCGTGACAGGTCTGCGCGTGCGCCGCCTGGGGGCTTCGCGTTCTCGCGGTAAGTGGCCGACGAGAAAGGGGAGGGGCTGGCGGGCGTTGGGGACTGGTCCCGCCCTCCCCGCTCCAGCCGCAGAGATTTGGGAGCTGGTGATATGGAGACGCTAGTTCTCGCGGTGCAGTCCATGGGTCCTAGCTGCCTTGAGATGGGTTACGGTAGAAGGGACGTTGCCTTCTTTCCCACCCCACTTCCCGCCGCGCCCCGCCTGCGCCGTGAGCTCACGCCCTCTGCTCCCAACTCTGGGAAAAGGGCCCCTTGTCCCAGTTCACACTGTGATGTGAATGGTTGCTTCCAGTCAAAGTGTTACCTACCCGGGACCGTGCTTCTTGGGGACAGGGGCTGTGGATTATTCATGGTTGTATCTCTGCGGGTCAAGGATGTAACTGATGCATCCATCTGGTCCCTAATCCTCCCACAGCCCCATTATCTTTTTTCCGTCTTCGCCTTTCTTTATTCTACTTTATATTTTTTGTTCAATCTCTGCAGTTATGCACCTTCTCAGTTCTTGTAGGCCGGGCCTTGCATATCGGCCTCAGGACACTCAGTGTTTGTTGACTGAAGAGCTACACGGTGCTCATTCTCACTTCTGATCTCTAGTTTATGCCTCCCTGCAGCGGCCAGGAAAATCAGGACCAAATAAGTCATAAGAAAGAACGAAATAAGTGAGGTGAAGTATTGTCAGGATTGTAGCTGTTCTCGTCTCTGGCGCTTTTTACGAAACCTGTTTAAATTATCATTCCTTAAAAGAAATGCAATCCTGTTCCTGAAACATTTTCAGGAAAGAAAAAAAAAAAGCTATCCGTCAGCGCTAAGGAACTTAGAAATAAAAACAAAAAGTAAGCAAAACCCGGGTGCCCACACATTGGATTCGTTAGGTCTGAAAGGAGGCCCAGGAATCTTATTTTTGCCACAGCTATTTCTGATAAGCCAGTTTAGGAAGTGAGTGGCAGGCCTGACACAGAAGGCAGGTCTCCGTGTCATGGATCGTTTTACTGCCAATACAGACAGCAACTTTAGTTTTCTTGCTGCTTCTCAGAGCAAATCTCCCTGTTGGGTTTCACTAGTAGGCCTCGAGCTCAGGGGGCCCAGGACGTGAATCCCTTGGTGGCACCTGAAGTAGTTACTGGTGGCTGTCTACCACACTCTGCCCAAAGTTTCCTTTCTACTAACTCTTCCTCTCCCCTTACTACTTCTATTTTCCATTCTTGTCCTTTTTATTTTTTTCACCTTTTAAATTTTTCATTTGCTATTGGTCTACTACCTCAATGCAGGCATTGAATACATGTTTTTAAAATCAGTGAATTGCTTAGCATCGTTGAAGTTACTGAAAACTTTAAAAGTATGTGTCCAGTGCATTATACCGTAGCCACTGACCTAGGGTGGAAGACAGCCACCAGGAGACTATTTCAAGATGGCAAGTTCAACCTTCGAAGAGAAGATGCCTCTCCCACTTTGCTCCACCTCACTGATGCTGAGTACCCAGAATCACGGGTGACTATCGTCTTTGCCGACTCTTCATGATAGCCGTGAACTCTGTCGACGAAAATAACCCATAACCAATCTATAAATGAAAATTTGGGTGAGTTTATTCTGAGCTTAAATCTTAGGATTATAACCCGGGAGAGCCTTTCCACAAAGGAACAGAGCACTCCAAAGAAGTGGGGGTATACAGGGTGGTTATATACCCTTAAAGAGTATGTTTCACATATGATTGAAATGTCCCTTTTACAATAGTCACGAGGCTGCTCTGTCAGCACAGCGATTGATGGAAACGGCAGATAGGTCTGCTGTCTCAGTGAACGCCGCGCGGTGGCAGGTGTGTTGCCTCAGGCTGGGGGGGTCACAGATGAGCGCTGCACTCGGTTCCCAGCCTAAAGAAAGATGCTTAATCTTTAAGGAGATGCCAACATTGGGAGGGGGAGGGACGTTGCACCTTTATCTCAAGGGCCTTTGCTCTTGCCATAGGGAATCTCTAAAGCAGATATACAGTGCACGCTCAACGGCCTCGGTCAGGCCCTTTTGGAAAGACAAGGTCAGGCCAAATTAGGTTTACACCAAATGGCTTCCTCGTATACTCCAATATATCCTATTACTTGCCATTTTTATTTGTCAACTCTTACCAGTTATACGATCCCTCCCTCCCTCTCCCTTAATAAAAGTAAATCCATGGCATTAGGGTACACTTTGAAGAGCCTTCTGGGCTACTGCACACTGCACGGTCTCTATCCCCTGGTTGGGTAGGGAAGGAGCCCATGGAGGCTGGAAATGGTGAGTCACGTGAAAGCCTATTGTCCACTGTGGCATCTGTTTTCATTTGGAGTGCCCTCTGCTCAAATGCCTTTCTTTCCCAGAAGAGCACACTAGTTACTTGGTTAACAGAGTGGATTTTAACCACTTTCCCACCCTAGAAATGCTTGATGAAGAAAACTTCTCTTGGTCTGTGGCCTCGTAAAAATGCCATCACCTCTGAGGAGGGGAAGCCAGGCAGTGCCGCATCAGTGCTCAAAAGCACAGGGACAGGTCTGTGAAGGAGGAGAGAAAAAGGCAGGGTTTCAGAAAACTGCTTGGACCCTGAGAAGGTTTGGTGTGAGAAAGACTTTATGTCCCGTTTCTCCCTGTCGTGACCACTCCACATGGATGTGCTTCCGTCTGTCCTCGCCGTTTCCCATGTTGTGGAATATATGGGAGGGAGCACGAATGTGACCGCCCCTGGCAGCTGGAGTAGAAAGTGTCATGGTTTTTGAAGGCTGTGCATTAAGCCTGGACTCAGAAGACCACAGAGACGGTGCATGACCTTAGCAGGTGTTGCAAAGCTTGGGGAATGGCAAAAACGGAAAGAGCAGACTGCCTGAAGGTGAAGCCCAAAAGAGGGCCTCATGGTGGATGACGGCTCCCAGGAACTCCTGATGGGAGATGTCAGACTTACAGAGGCTATAAGCAGTCACCAAAAATAAACATTTCAGCTTCACCCAGAATTTGTTTTCAGTCCTGTGACATTCTTATTCTTCAGTACCTAAAATCACAGGACAAATATCAAGCACACGTGTGTGTGTGCAGACATGTGTGTGTACATGTGTGTGCATGCATGTGTGTGTGTGTGTGTGTCTCCTGGCTATTTCTGCAGTGATTTGGTGCTCTGCTTCCCTCTGCTGGATAGAAGTGGTACAGCACAGTTTCTGGAAAACAAACCAAATTAATTACGCACCTGTAGGTTTGAACGGGCTGGGGGTGTGGTGAGTGAGTGACTGCAGAGAACACCTTGCAGAAGAGTGTCCCTGGGTCAGAGTGCTCTCTACCATTCATTTCCATCACTCCTTGGTCTCTGGGATCTCCTACCTAAAAAGAGTGCCCGGTCAACCACTTTGATCTTTGTAAACTACGGAAAAAGGAGAGAGAAGCAGCCACAGTGATTTCCGAGCAGATTTAGGATGTGCAGGAAATCTTCATTTGACGCCAAATCACACAATTCGGATTCAGACTATTTTAGTCTTGCAGTTGGCTCCTTCTAGGGGGTTGAAAAAACTTGTTTCTGCTGCTTTTTCCTCCCTTCAGTCAGACCCACTCCTTCCCTCTGGCAAAGCCTCTCAAACCTTAGCTCACAGAATTAGAGATTCCTCAGAAGGTAAGCTTCTGGGGGAGGTTCTTCGTTATGTTCATTGCCATTTTCTAGCTCCCATCCCAGTGCCTGGCACCTCACACTCAATAAACAGTGGTGAAAGGACTAACCAAGTAAATGAATGAATGATGACTTGGAAATCACCTGAAAAAGTATTTTGCAAACTGCTAGTGGATCCCCACTAGTAGGTTTTAAAATCAACTTAGTGGATTGTGACAACAACCAGAATTTAAAAAAAAAAAAAAAAAGGAAAGAAATGGAATATAAATTACCAGGATGCATCCCATGTTGTATGGGTCAAAATAATTTAGTGAAAAAATTTTCGAGATGTATACATACACACCCACTCAAATTAATTTTCGTGGTCAGAGTCAAAAAACTTGGAACGTGATTGACACAATCCAGCCCATTCATTTCACTGATGAGAAATCCCCAGACCAAAAATGATTAAGAAACCATCGTCTAGTGACTGGTTCTCAATCTAGTGCTTCAGTCCTCTCACAGCTGGGAAAGATATTCCTCCTTCAGCACACGAGGGACCATTGATCTTGGCATCCTGCTTGTCAGATATCTCTGGCCTAATAAGGCTCTTACCAGTAGGGGGAAAGAGAAATGTGACAGCAATGTGGCAGTAATATTGATTCCAGTTTTAGATTCCAAATGTAGAGAGGAAGTGAATCCATTAATTCAAGCATTGGCAACCTGGAAATAACAGGGAAATATATGCATTTGATACCTCCTCTCCCGTCCCACGTCTCAAATCACTCTTCCTTCTCCCCTTTCGTGTATGCGGCATGGAACAGAAGATGAAATGCCAGATCGGGGGGCTTGACAGCCATGTTTTTGTCCTCACTGTGTTATGAATATTTGTGTGAGCTTGGACAACTCAGCTACCCGAGTGTCTGTTTTTTATATCTCTAAAATGAGTAACCTGGACCAGAATTAATGATCATTAATTGTTTGGGGGACATGAGATCATTTGGAAAACCCAGTGGATCCCATCTCCCCAAAATGCACATATTCACATGTAGAGGTTTTACTTAGAATTTCTTGGAGTTAGTGAATGAGCTCCAGCCGGCCTAGGGTCTAAGATCTAGAGGTCTGCCCTCTCTGAAATCTTGTGGAATAAGAAGTGCATATCACAGCTCCCCAGAGGCAGAACAATGTAGTGGTTGAGAGTATGGACTGTAGGAAGCTCTTTAGGACAGATGACCCTTTTTTACCAAGAAATGAATTGCACGTGTTGGGGTGGGGTGGGGGAGGGGAGGGGTGAAGTGGGAGAGGAACCTATAAATTAAAAGAGATCTAAATAACAGGTCAGCCAGTTGCAATGTGTAGGCCCTGTTGGGATCCTGATCCAAACAAATGCACTTTAAAAGTAATGATGACATTTGTGAGACCACTGCAAATTGGAACACTGGATATTTGATGAAGTTACGGGATTGTTCTTCAATTTTTTAGGGAAGGTAATGGTATTGTAGTTTTGCCAAAATGTTTTCATCTTTTAAAGATTCATACCCAAGTGTGTATTATGGAGAAAATGATAAGGTGTCTGGGATTTGTTTCAAAATAATATGGGAAGGAGCAAGTGAGTGGTGGTATCCATGAAACTAGATTGCCTATCAGTAGGTCATTGTTGACATGATTACATGGGGGTTCATTGTACAGTTCTGTCTACTTTTGTATAGATTTGAAGTTTTCCATAATAAAAAAGTTAATTTTTTTTTTTTAAGTATGGACTCTGGAGCCAGACTGCCTAAGTACAAGTCCTGATTTTATCACTTGGCAGCTCTGTGACCCTGTGAGGCATCTTAACCTTTCCTTAGCTATAAACAGTGACCATAATAATTATCACCAACTGCTAAGGTTGCTGTGAGCATTAAATGAGTGAATGTATAAGCACTTACAGTAGTGCCTGGTACTCACTGAGCCTCAGTGACAGCTTGCTATTAGCACCATCTGGGGGACCATTCTGAATGGACAGTTTGGAGAGTGACTGGGGACTGGAGAAATTATGGATGATTAATTAGAGGCAGAATAAGGAAAAAGAAGAGAGGAAGTGGGGAGTGTGTTGGGCATTTTAAAGCTTGTGTAACATTTTGAAGGTTTGGCACCTTGACTTAAGTCTTTCATTCTTATTTACTGCCCACCCCCCAAACTCTCTATAAACATCTCACGCACAGACACATACAGACAACCCGCCCCTGCCCCTGCCAACCTGGGTCCTTTTAGAGGGTAGAAAGTCCTCCAATCTCTCTTTGAGGTATGGGTTACAAAAAAGCACGAAGGTGCTCCTGGGTGCTATGGAAGAGGCTGGGGGACTGGAGCTTCCCAAGGAGCCATGGACTTTTCCCCTGTTCCTTTGGGTCATCATCTCCTTTTTGTCACTACTGGAATGAGAGCAGACAGTGAATCTGAAGCCTTTGCACCCAAGGGTGAAGGTGTGTGCCGGCAGATGAGTCAGTGGTGAGAGCTGAGGAGTAGAGGCATGGACGCAGGTGGGAAGTTGCCAGGGTGGCCCGGGATCACCTGCTTCAACAGGGTGGAGTCAACAGGAAACACAGTTATCCACGCTGAAACTGGTTGTCCTGAATTTTTTCTCTGTATTTAACTTCCTTCCACAGAGGTTCCATTGCATTCTCACACGTGACAGGCTTCCCATCGGTGTTTCCACTGAGTTTACACCGGAGACCAGCAAATCCCATTTCTCCCTTTAGAGGAGTGTAGGTGGGGAGAGGATGGGGTCTTCATGTTCCATTCTCTATCTGTGCTTTCTGAGCTGGGAGACCAAGAGCCACTGGTTAGGGCAAATTGTGTCAATTGAATAGAAAGATCAAAACTGAGATTGGCCTAGGAGGGTATATTAATTTCCTAGGGCTGCCATAACACCGTGGCCCACCTGGGTGGCTTGAAACAACAGAAATGGATACTCTATCAGTTCTGGAGGCTAGAAGTCAGAAATCAAGGCATGGATAAGGCCATACTCTCTCTCCATCGTCACATGGTGTTCTCCCCTGTGTGTGTGTCTCTCTGCCTTTGAGTGGCCATACGTTTTCATGTTCCCTCTGTGTCTCTCTCCTCTTCTTATAAGGACACCAGTTACATTGGATTAAGGGTCCACCCTACTCCAGTATGACCTCCTAACTACTTATATCTGCGACTACCTTTTCCAAATAAGGTCACTTTCTGAGGCACTAGGGGTGAGGACACCAACATATCTTTTTAGGAGACATAATTCAAGCCACAACAGATGGGAATCAAGAGGGAAAAAATGGGCAAGTGAAGTGGTAGGGTTTCTTCCGTAGGCTGAGAACACATGAGGACCGTAGTGAAAAAGGACAGCGCTGCCAGCTTGTCTGGGTGGGTCTGGATATGGAGGGAGGGGTCTCTGCGGATGCCTGTGGTAGTCTGTGACATGCAGACAGAGTGTGGAGAAAGGAATGTGGAGAAGAGCAAGAAATTCCCCACCAAAACACACACAGAACCTTGGGAAAATACAGTGCATCTTATTTTGAGCGGAGAGAAATCCCTTCCAAGAGCAGAGAGCTCCCACCCTGGTGAGAAACTTGTGGGAGCCCAGGAGAGGGTGGAGGCATTTGTATAGAACCCGCAGTACCCTGCTTGGCATTAAGTGATAGAAATACTAACAGTGATTGCCACCAGCACTTATTGACCACAAATTTTATGGGGAGGGATTTTCTTGACAGTAAAATTAGTCAGATTCCAAGATAATTTGTTCTTGTTTGAAAGAGAAAAAACATTGAGCGGTGATGTGTTGCATGTTGCCATAGCTGTCTTTAAGAAAAGGACATTGTTTTAGCCTGGAATAGTGCTCCAATTCACTTTAATGAGGAATAGGGGTATATTTAATAGGTCCTGAAGACGAGGAGTTCACTAGAGAAGTGTAGGGAAACAATTTGAAGATAGTCAGTGGTTCGGAAAGCTGGTTGGAGTCCTTGGAGGTCTTTCAGGTCATCACATATGGCCTCTGAGTCTACCATTTGTAATGTGACTAGGTCCACACTGGGTTCCAGCACAAAATACATTTAAGAACCTCACCATTGGTACCCCTTCAACACTAACAGCTTAAGGACTTTTGCTTGGCCAGAGTGTCTAGAAATGAAACAAAACTGTATCTTTAGTTTTATTTGATGTATCAGGGCAAAAAAAAGAAAATCCACATTACATTTCCCTCTCAATTCTACACTTCTTCTGATCCACACGCTTGGCAGTGAGGAAGTTAGACCTAAGGACTTTCCATATTCACTTTATTTTGGTGGTTAAAAATATGGACTCTGGGTTCAAAGGCATGAGTTTCTGTGAGATTCCATTATTTAATAGCCAGGTAGTCTTGGGCAAATTTACCTAATCTATCAGTTTCCTCATTTATAAAATGGGGCAATAACGGTGCCTACCTCACAGGGAATACTAAATGATAACCTGGTGTTGTGTACATTACAGGGGACAGAATTTGCTCTATTTTCTACAGGCATGGTAATGCGGAATTAGGAATTAGTCCATAAAGATAAACATCTACCCTAAATTTCCTTGGGCAGAATTCTTCCTGGGCATGCCCCTTCCTGAAGTCACAGTAAAAGCCAAAGTCCTTACAAGGCTCTCACAAACTGTCCTCATCTCCTACTGTCCTCTCCCTCTCTGTTCGTGCTGCCCTCCTGCTCTTCCTGGCATGCTCTGGCCTCAGGGCCCTTGCACTTCTCCCGTCTACCTGAGAGAGAGACAGGGCTGGCTCCCTCACCTCTTTCATTGGTCTTCCCTGGTCCTGTTTAAAATTGCACATTCACCCCACCCCTCCAGCCTATCTTACTTCCTTGCTCTCCTTCTCCTTGGCACCATCACCTTTAACATCCTATATAATTTGCTTGGTTCATTGTCTGTCCTGCCCCCAACCTCCATCCACCAAACATAAGCTCCCTAAGGGCAGGGACTTGTGTGTTTTGTACAGTGCTGTATGCCTGGTGCCTAGACCAGGGCCTGGCTCCTGGTGGTGTTCAGTGTCTGTGGAGTGACTGTCGATGAATCCACATACTCACCAGTTCACCAGGCTGGGCCCTGCCTCCCGTGAAGGTCTTCCTCGCAGAGCTCTCTCAGAGGGCTTGATTCAGGAGAGGCATCTCAAAGAATTCTTTCAACACCAGATAATGTATCACTGGCTTTGTTTCACGAGCCAGTATCTCAGCCAAAGCATCATCAAATTACCCACAAAAGGTAATGTCAGAAGACAGTGTGGTGTAACTATCTCGGTATTCCTGTAAACTGAGCCAAAGACTGTTGATTTTGTACTTTATAGATGAAAGTATTAGGTTGCTTAAAATTCCTAGTTCCCAGTTTCTGCTTTTTCAGGAAGCTTTATATGACAGTGCTAATTTACCTGTCATTGACAACATTTTGACATAGCCTTATTTTTCCCCTGAAGGCATTTATTTTAGTGATGGGCGCATGGATTATCTTTTCCCCCGATTTTTCTGCCTTTTCTTTAATAAGCATATATTACTTGAAAATTAGAAATAATCAGTGACTTTTTTTGGACTTTCTACTAAGTCTACATAAGTCTTTTACAAGGCAGAGAAACTTTTTTTTTTAAATCCCACGTTCAAAGTCATCACTTGTCGAAATCCCTGGGAGACTCAACTGTTTGAAGGACAGACTATCCCACTGAAAGATGAGAGACAGGGGTGCATGATGTTGGCAAGATTATCAATACTACTTGAGTTGTCATGCAAGGATTCGAAGGTATTTTCAAGAAGCTGTGACTGGAGAGCAAGATTTGACTTTAGCCTCCAGGCCACCAAGGGCCTGCAGCCAACGGAACTTTCGGACTTCTGAGAAAACTGTGAGGTGCAAAGAATGCTTTCCTTGACATCTAAGAACATGGCGTGATCCCTTGAATCTGAAAAGAAATGATACAACCCTGGCTATTCACAAGGTATTTAGGATCAAAAGTTAAAGTGAGATTAGGTTAAAGTACGCACAATGTGTGAAAGTGTTTCACCACTGTAAAGGGCTCTGCAAATATTTGGTGTTGATGTTTCTGATTAGCTGAGCCCTGAATTTATCTGAAGGAAAAATGAGTTTGAGTTTAAATGTTACAACTAGTTGTGTGACTCAAAGTCACTCCACTTTCTTAGTGTGTTTTCTAGTTTAACGGAGATCTTGTTGGCCTTACGTCACACGATTATTTAAAAACTCAAGTGGACATGGAAATGTTTGGAAAGCATAATGCGCCGTAAGATCTGAGGGGTTATTCTGTGGCCTTTCAGTTGGTCAAGGCCCCCTGGAGTCTCAAATACCATGCCCACCTCTTGTGAGAATCACGGGAGGGAAGAGAAACGCTTCCCTTAGATAGATATGCTCCCAAAGTTAATATTTAGATTCTCTTTTTAATGTACTGATTTCCCTTCCATGTTAAATTACTTCCATAAAAATTCCTTAAAGGATAAGGTTTTTTGGGTTTTTTTTGTTTTTGTTTTTTTTTCAAAAAGAGGCAGCCAGAGTGTAGCATGCTCCTTCCAATTTACCAAATCAAGAGCCCATACTCAGGTTGGAACCCTACATCCACTTCCCAAAAGGATGGGACTTCATGTACCTGAGCAGTCTATACTACCTGTGGAAATATGGGGCCTCTGCGTCTGGGTGTGTCAAGGATAGCCAAGACTGAATTAAAACACTAGAGGAGGTTGAGAATGGCTGGAGAAGCAGCACGAATAATAAGAAGGGTTGAGGAGGTGGCCATAGGTGACAGCCTTGCTGGTGGGGGAGATGTTTCCAGCCTGGGGGGGAAGAGGGAGAGAACTCAATCCTTGTGAAAAGCTTCTGGCTCAAAGCAGATCCCAGCCTTCTGTGGGTTTGGCAGGCCATCCGGCCCTCAGGCTATGATTGGGACCAAGACTTGCAGGGGGGGCATGCCATGGCCCAAGGTGGGAAGAGGCTGTCCTCATTTAGCAGACTGCAGACTCTCTATGTCAGGGTCCCTATTCTTTTTCCTCACTGTGGTATCTCCAGAGCCAACATGGTGCCGGCCATAAGTACCTGGTGCTCACCAGTACCTGCCTAATCAGTAACTGAAGAGCTGTTCAACTGTTAACACTGACAACAGAAGCAAAGGTGCAAACTGCCTAGGGCTACTGCCCAGTATGATAGCCTGAAGCTGGAGTAGCCCAGAGAATCACTTTTTTTTTTTTTTGGAGGAAGATTAGCCCTGAGCTAACATCTGCTGCCAATTCTCCTCTTTTTGCTGAGGAAGATTGGCCCTGAGCTAACATCTGTGCCCACCTTCCTCTACCTTATATGTGGGACGCCTGCCACAGCATGGCCTTCTGAGTGGTGCCATGTCCACACCCAGGATCAGGCCTGCGAACCCTGGGCCACTGAAGCGGAACGTGTGTGTGCACTTAACCGCTTCGCCACCGGGCCTGCCCCGAGAATCACGTTTTTTCACAGCTATTTAAATCTGACAGTTAAGGCTACAAAATCTTTTGCTTCATAGGCACCACATTTCACAACACACACATTACAGTACCTGTTAGAGTATAATTACAGTATAATTCATGGTTTTTACATTTCAAAAACTATAGTCCATCGAATTAAAATTTTGAAATCTAACACTATTGTCCATGACACTAGGAGTATTTATTCAATTAGATCGAAATCCTCGGAGAAATCAACTCTTTAGCTTTTGGGGGTGGGGAGGCAATTTGATTTATGCACAAGAGGGGATTTGGGGCGGGGACGTTTTGGGGGTTTGGGTATGGAGATTTTTAAAGCTTTTATACTTTCCTACTTCTAAGTGGATATAAACTGTCCTGACCTCCAACTCTTGGCAATGTTTGTCTAGGTAAAACCTTTCTTTAAGATGACCTTGTCAAAGTAGCCCTTGTCAAGGGCCTTGTCAAAGAAACAAGATAGCTGTTGACAGTACAACGATGCATGTACAAAATCTGTTTAACGGTCATTGGTGTAAGTAGATTTATATACACAGAAAATAGTTCCATTTTCTCTTCGCCAAGCAATCAAGCAAAACACTAGGACCCACACAATTGGTAGGCTTAGGCCTTGGGTACGATGGCTGCGCCCCAAGACATGACCGCCACCTGGAGGGCCCACGTGAAACTACAGGGCAACAACGGAAGAACCTGATGTTTTTAGGCATTAAGGTACAATTTGTGAACAAGCGGACAAGAGAGGCAGGAATGAACTACCTTCGTCCCAGAGCCTGAGCTCCTACTATTTCAAGCTTCCAGCAGAGGACTGAGATTATTGTTACTGGGTGAGGTACTTTCAGCAGAGGTGGGAAATGACACCCTAACATGAAGAGTATTAACATCAGCTCATCAGTAACTAGAGGTCAGGGAGCACTAGGCAAGAGGAGAAACAGGACAATGTGTCCCCAGTCTGCTGTGTCCTGCTGTCCCCTCTCCCTACCCTGAACAGGGCCTCATACAAACCCATCAGAATTTTTATTCTCAAGATGTAAATGACTGAGTTTAGTTTTTTTCAGAGGCATTTGCATTTTAATAGGTTGAAAGTCTTCTTTTAAAAAAAAAAAAACGAGAACCAGCAGAATTCCCAGTAGATGTCAACTGTTGGAGGGGCTATGGTGGAATAAGATAATCATCTCCTTTATCAAATAATTATTCCTTTAAAAAAAACTAGGGCTGGGGCTGGCCCCGTGGCTGAGTGGTAGGCCCAGTGTTTCGTTGGTTCCAGTCCTGGGCGCGGACATGGCGCTGCTCATCAAGCCACGCTGAGGCACATCCCACATGCCACAACTAGAAGGACCCACAATGAAGAATATACAGCTATGTACCGGGGGGCTTTGAGGAGAAAAAGGAAAAAAATAAAATCTTTGAAAAAAAAAAACAAACTAGGGCTCTTCTTACTGATACACTGATTTCTTTCCTTATTTTTATTTCTTTTATTTTCCCTTTTTCTCCCCAAAGCACCCCAGTACATAGCTGTATATTTTAGTTGTGGGTCCTTCTAATTGTGTCATGTGGGACGCCACCCCAGCATGGCCTGATGAGCGGTGCTAGGTCTGCACCTAGGATCCGAACTGGCGAAACCCAGGGCCACCAAAGCAAAGTGCGCAAATCCAACCACTTAGCCATGGGGCCGGCCCTGACTGATACGCTCATTTTAATGAAAATGTTTTAAAAGGAGTATGTGAGCCCTCAAAAGTTTGCGTAGTTAAAAACATCTGCATTTCCTGTTTACATATTTCTAATGGGATACTGGTATTTCTAATGACATAGTCTCCTACCTCAAAGCTTCTCAAATAGCTCTGGTGAAAACCTTTTTAAAAAGCTTTCCAGGGCCAGCCCTGGTGGCCTAATGGTTAAGTTCGGCATGCTCTGCTTCAGCTGCCCAGGCTTCGGTTCCTGGACGTGGACCTACAGCGCTTTGTCAGTGGCCATGCTGTGGTGGTGGCTCACATACAAAAAGAGGAAGATTGGCAACAGCTGTTAGCTCAAGGCAAATCTTTGTCAGCAAAAAAAAAAAATTCTCCAATCACTTGAGGGACCAATCCTTGTGTAAATTAAAATAAAAATTTTATGGCAATATCTAAAAGTTAGTCTGTCTGTACTTATCTTGTCACAGACCGTTGACAGCGTGCAAGCTGGCATTGGTCTGTGGACTGCACTTGGGGATCACTGCTCTGCTTCCTGTTTTCTCTCATAAAAAGTACTTGCCTTTGGCCTAAAGATCTCTGCCCACCATGACCACCACAGTTACATCCAAAAGCTTGACTTACATCTTCCTTCCAACTTTTAAAAGAATATGATCTTTCAATCCACGATAACAAACATTTCAAAGACTTTCTAGTCCCCCATTTTAAACTGAACTTTGACTTGAAATGTGTTTGCACAACCCCCTCATTCCCTTGTCTAGCTCAACCCGGTTCAGTTTTGCTAACTTTATTTGTGGTGAATTTGGCATCAACACCAGAAGCTTGTGTCAAACACTTGGGTAGCACAGAAGTTCAGGTATTTGAGGATTCACAGGAGAAACCCATCTAGAAAAACTACGTAACTGACAAGACAGACACTTTCTTAATATAAAGATTATAGGAAAGCTTCAGTTGAATATCTTTTTTTTTCCCCCCGAAAATATAGGTTGAGAGGGTCTTTTGAGAGAGAAGCAATTCTGGTTTTCTGAAATTTCTTTCATCCACTGGTTAGAAAACAATGAATTCCTTTTGTTCTTATCCCATTAATCCCAAACTGAAAATGCGTGTGGCTATATAGTAAGTAAAGTGTTTATATGTTCCCATTTATAAGGCACAAACCCCACAAATCTCTCAGGGAAAGGTAAAACAAAGATTTGAAGACAATAAAGTACCCTGGTAACAGAGGTTCATCAAACTGGAGTGAAAATGAACCACTTCTCTTTTTGGTCAATTGGGACTTCATACTGACAGGAAAAGTGGCCCCTGTGGAGAAGGCTTCCACGGTGCTTTGATCAACGCAGCCCCCTTCATTGGATCAGTGCGGAAGTCAGTCCTCAGAGCAGGCTGCGTGGCCAGGACACGTCAAGTGCCACCTGCCATAGAAGCTGCTGGACGGTGATGTTCCAAGCAGAGCATTCCACCTACTAGGTGTCCAGTTCACCATTCTTACCCAAAGGAACCTTCAAGGACCAACCCACAGTGAGCACACAAGCTCGCCTGTCCTGGGGTTTGATTATTTTAAGGGTTCTGCTCTAAATTGAGGCACAACTGCCTATCTGAGAGCCCTGAACTAGGGTGGTTACATGAGTCCTGCATGGGGCAGCATCTATTTAAGAGGCTGGACTTTGGATTCCTCTTGAAATAATCAGATCCTTAGTGGGACTCTAAGAACCAATTCAGGGGCCGGCCCGGTGGCGCAGCGGTTAAATTTGCATGTTCCGCTTCTTGGCGGCCCGGGGTTCGCCAGTTCGGATCCCAGGTGCAGACATGGCAACGTTTGCCAAAAGCCATGTATGGAGTGGAGGAAGATGGGCATGGATGTTGGCTCAGGGCCACTCTTCCTCGGCAAACTGAGGAGGATTAGCAGTAGTTAGCTCAAGGCTAATCTCCTAAAAAAAAAAAAAAAAAAAAAAAGAAGAACCAATTCACTCTACCAGGGGCTTTTTGAAGATGGTCAAAATCTGGAGAAGGTTCCCTGGGGCAAGCCCCCGATATCTTGTCCTGTAAGGCAGCCCTAAGAGATCTTAAGCAATCCTGCAGTCCACAGGTATGAAAACAGAAGGGTCCCATGACACCAAACAGTATCCATGCTTGTTGGTTAGGCCTCTTGGCTCTTGGCACTGAACTTTCTAGTACCGTTTACATCAGTATTATATGAGAATAAGCTTCCTGAATGTCCACATGGATCCAAGCATTTCCTGGAAGGATGACTGCTTCCTGGTCCTCTATATTACAATGCAAGGTACGGATGGGAGTGAACAGCTCTTCAGAGAAACAGCCAGGCAGATGTCATCCTGAGAGAAGGGTCAGTGTTAGAACAGGTGAGAGAGAAGGGACCAGAAATCAGGTAAACTGAGTAGTTCCTTACGTCTAAGGGTTTCACTGAATCATCTTGAAGATTCTGACTTCTCCACCCTGGACAATATGAAATCAGGTCCTTGGGTCAATTTATTCAATTACCAAAGAGCAGCATAGTAAGATGGCCATTCCAACAGAGTGTGGACCAGCCACCTGCTTACACTTTAGTCCAATTCAGAATTCTACTAAATTTTCAGGCATGAAGATGGTTCTCTTTAATTCAGTGTTCCATGAATCTTAGCCAAGGTCCCTTCCCTTCCTGTTCCTTATAAGGCTATGACCCAGAGGGACAAGGAATACTCCTTTTATTAACAATGATAGCAACAACAAAACTCTTGAATCCTTTGGCTTTCCAATGCCATAGTCATAGCATACCCTTGGAAATACGTATTAATTTAAAAGCCAACTCTTAAAAACAAAAAGTCAACACCTATTGTCGTATCAAGTTTTCCGGAATCACAGTGGGCCACCTCCACACCTTTCCCCACCTCCCAGCCTCAGGAATCTTTCTTCGTCAGTCTGGCTTTGACTTTGTGCCTCAGGAGGGCTGCGGTGGCAGCGCTGCAGGCGGCCAAAAAGAAGAAGGAGAGACAGGCCATGTAGATGGACAAGGCGCTGTGGCGCTGCAGGAAGATCTCCTGCCGCCCCTGGTAGTCCAGGAGGACGGCCTCCAGCTGGGATAGTGTGCAGACAGACAGAAAGGCGTGGAAGATCTGATGTCCATGGCCCACAATGTCACAGGAACCCGGGAAGTACTTCTCAGGGACCGGGCAGGAGAAGAAGTAGGCGCTGACCAGGAAGAAGAGGATCTGGAGCGTGTGGTACCAGGCAGCCTGCTCCTGGCACCCAGCCAGGTGGCACAGGGCCACTCGGTGTGCCACAGGGCTGATGTCTAGGATGAAGGCCAGCCCTGCAGGGACCACTTGACAGATCTTCCTCATGACTGGGTAAGGCCTCCGGTAACGATACTTGGCATAGCAACAGCCAGCGCAAGACAACCAGCCACAGAAGGCAGCCGCTGGCAAGAAGAAAAGCCAGAAGCGCTCGTACCAGGCCTGGTCAGAGCTGTAGAAGAAGTGAACCAAGGCACTGCCGTACTGGTACACGCTCACGCCAATATAGTCCACAAAGTAGAAGGTGTAGTGGGAGAGCTCCGACTTGGACTGCAGCAGGTGGGCCAGGAGGCTGAAGGTGAGGTAAGTGATGGAGGACAGGACATAGAGGAGCAGGGGCAGGGCGTGGGGAGAGGCCCACGGCAAGGCCTCAGCCTCGGCAAAGGCCCAGAATCGCAAGAGGACAGCCAGCGCCGCCAGCAAGTGGGTCCAGACATTGACCACCTCGTTGTGTTTCTGAAAGAGGCTGAGGAAGTAGTAGCGCCACTCGTGTCCCGTGGGCCGGTAGCCCGTGCGGATATAAGGCTCCCGGAAGAGCTGGGGCACATCTGTCTCCAGCACGGTGCACGGCATCTTGGGAAGCCCATCCTCCAGGATCTTGGGCAGACGGCGCAGCTGCTGCCCGCTCACAGACAGGGTGCTCAGGCGCTCCAGGATGGCGGTGGTCATGGCTCCACAGCACGGCCGGACGGGCACGCAACCTACAGGAAGGAAAGTAAAATGGGCAAGAACGCAGTGAGAGAGGGACGGAGCTAAGACAGCGAAGGGACTGTGGGTTTTCTTAATGGAAAGTGGCTTCCTAGTGCATTAGGGGAGTCAGGGAGCTGTAGACAGCTTCTTTGAGCCCCATTTTTTTAATCCCTAGAACAATAGAGTTGGACCAAGATCCCTTACTACCCTAACATTCTGAGTTTGTCACTTCTACACACTAGAGTGAGGCAGTCACAGGCTGTAAAATGGGAATGTTAGCCACCCTCTTTTAACGATATCTAGAGGTAAGCAAGGGTACCTTTAAAGGCTGTGGAGTTTTCTAGATATTATTAAAATCTAATCATGAGGCAGGCTCTAATAGTCTGAAATATTTTATCGAAATATGAAACTGATAAATATTGATATTACTAATGATAGCCTACATTTCCTGAGCACCTCATTTTAAATTATCCACTAATTTATTTGGTAACTTGAAAATCTGAGATAAGCAAAGGTAACTTGAACCTCAAAGTAAAGAGAGGCAAATGAGTCATCCATTAGGTTGGTAAAGACCAAGGCACTCCTGGGAAATATTTTAGCTGTTGAACAAAATTAACACATGGCCTAAATTTAACATAAAATCTAATTGCAAAGATTGAGTTTTTTGTTTAGTTTTTGGTTTTTAAATTAGGCTCTGGAAAGTAAGTAGTTTTAGACTTGTCTCTCCTGGGTACCTAAATCCTGGGTACTCAATGAATTTCAGGTCTCAAAAATGCTTAACTTGGGGGCTGGCCCAGTGGCGTAGTGGTTAAGTTCATGAGCTCTGCTTTGGCGGCCAAGGCTTCGCAGGTTCGGATCCGGGACATGGACCTAGCACTGCTCATCAAGCCATGCTGTGGTGGTGTCCCACATAAAATAGAGGAAGATTGGCACAGATGTTAGCTCGGTGACAAGCTTCCTCAAGCAAAAAGGGGAAGATTGGTAACAGATGTTAGCTCAGGGCCAATCTTCCTCACAAAAAGAAAAGAAAAGAAAAGAAAAAGCTTAACTTACACTTAGAGTTTTTGGATGATAGATGAGCCAGAGAAGCACAGTGATTATTTTATAAAATAGCAGCAAAATTTCATGTGCCTTTACTGAGTAAAGAAATGGATTTTCAGCATCTCTCCAGTTACCTTCTGTACTTCACATTTCCCAAACTCTTTTCCTCAGAAAAGTTCAAAACCTGATTTATCTAAATGGCCCCCTTCCTTCCAAGCCCTTCTGCTAGGAGAGAGGCAGCAAGTGCTTCTCAAGGCACCACTAATTTTAGGGAAGAAAATTTAATCTTCCTGCTCACCCCTCTTAATATTGAAAGAGAAAAATATCTAATCAGGTCTAAAATGTAGGGCATGAAAATTAATAAAATGTAAAAAAAGTTCAGGGAGACCTGGAGTCCAGCCTGGTTTTGGCCACTTACTGGGTAACCTTGGGCAAGTTACAGAACTCTCAAGCTTCAGTTTCTCCATCTGTAAAATGGGAGTAATAATTCCCCCTATCATATAGGTGGTTGTGATGGTTAAATGAGAGAATCTAAAATACGAATGCTCTGCCTGGCCCAAAACAGGTGCTCAGTCAATGTTAAGTACTAATGTTATTATCATTACTGAGAGCTGGGCTCTGTGTTGGGGAGACAAAGACTGATAAGATAGACTCCGTGCCTTCAAGAAGGTCAGAGTCGACTGGGGCAGACAGACAAGTAGCGAAATCGTGACAAAATGTGGGATTGGTACCGGCTCAACACAACGTGAGGGAAGCCACATTGTAGAAAAGAAACCTTACTGTAACTCCCAATGACCTCTGATTAACTAGCCCAGACATGCTCTGTAGATTTTGTGGTCCCTCCAAGCAGCAATAAGATGCTAACTTTGTTCTTTTGAGTCCTCTAAGAATGCGATGACCCCCAAGGCAGAGAGTCTATGCTGATAGCCATCATCAGTGACATTTGAAAGATCAGGGTATAAGCCTTGCTCCATTCTCTGACGCACATCTAATCCAGTAAAACAAAGGACTGTCAGGAACTAGGACAAATGAAGGTCAGATGGAGGCTCCACTTGGAGACCAGTCATGCATATAATTGGCCTGTAGTCTTTGTTCTGTAGGATGGTTCTTTCAGACAGGAGTCGGCCATCTTCCCTCCGGCTAGCAAGCTGTAATAAAGAAACCCTTTCTCTCCTACTGCCCTGCCTCCTGACAACGGCAAGGCACTTCTCGTGAGCAGACGACCCGCCTTGGGCAGTTAACAGGATGAGCACTCCCTGGGAGGCGAGCCCCGGTTCACAGGCTGGGTCTCCGCAAACACAACCAAAATAGAAGGTAGGGGAGGGAGGAGTCTACAGGCTTCTCCAAGTGACCCCTGAACCTTGTCTTGAAGGAAAAGTCAGAAATCCCAAGAGAAGATGAGGGGGAAAGAGATCTCTAGGCAGCGAGTAAGGTCAAAGAACTGAAGCTGAGATAAGGCCCTGGAGAGCCCTGAGCGCCTGAGGAGCTCTCACTGTGCAGGTCCAAGTAGGACACTGGCACCAGAGACCTGAGCTCCAAACCTGAGCTCCAACCCTGAGCCCCACCCACCATCGACAAGCCGTGGAACTCCAGCATGGGCTCTGTCATCTGGGAAACAGAGCTAATGACAAACAGAAGCTGCCTCACAAGGCTGATGCGAGGACCGTATGATGTAATGCTTGTAGAGTGCTTAACAAAGTGCTGGGTTCCAGGTCCACAAAAACATCGGCCACTATTAGGACCAACACTGGTGCGAGCAACGGGGCTGGTTCACCAGTGGAGGATCTAGTGCCCCCTCTGCAACACGTGCCTACTTCTGTGGTGGCCCCGTAACACTGTATTGGGTCATTTGTTTAGCCAGTACTGACCAGTGTTTCCCTTTTAGGAACGGGCCATGGACTGGTGCTCAATGTAGGAATTAAGAACCCAAGAGAAACTTAGTAAGGATTACAGAATCAGTCAGAAAGACAGAAAGCGGGGCTGGCCCGGTGGCCGAGTGGTTGAGTTCGCACCCTCCGCTGCGGCGGCCTGGGGTTTCGCTGGTTCAAATCCTGGGTGCGGACATGGTACCGCTCATGGGGCCATGCTGGGGCGGCCTCCCACATGCCACAACTAGGAGGATCCACAACTAAGAATATACAACTATGTACCGGGGGGCTTTGGGGAGAAAAAGGAAAAAATCAAATCTTTAAAAAAAAAAAAAAAAAGACAGACAGAAAGAGGGAGAGTGGGAGAAAGAAAAATGGTCCTCAGAATATATAAAGCCATTTAAAAACAAACAAACAGAAAAAGCTCAGTAGTGCTTCTGCTGTCAGCCAGCAGAGGGATCCGGGCGCCTGAGAGTGAAGGGCTGGATGGAGAATCCTCCAACTGATCTGGGGGCAGTTGGTGACCAAGCACAGCAGGGGTAAGGGACAGGGGAGGTGGGAACAGG
The DNA here is from genome assembly GCF_041296265.1 of Equus caballus. Lineage (NCBI taxonomy): Eukaryota > Metazoa > Chordata > Mammalia > Perissodactyla > Equidae > Equus > Equus caballus. The sequence continues at coordinate 53,467,758 of NC_091703.1, read as the reverse complement.
TCGGGTACACTCGCCCTGGGATCAGGTGGACCCACCGCAGGGCTAGGCCTGGAACATGATGTCCTGTTGCTGTTGGCCGAGAAGCATATAATCTGGGGGAGCGGGGCTTGTCGGTGCATGGGGGAATTAAAGGGCTCTGTTCTTTAGCTACAGGCTTCTGCCAACTCTTGTGAAGCAGAGAGGGAATCAGATGAAAATATCGGTCTGTTTTTGTGGTTGGGAGAAATAGAGGTGAGTCACTGGGGATATGAGATATAGAAGAAGGAACCCCTAAAGATGCTCCTTGATAGGTCCCACCTGCATTGCCATCTAAGATCAAGGACGTTTCCATCACCTCTGGGCACCCGAATCAACGGAGACACTTCTGCATCCAGAGTTAAATAACACAGGAGCGCACACTTTGTGCTCCTCTTCAGAGCCTCTACAACAGGGTGCCAAGCACAATTGCAGGCTCTTATAAACCAATGGCGCAACTGAATTTCTAAAGACTGAAATCTTGGGTTTTGGTTGTCTGATGGTTGGAACTGAGCACAGTTCAGACCTGGGAACCAACTGGCCTCCATCTGTTCCGAGAGAGAAAGGACAGACCATGACACTGCCTTATTGTCAGTTTACAGAAACCTGTCGGCAGAGCTCTGACCTCAAGATTCCTCCAGTCCTCATACCACCAATCGAACCTCAGGGCTTTCTGTGGACAAGTCCTTTGCAGAAAATTATTTCTACTTCTCTCCTGCTTGTGGAAAATAAACTAGGAAGAGCTTTATAGAACTAAGAAGCAGAGAGGTACAAGACCAAAAGGATATTAACTTTAATTTCCGTGGAAAAGGTCCACAGTAAAAAAAATTGACAGACCCATCATTTCACTTGAAAATGAGACCTACTTTTTCAAGGATCTTCAAAATGCAGCCACACCAGTCCCGGAGTCTCCTTATAACTCCATCCTCTGGAGTATGTAGCCGGACACCGACAAAGGAACTTCCATGTTCCAGGGACGTGACCACCATGGCCTCCAACTCAGAGTATGACCCGTCTCCTCCCTCAGCAATGGGAGGGCTGCAAAGACCTAGGTCCTCTCTCTACAGAAGAAAAGGGTCTATAATTCCCTTTGGAAGTCCAGGGTCATGAAAAATTCTAAACTAAGAGAGAGAGGGGATTCTTTCTTTCTTTATTGCTTAGCAACTACCTCTTCCCTGCCACAAAATCCCCTTCATCTGAGAGCCGCCACCACAGCCACAGCGACGGTAATGAGTTATAATTCTTTCTTCATCACTAATTTCAGAAGCAACTGCCCAATGCGATCCATTTACCCCAGACAGGCCTTACTTTCACCAAGCCAGAATGGGCAGTGCTTCCAGAAGTAGGCTTCAAAGGGCCAGCTGTAAAGTCTGAGAGCGTGTTTTGGAGGAAACCACATGCTGGCATCATGATGTGGGCGTAGACACACATCTTCCAGCCCTCCTGGTGGCAGCTCTGCGTAAGGGCCCCTCCGTCATTCCTGGCCTCTGTCCCCCTGCACTCCTCCATCAGCTGACAAAGACGCATCTTAGAATGATCTCCTTGCACACAGTACACTCCAACTTCTCTGCTGGGACAGCTGAAATGTAAATCTCCCTCACGAATCCTCATGACCTGGATAAGCTCAAGTCTTGATAATTTTGATCAACCAGAGAGTTTTTCAGAGCAAGGATTGTCTGCTCAACAATATTCCAGGCCACAAAGGCCACAGAGGAAGAATAAAATAAGACTCCTTACCTCAAACAGCTTATGAGAAGAGTCAAACTTCATGAATCAACAGCCAACATCAGCAGACTGCATGGAATCAAGTGTCAAGTAGAGTGAAATACAAACAGGTCTCTAGAGAGCAGAGCTCACTCAGGGCACGCTGGGGCAGCCGTGGGGGAAACAGGACTTGTGCTGGGCCTGGAAGGCTGGACGGGACTTAGACAAGTGAAGGGGTGAGGAGCGGGGCGTTCCAGGAAAGGGTTGAAAAGTGAGCGTATGAATGGCGTGGCTTCTTTGTGGGCCCCTGAGAAGAGGTGCTGTTGGGGAGGAATGAGGAAGCGAGTGGGGTAGGTGCCTGCAGCATTAGATAAGGAGTTTAGATGTGATGCTGCAGAGGGAGGATGGGAGTCATTTCTCATCCCTGAAGCTTTAGCTTGTTCAATCCTTTCTGTCACCTGAGCCCCGGGGGATTCACACAGCTGACCAATGCCTCCTCTCTTGGCTTAAGTGACACTACCCTCTCCGGTCTCGCCTGTTTTCTTCTCCCACCATCCCTGTCAACTGTGGTTTTCCCGGGGAGCCATCTGCCTCCTTTTCTGCATCCATGGTACCTCTCACACGGGTACTTCTCCCATGCCCCTGGCTTCAGCTAGCACCTGTATTCCCAAACATTTGCCTCCAGCCAGATCTTTCCTGAGGTTTGGATTCAAATATCCGACGGCTCTGGATTTGTCCAACTGAGTATTGCACGGGCACTTCAAACTCAACGTCTTTACACTTCTCCTCCGGCCCAGCCCCCTTGATCCGGCTACATCTACTCAGTCATCTAGGCCTGCTGATTTTATCTCCACGTTTCCGAATCCATTCGTCCTTTCCATTTCTACTGCTCTCCCTTAATCCAGGCCTTCAAAATGAACTTATGTAGATGATGAAAACGGCAGACTCATAACGGAGCTTTCTTGCTCAAGCAATGGTTCCCCTGCCTCATGTCCCCAGACCCTCACTTCATTCTCCAAACCACATCCAGGTGACAGTTTAAAAATGGAAATCTGGGGCAGGCCCAGTGGTGGAATGGTTAAGTTTGCACGTTCCCACTCCGGCAGCCCGGGGTTCACCGGTTCGGATCCCGGGTGCGGACATTGCACCACTTGGCACACCAGGCTGTGGTAGGCATCCCACAAATAAAGTAGAGGAAGATGGGCACGGATGTTAGCTCAGGGCCAGTCTTCCTCAGCAAAAAGAAGAGGATTGGCAGCAGATGTTAGCTCAGGGCTAATCTTCCTCAAAAAAAAGAAAAAAAATATGGAAATCTGATCACCACTCCCCTCCACAAATCCCTCGGTAGCTCAACATTATTTACAACACAAACTCTAAACCCTTAACCTGCAAACAGGCCCTTCTGTCGACCTCTTTCCTACTCCACCCTCCTCACCCAGAGAGGGCCCCTGCCTCCAGGCAGCTTCGATGGCCTAGATTATAATACTGGGAGTTTTTCAAAAGTGCCACACTATCTCCAGTGACAACCTCGGCACCCTCGGCCCTGCAACCCCAGGTCATCAACATTCTGCCCGGGAGCCAGCTCTGCCAGGCGAGGCACGTTTCCCTACGCCAAGGCCAGGATTAGGGCTCTCCCCAGCACCCAGCTGCCTGGCCTGCCCCCAGCACACTTCTCTCCTGACGCCCCATCACTGGCTCCTCTGCTCACTTCCCCAGTCGCTCCTTGAGGGGCCAGGACTGCGCAGTGTGCAAGTTCCCAGGTCAAAAACAGCATGCAGCCTATAAAATAATTATACACCTAATAATTATTTACTGAATGAACAGTTCTTCAGGCCCAGACATATGGCATCAATTTCCTTCTGTTTGGCGAAGTTGAGGGAAAAAAGAAATAATGGTTTGGGAGTTGGGAGCTCTGGCTGTTTTTATTCGCTCTACTCAATTAGCTGTCCAGCCAAGCCCAAGACATTCAACTCCTCAGTGTCATTTTCCTCATGAAAAAGGCGGTGGTGGTGGTGGTGGTGGGGGTGGGGGTGGGGGGGTAGGAGGAGGTGATGTCTCTCCATCTCTTAGGAAAATAAGAGAATAAATAATAACAAAACGGGCAGCAGTTGGAAAGTACTTTGAAGAGGCAAAACATGCACATTGCAGTACTAGTAACATCTGAACTAAACCCACAGAAGGATTACAACTTAGTCATGTATGTTTCCTGCCTTATAATTGATTTTAGTGCAATCTTTGAAAACTGAAAAGGAATTTATCATTTTTGGTTACATTTCTGGGACTCATAATACTTCACCCAACTGCTTTGTAGAGAATTTTAATTAGACTCATTATAATGGAACTGGAATTAAAAGTTCTATTTTAATATGAACTATTATTTAACTCCTCTATTTTAATAACCTGGGTATGATATCTGCACCATGAATTCATGAATTCAGTTAATGTTTATAAGAAAGTGTTTTAAAATGTTACATCATGCTTTGGACTATTTGGGAGTCTAATCTTAACATTTTATCTCAGATGCTCCTTTAAAACTATTTTCTCAGACAATTACTCTGAGAAAAAAATGGAAAGAGAAAAGCAGGGTAAAAATCTATGTTCACGGCAATAATTTGATACTTTAGCCAAAAATTGTGTATTTAGATTTTCTTTTTAAAAAGAAATCACAACTAAAGTATGCATTTTTAAGGTTGGCTTTATTTACCTAGTTTTGACTGATGAAAACTACCCAGCGTGCATTTCCTTTTCAGTAACGTTAAATAAAACAGTGAAATGACCTGTTTCTGGTGACTCTTGTGGTCCCATGAACACAGTAAAAACATGTGTCAGATGCCCATAAATAACCCTTTAACGTTCAGAGAGGAGCCGTGTGGACGAGCAGAGCAGCGTCTGGGTGCGTCTCCAGTCTCCCAGGAGCAGATTTAGTCATGTACACCAGGTACGCTCCCTGCCCTCATGGCCCCTCGCACCCTCCTCCACCTGCTGGGTTCCCGCTCAGTGGGAGCACTGGGCTGCTGCTGCGGCCACTGTTCTACTTTGGGTCCTCATTATCTCCCACAGGAATCTCTGTATGATATAGGAGGCCATTCCTTTGGTCTCCACCTGTGTGTCTCCGTGACTGTCCCCAACCATCCCCACCCTTGCCACTTTTCTTTTTTTTTTGAGGAAGATTAGCCCTCAGCTAACATCTGCTGCCAATCCTCTTTTTGCTGAGGAAGACTGGCCTTGAGCTATCATCCGTGCCCATCTTCCTCTACTTTATATGTGGGACGCCTACCACAGCATGGCTTGCCAAGCGGTGCCATGTCTGCACGTGGGGTCCAAACCAGCAAACTCTGGGCCGCCGAAGTGGAACACTCGAATTTAACCGCTGCATCACCAGGCCAGGCCCCCCAACCCTTGCCACTTTTATTTGGTGTCCCAGGAATTCTGCCATCCTCTCAGTCCATTGTGCTTGTGCACATGCCCACACCACTGATGCCCACTGGCCAACTCCTATTCATCCTTCATGTCCCAGTCCAAATTTCCTCCCTGAAGCCTTCCCCCCAGATTCTCCTTTGCACTAGCCTACCACTGCACTAGCCCTCCATTATCGCACTCTCCTTACTGTATAGCTACGATGTCCTGGTTTACGTTCTATGCCTCTCTGCCCAATAAACTGTAAGATCCTTTATCACCTATCACTGTGCCTGGCTCATAGCAGATGTTCCAATAACTTGTTGAATAAATAAGTGAGTGAAATGAAAATGTCAGAATAACAGAGATAACAAACACTTATATAGTGTTTATCACATGTCCGACAGTGTTCTAGGTACTTTGCAAATACTAACTCATTTAAACTTCCCAACACCTCCCAGGCATTAGTACTATTATCATCCTTCTCATTTTATAGGTGAGGGAACACAAGCACAAGAGATTAAGTGACTTGCCCAAGGCTACACAGTAAATTACAGAGCCAGGAGGTAACCGAAGCAGTTGGCCCTAGAGCCTGATCAGCTAACCATTATGCACTCTAAGACTAAACTCAAATACCTTTCGATGATATGCAACTTCAGATATGCTGCTGCACCGCTGCTCTGCTTCATTATCAAAGGTAATTTGCAGTTGGCCTTACAAAAGCAATCAGGGCTGCAAAGGTTCCAAGCTCTTCGCCAGAGTTTATCTGTCAATCACATTCCAGGACTCTCCGAGAGAAGAAAACTGCCACAAGATCTGAGTGGGATCTATCAGACAACCCAAGTGGGTCTAACCCAGATCATAAACCCCACGGGCCTCTTTCATCTTAAAAGATGGCCGGCTTTGCAGAACTGTGCATTCCAATCACAAACCTACAGCCTGAGGTCGTTTCCTAGGCTTTTGGAGGAAAGCACACTGACACTGGGAATAGTCACTGAATTCTGCTACACTTGTAGCATGCTACCCAGAAAGCCTTTCGCTGATTAACAAAGGAGAGAATTAAATAAAAAGCTCCATATTTGGGAAACGGACACAGTTTGGTAGTGATCACATTTTATCTAGAGGCCAAACAGAAGCACTCCAGAGCAATGGCGTTTCCTGGTCTCTCACAAGGACTCTACTTGAACGGACCACAAACTTGGCAAAGCTGATTCCCCGGAAAAGCACTGGACCAGGAATTAGAATTAGTCCTGACTTCTAGTTTCAGCTCTACCACTCATTACAGGACTTTCGGCAAATCACTCAACCTCTCCATGCCTCGGGGTCTGTGTCCATAAAATGGGGGTGTAATCTCCCCAAGCTGTAACACCGTGAAATTCTCTAATTCCTCTGGGCTGTGTTTGCTTTGTAAGGACGGTCAGGCAGTGTGCTGAAATCACCAACAGACAGATCCTGTGACATCACCTCGTGTCACTGTGTGAGCAGCTCACACAGATGGCAGGAAGGTGGCCTGCTGGTTGTTGGACAGAGAACAAAAGAACAGCAATTTCCATCAAAGAGGGCAAAAGAAATGCTTCCAGAATCCACGGAAGCCCAGCCTCACACATCACTGCAGAACCATAAAAGGCTGAGAAGGAACAGCAACCAAAATGCCAACTTAATGTCTAGTTATAAGGACCAGAACCATGCTTTGAGCAGCCTTGGGTCTAACCAGAGACAGAAGTGGAGTTGCAAACAGCCTCAGATGGCTCCAGGATCTCCACAGTCATCCATTAAGCGAGAGGCCACTGGACCCACACCGATCTTTGTAGCCACATCGGCCAAGGAGCTTATCACTGTTTATAAAATCATATTTCAAGGAGTGGCACTACCAGCAGAAGCCTATTATTAGCAGCAATAATTTTAACATGGATTCAGATTTACCAGCAGTCAACACATATCCTCCCTATATTTAAGAAAACCTAACACACATAAATAGCATCTTGATATCCAGAAATAGGAGATCTGACATAATAAATTATGATAAATCTATACAGTGGAATACCATGCACCTATTAAAATAATTATATAGATATATTTACACTTATTGTTAAAGATGCACATGAAATATGTGTGGACTCCATTGTCTTTTCACTGTAGCTGCCCGGCACTTAGAGCAGTGACTGACTAGCACACAGTAGATGCTCTTCAAAGATTTATTGAACGAATAAATGAATGAAAGACACCATTACAAGGAAGAAGCAAGTTAAAAGTATGCATCCCCTTTTAGTAAATATATACATATGGCACAGAAAAACCATGGAATTCCATATAGTCAAAACATTACCACAGATATTGCTAAGTGGTGGGACTATAGAGGAATTTTACTTTTCTTCTAGGTAGATACTATCATTATAGCACTTTTCAACAATGAACATTTACTACTTTTGTAACTTAAAAAGTGAAGTTATTGCTATTCTACAAAGGAATGTTTGACATAAACATGTAAAAATTGGTAAAACATGATTAATTAGTACAATGGATATTAAGACACCCTCCCCCACAAAAAATACTTATAAAGGTATACATATTTGCATTATTCTGTGGATTTTGAGCTCAACTAGTTAGCCGACCATATTAATAAAATTATTAGTAGGAGTTACCTAGCTGTATTTGCCATAATGTAAGCAAACAGTCATGGCGGGGGGCAGCGAAGGGGAGAAAATTACATGACATCTACTGTTAAGGCAGTTGTCACGTTCTCTTAGCTTGGAAAAGCCAGTCTACACAATACTGTCAAGACTTTCCCCACAGCACACAAGCCCAAATGGCCTTAATAAATCAGTCAACCCCTGACCATATGGGTACCTGGCGTGGCTGAACCCTGACTATAAAACAGGTGAGGTACACCTCTGTGCCACAGACGTGCCAGGAGCACATGCCACCTTCCGGGCTCAGTGACCTCTCTACCTCTGAATCTTTTCCTCTGCAGCTCCCCATAATATCGACAGAAGGAGACAGGAAAGACAATCTTAATTTGCTGCTGTGCCCCAGGGAAGATAAGCAGAGCGTACTTCTCCGAATGCTTTCTTCTCTTCCTCCAGCTGGAGCTCTCTAGCTGGGATTCCTGAATTTTCTTTATTGTTACTTCCTATACCTCCCACACCTCAACTCGAGCAGGACTATTTTCAAAATGCATCATTGCAGACACAGCATGCACCTTCCACGTGCAATAAATAGCATCTGTGTTTAATTCTAGTGGGAGAATTCGGAGGAGCTGGGGACAGTTTAGAACACACTGGTCAATCAACGGGGTTGGGGGGTGTGATGACCATTTTTCTTCGGAGACTTCTTGTTTGGGTAAAGGTAAGCTCTGCTGTCTGGAATGCCTGTTAATTAAAGCCCAGAGACAGGAGTCTCCCAGGACTTTCCCTAAGAGCGTAACCACTGGCTTCATCAGCCGCGGTTTGGCTTCAGTTACGCAGCCTCCCAGCTTCATTTAGCCCTCTCGCCCACAGGAAGCTCCATCACCCATCCGCAAACCTGCCGGGACCGGGCCAGCCCAGGTGAAGCCTGAGGAGAGCTGCAGATTTCCACTGGCAGGAGATCAATCTTGCAATTGTACTTTGCATAGCAGAAGAATCTGATAACAAATGAAGCCTGGGCTGGAGCACTATGCGAGGAATGCAGTTTCCCTAGCTATTAACTTAACCCTTTTGCTGCTAAGGCAGTACACTCTCCCGCCGGTCCCAAGACCCAGACTTTTTATTTGCTACCAAGAATCAAGCAAGTCACTTCGTTCTCAGTTTCTCTTTAGATATCCTCCAGGCCTTAGTTCACCTCCACATCGGAGAAGGAAGCCTTCTCTGGGCCATCTTGATTTCTTTTCTCCCTGAAGGTTTATCTACCTATTCCACACATTTGGTGAGCAGAACGTCCGGACTCGTACGCTACTTCACTGTTGTGAGTGTAGGGCCTTGTCTCTCCTATGTATTGGGTTGCAAGCTCCTTGAGAGGGAGCACTGACTCACCCATCCTTTATTTCTCCCATCAGCAACTGCCAGAGTAAAGGAGCCCCAGAATGCATCAATCGACAATTGTTCAAAGACAGTGAAATAAGACTCTCCTTTGGTCCTCTTTACTTCTAAAGGTAAAACTGGGGAGATCTTAGATAATGAAAATGTGAGCTATTTTTCAAGAAGGAAACAACATTCGAGTTAGATGTTTTTTATCTGTGGGTGGTTCATCTACGTGATAGGTGTCCATAACGGTATTTAAATTGTTAACTAGATTTTCAATCACCAGCTCACTTTGCTCCATCTTCTGTTACCATCTGTACTTTTGTGCACAAGAAGGCCTAACAAAGATGCAGGAAACAGAGAGGTCAGGCAGAAGAAAAATAAAGTGAAATAACATTGGAGCTGGAATTAGGAGACCTAGTTTTTGATTCCTGTTGCATAGGAGAAGGCAGAACAGACTGTCCTGGTTCCCTGAACGAGCCACACATTTCGCGTCGCCAATGTTCATTGTACCCCTCCATGCCTGCAAAACCTGCTTCTCTCTCGCATTCGGGCTCAGATATAACCTCCTCTGTGAAGTGTAGCAACAGCCTCAAGCAGATTCATCATGTCCTGTTATACCCTCTTAGCATTATGCTGTAACTGGTGGTACGTGCATCTTTTTTTACATTAAATTGCGAAACTCATTGAGTTGCACGAGGAAATTACTCAAGACATTTTCAAAAGCATTTTAGTTTATGTTACTTGATTGTGAGAATAACTGAGGCATAGAGACTTTCAGTGACCTATTCAAAGCCCTAAACCAAATCAGCCCTAAGGTATGGGCAGACCCCACTGCTTCTGACTTTTGTGCCCCAAGAGCTCAGCTACCTGTGTCTCAAAAAAAGCAAGTCCATCAAACATGAGTGGAAAAGGAAGAGCTAGATCAGAAGTGAGTGCCTGGCTACCTCTGAGCTGATGATGGACCAGGAATCCTGGCTCACAGTCACATCCTGGGTGTGTTTCCAGAGCCTCACTCCCAGGACATTCCACGAGGGCTCTCCCGAGGGTACCCCTGAAGACTCCTCTCCACTTCCCAGCGTGGTTGCTTCTACAACTTGAAGTCGTAATCATAATCAGTAGCTGATTTGGCTAAAAACCATTAGTTATTCCATAGAGGAGCTTCATTTGAAAAGTTAATCTACTCAGTTCAGATCACTAACTGTGAACGGCCACACAGCTCCAGCTTTCACCTCCATATAGTACAACTACCCACCTGCCTAGCCTGCAAGTCCTACAAGGCAGTCATTACTCATCACTCAAGATTATTTTAGCTCCAAGATCTCAGACTTGAGCTTCCTCCTTCCTGATCACAACATTCCTGACCTCCACCTGTTCTACTTCCTCACAAGTGCTAACATACTCTGGGCTCCAGTCCCCCAACCTTTCTCCTCTCTTAGTCTACCTGACTCATCTGGCCCCACTGCCAACCCAACACAAACCAGCCCCAGTCCAGCCACTCATTTCTACCCTGGCCAGCCCTCCTCACCCTCCGCACCCTCCACCCCTTCACTGGGTCAGCCTGCACAGCCCCACCTCGATCACACCTAATTTCTCTTTTTTCCTCACCAGGTACTATGTACTGCTATGGAAAACCATAAAACATCATGAAACCATTATGAATTCATGGCTTTTAATCCTCAACCCAGACTTTACTAGATCCATCTGGATGTCCCAGCAGTGCCTGAAGCATTGTGTATATAAACCAGACTTCTCCTGCTGTACCAAGTTGTTACTGGTATCATCAATCTCCCAGTCATCAAGCCTTGAAATCAAAGTGAAATTTCTCCTCCTCTTCCTGCTTCCCTCAAAGCCCAAGCATCAAATCTTTTTTTTCTTAAACAGCAGGATATCCAAAATCTAGTCCTTCCTTTCACCTCCCCTGCAGGCTCACATACTGTCCAAGATAACCTCCTAACTGACCTTGCATCCTCCGATCTCCAGCTCCAGTTCCATCTTGTTTGATTTGGCTAAAGTTCAGCTCTGAAGATGACAGGCCTCAAAGCCACCAGGAGCCCTCTCCTCTCTGCCAACTAAAGCCCACACTCCTGAGGCTGGCAGGCACAGCCTCCCATGTCCTGGTCCTAATCTGCATCTTCAAGCATCACCCACTGCCTGCTTTCGTGCAGAAGAAAACAGTGAATAGAACAGAATACGTCAGGGTGTGCCCCACATCTTAGGCAGAAGAACCGACATGAAACTCCTGGTTCCTAAAATAAAAGACATTTCTTACCAAGGGTCATGTTAAAGCTTGATGACCACTGATCTATACCATTCGCTATTCTTAAACATGCCATGTGACTTTCTCTTTCATTTTGAAACTATGAAATATTTCAAGTATACAGAAAAGTATAGAGAATAATAGAACAAACAATTGTTTGTCAAAACTCTTGACATGTCAGATTTACTTCAGATTTAAACATCTCTATGTATATATATAAGGTGTGTATGTGTGCATATATGAGTGTATGCCTGTCTATAAAATAGATGCAACTGCGACCAAGCCTTCTGTCTCCATCCATTTCCTTCCCTCCCCACCAGCAGCAGTCATACACTGAATTTGGTGTTTTCTATTCCCACTAATGTTTTCACGTGAAAACATTATGACACTATAAAATTATATAACTACATGGAATAATATAATAAAAACATCATGAAACTAAATATCCATAAACTATATATTTTTTGTTTATTTTTAACCATTAGATAAATTTTGTACCTAACATTCTGCAGCCTTCTTTGTTTCATTTAAGATACGGGTTGTGTTTTTTCCACACTAATTGTGACGTGATGCTCTAGTTGATTCATTTTTTTCTGAATGTTTTTCAAATACCACAATTTATTTATTCCTCCTCCTGTGGATGGACACGCAGGTTGTTCCAGGTTAATTGCTTTGACAAACAGGGCTGCCGGGTAGTTTGTACACGTCTTCTTGGGTATATGCCAGGAAGGGGATTCCTCTTCAGGTCTTTGTCCAGGCTGTTCCCTTTACCTGGAATGGGCCCCTCCCGATCTCTACCTCGGAAAACTTTATCCATCCCTGCAGTCACCTCTCAGATGCTGGTTCTTCCAGGCATTCCAATTTACCCAGAAAAAGCAATATCCTCTGTCAGTTCTCCTGCAACCTTCAGTTTGCTTTACTTAAATGACACCATCACATATAACTCTGTGCTGTAGTTGTTTGGGTCCTTTTCTTATATCCCTAGTAGGCTCTAAGTTTCTTATAGGCAAGTACTGGGTCACATGGCATTAAATTTCCTCTCCTCCCCACTTAGAGCCTAGCACATGTATTTGCCCAGTGGACCCTCAGTGAATCCACTCATCTTTCCTTCTTTGCTGCTCAGTACTGCTCTCACCATCTAACGACATATATCTACACCTAATGGCTGTACATTCCCATGCATTATCACTTCACCATGGGGGTAAAGAGAAGCCTGTCTAGCACTGGCACTGTATGTTGGGAGAAACTGGAGGTACAGGAGGATATCTTTTTTGTTGTTGTTAAAGATTGGCACCTGAGCTAACAACTGTTGCCAATCTTTTTTTTTTTCTTTTCTGCTTTTTCTCCCCAAATCCCCTCTGCACATAGTTGTACATTTTAGTGGTGGGTCCTTCTAGTTGTGGCATGTGGAATGCTGCCTCAACGTGGCATGATGAGTGGTGCCATGTCTGCGCTCAGGATCCGAACCAGTGAAACCCTGGGCCGCCACAGCTGAGCGCGCGAATTTAACCACTCAGCCATGGGGCTGGCCAAGGGGGATATCTTGAGCTTGATAATCATCCAGGGCTAAATGACCATGGGCAGCTGCTTATGTATAAAGATGAAGAAAAATACTCTTCCTCCTCTCTTTATTGTCAAAGCATCCAAGATATTACATTTATGCAAAAAATTCCATAAGAATTTTGTTCAGAACTAAAAGAAATCAAACATTGGACAGACAAGATTACTCAAAAATGGGGGAGGGAGGGTGATTCTTGAGATTGGTGCTGTGCTTTTTCAGTCAACCAATGCTTACTGCCATCAGCATAGAAAGAACTCACAGAAGGAATCCATTCCTCCTCTCTACCTGGTCTCCAGGACCTTAGCCATCACTGTGTAACTTGAGCCTGGGGAGAGAGCCACAAACAGCCATGTGTGTTTTGAATGGCTGCTGGTGCAGCTTCAGAATCCTCGGCCAGGGCCAGGATTGTGGAGGGGCACAGGTGCCTGTCCACCCACAGATGTTCATCTCCCCTCCAAGTTCAGTGCATGGGGGTGGGGGATGGACAGGGACTTCTTCGTGATTCCAAAGTAGAGATGCATGCTCGTTATACATCTTTTTTATTAGACATGGAAAAGGGTAAAAAATCAGATATGGAAAAATCAGTTCAAGAACCCAGTGCTGCAAACTTCTTTCAAGTTTTTCATGAGTACAAAGTATTGGCTTAAATGATGGCAAGCTGATCCCTGTTTATCCCAGCCTCATAAATTAGTAAAAAATCTTGTCCAGGTCACTGGATTTTTATAAGCAGATCACCATTCCCTACCATATGACCCACCACAGAGAGAATATGAAGGAGTTTCAAACTTACATTGGAAATGGCCTAAACAACAACCTGCAAATTTACGAGTAACTGAAAAATCAAACTCCTGATTGTTATCGCTAAGGTACAGTTTATTTTAGAAAGGGCCACGTATAAGGACAACCATTTCTCTTTACTGTAACAGAACCTCAAGTCTCAGCTCACATCTGACTATACTCTGTGCAAGCGCTACCTGACGGCCTGGATTGTTTTTCTGAAGTGAAATGCCCACGGCCCAGTCTCTGACTCAGCAGCCAACAATGTAAACTTTACTGATACACACTACTTGATCATTGTCTCGGCATGGCCACACACCCGCTGCGGGCCCTGGAAGATTCAGACAATCACTATGACAGCAGCCAAGAGACAAAGAACTCCTTCCAGGTCTTGCTCAAATCTCACCTTCGCCACTGCCCTATTGATTGAATATTGCATTTGCACCCTCCCCAGCACGCCAGAGCCCCCTTACTCTCCTCAACGTTTTTTGTTTTCTGTAGTACTTTTCACTCTGTGATTTAACATATTATTTTATTTCTCACACTTCAAAAAAATTATGGTGGAATACACCTTACATAAAATTTACCATCTCCACCATTTTTAAAAGTACAGCTCGGTAGTATTAAGTACATTCACATCATTGAGCAAAGAATCTCCAGAACTCCTCATCTTTGCAAAACTAAAACTCTGTACCCATTAAACACCACCACCCCCATTCCTCACTTCCTCCAACCCCTGGCAAACAGCCTACTACTTTCTGTCCCTATGAATTTGACTACTCTAGGTATCTCATATAAGTGGAATCATACAGGATTTGTCCTTTTGTGACTAGCTTATTTCACTTAGCACAATGTCCTCCAGGATCATCCATGTTGTAGCAGGTGTCAGAACTCCCTTCCTTTGGAAAGCTGAATACTATTCCATTGTATGCATACACTGCATTTTGTTTATCCAGTCCTCTGCTGATGGACACCTGGGTTGCTTCCACTTTTTGGCTATTATGAATAACACTGCTATGAACATAGGGGTACAAGTATCTCTTCAAGACCCTGCTTTCAATTCGTATGGGTCTGCACTCAGAAGTAGAGTTGCTGGATCATTGGTCATTCTATTTTTAAATTTTTTGATGAACTGCCATACTGTTTTCCATAGCGGCTGCACCATTTTACATTCCTGCCGACGGTGTGCAAGAGTTCCAATTTCTCTCCATCCTTGTCAACACTTGTCATTTTCTGGAGTTTTTTTTTTTTTTTTATTGTAGCCATCCTAATGGGTGTGATGTTAATATATTATTTTTTTTATTATGTATAGTGTCTGTCTTCCCTAGTCACACTGCTGGCCCAGGATATAAGCCCCACTAGCAGAGGGATCTTTGTCTATTTCGTCCACTGCTGTATCCTTGCACCTAGAACAGTACTTGGTATATAGTAAATGCTCAGTAAACATTCATTATGAGAATGAATAAACGAATGGGTGGTAGACAGACACACTGAAAGTATACTGGCCTTTACATTCCTTTCCAAGGAATTGGAATTACATTCCAAGGAATGTAAATATACACATACACACACATTGCCTTTACCCAAGTTACTTAGGACCTTTCGAAAACAATTATCCCTTTACAAATAGTTGCTTAGTGTCTACTATGTGCCACTACTATGTTCAGTATTATTCCAATGGAAATTCTGAAACATATGAGATTCAGTTTTTTGGAGAGCTCACAAGAAATCCATAAGTAAACCAACGAGACAAGCTACAGTCCACAGAAAGCGTAGTTATTATCTGGCATGGAGTACATCCAATGCCCATTTGATATCTCTGCTCAGCTGTAACCAAGATATCTCAAAATGAACTCGACCAAGAGATGGGAGCTTCCGGAATAAACCTGCTTCTCTCCTATGCTCCTTCTTCCCATCTCAGTAAATGGCTGCACCCAGGTGCTCAAGCCAGACACCAGGGACATATTTTTCCCTCATCTGAACCTGGGACTCTTCTCATCCAGTGGCCAATAATAATTATTATAATGACTCACATATATTGAGCACTTATTCTATGCTGGGAACAGATCCACGTTCCTTGCATGTTATTAACTTAAATTCCTCACAATCCTAAGAAACGCAACACAGGTGAGGAAACAGGTTAAGTTCCTTGCCCAAGGTCACCCAGCCAGGAAGTGGTGGAGCCAGAATCTGTACCCAGGGAGTCTTGCCCCAGAGGCCATGAGCTGAAATTCCACACTATTCAGGAGATGCCTTCTGTTTCAACCTCATTTATTGAAAATCATTCTAAAACATATTAGATCACTGTCGCTCGTGAATATCATTTTGATAATTCAGAACTGTAAAGGTCCTTCATCTCTGGATACCTGTAATCATCATGCGGCTTGGATAATGGAGGTACCAATGATCGAGAAGACCGGACAGTGTCTATGGTGAGCCTAGGCCCTTCCTGGAGAGTTGCTCTTAAAAGTTCTAATAGAACTTTATTTTCCTGTGTTTTGATGTTTTTTCTACAAAGTGGAATAAGCCAGTGAAAAAGTAGTTTAACTAAAGTCTTTGATTAACTAAAACTAAGTCGAAGTAGAGACACTGTCATTAATATCAACAAGGCACATCCATTATAAATACCATTTAAAAATGGACAACTTTTTCTTCTTTGACGTTGTATTGATCTTGGAGGCAAAGTGAACTGGAAGGCAGAAGGCCCAAATCCTACTCTCATCAAATTAAATGAATCACAAACTTAAAAATAAACCACCATCCTTCTGGCACCGGCAGTGCCATCTGTAAACTGAGAATAATAAAGGCCAACAAACTGAGATTTCCGAATTAACGCTGGAAAAAAAAAAAAAAAGGGAATGTAATTACAAGCAGAAGACAACATGGGTGCTGGTCCAGAAAGTGTCACTTCCAAACTTATTCAGCGTCTAATAGCCACCATTATAAGTTTACCATCAAGTGAACTCAAGTAAGATGCTTTTAAATAAGATGATTTTAACCCAAAGGGTGCATTTTAAAGTCCCCAGGGTGCCTTTAGAAAACAAAAGATGCAGTACCAGCCAGAAGCTATTCCTGCAGATCATATGGTCCTGAGAAGAGACAAGCACTCATTGTTACCAGAAAATTCAAGGTCACTGCTTGCAGTTTCCTTACCACCACCCCAGTGCTGCCTTCAACAAAGGACTGCAGTATCTACTGAAAAGTTGCAATTATTCCCCAGCTGGCCATTTCAGCCTCACTGGCCACTCCTCCCTCTGGAGAATTCAATTACTTCGGACATTCCCAAATCACAACAGCAAATGATGTTTTCTGGCCCTTTTTTTCTATGACATCCAAAAAAGACGGAGAAAGTAAAGAATAATCACAAACCAGAAGCAATTTCAGCTTAACTATGATTTTTAGACAAGCAGTACTAGATATGAGTACACGCTTAAGGGAGGGGGGCTCTAAATTTAACCTGATTTTTAAAAAATACTTGGCCAATCTAATGTTTGGACCTGCATGGATTTTCCCCTCCTCTCCCCTCCACTACCTCCAATATCCAGCTGAGACTTCTGAAATGGAAAAGGGCCTCTGTTGGTCCTTGCTGTTAAAGCAAAAGCATTCCAAAATGAGCCTTGGTTTTTCTTGCAAAAGAATGTGCTGTTGATTAAAACAACAAGACAAAACCACACGAGTGCATACACAGCCTGATCTTCACCACCCAGATGGCAGCCCTCTGTCAATCTTCCTGGAGACAGCCAGGCCCAGAGCAGCCCGCGCAGCTTCTGCCTGCACAGCTGGTCAGGCGTTCATGATTTCTGGTGACCACAGACCAGCCTAAGCCATTCCTACAGCTCAGTACATTATCTGTAATATGGTCATGAATACTTAAAACATCTGTCAAGGAAGTCCTGTTGCCTCATAGGTGTTAGCTTAACACCCTCCAAATTTCTTCAAAAGTAAAGAGAACTGTTGGTCAGCTGAGAGTGAGTGAATTACAACTAGGCACTAAGTTTCTTGCTCTCGCACCTCATTAAACGACCCTAAATCTAAACTCAGCTTAATACAACTGCTACACCAGATTAGGAACTCCTCACGGACAGGCTCTGGGCTTCCATTTCCTTCATATTCCCCTTGAGCATTCAGCATTCCATTTCTCCCACAAAAAGAATGACTTTAATTAGTCTTACTGACTAACCAATCTACTAACCCACTGAAGGACCCACGATGGGTTGAAAAGGGCGAGTCACGATCCCCGTGTCCTCCATGAACTATGAGCACTTAAAACATTTTCCCCTGTCATCTGCTTTCCAGAGAGCATTCAGCATTCTCTGGTGGTAACATTTCCCCACCCTCTGATCTGCTTCTTGGGGAAAGAGGAGCGCTGGTCTCTCGCTGTTAGTGACCAAATGTGACCGCTGGCAGAAAGGTTCCGGGGCTTCAGTGTGGGAAGAGGCCTAAGGACCACGGACTCAGGAAACGACAAATAGATTTCACCCCTGTGCCAACCCTGTTGGTAGCACTTCCCGGAGTCCAGGACTGAGAGGCATTCCAGGCCTGGGTAGAGCTCGGAGGGGAGCCGCTGAGATCAATTTACGGTGTCTGCCACAGGCTCCTGAGGGAGACCAGGCTCAGGAGGGAGCCGCGGCACAGAGCACGCATCTGTCATCCCTGAGCGCACTCTACTATGAGAGCTAAGCGACTTGCAGTCCACTGTTGTCCTTACTTGACTTTTTTTAAAAGTTGAAGTGCTTCAGTCATAAAAATCTATTTCAAAACACTTGCCACAACAAATATTTTTTTAAAAAGTATTCCTTGAAAAGGACACCAGTTGAGGTCCCAGAGGGAGCCAAAGGTGGAATTTCTAAGCTCTTCCTCAACTGCACCTTGACAAGTACCACCTTTTGGTGCCCCACAGGTGAGAGGGTTAAGAAGGAGCTGGACAGTTCTCCAGCAGTTAACTGGCTTCTGTGATGGGACCGCATGGGGATGGGGGAAGGCAAAGAAGCCGAGGTATGAGAATCAAGTCAATGTCAGGGATCCCAAAGACGAAGGAAAGTATTCAGCAGAAAAAGCCAATGCGATGTTTGTTTTGATAGGAGAAATGGAGAGTCAATTTCTTGACTTTGAACCAGCAAAGCTCTCTTGATCAATCAGCCAATAGTATTCACTTGCTTTCTGCTCTGTTCTTAACACTGATTGGCCAAGTGGGCGTATACAAGGCAACATGGTTCCTTTCATACCAGCTTTATACTCTCTCTCCTTCTCCCCTGAGGTGGGCTGGGACGCCAGGGGCCAGGGCAGCTCTCTGGAGAGACAGAGTTGGCCTCCCAACGTCTACTCTGTGTTGTCAGCCAACTGGCTCCCAGGTGAGGAGAACATTTTTGGCAGTAATCGTAGTACACAGCAGGCAAGAGACCTTAAGAAAAGGCAAGGGAGAGGAGGCAGCCATGTGATTCCAGAGACAAATAAACGCAATTAGCTGTGCTGGAAACAAACTGAAAAGACTCAGTGGGAAGACGCTGACTCCTTCTGCCAAGAGAGAAAACCAAAGGAAAATTCATTTTAAAAGAAACCTTTTACTACCCTGGGCAGCCACGGCCCAATGACAATCACATTTCCTGTCAAGTCCTTTTCCTTGTGGGTTTCTCTGACATTTCAAACACTATTACAATAATGGTGCTTTATCAGTTTCTCTGCCCAAATAGAATCCACTAATATTTCAGGCAGGTCCTTTCATTCCTGGAGATGACAATTCCAAGCCTTGCACAGCCATTCTGTCCCTATGAACGTAAACAGACCCAATTTACAGCAACGGTCGGCCAGCTGAATCCACAGAAATCAATAGTCATGTCCCTGGGAGTTTGCTCTGCTACTCCCAGGATCCAGTTCCACGGTGTAGCATCAGCCACAGCAGAGAGATCTAGTGGCAGCCACGCAGCATGGGGTTAAAAGGACGGGCTCTGGAGTCAGGCAACTGGGTCTGAAGCCTGACTCTGCCACTTACAAGTTAGGTGACCTTGGCAAGTAATTTAATCTCCTTGTGTCTCATTGTCTTCATTTATAAAAGAAAGGTATAATGGTACCTGACTAATAGGGCCGTTGTGACATTTAAAGCATTATAATAAAAGAGTCCTTATCTTTTAGAAATACATTCTGAAATGCGCACAAATAATGATAGGATTTCTGGATTTGCTTCAGAATCCTCTGGAGGTAAGATATACACAAAGAAGCTGGCCATGAGTTAATAATGTTGAAGTTGGGGCATGGGCATGTGGGGGCTTATTATACCACCCTGTCCACCTCCGCCTGTTTGAAATTTCCTATAATAGAAAGTTCAAGACAGAGAGAAGATAATACGGGTAAAATTGTTAGCACACAACATGTGCTCAAGAAATGTAAACTGTGATAGCTCAGAGAGGGTCTTGAAGACATTGTTTCTAGGTCAAAGAGGCACTGTGAGAGCAGCCTGCCCCTCTAGAAACATGAGTACGTTCCGGGGCCAGCAATAGGGGAGAAAGGGCACCCACCGAGAGCTTCACTGTCACTCCAGGCCATGCATTATTGCCCCAGCTCTTCACCATCAAACGTGTTTTAAATTGATTATTTTTAGTTCTCTGTGCTTTGAAAGTTTACTAAATCAACCATATCCACTAAATATTCACTACCCCATACCTTTTACTCAGATACACATCATCACAAGTCAGAGTTTCAAGTCAGCTTTAGAGGAGCTGGCAGGTGACTCCAAACCAAGCTGCTATCACCCAGAGGAAAGCAAAGCATTTCCAAGTTTTAACAGCTTGAGTAGCTCTCTGACGCACACATACCACTTTTATAGGCATGTGAAATAATGAAAAAATGCTCAATGCACATCGACACCATCTCTACATCCTGTCCTCTGCCACCAGAGTCTATGCCTCCAGTAGGTTCAGGGAACCACATATATAAATTCAGTCAGTCCCAGAAAATCCTAGCTTCTGGAATCCCTTAGATAGGGTGATGAGCTGGACAGACAGAACACCCCACCCTGGCCAAATTCCAGGCTAGATACGCACTCTAAGGGAGCTCTTAACTAAACCCAAACTCGTCTGCTCCACGCCCTCTCACAAACAAGGAATCCGCCAGCTCTGCCGCTCACTGACTCTAACGCCCTTGGGCTAGCCACTTCATCTCTGTTTTCTCATTGGGAAACCGGGATATCTCCCTCCTAAGGTTGTTTCAGAGAATAGAGATAATTCAAATAAAGTGCAGTGCACAAGGCCTGGCACAGAGTAATTGCTCAATACATGGTAGCCACTTTATATCTTATGTGCCTTTATGTACACATGGATGCATCATTACCTCCTTTGGAATCTGGTTAATATATTTAGACACAGTGGTTCTCCAGACCATGAGACCTTTCACAGCCACATAATTATAAACGGTTTAATATTTTCTTTCTCTTTCACGTGACAAAATTTTGATGCTGGTGCACTCAATCTTGTCCTCCAGAGCTCCTGTACAGATAACTAGGTTGCTGCTGTCAATACCTGCATGTTCTTTCCTACAGGATTCTTCCCTCTCTCCTTTCATACATGTTTTGTGACAGTGTCTTTTAAACAGAAAAATTATAAAAAGTAAAAAGTAAGAAGAAAAATGTGGTCCAATTCAAGTCTAGCAAGGCCATTTTATCACTATCATGAAATGCTTGCTGAATGTCCACTGTATATACACTGTGGGGGGGGGGGGTTGTCAATGGGTGACATGAATGTGAATAACAAACTGGGACCCCACTGGCACAGACTGTAGGGTAATCCGGTGGCAATGAGGCTTCTCCAGGGAAGTTCAGAGTGAATCTAAAATCTTTATCTCATCCTTATTCTTTATTTTCTCTCTCTCTTTTTTTCTTTTTAAGATTTTTTTATCTTTCCGCGCCGAGGATCCAAAGCAGCGAAACCCTGGGCTGCCGAAGCAGAGTGCGCGAACTTAACCACTCGGCCATGGTGCTGGCCCCCTCATCCTTATTCCTAACCTTACCTAAAACCAGCTCTCTTTCCCCCATCCTGATTTATTTTTCTTCATAGTATTTTTTTTTTTTTTGAGGAAGATTGGCTCTAAGCTGATATCTGTGCCAATCTTCCTCCATTTTGTATACGGGATGCCGCCACAGCATGGTTTTGATGAATGGTATATAGGTCCACGCCCAGGATCTGAACCTGCAAACTCTGGGCTGCCTGAAGCAAAGGGCATGAACTTAACCACTAAGCCACCAGGCTGGCCCCTCTTCATAGCATTTTCACTACCTAAAATTATCTATTTCCTGACTTACTTGTTTATTGTCTGTCTCCCCCCAAGAGAACATATGTTACACGAGAGGAGGGATCTTGTTCATCTCTGGATCTCCGACACCTAGAACGGTGCCAAGCACAGAGCACACCCTTGAAAAATCTTTTTAATGAATGATTTCATTTCCTTCTTCCTTTCTCCAAACACCCAACTGCAAAAAGGAACCTAGATCTGAAATCCTGCCCTATCTATTCCTTCTGTAGCTGAGCCCTGTGACCCAGTGCAGAAGACAGAGTATAAACAAATAAACACGTAAGATGTGAAGTGGTGCCACGTGATATGAAGAACAGGGAAGAAGGATGAAGCGATTTCCTCAGGCCTCACATACACATATACTGTTCCGACGTGGCCCTCTGTGCTGTTTATCCCATCAGAAACACCCACCTCTCAATCTAAATGTTACCCCAGCTCTCACTTGGGTTGCTGCTCCTGAATTATACTCCGACTGTACGAGTCACACTGACTTTCCCTTTTCTAAGCCGAGTGGCACAACCTACTACCATTGCTTCACAGCCCAGCACTTAATGTCTAAGGACTTCTCTCTCTTTCATGTGAGAAAAATTTGATGCTTTGAATGTATTATAGGCTCCTTAAGCCCAAAAACCATGCTTCTGCTTCTCTTGTACCCCTCCAAGTATCCAGCCCAGGGTTAAGCACTTATAAAGTGGCCGAAAAGTCCCTGCTGATGAACTGACAGATTTAGCATTTGAACCCCTCCTCTGCTGCTCTGGGAGGATTCCACTCACACCCTAAGAACATCTATTTGCTTTTTCTCCTTCTTTCTCTCAAGTGCTCCTCTGTCAGAATGACTCTGTGGCTGCAAAGATCTAAAATATGAACATCCCAGATGAGAGAGAAATTGTCAAGGACACTGTGAATTGACAGCGGACACTCAGATGGTGGCATTACTTCTGGGGATGTATGCCCTAAACAACTAGTGATCATTCAGGATGTTTTAAAGAGAGAGAGAGGAAAAAAAGGCCATGCAATTCAAGAAATACCTACAGCACTTCATGAATTAACCTGAATCTCTTCACCAAACCAAGATTTGATGAATCAGTTTCTGCCTTCCTGAAATGCTGCCCAGTTTCACTGACATTCTTGGAGCTTTACCTGAACCCGTCTGGACGAGATTCTAGTACTGCAGCCAATTCCAGCATCGGCAGTAGCCCATGAACGAAACGGGCTAATTCCACTTTCTAAAGTGCTCCAGGTTCCTGGCAACTCAAGACAATAATATTAATGTCTTTATCTTGCTTAAGTGCAGGAATAAAGAAGCTAAGATGAGATTCCTGGAATAAATTCTTTGGACAGTTACATACACCAGGGAGAATACAAATTTTCTAATTCAAGAGCCATTTCACTCCAACATTGATTTTACATGATCCTCCCTTTTCTTCCATATTTTATACAACTTTACCAATCCTCTTTAGAATGCATCTAAAAAGAAAATGAGAAGATAGTTTTGACCAAGAAAAAGTTTCATTTCTCACAAAAGTATGATCTACGGGCAGTATTCAGCAGGGTATGTGTATTTTAATTCCATCTACAATTGGTTTGGGTAAGTGTAGCCCTCTTCCGGTTTCCAGACTGTAGACTTATCTTTAACCTCTTGGGGATTCTCTTAGACTCCAAAGAGCACGTGCTGAGGATGGGACAAATAGAGTTTCAAGCTACCGATGAAAACATCTTTCATCCTTGCTTTTCTTAATCTCGAACTACATCACCCTACAAGGATAAATGTTACTGCCCTTAATGCTAGCTGTCTCAAGACCAACAAAAACCTCTTAAGTCAATAACCCTCGCTCCAATCTCCCTCAAATTCTTACAGTCCTAGGAACAGGGCATTGGTTAAACTCAGGAGTCAGCTCAGCCTGGAACGGGGGAGAGCTAGCCTTGGCTCTTCTCTGGGTTTGCTCGTCTTGAAATCCTGAAGTCTCCCATTTCCTCTATTATATATTAACACTCATCATAATTATTCTTAATCCACTCATTCAACAAATACTGTTCTGATATTGAACGTTCCTCACCTAAGAAACTAGGGAAAGTTTATTAGCTATCTAGACAGCTTGGAAGCTTGTACTCTCCCAGACAGGCAGAGAAGAAAAGTCTTCCATAAGCCCCAGGCTTAACTCACCCCGATCATCCAGCCCACTGACTCAGAGCAGACAGCGGTCCCCCACCTTTGGGGAAGTGGGGTTTCTGAATGTCATGTGGGATAACGTGAAGACTAACTTTTCCACTGCAAGCTTCTGAGGTGGTAACCAACCAGCCCCCTCCTATTTATACATGGCCTGAGCTTTGCATTAGCCTGGCGATTTCAGCCCTGTGCACAGGTATCAGAAAGTCACGATAAACACTTTCCCCACCCATCTTTGAAGCAGAGTGTCATCTCAAAAACTTACCTCCAAACTGTAAATTCCACAAGGGCAAGGATTGCATTTTTGCTCATCAATCTATTCCCAGTATTTAGTACAGACCCCAGCCCTTAATATTTGGTGAATGAATGAATGAACAAGATATAATTTTATTGCCAGACCACTGAGAAGTCCATCAAGATCTTACTCCATAAGGGTTAGTGTTCAGGTTCCTTCTCAGCCAGGACTCCCTAAGTCACACCATGGATTTCAGCTGTTCATGGCAGTAAGCATCACAAACAGCTCGGATGGGGTCTGGGCAGCAGAGAGGGCTTTCCTCCCTTCTCGCTGGGACACGGAGGGTTCCAGCCACACACACGAGGAAAGCTGAGCAGAAGCCACAAGTACTAGAGTGTTACGGACTGAATGTCTGTATCCCCCTTCCAATTCGTATGTTGAAGTCGTAACCTCCAGTGTGATGGTACTGGAATGTGGGGCTTTTGGGAAGTAACTAGGTTTAGATGAGGTCATTAGGGCTGGGTCCCATGATGGGTTTAGTGCCCTTATAAGTAGAGGAAGAGAGAGAGAGCACACACTCTCTTTCTCTCTCAGGCTTTCTCTCTCTCACTCGCTCGCTCTCTCAACCAGGAAGAGGGCCCTCACCAGGAACTGAATCTGCCGGCATCTTGATCTTGGACTTCTCAGTCTCCAGACTGTGAGAAATAAATGACTGTTGTTTAAGCCGTCCCATCTATGGTATTTTGTTACGGCAGCCTGAGCAGACTAAGACGTGGGGCCATTTTCCCGCTACTTAAACTGGCCCCAGAGACAGGAGTGTAGAAGCTAGAGACATGCCAACAAACTAGTACTGGGGCAATAGGGAGCACAAATAGAGAATTTGGCCTTGCTTTCCAGGCCCAGCTCTGCTCCTTGGGCAAGTCACAACCTCTCTGTGCCTCAGTTTCCACATTACTGAAATGGGGTTAATAGTACCTGTCTCCTAGGATTGTTCGGAGAATTGCATGAGGTGGTACAATACACTTCCTAACAGTAGCAAGTGCTTAGTCAACAGTTGTTATTTTCACAATGCTGAAGCCAGACTCCTGCTCTAGTTGCACTTCCTTTCTCAGAGGGTCTGCTAATCACAAGAGACAGACAGATGTGCTAGACAGAGCCGTGTACGGTAATCAGAAGCCCTGGATTTGAGTCCCTGTTTTCGCCATTTTCTCATCGCAAGTTTAACAAATTTCTTACCCCTCTCCAACTCCAAGTGTCCTTCATCTGTAAAAAAATACATGACGATATCTGCGTTCTACACTCATAGGATGGTTGTAAAAGTTGAATTTGACAAAGTAAATAAAAGCCCTTTGAAATCGGTCCAGCAGATGTTTGCACAGAAATGTTGAAGGAGGTAAATTTGTCAATATTAACTAAATAACTTTAAGGCTCTAAAACAATGTTTTTCAAAATTTTTTGACTGCAGTCCATTAGAAGAAATATATTTTACATTGCAGACAGGCATATATTCATCACTAAAACAAAAGCTTAACAAAATGATACTTATATTACTTTGATATTTGGTTCTCTTTTTTTACTTTTCTTTTTTTTTTTTTAATGAAGTCATGAATTTTGCAAGTCATGGTCCTGACGCTCAGGTCTCACCAGGCATCAGAATAATCTGAGGAGCATTTAAAAATCTGATGCCCAGGCCCTACCTACCGAGATTCTGAATCAATGGTTTGGGGCGGGGCCAGGACATCAGCATTCTTAGACAGCTCCATGTGATGCTATTGTCCGGCCAGGACTGAGACCCACGGAACTAATGGTTCCTAGCTCACAGCTGGAAAACCACTGTGTTATTTACACCCCAATCTACTAAACACTGCACCCAGAACGCTGGCCCCCCACCCCGCTGAAGATCTGCTGGTTACTCTGAGTGGATTACTCACTCCTGTGGCCCCAGTGGGCATGAGGAAAACACAGAGAGGCAGGAAGATCAAAGCCCAGGCTTTACGGGAGGGCCCCCTTCTCCTCCCAGATGGCCGGAAACCCCTTCAGAGCAAAAACTGGAGTGGTTTCAGAGGATTTTGTTAAAAGTGAAGGGATGCCTACAAGAACTCTTTGCTTGAGTAGGAGGGGCGAAGGAAAAGCAAAGGGAAACTGGCAGACTTCACTGCCTGCTCAAGCAGCAGAGGAAGCTCTGATCATGCACGGACAGGGGTCCAAGGAGAGCCTGGAGATAAGCTCAGTGCCGGGGGGCTTCCTGGCCTGGCCATCTCCTCCTTCCTGATGCATCCAGATTAAATAGAAAGTTCCTCCATCCTCCGTTCATCTCTGCTTTACACAAGAGAGGTCTGGGGGACTGCCCTGGTCACCTGGTTGGAGGGATGTGCAGCCCACAGTTAGCTGCCTAGCAGGACCAGGGCAGAATCTGGGCCAGAATGCAGAAGGAACCACGGATGCTGGAGGTCATCAGGCTATGTCCTTGCCCTACTCTGGGACACCTGGATGGGATCAAGAAATCTAGACTGGTCCTGTACACAATGGGTTAAAAACCAACACTATCTGTTTGAAGTACAGCCCCTGGATTTACTAACCAGCCATAATACCAAGAGTTACCAATTACCAGGCAACTTCTGTGTGCTAAGCACTTTATACACTCTACCTCACTGAAGTCCACAATCTCACTCTCTTCAAACATGCATTTTATTATAGAATCTCAGGTCTAAGAAACTCACCCAGGGTTGTGCCAGGATGCGAATGCTGGCTGATCCTCACTCCCGATCCCATGCTCTAGAACAGGGTTTCTCAGCACTCCTGACATTTGGGGCCGGATAATTCCTTGTTTTGAGAGGCTGTCCTATGCATTATACAGAGCTTAGTAGCATCTCTGGCCTCTATCCATTAGATGCCAGTAACATCACTCCCTCTCTAGCTGTGACAATCAAAAATGTCTCCAGAATTGTCAAATGTCCTGAGCGGGTGCAAAATGCCCCCTTCTCCATTAAGAACCACTGCTCTAGTCTGAACCACCATGCTGTACTGTGTCCTGGTACTTTATAAGTACATAATCCACTACTCAGAAGGCAGACAGAGTGAGAAGAAACACTGTCATGGAGGTGACCATCAGAACACTCCCGGAAAATACGGTACAACAGCAATGATAACTCCTATCCTACAGTTTAGTATCACTTCCAATTCACAGGTACTTTGATAGCCCTTATCTCCTTACATGGCATCCGGGTGCACAGAGGGACCTAATCCTGAAAGAGTTAATCCATCTCAAAAACACGAACATTATTGAGCGATCTATATATTTAGCCTTCTCCAAGAAATTGAGGAAAAAGAACATGGAGGGAAATTCATACTAATCCTTAGCCCCATGAGCCATTAGGAGAAAAAACTTTTGCCAATGCATCATCCTGAGAGCACCTTATGTGAACTTCTGGAAGACAAATCTATTCCTTGGACCCCTCTCTAGTTCCTGCACAAACTTGCCTAAAACACAGAGAACTCTCACTAATGTCGAACATTTCATGAAACATCTATTTCATAGCAATGCCTAATTGATTAAAAATAAGAAAAAATTATATTCTCACATTTTTGTATCTTCCTAATTTACATATTTTAATAAATTTCACAAATCAGAAAAAAATTAATGTCAATATTTATGAAAGAGCTGAGAGCCTAGTGCCAGGTGATTCTTCCCTGTCATTTAAAAAACAAAGCTGAGCAAAACTCAAGTTTAACTGAAACAAATAAATGTCCACCAGAATCACCCCTTTCAATACAGGCCATGAGAACTGTAGCTATTTCATTAGAATATTTTATCGGATCAAGGAAAAAAAGTTACAGGAGAAGCTATTAAATCTTTTTCTTTCAGACTTTCACCAAATCATTATACCTAATACACGATCAAAACAGGAATGCTCATTTTTAAAAACATCTGAATTCAAAATAAAGTAGCTAGCTACAGTTGTCGTTAAGGTCACTCCTGAAGAACTGGTAAGAGGCCAGAGAGTAAAAGCACAATTTCTCATCCACATATTTATTCACCAAGCCCAGCCAAAGAGAACAGCATTACCTGGGAAACGATAAATTTGTACATGGCTTCAGAGGAATCTTAACATGAAACTATCAATGAACAATATTAATAACAAAATAGCTAGAGAGTGTTAGGCACTTACTATGTATCAGGCACTGAACTCAGTGTTCTACATGCATAAATCTTATTTAATCTTCATCCTAACCCCATGAGTACCTACTCATTAGCATCTTCATTTTAAGGTAAGAAAACTGAGGCCAAAAGAGATAGAATAACTTGCCCAGGATCGCAGCTAGATCAAGATTCAAGCGATGGTTGTACAAAGCTTTATGTTAGATAACCTGAAAAAAAATTGGGAATTCAGGCAAACAGCGGAAGAAAAGGGATATCTTAAGTTAATTTTTCACACTGTGTGTCTTGGAATCCCAAAACTGAAGTGGATTTTCAGCACTTATTCTCTTCCCCTCGCCTCTAGATAGATCCTTTCACATAAAAACTCAAGTGCCAGGCATTCACTACATACGGATTAAGTGACTTTCTGGGTATCTTTTTTGGTGAGAAAACAAATCTTTTGTTTGTTTTGTTTTCTGTAAAATGCACAGTGATGGAAACTGCCTGGTAAATACTACCTGGAAGGTGGAAAGAAAGGCTTATTTTCTCCAGCCCAACAGGCCATAAGGTATGACAATAAGGTGATAAGACCAATTTTGTGACATACAGACCAGGGCATAAACATCCAAATGAAAGCTGCACCTCAATTACTTTCCAATCCTAACCACATACACGTACCTTTACTGGACGTCCCCTTTAAGGCTGCCAGTCCTTCAAGAGGACTTTCATTACTCTAATGGGCATCCTTCCTATTGCAACCTCAATTCCCCACCTCAGAAGCCAAAGGTAGCCCCACACACTATTTGGCTTTTTCCCAGCTAAGGAAGGTGTGCCATCAAGGAGGTAATTCAGTAAATGCGCTGCAAACTCTGAAGGCAACTCCAAAGCAGGAACTCCAAAATTATTCTCAGCAATGACAGCATCACTAGAATTAGTACCCAGCTTGCCAAGAGGAGGCTTCTGAAGGGGAGAAACACTCATTTGAATGTACAAATACTGGCATATTTATTTTAACTTTTGGATAAAGAATTGGAAGAATCAGCTAGCTTTATGGCCAAGTGAATAATGTGCTGCTGCGATCATGATAATGCAGATTTTGGTGCAAGGTTCCGACCACCCCCTTAATGAAAAAAAGGCTTGTCCTGAAATGATACTCATGAAACGAATAAAACACTTTCCCGTTAACTTGCCTAATTACTGAAGAGATTTCCTTTTCATGAAGAAAAGAAATGAGCTAGTTGCCAACACAGTCCTTGATCTGCCCAGAAAGTTCAGTCTCCGTGTGTGTCCGAAGATGGACCTACATGCAGAGCACGGAAGAGAGTGGGGGGCATCTCTCTCCCTTTGCCCCCCCAAAGCCCAGGAACTTTCCAATGAAGAAATCCACAGAATGGGATTCCCAGGTCCTCGGCCTTCCTGCACTCTAGCTGTTATACCAAATAATTAAACGAATTACCATACATAATTAACCATATAGGACAAGTTAATGTGTCAACATTATTTAACTAATTAAAGGGAGCCAGGCACCCAAGGCAAACAACAGGAAAAAAAAAAATAAAACAACAGACTGCACTGGTCATTTGCTTACCTTTAGACACAAACTAGGAGACCCATCCACTGGGGTCCTAAGCAGCCTAGCTCCCTGCCAAGTCACCTGGTCAAGGGCACAGCTCAGGGGAGGGTACAGAATGTGGACATCTGAGGAGGGCAGTCAAGGGCAGCCCACCCTCCTATTAACTTCAGTAAAGGGACCCTCACCAACACGACCTCCCAAACCTGTACAGTGCTCCTCCTGTTTACTCGGTTGTGGAATGCTGTGCATTTGTGGGCGTGTGTGTTTGTGCGTGGGGACTGCTGATTTTACTCCAGTTTCTCCTCAGAAACAGCCTCTCACAGAGCACAGGAGGGTGGGGAGCAAGTAGTACAGGTGAATCTAAAAATGACACACACATTTATTATGACTTATGCCTAAGGCACACACACAGGTAGATCTTACCTGTATATTTGTAATCTCACTTCATAACTATTCAAGCCCAGACTCTTCTCATCTGGTCCCTAGGCAAAATCACTTCTAACCCAGCTCAGAAATATGGGGTGCTACAAACAGCTTGTCCGGGCCCGCGAGTGTCCCCCTTTCCGGTCTGTGCCCGAGGGCCAACAGCTGCACAGGATGCTGCGGTGACCCGCTGCCTTCAGGTCCCCGCGCGGGTCAGGAAGGGGCGCCCTTCCCGCGTCTCCCCGCTCAAGTTCCCATCACTCCCCGAGCTCGCTGGGTGCAGAGTCCCCACCCCGTCACCGTCTGGGGTTGCCTCGTCGTGCTCTCTCGGTGGGTGCCTTCTCGAAGCGTCCATGACCTCATTCCACCGAGGGGCTGCGTTCCCTTGGCCGAGATGGTCCCCGAGACCCCACCACCAACCCAACCACCTCGGATCCCCGGCCGCGGCGTTCCACCCCTCCAACCCCCTATCCTCCATAACACAACCAGCCGCTCTCCTGCTCTCCGCACGACTCCCCTCCCGCTCCCGCTCCCTCGAAGCCCCCTCCACCCCTCCCCTGAGAAACCACCCGCCTCACCCCACTCTACCCTTTCCGGGGCTCCCGTCTCTCGGGCTCCCCCTCCTGCCCCGCCCGCCTCGGGCTTCCTCTCCCCTGCGCTCCCCTCCGGGTTCTGTTCCCCTCCGCCCTGCGGAGGGCGCCCCAAGAATGCCCACAGGACACCCCTCGGTCCGTGGCCCCGGCTCCCGCACAGGAGTTTCCCAGCTTCGCGGTCCTGACTCTCCCGCCCTCCGGGCTCGGGCTCCCAACATCGCGGTCCTGACCCCTCAGTCCTCCAGGCAGGGGCTCCGGGACTCCCCAACATCGCGGTCCTGACCCGCCGCCTCGCCCTCAGGACTCCGGTTCTGGGAGTCCCCAGCATCGGGGCACTGGCCTCCGCCCCCCGGATCGGGCTCCTCCACATTGCGATTCTGAAAGCCCCTCCGTGCTCTGGCACTGGGTCTCCCCAGCATCGCGATCCTGACATCCCCGCCCCGTGTGCTCGCGCCCCGGGGCTGCCCGACATCGCGGTCCTGACCCCCCGCCCGCCCCTCCACGCGCCTCCCGCGGCGGGACTCACCGGCAGGGGCGGCGGCCGAGCCCGTGCGTGCAGCCCAGCCTGGCCAGCCCGCGCCCGGCTCGGGGCCCCGGCTCCGAGCTTCCCGCAGGCTGCTGTGACCGCGGCCGGCGCGGCACCGGGGAGCGACCGGGAGGAGGGGACCTGGGGGCGGGCCCCGCCCGGCGCCGCCCCTTCCCGGCCCGGGGGCGGGATGCGCAGAGCCGCGCTCCCCCGCGGCCGGGGCCGCCGCCGCCGAGGAAGTTGTCTGACGCCTCTTCCTTCCACCCAGGGCTCAGACCCGCGCGGCCCCCTCTCTGCGGCTCAAGGCCGGAGGGGTTGAGAGACAAAGAGACACGTTAGTCGCTGTCCTGTTTTTTCCAAGAACCCACCCCAGGGGCCGTTTCCCAAGTCTTTCGGGAGGGGAAAAACAGCAAACTTCATCTTCCATCTCAAGACTGATTGAAAGCCTGGCCTTCTCTCACCACTCGCATCTGTGCAGTCAGGGTCATTCTGCCTGTGAAACCAGGTTATAACACCAAGGAGGGCCCTTGCAGACGCACACACTTTCGCATCCCCTGGATACATACACCCGTGAAGGACTCGCCCGGTACTTATGCGCCACACAAACACACCTCTTACAGAGACATGCTAGGAACCCCTGTCTACACCCTGTCTCCTCAACCACAGCACCCTAGCTGGTCCTTAGATAACAATGACCTACACATACACGAGGTAGGGAGAAGAGGAATTCCACGTCTGCTGGTAGACTTGCTCCCCACCCACAACGCTGTCTATATTTTACCATGAGAAAAATACACTTAGGATGTAGGAGCATCAATTAACAAATCAAATTGGCTTTGCTGTTACAAAGCCATCTTCATTATCTGAAAGAATAGAAACCGATCAGAGCCTAGGAAGATGGCCTGCACCAAGGCTACCGGAAGAGGTTCATTTAATTCATTTCATTACTTTTCTGAGACCATCAGGCCCAGCTCGGGTCTGTTGATACCCGGCACTTTTCCATTATACCACTGGCTTCAGTAACATGCTAACAATAGCTCACATGTGTACAGTGCTTTCATTTTTCAAAACGTTTTAAAATCCATTATTTTATTTATCCTCAGCAAAAGATCATGAAGCAAAGATAGTGGGTTATCCAGTGGGGGTTATTTTAGTTCCATGAATGAAGACGTTTAGACTCTGAGCAGTTAAATGGCAGATATGAAGCAGAGTTGGGATAGGAAAGAGCCAGGAGCTTGGTCTTCAGGGCCACTGCTCTTCCCACAGAATCAGCCGCCCAGCACATGTGGATACTGGTAGAAATGTCACAGTAGGCCTCTGGCCCATCTGTCTTCTCTGACGCGGGCTCGGTGAGCCGAGTCGTCGAAAGAAAGATTTCTTGGATTCTCGAGGTCTGGTAGTAGTGCTCTTTTATTCAGAGAATAGCATGGGGACAGGACCCATGGGCAGTGAAGAGCTGCAATGTGTTGAGGGGAGGGCTAAATTTATAAGACATAGGTATGTGAGTTATTTCTTTACAAACAAAGGAAAGATCATGTAAAAAAGTCGTTAAAATGGTATCAGTGCAGGTGGGGTCCGGTTATCGGGTGGTCCTATAACTTTGGATCCGAGTCAGGTCGCATCAGATCAGGACGTCCTATGCTTCCCGGAGGATGATGTAGATGCACACGTAGGCCAGGATGCCTTGGGCTTCTCTCCCCGGGGCAGCCTGGATCCACATCGCTCTCCATCTCTGCTTCACCCCAAAGATGTCAGAGAATTCTCCCATATTCACAAAAACGTGAGCCATCAATATAGCAGGCATTTATTTTTCAGCTCGAGATCAGAATTGTACAACCGAGCTGATTGAGAGGAGGTGAAAAGTCCCTTGTCTTCCTGTCTAGAAACAAAATTACAGGTCAGCAACTATGAGGGTCCAATCGCAGGCTCCATCTAACTGAAGTGAGTTGTTGGGTAAGAGCTGATGAGTCTGTGATATGCACGTTGATTATTCTTACAGTTTTTTTCCTCCCTGAGCGTTCCTCTGCCTGGAGTGTGGAGAAGGGTTCTCTTGTCTTAAAAGAAAGACCAACGAGTCCTTTAACGCTTTCTCAACGTCACAGTAAGAAAATGGTAAGTGTTCCTTTCCTCCAGACACTTACCTAGGGGGCGGGTGTGAAAGTGCATCAGGAAGTGTAATGGGTGTTAGGTGTTCTTATCTGTGGGAGAGGAGCTCTCTTTACAGGTGGCGCTGTACAGAGCCACTAGACAAGACTGGTAGTTTCTCATCCTTTGAGGTTTTCGCTTTTCTTTTTTTTTTAAAGTGTGGTAAAATCACGTGACATAAATTTTACCATCTTAACCTTTTAAAAAAATTTAACTGTGGTAAAATATGCATAATATAAAATTTACCACCTTAACTATTTTTTGAAGGTACGGTTCAGTAGCGTTAGGTACCTTCACATCCTGCATGCCTTTTAAAACTACTTGGATCTCACACTAGCTTCTTCCATTTTCTGCTCTGAGATGAAAGTGGCCTGCTTCGGTTTGGGCAGTACGAGAGATGTTTTGGTAACTGGAAAAAAAGAGTCCTAAAGTGACCTTACTATTTTTGAGTCATAATAAAAGTTCTTGTATCTTTCATAAAGGACAGTCAGGATGGCCTTTAGTATATGGAAATTCACAGCCAACCTCCCTCCATATAACACTCTCATCTGGCAACAAAATTTTGACTTGTGGTTTTTCCAAAAGCTGGAAATAGGCAAGATCTTGGATAATGCAATATTTCCTCTAAAAGGAGAAGGCTCAACAGCTAATCCAATCAATGCTCTATCAGACACATTTCCCTTTCAGGTTGCCCTTGAAAGCCACAGACACAGGCAACATGCAAGCTGATTAAAAAATAGATATGCAAGATTAGGGAGCTATTTTTGTCCCTAACTCTAACAAAATAATTTAGTCCATTTTATGTTGTATACATACCATACTGACACTGTTTTTCTATCACTTCTACTGTGTTTACATAGCATCCTTTTTCCAAGAAGCTCAAACTGCATGTGATGACATCATATCACTAAACTTCATACATTTTATGTGAAGCAGGAAAGGGGCTGGAACCGTTAGCCTTAGGGGAACGTGAAGAAACGGATGTGTGATGTAGTTAAACCATTTGCCTGGGACATCCTGGTAGGCTGGTTTATACTAGTCTATCCTCAAAGAAGAGCTACTCGTGAAGACTCATGCAAGAAACAGAGTTGTTTGAAAGCCCCAGCCACTACTGTTTTCCTTTTACATCTTACAGAAAGACTGAGGCCCATTAACTTGTTCACCATCTTGGCAGAGAAAAGGAGAGGCACTTTGCACCGTGGTTAAAAGTGTGAGCTTGGAAGTCAGACCATCCTGAGACTGAGCCCCAGGACCACCAATTAGAGCCACTTAGGTTAATTACTTAACCTTTCTGTGCTTCAGCTCCTTATCTGTAAAAAGGAAATAATAATCACACCCACATCATATAGTTATCGCTAGGATTAAATAAAATAATACACATTAAGCACTCACGTAATGAGGACTTGATAAATCTGAGTAAAAAGGCAGTGGCTTCCTGTGATGGCTTACAGAATCCTTGTTCCAATATTTTGTACTTGAAGAAAAGATGTGCTATCTCAGTGGGCTACGGGGGAAGAATTTGGAGAAACTTGTAGATCTATATTTTTAACCCTTAAGTCAAATCCATCCATTTCATCACATTCCATCGTCAGATAACCATCCATACTGAGCTTTGCTGTTTAGATCCCCTGCCATCTGGCCAACTGGGAAAGCAGCCATGACACTAATTTCACCAATTGCACACACAAGATGTTAATGAGCTGTGGTTGAATTGGATGAAAAATAAAAATAATAGTTTTCTTATATTGTGTGTCTATGTTATCTCATTTAATGGTGGAATGATAGGGATCTATTAAAGGCTAATTTGATTTCATCTGGAGTGGGTCATTCCTTTTGATTTTTTTCCATTTTATTTCTTTTAAAGAAATACAGTAACAGACAGGAGGTCCCACACTGAAGGCTTCAAAAAGATTATAATAGTTCCAACAGTATGGAAATGATTCTTATTTATTTATTTATTTATTTTCTGGGAAAGATTCACCCTGAGCTAAATCTGTTGCAATCCTCCTCTTTTTTTTCCCTCCCCAAAGCCCCAGTGCATAGTTACATATTCTAATTGTAAGTCCTTCTAGTTCTTCTATATGAGCCACCGCCACAGCATGGCTACTGACAGATAAGTATTGTGGTTCCAGGACCTGGAAACAAACCTGGCAGCCAAAGCGGAAAGCAATGAACTTTAACCACTAGGCCATCAGGTCTGGCTCTCTATTTTACTTCTTAATAAGAACAAGTAATTAATTTAGGGAGCAAACCAATTAACACATATAGGCAAGAGAGACAAGATGCAGAAATTGCTCCCAGGCCCTCAGTCAACCTGGGCATATTTAAGGCTGTGTGGCCTTCACTTGATGTTGGGCTCTCTGAGGTACCTAGTCCCTGGTTGACGAGTTTCAGATGGCAAACTAAATCTGAGGATGAATGATAAAATGACCGACCAGGAAACCTTTCTGTTATTAGTCAAATAATATGAACTCCTAAATTCCAGCATTTGATGTGTATAAGTGTTAATTTTAACCCATTCCTAAACAAGACCTAAATTTAGAGGATACAGCATATAATTGGGTCATAGAAATTTAGGGGCAAATAAAAGTGTCCATATTAAAACATGAGGCCTTTCCTTATTCTTCAGCAAAAATTTGCAATTCAAAAACCTCAAAGTAAACGAACCTGATTGCTCCCCTCTTCAAACGTCCTGACAATTCTGTTTCTCCCGTTCACTTTGCTCCTGGTTCTTGGTCATTGTATCCTGGGGGAAGGAGGGGATAGGCAGATCCTGAGTATGGGGAAAATCAGAAGAATTGAACTTCAAAGAGTGATGTCAAAAACGCTGAGAAGTAAACATTTTTCAGTCTACCCAACTCCAATTCTATCTGGACTGTGTTCTAAAGGAAAATTTTGGAGGGGAATTTCTCAGATTTGAGACTAGAGAAGAAGAGCCATGTGAACTTACCCGGGACGGAAAACTGAGGCTTGAACCGTTAGACTTTGCCACACACACCCCCACCCCCGCCCCTGCCCTCCGCTGGTGTGTTGCTATGGAGCACAACCCCTCACAGCTCATTTCAGTCCATCATCCATCATCTAAGGTAGGCTAAAGAGCAAAGGCACGGGCCAGCCTCCATTGAACAGCTGGGGTCAGAAGCCCCAGGAGTGGCAGAGTTTTCTGTCTATAGCTTTTTAGTTGATGTCTGTCTGGAGGAGACTTATCTTGGCTCTCAGTTCCTTTAAATAGGTTGGAAAGATGAAAATGGCGATCTTGGACAAGATGAGTAACAATTGCATTATTCATGCTTGATCCTGGCCTGATTTCAGGGTCTTAATGATTTAAAAAGGAAAAAAAAAAATCAATGGAAGATTGACAAGTTTAATTCAGCTGGCGTTTACTGAGTCTGCATAGGGGTTAGCTAGGGGGCCAGGACCAACCTGTCCATGTGACCATCTGGAAGGTCTCTCAGAATGGATGGGACCTGGGCTGTACTCCAGTCCAGAAATCAAGACTGGGGCAGATAAATTAGAGTCCTCTGTAGTTCATATATGCAGCTCTCTGAATGAGTCCAGGAACCTGGATGTTGGGCCAGATTTAAAGTTACAAGTTTGATAAAAGTTGTCCTTTGGTCTAATGAGACATCATACCTTGAGCTGACCTTTCTTACACCATTACATCATTTTGTAATTCCCTATTTACTTCTTGGCTCCTCCACTAGACCGTAAGCTCCTAGAGAGCAAGGTTTGTGTCCATGCTGTTGGTTGCCATACCCATATGACCTAGCACGTGGTATATGCTTGAAAATGATTGCCTAGGGGCCAGTCCAGTGGCATAGCAGTTAAGTTCGCACACTCTGCTTCAGAGACTCGGGGTTGGCTGGTTCAGATCTCGGACGTGGACACATGCACCACTTATCAGGCCATGCTGTGGTGGGCATCCCACATTTAAAGTAGAGGAAGACGGGCACGGATGTTAGCTCAGGGCCAATCTTCCTCAAAAAAAAAAAAAAAAAGGCTGCCTAATGAATGAACCAAATAATGTGAATGATTAGCATATTTTGGATCCAATCAGCCCAGGAGTCCACAATCATTTACTCTAGATCCCTTTTAGGATGGTAGAATGATCTAGAAATGGCCCAGAAGAGAATATACCCCAGGGGTGGAAAAAATGAGGACAAGAGAAAGCAATTGAGGAGAAGCATGCTTTCCCATCTGAGAGAGGGCCAGAGAGAAGGAAAAAGAATGAGATGGGGTAATTCCAGGTCCCCAGCAGAATGTGCTACAGAAATAGATCACTCAGATTTTTTTTAAGGGTCGAATTGAATTGAACTGAAGTAAACTGAGTTGAAGTATACTTAGTTGCAGGAATTCAGCCTACTGAAGGGGCATCCTGAAGAGTTCAAACTAAGGTAAAATTCTTCTCCTCCTTTGTTCTCCCTCCCAATTAAATTAAATTTCTCTGATTACCCTTCCCACTACAGGCTGGATCTTCCAGCCTTGAGGACATCCAGGGACGTGGAGACCCAACTTTATGGGGTCCCTCTCCCCAAGTGTTCCCGAGAGCCTCCAAGAATTACCTAGCAGCCCGGGGGCGTCGATCAGAGCCTTGGAATCCTGGCAACACCAACCAGAAGTTCCAGCAGGAAGCTCACAAAGCAAGTAGTCCCTGGGATGCGATATGATGACTAAGACCTGACCAAATTAACCAGGGTCCACACGTGAAACGGAATACTGTACAGTCTTCATAAACCGCAGAGACCACACAGCAAAGAGAAGGATACAGCCTGCAGTTCTGTGCCTCAGTAAGACACAGTGGGACCTGATTCTTTAAAAAAGATATATATGCATCGCAAAAAAAAGAAAAGAGAAAGAAAGTTCTACACTCATAATGGTTATCTCTAGATAGGAATATTCCAAGAGAACTTAATTTTCTTTTCTATAATTTTCAAAATTTTTCAAAATATCCTTAACATATACATAAATGAATGGTTGTTGTGCATTATTCTGTACCTAAGTAGAATTCTGATGGACTGTAATTAATGGTACATTATTACAGGACAAAAACATAATGAAGTTAATTACAGCAATTGTGATGTGTGGGGTGCTTTGTGAGCACCTTGTGCTGCTGAGCTCATAACAACAAACAAGAATCTTTATTCTCTTTTTAAAATAGGTGTTAAAAGAAGTAACTTGCTCCAGGCAACCATAAACTGTCAGAGCCCCTCCATCATCTGTGGTTCCGTGGCTGCTGGTGGCAGGGAGGTCAGACTCCATGTGCTCAGATTCCAGGAAGCTGAGGTTCTTGGAGGGGACACTGAGTGTAATAGACAAAATGCCCCCTCTCTTAACAGCCACTAATGGGCAAGACTGGCTCCTTCAACTAGCTCCTTCACATCTGAGCAGTCTCCCTTCCACCCACACTTCTCTTTAATGCAGCATTCAACATCTGTGTCCCCTCTATTACATGAGGGCTGGAAGAGGACTGTGCCAGCAGGTCCAATTTTATTGAGATTGAATCCAGTAAACTTTACAACGAGATGAGGCCTCGCTGCTTTAAGTGTCTTTCTCTCTTCCTCTTTAGACAAATCCAGTTAGCCCTGATCCGTCTACATTTCTGACAAGGGGGTCAGCAAATTGTTTAGGTCAGAGGGGAAGTACATTAGTAGGAGGCTGTGAGGACACTAAGTAAGATCTAGTCTGGGGACAAAGCAACATGTGGCTGTTATTCAACATGCAGGATGCTATTATTAATTCCTTCATCTACTTAGAAAATGTTTATTGAAAATGACCTGGGTGCTAAGAGCACTTTGCTAAGACCTGAAGATAAAGAGAGAAACTTGGTGCGATCCTCACCCTCCCAACTAGTGGAGAAGACATATTTACACAAATAATCACAATGCAGTGTTACAAGAGCTGTAAGAGAGGTGCACTGGATGTTATGGAAAAACAGAAGAGGGGCACCTAGCTCTCTCAGCACCTCACCTTTTAGTTGGGAAGGTCAGCAAAAGCTCCAGGGTGAGCCATGAAGGACGAGGATAAGCAGACGAGAGAGGAAGGAAGCATTCAAGGCTGAGGGAACAGCAGATGTGAAAGCTCAGAGGCACAGAAGAGCATGAAACTTTCAGGGAATGACAATGGTTAGTGTGTAGAGCACACATGGGTGAAACTCCTGCTTAGCAGCCCTCAACAGGGAAGGAGGAGATGGTACAGTCCATAACCAAGCAGTTTTA
This sequence comes from Equus caballus, assembly GCF_041296265.1. Taxonomy (NCBI): domain Eukaryota; kingdom Metazoa; phylum Chordata; class Mammalia; order Perissodactyla; family Equidae; genus Equus; species Equus caballus. The sequence goes on along the minus strand of NC_091703.1, from coordinate 53,427,752 downwards.
CTGTTCGTCACTTAATCACACAGACAGTGTAAAAGAAAGTAGAAGCAATCCTTTACTTTAGGTTCCAGTGGCACATTACAACTAAGGTAAAATACTCAGGGGAATAAATATTCCAGAGCAGCTCCTCTTAGCGCACCAGCTCCTCTAACTAGTGCCAAGACTTAAAATCAACGTTCGCGCCCCAAGTGGTCTGCACCCTGAGTAAGCATGGGCCGGAGAGTCGTCTCTCCTCTTTAGGATCCTTCTCTGCCTCCTCTCTCCTGCCCCATTTCTTTGGTCTCTTTAAACTCTTTTGTTCCCTCCACTCCCTGCTCTGCCCAACGTCCCACTCTTCTCATACTCAGTCTTAGAGAGGTTGGCAGTCACTCGGTTCCGTCCACTTCTGCTGCTGGGCTAGGCTGGGAGCTTCAAATCAAGTGGGTGGGAAACAGAACCCATGAACTGGCCTCAGAGTCAGATGTCTAAAAGGTCCTCTGATCTTTCATGTGGCCTAGTTTAGCTGGCTTAGCTACCTGCTTGCAAAGCATTGGTGAATTGTTAGTTTAAGCCTGTCCACTTCTCTACCTTGGGGAACATTCTCAGCTTGGTGATGTGTAGACCATGGGCACCGGGGAAAGCTGAAGGAAGAAAATTCATCCCATCACGTGGGAGGAAGCATGGCAAGGAGGAGATTGGAGAAGTAAGCAGAGGTCACATTATGAAGGACTTCACAAGTCCTAGGAAGGAACTTGAACCACATGTTCTGCACAAGTCGGGAATGAGGGCAAACCCCCTGTGAGTCATCCATCACTGCAGTTATGGACCCCTGTTCTTTTTTTTTTTTTTTTTGAGGAAGATCAGCCCTGAGCTAACACCTGCTGCCAATCCTCCTCTTTTTGCTGAGAAAGACTGGCCCTGAGCTAACATCCATGCTCATTTTCCTCTACTTTGTATGTGGGACACCTGCCAGAGCATGGCTTGCCAAGCAGTGTGTACGTCCATGCCTGGGATCTGAACTGCGAACCCTGAGCAACTGAAGCGAAGCATGGCAAACTTAACAGCTTTGCCACCTGGCCAGCCCCTAAATTTCACCATTTTAAAGTGTGCAGTTGAGCCAGCCCTGAAGGTCTAGTGGTTGGGGTCTGGCACTCTCACTGCTTTGGTGGCCCTGGTTCATTTCCCAGTCACAGAACCACACCACTGGTCTGTCAGTAGCCATGATGTGGCAGCAGCTCACATAGAAGAACTAGAAGGACTTACAACTAGGATATACAACCATGCACTGGGGCTTAGGGGAGGGAAAAAAAAAAAAGAGGAAGATCGGCAACAGATGTTAGCTCCAGGCGAATCTTTCCCTGCAAAAATAAAATAAAATAAAATGTGCAGGTAAGTGGTTTTTAGTATATTCACCATGTTGTACAACCATCACCACTAACTCCAGAATATTTTCATCATCCTCAAAAGAAACCCCAGATCCATGAGGAGTCACTCCCCATTCCTTGTTCCCTGCAGCCTCTAGCAACCACAGACTAACTTTCTGTTTCTCTGGACTTGCCCATTCTGGATATTTCATATGAATGGAATCACACAGTATGTGGCTTTTGGGTCTGACTTCCTTCACTAGGCATAATGTTTTCGAGAGTCATCCCTGCTGTAGCATGGATCCGTACTTCTTTCAGAAGGCTGGTGTTTAATCTTGAGCAAAGTTCCTTGCATTCCCATCCTTGACTTACAAGGCTCTCTCAGAACTTTTGAGTATATCCCTCAAGTCCGGAGAGTGGGCCCCTTTATTGACCTATAGAATCTGGAAAATCTTTATGCTTAAGAGAGCCACGGAAAGCATCCTCAGCTACTCCCTGAAGGGGTCCCTGACTTCTCTGGTACACAAGGGTCTCTTCCTTCTCTGACTCTCAGGGCACTCTCTGTGTAAGCTAACAATTAAATGTCTGGTTCTGTAAATGTTCCCTGTGCCTTCCTTCTCAAATAAGAGTGAGAGCTCCTGAGGGCAGAGGGTGTCCTGTATTATATTTTTCTTTTATTGTTTGCAACACTTAGCACACGGAAATTCTTACCTACAATCAAATAGAAACCAAAATGGCACTTAAATAATCCCTCTAATTGCCAAAAAGTTTCCAGGAACACCAGTTTTTTGTTTTTAAAAAAAGGTTTGACTGTTTTTTCCTTAGACTCTGTAATAAGTCACTCTTGGATTAACTGGCCAATTGATGATTATCCCCCATTTTCTGGGAACTGGTCCTCTTCTTTCCCCATCCCAGGTTGATATCCAGCTAGAATGCCCTGGTTCCGCTGGACTGGTTTTTTATGGCCTGTGTCAATTCTCAACGGTTGATGCCCATCCCATCCCAACTTTTAAATATTTTCAATAACATTCCTGTGCAACCACCCACATTGTAACAACAACAGGCTCCCAGCAGTTATTTTTTTCCAGTATGACTATCCCACCCTGGTCATAGCTAGATGGTCCAGGGAAAGGCACTTACCCAAACGTTGCTGGTTAGACCACCCTCATGAATTCAGTTTATCCTTAGTCTATATGATATTTTCAATAACAAAAAAAGGTACATTCAGGAGATATTGACAGCAAGCAAACTGGAAAACCAGACGAAGCCAGTCAGAGCAGATAAGAGAAAGAAAACAGTGAGGGAGTCCTACAGAGAAGGCCTGCAAGAGAGGGATCTAGAGTCTGAAAACCATTCAAGTCCATGAGGTCAATTCATTCCTGCAGGCTGGCTGCACCTCTCTCCTTAAGTTCCATTAAATGCCTAGGTATCTCTATGTGTTGAGTTAATTTATTAAGATACTAATATTCTTCTTTTGGGGAAAAAGAATCATAAAGGAGGAGAGCTACTTGGGTTTTATTCTTTTTCCCTTATGCTCCCCACCCCCCAACACGCACACTAATTTCCAACCCCTTTCACCCAGGCTGATGTTCAGCTAGCATGCACCTTCGTGGCTGTAGCAGTTGTTAAATATTTTTAACATCATGCCTGTTTCTCAAACTCTCATCCCCACACCTGCACACACCCAATCACGCACAATGGGATGGAGGATCAGAATGAGACGTTGTTTGAGTTAAAGGAAATTTATGTTGCACACTAGTTTCCAGGTAAATATCTCTTTTCACCTTATCTAGCTCAAGTGAGTTTCTGTCGCTGATAACCAAAAGAGTTCTAATTGAGAATGTGTTTAATGTAGACATTAAGATTTTTTAAACAATGGAGTTGGCAGAGACTTTAGAAATCACTCCATCATTCGACAGGCGGGAAAACTGAGATCCAGAAAAGGAAAGAACCTTGCTTGATACGATACAGATATGTCAGAGCGGAGACTGTGGGTTTCTTAAATTCACTCCAGGTGTCTTTCCCTTCAATATTCTCTCTCTTTCTCAGTCCCACACCCCTGCCATCATGCAAATATGGAAGACACTTGCATTATTTAATGGCAGGAGAAATATTAATTAGTGTTTGTATTACTTACCCTGATAATTGTCATTGATAAGGAAAGTTTAACTGCATTTTAGGGAGAGTGTGTGGCCACTCCAAATCTATCTTTGATGAACGGCTAGATTTTTTTCTTTCTTTTTTTTTTAGTGAGGAAGATTTGTCCTGAGCTAACATCCGTTGTCAATTCTCCTCCGTTTTTTTGCTTTTTTGCTTGAGGATGATTAGCCCTGAGCAAACATCTATGCCAGTCTTCCTCTACTTTGTATGTGGGGTGCCTCCACAGCATGGCTGATGAGTGGAGTAGGTTTGCACCAGGGATCCAAACTCTCGAACCCCAGGCCACTGAAGCACAGTGTGCAAAACTTTAACCACTCGGCTATGAGCTAGCCCCGTGAATTGCTAGATTTTGACTGTGGCTGATAAGAAAGAATTGATGCACGTTGCGATATGGTGGTTTAATTCAGTAATTGTCAAATAAAGACAATGTTGAACTGGCTAGGACACATTAGGAGGATTTCCTGCTCTTTGCTTTGCTACTGCCAAGTCCTCTGGCCATCCCCATCTGATAACTCTACGATATTATAACACACCCAGTCACTATCTTCTCTTTTCATTATGATTTCCACTTTCACTTTCTGCACCCTATGTCCTAGTCTAAACTTGACAAAGGAAAGCGAGGAAACCTAGAATGTCATGAGTCATCAAGGATGTCCTGTATCACTGGTTGTAAAATGAGTCTTTCATTGGCTGAGTCCCAGCCAGGCTGCAGGTAGCGTGTGTGCGTACTGCCAGGCACAGTAAAACACCTCACGTCTAGCCAGATGCTCTGAGTGAGCCAAGGTGAAACACGATCACAGTCTGTAGACACTCGTCATGTCTGCCAGGATGGAGTACCCCTCCTCTAAGGGCAGAGGCTAAAACACCAAGCTGGAAGGACTCAGGAGGTTTAACTGACCCTCTCAAGGTAAGAATCCTGTATTTTGACCCCACTTTGGTAACTATTTTCAGTGCATCTGTAGATACATCATTTAAGTTCTTCTCCATTTCAGTTTGTTTACACAAAAGTACACCATTCACTTACCTCTAAGTCTCTGTTATTCAGAATCTCATGGTTTGTCTGTGCTCTATATTTTGTTAAATATTTTTTCGCTTGTTACCAACAGAATTATATTTAGCCAAATAACCATTGTCTACCCCAGGCTGTAAATATCTTGAAGGTAAATATTATTAATCATTTGTATACTTTCCAGAATGCTGCCAGGATAGCAGAATTTAAAAACATATCAAAACCTTGAGTATAACTACTTTATAATCATACTTCAATTCAGTTTAGCAGCAATGTATTGACTCCCTTCTGTAGCGGATATATTTCTGCTGGCATCTTTTCCTTTAGCAACTCACCCTCCCCAATTTGGCAGTGCTGATAATCATATTGCTCCATTTCTCCTGGCCTGTGGGTCAGAAATGGACCCAAATTGACCAATTAGACTTTCCCGACCTGTTGTCAACAGGGATGAATATGTAACCCAAGCTGGAATGTTTTTTTTCTCCAGGACTGGCAGGAATCATTAATAAAGAGACACACTTTGTTTCTGTATCATCTACTTAGTGAGGCTCATGTAAACCCAGTGCTGCCACTGGGATACTGACCATCATTTTGAAAGACTCTGCCTGAGAATGAAACCATGGACCCAGTTCTGGCCTATGCAACTTAAAGAAAATCTACTAGACTTGGCTCTGGAAAAACTTCCGTTAGTAAAGGAGCTGGTCAAGGTCCCATTTATTTTTCTTCCCTCTTGACTTGAATGCTCATGTTATGGTTGGAGCTGAAGCAGCCACCTTGAGACCATGAGGGAGAGACAAAGCCATTCAAACAATATCTAGCAATTACCTTACTCTAGTCTAGGGTTGGCAAACTATAGCCCCCAGGCCAAATTTGTGTTTGTGTGTCTCGGGGGCACTGCCTTAGAAGGCTAGCACTGTGAGGAGTGGAGACCAAGCCAGGGGCATCCCCCTCTGTCATTATTTCTCCCTGTGCTCCCAGTATTTGGCTCCCAGGCCAGGTGGCAGCTATGCATCACCAGTGCCTAGGCTCCAGCTGGTCACCACCAACATACTGGGGACTCCACCTTTGGCAACTGATGGGCAATGAGTGGTAGACTCTCATTCTAGGGCTTGGTGACCGTGGAGGTTGCCTTGCCTCCAGCCAGCTGCCCAAGTTGATATGCTGGGCTTGCCAGGAATACAGGATGCACAGGATTCTGAATGTCACTGGGGCAGAGAGGGAAACTGACCATGGAGGTTGCCATTCCCAGTATCTACCTGGCCAGGTTCCACCCACTTGGGCCGGTGCTCTTTCTCTCAAGGATGTCTGCAGCAACAGGCAATCAGGTGCAAAGCATGCCCAGCCCCCAGGTGGCCCACCCTGAGGAAGTGGGGCAGGCAGGAGATTTTCCTCCTGTTTTATAAGTGCCAACGTCACATCTTTGATTTTGCCTCTCGTCCCACAAAGTTTAAAATGTTTACTATTAATATTGTAGAAAAACTCTGCCAACTTTTCTATAATATTAATAGTATTTTTTTTTTTTTTGGCTATTGCTCTACGCAATATGTGTTTATAGCAGAAAAGAAAAACTTTTTTAAAGATACTATAATCAAGACTCCTGTAATTTGTAGCCAAACACATTCTTAATTTATCCTATAAGTAGGACTTCTTTAGGCAAAGATGTTTCAGGGAGAGCATTCTGGGCACAAAGGACAGCCTAGACAGGAGCAGAGAAAGAGGAGCTTACGAGCCATGTGTGGGAAAAGCAAGACCTCTAGTGTGGCTTGAGGACAAGGTTAGTAGGGCCAAGTAATTGAAGACTTCTTTTAAAATTGTCTGCTATAACCCCTTATTGGATCATGAAATTAATTCAGTGGGCTGCAATCAGTCATTTGCTTGGGTTTGTGTGTGTGTGTGTGTGTATGTGTGAGGAAGATTGGCTCTGAGCTAACATCTGTGCCAATGTTCCTCTATTTTATGTGGGATGCCACTGAATGGCTTGACCAGAGGCGCTACATCCGCACCTGGGATCCGAACCTGCGAACCCTGGGCCACGGAAGGAGAACACATGAACTTAACCACTATGCCACTGGGCTGACCCCTTGGTTTGGTTTTTAATACGAGCATTCATAGCAGCTTTACTCATAATAGACAAAAACTGTAAAAATCTCAACTGTCCTTCAACCAAGGACTGGTTAAACAAGCTGTGGTACATCCATATCACAGGGTACCGCTCAGCAACAGAGAGGAACGAACCACCCATACAGGCAAAGGCTTGAATGGATCCCAAGGAAGTTATGGTCGGTGAAAAAAAGGCCATCTCAAAAGGTAACGCACTGAATGATTCCACTTATATAAGGTTATGGAAATGACAAAATTATTGAGATGGGGAACAGATTAGTACGTGCCACAGCTTGGGGCAGGGGAAAGGGCAGGAGGTGGCTGTGGCTATAAAATGAGGAATCCCCACGATGGGACTGCTCTGCATCTTGACTATGGTGCTGCGGTGGTGGCCACATGACCTACGTCTGTGATAAATTGTGTACAACTAAATGCACACACACACACAAATATGTATATATACTAATATATACCATATAATTATAAATTATATATATTGCACATTTATTTTTTAAGTATATGTAGTATATAATTTTATATATAGTATATATATTACATATATATAGCTATACTATATATAATATAGAAACATATATGTACAATTTATATATTTTTTACATTTTGACCCTACATATATACATACATATAACTAAAACAAACGTCTCACAAAACAATACTGACCCTTACTATGTACAATACACTATCTTTTTCTCCTTTTATATATTATATATTTTATATATAACATATATAATTTATGTAATTATGTAATATATAATGTATATAATTATATTTATATATTATATACAATATTTCTTATTGTGGGTGATGGTAAAAAGTGGCAAGTTTAAGAAACACTGCACTAGAAGAGGTGAAAAGGCAGGCTGGGGCTAGACTGTGAGTGTCAGTCTGAGGAATTCTGGCCTAAAGCTGCCTTCCATGGGCTGCCCTGGGGGCTTTTCAGGAGGGAAATGGTGCAACCAGGTACAGAGAAGGAACAGGCTACGGGGTGAGGGCAGTCAAGTAATAAAAGTAATAGACAGTAAAGCAGACAGGGTTACTGCAGGTGTGAGAAGGGCAAAGGAGAGGCGGTATTAGTTGGGATTCTTTCAGTGCAAGTGATAGAAATTCAACTAAAACCCAAGAGTCTATTGGCTGGCATAGCTAGGAAGAATGGGAGGTTATTTTAGAGACCCAAACGATAGAAGCCACAGGAAACTCGAGCTTTGGTGACAGTATGGGGCCTCATGACTGCCAAGTCTCTCTCTCTGAGTTTGGCCTCATTGTTTCCTGCACAGAGGTCCTCTGAATGTGGGGGTAAAGACAGCTTCCAGCAGGCTGGATTCGTTCCCTCCTCCGGCTTAGCAGGCCTACTGGACTTTGCCCAGAATCGGGACATCAATCCAAATAAAAGACTCAGAAGCCCTGCTTTGGTCGCATGCCCATTTCTTGTTCTGAACCTTTTATAAGGTTTCAGTTAGAGTGCTCTTGGCTGGGTGCTGCAAAATATCCATTTAAAAGTGGCTTAAACACGGAGGATGATATAATATTTTACTTACAAGAAGTTCTGAGGCAGCTTACTGTTGGTTTAGATAGTGATTCGATGACATCAGGCTCCCAAGTGGGCTTCTCTGCTATTCTGTTGACCTTCCCTCAAGGGCAAGATGGCTGCTACATTTCTAGGAATCTTCTCCTCACAGAACAAGGTCCTGGGCAGGAAGAAGCAAGTCCTTGACTTGCATGCATATTTAGAATTAGGAAAGCTTCCCAGGATATGTCCTCTTAAGTTTCATTGGTTAGGACTGTGTCATATACCCGTGTTCAGCCAATCATTAGTGAGGCAAATGGGATAAACAAGACTGGTGTAGACCAATCAACCTCTATCCCATAGGCTTGGAGAGGTACCCATCAAGCAGATGGGCACCCCATATCTAAAAAACACAGTTAGTGTCTGACAGAAAGAACATAAAGGAAATGGCCAGTAGATAAGCAGCTAACACCCCTGCCACGCAGTGAAAATAGGACGCTATATTAGTTTTTGATGGCTGCGTAAAAATTTACCACTAACTTAGAGGCTTAAAATAAGACACATTTCTTATCTCAAGATTTCTACAGGTCGAGAGTTTGGGCACAGCATAGTGGGGTTCTCTGCAGGGCTGCAATAGAGGGGTCAGACAGCACTAGGTTTTCATCTAGAGGCTAAACTGGGACAGAGTCTACCTCTAAACTCACTCGAGTTGTTGTCAGAATTTATTTTCTTGCTGCTGTAGGACTGAGGTCCCTGGCTTCTTGCTGGTTGTTGGCTGGAGACTGCCCTCAGCTCTTAGAGACCGCCCACAGTTCCCTACTAAGGGGGCTTCCCCAACATGGGCACTTACTTCATCAAACCAGCAAGAAGAATCTCTAGATCAAATCTTCTATCAAGATGAGTCTTATATGATAAACACGGGCATAACATCCCGTCACCTTTGCCATGGTCTATTGTGTAAAAGCAAGTCATAGCTCCCATTCACACTCAAAGAGAGGGGGTCACGCAGAGGCACACCGGGAAGTGAGGGTCATGAGGGGTCACCCTATCATCTGTCTGCCACAGACACCAGGAGTAGCCAGGCCTGCATATCCCCAGCTCAATTATCAGACAAAGGGAGATGGGAAAGCCCTCTGGGAAATTGAAAATATAGGGTCCTTCGGTTCACGTGAAAATGAAAGAGATATTCTGAAAATAGAATTGCTGAGACTTGGCAACCATGGAGTATAGGAAAGGAAAGGGAGAAAAGTGACTCAGGGCTTTAGAGCCAGTGACTGGAAAGAGGACAATGCTATTACTGAATCTGAGGACTCAAGCAGAATGAACGCGAAGGAAGGAGGATGAAGAGATTTGTTCGAAGTTCCCATAGGATGTCCACGTGGAGTAGTGGATCTGGAGCTCAGGACAGAGGCCTGAGACACAGATGTGGACGTCATCACCCTAGAAGTGGATAACATTTGCAGCTGTGGGAATGGATAGTATGTTTGTATATGTAGCCACATTATCCACAAACTCTCCTCTTCTTGCTGAGGAAGTCTGGCCCTGAGCTAACATCCATGCCCACCTTCCTCTGCTTTATATGTGGGACGCCTACCACAGCATGGCGTGCCAAGTGGTGCCATGTCCACACCCGGGATCCGAACCGGTGAAACCCGGCCGCCGAAGGAACGTGCGCACTTAACCACTGCGCCACTGGGCGGCCCCTTCATTTACTTTGAAGTATAGAAGACTCAGTCTAAAAGGGGACTAATGGGAGCTGGCCCGGTGACGCAGCCATTAAGTTCACATGTTTCACTTCTTAGCGATCTCGGGATTGCCGGTTTGGATCCCGGGTGCGGACATGGCACCCTTTGGCAAAAAGCTACTGTGTGGTAGGCTGTCTCACGTATAAAGTAGAGGAAGATGGGCATGGATGTTAGCTCAGGGCCAGTCTTTCTCAGCAAAAAGAGGAGGATTGGCAGCAGATGTTAGCTCAGGGCTAATCTTCCTCAAAACAAAAAACAAAGCGGGGGATTAATGCTTAAGCAGAAAAGGGACTTACTGGTGCATGTAAGCAAAGTCCAGAAGTTACGTTGCTTTCAGGTGTGGTGTGATACAGAGGCCCAAATGACGTCACAGGACCCAGGTTTTCTTTCTCCACCCTTTGGCTCAGCTTCCTCGGGCTTGGCTCCATTCATGGGCTGGGTCTCCCTCATGGTAGCAGGATGGCTGCATTTGCGTCTGGTCTTATATCTTCATACATTCAAGCACACTGGGAAAAAGTGTCTCACTCCCGGAAGCCTCAGTGGAAATCTCGTGGAATCTCAGTGATTCTGAGGGGAGGCTCCTGCTCATTTCTGAACCAATCACTGTTGTCCAGGAGAATTCAAGACTCTGATTGGCCAGGCCCGGGTCACATGCCGTGCCCAGATCTGCTCCACCAAAGGCACTCAGAATGGAGCTGGAGGTTGGAAAGGTGGAGATTCTCCAGGCAGAAATCTTGGACTTGTTCTGGAATTTTGTAAGGGGACACCGAAAAAGCAAATTTCCATTAAGCAATGCCTGCAGTTCAAGGGGATAAGGAAGATAAGAATCCAGCAAAGAAATTTTAAGGAAGAGAGAGAGACAAAGAACTAAAAGCACTATATAATGTCATCAAAGAAAAGACCAGTATTTGCTTAGCATCTGCCGTGTGACAGGAATTTGTCATACAATCTCTCATTTAATCCTCACAATAACTCTGATACATAGACCTTTTAAATTCCCAGTTGACAGAGTATCAGGGTAAACTGAGTCTCAGAGAGGATATGTGACTCACCTAGATCACACAGCTCCTAAGTGGGGTCGCTGGAACAGGAGCTCTCCGTCTGCGATCCGTGTTGTGACAAGAGTTCAGCAAGATGTCAAATCTGGCAAGAGGGCTGAGATGAGTGAGCGCTAAGATGAGGACTAGACATTTGGAAATAGGAAGTCCCGGCTGACTTTCCTGATGGCTGTTTCAGAAGAGCTGTGAGGGCCACAGGGATTGAGTTAGGGACGGGTGGTTACCCTTCCAGGAAGTTTGACAATGCTAAGAAGGAGAAAGGTGCCATCAATATACACCTGTTTAAATCTGTCTCCCCAACCACCAAGTGCGATCCTCAAAGGCAAGGCCTTTACTTGTCTCTAAGTCTCCAGCCTAGGAGAAGGCTTGCCCATAGTGGCATCACTAAGCATTTGTTAAACTAATGAGTAAATGATTGCATGAATGGAAGAAGAAAGACTGCATCCCAAGAGGAAAGGAAGGCAGAGAAAGAAATGTAAAGATAGATTAAATCTGGACACATTTCTAGGGCAAGTGCAACGAGCTTGACAGTGAAATTGAAAGGCGATGAATGAAACAAAGTGCACTGTGAGGCTCAAACCCCATGGAGGAATAAGCCTTAGGGCAAGGTTTCAACTGTTTTCCCCAAAGCCAGAGGGAGGGAGGAAAGCGTGGACTGTGATCTCAAAGTCTACAGCGGAGGGGAGAAAAACGTGAAGCACTTTTATCTACTGGCCTCAGTCGTCGCTGTGGAACGGTAAAGCTGCTTATTTCTCTATTTTGAACGTACCTTCGAGGCAGCCCCGGTATTGTCGTTCCTGCCTTGCCCCAACAGTGCTGGGCACGGAATAGATGCTAAAATAAATGTATAAACTCAGTGGGTTGAGTTGAATAGAATTAAATTATCTTTTATAAAAATGTGATCAGAGCCTGCAGAAAGGACAGCGACAATATCGTCCTAATTGTAGCTTGTAGGGACTTTGTAGGGTGCTGTGGGAAGATGGAGGAAGAAGTGCATTGTGCACATGAGATCTGCTCTACACAATGGCTTTGCTCGGCAGACAGCTCTTTATCGTCTTCTTTTTAAATCTAAGCTTACACCCCCACTTCTTCAGAACTCCTGGGCTTGGGCGGCGATTAGTAGGTTGGGCGTTGATAATCACAGGTCTATCTCGGGAAATTACAGGATGTGAGGGCTCAGAGGTTAGCAATCAGCAGGGCTTGACTTACCCTCCTATGGCCAGAGCCAGGGCTGTCCCTCTTAGCTCATTGACTCAGCCAGCCCTGACACCTGTTCAGCAGGTGACGGGAGAGAGGAGGGGAGGTGCCTCCAGTTGCAGGAGGCAACCTGACCTTGAACTCCAGCATGGTTTTAAACTCTTCACCTCTTAGACTGAGGTAACAGGGAAGATGGCTGACTGTGGATTAGAGCAACAATTAACTGAAAAAATAAAACAATCCACAGTGAAAACTCCCTCCTCTGACTGTGTTTAGGCTCTAACAAGTATGAGCATAAAGAGATCGGCGGAATAGGGGGTCAAATAAGGGTGAGGTGGTGCCATCAGTGGGCCTCCTTTGGCCACCAGTAGGCACCTTTATGGTGTGTTTCTGTGAGGAGGAGCAAAGAAAGGGGGCTAGGAGAATGGAGTTGGTCCACCTCTTTGTGGGAGTGGAGCGCCAAGCGCAGGGCTGGGCTCCGCAGGGGAGCAGGAGGAACTCACTTGCTCCCCTCCAGGGGTTTCTGGACTTCCTGTTTGTACGAGCAGGTGGTTTATCTCCGTGTAAGCTAGTTTGGATTCTTACTTTGTACACATTTGGTGTGTGCTTTCTGCAGAGGCCCAGAAAGAGGCAGGAAGGGGAGGGCAGTGTGGCATTGAAGCCAGCCAGAATCAGGTTCTCGGTAAGTGAATCCTTTACCCAGTGTCCAGCAAATATATCTGCTCCCTTTGCCCCTTCCACTTACCCAGCTCTACCAGGCACAGAGATTCCATCTTTGCCAACAGGTAGGTATGAACCAACAGTCCCTTTGCAGTGGAGTGTCTGTTACTGCAAGAAAGGCCAGCCCTGAGAAAAACAGTGCAACAGCTGAAGCTCCTCTTCGGCTCCTCTTCTCCAGGCCCTGCCTTCCCCACCCACGCCACAGCACAATCGAGATGGCAAGGGACTTGGTCAATTTCTGGCTTAAGGGTGACCTTCTCATGCTGTACTTTCATTCTAATAATAGACCTTATATTCTGCTTTCCTGCATATTATCTCATTTGGCTAGCAATCCTGTGAAGAAGGCAGGAATGGTCGTTATTTCCCAAAGATATTTTTGACCACTTATAAAATGAACCATTTACTAGGTACTTTTTAGTTGTCAGTCCCTGTGCCAAATGCCTTACGTACCTCAATTAATCACCATAACCAGTTTTGGAGGTTGATAGCATTATCCGTGTTTTACACAGGAGAAAGCTGGGTGTAGTAGGGAACTTGCCACAGGCCGTACAGCCAAGTAGTGGGAAAGCAAGATTAAGGCCTGGGTCTAGCCAAGTCCAAATCCTGTGCTAGTCTCTCCTACGCCATTCTGCCTGTGCAGAAGGCAGGCTAGATATCAGTACATCCATTTTCTAAAGGATGTTTTTCTCTTTTAAAAAAACAGAAGTTCAGAGAACTGTTTCACAGAACTAACAGATCCAGGGCTAAAGCCTCCTTTAATAAAGGATGCCAGAAGAAAAATTTCTACATGGAGGGGGATTGGACCACCATGTTGGATTTTCAGACACAGTCATAAGCGTGGAATAATCTTCCTTGTACCTCTCAAACCATGTGGAATACCTGACTATAACCCCTCACTCTTACTTCATAAATTGAGTCTAAATAAAAGGGAAGAGTCTCCTAAATCTCCTGAATCGGCTTTCTTCCCCTCTTATTCCCCAGAAATTGCTCCTGTCAGGGTCCTCTGTGACCTCCTGGCTGCGTTATTTTACTCTACAGTGGCTGGCCTCTCTGCACCCTTTATGGCTGACTGCTTATTGAAACTCTCCCCTCCCCTGACTCTGGGGCAGCCGTCTGTCCTGGCTTTAGTGTTATTTCTCTGGCCTTTCCTTCTCAGCCTCTTTCAAAGGCTCAGGTTTCTCTGACTATACCCATCATGGGTTAGGGGCAAAAGGCAGAACCCACCCTGGCTAGTTTAAGCAGAAAGGGATAATTACAAGGTATCGATCGACTTGCAGAACCCATGGGAGAGAGAAGTCTGGGAGATGTCGTTTTTAGCTTTCCAACTCTGCAGTATGGGAAGGCACACTAAAAGGAAATTGAAATAGATGTTGACTCACATAGTCTCTTAAAATTTGGGTGTTCTGCAGAATTGTGTTCTTAGCCCTTTTCTTTCCTGGTGCTAAGACTATCTCCCGTCAACTCACAGCTTCAACTACCACCTGAGTTATCTCTAACCCCGAGTTCCAGATTTGAATATCCAGCTGGCTACTAGATAGCTCTGCCTCCTCCTCCTGTATTTTCTATATCAATGAACGGCACCACCATCCATCCAGTGATCCAAGCCAGAACCTGGGGACATTGCCCATCTGCCTCATGCAAATGGTTGTTGCAGTTGGTCTATATATTCCAGTCTTCCTGCAGTTGGATGGGGCCATATGACTGCATCCTGGCCAATGTAATCTGAACAAAGGGAATGGGAGCAAAGTCCAGGTGAAACAGTGGAAACCTTTCACACGTTATCTGCATTCTCTTTCCCTATCTGCCAACTGAATGGAGAGAACTTCAGGACCCTAGAGGAGGGCAGAACCATAGATATAAGGAGGCTGGGTCCCTGAATGACTCAAGGAGCTCTGCAGCTCCCAGAATTAATCTGCGTCATCCTGGAATGTGGGGGTGTGGGGTCATGAAAGTGTGCCGTTCAGAGCTCCTGCTGGGGGAACAAGATTTACTGTGGCCCCAGCTGCTGCCCCACTGGACTATCACTGTGTTTATGGCAAGGTTACACTTCGCATGGGCTGCTCCCAGCCAGTGACTCAGCACAGTGGGGGTGCAAATTCAAACCCATTCCTGTAAGAGACAGCATTCCTCTAGCAGGTGACTTTGACCCATAGATTCTCCACTGGCCCGGCTGAATCTTTCTTGGGACTACGCTCAAGTCCAGGGCTCTTCCTACCCAGTCCTCTTTCCTTTCCTGTCTCCTTTGCAGGCGTCACACCTGCCTTGTGGTCTGAAAGCTCTCCTTGCCTCCCTTGGGATCCTTCTATTTATCCTTTGCAGGTGTTTCCCCAATAAATCTCTTGCATGTCTAATTTCATCCTGGCATCTGCTTCTCAGAAGACCTGAACTAAGTCAGGGGAAAAGTAAACCTTTATTGTATTATATCATGGAGATTTGGGGGTTGTGGGTTAGAGTAGTTAGCCTACTGTACTGTGATGATCAAGGTATGAATATTTCTGAAAGTTATTCTGTCTCCCCTTTGCATCTGCCTTAGTTTAGGCCTCCTGTGCTGACTGCCCATCTTCCTGAGTGACTCTTCTGCATCTGGCCTTGGTGAGCAACTCAGCTTCAGAAGTCTCCTCCACATCACCTTCACAGTGATCTTTCTACTGTTAACCACCACTTTTTAAACACCTATACAAGCCCTGAATACATTGTTCTTTCACTTACCCCAACAATCTTGCAAGGAAATTGTTATTAGCTCTATTTTACATAAAGGGAGTTGAGATTTAGAAGGGTGACATATCCTGCCCAATGTTACATGACTGGTAACTAACAGAATTGGGATTTGAACCTAGATCTGTCTGTTACCAAAATTTGTGTTCTTTTTACTACCCCAGCATTGCTTGGATTTTAAAAATTGTTTTCCTGCTGCAATACACCACAACAAATGACATTCACATGCATTCCCTACTCCCTTGAGTTTATCTAAGTTCTAATGCAAATTTAGTATATAGACCACAGACTACTCAGGGAAGGGGCATTATATTCTCAAATGTGTATTGTAAATATGTGAGTAAGTAAAAGAGCCACTGAAAGATATTGATCTTCTGCTCATGTTTTCTTCATTCATATTTTCTTTCCTTTTTTTTTTAAAGATTTTTTTATTTTTTCCTTTTTCTCCCCAAAGCCCCCCAGTACATAGTTGTATATTCTTCGTTGTGGGTCCTTCTAGTTGTGGCATGTGGGACGCTGCCTCAGTGTGGTTTGATGAGCAGTGCCATGTCCGCGCCCAGGATTTGAACCAACGAAACCCTGGGCTGCCTTCAGCGGAGCACGCGAACTTAACCACTCGGCCACGGGGCCAGCCCCCATATTTTCTTTCCTTTTTAAACTAAAAATGTAATCAGTGGGAAAAATAAAAAGAAAGTGGAAATAAATATAAAATTGTAAACAAACACAATATTTTAATCTCCATTGGTACTAGAGGTTGTACCAGGGGTCTCTCTAAAAGCTGGAACACAGATAAACTGGGATGTGAGCAATGCATGCTATTCCCACAGCTCTGGCGATGACTCCATTTAAAATAACTTTTTTTTTTTTCAGTTAGGAAGATTAGCCTTGAGCTAACATTTGTTGCCAATCTTTCTCTTTCTTTTTTGGAGGAAGATGAGCCCTGAGCTAACGTCTGCTGCCGATCCTCCTCTTTTTGCTGAGGAAGACTGGCCCTGAGCTAACATCCGTGCCCATCTTCCTCCACTTTATATGTGGGACCCCTGCCACAGTATGGCTTGTCAAGTGGTCCCATGTCTGCACCCGGGATCTGAATCGGGGAACCCCAGGCTGCCAAAGCAGAATGTGTGCACTTAACCTCTGCACCACTGGGCTGGCCCTGCCAATCTTCCTCTTTTTTGCTTGAGGAAGACTGTCACTGAGCTAACATCTATACCAATCTTCCTTGATTTTGTGTGTAGGACGCTGCCACAGCATGGCTTGATGAGCAGTGTGTATGTCTTTGTATGCTCCTGTGCACGGGATCTGAAACAGTGAACCCTGGGCCACCAAAATGGAGCACGTGAACTTAACCACTACACCACCAGGCCAGCCCTAAAATAGCATTTAAAAGCAAGGGGCTCAGAGTGCTGTTATGTAGAGGTATATCCAAGTATCTGCTTTAATTTATTAAAAGCAAGTCATTTACTATTTCAATTCTTTACTATTATGTTCAAATTTTAAATGCAACCAATACAGAAACCACCCCCATGCACGGGTGTGAGTTCTACCACCCCTCACGTGCTACCTGCACATCTGATGATGTCATGCCTCGCTAAGTAGCTTTGGAGGCTCCACATCCCCTTGAGAGTAAGGAGGAAATTCCTCAGAGCAGCATTCCAGGCCTTCTGCGAACGAGCCTTGCGGCAGCTCTTGCAGGGTCTCGGCAGCCACACCCGCCTCCAGCCCTAGCGAACCAGTGACAGCCCTCCAGCACGCCGCTCCCTCCTGTCTCTGGGTCTTTGCAAATGCCATCCCTTCTGGAGGAACATCTTTCTCCCACTCTTGTCTTCTGAAAACTAGAAGAATTCCCTAAGATACAGTTTCTATGCCACCCTGTCCATAAACCTCTCCCTGAAACCACCTTCAGACATACCCAACTCCCAGGCTGAATTAGGTGCCCTCCCCACCGCTGCCCTCCCTTCACGCCTTTCTTCTCTACAGCTCCTCCAGCCCCCTCCGCTTCAGCACGCCATTGTAACCGACTATTTGCTATTTACGGATGACTTCTCCCCGTTAACAGGTTTGTTTCTTAAAGTTGGAGATTGATGTTATATAACTGTATTACTCCAAAATAGTAAGTACTTAGCAAACAAATATTTGCTAAATGAGTGAGTGAATATCAAACAGAGGAAGAAATGAATGAATTAAAAAGTTGGCTTTGCCAGTACACAATTTATGTGTGCTTCATGTCTTTTATAAGGATAATTCATTTGCCAATATAAAACATTAATTTTGGGGCCAGCCCGGTGGCACAGCGGTTGAGTTCGCATGTTCCGCTCCTCAGCGGCCCGGGGTTGGCTGGTTCAGATCCCAGGTGCAGACATGGCACATATAAAGTAGAGGAAGATGGCCACAGTTGTTAGCTCAGGGCCAGTCTTCCTCAGCAAAAAGAGGAGGACTGGCAGTAGTTAGCTCAGGGCTAATCTTCCTCAAAAAAAAAAGATAAGGAGATGGCAGCTCTAAGAAGGAATGGCTCCCACATGTTAATTTATTGTGGGGTTCTTCTCATCTGGTGAAATGTGTCATCACTGAATATAGCATTAAAAATATGTAACATTTTACCAGTTCAAGTCTGACAGGGTTAAATTTGACATCCCCCTCTGTTAAGGAGTCTGTGTTTGCCCTTTGCATGCTATTGAGGGTAATGAGAACAGGAGAATTGAAAATTGCAGAGAGAGGGTAAGTTGATTTATATACATAAAATTAATTTGCATATGTACTTGTGAAACAAAGGACTATATCCAGAGGTGGAGGAAGGGGTCTTTGAAGTTTTGCCAGCAGTAGAAAAGAGAGATTCAGAAAGCAGCAGCTTGAATGAACAAAAGCTAGGAATGAGCTGTCCAAACAGGACATTTTTTTTTTGCTGAGGAAAATTAGCCCTAAGCTAAGATCTGTGCCAATCTTCCTCTTTTTTTTTTTGTTTTTTTGTTTTTTTGCTTGAGGAAAACTAGCCCTCAGCTAACATCTGTGCCAATCTTACTCCACTTCATACATGGGTCACCACCACAGCATGGCTAACACATGGTGTAGGTCCACGCCCAGGATCCGAACCTGCAGACCTGGGCTGCCAAAGCAGAGCATTCCAAACTTAACCGCTACGCCACGGGGGCAGACCCACGAAATGGGATTTTCAGGAAGTGTAATTTTTTTTTCAGGAAGTGTGATAAAACGTCCTTGCCACACTTCCTCCAGGCTTCAGTAAAGACATACATTATTTTTCAAGGTCTTAGGTGTCAGATTTATGTTTCTTTTTAGTGCGGGTGCCAGGTGGCAACAGGCCTCCAAGCAGAAGCAACCAGGCCTCGATTCGTCTGTCCAGGTTACACAGGCGGCCTGCCTGTTCTGCTGTGGAGTGGCCTGGAATTGCCACCTGACTCGCCTGTTTGTGGTCTGGGCTGGGTGGGGTGGGGGAGGTGAGTCAGGAGAGCGTCACCTACCCACTATCAGCGGGTTCACTGGCCAAGCCGCTCCTAAGTTTCTGTTTGTTTTGTGGGAGGTCCAAGCCATTCCCCAGGTGGGGAAATGTCCCCAGGACAAAGCACAAAGTATCTGGACCAAAGAACACAAGGTGTGTCACCACTTTCTCCTGCACAATCTCTTTTTGTTTTTTGGTGAAGAAGATTCACCCTGAGCTAACATCTGTGCCAGTCTTCTTCTATTTTTTTGCATGTGGGATGCCTCCACAGCACGGCTGGTGAGTGGAGTAGGTCTGTACCCAGAATCCGAACCCACGAACTGGGGCTGCCAAAGCAGAGTACGCAGAACTTTAACCACTTGGCCACGGGGCCCAGCCCTGCTGAGTAACTTTTTTTAAATGACTTGATTTCTTTTACTATTAAAATACACTTATAGGGGCTGGCCCAGTGGCCAAGTAGTTGGGTTTGTGTGCTCTGCTTTGGCAGCCTGGGGTTTCACCAGTTCAGATCCTGGGCACAGACCTAGCACCACTCATCAGGCCGTGCTGAAGTGGCGTCCCACATAGCTCAACCAGAAGGACCTACAACTAGAATATACAAGTATGTACTGGGCAGGCTTTGGGGAGAAGAAGAAGAAGAACAAAGGAGAAGAAGAAGAAGAAACATACAGTTATAACAACTTATGAAAGTGTTGGTAGTGGACACTGCAGTGTTGCTCAGATCCAGGCCCTCCTTTTAGGTCGCCTTTCTCCAGCTGCTGGGAGGGTAGACGGCTGACAGATCCCAACTCAGCCCCTCTTCCTGCGATTACCCTCTGCTGAAGAGAGCTGCTTCACCCCAAGGGGCGTCCCACATCCAGTGACTGGTCAGTGTCCTCAGTTGGAAGGCAATACGTCAGGGCCACCCCAGTTCCAGAGACCCTCGGGGAATCTGCTGAGGACGATGTTGTGACAGTGTCAGAGCCAAACATCTCTCTGCTCAATCCTTGCTTCTTCACACTCCTACAGATGTTGACCGAAGAGTACCCTCCAACCAGCCTCCAGCACGTTGATCTCCACTGCAGAGTCTGCCTCCCAGGAAACCCAGCTTGTGATGGTGATGGCAGGAGTGATGCAAGAAAGAGATGCTAAAGCTGGGTCACCCACCAGCTGGCTGGAAATAACGACCCCATTGTGGCTGGGTGGATGGATGAAGCCGAGCCCAGAGCAGCAGTGTGGATCGTTGACACTTTCTGGGATGGCATAGCATTGGAAGGGAAGGTACCAGCTGGGGCAATGGAACCAGTATTTGAGAAGCATGAGGGAATTAGTAAAGAGAAAGACAGACAATGATATCAGAAGGTAGTTGCTGGGGGCAAAAGATGTTCTGACGATAGACAGGAAAGGCTGAGGTGATTAATCAGCAATTAAAAGCTAAATATAAAAGCCAGAGGACCTCCTTGGCAGAATACAATGAGACTCACCTCTAATAGCTGCAGGGTAGATAAAGCTGAAGCTCAGGCTCAGGATTTAAGCATGAAAGTAGCAGAGCTCCAGAAGAGACTGAGCTCTCAGTGGCAGGTCAGTTACACCTACGTCCAAGCTCTGATTGGAAAGAGTGGGTCCTTGATCAATGGGATGTGGGTGTTTGGATTGATGCAGTGAAAGGCTTGAATATGCATATTCCCCTGAAGCCTCTAGATCTGCAGAAAAGGCCTGCTTCTTCCTGTCAAAGGCTAGTGTTCATCACTCACTTGAGGATGGTGCTGAGGCCTCTGGCTAGCAAGACAAAATGTGTCCCCATCAGAATCTGCCACCATTTTCCTTCTTGCCACTAGACCTATAATAATCCTTTATAGCCAGTAACATAGCCCATTAAGTCACAACAAACCCACTCAGGGATGCATTGAGTCTACAAAGGAGGAAAGGGACCATACATTTACCACACAAAATTGGGGTTCTCTTGCCTGATGCACATAAACAGCCTGTTAATTACGGCATCAGCCTTTGGGAAAAGAGATCAGCTTTATTCTGTGATACTGACCTGCAGGGAGACAGAGGGCATGTGCCATCAGATCTGTCTCCCTGATTCAAGATTGGGGCAAAATTTAAGAGGCTAGGGAGAACAGGCTGGCATGCAGAAATGCTGGTGGGACAGGTTTTGAGTGGTGGGCTTCAAACACTTGTGGGGGCCAGCCCTGGTGGCCTACTGGTTAAGTTCAGTGTGCTCTGCTTCAGTGGCCTGGGTTCAGCTCCCACATGCAGAAGCACACTGCTCATCTGTCAGTAGTCATGCTGTGGCGGTGGCTCACATAGAAGAACTAGAAGGACTTAGTACTAGAATATACAACAATGTACTGGGTCTTTGGGGAGGCAAAAAAGAGAGAGAGAGAGAGGAAGATTGGCAACACATGTTAGCTCAGGGTGAATCTTTCCCAGTAAAAAAAAAAAATTATGGTAAGGTTTTAAACATTTATGACAGGGTTCTAAATATTTATGGGGTTCTAAATATTTATGAGCTTCTAAACTTTTATGACAGGGTTCTAAACATTTTTCATGAGATGTGGAAGGAATTTTAACCCCAGATCTTCTTGATGAGGGACCCTTTTCTTCTGATAAGAGTCCAACTTTCAAGTTCCACTGTGTTCTGGTCCTCGGGTTCCATGGGGAGGAGGATCTTTGGTTCTGTGGTCATTTCAGGTCACAATGTCTTCTTCCGTGCATGTTCTGGCTGTGTGACTTTGCACTTTTTCTGCAAAGCAATTCTTAATCACTCTGTTGATAAGAGATGGGGTCAGTTGAACTTGTCCTAGAGGGACCGCGGTTACAATACCCTGAAGGAGATGCAGGACCTGGCCAGGATGTACCGCGGAGCTAAGACAGCATGTATGGGATTGGATTCCGAGGGTGTGGGACAAGGGGAAGTAGATCATAAAGTTGGCTATGGGAGTGTTGATTGATATGGGAGCATTCTCCTGGGCTATAGGATGGCTATAGATGGGCAGCCAACAAGACCCTGGCAAGGACCCCAGTACACACTGCTAGGATGGCTCTTAGACACTTGGAGAAAGTGGTGCCCACATTCAATGAGGAATAGATGCCAGAACTTCTCTTGCAGACAGTAGAAAAAGGAACCAAATTTCTCATAGAAGGGGGCATGTTTGAGTGGATTTATTACGTAAGGCCGGAAACCTCACCAGATGACTATTTTCCATGTGAATGCTCAGAGGACGTTCCATTTACCAAAGCAAGAAAGGAAGGATCTGGTAAGAGGGACATCAGATTCACTGAGAAATGCACTGGTGGCTCTCTTTTATATTCCAGAGCTTACGGCAGGAGATGTCATTACAAAACTAGGGTCCTTGACAATAACGGGGATGGTAATAGCCTGAAATATTAGAGATCGTGGCAGTGCCTAACCATTAGAGGCAAGGTGGGTTTAATTGTTTCAGTGAAAGGCAAGGTTGGAGAGGTGCTAAGAGCGGCCTGCCCCACAGAAAGCTATGGAGATGGTTAATAGAATAGAGCAGTCCTATAGGCAAGACAGATGGGCAGCCAAGAGTATTGTTCAATGTACCCAACCAAAATAATCAAAGATGAATGATCAAGAGGCTGAGGGCAGCTGTCCCAATAAAAACTCATGATCCCTTGCTTAGTTTCCATATCTGAGTCTGTTTTCACACCCAGAACTCTTGACTGAACCACAGAAGACACTAAGCACTAAGCAGAGAGAATGACTCAATCAGTTGACATCAGCCAGCCTCTGTGTTGTGCCTCAGTGTTGGCATAACAACATAGCCATGGTGGCAGGGATGGAGAATATACATGGGCTCAACCACATGGGCTCCCACTTAGCAAGACAGCTGGAGCTACTGCTGTTACCAGAGCTGCTGCTCCAACCTGCCAGCACTAGAGACCAATTCTACGTCCCCAGTTCGCACCATCCCTTGGGGGAAACCAACCAGCCATTTAGTGGCAAGTTAACTTCACTAGACTCCTTCTACTCTGGAAGTGGAAACTATTAGTCTTGATTGGAATCAACAAATATTCCAGCTCTGTTTTCCTTTCCTGTTTACAGAGCTCCAGAAAGCACCATTATCCAAAGGCTTACAGAGAGTTTGATTCAGGAAGAGGGGATCCTGCAAAGGAATAAGGGGCACACTTCGTAGCAAATAAGGTGTGGTAGCAGGTACATGACCATGGGAATCACTGGCCCCATCCCAAACTGCATCACATAGGTAGATAGCAATGGAATGGCTTATTGACATGCCACTGAAAGGCCAGCTTGGAGGCGATGCCTTATACTACATACCCTAAATCAACAACCATGATATGGCACAGTGTCCCTAATAGTTAGATTACATAGATCTGAAAACCAAGAGGTGGAAGTAGGAGAGGCCCTGCTTCCCCCAGAGACCTACTGGGAGAATTTTTGCTCCTGTTCCTGCAACTCTGGGCTCTGAGAGTTCAGATATCTTGACTCCCAGGAAGAAGATGTGAAACATCCAAGAGTGTATAGCAAGAATTCCATTCAAGTTTCATCTGCTGCCCAATCATGTTGATACTGGCTCAACATAAGTTTAACATAAGGGAAGCCATACTGTAGAAGAGAAACCATATTGTAAATTTGGATGACCTCTGATTAACTAACAGACAAGCTCTGTAGATTTTATGGCTCCTCCCAGATGCTAAAAGTTGGAAACTTTGTTCTTTTGAGTTCCTTAGGAATGTGATGATCCCTGGGCAGAGAGCCTATGCTGATAACCACCACTAATGTCAACTGAAAGATCAGGGTATGGGACACTGCTCTGATCGCTGACGCATATCCAGTAAAACAAAGGACTATCAGGAACTAAGACCAGAGGTCTGCTCCCACCCAGAGACCAGATGGAGGTCCCCACCTGGAGACCAGATGCCTCCCCCACCCGGAGACCAGCCCCCTATGTAACTGGCCTGTAGTCTTTGTTCTGTAAGATGGTTCTTTTGGACATTAGTTGACCATCTTCCCCCTTGCTAGGAAGCTGTAATAAAAAGTCCTTTCTCTCCTATGAACTTGCCTCCTGACTATTGGCATGTCTTGTGGTGGGCAGACAACTCCACCTTGGGCAGTAACAACTTCAGGTTCCTCATGCCAAGAAATCAGCAGGTGTAGAAAGAAGTCACCTGCCTCAAGCGGTATTTGGCCCTAATCATCTGGAGGAGGTAGGACTGTTGTTATCTAATGGGGACCTTCTGGGGAGTCCAACTTGTGACAGTTTTTAATTGTATCAATCTCACCTCCCTAATACATCTACTTTATTTTTTTCTGTGTTTCTCCCTAGTAGGTATATATTTGCATATATACATATATATTTGCATATATACATATATATTTTACTTAACTATTATCTTTGTGTAGGTGTATTTTTGTGTTTTTTAACTTAACACTACCTCATTAAACAGTGTTTTCAATATTATTACGTAGTATTCATAATTACAATTTTAACATCAGTATAACATTCCCTTCAGTTGATGTAGCTTAATTTTTTAAAAATCATCCTTCTATTTTTGAACACTTAGGTTTATTTTTATTGTTATAGAGTAGATCTTACATAAAATTAGTCTCTTTCTTCAGATGGCTATCTTCTTCAATTGAATTAACTCCTTATATAAATCCTGTGTAGTGGGATAATCGAGTAAAAGGATGTGAACATCTATCTTTAGGTCTCTTGGTACCTGTTACCAAATTGCTGTCCAAAAAAATTATAGCAATTTAGGGGCCGACCCCGTGGCCAAGTGATTCAGTTCGCATGCTCCACCTCAGCGACCTGGGGTTTCGCCGGTTCGGATCATGGGCGTTGACATGGCACCGCACATCAGGCCACGGTGAGGCAGCAGCCCACATGCCACACCTAGAAGGACCCACACCTAAAAAGATATACAGCTATATATTGGGGGGATTTGGGGAGAAAAAAGCAGAAAAAAAATTATAACAATTTATACTGCAGCATCAAGGAGCATTTCAGCAGAATCTCCTGTCATTAGAAATTATCACTATAGAATTTGTTGGTAGTTTAATAAACGTAAAATAGCACCTCATAATTAAATTCCTTCATACTTTGTGTCCTTTCTGCAAATTGTGGCTGAGATTGTAATGTTTATTGTTATCTGAATTTCCTCTTGTGTGTTAATGTTCCTGGGAATGGTGACACCATTTTAATAAATTGAGAGGCACTGTCTCACAACCATCCCCAAAGTAGAAAAGAACTGAAAGGATTTCTGATGTGTAAAATTCAAGTAGAAGCCACTTCATAATCTACTGGGAAGAGCACTAGACTCAGAGTCAGTCGATGCAGCCTCGAGTCCTGGCTGAGTCAGCTGCTACTTGTGCAATTTTGGGAATATTTTACACCACCAATGAAACTGAAAGACCTCAAATTAGGCCAGACCCTCTTTTGATTCCTTTTTTATTTCTTTTTTGCAAAGAAGGTTGGAAATGACAGAAAACAAAAATAGAAACCATTCAGAAGGGTTTCAGTCTCCCTTTATGCCCTACAAAATGCTGTATTGGGCAATACCCAGAAGTACCCACATGGCTTCTGCCCTCCACCTGGAGGTTGGACTTTTCAACTCTCAGGATGCCCAGGGCATGGAGCTGACCAGGACAGTCCACTTAGTCTTGGGCGGATGGCCTTTGGTGATAGAGAGGTCCGTGGGCATCTGAAGCCGACACTTGCTTGGCAGAACAGAGAACTAGGCCAAGGCAGGAAGGTGTTCTGACCTGAAAACGTTATGTTCCAGTTAAAATGTCCATACTACGCAAAGCAATCTACAGATTCAGTGCAATCCCAATCAGAATCCCAGTGACATTATTCATGGAAATAGAACAAAGAATCCTAAAATTCATATAGGGCAACCAAAGACCCCGAATTGCTAAAGTGATCCTGAGAAAAAAGAGCAAAGCTGGAGGCATCACAATCCCTGACTTCAAAATGTACTACAAAGTCATAGTGATCAAAATGGCATGGTACTGATACAAAAACAAGCACACAGATCAACGGAACAGAACTGAAAGTCCCGAAATAAAACCACGCATCTATGGACAGCTAATCTTCGACAAAGGTGCCGAGAACATACAATGGAGAAAAGATAGTCTCTTCAATAAATGGTTTGGAGGAAAAGGTTAGCCACATGCAAAAGAATGAGAGTAGACCATTATCTCATGCCATACACAAAAATAAACTCCAAAGGGATCAAAGACTTGAAGATAAGTCCTGAAACCGTAAAACTCCTGGAAGATAATATAGGTAGTATACTCTTTGACATCAAACTTAAAAGGATCTTTTCAAATACCATGTCTTCTCAGACAAGGGAAGCGAAAGAAAAAACAAACAAGTGGGACTTCATCAGACTAAAGAGCTCTGAAAGGAGAAAGAAACTAGGATCAAAGCCAAAAGACAGCCCACCAACTGGGAGAAAATGTTTGCAAATCATATATCCTACAAGAAGTTAATCTCCATAATATATAAGGAATTCACACCACTGAAGAACAACAAAAACAGCCCGATCAAAAAATGGGCAGAGGATACGAACAGATATTTTCCCAAAGAAGATATACAGGTGGCCAATAAACACATGAAAAGATGTTCAACATCACTAATCATCAGGGAAATGCAAATCAAAACCACACTAAGGGAGTCAGCCTGGTGGCACAGCAGTTAAATTCGCATGTTCCGCTTCAGCGGCCTGGGATTTGCCGGTTCGCATCCTGGGTGTGGAGCTATGCACCACTCGTGAAGCTATGCTGTGGAGGCATCCCACATATAAAGTAGAGGAAGATGGGGGCAGATGTTAGCTCAGGGCCAGTCTTCCTCAGCAAAAAAAGAGGAGGATTGGTGGCAGATGTTAGCTCAGGGCTAATCTTCTTCAAAAAACTACACTAAGATACGACCTTACGCCTGTTAAAATGGCTATAATCACTAAGACTAAAAATAACAAATGTCTGAGAGGGTGTGGATAAAAGGGAACCCTTATACACTGCTGGTGAGAATGCAAACTGATGCAACCACTATGGAAAACAGTATGGAGATTCCTCAAAAAGCTAAAAATAGAACTACCATATGACCCAGCTATCCCACTACTGGGTATCTACCCAAACAACTTGAAATCAACAATCCAAAGTAACATATGCACCTCTAGGTTCATTGCAGCACTATTCACAATAGCCGAGACATGGAAACAATCCAAGTGCCCATCGACTGATGATTGGATAAAGATGTGAGATATAAATATATACACACACACACACACACACACAATGTAATACTACTCAGCCACAAAAAAGACAAAATCATCCCATTTGCAACAACATGGATGGACCCATAGGGTATTAAGCTAAGGGAAATAAGCCAGACTGAGAAAGACAAACACCGGATGATTTCACTCATATGTGGAATATAAACAAACACATGAACAAAGAAAACAGTTCAGTGGTCACCAGGGGAAGTGGGGTGGGGTGGGCACAGGGGGTGAAGGGGAGCACTTATGTGCTGACAGACGAGAAAAAACATACAACTAAAATTTCACAACGATGTAAACTTTTATGAACTCAATAAAAAAAACCCAAAAAACATTATGTTCCATGGTCTCAAAAAATTTATGACAAATAGGGCTCGTTGACATTAATGCCAGTTGACATTAACAGACACTTGGCAAATGATAGTTATTTTAACTTATTTAGGATTGGATTATTAGTTTTTCTTTAATTTTTCAACAAACATTTATTGAGGCACTAAGCTGAGTGCTGGGGATATAAAAGTGAATAAAACAGTTCCTGCCTCAAGGAAGATCATAATTTAACAATGGAGACAGCCACTTAAAAGATTAGAACTACAATATGTAATTATAACTTTAAGACAGTGTGGCGACCACAGCTGTAAAAGTATATACAATGGCTCTCTTCTCTTGTTGTCAATTATGTGCTTTAGAATTTCAAAATATCCTGTACATTTGATTAGCAAGCAAAATAAAGAAATTGGAGGCTGAAAAATTGGAAAAGAGAAAGCAAAAATATCATTATCTAAAAGCAATAAAACTATATATCTGAAAACCCCAAGAAAGCCAACTAAAAAACTTACTATAAACAGTAAAAGAATATAGTAAGGTGGTTCCATTCAAAATTAATATACAGAAATAACCAGCCTTCATAGATAAAAATCAGTCAGAAATATACAGAAAAGACTCCTCCTTACCAAAAAATCTTTTAAAGATAAAATAGCTAGGTATAAATTTAATAATAGGTACATAATACCTATATAGAGAAAATTTTAGAACGCCAGCGAGGAACCCAGAAGATACTTTGAACAAATGCAAAGTCAGAGCATATTCTCGTAGATGATGATGACTCAACGTTGTAAATATATCTGTTCTCTCTAAATTAGTCTATGTACTTAATCCAGTCATCCCTCCCTCAAATTTAATTAGCAAGCTGATCTAAAGTTTATATAGCAAGATAAGCAAGCAAGAATAACCAGGAATATTTTGAAGTTGGTAAGAAGGGACTAATTATTGTTGTCGTTAGTACTGTTGAGTCAATTCCGACTCCCAGCGCCCCTGTCGTCAGCATGGCGGAATCCTGCCCAGGCTTTTTGCATCACCCTCTCATCTTCCGGCGCTATATCAGATAATGCTCCACTGCTATTCATAGGGTTTTCATGGCTGATTTATTTGGAAGTGGGTGGCCAGTTCTTTCTTCCTAGTCTGTCTTAGTCTGGAAGCTGAAACCTGTCCCTCATGGGTGACTTTGCTGGTTTTTGAAATCCTTGTGGCCTAGATTTCAGCATCACAGCAACACACAGCCACCACGGTATGACAACGACAGACAGGTGGTGTGGTTTCCTGACCAGGAAATGAACCTGGGCTGTGGCAGAGAGAGTAACAAATTTTAACCACTAGACCACCAGAGAAGGGACTAGCCCTAGCACATATTAAAATCTATTATAAAACCATAAGTTTTAAAACAGTATCCTACTGATCTATGAAGAAATAGATCAATGGAGTAGAATAGAGAAGTCCAGGAATGGATCCAAATACATGTAGAATTTTGTATGTAATAAAGGTGACAAAGAGACGCATCAGTTAACATGTGGTGTTAGGAAGGCAGTGTAGAGGATGCTGCAGTGGGCCATACGCATCCCCCCTTCAGGACCACAGCACTGTTTCCCCCAGCTGCTGGCAGTGTTGTCTGCTGAAAGCTCCTGGCTGAGTTCCTCCCAAGGAATTGCTCTCAGCCAAGGGGAGCTGCTTCATCTAAAGCTACAGCCCTGGGGTCAGTCACATCCATGGACTGGTCAATGTGGGAGAACTAATGCCTGGCCCTCTGCCTTCAATTTAAGACATCTCCGAAAGGCCCCTCCAGGTCCAGAGCTCAGGGAATTGGCTGAAGCTCTGTTGCTCCTGCATCCCAACTCCACTTCTCCCTCTGCCCAATTTTGCTTCTTTCACTCCTTATAGGTGTGATTACTGAGACTGCTCCCCAGCAAACTTCTTGCACTCAAATCTCTGTCCCATAATCATGCCATGCTGTGGTAGGCATCCCACATATAAAGTAGAGAAAGATGGGCACAGATGTTAGCTCAGGGCCAGTCTTCCTCAGCAAAAAAGAGGAGGATTGGCAGCAGATGTTAGCTCAGGGCCAATCTTCCTCAAAATGATAAATAAATAAAAAGAAAAGAAATTCTGACCCATGCTACAACATGGATGAACTTTGAAGACATTAGGCTAAATGAAATAAGCCAGTGGCAAAAAAGACAAATACTGTCTGATTCTGATACCAGTTCAACACAAGATTGACATAAGGGAAGCCATATTGTAGAAAAGAAACCATATTATAACATTGAATGGTCTCTGATTAACTAACCCAGACATGCTCTGTAGAGTTTATGGCCCCTCCTAGCTGCTTTAAGTTGATAACTTTGTTCTTTTGAGTTCCTTAGGAATATGATGACCCCTGAGCAGAGGGCCTATGCTAATAGACATCATCAATGTCAACTGAAAGATCAGGGTATAGGGTGTTGCTCCATTCTCTGATGCATATCCAGGAAAACAAAGAACTATCAGGAACTGGGACGAGATGTCTGCTCCCCCTGAAGATCACATGGAGGCCCCACCTGGACACCAGCCCCATATATAACTGGCCTGCAGTCTTTGTTCCGTAAGATGGTTCTTTCAGACACGAGTCAGCCATCTTCCCCCTTGCTAACAAGCTGTAATAAAAAACCCTTTCTCTCCCCACCAACCTGCCTCTTGGCTATGGGTATGTCTCGCAGTGAGCAGACAACTACCCCGCCCCCCGCCCCCCGCCCACCCCTTAGGTGGTAACAATTCCACTTACATGAGATACTTAGAGCAGTCAAATTCCTAGAGACAGAAAGTGGAATGGTGGTTACCAGGGCTACGGGGCGGGAGGAATGGGGAGTTGATATTTAACAGGTACAGAGTTTCTGTTTGGGATTTCTGTTCTAGAAATGGATAATGACAATGGTTGCACAACATGGTGACTGTACTTAATTGTACACTTTGTTAAAAAAGAAATAACAGGCCTCAAATGGAGTCATTTGTCCCCATGACAGCAAACCAAGGCTTAATTACAGTTTCAATCTAGCCCTGGAATGTGACCTTTTTAACAGTCAATCTGAAATTTACTGATTACCGCTGGTGAGGTAATCTGCATGATAAAACCCCAGCCTTCTCTTTCCCCTAAAATAAGATGTCCTGGCCTGAAACAATTCTTTCTTTTCTTTTGCTAATAACTTCCTTACCCCAACCTCCTTCTGCCTATAAATCCTTCTGTTTTCTACAACTGCTTGGACCACCCTTCTCTTTGCTGGATGAGATGCTGCCCAAATCACGAATCATTTGATAAAGCCAATTAGATCTTCAAATTTACTCGTTTGAATTTTGTTTTTTCACAACTTAAAAATGGTTAAAATGGTAAATTTTATGTTATATACATTTTACCACAATAAAAAAATAAACAAAATTCTGTTTGGCAAGACCCACCAAAATGAAAAGAAACAAAATATTTGTAACTTCTATCATAACAAAGGGTTAATTTCCCTACAAAGCAATAAGGAAAAGACCCAAAGCACAATGAAAAAATGGGAAAATGACAGGAACAGAGAATTTAGAGAAAAAATAAAAATGGTTCTTAATGTATAAAATTATGCTCAACTTCACTCATAAAAAGAGAAATAGATGGGGCTGGCCCCACTGCCCACTGGTTAAGTTTGTGTACTTTGCTTTGTCGGCCCAGGGTTCGCTGGTTCGGATCCCGCGCACAGCCCTATGCACCACTCATCAAGCCATGCTGTGGCAGGTGTCCCACATATAAGACAGAGGACGATGGGCATCACTGTCCTGACTTTCTCTCTCTGTGCTCCTATATTCCATCTATGAACAATTATTTCTTGATTTAGAGAGAAAAAAATTCACGCTCTAATTACCCCAGATAGTTGAAGATAAAAAATAAAATAAAATAAACCCCTAGTTCAAATTGTTCCAAAGTTTCAAAGGAAACATATTGCTTGTGTTTTCACACTTTTTTCCAGTATAGGTTACTTAGTGTATTCATGTCAGATTCTCTATGTTTCCTCATCTGTGTCAGCCATGGTTCAAATAGTGAATACTTAGAATTAATAATGTGTAGTGATGGATATAAAAACCAAAAAACATTAAAAAATTAAAAATTAAATTAATTAATTAAATTAATTTTAAATTTTAAATTAAAAAGTTAAAAATATAAAAAATATATAAAAAATAAAAAATAGGATCCTTGCTTTCAAAGAGCCCTTAGAATCACAAGGGTGGCTAGGCACAAGGGTCTCTAGGCCATTTCCCTGAACTCCGTCTCTGTTCTCTGCCCAGTTCACCGTCTACCCTGCTGTCCATCTCCCACTGCTGTCCGCATGTCTCACGGCCGTTCTCGATGGCTCCGAGTTACTCTCAGAACAGCTCTCAGGGCCCTCCACAAGGCAGTCTGAATCCGCCTATCTAACTGGGTGTTTCACCATTTCCAGGAGGGGATCAGGCAGCCAGGCTAGTGTTTCAACTGTTCCAAGACCAGCAAACCTGTCTTCACAACCCGGCTTCTCCTCGTGCTGCTCCCCCAGCTCAGAGGGCCCAGGCCCCTCTTCTCCATCTATCTAAATCCTGTCCATCCCGCCTCTTCCTTGAAACTCTCTCAATGCCTCCCTTAGGGGTCCATGTCTCTTTTCTGATTCCCCTTTTTCTTTTTTTTTAAGACTTTAATTTTTTAGAGAAATTTTAGGTTCACAGCAAAATTGAGAAGAGAGTACAGAGATTTTCCATATACCTTCTGTCCCCCCCCACATGCATACCCTCCCCCATTATCAACAACCCCTGCCAGAGTGGCACATTTACTATAACTGATGTACACACATTGACACATCATTATCACCCAAAGTCCACAGTTTACATCAGGGTTCATTCCTGGTGATGTACCTTCTATGGATTTGGACAAAAGTGTAATGACATGTATCCACCATTGTAGTATCAGTCAGAGTATTGTGATTTCCTTTTAATTCTAGGCATTTTCACATTGCTATTTAACTGCTCTAGGAGTGTGTGCCTTTCCTCTCTCATTTATAAGCAAATGCTTAATGAACACTTATCATCTGTCAGACAATGTGATTGGCACTGGATATACAGCAGCAAACATCACAGACCTGGTTTCTATGCTCCTAGTGTTTATAATTAAATGAGGCAAGATAGACTGTAAGTAAATAAACAAACAAAGTAATTTCAAACGATAAGTGCTGCAAAGGCAAAACGAGAAACCTAAAAAGCATTAGGAAGTTCTAAAAGAATAACAGAGGGGACCTAAATCAGATGGGGTGGAGGGTGA
The DNA here is from genome assembly GCF_041296265.1 of Equus caballus. Taxonomy (NCBI): domain Eukaryota; kingdom Metazoa; phylum Chordata; class Mammalia; order Perissodactyla; family Equidae; genus Equus; species Equus caballus. The sequence goes on along the minus strand of NC_091703.1, from coordinate 53,394,847 downwards.
GGGCAGGGTGTAGTCAGAGAAGGTCTCCACGGAAGTGACATTTGAACAGATAAATGTCTGTTTAATGAATGGATAGGAGTTGGGCAGCCAGAAGAAGGGTGGCGGGAAGAATAGTCTAAGGAACAGCATCTGCAAAGGCCCTGAGGTGGGAAGGAAGGAGTTCAGTGAATTTGAGGAACTGAAAGAGGCCAGGGAAGGCAAAGGACAGTTGGGAAAGAACTCCTTCTAATCGACTAGACCTTGAACTCCTTAAGCCCAGGGACCGCATTTTATCTGCTGTATATCACCCCTCACTCCCACCCTGAGAACCGAGCACAGCACTTAACACATAGTAGAAGTACCAATATGTTGAAGGATTTAAGTATTGAATCACGATCTTACTAAGGCATCAAGAGAGACATGGGAAATTAGAGTAAAGTATGAAATAATGCATAATCAAACAGAGCTACTTTAGGCTCTGGTGGGTCCCAAGCTCTCTTACTCTTAGAGGCCCTACCACCCCCACATCACTCAACACATGCTAAAATGAACCCACAGTTTGCATCAAACATTATGCATATGTTACTATAATATATACTATGCACTATATAGCATTATTTATATGCTACTAAGAGTAGAATTGAGTGCAGTAAATTGCTTTCCATAAATTTGTGGACATTTAGATACATATATTAATTTTAATTTTGCAAGGTGTTTTTATTTTCTTTTTTTTAAGGAAGATCAGATCTGAGCTAACATCTGCTGCCAATCCTCTTCTTTTTGCCGAGGAAGACTGGCCCTGAGCTAACATCTGTGCCCATCTTCCTCCACTTTATATGTGGGACGCCTGCCACAGCATGGCTTGCCAAGCAGTGCCATGTCCGCACCCAGGATCCGAACCGGCCCACCCTGGGCCGTCGAAGTGGAACGTGCGCACCTAACTGCTGCACCACCGGGCGGCCCCAGTAATTTTGCAAGGTTTTTTAAACCAATTTTTTTCGTAGGCCCTCAACATTCTTTTAGACTCTAGTGCTTAGGTCCTGAGCATTTTCCATAATAGGAACAAGGCCCTGCAATCCAGGGCCGCACTGAGTAGAACAGACAACAAATGCTGTGGGGATTCGGGGAGAGGGGACCTCAGGAGGAGCAGGAAGCCCCAAGTGCCCTGTCTGGTAACCTGTTGCCCTGCCTGGCCAACACCGGAGCTCCTAGGAAACAAAGGAATAAGAAGCCAGTCTGGGCCTAACTCAGACCCCAAAACAGAGACTAGCAGATCACTTTGAAGCAACAGGAGTCTTGGTAAGAAGGAACCATGCCATTTTAAAGTATGGAGGACCCAGGCAGACAAATTTTATGAAGGCAACATCAAACCATTCAGGAAAGAAACGCAGGTCTGATTACCTGGCCTGAGACACTGGACAGGAAGATGTCCGCAGAGGTTAAGAAAACTGTCAAAAACCCAACCCTGGGGACACAATGAACAATGGGAAGGCAGGAAGCAGAGAGCTGGAGGGCCTGAGTAGGCTGACAGGCCCCTCGTTAGTGAGTCAGATTTGAAAAAGGCCACACTGGGAAATGAGGGCACAGACACAATCAAAGTGTCTGAGGCTGTTCCGTCTGCCAGAACAAAATGCCAGACTGGGTGGCTTCGACAACAGAAATCTGTCACTTGCAGCTCTGGAGGCTGGGAAATCCAAGATGAAGGTGTGGACAAGGTAGGTTTCGCTCCACCTCTTCTGAGGCCTCTTCTTTGGCTCGTGGGCTGCCATCTTGCTGGGTGCCCACTTGACCTCTGCGTGGGCATGGGGCAGGGAGGGAGTGGAGAGCAAGCTCTCGCCGCCTCTTCTTATAAGGGCACTAGTCCCATCGTGACCTCATGTAACCCTACCTACCTCCCCGAGGCCCCATGTCCAAAGGCCATCACACTGGGAGGTGGGGCTTCAACCAGGAATTTTGAGGGGACATAATTCAGACCAGAGAAGAGGAGCAAGGGAATGAGCTGACACTTGAGAAAAACAGGTACAATTATTTTTTTAAAAGGCTGTGTCATAGTACAGAAAAGAGCAGGGGCTTCAGATCCAGACAGAGCTGGCTGAATCCCATTTACTAACCACGTGAACTTGGATAAGTTACTTAACATCTCTGAGCCTCAGTTTCCACAGCTGTAAAATGGAGATAAAAATGCATGCATTATGGGGTTGTTGAAAGAATTCATAAGATAGACGGTTTAAAGTACCTGGCCCAGCAAAAAGGCCTTTTTAAAGGTGTTGACTGAGCATGGAAGGCACAGGTATGCTGCCCAGGAGCAGACGTTGTGCTGGAAACGTGAGACCAGGCAACTTCTCTAGTACCTTCCAACTCAAGTCCCATAAATCCACACATCTACGAGGAAGCAGCTCTGCTCATCTCATTTGCTTTGTGGTCACTATCCATTCATGCTCAGCACTCTTACAAATATTATCTCATTTAATTTTCACTACAATCTGACAACCTGGTAATGATAATAGCTAGTATTATTCCCATTTTACAGATGTGCAAACTAAAGCTCAGAGAATCAGATAGCTTCGCCCGAGGTCGTACTGCTAGAGAATGACCAGATCTGGATTGCAGCCAGGACTTTCTCAGAGCACCAGCTTCCCTGCTTCAACTTTTCTGAAGCTGAATACTCATCATACAAATATCAGCGGGCAGACAGCGAAGCACAAAATGAGGCGGGTATTGTGAGTGGACGCCTGGCTTTGAATGAGCTTATGTCTCCAAGCTTGGACAAATTCCAGCTGGGGTACCAACAGAATTTACATATGAGAAGACTGTTGGTACTTTTCCCAGGACGGTGGAGCCAGGGAGGGGCGCCAAGAGACTGTGGATGGGTACACGCTGCTCCAATTTGTGGAAAGGGGAAGAAGGTTGATTCTGCAAACTGTAGATGTCAGTCCTGGGCAAAGTTCTTGAAGGGCAATTTGTGAACATGAGAAAAAAAGGGAAGGAAGTAATTACCAGGTGCTAGCAAGTTTTCACTGAGAAGAAATTATTCCAGAGGAACCTCACTTCCCTTTTTGATAAGGTAAAAGACCGGTATATTTTTATTTACACAATGCATTTAGCTCATTATAATGAGCAAGTTAGAAATGTGTAGACTGGGTTATGGACCGGTGGAGTCATAACAAGGTGAAAATCTATTGTTTTCAAATTAATAAAGGATTTTAAATGTCATTGTTTTCATGAAAAATAGAAATTTTTTTTGTTATTTGGTTTTAAAAATTGAGACAATTGTAGATTTATGTGCAGTTGTAAGAAATAATAGAGAGAGATCCCCTGTACTCTTTGCCCAGTTTCCCCCAGTGGTTATATTTAGCAAAACTACAGTATAATAGTACAAACTAGGATATTGACATTGATACAATCCACTCATCTTATTACGATTTCCCGTTTTACTTGTGCTCATTGGCATGTGTGTGTCTTAAGTTCTACACAATTTTATCACCTTTGTAGTATTCCCGGTCCACTATCGAAGTCCAGGTACTGAACAGCCTCAACTGAAGAAGCAATTTTTAATGGAGGAGACGGAATTTTAACTAAGCCTTGAAGGACAAAGGAGGAGAAAGAACATTTCAGGTGAGAGAACAAAAGAGAAAAATCAAAGGCATGGATAAATACTGGATTGGGGAAGGGTACCAGCCCTGTTGAAGCGAAGGATTGCCAATTACAGAAAAGGTAATTAGGTTAGTTAGATAAGATGCACAGCACATTATAAACAGCTTTGAACATTAGGAACTATAACACTTATATTAAAAGTAGTATACCACCCAAGTCTTAGAAGGCGTCCAGATAGCCATCCTGTGACCAATGGCACAAAGAGGCATCAGTGGTTTTGCACTTGGCCGTTCCCTCTGCAAAGAACACTCTTCTCCAGATACTCAGGTCTGGCTCCATTTCATCATTCAGGTCTCAGCTTAAATGTCACCTCCACCGGGGAGTGAAGCCTTCCCTGATCACCCATTCCAGAGTGCCCGCCCTGCCACTCTCTACCCTAGTTCCCTGCTTTATTTCTTCCATAGCACTATTTTTAAAAACAGAACTATGGATTATAGCACCATTTTTTAAAATAAAAATTTTTTAAAAATGTATTTACTTGTTTTATATTCTCTCTCCCCACTAGCATATAAGTTTTAGAGAAAAGAAATCTTGACTTTTTTTGCTTACTGCTATACACCATTGGTGAGCACAGCCCCAGCACACAGTGGGTGCTTAACAGTTGTTGAACGAATAAACAGGCTACCTGTAGAAGTTGTGGCATATACCACTTTGAAGCCTCCTTGGTCTTGCAGCCCTCTGTCTATCTTTTTCCTATTCTCTATGACTTTGTGGGTTCAGAATGAACGAATATAAAATGGGGAGATCCATCATTACTCCTACGTAGGCTTCCCAAATTTCACTTCAAACCATACAAAAAGCACGTGCCGAGTAGGGAAAAGATAGAAGGATATTATTTGTTAATATGTGATCAGGGTCCAAAACAAGGCCATTCACTGATTTACAGACTTGGTGCCCACATTAGGCACCAGGCAGCAGCCGAGAGACGTTGTCTTCAAAGGGCTCAGAGCCTACTGAGGGAGACAGGCACATAAAATTACAGGAGGTGTGAAAAGCGCAAGAATGGAGGCATGACCTAGGTGCAATGTGGAGAGCCACTTAACATTGGAGTCAGAAAAGGAGTCATAGAGGAGGTACCATTGAGATTGGGACTGGAAATAAGTGTAGCTATTTACCGGGGAACAAATCAGAACTAGAAAATCATTGAAACATAGGGCAGCATTACATACTCTGGAAAATCATGCTACCTCTCTCCCCACCGGTATTCTTTCTTTCTCTTTCTTTCTCCCTCCCTCCTTCTCTTCTTCCTTCCTTCTTTTCTCTCTTCCTTCCTTCCTTCTACCCTTCCTTCCTTCTTTTCTTTCCTTCTGTCAATAGTTTCGAGCACCCGTATCTATCTGGAGAGATACAAAAGGGTAGCCTCAGTTCCTCGACCCTAAGGTGTTCCTAATCCACCTGGAAAGGCACAGACACCAGAGTTCCCACTCCGGAATCAGATCTTGGGTTCAAATCCCAGTTCTACCAGCTCACTAGCTCTGTGACCTGTGGAAGTAACTTGACCTATCTAAGGCTCAGCGTCCTCATCCATAAAGTGGAATAATAACACTATTAACCTCATAGGACTGCCCTGCGTACAGTACGTATTCAATAAATATAGCTGTTATTATTTTTCAATAAACTATTAAGAAGCATGGGGCTAGAGAAGAAACAAAGAAACACAGGATCCCAATGTTAATCACAACCATGTCCTTTCACAGATCTTTTGATATTCTTTTATCAGCTCCTTTTTATTTGTGTTGATGAGGCATTTGTCTAGTTTTCTGTGGCCAAACTCACTTCCTTTTCTGGTCAATCGGTTTCCAAAGATTTTATGGAAAATTTATTGAGGGCTCAACTCAGCTTCTCAAAATATTTTCTCATGCTTGGAGGAGGCAGACCCAGGCCCCAGAGAGGCCCTTTAAGGTATGAGAGGAGACTAAATGGAGAAGATGAGGGGCAGCCTTCTGGAAAGGAGCCTTACCAGGAGTTCGACTGGAGACAGGGCAGAGCCCGCACTCAAATGCCCAGAGGGACCTGGCCGATAGCATGTGAGAATCTGGCTTGGCAAGGACTGTATCTAAACTATCTTATAACTATCTTTTGCTGATATGTGAGAAATATAGGGCCAGTGTTGATGGAAAGTATGAATCTTCTTTTTTCCCCCCAAACTGGAAATTCAGAGTTTTATAAAAAATTTCCTAATATTTTAATGTTAGCACTAATTTAAAGAAATTAAAACAAAACAGGTCTACAGGCAGGATTCAGCCCACAGGCCATGAGCTGGGCCTCTCAGAGGGTTCAGTGTTCCAGGTGCAAACAGCCTGCCAGTTCACACCCTCCTTACAGAGGAGGAAACAGACTCTGGAAGCCACACAGCTGGGTGTAGACGCAACAGGACTAGAACCATGCTGACAAAGCTAGAGTAATCTTGTTACAGGTTGAATTTAAGTGTTTATTTCTCCATCAGTCCAAGTCCTCTAGAGACCAACTTCTCAAGGACTATCACTTCCGTGAATTTAGTTTTGTAATCACCGGTGGAAATCTTTACTGCACAGAGAGGAAGTGGGAAGCCAGAACTTGCAGGTTTTGTTTTGTTTGGGTTTTTGTTTGTTTTTCAGTTTGAGTGCTTTTTTATTTGTTCCTTGCTTTTCTCCATCTTGTTCATTCTAGCTTTCCCTTGGTGGAGCTAAGTTCCTAAACTGCAGAATCCCACTGAGGTGGTCCCTGCCAGGTGACACCCATAGCCAGTCCTGGCCCTGCAGACCAAGGCTCCTTTGTTGCAAGGATCTGCTTTCAGCTACGAGTCAGCTTGGACTAAGTTTGATGAAGCGTTAATAGCAGCAAGGTCTCTAAGGTCTAAGAATGTTACCCCCCGTCACCTGTTACCTCCTCAGGAGGGTATTCTCAGTTTAATACGCTTCAACTTCCAGTCAACTTTCCATCCCTGAAAGTGTAGGTACCTCAATGGATGGCTGGGAGAGATCCTTTGGGGGGGTCTGGGGAGTGGGAGAGGGGCCGTGCCACTGAGTTAAAGTGCGCCAAATGCGGCAAAAGGAAACAACCCGTGAATTTGGGTAAATGGCAGACTGGAGTTCCTGTGACTCTTTTTGAAACTTTCCATAAGCTGAAAATTTAAAAAAAAAAAAGTTACTTAAAATAAGTACCTAAAGGAGGCATTCATTCATTGCTAAGTGAAATAAGTCAGACAGAGACAGACAAATACCATATGATCTCTCTTATATGTGGAATCTAAAACAACCACCAAATTCAGAGATACAGAGAACAGATCGTTGGTTGTCGGAGGCTGGGCGTGAAGGGGGTCAAAAGGTACAAACTTCCAGTTATAAAATACGTGAGTCATGGGGGTATAATGTACAGCATGGCGACTGTAGTTGATAACACTGTATTGCATATGTGAAAGTTGCTAAGACAGTAGATCTTAAAAGCTCTCATCACGAGAGAAATTCTTGTAACTGTGTGCTGATGGATGTTAACTAGACTTATGTGGTGATCATTTTGCAATATATACAAATATTGACTCATTATGTTGTACACTTGAAACTAATATAATACGTCAATTATACCTCAATAAAAAAAATACAGTACCTAAAGGAGGCTTGGAGGAAGAGAGGAGGAGGAAGAGGAAGAAAAGAGCGAGAGGGAGGGGAGCAGGGAGCGGGAGGAGGGCGAGCGGAGGGCAGGGCCAGCGGATGGCAGGGCGGCCCGGCAGTGGGGGACGCGCCGGGCTCCTGGCTTCGCCCGCGGGCGCGGAGTCTCCGTCCAAGCTTGGCCCGGCGGGCTGTCGGGCGGTCCGGGATGCAGGATGCGCCCGGGCTGGGGGAGGACGCCTCGCGCATCTCCGGCCCAGGGACCCGCAGGAGCGTGGGGGCGGGGCAGAGGAGGGCGGGTCCTCCTCCGGCTCCGGGTACCGCAGTTCCAGTTCGGCGAGCAGAAGCCTTTCTCCCGGTGAAGCAGGATGTACGATGCGGGCGGCGTTTTAGGTCAGTTCGCCTTTCGTCTGCGTCTGCGCTGCAAGGACTCTGTGCAGGTTTCCAAGTTTAACAAAACACCTTTTTCTTTAGAAACCCCCAGACGGGGGGTGGGGGGGCGGGGAGGGACAGGGCGGGGTGGGTCACGTGGGTGGGGCGGGGAGGGAGAGCAAACCTTTGGGAGCACGGAAGGATTGAGAGCAGTTAGTAAAGGTCATCCCGGGACCCGTTTCTGTGAGAGAAGCTTCAAAAATAAATGGGAAAAATAAAGTTTTTAAACTGTTTTCATCCTTTTCTCCGCTTTTTTTTATTAAGGTGTGTGGGGTGCAGGGGAGAACCCTCATTTTTCTCCCTTTTTCCACCAACCAATTAATAAATACGAAGTGGCTTATTAGCAGCAGAAGCACTTGCTCTTAGGCTGGCAATGGGATGAGGAGAAAAGCAGCTGGAAACTCCTTTCCCCTCCATCTCTCCTGGTGGAGTCCAGTGAGGCCAGTCTAGGGCCGCTTATAGAAACTTTAAATGATTCGTGAAAAGAGCCGACATCTAAGATGGTAACTTGAGTTGGTAATAACGAAGGAGGAAGCAGACGCACTAGGCACGGAGTTGTGAACATGTGCCAAGGAGGTATTACTAAAGACTGATCATGAGGATGTCTTACATCAAAGGAAATCACAAGGCAAAGGAAGCAGAATGTTGCCTCTTGATGAGCGGGGGTTGGCCAAGTTGTCATTTCCAAGTGGAAGATGCCAAAAAGGTTAGTAGGAGTAATCTTCCAGACAGTAGGCAGGGAATATGCTATTACAGTGGGGATACGGTCAGCCCCAAGGTTGTGACAGTCACTAATAAATTCTTTCCCACCAAGATAGAGTTTTAGGAAATTAATTACTACATGAAAGGATTCATCGAAATCGTTAAAGGCCTAAGTGCCAGAATATTCAGTCCTGCCCAAGTCAAGAGTCAGCCACGCATAGCAAGCACAGACTTTCCAGTTACAAACAGCTACCTAGAAAGAGGTAACTACATACGGCATATCCTTTCTCTAAGTTGCTGATCCAATAACCAACATGAAATCGATTGTCTATGATGGCTATCTCACTTTATCCCCTGGGCCTATCATAGTTCCTGGCACATAAGGCGTCTCAATAAACATGTATGGAATGCATTGTTGAGTTCATAATGTTTAACGCATTCTATTTATTAGACTACCTTGCAAACAAGCTCTGAGACGTGGAGTTTCAGCCATCTTCTCAGCTGACATCCTGTGGGATCTAGCCTTTTAAATTAACCCGAGGATGTTAGAGCAGCAAAGGACCTTAGGGTTAAGTGAGTCAAACCTATTTGTTTTACACAGAGAACACTTGAAAAACAGAGAGGGAAGGTGACTTTTCTAAAGTCACACAGCCTATGGGGCTAGGATATGAACACATCTTCTGACTCCTAGTTCTGCCTAGGATGGACACCAGCTCTTAGAGAAAGAGCAGCCTAAAGGGCACATAATATTATGGGAGTAGATTTTCATTGGGAAAAAAACATCAGGAAAGGCATTGCGGGGCTGTGTGGAGAAGTCCTTTGCCGCCTTTTAGTTCTGGCATTAAGCAGCTCATAAGGGCATTCTAACTGACTTGGCCATGCCAGCACTCTCAGATCTGGAAACATCCAGTGCTGATGTTAAGTCTGTTCTTTCTTGTAGTTATTCATTCTGAAAACTCAAAGGAATAATTGATCTGTCCTTCTTTTGCACTCCTGTAGCGTGGGTCCTCCTTGATAAGAAAGAAGTTGAAATCCAGAGTGAAAATTTTAACTAAAATCCAGGAGCTTGAGATCGAAAAGGATCTTGCCTTTTTGTCCCCCCACCCCTGCAAAAAAACCCTAACTAACCATCTTTTCACGTGCTTCTTTGTGGGGGCACCAGATGATCAGGGCAAGTAAAACTGGTGAAGTAGTTTGGCTTTCCTTGATTTTAGTGTGTGTGTGGACTTCCTAGAATTTCCCCTATGTGTTTGCTGAGTGAAGACAGTCAGAAGGTTGGGAGAAACTGAGTCCTTTAGAGGAGTCATCAAGGAGAGAAAGTCTGTCTGAAGAAAAGAAGGCAAGCTGAAATCCACACTGAGAGCCTCGTCTTCATTGCTCTGAGCCATTTTATCCTGGCTCTTGTATTGCTGACTGAGTCTGTAGGAAAATGGACGGAAAATGCTGACATGTGGTTACATAAATGTAATTGCATTCATACCCTCAGCTGGTTCATGATGGCAGGCCTGATATTCATCAGCTAACTCAACTCTGAGCTTCCTGGTGCCCACACCTACCTGAGGGATAAGAATTTCACTGACCGTCATTAGGAAAGGCATACACACCCACATGTTACCCTGCCTGACTCAGCTCAGTGGCACTCTCGACACCAAAGCATGCTCTGCGGAGCTAGCTCAGGAGGGGATGCAGCTTCTTGCACAAGCCGCCCTGCAAATGGGAGCCACTGCTGCCGTGCTTGTGGGTGAGAGTGAGGAGGCTGAGAAGGCGGCTGCCCTGACCCTGGCCATGCAGGTCCGCTTGCATCCGGCCATCTTCCATACCTGGAGGGCCCAAGCAGTCATCCACTCTCTGCTTAGAGACACAGACGCTTGCTGTGTCCTGCTCACTTGGAAGAAGAGCCATAGGACCAAGGCTCTGCCCACACTGTCTCACCTTTGGCAGGACCTCCGAGCAGGTAGACTTAGCCCCTACAGATGGAGGCAAGCCTTCCAGATGTCTCAGGAGACATTTTACTCTATCTGCAAAAAGCTGGCTCTGCTTCTTCAAAGGGAAGCCATCCATCTAATATTGCCTCTCTCTGTGCCTCAGAAAATAGCTATTGGACTGTATCGGCTGGCCTCCCCAGTGCACTGTGTGGCCAAGCTCTTTGGGATAGGCGGATCTAGTGCTGGGCGTGCCTTCCACGAGGTTGGGGATGCTGTCTGTGGTACCTTTCCAGGAAAGCCAGTCTGACCTAGAGGAGGTCATGGAGATGTTCCAGACCAAATATGGCTTCCCGATGTGTGCTGGGGCTATTGGAGGCACACATATGGAAGCATCCTGCCCCAAAGGGCAGGAAAAGAACTATCTGGACTGTTGTCAGTACTTTTCAGTAACTCTTCCAGCTGGGCTGGTCCTGACCTTTGCTCTAGCCAAGTGTTGGCTGCCCAGAATCCAGCCATAATTTACACGTGTTGGAGTCAGGTTGGCTTTGCCAAAGGGGAGATGCAGGCACTCTCTTACCCCCATCCAAAAAGAAACAGGGGGGGTGTGCCAAGGGCCTGTCCTTGTGGGTGATGGAGTGTATCATCTCCATTGGTGGCTGATAGCCCCATACCACCAACCTGTGACCCCTGAAGAGCTGCATTTCAACGAGCGGCTCTTGGCTCTCTGGGACATTGTTGTGCAGGCCTTTAAGCAGGAGAGAGGCCGGTGGCAGGGCCTCCCGGGTAAGGCACTGTGTTGGGCAGAGCACATCTGTGAGGTGGTCCCTGGCTGCTGCCTGCTCCACAGTCCGTGTATTGACTGAGACAAAGTCTTCTGCTGGAGTGGGACCAAAGGCTCCACCCTCGCCACGGCATGGAGCAGAAGCAGCCTGCAGCGCAGCATGCAAAGGATGAGTGCAAAGGCAGCTGGGGTTCCAGGTACACCAAGCCATCCATTGGCGCCTGGCATTCCAGGCCCAGCCAACTCAGGGTGATCACTATCCATCCTGCCTTTTCATGTGAATTTCTATGCCAGGCTGTCTTTCTTCCTTCCATGTGAACCCTCCCCTCCCCCTTTCTAAGACTGAAGCTCTGTTGTTAATAGTTGGAACACTCCAAATTGCTGTATCTTTTTATAAAGTGCTTGGAAAGGGCATGCCGGCTGGTTATTCCCCAGCACACAGGGAACAAATTGTCGACACTGTCAAACGGGCCTGTAAGAAACTTGTTACACGGAGGTGGCTGCGTTAGAGCCCAGGCTGTTTACAGTGGCAGGTGTACTCATCTGCTCACTTTAAATGTGAGTGTGGCTTTTATCACCCATAAAGGCATATACATTTTTATACACATCCACCTTTGCACTTGGACACACACCTGTGCCCTTCTCTGAACCACCCCTGTTCAAATAATAGTAATCTGTAGTCATTTCCTATTACTGCTGTAACAAATCATCACAAACTGAGTGGCTTAAAACAAGGCAAGTTTATTATCTTACAGTTCTGGAGGTCAGAAGTCCAAAGTCAGTCTCAGGGTGCTAACGTCAAGGGGTAGGCAGGGCCATGTTCCTTCTAAAGGCTGTAGGGGAGAATTTGTTCCTTGCCTTTTTATTTTTTTTTAGGAAGATTAGCCCTGAGCTAACATCTGCTGCCAATCTTCCTCTTTTTGCTGAGGAAGACTGGCCCTGAGCTAACATCCATGCCCATCCTCCTCTACTTTATATGTGGGATGCCTACCACAGCATGGCTTGCCAAGCGGTGCCACGTCCACACCTGGGATGCAAACCAGCTAACCCTGGGCCTCTGAAGAGGAACGTGTGCACTTAACAGCTGCACCACCGGGCCAGCTCCTGTTCCTTGCCTTTTTAAGCTTGTGGACATCACTTACATTCCTCAGATTGTGGCTCCTTTCTCCATCTTCAAAACCAGCTTTATAGCATCTTCTCTTCTTTCTGATCTTTGCTCCTGTTCTGACATTCCCTCCTCCATCCTGCTTCTCTTGAGCTCTGAAGTCCCTTCCATCTCTGACAGTCAATGATCCCATGTTCCCAAGGTCAGATAAAGTGTTTAACAACTGGGAGAGGGTATAGGTATGTGGAAGCTGCCCAGGAATCCTTCAAGGCGTGAAGTCATCTCCCAGCCTCTCCTTCCTGGGCAATATATATGCTGTTGAGATTGTGCATTCACTAAACATTTTATGTGCCTGCTACATACAACACTAGTTGTACAAAGGTGAGAAAGATACAGTCCTTGTCTTCAAGAATTCCTGGGGGTGGGGGTGGGGGGACGCCAAGCAAACCAACAGTTAAAATAGTAACAGAGCTGTTGTAATGAGATAAGTGCTGGGCATGTGGCTATCTAGAAAAACGGTACCAAATTGAGTAGATCTGTGAGAGTTGACCCTTGAGCTGAGGGGTCAAGGACAGGCTTGGTGGAATGAGCTCCAGGAAGCGGGACCTGCAGAAGGTGCAGGAGTGGAAGCAGTGTGGTCCTTTGGGAGCACTGCAGGAATATCTGCAAGCTGGAGGCCAGGGTGAGGGGGAAGTTGGCGCTGCAGAGGCAGGCAGGGGCCTGTGTCCCATGCTAGGGGGAGTGAGCTGCTTCATTTGAGCCGAAAGAAATCACTGATGGAATTAAGCATCACGGGTGACATGATCACTTTGGCTTTTTAAAAAGATAACCCTTAGTAGTACAGAGGAATGAATTATAGGGGGAGAAAGGGAGGAAGCTGGGGACAGAAGGACCAGCTAGAAGGTGTGGACAGATTTTTGGGGCACCTCTCCCTGCTCTAACAGGCAAATCTAGCAAGCAAACTGCATAGGCTTTAAGTCAGTCCAATAAAATCCACGCTGTGCTGTGAAGCAGCCATGCAGGCCGTCTTGAGCCTGAGCCAGATGACCTTGCAACCCCACACCTCATGACTGAAGACGCCCTGTGGACCTACCCGCAACAGGAAAATGTAATGTGGTACCTTGCTCTCACATTTCCCAGCTGCATTTCTTAGAGACTGAGAGACTAGTTAACGACCCTGGTCCTTGCTTCCCTCCACACATAGATAATATCAGCTTCTCTGAACTCGCTTGATATGTCATCAAGGAATTCTCGTTTATGTTACCTTCACTGTATAATCTAAAGAAAAGCCCAGATGTACTCTATCCTTTTTTTATTTTTAACATATTTGAACTCTAGTTGTAAGGTTTTTCTCTTTTCCTTTTCCCTGCACGTGCACTGTTTGTGAAAGCGATGTAAGCGGAGCACTCAAGCTCACACACCTCGGAGCAGTTCCATCGGAGTGCTCTGTTGAACTGTTTTCCGGTGTTCGAACTCCTCACGCTGATTATTGAATAAACTCTTTCACTAATGTCACCTAGGCTCTTTATTTCAGTGGACAGAGGTGGGGGTGGGGGGTAACATACGAAAGCTGGAGACGAATGGGACAGCCCTGTGTGGGTACGGGGGTGGAGGGTACCTCATCAGAATACCCAGAAAGCTCCGCCTCCCTAAGCACCCACCCTCTTCTACTTGTGATTGGTCATTGTAGGGTAGTCCGGTAGGATGATGGAACTGTCCGTTCTCTGGCTTGTCGGCTGAGGGAACTTCTGGGAGGTGTAGTTTCTGCGGCTGCCCCGCCCTTACCAGCAGTTTTCTAAAGGGGAGTATCTTCCCTGCCTCTGCAGCCTTCCTCCTGCCCTCCACCACTCCCAGCTGAGGACCTAGCTCGCGAGAGTGAGAGGCAAACTGTGGACTGGAATTCTGTAGGCTGGAGGAGGAGCCTCGGCTTCTCCATCTTTGGAAACGTAGCCAGACAATCCCAAACCCAGCTGGGATGTTCCCGTGTTTACCCTCTGCCCCTCCCTTCTCCCAATTTCTCTCCTTCTCTTACACAATTTCCTGGAAGTGAAAAACCTCACCGGTGTGTGTGTGTGTGTGCGCGTGTGCGTGTGTGTGTGTTGGGGGAGGGAGGGCGTGGGGAGGATTTTAGGGTGAATGACTATACTGATGCGGGGTCGGTGAGCCGAGGAGTCGAAAGAAAGATTTCTTAGACTCTCAAGATCTGGCAGTAGTGCTCTTTTATTTAGAGAATAGTGTGGAATAGCATGGGGACAGGACCCATGGGCAGTCAGAGCTTCTGCTGCTGCCGCTTCTGCTGCCCCCGCTGGCATGGGGACAGGGCCCATGGACAGGCAGAGCAGCTGCTGCTGCCCCCGCTGGCATGGGGACAGGACCCATGGGCAGGCAGAGCTGGTGTGTGGGGACAAGACCCACGGGCAGTCAGAGCTCCTGCTGCTGCCCCGAGTTGAGGGTTAGGGCTAATTTTATAACGCATGGGTACGTGACTTATTTTTACTGGAGAAAAGAAAAGATGATGTAAAAAGTCATTAAATGATTTCAGTGCAGATGGGGTCTGGTTATTGTGCGGTCATATAACTTTAGATACGAATCTGGCCATATAGATCGGCATGTAGGTGAGGATGCCCTGGGCTTCTCTTCCTGGGGCGGTCCTAATTCATATCATAAAAAAAGTCCACTGGGTCGTATAGTTTGGCATGCAGGCCAGGTCATCTTGGGCTTCTCTAGCTGGGGCAGCCTTAATCCACATCAATACCATAATAAGAAAGATCTACTAGTTAAAAAGTGTAGTTAAAATCTCACAAGGTTGTAATCTATCATAACATTAATAAAAAAAAAAAAGTGTAGTTAAAAAAAAGTTCTGGTTAGTTTTTTTAATCTCCTTTTAAGATTTATGGGTCACCTGGGGGGAGGTGGTAGGTAATTTATAAACGCTTTTGAAGGTTAAGGGTGATAAGGCAGAGAGGTAGCCTTTATTTTGGTTAAGCCACACTGTTGAGATAGGGCAGGTGTTGAATTATTTGCTGATTTGGGGGTGAGGAGAAAGAGGAATAAGCCTTGTTACTCAGCTGTTTCAGGCTTGAGGTGAGAGAAAGGCTGGTTTCAGGGCCTCAAGAATCCTAAGCAGCTGGAATCAGTGACCAGTGGAGAAGGTGTGGCACCCAGACCTTGGATCAGAAGATTAAAACCTCACCTCAGGCCCACCTTTCACTGGCCCTGCACGCTACCAAAGGATAAATGCCGGCCTGATGGGGGGTGGGGGTCTGCTGAGATTAAGGTAAGCTTTGGGTGAATGCCAAACTTGGAAAAGCCAGCTTGGTGGTATAGTGGTTAAGATTCCGTGCTCTCAGGGCCACCGGCACGGGTTCATTTCCTGGTCAGGGAACCATGCCACCTGCTGCCTGCTGGTTGTCATACTGTGCCAGCTGCGTGTTGCTGTGATGCTGAAAGCTGTGCCACCAGGATTTCAAATGCCAGCAGGGTCACAGGTGTACAGGTTTCAGCAGAGCTTCCAGACTGAGACGGACTAGGAAGAAGGACCTGACCACCCACTTCTGAAAAAATTGGTCATGAAAACCCTGTGAATAGCAGTGGAGCATTGTCTGATATAGTGCAGGAAGGTGACAGGATGATGCAAAAGGACCAGGCAGGGTTCCACTGTGTTCTACACAGGGTCACTAGGACTTGGAAGGAGTTGGAATCAACTCAAGGGCATTAACAACAATAAACACTTGGAAAAGTTCTGGACTGCGGAGTCCATCACCTAGGACCCCAAGGTCCTGAAATCTCTCCAGGTCTCAACTTCTTTCTCTGTAACATGAGAGAGGCTTACTAAAATCACCTAGTCTGCTGCTGGCTCTAGCAGTGCCTCACTTCTAGTGTGAAAATGTTGGCCTTGTGCTTGCTCATTATAGACCCAGCAGCACCCTCTGAGGCCTCGGACAAGTTTGAATGATGATCAGAGTTGGTCTCAGTTCCTGGGTGGAGACTTATCAGCTGGGTGGCAGTGGAAAGTAAGCGGGAAGGGGCCCTGCTTCTCCTGTCCCCTGCCATTCTTCTCCTTCTGGAACAACAGAAGGCAGGTGCCTACGCATAGGCCTGTGTCCTGGCTACAGCAAAGCCCTGGGCTGACAGGGGAGCTGAGCAGTTGAGCAGAGGTTGAGACAGTCAAATGTACAGAAGGAGAGAAGCCTCACAAATGGCTTCACCATCATTTGGTGAGAGGACCTCAGAGGTAACCCTCTTCCTTCCCTGAAGAAGGACATGTCCTTTCTGGGAGTTTGAAAAGATCCACTACAACACCTACCTCCAAGGATGAGTTGGAGATGAGCATTTATGAGGTAAGTGTGTGTGTGTAGCTCCTACTCTCTGTACAATAACTGTTAAATGACATATCAAGGATGCTTTGAGACCCTAAGGCCTAAAATAGGCAGTGTTCATGCTTATAAAGACTAAAAAAATTCACACACAAAGGCTTACCACAAATACCACACACACAGACAACAATGCTCTGGTGTAGGCAAGTGTCACCCTCAGCCCACTCTGTGCTTCCGGGAGTCCAGGGAGGAGAAGAGTTGGGGTGTTGGCTGGTATAAGGAGGCTCACTCCCACCGCCATTATTACTCAGTGCCCAGAGCAGGGGGCTGCAGTTGACTCAGTCGAGACTCATTTCCAGGACTGCTCTACATTTGGACAAGGGCTTGGGGAGCTTGGCTTTCTCTGAGAAGCCTACCAATACCTAAGTTAGGCCACAATCAGAGAGACCTTCCTGGATCACATCAAGTAGGTCTGATCCCTAGGCTCACCTGATTCTCTTCCTGTTCATTTTCTTTACAGAACTGATCATTTATTTGCAGCTTTATTCAATGACTATCTTCCCCTTTAAATTATAAGGTCCATGAGGGCAAGGATGATGTGAATTCTTTCTATCATGATAAAAAATATCATAAAATTTCCCATCTTAACCATTTTAAGTGTAAAGTTCTGTAGTGTCAAGTATATTTACATTGTTGTGAAACACATCTCCAGAACCTTTATATCTTGGAGAACTGAAACTTTTTACCCATTAAAGAATAACTCCCCTTTATCCCCTTATCCCCCAGCCCTGGGTAACCATGGTTCTACTTTCTGTATCTACGAATTTGACTACTTTAGATACCTCATATAAGTAGAATCATACAGTATTTGTCCTTTGGTGACTGCTTATTTCATTTAGCACAATGTCCTCAAGTTTCATCCATGTTGTAGCACATGACAGGATTTCGTTCCTTTTCAAGGCTGCATAGTATTCCATTGTGGATAGACCACATTCTGTTTATCCAATCACCCATCATGGACATTATGTTGCTTCTACCTCTTGGCTACTGTGAATAATACTGCAATGAAGATGGGTATGCAAATATCTCTTTGATATCCTGCTTTCAATTCTTTTGGATATATACCCAGAAGCGGGATTGCTGCATCATATGGTAGTTCTATTTTTAATTTTTTTAAACTCCCATACAGTTTTCCAAATACAATGTGCATTTTTATCACAATACCATACTGTGTACTTAATATAATGCCTGGGCATAAAGGAGACCTTCAACTGTCTGTTCAGTGTATGAATGACAACAAAAGAGACTTGAGGGTAACGAAAGGACAGACCTAGGCCTTTCCACCATGGCCTCTCTTGGCTAAGGCCTGATTATAATCATTAGAAACCCTGATCCAGAGGCTTGTCTGTCCTTTGCTGCAGGGCTGACACAGAATGAAACATAAGGAAAAAACCCCAAACACTAGCTGCCTTCATCTCAAGATCTTTTATTAAAATCCTAAGTTCCCTTGCCTTTTGTTCATTTTGTCATCTACCCCTTTCCTCCACTTAATTTTCAAATTTCTCCTAAAAGAAAGAGGAGAAAAGAGAAGCAAGAATCCAAATCTCAGAGAAGAAATCTCCCCAAGTCCTGGAGTAGCTGGGTATGGCACAGGCTGTGGTCAACAGGTCTCATTCCTGACTCAGGTGGCCCAGGGATGACCTTAGGAGGGCTGCCCCCTCATGGACATCATCTGCAATGTCCTGAAGAATGACCACCACCTCCTGGGGCTGGGCCTAACTGTCTCTGGCTACCTGCGCCAGGGCTGCCAGGTGGACATTGTGCTGGTGTAGGTGATGCTGCAGCCGGGCAGCTGATTCCCGGGCTGATTGGCTGAGCAGGCACCTGTTCTCTGCCATCTCAGCTGCAATCATGGCAGCAACAATCTGGTGGCACCTGAGGGTCCAGGCTCTGAGCTGGACCTGTGCTCCAGGGGGACACCGTAGACACCCCGAGAGCCTTTGAGGCTGGTGATAGAGTTTCTCTCTCTGAGGATGGTTTCTGTCTGGAGACTTTGCCCTTCCCTAGACTTCTGTTGGAGAAAAAAGAAATTCTAGCTGCTCTCCTCATCCTATTCTTTCTAGGCCCCGGTTTTAACACTGAAAAAAATTACCATGATGACCAGTTATCAACTACATTCAAGGCAAGGGGCAGTTCTTAGCCAGTGGAAGGATCCCTGGGCTTGGGTTCTAGTGTCAGCCTTAGCATTAACTGGCAGTGTCTGCTGACTCTAACACCTGCAGTGAAATGCTTTCCTAAATTTTCAGGAGCTCCAGCTCCTTTGAGGGGATCTCGACTTTGGTTGTATCACTTATGGCTTCCTTCTCTACCCAGTCCCCTGGCATCAGGGCTTTGGTAGAACACATTTGCCCAACTATGCGCCCCAGTCCCTTGGGCATCCTGGCTAATCTCCTTCTCAGTTGTCTTGCTGGTTTGGGTACCAGTTGGGTTTTCAGGACTGAGGTCACTGGACAGCTCTAATGCTTCCACTTCCAGCTTAAACTGATACTCTGTCTCTATCTCCATCTCTGGTTCTGGTGCCTCCTGCTGCTCCTGCTGCTGGGGAGAGTATTCTTCTGCTCATCCATCTTTCTCCTCGTTACTTTTGTCCTTCCCTGGATCAGCTGGTGGTGGTGGTCGCGATCTCATGGCCAGGTCTGCTCCCTGAGATTGCCTGGGCTGCTGCTGCCAGTCATCTGCAGCACCTGAGCCATCACTCTGTAGAAGGGGCAGCCCTGGGGCTGCACCCGAGAGTGCAGGATGGCCATGTGGGTCTTCCTATAGGTCACCTTGAGGGCCTTGAACTTGGTACAGCACTAGTATGCATGCTGGACATATCCCAGCTCCTGAAGGTGTGTGGCCACATCTTCATGGACTGAAGTGTTGCAGTGAATTGTCTTCAGGCACCTCTTGGTGGCAGGCTCCTCCATGTTGATGAGCAGGTGCTGGATCTCTGCTGGAGCCCAGTGGATCCCACATGGATCTTGCTGTGGTGCCTGTGGTGCTGACTCCTGGCCTGGGAGTGTGAGGGCTGAGGCCATCAGTGGATGTCCTGGACTGGTCCTGTCAAAGAGAAACAGCACTGGACACTTGTTAAAGGTGGCAAGACAGATTTTACTCAGACTACTGCAGTAGGGAAGAGGGACTCCAAAAGAAACTGAGCTCAGGGGCTGGTCCGGTGGGGCAGCAGTTAAGTGCACATGTTCTGCTTCGGTGGCCTGGGGTTTGCTGGTTCAGACCCCGGGTGCGGACATAGCACCGCTTGGCACACCATGCTGTGGTAGGCGTCCCACGTATAAAGTAGAGGAAGATGGGCATGGATGTTAGCTCAGGGCCAGTCTTCCTCAGCAAAAAGAGGAGGATTGGCAGCAGTTAGCTCAGGGCTATTCTTCCTCAAAAAAAAAAAAAAAAAAAAAAGAAAGAAAGAAAGAAAGAAACTGAGCTCAACGCCAACTAAGACTGAGTGACTGAGGTTTTTTAAGGTGCTAAAGGGACTTAGCCCCTTAGAAGTAACTAAAAGGGACTACAGGGGGATGAAAAGGAACAAGATAGCGCTGGGAAGACTCTGGGGAACGAAAAAGGGGGCTATGGGAACATGGAAAATTATAGAGGGGGGGGGTGAGTGGAAACTGACCAGAAAGGCTTTGGCAATGTGGTTTGGGACAAAGTACATTTTGCAGTTTGGCAGAGCTGTGTTTTCTTGGGCAAAGACTCAGCACAGGGGCTGGGGTCACCTTTAGGGACACAGCCTAATGCAGGCAGAAGCCAGCCTAAAATTTGGTCAAGTCTCTTGGCACAGTGTTCAGGCAAGTCCTTTGTGCCGCATGGGAGTTCACAGTTCCCGGCTCCTTCCTGGTGCACAGCGTCCCTATTGGAGCAGTCTGGATGCTGTGAAGCAGTAAGCCTGGGATTCCTCTTCTTTCTTTGCAATCCTTAGTGGGTGATGGGAGGGTCAGGGTGGACCACAGCTAGGGCAGCTTAATGGGAAAGGCCCTCACTTGGTTGCAGCCTTTACTGCAGAGTGGCTGGAACAGCAATAGGTGAGGAACAATGTTATCGAGGAAGGACCCCCAGAGAAGCCCCCAGTGCCGCAGAATTTACTGTGCCTGCTGCTTTTTGTGCTTCTTTAGCTGCTGGAGATTGTCAGGGATGTGCCTGGTACAACAGATGATGCTGTGGAGGTTCCAAGATAGTAGACCTTGTTAATGTCCCAGGCCCTTGGGTTCTGCCCTGCTTTGCTCAAGTTAGAGCCTACGGCAGCGAGGGACAGAATCAGAGTTGTGGGTTCATCCACCCGGAGACCCAAGACCTGCCCAGGACCCACCAAGACTGGCTGTCAGGTGAGGAATTTCCTTGGCCAGCCATAGCCACCCCAATCTGTTGACAGGGAGAGGTAAGTATGCACCTGTTGTCTTGTCCCCTCTTGAAGCAGGGCAGGCTTCTGCTCAGTAAGCCACAGGTGGCTCTGCCCACACGTACCTGTACCTTCCTGCTTACTTGCCTCCACTTCAGCGTGAACAGCTCCTGAACAGCTCACTGCTGAAACGCCAGTGGGTACTAGCACGCGGGCTGGCCAATGAGCAAGCAGCCTCAAGGCAGGGTCGGTCATTCCCCAACAGACCATTTACACAGACATCTTTCTTGGGAAATCCCTTCAATGGCAACTGAACAGAACAGACTGGTTCCCACAGTACTGTTGACAGAAATATCTTGCGGGGCCAGACTGCTGTCTAGGTTAAGATGGTACCACCCACAACCGTAAGCACCAGCTGACTTCTCTTGAAAAGAGAGGACTGTTATCATGAAGCCCAGGGCTGGCTTTGGAAGGCCAGGGCTAGGTGTGAGAAGGTCGTTGGGGGCCCCGCACTTCAGCCTGGGACACAGGGGAGGAAGGACATGACCAGGTGTCAGGAACAGCCATATCCCTCTCCTCTACCCTCTTGACCATGGCTCCCCACCACGGCTCCCATGAAGTAAAAGTCAGGTTCAGGATTCTGCGGCACTCCTGGGCACCCCCCAGGAAGTCCCCATTTCTAGACACTGTCCCAAGTCTCTCTCCCTTGTCTTTCTGTCAAAACACTCTGTGGGTCACCTAGAAGCTCTTCTGAGCATCCCAGCTCAGAGCTGGAGATAGAAAAGACTTAAAGGTTTCAAATTTTGAGGGCCTGAAAAAGGACCCAAGAAGGCAGTAAAGCAAACGGGAAAGGCTGGGCAGGCTTACACAAGAGGTCAGGAAATCATTTAAGATCTGAATGGGCGTATTCAATGTTAACTCAACAGCCATTCATTACAGCCTACTCTATCAGGCATTGTGCTAAGCACTCGGGGTAAGAAGTGGAATAAGACATGGTCCAGTGGGGAAAACAGATAGGTAAACAGTAATTGGAATACAATAAAAAGGGGCATTGATAGAAAAATGTCAAAGCAATGACATGAGGTCATTCCATCCCATTTTCTTCTACAGGGATCTAATGTAAGCAAAGTCAATTGGTAGCCCTCTACCGTAACTCTTCCTCCTTCTCTCCCTTTCCTCCCTACTCTTTTCCTTTTCTTCTCCCTCTTCTTTCTTCCCTTCCTCACAGCCATCCAGTGGCATCCAAGAGCGCTCACTCGTCCCACTAATAGAACACAGGGTTCTAAATGAGTAGCTGACCCCTGTCCAAGGGGAACAGAACTTCCCAATGGAATTGGGCTGTCCAGCTCCTTAGTCCTCTGCTGTGAGGAAGACTCATATGTTAGATGATCACTTTGTGGACAAAAGTTTCCTAAGTGACAAGAAATCAGGTTCAAATCCTAAGATCTAAACCAGTCAGAGAGAAATAGTCCAACACAGAGAAAAGAGGAAAGTATCTGGATGGATGGTTTGGCCTAATGTGTTTCTTTTATATTTGAATTTTTATTTATGAAAGATAATAGTTTGAAACTACAATCAATTTCAGACAATATAGTTTGAAGTCCAAGTACTCACCACCCAGATTTTATATGTTAACATTTTGTTATATTTGCTTCAAATCTTTTCTTAAAAAGATTTAAATTCAACTAAAGATCTACTCCCCTTCTTTTGCTCCTCCCCCAGAAGAAATCACTATCCTGAAGTCGGGTTGTGTCATTCATTCTCAGGCATATTCTTATAGTTGATACATTTATGTGTTAATAAAAATAAATAATAATAGTTTATATGTTTGAAAGTTTACATAAAAGGTTTAATACTGTACATATCTTTTGCTACCTGATTTTTTCACTCAGTATTCTCTTGAAATGTGAGGCTCCATTCTACTTCTGTAATCCATTTTAAGAATAAACCAGTTTATTTCTTATTTATTTCTATCATATTTCTTAAGCTTTCTATTTACCATGCTTTTCTCTGATTTCTTTTTCTCACCTCTTTTCCTGTCTTCTGTGTATTCAGAGTGTTTTCTTTATTCCTCTTTTCCCTCTTCTACTTTGGAAATGATACATTATATTTCAATTTTTCTAGTCTTTATCCTTAAATTTTTAACATGAATAACTGCCTTCAAAATGTCCATTCTCCTTTCAAATAAAGATCTTAGAATATTTAACTTTGATCTGCTCTAGCCATTTGCCATGTTATTGTCTAATGCTGTGCTGTTTAATAAGGTAGCCACTAGCCACATGTGGCTAATGGCTACCATATTGGACAGAGCAGATATAGAACATTTCCATCACTGTTGAAAGTACTATTAGAAAATGCTAGTTATTTCCATCTAGTTTTTACCCCCTCTAAATTAGTCATTATTGTTAGTATTGATATTTTCTAGATTTAGCATTGTGTTTATCAATTTCTTTGCTCACCATTGTTTTTTCCTTACTTCTGTATTCAATATCCTGCTTCCTGAAATGTATCCTTCAGGAGTCTGCTATGGACTGAATTGTGTCCCCGCCAAATTCACATGTAGAGGCCCTAATCCCTAAATGTGACTGTATCTGGAGAAAGGGTCTTTAGGAAGTAATTAAGTTAAATGAGGTCATAAGGTGGGACCCTAATCCAGTAGGACTGGTGGCCTTATTAGAAGAGGAAGAGAGCTCTCTCCAAAAACTGAACCCTGCCGGACCTTGATCTGAGACTTCCAGCTTCCAGGACTGTGAGAGAGAAATTTCTGTTGCTTAAGCCCCCAGCCTGTGGTATTTTGTTATGGCAGCCCTAACAATAAATACAGAGTCCGTTCAACAGAGATCTGGAGTGCTATTCTGAAAGTCTTTATTTTGCCCTAAATCTTTAATAATAGTTTAGCAAGGTATAGAATTCTAGGTTGTCAGTTATTTTCTTTGGGCCTTTGAAAATATTGTTCATTGTTTTATGCCCTTTGTTGTTGCAGTTGAGAAATGTGCTGTCAGTCTAAAATTTTGTTCCTCTTTTCTTTTGGATTGCTTTCAATATTTTTCCCATATTCTTGGTGCTTTGAGTTTCATGACAGTGCATCTAAGTGAAGGTTTAATTTTATATTCCTTGCTTAGGATTCACTGTGATTCTTTAATCTGAGGATTCTTGTCTTTGATCAATTCTGGAAAATTCTTGGCTACTATTTCTTTTATTTCCTTTATTTTTCTCCATCTGGAATTCCCATTAGATATATTTGAAACTTTTCATTCTACCGTTCATGTCTCTTAACTTCTCTTTGTGTTTTTCATTTTCCCCACTCTGCTGCATTATGGCAATTTCCTCAGCTCCATTTCTAGTTCTTTTTTAAAAGGTGTCTAATTTGCTTTTAACCAGCCCATTAACTTATTCTTTCAGTAACAGTATTTTTCAATTCTAAAAGTTTGATTTGCTCCAATCTACCTTTCTTTCAGGGTCTAGTGGTGTCCTGAGTATTTCTTTATGTTTTTTTTTTTCTTTTAAACAACCTCATTATTTTAAACATATTGATTTTAGGATCTAACTGAATTTCTCTGGTCTTGAGTCTTAGTCTTGAGTTGTCTAGATTATGAAATGGAGCTTTAGACTAAATGGCCTCTTAGGTGACTTCCAGCTTGGAAATTCTAGTATGCACCCTGATATTCATTTACTTTTTAATAAACACTGTGGGCATACTTTGCATTTCCAATTAATGAAGGTGGCATTGGAGCATGGCAGTGAATAAAGAATGATTATTTTAAAAGCCACCTTCCCCAGACCTCCAGGGCTCTGAGCCAACACCTTCCGTTTTCTCACATCCCCTTCCTGTATTAGCAGAGAGAAGCAGGTGGCTAATGGGGAACACAGGCCAGGAAAAATATCCATCTGGGTTTGGTTTCAGATCAGAGATATTTTTTGGAGGCTCATCAAAGAATCCAGTGAAAGGCTGGGGAGATGAGGTAAACACTGAACTGCCCTGCTTCTCAGAGATTTTTGTTTGATCTTTGTAGCACTTAAAATATAAAATTAGAGTGTTCACAATTTTCTACACTCTCTAAAACCAACAGAATCTTGGAGGGCTGGAAGAAGGGTATGAAAGCTGGTATTTCTTTTTATCTAAAAATTCCCACAGGTGAGCTAGTAGAATGTAGGAAGGTGCTGGAAGTGAACTGTGGGTGTGAGCTGGGGTGAGGAACAGAGGAGGTGATCTTTGCATATTTCTAAAAACGGCAAGGGAGTGATCAATACAACCATTTCTGCAGCTTGTATCCCAAGGTGCCTCACAAGCATCTTTCAAATTCTGCTCCTATGTTGTCAAAAGTTCAGGGAGTACAGGAGGCAAGGAGATTCAGTCTTCCCAAACCCTGGCTTCTGGTCTATCAAACTGATTGTGAATGCTGTGGACAGGAACTGTAGCTTCTCAGTCAAATGGCATGGAGCCAATGAAAATCAAAAAAATCAATATTCAGTTTACTTCAACAAGCACTGGCTCTTCCGCCCTCACCCCCTGGTCCCCCCGCCCTCCCCACCCCCGCCAGCTGACCAGATGCAGCCATGGTGCTTTTATGATTTATTTTCTTTGCTTAGATTCTTAGAATAGACTTGATTGAGGCAGAATTTCTATGCACTTTGCTTTATTGAGGTATAGTGTATATATACTTTGTTTTAAAATTCAACAAAATGTAATTTTCCTTCCTTTTCCGTACTGTCCTAGACAAAGTTTTGGAACTAAATGCCAAAGTTGTATTCCTCTCCTGACTACTGGTGTTTGGGGAGACTTAGTTATGTCTTAAATTTCTTTTTTTCTGTGTCTTAACTGCAAAATTGTTCATCCTAAATTACGATCTAAAAAGAGAGCATTAACATCTACGTGCATTTTGTAAGCCCTGGGGGCACTGTGTGTGAGGCCCATGTGGTTATACTACATCTATGTAATTTTTATCCGGCTCTCTCCCTCATTCCTACTTCCACCCAAATAGCTTTTACATCTGTCTGTATCTGTATTTCTTCTGAAATGTCTCACTCCCATCCTTTGCATCTCTCCCTTCTTTGAACCCCCTTTCCAGGCCTCATTTCTTTTTATCTGATTTAAAGAATCCATTCTACACATCCTCTGGCCAGATTAATCTTCCTGAAGCACAACTTTGACACTGTCTCTCCTTTGCTCAAAGCCATCAATGGCTCCCTTTTGCCCAGTAAATCAAGCACAGTCTTCTGACTCTGCTGGTCAGTGTCCTTATAGTCAGGCCCAATGTACTCACTGCTTCCAGTTCCACCCTGCACCCACCTTTCCCACTGACCCTGCATTCCAGCCACGTTCGTCTCTCCCAAGGACTTGGTCACTGCTGCCTTGACATTTTGCTTGGAATGTCATTGCTGCCAGATCTCCCCTAGAGGAAATATGGCCCACCTTTTGATCCTCCAATCAAATACTACCCCCTTTCTTTAGCTTTCCCTCCTCACTCCTGTGCAAATTTATATCTGCCATTTTTAATGCATATGGCTCTTTGTACCAAGCCTAGAACACATGTTCCCTTTTCTCATGGTTATTTGTGTTTGTACCTTATTTTCCATACTAGATTGTAAACTTTTGATCTTTGTATCCCACTAAATACCTTGCATATAATATAATAAATTACAAGGCAGTATTATTTTAGTGTGAGTAAGTATCAGCATCTCAGAGCCCTGTTGGCTGATCAAGACAGGCATTTTAAATATTTTGAAACTTCTAAATGATGATGTACAGTTTACTTGAAGGATAATATCGAAGAGAAACCGATTATAAATAATATCTAATTTACTGTCTCATACATAGCTCACACATAATTGATTAAATGAATGAATAAGCAAATGTTACCAGACACATACAGATGCTACCCCATCTGTAAACTAGCAGAAGGCATTCATCATGTCCAGAGAAATGTCCCTCTATACTTCAAATGGTAAAATGAGTAAGAAAAACTGCAATGCACTAAGGTAAAAATACAATACACTGTCTTTTCAAATCAATTATTCTAAAATATAAAATATCTGTTCACTTAATATTTAAGTAACCTCTACTGAGTCTTATGGGTCAGATTCTGCATTTGGATATTAACATACTCACTTGTTCTTAAATGCTATTCCATATGGTTTTATATGGCTATAGACCATGTGGCTGCCTCTGTCGCTTACTGGTGTGGGATTCTGGGATCTTTTAAGCTTTATTCTTCTCACCTGTAAAATAAGATTAAAAATAACCACATCACAAGGTACTATAAAGATTACATGAGATTATATGGCAAAGTGCATAGCATCGTGTCTGGCATACAGTACATGTTCAATCAATGGTTGCTATGATTTCATGTTAAATCATAAACTATTGCAAGAGATAGATTTTTATACTCTAAGGCTGCACTGTCTAACATGGTAGCCACGAGGCACATGCAGTGATTGTGCACTTGAAACGTGGCCAGTCTGAATCGAGATGTGGGCTAGTGTAAAAAAACATTCTAGATTTTTAAGACAGTACAAAAAAAGGTAAAATATCCATTAATATTTTTTTTAAATATTGCTTACATGTTGAAATGATATTTTGGATATATTGGGTTAAATAAAATATTAAATTAATTTCACCTTTTTCTTTTTTACTTTTTAAAATGTAGGTACGAGAACATTTTAAATTATATATGTCTTGTATTATATTTCTATGGGGCAGTGTTGATCTAGAGTCTCTGGTCAAGGACAGACTTAGGTATACAGATGCTTAACTAATATTTGATTGGTTGATGGATAAGGCTACATCTCTTCATCATTTCATTACATTGGCACAATTTAAAGAGTTAAGGGGCTATGTTTTTTAAAATGCACACTTAAATCTAGACAGATTTACAGAGTGGAGTTATTATTAGAGAATCTCATATACCACATTCATATTTACTCAGTAAGTTTTTGGTAATTTCCTCCTGCAAATCTGTGGTTCTAAGTACAGAAGCAAAGCTCTTCAAACAGCCTCAGTGAGATTTGTGCAGCTAAGAATGGGGATGACTTTTCAGTGACTAAGAAACGCGACTGCTGAAATTAACCTTGGCAAATGACAATGAATCAGAAATTGTTGGCAGGCCCAACGGTGTTGTCAAATTTAACAGGCAAAACAGGATCATCCATGCTTTCTGGCTTCTGGATTTTCCTGCTCTTTGTAGCATTTCTAACCCAAAGGATGCCAGGAAGCAAAAGATGGGGGCAGAGGCTATGGGACTCTCTTGTCTTCACAAGGCACACTGGCTAACTCCGGGGACCATTTGGTTTCCATAATGTTCCTTAAACATGGAGCAAACACCTCTGATGGCTTGCAACACTAGTCAAATTGGAGCCAAACAATATCCTGCCTATGAATGTATTACTCCTTTAGCCAATTGGATTTGCAGCACACAGGTCTCACTCAAATAAGTGTCTGGATTGGTTCTATTGGAAGCTTTTGGTGGGAGTGGAGAGGGGGCTTGAATTTGGTTGTCTGAATTGTTCCAGAATGCACCAAGGTGCTTCCTCCCCTTTCTCTCCAGCATCTCTTGACCCCTCTCCAACCACTAATACCACCACCACTGGAACATTTACTTAGTGCTTACTACATGCCAGGCACTTTTCTCAATGTTTTACATCCATTATGACCTCACTGAATACTCAAGCCATTCTTTGAATTAGACACTACTTCTATCCTAATTATAAAGGTGAGGAAACTGAAGTAGAGGCTGGTTAAGAAAGTTGTTCACAGTCACACAATTGGCAAGTAGAGCCGCCAGAAAGAGAAAAGAGGTCGGCTTGTCTTGGTGCTCGTGACCCTGAACTACAGCATCAGGAGAAGATTCTGACTAGTCCATAGCACAGAATAGAACAGACCTGCTTGGCCAGGGCAAGCCTGGGCCTGCAGGTTATTCCTTAAGCTGCTCTGGCACCTAGAGCTGTATGGAGTTTTTGACACCCAAGCTTTTGTGGCCTTTGAGGGAATGTCAAAGGACCATAACGGATTATGACACTTGCCTGAGTGTCTAAAGCTAGTTATTAATCACAGGGTCTTGTCTGAAATTTTTGCAACATATAATATTGTTCATTGATTTGAACAAGGATATTTATATCATTTAGTAAGCATAAGGAATATTTATTAACTATTTTTTCATTGAACTGTGCTGCCTTTGGGTACTGTTTGGTTCTTGAGGACACAGAAAAGTGGAAGCATCACGGACTTTGCAGTCTCTGTTTTCCACTGTCTTCCTGCATACTTGTGCTCTCCAGGGAGCCCCTTAGTGTTTATTTAGCCTTGGAGATTGGCTTAGGTCCATCGAGGGCTAGGGTGGAGAGAAAATGGATTCAGAGGGGAAGCAAGAATGTGAGCACAAATGTAAACCATAGGTACACGAGTTCACCAGGTTACCTGTGCTTCTTCATTGTGAGTAAGAAGCAGAGGAGAGCCATTGGCTAAGCTCGGCTGGACTCTGTAATGAGATAGTACAAACGTCCCTAACTTTCTTTCTTATTTTTTAAAGATTGGTACCTGAGCTAACATTTATTGCCAATCTTCTTTTTTTTTCTTCCCCTTCTTCTTTTCCCCAAAGCCCCCCAGTACATGGTGGTATATTCTAGTTGTAGGTCCTTCTGGTGTGCTATGTGGATCACCACTGCAGCACGGCCTGACAAGCGGTGCCATGTCCATGTCCAGGATCCGAACCACAGAAATCTGGGCCTCGAAGTGGAGCATGCGAACCTAACCATTTGGCCACATGGCCCGGCCCCCCCCCCCCCCCCCCCCCCCCCCCCCCCCGGCTAATTTTCTTATAGCAGCAATCTGATGGATTATTCTCTTTGCAGTTTGGAGGAGCAGGAGATACCAAAGGAAACATCCTTTCTCTCCTCAAAGATCTCATGCCCTAATGAAAGAAGGGAGAAACACCAATTAAATATCCGCATGTCCTTTATGGCGGAAGACGATGACATTAAGGCAAATGAAGTCTTTATTGAGGAACACAGCATAATTAATTCTGAATGGAATTGTCTTTACACAGTTTAAAAATTTCCCATAGGCTCAGGAATGTCACAGTGGGATAGGTTATTACAGGTTTTCCAATTCCTCACCTTTTATATGAGGAAACTGAAGCCCAGAGAAAAGTGTGTTAGCGTCAAAGATTTGGTTTCCATACTCCCACTCCTTTGGCTTTTCCATTGCAAATGACGAGTTTTCTTTGCTTGTTTGAACTAAGCTTCTTGGTTATTTTAGTGTTAATTTCAAGTTGTTTCCAGAGCAGAGAATATTGTCGGTCTTGCCTTCAATATATTCATAAAATGATAGTTACAATCAAGTGATAAAGGCACAATTAATAAGTAATTTTCTCTTATAATTGCAAACAGGGTCCTTATTCTAGAATTTTTCTTTTTTTTTATCTGCCCACTAGGATGACACAAAACATAGTAACTGTAAACTGTATAATAACTAAAAAAATATATACACATACAAATAGATGGCATATATAATTTGTTTAGGCATATTATTCTTAGAATACTTACCAAAGCACAGTGAGTCCTGGAGACCTTCGAACATAAACTAATAATTAGTTGGCCGAAATTTCTGATGTAGAATTACCAGGTGTCTACTATCCGGCAATCTGGTATTTTAGCTTCCTGTTCAGTAAAATTAAAAACACATGCTGGGGCAACGAGACTGTTCTTTACTGTGCACTGTGTGGTTACATGGGTGTATACATAAACATTCATTGAGCTGCACACTTAAGATTTGTGCATTTTACTGTATATAAATTATACCTCAAAAAAACCCTAAAAAATATAAACAAACCACAAAAGATAAACACAAGCAACAAAAAAAACCTTGGACATGCAACTGCTCTTTTAATTATTTATAATTTCAGATTTGCTATATCTTAATTACTCATTGATACTTAAAAGTGGCTCTAAACACTTTTTTTGTTTCTCCTTGTGTTTATCTTTCAATCAACTAAATTTTTAAAAAAGATTCTGTGATCTTCCTCTAAGTCGAGAAAGCCTTTAACTTACCCGTCTGCAAGTCAGATGGTGCAATAATTTTGTCCAAAACTTTGTACAACACAGGAGTCCATCTCTAGGGGGCGGGGTACATGCCGAAAATTTTCCTTTCACTTCACTCTCCTCCGTAGCCTGATATTTTTATAGGGTACTTCAGGGGACGGTATTCAGAGAGCAAACAGGTCGCTGAACTAAATAACCTTTCCCAAAGATGCTACGAGTCTATTTTCCACCCTACAGATTCTCAAAATTCATTTTTCTCCCCTGGATGCCACTTGAGGACAGTTGCTTGAGAAACCTATCTAGCACACCTGATCTGAATATGTATATACATATTTTTTGAGGAAGATTAGCCCTGAGCTAACTGCTGCCAATCCTCCTCTTTTTGCTGAGGAAGACTGGCCCTGAGCTAACATCCGTGCCCATCTTCTTCTACTGTATATATAGGACTCCTGCCACAGCATGGCTTGCCAAGTGGTGCCATGTCCGCACGGGGGAATCCAGACCAGCGAACTCCGGGCTGCAGAGAAGCGCAATGTGCGAACTTAACCGCTGCGCCACCAGGGCGGCCCTGAATATATTTTAAAATCGATTTGCTTCTACGTTTTCATATCTCTGCATTATGAACCCCCATTCTCTGACGTTTAGTCTGTTTTCAATAAAACCACGGGGCTGCAGTTCATTTGCCCTGCAGCAGGTCAGGGTACCCCAAACCAAGACTACGACTCCCAGAATGCATCCCTTCCCGGTCTGTCCCGCCTTGGGCTGCCCAATGATCAGGCTCCACTCGCCTCTGCTTGGCTCCATTGGTCAGTTTTCCCGTCAGTGAGGGCGCAGCCGGGAGGGGAGAAACAGAGGGCCCCGGATGGCACATTTCCCGCCACCGCGAGGCGCCCCTCGGAAAACGCGAAGAAGAAGCAGCTCTCGATTGGATA
Source organism: Equus caballus (assembly GCF_041296265.1). Taxonomy (NCBI): domain Eukaryota; kingdom Metazoa; phylum Chordata; class Mammalia; order Perissodactyla; family Equidae; genus Equus; species Equus caballus. The sequence goes on along the minus strand of NC_091703.1, from coordinate 53,363,009 downwards.
CTCACTATTCTGGCGTCAGGGGTTTCAGCCAATCAGAATGTAGAAATGCTCCTAGAGCCCCCGCCCCTTCCTCAGGGTAACCTTTGGTGGCGGGAAAAGTTCGGAAGTTTTCGCGCCGGGGCGGGGTCACCCAGGGACCCTCCGCGCCACTCGGGAGGAGGCAGTTTCGAGGGGGCGAGCATGGCGGGCACGGTGGTGCTGGACGATGTGGAGCTGCGGGAGGCTCAGCGAGATTACCTGGACTTCTTGGATGACGAGGTGAGGGGGGCGCCCGGTCGCGAGACTCTGGCGCTTGGGGTCCTTGGGGACGCGGACGGGCCGAGGGAGGCCATGCGGGACGCCGCTCCACGCCGAGAGCAGCTGGGCGGGGAGCGGGAGGACCGCCGGGGCTCGGCTCAGGAGCCCTCCACCTCCATCTTGTCGCTTTTCCGGCGGGGCAGTCGGTCGTCAGTGGCTTTCTGTACGCGCGGTCCTGTAACTTTCTCCCAAGTACTAACGATGGCCGGGGCTCGAGAAGGGCGACAGCTTTCCTTTAAGTACACATAAAGTGGCAAAGCCCCCCTTTGACCCTTAAATCGCTTCTTGCTCTCATCATTTGGGGAGAGGGAGGAGGAAGGATGGCTGTAGAACTGTAGTGACCCGCCGCGTGTTAGGGTCTCCAGATTTTAGCGACTGACTTCCTGCCCGGAGGAAGACTTCCTCATTTGGCCGCATTCTTTTTCACTACCAGGTAAGATGCACAAAGTGTCTGGTATGCAGGAAAAAGGGGCTTTGTACGCAACCCAAATTGAAAGTCATAGAATGTTGGTGAAGCATCTTGAAGGGATGATAATGCTGTGCCTGTAAACAAATAGCTAAGCCTCCCAACTCCTTTAGGTCTGGCTATGAGAACTCTTTTCCATATCATATAGATGATCGGGAAATAAAATATTTTAATTCTGTACATAAGTCTTAAATGAAGTCATTTTAATATGAATATTAAAAGCCTGTTTAATTTACATTTTTAACAACGTTTTTACTTACTGTCCTTCTTATGAGTTCTTTTTAATTCCACATTAAAGGTTGAGAAGTGACTGCATACAGAAAAGCTGTTAATGACGTAAGGAATAATAGCATGGAGCTGGAGGAAGTCTTGATCATTCCTATACTGGCCTCTTAGGGTGTATTTGGAATCTGAGGCTAGGGAGTGAAAATAAGGGAGAAATTGGAGTTCAGCTCTACCGCAGAGATTGACTTATTTTTCTTGCTGCAAGGGCTGCCTCTGTTTAAAAACATTGTTTGAATTTGTGGCTGTTGTTAGACGTGGTGGCTATTTTGCAGGAAGACCAGGGAATTTATCAGAGCAAAGTTCGGGAGCTGATCAGTGACAACCAAGCCCGGTTGATTGTCAACGTGAATGACCTGCGCAGGAAAAATGAGAAGAGGGCCAACCGGTGAGTGGCAAGGGTTTCCAAGGGGATGTCCTGGCTCTGGGTGAGAATGGCTCCCCTCTCTCTCCCCCAGATTGGAACGGGCTTCCCTGGAGAGGACCTGGATGAGATATTTTTTTTTTTTTAAAGATTTTATTTTTTCCTTTTTCTCCCCAAAGCCCCCCGATACATAGTTGTGTATTCTTCATTGTGGGTTCTTCTAGTTGTGGCATGCGGGACGCTGCCTCAGCGTGGTCTGACGAGCAGTGCCATGTCTGCGCCCAGGATTCGAACCAACGAAACACTGGGCCGCCTGCAAGCGGAGCGCGCGAACTTAACCACTCGGCCATGGGGCCAGCCCCCTGGATGAGATATTTTTGACCTAGAAGCACTCTTTGCCTCACCTGCTCCTATGTTTTTATCTTCTTCCAAAAGTAGGTGGTGGGCGTTACTGATACTCAGGTAAACATGGAAGGAGGAGCTCTTGAGGGTCCTTCTTCAGCTCCTCTCAAGAGCTCCTCCTTCCGTGTTTACCTGAGTATCAGTTCTACATCTTTGATAAGTTGAATTCAAGTTGGCCCTTGGTTCTGAGGTGGTTCACTGAGCCTGGGAGGATGGCAGGGGCAGGTAGGAGCTAGGATTTTCACTCCTTGGCCTTCCTCATCTAAGAATGTTCACTTCTGTTCTGAGGGTCAGTTCTTTTGAGCTCTGCTTTCTGCCTAATTACTCTTTCTCTTGCCCATATTTAGCCTCCTGAGCAATGCCTTTGAGGAGCTGGTCGCCTTCCAGCGGGCCTTAAAGGATTTTGTGGCCTCCATTGATGCTACCTATGCCAAGCAGTATGAGGAGTTCTACATAGGCTTGGAGGGCAGCTTTGGCTCCAAGCACGTGTCTCCCCGGACTCTTACCTCCTGCTTCCTCAGCTGTGTAGTCTGTGTGGAGGGCATTGTCACTAAGTGTGAGTGGGTTAAGGTGGGGGCTAAGGGAATGGAGGTGGGATAGACTTGGGGGCGTGGGAAAGCAGGAGAGGCAGAGTAGAGCTGGGGAGCTTGGGGCTTCAGAAGGGAGGAGCATTGAAGTTTCGGGGTGAAACTGGGGGGGGCTCTGAGTGGGCACAGTGATTAGGGGAACCTTGAGTGACCACCTGTGCTAGCAGAATGATGAATTCCGCTGAGAGTGGAGGAGTCTTGGCTTTTGACAGTCTTCTCATTCTAACTCTGAACTCCTACTGTTTCTCAGTTGGGATCAGTTGTACTTAAAGTTTTACATGGATATGGTGATGTTCTGGTTAGAAATATAAAAATGAATAAATGACAAGTGTTATTGAAATAGCTTAAGCTAGTTGGAAGAACACAGTATTTGGAGTCAGCGTAGGTTCGCCTGGGTTAGATCCCACCTCTGTCACTGTCTAGTGGGATGACTTTATATGCATGTTTTCCATTCTTAGGCTCTCTAGTTCGTCCCAAAGTTGTCCGCAGTGTCCACTACTGTCCTGCCACCAAGAAGACCATAGAGCGCCGATATTCCGATCTCACCACCCTGGTGGCCTTTCCCTCCAGCTCTGTCTATCCCACCAAGGTGAGGGCGATGAATTGATCGGGCCTCTTTGGAGGCTGGGGTTAAAGGTGAATGTTTTGATGCAAGTCATTGGGTGATATCTGAAGTCTTCTAGAAGTAGAAAGGGCGAAAAGTAAGGATTAAGGGTTCATTTAAAGGGAAGATTGATTGCTAGCCAGAGTCTAAAATGGAAAGTCCACAATTCTTGCTTTTTTAAAAAAGAATAAATTTGCACTCTAGAAAATTATTAAAGAGTTGAAAGGAAAAAAAACCCATCTAATCTACATTGATCTTTTTAGCAAAGTTATAGTAAAAAGTATAATTTTATAATTTACTTAAAGTAATATGAGAAAATACTCATGCTATCATGTTAGTGTGTAATCTTTGCAAGTATTTTACTGTGGGTTTGAGAGAAGGTTGGCCTAGGAAGTCGCTTTATTCTTAGTGTTTAGATTAATCTGAATTGAGGACAATATGATGCTTTACTTAACAGGCAAAAAAGGGTGATTAATAGACTGCTTAATGTCTGAACTCATTCTATCAAAGAACACCTGTCCCCACCATCAAATTTTAATTGAGAGCTACTGTATCCAGAGAATTGTTGGGCGCTATGGAGGACGCAGATATAAATAAGACCCGGTCCTTGTCTTCAATTTTATCAGCTGTTGGAGGAATCTTGACATATAAACAACTCAAACAAGAATGAGTATCTTGGAATTATAACTGGAACTTACGTTAGAATCGTTTAGTCTCCCTCCACATGAAATGCTGAGATTCCAAGAGGTTAAATGCCTTGCTTATGGTCCCACTTAGTGCTGGCCTTAAGGACTAGGGCCCATGTATTTCTACTTCCAGGCCATTTGCATTCTCTAAGTCACCCTACTCTCTTTTTCATCGAGAGTCCTACTTTCTAAAATTTCTTCTCGGGGAAGTACTCAGGGAGTACTCTTCTCTGATTACTGTGGTCATGCTTCTTTGCCTGAGCCCAGAGCTATGTGGGACCAGGTCTCTGGAGGTCATCTGTGTGGTGCTTAAGAGCACGGGCTTTGAGGTTCCATCAGCCTCGATCCTGGCTCTGCTGCTTGCTGTGTGACCTTGGTAACCTCTCCCAGCCTCCGTTTCTTTATGTGTAAAATGTGAAAAATACCTGCTTTACCGAGTTGTTGTAATGATTACCTGAGGCTGTTTGAAGAAATAACAGCTCAGTGCCTTGCACGTGGTAAGCACTCAATAAGTGATACCTGTTGTGTTTTTAGAAAATTAAAACGGCAAGGAAGTAAAAGTTTGAATATCTTTTTACTAAAGTTTGGTACACATACAGGAAAGCTCACATCAGTTTACAGCTTGATGAAATTTCACAAGCTGAATATACCTGTAAAATCAGCATCCAAACCAGGGAGCAGAACCCCATCAGTACTCAGAAGTCCCTCTTCAGGGCCCACACTGCCCAAGAGTAACCCTATCCTGATATCTAACAGCGTGGATTACTTTTGCCTGTTTTTATGTTTTATCTAAATACTCTGTTGGCTTTTGTTTGTGAGATTCATGCATGTTGTGTGTAGGTGTGCTTCATACATTTTGGCTGCTATATAGTATTCATTTGTATGAATGTACCACATTGATTTAACCATCCTGTTGATGGCATTTGGATGTGTTCTAATTTGGGGCTGTTAGCAGTTGTGCTGCTGTGAACATAGTCCATGGCTTTGGGTGAACGTTTCTGTTGGATATTACCTAGGAGTGGAAATACCACATCATAGTGTAAGCATATAGTCGGCTGTAGAAGGGGGAGTAAGAATCTGAATTTACTTGTTAATCTAGCCATGGTCCCTTCAGACTGTAGATTGCCCCTTCCATTAGGTGGTTTGTTTCTAGAACAGATAGGGATGGAAAAAGCTGGAGGAGATATTTGGCTTTTTTTGTTCCTGGATACTAAAATCCCATGAGGTCATCTCCAAATGCTATTTGTTTCCTACAACAAATGACATTCTAAGACAGAGCTGAGGTAACTCTGCTTTCCTACGTTCCTTTTCCAGGATGAGGAAAACAATCCCCTTGAGACGGAATATGGCCTTTCTGTCTACAAGGACCACCAGACCATCACCATCCAGGAGATGCCAGAGAAGGCCCCCGCCGGCCAGCTTCCCCGCTCTGTGGACGTCATTCTGGATGATGACCTGGTGGATAAAGTGAAGCCTGGTGACCGAATCCAGGTGGTGGGGACCTACCGCTGCCTTCCTGGAAAGAAGGGAGGCTACACCTCGGGCACCTTCAGGTAAAGGGTCAGTCTGAGGTGTTTGGAGTACTGCTGGCAGCTTGCATTTCTGCTAGTATTCTTTCTCCAGTGTGCCATATTCTGGAGAGTTCTGTTAGACAGGTGGAGCACTCTACCTGCCTGGGAGATGGGGTACCTCTTTTCTATCAGATAAAACTGGTGATACTATCTTCTGCTAAAAGTGGGAGTTAGTGGGGATGTGCTTATAGCCTCCTGGCTTACCTGGGGGTCCCTCATGGATTCCCGCCTCCTTCGCACTCACACTCCTGTCTGAAGCTCTGTGTCAGGGGAGATGAGAACTTCCTCAGCTGAGGCATCATCAGCGTATTTATGTCCTAGACTAAGAGAGAATCAGTTGCAGAATACAGAACAGCCTTTCTTTTCCTCTTTTCCAATTTGCTGTTCTAGATTAGCGGCCTAAAAAGGCTCTGATGTTAGGAATTGACAATAGCCGGCTTCCTCCTCTCTCTGTCCCAGGACGGTCCTGCTTGCCTGCAACGTGAAGCACCTGAGCAAGGACATTCAGCCTTCGTTCTCTGCTGAGGATATAGCCAAGATCAAGAAGTTCAGTAAAACCCGTTCCAAGGTCTGGGCCCGCTGTAGAAACTTGAGGGCGGGGATGGATTCATGTGGGTCATTTTTGGGCCTGGCCGTCTTTGTGCTGGATCAGGAGGAAGGTCAGGGTTTTTCCTCTGAAGTATTTGGTGCTAGCTTCTGGTTTGGACCAGTCAGCAAGTAAAAGGCTGTGTTTGTTGTTTGTTCTGTAATATTTCTGTTGTGCTGCTGCTGGGCTGCTAAGTGAACCTAATACAAACATCAGACGAGGAGCTAGAGCATCAGTCGTTGGGCCAGTGAGTGCACACTGACACCTCGGCGGTGCGCTGCTGCTCCAAATAGTGTGTGATTTTTGTTTTAGTTCTCTAATTTGTTTTTTGATTTTTTTAAAGATAGAATGTCCACATTTAGAAGGGAACAAAATATATGCATGTGTGATAAAAGTTACTGCTGAAACGCAGTACACATTCTTATTAAACCTAAAATGCTTTCAACCTGGAAACACTTTTTTTTGGCTTAAAAATTAAGATAATTTATTGATTTATATCAATGAGGAGTATAAAGAGAAACAGATTTCAATTTTGGTCAGGGATCACTTTTTTTCTTAAATATTCAACCTCTAAGCAAGTTTTAGAGTCTAGGTTTCCTCTGTGTCTGTTCTGACAATGGTCTGATCAATGTAATTTGTCTTCGAGAAGAAGATTTTACAGTTAGAAACAGTGTCTATCTTTGTGTGTTTCTTTAAGCGTTCTCTCTAGGCTAAAGTGTAAAGTGGAGCTCTGCCACACCCCGCTGAATCTCATTAGGCTTTTCACTCCATTGGTTATTCCTCCCGTAGGATATCTTTGACCAGCTGGCCAGGTCGCTGGCCCCTAGTATCCATGGGCATGACTATGTCAAGAAGGCGATCCTCTGCCTGCTCTTGGGAGGGGTGGAACGAGACTTAGAAAATGGCAGCCACATCCGTGGGGACATCAATATTCTTCTGATAGGTATGGTGTTGGGGATTTGCTTTAGGCTCTTGTCTTCCCTTGTGGAGGGTGGTTGTGGGAATGTATGACCTGTCAGCTTGTGTATTCTGTACCTGTCTGTATTTCAGTGCTATCAGAGGGCAAAAGGCTAAAATGAATCTTTTTTTCATTATCATCATCATTTTTGGGTTTCCGGATTTATAAGATCTCAAATATATTCTGCTGTGAATGGTAAAGGAAAAGCGAAGGAGATAATAAACACCCAGTTACTGTATATTTCTGTTATGCTCGGAGCTGTGCTGGGAAAGCAGGACTTGTTGGGGGGCCGGGGAGTCCCTAGTGAGTCCGCCTGCCCCTGTCCAATTACAGGAGACCCGTCCGTTGCCAAGTCTCAGCTTCTGCGCTATGTGCTTTGCACCGCACCCCGGGCTATCCCCACCACTGGCCGCGGCTCCTCTGGAGTGGGTCTGACGGCCGCTGTCACCACGGACCAGGAAACAGGTAAAGGTCGCGTGTCCTTGGCTACGGTCCAGCAGTGAGATGGAGCATAATTCCCTGAACTTGGCACCGGCTCATGTTAGGAAGATACACTTGAGAGGTTAGATTGGGCCAGATTATAGAGGAGTGAGTGTCTGGCATTAGGTGAATTATTTAAGTCTCTGGATGCCCCTCTGTTGACAAGAATGTCTCCTAGAAGGCTATTTGAAAGAGTTATTTAAAAGTGTTTCAAAGGAGAAAGCTTAGCAAATTGGAAGGAAAATAAAAATGAAGATTGTACTATTTTAAAAATTTGAGGAAGGGATGCAAAGATTTGTTTTTTTTTTTTTTGAGGAAGGTTAGCCCTGAGCTAACTGCTGCCAGTCCTCCTCTATTTTTTTTTTTTTTTGAGGGTCTTTTTTTTTTTTTTTAGGGAAGATTAGCCCTGAGCTAACTACTGCCAGTCCTCCTCTTTTTGCTGAGGAAGCCTGGCCCTGAGCTAACATTGTGCCCATCTTCCTCTACTTTTTATATGTGGGACGCCTACCACAGCATGGCGTGCCAAGCGGTGCCATGTCCGCACCCGGGATCCGAACTGGCGAACCCGGGCTGCCGAGAAGCACAACGTGCGACTTAACCGCTGCACCACTGGCCGTCCCCAAAGACTTGTGAAAAGAGACAGAGATGTAGTTGGGAAATCACTTAAGGATGAGGATGAAGAGAGGAAATCTTTGAAGGAAGTTTGTCAGAGTCTAGCTGCTTTGGGGTCAAAGTGCAACAAGGAGGACTCAGACTGGAGCTTGAAAAGATGACCCACCAGGGTTTCCTCTAAGTCTCTAGGAGCTGACCGCTGTGTCTCTTGTGCAATAGTGAGAAGTGTGTGGGAGGAAATTGAAATCTCTCCTCTCTGTCCCCTACAACCTGGACAGTGGCATGCATTTCTATCTCCCCACTTCCCAGGGGAGCGTCGTCTGGAAGCGGGGGCCATGGTCCTGGCTGACCGAGGTGTGGTTTGCATCGATGAATTTGACAAGATGTCTGACATGGACCGCACGGCCATCCACGAAGTGATGGAGCAGGGTCGAGTCACTATCGCCAAGGCTGGCATCCATGCTCGACTGAATGCCCGCTGCAGTGTTTTAGCAGCTGCCAACCCCGTCTATGGCAGGGTGAGCAGAATCGGGCCATTAACCATTGTCTTCACTTTCATTGAGTTTTGCTGAGTAACTGGGCTGAGAAGTTTATTCTAGGTGACCCAGGGGAATAACAGGCCAAAGACAAAAGTAAGCTTGTCATCTTATTACTGTCCTTGGTTTAGGGCCACCTCACGCACTGGTACACGTCAGAATCCCCTGGGAAGTTATTCATTTAAGATAACTTTTTAAAAATACAAGAAAGAAAACAAAAATATTCTGCAGTCTCACAACGCAGGTAACTTGTATTGACATTAGTAAAAGTACCACGTGCACGTGGTAGGAGGATTGTAAACAGAGCGGAGAGGTATAGCATGGACATTGAAAGCCTTCCCTCCTATTCCTTTCTCAAGAGATAGCCACTAACAACTCTTGAGTGTTTCAGGAAACAAAAACTTAAACATGTACCAGCACATACACAGTCTCTTCCTTAAGAATTCATCTACTTATCTTTGTTTTTTAGTGTGGCTATGATGTGCTTGGTGTAATCTTTAATATTTATCCCACTTGAGGTTTGATGAGTTTTCCCTTTTGAACAGCTATATTCCACTGTATGGATTTATAGTAATTTGTTTTGCTGGTCTCCGTTTGATGGGCACTGGTGTTTTCCCCTTATCCCTCCTGCTATTATGGATGAAGCTGCAGTGAACATCCCCCTTATTTGTGTTTCGTTACACATTTAGGGATATACCCAGCACTGGCATTACTAGATCAAGAGTCGTATTCATTTCTATTTTGGAAGAGATTGCCAAATTGTCCTCTTCAACGACTGTACCATAGTAATACTAATACTTACAAATACTTTATATTTATCAACTCTTTCCATCCTCACAATGGGTATTGTATTGACCATTTTCGTCGAGATCTTAGTCACTACCTTCTGAGTAAGGGACTCCAAAGTTTCCAGGTGCTTCTGGTGTGGCCAGCTTGTCTTGCCTTTATAACAGGTAGGGGAGAGGGAATCATCTTTCGGGGTTGATGCTGCCTTGGGAATGAAAGGAGCATTGGGAAGGAGGAGGCTGGTTTTGAGACCCTCACTCGTCCTCTTAGCAGCGACTAAGCAAGGAGGTGGGGCTCTGTTTGTTTGGAAGAAGGAGCAGCGCTCTGAGTTCGCTCAGGTCACCTGAGCTTCAGTTAGAAAACGGTTGCAGGTAGAAGAGATGAATTAAATATTTTAATAGCTTTGAAATACTTCACTGCTTCTTGTCTTTTTTCTTTAAGGTCTAGTCTTCCATTCTCACTCCCAGAATCCTTCCAGCCTCCTTGTCCTTTCTTCCTATTGATATCCCTCTACTTTTCCTATTTTATGTTTCCCAGTATGATCAGTACAAGACCCCTATGGAGAACATCGGGCTGCAGGACTCCCTGCTCTCCCGATTTGACTTGCTCTTCATCATGCTGGATCAGATGGACCCTGAGCAGGATCGGGAGATCTCGGACCATGTCCTTAGGATGCACCGTTACAGGGCACCTGGGGAGCAGGATGGCGATGGTGAGGCCATGAGAAGAGTAAGGAAGGGCTGTTATCTCTGGCTTAACCCAGCTGGTGGGCATTTTAGTGTCTGGGTTGATGTTGAAGATGCCTTTGTCTACCTGGCCACCTCCTCTTCTTGCTCACTAGAGGGTATCCTAAGGTGTGTCTTTTGTCTATTTCTGGGTCTGGGAACACCTTTGAGCATCTTCTGTGTGGCAGGTGGTTCCACTTTCCTTATTTGTGTGCTCCACAAGTCTCTTTCCTTCTGGGTCCTTGCTTTGTGAGTCTTGTCTCTCTTCCCTTCCTTTGCTATAGAAGAAGCAATTTCCCCTGGGTTAAGCTCTTTCTTACTCTGCCTTTCTCTCGACTTGGGTTTTCTAGCTATGCCTTTGGGTAGTGCTGTGGATATCCTGGCTACAGACGATCCCAACTTTAGCCAGGAAGACCAGCAGGACACCCAGATTTATGAGAAGCATGACAACCTTCTGCATGGGACCAAGAAGAAAAAGTGAGCATTCCTCATACCTTTCCCTTGCAGGAACCTGCGATTTGTGTCACGTTAGAGCATGCGTGTATATATATTGTGTCATGTTAGAGCATGTGTGTATATATGCTGTGTCATGTTAGAGCATGTGTGTATACATGTTGTGTCATGTTAGAGCACGTGTGTACACATGTTGTGCCACGTTAGAGCATGTGTATATGTGGCGACATGCTAGAACATACACGTATACATGTTGTGTCATGTTAGAGCATGTGCATATACATGTTGTGTCGTGTTGGAGCATGTGTGTATACATGTTGTGTCATGTTAGAGCATGTGTGTATATAATGTGTCATGTTAGAGCATGTGTGTATGTATATAATGTGTCCTGTTAGAGCGTGTGTGTATATATAATGTGTCATGTTAGAGCACGTGTATATATAATATAATGTGTCATATTAGAGCACGTGTATATATAATGTTGTGTCATATTAGAGTGTGCATATATATGCTGCCCCGGCAAAGGTCATGCTTGGAATCACCTTGCGGGTCTGTTGTATTTCCTGGATCCACAGATACCCCCTTTTTCCTGGCCAGTTGCCTTGTAAATGTTTGTGGGTGATTAAGCTTAGGTTCTGATCTTTTCCTAAAATAGAACATGACGACATGCCTAACTGATGGTGGGTGTGTGATGTCACCCTCACATAGGAAGGACTACATAAGTCACATAGCTATTTGTGTTGAGTTTATGGTGAAGGGTCAGTAGACAGCAAGCATTGGAGGCTTTGCAAGTGGATTTGGAAAAAGGGGACTTGTGATTAGGTGCTCACAGCATGAAATGTGAGATCCTGGACCTCTTTTTGGCTGTGGTACGGTAAGAAGCATAGCATAATCTTCAGACCTGTTAGTTTAAGAACACAGAATCTGGAGTCAGAAAACTGAATTCGAGTCCATTTTAGCTTCTCTGAGCCATACTTTTCCCACCTATAAAATAGGGCAAATAATACCTAAACTCCCTACCTCACAAATAATACCTAAGTAATGCCTGTAGAATTATTTAAAAATATGTGAAAGGGCCTTCTACATGGCCTTCTAAATGGGATTTATGAAAATGGGTTCTAGGCTGTCTCTCTGCTTTGCTTCTTGACCTTGACTTCTCTGAGGAGAGGCAAAGCTACTCCCCAGGCAGGGGCTGAGGTGTGGCAGGGAAGTGGAATTCACTGTGTATGGGTCCAGGGAGAAGATGGTGAATGCAGCTTTCATGAAGAAGTACATCCACGTGGCCAAAATCATCAAGCCCATCCTAACACAGGAGTCAGCTGCTTACATTGCAGAAGAGTACTCCCGCCTGCGCAGCCAAGACAGCATGAGCTCGGACACCGCCAGGGTGAGTCCCCAGAGGGAGGATGGACCTGGGAGTCCCTTAGGTATATGGCTGGGGAAGGAGTCTCTACCATCTGAGAGCGCTGAAGGCATTTTCACAGAGTGATTGCTTACCTTTTCGTTCTGGTTCGAAGGGCTTCCTGTTAACACAATTTTAATCATTTCCTTTTGCAAAGGAAAATGAAATGAGAACCCCAGAGATAACATGTGTCTGATTACTTCAAAAGACATTGGCCTCCAGAAGCTGTAATTCATTCAGCAAACATATTAGTGACTTCTGGGAACTGGACTAGTCTCTTTTTTTTTTTTTTGAGGAAGATTAGCCCTGAGCTAACTGCTGCCAATCCTCCTCTTTTTGCTGAGGAAGACTGGCCGTGAGCTAACATCCATGCCCATCCTCCTCTACTTTATATGTGGGACGCCTACCACAGCATGGCGTGCCAAGTGGTGCCATGTCCGCACCCGGGATCCAAACTGGTGAACCCCAGGCTGCCAAAGCGGAACGTGCAAACTTAACCGCTGCACCACCAGGCTGGCCCCCTGTTTTTACATGCAGTGTTAAAATAAGAGCTGTCCTCAAAGAGCTCAGATCGGGAACGGGGAGGCAGAAAGGTAGATGGAAAGATCAGACATACATATTTGTAAATATGTACCATGGTGTACCTAAAAAGGACTGAATGTGAAAGACTATTGGAGCACAGATAAAGAAGCCATTAATTTTTCCTTTAGACTTTCCAGAAGCGGGTGTGAATGTCAGGAAACGATTTCCAGAGAGTGTGATGTTTGGGCTGCACTTTGACAGATGGTTAGGAGTTGGGCAGCTGTGATGGTTATCCAAAGCTATTTCTAGAAACCTAGTGTAGCTGCTCATGGGTTTATCTGAATCTTTTGAGGCAGCATAGTTCGTATACAGTTCACAGCAGACAGACCCAAGTCCAAAGCCCTCCTCTGTGACAGAGACACAGGCTTTTGGATTTAGACCTGGTCCCAGATCACCTACTCCAGGCTCACACTCAGGACAGGAATTCTACCTTCTGAAATTCCAGCTTGGAGTTCTTGACCCTCCAGTGACAGTATGCCTGTTACATCACTGCATGGAAATGTTAGAATTTTCTTCTGTGTATTGCGCTTAAACCTGCTTTCCCATGACTTCTATCCGTGGGTCTTAATTTTGTTTTCTGGAGATTGTGTATGACTTGTCTTCTTCAGATTAAACTTCCCCCTTTCTTTTTCACTGTTTCTCCTCTCGTGAACGTGTTCCAGTGTGTCAAAGGCTCCCACTGAACTCAGTACACTGTTTTAGTTGTGGTCTTAGTGGGCTTGGTAAATCCTCCATTTGGATTCTCTCGTTTTGCTAGTGCAGGCTAGGATTTCACTAGCTTTTTAGGTGATTCAAAAACCGGAGTTTATAATGGAGTGTATAACTTCCAAACTCAGATAGCTTTCTTTTTTTTTTTAAAGATTGGCACCTGAGCTAACAACTGTTGCCATCTTTTTAATCTTTTTTTTTTCTTTTCCAGATAGCTTTCTAAATTATTAAATGATTTGGTGAATTTTTTTAGTTAGCAGATAACATCACTGAAGTGTCATGCAGTGGGAGACGGGGAGGTGTGGTGGAAGGAACTAGCCCCCTGTTCTGATCCCAGGTCTTCAGCTAACTTTAGGGCCTTGCACAGATCCTTTCACCTGTCAGGTCACAGTTTCTTTATCCATAGATGAGAAGCTTGGATGATGTCAGGGATGCTTAATTAAGATGGCACGTCAGAATCACCAGAAACTTGAAAAGTGCAGATGCGTGGTCTGAACACAGACATCCTGATTCATTAGGCCGGGGATGCCATTCAGACAAGAGCATAGGAAAAGATGAAAGTGCCCCAGTTTGGTCTATACCTGCCCCCCCGGCCCCCCCGTGAGAACCACTTGATAAGAACATGTCAGAGTTGTGCTCCTCTTCTTGACCTAAGTGAGTTTACCCAGATTTTCAAGATTTGTCCTCAGATGACCCCTTTCACACCCCTCCCTTAGTGTGACCTTGGACAAATTCCATGGAGCTCTTTTGAGTCTCATTTTCCTCATGTCTAAAACTTCTCTAAGTTTTTAAGAGCGTTAAATGACACGGGAATATAAAAGCAGTGTTCTCGGTGCATTGTAGGCCTGTGATAAAGAATGATTTTTCTTCCTTCACTGTTGTACTCTTTCTAGCCTTTTATCTTTCTAGCTGCAAGTTGCCTCATTTTCTTTTTCCCTGTCACCTGCTGCTCCCTCCCTCAACACTCTCACACGTATTTGATCGTTTTTATCTTTCTGGATTTTCTGTGGTGTTTCTAGAGAACACAGAGCTCTGGAATCCTTTCTTTCCTGGTGGTGTTTATTCCCTTTTCCGGGCAGCTGGAGTGATGGGCTTGCCTAGCGCATTCTGGAAATATAATCTGCCCTTGTTCTCTAACCCCCAGACATCTCCAGTTACAGCCCGGACGCTGGAAACTCTGATTCGCTTAGCCACAGCCCATGCCAAGGCTCGCATGAGCAAGACGGTGGACCTGCAGGACGCCGAGGAAGCTGTGGAGTTGGTCCAGTACGCCTACTTCAAGAAGGTGAGGATTCAGATGCTTGGGCGTGAGAGGCTCTTCTGAGTACACCGTTGGTGCTCAGGCCTCACAGCGTTCGGCCCATCCACAGACGGTAGCATGTCTGCCACTGTGCAGTCGGCTTCTCTCCTTTCTCTGGGACCTGTGGCACCTGTGGCTCTCAATCCTGGCTGCACGTGAGAACCAGCTGGAAAGCTTTAAAATACTGATGCCAGAGCTCCTAGAGGCCCCAGAGATTCTGGTTTAATTGACGTGTTGACCTTCAGTCAACTGCTTCTCTTTCTATTCCTGCTTCCTTTGCCCTTGAAAAAGTAGGTGTTTCCAAAGGATTGACCTTGACAATCTTCCTTTTGCCTCTGTACCTTTCCCTTTGGCAGTCTCTCCAGATGTCCCGTTAGCACCTCAAAAACTCACGTCAAAACTTGACCTCTCAAACTTGCTTCTCATCCTGTTTCCCTGTTTCTACTTGTGACATTGCATCTCTGTCATTTAAGACACCAAGCCTTGACGTCTTGACTCCCTTTTCCTCGTTGCCCACCCTCTCACCAATCTGGTAAATTATAGCCCATTGGTGTTTAGTTTTGGGTCTGCTAAGCTTTTCCTGGCATTTTCTCTTTGCTAGGAAGGGGGTTGTCTTAAATTTCAATTAAACACCTAATTTACAAGGAAATGAATTGTTTTCCCCTTAACCATTATAGGCTGGAATTTTTTTTTTATTCCTTTCTTTATTCAGTAAACACTCAATTGAGTACCTACTATGTGAAAGACTGAGACTTCCCAGCATTTTTAGAGATGAGTGGCAGCCTATCCCCCTGCCCCTGGTCCTGGGACTCGGGGACAAGAGAGGCTAAGTGAGTCGTTAGACCCGTGGGAGGCATTTGTGCTGATGGTGCAGAAGGGCTGTAACTCAGTTCCCTGGGGTCAGTGACCTCGCTGCCTACCCATACTTGGCTTGGTCCTAGGTTCTGGAGAAGGAGAAGAAACGTAAGAAGCGAAATGAGGATGAATCGGAGACGGAAGATGAAGAGGAGAAAAGCCAGGAGGACCAAGAGCAGAGGAGGAAGAGGTAAGGTGGGGCAAAGAGAAGTGAGATAAACAGACTTCCAGTTAGGGCTGGGGAGAGAGGTGGAGGGTGGATCAAGCGCTGCTGGGTAACATCTGGTTCTTTCGGGAAAAGGTGTCTGTCCAGACCTGCAGGGTGTGTGAGTGAAGGTGACCCAGGCAGAGGGGAGAGTGAGCGCGCCCCTCCATTGGGTGCATTTGACCTCTCTCCTGCTAAAGAAATGCTAAGTAGCAGGAGCAGGAACCCACTCAGAGGTTTTGAAGATACATTTCAGAATCCTTTCCTCAAGGCAGTTTTCCCTCTCAGGCCTGTGGTTGAATTTACAGTGGTGGGTGGTGAGGAGAAAGAGCCTTGGGATGCAGGGCCTGTTTGTGTTCTGGTCTAGAGACTTTCGGTCTGTTTGAGAAGAAGTAAGCTTGTATGGGCCTCGGCCTGGTATTTCACTTTGATTGCAGATGGTTCTAATCTCTTTTTTCTGTGGTTGGAGGCACAGGATGGGTCTCCCCAGAGCCTTTCTCCTAACTGCTGTGGGTATTTTAGGAGGAAGACTCGTCACTCAGATGCCAAAGATGGGGACTCCTATGACCCCTATGACTTCAGTGACACAGAGGAGGAAATGCCTCAAGGTGAGTGAGCATCCCCTCTTGACAAGGGAGTGGTTCCTTTGGCTCCTGACTTTTGTAGTTGCTCTGTGCACTGCGTGCTGGCGGGCCCGCTTTTGGCTCCCTGCTTGGGGCCCTGCGTCCAAGACGTTTGTCACAAGAGAACCTCAGGGGAAACCCACGGTGAAAACTTGGGAGAATGAGCTCTGCTCGGTTGTTTGCTTTCTCCTTAGTGCACTGTACTCTTTGCCAAGCCTGATGTAAGCTTTCTAGGTAACGTCTGTGGAAGGTCTCCTGCCTGACTCAAGTCCTTGATCCTAATTGTCCTGCCTGGCCCCATGAGAGCCCTAGGGAATGAGTGTTGAGCGGGTCACGAGGGCTGGGGAGTGGAGAAGATCAGTTTCTGGTGTTCGTGCAAATGGCTTCACCTTGTCTTCCCACTCTCTGCAACCGTTTATCCTCTCAAGTGCACACTCCAAAGACGGTGGACTCCCAGGAGACCAAGGAGCCCCAGAAGGTGGAGCTGAGCGAGTCCAGGTGAGGAGGGAAGGGCGTTCCACGTGCTGCTGGGGCCAGGCCTTCTTCCCAGGGAGAGGGTATGAACAAGCTGCTTATTCACGGAGCTCCAAACTGGAGGCCCGGGGATTTTAAAACATTTCTTATTCTGATTGTAATTTCAAATTTAAAAAAGGTTATAGAAATAGCATAAAGAATTCTTGTATGGTCTTTACCCAGGATCCCCAGTTGTTTACGTTTTACCATTTGCTTTATAAATAATTCTCTCTGTGGACATTTTACATATGACCTCCTTGTGAGGTCAGGAGAAGAGGCTTAGAGCAAGGGCAAAGCTGGTGTCTCACTGTAACCTTCAGTTCTTCTCAGTAGGAGATTTTATATATATATATATATATTTTTTTCTCTTATTAAATTATTGTCGTTTGTTTTGAGATGAAGAATTTTTCCTACCAAAGTTTCAGAAACAGTTTATCTATAAATTTTATGTTTACTGGGCACCAAAGAAACTCCGTGGCTAAGGTTTGCTTTTTTTCCTGTAATACCTAAAATACACATACAACATGATGTGTTAACTGAAGACATTTGAAAACATTAAAAAGTATTTAGGAAAAAACATGAAAATTAATTGTAATTCTACCCCCTGGAGACAACCATTGAACTCTCTCTGCAAGCGCTTTTGGAGTCAGCTCACTTGGCTCTCTCGTTGAGGACTGCAGGGTTTCCATAGTATGGATGCGTAAAAGTTTGTTGATGGTTTGTATGATGGTCATTTAGTTTCCGTAAATCTGCTATTTTCTGGAAAACATTCTTATATTTATCATTGTGCACTTGATGCAAGTGTAGCTGTAAAGCTAATTTCTAGAAATGGACTCTCTGGGTCACAGGATATACTTTGAATGTTGTTTTTTTTTTTTAAAGATTTTATTTTCTTACTTTTTCTCCTCAAAGCCCCCCCCGCCCCCCCCACAGCTGTGTATTCTTCGTTGTGGGTCGTTCTAGTTGAGGCATGTGGGACACTGCCTCAGCGTGGTTTGATGAGCAGTGCCATGTCCGCGCCCAGGATTCGAACCAAGGAAACACTGGGCCCCCTGCAGCAGAATGTGCGAACTTAACCACTCGGCCATGGGGCCAGCCCCTATACTTTAAAATTTTAGTACGTGTTGGTAGACTGCCTCCCGAAGACGCCATCCCAGTTTACGTTTCTACCAACAGTGTATGGGAATGCCAATTCTCACACCCTCAAAGTCCTCTGATTTTTAAAATGCTATTATTTCCAATGTGCAGGAAACTCTATAATACAACAGTTTAGCTTCAAAAGGGGAAACTTGGGCATGGAGCAGCCGTCAGAGGCAGGGCGGTGTGTCTGTGTGTGTATTTGTGTGTGAATATAGGGGACACCTACACTGTATTAAGACCTTGCATTCTCCCAGAGTAGATTTTGCCTGAAAGCATCGGGTTTGTTTACTCCTCCTCCTCTGTTTTTCCTTTCTGGGTCAGGTTGAAGGCATTCAAGGTGGCCCTCTTGGAGGTGTTCCAGGAAGCTCACGCACAGTCAGTGGGCATGAATCGCCTCACAGAATCCATCAACCAGAACAAAGAAGAGCCCTTCTCTTCAGCGGAGATCCAGGCTGCGCTGAGCAAGATGCAGGATGACAACCAGGTCATGGTCTCTGAGGGCATTGTCTTCCTCATCTGAGGAGGCCTCATCTCTGCACTTTGGAGTTGAGCCAAGAAGGTTTCTCCCGTGTTTCTTCCCCCACCGCATACGCCCTGCCCCCAAGTCTTTGCCTTTATTCCCTGAATAAGAGTGTTTAATTGAACTGGAGTTGGGAGACATGTGATGACGCCGATCAGGAGTCGGTGGAAGCCTTGGGAATGGGCAATGAAAGCTGCCGTGAGGTAAAGAGAAGAAAGTAGGAAGGACCAAGACTATTGCTTCTTCATTGCAAGAGACTGGATCACACTGCCTGCTTCCCATCCCCAAACAAACCAAACCATTGTTTGCTGTAAATAACATATGACTTCTGATTAATTTCGGGGGCACCTTGGTTTCTGTTTATCCTTTCTGTGTTCGTTGGCTGTTTTCTTCCTCCCGAGCACTTTGGTCCAGAATAGGCTTTGGATTGTTTTATGCTGCTGGAGAGAAGCTCTGAGGCAAGTCATGGAGGCCAAAAAAGCTTATGTGCAGTAGCATCAGTTAAGACTAATGCATACTTTTGACCTGAATATCCAAGACATTGAATAAACTTACCCATTTTTATGCTATAGACGTGGCCTTAACACTATGTGGTTTCACAGACGCGTTCCATTTTGTGTTGCTTGAAAGGTCTGCCTTGTATTCGCTGCTCCCACGTTTGCACCAAGCCACCACAAGGTGGCAGCAGGCTGCCATGCTCTCGGGGGGTTCGGTCTTCTCTTTAGGCAGTTTTCTTCCTCAGTGACACCAGCATTTATCAGTTAAAATTGTGCAAACCAAAGGCTGCCGATTTGAAGTAGCTATGTGGCCACAGGAGGGCAGGGAGTGAAAGTCCAGGAGAATTAACTGCCTGGCGTTTCTGAGCCTGAATCAAAGCCCTTTCATGGAGAAATAATACCTGATATATGAGACCCTTCAAAGTCCTGTGAGTTTTACCCATAAAGAGATCCCCTTAGAGGATTTTTGTGAAACCTTACACCTGGGTGGCCAGCCATTGGGGATTTGTTAGTTGGTTTGCGCAGAAGTTTCTAGACGGCCAGGCCAGTCGTTCTCTTCTACCGTTGTAGGGGTTGAATAGCTTCTGAAGAAGGTTTAAGCCACTTAAATAAGAAGAAGAACAAAATACACACGACTTTGAGGGGGGCCTGGGCCACATGGGTTGGAAGCTGCTCTGAAACTAAGAGACTGTGCCGGTCCTCACCTGTAAGATTGGGGAGGTACTTCTTTCTTCCCTTTTGCTGGGAGGAGCCCGTCGTCTTGAAGCCATGAGGCAGATTTACTGTGGTTCCTCATCATAAGCGTAGTTTGGGTTTTTTGAAGGGAAGGCAGAATCGTTGGGGAGTTCAGTTTCATCTTTGTGACTTATTTTCACAAATGTGCAGTCTGAGTCTATTGGAAGTGATCTAGAAAGCATAGTTCCAAAGGAGAGGGCAGGAGTACTAGAAAGACGAACTTGACATTAATTGAGCACTGGTGGGCCGGCCCCATGGCCAAGTGGTTAAAGTTCTGCACGTTCCTCTTTGGTGACCTGGGTTCATGGGTTCAGATCCCAGGCATGGACCTACACCACTGGTCACCCGTGTTGTGGAGGCATCCCACATACAAAGTAGAGGAAGATTGGCACAGATGTTAGCTCAGGGCTAATCTTCCTCAAGCCAAAAAAAAAAAAAAAATTGGCAATGGGTGTTAAAGCTAATCTTCCTCACCAAAAACAAAAACAAAACTCCCCCGTCCAAAAACCACTGAGCACTGGCAATGAGTCTGATGTTTTCCTGGGTGCAGCAGTGGCTGCAAAAGTAGGACTTTATGCTCTTGAGGTCTACAGGTTGAGGATAGTGTGTCTCGTATCAGTGAAGATTCTAAAAATATGAAGTATAATTAGATACCAAATGAGGGCATGCAAAATAAGAGCTCGAGGAGTTGAGGGGGCCATGAGAGTATTGGGAGGGAAGGGTGGAAGTTGCTGAGGGGTATTAGTATGAAGAAAAGCTAGGGGTTTTTAGGGGTCTCCTCAATCTGTTCCAAAAGACTGAAGGTTCTGTCAGTAAGACTCTTGCTTTCTATCCTTCACTCCTAAGGAAGTTGAGGCAGAGTGGGAAACGAACTAGGTGCACCCAGCGTTTTGGTAATACTTGGAGTATCAAGTCTACCACGTTGACAGCTTGACTTTGCAAACTAATGAGAAGGCAGAAGACAGTGTATTCAGCAGCCACAATAGATACTGTTTTAACTTACTCTTGGGAACTCAAAGAATCTTTACACTGAGTTTTTAAAAACGTGTGTATGTAGTTTCCCAGCTTAGAGCAACGTGAAAGAAGTTGGTAAGCGTTTCAAGAATAGGTTCTTAACTCACTGTCGAGGTCCACTGTTGCTGCTGCAGGAGCCTGAAAGAGACAGAGCAGGCAGGGGCTGAGGGATCTGCAGGTCGGTTGCCCCTGAGGCCATCGCTGTTGCCATACGGTGCCAACATTACACTGACGACCTGGATTCACCAGAAAAAAAGCAAGCATGCTCCATTCCGCAGGAGAAGTCTGTTTACATTTAGGTTTGCCATCTGAAATAGTCAAAATAATTTGTGGGGCTTAGAGACAGAAATCGTACCTTGAAAAATATTGCTACCTTCTTCCTTACTCTCCTGGATACATGAAATGTCAGTATGAAAGGAGAGTTTTCAAAAAAGACAGTTTGGTAAGTGTCACGGGAATTGAGTCTCTGTCACCAAATCACTTCGGTTAAGTGATGAGCTTCTTGTTACTGCATCTGTAGAAGGGGGATAGTTACTGCCTTATAGGGCGTTTGTGAGACATAACAGCAGGTGGTAAGTGCTTGCTGGCATGGAAACTACTCCCTGATACCTCCATTCTTACTGCAATTCCGAGTTTCACTAAAGCCAAACGATTAATTTTTCTTTTTTTAAAGATTTTATGTTTTCCTTTTTCTCCCCAAAGCCCCCCGGTGCATAGCTGTATATTCTTCGTTGTGGGTCCTTCTAGTTGTGGCATGTGGGACGCTGCCTCAGCGTGGTTTGATGAGCAGTGCCGTGTCCACGCCCAGGATTCGAACCAATGAAACACTGGGGCGCCTGCAGCGGAGCACGCGAACTTAACCACTGGGCCACGGGGCCAGCCCCCCAAACGATTCATTTTTAAAAAGTTAATTTATTTTTATTGAGATAACTGATTTGTAACATTATATAAATTTCAGGTGTACATTATTATATTTTGATTTCTGTGTTGATTACATTGTGTTCACCAGGGGAAATCTTAGACCGTCTGTCACCATACCCATTTACCTAGTTACCTCTTTTGCCCTCCCTCCCCCTCCTTCCTCTCTGGTAACCACCAATCTATTCTCTGTGTCTATTAATTTTTTTTTTAATATCTTCCACTTATGAGTGAAATACTACAATGTTTGGCTTTCTCCATCTGACTATTTCACTTAGCACAGTGCCCTCAAGTTCCATCCATGTTGTCACAAATTCGGTGAGATTTCATCTTTTTTATGGCTGCGTAGTATTCTATTGTGTGTGTATATTTATACACCACAGCTTCTTTATCCATTCATCCATTGATGGACACTTAATGTCTTTTCCAAGTCTTGCCTATTGTGAATAATGCTGCAATGAATAGAGAGGTGCATATATTTTTCTGAATTAGTGTTTTTGTGTTCTTTGGATAAATGCCCAGGAATGGAATAGCTGGATTATACAGTAGTTCTATTCTTACTATTTTGAGGAATCTCCATACTGTTTTCCGTAGTGGCCGAACCAGTGTACATTCCCACCAGCTGTGTATGAGGGTTGCCTTTTCTCCACACCCTCTCCAACACTCATTATTTCTTGTCTTTTTGATAAAAGCCATTCTGATGGGCATGAGGTGATATCTCATTGTAGTTTTGATTTGCATTTCTCTAGCTGTTAGTTATGTTGAAAACATCTTTTCATGTCCCTGTTGGCCATCCATATATCTTCGGAAAAATGTCTCTTCACATCCTTTGTCCATTTTTTAATCTGGTTGTTGGTTTTGGTTTTTTTTGAAGGAGAAGATTAGCCCTGAGCTAACATCTGCTGCCAATCCTCCTCTTTCTGCTGAGGAAGACTGGCCCTGACCTAACATCCATGGCCATCTTCTTCTACTTTATTTGCAGGACTCCTACCACAACATGGCTTGCCAAGCGGTGCCATGTCTGCACCCGGGATCCAAACCAGTGAACCCCGGGCCACCAAAGTGGAACGTGTAAACTTAACCGCTGCTCCACTGGGCTGGCCCCTGGTTGTTAGTTTTTTTGTTGTTGAGATGTATGTGTTCTTTGTATATTTTGGTTATTAACCCCTTATCATATACATGATTTGCAAATATATTCTCCCAGTTGTTAGGTTGTCTTTTTGTTTTGTTGATGGTTTCCTTTGTCTTGCAGAAGCTCTTTAGTTTGATGTAGTCCCGTTTATTTATTTTTTCTTTTGTTTCTGTTGCCTGAGGAGACATGATATTCAAAATCATACTGCCAAGACTCATGTCAAAGAGTGTACAGCCTAGGGGGCTGGCCATGTGGCCGAGTGGTTGAATTTGTGCCCTCTGCTTCAGCAGCCCAGGGTTTTGCTGGTTTGAATCCTGGGCACGGACATGGCACTGCTCATCAAGACATGCTGAGGTGGTGTCCCACATGCCACAACTAAAAGGACCCACAACTAAAAATATACAACTATGTACTGGAGGGGCTTTGGGAGAAAAAGGAAAAATAAAATCTTTAAAAAAAAAAAAAGTGTACCGCCTATGTTTTTTTCTAGGAATTTTATGGTTTCAGGGTTTACATTCAAGCCTTTCATCCATTTTGAGTTAATTTTTGTGTATAGTATAAGATAATGGTTTACCTTCCTTTTTTTGCATGTGACTGTCCAGTTTTCTTGACACTGTTGAAGAGACTTTCCTTTCTTAATTGTATATTGTTGCCTTCTCTGTTGAAAACTAGCTGTCCATACGTGTGTCGGTTTATTTCTGGGCTCTCGATTGTGTTCCATTGATCTGCGTGTCTGTTTTTTTGCCAGTACTATGCTGTTTTGATTACTATAGCTTTGTAGTATATTTTGAACTCAGGATTTGTGATACCTCCAGCTTTGTTTGTTTTTCTCAAGATTACTGTGGCTCTTTGGGGTCTTTTATTGTTCCAAATAAATTTTAGGATTCTTTATTCTATTTATGTGAAAAACGTCATTGGAACTTTGATAGGAAGTACATTGAATGTGAACTGCTTTAGAAAGTATAGACATTTTAACTATGTTAATTCTGCCAATCCATGAGCATGGAATATCCTTCCATTTCTCTGTGCCTTCTTCAATTTCTTTCAACAACGTTTTATAGTTTTCAGTGTACAGGTCTTTCATGTCTTTGGTTAAATTTACTCCTAGATTTTATTCTTATTTTTGTGATTGTAAATGGGGTTGTATTCTTGATTTTCTATTTTATTGTTAGTGTATAGAAACAATGGATTTTTGTATGTTGATTTTGTATCCTGCAACTTTACTGTGTTTATTTATTATTTATAATAGTTTTTTGGTGAAGTCTTTAGAGTTTTCTGTATATAAAATCATGTCATCTGCAAATAGTGGCAGTTTTACTTTCTTTCCAGTTTGGATCTCTTTTATTTCTTTTTCTTGCCTAATTGCTCTGGCTAGGACTTCCAATACTTTGTTAACTAAGAGTGGTGAAAGTGGTCATCCTTGCCTGATTTCTGTTCTTAGAGGAACACCTTTCAGTTTTTCACCATTTGCTATGATTTTAGCTGTGGGTTTGTCACATATGGCCTTTCTCATGTTGAGGTACTTTTCTTCTATACCCATTTTATTGAGAGTTTTTATTATAAATGGATGCTGTATCTTGTTGAATGCTTTCCCTTCATCTGTTGAGATGATCATGTGATTTTTATTCTTCATTTGTTGACGTGGTGTATCATGTTGATTGATTTGTGGATGTTGAACCATCCCTGCATCTTTGGAATACATCCCACTTGATCGTGGTATATGATCTTTTAAATGTATTGTTGTATTTGATTTGCTAGTATTTTGTTGAGGATTTTTGTATCTACGTTCATCAGTGATATTGGTCTGTAGTTTTCTTTTTTTATGTTTGTCCTTGTCTGGTTTGCTAATGGGGTAATGTTGGCCTTGTAGAATGAGTTAAGAAGGATCCCCTCCTCTTCAGTTTTTTTGGGAGAGTTTGAGAAGGATATGTATTTGAATGTTTGGTATAATTCTCCAGAGAAGCCATCTGGTCCTGGACTTTTGTTTTCTGGGAGGTTTTTGATTACTGTTTCAATCTCTGTACTTGTGAATGGTCTATTCAGATTCTCTATTTCTTCTTGATTCAGTTATGGAAGGTTGTATGATTCTAAGAATTTATCCATTTCTTCTAGATTATCCAATTTGTTGGTGTATAGCTTTTTATAGTATTCTCTTATAATCCTTTGTATTTCTGAGATGTCCATTGTAATTTCTCTTCTTTTGTTTCTGATTTTATTTGAGCCTTCTCTCATTTTTTCTTGGTGAGTCTAGCCAAAGGTTTGTCAATTTTGTTTATCTTTTCAAAGAACCAGCTCTTAGTTTCATTGATCTTTTCTACTGTTTTATTTTTGTCTTTATTTCATTTATTTTTTTCTGACTTTCATTATTTCCTTCCTTGTACTGATTTTGGGCTTCATTTGTTCTTCTTACTCTAGTTCTTTTAAATGTATTGCTAGATTGTTTATTTGAGATTTTTCCTGTTTGTTGAGGTAGGCCTGTATTGCTATAAACTTCCCTCTTCGTTCCACTTTTGCTGTATACCACAGATTTTGGTATGTCATATTTTCATTTTCATTTCTCTCCAGGTATTTTTTGATTTCTCCTTTGATTTCTTCATTGATCCAATAGTTGTCCAGTAGCATTTTGTTTAATCTCCATATATTTGTGACTTTTCCAGTTTTCTTCTTGTAGTTGATTTCTAGTTTCATATCATTGTGATCAGAGAAGATTTTTTTTTTTTGAGGAAGATTAGCCCTGAGCTAACTGCTGCCAATCCTCCTATTTTTTTGCTGAGGAATACTGGCCCTGAGCTAACATCCATGCCCATCTTCCTCTACTTTATATGTGGGACGCCTACCACAGCATGGCTTGCCAAGCGGTGCATGTCCACACCCGGGATCTGAACCAGTGAACCCCGGGCTGCTGAAGCGGAAGGTATGCACTTAACTGCTGCGTCACTGGCCCAGCCCCAGAAAAGATGTTTGATATTATTTCAATCTTAAATTTATTCAGACTTGTTTTGTGGCCCAATATGTGATCTGTTTTGGAGAATGTTCCATGTGCATTTGAAAAGAATGTGTATTCTGTGGTTTTTGGATGGAATGTTCTGTATATTAAGTCCATCTGGTCTGATGTGTCATTTAAGGCCAATGTTTCCTTATTGATCTTCTGTCTGGACCATCTATTCATGGATGTAAATGGAGTGTTAGAGACCGCTACTATTGTGTTACTGTCAGTGTCTCCTTTTATGTCTGTTAATATTTGCTTTATGTGTTTAGGTGCTCCTGTGTTGGAATGTTGATTCTTGTTGTGTTGTGTTGTTCCCTTTATCATTATGTAATGCTTTTCTTTGTCCCTTTTATAGTTTTTGTCTTAAAATTGATTTTGTCTGATATGAGTATTGCTACCCCAGCTTTCTTTTCATTTCCGTTTGCATGGAGTATCTTTTTCCATCTCTTCATTTTCAGTTTGTGAGTGTCTTTAGATCTGAAGTGTGTCTCTTGTATATAGCATTTGTGTAGGTCCTGTTTTTTTAATCCATTCAGCCACCCTATGTCTTTTGACTGGAGCATTTAGTCCTTTGACATTTAAAGTAACTATTGATGAGTATGTACTTATGCCATTTTGTTACTTTTTTTCTGGATGTTTTGTACTTCTCTGTTCCTTTGTTCTTCTCTTGCTTTTCCCTTTTTGATTCGATGGCTTGCTTTAGTGTTATGTTTGTATTCCTTTCTATTTTCTGTGTATTTACTGTATGTTTTTGGTTTGTGGTTACTGTGAGGTTTATATATAATAACCTATGAAATAGCAATCTATAGTAAGTTGATGATTTCTTAAGTTTAACCTCTTACTAAAAGCTCTACACTTTTCTCCTCCTCACCAATTTTTATGGGTTTTTTAAATATCATATTTTACCTTTTTTATTTTTGTGTATCCCTTAACCTCTTATAGACATAGATGATTTTAGTACTTTTGTTTGTTAACCTTCATACTAGCTTTATAGGTGGTTGACCCACTACCTGTTTACTTTACTAGTGATATTTTTTCTTTGACAATTTTAAAATTTCTATTTGTGGCCTTTTCCAGTTAAATAAATCCCTTTAACATTTCTTGTAAGGCTGGTTTAGTGGTGATGAACTCCTTTAGTTTTTGTTTGTTTGGAAAGCTCTTTATTTCTTCTTTGATTCTGAATGATAACATTGCCAAGTAGAGTATTCTTGGATGTAGGTTTTTTCCTTTCAGCACTTTGAGTATATCATGCCACTCCCTTCTAGCCTGTAAGGTTTCTGTTAGAAAGTCAGCTGATAGCCTTATGGGATTTCCTTTGTATGTAACTTGTTCTTTTCTCTTGCAGCTGTTGAGTCTCTCTCTATCTTTAATTCTTGACATTTTAATTATAATGTATGTTGGTTTGGGCCTCTTTGGGTTTATCTTGTTTGGTGTTCTCTGTGCTTCCTGTACCTAGGTATCTGTTTCCTTCCCCAGGTTAGGGAAGTTTTCAGCTATTATTTCTTCAAATAAGTTTTCTGCCACTTTGTCTCTCTCTTCTCCTGGGATATCTATATTGTGTATGTTAGTATTCTTGATGTTGTCCCAGACGTCGCTTAGACTGTCCTCTTTAATTCTTTTTTCTGTTCAGCTTGGGTGATTTCCTTTACTCTTTCATCCAGATTACTGATCTCTTCTCTGTCAATCAACCAGAGGTTGATTCCCTCTAGTGAATTTTTCATTTCCATTATTGTATTTTTCAGCTCTCATTGGTTCTTTGTTATATTTTCTAATTCTTTGTAGACATTCTCACTGTGTTCATCTATTCTCCCCAGATCAGTGAGCATCCTTATAACTATTAGTTTGTATTCTTTATTAGGTAGATTGTTTATCTCTGTTTTGTTCACTTCTTTTTCTGAGGATTGGTCCTGTTACTTTATTTGAAACATATTCTTCTGTCTCCTCATTTTGCCTACTTCTTTAAACTAGGTAGATAAGCTATGTTCCCTGATCTTGGAAATGTGACATTATGTAAGAGATGTCTTATAGGGCCCAGCAGCTTGCTCTCCTCTCATCACCTATACCAAATGCTCCTGGGGTGTCTCCTGTGTGGGCTGTGTGTGCCCTTCTATTGTTGTGATGTTTGTCATTGCAAATAATCCATAACAAATCTGTAAGTCAAAATTGGAGTGAGTTTATTCTGAACCAAATGTGAGGACTATATAGCCCAGGGCCTGCACCAAAGAAGTGGGGTGTACAGAGTGGTTATATACCCTCAAAGAGCATGTTTCACATATGATTGAAATGTCCCTTTTACAATAGTCACGAGACTGCTCTGTCAGCACAGCAATTGATGGACACATCAGGTAGGAGGTCTGTTGTCTTGAGCTGGGTGGTCACAGGTGAGTGCAGCAATCAATTCCTTGTCTAGGGAAAGATGCTTATCCTTAAGGAAATGCCAATGAGGGGGAAGTTGCACCTTTATCTTAAAGCCATTTGTTCTTGTCTTTGGGACATAGCAAATGCTTAAAGCAGATATACAATGCATGCTCAGTGGCCATGTCAGGCCCTTTTGGAAAAACAAAGTCAGGCCAAATTAGGTTTATACCAAATGGTTTCCTCATATACTCCAATATCCTATTGCTTGCCATTTATTTGTCACGTTGCTATTGCTGTGGGCACATAGGTAGGCTAGGCTGGCCCCTGGGCCTACTGGTTGTTAGGCTTGACCATGTGTGGCTGCTATGGACACGTTAATGGATGTGGCAAGCCCCTGGCATGGCTGGCTGTGAGGTCAGTAGCACACAACTACTGCAGTTTTGCTGGTGAGTCAAGTCCCCAGTGTGGCTGGCTTCTAGGCCTGGAGGCACACAATTGCTGCAGTCCAATCCCCCCCCCACCTCAACCCTGTGATAGCCAGCAGCGCAAATTAGCTGTGGTCTCACGTGTCTGCCATTGGCCCATATGTCCGCCGTAGGCCCCCGTGTCTGCTGCAGGCCCACATACCCCCATTGTAGGCTTGCTGGAGGGCAGGACTTGTCCCTGGGGCAGAACACCTGCTGCCTGGCTGAGATTGGTTGCCTTGGGCACTCTAGTGGGTGGGGCAGACCCCTGTGTTAACATACTAAAGGAGGGATTTCAAATGGTGCCTGCCAGCATCTGTGTCTACACGACTGAACCAGATCACAATAATGGATGCCACCAGTGTCTCTGTCCCTAAGGCATGGGCCCTGCCACCTTCTGCCTCTCTGGGATTCCCTCTGAGCTTTGTAAGTGAATCTCTTTTACTAGTGGACTATTCACTTTACTATCTGGTGTTTTTGTGCTGGTTTCTGGGTTAAGTGGGTCTGTGCATAGGCCATTA
The DNA here is from genome assembly GCF_041296265.1 of Equus caballus. Classification (NCBI taxonomy): domain Eukaryota; kingdom Metazoa; phylum Chordata; class Mammalia; order Perissodactyla; family Equidae; genus Equus; species Equus caballus. Next base: position 53,334,138 of record NC_091703.1, on the reverse strand, counting down.
AGAGCAGATTTAAGATTCATTTTGATAAATGTTTACAAAAAATCCTTTGATCAAAGCCATTTAAAATGATTTCCCCTTTGTTGAGTTCTTGAACTCTGGTCCCTTCCCTGCCATTCCTGTCCTCACTCAGTGTGACTCTGAATCAAGCTCTTCTCACAGGGAGGACACTTACCTCCAGCTGTGGCAGTGGGTTCTTCAGCCTTCTCCCCAGGCCTGAGATCTGCCAATGTGGGCAGTGTTACCTCAATCCTCATCACAGCTCTGTGAGGTCAGGTCCTTAGGACAACATGGAAGAGGAAGATACAGAGGAGAAAGGCTCCCAGAAACCCAAGAATCCATAGCTTATCCCCTTCTCATTTTCCCTGAGTTTTCAAACTGTACCAGTTGTCCTAATAATTCCAGACTTTTTCTGAGGTGATGTCTACTCAAAGGGTTTGGCCAACTCAATAAGGCAGGTGTGACCGTCACCTGTGTGCTGGCTGCCTTGGCTGCTCAGCCCTAACAACAGCTCTGTGTGTATTCTTCCCTGCCATCTTCTCTCCTTCCCTCTCTGGAGCCAGGGATCGATGCTTCTGCTTTACAGGAAGGGAAGTGAAGAGGTGGAGGGTTTTGCACCAGTTGTATAGGAAATCTCCCCAGAGAGCCAAAAGTTGGCAGAGGGAAGCGAGCCTGCTCTGGGAAGCAAGGGCGCTGTGTTCGTTCGAGTTCCTTGTCTGACAGTTACGTGGCGGAGTTAACGTGCCAGCCTGGGTGAGCCACTTCCTTAGAGGGAAGTGCTTGGTTTCTTTACCTGGAAAAGGAGGTGGTTGAATTAGGTGATCTCTGAGGTCCCTTCTGGTAATACATATGACTCTTAATCCCCAGTGTCAGTTCTACCCACAAGACACGTTAGACCTGGCACCACTTGACCACAGGCCAGCATGAGTCTTCTATCATCTTGTTAAGTCCCTTTTTGAGAGTAGTGATGTCTGTGTTGCTTTATTTTGTGGGTGGAACTCTGGGAGGATTCCAATATCTTAAGGGATTTTATTTAATTCCTAGAGAAATTTTAGAACGAAATCAATTTTTGTTTAACTCCATCTTAATTTGCTGAAATATAAACCTAGCACACTTTCTTTTTTAGGTCTGATGCCTCATTGATGAGTGCTTGTTTCTCTCCGGTCCATTATTAACCAGCATCTAATCCTAGCTTATTCTCTTCAGTCTTGCCACAAGGGAGAGAATTAAGATTCTCAATTCTTTTTCTAAATATTTTTTACTATTAAATCCTGAGGATGTTCCCACAGCCTGTAGGAGGATAGAAGCCTCTGCTGAGACTTACCATTCTGTTAATGTTCTCCCAGCAGCTACTTTTTGTAGCAAGCTAAGGCTTCCTGTCTTTAAGTACTGACATTTAACCTTGATGGAGACGGGTCAGCTCATGCCATCTTGTATAGGTATGCTGCTGGTCTATTTATTTAAGTGGATGTAGTCCTGAATGACAGCTGTAATAAAACCTGACAGTCTCCAAAAACATAGCCTAAAGTTGGAATTTAACTATGTGCATGGGTTCTATTTTTAAAAAGTATTATTATGACTAATAAAGTACAACTTGGACTCCTTAGGAAAACAGAGAACAAAAATTATCTTACTACCCTAATACAACTACTATAGTTTTTCTTTGGTGAACTTCAACACCAGTGTTAAATGTGACACCTCACTATATATCCAGTGGGATCAGTAAGTTACAGATTAGGCATTTGAGGTGGAGATTGATAAATAATAATCTGTAGGAGGTTAGGAACTAAGAATGTTTTTGAAACTTTGAACTTAAAGTCAGATTTCTGAAAATCCATCCTGAAGAAAAAATACAAGCATTCACATGTCACATTTAACTCTGATGGATGATAAAAACTAAGCAGATTAAAGATAACATAGGGAGGTTGTACAGTCGTGTGCCACATAACGACGCTTCAGTCAATGCCAGACTGCATGTGTGACAATGGTCCCATAAGAGTAGTACCATATAGTGTAGGTATGTAGTAGTCTCCACCATCTAGGCTTGTGTAAATATACTCTATGATGTTCGCACAACAGTGAAATCGCCTAATGATGCATTTCTTAGAACATATACCTGTTGTTAAGCAACACATGCCTGTATACAGGTTCCAAGCTCCTCAGCAAACTTTGACTCCCAGAAACGACTTCTTCATGCGCCTAGTGATTGGGGCAGGTGAGAAGGGGTGGTTTGCTGTTAGCTATCATTTGTTAAGTGCTAAGCACCATAAAAATGATCTCATTAAATCTTCCCTACAATCCCGTGAGGTGGGTTTTATTATCCCAATTGTCTAGAAGAGGAAGTAGGCTTAGAGAGGTTAGGTAATTTGCCTAGGGTCTCATAGCTAGTAGGTGGTGGATTCTAGATTCAAACTCAGGGCTATCTCGATTCTTCACTACCATGTTCTAACCGCCATACTGTGCTGGTCCTTAAAAGGGCTTCAGAGGACCAAGAGAGTTCCGGGGAACTGGAGGTGTTCAGAGCTATATCTCTGAGTAAGCCTGGTATGACAAGGTTGTGGGTGCCAGTGTGCAGAGATGAAACTGAAGACCTTCCATGGCTGGTAATGCTCTCTGAGCCATCTTGGCACCGTGCCCTCAAAGCAAAGAGGCTTATTTGGCAGTGATTGGTGTTTGCTATTTCATGTCATCTCACAAAGCTTGTGCTATGATGCTACTCTACTCTTCTGAACCTGTTTAAAATTTTTTAAATTAAACTCAAATATAATTTTTTCTTGTTACGAAAACAGTATCTTTTCATTAGAGAAACACTAGAAAATAACCATAAGAAGTAAATAGACACACTTGTAATCTAGTTTCTGAGAGAAAATGTACCTTGGATTTTTCTTCCCAGATACATCTGTTTATATGCTAAATAGTTGGCACCTGCTTAGGATAATTTAGGATATTTTCTTAGGATAATTTCCTGGAAGTGTAATTTCTGGATCAAAAATATGAACATTATTAAAGTTTTAGATGTATTTCACTAAATTACCAATATTTATCCCCACATGTACGTATGAAGCATGTCCTTTGTCCTACATCCTTGCTGACACTTGGTATCATCCTCGTCTCTATCTTTGAAAATTGTCAAATTTAGTCTGAATAAGATTGTAAGTTTATTTTTAAGATGTCACACCATGCACTGCTCACGCAGTAACTTCGGTAGTACCTGCTATTCAAAGAAGCGGTTTAAAAATTCTTCCTATCGTTAACATATAGAAAGCGCAGAAGAGGCAACTTTCCACCACTAGACAATCTTTGAGAACTGGAAGTGAAAAGTTGGTGGAGTAAGAGATCTTAAGAGCCGTCATTGAAACCATCTGGCCTGGTCTTGTTTCCAGATCAGATAATGTTATCTTGTGAATACACAGACAAGTGTGTATAAGATAATGTGCAAAGGCTGAAATGGGTACGGAATCAGAAAAGCAAAGACTGGGTTCATTTCTCATGATCTTCAGAGAACAGCCAGAGTCGCTCAGGTGCCCTGACTCCAGTTCAGACGTCACTTAGAAGATGCTGCTCTCTTGGCAAGTCTGCTCCTCTGACAGCCCCTCCCCTTTCCACCATGCCCTGGGCATCTTGTTTCACATATTCTCCAGCCTGCATCTGGGGAAAATTATTTTTCCTTCTCTGGGCCCAGAATCAGAAGCCCTGGGTTTGCATTTCAGCTCTGCTATTTCATAGCTGTGTGGCTTTAGACTGTTTCCGTGCTCTCTTTAAGTCTCAATTTCCTAATTGGTGAAATGGAGAGATTTATTATCTTTTCCTCAGAGCATTGTCGTGAGAATCAATACAATAATGTATATGAACATGCCTTGTGAGCCGTATAGCTTTATCTACAATGTAAGGCTATTAATATTATAATCATTTTTCTCCCGTGGCAGCACTTTGTTGAAGAGAAAAATGGCCCTGGGAGAGTTGAAAAGAGGGATCCCTTTATTTGCAGATGGGAGCTAGAGGGAGTGCGAAGGCCTGGGTTCAGGCCGGGCCTCTCTGCCAGAGATTATCTGTGGGAAAGCCATCCAACCTCCATCATCAGCAGAGAGGTGCTTGGACCAGATTATCTCTGAAGACACGTGTAGCTCCTGAAATCTGATGGAGCAAAGATAAAGAGATATCTGCCCTGCCTTAATGACTAATTTGGGTGCTAGACAAAAGGGTGCTCTGGACTCATGCACCTGGAGGGTGGGAGAGATGTCACAGGATGAGAATGTCAGGAGTGGTGTTCTCCTCCAGGTTATTTGCTTAGCGTAAAACCTGCGTAACTAACACAAACGTGCAATCTACAGGAAGCTTTCTCTCCCACTTAAATAAGTCTGGGGGTCTGCGTGGCCAACAACCTTCTCAGAGACTTTATTATTCCCTTGATGTCTTTCCCATCCACCTTCCTTTGATCTCCCTGGGGGTCAGATGCAGCAGAGAGAGCAGTGGAATGAGCCCTGCTGTATCGGGAGCACTTGCTCTCTACTCCCACAGGTCACACTTCTTTCCGTGTCTTCCCCTCTCCTTTCTCTTTGTTTCCTCTTCCTCCACCTTCTCCTTAATACATCCTCCAATCCTTCACCTCTGCAAAGATGAAGAAACCTCCCTCACAGGAAACCCATTTCATCCTGTTATTCCACAGTGTTTCCACAAAAATTAAGAGAACCTGAGATTTATCCTCCTGGGTCAGTCCCATGCAGGAGTGAAAGTGACAAACTTCTCAGAAGTGTGTATGTTTGAGTGCTCTCTCTCTGGTCCTCTTTTCCCCCACCCCCCGATTTAATCTCTTCTTAACCTGGATCTTCATGGGAAACATACAGTTAAGACACTTAGAATTTTTAGCATTTGGAGTCATATGATTGCTTTTCACAGGAAGGAGAAAAAAACTGAAGACAGCAGAAGATGCACACACTAACACGCACATGCGTGTGCACTCACACACACCCCTACTCCCAAGACTGAGATTATGGGTATGGTTTAATTAAAATATCAATACTGTTTTTGGTTTTCATGGGATTCCAAAGTTGGAAGAGACTTCGGAGATGGTCCAGTCCAAACAGCCTCCTGCTGTACGGTTGCCCTCTGGAATGTCAACACCAGATGTTCATCAAGCCTTGGTGTGACCTTCTGGTGACAGTCCAATCTCCCTTTTAAAAAACTTCCAAATATTTGACAATAATATTCTATGTCTGTAAGTTTTATCTTCTCCAAAATATCTCCCTTTAATTAATAATTTTTAGGGCAACTCATCTGATCTATTAGGAAGTGAAGGTGATGTCGGGGAGGAAACACTTTCTCCTCCACCCTCTTAGGTTCAGTATCTGGGGCCCTGTAGGTTAACCTGACAAAAGACAGATTAACAGGAGAAAGGCTTTATTATGTATGCATACAGAGGACTTCGTAGAAGACCCAAAGACATGGTTAGACCCAGAGGCTTACATACCATTTTAACAAAGAGTAGTAAATTATAGAGAAAATTAGATAAAGGGAGGAAGGGGTTTGGACTTCTAGGAGAAGTAAATTGTGGGAAGGTAAATGTATGGGGGAAACTAATAAAAGATAAGTGTTATTGAGTAGGATTTGTTATGCAGATTCAAGTTGGTGCTTTCTCCATTAATAAGAGTTGTCTTCCATAATTAAGAGTCATCCTTCTCTCCTAATAGGGGAAAGGGAGGGGGACACCTTTATAAAGGGACATTTATGCTCTGCTTTTAGGCTGGAAGGAGGAGGGAATAGATCTTTTCCTGAGTCTGCTCTTGCTTTTATTCTTTTGCTGAGGAAGATTCGCCTTGATTTAACATCTATGCCAATCTTCCTCTATTTTGTATGTGGGTTGCCTCCAGAGCATGGCTGCTGACAAGTTGTGTAGGTCCACTCCCGGGAACCTAACTTGGGCTGCCAAAGTGGAGTGTGCTGAATTTAACCACTAGGCCACGGGGTCAGCCCTGAGTCTAGTCTTTCTTAATTTCCTTTAGTTTAAAAGAATCCTTATGCCACAGGGTGTATTTTGTGGTGGTGTACTCTGATCCCCTTCATTAGCAAAAAACTATGTGGAAGAAGAAATAAATTGGTATCAACATCAAATTAAATCAAAGCAAGTGAATAAATATTGAGCACCAGCTATGGGTAGGATATTTTGGTAGGGGTGTGGGAGAGGTAGGAATGTAAAAAAGCAGAAGTCACAGTTGTGTCCTTTAAAGTGTTTAAGATCCAGAGAACAGGGCCTGGCCCCATGGCCAAGTGGTTAAAGTTCTGTGCACTCTACTTCAGTTGCTGGGATTGTGGGTTCGGATCCCGGGCACAGACCTACTCTGCTCATTGGCCATGCTGTGGAGGCATCCCACATACAAAAAATAGAGGAACATTGGCACAGATGTTAGCTCAGGGCGAATCTTCCTCACCGCCCACCTGCCCCCACCAAAAAAGGGAAAGATCCAGAGAACAGATTAGGAATAAACACTTGAAAATTTAAAAAGCCAAAGCGCATACTAATAGCCGTTCAAGCAGACAGTAGAAAAGTTCTCTCTAAGGAATTGCTAGGTGAAATGCTGTGAGAGAAAGTTGAGAGTCCAGAAAAGAGAATGACCCAAGTGGGTTTGGGTCAGAGGAGATGGACTGTGAGGAAGAGCCTAGAAGTTTGCGTAGAAGCTAAATGAGTAAGTAGAGAGACACGAAATGGTCACTCCTGGAACTGGAACTGGCCTGGAGAGGGCTCAGGCTCAAAAATACAAAACGTTTTCAGGGAGCAGAAGCTCGAAAAACTAGTTTACCTCATGTAAAGTTTGGGAAGGTGACTCTAATAAAGCAGATGGAAGCCACGTATTAGATTTGGGCCAATGTCTAAGGAACTGGCAATTTTACCTAGAAGTGAGGATGGAGGGCAAGATCATCTTTCTGGGGCTGGGCCTGTCATCCCAACTCACCCCCTAGAACTTTGTTGATTGTCGGTGTGATGATGGGGGAGGAAGTCCAGGAGCAAATGTTGCTGATCCCTGGTTCCTGTGCGGCCCTGGTAGAAACAAAAGGAGGAGAAATTTTGGTGGGAGGAATCGAGGAAAATTTGACGGCGTTTGACAGACACTCACCCGGGCTTTCCCCAGGCATTGGGATTCCGGTAGTATGTTGACTAATTCCATCCACCTCAATGCAGGAAATCAGCCTGGCTGCTGAGTAAGTGAAAGTCTGTAGGAGACCTTGAGCGGCCTGCAGCTAGCCTGTGGGTAGCTCGTGTAGGGCAACCCAAAGCAGTGCTGCTGAGTATTGAGATGGAACGACCTCCCTCTCCTTTCCTTCCCTTCATCTCTGTCCTTGCCAAGGACCCCTCCAGAGCAGGGCCACAGGTATGGTTCTTAGCTACAGGGAGTGCAGCTCTGAGTCGTCTTGTCCCAATCACTCTTCAAGGCTACTGGACTCTCAGTCTTTCCTTTTCAGAGAATGTAACGCAGTGAGCCCCACTGGAATTTTATGCGAAGTCCCGCACTTTCTTTAACATTCCCTAAAGCAGTGCATCCCAAACTTTCATGTGCTACACATCATGTAGGATCTTGTGAAAATGCAGTCTCATTCACTAGCTTTGGGGTGGGAGCCCAAGATTCTACTCTGTTGGGTTTTCTGCATATAGCTTCAGGTTTTTTTCCGTGAGTATTCGTTTACACATACACACATATACATATAGACAGTGTGCATGTATCTATTTACATCGAAGTAAAGTCATGTTCTACATGAAGAGCTGCATCTTGATATTTTCAACAAATGCTACAACAAAGGTATTTTTCAAGTCATTAAATTTTCTTGGGAAACTATTTCTATGGCTACATAGATTCTCCCCTATAGGCATGCTAGCGTTTACTTACCGTTAGTCTACTGTTGGAAAACCAGGGTGTTTTCAATTTTCCCCACTAAATATCCTCGTATGTCGATCTTTATGTGCATCTCTATTTCTTTAGAACAATTCCCAGAGGTAGAACAATTTTTTAGGTTTTTGCTGCATATTATTAAATGTCCTACACAAAGTTGTACCAATATACTCCTAGGTGTAACACATGAAAGTTCCCCTTTTTCCTATTCTCCCGTTAATATCGCATGATTAAAAATCTTTGCCAAGGGGCTGGCCCCACGGCTGAGTGGTTAAGTTCGCGCGCTCAGCTGCAAGTGGCCCAGTGTTTCATTGGTTCGAATCCTGGGTGCGGACATGGTACCACTCATCAAACCACGCTGAGGCGGTGTCCCACATGCCACAACTAGAAGGACCCACAACGAAGAATATGCAACTATGTACCGGGGGGCTTTCGGGAGAAAAAGGAAAAAAAAATAAAATCTTTAAAAGAAAAAAGTCTTTGCCAATTTGATAGGCTAAATATGGTATCCTATTTTAATCTGCATTACTTTGATTATTCTTGAAGTTAAACTATTTTTTCATAAATTTATTATCTATTTTTATTTCTTCTAATGTAAACTATTTTCTTTGCCTGTTTTTCTTTTTTTTAATTGATGTATAATTGACATATAACATTATATTAGTTTCAGGTGTACAACAATGTTTCGATATTTGTATATACTACAAAATGATCACAATAAATCTAGTTAACATCCATGTATAATTTTACCTGATCTTAAAGGAGATAAAAAAGCTACTGAACAATTTAAAGGTTCTATTTGCTAATTAATTTTGGTCAAAAAAAAGCATCCTTAATCAGAGACAGCCAAGATAATGGTTATTTATATGTTGTATGAATAATGAGTATTTATTTAAGCATCAGTAGGATTTTAAACATGAGGTTAAGACAGAATTACTTCAGGGAGATCACGAAACTAGCTGGGGGTATAATTTCTGAATGTCTCACCAATGTCATTCATTTCTTTGGTTTTGTTTACTCATTCATACAATGGAACTAAAGACAGTCCTCTCATTTAATACCAAGGCTCTTCTAAGGAGGACCTAAATCACGGTTCATGTTGCATGACTGGAAAGTAGAACGCACAGTGCGTGACAAGAGTTGCTAGCCATTTGTGGAAGAACGTAGAAGGTCATGACGGTAATCTATAACTTGGTTCATCTCTGTAGTAAGTTAGTGAAGAGTTTTTCTGTAATTTGAGGGCAATGGGGGTGGAAGTAGGGTAGGAAAAAAGGAAGATTTGGTCTTTTTTTCCGTCAACCTTTTTTAGGGTCTTCCTTTGATTCCCCTTCAGGAAGTGGAATAGGAAAAAAAAAAAAACTACGTTCGTCAGTAACTCTGGGGCAACCACAACTTAGACAGTAAGCAGGTCAATTGAAACAAGGGCAGTGATTGCTATAAAATGACAGGTACTCTCCCTGATACAGCAGAGCAAACACAGGGCAACACACACACAGAAAGAGCTTCCTGCACAAAGCAGGCAGCCAGAGCAGAATGACAATGACCATCCTGCAGAACACAGCCATGGTGAGTAGTAACAATAATTCCTGTTTAGGTCTGGGCATCACGAGGATTTCAGAAAAGCAGATTTCTAAGGGATTAGGCTTGTTTGGGATTTTTTTGGGGGTCACTTCTTTGAAAAACAGAGCTGACTTTAATTTTGACCCCTGTCTGGTGGAGGAAAAGAACAAATGACTAGAAATTATGATGGGATGTAAAACATGGCTCTTCACCTGATGGCTTTTCCATAGTTGGTGTCAGTTGTGCAGCTCTTGGTGTGACAAGCTGGACATGATCACTCCCGGGGCCACCATTATAGAATGAGGTTGGCGTAAAACTCTTATCTCATGTGGGGGCTTAGGCAGCCTTTTAGGATATGTACATATATATTTTAACTAAGAAAGCTGGAACCCCAAAAGGTTTAATGATTCCCCAAGACTACGGGTGGACAAGGAGTACCCTGGATAAGGAAAGGGAAACCAGCCAGTGACGAACTTTGGACAGTTCCTAGAGGAGGAAAATTTGCCGTGTCTCAGCTATCTGATTATTTTTGCATTGTCTTGTTCCTCTTGGAGGAGAGTGAGAGGTTAGAGTGATGGAAATCTACCTCCCCTGGGTCTAGAATCTCGCCTGGCAGGAGTCAGGTAAGACCTGGGAAGAATTTAATATAGAGGAGCATGAAAACAGGGCTTGGCAAATCACTCACCATATTATTGGCTTAAATAACTCCTCTTTTTTATTTCATTTATAAGCCATGCAACTTAAAAGAGCTTGGATTGCATAAAATGTCATGGCATGTGGTGATGATAATACTATGTTGTATTTATATACTGCTTTAGAGATGGCAAGAAATGCAACAAAGTGCAGTATTTAGGGGGTATAGACTTTGGAGTCAGACAGGCCTGGCTCTATCACTTACTAAGTGTGGGATTTGGGATAAGTTACTTAACTGTTCTGTGTATTATCATTCCTATTATCTGTATAGGGGAATAATAATGGCATCCTCTTCATGGGGTTTTTGGGGGGATTAACTGACATCATTGAGAATGACTAAATCTGTACTCTGGAATAGCACGTCTACACATGATAGTTTATAGTAACCTGGCCATTTTAATATAACAACCAATAAGGATAGAGAAAGCATTCAATGTGTTAAATATTAGTGTTAATAATATTATTATTTTTACTTTTGAGACTCTAGCAACCCAGTGAAGTAGATTGGGTCTACTTTCCCCATTACTCAGATGAACAACAGCTCAGTGAAGGGATTTAAGTCATCAGGCATGCACAAGAACTGGGACGTGAGGGTATTCTTCTCCTTGACGGGTTCAGAGGCAAGGTTTCTGAATTTAAAGCCACTGTGTCCAAAAAAATCTATTGGATAGCTTTGTGCTCTAAAGCCACTTCTATTTCTGGTTTCTTTGAAGAAATCTGTTGGACCATCAGCAAGAAACATGATACTGCGAAGGACATTAGACTAGGATTGAGCCACAACTAGAAGGACCCACAACAAAGAATATACAACTATGTGCCTGGGGGGCTTTGGGGAGAAAAAGGAAAAAAATAAAATCTTAGAATAGGATTGGAACTTGGGCAGGGTTGGCAGATAGGACATACTCAATAAGCAGTTGAGGCAAATTCTTGTGGACTTAGGAGCTGGCAGGTTCTGGAGCACATTCCTACGTGGGAGTGAGCACAAATCACAGCTGCGAGAGACAAAGGTTCAGGTGGTCTCTGAGGGGCTCACAGTAGAGTGAAGTGCACAGTTGGGCTGACATGTTGGTGTCCTGATACCATGCACCTTCAGCTGGTGCATTCTCTTGCCTGTTTCCTATTTTACAGATTGGAAGTGATATCTATTTATCTGCCTCAGAGGTGGCATAAAAGAATTCAAGTCTATAAAATACTCTGAACCCCTTAGAGAAGAAGTGCTGTGTATATCATTCTTAAGAACCAGCAGGAGCCTTATGAGAGCCCCTGCTCTGTATTGCATAAGCACTAAAATCTACAGTTTCAGATCAACAGCTTTGTGGAGCGAACTAGAGCAATTTGCAGACCGTCTGATTTCCTAATGAAGGCCCATGTGACCTATAACACCCATGCGATTCTGACACCGCTGTCACCTTGCTGAAAATGCTTGGCTCCTTAGTGGGACAAAGCTAAGATTAAACACTGTAAGTGGCTACATGTTTATAACAGTGATAATGATCTTCAGTAGCAGTAGCACTGACCACCGACGCCGAGGTGCAAGTCCCCAGGCTGGCAGCAACAGCCTGGTAAAGCCACTCACGTTATTTGTTGCCTCTCGGACGCAATTCACCTGTCTAATTGGGATAATTAATAGTAGCTCTACCTACGCCATGGGGTAGTTGTGAGGCTCCAGTGCTTAAAGAGATGTGAAGTGTTTTCTAAAATACTCAAAGAATATAAGCGAATATAATAATGACTTGTTAGAAGCACGATAATTATTGCTAAATCATGTAACACCAGGGTACAGTTACTCTAAAGCTTTGATGATGAAAATTAGAAACGATTCAGTGAATATGATAATACAGAAGAGGAAAAAGAAAACACAGAGGAAGAATCTACTTAAGAAACCTAAGGAAGTCATTGACAGGCTTGGGACACTATCTAAGGACCCCCTTGTCTAAGTAGGCATCTTTTCACTTTGTGAAACTTCATAGCACTTTGTCTAGACAGAAGGTGCATGAGGGCAAATTCCACATCTTTCCTGTCCACTGTGTATCATCAGCACAATGTCAATTTGATAGTCACCTGTATTGAATATTTACCATGTGCTGGCAGTGCCCTTCATGCTTTATATGGATCCTATCACTTAATCTTCACATTTTCTGGTGGCGGAAGCTGAGTTGCAAGTAGTAAGAGTCTGAGAACTGAGTTACGGACATAGGACATCTGACTCCAGAGCCCGTGTCCTGAATCTCCACACTGTAGAGACAAGAAAGAATTGTTGAATGAATGAATGATTGTGGGAGATGAAGGTTGATGACTGCTGATTATCTAAAGGCAAATCAGCCTTATTCGTGTTTATCTGGGTCAATTTTGCTTTCAACTTCTTTTCAGCATCAGCTACCCTGGTAGCAAGTTGACACCATGACCTTTTTGCTTGCTCTTATCATTTCTTACCTTCAGCATCTGCAAAATATACAAAGGAGATCCTTTAAACCAACGTGTCTAATCACCCTCCCTATCTTAACTTGTGGAAGGTGTGACCTGGACAACATGAAGCCAGAGAATGAATGCAGCTCAGCTTCAGCTCTTGCTCTGCATCACATTGAACGTTGGGATGAGCCTTGTCCACCCCCTGTAAGGGTCAGTGATGATGGGGTGAGCAAAGCACGGTTGTGACAAAGGGAAGCTGGAGAGATTTTTAGCTCTTCTTTTATTTTAGTTAGGTCTTCACAGAGCGCTTTCTTTCTTTGTGCATTCCCGTAATGCCAGATAAACTGATATTTCAATGTAAGTATAAAAAATATGTTCCTGAGCTAAAAGGAAATAGTTTCCCTATTCTCTTGTTGTGCATCATTAGTGTCCCTGCTTCTTTCAATTAGCATGGATAATTGGAACTTTGCCGTAGCTGGTTTTGCATAGTGTTTTCCATAATTCATTGAGCTTACCTACACTGTTAATTGAACTGTATTGTTTTGTTCATTCATTCAATCACCTGCTCTGTCATTCATCCAGAAAGTGTTCATGGAACATCAATTCTATGACATGTTTTCCTGCAGGAGCTTGCCATCTAGTAGGTGTAGATCTGCTAGGAAAACAGATACTACGTTCTCCAGACAATAAAGAAGTATTACTTGAGTGCTAGATGGTAGAAGCTTTATGATTTAAGGATAATTATCATACTACTAATTGAACTACTTTGGGGACAGTTCCTGGAGGAGACCACATCTGAGTGGGCCCTTGACGGAAGGGTGGGATTGGATAGATGGAGGTGGGGCAGTGTATTCTGGGAGGAAGGATTTTGTGGGGATTCGTGGGATATGAGGTTGGAAATAAGAGCTATCTTTCATTAAGCCTCTATTTTTGTTAAACAGATTTATAGGTGCTTTACATAGAACATTTCATTTAATCTTGTGAATATTTTTATAAGGCAAGTATTATAATCCGGTTGGAAAGAAGAGAAACCAGAGGCTCAGGGAGGAGGCCAGGTCAAGATTTAAACCGAGTTCCACATCCTGCTGTCTTTTGGAGCTCTCTGACTGTGGAGGGCTCAATCCCCAGGCTAACGCGTTTCCTTCTCAGCCGGCACCCTGATATCTCCATGTGTGACTGTTCCCATTTCCAGGATTTGAGGTTCAAAGAGAAGCCCTGATCCCAGGAAAGACCGGGAATGTTGAGCTCAGCTGAAGCACGGGATGTCTCTCACCAGCAAGTGACGCCAGAGTCGCTAACCAGCTTCAACCTCCTCTCTCTTCCAGGTCAAGTCCCTACTGCTGTTGATATTGGGGCTCGCCCTGCTGAAGGAGGTGGCAGCTAGGACAAACCCCAAGGCAGCCTCTTGCCCTCCTCTGGAGGAGGATTTTGTGAGGGTTGACATTCGCATCTTTAGTCAAAACAAGGGTATTTCCAGCTTACATGACATCCATAACCGCTCCAGCTCCCCCTGGGTTTACACGTAAGTGCAAAGGAGATGGATCTTCACATTTGAAAAACATGTTATTTTATTCTAATCATAAAGTAGGAAATTTAGACAATATAGAAAAAATGCAAGCCCTCACATCTGCTCTTAAAAACAGAGATCTCACTATACCTGGGAGATCACATTTTTCTTGCTTTTTGGGCTAGGTCCTCCTCTGTGGTTGAAGGTCCTGCTATGCTGCTTCCAACTTCTCGTTGACCCTCTGCCTTTTCCTGCTTCATGCAGCTCTAGATTGGAATTTGTAAACTTTGTGTGTTGGAAGAGAGGGCTCTTTAAAGCAGCCCACATAATTATTTCTTTATGGGGATAAGCGAGAACCAGAAAGGTCAGTTTAGAGAGATCTGCTCAGATTAGACTTCAAGGAGTGGGGAGGGGGGCAGAGTGGAGGGGAAAGGCCAGTTTGCGAAGTGGGAAGCGAGGTGGCAGGGTTCAGGGTACAGTCTTGTGATTTTGTCTTATGTGTAGGTCCTTGGAATACGAAGTACTCATCTATATGCTCCAAAGACAAGTATGAAAATAGATTCCAGGGACAATTAAAAGTGCCTCTGCGGCTGATTGCATTGCTTCCCAAGTGAAGGAAGCATGTGTGGTGGCAAGTTGGCTGGATTGGCTTTGCTGCCTTTATGTTTCCTGGCGGAGGGGGCTATGCAGGGAGAAACTGAGAGAAGGCGCTGGATTCATAAAGCTCTGGGGCTTTGTTTTTCTTTTGCAAGCAGCAGGCTTTGTAGACCGTATCCTGAGAGATCTACTAGTGATGTTTAATCTTTAAGTAAAGGATGAATAATAATTATAGTAATAACAATGTAAAGTAAAAGAAACTAAAAGATCTAACACTTATTGAATACCAGCATTTTATGGTGTGGAGTTTCACATGCATTTGTGTCACTCACTGAGTGTTACCAACAATCCCGTGAGAGAGGTATACAAGAATCCTCATTTTATAGTTGAGGAAAACTGAGGCTTAGGGAGTTCAGCGCCTGCCAGAGGGCGGTCTGTAAATCCAGGCTGTCTGCTTCAGAGTCTGTGTGGCAGCCCTGAGGTCCTCAGAACCGCCTCCCATCATGGGAGCACCCCGGGCTGCAGGGCTCTCATCCTTGGTCCCTCTTCCCCTCCCTGTCTCACCATCTTCTTTTGCCTGTTCTTCCTGCAGCGTCTCCCGGGACCCCAACCGGTTCCCCTCCGAGATTGCAGAGGCCCATTGCAGGTACTTGGGCTGCATCGACGCCCAGGGGAAGGAAGACCATTCCAGGAACTCCGTGCCCATCCAGCAGGAGTTCCTGGTCCTCCAGAGGGAGTCCAAGGGCTGTCCTGGTTCCTTCCGGCTGGAGAAGGTGCGGATGACTGTTGGCTGCACCTGCGTCACCCCCATAGTTCGCGAAATAAATGCCTGAGTGCTGCGCATCCACTCGACTGAAGAAGCTGTAGACACGCCGCTCTTTACCTAGCACTCTGCAACAGTCCGGTGTGGTCCCCAGTTCTCTCTGTTTCGTAGGACTCTTGATAAGATTTGCTTGGAATTCTCAAAGCTCTGTATTAGAGATAGCGTTAGCTTCCCAGGGCACTTCAGAATCCTAATATAGTCCTGTGATGCTCCCATGTCCCAACCCCCTGGAGAACGGGGGAGGAGAACGGAGGAGCCCTTGGCCCACCCCGTTTATGTGCTCTGATGACCATCTCCTAGCCGTGCAGTCACTGTGTTGCACAGCCATTCCCTGGTAGCTCTGTTGGTAAAATGGGCCTCTGTTCCATGTGCATGAAAACGCAGGAAATATGACCACAATTTAGGAGTGGGTTGTGCACGATAGGGTGGGCTGGGAAGGATGGGGGTGAGAATCTAGTACATATGTCTATTAATCATTCACTAATGTAGATGAGTTTGGCTTGATATTTATATTTGGAAGGAAATTGTGAATATATTTATGATGCATTAATTATATAAAATTTCAGGAGAAAAATTAAAAATCAAGGGCTAATATAGTAAAATATTAATGATTGAAAAATACTTGTGTTCATTTCTAGTTTCAGCTTGTACTCATAGACCTTGTAGCTTTAAGGATTTTGAAATTCTATATACCTGTCATTTGTTTTCCATATTTTGTCAGCGGAGTGCCAGTATTAGAGTTATCTCCTTACTATTATTTTTGTGTATGTGTGTGGTCTTGGTGATATTAATTTTTTCCCAGCTTTATTGAGATATAATCAATAAATAACATGGTATAAACTTAAGGTGTACAATGTGGTGATTTGATACATGTATATGTTGAGGAATGAGTATCACAACAAGGTTAGTTAACACATCCATCCCTCTACACAGTTACCTTTTTTTCTTTTTGTGGTGAGAACATTTAGGATCTACTCTCCTAGTAACTTTCAAGTATAAAATACAGTATTGTTAACTATAATCACCATGCTGTACACCAGAGCCCCAGAACGTATTCATCTTATAACTGAAAGTTTTTACCCTTAGTCCAACTTCTCCCCATTTCCCTCACTCCCCATCCCTGGCAACCGCCATTCCACTCTCTGTTTCTACGAGTTGGAGAATTATTTTGCTATTAATGGTTCTTGGGAGTTATATGGAGAGGTGAGGAAAATGGCGCCAACGTTGCACAGAACAGAACTCCTGTTCCCTGGTAACTCTTTACTGCTCCATCTTCCTCGCTAGATTATTTTACAAAATGAACATTTATTGGGCACCATGCTAGCCAATCTGGAGATACAGTAGCCTCCCCCATCTGTGGTTTTGTTTTCCGTGGTTTCAGTTACCCACTGTCAACCTCTGTCCAAAAATATTAAATGGAAAATTGCAGAAATAAACAATTGATAAGTTTTAAACTGCACACATTCTGAATAGCATGATGAGATCTCGCTCTGCCCTGCTCCGTTGCATACAAATGCTACCTCACAATGCCTGTGTCATTCACCTCACTTCATCTCATCACACAGGCATCGCATCGTCTCTCCTCATCACAAGTTGAAGAGTGAGTATAACACAATGACATATTTTGTGAGAGAGAACAGTTCACATAACTGTTAATGCAGTATACTGTTATAATTGTTCTATTTTATTATTACTTATTGTTGTTAACCTCTTACTGTGCCTAATTTATAAATTAAACTTTATCCTAGAGGCTGGCCCCAAAGTGCAGTGGTTAAGTTCAGACGTTCTGCTTCAGTGGCCTGGACTTCATGGATTTGGATCCTGGGTGTGGACCTAGCACCACTTGTCAAGACTTGCTGTGGCAGGCGTCCCACATATAAAGTAGAGGAAGATGGGCATGGATGTCAGCTCAGGGCCAGTCTTCCTCAGCAAAAAAAGAGGAGGATTGGGGGCAGATCTTAGCTCAGGGATAATCTTTCTAAAAAAAAATAGTAAATAAATAAGAAAAAGAAAGGAAAACAACTTTATTGTAGGTATGCTTATATAGGAAAAAACATAGTCTATATAGAGTTCTGGACTGTCTGTGGTTTCCAGCATCCACTGGGGGTCTTGGAATGTGTCCCCCACAGATAAGGGGGGACTACTGTACAGAGAAAAGTAAGAAATGCATATGGAAGGGCCACGGTGTTGGTAGCAGCCATCCACAGAGTCCCTGGTCATCAGGGCCATGGCAGTCACTTTGCATCCTCTTCATTGTGACTTCTAGGACCTTTTGGGTCACTGGCTATCTTTCATCCATCTCTTATGCTTCTTGAGGACACAGGAGCTTCCAGATCCTGGTTTCCACGCCCCTCAGAGGTTCTCATCCCTCTCTTGCCCAGATAAGGTGCCCTGCATTTTCTCCTTTACCACACCACTGGCTCAGAGTACATCTCCATTGCTGCTGCCTTCCAGGTCCCAGAGAGAGGGTGGGGCATAAGTTCTCACTCCCACCTGCAACGTGGCTTGAGGATGGGCAAGTGGCAGGAGCCCAGCACCCATTTTTAACTCTTTAGTGTGGGCAACTTTTATCTAGTTTGTAGGTGGGAGTGAGGATGGAGTAGCTTGGTAGACTGGCTCTTCATCTCTTTGCTTCAGGATCGTTTTCTCATGGTATAAACATTGACGTGTGTATGTAAAATATTCAGGCTCTCAAAACTCAAAAAACATTTTCTCTCACGGTAATCAGCTTCATAAGTTTGCTGTGAATCTTGCAAGCCCATTTTGGCACTCAAATCTGTGCAATGACCCTTCCTTTCTTGTTCGTTTTGGCAGTAATACCTCTACCCTCAGGGTAGTAGATGTAAAAAACCTCTGTCTGAGTGGTGGGAGAAGCAAAGAGACGAAGGACATTGCAGAGGAAAAGATGACACCTGAAAGTATCAAGATATTATCTTTTTACACATGTACGCATGTGATTTCAAAGCAATGTGCTAAGTACTCTGATCAAGATAGCAGATGTTAAGAAGACACAGACGATGGTAGCTCACCAGGAAATTTCAGGAAGGAGATGACTTTCACATTGAGATGAGTATGAGCTGCTCTCGAGGAAAATGGGGGAAGGGCATTCCTAGCAAAGGGAACAGTATGAGCAAAAGCAGAGGCACAAAAAAGCTTGGTGTATTAGGGGTACAGCAAGTAGTTCCAGGTGCCCAGGAGAGTGCGGACATGAGAACACATAGAGGGGATACATAATAACTATTTCTTGAAAGAACGACTGAATAAATGAATGAATGAGTGAGTTACAGATGTGATAAATACATAGCTGTATTTCATTAGATAATTCTGGTGATAGTGAGCAAAAGGAATTGGAAACCTGAAGGCCAGTTAGAAGATCAGAGAGAAGACAATTTATCTCCTCTGGTAGATTCACACTGTTAGAGCTGGATGGGCCCCTGTAGATCACCTGGTCAACCTTTCTCATTTGCAGATGAGGCCCAAAGGAATTAGGTGACTTGCTCAAGGTCACTTGGGTAGTTAGTGGCAGAAACAGGTTCACCGACACCAAGTTCGCGACTTTTCATGTTGGTTTGCAGCTCTCTATAGTGTTTCCAGCAAAGACCCATTTCAGTCACTTTTCTATGTGGCCTAGGGCTGGCCCTGGGAGTGGGTACAGAAATACCTCCACGTCCCACATATCCAAATACACTGTCTATGGTGCCACGTGGGGTCTGGGGCCCTGCGTTCCCTTCCTGGCTGGAGCTGAGAGGGGCTGTCATTCAAGAAATTGCAGGTCCTCTCCTGCTCACAAGGTGGCACACTGTGCCCATTTGTTCCCAGATTCCTTAGCATAGGTGACAAGGAAATAAATGGCTCCCTTATAGGGGAATCTGTCTTCTTTAGCAGCCACTTGAGACACTGCTGAGGCAGAAGGGCAGGCTGTGTTCTTCAGCTCTGCGCCTAGCTTTCTGGGACTCAGAGGTCCCTTGTTTTGCCTGTGGGAAAAATGGTCTAAGTTGAGTGGTTTAGGTGTTCAAACACAATATCATCATCATCGGAGGGAGAGAGGAAATTTTCTTTCCACGTGGAAACTTGAAAACATATCGCCTTTTCTTTTGAAATCCGGTTTTTGTTTATAAAGCCTTGGCTGGCTCTCTCTCTTTCTCTCTTTCTCTGTCCCTCCTCCCTTGCTACCCAATTCTTGATAAAAGTCATCTACGTTTATAACGCTGCATCAAAGAAATTTTGCTTGTAATTTACAGTGAGGAAAATGGTTATGAAATTGATTTGTCTTTTTTTTTTTTGTCCTCATAGGAGAGGTAGAAAAAATGGATTTAATATTTAGACAGCTCTTGGCTTTGAATCCTGGTTCTGCCATGTTTTGGTTGTATGAATTTAGGCAGTTTAGTCCTTCTGAGACTCAGCTTCCTTGTATGTTAGATGGCGGATAATATCTATTCTAAAGAGTACCGTGTAATATAATCGAACTTAAGAAATAAAGGACTTAATACAATACCCAGGAAGTGGCAGGCACGTAGTAAGTGGTAGTCATTATCCCAAGAGCCATAGAACTTATATTTCCCATCTTGCTTAGCCCTGGGAAGTTGACAACCAACTTTTACGCTTAAACACCACAGCTATAGCATTCCTCAGGGTTGTCAAATTTACGATCTCCATTTAACTTCTATATATGCACATATACAATTTAAGGTGAGTTAAACAAAAGATCTATATATTGTTAATATGTTATGTTATTATCACATAGATTTTTAAAAAAATAACCTTAAATTAATTTGAAAAGAGTAGAGGAAGCCATGGACTTAATACGTCGGAAAAAAAATTCCCTTGGGTCCAAATGTTCTTTGTAGCCTATTCCAGCGACATAAATTAGAGGAAAAGCACTTTTGGTTCAATAAGTCACAGAGGTGGTGCATGTCCAGCTGGATTCCCCTCAGGATACAAAGGAACCCACATTTTTCCCAAACACTGAGATGTTGTTTTTAACACGCTGTTTGGTGCCAAGGAAAGAATCATTGAAAAAGTGGTAACTTCCAAAGCTGCTGCGCTCTAAGCTTTGCTTGTGCATCTCCAAGTGTCATAAAAGCCTACAAAACAGCATTCCTTCTTCCTTAAGAAGCACCCAGGAAGAGAGAATTCCTTCGTCAGTGAAAGAGATCAGGCGTGGGGCAGATAAGGCATAAGGTAAGATAAGGTATTGGTCTAAAGGTAGTGGGGAGAGACATCTATGTATGGAGAATTTTCCTTCCTGTGTTCCTTACATCTGGGAAGCCAATAATAGGGAGGTTGTACTTACCAAGTCATAATCCTGCATCTTCTTATATTTGCAATAGGATTAAATCACATTTGCAACTTTGCATGTTTGGAGTATTAATGTGGCCCGGGGGGCTAAACTGATTAACAATTCCATTGAGGTTGTTAAAAATAATAAAAATGATAACAATCGTAGTAGCTCAGATATACTGAGTGTTGGCTACGTGTGTCAGGCACTGTGCAGTTTTATGTGCCTCTCAGTCCTCAAGACAGTGGCATGAGTTTGGAAATATTATCCTCATTTTACAGATCAGGGAACTGGGGAATTCATCACTTGCCCAAGGTCACAAGAGCTTGTGAGTGTTAGCCTAAAGGTTTAAACTCTGGTCTCTTGGACTGCAGATCCCCTGCTGCATCTAACCTGTCCATCTGTATCCAGTTGGATAAGTTACCTGATGTTTCTTCACTAGAATCTTTTCCCCTCTGAAAATGAAGAATGATTAAAATGTTTCTTATGTAGGCCACCCGAGGTTCTCAGGATTAACTCTTGATCTACAAAGAGCATTGGAGATCCACCATTCGCCATTCTTCCAGAAACGCACCTTTGTTTACTAGTACCAGGTGCATGCCTTGGTCTTGTAATTTCATAATAGGGACCATGTGAAGTGTGATTTTGAGAATTTCGATTTTGAGATTTTGAGAATTTTGCTCGGCAATGAAAATATTTTGAAACTAAGATAAAAAAAAAAAAGGAATGATCCCCATACGAGCATGAAGATGCTGTTGCCTGCAAAACATTTATATCTTCTCTTAAACTGTGCAAACATCAATAGCAATATCAGAGACCACAGCATCATGACAAGTGCGTGGATGTTGGAGCTAGATGCCAGGTGAAAACGGCAGCTCTGGCACCTACGAGCTCCACAAATCACTAATGATCTTGGGCAAGTCACCCAAACTCTCTGTGCCTCCCTTTTCCCAATTGTAAAATGGGGATGTAACAGTCCCTCCTTCACGGGGTTGTTGAGACACTAGAATAAGATGGTACAGATGAGGTTCTTAGACCTGTACGAGGCATGTGTTGTCCAGTGTGTTATTAAAAATAGAAAAGTCACCCATTATCTCATCGCAATAACATAGTATGTTTAATATTTTGCTTTCTCTTTTGCAACATTGTCTCACAGATGCATGCTTTACAAGGCTGTAACCGTAACATATATGCAATCTGTATTTGGTGACTGTTTACTTAACATTATATTGTACACATTTTCTGTGTTTCTATAAAGTGTTCACAAGGGTTTTTAGTGGCTACAGACTATTCTTTCAAGTTGATGAACCAGAATTTATTTAGTTGTTCGTTTATTTTTGGACCTTTAACTATTTCCACTTACAAAAATTAAATGATGCTTATAGCTGTTTTAATTACTTTTTTATCGTGAAATATATAATGTGGACAGAAGAGTGCATGTCTATATGTTATGTACAGTTGACTTTAATGTTAAAATTCTCTCTGTGTGGGTTTTCATATCTATAGCCTACCTTGGGCAAGTTACTTAATCTCTCTGGGCCTCAGTTTCCTCAATTACAAAATGAGAATACTAATAATACTTGCCTCATAGGGTTGTGGTATGGATTAAATGTAAATAATATATGTAAAGCATTAGAGCAGTTCTAAGTTCTAACTAGGTGTCACTAGTCTTACTTACTAGTTTAATATGCCACCTGAAGCAGGGCCTTTGGATAGATGCTCCCATTTTTAATTCTTGTTTTCAAAGTGAAGTCAATCAATGCATCAGGCAAAGATGGATTTATGAGTGGTTCTGGGGTTGTGGCTGTCACAAAACTCAGACTTCCTACTCCACTGGCTTACCTCTGTGGTTTCCTTACATGCTGTCTGTAGGTGACATACCACAGCCCTTTACATGGCCTGAAGGCAAGGACCAGACCTTCTTTATAGTGGTGACAACACCAGAAGCTGTGTAACCATTTCCCACAACCAACCACATTCTCACGACAGAAACCAGATCTGGGAGGCACAGCCCTGGATGGGCTGTGTGGGTTGAGTGCCGGATGGAATCTGAGCACAGCTGGCCTCCTCAGAAGGGACATCGTGCTCACAGAAAATTCTTACCATACTTATTTATCAGGCAAGAGTTTCTTGGGGTCCTAGGCATCTGCTCATTCCACACTCCTGGGTTTTTCAACATCTAAGAGAAAAAAGACCCAGCTTTCCCACAACCACTTGTCAAATGCCTGATTACCTTCTGTGGTCACCTCAAACCTCAAGTGGGATCCATTAAGAAAGCAGGGTTTGCTTCCGCCACTTGCTTCTCACTGTGTCTGCATGCGGGCTACCAAAACACAAAATTAAGTATAAAAGAAAACAAATCTTTTCTTTTGGATCTGTGTTGTTTACCTTTGTGAAATCTACTAAGTACTATGATTTGGGTTTAAGAATTTAGATGAGGGGCCGGTCCGGTGGCACAGTGGTTAAGTTTGCATGTTTGGCTTCAGCGGCCTGGGGTTTGCTGGTTCGGATCCTGGGTGCAGACATGGCACTGCTTGGCAAGCCTTGCTGTGGCAGACGTCCCACATATAAAGTAGAGGAAGATGGGCAAGGATGTTAGCTCACAGCCAGTCTTCCTCAGCAAAAAAAAAAAAAAGGTTGGTGGCAGATGTTAGCTGAACACTGATCTTCCTTAAAAAAAAAAGAATTTAGATGAGTTGAAGTTCTGGTCATATGAGAGTGAGTTTTACTGGGTAAAGAAATGATTTAATTACTCCTACTGTACAGAAGATGAATATCAAGAGATTCCCTATTATTTTCATTAATACTAGCATCTTTTTTGATGAAAGCTGACACGTTGAATAGTTACAATAGAAAAGACTCTTCTAACTTATATGCTTTCACTCATTCAGTTGTCATAATAAACCCTGGTTTAGGAACTATCAATTAGCGTCATTGTACAGATGAGGAAATTGAAGCCACAGGCTGAGCTAGTACCTTTCTTGAAGTTACAATAGTCATCTGGTGGTAGACCACTGCCTTCCTCACTAGGCTTCATTGCCCCCCCGTAGGAGATCCACCAGGAATCACTTGCCTGTACTGACGTCTCTGAACCATGGCATTTTCTCTGAGGATCATTCTCTCTGTGAATGGTCAGAAAAAGCACACTAATTTCAACATTTGCTTAATCATACAATTATAGAATTTTAAGCTTATGGAAACCTCATTGGAAATATAGCCAATAGATGCTTGACTTTGCCAACCTCCATAAATAGCTCAAATTATGATGGCCGTCATCTTGCTTGTGCTTCCAGTTCTTTACCAGGCCCACTTCCCTAGAAGTTTCTGGAAATTTCTGAGTAACATCCTCATTTCCCTCAATTTTCCCTGAGGATGCTCACTACTGTGGTCAACTGTCTGGTTTTTGACAACCAATCTCTGCCCGCCCAGGCGCCTGCAGGTGAAGGCCTGGTAACTTCTGTCAGGCTCTATGACTTCTCAGGCTAGGTCACAAAAAGTTGTGTAGCTGCCACCTGGTTCTCTTAGGATGCTCATTCTGGGGGAAGCCACCTGCAGTGCAAGAAGCCCAGCTGCCATGATTCCATTCTGGGAAGGCCATGTGGAGGTGCTCTGGTTGACAGTCTTAGATGAGCTCCCAGCCAACAGCCAGCATCAACTGCCAGCCATGTGAGAAGCTGTCTTAGACACACAACCTAGTGGAGATTTCAACTGACTGTAGCTCCAACCAATATTTGAATGCAACCTCATGACCAGGATCGGTTACATAATTTGTGGGGCCCAGTGAAAAATTAAAGTGCACAACTCCTTGTTAAAAAATTATTAGGAATGTCAAGCAGAACATTAAACCAGACATGGGGCCTGTTTAAGCAGAGGGCCCTATATGACTGCACAGGTTGTGCGCCCAGGAGGCAGGCTGCTCGTGAGATCGCAAGAGTGAAATGCCCAGCTGAGCCCTTCTCGAACGTTTGTGATCAAAATAAAATAGTTGTTTCATTTTTTCCAGTTTTCTTGAGATATAATGGACATACAACATTGTATAAGCTCAAGGTATACAATATTTTGATTTGATATATGTATATATTGTGAAATGATTACCACAAGTTTAGCTATCTTTCACCTCATGTAGTTATACATTTTTTTCTTTAAGATCTACTTTGTTAGCAACTTTCAAATATAAAATACAGTATTATTAACTGTAGTCACTATGCTGTATAGTACATCCCTGGAACTTATTTATCCATATAACTGGTCATTTGTATCTGTGACCACCTACACCCATTTCCTCTACTCTCCATACCACCAATCTATTGTCTGTTTCTATGAGTTCAGTTTTTTTTTAGATTCCACATATAAGTATACTTATACAGTATTTGTCTTTATCTGTCTGACTTGTTTCACTTGGCATGATGTCCTCAAGGTTTATCCATGTTGTTTCAAATGGCAGGATTTCCTTCTTTTTTATGGCTGAATAATATTCCATTACATATATATGCCATATTTTCTGCAACCATTCATCTGTCAATGGACAATTAAGTTGTTTCCATGTCTTGGCTATTGTAAATAATGCTGCAATGAACGTGGGTATACAGATACCTCTTCAAGATAGTGATTTCATTTCCTTCAGATATATACCCAAGTGGATCATATTTTTATGCCACCCAAGTAGCTAGATCATATTTTTAATTTTTTGAGGATCCTCTATCCTGTTCTCCATAGTGGCTGCACCAATTTACATTCCCACCAACAGTGAACAAGTGTTCCCTTTTCTCCACACCCTCGCCAGCACTTATCTCTTGTCCTTTTGATAATAGCCACTCTAACAGGCGTGAGAGGATAGCTCATTGTGGTTTTGACTTGCATTTCCCTGATGATTAGTGAAGTCGAGCACTTTTTCATGTACTCATTGGCCATCAGCATGTCTTCTCAGGAAAAATGTCTATTCAGATCTGTGATATTGTGATTTATAATAAGAAATATCTACTTGATCTTTGTCCCCATGTCTGGCACAGAGCTCCTGAAATCCTTGGGATTTCCTCAGTAACGAGAGCTATAAAGGTGTCTTTTGTTGTGTTCTTGAGGTAACTTTTGGACCCACCTAAGGATAGGGGCTGGTTGCCAGGAGAACCAACGATGTGATTAGAGGGCTGAAATTTTCAGTCCCACCCTCTGACCTCCTGGAAGAGGAGAGGAGCTGGAGGTTGAGTCTATTCTATGTAATAAAACATCTATAAAACCCCAAAGGGCTGGGTTCAGAGATCTTCCAAGTTGGTGAACACATGGAGATTTGAGGAGAGTGGTGTGCCTGGAGAGGGCATGGATGCTCTGTGTCTTTTTCTCATACCTTGCCCTATGCATCTCTTCCATTTGGCTGTCCCTGAGTTATAACCTTTTATAATAAACTGATGATCTTGTAAGCAAAATGTTCCTTTGAGTTCTGTGAGCCACTCTAGCAAGTTAACTGAACTCAAGGAGGGGGTCATGGGAACCTCCGATCTGTAGCCAGTTGGTCAGAAACACAAGTAACAACCTGGGCTTTTGACTGGTGTCTGAAGAGTGGTGGGGTAGGGGTGAGGAGGAGTCTTGCAGGTCTCAGCCCTTAACATGTGGAATCTGATGCTATCTCTGGGTAGATAGTGTCAGAGTTGAGTTGAATTGTAAGACACAGGTGGTGTCTGAGAATTGCTTGTTGAATGTATGGGGGAAACCTCCACCCCTAGATGGTGGAATTGGGATCCAGGAACTCAAAATTTGTGTTACCACCCAAGGGGGGTCATCTGCCCACCACAAGACATGCCAATAGTCGAGAGGCAAGGTGGTAGGAGAGAAAGGGTTTTATTACAGCTTGCTAGCAAGGGGGAAGATGGCTGACTAATGTCCAAAAGAACCAGCTCACAAGACAAAGACTACAGGTCAGTTGTATAGGGGGCTGATCTCTGGGTGGAGGAGGCATCTGGTCTTCAGGTGGAGCAGATATCTGGTCTCTGGGTGGGGCAGACGTCTGGTCTTAGTTCCTGATAATCTTTTATTTTACTGGATATGCATCAGAGACTGGAGCAATGCCTTATACCCTGATTTAGTTTAAAGATAATAAGAATCAGAGGCCATTCAAAGTTACAATATGGTTTCTTTTCTCCAATATGGCTTCTCTTACATCAACCTTGTGCTGAGCCAGTACCATTAGGTCTTTTACTCACTTTTAAATTGGATTATTTGTTTTTTTTGTTATTGAGTTGTATGACTTCCTTATATGCTTTGGATATTAACCCCTTATCACATACGTGGTTTACAAATATTTTCTCCTATTCATAGGTTGCCTTTTCATTTTGTTGATTGTTTCTTTTGCTGTGCAGAAGTTCTTTAGTTTGATGTAGTCTCACTCATTTATTTTTTGCTTTTGTTATTTGTGCTTTAGGCACCATATCAAAAAAACATCATTGCCAAGACTCATGTCAATGAGATTTTCCCCTACGTTTTCTTCTAGTAGTTTTACAGTTTCAGGTCTTACATTTGTCTTCAATACATTTTGAGCTAATTTTTGTGATTAGTGTAAGATAAGAGGTTAATTTCATTCTTTTGCATGTGAATATCCAATTTTCCTAGCACCACTTATTGAAAAGACTATCTTTTCTCCATTGACTATTCTTGGCTCCCTTGTCAAAGATTACTGACCATGTATGCATGGGTTTATTTCTGGGCTCTTGATTCTGTTCCATTGGTCTCTGTGTCTATTTTATGCCAATACCATACTTTTTTGATTCCTTAAAACACAAAATATTCAACCTAGTAAGTTTGAAGATCCAATTGGCTTTATTGAATGATTCATGACTTGGGCAGCTTCTCATTTAGCAAATAGAAGGGTGCTCTGAGGAGTTGTACAAAATGGAAGGTTTTTATAGGTAGAAGGATGGTAAGGTAAGGAAGTTATCAGCAAAAGAAAAGAAAGGATTGTCTCAGGCCAGGGAGAAGGTAAGGTAGGGGTTTTATTATGCAGATTACCTCACCAGTGCTAATCAGGAAATTTCAGATTAACTGTTAAAAAGGTCACATTTCTGGAATAAGTTGAAACTGTAATTAAGTCTTGGTTTGCTGTTGTGGAGCAAATGAATACATTTTGGGCATTTTTTAAAAGATTCCTATGGCTTTGCAATATAGTTTGAAATCAGGAATTGTGATGCCTCCAGCTTTGTTCTTTCTCAGGATTGCTTTGGCTATTCAAGATCTTTTGTGATTCCAAAGGAATTTTAGGATTTTTTTTGCCTATTTCTGTAAAAAAAAGTCATTGGAATCTTAATACGGATTGCGCTAAATGTATAGATGGCTTTGGGTAATATGGGCATTTTAACAATATTAATTTTTTCAATCCATGAACATGAGATATCTTTTCATTTATTTGTGTCTTCTTCAATTTCTTTCATCAATGTCTTATAGTTTTCAGGTACAGATCTTTTACCCCCTTGGTTAAATTTATTCCTAAGTATTTTATTGTTTTTGGTGCTATTGTAAATGAGATTGTTTCCTTTTTCAGATAATTCATTGTTAGGGTGTAGAAATGCTACTGATTCTGTATGTCAATTTGTATCGTGCAAGTCAACTGAATTTGTTGATTAGATCTAACAATTTTTTGGTGGAGTCTTTAGGATTTTCTATGCATAAAATTATGTCATTTGCAAACAAAGGCAATTTTACTTCTTCTTTTCCAATTTGAATGCTTTTCATTTCTTTTTCTTGCTTGATTTCCCTTGTTAGGACTTCTAGTACTTTGTTGAATGGGAGTGGTGAGAGTGAACACATTTGTTGTATTCCTGATCTTAGAGGAAAAGCTTCCCACCTTTTACCATTGAGTTTTATGTTAGCCGTGGGCTTAAAATGGTTGTTTTACACTAGGAAATTTTGGGGTGATTTATTACATGGCCATAGTAATCACGTCAGGCTCCAGGAACAATTATTTCAGACTGCAATAGCCCAGAGTTGTTACATTTTCTAAATGTTCATTCAGCCTTAAATTTGTGAGTCTAGGTGAGTTGGGCTATGCCTAGTCCAATTCTATTTTTCGTTCTGTGCTCCAACAGGAATAAAA
Source organism: Equus caballus (assembly GCF_041296265.1). Classification (NCBI taxonomy): domain Eukaryota; kingdom Metazoa; phylum Chordata; class Mammalia; order Perissodactyla; family Equidae; genus Equus; species Equus caballus. The sequence goes on along the minus strand of NC_091703.1, from coordinate 53,305,317 downwards.
AATTTGCCTTTATATCTTTGCTGCATTTTTGGCTATCTTAACTGCTGATTAAAAACTCACAAACACACACCTGTGTATTAGCAAGCAACAGTGCACAGTAACATAGTGTATCAACAGTTAGAAAGGCATTTTCCTACAAAAGACATAGTGTGCAGACATGTAACTCAGTCTATAGCATAAATGACCTTTAAAAATCACCTTTTACAATTTAAACCCCAGGAACTGCAACTTTCTAGGTTGCTCCACTTTATATTTGCATAATAAATGGCCCAACTGTGTGCATTTCTCAGAAAAAATAGGGGGTTTCAAGACACATCCAGTGCAAAGCAAAAAAATTCCTTGCCTCTTAGAAATGCACATTTTCAAATTCTACTACTTACAGTCAGGTTTCAAAGATTTTAGGGCACTCTTGCTGAACAAAAATGATCCCATACTCCTAATTTATTTTGAAATCAAATAGAGGTGAATCTGTGCTTTCATTTATTGGCCAGAGCTCTGTATTAACAAGCACTTCTGTGCCCTTTGAATACGGTGATGAATTGATGTTCATAATGAAAATTATCTTAGATATTGTTTTCTAAATAATCAAGAAAATATTGTGTTCAGTTGTGTTAGAGTGTCATAGAGTGTATCTGATTGTTTTCTTCTTTGAAAATCTTTCTTGCCTGATGTAGTAGGCTGAATAATGACACCCAAAAATATCCACATGCTAACCCCTGGAACCTGTGAGTGTTACCTTAAATGGCAAAAAGGGCTTTGCAGATGTGAGTAGATGCAGGCTATTGAGATGGGGAGGTTATCCTGGATTGTTATGGTATGCCCTAAATGTAATCACAAATGTCTTTACAAGATGGAAGCAGAGGGAGATCTGACAACAGAAGAGGACAATGTGATGTGATGACTGGAAACAGAGCTTGGAGTCATGTGCTCTGGAGATGCAGTTGCCTCCAGTCAAGGAATGCAACGCCAGAAGTGGGAAATGGCAAACAAGCAGGTCTCCCCTAGAGCCTCTGGAGGAAGCACAGCACTGTTGACATCTTGATTTTGGCCCGTGAACTTGCAAGAGAATAAATGTGTGCTGTTTTAAGCCACCAAGTTCGTGGTAAGTTCGTGATAGGGAACTAATGGAATGCTGTGTATATTTGTTTTCTTCTTTGAAAATATTTCTTGCATGGGTAAGTCTTCATTAACTTTTTTTCTTTTTTGGTGAGGAAGGTTGGCCCTGAGCTAACATCTGTGCCAATCGTCCTCTACGTTTTGTATGTGGGGTGCCACCACAGCATGGCTTGATGAGGATTGTGTAGGTCCGCGCTGGGGATCTGAACCTGTGAACCCCAAGCCACTGAATGTGTGAACTTAACCACTATACCACCGGGCCAGCCCCTCACTTTGGATGTTTGATTAGCCTAAGCGTTGTATTCCCAGGCTGGCAGAGCATTCTGCTCTAGGAATTATTATGCATGATTTACCCATTTGTAATCTCTGGGCCACTGGCCCTTTCTCAGAGCAATAATTGAGGTTCATTGTGTTGAGGCCCCTTTTTAGTCCATTCTGGACAACTTGCTTTATCTAGTGGCCAGCCCAGTTGAACAAAATCTTTGGTGACAGCAGGAGGTGCAGGCTGGGAAATGCCTCTGACTCATCCACGTGGTGGGTCTGAAAGGATGCAGAAGGATGCTGTTTCAGTTTGACTGCTGCCTGCCCTGTGTGGGAGACACACAAAGAGCATTCTGGGACCCAAAGTTGGCTTCTCACCATCTCACCAAAACAGGCAACTTCTTACAGTAACCTCAGGGGAAGGAAGTCAGTGCTGGTGCAGTGTTCCTTCCACGAACTTAAACCCAGATGCTTGACCTACATTTTCAGCCTCCAAAATGACCTTCACTCTTCTTGTAGTGGTTCAAGGTTGAAAGCATAAAAGTAAACATTGCATGACAATCATATTTGATATAAAGATTATTTGAAATCCTTTGACTTCATGAAACTCTTTGATGTATTAAAGGCAATGGGGCAAAACAGTTGAGCAGGTATTTATTAGTCTTTGTGGGCGTGCTGCTTTTTAGGAAAATCCGCCTCCTCCAGTTCCTGAGCCTGTCACTCTTTGTTGCCATCATCATGTGGGATTCCTCTAGGAAAGTCAGCTATGCTGGTCTCAAGCTCAACAAAACAGACCATTTTCTACGTGCAGTGATTTGTGGGGCACAGGGAAGGGACTCTGCTGCTAAAATATATCTTTGAGCTCTGCTGGAATCCTCTCTTTGAAACTTTACTTTTGAGGGCTTTTTTGAAAAATACACACCTCTAAGAGGTTGACGCATTGAACCAGTAAGGTAGAATCAGTTTTCTAGAGATCTTCCGAAAACTCTCCTTTTCAAACTGTGTCAGCCAGTGGGTAGCTAAGATCAATAAGGCGCTGTTTTTTCCATTGTGATGCTCATGGTCTAGAAAAGGAGACAGAAAAAAATCAGCAACTATAACCCTTGTCAGTAGGAGTCATCATGTCTACTGAAATTTAGATAACAAGAGACTCAAACATCTGGAGGGCCCTGCCCTCATCCCTGTGGGGATTCCTGAGGGAATCTTAGATTTCTTCTGGTCCCCTGGGTTCTTCAGGTGCCGCTCTCCTGATCTGCTCTTATTCATGGTCTGTCTCCTAGAGGAGGCTCTGCCCTGAGCTGACTTGGAGGTTTTATCTTGTGAGAAAAGCACACTGGGCATTTGTGTGTGTGGCAGATGTCCCTGAAGATGTGGAGGGACGGATGGAGGCACCCAGCAGAACCATACTGCAGGCAACTCAATACCCAAGGGGAGATGTTCTCATTCTTAAACGTTCTTCAGTCACTGTTGGCATTGAGGGATTCTCAGGGGCAAACCTTTCTCCTCAGCCTACTTGCCTCCCTCCTAGTAGTTGTGCCCTAACTCCACCTCTCTTTGTTTCTCAGATCTCGCCCTCCCTCAATCCCCTTACCACCTTCTAGTGCATTCCTTTTGCAGTAGAGTTTAGCTATCTCTTTATTTCTTTATTGTCTGCTGAAATAGGGCCTGGTGGCCTTAGCTTTTGCACCAAATGCTGCCTTTCAAAGTTCTTTGCAAATGCTTCTATTCTGGGGAGAAATTATGTCATTCTCTTAGGGCAAAAGCAGTTAGACTGGTTGTGGTTTTCAATAGAATTTTCTTTTTATGTGGCTATGGGAAATAATTCCACTACAATGCGATAAATGCAATTATAGGTCTATCTATGTATCTATGTTTACATTCATATCTATACTTGGGGCAGAAGGAAAGCTTGTAAGTGAGGAAAAGGGTGGCTGTTGGAGGCCTTCGGTTCAGGAAAGTATTCCGGGGAGCAGGAGGAGAAGGAGGTTGGAGTTGAAATCTTGAAGAGAATGAAACGCTTTGGTCCAGTAGACAGAGGAATTTCTGAGGCTGATGTTCCTAAACTTGTTCAAGGGACAGAGCACCCTGGATTGACAGCCTCTTTGTGAGTCAATGAGAGATACTGATGAATTTAATTCACGTCTTATTAATAGTATCTACCTCAACTTGATGTATTTGTCTATTTTAAGTTTACATTGTCCAGACATGTGGAATTGAAAAAAGATGGAGTCTTTCTTGTTAAGGCACTAAAACGGAGCTGGGCGGCCATGAAGAAGAGAGGAAGAAATTCCTCCTTTGGGATGAACTCTTGAACTCATTAGGTGCCTGAAATGCATCTGTAGTCTCTCAAGGAAGATAAGATTAAGGATGGAGCCCTCATTCCTGTCTGCATTCCTTCTACATTCCTGAGTATTAATGGCTCGTTTCTACCCAGAATGAGGACTCTGTTATCGGGACAGACTCATTCCTGTCAGAGTCATCCTCTACATTCCTAAGTTTCAATGGCTTATTTCAACCTGGGATAAGGTCTCTGTTATCGGGACAGAGACCTCAGTCCTGTTAGGGTCACCTTCTACATTCCTAAGTTTTTTTAAAATTTTATTTTAAGCAGGTTTATTGAGATATAATTCATATGGCATACAATTCACCCATTTAAAGTGTACAATTCAGTGACTTTTAGTATATTCACAGAGTTGTTTAACCATCACCACAATCAATTTTAGAACATTTTCATCACCCCCAACGAAGCTCTGTACATCTTAGTCATTACCTCCTAATTCCTCCCAGCTCGCTATTTCAAACCCTAGACAACTACTAATCTACTTTCTGTCTATAGATTTTCCTTCAGGACTTTCATAAGAATGAAATCATACAATATATGGTCCTCTGTGCTGACTTCTTTCACTTAGAGTAATGTTTTTGAAGTTCATCCATGCTGTAGCATGAGTCAGCATTTCATTTCTTTTTATGGCTGAATAATATCCCACTGTATGGATATACCACCTGTCACTCTTCTATTCATCAGGTTTATTTCCACTATTTGGCTATTAGAAATAATGCTGCTATAAGCATTTGTGTACAAGTTTTTCTGTGGACATACATTTTCATTTTAGTATGTACCTTGGAGTGGAATTGCTGGGTCATGTGATAACTTTGTCTAGCCTTTTGAGGAACTGCCAGACTGTTTTCCAAAGTGGTTGCACCATTTTATACTCCCAGCAGCAGTGAATGAGGGCTCCAGTTTCTCCACATCCTTGTCAATACTTGTTATTATCTGTCTTTGATTCTAGCCATCCTGGTCTAAGTTTTAATGGCTTGTTTCAACCGACCCTCACCTCATGAAGACCTTGTGCCTGGAATTTGTTAAAAGACATTCCTTTCCCTTTTTTTGTTCTTTGCCTTTGTTAGCCACAGCTGGCAAACCTTCCTTCTTCCTTCAAGGGCTGGATCACAATTCCCATTTTGCTAGAATCTGTGTTCCCGGGCAAGTCCTAACAAATCCCAAATAAATTTCATTTTGTTTCAGTCCATCAGAGTCCACCTCACAATTGATTGACAGACATAATGTGTTTGGTTAAATTTACATGTTATAAAGGCAATATACAATCAATCATGTGTACTTGTTCATTGAAAATCACTCTGTAAGATGAGGCATGATAACCATCTCCGGGATTTGCCCTTTATATTTGGTTGCTACTGAAACGAGTAGGGATGAGAGACTGGAAGGATGCTGTGGCTGAGTCTGCTTATGTTAATGATGGATTTACTGAATTTTCTAATATGTGAGAAAAGTTTGTTCTGTTTAATTTTTCTTTAGCCCTGATCTTGAAGCTGATGCTGAGGACAGACCAAGGGTCTGAAAAGGAAGAAGAGTCTTGAAAGGAAAGGGCATGGAGTAGCTTTCTTTCTGGCTGTGCTAAATTCACTTATATTGTTATTCAAGATAAGAATTTCTAGTTCATTGCAATGAAAGGTGCACGCATTTTGTTCTTTTTTTCTGTCTGTATCTGAGAGACACGGTTATTATATTCTTGTGGTAAGCATCACTATGGTAAGCTAGGAGGGTGTAGACGGTCTGGTTAACCACAGGCTTGCTGAGACACAAGGGGCACGGAGCCTAGAGAGGAGGGAGCTCGTGGGAGTTGACTTGGATGTGACACGGAGATAAAGGCTAGGTTATCTGGGACAGTGAGGAGCTTCATGAGCACTTTACTCGACAACATCTATTCAAGGTAAAGGTTAAAACCAAATACTGTATGATATGCTCCTCTGTCATTTCAGAAACCTTAGCAAAGAATCTGAAGCACTTTGTTAAAGAAACATTAAGCAAATGTGTAAGCCCAGTTGCAGACACTGTACCTCCTTATAAAAATATACATATAAAATTTATAAAATAAATTGTAGTCTGCAATATTTTTGTTCTTTTCTGGAACTTGCTCATGGGCAAAATTGTTTGCTCATCACCGATGTAGTGAAATGGTAGACGGAATGGACGGTTTTCAAATGTAAATACAATTTCTTATAACAGAGCTTTGGCTGAAATTTGAGCAGCAGGTAGTTTGAAGTTATATTCTCTAGCTACGGGATTCTTTCACTCTAGCATAAGGCTTTTAAGATTCATTCATGTTGTTGTGGGTTGGTGGTTTGTTCCTTTTCACTGTTGAATACTATTCCATTGAATGGATTTGCTAAAGCTTATTTATTCCTACATCAGTTGATGGGCATTTGAATTTGCAGTTTTTGGCTATTGTGACTAACAATTTACATATAGATTTTTACACAGACATATGGTTTCATTTCTCTTGGATAAACATCTAACAGTAGGGTTGCTGGGGCTTCTTATAAGCGTACATTTGACTGCCAAACTATTTTCCAAAGTGACTGTGTCACTTTGCATTCCCACCAGAAATGTATGAGTTCCAATTGCTCCCACATCCTTGCCACTACTCGGTATTGTCAGTTTTTTAATTTTAGTCACTCTAGTGGGTAAGTAAGGGTATTTCCATGTGCTTTTAATTTGCGTGTCACATGATATTGATATAAACATTTATGCCACCAATGGTCTCTGTCCCTTCATTTAGGTGTTACTGTTCAGGGTCTGCATACATGAATGGCCCATTCCATGTACAAGCAGTTCCATCTTAGTCAATGCTTTATCAGGAAAGTTGATTTTTCACCTATCTTTTTCTGTCAACTTGTTCTGATCTTATGTGTGTTCCTATGGGCCTCACTTCACAGAGTATATGGCATTCGTCATGAGTTCTTTAGTGAGTAATCTGGTTCAAGTTTTATCCTACATTAGTATGAGACCATCTTTTGCCTCTGTCTTATCTCCTGGTGGATTGGCATTTATTTTATTCTGAACCCACCCCAGGTGATATTGGGTTTTGCTGGCTTTCATGTTTGTGCCATAGTCACTTGATCATAGTCACATATGGAACTTTTGCTCAGTCATCATTGATTCTCTTCACTGATTTGGCACCATTCATAATGCCCAGGGATTCTGATTGATCTGCTCCACTTTAAACAAATATCTTGGGAGAGAGTCTGAACAACAGAGTCCCAGACAGCTGAAGTGATATAATAGGCTTGGAAATGTATTTACTTTGAATGCCATCTTTAAAAAGATGAGAGCTGAAGCCACAGATCTTGGGAGCATATCCACATTTAGGGCACGAGACAAAGAAGTGAAACCAACGTGGAGACAGAAGAAATGAATAGGGAGATGAGGTAGAATGTCACAATGTCATGGAAACCAAGGCAAGAGAGAGTTTTAGGAGACAGAGAGTGCTCCATAGGGTTAATGCTGCACAGAGGTTTAGAAGGAGAGAACTGAGGAGACACCACTGAAATTTGAAATTGAGAGGTTATTTGAGACTTTAGAAAGTGTAGTTTCTGCAAAGCAGTAGAGTCAGAATCCAGAATGCATGGAATTAGGTAATGAGAAAGTGGAGGCAACAAGGACAGATGTGTCTCTCAATAAGCATGGCAGACATAGCTATACCTCCATCTGAGCCACCCATTGCTCCTTCTGTTACCGAAATTTCGGTCTCTGATCCCAATGCCAATCCAAATAACAAGAACAGAGTCTTGGGAGAAAAAGGAAAGCTTTACTTTGCCAGGCAGAGGGGGAAAAGCAAGGGCTAGTGCTCCAAATGTTGCTTGCTCCCCGTTAAGAAATGGGTGGGGTTTTTATTTGGGGTTTTAGTTAGGGGAGGGTGGCTGTGGATTCTTGGCCAGCATTTTCCCATTGGCCTGTGTGTGGGGCTGCTTCCAGCAGAGGAGACAAAGGATTTCTCAGATGAGTGACCTTGGCTGTTTATCTCCATGTTGGAAGGTAGAGTCTGACATCAGGAAGCCTAGGAGTTGGGTCTTGAAAGCTTCAGTTTCTTGATATTCTTTGGACGTTAGTTTCTCTGTAAAAGAACTTCAAGGTCCTGGGATCAGCTGCAACTTTAGTGGGAGCCCGCTTTGAGGCCATCTGGACTTGAACAATTTGTAGCTTCTATTTGGCTCTATAGGTCAGGGAGTCAGAGGTTAAAGAAACAAGCATTTACATATGAGTGTAACCAAAGAACCAAGGAACTGGAAATGTGTGCTTTTAGTTTTAACCCATATATACTGGGTTCACTGTAGGGGAACCAATATCAGGGCTGATATCAACTAAGAGCCGGTGACACTTCCAATAGCGGAGGAGGTGGGCATCTTTCTGCACTTTAGATTTTACCTGCCTTTGCCTGAGGAAATTTACTCTCCTGAACTTTTGCCTATATCTTTGACCTCTGGCCATTTTCTCTCAGTTTATTAACATGCTCAAGAATTTTCAGTCTTCAAAAGATAAAACCAAAAAACTACAAATAAGTCAAAGGTTCCCATGGCCCTTACTCTACTACTTTTCTTTTTATAGCCAAGCTACTTCAAAGAGAGCCTTTTCTTGTGTCTCCTACTTCCTCCCCTTCCATTCACTCCGTAATCTTTACTAATCTGATTTTGGTTTCCACTACTCCAAAGAAACATCTCCCTCTAGGACTCAATGACTTAGTTTTTCATATCTAACACAGGCTTTTCAGGTCATCACTTAATTGACATTTCTTGGCATTTGATTCTGTTGACCACTTCCTCATCTTTAAGTTCTATATTCTGGTAGCTTCTCTCTCTGATTTTTCTTTGTACATCCTGGGTTGCTCTTTCTTAGTCTCCTACATGGATTCTTCTTGCTCTTGATCCTTAGGCTTCAGAGTTCTGCAGGGCTCAACCCTTTTCTCCTAACTTCTCTTTAGGAGACACCAGTGAACACACAGCTTCTGACAATCACTCACATGCCCCTGCTGTGCTTTGGATCCCACCTGCTTTTGCCTGAGGGGTTTTACTCTCCAAGTTCCTAAAGCTCAGATCTTCGCTGAGCTCATTTCTCCATTTTCCCACTGGACATCTCCACATGGAACTCCCATAGATATCTCACACTCAATATGCTCAGAGTTAATTCACCACTCCCGTTGACCCCTAACCTAGTTTCTTTTTTCTTCCATTGCTTATATTATTGAAGGACATTGTCATCCACTCCATCAAAGAAGTCAGAAATCTAGGACTCCTCCTTGCCTTCCTCCACTCCTGCTTACTTCTCCCCAACTTCCCCAAGTCCTATTGATTTTACCCTTAATATTTCTCAAATTCACCCCTTCTCGCTATTTTCACTGCTATGATTAATTCTCTCTCTCAGGAAAATCATCTTTTCAATTGTTTCCTCTATGCTGAGAATGCTGTTCATTTATCTATTCAACTTCAGTCTTCAAACATATTCAGCAACTACTTGCTATATGCAAAGTACTATTAAAAGGGGCAGTATCAGCTTCTAGTAAAGTGTTTTATTCTATCTTAGACACTTCCTCTGGACTGCTTCGTCACGAAATCGCATATTAGGAGCCTACGCCTTAACTGCTCTTTCCTCCACTCCTACCTCATCCCAACCCCCAAACTGGCTACTCTGCACATTATGGAATCCACTTTTCTCTGGGTTGCACTGGAGTCAAATACATCAATTAGAAGCAGAATAAATTGTACCTGAGTGAAATGCAAGTGGAATAGAACAATTAATAGTCATTGGTGACTAGGTGTGAGGGTCGAATAGCCCAACTCCAACGATCTTTTACTGCTGTTCCCTCACCTCCGCTAATCTTTGTAATCAATTTACTATCCCTTGCCCTTATGTCCTTATTTAACTTCTTACCCAGCTTAAATCCCAGGACTAGTTATTACAATCACTCCTTTTGCATATGACTTCAGTCCCTTTCTTCTCTCATGTGGTCGTATTCAACTGTAAAACCCCAATTTTAGCTAAACTCATCTCCACTTATTCTGTGCTTGAACCTACACTGTTGAATGTGGGTGGAGAAAAATCTGCAACTCTGCTGACTAATCTCGCTTTAAATGTATGACCACTAACCTCAACTGGGCCTGTAATCCTGTGCAAACATCTCTTTGCTCCCCCACTCTCCTACATGACTGTGTCATGTTTTCCCTTATCTCCTGGTGCCAGTTACCAATTTATTGCCTCTCATCTCCAAATCTACTGTGATGGATATATACCTCAAATCTCCAATACCTCCTCCACCATCTTCACTCTTGGTAGATAACTTTGCTTCTTATTTTATTCAGAAAATAAAAGCAACCCAGAGAGAACTTCCATAATTCCTATACATACACATGCCTACCTGGATCTGCCTACTCTCCTATTACTCTGGATGGTCTGACTATACTTTGAGCTAAGGCTGACTCCTCCATTTATTCACTGACTCCCATCCCCGCACCCCAACTCAAGCTTATAGCTCCAGAATTCTTCCCTACAGAGGTTTCTTTGCAGCTCTTGCTTCATTCAAATTATCACAGATCTCCACAAAAGGGTAATGCCACTTTGCAATATGAAATTCATTGAATACAATTCAACATGGTATCATATCATTATATGATGTCACTATGACCAACGCTGCTTTATTCCTGAATCAATTTTGTGAGTTCATTTTTTTCTTAATTAAAAAATAAGGTTATGGGGCCGGCCCTGTGGCTGAATGGTTGGGTTCATGTGCTCCGCTTCAGCGGCCCAGGGTTTCGCTGGTTCGGGTCCTGGGTGCAGACATGGCACGGCTCATCAAGCCACGCTAAGGCAGCGTCCCACATAGCACAACCAGAGGTATTCACAACTAGGATATACAACTACATACTGGGGGGCTTTGGGGAGACGAAGAAGAAGAAAAAAATAAAGAAGATTGACTACAGATGTTAGCTCAAGTGCCAATCTTAAAAAAAAAAAAGGTTACTATGGTTTCTTTGATATCCCATAGCATCTCCCCCAATAACGGGGTAATAGTTGTAGTGAACTTTTATACAATGGTACGTCATCCAAATTCAAGATAGAAAAATTTCAGTTGGACATGAGAAGAATTTTGGCTTTTTGGGGTAATGAATCACTGGATTGTGATATTTCCATATTTAAAGTTCTTTAAAGCTTACCTTGATAATATTTTTGCTTATGCATAGTATCACTTTCTCAGATCCTTTGACAGAGAAGCGGCCTGGAAGACCATTCAAACTTTCTTCCAGCATAAACTTTCATAATTATCCTTATAACCATCGAATAAGACTCACCTAAGGCCCCACTCCTCCAGGAAGGCCCCGGGCAGATCAAAGTGGATGGGCCAGCCTTTTCACCTTTGTTTGCCCAGTAATGAACACAGGTGTCCTCAATAAAAGTTAGTTTAGGACCAAATCTTCATTGCCATCGTTGTCACCTTTGCTATCATCGACATTAGGCACATATCTGGGTATGAGCAAACCCCTGTACATTGTTGTTCCTTCCAGAAACTCATGAGAGTGACCTACCTGTGCACTCCAGTGTGAGGCATTGGGATACAGGTCACCTTTGATAGGAGCCTTTGAAGGCTGCTTGCTTTTAACCACAGGTGTGTGTGGACTTCCCTATATCACCATCAATGAATTACATGCTTTGAGAACCAACCTTGTCAGCTCTGTCCTAACCTGTACACCTGGTGGAAGCTGATGCCTGAGAACATGAGGAAGAGCAGGGACAAACACCCACCCGTGAAGCCTCCGGGTCTCTCTTGTCAGTATTAGCACTATTCTTCCTAATTGCTCTTTGTGTGACAGACTCTGAGCTTCTGAATCTGGGTTCTAATGTGCCTTTGTAGTCAGAGAAGCAGGAAGACCCAGGGTATGTCTGTGCTCTCTCTCTCTTGGTCTCCTAAGCCTTCTATTACTTTAATCACTTCTCTCTCCAGCTACTCTGAAACTTCTCTGAGGCACAGCTCCAGCTCCTTTTTCTGGGTGAAGCTCTTCCTGATCATCCCATCCAGAAGTGAAGTGCCTTTCTTTTGAAAGTCTTTGACACGCAATCTGGCCCACTAATTTAGCCTATATCTGCCACAAGACCTCAATTCTTCATATGCATTCTCCATCCCCGGTCCCCCTGAGCCTATCAGACGGAGGTCCCCGGAGGACAGGAACCTCATTATTCATGCTTGAATATCTCCTTAGTCCCTACCACGATGGTTCCCCCCAAATAAGTGCTCAATATAATTAAAACATTAAAATGGTTTTATAGGAGAAAGAAGGAGGGAGTGTTCATCTGTGTCAAATATTGCTGAGAGGTGAAGTAAGATGAAGACTGAGAAATAACAATGGAATTTCGCAACATGGAAGTTGTTGCTGACAGGAACCGTTTTGGCGGAATGACAGGAGTGAAAGCTCGATTAGAGTGAGTACTGTAATATTTAAAAATTTTTCCCAGTGTGAGAGGTGGAAAACTGCTATTACTATCTTAGCGTTTCAGTTTGTGATATTTTGATATTTAAAAGCTTTTGAACCCAATTTCTTCCTGTTCCCAACCTCTGCCTAAACTGCCGCCATAACTTGTTTTTGATCCTGCTGAATTTATTTTTCATCTGAGATACCACAAGGCTGAGCAAGTGATGGATATGTGGGAGTGATGACCTAATAGGATCAAGATAAATAGTCTATTCGGATAATTTATGCTCTAAAGTAGACTTATGGAGCCCTTCAATGTGAACAGCTCCTTAATAGTCGTATAGAACACAGTAGACATGGCTGCGAGTCTTAATTCTGGGGAATTGATCTGACAGCATAAAAAGGGTGAAAGCATGTATTTACTTCAGTGTTGCTTTGTGTGGGTGAGATATTTTTCCTGATGTTTTGAATATGAATCTTAGTTTTTTAGAGTGAATTATTTGCTAGACTTTGTGGATTTTTCTCAGCTTAAATGGTTTCTTAGCTTACTGCTTCTTGACTTGGGTATGCTGCCACAAGGGGGTGCTGTGGACCACAACTACGGTGGCCTGCTTTTTTTCCTTTTTATGGTTTCAGGTTCCAGGTTCCAGGTTTCAGATATTGACTCTTTCTTAGAGCCATTTTCCAATAATCTTATATTTTCTATTCATTATACTATTTCATTAAAAACGGAAATGAATTATTCAAATTACCAAGCAACTATTATTTTTAAAGCTGCCAATTTTCAGATCATAAAGGCACCTCCATTTAAATAGAAATAGATGTTCATTTAAAATCAGAAATTACAAAGAGAACAGTAAAACTATCCATTCCCCGTGACTCAGAGTAATTTCTGTTGATATTTTTATGTATTTCCTTCTTGTTTTTTAAGGCTTTATTTCAAATAGTTGAACTATTTTCTCTCTCTCATCATAATTCTTACCCCAATATTTATACTACATTTTTTTTTTTTTAAAGATTGGTGCCTGAGCTAACATCTGTTGCCAATCATCTTCTTTTTTTTTTTTCTTCTTCTTCTCAAAGTACATAGTTGTATATTCTAGTTGTAGGTCCTTCTAGTTCCGCTATGTGGGATGCCGCCACAGCACGGCTTGATGAGCGGTGCTAGGTCTGCAGCCAGGATCTGCACCAGCAAAACCCTGGGCCGCCAAAGCAGAGTGCGCAAACTCAACCACTTGGCCATGGGGCCGGCCCCTATTCTACATTTTAAACGTTTAAAAATGTTTCATGATATTTTATGATAAACTATGGTAGTTTTGTACACAGTTTTGTTTATGCATTTTAAAACTATTTTGCTCTGATAACTTTCTAGAAGTGTCGTTCCTGGTCCAAAGAGCATGAACACTTGTAAGATTCTTGAATTAAATTATAAAATTGCTTTTCAGAATGTTGTGCCCATTTACATGTATTAGCAGTGAATAATTGCTCCATTTAGCACATTGCTGCCAACATTATTATTGTTAAAAAATACACTTTGCTAATTCGATAGGCAAAAGGTAAGTAATAGTTTAATGTGAATTTATTTGATTGTTAGTGATAGTAAATATTTCTGCATGGGCTTCAAAGACATTTTGAAGCCTTGCTACATTGTCAGTCTATCTTCTGTCCTTTGAGCAGACATTCCTACTGCTTGTCTTATCGATGAACATGAACTTTTCATAGTCATTCAGTCAAAGAATGTCTATTGGGCACCTACAAGACGGCAGACACTGTTCTAGGTGCCAGGGATACAGCATTGAGCAAAGCAGACAAAAAATCCTGCCTGCAAGGAGCTTTCATTCTAGAGAGGAGTGAAAGAAAAAACAGAATAGATCAGTGAACTAGTATATCAGAAGGAGGTGAATGCCATGGAGAAAAATACATCAGGGAAGTCGGAGAGCGAGTTCCAGGGTGGTCAGAGAAGCCTTCGCTGAGAAGGTGACACTTGCCCAAAGACTTGAATAAGAGGAGGGAAGTGCATGAGGCCATCTCTGGAAGAGTGTGATACACTCTGCCTGGTGGCGGAGGGAACAGGAAGGCAAAGGCCCGGGGGTGGGAGTGTGGCTAGTACTCAGGTTAAGAGGTCAGGTAGGAACCTCTTGTGGTATTTGTCACAAACGTTTTCTCAACTTGTTGTTTGCATTTCAGTGTAGTGTTGTAACATACAGAAGATTTATAGTTTTGCATAGCTGACTCTACCACCTTTTTCCTTTGTGTTTTTTTCCATGTCCTTTTTAAACTTTTAGTTGTGAAATGCATCATATATACAAAAGAATGAATAAAATGTGTGTGTACAGTTTAAAGAAGTAAATAAAAACAAACAAAATTCACACCCCTGAAACTACACTACCCAAGTTAAGAAGTGAAACATTTTCAGGACTTGAACCCTGATGTTCCTCCCCTTCCTGTCTTTTCTCTCTAGAAGGAACCGCTGTCCTGCCTCTTGTGTTTGTCTTTCTCTTGCTTCTCTTTATAGTTGTTTCCCACTTCCGTTTGCATGCTTAAATAGTAGATTGCTTAGTTTTGAAAAACCAAGTGCTGAGGAGAGGCAGCATCTCTCCTGTTGGGGGAGGCTGTCAGGATCTGGGCTGAATCCTTTATCTTGACATAGTCTGGCTTCAGCTTCCCTGAGAGTTTGCAAGAGCATCTGGGGAGGGCAGGGGTGAGAGGTGGGAAACCTGAGAACTTGATGGGGGGGCAGTGAAGTAGAGCTGGCCAGCTGCCCCCAGAATCTGGTGCAGAGTTGTATTTGGGATGCATCTGCTCGTCCAGCGATCTCCTTTCCCAGCACCCCTTACATTCATGAGATGAAAAGGAGACTGGGTCCCTGAATCTCCACGTGGAGGAGACGTGCCCACTGACCAGGAGCACCTCACTTGAAGCATTATGTGATGTTTGAGTCCGTTCAGGCTGCTATAACAGAATACTAGAAAGATGGCTTATAAACAACAGAAATTTATTTCTCATAGTTCTGGAATCTGGGAAGACCAAGATCAAGGTCTGGCAGAGGATCCCTTTCTGGTTCATGGGCAGTCATCTTGCTGTGTCCTCACATGGCAGAAAGGGTGAGTGAGCTCTCCAGGGTCTCTTTATAAGGGCATTAATCCCATTCATGGGGCCTCCAGCCTCATGACCTAAACAGCTCCCACAGGTCCATCTCGAAATATCATCACATTGGGGATTAGGTTTCAACATGTGAATTTTTTGGAAATACAAACATTCAGTCTAGAATAAATTTGTGTTCTACCATTATGCATTTTGGATCTGTTCTTCAGCTATTTGGCCTACCCTGACTGATATGGTAGGTTCTTGCTGTCCAGCAGAAATATAGTCAAGGCGAGCAAGCGGCTTTGTGTTTTCTGTTTCTGAGCCTACCATGCCCCATCTCCAGTTTTTAAAGGTAGATCGAAACAGACACTTTGGTGGCAGGGAAATGAGTATCTTGAACTAATCCAGGCAGCAGAGCAAGAGGCATACAAGAGGAAATTCATTAGCTCATAGCCAAGAAAGGCCAAGTACAAATAAGAATCTGGGACAGCCTTACCTGGAGACTCTGTCCTCAGATTCAAAAGAGAGATCAATGGCAGTGGGGTTGTTACTGGTAACAGTCTTCAACATGTCTGTCTCTTGAGTCATGTGGGTCCAATCTAGACTGGGTACCCTCCACTCTTGCTGCACAGCTGTCATCCTGGGATCTCCTTTGCCATCCTGCCAGGGAGTCCTTTTGTATCTTTCCTGTGTTAACTCCTTTCCTGTACTCCATACCTTCCTATGTCTTGGTTTACTCTCTCTCTTTTTTTTTTTATTGCAGCAACATTGGTTTATAACATTATATAAATTTCAGGTGTACATCATAATATATTTCAAATTCTGTGTAGATTATATCATGTTCACCAGCCAAGGACTAATTACAATCCATCACGATACACATGTGCCTAATCACCCCTTTTGCCCTCCTCCCTTCCCCCTTCCCCTCTGGTAACCTCTAGTCCAATCTCTGTTGCTATGTGTTTGTTTTTCATTATTTTTATCTTCTATTTATGAATGAGATTGCATGATATTTGACTTTCTCCCTCTGACTTATTTCACTTAGCATAATACCCTCAAGGTCCATCCATGTTGTCGCAAATGGCTGGATTTCATCATTTCTTATGGCTGAGTAGTATTCCATTGTGTATAAATACCACATCTTCTTTATCCATTCGTCCCTTGATGGGCACCTAGGTCACTTCCAAGTCTTAGCTATTACGAATAATGCTGCGATGAACATAGGGGTGCATGTATCTTTATGCATTTGTGCTTTCAAGTTCTTTGGATAATTACCCAGCAGTGGAATAGCTGGATCATATGGTAGATCTATGCTTAATTTTCTGAGGATACTCCATATTGCTTTCCATAGTGGCGGCACCAGTTTGCACTCCACCAGTGTACGAGGGTTCCCTTCTCCACACATCCTCTCCAACACTTATTGTTTCCTGTCTCCTTAATTATAGCCATTCTGATGGGAGCGAGGTGAAATCTCATTATAGTTTTGATTATTTGCATTTTCCTGATAGTTAATGATGTTGAGCATCTTTTCATGTGCCTGTCTGCCATCTGTATATCTTCTTTGGAGAAATCTCTGTTAAGATCTTTTGCCTATTCTTTAATTGAGTTGTTAGTTTTTTGTTGTTGAGATGTGTGAGTTCTTTGTATATTTTGGAATTAACCCCTTATCTGATATGTGGTTTGCAAATATCTTCTCCCAATTGTTAGGTCGTCTTTTCATTTTGTTGATGGTTTCCTTTGCTATGCAGAAGCTTTTTAGTTTGATGTAGTTGCATTTGTTCATGTTTTCCATTGTTTCTCTTGCCTGGTCAGACATGGTACTTGACAATATGCTGCTAAGACTGATGTTGAAGAGCATACTGCATATATTTTCTTCTAGAGGTTTAACGATTTCAGATCTTACATCAAGTCTTTAATCCATTTTGATTTGATTTTTGTGCACGGTGTAAGATAATGGTCTACTTTCATTCCTTTGCATGTGGCTGTCCAGTTTTCCCAACACCATTTATTGAAGAGACTTTCCTTTCTCCATTGTACGTTCTTGGCTTCCTTGTCAAAAATTAGCTGTCCAAATATACTTTCTTTTTTTTTTTAAAGATTTTATTTTTTCCTTTTTCTCCCCAAAGCCCCCTGATACATAGTTGAGCATTCCTAGCTGTGGGTCCCACCAGCTGCGGCATGTGGGACGCCGCCCCAGCATGGCCTGACAAACCGTGCCATGTCCGTGCCCAGGATTCAAACCTGTGAAACACTGGGCCACAGAAGCGAAGCACGTGAACCCAACCACTTGGCAATGGGGCCGGCCCCTATACTCTCTTGTTTTGATGGATCACATCCTTAAATAGTTTCTCAAGAAAGGTTGCACAGGAAGCAAATTATTTGAGATCTTGCATATCTGAAGATATCTTTTTTCTTCCTTCACAACATAGTGTCGGTGTCGTGATCCAACGTACACACCAGAATAGATGCGGAGAGGGCTGATGACCACTCTGAGTTTATTATAACCAGCATTTCAATATATACACAGCTTACATCTGTTAAACATACACAAAGTATTCTGGACAAAGTAATTAGCAGATGCCAAGAATTCTTAGTGATTTCTCAAGGAGACCTCCCTCGGTCTCTGTTTTGATATTATCATGTTTTTGCTGTGCTCGTATATTCTTATCTCGGAGCATACAAGGCCTCCTAGGCAACAGCCCTTCCTGCTTCCGATATCCTGTGTCCATCCATGCCCTGGGCGGCTGTGCCTGGCTTAGGTTGCCTCCCCCTGGAGATCTTACCCGTCTTTGGCTAACCAGCCTTCTCACCTCCAGGTCACAGTTTGTTGGCAAGCCTTTTCCAGTGATTATTAACCCTTCCTGCATCAGGGGTGGCTACACATAGCTTCACTGTGTTTGGAGTTTTATCTCAGAAATGATTTTCCTTTAGGATTTTGAATGCATTTTTCTGCTGTATTCTATAATCTGGGGTCATGTTTGAGACTTGTGAAACCATTCTGATTCCCGGTCCTTTATACTTGATCTATTTTGCTCCCAGGAAGCTTGTAGAATTTTCTTTTTGTTGTCAGTACTCTGAAATTTCACTAAGGTGTGCCTTGGTGTGAGTCTGTTTTCATTCTCACTGGGCAGTTGATGAGTCCTTCCCTAGCAGCTGGTAGTCTCCAGTTCCAGGAATTTTCTTTCAGGTGTATTGTTATTGATTTCCTCTCCCGCTTTTCTCATGATTCTTTCTTTCTATTACAATATAGCTCTTCCTGAACTGGTCCCTTTTCTTATCTTTGCTCCCTTATTTTTCATCTTTTTGATCTACTTCCTGGAAGATTTTCTCAACTTTCTCTTCCAGTCTTCTATTGACTGTTTTATCTCTGCTGCCGTATTTTAATTTCCAAGAGCATCATTTTTTGGCTTCTGTATTTTCTTTTTAAAGTGGTATCCTATTTTGATTTCATGGATGCATTATCTTCTCTATCCAAGGATATTTGATTATATTTTTTGGTTGTTTTCTTCTTTTCTTTGGTCTTTCCTTCTTTCTCATGTTTTCTGTTTCCTCGTACTTGCTTTCTGTTTATATATTTTGGTACATCTTCCACGTTTAAGGGGTTTTTCAGATGTCTGCTTGAGATTAAGATAAAAGCTGGTTGGAAGCTCAGCATGTGTGGGTCAATTTCTGGATTCTGAGTTCCCCTGAAGGGTGATCTCAGTGGGCCATTTGCGGGGAACCCCCTCTGAGTACCTTTAGGCTTTTGCTTTTGGACTGGGCAGATTCCTCACTCTCCTACCGGAAGGTAGAGGTTTTGTTTCTAAAGTTTGGGAAACTGAGGGGTAAAGAGGCCTCAGGATGGGATGGTCCTCAGCTTTCAGAGCCTCTGTGATCACTTAATCCTCCTGCTGTTGGTGGTACCACATCGTCACCTGTGCTGGTAGACCCAGGTCCAAAGACGCGATGTGTACCCTCTCCAGAGATAAACCTCCGACTTTCTGTTCAGGTTGGGAGGAGCATTTGCCTGCCTGTTGGAGGTTGGGGAGAAGAGCCGGGGGTCAAGCTGCTGCCCAAGCAACTTTCCATGCAGACTTCCGGAATCCCCCCCTCCCCTTCCCTCTGGCTCCCGGGGACTGGCGCTGCGGGGCTTGAGGCTTCAGAAGGTTCTGGGGTATAAATCGGGTGGGTTCACAGCTTCCCTTCTGCCAGTTTTGGATTTTTCTCTCTCAGTTTTACAAAATCAGCTCTCACTTATCCTCTGCTTTCTGCTCGTAAAATTATGTAGCTTTTGTCTGTTGGGTTATTTATTTTTTTATCTTTATGGTGGTTTTAGTGCAGTTTCAGGATGAGGAAAAATTAGATGTTTAATCCATCCTGCTACTTGGAAATCTCTTTATTTCTGTGGCGATATGGACTCTTCTGCCATGTGGATATCTGATAAGTATTCAATATTCAGTTGTGTTTTAACTTTTCATTATATAGAAATTTTTAAATGTTTATTGTTTGTTTTTAAAGTGATGGGTACTCATTAAAAAATTTGACTATAGTGAAGTGTAATGAAAATAATGATTATCTATAACCTCATTGGCTGGAGAGACTATTTTTTTTTCAGTTTTTTAAATTTTTGGTTATTATGTTTCATATTTTACTCTCTAATCTAGATGATATAAGGTAAATCTATACCTTGATTTTATTTCTCTTCCAAATAGTTAATCAATAAATAGACCCAAATCTATTTACTAAATAATCCCTCATTTTACTAATTTGTGATGAGTTTACTTTTACAATATTTTAGATTCTTTATATATATCATGACGTATTTCTGAGTTATTTAATTTGCTTATTTATTTTTCTGTTCTCAAACCACATTATTTAAAAAATTGCTTGGGGCTGGTCCTGTGGCCAAGTGGTTAAGTTCGTGTGCTCCACTTCAGTGGTCTGGGGTTTCACTGGTTCGGATCCTGAGCACGGACATGGCACCGCTTGTCAGGTCACGTTGAGGTGGCGTCCTATATAGCACAACCAGAGGCACTCACAACTGGAATATACAACTGTGAACTGGGGGGCTTTGGGGAGAAGAAGGAAAAAAAAGGGAAGAAGATTGGCAACAGATGTTAGTGCAGGTGCCAATCTTTAAAAAAAAAAATTGCTAACTTTTAACTAAGTTTCACTGTCTGGTAGACAAATCTTCAATGATTTATACGTCCTCAGAAGAGTTTTAGAAATTTTTTATGTTACCACAAAAAGCTTTATAAAATTCGATTGGTATTGCATTTGATATAGAAACAAATTAGCTACAGCATGGTGACTACAGATAACAATACTATGTTGTATATTTGAAGTTTCTAAAAGAGTAGATTTTAAAAGTTCTTATCACACACATACAAAATTGTAACCATGTGAGGTGATGGAAGTGTTAACTAACTTTATTGTGGTAATCATGTTGCAATATATACATACATAAAATCATTACATTACGCACCTTAAACTTACAGAGTGTTATACATCAATTATATCTCAATAAAGCTGAGGGAAAAAAGAAATAAATTAGGAAAGAATTGTTTTATTTTGTGTATGTGTATAGTCTTCCCATCATGAACGTGGTATTTCTGACCATTTATTTATTTTTAATAATTCATCAACATTTTATAGTTTCTCTATAAATCTCTCTCATATTTCAAAAAGGTTAGCTCTAGGTATTTCAGATTTTTGTTTTTCTGTAAGGAATCGTACTTCTTTGATTATATTTTTGAACTTGTTATAACTAATAGATGAGAAATCAATTTTAAAAATATTTGTTTTGTAGCTAGCCAATTTCTAAGCATTCTCATTGCATCTAATGGGTTTCCTACTGATTTGCTTATTTTTTCTCTAAGTAATTGTACCCTCTGCAAATAATGGTGATTTGTGTCTTCCTCTCCAACATTTGTTTCATCGCTGAACAGAACTTCCAGACAATATTATGTGACACAACAGTGTCTTTGCATTTTTAAAGTTGTTTTGACTTATACATTTGTGTGTTACCTGATGCATAAATTTTAATAACTTATTTGTTCTATTATTAGTCTAAATTCCATCCATATAAAGTGACTTTTTCACATTTAATGAATTTTTCTTCTTCTGATATTGATATTATCCCTGATTTCTTCTAGTATGCATTTGCCTGATATATTTCTTGCCTATCCTTTCATTTTTAAACTTTCTATGTCATTTGTTTTTAGGGATATTTCTTATTTCTGGAGTATATTTAGATTTTTGAAAACCAAATTTGAGACTCTTTGTTTTTTAAGAGGTAAGTTAAACACATTTTCTCATATTGTCCCTTATTTTATGCAGTGCATTTTTTTCCATTAATAGTTTCCTGTTCCTTTTACTTTCTGATCAATATTTGGTTTGTCTTTTATCCTTTGCACAGACTTACAGGGCTTTGTTTTACATCTACTGATGGTTACCTTTCAATTTTATTTTATTTATCAAATTAGGTGACCTTTAAATTATCTACTTATCAAAGCCAAGAATGGAGTTCATTTTAATGAAGTGAGGAATTCTGTGCCTTTCTCCTTGTGTTGCTCCTTCCCACCCCCACCTTTGGGCTGGGCTCACTGAATCTTGGACTGCAGATCTAGAGGGTGATGCTCATTCAGATCGTCTTGAAGTTGCTGTTCAATCATCTAGATGATGATGGTGATTGTATTATTATTGGCTTGTTTTTTAGCTCTCTCGCTTTTGGGGGCACAATTTCTTTTGGCTCTTAGATTCATTTAAAAAGTCTTTATAACCATTATTTAGACATAGTTCAATGTCTACCTAGTTTCAATGCTCACAGAGAGTCCAGGACAGAAGGAGTATAAGGAATAAGATGCCCGTTCTTGAGTTCTTAGCTTCGATTCATCTCTCAGTCAGCTGAAGTATGTCTCTGAATATAGTTTTTACCAAGAAAGGTGACCACATAGCATTTTTCTCTGTCCTCACATGCTAGAGAAGGTCTTTCTGTTGACTTCATAGACTAGTATTTGATAGAGAATTTTTGATTGGGTCATTTATTCTTTTATTTAACAAGTATTTATTGAGAAACTACCTGTGCTACACATTGTTCTTTTTCCTTAAGCAAAATTTGTATTGAACCATTACCTATATACAGAGAAATGTGAAACTTTTAAGTACACAACTCAACAAAATTTCACAAATTCATCATTTGGTGGTCAAGGAAGGACTTCCTGAGCAGGTGCTGTCTGGCTTGTACTTTCTCTCCTCTAGTGCTTTGATGAATTTACTCCCTTACTTCCTGGTGTTTGATGTGGGAAAATCTGACATCAATATAATTTTGGTTCCTGATTTTGTATTTTATATTTTCCTCCTGAGTGTAGGTTTTATGTCTCCTTTCTTCTCAAAAATTAAAAAAAAAAATGGCTCAATATATTTGAGTATGGCCTCTCTTAATTGATTTGGTCCAAACTATTTTCAGATTCATTTTTTAAAAAAATTTCCCCAACCCAGGAATCTTTTCTCCTATTATAACTTTCTTTATTGTATCTCTTTAATTCATTCAGGTTTGTTAGTCAAAATTTCTGTTGTTCACATATTTCATCTCTGCTCCCTATCTTTTATATCTACGATCAATTTATATTTCTTACTCATTTATGTCTTTGCTACTCTTTGTCTACATTCTGAGAGAACATCTTAGGTTGGTCCTCTCCAACAGTGGTTCCCAAAGGCTGGTCTGTACATGGTTGCCAGACAGAGTGCACCTGGGTGACTCAACTACTGTTAAGTTTCTCAAACCTCATTCCCGGAGATAGTTGTACTTGTTTAATGGTGAGGAGAAATGGGGAGACCAAGCAGGAAGCTCCAGGCAAACAAGAAGCATGGGCAAAGCCCCAGCTGTGGGAACCACTTAGGCATGGCCTCAAGTGCTAGTGGTGGAGAGGGATAATGTGGTTTGAGCACCATGAGAGGTGGGCTGGGCCAGGTCATGGAGTCGCTTTTATGTCATTCAAGAGAGTTAGCACTTTGTCCTAAGGCATGGGGGAGTTACTGAGGAGTGATCAGGGGAATTGTGTGATCAGGTTTGCATTTTAGACAGAACACTCTTGAAACACAGAGAGTGATGGAACAGAGCAATGATTGTTGCATGATCATAAACACAAATGTTCTCCAGTTGGTTGTAAGGGATGTCACAAGTGAGTTCTTTGTTTTGTAGTATTTTAAAATGCCAAAATTTGTAAAGAATATTTTTAAAGAATGTGTGTAAAGAATATTTGTAAAGAATATTTTTTTAAAAAGTAGAGTAGGGGCCGGGCCAGTGGTGTAGCAATTAATTTCACATGTTCCTCTTCGATGGCCCAGGGTTCGCTCGTTCGGATCCTGGGTGTGGACCTACGCACTGCTTATCAAGCCATGCTGTGGCAGGCATCCAACATAAAGTGGAGGAAGATGGGCATGGATGTTAGCTCAGGGCCAAGCTTCCTCAGCAAAAAGAAGAGGATTGGCAGCGGATGTCAGCTCAGGGATAATCTTCCTCAAAAAAAACTTAGAGTAGATTCAAGGGTATTCCTGTTACATTACTTTCAAGTGCAACTTAGGTTTTCTTACACTAGAAAGTGGCCATGTAACAGCTCAGCCATTTGGAATTGTGTAATTGTGGGAGTACGTCATGCATGAGCCTTCATTCATATGTCCTGTGGCAGAGATAATGTCATGTGCTTATGAAATCCCATTTCCTTTTCCTTTTTTTGGATGTGAAGAAATGCTACGTTTCCCAGTCTTCATGGTGTTAATGTGGGTCTGTGTGACTGGGTTCTGACCAATGAGTTTGGCCCTTAAAACCTGCACGTATAGCTTTCAGCCTTCTCTTTGCTTTCAATGGCTACATGTCTTACAGAAATGTGATGCTGGCCACATTTTAATTTGAAATTTCTAGTTTCCATATTAAAAAAAGTAAACAGAGACAGGTGAATTTCTAATAGATTGAATTTCAATAATATATTTAACCCACAATATCTAAAACATGATCATTTAAACATTTATCAATATAAAAATTAACAAGACATTTTACATTTAAAAAAATATTGAAATGGATGAAAGTGTTCAAAAGGTACAAAATTCTAGTTATAAACAAGTCCTGGGATGTACAGCTTGGTAACTATAGTCAATACTGTATTGTATATTTGAAAGTTGCTTACAGAGTAGATCTTGAACGTTTTCATCACAAGGAGAAACAGTTGTAACTATGTGTGATGATGAATGTTAACTAAATTTATTGTGGTAAGCATTTTGCAATATATACATTTATCGAATCATTATGTTGTCCACCTAAAATTAATGCAATGTTACATGTCAATTAAAAAAAAGAGAAAATATTAGAATCCCCAGAACTGAGGAGCCAGAATGAAAAACAAGCATTTCAGTGTTCCATTGCCCCAACCCCCTCAAAATATTAAGGATATTTTTTCACACTCCCCCTTGTATCTTATATCTTGTTGAGTCTGTAATAAGACAGCTCATCCTTTGTACCCAGGAAAAATGCATGAGAAGTGTACTGATAGCACCCTCTCTGTGTGAGCTGCACATTAAAATTATGACCCTAACAACTAATAATTGAACTCTTGCAAATAATTACTCTGAAAAATAACGATGACAAAAATTCTTTGAGATCAGAATGTATTTGACACCTACAACACAACTCAGTTGGGACTAGCCACATTTCAAGTGCTCCATAGCCACACGTGCTTAGTGGCTACTGGGTTAAACTGTGCAGTTCTAGACGGTGCTGCTACAAGAACGCAGAACCTCAGTCAGCCTGGGTCCCTGAATGTCTGAGTGGAGCGAAGCTCCCTGCGGATTAAGAAATAAATTGTTGTTTATTTGAGCTTTGTTGGTTGCAGCAGCTCTTAATTACCTCCTCTGACCAGACTCCCCCGGATATTTGAGAGACATTGAATTATAAACTATGGGAAGCAAAGCAAAGAGACCAGTTAGCACCATGTTACATTGCAGCTTGAACAGTAACTCTGGAGATGGGGAGGGAGGAGAAGACATAAGAGAACTCATGAGGGGTTTGTCACTGATTCGATGAGGGTAATGAGTTACAGAGAGAAATCTAAGTTTCTCGCTGGGGTGAGTACATGATGTCATTTGAGTAGATAAAAAAACCAGTAGGTTAAACTAGTTTGGGAGCAGAGCTAGTGAGTTTAATTTTGTCTCTGTTGACTTTGAGGTGTCTGTGGACCATTGGTTCAAAGTTTACTTTAATATTGACTGTCTGCGATGTGACAGGTCAGGTGCTGATAGTCTGGCTTGAAAGGGACCACAAACTGGTTAAATAGATAAAGTCAATACACTGTAAGAGTAGTGATAAACGATTCCCACAGTGCTCGTGGAGCCCAAAAGAGAGGGACCTAATCCGGGATTACTGGAGTGATGGGGTCTGGAAGGCTCTTTAGAGAAAATGCTCCCTAAGCAAGAGTAGAGCAGTGAGGGTGGGTGAGGTGGGCAGGACAGGTGCCTTATTCTGTTGGGGCTGCTATAGCAGAATACCACAGACTGTGTGGCTTATAAACAACAGAAATTTATTTCTTACAGCTCCGGAGGCTGGAAGTCCAAGATTAAGGCACCAACATGTTTGAGTGAGGGCGCTCTTCCGGGTTGAAGACTTCTCGTTGTCTCCTCACATGGCAGAAGGAGCGAGGGCGCTCTCTGGGTCTCTTTAACAAGGGCACTAATCCCATTAAGGAAGGCTCTGTCCTCATGACCTAATCCCCTCCCGATGGCCCCACCTCCTAATCCCATTACTTTGGGGATTGAGTTTCAACATATGAATTTTAAGGGGACACAAGCATTCAGATCATAACAGCAGCGTATGAATGGCATAACAGGAGGGGAGGTATTCAGGGTATTCAAGGTAAAGGCATTCAAGGTAACGGGGACCACATGACACAGGCATTGAAGTCAAGAACAGCTTTGTGGTCACAACAACTTTGCTATGACTACAGGCGAAACTTGAAGGAGGAAGCAGGATGAGATAAAGCAGGAGGAGGCACGTGGCTAGATTACTGAGGGTGTGTTTTGTCATGTCTGATTCTGTGCCATAGATAGATGCTGGAGGATGGATAGAGGAGGACAGGAGCTGTTGCAATAACTGAGGAGAGAAATGAGAACAGATGAAGTCTTGGACCTGGGCACGGAGGGGGTTAATTTGAGACATTTCCTGAAGTGCTGGTTAATGAGTTTGGGGATGTGCGGGTCTTAGGAGTGAGGGAGAGGAAGAGGGAAGAGGCAGGGATGCCTCACAGATTTCTAGACTAGATGACTGGGTGGATCATGGTGGTAACTGGGGAAAATGAAGATGGAGTAAAAGCAGCACATAGCAAGGGAGGGAAGACATGGAAGGCAACGGCCTCTTTCCACCCACAAAATTCTCAAAACTACAACCCAGAGGGAAATAATGGTTCAGGACTGTGGATAGATAGGCCCCTTTCTTGCCCTCCATCCCAAAACAAAAAGAAATTTTTATTTTCACCACCGCCATTCAGGGAAAACTGGACAACGAGCAGCAGGATTTTAGTGAGAGGTTGTAAAGCATAAGGGCTGTGAGAAACTCTCAGTGGCAGCTCCCTAGGGATCTCTTATGTGAAGATCATGACAAGAGATGGCCATGAGCATCAAGATGTAATGCACAAAATGACGCTGAAAGGAAGGGGACTGGAGAAGTCAACTTCTGGGTTTGGAATTGGAAAAGAAGCAGAGAAAAGCCATGAGCCTCTGTGTGGGCTGGAGCCTACAGGAGAATGAGGGAGTGCAGAAGATGGTCTTTCAATAAGCAGGGAGCCTGGGGACTGGCCTGAGAATTTCCAGGGGCCTCTAGAAGTAGGGCAAAACAGCAGGCTGGGCCGTGGTGGGGGAAAATGGTTACGATGCGAAACTTGAAACTACTCTGGAATTGAATGTGATTCAGTTTTTGTCTTACTTGGGCTGAGCTTTTCTCATACTCAAGTTTGCTTTGCCCCACTGGCTCTTTTCTATGTCTTGGGGTGCACTGGATCAGAGCCAGAGCAGGGGAAGCATCCTGGGGGTGTGGCCTGAGGAAGAAAAAAATGTCCTCTCTCCATCTCTGGTTCGCATTAATCTTCAAAAGGAGCCTGCATTTGGAGAGAGTCTGGACACTCTAGTCTGAAGATAATGTCTTCTCCCAGCACTTCCTCCTCCCTGTCAAACCTCCGGTCATATTTTGGGACAGTCTTTTCTTTTCCCTGCATGATCTTTGTAATGACATGCCATTTTCCCAGGGCCATTATTTTTATTTGATTGATTCATTTTGGAATGCTTATGCCCACAGCATTGGCTGATAGGATGAGAGCCTCTGTGCTCTACTGTCCTGAAGTCATGTAAAACTGAAAACTTGGACTTGGGGTGGGTGGAGGGTGTTACTCAAAGGCAGGCCTTGTATGGCTCTGTCAGCGAATTTGCATCCTCTTCCAAAGAGGGGAAAGCTGAGCTCGCTGAAGTACTTTTTTTTTTTAAAGTTTTGTTAACATATAATGCTTTATTATTATTTTTTTCGTTTTGAGGAAGATTAGCCCTGAGCTAACATCTGCTGCCAATCCTCCTCTTTTTGCTGAGGAAGACTGGCCCTGAGCGAACATCCGAGCCCATCTTCCTCTACTTTATATGTGGGAAGCCTACCAGGCATGGCGTGCCATGTGGTGCCATGTCCGCACCTGGGATCCGAACAGGAGAACCCGGGTGCTGAAGTGGAACATGCGCACTTAACGGCTGCACCACCGGCCGGCCCCTGAACTACTTTTAATGAGAAAAAATAAGGAAATAAATTTTCTTTCCAAACTTTATTATTACATATTATTTTTCTTACAATGGTTTAACAGAGCAGAGAGTTAGACTTGTCTCTCTTGTGAAACCTCCACAATTCACAAAATTAAGTTAATAGATAAGACATACGTCTAGTCTTTCTTTTCAGCCATGTCATGTACTCCTCAGAGACAAAGAGGAGAAAATCTTATATCCATAGGTAGTACAAACTCAGAAATTTTCAACCTCTATTTAATCCTATCTAGGATTACCCTAGGCAGAATAGATAATCATACTATTTCACTTTTTCTAAAGACTTAAGAAATATAAATAGATCCATAAATAACTCATATAAATATAGGTTTTACCTTTTAAATAATAAAATTCCTAAGTCTGGAATCTTGTCTTAAAAAAATACAAAATAAGGCATGCAATACATTAAAATGGAATCTTATGCCCCAAAGTGATTTCAGGGCCTCTTAAATACATAAATAACTTAAAACCCTTAGAAAAGCAAACAAGAAGCAAATTGGTGCTGAGTCTAAACTTCCTCCTTGGGGAAAGGGAAAGAAGATTCTGATTCTATCTCTGAACCAAAGTGTTACCTCTGAAACTTCAGCTGAAACTTCAATTAGTTTAAGAAGCCCCCTGAGTTTGGTCAGAAATGGGGCTGGGTCTACTCCCCAGAAAGCCTAACTGCTTTGGGGAGCTGGGGTCAGACCCGAAGCTCTTAACCCATGTGGCGGACAATGGGGGTGACGCAGGTGCAGCCCACGGCCACCAGCATCTTCTCCAGCTGGAAGGAGTGGGGGCAGTTCTGAGATTCCCTGCGCAGGACCAGGATCTCTTGCTGGATGGGGACGGAGTTCATGTGGAAGTCTACCTTCCCTTCGGCATTGACACAGCCCAGGTGGCGGCACTTCGCCTCCCAGATCACAGAGGGGTATCTCTCAGGGTCCTCGTTGCGGCTGTAGGGGAGACAAAAGCCAGGAAGAAGGTGAATTCCTGGTCGAAGCAGGAAGGCAATGAGACAGGAGTAAACGAAGGGAGGCAAATATGCAGAGTGACAAATTACAGACATTTCGAAGTCTCTAAGGGCTGTTAGTCTGAAAAGGAAGCAGTTTGCAGAAAACTTGGATTTTTAAGCACACGAAGTGTTATAGAAAAAAAGACAATAATCTGTTTTTTCCCAATTTCTTTGAAGAATGAACAAAATAAGATAGACTGAGACTATAGAAAGGATTTAAGTTTGACACAAATGGTAATTTTTTTAGAGTATGTAGATGGAAAAAGACCAAGGGAGTCATCTGCGAATAAGAGAGCTGTTAATCTGACTTAATGAAGTCTGCCTTTGAAACAGGGAATGCTTCAAAATCCTAACTGACAGCACATTCTTGGGACAGAGCCCAGAGCTGATATGAAGGGCTGGATACAAAAGCTAAGCCCCTCTAGAACCTTCTCTCTCTCCTCCAGCTGAGTGAGTGATTTCAGTTGACTTTTAAATTGATTTATTTGAACTATTCTTACTTATGGGAAGAGGAGAAGAAACCCCACAGTCTGTGAATTTGTAGGCTCCACAGAACTGAGGCTTTCTTTGCATAAAATCAACTTATCAAAACACATTTTGTATTTAATTCTTCATGGGGTCTAAATAGTAGATGCACTAGGGACACGGCAAATGCAGGTCTGTTGGGAATGTAGATCAAGACTATCTAACTCAAAATGGGATGGAAATATCCAACATGACACTTTCTCTGCTGGGATTCAAGTTGTATTTTCCCAGTGCTAATATGACCAAAAAAGAAAAGGCGGAAAGATCCCAGTTGATTGCTAGTTATTTCAATGGTAGCTCTGGTAAAAAGAATTCAAGCATTAACCTCCTATGATAAATGTCTTTTTAAAAAAAAAAAAAAAATAGACTCGTGGTATCATAAATATTAGAATGATGACCAACATTAATCTGGGTGAGTTTTTGGTGTCAGTGACAACGAGATCTAATAGGATAGGTGTTATGGAGTGGAGCAGGGTTGGGGGCTGTCCTGTGTCCTATCAAAGAAGTCTGTAGAAGGAAAGCTTGAGAATCATTGTTTTGCACAATGGCCCTTCCAGGCTTGACTGATGATTCTGAATCAGTAAAATCATCCTCAAGGTGACTTGACTGACAATGCGGTGCACAAAAGGTAGACGAATACAGAGATTTTGTCTGGGGCCCTTACGTACTGGAGATTCCAAGGGGAGGTGGAGCGGTTGTGGTAATCTGAGGCCCTTCTGGAATTCGTTTTCCGGTTAAGGACGTTTAGGTTGATCTTCACATTCTGAGGGAAGTTCTTGTCCCCAGTGTTCGGGCATTCCGGATTTTGTGGGATTACTATTCCCGCCTTCACGATAGCCACCAGACTCAGCAGCAGCAGCAGTGACTGGAACTGAATGGGCAAGGAGAGAGAGGGGGGAGATTGGATTAGCATGGGATTTTGTTAACAAATAGTGATGATGATTGTATTGCTAACCATAGAGAACATACTATGTTCCAGAACAATCTATATTGAATTTTCAGATCCATTAAATGAAAAACTGGCCAGTTCAAAATAATGTTAAGACCATTGAGTTTTCACCAGTCTTGAATAGTCTTCATTTGACTGAGGAAAGACACATTATTCACTGGCTGGCAGTAATTTTAGTAAATATGGCAACCCATCATCCTGTCAGTATATGCATCATTGTCAGGTCACTGGAATAATAATGACTTTGATTTTCTGGGAGAAAACGTCCTCCTGCGCCATTGTTCTCCTGTCCTAGTGTTCTATGAAACCCTAGGTGAAGGCAAATGTGCACCTTAGAAGGAGGAGCTGGAGAAAATCCATGTGGTTTCAGTTTTAGTGTTAGCAATGCTGTTGGTACCATTTGCAAACATCCAACCCCAAACCGGAGCCCCCTTATGTTTTCTTAGGTATATTTTCCGGTTTTCCTAAATTTGCATATATTGATTCTGTAATCAAATTGGGTTTCAAAAAGATGCTTTAAGTTAAATATTTTAAAAATATAAAAACTATTTACTCTTAACCACAGTTACACATGTACCTACTTAGAATAAATAGGTTTGGTCTACCAAGACTATGGTATAGTAATAGGATGATGGAAAGAAAAGTCACTGCCACAAATTATTAAATCCTCAAGGAGAGTGATCCATCTTACTTTGGATTAAAGAAAAATGCTGTGGGAGAATTATATTAAATCCCTTGTACTCAGAAAACCAGATTTTCAATAAGCATTCCTTCCTACTGCACAGCATCATGTGATGTTTCTTGTGCGGTTTAGCCTCAGTATAGCTATCTTTCAGTTTTAATCTTAACTTTCAGACTGATGTATGTCAGTTCGTGAAAATGCTATACCATGACAAATATCTACTACCAAAGATTTCATTTGCTATCCTATGTATACAGTATTCTTGAATCTCCATAGTTAGAATCCAGAATTTCATGCCCGCAGCCCAGAAACATTAGCTGGTCCAAATCAACAAGAGCATTGCACTTTAGTGCAGGACTCACCACGGATGAAGTTCTCAGAGGAGCCATTGTAGTTTCTCCTGATTAACTGGAGATGGATGAGCTCTTGCCTGTTGTGAGATGCTGAAGTATAGCGCTATCTTCTCCCTTTTTATAGGACTTTACTTCTTCTGTGGTCACTTACGTTGGCGTGTCGGAGTGGTTTTAGGGGTGACACCATTTTAGTTAAAAGTTCCATCCCCAAATGAGGTCAGAGAAGAACCTCCCCTTTGTGACGTGTAATATCTGCTTCTGAAGGAAAATGGGAACGGCATCATAATTTAATGATGACAGGACATATTATTTCATTGAATTAACACTTGCTTTGTTGAATGCCTACTCTGCTCAAGGAACTAATAACTAGGTTCAAGAGATGCAATATTTACTGTTAAAGGCATGTTTAAAACTACATGTTACCAAGCAGCTTGTCAACTCATGCAGTTCTTTAAGAGGAATGAGATGGAGATGAAGAATTGAGGAGAGGTAGCCAGGCAAAGGAAGGAAATGAAAACTGAATTGGAGACTGAAGAATGGTGATGGAGGTAGAGAAAATGAGGACAACAGAGAGTAGAGGGTGATAAGGACAAGAAGAAAGAGGAGGAATGAGGAGGGATAAGAAGGAAAGGGAGGAAGGAATGGTTCTCTCCTTCCTTTCCTCTACTCTCTAATTGAGACGAACTTTGATTTCAGGTCCTTGAGAAGAGTTCCTCCTCAGGAACATGGAGGACTACCACAGGCTGATAAAGATGAGGGGTCAGTGGATAGAGATGTGGCTGGCTACATGTCAGCCTCTCTCTGACCCTCTCCCCAGTGAGGTGGATAATGGCTCTCAGGTCCTCTCAGCTGGTTTCTCACATTAAACGGTAACGCAAGGAGGCTGACCAGCACTTCTGACTCAACAGTTGGGGTGCATAAGAAGTTTGCTGGATCTTGGGCCTCCATTCCTTCTTGTCCTGCTCTACTCTGTATCTCAGAAGACTGACCCTGCAGGTGGCTCTCTTAGACTCCTTCGTCAGGTGGATTCAGCCAAAGGGAAATTGGAGGGCAGAAGAGTTGGAGTGGGGAGAAGGAAAGAGAGCGAGAATAAAGGGTCTCCCCACCCTCTCTTCTGGAGCGCAGCTTGCTCTCTTTGTCCCTCCAGTCTTGGTAGTAGCTTCTTGCTGATGCCAATCTCAATTACAATGGTAACCAGTTCCTTCCACTAAATTTCCTCTGTTGCAAATGCCTGAAGTGACTTCTGTTTTCCTGGCTAGATCGACCCTGATTGATCAGTGAGGGAGGCCATGAGCAGCTGAATCTCAGTGGTGATGGTAGATGACCTTGATAGGTGAAGCAGATACAGACAGAAGAGGAGGTAGGGAGCAGCTTCTCCTGACTTTCCTAGTTCTGGTGTTGACATCACCATCTACCCATAAAGACACAGAGTCACTGTGAGCTCTCCTGTCCCTCCTTTACGTCTGGTCAGGTAGCAATCTCAGAAGCTGCTGTGCCTCTCACATCTATTCCCTATTCCCTGACCTATTGCCATTCCTTTAACTTAGACTCTCAGCCACTTGGACTGTTTTAATAGCCACCTTTGCTTTTCCCAGTTGCCGCCTTCCACCCTCTTCAACATTCCTGCGATAATGATCCTTAAAGCATGGCTCTGATTGTGCCTTTTCTTGTCCCATTACCTTGCATATATAACAAAATGCAAACCCCTTAGCATGTGATCTAGTATTTGAGTTAGTATTTGAGATCTGCAATCTTTCTAGCTTCACGTCCCATCATGCTCCATGACCTGGACTTATGGGGTCCCGATTGTCCTTCCAATGCATACACGGCTTTTGTTAAGGTATTCTCTCTGAAATACCCTTCCCCATCCTTGGTTTTTCAAAACGCTACTTGTCCTTCTAAATCCGGTTCAAGTGTGTCTTCTAGGTGTGGAAGTCTCTCTTGATTACCTTAGCTGGAATGAACAGCTCCCATAAGACATAGCTTATACCTACCTGTCTAGTAACTTTTGCTTCATTTTGTACTGTCTTCTATTTGACTGGAAACTATGTTTAAGACATATATCCATTTCTGGTTTTAGATTTTACTGTAGGCTTTCAAGGCCAGTGTGTTATTCATCTTTGTAAGTCCCAGGGTACTAATGTTGAGCTTTATACAACACAGGTCTTCACAGACTGCTTTTGTGTTGCTGGTTTCTCTTTGGTACACAGCCGTTCACGCATATTTCTAGCATATTGTATATCATTTGTTTACATATTTGATTTTCCTGCTAGAGTGCAAGCTACCTAGATACAGGTAGCCATCTCATTAGTCTTCATATCACCTACCATAATATCTAGTAAATAGTTAGTGATCAATATTTGGCTGATTGACAGTATGAATAATGCTATTTGGATAGTTGAGAATCTTGAATATTTTTGGGGGGAGCCAATTGCATTCCAATGGCCATACTGAGCCATCTAACACCTTGACTCTCCATCCTGATCCTTTTGAAAGCAGTGTGACAAGGTTGTGACCTATTTTGGACCACCATGGTGTGGAGAATTCCCTGCTTGTTGATTTCTGGCAAGGATAAGGTGGAAGAGAATGTCTTTGCTGCCAGTTCTTTTGGTTGATGGCCAAGGGGGCAAAGCTGACTCCAGTTGTTCTCCCTGTGCCTGCCTCCTACGCCGACGGAATCCAGCCTGCGTGCTATCCTTTGATACACCAACCCTTGCTTTAAAATGAAGATGGGGAAACAAGGTGTTAATGGGCTGGTGAGGGCTGAGAGACAAGAGACAGAATCCTTTTTCAACATTTGGATTCTTTTTTTTCACCATTGGTCCTTGTAACTCTTGGTGGGTTGTTCTTCCCTGATGAAGACCTTCTGTGAACAGCTCCTTTGAGTAACTAATGTTTTTTCTTCTATTATTGGTTTTTGATGCTGCCCCTTCCTAGTCCCGATTAGAATATTTTTATATGATGGAATCAGATCACAAAACTGTTTGGTCATCTTTTAAAAACAAATCTAATCTCTATGGTCAAAAGAACGTTGAACAGACATTACGTTATTCATGTGAGATATTTGATTGAAAGGCTTTCTGTTCGTCGTGACTTCCAAATACTGCGTAATGCCTTTATCATTTGGGTGAGCGGGGCTAGCTCTTACACATCTTCCCCAGCCCTGGAGCACTGAGATAATGCCTGGAAGCTGTGTAAGAGATCAAGCTGTGCAAGAAGGAAGACACACCACATCACGTCATCTTAAAACAACCGCAATCTATCACCGTTTCCCCAATCCCTACATTAAAATCCGCAATCAACCACATCATATTAGCATGTCAATTTCTCCTTTGAGTAATAACTACTAACCTCATGGAAACCAACTGTCTTCCTTAGGTGGGTTTCTCACTAGCTTTTTACTGAAACACTGATTTAAAGTGGGTCAGAAAACTTTCCATTTTTTTTCAAACAAATAAATTTAGTATTCTATACCTGTATGTTACCAGGCACATGCAAATTTGTTTTACGGATGTCCTTCCCTTAGGTAATGCTGACTTCATCTGATATCCTGAGAATTAAGGTCAGCAAATGACTGAGGTTTCAAGACTGAACGGATGTCACTGAAAAGTGAGTTCTAAAATTAAACATGCAAACCAAACCTGAGGTTGCACTATCAAGTTATCAGCTTTATTTTCTTTTCAGCAATTTTGAAGTTAATATGACTTAGAGAAAATCACAGAATGTATTTAAAAGGAAAGGTACAGTATATGAACCTGGAACAAATTGCTACTTGGTTTTTCTTCTTTAGACAATCAGAGGATTCTATGGTGAGGTGGCTGCTCTGCAAAATGGAAATATGACAACATCAGTACATGACGATGCTATATTCCTTTATTCCAAAATCCTTCGAAGGATTTGAGATGGTGTGCAACAAAAATTCAAGTAATAAGGTGACATAAAAATATGAATCAGGCCCAGGGAACATAGAGACAAAAGTCAAGATCTGGGAAAAGAAAACCCAAAGTCATAATCCATAAGGACCAATATAATCATTCTAGTTGAGGTCTACATGTTTCTCTGAGCTTCCTGGCAGCCAAAGAAAAAAGGTAGATATGCTCAGTGACATCGTTTTCATTATCAGAAAGGAAGAATCCTGCTAATTCCTTAGAGGAGATGGAGTTTTTCCTATCCTTATATTTTGAAATAAAATTTTTTTCTGGGGCTTATAAAATACTAACTTTTATGGGATTCAGGGCATGAGAATCTGTCAGAATTTGTAAAATTTTTTTGAGAGAAGAGAGATATTGGATCTGAGGGATACTAGTTATTTGCTCATTTGAACATCTACTCTGTGAGAAAATGGGGATATTTCTTCTGGCTTCCACATGGCTGGAATGAAATAGGCTTTCATTCAACAGATGTTTCTGGAGCATCGATTTTGTGCCCGGCACTGTGCTAAGCTCTGGGGACACAGCAGGTACAGGGAACAAGCAGACAAGGAACTGCCGTTTAGGGTCATCCGGGCCCTTGATTCATATTCTGTGCTTACCAAATTGCTTGCTGGTAATGAGTTAGGCTTTTTAGGTACCTAGATAACCTGGAAACTAGTGCCCTGGATAGAAGACACACGCATTCCCGTTACTGGAAAGGAAGAGTCCCTGATATAAATTACTAGTTTGTCCTTTTGGTTTATATATTATTGGACTGACAATGAGGGAATCTCAAGGTTTACTATATCTCAAACTTAACTCAGAACTGCCACCTCATATATGTACATGTGTGTATATTTTATATCTCTATCTATCTACCTATGGATCTATGCACACGTGCACCCACCCCCCCCCCCACACACAGACACATATGTAGTTTTTCTCCTGACCATGAAAGTGATAAATGCTCATTATTATACAAAATAATGGTGGTGGGGGGAAGGAAAAGCAAAAGGAAGGGTGCAAAATCAATCCATAATCCTAGTTCTTAGAAGCAAGCTTTTGGAGTATACTGCTCCTGTTAATTTACAAAATTGAGATCATTTTAAGTGTATTCTCCTAGTTTTTAAAAATACACTTAAAAAATCGTAAGTATTTTATTTTACACAATTGGGCCATATTAGAATACTGTTTTATAACCCATCTTCTCACCTTTCAATGTATTATAAATATTTTGCCCCTTTTTTTTAAGATTGGCTCTGAGCTAACATCTGTTACCAATCTTTTTTTTCCTTCTTCTCCCCAAAGCCGCCCAATGCAAAGTTGCATATTCTAGTTGTAGGTCCTTCTAGTTGTGCTATGTGGGACGCTGCCTCAGCGTGGCCTGATGAGCGGTGCCATGTCCTTGCCCAGGATCTGAACCCATGAACCCTTGCCTGCCGAAGTGGAGCGTGTGAACTTCACCACTCGGCCGCGGGGCCAGCCTGTATTCTGCCCCTTTTAAAGCTTTTGTTTGTTTGTTTGTGTACTTGAAATAGATTGGCTACCTAATATTCTGAGAAATGGATGAAAAGAAGACCATTTAACCAATTGCCTATTGTGAAATATTTTGATTACGTCCAAGTTTTCATTATTTCTTTGACTTCTCTACGTCGTGTCCCCATAGCAGTAACAAACCTAATACCTGGTTATCTAATAGGATTACCTAGGTAATTCTAATACCTAGTACTGGGCTCAGTAGAATTATTGTAGAGTTCTACATTTGCAGAGTGACTGAATTTGGCTGAAGAACGGTGTTGTCAAGACATAAGGCAAAGAAGGAGAAAGACCCACAGGGTTATGCATGCTTGGTTGTGTGAGTAGAGTGACTTTTGTGAATTCATGACTTTGGGAAGTTACAAGTGTTTTTAACGATGGCTTGACTCAGAAGGAAGGAACTCCAACTCAAGAGTTAAAAAAAAAACTTAGTGACAAGGCCCAACAGGATGGGTTAGGGGAACACTAGGTGATCTCCTAGGTAATTATAGTAGTATGAAAAGTTTAATTCTAATGGGAAGCATTCAATATTTTAATGATTATGGTAGGTAAATTATTAAACAAAAAGATTTGTTTGTTCAGGCATGTCTAAGTTGAAGTTTTCTGGTTTGCTCTTTCCCATGGTGGAGAAAGGAGTGAATATTTTGGTTCAAAATAGTTTCCCACCAAGTTTTGCTTGATAGAATGAATAGAAATTGTGCTGATGGCAACAGCTTTTTAAAGGGAAGTATGCTATCTTGTCCACAAGAACATGAATATAATGTAATCCAATCACAGATGTATGAAAATCAAATATAATAAGAAAAATAATGCTCAGGGGCCAGCCCGGTGGCGCAGCGGTTAAGTTCACAGGTTCCGCTTCTCATTGGCCCGGGGTTCGCCAGTTCGGATGCCGGGTGTGGACATGGCATCACTTCGCACGCCATGCTGTGGTAGGCATCCCACATAGAAAGTAGAGGAAGATGAGCACAGATGTTAGCTCAGGGCCAGGCTTCCTCAGCAAAAAGAGGAGGATTGGTGGCAGATGTTAGCTCAGGGCTAATCTTCCTCAAAAAAAAAGAAAATAATGCTTAAAATAAATTGACAGACACCTATAAAACTTGTTAAAAATTCTAAGTAATGTTATTACAAGGGTAATAGCTGTTAAAGACATCAACAAAAATATTTACAAGAGAAAGACCTATGATGGTATGAAAAACAGTGGTCTACCATACGGTAGGTGTCAAATAAATGTCAATGATATAAATTTTGTAATGTCACAGAGCAAGACTTCAAATTTATAGAAAAGAAAACTAAGGTTTGGCAGATTTCAGTAACTAGTGCAAGGTCATCTAGTCGCAGGTGGTGGCCCTGAGATGCATCACAGATATGGCTGATTTTTAAGTTTGTGGTCTTTTGACTACGACAAACTGAAAACATTGATATTGGAAACGTTTTTAAAACATTTTGCAACTGACTTCCAGTTTTCTGAAGGTGACTTTCTGATATTTTTGAAGTTTCAAAAATCTGAAATCTTAAAGATCCTATTATCTTTTGCTCATTCATTTGATGGTGTCTCCTCTTTGATTTATCCCTGTCCATTATCTCTGTTTTAAGAACAGTCCCTCTCTCTCTAGTGCTATGACTATATCTAGACTAAGATATCTCCAACATGTATTTATTTTGTGATCCCCTTTAAGCGGAGATTTCCATAAAAATAAATAAGGGAAGAGCAGAGAGAGGTGGCTATATGTCTATGTTTCACTGAGGATCCAAGTAAGAGGATTAGTGCTCAATTTCCTGGCTGGAGTAGAAAATCAGTAAGCTTTTCTTAAAAAAAGGGCTGGAAAAAGTAGAATTTAAGCATGAGAACCACATAGTGAATGTTATATGAAAGCTATGAATCAGATTGGTTTTCTGTTTGATCTGAAGAACTAGGACATTACAGTCATAATGCATTTTATCTATGGAGAAAAACTTTCCAAGAGTCAGGGTTTTAAACATTATACCAGTATTGAGTTAAATCTTGTGAACCTCATGCCAAGGGTGAGATGATAGTAGATTAAGAGCAATTAATTTTGAAAACTCTCCAGTGTACATATCACTTTTAAGTATTTGGTTAGAATTCTGTTATATGTATATATCATAATTTATTTATTTAATCTCCTATTAATGCATTTTAAATTCATTTCAAATTATTCACTGTTAATTGATACAGTGATTTTCCATGTTCTTCTGGCTCTCCCAGGTTCCATGGTCTCAGTTCCAAGCCACAGTCTCAGGAGAGCCCCACTGGCTTAACTTGAGTCACGTGTCTAATCAGCCGTGGTTGAGCAGGATCATATTGCATACACAGGGATGCTGGGGTCCAGCCTTGTGGTTACATTAACCTTGTTCTCAAAGACAACGAGTGTGGGCTGTGATGACATTCTAAAGGGTGTGTGTATTCTAAGTAAATTTTCTCCTACCACAGAGGAAAAGCATATGTAGGTGTCAAAGCAGTTTCTTTCCTCCATACTATCAACTCTTGGTGAAGATGCCTCCAGCTCTTTGAGCTTTATTGTTCCTTCTCAATCTGAGTGATATGATTGTTTTTATTTTGTTGATGGCATTATCGTTATTATTATTTTGGTGAGGAAGATTGTCCCTGAGCTAACACCTGTTGCCAATCTTCCTCTTTTTGCTTGAGGAAGATTGTCCCTGAGCTAACATCTGTGCCAACCTTCCTCCATTTTGTATGTGGGACACCGTTACGGCATGGCTTGAGGAGCCGTGTGTAGGTCTGCACCTGGGATCTGAAGCTGCGAACCCTGGGTGGCTGAAGTGGAGTTCAGAACTTAACCACTATGCCAAAGGCTGGCCCACTAATGGCATTGTTTTTTAAATATATATAATTTATATACTTTTGCATATATATATTTGTATTACGTAATTTACATATGTAATGTGTGTATATCTATATATTTATGTTTAAAATTTGTTTTTGTCTATCTTCACTAGATTTAAACTTATTAGCATTGTACAAAACATATATTGTAGATGTTTAATACATGCCTGTTCATTATCTTTTCAAGATGGTCTCCCTGTCTGTAAAGGCTGGATGCAGACCCCTTGTCTGTCACTTTAAAAATAGTTATATGTTTTATATAAGTCTATGTAACTCCTGCTAAACCTATGTGGTTTTTAAGCTTTTCTTTGATAAGATCTGCTGCATAAAGCATGGAGACCAAATGTGGTGTGCTTAACTCCTGAAAGTGAGAGACAGGGAGCCAGGGTCCTATGTGGGCTGAACACACCATCTGCTAGACATGATGAGTAAACAGTCATCAAGGAAGTGGTTGTCAGACCATTTGACCGAGGTGAGAAACTCACTCGTCTGCCTTTATGCTTATTGCCAGAAGAGACACTTCAGCAGGCTTCCTAGTGTATACACAGAAAGGCTCTAGAAGTGCTTTTTTTGGGAGCCTAGGTCTCAGCCCAGCAGAAATATATTGCCCAATGGTTGTCCTAATTCATCAAACATCCCCATCCATCCATCCATCCATCCACCCACCCAGCCATCCACCCATCCATCCATCCATCCATCTGTCCATCCATCCATCCACCCATCCAGCTATCCCATCTGTCCTTCTAGTAAACATTTATTGAACAACTACTGTAGAAAAGGCAGCAAGAATTACAGTTTTAGATGGAGTACTGGTTGAGACACATTCAGAGTTCACACATTAATGGGAAAGCTTTGAGGTAGACACATCTGAATTCACTCTGTTGCCTGCTAGCTATGTGGCATTAGTCAAGTTACTCACTATTCTCTAAGTCTCAAGTTATTCATCTTTAAAATGGCAATAATAATAATAGTAGTTACATCATAAAGTTATTGTAAGGGTTAGAAGAGATGCTGTAGGTAGTGTTTTTTGCACAAAGCCATATATATTATTTTTAATCATCCCCATCATATTCATCATCAACCACAATGAGTTCTTATAGGAGCTCAAAATTGTATGCATTGTGGGCCAGCCCGTGGCGCAGCGGTTAAGTTTGCACATTCTGTTTTGGGCGGCCCCAGGTTCATTGGTTTAGATCCTGGGTGTGGACCTATGCACCACCTGTCAAGTCATGCTGTGGTGGGCATCCCACATATAAAGTGGAGGAAGATGGGCACGGTTGTTAGCTCGGGGCCAGTCTTCCTCAGCAAAAAGAGGAGGATTGGTGGCAGATGTTAGCTCAGGGCTAATCTTCCTCGGCAAAAAAAAAAAAAAAAAGAGAGAGAGAAAAAAATTGTATGCATTGTGGAATATATAGAAAGAAGGGAAGTCTGCTTACCACAGGCTGTCACTATAAGGAGATTGCTTTGTGTGGGTTGTGTCCATAAAATAATAAGACACCTGAAGAAAAAAAAATCCAGGTTATCAGAATGTT
This sequence comes from Equus caballus, assembly GCF_041296265.1. Taxonomy (NCBI): domain Eukaryota; kingdom Metazoa; phylum Chordata; class Mammalia; order Perissodactyla; family Equidae; genus Equus; species Equus caballus. The sequence goes on along the minus strand of NC_091703.1, from coordinate 53,263,928 downwards.
TTGCCTGCTTGTTGCCAAATATAGCTTATTTCTTATTCACGTACTATGATATCCAGATGGGCTAAATTTTTCACTTGTTTTTTTTTTTTTTGAAGATTAGCCCTGAGCTAACATTTGGCTCCAATCCTCCTCTTTTTGCTGAGGAAGACTGGCCCCGAGCCAGCATCTGTGCCCATCTCTCTCTACGTTATATGTGGGACGACTACCACAGCATGGCTTGGCAAGCGGTGCCATGTCCGCACCTGGGATCCAAACCAGTGAACCCCGGGCCCCCAAGAAACGGAACGTGCGAACTTAACCACTGTGCCACGAGGCTGGCCCATATTTTTCCCTTCTTATCTGTAGGTTTGCACAGCATGTAGACATGGCTTTAGTTTCATAGACCTACAGAGTGAAAAATGAAAATAATCCAGAGAGTTTAACCAATCATAGGTGTTTTTAAAAGCTTGCTTAACTCGCTTAAATATCTACGTTTTATCTAAACACGTTCAGAGAAAGAGATGTTCTGACTTGGAAATTTATCCTTATTTCTAACCGAACTCTCCCCATTTGTAAATTCAGTTAATTTGTTTTGTTTTATCTGAAGCGATATCTTCCAAATTAACGAGGTCCAAACTTTTTCATTGTCGTTGACTTCTCATTGCCTCTCTCTCTTCCCTTGCTGCTTCCCTTCTGAGTCTTGTCACCAAGAGTAACTTGTTACTGAGTCATATTGATTCTCTGATATTATTCTTTCATGTGGTGGGAGAAGCTCTCTTCATCCTTGTTCAGGTCCCCATTTCCTCATGCTTTTCCAATAGTCATCGTCTCCTGCTGTGGACTTCCCTATTTCCAGCCCTCCTCCTTGCAGCCCAACTTGCTCACCACAACCATACCCACCTTCCTTACCCATTGCTCTCCTCCGAGGTTTTCCTATGTAGAGTTCTTATAGGATAGGTAAAGTTTGGACTTCCGTGTTGTGCATCAAGGACACCCATATATGGGGCTGCCCTTCTTGTCCAGCGCTGTCCTTTATAATGCCCAGCTCTGCTTCTGTTCAGCTAGTTTTCTGTCTTGCAAACATGGTGCTCCCTTCTTTCAGCAAGTCTTCACTCTGTAAATTATTTCTGTGGAAACTAGACAACCCCTTACTTTTTGACTGTCATATAGCTAAATGGTTCCAAAACTGCACAATTATAAAGGTTAAACTTTTGCTGGCAATTCATTATAGGAGAGAAGAGGGGAAATGGATGACATAGGATTTGTGGATGTCGTCTCCACCTACACGGCTGGGAAAAGTGCGGTTTCCTCAGACCAGAACCTGGGAAATATAGGAGATTGTGAGACAAGGATTCTTAATTTAGGGTCCATGGATTTCTAGGAAGTCTATGGATGAGATTCAAGAGACCTGTGAACTTACTAAAATCACAAGTAAAGATTCATGTGTATGTGTATTTGTTTTTGGGGGGAGGAATCATCACTTTCATGAAGAAAAACAGGACATTTGACAAGAAGCAGCTTTGGTTAGGAGTTTGACTGGCCAAAAGAAGGCAGGATGAAGTTGGGACTGAGCCAGGCCAAGATGAAACTTGTCACCTTGTGCCACACCGTTGTGGTGAAGTCTTTGCTTGGTTACTATTGAGAAGTTCGAGGTCAGGAATCCAAGTCTCACTAACGGCTGAGCCACACTAGCACCGGCCAGGAGAAACATGTACAAGAGGATCCTAGCATGTGCAGGGCATCAGAGTGCTGAAGACGTAGGCCCAGACTGGCAAAGGGCTTTTCTCACTTAAGGAAGTCAGAGATCAAGCGACCACAGATTTGGGCTGATAAGCATTGATTTTGGGGGTAGGATGGAAGTGTGTGGTTGGAGGAGGTTGGGGCCATGTGGGACATGCTTGAAAGACTAAGAATTGGATTCTGGAAAGGACAGATCCTTATTAATATGGCCGTCCTGAATGACTTCAGGTAGGAGTATCTTTGTAGATGAAAAGAAGAACGGGAACTCTGTGTATTTAGAACCTTCTGCTGATTAAGAAATTTGTGACTAGTTTAGCTGTCTGAGCTTCATACCTGTTATCTTGTATGTTCAATCTTCTTCTGGTGCTTTCATATTTTATTTATTGTAATCTTTCTTTTTAGTTTTTAGTAATGGCATTTCGAAGATGTGAATTTAATCTGTTTTGAAGAAGAGGAAACTTAGGAAAGTGATAGGATTTCATGAGGAGGATGAGAGGTTCTGTCTTAGCTGGACAATGGATGATGCAGCTGTTGACGAGGAGAATCCCCTTCTGCACCTCTAATTGATGGATGCCATGGGGGTTCTTCACACACAGCGCTCCCACTCCAAACGTCCATAGTGTGACTGTCCATTGATCATATTCAAGTCCATGAGGCTATCACTCCCTATTGAACCTCTCACACATCTCTTACTCTCTCTTCCTAGAGCAGTGATTCTTGACCAGGAAGGAGGCCGGGGAGCTTTTCCAAAATAAAATCCCATCATATTGTCCAATGGAACACACATTGTGTGTACTGCTTGTTAAGAAAAATGATTTGATATTAATTTGTGTGTTATTTATCTTTCCTAGTATTACTGTAAGTTCTTTCAGGGTTGTTGGAGTCAGACGCATGTGTTCAAATCTTGGCTCTTCTATAATCTATGCTATTTGCTATAAAGAATACAAGCTTGATATACCATGGTTCTTCATCTTTAATTGATTAGTTTCTAATGGTAATGTGACAAACTCACTACAGGCATCTAAAAATATTGGATACTGAGAAGAATTGAGGTTGATAATATTTAAATGTAGAAAGAACACACTTAAGACTGAAGAACCTGAAACAATGTATCCTAAATTCCCCATCTACTAAATATCATAAAAATAGTTTTTTTCCCAAAGAGACACTTCAGAAGTAAATGAATCCAAATTTAACTAAGTGGAATTGTTTGGTAAATTAGATCCATATTAGAACTATAAGGTATAAGAAAAGAATGTCTAATAGGTTTCACGCAATTAAGTCTAAATAAGGACAGGGAGACAAGATATATATAGTTTCTTAATTAAGAGGTATTATTAAAATTATTAAGGGAAGAAGAATCATAGTTTATACCCCTAGCAGGAAGACCAAATGTTGCCCAACTGTTAACAAAATAGGTTAATACTGTAATTTAAATTGCCGGATTACAACATGTTAATCTTTGAATGTTAGTAAAATAGATGGATTCAGTTAAGAATATTTTATGACCTATTTTCTAAGAAATAAAGTTTCAAGTTTACTTACAGAAACTACGCAAGTGAAAGAGATCATAACTCAATAATGACAAACTGACAGGATGAGAGAGGTAAAAGAATTGTAATTTCCCTACAAAAAGATTTTCCGACTGAAGCTAAAAATCTGACAGTTCAATCTCTCCAAGAAATGGAAAGATACACATTGATAAAAAATTATCAGATGGTTTAGAAGCTTTCAAGACTTGTGAATAAAAGAAAAACAGCATGTAATGGGAAAGCAATATTGAATAACAAGAATCTAATGATTCTGAATTTATGTCTCCAACAAAATAACAATTAAAAAGACAGTCTGGAAAATGCATCAAAGGTAAATGTTTGAAATATAAGAAGGAATGGACTTGTAACTGGAATTGTAAGGATGTTTTATGAAAATAGATATAATTGTGAACTTTGTTCTTCAGATGTAGTTGATGTAGGATTTTGCAGAGTCTCAGCACCTTAACACAACCCAGCAGAAAATAGTCCTCTTTCTTGCATATGACACATTAGGAGGCCTGGGACACTCTTGGATGCCCTTCAGGCACCTGAGCCAAGGACTGCCAGGCCTCAGAGGTTATGGTCTACCTGTTGCATTCCTGGTCATTAGGATACATGCTTCTATGATAAAAAAAATCCTCTGAGATGCTGGGAACCCTCTTGGAAAGCCACATCCATCTTTGTTACTCTTGGGTAGCTAGAGACGAGTGAAACCTTGTTGTTGACATGCCTATTAGATACATGGAGCTTAGGTCTGATGCTATAAGAAGCAGATGCCTGAAGTGGAGTGGGGAGTGAGGAACATGAATACAGTTAGTTTTTCTTTTGAGATTCACTCCACATTTGAGTGAGTCTTAAGGATCCGGGTCAAGATTGATAAACTGTGCAGGAGAATGAAACCTTCTCATTGCTCAAAGGGAAAGAAGACAGAAGGTTTAAGGTTCCAAATGCCAAAGCCCAGGCTGCATTAGCATTTAGGCAGTCTGAATGCCCAGTGTCTTCAAAACATGGCCCATCATCACATTTCTCTCACCAAGCAGTCACTGTAGCACTTGAGATGTCCCTGTCAGAGGTAAATTTCTTTGCCTGTAGACAAGTATGCCCATTCCCTGGAACTCTCTTTTTATTAAAAAAGTGATGTTAAATTAAGCACATGATGGTGTAGGTTACTTTCTAAGACTCTTTTCTAATACTCCAAGGGTACTTAGGAAGCCTGGGGGTAAGGGTGGGAGGAGAAGAGGGTGCAGAGAGGAATGTTGAAGGGCAAAAGAGATAAAACTTCCAACTTCATTGTGTGTTCAGAGACCCGTCTTTTGTATTCCTAACCCCTGGGGTTGCAGGCTTGAGTGGGGGCTCCATGACCTGTAACTGTTACTGAACCAGGTTTGTTTTTGCCCATTGCCCAGAAAGCCAAACACCAAGACAATGAGATTGTAGCAGAGAGGAGGTTTAATCACAAGGCAGCCAAGTGAGGAAAAGGGAGAGTGAATATCAAATCTGCTTCCCCAAAAATGGGGACTCAGGGATATTTATGGGGTAGAGGGGTAAGTGGTCTGAAATGTGGAGATAGATGATTGGAGGTGAGCAAGGGTGAGGTAACTGATGATCTGTGCAAGTGTAGTCAGACTTCATGCCTCTTCACAGGATGCATGTTCACAAAATGGCAACATTAGCATGATCTGATGGCTCTTCATGTCAAAAGGTCACTTATCAGACATCTGCATATGCCCAGTTGATGGATTGGTGGTCTCAACTGGCCTGAAGTGGACAAGGGGTTCTAATTCCTGTTAAACAGCTCAAACAACCATTACCATGGGGATCCAGGCTCCAGAGAGATGTTATCTCTAGGAACCTAGTGGGAGTCAGATAGCATGTTGCCTAAATAGCACAGTTACCAATGGATGGGTGATTAAACAGCTAAAAGCTATAATCAGTAATCACAAAGAGGAAAAAAACCTTAGTTCCTAGCTACTTAATCATCAATGGCTAACTTTTGGCCTGTTTCAATCCCTCCTATTCTTTGGTTATTCCTCATTCTTGAGGGATTCAGGGTGACGACTGATCTAGCTACTTGCTACTGAATCGGGGTGTAGATCCAGGTTAGAGGAATGAAACTGTTTAGCACTCACCTAGAAATATTCTCTTGTTCCTAGCTTCAGGTTGACATTTTGCATTATTAGAGTGTAACTTGCTCAACAGTTTTTTGAACACTTTAAGGTGCATTTTACAATCAAGTATCTGACCAGAAGGGTAAGAAGTATAGACAACCCAAATATTAAAAGTCCTTCAAAAATAGACCTAATCCCTTGCAGAATCTGAGAAAATAGTCCTAAAACCAGTCTGGACCCAGTACTTCTGGGGATATCTGCTGAAAACGGGTGTTGGTCATTCATCTCATTGAACCACTCTCTTAGTAAGGTGGTGATTCAAAACGGGTTCCCAAAGTTAGGCCTATATTGTGTAAGCAAGTAACCAGGTATTCAATAAGAAGTGTTTCTAGAGAAACAAAAAGAAAAACAAGGTTAATTGTTAGAGCAAATTATAACCAAGTACTTGAGCCCAGGGTACAACCAGTCAAGAAGATTTCTAGATATCAGGGTCAAAGCATCTTTTGCAGTTTGAAATGTCTCTGATGATGTCATTGGGTTTTCAGGTCTCTTTCTGAGTGGCTTACACCACAACAGACGTGAATCTTTCTTAAGTTTATATCAAGTCGTCCAGCTTCAGTTTGCAAGGATTCAGGAAAAAGGGCTGATTCAGTTCTCAATGATTCTTATTTTTCTTTTTTAAGATTGACACCTAACAACTGTTGCCAATCGTTTTCTTTTTTCCTTTCTGCTTTTTTCTCCCCAAATCCCCCCAGTACACAGCTGCATATATTTTAGTTGTGGGTCCTTCTAGTTGTGGCACGTGGGATGCCGCCTCAGTGTGGCCTGATGAGTGGTGCCTTGTCCGTGCCCAGGATCCAAACCAGTGAAACCCTGGGCCACCATAGCAGAGTTCGAGAACTTAACCACTTAGCCATGGGGCCAGCCCCTCTCAATGATTCTGAATGAAAATGATGGAAAAAATTGAAAACGTTAGTTTGGAGATTTGTAGTCAGATATTTCAGGAGACCAGAAGAATTCAGTATCCAGTCCAGTTAACAGATATAAAACAAAAACCTCAAAGACAATTATCAGAACTAGAACCTAGTATCCATGAATGTGTACCTTAGTTTCTATTGAAACATAATTTTTCTCTATAAAATCACCTTCTTTTTTTTAGAAAATATAACCAAATTAAGACTAACTGGCTTGCAAAATAAGTTTAGTTTCAGTAAAATTGGCCCAAGTATTTACATAAGTACATTGAGAATAGCCATTGATCATATAGGCTCTTTTAAATCTGCTTTGCTGGAACTTTTTATAAGGAATCTCTGAACTTCAACGGCCTCTTGAGGCCAGGAGAGCCAAGCTAAGGATTTGTCATCAGGCTTTGCCTGCAATACCTTAGATTTGGGTGAAAATCTCATCTCCTCTCTTGAAGTTCCCCAAGATATTGAGTTTCCTTGCACCTGCCACATAAATGACCTTCTTTACCCAGTATGGTTTCTGGGAACCCTGTAAACAAGGTATCAGGTTAATATTTCCAAGTGGCTTTACTCCAGAAAGTCAACTTTTATTCCCCAAAAGCTGTCTTTTCATATCTGAGTCTATGTTTCCCTCAAATATGACATTCCAGTCAAAGCCTTGGTATTATAACCAATGTTTCCAATTGTGTCCTGTTATAAGGAGAACAGATTCTTATTGAACGTATGCAAGTAACTGTACTGCCATGACAACAATACTCACTCATTAAGAGTTTCCAAATCCTGGAGGGATCAGGTAGGGAGAAAAATAAATGAATGTTTCAATTCTGCTTACAAAGGTATAATTTACCAAACTGATATGTCATAGTTAGCTTGAAAGGAAAGAGAAAAAGATTTCCTTAAATCTGAAAAAAACAAAACACCAAAAAACATCAGCAACATCTTAAATGAAGTCATATAAATTATAATCATCCTCATCAGTTCATTCAGTCTTATGTAATCGATTCTTGATATTATTCTTCTGTTAGCAGTTTTATGAGGTCATCAGTTTCTCTGTTAGAGTTCTGTAATTTCTCACCCAGTTAAGTTTTACAATTGGAAAGTTTATCAGAAGCTTGTATTCTAGAGTGTGTCAGAATCCTTTCCATGAATTTCTCTGAAGACAAGACATATTGCAAAAGTATCGGAGTAAAACAGCAACTATGCAAATGACAAAAGGCCCAAAAGGGCAATTGACAAGGAAACTTGGCAATTTCTGTGACATACAACACTTCAAGATAATAACTAGAATTATGGCTGACCACCAGGACAGATCAGAATTTTAGGAATGTTACATAATTTTTAAGACATTTATATCAATAACATTCACTCATATAAAACCACCTAAGAAGGTTTATTATCACTTATTTGACAATGCTTCCCATGTAATTTAGCATATCAGGTAAGGCTAATTAGTTTGGTGTCTTTTTCTTTATAGAAAGAGAAAGTACAAATTTCTTTGAGTAGTCCCTGGGGTCCTCTGAAAATCCTCAAAGAAAAATTTTTCTTTCAGGTCAAAAGAGAGACTTCATTTAGGATTTGAGTTTGGGGGAAAGATTGTCAAACTGTCAAAATAGTTTAAAACACTTGATCAAATAGGAAACAATGTTCACTGCAAAACAATGCTCAGTTATCCATTCAATCAAAGTGACAACTGAAACAGTCAAGGGCAAACAGAGAGTTAAAACAGTCAAAAATCTTAATAAAGAGACCTTAGTCCTTTTGAACCTAGGAAGTTATTTTAACAAAACAGATTTTTCTGTCTTTAGGTAGACTTACTCAAAAAATAAAGAAAAACCTTTTATAACCTCTTTATCAAAAGCAAACTAAAAGTCCAGGAAGATTATCCTTTTAAGAGAGAGAGAATCAAATTTTAATTTTTGCACAAGCTTATTTTTGACGCTAAAACTCCTCTACTTGATTAGATTTACTTCAGTCTTAAGCAACTTGACCATACATAAAACTTTTCTTAGGGTTCCTCTTCCAGAAACTTTCCTTAACTTTATTTTTACATTCATAATTTGTCCCATGCTTTCTTTCTTCTCTTCTAGTACTTTAGGACAAGTTTATCTTTCTTAACAAAACAAACAAAACATTTCCATTTTTATAGCTTCTTTACTGAAAACATACATTTTACTTTCCTTGAATACAAAGATGTTTTCTTTATTAATTTTTAGCAGCTTTAATTATGTATATTAATTCGAATTCTTAACTCTTATAGACTTTAATGAAAACGAAAAAGCAAGCAATTATGAACTGTCTTTTACATTAGCATTCTGTGGCTTGGCAAGTTTATAAACATTTTTCAAAATTTCTAGAAATATGCTGCTTCATAGTACAACTGTTAATAAAATAAAAGACATGTTTACTAACAGACCCAAAAGTCTTCTAGTTTCTTTGTAACAAGAATCCAAAAGTAGATAAACCTAGACAAAGCTAATGATAATGTTTCAGTATTTCATCTTTTTTGAAAAATGACCCAGATATTCAATGAGCTTTTTGTCATTCAATTTTACCTAACAAAACTTCAAAGTTTCAAGTTATTGGAGAGATTTTGCAAGTTATCTTAAATACACATGCCATAACATGCAATTATTTTAAAAAGTTCACCAACACTTTTATCTTTTTTACATCTATTTAGTTTACTCACTGTGAATAATTATTTAGATTACCTACAAAACATGCTGAGACATTTGGCAAAATTAGCTATCATTTCAAGTTATTATTTTTGTGAACTACTTTTGTAATATAGATAACATCAGCTTATTTGACCAGTAAGTGTAGAATAAAGGCTGCATGTTTTCCTCATATGCAATGCTGATAACTTTAAGGACATGTCCATTTTAATCAAACCAACAAACTTAAATAAGCTTTCAGTTACCAAAGATTAATTTTATCATGTTAACTTGAATGACATTTGGGTTAGTTTCTTTTACATTTAGAATTTATGTAAGTGTTTACTTTTAGCCAATTGAAGAGAGCTCTTTAGAAATTATACCATCCAGAGGTAAAATATCACACATAGAAAATATACATATAGACGCATGTTGCAGGAGAGCATAGCAACATTATTGCAAGGCTTTAAGCTTAGCAAGAACAAATTACAAAATGGGTGACTAAGAAATATGCAATTTGCTGATTCTCATAAATTACTGTGTTAGATTGTTTGTGCTTTGGAATCAAAGGCCAGAAGGTAGTGTCTTATCAAACATGAAGGCAAGGGCCTTAAGTACGCTGGGCCCTTGCAGGAACGGAACACCATCTGCATAACTTGCCAGATTGTTTGTTCCCAGGATACTCCCTCAGAGAATTGCCTTGTGTAGGGCCAAGGTGCATTGAAGGGGGAAAGATTAGAACTGCTGAGCTTTGACTTGCATATTCCTGCTGGCATGAGTTCCTGCTATGCTTGTACTTCTTGGCCTGCAAATAAATACATGGTGATCAGAGGGATGTCACCTCAGTCCTTGAGGCTGATGGTCCCCTGTCCCATTAAATAATATAGAGTGTGTTGTGTCTATTATATAGACTATGTTCTGTCTATTAATTCTGTCCACCCCTTCAGCTGGCTGCCTAGGTGGTCTTGGCAGCAGGCAAACATACACAGAATCTCTGCATCTATTGTTTTAAAATTACTGCCATGAATCAGATACAATAATACACTAGTTATGAATCCAAATTTTGTTTTAAGCCTTTTTGCTAATATTTGTGGAGAAGATACTCAAGATGCTAGACTTTTGGTGAGAGCACTCTTGTGATCATTTTTCTTTCGTTTTTCCTTTTTCTTTTCTGTCTTAGGAATTAATCATGGGCTAGATATTCCCTGGAGGGTTGGCAAGCTCTTTGAGATAAGGGAAATGAATGGAACGTAAACTGCCTCTAGAGCTGCATTTCCATCTTGCAAGGATTTTTTTAAGGACAGTTGCTCTTGATTTCTCAGAAATTGGGTTGTAACTCAAATGACATTATAGGTTGATCTACCTGTCCAACTACATCACAAAGGCACAGGGAAGCCACTCAAGTTTTCTCCAAGATGGAGTTTCTAGGGCATAACCCATCCAATTGAAAGTGTTCCTAATTAGTTAAAATGCACCCCAGGGGTGAATCTCTGGGGATGCTTGGGGAATTCCCTGTGGCAATAAAGCTAGTGTCTAACTATCAGCAGACTGGAGAAAGGGTACAGAGCCTGACAATGGGTGTCAATATAGTTATATGATTTAGTCAAGTCCCATTCAGCCTGACACTTAGTCCCTGAGCCAGCACAAAGCAAGCCAGGGAGGCAAGAGGCAAAGTCCTGGAGCAGGCCAGGGGCTGGAGCTCCCGACACCAGAGTTGAGAGTTAAGTCCCTGGCAGAAAGTTTTTCAAGTTTTCGATTTTACAGAAGGTCCAGGTTCTTCTCAGGTCCAGCCTGAACTTAACCTTGACTAGGTGACAACAGAGGAAGTGGTGAACGAGACAGACAAAGAAGAAAAAGAGGTGATCAGGTCTCCCACTTATGGAATCTTCCCAAATGTTGTCAAGAAAAGTGTCACAAAAACAACAGTTCCCAGACAGGACAGTTTACAGAATAAATTACATGTCTCCTGTCCCCATAACTGACTCAGTAGGTACCTAAAATACTCAACAAGTTCTTGACAGGAGACAAAACAGAGTTCCAATTGTCAGTCAAATGACTGACCCAGGAGCAAACTCAGAATCACTCCAGGTACCCCAAAACCAGAGAGCTCCCAGGAATGGAACTCGGACTCTCTGAAACCAGCCAGAGGAGAGCTTCTAGGGGTGGGGGTGGGGTGTGCAGCTTTCATTAGCATCTGTAAGACCATGAAAGGAAGCTGAGACTCCAAATTTCATTAAGTTCTTAAGACTAGTCATTGCAAGAGCTCTTTTATTGTGGCCATATGGTGTTATAAAAGAATATCACCTTTTCCTGTGTCATGGGCTTGTAGCTAAAAGTCATCCAGTTCAGGAAAATGCAGCCCAAGGGGTTACAGGTGGGGATCTAATTAGCATTTCCTATTGTTTCAGAATTTAGAGACAGCTGGTCAAAAGCATATTTATGCTGCAGCTAGAACCAGATCTCGAGAATTTTGAGTGTCCCGGAAACAAGACTCACACAGCAAAGGCCAAACCAAGGCTGTCTTTCTGGAAGTCATGGAGGGTGTCCCCCAACTGCCAAACCAAGCCAAGAGAATTTCTGTGAGCGGATCTCCTAATTCTTTCTTAATATTGAGTGTCCCTGAAACCGAGACCCTCACAACGAAAGCCAGAGCAAGGCTTCCTTTTTTGGAAGTCATGGAGGGCATTCCTTGTTAAATCAAGGCTTCTTTTTTGGAAGCCAGACTAAAAGGAAGAAGAAGTAAGAATCTGGTCACTTGTACTGAAGTTTACTCACCAAAAAACCCTTCTTCCAGACCCAGAAACTGTCTCTCTACTGCAAAGTGAAAATATGTGCCAAGGAGTCAGCAGTGCCAAGCCAGGAAAAAATCTTGGAAGAGTCGCAGGAGAAATGCTCCTGGCAGCTGCTGGGTTCATCCACAGGTTCTCTACACTGGCAAGGGGATGACAAATCTTGGACAAAAAGGTCCATCTGGACTTACCTCCAGGCTGGCTCCCCAAATTGTTACTGAACTAAGTTTGTTTTTGCCCATTGCCTGGAAATCCAAACACTGAGATGATGAGATTGCAGCAGAGAGGGTTTTAATCACAAGGCAGCCAAGTGAGGAAATGGGAGAATGAGTCCCAAATCTGCTTCCCCAAAAATGGGGACTTACAGATATTTATGGGGTAGGGAGGCAAGGTGGTCTGGAATGTGGAGATAGGTGATTGGAGGTGAGGAGAGGTGAGAGAATTGATAATCTGCACAACCATAGTCAGACTTCATAGGATGCATGTTCACAAAATGGCAGCATTTGCGTGATCTGAGGGTTGAGTTTTTAACCTCTTGATGTCAAAAGGTCAATTATCAGACATCTGCATGGGCCCAGTTGATGAGTTGGTGGTCTCAACTGGCCTGAAGTGGACATGGGGTTCTAATTCCTGAAAAACAGCTCAAACACCCATTATCGTGGTGATCCAGGCTCCAGGAAGATATCATCTCTAGGAACCTAGTGGGAGTCAGATAGGATGTTGCCTAAACAGCACAACTAACAATGGGTGGGGAACAACTAAAAGCTATAATCAGCAACTGCAAAGAGGAAAAAACGCTTTAGTTCCTAGCTACTTAATCATCAATGGCTAACTGTTTGCCGGTTTCCTAGCTCCTCTTTCCAGTTCAGCTCCAGTTGCAATCCTGGGGCTCTCCAGTCACATGCCCATGTCTATTGTTACTGGCTTGGAGGAACATTAAAGCAAATAATACTTCTACGTACATTTTGAAACACTGGAATCTGTAGAAAAATATTCATATAATAAAAAAAATTCACCTATCACCCCATCGCCTCATAAAAGCATCACAACAAATACTGTTAGTGTTTTGGTGTATTTCCCTCTTTCTATGTCTATGTCATATGTGGTTGAATTATCCCCAGATATACAATTTTATATCTGACATTTTTAAAATTTAAAATTGTATAATATGTATTTCCTTATATGATTAAAAATCTTTGTAAATGTTTTTAATGGATATCTAAAATTTCTTTTTGTGGATATACCATAATTTAACATTTCCATATTATTGAGCAATTACACTGTTTCCGGTATTCTGCTATAATGCTGTGATGAACATCTCTGCATATAAATCTTTGTTTCCACTTTGAATTATTTTCTTAGGATCCTAAATGTGAAATTTATAGGATATGAACAATTTTGGGAGTCATGTCACATATTGTCAAAGTTACTTTCTGAAAACCTGGGTTTCGATTTATACTCCTACTTGCACAGAAGTAGAGTATGATTTATAATATATTCATTATTTCACTTATTGAGTGAAATGAATAATAGCTGTATGTTTATTGAATCCCTATTGGCACTGTTATCATGAACAATCTAAACTGAAAGAAAACAACAATGACGTCAGTAACAATACATATCTTGCTGCTTGATACACAAGTGCTCGCTGCTATAATTTGCATTTCCTTCAAGACTAGTATATGTGGAAAAATTTTCTCATGTTTATTAGCTCTTGGTTTTTCCTCTTCCGTGAATTAGTAGCTACTTTTCTGGGTCTGGAAATTTATGGAAGGCATTGTTTCTATGCTGACATCTGGGACTGTCTGGAAGTAGGTTAGCATTTGTAATTTGAATTTTGGGGTCTGGCTCAGACCCCAAAGAAAATCTTCCTACGTGAGCTGTGAATAAAGAAATTCCCTAAAATGGGCTTGACAGCGAATGGATATTCCAGAGAGGTCTCCAAAATCCATTTGAATCTCCAATGATCATAGCAAACCCTTGGGAAATAGTGCCTACCATTTGCCAAGGATGTTTTAATTGACCCACTAGTGTTGTGTATTGACCCCTAACTCCTTTCAACAACTCTCAGAGGTAGACACTACTATCATCAGACCTATTTTTCAGGTGAGAAAAATAAATAGAGGGGCTAAACAACGTACTCAGAATCACACCACTAGTAGGCTGTACAGGTGGACGTTGAACCCAGCAGTCTGCAGAGTCTGATTTCCTCACCACTAAGCTGCCTCGGCTTACTATGCATGTCAGAAATTTCACCTGGACAAGGTGGGTGTCCTGTTCTAAGCCTTTTTCACACCCATTGTTTGTTCTTCATATTTTGTACTAAGTTAAATAATCATCTGTGCAGTACTTTCTTATATGTCTCTTTGCTAAAATTTAAGCTCCCTCAGGGCAGGTGTTTTTTCAGTCTTACTAATGTCCTAGCCGTAGCATCTATCATGTGCTTGAGGACAGTGTATATGCACTAAATATTTGCTAGGTGAATGAATGAACAGTCTCAAGATTAATGTCATCTTTTCAGTGGGTGTTTGGCTGGGGGCCAGGTTGGTATCTGTGCAGGGTCAGATAATGGGAGGTAAGCAGCGTGAGAGGTGGGGAGGGGTGTGAGAAACCAAGTGGATGGGCTGTAGGTGGTGAATTGATGTGCAGACCTTGTCCTCTCAGTGCATGAAGATCCTAGGCTGGTCCTCCCACACTCTGTCCACACAATCCTCCTCCATTGCTAAGAACCTATCCTTGATGCTATCTTGCTGAATCTGTGAGTGTGGACTCGCTTTGCTCTGACCTGAAGCTGAATGGATCCTGACAACTCGGTTTAATCATGAAATTTACCACATGAACAGATCTTAGGAAGCATCTAGCCCACCTGGAGTGAGGGAGCAGGTATGAGGAGATTAATGAATTTAGTCAAGGCTAAGGCTAGTTTATGAGCTTCCTCATGTCTGACTCCCTAGTCAGTGCTCTTTTCACCGTAACACATGGATTTAACCAGTTGTGCTAAGAAATTTTAAGCCAATTTTTGTGTTTTGTTCTAGGTCAAGCTCCAGGAACTCATACATTCAAAGCACCAGGGCATAGCACCAAGAAGTGTATGTGAGGGACCAAATCTTCCATCTCAGACTCTTCCCTGAGGATAAGATGATGACTCTCTGAATGTAACCTCCTTCAGACCAGCATTGTGTGACAGAGATCTCATGTGAGCCACATATGTGATTTAAAACTTTCTAAAATGTAAAAAGAAACAGGTGAAATGAATTTTAATAAAATATATTATTTAACCCAATATATCTAAAACGTTATCATTTTAACATGCTGTAATATAAAAAATCATTAACAAGATGTTAGAAAAGACAACATGTACCAACACACACACTACAACACAATATCTTAGTTGAGACAATGGTTAAAGGGAAATGCGTTCTACCAAAACAATAAATTTGTGTTTATCAGAGAAATATTTGACACTACTTCAATTGTTAAATTTAAATTAATTAAAATTAAATAAAGTTTAAATTTCAGTTCCTCAGTCCCGTTGACCACATTTCAAGTGTTCAACAGGCACGCATAGCTAGTGGCTACTACCTTGTACAGCATAGCTTTGAGAGCTCCTGGTGAGACGCTTTTGTGATGACAGAGGGCTCTTGTCATTCCCTTTGGGGTGAGTCTGATCTGTAGATGTCCTGGGGATGCTCGACAATCCCTGGTTCACTCTCAGACCTGAGGACGTCAGAGAGATAATATTGGTTCTTGGGTGCTGTTTGATGTGGTTGAAGATCTGTTTTTCAGTTTCTGTTGGTCTTTTTGGAGTCTCTCCAAACTTACTTTAGAGAATACTCCATTATAGTTTGTTCTTTCCAGATAATAGAGCTTAGTACTTCCTTAAAAGTCAAATGTCAGGAACCAGATCCCGGCTATGCCACTTACTGGATATATGACCTTGGGCATGTGACCTAATCTCTTCGTGCCTCAGTCTTCTCATAGGAAAGATGGGATTGCAATAGTGCTTCATGGGGGTTATTTTGAAGATTAAATGCATTTATACACGTAAAGTACTTATAAGTGTTCTTGGCACATACTAAGCTCTTGGAAAGTGTTAGTTATTATTAACCACAAGATGGATGCAGACTCTGAAATCCAGGGCTTAGTGGATGCTGTTCCCTCTGCTGCAGACACTCCACCTGGATAATGCTTATCATCCCTTAGTTCCCAGTTTAGATTTCACTTCTTCTCGGATTGGTTTAAGCACCTTCCTTTGGGCTCCCACAGGATCCTACTCTCTCCCTTTTGTGACGCTTATCACTCTATATGGGTTTATTTGCTTGTCTGTATCTGACCTGTGAAGGTATATCTCTAGTTTGCTCTCCACTGTATTTTCAGAGACTTGCATGTAATACTTGTGTAATGATAAAAATTATATTAGTAGTAGCTAACATTTATGGAGCACTCTGCAATTAAAGTTCACATAATCCTCAATTATAAATTGTTGAGGAAGGTACTATTATTTCCATTTCATGAATCAGGAGACTAAGGCTTAGGGAGGTGAAATAAATTCTCCAAAGACAGCCAGGCAGCAAATGGCAGAACCAGAATCTGAACCCAACTTGTTTGACTCGGAGCTCATCCTCTCAATGGATCAGCTCCTGTGGGACCCTCTGAATGGTGCCCTCCAGCAGACCCTGGACCTGTTAGACTAGAATTCCTCATTTGTGGCCTGAGGACTCAGGAGGCTAATTTTTACTTCTTTCCACCAACTCTCTGTAGCAATCCTTTTGACCCCTTCTCTCTTACTCTCCTGAGATCTGCAGGTAACCTTTGGCAGCATAATTTGGGTTGGAAGGACTGAACAGGATCCTGATTTGCTCAGTTTTGGGGGTTTAATCAGACTCATACAACCCTCTGTTCTACATAAACCCTACGGTTGACTCTTCGTGCTTCAATGAAAAGTCAAACAGGGCTGGAATCTGTGACTTTTTCCAGATGCTTGGGATCTTATTTCATGCACAACTGCTCTTGTTGGCTTGGACATAACGTTTTCACTGTGAAAATCTGGTTCAACGTCGATCATATAATTTCTAAATTTTTATTATCATTATTCCCTCAAAATGCTGAGTGACTACATGTATATTATTAGAGTGTGTTCTTCCATGTTTAAACCCTTGCTGCAGCATACATTTTAGAGCAGAAGTTCTAGAGAGAAAAGGACATTGTCGTTCTATTTAACAGAGCTTTGCAAAAGTGTGTGTTTAATAAAGACTGTTAAAGGATGCTCTTATTGATGTTTCAAATGGAGGAAGCATTAATCAACTTGTTGACTGAACAATCTTTTCTATTATCAACTGCTGTCATCTGGTGGCAAATTTGAGGAATAGCAGAAAGCTTCAGTATCCACAGTAATTTTCTCTTACTTTCAGCGAAGTAAATCGAGTATTTTCACTGTTTGCCTCTATCATAGGATCAAATTAAGTGGTTCTTGACAAAGCTGGAACTTATAAACTAACACCTTAGGTCATCTTTCTTCAGGTTATAATAATAATAACCAATATTTAGAAAGTGTGTTAATTCCAGGACCTGTTTTAGGTGCTTTACGTAGGTCATCTTATTTAATATTGACAAGACTCGTACGAGGTGGATATTATTATCGTCTTCATTTTATCCCATTGAGGCATCAATAGGTTGAGTAACTCGCCCAGA
Source organism: Equus caballus (assembly GCF_041296265.1). NCBI lineage: Eukaryota > Metazoa > Chordata > Mammalia > Perissodactyla > Equidae > Equus > Equus caballus. The sequence continues at coordinate 53,246,473 of NC_091703.1, read as the reverse complement.
TCACACTGCTGATAACTGGTAGAGCCAGAACTGTCATCCAAGAGATCCAATTGCTGCACCCATGGTCTGAAACAATGTTTTACAGTGGACACAAGATAAGGTGGCCAGTGAGGGAGGGCAAACCAGAAGTGGGAGATTTGGGTAGGAATTTTAGCTCTATTGCTACCTAGTTAATAATAATTGCTGGTTCGAAAAAAGACTTACATCAGCAGGCATCTGACCTTGATCACCCTCCCCTTCTCTGGGTCCCGTTTTCTTTTCTATAAAATCATCGGATTGGACAGGATCCTTGGTTTTCAAACTGGGATTTGTGATGTGCAAGAGGTTCTACATAGGATGGGATGGGTGACAGAGGGATGGAAAGGAAGGGAGCACTGGACTGTGGAGTGGGGACCCTCATTCCTGCCACTTCTACCTTCTTGGCTTCCTTTACACAATAGGCTTCTAGTTAAAGTTTTGGTTCTACAAATGATACAGTAGCCTAAAGAAAATTTGTAAACAACAGGGCAAGACTCTTTTGGCGACTTCCAGAAATAGTTGGTTGAGAGAAAATGTAGACAGTTGTAGGTAGGGAGAGTCACTGAGGCAGAGTGCCATTGATCTTCAGGAGGGAAGCAAGAGAAACTCCACTCCTAAGTGGACGCTTCCAGCCCAGCTTTCTGAAATACAGTTGCTTCTATGGACTATTTGGAATAGATCTTTATAATATTCTTAAAATATTGCAGAGAGCTTTATCCATGGAGAGGATCTAAGAGGAAGTCTGTTTTATATTTCAAATAGATGCAGATTCAAAGGCAAAACTTCTACTTTAAGATCTTTTAAAGCTTTTTCTTTGGGAAGGGGCAGGATTTAATTTAATAGAAGCAGAAATGAAACAAAGCAAATCATGCAGTATTATCTTAATGTTTCAAGCAATTCTTTTGCTGATCAAAAATGCTTTAATAATTATAGGTGTATTTATATCTCATTTTATTTTACGTTGTGTTACCTCAATTATACTACACTTTGGTTGCTTACAGGATATACAGTCTTTGAAAGTTTTGGTCTGGGTAGTAGATTTTATCTGAAGTGTTGAAATCTGTGCCCATTCCTACCACAGTTTCTAGTGCATAGTGGGTGTGATACTGGTCCTGATATCAGTTTCCTTACATTAAACCCAGCATATATGAGGTCAAAACACTCATTCCCTCCTTACTCCTTGGCTTCCTGTCTCCAGAATCCACTATACGCCATGGAGACAAATGGCCTAGGACAAGCACCTGGATTCGTTATCTCCTCCCCTCAAGGAGCTACAGGCTGGTGGTAAAGGTGCTGACCAGCAGGGTCCTGGGTTCCCTCCTCTCTGCAAGTAGTCTCAAGGCCAAACACAGGCTGATGGAAAAGTGCTGACCAACAAGGTCATATGCACCTACCTAAAACCCCAAATAAAAATCCTTACTTTCAGCTTTTCGGGGAGTTTGGGATTTCAGCGTTAGACTTCCTCTCTCCTTGTTCAGTGCTATGCAATAATAAAATTCCTACTTTCTTCTACTACGCCTGGTGTCAGAAATTAGCTCCTGTGCTATATCAATATCAGGTGTCCAGTAATTTTTGAAGGAATATTACTGTCCTTGCTTGAAGGAACATGCTACATTGGAAACTATCCAATTTAATTCTTTGGTTTTTGGGCCTACTGAATATTCATTGGCTTATAAAGTTTACTGAATATTCCTTGGTTTATAAAACTGATTTGTTTTCATTTATTCACTCCCCTATTTTATAGAGACAGAAACTCAGGCCAGGAAAATGATGTTGTTCTAATGTCTTATGGAAATCTGGTCAAAGAGAATCAGAACCTAGGTTTTCTTCATGGCTGTATGTCAGCTCTTCAAAAATCAATTTCCTGGAAGCCAGTTCATCACTTGATCAATGCACCACATTTACTTGTTTCTCTTCAAGTAGTCAGTTTTGGGTGACCTCCTTTCATAACTCCATTTTAAGGGATGTTAAATTTGTTTTTGCCCGGCTCCTAGGACTACAGTTGAATGATGAGGGGTAGAGGGAGCTGGAAGCTGAGGAGGAGCGAAGGGTGGTAGTGGGCTTATTCATAGACAAAAGGCTGTAAGAAATCTTCATTTTCAAGGGCATATTAATGATTCTTCATGAATATACTACTTTTTTTCCCCTTCTTTGGATCATAGGATTAAGCTCGTCATTCTTCTCAATTTATTAAACGTTATCATTGGTTGGCTCAAGGTCTCTTTCTCTGTCCCTCTCTGTCTTTCATTTTATTCCCACTTCCTCTTCTCATCTTCCCCCAGCCCACCCTGGGCAAGCATTAAAATGAGCTTAAATTGTATCTTTTTGCTTGTAAGTATTCTTGCAGAATAGTGTTTTGTGTACACGTATTTTTAACTTACACAAATGATATCGTGTTATAGATCTTATTCGGTTTCTTACTCAGTTTCTCACTGACAACCACCAATCTACTCTCTGTTTCTATGAGTTCCACCTGATAGGCCTTAATATCTAGAATGGCAGGATACCTATCTTATTTTATAGGTTGACTTAACCATTGTTAACAGTTATTCTTTCATTAACTTTTGACTAAATGCAATTGGTTCCTAAAAATTAAGTCAGTCAAGTGTCATTTCATTTGGGATCATGTTAAATGTACAGGTTAATGGGGAGATTTGACCTCTCCATGATATCAACCATCTAGTCCAAGAGCAAAGATCCTATGCCAACTTATTGAAATCATTGTCTGTGTCCTCTATTGAGTTTAAAAGTTTTCTTCAAAGAAAACTTCTCAGTTAAGATAATGGATAGTGTTATTGCAACTCCAAATGATATCTTATTTTTAAAACATATTTTGCGGTGAGTTATTGCTGATGTTGAGAAATGCTGTAGACTTTTTTTTTGTTATTTTAAAAAAAATCTTTATCTTTTATTCTGCCACCTTGCTGAACGCTCTTTTTTTGTTTTCTTATGGTTGGTCTATTGATTTTGTTGGTATTTATGGGTGGTGGGGGGAATAGTCATATCATCTACAAATAATCTCAGCTTTATCTCTTACCCTCCAATCCTTAAACCTCTCCTTCGCTCCTCTACGTTATCTAGAACCTTCAGTGCCATGTTTGACTGTAGTGGTGTGGGGAATTTCTTTACCTTCTTCTTCATATTAAAAGAAATGCACCAAAGTTTCCCCATGAAGTATTGTTTACTGTTGTTTTTTGGTCTATAAGTTCTATCAAGTTGGAATATAACTTAATTTATTAACAGTTGTTTTTAAAGTAGTAAATAGTTGATGAAATCTACCCAAAGCCTTTTCTGCACCTATTGAAATAATCGGATGATTTTGCCCTTTTACTCTATTATTATGGTAAATTATACTGATAGATTTTTTTTAAATGTTGAATTATCTTTACATTCTTTTGGGGGAAAAGTCTACCTGATCATGATATATCATTATTGTTTCATTACTCTTTGAATTTGTTTAGCTAATATTTTACCCAGGATTATCACATCTATATTCATAAACTAAAATGATATAGAATTTTACTTGTACTGCTCATAAATGGTTTTAGAATCAAGATTACGCTAATCTCACAAAATGAACTGGGTAACACTTGTTCTTTTTCTGTTTTCTGGGCAATCTTTAAAGTGAGGAGTAACTCTGCTTTGCTGGTGTTCACTGGTAGAGGCTTCTGGGCTTTTTGGTGGTCTTAAGACTACCATTTACATTTGTTTAATACTTTCCTGTTTCATGATTATATTTATCACAAATATGTTTGTGAGAAAAAATGTATACATAAGAAGAATACATTCCTTGGAGATTTTTGTAATCACTTGGCATATTGGATATTGGTGAGTTGGTCTCTTTCTTTTCTTGGCCAACTATTGAGGTAGATGTTCTTTTTGTACATTTAAGACCATTCTGTTATTATTTTTGATGAAAAAAACACTAAAAAGCAGTCTTTTTAAATAAATCTTTGAAATCAGTAATTTTACCGATGAGAACACAGGTTCTGGTAGTACTGGTGTATTAGCGTGCGGTGGAGGGTGAGATCCACCTACTGGATTCCAATGAGTCAGAGAAGCTTTAACTCCAACTGTGCCCTTGCTCTTCAAAAAATTTCTCTCAGCCTGTCTGTATCTAACAACCAAGGACAGATGATACTTTAAGCAATAACATAAAGATTGAAATGTTAAGCTACTTAGTTTGTTGAACTTTGTTGTCTTTCCTCCTCGCCTTGCCTGCCAGGATGCTCCTGGTGAAGTTTAATGCCCAACTGCATTGACCATCTTCTCCCAAGTTCTGGGTTACTCCCCTCATGGACATATTTCAGATCATACTCTCTATCTCTGTCTTTAACTGCTCTTGAACCTTCGAGACTACCTAAATCTCAACTCCCTGATCATAGTATTTGATTTTGCAGTTTCTTCGTCTTAAAATGGAGATAAGGATACTCATCTCACTATGTTGTTGTGAGGGTTCCATGAGACGGGGGACTAAATGAGAACCCCCAAAGCCGAGGGGCGGATGCGGGGCAGCCGCGGGGGCTCACTCACTTCCTAAATGACTCAGTTCCACACACCAGCCTCTGAGGGAGCACAAATTCCCATCTCAGCAAAATTATAAATTATTGCATCATGGGCTTTTAGAGTCACTTATGAAGAGTCAAAACTGCAAATGCTAAGGATCTTCTGTATGTGTTCATTGGGAGAAGTAGGAGTGGCATAAATGACAAGTGCACACACATCCCATTGAGAGCCATGGAAGCAATATCTGCTCTGCAGAGGCTCTGACTAATGCTTCTTTCAGCTCCAGCCCCCAGGTCACTCTTGGCTTCTCTTGGTCTGGCCTTATTTGCCCCTCTTCTCCTTCAAGCTGATGTACAGGGAAGATTTGCTGGCTCAATTCCACTATGTCAGCCAGTTTGAAGCCTGGTAGCTCTGACTGGGTGGACTCAGTGACATTCCTGCAAATCACTGAAGTACTGAGGGCTGGGTGGGACCGCTGGGGGGGATGATCACGGACTCAGCCCCATCCGATGAGACTGTAACCTGTTGGGATGTGCAGAATTAAGGCAGGGGCCTCCAGGGAGCCAGGAAAATGCAATGAGGAGACAGGGAGGGACGAAGAGAAATGAGAGAAGGAAATAAAGTCACAAAGAGAAATATCTGAAAGTAGTAACGCATATGGAATTTTTAGTGTTTACTCTTTTCATTGGACTTTTCTTTTTTTGGGGGGGTGTGAGGAAGATTTGCTTTGAGCCAACATCTGTGCCCATCTTCCTCTATTTTATGTGGGACATCTTTACAGTGTGGCTTGATGAGCAGTGTGTAGGTCCGTGTCTGGGATCTGAAACTGTGAACCCCAGGCCGCTGAAGAGGAGCACGCGAACTTGACCACTCAGACACGGGGCTGGCCCCCTGGATTTTTCTTTTCTAAATATCTGCCTCTCCATAATTCTCCAAACCAATTCCCCTATAGTTCTTTCTGAAATCCTTCTTCTTCATCAAAAACCACTTCTGTGGATTAAATAAAAATGCATTACGTTATTGAAGTTTGAGAATTGGCGTTTGAGAAGGAGTTATTGCCTCCTGCTTAGAAACTTCCCAACATGCAGCAACTTATTTGGAAGATATACAATTCAGGATAACAATATTTGCTCTCAATATTTAAAAAAAATTTCACTTTCTTTTCCCTCAGTACTCTTCCCCATCCTTCTTTCTTTGCTCTTTTGCACCTCGTTTCAAACACTCGTGTCCCAGTCTGCCGCCTTCCTCACAGACATGGGGGTGCTGATGAATGAAGCACATTGATAAGCTTCAATGGAGGGTGACTGAAGGTGCCATTTGCTGCTTGGAAAGGCTGGGAGCCAAAGGAATGTCTGTAACACAAGAAGCTTATTTTTTAAAGGATTCCCTTTCTTTTCCCTTCTCTGGACTTCATTTCTCTACACTATTCAAGTGTGTGTGTGTGTGTGTGTGTGTGTGGTGTGTCCATTGCCGTAGGCAGGAGAGAGGTTTCCTTTGTTGTAGAGGGTAAGTGTTTTATTTTGGGATGTGCCCCTTGCCATTGTGGAACATTCCAGGTTGGACGAATCATGCAGAACAGTGGGTTACTCTGGCTGATGCGCTTTACTGAGCACCATAGCTTTGGGGGAGGGGATCAAAACTCAGGAAAAGCCAGTCAACAGGTGCTTGTTTTTCTAGGATGGCCTTTTTCCGGTTCTTTAAGGTGCCCACAATTGCTGCCTCAGGAAGAGGATATGAAAGACAGGGGGATGGGCAGGGGAGACAGAGGCCATGAGGGCTGTCACATATGCTAACAGCAGAGTCAGGGAGGGTCAGGCAGTAACAAGGACATCACGGTGAACTTAAGCCACTGGGTAGAATTTCTCTGTTATTGGGGATTTATGTGGGGCATACAGGAGAGCTTTCACAGCGAGGTTCTGTCAATGATGTGTATGAAGCTTCTTTCCTTGGGACATAGGATGGTCAGAGCAAGGGCCACACGGGGCCTTGAACAGAGTGGCTTCTGCAGTGACTCCTTCCCGCTCCTCCCAGCTCTCTCTGCCTGCAGGGATTGCGGAGGGCACTGCACAGGGGTGGAGTCAGTGTCAGAACTCAGCTCTGCCCTTCAAAGAGCCATCGGGCTTTTACTTTAAGTAATGGTCATGTTTAGAGCAGGGATGGCATGACCTGACTCACAGTAGATCTCCAAAGTGCATTTCCAATCATGACCCATGTTCTCTCCTAAATATTTCTCTTGTTTTGAATATAAAATATTGCTTTGGATACCACTGGAGAGTGGAAATTGGGGATAGGGTAGAAAACTACCATTAAAAAATATGCTTTAAAAATTTAAACCTTGTACATGTGTAGCTTGGAGAAAAATAAAAAATATATAAAAATTTTAAAAATCTCTGCAGTTTATTTTTTGTTATACAAGTAATATCCCCTCTTAGGGCAAAATTTAGGAAATTCACAGAACAGCTCCCAAGACCCATTGTCTAGAAATATTTACTATTGACCTTTGTTCTAGATTCTTCCATATTTTTCTCAATATATACACAGATGTATTTTTTCTTTTTTTCAAGATTTTATTTTTTTCCTTTTTTCTCCCCAAAAATATATTCTTCGTTGTGGGTCCTTCTCGTTGTGGCATGTGGGACACTGCCTCTGCGTGGTTTGATGAGCAGTGCCATGTCCGTGCCCAGGATTCAAACTGACGAAACACTGGGCCGCCTGCAGCGGAGCGCGCGAACTTAACCACTTGGCCATGGGCCAGCCGCCACAGATGTATTTTTTTAAACAAAACTGAATCACATTGTTTTGCTTTTGTCACTTAACAATATAGCTTTAGAATAAACTCCTAAGTTGAAGGATGTGCATTTGATACTATAAGAGTTAGGACTCTTGTTTCCAAGTGTTGGAATTTCAGTGTTAAATGCTTTAGGTAAAATGGGGTACAGGATATGGGAACTGAGCCTTGGGAATAAGTGGGTCCAGGGCTTAAATGCCTTGTGGATTCTGTGTCTCTTCTCTCTTTGGGCTCTGTTTATGTAATTCGTTCACTCTCTTACTGAATACTGGCAGGAAATACTGAGACCAATCGTGGAGCTTCACATCTTTCTATTTTAGCTCTCCAAGGAAATGTATTCCTGATTTTTGTAGACCACAAGTCCAAATTCCCATAAAAGGGCTCACTGGGATTGCTTAGATCAGATGGCGGTGTGTGGTCGTGAAAGGTTCTTGTAGAAACCTGGTGAACGGAGCAGAGGAAGAATTTTAAGAAGAATGGCCAAGAAAGAAAGACTGAGCTGTTAACAGAGGAAGGGAAGATTCTGGGCAGAGAAAGTAATAGCACCCTCAGTAGATGCGTGTTGGTAAGCTATGCTCTGGGGAGTGTATAACAATATTCACTCCCTGCAGCAGCGTGGGAGCTGTCTGTTGGCCAACAGTCTTGCCAACACTGAGAATTATCATCAAAAAGAAAATCTTTGATGAACTTTGTCGAATGGGATTTTCCTGTTTTCTCTGAATTCATGCAAGATAGATACCCCCAGCACTATTTTCCATCAACTGCTTCAGGGGAAGAGCTCCTTCAGCACTTGTGTGTTATCATTTTTTCCCTCTTAGATGTAATGTTCACCAGATGTGGGGGTGGGTCCATTCTGAAGGTGACCCCGAGTTGTCAATTTTGACCACTGTGATGTCACGCGCTGCTTCTTCCTGGCACAGGAATGATGATTACACAGGAACATGCATGAAGGGTCACAGCAGCAATAACAAAACCACATGCTCCACTGGGTAGGCCTAACCTAGATTTTTGCCCTGAAAAGGGGCTGTGGCAGGATGAGAAGAGCAGCCCATTGGCACGATGCCCAGCTCTTTGAGTGTGCTTGATTCCTTTCTAAAACACAGAGTTTGGTCTTGCGGGACCTCTGGATGAAGAAATCAAGACCATTCAAATTGCCAGGAAACATATGTTTTCCTAAGGGTTCCACTTTTCTCTTTAGTGGCCAGTAGGAGCAGGGGTGCATTGGCTCCTCTTCTGGTTTTATGCAAATCAGACAGAAGATGGAATTGCAGTTGTACTCTCAGGGACCAAGTACGAGGGGCCAGTATGGTATCTTTTCATTATTATTATTATTTTTTTTTTTTTCCTTTTTCTCCCCAAAGCCGCCTGGTACATAGTTGCATATTCTTAGTTGTGGGTCCTTCTAGTTGTGGCATGTGGGACGTTGCCTCAGCATGGCTTGATGAGTGGTACCATGTCCGTGCCCAGGATTCGAACCGACGAAACACTGGGCCACCTGCAGCAGAGTGCGCGAACTTAACCACTCGGCCTCCCAGTATGGTATCTTAAGTTTGGATGCAGGCTGTGGTTAGAACTCCTTCCATCCTGTGGCCCTCAAAGATGGGCTAGTCAAAGGCAAGGGTGGAAGAATTTGAATAGTAATGTTTACCCTGTGTTCTCTGACCCTTGTTGGAAGTCCTATGACCTGCCATAGGTGCAGAGTCACTTCCAAAACCACCCAGTAGTGGGGCTAGTTAGGTATCCTTCAGGTCAAGCTGTGAAGGTGGTCTTCTTTCTAACATAGGGGAAGACATTATTTAGTCTTAGACTTATATGGTCCTGTCCAGTTTCATCAGGTACTTTAGCCATAAAATCCCAAATTGGAAGTGACCCTTTCTTTAGCCTCCCACTGCCTGCACCTGCCATTGTTCATCTCATCTTGACCTACATGACCTCTGGTCTCCAGGTGGAGAAGAGCCCTCCTCGTCAAGTACATCTGGTCTTTGACCATGCCGTATTTGTTTTTACATCGGTTAACACTTCTGTCCTCCCAGGTGTCTTTTTGAGAGCTCCGTCACCGTGCTTCAGGATCCCCCTGCCTCTACCCCCTGTGGCATACATCTAGCACTCGGGGAAGCTCCGTCACACTGCAGAACTGGGAAGGCAGAGAGAGCTGGCCAGCATCCCACCCCTTACTCCTGGTTTGCACAGTGTGCTATATCTAAAGAGAAAAGCCGAAAGAGTTGACCCAGAAATTACAAGATCTCATAGTATGGGTTTAGAACAAGAAAAAAAAGAAAGCGATAATTTATTAAATAAGTTTTTATTGAACACCAATTTCGTTTCAGGAATATTTCAGGTACATTGTCAAAGACAAAAACTCTTATAAGCTTATGATGTACCCAGCACCAGTTTTATATCTTTTCATGTATTTTCATTTCATTCTCATGAAAAGCCTATGAGATAGATACTATTAATAATATCCCTGTTCTACATATGAGGAAACGCAGGCCCTGAAAGGTCAAGCAACTTGCCCAAAGTGGCACAGCAGGTGGGGGTGAGGGTGTTGGGATTTGAGTCCAGGCAGTCTGGCTCCATTGCTTATGTCTAAACTCCACACCTTTGGAATACCCACTCTGAAGCCTTGATGTACTCAGGAGGACACGTGGTTCCAGACTAGCATCTCAACAGCTCATAAATGAAGGCTTTCCAGGCAAGATGTTTCTTTAAGATGCTACTGTCGGTCTCATGTGTGAAGTATTTTTTTAGTAAAAATTATTACCTACTAGTAACATATACAAGGATGAATGCATGCTACACGACAGTAGAATTAACAGTTAGAATAGAAAAATACCCTGTAATGAAGTTTTAGTTTTTGAGGTTTTCTATTTTTTTTGTTTTAAATCTAGTCCTCCCCTTTTAGCTACAGGTACCTGTGGCCACAACATTGTCCTTGAGCTGTTGCCATTTACAACAACAAAACAGCAGCTACCATCTCTTGAGGAATAATATTTGGCTCTTCACAAACATTATCTTTTGAAATCCTTAACTTTAAGTGTCGTTGTCCCCATTTTATGATGAAGAAACTAAGGTTTATACAATGTTAATGGAGGCTCAGAGAGGCTATATCACAGCTAACAAATGAGAGGGGCAGAGTTAAAACCCAGGCTTCCTGCCTCCAAGGTACATGCCAGTGAGCCCCAGGCTTCCCTGTGTGGATACTGCAGTGGGCTCTACACATCATACGAGCGTAATTGTGTCAGAGGATGGCTTGTGAACACATGTGCTTCTGGAATTCAAACAAATGTTCCTGAGCACATCTAAGTTCTGGGCACATTGCTAGGTGCACTGTCAAAGACACAAATCTTGAAAGAGAAATTGGAAGGACAGGTCAGGATCTCCTCTTAATAACAGATAACAATTGTTGAGAGCTTTCTAACTCCTTTCCTTGTATTCTCACTTCATTCCACATAAAACCATATGAGGTAGGTGCTATGATTATTATTCCCATTCTACAGATCAGGAAACTGACTCACATATATATGTCTTAAGGAATAGATATTTTGGGCTGAATGGATCCATAGAAACTTGATGGTACACAGTGTGCCAGGTGTGTTTGGTGGACTAAATAAGAAGAATCGCGTCTTGGAACTAGCCATGCTCTGACTAGCAATTCCGTTAAGTTGGGCCATATTTATATGTCCAATTTCTTTACTTAGACCGTTACCACTTATGAGCAGGGGCCCTGTCTTGTGTGTCTCATGTTTTCCCCCTGGCTGGCCCAGGGCTGGCACAATTTCCATTCTTAAAATCTTTGATGTGTATGTCAAGTGTGTGACTGGGTCTAGTTGTGGGTACAAAGGCACAGAGCTCTCTGTGTTGAGCTTTCACATCTTTCTCACTTTTGAAGCCAGGGCTCCTCTTTTCTCTCATGAGACTATGATAACAAAACCAGAGTGGTTTTCTTAAGGGAAGTATGAGCAGGTAATTTCAGCCACACGTGAGTTGCTTCTGTTTCTCCAAGGACTGGGCATTGCCAGCCCTGCTGTAGCTGGTTGAAGGGGACCAAACCTCTCAGGAAGACGGACTTGGTTCCGTTTGACCAGCCAGAGCAGGGGGCAGCTCCTTGGGAGGTGACTGCAGCCTCTAGTGTGAAGAGTCTTTGGTACATCCTGAACATCCCTTGTCCGAGCCTGCAACACAGAGAGAACCAGCATTAGCGCGAATCCAGTCCCAGAGCTCGCCTTGCCCAGAATGTCCTCTCACAGGATTTATGAAAACCATGCCCAATTTGTATTTTGCATTGTATGACTTTGTTTTATTTTCTTTCTTTGATCCTTATTCCTTTTTCAAATATGGACATTGTGAAGAACCGAAATGATATAAAATTGTAGAATGACAAAATGAAAGTCTCCCATAATTCTCTCTCGTCTCATCTTCCAAAATAAATTCAACATTTTGGTGTGTATATTTTGAATATCTTACATCTTAATTTTTAAAATAAATTTTATCATTTTTTTGTTCAAATATGATGTATTTATAAGAGAACATATGTAATACATGTGTAGTTATGACACATAATGATAAAACCAATACCCACAATCACCTATCTTAGAAAAAGAACTTTACCAACACTGATGAGCCTTCCCGAATGCTTTTCTTAATTTATCTCTTTAGTTTCCCTTCAGAGATAACTGCTATTCCTTTTGTTCTTACAATTTAAATGTTCTTCTCTATAGCTTGTGTATTACTTGTTTTTTAATATAATGGTAGCCTATCACAGGTATTCTTATGTGACTTGATATTTTCACTTGAAATGACATTTGCAAGATTCATCCATATTGATGTGGCTGCTATAGCTTATTAATTTGCATTGTTTGATAGTTTTCTACTATGTGAATATAATAGACTTTATTTAGTCATTCTCCCACCGATAGACATTGAGCTGGTTTGGTTTAACAAATGGGCAGAACTGACTAAGTGGTTTCTCGAGGGAGGTGGTGATAACTTTGATTCTTACGGATTTTAAAGGAGAAGTCTAGATTCCAATATGTAGGAACTTGTAGGTTGCCTTTGCAAAGGAGAAACAATATTTACCAGTCAAACACCTGGGAGTGGGCCCAGACATCCTTCGGGTGATTCTGATGCAGCTAAAGTTTGAGAACGGCTGGACTAGCAGAGGTACCCACTGATTTCTCCCTGTTTCTAGGAAAGTGCGATCGAGGGGGCAGGGAGCTGATTAAGGAGATGCTCCCCAGACAGGTGGTCTGGCCATCTGTCAAAGACAAATGTATTTGAGCAGGAGGGGAAAAGGTAGGATGGAAGGATAGTTTGTAGGATGCCAGAAAGCTGCCCTTCTCCCTTGGGGGCAGGTGTGCCTGCATTTTATTTCCTCTCACTGACAAAGAGAAATGTAATGGAGTGGAAACCGTGTGGCGTTGGAGTCACACTTATTGGGTTTGAACTCATTGATGCTTCCTAGCGCTTTTGCTCTTAGGAAGTTAGATAACATCTTTAAACCTCAGTTTCTGTATCCGTACAGTGGGGGAGCATCAGTGCTTCCACCTCGCCTGCTTGTTGCAAGGCTTAGTGATACCAAAGGAAAGGTCCTCAACATTAAGTCCCCTGTAGCACAGTGGACACTTTCAGGGGTTGTGGGAGAGTCCTAGAGACAATTCTGACTGCTTGTGAGGCCAAGAGTTTCACTCTCAACTCCAGACTGTCCGTCACATGTTTCCTTTCCCTCGGCTGCAAGTATTTTCATTTCATGTCTGAAATTGTTGAAAATGCTGATCAGGAAAAGCAGAACTGGTTTACCCAGCCAAGCAGTACCCCAGTTTAGGAGCTCTGTCTGGAATAAATAAGATGTCCCAGAAATCAAAGCACTCAGTGAGGCACCGTAGAAGCGGTAACTAGGTGAAACACACTGTGGTGGTGGTGGTGGGAAAGCAGGGGCCCCACCAGCTATGGCTTGGTTCTAGAATGGCTTGGGCAGGATGATGGCAAAGCTTCTTTCTTGTACTGAGTCGTCTCTTCCTTGGCACGTGTCCTACTAGCTCTGCTGTCGGGCATCTTAACTTTCCCCTCCTCCTCCTAATGACTTAGGTGTCTTGGGGCCACTGCTCACCAGCGTTTCCTCTGGCTAACCTCATCCTAGCCCAACCATCCTTCCCCAGCTCCTTCTGGGGAGCGAGGAGTAGGCAGCTGTGGAGGGGGAAGTCAGCCAGACAGTCTGACATCAGGATGGAAAAAGTACGTGCATCCAGCTCGTCAGTCAGAAAGACAAGTCTCTTGCAGTGCAATTTCTTCAACCAGGACATTACTCTTCATCATCTTACCTCTGGTCTTCTTTACTCACGTCCTGTTGCACCCACACAACACACCCCCAGTCTCTGAGCAGACAACATGAAATCAACCTAAGGCTCTGAAGGGAAAACTATCTTTACAGCAGATATGATTTAGAAAAGGGAAAGGCTTGTCACTGGAAAGAAGCACAACTTTGAGGCATCTGCCTAATTTACAGACAGGAAGATGAACCAACGTTCTTAAGAGTAGGGCAGTGATTTTCCTCGGAAGATGGTGTGCCCTAGTATGCTGATGTCAGAGACCTTATTCATTGAAAGCCCCACTATCTAAAGCAGGTTTCTCAGCGCATTGACATTTTGGGCCAGATAAGTCTTTGCTGTGGAGGGCTGGCCTGTGCCTTGTCAGGTGTTTAGCAGCATGTCTGGTCTGTACTCACTAGATGCCAGTATAGCCCCCTGGTTGTGACAGTCAAAATGTCCCCAGACAATGCCAAATGAGCCCTGAGGGGCAAAATCACCTCCAGTTGAGAATCGCTGATCTGAAGCTGTGTCTCTGTGTTCAGTCCTGCAGCTGCCTCAGCTCTAGTAATTCCCCCATGTTCTTCTAGAGTCCTCCCAACCCCCAAGCAGGACAGGTTGGCATGCCCTTGAAGACCATTAGACAACTTCCCGGTGTCTGGAAGAGGTGGGTGGGTGGTGTCACCTGTGTTGCCGCAGCCTGGTGGGGGCTTGGCCCAGTGTGCTCTGGGTGCTGTCGCCTCTGAGGGAATAGTCCCATCGTCTCTGGCCACTCCACAGTCATCCTTCCCTGTCCACCTCTTCCCATGGCCTCGTTGTGCTGCTTCTCAGTTCACTTTTATAGCCCTCTCCTGTGCATCTTGGCAGATGTAGGTCAAATCCTTTCATGGTTCTGCTTAAGAACTCATAGTAACAATTTCGTGTGGTCCCAGCCCTCATCTCACACATAGTCACCCTAACAACAAGGAAGCAGAGCTGTGGAACGCATGAAGCCATTCTGGAGCTGGGGTTTAAGTGAGGGAGGGAGATCCCATCAGCCTCCTGGCTCATTCTGAAATGCTGGGGTAGGTAGATGATGGCCTGAGCCTTGGGTGACCAGTCTCTCCTCATGCTCAGGGCCTCCCTTCGTAAGTCCAACTCCTTTGTGGTGTGGTTTCAGGCTCTTTAGGGTCAGGGTGGGAACTCAGTGGTTCAGGGAAGGGAGGAGAAAGGAACTTAGCCAATCAGATGAGTGAATCACCATTTTAGCACCTCAAAGCTTTTCTGCAAACAGCCTCACCCCACGCTGATTTGTGACAGGGTTGCGATGTGAAGTGGAAAGGAGAGCAGAGCAGGGTCAGAGGACTGACTGTGTGACCTGAGGCTGTAGTCTCCTGAGTCTCACGGCACCTGCCTATCTGCAAGGAAAGCCCTTGGAAATGTGCAAACTGCCACTGACACAGATGAGTATAAAGGAAAGTGATACAGATGGAGTGGAAGGAATTACAATTCAGTCTGGTTCGTAGAAACATCTTTCAGGAACAAAAAGACTGGAGGAAGGAGCTTGGAGGGCGAGGGCTGATTCCGGGGAAAACCTTTAGATGATGTGGCCTCTCTCTGCCTAGTGGGCATGGGAAGCTAGGACAACAACCAGTGTGCCTGACTCTTGGGCTGAGCGGTGAAACCTCAAGAAGGAGGGAAGGGCGGGTGGGAGAGGACATCAGACGGGACTCAGAGGCCGTCGCTTCATTGGTGAGGGAGACAGCTTCTGGTGCAAAGCCCTGTTGAGGAAGAAGGTGAAACCTGTGCTCTGGGGGGCGACCGTGGGGCTGGCGAAGAGGCACTTGCAGAAACCACACACTTCCTTACATTCCATAGCAAAGTAATCCGTATGGGGATATAAAGAAGCATGTGGCCTCGGGAAGCAGTCTTGGCTCCAGCCTGGCTTCTTCTGTCGTCCAGATGCAGCCCAGCATCTCAGATGTGGGCCACTTGCATCCTACCTCCTCCTCTAGGTGGGCAACGCTTAGAGGGAGGGACCACTGGGAACTTATCTCATCCGTCCTGTCATCCTCCAGACCATCCTGGAATACAGCTATTGTGAGGGTTGGTGGCACTCTTTGGGACCTAATTTCTTCCTTTACTGTTTGTTCACAAATAAATGGCAGACAACTTTCACTGGCTTATTTGGGTGTAGCGATAATCTTTGTGATTAGTATTCATTAATTTAATAGCTGCTGCTTATATATTTCAATATGATGCTTTTTTAATGTTTGGAATCCCATGAAGCAAAAGTTAAAAAAGAGAGAGAGAACCCAAGAGAACTATTCTGCACATGCACAGAGAGCAACTCCTGCTTAGAACTCCCAGGCCCCCCTGTTTCCTACTGTATGTCTGTCTGTCGTGGGCGCATGTCGATGGGCCGCAGCTGCCGGCACAGCATTCCAAACCCAATTGTTCATTGTGGAAAGGATCTTTTTGTTCGGCTTCTTCTCCCCTAGCCCATCACCTGCCCCACAATCTGTGAGGCCCGAGCTGTGAAAGAGTGAGGGACGCTGGCAGCTGCCGAGCCCCTCGGGGTCTGCACAGGCCACCCTGGCTGGAGGAAGGTGGGGGTTTCAGCTTCATGGCATCTGATTCTCTGGCAGGAAACAGGGAGTGTGCGAAGAGAAGAATTGCACCCCAAAGAAGGTTTGAGGCTGAAGGCACTGACAAGGGCAGTTCATGAAATCTATTAATAAAAGTCATAAAAATAAGAACAAATTCTTTTTAAACATCCTCTCTATGACAGGGATTGTTCGGGGTGCTTTGCTTAGACGAGCTCCTTAAATTCTCACTACTCTGTGAAATCGCCATTATTTTTATCTGGTTTTACAGATGAGGGTCATAGAAACGAACTGGTTTACATATACATAAATGGTAATCGTTTAAAAAAACTAATTGGGTTGGAGGGACAGTCTTGGACCAACCCATGGAGATAGACTTGCAGGGTAGGAGTTGAGAAGGAAGCAAGGGAGGGAGGAAACAGTATGGGCTTTATGCTTTGTGCACGTTTATTCCTCTGCAGCTGTGCACTTGGTTTGCTGGTGCTGGTGGTGGCTTAGAATTCATAGTTTTTCTCAGGAAAATAGGTAAATGTCCTAGGCACCCCATTTAAAATGTTTCTGGCTGACCTTGGGAGTCATCCAATAACTCATATAATACAATCCAGCGGCCATATGAGCTTCTGCTACGAAAACATGGTTCTCTCCCATAGTCAAGTGCAAGCTTCATATGAGTGAGAATATGGGGCTGCTCTTCCTCTCCCAGGTTTGGGGACAGTGGTCAATCAAAAGCAGCGGCTGATGGGCAGGAGAGGCGGGGGGCCAAGGAGAAGCTGTGGCTGTGCCTTTGAGAAGATTAAAAGGTCTCATCTCTTCCAGTGAATCAGGGAACTTAGGAGCTGAGACAAGTTTCCTTATAACTAGTGAAACCTGTCAGATCAAGATCTTCCAAAGGGTTTGGCATGTGAGTTTCAGAAGTGAAAGTTTGCACAGATGAGAAAGACCACTGGGTTCTTTGGTCCAGAGAACTAGAAAGAACCAGCATTAATAGACTTGCCATTCATGAGCCAGCTGAGGCCCAGAAGGTGATCAATTTATGTAAGAATACAAAAGAAATAGATTTCCAGGGAAATGGTGTGAGATAACCAAGACAGTGCTAACCATCCACTTGTGAGAATGTCCCCAATTTGGGTGTGAGTTGTTGTCTTTGTCAAGCTCAACCTCATATGGTCAAAAAGTCAAAATTTGCCTTCAAAATCTTCAGGAAAAAAAAACAACAATAAAAACTTTTAATAGCCAATTACTTGATCATTCTTGAGTCTGAGGAACTAAATTCTTATTGACTTAGAACACATAAAGAATTGTGAACCCAAAGGTCAAGTTCGAAATGGGAATACCTATGACAAAAGTCTTGTCTTAACACTCGTCCTGGTTTCCCTGGTCATAACAAGATGCAAGGAAGGAAATCGATGGAACAGATTAGAAAATGGAGTGAAAGTTGGGCTGGAAAAACAAAACAAACAATGACAACAAAATCAAAACATTTCAGACGAGGCATAAATGCGGAAACGAAGCCTAGGATGGAATATAAAGGCACGTTTCTCTGAGTTTTGCACAGGGCAAAGGGCATTGATATGGCAGGCGCATGTAGGTCTTTTCCATACTATTTGTTTGGTTTCTTACCTGCCCAAATCTTCTGACTTTGGCAGGTGATGCTAATAGGAAGAATGGGGAGTTTTGGTGTGTCACTTGGCCACTTGTGTGCTATGTGATATTGGCGAAGTCCCCACCTTTCTGTCCCTCCTCTCTGCACCAGATCCCATGCCACTTATCTGCAAATAGTGGTTGTGTAACCCCATCTGCCCATCATGGGGCAGGTTGGAGATTAATGACATAACACACATGAGGGTCTTGAGTTTCTTAGAACAGGCCGATGGCAATATAAAATGTCACTCACCATGTTATTGAAAGCAAGATTTATTTCTCCCTCCCTCTGCCCTGTAATCAGACAGTTGTTTGAAAGCCTTAAATTAATTGTCCTTTCCCTTGTTCTTGAGAATCAAGTACCATTTTACAGCATTTGGAACTTAAGTAACAGTAAAAGTATCATCAGAAATGTAAACAGCAGACACAGTTCTTTTTCCTATTTCTCTCTCCGAGCAGGGGAGTATTTGAACATAAATGACTCAGACACAACATTACAGAGAAGTGAGGATGGTGATTTCGCATTAATGCTCCTCAGAAAGCCTCTTAGATTTGGGAAAAATCAAGGGCGGGTTGAGACAGAGGGAAGTCTGGATTATAGACTAACACCATGTAATCTTCAAGGTTATTGGCGGCAGAGGGGTGTGGGGAGGAAGAGCATGGCCGGGGCATCTGTGCATTCTGGCTCTATGACCTTGAGCAAGCTACTTAAGCTCCTTGAGCCTCAGTTTCCTCATCTGTAAAGTGAGAATAATAATACTGACTCAACAGGAGGCTTCAATGAGGTAGATTTATGTAACATGCTGTGAACACAGCGTTAGATGTCTAATAAGTAATTCGTATGACTATTATTTAATATTAATTAATATAAATACAGCAACTGAAACTACTCAGCACATGAAGGTCTTTATATTTGATTGACTAGTTTCATTCAGATGACAATTGTTATGCAAGGGGTGGTTCTAAGATACTTGGGAAAGCTTAAATATTATCAAAAATATTTCTCCCACAATTTTGGTTTCTCTTTTTTTAAAAAAAAATTTTCATATTTTGCTATGTTTGAAAAGGATTTGTTAAGAAAAGATATCCATCAGCACCATTTCTGACAAAATTTTCAGGACTTTTATGAAACAATATAGATGATGAGATGCCCTGAGTGTCCCCTTATTGACCACAAGGCCTTTGCCCTCTGACAACAGATCTGACCTTGGTTAGACATGTGTATGCTGGATGAGGAGAGGAAATCAGGACTTCCTGCAGAAGAAAAATCACCGGTGTCTCATTCTCTGAATTTCGAATTTAGGCATCTTAGCGCTCCCTATCCTTTCTCTGCCCCACAGTTAGGCCGGGAAGTTTTAAACAATCGGTAATAATTTCTTAAACTATAATCAAAATTGCATGCTTTTATGGAGATTAGAACTCCGCTAGCGTCTGCAGGAGGAGCGTCTGCAAAGATACGGCCACCCCAAAGTCTGAGCACTTGTGACCTTATACATTGGAATCACTGCTGGTGTTCTTGGTGGCTGTCCATGAAACAAGTTATGCTGGAGTTCACCAAGTTACAAGCCAAATTATTTGTGGTTTACCATCATCTGGCTGAGGAGGTAGGAAATAAAGCAGAGGCCCCTCCTTTTAAGGCAAGTATGGGGTAGTACGTTAGGGTAGGACCTTCTTTTTCCTAAGGCTCAGCCAGAACGTCTTGCTATTTTTAGAGGACCGGCCAGTTCTGAATATTGATTCAGTCATGGGCATGTGTCCCATTTTAACTTCCCAGGGGCAGCCAGGAACAAGGCCAGCTTCGAAAGCCCATCTTCTCTCCCTGCAGGCATCCTGCCACCTTTCTCAGAAGAGGTGAGTATTGGTGGCATTTTGCCGTCACTGTTGTCCTTGCCCTGCCTCTCATCAGAGCTGGAGAGCTGGAGCAGGCACTTCTGGGGAGGATGGGGCAAAGCGTGGAGAGGGAGCCAACATCATACTAAGCTGTTTACCATGTCGCTTCCAGCAATTCTGTGGAGCATGTCTTACTACACAGGATGAAATGGTCTCCAGCAGGTTAAGTACTGTGGAGGCATAGAGTGCTTAAGAAACTCACCCAAATCACACAGCTAGTAAATGGCTGGCCTACGACTTGACCTCTCCAACCCAAAACACACCTTCATTCAGATATGCCGTATTTCGCAAACCTTGCCTGATCCTTGGTGCTCCAGAGGCACTTTTTAAAACTCCCATTCTTACACCCCACTCCAGAGCCAGGGAATCAGAATCTCCAGGAGAAGGGCTGGGTGTCCATATTTTTAACAAGCACGCCCACGGTGATTTCAACGCTCAGTAAATTTGAGAAAGAACAGCTCTAGGAGAGTTGCTTTTTGAACTTGAGTGAACATCTGAATCACAAGGGAGCTGTTAAAATGCAGATTATTCTGATTTGCTCTTAAAGGTGCTGAAATAAGCCATCTGGACCGGGACCCAGGAATCTGCCTTTTTGCAACCACTCCTGATTTGTTCTGTTGCAAGTGGGACTTTGAAAAACATTGATCTAATGATAAACAAGAAAGAGAGACACAGATACTGAAGTAATGAAATCATCAATACTGGAAAGGACTCATCTTACAACAGTCTAAGGGAAATGACTTAGTTTGGAGTAAAGGAAGAATTTCTTCAAACATGGTAACAAATGTTTAGACCCAGAACGGGGGATCCCTCTCCACAACACGAATATTTAACATATTAACAACAGAAAGGGGAGCGGGTACTACTGTCCACACTGGACCACTGACATCTTATCTTTCCAATGTTCTCTATGCTCAGCTTCCACCTGGAATGTTCTTTTCTCTTTGCCCATCTTCACCATTACTCCCTCTTTAAGGCTCAGCTCAAAAGACTTTCTCCATAAAATTTTCTTCCAGTTGTCTAGTTCCTGTTATTGCACATGTACTTGGGCACTTACCACATCTCACCTAGCGGTCTGATTCCTTGTGTCCCTGTAACGCGTGCATCTCCTCTCATATGGGCTGGCATCCTGACTGCCTCATTTTTGATTTCCCACACCACCCAGTGAAGGCCTTTGCTCAGTAAGGGTGGAGCAGATAAAACTACCACCACCACACTTAGAGAGCACTTACTGTGTGCAGGCACTGTTCTCAGTGCTGTAACAAGTAACTTACATTATAATAATTCATATTTTATGGATGAAGGACACAGGCAGTGACGGAGAGGTTGTTCTTTGTGGAAGGGTCTCCTTTAGAAGCTATAGCCCTGTAGGTGACCAGAGTCGCACCTGTAAGGAGATCCGAGCTCTGTGGATTCTGGAAATAAAAAATCTTAACCTTTGAATTTAGTCTACCAGAGGCACCTGCAGGGCCAGGTAACACACAGATTGCCATCTCTGACCCCTAGAGTTTCTGAGTCAGTAGGTCTGAGTTGGGTCTGAGAATATGCATCTCTAACAATTTCCCAGGTGATGCTGATGCTGTTGGTCTGGGGACTGCACTTCGAGAACCACTGTTCTAGTGCAATGTTTCTGACACTCAACAGTTCAGGGCAAGGAATGGGACTCTTACATTCTGACCTTCCTAAAAATGAGAAGGTGAAGAAGAAGAGTAAAGCCACACAGAAGTCAGGAAGGTGTGACCCCTCTTCAAGAGTGTGGTTGTAGGAGCTTTCACCAATGAGGGTGCAGACAGATGGTCAACACTACGAAGAGAGGGGAAGCCCGTCTGTGAAGTTACCAAGGGTTCTCACTTAACGGCTTGTAAATAACTGGGCCCATCCCTTCACCTCCCAGTTCTTACCAATAAAACTTAAGTGGAGTTTGGAGAAGAATGGATAAAAAATGAGGTGAATGTTTTTCTTGAGAAGACAGCCCAACAGAGGGTCCACTGACTCATACGACCTCATATTGTATTCGTGAAGAGATCATAATGATAATACAACGTAATATAACGTAATAATACAGAATGATGATAAAGCTCTTTAGCTCCAAAATTTCTTAAGTTTTTTTTAAGTGCGCCTGTTAAGTTGAGTGAGCATTAAGAATTGCTTAAGGTCCAGGGGACAAATAGGAGAATCTGGTACTTGTCCTAGTTTTCCAAAGAAACACATTGCTGAGGGACTGAGTTTCTTAGTTTTTGAAAACGAGGTAACACTTCACATTGTCTTAGTGGGGACATCTGTGAGGTCATCCAAAACCTACTCCCATTCAACAATTGATATTGGAGATAAATTACTTATCAGAAATAAATTCCTTTGAGTTACTTTGAAGAAAATTTCAACATACATTCAAAATATTTTACCAAGGCACTGAAAGGGCAAGCAGCAAGTTCAAGGTCATGCGCTGTCAAACTCTCATCCATCACTCCTAAAATCTTAGCTCTTCTTTAGGTAATTGAACAGCCCCTAGGGTGATTGTGCGTGATCTCCCCCTTTGAGCTTTCCTTATCCCTCTGTCTTCCATGCCCACCCTCCTCCCCCCGCCTGCCTTTGCTTTAAGCCCCAGCACACAGAAACGAGTCTGCTGTCAGTACCAGCCGACAAGTCATTCCCATGCACCAATAACGTGGGCAGGGGCGATCTCTCTCATTCATTTCCCCTCGCCTCGCTCTGCCTGAGGGATCTGGATTCTAGCAGTCCTCCCCCGCCGGTGTGAGATGCAGAACGTGGAGCTTCACCTGCCCCTATAGATGCTGCCGTGCTGGCTCCAGATGACAGAAGCAGATCGCCTGCAGGGCTTCCCAAAAATTCACAAAGAAAGAAAGACAGATGGGCCAGGCAGGAACGCCCAGAGGACAATTAGAGGAGAAAGAAGCCCGCGGGAGCAGCTCGGTACATACCTGGGGAAAAGTTGCAGGCGGTCCTTCTCAGCTGTGTGCCTTCTCCGACAGGTTTCGGCCCCATTGAGGTGCTCAGAGCACGGTTGTTATTTATTTATTTTTTTTCGGCGCTGGCAGTGTTGGCTTGCGTTTCTATGCCTTCCTGTCAGAATTCTCTCAAGGAAACAGCAGCTGGTGAGCTCAGAAATGTCAGTCAGAATCTTGGCCTAGTTTGGGGCCTTGAAGATTCTTACAGAAAGTTAAAAAGGTTTCTGGGCCAGTGTGTCCTTTGGGTTTTCCCTCTTCTGCTTCTCACCTTTTCCTTCTTCAATTTTTTTTTTCATTTTTACCTAGTAACCAGCTACTTAAATTGCCTGCCTCCGTCTTTCTGATGGTCCCCTCTTGGGTACGGCTAGGGCTCGTCTTCCAGCTCAGCCCGACAGCCTGGTGATTTTCTAAGCATTTAACTAGGACTTGTGCACTGCTTGCTTCTTTTGTCTCCGTCTTAAGACCCTTTTCCCTGTTACTCCTTTCTCTTTCTTTTTAACCGCCCTCCTTCTGGTCACACATGGAGAAATCATCTTTGTCTTTCCTTTATGCACGTTCCCTTTCCTGATTGTCTGTCATTTCTCCCTCTCTGTGCCCTGTCCGCTCATTTCTCTTCCCTTCTTTTAATCCTGTCCTTCATTCTAGCTTTACCTCATATTGTGTCCTGTCTAGATGTGACCGAGCTTTTAGCTTCGGATCTCCTGTCCTCCCCTCTCCTCCCGTTCCTCGGGCAGTCTCGCTGTCTGCCTTCTCCCGTCTCTGCTCTCCGAAGGCGAGCCTCCTCCTTTTTGTCCTCTGCAGCCCTCTGCCCACCCCCAGCACACTCTCCCACCTGTTTGTGTCTTTTAAGGGCCTTGGTCATGTCCATGCCTTCTGTCCACCTCAATCACCACAGTGACGGCCTCTGAGAGCTGTTAAATTACACCTCTTCAGCTGTCCCATTGCAAGGAGAAATGTCCTTTGCTAAATCCTTTTTCAGATGGGCAGATCTATATGAATGCTTCTGTTTGTGAAATATACTGAAATGATGCATGTATTACTTTAGATAGTAAGAACATCAAGTTTTTCAAGTGAATGAATCCCCATCTCTTTCTCCTGGGTTTCTTTTAGGTTAGGCCGTTACATACCACCTCAGATACAGCCCTTTTAGCTTGTTTCTAACTTATTTTGGCCATTTTTCATATGGGAGGGTGGTTGTGGTGGAGTTATGGAAAATGTGGCTAGTTTGGGACTTGACTAGATGTTCGATAATGCGTATTTAGTGAATGCCTGCCAAATCGCAGTGTCTGAGATCAAGCACTGGAAATACAAAGAAGTGTCTATGTTCCCCGCCTTGAGAGACTTCAACAGGTTCTTTTGGGGGCAGAACTTGAATCCACAGCGGGGTGGGGGGCAGGAAAATATGGTCATTGCAAACTGATATTACAGAAAACAAGTACAGTTGGCATCCAGAAGCAGAGATTGATAAGTGGTGGACTGGGTAGTGACAGCTTCATGGAGGACGCTGGGTGCCAGCTGGGTCTTGAAGATAGGGAGGGCCTACATACCTGAAGAGGTGAGGGAAGGGCTTTCCCACAGTGGGGAACAATTTCAGTAAAAGCATAGAAGCAGGGATGTGCAGAGTGTGTTCGGGAAATACTAATTAACCTGCGGCTGGCTCTAATGCTTTGTGAAGGGGTCAGCCTGGGGAAGGCCTTGGGCATGAAGCAGCCATTTTGAGAAAATAGACTCATAGTAGAAAATCTTGATTTTTTTAGAGTTCTTTTAGACCACACACTTACAGGTAACAAGTTAAAAAGAGTGATGCTATAGTGTTATAATTTCTGTAACTTAAATGAATTCGAATTTGGATTCTTTGATAATTATCGGCTGGAAAACCATAGTCTGAAATCTGCTGCTAATGAGTGTTGAGAAACAAACATTTCTCTTCAATCCTCAAAATGTGGACATTCTTTTTCTTATCTAATTCTGGCATTTGTTCTAACGTAGGAGGTCTACTGTCATAAACGTAGGAAAGTTCTCATCCCACTCAATGAAAATCTGTCTCCAGTTCTGTCTCCTTCACACAGCCTGCCTCAAACTCTAGTCAACACCAGTCTTTCCCCTTGCTGAAGGTTCAGATCCCAGCTTGGCTGGATTAAGCATTTGTTATAGGTCTGTATACTCTGGGACATGTCGTGTTACTGTTTTAAGATTTGTTTTACAATTTTGTGTGTGTGTAAGTCTTGAATTTATAGAACTATAAACACCTGGAGGTCAAATTCATACTTATTTTGATTTCTTCCCTTGTCTCCAGCAGGATGTAAGGTATACAGTAAGCTCCTAATAAATGTTTGTTAAATCAAATTGTATAAAGAGGTTTGCTAAAACTCTACAACAAAATATAAACCCACCAGGCACCCTACTGATAGGAAGATAAGCATCTTTTTAATGTTGTATTAATCTTTTAGTTCTTCTGAGATTTATCTAGGTTCAAAAGAGAGAAGTAACCTTCACTTAATGACTTATCTGTATCTAGGGTTACACTTTACATTTTTAAGCCACGTTTTCTCGCGAGCCTCAAAGGCTATTTGGCATAGGTAAACCAGAGAGGTATTGGTGTTCAAATTTGGAAGATGAGCCATCAGAAGTACAGAGCAGTGATGGGACTTGCTGAGGGCCACATGGCTAGTTATTGAAAAAGTTGGGATGAAACCCACGTCTTAGGACTCCTAATCAATTCCCTTTCTTTTTTTTTTTTTGACTTAGCACATTTTAGGTGAGGAATTCTGATTTCCCTGATAAAGAGTTACTTTTGTTTTCCCCAAAGTCTTGTGTAAACCAGGTTGGTTTTTAACAAGGCAAGTTGTTCAATGAAGTAGAAGTGGAAGTAAGGAGTGCGGAGGATCTTTTCGTGAGTCTTTCCTCACAAGATTCTCTTCCCTGTGGAAATCTCCAGAAGCCAAAAAATGGGTAAAATTAGAGCTAGTCTGAGCAAGGTTATCTTCAAGATTAATCTTCCAGATAATCTCGCTTGGTTACCTCATTTAGTATATGAGGAAACCAAGGCGCAGGTTAGCAAAGAGACTTGCTCTCGGTTACAGAACTGGATCCCCTGATCGCTAGGTCTTTGCTCCTTGTCTTGCATTCTAATTGCCTCCTGTTTGGTAAAGAGCCCCTTGGAGAGCCTTCTCCCCAACAAGGTGACACTGGGAGAGGGCAGTGAGGCTGGAGGGAATACACGGGCTGACTTATCCATGGCTGCAGGCCACCTCTTAGAGCCTTCCAACAGTGAGCAGAAACTGGGGGAAAATCCCTCAACTGTGTGGGGAATGCAGAGAACTCTGTTCCATGTAAAACATGGGCTTAATGCTTTATAGTGGGCTCAGCTACCGAATTTCATAAGGGTGATAATAATAATAATGAAATCATAGGATGATAATAATAAATCCTTTGAGATGCTGCCAGAACTACATATTGCAGGCTTTAGACGCCAATGGGCAGCTGCTTGGCTAAATGTGGCCCCCAGTTGTCAAGGAGAGACCCACCCTGATACAGGAGAAACAAATCAACAAGGATGTGCAGGGCACACACAGGGCAGAACCACTTGGAGGTGAAGGTTTCAATTTAGATGCCATCGCTTCCCTGAAGGAATTAGCAAATTGAAAATATGCTCAAAAGTCAAGTTTGACATCGAGGCATCCATGGCCCCATGAACTGGTTTGTATGTATGGATCAGAGATCAGATAAAGTTTCATGTGCCCCTGTTGATGATCCTGTTTTCAACCAAATGGTTGGCAGTTGTCAGCGTTGTGGAGCTGGATGCTCACGAAGGTAGTGTTAGCAATAAAGTTGTCTTAACTGTTGCATTTCAAAGATGGTTTGGTTTCCCCAGAACTGCAAGGTAGGATTTTGCTACCTACTGCATAATTTCTACAAATCACTGATTCTCATCTCAATTTCCTCATCTAAAAACTAGAGGTAACAATAGCTGAGCTACCTTCCTTATTAGGTGTGTTGGGAGGATTCAGTGAGGTCGCATGTTTGCTATGAGGTATCCCAAGGTGGTTCTTGGTTTGCTTTGGTTGTATCTGAGTGGGGAGACTGAGCAGTGCCATTGAGGTAAGCGATCAGTTTGAATTTCATTCAGTGGGGCATAGAGTTGATTGGGGAAGGTTGCTTTGGGCTTTTGTCCATAAATGTTCATTTTAAGGGGAGATCATCTCATCCAGTCTTCTCATTTGGTAGTAAGGACATGGAGTTCTGAGAGTTACATTGATTTTCCCCTTAACGTCATTCAAGAGATCAGCGTCAGAGCTGGAGTCAGACCCCAGGCCCAGACCTCTGGCTCCTGACTCAGAAAGTTACAGAGTCTGCCAGGTTTGTTCTGAAGACCTAGTGAGACCAAAGGAGATGGTGATTGTGACAGTTATCTGCCAATGGAATAGTACTACCTAACTGTGAAGTGTTATTTTAATGAAATGTGTCCCCAAATACTGTTGTTGCAGAAAACTACCCTTCGCCCTGGGTCATGGCAGAAATGTGGGGCCTTGGACACCAGCTGTTCCCCAGGAGGTTTTCCCAGCTGCTGCTATGGCCAACTCTGTGGTGGAGGAGCCCAGGGGTGGGGGATTCCAAGAGCAGACATTCCATGTAGGATGGAGCCAAACCAGGTCAAAGGCAGAACAGTTGAACTATTTGGGAAACAGGTGGGAACAACGGAAAATTCATTTGGTTAAATGTGTGCTTCAATCAACACAAAAGTTATCACAGTTGCTTGGTTTGGAAAGACAGTGCATGTAGCGTTTAAAAGCTTTCATGCCTTCCTTCATTTTTTCCTTCCTTCCTCCCTTCCTTTCTTCCTTTCTTCTTTCCTTCCTTCCTTCCTCTCTCCCTTCCTTCTTTCTTCTTTTTTCTTTCCCTCTCTCTCCTCCCTCCTTTACGCATTCTTTTAAAATTAATATTTGAGGCATGTCCAGATTTTAAAAGAAACTAGAAAGCTGATTTAACTCTCTTCAGCTGATGAAAAAATATTCAATGAAAGTTAATTACTAGTCATGTGACTTTTGCCCCGTGTTCTCTAACAAGAGGACATTTGATTTCAAAGCAGAAAAAAAAGAAAAAACTTAGTTAAATATAAGGGAAACTAAGTTTTATCGGGTCCCTGGCCCGGGACAGCTCCATGCTTTTACACATTTTCTCATTTAATACTCACAAAACTACTGTTTACCCCCAATGGATGCTAAAGTCCTTAACGGCAGGGGTTGTCTTCTTTGTCTTTCATATTCTGTCATGGTTTTCTGCATTTAGATTATTATTTTAAAAAATGTAGCTTACATCTTTTTTGTCTGTGCACCACTTAAAATAATTGTGAAAAAGGACATATTCTCTAACACATTTTTAAATTTATATTTGGCTTTTTAAACTGTAATTACTTGAGACACAATTTCTGGTATAAGTTTGACATTTTAAGTTCAAATATTATGTCATTCTTTTAACTGTATCCAGTGAAACCTAATCCACAGCAATTTGACACTCATCATCTTTCGTTGAAGGAATATTAAAACAAACTCTTCTAAACAGTTGGAATTTTGTAATGTTTTTTTTTCCCTGGAACCTGTTACTCTGTTTTATTTCCCATAACAAGTTTTATCCTAATGAGTGTATTATGTTTGAAAGTATTTTATTAATTACTGTATCAGATTTTGCTACAACAAATGTATATGCAAAGATTGAAATTAAATTTAAGATGAAAATTTTCTAATTAAAAGTCAAAATAAAAATTGTTTTAATTTCCTGTGACTACAGAGCTAAGTATTAAAATTTTTCTTTTGGATTGAATTATCGTTATGATTATTACTAGTACACAGTTACTTAAAGTGGCATAAATATGTTGCAAATGATAATTACTAAACATAAAAATTAATGTCTATTGGTAATATATCTGTTATGAAATTGAAAGGGCTTTTACAATTTTTCCATGAGTTCGTATATCCCTGGACGGATGTTACTTATTGTTAGAGTGGAAGTTTGACACTGACTCCTGTTCTTTTCCATTTTCCACAGATATGAATGCTGAGAGCACTTGTTTGCACAAATAAGAAGGTGGAAATGGAAGGAATTTTATGATGGCAATTTCTCAAAATTCTTTGATCAACAGGTGAATTTTATGGCAGAAATTGTAATAGTATTTTCTTATCAAAATTATTATTCATGATCTGTCACTTGCATCTTGATGAGGTTCTCCTTCAATTTTGTTGACAGCTAAGAAGTAACTACATGACTTGCAGAAGAATTTGTCACCCAGTTCTGAGAGCATTTTATTGGGAGAGGCAATCTGCCATGGACCCTGAGTTTCCCTGCATATCCTTGCTGACTATGCCAAGAAGACAAGGCTCTGGCTGCTTTTTATCTGGGCCATTTCTCAGGGCAGTGAGCTACCTTGAGATGAGGTAGCATTTCTACCCAGTCAAAGAGCAAGCTTGCTTCTGCTTGCTATAAAAGTGTTGAATCCCCCAAGCTCAGTGTGATACAAATCCACAGTGTAGACAGCATGCATCTAAGTCCATCCATCTTCTTGTGTTGCCCCCATGGGACTTGAATGACATAGGAAACCAATTCGAACAATCATCATGCCAGGCTTCTTGCTGTGCCAAGAGTAATAAAGGCCATAGTCTCTGACCCACAAGTTTCATGTCTTTTCCACCATCCATGAAACCTTAACAGACTAGTTTATTAGCTTTTAAGTAGGATAAAATCCCAGATCCCTCACAGACCCTGACATAGTTATGTTTTTAATTTCTGGGGAGAAAACCAAGAAGGTAGTACCATGACTCATTAAATGACTGTTAATTGTAGCAGTTACTCTTCCACGTGGAGCTATCTTGTTTACTATAATGCAAAGTGTTAGAAAAACCTAAATATTATTAATTTCAATGCATGCTTGTCAATATGATATTTTTGAAAAACACTTTGAAAATCTCATCATGTACTTTAAATATATATTCATCAAAAATTTGGAGCCATGGGGGCCAGCATGGTGGTGTAACAGTTAAGTTCGTGTGTTCTGCTTTGCTGGCCTGGGGTTCCCTGGTTCAAATCCCAGGCGTGGACACAGACACCACTTGTCAAGCCATGCTTTGGCAGATGTCCCACATCTAAAATAGAAGAAGATGAGCACTTGTTAGCTCAGGGCCAATTTTCCTCAGCAAAAAGAGGAAGATTAGATCTTAGCTCAGGGGTAATCCCTCCCCCCTCCAAAAAAAATTTTGCAGCCATAGATTTAGTTCATTCAATTTTTAGGAGTATTTGCCAGTATAACCTGATTGGCAAAGTCAGTCTTTATAGTCAAACCAATCAGCCAGAATAAACTTAAATAAACTTATTCAATGCCACCTATCTGTCTTTATTAAACATGTTAATACACCTTTTTGGGAAACTCATTTTATTTCTGAATGCAACAATAAATGGGTATTATCTCAAACATCTCAAAAAAGATGGAATTCAGTGTCCCTAACTTTGTAGCATTTGCCAACCTAAAGGAAACATCCAACGTTCTGTGTAAATTCAGGCTCAACATTTTGGCAACTCAAGCTTGTTCATGAATAAAACAAGGTTTCATTAAGGTTTAAAGCATGGATCTGACGAAAGAAGCCCCTTTCATGCCTGGCCATTGTGGTAGCTCCACAGACAGACTTTTCTATTCACTCTCCCCAAAGAAAGCCCAGTCAACACAAATAAAAGTAGGAAAATTTGAAAATCACTTCCCCAGTTACAAACCTAGAAAAGTCTTTGAATGCTATAATTTTTAACAATAATGCTGTTTCCTGTGCTGTAATGGGGGATATAAATTATTAATTGGGAATGGTTGGAAATATCCCTAGATTCATCAAACTGTAAGGCAAATATTTTGTTTACCGCAATTTTTGTCACAATCTGCTCAATGACTTTTTGGTGATTTTCCAGGATATCTGAACACAGCATCAGTTTAATTGCAGGAATGCTGTTTCCTGAATTCCTGAACCACATATTCACCTGCCTGCTGAATATCTTCCTCTACGTTTCCAATAGACATCTCAAACTTGAGATCTTGAGCACTCAACTCCTAATCTTCAATTTTAAACTCCCTTTATCTTCAGTCTTTCCCTCTCTCTCGATGGCAACTCCATCCTTCCAGTTGTTCAGGCCAAAATCCATCCTTGGAGTCATCCTTGACTCCTGTCTTCATTTTTATCTCATATCCAAGTTATCAGGAAGTCCTGTAGGCTGGCCTTCAAAATATATCGAGAGTCAGGTTATTTCTCGCCACCTCCACTATCCCTCCCCTGTTCTGAGACACGGTCTTCTTTCGTCTGAATTACTTCAATCACCTCCTAAGTGGTCTCTTTGCTTCTGCCTGTGCCCTCCCCCAGCTTATTCTCAACACAGCAGCCCAAGTAATCATTTAAAAGCATAAATCAGATTATGTCAACCTTCCACACTGCAATGGTACCCTTTCACCCAGAATAAAAGTCATTATCTTTACAATGGCCCACAAGATCCTACATGACATCCACCACACCTCTCACCCGTGATACCCTGATCTCATCCCTCACTACCCTTCCCCTTTGCTCACTCCCCTCACCAAGCTGATGGGCCTTGAATGCTTGCTTTACATAGGAAGGGTACTCCCCCTTGAGGGGCTTCATACTCAGTGTTTCCTCTGCCTGAAATGTTTTCCACAAATATTCATATGTCTTTGTTCTATTGTTACTTCAATGAAACCTACTAGGAGAATGCTATTAAAATTTGCTAACCATATTCCTTGGCTTAGCACTTCCAATTCCCAGAGGATACGCAGGTAGCCTCTAAGATGGACCCTGGTGATGCTTACAATCTTGTGTAATCTTGTGTTTTTACACCTCTGGAGAATGCACCCTAGGAAGAATCATGAGGAATTAAAAGCATATGTCTTTTTGTATAGTGCAAGAAGTAGGGCTGTGAAAAGAGAAGTAGAAAAGGAAAACGGGATTGAGGTAGTAAGAAGAGAGAAGTTTTAGCGGAGAATATATACGAGAACCAAGGATCTGGCAAGTGTTCTCCTAGAACTTTCTCTGTTCATGTACCTGTGAGAAGGTGTTTGTTTTGTCCAGTTTTCGGACCTCCGGCCTAACCAACTGAGGAGCGTTTGCTTGGGGTTGGGGGTAGGGGCAGAGAAGGGTTGAGGAACCATGTGGCTGTTTTCATAGTCTGAGGGCTGACTTCCTTCAAGTGAGAGGTTTACACTATTATGGCACAGAGCTAAGTGAAGAAAGTATTTATCATCCTTGGAGCCCATGAAATTTGAGTGTCACAGATTCTATGGAAATCAATGTACTTGCACATAAATGGTGAATTGTGTGCACTCCAGTAGAAAATATCTAAGGGCACAAAAGCAGGCAAATAGAGATCTCGACTAGAGGGAGAGTCCAGGTGACTGTCTTTTACATTTTTCAATCACAATGAAAAATCTACTTTATTCTAACATCAGGTTGGATTCCCTTGTTCTGAATTATGCTTTTTCTTCAAGTAATGGAGTGACAGTTTCACGTATCATTAATTCCATCTGGAAGACATCACACAAGCATAAATAAGCCGTATTTCTATGTGTGTAAGTATTTTATTAATACTTCAAATATGTAAAAGAGATAAAAATTAAATTTGGAAAATGGTCCCATCAGAGGAGGTGTTTGATTGTGTTGGGCGCATAGTAGTATGGCATCCACTGTTTGGTGTGCGGTACTCAAGGAAGTGTTAGTGGTTCTTAGCAGAGGTCTTTGGTAACTGGTACACTTATTTGTGAATAAATAAAAACCTCTTTGAGGAGGCTCAGAGATTTTGATGTATTTGGGGAGAATTGTAGGAAGCTAAAGTCTTGCTGAGCATATAGGTAAGAGCAAGTGCCGTGACATTTGGGTTAATGACACCCATTTGCCGCCACATTCCGGAGTACGAGGGGGTCTGGTGGAAACTCAGGTTACATATAAAAACTTTAGTGCTTTTTGAGCAGCAACTGGTGAAACCCTTCTCTTTCCCCTCTATCAGCTGCCTCTTGAATTACCCGCCGGGGCCCTCCCTGCTCCGCAAAAGACTAGGACTGGGAAGCACCATTTTTACAATAATTCTGGGTGAAGCAAACCTTTTTTCTTTTTGACTTTTTCCAAAGCAAAACCTGGAACCTCCTCTCTAAGCCCTATGGTGGACTAGTTGAGATAGATCCTCAGGTCTCTTGGGAATCATTTGAAGAAGAAATGAGAGGGTTGTCTTCACAATGGTGGCAGGAGAATGATGAGTGCAAAAAGTGATGGTTTCCAGCACTCCCATCTGTTCTCCCAGCTTAACCCTGCCCCCAAAGCCCAAGGCTGGCAGATTGCCTAGTTAATGTTTAAAACAAAAACCTGTTATACAGAAAGAAATTCCCCCAAAGTACAAAAGGTCTCCACACTGAAACCCCCTTCTAAATGTCTCCTGGACAAAAAATACTAGACATATTATCTATAATAATGTTTGTTGAGAGGACAGTTCAGCTTCTCAGGGAAGAATACTATTAGCATTAGGTCAGGAAACCATAACATTCTGAGGAAGAGCCCAGAATTTTCGGGCAAGGGGAGGGAGCACTGAGAAGTTTAGTGGACCCCGGACACCAATGTGTTCAGAAGAGGGTCTTGGGTCTTTTGAACACAAACCAGACAAAAGGTTGGCCATGAGGTGGGTCCACAGAACAGCTGGATTTTCAGTGGAGGAGTCAGTCAGAGAGGTTTCTGAGAAGGGCCGTTCTGTCAGCTCTTTTGTCATAAGGCAATCATTAACTAGCCGTAAGTACACTGGAAGAATGTTTTGGAATTTTGATTAAATGTGGTTAACATGGGCAACAAGAGAAAAGACTGAGTAAATATTTGACGTTCAGCCTGTGATCGGGAAGAGAGGAGGCAATGGAGGACTCTACTGAAATAAATGGTATTTTATTTTGAATTGTTTGATAAGAATGAAAGAACGTGTAACAGGAGTGTCCACACTCCATCTCGACCTGGGAGGGCCCTAGTAGACCCCATGGGCACCCTCCCTTCCCTACTCTGCTAGGAGACTAGAGGTGGCCCCTTTAGGGATTATAATTGCATGGGACATATCAAGGGTTGACCCCCAGAGGTGGACAAATGAAAAGTTATTGGAGGACTTTTGCCTGTAGGGTCATGTTCCCACATTGGTGAGACCTGGAGAGTGAGAAGTGAGGTTTCTGTGCACAGAAAAGATGACAGCGAAATATAAATTCCCTATTTTCTTCATGGATGTATCCTAAATGGTTACAACAGTATTTGTTAAATGAATGGCTCTGCTCACGTGATGGGATGGATAGCTGCTAAGGGTGGCACAGCTTCTGGACACATGGTGCTTCACATAGTGGTGGCTTTCCCAGTGCGCTGCTCCTGCACTTTCCAGGCCATGTCTTCTTGCCCCTTGTCTCAGCCTTCTCAGACTAAAAATCAGGTAAAATTGATTCTACCTCTTTTTCCAACTGTTAGCATTCCTGCGTCCTGATTTAGGGTAGCTGCTCTGACCCCTGCATCCACCCCTTCCAAAGGGGAGCTACCTTTATAGTTTTAAGACGAAGAAAAGTAGACAAAACCACAAGTTTATAGTCTATCAGGATATTTGCTACAAGGCAAATGAATTATCTGCATGTGAAGTCTGACTGCCTCCCTCTGTGTGCTCCCACCCTCCAGTACATTTCTAAAAGCCCTTAGGGAACATAGATTTTTTTAATGGAGTATTTTATGAGATAGAAGAAGTGACAAAGCTTCACCCCATAAGGAATAATACCTGGTCCAGCATCAGCCAGGCTGATGTGTCATGATATATCACATGATGGTACAGAATGGAGGAGTGGGAGAGCAGAGGGGAAATGCTATTCCTTCTCCTTTGTCATTCATCTATTCATTCAACAAATATTTATTGTGAGCTGACTCTGCTAGGCACTGCTGCTAGAAGCTGGGGATGCAATGGTAAAACAGAGACAAGATCCCTGTCTTTCTGGAGCTCACAGTCTTCCAGGGAAGTTAAATTTTTCCTACCTATGCCAGTGGATAACTAAAGAGAGAGGAATTAGAGACAGCTAGAAGGCCTATGGCAACTTGTGAATTCTCCCAGAGGAACTGATAAATAGAAGGCTGGGAGTGTTTTGGTGCTAAGTTACCCTGATGTAATGAGATTATTTTAACTCCAGGAGAGATCAAACCTGATCATGGGAAAAGAATTAAGAACAATATATAAAGAAGTTTTCTGATAAAGTCTGGTTGTAAGTCAGGGTACATTTTTAGCTCAGGTTTAGTGTTATAACCATCAAGCTAAGCCTAGGGAAGAAAAAGAAAAAAAAATTCTATGTATGGCAAAGAAATAAAAAGACAACCTTAAAAGACAAATTACAGATTGGGAGAAAATACTTGCAACATATATATCAGCAAAGAGATAAAATATCTATGATATATAAAGAGCTCCTACAAATCAATAAGATAGTAACTATTGCAATGCAAAAACAAAGGTTATTACATCAGTCAGGTCTCAGAAGAAAATAATGGCTTGCTCAAAGATTTCAGTGAAGAAGAGTTTAATGAAGGGACTATTTACAGACATGAGGACAAACAACAAATGTACTAGCAGAATTGGGAAGCCATTACCACTCCTACATCTAGAGGCATAAGGGGAAGAAATGGCTTCTTGAAGCTTGGAGAGAGCTGGGGTTCTGGATAAAGGGCCTTCCCTCCTAGATCTGAGCTGGAGTGATGCTGCCTTGGTGTAGAGCAAGGCATAGAAGGGTGGAGTATGGGGGTAGGGGCAAACAGAATAACCAGGACAATCATAAATGGGAACTCACAGATTAAAAATAAAAATCTAATAAATTTTTGCTTTATTTAAAACCCAACTTTATGAATGAGCATGAAATGTAATTTTAACAATAAGAAACTCTTTTCTCGCATCAGACTGGCAAAACTGAAAAAAGTATACAATTCAGTATTGGTAAGGAAAGTAAGAAGTGGGAACTTTCATTCATTATTGACAGTATAAATTGACAGGCTTTTTAAAAGAGTTATTTGGCAGTAATCATCCATTTTTTAAAATACCCTTTAACCCAGCAATCCAGCTTCTAGAAGCAGCTTAGCGATAGTGAATTAAATTGACTCTTGTTTTTAGAAGGAGACCCCCATCCCTCCCTCCAGGAAGTGATAGTCTCTAAAGAAAGATAGTCTTTTCTTATTCATTGTTCATAATTTGTGTCTTAAAGAAGCAGTTCAACAAATATTTATGGAGTACCTACTACATGCCAAGGTCTTCACCAGCCACTGAGGATAGAAAAAGAATAAGACTTTGGGTAAGATGGTTGTATAAACAGATAATTTGAATATAAGGTGGTAAAAGAGGGGTGGCAGATACATTCATAGGCTAACACAGGAGCAAAGAGGAGGGAGGGTGTCACTCAGCCTTAGGATACATGGGAGATGTTCTTAGAGAAGTTGAACATTTATATTGAGTTTGAGAGATAAGCAAGAGTCACCCAGGTGAATAAGGGGGAAAAATGCACTCCAAATAGAGGGGCTAGCATGAGCCAACCATGAAAACAGGAAATGGAACAGAGTGTTGGGGAGAAATGAAATAAGCTTAGTAGAGACTACCATTTCTGCTAAGATGGAGTAACAGGGAACAGCCTTACCCTCCTCCCTGAAAAAACCAAAATACCCAGACAAAATATATAAAACATGGTTTTCAAGAAACTGGACATCAGGCAATGTCAGTGATCTCTGAGAGATGGAAACACATGAGGTTAGTTTTAAGATTTCCCCAGCTGACTGCTTTGAGACAGTTACCAGGCTGTGGTGCAGGGAGGGGAAATCCAAGCGGAGCCCAGTAGACTTCTCGAGTTGCAGAGATGGAATTGAGTCCTAGGGGACCAAGACGGCTATATTTCATCGAAAATTACAAAACATTGTTTGAGAGAACGTAAAGGAGGTGTAACATATGAACAGATATACTTTGTTCATGGGTTGGAAGACCCGGTTTGTTAAGATACCATTCTCCTCCAATTGATCAGCAGATTCAATGCAATCCCAGAAAAAGTATTAATAGATGGGAATCCCAGTAGAAAATGACATGCTGATTCCAAAATTCACAAGGATCAAGTGATAACAAAGTGTTCTTTGAAAAAGAACAAATTTGGAGATCTGACACTACCTTTAATATACCTTTAACATTACCCATAATAAAGACTTACTATAAAGCCACAACAATCAAGACAGTG
Organism: Equus caballus; assembly: GCF_041296265.1. NCBI lineage: Eukaryota > Metazoa > Chordata > Mammalia > Perissodactyla > Equidae > Equus > Equus caballus. Next base: position 53,209,493 of record NC_091703.1, on the reverse strand, counting down.
TGGAACTGGCATTAAGATAGCCAATGGAACAGAATAGAGAATCCAGAAATAAACCTGCACATATATGGACAACTGATTTTTGACAAAGGTGAAAAGACAATTTAGTGGAGAAAGGATAGTCTTTCAACAAGTGGTGCTGGGACAATTGGACATGCATAGGCCAAAGAAAGAGAGAAGGAACTTTGATTAATAGTCTCACAATATGAAGTTAACCCCAAATGGATCATAGACCTAAATGTAATATCTGAAACTACAAAACTTCTGGAAGAAAACATAGAAGCAAATCTCATGAACTTGGGTTATATAAAGGTTTCTTAGGTACAATACCAAGAGCATGATCCATAAAATAAAAAAAATGATAAATTAGGCTTCATCAAAATCAATGTCAAAAAAAAGTGCTAATAGTTTCCATGCCAAAACTTACAAAACTATACCTCTTACATAAGTACAGTGTACTGTATGTCAATTCTGCTTCCTTAAAGCTGTGAGAAATTGGTTTAGTAAAATGATGGAAGTTAAGATTGGAGAGGTAGGCAAAAGCCAGGTTGTGGAGGTCTAGCACGCCATCATCTTTTAGATGATGCCATCTGCTAGCATCATATAAACTAGCATATAAACTAGATGAGCAGCTTGAATAGTGGTCAGACTATGCTTTATATAACCCTTTCTGGCAGTTATGCAGAGGATGAATTAGTAAACAAAGTGATCTATTATGAGGTCATTGTGATATACCACGTGAGAGATGATGAAGACCTGAACCAGGGTAAGGGTGACAGATATGGAAAGAAAGGGGTGCATTAGATGTTAGAGAAATGGAAGGAAGACAAGTGGGTCTTGATGGTTGACTGGACATAGTGTCAAGTGAGGAAAGGATCTAGAATGAATCTAGATTCTGATCATAAATTGAGAAGAGGACTAGAAGAGTAAGAATAGGTTTAGCAGAAAAGACGATAGCTTTACTTTTGGACAGGTTGAATTTGATGGTTAAGTCATCTAGCTGGAAATATGCAGCAAGAAGTTCAGGAGAGAGGTCAGAATTTGGAGTCATCAGCACAGCGGTAGTCAGAGGAGATGATTTGGATTAAGGAGAATATGATGAGCTAGCAGAGAAGTGGTCAAGAGTGGAATCTTGGGAAGCACCAGGGTTTAAGGGACAGTTGCTGGAGGAAGAGCCCTCATTGATTTAGAGATAATGGAGTAGGAATAAGAGATTTGAAGAAATAAATGATCAGTGCTTCTATTAGTTTCTATTGCTATCTAACAATTTACCACAAACTTATTGGCTTAAAACAACATACATTTATTATCTCACAAGTCAAGCACAGTTTAACTGGGTCCTCTGCTCAGGGTCTCATAAGGCTGTGATCAAAGTGTTTCCTGGTCTGCATTCTCATCTGAAGGCTTGACTGGGGAGGAATCTGCTTCCAAGTTCATTCAGGCTTCAGGCAGTATTCATTTCTCTGCAACTGTATGACTGCTTCTTGCTGGCTGTCAGCTGGAGGCTTCCCTCCTTTCCTAGAGGCTGCCCACAGTTCCATGCCATGTAGCCCTCTTCATAGTCAGTTTACAGCACAGCTATTTGCTTCTTCAAAGTCAATAGGAGAACCTCTCACTCCTGTTTGCTAAGATGGATTCATATATAATGCAACATAATCAAAGCATTGGCATCCAATAGCCTTTGCCATGTTCTATTAGTTAAGACAAGTCACAAGTCCTGCACACACTCAAGGGGAGGACATTATACAAGGGTCACTTTAGGGTGTGTCTGCCATAGAACTGTTAGATGTAGAAATTTCCAGTGAGGTAAGACCTGAATCTTCAGCAGTATAGGTGTTACTGAAGCTCTTTTTCTGACCAGATTCAAAGGAGTGGTGGGAGCAAAAGTTGAGTTGGGAAGAATAAGGAAAAAATGCTGGGCAGCGTAAGCTACTCTTCTAGAAAACTCAGATGAGAAAAGAAGCAAAGATACATCAGAGGCTACAGAAAAGCACAGGAACAGAGAGAAGTTTTGTTTTGTTATGGGCAAGATCTGAGTGTGGCTATAAGTGGAGCAAAATCAGTCTGCAGAGAAAGAGAGGTTATGGTATTAGAAGGGAAAACCAAAATCAAGGTTCTTAACCCTAATGGCACATCACTTCCAGAGATTCTGACTTAGTGGGCTTGGGGTGGGTTCTGGGAATTGATATTTTTTAAAACTCTCCAGTTAATCGTATTATACAGGTAACTGAGAGAACAAGTTTTATGAGGAGGCTTGGGATTAAGAGCACAGGTGGAAGATATCATGGCACTTTGGGGTTTTCTGAAGGTGTTTTTCAGATGCTTTGATATTCCTATAATTCCTTATTCTTTTTTGTTCTTGCCAGTTTTGACTAGAAAAGTGGCGGACACATGGGATGAGTATGTTTTGCTGACTCTCTCTAGTTTGGGGAGTAAGGAGAGTAGGCACATAGTTCATTCATTCATTTAATAACTATTGTGTGTCCATTTTGCTCTGTACTGGTTGCTGAGGATATAGACAGGTAATAGGAATTTATTATGGAGTCTGGTAAGTGCAGAGACAGTGGGAGCAGAGAGCTCTGAAGGGGAACAGTGTTAGACCGCGGAGGGACAGGGAAGTGATGCCTACACAGAGAACTAAAAGATAAGTAAGAATCAGCCAGTGACAGAGAAGAGGATGGAGAAGTAAGAGTTTCAGACAGAAAGAATAGCCAGGCAAAGTCCTAATGGGGAGTGCAAACACGCCATTTTGGGGAAACTGGTCTTCAACGTGAGGGCCCTGGGGAGCTGCTGAAGGGTTGGAGCTGGGGAAGTCAAGGTCTTATCTGTGCCTGAGAAAAACCACGCTGCCCACAGGCTGAGAAGGCATTGAAAGGAAACAAAGCTTGAGGATGTGAGGCCAGTTGGGAGACAGCAAGGGTAATTCAGGTGAAAGGTGGTGGTGCTTTGCCAGGGTAATGGCTGTGGAGAAGGTGTGGGGTGGCTGGGTGTGAGAGATGGTGAAGAGGACCTTGCAGACTCGGCTACTGCAGGGACCTTTGAGGTGAGGGCCACATTTAGGAAAACGTCCATTCATTGCTGGTGGGGTTATGAGGGTAGATTATGGGCTCAGTTCTCGCATGTTGTGATGATATCCAGTAGGATGCATGATAAATGCCTTGAATCGTGAGAGAGAGAGAACGTGGTTGAAGATGATTATTTACGAATCAGTAACATCTTTGCTTTACTATAAGGCAAGGGAGTTGGCTGGTGCCCTCTTCCACTTCCATACATCTGTGTCACGAAATAAACAAAAGTGTGAGGAGCACTCTCTATGTTACTGAGTGGTATAAGTGCATCTCCTAGCTTATTTTTGACCATACCTGCAGAAAGCCAGAGTTGATACTCCATGCTGTTCTGGTGGCAAGGGTGGAAAGGAAGACTCATTAATCTCACCCTTCCCCACAGGCAGAGCATCTGCTGCCCTTAGGATGGCGTGGCCGGGAGCACACCTCCTAAGCCCTAGAGATATAGCAGGGCTGCACGTGGCTGAGCTGATGGCTGAAACCAAAGAAGTCCCAAACCTGTTGTCAGAGCAGCTGCGTGAGCCATAAATTGCCGGTCGAAGCAGACCCAGTGGCTTTCCAAGGGGAGGGAGGGAAACAGGAGCAGCTATAGTTGAGATAGATTTCCCTTTGGATTCTTCATCCAGCTCAGAGCTGCAAGATTCCAGTTCTTTCTTGGAGACAAAAATTCCCTTTAAATTCCATTAGTCAGTGTGGGGCAGGCAAGCTCCACCACCGTGGTGAGAGGTTCCACCACTCGGCTGACTCCCATTCCCAAGTGAACATTGAACAGCCTCCCCTTGTGAGGTCAGTAACAAAGCACACCTTCGCTAGCCTTCCAGGGCCTTCTTATGCTGTTGATCTTTATGGCACCATACATGTCTTTTTACAGATGAGGGAAAGCAACCCTGTGAATTTGTCTCTACTTCATTTTCTTCCTTTGCAGATTACAAATAAAAACTTTGGTCAGTCAAATAGGGTCTTGTGCCTGTCTCCCAGACAGGGCCATATACCATACATAAATTGTGTTTTTTACATGAGTAGTGTGTGTGTGTGTGTGTGTGTGTCTGTGTGTGTGTGTGTATTGTGAAGGGGTGGCTTATTAATAAATTCTAATTTTAACAAGTGCTTTAGTTTACTTCCTGTTACCGAAGAGTTTTAAAGAAAGGAGACATATGGAAACTCACACTAGTCATTAGAGCTATGATAAGGGCAGGAATCTTACATCTTACATTTTATATAAGTCCTTGCCTCCACTTCCCTTCCTTCCTCCCTCCCTTCCATCCTTCCTTCCTTCCCTCCTTCCTTCCTTCTCTCCCTCTCTCCTTCCTTCCTTCTCTCCCTCTCTCCTTCTTTCCTCCCTTCCTCTATCCAACAAATCTTTTTTGAGTAGTAGTTCCTATGTGTCTATTATGATACTAGATGCTGTAGATATTGAAGTGAATTAGAATCACTTCCTGTCCTTGAGGAGTTGTCTATACTCGCTGTGTATTGAGAGTACCCCCTAAATCCAGAAGCAGCCTTGTTCTGTATGCTGGTCAACAACAACCAGCTACATATTACTTTGGTGCTACTTCTGACCCACTCTCTTGATGGCCTGCATTTGGAGTTCTTTCCCAGTTGAGCTGATGGATTTGAGTTGATCCATCCACACTTTCTCATTCAGTTCTCTGGTGACTAAGGACAATCTTTTCTCCAATGACTGGCCACAGCTGGAGGCACAATCTGTGGTTCTGAAAATCACTGGAATGCAACTTTGGGAACTTGAAATTAATTAGGACAAGGTCTGAACAGTGCAATAGGATTATACCCCTTATTGAGAATCAATTTCTTTCTCTCCTGGATCTTCTCCATTGTTGTCATGCAAGCATGCTCCAAGACCAACACGCACAACAACAACAATAAAAACCTGCCATAGCAAAACTTCTTGAAAAAGTTGTCCACTGTCTCTGCATCCACGTTTTCACCTCTTATTCTCTCCTTTCCTTAGCAGTTGGACTTCTTTTCCTCTCTGCAGTGAAATTACTCTTGCAAGATCACTACAGCCTTTCACATTGCCAAGTTCAACTATCGCATTTGAGTCCAGTTTTGGCATCTCAGCAGCATTCATTTGCTTACTTGCTGCATTTTCTTAGTTGCTTTTTTGGCTCTTTCTATTTTGCTTGGCCTATAAATACTAGGTTACCCCAGTGATCCCTAACTCTTCTCTAGTGATAATCTCTCCCGGGAAGATCCTATACAGTCCCGTGGCTTTACATAACATCAATATATTCAGATCACTCCAGATGTACTTCTCCCCAGCCTTTTGCCTCAGGTGCCCAACTTCCCACTTGACTTCTCCACTGGGAAGTCTAAGAAGTGCCTCAAATTTAACATGGCCAAATTGTAACTCTTAGTTCTCACCTCCACTTTATGTTCTTCCCTCATTCTTCTCTACCTCAGAAAATGACATTCAATAGCTGAGGCCACAAATCCAGGTTGGCGTCATCTTTGATTGCTCTTTTTCTTCATGCTGCACATCTTGTTTCTAGAAATCCCTCCCAAATATCCTCCATATCTACCTCCTCCAGCCCATCACCACCTTATTCTAAGCCACCGATATTTCTAGTCTGGGCCATGACCACTGATCAATTTGTACCTAATTAACCATAAGATTTTTAAAAACACAAATCAGATTATTTTATTTGATGGTTTAAGTCCCTCTAATAGAGTTCTATTTTATTTAAAATGAAATCTAAAAGCCTTACCATGAGAGCTCCTCCACAAATTATGAGAACCCTGCCAGCTTCTCCCACGTCAAACCCTGTCACTTCTACCAGCACACTGTTCTCCCTCCTGTCCTTAAACACTCCTCCTTGTGCCCACTTCAGGCCCTCTGCACTTGTTTCATTGTGTGGAATCCCCTGGCCCCAGACTTTCATGTGGCTATCTCCTTCTGGATGTTGTGTTCTCAGCTGGTACGTCATTGCCTCACAATGGCCTTCCCTCAGCGTCTAAAGATGTTAGGCAACCTTATAACCCCCATTACATCATCTTGTTTATTTAGTATTTACTTGAATATTGCCTGTTTTCCTCCAATAGGATGTGGCCTTCATGGGAACACAGATTTTAACTGTCTTACTCAATGCTTAGTCCTCTGTGCCTACCGTGGTGCCCGGCACATGGTGGGTGCTCATAAGTCACTCTTCTGCTCATGGCCCTTCACTTATTCTCGTCTTAGGCTGAGTCCAGGTCTTGTACTTTTGATGACCTGCAGGGTCCTATACAATCTGCAACACCTCCCTGCCCCCCAACCACCACCTCTCTAAGCTCATCTTCTTTCTTACTCCTGTCACGCTGGCCTCCTCTAAGTGTTGAACATGCCTTAGGGTCTTTGCGCTTGCTGTCCCTCTGCCTGAAACTCTCTCACCTAGGCTATCTGTGGACTCGCTCCTTCATTCTGCCACGTCTTTATCTGAGGTCTTCCCTCACCTCACTTCCTATCGCAAATCTTAGTCCCCATCCTGACATTTCCTCCCTTCCTTACTCTATTTTTTTCTTTGACCTGTAACACAATCTAACCTGTTGTACATTTTACCTACTTTTCTTATTTATTTTCCCTCTCTCCACTAGACTGTAGGTTCTCTGAGGGCAGGGGTTTATGTCTGTCTTGTTCCCTATTATATTTCAGTGCTTGCGCAGTGCCTGGCACAGAGTAGTTCTCATTAAACATTGATCAAGTGAATGAAAATTTAGGGAGACTCTGGTAAGTCCCAATACAAATTCTGGGTTTTATTGGGAAGCCATTGAATGATTTTAAGGAGAAAAGTGTCAGTTTTCCATTGAAAAAAAGATTGCTTTGGAGACTTGAGACAAATGGATTGGAGGATAAAGTGTGGACATTGAGTGACGAGTCAGGAGGATCTTGCAGTGGTTTCAGGGAGAGAGAGTGAGAGCCTGGATTAGGGCTGTGACAGTGGGGCTGGAGAAAGGGGGTGGATTTGAGACACTTAAGAGGTTGAATGTGTAAGTCTTGGTGATTAATTAGAAATGAGAAGCTAAGCTGTGGCAAGAACAGGTCTAAGGTTTCTAGTGTGAGTAACTGTGTGAATGGTCGTTCAACTCCTGACAAACACTGGAGAGGAAGAGATTTCAGACAGAAGATCAAGGGCTCAAAGTCTTTGGACTTGGCTGAGTTTCGGGTGTCTGAGAGACAGCCTAGTGGAAATTCTGTGTTGGCAGTTGGATATTCAGGTCAGGAACTCAGAAGTTTCGAGTCATCAGCACAAAGATAGTGCAGGAAGCCATGGAAGTGGATCATAAACAAAAACTGGCCTCAGCTTGCACCTGTGAGACCAGAATTCATCAAATAGTGTATGATTCTACCATGGTTGTTTCTCTCTGGGAAGACTCGTTTGCTAAGCCACTCCTATACTGAGTGTCAGAGTACTCACAGTCTCCAGCTGGAACCTTAGACTTTCTGTAGAGTCCTACCTGCAACTCTCGCATCACAGTTACTCTGGACATCACTGCAACAACGTCTTTAGACTCAGTTCTGTTTTCGGGTTTCCCTTCTACACCACCCAGGAGTCTCCCCCAACAAGCAATCTGGCTGTGCAGAAGGCGTGAAGGGATGGTGACAGTCACCTAACTCAGCCGCAAGTGGGAGCAACTTTTTCCTGAAGCTTTTGGACCTGTGCTCAGACCACGCTCCTTCAGTGTTACATGGGAGCAGAGGGACAGACAGCGTAAAAAATGAAAAGTGCAGGACTAACGGAAGTGCTTTAAATGGAACAAAGATCTTGGTTTAGTACCATGAATATTTTGATATCTTTGCATCTTTGTTTTATTCTCAGTTAATTGTTGTAGGAAACCATGCATTTATTTTTGCCCTTTTCCCCCTTTTTTACTTACAATAACAAAAAAATTACATATGTATTGTAAAGAGTTCGGTGTAGAAGAATATAAGTGAAAAATACGAGTCGTGTTTCCTTCTCCTTTTTTTTCTTTTTAAACAAGTTCAATTGATTATCCTGTTAAAATTTGTTTTAAATTCAAATTCGTTTGGGTTCAGCAACTTAGTATGATTCACTCTGGTCCCACTCAGGTTTCTTTGTAGCAGCTGTTTGCTGTGAATGAATATCTTGCTTGTGCTGGGGTCTTCTATGCGGCTTCTCCAGGCAGCTTTTGACTGCAAAGCACCTGGGAGTACAGTCAGATCTTTTAATTCTTGGGCAGGAGATAGCGTGCTCTGAGGACAGGCAGCTGCCTCCCTTTGGGAGGAGAGGGAGCAGGTGGGCCAAGAGGGCCACATGCCACCAAATCCCCTGCAAATTTTCCTCCTTCCTCTGCAGAGGCTGCCAATCGGGCTGAATACCACAGGGAGATTTTTTCCACTGTGAACAACTGTCCCCGGGACAGCAAGCCAGGATCACATTTCAGGAATCTCGTGTTGCCCTTGAGAAGCCGTGCGGATAGCTGTCAAATGCGTGTAGGGGATAAGAAAGCCCCAAAGAGAGGTGATGAGTCACGAGGCACTGGGGTGAGAGGGGGGCCTTTTGGGTGGGTGAGGGGTGGAGGGTGGTCAGATAACTCCAGCTGTCACTTCAACTTTTCATGGAAGTGAATTATCAAAATAATAACAACTCACCCTTTAAAAAATTATTTATTTATTTCATTTAATCTTCTATTTCCTTTTCTTTGAAACTTTCTCATTTCATTTCAATTTAGTTTCCAATCCAATTTGAAATACATAAAATATATTTAAATTATGAAATACGAAATATCTCATGAATGCTATTTTGTAAATTGAAATAATTATGAAATCTACTTACATTTAAAAGTTTATTAAAATCGTTTGAATACGAAATAATATTACTGTACCCATTTTCTTTCTTACCATCACGTGACTCTGACATGTCATTAGTACCTTCATCCCCAGCACCATCCATCTCTATTTTTTAATCACACACGTTATGCCGGAATACATCTTAGGAAACTATTCAAGTAACACCTATCCTTTGCATTTGAGGGTACTTTACAGTTTATAAAGTGTATTCACAATTATTCTCTCATCTGATCTTCAAAAGAAACGGGTAAATGGCCTTCTTCATCTGGCAGAGGAAGAATCTGAAAGACAGGTTGAGGGACTTGCCTGCATTCACCCTGAAGCCAGGGTCAAAGGAGAATCTATTTTCTTCTCCACAGTAGCTTCTCCATCTCCTTGTGTACAGAGAGGACAGTAAGATCCCCAAGAGGGTCCCATGGAGTGGGACAGAGCAAAAGGAGCTCATTTACTAGAAGCGTTCTCAGCTAATGGTGCATATCTGCACATCTTTGAGACACCTGGGAAAGCAGCCCCTGCTGGCAGACTTTTCTAGAGCAAGTAAGGGCCTAGGGATTTGCAGAAAGAGGGAGACACAGCTGCCTAGAGGTAAGAGTCAGAGACAAATCTGGTTGAGTTCCTAATTTAGTTCAATGACCTTAAATCACTGCCCAGGAGGCCTATGTAGCTCCTGACTGTGGCCCAAACTTCTTAGTTGCAGTCACACCCCTCGAATCAGGTGACTTTCTTAGATCCTGTACTTAGATCTTATACCCGTAGGGGGAGGGTGCATTGATTTGGGGACCGAGGAGATGGACAGGGATTCAAGGAGGCAGCCAGCTAGAGTGAAACAACAAAACACACAAACAACACACGCTGGGGAATGACATAAATATTCCTGCCCACAGCTCTTCCTCCCTCACTCCCTGCACAGCGGCCATCATCAAGGTGGACCACCCAGTGAGAGGGCTCCTCTCTGTTTCTACTAGTTCCCCTTCAGTGCTATTTTATGCGTCTTTGAGTTATCTGAGTCAGTACTTGGAGCTCATTTTACCCATATTTCACCTGTATAAACATGTTGTTGGGAGACTTTGGGATAATGGGGGAGAAGCTAAGAGATTGGTTTGTCCTGGGACTTGCGCTCTGTTAAAAGGGGCCACTCTCATGTGGACTCCATCCTTTGGGGTTTAGCTGGGTACGAGATGAGGGGACTTGGTTTCATTATGGTCTGCTCCCTATCCTGATACCTAAATTACTAGAATTAACTCTCACTGACCCTGAGATGGAGAACCGGGGAAAACAGCTCATCCTTAAAACGTGGGGGTAAACCGAGGCTCAGGTTCATAAAAGGAGCCAAAGAGAAATCACGTTGAATGCCCAAGTTTTCATCTGCCAAGTGCCTCTGACAGAGAAGAAGGTCCATTTAAGGTCAAGGTAAGGTGTAATGGGAAAGCCTGGGCCTAGGGGCTGGACCAGGCTGTGTCCCCAACCAGCTATGTGATCTTGGGCAAGTCATTTTCTGCTCTAGGCCTCAGTTTCCTCATTATTAAAATGAGAAGATTGGACTAGTGATTGATATTGATGATAATGATATTGGTTATTGATAGATTGATAAATCTAATAACCTCTGATGCAAAACGTAAGGCCTCCTAGCCCAGGAGGTCAGCAAGCACATGGAACAATGGGATGTTAGTTCTCTGCTTTTAAAGACCCTTGACTCTGCTTTGGTTTGCAACCCTCCCGCCGGCCCCCCCGCCCCCCCCCCCGTCTCCTTTTCCCTCCCACCCCTCAGCAGTGTAGATCTACCCAGCTGCACACTGTTCCTCTTCGAGACCTAACCTGCTTCACTCTGATTCCCCGTCTCCTCAGGGAATGGATCCTGCTGATGGGCCACGTGGTGATGATGACTTTGCTGAGCTGCCTCAATTTCCCCCATGCACCTGAGAAGGAGCATCTGAAGAGACACATTGGAGCCAGCACAGCTTCACAGGGCCCCCTCTTTGTAGAAGTGTATTTAAACACATTGGGTCCCTCCAGCTCAGAGCTCCATGAGTGGAGTCCTATTTACAAGGAACAATGGTGCCACGCCCTGCTTCCCAGAGAATCTCTAAGCTCTTTCCTTGGTCCTACATGCCAGAACTTTTAAGATCAAATCTCTCTGCTCCTAGACCACCTCATAAGTTCTTTAGTGAATAAAGGATACATTAGTAGTCAAAAGGGTAAACAGCATGGACCAGGTAGCTAGTTCTTCTGGAAATGATTGAACTCTACCCAACTACAGAAAAATAATTTCTGAAATCCCAACTGGTGTTCATGGAATGTGTTGCATCTCTCAGGTAACATACTGGACCTTTTTGAATTCAACCCTCTAAACCAGATGTGATGAAAAAACACTCTCCTGGTGGTTTACTCTCAACACTTCACTACAATACTGCTGTATGTTTGACATCAGGTGGATGGGTTTTCCACACATTAAACAATTCCACCACATCAGCTGGGTGTCCTACAAGTTAACTCAATTCTGACACTATCTACTTATGGGATCTGAGAGCGTCAGATCCCACAAGGTTCAGGGTTCAGTCCAAGACTATCCCTACATCAGATGCAGATCACAAGTCCAGGCTGTTACCTGTGCTTGTGACCAATTGGCTATAAATTGGAGGTTCCAATGATCCCCTCCTCAAGTTCAATTAATTTTTTAGAGTGGCTCATGGAACTCAGAGAAACATTTAACTTAGTAGATCACCTGTTTATTATAAAAGGTCATAACTCAGGAACAGCCAGATGGAAGAGATGCATAGAACAAGGCTTGTGGGAACGGATGTGGAGCTTCTATGCCCTCTCTGGGTGCACTACTCTCTCCCACATCTCCACTAACCCACAAGCTCTCCAAACCCAGTCCCTCTGGGTTTTTATGGAGGCTTCATTCCATGGGCATGACTGATTAAATTATTGGTCATGGGTGATGGAACTCCATCCCCAGCCCCTCTCCTCTCCCTGGAGGTCAGGAAGGTGGGGCTGAAAGTTCCAATCCTCTAATCACATGGTTCGTTCCCTTGGCAACCAGCCCCCATCCTTAGGTCCTGTCCAAAAGTTATCTCAATAAGATAAACTCAGGTGTAGTTGAAAGAGGTTCATTATCAATATCAAAAGTCACCCTTACTGCTCTTATCACTTAGGAAATTCCAAGGGTTTTAGTTCTGTGTCAGAAACAGGAAGAAGATCAAATGTATATTTCCTGTTATAAATCACACTATTGCACCAGAATTTCCCAAAGAATGTTCAGAAACACTAGTTATAAGCAAAATGATGGATCTGTGATGAAGTCTTTGGGAAATACTGAACAACTGAAATAGGATTCCTTTCTGCAGGACTTCTCAGAGGCTTTAATAAACCAATATTCTTTGTAAGTCTTTAAGGAAGGGGATAGCTCTTAGCATTTTCCAAACTTTCTTGACCACAGAACTTGTTTTCTCATGGATTGTCTTTTTAAATTATTGAGTTGCACAGAATATACTTTTTAAGACTCCTTCAAATGGAAGAAGCTGCTCTGCGAAGTTGATTGGTGGGAAGATATTTGGGCCAGGTGGGGCACTGAGGTGCCTGAAATTTTACATTTTGCATGGCCATCTTGTCCTAATGAGTCTTTGCTTACAGTAGTCTGGTTCTGTGTTCATCTTCAGGGGCTTAATATTGCCTCCCGGTGGGTCCAGTGAGATCCTGAATTTTTGTGCAATTGTCCTAAACTTGGGAAATGAACTTGGCTTTTTCTACAAAATAAAATTTGCTTCAGTCACCAAAGAGACAGTACTGTTATCATACATGGTATCACTTAAAAACCTTTATGATATAATAATATCCGTGTGTTTTAGAATGAGAATATTAAGGTGAACAAAATGAAGTAAATAAAAATAACCCATAATCTTACCCTATTATGATTTTGACATGTATATCCTTTCAGTCTAAAAATTATTTTCCAGATTTTTTTTTTTTTTGGTATATTTCATTTGAACCTCAGTTGAGAACCTGTTCCTTGAATATTTTTGGTCTTTTTGGAGGAGGCAGGAGGACAAAGAGGGCGAAGCACTGAAGGGGTCACTCAGGAGCTAAGCAACCCATCATGTTTTATGAATAAAATGCAGGCCATCTGCATTCCTTGGCTTGTGGCCCCTTTCCTGTATCACATCAGCCTTTGGCTTGGCTTCTATCATCACATCTCCTATTACTGACTCTGATCCTCCTGCCTCCCACTTATAAGGACCATTGTGATTACATTGGGCCCACCTGGATAATCCAGGATAATATCCCTATCTCAGGCTCCTTAACTTAACCACATCTGCAAAGTCCCTTTTACCATTCGAGTAACATATTCGTAGGTTCTGGGGATTAGGATGTGGATGTCTTTGGGAGGGCCACTCTTCAGTCTGCCACACTGGCTTTTTCTCTTCTTCTTTTTTAAGAAGAATTTAAGGTAAGAATTAGGTATTCATTTTCTGGAAGTCATGGTCTCTAAAGGCCATGGATTAATTTAGTAAATATGAGAGTTTTTCACATGGTGGCAGAAAGTCAAATAAAGCCCACGTGCACTGCCTGCCTTGGCTGAAAGCTGCCCCCCCTGGGGTTGACCTAAAGGGCTTTGGCCATCTACTGCATCACGGGGACAATTGGGCATTCTTGGCATCATGGTTTGGAGCTAGATCCCAGAAGCTGCTGTGTACCATCCTTTCCATTCTGCATTTGAGAATTCAGCACTCCACAGTGTTCCCTCCACATCTCTGGCTTGGCTATGTGCCTCCTTTGAAGTAGTGTAGCAGTTGTTGTCTATAAATAAGGCATGCCCAGTGCCATCAGAGCTCTGGGATGAAGGGCACGGCTCACTTACAAGAACATTGAAAGTGCAGGACAATGTTAGGGAGAGATCCTGGTTTCATTCTTCTTCTCTCACCTCTTCTCAATCCTCCCACCTCCAACTTCATGTAAAAAATACATGAAGGACCCAGAAAGAATAATGAAAGCTCTGTCACACTTGGCAGACTCTGTCTTGCTTCACTTTGACAACAAGAAAGAAGGAAGACATGAGCCTTTGGTTAAGAGCCTGGTAGCCCATGTCATTTCAGACTTTCCCTGAGCAGCAGTGGCTCTTGGGGTGTCCCCGGGGTGGTCACACTAATGATAATTATGTTTACTGGGGCTTACTCTTGACTCTACTATGCTGGGTTATCTCATCTCACCCTCGTAACTACCCCCTGGAGTTGGAGTCCTATAGGAATTTCCATCTTACACATGAAGACCTGGGGCTGCTGGGAGAGTAAGCTGTGCTTTCCCAAATGTTTCACTTCTAGGCATACGTAGAAAACAATATTTGAATTTCACCCTGAGATAATCTGATAGAGCTGCTCAAGGAGGAGGTGATGGGCCTTGGTCTCCAGCTGCCGAGGTACCACGTAGCAGTGTGCTGAAGGAGAAGAGATATCAGCACACCTACGCTTGTCCAAGACTGTAAGATGAGGAAGTCATGGATTTGATCCATGTTTGTCTGATTCTTGATTCCAGATTATTTGTTTGTTTTTTATTACTAGCTTTTCTGGAAGCATCTCAAACTGAAATCGTCACCTTGCCTCTAAACCATCTTCTCTTCTCAGTTACCTTACTGTCTGTCCCATGTCAGGTTCTCAAGAAGCAGAGGCTGTGACAGGCATTCTTGAGTAAGGTGTTTACTGAGGAGTGACCTTGGGAGATAATTTGTAAAGGACTGGAGCCAGGGAGGAAGCCAAGCAAAAATGAGTTTGAGCTGAAGTCTAGCCTCAGTCTGATCTCTTGGGGAGCTCTGGAGTACCACAGCACCACAGGGCTGGTCCTCTTTGAGGCAAGGGGGCTGGCCTTTTGAACTCCACATCAATCAGTCAATGGCTCTGGGCTCCTTGGTGAAAGGGTGTAATATTCTAGGCATTCTTGAGCAAGGTGGCTCCCAGGGCTGAGGGTAATTCTTGGGAGAAGGGTGCAGCTATAAGGGAACCCACACTCACAGCAGCTGGGGGATGGGTGCACCAGCCTGGTAAAGGGGATCTGAGCTGGGCATCAACAGTCTCTACAACACATGTCAGTCATCACATGGCCATTTGTCTAGCTGCCCAAGCTGGAAACCTGAGACTCATCTTTGATGTTTCTTTCTGCTATTGGACAAGTTCTCATGAATCTGTATCAGAAATTCCTTTCAAACTTGTTCTCTCTTCTTCACTCTTCTGGTTGTTGCTGGAGTTCAGGAAATCATTTTCCTATTGGTCCATTTTCCTTGAACCATTCCCAAGGCCTCCTGACTTCTCTTTCTGCAGCCATTTTCCCCTCTGCCAATTCACACAGCTGCCAGTTTTCCTATGTGTCTGTTGATATCATCTGATGGCCTCAAAGCACTGACAGCTTTCCAAGGCCTACAGGATAAGAGAATTATTTCTGTAGCATGGCCCGCAGTGCTCTTCACAAATTGGCCATCCCGTCTGTCTATCAGTAGTCCTCTCTGTCAATCTCCTAGCGCATCTCAGAGTCACATGGGGTGTTCATCCTTCCTCAGACACCCACTCAATTTTTGTTGGACGAACAAATGAGGAGCGATGGTTTTGTACAGAGGTTCATGTTTCAGGCTAATGTGGAGAAGTTGACTTTTTCTAATGGACTGTCTGAAAACTAGGATACTAGGAGTGGGGGTCTGCTTTTAATTCCAGATTTGAAATATGCTACTACGGTGTAGACTCCACTTTCTTTTATGTTCCACTTATTTTAACTTAATCTGCTGAGTGCCTTACCTGTTCAAGGTTTATTTTCTTGCTTGCTTTTTAAATATCGGACGGTAGGAGATTATTCTATAATGACCAGAATCTTGCCTATTTTGGATCTGCCCAGGTTCTGCTTCAACCTCACAATGAACCCATTTTGTTCTACTGGTTTTGGGGATCCAAACTGGTGTATCAACGTCTAAATTGAAAAGATACAGGGAAAGCACTTATTTCTTAAGGTGATGTTATAGTATTTGCAGGCAATAACATAACAGAGAGCTCAGTATAACCATTTCCCTGCAGCTTCGGTCAGGAGTGGGTGGGCCTGGCTGAGGGATGCAAGGTGTGAAGCTGAGAACGAAGTGGAGGATGCTCCCCAGAGGGGGTGTGGATCCAGTGCCAAATGAACCATCCAAAGGCTGCATTACCCTGGAGTGGGCCAGAGGGTGAAAACCAGGTCTGAGTTAACAAGCCTGCAACCAGAGACTGATGGACAGAGAACAGATTCCTGGAGACTGAGGGGCAGACTCTGGAGAGCTTTCGCTGGGGGGACCTGTAGCCTCGCCCTTAGGTTCTGGGGGAGCTACACAAGGCTGTGTCAAGTCAAATAAGACCTCTTTTTCTGCCTTTTTTTCTGCATATATATCGACCTACTATTTAGAAATGTGGTACATGTTAGTTTTTTTTCATAATAAAAGGTCTTTTGTTTCTTTTTGCTGCACATATAGTTGCAAGGTCCATCCATGGCAGTTCAGCTTTTGGATCTGACCACAGAAGTCTCTAACAAAGCACAGGGCTGTGGTTTGGAACTCAAGACCACACCAACAAGATTTAATGGGCACCTTTAAACCATGTACCTCAGCTTCTCCCCAAGGTCAGCTGACTCAGCCCTAGTTCTGCAGCTTTGTTTTGCTCTGTCTCTCAACATGTAGATTTCAATAGTACTCTCATATTTCCATTCTTTTTAAAAATAGTCTTTCTCCTCTTTCCATGTACAGAAATCTCACCCATCCTTCCACATCCTCCCTGACTATCTCAGAGCGAAGTGATTACCCCCTTCTCTGAATTTATCTCCACTTCCTCTTTTGTGGTGCTTCCTACATCTTGCCTTATGTTGCTTTGTTTGTAAATGTTCTGTTTGTTCAACTAGATTGAAAGCTTCTGGAGGGCAGAGTTTATACTGTGGCTCTCACAGCAGCTAGCATAGCATCACAGGTGCCAATCACCATTTGCTTCTTGGCTTAATTGGATCAAATTAGAATCAGAAGTTCTGATTTTCCATCTCCTAATTCAGTTCCTTCATTAAGTGATAAATCAACGAATGCAATTAATGGACACATTTTCATTGGAGGGTCAGTTCTGTGGGACAGTTGCTGAGTGTCCACCTGTGCTGGGGCTGTTCGTGGCAGCCGAGGGAGCAGTTTCTTTCTAAGTGCATCTCACATCTCTGTCAGCCCCAAGGCTCCCTTGCAGCATCAGTACCTATTCAGTCCAGACAGAAGCATGCATATACCAGCTGTGGCTGAGAAAACACATGTGTCTGTGATCCATGGGCTTGGTTTTTAGTTCTGACTCCACATTAATTAGCTGTGACTTTAGAAGAGCTGCTTGGCATTTCTGGGTGTCACAATAAACAGGTACAATAACAATAACCCACAGGACTGTAGTAAGGATTACACGAGTTAATGTGTGAAAAAAAGAAAATCTTGAAAAAGGAAAAAAAAATCTAAGATAAGGTATTATTTTAGGATGTTCCCTGCATGGTGTCTCAGTAGCTCATACATAGTCAACATGGCAAATGTGTTGCTATAAATCTTGTTCATGGTTTGTAATTTTATTAATTTATCTATTCATCCATCCATCCATCCATCTCCCCATCCATCCATTATTTCCTTTGCTGAATACCTATAACGTACCGGATATGATGCACCAAGATAAAAAGCTCACTCAGCATGCGGTGTCCTGCTTGGGGAAGACTGGTTGGCATTCAGACAAGTCTTTGTGGGTGGCAGTACTCTTGTAGGCATATTTTCCAAGTCCAGGATGGAGCATGGTTCAGAAATCTGCTTGGCTAGCATACCAAGGGAGCTCTACCTCTCAGGTGAGTTCTGCTTCACCAGATCCTAACAGACTGCTATGCTATCTTCCAATGCTCATTGATTTGTTGGTGATCTGGGGTATCCAGGCTGGTGTAGCGCTCCCTCTACACATGTTCCTGAGAGCCAGACTGTAATCAGATGATTGCTAGGCGGCATGGAATCAAAACTGGGGGCTGGTTGTAGGATTTGAATGTTGAAGAGCATCTGGTACATAACTGATGCAGCCTTCTCCACAAAACGTGGCTCGGGGGAATGAGATCAGATAGACCTGGTTCCCAAGGCCAGCTCTACTCCTCACTAGCTGGGTGACCTTGAACGCCTTTCACAACTTCTCTGTGCCTCATTTTCCCCATGTGTAGAATGGGGATAATGATAGAGCCTACCTGGTAGGGTAGTTGTGAGAACTAAACAAAGTAGTCCAAGAAAAAGTTAACGGAGAACTCAGTAAAGGCTAGAAATTGGCAATTATTATTACTAAATATCTGACATGGGCACACACTGGTCATATTCATTAACTCAGTCATTCAACAGACATTTACTGAGTACCTACTATGTGCCGTTCCCTGTGAACAAGATGGACACTGTCCCTGTTCTGATGGAGCCTGTAGTGTAATGGGGGAGAGGGACTTTAAACAATGAAAGAGAAATGTAACAGAACTTTGAATGAGAATACCCTTTTGGCCAGAGTTTGGTTAACTGTGACTGAAAGCTAAGAACAAAAAAGTGTCAAATACGCAACATTTTAACTCCCCCGCAAATGGGGTCATGCATCTCCTCAGGCTTAATTAAATATGACTGAATAGGTCTTGCTAACCTGACCACCATCAGCTCCCTGACCCTCTCTGTATAAGCAACAGACAATGGAAGGAGGAGATTCTTAGCATTATTGGAGGCCTAAGCTGTCACTGGGCTTTTTGTCTCCTCTGTGTGGGGTTAAGGAAGAAGTAGGAAGTAGGAAGAAGTCCTGGGAAGCTGGGAACAAGGGATGGGGATGGGCTGGATCAGCAGGCTGCGCAACACCCAGGTTAGGGAACTGTGCAGTGGGCTCTCGGAGAACTCACAGGGCTCTGGAAGAACTCACAGTTTCTTCTTCCTTGTTCACATCTTGCAAAGAGATTCAAAGGCCAGTCAGTGACAGCCAGGGGAACAACCAGAGCCAGAGGAGGACTGGCTTGTATGTGAGCCCCTGGCCTCAATGTCCTCCTCACCCTGACACTTTAGAGCAGAAGGCGTCTCAGATGTGGGTGAGAGGAGTGAAAGTGCAGACCACTTCTCCTCTGTATGAAGCCCTTGGGGCCATCAGCAAAGACTGAGCAGGTACAGGGCCAGATGGGAGATGGAAATTTTAAGCTGGAACACATTAGGATGGACCAGATTTTTAAAACATATACCTTTTTGAAATAGTTTAAAATGCAAGAAATTACAAAAACTGTAGTGTTTCCTTGTATCCTTCATCCAGTTTCCCCTAATGATAACATCTTACATAACCACGGTACCTTAAAAAACTAGGAAATTGATGTTGATATAATACTATCAACTCAACTGCACACCTCATTTCATTTCACTGGGGCTGGATTTGTTTTAACAAATAGAAGCAAGCTGTAAGCTATGAGATTTGCCTGAGGGGTTGCTAAAAAAAAAAAAAAAAAGGAGATTTGATGACCATGATTTAAGGCAGTTATCAGAGAAAAATAAATCCATTTCACCTACATCAGTAATCATGCATGCAGAGTTCAATACGTGGGTAATAATTATTTAAGTACAATTGGTTGGAGTGCTACAATGGAGAAAAAAGATTTAACAAGTGTATACAATGGGAGAATCCCATCTGGTCCAGGAGGGAAAGCTCTCTGTGGGATAGTCATTTCAACATCTCAGGATGAGTGGGAATCAACGATTAAGTAACAGGAGTGCAAGGTGGTTCTTAGTTCAGAGCTTAGAGGACCATGTAGGTGTTAGTCTCTTATTTCCAAGATTTCAGGGCTGACTCTAGTTACTATTGCTGTATAACAAGTCACCCTAATGTTGGTGGCATTGGACAGCAACTATTTTATTTTACTCACAGTTTCTGTGCTCCAGACTTTGAAAAGAGCATAGCAGGGAAGGCTTGTCTTTGATATGCGATGTTTGAGGCCTCAGACGGGAAGACAGAGAGGCTGGCATTGGTTGGATGCCTGGGGTTGGAATGGTGTGAAGGGCTATTCACCCGTAGATGTGGTGCCTGGGCTGGGCAGAGCAAACAGCAGGACTGCCACCCAGAGTACTCAAAGGAGGCCTCTCCATGTGGTGTAGCTCCCTTACAGCATGGTGGTAGCTGGATTTCTCACGGGGTGGCTTGGAGCTCCACTCATAGGTATTCCAACGTGCAAGCCAAAACCGCATTGCGTTTTCTGACTTAGCCTCTGAAGTCAGGTAGCATCATTTTTGACGCCTTATACTGGTTTTAAGCGAATCATAAGCCCACCCAGGTTCAGGAGGAGGGAGACACGGACCCTCTTTCCAATGAGATAATTGACAGAGAATTTGTGACCATTTCTTAAAAACTGCCATACTATGAATCTTCACTAATAGGCCACCTGAGTGGTCTTCTTTCAGTATATTAAGAACTTTAAGTCTTACTGAGCAATTTGATCCACTACTTGTTTTCAATGTTTGTCTCTGAAGACAATCTTATTTCTAGATTTTTGGAGTCCCGTCATTTCCCCTCATATCAGATGTTGGGCTCTCTGCTGTTTTATCAGCTGTGCAACATTTGCCAGAGAAGGGGCAAATGTTTCTTCCATTTTTAAAACAATTTCCTCTCACATATAGAATGTGACAGTATCGTAACATTCTGCGGCTAAAGCCAGCATTCTACTGGGCTGCAGAAATGTATGACTTCAATGTCACTCATGATTTTAAAATAAAGTGTGAGATAGACTTCAGAACTCTCAGTTGGGTTCCTGGACTCAGATGGTAAGATGGCATCAAACTAGAAAAAAATTAATTGCTTTTGTGTTGTTGCTCCCTGCTGGGATGATTTATTTTAAATTCTACTGAACCCAGGGACACAGAGCTATACTGTAATTCAGAAACTGACATATGCTGTTTTGCCCACATCTCCCACAGATGGTCCAAATTCAAAGAAAAGGATGTTTCTGTGGTCTAGAAAACATTGGCTATTGCAACAGCCATTTTGTCTGACATGGCAGGAATTAAGTTCCTCCACGTAAGTGAATTTTATGAGCAACGGACATCTACCCCCTTTGAGTGCCAAATTGTTTTAGAAAATGTTAAATTTGGGAGGAATAAGATCTGTCTAAACTGTATTAAACTCATTTCCCTATTTTCTTAGATACAGGGTAATCAAACATCCTGGCTTGCCTGGGACTCTCCCTGTTTTCACACTGAAAGTCCCATGTTCTGAGAAAGCTCCTACTCCTAGAGAAAGTGGGACAGTTGGTTACCCTACAAGCTAGAGGAGAACTTGATTTCATGGCTTTCTGATTGCGCTGTGTCGTCACTGTGAACCTAGCTACAGTGAATGTTGTGATGCCCTCAGGCTGACAGAGATATAGAGCCCCATGGGCTCCCAGACTAGATGATGCTAGAGCAGCCAGTGAGCTCTGCTCCTCCGAGTGAGGACCCACCTGTAGTTCAATGTCACTCCCAAGTGCACGGGCTTTGTCAGTTACGTTCACCTGTGCCACATAGGGATCTTGCTGGTTTTAGGGCTTTCATCAGGATGATGGAGGTCACCCTAGTTTGGTTTCTGGATAAGTGGGGTCATTGTTATCAAAACAAGATGAGCAAAACTGACTCAGGAAAGAGGCAATAATGACAAATTACTTTTGAGTAATTCTACTCAGTGGGGAAGAAGACTTGTCTAAAGAGACTATGAAGCAAAGTTTCACTCAGCGTGTAGACTCTTTGGTGGAACAGATTCATTTTCCCTCCAAATTTGAGTCCATGTATTCATTATCCTTGGAATCTCAACTTAATCAGGAAGATGATCATAAACCAGAGAGCATAGAATTGTCTTAGTTTTGTTTCTCCGTGAAAAAGGGAGACTAGAAAGACTTGAGGAGAAGGAAAGAGGATGCATTGGGTCATTTCTAGACAGGTGAAGGGGGAACCCCTGGAGAGGATTCTGACAGCACAGGAAATACGCGGGGTGTAGACGGGCCGTAGCTTCGTGGTTAGTTACGCAAGAGGAGCATCTGGAGAATAAGAGAAAACCTTGCTCCAGAGCAACACTTGCTCAATGACATTCTTTCTTACTTAGATGAAAGGGCCAGGTTAGGGTCCAGCCTTCTACCAGAAATATGCCTATAATTTGAAGAGGACATAAAACAAATTTGATGAAGAGAAAGCAAAAAAAAACCCCACAAAAAACCAAAAATGCACTGACCATCCTTAATTTCTATTTAATATCTGGTTCTGGCTTTTGTAGCCCTCATCCTCTCCAGGGTTTTCTTTTCTCAAATGGATTCACAAGGCATTCCTATCCATTTTGTTACGTGCCTACTCTATACATATAAGGTAGAGTGTGCAATGTTTTGGGGTGCAAAGGAGTAAACATAATTCTTTTCCTTAAGAAATACAGAATCTTAGTTTGGTAATGACAATGTATAACTCTTATGTTGCCAGGTCTTGCCAGCCTGTACCTACTCATGAGATCGCATCTACAGTAGCACCAAATTTTGATGACCTAGAACTCTATATTTGCTTACATGGGAACTTAGCCGTCTCTTAGAGCTTATATATCAGTTAGAGTCCCAGTAGGAAACACTTGGAACATTCAGGCTGAAAAAGTAACAAAGGGACTATTTCTAAGAGGTGCGGCCAAGGTTAAAGAAAAGAAATAAAGGGTGGTGCAGTGCATGTAAGCTAGCAGCAATAGGAGCTATTATCCTTGGGCCTGAAGCAACAAACAGAGGAAGGTTTACCAGAACCTGCAGAGAGAGCAAGAGAGTCAGACAGCAAGAGAGCATACGATATTGAAAGAGTCCCTTGTCAGAAGCTGAGATTAGTAAGGATGGAACTGGGGGAAAAATACCCTTACCACATCTTGCCCCTCTGCACCTCCCTCTGGACTCCTGGTGGTGCCCCTATTTGTGAGACGAAGCAGATGCCAATGGGCAAGGAAGCTCCACACAGGTCACCTTTCCAGGGCCCAGGACAGAGTGGAGAAGGGGAGAGAGTAGATCTGGAGGGTCATGTGGAAGATGTCAAGCACACTGATTTCAGAGAAGTCCTTAGATGATGCTGGTCTTGTCCTTCCACTTCTCTTCTGGCTTCCTTTGTTTAAGGTCCCTGGCCTGCAAAGCTATCTAAAGGATCTTCACCATTGTCACTGCTCCTGGAGCTACTAGTAGAAAGTCCAAAGTCTTTGCCCTTGGTGTTCTCTTCCTGTGTACCTGTGTTAGTCTGAGTCTTCCGAGAAACAGATGCTAAGACAGGATTAAAATGCAAGGATTTTATTACGGGCAGTGCCTAAGAGAGAAAATGGGACGGAGCTGGGAAGGCTGGGAGAGCTGTCAGGCTGACCCCTAGTGAAGGAGAGAGGGGTAGAAGTATTGTAGCTTGCCATGTAGTCTAAGGAAGTTTCTGCAAGGTTGTCAGGGAGTCTTCCAGCCACAGTCGCCATCAGAGGAGTCCTCTGCTTCCTCTGAAGGGATCTTCCTTACTATCCCTGCCATGTTCAGTCTTTGGTTGGAAGCAGCCTGTAGAAGAGTGGCCTTGGTTCAAATATGGCAATGAATCTCATCACAGCAGCTAGAGCTTTGGTCAATTATGCTTCCCATAATTAGAGATCTGTGAGGTGTGCTCTCATGCCCCCCTGCCACCAAATTCCCAAAGCTGCCAGTCCCCAGGAATTCAGGGTGTTGTTGAAGTCCAAGAGAAAGGGGTCAGAGAATGACCGTCTTCCCTGACCTCCCCAAGTTTGCTATAGGCCTGAGAAACCTTTTTAGGGCCGAGAATTTCACAAGCTCTCCTAGATATAGCTTCCTGTGGAACAGTGTCTGTGCCTGGGTGTGGGCATGGCTACCTACCTTGGGGTGGCAGGGGAATTATGCTCAGGCTGCCTTCTGAGGAGCATTTATCTTTATCACTGGGTCAGAGACCTGAGCTTAAGCCTTTACTTAGAATTTCTGTATGAGAGGGACTTTGGGGTATGATTGGAGGGAAAGCTGGGGAGGAGTAGGGACTTGTCTGGAGGTTGTGTTTGCATGGCAAACTGAGATCTGTGCTTATGTTTGGGGGTCTTGAGGTGGATGAGGAAGCTCACAGAAAGGAATACGTGAGACTCCCCAAGCTTCAGTGGGGCAGAGCTACGGCCTGCAGAATTCTACAACTTCTCCTTTTAGGCCTTGGAGCATGAAATGGCTCATTCTACTTCATTTCTTTAGCAGTAGAGCTTGCTTGCCCACAGGAAGTTCCTGGAGCACAAAAACCAAAGTCTTGTGTATCATTAGGATTCCTTTAGTCAAGAGTGGAGAGGTCAATCTACCCACAAGAAAATTGGGGTCCTTTTAGCATACAGTCTTGGCAGCTAGGCTGTCAAAAAGAATTATAAATGGCTATTTATTTCAAGGACATTTCCTTGAGGGATAGATGGGGTTAATTTCTGGAAACACTTATTTAAGTGGCAAGAAATAAAACACAAGTTAAGTCTTAATCAGGAGACTCAGTTACGCTAACATAGTAAACGAATCTGATCATGATTCTGTCTCCCCTGCCAGACGGCAAGCACTTTGAGGGCAGACACTATATTACATTCTTAAATAACTTTGAATCATCTGAGTCATGAATATAATTTCCTTTACAAAGATAAAAAGTTACCAATAATTCTGAAAGCCCCTTTGACGATCTCCCCCAAACCTGGTCTGTCCCCTCCTCCCCATTACCATGTGCCAGGCACACAAATGTGGCTCAAATGATGCTTGTTGACCTGCATTGGAGGGATCTAGAGCGGGAAGTGAGGTTTGCTAGGCAGGCAGAGTGGCAGGGTAATTGACCCTCTTCAACACTACTGGCCATAGCACTAGGAAAAACATTCTGCTTGTCACTGGTTGCCAAGCTGTGATATACAGAAGGCTTGGTGTAAACTCCCATACTTTCTAGAGGATAGTTCCAATACTCTCATCAGAGTTGTGCTCTATTTCTATGGATTGAATCTGGTCTTGCTTCCCAGGTCTACTGATGGTCCTTTGAGATGGAGACTCAGGGCTGTCAAATTATAATGGAAAGGCTCTTCTCCCAAAGGAATGGGTGGGAAAAGAAGATAAGAATTTCTTCTGGTTAGCAACTGCTGGGTATGGACTGACATGATCAGGAAGCTGGTGACGTAAGTTGGAATGGATGGTGGGACAGAGACAGAGAAATTAGATGTGGACCAAGTAAGAAGGTGGTGTTCACTTTTAGACCTGCTAGTTCTCTGATGCTTTATCAAGAAAGAGTCAAACCAATGACTGAGACCTATGGCCTGGGTCCTATGAGTAGGTGATGGGTACAAGTCAAGGACTTCCTCTTGGTCAAGAAAGCAAGGTCAGAGGGGAGGGAGGAGAGTGAAAAAACAAAGAAGGCTAGTTGGCCCTTTCCTAGTAAGACTGAAAAAGTCAGCCGTTCTCTATTTCTTTAGACCACACCTGTAGAGTGAGAATGTCATCCATAGCAGGCCTCTTTCAAGTTATTCTTCTTGATGAAAACCCAGAGACTGCTCACGAATGAGGGTCAGCCCTCTGGTGGTCCTTTCTCTTGGGCCCTGTGTTCAATCACTGACTTACTGGCCAATTCTTTCAATCATTGAATGCCTGTTTATCTCACTGGGTGGACTTTTACTTAAAATTCTTGTCTAGGGCACATGCAGTAAGTGGAGAAAAATGTAAGACGCTCTTTCTTTGGTAATTAATAAAAGACCCTGAGGAAAAGCCTAAGTCGTTTGTGTTAATCATTAAACTTGCCCTGTGGTCAGCTCTGAACTTTTATTTTGGCACATGTTTGGCTGGGACACAAACGGGTTAGGTGAGTTACCGTCCAACGTCCAACGTGAGCGAGTTACCTGCACGGTAGCTGCAGGTTGGCCTTTAACCAGGTAACACAGCCATCGGTTCTTGGCAGAGAGGAACAAGATCATTTAGAAAGGAGAGATAATTCCTCCTTTGAGTCACAACGAGACAGAAACAGAGAAAGGTACTGTTTGATTTAGAACTGTCTCTGCTCTGTTTTTCCTAGGCATTGCATCTCTTACGAATGCTGAGGTGAACAAAAGGAAACAGAGGGTCTGCAGAGAGGGGCGGGAGGGAGAGAGGAAGAGGAGGAAGGCGAGCAGAGAGAGGAGAGGGAAGACTTGCCCAGATGCACACAGCTGTCCTCCGGTTGAAAATTTTCTGGTTAAAAGTATAAGTGGAGGCTGAGTTTATCCTTAAGAATTAGTGGATTAATTATTTTAAGAAAAAATACATTTATTGTTGATTTGATTGTTCTATTCTAGAGGAAAAGATACAGATATGAACATAGAGTTTTAAGAAATACCAATGTGTGAGCGTTTACTTCCATTGTTCTAAGCTTGGGAGTAGGCACTGAAATGAAATGTTGGCATCATGCAGCCAGATTGAAAGCAGACTCTCCTGTGCCGAGGATATTCTGTTGGGTGTAACAAGCAAGTCAGATCCTGTGCTTTTGGACTAAGCAGCAAATACTCCTGAGTACCTTTCTCTATGCAGCAGATTCATTTCCGAAAATTAAACGTATCTAAAATGAATTCTATTCCAAATAGATGTAAAAATTCAGGGAAATTTGCAACTTAAAGGAACAGCTGCTGAATCTACTTGAAAATTTAAATTCGGGTAGCCTTCACCCCTACCCCATCCACTGTGACCTTGAGGGCAAATACACCCATTATTTGTCTCTTTTCCCAGCTCCAGAATCCAGCATATATCAGGCATAAAAAAAATGTTTGTGGGGTTGAATTAAAAATAGATGATTTTATATATCGTGCTCTCTTAAATAGGGCATGCTTATAAGTTTCTAAGTTTTTTGCAGGTATTCTTTTTCTGGGCATTTATTGTGGCTTTTAGATTTTTCTAAAATGGTGTAACTATTTTTGCTAGTCTCAATGTTTTCTTAAAAGTATGAATTAAATGCATCTTTAGTAATGTACAAGGTTTTGCATTGAATTAAAAGCTTGAAGCGGAAGAATGGCACAATGAAGCAGTGTATAAGGAAGATGGGTCTGGCAGGCTGGGCATTGTGGGTTGGGGTAGAGAGAGCCTGGAGTCATGGGGTCCAGTTCGGAGGTCCAGCTTTTCAGGCCTCTGTTTCTTTCCTCTCTTTCTTTTCTGCTGTAAGGATAAGACAACTTCTCCAAAATTCCCATTAGTACCATTTTTTCAAACCATTACTATACTTAGCATTTGCTTTGTTAAGCTCTTTACTTTTTTTGTGTTGATTGGTTCCTGGAGGACAGAGACTCTTCCAGAAACAACAAAACAACCTCCCCACTGCCCTCCTCCACCCTGTAACCACCATTAACTAGTATTTTGATATGTAGAATTTATTTTTTTTAAATTAAGCTTTTGTTTAAAAGTGAATTAATGAAAGAGGTTATTATTATTTACCCAGCTTAAACACACATAAAATAAATTGGTGGGACAAGAGGAGGGGATGGAATAGTGATGATTTTATATAAGATTTTTAGTTTATCCTTTTCTCCTGAGTTTGGGAAGATGGTGGGTCCCTTTGAAGACCCCAGGGCCATGTTGATATCACTTCCTTAACTTCACAAGTTTTAACACAGAAAAGTAATAGTGTGTAAGCATAAAATGACAGTAATTTTTCATTTTATTTTTTATAAAGCACAAAAGCTATGCTGCTTCAATCAAAATTGAAAACACTTTTAATGTCTGAACAATTTTGAGAGGATTGATTTAAATAGACAAGATGACTACCTGGCTGATTTCTCTGATAAGTATTGAAACACTACTTTTGGCAGGTGAGTAGGATGGGTTTTGAAGGGATCATAGACAGAACACAACAGGTTACTCTGAGAACTAGTTTATTGATGTTTAAAGTACTATTTTGGGGGAAGTATTGAAGCATTTACTCTGGGTTTAAGTTTTCTCTGCTTAATAATTATTTTTTTCTGTTTAGTTGAGATTATATATTAAATAGATATGAACATATCTTCGATTTTTAATGGCCAGTGGAAGTTTCTTTTACGGTCTAGAGCTCTTGATAATAACCT
Organism: Equus caballus; assembly: GCF_041296265.1. Taxonomy (NCBI): domain Eukaryota; kingdom Metazoa; phylum Chordata; class Mammalia; order Perissodactyla; family Equidae; genus Equus; species Equus caballus. Next base: position 53,181,552 of record NC_091703.1, on the reverse strand, counting down.
ATAACCTTCTTTTTATAATTCCTTTTTGAGCTTTATGATTTAGTTCTTTTTAGATTTTATTGCTTTATCTTCTCAAAAGGAGTACCTTATCTTGTCTTAATGATTAATGACTGCTTATATTAATTCTCCTTTTCTCAAGCCAGGTCTCTGACTTTCTCTGTGAATTTGGCTATCCTCTGTATCTTTCGATGGCATTTATTTTGGTTTTCTTTAGGTAGAAGTCTCTAATACACCTTTGAGGGGTAAGCATGGGCTGGTCTGGCCGGGGCTGCCATGAGTAATTGTGTTGATGTGAATGATTTCCCCCCCACCTTTGCTTGTGCACTGTGCCACCTGCGTAAATGTATATGGTGGCCCTAGGCCAGCCAGTGTTAGTCTGGATTATACTTTAAATTTTCTGATATAGAAACTGAAAAGTGTTTGTAGATAACACTTTTCCTGTCTATGACCTCATCGAGGAGCTGACTGAGTTTTGCTGGCTTCCTTGAATTAGCTTTACCTTGGCCAAGGCATGTCCAGGAGCATCTTCAAAGATGAGAGATTGATTAAGGTTAAGCTCAGCTGATGGTCTCTATAGGAAAACCCAATCTAGCTAGTAGGTAAAGTCTATAGTTGCTTTTTTTTTTTAAGGAAATTAGAGCACTGATCCATGCTTCAGCCCCTCTCTGAGCAGGCAAGGCAAAAATCTAGAGAATTTTGTATCTATTTTGGGAGTCATTCTGATCACGTGTTCAAAAGAGGGAAACTAGAGGATGGTGTAGTGAGCAGGAGGATTGAAATAGGGACAGCTTCTAGAAGTTTCTCCTCCTCTCTGGGAAGTGAAAATACAAGAAATCAGTGGTGACTTTACAATTCAATATGACCACCTGATTAAAGATTGGGAACGAGAGAAGAGATATCATAGGTTCAATTAGGAACAAAATGTATCCTTGAGGCCAAAGGACGTAGAAATCCAGGATTGTCCTGGTGAACACTGGGTTTTTGGGGGTCGGAGATGAGATGATGAGAGAATCATTTCATTAAAATGGGAGCTTTGAAGGTGTAGTCTCCAGACCAGTAGCACCAGCAGCATCTGAATTTACACCAAATGTAAATTCTTGGGCCCCACCCCATACCTACTGAACAGGAAACTCTAGCAGTGGGGCCCGGGATCTGTACTTTACCAAGCCCTCTGGTGATTCTGAGGAATGCTAGCTAAATTTTGCTTCGTAACGTTGGGGAAGCTGGTGGATTGAATCTGAACTTCAAAACCCGTGTTTTTCTTGCTTATTCACAGTGCCTTACCTGAGTTTTCACATTGAACCTGAAGAAGGTAGCCTTGCAGGGGGAACGTGGATCACAGTTATTTTTGATGGTAGGTTGGGGTCTTACCAAGTGCAAGTTTCTTATTTATTGATTTAAAGAATATTAAAGAATATGAATCTTTGGTTTTCTTCCCTGTCTAAGGACACATGTAAAAGAGGGCCTGAAGGGAGATGGACCAACTGACCAGCTTCTGTGTTTCCAGATGCTCACTTGCTAATGTCACAGAAGCAGAGCACATCATACCATCATATGTCTGGGTCCGCTTTTGTATCCCAAGCCGTGGGCTGGGCCTCTAAGAGCCCTAAATGAGATGATATGGAAGTGCATAGCATAGTACCTGGCAATGTGTTCACCAGAATCTTGGTTATCTTCCTGTAGATAATTCTATATATGGGAGCCTCTAAACTATGGCTTGATGTCTCTGTCTGCACCACAGTAAAGAGTAGTTTAGAGGGTTTGGATTTAAGTGGACGGACCAGAGGAGAGAAAACTTTTTTTAATAAACTCATAAACGAGAACGCTCATTTACATAGCAGTCATAAATGCCTTTGGAAATGAGTATTAACTTAATCCTAGGCAAACTCAGTGTCTCACATTGCCCCCGTGTGGCGAAGTTTTCACATTCTCGGCTGTGAATTACAGCTCTGCTCAGCCTGAGATTCCCCTTTCCCTTTCGTTTAGGTTCAGACTCCAGTCTCCTTTATCCGGCCAACGGCTCTCAGCTGGAGATACATCTGATGAGTGCGGCTGTGCCTGCGCTGCCAAGCATCCCCTGTGACGTCGTTCCCGTGTTCCTGGATTTGCCGGTGGTGATGTGCAGGACCAGGTACACCTGTCCAGGAATAAGATCAGACAAGACCAGCGCTTTGCTTATCTCAGTCGTTTTTGGTAGCAAATTAGAGCAACTCTTACTGTGACTGCAATTATCAACTATAGTTTTAAAAAAAATGTACATGTGAATATGCTTCTTAAAAGGTCCCTATCAGGGCTCTAGGGCTTTAGGAAGGATGAGAATATGGGGCAGAACTTTGAGAATTTTGAGATATTTATAAAGAGGGGCTGGGTTGTGTTTCTAGATTTTTTTTCCACAAGGAGCTCTGTGGCTATTAAGATTTCAATAAATGGTGCCATTTTGCCATCTAAAGAACTCATCTTTTAGAATAAGCATAATTGTAATGATTATGCACAAACCCAAACAAGTTAGAAAGGAAATTTGCTATAGTCCTCAATGTGTTTTCTGAGTTTGGTACAATTTGTACACGATTCCAGGTAATCTACTGTCCTACTCAAGTTTTTGTTGGCCTATAAAGTTTACACTGGTTCATTCTTTCTCTACTCATGTCTTAGAGATGCTGCATGAAAATGGGTCTTGGTTAAGAGGACAAACATTGTCCTTGCCTTTTATTTCTCTTCCATCTTTCAGGAAGCCTCCCCCTCTTCCATCTCTGCCTATTGAAATCCTAGCCAACCGGGCTGCAAATGGCAGCTCTTCTCTGAACATCCAACTGAGTGGATTTTTCTCTTCTTCGAAAAGGAGACAAGTAGGGGCCGAAATCCAGGCTGTGGTTGCAATAGCTTTGAGGAAGGAGCACTTTTTAGTAATTCATCCACAAGGCATGTGTGTATGTGAACACAAACACACACATCACACACACATACTTTTTTGTGCCATTTATCCTTAAGGGGGTCCTTTTTATAATTTACACAAAGGCATACCATAGCTTTAGTGGCTGTCTTTCTTGCAGCCTGTGTTTCTCAGGACACTTACGTCAGTTGCTCACTTGCCAGATTCATCCCTATGGAATTAAGTGCTTTGGGGATAGAGGATGTGTTTAACCCCACCCTTATAGTCCTTGTGGTGCTGAGTCAATAGCTCGCAAGTAGAAGATGATGCTCAATAGATGTCTGTTGAATTGAATTTCCTTATAGCCTTGCTATTGGTTTTAAAACTGAGTTAAATGTTTTCCTTAGGTTTTATGGTATATTTGGGCATAGAGTTCCTGCAAGAACTTGCCCTGAAACAGGTCAAAGCTCTGAAGATTTATATGTTCTATCTCCTTAATCCCAACATACTATCGATTTTAAGATGCATCATTGATTTTTATAGCATCTTTCTAGAGAAAAAGAAGTACTAGCCTCTCAACCATACTCATTGATTGGAAGATGAATATCAAGTTCAATTAACCTTCAAATGTGAAAAAAAAGTACATTTTATCATCAATGAAATACTGTCACATTCGTTATCATAAAAAGACTTACCTGCTTTCACCAAAACAGGCATTGCAGCATCTAAATCAGCACTACCAAGTCAAAATATAATGAAAGCCACACACCTAATTTAAAATTTTCTAGTAGCCACATTAAAATATCAAAAGAAACATGTGAAATTAATTTTAATAATATGTTTTACTTAACCCAACATAGCCAAAATATTGTCATTTCATATGTAATCGATATGTAAATTATTAACAAGACATTTTATATTCTTTTTTTCATATCAAGTCTTCAAAATCCAGTGTGTATGTTACACTTATAGTGTATCTTATTTGGGAATAGCCACATTCTAAGTGCTCAGTTACCACATATAACTAGTGGCTAACACATTGGACTGAGCAGATTTAGGTATTTAAGGTCACGCTAAAGATTTTGGTGAGAAGGTTTGGAGGGGAGGCACTTCTTAAATCCAGCTTCTTATTCCCCATATTTCCTCTTTCACAAAAATCAACAGAATGGCAGCCTTGAAGAGGCAAAGAAATCACTGATATTCGGGAAAAGAGGAGAGAAGGTCTAGGGCTCTCTTAATGCACATGTGAAGTGTTTGTGGGCTGCTTGGATGATCAGGAAGTCAAGAATTTTTTTTGGCAACATATAAAATCAACGCCTTTTATCAGAAAGAGGCTGGGATTGAAGGCCCACTTTGCCCTTAAGCTGTGATATTCACACACATAAGCCTCTCAATCTATCTGGAACTGTCACTTTTTAAAAAATGGATTAGATTAGATTAGCTATCAATGTCCCTTCCAACACTTAAAGTCCTGTGAACGTATGATTTTCAGAAACAGAACAGATTTTTTTTTAAATTTTATGGACTTTCAGTAAAAAAATTCATAATTTCCTTTGCTGAAGGACACAATCTTTAAAGTCTAGTGGATGAGCGGATCTAGGAGGTAGCACGTGAAATAGAGGAAGCCAGGGTTAGCTCTGTTTTAAGGTACAGGGAGGAGGTGTGAAGTGCTCAAGTAGGGCTGCCAGCTTTGGCAACTCACGGTTTTTGATTCACAAGGATTTTCACTTTCTGCCCTCAGATCTCTGCCGTCTGAAGCCCACGAGGGTCTGTACTACCTGGAAGCACACTCTCAGGGACAGGTGGCCAGCAGCTCAACACCAGGGCCACAAGACAGCCGTACTTTCAAGGTGGGTTCTAAGGATGGAGGAATGTGCGTTTGCCTGGTCTGAGGGTGGGCTTGTGCAATTGATAAGCAAGGTACATATCAGCCAGAGTCTGCTTTGCCGTGGAGAGAGGAAAGGGGCTGGTAGTTATGGGGTTTCTGAGACTAGACTAAAGAAGGATAAGTATTGAGCACTTGTATGTCAGGCTCTGTGTTTTATTCACATTCATTAAATGCTCACAACAATTTTATGGGGTAGCTATTTATTTTTCTGTTTTTACAGATGAGCAACCTGACACTCAGGGAGATTGAATAATTTGCCCATGTTATAAATGATCTGTCCAGGTAGTAAATGGCAGAACTCAGATATGAACCTGCCTCTGATTCTGAATCTTCACCTAAACTGAAGCCTGTGGAGAAGCCACAAGGATTACCCTTGTGCGTCAGTGTTTCATTTTGCAGCTGTGATCTTCCTGAGTCTCAGCACGATGAAGGGACTCAGGGACCCAGCTTCCACTCTCCTCCCTGCTTCACCGTTGATTTCTGCTACTCTTTCCAAGCCTAGACTGACAGAGCATTTGCTGGTGGAATTCTCCTTCAAGCTCAGAGCTAAAAGGAAGCAGACGGAGAGAGAGAGAGAGAGAGTTTATCAGCCAATGCCTAACTTATTTTAGAGATGTAATATGCAAACTGGGGCTTAATTTTATGTTTGGTTCAGTCTGCTATCCATTTCAGATTAGTTTTACACCAAAACCGTCTCTGGAAGGGTAGGTCTCAGACTTTTCATAAAAGGCAGAGGTTTGGCAGGGTTCCTTGGATGTGTGTGTACCTCCATAGGGCACCTCTGTTTAAGAGCTGCTCAGAAAAGCACAACTGAGTCATTAATTAATGCTCCTTTAGAACAAGACTTTATCCTCTAAATTCATCTCTAGTATAATCTACATTTTATATAGGCAATTCATTCTTCAAATTTTGAAATTGCTGTCAATTCGCATTTAACAACTTGTTTCTCACTCACAGAGAACCTTGTTTTCTGGAATTTTGCGTCTGCACATATGCAGCAGACAGAAAAAAACATTCTTTCTTATTAAGACCAGCACGCTACACTGGCTCAGTGAATGTAATAGAAAAGCAGTGGCTGGGTGTGCTCGTTCATCACCATGCTTCTCTTGGTTTTGATGTTTCTTTCACCCCAGACACTAGTTTTCCTACTTATTAAAGATCGGAAAGGAGAGAGAGGGGAAAGAAGAGAAATGCTTCCGAAAATTGCACATTAAAGAAAGCAAGTCCTTCAGTGGTTCAACTAGCTTGGCAAGTTGATGAAAAATCACCAGGGGATGCAGTTAATGAGAGGCATTCCACACTAAATAAAACACGGCATGTCTCTTTGTTTTGGGACCGAGACTGGGGGAACCGTGAGTATTAAAAATTAATTCCATCTCTCCAGTCCATTCTAAAGAGCCTGCTGCAGGCACTGACAAGTTTGAACAAGTCACAGAAGGTTTATCAAGCAGCTGGTGGCTGTGGCTTTGTCATTCTAATCCGCTGCTTTTCCTCACCTGCATCTTGCTGCTGTTGACCTCACTTCAGCTCAAGGATCAGCATGCGGACACTTGATTTGGAAGCTCATTAATTTTTCACTTTGTCATGTCTCTAGCTTGGTGGGTGACCAGGGGCCTGTTTCTCTGAGAAATGTACCATTTTCTGTCATGTCAGCTCCGAGAGAATCACAAGTAAAGGCCTTTTTGAGGTTTAACTCTGAGCCTGCCCCACCGCTCTCTGAGGCTTTGGAGGGGGGGGGGAGTGACGAAGGCGTCACTCTATTCCCTCACACGTCTGGTGGAAGGCTTACAGACTGAGTGGTAGGTCTTATATTTCAAGTTGGCAATCGAGAGGTATGTTCCTTACTTGGTCTCTGCTCGGTTGTTCCATCTCCCTCAGTTTCTAACATCTGTGAGAGAGGGCCATAACAACCGCTGTACTTCATGACGCTCTTACGATCGAGTTCCAGTGGAAATGATAATGGTGCAAAGAGCATCACGGTGGGTGGTGAAGGCCTGCATGCCGTAGGAGGTTGGGAAGCCCGGTGGTGATTGTGTGTTTGGCAGGTGCCTGTGGAATTGCATTAATCTTTATCTTGTGAGATCAGAGCCAGCTCCCAATTGATGTGGTCACAGCATTCTTATTTTGACCCCCTGACTGCACATATTTTCTGTGAGCTATTTTCTAACCCTTGAGGGCAGGCTGTACAGCATGTGGATCAATACTTAAAACCTACACTTGCCAAGCCGCTATCAGCTTTGTGGAAATGTCTGTGGATTCTCCATGTCTGATTAGGGCTGTTGACTAACAACGGAGTTATTCTTTGGTGACATTCTCCCTGGGAAAGTGGACTCCTGGGGTGCTGGAAGCAGACCAAGCAAAACAATTTGCTGTCTTTTGTTTTGCAGACAGGAAGCACTGCAGGTTGTGGGGAAGGAAGGCGGTCTAGGCATCTAGAGGAGGTTGGGGGGAGGGGAGCAAGAGGGGGAGACTAGGTCTCTTCCTGGGTGAGTCATTAGCTCATGGGTCAAACCTTGGCCTGGTTAGTCCATCCTTATGCTTCTTTGTTTCTTCACGCTGCCCTTGACTTTCAAATGCATTAATCTTGGACTAACCCAGATGCCTATAGGTGAGATGGAATTCTTGAAATTGTCTTTTTCTCCCCTCTGCTTCTAGGCAGCATATCAGCCATCTCAGACGGGGCCACTCACACAAACACTTGAATGACTTCTACATAACAGGCTATGCACAGGCATCTACAACGACTGAGTCAGGCATTGTCCCTGCCTTTCTAGAGCTTATGGTTAGTAGACGATGTACTTCTGGGGGAGGGGGCATCACAAGAAGATTTGGAGTGCCACGACCAGGCCTTCACAGGCTCCCACGTCTCCCATCAATGCTGTTTTTCTCCTTCTCAGAGTGTTGTTGCTTCCCATTCCCTGAATCGTTCTCCTCCCAGCAGGCGCCTTCCATTTTCCCAGCAAACACCTCACTTCCGTGCCTATCCAGCTTCCATTATTTGTAGTTTGCTAATCCATACCAAGGTGCTGGCTGATCATAATTTAAGTTGCAATGCTTTCAATTTAAATAAATAAATTCTTTTTATTTTTCTTAGTAGTTCTTTCTATTTATTGTGGTAACATTGGTTTATAACACTATATAAATTTCAGGTGTAGACCATTATATTTCAATTTCTGTATAGATTACATCGTGTTCACCACCCAAAGACTAATTACAGTCCATTACCACACACGTGTGCATAATCCCTGTTTCACCCTTCCCCCTCCCCCCTTCCTCTCTGGTGACCACCAATCCAATCTCTGTCTCTGTGTGTTGTTTGTTGTTGTTTTTATCTGTTACTTATGAGTGAGGTCATATAGTATGTGACTTTCTCCTTCTGAAATACTTCCCTTACCATAATACCCTTAAGGTCATTTGTTGTCAGAAATGGACAAATTTCACCATTTCTTATGGCTGAGTAATATTCCATTATATATACACACCACAACTTCTTTATCCTTTCATCGATTTATGGACAACTTGGTTGCTTCCAAGTCTTAGCTGTTGTGAACGATGCTGTGATGAACATAGGGGAGCATGTATCTTTATGCATTTGTGTTTTCAAGTTCTTTGGATAAATACTCAGCAGCGGAATAGCTGGATCATATGGTAGTTCTATTCTTAATTTTTCAAGGAATCTCCATACTGTCTTCCATAGTGGCTGCACCAGTTTGAATGCTCACCAGCAGTGTATGAGGGTTCCCTTCTCCCCACATCCTCTCCAACATTTGTTTCCTATCTTGTTAATTATAGCCATTCTGACCAGAGTGAGGTGATATCTCATTGTAGCTTTGATTTGCATTTCCCTGATAGTTAATGATGTTGAACATCTTTTCATGTGCCTGTCAGCCATCTGTACATGTTCTTTGGAGAAATGTCTGTTCAGATCTTTTGCCCATTTTTTAATTGTGTTTTTAGTTTTCTTGTTGTTGAGATGTATGAGTTCTTTATACATTTTGGATATTAACCCCTTATCAGATACATGGTTTGCAAATACCTTCTGCCAATTGTTAGGTTGTCTTTCCATTTTGTTGATGGTTTCCTTTGCTGGGCAGAAGTTTTTTAGGTTGGTGTAGTACCATTTGTAAATAAACAAATTCTTGTTTAGAAAAAGTTTACAAACGTCAAGACCCCAAGATGAGCTGCAATAATGGAATTAAAGGTTGGTATGCTAAAGCAGGGCCTGGCTACCTTTCCTTCTGATGAAAGCTGTCCCTGGATGTGGCAGAAACAGACTTGCCACCGTTTGAGTGATACAGTATGGTGCAGGAGAGAGAGCTATAGGACCTTGATCAAATTCCCTTTACCTCATCTACAGAAGAGCTGTAATAATATCTGTCATTTCTGCTTCACGGAAATATTATGAAGATGAAAAGAAATCGATGTAAGGTGACTTGAGGAAATGTAACCATTTACTACCTTAGATGAATGTTCCACAAGGAATGACTTGTGCTTCCAGTGTTTGTGGTTGCGACGTTCTACTGAAATGCTCACTTGTGATAACATTTTCTAAACAGTTTTCCAGGGCACAGACACCCTTTGTTTACCAAGTCAATCCACCAAGTGGAGTTCCAGGTAAGAAATCTCCTCTTAACATAGGATTAACTATGAATCCCTTAGCTAAAGCTTATAGCAAACTCTTCTACCCTGGTGAATGGTGTCTATAAATGAGAACATTTAGCTTCTTCTCTGGTGCTGTTTTGAAAATGTGTCAAGTTCTGGTTCATTTTTAACCTGGTTTGGTTTCACCTCTGGGTACTTTTGCTCTGTGACTTCTCTGACAATAAAAGGAAACCAAACATGAAAAGAAGCAGTAAGCAAAATCAAACCAGGTGGCACCAGAGAATGGAGGAAATAGAAATCGTCATCGCTTTTGACTTTGTCATCATCCGTGCAACAGCAAACCTTTATTGAACCTCACTGTGAGCCGGGTTCTGTTGTAAGCTTTCGGCTTATATTATCGTATTAGATCCTCACAAAAACCTCATGATAGAGGAACTATTATTATTCCCATTTTTCAGATGAGGAAATAAGATACCAAAATATTAAGTAACTTGCTTAAAGTCATACTGCTAATAAATGTGCAGCTGAGACATGAACCCAGACGGTCAGATCCAGAGTGGGCCCATATATGCAACATTTTGTCCAACACTTTCTTGAGCAGTGTTGGGTACCACTTGGAAGGACATTAACCCTGATCCTTATCCTGGGGGGTTAGGAAGCCACACATATGCAAAGGCATGAGGATAAAAGAGAAGAAGAGACAGAAAGCGGGATTGCCACTAAGAAATAGATTCAGGAACTGCTAAACCTGCCTTAAAACTAAGTCGTAAACACAGCTAAGATTATATATAAATTACTCTCTGATTCTTGGCAAATTCCTACATCTATTTCAGGTTTTTCATTTTTTCAGGATTTCTAGACAGTATAAGTATAGGAAAACAAGTTGCTAAATTTTTATATGTGGTTGTGTCTAAATGCTAACCTGACCTAGCTGTTCGAATGGCTTGACTGCTCAGGAATGTCAAAATAAATACCTGAATTACTAAAAGGTGTTTGTAGATTTCTGTCTGTATGTGCAGATCCAGATTATGTATGTGTGTATTTAAATTATAACTGGAAGAATATGAATTCAGCTTTATCTTATTAGTGCAGGTTATTCATAGAACTATTCCTTTCCATTTGTCTGAATAATCAAGATATGACAATGTTTCATTAGAAAGAGATATGGTCTGTGAAAATCACATGCAGATGTTTGGGTCCCTGCTGCTCTGGTGTTAGAAAGCTCCTGTTTACATGGCAGAAGTCTCATTAGGGTGAGGAAGGAGGAAGAGCCAGCCTTTAGAGAGGTGAAATGGGATGTCACCTGGCACCCAGATCTGTCAAACCCGTTTCTCCCACTGAGTTTGAGCTCTGCACACTGTCTCCTCCACCTTCCGGGGGAACGATTGGTCGCTGGCCTGGTTGGAGTGGTCCCTCCAGGCAGGATCCACATGGCTGCATCTTTGAAATCACTTTCCAGATGATTACTCTCATTTCATTTGGGAAGCCTGCCCATGGTAGCAACCAGGAAGATGGGAGAGGTGGCGGGGACAGGAGAGATGATGTTTTACGAACAGCTGAATTTCTGTATGTGGTTAACAGTCCTTCACTGTCACGCAGAATCCCCTAGCGCCACTATGATCTGGTTTAGCCATTTTTCAGCCTCTGTTGGGCTTCTTTGAAAAGAAAAAAAAAACCCTCACAGGAGTTCCTAATTTCTATAATCTGTTAATAATTTTAAAAATTGTGCCCATCAAAGCAAGAAATCATGTCCTCCAAAGCCAGGAAGTCAATGATTTAGGCCTACTAAAATGAAGCGGAATTGCTTTGCTAGTTGTTAGTAGTAGCAGAGAACTTCAGACTCTGGGCTTTTGTTCATCCTCCGACCTTGGTCAAGGTCGCTAGGTTTCCTATCTTTCTGCCCATTCACCTGCAAGAGGCTCTGCTACTTCCTGGAAGGTTCCCACTGTTTCAGTGCCAGTTATTCAACGATCATGGTAGAAGTCACCTCATATTGAAAAAAAAAGCAGCAATGTGAAGGGAACAACTTTTTGGTAATATCTTTTTGTGGCCCTAGATGTGGCCATGAAGGGACTCGAAGTCCTCTGAATTCAGTGACCTCATAAGCCCCAAACGTGCTTTTTATCTTCCATTTGGGGATTTGCCTCATTAACTGACCCCTCCGTCACCTCTCAACATTGTGATGCTGGAAGACTACAGCATAGATGATTAAATTCTCTAATTATCTGGAAGGCACACATTTCCAGGTTGAGAGGTTGTGTGGTGAACTTGAACCACATCGCCTTGCTATGGGGTGTTTGCTCAAAACTTTGCCTACTGAAGTTACACAGAACTGAGTTTAGGTATGTTTCAACTACGGAAGAAATCAGCTCACGTAGCATCCAATAGGGGCCCCCAAACTCTTTCTGAGAAAGAGTTACTTTGGATTTCTTTCCCAACTCCTACGAGCAGAGGGGGTGGCGGTGGCACTGAGAATGCACATTGTGGAAAGGGGATTGCTGATGCCTGCACCCCCATTCTTGTGTACTCAAAAGAGGGGTGTATTAAGGGAAAATTTGTTCCCCAATGGAAATCCCTGCAAGTCACACAGAGGAGACCCAGCAGTAGAAGTCATCCATTTATCAGTAGGCAAGGCAGACATCTACTGTCTGCAGATCCCCAAATTGTCCTATCTTTGAAAATGAGCATATGTGTTGAATGAATGAGATGTGCAATTGCCCATCCTTTAAGCCATAACCCTGTTGTTATCTTGTGCCCTTCTTCCTTAGTTCCTGCCTGTTTGGGTCACCCATGACATTTATCTTTTGTACTCTGAGATATGGAAAAAAGTTTAATATCCCTTAATACCCATCCAGATTGTATGATATGAGCCTCTTCATGTGTCCACATTAGCAAGTGTCCAGAGGAAAGTCTCATGAAATGTGGAGCCCTCCAAGACACATGGTTCTTAAATCCCATTGTGGGTGGATGGTTTACACCAGCCAAGAGAGCGGAACAGGGCAGCGTGTGGAAGGCAGCCCCTTCCTTTAGAAAGCCTCCCACTTTGTGGGACTATGAGGAGGACCCATAATTCCTTCTGCGCTCCATACATGGATGATTAACTCTATGATTGCAAGAATTGATTATTTTAGACTTTCTAATGTTTAATATCAATCACTGGATCATACTTGGTGATCCTTTTCCATTGTACAGTTTATCAAAAAGCATTGATACTCTGACTCATGACTGGCTTGGCCATATTGAATAGATGGAACTGAAAAGAAATACAGTTTATGTCATACATTTACAGTTTGAACTGAACTAAGTATATTATATTTTTAAAACACTTCTTAAAACAGGAGAATTAATACAAGTGTATGGCTGGATTATCACTAGGAGATCAGAAACATTTGATTTTGATGCCGAGTACATTGACAGGTAAGTGTGTGTTTGTTTCTGCGTTCAACTAGTGACAAATGTGCTGGATGGCTTCCTGGGAGCAGCTTCCCCGATGGCAATAAATTGTAAGCAGTTGGCACAGAATTGCTATTTTCCTCTTTGCAGTTTATGGTCCCTGGTGAGTCGAGCTTCAGCAAACTTTGTTAATGTAATTGCGACTGGTCGATTAAGTTCGTCCATTTATTTACTGCCAACTAGTCACTCTGGGCTCAGTGTGAATTGTGCTGTGATTGCATCTGTGGATTTTGTTCTTCAAACCTTACCCTTCTCCCACTTATTTCTTAGTCTGAAATAAATTCTTTATAAAATGATGCGTGAACCCAAAGGGCTGTTATAATGTCCTCGCTTGGTTCTTATCTGTTTGTGCATTTAGAAATTCTAGTTGTGCAATCAGAGGAAAATGTGGAAGAAGATATGAAAGCCATTGAGTTTTTAATATTCTCTGGGAATGATTAGGATGTCAATATGACTTTCTTCACTGGAGGCTTTTTAAATGGAAAGTGGTACTATGAAGTCATCCCTGGTAGAGAGAGAGGAGAACACATGGGAAAGTGATGGAGTTGTGTTTGTGGGAAGCTCTAAGCAACTGGGATTATTCCACATAGGAAGCAATTATGTGAGGATTTATAAGGTAGAAGGAGCAGAATCTTGCTGTATGCTCAGCTGAGTAGAGTCTATATACTGTGTCTAATTTTTCCTTTACTCCTAGACAGCTTGGAGGTATCCTCCTCTGTTCTGTTCCATCTCTGATTCTGCCCTAGTTGAAGAGAACATGATTTGACTACTCTCAGGATCTACATTTCTGGCATTGAGTAATTGTCAACTTGGCTTGAAAGGAAATTACTTTTCCTGTGGCGGATAGAAGTCCCAAGTACATCCTTGACAATATGCTGTATTCACTACTTGGTCCCATCTCAGCCTTGGTCTGGGATACAGCCTTTGAAGGGGGAGGAAGGGCAGGAACTCCACAATAGCTCTGTGTAGACCCCATATAGCCAAGATGGACATGATGAAGACTTTTCAGGAAAGAGGAAACGCTCCCTCTGCAGTGTAAAAGGGTAGGCCGTGAAACAGTGTTGTGTACCCCTGCCTTCGGGCTGAGAATTTGATTCAACATCTCCTCAGGGGACAACCTTAAGCCACCTGCATTGATGCCCCACAGATGCAGAGGAGAATGTTCATGACAATGTTTCCTCTGAGTTTTGCAAGGAATGTTTTCTGGGAGCATTGCGCTACTGTCTCGTGTCTTTTGTTTCCATTTTTCATCCAGCCCATTGATCTTGGAAGCTCAAGGAGACAGATGGGTCACTCCTTGCTCTCTTGTAAACAGGCAGACAGGAAGCCGGTGAGTGTGTTTCTTGCCAACATATATGCTTTTAGATTCTTACACATGAATATAATACACACACATATACACACACAAATGCACATCTATTTTTTAATATTTCACCTATAACTGTTGACTGCCTTATCTTTAGACTTGCTGGAAAAGGCATAGTACTTGATTCAAAATGCAAATTGTAGTGGATTCCGAAACCTTTCTTGAAAACAAATAGCTGATACTTACTAACTGCTTACTATGGGCCAAACCCTGCTCTGACGCTTTACATTTAAGGCAGCCAATAACCTTGTGAGTATACACAGTTATTAGTCTCACTTTACAGATGAGGAAACTGAGGCACAGAGCCATTAAGTAGTTTGCCCAAGGTCTCATACAGAGCAAGTGGCAGAGTTGAGATTTGAACCCGGGCCAAATAACCAGTCCAGAATCAATGCTCTTAAATGCTATTATACTATAAAGACTAACCAAAGAAAAAAACAACTATTTTTTTTTAAATGAGTATCTACATGCTCACAGTTCAGATAACCAACGTTTTCCTGGATTTTCCTGGACTGACTGGATTCACCCTCCTTTGAAGCCATCACAGAACTGTACTATATGGCTTAGCTTTTTGGGACTAGCATTTAGTATGGCCAAATTCTATCATGTGGTTTCTTCCTGATGTTTTCAGTTTGTTGCTCAGGATTATCATTTTTGGGGTTCACACTTGATAGATTTTTTTTTCTTTTTTGGTAAGGGTTTTGCTATACTTGTCATATAACAGATTTTGGAAAGAAAGGACTGAATGGAGGTTAGGAGTAAGTTAAATTTTGCCTCTCACTGTGTTCAACTGGTAGCATATATTGGTGATAACTCTAGTAGGTACTACTCTAAGCATTGCTCCAGTGAACCTACAGATTTTCTTTGGCTAATTTGCCTCTTATTTAATTTTCTACTTTCCCGGCTAAAAAGTCAGAACTTCTGAATGACGTTGTCTGGTAATTCTCACCTCCGTTTTTGGGTTGTTTCCCTAGCTATCCTGTTCAGGAACACCATGGTCTTGGGACTCTGCAGTGCCGCGTGGAAGGCCACTACATCGGTCGGTGTGAAAAGTCTTATTTTAAAGTCTAATTAGAGAAGTCAATTTTAAAGTCTTATCCATTTCTTTCTCTGTATTTGGAAAAAAACTTTTTCAAGAATTGGCTGTCGTGAGGATGACAATAACAGCTTGCGTTTGTTGAGAACTCCCTGAAAAACACTATATGAAGTGGCTTAAATATAAACTAGTTTAATCCTCACAATAAACCTATGAGGCTGGTGGAATTATTTTTGCTTTACACATGAGAAAATCAAAACTAATACCAGTGGAGCAGGATTTCTCGTGCTTAGTCTAAGTCTGGGCTCTTACCCGCTATGCACTGCTAATTTACCCTTTTATTGTTGGATGTCAACATTGCTGATGGTGCTTGGTCTGCGAGGTGTTTATTTTGGGCACTGTTAAAGAAATTACAGGTTTGGGTGATGACTTGGTGATATCTAGAGTCCTTGGGTTTATGGTAGCAAGAGCCTGGGCCAGGCAATTCTTGCCAACTCCTGTATTAATGTGTTTCTTTTTGTTACAGGCTCCCAGAATGTTAGTTTCTCAGTGTTTAATAAAGGAAAGTAAGTAACTGAGAGTAAGCAAATGTATCTTCATCCTGTATTCTCTCTCTCTCTCATCTTGCTTACTTTGTCTAACCTTTTATAATGGAAAATGTCAAATGTATATGAACAGAATAGAATAACGAAACCCCAGGTACTTGTTTGATTTCTTTTTCTTGGGTGAATATAATTGTGTCCTACGCACTCATCTTGAGGCAATGTAAATCTTTTAAAGTGGTGATGGTACACAATTTTGGGAATTGCCTCTTAAGTACTCTCATGATACTGTCAATTTAAAAGAGTACACAGTGCCATGAAACACACTGTACCACTCCAGGAAATGCTTTCTTCAAGACAGAAAGGGTCAAAATTTTCTAGAGCCTTGGAGAGAGAAATTAGGATTCTGAATTTCTGTATGACTTACCTCATGTTCTGCCACTATATAATTTGTCAGGTGTTTCCTTAAAAGTGCGTTTTCCGGCTAATATGAATTTCACTGTGATGCCAGTGACACATTACCTACAGCTACACAGTCCAAAGTATGGAGAGTCTCTCTCTCTCTCTTTAATTTACAAAAGACCAAAATGAACATCTATTGAGTGTCTACTGTAAGCCAGCTCCATATCAGGCTCTTCCACATCCATCATTCCATTTAATGAGTGTGATACCCTGTGAAGCCGGTATTATTATTTCAATATGATAATTTTCTAAGTCAGAAAGCAAACTTTGCCCATTGGTATCATTCCCTAGTCATCAAAGGGAGCTGATATCCAAACTGTCCTAAAGGTCATCATAGGTTAGTCCATGATCTTCCTTTCAGGAAATCAATTTTAAAAACGCAATCCCAGATGCTCTTTTCATCCAAAACACAACTTCGTCTTTTTTGAAGGTCAATGGTGCACAAGAACGCCTGGCTGATCAGTGCTAATCAGGACCTTTTCCTGTACCAGACCTACTCAGGTACTACTTCCTTTCACCCGTACTCCTCATCCCTTCTCTCATGCCTTCAATGAACCTCGGACCTCCTTCCTTTTATTCTTGCCATTTCTCTATGGCCTTTTAACATCTGAAGGTGTCCCTACAATCGTGGGTGACCCTTTGGTTTTGGGTGAGAATAAGTTGCTTGTATGAATGTCAGCTTTAGTTGCTGTAATAAAAGATACTCGATCAAAGATGTCTATACAAAGTCCATGGATAGAGACTGAATGAATGAAAGGGGAGTCATCTTTGTTCTACGTTCAGAGAAACGACAGAAAATAGGTGGCACTGAAAAACCTAAAAGCACACCTTTCCGCTGACTTTAACACCTCACCTCTGAGCATTGAATAAACAACTTATGACTTGCTGGTACTGACGCTACTCTATTGCGTTGCTGTCTGATGAGTAAATCTTCATACCAAAAAAAGAATGCTGAAAATCGAAAACTTGCATGAAATTGTGAACTCGATTCAGTAGTAGAAAGTTGACTACTATAGAAGAGCACTTAGAGTCTAGGCTTGAATATGATCACAGAGCCTCTGAAGAAATATCTGTGAGGTTGCGTCAGATTTCAGAGGCAGCAGAATCTGCCTTTGCCAAAAGTGCAAGAAATTTCATAGGTCATGGGGCAAGCACCATTCACTCTCTAGATAGCCTAATTCTGCAAATTCTGAATTAATACCCTTGCCTAGTAACTAGTCCGTTTTAGAGTAAGTTTGAAGAAGCACCTGGGGTGATGGCGGTAGTGACAGCAGCAATAAGAATGGCTGGTCCCTGTTGAATGTTTTGCATACAGGCTTGATATTTATTTCATTCAGCTGTGAGAGAGGTAATGCTAGCCTCATTTTCTGGGTGAAGAAATAGACTCAGAGAGGGACAGTAATTTGTCCAAAGGTCCTAGTTCTAGAAAGTGTAGATCTAGTTCCAAATCTTTGCATGAAACCAATATCTTATGGGAAGTACACTCTCCTTGCCCCTCCCCCCCCCCAAGCTTCTTTGTGAGTCCGCCATCAATATGGAACCCTGAATGCCAGAGAGGCTCACAGCTACCTCTGATCACGCAGCTGTCTCATATTTCCAGCACCGGTGGCTTCTCGGGATGAGGACTCTCAGGCCAGAACTTTTCATAGCAGAGGAGGCTGTGGGGAGAGGGGATGTGGACAACAGCAAAGAGCCCTGGGCTGAGTTCCTTGAGCGCTGGCATTCAATCCTAGTTGAGCGTGGCTAAGTCATTTAGCCTTTCAGAGCCATGAACATCTATAAACTGGACAAAATGGTGTTTGTCCTAACTCCAAAATTTGTCAAAAGAAGTAGATGAGCAAGAGTCTTGGGACTCATCCAAGATTTTCCTCTCCTTTCATCTCCACATCAACTCGGTCACCAATTTCTGCCAATTTTACCCCCGTATATATCTTGAAGATGTATCCACTCTGTCTCTACAACCACTGCCTTAATTCATGACCCCATATCTCAGCCTGGCATGGTGCAATGATTTCTCAGGGGCCCTCGCCCTGCCATTTTCCCCCTGATGATCCATGCTTGGCGTAGCCACCACCACTCTCGACATCCAGGACGCATTTGATGCCTCTCCCTCGCTTACTATCCTCCAGTGGCTTCCCATCCCCTATAGGAAATGGTACAAGCTTTTAATCTTCTTTGCTTCTTCAGCTCCATGTCTTATAATCCAACAACACTTAAATGCACTGCACAATTCCTTCTCTCCACACTCAGGCTATTATTTGCTTTAAATGCCCTTTCTCTTCTTTCTCCCCTTCACTTGGTTAGTTCTAGTTCATCCTTTAAGATTCAGCTTGGGGGCTGGCCCAGTGGCACATGGTTAAGTTTGCACGTTCCACTTTGGTGGCCTGGGTTTTGCTGGTTCAGATCCTGGGTGTGGATCTATGGCACTCCTTATCAAGCCATGTGTGGCAGGCGTCCACATATAAAATAGAGGAAGATGGGCAGAAATGTTAGCTCAGGGCCGATCTTCCTCAGCAAAAAGAGGAGGATTGGTGATGGATGTTAGCTCAGGGCTAATATTCCTCAAAAGAAAAAAATAAATGAAAGAAAAAGATTCAGCTCGGATGTTATTTCAGAAATTTCTTTCTACTCCACCATACCCCCATCCCACTCCTAAACCTCCCCTCTGCACTTTCATATACTCTCTCTAATTTCACTAGCCCAGTGATAATTGTACCTTCGTGTACCTGTCCTTCCTTATCATTCTGCTCTCCTTCAGGACAGGACCTATTTTGTATTCGTCTTTATATCCCTACTGCCACACAGCAGGTGTTCTGTGAATGTTAGAAAGGGTTACAAAATAGTAGGTTAAAAGAAGGAGGTTATTATATTAGTGTTGAATCTTGATATTTGAGTGTAAGGGATCAATTTTTCCCTCCATATATCTCCTCTGCTTTGTCTCATGGGCGAAAGCATTATATAAGAAATGCCTTGATAAAATTCATATTTTGAAGTGGTAACTGTTCATGTTTAGATTCTTCATATCTTCAGTTTATCAGAGAACATGACTCCTCTTTCCCCTTGAGAGAATGAAATTTAAAACTGTCAAAAGTTTGATCACAGGAGAGGAAAGGATCAGAAAAAGTTCAATTCTTGGGGATATGTGGCATTTTACTATAGAGTTTTGAAGCCATCAGGAGGCAGCATGAAAGACCTGGGTATGTGGTGGTGTGTGCACACGGTGGGAAGGAGCATGCAGGATGGGGACGAGTGGAGGGGCACTGAGGCCGTGTAATTCGTTCTTTGGCTTAGAGCAAATTGCAGGCTCATATGGGTGAATTGAAGCCTTGCCTGGTGCATCCCAAGTTGATTCCTCTGTAAAGTGTAACCTACTGTTCTGTGGCTTGTAAATAGACTACTTGAGCTCAGGAGACAGATTTCCTAAGAAAGCATCAAGGTATGTCGAGGTTTTTGCAGATACCATGAGTGACTGCATTTCTTCTTTTTTTTCAGATATTGATCTTGTATAATATGTATTACTATACGTATTATTATATACGAATTCTTTCCTTATTATGTGTATGTTTTAAATGACTATTATTAGAAAAAATTTCCAACTGTTGCTGGCCTTAGAAAGTTAAAGTAAGAAATAAATTATTAATAGCTTCTATTATTATATTGTTATCTGGGTCACGTCCTGGTCTGTATTCAGAAGCTTACCTTTTTTTCGTTCTCTTGCAGAAATACTATCTGTGGTTCCAGAAACCGGGAGCCTTGGGGGAAGAACAGACATCACGATTACAGGAGCCTTCTTCGACAATCCCGCCCAGGTTACCATCGCAGGTAACTAGGTTCAATGGCTGAAAATAGTTCATGGTGTTAAATGCTGTAAGAGATTATGTATCTCTACGGCATGGAGAGAGTGAGGGGGAAGCAGTCTGTCCTTTTCTGACTCCTCATGCTCCCCTGCTCTCAGGTCCTTTACCTGTGTTTGGTGGGGACCATGCGGAATCACAGCCCTGCAGCTCTGCAAACATACAACAGGAATCCGACATCCTGCAGGCACACCAATAATTCATGGGCAATTCCCTCAAGTGTCCACATCTTGGGAGTGAAGAGAAGGGAAAAGTACAGCTGCCTCTTCACAAAGACCTGCTCTTACTAAAAAGCAATAACCGTCTCCCCACTGTCCATGCTTAGCCCTCTCTATAAGGACAAGCAGGAGAGGGCAGGCATTTGTTATGCAGATTCTTCTGGAATGCCCCCTTGGCAAACCCTTTTGTGGTACCCATGTAGAATCTTTTGTTCTGCCAGGTGGGATGTTCCTCTAGTTGGTGACACCAAGGATGCAGGAAAATGCCCTCACACTGTCACATCACACTTACCCTCCCAAGCTCAGCTGAGTGATTCAGTACCTCTTTAGTAAATGGTGTTACATGACGTTGCTTTCTTTCTGATTACTATAAGCTGCCCTGTGCTCCACTGCTCTGCACTCTTCCTTTTCTGGTCTCCTTCCATTAACGTGACAACTTTTGCTCTACTATCCACTTCCAGCCTTTTGGCCTTGAATAGGAGCCTGTGGGCTTCAGTGTGGTCCTGTGGTCCTGCCATCACATCTACATATCTATACCCATATCAATATCGATATTGATATCTATGTTATCACACAAAGGCCATGATCTGCTCACAAGACGAAAGCCAATCATCAAGAGGCAAGATGGTGGCAGAGAAAGGGCATTTACTACAGTGTGCTAGTAAGAGAGAACATGGCCGACTAATGTCCAAAAGAACCATCTTAAGGGGGTCTGCACAGAATCTTGAAGCAGTTATATAAGTCAGTGGGTTATAAGGGCGGGGGTTAGGAACGTTAACTCAGGAGTCGCCACACCAGATCTTTCAGTTGTCGTTGATGATGGCTATCAGCATAGACTCTCGGTGTGGGGGTCATCACATTCCTAAGGAACTCAAAAGAACGAAGTTATCGTCTTATCGCAGCTGGGAGGTACATGCACAACCAAGGGTCATAAAATCTACAGAGCAGGTAGATCTCCTGGAGGGTGCATGTCCAGCTGGGTTCGTTAGTCAGAGGTTATTCAAAGTTACAATATGGTTTTTTTTCTACAATATGGCTTCCCTTATGCCAGTCTTGCGTTGAGCCGGTATCATCTATACCTAATTTTTAACATTCTCCCCAGGCATTCCATGTGACATTAGACACGTGTCTCCCAGGAAGATTGCGTGTACCACTAGGGCTCCAGGAAAAGGCACCAGGCTCACTGCTCCTCAGGCAGGTAAGGAAGTCACAGCAGCTGTGCAACAAGCTCCAGTTACATTTTTAGCCACGAGGGGCTGGGAAGCAGAAATGAAAGTGTTTGACTTCTGTCTCAGCTGTTTGACTGGTTAGCTCAGCGAGCCCACTGTCAGGGCTTTCATTTCAGAGAGGCTCTGAGCTTTATTCAGATGCTTATTGCCACTCTGCTCATCTGCCCCAGCCAGATGAACGGCCAATGGGGTTCAGTGCAGACTCTGATCCAGGAAGCATAACTGCCATCAAGGCATTGTTATAGCTACTGGAGGAAACCCTTAAGCTGCCTCCCTCCATACTATGGGTCAGATGCATGCCCATTGTCTAAGAAGACGGGAGCATTGGAGCATGCTCTTCTCTGGTCATATGGACAGCATTGGACAAGGCCAGAGAGTGGGGCACAATGGGTGCATGTAAATGTTTCTTCTTCCCTGTGGTCATCTGTTCTCTACACTGAAAAGTTGGAATGTATTGTGATGTTGCCACTAGTTTACGCCTGAGTGGGCAGAGATGGAGCAGGCAAGGTGGTTGGTTCTACCTGTCCTCTGTCTAAAGCTTCCACGTCATGCCTGCATATTCAAAGTACGCCACTGGAGCACTTTTCCCATAAGCATTAGAACTGGAGGCTCAAGTGTTGTTATGGTTTAAGGGTGTTTGGAGTGTTACCCAGCTGGGAGCCACAGGCTGCATGTCCGTATTCCTTACCTGCCACACAAGGGCTGACTATAGGAGCTCACCTCCAGAGGCTCAGCGCTTACTAGGAAAGTTTCCCAGCAGGGGGAGAAATCTTTCTAAAGAAAGGCCATTCGGGTGTGAAAAGGCATGCAAAGCTTTGGTGTGAGCATCCTCCGGGTCCCAGGTCCCAGCAGTTTTTGCACAGGGAAAGGTCCCATCCTAGGAAACAAAACTACTGAAGAAGGTGATGGAGAGAATGCGTCTCTAGTGTCGGGAATGACGCAGAACCTTTGAATGGTTCCTACCTTAGCTACGCAGGTAGTGGTAGGATAATTTCCTGAAGGCGGCTGTTCTTGAGAGTTAATAATGTCCTTTATGAAGAGATTTGAAATTTCTTCCATGGAAATGGGGCAAATTGTTATGTAAAGCAGCATTTCTCAGTGGTCCCCAGGGGATATGTGGCCACATCTGGTTGTTAGAACTGGGATGGTGGTGGTGGTGCTACTGGCCTCTAGTGGGGAGAGGACCCAGGTGCTGCTAAACATCCTTCAGTGCACAGCACAGCCCTTGGAACAGGGTTATCCAGCCCAAAATGTCAATAGTGCTGAGACTGAGAGACCCTGGTTTAAAGTAACATTGTTAAAATATGGTCTTATTTTTCTGCTTCTTCCTTATCTATTTTCCCTTTTTAGGACTTAATGAGGAACAACAGTAGTAGTTTAAAATAACGTTAATTGCTCTAGCTATCACACTGGGTACTTTACTATATTCCAGGCTCTTTGTGTATATATTTCAAGCTCCTTTAGTCTTCTTTTTTGCCAGATTTGTCAAATTGATTTTATTTTTTTCCCCCAGCTTTACTGAGATATAATTGACACATAACTCAAGCTCTCTTAGTCTTTAGTGCATGATCTCTATAATTTGCCCAATTTTGATGCACAAGAAAATAAAAGCATTACGCAATTTGCTTAAAACTACACATCCAGTAAGTGGCAGAGCTGGAATTTGAACCCACAAATGTGTGTTCCTAGAGCTTTTACCCACAACCCAAGTTAGTATCCACTATTGATTGCACATGTGCCCTTAGTCTCAGAGTTTGCTTAATATAAAACACAAATTAATTAGTGCAGCATCATTTAAAATGTCAAATAATAACCATATGCTATGTAATTTGCTCTGCGTGCAGGTCCAGAAATTGAGGACATGACATGAAAAATTTAAAGATTGCCCATTTTTTTGGGAGAACAGGCTGAACTGAACCTTAAAAGATCCTGAAGTCCACTCTGGGTTCCAGGAGCATGCGTTTGTCTTTCACATTTTCTCTAGGACTTGGTTCTCTTCTCCAGGCTCTCCCATGAAAAGCAGCTCCCTAGTCTTCTCTGCTCCTCTGAGAATCTTTTCCTTGTCAAGTCTCTCTTTCCAAGAGGCTAAATCCTACACTAAGCAGCATTTTCTGCTTTCCAGAACATTTGTATTATCTATAGACCCTCCCTCTGGGTCTCAGTTGACTCACCTTTCTAGATAGTACCTGGCTTATCTTCACTCTCTAATGTGCAGTAAAGTAGTTCCCAATCTGGGGAGGAATGCTCCCTGATGTTGATGACATATACATGTCTTACAGGCAATCGAGGACTTCTTTTTGAAGTTGGAGATGCTGCTGAGGGCTTGGACCTGACTGAAGCCACCCCTGGGTACAGGTGGCAGATTGTCCCTAATGCCAGTTCTCCATTTGGATTTTGGTCAAAGGAAGGGCAACCATTCAGGTATGTTGTAGGAAAAGTGGGAGTCCATATCAAAAGCATCTTCCCTAGCCTAGGTTGAGGCCAGGAGGCAGAGAAGTAAGCAATGAGATTTCCAGGGGGAAATTGATAACATCCAGCAATTCAATAACAGCAGAATGTGATCACTGTCCTCAACTGGTGTTGGTCACACCAGTGTACCACAGGTCCATTATAGGTGCATGTTGAATTTTGATCAATAGGTAAAATTTGTATTTTCTGCAGTTTAGTTTATAATCTGCTTTGGAGATGACTATTAATCAGAACATTGAGCTAGGTAGGCCAGGAGATTTGATAGAGGGCAGGGCAAAACTTGCTGCAGGTACGCTAAAAGGTGAAACTAATATCTGGCTGATGCCAAAGAAAGATGTAAGCATTTTTCTCCCCAGACATATGAGGGAGCATAGGTTGGGCAGCAAACAGTACTGTTGGAACGACCACTCAGTGCTGAAGGTCAACACAATGGCTGGTGTATAGCAGGGGAGGCTCCAATGGGCTCTAGGAGACATGGTTTTCTGTAGTAGTGACTGCAGTGTGGTTATGGTTTTCCTGTTTAGTGTTGTTATGAGTCTTTTTAATCCCTTCAAGGATGTGGCCAAATATTCTAGTATTCTAACATGGGCTTAAAAATATAAAAAGTTAGAGAATTGCTTTTGTTTCCTTGGTGTGCTCTCAGGGTATGTATATGTGTATATATATATAAGGATGAATCCTTTACTGTGTGTTGGATCTCTTCTCCTTTCAAAACTGTTCTCAAAGAGGCTGGCCATGAGTCCTGAGTGAACTCCAGTCATTCTGTAACTAACCCCAAGGATTTAAACTTCAATTCTGTTATGGAATGAAAGGCTTTGTTTCTTGTTCAGGGAATTTCAGACATTGAAGAAGCCAAGTAGGGAAGGAAGTCTGTGAGCGGAATGGAGTTTCTATTGTTCTGGAAGTCTTACTAATGAGATATTTAACTATCAATATATGGTTTTAAAGTGGCAATAATTTGTGGTCCCTTGTGGTACGTAATAATGCATCTTTAGCATAGTTTTTGAGGGCTGGTAATCATGTCAAAAGGAAAACCTTTCAGCTATACTCAGTGTGTGTGGGAACACTAAGGAGAGAGTCAGGCCACCTCAAAAGACGAAAGAACATTCTGACTGTATGGTATGACCTATAGGGTATGTCTCTTTAACTTCCATTCTCAGAGGCCACAAACCAAATAGTAATTCTTTCCATTCTTTCTGTCATTCATTTCTTTAATATTCAACATTTTTAAAATAAAAAACAAATATTTATTGATTGATAAATTATTATAATGATGGATCTTTAAATAGTTATTTTAAAAACTATTTTCAGAAAATATTCTTGGTATTTATTGAGGTAGTTTAATCATTTTCTTAGTCATATCTGTCTCTAAATGAAGGTCACTAGAATTTATCTTAAGCATTTAAAAAAATGTGGTCTTATTTTAAAAATGTTTCATTAAATTGCCTGCCATCTTCTTAAAAGTTGCAGGTTATGTCTTGTGATTAGAAATTGTCAACACATTCAATTGATTTTTCTCTGTGAATTATAATATTTTTAATTGGAAAAATACTCTGCAGGTGTTGAGGTGTTTGGTAAGCTCAGAGTAAATTATTTTTTTGGTGAAATATCACTTACTTAGCAAACCCCAAAATGAGTAAAAATGATTTGCTGACCACCTGTGTTAAACTCAACATTATGTCCAGCATTGTGAGAGTCAGAAGGTGTAGAGCAAGGTCATTATCCTCGAGGAGTGACCAGCCTTGTGACACACATGTACAGCCACACAGCAAGGCAAGGCATCCCTCAGTGCATCTGAGCGTGTCTCCTGATTTTGTTCGGTTCAGCTCTTACGTATTGACTTATTACCGTGTCCCACGCCTTCTAAGATAAATTGCTTCATGAGGTACAGCAACTGAGGAAATATTTATAATCTAGTTTACAGATGAGGAACCGTAGTCTTCAATAGGTAAGGTGGTTTTTCCAATCTTGTAAGGTTATATGTGGCAGGACCAAGCTCTGAATTGTTCTGATTTCAAGTCTCGTGACTTCTCCATAAGTCCACCAATGCTGCATGATGGCACACGTTCTTCTTTACCTGTAGGAATGTGGTATTGTAAAGAGGACACACCAGTATTGTGGAAACTCACATAGACACACTTCTGTTTCTATGAAGTTAATGTCTGCCACGAGGGAGAGAAAAGAGAGAAGCCTCTCTTAATATCATTTGGAGCCATTTCAAGTCTCTCACTTTGTTTATTTCCTTCATCAAGAACTGCACGTGTTGTCCAGAAGTCAAGCAGGATTATTTGGCAGGATACATATTTGCTAATGTATGATTATCTGCATATACTTAGATTTACACACATGCACACATGTGAAATGGCTGTCTGACATCAGTCGGAGGGGTGAGTCAGTATACCTCACGATGGACGAATGTGTTGGAGTCGGAGACAGGTAACAAAAGTTCTTGACCAAGTCACATCAGTTCTGATGGGTGATCTCTCTTTATTTCTAATGAGAGGAATAGTACTCAGTATTGACTGAGCTCCTCCCATGGGCCAGGCCCCACGCTCTGAGTGAGGAAGGTTCTCAGCTAAGCCTCCAGACAGCCCTGTGATGCGGCTACAACCTTGCTGAAGATGATATCCCTGCAGGGGATTTGTGGAGAGTGTGAGGAGATGGGCTGAGATACTGAGACAGGCAGGGGCCACGGGATAGCTGTTTCCAGAGTGCTCTGGCCAATCACGTGGCACAAGAGTCAAGTGTTTCTTCCTCATGACCATAAAGAAAACCAAAGGCCAAGGGCAGCCATTTGTAGGGTCAGTGATTCAGGCCTTGGCTACCCTCACTTCTCTGTGTTCTTCTGCTTTACAGAGCTCGGCTCAGTGGGTTCTTTGTGGCCCCAGAGACAAATAATTACACTTTCTGGATCCAGGCAGACAGCCAAGCGACCCTGTATTTCAGTCAGTCAGAGGACCCAAGGACCAAGGTATTCCCATCATTTTCCTTTTTCTTGTCCCCAGTCCTCCAATCCTGAAAAAAACCCAAAAGGATCAAAACTAAAGCTCTCGTGTTCTATTAATAGTTGTAACATGCCATTAAGAGACAGGGATTTTAATCTATCTTGAAGGGTGGGGGATGGGGGAAGGGGTTTGTTTTTTCATTAAAATTTTTTAAACATTGAGATATAATTGACATGATTTTAGTTGTTGGAAAAGAATTTGGCTGAATGTGTTGGCACATTGATTGAGCACTTACTGTCAGCCGGGCATTATGCCACGTCTTTTATATACCTTGTCTCTAATTTTCACAGCCTCTCTGTGAGCTATGTACATTTATCTCCATTTTCCAGATGAGGAAACAGGGGTTTACAAGGATTGTATGGCCAATACAGGGTCACTTGGATAAGAAGAGGAATATTTAGGATTCAAATCCAGATTTGTCTGACTCCAAAACTTGTGATTATTCCACTAATTTTGGGTAGGGATATAAGCTGGTCTTATGTAGGAATTTCCTGATCAGCTTTGAAGGATAAGAAAAGGTGCTTTTAGCAAACAGCCAAAATTCACTAGCGCCATTGACAAAGAACCACAATATTTTTTTTCTCAAATTATTAACATGCTTCTGTGAAATTGCTTTGCTAGTTGGCTGGAGAAACATCACAGATTTTGAAGTGGTCAAGTCCTTCTAGGTATCTTAAAGGGCTTAATAATACTTTATCCACAGCACCACAGAAACCTAGGGTTTCAGGTTGGCTGTTCTGCTCTAAACCGGCCCATCCAGCTTGATCTGAATACTATTTAAATGAGAAAGAGAGAGAGAGAGAGAGAAAAGGAGAGGTGGAGAAGCATAAACAGCCACAGGCCCTAGTGTGACTGGGCTGACCTGTTGGAAAAGGCAGACCAATCCAAAAATCCCTTGTTCGTAGCTGTCCAGACCCTTGCTGTTTGAGAATGAGATGCCTAGAAACTTCAGTGCTGATTGTGATCTTTTCTTGGGCACAGGTGAAAGTGGCTTCCATCAGGGTGGGCACTGCCGACTGGTTTGACTCTTGGGAGCAGAAGGGGAATGAAGGGACCTGGCAACAGAAGACCCCTAAGTTGGAGCTGTTCGGTGGAGCCAGGTACTACCTGGAAGCAGAGCATCATGGCAGAGCCCCCAGCAGGGGGATGAGAATTGGGGTCCAGATCCACAACACCTGGCTGAATCCCGATGTGGTCAGCACTTACCTCCGGGAGAAGCATCAGATCCGAATTCGTGCCCAGAGACTTCCAGAAATCCAGGTCTGTGTCTTTTCCCCATCCCATGGGGCTAGGTTCATGGGCTGGACTCTGGAAGGAATATAGTCTTGTCCAGTGGAAGTATCTCTAGGTGGGAGCCAGGAGATTTGAGTTGTAATGATAACTCTGCTGCCAAAGAAATAGGGTATTTCTCCAATAGTATTGTGAGGACATTTAAAACAAATGCAAAGTCTTACGATGGAGATGACCTTACTCATGGACTTAGTTTTAGGAATTTAAGTTCCAGGTAAACCTTCTTTTGGAAACTGATTCCCCAGAGTGGGGATAATGTCCTCCAGACACCCACCCCCACCTA
The DNA here is from genome assembly GCF_041296265.1 of Equus caballus. Classification (NCBI taxonomy): domain Eukaryota; kingdom Metazoa; phylum Chordata; class Mammalia; order Perissodactyla; family Equidae; genus Equus; species Equus caballus. The sequence goes on along the minus strand of NC_091703.1, from coordinate 53,152,986 downwards.
TGTGTGCATGTGTGTGTACATGCACGCGAGATTCCATAGCTTTTTGACTGATTCAGGTTCTACTTCCCGTATGCTGTGTTTTCTAAGTCTACTTTGTAAAGCCAAGACCTTTGGGTCTCTCAGTTGTGCCCCATATATATATATTTTTTTGTGTGTGTGTGTGGAAAGAGTCACCCTGAGTTAACATCTGTTGCCAATCTTACCAATCTTCCTCTTTTTTTCTTTTTTCCCCTCCCCAAGGCCCCAGTACATGGTTGTACATTCTAGTTGTAGGTTGTTCTAGTTCTTCTATGTGAGCAGCTGCCACAGCATGACTACTGACAGATGGGTGGTGTGGTTTTGCAACCGGAAAGCAAACCTGGGCTGCTGGAGCACCAAACTTTAACCATTAGGCCATCAGGGCTGGCTCAGTGCCCCATATTTTTGTTGAACAATTTTGGTGTACTTTTTGTTGTTCCCTTTTTGGTGTACGAGGATGACCAATATGGACTCTACCTTTTAAAACTTATAGCCTAATTGTAAAACATGTACACAAATAACCATGGAACAAAGTAGAAAATGACAAGCAATGTAAGAGATTAAAAATAACAAATGATATAAGATGATAGATCTTACTCCATAACAGAAGTATCATGTGCCTGGCGGGGAATGTATTGGAAGCAAAGCAGAGATTGAATAGGCCTCTGAGAGAGTGTGGCATGCCATGTGGCTGCTTCTGTCTACCTGGCCACCCCTGGGGGAGAGTCCTCAGTGAAAGGGGCTAAAAGTGGGCCAGTCAATGGCAATGTTTCAGTCTCACACTCTGTGGAGAAGGGAGGAGGTGGCATGGATAAATAGGGACATGGACATGTATATTATTCCAAGCAAAGTTTTCATTAGGTGATGACACTTGTGTTCTCCAGAAATTTCTATATGATAGTGAGTTTAAAAAATTGAAATTATAATAAAAAGAAAATAGCAAGCTGAGGAAGTATGTCCTGTGTTCCTCGATTGTCTCTGTGGCTTAATCCACACACATCAATTCGTCCTGTCACTCTTGACTTTTTAGATGCTGACTGTTTCTGGCAGAGGGAACTTCCTCCTTACTTGGGACAATGTCTCTAGCCAGCCAATCCCTGCAAATGCCACAGCCCATCAGGTGGGAACTTTCTTCAAATAATGAGAGGTGGGGGACCGAGAGGGGCGGTCTTTACACCTATGGTATGAACTCCTGGTAATTTTCCTTTTTAACAGATTCAAACAGCCCTTGAGGAGTTACTGGCAGTCAAATGCAAACTGGAACCCCTTTCTGCTAACATTCTATTCCGGCTTGGATTCGAAGAAGGTATTGTCCCTGGTTTGACAGCTTCTGACTCTTTTCTCCATCATTGTCTTCTCTCTCTCTCTTTTTTTTTTTTCCTGTAAAATGGGAACAGTCTTCATTTCCTTTCCAAGGGGCTAACAGAGTCAAATGAAGACATGGAAACTGGATTTGGACACTGAGTGTCCAAGAGAGTGGCTACATGCTTGGGAGGGAGCTGCTTGGTGTGGGTATCAGAGAAAGAAAAGCCATCCCTCCTGAGCTGTCAGGTGGAGCAAAGTTAGACATGAGGATGCTGAGAGTTAGAGTTAAGGAACTGTGTCACGTGCCGCATGGTGGGAAAAGGGCAAATGGTGTAGATGGGAAACAGCAAAACAGTGCAAATCTTGTTTAATTCAAATTGCATCTCAAATAAAGGGATTATTACATAAGATAGGAGTCTTAACAAATTCTAAAAATCTGAAGGTATGTTTTAGAATACTGAGGTGTACTAAATTACAGGTGACACTCCTTGTTTCTTTGCTTCTCAACAGTTTTTCATGTCATGGTACACATAAAAAATGAAAATATATTTTTGATGCTCTAGGGCAGACAAGATGGGTTTCTCATACTTGGAGCCTTCACGCTTAGGGGTGCTGGCCACACTAAACCTGCCCAGCTTGCCCAAGGGCTGAGGGGCCAATATCATGGGAACCCATAACCGATTCCCTGCACACATGTTAGGAAGCTCTGTTTTTTTAACATCTACCCTTGTCTTCCAATTTTATCTGAACTGCATCCAGGCCCAGAAGGTTCTAGCTCTGATGGGGACCTCACCAGTGGGACAGAGCCCTTCTGTGGGAGATTCAGCCTCTATCAGCCTCGACACCTTGTCCTAACACCCCCAGCTGCCCAGAAGGGCTACCAGCTAGATCAGTACACACACGTAAGTAGCAGGCCTCAGGCTTCCAGGCGAGGCGGGTGGGGAGGGGTCATTCTCTGGGGTTGCAACTGAAGAAACCGGAGGAAGAGGAGTGATGGCTATGATTTGCCCAAGGCATTTCAGGCTGGAGTCCTAGGTTTCCTAACTGCTGCTTAGATGTGAACAGACACCCTCGTCCTCCATTAGTTAGTTGTCATGTGGAAATGCCTCTGTATTAGCTGTGGGACCTATGGAACTTTTATATGCTCCAGTGTTTTGTTTGCTTTCTAGGTGGGAGTGCAGACTCTATGGTCAGACTATCTGGGTTTGAATTCTGACTCTATATCCTGCATGCCCTCAGTGTCTTACTTTAGTTTACTCATCTGTAAAATGGGTAATAATGTGGTCTACCTCTCAGGATTTGGGTGAAGATTAAATGAGATAATCTGGTAAAGTGCTTATGCAGTGGTTAGGACTCAGTTAAGGCTAATTATTGTTGTTTACTATAGTTATTATTATTGATGGCTTGACTGACACATTTCTTGAATACCTCTTATATCCTTTGCATCAATAGCTCTGCCATCCTTCAGAAAAGAGGGCAGCTCATTTGCTCTTTGGGAACCAGAGTGAGCCTTACTGGGGTGGCTGACCTCATGGCGTTGGTTTCAAGTCCTTTTCTGGTTCAACGACAGTGGGAGCTGGGACTAAATGGTTCAGGTTGGCGCACACCCATCTCCCAGCCTTTCCTCTGCAGCAAAGGCTCCCAACGGGGGGGATTTTTCCTGCTAGGGGACAGTTGGCAACGTTTGGAGACATTTCAGCTTGTCACAACTTGGGGAGTGCTATGGGCATCCAGTGAGTGGGTTCGAGGGATGTTGCTAAATGTCCTACAATGCACAGGATAACCCCCCAGAGAAAAGAATCATCCAGTCCAAAATGTCAGTAGTGCCGAAGATGAAAAATTCTTCTCTAAAGTCTACTCATGCCAAACAATTTAACTTAACTCAGAGTTAGAAGCCAAGGATGCCAGGGAGTTAAGAGTTAATGGGCTGAGGCTCAGAGAGGTTAAGTGACTTGCTCAAGGTGGCACAGGTAACTGGGTCAGAACAGCGGTTTTCTAATTGAAATATTTGAAAATCCTCACTGGCAAGCACAATGCTAGGCATTGAATAACTCTCTGTTGGGTAAATAATTTACTCTAAACTCTTTGTCTCTACAGCTAGACTGGTAAGCTCCAGGAGGTGGGAACTGGGCTGGCTCTCTCACAGCCTGAGGCGGGGCTCTGGGGGGTGACCTCTCCTCATTGCACCTTGTGTGAAAGGCTGCTTTCTGCACAAATAGAGCTGAAGCACTTATTTGGTGTCCACAGTTGTGCATGGCCTACAAAGGTCACATGAATACGATCCTGAAGGTGACCGTGTCCTTCACAGTCGACTTTCAAAATGTCGCTAAGAACATTACCTGCGACTGGAGACTCGAGGGGACCAGTCCCAACAGGTAGCTAGCCTTGGGGAGGTGTGGTGGGAATGCTGCCAGCCAGGAGGATTGGCTCTCTTGGGGATAGCGGCTCACATAAGGCACTAACTCTTTCCTATATTTGGGCCTCGGACTCTAACTTGGGGCTCTGAACACGTTTTATTCGACAAAGAAGTTTGATTTAAGAGCAGGTAGTTGTTAGGAATATAATACTTCCTAGAAGGAGCCTAATATTCTCATAGGGATAGAATCATGGAACGTCATATTTGGAAGAGATTTTAGAGAACATTCCTTGACATTACAGATGAGAGAAAGCGGGGCCCAGAGAACTTACGATTCACCAACGTTCATTCAGCAAGTGAACGAAGACCAGAATAAAATTCAGGCATCTTGACTCCTTGGTTCGGTGCTCTTTCCATATCTCTCTTATGGGTTTTGTAAGCGGTTTTAAAACCTCAATGAGTTCAGTAATGTCCAGGGTATTAATCTGTGTGGTTAGAGACTAACATATGATCTGCTTAAGACAAACAATTATATTGTAATTTGAAAATACTACTGATGTGGAGTGTCATGAATGAATGATGGACTTAAATGTGACTCATTAGTGTGCCTTCACAAGCTGAGCTGAGCCTGTCTTGGATGGACGTTTGTACCTGTGGCACACAGGACTGTCTGGGTGCAGGGGTTCTTGGGGTCTGTCTCTTGGTTGTGCAGTCCTCAGGCAAGCCCCCAGGTTCGAGAACTGGGGCTTTAACGGGAGAGGCCCATTTCTTCTCTGCACATGTTTTCCAGCTGGCAGTTCACTTGCACTGACCTCTGGAACACTTGTGTGCATCGCTCCATGGATCTGCAGCCGCCTCTGGCAAGCTCCCCCGCGCTGGTTCATCTGATTGACCTCCTCCCTCTGTCTCAGGAGCCAGGCGTGTTCTACATGGATGAAATTGTTATTGCAGACACAAACCTAACAGGTGATCTTCGAATCCCCCCTCTTCCGTGGGACTGTCCATCAAATGGCAACCTCAAACTTCTCTGTCAGGGGCTGCTTTTCTTTTAATGAAGAGGGAACAGGCGGTTCTCCATCTCGCCTGCCTGGGTCCTAGAAAGAAGATGGAGTTGGGGTGGTGCACCTTTGGCCCCTGTATCTCCCTAGTTAGTCTCCTTTCTTTTCCTGTTTACCCCGATGCTTGCTCTTGTTTCTGGTGCTTGTGCTCTTACGCCGATTCACCACTTTCTTGCTGAGAAGTTTTGGTTTTCTCATCCATGAAATGGGCATAATGAGGGCCCTATCTCATTGGATTATTGTCAAGACCAACTGAAGTATAATGAACTGAAGTATAATGAGTTAACTGAGCACTCACCATAGGTCCTGCCTCTAGTAAGTGCTCAGTAAATATAAGCAATTATTGCTACTATTATCATCATTATTGTTAGGCCAGCAGGATTTCTCCACCTCTCCATCAGTTAATATCTGTCATACAGAGTGCTGCACAGAACACAGCAATATCTGGCCCTGTAAATGGGCTAAAGTTCTGATTTATGACCCTTAGGACAGACACAGTGAGAGTTAGAGGGTAGCCACATCCTCCGGAGAATGGGCTTGTCCTGCTTTCTGCCCCTCCAGACTCCTGCCCCTCATCATTCAGAGCTCAGGCCTGGCCCCCTTCTCCCTTGAGAAAGCTTGGGCTTGGGCACAGTCATCCCCCCTGGCTTTGCTTGTGTAAAAGCCTAGGGACAAAGTGCTCATCAGGGTCCTCCTGAGGCTGGCCACATATGATGCCCACCCGGGGGAAGAGAGGCCCACGGCCTGGAGAGAATGAGGTAGTTTGCTTCTGGAGCTGCCAGGCTTCCAAATTCTGTTCACTTTCTCTTTTCCCTCAAATCCCTTATGACTTTGGGACTCAGCTTTCCTGCTTTTCATAGCTTCTCTTTCTTTCTCTCTCCAAGGAGAAAAGGATTTGCTTTCCAAATGTGCAACTTTTTAAGCTTTTGCCTGAAAATCACAGAGCTGAGGGCAGGGGAGCTGAGGGGTGGGTGGCAAGGGGACTCTCTTTCAGCCCTGAATTACCTTGTCTTTGATACTCATCAAAATTCCATCTCTTGTCTGTTTCAGTGGTTTAAGTGTTTTGGGGGCATCTGAGTCAGGATGGGTCATTGCTTATTTCAAACTCTGCTTTATTCTGGCACACTTAGAAAACAGTATTCAAATGGTGTCCTGGGGTGACTGTCTGAATTTCTTGGTGCCTAAGACAGCTGGCGGGATCCTTTGGTGACCCCCAAGTGCTGCCCAGATTCCCAGAGGGCTGAGGGCATCAATACTGCATACGCTGAACCCACTGACTGGGAACGCAGGACTAGATAGCAGGTGCTATTTCCCTTTCTCCTCTCCAGATCCTCACAGCCCAGCATCCAGAGCCCTTTCTCACTCCCCCCCCCCCCCAACCCCCCGCCACCAAATGCTGCAGGATCTGGAACCATCTAGGGGTGAGGTGGGCATGGGGGGTGGGTGGGGGAAGCAGGGAGGGAGAGGGCAGAGACAAGAAAGAGCTGGAGCTGGCTTGGGTAGACTATCTGTTTCCCTCTTTGTCTAGTTACCCTGCTGGCAGTGACTTTCCTTTGGGGATCCTTTCATGGCAACATAAACTCTGCACACTTTGGCTCAATATTCATAGCTAATTGTCTGACATTTATCTGATCAATTTAGCACTTGATTATATGCTCCCACCTAATGTCCTCTCAGAAAGTTCTTTTTATCTAATGGGAGCTACCATTTATTTCTCACTTAGTTCTCAGAACCCATAAGATGGTCCTATTATCCCTACTCAATAGACGAGGAAACCAAAGCTAAGAGGGGCTGAGCATCTTGCCCCAGATCAGCTGGGATGTGGGGAGATTGGAACCTAGAGATTGTTGACCCCAGAGTCAAACCTTCAATGACTCTGTACCCAGCTGAGCAAATAAACACTTACCGAGCATCTACTCTGTGCATGGTGTTGTGCAAAGCACTGGGCGTGCAAAGACACTGCCTTTGAACTATTCACTGTCTTGATTGTACAGTCTTGGGGAAGAAGTTATCATAGTGGCTAGCAGGGGAGAAGAAGATATTGAAATGTATTGTGCTAGTCATTTAAATCTGCCATCTCACTAAACTCTCTCTGCCATTTAGATCGATATCTGTCTTGATTTCCACCTTACAAATGAGAAGTGGAGTCTGAGAGAGCTTATGTCAATTAGCCAACGGTAACCCAATAGAAGTGGAAAATCAGGACTTGAGCAGGGATCTCTTTCAAAGCTTGCGCTCTTTCTGCACACATGCTGACTCCACGCTGTGAATAAACACTCAAGTACTCCCCGTATGTGCCTAATGTGTTCAGTGGGGGATCAGCTGTACATCCTGGAGCTGTCAGGGAACTTGGGAAGGAAAAGAAGAAAGGGGGGCAGTTCACATTGCAACAGATTATCTGTGGGGGGGGGGGGCCTCCAACAGTGTGGAGAGTGATATTTGACCAGCTTGGGGCTTATTGAACTTTGCTGTGGAGTTAGCTCTCATCTCCTTACACCATCACCTTGTATTATCCTTTTGGTACTAAACTCCTGCTTCCCCTTCCTCTGCTCTTCATGGCAGCAGTTACATAGGCGTCCTTTCAGCGTATGCTGAGATCTAAGTGACTCAGCATCTCCTGGTGGGACTTTCCACACAGCTGGTCTTCCATCTTGACTTACTTGATAATAATTGGATCATTGGCCTCTAGTTTCTCAAGCTGACTCTGGAACAGCTCGCCCTGGCGGGAATCTGGTGGAATTGCTCTCTGTGGTGGGATCCCCTCCAGTCTACAATGTAACGTGCTGGTTGGCAGGGTGTGGCCCAGAGCTCCCGCTCATCAGCGCAAGGTAGGGAGCCGTCTTTGCTCACCTGTCCCTCCTTGGGATTGCTAGTTGGCCTTGCAAAACAGAGGTGGGACTTTTATCAGGAAAAGCTACCTGTCTTGTTGCTTAAAACAACGATTCTCAATCTTAAGAATGCAGCATCAGACTCACCTGGAGGTATTCTTAAAACACAAATTGCTGGGCCTTCACCTCACAGGCTCTAATTCAGTAGGTTTGGGGCAGGGCCTGAGAATTTGCATTTCTAATGAGCTCCCAGGTAATACCGATTCTATTGGTTTGGGGACTATACTTTGAGAACTAGTTTCTAGTGAATTTGTTTAAAAATAGTTGTATTTTTATGCTTTTCAGAGGTTCACATTACCACTGTTTTCTGTTTGCTCCCCTCATTCCACTCCCTATATATTAATCTTATTGGAATTTGAGGCTAAATGAAACAAGGAACAGAAACAGCTGTTTCTAAGAACTCACCACCAGGTGGCACTAGCACCCCATAAGCGTTTCTTACTAGTCAAACGTTCCCCGTCACAGTTTACAAAGCGGTAACTAAGGATCAGGCTCCTCCAAGCTCGTGGAATGCTTGTATGCTCTAATTCATTCTTTAAATTTTTTACTAAAGCCCCAGTAGCAGGAGAAGAATTGAGATGCTCTGCCTTTAAAATTTCCTCCCCCTCCCCCACCCCCCATCTCTTTCTAACACACCACGCTTGGGAGGGTGTGTTAAAGACAGGTACAGAAAGCCTGAATCTGTGCTCCACTTTCCTTGACTTAGTGTCCCATGGTCCTCTGTGCACCAAAGATGCAAAACCATCAACAGACTGACGGAGGGATAGAGCTTCCGTGGCGGCGACGGAGCCGCCGTATTAGCCAGCCTGCGGTCGAGCTCCAGATGCCAAAGTTATGAACTCGGAAACGATCGAGGCTAATTCAGGTTACTCTGAACAGGTCCACACTTAGAGTGGTCCTCATAACCTTCCTTTCTGAGTTTTCCTCAAGTCGCTTAGCCTCTTAGGCAAGGCAAGATGATCTTCAGACTGACCTCTCCTAGATTCCTCCCCAACACTCGTAGTTTCACTCTGGCTGTTTCTGTATGGTTGTATGTATGCACATCCGTATGTGGTACTTAAATAATATTATTGGTAGAGATCATAAATGTTCGTGTTGAAAATTTGGAAAATACAGAAAAACACTTCAAAGAAGATACAAATCACTCATAAATCCCTCTGCTCAGAGATAACTTGTATTAACACATTGCATCTCTACTTTAACTGCCTTTTTGTATACATATATACATGTACATATCTACTTTTTAAACCTCAAATTGGGACCATACATTATATACTTTATTTTCAACATGCCCTTTTCACCCTGGTGGTATAAATTGAATATTTCCCAGTATCATTAAACATTCCTCTAAAATATGGTTTTTAATGGCTGAACAGTGTTCCCTCTAATGGCGTGTCATGATGTATTTGACCCATTTTTCATATTAAAAGCAAGATTAGGCAGGCACTCGTAAGATAAGAACTCGGCTGGATGGAGTGGCCTGGGTATCAGCTGGGGCTCCTGACTGGGGAGGTGTCTGTGGAACAGGGCACTGCCTTCTCACCTGACCTTTGCAAATGGAGTTAGAGAATACCACTTTCTCCTTCCACTCTGTGCTTCGGGACCAGAGCGGTGGAGGCCAGAACCATCACTCTTCACCTGGGTCCCTGTGCTCCCAGGATCAGTGAAGGGGAAGGCTGGACCATTCTTAAAGAAGCCTAACATTTATGCTACATGTTTCCTGCTGTGATGGGAGAGGGGCACCCATATCTGGGAGCTTGAGTTCAATGTCTGGAAACATGGGGGACTACCTGGTCTTTGAGACAGAGCTGTGTTCTGTCTGGATTGGCACCTCTGCATGATTTCTGTGGTTAATGCTTTACTTTTGACATGCCACAGCTCTGTGCCCACTGAAGGAGCAGAAGAACGATCCGGGCTAGTCCACGTGACAACACAGAGACTACAGAGGACAAGTCTGCCTTTAGGAGGACACTTTCGCATCCAACTTTCTAATACAGTGATTCCCGGTAAAGGGGTAATTGGGGGCGCAAGATTTCTCACTTGTATTTTCAGGGGCATTCCCAGGCAGACACCATCCTGTGAGATTGTCAGGCAGGGTGCCAGTCTTACAACTATTTTGTTTATTTTCCAGTGTCTGAAAATGACCTTCTTAAAATCAAAGATCTGGACAATAACAATAACATATCACTGTTGGTATGATCCAACCCTTTTAGTTTTATAAATGCAGAAACCAGTGCATTAGCTTCCTGGGGCTATCCTAACAGGTTACCGCAAACTTGGCAGCTTAAAACAATAGAAATTCATTCTCTCACACTTCTGGAAGCTGGAAGTCCAAAATCAAGCTGTTGGCAGGGCTGCGCTCCCTTCAAAGGCTCTAGAGGAGAATTCATTTCCCACCTCTTCCATTTTCTGGTGGCTGCCAGCATTCCTTGCCTGTGGCTGCATCACTCCAGCCCTTGCCTCCTCGGTCACATTGCCTTTTTCTCTTCTGTTTCAAAATTCCCTCTGTCTCAGTCCTATAAGATTGCATTTAGGGCCTACCTGGATAATCCAGGATGAACTCCTCTTCTCAAGATCCTTAACCACATCTTTTGCATTATAACATAACATTCACTCTTTTGCCTTATAAGGTAATAGTCATAGGTTCCAGGGAGTAGGACATGGACATATCTTTTTGAGGGCCACCATTCAGCCCGCTATACTGAGGTTTGCCCAAAGGTCATCCAAATAGTCGATGGCAGGGTCTGGATGTGAACTTGTGTCTTTGATTCTCAGGTTGGTCTTCTTCTCTCTAAAGTTTCTTAGGCCAAGATCCATGGCAGCTGTGGTCCTTCCGAATTAAATTCCATGGTGATACCATGTTCTATTGAGGATTTCTGTGGTCATAACAAACATAGAAAGAGCTTTCAGACACCATGAGAGTACAACAGCTTCTGAATCTTCAAGAACAGACACATTTCACAAAGGACAAGGATTAGAAGTGATTATATATTATTTATTTGGTGAGAACATAAGGGAAGCAGAAAGGAGGCTCAGGAGACCTCAAGAGCGGCTGGATAAAAATTGGCACATGGTCCAAAAGTCTTCTGCCCTCCCAAGCAGAGAGATGCTGGGCTTGCAAGGAATCTTCTTGGGTGGGAGGAATGGAGTGGTGTTTTTTACCCTAACAGGGTAACTTGGGAAAAGTTGCTGGCCCCTGGGCTGCTGGAATCTGATGATGAGTGAAGAAGTGCCGACAATACCCTGCTTCTCTGAAGTCCATCACTGTGCTGTGTTTCCCTTCTCATGAATGAGAGAGCTGCAGCCTGTCTGTACAGACTTTTCCTGCCACTATGTTCTGTTGCTGATGCTCCTCACAGCACTGCCTGCAAGAAAACCGGGGGAAAGCCAGCCTTAACCTGGCCTTTTGAAATTATGATGGCCCTCAAATTATGTATTCATGTAGATCAGTCTTTTTTCAAAGGATGAGAATTTTGTTTGCATTTAGAAATACAGTGATATTTTGTTAACACTCCAGGACAGTGTGGGATTCAAGCTCTTGAGTAGGTAGAGGCAACCTGAGTTTTAATCTAAACCTGTTTCACTTGGTTGGCAAGCTTCTGAATCTCGCTGGGTTTCCTTTTCTTCATCTCTAAAGGCGGCATTAGGATCCCCAAGCGACCCACCTCACAGGGCTGTTGGGAGTAGCTAATGAAATGGAAACTTTTGGTAAAGCATGAGACAGGGTTCAAACACAAGCAAGGCTTAAGTACAGAGTGTTTTTATTTCTCTGTGGGAATGCGGAATGGGGAAGCAGGTGGTTGGGCTTAAAGGAAATTCTAATAGAGAAACCAAAGTTAAACGCCAACATTCCTCAGCTGGGTTGGCGAAGTTTTTATGGGTGTCAGCTGCTGTGTGCCTCCGCCACTGCCTGTGAAAGGTGGCCAACTTTTCTCTGTTCACAGGGCCCACTAAGTTTTTCCAAGGAAAACCCAATATCTAATTAGACTTTCAGGCATTATTGGGGTGTCTGGAGTTTACATTTTGAGTTGACATTTGAGATAGTTTTGTCTGATATGACTGTGCTCTCTGTTTGCAGATGTGATACTGATGAAAGATAGTGTGATATAAGACATGGGCAACTACTTGTACTGGCCTTAGGAAAAAATGGTTTAATTGCACTGGGGATTCTCTTGAAGCTGTATTTTGAACTTGAGGGTCTTTTGCATATTTAGTAGGCATCCTGACATTTATTCTCTGTTACCTGGATGATGAGACCCTGTGAGGTGGAGTAATTAGTGTCTGTATTTTCTGTATCAAAACCTTCTCCCACAGATGTCCCTGTGCATATTTCAGCTAGTCACCTTCACAAGCTCTTACGGAACAATGCTGACGACTTCACAGCCAGGTACCTCAATGTCAGTGACTTCAGTGTGATGGAGGATCTAAAGTCTTGCTATGAACGTGTATGGACTCTCTCCTGGTCCGCCCAAGTTGGGGATTTGCCCAATTTCATCAGGGTATGTATGATGTGCCTTTTAGTGGTATAGATGTGATGCCCCGGAACAATTTTGTGAAAAAAAAAAAAAAAAGCATCAGGATTATAGGAATGAAAACTGTCATGAATTATTAATTTTGTTGGAATATTCAAGTAAGAGGCTTCAATTAGCTTTCTTTCTAGAAGTTTTCGAGATGTTTTTTGTGTCTCATATCCCTGATAAATCAATTTAAACCCAACCTCTCCTTTCCTAACTCAGTATAGGTAGAGAAGGTGTTGGTCAGTGTCCACCATTCAATAATTCTACATCTGTTATTGGATAATTTAAACAGATGTGATTGACTCAGATTATCATGCAGGCAGATGGCACAGCAGAAGGAAGTTTAGAAAAGGATTTGCTGTCTTTGGATAATGACAAAACCAGATGCTCTTGCATATTTAGGGTTTTAAAAAATAATCTAATGATCATCTAGCATTTGGTTATTATAAAATGAAACTCAGGATAAAATTTTATCCCTGTTATGTGGTATTGTGGGTCATCTGGTTTTCAAACAAAATCCTTGGGTGGAGATGAAGGAAGGTTGGGAGTCATCTCATGGCACTGTTTCCTTACGTTTTATTTCAATATTTTGGATTGCAAACACATAAAATAGAAAAGCACGTAGAAACACAATATCTCAAGACTTAGAGAGAGGATGGTTTTCTGTGCCTTTTGGGGCAACTTTACTTGCAAATAAATATTCTTCTAGTCGACTGGAGCTTTCATTAGCCATTACTTACTGTTGAGTTTCTAGATATCAATCTCCTGTCACTGCATTTTCACTTTCTAGCTATCTGATTATCTTAAACAGAATGTGAAAAGACCCTTTATAATATGTTTTAATCAAGATTAGACTTCTATTCCATGACAGAATTCACAAGAAATGTAACCATCTCAGGTCTCTGATGAAAATCTAACTGGAGTGAACCCTGTTGCGACCACTCGTGTGGTGTATGATGGTGGAGTTTTTCTTGGACCCATATTTGGAGACATGTTGGTTACTGCCAACCGGTGCCCTCAGGTGAGAGAGGATGGGCCCTCACAGAGTAAGTACTAGTTTCCAGTCTATCTCGGCCCCTCCCTGATTTGTAATTTGGACTAATCCCAAAGATCAGTTTTCTAATCCATAAAACAGAGACAATTGTGGCTGTCCTCTTTCTACTTCCACAGGGAATGGAAAGTACTCAGAAAATATAAGTGCCTTGTACACAAAACCATCCATTAACACTCTATTATTGTACTTATTGATGCTATTATTGTGAAACATAAAAATAGAGATCCTCTATAGCTACATATGATTTATACCTCCACACAGTGGCAGTAGAAAGTAAGTGATCTAGGTACACTCCTTTTCTCCTTCAGATGTCTTTTTCTCATTCCCATCTGCCCATACTCCTGTTACAAGTCATTTGCTTTTAATTTGAAAAAATTTTAAAATACAAAACCTATAAAGAATAGTACAATGAACACCTGGGTACTCACACAATTGCCAACATTTTTTTGTGTGTGTGTGAGGAAGATTGGCCCAGGCTAACGGCCGTTGCCAGTCTTCCTCTTTTTGCTTGAGGAAGATTATCACTGACCTAACATCTGTGCCAATCTTCCTCTATTTTTGTATGTGGGACACCGCCACAGCGTGGGTTAATGAATAGTGGGTAGGTCTGCACCCAAGATCTGAACCCACAAACCCCAGGCTGCCAAAGTGGACTTAACCACTATGCCACTGGGCCAGCCCCAATTTCCAAAATTTTGATGTATTTATTTTATCTTTTTTGTCTTTATGAATAAAGTAAAACATTATGGATAAAATCAAAGGGTTCTTTATCACCTATGCCTTCATGCCATCCCGATACTCTTCCCTCCATGAGCAAACACTATCGTAGAGCTTTTAATCCTTATTTTATTTGTAGAGAATTGCGTGAGTCATATCTTTTTCACCTCCCTCATCTCCAAGTATTGTAGAGTTCTTTGGATTAACATTAGCCCCAGGGAGAGGGAAAGACATATAGTCTCTTCTTGGGGACCTACCATTCTAGGACAAAAAACACCCAAAGCTGATTGTCCAAATACACCCTAATCTAGTTATACACCCATGTAGTGATTGTGGAAGGAAGGTGCCCTCTTTGTTGGCATTTACCTGCAAAGACAGGGCTTTTCACAGGAAGTAGGTACCCAGTTGAAAATATAGAGTGATAAAGAGTCCTTGCACAGCTTGAATTTATTAAATTTACTTCTATATGACAGAGAGGGAATTTACTCAAGATTTAGCATACTTAATTGCAGAAACATTAGGTTTCAGCATATCTATAATCATTTTAATAAAGCCTAACATGTTTGAGTTATTCATTACTATTTAGGGCTTATTACTGGGAAATACAAGAAAGAAAAAGAGAATAAGTGGATCATTAACACCTTTAAATTTCGGCAGAGTTCACAAGTACTTGATGAATATTCTTGAGCGTATGAAATGCATACATTTCCTTTTAATTCTTTTGCCTCATTTCAGGTGGTTGTGCGAGTGAATGACATCCCCGCTCACTGCTCAGGTTCCTGCTCTTTCCGATACCTTGAAGCGTCAACTCCCCGGGTCCATTCGGTGTGCTATTCTCCTGGTATGGTTTGACTTGGCATTGAGATGGGCAGGAACTGTAGACTCAGAGTGACTTGTTAGAGGCCATGTACCTACTGATGGGCGGGTAGAAGGTGTGTCAGTTCATGGGGTGGGTGTTAGTGATGCAGTAGAAAGTATATTTTTTGGCCAATCAAAATGATATGGGCATGATCTAAAATGGAGATAAGTGGGTTTTGATGACTTAAAATGTTTTATTCTCTTTGTCTCTTGTTTTGAAATATTCTTTATTTTGATTTTTTTCCACAAATTTATTGACTAGTGATCTCTCAGCACTAGTTTGAGAAAATTTAACATGGGGCCTGTGTGCTACAATAATAAATGCAGATGTCCAATAGTGGAGGCAGCATTCAACAGCCTGAATTTTGAGAGGGGAAGGTGAGAGGGAGTGAACCTTTGATGTGAGGGAGAATTCTCTTAAATCAAGTGGTATCGCTGAAAGATGATTTTGTTCTTTCAATTTCTTTCCTCCTTTAAGACGGTGACACGGACCTACTGGTTTATATTACTGGAACTAGCTTCTCTGGTGACTACAAGGCCTTGCAGGTTACAGTGAACAAAACAAGTTGCAAAGTTATTTTCTCAAACCAGACAAATGTGGTCTGTCAGGCAGACCTGCTACCTGTTGGAGTGCATCAGATCTCGATGTTGGTGAGACCCTCCGGTCGTGCCATCAATGCCAGCGGAGGAGGCCTCTTCCTAAACGTGGAACCCAGACTGGATGCCGTGGAGCCTTCCAGAGCTGCAGAGATTGGTAATCTGGGGAGGACCCCACATTGCATCTGACATTCTGAAGCTGGTGTTCTTGTCGATATGCAGGAATCTAGTCCTGCCATGTAATAAATTCCATATCCACTATGATTCACAGCTTTTTGTTTTCTGCCATCAGCACTTCTTCTAATGAGTAACAGAAGTTTGAGCCCTTAAATGAACTCACTTGACACGTAAAGGATCATAGTTTGGCTGATGGTGTCAGGCATAATTGGGTCTGTCACTGAGTCACCAGGACAATGTGGTCTAGTAAAAACAACACTAGATTGGGAATTAGGACATGTGCCTGGGTTTTCTTCCCACCAAAGTCAGATGTGTGACCTTAAAATTTCAGTTCTCTGGGACTTAGTTTCCCGATGGTGATGACAATAGGCACAGGAACATTTATTGAGTACCCCTTCTAGGCAATCACACACCTAAATGTTTACAGCTGCCTGAAGGATGGAATTACTATCCACGTTTTTCAGATGAGATAGTGGTGGCTCTAAGGGAAGAATGACTTGCCCAAGGCTTTCCAGGGGAAAGAGGAGCTAGAATGCCACCCGGGCTGCTGCTTCTACCTTGCCATGCAATCTTAGCAATACAATGGGCCTAATGATGCTTAACTTACAGGCCTCCTAGCTTTGTGTGAGATTAAAATGAGCCAACAGGTGGGAAAGGCCCTTGAAAAGTAAAAATATTTGGAAATGTGAAGTACAAGCCTTACTCACTAGGAGCTTTGCATGTAAAGGCTGTTTCACAGATGTTTGTAAACTGACGTACACTTGATACTTGGCTAGCGTGCAGAGCCAACTACCAATGGCGCAGTGGGGTATACAGAGGGCAGGGGGGCTTGGCAACGTCAGCTCCGTACATTGGATCGTAGTGCTGTGGAAACCAAGGATCTCTCCATGCTTTTTGGAGGGACATGACCAATTAAAAACAACCCGGCCAGATTGCATGAATCTTGGGAACACTGATGCTCCTGTGGGTTAACATATGATTTTTAGAGTATGAAATTCCTTTCCTTAATGCCCTGGATTTTGTCTTTCTTTCTTGTGTTGGCCAAAGAACTGTGGTTTAGAACATTTTTTAAAGTAGCGTTTGCTGGCCACAGACTCATTGTTCAAAGGAACAGCTCGTTTCTGACTTGACTTTGCCTAGAAGAGTGAGTTACGAGGCCCACCCTTCCTCATCTCTGCACAGAAACCAGATCAAGCTTGCTCTTATTTCTCAGTGATTCCCGGAAGGGACCAGATGATATGTGGTGCTCAGGATAAAAGGTAGTATTCTGTATCAACCTAATAACTATTGGTTTGAGTTTAGGGCCTATAATAGTCTTCTCATTAGGTTTTTAAGGGGCTCCGATCTTCTCATAAGTTACCTTTGCAGTTCAGGCTACACAAGCCTTCTTTAGCTCCCCACTAGATTGCAGACCCCTCAAGGGCAGACATGGGACTCAGTCATCTTTGTTTCCCCATACAGAGTGCCTTGCACAGGCACAGCGTCCAACTGTCCCGGTTTTCCTGGGACTGAGGGGTTCCCCAGGACACGAGACTTTTCATTTTAAAACTGGGATATGGAACTCTTGGTGCTAAAGCTTGGAAAGTCCCAGGCAAACCAGGATGAGTTGGTCACCCTATCATGGCATGCTGTACCAACGGTACGCAGTGAAGGGATTTGTCTGGGAGGATTGCACAGCATCCTTCTATATTTTAGTAAAAGATGGAAAACTCAGAGACAGGATAATGTCGGGTGGGTGCAAATAAACTTTTAGTAACAGCAAGGGGAAGGGAGACGCTCTAGCTGCTACTTTCCATATTGCTGGATTTCAAGTTTCCCTATTAACCTTTCCTCTGGCCTGCCACCTACTTAGTATCAACAGATATCAGTCAATCAACCCTGATTGAGCCACCCGGAGCAAAACCCTGTGCTAGATGCTGAAGAGTTTGGTACTCAGAGTGTGGTTTGAGACCAGCAGTATGTGCATCATCTGGGAGCTTGTTAGGAATGCAGAGCCTCAGGCTCCATCCCAGACCTCCTGAATCAATCTACATTTTAACAGAATCCTCAGGTGATTTCTAGGAATAGTACAGTTTGAGAAATGCTGCTGTTGGGGATTTTTTTTTTTTTTTGAGGAAGATTAGCCTCGTTTTGCTGAGGAAGACTGGCCCTGAGCTCACATCCGTGCCCATCTTCCTTATATGTGGGATGCCTACCACAGCATGGCCTGCCAAGCGGTGCCATGTCTGCACCTGGGATCCGAACTGACGAACCCTGGGCTGCTGAAGCGGAATGTGTGCACTTAACCACTGTGCCAACAGGCGGGCCCCTGCTGTTGGGGATTTAAAGAGAACCAGACCAAAGCCTATCAGGAAAGAATTTACAGAATAGCTTTGTATGTGATGAATACATATAGTGATGTGATCAATAATATTCTAAAGCACCATTTGCCCAAATACAGGAGCACCCTTGAAAGGGTTTTTGAGGAAAATCTTGGCTTTGCCTTACGTGCTTCCTTGGCCCGTTTCTGTGCTAAGATAGAGCTGTCTTCTGGCTAGGTATGGACTCTTGTGAGGGAGCTCAACTTTCAAATGGGAATGGCGCAGTGTCACCACCTCTGCAACTTTTATTATTAACTAACATCAACAATAATAAAGATAACAGCAATTTGTTTAGCTCTTATTGTGTGCCTGGCACTATTAATGCTGGGGATACAGTAAATTAAAATCAAGTCCCTGCTCTCATGGAGGTGACGATTATGTGTGTAAGAGAAAAATTAAGCAGGGGGAGAGGGCCAGAGAGGGTGGTGGTTGTGATGGGATGGTCACTGACATTGGAGGAATGACACGATGACATTGGAGAACAGAGACACGAATGAAGCGCAAGCATGACTGCTGGGGAAATCTTGGAGAAGAGCTCTAGGCAGAGGGAACATCAAATGATAAAGTCATAGGTCAGAGTGAGCCCAGCTTATTGCAAAAACACCAAGGAGGTCACCGTGGCTGGAATAGATTGAGCGAGAGGACAGTGGTATGAGAAGATTGGGAGCAGATCACCTGGCTTCAGAGATGATGAAAGGACATTGACTTTTATTCTGAGTGAGATGGGGGCATTGGAGGATTTTAAGCGAAAAAGCAACACGATCAGACTTAAGCTGCCATGTGAGGATATACTGTAGGGAGGCAAAGATGGAACCAGGGAGACCAATTAGCCAGCTACTGCAGTCGTCCAGGGGAGAGAGAATGTTGGGCTGGACCAGGGCAATAGATCTTAGAAATATAGAGAGCTGCCCTAGGGCAAATCCTTTTTTGCCTCAGGTCTTATTTTTTTTTAACCTAAAAAAAATTGATATATAATTTCCACACCATATAATTCACTTTTTGAAAGTATACAATTCAGTGATTTTTGGTATATCTACAAAGTTGTGTAACGTTACTACTATCTAATCCCAGAACATTTTTATCACCCTCCCAAAGAAACCTTCTATCCGTTAGTAGTCGCTCCCTATTTCTTCTTTCCTCCAACCCCTGGAAAGCACTAATCTATTTTCTGTCTCAGTGAATTTGTCTATTCTGGGCATTTCATATAAATGGAATCGTACACTATGTGACCTTTTGTGTCCAGCTTCTCTACTTAGCATAACGTTTTCCAGGTTCATCTATGTTGTAGCATGTTTCAGTACTTCATTCCATTTTATGGATAAATAATATTCCATTGGATAGATGTACCACATTTTGTTTATCTGTTCATCTCATGATGGACATTTGAATTGTTTCCATCTTTTGACTATTATGAATAATGCTGCTATGAACATTTGTGTACAAAGTTTTGTGTGGATATATGTTTTATATATACCTACAAGTTCTCTTGGGTATATACCTAGAAGTGGAATTACTGGGTCATTTAGTGACTATGTGTTTAACTACTTGAGGACCTGCCAAACCGTTTCCACTATGGCTACATGATTTTGCATTCCCACCAGCAATATATGAGGTTTCCAGCTTCTCCACATCCTTATCCACAGTTGTTATTTTTTGTGATAATAGCTATTTTGATGGGTGTGAGATGATATCTCATTGTGTTTTTAATCTGCATTTTCCTAATGACTGATGATCTTTGAGCATCTTTTCACGTGTTTATTGGTCACTTGCATATCTTCTTTGGAGAAATGCCTATCCACATCCTTTGCCCATTAAAAAAATTGGGTTATTTGTCTTTTTATTGTTGAGTTGTAAGAGTTCTTTATATATTCTGGATAAGAGTCCCTCATCAGATATGTGATTTGGAAATGTTTTCTCCTATTCAGTGGATGGTCTTCTTAATTTCTTAATAGTATTCTTTGAAGCACAAATTTTTTTAGTTTTGGCGAAGTACAGTTTATCTTTTTCATGGTTGTTATTGCTTGTGCTTTGGTGTCATGTCTTAGAAACAACTGCCTAATCCAATGTCACAAAGTTTTATGCATATGTTTTTTCCTAAGAGTTTCATAGTTTTAGCTCTTGCGTTTAGGTATCTCACTTATTTTGAGTTAATTTTTGCATATGGTGTGAGGTAGGGGTCTATATGAGCTTTCTAGGGCTGCTTACCCAGGTACCACAAACTAAACAGCTTAAACAACAGAAAGCTAGTGTCTCACAATTCTGGAGGCTAGAAGCCAAGGGTTAAGGTATTGGCAGAATTGATTCCATCTGAAGCAACCTGTGAAGAAGAATCTGTTTTACACCTCTCCCCTCGCTTCTGGTGGTTTGCTGGCAGTCTTTGGCATTCTTTGGCATGTGGAAGCATCAACCTGATCTCTGCCTTCATCTTCACATGGTGTTCTCCCTGTGTCTTTTCTCTGTCCAAATTTTCTCTTTTTATAAGGATACCAGTCATATTGAGTTAGGCGCCCACCTTACTCCAGTGTAACCTCATCTTATCTTAATTTAACTAATTATGTCTGCAATGACTCTATTCCCAAATAAGGTCATATTCTGAGGTACTGGCAGATAAGATTCCAACATATGAATTTTGGGGGGACACAATTCAACCCAAAACAGGATCCAACTTCATTCTTTTGTATGTGGATATGCAGTTGTTCCATTTTGCATATGCCTGAAATTATTAGTAGTATAATTTCTTAGACGTGGAATTGCTAGGTCAAGAGGCTATGTACATTTAAAATTTTGACAATGTCAAAATAGTCTCTGTAGAGGCTGTGTAATTTATTCTCTGTGTAGCAATGTATTTGAGTATGTATTTACCACATCTTGGTAACAGTCCTGCCAAACTTTTTGATATTTGCCAATCTTGTAGAAGGAAACTAACATTTCATTGTAGTTTTACTTTGCATTTACTTTATTAGGAAAGAAATTTAGTATCTTTTCACGTGTTTAAGAGGCATTGTATTTTTCAGTGAACTGTCTGTTCTTCTCCTTAGCCCCCTTTTTTCAACTGAGTTATTATTCTTCCTTATTAATTTTCAGAGCTTTTATATATTAAGGATATTAGCCCTTTATATGTTTGTTTGTCTTTTCATTTACGATTTTTGTAATTCATAAATATTTTAATTTTTTGTGCAATAAATGTATCAGTCTTTCTTTTAGGGCTTCAGGGTTTGTAAAATACTTAGAATGGCTTTCCAACTAAATTATATATCAAGAAAAATTCTACTATTTCCTTCTAATTCTTTAATGCTTTCTTTTTCATGTTTAAATATTTGATCAATTTGGAATTTATTTTGGTGAGGATGTGAGGTAGGAATTCAGATTTAATTTTTCAATACTATTTACTTAATTTATTTACGAAATAAATAATCTGTCTATTTTGTACTTATGTGAAACATCATATTTATCATTTCCTATACGCCATACTTCCCTGGGTTTATTTTTGCACTTTCTATTCTGTTCCATTGACCTGCCTGTCTGTGCATGCTTTATTATTGGATTTTAACCATAGTTGTTTTATAAGACATTTTAATGTCTGGTAGAAGACCCCTTTACTCTTATTTTTGAAATTTTGTATTCTGGTTATTGTTTATTTTTCATTGAATTTTAAAATCACCTTGTTTAATTTAAATAAAAAAATCCTGTTTGTATTTTTATTGGGATTGCATTGATGCTTTAGTTTAATTTAGAAGATATGCCACCTTTACGATGTTCATTCTTTCTACCCATTTACTTTATTTGTTTATTTTTTAGTGAGGAAGATTGGCCCTGAGCTAATGTCTGTTGCCAATTTTCCTCTTTTTTCTTGAGGAAGATTGACGCTGAGCCAACATCTGTGCCAATCTTCCTCTATTTGGTATGTGGGATGCTGCCATGGTGTGGCTTGATGATTGCTTTGTAGGTCCATGCCTGGAATCTGAACCAGTGAACCCTGGGCCACCGAAGCAGAGTGTGCAAACTTAATCACTATACCACCGGGCAGGCCCTTATTTTAGTTTTCTTATTTAAGTTTTAATCCATCGATTAAATTCCTCAATAGTATTTCAACGTTTTCTTCAAATTTCTTCGTGTTCTTGAATTTTTCTTGTCAAAATCGCTTCCAGATGTTGTATCTTTCATGTTGCTGTTGTAAATTGACTCTTTTCTTCAATTGTACTCTCTAACTTTGTAGTCTATGGTAGCCTTGCCCTGAATTTTCAGGGCAAGTTTATATGTTTAACTTCAAGGTCTTATTCCACTTAGTCGCATGCTCCTGAAAGGTTTTCATTAGGTTCGTTAGGTTCCCCTTTCTCACCCTGATCCGCTTGAGGAAGATAACCTTGCTCCTGCACCCCCTTCCCCCTCTCTAGGGGTATGTGCCTCTATTTGGTGGCCTTACTACCTTGTTTGTATCCCGTTCTGGGGAGATGGCACACCAGAATCATTGCCCTCATCTATAACGAGCAGGCTTTCTGTCCATCAGCTGATCAAGGGCTGCTCCTCCCAAAGGAAAAGCATGCCAGAACATCAGCATGACTGGTGCCACGCCTCTTCTTATTGACGTCTGCAGGGAGGAGAGAGGTTTCTGTGGTTGCTCTTCAGGAGCCTGGAGAAAAATCCTGAGGGCAGTGGGTGGTGATTTCAGTCACTTCTACACCATCTTGGAGACTAGAACCTAGTATGTGTGGTATAATCACAAAGCTGGAAGGGCTAAAGCTGTGAATTCAAGATGAAGGAAGTGAGAATCAGTGAACTCAGAGACAATACTACAAATGATCTTCTTTAAGTGGCGGAGCCGTCTGCGGCCCTGACTCTGGGTCCGCTGTTCTTTCTACCATGACGCTGTCTTATACTTGTTTTCTCAGGAAAAGAATAAGCTCTATAGGATTGGCAGGGATGATATTTCAAAGTCTAGGGCAGGAAGAGTTCTCAGAGACCATCTCCTTTACTTCTCTGACTCGTGGACATATTGTGTCTCTTTGTTTTATTCTTAAATATCTCCAGGATGCATTATGACTTCTTTCTGCCCTCTGATCACCAGTTCTCCCTGTTTATATGGTAGTTTGCATATTTAACTTCAGTCTTTTTCTGCAGTTTGAGCATGCCTTGTGTTTTGACTAAGAAGCCTCTTATTTTAACTTCATTTTTTCTCTCTTGTGGATAATTAAATTTTGTCTGCTTGTGTGGCTTTTTGTCCTATCTAAAAATGCTATTTTTGTTACAGGAGGGCTCTGGGCCACCATCCGAGGCTCTAGTTTGGAAGATGTTAGCCTGGTGCTATTTGGCTCTCAGTCTTGTGTCATTAACGTCACCACAAGCAATTCACGAAGAATTCAATGCAAAGTTCCACCCAGAGTAAGTGGAATCCTTTGGCATCTTTTTCCCTCCGGGTAGGTGACCATTATTAACTTGTAGTGTAAGGTTTTCAGTGGATCATTGCTTAGAACTAAATTAACTGACATGACCTTTTCATCATGAGAGTATGCTTATATTTATATGTTTATATTGCCTGTTCTGCTATGAAATGGGAAGCTGACTCCACCAATGGGGTTATCATTAATGTCAGTTGATTTCTTTTAGAAGAAGACAACAGGACAGTCCCAGGCCACACTCTCAATGAATATTAGTGCCCCAGAATAAATATGTTTATGTCCTGCACATTGTGGGTGTTGATTTGTAAAACTTATATGTGTTGTAATCTTACCTCTCTCTTAAGCAAACAACAAATAATAGTTTTCGCCAGCAATTTTGTTTTCTGGCATGGATGTGAATGGTAGTTCTTAGAAACTTCTAGAATGTCTGATTCCTATGAGATATCTCCCTAGTTATTCTCTACTGCTTCCTTTTTCCCTTAAAAACAAGTCCCTTAGCTTTCTCTTTCTTCTTCAGTTAGTGCAATCTCATAGCCTATTAATTTTTATATTATATTATATTTTCTATTTTAATTAGATTTGAGTTCAGGTCCTTCCCTGGTGCTGTTGGTGAGGCTCATGCTCACAGTTGAGGCTGAACTTTTAATTCAGAGTTGACTTCAGTGTCATCAACATTCCCAGCACCTCCGTGACCCCATAAGATGGCTCTTTACTGAACAAATAAAGATCTCTGACAGAAAGGGTTCAGAATAATCTTTGATCTCTGGTCCTACATTTTTATCTCATCCAGTTACTCAAATATTATGAAATGTTAGCTTTTATATATAAACTGCATGCAATTCCAAGGTGTGATCGTACTGTAATTTGTTTAACTTTTCTCTTTTATTGGACATTGAGATAATTTCTAAAATTTCCTATTTTAAACAATGGAGCTTTGATCATCCCAGTAACTATATTTCTGGGCATATTTGTTTTTCTCAGGATAAGTTAACCTAAATTCTAAAGCTTTTGATATGTAGTATGCAGTTGTCTGAAATTCCCTTTTAATTTATCCTTCCACTATCACTGTGTGAGTGTCTGATTTCTGACACTTTGACCAACACTGGGTATTATCACCTTAATCTGTATTTACCATTTTAATGGGTAATATTTGTATTGTTTGGATTTCTTTTACTAGAAAGAAGAAACATTAAAGAACAAACTTTTTATTTTGTTCAAAGCAATACAGGCAAAGGTTAAAAGGAAAATAGTAGCACAAATCATGCTCTCCAGCCATCCTCGTCTTCCCCCTTCTTCAAGTCTTCCTTTCTGAAACAACCACTTTTAATTCTTTTGATATAGTCACAGTACGATTATTGTATAAAATCAATAAGCCATGTTTACATTATTATGACGATTTAAATGATGCAGGTAGAATCAGGTAATACGTGTTTTTCTTTCATAATTCATTTTTTTCTTAGTTTCTAATTTTTTTTCTTAACACAACTTCCTATAATAATAATTCTCTATCTTAAAAAAGAATTCCACCCTATCAGTTACTCTTTTTCCTTGAAGCTCTGTTCTGCATCAATCTAACTGGGGTGTTTTCTGGGTTTATTCTACAGATTCCATCCTCTCACTTCTCTTGATTGCTCTCCTGGGTAGATTCACTGTTTCTTGGAGTTCATATCTTTCTCTTTTTTTGGCTATTGTTTATTTTGTGAATCATAGCCTTAAGAAACATCCTAGGAAAGATATGTGGGAAGGAAGTTTTCTGAGTACTTACACGTCTGAAAATATTCACACACTTGATGGATAGTTTAGCTAGGTATAGATGTTTACTTGAAATTGCCATTCCTTGCAGAGCTCATTGGTGTGTTAATTACAAATCATTCTTACTCTCCCTTTAATCTGTTGGATGCCGCACTTGCCTCTTCTAAGCACTTGTCACTGTGTGTGTGTGTGAGAGAGAGAGACTTGAAAGTAGCAAATATATTCTTTAAAAACAATTTTCTTGAAATTAACCTTTTAAACTAATTCTGTATGAACTTCTCTCAAGTTAGCCTTATTTACAGAAGTTTAATTTTAAAAAATGGTTTTTCAGGGAAAAGATGGACATGTTGTAAATGTGACTGTGATCAGAGAGGACCATTCTACAGTTCTCCCCATGGCATTTACATATGACTCCTCTTTAAATCCAGTGATCACATCTCTGAGCAGAAACAGGAGCAGCATAGCAGGTAAAATACATGATACTGTAGCATCTTTGTATCTTTAGACCATTGATCCTATAAAAAAGGCAAATGATGGCCTATTAATTTTATTCAAGACAGTGTTATATTTTGAATGGGAGTTATTTTTCTGAAAACTAAGAGACTAGTGTTATCATCTTAGCTATTATTGAATAAATCTCCTTATATCTATTTTTCCTTCTGTAAAATTGAGACCATTTCCGTCAAGAAAATAACATGGGAATTCAAAGGTAACAATTGTTAAGTATTTTTGGAGAACCTACTATGTGCCAATAATAGCACAGACATATTATAGACTTTAATCCTTGCCACTAATTTATAGTATTGTTAGCCTCAGTTTACAGGTAAGAAAACTAAGAAACAGATAGAATACATAACTTGTCTAAAATGCTATCTTTAGTAACAGAGCTTCGATTTGAACCTAAGCAGTCTAGGTGCATATTACAAGCAGTTAGCCACTTACAGTTTACTGTAAATTACCGTTTCAGGCATCAGATTCTACTGTAGCAGTTATTTGATATGATTAGAGAATAGAGTGTTCTGATTAACCAAGAATTCTTGTCCCTTGAGACATACTATGTATAAAAAGAATGAATTCTTTAGCACTGAAATATGGGAAACAATTTAATCTTTCTTTGATAGTTCAGATGATGTGACCAGATGGAATTGTAACAACTTATTAACATGTTATATTATATAGATTTGGAAAAGTACCATACCAGGTAGATTTGGAAACATGTCTTTCTGGTTAATTGAATGCCAGATAACAGAGAGTTTATGGTGGCCATATCTAAGGGATTATTATTATAAAAGACCATCAAATTTCCCAAAGAAAAGGCCTAGACTCAATTTTTCTGGTACTGTTTTCATTTTCGTTGCTCAAGAGTACATAAATAAAGGGAAGTGTCCTTTAGCTTCTCAATATTATTCAGCTCAGATAGTGCAGAAGAAGAATTTGCTGCCTCAGGCGACCAAAGTGTGTAAAATTCCTTAGTGGTATAGATTCTTCCCAACAAAGTAGAAAAGGGAGGAGGGAGCTCCGTGTTCTATTCAGATTTCAGTGATTTTGGCTTTTAATAAAATTTCCTACCTATAATGAAAAGAATAAATATATTGCATCAGTGCCTTAAAGGCATCTAGGATTAGCTTGACAATTGACCCAGAGCCCAAGGAGTTATGTTATTGATATATACAACATGATGCATTATTTGCAGAATTTACACTTGCACTTAAATCTTTCTACAGGCTGAATAAAGAAGAACACGTTAGAAAATCCACAAAGAGTGGTAGCCTGTTGGGAAAGTCTCTTTTGAAAGTTGGAGTGTTACACAACTCCATCCAGGAAATGATGATGTTGATGATGACAATGAAGCCAAAATGAAATCAAAGAAATAGAAGAGGGCGGGCAGGGGAAGTGGGAGGAAGAATTTGATATGCAGGACCATTAGTGTGGTTTTTGCAGTCAGTCTGAATGAATCCCAGCTCACCCATTCCTTGAACAAGACATTTAACTTCATTTATCTTTAGTTTCCCCAATTGCTAGGTGGGAATAATTGTTTCAAGGCTATTGTAAAAATTGGAGATAACGTAGGTAAAAGTACCTAGCCCGGGGATTAACATGGAGTAAGCACTCAATAAATGCTTTGTTGGAGTGAGTGTTGTAATTCTGTGAGTAACTGAGTGTTATATGAATGAGCCAGAGATGACCTCTGTATATTGGCCCTATGTTGTTTACTTCCTCACAGCAAGTTGGGATCCATGAACTCAAAAGCCTGCCGAGGCCAACCTCAAATTTTTACACACTCAGTTGTTTTAAATATAGCCAAAATAAGCAGATTTTTAACCTTTTAGAGTCTGCCTTCTTTACATACCCTGCAAAACTGCACCCAGCATCTGCTAGCCACAGATAAGATAATCCTGGGGGCTGTAAAGACTAAGCTACTGATGCCTCAAAGTTCTCTGACCCAGAGGCTACCCACTGGGCTGCTCAGTGACATCATCTGGTCACGTAACTCCCCCAGCCCTTTCTCGCCCAGGAGTTCCCTAACCTCCCTCCTTTTCTGGGGGTGGTCTCCTGTTGTCGCCCCTGGAAAGTCTTGTGCTGCGAGATTTCTGCACCTATGTGAACCTGTCAGTCACCACCCATATAAAGCTCTTTTTTGTGCTACTGCCACCTAGTGGTCATGTCTTTTCCTTACTCAACTCTGAAATCCTTCAAAGTCACTACACTGAGGCTTCAGACTTCACAGTAGAAAAGAGGCTGGGAAGACATGAAGAAGTAAAGAGAAGGTGGAACAAGGAAGAATATGAAGCTAATTGAGGGCTTTTGAATGCTGTACTATACCAGAGGCTGTCCTAGGATAGCTAACTTAATCCTTACAACAAACCACATGGGTAGGCTTTGTTACTATCTTACGGATGAAAAATCCGGGGCTTGGAGAGCCCAAAGTGAACCACCCAAAGTCATGCAGGTAGTTAAATGGCAGAGCAAAGATTTGCACGTAGATTTTCTTTTCTCAGCACACCACAATCCCTCTTTGAGTTTTCTCTTTCAAGTAAACTCTTCTCATCCTCTAATTGGTTGAGGTGTTCTATAGATGCCAGCTCCATAGTAGTTCTCAAACATTAGAAGCTAAAGGAGCTTTAGAGATGCTCCAGCTCAGGCTGTTTCTCTCTGGGCACAGTCAGACACAGGAAAGGTAAGGATATTTATTTCCACCCTGCCATTGCCCGCTTGATTTCTGGCTCTCGTTAAGACTCTAGTAGTCTGCAGACTGGATTTCCCTTCCCCTATCTCTCTAATTGATCTTGTAGTCTGGAAGAAAGCTTCAATCATATCCTTTGCTTTCTTAGAGACCTTCGGAAGTCTCCACTGTCCACTGAATTAAGTAGTGATCCCTCAGGATTGGCTTTATTGGTATTTAGCCATAGAACCACCATCAATTTGGCCTATTCCCATTGAATCTCTAAGTGTACGTACACGAATCTAGTCTTCCAGAAAGTCACTTAATTCTCTTTCCTTCTCTCCAAGCCACAGGATGATTAAATGAGAAAGTGCTACCATAGACTTTGGGTAAAACCATGAAGTTTTCAGAATTGAATTGTAAATCCCCTATTCTTGATCATTTCCTCTTGAGCTTTATCTTTCAAATTGAATTTCAAGCACCATCTTGCCCACAAGGGCTTTTTGATGTTCAGAATGTTGCTCTGATCTGAACAGCCCCACTGCTCACTTTTCACCTCTCTTCCAGCCGGGCTTGTGCTGAAGCTATTTTGGCACCTATTTTTCCTACCTTTGAGGGCAGGGTCTGTGTTTAACTTATTTTTGTATCCCTTGTGGCATCTTCCTCTTGGTATTCAATAAATATTTGAGGTAAACGGAATTGAATTAAAGTGTCCATAGTACACATGGCATTTTAGTAGAGTTGCTAATTAAACTAAAAAGGTATTGAAATACAAGAGAAGACTGGGCTGAGGCCTTGACATTTCCATCAATTGGCTATGAGACCTTGCCTGCTGAACCTGAATTTCCTCAGAAGCTAAATGCCAGTCCTAGTAACTGTCTGGATATGGCATCGGGATAGTGTGAGGATCAAATGGGCTAACATATGTGACAGTGCTCTGTAAACTGTCAAGCACTGTCCTCATACACAGCACTTTTATGGCATTCGCTGCATACTGACGACATAGCTTTAGACTTTTATCAGTAGAAAAGTGGAAGTTAAAAAAAGGATGTGGGGTGCTATTTGCTGGTTATAGAGACCACCAGCGCTCCAGACTACTTCTTGATTTGCCTTTGCTTGGAGATAAGTTAGTGCCTCTTGAGTACAGTTGTCCTGACAATTTTGCTTTTTGTGCCCTTGAGCTTACAGGCTGTAGCTCTATTAAAAAAAGTTGTTGAAAGTTTCATGCAAAAAATCAGATTAGCATTAAAACTCTTAGAGTATTATGCACAGGGCTGACCATGTATTTAATCCTAAAAGACAGTTTTAGAATTGAATACCTAGGTGGTTGAGGCCACAAACCCACATCACAGAAGCTAATGGATTCTTTTCAACACAGGAGGTGAGACCCTTTTCATTGGAATGGCGCTGCTGGTGAACGACACGGATTTGGATGTGCAAGTCCACATTCAGGAGACCTTGGCTCCAGTTCATGAACAAATGGCTCAGGGTCTGGAGGTGGTGCTGCCCTTGCTGCCAGCTGGTCTCCACAGAATCTCGGTCTCCATCAATGGGGTCAACATTAGCTCACAAGGGTGAGCTGGACACTTGCCATTAATTTTCGGTCTGTTTGATTGTTTAGCAATTCAGTTGAGGAATTCCAGTTTTTAGTTAGGTCTTGTTTTTCCTTCTTCTTCTGAAGTTAGAGGATAAACACATGAGAATCATAAAATTTGAACAAATCTTGAGACCTTACAGGACAGTTTACTCTCAAGACCAACGCAGGGGAAATTTTTGGCTTACTGGTTGGAGAATGGAGAATTTTCTGGAATTAAGATGTCATGGCTTGTCGTTGGGGTGGGGTGGGGTAGGCATCTATATGTGAAGGAGGAACAGTCTGTGCTTTAATAAGAGTCTGTGATTAAATAAAACCTTTAATAAGATTGGGTATTGGGCTTTGAATAAATGGCTTGCAATTATTGCACAAGCCATGCTCACATCCTCTTTGCCCTGAAGCCCTTCTGCCCAGTTTTTCTCCAGAAGTTCCCGCTCCTCCTTCCAGAAAGTTATCTAAATTGTATGGGACCCATGCCACCCATGGTACTGGCCCAGGAAAATGTCCCACCCAACATCTTTTCCTCACCATTTCCTTTATTCTCTGTTGGGCAGTATCCTTCACACTTGCTCTCCATCACTGCTCCCTTTCTCTCCTTTTCTCCCTCAAATACATACCTCTCTTCTGTCTTACTCCTTCCTTTCTCTTTTTCTAACTCTCTTGGTTGTTTCATGACAATCTCCCCCTATTCTGCAGGGTTGATCTTCACATCCACTGCATCACAGAAGTTTTCAGCATTGAGCCTTGCTGTGGGTCCCTTCTGGGTGAGTGGCTGTGACATGACTGGTATCATTTATCCAGTAAGTCTACTCCCTGGATATCCAGATTTTGTTCCTGGGTTAATTAACGGGCGAGACCAGAGACGGGCAGCAGGGAGAAGAGCTTTCCTGATGCTCTGGAAACTGAGTGGTGTACTTTGAAGGGTGTGAAAACTCAGTGGTTCCTTAGCCCAGTAAGCTCAGGAAATTAAAAAATTTTTATGAAAATGAGATGTGCCTATTTTCCTTTTCTAATGGAAAGAGGCTGAAACATCTAATGGGCAGCACCTCTCGAGTGAATATTAGAAAAACAAGGGAAGAGCTCCCTGCTTCAGCCGTTTAGATGCTACGTGTGCAAAGAGAGGAGGAATGAGTCTTTGGTGTCTTCACTTTCCTCTAGGGATGCAGATGAAGGACCAGAAGTAGTCAGAAACGCAGATGCCAATATGGGAGATGTAAGGACAAGACAAATAGAGAAATCTAGAAAACTATTCATTTTCAGAAAAAAATTGACAGCTGTATATTTGCATGTGAATAATCACTCTGATAGGGTTTGAAATAGCACATTATCCTTTTTGAGTATAGCCTTTTTAAGGCTGCTTGGCTGTACTACAGATTTGGTAATGATATGAGGTACGTTGCTCCAATCCTTGTCCTGAAGATGGTGTTTGATTGTCCCTCAGTTACAGGTGAGACAAAGTCTATGAGTATAACAGCAAAATCATAAGCATGTTTCAATGTTTCAATGGCTCTTCATATGTCATATATATATATACACATATACACACATTTGACTATATAAATATGGAATACTGGAATATTATATAGAATAATATACAAGATAAGTAGAAGACTGACCAATCTGATTTTTCATTATTGTGTCAGTTGAATATATTTAGAATAATATACATATACCCTACATAATAACATATGAACTAATATGGCAGATAATATGGCAGATGACAAGAAGACTAAAGAATTTGATTTTTCATTAGTGTATATATTGTATGTATATAATATACATAAAATTTCTCTACATAATAATATATAGAATAATATAGACTAGTATGTCAGATAATATAGCCGATGACAAGAACACATCAAGAAATTTGTTTTTTCTTAGTGTATAAGATGATAGAAGTGGTGGCTTCTAGGCTCTATAAATATCCTTGAAAATTTTGTCTTACATATTACAAACATCCTTCCTTATAATAATTTATATTGTTTTACGGTTATGTCAATTTCACCCCATCTGACTCCTGCCAAAATCATCACAAACTTAACATCGAAGGGGCGAGGTGAAATAATCGGGGTTTCACCTATACTTACCCCACCTTCCGCTTAATTGCACTGATACTTACACAGGTGCTGTGAGATCTCAGTTCTGAATACCAGCTTTTATGTTTCATTTTCATTATTCGCGCTTTAGGTGGAACCATCCTCAGCATCTCAGGAATAGGGTTCAGCAGGGACCCCGCTTTGGTTTGGGTGCTTGTGGGCAATCAGTCCTGCGACATCGTGAACTCGACAGAGAGGAACATCTGGTGTGAGACTTCGCCCGCGTCCCTGCTGCCTGATGCGGATGATCTCTCTGTCCCAGCCCCCGTGGAGGTCTGGGCTGGCAGCACGTCCATCCCCCAAGGACCTTCCCCAAGCCTGGTAGGGAAGGGCTTTATCTTCATGTATGAAGTGGCAGCAACACCAGTGGTCACTGCCGTACGAGGAGAAATCACGGACAGCAGCCTGCGGCTCGACGTGGAAGGAAGTAACCTCTCCAACTCGGTTATCCTTCTGGGGGGCTTGGCCTGCGGTCTGGAGACACAGTCTTTCAGGAGCAACGTGAGCCTGTCTGGGTGCTCCTTTCCTCTTCACAGCTTGGAAGCAGGCATCTATCCTCTCCAAGTACGTCAGAAGCAGATGGGGTTTGCTAACATGTCTGCGGTGCCCCAGCAATTTGTGGTGACACCTCGGATAACGGCCATCTTCCCAGCACACGGGTCTTCTTGTGGTGGGACAGTGCTCACGGTGCAGGGGCTGGCTCTCAGCTCTAGGAGGGGGTCAGTTCAGGTGAACCTTTCAGGTCCTTTTACCTGTGTAATTTTGAGCTTAGGGGACCAGACAGTCCTCTGCCAGATTCACCTGGTGGGTGACCCCTTGCCTGGTGC
Organism: Equus caballus; assembly: GCF_041296265.1. Lineage (NCBI taxonomy): Eukaryota > Metazoa > Chordata > Mammalia > Perissodactyla > Equidae > Equus > Equus caballus. The sequence goes on along the minus strand of NC_091703.1, from coordinate 53,120,253 downwards.
TTCCTTCACCCTGAACGTCACCGTCTTGGTCAATGAGCTCCCCAGTGAGTGTCAGGGGGATTGCACACTTTTCTTGCGGGAAGAGACAACTCCCGTCGTGGACGCCTTGACCACTAACATCAGTGGGTCTCTGACCACAGTGCTGATTAGGGGTCAGAGGTTAGGCACCACTGCTGATGAGCCAGTGGTGTCTGTGGATGATCATCTTCTTTGCAACGTAACTTTCTTTAATGCAAGCCATGTGACATGCTGGATAAGTGGCTTGACCCCAGGACCTCACTACTTATCAGTTTTTCATAGAAGAAATGGGTATGCTTGTTCTGGTAACGTTTCCAGACACTTCGACATTTTGCCTCAAGTGTTTCGTTATTTCCCCAAGAATTTCAGCATACATGGTGGAGGCCTCTTGACTGTGGAGGGCACGGCCCTGAGAGGACAGAACGCCACGTTAGTCTACGTTGGTTGGCAGGCTTGCCTGACAGTCAATGTCAGCTCTGACCTCATCCAGTGCATCGTTCCCTCGGGGAATGGCTCTGTGGCCCTGAACATAGAGGTGGACAGACTTTCACACCAAATGGGAGTCATCAGTTACAGCAACACCTTCACCCCAGAGTTGCTCTCTCTTTCTCAGACGGATGACGTCTTAACCTTTGCGGTGGCCCAGATCTCAGGAGCTATGAATGTTGACATTTTAATCGGGATGTCACCCTGTATGAATGTCTCTGGCAACCGCACAGTTCTCCAGTGTGTGGTCCCCTCCCTTCCTGCTGGCGAGTACCAAGTCAGAGGTTATGACCGCACGAGAGGGTGGGCCTCATCCGCGCTGGTGTTCACATCCAGAGTCAGTGTCACGGCCGTGACTCAGAACTTTGGTAAGTCAAGCAAAGGAGACAAGGCTTTCTTTATGTAAGTGCATTATAACTACTCTCACTTCTCTAAGAGGAAGGGAAGCAACATGGATCTGATGGCCGAGGGAGAGGGAAGCCCGACTGGCCTCTTACAGTTCAATTTCCTCCTGACACTTGTCATTGTAATACTCCTGTGTGTGAGGCTTTGTTTTTCTTTTTTTTTCTTGGTGAGGAACATTGGCCCAGAACTAACATCTATTGCCAATCTTCCTTTTTCGCTTGAGGAAGATTGTCCCTCAGCTAACATCCATGCCAATCTTCCTCTATTTTGTATGTGGGATGCCACCACAGCATGGCTGATGAGCAGTGTGTAGGTCCACACCTGGGATCTGAACCCACAAACCCCAGGCCACCGAAGGCAAGTGCATGAATTTAACCACTATACCACCAGGCCAGCCCTGAGGCTTATTTTTTATCAAGGAAATTGTGCATATTCTCTAAGTGTGTGATTGCATTTTAATTTGATATATTAACCCAATTTAATTTGTTTTAAACTAAATAATACCATTTGTAAGAGCTCATAATTTGATCATTTTAGTAGAATTTAAATGCTTTCACCTATTTTTAGACCTGTATGCCAATTTGAATTATTTAGAACTTATTAAATATGATTAATTTTTATCATTTTGTAATATTTCACAGATGAATTCATACTCCACCAATAATAGGTCACTTGCATATTACCACTGCATTTTTCTCCTTTCAGAGGTACTGAATTTTGCCTTGCCTTTTCTTCCAATGATCGTTTCAGTTTCTGTTCACTTAAAGGCTTGCTGCACTTGAGATAGGTCAAATCTGATTGTGATTCAGAAAGTATAGAAGAAATTATGGGAGCAGAATCTTAGTTGGATGAAGTGTTAGCCAAGCCATTACTTGGAACAAATTTGCCTGGCCTCAGCTGGATGGAATGCTGTGGGGATGGGGATTTTGGTCCTGAGTCCATCACTAGTTTCTCTGGGTAACTTTTCTAAGCCTCAGCTTCCTTATTTGATAAAGGGATCTGGGCTGGATGCTCCCTAGTTCTGCTTTCTACTCTCTGAGATTCCATGATTCTGATGGTAGGAGAGCAAGGGTATGAAATGCATCCTGAAGCCAGTTGTGTGGATTCTGAAGAGCATCAAAAGAAAGATGGTCAGCAAGAAAGCACGGATTTGAATTTCAGGTTAAGTAGAAAAAGAGATTTGCCTCTGTGATCATGAACTTGTAGTTTTGCTTTAAAGGCTGCCTGGGTGGAAGGCTTGTGCACGTGTCTGGAGCAGGATTTCCTCCAGAGAACATCTCAGCTGCTGTGTGTGGTGCTCCCTGCCAGGTCTTGGCGAATGCTACAGTGTCTGCCTTCAGCTGCTTGGTTCTGCCCCTGGATGGTCAGTAAATTAGCTGTGTTTTTTTTTTGAAAGAGCCTATATGAAAATGATATTCTTTGGTTAACTCTAGTTTTGTAATTAATGATGTACTGACCCCTAATTTTTCTATGAGTTCCTGGGAAAAGAATTTCTCTACTCCTCCGTGACTGCCTGTTAAAATGGTTCATAGTAACCTCTGTCATATTAATGGCAACAAAAAATGTATCACCTATGTTCTTGTTTGCAGTTGCATGATGGAGAAAGTAATTCTGAGTTCTGAATAAGTTTCAGCGACAGCCTTAGGCATCATGGGGAAAACAATCTCTTGGTCTTCTTCTGTGGTGGGGCTGCTGAAAACATCTGTTTTCTGGAGGAAGTGGTGAAGGGATTAGATCGCAGGCTGGGTATCTCTTGCATATTTGCCTAGGTACTCAGTTCCTAATTCTTATTACAGGCAAAAGGGCCAAAATTCACATTATCCTCTTACTCTGTGATGTCCAGGTCATACCCTGAGCCCTTGCTCCGTAAAACGCCACCATCTCTCCCTGCGCTAAGCCTCACAGCCGTCATGTAAATTGTGGGATGGGAAGCCAGGTCTTTGTTAGAATGGAAGATAACACATGACGGGGCTTTACAACACATGATAATTACCCACTGAGCTTCAGGAAAAAAAGTCAAAGGGGAGAATTTGCCATTGCCGTTCCAGGAGCAGCTAAGGCAGGTGACTGTCTTGTTTGCATAACTTCAGATCTTGTACCCGTACACTTAAAAACCATTTGCACGCAGGCTTTCTGTATAGTGCTTTAAGTGATATTCCTAGTTTATGTGTCCGCAACTTAAATGTGGGTGGAAGGATTTGCAAAGCGATAAAAGCATCACTTCATCTGAGCTTGGTCAAACATTCCATGATGGATAATGCCATTGTGATGGCAGTTTATGCTGGATTGCCTTGGACGTGGAGGAGGAGGAAGGAAAGGAGGAAGAGGGGGAGGGGAAACAATCCTTGCTTAAATTACTAGAAATTGAGTTTCCTATTATCATCATGTATATAAGCAGACCATTACGGAAGACAGATCTATTCCACTTAAGATTCCACAATAGGAGACTTAAGATCAGCAGAAGATTTAAGTTTAGGATGTCTGTTTCATTCTCTGCCAGAAGAGTGCTGGCAAAGGGTATGTGTGAAATTAATGTTCAATGAAGGAATAAATGAAGGAATCGGGAAATGGTGGAAACAGAAAACCAAGAGTCCACATTTCTAGGTTCTGATATTTAACTAATACTGCTACAGTTATTTTTTAAGTCTTTCACATAGGTACTGTTGAAATTAATCAACTTTTTAAAGCCTCGGTATTTTTCTAAGACGTTTAATTTCATCTGGAAGTACAAAATAAAAGTCAATGAGGTTTCAGGGTCAGGTGATTGTCATACTGAAAGTTTTATCACTCTTAGGGGAGGAATGATAGAAATTCTTATATTTTAAAAGATTTGATTAAGTTTAGGAAAGGACTCCTCAGAATTTCTTGATTTTTAAGAGGTAAACACGAGTTGGAAGCTGTAACTCTCACTATTGCCACTAGGTGTCACCAAACACTTATTGATTGTGCAAGGGCCACGTTCACGCCAGGGAAATGGATGATTTGACTTATTTTCCTCTTTACTAAAAAAAGTCTTTCTAAAAACTTTTAATTACAGTGTCTAAATCTGGAGAGGAACTACTGAAATCCACCTCCACGGGTTTCTTACTTAAGAGCCAGGATGGGATTTGGGGGGGTTCTATCCACGCACTAAAACTGAATAAAACATTTTGAATACATGATTGTGTTATTTATTTTTTTTTTGAGAAGTAGGTCTCCGACGAACATCAAATGGTCAAGGGAATGTGTCTTAGAAATTATTAGAAACGACTAATAATTCCTCTACTTTTGGATAGGATTGCAAATAACCAGTTTAGATAAGAATCTGTTACATTTTAAAAGATTTTTTAGAGGGTGATTTCATAGCAGCATCTCTTACACATGTTTCACAGTTGTCATCTTCAGAGATCTCCATCCTTTTACCTAACTGACACTCGCCTACTCTCCCTTTTTCAACTTTAGTCGCCTGGCGGCCCTTCAGAAAGCTGAATAATCTCAGTCCTTCTAATGCAGTAGTTCTCTATGAGATTAGTATTGAGAGTTATATTATTATGGAGAATATAATATCATTATGGTTGTTGCTGGAGCAGCAACAACAGCCCCTCTTGGGAGTTTGTTAGAAATGCAAATTTGGGGGACCCTCTGAATCTCAAACTTTCCAACAAGTAAACATTTTGGTATTTCTCTTCGGAGCCCTCTCTGAATTCTGACATTCCTTCCTAATTTGAGGCCCCGAAGTAGGCAGCTCCTCTGTGTAAGCCACTTCTGGCCAGATTGGGTAACATCCTAAGATGCCTACATATAATCTGGTCCCACATTTGTTTTTAAAATTACACTGCTGTCTTGTGGGTTTATAATCTTTCTGTTACCTGTTATTATTCCAAAGTGTTTTTTTGTTTTTTTCTTTCTTTCTATTGTGGCTGTGCACAGCTGGGCTTTCCTCATATTTGTGTGACTTCTTTTTTTCTTCTGTGGTTCACTGCCTTACTATTTTCATTGGGTCTTTTGTTTATTTCTGTTAACTTCTCTAATTGACCAAGGTCACTGAATTCAGACGCTTGCTTTGAGTTTCTTCCTTGGTTTGACTTTGCACAATAAAGAGAGCGGTGTCTCACATTCTGGGTTGTGGATGATGGCCTGCAACTCAAACTTCTCTAATTATTGTTTTGCTTGTTCCGATGCCACAGTCCTAATGTGTTTTCTTTTCATCAGTGGGGCAGGGCTGGTAAAGGTGGAGCTCTAAAAATAGTGCTTGTGCAGCTTTGGGTGTCATCTATCTTTACCTTCTCCCAAACTGTACTTCTAACAAAAGAAGAATTTTACTTTTTCATATGATGGGTTGATAAAACCTCTTGTTAGGTGAAATGAATGTTCTGTAAAGTCAGCAAGATTTTCGATCTTTGGATTTCTTGCATTTATATCTTAAATTATACCACATAACTTCTTCATGGAAACTTTAACTTTTCCATGAGGCATGAAAAGCTGAAGTGATGACGGTCACACAGCTATTTGGTGGCAGAACCTTGAGTAAAATTCGTGCTTCCCGTAATCCGCCTTGTCAGTTTGCATCCACCTCATCACTCATAATGAGTTTATTATTTTATAGGTGTTGAGCCTGTTTTTATTTGCTCTAGGCCTTACAGACTGGAAAGTTCTCATGTTTTGTCTATCCTTATGAGAGTCCTACTGTCAGCTATTTAACTGCTATGATTCATTTGGAACATATTCACAGGGAACCTACTATGTGTCAAGTGCTTTGGAATGTTTTAGCAACAATAATATTTGTGTGTGATTGAGTAACTGCAAACCCTCCCACCCGGACTTCCCTCATTTACCCCTCGCTGCACGTGGCGCTGCAGTGCAGGCAGGCGGCGTCGTTTCAAGCCCCCAGTCCTTGATAGCGTTTGTCGTGTACCTGCATGGGAGGCTGGCTGCAGAGGTAGAAGGCTAGAGAGATTTTTCTTCTTCTTCTTCTTTGCTTTGTTAAGGTTTTCAGACAGAGCTGCTCCAAAACCATCTCACGTAGAGACTAGAGACTTGTTTATCCTCCTGTTAAAGGTTATTGCCAATCTGTCTTGTTGATGCTTTTTACATTTGTGTCTCATGACCCAGAAAGAAATGGCCTAATGGTCAAAGAGTTTCAAATAATTACTTTTATTCTTTATAAAATGTTAGCAGTCAAAATTATATGAAAACCAAGAACTTCTGTTAATCAAGAGATCCCATAAAGAGGATAAAAAGTCTAGCCACAAACTCAGAGAAAGTATAAGCAGCTTTATAAACTCCAAAGGATTAGTGCCCAGAATCGATAAAGAACACAAATCAATAAGAAAAAGACAAACGTTCCAATAGAAAAAAGGGCAAATGGCAGAAATAGGAATTTCATAGAAAAGGAAATGTGAGTTATTACTAAACATATAAAAAGTTGTTTGACCTAAAAAGTAATGATGAAAATGCAAATTAAGGTCACAATGATATCCCATTATATATGCACTGGACTGGCCAAAATCAAGAGTCTGATAATCCCAAGTGCTCACAATTGTGTGAAGTAATGGGAACTCGTAAATATCACTGGTAGGAATATAAAATGGCACAACCACTTTGAAAACGATATGGCACTATCTTGTAAAGTTGAACTTGTACCTGCCCTATGAACTGGCAATTCTCTTTAAGGCATATCCCCAAGAGGAAATTTTGAAGTAGCAAAAACTGGAAGATATCCAAAAGTCCATTGGCAAGAGAATAGATAAATGTATTGTAGTACCTTCACACAACGCAATATTGAGCAGCAGCAAAAACGTGCGAGAAATAGGTACATACGATAATTTGGATAAATCTTGGAAACATAATATTGAGTGAAAAAAGCAGGTCCAAGAATATTACGTCATGTATTCTGTTTTACAAAGCTCAAAAGCAAGTCAAACTCAACAATCTCTTAAGAATACAAACCCATGTGAGAAAACTGTTTAGAAAATGCAGGCAGTTTTTCTGAAGATGAGGAGAAAGGAGATGGGTGTGGCGATGGGCAGAGATTCGAGATCATCTCAGCTCTCTTAGATCTTATGTCGGCTGGTTGACTCAGATGAATTTGTCTTATGATGATGATTCATACTTTACAATAATGTTACTTAAATTCTTCTGTATGTATTATGTATACACAATACATTTGAAAAAAAGTAGCCTGATAACTTCATTTCCCTATCAGTCAAGGGTGACACATGAACTTCATTCATGGAATAAGGTAAGGACTTCACTTCTTTTGGTGGTTGTTACCTATCCTAATGTGTCCATTTCCTGCAGTGTCGTTGGCTTTCCTGTGTGGCCTGAAGCACGAGGAGGAGGGCTGTGACGCCTCCAGCCGGACCTATGTGCAGTGTGATTTGACGGTCACTGTGGGGACGGAGAGCCTGCTCTCATCATGGCCTTATTTCTACATCTGTGAAGAAAGCCCCTCATGCCTCTTTGCACCAGGTCATTGGACAGAGTCAGCGTCTCCATGGTTCTCGGGCCTCTTCATCAGGTAACCCCCTCCTCTCCCTCCCTGACATTCCCCAGGGAGGCATCGCCAGTGGACTGATGGAGGCATAAGGAACTGCAGTCTGGGTGGACGTGGCCCTGGGGGCCCACTGCTCTTGTTGGAGGGACGTTCCATTGTGAACTCCAGCCAGCCTGCATATCAAAGCATCTCCTGTCTTTTCAAGTGTTCAAGAGAACATCTGAAAAATTTACCCAGTAAACAGCCCGCTTTGTTCTTGCTGAGGTTTTAATATTTATCTTCCGATCCAGAGCAACATCTGGTGAATGCCAATGGGGAAAAAGATTAGACATTATGAAAAACAGAAGGCTCTTTTCCCCTTTCCTTTTTCTTTTCTTTCCAAACAGATTCACAAGTATGAAAAAAAAGTCATAGAGAAATCCAGCAGATTGTACAATGTTTATTCAAAAGAAGGGGGGATGCGCAGGCGGAATTACTGCACATCTAGGATTTAGGAGCCGTAAGCTTATAAGGATTTTTTGAACTTAAAAAACAAACAACTGAATACCATAACTTTCCAGGTAAAAACCCCTTTTCTAAGCAAATTACAAAGAAAAATGTGACCATGTTGGTAATTCTGATGGCCTTGATTTCCACAAGCAGCAGTTTTCCTCCGCAGCGGGACAGCTCAGCGCTGAGCATTGCTCTGCTCCCTTTTTGTTTCTTGCTTAGATAGTTACATCTGATTATTTAATGAAGGCCCCTTTTCCCATTAAAAAATACCTAAAGAAGACCAATTCCCCAGGATGAAAGAGAGAGCCAGCCCTTTCCACGGCAGTTTGACTTGGGATGTCTGAGACAGTCTGTGTATGGATTTGCCACCAAAGGTTTGTGTTTAGCGGGAGGAAGACAGGAACCTCCTTGGCTGTTTGCTTTCTAGAAGGGCATGAAGAACACTGTTTAGGTCACGTGGGAGGTGGGGTGCCGGAGGCTGTGCTCAAGTGAGACTGGATTTGAGGACTCACTAATGCTGGATACCAAGAAGTACTTGGCAGCGCTTCCCGGCTCCACTGAATTTGGGGACTTTGTCTACATCCCCAGAACCACTCTCTACAGTTCTTCTGTCGCCTCCTCTTCACTCTCGGAGGTGGCCAAGGCGACTGGACCTCGGACCCCATTGAAAGTTATTGCCTCATCTAGTAATACCATTTGGCAGTATGCACTAATAACCTTGTAATTCTTCATACTCTGTGATCCAGCAATTTCACTTCTGGGATTTTAAGAAAGCAGTTAGAAATATGTAACATTTATGAAAAACTATATTCTTTGAAGTTTAAGTATAGTGACAAAAACATTGAAATGAAATAAGTGTTTAGTGATAAAGAATGCATCCAAATGATAATACTAAGGAACCTTTAAAAATCACGATGTATAATATTTAACCAAAGAGGAAAATGCTTATAATGCGTTGGGAAATGAAAGGCACGGGTCACAAAATAGTGGATCAATTTCGTCCTAGTGGTGTACGTCGTGCATATATTTGCAAACACGAAAATAGGTGGTTAGAAAAAAGACTGGAAGGATGTGTTTTAAAATGTTGAAAGTGCCTCTTTCCCAGTGGCTGGAGTACTGATATTTATTTTCTTCATTGAGTTTTTGTCTATTTTTGTCGGTGAATACATACTAGTTTAATAACCAGAAAATGCACTACAAATGATACAAGGGGCATTAAGAAAATCAAGTGCCAAATGGTTTGCCTTGGTTCCTCTTAAGTTTATGCTTGTGAACCTGGAGACCTACTTTCCAGGATCTTTGCAGGGAACCCATTTGCATTAACTACCTGATACCTCCGCCAGCCACTACCACTGTGGATGTCATTTGGCAAAGGTAGACATGCGTATCTGTGACAGAAATATGCCCAGTTGGTCCATCCATCCATCCATCCATCCATCCATCCAGTTTTTGTCAGGTGCCCACTGTGTTTTAGGCAGTGTGCCAGGAGCTGGTGACTCAATGGTGAACAAGACAGCAGAGTCCCTGCCTTTCAGGGTGGGGAAAATCCTGACAATAAACGAGATGATCACATTGTGATAAGGGCTATAAAGTGACAGAAAAAATGGAGGTCTGCTTTATATAATGTGCTCGGAGAAGGTTCTCTGAAGAAGTGTCTTTTATGCTGAGCTAAGGAGAAGTTGTCATTATGGACAGCCTGGCAGTGGGGCAGCATATTTGAAAAGGACCCAACAGATTTTATGAGCTGTCAGAGTCCAGAAGGGCAAGAGTAGAGTAAGAAGGAGAGAAAGTCTCTAGCTGAGCTTGGGGATGCAGGTAAGGCCTTGAAGGCCATAGTAAAGAACTTAGGGGGGCCAGCCTGGTGGTGCAGTGGTTAAGTTCACATGTTCTGCTTTGGTGGCCCGGGGTTCACCGGTTCGGATCTCGGGTGTGGACCTACCCACTGCTTGTCCAGCCATGCTGTGGCAGGTGTCCCACATATAAAGTAGAGGAGGATGGGCACAGATGTTAGCTCAGGGCTAGTCTTCCTCAGCAAAAAATAGGGGGACTGGCAGCAGATGTTAGCTCAGAGCTACTCTTCCTCAAAAAAAAGTATAAGAACTTAGGTTCTATTCTAAGAACAGGTTGAGTGTCTTTTCAAAGTCACACAGTCAAGCCTTGGCAGAGTCTGCACTGGAACCCAAGGCTTCTGACTCACAGCGCACTTAGCTCGACGCCGTGCTATCAGTGTCAGTGACGAGAGCCTTGGCTCAGCTGCGTGGCTTCAATGAGATTTCAGAGCCATAGGAAGCAATTTCAGGCTAAGTGAGGGAGACAGAATGACTGCGAGTGTTTTTATTGCCCATGCTGGAGAGCACATGCAAGAAGATTACCTGCTCACTTTTGGATCCGAAGAGACCAACTGAAAGAGCAATAGATTGGCAGTCAGGAAACTCAGGTCCAGAACTCTCTTTGTCACCATTTCAACCAACGATTTTTACCACATTCCCTCAAAATAAATATGTATGTGCATGTGTGTGTGCATGCACCTCTAGATCATCTATATTGATGTCTCTCTATATATACATGTTTATATTTATATTTAAATATGACCAACTGTACTACTTAATTCATAGGATTATTGTGGAGGAAAACATGGACTAGTAGCTATTAAGAAACTTTGAAATTTTGTAAATGTCAGTCTATTTTTGATATCCTGGTGTCTCTGCTAATTTTGATGATGATTTTTTAATGAAAAAAAGTCTCTAGTGAGATAATCAGGGACAAATACAAAAAGAAATCTGAGCTAAAGCTTGTAAGAAAGTCTAAGCTAGCAGAAAGAGGTTTTAACTCTTTCAGGTCAAGAAGAACATAACTGGGGAAGACAGTGCATTGCTACAGGCCAACGAAAGGAGGGCGGAGTGACTGAACTCCATTTCACTCTAACCTTTGCTCGTGAAGAGTCTAGAAAGAGCAGAAGAAGCCTTGCCAGGAGAGTGGGAGCCCAAGACTAAAGGTTGTAAAGGAAGCTGGTCACTTCTTTTCTTGAGTTGAGGTCGGTATCCCAGATCATCCATATACCAAGTGCAAAAAACTTGCTTGTACAGTTGAGGCTACGCTGCTGGTAATGAATGTGAGAGGGGCGCACACAACAGAGAGAGGTTATGGGCAAGTATTCTTTGACTTGCCTAAGAAGTGAAAAGGGGGCATTCTGAAAATTCAGACGACTAAGCTTGTGTTATCGCTGACAAAATTCTGGAATGAATTATTAATCAGATGGTTTGTGAGCCTTCAGAAAGAGAAGTAGATCTCTGGGCACCAATTCACAAGGAACAAGATGGTGCGGTAAACCAACCTCATTTCCTTTCTGATGGATTTATAACAGAAATATAGAAGGAGAGCTTCTTAAACTATTCCAACCACCTCCCCGACCCCCAGCAGCAAAGAAATGTTCTCACTGCAGAGCGCAAAGTGGCTTGACACAAGCATCAGGTTGCTTCGAAGTCAGATGTTTTATTTGAAAAGTCTGCGTGAATTTTGTGTTCCATTGCATCATATTTCCATATTTATCTAAATATTACATTACATTTTAATTTGAAAATTATTTACTTAGCTTTTCCTTTCTGAATTTTTGAGTTCAGCTGACACTCTAAGACCCAGTGCAGTATTTATTCCGTGCTTTGTCTACCCCCTGGATGATGGCTCAGCTAAATGGATTTGTAGCTACGTTACAGGCTCTACATTCAAACTGTATTTGAGCAATGGGTCCACCTCAGTGAGGTAACATATAACAATAATCAATGTAAATTCCTACATTTATATTTCAGTGATAATACTGCCAACACCACTACCACCAAAAACTATAACAAGAGCTGCCTTTATTGGACACTTACTGTGTGCCAAATTCTGTACAAATCGTTTTGTAGGCTTCATTTTGCTCCGTCTCCTCAACACCTCTATAAAGTAGAGTCTCGATGATTAGTAACTCCATTTGATAAATGTGGAAACCAAAGCTTAGAGTCATGCCTTCACAATGCAGTAGATGGTGATATCTGTTTGGGGATTCAAATCCAGCTGGTCTGTTTCCAAGCCTGCCCTCTGCCTGCTAATGCCTCTCAGAAAATCAGCTGAACCAACACAGTACGGAGCAGACCTCAAGTGATGGCGCTCTGAGACTTTGAGTTTACCACCATCTTAATTTGAGCATGGTGGCTAAAAATTTATGCAGTCTTAGGTGCCATGGAGGGAGAGCTCAGATAAAGAGAGACCACAGCCCCAGTGTCAGCCTAAACTAAGTGTGTTCAGTTCTGAGCCACACAATTTTAAAATATTGAATAGACAGTAGGTCTTGGGGACAGTGGGTGTGGAAGTCACAGCTGGGATAGATACAGAGCTGGGAATATTTTAGCATGAAGAGGAAAAGATCTTAAGTAGATGTGGTAGTTATCCTGCTCATTATTTCTAGCAAATTGTGGGAGAAACCATTTTGACATTGATTTGGAAAAAAACTGCTCTAGTTCGACATGATTTATAGTTTCTCAAGCAGTGACCTTTCGCCCTTTCCACTACCCTTCCTGGTCCTCCCATGGGATCTGCCATCTTCGTGGCTGATGTTCAGTCAGCATCTCCAGGGTTGAGAGGAGACAGGACACCTGGGTTCTAATCTGCTGTACTTTTGTGTTTGACTTTATGCAAATCCCCTGATCTCTTTGGGTTACATATTTTATGCCTCTACCTACTTTACTGGCTGAAATGACATATGAAATTGTTGAAAAGTATAAAACATCATGCATTATTATTACTAATCATTTTTGGGTTAGTTGCAACAATGCCTAAAGCCAGGATTATTCTTGAATAAATATCACACTTGTTGGGGACAGTACCCTGTGATGTCCGGGCTCCCACCTCCTCTAGACCACATATTTTTAGACTTTCTGTAAAGCTACACTGCTGTTTTTCATTTTAAATCCAGTCTGGCTTCTCTCCTTAAAGCAAGAGGACTTTTAAAGCAAGTGGCTGGTAGTATAACTGGCACATATATCGAATCTCCTTAGTCTGGGCTGTTAAGTAAGTTTAATTAATTTACTAAGTTAATGTTCCACTGCTAGCAACAGAGCCTCATTGCCATCAGCTGGGGAGAGGGAATTGAAAGCCTAAATGAGCTCATTTTTTCACAGTTGGAATTAGGGACCAGTTAGCCAGTTGTGCGGGTTTTCCAATTTCTCCATCTGCCCTGGGGGGGATCCAGGCAATTCACTCCCCCAGCACTAAGGGTGAGTAAGAACGGGAAGAGGAAAGGGGAAAAGGGAAAAAAGCTCTCCCCAGCATTTGCTTCCATTTTTGGAACTGGAAGTATTGTCTGCGCATTGCTTGTTAAGTTGGGCTTGGAGAAGCTTTTGCTAACATCCCTGATAGATCTGGAAAAGAGGAAGGCTTCAGTGAAAGATATTTACCATGCGCATTTTCATTGCAGGGTGTGCAGATAAAGGGAAAACAAATAAACAATAAAAGAATGGAAACAAAATTACAGAAATTTGCAAAATTTGACAAATGGTGGCCTGTAGTTGCCACAAGCTAATGGCTTGCAATGATTAATAAGAGTAAAAATAATTGCATTTCATTAAGATTGATGACACCCCATTTAACCTCCCCTCTCGTTTCAGCCCTAAAGTGGAAAGAGATGAAGTTCTCATCTATAATAGCTCCTGTAACATTACCATGGAAACTGAGGCAAAGATGGAGTGTGAGACGCCTAATCAGCCAATTACCGCCAAGATTACTGAGATACGAGAAAGCCGGGCCCAGAACACTCAGGTATAATCAAATCTTTTTTACAGACTGATTCAAACAGCTCAAATTAAATTTGTAATATTGTGTACATTAAAAAAACAATTTAGTCCAAATGGCAGCGATATATAATATTAAATGCTCTCAAACTTTGAGGAGCTGGTCTAATGCACAACATCTGAATTCACAGTTAACTATGGTTAATCATATATTTTCTCAAAAATAAATGAGGGCTGCCTGGGCTCTTTTAAAGCAAATTCTGAGCAGATAATCTCCTCAGCATTTTGTCCTGCTTCCCCTGTGCACGTTTGAAAGGGGCTCTCTGTGGTGTATTTCTACATGAAATAAGTAAATGGCCTACAATTTAACTAGGCCCTTCTGGAAGGTTTCCAAATCACTCAGCCTTTCCCAGTTGGTGGGATGGCAGTGTCTGCTGGTCCCTCCAGTCCATCTCTGTTCCGTGAAGAGCAGAGTGGAAACTACCTTCCTAGGACATTGATTACGTGGAAATTAGAACTGAAAAGGAGTGTGGGGTCACCGGGTCTAGCCTCTGCACCTCAACTCATCTGTTTTGCAATCATCTAGGCCACCCCCTCCGAGTGGCTCTTTTAAGAATATGCTCTTAAAAGTCCCTTGTGAGAGCTTCCACAGCCTCCCCAGGGAATTTTCGAGAATTAAAATCAGAGGCTAAGGGCTCCTTGGAAATATATCAGGTAATCTTTTATAACTCTCCAGGCTTCTCACGGCACACAAACAAAAAACAGTATTTATTGAGCACCTACTCCCTTAGGTGCCTTTCTCTTTATGAAAGCAATTCTCAGGTTTTCTTCTTTCTGTCTCTTTTACTTGGAACAAACATTTATTGAGTGCCTATTATGTGTCACACGCTGTATCAGATTCTCTTGTGAATGCTGCTTCGGTTCAACCTGCCCAATCCCAAACTAGGCTTCCTGGCTTTGGAAGGCATGTTTTTCTATAATTTTTGGACAAGTGTTGAAAATGGATCCAATTACAAATAACATGATTTTTCTATCCTCCCTAAACTATTCCTTGTCTGGATTCCCCACCCCCTGGGGTCTTGCTGTCCATTCTGTCACCTCCCCAGGTGCCTCACGCCCCTTCACCTTCCCTTCAGGTGGCAGCCCAGGGCTGTCACTTCTTCCTTCAATGTGTCGCCCAAAGACACCTCTTCCTTTCCATTCATTGCCAGTTTTAACTCTTTATCCCCAGCTCTACAGTCCCCGGATTGTAGCCTCCACTTTACTCCTGTGCCCCTTTCTCAGCAGATGGCTGTCAGTGGTGTCACAAAGGTTTATCGTAGTGGGTCGGGCCTGCTGAATCGGTGTTGCATTGTGGAAAGAGAGCTGTGGGACCCTGAGCAATCTTTAAGCCTTTCTGGGCCTCAGTTTCTACCTGGGTGATAACCTGGGGTGAGCAAATGCCAGTGAAAGGGAGGGAGGGAGAGGCAGGTTATACAGTGGTCAAGGGTGGGCTTTGAGCTAGTCTACTGGGGGTTTGAATACATCGCTTGGCACCTGGGGGACTTTAGGCAAGTTACTTCACCCCTCTGTGCTTCAGTTTTCTGATCTGTAAAGGGGGATGATAATAGAACCCACCTAACAGGGTCGGCGCGAGGGTTCTAACTTGTGAGCTGCTGGGAGCTGCACCCTTCACAGAGTCAACGTCCTGTGGTAGCCATTGTTGGCGGCGCTCGGTCCCTGGTGGTAGTGCTAGAAAGTGGTGTGGAATTAGTTCTCTGTAGTGCTTGTTGCTTTGACCAGATCATTTCACTTCTTAGGTTTCATTTAATTTTTCATCATCTCGAAGACTAATTTTGAATTTTTTGGAGGCTTAAATGCCTCAGTCATCTTTAAATATTTATGCAGCATGTATTTATTGAGTTCCAACTGTGTTCAAGATCCTCTGGCATACTCTAAAGGAGATGGAATAATAACATGGAAAGAGACCCCAGATCTCGGGGATAGTAGGGAAGAGAGACCATATGTCGGAAGCGGGTAAGGTTCAAAGAAAGACACATAGAGTCAGTTCATCACAGTTGGATGAAACGCTGGGTACTATCTAGACCAGCCCCTTCATTTGAGAGAAAGTTAACTGAGTTCCATAAAGAGAGATGACCTGATCAAGCTTATACAGCTAGTAATCTGGCATCATAACCCATACGGCCATAAGTCATTGTGGGGGAAGTAATCTTTAGGAACTTGAGGGGCGTGTCCGTCAAAACCTACGAACCTAGCACCAGTGTCTAGGAAACTCTATTCCTGGGAGGTATGGTTACCCTAGAGATGCTGGGATGTCTGGTTTCCCTGCTTGGCCCTGGGGACAGCATCTCACCTGTGTTAGGATACACAATTGCCTTACCTGGGTCTGGGCCTGGGGGAAAACCAGCACTGACTTATACAGACTAGAATTCAGGTCTCTAGCTCCAGGTACTATCTGAGAACCTTGGAACACTGGTACCATAGAAGGTTAATACGTATTCTGTGATAAAAGCGTTCCAAAGTCAAATGCGTTTATGAAAGCTGGGTTAAACAAAGCTATATTTTTTCCTTACCAAAGGACTTTTGAGAGCATTCCATATGTGATTGCATAATGCGGATTTCTAAGAGAGGGCTGTGGTGCAGAGTGTTACCCAAACTTGTTTGTCCATGGAATCCCTCCCAGAATTTCTCTTGGGCCTGGTATTCGTCCTGCTGCCCTCACTTTGGGAAATGTTGTCCTGGCCATGCTCTTCCTCTACCCAACAGTAGGGATTGGAGGTGGGAAAGGTTATCTTCATATGGGCCAGTCAGCTAGGGTCTACTGCAGCGGGCAGTGTTTGCATCATGCCATGAAGAACGGGCAGGGGTTAGGCATTCAAGGATGCAGAGGAAAGGTCTCTCTGGTGGAGGAACCAGGATGCAAAGCACACAGGCAAGAGCCTGTAGGAACAGGGCAAAGAACATGGTGTGTGTGAAGGGTACTAGTGAGCTGTAGGTTTGGAAAGGTAGGCTGGGATTGGATTGTGATGGTAGGTTAAGCGTTTGGTCCTTTAATTCGTCAGATGACAAGTAATCCTTGAGGAGTGGCTGCATGATCTCAGGTGTGCTTTAGTCACACTGATCTGATGGCCAGGTGTGGGATGCCTTGGGAAACCCATGGGAGGCAGGAGCATCTCAACCAAGTGAGAGATAGGTGAACCAGGGAATTGGCAGAGGCAGTGGGGAGGAGGGGACACACACAGTAGTCAACTCTTGATAACACTGGTGCCATAGACAAAGTGTTCAAAGACATGGACAATTAGATGTGGCAGGTAAGGAAATTATGTGCCGACGTTCCAAAATGATCTTTTCCAACTTTTGAAGGATACATATATCCATGCATATGACTCTCAAATTGTAATCTCCATCCCAGAGCTCTCTCCTGAACTTTAGATTCCAGAACCTTATGGCCTATCGATAGCTTCACTTAGATATTGCAATGACATCTCAGATCTAACCGATTCTAAATTGGACTCCTGATCTCCACTGCTCCCCCGACCATAGTCCTGACCTGAGCTGATGGCAGCTCTGCCTTTGCAGTTGCTCAGGCCATGGTGGCATCCTACCTCAGATCCATCAGGAGGTTCTGTTGGCTGTACTTTTAATCTGACCGCTTTGTAGAAGCCTACTGCTACCACTACCACTATCACCTTTTCGTTATCATTATCACCTGATTCCTTACAAGGCTCACCCAACTGGTGTCCCTGGTTCCATCCTTTCCTCCCTCCTGTCCATTCTAATGGAGCCCCAACGATCATTTCAAAGTATGTCAGACAATTTCACTCTTCTCAAAACCTTTCTAATGGCTCCCGAATTCCCTTGCCATAAAAGCCAAGTCCTCACATGGACCTAAAGGGCCATTCTCTGCACCAACCCACCTCCTCCAGTTCCTCTCCGGCTTCTCTTCTCATTTCCGTTACCTTTACCTGCTCTGTTCCAGGCCCACTGGCTCCTTACTCCTCCTAGAACATGGCAGGCTTGCTCCCACACTGAAACCTTTGCATTTACTGTTCCTTCTGCTTAAAATACTCTTCCCTTTCCTTTTTCAAGTACAATCCTGCACTTTGACTGAAATGTTACTGAATGTTTGCTGAAATGTTCCTTTCTCAGTGAAGTCTACCCTCACGACCCTATTTAAAATTGCAGCCCTGTGCTGCTCACCCCATATTTCAGACTTGCAATTTCCCTTACTCTGTTCTATTTTTCCATCGTCCTTATCACCTGCTAATATACCACGTAAGGTACTAATTTATTATGTATATTGTATAGTGTCTGACATTTCTCACTAGAATATGGTGTCCAAGAAGGCAGAAAGGTTTGCCTACTCTGTTCACTGTTGTATCCCAAGCACCTAGAACAGTCTGAATCAGTCGTGCTAAGGACCAACAGAAACGCAAAGAAAGGCAATTAAAACAGGCTTTCTTGTATGTTGCTTCTCCAGTCCTATTTTAAAAAAAATCATTTTATTGAGGTCATATTGGCTTATAACATTGTGTAAATTTCAGGTGTATATTATCATATTTCAGTTTCTGTATAGACTGCATCATGTTCACCACCGATAGTCTAGTTTTTATCTATCACCGTACATATGTGCCCCTTTACCCTTTTTTTCCTCCCCCCTTTCCCCTTTGGTAACCACTAATCTGTTCTCCTTACCTATGTTTTAACTTGTATTTTTAAAAAACCTAATGACACTCTAGGATATAAACTCCTTGAAAAGAGGAACTTTGTTTTGTCACTGCTATTTCCCAGTGCTTACAACTATGTCTAGTACACAGCAGATCCCATTAAAAATTACTGAATAGATGAATGGATTTATAAATGAATGAATACATCATGGTCATCTTTTCATCTAAGGCATGTCCATTTTTCTTGTCTTCAGAAGACATTGATTATATCTACTATGTATCAGACACTGTGATACATTGAAACAAGAAAAAAGGTAGTATAAAAAGAAAGTCTACAAGACCGAAAAACACAATGAATTGCCATAAGACAACCAGAGGTTCTGAAGGACTTTTGAAGGACAAAGAGCAAATTGAGTTGGATGGGCAGAGAAACCACAGCAGAATAACACAGCGCAAAGCAAGTTTAGAGAAACTGGATGGAAGGAGTACAGCTGTAGCTTTCAATGGAGCTCTGGGAGACATCCCAAGCTGAAGAGTCAGAGAGGGCAGACAACAGGGTAATTATGAAAGGATTGCTTGAAGGAACTGCTAGGTGGACATTTTCCCTCCTCCTCTCTCTCTCTTCTTTTTCTCTGTCCCTGTGTACACGGAGTGGTTGGACCTATGGCTCTCAAGACGGAGTCTTAAGAACAGCTTGTAAAACAAAGAGGGATTATTTGCTTGGGGACAAGAGAGGGGTTTGGTCCATTGTGGGTATTAGAGCCAGTGTAAAACTTGGCCAAATGCATGGCGACTCTTGACTCCAGGACAGAGTCACGGAAGGAAGAAAGGCAGAGAAACAGAGTTCTCCTTTCTGCCTCTGAGGAATTGCTTTACTTTCGCTTCACCCATCCAGATGTTTTAGCCAGCAATTTCATTTGTGATAGCTTGAAGAGGTTTCTCTGAACATCTGATCTGCCATATAAATGGGAAAAAAAGCCTGAAACAATGCTATTAAAGTTATCTTGGAAATAATTTTAAATGTAGAATCTTATACCCAGTCAAAGACTGTTTGGAGGATGAACAAAATAAAGACACATATGCTATACAAAATTGTGCATGCTCTGAAAAATGATGCACTCTGGCCAACTGTAAAATGAATCTAAGAATGAAGATGATATGGGATACGAGAAACAGTAATGAACAAAGAATCTGAAAAACAGCAAAAACAGAGTAAAAAATGTTGATAACGTGACTGAAAAACTTAATATAGTTAAGAAGGAATTATTAACCAAACAGAGGCAGGAACCTCCTGCTTCAAGTAGGTATAATAAAAGGACAATAAGAAATAGAGGCATGAGACCCTCCTTGATAAAATGAGGAGACATTTGTGACATGAACACGATGTGAAGATGGAAAGTAAACACGAGAAAGGAAAATGACTTAATGGGGTGGAAGAAAGTCAAAATTTAGTTCCTGCGAAGGGACATTTAGATAAAAAAACAAGACAATTTGCCCCACAGAATCCTAGAAAAACTTTAGATTTAGAAAAATTTAGGTACCAGGACAAGGGCAGGATCCCAGGGTCCAGTCAGACATCTATTCCTACCCCTCTTCCAGGAAGTGAGGCATAATTTCCGGACAAATTGAATTAGTGAGTTATTAATTAGGTGCGTAATATCAAGCACATGGGAGATGGGGATAGAGAATGCAACTGACATCTGGAGGATGAATGGAAGCTCTGCTTACTCTTTGAAGAGAGGTCAACCCACCCATCCCCAACTAAATTCTTTCCTCTGCCCAGCTCCAGAATTCTGACAATCCAGGTTCTACTCCTTCCAGAAAGGAGATTGGAAGATACTTTTCTGGAGAGATTAACCAGAGTAAAATCCCACATATTTTGACATTTGAAAGTTTCATGAAGTCCCACTTACGTGGACTGTCCACATAGATTTTTACTTCATTGCTCTTAAGTGTGAATGGACAGACTTTTGGTTTTGGCCATGAGAAAGTGATGAGTTTTAGACTTATTCTCCTGCCTTACACAACTATAAAACTTGTCAAACTATATTTCAGGTGTTAGATAACAGACAGCAAAGGCTGTGATCCTTGAGAGAAGGGGAACACACAAGGAGAGTGGCTTTCTGTCTGGGAACACTGTTCCAAACACTGCACAGGGAAACAGAACCCAAGCAGAACCCAAGCAAGAGAGTCTCAACTGGGTGAAGCCATCAGAGACTGGAGTTCAGAGCTGCTTATGTGAGGGGAGGTGTGGAAAAGGATGTAGAGGTAGGAGGGATAGAAAAACATTTAATGAAATAATGGCTAAAAATTCTCCAAACTGGATGAAAACTACAAACCCACAGATCTAAGAAGCTTAATGAATCCAAATCAGAGGAAACATAAAGAGATCCGTTACTGGAGGTCTCAGTAATGGTAAGATGTTAACATTATAGGGTTAAGGTATCAGTTCTTCCAGTTAAGATATAAGTTCTAAATTAATATTTAGAATCAATGCAGTGCCAATAAAACAACCTAGGTTTTTTTTGGGGGGGGTTAGAAGTGTCCATGCTGCTTAAAAAGTTTTATGGAAATGCATTGAACAGTCAATCTACCTTGAAAAAAAACAAGTTGAGGAGTTACATAGCCTGACTTCAAGTCTTACTATAAAGCTATGGTAATCAGTCAGAGTTCTAGGCAAGGTGTCATTTGAAAGAAAGGTTCTATTGCTAAGAGTATGTTTGAAAACTCTTGCTGTGGTGTCGTGGAACGCAGAGGAGGGGAGAGATTGAAGGAAGGTGTGATGATGTGTAACAAAAGGACCGTGATCAGCAGGCCCTTAGTGATTTTTTTTTTTTAAAGATTTTATTTTTTCCTTTTTCTCCCCAACGCCCCCCGGTACATAGTTGCGTATTCTTCGTTGTGGGTTCTTCTAGTTGTGGCATGTGGGACGCTGCCTCAGCGTGGTCTGATGAGCAGTGCCATGTCCGCGCCCAGGATTCGAACTAACGAAACACTGGGCCGCCAGCAGCGGAGCGCGCGAACTTAACCACTCGGCCACGGGGCCAGCCCCAGGCCCTTAGTGATTTTTGAGGCTGCAGGATGGTATTGGTAGGGAGAAAACCCAGATTTTGTGGGCTTAAGGTCTGAGTGGCAGGTAAATGCAGGCATCTGGTGTAGATCACAAGCAGGAAGAGAAAGGAAGGGTGCAGATGAGTCCCTGGGGCAGGCAGCCCCTTCCTCCTGCCCATACTTGTCACCATCCTGAGTGCTGGGGATGGTTTCTTAAATTAAAGGTGCTGGATTAAAGCTTTGGTCTTCAATTGTGTTACTGGATTTGTCAAGACCAAGGCTTCACACGGTCTTACCCCATCCATCCTTCTAGTGACTACAAAATAGCCTTCAGACAACCTTAATGTGTGACTGGTTACATTAACACCATTTATTTTTGAAATATTTATATTTTCCAATTTACTTGGGCTCTTCAGTGCATGCTTCCTTCAGGAAGATGTTCTTTTCTTTAAAATTGAAGAATTTTTCTCTTGGGAAATCCCATAGTACTTTATCAGACTTATCTTAAGCAATTTATCTATTTATGCATTTAAATTATGCATATTTATTTAAATGTTGTATCTTCCAACTAGACATTAAGCTCTGAGGGTGGGCTCCATATTGGATTCCTCTTGGATAAATGGATGGATGGATGGATGGATGGGGCAGTTATCTGCACTGGATTATAGTTAAAAAAGCAAAACCACACTCATTAATTTAATCCCTACTTTTTGTTTACTGAGATTCTCCTTCAAAATTGGTATAACACGGCAATGTGATCAATTTTACATTTTCTTTATAATGTGTATAGCTAGTTAGAGGCAGGTTTGAAACTACATTCCACTCCCTAATTGATTTTGTTCTGCCTGTTACTGAGATCCAAAACCACTTCTTCACTTTTGATTCCTTTCCTCTCCTCTCCTTTGGTTTTTTCTTCTCTCTTCTTTTCTTTTCTTCTCTTACCTTTTCTCTCCCACCCCCTCCCTTCCCTTTCCTTCTCTCCTCTCCCTTCTTCCTTTCCTTTTTCACAAACCACCTCTTTTATTCAGTGTGTATTTTCAGGGTTGTGTGCCTGAGGGGGGAGGTACTCTTGAAAGCAGGGCTGAGCTGGTCATTAGACCAGGGACCCAAGATGTAGGAACTCAGCCATTCTGCCCTGACCTGGAGGAAACTTACTGAGTCCCTTGTGCCTGTATTTTCTCTGGGAAATTAAGCTCTAACGCATACCAGTTACCTACTGTGAGGACAGGGGGAGTGGGGAAGGCAGGTGGTTTCACATCTGAAAGGGACTTTACCTCCTTAGAATCATTAGACAGGTAACAGAGACAAATACGATACATGGTGAACAGGACTCCTGGGGCCTGGCTTCTAGGTCTAGCCATGCCCCTGTCTGACTTCATGTGTGTGGCAAGTCACTTAACCTTTCAACTGATGAACATTGCTGCTACCTGACTTCCAGCTTTTGGAGAGAGGAAGACAATATATATAAATGTGTAGTAGTTGGAGGAACCCAAAAGTCCATCAGAGGCATCTGACACAGCAGTTATGAACTTGGGCATCTGATACAGTAATTACGAACTTGGGCTCTGAAATAAAACTGGATCTGAGGCTGATCCTTCTGCTTTCTTGTTATATCACTTTGGGACCATTCAGTTAAGAAAGAGGGTAAGTGTGTGAGTGCTCTGCAAATGTGATGCGAAGTTCAGGTGTTCGAATGCGTGGCATTGTTTGTTGTGGTGTAATCATAACCAGAACTTGCTCTATAATGAAGCTTTGCCGCTTTTTTGAGACCAAGACGTTATATGCTGCTCTCTCTTGCTCTTTCCTTAAAAAGAGGGAATTTCGGAAATGTTTAGCTTGAATGCAGGCTGAAATTCATCTGAACAATTTAATTGTGCCTCTGTTTCTCAGGAGCTCTTTGTATTAAATGAGTTCATGACATCAGCCTGCTCCGCTCACACTGAGGTTTGTTAACAGTAAATGAGGCTATGGTTTTGATGACTCGGTCATATTTTGGCCAAAATAAGTGCTTCTTATTCCTAGTTATTATAATATCACTGAGTAATTACCACGTTACCATAAAGGAGTTTGAATCATCTCAGGTAAACTGCTCTTAACTTTTAAAATAATAGTTTCTGTTTTCGGTGGAAAACAGTGAGCTTTATTAGCCTTGTGAAAATGACTCTGTTAGTGACAGGCAGAGGCCAGTCCCATTGGGACGTGACATGATTGTTTCCTTCTAAAGTACAGCTTTGTAATTGAAACCGTCTTGGTCTAAATAAATACTGTGAGGAATTTTCTCAGTGAAACCTAATATGCACAAATACGCGGGCTCATTTTGGGTCTGAGTGTGGGAATGTAATGACCAGCTTTCTTCTGAGCTTTTCCAAATACGAGACTTTAGCTGGCCTGCGGATAGGTGTGAGGGCTATGGAATTGCTTTGAGTGGGGAGTGGCCCCATATTGGGCTTCTTTGGCTTCTTACAGGGGCTGGGAGGCTTGGTGAATGAAGATCCAGAAAGGTTCAAGCTAGTTTGTCTGCTGACTCGTTGGTGACGTTGGACAACTCAGTTTTGTAGTCTCATGTCTCGGTTTCCCCATCTGTGACAGGGAAGGATTATGTGGAAATTTTTGACAATGGAATGTGAAAACGGTAATATATGAACGTGTTACATTATCAGTATATTTAATTCTTCATGTGAGAGAAAAGCTGGCTTTTTCAGAAGTCCGTGAGTTCCTTTCCTAGAGACTTTATAGTAAGTCACCCCCCAAAGCCTGATGGGGAATTAAGAGCTCCCCTCTGTGAACAGGCAACCTGCCCAGGTATGGAGGGTTTCAGACAGAAGTTGAATGGGTTTCAGAAATCAGATGTAGTTCTTCTTTGTGTGTGTGTGTGTGTGTGGCGTGGCGGTAATGACGTGGTTGTATTTGTGTTGGGGAAGGAGCAATCTGAGTTTCACAAGTGTTTGGATATGTGGTTTCTTGAAAGACATGTTAAACATTTTTCATTTTGCTAAGAGCTGTGAAATGTTACCAGTTTTGACTCTAATACGTATAGCATTTCTATTGGAAACAGCAAATAATCATCTCAGTCTCAAAATACAGCAGGCAATTGAGTTAATTTGGAAAACTTGGATATTCTCCCCAGTGATGTCCTCTTTTAAATCTTATTTGCTCAGCCATTCATCTTCCCCTCCAAGGTCCTTGCTGTAAGTACTACTGGGTTGAGGTCTATTCTTTCTTCAAAGAGTCATAGTAGCTGACCCTGAAATGCATGTTTTTGTGAGAGAAGTGTACGGAACCTTGGCTAGATAGCTGCAGTAGCAGATGGAACCCTGAGGGTGAAGAAATGGGGGTAGAAGTGAATAGAAAGGACGTCTCATTTTGGATGAGGGAGAATGTGGTTTTTGAAACATTGACAGTATAATGGAAACTGACTACATCAAATTGAACGTCCAGCTTGGAGAGAAAGAACTCCCTTTTCTCAGGAGGTTGTTTTAGAGGAGAAGAGAGGGAGAGCCATAAGGAGAGAAGAAAGGATGTTGGGTAGAATTAAGAGTATTGAGCTGGGGTTCGTTTTCTTGTTTTCGTTTTTTTTAAAGATTGGCTCCTGAGCTAACATCTGTTGCCAATCTTCTTTCTTTCTTTTTTTTCTTCCTCTTCCTCTTCTTCTCTCCAAAGGCCCCCAGTACACAGTTGTATATCCTTCTAGTTGGGCTATGTAGGATGCCGCCTCAGCATGGCCTGATGAACAGTGCTATGTCCGCACCCAGCATCTGAACCAGCGAAACCCTGGGCAGCTGAAGTGAAGCGCGCAAACTTAACCACTTGGCCACGGGGCCGGCCCTTGAGCTGGGTTTTGATAAAACTTGTTACTCCGAGATGGAGGTTCTTTTTATGGTTTTATCATCTGTATGGGTAGATTGATGTTACCTTGTTATTGAGTCTATGAAATGGTTGTTTCAGTCATAGGCTTTCCTGCCTTATTTTTACACTTTCTGCTTCTTGTCCTACTGGTTCATTCCAGTTTTGAGGGGACTGAACTGATCTCATTGGGCAGGTCAATGGAAGGTACATATGCCCTGCTCTGCTTGCTGGCTCATTTAGTTAGAGTCTTCCTACTGTCTCTATGGATTACTTTGACCTGTGGTAGGACAGTGCGGCAGGACGTCTTCTGGTCCTTTGTTGTCCTTGGCTAGAGTCAGCTGATGGTAGGCTACTGACAGAGGTGTTGGTGGAGGAGTGTCATAACAGTAGTTTAAAGCATCTCTCTGGCTGTCCTCCTCTATGGAACCAACATAAATGCAAGTCCAGGGAAGAATCTGTGGATGAGGGAAGCTTTTCCATAAAATATACCCCAAGAGGTCATCTTAGCTCCCCCACAATCAAAGAAATGTGTTCTTTCTAAAGGAGGAAGGGAGTGTATAGAAGCAGCCATTTAATGAGGAAATAAATTGCTTGTAGGATCTTATATATTCAAAAATAAACAACAACAAAAAGCAGAAAAAAATTCTGTTGATTTGCCAAATAAACCTCTGGCCCTTCTAAGGTCTGATAAACACTGTGCTAGTTTCTTTAGGTTCTCCTCTTGATGGGAGATGCAGATATGACACACAAGAAATCATTGTGAAGAATTTCCTTACTTCCAGTTAAGTGCAAGTAGCCTTCAAAGATGAATAGATATTTAACAGATTTTCCAGAACTGTTTCTCTCTTTTAAATAAGAGAATGTGTAGCAATTCTGTGGTTTGTCCCCTCTGTGATAGCCATCTCCCAAATCCAGTTCTCATCTATTTTGAGCACAAGGAAGTTTTGCACTTCCCCGCCCTTTTCACGTTGATGGACCATATGACTTGCTTAGAATGTGGGTGGAAGCATTTAATTTCTAGGGCTCAACTTCCCAGCCCTCTCGTTTCCTTTGCCATGGTGGCTAAATGGCCCAGAGCATGGAGCCGACTTAAGAGGATAGTTGTTCTACCCTGGAGAGTTGCCAACATTCGTAGTGGACTTTGTGTGAGCAAAAAATAAACATTTATTGTGTTGTGCCCATGAGGATTTGGGGTTGTTTGTTACTGCGCATAATTTCTGACTAGATAGTAATAGTGATAATCTAGATAGTGACTAATGATACCATCTTTAACCTTTAATCTTGTGGCTGATCCACTGCATTCTACATGGTATTTTTAATTCTGCTCTGTGAGTCCACTTGGAATCATGACCTGGCTTATATTCTTGATGGTAGATATGATAAGCTAGACTATGAGATGGGACCATTAGGCAGAAATTATGGACTGGCAGGATTTAGAGAGGTAAAATCGGCTTCTTTCTGGGGGGCTGGCCCCGTGGCTGAGTGGGTAAGTTCGCGCACTCTGCTTCGGCGGCCCAGGGTTTGCCGGTTCGGATCCTGGGCACGGACATGGCACTGCTCATCAAGCCATTCTGAGATGGCATCCCACATAGCAGAACCAGCAGGACCTACAACTAGAATATGCAACTATGTACTGGTGGGCTTTGAGAAGAAGAAAAAAGAAAAGAAGAAGATTGGCAACAGATGCTAGTTCAGATGCCAATTTTTGAAAAAAAAAAATCAGCTTCTTTCCATCCTCTGGATTCCCACTTTCCTCCCCTTTTATTGATGGTGTGCTTTTATTCTCGCTCACAGTCCCTATGTCCTGAAGATCCTCTGTGGAATTTTCTAGTGCTAAGAAATTAACCACCTTCTTTTGCAGTGATGTTGCAAACTGTGGGAGTTTGTGGAGAGACATGGCTATTTCTGGCATTTCTCCCTGGCCTGTTTCTTTCTTCCTAAGAATCCCTCCAGAAGATTACGCATAAAGAAAATTTGTTCAAATGCAGCATATATTTATATCTATAGTCTATGTCTTATCTATAGCTCTGTGTAATCTATTTATAGGTATTTTTCCATACACTCATGATCTCTTATTTTTCTCTTTAAATTTTACTTTTACAACATCTTGTTATGGGCCCAGCCTGGTGGTACAGCAAAGTTTGCATGTTCCACTTGTACGGCCCGCAGTTCCCCAGTTCATATCCCGGGTGTGGACATTTGCACTGCTCGAGGAGCAATGCTGTGGCAGGCATCCCACATATAAAGTAGAGGAAGATGGGCACGGATGTTAGCTCAGGGCTAAACTTCCTCAAAAAAAAAAAAAACGTAAAAAATCTTGTTATGAAGATTTCAATCACAAGAGGAAAAAACACAACTCAAATGGACCTAAATGATAAAGAGTCTCACAGAATGGCTCACAGAATGAGAAAGCTGAGGAGTCATACGCATGGCTTGATCCATCAGCTCAGTACCCACGAATGAGATGACTCTTTCCATGTCTCTGATCTTCCTTCCATAGGGTCAGAGTCAACCTAAGGCTGCCTTCTCTGTGCCCACAAGATGGTTGCCAATAGCTTTCACGGCTATTTGCTCCTCTATTCAAATCTTGTGGGAATGAAAGGGTCTTTTACGGGCACAGTCTCAGAAGGAGGAAATTTCTTTCCCAGAAGTCCCCAACAAATGTCTCCTCAAGACTCATTGGTCCAAATTGAGTTACTTGAACACAGTGCCCTGTGAGCAGGGTGATAGTCTTTGCTGGTTGTTTTTGGTTAATTAGTGTCCATTGTGGACTTTAGAATGTAGCTAATGCCACCCCAAATACCTGGGTAAGAATATGAGAGTGGTGATGTCTGGAAGGAAAATCTTGGGGCTGTTGATGAAGGGAAGCTGGAGCATGGACACTGGGGGTCAGCCAACTCTTGACCACAATGACCTCACTTTCCTCTTTATGGCTCTAAACTAAGGCCTCTTCCTCTGATCCTCCTCATCTATTCTTTTCATAACATAAGGCATTGTCATTGCATGGAATTTTGACAGAGATAAAACAGGGCACCTTTTCCATATAAGGGAGTGGAAAGGAAACAAAGGGTTTGGTAAACCTGCCTTAGAATTCAATGGAGTGTTTGTTTTTAACAAACGAACGAATAAATAAGCAAATGAGAAAGCATAATGACAACATAAAACACACAAACCTTCAGTAGCCTGCAGGACCTCAAAATCAGTTATGTGTTTCTTTCTTGATGTGCATCTTCCTGACTCAAAATGACAGTAGTTGTTTTTATGATGTACCGGCTCCCAACGGGGATGCCTCATCATTCAGTTCTGTGTGAGATGACCGTCCTCTAATAATAAAGAAAAGAGCAATCTAAGGAAAGAAATAGGCTGTTTTCATGTTTGTTTCTCATACTGGGTCTTCCTAAACACTTTACAAATATTAATTAAACCTCCCAGCATCCCTGTGTAATGAATAACTATTTACATGGAGTGGTGTAGACAAAGTCAATTGACCAAGGCCCCTCCATGAGTTAATGTCAAAAGCAAGGACCTCGACTGTTGGGGCTCACAGCTCCAGCAGCAGTCACCGGAGAGCATTGCCGTTTACCTTTCCCTTCCCAGAGGGGAAAAGTACGCACAGCCAAGCAGAAGCAAATATGTTTTGTTCTGTTTCTGCCTGGAACCGATTAATGAGTTTGAAGGGCACTGACGACCTCGTGACTTTACTGAGACATTGAACGGATGCAGCAAGATGACCAGCAGAAAGGGCCTGGTCCTCTTGCACCAGGAAAATGAAATCGTTCTCCTTTCATCCTTCTCAAATATTGACAGACCACTCTCAGGGTGCCAGTCATTGTACTAGTTCCTGGATGGGATTTTCAGGTGGTAGTTTTGAGACATGACAGAAGACTATGAAACTCTGAAGGGCTTGGGTAAAATTATGCATTCAACTTTGAAAGAGTGTGTTAACGCTGCAGATGAATAAGACACAACCCCTACAACCCTTACAACCCCCACAAGGTTTCTTCTTGTAGAATGTACTGTTCGATAGGGGAGATATAGAAACCCAATAACTATACTATAAGCAAAATGCAATGAAAGTGATGATAAAGGTATTTGTATTTTTCTGTGGAGAATCATTGAAGGCCAAGAAATCGTCTAGATGGAATGATCATCACCTGGAAATCGCCTGGAGGGTGTGACATTATATCTGGGCCTAAATTTATGAGGATTATAAGGATAAGGGGAGATAAGGAACAAAGGTATACTAGGGAAGACATGGCTATTACAGAGTCCCAGAAGTGGGAAAATGTGGTTTATATATAAATAATTATATTTGGCTGGAGTGTAAGGTTTGAAAAGAAGTAATAGGAAAAGGAATAACTGCAGACAAAGGTTGGGAAACATGAGTGCCTTGAGTGTCAAACGAAGGATGTGGATTTAATCCAGGAGGAAGTATAGAGCTGTTTGAGGCTTTATAAATTTCATAGCTACCACTTTGTCTCATGAAATATCCCTTCGAGCTCTTATCAGAGTTGAATGCTCGTCTGGCTGAAGTGTGGCCTGACGCCGGGTTAGTCCTAACACGTGTGGCTACTGTTCTCTTGGAGCTCAGATCTAAAGACATGAAGGTCAATGCTGAGGCAGGAGCCTGAGGAGCTGAGCCTTAAAGCTGCAGCTGAAAGAGGCTTGACGATGGGTACTCTGAGGGAGAAATAACAAACGACTTACTGAGTGGCAGGAATCGTAGATGGCTCTCCTCAGTGTTTTGGGTTCCTGGTAAGTTACAGAGAGAGTCAGTGTGATGTAGAGGTCTGAAAGTGACTGCTCTGGGTTCGACGTGCCAGGCTTGGGTACTTCCTACCTGTGTGATCATAGGTGAGTCCTTAGAAAACCTCAGTCTCCTCATGTGTAATGAGGAATTGGACTAAATCAGCACTTTCCAAGGTGAGCTCTGTAGACAATTAGGAACAAAGAATGTTCCACTAGAAAAAAAGGGCCTGTGGTCAAAAAAGTCTGGGAAATTCTGTAAACTCGATTCTCTGGGAGTCATGATGTCCAGTAACACGTTAAAGGCCTGGAGAGTCCTGCAGGAAGGCAGGCAGCTTCACTCTGTTGAGGCCAGCCTTTCCCAACTCCTTTGGTCCTAAGAATCCTATTAATTTTTTTTCTTCCATGCAACACCTACTGGCTTCCTGCGGAACACTTTGGGAAATGTTGGATTAGATCGCGTTAAGCGAAAAGCCCCGTTTTCACATTCTCTGATTCTGTGTTACTGCTGACGGTTTCTTCTCAGTCTAGGATTTTACAGAACCAAAGGAAGTTTGCCGCTCCAGTCCAGTTGAGTGAATTTTCCCACCTATCACGTAGGACTATCAGCTCCCAATCAACTTCCTCTCAGAGTTGAGGCAGGAAGTTCTTTAAAAGTGTTTTTAAAAGTGCTTTGAGATCCTCCAAGGAGGGCGATCCCTGGTGGCTTTGTCATATGACTTCATTAGAGACCTTGTATGCTAAGGAGACTTCAACTTCAGCTTCCCGTTTGGAAGCATCATATTTCTAATGTACTCTATTAAGCAGGAGAGAGCTGAGGGATTATTTTTTTCTTCCCTTTTTTGCATCTGTATATAATGTAATTTAACCTAGCAAAAAAGACACTGATTGTCTGTCCCACAGGACTTAATTAGCTCCCAGCTTCATGGTGCGCTGCAGAAATAATAGGAAAGGGAAAAGTTCGGGTGTTCCATACCTGTCCACTTCCACCTCTGTGCATAATGAGATGTCAGGAGTGTGACACTGATGAGATGTGTAGTACATGCTGATTGCAGGAGGCGGCGAGCTGCCTGCTCAGCTCCTGGGAACTCTGGCCCTGCTGGGAGAACTGCAGACCCAGTGAGCAGACTTTTCCTTCAGATTACGATTTCCAGCATTCGCTCCATTCACCTCCCTGCCACCTGAGAGGTGGTTTTGTTAACCTTTAGCTCTGCCTTCTGCACCCTGGTCGGATGTTACGACAATTGTCACAGGGCAGATGCCATGTTTATTAAGCTGCCTCTAGCAAATCTGGACTGGTAGTGCAGGATTCTACCAGCCAGCCCTCAGGGGAGCCCATTAAGAAATTGCAAGGCTAATAAAAATCATGCTGGATGAAATTGCAATCCTCTGGTGCCACTCCGTGATGGGTCGAATCTGGTTTTAAATTTTAATGGGGGCAGTGACTGAAGGTTTGAACTGGGACCCTTGTACCTTCAGCACCGAAAGTTGTACCTCTTACCCAGAGCTGGAATGGTGCAGCGAGAGGACAAGCTTGCTTCTCTCTCTGTGCAAGGTTTCTGCTCATTTGAGATAGGAATTTCTGAATGTTTCTTGTATGCTAACAACGCACTGCTCCTGGAAAAAAGCCCCACTCTGCCATGTGGCATGCAATTTGGGCTACAGTTCGAGTCCTCTAGCCTCACATTGATTGAAGCCTTCAGCGCCCATGCCTGAGGGGAACCTTGAAAATGCATGGAGAACAATTCCCAGTTCCTCGTCTTGGTAAAAATGTCCTAAAACTTCCCTGTACTGGTGGCTTCTTGAAAAGGAGATTGTGTGAGATCTCTTGAGGAGCCATTCAAGCTTTCAATTCATCTTCACAGTGTACCCCATCGAATCCAGGGACCACTGCATCAGAAGGCGAGTGTTCATTCCTTTGCTAAATCCCTTTTGCACAGGATTCATCACTTCACTTGGGTAAATCAATAGTTTCCAAACATTAAAATGAAAAAACCAAGTGTATAATTGCTGTTTTGGGAAGACGGAGGAAAATAGAAGGAAAACATAATAAGATATTTCAGTATGAGATATGGTGCCATCTAGAAGTGTGTTCTGTATTTTACCGTAAAGAAACACTGTTGCTATTACAATGGACAGAGGTAACGTTAACTGAATGCTTACTTCTTGTCAAGAACTGAGTGAAGCCCTTTTCTGAGCTACCCATGTAATCCTCAGAATTACACTTTGAAATGATTACTGTTATCATCTCCAATTTGCCGCTTAATAACTGCTCAGGAAGGTTCAGTAGCTCGTTTTAGGACTCATCACTGGCAAGTGGCGGAGCAGGGACTCGGAAGAATTCCAGAGCCTGCGCTATCACTGCTGATTTTTCCTTTGAAAAACATTTCAAAAAAGAAGAAAGAAAATCTGTTCTCTTTTGTAAACATTTCCCAAGGTAAATAGGGGAAATTATAAGATAAAGTTGTGGAAGTAGATTTCTGGGTGGCGGAGAAAGTGCAAATATATTAGCAGTTACCTCCTGAGCTTCAGCCTTCACTGTGAGCATGGGTCTGGTTCTGCCCTCCTCACCCACCACAGCTCCTGCCAGCTCCTGCCTGCTCGTGGGCATTGTCCTACCACTGTGTTCTAGATCTTTCCAGTGAGATTTTTCTGCTTCCTCTACCCTTCTCTGACAGTGATTTGAGTGGAAGTGTGTGTGTGTGTATGTGTGTGTGTGTACATTTCTGCTGGTGGGGTAGTGGTGTGAAGTCTGGGACCCCATATTTATGTCTTCTCAGAACTACTACAAGAGTAAAGTTTTGTTGAATGAATACGTAAATGAGTATAATTGAAATTGATGGTCACTAGATTAGAATCAGTTATCAAACTTTTCTTGGGAAACTTTTAGAAACTGTCGTTGAGACTGTAGACACTGGGAAAGACAAAAGAATCATACTCTTACCAAAGATATAAGTTATACAAAGGGTGGTTTTACTCAGAAAGGCCTTCCCACTTCCAAGGAAGGCATTTGGCCTCTAAAATCACAATAGTTTTGCCATTTGCTCCCTGGGTTTCCTATGGGTTGCAGAGACGGAGATGTGCTTGACACGGGATTTTCGTGGTATCTTCCTGAACTCTTTCATTAAGTCTTGATAATGTAAGTAATATTTAGTAGAAATTACTTAAAGTTACCTATTTTGCTGAGTCTCATAATCTCCTTTGCTGTATTATTTTAGTGAAGTAATGGGAGACCAGATGCGTAGTTCCAGGTTGTTTAGTTTTCCTTTTTCAATTTTCTGGGGAATAAGGCAATGCATCTTGTAAAGTAGGGATGAGGGGTGCTGGTGTGGGAGATACAGGAGTTTCATAATTTCTAGGCACTTGCCAATATTATATCGCCCCATAATTCCAGCTTCTCTCATCCTACCATTTTGTCCTCTTCACAATATCACCTAAGTGCGTTAACATACAAAACCAAACAACACACCTTTTCATGTCATTACAAAAATGATACATATTTAGAGTAAAAAATTTAAAAGGAGGTAATAGAAAGAGACAAAGTAAAGATCCTCTATAATTTCAGCATCCAAGGAAATGTTGACCAGGGATGTCCTGAGCCATTCAAGGCTTCTTGGCATCTTCACCCCGTAACCTTCAAACTGGAGAGTTTAGAGATGGCAACTCCTGACTTCAATGTCTACAGGCTCTGGGTGTGGAAGTATGGTAATTTGGTGAAGTAATGAAAAGATATTCTCTATATGTTGAATGAATAAGTTTGGAAGGATCATAAATTCAATGTTGGCACTGGTGTGGGGTGATATGTTTACGTCTGTGACTATGAATCTATCTGTAAAATCCACCAGGAAGACGATTTTTAAGACTTCTTTGTTCCATCTTAAGAAATCATCTCTTTTGGCATCATGGAAAATTGACTCTATTCTTTACTAGGATATCACACGCCTCTATGGTACAATTGGAGGAAGAGTACAACTGGCCTATTCAAGGTAAAATATTTATTGGGGCCTATTTTTTCTCAAACTTTTATAGACAATGTCAGATATATGGAAGCAGAGAGAATAGGATAATGAACCCCATGTATCTGTCATCCACTTTCAATGGCTATCAACTTGCTTATACTTTTGTTTAACTTTTAATTGAAAACTATATTATATAGGTTACCTTTGAAAGGGGAATCTGCTAATGGGAATTTTAAGGATGAAAGCAAGTTTTAACCTGGGAATCTCTCACACATTAGTATTTTATATGGAATATAAAATTTTATACAGAGTAGAAAATACTGTGAAAAAGATGACTATATTTCATATTTATTTGAATTTATAGGAACATGAGGCAGCTGGGTTACAAATTAAAAATTAAATTAAAAATTTTATACACATACACACACACACACACACACACACACACAGAGCTTTCCTTTGAGCCCCTTTTATTTTTCCTTTCTTTTGTTTCTGTCTTCCAGTCCTACTCAACTTCAACTCCTATTTAAGGTTTAAGTTCATAAGGTCTAAAACTCTCCAGGTGTGTTTGCATTTTATAACAGAATTCTTGGAGACCCAAAGGATGTATAAGTTATAATGGTAGAAAAATAGGCAACGCAGATGATTTTGTGTATGGGGTGGGGCATGCTTGGTATCCCATAGAATTCCAACTGATTATTCATTATTTTTAAGGCAATAAATAGTAGCTTGAGCATATTGACCTTTTTATACGTGACATGCACATGGCATATAACTAGTTTGTATACGTTATTTTCACAGCACTGTGGAATAGATATTATTAGCTCCATTTTACATATAAGGAAATGTATGCTTCTGAAGGCTGAGAGACTTGCCCACAGCCCCATGGCTAATAAAGTTGGAGCTGGGATTTTGAAATGCAGTCTGCCTAATGTTAAGCTTTCTCTTCACCATGATGCTGTCTGGTGAATAAGTTACTAAAAATGATAGCAAAATGCTATGTCGGGGGTGAGGAGAAGATGAGATGGGAAAAGGATGCGGTAGTATGGAAAATAAATTTGACTTAATCTAAGGACATCTTTCGATGAAAATGTCATATCTAGTGAAATTAGAGCAACGCTACATGAGTTCAGTTTAACTTCAAGGATGTGGCTGTATTTACTAAGGAACAGAAGTGTTTGAATTTTATTTGGAAAATTTTGGCCCCAAAACACAAGATTCTTTTCACGCCCAGAACTGTTTCCCTGGCCCTGGCATATGGAAGGACTCTGAAAGGGAGGGGCCTCACTCATTCCCACCTTGATTTTGTATGAAAAGATGGCTACTGGAACGAAACAAAGAAATACGCCAAACAAGGAAAGCAAAGGACTCGGGGAGCAGATATTATCAGTGCTGGGACAGGCGACATCTGCACAAGGTTGTTAAGCTGTAGCAAGTCAAGATGGCCGCCGCAGTAACCACAGGCTATGTGGAGAGATAAATGGTTGACCCCAGCCCGTGTCAGCCTACGATTGATGCCACTATCAGCCCTAGTGCCTTCCCAATGATTTTTTAAAAAAATCTTTGATAGAGTGTGTTATCTAGTTACTGGCACGAGGGCAATAGCCCGGAGGGGTGAAGGAAAAGGAAGGAATAAAAGGTCACTCCAGGAGGACAATCTCTGTCGGACTAAATGAGAAAAAAGGATCTGGCTCAAAAGGGGAGGAAATAAATAAATAACAATAAAAGCGGCTGCTAGGTGCATGGATGGGATAAGCGAAATTGCTGTTTCCCTCTTCTCTTTCTTCCCTCTTTGCTTGCTTGCTTTCATTCTCTCTTTCTTCCTCTCTTTCCTTCTTTCCTTCCTTCCTTCCTCCCTCCCTCACTCACTCACTCCTTTCCTTCTTTCTTTCTTTTTCTCTTTTTCTTTCTCTCTTTCTCCTTCCTTCCTTCCCTGTTTCCTTTGTTTCTCCCCCCTCCTTATTTTTTTCTTCTTCCCTCTCTCCTTGCTTCCTTCTCTCTCTCTCCTTTCCTTTTCCCCTTTTCTTTTAAATTATGATAGACCTTGAGTTATAGAACACACGCGCGCGCACAGGTGTGCCCACATGCATAGTTTTTTTCACAAGCTCCTATACACGCTTTTGGAGAAGCAGATATAAAATGGCTTTTACTCAGCATTGCTGCACCAACAGAATTCTATTTCATGATAAATAGAAACTTTAATTGGCTCCTTTTAGCCTTGAAAGAAGTTTTGTAGGGGAAAAAGAAAAGAAGGGAGAACTGAGATAGTTTTTCTGTCTAAAAGAATATGGCTTTAATTAGAATGAACTTTTTCTTTTTATTTGACCTGGAAAAATCTAGTATTTTTTCCCTTATAGAGTATTTGTAGACGGTAAAATGTTGCTTCTGGGGCAAGAGACCTGAAGGCTGGAGTGGATCCGTGGCATTAATGCTCTCCTTTGAGAAGAATCATGTCAGATATAAAAATATTGGTCCCCAAAAAAACTCTAGAAGGGGTAGAGAAATGTATTTTAGGCAGATTCTGTCCTTTTCTAAAGCCAGAGGAGTTGAACAATGTTACTCCCTGGCCTTACGTCATTGGTTCCCACTAGCCAGCTGTGCAGGGTCAACTTCAGTTGGCACAAGTTGAAGGACTTGCTCTACCATCCCTTCCTCTGTCAAATGCATCAGAGTAATGAAAAGTGCATGAGCCTGATGCTGGACGACGTGGGTTCTAGTCCCTGCCAACATCATCGAACTAACAGGCCCTGTTCTTGGCTTAATGTCTCAGAGCCATAATTTCCCTCGTGTATATGATGACAGCAGTGCTTCACAATATCTTCCCGCAAAAGTTTTGAGATTTAAATGAGTCTACAGACGTGAAAACACTCTGAAGGGACTAAAGCACTATTCTGCTCTTACAGTTCTTGTATCAATATGGATTCCAGTGACGTACGGTGGTGGTGGTTGGCTGAATGTGACCAAATGGCTGCATAGAAAACTAGCACGTGGTACCTGCAGAGCAGGGCAATGAAGTGGTGGTTCTTGGAAATTTCCTTAGGCTTGATTAAAGTGGGATGGGAGCAAGTTGGAGGAATGACATTTTAGGGCTAGATGAAAAATATATAGTGTATATTTCTTGTGCTTTTAGCCGTTTCTAGTTTGGCAACATAAAATATATGCTGTATAATTTGGTTTGCTTTCATATTAATATGTTTGAGATACTAAATTTAAAATTAAAGCTGATTTTGTCAAGAATTTGCCTCTTTCATTGAGTTATAAATGACATATAACAAAATGCACAGGTCTTAAGTGTATAGTTCACTGACATATGTCTATACTGAGAAACCTAACCTCAAGATTGAGATACAGGACATTTTCATCACCCAAGAAAGTTGATTTTGCTTTCATTGTTTTTATTTTCTTTTTGCAATAAATGGTAATGCAACAACTGAATCTTAAGAAATCTATCTTTTCTTTTTTTTTAAGGAAAAGTATAAGAAAGGCAAGGAGTGAGCAGGGACACTTACTAAGAACCTGTTATTTGTCAGGCACTCAATTAGTCTTCACCTGTATTAGTTACCTCGTTATAATGGCCCTTGAAAAATCTCCCTTTTATGGCTGAGGGACTGAACTTTAAGGAAAGTAGGTGACTGCCAACGTCACACAGCATGTGGTGATTGGGATTTGAATGCTATTGCTGCCCTGGAAGCCCGTCTTGTCTTTTTCAACTGACAAAATAAACCATTCGCTGGCCAGCCTGGTGGCGCAGTAGTTAAGTTCACACGTTCTGCTTCTCGGTGGCCCGAGGTTCGCCGGTTAGGATCCGGGGTATGGACATGGCACCGCTTGGCATGCCATGCTGTGGTAGGCGTCCCATATATAAAGTAGAGGAAGGTGGGCACAGATGTTAGCTCAGGGCCAGTCTTCCTCAGCAAAAAGAGGAGGATTGGCAGCAGTTAGCTCAGGGCTAATCTTCCTCAAAAAATATAAAAATAAAAAAATAAAAAATAAATAAGCCACTCGCTATGATTTGAAGACTAGATGGTCTTCCTCAGAATCAGAGACACTGAAAATCTACATTTTCAGAAAAATTAGTCTGAAGAAAAAGAACTTCTTCCCCATGAAGGAAGGAAACTGATTGGCTACGACTTTTGATTGGCAATATGTTGTAATCTGAGAATCTTTCTGTCTCTAAGGTTCTATTTTTCTCATAATTTCAGATTTCTGAAAGCCTTACCACTGTTGAAACAAGCTTTTATGTTGATCTAGAATGTTCTTTAGGGCATGGGCTCCTGAAGTCTGCAAACAGAGCTTCCGGGTCCCAGCTCCACCTTGGGCGTGATGCTGCCCTCTGCACGTCTTGGTTTTCTCATCGTAAGTAGACCAAGTAAGATAGTTCCCTCACAGGATTGCAGTGAGGGTTAGATGGGGCCATGGAAGTGAAGGTCTTAGTGCTTTGCCTGGGGTCTTATGAAAACTCGGTCAGTTTACTATTATTATTATTCTCAGTCCTCCCAGCCTCATCCCTTCAGTCCTGAGCATTTCAATTGTTTTGGTTTTTATTTTGATATTTTACAAATTCAGATCAATTTAACGTGCTCCCAAAATGGGGGGATCTGAGTGAGTGTGAAAACGACTGGAGTCTGAGACTGTGCTGTGCATGAGCCTTGCCCCCGTCCGTGGGGGCGCTTCCCGAGTCCCGCCGGCCGGTGCTCTCTTGCGGTGCACCTGTATTCCCTGGATCTACTGCTAGACCTAGTACCTGCTGTTATGCTTGTTTCTTGCTGGGGTATGTGCCCCTGGGGGTAGTCTGAGCACCTAGCAGCCCACCTGGCATTTAGTAGGTGCACCACTACTTGTGGAATAAATGACATTTCCAAATTTCATTCCTGGACCATACGCCCCACTCCTCTATTTTCCTTGGGGAACGAGGAATAACATAGAAGTTAATTTTCTGGGCAATCAAAAAATTTCCCTGAAATTACCAAGCCACGGGGCCAGCCAGGTGGTGTAGCAGTTAAGTTGACGTGCTCCCCTAGGCGGTCCGGAGTTCCTGGTTCGGATCCTGAGTGTGGACCTCCTCACCGCTTGTCAAGCCGTGCTGTGGCAGGCATCCCACATATAAAGTAGAGGAAGATGGGCACGGATGTTAGCTCAAGGCTAATCCTCCTCAAAAAAAAAAAGCAAAAAAACTCAAGCCATGTTTATTTTGGATATTATCTTCTAAAACTGAGTAAAGGCTTTTCTGCCTTTTTGACTGAGTATAGGTGGTAGGATCAAATGTTTCCTGATGCTTCTGGATCATCAGCATAAACTTCTGCTATTTTACTTTTAAAAATTGTACCTCTCCCCTAGGTAGTATGGAAATTGCAGGAAGGTGTGTGCTCCTTGCTAAATGGCCCGTGACTGTATGGATGTGTTCTGTCCTTTCCTTTGCTGTCAGACTGCAAGGCTCGCGGCTGGTTGCTGTCAGCCCCTTCCCCTTCCTTCTAACCAATCTGATCCTTCTGTTCTCTTCTTCACCGACTGACAAGAGAACAGCATTTTAATAGACGTATATGCAAAATCAGACTAACAAGATTCTGAGTGCAGTCTTGAAAGACACTTCCTGAAGCATAGGTTTAGTGGGTGGATATTGTGACATCGCCCCTGCCCCCCATTTCTCATGAGTCGTCTTCATGGCTGAGATTGTGAGAGATCAGCTGCGTTCCTCTCCACCAATCAAGGTCCAACCTAGTGTTCCTAGACTACTAGAGCCGAATGCTATATATTACTTACATTTGTTTTTATTTTTTATTTTTTTATTTTTATTTTTTGTGAGGAAGGTAGGCCCTGAGCTCATATCT
Organism: Equus caballus; assembly: GCF_041296265.1. Lineage (NCBI taxonomy): Eukaryota > Metazoa > Chordata > Mammalia > Perissodactyla > Equidae > Equus > Equus caballus. Next base: position 53,080,515 of record NC_091703.1, on the reverse strand, counting down.
CTTGCCAATCCTCCTCTTTCTGTTTGAGGAAGATTGTCACTGAGCTAACATCTGTGACAATCTTCCTCTATTTTATGTGGGATGCTGCCACAGGGTGGCTTGATGAGCAGTGCTAGGTCTGTGCCCAGGATCCAAAACTGAACCCTGGGCCACCAAAGTGGAGCATGTAACTTCACCACTACACCACCAGATGGGCCCTGGTTCTTTAAACTTAAGACACAAGACAATTATAGCTACACAGATTCCCCAAACAGAATTATGCCAGTTTATCATTAAGTTTTTACATCACTCTCTCACTTTTGTAACTGGAAATATGCTAAGATGAAAAATAAATTGTTAATTGACCTGGGCCATGTGTTAAGTAGTAACTATCAAAAATATACTCTGATTCATTAATGGTTACTACACATTATTAAAAAAAATACTGTTCACTGTATAGGTTTGAGAAATAATTTAGAAGTCATGTAACATGAGAAAAAGGGAACGTATAACATAAGATTCAATCTGGTATTTTAAATGAAATTGTAATCTAATAATATTTGGCTTATCTATGGAAAAAATATCTAGTAATGACAAAAATATCTTTGGACAAAGAGCCCATCTCTTTCTCCTGACTCTTCCGGTTGTAACCTCTGAATTATCTTCATGATTTGGTGTCCTAGAGCATTTTCTCTTTGTGTGGTAGGAGCGGCCCAACCTTGGTTTGGTAAGTGAAAACCTTGAAATTATATGTGATTTCTAGTTCACAGATTCTGAACTTCCTTTCCTTTGTAACTGAGATTTCCTCTGCATTCCTTGGAGGCATTTCGATTAGGTTATAATTTCTGCTTTTACTTTTACTTGGTCCAGGAATGCCTCAGGCAAAGGATACCCCTAAATTCTCCAGCATAGCACTGGCTTCAGGGAAAGAGCAGTGGTTCTGAATTTCATCCCCATATTGGCATCCAGGCATGTTCAAGGTCGAGAATCTGCACAGGATCACTGAGCACAGAACACTGTTTTTAGGCCTGTGGCAGGAGGTGCAGAATGATGCTCCCGATCTGTTTTAATACATCCTGAAGATGGAGACTTATGACATGCAAACTTTGTGCAAGAGCAGGCTATGTGTGAATATCCTTTTATTTCAAGCTCATCCCCTCTTTTTCATTGTATTTCTGTTTTAAACAAGTCGGTGTACCTAAAGGCTTCTTTGGTGAGGAGTAAAGTGAATGACTTCCTTCTAGGCCTTTCTCTTGGGGAAACTACTTGGTTAATGACAGATTCACATTTATTCAATGAAAGAGGATTTTAGCTAAGAAGAAAGTGTGCCATCTTTCTAGCCTCATTGATCTACTCACTGTTTTGGAAAAGGATAATTTTAATGGCATCGCCAAAAATAATAAATATTTTCATCTTGCCTTTCTAACGAGGTGAATGGGCTTATTTCTTTTTCTTTGCGGCCTGCTCCTTTGTCATAACTCCAAGTTTTCAAATCTGTCCTCATAATGCAGGCTGCTGTGGAGCAAAGAACTTCATTAATATTTTCCTGCTAGGTTTGAAAACAATTAGAGCGGTGACTAGAAGGAGTTAAAGAGGACCCCCCAAACCCTGAAACCAAACAGACATCACAGGGCAGGGATAGCAGGTAAAGTGGTTGCTATAAACACTTTCTCTTGAAAGCTGTGTCTTTTCAATAAACACACCGTCAGGCCCTAGCAAAATATTTCCAGTTGCCTTCATGGGTGGTGCAGGGCTGGAAGCTGTTAGCCAGTGCTCAGTTAAATTTCAAATGTCAAAGCTCATTAATAGTGATTTTAGCCAAAGACAGCTTGTAAGGAGCTGTGCAAACTTAACTTCCTCAAATAAAAGGAGAAGAAAGATGACCATTTAACATTGCTTTTCCTCCTCCTGCTTTCTTCACCTCCGCTGTGAGTTTGTTTTTGGTTTTATTGACAGTAGGTTTCAAGTTTATATTCCGCATTTCCCTTAATTTGCCTTGTCCTTTTATCCCCCCCTTGGGAAATAGGCCTATTACAAAGGTGTTGCGATGTTTCTTTGAGTTTTAGGAGGAGTGTTTTCTCTGTTTGAAGCGGGCCTGGAGGAGTCTGTGAAAGTGTGAAGGCAGAAGGTTCAGCTTTGGAGTGAGAGAAACACACTGTGATATGATTATGTGTTCAGATGCTGTTTCCAGCCTTGTCTGAATACAAATGTAAAGGGAGATTCCGTTTATACAATAAGAATGTTTCGAACTAAAATATTAATACAAGCAAGCACCCTCATTATTTATCATCTGGCCAATTTTTACTACTGTGGTGACCTGGAAAATTAAATGAAAAAACATTTTTTTTTTTTTAACTGTTCTGAATTTACTTGTACAATTGTGAATTGTGGGTTGGCCTGATGCGTTAAATTCTATGATAAAGTAATTAATAATGGAGCTACCAATTACGAATTTGACATCTGTTTGGCCTCCATGGTGATTTTGCGTTTTGCTGGCTGATACTTTACTCGGCTGCCTTCCTGAATCTTGCAGAGGATTCCTGGGCACCAAGGAAGCAATGTCTGGACTTTGCGCTGTGGTGCAGTAGGCTTAAGGAGCCAGGGCCATTGCCTCAGCGGCCGTCTGGTGGGGACATCTTGGAGCCTCTCTTACTGGACTCTGTGGCCACAATCGTCTTGAGGAATTTGAGCTTGGGTTGCACTGAGGTTTCTGTGTGACTCCAGAGAAAAGGTAGAGAGTAGGGGGAAGAGTACGCGGGGTGAGTGTGTATTAAGATGGTGCTGCACCAGAGGTTTCTTCTGAGGATTTATGGTGATTCCCTTTTGGGGGCAAGTATGGGTGCCAAACAGAGGTTTATGAGCCCTGTGACTTTTTTCCATTTTCCATCAAAATAAAAGAATTTTGCTTTCACCCTACTCTTAATTGTTTGGATTTTTAAAGAAGCTGACTGATTTGGACAAATGTTGCTCTGCTACCAAAGGTCATTCATTGTACACAGCCCGCCATCTTGAAATTAAAAGGAATCTAGTTACTTTCTTTAAAAGGATGCGTGTTCACTTAACGTTTATAGATTTCAGTGATATTTGGCTCACAGATACAGGTTTAGTGATATGGGATCATGTTAAGTAGGCTGTATTGTTCAGAGTATTAAAAGTTTGCATGATTTCTTTTTAAAAGCCAATTAATTATAGTTTCTGCAAGTAGGATCACAATCTGGGAAGTATTCCTAAGAAGACCGTCTTTTAGCTTTTATCTTCTCTATCGTTTCTTGTAAACATCCAGATTTTGCTCTTCTCAGAAAAGAAATGAGTATGCGGTATTGTAAGGATTACCTTGTATGTTGGTTTCTCCTAAACGGTGAGCTTCCTGAGGGCAGGGAATTGTGTTATTTATCATGTTATCCTCAGGGCCTAGCACAGTACCTGGCTCAATCAGTGTTTATTGGTTAAAAATATTAAAACTTCATTAATTGGTATACTAACAAGATTGTAGGTGAAATATTTAACTTAAGAGAAAAATCAATTTTATGGACTCTAGCACATTGATTATTTGCATGCAAATGGGTGCTGCAAATTACATATGAGTGCTATCAGTTTATTGAAGCGGGTCTGGAGGCACTCTGCTGACAGACAGTGCTGGGTGGTTAAGTTATGCCTTGATGAATATATTCTGCAATCTTTTCAAAAACACTAAATAATTTTAACAGATGACAAAGAAATTGCTAAAATTTCAGGCAAGAGAAAGTGTTTTGGTGTCACTGCAATCCACTGTTTGTTGGCTGCTGTTCCACATAGCTGGTCTAATTCATTAATTTGGTCTAATTAATGTGGTAAGTATCCCTGTGTTCCAGGCTCTGTGCTAGTGACTTGTCATACACAGGTGATTACAACGTAGTCCCTTCCTTTGTCGAACTCACAATCTAGCAGGTAAAACCTTGATGTAAACATGGACCCCACAGCAGTGAGAGCAGAGTGCAGAGCAGGCACTGAGGAAGCAATAGCATCTCAAGGGCCCGAGAAGGTCATCACAGGGAGAGTTAAAATGGAGCCAGACCTGGAAAGATGATGCCTTGCCCAGGAGTGAAGAAGCATATGCATAAGCATGGTCATACTATGTGTAGGAGACAGTATGGCTTTTGCTACAGCTTGAGGATGCTGCATGTCTCAGTGGAGGCCTGAGGAGGCGTGGGAGATGAGGCTGGGGAGACCAGTTATAGCGTGGGGGTTATGTGCTCATTTGAATTTGTACTTTATTCTCTCTGCTCTCTTCTAAGCTCCACACCTGCATATTCTAAGTGTGTGTAGGGCAGGCCAGATGTGTGAGTGTCTATGTGAGTGAGAGAGAGAGAAGGAGAAGGGGAGGAGGAAGGGAGAGAGAGAGGGAGGGAGGGAGAGAGAGAATATAAATTAATGAGGTTAATTTTTCTGGGAAGAGAATATTAGCATTATTAGCGGTAGAGAGGCTAATGGAAGAAATGTGCACAGACTGTAAGCAGAGATCAGATTGGCTATTGAAATTAGTGGTCATTCATTTAACATTTATTCATTAAAAGCCTACTGTGGGCCAAGCATTGTGCTAAACTCTAGATGCACAAACAGACCTGCTCTCTGCCCTCATGGAGCCTATAGTGAGGAGGTACAAGTGAGAAATGAGCGCCTCCTGTAGCCCTACAGATGGAGAAGGAAAGAATGAACTGAGGCATTTATGAGGTGAGTGGACAGGATCTGGTGACCTGTTGAGGGTGAAGGACAGGAGGAGTTGTAGGTCACTGTACCTTTGGAGTTGGGAAACTCTAAACTTGGTGGATGGTGGTGTCATTAAGCAATTATATTTCAGGTATTGACGGCTGAGTGAGTAAGTCTGTGGCAAGGGGAAAGTAATGAATGCAGTTTTATACATGTTATGGCTGAGTACTCCATGTAACATACCAATGGAGATATTGATCCATTTAGAGTTTAGGAGAGAGTTCAGGGTTTGCGATGCAGATTTGAGAGTTGTCATAAGGTAAATGGTAATAGAGGCCACGGGAGGTAGTGATGGTACCCAGGAAGGATGTGCAGATGAGAAAGAAGAGGATGGATGCTTGGGGACTGCCAGTGTTTGTGGGATGAGCAGAGCAGTCTGCTTCTTGCCTGTTTGTTCTAGATTGCCTCCTCTCTCACCTTGCAGCCCTTGATGTCATCAATAACCCCCTCTCTTTTCTGCATTTTCTATCCCTCTTGTTCCATCAGCTCATTTTCCTCAGTATAACTGTTTCATCTTAAACAAAGAACTCCAAACTTCCCCTAGTCTTCCTTTGACCCTATGGCTTCTTTACAAAGTGGCTGAGTTCCTGCCTTCCCTTCACGGCCATGCCCGATGAAACACCATTGACTGTTTCCAGCTCCTCACCTCTGGTCCATCTTCCCCCCAAGCTTCTTGACCTTGACAGCCCCTCAGCACTGAAATGCCCCTCGCCACGGACTCTTGTAACCTCCTACTAAATAAGGACTACTTTTAAGTCTTAATCTTATGACCTGCTTTTGAATGCATTAGTCTTGACGGGCTCTAATAATCACCTGACTCCAGTTCGGGCCAGTGTAATTTCAATATGACAAACTTTTATTCAATTTGTAAAGACTCCCCTACCCCCAGGTGGCTCGGAAGCCTGTGGTGGCCAGTGGTTATTTCTCTCTTCTCTCCGTCCCCTTCCCTGCTTCCTCTAGGAGTTGGCCCAGGGGGAGGGAGGGTCAGGGTAAAAGGACGCATCGTATGTGGCAGGTACAGCAACAAGGCAACAAGTGTCCTCCGAGGGGAGACGTACAATTGTTAGCTCTCTTGTGGGCTTTTTGTGGGTCTATCAGCAATCCTCCTGCTGAGGTCCTTTGCCTGCAACTCTCTATGACTGGCTGGCCCATTGCTATTCTGGGGTGGAGGGCTTTGCTCTCCACCAATAGTCCAGTCTCCCTCTTGGGAAAAATATTCTCTTAAATCAGCCCAGATCTATTCTCTTCAGGAGGACTCACCTTTGTTTTACCAGCGGTGACACACAGCTTGCTTCTAAACCAGTGCCCTCTTTTCCCTCTGCTGCGGGGCAGGGGCAGCTCCAGCCACAGTCTCCTGCCTTTAGACTTTGCAGGTGTGAATCAAATGCTAGTGCTTTTTCAATTAAGTTCTCCCATTGGTTCCCTTGAATCTCCTCTCGCTTGGCCTAGCTTAATTAGATGAGGTGGGAATGGAGATGGAAAATTTCACAAGATACCAAATGTTGTGAAGTAGTGCCCTGGGATAAGCACTATAGCAGTAAGTGCAAAGCCCAGAGGAAGCAGAACAGTGAGGGGAGAGGCCAGTTAGCTCTGCTTTATGGTGAGGGGACACGAGCAAAAGCTTCACAGAGAAAGGGAGATGACCTGGCTTTTGAAGAGCGAGTAAGCATTTGCCTAGTAGAATGGGGTTGAAAGGCCTTCTAGATGAAGGTAATCAGGGTAACCTCCAGGACTGAAGGCACGGAAGTGTGAAATAGCAGAGCATGTCTGGGGAACCACAGGTGCTTTCTGTCTGCTCTCGCATAGGGAGTGGAGAGGTGAGCAGGGACTAGAGCTCAGAGGCCTTGTAGACACACATGCACATGCACTCACAAAGTGGATGGACCCACACCCCACAGAGCAGCAAGGGAAGCATGCAGGCTGAGGCTTGTCTTCTTTTTGGGTTTTTCCTTCTTTCAGATGGTTTTAGGATCTTGAAAAGGTCATTTAACCTCTCTGGGCTGCAGCACCCTCATCTGAAAAATGAGGAGACTGGGTCCTCTAAAATTTCTCAATTCCTGGCTAGGCTCTGGAGAGGCACTGAGCCAGCTGGGTAAGTTTGATTTTTAATCTGTTGCTTTGGTCTAGACAACTAGGGAACCCAAGGAGTTTGGTGATTTAATTAAAAACAATGAAGCATCTACTTTCTAGTTTTTAAATTGTGGTAAAATATGCATAACATAAAATTTATCATTTAATTGTATAGCTCAGCGGCATTGAATATACTCACATTGTTGTGCAACCCTGTCTATCTCCAGAACATTTTCATCTTCCCAAACTGAAACTCCATACCCATGAAACAATAACTCCCGATTCCCCTGCCCCTAGTCCCTGGCAGCCACCATTCTACTCTCTGCTTTATGAATTTGGCAACATAGGTACCTCATTTAAGTGGAATGATACAATATTTGTCCTTTTGTGGCTGGCTTATTTCTTTTTTTTGGTTTATAACATTGCATAATTTCAGGTGTACATTATTGTTTATCAGTTTCTATATAGACTGCATCATGCTTACTTCCAATAGCCTAAATTTTATCCATCACCATACTTAGGTGCCCTTTATCCCTTTCGCCCACCCCCAAACCCCCTTCCCCTCTGGTAACCACTAATCTGTTCTCTTTAACCATGTGTTTGTTTATCTTCCACATGTGAGTGAAATCATGTGGTGTTTGTCTTTCCCAGTCTAGTTTATTTTGCTTAACATTATACTCTCAAGGTCCATCCATGTTGTTGCAAATAAGACAATTTTGTCTTTTTTTTTATAGCTGAGTAGTATTCCATTGTATATACATACCACATCGTCTTTATCTGTTTATCAGTTGATGGGCACTTGGGTTGCTTCCATGTCTTGGCTATCGTGAATAATGCTGCAAAGAACATAGGGGCGCATAAATCTCTTTGAATTGTTGATTTCAAGTTCTTCGGATAAATACCCAGTAGTGGGATACCTAGGTCTTATGGTATTTCTATTTTTAATTTTCTGAGGAATCTCCATACTGTTTTCCATGGTGGCTACACCAGTTTGCATTTCCACCAGCAGTGTATGAGGGTTCCCTTTTCTCCACATCCTCTCCAATATTTGTTATTTTTTGTCTTGTTAATTATTGACTTATTTCTCTTAGCATAACGTCTTCAGGATTTATCCATGTTGTAGCATGTGTCCAAATTTCCTTCCTTTTTAATGCTGAATAACATTCCGTTGTATGTCTAGGCTACATTTTGTTTGTTTGTTTATTGTGATGAATGCTTGGGCTGCTTCTACCTTTTGGCTGCTGTAGGTACTGCTGCTATGAATATAGATGTACAAATATCTGTTCAAGTTCCTGCTTTCAGTTCTTTTGGGTATATGCCCAGAAGTGGGATGGTCAGATTATATAGTAATTCTGTGTTTAATTTCGTGAGGAACTGACGTACCGTTTTCAAAGTGCCTGCATCATTTTGCATTTCTATCGGCAATGCATGTGTTCCAATTTTCCACATTCTCACCCACACTTGTTATTTTGTTTGGTTGGTTGTTTTTTGTTTTTAATAATAGCCATCTCAACGAGTGTGAAGTATTGTCTCTTTGTGCTTTGGATTTGCGTTTTCTTAATGATTACTGATGTTGAACGTCTTTTTATATGCTTGCTAGCCGTTTATATATCTTCTCTGGAGGAATGTTTACTCAAGCCCTTTGCCCATTTTTTAATAGGGTGGTTTTTTTGTTGTTGTTGAGCTGTAGGAGTTCTTTATACAATCTAGATATTGATTCTTTATCAGATACATGATTTGCAAGTATTTTCTTCCATTCCATGTGTTGCCTTTTCACTCTATTGATAGTGTCCTTTGATACACAAAAGTTTTTAATTTGATGAAGTCCAATTTATCTATTTTTTCTTCTGTTGTTGTGCTTTTGGTGTCATATCCAAGAAATCGTTGCCAAATCCAGTGTCATGATTTCCTCTATGTAAAAACAAAGAACGTATTTTATATAAATTATGTTGGCCTACATTCTGTCTTTAAAATCCAAATCTCTTGCTTAGTCTGCAGAATGTAGTTAAGCTTCATGTGTTTTCTGCTTTTGCCTCCTATTTTCTAAATATGCTTTGAGTATCTTCTTATCATCTTGGTTGCTTAGGGAGTCAGGCAATGTGTCAATATCTATGCCCATTACGTTGTCTATAAATGTTGTTAATATGTTCAAAAGGTTTAAAAATGTTTTAAACTAAATAAGGCTTAAATTTGCTTTGGTCTGCCCATGTGAGAAACTTAAAGACTTGCAGATTAAAAACTACCCTCTCACCCCAGTTAGTTGAGTATAATGGGAAAGAGGAGGGAGTAAGGTGGAAAAGTTAATTCTTTCTGCTTCATGAGATTGATAAAGGGATGAAGTAATTTTTTCTCAATTTTCTAAAACGAAACCAAAAACTCTTTGGGTAGATGCTAGGCAGGGGAAACTTCATCTGGAGAGGGCGGTGTCAGCAAGTTGTCAAGTAGTCTGAAAGGGGAAATGATAGAAAGCTGTGCTGCGTGCTTGCCAGCTGTTTCATGGGATCCCTTGATGGGGCTCACACCTACCGGAATGCATGTTGATCATGCCATCAAGAAAATTTTAAAGAGCTACTTACACTGTGCTAATTTAAAACTAAAAGTCATGTCTTTTGGTGGAAAAACAAATCACATTGATTGGGCTTTTGTTCTGGTTCTACCCCTGCTCAATTTACTGAGTAATCTCCTAGCAGCCACTTAATTTCACAGTTTTGAAATGAGATATTGGAACAGATCTCTAAGCTTTCATTAACCCTGAAGTAATAGAGGGACCCATTGGGAAAATGGTGAAAGAAGAGGTTTCTATGTTCTTAAGGCAAAACAGAGCCACATGAATAATTAATCCACAGCAAGTTGAGGCACTGATTTCCAGAAAGGGGGTAATTCCCCAAAGTTGGAAGAATTCTCCAGAAAGGCATTTTGCCTGTGTTCTGAGAGGTGTTGGGGCCTCTGATAACTCTCCAATATTGCCTCAAATTACTCCAGCTTTGAATCCCTAGAGAGTTGATTGCTACTTCCTTAAGGTTCGTTTTATGGGGGTCTTTGTGGCTCTTAATCTTCCAAACCTTGAGGAGCGTCTTGGGTGATAACTCTGTCTGTGGATTGTTTAGTATTTGCCAAGGGTTCTGAGTTTTCTCCCTTTAAAGACGCATAATAAGGAAAGTTTTCCAAGTGTTTGTATAAACTTATGTGTATATGTTATACGCCCATGTTTATACATTATGTGCATTGTATACAATGAATTCCAGGTGACTATAAAGCAAATGATTAAAGTGCATTTTGCTATCTGGAAATTATATTGAGCTTTATGAATTTTTGGAAGGGCTTTGGAAAATTTTTGCTTTATGGGGTTTTCTCTGAAGAAGAGTTTACTGGAAAGGAAAATGCATATATTTCATTAATCTTATTTATCAGCCAGTCAAAGCAATAAATTAGATATATATTATTTTAAAAAACAGCCTAAAGCACCCTGCTTTGATATACTAAATAGAAGGCAGTTGAGATTTGGATGTTTTATTTTTACTCGTGGGGACATTTAAATTATGGCACCACCTGCTTGCCAATCCTACCCATACTGATAACTGGCATATGAAAATTTGGAAAAATAAAATGCAGATTTTTTCCATCATGTCAAAATGGCATGTGGTTTTGATCCTGAGAGTGGAGGGTTTCCATCAGACTGCCCTATCTGAAATCTCTGGGTCTATTTCCTCTTTTGCCTGGACTGCTGTTACTGGTAGTTGATGTTATTCAATTATCTCTACATTTTAACCTTGGTGTTTACTTCTAATGTCGCTCAAGTCAGTAGATGATTCATTGCATCTGGAACCAATAAACAAGGTTTGGCAGAAAAGGGACAATGTGTGGCGGATGCGTTTGGAATAAAGAGAACAATGCATTTGAAACTGGGCTCTAAGAGCTTAGAAATTCAATTATGCATTCATGGGTCTGAGGGTAGGTACCACAATGCCTGGCCCATAGTGAGAAGCCAGTGAATGTTCACAAAGGTGACGGTGATAATTTTAACAACACAGCCTGTATGAACAAGAAAGGAGTCTGATCTGCAGTCGACAGGCAAGTTCTCCAAATTCTAGATTCCTGAGATTTCATCCCAGCTCTGAAACACATCATTTCATCTTTCTGGGTTTCCTCATTCTGCAAGTAGGACTGATAATTTTGTGGTGTTAGTCTTAAAACGAATAACGTTTTGCATCATCAAATACCAGCAATACATGCATGAATGCTTAATGATAAAACATGATGCTACTTTCATATCAGGAGATCTAAAAATCTAAATTAGCATTTCCTTTGTCTTCCCTAAAAAGTGCATTAATCTCCACTCTGAAGCTTAAAGATTGAGGGTAAAGTTATTCAGTCAAGGTTAGTGAAGACACCAAGTGCAGGATCGATTTCTCTGGTTTCTGAGCTTGGTTTTCCTCTGCAAAGAATTGCATTTTTCCTTTCTTTTCTTTTTTTTTTTTTTGTTTTTTAGTGAGGGAATAAAAAAGTCAAATCCTCTCCTTTCTTCAGAAAGCAATGCAAGTGAAAGAATCGTGCTATTAAAACCAATTGTATTCAAATACCATTCTCAGAAACAGTGTCAGAATATGGGCTTTTAAAAATTTTTGGTATCTCCCAAAGGACAGATATCATGGCTGTGTTCAGGATCAGGAAGGGTTTGCATTTCTTCAGCCTAAATAGAGAGAGGTTGTGAAGACTTAGTGGTCCTGAGGGATTTGCTGTTTACCTTTAGTAGTCTTGGCACTTCCTGAGCAAATGAAAGGTCTGTATCAGGTCATAATTTAAACTTCTTGGCATCATACATTTAAAAATTCTGTATTGCATGTCTTGTATATGGGGAATCACTTATGCAGTGACAGAACAAACTGGCTTTTGCCCAGCACTGCCATCCCAAATTGGTCTCATTCTTGTCTACTCTTTTGAGCAGTAACTTCAATGAAGGGAGGAGAACCCAACTGTAAACACATTCTCTGAGAAAATTACTCTCCAAAGAAGGTCATTATGGTGGCATATTCGTTTTCTGTTGCTGGGTGATAAATAACCACAATTTTAGCAACTTAGAACAATGCCTATTTATTATCTCACAGTTTTTGTAGGCTAGAAATCTGGGCACAGAGTAGTTGGGTTCTCTACTCAAGATCTCACATGGCTGAAGCCAAGGTGCCAGCTTTGCTACAGGCCTATGTGGAACTTTGTGTCTTCCTCCAAGCTCATTCAGGTTGTTGGTAGAAGTCAGTTCCTTTCAACTGTAAGACCGAGGTCCTCACTTTGTTGTTGGCTGTTGGCCAGGGACCATTTTCAGCTCTTAGAGGCTCCTCTTGATTCCTAGTCACGTGGTCCTCTCCATAATATGGTGGTGTGCTCCTTCAAGGCCAGTGGGGAAATCTCTCTTTTAAGGGCTCACTTGAATAGTTGAAGGTCCTCTCCTTTTTGATTAACTCAAAGTCGACTGAGTTCCAAACTTAATTACATCTGCAAAATTCCTTCACCATTGCCATATAATCTAACCTGATCATGGGAGTGATATGCCATCATGCTCCTCATATTCATCATGTTCCAACTAAAGGGGAACGGATTATGCAGGGCTTGTACACCAGGGGACAGGAATCCTGGGGAACATCTCAGAATTCTTCTTAATACAGGTAGTGTGCTTGAATTTGGGGATCTGAGAAGGTCCTAATGCAGTCTTTGTGGAAGTCAAGGTTATGCTGGCATAGCAAAGATCTCTTCCATGTCTTCCTGGACTCCGTATATTTTACTTAGTCCTGCGCTCTCCTGAAGTACTAAATGGACCCAGTCTGGGTCATTTCTGTTCCTGGAGGCTTTAATGAGGCTGTTAGTTCTAGTTTCTTATGAGGGTTTTAGATCTGGGATGGCCTCCCGGGAGTTCACCTCGTGAGAGGATCTATACTCTTGGTAGAATACACATCTCTGTATTCAGTATTTCTTAAAGCTGGAGCATGTCTGATGCCAATAAGAAGACTGACAGAAGACTTGGCTTTGCGTAGTTCTGATCCAAATGTAAGGAATTGGTGTGGAATAATCTTGGACCCAGCAATGTGCCTAGTCAGCTCCTTGCCTTCTGTGAGCTGTGGGTATGACTCCCCCAAAGAGGCGGGAAATGGAGGAAGGAGGAAGCAACCAGTAAGGGGACCTAATTTGTTTGTGTTAATCAGAAACCTACCCACTTTCCTAATTGATTGTTCACTACAAAGTAGCTTGATGCTTCTTTAGCCTGGGAGCCAAATGTAATCAACTTTTGTTTGTTTCTGTAAAAAAAAATTTTTTTGCCCTTGAGGAGATCATTATTTCTATTGTATGAAGATGGTAGCCCAAACATTAAAGGTAATTAGAGCAGATGGCAGTGAATACTTCTATTGTAAAATACACTGAGGCTTATAAACTGGTTTTCATTCCCTGGGCTTCCTCCTTTTCTCTCTGCCACCGCACATTCATTTTGTTTCCCTTCAGGTATAAAGAGGAGGAAAAAAAGAAAAGGAGGAAAAAAAACAGGTTCCCCTGGTGTATGAAACTGAGGAGCTGTCAAAGGTTCATAGCAGGGAAAGTGTGCTCCGTGTATTCAATCACTGAAATTAAGTGTTTTCGAAGGCGGTGCAGTCACGGGTCCGTTGCATGGGGAAATAACACGCTGTAGTCCATCACTTAAAATGTTAACCTTGTCTCTTACTAGCGACTGGAAGCAGAAACACGTGCTCTGTGCTCGCTGGTTAAATGGCAGTGTGTCAGCTCTGTGGAAAAGGCTAGCATGTACCTGTCAATCTTCTGATTTGGCTGTATGTGTGTATGTGTGCAGGTGCATGCATGTGGCATGAACACAGGCACACACACATACACACACACATGCCCACACTTCCACGTGCCTTTATGTAACCTTCAGAGACCTGGTTTATTGTTTACTGGAAAATGAGGGGAATAGAACCAGTTTTCAGCATTTCAATGTGTGTTTTTTACTAAGCTGTTTAATTTGCCGGTGCTCAAACTCTTAGGTAGCTGTATTATACTTATTTATTTTAACTTATAGAAAGTTCCATTTTGAACATATTTCAATATTAGTGGAGTGTGGATGTACTATACTGAGCATATTCCAGGTCCTTGGACAATATCAGTCCTTACTACTATACTGATAGTGTGAATTGGAATATACCAGAAACCAGCAAACTTTTTCCATAAAGATTCAGAAAGTAAACATTTTAGGTTTTGTGATAGTCTCTGACACAAACTGAAAGCAACTATAAACAATATGTAAATGAATGTCAAAGCCATGTTCCAATAAAACTTTATTTATCCAAACGGTGGGTGGGCCAGGTTCGGGCTGTGGTTTGCTGACCCTGTTATATAGTGCCGAGAATTTTACATGATTCTGTTCTCTCTGATGTGTAAGAACTTGAGGTCCCTATGCAATGGGAAAAACGAATGTCCCACTGCATGAGCAGAAGCGTTATAGTGCTGTGCTGCATCCCTTCCTTCAGGCCCACCGCCCTGTCTGTCCTCTGTGCTGACTCTGTAGCCCTCCTAGCCTGCTCGTTCCTCATACGGCCGCTGGTTCACACTCCACTTCTCTGCTCCAGTCCTTTATCAGAGATGCAGACCCTGATCACTTGATGTAAAATACCTCCTTCCACCCTGGCACTTCTGCTCCATTGCACCCTGATTTTTTTTTTCAGACCACATTATTTGTTATATATATTTAAACTTATCTCCCTAAAATATAAGCTCCAGGAGGTCAGGGGTTTGTTTTGTTTTGTGCCTAGACCAGTGCCTAGTGGGCAGTGAGTGCTCAAATATTTGTTGACTTCAGAGACCCATCTGTTCTGTAGTTCCAGGCAAGAAAAGACTGTGATTGTTAAGTGAGATAATACATGTTTAGTGAACTCAGAAAATGTTAGTCACTATCATTAATTTTTCAAATTTAAAATTTAAAGTGGAGAGGGTGATCAGCACGTTTTCCCATCACGAGGATTAGTGACACTGTACGTAAAATGTCTAGCACCGTGCCTGGGACATTAGAGTATTCAGGATTCAAAAGCTATCATTGTCATTAGTATTTTCTCCAGCAAGTGGAATGATCTCCCGTCTTATAATTCAGAAGAGGCATTGTCGGAGGAGATTTGTAGATTCAAATGGAAGAGCAGATAAAGAAAAAGTCTCTGTAAAATTGTTCTCTTTGCAGACTGTTATGTGCCCTGAAGCTCAAGAGTGCTAAAATAACTTACATGCATGAAGCATTGAGTGGGTCTCAATATCCTTTGAGAAATCATGGAGTATAGGTTGTGTATAGAACTGAGAGAGAAGCTAGAGAATTGCCTTGTTTTCTAGCAGGGACAAAGGGGCAATTTGAATTGGGCACGAGTCTCTGGTAAAAGGCATCCCTGACATTTCTTTGAGTGGTCCATGTGCTGGGCAGCGTGGAAGGACTTTCTCATGTTATCTCACAATCGTGAAGGGTTTATAAGCACCGAGAAAAGAAAGCGATCACTTAGAGTCAGCATGAGCTCAGTAAGAACAAATTATGCCAAACTAATTTAATTTCCTTTTTGTTCCCTAAAGAGTTATTAGATTATAAGTCAGGGGATCTATTCGTAATCCTGGATTTGTGCATGGGTTGACTTTTCTCCAATGAGCATTTTTTGTTTCGTAATCAGCTGAAGTAATCTCAACCTGTGTTAATTTCTCTGTAGGGTCCAGATTAAAATAAGGAAAGGTGATTAAGGCCCTGGTTGTCACATGTAAGGCAGTCCCTGCAGGGTCAGCCATCTAATCCTCTGAACTCCCATGGCATGGGGGTTATGCCTTTAATTATTGAATTAACCACACCTATGTTAATTATCTGGCTATTTGTCTTTTTCTCACTGATAATATGAGCACTTTAAGGACAAGGACAAGGTCACACGTATCTGGGAGAGGCAGCTTTACAGTAGCTCATACATAAAAGATTTGAGGTTTTAATTGGCTAACAAGTTTCATGTCACCCAACACTATAATACATTTATTAAAATAGCCAAGACTTAGTTGGGAGAGCAAATATCATTTAATAAACAGCATGAAGAGAGTTAACTATTTGGAAAAGAAAAAGCAAAGATAATAACAAAGAAAAATGGAAAACTTCCCACCAATATATATTCTAAACTAGTTGAGGGTTAACATGCAAATATAAAATCCTACAAATCAAGAAGAACGTGTAAGTGATATTTATGTCAGAATAAAAAAGGGTGTCCGATGCAGAAAATAACGGAGATGTCACAAAAGAAAAGATAGATGCAATTGGTTTCATAAAAACTAAAAACATCTCTTTGTAAAGGAGCACTGAAGAAAAGTTAAAAAAACCATGCAGCTTCATATCAAATTATTTTTTAAATTATGGCATGGTGATTATGAGCCCAAATAACAATCAACCATTCCTTCATCTAAACATACTTTGGGGTACCCTCTCCATGCCCTGCATTGTTATAGGTACCGGGGATATGGCAAAAAACCAAGAAGCTCTCATGAAGCTTACGTTTTCTTGGGCATTGACTGACTATGAGTAAATATAAAATGTTTCAGTGATGATAAGGGCTTTGAAGAAAATAAAGCAGGATAAGGAATGGAGCGAATGCTAGTTACAGGCACCTGTCTTTTCCAATTTCAGGGCTCACATGCTGAAGAAGGCATTCTGGTGAGGTGTCAAAACAGTTCTTTCTTGTCTTTATCATCTGGGAGACACTGTGACTAGAAAAATTCCCATATCCTACTCCTCCACCACCCCAGCTTAACACATAGGCTCACAAACAGGCCTTTGCTTTGCCTGGTGTTCCAACTTGCTGATCAATGACTTCTTTCAAGATAACTCTGGTGGTGGTGCAAGTACATTTAAGGTGACATGTGAGATTTGCAGACACTGCACATTCCCTGAAGTTCAGAGAAGTGCTGACATGCTGTAAGAAGAAAACAAATTGCATAAGCTTCCTAGCTGAAGCAGGAAAGTTTGTGCTAGTGTGTGTTTTTTCTTTTTCTTTTTTTGGTTTATTTGGGGCTGTCTGTACTGATGTTAAGATGAGGGCATGTTCTGGGTAGTTCTTAAATTTCTGTTTTTACACCCACCCCTCCGTGTTCAGGGGAAATGATCTTCACCTGTAGGATGGCAATGAATGGTTGTTTATCTCAAAGATGGAAACCAAAGCTAAAGGCTGAGCCCTTTGGAAACCATAGTGGAAAGAGCTTGTAGTCAGTGGAAGTAAAACTTACATTGGCCTATGAGCCGGGTTGGTGACACAGAGCACGGCTTTCACTGAAAACGCCATGTTGATATCAACTGAGAGGCTTTCAAATATATTGACAAGAAGTCTTTCATCAATGCTGTCAGCATTCTTTTTTGCTTGATTGGATCAAAGTGATAGGAATTGGAGGATAAAGATGTGGGAAAGTGAGCCATCCCCACTGTTTCATGGGGCATTGCCCCGGGGTCAGTGTAGGGAGTGATGCTACCTGTGTGTCCACTATGAAAATGTTGAAGAGCTAAAATTCTTATGACAGCATACGTGTAATCGTGAATTCACTGGCAACTTGCAACCATGGAGATACGTCGCTCCTCTCCTTCCCCAGGTAGCTGTTAGACAGTTGAAGATGCATTAATTTTTTAAGACATATAGTATTTAGTTATTCATGAACTAAAGCTTAAATCATCAATAAATAGTTATACATTTCAAGATACCTTTTGTATGCTAAAGAGAAGTTTGGACTCTGGGAAGCTTAAGTTTCTTGAAACTTAATGCTTAATATTTATTTTCATTTGAAAGCTACCACGCTGAATAGAGAAACTTAAGGTGAAAGAAAAAATTGATAGGATATTTCACAGGGAGACTGAATCTGAGTCTCGAGTTTTAATTTAGATACACTCGCCATCATTTGATTTAAGTTTAAATAGAGTTTGAAAACACAGAAAGGAGCGTGAAAGGATATGGGCCAAACCCCATGGATAAGGAGACCTAGCACTTTTAAGTATTTTAGATCTTATCACCTATTTGTCTACCTATTGTATCAGGAAGGTGTTTATGCTTGTGTCTGTGTGTATGTCTGTAACAGCTACAAATACATGCACGAAGTTGGATGGATGATTCATTTAAGAAATGGTTTCATCAATTTTTACTGTGCATTTACTCTGTGTCACACATTTTTTAGGGGGTTGGGGATATGGCAATGACTGAAGCAAAAATCCTTGCTTTTCATCTGAGTAAGCTCAATGGACGATGAATACACAAGGCATTATATAATCTAATACCAGAATGAATTGGTATTAGGGGAGAGGGAGTGATCGGAGGTACTATTTTAATAAGGAGACAGGGAAGGAGGTATTATTTGAGCAGAAACCTGAATGATGTAAAAGAGTGAGCCACGCAGACCTCTTGGTGAACAGCGATCCAGGAGAGGCCATGGTGAATGAAAAGACCGGAAGTGGGGGCTTGCTCTGCCTGAGTTCAGTCTGTCCCCACCCCTATGGCCTTTGACACAACATTTAAACTCTTTGAGCCTTTGCTTCCTCAACTGTAAAGAGGCGATAACAGCATTTGACCTTCCCTCCTGCCGGGGTGGGGCTGAGTTTAGCAATTTTTGAAAGTTGATGGGCCAGGCCAAGATGAATAACACATGGAAGGCAGCTAATGATACGCACAAGCGCTTCAGAGCAGGAGAGAAGTGTTTAAAGCTTACCTAGAGCTAGATAACAGGTATGGGTGCTAATTGTCAGTTTTAAAATGTTCTCCAATGAATTAACGGAAGATATCATGGAGTGGTCTCCCTTTGACCCCTTATGCCTAATCAATGTCTAGTTGTTCCAGATCCTTCTACTGTGAGGTTTTTCTTTGTAGTCCTGTAGCTGGGCTCTGAATCTGACCACCAGGTTAATGTCTCAGAAAGAGTTATGCAGCTGAGTTCTTCAAACTTCTCACAGCTCGTCCACATACCATCTTACTCTGCCTGCTAGTCTTCCTGAAGACCCTGAGCTTCAGGGGTTGGTTTGAAGAAAACTTCCTGGTTCCTTTTTAAGATGTATCTCCCTCCCCTCCAGCCCTTGTCTTAAATTGGTCCTCAAACCTTGACCTGGAAGTGTCATCTGAAGAGATCATTAAAATGACAGATCCATGGGTCCCACCTCCTGAGCTTTTGATTCCATCATGGTGGCACTGAAGGAATCTGCACCTTAAACAGCTCTAGGCTGAGAAACACTGTCCGAAACATCATCTTTAAAATGAGAGGATGGGATTCCTCTAGAGTCCTTGCCATCTCTGACCTTTTGGAAGTCCCAGCTCTTTCAAATGTCCTTTTATAGTGAACTCCATTCTGACATTACAGATAACCAAGTTCACCCTTCTGTGCACTTGTCTTTACCATCTTCATCCGGTTCACTCTTTTCCACCTTTCTCACTACTTTGTTCCACTCTGGTTTTCTCCTATTTGTCTCCCTTTCCTGTTTATGGTTTCTACAAGAGTAAATGAAAGGATTCTAAGAATGTATAATGTATAGCCTTATAAGGAGCACTTCTTGTCATTTTACTTCCTTATACCTAGCTTTGGTATGAAATCAGTAGAGATCTAAAATTCCCTCCTACTTTTTGAGTCTATGGATGGTCATGATGGGGACATGGTTCATATAGCTCACAATGATGCTCATGTGCCATGCATTCTTTGTTTGTGGTGCTGGGGCTGCTTATCACCATGCCTTATGCCTTTCCATCTCTTAAATTGGGACAAGTCACTGATTTTTATTTCTCCTTTGTAGATGCAGGAAGTGAAAAGATTCTGCTTTTCCTTATCCCAAAGCCTTGTGAGTGATTGGGTTGGGTATAGAACGCAGCACTATTGAGCTGGGGGTCAGTACACTCTCTTGGAAAATCTACTGGCTCTTCTGGCAACACATCTTTCCACTCTCTCTTGGAAACGCTCCAGGGCGCTATGGTCTGTGCAGGTGTAGTTATTGGTCTTATAAACCTGCCTTCCTTTCTTAATGATCTTCTCCCATCTGCCTCTACCACTTCACGAGAGGCAGTTATTTTATAGGAACTTGGGCTTCACATTTGGTTGGAATCCGGGTGGGAAGAAGAACTGTGTGGAGAGAGGCATATACATGTTGTATGTATTGCCTTGAGGGACTCACCTCCCTTCTTCTGATTTCATTATATCAGTCATAAATATAGTCCCATAACTGCACAAAACATTTAGACATGATCTCAGCCTCTTGCATGGGCTGCATACTGCTTTCTGCGATTATTACGTCCTTATTTTTAAAAATGCACTTCATTGTGACCATAAATTAACAGGAGAGCCAAAAGTTCCGTGAGGAGACCGAGGGCCGGGATGGAGAGGGGGTACTTCCTCCCCTGGGCTCCTCTCAGGCTTGCCCCCTACCCCTCACTCAAAGGTGCCTGCTCTCACCCAAAGTCAGCTGGCATTTCTCCTATGCCTGGGCTTTCAGCACTGATGCAGCAAGCACAGAGGGACAGGCAACGATATCAAAGGAGGCAGCGTGGGAGGATGGAGCTGAGCACTTGGAAAGAGGAATGTTCCTATAAAACAGGGACACTGGCAGTAGAGCCAGTGAAAAATGATCCCAATTACATAAAGCAAAATGCCACCCATCAGGCGGAACATTTTAATTCTCTCTATTCCAGGCTATTTATGACTTTTTGTCCAAGACTCAATACATGTCTGTAAAAATAAAAAATGGAATTGACCCCATCTGTTTGGTAGAAGAGGGCCTCTGCTTGGGGAAAAAAGGGCAGAAAACATTACCAGCATGTCACTGGAGAAATCCAGAGGCCGGGCACAGAGGGTCTGCAAGTACAACTTTGCTCCTTCAGTATTTTTCCCTTTTTGAGTTAGTCGTATGAGGAAGAGAGGGCGACTAATTTAATGAGACATTTAAAATTATATTTTAATTAATTTTAGTGTAAGAAGTTTCTATTTTGATTGATCACCCGTACTATCGTGCTTTAAAAACAAAACAAAGCGACAGAACTCTGTTTTCCAGGGCAACTTCTCCTTTCAGTTCTGCCGGAGGTGGTCGAGAGCTCACAGCTGGTTTCCTGAAAGAGTGCCACAAGATGGCGACAACGTCACGGTGGAGAAGGGCCAATTGCTCCTGCTAGACACCAATACGAGCATCCTCAACTTACTGCATGTTAAAGGTTTGTGGAGGGTGGAGATCTGTGGTGGCATTATTATACATAATTTTCTCACTTTTAGGGGACAGGAAGGAGGGAACTTTTTGGATAAGTTCCAGCCCTTGGTTGACAATTTATTCTTGGACCAAATTGGGATTTTACTGTGAAAGGAAGAAGTGGTCAGAGGGTTCAAAAGGAAAGCCCTTTCTTTTGACTCTTATAAGCACAGAGCTTGATTATTTTAATTTTTCAAATACAAGAAGGTTAACAGTGTTCTCAAAGAACATGCTTCTTTATGCTAGCCCTTTGTAGTCATGCTTGTCCACGGCAGCCCCCACAATATAGCAAAACGCTCCCAAATCGGTCAATGCTGCTGCTGCCTTTGAAATTCCCTGCCAAGAAAGCCATGTCTTCCTGCTTTTGCCCTATTGTGGTTTTGACTTCCTGGTCCCATGGAAAGTCATATAAATAGGCTTCCTTATTGCAAAGCTGACCACATAGCTCTAGGGTCTGGGAAGTTGGAAGAGACTGAGAATTCAGACTCCAGCTCCTCCACCACATCACCGAGTGACTAAGTCAGTTTTTTCACCTCTTTATGCATTTGTTTCCTTATCTGTTAAATGAGAATAAAAATCACTGCCTATTCTAGGGGCAGATAATAAGGAATGGTTATCAAAGTGACTCTGTTCATTGGCAAATGAAAATTGCTTGGGAAATGTGATTAGTTATGGATGTCTATAAAACTCTTCACTAAAACACTGTTCTTTACTATAAATATATTTAACACTTACAGGAGCATCTCTTCTTGTTAAAGTAAGAGTGTAGCAGTATAAAGGAAAATAAACTATTTTGAAGGGAAGAAACTGATGCCGTTTTGATGCTTGTTTCTTACAGACAGAATCAGATTTCCCTGATTAGGCATTTTATAGTCTATATTCTGGAAGTTGTTTTTTTTTTTTTTTTTTTTCTCTAATAGCAAGGAGAAGTTTTCAGATAAATCAGTTAATTAGGACCCTTTAGGAAAAATCGTCTGTGAGCGTGGGCTCTTGACCTGTCTTTGCTGGGTGTGTGTGTGTGTATGTGTGTAGCCAGTGACTTATTGAGAGCCATCAACTTCCTAAGGACTGGCAATGACAAAGGAAAATTATAGACTTAAAACCTCAGCTCAGAGAAAAGATGCTCTTTGTGGGCCTTTAATCAGGACTCTCCTCACAGGAGTCAAATTCTGCTGGAGGACGGGATGCCCTTCAGACTCTCAAGGGTCTTTGCCTTATATTGATACCATTTGGGAGAAGATTTTGGCTAAAAGTCCTCAGACTCAGCCCAACTGAGTCTCTGGATGTCCTATTAGTTCCAGACAAATTCTCAATCGAGGAATGGTGTTGATGGGGCCAGAGACGTCCAAAGGAGAGCAAAGGGTAAGAGAGAGGCAAGGACATGTGGAATATACACTTGGCATGTTACAATTGGCGATTTCAAGATCTGAGCAACTAAATACTTGCCCCAACCTATCATCCTCCAATAGTGATTTTCCTTAATATTCCTGGTTCAGGCAATATTTCATATTATGTAGAATAAGTGAGCTGGGTTAGGAAGGGCAAACCCTCATCCTGTGGTGAGGGAGAGTGAGTTACCTGAAGGATCCCGTCTTTCTCTTGGGGAGTAGGCCCATTGGTAGGAATGCGAGGGTAAGTAGTGTACGTCAGTTTCTGTACAAATAGGATTCAGGAGTTGTTGACAGGAAGCAGGCTTGCTTACAGTGAAACTCTGAGATTTTTATCATAGAGATATGGGTCATAGGTTCCAGAAAGAATGAGAACGGGGAAAGGACACAGATCAAATTTGATTCAACAGATGACTTGTGAGTGCTTCTTAAGTGGCCAGGAACTCTTTGTGAGATACAAGAAAAAGTGAAGAATAATATTTAATGTCAGTGATGTGCATGATCATTAGATTAAAAAATAGAAAATAGAAAAGAGTAAAATTTCTAGTTCTAAAATATGTGATACAGGCAGCAGGCAGAAGGTAGACTTAAGTACTCGGAGTGTCAAGGATGTAAGATTAGAGTCAGATAGCGGAAGGAGGTGAAGAGCATATCATTTGTGTCTGACACATGTTTGATCATGCAGATATCAATATACACACTGAATCAAAATTGGAGGAACTTACCCATCTCACTTAATGGAACTGTGTGTGTCCAGTAGTTTAGGCCAGAAACCTTGGAGGCATCCTGGACTTCTTTATTTTCTCACATCCCATGCCCAATACATCAGTGAATCTTGTTGGCTGAATCTTCAACATGTGTCCCATTTATCAGTGCCTCCATCAGTACCAACCTGGTCCTAATCAACTTAGTGTTTGGCTGGGACCTTTTCAAATGGCCTCTTCATTGGTTCCCGTGTTTCTAATTCTTTGTGTTCCCTAGTAGCAGAACCCTAATCTTTGTTTGCGGCAGCAGTGTACCCAGATAAAATATGGTATTTCCTGACCTCCTTTGTAGCTAGACATAGCCCAGTGGCTAAGAGCTGGCCAATGATACGTAAGGGATGTGTGGTGCAAGACTTCTGGGAAATTTCCTAAAGTAGAGCTGACCTAGGAGGGGGCATGCCTTATTTGTCCTCCCCTCTTTCTTTTCCTGCTTCCTGGAATGTAAATGTGATAGCTACATGTTCAGCTGCCTTCTTGGACCATGAGGTGACTCATTAAGGGTGGGAAAGTCAAAAAATAGAAGAAACTCAGGACACTGATGATTTTGGAGTTGCCATACTAGCATGGCACCATGGACTGCTCACCTGTGACTTACTTTTATGATAGAAAAACAAGACTTAACGTGTTTAAGTAATTGGTATTTGACTTTTATGCTAGAGGCTAAAATAAACCTCTGATAGTTTATTGTCCACATCCTTTAAAAATATATCAGATCTTATTAATTCTTTCCTCAAAACCCCCCAATGGCTTCTCATCTCACTAGAAATAAAATCTGAAGTCCTTATCATTGTCAAACCTCTGGTCCTTTCATTCATCTTGTCTTCCTCATTCACTCTGCTCTAGCTTTTCTATGAATATACTAGGCACACATCTACCTCAGGGCCTTTGCACATAATGTATTTTGCCTGGAACATTCTTCCTCCAGGTGTTCACATGGCTGGCTCACTTATTTCACTCACTGAGAAAATGTCAACTTTTCAGAGAGGCCTTGCTGGCCATCTTTTCTAAAATTGCAATCACTCTGGACCCTGTTATTCTCTATCCTTTTATTTTGCTTTACTTTTCTTCATAGTACTTATCACCACTTGACATATTAAAATTTACTTGTTTGTTTACAGTCAGTTTCCTCTGTTAGAATAATCTGAAAAGGGCAAAGGACTTCACCAATTTATTTACTACTGTCTCTTCACTGTCTAGGACAGTGCCTGACACATGATGAAGGTTCAAAGAATAGGAGTTGAGTGTTGAATAGATGGACAAGTAAAAGGATGCAGAGTTCAGGTCCTGAATGAAATTTAAGCTGTATAATTTTTAAACCCTTGCTGTCTTAAATATCACTTTTCCCCCAGCTAATTTACTTTCACTGTCCTTCATTGTGCTCACTGATATATGTATATGCCCATATATATATATATATACACATATGTACAAATATCCACATATTTGTGTGTATGTGTACACACATACACACATTAATTTACATATATTAAAATACACACACACACATATATATATGTATATACATCTACATGCTTACATATAAAGGTGTATCATTATGAGTTTTAGGAACATAAAATCTATTGGTAAGTTATTTTTCCATTTCTAAAAGGCTTTTGAAGAATGCCTTCATTGGCAAAGAACTCCAAATCTCAAACATCTGTTTGATATAGCATAGCTCGAAACCTCTAATGTCTCCTCTTGGTCAATAATACGCGTGAAAGTACTTGAAGGATATAAAAAGGTATTCAAATGTAAGATTGAATCATCATCATCATCACCAATAGGAATTCACTCTCTCAATGTCTGTTACTCTCTCTCTTTTTCATATCCATTCATGGTATCAGAAAAATAGCTAAGTGGCATTTTCTTTATTTTTTTGATACCATCTGTGGGCTGAGATAAAGCATAAAAAATTTCAAGCCAGAAAGGAATATCTTCAAAAGAGTTTAACAAACAAATATGAAGTATTATAGTGGAAGTACTTTCTAAGCCATTTCCACAATATTACAAAGAATACGTTCTACAAACAGTATGCACACGCTTTGAAAAGATTAGTGCTAAATAAAAGTGAAACTAGCTCACCTAAGAACTATGTTTGGAACTACTGTATGAAAATATTGCATCCTCTATATTATTTTTCCATTGATGGAAGCCAGCATCCCAATATAAAGAGGACCAGGCTCCTACATCAGGAAAACCAGCACTTCCACCTGTGGCCCTCAAGAGGCTCAAACTCTCTGTGCCTTACTTATATGTCCATCTATGAACTAGAATTGATGTTTTTTCTTATAAAGTAGAAAAGAGGATTATAAATTTCTTAAAGGCAATTGGGAAATAGCACCAAAGGCAGTGTTTTTGCTGTTATTTATGACACTATATGCACTGATTCCTGAACTTTATTGAAAAATGGCAGATTATTTTGTGACTGTGATAAGAGCTTCAACTATATTTATTATCACTTTACTTTAATTAGCAAAAGATCCAGAACTTTTGTCTACTTACCCTCTCTATTTCTTCCCTCCCTCCTTTTTTTAATAAAAAATTATTTTTTAGGGGGTACTGTTAAACACAAAAGAGAATTAACCCAATCAATTAATACTAATGAGCTTGGATGAAAATAGGCATATTGCCTTGATTTAGTTAATTATATTTTTTGTTCTTTTATGTTAAGATGCCCAACGGCCATAGGCATCGCTGAATTAAAATTTATTATTTTATTCCAAGTAATTATGATGAGCCATAATAACAAAGAAGGAATGTTACCCTCTTGTGTGAGCCATTATGCATCCTGGGCAAGGATCTTGGGCTTGTGGTCTGTAGCTGGGGAAGCGTTCACATTTTCTGAATGAAGCAATGAATCTCTCTCTGTTCTGGTGTTCAAGCAGCTTGACTTGACGTGGTCTAGAGATTCCGATAATAAAGGGTCAATTAGAGGAGGATGAACTCTAGAAACCGCTTTTCCTTTGGTGTTGGACTTTCAAAAGGAAGACATTTTGTCGTTTCTTACCACTTACAATGTCATCACTTTAAGATGCTTGAGTAGAAAGTTGTTTCCAGTCTCCTTTGCTGCTGAATAGCGCACTGGTTTCCTTTAATGTGATTTTCTATTTCTTGGTCTATTGGTGTATACCAAAGGAGTTAAATTCTGGGCAGGCTTTCGAGCCAGAAAAAACTGAGTCTAGATCTGGGCTCTGCTTCTTACCAGCTCTGTGACCTTGGGCAAGTTGAGCAGCCTTCGTAAGCCTCAGATTTCTCCTCATTAGACTTATGCCTGTTATAATGACAGCAACAGGAGCAGCGATGACTAACGTTTATTGTTTGCTATTGTGTGACAATACTACAATGTACTGCCCAACTCACATGGAAGATTTGTGTATTAAATGAGGGAATATTTATAAAGCCCTTAGCACCCGGATTGGTCTAGAATAAGCACTCAATTAATGTTAGCTATTTCTTTTGGGCTGAAGGGGATAACAGAAGGGATGGTTGAATATCAGGTCTAAGTTACAATTTTATTTACAGATAGTAGCTGCTTCTATATACAAAGCAAACTGGATTACTGAAAGAATTAGCTGGGTAATAAAGACCTTGGATTGCTTTTGCCTCTGTTATCTTCAGAGGGCGTATTGAAGTGTTTTCTTTTCTATGGCAAGAGAGGGAAGGATACAGAGGTGCATGCAGCAGAGTCTATCGATTTGGTTGCCTCCGTTCTCCTTGTTATTTTGATTCTGTGGAAGCATGTTTTTCTGGTACAGTTGGGAATGCGGTCTCATTTTTTTCCAGACTTTTTTTTTAGTCCACAGTTTTGAGGACAGTCAGTTCTCTTTAGTCTATTATACTTGGAATTTCTATAGCATAGAAATGATTATTTTTGGCTTATTGAGATGGGCATCTTCTCTTGACCTGCTATCAGGTTCTTTATAGAGTTTCTTCCTCCTTGACAAGGGTTTGAGGATTTCAGAGGGATGTATTAAGTGCTGTACCCAGCACAGCCTTTCTTTTATCCCAGGGATTACACAATTGGTTCCTCCTAGTTAGCATCGAAACAGCCTCAGTTTCAGTAGGTGCATTCTTCAGGTAACACTTTACAATGCAACGATCTGGGAATTCTATGAAACAGGACTTCCCTGGGACATTACTTGTGTTCTCTCTGTGCATCAGGACCATGGGAATCACTGGGAAGTTACCCTTTGCCTCCAGTTTTAAGACTTCAAAGAGGCCAGCTTAGATGAAAGGAAATCCACCTGAAGGCAGGCTGGAGTTTTGATAAAAATGAAATATCATGCATTAATATTTCTTTCTCTCATAATCACAGAATGTCTTGGTCAACGTAAGAGGGTTTTGTGGGCTGGTGAAATTTGTTGCAAGTTGGTAAGTTTAAAATAATTTATCTGCAAGTTGGTTTAAAAGGAGATCAACTAAATTGCTTCCTCTCTTGGTTGAAACATGGCTCTTTCAAGGCAGGAGATGGTATGATTACACACAGACAGTGCAACAGGCTTGATTCATTGTAGTTTGGTCAGCAAACTGGAGGTTTCCAATTTGAGGCAGCCATAGACTGTTCTATGGCTTTGGATAAGATTCTGGTCCTCAAATCAATGCAGAAAATGGAAATGATGATGACTCTCTCCCCTTTGTAGGAGAAGACTGGCTTGTATAAACCTTTACTGGATGTTAATGCTGTTTGTGTGTACAACCCTGTGGAGGAAGTTTGAGAAGGGAGTTATTCAACTTTCTTGCCATATTTTCCAGCAGGGTGTTCCCAGAAGGGGCTGGGCTGTGCAATAATCTAAAGCAAAAGCCTGATGAATAAGTCAACATCAGAAAGAATTAATCTAACTTTTTGCAATCCATCCTTAATTCCTTTTACCTGCTGTGGCTCTATGTGTCAGTCTTTTCTTGGTGACAAGTTGGTGTTACTTATTTAATGAGAGAGGACTTCACCTATATCCAAAGCTAAGTGGATCATTGATAGAATTTTTAATCAGCTAAGAACCTGAATTACTTTTATATCAATTCTTTACAAATTTAATATTAGAGTGTGTTTTTCTCTTCCCTCTACCTTTGGGGAAGGTGCAGTCTAGGCTATAAGCTTAAGAGAGCAGGAGCCAGTTCTGTTTTCACCTACCTTTATATTGCCTGCACAATTATATCTCCAGGCACGTAGTAGGTGTTCAAATAATTGTTGAATGAAAGAACTAATGAATGAATTTCTGACCTAAAGAGGCAGATTAATGTTAGTTGTGACTTTCTCTATGATCAGAGCCCTTCCTGGTATCCTCAAATGTTAGTGAATTAGTCCAGACAGTGACCAATTCCATTTACTATTTGTGTATCTGGAGATCAGAGACAAAGGCTTTTTAATGTGGGGGACACTTGGCTCTGAAACTCCTTATTTTTCCCAATCAGACAATGACTTATATTATTTACCTCCAGAGAATGGTCCCAGACACACTTGATTAGCCTTAAATGAAAGATAAGCCAATGCTGTGAGAAAGGACATGCTTTCAATAGATGGGCAGACAGACAGATAGATAGATATTAAACAATTTACAGTTTTATGTCTTGACAACTTGGATATGGTAACATGAAAAATGCTACCGAAAAAGACCAGTCCCTTCCTAGCACAGAAGCTATAATACTTTCAGTAACAAAAGATAAATGTTTCAAACTTCCTTACTTAAAACCCTTCGTTGGCTTTCCATTAGCCCTTAACATTGTCTAAACTCCTTAACATGGCTTCCAGGGTCCTTCAGGACTCGGTGTCTCCTTACCTCTCTCCCTCATTTGTTGATTAATGATTCCCACAT
Organism: Equus caballus; assembly: GCF_041296265.1. Classification (NCBI taxonomy): domain Eukaryota; kingdom Metazoa; phylum Chordata; class Mammalia; order Perissodactyla; family Equidae; genus Equus; species Equus caballus. The sequence goes on along the minus strand of NC_091703.1, from coordinate 53,051,528 downwards.
CCCATTTTCAAAACTGGGAGTGGAGCTAGGAATCTGGGATGCTTGTGTATCTGGGATTCTTGTGCAGATTAAAATATATTGGAGACTAAGCATTTCATTGCTATTATTTCCCATGTACTATAATAGTCCTGGGGGTCAAGTAAAAGGAGGAGATATTCTTATTTTTTAAATAAATAAATACTATGAGGAAATACTTATCTTTAATTTCTAAAATTATCGTGCTACAGCCAAATCAAGTTTATAATATTCAGAGAATAATTATATTTGGAACCTTTTGAATAACAGATTGCTCAGAGAAATGTACCCAATTGCAGGGCTGGTCAAAAACGTGATTGGCTCAATGCTAATTGAACTGTGACAAAGAGACGAAGGAAGTTATTTGAATGAGCACCTTGGTAGCCAGTGAAATTTTTACCTGCCTGGTACAGACTTTGGGGAAAAGATAGGTTTTATTTGTTTGCAGGGTTTTTTTTTTGGTCTTTTCTGTTTCCCCTTACAAATAGCTTTCTTTCCAAGATCTGAAGTGACTCTTTAGAAATCCGTGAACAGCTGAGGTCCGTGAGCACTTAAATGCCAGAAGCTTTGTTGATAAAAGGAAGTAATGATTTTCTGGAGATAGAAAGGAGACCAAGGTTTAGTTAAGTAATAATTGATAACAGTAGCTATACTGACAAAGGCATTTACTTATATCTCAGTGTTTGAGTTCCTTTAAATATTTCCATATAGTTTCTCTTCCAAAAATATGTTTACATTTCTGTAATTAGCAAAGAGTTAATCCATTTATGGGGTTAACTTCATGAGTTTGACATTTTATAGAGAAAGCAAAAGCTGAGTAACAATCTTTATCTTCTTTCTCAGTTATCTGTAAAGTTGGACAATTCACTAAAACCAGGGTATTACCATTCATCTGGAGCAATTAAACACCACCCCAACCTTCTGAAAGCAGAGACTGTATTTTTTACATTTGTATTTCAGCTTGTAGCAGAAAGGCTGGAAAATGGCAGGTGTTGGTTCAATGACAAGGTGAATGAATCTGCAATTCCTGCCTTGTATGTCTCAGCCTGTTTTAGATGATAGCAAACAACGCAAGATCATGGACACTTAGGGCAATCGCTTCATTTATCTAGAGTGGTGGTTCTCAAAGTGTAGTCCCCGATTGGCAGCATCAGCATCAGCAGAGAATTTGCTAGAAATGCAAATTTTCGGGCCCCACAGCTAACCTACTCTGGGGGTGAGGCCCACCAATGTGTGTGTTAAGACCTCCAGGGGATTTAGGTGCATGCTCGAGTTTGACAACTACTAACCTAACACAGTAAAGGGAAGTATGTAGAATTGTCAGGCCTGGAAGCCAATTAACCTGGCCTGACTAGTCTTTTCCCAAAGGCTATGCAACCCTGTGCAAAGAACTGTGGAAACCAGGCTGGCCGCATTGGATGGGCATTGGATGGGCCTATCCTGAGCATGGCATTTTCAGTTGGATGCAGTTCTCTCTCCTGCTAGGGAAATCTGAGCTGATGAAAACTTGTTCTCCCAACTGCTATTGTTCGCAGCTCTGAGTCAGTGGTTTTATTTCAGATATGTTTTTTCCTCGACACTGCCTGTTTGACGGCAGTTCCAGGTTAATTAAGGAATTAGTATGTGGCATCCATCGGCGAGGTGTGTGATTCTTTTCGTGCATCCTGAGAACGCTTTTGCAAACACTTTCTAGTTCATATTTTCTTTTTTTAATCAGGCAGAGACATTACAATTAAAATACCGTTAAAGTGATTCTGGCAAGTATTGCAATAAGCATGTTTTTTAATTAAAGGAAGAACAGGGGGATGCATAAGCAGCATCAGCTAAAGGGGAAAATTTCATCCGATATCTATTTTAATTGAAATGAAAAAAAAAAATCAGGAAAAGCAGCAGGAGCAGAGCCTGTGCTTGAGTGAGTGTGGCTCGCTCCCAGGTTGCTAGGTTTTGTGTTCCGTGCTTGATTAATTAGTAGCCAGCCAGAGAGTCCATTCCCTTCGCCCCCAATCCTTAAAGCCTGATTTATGCCTCACCTCCCCCATGAATATGTGAGGGCTCAGGCATCTATTTCCTGAGCTGCTAGTGGATAGGATTATGGAGCGTGCACTGAGCTCTTGGGGGCTCTCGTTTGCCAGCCAAATTGATTTTCCGCCTCTCTAGCCGGGGACAAGCCCACCTCGAAGGCTTCCAGGCTCTGCTCCAGTGGATCAGGCACAAGTCTAATCCGGATCTTGCCAACAAAGGAAGCTGTGTGCATCCCCATCACAGTGCAGGCTTCAGGCTGTGGCTGCCTTCCCTAAACACTACTCTTCCCGCCTCTTCCTCACCTCCTGCAGATGCCCACCTCCACAGCAACATGGTGCAGTAGTGTGCCCCAACTATGCCCAGATCTCTCAGCCAGCATCCAGGCAGAGTAGGAACTGTCCATCCTGAATGGATGACCATCTATAATTCTCCAAGGAAAATGAATTCCACAGGCTTTCCTGTCTCTTTGACTATTTTTTCTTTTTCTTTTCGTGAGGAGGATTGGCCCTGAGTTAACATTTGTGCCAGTCTTCCTCTATTTTGTATATGGGATGCTGCCACAGCATGGCTTGATGAGCAGTGTTTAGGTCTGTCTCAGGATCCAAATCCACGAACCGTGGGCCATTGAAGTGGAGTGTGTGAACTTAACCACTATGCCACTGGGCTGGCCCCTTTTTGACTATTTAGTGACTGGAAAGGTAACCAGATATAGGCTGCTAAACTTTTTTTTTTTTTTTTTGAGGAAGATTAGCCCTGAGCTAACATCTGCTGCCAATCCTCCTCCTTTTGCTGAGGAAGACTGGCCCTGAGCTAACATCCGTGCCCATCTTCCTCTACTTTATATGTGGGATGCCTACCACAGCATGGCTTGCCAAACGGTGCCGTGTCCACACCCAGACTCCGAACTGTCGAACCCCAGGCCACTGAAGTGGAACCTGCGCACTTAACTGCTATGCCACGGGGCTGGCCCTAGGCTGCTAAACTTTTTAAGAAATTACTCACTGTTGACACAAAGAGCTCAATGGAGGTTAATCAATATAGATAAGTAAATTGGATAATTTACATCTGAAAGTTTAGATAGTTCAAGCTTTGAGTAAATGAATTATCTGGTTTGGTGATATAGATTGATCTGATTCATTGGGCTGTTCAGATCCCTTCCTGGGTCTTGCCTCCATTCACCTCTGTCTTCCCCTCTGCTTAAAACTGGCATCACTCTCCCTGGGTTCATTTCATCCCCTGGTATTCACGTCCTCACCAAGGGCACTCCTGCTCTGTGCCTTTTCTCCCAAGATCCTCCCAAAAATGACACTGAGGGTTTGCCATCTTCATCTACTACCTTCATGGTTCTTAAAGTTCTTCCTGGAGCCGGTGTCTTTACAGCCTTCTGATTCTTCTCCTAATTCACTAATTCTTTGACTCATGTTCAGGAATCTTACTGCTTCCTCTCCTTATTATAGTCTCTAAATATTAAAATTTGACAGCTTGTCCCCTTTATCTCTACTCTGTTCTCACTCTTCATGTTCTCCTTGGGAGACCCCATTCACTCCTATAACTTCAACTCCTTTTTATCCAACTAGTATTTAGTGAGCACTTACCACGTTCTCACATGCCAGGCATGGTTTTAGGTACAGGGGCTATGGCTGTGAATGAAATAGACCAAGATTCTTGCTCTCACGGCATTGATTTCTATAAGGACAACAGTCAAGTAAGCAAATTATATTTTTTGTTAGATTTCCTGAGCAGCGTGGAGGAAAAACACAGCAGGAAAGGTGGGTAGGGGGTTTGGTGGTGGCTGGGGGATTTGCACCCAGTGAGGGCAAAAGCTGTGAGGCAGAGGGAGCAAGCAGGTCAGGGTGGCAGAAGGATCATGAGCCACAGGGAGAGTGGCCCGGAGAAGACCAGTCCTGTAGGGTTTGGTAGACTTTCACTCCGAGCGTGGTGGGAGCCACTGGAGAATTTTGAATGGAGAGGTGACATGATAAGGTTTACATTTGAAAAAAAGTCACACTGAATGCTGTTGTGAGACTAGACCCTGGGGTAGGGGCAGCGGCAGCAGCAGAAAGCTAAGTTAAGAGGTTGTTACAGTACTCCAGGGGTGAGAGGAGAGTGACTTAGACCTCAGCGATAGATGTGGAAGTGGTGAGAAGTGGTTGGATCATGGGGATATTTTGAAGGGAGAATGCGTAACATTTCCTGAAGGGTTGGCTGTGGTGTGAGAGGGAGTGAAAGCCAACTCTAGGGTTTTCAGACTGAGCAACTAGAAGGATGGAGTTGCCATTTAGGGAGATGGGAAGGACAGTGGGAAGACTGTGGGGCAAGATGAATTTGTTGGATGTGCTAAGTTGAGAAGCTTATGAGATCAAATAGAGATGTTGAGTAGGCAGGTGGGTATGTGAGTCTTGAGCTGAGGGTGGAGGCTGGCCTTGGAGATAGAAATTTGGGATTCACCAGCAATTAGCATATGATGGTGTTTAAAACCTTAAGATGAGACAACCAAGGCAGTGTTCATAGAATGATAACAAAAATGATCGAGGGACGGTCTTGAGACACTCCAGGTGTCAGTGGTTGGGACAATCAGGAGGGATCAGGATGCCAAGAGGGGAGGTAGGAGGAAACTCAAGAGGGCGCAGTGCTGGGTGAGGGAGGGGAAGGAGTTTCAAAAAGAAGGAGTGACAGAGTGTGTCAGACGCTGCTGGCCACTCAGGAAACGTGAAAACTGAGCTTTGAGGCTTGGATTCAGCAATGTGATTGCCATTTGTGACCAGGATCAGTTTTAATGGACTTATCAGACTAAGACCCAATGGGGCAGGGTTCAAGCGAGTGGAGAGAAAGAATTGAAGATAGAAGGTGTAGCCAGCTCTTTTGAAGAGTCTTATTGTACAGTAAAATGTTTAGACTCTAAATTTTTTTCTGTAAGGGGGAAAATAGCTAGAACTGGGTATTTGTCTTTCTTAAAACACACACAAGAAATCGTTTTGTGGTTATTACAGAGGATGGCTAATTGTAGGCTTAGCCAAAAGCAGGTTTGGAGGTACTTTGCAAACATTAGCTAGCTGCTAAAGTCTCTTTTACTTCCCTTTAAAAGAAATGAAAGGGATGTTTAATGGGAAGAGGTGATTACATGTAAAAAGCTGGGTTCATTATTTTAGAGGGGAAGTATCAATAATGATGGTTGATTGATTTTTATAAAATTACCCAAGGTCACTTGTGGGACATACTCGGCTCTCATGAACAATCATCACAAGCAAGTTAAGGTCACGGCCAAAGGTTGACTTCAGCCCTGCTCTTTCTTTCAGCTTTCAGAAATGTGGTCAAGCTCCATAAAGTGGAGAAACGAAGCCCCCACTGCCCTCCCATACTCAAGTCACTATTCTTTAAGGCAGCCCACTGTATATTTGTTTTAAACTAATAAAGTGGGAGGATAAATCACTTGGAGACTTGGCATAGAGTAAGATTAAATATAAACTTGACATTCTTTCACATCAAGAAGACTTTACTTTGGCTATCACGTAATTATTTCAATAAAAAATAGCTGAATTTCTCATCAAACTCTCTTCTTCCTTTACCTAGATTTCCTTAGATTTACCACTGATCAAGTGATGAGGGAAGGCTTTTTAGGGGAATAATGACTATCATATTAATTCATTAGTCCTGTTGATAGTATTCTTGTCGACACACATCCTTCTTTTTCTTTGGGCTGAGCTTTTCTCCCTCCATTAACGTCATTATAAGTTCCCATCAGTAAATGACATTTTTAAATTTCTACCAATTTGTTTTGTTGTATTTAATATTTTCCTTGATGGTACAAGAGACAAAGCCCAAGTTTACAAATTTGCTCATCAATCCCTGTATTCTGTCAAAAATCCTTTCCAGAATGAGGCGAGGTATATCTATATTAACAAAACTAAAATAAAAAATCATGTATAAACAAGCCATAGGCAAACTTACTTAGGTTAATACATGTCTTTCCTTAAATGTAACAATGTTAACAATCCTAATGAATGAAAAAGCTACCTGGGAGGGTTTGCGGAAGTGGATAGACTGAGTTTTTCTGCCAGGTGGTCCTGGGTTCCAATGCTCGCTCCGCCTATTCTGGGCTGACACTGCCTCTCTCAGCCTGCTCTCTGAAAAAACAGAGTATTATATTGACCTTATAGGCTCGTTTTGAAGGTCATTTCGGACAAAAGATTCCGGCATATGGTAGGTTCTTAATAAATGTTAGCTCCCTTGTTTACCCCATAGTCTTGTTTGAACTCCTGACTGTGCATGGAATACCTTTCACAGGTGAGGTTCAAAGTTCACCACGGCATGGGCAGGTCAGGAAAACATGAGTTCCATGTCTCCATCAGGGTCAAATGCACACCTGACAGCATTCTTTTATTTATTTATTTTTTTGGTGAGGAAGATTGACCCTGAGCTAACATCTGTTGCTAATCTTCCTCTTTTTCTTGAGGAAGATTGTCCCTGAGCTAATATCTGTGTCAATCCTCCTCTATTTTGTATGTGGGACCCCAACAGAGTATGGCTTGATGAGTGGTGTGTAGGCCCACACCCAGGATCCAAACCCACGAACCCTGGGCTGCTGATGCAGAGTGCATGAACCCTACCACTACGCTATGGGGCCAGCCCCCGACAGTATTCTTGATGATGTAGATGTCAAATGTTCTAGAACTGGAAGGAGCCTTAGTGAATGCAGGATTCAACTCTCCGCTTCACTGATGAGAAAACAGACCATCTCTTAGCATTGAGTAGGACAGATTTGAGAACTGAATAATCTGAAGCCCAGCAGTTTTATGGGACTTCCTGAGGGTCGTTCAGAGGCCAATAGCAGAGTCAGGACAGGGACCTTGATTCTGTGCCCTGTCTCCATCACTTGCTCATCAAGGTCACTTCAGATTTCCTGACTATTTATGAGGGAGGAGTCCTGCCGTGCAAATCCATGGTCCACCAGTGGAAGATAATTAGTTGGGACATTAATGACATGTGGCTATGAGTGAAAAAGTTTTAATAAACATAAGACTGGCCTGTACCACAGGCCACATTTATTCTCTTTTGTTCACAGCAGGATTCATGATTATTATTGCATTTCTAATGAATATTCTTGTCATTGTAACGACAATGGAAGGGAAAGTGACAGTCACAATTGCCAGTAGGTCCTTTAGGAGTCTGGTGAGCAGTGTGGTGCCACTCTGGTATCAAGGCTATCGATCACCAAAGGATTGTTTCATGCTTCTTGGAAAGTTTACGTTTGAGTATGATCTATATGCCGTATTTCAGAAGGGAAGTCAGGACACCAATGGTGAGCTGCTGGAAGGAAGTGGCCTAGTAGTGCTAAAGGGATGGAGCAGCTGTGGAAAATTGAGCAGTTATAGCAATAATGGGGGAAGTGAAGATGAGGAGTGTGACAATAGCAGCAGACACCATGGCAGGAAGAGTCTCATAGGTGTCAGACCCAAGACCAGGGATCTACAAGCATCATTTCAAGAAATGTCACCATGATTCTCTGAGGGAAGAACTCTTACTGTGCACATCCAGGTGGAAAACTGGATATCCACATGGGGTGTGTTGTTCTAAATTGTGGCTGAAAGGAAAGAGCACTTTAGGAGTTGGAGTCCAAGTAAACATCCTGTGACTGTGACTGTGACTATGATGGTGTGTGGCTCGGGTTTTAGGATCGATGACTAGGAGGCTTGATGAAGGGGGCTGAGGAAAGCTGAAGAGAAATGTTAGGACAGAAGGTCAGGGAAGAAGTGGCCTCCACATTTGACCATTGAGTCAAATATTTATTGATCACTATCTCTGCACTAAGATGGAGGTAAACAAAAACGACTAAGGGCATCTTCATTTTCTCCCTGTCGTTTCTCCAGTACATGTTTAAGTACTTCCAGATGAGATTTCTGAGAACAACAACCACCCAACTCAGTAATTTGGCACATTGGATTTAGGATGAAATTTAGCAGATGAAGAGCTTTTGTTCTTCCCTGCCCCTCGCCAAGGCCCTCCTTATTACAATGGAACTTGCCTTTGGAGCCATTTCTGACACCTTGCCCTCTCCACCTCCTTGCATATCTTTAGCTCACTGAGATAACATTAACTTAGAGATGTAAAAACAACATCCTTTCTGAGAATATGGGAGTGTGTGTGTGTGTGTGTGTTTGTCCATTAGGTAATTCAGGTACGTAAACCAGATTCTCTAAAAAGATATAACCATTTATTCCTTTGCTCAACAATTATATATTGAGTGCCACCTACCTATCAGTCACTGTTCTAGACATTGGGAATACACAAGTGAACTAAGCAGGGAAGTGTGCTCATGAAGCATGCATTCTAGTGGGGAGAGGGCAGACAGTAAACATGTAAATACATAATATGTCTGATGTTAAGCGCTATGAAGAAAAATATACTTGGGTAAGGGGCCAGGGCACACAATTCTGTATAGACTGGAGAGGGCAGGCCTCAGTGGGAAGTTGACATTTGAATAGAAACAGGAGGGAGGGGCTGGCCCTGTGGCCAAGTGATTAAGTTTGTGCGCTCCACTTTGGTGGCCCAGGGTTTCGCTGGTTTGGATCCTGGGCATGGACATGACACCGTTCATCAGGCCATGCTGAGGAGGCATCCCACATGCCACAACCAGAAAGACCTACAACTAGAATATACAACTATGTACTGGGGGGGCTTTGGGGAGAAGAAGAAGAAGAAGAAGAAGAAAAGAAACCCAAGAAGAATGGAAACAGATGTTAGCTCAGGTGCCAATCTTTAATAAAGAAAAAAAGAAACAGGAGGGAGTGAGTCACATGGATATCCAACAGAAGAAGAATGCAGGTAAAGGAGGAACAGACGCACAGGTGTTAGTTTGAGAACTAACAAGCAGGCCAGTGTGTTTGGAGCAGATGAGCAAAGGGGTGAGTTTTGGAAGATGATGTTGGAGGACATGGGATGTTACTGGACATGGGATGGCCGATAGTGAGGGGCCTGCATAGCCCAATGGAAGGCCTCTGACTTTTCTTCTGAGATGGAAAGCTCCTATAGGGTTTGGAAAGAGGACCCCTGCTGTTTCCAGTATAAAGGCACAACTCTGACCACTTTGTCACAGGATAGAAGAGTCTAGTTCAGTGCTTTGCAAACCACCTACAGGAGGGAGACAGATTTAATAGCTCATTCAAGCTAAAGTGTTTGTGTATATGGGGGGCTTTAATTATTTTGGCATAATTGGGAAAATTCTGCATGAAATGCAAATGTTCTAAATCCTTTTAAAGAAAAGTATTATAAAGATGAACATATGTTTTATGATCTTAAGTATTTATTCTCACAATACCAAATAATTTTATTATAAAATAATATTCCTATGTTACAGAAAATCTGGATATTAGAGCAAGACGGTGCCCATATCCGTTAAGGTTATTTGATTCCAAATAACAGAAACCAACTTTCTTTTAAAAAGGAAATTTACTGGGAATGCAGGGAGTAGCTTACATAATTTGTGGAAAGTCTGGAAAGTCAGATGTAGAAGTGAGAGCAATCAGGGCATTTGGAGGGGGATTGGCAGGTGGGGGGTCTCAGAAACAGAAACTCGTCTCTGGCTCATTAAGATACCACCACTGGAATTGCTGAGATCTAAACATCTCCAGTCATCTCTTCTCTTTTGCTTCAGATTTCCATTTGAAGCCTGGGTGCATGACTTAGACTCTGGAAGAACAGGACACCATGGTTGACAGTCCCTCTGTTCAATGGAGCAGAGCGGTTCCTTGAGGAAATTAGGGTCTATTATCAAAAGAAAAGTACAACGGATGCTGGTCAGCTAAAGTGCTACAAATGTCATGATGGTAGCACTAATTACACTTCCTTGTATCATGATTCTTATAATTTTGGGACATTTTCTTCTCCCTATTTCCTCTTTTAAAATTTAATTTTGTATACGCTGCTTTTATCTGCTGCTAAATGGTAAAAATGGTGACCTTCTCATCTCTATTTAACCGTTCCTATCTTGCTGGACATTTAGGTTATTGGCATTAAAAATAATATCAATAAAGCTGCAGTGAATATTGATAGCTAACCTAAGCTGGCTTAGTAATAGAGTGCTTCTACTTCTGGGTGTCTGAGCCACTCTATTGTGCTTCTAGAAGAGAGGGCAAGATAAAATGAGTCCAGTTCCAGCAGAAGTATATAAATGAAGAGGATTTCATCAGACATTGGAACTGGCGAAAGGAGGAGGACTTATGCTCTCAGGGACTGACCATCTTCTCTTTGGCCGTTAGGAGGCAAGCTGATTTTCATGGATCCAGGACCCATCGAGCTCAGGGCACACTCCATCCTTGTTTCCCATGGTGGAGAGCTCCGGATTGGGTCCGAGGACAAGCCCTTCCAAGGCAAAGCTGAGATCAAACTCTACGGGAGTTCCCACTCTACCCCCTTCTTTCCATATGGTGTCAAGTTCCTGGCTGTGAGGAATGGAACCCTGTCCCTGCACGGTGAGTGAGGCCATGGGCCAGAGGAGTTGGGGGAGAGCTGTGTCTAGCCAATGTGTGGGCAACGGGGAAAATGGCAAAACTACTTAAAACTCTTTGGCTGTTAGTTGTTGAGGCAACAAAGTTTATCAGAGCACAGGCACTATTTCCTTAAAAAAGAAATATTAATTGTTGTAATTCCCGTGGCAGAGTAGATTATAGTTCCCAATTATTTTTCCCCTTCCTATAAGAGGGTTATACACTTCCACCCACCGTCAGGTGACTTTCTGTGCCTCCCTGTGGGTGGACCACCCTTCCCTGCCCCGCTGAGAGTGGGCTTAGCCAAGGACTTGCTCTGGTCAATGGAGTGTGAGTGGAAATTATGTACTGCATGGCCAAGTAGAAGTTTTAAGAGCTGTTATAATGTTTTGGCTATTTTGCCCTTTTTCCTCTGCTTGAGAATAGCCTGTCCCAGATAGGGGCAGCTCCTTCATCTTGGGAACCCGAATGACAACACGGGCACAGCTGCAGCCAACCTACTGCTCTCACGTATGTAAGTAAGGAATAAACCTTTGTTATCATAAGCCACTGAAATTTGTGTTTGTCACTGCAGCACAATATAGTGAAAACTGACCGATCCAATTAGTCAGCATATACCGATGGCTGTGTACTCTGATGGCATCACAAACAAATAGAGACGACTCCATTTTGTTGTTGTTGTGGTTGGATTCCCCTCCTGTGAACAGGGTTCAGTTAGAGTTCTGCTTAGCGTCCTGTTACAGATGGGTTGGGTGTTTACGGATTTCTGGGAATACACAGGAATTGGGCTACAGTGTGTTTCTGCTCCAATTTTATTTGCCTTCTGATCACCTAATCCCACTTTGCAAAATGGACATTTTTACTTTCCTTGAGATTCAGGAAATTACTAAGCGTCTAAGGATGATCCTTAACATTAACTGGAAAATTTAAGTATTAAATAATGAGCTTTAAGTATCTTTCAGTAGATACTTATGTGCTTTTGCTTACATTGCATGAGCCAAAGGCAGAGCAAAATGTGGGCTCCAGGTAGTGGCCCAATCTCCAGAAAACATGATGCTGTCTATGTTGGCATTTCTGTATTGGCATAACAAGATAAAACCCCACTACCTATCATAGAATAATTGTTAGACTTGGGCGTGAAGCTATGCTGAGGAGTCTGCCATTTTTTCTCCGTAAAGGCTCTATTGTAAACTGTGGGCCTCAATCATTGTCTACTAAAAAGCCCTCTTTGCCTTTTTTGACTTGCTATGAGAGAAAGCGGGATCTTTTTGTCAAGTATTTATTGTGTTGACTAGGAACCATCCAGGGTGCTAGATACTGGGGATAAATTTTATAAGGTTTAAAATATCTTGTAACTATCTGGACAGAAATTCAAAGTGCCTGTACTATTCTTATGTTCTCCATCTAAGGAGGATATTTTTCTTCTATCTGCATCAGCAGACGCTAACATTGATCTTGTAACCCAGGATCCATGAGGGTCTTCTATCTCTTCACACATCAGCCATGGTCTTTAAATGTTTATTCTAGTCCGGCAGCACTTAGGCCATCAGACCAATGTGTTGCTGTTTACCACTGAAAACACATAGCTGGAGAACAAGAGGGCACAGATCAATCTTTCCACCAGCTCACAGACCATCTGAAGGACCCTGAAGCTTAACACAGACCCTCTGGTTTGACAGCCAGTGTCCTATACAAGGCAGGTGACACAACTCCAGCTAGAAATGGAAATTCAAATGAAGAAAAGGGAAAACGCTCTTAATTCTTTTACTCTGCTTCTTTCATTCTAACTCCTTCTCATTCTCACTGTCTATTACAAAGGATCAGTGAAAGAGTTCATAAATATACCTTTATGTGCCTGTATTTTAAATGTCCCCTGTGTGGCTAAGCCTTTGTGTTTAAACAGATGTCAAGTTAAGAAAATCTCTAGTGCCATTGCTTACAGTCAAAACGGGGCAATTAAAGCAGAATAGATGCTTCTGATATGTTTTGAGAATTCCGAAAGTAAAAAAAAAAAATGTTGCTGCTGTAGCCCTGCCATGTGACTGGATACTGAGAGTGCAGACTCCTCCTCTCCCTCTGCTCCCCTCCCTTCCATCTTCTCCCCTCCTCTCCTTCTCTTTCTCCTTCCACCTCTTCTTCCTCCTCCTCTCCTTTCTTGTATTCCAAGGGTTAGGTTGGCATCAAAAACTGTTTTACCCATTTCCCCAAAGCCCTGCCAATCCAGGAGAGACTAGGATCTCTCGCCAACCACAGAGCTTGCATAAGGAACACAGGCAAAATCAAGCTATTTTCCTTTCTGACGGGATGCAGCCGCATCGCGTTCATTTGACAGAGATATCATGTAGAAAAGAGCTGAGCCACTGGGTGAGAGAGATTCCTCTTCGCAGGTGCTGTCAGAGAATCCCAGTCACAGCCTGAGGCTCATCAAATCCTCTCCCTTCCCCAGGCTCCCTAACCACCTGAGGTCTCAAACAGATTCGCCCTCGGGTGTGGTGGTATAGCCTGGTTAAAATCGTTATGTAATTTCACTGGCCTTTTTCCAGGGCCAGAGGTGGGTCTGGTGACACTAGGGCTTTAGGGAAAAACTAATTTTCCTTTGCTGTCAACTATGTAAAACAGTGAGAAACTTGATTCACTGCTTTGCAGCCAGAAAATCCCTAATGACCCAGAGTTCACTCAGCTTCCCAGGATGATGTAGTGAGGAGATTCACCAACTTTAGGGCACAGAAGACTCTTCTTGGGGAGATTTTTAAAATGCAGATTTCTGGACCTCACCTCCAGCATCTGACTCAGCGGGCCCGAGGTGGGCCTAGGAATGAGCATTTCAATGGGACCCTCAGGTGATTTGATTCAGGTGGTCCACTGACGACACTTGGAGAAATGCTGTTTTTCGTGGTTAAAAGTTTTGGAATCACAAATCATCCAGTTCTGCCATTTATCAGCTATGACCTTGGACAAAACCCAGGAAAACACAGTCTCCACCTCATAGACTTATGCTTGTGAACTGCCCCAAAGTATCTGGCACACAGTAACACTCAAGCAGTGTTAGCTATAGCTAACTTGGTTATATTCTTTTTTTCCCCCAAAGCACTGAGTATCCAGAGCCTATGATCTCATATTTTCTTTTAGTGGGAGGGGGTTTTGTTTCAAAATTTGGCATGGGGCCAGCTCTGCCTAGAGATTTTTCTCCTTATTAATTTTCTTGTCTATCTCTTTTCATCAGAACAAGAGCGAGATCTTAGCTCTGGACATCATGAGCCGACAACATTCCCAGGCATGTTCTGCTCTGTTCCCACCACCTAGCAAACACCTCTTGATTTTAATCTCTCGCAGCGCAGCTGCTTCCCACAGTGGATAACCGCCATTCTCAGGTGTGGTTACCCTAAGGGCTTCTTGGAAACCATTTGCATGGGCCCAGTTTAGCTAGAAGCAGAGCACTGCGTGATACAGGAGGCCTTTTGCAGGCATTTTACTCCTAACCCCCAACAGTCAGAGGACTGACTGGTGGATGCTAATTTAACTCCAGTGCGGGTCATAGAGACTCACACAAATAAGTCTGCGTGTCAGTCATATAGCTTTCCCCACTTTCTCCCTCCCACCTCATTCTTCCTTGCTGCCCCAGTAACCCTTCTGTTCCAGCTGATTTTTATCATAGATTAAAATCACTAAGCAAACAGGCTTTGCTGTTCAGCTGTCACGAGGAAAGATGGAGTTGAAGGCACGTTTCATGTTTTTCTTTTAATGTAGAAAAGCTCTCACACTCAGACACTCACACACACACCTGCATGCACACACACCCACACGCAGCAGCGCTGTCTTTCTCTTTCTCTGGGTTTGGAAGAGGATGGGGCAGGGCATGTTCTGAATCTCTGGTGGAGATCAGATGGTTCTGTAAGTTCTGTCAGCTGCTCGCTTTGATATGTTAATATGACTCAAGGGTCGCTGGATTCCTCCAGAGGGGCGGGCTGGGGCTTGGGTGGTTGTAGTCAATAAGGAAATTTCACTCTTGCCTTTTCCTTTCCCCACTCTGTCTGCCAATCCAGGTTCACCACCCCAAACCGAGTGCCAATCACATGTCACTTTTCCAGGGGGTCGCTGTCAGCCTGGGTGACGTGAATTTTTGACAATGTAATTACGGCCCTTGCTTGCACAGTGGGAGTCTGCGCAGGATGGGGGGGCTTTTATTGATCGTCCAGCAGGGAAATTTATCAATGTCTCTCCCTTCATTTCCAGCTCCTCCCTGAGAAATTTGGCTGACAGTTTCTTAGAAGGAAAAGCAATCTTATGGCCTTGAATGGACTTCTGTCTTTGTCCTTTTCAAGAAATTACAAGATCCAGGCATTAAATATAAATGACAGTTTCTGGGAAAGCGAGTATGTAGGAGCATGATTGAGGAAAACACTAGCACAATTGTTATAAATATAAGAACTTGGTAAGAATAAATAGGAAAAACACTCTAAACAGGCAAGTTTAGATAGGGTTTGGTTCCCTTCATAAAGTGGCAAGTATCTGTATTTAAATTCCATGCTTTTTTATAGGTACTGCATATGCACACTGTTATTGTAGTTGCTGAAGGTGTCAGGCTGTCGTGAAGAATGGAATCAGGGGTGTGGAGTTAACATGCGTGTAGGAGGGTGTTCCTGGTCAGTGGTTTTCATACTGTGCCCCACAAAATCCCACTGTTTCTTGGAGGAGCTTCGGGAGTTCCACAAACAATGAAGTATTTGGGGGTCAGGCAATGAAGGTTTAAATTGCTCAAGTCATTGACTCATCACTTTGCTCTCTGTCCTGTATTTGTGTTAAAGTAATATTTCATTAGAAGAAAGAGTTCCATTGCTAAAACAGTGATTAAAAACAACTCTGTTAGCTCATCCTCTTAGCTTTGGTGTGAGGGTCCCTTGAAGACTTCAAGGCCTCTCTGTGTGATTGATTATTTCCCCAAGACTGATCAAGCTCAGTGAGTGAGGAACTCCTATAGTCTCTTCTTTGATGTAGGGTGAAACTTCTCAGAGGCCGTTTTCATCTTATAGCAATTTCTGTATGTCCAACAATATGTTTTCCGATCCCTGCTGTTTTGTCACCTGCTCAGTCGTTTCCGGTCTTGTCTCCTCTACATCCATAACATCTCCTCTTGCCCCTGCTTCTTACCTATTTCTTCTAGACCACAAGTCTACCCTTACCTTCTGCCTCTCATTCCTTTGGGCTGGAATATAAACCATGGCTGTGGCATGGCATTTTTATATGTAGTTTTACTACTCATAAAATGTGTAGTTTTAAAGGATGGAAACCATGTGCAAACAAACTTAGACAAAACAAAGGACTTAGGAACTCTGCATCAAACTGCAGGATGGGCCGGAGGGCAATTGGATTCAGGCATGACTGCCTCCAGGGGTCCCAATGCTGTCAGGACTCATTCTCAGTCTCTCACCTCTGGGTCTCTCTGTAATATTGACTTTACTGGTCCTACTCCTTAATGTCCTCTTCCATATGGCTACTGCATTTCCTGGTTTCACGTGGACTTTGTTTTCCACCACCAAAGAAAAGAGCTCTTTGTTCTATCATCAGCTCCAAAAATAACCAGGGAAGGCCTCACAAATTCCAGCTTGATTTACCCAGAATACTTAGGACTATACATGGCACCCAGGGGGATGGGGCACTGTGATTGCCCCAGCTCGGGTCACTTCATCAACCATCAAGGCTGCGGAGAGAAGGCCATGTGAGCACATGCAACTCTGCCTTGACCAGTGGCCAGAGAGGCAGTGGGTGTGCATGTGTATGTTTATATATTTGTGTGAGTGTATGTTTTGGGGAGCTGATCACTAAAAGAAAGGATGGTAGCTAGTCCCATAAAGGAGTGTTGATGGGCAGACAAAACCATAGGTGTCCTCTAAGCTAGTTAAATGAAAATCGTAGGCTTTTGACTTCTAGTTCAGTGTCTGAGATCTCAAGGTGATTGAAACTGATACGTAGAAATATTCAAATATAGCACAATGTTTACTGTTGTATAGACTCAATGTGTGAAGTTGAAATCACTTGCTATTTAGGCTGTGTGTAGGCTGAATAAAACAGCTGTGTGAGATCAGGCAAACAAAAATGACCGTTAAGTACCTAGTACAGAGCTTAGAACCTAGAGGGGTCCCATCAAATAGCGGAAGAGATAAAAAATATATGATTGAAAACTTTTACTCTGATAGGACATCCCATCCCAGTGTTACCCCAAATTTAAAAGCTCTGTCTCATGGTCTGATGGAATCTAAATTTCCTGTATACGCTGTGTTTTTTCTTCCTCCTGCTCGGAGATCTTGGGTTTCTTCTGTAGTGAAGAGGTTCTTTGCCTTCCCCTCGCACTTATCTCTACAAAATATTGCCTGGGATTTCATGGGAACCTTGGTCTGCTGTGGTGTGTAATTGGGCCACAGGGCCACAAAATGGAAAGGTACAGTTTTAGTGATGTTTGAGAAACTCAAACATTTTAGACAGAAATCTGACTCAGTATAGACTTTATTTTCCTCTAAAAACTACTACTTTCATCTGTATTTTGATGGACCTTTTTTTCCTATCCTTTAACAACACCTTGGGCACCACAGCTTTCCAGTAGATTTTAGATAATAAAAAGGCCAGTCCTAATTTATCCAGTTTAAAACTTCAGTCTCCTACTCGTTTACTGTTCCCTTCCTCCCTGTCAAGGCTCCAGCCTGAGGCACTCAGAGGGGCAGGGGCCATGCAGCTCCTTCGCTCTTCTTCCCATCCTTCTCATTTTACATTCTCTCAGTGTTGGGGGCATCTAGAGAGGTGAGGCAAGAAGGTTAACAAGCGTTTTACTGAACGGTGCAGTTGTATCCTCTGCTGGGTGTTGCTGCCTCTCTGGATAATACTGGCTGACTGCTGATTCTCTCTCCGAAGATGCCTGCATGAGGTTATTGGAGCCTTGTAGGAGACCTTCCCACTGTTTCCCAGTGTGGAAGCCGCCCCCCCTCCACCCCGGGTGTGCAATCCCCTTGGCTTCCACCTTGGGGCCATTTTGGGTGGAGTACCAGAAAGTTGTCTCAAGCCCAGCTACCTTCCCCAGAATCTGCTTGATCCAGAGGAAGCTTACAAATCTTTCCACACCAAAGATGTTCCACTAACCACCCCTTTCTCTGCTCTGCTGTCTCTCTCTAATTCTCCTGTCCCCTGCTCAGATAAGCATGGGGAGCCCAAAAAATAGGCTGCATATGCAGACATCGAACCCAAGGAGATGAAACCAGTTTCCCTTTGTTGCAGGCCACTCTACGATTGGTACTTCTGAAACCCTTTTTCTTTGCTTAAGTGTGGAGAAGTACCCTCAGACCTCCTTCTCTGGGAAGGAGAGGAAAAGGCCATGGCCAGTTCACTCAGGTTGATGACTCACTCCCAGTCTCTGAGAATCCCTTTGAATCTCCTCTTTGTTGCTTGTATAGCCTGGGGTGGGGTCTGCCCAGGGATGGCTCAGATGGCAGAGTTAGATTAGCCTCCTTTTTTTTTTTTTTTGAGGAAGATTAGCCCTGAGCTAACATCTGCCACCAATCCTCCTCCTCCTCTCTCTCTCTCTCTCTCTTTTTTTTGCTGAGGAAGATTGGCCCTGGGCTAACATCCCTGCCCATCTTCCTCTCCTTAGATGTGAGATGCCAGCCACAGCATGGCTTGATGAGTGGTGTGTAGGTCCACACACAGGATCCAAACCGGTGAACCCCCGGCCACCGAAGCAGAACGTGTGAACTTAACCACTGTGCTCCTGGGCCAGCCTCTAGATTAGCCTCCTTTGAATAAGCCCCAAGGAAACATCTCCTCCCTAACTGTTCACTGCTCACTTACAATGAGGGGTGCTTCTCACCTCTTTGTCTCCCACTCAGTCCTCTTGGTTGGTTTGGGGGTTCAGAAGTCCTGCTCAACAATTTGCTACCTATGTGAAAGGGTGCTCCAAAGAGATGCTGAGTTGACAGGGGGAGCAAATGTTGATTCTTTTGTTTTGTTTTTGTGCGTGTGTTTTGCTGTGTTTTATTTTGATTTAGGGTTGGGAAGAAAGTAAGATTAAATTGAGGGGAGGAATGCAGGAAGAAGGATGAAGAAAATTTAAAACTTATTCATTGCTTTCTGTAATCTTCAATTCAAACAAGCTTTGGGGCCAGCTGGGTGGTGTAGTGGTTAAGTTTGCATGTTCTGCTTCGGCGGCCCACGGTTTGCAGGTTCAGATCCTCAGCATGGACCTAGCACTGCTCGACAAGCCATGCTGTGGCAGCATCCCACATAACATAGAGGAAGATTGCCACAGATATTAGCTCAATGACAATTTTCCTCACCAAAAAAACCCAAACAAATTCAAACAAGCTTCAGTACAGCTTTGGGATTGTGGTCAGCTGGTATGTTGGGGCAGATCATAATTACGCAGTCAAGTTAACACTAGTGAGCATGGCTCTCATGTCCTGGGAACCCTCAGCATGGTAGGATGGCCACTGCCTGGACAGCTGGTTCTCCCTTCAGAGCAGATGAGGATTGGTCCTTACTATACAACACTCAAAATATAACCAACACCACCAACAAAAAGTAAGGCAGAAATTTTCTCTGTTCTGTCAACTAATGCTTCCAAGAGTCCAAAATACAACCATTCTAGGCACAATGGCAGAAACGTATCTGGTGAAATCTTATTGATTTTTAACTAAGATGACTTAGAATTTGAAATTGTTTGATCTGGACTAAAGTGACCTTGGAACAACCCATAAGAAAGGGTTCCTTAGATTAAGAGTATAAAGCACACTTTAAGGAACTTGTTGAAATATGTTAACGTGAACATGCTGTTTTTAAGGTCTTGAGGATTTTAGGTGTTTGCATGTAAATGTACACTGCTAATTAGAAATGAGTTCTCGCTATTCAACAACCCAAGGACAGCGGGAACTCCACTTAGAAACACATTGTAAGATACTTTAGGTTTCTATATATACCTGAAAGGGTTGCATCAGTCAGGTCTTTTTTGGTTGCAAGTGACAGAAAACCCAATTCAAACAAAAAAATAAGAGCATTTAGTGCCTTGTGTAACTGAAAAACACTGGAGGCACACTGAGTCCAGGTGTTCCAAGGAAGTCATTAGGACTTTGTTTCTCTGCAACTCTTGGTTCTGCTTTCCCCCAAGTTGGCTTCATTTTCAATCTAACTCTCCCCTTATGGAGGCAGAAATAGGTCCCCGTGACTCCAATGGCTATTTGACCCCTGAACGAATTCCAACATTCCCGCCATCAACATTTCACATCCCTTCTTCTGTTTCTTCCCCCTTAGCTTTTAACGCTAACATATTATATCCAGTTTATTTATTGTATTTATTGTACTTATTCTAGTGTCTTTCCCAGTAGAATGTATACATCTTGGACAGAGATTTTCCTGTTTTTTTCATTTACAACATCCCCATGGCCTACAACAGTGCCTGGACTCATAGTAGGCTTTCAAGAAATATATCTTGTGTGAATAATTGAGGGAGAAGCTTGAGCAAACCTCAGGATTAACTTTGGCCCTGTTTGAGTCAAAATCCTGTCACTGAACCTGTTGCTATGACCAGGGAGGTGACATTTTTATTCACCAGGATGGAGCTAGGGTGTGGACAACCACCCAGACTACATAGTCTGAGACTGAGGGAGAATGGTTTCTCAAAATTGGAGATGTGTTTTCTAACCAGGATAAGACAAAGGGCAGGTAAAAGCAATAGCTTGTCTACTTTCTTAAGATATTTGACAATCTGGCATTTTTACTACTTTTACTAATTTGGAATTGCAAATTAATAAGATTTTACTGGACAGCCGACACTGATATATTTCAAACTTGTTTAGTTTGGCTAGAAAAAACCCCCCAATCACTTCACTAAGCTAAACCAAAGCCAAAAGTGATAGAAACACAATTTATAGAAAATTTAGAATTAAAAAATGCATAATAACATTGTGATATTTTCTAGATTTGATTATGTCTAGAAAGTGTTATTAAAAGGATGGAGTTGATTTTAAGATAATTTTTAGTTAGAGGACCCAGAACTGCATGAATCTTGATCTGGACTGGCCACTCTTGTATAAATATATACATGGTGGGCAATGGCCAGCAAAGGCATCAATACTGAGTACTAGGATTTGGCCCAAGCCAAACAGAGAATCCGTAGTAAGCAATGAGGTATCATCGACTAATTCTTCCTGACTAACCCATGAAGTGGTTAGACAACCAGCTTGCTTTCCTTCCTTACCCCTAACACCACACAAGACACTGGGGACTTTGCCACTTGACAGAAGGTAAGTCCAGCCTAGCCAGTCAGTCCAAGAAGAGAAGAGAGCAGTGTTGTCCTAATGCTCAGGGAGAGCGGGTCTGGTCCACCTATGCTAGATCTTTCTAGCTTAAGGGGCAGATTCACAGGAGCTGCCTCCTTGACCCTTTTCCCTATCTTTGTGAGGGGAGAGAGAGTAAAAATAAAGACCTCCCTTTGTTTGGCCTAGTGAATTTTCCATTACCTGGGATTGGGCCAAGTATATCCTAGGAATGACCAATCGATAGCAACATGCTTGCTCTTCGTGGGATCAAAGGGGGAGGGGCAGGAGAAGAGAGCTGTGGGTATCTCTTAGCTAATAAGAAAATTACTATTTGCTATCAAAAGCAGAGTCATTGGCATGTTATAAATACTAGTGCTGTAGTAGAATATTTAGACCACACAAAACATAAATTGGGGAGGCATTTCTCAAATTAGAACAACAGATTTTTTTAAACTGTGAACTACTTCCTTCTAAAATCCCAACTGTTGATAGAATGTAGCAAAAATACTACCTAAGGCCTTAGATTTTTTATCTAAGCCCTTATAGTTCCAAAGTTTTTTCTGTATTTTCTTTTGACAGTGTTATTCAATGTATATACGTATCATATCATATTGGTTCTGTTTATCCAGAGATCCCTAATACGGTGACCTATTCATTCACTAATTTACATATATATATATGAAGAGACTTATTATAAGGAATTGGCTAATGTGATTATGGAGACTGAGACGTCCCAAGATCTGCAGTCGGCAAGCTGGAGACCCTGGAGAGCTGACGTGTAGTTCCCCTCCGAGTCCAAAGGCCTGAGAACTGCAGGGGCCAATGGTGTAAGTTACAGTGAAAAGCTAGCAGGCTTGAAACCCAAGAAGAGCTAATGTTTCAGTCCAAATCTGAAGCCTGGAAAAGACTAATGTCTCAGCTCAGCAGTCAGGCAGGAGCTTCCTCTTACTCAGCCTTTGTACTATTTGAGTCCTCAATGGGTTAGATGAAGCCCACCCACATTAGGGAAAGCATTCTGCTTTCCTCAGTCTATGGATTCAAATGCTAATCTCACCCAGAAACACCTTCACACACACACCCTGAATAATGTTTGGCTAATAGCCTGGGTACCCGGTAGTCCACTCAAGCTGACACATACAATTAACCACCGCAGTCACTAAAATGGATCCCCTTTTCTATCACTGACTCTGTATCATACCTTGGACACATAATCCAAAAAGATAGGAAGCCTGTCTTGACACAAAGCTTCCCAAGGGGGAATGACTAGCTCCAAGATTCATCTCTTCCTTTTAAGGTTTCTATAGTTTACTTTCTCCTGCTAGGACATGAGGGTCTTTGCTGACATTCCGCGTCTTCTCCAGATGATCTTGCCCTTGCTCAGTCTTAGAGCACTCACTCACTCATCTTCCTCCGGATGAATGTTAGGAGCTTGGGCTCTGGAAGTAGACTGCTTGGGTCCAAATAGCATCTCTACCACTAACCAGCTGGTAGACCTTGAAAAGGTCAACTCCTCAGTGTTTCAGTGTGCATATCTATAAATTAGAGATGATTCTAAAGCATTTCTCATGGTGCTGTTATGGGGTTTAAATGAAATAAACATGTAAAGCACTTCGCACAAGGACAGGCAGTGAGCAACTACTCAGTAAATGTTAGTTATTGTCACTATTGCTATTATATGCCTACAGTTTTGATTTGATGAAGCTGCTTCATTATTATTCTAAGGAGGCTGGGATGATGTTTATTGTTGTCCAGTAATCTGTCAGCCAGAAACCTGGTTGTCATGCTTGATACCCGCTTCTCTATCATTCCCATATTGTGTCCATCACTGAGTCTTGGTTTTAATTCTTGGATAACTCATGAGCCATTTGCTGCTCTCTAACTCCATGACAGTCACCTTAGTTCATCATGCCACCAACTTGTACCTGGACTATTGTTTAAACTTTCTAGTTTATCTTCTAGTTGCCACTTTTGTCCCTCTGCAATTCATTCTTTACCCTGGAGCCAAGGTGATCTTTAAAAACACAGATTTGTTCATATCATGCCGCTGATCAAAACTCTTCAGTGTCTTCCCATTGTTCCTAGGATAAAGTCTAAAATTTCTAACATGGTTATAATGCCCTGTCTGATGTAGGTCCCTGCCTATACCTCCTGCCATGTTTTCTAAACCTCTCCTACCCATTCCCACCACAGTGCTCCAGTCTTGGTAGACTTTTAGTTTATTAAATGGTTAATATAGTCTAGATGTTACATTTTTTGCATTTTTGAGTACCAAAAGAAATTCAGCTTTATTAAGTGAATAGAATGCTACATAGGCAGGGGCTTATGATTCTTTCCTTCAAAGAGAATTCTTCCATGTGTATCATCAAAGCAACACTATTAATAGTATTGCTTTCAGCCTGGTTATAGAGGAAGAGTATCATTGAATTGGGTATTATATTCAGTATTTGTTAAAATTGGATTTTACCTAGATCCTGGCACTTGATGATTTTCAAAGCTGCTTCCCATTCTTTCCTCTCATTTAACTCACACCTCTGTGAAGTAGGAAAGACTGGGATTACTACTTTCATCTTACAGATGATGAAACTGGGGCCCAGAAGGGAGGCAACTAATATTGATTCCATCCTCTTCGGAGACTTAAGATGCGTGTGGGCTTGCTTCTATTTTGTGTACACATGGCTGGTGTTTACCTGTGGCAGAAAGACAAACAGAAGATACTCTTTCCAGGTTTCTGGAACAGTCGTCTCAATTTTCATTTTTTCCTATTATTTTGGGATCCCAAGTGGAACTTTGTTTTTTATGGCTCCCTTTGTAACATTCTTGATGGGGCACAAAGAACCTGCTTCTTCCCCAGTTTGTTACTTACCTTTCAGTATTTTTATGGTGTTTTCCGATCTATCTCTATGATGACAAATCTACAGATTCCTTCCTTTATGATTTCTGCCTTTGTGTCATGTTTGGAAAACTCTTTCCTATATACAGACTCTATAAAAATTTACCTATTTGTTTCCTGGTACTCTTATTTATTTTATTTTACTTTTTCACATTAGTGTCTTGAATCCAGGGTCAGCAGTCTGAGGCCCATGGGCCAAATCTGGCCCATTGTCTGTTTTTGTAAACAAAATGTTATTGAAGCCCAGCCATGCCCATTTGCTTGTGTATTATTTCTGACCGCTTTGTGCTGCAATGGCAGAGTTGACTAGCTGCAAGGGAGACCACCTGGCCCGCAGACCCAAAACTATTTACTATCCAGGCCTCTACAGAAAAAGTTTGCTAACCCCTACTTTAATCCTTCTAGAATTTATTTTGATATAGTGTATAATTCAGTTATATAATTTTTTTTCAAATGGCTAGTTAATTTTCTCAACGCTATTTATTCAACAATGCAATTGTGGTAGGCTGAAAAATGGCTCCCAAATACGTTCATGGCCCGATTCCTGGAACCCATGAAGGATACCTTATTTGGCAAAAGGGATTTTGCAGACGTGATTTAACTAAAGATTTTAAAATGGGGAGAGTATCCTGGATAGTCCAGGTAGAAGCAATGTAATCACACTGGTCCCTGTCAGAGGGACAGAGGATTCCCAGGAGAAGGAGATGTAATGAAAGAACCAGAGAGAGGATGATGTGTTTGAAGATGAAAGACGGGCCACAGGCTCAACTCAAGGGATACAGATGGCCACTAGAAGCTGAAAAAGTCGCAGAAATGAATTTTCCTCTCAGAGCCTCCAGCAGGAAGCAGCTTAGCCAACACCTCAATTTTACCTCAGTGAGACCACTTTCAAAATTCTAATATTCAGAACTGTAAGATAATACATTTGTGTTGTTAAGACACTAATTTTGTGGTAATTTGTTATAATTTGTTACAATGGCAATAGGAAAGTAATATAGCAACATTTCTCTGGGAATTTTAAATGTTACCTTTATTATATACTAAATTCTTATTTGATACAGATACAGATTAATGTCTTTTATAGATAAAGAACTTTTTAGAGCAAATGTAAAATCTGGCCACTATGTGAATAAACATACCAGTATAACTAATGCAAAGGACCAGTCAATGTCAGCGCATGTGCAGGGTGCTTGGATTTATCCTGTGTTCCCAGTGAGAAAGAGATTCTTTTTTGTTTTTACGAGTTTTCTCCTACCTTCTCCTCATTGGTAATCAAAGAAATGAGAATTAAAATAAAAGTGATTTTTTCCCTTAACAATCAAATTGGCCAATATTAAAAAAAGAAAAGTTGTAGAAAGTCTGAGGAACTGGCATTCATAAATACTGCTAGTGGGTGCAGAAGTATATGCAGTCTTTCTGAAAGACAATTGGGTAAGAATATCAAAAAGCTTAACACTAGGCATATGCCTTGATGTAGCAATACCACTTCTGGGAATTTCTACGAAGGCAATTATGCTCAAGAATGTTCACATCTGCCTCGTTTATGAGAGCAAAATATTGGGAAAAAACTGGATGCGAAGAAATAGATTAGTATATAAAATACACATTTTTTAAATGAGATACTATGCCATCATGATGTTAAATAATATATAACTGAAAGCTGTTCCTACTATCTTACGTAAAGAGAATTTACAGAAATGGTATGAACAGAATTATAGCATTTTGTTTCTATATGAAATGTCAACATATGAACATAGGAAAAGAAGGACAGGAAAGACATATATTAATCTGTTGTATTAAGATTGTGGATGCTTTTGTTTTCTTTTGCTTCTCTATATTTTTATTTTAAACATTATACATTTATTGCTTTTCTAAAAAGAAATTGTTATTAAAAATTAGCCTTTTCTCTCCTCACTGTCACCTCCATTCCAAAGCATAAACCTTAGCAACGATTGTCAAAACAGTTATCTTTCTGGTCAGAAACACATCTGAATTTTTATGTATTTTTGGGGCAATAAATAGAAGTGGGTGTCAAAGACATGTTACAGAAGACTTTAGCTCTGACCGAGTGGGTTCTGCACCTCTGACTAAAGGACTTTCCACTACCATTCTGTAGGGCCAGAGAATGGCATTCATTGAATTGGCCTGAAACCCCCCAGGGAGCTAGGAACAGTGTTCCAGATGTTTCCACTTATCTTACAACACCCTATATCCTGAGTATTTTGAGCTTTGTCTTTTGATTTTTCTCAGTCGCATTTGTAATCACAGTAGCAACAGTAAAGCTCAGACTGGTTGGAACAAAAGTTAGCCTTTCTTTTATACCTCTAGAAATGGCTTTCAATCAAAGTATGGCTCGTTGCACCAACGAAGTAACCTTAGTCTAAACCTTTGTGCCAAATGCATGGTAGACTTTTAACACTGGGAACAGACTTTGTGCTCAGTTCTCTCTGGTCGCAGTGTAGAAATGTTTGCTGATCAGCTGGGGATGCAGCCAGCTGATGTGCACGTTTAGAGATTGTTCTGGCGTGCCTTCTCCTTCCTGCAGGCACATGTTCCCTGTGCAGTCAGTACCACCGGAGATGAACCAGTAATGATTCAGAAGGCTCACAGCGCACACACACAGTTGAGTTCATGAGGGATTCCCCCTCCAGGTTTTGTCTTCATCCAAGGGAGATATCACAGCAAGTGGTTCTCAAGGGCAGAGGGAAATGATATGTGAAAAATGCCCCCATTCCATCTCTTTGGTCTGCCAGATAGTCTTGTGTTCATGCTGATGTCACAGTCTTCTCTTCTAAAGTACAGTAAATTGGATTGCCTCCAATTCACCAGTAGTTTGAGTTCAAAGAATTCCCTTCTAAGTTGGTTGTTTAGAAATTGGAATACATTTGTCTCAAAGAAATGCTGGTAAACCTTATGGCTAAGGACCTAGGTGAGCCCTCAACAGTTTTTTTACCTGAGTATCCTTTCTGTCTAATGCTAATGGGAGTATAGCAGCTGACCACTGTGTTTAAGAATAATTGTGTGGGACAGTAGGTCTGTTTCCAACATGGGACACAAGGGGCACATCTCTCTCCATTTGGGCTCTACTATCTCATTCTTTTCTTGTTGAGTACTAGTAACAGAAGATGCTCTCAGTCTCGCTGCCCTGAGAATGGCTTCTCAGAGGAGACACAATGGCCTGGCACAATGTGGGTTCTGGGAGCAGAGGGAGCCAGCTTAGATGCAAGATGGTGTACTCAACAGGAGTCCATTACTTATCACCTCCTACTGTTGCTAGGGATAGTAGATGATCAGGGCCACGTGCTGGAGGGAGGGAGGGGGAAATGAGAAACAGTAGAAGGGCAGGGTTTTCTTTCCATCCCTTTCCTCTCAAAGCTCAGATCCTGCTACTATACACCTGCCTCATGCTGGTGGATGGATGAAATGAACAGTGGGCAACAGGGCTCAAATACAAGAAATGCTGAGGTGGGGAGGTGTGATCAGACCTTAAAAATAACAAAAAAGAGCAAGGAGATGAGGAGGAATGAGTCCTCAAACAGTTGCCTGGAGGAATAGGACTTTGTCTCCTCTGCATTATTTTGTTTAATTATGAATAAATGTGTATCTTCATCTTTTGGTTTTCTTCCTTCTTCTGCTCCTCTTAGGTTTCTCCTCATCTACCAAACCTTTGATTGACTATGTGCCCATGGGTTTGGTCTTGGGTATTCTTCGTTAATAACTATGTCCTTTCTCCCAAGTAACCCTACCCACTCCCATGGATTAACCTCTATTTATATATTTCTTTATGAATCTAGCCTCAGATGTCTCCTCTGAGCCCTAGACTCAAGTTTTCACTTGGATATTCTCTTTAACATCTAAAATGTAACTTGTCTAGGGGCTGGCCCAGTGGCGCAGCGGTTAAGTGTGCATGTTCCACTTTGGCAGCCCGGGGTTCGCCGTTCAAATACCAGGTGCGGACATGGCACTGCTTGGCAAGCCATACTGTGGTAGGCATCCCACATATAAAGTAGAGGAAGATGGGCATGGATGTTAGCTCAAGGCCGGTCTTCCTCAGCAAAAAGAGGAAGATTGGCAGATGTTAGCTCAGGGCTAGTCTTCCTCAAAGAAAAAAAAATGTAACTTGTCTAAATGGTCATCTAAAGCTTTATATGTCTAAAACTGAATACCACTAGAATATAAACTACATGTGGGCAGGGGATTTTTGACTGTTTTCTCGCTACTGTATTCCCAAGACCTAGAACAGCACATGGCCCGTAGCACATAGTAGGTGCTCAATAAATACTTCTTGAATGTATTTATTATCTTCTTACCCTGTTTGGGTAAATGTCCCTGTTTATCTACCAACTTGCATCAGCTGTGGGCCAGTGAGGCATGAACATCTTCTCTCTTACTTTTAGAGCCAGTCACGCAGTCCACTTGATTCTCCAAAAGATATCTCAAAGTTTTATACTTCTCTCCAGATACACTGCCTATCTCTTATTCAAAACTCCAAAGCTTCTTGTCTGAACTATTACATTAGCCTTTTACATACTGCAGGAGCCAGCTAGTGGTTAAGATTCGGCACTATCACTCCTATGGCCAGGGTTCATGTCCCGATTAAGGAACCATACCATCCGTCTGTCGGTTGTCACACTGTGGCGGCTGCGTGTTGCTGTGATACTGAAAGCTCTGCCACTGGGATTCAAATACCATCAGGGTCACAGGAGCACCTGGCTGGTGCTCTGTGGTATTCAGCAGAGCTTCCAGACTAAGACAGACTAGGAAGAAAGACCTGACCACCCACTTCTTAAAAAATTGGTCATGAAACCCCTGTGAATATCGATGGAGCATTGTCTGATAGAGTACAGGGCGATGAAAGGATGGTGCAAAAAGGGACAGGGTTTCCCTCTGCTGTACACAGGGGCACTAGGAGAATCCATGACACTAGCAACAACAAAAATACTGCAGTAGCCTTCCACATAGTCTTCTTACTTTCATTCACTTTACTGCGATCTGTTCTTCGTACAACACCCAGGGTTTTGATGTAACTATTCTGAATAAGATTCAAGGCCTTTAAAACAGGCCAGCAAGGTCCCACATCATTTTGCCCAGTCACACCATTCCATCTCATTCATCTTGCTCCAGAATCTCTGATCTCCATTTAGTTCCTAGAACGCGTCAAGCTCACTCTTACGCCACTGGCTGCCTCTTGCTCATCTCAGGACTTGACCCAGATTTTTCTCTCATCTTCCCCAATGTGCAGTAAGTACATTTTCTCCCTTAGGATTCTCTCCCCTCTGTGTGACACGTGTACTTACAGGCTTAAACTATTGCTAGTCTCACAACAGTATGCTTTCTTAGTTACCATTCCAAATATTCCTTTGGTGGTTTCCAAATCTCTTTTGGGGTAAACTCTAAGTTCTTTGGGAGGACCTGCGAGGCCCTTTCTAGGTGGGTCCCTCTCACCTTTTCAGCTGCAGTTTCACTGACTCATAAGGTCCCGGCCCTTCGGTATCCCTGCATTCTGGCCATGCCACGTGTATAGCAGTTACTTGAATATGTCATGTTGTCCCACACCGTTGTATACGCTGTTGCTTTTGCCTAGAGCACTCTGCCCATTTGGTCATCTGGCCCACTGTGGCTTATCCCTCAAGACCCAACTCAGTTGTCACCTCTCAGAAACAGCCCCTCCCTCCGTGAGAGTGAGGTGCTCCATGTCTGATCACTGGCAGACCCTGGATATCCTTCTGTCTTAACACTTAATAGGGTGCATTTATGATTTTTGTTTGTCCATTTCCTGTACTCATCATGGACCCTGGAGGACAGGGACTATGTTCCCTTTATGTCTGTGTTTCCAATGCTTGAGAAATGTTCATGTACACAGAAGAAAAGATAGCATTCATGGTTTTGCTATGGATAAGGGTGAAGCTGCGTGCAGAAATAAGGGGGAAATAAATTGTATATATTTGAGAAAAATATTTATAGTTCTTTTCTGAGTTCTTTATATTTCTATTCTGATGTGAACGTTATTTTAATGAAATGATTCCTTCCTTCCTTTCTCTCTCTTTCTTTCTACTGATTTGGAAAGGTCTTGGCAGTTATTCACTTGGAATAAAGATTCAAGTCCTACAAAACAAACAGAGGACAATTAGTGATTTTAAAGTGTGTTAACCCACAAAGATTATTTTCTTTCTCTCCATGCCCATTTGGCAAGATGGTTCTCTGGGACTGTGTAATTATGGATGAATGGCGCTGAAATGCTTGAACAATAATTTGTAGGAAATACAATTATGGG
Organism: Equus caballus; assembly: GCF_041296265.1. Classification (NCBI taxonomy): domain Eukaryota; kingdom Metazoa; phylum Chordata; class Mammalia; order Perissodactyla; family Equidae; genus Equus; species Equus caballus. The sequence goes on along the minus strand of NC_091703.1, from coordinate 53,021,549 downwards.
TAGAAGTCATTAGTGGGAGTAAATGAACAGTTTGTTGGTTAACAGGTCAATGTTGAAAGCCCAAAGTGGTTAAACATTGTATTAAATTACAAGTTAAGAGCATAGCCCTTTTTCATTTAAGCGCATTCATAAATTATTGAGCTTTTTAAACTGTATTTTTACATGTTTTTTGATTCGTGGCATAGAAAGGAAGGGAGCTGCCCAACCTGGGTTTCTTAAGAGTTCTGTGAAGTGAAGTGTGTGCAATGGTTTCTTCATCAGAGAAGTCGGTCGCTCCATGTTCTGTGGCATTAAGTAATATTTATAAAGTAAAGAATATAACTTTTTGACTATCAAAGCTAATTGGATATAGTCAATATATAATTATTTCCAGAAGCCAGGAATTTCATTATGTGTCCACTTCTTTGGTTCTGAATTCAGAAGACCCCGTTTCAGAACTTACTGCTGACATTTTACTACTGTGCAATATTGTCCTTGTAGTATCTTAGCTTCCTAATTTGTACAATTTGTTAAAAGACAAAGAGAAACCCAACAGAAAACATACAATTCTTTCTTCAGAGTAAAACTATTTACCATAGGTTGGGTTTATTCTAACTTCTTAATAAAGTTTTATGTTGTTTTTACTGCTTTTTACATATTGAATGTTATATATTCCTTTAGGTATATATCTGATGGGTGCTTACAAGTAGTTGTCCAGAAGAAAATATCCAAAATAGTTAATTTAAATCCTTATGAACTGAATGCTAATTGTGAGCCTTGGACTGTGTTAGGAATTCTGATGTATGTGAAGGAAGCATAAGACAGCGGCCCTGTGTTCAAGGTGCTGACTGTTGACGAGGGGAGATAAGACGTATGCCCTGTAATAATTACAGAATCACTTAGTACTGAACTATATGCTGCGGACTATAGGTTTTACCTCACATCTTCCCAGGCCTCCCTGAACCTGCTCAGCCTATGGATATTTCAGTAGCGATAACAAAAATTTTACAGCCCACTTCCCGCAACTCCCGCACAACCTCCAACTCTTTCCAGCATTCCTGTCTGCTTGTTATAGGTGTTCTCATGACACACTTCATTTGAGTTCATCAACCAGTCTATCTGCCGCAGTCACCATGAGGCTTCTGTCATGCACTTTTCCTCCTATGTTGGTTTTCTTGGTCATTGTACCCTGCCACCCCTGCTCATGGTACCTGCCATGAGAATACCAACACATGGATGCCAAGGGTTTAGACTTCCATTGCTGCCCAGGGGGTCAAACCCCTAGGTGTGGGAGTGTGCTGTGTTCCATGATGAAGTGTGGTGACCGCCTCTCTCTGCCACTTGGAGTCCCACCTGAACATCTGGATGCCAGAACTTTGGGGTGCTTGTTTCTTCATGTCTCGGTCATGATTTTTCTCATTCAGTACATATTTATTGAACACCTATTATATACCAGACATTGATAGGCATTGGTGCTATGATGGTGAGCAAATATAGGTATAATTCCTGCTGTCATGTTTAATAGGGAGAGAGAGAATGACAGTAACAGAGTGTGCAGTGTGTTAAGCACTAGTAAGGAGAGGGACATAGTAATGCAACAGATTATGATACAGGTTTGACCTAGTTAGGAGTTCTCAGAGGCTTTTCTGAGGAATCAAATGGAACATCATTCTGAAGAATGAGGCAGAGTGAGTAGATGAGAGAATCCCAGGCAGGGGAGCGTCAGGTACAAAAGCCATCTGAGAGTTCCTTCAGGTTCTTTCCTCAGGTTCAGTCACGGGTCCATGTGGTCAGGAGAGAGGACTCATATTGGAGACAGACCCCATGCCACCTCCATCATCCTCTTTTTCTCCCATCTGCTCCTTTGTGTAGGCTTATTCTCCTATGCAAAGCAGCACAAACAAATGGCCCGCAAACTAGCCAGGAATGCTTGGGCATGCCTAAGACCCGGATGTACACAGACCTTTAGCTCAGGTAAAAATCCCATATCACTACAAGATGGATGGGAGGGGGTGGACATCAGCATGGGCTGAAGTGCTCCCTGAAATCCAGCGGAAGAGGTGGAGCTCAAGCTGCGTTTTGGAAGAATAGTTGAGGGGAAGAAGGCCCAGCACACAGATGGCAGGGACAGAATGGGCAAAGGGATAGACGTAGGAATGATCCTGTTAAAAGACAAGAGACAAAGAGACGGGGCTTCCTGGGATGGAGAGTTTATTAAGGATTCCAAGACCATAAAGTAGAGTCAGATAATGGAGTGTCTTGAAAGTCAGGAAGGGAATTTGTTTCTGACTACAGTAGGAAGATACTGCAGGTTAATGAAAAAGAAGGGATGTAATTAAAATAACATAGCAAAGTTTAAAAGAAAGAACAACGCAGAATGGTCAGAAGAATAAAATCTGTTTGCAGGGGGTCTAGCTCAAGTGATTATTAAAATTATTTTGGCATTCTTGGGTTTGAGATGGTAATAACTCATCCGATTGTCAATATCTGCTATGTTGCTAGAAATATGAGGCTGGCCCTCATGAAACAGCGAAGCTTGATGTTTTAGTCATACACACAGAGGTGTTATTTTTGCAAGGAAATGAATAAATTATGAGATAATTTTACTGCTTTCTAGAGGCTCTGTCAACATTTGAAAGGACATAAGATTAGGTTAACAGTTAAAAACTCACTCCAAAGATTCTCTGTGATTTTTTTCATTCATTCAGGCTTGACTGTTATGTGTAAGAATGTTTAGTTGAGAAATTTCTTTGTTGTCCCTACTCTTGGTTCTGCCACATGTAGCTTGCATGTTGGTAGTACATAGTAGGTGTTTGTTGCATATTGATTGAGAATTGTGAATCATTGATCACAGAATTTAATAGCATTTTGTCTTTTGTAAACATTTTCTATGCTTCATAGAGGTTTTCTCCGTGTAGACATTCAAGAAGGGATCATAGAAATTCACATATATATGCATGTACATATAAATAGACTTTATTTCATTTTTTTGTTCCCAAAGGTTAAAACGTACAAATAAGGAATAAAATTAAAATTATTTTCTTTTGGCATGATTTATGTCTTAATTTTCACCTGCCCTATAATTAGAAATTTTGAACTCTGTAAATTTTTTTAAGATAAAATTATTGCCCAAGTAAACTTCAGAAATTACATCATTAACCCAGAGACCTTTCTAAGCCTGGAACAACATTATTGGTACAAGTGCCCGCACACACAGAGACAAATAAATAAAGAGGGAAGTTTAAAATAATTTGAAAATGATTTATTGTCGGCCACCTCTGCAGTTAGACATTCGAGTATTATTACTCTACTTCAGCCCAACAAGGGAGGACAGTAAGTGGCTGTGGGCTAAAGGTAAATTATGATCTATTGCAAAAGAGGAAGGAAATGTACTGAGGAAAGAAGAAGGAGTTGGGAGTAAGCCATGTGTTTTCTGAAGTATTGCTTCAGATAATGGCTTGAAAAAAATCTTTGCCTTGACTCTTGCGGGAAAAGCCAGAGTAAACTGTGAGACCATCTACCTTCTTGAATCTTTGACAGTTAAGGGGTAATGTACTATATGGGGAAGATGAGATGGATGCACTGGAGCCTAATACAAACCAAGATATCTAAACCCTTCTTTAACTTTGCTTAGCAGTCCTAACTTGAATACACCCAATTTTAGAGTTTAAAGGGATCATTTAATACACCAAGATTTAGCACAATGAATCAGGGAAAATTTTGATTTTGGACTCTACTAACCCTATATGTAAAGTGAGTTGAAGTCTTCAGATTAGAAATTTGTTATGGACTTCTGTATCAGAAAGTCTAATAGCCATTTGTTTATATTTGAAATAAGAAAGAAGTGGCAAAATTTGATCCTCAAAGTACAGTGTGATGCAGGGAAGGAAGAGAAAAGACTAAAATATATTGAAGATCTATCATGTGGCGAGGTCCAAGCTAGATGTTTCATAAATATTATCTCATTTAATCCTCCTAAAGCTCTATGGGGAAAGGCCTTGCTACTTGTGCTTTGTAATAGAGGAAACTGAAGCCTACTCTTGAATATATCACCCAAAAGAATATGGTTAGAATATGACAAAACTGATTCAATTGTGAGCTTCGTCTGACTCCAATTCCAGTGTTTTTCATGTTACGCCATGTTCAATCCTGCGTTATTTGCACCATATGACAGATGAGAAAACTAACATCCAAAAGAGTGAAGGCATTGGAGGCATTGGTGCTTATCAAGCCTGAAGCTTGCTTTCCCAGATTCTTCTTTCACGGAATTCTTTGGCTAAATAATATCACATTTATTATTAACTACTGAAATGTCTAAAGGCAAGTTTCCCTTGGACTGCTTTAGGTTTGCTACCAGAAGTAATGGTCACCCATCTTCGAGCAGCTGCCTATGCCCGGGACACAGTGTTGGCTCTGGAAGATGCTGTAGATTGGCACCCTGGGGATGAAGTTGTCATCATCAGTGGAATAGGTGTAGCAGGTGCCAAACCCATGGAAGAGATTGTCATTGTGGAAACTGTGCACAATGCAGACCTCCATCTGAGGTCACCCTTGAGGTACTGTATGTCAGCTCGGTTCCGTTTAGATGGAAGAAGATGAGGTCTTGACTGCATTGGTGTCTGTACAGTTGTTTGTCTTTCAATGACTTATTTTCACATTAGGTAATGCCAGACATGATGACAAGAAAATCACGAGGCATGAAATATTTTGAAGATTTAGCCTTCTTAAATAGGCTTTTTTTGTAAGGCTCTATAACTTCCGTCTTACAGTAGGTGGTCAGTGCAATAGTCTGCATTGTTCTTAATTTTCACATCCTTGTGCCCATAGTCTACTCTTCTGTATCTGAGGTTATAAAGGAATAGACCCCCAAATGGTGAATTACGCCAGTCTGGTGGCTCGCTATTCCCAATAAGATTCAGAGTGATATCTTCAGATGTATCTTTTTCTTTTTCTTCTTTTCAGGTATTCTCACAACTTCACTGAGAATTGGGTGGCTGGAGAGCACCATATTTTAAAGGTCATGGTGGTCCTGCTCAGCAGGAATATTACCATACGAGGAAATCTCACTAATGAGAGGATGAAGCTCCTTGCGTCATGCCAGGAGGCCAGTGCTTCAGAAGGTAGACAAATGTTTTGTTCGGAAGTCCAATGAGTAAAAAAGAACATTCTTACTGTCAAATGATATGTGGTTTTGTCGACTTATTTCAAAAGACAAAAACCCTTAATCTTTGCATGTCCATAATACTCCATAGTTTTCAGAATGCTCTTGATAAATTGTCATTTCATCTCCTGCCCTCAACAGCCTTGTGAAAGAGATAGACAATAGTATCCACTTGAGAAATTAATTATTTCTCTGGGGAAAAAAATTTCCTGTTAAATAATTAAATCTAGAGAGTTGAATTAAATTTCCACGTTAGAGGTTATAAAGAAGACTTAACTCGAATTCCAAGCCCCTTCTAAAATTCTCAGGAAAGCTGTTTAATGTCGGCGTCACCAACACAGGCAGCACATTCTTACTGACTAGTAGGGCTCTTGCCTCCTCCCCAACCCCCACTTTTGGAGTTTGTTGTCTGAATGAACCACCACATACTTTATGTAAGTGGTTGGAAAAGTCAATTTATCTTCTAGAAGAATAACAGGCACTGACTCACGCTGATGTGCCTATTAAACATCTATTTCAGGGATGGTTAGTTTAGTAGGTTATGTTTTGGTTTCCCAGGCTGTAGATTATGAGGCTTTCACATGTTGTGAAGACATCATTTGTCAACTTTGGTCCAGGACGGTGTGGGTGTCAAGGATGACTCCCAGGCATGAGCTCTGGATAGATGATGAGGCTATTTATTGAGATGGGAAGAGGAACACGTTTTGGAGTGGGAAGTGGAGATCCTGAGCTTAATTTTGTACATGTTTAGACTGAGATGCCAGGCCAGCATCTGAGTAGAGATGTCTGGTAGTGTTTGGAGCCTGGAAGAAGTGTCAAGGCCGGAGTTAAAGATTTGAGTCATGTCTACATAGATTCATGGGGGTATAATGTTGGGATATGGTTGGGTGAGAGAGACCTTGTCCCCACCCCCACCACCCCAGTCATCTAGCTCACAAATATGTCATTCTGAAAAATATTTTGATACAGTGGGTTCGAATCCAGTTACTACCAACTTTAACAACTCTGCTGAAATGAGATCTTCATTCTATTCAAACTCTTCTGGTAATTCTCATACAGGTATTCTGAGATCATATTGTACAAAACATTGCATTTGATCATGCTGCAAGTAAGATCACGCTTCTAGGTTCAGGCCATTATAAATCTGTGAGCTCCTAATGGAAAAAAATCCCTGATTTCAACACAACTCTTAAATGTTATTATAAAATTCTCAAAAAAACCCCAAATTCATAGCCTTTCTTTAAAAAAATAATATGTCATTCACCCCTTCTTTGTGTGGTGCCGAAGTGTGGGAATGAGGTAGCCAAATACAATAAGACAGAGGCCCGGCCACTCAAAAATATTATGGATCACTGGCATAAATAATCAAAATTATGAGAAAGCATACAAATATAAAACACCTCTTCATTTACCCCTTATATATTTATTCTCTGAATATTAGCAAATGACTGGACTCTGAAATTTATTGTTGGTTATTTACTGTGGAATGATACATCATTTTGTGTTAGTGGCACTTCTTTGGTTTATTAACATGGATAAGAAAGAATTAATTCAGGAGATAATTTCTTCTCCATTCTGAGGTTAGTTTACACCACCAAATGCCATGTGTCAACAGAAAGTGTCTGTTTTGGTTTCCCAGGCTGTAGATTATGAGGCTTTCACATGTTGTGAAGTCACAACTCTCTGTAGCTATAGGAGTTGTGTGCATTATGTTCATGCAGTTTTCTATCCTTGCTGTGGGTACGGCTGGGAAGGAGGTGTTGGTGGGGGCTGCTCAGTGACTTCTCTGGAGCCTTTTGCCATTTCTGCAGTGGCATTATTGCTGACTTCCTAACCCATAAAGCAGCAAAGCAAAGGGGAAGCCCCATTGGACAGCTTAAGTCTGAAGAGCGCTGTGTTTACATTCAGGGCTCCCGTCTCTTCTCTATAATTATTAACCGCGAGAAGGTCGTTTTGTTGCACGCTGCCTCCGGGGGATCTTTTGGATTGAAATAAGCATCTATTTAGGTTGGGTTAGTGGGGTATAGTTAGCCTCTTTGTGATGGTAATTAAGGTGATTGATTTGGGGGCTTCTGGAAATAGTAGAATGAAGGCAACTTTGTGTCCTAGTTATCAGATGTTTTAATTAATAATCCAAAGAGGAGAATCAAAGTAAAAGGGAAGTAAGATTATTAAATGAAATAAACAATAATGGTTTGTCATTTGTGTGAACAGTGCCTTTCAAACTGGGAGATTTGTCTAGAAGCATGTTACACGTGCTTCAGGTCCCCCTGAGTTCGTTCTGTATTTCAGGTAATTTGCAGAATTGTTTATATTCCAAGAGTGAGAAGATGCTGGGATCCAGAGATTTGGGGGCCAGGCTCATCGTCCAGTCCTTACCGGGGGAGCCCAGCCGAGTCCAGCTGAAGGGTGTGCTCTTCCGGGAGTTGGGGCAAGCCTTCCGTAAGCATCTGAGCTCGCTGACTCTGGTGGGAGCCATGAGAGGTAAGTGGGTCCAGGCCTATGGCTTCTCAGTTTTCTTTCTTCTTCCATGTTCAAGGCACTACGTGTAGGGAATCGTGCTAGGTGATTATGTAGGACATGGGGGTTCAGAGATGGGTAATTATACTCTAGATTAGTGGTTCTCAAACTTCAGTATGCTTAAAAAGTCGCTTGGGGAGCTTATTAAATTCAGAGTTATAGACCCTGCCCTGACAAATTCTAGTCTAAGGTAGGCCTAGGTGTCTGAATTTTTAACAAGCAAACTTCATGATTCTGGAGCAAGTAGTCTGAAGAGCACACTTCGAGAAACGTCACTATAGGTACAACAAATGTGGATGGAACCACACAAATCCACGTTTTGATTCCTGCCTCTACCATTTACTAGCTTTGTGACTACAGGCAAATTGACAGTGAATAGTACACAGCAATGTCATGGGAGTCCAGGCACAGAGGAGAGCACTTCTATGTGAAGTTGTCCTAACTCAGAGGAATCTTCTGTCTGGGAAAATGGGGGAGAATGGGCTGAGAACTAGACACTTTTCCTGGCAACACGGACTAGGCAGAGTGTGCGGATCTTGGCCAGAGCTGAAGAGATAGGATGGGAGTAGGAAACATCTAGTGTAGGTGAGAACAACTAAGTAAAAAACAAGATCAGAACCAGAAATGAACATGATCAGATGTGCTGTAAAGGTTCTGAAAGCAAAGTTGGAGAGACACAGAAGCATCCAGGCAAAGATCCAGTACCAGAGGCTGACATGCGGAGAGTCAGAGAATTGGGGTCCAGGTGCTAGGTAATGAGGACAGCAGCTCCATTTGTCAGTCATCCTCTCCATCCCTCCACAACTCCAACACCCACACAGTCAAGCTTTGCCTTCCTAGAAAGGGGTGGAGCTCCAGGGGTGATGCCTGACAAAGGATATCAGGGCGCACTTGGTTCAGGTGGGCATGAGAGATGCTAGGATTTCAACAGGTAATGACAGAGTAATCCTGAGGTCATTGAGAGCAGGATCCTGGCTCGCCAGCTGCAGCATCGTTTTCTCATTTCAAATCATTTGCATGCCAAGGATGTCTATTTATCCCAATTTTCCACATCTCTTCTCCATTATTTATTTTTGACATTCATTTAGGAGGATGGTTCCTAACATGGCTCCTTGCCTGGTGTATTGGGACGATTATACCTTTGTGCCCTTTTCTCTAGTTCTTTGGGCTCTTGATGCCTATAGTGCTGCATAGTATTTGATGTGGGGGCCAGCTCCAGTATAAGTGAGGGCAGCAGTCACATATAAGTTATCCATTGAACATAATCAAAATCCACTTTGCTCAAAATTGCTTAATCTGCCTCCTGCAATCTCTGCTTTAGAGTAGCTGCACTTTTATCTATTGTTATGTATTTTTATATGCAAAAAGATTCAGTGCTTAAAAAAAAGTTTGAAAACCACTAAGTTAACACATTATTTCCTGTAGGTGTCTGTTAAAACGCAAATGTGTTTCTTGGGAGGGGGTAACACATTAACCCAGAGGTTAGAAACTTCTGGCATGCTTGCCAAAGAATCTTTTATTGTTTCATGCCCTGAAGGCCCTTGTACCCTGTGTGGCCAATTGCCTGCAGCCACAGGAGTTGGGGGATGTTGGAATCTTTGGTACTTTTAAAGATTTACCAATCCCTGAACTCAACTCATAATAGCTCTATGAACACGTTAATACTTATTGATTGCTCAGATGGCAGGCATATACTGATGGAGTGATGTGATGGAGATTTGGAGTCAGGAAAAGTCTTCAGTAGGCAAAATTTCCTCCAGAAGTAGTTATGGATGGGTTAATTTATTGGGGTGGATCCTTGGTGAGTAATGTGAGGACACCCATTACTAAGGGAGTTAAGATCAAGGCGAATGTGGAGTCCCAGTATCTATGATGACATTATAGTTGAGAATTTTCTGGATAGTCCAAATTTCAGTCAAATTATTCCACAAACCAAAGCAATTTTTCCTGTACTCCAAACGTTTGACAACCATACAATATCTCTCATTACCTAGAGATAACACAAATCTCCTGTTTCAGGATTTATCATTTGATTATCCAAATAATAAATTTTAATTATTTTAGGGTAAGTTTCTTACACTTGTGAAGTGCAGAATTTACTTAGTTTTCTTCATCTTTATATCTCCTGCACAGTGCACAATTCCTGAAATGTATAGTTGATACTCAGTAAATATTTATTCACTGACTGATCCAGTCCACATAACTTGATTTCCGGGGTCATAAAATATGCCTCTGGAACCGGTGCAATGATTTTTCTAAATGTCAGTTCCTTTTAGCAGAGTGTACTTAGTAGAAAGAGTACTTAATAGTAGAGGGTACATCCCTTTAGTTTCATAAACCCACCATTTTAAAAAATAAGAGTTATGATCCTCAGGTCAGCATCTGACTTTGCTTACAATTTGGAATAAGAATGTCTGGCTGGCTTGGGCCAAGAATATTATTGCCTGGCAAGTTAAAAGTATTATTTCACAACTCAAGAAATAATGACTACATCTCCTCATGCAAGATGTAATTTTCAAAGGTCAGGTTTGGTCCCTAAGCAGCTCTCTTCTCATTGTCCTTAACTTCTGTCTAGCTGCTGACTGCCATGTTGTGATGAGAGTTGACACTAGCGATAGCGGCCAATTGGAGATCTTGACAGCCATGCATTCTTCTGTGGTTTGGCCATACTGTCTCTTTCCTCAGGTGGTTTCCTTTTCTAGCACTTGACCCTTGGATTCCGCCCTGCTTATCTTTGGTATCTTTGAGGCGCATTGGTCTGAGTTGCCCATTTTCTTGATTTGGTTTCTGCTTCCCGCTCTTAATTTCCTGAGTTTCATTGTAGTGTGGGGAAGTGTTCTTAGTTATATTAGAGCTTGCTTTGGAGATGATCAACAGGATCTGAAGAGCCTTCGAGACTCACTTCAAGGTTTTACCTCACTCTCTCCTATTCAGATTCCTACCTACAGGGTTGCACAGTGTGGGGCTCCTTCAGTCGAGGCCTCAGCATGTCCAGGACCTTGGGCCTGAAGGTGACCAGTAACGTGTTCTATAATATTTTAGGCCATGCACTGTTAGTGGGTAAGTGACGAGCTTGTTTAATTTTTCCATTCTTGAGTAGAATACATAGTTTTTAAAAAGGAATTGTCTCAAAATTTGAATTCCCAATGTATGAAAACCTTAGCCTCTGTTCATTAGGAATAGGCCATAGTTAAAAATTCTGCATTTAAATTTAGTCATCACTGATTAGCTTACCAAACTTTACCGACAAGAAATTGATCTTTGAAGGGTGACATTTGAGTTCAGGTTAAATAAATATACAATGAGAGGTTTTGAAATTTATGGTCAGCAATTTTCACAGTAATTCAAAGTCACATAAGTATGTCTTTGTACAGTCTCACAGATTGTCAAACCTGGGTATTTGCTAAGTAGTTTAAAATCTTGAGTTCTGTTCTTAGCTGCTCCTGTGGCTTGCTGAAGAAGTCCATGTTTCAGAATCTTCTAATTGGTCACCTGTTATTTACTTCTGTCTTCTAAATTTCATTCCTCTTGTAGAACCCAGAATTATCCTTAAAAATCTCAAATTTCATCATATCGCTCCTTTTCTTAAAACTCCTTAAAAGTTTCTTGTTGTTCTTAGAATACAAATTTCTTAACCTGATTAAAAGACTCCTTCAGAGATTTTGCCTTTATTAACCTTTGTAAACTTGTCTTGCTCTGTCTCCCTTTGCACTCTAGCTATACTGACTTATTTAATTTTAATTCTTTCAAAAGACTACACTTTCTCCTGCCTCAGGACCTTTGCACAATCTCTTGGCCTCTATTCAAACCACTCACTCTTCCCCCATAAGATTCTCTCCCCCACACTCCCAAGTCAACTTCATCTGTTAAACTTTTTTAGCACCAATTGCTTTAAAGCATCATTGCTTTAAAGTTATATATGATGTTTCTGATCATCTGATTAACGTCTGTTTTTACCACCAGATTTTGTGTGAACACTGTTTCCTTAGCGTTTAGTGCATTAACTAGTGCACTGTAGGTATATTTGTTGAAAGAAATGAATGAATTAATGAACACAGGCTCTTTGGTTATATCAGAATAGAAAAGCAAGTCAGAGGTTTTCACTGAAAGTAAGACTATAACTGTATTTGTTAAATGGTGTTTTGTATTTCAATTAATTCTGTGACATTGTCGGTGGGTAAATGTACGTGTTCCTCTAAGAACGATCTGTTGAGATAAAAACTATAAAGGTTCTAGTGCTAAGAGGGAATCTGTTTAGTGAGAAAATACATATCATATGAACTTGCTTTAAAACAAACTCCAGGGGCCAGCCCCATGGCCGAGTGGTTAAGTTGGCGGACTCTGCTTCTACGGCCCAGGGTTTTGCCGGTTCGGATCTTGCACGCGGACACGGCACCGCTCATCAAGCCATGCTGGGGCAGCGTCCCACATGCCACAACTAGAAGGACCTACACCTAGGATATACAACTATGTACTGGGGGGCTTTGGGGAGAAGGAAAAAAAAAGATTGACAACACATGTTAGCTCAGGTGCCAATCCTTATTAAAAAATGAAAAATGAGCTCCAGCTTCAGAAGGCAAAGAGCTAAGGACGATAGACGTGATCAGGTGTGGGAGAATCTTTCGATCAGAAAAGGACAGCTGAGAGCAGTCAAACTAACAGATGGAGGAGTGACTTTGTTTATTCCTACTTTGTATAAGGGAAAAGTTTGCTGAAAGCTGCCGCGGAAATTCAGGAAGGTACTCAAACAATATTAATTTAGCAGATGACAATTATATAGAATAGCCTTTAACAAGGCAAAGAAGAAAATCTGTAGGAGGAATTTAGCCTTTAGTGCTTGGATTTTGTGAATGGGAGGCTCTTGACGTCTATTGTATTGCAGGTGAGGGAATTGGAGCATTTGTTTATGAGTGCATTATAAAGTACTCGATTTCATGCAAAATGAGTTTGCAAACCCAGACTTATGAAATGACATGGGAGCAGATACCTGGAGATCCAGACATGAGGGATCTGTGGGGCTGCTGTCTTTTGATGCCCCCCAAGTGTCTCATCTCTCTCCTAAGCGTGGCTCATGCTCTTATATTTTCTTCTATTCCAATTCTATTTCTTCTATTCTATTCTAAACCTCAGTGGTTTGGGCGTGAGGGTCCTAGGCACTGTCTGGCCTGTTCCTTCAGGGCATTCTAGATCTTCCAGGGGCAGAAGGGGGCATGCAGATAGCTGGCGGCCAATTTGAACAGCTGGGGATGGGGCTGGAGCTGACACAAGGCTGTGTGGCATTTGATTATGGAGACAGTCACTTAGACTCTTCCTGAGAAGTAAAACAGGAGATCTATTTCTTTGTTCTTTTTTTCTGTCTAAAATGAACTTCTGATCTGTGATACTCTAGAACTAAAAAGTCCATATAATCTGTATCTCCTTGTCTGGTTCATAGATAAAAGCACAAAAACAAAACCCAAACCAGCCACGCCCAAAACAAGAAATAGTGTTACAGTGTCCTTCATTTTCCTGGGTGACATGAAATGTGCATGATCTCTTGTTCTCTCAGGTACATACATGGAGGTAAGATACATCCTGTGGGAAGCTATGCCAACAAGAAAAAATGGTCAATATGTAAATTGGTTTTAAATCTATTACAATCCATTTAAGTTGTCATGTATGGTATAGACAGGCCTGACAGCAGAATGTTAGATATCTCAGATTTGTTGAACATACTAAATATTTTATATATATACATACACATATGTGCATTATGTGAAATGTAATGTGTATTAGCAGAAAGAAGAGTGTTGAGTTGTATAAATTTTAACTATGTTTGTAAATCATCTCTGTTTGATGCATCTTTTCTTCAATTAGACGAGTCAGAACAGGGAAGTATAATAAGAAACAATGTGATCATCCGTGTTTCCGGTGCTGAGGGACTCTCCAGTCCGGAAGTGCTGACACCATCTGGCATCTACATCCGAAACCCCACCAATGTTGTGGAGGTAAGGTCTGCAGCTCTGCCAGGGAGGTCAGAGTTGAGAGGGCATAATGTCCACTCCGGAAGTTGTTTGGAGTGGCGGCTTCAGTGGTGTGGTATAAAATATTTACCTGGTGCTCATTACCTGGTGCTGGTATCGAGAAACTGCTTTATGATTTTTATGTTAAACAAGTGCTTTAGGATAAATGTAATCATTTCTCTCAGAATTCCTGTGAAAACTCTTTGAGGCAATATCTATATGGAGCAAAACAAAGCAGATATTGATTATTTTCTGGTCATTTAGATTAATGCAAACTAAAATATCTTCCTGAGCTGTCCACTGTGGTTGCTTATTTTTGTCTCGGTTCCAATAATAATTCTTTGTTAAATCTTCACGATCTTACTATATTGATGCGGTCATATTGCTGCCCTTTAAGAGTGCTCAGAACTGGGGTCAGCAAAGTCATGAGGTCCCTGAGATCTTGTCAGATTCCAGGATGAATGAACTACACTCTGACGGCCTTGATGTTTTATCCTGCCATTTAGTACAACTTAACATTACTTTTTCTTGGTAAATTTCTCTCTAAACAACTTAAAAATTTATTTTTTCTGGTAGTTTTCCTAACCATAGACCCATGAATGAGGAATTGCATCAGAGTAGTGCGAAGGTCATTCGGTTTCCCCTTTTCCAATGATTTTATCCCCTGGATCATCTGCGAAAGGGTTAATGGCTGTGCTCTTCCGGGACACTCCTGTGAGCGTCTACTGTGTTATGGCAATTATGCCAAGTTTCTGAGAAACTGAGAGAATGAGCTTCCCCGTCTCCCTCTGATCGTCTGTTTTTAATTACTTTCAGCTGAATAACCCCTAATAAAAGTCATGGTTATCTCCTCGACCCTCTTCCAGACTCGTAATTGTGTTTATTCCAAGCAGAGCACTTACACACCATTTTAGGTGCCTAATGGGGGCAGCTAATATGCCAGTAAGGAAAGGAGGCAGACCTGCGAAGACGGAAGGAGACCAAACTCTAGACCCAGAGCCAAAAGAGCAGCATTTAACTTGGTGACTCCAGGGCTTGTTGCATAGCTACAACAGCAAGCTTTGGGGCCTAAAGAACTATGTTTTGCATACTTTCGTGGGTAGCATGATCTTGACTATGTTGAAATAGCCAGAGGAAAGTAGACCCTCAGGCTTGCCCAACTCAGCTTCCTACCTGTGGCTGGAATGTATCTCGATCCCACTTTGAATGCCAGGGGTGCTGTCTCTCTGATTGCTTCACTGGGTGGCACATTGTCTCCTGGGCAAGTGTCCTGGCCACCAGTCAACTGGAAGAAGAGCTGAACTGGCTATAGGTGCAGAGCACCAGAGGCCATCTGAAAAGCTGACGTAGGTCACCCGCGCCTTTGCAGCCAGACCTGTAGAACAATACTGTCAGCGAGGGAAAAGCTGAGTTCAAAACAAGCTGTTGTTCCCCGCTGGATGCCTTGCCTTGCCATTCACTTACTTTCTTCCTTGTATAACCATTTTACAAACTGAAAAACAAATACAATGCATGTGTTTTGAGAATGAGGTTTTAGTTTAAGTTGGTAATCCAGATTCATTAAATATGTTCATTAGATATATTCCTGACATTTTCATTTTCGATGACCTTAAAATTCAGTGGTTCTCTTTTCATTAGCTTCTTAGCTTTTAGCCCCTAACATAGTGTCTGAAACATAGTAGTTGCTCAAAAAAATTAATTGAACACAATGAATGAATGAATGTAGGTTTAATTCTATCCAAAGAATGAGGGGAAGAAAGAGAAAAGTAAAGCATAGATTCCAAGACCCCACAATCACTTTGATGATGGGAAAATAAGATATTTAGTCTGTGGCTGCATTTCGATCCCACGGGACTCATCTCTCAGTGTTCAGTCTTGCATGGTTCACTCCACTTTTCAGCTGTGCCACTGGTGTTCTGCTCTGCTGTTTCTTTTGTATTCTATTGTCTGGAATGTGCCACAACTAAGGACCTGGGTGATAACTGGGCCTGTGTGGCAAACCTAAAAATTATGAACTTCTCTTAACCCCCAGGGCCAATGAAGGTCATTTCAGTCACTGGGTGAACAGCAAGTCAGTGTTTATTAAATGTGTCCTATGTGGATGATACACCGAGTGCTTTGAAAAATGTATTTTAGAAATACACCATTGTTCCAAAGGGATCATAAGGAGGCTACAACAACGATGATGTGTGGGGAGTGTGTATGTGTGTGTGTGACAGAAAGAGCTGTGGTGTACAACCCTGCCCTCTTCCAGGGTGGTCCTGATGTTGGAGAGACAGACATTCCTTTACTCTGAGGAAGTGTTTCATGGCTGGTGGCTTCTACATCCTGCTGTGTGAGTGGTTCAGAGTCACACTGCCCCCTAAGGGAATGCACGCAAGACTTGTGTGTGCTCAGTTTTTGTGACTTTTCTCCTGACTCGCTTTTCAGTTTTCTTGCAGTCTGGCAAAGTAGTTTTTAAAAGTCCCTGCATTAGTGTGATTAATTAGCATTTTTTCACTTTTGTTTTCTTAAACTTGTTAATTGTGAAATAATTTTAGACTCAGAAGAAGTTGCAAAAACGTAGCAGAGAGTTCCCGTGTGCCCTGCTCCCAACATCCCCTGCAGCAGCGCAACCACAGCCATCACCACAGAGCAATAGCAAAACCAGGAAATTGATGTGGGGACAAAACTAACTCGACTAAAGCCCGTATTAGACTAGAAGAAGGTGACCTAATCCTGGTGGCTGGCAATCAACCCTGAAGCCTAAGCCTCTCTCCCACAAACGTGGTCTCCCTTTTTGACCTTCAAATCTCTGGTGTGGCAGACGGAGGGGAAGAAATGCAGTTGATCCTTAAGTCTCGGCAGTGATTTGTGGTTATGTCTTATTCCCAGATTGCCCTGACGCAGAGCCTGGGACCGAATGCTCTGCCCCAGCACAGGGAATTCACCTTGGCTTCCAGTCAGCCATCTTTATAGTTTACTCACTATCAACCATGTGTGGTACGAGGGCACTTCCAGTGTGAGATTCTTCTTTTAATTTTCACAGCCATGAGTGGTCTGCCTGCCTCCCTGCCCAGGCTGCAGCTCAGCCAAGTCCAGAGCAGTTTCTCAAAGAAGCAAAGCCTGAGCTTTGTGCCTTCTTGCTGGTGAGGACTCAAGCGTGATATTCCTGTTTAAGGAACTTGTGGAATTCCTTTGTATATTCCTTAGATAGGCCTTTCCATGCTTTCCAAATACGTGTTGGTGATGGCTCTTCCGTGCAGCACCAGCAGCATTTAGAGCACTCCATTTCCAGGTTGTCTTCCCCCGGCCCTTAGCATCTGACTCTCTGACTCCTTTGTGGGGATTCCTTGTTATCTGTTCAGAGGCTTCAGCTTTCCAGTAGACATAACCTGCGTCAACCTCAGCCTGGAAAGTGTTTGTGTCCCATGTTTATGTAGACACTGGAAATTTCCTATGACCAGACTCCTGTTTAGGATAGTCTGCAGAAAAACCCCAAAGACGAGCCCTTTGGAAACATCCATTTAATTTGAGGGGAATTTGTTCTGGTTTGTTAATCAATTTTGTAAGGAATTCTGTGTTTAAAGGCCAATTTCAGTTCTTTAGCTCTCCAGACTCAATAGCTAATGTATATTTAAGAGCTGCCTGAAGGGTTAACTCACTTTTTCTAGTGACTACAGATGCACACCTCAAGGAGCTGGCTTACTTGGGCAGTTAATTTCTCTCTGGAATTTCTCTTGCTTGAATGTCCATAATACATTGACTTCCGCAAAGAATTGATTTCCACACAAAATTCCCTGCTTTCCTTAAACCCTTCCCCACAAGCCGCCGGCTGCCTGCATAAATATGTGGTTTTTCCTCATGAATCATTTGTAGCATACCCAATTGGAATGGAGAGTAAAACGGGCTGGGAAGTAATGTGATCTGACTGTCCAAGTGCTTCTTTTATAAGAAAAGTGAGCCTTCTCGGCTACCAGAAGACTCTCCTGCCCCATGATAAATGCACCTGGAAAGCGTTTCTACCTGATCACAGAGATGCTCCGTAAAATACTAATGACACTAGGGCAGACGATTCGACAAATCAATTCATTTGCTCAAAATACATGCTCTCTGCATACCTGTCTGGCAAAGGTGATGAATAAGGATGTAGCCCTTGGAATAAATCCTTGAACTATTTGAATCTTTCCCCTCCTGGTAGAGTCTTGGTAATGAACTAGCATTTCATTGGTGGTGAAATAGAATGTATGTCCAAGAGAGATGATCACTTCTAGCCTTGAGCGCATCTTTCTTGTTGTCTGTAAACTTGCAGAAAAGTTGGGTGGTTAAGAAACCCTGTTCCCTAACCCTCAGTGCTTAGATACTCATGGATCACAGGTGTGGTCGAGACACAGCCAATCAGCACAGGCTATGTGGAAGGCGGAGCCTCACATGTGCTTCCCTGAGGAAGGTTCGAGTTGCATAACCATAACTGAGACTCAATAACCATGTGCTTCCTTGTGTTTCTATGGGGGCTGAAGAGATATCTTGGTTACTTGTATCTGCCAACCCAGAGACACTGATTCTTCCTGAAGCTGAGAATCATAAGTGCATGTCCTGTTTCCTAGCATGAGGGAAGAATTGAGATTACTGATTTATTGCTAATAAGTATGCTTTTGGGGAATGCCTAATACCAGATTTGATCATTTAAAAAGATATAAGTACCCTCCTAGTAAAGACGGTTAAAGTATTCTTATTGTAATGAACCATGTTTTTATATTTAGGTGAGTCTCTCCATCAAACTTTGGAGATGGAATACCAGAAAATGGGTATGGGTTACTTCAACAATTCATAGCCCAGACTTTAGACCAGAGTTTCTTGACTATGGCAGTATTAACATTTGGAGCCATTTAATTCTTCGTCATGAGAGGCTGTCCTCTGTATAGTAGCATCCCTGGTCTTTACCCACTTAATGCCAGTAACACCTCCTTGCCCCCAAGTTGTGACAACCAAAAATGTCTGCAGAGATTTCCAAATGCTCCCTGGGGAACAAAATCATCCCTGATTGACAACCATGGCTCTAGACTATACCACCCCAAGATGAGTGGAGTCTTAGAAATGGCCCAGGTTCCCTGAAGTCACATTACCATCTTGAACAGTAATTCAACTTCATATTCAATGATGTCCCAAAGTCACTTTTGCTGAACACCATGTGGTAGGTAAGAGATGTGATTAGACTTTTATATGGCCTCAGGACATTGGAGAAATGCTCAGAATCCAAAATAATGAAGTGCAGTAGAAAATGGGCCACTAGTCCACAAAGAAAGAAAATGTTCTATAACTGAGTGGAAAAGGAGGAGTGGGTGGATAATTACAAATACTCAGGATGAAAGAGCCTTCGGAGCCACGGTGAATAAGAAGGTAAAGTTAAAGAAACAGCACCTGGGATTGTGTCAGCTGTATTAGCTTCCCCAACCAGGTCTTTGCTGCTGCATGCTGGCTGGGCTTCTAGTCTCAGGGTAAACTCTGGCCCTCACTCATACTTCTCCAAAAGGCCTCCAGGGACTGGGGCATTGGGACATGGGTTCCTCCTCTCACATGAGGTGGGACTTGGGTCTTGTTGGTTTTAAAAGAACCTATTTCAGTTTTTCTTCCATATTGACTTTACTTGGTTCTGCATGCGTTTGTGTGTGTGTGTATGTGCATGCATGTGTGTTTCAAGTGGAACGTGTGGCACACCCGGAGAGAAATAGGCTCTTTAAAGCCCCCTTCCATAGGGAGGATGGCTATGTTATGATGCCAGTGGGTCCCCCAGGTTCAGAGAGCTACCTTTAATACCTAAAGTGCTTTCATTTAGGAATTAAAGTCAATAAAATATTAGTCTACAATGACTGAAACCATGGGATGAAATGAGTTTGCTCAGCCTAAGGATGAATAGGGAAGAGCCACAACCAAAAGGGTCTGACTGGAGTCTTCCCTCTCAACCCCTCCTTACTCAGAAGGCAGGGAAACTCCTTGAGCTGTGTAAAAGGCTGTGAGAAGGAGCTCTGTTGTTGAGCAGGTCAGAACTTCCTCTTTTGCTTCTAACCCTTTCCTGTGTCACATCCCAACATCCATATTCCTCACTGTCTGCACTGATATTAAATAACAGTTTCAGACAATCTCAGTCTTCTGTTGTTGCTCAAGAATCTGATGAAGCCAATCCTCATTAACTTCTTGTCTAAGCCTTGATAACACTCAATCCCTACGAAGCTAGAGTTTCAGAACCCTCACCCTCCTTAAATGTACTCTTCAAAATGCCATGTCTTTTCCTGTCTACTTGTGGCAGTTGGCCCACCTCCTTGCCCATATGGCTCTCTGTACCCTCTAAGCTGAGCGTTCCCTTTTCCATGTGGTAGAGATGGAAGGGATGCTATACTGTCTGGAATTTTGGTGTGAAGAGAACAATTCCTTAGTTAAATCTCACCTGAAAAATGCTCCCCAATATTGAGGAAACATATAGCTATGTAGTAATATCAAACACTACCCCAGTCTTGCCCACCATGTTAGCTGGTGCCTGAAGGGTTAACTGACTTTTATCTAGTGACTATGAATATGGATGCCCCTCTCAAGGAGCTGGCTTACTTGGATAGTTAATTTCTCTCTGGAATTTCTCTTGCTTGAATGCCCATGATACTCGACTTCCGCAAAGAATGTTGCTCAATAGTTTTGTCCGTTACTGGGGAGGCTGTAGCAAATTGTCCTGTTCTTCCCTTGACATGGTGATGTGACTTTGCATTGCATCCTACTGTTTACATTTCTTCAACTGCACCCTATTGTTTGGCATCCTGGTTCTGGGTCTTGCCTTCATTTCTCTTTCCTGAGCTACAATCTCTGACACTTCCAGGCTTGGATGAGATGGAGTTGGCTCTGACAATTATCAACTCTGTGACTTTGAGAAAGTTACTCAACATCTCCAAGCTTCAATTTCTCTGTCTGTGAAATTATAATAATAATAATACACAACGCAGAATTGTGAAAATAAATGGGACTGAAGTCTGGTACCTGGACTGTAGCAGCTTCTTTATAAATCTTTACTATGAGTATTATTATTATACTTGGTCAAAACTCAAACAAGATAGGTACTTCTAAGGAAAAGAAAAAAATTCAACATAAGTATCACTTGCACTGAATTGCACAGTCCTTTTGCTGGGGATCTGGTAACAGATTCCTACCCTGAGTTTCTAGGTCTCTATCTTCCTTCAGTTTTCAGCAGTGGCTTCCATTTGCACTGGGTTCTCAAAGCAGTTCATGGCAAAATCGCTAGGAAATGAATGCTTCCCAGTGTCTCTCTCCTCTTTGAATGTCTTCTATGACCCAGCGTTAATACCTCAGTCAGCTCTAGAGTAGAAGTTCTCAAAATGTGTCAAAAGATCACCTGCATTGGAAGCACCTGTGGTTCTCAAGAGTGCAGAATACTTTCCCCCACCCCTTCACCATCACCCCAGCACCTACTAAATCAGAATATCTGGTGGCAGGGCCTAGAAATTTGTATTTTATATACCCAGGTTAGGGTTGCCAGATAAAATGCAGCATACTTGGCCAAATTTAAATTTCAGATATACAACCAATAAGTTTTTAGTATATCTCATACAATATTTGGAACACACTTATACTAAAAAAAAGATTAGTGTTTTTTTTTTAACCTGAGATTTAAATTTAACTGGGCTCCTATGTATTTATTTGCTAAATCTGGCAACCCTCCCCCGGGTGTACACACTAAAGTTTAAGAAACTGTTCTAGCAAGATGTTCACCGCGTAGTTCCTGGGAGCCCTATATAGAGGCAACTATGGCACCGAACTGTTGTTGTTTAGAAAGATATTTTATGCCTTGTTGGGTTGCATGGTGTCACAATCCTCGCTGCTCCCCATTCTCTTTTCTGTGCCCTGATGCCAGTGTTCAGGATGAGCTGTTCTAGTCCCTTAGTGTGTGCTCCCGGGAGACTGATTTACTCACACAGAGGCCACTCTGGCATTCTTTTTCTCATACCATCTCAGCCGTGTCAAACCCCCAGGTGATCAGGGATAAACCATGTGGAAGCCTCTGGGCCTCCCTTTATCCCTGTAGCACAAGGTTTAGTTAGGCCTGAGGCAGGCTGAGCTGACTATTCCTTGACTTCTAGTCTCTAGGTAGATACGGGCATCTTATCCTTTGAACAGCCTCTCAGGCCCAGAGAGGACAGAGCTGCACAAACATTTAGGAAGTTATCCAGCAGTCTGATCTATTGGCCTTTCATTCTGCTCACTCAAAAGTGGAGCAACCAACATGTCATTTACTGTCCGGAGTTAAGAGGTTGCAAATTCAAATGCCTGCAGGGACTAGGCTGCTGTCATAAATTACTGAAGCGGGAAGGGTGGGGCCTGTGGCGAAATAATCCATAGTCTAAGAAGGCAGGCCCTTCCTAGCTCCAGTGGATCCATGACTACTCCGCAGGAATTTGGGTTCGGTATTTTCCAAAAAAGTGGAAGTCTGAATTTTTATATCAAGTCTCCTGATTTTAAAATGTTAGAAACAAAATAAAAGTTTTAGTAAAACTTGGGTAGGCCAAGCAAAATACCTCTGTTTACAATATTAGACTCTTCAGGGAGTCAGTTGTCTACTCTGTCTTGAAGTATGTTACATAGTGATGAATAGATGATAGGCACTTCATTGAATTTATAAGGATGATCTCATGGTGTTCAGTGTGATCAGAATTAGAACTCAGAACCCATATGGTCCAATGGAGAATTTATGTTTTATATGAGCATATGAAAGATATTAAATTATTTATATAGTAAAAAGTATAAAGAAATATTAAGGTGATTAAAATGATCCGATTGGGATAAGAGTACATTGAGAAGATTTGAGCTGTATTTGAACTCAGCCACTGTCTCAGAACTAAGGCATGCCTGGTGCAATCACTGGCCATCAGCCCATAGCCAAAACATTGATTTGTTTGAAGGCTTGGAGAGAACACTTGGTGTAGACTTGGCTTCAAGGTACT
Organism: Equus caballus; assembly: GCF_041296265.1. NCBI lineage: Eukaryota > Metazoa > Chordata > Mammalia > Perissodactyla > Equidae > Equus > Equus caballus. The sequence goes on along the minus strand of NC_091703.1, from coordinate 52,998,906 downwards.
CCTTGAGAGCCACCGTATATTCTTGCATATACCACAGAGGAGAGCTTGGACCAAATGTCACAAGTAACTTCTCGCTGAGGAAGCTTACGATGACACTTTAACATGAGATGCCTGTTCGTGAGGTGGGCAAATTACAGTCCAGATGAGCTGCCTGGAGGAAGGGGAATGAGTATATTTTTGATCCCCAGGGGGAAAAATAAAAGGTCAATGAGTTGATAAAAGTATCAAAATGCCTTGAAAGGAAGTGAAAGAAAAAGCAGAATGGGCACAAATAAGAGTCTTTCCAGCAACCTTATTGTATATGGAATAACTGTTATTTAACTGTCCTTAATTTCTCTAGGGGAACAGGGTATGTGCTGCTGGTTATGGCTACTTTTTTCATCTTGTGACCAGCCGAGCATCACAAGCTCCACTTCTCTCCTTCACTGGGAATGTTGCACATTCTTGTACAAGGTAACTTTGGGGAAGTTCATCTATATTTTGGGTGTAAAGCTTCTGAGTTAGGATTTTTGTGTAGAACACTCACAAATAACTCATAACTTTTGGCAAACAAGTGAGATTTGATGATGTGCCTGGGTACATGAAAGTTTGGTGGTGAAGGGAAGGGAAAGGAGAGGGAAGTCACTTGAGAGGGCAGCAGGATAGTGTGCTATCCAGAGGACAGTGCAATAGAGAGAGCAATGAAACTTCCAAAAAATTGGGAGCAGCTGGTAATGCAGAGCCCCTGAAGGCTGGAGGGCCTGGCCTCAGGAGGCGAGTGGGGAGATGAGCCTGGGAATAGGGGCTCTTCCTTTGTGACTTGCATGCTGTAAGAGGAGAAAGGACTGTTCAAAGTCTTTGTTCTGTACAGGGTACGGAGCTAGGAGCAAGGGCAGCGGAAACAGGTGGAGTAGGGGATCTGTGGAGATGGGAAAAATACAGACTTCATAGGTCAGTCAGGCCCTGATTCAAATCCTGGCTTTCCTGCTAGTACATTGCTTTTTTTTCTTTTTTTTTTTTAAGAGTCAGACCCCTTATTTGTAAATGAGGACAGATGGACATGGAAAGTTTGATGTGAAAATTAGAGATGACTTATGTGATGCACCTAAGAGAACATCTGGAATATAATAGCAACTCAGTAATTGATAGCTATAAATAATAATGATAATAATAGTATAGTAATACTGCTATGATGGAAAATGATAAGGAGAGTGGAATAAGGATTAAGAACGATTGCTATGCGACGTTGAAGCGCCAGCTGAGGCTGAGATTAGCACATGTCATGATATTATCATTGCTTATGAAGTTCTTATCTAGCCACTCTCTGCAGCCCTGGAATGTGAGGGAGGAAGGCATCCAGAATATGGCAATGGTAGGGCATTTTAGGTGGAAGAACAAAAGTTGGAGGGATTGCAGGTGCTGGAATCCACTCTCCGAGCAAGGAGTGAATCTAGAAGGGGGCTGATGGAATAGGGGACCATGTTCTGAAGGGCTAGATGAAGGTGTCCAGACTCCTAGGTGGGGGGTCAGCCCAGGTGGGGCTGATAGAACAGAATAGGATCATGGCGGTCTTCATCTTGTTGGGATCCAGGAGCAGGTCACAGAGGATGACAGAATGGAAATACTGAGGGACAGGAAGTGACAGAGACAAGGGTCACAGCTCTCATCTCTGCTCTACCTTATCCATTACCTTTATTTTGTATTTTCCAACAAGAAAAAGTGGGATATTTGAAACATAGAAACTGGGTAAATTTCACTTTCTGCTTTGTTTTCTAGGTATGGTCTCTTTGTATACCCTAAGTTTCAGCCCCCTTGGGATGATGGTACTGGCCCCACCCTAATCCAGAACTTCATGGTTTGGGGAGGTGCAGGTGGTGCTCAGGTAAGTTTCTTTAGTGTTTTAATTAAAACCATCATTTATTTTTTTCTTGGTGATTTATTATGCATCTCTATTTAAAGGGGGATGACATGCCGAGGGAAGGGGAGAATTGAAATGTTACTACTGTTTTAAGGAGCCAACAGCATCAGAGGTGTGGGTAGAATAGCTGTTGAACAAATTCCTAGGCAGTAGCCAGGATTAGTTCATTTCCTCTAGGGTGAGTTTTCACCCGCTCTAATAGAGAACAGAATCATAGAGATTTACAGCCAGGAGAGATTGTAGAGGTCATCCACTCCTCCTCTCCCATGCTTATTTAGAGAGAAAATATTAAGGCTCGGACAGTAAAGGGACTTGCCAAAGGTCACACAGTTAATTAGTAGCACAACCAAGTGTAGAATACAGACTCCAAATGTTGTGCATTTGATATCTGAATATCCTGAATAATACATGCTTCTGTCTTAAGAAAAAGTGCTGTTCATCATTGGAACAAAAATTCCAGCTCAAGATGCCATTCTCACCTCTAGCAATGAGCTGAATTTTCTTCTATTTTTCTTCAAAAGAAAAGAAAGTGCATGTTCAATCATTTACTTTTTATTGTCACAATGATTTTCTTAGTAGGAACCCTTGCATGCTCACTGTTAACAGCAATATGTAAAAATCATCCAGGATCACTTTTTGGGCTACACAGAGAAAGTTACATATACTTGGCCTCTGCCACTTGGAAATCTGGAGCCTAAGATACATTGATGAAGAAATATGTTTACAGGGCATTTAACAAATAGAATAAAAACATATAATTAAGTCACAATAAAAAAAGTCAGACATGGGACTGGCCCAGTGGCACAGTGGTTAAGTTCATGTGCTCTGCTGTAGTGACCCAGGGTTCACAAGTTTAGATCCTGGGCGCAGACCTAGCACTGCTCATTGAGCCATGCTGTGGTGGTGTCCCACATAAAACAGAGGAAGATTGGCACAGATGTTAGCTCAGCAATGGCCTTCCTCAAGCAAAAAGAGGAGGATTGGCAACAGATGTTAATTCAAGGCCAATTTTCCTCACAGACACACACACAAAAGACATTTATTTGATATATGCAACAAGAGGAAGACAATTGTGAATGGGGAAAGCCCCAAAATATATAATTAGTTTAGCTAACAGAAAGAATCCTAATTGTATTTAGTATTTGTTCTCATTTAACTTTATAAAGTACTTTGTTTCCCATAAGCACTATGAATATAGGATGACAAATCCAGTAGGAAAGTTTGTTGAGTGCCCATGTATGCAGAGAAGCAGTTCATGCCTTGCAGAGGCTTAAACTCTGTCTCCAAGCTCTAGAATAGCCTTGTTCTAGAGAAAATAAACTAATAAAACAAAAATATCAAAAGGTGATCGTTAGTCATTTTCTCAAGTTCTGCAATCAGAAGTGCTAAGCCCATAAAGAAAAACATAGATCCTTAAAGACTGACTGAACTCTTGTGCATTCAAATTTAATCAATCAAAAAGTTCAAATAATGAGAACGCTTTGGGAACTTCACTTTTATGAGGAGAGTGATTAACATGGTAACAGGGAATTTAAAAAGTGACTCCTCCCAAAACAATCCTGAAAAAGAAGAATAAAGTAAGAGAACTTACACTTCCTTATTGCAAAATGTACTACAAGGCAATAGTAATCAAGACAGTGTGATACAGTCATGAGGATGGACAAATAGATCAATGGAGTAGAATTGAGAGTCCAGAAATAAACCCATACATCTATGGTCAACTGATTTTTGACAAGGATGCCAGGACTATGCAGTGGTGTTGGCACAACTGGATAACAACGTGCAAAAGGATGAAGTTTGATCCTTGCCTCGTCCTGTTTACAAAAATTGACTCAAAATGGATCAAAAGCCTAAACGTTAGAGCAAAAATTGTAAAACTCTTAGAAGAAAACAAAGAGGCAAATCTTCATGACCTTGGATTTAGCAAAAGATCCTTAGATATGACACCAAAAGAACAAGCAACAAAAGAAAAATAGATGTTAAACTTTATCAAAATTAAAAATTTTAATGTTTCAAAGGATCCAATCAAGAAAGTGAAAACACAACCTACCGAATAGGAGACAATGTTTGCAAATCATATATCTGATAAGGGGCTTCTATCTAGGATATATAAAGAACTCTCACAACTCAACAATGAAAAGACAAATAATGCAATTTAAAAAATGAGTAAAAGATCTGAATAGATGTTTCTCCAAAGAAGATACACAAATGGTTAATAAGCATTTGAAAAGATGTTCAACATAATTAGTTATTAGAGAAATGTAAATCAAGGCCACAGTGAGATATTGCTTCACACCCACGAGGATGGCTAGAATCAAAGTGATAGCAAGTGTTGACTGGCAAAGATGTGGAGAAATTGGAGCTCTCATACACTGCTGGAAGGAATTTAAAATAGTCTCGTTGCTTCAGAAAACAGTCTAAGAGTTCCTCAAATGATTAAGCATAAAGATACCATGTGATTCATCCATTCTACTCCTAGGTATATATCCAAGAGAAATAAAAACAAATATCTACATAAAAACTTGTACACAAATATTTATAGCAGCATTATTCATAATACCTAAAAGGTGGAAACAACCCCCAAATTCACCAATGGATGAATGTTTAAATATAGTGTGGTATATCAATACAATGGAATATTATTCAGCCATAAAAAGCAATGAAGTACTGATCCATGCTACAACACGGATGAACCTTGAAAACATTATGCTAAGTGAAAGAAACCAGTCACAAAATACCACATACAATATGATTCCACTCATGTGAAAGTCCAGAATAGAGAGATCTATGGAAATGGAGAGAAGATTAATGGTTACTTGTGGCTAAATGATATGGGGTTTCTTCTTGAAGTGAAAACGTTCTAATATTGTCTGTGGTGATGGTTGCACATATCTATGAATATACTAAAACCTTTCAACTGTAAACTTTAAATGGGTGAATTGTATAGTATGTGAATTATATCTTAATAAAGCTGGTAAAAAAAATCCCAAACTAACCTCCAATGTATATAGCCATGTAAATTCTCAAATATTCCCAATTCCTATCTGTGTGACTTTGGGCAAATCTCCTAATTTTTCCTATGTTGTTTGTAAAATGGAAATAGTGATAGTACCTGAAGGTCAGTTTGTTTTGATAGTTAAATAAATGCCTACATGTGAGCTGCCCAGAAGGGTGCCTGGACCTTCGTGGGTGTACCATAATAGCTGTTATTATTGTCATTGTTAGTAAAGAGGATGGGGGTGATAGACTGATGTTGATAATAAAGTCTCTGGAAACTGTAACACTTGAGAAGTGCCTTCTGCATCATCAAAAAGTACATTGTGTTTACATTTCATAAACTTTCGTTATTAGATATATCTGACTGAATTCTGGTCATTAGACATGAGTGTCATGTATATAGACCCTTGAACAGAATATTCCATTAGTTAGAATTCCTATTGTGTATAAACACAAATTTGTCTCTATTTGATGATGTTGATGGCTAATATTTTTGGATATTTTCTCATTTAATCATCTTAATAACATTTGGATGAGGTACATCATTATTATCTTCCTTCTGTAGATGAGAAAACTCTCTGGGTAGGGGGTAAAATACTTGCCAAAGTCACACAGCTAAGAATTGCTGGATTCAACTCAGACAATCTGATCCTTTTATATGTAGGTTATAAGAGTTGAGGAAAATACCCTCTCCTCACTAGATCTCATAAATGCAGAGCGTTCTTTTAGAGGACAGAGGGAGAGATATGAGCACATTATGAAAACTATTCACACTACAAATAGGTGCTTTTTGCTATTGTGTCGGTTTCCTTTTAAAATTACCAGGTTCCCTAGCTAAAGCTAGGTGTTAGCTGTTTTTGAATATATTTGCTGGAACTTGTGCTGATGCCTGTAATTAGGTAACAACTGTTGTCAAATTATCAGTTCAGATCATACCTATTTTATTTAAATAAACCTTTGTGTCTCAAAAGATCTATCATTTTATAAAAGCTGTCCGTGCGTACACAATAGGAGATGCAAGTTGTTACTCAATTCTTGAAAATTCAAGCACAAAGACTGATTGACAGGGAAGCATGATACTGTGATAAATCAAGGCTACCATGGCCTTAATCAATAGGAAGCTTCTGCTTTAAGATATGAATGTAAACATGATCCTATTTAGTGAATAAAGGGTTGACTGTGTTATGTTAATTGCTAGTCCTGACCTCCACCCTGATTTTAAAAATGATTGAAACGAGACCCAGGTGAAATTAAGTGCCTGGCCCCAGATCACAGAGTGAATATCAATGCTAGGTAAAAACCAAAGGCTCTGTCCCCCACACTGGTGAGGTGCTTCCGACTCTAACAAGCTGATTTCGTTAACATTTGATCCCTGTTTGGGCCCACTTACCAAGTTGTCACAAATATTTATGCACATAACACATATTCTGGATCTGTAGTCATGCTAAATGACTTGCTTATTTCATATTTACAATTTTCTGACAATGTTAGTTAACATACTACACTGAGGAAAATGTTAAGTACTGGAGTTTTTGGATGCTCTTTCTCCATCAATTTCGTGTGACTTGGCAACTGCAAATTTATTTTAGATGTGTGAAGAATTCACATTGACCTTTTTAATGTATCCATTATTATGAGCAGAAATGAAAACTACAGAGGGGATGTTACCAAAGGGGACTAGTTAGTGCTGACTTCATGGCAACTTTGGGATGTCTGCATAGATACTGATGGACAAAAGCTGCTTAAGTATGGGATAGCATTCTTATTTATACTTAACCAATAATTAAAGAATCTACAGGTCTGCAAGAAAAACCAAGCCTCAGACCTTTGCCATAACATATGCCATTATTTTATAGATTTTTAGAAGTAGCAATCTTCTCCTGAAAAACTTCCAGATTTATTCATGCAGAGATTTTGGAATTGACATCTTGGAAAGTGATGTAAATACTTCAGTTACTGACAGCTTATTACTTGGTCATTTTGCCCACAAGGTAAGTGCCTTGGTGTGGTTGTTTCAGGCTGTCCATCAAAACAGAATCATATGTGCTGGGCTCCCTGGTGATCCAGGATATGTAATTTTAACAGCATTCTTTAGTGAATCTTGCATTTAACTGGTAAAAGTTGGAGGAGCTTTTTATTTGTAACAGTGGTGATATTTATAATAAAATTCAAATATACACAAAGTTTCAATGTTATGAGTCCATATAAGTCAAAGTCATGAGTAGCTTGCAGTATTCTTCTCTGGTTGCAATTTCACATTATTATCCATACCAATTCAATAATAGACCTAATAATTTTAGGTATTTACTCTAACCTCCCAAGGATTATGAAATAGCACAATTCCATGCTGTCTCTCTGCCTTGTGGTTTTCCAAGTTTCTACATCAACATTTTGTTCATAGGGTTCTTACTCCATTTAAGGTACCACCCCTCCCTGCAAAAAGGTAATATAAATTTACATTGTTTGCTATAGTATACTAGGGTTTCTTAGGTGATTCTCTAGTGCTTGCCAAAGTGTGCCTTTCTACACGATAAACATCAGATTATGGTCTGCCACTACGTGACCAGGGTACCAGATCGTAGACAAGGCAAAGAGGACTTCCCAGATGAGAAGTGCTAGTTCTACTTGAGGGCAGTCCACAGCTACCAGTGGTCTCAGTAGACTTCAGACCTATAATGGGTCTTCTAAGTTCTTGTTTTTAAAAGAGCTACATGCGTATTAGTATCATGTTGTCATAACAATCATAGATGGAAGAGACCCACAGTACTTCTAGGAACCAAGGAAAGAGCAGTCTCTTTGGTTAGTTCCTGAATGCACTGACCAATTGAAATTTAAACAATTATTGACTTTTCTACTTCCCTTGAGATCATTTCATAGCTATAGATATAAATATTGAAATTAAAAATCATTGTCTTAGTAAGCTGCACTTTCTTATGTTGAATTCTCAAACTTAGTTGAATCTCTTTTGAACCATCCTTTTCAGGAGGAAAATACCTGCCAGATTTTCCTGTTCTCTACAAGGATTACCACTTTGAGAGATGAGTCTTCCTTTTAGACTGAATAGTTTTTAAGAGAGGATGGGACCCAGATTTAGAGTCTGTGATACTGGTAGATCCAAGGCCCTGAAATTTCTCAGAAATAACCTTAGAGAAGATGCTAAAAACAAAATGCCCATCAAGCCGAGTAACTAACTGTCCTGGTAAATTAATGTCACAACATCTTAATTGATGCTAAATAGACATCGTAATTAACAGGAGAGTGACATAAATTAAGATATAAATTATAACAAAAGAGTGCTTTTCATGAGATAATAAAAGATAATCATACCCTGGGCTGGGACTTACCAGGAATGCAATGCATCTGAGGGTCCCTCAGCCTCTTAATAAGTAAGTACAGGACAAATGTCCGTGGGTGGAAAGCGTCTGTTTGTTCTAGGAGACATCTAGATCTTGCTTAGGCATCCTAATCATAAAACTGTGCAGTTTTAGAGCTAAATATTACCTAAGAGTTGATAGTTAGAATGCCTGAATTTACAGGTAAGTAAGTGGAGGTTTTGGGAAGTCAAATGATAGCCCATGATCCGTGCCGGTATTGTGGAGTCAGGGCCTCCTGGACATCCTCCCACTCCTGGTCAAACACTCTTAATTACACATGGAAAAGAGCTTTGGCAATGAGCCGACTCCAGTAATAATGCCGACTCTGGTATTCCCTGAAGTGTTTTCCATGGAAGGCTAGCCCCCAGAGAGCGTCTAGGAGAGGAAGATTCTTTGGTTAATTACATTTAAGTGATGCTGTTTATCATACCTCCCAAACCCTGAAATCTGCATTGCATATCAGCACCTGAAAGGCTCTGGGAAATCGGAGGGTTGAAATACCTGAATCTTTATTTAACACAATATTTCTCAGATTTACTTGGGAACCACTTCATTGCCATATGAAATTGTGTGTCAGTTGTTAGAAAAAAAAGGATGCCTGACCTCTCTGTGGTTGTGGAGCTCTGATTTTAGCCTCTATCTTTTGAGCCTGCTAGTCCTTTATGAATTAAGATTTTCAGCAAATTTGACCTATCCGTTCTTAGACCTTCCATCCACACATAATTGGTGGCACACAATTATCAGTGAATCATATCTTGAAACAAACAGTAATTTCTGGAAGAACTTTTTGTTAGAAGGGATTTTTTTTTTCTCCTTTCAGCATACTTGTGTATGTCGCTACTCTCACACTCAACATTAGCTTTATGTTGAAATGGATAGAATAATTTTCAGTGAGGATGGCATTAATATGCAAAAAAAGGAGGTGCGCTATACGATCACTATACATCCTAGTTTGGTTGTGGTGTTTGTTTTCACTCCTTGTCCTCAAATTCTGTCTAAACAACATCCCCTTTCACACTCTCAAAATGCCTTTACTTGGGTGTAGATTATGGTCACTCTACTTTGGAAGTATCTGTAGGATGGTTGTCTTTTTGTTGTTATTATAATTAATTTGAGCAGATGATATGACTTTAAAAAATATCTTACTCAGACAGACCCTGATGGGGTTGCTTCATTCTTCCTCCTATTTCTCCAAGGGGTACTTCCCATTTTCACTTGCGGATTTGTCTTCCTCCATTTAGACCTTTCGTCTTTGGGGTTTCTAAATCCTGTTGTAGAGCGCCTTCTCTTCTCAATATACTTGCTCTCCCTGGGAGAAATCTCATTTTCTCTAGTGGTTTCAATTACCATCCACATGCTGATGTCTCCCATATATTTGCATTTATTTCTACCATTTTATTTTGTGTTTTCAGTTTGCAATCAGTTTTCTTTGTTTCTTTTTTTCTACTTTCCAAACGTGATTTGTCTTGCATTGAACAGTATCTTTTTTACATTTACTCATTTGAAAGTTATTCATTCTTTTATGATTATTTTAGTTATTGAACTGAAATTTTTAACGTCTGCTTGTCTTAAGGAAATCTGAATTATGTCAGCACTATTAAACTACCTGAGCGATGCAAGGACCTTAAACTCCTTTCACTTTTTTCTTCACCCTCCCATGTTGTATGTTATTTTTCTCTAGTATTTATTCCAGTTTTTAAAATAAGTGTTTCATGGAAATATAACGTTTTGGAGAAAAGTGCACAAATCACAAATGAAGAGCTCAATGGATTTTTATAAAGCAAAAAGCGTGTCCCTACCACCTAGATCAAGAAATAGAAGATTACCAACTCCTCTGAAGCCCCTTCATGCCTCCTCCCACTCAACTTCAACCTCCAGCTCCCCAGCCAAAGGGGAACAATTAGTCAGACTTCTATCAACATAGATCAATTTCAAATCTGTTTTTGAACTTTATATAAATGGAATTATAGAGCATGTAACTCTTCCATGCTTGGCTTCTTTGGCACAACATTATGTCCATAGGATTCATCCATGTTTTTATATGTTGCAATAATTTATTCTTCCAATCATTATGTAGTATTCCATTTTATGACTGTACCACAGTTTTTTAGAACTATGTTGCTATTGATGGACATTTGATCATTTCAAGTCTTGGGTTATTACAAATACTAATGTTATGAACATTCTTCTATATGTCTCTTGGTGTTCATGTGCATGCATTTCTGTCGAATGTATGCCAAGTTGTAAAATTGCCGGTTCAGAGGATATCGCTTTAGCTTTAGTGGATAATGCCAAACAACAATCCCAAACGTATACACTTGAACCCACAGTGTGGGAGAAGGGTTTCACAGCTACATCCTGGAATTCCTTTTGACCAACATCCTAGAGATTTCCTTCATGTCTCCCTAGGTTGGAATTCATTCTCCTGATTGCCACATCTTCTTCCTTTCTGATTTAACTCCTCTTTTTATTAGACCAAAGCCTATAGTAACTTTCTTACCAAAGTGGGGGTCTGTGGAGGTAACGATTTTGAGCCAGAAATGGAGGCTCCTTTATTGATAGGTTTTTGGTTATAGAATACCAGGTCGGAGTTCATTTTACCTTGACGTTTTTCAGTTGTCAAGTTGTCCATTGTCTTCTAGCTTCTAGTCTTGAGGTTGGATAATTTTAAGATACTCTGATTCTAGGTCTTCTATAGATAATCTTTTAGTTTTCCCCCTTTGGAAGTTTTTAGGATCTTGTCCTTGTCCCTGGTGTTTTACAATTTTAATATGAGATACTGTGGTGTGGCTTTTTGTTGTAACCGCTGTGTTAGGCAGTGGGTGGGTCTTTTCAGGCTGGAAAATTGTATCCTTCCCTTCTGGGAAGTTTTCTTCAGTTATTTCTTTGATAATTTGCTCCTCTATATATTCCTTCTCTCTTTTTTTTGGAACTATTATTTGGATATTGGACCCCCTGGATTGCTTTTCTAAACTTCTTAATTTTCTTTCTGATTTTCCAACTGTCTTTTTATTCTACTTTCTAGGATGTTTTCTCGCTTTTTTCTATTGAATTTGTTATTTTGGCTCTCCTGTTTTCATTCTCTTTTCTTTTCTGAAAAATCCCTTTTTAGGCTTCTTCTCCTTGTTTCATGGAAATAGTATATTTATTTCTTTGAGGTTATTAATGGTAATGTTTAAGTATTCTTATGATTCCTATGCTGGCTTTGCTGCACCGGGTTTCTTTTCTTCTGTTTGTTTCTTTTATTATCGTCTTTCAAGCTAGTGATGCCTGACAAATTTCGGGTGATCTTCAGATATACAATTATTTTTAACAGTGGCACCGTGAGGCACTAACAACTTAATCAGATAAAGTTTGTTGAAGAGATTTTGTGGAAAATCATGGAATCAGTTTTTGTTTCTTTTTAGACTTTTTAATATTTATTGTTTATAATAATATAAGTAAAACTGACATTTTTGATGTACAGTTCTATGAATTTTAACATATGCATAGATTTATGTATCTACTACCACTACAATCAAGATACAGAACAGTTGCAACAACCCAGAACTCCCCCGGGCTCCATCCTTGCAGCCTCATCCCCCTCTCCTGTATAACCCCTGGAGATCACTAATCTATTCTCAGTCACTGTAGTCTTGTCTTTTCAACAATCATATAAATGGAATCAGATAGTATGTAACCCTTTGAGACCGGGGTCTTTCACTCCCAAATGTCTTTGGGATTCATCTAACTTGTTGCAAGAAGCAATATTCTATTCCTTATTATTGTTGGGTAGTCTTCCACTATAAGGATGTACTACAGTTTGTCTATCCATTCACTCGTTGAAGGACATTTGAGTTGTTCCCAGATTTGGTGACTGCAAATGGAACTGTTATAACCATTTGTGTAACGTTTTATATGAACGTAAGTTTTCATTGCCCTCAGGTAAATACATACGAGCTGAATTGCTAGGTCAAATGATAAGAGTATGTTTAACTTTATAAGAAACTGCCAAACTATTTTCCACAGTAGCTGTACCACTTTGCATTCTCACAGGCAATAGTAGGAGAGTTTCAGTTGTTCCTTATCCTCATCAGCACTCGTATTGTCATTATTTTTTATTTAATCATTCTAATAGGTGTATAGGATATCTTATCATGATCCTTTGTTATATATGTGATTTGCAAATATTTTCTCCCAGTATAGATTGTCTTTTGTTTTTTGGTGAGGAAGGTTGGCTCTGAGCAAACATCTGTTGCCAATCTTCCTCTTTTTGCTCAAGGAAGATTGTCCCTGAGCTAACATCTGTGCCAGTCTTCCTCTATTTTGTATGTGGGACACCTCCACAGCACAGCTTAACAAGTGGTGCTGGGTCTGCAACTGTGGTCTGAAGCCATGAACCCTGGGCTGGCAAAGCGGAGTAGGCAAACTTAACCACTACCCCACCGGGCCTGCCCCTAGCTTGTCTTTTTATTCTCTTGCTTTCATTCATATAGTGTAAGTTGCATTTCATGTGGCCAGTCCTCTTATTTTTCTATCCTTTTTTATTCTCTTCTTAATCACAGGGAAGCCTGTGTATGTCAGCTGGGATCAAAACTCCCAAAAGGCAGGAACTGGTAGTATCTAACACAACCTTTGTTAACTTTGATCTCACTGAGTGTGTGGCCATCAGGACCTGTTCGGGCTGTTCCCGAGGACAGGGTAAGTTGTTTGAATAGATAAGACAGATGGTAAATAAGGCTAATACTCAAGTAAATGTGATAAATAGTGGCAAAGCCATTGTGATTCCATTATTTCTTTTAGTTATAAGATTGCATCAGTAGAAATTGCGGCTCAAATCTCCTAAAAGAAATCCTAGAGGATGCCAGGGATCCCAATGGGGCTCCTGCAGCTCTCGGTTCCTATGTCGGGAACTCTCCCACACTTTCCCACACTCCCGTATGGTGCTGTGTCTCTGCTGGCCTCTGAGCTTCATAAAGGAGGGATTATGTCTCTCCTGATCAGAGATTTATCATTAGTACCTAGGAGCCTGGTGCCCAGTAGATTCATGCATTACATTAATGAATGGAGTTGGATGGACCAAAATATAGATATAAATTAACACACATGCAATCTTTCCTGAAAAAGCCAGAGTTCAGGTATTTGAAGTTTTTAGCATCCCAAGACTTGTTGTGTACACAAAGAGAACCCTAGGAATTCTTGCTCACTTGTTAACCACATCTCAGAGGTGGTGAGAAATACCTTGGCAGACTCATGGGCCAAGGTGAAAAGAAGTAGAGAGCAATCTAGTTGATTTGATCACTGTAAACAGACAAACCAAGTAATTCAAGTAAATATGCTCTTGTGGTTTGAATCACCAATTTAGATAATTGTTTGTTTTTTTAATTAAATGAATAATCAGCAAGTCTCCACTTTACTTTTTTTTTTCTTTTCCTGTATAGGCAGAGCCAAAGATTATTTTTATTTGGGTGGCATCTGAATTTAAGATTGTAGAAATAATAGTAGGAATAAAAACTGCCTTATGGCAATCACTTCAGATCACAATTCCTCAGTTCTTTCACAGCTTCACTGTTTCATATCATTCATAAGACACCAAAAAAAAAACACACTACTCCTTATGGGTTCTAATCTCTTCTCACCGGATGATGTTGGCTAAGCCATCTCTTTCATTTGTTTAAAAATTGACTATTCTAGGTTCTGTTTAAGGAACTAGGGGTAGGGTACAAAGAAATGACACATGGTTCTTGTCTTCCAGAAGCTCTCAATCTAGACACAAAAATAGATGTCTAAGACATTGTACTAGAGTGCGATGAGTACAGGCCTAGAGGACTGAACAAGGTGAGATAGGGGAGAAAGGAAGGGGTCACGTCAGGTTGCGCTCTCGAGCAGGGTTTTGAAAGGCGAGTGGAAGTTCGCAAGGAGGAATAGGCAGGGAAAAGTTTCTAGATATTAGGAGCAGCATATGCAGACAATAGAAGTTCCAAAGAGCAAGTTGTGCTTGGGGGATTGCAAAGAAGTCCAACGTGACTGGATTGTAGACAGCAGGTGACTGTCGTATTAGATGAACTGAAGAAGTTACAAGAGGTGGGATCACGGAGTCTTAAATGCATGACTTAAGTCACTGCATGGACTCTACTGGAATGCAAAACGAAAACATTAGGGCCTCTGTTTATTTGTATCTTATTTTTTAATTTTATTTTTTGTCTGTATTTTATAGTGTACATGATACAGCAATCCAGTAGCATATGTACTGAGAGATGTGTACTGAACTTTTACATTTTAACGACAAGGGTGTGTGTATTAGAAGACCTGGGCAACTGGACTAACAGTACTGCCAGTGAATCACATGGAGCTGGTGTGAGGGAAAGACTGCTAAGGAGTGCTGCCCTAGAGTTGTACTTAAAAGTGTGTTACTCTTGCTATTTGCCCACATGATTGATTGAATATTGCTTTTGAGTGTAAATGTTTAGAGTATAAATCTTGTAAGAGGTGGGGTTGGACTCACATAGAAGAGCTGGAGCAGAAAGGTTGAAAGACTAACCCGTAGCACTTTAGTATTTAGGGATAAGTAAATTGGTGTTCTATGCCTCTATTTCCCACTAGACAACGGTTTCTCACCCTTGGCACTGTTGGCATTTGGGGCTGGATAATTTTTTGTTGTGGGGATTGCCCTGTGCATGGTAGAATGGTTAGCAGCATCTCTGCCTCTACTCACATGCCAATAGCACTGCCATCCACCCAGTTGTGACAGCCAAAAATGATTCCAAATGGTGCCAGTGTTCCCCAGGGGACAAGACCACCACTGGTTGAGAATCACTGTGCTAGAATACAGTGTGCACGAAGGCGGAGCCGGTACTGCTCTTGTTTCCCTCTGCATCTCCAGCACATACCACAGAGCCTGGCATACAGTAACCACTCATAATATGTTTTTTCTTGAATGAATGAGTGAATTGTAAAAGTGTATAAATATGCAATTTAAAGTACTGAAAATATCCCGTGAATTCAGCTGCCATTTGTTACGATAGTCTTTTGTACTATTGTGTAACTGTCTTTCCATCTTTTGACTTGTAGGTGGATTTACTGTGAAGACCAACCAGTTGAAGTTTACAAACTCTCCAAACTTAGTTGCATTTCCGTTTGCTCATGCAGCAATTTTGGAAGACCTGGATGGGTCTCTGTCTGGCAAAAATAGAAGTCACATTCTTGCTTCTATGGAAACACTTTCAGCTTCTTGTTGGGTGAATACCAGCTTCAGTCAGGTTGTCTCCGGCAGCGTCTGTGGAGAGGATGTTCTCTTTCATCGTATGTCTATTGGCTTGTAAGTTGAATTAACTGTACATTTTAGCTTGCCAATGCGCATGCATATATCGTTCAGACCATTGATGTTTGTAGAAGGGATGTTGTTTTTTAGATTCTAATTAAGTTCTACAAAAGTGGTGTGGGAATGATTCTGACAGCTGTCAAATCACAAGTTTATGGTAGTTTTAGGCTGCTCCAAATGGCAGCTAACTCTCAATATCACTAGATCAGATCTCGTAGCCCTTGACCTCTCATTGACATTTTGAGCTAATAGCTTCCTATTGAAAAGACTTGCAACCAACAGATAATTTTAAATTTATTTTAAATAAAAGTATTATTAAAAAATTCCAATAATGTCCATTCTCATTTATATACACATACTCTCCTTAAGCTCTTTTTAAGTGTTCAAGACGCTCCAGGGAAGCAATTGCTGATGCCTTCCTATTACTTGCAAAGTTGCTTCCCTCCAGTTCATTTTCGTTGTTAATTTCATGAACTATTGGATTCGTACAAAACATTTCCTATTAATATTGGACCAAGGACTCCTTGGTTATGCTACTCAAACTACCATTAAGTGAGCAGCTGGGCTGTTTATAATGCATAACAGGCTTGCTTCTGCCCTCTTTAATTTCCAGGTAATGATTGCTGAGTGTCGAGGGTTCTTTTACCTATTTCAAATGCATTGTATATATTTAGTCACATTTCTGTCCTTTCTTTGTTTTAAGTGCATGAATATTAAGTCAAATGATTCAGCCAGACCATGTGAGCATCTTATTTCAACAGGTAAACTCCAGAGAGTGAGTCAATGTGGTCAGGATTGCACTCACTCTGCATTTTGAATGCATATGGAATCAGTATCTTGACATTCTGTTTTAGAAGTCTTACTAATACACTGCTAGCATTGAATAGTCTGAAAATTTCCCCCTTTGGCTTTCCAAGACTGTTTATTATTCTGTCTAATGTTAACAGGTTCAATTCCAGTGAGCAACATAGCAATGTGGAGGCATATATTCTCATTTCTAACCATTGGGAGTGTGCAGAGCATGACTTTTTTTTTCATTCTCAGGGATGCATCCTGATTTTTATTGTTATTTTACTGATTTTACCAAAGAAGTTTTAATGGATATTTTGAGATTTGTAAAAGTTAGTGATTTCTTATATGCATTTTTTCAAATGAGGAAAATTGAAACAGATTCATGTAGTTACAAAGAACAGTAGGTGCTTGTGTGATATTTATTTCTCTGTGTTTTTGGTACTCCTTTTTTATGCCTTACTTTGAGACCTACTGGGAGACCGTCTGTTAGAGAGGCATGTAGCAATGTGGTGTGAGAAGGCTCTGTAGCTAGAACCGTCTGAGCGTCTGTTCTTGGAGATCTTTGAGACAGGATGCTTAGCTGCTTACCTTGGCAGCAGGTCATGATCCAGCACTCAGGGACTGACGAGGTCAAAAAGACAATAATCCTGATATGATCTTCTCAGATTCAAAGGCTCCTATTAGGGTGGAAAATGTGTCTTGGTTTGTCTGGAAATTTCCTGGTTTTAAAATAGAAAATCTCATGGCCCAGAAAGCCCTCCAGTTTTGAGAAAGCCAGGATGGTTAGTCACCTTCCTTCCTAGGCTTCTATTTAAAAATTTTGGGGTTGACTCCCAGGTCTATGGAGAAATGCCCAACTACCCCAAATTAGCCTCAGGGAAGTCTCAGCTTGCTCCCAAATATATCTCTTGGCCCCAGTGTCCTCACCCCAGGAGAAGAGGATTGGACGAGATGATCTCTAAGACCTTGCTTGTCAAAGTGCATCAACATCACCTGGGAGCTTGTTCGGCCCAGGGACTCTCAGGCTCCACCCTAGACATCCTGAATCAGAATCCCCAGGTGATTTAGGGTAGTTTTAGAAGCACTGCTCTGAGGTCCTTCTAACTTTCTCTTTCTATGATTCTATCCTTAGCTATTTGTGCTCAGTGACTTGATCTTTGTCCCAGAGCATTATAACCTCATTAGGAGCATGTCAGAACTAATGAGCAATTTGAATTCAGCATAGATACAAACTTTGCTGCATTTCATGGAGAAAGGATTAATTTGTTGTGCTGTTTGCCCTGGAGCAAGCACCCTAAGAGTTGATTTACAAAGCTCTCACAGTCATGATCTTTTGGGGTTGCATGTTGATGGAGATGTGATATGGCACAAGCACCCTGCTGTCCTCACTCATCCTCCTCCCTCAGCACAAAGTCTCCAGAGGGCAGGGTGTGAGGCCTTACATAGCTGCGTAAACAAGGCACCCCATTGCCCGCTGGCTAACAGCCAAGTGGTTGGAGTGTGATTTCTTCCTTGGAAGGCCATCTCTCTGGTCCATTTTCACTGTGAGTTCTTTGTTTGGCATTGGTGACCTTCTGTCCCTGTGCCTTACTACCTTATTTAAGTCTGATGGGTGCCCTTATTGGTGGCACTTCCTATTTTATAGCGCCCTTTAACTCAGCCCTGCCAGATGGGTTGACAGAGGTATATAAATATTTGAAGTTGGTGATAATGTTTAACAGTGAGGTGAAGAAAAAATTCCCACCCTCTACAAGGCAGAATCTAGTTTGTGTTTTGTTAAAGTGACAACATGCTTGATCAGCATGAGTGCTGCTTTATATTGTTCTCTCTCTCAATCGCCAGTTCTAAGAACGTGCTCTCTTTAGGAGCCACAGGTGTTCTGGATCGTTTCCTTTCCTAGCTTCTGTTTCTACTAGTCTCATTCTACCAACCCCATCCTTCCTGATAAGACATGGGTGGCAGTAGCCCTACCAATGTAAGTCAGAATCTCATTTCAGAAAAATATCAGTGACCATTTTCTCTGGAGGTCTCATAATGATGACGTACCTCACACAGTTCTTGGATTTATTGATCCCCAAATTTCTTCTATTTTCTTCTGTATAGTGATAATTACATGGAACACAGATAATATTACCCATAGGTCTTTGCGTGTTGATTCTAGGTCTCCTTTGTCAGCTCTTCTCCCTGTCCCTTAAATGCTAGTGTTCCTTAGGGTTCTGTGAGGAGCTTTCCTTTCATCTCAAGTCATACTCTTCCCAAGTGATCTGGATTATTTCACAGCCTCAGTTCACATTCACTGATCATTCCAGACTTTTTCCCTCCAGTTTACACTGCTCTACTGAACTCCAGACCCATTTATCCAACTCACCTTAGGATCTGCACTGTCCAGTATTGTGGCCACTAGCCACATGTGGCTAATGAACACTTGAAACGTGGCTCATCCAAATTGAGATGTGCTGTAAGTGTAAATTATACACCATATTTCTAAGACTTTGTAGGAAAAAAAGAATGTAAAATATCTCAATAGTTTGTTTATATCGATTACGTTGAAATGATAATATTTTGGGTATATTGGGTTTAATATATTATTAAAATTAATTTCACCCGTTTCTTTTCACTTTTTAAATGTGGCCTCTGTAAAATTTAAGATTATGTTTGTGGCTTGCATTTATGGCTTGCATTGTGTTTCTATTGAAGAGCAATGCTTTCAGTATTTCCTCTAGAGTGTTTAACAGCCATCTCAAACTCCACTTGTCAAAATTGAACTTATGGTCTTTGTCCATAAATCCATTCCTCCCTGGGTGTTCAGAATCCCTAGGTGTTGAGGCAAATGCTTCAATTATCTAAACCAGAAACATGGAGTCACCCTTGACTCATCTTCTTACCTCATTTCTCCATAAGTCACCTACTAAGTCCAGTCCATTTAACCTCCTTAAAAAATCCCTCTTGAGTCTTCCTACTTCTCTCCTTCCCAGCTTGCCCTCTCTAGTCCAGGCCATTATCACCTCTCACCTGCATAATCACGGCAGCTTCTTAGCTTGCTGCCTTGCTGTGCTCCTATCCTTAAACTTGATAAATGCAGATCTGGTCTTGCCATTCATTCCTTCTCTTGCTTGAAACTTTTTAATGGCTTCCTATTGCCTCCTGAAGAAAGTCAACCTTCCTTAATGTCTCATGGGCCCTTCATGACCTGCTCCTTGTTTCTAGTTCAGCATCATCTCTCAGCACCCTGCCCTCCCTTCCCAGCATTCTATGCCTCAGCCACACTTCTTTGGGTCTTTCAATTCATAAGGTTCAGCTTTCATGAACTCAGCACGAAGGTCATTTTCTCTGGTAAGCTTCCCTGAGCTTCCTGCACAGGTTTTGGTCTCCCTGCTGTGTGCTGGCTCTCTATACCTGCTCTAACCAACACTCATAGCTCCTGCATAGCTCTATAATTTGTCCCTCTCTTCTCATGCATGGTAAATAGGACAAGATAGTGTTCTTGTGTGTGTGTCTGTTTGTATTTTAGTGTACAATACCACCTTGAACACATAGTAACTTAATAAAATTAGTATTGAATAAATGAATATAAATAAAAAAATTATGGGCACCCCAAAATCTTCCTCTAGCATCCTTATTGTCCATTTCTCTTAGGACATACTTATAAAGAGTCCATGGCACTCAATTTTTCTTCAGAAGACCCAAAATTAAAATGCTATTCTCAGTCTTTATTTCTAAAATTCCTGGGAACGTCTAATACTTAAGAATGTCCTTTCATAATGTCTTCTAGGCTTTGCTTTCCTGGGGCTACCCGTTGACCAGATGATTTATTTTAACAGCTGATCCTCTCTCCTTCTCTGCTGTACCCCTTCCCCACCCCTGCTGAGTCATCAGTTCACCTGCATTTGCAATTGTCTTCTTGCCTTGGTGGTGTAGCTGCATAGAACTGTGATGAGGAGAATGAGCACTCAGTGCTCACAATTACCGCCTGGGAATTGTTATTATTCTTTTTGGTCTAGAGCGCTCTATAACCTTCAGTGGTCATAGACTTATTCAGATTAAAAATCAAACCTTGATCTGTCTTCCAATTATTGACTGGATTGAGTGTGGGAGAATGAAAAGAGTTTGTGAGATGTTGTTGGTTGACAAACCAGTCCTTCTAACTTTTTATAGGATGTATATAAAATAAAGTCAGGACATATATATATATTTAAAGTTATTTTTCAAACACTGAAGAATAGAGAAGTGATTAAGAATCATTTGTGGGTACAAGTCATAGCCCCCCCACCCCCACTTCCTAGGTGTACTCCTTTGGGCAAGTTACTTCCCCTCTTTCTGCTTCAGTTCTCACATCAGTAAAACAGGCATAACGGTATTTATCTCACAGGATCATTGCCTGGTATGTAGTAAGTGCCCAATAAATGTTGTCTTTAAGAAGTCTCTACGTTTGTGATGTACAAAACAACATATAAACATCCTGCTAATTTAATAAAATACTATAGATTATTATGTTTCTGAGAAACAAATGCCTGGCAAGGGAATTAAGTTTGCTCAAATGTAACTCAATCCTATTCTTGAAAAATAGGGAATACTTTCCAATAGTCACATGAAGTTGTCCCGATCCAGCAAAACCTCCCAGGGAGTCATAGACTCTGGAGTCGTTCAGGACAGTCTTTGGTTCATTGTGCCCCAATACCTTCTGTTTCTTCCTTCCTGCTTCTCCTGGAAAAGACAAGGTTAATGTTCTTGTTGATCACCTTGAGTCTTAGATCGCGCTTAATATCCTCTCCTGTAGTGCTAGCGTTCAGTTTTCACCTATGCAACTGCTCTTAATGTGTCAGTGTTCAAAGTATGAGGCACCCCCTGCCTCTGTGAATGCAAAAGTAAAGAAGAGTTCAAATGGAAATTTTGGCCTAGCTTTTCCTTTAATAATCGCCTGACTCTCCTTCCTAGGGATAAAGAGGCACAGCATCACTAATAGTATCTTTTCAGTCCTCAAGAAAAAAACCCATGTGAGACAGGAAAATTCCAAGAAGTGTTATCCTTTCTTGGCAGCAGAGGTTACAGAAGCAAATAGAAAAAAGATCTAAAAGTCTTAGTGAACCCCAAACTGAGGAAAGCATCAGTACTACATGGTTATGAAATTTTATGAATCATAAAGGGGTCCAGTAATGTGCTGGTAAATGTTTAGCAACTAGCTCTCTAGAATAAAAAGCCCTAACTTGTGGTATTTGCCTAATTCCGTGGTGAAAATACTCTTACATGACCTATGTAGGCTACCATCATGGCATTGGGAAGAGGGGCTGACAATTAGCTCATGAGCAGGTGTCAGTCGGCTCCACCACAGCACCAGGTGTGTGTATATATATATATAAAAAAGGGAAGATACACTTCTTAGTCTAACTCCCTACCTGATACATAAAATCATTTTCTGATATTCCTGACAGGTAGTTGTCTACCTTGGGGTTGTAAGCTCTGGTGGTGGTATTCTCATGTGCTGAGGCAGCCATTCCAGCTGGAGTCAACAGATCAAGAGAAGAGATGCAATAGTGTATGAAGGACCATCTAAGCAGGATGATAGAATGTCTTGCTTCTCTTCATGGATTAAGATAGAATAAGCAAGAAGCATTGTCCCAAGTGTGTTACAAAAACCATAGACGCTACTTTTGAGGAGATGCTAGGTTGATTCTGGGGCTTCTCTACAATAAGTTATTACTGCTTTAGCCAACT
Organism: Equus caballus; assembly: GCF_041296265.1. Taxonomy (NCBI): domain Eukaryota; kingdom Metazoa; phylum Chordata; class Mammalia; order Perissodactyla; family Equidae; genus Equus; species Equus caballus. Next base: position 52,976,834 of record NC_091703.1, on the reverse strand, counting down.
ATGAAAAAGGATAAACAGAAATATACACTGGCAAAGTCATGGAGGAGTGGTGTTGGGTGCTCCTGCCAGACACACGAGGATTATTTAATCATCTGGCTTGCCTCTCTCCCTACCAGCTGTATTTCGTATGTGAATTTAAGGATTGCTAAAAGTTGAGGGGGAAGGCTGAGTGTTGTGATTTCTTTCCTCTTACTCAGAAGGAGAAATATTTAAGTGCTTCTCAATTAATAAGGGCATATGTCAAACAACCATTACTGCTACACGTAAAATAGCACTAGATGACGACAGGTCAACAGGTAGGATAATGGCCCTTTCTCTCTGTGAGCCTAGTGTATTTTTAAAAGATGCTCAAGCAAGCTGTGTTGCAAAAATTTGTTGGTTGTGCTCAAAATTTTGACTTTGTCCTCTTTGTGCAGTGAAAGATGAGAGTGACAACAGCAAGCACTAACCTTCAATAGATGCTAGCAGCACCTTTTGGGGCTGGTTATTATGATGTGTCCGGCTTAGGAAGTGTGTCATTATAAAGGGTTTATTTTACAATTGTTCTGAATTTAGAGCATTTAGAGCTCAAGACAGTGTTTGTCTTAATACACAGAGATATGGACTCTGAGGAAGAGTAAGCTAATGGTAAACACAAAAATGGGAGTTAATACTTATTCTCACTGGTATTGCTGATTGCCTAACAAATCCTTTCTAAGCAGTATACATTCAACAGTTCTGCACAGTGCAGGGGCACTAAATGACGTAATTGTTTACGCAACTAGGATTGTAAATTGGTACTTAAGCTGGGAAGTTTTATGGAGAGATAGTGCTATATTTCTAGAGGAATATGTCTCAATTAAAAACAGCCTTGGTTATTAAACAAAAAAAAGAACAAAAATTAAGACACTGCACAGGACAGGGAAGGCTCGTAGTTCTGTTGTCTTTTTGATTGTGTATACGAGCTGTTGCTGACGCCGAGGTAAGGGTTAACATTTAAAATGGACCGGTTGCCTCCTGATTTCTTGCACATAAAGCCATGAGAAGTTCAGGGAGAGACTTCTTCCCGTAGTAATGAAGCTTTCTGCTGCTAATGGCCCATGCAGACTCCCTTGGCTCCTCCAAATTAGAAACACTTTTGTGTTCCTTTGCTTCATTAAAAGTAAAGAGAGGGAGATTGGTGGCTATTTAGGGCAAGCAAAAATTGTAGTAATTATGGTTGGTAAATTCTCTTCATGGTGTTCTTCGATGCTTGATGTTCTTTTGGTGCTTTTCAGAAGAGCCCACCACTGTCACTGCTGGCATTTGGCCTAGAAGGATGGGAGCTGATTTGACTCGGAATTTTTGGCCCCCGGTCATGGTCAACTGAAGGCATCTTGCTTACTGGGAGATGGGTCTTTTACATTTTGATTTGCTTTTCCGAGTGCACCATATAACCCTTTCCACTACCAGCTGTGATAAAGGTATACGTGATAACCTCCTTCTGTACCAGTATTGCACCACAGAAAGCTGGTGCTGCACATGAGTGCCTGTGCAATTACATCCCACATAAGCCTGGGTTGAGATGGATAGGGTGGCCTGATAGGATCAGGGCAATGCAAGAAGGAGGAGGAGGAGAAGATAATTTAGGATCACGATGTGCCATGGTGGGTCTCTGGTTGATCAAGGGGTTAGCATCAGGTTACTGGATGCTGGTTGGAAGAAGAAGGCATCAAAAGGAAGGTACAAAAGTCCCAAAGATGAATAGACTTGAATAATTCTTAGCATTTAGCGGGTCATGTTGACAAGGGCCTTCAGAAATTGGGTGGTATGATCTGAAAGGTGACTCCTTCAACCATTGAAATAAGAATTTGTAGAAACTGAACCAGAAGAAATCATGTCCTAAAAATTGATTTATAACTGTGACACTGATGGAAATTTGAGAAATAATTAAGTCTAATCAAAATGGCCAGGGGGATTCTTGGGGTCACACTGCTGGAATGAGGAAGCTTTTCTGGAAATATGATATGATATCTTAAAGTGAGTGACAAAATATAGGTTGGTAAGGCAAAATGAGTGACAAAGTATAGGTTGGAGGAATTCAATATGAACAGATGGCTGCATTTGAACAAAAAGAATTCTTCTTTTGGTCTATAGTTAAAAAAAAAAACTATTTGTAAAAGTGGTTTAATTGAGAGCACTTGACTAGGATAAAAGAGATATAAGTTCATAAGGAAGTCTTAAACCAGGGCCTACTATTAGTGTAGATTGCTTGTATATGCCCAGGAAAGGTTTTCTGACCACTAAGTGTAAGATTTTAAGGCCTGTTGGCAAATATCCTGTTGATTCGGGGTTGACTGTTAAGTTCTGATAACTTGTGATCAACTGCTTATCTCCTTCGAATAATAAGTTTACAGGAAATCTCCTGACACTCATGTGGTTTTCCGGGTAAACTTCACTGTTGGGAAGAAACATCCCTAAGCAGTTCTTTGGAGTGTTCTAGTCCATTTAACACTTGTTTACTCATTCAACAAATGTTTATTGAATACCTACTATGTGAAAGGCAGTTTTATTTTTTACTGTGAATTATTAAATGGAAATTCTGATTTATCAATTAGTGTCTCTTGGATTTAGGTCTTGTGATTCATTTTCCAGAGCCCATATATCTCTGTGAAAGCTGAAAGCATGCACTTTCAGAACCTGAAACACTCAGAATCATTTTCTGGACTGTGGGGAATCCCACCTTATATACCAACCATGGTACCTACCACAGCCAACTTATCTACATCTGTGGTATTTCTTGGTTCCAAATTCTCTTTTCTTAGCACATTTGCTTTACAATCATTTCCCAGAAGCCTATATTTATTCATTATATATATTAGCTGGTCCAAATTGTGCTGGATGATCTCCTGGGACTCTGAGGCATCGTTTTAGTCAAGGAAAGAGGGAGCCATGACTATGGAGGACAAATGGCTGGAAAATACAAGGAAGAAAATTAAGCTTTTAAAGCTAGTCTAAATATTAAAATTTAAAAATAAATTCCATAAACAGAGGAGGAATTTGAGGATGCGAATGCCCCTTAACTAGAAGGAGGGACAGGTTAGAATATGGAGGAAATTCCTGTAACGGACTGGAAGTTCCAACAGATGACCCGCATGTCCAGTCTGAGTCTAAGAATATGAGTTGAGGATTGTCCTTTAGTTCCAATTTAACTCCTGACAGACTTATGAAACACACCCTCAGTATCCCAGGTGCAGAGAGAGGAAGAAGTCTCCCACCCCAAGATTTCTAGTTTCAGTAAACACTGCGTAAGGAAGGCTGGGGAAAGAGTAGTTCTATTCCAAATGCCCTGAGCATTTTTCATCCCTTTCATTTTATTAATTAGCAGATGAAACAAAGGCATTTGACCTTACAAGAAATATGTGTCAAGTGCTGCATGGCCAGGACCAAGGCTCTGTATCCTGAAAGGTTTTCTTTTTTTTTTTTTTATTATTATTTATTTATTTTTTTGAGGAAGACTAGCCCTGAGCTAACATCTGCCAATCCTCCTCTTTTTGCTGAGGAAGACTGGTCCTGAGCTGACATCCGTGCCCATCTTCCTCTACTTTTTTATATGTGGGATGCCTACCACAGCATGGCTTGCCAAGCAGTGCCATGTCCACACCTGGGATTCGAACTGGCGAACCCTGGGCCACCGAAGCGGAACGTGTGCACTTAATCGCTGCGCCACTGGGCTGGCCTCGTGAAAGGTTTTCAAATGACCAAACATTCTGGATAAACCTCTAGACACTGAAACACGTAGGACAGAATGGTAGATCTGGCACATCTGAGGTTCTTTCTTAGATGAGTTGTAGGTAGATGTTGTTGGACTTGGGGATGGTTATTGAATACTTCATATACATTATCGCTTTGAGTTTTCTAGTAGCTTATGAGATACACGCTCTTGTTGCCTCCATTTAAAAAAGAAAAGCAAATTAAAGCTTAAAGGAGGTCAGTAATTTGCCCAAGTTCATACACCTAGTGCACACAGATGTAGATTCCCAATTTACACCCATTTGACCAAAGAGCCCAGGCATTTAACAGTAAAAACAGTTTCCTTTTATAATATGCCGCTGGATTGTAAATCGCCTTCGGATTTGCTCATGCCGCACCGCACTTTGAAAACCCAACATCCTCCTTGTCTCCTTTCCCTCTACTTTGAGAATTTAATTATCTGCCTGCAGCAAAATGCCACAGTTAAAGATTCTCGTGAAAACTAAACCAAAGGGGGAAGGGCGGTCATAATGTGTATTGATTTTTTTTTTTTTTTACTTTTGCTTTATTTTTTCTGTCCACTTTGGCTTTCTTTGAGGATCTTAGCATGTGGCTAAATCTATTGATGTTCTAGTGAACTGTTAAAAATCGCTTTCTGGGATGAGCTACGTAGAAAAATTTGTAGAAATTTAAAAATTTCTAGTTCTACCTGTGACATTCACATAATACTTTTGCCATACTGTGCCTCAGTTTCCTCATTTAGTAAAATGCAGATGTTCTAGAAACCCTTCGTGTAAATTAGAGAATCGGCACCAACTGCGTTAGGGAGAGCTCACGCATGCATTCTTCACAGAACACACACGATTTGAGTGCCCACTGTGGGCAGGGCCATATGTCAGGATACGGGATACCAAAAAGGAGAAAATATCTCTAACTTGAGGATCTCGCAATCTATGTTAACAAACAAAAAAGCAAACTCAACAACACTTAGGTGTGGTAGTAGCGGGGAGCCCTGGGCATTATGCAAGCCCAGGGAGAGGAGCCAGGTTCCCTCTTCACTCCAGGGAAGGCTTCCCAACCATTTGTGGTGGGCAGTTGGAGATGGACTTCTGAGAGTCGAGGCACTTTGGGTTCTGGGTCTCAGTCATTGCTTCCCACAGGAATATCTATTTACCAACATAGTACGTTTTCTGCTGCTGATAAACCTGGTCTATGGCAAACTTCTGGGCGTGGACATTCCTTTTTTAAAATAACGGTGTATAGTCCTGGCCTATATGAGCTCATTAAGATGGCATTTATTAGTGTCCTCAGATCTGAGCGTTACTATCTCTAATCCACCAGGCCAGTGTAAAGCACAGACAATCCAGTGGCACTTTCTCACTGGGCTGTTTTGAAAACCTCAGTACACACAGACAAAGACGACCTGAGACAGATGGGGAGAATAGAAGATGAATTACAACGGATGGAAGAGGAATGCATTAGATCCAGAATGGACAAGTAACTTAAAACCCATTTTTTTTGTTTTAAATCACCCTAGAGCTAATGCTCCGGATGTTTCTTCTGATTTAACTATGACGGACAGCAGAAATAAGACAACCACTGTCAATTACGTGCGGGACACATTGTCTAACCGTTATGGCTGGATGGCTCTGCTCTTGGATCAAGAGATGTATTCACTGAGATTCGAGACCCCTTGGATCAGCAGATCTCTGCAGGTAACCCAGGCATTCATTCATTCATTCATTCATTCATTGGTGTGTCACATTTCCCAGGAGTTCTTATCTTTCCTTCTGTGAAATACTAGTTTGCAGGTATGAGCCTCTTCTGGTGCTGATAAAACGGCAGCAGCCTTTGGCTAGATGAATGTAAACTGAAAATGAGATGTTTTTAACTTGAAAATTGTAGAATTTGTTTAAATCTCACCCTGAATGCAGAATGGTTCTGCCTGAAAATTTAACTTCATTAACACCATGGAAAATAGCTTCGAAGCATTCTATAGAATTGTATTCTTATATTATGGCTTAAGAACCAAATTACTTCACAGAAGTGTTTGTAGCCAGAGAAAATGTCTTAACAAGGCATTTTGACATTGCATACTGCCACCTTGTGGTCAAAGATTATTTTGCAGATGAAAGTCTAGACATCCATTTGGGTTGGGGTGAAGGAGTGAAATGGTTAGGGGAGGGAAGATAGGAATGATCATGTGGGAAGTGGGTGCATTTTCTGAAAAAAAAACCCAAACAATCTAGTGGATTCCCTCAAGCTCCTTTTCTTCCTTTTAACTCATTTCTTTCTTCCTCTCTCATCATACACATTCTCCCTAGAGGTGTGGGTCTTTGGGAGCTGGAAGCTGCTTTAGGTATGTCACGGTTCTGAGGAACTCAAAGCAGAATCCATTTTGATCCTCTCACCATGGCCCTCAGAAAGGATGTGCACCTCTCTTTCCTTCCTTTGAAGTTCCCAGGAGAACATTCTGGGAAGTTTTCAAAGGTAAAGGCAGTAGACTGGTGATTCTGGAGGAGGATGCCCTGGGTTTCTATCCTGGCTCAGCAGTCTCCTGCTTCAGGATGTGGGGCGAGTTAATCAAACTCTGCCTGCCTCAGTTTCCTCATCTGTAAAATGGAGGCAGTAATAGTATCAATCACTGGGGGTCTTTCCAGGATTGAACGACTTGGTATGAACGGTACCTGAGCAGGTAGCAAATGCTCCAACAGTATTAGCTATTACTGTCATAAATGGGTGGCACTCCTGTCATTGCCTGCCTCTTTAAGTTCTGGGAAAGTGGGAAAGGAATTCTCGACCTGGCTCTCTCTCTTCCAGATGTTTGACCTGGGACAAGTTAATTCACTTGTCTGGGTCTTGGTTTTCTGTTAATCGAGGTTGTTAAAAACAAAGAAACTTATGGCATAGTTCAGTCTTTATGTTCTATGATTTTGTAGCTCTGCTTATGAATTTATTATGGAGTGGACTTAAGTAAGCCCATTTCCCACAATAAAAGCAGTCTGGGTGTGAACTGTCCTATTTCTAAACTATTCCATGTGCATTCTTTGTGGCTCATTTTTTGGGGAGAATCTTCCTTACTAAATGAACACTATTGTGCTTTTCTCTCACTGCAAGTACTCAGCAACATTTGACAACTTTGCTCCTGGGAATTACCTCCTGCTGGTGCACGCAGACGTGTGGCCTTACCCTGACATCCTCATGTGGTGCGGGAGTCACGTGGGGCGGTCCCTTCCCTCTCTTCCATCACCTGGTCGGGACCAAGGCTGTGACTGGTTCTTCGATAGCCAGTTGAGACAACTCACCTATCTGGGTAAGTGTAGTTGGATGAGCATTTTGAGGGCACATAATCAGAAACCACTCTTGAATTTAAGATTTCAATGCTATGAAATGATGAGGAATTGAAGGGGCAGCTGTGTGCTATGGTCAAGTGAATCAGATTGCCTGGCTTTAAACCTCAGCTCCAACCAACACTTACTGTCTGGGACATTCAGCAGGCACTCTCTCTCTCTAAGACTCCTCATCTGTAAAATGGGATCATAATAGGACTTACTTCAAAGGGTAGGAAATTAAATAAAGGATAACATGTGTAACTTTTCAGCAGAGTGCCTAACTCACAGAAAGTGCTTAATAAGCATTGTTATTAATATTTTAAATTCAGTTTAAGGCAGTGCTGTATTTGTAGAAAGATCACAGGTCAAGACAGGATGGCTGGATATGGCCACAGTTACAAGGAACAGCAGAGGGGACAAGGTGACAGCTACAGACAGAGGCATGATGAAGAATGAAGGGAATGTGGAAGGTGAGAAGGAAAGGCTTGGAAGGGAATCTGAGGTCAGGAAGGTGAGATGGAGGCATGGAGGGCTTGTCTGAGGACCGGGGATGGGCCGTCTCTGACTTGTGTCAGAATGCGGCATCAAGATGAAGGATCCAGGAGCCTCGTTTCCTAAGTCTAGGAACTGTACTGTGATTGCAGAGTAACAGAGGGCAAAAGGATTTCCTTACCTTCTTATTGTGCCTGTCTCACAGGAGCCCAATGTGTGGGTCAGGACTATATGTTTTTTTTTGACTTCCTGGCGCTCGTCTCGTATTCCTTTCCCATACCATGTCAGCATTGGTCATCTGAGCCCAAGGTATCCACTTCTACCAACCTCAGCTCAGTGTGCTCTGTGAGGAGAATCTGGCCAAATCGGTCTCTAGATTGACAATTTTGTTATTAATGGTCAAATTCAGGGGATCTCATCAGCACAGCAGGTCCCAGCCCCTGCCAGAAGCCAGACTGGACCCTGAGGATTTAGAGAGCTGGGCAATTGTCCTGCATCCCTGTCCCTCTCACTTGTGCCTTAGCCATATGTCACCTGGGTCTGATCTGTGCTGAAGCCTGGGAATAGTAAATTTTAATAGCACTAGAGAGGAGCGTATGGTGATTCCCTGGTATTGTTTAAGTGTTTGCCAAATGGATGGTTGTATATTTTATTTGCGATGAATTGTACCATTCAAATTTTATTTCTCATTTGATCCAACCATGATTGTAAGCTAAAACTATAAAATCTCGGGATGGACAGAGATCCTGAGACTGTTTTAGTACTGCAGACATTGCACAGGAGCAAATGGGTGCCATTAACTTTAACTCTGACTGTTCACTTGATGTATATTCTGGAACAAAATTTTAATTTCCAGTTGCTCTTGTTCTGTTACTTAGCATGCTTCTGAAGAGCCTGTCTTGTCCATTGGTCAGATTCTGTTCCTGAACTGCAAACTAATTTGAAGAGTCACATAAGCCAGATGTAATAAAGGAACATTTGTGGCATAAAAGAAAAAAAAAAATCAAGTCATATGGCTACAGATCTTTTTCCCCTGTGATAGCATTATTTATTGAATTAATAGCAAGTTATATTATTTTACTGTATATACACATATATGGTATAAAGCCACATCTGTGTAAGTATATATATTTATCTGTAGATGTACATCCGTATGTATATATGTGCATATATATGATGTAGATGAATATTTCAGTATAAATCATTTTTTAGGTAGATAGCCTTTATTAATTAAAGAAAATTCTTTGTACCAGAATACCCTAGTATCTTCACCTTCAAGCAATAGGAGTTGGAAAGGGAACAGGAAGTCATAGAGGGTTGGTTGAATGTTTAATCAACTTAGAGATGCTTGTCCCTTCAGAGGATTCCCAAGGAGTGGCTTTCAAGGTCACCGTGCCTCCTCTAGGCTCTGAGGGAATGGGGCAGATAGATGGCTAGAGCCACTTCTGTTCCCATTTCCAGGCTGGCACAGAGAGGATGTGAGGATTCAGGAGGAACCCAGGCTCGCACTGCCCTCCGTGGTGGTCCACACGGCTCTGCTGGATTGTGTGGATTTGGCTATGGTTTCGGCCATCCTGTGTGTCAACTTTACACAATCTCTAGGAAGGCTAATGCCATGGTGGCAGTGAGGTAATTGCTTGTTGGGGGTACCAGTAGCTGGTACCCCCAAAAAGGCCCCAAGCAATAGAGTTCTAGTTCTCTCCCATGCACTTTACATGTTGATTAGTTTGTTATTGTCACTTAATTGTTTTTTCGGACCATGTGACTTTCTAGGTCTCTGATTGAGATTTACGTAAAATACATTTCATCTAAGAAGAGAACATTAGTTGTGACCTCATGGTCTATGTGGACATATTCCTGGGATGAAAACACGTGGGGAGAGTTGTGTACTGTAGACAGACGTTTCATTTTATTGCAGAGAAGCTACTTGACCCCCTTCAGGTCCACGGAATCTGAGTTTCCTGTCAGACTTTCGGCCGGTTGGGGCGGGGGTCCTGCTCCTTTTCCTGGCTGGCGTCTCTTCAGAACACTGCTTCACTGACACTTGGCTGTGTTTCTCCCATTTGTTGACCACTTCTAAGTGGAGCATCTTTTGTATTTTTGTTTGCAACCTTACCACATCCTCCAGGAGAGGAAGTTTAAGGAAAATCGCAATTATCTTCATTTCCTCCATTTGGCTACTTCATGAGTGATTTAAGATACCTGACTAATCTTAGACCCAGCTGAGAATGGAAAGATGAGAACCCAGGCATTCTAGCTCCTGGCTATGGCTCTCTCCACTAGAGTGTGCTGCCCACTAAGAAATCATTGATCCCTGACCTGCTGGCTGGGGGTGCTGGGCAGGGTTGTGGGAGAAAACTTCTGGCCGATCCCCAGTGACAGAGAAAAGAATCCTGCACATATAATGTGTTTGACTCTTGTATTTCTCTTCTCCACCAACACAAGTCCTGCCTTTGTTCAACAGACGTCTTTGTGGAATGCAGATTCTTTGGAAGGCTCACGGAGAGAGCTCAGTGCTCAGGGTTTTAATCAGTGGCTGCCTGACTCTTTCACCCGGGGCATGGAATTATAAATGCTCCATGCCTCAGTGGCTTCATCTATACAAGGAGGCTAAGAATGCTTACTTATCTCTTGGAATTGTGGGACAAAACACCCAAACATCTTCAAGTGTGGTTAGCATGCCGTGTTATCTTACTACAAATTTTCTCAATAGATTATTTCTCTGAAATTATTCTTTTTTCAGCAAGATCAACAATCTCACATGCCTCGAACTCGGTATACACGTCATAACCTTTCTGAAAGGGTCTCATTCTATTTTCCTTGACTAGATTTTGTACGATAACTGAGATCCATGATAATATGACATACGTGATATGTTGTTCCCACGATTGAAATTCCATACCACTTAAGCAATTGTTATCCATAGAATAAGATCACCTCACTCATTTAAAAATATCTTTTAAGGAGATTGGCTCAGGTTTTCTTTCTAAAGCCCATGAGAATTCTGCCCAAGGAGCCACTTACAAGGAAAGTACGTGTGTGCTATACTTGTGTTGGGAGCAGGAGGGGCAATATTAGATGCGATAAACTATCACGAGCGGCAATTCCAAACTATAACTTATACGTCATGCTTGGGAATGGGTGTGACTGTAGAACAGTGTTCTTTCACATTCTCAAAGTTGGAGGCGAATCCCCAAGCCCGCGTTTCCGTCTCCGCGATTGGATTCACTGGCAGTCCATGCCTCTGTCTCACTCAGCCCGTTTCCCGCTGCCTCTTTCCCTGCTGTTCTTTCCAGGGATGTTTCAGTTCATGGTGAACTATTTTTATTTTTTAGTTACATTAACGCTATGAAATAATTAGTCAGCTAATTAATCTGGTTTACAAGCTTTGTAGGATTCTTCAGCTGTCAGTCAGGCCCAGGCCTGAGGCCTACATCTAGTCTCAGCTCTCTTGCCCATGTGATTTCCGTTGCCATGGCTACTGGCTACATCTGCTGACACCCCACTCTCTATTTATTGCTTAATTAAGAATTTCACGCTCAGCCCTTATCTGCCTCTAAGAACAAGCGCACACTGTTAAGAAATTCCAAATTTAGGCCCAAGCACAAGGAAAGCCTTTCTTGCGGGCTTGGCTGGATGGAGCCTTTCTAACGATCTTCTCAGCATCCCAGCCGCCACCCTTCAATCAAAAATCATTAAATGGGGCAGAGATAATGAGCATGTAGCATATCAAAAGAAGGATGTTTGCTTGGTCCAAAGGAGGAAAAGCTGCTAGGCCCCATGCTCAGCTCCACTTCAAAGGGAGATGAGACCCCTCATCACTGGGGCCTGATAAAGCCTCATTTGTTCTGGGCTTGACTTATGCAAAAGGTCTGGTATGTCAGAGTCCCATCTCACAGACACGAGATCCCCCCACCTCTTTCCTCCACCTCCACCAGCCCCCTCCCTGGCTTTACCCATGCTCGTGTGTCAGCACTTAGGCAGCTGGGTCCCCCAAAGCATCAGGCGGAGCGTATAATCACTGACTCCCCACTCACAATGGCCACTTGTAGGGGGGTGGCCGGGAGGAGGTCTTCATCACAATAGGAACACAATTATTGCAGCTGCTGGGGAGGGTTATGCTCCTTCCTGTAGAAAGATAATAGGACTTGCCCCAAACAGGAGGACAAGGTTGGGGGGAGGTGGTGGGGGTTGAGAGGGGTGGAGAAAAAAATCTTGAGTTGATTATTCATATTCTGACTCTTGGAAGCCCGATGCGGGACCAGTGGGGTTCCAGCAGCTGCTCGTGCACAGCCCTCTTCTAATAATTGTACATTCTGTCAGGGGTCAACTTACTTTTGACCCTGTCCTTTTATATTGGTAAAAGGCTCTTTAGGGCAAACCGTTGCGTTGTGGCAGGGCACATTAAACACTCACAGCCCCTTCCTCTTGCTTTATGCCCCATCCAACCAGCAGCCGGTGATAAATTCATATCAGATGCTGAGCCATTCACAGTTGCCCTCCCGAGTTCACACAGCCCCCGCTCGCGCAGTGGAGAGGCAGCCGAGCCGGGATATTGTGCGAGGCGGCAGCTGAGAAAGTCCGCCTGCTAGGCTCAGGGGCTCCTGCGCATCACCTTCTTCTGATCCCACTGAGAAAAGACGTCTAGCCAGGCTGGCCAATGCTTGTCTCCAAATGTCCCCCTCACCAAGATAAAGGCAGCCTGTTTGGCAAGAAGCCGGGGCTGTTGTCCGGGAGGGCAAGAGGGCTGTAGATAGAAAGACAGATGGATTTTATTGTCTGCACCAGTCGCCCTGAAGAACTCGAGTCACATCATGCAGACAGCTCAAAAAGATGCTGTTAACTTGGGAGAGCCTGAAAATAAGGAACGTTTTCCTGAGTGCGTGGCTAGGAGATCATGGCTATCGCCCAGGTTTCTCTTTCCTCAAAGTGCCGAGGACACTGGGATGGAGCACGCTGCTGCTGAGACCCTTCTGGTTTTCAGCTCGTCCAGAAGACACCACGCGACTCCTTGAGAAGGCATCCTGCTTAGATCTAAGCAGGAGAGAGGCCTCATCTGGCTCCCCAGGGCTCTTTGGGAGGATTCTATACTCAGAGCAGAATCATAATCCTTTGGAACCCTGCAACCATTCCCATGCTGAGGCCCTCTAAGGCAATCTATAGCATTCTAGTTAATCAATTAATTTACATTCTTGTAGAAAACTCATTCCCCAAAGATCCCCAAGGATTTTTACCAGTAATATAGAGGATAGACATTAGGGAAATGTATTAAACTTTGTGGTTAAAATATAGAGAATGAGATAGGAGCTGGGGATGTCAAAGGGATTTTGCCTCTGGATTGCGAGAAACTTCTCCAAAAGGAAAATGTAGAGGGAAAGGGAGAAAAAGAAAGAAGGAAGAAGAAATGAAAATAAGAGGGAAGGAAGGAAAATTTAGATGTTAGAATCAAATACTTTTTCTAGACATGACTCAGGTTAAGGAACTAATTCTTAGTGATGCTGGTGGCCAGCCTTAATTCATGCAGGGCGTAGGCGGCATAACCAGTATTCAAACCCGGCTTCTCTGACTAGGTTGAGTGCTTTTTCTAGTATACTAGTGGTATTTTTCAATCCAAGTTTGTATCCCTACCCTTGTAAACCAATTCTTCTTTCTATGCATAGGAAAAACCTGCACTCGTTGATTAACTCTGTGCTTTCCAAACTTTAGATATTTGAATACCACCTTCACAATTTGTCACATCCTTATGCTTCTTGTATTAGTATTTACTTAAGGTTTTTCTTAATACATTCCCACACTGTCTTATTTTTAAAACCTAACCTCTTCCTAAGCAGTAATACCCATAAAATCATGGGTTTAATGATTTAGTTGCTTTTTCTAAAATACATTAACATTCATGGCTCTTAAAATAAAACTTTTTATGCCACTAAGATGGTCACTCACATTTTATATTTTGGGAATATAATGTGGTCTGCAAGGTTTTGGTATAGTTGATGAAACGCATGGAGTGTGAACACAAAGGTCTCTTTTTTATCTGAATCTCTCTCCTTACTTGCTAAGAACAACTGCTCCTGAGAACAAACCACATTTTTGAGAGTATGATATGAGAGAAGTTGTAAAATTCCTTAAATAAGTGGTTTCTAAACATGCCCCACAGGCAAACAGCTGGAATGCTTGTTACCAGGCCCCTCCCCGGAGGTTCTGGTCCTGTAGATCTATTCAGGGCCCAGGAAATCACGAGTGCCCCATGAAAGTGTGGCAAACATCGCTCTGAGTCCGAATAACAATTGTTATTGTTCTCTGAGTTAATTAAGAAGGTTTAACTGAGCTAACGCTCAGGTCTGTGGTTAATGCAGATGTATCTATCAGCCAGCATCTTGATCAAGTTCTTCTATTTTTAAAAAAATCACACCCTTCCAGGAAGGAAGCCTATTGGGGATAAGAGAAGGCTCCAAAGGTGGTCACGGGATTTTCATAGGTTTCTGTGAAGGCCTTGAGCAGATACTGTGTTACAGGGACCAAGGTGACTCTGTGGCTGTCTCTGTGAGGCTGCAATCAGACAGCAGTGTGGTCCTGCAAATCAAGCTTTAGGTGCCCAAGGACCAATAGGCAAGAAAGCCTTCTCTGTGGCTTAGTGAAAGAGGTCAACTTCTGGGGAGTGAGGTTAAGTTGACCAAACAGGTAGGGAGAAGTGGAGCAGGAGTGTGCGGGTGCGGTAGGCAGATCCCGAAGAAGAGGTGAGGGCAGAGGACAGGGCAAGCTAAGCTGAAAATGTGGAGAGAGGACCCAATCCAACAGCTGGCTCATGAAGACGGCTGCAGAGGGGTCCAGGGCGGTCAGACAGACAGAGAGTGCGTGAGTCGGGGTGAGACTGGGGGTGAGACTGGATGAAATTTGCTGACGCAGATTGCAATTGCTGTTTCACGTTCTCTCCATGTGTTGTCAATGGCTGACTCCCACTAAATAAATGTGGACTGAATGAGAGGTCCTAATATGTGCACAGACCTCAATGGCAAAGTGAGAATGGCAATATGGACGAAGAATGAAATAGGAAAGGCGTGTACAGCCTGCTAACATGCCGAGTGTCTTTTCTTTCTGCATAGGTTCATATTTCTCCCTCCAAAATTCCAAGAAAGAATTGGACCTCCTCAGGGAGAGGATTACTTAATTTTTCTCTTCTCTAGTGCCAGGCACAACACCTAACTCTGGCAAGCACAAGCATCATGTCTAACTAAGTAACTCTCATTCCTCTTACCAGGAGCCATTTTCTCAGCACATTTCTCTCTTCCTCTTAGATGTCTGTGTTTATAGCAAGCTCAGCTCATATAGCACTGGTCAGAATAACTTGGCAATGATTGACCCAAAGACTTCTTTTCTTTTTGAGGACCAATCTAGAAATTCTTACAATCTGGGAAGGATCAAACGTAGTGAGTCTTCATTTATAAACAAAGTAGATTCATCATTCTCATATTACAAATACAAAATCAGCAATCGTAAGCACTGAGAAAGCATATGTACAATATCACAGCTTGTACAAGGTTTTTAAACTCTTCCTGAGTCAATACCTTTATTTTTAAATGATTTTCATCTTTCTTTGTTTCTGTCCAAATTGGAAATGACACTTAAAATTTACACTGTCTTTTATAGCATCAACGCATTTAGCAAATTTTAACAGATCTGGTTAAGTTGCTTACAGCTCTGAATACTGTGGCTCGTCATGATTAGGTGCAGCTGTAAAAAGAATAAAAGCATATTTCTTGGTTTTTCTTAACTGACTTCTAGAATAATGAGCATACCATAACAACAGTATTGATAATAGCTACACTTAGTGTTATGTGCCAGGAACTGTCCTAAGCATATTACATGGATTATCTCATCTTTTCTTCCCACTAACCCTAGGAAGTAGATAGTAGATTATTCCCATTTTCAGATGAAGTGAGTGAGGTTCAGAAGTGATGAATAACTTGTCAGTTGCCCACATCTAGGAACTAGAAGACCCAGGGTTCAAATCCAGGTGGTGGGACTCTAGCCCCGACATTCTTCCCCATCACTCTCATGATGTAGAAATGGTATTTGGGAAGAAACAGCCTTCTGCACCATGCTCACAGGCTCAGAACCAGCCCGCAGAGCTGCACAGATAAGTGGTGGTATAGGAATCAGACTTTCCCAATCTTTCCTACTTTTGGTAACTTTTCTCCATTTCCTCGGATACTGAAACTACTTCTCAGGTTGAGTGCTAGTCACACTCTTGCTTTACTAAAGTGAGCAATAGCTTTTCTATGTAAATTTTAGTTTCAATGCCTGTTTTGGGGAAGAGTTCCCTCAGAAGCTGGGAACCATTTGTCCTCATGTAGAGGCCAAACAAAATCAGTGTCCACTCAGTGCAGAAGCCATCAGTGCAGAAGCCATCAGTGCAGAGGTACAGACATGATAGCACCCTGAGCCAGGAAGCCTTGGTTTACCAAGAACAGAGCCTGGGCACGTGGTTTAGTGAATGAAAGGACAGTAGAACGGCCTGTCATGGGAGTCAGATGTGTGGAGGGTCAGCCTTTTCAGTGTTAGGGTGAATCACCACGATGATAACTACAATGCGTGTTATTTACGATGTCCTTTCACCCAGGGGATTTTGAATACATTGATTATTTTCCCTCCATTTCAAATTTCCTCATCTATCTAGAGGGAAAAAAATAATATTTCCATTCTTTCTTCCCCCAACCATTCCTCTTATAAGTATAAATTGTACTTTTTTGGGGTTGAATAAATCATTATAAAATGACTATAGTGGCTTTGAAAAAGACTTTTTACTAGTAACTTTCCCTTTTTATGTCCCTTCCCTCAGTGCTGTGTCTTGAGGAAGAGGACACAGGGGTCCTGAAATCTATAACTTCTTGGAAACTATTGACAAGGATGACTTTTATAACGTTTTTCAATGAACTGATTTCCCTTTCCAAATGGTTCCCGGAATTTTTTTCCAATTTCCCTTTCTTAGAGTCTGACTCTATGACAATATTCAGTCCCTTTCTCTTGTAGAAGAGTGTTCTATTGTTATAGCCTTTTGTATGTTTTCAGATGTCATCATCTTCATATTCTCTTTTGCTCTTCTTTTTGATTGAGCAAAACTTTTTTTTACCATTTTGTGTTTTGGTTCCTTTAAGAGGGTTATTTCCTGCCTCCATTTGTTTGATTTTTTTCAAATTGTCAGTTAAGTACTGTGTCCATATCAGAGGGCACTATAGACTTAGGATTTCTAGATTGGTCTGGAAGATTAAGCATCTACATGTCCAACAATGTCTTTGTCTTAAGATACATGAGAAAAGCCCGTTCCTCAAAAATTTAGAGACAGAGCTAGTGATTGTTGCATTCCTAAATTCACCACAGTTGATGCTCAATAAATATTTGCTAAATTGAGAGCGAGCTTGGGATGAATACCACAGTTTGGTGTTAGAAGTGCTTTTCAACTTTAGAAAATGCATAGATCAGTGTGACCAGAAGTGGATGAGTTAGACATTATAGGAAAAAAGAGATGAGATGCTGGGCTGGTGGCTTTATTATTATTATTATTAAGTTAGAAAGTGGGCAAAATATATAATTAGATGAAAAAACAGTATAAGCCAAGTCTTAAAAGTGATGACAAAGTAGGATACACAGAATACAAAGAACATGTTGGCCATTGTACCTGGTCTCCAATTGTGTACAGTGTAAGGATAAAGCCATAGACTCATGCATTTTATAATGGGAAAATTTTTTAAATGAGAATAATGTTGAAACTAAGAATAGAAGAAGAGAAGAGCTCTCGTCATGGATCCCTTTTGGGATTGTTTTCTTTGTAACGTCCTGAAGCGTGTGCTTTGTAGTTAGAAAGAGTGACCCTTGGTCTATTCCATCCTGTGATAGAGGAAAGGCCTCAGGGTTCCAGGGAAAGGCAAACGGAGAGCATGGTTTTGACCAAGGCCCCAAGGCTGCAGCCTTCAGCAGCACTGGACCCTCCAGTGATGGGGATGCTGGATCGCTTGGCATTTGATAAGGCAGAAAGGTAATTAACCAATAAGAGACAAGGTGTTACTGAGAAGTAGAGTTCGTGCACCTGATTACTAATTAATCAGGCGTGAGCGCACCTTGTAGCTGCATTCACTATTTAATTATAGCAGCCTCTCTTGGCAAAGGAGCATATGTTCCCAGCTTAATCTACTGGTTTATACTGACATCAAATTGTCATTATCAGAAAGAATCAGGCCTTTTGATTATTTCCACTAATTTATTGAACACTTAAAATTAATGAACCCCAGCCCTTTTAAATGTGCTCAGTTGGTTTGGAAGATGGGAGGAGAAAGAAGGGTGGAAAAAGAGCTTTCATTAAAAGGACAATTTCTTGGGATAAAGGTAAAGCAAATACATTTCATGGGTGATCTGAACTCTATTGGTGAGAAGCACATGAATTCTAAAAACTGAGCCTTCAAAATGATGGAGAGGCAATAGGATCTGCGGTGTGCCCTGCTGACCAGCATTGGCCTCCAGAGAACATACGGCTAAAGGATTTTTTCCCCTAATTATTTATGTGCCAATTCTCTCAGAGACCTTACTGCAATTAAATTTAATCAAATAAAAGCAGTCAAAATCAAGTGTTGAAAATCAACTGTTAGACTAACCAACAAGGACTTCTTTTCTTTGTTTTGAAGATTTAGTTAGGTTGGGGAGAATTGAGCATAAAGCCACCTTTCTCACGTATGAATATTTTTTGTACGAAGATGATTTTGGCGTCACATTCAAGTTGGGGCTTTCTGTGTTCAGTTTCAGGTGAAGGCCAAGTTCGAGTGATTCTCCAGGTGAAGGAAGGTGTGCCCCCAACTATTTCAGGTGAGTATTAACCCAATAGAAGAGCCTGGAATGGCAGTCTGTCCTCCAATAACAGTTCTACGGTTCCTCCCGTCGTATTGTCTGCAAAGAGGCCGGTGCCAGCCCTGAAGCTTTTATGCCTAACCACTCTCTATTGTGTCACCTCTATAGCTAACATATTTGTCTGCATGTCAAAGAAAGATATAAGAAGAGTGCATTTCAAAACATCGGCAAGTAAGAATTAAAACATGTAAATAAGCACATTTCATAAATTATGGACCATATGTGCACACAGGAGTCCAGGTCTGCAGATGGGCCATTAGGCCCCTACCAAATGGAAGGAAAAATTCAGGGTATCTCAAAACTTTAATTGTTCCCAGTAATTTCAGGAAATCAGGGTAAACAAATCCTCCCCAAAAGTCAGATGGTTCTTGAAATCTTTGTAACTTATAAAAGCCAAATTCTCAAAGACTAAATGACTCATAAGCACCTTCTAATGTATTTCATGGTTTGTTTTTGTTTATCCTGAGTCAGTTGAACTGTACAGTTGCAGCAGGGATAAGTCTTTTCAAAGGCTGAGTTTTCCTTTGATTTCCAGTGGCATTTTTGTATTATGTCAGAGCAGAGCCCATGCTAATGCAAAAATGATCTAATTCCTCCATTTAAATGGATAAATAAATGAAGTAAAGGTACGGGACTGAAACTATAAATGAGAAGTTCTGATGGTCCCTACTCCATGCTTACTGGCCCAGGAAGAATGTGATTCTTTGTTCTCATAACTGTTTCTGAGCTACCAAAGCATTTTGTTCTTTATATTCCCTGTCCTTTTCCCTCTTTTTCTTTAGGTGGCTCAAAATACCTTGTTTATTGAGTGCCTTTAGTGCGAGGTGCAGGAGGATACAACGATGAGCGATGGTCTTTGACTTCATGGGGTCTTATGGTCACCTGGGGATGTCGATCAAATGACTAACTAAATAATCAATGGATAAATTGCCTTTAAAATAACTTTCACCAAGGAAAAGAATCTCACTATTCACTCCTTCCTGAAAGTTCTGTGTTCAATTTCCTCAAGAAGAGACTCAATTGGTTGAATCAGTCGCTATTTTTGTAGAGAACATGCTTTTTAGGGGAGCTCTCATGCCAGGCCCCCTCAGAGGATACTGGATTGTCTATGCGTGGTCATTCTTGGTTCAGGACTCTTTGGAAGGACACTGTGGGTGGCCAGTATCCAGGGCTTTTCAGGAGGGGTCAGTTTAACTGGGAGATGCTTCGCTTAGCCTGTCAATTACAACATGCTGAATAAATAGACAGCTGATGCTTCGTAGAGTTGTAGAATTTTAATAAGGGAAGAAACTTTACAAGCTATCCTATCCAATTGCCTCATTTTACAAATAAGGGCGTGGGAGCCTGGAGATTAAACAGTTTACTTAATCACATCAGTAGTCAGTTGTTGAGCCTGGATGAGAACTCAGGTTTCCCAACTCAGTCCAGTGTTCTTTCTGCTATACCATATAAACTCTCAGGTGTTTAAATTACTTTTTGGCATATGTTAATTCATGAATTAGATTAAAATCAAATACATATATCCAGTTTTCCTAGCCTATATAGTTTGGAATAAAAAACTATACTAAAACACAGGGGGTTAGAAAATTAGTACATTACCATTCATCAGGAAGAAATTTCAAATATTCATATGCTTCCAAGACATTGCCTGATTCCCATGGTGTGGGGTATGTGTACTAAAGTCAAAATTTAAATATGAGTATGTATTTTGCTTAATGAAAAGCTCTATGAAAAACAGTAAAATTATTAGAATATCAAAAATTCTTGACAAAACAAGAACAGAATGATTAATGGAATTCTATCTATATGTTAACCCATTCAGAGATTCAGTATGAGCATGTAATGCAGGTGGGACATTTTGGGTTAAGTTGATCTGCTTCGGAGAGCCTCTTAGTTAACACGATCAATTGAGGGCTTATTCTGTGTATGAGAGTATGCTGGTCACTGTGGGGACATTGCAGACAGGAGACTCCAGAAGCAGCAGAAATTGGAGTACATATGGGCCAAAGTTGGGGAGGAGCAGAGGAGGCTGTGGTGATGTAAGTTATTATACGGATGCTTAGCAGACTCAGGGTGAGGATTTATGCTAATTTGGGTCAATATGGTACCCAGGTTTCTTAATACCTCAGTACAGGTCATTCATGTTCCTCCAACATTGTGGCTTTATTGGTTTCCTCTCAATGTCTTTGATGCTTTATGAAAGACGGAAGAAAGGAGAATGGGTGAAGCAAGCGTCTTTGGAGAAAGATCAAAATATTTCTGAAGATCTTCTATCTGAACCATGCTGTCTTTTCAGTGAGGGCTAATTGGAAATACTGTCCACAGTCATGTGAAGACATTCAGATGATCAGATATTCACTTCCTAAATTTGCCAGCCCTTTCCCCACAGATCTAAGTTTATTTCCTTTCCTCTGGTCTCTGAGAATCTGTCAGCCTTTCTCCTGTTTAAAGTCAACCCATCTCTTTCAGCGTCTTCTTAACTTTGTCCCATCAGTGAATGACTCTTTCTTGTGTGGTTAACCTCTCCTTCTCTACTAGCTCCTTCTGTTCGGTGCCTCTCAATTAACACAAAACAAAATTCATGGATACTGAATCCTCCTCTAGTTGATATCTCTCCTGCAAACTTCTCAAAGACCAGTCTTCTCTTGATGCAGAACCATAAAAGGCTAGGGTGGATGAAGGACCTAGGTGGAGAGGGCAACATTTGACTCAGAAATCAAGGTGGAGACCACTTCAAATTCTAACTGTGGTCAAGTGACAAATTTGTAGAGGAAAGCAGGGTGAGGCTTTGTCGCAAATGTTGGTCCTGATCAAAATTTATAAAGTTCAGTTTTAAGATAAGTCTAATTTGTCTAAAGATTGGGAGGATAGATCAAAGGCAGAGGGTCTCAAATCTTAAAGCTGTCCATTCCTCAAGGAGCTTTTTGGATTATCTGACCTAACGTCTTCCCTTCCTCACTTCCAGTGCATTCTCAATCCACTGTAATCCACGGTGGTTTACACCTCAACCACTCCACTGGTACTCCTCTCATCTTGATCACCCAGGCTCTGGTTGACAAATTCAATAGCCATTTCTTGTTCTCTCTCTTATCGGAACTTTGCTATTAACAAGACCACTTCTGCCCTCTGGACATGCTCTGTTTCTTAGGCTTCCAAGGCACTCCTCTCTCTGGGTTCCCCTTACGTGTCTCTCACTACTTCTTCTTTCACTCTTGTAGGCTTCTTCTCTCCCCGCCTTTCTATATTAATAATAGTCCTATAGAAGCCTGATATAAACTGTATAGAAATCTAATAACTGCAAGAGACTGAAACTGTCTCTTTCTCCATTAAGTGTTCTTATCTTAACACAAGATGGTACAGAATGATCAAATTCATTCATAATATCATCCTTTAGAATAGCTCCTTTAAGATTTAGTTTGTTCAATTAAAGACAATTTCAGCTCACCTATAAACAAGGGTGAAGGTGACAAAAGTGAAGAGTGTTTGTTTCCAACATCTGTGATATGAGATGGGAGTAATTAAGAGTTTTTGAAGCTTGGCATGGAGTTTTAAAGAACCTAGTCATTACCTGTTAGAAATATTCCTGGAAGTAAGGCATCAGGACATCTCTTTCTGGCCTTTGTGATGCTAGATAGTGACTACTTCAATAAAGTTCCCATCCCATCCCCACTTGAATATTTAGAGTATAGTATTGGAAAGCTAGCAAAATTGGGAGAAAACTTAGAAAGGTATTATGGTATTGGTGTTTGTAAAATATTTGTAAAGCCTCTTTCTGATGAGGCTTGTTCCAAGACTATGCCTGATTCCCATAGCGTGGGGTATAAATTGCCCGGATTTCTACTTGACCACAACCTATGTATTTTTAAGTTATCCTGGGGCTCTAATTAGACCATGACTACTGGGGAGTTGGGTTCAGATAGACAAAATAACTGAATGTTCCCCAGGGTTCTGACCTCAGGCATTTTCTCTTCTCACTTTGTAATCCTCTGGAACTGTCACAACCATCCTCAGAGTTTCAAATGTGACCTCTGGGCAGGTGACATCAAACTCCATCTCTCTGATTCAGAGGGCTCTCCCATCCTTCAGATTCAAATCCTTGCCCTGCTTGCTGTATATCTCTACCTGGAGGCCTTACGGACACACACAGCTCTATACAGCCCAAACTAAATTCATCAGCATATGTCTTAATGGGCATCTCTGGCCTTTAACACCCATGCTGGTAACTCAAAGTTCATCCTTGGCTCCTGCATCTTTGTTACCCTTTACACTCTGACCTCTGATTATTTCTCCAGCCTCATCACTTGTCCCCTTCCATCTCTGTGGCTCAGCAACACCAAACTGCTTATAGTTCCTCCACTTGATCTCTTATTTCTTGCCATTGCTCATGCTCCTCCCTCTGTCTGGAGCACAAACTCTCATCGCTTACCCTCATCTCCCTCTGCCTTTTACCTTTGTATCTCCTAAGCTTTAAAATGCAGCCCAGATGCACAATATTTACTTACACAACTTTCATTAACGCTCTTAGCTCCCTGGGGGCAAGTATGACATTTTATTCCTTTTTGTATCCCTATTTTTTAGGACAGTCCTAATAGAGAAGGCACTCTTTATTTATGTTTGTGAAATTAGTGAGTAATGATGAGATTTCCCGCCCCCTTCATCATGTGAGGTTCCCCCATCATGTGAGTTCTTGAGATTCCCAGGAAATCTCCCTAGCCTGAGAAGAAAATATTTTTCATAGAACAAAGATATTTCTCCTAAAAGACTTAATTCCATTTATGGTTTAATTTGAACTTCTTAAGATAATGCTGAATGAAAGATCTGTACTGGAAGAAGAACACTTAGTCATCTGTGAATTTTTTTCATCCTTTTTTGAGACAATCTCTCTGCCTTTCTAACTCTGACCAGGGATCACATTCCAGAAAAGAACATGTGGGTACAGTTCAACATGGTGTGCGTGATGTGATACTGGGAAGTCTCCATTGGAAATTATTAGATTTATGTTTCCATTTCCTGATGAAGAAGCCAGTGGGATGGTTGAAAAGAAAATGCCATTTTATCATCAGTGGCGATATCAATAAAAACTAGTTGGAACATACCAAGTGTATGTAAATTACTGCAAAGAACGGTGTCTGGATTATGATGCTGACTTTAAGCTGTATTAAGAGCTGTGAGATCATTCCCTCTGATTCAGTGATTCCATTGCTAATATTCTATTGGAAAAAGAAATCAGTATTATTGGCAGATTTGCTTAGAGATATTTAGCACTGTATTATTTATAATTTAAAAAGAAAGTGGAAGGAACCTAAATACCAAACATTAGGGGTTAAGTAAATTATGGACTTTTTATATGATAGAATATTATGTAGCCATTACAATTATGTTTACAAGGAGTTTTAATGACATTGGAAAATGCATATGAAAAACTGCTAAGCTCAGTAAAATAAGAACTGGATATAAAATTGCAGATATGATATAATCTCAATTACATAAAAGTGCTGGGAATTTCTGTAAGGAAATATAAACAAAAGGTGAATGGCAGTTATCTCTAGCTAATGAGATTGCAGGCAATTATTATTTTTTCTTTTTGTTTCTATATTTGTATTTTCCAAATGTTCCATGATAAGCATATGTAATATTTACAATAAGACAACACACAAGCGTTTAATAACAAAAATAGAATATATTTTCCCTAGAAGTGGAGGTAATCAAAGAATTGAATAGTTACTTGCTTTATGCCTGATAAATGTCTTTTTGGAAGGTTATAAAATATCAAAAGACAAGTACTTTGGGAGGTGAAAATATCACAGCGTCCTAAAATAAGGACAGAATTTGCAAGTTATCATAGTGAATCAGATTTTCATAGCTAGTCTTGCTATATTCCTTTTGTTTTCTAGCTTCTACCTCTGTACCTGAGTCAGCTTTAAAATGGTCCCACCCTGAAGCATGGACAGGAGTTGAAGAAGGCTGGGGAGGACACAACCATACCACTCCAGGCCCTGGGGATGACGTCCTGATTTTACCCAGTGAGTAAATCAACCCATAAATTAAAAAATCACAGACTGAACCAGGCCAATCTAATGGAGGATTACCTGTCGTTTAAGTACATTGTACAACACAGTAAAGAATGTGGAAATAAGTAGGCATGTATGTCCACAACCTTCTTTTTTGGGTTTAATGCAGGAGAGGAATTTTATAATCCAGTGAAATCCAGAAAAAATAGCTCAGCCTACCTTCATTAAAAGTGGAAGAAGTAGTCACTGTGCCCAAAGGAGTTAGAATAATCCACTAACTGGATAATTTTTCTTACGTGTCAGAGAACAGATTTGCAGAAAATTTTGGTATCATTATGTTTGAAAGATACAGAGTGTGTGGAAGAAAGTAATATGCAAATGCCTCCTTGTCTTTGCCTGTGTGAATCTTTTAAATATAGGGCTGAGGAAAATGATGACTAAGCTCTGCGATTGCTGTGATTTTTCAAAGATGCTGGAAAAGGAACAGATAAATAAAATAGAAAAATAAAATTCTACGTGTGTATGTATATACGTTTTATCTGTCTAGCTAGCTAATCTATCATCCATATATCCATCCACCTATTTAGATTTCTTGTCCCATGTACGCACATATACAAGGATGACTCTTCAGATAAACAGAAACGCACATCCATATATATAAAATTCTTCTTTTTTTAGAGAGAGTTCTTGAGACTCCCAGACTCTCCCTAGTCTGAGAAGAAAACATTTTTCATAGAACAAATATGTTTTCCCTAAAAACCTAATTCCATTAATGGTTTAGCTTGAACTTATTAAGGTAATACCAAAGAAAAGATCTGTATTGGAAGAGGAACGTTTAGTCATGTGTGAAGTAATAGTGATACTATCAAACGTTTGTTGACACCTAATAACGTGGTGAGAATTATTCTTTCTCTCTTGACTAATTTAATCCTCACAAAACTCTGTGATAGAAGTAACATTATTATCCCCATTTTGAGTGACAGAGAAACGAGGCCCAGGGCAGTTAAGTAACTTGCCCAGGGTCCCACAGTTTGCAATTCAGCAGAATCAGGAATTTAACCCAGCGGTCTGACTCCAAGTTCGTATTCTTAACCAATCAAGTACGTTCCCTTTCTAAAAGGACAAAGAGTAAATGAAAAGAGAGTAGTTATATTGTCCACTTTGTTTATGGTGAAAAATGAAGGCGGAATGATCAAAATGTGCTGCCCATCTTCTGGGCATTGGGGTGTGCCTGTGTGACTGTGCATAGAGCGATGAGGGACAGGAGCGGGTGGGCTACCCCATGTGAACCTGAGCTGTTATTATCATCCAGCTCCCCTATCATCCACCTCTCTCAATGGAGGATGTAACTTTTTGAGTAAACAAGCTCATGAGTCATTCCCATACGGAAGGGAAAAATCTGTTCTGTCTCAGCCATCTCTTTGATGAATCTAGCCAGCGGATTGGCCCTGGGCTATGGTTTTTCCCACTAAGCAAGCTGTTTCCCCCACCCCATGCAGGAAGCAAGGGAAGCTTTTGAAGGTTGCCAAGCTTTTAGTATCCTTTGGGACCTTTATGCTGAGCGAGGAGTAATCTTAGCTATCTTGCTTGGCACTGCAGTTGACTGTATCCGCTGTGTGCCCTTGCGCCGGGAGCCCCTGGCATTCTCCATTCTCCTTCATTCCTTTGTTCATGGTCAGCTTAGAAGATGGGCGTGAATTCTCCGTGAAGCTGCTTTTAAATAGCACAAATCAGTGCTTCAGAATAAAGGGTGGGGAAGCCACAGGCATTGGATGAATAAACTTTCTCCCAGTCGGTCCTTCGGTATTATTGTGAGAACCAGAGAAGTTAAGATTTTTAAAACATGTGGTGTTGTTCATTATTTCTAGTTTTCAAATGGAAAGATCAGGGAAAGAAAACAGACATGCCATATATAATAAATGAAGTCCTTAACTCTTTTCCTGTTGCCTCTCTCCTCTTCTCTAATAAGCCCTCTTTTAACTCCAGCAAATTATCTTACAGTGGCCAGCATTTAATCCATTGTTCTGTTTAGTTTTGTGTCTTACTTAGGAGCTGTTCTGGCTTACTTTTCCCTGTGGATTTTCGGCAAACCCTGATGCTTTGACCTCTCATGGATCTTTTGGTTGAATTTACCTCCTCTTTCTACTTGCGGTTTGGCATTCTTCACCTTTTCCTGGCTCTCCTGGTTTCTTTCATTTCCAGCCTCCTTTGAATCAAGTACATCTGTTCACCCAAATCTGGCACAAAATAGATGCTCAATAAGTATGGCTTTAATGAAGTGTACAACCTCAATGCTGCCATCCATAATTTAATGCCAGAAATAAATTTTGGGGCTTGACACAAGGTTTGACACAAGGCAGCTATAAAATTTTATAAGTCTGTGAAAAATAATGTTTTCTCCTTTGAACAGTTTCCTAAAAATTAAGATTTTGATGATGATGCTAATGATGATGATAGCAGCAGCTATAATCTGAGTGCTTAGCGTGTGCCATGCACTGTGCTGTGTGTTCTCTATGGATTTTCTTAATTAATTCCCACAACTACTTCATGAGGGCCTTCTGTTTTTATTCTCCTTTTTCTAGCTGAGGAATCTGGACACAGAGGGGTTAAGCAACTTTCCCATTTCCTCCAGCTAGTAATGAAAGAGTCTGGGGTAGGAAATCACACAGTTTGATTCCAGAGCCTGAACTCTTTATCATATATTTTTTAAAACTCTCCATCCCTGCCTGCTCTGATTGATCCACATCAGACTACATATTATACTGAATTCATACTTCTGTGCTTGCTGTTCACGTTGTCCCCTTCACTTGGAATTAAAGTGAAGAAAACTCTACTGTTTGTTGAGGACCTAGCTTATGTCAGATACTCTACTTGAGGAATTCAATCTTACCACATCCCCACTTGGGATGTACATGTGGGAAAACTGGAGAAACTTCCCAAAGAGGTATCTGATATAATGAGATGTTGGTAAAGGCATTTGCTTTGTATCTGGTAGCTAGTGTAGTTGAAATTCAACTCCTTTCCAAGTCAGTTTAACCAACATTTACTGAACACTCACAATGTTCAAGGCACTGTCCCAGGTACTCCTGGTCTGGGGCTCCAAAAGCACGTCAGAGACAGCCATGACCTCAAACAGCTAGTGATTTAGCTGTATTAATGAAACACATACTACATAGTAATACAACAAATAGCTGTAATCAACACAGAAGTGTTTAGAATCAAAGTGTCTCAGGCAAGCAGAAGAGAGATGACTTCCCAAAGGAAGAGGCATTAGAAAGAGACCTTCAAAGATGAGGTAAGAATCTGAGGAGCAGTTCTGAGACACAGGGCATACTGGGGAGCTAGTGATGCTTCAGGAGCTAGATGATGGGCTGTCGACTAGGATAAACCTGGGTTCACATTTGGATTCTGACATTTATCAACTGTGTGTCATTGGACAAGTTTTAAACCTTTCTGACCTTCGTCTATAACATAAGGGCCATAATTAATATATCATAAGGTTGAAGAGATTAAATGAGATAACATCAGCGCACATGGCCACTGCATAGAGTATTGGCAGTAATGGAATTAAAGATGAAAGCTGTGCTTTTTAATGTATTGGGTGCTCTTTTCCTTCATTTTTCCATCTGGCTGCTCCTCTTGGCCTCTGGTATTAGCGACATTTAGTATTTGCTTTCCAATGGCTTATTATTTAATTTTCACAACATCCTTGGGAGCTAAATAGGTAATAACTATTATTACAGTAAAAACCCATTTTTACATAATACGATTTTAATGGAACTGCTGATTTTACAAAATGAAAGTGACTGGTAAAGAAGATTTAAGTGATACTTTTGAACCTCTAATATAATTTTATGGTGTTTTGTGTATTTTAATTCATTAATAAAGGAAACGTGTAGAACATTTCCATCATTATTCAAATAGAATAGCATAATTTTTCAATAAAATTCTTAAGGTAAATTGCCTATTTCCATTTTCTGGGAAATCAATTTTATGGAATGACCTCAGACCCATCCTATTCCATAAAAATAGGACTTTACTGTACTAATAAAAGATATTACTATCTTAAGTATGGTACCATTTTCCTTTGAGGCGTTCTGTCTTTATAGACATTGGATGTTGAAAGAGCTGTAAATTCTTCTCAGTGGTATTATATGGAGTGAGCTGAGGTAATCATGAAGAATTTGCTCTCGTAGCTTAGTTTATGATGACTTTGCTTCACACAAACAAGAATAGCCAATTGTCTTTGCCTTCCAAATATTGGGAGAATTGATCTAAATGCTAAAGAACTGGTCTAAGATGTTCTAAACATTTTACAGAGTGGGAACAAGTTCTGTTTAGTATGCTATGCAAATCTCAAACCTTCACAAGCATAGCTGGTCAAGAGGCAAAATGATGCTGCTAACTTGTACTCCATATTTTGTCCTGAACTGACTTGAGAGGATTTATGTAAGATGCTTCCAGTGCTTTCTCTGAGAGAGTTACAGCCATGACAAGATGACACTCTTTTCACACGGGGAAAGCTTAATGAAAGGAAAATGTGTTATAATTCCAAATGGTAGGATTCTGTTTTGAAGAGTACAGATATGATATCATATAGCCTCCAGCATGTTTTGCGTGTGTGTGTGTGTGTATGGTAGAAGTCACTGTGTTCCATTTTCTGTGTTACTTTGAACTGTTCTTATTCGAAGAGATAAATGGGAAAGTACTGCTTTTCTTTCATAATAGTTCTTCTGTTTGTTCTGGTTTTCAGTACTCGGGTACTTTAAATGGCAGAGAGGCTCATCAAAGCCATGTGATGTTCAAAGATGGCAATATTTAACACATTTCCTTGTTAAGTCACGAGGCGTTAAGGCTGGTGATTTGGGGTAAGATTATCGTAAATCAAGAAGTAATTTTTTGGACAAAGGAATTTCTAAAAATATTGTAAATTTAGCGTTATTAGCTTGATTTACCATTTTCTTACCTGAGATTACAACTAATTTAGGATAAGATACACATAATGCAGAGATTTAGGTCCGTAACATCAGTGAGAAACCAAATATTAGAAATATTAGTGTTGTCTCTATAGCTTGAGAAGTTTTCAAAGTTCTAGTCTTGTCCCATTTGGATGAGATGGAAAAGTCATACGAACTATCTCCCCATTCATTCAGGGTTACTAGCAAGTGGGAAGGGGAACAAATTTAGGCTTGAGTTGCTGGAGTTCTTTGTATGATGCATGGCATCAGAATGGTGACTGCTGGAGAATGTGTGTTCCGGAAATCTGTCACTACTTAAACCACCTAGCAACTTCATAGCTTAAAACGTACATTTAAGTTTCTCACAATTTTGTGGGGAACGGCTAGGCTGGGATCTTCTTGTTGGGTCTTCCTTGCATTGCAGCCAGATGGTGGCTGGGCTGCAGTCATCAAATGGCTCAACTTGTCTGCGTGGTCTAAGACAGCTCACTCACATAGCTGGTAGTTGATGCTGGATATTGGCTGGGAGCTCACTCATGGCAGTCAGCTGAGAGGCCTCAGTTTCTCTCCACATGGTTTTCTCTGTGGGGTTTCTTAGGCTTTCTCACAGCATGGCAGCCAGATTCCAAAAAGGAACAGCCTAAGAAGACATTCCCCATGAGTGAGTCCAAGAGATCCGGGTGGAAGCTGCATGCCTTTCTGAGCCAGCGCTAGCAGCCTCAGAAAATCATGACCACCACGTTGCCTTGGTCAAGCAAGATACTAAAGCCAGCTTAGACACAAGGAAAGAGAATTAGGCTCCTCCTTGCAATGGGAGGAATAGCAAAGAATTTTCAGCTGTCTTTAATCTACCACTGTGTGTGTGTTTATGTGTGTGAATGTGTGTGCACGTATGTAATTAAGAGCAGATGTACCTGATTTAATTCAAAAGGTTTGAGTGTTTTAGAGTCTGGTGTGCTGTCTTCCCTCTCTGGGCAGACTTTATTTAAATTCCGTTGGCTTACATGAGTCAGAAATTGAAGAACACCAGGAGACGGAGTGGTCAAAGGATTTTAATTTCTTTATTCTTTACTGCTTATAATGCTTGGTGTTTCGGCCTTGCCTCTTCACTGCCTGAAAGTGGGATTCTTCCACCCTCCACATTAGGCCCCCTATCTAGGATTGCTCACTCTGTGTGGGGATAGACAGCAGTGTTTGGGCTGCAACCTATGGCCCAATCTCTACATGCACGAGCAGAAGCCTCTGAGGAGAGAGGGGTGTGGTGACGTGAGGGGAGGAAATGGGAGCACAAATATTTTGAGTGTTTTGTTCTTTTAAGGCAGAAATTAAAAGCCCATAGGGACAACAGTCAGAATTTTGTTTTACCTTATTTTGTTTTACCTTATTGAGTGGGAAAGCTATTCTTCAAGATATTATGGGGGAAAACAGACAACTATGATTTTTAAGGAGGTACTTTTGACATAGAAACTTTCATCCACATTATTATCAAATAAAAATGAAGAAATCAAAGAAAATCTGAAACCAAAGATCAAAGGGTCTTTAGACACTGTATAATTCTCCTTCCTTTTAGGCGGTTTCTTCAAGGGAAATATAGACCTTAGGGAACCTTGCTTAATGGTAAAAGGTATTAAGGCTGTGTCCTTCCCACGAGAAGGAAAAATCAGGATCTCAGGCTCCATGGAGCAAGTATTTCCACACATCTCCCCAAATAGTTTTGAAACATTGAAAGTAAATTGACTTTTTATATATCCAATTATTTAAGAATATACTATAGAAGCTTACTATTTAAAGCAATTTAAGTGTAAAATCCTTTGCAATATGGAGTCCTTTGATGAATTAAATGATTATCTAGCAATTTATTTGTTTCATTTTGGGTGTTTTTACATGGATTTACTTGTATTAAGTAAATATTAATATATACATAAAATTATGGATACACAGCATCGTTGAGCTGGTAGGAAATTTCGTGGCTATCTAACTCAACTAAAATAAGCTAAGATAATGTGTTTCATAAACTGTAAAATGCTATGAAATACGTTAATATTATTGCCCAAATTTATTTGACATTTTGTTCCAAGGATTAGAGTAGAATTTCAGTCTCCTTGCTTTCAACCCAGTGTTGCTAATTGCCTCCTGAAATTTATAAGAAGGAATGCTTTATTTGTTATGTTTAAGATTTGCGTTCCTAAATGGGTTTACATTTGGAGGACCCACTTGGAGACTAGGTAGTTCCTCGTAGGTGCAATAACTGTGATTCAGTGGCTTCTTACACGTGAATAGCAGGGGTCCTCTAACTGCTCACCACGGCCTGGGACAGAGTGTCCTTGCCAGGGATGGACAACCAGAGTAGGAATTTTTTTTAAAAAGTATTTTTACAATTACATGTGTTTTCCCCATAAAAATTAAATTTCAATTAAAATAGTGGAGATTTTCATTTCCTATAAGTGACAAAAGGAACATAATAAGAAACATATGAAAATAGGTTGATATCCTATCTCTAATCTCAATTTGTCAATCTCTGCTTGACTCAATCATGGTGTTTGTTTCTGGGCTAATTAGAACTCACTTAGAACCTTCTCTTGGGACCCAAAGTGGTGTAGGTCCTAACACTCTTTATGGCTTGCTAACTTGCTGGAACTAATTAGAGTTTTACTCTGAGTGGTTTTTCAAACCTTTTTCTGTGCTCCCTCACCTGAGAAACACATTCATTGTCATAATGCATTAATGTCAGTATCATAGCAATTTTCTGGGAGGGTACACACTTCCCCCCAGTTTGCACATCATAATTTGGGCATGGGGGTATTGGCAGGTGTGAAGGATGTAAGAGACCCAGGGGTTATTTTGATACTTAACCCCACCTAGGGAATAACTGCTTTTATAAATTTACAACCCCCTGACTTGGTCTCCCAGAAGTGTGACCCTTCTGGGCACTTTTTGTTCCCACCCAAGAGGAAGCCTGACAGGCACAGCTGTAAAACACCTACAGTGCTTTTCTTCAGTTGGACTAGGTATGACTTCTTTGCTGCCATGACAACTTCTTCCTCCTACATAACCTCTGGGTACTTCCAAGCACAGTTTAAAGTTACTTTTTAAAGGAGCTATGCATTATTTTCCTCAGGATGTTTAAATGTGCTTTGACCTTAACAGTACAAAGTACAAACTTCTTAGAAGCAATAAATGCACTGGTGGTTGCTATGGAAAAATATAAATATGTATCATAAACTTGATAGGAAAGCAGAATTGGCAGGACTTGGCATTTTATTAATTGTGAAGGATAAAGGAGAATGAGACTGGAAAGACGACTCAACTTTTGTGCATGAGTGAGTGGCTAGGAGTGCCATCAATAGAAATAGAGGATGCAAGAGAAGAAACAGGTTTATCAGTGAGTAAAATAAATTTCATTATGGACATATATTTAAATTTCATGTTTAGATGCCTAGATGGTAACAGGAAATATGGACCAGGAGTTTGGGAGGGAAGCCAGTTGGGAATCTGGACTTAGATTTGGTCATCCTCAGAAGAGTTGATTAAGGAAGCCTTGGGGCTTGAACTTGGGTCAGAGCCAACATGGGAGCCATTGCAGAGAGATAGAAGGTGTAGGTAGGAGACAGCATTTTGGAGGAAATTATAATTTAAGTGGCAAGAAGAGAAACCAGAGAAGGAGCAATCATGAAACCGAGAGGAGAAGTCAGACAACAGTAAGCAAGAAAAGAGTAATACCAAGATGGCGGAGGTGGTTAAGAGTAAATGTTCCAAGGAGGATTAGGAGGATGACCATTAGAAATCACCTGAGAATAAACTGTATACTCTCTGGAGGCTCCCACCAATCAAAGGCAAAATCGAACACTTGTCTTGCCTTACAGTTTCACATGTCTACATTGGATCTTTATGAAAACCCTTGTAGAATCAGTGTCTTCAACGATACCCATATTGTTGGTAAAATTAAAAGAAATTACTCTCTGATAAGACAGCAGCACTTCTAGGTGGCAGCCAGGTTTTCCCTGGTCACTCTCTGGCTAGCATACTGCTAAGTGTCCTAAATTAATAGGCTTAGATGATAGGTTCAGTCCAATAGAACTGGTCAATTTGTATAGCTCACTCAGTTTGAGAAAATAGAATAGACAATATTCTCTAAGATATCACTGTCATTTCCTAAAGAGGTACAGTATTACAAAAATATAAAGCAGCACAATAAATATATTTTTAAAAAACTTAGAGGATTGTATATAATTGTTGCAATGAGTTCAATCCTGGAGGTAAGAATTGAAGGTCATATTTGAAACATGCAGCAAGAGTCCATCAGATTACATTAAGTTCTCTCAACTTCAGAATCCTGAAAGCAGCATCCAGAGATTTTGGTATTTATTTTGGGATGTTGATATTAGGAATGAATCTCTTTAAAGTCATTAGTAAATAGAGCGACCAACTACTCTGGTTTACCCAGAACTGAGGGATTTCCTGTGACACAGGACTGTCAGTGCTAAAACCTGGAAAGTCCAAGGCAAATCAGCACAACTTGAGATCACGACTAAGAATTCACCTTAAAGGTTCTTCCCAAGCCCATATTTTGTGATCTGCACTGCAACATATTTGCTGAGACTTAATGAAATTTTTCCTTGACTTAAATGCATGAACTTATATTTTACCTAGTTTTATTCCCCCAAGAGATTTGTCTCATGGAATTAATATTCTTTGAGGAGACACAGGCATTTCTCACAGGAGAAGGAGACCTGAGTGATTGCATATGTATTTTACCCCCCTGGTTGGGGCTGAGGAAGTATGAGCCAAGTAAGGAACAGCTGCCCATGAGGCCCTTAATGTACAGCAGGGCTTTTTTCACTTGTTCTAATTGAATTACTTCTTTTTCTCTTTACTCTATGGGCTGTTTTCCATGCAGATACGCTTGGAACGTAGAATTAAATAATTCATGATTTCCCAATTATTGGTTTAGGTATAGTTGCCATTTCTTGAGTTGATTATCCTTTCTGAGGGAGCTTTTGGAATCTCTTCCTATGCAGAGCTTTACAGATAAGAAGTTTGCCCCGTGATGAGGCCGTTAGAGGGGCAGCCAGCAGGGGCAGGAACAGCATAGGTGGCTTGCTGTTGACCTTTGGGTTACCACAGTTTTACACAACCTGAGGGTTTTTAAGTTTTTGGTGCCCTAGGTTCCTTTGGCAGTCTGGTGAAGCCTAGATCTGTTCTCAGAATAATATTTTTAATACATAAAGTAAAATAGGATTATAAAAGAAACCAGTTATATTGATACAGCTATCAAAATATTAAAAATCAAATTTGTGATATAACAATATATATGCTTCTTTATTAGAGCATTAAATAAGAATATGTAGTGCTGGTTCTAATTACTATCATAATTTAAATGCTGTCATTTTAAATAATCTTCAAAAGGTACTCCATAAATTCCTCCCGTGCCTGTAAATGTGTGCTGTTCCTCCCCGGGAGAAGTGAGGGTTTGCTCCCCTCCCTTTGAATCTGGGCTGACTATAGTGACTTGCTTGACCTATAGGATGCAGTAGAAGTGACGTTCTGGGACGTCCAGGACTAGGTCACAGAACCCTTGCATAAGAAGACATTCGCCTGGATGTCTTACTTGCTGTTGGGACGGTCCCCTTTGGAACAAAGCCCTCAGGCTATGGGGATCCCAAATCACATGGAGAGGCCACATTCTTCACCTGGTTGGTGGCCCCAGATGAGCTCTAGCTAGTAGCTAACATCACCTTCCAGCCATGTAGATGATCTATCGTGGACATCCAGGCCAGTTGAGCCCAGTAATGGGCTGACTTGCTGACAACTTGGAGGTTTTCTTCCCTTTATTTTAAAACACGTTAAAAATCCCGGATTTATTTTTAGATAAATATTATTATATTACTCAAGATTTCTTATGTGTATTAAATAATGCTCCTTTAGAAGGGGCTTTCCAAGGTTCAGTTAGTCAGGATTCCATGTGAGCCCTGGAGGAGGGGATGGATTACATGATAGCCAAGAGAGTGAAAAGAGATTAAAACTCCTCCTCAAAGGGAGCATTGTCTCTTCTTTTCCAAAATTGATTTATACTTATTCCATCACTGCCCTTTGCGCAGTGTGCTTGATATTAAAGCAGAGCTGAGAAATCGTGCATATATTGAGCACCTATTTACTGAGCACGTGATTTGTTATGTGCCAGGCTCTTTGCCTCACGTTGGGCATGAAATGGTTAGCAAAACAGTTCCAATACCTACCCGGAACGTACTGCCTAGTAAGGGAGACAGAAATGTAATCACACATACAATTATAAACCAATAGACTTAGCAACTGTGCTGTAGGAAACATTTAGAGTTATGACAGTGTATACCATGAGGGCCTGGACCAGAATGGAAGTGAATCAAATTAGGTAAACCATATTGTGAAGCTAAAAACCACCGTTTAGATATTAACTATTATTAGTAATAAATTTACTAAGGATTTCTCAAATTGTTTCCTGTGAAGCTAGCTCTTTATAAGCATCACAGGGGAGAAAGATAACAAAGTCAAATGAGTTTGGGAAATTTTGGATTAAACAGATAAAATTCTTTAAATGTAGTCTTTTCAAAGCCTTTTATATGATAATATGGATTGTGTAATTTTCAGAGAAGGATATAGTGTGTGCTCTTTCTCAAGGATCTTTAACCATGTAACCCTTTTATTCAGAAAACAGCTCATGATACCAGGGTTTTAGGGAAAGGCTCTGAGTATGAAGTATTCTCACACTTATTCTAACACTTGCAACCACTCCATGAGGTTGTATTAGGTAAGATTAGGTCTTCTGTGAATTAGGTTCTGTGAACAAAGACCTGAAAATTGAAGTTTATATCTCTCTCACAGAAAAGAAGTCTGTTCCATGGTGTCAGACTTGGACTCCATTTATCTTCTTGTCCCACCCTGTGTTGTTTTCATTCCCAAAGTCACTCTGCAGTCCATTATGTCTATTGGGGTTCCAGCCATTGCAACCACATTCTAGGCAGCAGGAAGTAGAAAGGATTCTTCCTAGAAGTCACACGTGTCACCTCCTTTTCCATCTTATTGACCACAACTTTAGCCAAATGACCATATCTAACTGGAAAGGAGGCTGGGAAATGTAATCTTTTGGCTAGGTGACCATGTATTTAGCTAAAAATTGGAGTTCTTGTTACTAAGGACAGAGAGAAAAACAATGCTGGGAGGTAACTAGTGGTCTCTGCCACAGTTATCTCTCATGTTATTCTGAGCAAAATAGGTCCAAAAAAGAGTGCTCAAGAAAGAGCTCAGAGATCATAGAGACAGCACAGTTCAAATCTAAGCCTCTGGATTCCTTGAGTCTCATTCATTACCCTATCCCTGTTTAAACATGCGGGAGGATCAAAATGGAGCCTTTCAAAAGCTGTGATATAAAGGGTCATGGTGATATAAACCTCTAACTCCATTATAAAGTATATTTTAAGAGAAAGGTGGGAGTATGTTTCTTAGAGGTATAGCCACATATTTGGAAATGAATAATAGCACTTGATTAACAAGAAACTGTGAGTGGGATGTGACTGCCTCTTGTTATGGATGTATTAAGACCAGGATGCTGTTTGTCAGGCTCTGTGCACTCCAGAGCCTGCTCTGTGTCTAATGGTTCGTCCTCCTTTTTTTCATTTGTAACATCAGTGATACTTGGCAAACCCTGGATCCCGTCTGAAGCCATCTGTTTGCCTCTCTTTATTTATGTGATAACATCACCTGATGGCAATTTAGTGTCTGGATAAAAAACATTGCTCTTACCTAGACTGAGCTGGGTTTTTGTCTGGTTTAACGACAACAGGCTAGCCCCTCTGAATGCATTTCTCAGGCAGCAGTAGTGTGTGGACAGCTGGTGTCTATAAAGCCCAAGCAGAGGGTTTGCACAAGGCTGGTGAGCTTACTGTGCTGTGCCAGGACTGTCTGGGCTGCGCTCAGCAGTGCAAATGGCAGGCATCACTCTGCTGTCGCCCAGCACATTGTTAGTACCAATGGGAACTTCTTGTCTTTGTGCTCGCAGTGGCCAGTAGAGCTCCAGGACATAGCAGATGCTCCTTGCATATTTGTTAAATGAGTGAGTGAGTAAATGCATGAATGAATGAATGGTGAATTGGATGGAATGTGATAAAGTCTCAGCTACTCTCTCCCATTCATGTTGATGGCACAATTGCTGGACCTGTGATGGATCAGCAAGAATGATGGTTGTTGTCATAGGGAGACCTAATGCTTTCCGGTGGTTGCTCAGGAGACGTGGCTACAGGTCTGAATTAGAGTGTCGACACTGACAAACCAGGACCCTTCCCTCTCTCCTCAGCCTATTGCAGGGCAGGAGGTAGTGTGAGGTAGCACTTTCTTCTTGAGTAGTCTAGAGGAATGAGTGTCTAGAGCAGTGTTTCCTCCTGCAGGTTCAGGTAATTTTAATTTCAATCCTCACCACAATGGCAGTTTTTCCTACTGAAACCCTATGGAAGAGGGAAGTGGGCAAGATCCTGTGATGGCACAAATCTTATAAATAGGATTTCAGCTTAGCAGTGCTACCTCTGGCAAGGAAATACAGACACATACCTCTGATGTAGAGAGCTTCCCGGAGTGCTGACCCTCTTGCATCCTCCTGAGAGGCAACTGGAAAATTAGCCCCTAGAAATACCAATCTTTTTCTGAGATCCCAGAAGTCTGGTAATACGTGAGAACAGAGGCAATCCTGGAACCCCCAGGACTCACCCTCACTCCTCATGTGAAATATGCTGCTCTGACTTCTGTCCTCTACTCCTCTGACTTCACCCAGATTGCTTTTTTTGTACTACAAAAGGGATCAAGAGCTTGCTTCATAATTTGTGTTATCCTTAACCCTCATAATGAGCCCAGGGAGCTGAGGGAATGGTGTCGTTGCCACCAAGTCATAGTCTATTGTCTCAGTCTCTCATTGGCTGCATAACGATTACCCGCACTTGAGGGTGTCCTGTCAGCATCATCACCACTTCTTGTCTGTTTGTCTTTATTTAGTTGAGTTGCTGTGATGAATGGCATATTGACATCTATCCACATGCATATACACAAGAACACAGGGAAGGTGGATCTGGTAGCTGTCAAAGGCAGTGGCTTCCAAAATGGGGTATGGCAGACAATACATTGAAGAGCAGATAGAAAATATTAGAACCTTTATTTTTATTTATTTTTTATCCTATCCTTTGAAAGTTTTCTCATTGTCTATGTTTATGTATATAATATTAATTACGTTAGTATTGTGGTACGTGTATGTAATTTATCAATAAATTTATAAGTAAATGAATGAGAGTATATGATTGAAATTTTACTCATCTAGAGAAGGAATATTTGGCATTTATTTGAATTTTAATATCATATTAGTGTTTACTAAGTATAGTAAGAGCCCCTTTGAAAGTACTTGCTAGTAAAATATGTGCTATATATGGTACATATATGTATGTGATTTTATGTTTTTAAAATTAAGTGACAAAATATAAAATTAGAAACTTGACTTCAGGAATCTGTTTTATTTTGAAAATAGGTTAACCTTTATGGAAACCTGAAAAACCTAATTATCAAAAGCAGCAAGTTTGAGTTTTCCTAAGGCCTTGGTCTTGTGTATCGATGTTGTGTGATATTTCGGGGGCTTCCTAAGCTTTCCTTTTTTTGGACTCCAGCGTCCTTTGTGCTCTGGCCTCGCTGCTGTGCTGCTCATCTACCCATCGTGCTTGGGTGGAATTAACCACCCCTTCCCAGTCATTTGCACTTGCTCTTCTCCTGCCTATAACTTCCCACCTCTCCTGCCCTATTCTCCTTTCCTTCCCCACCCTAACACTCTCTTCCAGTTCCTCTTTTTGTCCTTTCCCACTCAACTTAGCGTCGCCTCTTCCAGAAAGTGTCTCTGAAGCCCCTTTGATTTAATTCACCTTCCTCTGAGTTTCTACAACACCTTGGGCATATTTCTATCATATATCCTTATTCTGTGATTATTTACTTTTGTGTCACCTTGAGGACAGAGGCCATACCTTATTTGACTTTTTTTTTAAATCTCCAGTGGGAAGCACAGGATTTGACCATGGCAGATACGATTAATGCTGGAAAGAGTTAATGAGAGTGAGATGCAGGTACTCCCAGTCAGTCCCTGTGAAAGTATTTCTAGAGATTTTGGAAGCTGAAGGGAGGTATGTCACTGTCACTCTGAGACTTTTGGTAAACAAGCGATGGCTGGAGGGTGGTGAGTCCCTAAGAACCTTAGCCCCTGACTAGGAGGTGCTGATCTTGTTGGGGAGCCCCAGTGGTCTGCCGCAGAACCCCATCTGGGAATCACTCAACACCGGTATTTATGTGGGTTCCTTGAGCCAGAAACTTACTGTTTGTGAGTACTTCCCACAGGTAAGAAGATACTCTGTGCAAGAGAGAGCCGTTCCTTCCTTTCCTTAATGGTGTTCTCTCAACTCTAGTATTCCCAGTAGGTGCCTCTCATTTCCTTTCTTCCCTGGGGAGCCAGTGGCCTTTCATTCAAGCTGCTCCTCCACACAGCTTGCCTCCTCCCTCCTCGCTGCACCTTCCACCTGAGCAGTT
This sequence comes from Equus caballus, assembly GCF_041296265.1. NCBI lineage: Eukaryota > Metazoa > Chordata > Mammalia > Perissodactyla > Equidae > Equus > Equus caballus. The sequence continues at coordinate 52,936,859 of NC_091703.1, read as the reverse complement.
AATGGGCCTCCTGTGGCTCAGCACCTGAGGAAGGGCTGGGCCTGGTGTGGCTTGCCAATCCGCAGTTGGAGCTCTCTGGGGATTCACTGCCTCCCTGCCTGCAGGCCTCCCACAGTGTAGCATCTAGGCGGTTGCCACACCTCCTGTGGTTTTAGCTAGCTAGCAGCTTGAGGATCTTCTGTTTGCTGTGAAATCGTTTCAGAGGTTACCTTTTCTTATTTGCATAGTGTGGATGCACCTGTTTCTGTTTGTTTTCTTTTTTGGTGAAACTGTAAAAGGAAGAGTGTAAATGAGAACACCTTAGTGCCTGCTTAGAGCTATGACCTTGGCTACTGCAAAGGGGCCCACAGTTTGCTATTGGGAAACAGTTAAGGCCTAAGTCACGGTGCTGGGGAGGAAATGATTTGTAACCGAGGGAATCCAGAGGTGCGGGAAGTCTTGTAGGTCCTAGTCAATGTTCCTGGTGTCTTTTGAATAGTGTCACATGAATCTGATTGAATTAAAGAGGCTTCTAACACTTCTTAAATTATCTTATTCATCTGGAAGTGCCACTTGAGAGAAGAATTTAACCAGAGCAAGCTGGCCCTGTAGTTTAAGTGGAACTGGAAGGAAATAGTTAAAGGATTTTAAACTGCTGAAGAGGACTTTTACATTTTTCTGAAAGCAGCAGTTTGCATGGAAATCACAGCTTTTATACGTTAAGTATGGTTATGAGTCTCTTCCCCAAAGCTGTGTGAGAAATGTGGACTTTTCTCCCCCCCAAGAAAAAAAGAGAACTAGGACCAGTGAGCCATGCAGCTTTGTGCCAAGCTTTTCAGGTGACAAGGAGGAGGAGGAGACCAGTTGGAACTCAGAACATAGATTTTAGTGATAACATAGTTTTTGGCACGCGATGCTCATTTCAAGCCTCACTTGGAGAAGAAAACTTTAACCACAATTTTTATAAACTCTACTATTTTAGTATCTTCTCTTTTCCCATTCTAGTTCCACCATCTCCCATCATAGGCAGACACAAATCCCATCGCATTAATAAAGACCATGCCGGAAATTCAGTGCCAAGTGCTGACCTGGTCTTTTCAAGACCCCAGATTACTTGTATACTAGTGGTCAGAGAGGCTGGTTAAAATCAGAAAGGCATAAAATATTATCAGCAAAAGATGATGTGAGAAACAGCAGCAGTATTCAAATTTAATTTTTGAGCCAAAAAATGGAATAAACTGTGTAAATATAAGGCTATAGAAAGATAGGACACATTGAGGATATTTAGATCCTTCATTTAATAATAGTCATGGTAATTATAGTATAGTGTTACTAGTAGTGCAACTGATAATAATATGTCTGCTAGTAAAATAAGATAATGATATGAGTTCAGTTTTTTTATGTGCCAGGCATTATGTTAGTATTTATTTTATCTGGCTGAAGCTTCATAAAGATGCTGTGACAATGACATGGCATTTTATACACAAGGAAACCAAGATTGAGAGCAGAAGTTCTTAAACTTTAGTATGCATAAGAATCAACTGAGATGGTTTTAAAATACTATCTGCATTTTGAACCAACTCTGCAATTGGTACTGAAGTAGGGTGTCCATGGACCACACTTTTGAGAAACCCTGGCTTAGAGTAACATTCCCTGGATACATAGGGATACCGGCTGGATACACAGCCAGTAAAGGCTGAGCCAGGATTTGAATCCAGATCTGTTTCATTCCTGCTGCCCTATCCATACTTTCCTTCATGTTGCTTTGTACCCGAATGAAGGAACAATACTTTCCTTGCCTTGTACATCTAATTCTATGTGACTATTGGATATCCTTACAATTAGTGTTAAGCTTCTATAATTTTATTCTTTTTAAGAAAGTTCAAATAATACATGAAATCTTTCTTGTCCAAAATAATATAAAAGTGTACAAAGCAAAATATCAAAGAACCCTTTAACCCTTTCTTTTTGCCCTCCCTTAGATGACTGCTATTCTCAATTGGAATTATACATTCTTTTTTAATGTGTGTGTTTATTTATATGATGTATAGCTTTTCAAAATATTAGTTAATTGAGGACTTTACTATATCCTTCATAAGTATTTTACAGGAATTCACTTTGTAATCCTCATAACCACCTTATGGTGGCACTATTACTGTCCTTCTTTATCTGCTGAGAAGGCTGAGACTTGGGTATCATAAAGCTCATTGATTGAGGGACAAAATTTGGACCCAATAATCTGACTCTAGAGGTCTTATATGCCATGCTAAGATGTCCCTCAGTTCAAAATGAAAATATGTTCTAAGAATTCATAGACTTTTAAAAAAGCTCATATATCTTGAAGATACTGTCATATGAGTAGAAAGAAATCTCCTGTATCCAGTATTCCAAAGAAGGAATGTAATAAATTCATTGAACTACTATCTTCCTATTGAACACTTGACATGTTTTCCTCGGTTTTTCACCTTTACAAACAATACAACAGCAAAAATATTTATGCCTTATTGTACAAGTGGGAGAATTTCTCAGGCTAGTTGAATCCGAAAATGGAGCCCATAGCTTAACTACATCTGAAATCACCCAGGATGCTTCTTAAAAAATGCAACAGATACCTTCAAGGAACACATAATCACCATATTGTAAACTCTTTAGATCCCAGAAAAACATAGCTTCCTAATTCATTCTTAGGGCTATAGAATTGAATCTAAAATTAGACAAAGATAGCACAAAGATAGAAAATTAGAGGCTAATCTAATTGACATTGATGAGAATTCTTAGAAAATCAAATGTACTTACACTTTAGAAGAATAATAGATTATGATTAGATAGGGTTTAATCCTTGGAATGCAAGGATGGTTCTACTTCAGGAAAAAATTTATGAACATAATTAATTAAGGCAAAATCAGAACTCTTTTTTCTCCCCAAGACTACCCTATGATTCTCTTTTGTAATAACAAAGCACATAGTTCAGTATATGAGGAGCCAGAGAATGGCTAAAATGAGTTTAACTCTCCCTCTGCCCTTATCAAATACAGTTCCAGTCTCCACCTACACTGCTCTGTCTCTCCCCCTGAGGATGGGCTCCTGAGTACCTAGACTGCCCAGGGCTGCAGAGCCTACAGGATCACGAGGGTGAATGATGGAAGTGTTGTGAAGTTTAGGGAGCTAAGTTTGAGTGAGCAGAGGAAAACTATTCTAGGGCAGTGGGGCAGAGAGAAGGATGGAATAGGAAGGGCTGGGGAAGGCACAGATGAATTGAAAACAGAAATTATGGGTTTATAATGGTATCCAATCACAAGTCTCTCATCATATTTGGGACACTGAGGGGAAAATTTCTCCAAGTTATTTCATAAAAGCATCTAAAGCAAATACATATAAAATCTAAGCAGATAATTCATACAAGATTTTTGAAGGCATTCCATGTTCTGCTTTTTTTTTTTTGTGGTGTGAAAAAAAGCAGTCTCTGTCTTGAATGGAGCTCTGAGCTATTTTTATTCATTGCTGAGGGGCAAAAGCTAATAATCACAGTGTGTCAAACTTATCCACTTCCCACTTGAAGGAAAAATGTTTACATGGTGGCAGCAAGAGGATTCTGTGGATGCAACAAGAGGATTTTTCCCCAAAGTCTTCTCAGTCTATAAAAGAGAAAACATTTGATCAATTTTAATGCCTACTCAACAACAACAAATATTGTTAGGCTAAAAATAAAAGGAATTTTCCTTAACTTGATATAAAATATTAATAAGAAATCCAGAGGCAACATCATAAATAACCATGAAAGATTAATTGCATTCTGTTAGAGTCAGGAACAAAGCATGAAGGCCTACCATCATTCTTGTTATTGGAGATGACAGACAATGCAATAGAACAAGAAAAAAATACAATAAGAGATATAACTGTCAGAAAGAAGGAAGAAAACAATTATCAGTAAACTTGCATTTTTTTTTACTAGTAAAATACAACAAAACTCAAGTGAAATACTATTAAACAAGAAAGGTCAGTAAAACAGCTGGGAACAACACCGACAAACAATGAGCAATAGCATTCTTATACACTAACAATCACCAATTGTGACAAAAGATTCTACTTTTGATAGAAAAAAAGATAAAATACATAGATATAAATTTAACAAGGCATTCATCATCATACGAAAAGAAAACAAAACTTTCAAAACTTTGGTGAATTAATGAAACAACATACCAGTACAAGAAGACACAATATTGCAAGGATTCTCCCCAACGTGAATCTATAAATTCAAGGAATCCCACTTAAAATTTCAGCTAGACTTTAAAAAAAAAGGAGACGAAGAACATGAGAAGCTGATTCTAAAATTTTTAGGAAAAAGCAAATAGATAATGATTGGCAAGAAGTTTTTTTTTTAGGAGGAGGTTAATTTGGGGAGGCTTGCTTTAGATAAATCTCAGCCATCAAAGTGGTATGGTTTTGTCCTAGGACTAGAAAAACAGAGAGATGGAAGTGAATGAAACAAAGAGTCCAAAAACAGAGCCATGGATATGTGAGAATTTACCTGGTGGTTAGAATGGCATTTCAATTCCAGTAAATAATGTTGGAAAAGTTGTCTACCCGTACGTTAAAAAATCCCTGTTGTATTATCAAGTCACACCATGCCAGACAAACGAAAAAGCCCTACATTAAACATAAAGGAATTGAAAAGGAAATATGGGAGACTATATTTTTATATATTCTGTGAAAGTCCTTCCTGAACAGGACAGAAAATCTAGAAATCATCAAAGAAAAGATGGAAAGATTTGGGTTACGTAAAAATTAAAAACCTCTCAATCATCCAAGAAATGCTTAGCAAAGCTAAAACTCAAGCCATAAGGACAAAATATTTTGCATACATAGTACATGACAGTACGTTTTTATCTACAATATACAAAGAGATCCTGTATGGTTTTTCTTAGTGAAGAAAAACACCAACGACCTAAGAGAAAAATGCAATTCACAGAGGAATGAATAAAATGGCCAATAAACATGAAAGAATTCTCAACTTCACTACTAATCAGGAAAATGTTAATTTCAAAAGTTATCCATTTTGGCCACCAGCTTAGCGCAAATTAAAGAGAGTATACGAATTAATAGTTATTGAGCACTTGCTGTTTGCAATACATGTGCTTTATACGTTAACATTTTTAAACTCATAACAAGCCTATTAATAGATATGTACAATTACTATCTACACTTGACAGATGAGAATTTAGTTGAAATTGTTGCATGTTTTTAACATTATACGTTTTACAGTTGTTTAGACTTATCTGTAAGTTTTATTTATTTTTTGCATTCCACCTTTTTTGCATCCCACATCTACCTCTTTTCTAGGTTTACATTTGGTTTACTGACGTACGTCTTCTCGTAATTCATTCACAAAGCAACTGAAGAACTTTGATGATTTCATCTATTTCTTTCTAGAACCCAGGACCAAAATCCATTTGATTTTTACTTTTTGTAGGTAATTTGTTTTAATCTTTGGAAAACTTTAAGGATTTTCTCTTACTCATTGAACCCTTTTACTTTCAGAATATATCTTTCTTCAACTCTGATAAATTATTTCTTTGATGACTTTCTCCCTGATATTTTGTGTTTTCTTCTTTTGAAACTCCTAAGTAAAGGGATATTAGGACCTTAGGGTATATTACTGTGATTTATAAACTTTTTTTCATATTTTCGTATCCTTTTACTCTTTTCTTTTCTGGAAGAATCTATGAGCTTGATTTTACAGTTCAATCTTCTAGCACTATCCATTTTGCTATTTACTCAAACTGTTGTTTAAAGGTTTTTGTTGATGATAATTGAAAAAAATGCATCAAATTGTTTTCTTTCTATGAACATAGTTTCTGAAATATCTCTGGAAATTGTAAGTCTGGCAAGAACAAGAAGAGAATTCAGGAAAAGAATCTCTCGATCTCTCTCTCTTTGTCACACATACACACGACTATTATTTTTCCTATGTCAGATAAAAAGTATAACCAATTTCTATTTTTAATTTTAATTACAGGTAAAAAAATTAAAATAATTAATGTATTCACACTGTTCAAAAGTCAAAAGACATAACAAAATACTCATTGAAAATTCTCCTTTCACCCCTATCTTCCAGCCACCTCATTTCATTTCTTGGAAACAATAACATTACTAGTTCCTTGTGTATCCTTCCACAGGTATTCTATGCTGCATATACAATTTTTTTTTCAATTGCACATATATGGTTATATTTTTTCCTTAACCTCTTTCTTTATGAAAATGATAACATGTTGCAAAGTGTGTTGCACTTTGTGTTAAAAGATATAGTCCTCCCCCTGTATCCATGAGGGATTGGTTCCAGGACTCCCGCCAATACCAAAATCCGAGGATGTTCAAGTCTCTGAGTAGGCCCTCTGTATTCAGCGGTTCCACATATGCAAATATGGAGGGCCAACTGTAATTTGAAGATTGTTCCATAATTGTACATTAAGTACTCCTTTTTTGGGGGTGGGGGGCGGTGAGGAAGATTGGCCCTGAGCCAACATCTGTTGCCAATCTTCCTCTTTTTGCTTGAGGAAGACTGTTGCTGAGCTAACAACTGTGCCAGTCTTCCTCCACTTTGTATGTGGGACTCTGCCCCAGCATGGCTTGATGAGTGATGTGTGGCCCAGGATCTGAACCTGCGAAACCCAGGCCACCTTGGTGGAGTGCACGAACCCAATGACTACACCACCGGGCCAGCCTCACTTTATTTTTAAGAGCTTTATTGAGGCATAATTTACATTCCATACAATTCAGCCATTTAAAGTGTACAATTCAATGGCTTTTAATATAGTCATAGAGTTGTACAATTGTCACTGCAATCAATTTTAGAAGATTTTCATTACCGACCCCAAAGAAATCCACACCTCTTAGCCATAACTCTCTAATCCCTCCATCCCTTCCAGCCCCAAGCAGCCACTAATTTACTTTCTGTTTTTATAGGTTTGCCTATTCTAAAATTTCATATAAATGAAATCATACAATGGCTTCTTTCACTTGCAGAATGTTTTCAAGGTTCATCCATGTTGTAGTAAGTAACCAATCTCTATTTGAGAATGGAGAGATGGCTAAAAAGTCTCCCTATGTAAACCTCGTGTTTGATTTGATGTATGGATGTGTAGACACGTGTGCATTAAGGACATTAACTACTCCGTGTGTTTGTACAGCAGTCACTCATCCTTATGTATTAGTTCTCATCAATTACTTTTTAAAGAATCGCCTTCAGATATTGTTAAAGTAATCCAGTTTCTTAGGGAAACACTAAGACAAATGCCAAGGTATATAGATTTATTTGACACCTAAGTTTTGCAATAGAGATCATCCCCAATTAGTTATTGGCAGGTCGAGTCTAATGTTTATATGATTTAGAGGAGAGCTGAAATTGTGTCCCAAGTTCACCATCTTTTCAGGGTATTTCAATGTTTACATTTTCTACAATACTTGGTTTCCCCTTGAAAGGAGATGAGTGCACGTCGATTGCACGGGCCCCTCTCTTCCTCTCTCCTGTTCTAATAGAGAAAGTGTTCTACCTTCTCTCAAAGGTCAGGCTCGCCTGGTATTCTCTGCATCCTATGTGGATGTCGCTTTTCAGATACCTCGCTTGTCTCCTTTCTCTCCCCGTCTGCAGCCGTTCCCTCCTACAGGACACTTCCTTGCAGCATACACATACCTTTTTGTATGCCCATATGATTAAAAAAATTCCCTTGGGCCCTCATCGACTTCTACATACTGATTCTTCTCTCCTCATCATGTCTTTGCTCCCTGAGTGATTTCTGAGAACATAAATTTGATGGTCTTCAACCCACAGACAGTATATGAAGTCAGGAAAATGTTTTTCTTTTTCCAAGTATCAGACCTATATGTCCAGCTGTCAACTTGAAATCTCCACTGGGATGACTTACAGGCATCTCAAACTGAAACAACCCAGAGAGCATCCTCTGTTCCTGTCCTCTCCCCCACAGGTCTGCCATTTCCAACTGCTGACTTGCTCCTCCTCCAGCTTTTCCTATTCCAGGACGTGGCATCATCTCCTGTTACTGATTGCTCAGAGTTGTTCTTGACTTTTTAACCAATCTTGTATATTCTGTTGCTAAGCATTTCTCAAGTCTGTATACCTTTCTTCATCTCTCCTCTCACCACCCTAATCGATGCATTGTCACCTCCTAGGTGAACCATAGATTGCATCCAACTTTTTCTCCTTCTAGTCTTGCCCTCATCTACTCCATTCACCCCACTGCAGCCAGAGTGATCTGTTAAAAAAAAAATGAATTAGTTATGTAATTCCCTGCTTAAAACCCTTTACTGGCTTAATGTCGTTCTTTGGATAAAGTCTCCAATTTTGTGCGTGGCCTCGAGAGTCCTGCCTGATCTGCTCCCTCGCCTGCCTTTCCAGCCCCACCTCTCCCCATCTCCTCCAAATTCTGCAGTCCAGGCACCCGTGCTGCTTTTCAGTGCCCTAAATGTATGGCACTCTTTTCCACTCCCTGTTTTCCTGATATACTACTTTCTCTAGAGCGTCTATCTCCAGAACATTGTGCATTTTCCTTCTTACCACTTAGCATGGTTTGTGCCTATGTAATTTTTTGTGTGATTATGATTAAAGGTCTATTTTCTCCACAAAATTTTAAGTTTCCTGAGAGCAAGGACTGTGTCTCTTTGGCTCATAAACAGTACAGTGACAGTTATAGAGTGAACAGTCAAAAATATATGTTGGATATATGACAGGTGATAGCTAATCCTTTTATGTCTGTTATGTGCCAAGCTCTCTAACAATTTTATATGTGGTATCTTACCTAATCCTTATTATCACCCCCATGAAATATTAGTTCTCTTATTTTTTACTTGAGGAACAGAAATTCAGAGTAGCTAAGTAATTTTCTCAAGGAATGGTTTATTTGGGATTCAAACTTAGTTCTGTCTGGATTCTAATCTGGTGAGCATCCCATTGCGCCAGGTTTCTTCTTGGGCAAACAGTAATAGGTAAATCAGCCAGTGCATTTGTCCTACTCTAATTCTTTATCAGTCAGGTATCAGTCAAAGGAGCCTGGAGAGTATGGGGACACAGTTAAGAAATGACTGGAACTATAGAACTATTTAGACTCTAATTATATGTGGACTGTAGGTAGGTGGGGGCATCAGTGGGATTCTGGCCATTAAGGGGTTATAAACAAATGAAGGCACTGGATTCTCTCGGATGGATGGGCACTGGAATGAAGAGAGAAACAGATACAGTCTTCCTCACTTTGAAGTATTGCTGGGCCTTGCCATGATTGTTTTGGTTGGTGTCAGAAGCAAATACTAAAAAGGATTCAGATCTATTTCTTCCTTCCACCAAATCTCACCCGATCAATCTCGTAAAAATATTTACTTCCTTATGTGGAGTGGGAGCCTTTTTAAATTTATATTTGTTTCTTTGCCATATATCAGTGTCTGACAAGGTATTTACTAAGTGAACGAATGGATGAATGAATATATTTATTGGTCACTGATAATGCTTTTCCTTATATATCATTCTTTTCTTGGGGACATCTAGATCCCTGGATGGAAAAGAGGGATTAACTCCAAGGATGGGGATTTCAGTATCTTTGCCAGGTAGCATGGAGACATTTTAGAGTATTGGGACTTTGGGCAGAGGTTATGAAAAATGGATATTATTGTTGAAATACTTAGAATTGTGAATAAAAGTTCTAGGAACTTCACAGTCTCTGGGACAGTATTTGAATTCAAGAGGAAAGGAACTTATTTTGGAAATCCCAACAAGAACTCTTTGCATTGAATAAAGGTAATTTATTAGAATTTACAAAAAAATTCTTAAAGGTTTTGGGAATTTCTAACCAAGATCATCATGGAAAATATGGAAAGGCTGGGAACAATAAAAACCTCTACAGAAGTAATTTTTGTATTTATATAGAATATAAGCACTTTATGAATTTAGGAGCATAAAATACAGACTAGTTAGCTCAGAATTATAAATTTTGATACAACATATTAAAATGTAGAATAGAGGTTTACTCGATATTTATTCTTCAGATACTATATTCTAAGCTCTCTCTTAAGCATCAATTATGCATTTGTGAAATAATGTATAAAATTTTTAAAACAAATAGAATACAAGCATCTTATCTTTAAGGAATTTAACAGTTTTTTTTTTTCCAGTTAGAAGAAACAATTGAAAGCTTGAGCAAAAAATGAATGCATACTCTTCATTTTGAGGTCTTCTGGGGATTGCAAGGTCTAGGGTTTTTTGAGACTCTAGCCATCTGAGCAAGCAGATCCCCATGGACCTGTTTCAAATGGCAACACCAACGAACATGAGAGTGCAGATATCTCTCTGAGATCCTCTTTTCATTTCCTGGGGGTTTATACCCAGAAGTGGGATTGCTGGATCATATTTAGTTCTATTTTTAATCTTTTGAGGAACTTTCATACTGATGTCCAGAGTGGCTGCACGAATTTACATTCCCACCAACAGTGCACAAGGGTTTCTTTCTCTCCAACTCCTTGCCAACACTTATCTTTTGTTTTTTTGATAACAGACATCCCAACAGGTGTGAGGTGATATCTCTTTGTGATTCTGATTTGCATTTCCCTGATGATTAGTGATCCTGAGCACCTTTTCATATGGCTGTTGGCCATTTGTGTGTCTTCTTTGAGGAAATATCTATTCAATTCCTCTGCTCATCTTTTAACTTTAGTGGTTGCCGGGGACTGGGAGGAGGGGGAAGTGGGGAGGTATTAGTCAAGGGTACAAAGTTTCAGTTGCACAAGATGAATACATTCTAGAGACCTGCTGTACAGCAGAGTGCCTATAATAAACAATGCTGTATTATATAGTACTTAAAAATGTGCTAGGAGGGTAGATCTTACGTTAAGTGTTCTCATCACAAAATAATAATAACAAATAAATAAAAAGGATGGGAGGAAACTTTTTGAGAGGATGGATAGGTTTATGGCATGGATTATGGTGATAGTTGTATGGGTGTATACTTATCTCCAACCTCATTAAGTTGTATACATAAAATTTGTGGAGCTTTTGTGTGTCAATTATACATCAATAATTTTTATATTAAAATTCTTCCCCAAGAAAGGCAACACTAAGTTGGCCACTCTGAATTCTTTGAGGTTTCATGGGGAGAACGGCAGCATAAGGGCATCTCAAGATTAAAAACAAAACAAAACAAAGCAAGCCTGGAATGAGAGAAGGCACAGATTCTTTTGTGTTTTTGTGAACACAGCACCTTCTGTATTTTACTTTCAGAATTGGGGATTCAGAGGATTGATCTGATACAGTTGGTAATTTTACTTAAAGACCTCCCTATTAAGTAGAACCAAATATTTTTGAAGAACAGATGGTACAGGCTAGAGGAAGAGATAAACACTGTATGTTAAACATTTTATTGATCAATTAAAATATCATAATTTAAAATGTTGATTCTACCACGGGAATTTCGCATGTCTGTATGTGATTGAGAAAGACACAAAGAGAGTGTCTGTGGGGAGTGGATGAGGAGGTATTACTCAGAGTTTAAATTGGACCCTTCCCATGAGGTGAGAACGAGGAGGCCTACACCGCACCAGGCAGGCGGATGGGTGTTCTTCATGGTCAAGGAAGCTGGCTTTCAGTCTTGGATCTTGTGCCTCTGGGCACTTTGAAAACTGCCTCTTCTGCCTGGTTTTAAGACCAGTTTGAAAAAAGTGATAGGCAGAGTAGAATAAAGAAACCACCTGTGTGGATTTGATAAAAAAAAAACAAAAGGCAGGCAACAAAGTTAGCAGCTCTTTGAGAAGAATTTAGTTATAGAAAGAATACATCCTTATCTTCTAGCACTTCTTTATTCTGCGCTTTCTACAAGAGAATGAATTCTTGGTAAACAAATACAATCATCTCTCTAAATTAGTCTCCTGGGCACTAATTTTCAATCATGTTAACCTTTCATTCCTGCCAACTATTTATGTATGAGAACTTCCATTCTATTTTAGGAGTACTTTATTTTGGATGTACCAGCCGTCCTCATAAAATGTGGTAGAATATTTGGATAAATCATTAGATTCACCAAAAGTTAAACAAGATTACAAAGAAAACGCCGCCATTTGTAAATATATATATTTAAATTAGTCACTTTAGAGTTAAAAATATTCTTCTCTGTTTAAAAAGAAAGATTGAATCATTTTAAAGTGATTCAGATGGCATTGCAACTTACTTTTCCATGGGTTCACATATTTATGGGAAAGTATTGGGGCCAAGACTGAATGTAGAAACAAACTCGTTAATTATGGAAGGTACAAGAAAATAACAAGCCTACAAATAGTCCTTGTATGTCCTGCTCTGCCTTTGCATGCCATCACCCTCCCTCAGAAGTCTGAGCTATGTCCAAAGTTGGTGTCCACTGTGTTCCCAACAATAGCAGGGTTGTAGTGGAAACTGTCTTCACCACCTAAGTTATGGGGCCTGATACAGTGAGTACCATACAAGCAGTGGGTCTGCCTGCTCTAAATTATGCCTGTTCATGTGACCCCATCATTATTCCCAGGATCTGTGCCCTTCGCCCTTGATCTCATTTCTGCAGGATTTAGACAAGTGTCAGGCCCTTGGAATGCTACACAATAGTGACCTTGATTCCCTGGCTTTGCTGGAAAAAAAATTGAGTTTAAATCAAGTGTTGAAAGTATATGGAATGCTTTGTAACTATGGTAGTCAGATTATTCCTAATACAAAAGAAGCCCTAGCCCTCTGTCAGAGACATCTGCCTTTTGATTCGGCTCAGGCTTTCTGGTCTTAAGGGTAACTAATGCGTTTATAGAAGGCTAAAGCCTCTTTGTTGTTGTTATTTTTGTTGTTGCATTTGATACATGGACGGATTCAGGTGATTCCTCATTATTGTGAACTTTCCAGATATTATTTCTAAAGATTTATCCTTCTAATTGTCAAAATACAACCCTTTCAGGAAAAAACAAAACGAAACACGGCTTAGCAAAAGATCCCAGAATAAAGATGGTAGGATGTTTAGTGCTTGATGGATGAACAAGTGGAAAGAGGGTGTAATTTGGAACCAAGAGGCACCACCCCGTGGCTGGTCCTGAGCTCCTTTGGGGGGAAAAGCAGTCTTTAATTACATCTGGTACTCATTAATTCGTTTTGGAGTCTCTTTCCAGATCTGTTCCCCCATCAGCCTCCCATTGAGCAACTGAAATTCCAGATGGTTCCCTCCATATGCCAGTGCTCATTCTCTCAAGTAGGATAGATTGGTCACTGACAGAGTAGGATGGAATAGCCTTGGCCAAGTCAAGGCAAGTTGAAAAGCATTGGGCCACAGTTAAGTGAGAGGTGATCCGTCATTTGTGTTTTTAAGTGGGTTGTATATATAACTGACTCTGAGTGATTTTTTTGAAATATCTTGAGTAATTTCATGGAAAGGATGCTACTTCTAGAGAACGTGGCATATTGATCCTAACTTTCTACACCTGGAACAGAGAAAAATCCTCTACAAGTTGTTCCTATAGCTGATGGCTGGTCAATTTGGTCCTGCATCCAGTCTCCTCTGGACCACCTTAGAAGAGTTCTTTTGCCTGTGTCACTTGCAATGACAGTTGTAATCTCTGTTATTGTGATACAAGGAGAGTTCCTTTATAAAAATCTTTATAGGGCATATGTTTATTTCATCTTGGTATAATAGGCACATTGATAGATTTTCCATTTTGAGGTAGATGGGATTAAAGATGGGGTCAAGCTCCATATAATGAAAAAGTATATTGTCATTTCAAGTATATCACATTGTGTTTATTTGTTTATCTGTCTTCATCCGATAATGAGAAACATGTCTTACTTATCTTTGAGTTCCTACTACCCAACATTATTTGGCACATCATGGGGAAGAAAAGGAGGAAAGAAGAAAAGGTGAATAGAAGGATTCAAGAAATTTCAAAGTGAAAGGTGGCGCTGAAAGAAATAAGAGCAATGTTTTTGCTTTTTTCTTCATCCTATACTTTTCTGTTGATAGCTATTGGATTTCATATGTGGTGTGTGTGTGTGTGTGTGTGTGCACTCATTCTTTAATGTTATTTTTGAGCACGTACTATATGCTAGCTATTGTTCTAGGCGATGAGAAAATAAAAATGAGAGTGGCAGCTGTGGTCTCTATTCTCATTGGAGCTTATAATAGGCTATCTTTGATTTGTGGGAAATTTGTTGGTATATTTGGAGGGGGCAGGGTAATTAAAAGAAAAAATTTCTTCTAAGAGGGCATGTGATAAAGACTAAAGGGAAAATTTGAAATTCCGTGTAATTGTCATATTTTAACCGAGAAGTATGTTTAAAAGAGGCCTATTATCGTGCTTTTGTGTGTGTTTGAATCCTCCGTGGATGAGAGAAAGTACTGGCTGAAGCAATTTAATTGTTTGGTACAATCAGGCTCAATAGCCAAACGCTGGTAGAACGGCCGTATGTTGGAGCAGATAAAGGCCATTTGTATAGAACTTTTGTTTTAAGTGTACTTGCTTGAAATAATTTCTGTCTTGCTTTTGAAGTCATACTAAAGTCATGAATCCATAAAATGTATGTTAAATCTAGAACATTCTCTAGATATTTCACTATTTTGTTTGAATGTTTTAAAAAGCACCAGAGATGAAATTGAAGTACATATTTATTTTTGTTTGTTTAGCCTGATTATTCATTTTATGTCAGTTACTAGTAAACTCTTAAATTTAAGGTGTCCAAGGAACTAAACTCAACAGATCTGGGCAGCATTTATTTAACATCCTTGTCTTTGATATCGCAGGAAGCACTAGGGATTTTTAAAAATGGATGGTCTCTTCTCCTATGAGAGTAACAGTGAAAGAGAAAGACATAGTTACACTGAGGACCAGCCCAGTGACCGTTGCCTCCTTACATATAATAATTTTGTACGTAATTACAATAATGTGTTTTAGGGTTCTGTTATAAGAATGTACCAGGTATCATTGGAGAGCGAAAGAGAAACAGATGTCCACGGGGGAAGTGGTGGATCCAGCAGGGGAACTGGGAAGGGCTTACTAGCAGAGCTAAAACTTGAGTTGATGTTGATGGATGAGTGGGTGATGTTGATGCTGTTGCTGTTGTACCATGACCATATCTTGAGAACCACTCTTCTACTGTCCAACTGAGAGACGAGGGAAAGGAGAGAGCTCATGTAGAATTTACGGAGCAGGCCTATGGGTGGCACACTTCAATTCTGCCTACATTTTATTGACTACGACTCAGTCGCATTACTTCATCTAACTACAGAGGAGGCTGGGAAAGGTAGTATAAGTGTGAAGCCAGGAGGAAAAGGGAAACATTTGGTTTACAACTCTGTAGTTTCTGCCACAGGAAGATGTGACAGTCTTATAGCTAGGGAAGTAGGCAGAGACTAGAAAAGACAACTTGTGAGAAGTTAATTTGGGGGGCAATTCCTTAAGAACAGCAAAGGGCATCATTTCTTGGAAGGAGACATGAGATTATGTTAATGAAATTTCTTAAAAATGTTTACATGTGTCAGTGATTATGGTACTTGAAATTTAAGCAGAAACATTTATTTGGTACCTTTACTTATTGTTGAATTACTACTAAGCCTCAGAAAGTAACACTTAGTACTTGGGCAGATGAAATGTTTACTGTTTTAAATGAGAATTTTTGTTCAAGTATGGCTCTATTGTTACTTGCAGACAAAATCTATGAGTCTTTCTTCTAAAGTTGTATGGAAACTGCTTTTATGAAAGAGGAGATGAAGAATAATGGTTTTAAGTTGTCTGATGAGCTCTACAAGCATGCCAAGCTAATGGACAACAGTACAAATAATGACAATATCCAGCATTTATTAAGATACTTTGCTTTACATCATGGGAATTGGGAAGCTGAGAATGGCTTACTAATACTGTATAAGCACTTTAGATCTATTAACTTATTTAACACTCACAAAACCTCTGTGAATGAAGCAGGTATTTTCATTATCATTTGCATTTCACAGAATATATAACTGAGGCACAGAGAGGTAAAGTTGTTGGTCTACACAGCTGGTAAGGAGCAGAGCTGGGATTCACATCCCAATAGTCTAACTTCAGAGACCAAGGTCATATCTGTGGTTCTCTACCTCTCTGAAGCCAGAGCCAAAGTGAAGGGACAAGGACAAAGGGTGGGGAGCTCACTTGCATGTTTTCACTAAAGTAAATTTGGGGTTGCTGTTTGGGGCATAAACAGTGCCTTTTGGCCATAACATTGGTATGTGAAAGAATGGCAGAATTTATTAATCATGCTTTCCTTTTTGTCCCTGCCTCTTTATTAAGGCCCAGCCTTTGGCAAACTACTACTGCACCTGTCCTGGCATGGGTAGCAACGTAAGCAGCTCCTGAATTGCCTGGAGAACCCCAGAGTAAATCATTGGAGGAGAGAAGGTGATTCTTGTTTTGGTTACATGTCTGAGCAATTTCTTTTTCTTCTGCAGACAGGACTGTCCTTGTGGATACAGATCTTCCATTCCTCAAAGGCCTCTATGTGATGGGGACTTTAGAATTCCCTGTGGACAGAAGCAACATTCTGAGTGTGGCGTGCATGGTCATTGCAGGCGGCGAGCTGAAAGTTGGTGAGTAAAGGGCATAAAGATTAGGAGCATGATGAGAATCAAACTGTGAGAAAGGCCTTGGGAAATGATGGTATCATCCAGCAGGTTGCTTACTGGAGTTTGGGGAGGGCTAAGGCAGGGAGTGAGTTTACTAGTAAAGCTTGTCCTCGGCAAGCTTTAGATGCAGACAGAGGTAGCTTTTGTTGGTCATTCTCTATATCCACCCACGGTCATCAAGCTGTCTTTCTGGCTGCAGGGTCCTCATGCTGTTCCTCATTTCAGGGCTCTTTTTGCCTCCTCTAAGCTACGGATCAATTCTCCCTCTAGTTCTTTGATGAGAATTTACCTGTGTCTCCCTCTTTCAGAAGATCTCATAGGATGGATTTGTGAGCCTTTCATCAACTAAACCACAACATAATTTCAATTGCTATCTTACTGCAGATCGTTGGGGAACACACTCCTGAAAGCAGAGTTTAAGTGTTAATGCTTTACTGGGGCAGATGATCACAGGGCAGCTAGAGTGCAGGGAGAAGAAGAGTGAAGGAGAAACTCATTAACTCCTGTGTCTTTCTTTGTTATGTTTCGTGCCTCCCTGGGCAGCTGGTGGAGGGGCCAGAGACTCAAGGCGTGCCTGGAGATGGGGCTTCTCCAGCTGGGAAGTGAGGCGTGTTGCTGAGGCTGAGGGGCAGGCAGCAGGGAGTGGATCTGGAGTCGTGTGTTAACGAGTCTGGTACATTGTCTTACTTAAACAGAAGACATGAGTTGTTATAGGTGGACCGTGTACTTGGAACTGCTGTAGGCAATAAGTGTACAATGATGAAAAGAAACATATCTCCTGCCCCCAAACGAACTACTTTTGGACTTAGTAAGGCTTTCCATTTTGACCCCAAAAAGGAGATTAAAAGAGAATTCCCAGGAGCAATAATACCTTATCCCAAAGAAATAAATCTCTGATGGTGAGGAAATATTTACATATTGTTGTTCAGTATCATTCAAAGTTTAGAATCTCTGCTGGGAGAGAATTCTAGGCCTAAATAGCTGTCCAAAGCTTAAATCACTGTGAGAAAATTCCTGAAAAATTATGGTCAAGGCTTTTCTTGAGTACTTCTAGTGACAGAAAAATTTGAGACAACCTGTTCCTGCTTTAAAAATTCTCGTTAGAATTCTTTTCCTTCTATTAAGTCAAAGTCTCTCTTCCTCCAGTTTCTGTGGGTTCAGGTTCTTCCATTTGATCCACACAGGACGAGGGTCAACCCGCTTCCCTGTGACAGCCCCTCATTCACAGTTTCCTGAACCTTCTCTTTTTTAGGTTATGCAGTTCCTATTATTTTAACCACAGTTAAATCATAGCTATTTTCATCATAGTTATTGTTATGTTTATATAGTTATATCATTTTAATCATAGTTATTGATGTTTTAAAATAATTTTCATTTTTCAGTCTATTCTAAAAAAACTGGAAAATAAAGAAAAACAGAAACTTGCACAGGAAAAATGAAGTAGTCACTCATATTCCCAAATGTAAAGCTAACTGCAGTTAATATTTTGTATTTTGTCTTAAAATCATTTTTTTTACTACACTTACACGCATATACACACTCACTTTAAATGTAGGATGTACAGTTTGATAATCTTTTGGGTCCTATATTAACAGTGTGAGAATTTCCTCAACTCATTATATTTCAAAGAAACAATTTTAATTGCTTTAGTATTCCATAATATATATGAGTACATATGTGTGTATGTATATGTGTGCCTACATATATAATAATTTATTTAACCATTTTTCTATTGTTGCACATCTAGATTATTTCAGATTTTGTCCTTGTGACTTACTCTGCAACAGACATTTCAGCACTTCAATTATTATTCGTATCCCTGATTGTTTCCTTAGGATAGACTTTTATAAGAGGAATTGATGGGCGTAAGGATAAACGCATGTTTTGAGGTCATTGATACATATTGTCAAATTGCTTCCCAGAAAGGTTTTTACAAATTTACATTCCCTCCACATTTCTAAGAGTTATGAGATCCCGTCACTTTTCCTAGCCTTGCCTCTAAACGCATCTCTGTTTTGTTTCATGCCTCTGAAAGTTTGAAGCCGGGGGAAAGAACTATTCCCGGGTGGGCCCTGACTTATTCTGAGCAGAGTGAAATGGGTATAGCAGTCACCAGCATGGGCTCCATGTCAGGTGCCTGGGATCAGATCCAGCTTGGTCACCTACTTGCTGTTTGACTGTAAGCAAGTCAGCCTCTGGACACCTCCATTTCTTCATCTGTAAGGTGTATGGCAACAATAGAACCTTCTTCAGAGGGATGTTGAAACCAATAAATGTAACAGCTCCTACTACATGCTGGGCAAATAGTAGGTGTTTAATAAATGTTGATTTATCTGCCGGGGTGCCTGGAGGAAATAAATGTCATACTGAATTGGACAATTGGAGGAGATTTTAACGAAGGAACCATTTACAACAGTCCAAATGGCATGGGGCATACTCCAGGGCTAGTAACAGCACAGCGCGCGTACAACCCCTCGCCCCCAAGGAGCAAGATAAGGAAGTCCTTACTGGAATCAGAGATGAAGGGATTGTGATGTGTGGAGATGGTTGCCAGACAGTGGCATGACCTCTTGTATGGCTGGGACTCACCCAGTACCTGGAGGGACCTGTGGGAATAAATATCCTGTTCTTACTCTCCTCTGTTGTCTCCTGCTCACGATGCCATTTGGCCAAACCCAACTGGAACTCTGAGTAAAGGAGAACTCATTGATGTAGTCCGTGAAGGTCAGCAGCACCCTGGGGCACTGAGCAGGGTAGGGAAGGACAGAGCTTGCAAGTGGAGGTGTCAGTGGAAGCTCTCCAGCACAGTCAGCTTCCAGCTGTCATAACAGATACAATTCTTCTATTAATACAGCCAAAGATTGAACTAACTTCTTTGTCCAGCCATGTCATGCTGTTGGTCCTGCCAACTATATTGTCAACTCTAATTCTTACTCTTTTTATATGTGCTTCCTCAAACACATATCTCTACATTGTACACTTATATAGAGATTATTTTGTTTTCTCTTGAGTTTTAGGGGGATCTAAGTGAAATACTTTTTTACTTATCTCTTCATTTTATTATTTCAGTTCATCTTTACACACTGGAGAAATCCTTTTGGATTCTGATTTTTTTCTCCAAGATTAATATCATTTGTCGATTTGTTTAATATTCTGTAAAATCCTCAACCAGTAAACTGATAGAAATATTAAATAAAACTGAGCCTTGCTCTTGTTACTAGAAAACTTATTTCAGGTTGACATCTGCTATTGCTAGGATTGGTCTTTTTTCATAAGCTGTTTTTAGGTTTCTGAGGTTATTGCTAAACTTGTCGCCTGAAAATCTGTACCTCCGAAGGGAAGTGACGCTATGCCACTTTCCAGTTTTGATCTATACATTTTAAATCTTATTTTTAGATTTGTCTATTCTCAACTATATTTTTACCTATTACCAAACAATGGTGTATTCTTTTCTTCCCACTTTGTCTGTGTGTTCCAGGCTTAAAGGTTGATTACTGGAACCCATCTGCCCAATTCTATGTGTATTATGCCTGAAGGAAGACTTTCAACCCATCTGTCAAATTCTACCACACCCTAAAGAAATCCCAACATGAAATAGATAATAAGACTAGTTAGTAATCAAACTTAATGGATGTGGACATTGGCACAGAGCACTGCCAGAGTATGTCTGCTATCTGATGCCATTTGATCCAAGTCCCAACGTTGTGGAATTACATTTCTTGGTGGTCCTGCTTTTAAGGCAACTGGTGCTGGCAAAAGGTATCAATTGACTTTCAGTAGAGTAGAATCATAATGCTAGAATTAGAAGGAAAGTTTAAGATCAAAGCTTTGCTTAGAGGCCTACAGCTGCATCACAAATGCCAAACTCAATTTCCTTCTTTGTTCAATGGTTGTCTCAGTAGTCTGATAAAACATTTAAGATAAGCTTACAGTATTTCACTTGTGTGTCCATTCGTCATATGTTTGCTAATGCCTACATGTGCCAAGCACCATGAGAGAAGCTGGATGTATGGAAACAGAAGTCGGGAACCTAGCTTTCAAGAGATGTCTCACTCAAATAGTGGAGACAAATAAGTTAAAAAATAAGGGAAGAGTCACCTCTTCCAACCTAGAGGGGTTTAAAGATAAAGGAAGAGATCTGAAAAGGAACATATTAGTGGACAAGCATTATGCCTTCTGGAAGTTGTAGGAAATGGGGATGTCCGCACTGCAGGATTTGTATGGAATGGCAGTGGCAGATGAAGCTCCTTGGCCTTATACATTAAGCTAAGGAGTTTGCATTTTGTTATGAAGGCAGTGGGTAGTCACTGGATAGTTTTAAGTGGGGAAGTGACATGATTAGATTTGGTCTTAAAAATACGACTCCTGCCAATGTGGGGATGTATTAGAAGGGGCGCAGTGAAAAGTCAGAAGGCTGCTGAGGTTTTCGGGAAAGAGACTGTAAAGGACTACACCAGGGCACTAGAGTTAACGAGAAAGAATGAGTTAGGGAAACATTAAGGAGGTGAAACAGCGCACTAGAACCTAGTGGCAACTTCGATGTGAGGTGAGAACGAGTTGTTTAGGACACATCCTAGATTTCAGGTTGGGAGATCTGGGTTGACGGTGGTGCCAGGATGAAATCTCCTTTCTACCACTTGTTAGTTGAGTGACTCTGGGTAAATTACATGAGCCATCTCTGCCTCAGTTTCCTTACCTCCAAAATGAGAATAATAATAGTGCTTATTTCATAGCGTTTTATGAAAATTAAATGAGTTAATATTTTTTAAAGTGCTTGAACAGGGTCAGGTACATAATAAGTCCTTACAGTGATTTGTTGAGTGTGCAGAATCACACACCTCAAGTTTAGATTTCAGCGGACTGTGCATGTGGGAACGTGTAGACGGCAAGTAGGTTTATGAAAAAGCACAAGAGATTGTGTTAAATATATGTATTTGGGATTCATCAGCCCAAATGCGAGACCAAAGGTGTGGGATAGAGAAGGAAAAATGACCAGAGCTGAAATTTTGGAGAGAACCATTCTTTTAAGGGTGTTACAGGAAGCTGAGCTCAGGAAGGAGAATGGAAAAGAAACAGCTACATAGGTAGAAGGAAAATGAAATGATAAGAAAATGATATCCTGAAACAAAAGGAGGAATTTACAAAAAAGAGGGAGTGGTCAGTAGTGTGAGATACAGCAGAGAGAACAGAGAAAACAGCAAAGGAGGTTGGCCGTCTTATGCCGGCTTTTTGTGTTTTGTATAATCGTGGTCAAATATAGCTTTGACACAAATGTTACTTTGCATGTGGAACAAAGAAAAAATTCAAAATTTATTGCTTGAGGGATGATAACTTTTAATGAATTCAATACCATTTATCCATTCTTTACCAACTTCATTTTTTGGCTTTAATATAATGTTAAGTAAAATTGAATGTATTAAATCTCATGCTTGAAAATGAATCGTTGTCCATGTGGAGTGATGTCATCACATCTTTATATGCTTTCATGGACTTTCTTTTGGATGATGAAATGGAGCAAATAAGTTGATATTAAGGTGAAAATAATTCCTTTGTTATAGTGATTTTCCAAAGTTTCGTTTATAGATGTGTTCCTCTCTCTGTTCCTTTTTGCCCTCCTTCCCTCGCTTTCTCCCTCATTGAATGCCAACTCAGTGCCAAGCATTCTTCCTGGGACTTAAGTCTTCAGCAGTGAGCAAGACAGATAAGATTCCTGCTTGCATTCTTTTGTTGAGGGAAACAGACAATGAAACAGTAAAACAAATGGGGAAGATAATTTTAGATGGCAGCGCATGCTCGGAAGGAAGCTAAATAGGAGAATGAGCTAAAGAGAGGTCCAGGTTGCATCTTGGCACCATAGATTAGGTAGTGAGCAAAAACCTTTCTGAAGAGTCAATGTGACCTAAGACCACAGAGACAAGAGAGAGCTAAACTTGCAAAGACAACAGGCTGTCAGACAGAAGGAAGAGCTAGTGCAAAAGTCCGAGGCAGAAGCAGGAATGTGCTTTACATAGTTGTGAGACAGAAAGCCAGGCAGACTAACTGGAGGATATGACAGGAACAACAGACATGAGTTTCATGATGTAGGCTGGATTTTAAGTTATGCCGTGTTTCTTTCTAAAGCATTAAAGAACACAAATGAGTCCGAATTATGCTGAAAATTTTTACTTTTGGATAACCTCATGAGCATGACTTTAACAAGACAAAAATTCATTTAGAACTTTCATAAACATGGAAATTCCGGAGACCTGGATTATAATTCTAGTTTAGCAACTTATTATATAATTTCTGGAAAATTCTCCAATAGTAGACTTGTAACTGTGATATCACGGACCTCAGGGATTGGGTGAATCATCTGTCTCACTGTGTGGTTAAGGGAACTGAGATCCAGAGAGGTTATTGATTTGTTCCAAAGTCTCATAGCTGGTAAAGAGGAAGACCAGGATTAGAGGCTATTTTTGTTACTTTAAATACTCATCCTTCAACCCTTTGCCAGGTCTACCTTCACTATGAGCTTTTCCTGTCTCCATTCAGTAGGTTTCAGTGTATCTTTTCTTCTGATGCATTCTATTCATTCATATCACCATTATGGCATCCATTCTATTGTTATGAAAAGATGTGTTTTCATGAAGATCTTCTCTATATTAGATGATAGACTTCTTTAGAACCTGTGGTGACCCTATTGCCTAGGGCATAGTAGACTTCTGATAGTCTGCTGTGTGACTGATTAGTGTATACACAAATGAACGGACACCTCTAAGACTGTCTTTCAGCTCACTCCCTTTTTCTTGTAACACATTCAGTCTCCCTATACTTAAATGTCAACATCTGTGAGGAAGGAATTGTACTGTTAATGTATAAATGACTACGGTGTTTTCCCCCTGTGTGAAAAGGATAAGATACATTGAAAAAGTTGGTGGTCTTGTACAAATCCAAAGCATTTTCAATTTTTACTCTGTCTAGGAGAGGAAAACTGTTAAAATGCCTGACTCAAAGCCTGTTCAATAAACATTGGTTGTTGATTGTTTTAAAATGTTTGGATTTCTTTGCCCATGAATAGCTGTCTGAAGTCATCCCTTTCCTCTGTGTCCCTTCTTAGATGACATATTCCTATGTTTTAATGTGTTCCTTGTTATCTTAGATATCACTGACGTTAACATGCTGTTGATCCAAACGTTCAACTCAATAAGGAGTGGTAAAATCTTATATTTTTAAAATCACAAATGGAGAATTTTCTTGCGTAGCTTGTAGGAGGATTTCACAGAAGGATAACTAGTAGCAATAAATTTGTGTCTTTAAAACTTAATAGAACCCTCCTTGATCCTCAAGTAATCAACGACATACCCGACATATTAATGTCCCTGAGGACTCAGCAGTTCCTTGTTCCTTTGACCTGTCACAACCAGGTCACATGATACATTGCCTAGTCCCTCAGTAATTATGCTAGGAACTGAGTTTTTATCCTAAAACTTGTCACATATTGTTTTGCAGAGCCAGTGATGAGTATTTGTCAGCTCTGGCTCACATTTGTAGCCAGGAGCCTAAGGTCATCATTAGCACATGACTTTGATTGTCAGGAAATGAAGTACTAGGTGTATGGAAGTTTCTTTCATTGCTTCCATGATTGGGACTTTCTCAACCCTAAAGAAGAAAAATCCATACACAGTTTATTGCCTTCCAAACTGACAGTTCTGTAAGGCTCATTGGATGATTAAGTAATAAGAAGGAGACAAACCAGAGGAAAGTGTAGATTAAAACATATCCTCCAGCCTAAAGCCACAATACCCAGAGTCGGACTCATTGAGTAGGCAGAGAGAATCTTGTGATGATGTTTGTTTACAAATCATATATTAAGTAAAAAAATATATATGCGTGTGTATATATATATATATCCTCTTTCAAGTTTAACTATGATTAGAAAATAATACAAATAATCACACATATAATGTGTAAGTATGAGTACAAGTGTACATAGATATCTGCAAAATTGATGATTTATAAATTAGCTAATATGGATCATCAGTCAACAAATAAGGTTCTGTTTACACTGACAGTTCTCTAATCAAACTACTAGTTAACTGATAAAATAAAAAGGTGACATCAAAGGGATGTGACTTTTAAATATTGCACTTATTTAACTATAAGGGCTAAAGCATAAAAGCTTTGTTCTTTACAGGTTCTGGAAACACTGAACTCAATTTCTGTGAGTGTCTGGTAGCCCACGGTTAAATAATACATATTTCAAAATGAGATTAAACATAGAAATATCTGTTTATTTCCAGGTGCATGTTAGTTTTCCAACAGGTAAACATCACATTATACTTGAATATATGTATGTGTTTCAAGCAAAACACTGATACAAGAAATGATTCTTCTGTCTTATTGGGCTGTTAGTTAGTCTCTGCTAAACAAATTTACAGTAATCATCTTTCCTTTAATTTAATATTTTCCAAATCAGTGTTTCTTAAACTATATTTTGGACTCTTGAACTTCTATGACAGTAACATAAAATTCCTTAGAAATTTATTAATTATTTTAAAATTATTAAATAGCTAATTATATAATAAAATAACATATTATTTAGTGAATTATTTTTGCATGGAAAAACTAAATAATTTTAAGCAAATAGGTGAATAAGTGAATGAATGAGTAATTTGTTTTCTTAGTGAGAGAACTCTTGTAAGTTTTCAAACTCACAAGATAAACTTTCAAGAGAAAACTCTTGAGTTTGAGAGGAATTTAATTGTATCCCTTGAAATTCCTTGGGCTGGACATTCAAATAATTGATCACCTAATATTTTTGTCTTTGAAATGTCTAGTTTAAAGCACTTTAGGAATAGGACATTACTTTCTACAAAGAGCTTACCTTATTTTTTTAAATTTCCAAATTTAAATGTTAATTTTGAAATGTTTCATTTCTCCATTGTTACTACTACTATTTTTTACTATTATTGTTACTAAGAGCCAACTTTTTTTTTTTTTTTGCTGAGGATGATTAACCCTAAGCTAACTTCCACTGCCGATCTTCCTTTTTTTGTATGTGAGCTGCCACCACAGCATGGCCACTGACAGATGAGTGGTGTAGGTCTGCACCTGGGAACTGAACCCTGGCCACTGAAGCAGAACGTGCTGAACTTAACCAGTAGCCCACCAAGGCTGGCCCCAAAGCCAACATTTTTAAAAGCATGTATTATATGCAGACACTGAGCCACATGTCATTAACATGCACTAAATCATTTAACCCTCGCAAAAAGTGGATGCTATTATTGTGCCTATTCCATAGCTGCAGACACAGAGGCTTACAGAAGTGAATCAACTCAACCTTATTTATGAAGTTTTAAGGATTTTTATACATTTTGCGAGTATGTGAATTAAAGAAATATGTATTAACTTTTATTTTAATATTCTGTCAATTGTTGATAAACTAAGAGGCCTCGTTGATGGTAAAAATTTGTCAGTCTGAATAAAATTACTCTCTGAGGGGTTAAAGATTATCATTTGATAATGCCTACTGGTTATTCCTCTAACCAATTCTTATTTCATTGAGCTGAATGCCCTTCCATCCTCCTCTTTTTTTCTTTTCACGTAGGATTGATTCTATTGGGGAGGGGTGTTTTAGGGAAAAGTGGGTTAAATATGCACTGGGAATTAAAAGCTAATTCAGAATAAAATATGCTTCACAATTTAATTGGTTCAGCACTATTTGCCACTTTGGGTCTGATAGTAAGAATGTTCTGAGTCTCTTCTCTGAGGAAAATAGCTACAGCAAGACGTGAGAAAAATAGTTATGCTCCAATTAGAAGCTCAACTTCCAAAGTCATCAACATGTAACCTACATCCGAGGATAGAAGAAAATGTGAAAAGTTGATTTTGGAGGATAATTTCTCAGCCTGTCTTTCATGTGCAATCATGACATTTATGGAATTTCGAAGTTAGCTTGGACAGAAATACAAATCATTTAAAAATACAATTTGTTGCTTTGGATTTAGGACCTGAAAAAAAGTTGGTCAGGGAGACATGTCTAAAATTTTGGTCAGTATACCTTGACTATATGCCATTTTTTATGTATCGATAATACCTCAGTAAAGCTGTAAAAAAAACTTAATGGCATGGAGAAGCAGAAAGACGAATATAATTTTGTCAGTTTCCATTTTTTTGATCAATAAATACTTATTAATGAGTGTCCGTGAAGCATAACAATCAGTTAATAAATTTTGATTTATTGTGAAGTATGACACACATGTACAAAAAAGTTTATAAAATAAAAAATACACAGCTCAAACGTTATAAACTCATTCTAATGAATATCTAGTGGGATCTCATTATTGTTTTAATTTGTGTTTCCCTAATTTTTAGCGTGATTGAGCACTTTTGAGATTTTTATTGTCTATTTGATATCCTGTTTTGTGAAGTACCAGTTCTCTAGCCCCTTTTTATGATGGATTATCTGTTATATTGATTTAGCTTTTATATTGATTTATTAAAGTCATTCATATATTTTGGAGAGTACCTATTGTTGGTTATATATATTGCAAATATCTTTGCCCACTCTGTGGCTTGCTTTTTCACTCTTTTAATGGTATCTCTAGATAATTGGAAAGTCTTTATTTTAATGCAATTCACTTTATAAACATTTTCCAATATGAATTATACATTTTGATTGGACTATGATCAGCATGCATACGCTATATGATTCCAATCCTTTTAAGTTTGTTAAACGTGCTTTAGAATCATTATATGTCAATGTTTGTCAGTGTCTTGTATGTGCTTGAGAAGAATATGCTTTCTTTGCGGGTCTAGTTTTCTATCTATCCCTACTATGTCAAGGTGGCTCATTGTATTATTCAAAACTACTCTATCCTTACTATTTTTTGTTTATTCTAAAAGCAGTTCTATTTAATTTGCCTCTGTTATTATAGGTATATCTAGTTTTCCTTATAATTCTGTCAATTTCTGCTTTATTTATTCTGAACCTGTGACGTTAGGCACATACATGCTTAAAATTATTATAATATTGGTGAAAGGAGTCTTTTTTACTGTCGAGTATTCCTCTTTATTTCGAATTGTTTTCTGAAAGAGGATTGGTTAAAATTACCTAGTTCATCATTTCTGGGGTAAAATATAAATGAACTCTGCTGGTGGTGCAGAGCTCCCTCTCTCAATTAGCCTGCTGCTGAGAGAAGGAAGCGGTCAGGCAAAAGGCACAGAACTGTTCTATAAGTACTGAGTATACCACTGAAACGTGGTCTACTGTGATGGCCCACAGAGCACTGCTCAACCCAGACTTGGGGCACAAGGAAGAATGCCAGAAGAGGTGGCGTCTGAGCTGGATTTGCGTTTCTTTAGGGACTTAGGTGGCTCAGCTATTGAGCAGGTCAAGGAAACTGGGGAAAAAGAAAGGGGTTCTAAGCGGACAAAGATGTTTCTGATTGTTTGCTATTTTGAAGCATTTTCAAATGTTTGCTATTTTAAGTAGATAACACTACAGCGAAGAACTTTGGGCATTAATCTTTGTCCAGATTCCACACTATTTCTTTAGGACAAGTTCCTTGAAGGAGAATTATGGCAGCAAGGGGCACGAGCATTTTATGCAAAAAAGAGGACATTAGTTCAAGATCCTAGAAGGCTTTTAGAAGTAAATGACAGTGGAACCAAGCTTCGACAAGCTTCGAGGGATGATTAGGAGTTAGGACAAAGGTGAGAGATATAAAAGCCTGAGGAATCTCCTGTGCACAGATGAGAGAGAGTAGAGGGAATGGTAAGTAATTCAGCGTGGGTTGGCTCAGTTCCAAGGTGTGGGGAGTCATGTTGAGAGAGCGGGCTTAAGTGTAAACTAGGTTTATGCTTGATTCCATCAAAGAGGTTTAGTTAATAAAATAATATAAGGTCCTTTTCTTTTTTTCTTATCTTTGAAGTTCATGGAATCCATTTGTACCATATTCCTGTAATCATTATAAAGGTTACCTTTCTTATACCAGAACTTATTTTTCTTCCACCTCCCCAGGTGACTTTAGCATCTGGAACACATTCTGTTTGCCCTCCACTGCCCACCATCATATGGGTAACAGCCACTTCCCTTTCCTTCTTTCCTATTCCTCTATGTCCACGGGTCCTAGGATGGTACTTATTAAGTCATAATTAAATCACTTATTAAGTGCTAAACCCAGTTTCACCTCTTATTGGCTGTGTAATTTCTGACAAGTTAGTTAACCTCTCTTTGTCTCAGTTTCCCCATGAGAACCTCAACAGTATCCACCATCAGGTTGTGAGAACTGAATGAAATCATGTACGCAAAAATACCTGGCGTGTCTTTGCAGCACAACGACAGTGATTTTCCCTCCATCATAGGCATCAAAATTCATCCAGGTTGAAAATGTCTTTTGCCACAGTTTAGAGCAGCTTGGATAAGCTTTAAAAGGGAGAGCCAGAGAGGAACAGCTCTATTCTGAGAGCGTTCTCCGAGGTGGCTGCTGTCATTTGGGGACAAAGCCCAAGCTGGTGAGAGCTCTTCACCTTTCTTTGATTGCTAGACTGGAGAATAAAATGGGGAGCCAGGCTTTAGGGCTTTCCATTCACCAGCTTTTACGAATTCAAGATACACAGAATTTTAATGTGGAAATAGCGCATATTTCCGTCTCTTCGGTCACCCTCGCCTTCTCTCTACTCAGTCCCTATCCTCCGTCTTTCCCTTCCCCCACACCGCAGAAAAGAATCCAAACTCTGGTCATTTCAGATACCAGAAGATCACGGCAGGCTGACTAATTTTGCCCAGACTTTCTACGAAAGCTGCACATGTGCTGCCATTCGGGTTGCATAATTGATTTCATCTCTGATTTTAGAGGAACGCTGAACTCTTTTTGTGGGACTCTGCATACATTTCTCTAGGGCAGAAACTGTCCTACTTTTTTCTCTCTGGTATCTGTTTAGTGCTAGGCCATTTTGTTCCTCAAGAATCTAAGCTACCCTCTGTGAAATAAATGAAATCACAGTTGGAAAACAGCTTACTGGACAGACTCATAACCACAAGATAAGAGCGACACCACACGTATTTTCTTAACATTCTCCTCTTCTCCTCCTTCCCTTCTTTCTGCTCTAGCACATCTTTGTTTTGGCTAAGATGATCCATTAGTGGCTCAGCTGAGGACTGGCATTGACTACGCAGAGCAGCAGCGTACCTCAGCACCTCATTGGGCACACACACGCAGTGGGGTCTAATCTTTGCCTTCCCATTGACGTACTGTGTGACTCTAGGCAGATCTACTTGCCTCTCCGAGTCTTACTTTTAGCAGTCCCTTCTAGACTAATGGCTGTGAAGGCTAGACTATGAAGATAGGTGTGTGGCAAGCTGCGAACTCACATGGAGCCTTTCGGCTAAGCAGGTATGCATGATGTGTCAACTGGGAGAGTGATTTGACGCCCCCTGAAAGGTCACTTAAGCAAAGTGACAACCAGGCAATTGTAAGTTTACCATTTACTTCATACTGTATTTGAAAACCTCATTTTTGGTTATATTTTCAGGGATTTCTAAACTGGAAAGTCTCATTTGATAGCAGATGTTTTTTGTGAACCTGTTTGATCCGGTATAGAGTTTGGAGACTATCTTTTCACCAGTCACTTTTGAAAACCTGATTCCTTATAATATTGTCTGTACTTTAAGATGTACTTTCTGAAGAAAATAACCTTCATTAAGTCCATATTCACTAACACTACTTCAGCAAATTCTCTAAATAATTCTCACACTGTAAAAGGGACCAAACTCTGCTGCTGACATCCTCACAACAGGGTCAGAAGTAATTCCCAACTACTGTCTGCCTATCACAGCCTGAATGGATTGGGTCTTTGGGCTGCTAAAGAATTTACGCTTAGAAGATAACCCATTACTTGCTCAATAAAACCCTTAGCATAAACGATCATCATTCAAATTCAGACTCTGTTATTTACTAGTTGGATAAATTCGGACAAGTCCTTTAACCTCTAAGACTTGTTATGTATAAATATTTGAAATTGAAATGAGAATCATACTTACTTCTCAGGTTCGTTTTGAGAACTAAATGCTAAAATGCATGTAGGGAAATTTGGGGATCCAGTCAGTGGATCCAGACATGATCCAGCCAATGTATCAACCAGGTTTTGCTGTAAAAATGGTGGGTAACAAATAATCCCCAAATCTCAGTGGCTTACAACAGCAAATGTGCTAGACTTGGTTGGAGTTGCTTCCAGCTTGTGTGTTTGATTCAGATCTGCTATGTGTGTCTCTTCATTCAGGCACTAGAGGCTATTTACGGAATTTGCCTTTCATGGCAGAAGACATCATTTCTGTGAAAATTTGCCAGGCAACTTAAAAGCATCAACTTGGAACTGACGTTACTATCACTCGTACCCAAATTTCATTGGCCAAAACAAGTCATATGACCAGGCTAAATATTCGTAGGTCAGGAAAGTTTACTCTGCCCTAGTGAAGAAAAAAGAGTGAATATTTGCTGAATAATAATTTAATCTCCTTCAGAGTTTATGGTCTCTTATTTTCTCCCCTTTTTCTGTTTCATCTATGTGACCAATGGCTCTTCGTATATAGTTTACTTCATAGCATCTACTTTGCACTTCCACAATTAATTCCCAATATCCCCCTCGCTCTTTTAATTTCAAATTAATTTAAATGATATACTTTTCTTTGTGGACAGGTACTTTAGAAAATCCCTTAGAAAAAGAACAAAAGCTTCTGATTCTCCTTAGAGCCTCAGAAGGAGTCTTTTGTGACCGTTTTGATGGAATTCATATTGATCCAGGAACAATTGGTAAGAGTGTATTTTATACTCTTTTAATAAAAGAAAATATCTTTTATTAATATCTTTTATTAAAATAGCTTTTATTAAAAATGAAATGTGTGTGTGTTTGTGAGTCTCATAGAGAAGTACCACTCATAGATCGTCTACTAAATTCCAGGCACTCTTCTAGGTAATTTATATTCATTATCTCTCTTACCACCTCTCCTGTAAGTAAGGTCCATTTTATGGAGGTAAAAACTAAGCCTCAGAGATGATGAGAAATATGCAGAAGGCAGCACAGCTTTATAGTGTCAGAACCTAGGTTTAATTCCAAATTTGGTCAGACACCAAAGTCTGGAATAAGACTATGTTATCAACTGTAAATAATGTGTGTTATTGATATATTTTTTAAACTGATGGAGCTATAGATTACTAAGGAATGTTTGCTGTTGACAGTGTCATCATTTGATATTGCCACAGTACCAAATCCTATAGTATAATTGGTCCACATAAGAGCACAGAACTGGGACTGGCCTTGTACAACCATGATGGAAGAGCCGCTCAACAACTCAGTTTTAAAGGATAGATCTAAGAGGCTGTTTATCAGATTTCTAGGATTTTCTCACTTTCTCTGTCTGGCATTACTGATTTTATAAGATCTCAGTGACTCAGTAAAGTGGAAACAATCATGTTTCGGATAGTCTGAAGTTTGGTAACTTGGTTCCATAATGTACAAGAGTTGCCATATAATCCTTTAAGAGTGCTTTATTGTTTCCAAAGGATCTTTCATACACGCTATTTGTTTCATGTTTTTAAGAATATGAAATTCAAGAATTTTTAAACTTTTTCAAGTTGGAAAACTGGGTGGATCATAACAGGAACACTGAATCTCTTTTGGCCTGTGGCGTCTACTCTGTTCCATGGAGGGCCGCATTGGATTAAATTTTGTGTTAGGAGCGTATAAGGATGCTTGTCCTGATCTACGACTCCAGCCATATGGCCAAACTAGTGTTTTGGTATTTTTTTCTGATACTAAATTGAATAGGAAAGAAAATATTTATTTCATTGCATGCTTAAAATTTTGTGATATCATAAGTAAATGGCATATTTTAATCTAAGTATTATAATCTCCTTGGAAGAACTAAAAAATGGCATCATTTTACGGTAAACCATTGATGATTGGGAATGATCAAGAAATCTGCTTTTCTGGTCAATTGAATTTTCTGGATAATTGAAATTTAAGGAAATAAACTGGTTTTTGTTAAAATTTTTGTTGTTGGAAGTTTCTCTAAATTACTTCATGTTTCTCGCCTGCCTGGCTTACTTAGCCAATAGTGAAAAAGATGGAACTTTTCTTATGATAATGATGATGATATCTCATGAAACTTTTATATATGCATATATATATTACTATTATTATAAAATATTTATTCCAGGATATGTCCTGAAAGTGAGAGTATTTTTCATTATTTACATTTGAGATCATATTTTCATTATTCTTGATTTTAGTTTTATTATCTTCTGACTTTTTTTCTGAATTAGAGTATGGAAAAAATTATGGATGTTGATATAAACAGTTGGTTAGGTTATAATTAAATGAGATTGTTTTAGTTCACAATGGCATGTTATATTCACGAGGCATATCATTTGTGACTTACTGGTGTTTGTTTATTTCATTTATACATTTTTCTGCTAAAAACTGTGAAGTCTCTAGATTTCAAGATTAGTGATGTACAACAGAATGGAGTGCACCAATCTAGAATAGGCAGACAATCTGTTTGGATGCAGGAAGAAAATATTAGAACTTCTATTCAAACATATATGAATATATTCATATATGTGTGTGTTTATCTTATCTAAACATAAATAAATGTAAAGCATTAGGAGTGCGTAATCCTAATTTTGTAACTATTTGGGCTCACGCTCAAAACATTTTTGGAATGTTGGAATATGAGATTTTAAATGGCAGTAAAACATGTAAGAGGAAAGACCTGAAGGAAAGAGACTGGAGTGCATCAAGCACATCCCTGGTAAGACTTTAATTTGTGAGTCTGAAATAAATTATATTTTGAAACAAAGGAGCTGAAGATCTATCCTTTGATATCTGTAAAACAACATAACATAAGGTCCAACCACCGAAAACAAAGCCAATAGCACCCAATCTCTTTCCTCAGGAAGTAAAATTACCCTTACCTTGGAAAATCCAGTGTATAGCATAAAACATTAAAACCAGTTAACTTCCAATAGAAGTGCAAATGGTTTGGAGTCACTTAATGGTAGAAATCAAACTAGTTAGCCATTAGAGTGGTCTATTTCCAGCTTTTGGATTACTGCATGTGGGGTAGCATTCATTTCTCTATAGCTTTTGAGAAAATGAGTTTCATAGCTACGTGAGATATTTACATTCTGAAAACAGAGCACTTAAATATTCTTTTTCTTACAAGGTGGACATGTTCACATATGGTTTCTTTATCAGATATTTTGCATAACCTCTCTAATGAGTTTTACGTATGTGGCCTTAATTCCTCTGAAGGATTTTCCTATCTAACTTTGCTCCTTTTGTTTTCAGGGGTTTATGGGAAAGTTCAGCTTCACAGTGCTTATCCTAAGAAATCCTGGACACATCTTGGGGCTGACATTGCCTCAGGCAATGAGAGGTAAGGAATGAGAGTAAGTGAGGGATGTACTTTTTAGTTTCATTTCCTTCTCCTTGAAGTTTTATTATGATATGAAATTAAATTATAGATTAAGAATCATAATTGAAGGATGAACAAATGGAAAAATAAGGGACTAAAAGAGATTTTAGAAATCTCTGTAACTTAGTAGAAGGAGAACAAAAACAAGTGAAAGGCAGGGGAGGAATATGGTTTATTTAAGGAGTGAATTTTAGATAATACTTGTTTACTGTTGTTAATAAATCTTAAAACCTGAATTCTATGAGATAAATGAAGTATGAGGTGAGACCACAATAGTCTGAGTTGAAATGGTAGCTGGTTAAGAGATAGAAATAAGATAGGAAAGAGATGAAGCATATGAAAAATTTTATGGAATTTAAGACACAATAACAATTAATAATACATTGGAGGCAGTTAAGAATGTAATCACTATGGCCTCAAAGTGAATAGTAACATGAAAAACAAACTGATAGAATCTCTCTGAATGCAGAAGACAAGATTAGGAGATAAAAATAGTAAAAGAGAAAATGTTAGAAATAGAGAACGAAATATAGAAAGTACATATAGGTAATCACTCTTTTTAAGAAGATCCCAGAATAACCACAACAGAAAGAATAACAAAAACTATAATTGAAATACATATTGCAAACAGAGGGTAGTTACATTTAATTTGAACAGATTAATATCAAGAATAATGAGTGCTACATTTCCTCACAACAAGAAAAAACAGAGTGAAAAAAGCAAGAGAAAAACAGAAAGGGGCATAAAGCTTGCTAACCTCAGAATTCTCTGTACAGTTAAATACAGGAAGATGGTGGTGCAAAATCCATAAACGTTTAGGGAAAGAAAGATTATGACCAAAGAATCGGACATCCTACTAAGATGCCACTCACATGTGAAAGCAAACAAAAGATATCTTTCGCATTGTAAAAACTAAAAAAAATGCAAAAACCTAATGAAGAGATTAAACTGAATCTAAAATTGAAGAATAAGAATAAAATTCAAGAATAATATTAAAGTATATAAAGTATATATATATTAAAGGTAAACACTGAGATAAGTTAAATATAATACTGTAAATATGGTTATTAAAATAAGACAAATTCTAATTGTTCTTGTAAAAGAAATCACATAAAGTTTGAAAAGTTAGTGTATTAATCAAAGTTTTATTTATATAAAAAATATATAACCAGTAGGTTATGTGTGTATATATATATGTATATATCATACTAATTTTATATATATATCGTGTATTATATAAACAGTATGCATTAATGTATATAGTATATAGAGAGATATAGTTCAAGAAATTGGCCTACATGCTTAAGAGGGCTGGTAAGTTCAAAATCTGTAGGGCAGGCCAGCAGGCTGCAAAGCCTGGAGCGGGATCTGATGTTTCAGTCTGGATGCAGAATTTCTTCTTTGGGGGAACCTCAAATTTTTCTTTTAACGCCTTCCAACTCATTGATGCGTTCCACCCACATTATTGAGGGTAATCTTCTTTACTTAAAGTCAACTGATTGTAGCTGTTAATCATATTTACAAAATACCTTCCCAGAAACACCTACATTCGCGTTTGATTGAATAACTGGGTACTAGAGACTAGCCAAGTGGACATATAAACTAACCATTGTGGGCCGTAATTCTCAGATAAAAATCTAGGTTTAAAATCTGGGACTATGGCCGTAGGAAACTGGAGATGAGACATAAGAGTGCCCTAGGAAGTAACTATGTAAACGTGAGTAAATTCTAGCAGAAGTTAAAATGGGATATATAGTTTCCAAATCACCAGAGGAAAAGAAGAATGAAAGAAACCATAGAACACATAGTAAAATGCAAAAAAAGACGGAAATGAAATAGTAAGAGAACAAAAACAACAAAAAGGCATAAAAACACAACAGAAGTAAAATAGTGAGAATAAATCAACTATTTATAAAAATAAAATATGCTTGTTAAAAATGACCCTATATAGAAAAACTTGGGTAATAAAATGTAATCTAATTTTTTCACCAGAAGAAAACTTAAAACCAATTAAGAAAAAAATTAAAATTAAATATTATATGAAATAAATCATCAAAATATCAACAAAGTGAAAGCAAGGACCTCAAGATTATTCACAAGAAAAATAAAAAACACAATAAATGTATAAAATTTGTCAAATAAATGCATTTTATATTAATAAAGACTTCAACCTTTACTAAGACGCGAATAGTCAGGAAAATTTTACACCAGGCAACATAATATAGATATATATAAAGTACATCTCATCCAGGTAATATAATATAGAAATATATAAAGTACATCTCTAAGAAATAGAAGGGGAAATAGATAGAAATAAAAATAATAATGAAAGACATTTACTTAAATCTGTGTTTTTATAAATTAGGTTAAAAATGATAAAGAAAATATGAATAATATAATAAAGGGAATTTAATTTGTGTGTGTATATATATATATATCTTCACCCCAGGATATAATATAATAAAATAATATAGTATATAATATTCTATATATTCTATATGTAGAGAATATAATATAATAAAAATCTTAATAAATTTTCATAGACAAATGATATAGAATGTGATCACACTAAAATAAATGTAGAGACTAAAACATCTTAACCAACAATATTAATCTCTTGAAAGATGAGAGAAAAGAAAAAGTAAACCCTCTCCTAAATAATTTTTGTATCAAAGGGGAGATCAAAACTTTATCAATAGAATACTTGGGAAATAACAATGAGAGTATTGCATGAGACATGCCAAACAGGCCATCACATTAAATGCTTTCATTGTTGGATAAGACAGCACAACAATAAGAAAGCCAAGCTTTCAATATGAGAAACCAAAAACAAAATAATCACTAAGTCTAATGAAATCAACTG
Source organism: Equus caballus (assembly GCF_041296265.1). Taxonomy (NCBI): domain Eukaryota; kingdom Metazoa; phylum Chordata; class Mammalia; order Perissodactyla; family Equidae; genus Equus; species Equus caballus. Next base: position 52,899,910 of record NC_091703.1, on the reverse strand, counting down.
GTGCAAGATAAAGGCAGAAACTGGTGAATTAGAAAGTGGGAAATTAGTAGATTTGAATTCTTTTTAGAGATAACTGGTTTAATCTCTATTAACTTTAATCATGCAAAGAAAACAGTATATAAAATCAGAAATGAAAATTCAAAATATAACAGATACCAAAAAAGATTAAAATTGTAATATAGAAAAGTGTATATCTATATAGTGACATTTTGAAATTTAAAAAATAAATTATATATAGAAATATAAATCATCATAATTGGCTAAAGAAGAATAAAACTGAAAGACCAAATAATAATGAAAGACATGAAGTTATCAAAGATTTATCCCCAAGAATACATTTGGCTCAAATAAATTTATGGCATGCTCTTTCAATCATTCAAATATCAGATGCTTTTTATGCTGTATAATCTATTTCATAGCGTAGGAAAATATGTGACGCCTTCCAGTTAATTCTAGAAAGCAAGTACAAAAGAATTTTTAAAACAGCTGCTAAAGATAACTCAAAAAAAGAAAACAGAGGCAACATCCAAGTATAAGCAAAATGCAAAAATCCTAAATAAAACAGCAACAAACAAAATCCAGTAATTTATTAGAAGAAAAAAACGATGATTGATTGTGACTTATTCAAGCAAAAGGATGGATTGAAATGAAATAATCCATTAATATAATTTATCTAAACAATAGAAAGATTAAGAGAATGATCAATTTGGTACAAAACCGAAATATGTTTAATGAAATTCAGTGTGCATTCTTGGCATAAACAGTAAATTAAGACTACAAGGATACTTTCTTTAAATCAATGTTACTTAGTAGGGTAGTTTAGCCCTTAGTTGAGAATCACTGCTTTTAAATAATTAAAAAATCTCTCTCAAACAAGCAACTTTGTATTTTATGGAAAAAGTAACATTAAAAATTACTATGTATGACAACAGTCATTAAATATTGTTATTAAAGTTTTAACCAATGTTCTAAGTCAAGAAAAAGAAATGCGTTAGTTGTAACTATTGAAAGGAATCCAAATTATCAATTTTTTGTAGATTATATACATTTTGTCTTAGAAAGCTAGAGAATCATCTGAAAAACTATCAGTTGCATTCAATAAATGCACAAATCAATAGCTTTTTAATATTGAGCAATAAAGTTTTAAATTATAATGTAGAATCTTACTTAAAATTTTAATTTAAAATATCTAGAAATAGACAAGAAAAATTACAGGAGCTATAAAAGCAAAACTATAAAATTCTAGTAAGAGGCATAAAAGGAGATTAGAATAAATGGTGATACATAACATAATTGGAATGGCTCAGTATTTTAAAGATGTCAAATATAATGCAACTTTTAACCACAAGCCAAATGTATGCATTTGGAATCTGACTCATTAATTCTAAGTCTTTTGGAACAATAAACACTTGAAGATAGCCAAATATTGCCAGTTATTTAAAATATATATAGTTTTAATGTGAATAATTACATTGTTATTATTATTGGCACCAGAACAAAAGAGAATGCTTAGTAATGGACCCAGGTATGTATTATTACTTGGAATTTGAATGAATTAGCATTTCAATTTAGTTGAAAACTTGTTCTGGAATAATTGAGCTATGCTTTGGAAAATATAAAATTAGATTCTCACTTTATGCTTTACTTTAAAATAAATTGTAGATGGATTAAAAAAATTAAATGTAAAAAAGCAAAACTGTAAAATTATTTGAAGAAAATTTAAGTAAATATGATGTAATGTTAAACTGGGGAAGACTTGTCTGATCATAGCAAGAAATACAACAACCATATCAGCAAGAAATAACAGACTTGTTACATAAAAAAAAATCATTAAAAAAATCTATATTTCAGCATATCAATTACAAAATGTAAAGGCAAACGATAAACTAGAAAATGTTTGCAATATATATGGTATAGATGGAGGGCTATATTTTTTACTATGTAAAGAACTTTTAGGAATAAAAAGAAAAAAATATGAACACACCGGAAGAATAATCGATAAGGATTTTGAATACACGAGCCCCAAAAGAAGACGTACATCTGACTAAAACATATGGAAAAATGCTCCTTACTAGAATTAAAACACATATTAATTAAAACAATAATTAAATACCATTTAAAAATTTTTAGTTGGCAAAGGTGAAAAAGAGTGAATTCCAAGTTGACAAAGGGGAGGAGATCTAGACAGCCAGGCAGGAAATAATATGTATACATTAGCCTAGTTTTGTAAACAAAATAAAATAAAATAATATTTATGAATGCACATATGTGGATAGAGAAATGTCTGGAAGGACATGCACCAGAGCAAGGATCCCACTTGGTAGCTACTGTTTTGGTGTGCTTTTCTCTTCATCGAGTAGATATTACTTTTGTACTTATTTTAACATCATTTATTTATTTAACATGATTTTTGTGAATTATCACCATATGACAAACATTGAACTATGGTTTGGAGATACAATAACAGGTAAAAAGCAACATGGTCTCTGCCCTCAGATGTTAGTCAGGTAAATATAAACTAAATGTAATGTTACGTACGTGATAAATGCTATGAAGAAGGGCTATATAGGATTCTGAAAACATATGGATATGGGACCTTGAGGCAGTGATAGAGGTTAGAGCAGGCTTCCCTGAAGAATGATTTCAGAGGTTGGAACTGAAAGATAAGCGGGCTTTAAACAAAGTGAGGGCAGAGTATGTGTGGGAAGAGCACCCTAGCCAGAGCAAATGGCATTCAACCATTCAAAAAAGAGCAAATATCTGAGGAGTACTTACTATGTACCAGGGATTGTAAGCACTGGAGACGCAGGGGCAAATTTTAAAAGATTGCTGTCCTTTGAGAGTTTCCATCTTAGTGGAGAGAGATAGATAATAAAAAAGCAAATATAAAAATATGAACAATGCAGTTGCAGATTATAAAATGTGCTAATAGAGAAATAAATGAGATAAGATCAAAAGTAGCTGGAGGGTGTGAGGGGTTCCCTTTAAATTGAATGGACAGGGAACATCTCTCAGGAGATGGGAAATTTGAGCTGAGTTCTGACAGGTAAGAGGCATCTAGCTGTTTGATGAGAATGGGCAAGAGCACTCAGTGAAGGAGGCTCATCCAGGATTGTCCCTGAGGTGGCCTTTGGCAGGGTGGGGGACGGGAAGGAGGTCATTATGGCTGGAGCAGAGTGAGCAGAGGGGAAATTGTGTGACATTACAGATGCCAAGTCACATGGGACCTTATTTAGGTATAAGTCAAAGGGACTTAGTACCTGGTAATGATGCCAAGTCACATGGGACTTTGTTTAGATATAGGTCAAAGGGACAATCACAGAAGGGTTTTACACAGAGGAATTGATGGAATCTGATTATTGTTTTGAAAACCACTCTGGCTGCTATATAGATGATGGTTTGTGGAGACAAGAGCAGAAGCTGAGGTATCAGTTAGGAGGCTAGTTGAGGCCCAAAATCATGGTGGCTATGGCTATGGAGGCAGCAGGGATGGAGAGGAGATGGCCTGCCTGGACATGCCAGTGAATTGAATGTTGAGGTGAGGGGAATGCTTCAGGTTTTTTGATTGGTGGATGGTGGAAACATGTACTGAGATGAGAAGACAGACAGAGGAACAGGTTTGTCAGGGTAGAAGGTGGCAGGGTAGAAGGGACAATGCTAAGTTGCCGACACCCAGTGGAGATATCAACAAGGCAATTAGATACATAACTGAAGGCTCAGAGAGAAAATGTGAGGGAGTCATCCTGGAAGTGGAGGATATCCCTGATCAAGAGTACAGGTATAGGAGAAAATTGGAGCCTGGGAATGAGATAGGGGCCAGTCCAATTTTTTGGACGTTGATTGAAGAGGAGTCAGCACAGGTGATTGAGAAGCAGAGACCTCAGAGATGACTCTACGGTGGGAGGAAGAATGGAGAACATGAGGGACTTGAAAGGATGCCAGAGTGGCTGACCTGGAGAGCAGGGGCCAAGCAAGATAGGGTTCCCAGGAGTAGTCAGTGGTCAGGGCAATATTCATTGTTAGTATAAAAAAAATTTTAGTTTTTACCCTAAGAGCATTGAGAAGCTGTTTAGGTTTCTAAGGGAATCATGTAGGAGACCCCTGTAAGGTAGTCACATATAATATAAGTATTATATAAGGTAGTCACATATAATCACATTTCTGTATCTAAAAAAATCATTCTAGGTACAACGCAGGCATCAGGAGGGGTCTAGAATCTTGGGACATCTCTTAGGAGGTCCAAGCAAGAGAGAGTGTAACTTGTAGTCAGGAGCTAAAGTGGCAATGGAGAGAAGTGGGCAGATTGAGAGACAGGGGATAAAATCTGTAAGATGTGTTGGGTGTGAGGTGCATTCTTGGTGTCTGGTTTGTGTAGGTAGATGGTGGCGCCAATCACTACAAGAGGACTAGGTTTTAGGGTAAAGATTATGAGTTCAGATTTGGTAACATTGAGTTTAGAGTGCCTTTCTGATACACAAAAGGATTTGTGAAGGAGGCCTTTCAAACAGGGATCAATAAGAAACTTTAATTATTATAAAGTTAGCAGGGTGGAATTTGACAGGAGCCATATGAATGGATTTTTCTTATAAGAATGTGTTAAAAACCTCATTCAGTGTCTGAGCTACAGGCTATTTTGAAAGAAACTCAATTTTATTAATTAAAACTGTCCATAGTAATTAAGTAGCTACTACTTATTGAGTTCTTATCATGAAGGCTTGCTAGATGTCAGGCCTCACCAAGCATTTTCCATACATTATCTCATTTAAATCTCTCAATGCTGTAAGTATTATTATCTGCATTTTACAGATATGAAAACCGAGGATAGAGAAGTTATGTAAACTTTCCGAAAACCGAGGATAGAGAAGTTATGTAAACTTTCCAAGATCATAAAGTAGAAGTTCCTAAGGCTGGATTTTTGTGGTTTGTCTGATTCCATTGCTTGTGCTCTACATAATAAAAATATTAAAAACAAAATTTCTTAGTGTCGATCCTGGGGAGGAGTACTTTAATGAGTTTATATGAATGACGTGTAATTATCATACTGTATTCACTTTATGCGTAGCCTTGCTTTTGTTAACCATTTTAAAAATTTGTAAAATAATTTGACTTGCAAGAAGTTGCAAAAATTGTGCAGAGTTTCCATGACCCTCACTCAGCCTTCCCTAGTGATAATTTATACAACCGTAGAACACCCTCAAATCCAGCAAGGTGAGATCAGCACAGGATTAATCGAACTGAAGACCTTATTAAAACTATTTCTTTAAACATTGATCTACAATCTTCCTTATGGTAACTCAGTTTAATAAGTCTTTCTAAGATATTGTTATGGGAACCTCTTTATGAACTTTCACCAGGAGAATTAGAGATCTGAATTTATTTGTATTTCATTGATTTATTTTATGAAGAATGTTAGAGTGAAATCTTCAGAGGAAAATTTCATGTTAACCTTGTAAACTTAGAATCATTTCTTACACTACCAACTGAAGCTTAGCAGGATATTTTAAAAACTTATTCTCCTGTGTTCTCTTTTATTATATAAAGCTATCTCTAAATTAAATTACTCTTTATTGTTGCTTGCTTCAGTTGACTTTTAGGAAGACTGGTGAACAAAAATATTGGGTTTCTTGGATTTCAGATAAGTCGAGAGAAGTTATACTTAGATTTAAAGAAATATATTTTTTACTCATTACAAGTATTAAGTATATTTTTATACTGTGACTCTTTTAAGGGTGAACATGTTTTCTTTGAAATTAGATGGTTATTTTATCACTCTTATGATAAAGGTTTTAGATTTTATCCTGGTCATTAGAAGATTTTAAACAGGGCAGGGGAGGGTGCAATTTATGTTTTAATTTGATTTATGCTGTATGGAGAATTGGCTACTAATGAGGACAAAAAAGGAAGCAGGGAGACTAACTGTGAAGATGTTGCAATAACATTGCCATCTTTCAGGTGACTTATGCTGGTGGCTTAGATTAGGGTGGTAGTGATGGAGGAAGAAAGAAGTAGTTAAATGCACTTTGAAGACAGAGGCCGCAGGATTAGCAGATGGATTGGCAAATGAGAAAGAAGGATCAAAGATCCCTGTAGAACTTTTGACCTGAGCAACTGCGTGAGGAGTGGTGTAATTTACTGAGAAGACGGAAACTGGGAGAAGAGTGGGTTTATGGGAAACCTTCCTCAAAGGGTCTTATGTTTTTCTTATTCCTTACCTCATTTACTTTTTTAAAGAAAGACTATATAAAGCATTATCCACTCTCTTCATTCTGCTATTTTCTGTCTCTCAAGCGATTTATTAATTTATTCTGTTATTTATAAGGAAATACTCTGAACTAAAGAGGAAATTAAGTCATTTGTTACCTCAACTTTTTCCCCAGGACCCAGGCCTTTAATTCTAATGTCATTGATTATATCTATCCTGTTATCTCCTATAGCAAATTAGTGATGGTGTCCTTTGGATATACTTTGTTTGTAATATTTCTAATTCCTCTCCTTTCTGCTACATTCTCACTTCAGCTCTTCACACATGGCTCTCTAACAACTTTTGTATTGGTTCCCTAAATACTTGGTAAATGAAAGAAAGGGGTCAGAATTACCCTTGCTTCTCCTCTTTGCCTTTACACTTCCTACTTGTCCTAGTCCTGGTGGTCTAGTGGTTAAGATTCGGCTATCTCACCATTGCAGCCTGGCTGGTTTCCTGGTCAGGGAACCACACCAACCATCTGTTGGTTGTCGTACTGTGGCGGCTGCATGTTGCTGTGATGCTGAAAGCTATGCCACCAGTATTTCAAATACCAGCAGGGTCACCTGTGTTGGATAGGTCTCAGAGGAGCTTGCAGACTAGACTGAATAGGAGGAAGGACTTGGCCACCACATCCGAAAAAACTGGCCGTGAAAACCCTGTGTATAGCAGTAGAGCGTTGTCTCATGGAGATCAAGATGGTGAGAGGATGGTGCAAAAAGACTGGGCAGGGTTCCCCTCACAGCGTCACTAGGAGTCGGATGCCGCTCAATAGCACTAACAAACTTATCCTTAAAGATCCCATCATATCTCCCACAAGACTTTCAATCTCCTCTCCAGCGCACACTGGTTTTCCCACCATCTGAACCACTCTAGCACGTGATTTTCTAATTTATAATTTTAGTGACAATATGCTTCCTAGTCACTAGTAGTAAGCTGCTTAAGGTATATATGGCTTGGTCCTCCAAGTGGCTTCTACAGGAGAGGAAAAATATTGTTTTTTATTGATTCGGTATATTACTTAGCATCTAGTCCACAACAGAACATAGAGAAGACTTTCAATAAATACCTTCTGTGTTGATTAATGTGTCTTTTCTGTAAATCAGAACTTACTGAGCCTTTTGGCTTGATGGCATGCTGTCTAATAAACAAGAATCTTGAATTTAATTTCAAAAATGACTAATTTATTTTGTTTAAAAATGACTGTAATTTATTTTGTTTATTACTCAAACCTCATCATTGTACTATAACAATTTAGTTCAAGTATTAGAAACTAGAGTTGGTGGCCTTATTCATTTTTTGGCTGGAGTTCAGGATCACATATGCAGCCTCCAAAAGAAGATGATTCCTCTGGCCCAATGAATCAGCAGGTCCTACTCTCAGATCGGCTGTTGTGTCCATGCTGGAAAAAGGCATATGAGTTAGGAAGGGAGGATGGAAATAGTATTCAAGGATGAAAAACAGCTTGAGCTTTGTGGGCAGGCGGACTAAAATAGTTCTAATTGTGCAATTAACTAAATATATAATCTTGGGTAAATTATCCCCTCTGAGCCTCAGTTTCTTTTTGTATAATGTGTGAATAATAATGCCAGCTAATAGAATAGTTATAAGGATTAAGTGAATTAATGTGCATAAAGTGCCTAGCCCAGTTTCTGGCATAAAGTAAGCCCCAAGACATGGTAGTTATTGTGGTAATCAGGATTCTTTTAGTTGAAAGTAAAGTAACTTTTCTTAATTTATTTGGGAGATCGTGCCAGGCCCTCCCCCCACCTCTCCTGTTTCTCTATTTCAACCTCATTTCTTTCTACTGAAGAGGATTTTCTGTACTCTACAGGGTGCAAGTGACCCCAGAACTGATGAACTTCTCCCAGCTTTAACACCAGGGAGGAAATTATTCTTTCCCCTTAGTTTCAATTCACAAGTCCCAGTGACGATGACATCAGCCAATAACACTACTGTTGCATAATTAAAATTTGCTCAGAGAGTGGAACTTAAATATTCTCACCAAAAAAAAAAAAAAAAAAAAAAAAGTGGTAAATATGTGAGGTGATGGGTGTGTTAATTAACTTGATGGGGAGAATTGCTTCCCACTGTATGTGTATATCAAATCATCAGTGCACACCTTAAATATCTTACAATTTTATTTGTCAATTCAAACACAAATTTACCAAAACACTGACAAAAACAATAAAGCTGAAAACAAAAATCTAGTGGAAGGATTTTGACAAACAAAGGCAGATTGGATCCCTTGCCTGCCCTTTGGGAAAAGGTTTGTGGGACTATAAATCTACAGTTCTTGCTAGGACCACTTCATTAGTGTGCTGGCTGAGGAGAGCAGTTCTCAGGAGAGATGTGGTGGATTTCCTGGAATGAAGGAGAAAGGAAGTCAGGTAGACATAACTGACATCTACGACAGCTGTTCTTATTGTCATCATCACTATCAACGTCATCGTAGGATTCAGTTTGATACCTTGTGTAGTCCAGTGTGGTCCTCAGTATGTTTCAGTGGCACTGACAAAAAATAAAATTTGAACTGAAATTAAAAAAAAAAATGTTCAATGTTAGTAGAGTTCGGAAGTCTATGGCCCCCCCCATTCCTGTGGGAAAAGCATTTTGGAATCTGGGCACTCTGAGCCTGTGGTCAAATAAAGCTATTATCATTAAGACCTCTCCAAGTTTAGTTAACAAATTCATTGAAGTTGTCCGTGTTTATATATAAATGTCTTATACATGGTTGTAAACTTTTTAAATCAAATTTGAAAGCATTTTTTTCGTTCTTTGTAATTATGTTCTTTTGACCAAAAGTATTATATTTTCTCTAAACTAGATAAAATGTTCATGCCAAAATAAAGGAAACTGTGATGATATTTTATGTTTTTATAAAAGTTATCTTTGATGAGACTTTTGAAGTGATTATTCATGGTTTCCTCTCTCTTCTCATATGGTTTCCATTTAGGTCCCGTTGTGTTGCAAACAGCTCTTCTAATTTTTTGTTTATTTATTGTTTTAGGTGTGTTTTGCTCGGAACAGCAAGGGTCTCTCCTCACCCCTGTAGCTATAGTACTCTTATTACTGTTAATCAGACACATGGAATACAGCTGGGATTCAAATAGTCCTTAAGCTAGGACTTTTTGAAATGGTTGAAGGGTAGTCACAATAGTGGAAGATTGCAATGGGAAGTGTGGATTTTGGAATTTAAGGAAAACTGATACTTGACTAGCAGAACCCTATAGGTTATTGATACTGGGACCACCATTTTGTCTGAAGTTACCACTGTTGCTGTGTGGACATAGAAGTGGAAGAGGCCATGCTCCCTTGCCATCTGTGTATGGTCCTTATGAGGCATAGAATCCCAAGTCTTAAGAAGTATAGAGGAGAGAGAGGTGGTCGTGAACATGTAAGGTTTTGGAAGCCTTAATGGAAAAGGGCAGTTTAAGTTTATTGATGTTTTGAGTATAAAGTTCTTTTGAGTATAAAGTACAGACTATTAATTTCAATAATTCCTTTTTCTCGTTGCCTAGAACATTGGTATGTGCTATGGGATTTACATAGCTAGGCAGTCATATTTTCATTAAATATTAACTAACAATATCAAAGTTGAATAGCCACAGAAGAGACGAGTACAGAATCAGTTACAGGGCAATATTATGTATTATGTCAAATTTACAGCAGAACAGAAATGGGGATTGGGTGTTCAGTGGAGAAGAGCCTCCCATGGGAAGACTTCTTGAAGCCAAAGGAACTCCAGTCAGTTTTTAAGAATGAGTAGACGGAAGGGCAGAGTAAGGGCCTGATATTTTAAGTGACAGATGAGAAACACAGAGCTGTTTCTTGGGAGAGTGAGCAGATTCATCTGGCTAGAGCAGAAGACTTATGTGAGGAAGTTAAGGAAGGAGGTCTTATTTGTTTTAGTTTACATTAGAGTTCACTCTTTGTGTTGTACGTTCTATGGGTTTGACAAACGTGTAATAACATGTATCCATCCTTATTGTATCATACAAAATAGTTTCACTGCCCTAAAAATCCCCTGTGCTTCACAGGAAATAAGTTTTATCTCATTTCAGAGGGAACTTTTCAGAACGTTATGGTCACTATTGTCTGAAAAATTTTATTCGACAATATAAACAATAATAAAAAGATTATCCAGGTAATATGAGCTATAAAGGAAAGGATTAATTTTAATTATGCTGCTAATTGACTTTGGTGTGACTGTTATACCAATAGCCTTATTTTTTTTTAAGTATTTTTTTCTTACTACGATATACTACCTGTTAAGTTCGAAAATTTAGAGTTAAGTGAAAATCACTACTAAACCTACTATCCATAGATGGGCTAATGTTTTAACATGCATCTTTCTTGTCTTCTGTTTTCTGTGTATGCATTATTTTTATTTAAAAAACAAGTGGGACATATTGTTTTATATCCTGCTTTTTCAATCAATACGTCATAAACAGAATTCTTTGTAATTCATGCTCAGCTACAATGCACTTTTTAAATGCCAAATAGTATTTTATGGTATGGGTCATAGACTTTTCATAATTTCATGGATTAAAATGTGGGAGTATTGCTTTTTATTACCATTTAGCAGGTGAAGAACTAAGAACCAGACAAGTAGGGTGATGTTATTTCATGGAAAGAACTTGGACTTGATCAGGAGTCTTCCTTTGTCCTAAATTAACCTCTGACTCATTCAGTTATCTAATCTTTTTTTTTAAATTAATTAATTAATTTATTTTCGGATATACATCATGTTTCGAATTCTGTGTACACTGCATCATGTTCACCACCCGAAAACTAATTATAGTCCATCCCCTCACATGTGAGCCTAATCACCCCTTTTGCCCTCCCCCCGTCCCCCTAGTTACCTAATCTTTAGTGTTGTCATTTAATCTTTCTGGATCTTAGTTTCCCTACCTTTAAAGATAGTAGTTACTTTAATATCCTGTAACTGTGAGTTTTCTAGGATGTCATAGCAAATTGAGACCAAAGGTAACACTCAAGTCTTTCGTTAAAATTGCATCAATTGACTATAGTCTTTTTCTCTCTCTCTTTCTCTCTCTCTCTAACCTCTGATGCACAGATTTGAATTCATTGCAATCTTTGGTTCATAACAGATTCATACCATTGGCACATGAATGACCCCCTTTAATTTGTTTGTTTCTTTTTGTTGTTGTTAATACTCTATACTAAACATCTGTGAATTCCCCACCCACACAGTAGACTCTTTAAGGATGTATACTAATCAAAATCTAAGTTGTCACTTTCTTAACACAAATGACATATGTTTTATTTACCACTATGTCTGTAGCATCTACTATAGAGTCTGGTGCATACCAGTTGCTCAATCAACATTTACTGCTAGAGGAGAATCTATTGTCAAAGCTTGTTAAAATTTGGACATTAGTAAAAGAGGCAGGTAATTAAAATAAACTTATGCCACTGGCATTGGTAATCACTATGAATGGAGAATAAAGCAGACATATTCACTAGGAGAAGCTAGGCAGCAGTGAAAGAATGAACAAAAATTTTTTAAGTGTGAGTTAAAAAAATGAACAAACTCATTGTTTCATATTATGATGAAAGCACAATGCTTGTAACATAGCACACTCAAGGAATGTATGCCTTTAGTCCCCACAGTAATGCTGGGATGTTAATAAATATTGTTACTTTTCAAATGAAGATATAAAACTCAGAGAAGTTAAGTGACTTCTCAAAGTCATATAGCTGGTAAGTGCAACTCTAGGATTCGAACTGTGTCTGTCTGACCATGACGGTATGAGCCTTAATGCATGATGATAAATTGTCTGAAAAGGGTATTATAGATCTTCAGAAAATTTGAGAAAAGATCCCTTCTGAAATACCTTTGTTAGTCAAACTGTTTCCCAATCAAGGAGGAAAATTTCCATCTTAGGAAAACATGTGTCGATGGCATATACTAAACTCTGGAATTTTACTCTTTCTTGTTCCTTTGTCTTGTACTTCATGGCCACAGAATAACTTTGCTATTCCTGTATTGTACACAGATAAGCCAGAAGGTTGACTCCATTAGCATTCAACTTTTCTCAAAAGCCTTTGTTTCTGTCTTGACTTGGTATTTCTTCTTCAGTCTCTCTGGTGGGATTGTTGGTTGAGTGGATTTCCTTTTCTCTCTGGAGTTAGTGGGTGATCTGTGTCGCACTGCCAGTATGCTTGATGCCATCTTTATACTGTTACAGAATTATAGTAGAAGATGCAGTGGATTGGCGACCCCATGACAAAATCGTCCTTAGCTCCTCTTCTTATGAGCCTCACGAAACAGAGGTCCTCACTGTGAAAGAAGTCAAGGGCCACCATGTTAGGCTCCATGAACGGCTCAAACACCGGCACATTGGTAAGGCTTTGGTTTGTTGGTTAAGGAAAGTGAGTGAGTCCAGAAGGATGTGTTCAGCAACCTGCCTGAGGACCCTGGATCCAATCGCCATTCAGAGGGGATGGATAATACTTTACTGCTGTCCTAAACTCATCCTAGAAGGCTCTATCTCTATTCATTCATTAATTTTATTGCCTAATTTTAAAAGAATACTTAGACAGGAAAGAGGGTTTTTTTTGCTTTTTATTTATAATGGCAAGTCCAGAAGCAAGCAGAAGGTTTAAGAATGTTGTTCAAGGTCACTGGACATTTTCACGGTTAAGCCAGAATAAACCTCATGGGAGCTGAGTTTCCAGTTCATTTCCTAGCACATTGAATCACACAATCACTGAGAATGTGGTAGTTATTGTAAATAATGACTTCTTTTTCCATACTTAGGAATGTGCCCTTCCTGACATGAAATTCATTTATGTATTGACTACTACTACTCCAAAAAAAAACAAAAGCCAAGTATCTCCCCCCCGCAAAATGTACTAAATATCTTTTATGCACTATATACAGTTAAAATGCATTGCATGTAAATAATAAATAACCATAAGTTTCCTGGTTCGGTCTAATAAATACATTTAACCCAGGAAATAGAGCTAATAAGTAATAAAACATGGAAATAGAGGAGTCAGGGAATATCATTTCGTCTCTGACAAGTGAGAGGGAAATACATGTTTTCAACAGGACTATATATAGAATAGTTCTAAATCATAGTTCCAAGGGTGATTTCTTTTTTAAAAAATGGCAGAGAAGAGAGAAATCTTCAGCAATCCTTGCCAGTAACATGCATGGTGAAATGCAAATGGGAGGGCAGTGAAACACACCAGCAAGGGGCTTCTGTTCCCACAGCTGAGGAGGCTCCTTCAGGCAGTGGCGAGCTTGAGACCCACCACGAGATGATGCTGTTCCTGCTCTTTGTCCCTTTACTCACCCATTGCTGTCACCGCCTCAGTTGATCTGGGATTCCTCCCTCTCACAAAAGAGGTGCACAGACAATGTACCATCCAATGCTGAAGACTCACACTGATGAATTTAAGGAAGGTTGGAAACCCCACTAATTGAACAGCTCTGCCCTGATGTCGCTGTCCCAGTAGCCACAGTTATTGAGGAGAAATGAATTCTTGCTCAAATACTCTCACTCTGATCCCAAAGAGAGACAAGTGAATGGGCTTTTCATTTCTCAGCTGACATTTGTGGAGAGTGCCCGAGGAAAAGCAGACCTCAATGTTGGTAGGACTTCCAAGGGGAAAGGAGTGTTTTCATTTGTTAGGTTCGCTGGGTCCCCGGCTGGCAATTTCCAAAATGAGTTTTTAAAGTTTTTCTTTCCCCAACTCCTGTTGCCCCAGGAAACGTCCATGTCATGGAGGATGGCCGATACATTCGTTTGGCTGCTGAGGTTGGACTTTTGACCCGAAATATACAAATCCAGTCTGATACATCATGCAAGGGGCGCCTGCGTGTGGGGTCCTTCAGGAAGTCCAGCAGGGAAGAATTTTCAGGTAAATGAAATTTTAAGTTACTAAGCATTACCCCTTGGAGCCTATTCAACTGGGACACTCAGAAATTCCAACTGTGAGAATTTTCATTTATAAAACAAAACGTTCCAATTAGATGGCTCCCTTTGTGCTCTGAGAAGCTATGAATTTTCAGTTCTAATCTGTGCTTAATTATCAGTGTGATGTTAAAATAATATACTAGCGATCAGAACATAAGCACATTTTTACCTCAAAGAAAACATCTTCAGCAGATGTGAAATTTCCTCCGCTTTGAAATTATAGATGATTTAATGACCACTTGAATTTTATCTCTTTCCTGAATTTCTATTACTCTTTCCCAGTAGCGTGCTATATCTGACGGCAGACCTCAGCTCATGCTATAAATTAATAGCGTAAATTTAAATAAAAATGATTTCCATATTCTAGACTACTTTAAGCATCAGTTCAAGCTCTCTCCTTTCTTTCAAGCTTTAGCTTTTTTGGAATGCTGTGAAATTATTTGATTTGTACTTTATTTCTTAAACTTATGTTCCTTAAGTATTATCCCAAAGTTGTTTTCCTAGTCAAATAAATTTGGGAAAGACTATCACTGTGGCTCTACCTTAGAAAGTCATTGTGTAAATGAATATGATAAAGTCTCTGAGAAGGTGTGAAATAAAGGATCTAGCCATTTCCCAAATATATTGAGCAGGGAACGCTTTTTTTTGGCACATCTGTTTCACCAGTCTGGTAAAGGGCAATGTTTGGACCTCAAATCAAAAGTCGGGGTTTCTATTCCATAAAACAAGGTCTTCCTCCATAAGTTCTAGCTCCCTCAGTTCTCAACAGAAGTGATTTGTTCCTCCCCCCGTCACCCAAGAGCATTTGGCAATATCTTGGGGGAGCTTCTGGCATCTGGTGAGTAGATGCTAAACCTCTTACAATGCATGGGATGGCCTCCCACAAGAAAGGGTTATCTAGTCCAAAATGTCAATAGTGTTGAGGTTGAGAAACCATGCTCCGGGAGACCCAGACAAAGGCTGAGTTCTGGTCTTGTAGAAATGAGACTACCTTGCAGTCCAAATGAAATTCCCAATAAGACAAAATAATTCACTATCCTCTCCCGACATAAAATATGTAGAAAATATTGTTGTGAAAATGAAACAGAGAATATAATGTGGCTAGGATAAACATACAGAAAAGATTTATAGGGCCTTTAAAATAATTTTAAAAATATGTTATTGCCTCTATCCTGTCTTAATCAAGAAGCATTATTGAACGTCATGTTCCGGGACATAAATTGAGCAGAAGTACGTTTTATACTTATATCACCCATAGTCTTAAGAAATGCTTGAGGGAAGGCCCGGTGGCGCAGCAGTTAGGGTCGCACGTTCTGCTTTGGCAGCCCGGGGTTCACCAGTTCGGATGCCGGGAGCAGACATGGCACCGCTTGGCAAGCCATGCTGTGGTAAGCGTCCCACATATAAAGTAGAGGAAGATGGGCACAGATGTTAGCTCAGGGCCAGTCTTCCTCAGCAAAAAGAGGAGAATTGGCAGTAGATGTTAGCTCAGGGCTAATCTTCCTCAAAAAAAAAAAAAGAAGGAAAGAAATACTTGAAATATTTTATAGAATTGGCCCTTGTATTCCTTCATGCGGTATCTTTGTGTGGACCTTTTCACATGGGGTCACTGAGACACAGAATGGGAGACATGACTTTGAGGTGAGTGGTCAGAACTCGTATTCCTTTCATTCTTATCCACTTCCTAGACCCAGCCCTACAGACAAAAGCACAGAATCTTTAAGATGGCCGTGCTCATGCTTAGAGCCCATCTTTTTTCTCTCTCTCTCATTTCCTCTCTCCCCATTTTGTCACCGGACACTTCCAACTGCAAATGAAACCTTGTCAGACATTATGTGATATTTCTAATGATTCATATTTTTTTAGTGAGATTCACTGGCGTGAAATACCATGATGGTGCTGAGAATAAACTATTCCATTTTAATGAAAAATATGCATATCCTGATGCCCATAAAATGACCCTCCTTTGGCCTTTTGTGGGGAAGAAGAAAGTACCTGATGAGATACATTTTGTTTGTTTGCAGGTGTCCTTCAACTGTCAAATGTGGAAATTCAGAACTTTGGGTCACCATTGTACTCATCCATTGAACTCACCAATGTGTCAGCAGGATCCTGGATTATATCTTCTACTCTGCACCAAAGCTGCAGTGGGGGCATTCATGCAGTTGCCAGTCATGGGATCATTTTAAATGACAATATAGTGTTTGGCACAGCTGGCCATGGCATTGATTTGGAAGGTCAGGCCTATTCTCTCTCTAATAACCTTGTGGTTCTGATGACACAGTCAGCATGGTCCACTGTTTGGGTGGCAGGAATCAAAGTGAACCGGGCAAAGGACATCAACCTCCGTGGCAATGTTGTAGCAGGATCAGAGAGGCTTGGCTTTCACATCCGAGGCCACAGCTGTTCCTCTCCTGAAGCCCTTTGGTCTGACAATGTGGCTCACTCAAGCCTTCACGGCCTTCATTTCTATCAGGAAAGTGGACTTGACAACTGTACTGGTATCTCTGGCTTTTTGGCTTTCAAGAACTTTGACTATGGTGCCATGCTACATGTGGAGAACAGTGTGGAGATGGAGAACATCACTCTGGTAGACAATGCTGTTGGTCTTTTGGCAGTAGTATATGTGTCATCTGTTCCACAGAGTTCCATTGGAAACGTACAGATTGTGCTTAGGAATTCAGTCATTGTGGCCACCAGCTCCTCTTTTGACTGCATTCAGGACAGAATTAAACCTTGCTCTGCCAACTCGACATCAACAGATCGAGCTCCTTCCAACCCAAAAGGGGGTAGAATTGGTATTCTGTGGCCTGCATTCACCTCAGAACCAAATCAGTGGCCTCAGGAGCCATGGCACAAAGTGAGGAATGGTCATTCAGTTTCAGGAATCATGAAACTTCAAGGTAGGATGCTTGGGCTTCTCCAGACAACAGAATGTCATACATCTGTGCATAGAATTTTAATAGCATTCTGAAATTACATCAGCAAAAGGGTACAGGGAAATGTAGTGTTTACTGTTCAATTGACCACTGCTGGTATTGATAACCACTGTGGCGGTTTATAATGACAGTGCATGATTCCTCTAAAAAGTCACATGTTGAAGAGCTTTCACAGCAATTATTTAATTTAATTATGTGATGATTCTCTCAAGTAGGTGTTATTTTTCCTATTATACAAAGAAGAAACTGAGATGCAGAAATTTGGCCTCACTGAGTTTATTTAGTAGTTGGTGGGGCAGCCAGGCTTAAAATCAAAGTTATACCACAACCTACAGTTCAATCTGCTATCAGATCTCTTTTATACTGTTGTATTCTCTCCCCACTGGATCTTGATCAAATCTTTGATGAAAAGTATTGCTCTTAAGACGTTAATATGTTGGAATATTCTTCTATTTTGCATACAATGTCAGGTCCTGAAGAATTACAGATGTATTAAGTCAACAATTATGTGAACTCCTAGAACTACCCTGGATAGCTTAAACTAACTCCTGGACATACATTAGTACAAGAATATGTAGTTGGGTAGTCTGTATTGGTGGTTGATAGTTTACATAATCTAATGTTACAATATCTTAAAATTTTTTTCAGACGTCACCTTTTCTAGTTTTGTGAAAAGTTGCTATAGTGATGACCTAGATGTCTGCATTCTGCCCAATGCAGAGAACGTGGGAATCATGCACCCAATAACAGCAGAGAGGACCAGGATGCTAAAGATCAAAGATAAAAACAAGTTCTACTTTCCTCCTTTACAAACCAGGTGCCAGTTTTAGTATTTATAATAAGCTATACTTATGAAGTATTTGGAAATTCTTCAAATCCTTAAGCATGTTTTAAAAAAATAAAATTATCAATGGGAATAGAAGTAAGTCCTTCTGGAAAAGTAGGGTAGATTGATTGAATGTCCTAATTCTTTACCCCTCCATGTTTATTCCCTTTGATGTATGATTGTTGCAATCTCTCTCACTAAAGAGGCAGAGGGTACTTCTCTCCCTTGGATCTGGGCTCAGCCATGTGACCTTCTCTGGCTAATAAAAGGAGCAGAAGTGATGGAGTGCAAGTTTTATTGATATTGTTTTATTGTTTTGTCTTTACTAGAGCTATTTCTTTGGTATGTTTTCAATCACTGGAAAATATTGACCCCAATTCTTAAATCTTTCATGGAGTGTGGTGTCACTAGTCTTCAGAAGGAAGCCTGGGAGCCCTTGTAGGAACCAGTGGATAGAAGGAGACCATGTCAGCTGTCAGGAATCCCTGAACTGAACGATGTGGCTTAGCAGATATTGGCGGTCAGACCAGATCATATGTTTAAGAACTACTCTAGCTCAAGAACTATAGTTTTATTCAAAGATCTGAAAGCTAGCTAACGAATTTTGGGCCATAAAAAGGAGAGGGAAAGTTGGGAGCAAAGATAATGGGTTACGTTTTCTTTCCCACAACATTGGAAAACTCCTTTAATTGGAAGAAAAGAATCAAGAAAAATCGCCCTAATTAAAAAGTTTATGTGTTTGGCCCAATACCAATCTCTTTTTGATGGCTTTCCCTGAGCCGCTTTTGGTGCCTGAACATTATTAGGTATGCAATTTGTGTTATTCTGTCATTTTTCTTCTACTGTCCAACTTTCCTTATGTTCATGTCTTACCTATGGGCTGAAATAGTTTTAGCGCTAAATGATATTAGCATCTGATTCTTTGTACTGTACCTGGTTGGCATAAAATAAATATTTAATATTATTACTGAAGGTACCTAAAAGTATTAGACCAGGGGAAATCAAATAAGTTCTCTATAATTCAATGTTAGAATTGTGCATAACTTGTTTATATACCCTGCCTGACTCTAAATTCTGGAAGTCTGGGAACCATATCTATATTTATCACCATTGTATTTCCCAACTTGTAAGTAGTAGGTTTTACACAGATATTTGTTGAATGAGATTATCTATTTTTACCTTGTTTGTGTATAACACAAATATAATTGATATTTATAGTGATAATATTAAATTACTGCAAGGCCCCAAAGTTCCATAAAGAAATGATGACATTATATTCAGTAGATATTAGAATTAGGAGCATTTTATTATATCCCACATCTTAGAGAATTAGCAGTCTAAGTAAAGATTATATATCCAGATATCCAGAATATTTGGTTAATAAGGATGTCTTTCTTCTTGACCATATAATTGGGAAATAACATTTTCTATAGAGTTTTATTTCATATTTATGTAACATTATTAATATAAAATCCTGTTGAATTTATTTTTCATAAGGTCAGTACTACCAACACGTTTTCTTTTTGCTGCTTGTCATCAAATGAGAGAGTTGCTTTCTGTCTGTCTTCACAGGAAAGATTTAGGAATACTGGTCTGCCCTGAATTGGATTGTGAAAGCCCAAGAAAGTATCTCTTTAAGGATCTGGATGGGAGAGCCCTGGGTTTGCCTCCACCAGTTTCTGTATTTCCTAAAATCGAGGCTGAATGGACTGGGTCCTTCTTCAACACAGGTCAGTCACATTTGAACTCGAAGCCTCCAGTAGAGGGAGCAGGCATGTGAAGGAGCTGGTTTGGCTGGGTTGTCTAGTGGGAACAGAATGTCCTGGAGAAGAACTGAGTTATAGAGTTGGAGTCTGTGCTAATATGCTGCTCAACTCACCTGTATCACAGGAATGTTGAGTAATGAGGAGATGTCGTGACATCACTGTTGTGCTTTCCAAGAGATTGCCTGTGACTATGTCAAAGGCACAGGTTCCCAACACCCAGCTCTGTGTGCAAGTGAGGAGGACAGTCACCTAACTAGCTCGGTCGCCTAGGCCTGAAGCAGGGCTGAGTGCTCAGCGTTTCACAATGTCTGCCATGTAACCGGCTCCTCTGGCTCCTGAGTCTACCTTTCTCTTGCACCAGGACTTAAAGGCTCTCCCTGTGGAGACCGTGGTTGAGTAGATGGCATGCAGTTTGTCTTCCTTTTCTCCATCTTCTAATTGTCCCCAGGGGCTGTGATCAAAATTTCTTCTTCTTTTCGCTTATACAACCAAAGCCCATTTAGCTATCAATTTTTATAGCTGGAGCCCTGGAGAGATCATCATCTTTCTATTCCACAAACAATAAGATCTGAGTTTCCATTTGAAAATTTCCATTTGAAATTTTCCCTGGCTTTCTTCTGCCTTCAGTGCTTTATTCTTTTCAGACTTCTCTTCTAGTCTCCTTTTCGTCTTTTAAGTTCTGAACATATGAATGTCCCAGGACTATGTCCTCAAATCTATTTTCTTTTCTCCCTAATCATGCTCCCAAATCCAAGGTTGAAATACCATTTAACGCTGATGACTTTCCATTTATATCTCCAGCCTAGACTCGATCCTGAACTTTGGTCTGGTGTATCCAACTGACTCCACTGGGAGGGATAATCGGCCTCTTAGTCTTAACATGCCCCAGATGGGATTCTTGATCTCTGTGCCCATCCGCAACCTGCTTCTTGCCTAGTTGACTATATCTCAGTGATTGGTGCCATCACTCATTATAACCTCATTTAATTTAACAAAATCTAGGTGTGATCCTTTCTTCTTCTTCTTAACCCAGACTCTCCCGCTTCTAACCATCATCATCTCTCACCTGACAAGGGACTAGCCTTCTAACTGATCTTCTTTCTTCCATTCCTGTACCCTATAGTCTATTTTTCACATGATAGCCAGAGTGATCTTTTCAACTTTCCAGTGGCTTTCCATCACCCTCAGAATGAAGTCCAAACGACAAGCCTGTAAGTCTTATAGTGTCTGAGTCCTGCCTACCTCTCTCACTTCGTCTTCTGTGACACCCTTTTACTTACTCATCATGGTCTTACTTCTCCATTAACATGATAAGCTTTTCTCTCCCTCAGGGCCTTTGCAGTGGCTATTTCCTCTGCCTGAAATATCCTGTTCTCACTTTGCAGAGCTAACTCCTTCTGTTCAAATGATAACTCCTCAGAGAAGCCATCCCTGACCAGTCTATCTAAAATAATCATCCCTCCATTATTCTCCAGCCCTGTAATGCCTGCTTTATTTTTTGTTAGAGTTCCATTACTTGAAATTATGTTATAAATGTACTTGTTTAGTTGTTGATTTACTCTTTACCCTTTTAGAAAATGCAAACTTGAGGAGGGCAAGAATTTTGTCCTGTTCATTGTTGTATATTTGGGAAGTGTTCAACAAATGTTTGTTGATGGACTGATCAAGTGAATGAATTATTGATAACCAAAGAGAACATTAATGCTGTTTGCCCCAAACCATTCAAGAACATGAGGAAGAATCTGAGGCCTTCAGGTCATTGGTTTATAAGGATTTATCTGTAACATGGAATCCTGGAACCAAGGTGTTTTTAGGTATCTTTTTATTTGTTTCCACCTTTCTTGCATTTGAATGATTGCTACTTTATAGCATTTGGCATTTAGAGAAGTTTCTACATAAGTCTTTTAAGTATCATACAATTTCATGCTTCAACACTTCGTATTTTTCTTAAATATTTTCATAGGTTGAAGGCTTATCTTTGCAACAGAGTGACAAACTGTGGGGACTACAGCATAGGTTTTAAAAAGTCAGTGCTGAATGCATGGAACATACTGAGTAAATATTCATTTTGTTATGTTGGTTATATCTGTTGATTATAACTGGCAAATTCATTTTTGCACAGAAGAATGAAATTCAAGGAAATGTACTTATTCAGGAAATATGTGCAGAATAATAAGAGAAAAAATGATAGGCAGTTGCTGTCCTATTTACCACTAGACCTACTCAAATAGCCTGCTGTAGTAAGAATCTGTTTTACGTAAAAGTAAGAATTCTGTTTTAAGAATCATCCCTCTGTTGCAGGTGTTTATGCTGTTGAGAAAACATCTTTGTATTTTAAAATAAGTACGTGAATAATTATGGGGCTTGCCTAAACTTGTAGTTTTTGATGAGGATCATATTTCTGTTGAATCAGTAGCAAGGGATATGTGTTCCAGGGTATTGAATGAAAATTACTTTTCAAAAAAGAATAAGGATAGAAGATTGATTGTTTCTTAGTTTTGGTTGCCCCAGAAGCAGACCCTGATACAAGGCTTGGAGTCCAAGTAGTTTATGTGGGGCGTGAACTCAGGAAAGTAGAGAAGTGGGGAGGTGAGACAGGGAAATGAATGAAGCCAGTAGAGGGTATGTTATCAAACTGGGTACCACTGTGGAAGTCAAGTTTGGTAGGGAGTTCAGATCTGGTAGGGAACTCCAGGAGACCATGGGACCATCACCCCAAATTATCCCAGCTAAGCCATGAAGAAGCTAAAGTATTTATACTTCAAATCCTTACTCATCATTGGCTGAGGGATACTTCTGGGTCATTAACCATCCTGCCCTTTGGCTGTCCCTGAACACAGGCCAATTGTGCTCTTTCCTACGACCAGGAAAAACCTTTCTCAGAAGGGAGTCATAGGTTTTTACAGTAGCAGTCTTTGGTGTGCCGAGGGGAGTGCCAAAAACAGAGGTGTGGCATTGAAAATGTCTGTTACAAACAGGAGCTCTAAAATGTCAATCAAATACTCACACTCAGGTGTGAATAATAATATTCTTTTGATGAACTCTTAGGTGGTTACCACATGGTATAAGCACACTGTGTGGGCAAAAACATGCTCTTGCTGCTGGTTGTAATGCTGTATATTTTATTTTTTACCACTCTCTGTCTTGGTTGTGAAACATGATTCAATGGTAAAACTCAAGCAGATATTATAATATTATATACTGTTTATTATCAGTGTGTGGACGAGCATGAGGACATGTGTGAGTGGCTGAAATGCATATAGGAAGGTGTATACGACTGACTGCCTTAAACTCCTGATGTTTGAAAGCTATATAACATTTTAAATGAGATTGCTATGGGTTCCCACTTTAAGGATTCCCACAGTATAATCTGCTGTTTACTGTACTAAAAATACAATCTGTGGCCTCATGCAATAGAGGAGACAACACATAGTAAATGATGCCTTCTGGGTATAAAGGACTGTAGTGTTTTCCTTTGACTTCCAAAATATAAATAGATCCCTTCCCTAATTCAAGTCCCTTTTATTTTTTAAACCATTTTCTTCTATATTACTCTCCAATTCCTGTCTACAATCCGGTGGAAGAGAAAAGCACAAATTTAATCTTAAGAGAATTAGTGTCTGTTTTGTATTTTCCCTCTTCAAGACAAGAATCTGTGATCTTCTGTAAAACAGGGAGAGCAGGGCAGCAAAGATGGACATGGAGACACTGGAACCAACTCTCATATGTATTCTAAATGGTGTGGTTTGACATACCCTTCTGTCCTTTCTTTATTTTATTAACAAAAAGTTAGGAGTCCATTGCCTTTGAGGTTTATTTTCAACTTGAAAAATACAAAACTTATTTGCACCTATAAGTTCACAGGCAAAATTACCCACTCAGATATCCATAGGTCCCAGCATATTGTCATGTACTTCAGCATTAGGAGCAAAAATTATCCCTGTGGATCGGCTGTGAGGAATACTGTGCCAGTGGGTTTTGCTATCTGTGTAATGCAGGGTGTGTAGCCAGGGGAAAAGTGAGCTGTTAATTTTGTTTTGTACTTATCTGTAAGTTTGCATTTGCAGCCAACTTTGAAACATGCGTGGCACTAGAATGTAAGGCAGCTAATCTCAAGCAGGAGATCCTCTAAGAACCATTTGCATTTTATTCTGGAAAGGATGTCTTTTGATTATGGAGGCATCTGATAGTCCCCAAATCCAAAATCATTTATAAAAACAGAGTCTTGAAATTAATATCACATTTGGGTAGGACTAGATAGATACCAGAGCTTCCCAGTCTGGCTTCTTAGTCATTTCCTGTCTGTCCCAGACTACAAGTGGATGGCATCACCTCTCAGACCAGTTCATGCATGTGGCATACCAGTGTTGTAGAAGAGGACTGAGAAATCAGAACTTTAGTTTCAATGGCATTTTACAATTTCTCAGCCATGAAGAAGAAAGCAGAAGGGAGGTAAAACGGAAGCTAGCATTCCTTGAACACCAACACCCTTTACGTGCTAAGTGCTGAAAATGGCATTTTCATTCATTTAGCAAATGCATTTTTAACCACCTATTGTCTACCAGTGCCTTTCCAAGGATGGGAACCATAGTTGTGAACAGGACACATTCCTGCTTTCATCAAACTTATGTTCCAGTGTGTATATATATATATATATATTAATAAAAATATGCCAACAGTGATGACAGCTATGAAGAAGATAAAAGAGAGTTTGGGGCTAGAGAGGTAGTTTGAGCTGTGTGTGTGTGTGTGTGTGTGTGTGTGTGTGTGTGTAATGAAGTTATTTGAAATAGAGTTACATTTCAAATGAGTCCTGAATGAGAAGCAAGGAGTCACTGCTCTGAGCAGAGGGAGGAGGTTTCCACAGAGAGGGACCAGCCAGAGCAGGGGCTCTGAGACAAGAATGGCCTCAGTATGTCTCTGGAGTGGGTGGAAAGGAGACCAGTGCAACTGGTGTGCAGTTAATGAGAGGGGGAGTCATTGGAGGCAGCCAGGAGCCAGCTCCTTTATAGGCCAGAGTAACTGAACAGGATGGTGTTGGAGGGTTTTAAGAAGGGTGATGGCAGGATTTTATTCATTCTCTGGAAAGATCATACAGGCTGCTGTGGAGCACGTGGATAATGGGTGGGAGCAAGACTGGGACCAGGCCATGCAGTTAGGAAGCTGAAGAGAAGTGGGCTCTAGAGATGTGCGAGTGCCTGAGTGGTCCACTAACCTGTGTTGGCACACAAACTCTCGCACCAGTCTACAACGAGATAATGACAGAAATGTATCATTTAGAAACAGCATTTTGACAGAGTAATTTTATGTCTGTTGAATCTAATAAATAAAACCTAGGGCTTTTATTTTTTATGTCTAATTGGTCTGATAATTTATATTGTATTTTGAAAAGAATTGGTCCTCGGTAGACTATACATTTTTAAACAAACAAAACGAAACAGAAACCTTTGTTCTCCTGCCAATAAATTTGGTACGCTTAGAACAGTGGCTCCCAACTGGCTTATCATTCGAATAATCTAGAACATTAAACATTCATTTGCATGTTGGGGGGATTTTGAGTCAATAGATGTGTGTGAGGCCCAGGTGTTTGTGTTTAAAAACAGACACACACACACACACACACACACACAGCCTCCTCAAGTGATTCTGCTGTGCTAAGGTTTGAGAATCCCTATTCTAGAGTTATATACGCCCTTTGAAGTAAGTAGGATGTTAAGACAACAATTAATATTTTTAATATAAAAAGTGGGCAGTTTCAATTTCTCATGAAAAGTCAAGAGTTAGCTCTCTGTGCCAAATACCAACAGACATAAACATACTTGTTATATACACACTGGATGTATTCTGAAAGGGAAAAGACCATTGACTAAAAAGATACACAAGTATTTACGATCTAAATTGTCTTTGGATAATAAGAATACATTAAGCCTTTTTTTTAACATAGATTCTTTTTCCTAGTATTGAAGTGAGTTGAATGACCTCAAATTGTTACTTTCATAATACATCGCTGGATAAAAATGGGTTCAATGCTAAGTTTATTTTTTAAATTCTACATTGACTCATTATATTAGAAACCTGAACTCACGATAAGCTTTTCCCACACTTGCCTGACCTCATTCCCAGCAAAGGACTGTGGCCTGAGCAGGACTTCTGACCAAAGCCACTTCGGGGCAGGTGCGAGTTTCCCATTCTTTACCGTGAAAGGGGGAGAAACATTTTTCAAATTGTGTTACTTCTTGGACAATTCTTGAGAAAGAAAGTTATAAACCGTTGTAGAGACCTTAACAGTGACTGGCCTCAAATCAAAAATAAGAGATTAGCTTGATAAAAAAGCAAATAAAGCTGGCATTTGACTGTCAGCCATGGAATGATGAAGTGGTTTCTAGCTGAATAATGGGAACGCTCCAGTAATGTGGAGACGGAGGCTCGGCTGCTTGACAAACAGAGAGTGGCTAGCATTTTCTCAATTTTTTGTCGCTAGATCTTGAAATGTGTCTTTTCTTTAAGCTTTCTAGGCTTCCCTTTCTTCCCATTTGTCCTGGGAATGACAGCAAGATGGTATTATAAAACGGGAGCGGGAGAGGGAGGGAGGAAATAAGGGGAGAGAATGGAGAGAGGAAACGGTTGTTAGAAAATTTGTCTGCCAGTATCTGTGCTGGCAGAGGTCTTTTTCTTCTAGCTAGAGGGGGAAATACCATTCTCTTTTCCCAAGCAATTATAGGCCCCAAAGATTGAAACTTGGTATATAGCTCTTTAATCTCAGCAGATATTTATGGTTAAACATTAGACTTTTAGGATTCCAGATGTCAGGGTATTAAAATATAAAGGCACAGTGGAGTCTCAGAAAATATTAGACTCTTTGGGATATGTGGCTGTGGGGATTTCTATCCCAAGCAGAGGAGGATAAAGCTTCCGGTAATACTTTGTAAGACCCAGAGACACCTCTCCGTCACCTCATTCTCTCGCTCTGCCGTGACTGGCCTGGTCTCCAGGCAGTGAATGGCATAACAGCGTTTGATTGCATTTGAAATAGTCCATACTGTGAAGTGGAATGATTTTCGTGTGTGATTTGTAAAGGATGATGTGAAGAGGCATCTGATCCACGGGAGCAATTTCCTTTTCCTTTCTTCAATCTAGATATTTTATTCCTGTGATTATCTCGTTCCTCAAATCTCCTGTTAAAATCTAATACTTCTTGAGTATCTGCCATGTTTCTGACTCTGTCTAAGACCTTCAGATGAATTATCTCATTTAATGCCACCAACAGGCTCTCCCCATGAGAGAAATCTTCCTATTGCCTCCATCTCATAGATGTGGAAACTGATATAGAGACATTAGATAACTTGCCCAAGTCACATGACTAATAGAAGATTCGAGACTGAACCTATGTTTTTCATCCCCTGCTGTACTGTACGTGCTACCCTCCTTCTGTTTTCTTCCTTCTTTCTCTATATTCTCAGATGTTAGCTCTTAGATCTATCAGCTTTCTCACACACAAAGCTCTGTCTACACAGAACAAAGAAAAGTGAGACTGTGTAATTATTCCAGCAATTATCCACCCCAACTAGCAATAATAATAGTTACCATTTATCTAGCATATTCCATGTGCCAGGCATTATGCTAAGTGGTTCATAAACATTCCCATTTATCCTTTCAACAACCTTAACATGTAAGGATTATTATCCCATTTCAGCATTTGAAGAAATAGGGGTTTAGAGAAGTTAACTAATTTTTCATGGTCCCACAGCTAGAATGTGCAGAACCAAGATTTAAATCTCTATTTGTCTGACTCCACAGTCTGGGCTCGTAACCACTTCTAGATAATTATCATCATGTGGTCTGAATCATCTGGTGGGGTGCAGTACAGAGATATATTTAACAGAATAATTCACATATTTCCACTTTATATGGTAGTAAATAGATTTTTAGATTTTAAAAAATAACTGTCAATTACTGTAAGGCAATTACAAAGGCAACGTAATAACCACAAAAAACTTCATTTGCATTCTCTTCTTCATATGCATGTGTAGCCCTCTTCCACCATGAACGAACTAAATGGACTTAGCCAGGAAAAGCATTTTGCCGGTGGTAACCACTGGAGGTTGTGTGATGAGGGTGGAATGGAAGCTTTGGCCATGAGATCAAAAATTTATTACGGGAATTTACCTGTAGCT
The DNA here is from genome assembly GCF_041296265.1 of Equus caballus. NCBI lineage: Eukaryota > Metazoa > Chordata > Mammalia > Perissodactyla > Equidae > Equus > Equus caballus. The sequence continues at coordinate 52,872,012 of NC_091703.1, read as the reverse complement.
TCCTCTTTCCCTCGATGCATTGATGTAGGGTTTTTTTTTTTTTTTTTTTGCAACTTAGACAAATGTTTATGGAGTGCCCAGCGAGAACAAAGCACTATATACTCTTAGAAGTGACATCAAGGTAGATAAGAAACCATTCCTGCCCTTATGTGTCGGGGTAGAACGTCCATGTTACAAAAAGGAGAAAAGTAGTTGGTATAAAATTGGCACAAAGGACACTGGAGAGATCACGTATAGTGAGGGATAGAGACAAAGGCTCTAGAAAGGAATGGAATTTGCCATGAGCCTAGGCCATTGGGTAAAGCTTTAAAGGGCGTATATGAAAGAGGCAAGTAAAAGAGTTGTGTTTAGAAGCAGCAGACACAGGGTTGTCCTCTGTGTTGCAGCATAGCAGCCTCCTGTGGAATGTTCCCTGGCTTCTACATGCAGTTGAGTCTCTGACTCTTTATATCGTTGCTTTTCTTATCATTCAGTTCCATCAGAACACATCTCATGCTCCCCTGCCATTGCCTGACAAGCCTGCCTACTCACCAGACTGTGAGTACCTTGAAGGCAAACATCTTGGAAGTTTTAGTATAATCTCTGGAACATAATATATGCTCAGTAAATGTTTGCTGAATGAGGGAATAAATGGGTGAATAAATGACTGAAAAAGTCAAGAATTCAAATTTAGTTTGCTAGTCAACTATTCCACAAAGTAAATTTTCTGGATATACTTCATGTACATTTGTTTTAGCATTGTCAAAGAATGTTCCCCATTCACTAATCTCAGGAGATTCTGGAAAATGTGACCCTTGGACAAATAAATGTTGAAAACTCTGACTATTCCCATTTTGGAGATTCACCATGTGCATTAAAATATTAAAGTTTCTGGGGCCAGCCTGGTGGCGCAGCGGTTAAGTTTGCACGTTCTGCGTCTCGGCGGCCCAGAGTTCACAGGTTCAGATCCCGGTGCAGACATGGCACTGCTTGTCAAGCCATGCTGTGGCAGGTGTACCACATATAGAGTAGAGGAAGATGGGCATGGATGTTAGCTCAGGGCCAGCCTTCCTCAGCAAAAAAAGGAGGATTGGCAATAGTTAACTCAGGGATAATCTTCCTCAAAAAAAAAATAATTAAAGTTTCTGATAAGTCCTGCAATTAAATTAAAAAACACTATTTAAATTTGTGTTATCCAGTATTTCTCAAACTTTTTAGCTAGAGAATACTTGTTCTTACTACACATTAGTGTCCCTTAGAATTAGTACTGCAGAATGAATTTTGGAAATATTGCCTCATGTTAATCCATTAGTTTGCAGGAATACGTGCCAGTTGGAAAGAGATAAAATTACAGCATCTTTCACTTGGATGGTTCCCTGAAGGTCAACCTGTTCCACTTCCCATTCATTGCATAGATGGCCTCTACCTGTAACTTTCCCAGGAAGTGGGCCTGCTCTCCCTTATGACTGCCTAAGATATTTTGAACAATTTCGATTGTTAGGATGATCTTTCTATGATTTCTACCCAGTGACCTAGTTTGCCTTCTGGTGTGGCAGAGTATGACTCTAATTCTTTCCATATTACAGCCTTTTCCATATTCAGAGACAGTAAAATAGTGATCTTATAATAACCCCATATGCCTCTTCCAAGCACAGATATTCTAAGTTCCCTCTGTTAGTCAGCATATAACAGCTTGCTTTTTAGATCTTCACTTTCCTGACGGGCTTATTATTTTTTTTAGCACTCAATTCATATTTATTGAGTCTTAAAAAAATTTAAATTGTGGTATAAAACACATAGCATAAAATTTGCCATCTTAACCATTTTTAAATGTACCGTTCAGTGGTGTTAAGTATATTCACAATGCTGTGAAACAGGATTCTAGAACTTTGTCATCTTGCCAAACTGAAATTCTGCGTCTATTAAACAACTCCCCTTTTCTCCCTCCCCCTAGCCTCTGGCAACCTCCATTTGTCTTTCCGTTTCTATGAATTTGGCTACTTTAGATACCTCATATAAGCAGAATCATGGTATTTGCCTTTTTGTGACCGGCTTATTTCACTTAATATAATGTTCTAATGATTATTCCGTGTTGTTGCATGTGTCAGGATTTTCTTCCTTTTTAAAGCTGAGTAATATTTCATTGTATTTATATACCACATTTTCTTTATCTGTTCATCCATTGATGAACATTTAGGTTGTTTCCATGTCTTAAATAATACTGCAATGAATATGGGGGTGCAAATATCTTTCAAAATCTTGCTTTCAGTTCTTTTTGGATATATACCCAGAAATGAGATTGCTAGATCTTATGGTAGTTCTATTTTTAAGTTTTTGAGGAACCTCTATATGTTTTCCATGGCAGCTGTACCATTTTGTACTCCCAACTATAGTGCACAAGAGTTCCAGTTTCTCCACATCCTCACTGACGCTTGTTATTTTCCATTTTGGGTTTTTGGGTTGTTTTCAATAGTAGCTATCCTAATGCGTGAGAGGCGGTATCTTATCATGGTTTTGATTTGTGTTTCTCTAATGATTAGTGATGGTGAGCATCTTTTCGTATGTTTGTTGGCCATGTGTGTATCATTTTTGGAGAAATGTCTATCCATATCCTTTGCCCATTCTTTGATCAGGTTATTTGTTTTACTACTGCTCTTGCTGAGTTGTAGGAGTTCTTGATATATTCTGGATGTTAATCCTTTGTCAGATACATGATTTTCAAACATTTTCTCTCATTCCATAAGTTGCCTTTTCACTCTGTTGATTTTGTCCTTTGGTGCAAAGAAGTATCAATTTTTTAAAAAAAAGGAAGCTACATAGTCTTCACAATTGTTATTCTTCATGGCAGCCACATCATCCTTCCACCCAGTAAAACAGAAGCATCACGATTTACGTAACCATTCCTCTATTATGGAACATTATTTCTCGTTCTAGATAATGCCATGAAAATAGTTTGTGCAGAAGTCTTTTCCCCTTTCTTCTTTGTGATTGTTTCTGTAGAATTTATGTTGCCGGAAGTAAAATTAGCAGATGAATTAATATGAGCATTTTATAGTTCTTGATACTTGTTGCTAAATTTCTTTTTTTTTAAATTGAAGTATAGTTGACATACATAGATTGGCCTATTTTTTACATTCTTAAGTTTATCAATGAATTTTTTCAAAATGTAGAAACTAGAGCATTACCTATCCAAAAGAGAATTGTCCAATACAAATGAAACTGCAAGCCACAAGTGTAATGTAAATTTTCTAGTGGACAGGGTAAAAAAGAAAAAAGAAACAGATAAAATTAAATTTAATAATATATTTTATTTAATCTAATGTATTCAAAATATTATCATGTTAAGATTAATCAATATAAAATTATTGAGATATTTTGCATTTTTATACTATGTCTGAAATTTTGTTTGTATTTTATAGTTACAGCATATCTCAATTCAGAAACTACATTTTCATCAGAAATATTTGATCTGTACCTAGATTTCATACTTTACAATTGAAAAATTAGATTCATGGATAGGAATTGTTTCAAATATACCTAAACATTTTCCAATAACTAATCAGTTTTGCACTTTAAATTATACTAAATTAAAATGATGTGCAATTTAAAATTTAGTCCTTCTGTTGCACTAGTCATATTCCAAGGGCTAAACAGCTACATATAGCTATGGGTACCACATGGATATCTTTCTCCCCTTGTTTTGGAGGGAAAAATACTGCAGAGAAATGATATTTTTTAAACCTATGTGCTAGACTCTATTTATCACTGTTTAATTCCATTTTATAAGTCATTTTTATAGGTCATCAGATGCATCTTGGGTTTCTAGGATTAGAAACTAACTCCAGAATTAGAAACCATTCTAGAGACCAGCTAATTGATTCAGGGCATATAACTCAGTCAGTAAAAGAAAGAAGTTGCCTAACCCTGATTATCTGCCACTTGCAGGAGCTACTGTTTACATACCCAGTCCTCCAAACAAAGCATCAAGGTTTTCCGAGACCAGGAATTTTACTACTCAAGTTAGTGACTCCTTGTTGAGAAGTCTATTCATATTTCTATGCTTTGTTATATGAGAAGCAGTAACATCAATGTTCCACAAGAGGGGCTATTTTTGAATACCTGTAACTAAACGAAATGACTTAACTATTTGCTATGATAATATACTGGCTCCCTCTTTCCTCTTTCTCTTTTTCATTTTCTTTTCTTTCTTTCTTGTTCCAGCTCCCTATCCCTTGGATTATTTCCAGAACTTCATTGAATAGTAAACTGTGTTCCTATTCTTTAAGTTTTAATAATGGGGGAATCCTGCACCGCTGTTTTTTTCTTTGATACAATAGTATTGAAAGATTTAGGAGGCAGAAGCTCAAACTCTAGCTTATTTTATGCCTAAAGGCAGATGGATATTTGTCTATTTGATTATTTTATATTTTTGTATATGTGTGCGTGAGCGTATTTCAATGGAAGGAAATACCAATAAATAGCATGTCCTACCGATAAATAAAACACTTGTGCCTTACCAATGGGTAACAAACAATTTTATAGTTGAGCCCTTCTCATTTCAATATTAAAGCTCTGAAAGATTCTTTGATCTAGTTTTCAATTGTTTCTCCACATACTTTGCACACTCACTAGATGTAAAAAACCAATACTATATTGTGACAGTTTGAATGTAATCATTAAAAATATCCTAGAAATAGATATATGGAAGGAATAAAAATTTTAAAAGGTCAGAAATAGATCCAAATGCATTTGAGTATTTAGTTTATAACAAAGATGACATTTTAAGCCATGGGGAAATAAGAATTATCCAATCAACGATGTTGAGGCATTTGACTAATCAGTCAGGAAAAAAATTTAAGAATTCATATATTTTTCTTTATAAAAGTAAATCCTATCAGGATTAAAGATAAAAAATGAATTTATAGAATTACCAGAAAATATTGGTTAAGTTATACACTCAGAGTTATGGAGGTCTTTCTTAGCATGAATCAAAATCTAGGATAAATATGTAAATACTTGATAAATTTGACTATATAAAAATTAAAAAGTTCTTCAGAGAATATTAAAAACTAAACTAAAAAACTAGGAAAAAGTTTGCAACTCATATAGGAAAGAGCCAATTTCCTTAATATACCAAAAAATTCTTACTAATATTTAAGAAGAAAAAGGAACAAACCAACTCAAAAAATATTCAAAGGATTCCAAAATGAATTTCACAGAGAAATAAATACAAATGTCACTAAATATACAAAAAGCCCAATTTCTCTCATAGCCAAAGTGCAAGTTAAGAGCTCTTACACTGAGTCAAGCTGCCTGGAATGTGTCCACTTCCTACCCGTGCAACTCCAAGTGTGTTTCTTATCCTCTCAGAGCCTCCGTTTCTTCATTTAGGAAGTGTAGACATTAATAAAGTATAGTCATATGATTACAGTAAGGATTAAAAGAGATAAGCTCCATAAAAGTGTCCACCACTACTACTAAGAGAATAATCATACTATTATAATTACTATTCATATTTTTATTTTAGCAATCATATTGGAAATGATGAGAAGTGTGACCATTTCAGTGGTAGGAAGTGTGGGGAAACAGTTCTCTAATGTCACTTGCTGCAGCCTCCTGGCATCTGGCAACCGTCTAAGGACCTCTCCCCAGACTCAGCGACTCCACTTTTAAGAAATTATCGTAAAGATTTTTGTTGAATGAATAAACACAATAGTAAAACATACACAATGAAAAGGAAAAGACTTCTGCCTCTTACGCTCTGCTATCCTGATCCTCACTGCTACTGCTCAGAGGGAGCCATGGAGAAGTTGCCATTTTTTAAAGTCATGTATATGTATTACTTATTTTAATAAGAATAATGATAGTAAAACTCATTTATATAACAAATGAGAATCCTGAAAAATGAGTTGGTTATTATGTAAAGCATGTCAAGAAAAGGGACACAGAAGAAAAGAAATTTTCCTAGACCTGGAAGCCAATCTTTGTACTATGGAATTAGAGACTCCCTGTAGGACCCAATTCCAATTTGCTTAACTCCCTCACAGGAGAAATATTAATAAAAATTGAATATAAGTTTCTGAAAGTAATTGCCATGGAGAAAGGGAGTTGAAGCTGATTTTTTTATGTGCTGTGGATAATAATCTCTTTCCTTTTGGGTGATGTTGGTAAGATGCAACTTTCCTTGATCATTGCCCATGTGGAAACGAGCCATTCTCCACATTGAGGCCCTAATTCTCTCTTTCCACTTGAATACTTTGGAGGCGAAGGAGCAGATCCTAGAGCTACAAGAGACACAATGCGTATAAAACACTTAGCTCCACGCCTGGCTCAGAATAAGCACTAAGTAAATACTAGTGACCACTATTTCATTGGCGCCACTACTGTCATTTATCATGGCTCTAGGTGGGGCAATGGCTTGAACAGTTAGACCATCATATCTTAACTGGTTCTTGTATTAGTTTTCTATTGCTGCCATAACAAATTATTACACATTTAGTGGCTTAAAACAACACTCATGTATTATCTCATAGTTCTGCAGATCAGAAGTCTGGTAGATTTGGCTGGTTTCTCTGCTTTAAGTCTCTTAAGGCCAAAATCAAGATGTTGGTGGTTCTGCTTTCCTTTCTGGAGTCTCTAGGAATGAATTTGTTCCCAATCTCACCCAGGGACTTGGCCAAATTCAGTTCCATGTGATTGTAGGCCTGAGGCCCCCATTTTCTTGCTTGCTATAGACTGGTTGGGGGGGGGGAGTCCTGCTCAGCTTCTACGGCTGCTCACTTGCCTGACTTGTGATCTCCTTCACTTTCAAAGCCAGCAATGACGGATTGCGTCCCTCTCATGCCTTGAATCTCTGCTGCCCTCTCTTCTGCTGCATCTCTCTGATTCTAGCCAGAGAAAGTTCTTTGCTTTTAAGGGTTTGTAGGGTTGGATTGGACCTACCCAGAATATTTCCTCACTTTAAGAGCCATAACCTTAATCACATTGGCAAAGTCCTTTAGCCATAGTCACATGTTCAGGATTAGAGCATAAACATCATTGAGAGGTTATTATTCAGCCTACCATAGTTCTTTGCAAGGCCTTCGTTTTAGTTGTGGAAGGTGAAAGAATAAGAAATAAGAGGTATTAAGTTGGAATACTGATGCTACCTCTGAAAGATTTCTTCTCTCTCAGGAAAGAAGTAAGACCTAGTTTATCTTGTTTCAGAGCTATTGTAGAAATGTGAAGGATTTCACATCCACTCTGCAGGGTGAATGTCAGGTTTTGATGGAAAAATTATCAGTATAACCTGATTTATTTGCCTGATTATGTAACATTATCATTGTTAACCTGATTTTTGTCTCATTTTTATTACAAGTTGAGGCAAGAAAATATTTTATTTTGATATGCATTGAAATATGTATTTTACACATGTATTTTAAATATGACTGTTTACTATAAACTCTTTGCTATATTTATTTACTATGCTATTGCTTCTAAATACATCCAGCATTTGCCTCGTCCACCAATTGCCCTTGAGTTAAGGGAACCAGAATTTAGGCATTAGAAGCTCCTACATGTCCAGTGTCTGATGATGCTTGGTGACACAAATGCGACCTTCTATAATAAAGGAAAGCAGCTCATTGTCCCTGGCTCTCTCAGACACATCTATGGCCCACCCAAATAGCTGAGTAGGAGCTTGCAAAAGCTTAGATGAGGGAACACTGCATTCTGCAGCAATTAATTTTGCAGAGGAAGCAGTCTGTTTAAAGATGCCTGCAGCACTCACTAAAATGGGGGCTGTTTTTCAAGGCCACCAGAGCTGCAGTGGGCTCAGGCTGGCTAATCAACAAAACAACAATGCTAAAATATGGTCTCCTGGGTTTTGCAAAAGAAGGGACTAGAGAGGCAATGAATTATGCTCACCTGCTAGAGCTGGGTGAAGACTGTAATTGTTTAGCCCCCTAGCACTACCCTGCAAGGGTTAAAATGACAGAGATATTAGTTGGCCATGGCTAAAATTGTTGGTTTGAAGCTCTCGGCAATACACAGACTGTTATTTACCGGACTTGGTCGATTTACTTCTTAATGCAATAATGACCTGTGAAATGAAACGTGAGCTAGACAATTGTTCCTCATTGTTTCCAGTAAAACATCCTTTCATACCCCATTAAACCACCATTAATTCCATATGAAAGAGAGTCACGCACAAGCACCCGATGGTCTCTTTCTTTCTCGGACTTTCTTGCCCCCATGCTCCTGTTTTATTTTTCTTCTTTTTCTTTGTATTTTTCCTTTTCTTCCTCTTTTCCTCCATTTCTCCAAATGGAACATAGACATATGGGGTCCATGGTGGGAAATTCCTTTGAAGGTCATGCTGAGTTACAGTTGTTCCAAAACAGGGGCAAGGTTTCAAGGCAAGGCTCTCCGTTTGCCTTGGACATGAAAATAGCTACAGAAACAGAAAAGTTTTTAAAAACAAGGAGCAATTGTTTAGTCTTGTTTAAAAAAGATCCAGATACCCATTCCAGAGGAGTAGGCACGCATGCTTCCACACTGGTTGCTGAATAACCACTGCTGGGGAAGGACGCTAACCAGTGAATGGGTGAAGCACCTTCACCAGCCTGGGGAGTGGTCCTTCCCACAGCAGGAACACGCATGGATCACAGGAAGCCCCCTGTTTTCCAGGAGCCTGATTAGTTTTGAACCTTTTCCCCTTCTCCCTGGACCTATTCTAACTTCTTAATAACTAACAGCCCAACCAAGATGCGCTGAGCTACGTGGCATGAAATGTGCTTCTGTAGCATTCCTTCTCTCTGACCCTTTTCTCCCTACAACCTCATAGCTGGGCTTGTCTTAATTTCCTTCACTGTGTGATTGGAATGTTTGGCTATCCATTTCGCCTCTTGCTGTTTGCATGCTCATGGTATCACTTTAATTCCTGCCTCTGTGGTCACATCGTCTTCTCTTCTGTAGCCAAATGGTCCTCAGCTTCCTTCTTATGAGGACACCTGTGATTATATTTAGAGCCCATCTGGATAATACAAGATACTCTCCCCATCTCAAGATCCTTATTCACATCTGCAAAGTCTCTTTTGCCATATAAGGCAATGTTCTGAGGATTAAGATATGGACATCTTAGGGCCATTCTTCAGACTAACATACTCGGTGATTCTGAGATTCCAAAATTGGAATCCGGAAAGTCCAGATTCAGTGATTTAGTATATTTTTCCACCTTTCTCCTATTGAGAGGGATGAAGGAAAAAGGGGAAAGAAAATGTCCTGATTTTCCTAAGTTACTCTTGATCACACACACTCACAACAGAGCCAAAATAACATCGCACCATCATTTTTTTTAATATCCTTTTTTATTTTCATTTCCAGTTTTGGAGGAAGGTTTATCATGACCATTTGAAATTCTCAACCATTGATTTCCCATCTCTCTCCAAATTGTTCCACTCGAACTTGAATTGTTCTTGGATAGTCAGTCGTTTTACGGGTATAATCTCCAGCACTGGTCTCTATGATAGCACCTAGTAATTAGAAAGTGTAGTAAATTCTCCATATTACCACCTCCAGACATGGCCATGCCTGTTGGCGAATGGATGCTGTGGGAGGTTGAGCACTCACAAGGATTTTCTCTATTTTTGTGACAAGGAGAAAGGCCATTTAGACCTACCAAATGAACTTACTCCTGAATCTGTTGTAAAAAAGCGTTCATTGCCTCACCCTTTTCTAGAACTTTCCTGTTGAAAACATATCTGGTGTTGCCCGCAGCCGCAAAGGGCAAGGAATGGCAGGTACCACCAAGGCTACTTGGTTGTTTAAGCAAAGTTTATTGATAGAGGGAAACAGAACAAGGAGCAGGGATAAAAGGGAACAACAAATCGGTACCTACAACATCCACACCGCAATCAGCCGGGGAAGTCCCAATAGTTTGTATGGCAGGTGGGAGTGCCGATTGTTCACGTCTGAGGCAAAGCCTCCTTTCCTCAGTGAGACTTCCGATTGTTCTATGCCTGTGACTCCCTTTTATCCTAAGGTTTCTCTGGGTTCTGACTCAGGGTTTTAGACATTTGAATATTTAGAGTTATTTCTTCTTGTTCCCACAGATGGGATGTTTCTAAACTCCTATCAGGTGCCCGTCAGGGTGGCCAGCTCAGACAAGGAACATGACGCAGGACATATTTTTTGTAACTTGTGTCGTAGAGTCAAGGCCAAAGTGGCCATCTTTGGCCCTGAGCCCAGACACATTCCTCTGTGTGGGGCCCAGGCCCAGCATCCTTGGAAGGTCGGGGGGGGGGGGGGTCAATGAACTCTGTACATCTGGCATTTCACTATTTGCAGCTGATATCATGGAGGTTCTAGGAGCAAAATCACTCCTTTACAATCATCCAGTCCTAACAGACCAGACTCTTAGTCTCTTTTCAAGTCAGTATTTTTCCCCCATATTAGAATGCCTTTTAATAAAAAGTTAATTAAAAAAGAAATCAGTAATTAGTGAAGTAAATAAATGATTAATGGCTCATTTAAGACAAGTTTCTTTTTTTTTTAAAGAAAGAAAAAACAATCGAGAGTAACCCTTTACTGTTCAGACTGGGCCTATTCCTGTGGCTATTCCATCTTTTGCGATTTCCTGAGGGCCTACATGTCCTTCAAGGGGATATCCTCTCCACTCCAGGAAGAAATGACCTCTTCCTCCTCAGACAACCTTGGAACTTACCTGTGAAGTTGTCATTCATGTTACGTTTTGCTTAGAATCGTTGATCATGTTAGTGTGGGGCTGTGACTTCTTTCCCCAATTTGATTATAACTTCCTGGACAGCAAAACAGATTTATTATGCTGATCTTAGTCTAGTTTAGCCAATATGTATCAATTCTCTATTACAACATAATAATCATTACTGCTGTTACAGTAGCTTCCATTTACTGAGTAGCTCTTACATGCTAGATATTGTGTTAAGTGCTTTATATATCATCTCCTTACAATAAGTTGGGAAGTAAGTCTCATTTTCATCATACTAAATATGATGACACTGAGGCTCACAGAGCTTAGGAACTTTGTTTAAGATGATTTGTCAAGTAGTAAATCCAGGATTTACGTCCAGGGCTGTCTGAACTCAGTGTGTGTGCTTTTTGCTTGCTGCCCATAACCCTTCCTGTATGTAGGCTGTCTGGGGAATCATGTATAAGTGATAGTCATCTTAGACCCTCAAGGAGATAGCAATTTAGTGTGATAATCCAAGTACCTGACTGTAATGTGAAACAATATAAGATAAGCACCTACAAAGACATAAATAGTACTCTGAGTATACTGGATGGGTGGGATTTTGACAGAAGGAAGAAGGAATATCCCATATTGAGGCAAGAATAAAGGACACAGAGCTCACAAGGTGTGGGAGATTTTCATTTGATTGTCAAAGGGAAACACGTTGAGAAGAAATGGAGAGCAGAGCCATATTTTGAGAGAGCCTTGAATGCCAGACAAAAGTACTTCTGTTTACTTCAAAAGCTGTTGAGGAGAGCTGTTGAGTTTGAAGGATTCAGAATAGAGGAGGAGCTGGTAGAAAGTTGTACTTTAGAGAGACTACCCAGGCTGCAGGAAGCAGGGTGAAGTTTGGGTTGGACATGGACCAAATGCAAAGACTTGTTAGGACTCTGTCTCAATTGTTTAGATTTAGAGGAAGTGCATTGAGGATCTGGAGGAGATTGTTGGCAATCATAATGTAGGGGATAGTTCAGATCAACGAAAGACACAAGAGAGGAAATGGAAAGGACTTGCTTCCTCCTGACTGTTGGGGACTGATGAGGGGAAGTCAGCAGTGACTCTGGTGTCCATAGGCAGCATGTCTTGGGGAATGGAGGTTCCAGTAGCAGATATGGGGAAGTAAGAAAGAAGAGGATGATTGCCTGAGCTTTGCCATTAGTGACTTTGGGGTGTTCACTACATGGGAGAAGAGATATCCAGAGATCCAGCTGGTGGCTGGACTCTCTGGGATTAGAGACTGGGAGATAAATTACAGCTAGAGATAAAATCGAAAGTCATCTGAAATTAGGTGGTAGATGAAACAATAGGGCAAAGAAGATTGCTAAAGAAAGGAGAAAGAAAATAAGCTGAAGCCAGAACTTTGGGGAATGCATGGCATTGAGGAGAGCCTTTGCATGAAAGTGTGCAAGCAGGTAGATGATGCCTAATATTTTACTGTTTGTCAGAGATGAGAGGGCACAAAGGTAGGACTACCTCTGTGGGAGCAAATGCTCTCATTGTGTGCTCACTTGCTGGGTTCTGAGATGTGTTAAGGGAGACAATTATTGGTGACAAAGATGGGGGGGTGTCACCTAATGAGAGGAGAAGCTGGGCCAGTCCTGTTCATCGATGGAGAAAGTAGGTGCAAATACAATGTGACTTCAGGGATTGGTTCACCCAGGGCCTTGCTGACTCACCCAAATACTTCCCCTACCCATGCTGCTTCTCCTTTCTAGCCTGAAACTGCTACCTTTACTGCCAGAGGTTTCCATTCAGAAAGTCAGTGTTGAGATGTGCACATTCATTCATTCCTTCATTCACTCAGCAGGTATTTATTGGGCAGCTATTGTGTGCCAAGTATTGTGATAAAGCTGAGTGTTCAACATGACATAAGTCCTGCCCTCATATCTTATTAGGGAAAGTAAACAGCAAGAGACAAATATATATATAAATATATATATATATAGAGAGAGAGAGAGAGAGAGAGACAAATATATACTTATATATATGATAAATGCGATAAAGAAGAGAGTAAGAGGCCATAAGTGTCTCATTATTTAGAGTGGTGGTGGTGGGGAGGGGTCAAGGAAGGCTGCTCTTGGAAAAGACATTTAAACTGAGATCAAAACTGAGTAAGAATTGGCCAGGTAACGTGACAGGGGAGAGACTTCTAGGCAGAGAGAGCAGTTTATGTGGAAACCCCAAGGCAGGAGGAGCAGAGCCCTGGAGGAAGGAGGGACAAAAAGACTGAACAATGGTGGGCACACAAATGAGTCCCGGTGACGAGGGTGGACGAGTGGGCAGAGCCAGATCCTGAGGAGCCTGTGGGACAGTTCAACAACATCAATTTTTTGCTACTTGCAATGGAGACTGACGTCATTTGCTTTGCATTTGTAAAACTCTGGAAGAATAAATGGAGGTTTGCAAGAATGGATAAGAGAGAGCCGAATTGGCAGTTCTCTCGCAGTGATCCAGATAAGAAAAGCCAGTGACATGGGTTACTCTTGCAACAGCGGAGATTTGCTGGTTTTCTGATAACTTGGAAAATATTTAGTAGAAGATGCAAAAGTTTGATTGATCATAGAATTGATTAAGAATATTCTTTTTGTGTGGCAATGTCGCCCTTGCCCTGACTCCATGGACATACATCTGGAAGCTTTCCTAACGTTTGGAATGCCGAATATGGGTAGTTCATTGAGATTCACTAGAGTTAAAGCATTCTTAAAAATATATACAGCCAGACCTCTTTTAAGACTTTCTTTCTGCTCCATTCACAGAAGATTTATGGCAATATGGCCCCTGTCAGGAACTGTATTGGGCAGTGGGGATACACGTCTCAATAAAGAGTGAGCCTGCCCTTGAAGAGCTGTCAGATCTTGCTTTGTTTATGAATTTTGCCAGGAACATAACGAAGTTTTTGCTGCAAGAGAGCAATGCTATTTATTGTTTGGTATAATTACTCCAATTAAAAGATTGGAAAATTAGTTCTACTCTTCTATAAAGAGATATGTTTGTAAGGTAATGTGCACTTTATAAAGATGGTAACAAATACTTTCTTTTGATTCTCACAACAATCCTCCAACTCTGTGGCTCTCAGTGAAGTGATTAATTTTGCCCCCAGGGGACATTTGGCAATATTGGAAGACGTTTTTAGGTATCATAGCTGGAGGGGTGCTACTGGCATCTAATGGGTAGAGACCAGAGAGGCTGCCATGCTTCCTACAATGCACAGTCCAGCGCCCTCATGAGAAAGAATTATCCAGCCCAAAATGTCAAAAGTGCTGAGCATGAGAAACACTGCTCTAAGTTGTTTATTTCTTTTTGTACCTGTAAAACAAATTGCCTAAAACATAATCTAACTCTTAATTTGACACATTCTCTGTTATTCTGAGTTACCCATCTCAGGAGCTTCAGCATCTGATCGGCATTCAAGTGAAAAATCTGTATTTATATATGTGGTTAAAGCTGACCATTTCTTGCACATTTCTATGAAGCAGTGACCTCAGTCTATTGAGACCTGGTCATTCCAGCCAAGGAGAGTGTTCACAAGCCTGTGCAGGCTATGGCCTGAATTAAATAAAGCAATGAAATGTCTGAACAGCTTAAGCCCAAAAACATATAACCCCATGCCCTATTACAAGACCTTAAATGATAGTTTCCACAACATAAATAAGAAATAAACCCCAAACACATGAGCATTGCATTTGTGTTCCCTTCATCTTGACACAGTGTGCTTGCGTGCGTCATCCCGCTGAACTGCATTAGCAACTTTAAGTGCTGTTTCCATGCTTTTTCATTTGATTATACCTCCATTTATACTTGTCCCCATTTTATGTGAAAGAAACTGGAAATATCATAAATCACTTTCATTGAGACCGTCTCTATTTATCGATAGATCACATGGCAGATAATAAATGTTATTTAGAGATTCTGACGTAGCATAATCTTCTCTCTGTGCTCAAATTCAAATCCCACCAGTAATACTGTTATTGCTTAAATTTCAAGGAGATAATCTGAAAAGGAGTTTTTAAGATTTCTTTGTATCCTTCAGAAATTTTACCTTTTAAGCAATGTTAATCCACGTTAGTGAAAGCTGTGAACATTAGTGACGATATTTCGTGATTCAATTGCATAAAGACAACTTTTACCTCCATTTTCCTTTTCCAGAGGAAGTAAGCATCATAGAATAAGTGTGCTTATGTTTGCTAGCAAACAGGAGCGTGGATGCATGCAGTGAGGCGTACACAGTGGAAGAGCGCAGTTAGGGAGAGAGAGATTTGCATGCAGGCCAAGTCGACACTGGTCCGCACGGCATGATTTGAAGGACCTGGGGAAGTGGTTCCTCTCCCTCCTATAACTTCTACTCAACCCACCTGCCCTCCAGCCTTAAGTTCCAATAGAAAAGAATGATCATTGAGTATAATGAAGAATTTTTTGTCTTGAGCAGGTCACTATTAGAGCAGGTTAATGCTCTAAGATGAAGCAGAAATTTTAACCAGTAGCAAAAAACCACTTAGCAAGGTTTCATTTAACCAAAGCTTTCTATATTGGAATACCTTGCTGACGTATTTTGACCTTTGGAAATGAGACACACATGGTAAGTACTTGCAGTGAGTTCAAAGCAAAGAAAGGTCTTCTTGACCTGACCTTTACCTACCACATTGGCTTTATTTCGTAGCAGACCCAGCCCCCTTGAACCCAGGCTACTTTCTTCTCTAATGCTGCCTCATGCATTCATGCCTGTGACCCTTCCACTCTCTTCTCAGAATCCACTTCCCTGCCCTGACTATCAGGTGCTTGTTTACTCAAAATATTAATCAGGGCAAGGAAGTGAATCACTACTCTGAGAACCTTAAGCCATGCAGAACTGTTTGGCTTGTGCACTGGGGAGGATGTTGCAATCCCTAACAGAACTGAAGAAAGAGAGGAACCTGGGCCTTGAGGACTACCAGGAATTGGGACCAAGGATTCAATGCTGTCAGCCCCCTCTCTTTGTTCTTTCTGCTTGACTCTGCTCCCGTGACTCTTGGCCTCATTCCCTCCTGCTGCCAAAAGACCTTTTCTATCTGGAAGGGAATATTGCCTCACTCACCCCAGTTTAGTAATCCTAGCTGAAAAAGGGATTATTCCTCCCAGTGTCTATCTATCAGGCCTGGGGAAATACTGATAATTCCTATTTGGCTTGTACGCCTCTTTCAGGACCAATCATTGGATCTAAAGAAACGAGGGAATATGATTGGTCAGAGCTCGGTTATGGATCCACTCTTGTGGCCAGAAGTCAGGTTCCATAACCCGGAGAAGGGAAAAGGGCAGAGACTTGATGGGCAGCCAAACAGGAGCTGTGAGGTATACTATACTCAGCTCTTGAGACCCATCTGAAGAAGGACCTTGTCAAGCTTTTCTTGACCTGCAGTGGGAGTGGGCATCCTTCCCTTGTGCCTCTGTCTATCAATAAACCTGAACCATTGTATTATATTTGTGTATTTACATAAATCCACGCTGCAAGCTTGCTGAAATCGATGATGCTTTTGGACTATTTGATTCATCCCCCCTTAGCTCCTCCACCTGGATTCAGGAGTGTATCAGTGACTGGTATGAAGGACATGGTCAAGCCAAATGAAAAGAAAGTCATTTCAATGCTACATCCCATTTTGTCTGCCCATTTAGGCAAAGCTAGCCTTATGAAGAGAACATTCTAATTTTTAACCTTCTATTGGCCTTCTTGTGTAAAACTACTTGAAACAGTTGTGAGTAAAATTGCATTTCAACAAACAATTTAAGACCAAGGGACCTAAAAAAATAATCTGTGTTCCAGCAAATGGGCCTTCCTTTTTTGTTATTAAAAATTTATTTTGAGAAATTTTATCATTCAATGGTATAAAAAATAGCATAATGAACAGCCATGTACCCACCATTCATCTTTAAAAGTAAAACATTACAAATTTGCAAAGACAGTTCAAGCCCATTTAAGCCCCTCCCTGATTCCAATTGAATTCCTTTCCTTGTTCCCTTCCAGAGATAACTTATCTTGAATTTGATGTTTCTCATTCCTATGCATTTCTTCATACTTTCTCTTCTTTATTAAGTCTGGTTACAAAAAAATGAATAAACAAACTTCTACCCTGTGTAGGAATATGACCAGTATCAGTGACATTTATCACCCTGATCTATGTTCAAACAAATGTCTTTTCAAGTGAGATGATACATTTCTCCTCATGTCCTCCCAAGCCGTAGGCGTCGACTCTATCAGTATTGTTGAGTAAATGACAGGAAGATGCAAATAGGCAAAGTGGGAATGTGCTCAAGGAAAACAAAACCCAGCTCCCAATTTCATTGAGGGAAATGGAGTATCTCTGGTAAGTGTCTTTTCTGTTCCTCATCAGACCAGGTGTTTCTCAACATCCTGAGAATAGAATAGCCTTAATTCTAGGCATACCAGGTATCTGGGAGAACATCCATGATTTGATAAATCAAAATTGTTGAGGTCTTTGAAAGTGACTCAATTCTGAATCGCTGCTTTCTCTATGTGCTGTTAAGAATTGGTTTTTAGAATTTTTCCTGCCTTTCAGGAAAGAGCATAATGAATTGGAAGGAGCTTGAGTATACTTGGCTCTCCTAGTTACTGGCTCTGTGACCTTGGGCAGGTCATTTATGCTCCCTTAGCCTATTTGTTTGTCTGTAAAATGGGTACAGTAATACCTGTTTTGCCTACTTTTCGGAGTTGCTTTTAGAAAGAAATGAGATCATTCGTGTGACTCATAAACTATAAAGGACCGTAAATATAAAGGATAATAGCTTTGGTGCATGCTGTTCTGTGCTTCATCATGGGAGAAGAAATGCTGGAGAGGCTTATTCTGCCTGAGTAAATATTTTTTTGACTTGAATCTTGAGCATAAGAACTCTAATAATTTCCATTTTATCTAATATTTTAGCATTGTGAAAAACGATCTTATATTCATTTGCTTTGACACATCCCTGGTCCAGAACCCAGATGTCAAAATCTATCTACTTACTGATTATGTAAAAGAAGAAAACTGGTAAATGTGAAATTTCATCTTGTACTGTAGCTTCAGAAGAGGCTCCAAGGCTTGAGAACAAAATTATAGATGAGAAAACCTTTACCTTCTAAAGTGAGTTTCCAGAGTTCAGGCTCTGTCCATGGAACTTTCAGCAATGATGGAAATTTTCTGTGTCTGTGCTATCCAATATGGCAGCCACTAGCCACATGTGGGTATAGAACACTTGAAATGTGGCTAGTGAGATTGAGGAACTGAATTTCATTGTACTTGGTTGTGATTAATTAAAATTAAACTTACATAGTCACATGTGGTGAGTGGCTACTGTGTTAGACAGTTCAGACTATGACAGTCTATGTTGATCTTGCAAAAGATGTGGCTAAAACCTGATGCAGGCTTGCCTACCCAGCCCTTCATGTACCTCCAAAGTATGTAAGAGAAGATGAGAATTCATTGGGAAGTGGAAGAGGACTGTTCTGAGGATGATATTGTGGACAATTTTCAATGTGCTGTGAATTCTCCATCTCTTCTCACAGAAGGGCAGAGTGTAGTGCTCACCCTCATTGCTTTCTCCAAGTGAGTTTGTTTTTAAGGCATCATGAGGAGATGTTTACAGACAGAGACTGTTGTCTTAGCCGTGAAGAAGACTCTACAGGTACGAGACCGGCTGAAGCGACTTGTGCTGAAGAGGTTTCCACTTCCCAGCTTGCTGCGCAAGTATGTCTGTCCAACAGTGAACCAGGAATGGAGCTTTTAGGGGACTATGTCATGTATCATTTTAACAGAGACACATTCAAGAGGTATGAGGTGATCTCAAGTGAGGGGTAAACACTGGACAGCAGGGGCTACCAGATTCATCTTAAGCAGCTAGCAGAAACAGACGTCACCCATGTCAGGCAGGCAACTGCAGATCCTTCATGTAAATCTCTGTGGAATTCACAGGAGGGCCTGACTCAAAAAAGAGTCAGTTTTAGACATCTGCACTACTCAGAGGACATCAATGCCAGATTATGAATGTCTCAGTCAAGGAAGACCTCTTCTTCTGTCCTATATTGCTCTTCCCTCTCTCCACTCGAGATCCTAAGCTCAGCTCTGGAGAACCAGAGGCTTCGTAGCCAGCAGAGGAAGAGGAATCAAGGTGGGGAAATGGTGCAAAGCCAACCACAGTTTTTCCTATCACAGATTTCTCAGGTTGAGGTAGACCCAACTGAGGCAAGGAAGACGTTTTCAAAAAGATTTAAGTTTTGCATCGGATTGGACTAGAACTTTTGATATGTGAAAGTGATCAGAAAAGCTATGTCATCTACCTAGGGTTTCATCCAGGATCTGAGAAAAATCATTTGTCAGCATGAGTTTAAATGAGAAATGGTTAGAAAGACTAAATTTCCTCTCTTGCACCTGCTGAGTCCAGCTCATTCAGTCAACCGATTACAATAAGGATAACTGTAAATTACTAATGGCAGATTAATAATGATGGTGATGAATAGCTAACATGGATCAAGTGCTTACAACCTGCTAGGTGACACTTCTAAGCATTTTGTCTGTTTTGACCCCTCAGCTGCAGACACGTATAAAACTGATTCCTCTCTGAGGGAGTTCCCATAACTGGACTGGAAGACCCTCTGAGTCACATTGGAAGACAAAATCAGATCTGCTGGAAAATCACGATCGTCTCATATTTATTAAAGACACTTACCAAACATTTCACATGCATTATTTCATTTACTACTTTAACAGTATTATGAAATAACTACTCATTTCACCCATTTCATAGATGAGTGAATTGAAGTTCAGAGGAGTGGAGTCAATTTACCTAATGGCAAGTCTAGGTTGGGGATCTAGGGCTGTTGGACCTCAATGTCTGCTCTCTGCCGATACTCTATGACAGAGGAGAGGACCCATGCTGCCCTGTTTTCTTGTCTTGAAAACAAGCACGTTAATTATAAGGAACAAGAAAGTGACTTGCTCAGGCAAAATAAAAAGTTGGTAAATTTGAACATTGCAAAACACTTTGGGTGCTAATTAATAATAAAATTAGTTTCTTCTCTTGCTCCAAACTCTTAACTTTAGTGCAGAGAAAAGAGAATACAGAAAATGGCTCAAAGGGACAGTTAACATGGGTCACTGCAAACATAGGAAAAACAAAAGCAGGGGAAACTCTTCATTTCTGACCCCTTTGAGTACTCCTGATCCTCTCAAATCTTCTTCCTCTCCACTTTATTTCGTTGTTGTTCTTAAAATGAGTTCCAAAACCCCAGAGAGGGATAAGGCTCTTACCAAGAAGAAAAGGAGGAAGCTATGCTCTTACGGTTCAGTGTATTCTGAACTCTTGAAATTTGGGGCCTATTTATACTTCAAGACAAACAGAGATCATGTTAACAATAGCAGATGTTGCAAGGGACAGATAGGGTTTATTACAGGCAGATCTATGTGGGGTCAGAAGCAATAGGCTCTTCCTGTGGAGGAAGTCAGATGGGCAGCTGCAACTTGGCTCGAAAGGGTTCATTATTGTGTTACAGCCCAGGCTGAGAGCACAGTGTGGTGCCAATCTCCGTTGGTTGGATGCACGTGCAACTTTGCTACTCCTCAGACAATTTTCTGGATGGTCCCAGGAGTTACTTCCAAAACTGAGTAGGTGGCTCAAATGCAAGGCAAACATCTAACCATTTTGAAAGGGCTAGAAGACAACTCATATTTGCAAATATGATTGGAAGCATTTATCTTTCCTCCCCCCCCCCCCACCGCCACATCTTCTAAATATTAGCATTTAATAAAATACACATTTCTTTCATTTATTTTGAACTCCCTCCAAAGCCAGCAAATACCAGAATCTCAAATGTTATGATAGGATAGGTTCTTTATTGGTTTGTTTTCTTTTCATTCTTTCTGTTTTTACTGTGTGATTCTTTTTCATTATAAATCCTTATGTTTCCAACTCAAGGAGCCTGACTAATCAGAAGGGCTTCCAGCAGAGGTAGACAAATATTCTCAATGCGGTCCTGAGACCCTACAGATGGAGATAGCTCTGCTATTCACAGGAAATGAAGAAGTCAGGTCCATCAGAGACAGGGGATTTCCTCTTCAGATAAAATATGTTAGCTGTTGCATATTAGCAATATAAAGCTCAGGAGTAGAGACAAGATGGTTTCAGATGGTGGGGGAAGTGGCCTCTTCTTATTCTGGATGCCACTGAAAGAAACGCCTGAGATAAAGTTTGCACATAGGTTATTTATTTGGGAGGTGGCCCCAGGGAGCAGGAGTGGGGGACAGCACTAATGAAACAAAGGAGAGAAAGCAACTTAAGATGCCTATAGGAGATGCTTGATCCTGTGAGGCCTTCTCAGGACCCTTATGAAATGTATCTCAATACTGCCCATGGGCAAAAAGAGAAGAAATAGATTCATGTCTCTAATTGGTCAAAGACAGCCTCAACTCCAACACTTCCTGATTGCACATGTATGCATGCTAAGTGGTTCATCTCATGCAGTAGCATCAGAGAAGCCCGGGGGCAGAAAGCAAGGCACTGTCAGCTTTCTCCTGCATGGAACTGAGAGGTACATCAGTGGCTGGAATAAAAGATGGAACCAAGAGAATTTGAAGTGGCATGCAGAGGTGTCCAACAACCTTTTAAGGAATTGGTTATTGTAGGGTGGTAGTTCATAGTCAACTCAGAAAGATATGAGCTGAGGCCCCATCTGGATGACTTCCGAGCTCTGTATCCTGGGCAAGTTACTTGCTCCTAGCCCCAGTTTTCTCATTTTTAATTTAATGACACTTTTCTCATCTGGTTGTTGTGATGAGTAAATAAATCATGTAAGCCTAGTGCCTAGTATAGTGTGCATATTCAATAAATACTCTCATTTTAAATAATAGTATTAATAATAGATATATATTTGATGAGTTTGGCCTGAAGCTCAGACCAATGGTGGCAAAACACTCTTTAGAGAAGTGAAAAGGAAATTTAAAAATGAAATAGGATTCATGCCTTTCTTTGCATAGGAAAGATTCATGAGTAATCATGTGTTAACATTTTGGTCAATGACAGACCACACATATGATTGTGGTCCCATAAGATTAGTGTCATATAGCTAGGTGTGTAGTGGGCTATGACATCTGGGTCTGTGTAAGTACACTCTATGATGTTCACACAATGACAAAATCGCCTAAGGACGCATTTCTTAAAATGTATCCCCATCATTAAGCGATGCATGACTGTACAGATAAAGCGCAATGTAGACTCCTGTTCTTCAAGAAGGATCTCAGACATGAAGATTCCAAAGTGATTTCAAAAATGGATAAAATAAAAATGTGATACTTGATTGTTAACTGTGTTTAATTTTATTTAAATTTATGGGGAAAAGTTTAAACAGACCTGTCACTGATTCCACGGGAGACTTATACACTGCAGGAAGATTTGTCCTCCATATTCAGATCTATAAAATACGGGTGTTGAATAAGGATGATGATTTCTGAAGTTAATTTCAATTCTTAAATTTTACATCCCAAAATAACTTTTTATCATTCCTGAATATTTCTTAGCTAGAATACCTGATTTCCCAGTCATGCTGAAATTAAAAAGAGTGTCTCGGGGCTGGCCCCGTGGCCGAGTGGTTAAGTTTGCGCGCTCCGCTGCAGGCGGCCCAGTGTTTCGTTGGTTCGAATCCTGGGCGTGGACATGGCACCGCTCATCAGACCACGCTGGGGCAGCGTCCCACATGCCACAACTAGAAGGACCCACAACGAAGAATATACAGCTATGCACCGGGGGGCTTTGGGGAGAAAAAGGAAAAAAAAATAAAATCTTTAAAAAAAAAATAAAATAAAAGAGTGTCTCACCTGCATATGTCGTACCCAGAAAAAGAGCTTGTCATAAGTGCATTTATTAACTGTAATTATACTGGCTGTTCCAAACTCAAGATGAATTAATTTCCAAAAGCTGGTTATTTACAATGTGGGCTGTGTTTTCACACAAATATGTTAAAAATATTAGGCAAATTTCCAGTCAGTGAACAAAAGCCTATTTTAATCGTGATGTTCCATAAACACAGTATTTTTCTAATATTTCACTAGTTTCTGAACACTATGTGTTACAATGATTCTTTTCCCTGTAGGAAGAGTTCTGCCTCTCGATACAAAGGCTACTGTGGTTTCTGCTCCAGTGGTCTCAGGAAGTTTCTCTCGTCCCAGGTGGTGGGACCTAGGAACTTTTTCTAAGTCTCCTAACTCCTGCAATTTATCAATATTGGAAAAATATGTTGACATAAAGCTATTATATATTCAGCAATTCTTTTAAAGGAACATGTTTTAGTAATTACCATGCAGCTATGTAAATCTTAAAAAAGGTAGGAATCTATGTGTCAACATATTATTTTTCCAGTCTATGCAAAGTTTGGTTAGCATACGAATCTTCAGTTTCTTTCAATAATTTTGAGGATTCAACTTACAGCAACTCAGCCATAGTTCAGACCCACAAGCCAGGGTCCTGGGGTCAACTACTGCTTTAGAGAAAAGCAATGTCACATGAAAGAACTAAAAGTACTTCCTTGACTTTCAAAGAATTGAAGTAAAATTCATTTTTATTTCAGAGGAGAATCAGATTCACACTTTCCTAGGCATTTCATTATAAGACTTTGGCCTGGGATGGGACTATAGAGAGAAGGCATGCATGGATAAGTGGTGAAATGGGACAGACTCTGGGGTCTAAAGGAGTATCAGTGATTGAATAGATAAAAAATGATTTCTTGTGTTTTATGACTCCTCCCCCTCCTCCCCGTGCTCCTCCCCCTCCTCCTTCTCCTCCACTTTTACTTATTGTGCTACTAATTTTCTGCCACAGACCAATCCTGGAGTGAGGTGAGAATTAGAGATGGTGTGTGAAGTTGTCTTTGACAGGGATGGGAAAGGACATTCCATGGAAGTAGAGAGGAAGGTCCTTCTTGGGGCTGCAGTACCTCTTAGACATATTGGAAGTGTTTTTTCCAGGTGCTCACATGCACATAGGGACATTATATGTTGGGCATATGTAAATTGTGAACAACCTGCCTTCCCTATATGAGGGAACAACATTGTTCCTGTGGATCTATGAACAGAGAAAAGAGAACTTGGGACGGGAATGGCGAGAGACATGAACACCAGTGAGTTGTTTCAATTGTTGAAGAAATATCAAGAGAAGAATGTGTGGGGGAAGAAAAAATTCTACCCATCTTGGATTCACTGGCTGGGATTCTGCAAATTAGACCAACAAAAGACAGATTAACGAGAGGAAAACAAACAGAAGTTTATTAATGTGTACATTGTGCGTACACACGGGAATACACAGTAATGAGTAACTCAAAAGGGTGGTTAGAACTTCAGCTTATATATCACCTTAGCAAAGAGCAATAATTGTGTGGAGAAGTGACAAGACAAAAGAAAGATACTCTGAGCTTTTAGGGGTGGCAAATTTGGGCAAGATAAATATATGGAGAAACTAATGGTAGGTAAGGGTTACTTCATCAAGTTTGTCATGTAGATTCCTCTGGTACCATCTCTGGGCTGACCAGGGTCTAGTCTCTGGCAGTTAACTTGAATCCTTCCTGGTAGAGAGGGGAGAGGAGACATCTTTACAAATTTATGTCCTGTTTTTAGGCAAATGGGGGAATGCAGAGAGCTTTTATTGTATCTGCTACTTCTCAATTTTCTTCAGCTCAAAATAATCAATATGCTAAAGTGGCATTTTTAGGGGAGGCATATTCTGCTCCTCTTCAAGAGTCACCTGGTAACCACTGTCCGACTTAGGTTTCCCCACATCCTTACTTCACTTCTATGATTGTAATTAGGGAAAATTACAATTGATCCCTATAAGTTTGACCCAGGAGCATTTAACGTTTTTAAGTGCTATCTGTATCACCTAATAGATTTAATTTTGATCCAAATTAGTATTGTTTATTAAGTTGTTAGAAATTGATAATCTATGTATGATGTCTCTCTCTATGCCGGGCATGGAGGATAACTTCAGCTAACCAGCTCCTGTGTTTATTCAGTGTTCTTTGCCCATTGGAACACAAGCAATTTTCTGTTATTACTAGTGATTGAATTCAGGGCCAACTCAGGCAAAACTGTGAGGCAGGCAAAGATTTTCTTTGGTATTGGCCTTCTCACTTCCCCTTTCTATAGACTTCCAGCCTCTATCCTGGCCTCATTTCCAGTTGTTACTTGGGTATTTGCACTTTAATAGAAACTTGCTGCCAGTAAAAAGCCTTTAAGGCCCAACTAAATGAATGTTTCAAAGTGGACTTTTAGATGGAAATGGGGCCCTATGGGAGAGACATTTTCTGGAGAAGGGCAGCCATCAATTTGTGCTGCAGGCATTGCAGGCCTATCATAAGGGGTTCTGAGGAGTAGCTCTGAGACAGGGTCTCTACCTGTGTCTTCAAACTACTCTTGAGGCCCTTTGACCCCGCATCCCCCTATGACTACTGCCATACACTTCTTCGTCTTTTCGCAGTCAGACTCCTATAAAGAAAAGTGTGCCCTCATTGACTCTTCCTTACTTCTCATTCAGTCTCTCCCCATTGCATTGCGGCTTCTTCCCCCATTACTTCACTGAAATTGCACTGGCAACATCAACAATTGCAAAACTGACTGGATATTTTCTTCTTATCTAAACGATCTTTGGGGAATTTGACTCTGAGTCTGCTCCCTGATTCTTAAAATTCCAACTTTCTTTAGTTTCCAAGGCAATATGCCCCTTCTCAGTACTAGAGTAGTTGAAAGGTGGGACTGGGGTGGGAATGCAATGCCCAGCAGCACCTCCTATCTTGGACATGGACAATTGAATTTTCTCTATTCTTGTATCAAGTACTATGCAAACGAATGTTCAAGCCCCCTTCTGACCTGATTGTTGGTCTGAGTCCTTTCCAAATAGAAATTTTGGAGCCACCACTGTGCCAACCATTGCCTCTTCCTTGTAGTCTCCATTTGAGTCCTCACCCATACCTCCAATGTTAGTGATTTCTAAAGTTTTATCATTAACCATCTTCTCCTTTTCTTCTTTTTTCCCCTTCCTGATTTTATCAATGCCTTGACCTTTAAATCCCAGGTCCCAAATCTCTACCTCTGTTCTAGACTCATCCTCACCTTCCAGATCTGAATATCCAAGGAACTATCTACCTGCTACCGCCCAAGGGGGTTGTCTGCTTGCCACAAGACATGCCAATAGTCAGGAGGCAAGGTGGTAGGAGAAAAAGGACTTTATTACAGCTTGCTAGCAAGGGGAAAGATGGCCAACTCATGTCTGAAAGAACCATCTCTCTGAGAATAAAGACTACAGGCCAGTTATCTACGGGGCTGGTCTCCAGATGGGGGAGGTGGCTGGTCTCTGGGTAGGGTAGACATCTGGTCCCCGTTCCTGATAGTACTTTGTTTACTGGATATGCATCAGAGAATGGAGCAACACTCTATACTCTGATCTTTCATTTGTCTTTGATGATGGCTATCAGCATAGGCTCTCTGCCTGGGGGTCATCACATTCCTAAGGAACTCAAAAGAACAAAGTTATCATCTTAAAGTAGCTGGGAGGGGCCACAAAATCTACAGGGCATGTCTGGGCTAGTTAGTCAGAAGTCATTTAAAGTTACAATATGGTTTCTTTTCTTCAGTATGGCTTCTTTTATGTCACCCTTGGGTTGAGCTGGTATCAAACCTAGTCATCTTCATTCTACCTGTTTTAGAATGCCTTGTCTTCAGACCTCCACCCTCTATCCGGTCTCCCAAATGAGTAGGCATCTTGGCAGCTTTGCCCACTCAGCCCCTTCCTGCATACAGTCACAAAGGCTTGCCTAGTCTGTCTTCTTAATAGCTGTTAAATGCATCCTCTTTTCCATTTTCTCACTACTGCCTTGGTGTAAGCCTTTACCTGAGCTATAGCAGTAAATAGTGTTTTCCCTTTTAATTCTCCAAACCTCTGTAATTCTACAGTCTACACAAGGAAGAAGTGCTCTTTCTAAAATGCAACTCTGATCAGGCAAGTGTCAGCATAGAACTATTAACTGGCTTCCTTTTATTTTACAGAATAAAATCTCAGTTGACTAGCATAACATCTGATGTGCTTTGTGATCTAAGCTCCATCACAAGACCCTGGCCTCCTCTTCAGATACCACATCCCTTTGCAGTACAACTAAACATTTTATGTTGCTTGAAGTCTCTGTACTTTTGGACAGTGTATTATTTGAAAGGTTCTCTTAGTTTCATGAGTGTCTATGTCTTATCTACCTATCTAGAAAATAGACTCCTTGCTAGAAGGGGTTGTGGAGTAAACTCCCTTTCTAAAGGTGCTGATTGACTGAAGTGAATATTGGGAGGGTTAAAGAAAGGTAGAAGACGTATCATTTCTCGTTTGGTTACTACTGTGTCCCGTCACTATTGGCTTGGCCAGCACGACTCTGAGGTAGAAATAACTTTTTGGAAATGTACCAGGCATCCACCAAACTAGGATCACTAGAGCAGAGATGTGAATAGCCCACATTCCTCAGAGGCAGCAGAGCACCTTGACTTCTAGACCCTTGTATGTATGTTTATTTCCAGATAAGCTTTCCAGGAATTAAAACCAAAGGTGGGCCATCTGCATCCTTTTGGTGTAGTACCAGGAGATGCTACACTCATCATCTGATTGACATCTGAAGAGGAAAAGGTTATGGGATTCTTCAGTACTTCGTCAGTCAGGCATGTTGCCACATGTTAGGTCTTAGTTCACCACAGGCCTCCTTGGGAGAAAGGGGACATGAGCCTTTGCTTCCCTTCTGAATTTATAAAAGAAGTGTGTAGCTTTGGTGGTTTATAACTTATGGTATAGTACACTAGTTTGAAAGATAAAAAAATAACAATATTAAAGTTTTCCCACCTCTTCCTTCTGGCTTGGATTTGTATTGACTAATCTGGGTTTTTGCCATTCATTTATTTGATTTTGTCAATCCTTCTTTTAATTCTTGAGACTGCTAGGGAAAATTCTCCATTAACTAGAGGCCTTAAATGATCAGAATCTTAATTGTCAGGAGAAAAGAAAATTTATTGTGATCGATACAGTAATTACATGCAAATCAAATACTTCTTGACTATATCCTTATTGTCCTTTTGGAAAATTCAGGCAAATTACCTGGAACGCCCACCTCTGTAAAGCTGTACACTGAAAGTGGATCAGAAACAACACAGGGATTCTTCGTCAGTTAAATATTATGAAGACTCCATGTCCTTATTACTAAGACTGCAAGAAGAGAAATATACATTTTTAGAAAAACTTTCAACTGTATTTTCATAGGTCTTCCTTCTGTGTGTTTATGTAGCATTTTATGTAAATGTTCATGTAGCACTGTCTACATACTTTTATTGCAGCACACATCACGTATCGTTATTGTACTTTATCTATTTGCCTGTCTCCTCTTGAATTTTAGTGCTTTAAGGGTAGAGGGCCATTTCTCTTTATATCCTCATCACCCAGCACAAATTCCAGGAAATTTATAGTAAGTAATCAATACTTATTTAATTGGAAGCAACTCCAAGCAAAAAATAGATTTCTAATAATTCCAAGTCCTAGAGAAAATTTGGTACATGTGAATTCTCTATTCTTTATTGAAGTCTTAGAAGATAAAATATATAGCAATTACTCATGCTAATTACATTGAGATATGGTAAATCTGATAAAAGTTTGTAATTTCATCAGTAAAAAGTTGTGGAAATTTGTTTCTCTCTTATTATGTAAGTATGCACATAATATCCTTGATTTTACCTCTTTGCCTGCAAAGCCTAAAGTAATTATTATCTGGTTCCTTACAGATAAAGTTTGCTGGCCCTGCTCTATAAAATACTTCACGTAAGTTGAAGGAACAATTAGTTTGTAAAAATTTCCCTAATGCAACATTTTAGCCCTAGCCTGGACACTGCAATGGTGAATTCTGCCTCTCCCCTCTGTCCGACCCTTCTTTTGTACCTTGTTTGTCTTAAGGCTGAATGCACAAGTACTCAGTAAAAAGTGTTTAATTGATCTATTTCTCTAGCTGCTCAGTTTAAGGGTAAGATTTTGCCTATCCAATTAAAATGTTAATTAATGGGATCCTAAAAAGGCAATGTAAACGCAAATATTTATAATGAGAATTATTTCAAGTCTCTTGGCTGCACCGTGAGGAACATGCTCAGAAATAAGTGCTGGAGTCTTCAGACAGATTTAAGTCTCTGCCAAACATTAGAAGTTGGTGAAATCTGTGAAGGAGTGGAGACGATAACTCAGACAGCCTAAGAGATTCCTCTGAATTAATGCAGCAAGCCAAATAAACTGAATTTGCTTCATTCTAATTTAATAATTTCAAATGCAGCATTACCAACACCAACCATAAAAATAGTTCAAAAGATCTGAAAAATTAGGTGACTGTGCAGCAGAGGAATTGCACCAGGTCAAATAAAACCCAGAGTTAATGTCTTGGAATTTCTCTGTCTTTTTCCTTTTTGGTTATAGGGAAGTCCTTGCTAATTTCATTTGTTATAAAGAGTACATTTTAGGCTCCCTGGATAAGGCAGGTTGTATTGTAAATCCTGCCTAAATTTAGCTTGAATAAACCAGTCAAGAATTTAACCTCTGTTTGACAAACTAATTGGCTGGAGGTATAAAACCATCAGTTATGTAATAAAACTGTATGCAATCAATTAGGGTGAACTGATTATGTTCAGTCGGTTTCATTTCTGAAGAATCTTGTTAGCAGTTGAACTCTTCGAGTTACTTGCCTGACTCTTAGGAAAGGACTCAGCCTTTTGTATAAGCATGAGGTTTTCAATTCCCTGCAAATTTCACAGGGCTTTCGGGTAATAGACTGCATTTTACTGAAGGGAGCAATGTTAAGTGCATGCGGAAAGGATGGTTCTGGCATATTATCCTTTCCTTAGTGAATCACAAATGAGCTATTAATGTCTGATTCCCTCTCCGGATGACCCAGCCGAGGGGCTGGGGTACAGTGAATTAGGAATCTGTGATGGGGACGAATCCAGTTCCTCATGGGCTGTTGTCTTCCACTGGGAAGCTGCGGATATATTCCAGAGCTGGCAATCCAAAGGAAATAGAAAATAAGAACCCTGGTATGATCCTTAGTAATGAGATGAAAAACTGGGAATCTGGACAAGAGAGGGAGCATTCTGAGAAAGAAGGAAGGAAGGAAATGGAACCTGGAGACATTCCTCAGTCAGAGCTGAACCGAGTTATAGCTATCAACGACATTCAAATGCTCTCTCCATTTATCAAACAAATTTTGATATTTTAAAGTACCATTCATAGTTTCGGGTTTTTTTTTCTGTTTGCATTCTAGGTCTGCTTTGTTCAGAATCTTGGAATTGGAGGTTTTTGTTCACAATTTGTATATTATATTTCAATTACTTTTTTTTTTTTTGAGGAAGACTAGCCCTGAGCTAACTCCTGCCAGTCCTCCCCTTTTTTTTTGCTGAGGAAGCCCGGCCCTGAGCTAACATCCGTGCCCATCTTCCTCTGCTTTATACGTGGGACGCCTACCACAGCATGGCTTTTGCTAAGCGGTGCCATGTCCACACCCGGGATTCGAATTGGTGAACCCCAGGCAGCTGAGAAGCGGAATGTGCAAACTTAACCACTGCGCCACCGGGCCAGTCCCTCAATTAGTTTCTAATTTGTACTAATTTCTCGGAAACGTTTGGTAATTTCATTATTTACTATGAAATCAGAATTAAAGTACAGTACGCTTCCTATGAGTGAGTCCCTGACATTGATCAAGCTAAGGACAAGGTCTCCTAAAATATCCCCAGCTAATAGATTCTATGCACATATTTAGATTGAATAATTATTCATGCACTTGATGATTATTGTTTTTCCATATATATATGCCTCTTGAACACAGAAGCCAAATCTGTCCTATTCACAACTATTCCCAGCATAATAGTTCTCACTAAATATTTGTTGAATTAATGAATGTGGTTCTGGTCCTTGTAGCAGCCCCAAAAGCATGGAGAATGTTTTCATAGTTATCATAGATACAAAAAGATTAAACACTTAGTTCAGGGCTGTTACAGCTCTCCTAAAAAATTATATAATACAATTTTAGAAGATCTTATAGTATTGAATAAAACATTTTATTATGATTTCAATTGTTCGAGATCAAAGTACTTTCTACAAAACACCTTATTGGAGAATAAAACAATGCTATTTCCCAACTGAGATGCTGGCTGCTTTATATGAAGCATATCCTATGTTATGACCATTGATAAAGATATTTTTTAATAAAGTCGTTCTAGATAAAGATATTTTCTAATAAAGTCGTTCCAGCATTCTTAGATTAAAACTGCCAGCCTATTGTACCAAGTGCTAATGAGGACAGGGAGCAGCTGGAACTCTCATACATTGCTGGTAGAAGTGTGAAGTTGTACAGATATTCTGGAAAATAGTTTGGTAGCTTCTTTTAAAGTTATACATATACTTAACATATGCCCCAGCAATCCTTCTCCTGGTTAAATAACCTAGAAAATGAAAACTTATGTTCACACGTAAACCTGTAGATGAGTGTTGAGATAAGCTTTATTTGTGATGGTCAAAAGCTGAAAACAACCCAAATGTCCTTTGCCAGGGGTATGGATAAACAAGCTGTGATATATCCATCCAGTGGAATACTATTCAGAAGTGAAAAGGAACAAAGTATCAATACACATTGATATCGATAAATGAAAACTGGATGATTCTCCAAGATATGCGAGAGTGAGAGAAGCCAGTGTGAAAAGGTGATGTACTGTATGATTCCAACTAAGTGATATTCTGGAAAAGGAAAAACTGTAAAGACAGTGAAAAGATCAGTGGTTGCCAGAGGAATGGGCACGGTGAGAACCTCAGTATAAGGGGGTAGCACAGGGAGTTTTGGGGCGTGAGGGAACTGTTTTCCATCTTAATTGTGGTGCTAGTTACTCAAATCCAGACGTTATTGAACTTCATAGAACTGTACACCAAAAGAAAAAAATTTCCATATGATAATTTAAAAAATAAAATAAAAAATCTCCCTCCCTATAAGATTTAGATAATCGTTTAAACAACCAAGACATTCTTATAGTCAGGTGGCATCTTCTTGGGCACATCAAAACTGGAGACATGGGGTTTGAAAGCCACAATATAGTTATCTGAGAGGTGGAGAGGTAGAAAAGTCAGCTATAGTATAATTTTTTTAAAGAGAAATAAAATAGCATGATCAAAAAAGGAAAACTGCTATAATTATTCCAAAAGCAAAGTTACAGGGTCTTATTTGAACTCATCACTTTATTGTCCAGTTATGAAGGTTTGCCCCGCTGGTGCTTACTCTGGCATTAATTAATATAACAGCATTTGAAAGAAAGATTAGAAATGTGTTATGCTAGAAATAGCTTTGCTGTAAGGGACATGCATATTGATATGCCAGGAAAACTTGGGCAATTTTCTCACCGCTGAGATTTTTTTTTCACCCAGTCTGGAGTCCAATGGAAACCACGTATTTATTACATGATTGATGCTGGTGCTTCGTAGGAACCATGGGAATTACCATCCTAGATCAGATCATTAGTCTGCTAGTCTAACATCTTGCTTCTGGCTTAGATAATTATCTGATGCTTTTGAGGGACGTTTAAATCTTTCTTCTAAAGCCTTTGACCATTGTTTTATTCTTATTGTTGAGAAGTAGATGAGAAACCTGGGCTGAAGATAAACAATACAGAGCAACTAAGTTCTTTTGTATTTTTAAAATCTAATTTTATTTTGACCATTTTGACGGTGCTGGGTGGATACCAAATGATAAGGGATGTTGGGATGTACTTGATCCAATTCTCAAGGATTTGGTTTTCTACTCTATGATGACTAGACGAGAATGACTAAATAAAAATTCCACCTAATCTAATGGGTTTTATACTTCTAGAAGTCCTATATTTTATAAGAGGAAAAGCAACAGAGCCTCTGCATCTTTGTGATACGACTGCTCAGTGCTTTATGAGCTACAGTCTCAGAGCCACTTATTCCCAAAGAATTGATAACTGACAACTCTTTACACAATTACTTTTAACTGTTTTCTTTCCAATGCACTGCTTTGATTCCTTAAGAATGGAACAGTTTAGTTGGCTAATATAATGAGATCCTTTTTTGCTTTCCTATCTCTAATGTCGTTGCTAAATGTAAAGACCCTGTTTCAGGGCCAACAGCAACTTTTGTAGCGTTTACAGCTTTTTAATGAAGATTTTTTTTAAAGGGATGCCAGATGAGAGACAAACTCTTTTGCAAACACGCAGGAGTTGGAATTTAGGCATCCAGCTCAACGAGAATATTGGTTGTTGTTGTTGTTGTTTATAAGCAGAGTTCTAGATGAGCTTTTTAATTGGTAAGAAGGCAACTGTGACACACGAGTGATAAGTTACCTGAGGACAGGGTTTGTAGAGAATCCTACAGCCGTGGTTTCTCAACTGGGATGCTTTTGCCCCCCATGGTTACACGTGGCAATATCTGGAGACATGTTTATTTGTCAGAACTGGGAGCTGGGGGTGTACTTACTGGCATTTAGTGGGTAGAAGCCAGGGATGCTCCTCAACATCCAACAATGCACAGGGCAGCCCCTATGACAGAGAATTATCCAGTCCAGTATATCAGTAGTGCCAAGGCTGAGAACTCCCGACTCTATAAAGTGAATATGTTTTTAGCATCGAGCACAGTGCCGTTAACATGGTAGCTGCAGACTACATAGTGACAGGATTTTCATAAGGGGCTTCTCAAATCAGACTCAGGGCATAGAGGGAGAGTATTTATTATTGTAATCAAGCAAATTGCAAAGCAATGTTAATCTAACACAAATTTCCTGATATGCATTACAATTATTTCACAGCATGTTTGATTAGGCACACATGCAAAGCAGCTCATTAAGACGACTGTTACTAGCATCATTTTTTAACCTATGAGACTAAGCATTGCTCTCTTCTCTGTTACAGTTAGTTTTCAAGGATCAGTCATCAGTTTTTCCTCATGTCCCACTATAAATGGCACGTTTTTGGAACTCATACTCCACGGGCTGGGGTTCTCTTGCTCCCACTGACACTCCTCCAGGGCTACAATCCTTTCTTTCACCTCTAATCTTTTAGTTTGCTAATCCTCTTTTTAGCTGTTTGACCTTTAAGCTTGAAGGAGTTTGGAGCAGAAAATCCTGTTAATTTGTCTCTCTCTCTCTCTGAATTCTGGATCTTGAAAATAAACTCTTTATAATGAGATAGTAAATAATAGGGTATCTGGACCAGGAGGTGATTATCCATTTAGTGGGTTGTCCAGGAGAGAGTTCAAGGGGGACAGACAGGATCGGGTACCTCTGTCCTCCCAGACATCTGGACAGATGTTTGCTCAGTTGGGTGGTGCTCATGTTGGCTTTCACGAATCTTGCTGTGCAGCTCCTGAGAACTAGCCTTCTAAAATCTTCAGCCACATCTCCCCCTTTCCTGGGGATCAATAAAGCATCTACAGGCTGCAGACCAGCAACCCTTCTTGGCTAGCTTAGCGTCTGGCCCTCACGGCCAAATCCTTAAAGCCGAACTGGCTTTGGACCAGTCTTCAGAGTGCTATGGGTTTGCAGACGAGGGAGGACTCCTTTGTAAAAATCACAGCACTGCTTGAATGGTGCTTAGAATTCCTTTACGTGAAGATAGACTTTTAAATCTACCAGAGAGTTGAAAAGTTCAAACTTGTAAATACAAACTGGAGTGCTAGCTTATTAGAACAAGTTTTCATCCAAATTCATATAAGAATACCAGATCCCTTCTTCTTCTGTAGGAACGGAGGATAGTTTTGGGACCCAAAAAGTGAGAGAGGTTGTTTTTCCAAGAACCAAAAAAGCCATCAAAGGCAGACTTTTCCTACTTCAAAATTTCTCTTCGGGCTTTTGCCATTTTTCTGCTGCTCTTCACATCCAGATGTCCAACATATATATAAGACAGCAGGACAGGAAAGAGAAGGGATTAAGATTTCCAGCTAGAATTCACTGTTAAATAATAGAGTTTTATGCACGTTATCTCCACTACAGAACCTAGAAATCTATAATTAATGTAATTCCCAGAGATGTTCACATATACCCATATTGTTATTATTTTAAACCAATGATATTAAATAGCCATTAGTTATCCATTTCACAACCTATGAAAAAAAATCTTCTCCAATAGCGATTTCTGAGACTCAGATAAATGCAACGTTGTTTCAAGCCAAACTATAGAAATGAACCCTAAAAATAGGTTGAATAGATAAAAGTTATTTCTTGATCACTACCAAGTTAACTGATTATGAACTTCAGGATTTCATTTTGTGTTCTTCTTTTTTTTTTTTTGGCAAGTTGGTTCTTCTTTATGTTTGAGAAATAACAGTATTAAATGCTATGGAGAAAGGTTAGAGGGTTGAGATCGAGATTGTATTATAAAGGCAAGTTAAAAGCTTTAATTTATACTTGAGAATAACAAGATATGAAGGGATTTGTGAAAATCCTTTGTTCATTAGATAATGTTTATTTAACAAAAAATGAGTGTTTTCAATGAGATTAAACTGAGGATTTTATTGGAAAGACTTTAAGAAGTAAGGCCTCTGTTCTTTAAACCCTGCTGATTTAAAGAAATATTACTAAATACTTTTAAGTCCATTTTTATTCAGTTCTGTCTGCTTGCCATTGGTTATAATAGACTTAGAACCTTAAAACTTATTTTTTTATTCTTCATTTTCTGTTTTAAAATTTTGGCAAGATTGTTTTCTTTGTGCTTGTTGTTATTCGAAGGTTCCAGCAGAATTTCAGTTCTTCTGTAGTCAGAGCTATTGGAAGAAGCCGTGATGTCATTGCCAGCGGGGAAGCTGTTAGCTAGGAAATCTCTGCAGTCCACACTGTGATTGTGCAGCTGCATCTTCTCCTGGGGGTCGGAAGTGATGGGCCCACACCTCCTTGTTTGCCTAGGACAACTCAAGTTCATACTTGCTGTCCTAGCATAATTGTCATACACCCACTCTCAAAAGGTTCTTTGGTTTAAACAATAAATTATAGAGTCCCCCTAAACTTAAAAGACTATATGGAGAGAATGGTAATGGTATCAAGTGGTTCTTTTTTTTTTTGATGGTAGTGGGAGTGTGTGGCTTGTGAAAAAGATCAGTAAAATTAGAGTATCCAGGATGAAACAGAATGTGGTAGGATTTTGGGGGAACTGAGAAAGAAAACATTTGCCGACATTGTTATAAACTAACCAGCCAAAACAGGGAAGGGGAGAAAAGAAAAAAATAAGCATTGTAACAGCAGGGCTATTAATTTTTGGGACAAAGCCAGGTGGTTTGGTGGTCATGCTGGTGGGAGAAGGGATGCATAGGAACCAGAATTCAATGTTACTTTCAGAAACACGACCAAGTGCTAAAAGAACAAGAAAGTATAGTATAGAGGTCAAGGACACGGGCTTTGGAACAGACTGCCTAGTGTTCAGTTTCCTCAAGCTATTTAAAAATGGAAAAGATGCTTAAAGCCTATTTCACCTCATTTCCCTCATCTGTAAAATCCATGTAATAGTAGTACCTATGCCATAGAATTATTGTGAGGAGTCAACGAGTTAATGCTTATAAAGCATGTGAAGCAGTGTTTGTCACACTGTGAGCACTCCATACACATAGTCTGCTGTTTTTATTATTAGTGTTGTTATTATTTTAATGAGCAAAGGAGGGAATGGCTATACCACCATCATCCAGTTCCTTAACTGAAGCTGCACATGCGTGTCCTGGAGGCTGAATCACACGCTGAATAACTCTGCTGTCAGACGGGCTGGATGGGATTCCTCTCTCTGTCACTTATTTGTTCAGCAAATTTCTGAACTTCCCTTTAGTCTGTCTCCACATCTTTCGATGGAGATAGAAATAGCATAGACTTTTAAGGTTTATTGTGATGATTAGACTTGCTCCAGTCCTTGTAAAACCATTCCACACAGGCACACAGTAGGTGCTTAAATGTCAGAAATGTCTATAGGAACCTCTCCCTGTAAACCTGCATATATGATAACAGATGAGTAAGCTGTTGACTTTCTAAGTCTCTTAAATCCCATCATTCTTAAGTGGTAGGTAATGAGTACATAGTTCATATTGGGGCATGGAGGGGCTGCAGGAAAGGGGGTATGTTTGAGTTGTGTGTGAGATGTCTTGAAAGAAGGAGTAGCTGATACTACAGCTCTGTCATGCAAGAGAGATGATGAGTTTGGGGTCCATTAGCACATGAATCCCTCTCTCTCTCCTCTGTGTGTGTATGTGTGTGAGCTCCGTTAGGGGCATATGTGTTATGAGAAGAAGGGAAAGAACTGAATCCTGAAGAGCACCTTCCCTTAAAGGGTTGGATGAAGAAGGACCCCCAGACAACAACAGCAAACAACAACTGAGGAGAAACAGAGATGAGAGAGGAATAAGGAGATAATGATGGCCTAGGAATTAAGACAAGAGAGCATTTCAAGAACAGCAGAGACAAATGCTATAATTAAGTCAAATATGGTTAAATCAGGAAAAAGCGACTGAACCTTAGAACTGGAGCTGAAGCTTATGCTTCTAATAACATCAGCGAGAATAGTATTAGTAGAGTGATTGGGGCAAAATGTAGATGTCAGTGGATTGAGATCCGTCTCAAAGATGAGAAGTTAATACATAACACAAAACAAAATGAAAAGAAAACCTATCCTTTCAAGGAATTTGAGAGCAAATGGAAAAAAAGGTGGTGTTTATCACATGAGAAAGCTAAACCTGCGTTTGGCTGATGGGAGGAAGCTAGAAGATCCAAGAAATGGGCAATAATGAGTGAGGCGAATCTGCGACATTCAAGGAGGAGGAGGCAGGGATGAGGTCACTCGTGCAGAAGTTAGCTTGGGAAAGAGGAAAGCTACCCAGTTCTTTGAGTTGGCTGAGGAGGTGATAAGGAAGAGTGAATATTTGAAAATGTCAGGGGGAAAAGTGGAAGAGGTAATTCCGTGTGTCCCCAAATTTGTTGGTAAAGTCAGTGACTTGGTCATGGAGTGGAAGGATAGGGAGAGCCAAAGCCTTGAACCCAACAGAACTTTAATCAGAGGTGAGTGGAAGATGGGTTGAGTAATCCTGGAGGCCCAGTTGAGGTTGGAGATAAAGTATTTGTGATAGCACCAAATGACACAGTTCTCAGTTTTGTGTGGTTTTATTCTTTTTTTTTTAAAGATTTTATTTTTTTCCTTTTTCTCCCCAAAGCCCCCTGGTACATAGTTGTATATTCTTCGTTGTGGGTCCTTCTAGTTGTGGTATGTGGGACGCTGCCTCAGCGTGGTTTGATGAGCAGTGCCCTGTCTGTGCCCAGGATTCAAACCAATGAAACACTGGGCCGCCTGCAGTGGAGCACGCGAACTTAACCACTCAGCCACGGGGCCAGCCCCTGGTTTTATTCTTTTTAATTACGTGTTTTTCTACAGAATTCTTAAACTTCCCAGGAGCAAAAGTGATAGAAGTGGATGCATGGCTTTGTCAAGGATGGAGATTTTATGTATTGATGTGGGAGAAGAATGAGGGATGAGAGAGTGGGAGGACTGAGGATGCTGAGGAGAGGGTCAAGGAAGTGAAGAAGGAAGTAGCCGTTAGACAAGAAATGGAAGGAAGTCAGGAGCGGGCTGATGAACCAAAACTAAATTTCTCAATGAGGTGGAGGAACAGGTGCAGCGGGAGTATAAAGATGAAGAGATTTAAAAACACAGAACAAAATAAACCAAAAGCAGGAGGTTTCCTTTTTTAAGATGTCAGAGATGGAGGGGTCCTGAGAAATGAAAAGGTCCAGGGGAGAGCCATCAGAGTGGGTACTAGCATGGTGATCTCCAAGAGAGAAAATTCTTTTCGTGGTAAATGTTGAAAGGGATCTCAACGATAACTTATTTAGTCTAATCTCAGTTTTAAGATGGAAAGTTTGAAATTCTGAGAGCTAAGGCAACTTGTTAAGAACCGTGAATTTTAGCAAAACTGCTCGTAGAACTCAGGTCCCCTTATCCCCAGTGGGGGTTGTGTTTATAAACCACACTGTTATATGCTTGAAACAGTGAAGTAATGAATTGCTCAGTGAAGATGGAGACCCTTATAAAATGACCCTAGATTGTGCTTAGAAATTAATAAACCTATCTCTTTCTGCATACTTCATCAAATAAATCCATGGTGTCAAATCCTGACAGCCTACTGTGACCAATGACTTGTATATCAGAGAGAAAATGTAATCCAGGTGACATGTGACATAAAAAGGTCACATTGCCTAGCACCAGCCCTTGCTTAAGTCTAGCTAATTAGTGGTAATTTTGGTTAATTCAAGTGGATGGAGCTCAAGGCAATACTATTTGTGGAATTCTGTCTGATAATTTAGTCACCCTCTATGTTTGAATTAAAAATGTTTTGAGCATTTTTTTTTTTGAGGAAGATTAGCCCTGAGCTAACATGTGCCGCCAATCCTCCTCTTTTTGCCGAGGAAGGCTGGCCCTGAGCTAACAACCGTGCCCATCTTCCTCTACTTTATATGTGGGATGCCTACCACAGCATGACTTGCCAAGCGGTGCCATGTCTGCACCTGGGATTTGAACCGGTGAACCCTGGGCCGCTGAAGTGGAACGTGTGCACATAACCGCTGTGCCACCTGGCCAGCTCCTGTTTTGAGTATTAATCTACATGGTTTGCAAACATAAAAATAATTTCAGGCCACTGGAGATTATAGAGTCAAACCTTGACTGATTTATTCATTCATAGGTCTGCACACTATTTGCGAAATATTAGTTTATAGCCAACGCAAAGAACATCATGTTATGGCAGGAACATTGGACTAAGATGTCAGGAGAATAGTATTTTTGATCAGTTCACTCTATCTTTGGGTAAGTACTAAACTGTCTGAAAGTTGGTTTTCTCATCAGGCAAATGGAAATACCACCTCCCATACCAGCCCTCATAGTTGTTGTGAAGGGCAGACTGTGGCAGGTAAAATTGTGGCAAAGTACATAAAATATGGTTTTGGCTGCCGACTCTGCCACTGAATAGATGAGTATCTATGGTTATTTAACCTCTGAGTGTCAGTTTCATCATCTATAAAATGTAAAGATATTATCTTTCATTTTGTTGTTAACTTATATATGTTGTATGTTGTTATATTTTTGTTAACATATAGATATCTATATATATCTATGTATAGGTATATAGATATATAGATATCTATATATAATATATAATATTAACACATATAATCTATATATAATATATAACCTATATATTTTATAAATCTATATATTATCTAAAATAGGTAATATATATCTATATATAATATATAGTATATACAATTATAACATATTATGTATAATTTAACATATAATCTCTAATATATCTATTATCTATTATCTATTATATATGGATTATTATATTTATTACATTATATTGTATATAATTTATATATATTTATATAATGTATATTATATTACTATATTATATATTACAATATATATCTATATAATATATAGATATAGGTATATGTAATGCATACAATATATCTAATACATAAAAATATCTATTATTAACATCTAATAGCAGGAGTTTCAATTACTTGGATATTAAAAGGTATGATATAAATGTAAAATTTTCTTTTTCTCCTTTTGCCTTCTAATTTTTGTTGAAATCTTGTTGCAATTCAGGCAATCTGATGAAATTCATACTCCTAACTCCATGACCTTCTTGCCTCATGTTCAATTCACTGCTCTCTGTGGAAGGAGAAGTGCGGAAATGCTATCCTCTATTTCTTCCCTGCTCCTGCTTGCCCCTCTCCTTCTCATTCACTTTTTGCAACGAGATATTGTATATCTTCATTTGTGGTGTTAGGATTTCAGTAGATCAAGAGCATCAACTTTTGTGGAAAACAAGGGAAAATGGAGTATTTGAGAAAATATAAGTTCATATCTGACACCCGAGAGACATATTGTACCAATATGATACCCAGTCCTTCTTGGAAGCATTTTTAGAGAAATTTCCTTATATATTTCAAATATATACACAGTCCATGTGTAAAGTGGATTTAACTACAAATGAGAAGAATACAAACATTCAGTCTGACTGTGAGTGAACCGGAAAAACTCTAGAGTTAATAATGGACAGAAATGGATGAGTTAAGTTTGTTCAATGTAACACATATTTACTGAGTGTCTACTGTGTTTCTGATACTTTTCTAGTTAGTTGGCAGAAGAGTTAGTAGTTAGTTACTCTTCTTGTTAGTAAAAACTAGATAAGAGATCTCTGAGATCTCTGCTCTCATAAAGCTCACCTTCTAGAGGAGAGAGATACTAAGTAATACCCATAAAAAATAAGCAAATTATGGACTAGGTTGGAAAGTGACAAGAGCTATGAACAAAATTTTAACATGTTGAGCATCATAAGAGGCAACAGAGTCCATGTGTGGTTGGGCTGAGCAAGGTGGGCCTCATTGAGAAGGAAACGTGAGCAAAGTGGAAAAAAGTGAAAATGAGGCTCATGGATATCTGGGAGAAGAGTAGAGAGATCTGCCTTGGCAGAGGCCCCAAATGGGGTGAAGGGTCTGAACAGAGTGACCGAGAGGGGAAATAGCAGAAGACGAGGTCTGAGGTAAAGCACCGTGGTTCTTTGCAAAGAAGTCCAGCTTCTGGTGTGTTTTAAAGATCACCAAGTCTAATTCTCTTAACATATAAAGTAGAAGGGCAATCATCCTTCTTTACAAGGAGAGCATGAATCAATGGTTCAAAAGGCTTTTCACCCTGAATCTCTAGAGCCTTTCCAAATTCTGGCTAGGTAAGATTTAGGTGTTGTCAGCCAAAGCTGCCATCCATCTGGGGCAATTCTTTCAGTTTTAGAATAAATTATAAAATGATTCTTGTTAGCCAGTGATTATGATTTTCAACTTTAGAGTAAATTCCAGAATGAATTTTGCCAGCCAGTGATCAGCACAGAGTATTAGAAAGATCTTTCTAGAAGCTTAGAAAGTATCAGATGTGGATTGGTGAAATGGAATTTGGAGGGAATTCTGGATAATGGAATCTGGATGGAATTCTGGTTATGTGAACATGGGAAGCTCACATAGTGCTATTGAGGCAGGAGTTGGCATAGCAGATGTAGTGGTGTTTGTCTGACAGTGTTTTGTTGAGGTTCTGCTGTACACACAACCCCTAACCCCAATAGATTGCTAATCTCTCACAACACTTTTCCTACTGAGTCCTTACACGGCCACATAATCTTCCCTAAGACAATACTTAGGTGGCCACTGCCACAGATGGAAACCAGCCCTTGAAGTGAAACATTTTTGCCGTTTTGGGTTAGCTAGAACAAAGAAGTTGCTTTGGACAATAGTGAGGGGATGTTTGCACAGAGTACAGGGCAGCAACTGGGAAAGGATCTTGGGTTATAAGGTGAACCATGCACCTACAGGTTGATGTAAATGCAGAGTAGGACCTCTGGATGGTGCGATAACAAAGTGAACAGCCTTGGAAGCATTGGGAGACAAGAAGAACAATTTTCGCATTTCATAGGAGTAGTAAAAATGATTCTTCTCTTTTATTCCTTCTTTACCTCATTTCATAATATGAGAACAAGTATGCACTCAATGAAATTAACAGTGGGAAAATTTAAAACAAATAAAAGGAAATACTTCTACTCTTAGCGTATAATCAGTCTATAGTCTTTTCTGCTGAGGAAGGTCAGGAAGTCAAATGCTGAAGAAGAAAAGAAAAGAGAGAATAATCTGGTTAATTTTATGACCAATAATAACATTGTAATTGTGCCCTAAGATAAGCATAATGAAGTTGAAGCTTTGGGGCATAAAATGATCATCTCAGAGGACAGGAAGGAATTCTCCCACTCTTACCCCTAACAATTTGAATGGCACCAAAGAATTGGCCAGATGAATTATGGGGTGTGATATTTTTCCCAGGAGGCAGCTCCTATTAACCTGGCAAACCATTCTTGAAAGACCAGTGGCTAGTTTTATCTGGAAAATCCTGTATTTCAACGGAAATCAGCCTTGAATCCAAGCAAAAAGAATTTTGTAGTTGGTGGAATGATACACTCCCCACTGATGGATACGGTCTAATTTTGCTTTTGACCCTGTGTGTGAATTTCTCTAAACATAATATTCATATAACTAACTTAGTGTATCATAATGGATGGAAATTGGCCTTTGACACAGAGCAGGTCCAATGGAAAGCACATGAGCTGTCCCTTAGGAATTATAAACATGCTCTTGCCCTTTTGCCAAACTTTTTTCAAAGTTCAAACCAGCTGCTTGTAGCTTCTGAGTTTCTTTCTTGGCATGCGTATGCTGCTTGAGCTCTTGTATTCCAGACCTCAGTGAAGCTCTGAATCCTTAGCTACCTTTGGCAGGACATTTGGCCTTTCCTCTTAATATTGCTTCTAAACCAACTGGGACCTTAGCCTTGTTTGTTTTTTGCCTCTGTGTACTTATTCACTTTTTAAATTTACTTCATTTACTTATGTAAAACATGGATATTGTGTGAGGCAAATAATTAACTCCAGTTAACAGATAACTCCCAAATCTTAATTGTGTTTAACAAAAGGAAAAACTTTTTTTTTTTCACTTACATCTAAGCCTGGAGGAGATTGAGTGGTTTTCCTGGCGGCTGTGCTCCTGGTGGTGACTCAGGGATCCAGCCTGCCTCTAAAGTCTTGCTTTGCCATTTTGGAGTCTTTCAAGTCCAGCTTTAAGGCCAATTTCCTTATTTGGAAAATGGAAGCAATAAAAACATACCTCTCAGTTAGTCACGATGATTGAGTAAAGTAAGATGAATGACTCTCAGCATACACATAGTATGCTGAACTAAATCAGGAAATTTTGATGTTTCTTCCCGCTGACTGTGTATATGAGGCTCCGATGTGAGTGTACGGGAGAGGAGGGAGATGTGCTCAGATGAGTAAGGTTGATACCTGTACTCAAAGTGCTCGTGAGCTCACTGTCTATAAAATAGGAGGCAAATTCGTTACTAGAAACTTTGCTCTAAGTAAGTTCCAAGTTCCTCTCTTTTT
Organism: Equus caballus; assembly: GCF_041296265.1. Taxonomy (NCBI): domain Eukaryota; kingdom Metazoa; phylum Chordata; class Mammalia; order Perissodactyla; family Equidae; genus Equus; species Equus caballus. The sequence continues at coordinate 52,828,232 of NC_091703.1, read as the reverse complement.
AGTTTTAGATATCATTTCCACAATCTAGATAACTATTAGGATAATGATAAATGCTCAATAAATAGCATTAAATCAGTGCTTAAAATGTCAGAACTGTACAACGAAGGAACTAGAAAATGAGATTCTTCTCCTGTTTTCCCTCTCCATCAACCACCCTTCCCCCAGAGTTTATAAAAATTCACCATGATAAGATCATGTCTAGGATGACTGTTGATTTCTTGATTCAACGCCAGACTTCATCCAAATTGAAGAGATCATCTTGAAGGATCCTATACGCAGACCATAGTATACAACTGCTTATAATTTTTAAGTCTTATATATGGTTGAGTATAACTAAAATTTTGCTTAGTCAGTTATTCTTTTCCATGTTGAGCCTATATATAGTGTTTGTTGGCGTCTACAGCTATCTATTGCAGTACCTGTTCTTATAGCTCCAAGCACTACTTTGCCTCCCAGTTTGAATAAAGCCTTTGCTATAGTGAGGCATTTTGTCTGAATGTTTGGTGCCAGTTGTACATCTCAGTATTCTTGCTATGTTTTGTTGTTCAAAGTTAAATTCCAAAATGTCTTTAAAACTCCTTCACCAGTTTTCAACAGGAGCCATTGAATTTAAAAGATGACTTGGAAATAGCTTACCCGGGTACCCCTGGCCCAGTATCTTATTTGTAAGAATCCTGGAAAACTATTTGTTCAAATGAGTGAACAGTAGCTGATTAATCTGATCATGATTCCCATCCACTCTCCCCCTGGCTCATATTTATTGCCATCAGTGAGCAAATTGCTTGGGTGGCTGTCTCTTCTTTCAACCCACTTTCCTCTGTCATGTTTCCCAGACATTAGTGCAATTAACTTTTATGCAATCTCCCTGTAGATAAATATCCATGTATATTGCTTTGCATGCATGACAAGGAAACTGAGGTGCGTGGTAGTCTGTCTGTTGTCGAAGGTCAACAAGAGTAGGAAGAAAATAAATTGGAATTGACATCTTCCAACTAATGTCTCCATCCATCAGATCACAGCACTTCTCCTGGCAAGATTCCCCTTGTCTCTCCCTTCAATGGCTGACACCATGAACATGAACATTATGGTCTCCAACACTTCCTGCTTCCAGAGAGCAGCAGTAGCAGCACCAGGCTGCCACTCAACTTGCCCTCCTGTGAGGCTGAAAGGGACCATGTTGTTTTCTGCCGAAAAATGGACATGTTTCTTTTCCTCTAAAGGAGAAGATCTGAAGGACCAAATGAGCACGTATAAGCCAGCTGTATGCATTTTTCACCCTTATTAAAAGTGCCAAAGCCCAAATGCAAGAATTCATTCTGAAAGATTTCAGCATGCCAATTCTGGGCTTATGGAAAGCTTTTCCCCTAATTACCTCAACAACCTTCTGTGTGTAGTATATTGAGGAAATTTCATCTTTATGTCACAGGGGCAAGGAAGGCAGATTTGCAGAGATTCATGGGACGAGCTTTTCAAAGAGCTTTAACAGAGAAAATCTATTCTCAGGTATTAGAGGAAGCAAATATTGGGAGAAATTATATAAAGAAAATTTATGTTCAGAAAAGAAACTGTTGACAGTTTATTATGTTCAGAAAGCCCAAATGTTGACTGAGAACTCAAACGCCTCATGTTCTCATTCTAGATCTCTTCAGGATGAAGAAAAAGAGTCCTCTTATGCTCTTTGTCCCCTTCCCTAAAGCAGGATATATGATATACGTTTAGAGGAAAAGATACATCTGAGAATAGCAAAGCTGTTATCCATGAGAACAGGCTAGATTGTGATGCCAGAACACACAACCTGCAAGTTTCAATAGCTTAAAACAGCAAAGGTTTGTTTCTTCTTTACACTCCTTGTCTATCTCTGGTTGGCAGGGACCAGGGCCGAGAGGTCAGCCTCCATCTTGTACTTCGCTGGTCACTCTGTCACAGACGAACCTAGAACTTTTCAAGGGCTGGCAAACATTTTCAGTAAAGGGCCAGATAGTAAATACTTTCAACTTTGCAGAACATGGAGTTTCTGTCACAATTACTCAACTCTGCTATTATAGTGAAAAAGCAGCATTTACAATAGTTTACAACACATAAGTAAATGAATATGGGCTGTGTGCCAATAAAACTTTATTTACAACAATAGCCAGTGGGCTGAATGTAGCTTATGACCTGTAGTTTGCCAACTCTTTCAATTAAATTGTATGGGCCAAAAGGGACACTTACCTCTGCTCAGTGATTAACGGTTAATGATTCTACTCAACCACTAGAGAATGGGGAAGTACAAGCCTGTCACTTCCCGAGATGAGCCTAGCCTTGTACGTGTTCACACACTTACCTAGAAGATAATGAAGAAATAGCTGGGCACTTATTTTCACAGCTCCACAATACTTGATTAAGCCTACTGGTCTTTTAGAGTTTTTCTACCCCCTCAGTTTCTCTTTAACTCAGAAAAACAGACTTGACAAGGTGGCAGTGTTCATTTGCTATGTAAGAGGCAATAGGAGCGGCCAGTCAATCAAAGAGGACACTGCTCAGCTCTGTGCTTGGTCAGCCTTGGTGGCCGTGTTGTGCATGAATAGCTGGAGTTACTCATCTCATGAAATCTTCACCTTTGGGAATCCCAAGGTGAGTCAGGAAATGCATCCTAGAAGCAGTTATTAGGAGAGGATTTGGAAATAGCAAGGGAGGCATTTTGTCAGATGGCCTTCCTCAACAATGAAGTTCTCTAGGGGACAATTACTGAGAAGCTTCCTAGATGTAGCAGTGTAGCCTATACGCAGCGAGCAATGACAAGATAGGGTTTTCAGTTCATTTCACTATAAATGGAGTCTCACTTAAACTTGTTTTATCACAGGACGATGTCACTTTTTGTATATGGTTTTCTAGCAAACCACGCCCTCTCTCCAAATCCCAACCAACCCCATTTTGGCCCCTCCTGGTTCCTCATTATTTTATAAAGTCAAATGGTTCCTTACCTTCAATTGACACACCTCTTTCAAATCTCTTTCAAATTGTATTGGTATTGCTCTAAAGAAAATTTAAATTGTGCATTTATTTGTACACAGTTTAATTCATTAATATTTCTGACTTTTCTCCATAGGAATAGTTTGACGAGATACAGGTAAAGGTATATTTAAGTGAATTTGTCAGTTAGTTAAAACAGAGACACTAGGAATCTGTTGTGTAGCTTGTAGGCTCTCTATACATTGAAATATCTGTTCGTATTGATTATAATCCATGCCTTCTAAAATTTTAAGGTACTTTCTTGCATATTATCACACAAACAAAACACTTCAGTGAACTATTTTAATAGTTAAATTTTAAAAAGAGAAAAACAGATAGCAAAACATATGCCTGGGCTAAGATCTGTTAGTTGGTGATAGCTTCCTCAGGAAAAAAAAAAAATAAGAGTGAAAATAACCTACATCTAAAAGAATATTTCCAAGGTCCACATGATATTTTTATTTAAAGTAGGGCTGTGCAATACTTTGAAATTAATTGTAATTGGCTTAAATGAAGGTGCTATTATGGTTTTCCCTCAAAAGAGTTTAATTTCATTTTCCAGACTAGCTGCCAATATCAAGCTATCATAGACAAGAGCTCTAGCGTTTCTAAAGAGACTATATTACCCAAGTTTCTTTGTTTGGCACAATAACAACAACAACACTTATTATGTCCTGGGCACTATTCTGAGCCTTTTAAAATAGGTTTAGTTGAGCTTGGTACCATCCCAATTTTTTTCCCACTTACAAATGGGGAAATTGAGGCACAGGGAAGTTAAGTTACTTGCCTAAGATCACAAGAGAGTAAGTAGCAGGGCCAGGATTTGAACCGAAATCCTGCATCAAAGTCCATACAAATAACCAGAGTCCATAAGAATAACCACCGTGCTATAACACCTTTCACAGCTGGGACAGTGGGACTGGCATGCAGATGCTAGTGAAGGAGCAGAAAACTTTAAAGACTTATAAACACCCAATTCGTATAATCGAGGAAAATCTATGCTTTTTTGTGCTTATCTAAATTGACCACAGATCCACCAAACATGGGCAACTTCATTTTCCTGGCACCTTGGAGATACAGGAAAATGCTAACTCTGTTTCCATCAGCAACTGTGTAGTGTAGAGACCTTTCTTTCTGGAATAAAGGAAAATGTGAAAGAAAAGGAAGCGCATATAAGCTTCAGGTTGCTTTCAACACGATATCAGCTCATCGGGTCATTGCTACCAGCTCTCCTCTTTCCCACCTGAGCTGTGCTCCTTGGCTTGTCTGCCACAAACTTCCTTGGAAATTCTTTGCTGGACCTGAGTTCCCGTCCATGACAGTCTGGCCTTCCAAAGAAGATTAATATGAAATATCAGTCAAAGGTTTTGTATTCCCAGCCCAGAGCTTTATCTCAGAAGAAAAGGGGGAAATTTGTCTCTTGTGAGTCATGGGCATTGAATTGCTGGGAACATTTCACTGCAGGGTGAGTTGGCAAAAATAGTCCTCATGGATTTCAAGTTTATTTGACTAATTCTTTCACCACTTGTCAAACGAAACTACTTTTGTTTAGGTAACAAAACAAGCTGTTTCCTCTGCCGTGTCTCCAGTGAGTTGTATAGGCACTTGTGGCGAACACACATTACTGCTAACTGTTATGATGTTTGCTGTCAAATTCATTTATTTATACAACTGCTGTAAAAAGCCCGAGGCCCATAAGCAGCCATGAAAGATTTCAGAGTCATGGTGTGGGGTCATGAGAGGGAAAAGAAAGTCTCCACTCGTTATGAGAAAGGAACTGACACAGGAAATGGTCACATATGGCGCAGATTTATTGTGTCCGGGGCTTCCCATTCAAATCTCATTACAGCCACAGCTCAGAGCTGAGCATGGCACAGTCACATTCATTTTAGTTTTGGCGTCCAACAGAATTACGCTGCAGCTTCAAACTGAGGGCCGGAGAGGTGATGAGTTTATCATTCTGGGGAAAGAGGGCATCTGAATTGTATTTGTAAAGAATGCAGCCGGTTGCCCCTATCTTTAATCTAACCCATGCACATCCCTTTGTGGGAAGCTGGCAGGCGAAGTTTGCTCGCCAAAGAGAAATAGGAGGGTGGAGAGAAAGAGTGGAGCGGGGGTGGAGAGTATTCCAAAAGAAATGAAGGGAAAAGTTAAGATTAGATGAAAAGAAGAAACCATTCTGAATTTTGCAAGTTTTTATTTATTTTTTGATTAGTGGAAAAAATAGGTGTCCTCATTGTAGATAGTTGTGTGCACGCATGTGCCCACACATATGTATGTATGTATGTGTGTCTTTCTTTCTTGCACATATTTTCTAAAAGCATAGATTCTTATGTCCACGTTTTAGCATTTTCTTCCCCTGCAACTTGTCCCTTTCAACATTGTTTATTATGAGTGCTTGCAACACTTACAGGTGCTGTTTCAGACTATGAGGCAAATGTTATTTGTTTGAGACAAAGATAGTGCCAAAAAAGGAAAGAGTGAGAAATATTTTTAAAATACTCCTTTTATGATTATAGTGAATGTAATAGCTTTTATTTATTAGCACATGTTTGTTCCTGACTCTGGACATATATCTTCTCATTTAATCCTGTCCATCAGCCTATGGATTGGGTACTATTCTCGATCTCTTTTCCAAATGAGTGGACCACGTCAGAGAGAGAACTGATTGCCTGTGGTTTTGCAGCTAGAAAGTGGCAGAGCCAGGACACAATGCAAATCTCTCTGAGTCAAAAACCTGATCTCTCACCCGCTAAGCTGTACTTCCTGAACTTGCATTTGAGTTGGCTGTTTTCAATGTAGTATTCGGAGAATAGAAGGCGTAATTGAGACCATACCCAGAGATGTTTGCAGGTCAAATCATACTACAACAAAATAACAAAAGTGCACAAACGTTTTCTAAGCCACTTATTTCAAGCAAAATATAGATGGTGACATGTCGACTTAGTAAAAGAATACAAACTAGTCTCTACAATTTATTTGGATGGACTTTCATTAATAAAAATAAGGTTTTTTAATTCAAAAAAGGAAAAGTGGTTGATTCAAAAGAAGGGTCTGTATATGACCTCCCCATCTTTATTGTCATTTCATTGCTTACTTTCATCTCCTGATCATTTTTTTCTCTCCCAATAAAGCTTTTATAGAAAAGGAACAAATATTTTAAAATACTCGCCAAGAGAACTTAGTAAAGACAAAAAGGCCTTTCACAGAGGACTTCTAGGCTTCCTTGATGCATGTAATGGTTTGTTTTATGTGGTTTTCCATTTTTCTCAGATTAGTTTGGAAATGTATTCCCATGGAAAATAGATGAAACTTCAAGAATTTTTGTGAGACTGTGCATAAAATTGTCACAGCTCCTCTACCCTGTGGCTCCTGGAGTTCAGGGGTCCAGTGTGTCTGTGCACAGGTGTGTTCCCCATCTAGCAGCGCCCGGTTCCTGTGCAGTGTCCTCAGTCCTTTAGAGCCACCTTCACACTTGGAGATCTCTTTTCTACCGTCTCTTGACTCTAAGCATTGGAGGCCACTTCCCCACCTCCATCACCAGCTGTTAGTGTGCTGTCTTCCTCACCACGAGCCATGCCAGAGGAGACCGTGCTCCTGAGTGCCACTGGCTAACAAATAACCAAAGTCAACCTGGAAATGCCTTAATTTTGAAGCTCCAGGACCTAAACTTTGAATATATTGAATTTTTCAATTTAATGAACTTTAAGTATCTCAAATTATGTTTTCTTGTAATACTAACTATCTGTGTGTACAGGTATATGTGCAAGCATATCTACTTTACCTCTATCTTTTCTTTTTTTTTTTTTTCTTTTTTTGCTGAGGAAGATTCACCCTGAGCTAACATCTGCTGCCAATTTTCCTCTTTTTGTATGTGAGCCACCACCACAGCATGGCCACTGACAGACGAGTGGTGTAGGTCAACACCTGGGAACTGAACCCGGGCTATTGAAGTGGAGCATGCTGAACTTAACCACTAGGCCACTGTGGCTGGCCCTACTTTATCTCTTTTATAATGGCTAGAACTACCATACTGTGGTCACTCAATAGACTTTAAAAACCTCTAATTCTAGACTTCACAGTAGTGAGGTTGTATTTCTGTCATTTATATTGAATCTACGATGCATAAGAACATCACTCTTAATTTACCTTCACCTTATAAATATAACATGTGCCCATTATTTTTGAAGTTTTAAAACATAATTTTTACCTGGAATATCCCATTCTGAAAAAGTAGACAGTTTTTCTCTATTATTTCTAAAATGACAAAAGTATTTTTCCTTTAATATTTTCTTCCAAGATTTCGTTTACTCCCTTTGTGTATTTAGGAACTCATCTTTGAGATTTTGGAGTTTCCCTTCACATCGCCTGAAGGTCTATGTCAACATGTCTAAATGGGGATAAATTCAGCCTGTCTTCACTTTATTTGATCCGTGGCCATTTATATTTGTTTACTTAGAAATAATGAGGTGTAAATATTGTTTGACAGAGAAGAATTGTAAATGATTTCTTTTCATTTCTTGAAAATAAGAGAATGATTATATATTTTGTTTTTGTCAAAATTTCCTATACTTTACTGTACTGTGAATTGTGGAATCCATCACAAAATGGCTAAAAAAATTATTGAGGGAAATGGTGATGTTAACCTCGAGGAAAAGAAATCGTTAATGTATTTCATTCAATTTTAAACATATAAATTTTTCTCTTTTGTTGAAAAGGGGAAGATGGAAGGATTCTATGTGCCTTTGAGTCAAAACATTTATTTTAAAAATACTTTTTTTCTTTCCTCCTGAACCATTTTTCTAAATAAAGGATAGACGTTGTTTCTTTTTTTCTTTTCTTTTAATTTTTTTTCCTAGCAAAGACGACCCCTTTGGCATATTTTCTTTTCAAAAGTGAAATGAGGTGGAAAATCCTCATTTCACGACAGGAAGGACAAATATTGACACAAAGTTAATATTTATTAGAACCCTGGAAGCAACCTGAGTATACACACACACTCACGCCCCTTCTCCTCTTTCTTCTCCTCCGCTAGAAGGACCTAACTCACCACTGTTCTTGGATTTTGGGTCTATGGTTTCCAACCTAGGGAAAGGTGGACAGGGCATGTTGGATGTCTAGGATATTTTAGGTTGTTGAAGTGTACACAGAGCAAATGCTCATGTGCGCACACACACACAAATACAACCTGCTTGATCCAATTTCCCCCATTTAGAGAAGAGCTTCTGGACTTCATCACTGTTCTTGCCCATCTTGAATGCAACAGCAGATGCCAAGCCAATACTCACTGGTCACTCTGCATTTATTAAGTGCTGTCCACTCTTGCCTTTTTGAGACAAATGCCCTCGGGTGACTGGGCGGCTGCCCTTGACAGGCTGTGTCACTTATCTATTCACATTGATTATGAAAGTCAGCTGTGGCCAGACCTTGCTTTTTTTCCTCTTCTCTCAGCCCCTCTTACAAGCACCCCTGCCTGGATTTTCATGAGGAAATAATCAGATTAGGCCTTTCACGGTGAGTTCACATGGAGTTCTCTTTCTCCACTGGGCTACTAACCGAATAAACGTGTTTAGTGGTAAATTGTAAATGACATTATGATTACCAAAGCCAGCATGGGTTTCATTTAGAAGTGATCAGAATTGCAGACCACAAAAATTGTGACTGGCAGATAAGGCCATTTGGAGAAGTGGGAAAAGAAAAGTCAAAAACAAGTGAGAAAGATAATCATTACTCAAAACTAAACCTTCCCCAGCTGAGAGAAGTGGGAGGGAAAGGAATCCAGGGGAAGAAAACATAGATCGCTATTTAGAAGGGAAGCTAGACTATCACTGTGGCTTCTGCCAGCTGTGGCCAGGAGAGTGACGATGCCATCTGTCTGGGTGCATGCAGAGCTCTGTCTTAAGCAGTAAATGTGTACTTGCTCCCACAACTGGGAACTACACCCATCTAGCAGCTGTGGACCCCCAATGCATTGCTTCCATGTGCTTTATTCTTGCCTGACACCAAAATTAAATACTAGGATCGATTAACTCTGAAGAGGAAATAGGAAAATGGATGGTAAGATACCAAGAAACCACCTTATCTCTTAGTCATTGGCGAGTTCTGGAGAAATAAAAATAAAATTTCTTATTCATGAACACCAGGATTCCAAGTTTGGCTATAAAACTGAATAGTTAATGTGACTTGCTGATTATCTTTAGGCTACTGCGTTTGTTATATTTGTGGCTATATGGTTATACTTCTGGGATAGTATGCTAAAATACTCAAAAGGCCAAATGGCAACATAAAAAAGCAAATGGGGGGCCGGCCCGCCGGAGCAGCAAAGTTCACACATTGCGCTTCAGCGGCCCGGGGTTCACCGGTTCAGATCCCAGGTGTGGACCTACACACTGATTATCATGCCATGCTGTGGCAGGCATCCCACATATAAAATAGAGGAAGACGGGCACAGATGTTAGCTCAGGGCTAGTCGTCCACAAAAAAAAAAAAAAAAAGTAAAAAAGCAAATGGACTCTCAACAAATATGTGATTTGAGGAATAACCAAAAACCTCTCCTTGAGTTCCGGTCAGTAGATTGTGTGGGGAGGACTCCTGATTATTAAAGCGCCTCTCTCACAGGTGTTACTCATCACAGCTGGCCCTACCTCTAAATACGATCCCCAAATGAAGCTCTTAGATTACATTTCATTTTGCCAGAGGCAGAGGTGGATATCTAGAAGTTTGCTTTTCTCTTCCTCCTTTTCCTCATTAACAAGTAATTATGTGAGTCAAAAATCCTGTGAGTCAATTTTTCTACCTATGAACTAAGGATAATTAAACTTGCCATTAGGAAGTTTCAGGTGAAGAAGGTTAGGGAGGAAGACAGGGAGGGAGGGAGGACCACCAACTTTACAGCTTGAAGACACCTTTGTCGTGAGGTCAAGTCTTCCTCTTTGCTGCTCTAATTCTTATCCCGTTTTGTCACCCCTCCAGGCTCCACTCCCATTATACAGACTTCCTCTCAGACATTTCTGTACCTGGAGCTGTCCTAAGCAACCATTACGTATTAGTTAAAACCACCATGGGATGACCACCATCTGGCCACCAAGACCTGTTTAAGCAGTAATCACAGTCCTCCATTGACAAACCCCGTGTGAACCCCTCGGGACCCCTCTGATAGTCTCATTGCCACATGCTGTGACAGTGGTGTTTTGTTAACATCCCTGCTTGCCTCAGTCGCTACCACAAGTCTGCCACACAGTGTCTTCTATCTCCAGAATACACATCTCTTTCCTGATTTATCCATGGGCTCATCCAACCTTTTACTCCCTTCCTCCAGAGCTCGCTCCTGGGCTGTGTGGAACTCTGAAGTTGGAATCAGCGCACTCCTCTCTATGTTCACTGGGCATTCTTTAACCCTTTGACCTCAGCTGAAAGCTAGCCATCTTCTAAAGATGTCACTCCCTTTAAAGCCTCTCTATGTCGCACCCTCAAACTCTGAGGTTCCTCCGCATTTCTGTGTTGTTCCCGTGCTCTTTGTCTCGTCCCTTAAGTGAAAACCCCTGTTCTCCGTGGCTGCTGCCATCTGGCTCGCTACCTGCTCTCTCTACTTGACGTGTCTTATATGCGCATCCTGGCATTGCGTTTCACTCCCTGAAGGCCTTAGAAACTAGCCCATTGTTTTCACTCTGCCATGACTGATCCAGGGGAGTAACTCATCCGAAACCTTCACTGCTGTGGAAATAAACAAAGACCACCCAAATGGGAACAAGCACAGCCTGCTTATTCTGTATTTGCCATAGCGAGGGATTTGGCCACCATCCCTCATGTTTGCCAGAGACTCAGGCAGACAGAGAGTGGGAAAGCTCTATAGTGGAAAAAAGGGAAAACTTCAGGAATAGCCTGATTGGAGGCTATTGGCACGGGGAAGCTGGAGGCAGGCTAACTAGAAATGGGGCATCCTGTTTGATTGGTTAGAGGCACATATTTGGCTTTCTCTGGTTGGTCCTAAGTTGGAAATGGGGGAGAAAACTAGGGGAACTGGCAGTTATTAATCAAGTACTGGCTGTTTGGGACTGATTATTTCAGGGTTATTGTTTGGTCATCCTGGACTGGTTGCTGCAGATAATGGGCTGGCTCCTTGGCTTGATATCTGCAGATTGTGGGTTAGAGTTCTGTTTTTTTGATGAGGAAGATTGGCCCTGAGCTAACATCTGTTGCCAATCTTCCACTTTTTGATGGGGAAGATTGTTGCTCAGCTAACATCTGTGTCAATTGTCCTCTATTTTGTATGTGGGATGCCACTACAGCATGGCTTGTAGGTCTACGCCTGGGACCAGAACCCGTGAACTCCAGGCCACTGAAGCAGATTGCACAAACTTAACTACTTTGACACCAGGCCAGCCCATAGAGTTCTATTTTTCATATGCTCTAACCATTGTCTGTTTGTATATTCAGTCTCTCACTGCATAACTCATCTTCAGGGTTTCTCTAGGAGGACACTTGGCACAGAGAAAGTCTTCAATAAATGCTAGTTGTTGTTGGTATTTTTTTGAAGTATGCTTTTTTCTCATTCTACCTTACCACTCATTGACACAGTCACAGCATTGAAATTGTCATCACCACCAACTTTCAAAATCATAAACTCAAGTATCCTACTCTAAGACCATGACTCGTATCCTTGCAGCTTACTTGCTCAAGAGCCCTTTCCTTGTGACATTAAATCCATTGCCACGTGCCTTTTTTTGACTCATAAGTACCCCTCCACTTCATTTCTCTCCTTAGGCGGCTGAGCTGTGCTATGCTTCATTACATTAGTTCTTTGCAAATATCTTTAATACCTGTGACCCTCTGTCCCTTCTTCTCAATCACAGGCAGAAACCCAATCTTCAATGAACCAGCCATCCTATTTGTCCACGCCATCTTACTAAGTATGTCCAAGGCATTTGTTCCTCCACTCTCCACAACACAGGCTGACGTACTGTGAAAGTGATAAGGTTTAGGTTTCAGGGCCTTTACTTACATAGGCCACTTCCAAGACACCAGAAGGAATGCTAGCAATGTGTTTGCATGGCCCTATGGTTTTGTAAAATATGCAAAACTGAGATATTTTTATTAAAATTTAAGATAGTACTCTCTTTCCACTCTAATTCTCCTTTCTCCTAAGTACTATGGGGTTGGGTGACAATGGAGTAGCTGTACATGCTTAACATCTACCTAAGGGGAAGTTGAGTTATATATACATTTAACGGGTTTAATCGGTTGTTGTTTCTGTGGTTCACAATCACTTCTTTGTAAAGTTCTTACTAGCCATCCATGTCAACTTGCCCATGTTGTGACACACAGGAGCCAGACTCTAGGTGACACTGTGATATGACTGTATCCTCAGGCGTGAGAAGAAAGCGAAGGGTGGAGAAGTACGGTTTTGAGTGACAGTGCCATAAAAGTCACTCTAGAAATTTATTCAAATATTACGGCTCATACATGAGGAAAGCTTTCTAGGAAATTTCTCACATTTGACAATGATTCTAAATATTTATACATTACCAGTCATGAGTTGTGAAGCTGAGAGGAACTCTTCTAAACTCCCAGGGATGGAAAACAAATGTCAATCATCCAGGCTAAAGGAAAGAGTTATCTTTCTATCTTTTCTATAGAAAATATTACAACATTGTTGTCATCTCAAGAAGCAACACAAAAGTGTGCAACAAAAATATAGGAAAATAGTAATGTACTTGGGGGGCCGGCCCTGTCGCTGAGTGGTTAAGGTCGTGCACTCTGTTTCTGCAGCACAAGGTTCACTGATTCAGACCCTGGGCGTGGACCTAGCACTGCTCATCAAGCCATGCTGTGGCAGCATCCCACATAGCACAACTAGAAGGACCTACAACTAGAATACGCAGCTATGTAGCAGGGCTTTGGGGAAAGAAAGAAAGAAAAAAAAGAAGAAGATTGGTAACAGATGATAGCTCAGGGCCAATCTTCCTCACCAAAAAACCCCCCAAAACAAACAAAAAACACTACAATTTGGTCCAAAGACACCTTTAAAAACAAAAAAGGTAATGTGTTGGGTAATTAATTAATAATGTGACTTTTCTCTGGAATTTATCATGTTTATGGTATTTATGAGGTTTAAATTTATAATTGTGTTGTGCTTTTTTTCTCACTTTTAACTAATGTTTACTCACTCTATTCCTAATTTTGAATTCATAATTTTGTATCTACTTTTATAGAATGGTTCCCCAACAGTCTATAAACGCTAAAATCCAGAAAGACTGGGTTCACCCCTTTTGCACAAAAATGGCTTCACATCATTTTCTCAATCTGCAAACATTCCACCCCTCTCTCTCCCCCGTCCCAACCTCCAACACACACCTCACCCTTAGCTTTCAGTTGATGACCTCGCTCTGCCCCACATGTCCCAGCAGCTGAGTGCCTTGAATCTCCCAGCCCCTTTTACCTGCACAAATGCTTTCTGGCCTCCGTCCTGCTCCAGGAGTGATGGAGACTTCGACCTGTCCGATCCCACCTGCTTTCAAAGGGCTCTGCACTCTGTTCTCGCTTAGCCTCACAAGGAGTTTGCTCTGTCATTCATCCACCTCCTCTGAGTAATTAATTAATCTCTCCCTTTTTATAGGTTCTGTCTTATCTGCAGAATTTCAGCTTGTGTCTAAACACAGCAATCTGACTTTTTTTTCTAGTACATTTCATGAAGCTCCGAATTATCGTGGTGATGCATTAGCTGCTTTTCACAATCTCCTCTTGGATGCCAGACTGATTTACTTCAAAAAAATTAGGTATTAATTGTTTTAAAAGAACATACCTTTCAGCTCACATAGGGCATTTCCTTTGTATAGAATCCTTATTGTCAAAACTCTAAGGCAGAAAATTCCTGTTCGTGTAAGCTTGTACTCCCAGAGATGACTATGTAACTGTTAGGTGGAATTATTTTGTTTTTGTTTTTTGTCTGTTTTAACTTCCTCTATAAAAGAAGGATTTTCTAGTTAACTATAATAATGTATCCACTATGTAAATCATTGTTTCCCCAGTGGGTAAATGCTACTTGTCTGCAGCTTTATCTCCATTACAAAGAAGCTGAGGCAGCCACATCCCAATCATCACTCTCAAACTGCTACCCAAGAAACTTCAGCTCCGACTTAGAGAGACACTGTATCTTTCATAAGCCTGGATAGCCTTAAAATATAATTAATACATTATTTATTACAGATTTTTTTTGCACAGCGTTATTCCTAGGATAGCAAATTGTAAAGACTGTATGGTTTTGGAGACAAAGTGTGCTGTTTGTTTTATATTTTTGTCAAGAAGAACTGAACCAAAGTAATTTAAATATTCTTTATGCTTACACTGGATCAGATGGGCATGTCCTCCATTTTATGGGGATGTAGGAGGGAAGCCATGGGGAGAATATTTTATAATTACCAATGCTTCATGAAACTCTTTTTACTTAAGTTAGGAGATACTAATTATTGACTTCATGAAGGTCATCGTAGTAAGTCTCCAACCAAATGTCTCAGAAATCAGAATGCATGTGTTCCTTTCATAGTAAAATGTTCATGCATAGAGCTTCAAAACATGAAAAAGGAATACATTAGGAATAAAAACAATGCATGTAATTGGCATGGTACTAGTTACTCTGAAATCAGGAAGGTAACTGACTAAATTTAAACAAGCAGGTAATTGACACATATTTGAGTAGCCATATGTGCCTGGCATTTAACCCTTAATCACATCACAGTGCTTAGTAATAACAAAATAATAACAAAAACAATAATAACCAACTCCTTATCATTGAAGAGAGAGTTGATATAGTTAGTAACAAAATATTCTACGGTTAGAGGTTAAGCAAGCACAAGGAATCCCAGTAAATGTTTATTGGATTTCTTGTCTCAGTCTCTGGGGTTTATAATCCAACTCATACAAAATTCCAACAGGTTATGAAGATTTGAGAGTGACTTTTCTTACTCATCTATCACCTTATTCCTGAGCTTGCTCATGGGCACTGGGCCTGTCCTAGGTTCCAGAGTGGACACGTGCTCTGCAACACGTATATTCAGCAGGAACTGTGCTCTCAAACTCTCACATTCAAACCTTCTCTGACCCTTCCTGCTTCAAACCCTTCAATCCTTCCTCCTTCAATTCTCCCTCTTGAGATCCTATCTCCAACATGGGTAGTCAGTCATACTCTGCTCCGTCCAATCTCATTGCTGAATAAGAGAATAGGAAGCATTAGATCCTGAAGGCAGAGATGTCCTGGAGGTCCAGCATTTTTGTGAGACTATCTTCTGGGGGAATAAATAAAAATATATATATTTATTTTCTGATATTTATTTATTTGTTATGTTAGCTTTGGAAGATACTTGCCATCAGGAATAGAAGTAAAGAAAGAAAAGCCCATGGGGCCGGCCCAGTGGCAGAGTGGTTGAGTTTGTGCCCTCTGCTACAGAGGCCTGTGGTTCATGAGTTCAGAGCCCGGGTGTGGACCTACACACCACTCATCAAGCCATGCTGCGGCGGTGTCCCACATACGAAATAGAGGAAGACTGGCACAGATGTTAGCTCATGGACAGTCTTCCTCAGGCAAAAAGAGGAAGGTTGGTAACAGGTGTTAGCTCAGGGCTGACCTTCCTCACAAAAGAAAGAAAGAAAGAAAAACTCACATTCCTGCATATATATTTATTTAGTAAATTAGTGAATTAACAAGACAAAAATGTTTTGCCACAACAGAATCTTTTCGTGGACAAATCAAGTATGTGATTCAAGAACAGAAGAAAATTCATGTGACTATAATTAGCCATAATTTCAATCTTATGTTTTCATGTGAAACAGTTGGATTTCTCGCAGTATTTAGTTTTCATTCATTAGCATCAATTCAGGGGACAATTCTCACAATAACCTTTTGTAATGTACTCTGTTATTGTTGTGATGACTTGGTTTAAAATGTATTCCAGCTATAGAATAATAATCTTATAGCTAGACACCTGGCAAAGAATAGATAAAAATTATTTGACAAACAGGAGTTTCGAAAAGATCAATATGTATCAATCAAGTAATACACAGTAAGGAGCATCTACTGTGTTTTAGATAGTGTGTTAAGCCCTGTGGTAATTTAAATATGAGATATAGTACCTGGCCTTGAAAAATAATCTCTTAAGGACAGCCTACTAAGTTTATGTAATTTATCAAAGTACGTATAGTTACTTAAAAGCAGAGACTGAGAATCACATCAACTAAGAGAATGATTATTTTATTTAGGGAGAGTTCCAAGAATTTAGCAATCTGTAGAGGTGACTTTAAAAGACATTGTATGTCCTGGATGAGAAGCAAGAAGAGCAAAGTCAGGGATCTATAAAACTGGGTGGAATGTGAATGATTAATCAATGGCATCAACATGACTGGAAAAAAGTATGTAAAAAGAAGGAGAGGGAGCTGTAGAGTTTAGAAAAGAGGAACCAGTGTGATTCAAGGATTTTCCACGAGGGAAGGCCACCTAACTATCTCATTTGAAAAGGCTATACCTGCAGTAGAGGTTGGTGCATCAGGATCTCGAAGCACAATTTCCGTGGCTATTAAGATCAATTAATTCCTTTCATACGGTTTCCATGTTTTGAAGACAATTCTTTTTTTTTTCTTTTTTTTTCCTGCTTTATCTCCCCAAACCCCCCCTGTACACAGTTGTATATCTTAGTTGCAGGTCCTTCTAGTTGTGGGATGTGGGACGTCACCTCAACGTGGCCTGACGAGTGGTGCCATGTCCGCGCCCAGGATCGAATCCTGGGCCGCCGCAGCGGAGCGCGCGAACTTAACCACTCGGCCACGGAGCCCACCCTGAAGACAATTCTTGATTTAACAATAGCACTTCCATATTACATGACCATAGGGAGAAAGACACTATGTAAAAGTGACCATTTTTTAATATTTGATAATTAAATCTCTGTTTAAATTAATAACAGTATTCAATTTACTGAATTAAATTTCTTTAAGAGACAGAGCACTTCAAATTTTCTATTTTTATCTTGTGTCAGTTTTCAAGGAATTTGTCTATTTCATCTAAGTCATTGAACGTGTGGGCATAAAGTTCGTTTGTAACAGTTTCTTTACCTTGGTCTGTAGAATCTGCAGGAATAATCCTTCTTTCATTCCTGAAATCGAGGATTTGTGCTTTTTCTTTTTATCTTGATCAGTCTAGTGAGGGGTTAATCAATTTGTCAATATTTTCCAGGAATCACGTTTTAGCTTTTTTCACTTTCTCTAGGTTTTTGTTTGTTTTCTATTTTATTGATTTCTACTGTTATATTTATTATTTCCTTGCTTCTACTTACTTTGCATTTGCTTTGTTCTTTTTCTAAATTCGTAAGGTAGTACCGGAAGGCATTGCAATCAGATAATTCTTTTCTTGTAATTTAAGCATTTAACATTATCAATTTCCTTCAAAGCACTGTTTTCACTGCATGCCACAAATTTTGATAATGCTAAAATTTCATTATCATTCAGTTTGAAATATTTTACAATATAGCTTGTAATTCTGACCATTATTATTGTTGATATTATTGTTGAGGCTCAAGTAAACCATGAGCCCTACTCCTGAAGCAACATTTTGGTAATTAAATGTATTTTTATCATAGGAGCTTTGGTGCAGTTTCCTAATCATATCATATGGAAGGAAGGATGTAGGAGGAGGCTAGATCATGTTCAAATGTAGTACATCCTGCATTCGTAACAGTTCAATTTTTTATTCTTCCAATTCTTAAGTTGCTTTAATGAACTAGTACTAAGCAAATTAAAATATCCAGAAAACAATACAAGCCAATTTTGTGAATATCAATTTTAAATCAATGGAACTCTTTCTTTTTTGGAAGGTAAAATATTCCTGTGGATTCAGAACAAGCACTACTCCAGGCTCATAGATAGGAGGATTGGGAATAATGGATTGGGAATACTGGATAACGCTGTTTCTTTAAGTGTTTTCATTAGCTCCCATCATCCTCAACTTGGGCTCTATTTAATGTCACAACTCCTCAAATTACTACTGTCTTCTTTTCCCCTTCTTCTATTTCTTTCACTTTCATGTTTAGAAAAAAAGAAAGCATGAGGGGCTGGCCCCATAGTTGAGTGGTTGGGTCTGCATGCTCTGCTTTGGTGGCCCAGGGTTTCGCTGGTTCGGATCCTGGGTGGAGACACCGCACCACTCATCAGGCCATGTTGAGACGGCATCCCACATAGCACAACCAGAAGGACCTACAACTAGAATATACAACTATGTACTGGGGGCCTTTGGGAAAAAGAATAAAAAAGAAAAGAGAAAGCTTGAGAAAAAAATTATATAGTCTGACATCCAAACTCTTTCACAATCTGGTCACAATATATCGCTTTATTTTTAATATATCTTCATAAATTCTCTGTTCCAGCCCCTCAATCTACTTCTTTTCCCATTGACTCGAATATTATTACCGCCTCCTCTCATATCCTTTTTCCATTATGGAGGCCTTAATTCTTCTTCTTTTTTCCTAATTATTTTACTCATTCAATATGTTTTACACTTAGCTATTGCATCCATCATTAATTTTAAATAGGATATATTATGTAAGATATACATTTAAATTATATTAAACGGGTGTTATTTATTGTATGTATCTTTCCACATTTTGCCCCAGACTTCTTGCATTCTCAGTAGCGAGCACACTTAAATGTTGAATAAATATTTCATGAGTTTATAGATGATGATAAGAGCGAGGGATTGCAAATCGTCTTTGAGAGATTGTGGTTCATATGTCTCGTTTATTTTCCTTTATTTTATAGGTACATTTAGAGAAGAGCAGAAATGCGTATACCGACCCCTGATACAAGGCTACATCTGCAAACAGACTGACCAAGTGATCTTAATTCTTGACAATGCTGATGCCACTTGGGCAATGCGCAAGCTATATCCAGTTGTATCTGTGACTAGCGGTTTCGTTGACACCTTTAGTAGTGTAAATGCCAATACTCCCTGCTCTACTTCAGGATCTGTATCTACTTTCTATTCCATTTTACCTACCAGGGAAATCACCAAGGTCTGCTTTGTGGATCAGACTCCTCAAGTTTTGCGTTTTTTTCTATTGGGGAACAAAAGTACTTCCAAGCTTCTCTTAGCTGTATTCTACCATGAACTCCAGAGCCCCCAGGTTTTCTTAGGGGGAAGTTTCATTCCACCCACTCTAGTTCAATCAACTTCCTCATTGCTGGATGAGCCTATTGGTTCCAACTATTTCAGCATCATGGATAACCTCTTATATGTTGTCCTACAAGGAGAGGAGCCCGTTGAAATACGCTCAGATGCTTCCCTTCATTTGGTCCTCACTGTGATGTTTTCAATCCTAGAAAAAGGCTGGGAAGTCATGTTCTTTGAAAGACTAACTGAATTCCTGCAGATTGGCCAAGACCAAATCAGATTTACTCATGAGATGCCTGGCAATGAAGCAACCTTAAAGGCCATTGCTGACAGTAGAACAAAGAGAAAGCACAATTGCCCAACTGTGACTTGTGCCAATCATTATAGAGCTGGTCGACGTAGACCTCTCATGATAGAAATGAGCTCACATAGGGTCCCACCACCAACCACTACGGAACCTATCTCAAAAGTGATGGTCATTGAAATTGGGGATCTGCCAACAGTAAAGAGCACTGGACCGATTCCATCTTTATCAAGCAACAAACTACAGAATTTGGCTCACCAGATCATCACTGCTCAACAGACTGGACTACTAGAGAATGTTCTGAATATGACTATTGGGGGGTTAATGGTGACTCAATCAAAGGGAGTCATTGGATATGGGTAAGTACTAGTTATAATAACATCCAAATGAGGACTGATTTCTTGGGTGAATATTGCAAATGTCAATCTACTTATGCTGAATCACATAATCTGCCTGCTTCTTAAGATAAGAATAAAACTTAAAAAAGTCATTTATAAACTTACATTCTCAATTTTAAAGTTCTTTATTAAATCCATATTCTTCATGATTATTCTACTTCCTGGGTGGTTGAGGACATTATATTTTGGTACCTCAAGGTGAAAAGCATGTAGAAAGAGATTTTTCTAAAACAACTTGTTTTCTATTCATTTGTTCATTCTTTTATGTACATAATGAATTTAAGCAGTGGGCTAAATTCTGGGTTTACTGAGGTGAAACAGATATGATCTTTGCCTTAAGGGACAAAGTCACTACCTATCACAGTTTCATAGAGCTGTGAGCTAAAACTTGAGTACTGAGGGAGGTGATAATAATTCTGCCTGTAGGGACAGGGGAAGGCACTTAGATTTAGGAAAGTTTTGGAGGCATGACCAGGAGTTTGCTAGGGAAAAACAGTGACCCTGATTGGGTCTTAATCCAGGATTAACTGAGGTATTAACCGAGGATTATCAAGCCCTGTAGAGGATGTCTTTGTCAAATTGTGTGAGGCAGGAACATCACTGCTGCCAGCTATGTTTATGGCACAGACTTGTGTAGGATCTGTGATGTCCTTTGTGCTCTGTTATTCTGACTCTACAAGCTGATATTTTGAAGTCCTCAACCAGGTTTCTGTTCAATACACAATTCATAAATAAATTTATGGGGCTGGCCCCATGGGCAAGTGGTTAAGTTCGCATGCTCCACTTCGGCGGGCCAGGGTTACGCCAGTTCGGATCCTGGGCATGGACCTAGTGCCAATCATCAGGCCATGCTGAGGCGGTGTCCCACATAGCACAACTAGAAGGACCTGCAACTAGAATATACAACTATGTACTAGGGGGCTTTAGGGAGAAGAAGGAGAAGAAGAAGGTAAAAAAAAGGTTGGCAACAGATGTTAGCTTAGGTGCCAATCTTAAAAAAAACAATTTCTCATCACAAGAAAAAAAAATTTTAAAAAAAAGTAAATTTACCTGAATATTTCCCTTCACTTAGTAAATGAAGAAGTATTTGAAGTACACAAGAAGGGAAGGCAAGTTGAAATTACTCTCAATTTTAGAGATTGTGTTAGCCAAGCGATGAGTTGACCAGCCCAAGTTCGTCAAGACTTCTATCATGAGGTCAAGACTCTTCAAGTCCCAAGCTCCACTTTCTAGAAGATGCAAAGGAATGAAAAAGATGCCCCAGACTGAAAGACGATTTGATCTTCTCATAATGCTTAGGAAACATAAATAAAACTAACCATCTCACAAACGCATGCTGTTTGGTTATAGAGGGCTCAAGATGGGCAAACATGGACATTACTTATAAATATGTCACCACCACTGGTGCACATTTTGAGTTGATATTGGGTCTCTGAAATAGGTAAAATTATTTAGATTCTGAGCTATATTACTAGGTACAATTTTACAAATTGATATTCCTTTAGATTATTCTGCCACTGCTTTTTCATCTTATTTATGGTGGTGCTAACAAATAAGCAATTAAGATTCCATGGGTATTAGTTCCTTCTATACAACCATCTCCAATTGATGTGGGCTTCACTATAAAATCAAAAGTAAAAACAAAAAAAGACACCTTTACATTTTGAGGCATATTCGACTAATACGTTGATTGCCTTTTTATACACAGAGCAACATACCCAAATGAAAACTTAGCTAGTGTTTTTGTATCGTATTTTACCTGTCTTTACAATGGAGATAGGTCTTCTTCCATACATGACATTAAGATGTATGGAAGATATGAAAAGAAAGCTCAAACAAGTTTTTCTTTTTTTGGATCCTGGTTGATGTGAAGGGCTTTGGGAATTGTTAGCTTAGAATTTAAAAGTATCCCTAGTTACATGATTGCTCCTAATCTATTAAATCTTGAATATTTTTAACAAGCACCAAACCTTTACCATGTTACTGATGTTATTCTGATATTGTGCATGGTAACACAACAATCAGAAATCTGCAAATCGATGCTGATGCATCTTAGCACATGTTTAAATATATTTTCTTTCCTTTGGCCCAATTTCATTGAGATCCTATTGAGTTGTGATAAGTATATTATATTTATGGGTGACGAGAGAGAAAAAGGGCCAGTCCACTGCTAAATTTCATTTAAATTTTACAGTACTGAGCTTTCCTAATAGGTTATCATTCCAAAATGACTGATTTTTATATTATATATCAAAAAAGACTCAGTGACTATTTAGCCTTAAACTACAAGGAGAGAAAAGTCAAAGAGTAGAAGCAGTGGAGGTGAGGCAGAGGAAATCGAGCAGAGAGTGGACGCAGCACAAGCTTAGGCACACACACATACATGTGTGGGATATCATTCTATCGTGAAGAAACGAAACAGCTTCAGAGAAAAGATCATCTTTATTGTCCTCCATCCTTTATAGCCATCAAGTTTTCACTTTTGACTCAGATGTTTCTGATTTAATGAGAAACTGCTGAGCATGTGTATTATACCATCGATTTTCTGTTGGGATGTCTTATATCCCTCATCTCTCTCTGTTTCTCTAGTATTTTAAGAGAGATTTTCTAGACAAGAGGCCAAAAGCAAATCTTCTGAAGATAAGGAAAGGCTGCTTCTTAAGTATATCTGAATAAGTCTCTGCAGACTGAGAAATGCCATGTCCTAAGGGACTGAATGAGAATTAGCAATGTTTCCCATGGTCCTAAGAATTACTCAGCAGGGTAAACAACCCTGAAGCCCTGTGCAGGCCCCAAGGCTAGTCTTGTTTCCTTCAACTTTGATCAGTGTCAGTTGGGACTTCCATTGAACTCACTGGAGAGCCATTGACAAGCTAATGAATTGACCTTGAGACAGCAGAAATTAGTCTAGAGACGCAGGCCTCTCAGTGAAAAGCACCAAAGATGTTCCTGAGAGGTTCACTCTTGTGAATTTAGTGGGGTTGCATGCATTTCAACAAATTGAGGCCATATTGGACATTTACTTTTCACCTGCTTTCGAAAAGCTACCAACTTCTGCTTTGTGGGGAGAAATGGTGTGCTGTCTACACTTTAAGTAAATAATGCACAGTGAATTGTCCTCTCCTTATCTTTATCCTTCTCTAGGGGCATCTGGATTTCAGCTTCCTTTGCTTGGCTAAGTTAATTCCGTGCACCTGTTTTCCATCTTGCAAAGCTTGGTTGACCTCTGTTGTCAGTTGTCTTCTCCTCTCCTGCCTTCTTTATCCTTGTTGATTGGCACCATTTTTACTCTTTTAAGTAATTTCAGTGAAGTTGAGGGAACAGAGATAAACATAGTTTCAATCTGCCCTTTTTAAACTGGGGGTTTCCCATGGGGGTCTTATTTCTATATTCTGTCTTTTTTCTGGAATCCTAGCAGGATACATTTTATATTGCTTCCCTTCCTTTCAATAGAAAGTTAATTTTTGCTCTCTTTAATTTTTTCCCCCTCATTTCTCTTCTTCTCCCTCCCTTTCTCCGGCTTCATTAAAAAGAAAAAAACCCTCTAAATAATATTCTTTGTCATACGGTAAAATGAAATATGTCTGTATCTTTTATGGAAGTTTAGTTATTGAAATGCCAAAGTTATTTGTGGTTGGCAGAATTTCTAACATGACCTCCCAAAGATGTACTGCCCTAACCCCAGGAACCTACGAATAAGATGAGAGAGCACTTCTACGAATACACTGTTATGTTGCACAGCTGACATTAGGATAGAGAAAATATCCAGGATTATCAAGATGGGCCCAGTCAAACACATGAGCCCTTAAACGAGGAGAGCTTTCTCCTGCTGTGGCAGAAGAAGACAGAAAAGGAAAGCAGAGAGATCTAACATGTGAGGACTTGAGTGTCTCTGCTTTTAAGACTGAAGGGGCTGCATGAGAAGACTTGTGGGTGTACTCTATGAGTAGAGAGTGGACCTTAGCTGACAGCCAGCAAGGAAGCAGGGACCTCAATTCTACAGCCACAAGGACATGAATCCTACCAACAATCTGAACAGTTGTTGAAGTGAATTCTTCCTGAGAGCCCCACAGAAGCAGTGAACCCACCCATGCCTTTCTGGAATCTTGACCCACATCCTGGAGATAATAAATTTGTGCTATTTTAAGCCACTAAGTTTGTGGTAATTTGTGATGCAGCAACAGAAAACTAACATGCTATCTCACATAAAGGTCTTTGTTTGTGACATTGCCCCGGACCTTGGGCCCTGAAAACAGTTACTGTGAGGGTGGGCATGACACTATGGGAGTGCATACCTGTGTGTGTGTTCCCATCGCATTAGTATCTTTTTAAGTTCCCTTGCTCTGGGTAAGGAGCACCCTGACTTGGAATAGAGAAGAAAACTGGGAGAGACAATTGGTGAGACAAGTCTACTGGCACTCGGTTTATTTAGCATCTTCTCTTGTGCAACTTCTCCATGCCCCCTGGGTACCTGCTTTCTAGGAAGCAACTGTTTGGAGTATCAAGGACAGAATCATTCTGTCAACACAAGAGGATGTTCTTCCTAAGAGTGGCAGGATCATCCTGAAAGAGATTCCTGTACTGCAGCTTGTCTCTTTCCTCCCTCATGGCAAAACCATAGCTTTGCTGTTGAAGACTATTTCTGCACCTTTTTTTCTTTTCACTCTAATACAAATTCACTATTTTGTTGAGTGAGGTGGATAGCAAAGTTGTCATAATGGTATTTCATATACGTGGCTTTGTGGGAAAATGGGATGCTCTGTATAAGCAAACTTTCCACTTAATTAAAAATTGTTCCTTTTATCACTACACTTTTTAAAAGCCTTCATCGCTTAAACAAAAAAAATATTATCCAGCCTTATTAAGTGGGGAATAACATACCATTCACATTATTATTGATGATTCATGGTCATCATTAAAACTAGCATTTATTTCACAGCCCTGTTTCTGCAGTGACGCCCATAGGGACCACTGTTCTTATACTGAATGGCCCCAGACCACTAAATCTTGGATTCTACTTCTGCAGTTTATATTTTTTCCACTATTTCCTTATAAACAGGATGTTAATTGTGATCTATTGCTGCCATCAACACATCTGTATCCAACAGTTCCCCACCCACATGGATATGTAATTGTAATTCCAAAATTGAACGGCACCACCTCAAAATCAAGTAATTTAAGATTTATGTACAAATGGTGAAGTTGTAGGTAAATATAATAAAGCCTCCTGAAAGCTTACATTTCAATGTTTTTCATTTCCCAAACATTAATTGAACAGTTATTATGTCCAAAAAATTATAATTGTGGCTCATGTGGAAATCTAGAGATTTTAAAATTAATCAATAGGCAAAAAAAGTTATGCAATTATTTAATATGTTATATTAAATCTCATTATTCTATATCTGTTACAAAGAAATCATTAATTCAATATGAAGCTGCTTAACCATTAATCTAGTTTTTCATGAAATTAACTTAAATGTTATTTCTATCTGTATAATATTCATTAGGTGGTCAAGACTTCAACCTTCTATTATATTTCCAAGAGTACCTAAGCACAATGTCATGCAGAACAAATGATCATTCTAGGGGCCAGCATGGTGGCGGAGTGGTTAAGTGTGCATGCTCTGCTTCGGTGGGCCAGGGTTCACAGGTTCAGATCCCAGGGGCAGACCTATACACTGCTCATCAAGCCATGCTGTAGCAGCATCCCACATACAAAGTAGAGGAACAGTGGCACACATTTTAGCTCAGGGACAAACTTCCTCAAGCAAAAGGAGGAAGATTGGCAATGGAGGTTAGCTCAGGGCCAATCTTCCTCACCAAAAAAAAAAAAAAAAATCATTATATATTTGTTGTGAATAGGGAAATGTAACCTGCTTGGCTTCTCTACTATTCAAATACTCCTGTGTAACCAATGTCCTGTATTAAATTTCTTCCGTAAAAAAGATCTTGAGTGATTCCTGTTTTCCTGGTCAGACTATGACTGCTACAGCACACCAATACAAACATGAAATTTTGAATATTTTGTATATGATCTTAAAAAAATGTATTCAGAATTACCATTGACCCAGATAAATTATTCATGCTATATTTATTATAACATATTATTTTAAATGATTTGCCAACTAGAATGCTTAGGTTTTCACCCTGAATTGACCTTGTTGGAAGATGTGCTGTGTTTTTTACTCTGTGTCTTTGTACACTGCTGGCGCACTGCAACCTACACTTAGGGTTACTCAAATCTCATTTTGAAATGAATAGTTTGAAGAACCACAAGAGTTTAATGATAAGTATTAGAGCATAGCAGTAAGCACACCGATTGAGGAGTATACCAGAACTTGAAGTTGGCCGGGCCAAGATAGGTGGTGGGTTTCCAGAGGCGTTTAGTGACCTAATTGCAGAGGAAGAGAGTGTTGGGTACTGACTTGTCATAGTATTACTATAGTAACAGCTATTGGGTGCTTACAATGTGCCAGGATTGGCACCACTATGCTATCGTGTCAGAAGGGAACCGTTGGGTCATAAGACATTTCTTCCCTCTTTGGAGTTGCAGTCACTGAGGACATCTGGCTAGGTTTAATAGGGAGCATAGGGACTATGAAACAAATAAAATGGTATTTGCCAACTCTGAAAGATAACCAGGAAAGTCATTCTTGCCCTACAAACTATATGGAAGAATGTTCCTGAGGGACAGAGGTCACCGTGTTCTGTTTATCTTTTTGTATCTCCAAGTGCCTTGAATGATGTTTGTATATAGTAGGAGGGTTAACATATGTTAAAGTGAATTGACTAGAGAACTTACTTTCTTCTTCCAGGATATAGAATCTCTCAAATTCCCTTGGAATTCAAGTCCCCTAATTGCGCACGTAGATTCTGCCCTATCTAGCTTATTGAAAACAAGAGTGATTGAAAATGCGTGGGACACCCTGGAACGTTTAATCAAAACATCGGGCTCTTTTACAGGAACCTGTCTTAGTAGCTTTCAGGAGATGAATGCTAAAGAGGGACTGAGGAAGTACCTGTAACCCCCACACTCCCTCACCTACCGCCAGAGGTCCCGCCCACAGTCGGCTTTCATTGATAGCATTTATTTGTTTGTTTGTTTGCTGGGTTTGCTATGCAGATAGAAATAATCGCCTCCTCCACAGGGTGAGCATTTCAGATGTGGCAGATCGAAAAGCAAGACTCGGAGTGAATAGTGGTGATCTCTAAACTGGGACATTTCTTTAATCTCTTGATCTTTCTCTTTTAACCACACTTAAGCATGGAAGGGAAAAAAAGATTCTTTCACATACCTGACTGGGTATTGGACGCTGTTGGCTGGTGGTTAAAACTGGGAGGGTTGGAGGGAACTTTCCTCCCCCATTTTTTAAAGTTTGGCTGTGGGTCCTCCTGCCTGCAGGCTACAGTCACATTAGTGCTTGGAAATTGGATAACGACAGCACAATGACAAATCCAGGTTGCTTGCAATAAGTTGCTAATCCCTTTGCTTTAATATCGGAGCAGCGTATAATGATGTTTGGACATCACTCCAGTTTACTGACGACCCCACTGGGGCCAGCAATAGAACCTTACAACTGTCTAACAAGGCATCAGGTGACTCCCGTCGTCACAGCAACGGACACTGGAATCTAATCTTCCCTCCATCCCTTCTAGCACCCAATAACGCCTAGATTATATAAGTGGCCCATCATTGCTTGGTAACTTGAATCAATTAACGTTAATTCGCACAATGCTATGATGTATTGTGATCACTTTCATTTCAGGGAAGGGGGAGAAATTGCTATAAGTCACCTAAAATGAGGTTGTCTGTGGTGCTGAGGTATTAATTGGGTGTCCATATTAAATGCAAAAGGAGCCCCATCGTGAAAGGAAAGTGGATGAGTGACTCTCTTGGCTGCTATTGACCTATCAGAAGAAGACAGTGCCCTTTTCCTTTGCCTTTATCTATTACAGTTTTCCCTATTGAGTGTCAAGTTGATGTATTATAAAAAATTCATTTGGTGACCTTTCACCCCCTTAGCAGATTAAACAATTTCACTTCGATGGCATCATTAACAGGACCCTGCATTTAATGATGATTTCTCTAAAAGGCCACGGAGATTCGATTTTAAGCTAACAGATTTATTGCACTATTATAACATATCGTAAAAAACTGTACCACCTACGGTCAGGTTTTAGGATAGAAACTGCTTAAGAGTTTATGTGGAGCTTAAAGTGGTATTACCTTGGGATATGCTCCAGCAGCAAGTCTCTGACCTCCAGTGCGATGCTGTTTACATTTAATAAGAGATGTTTGCTCACAATAAACTTTAAAGTGTGTCAGCGAAGCCCTTTCAGTGGGGGTTCAGGCCGTCAGTTCCCATCCCCTCGTCTCTAGACATCAATGTGCTTATGTCAGGATCCTTGAGAGTCTTTCAGTTTCTGTAACCCACGCTGCTAGCCTGCATCCTGTCCCACATCACAAAGCACTGAAGAAATAGGGTAGGAGAGAAACAGGATCTGGTAACAATGTTAGATTTTCCAGTAGCCTATGACCCATAGAAAGATAGAATTAATAGCACGGATTTAAAAAATCTGATTTAAATTGTTCCATTTAAAAAAAAAAGAAAAAAGAAGCCTTACGCTCTCAGGCTAAGGAAACTAATAATTGGTGATTAGGCTAGTGTAGGTTGCATTCCCAGTGAGTGATTCTAGCTGAGAGGTCAGGACCTTAGGTGGTAGATGACCGAAGGGGATCCTTAGGACCGCATATGCCCACTCTGCCCCCATTTCCCAGGATTCTCAGGGGAGATAGAAATTGCTTCCTATAGAAACTTCATAGTTCGTGATCCACTCTATTTGCTCTTCCACTGTTTCCTCTTTTGAGGACTAATTGTCACCTTTACTTGACATCAACCCTCCATGTTAAATAAATATTTTATCCTTTTCTTCTCACATAAGAAAAAAAATAAAAGGCTTGAGAATAAAATAGTTGACTCATAAGCATTTAATTGAGGGCAGGGTAAGCTACTTTTTTGCTTGTTTGTTTTAAATCAAAGCGTTGTTAGACCTGACCTGGGCTGTTTTGGGTATAAGTCACCAAGAGATGCTCTATGTTAGGGCAATATATGTGATATATGATGTCTCCACATCTCCGTTCAAGTGCTAAAAATCAGTTGCATGCTATGATGTGTAATACACAATAGGCTAATGGGACAATAGATATATAATCTATAATGTTGTTTTAATAAAGGTATCTTGCTCATCAAAAATACCAAAGCTCTGGGAAAAAGATCTTTTCAGGTATCATGAACTATATAACCATTTTCTTTTCTTTTCTATTTATTTCATTTTATTGCTAAGTCTCATCAGCAATTAATGTGCTTGAAAGTGGTGAAAACAGTACAGCTCGTTGGTTAACTGCTCGACACCTTGGCCACACACTTACTATTTGTAATACCTTTGGCAAGTTCCTTCAGCCCTTTTGGACATCAGTTTCTTCATATGTGAGTCAGAATACCTACCTCATAGTGTCATTTTAAGGATGCAATAGGTTCATACGTGGAAAGCTTAGAATAGTACCTGGTACACCGTAAGTGCTTGGCTTATATTAATTGTAAGTATTATTTTCCCTAAGGCTTTCCTTCAATTAAAATAAATTAATCAATTAATCCCACAGTGATTGAACCTATTTAGTGCAAGCACACCGTGGAGAATGTAAATATGAAAAGGTGGTTGTAGGATTCAGTGAGCTGTTCCCTGAACAACAGTGGTGTGCGGGAGCTTGCTCTCATGCATCTCTTCCCAATTCTTTTCAGCGACGTCATCTTGGTACCACAGAATCAGCCCTGATGGGAGTTTGTGTGCCCTGGAAACTGGAAAACTCTACAAATCAGGGCCTTTTCGGGGAGAGCTGGTTTACTAGCATACTACTGAACATATCCCACCTTCTAACTATTTTAGTCTAAGTTCCCTCTCTGAGGCTTTTTTTGGGCCCGATGTTAATAAACTGTGTTAAAAATCTAACTTCATAATTTGTGCTTCTCCTCTGTCATCACACAAACATACACCCAGTCCGTCCTTTACTTTGTCTAAGCAAACATATAAAACAAATATAAAACTATTCTTGGGTTATAAGATTATGTTGGCGATACAGTGTATTACTAAGTTCTAGAAACAAAGGCGAATGTGAATATTTCCACTGGTAATAATGTCTTATGGAAAATAGCCACTGCAGTGATATTTGTAATCTTATGGGTGCATTCTTTTTTTTTTTTTTTTAACATGTGCCAGAAATACAAGCAGCTTTAAAACTGGGAACTTGATATATATTCGGCCCTATGCTCTTTCAGTCCTGGTCCAGCCTTCAGATGGAGAAGTAGGAAAAGAACTTCCAGTACAACCACAACTGGTTTTTCTGGATAAGCAGGTAACTTGTTCACAGGTAACAGTCTTTCTTTCGAGCCAGGTAGCATGCTGTGTTCAGCACATTTTAGATTTCATCATGCTGATACACATTTACAGAATGCCCACTGTGTGACATTTGCTGCACTTCGAAATTCTTGTGACTCTTGTCATTTTCCTTCCATGTCACAGCCTGCTTTCCTCCCACTTTCTATGAATGTCCAGAATTTAATTAAGGGTAAAAATATAATTCTGATACTTTTCCTCCCCAAGAAAATTCTTGAAGGAGATCTCTCATATCTTCTCAGAAATCTAGCCTTCTCAAAGAAGTGTATCTATATTTGAAGAAGTAATTTCATATGCTAATGAAGGAATTTTATGCCATCACATCTGCATCATAGTTTTATGTTATTTTTAATGATTTCTCTTGTATGTGTTAAGTAAATCATCAATAAGAGGCTTCTGTGCTTAATTCTAATTTCAGTGTCCACAGCCTCTGATTCTATTTTATGGTTTCTATATTTACTAAAGTCGAGGGAAAAAAAAGTGAGATATGATAGTTAAATCAGCTTTCCACTCTTTATTTTAAAAATAATTTTTTTTGAAAAAATTACTTTTTGTGAAGGGCAGAAGGCCATGGAACTGAGGTCCACTCTTGGAAACCTGTCACTTTGGATCTAGTCTGGTCCTCACTTGACTCTCTCGTGTTTTCTTCTCCTGATCTTTCCTTCCTTATTAACCTTAGCACATAATGCCACTCTTCTCTCCTATAAACTCAGCTTCCTTACTCCTCTCCACTGCTCTGCCCCAATTTTTCCTGCAGTAATCTCCCTTCTCTTCTGTCATTAAGCTAAATTTGATTATTCTTAACAAGAGAAAATTTTTTTTATCATTTTATATCCTTTGCTTATTATTTCTATTGAATATGTCCTTTATAAAAGATTCTATCTGAATTCTCTTTTTTTTAGATAACTTCCCCAAATTCTCTTCTGAATCCATCTTTTTCTTTCTTTCTTTCTTTCTTTTTCCCTATTTCCAGAATCGGAGAGTAGAGTCCTTGGGCACCCCCTCAGAGCCGTGGGCTGTTTCTATTTCCCTGGAAGGGACATCAGACTCCGTTCTGAAAGGTAGGCATCTGTGACATTCAGCGACCTGTTACTACTGCCTCTGGACAGAAGATGCTTGCGACCATTAGGAATTCACAGCAAGGTTGGTAATACTCAGTATCTTCCATGATTTGGAAGAAATCTCTCTCATCCCAGTCTACAATGCCAGTGTCTGTGAAAGGGAAGATTGAGCTGGCAGTAAACACCTAGGGAACGACCTCCTCCTCTCCCTTCCCCTGCGTGATGAAGGAGCATTTTGTTCATACCCATCTCCTCAATATGGTGTAAGGGAAAGGGCATGGACACTTCAGCTGGGTCTCAAATCCCAGCTTGCTATGCACTACTCAGCCCTCTGAAGACAAAAGATTCTCCGGGACAGTGTCATGGACTGGCCCAGGGAGCAATTCACATGTACAAAGTAGTTTCTATGGGGAAACAGAAAAACTCACTCTCAATGTGATGAAGAATAAATGTGATGGCAAAAGCAAAGCACCTGGCACAGAGCAGGCCCTCAGAGTTCACTGTCCCCTCTCCATCTTTCTTTGCCCTCTCTTACCTTCCAGCTCAATGCCAGTACCACTGCTCGCTTCATTTACATTCCCTGGAGCTTGTGCACATGAAAATCAAAATAGGTATCATTTAAAGTGCAGACTCTTAGGCCTTGGCCCAGGACAGTTTGATTACATATCCCTCAGAGAGGCCCAGGAATGTGTGTTTGAGGGCCCGGCCTGGGAAGAAACAAGCAGGTACGACATGGTTTTTATAGGAAAAATGGTTCCTAAGTTCTGAATTCTGACTATCTGACAAAAAAACTCCAAACAAAAACCAAAAAATCCTCTTGAAATACAACCTACTCAAAGATATAAGAAGACTCCCTCCGCCCCCCGCCCCAGTGGGCTGTGACAGGTTAGGAACTCAGAATCCCCAAGGGTTAGTCCTGGCACTGCAACTGGTTTGTCTTGTCTTTGATTTGGAGCTTTAAAAGTGCACATTATTTTATTATGAAATAGTTCAATCATTATGCTTTAAAACAGCTCAAAATGTGATCCACAGAAAATATTTTAAGGAGAATATGTTTGAGAAGCAGAAAGCAGGCAAAGGAGTCTAGTGACTGAGGGAGTTAAAGGGAAGAAGTGAAGTCAGAGGGGTGGGCTGGAGCCCGACAACAGAGGTGAGTTTGGACTCTACTCTCATGACAGGCAAAGCCGTTGGAGGGCTGTAAGCAGGCCGTGAGAAGCTCTGCCTTACATGTTTAGAAGACTACCCTGTTCCGTGGAGGGTGGGATAGAGAAGAACAAGAGTGAACCTAGCAGTCCAGTTGAGAAGTGATCGCAGCAGGCCAGGCAAGAGATGATGGTGGAGATCAAAGTGTGGGGATTCAGAGCATCTTTTAGAACTAACATCAACAGCATGTAGTGGGAATAAAGGAAACAAGGACTTAAGGCTGACTTTTGGATTTTGACCTTGATGTATTGGGTGGATATTGATGTTATTTACTGAAATGGAAAAGATTAGAGGAGGAGAAAAAGACAAGAGTTTTGATGAGGAGAAACAGAAAAAGGTAAGTAGGAACTGGCTTTTGGGCCAACTTAAGACAGAGGTCTTTTCATATGTGTGATGAAAGTTTGAAGACAACAGGAATGATCGGTTTCTGGTTTATGATCATTCCAATTTGTGTTTCAGAGTGTCAAAAGGGCTTTCTGTTCTTATCTGCCCCCAATCTAGTCCCCCACACAAATGATTAACCGTGTCCCTACTAGAGGCCTCCTGTATGTGTGCAGTCCAGGAGGACATCTCCCAGCACGCGGATCTTTCCTGAGATCCTCAATGCTCCATGCACAGGGGGGTCTTGTCTCAAAGAGTGTCCTCTTGGTCATCAAAGCACCCAAGGATTCTCCCTCCTGTTATGGGTGGGATTGTGTACATCCCTCTCATTTGAGGGACTCCTAGTCACACACAATCACAGTTTAATTCCGGGGTTCACTCTGAAGTGAAGAGAAATTTCTTTTGTATCAACTTAATACAATCCAGAACAGAGGGTCCACTGGGGCATTCTGAAATCAACTCCTATATTCCAATAGCGGGCCAGAGATTATCACAGTCTGGAAAAGTGGACCTGTTAAGTCCCCTTAATCCCTCTAACCAATTACAGTGAGAAAATTAGGAAAGGGTGCCGAGAATTCAAACTGATTACAAATTATTTTTAAGATAGGTCATGAATAATATTCTCATAAAGGAGAGCATCCACTGCCACTCCCCAAACCTCTAACCCAGACAGCCCTTTTCACAAAGCTTTACAGGGCAGTCTAGAAGAATAGAACCAATGGATTTACCTTGTCTGCATGAATTCAGAATTTCTGAATAATTCGAACCAGGAGCTAGATCAAAGTAAACCTCTGAACTAAGCATTGTACTGCTGTTTTAGATTAGAAAGACTTTCTTAAATATTAGCTCAGTTGTGGTTTGAAAATAATAAATGTTTTCAAAATATGCATAGTAAATAAAGATTATAAATATATCCTTTAGTATTGGTAAAACAAACAAAAAAAGAGAATAGCAATTATGTTTTAGGTACAAGCGTTTCTTATGACCAGGATATTTGCATATCATAATGGGGAAAGAAGCAAGCAATCTGGTTACTTTTGCCAACCCCTCTTTCTAGAAATATGGTTTGAAGTATTGGCCATTTATGCAGAGTTACTGCTGTCATGGTAATACAGCACCCTTTGAAACTTGTTGGTGACATGTTGAAAAACAGATTCCTTACCAATGAATCACTGACAATTTTAGGTTGGTATGGTCTGTTTTGTATGATCTGTTTTGTCACTATTGTCCTCTCTGGAAGATTCAGTAGGAAAGTATGAGGAATGAGCTGAGGTTGTCTTCTATGCACACATTTTTTTTTGGTATCATAAAGTAGGGAAAAAATTTTGTGTAGTTTTCTGTCTTTAGAATGCCCGCATCACCAAAACACCCTATTTTATATGATTGAAAGTATCTCTTGAAGCCATCATGAAATAGTTCTCCTTAACTTCAGAAAGAATGGAACCAAAACCATTTGGGATGGAATACCTAACTTATTCTCAATGTTTTCTGGAGAAGAAAAAACAGCAACAACAAACTATATATGTCTAGTCTAAATTGTTCATTCTACAATTTAACTTCATGTTCTTTTGTCTCGGGAGATCCTCCTTGGTAAAAATATGCTATAATCTATTAACAAAAAGTGGATTTATTCCCTCAAAGATTATTATTTAAGGGCCCTTTAGATCCTTTGGTATTTAATTATAGATTCTAGCTGTAGGAAAAAATATGTTCTTAATATTTAAAAAATAAAGTCTCAACATTAATGGACTAATAGTTTGGTAGTGTGTATGGCTGGGGTGAGAGGGATAGTTGAGGGGAGAATTGAGGCTGAAAAGGTATTTTAGAAACCACACTTCCTGCAGACACACATTCAGGTAGCAGTCCCTGGTAGCCGTGTAATCAATTTCAATCTTGCTTCAAATCCAACAGCCCATCTCAACCCATTGTTTACACCAGCTTGATCAGGGAGCCTGTCAATGGCATTTCTGTATTTTACACTTTGCCATTGCAGGGATGGGATGAACCCTGGAGTAATGTACTGTACTTGGCAGCAACTGCCTCAGCTTTGGGGCACATATGCTTCAAATCTGAGAATATCATAGATATATATGGGAATCTTTGTAGAGATCTCTGAGGCAAGCTGGTATTTAACACAAAAGCAAACCCATTTGGAGCTAAAGCACTTTCCATTAGGCAGTTTGACGGCTGTTCTACGAGGCAGACTCACTGTGCTCCACGGACACATTTCGATTAAATGCTGCTTTGTATTCCTCCAAAGATGGGAACAATAAGGACGTTTGTCAAAGGAAAACTGCAGCAAACGATTTCATGTTGAACATCTGTACTCTGCGGTTCATTGTTTGCAAGAGTTTATTGACCATAATTTTGATGCATATAGGTTTTAAAGAGTATAAACTGCATTTATCTTGGGCGCCTATCATTTATTTGAGTCTTGGCTTATTTATTTCCATTTTTCTGGGCATTTTATTTATTTTGGGACTCTGACGAGATGAAGGAAAAGATGTTTCTGAAAAAGGAAGTTTTAGTTAGCTCTGCAAAATTGATGAGGAAAGACAATGTTTTCACAAAAAGGATTGAGCAATTGGATTGAAAAATGTAACTCTAAGCATATTATATCTTTATGATACCTTTCAGCCTTAAAGATCTCAAACGAATTTATAAACTTTAAGACCACTCTCCTTTCTCATTGTCCATCAAACCAATCATGGTGACATTTCCAGAGTGAAATGTAGCAGCTGTTAATTAGCAAAGTAATTTGAGGATAGTGGAGTCAGAAGACTAATTAATGGCAGTGTGAATGTGGTCCTGAGTTAAGTTCTTTCTTTCACTTTATAAATGGACGGCCTAATGTTAGAAGATGTAAGCTTTCTGTTTTGCATTTCATGCAGGAAAACCATAGCCCAGGCAATCCAAGGTGCTAAATCAAGGTAGCCTTTATCAGTCATGATTCGATGCATTGCTGTGGTCCTCATCTATTGGCTTAATTCTGCTACCATATAAATTATAGATCCCTTGACTAGAAGAGAGGCAGAGCCTAGAAACTGTTGACCTGGAAGGATGACTTGCTTTCTTGAGAGATATTTAATAAGAAAACAGTCAATATATAGTGGCGGTTAAGAATT
The DNA here is from genome assembly GCF_041296265.1 of Equus caballus. Lineage (NCBI taxonomy): Eukaryota > Metazoa > Chordata > Mammalia > Perissodactyla > Equidae > Equus > Equus caballus. The sequence goes on along the minus strand of NC_091703.1, from coordinate 52,792,170 downwards.
GAAATTAAGTATATTTGAGCTATCACCCAAGCACCAGGTAATATAACCTTTTACGAGCCTATTTCCTAATCTCTAGCATATAGATAGTAGCATATATTATAGGGTTGTTGTGTAGTTTATTTGCAGGGATGTATCTAAAGCACAGTGTCTGGCAGAGTAAGCTTTCAATATACGTTAGCTGTTATTATTATTATTCTATCTTGGACTATTTGGTTTGAAGACTTGTCTAAGAAAAGCCTGATGGATTTAGTAACCTCTTTAACTAAAAAAAGTTTTTTCCTTTGTTGTCCAATTGCCTCTCTACAGAGAAGACTTGAAGAAACTCTCTAGTAGGTAACTAACGTCTACTTTCTGTTTCTGTGTTTGTTGTAGGGTGTACTCAGGCAGAAGCTCAAGATGGTTATGTGAGGTTCTCCAACTTGGCAGTTTTGATCTCTGGGTCAAATTGGCACTTTATTTTTACTGTCATTTCGCCTCCAGGTAATTTCAGCGCAATGTGTTTTTATTATCTGTTTCTTTAAAAAAAAAAATAGCCTTTTCTCCTTTATAATGGGAATAACTCCCAGCATGAATAAGAAGTCATATTGTTTAGAGAAAAAATTCACTTGGCTATATCATTAAGGTGTGAGAAGCAAAAAGACATAAATTAAGGCTCCAGAGAATCCTGGAAAGCGAGAATAAATCCAAATGTACATTTTCCTCTAGTTGTTAAAATTTACTTTGAATGTCCTACTTTTTTTATTTTGATGACATTTGGTTAGACATAAATTAGAAAAATTTAATTTGTAAGAGAGTCATGAGATATTGAGTATTATGAAATCTTATCTTTTGGTCCCGCCCACCTCATTCACTGTCTCTCCACCCCCGAAATGGTAACTATACTCATTCAAAATCCTGGTACTTTAGAAGTCTGGGTATAAGGTGTGTCTAAATTGCTTATATGGTCCAATTCTTCTTGACAAAAATTTAAAAACAAATCTCCCTTCTGAAGTATGCTTGATAATTTTTGCTTTATTAGAGGGTAATACTATTCAATAAGTTTGTAGTAGATAATATGTTAATTAAACTTCAAGCCGGATGAGCCTATGCAAAATACCACTGCCCACTTCCACATAGAATGGAGCCAATCTCCTCCTACAGAGGGGCAGTGGGAGGGTGAATTTTGACATCCTCTTTTTAAAGGATTGAATTCTGATAGGGACACAGAGTTATCTACTTAAAAAACATAAGGTAACTATTGCATCCATTATTGTGATTTACCAGCAAAAAAACTCCTTATCTAAGAGAATACCTAAAAGAATTTTTAAAATACTGACATCACATTTGAACTGAAAAGTAGATCTCTATAATCAATTATTAATTTTGTCAGGAAAGTTATCTTGATACTTAAGACATGCAAGTGTGGGAAGCAGTTAATGCACAGGTGTGATAATGCAAAGTTTTATAAAATACATTAAAACAGTTATTACAGGATTTAAATGTCTTAGTTATTGGAAATGGCAAAGGAAATCAAATGTTCGATGTGAGGTATCGGGAGCCCAACAACAAATATTTAATTAAGGCCTGATATTCACCCTCTCTGATAAAGCTTAAATTCACACTGTCATAGTATACTTTTCGAAAAGTTAAAGATATGATGCTCATGAATATATAATAAGCACTTGTCAATAAGTTACTTAACTCATTAATGAGGGAACCAGGAGGACGGCAAAGGTGGTTTAAAGAGCATTTGAGAAATATAGATTGTAGCCAGGAAAGAACAGCTGAAATAAGTTTGCCAAATTGGATACAGGGCAATAAAACTGGAACCTTTGAGGTTACGTGTCTACAAATATCATTTGCATCTTTACTGGACAAAAATCATTTGCAGCTTACCAATCATCTACAGATTAACAAGACTGTGCCATAATTACTGTTAAATATTAATAAATATTAAGTCAAACAAAAGTTTATTCCAAAGAATTTGGTAGACCTTGGATAACCCTGTTCGAAAATGCTCCAGTGTGATCTGTAATCATTTTTTTCCCCTTAATTCCACGTTTTGGAACATTTTTCCTCCCCAAGGGAATATCTTCTGTGGTCAGGTAATACTATTATTATTTTGTATGGCAGATATCCTTTTAATACTGATGACAGTGTCCTAAGGTAAGCACAGGTTCATGAAGAAAGTTGTTCCGTCAGTGTTCTTGACCAGGGGATCCCCAAGGACACATGCAGAGCTGGATATTTTGTCCCAGACTTGTTGGATATTTAAAACACCATTGCCCTTTAATTTCCTCAGTGGTTAACTAAGACTAACTAAATACTTCATCAAGGTTACATTAAAGAATAAGTTATAAAACCAAACGTAAAATATGGTGCAGACAGAAACTTTTCAATCATACATGTGATTTTGAGCTGGCCTTGGTTTCCCATTTATTAGACTATTACTTTCTTTTCGGTTCTGCCCATAACTTGTCAAGTAGTCTAACTGAGGAATCATCTTGACAAGATTTTCTTTAGCCTTTTTCCTTAAATTAGTCTTCATAATTTTCAAGACCAGGTCTAGGAGGTGAGGCTCTACCAGAATGAGATTTACAAAAGTTTAAATTAGAAGAGAATAGATAGAGGATAAAAAGAACACATTAAAAAGCCTGCACTTCTGTGACTCCTTGTTGACATGACATTGTTAACAGTTAGCAGGTCCTGAGAGTAACTCCTAGTTTCCAGGCATATCAGTTTCTAGTGCCAGAATCATTTGGGAAAGCAGCTCTCATTCAAACATTAATAGGCCAATCAATGAAGTTTCTTATTTCTAACAGGCTTCAAAATAGGCATGACCAACATTGATTCATGGGTTATTGTTTCATTTGTCCACGAATCAAGAAGAGAACTTGCAAACGTTTTCATTATTTTCCCTCTTCTCTCTCAGAGGAAGGAACAGATTTCTTAGAGTGAAGAATGCATCATTATTCCTATTTTATTTCATTATCTTTTCTCTCCATTATTTATTTATTTTTCTTAGAAATGAAGAAAAAGGACAGAATTTACTTAATGCCCAGAAATGGCAGATAATGGCAGATGTACTTCCTGATTTTAGATCATGGAAATTGGCAATCTGCCTGTCTAAAGTTTCTAACATTGTCCATATCTTTATTTTTTAATGGAAGTAGATGTCACTGTAATCAACTTTTCATTAATCACTACATACAAAGACGTACATTTCTTCAGCTCCATAGCTAAATTGCAGACATAATAAAGACATTTCATTTTCTTTATATATATATTCTTTATATATATTTATTTACTGAGATATAATTGACATAACATTGCTAAGTTTAAGGTGTACAACCTGCTGGTTTGATACAATATGATTGCCCCTGGAGCATTAGGTAACACCTCTGTCACATCACATAATTATCATTTCCTTTTTGTGGTGAAAACAATTAAGATCTAGTCTCTTAGCAACTTAGAAGTTTATAATACAGCCTTGTTGACTATAATTGCTATACTATTTTAAAAATATAGAATTGAGGAACTGAGAAGTTAAATAGGTCTTTCCAAGTGGGTATGCACTCCTCACTGATGTGGGCTCGGCCAGCCAAAGTGTCGAGAGAAAGATTTCTTGGACTCTCAAGGTCTGGTCGTAGTGCTCTTTTATTCAGAGAACAGCATGGGGACAGGACCCATGGGCAGCGAAGGGCTGCAATGTGTTGAGGGTGGGGCTAATGTTATAAGGCGTGGGTACATGACTTATTTTCTACTAGACAAAGGAAAGATGATGTAAAAAGTCATTAAACGGTATCAGGGCAGGTGGGGTCTGGTTATTGTATGTTTGTCTAACTTTAGATATGAATTGGGTCATATAGATTGGCATGTAGGCCAGGACCCCTTGGGCTTCTCTCCCCGGGGCAGCCTTGATCCACATCACTCATAAGTCTTTCTAATATGTTCACTAATCCAACGCATCTATCCATTTCTGATACTTCTTGAGACACTGCCAAGAGAGAAGGGTTTCTATAAGTTTGTGCTACTGCTTTGGACCCAGCCTTTCCATATTCACTATCATTATTGTGGTCTGGGCTGTGGTTTCTCCACTCATTTCTCGAAGCCGTGACATTCTTAGGGGCTTCTCAGGGGCTGCTGGGCTGAGGAAGAGTTTGAGGGAGCCAGGAATGCTCCTGCCACCTAATCCAGAAAAGCTCTACTCTAGTGGCCATTTCCACACTTGGAATACTCTTCCTCCAGAAATTCACATGGCTCACTCATCAGTTCACTCAGGTTTCTTCGCACATGTCACATCCCAGCGGCCTTTTCTGGATCAATAAGTTTATAATGCTATTCCCAAGGCTGCTCCCACCTCCAGTCTTTCTGTTTTCCAACCCCACTTTGGTCTTCATGGCACTTACCTACTACATGGCATCAGAGTATCTGTGTATTTGCTTGTTTCCCTACTGCCTGTGTCTTCTGTCCCCTATTAGGACCTGAGTTCCTAAAGGGACAGGAATTCTTCTGCTTAGATCAACATTATATCCTCAGGGTGTAGAAAAACCTGGCACATCATAGGCACAAATAAATATTTGTTTTATGAATAAGTGAGTATGTTGAGACTGTGTCTAAGATTACATTTTTAAAAACTGTCCTACTGCTAAAAATACTTGAAAGCTGATGGTCTCTCCTTTAGACTCAGGTTACTGCTCCAGGGTTGTAAACTGCTCTCCCTCGCTTCAGCTGCTGTCATTACTTGTGTTCTAAACACATCGTTGGCCTGATCTTCTATATTCCATGTGGCTCATGTCACTTCTCAGCTCAGAATTTTCCCTTCTATGACAGCTCTTTCCCTTCAGAATATAGTCAAGGGCCTTTTGGCTGACATTTAATGCCCACCAAAATTTGTCTCAAATGCTTTCCATCAATTCCCGGTATTTCCCAGCATAAATTTCCTAAACATCAACTCTTCTTTTCTCCTCTCCATCTTTATTTGCTTGGCCTTCAAAGCCCCACTTAGATACTCTCTCCTCTGAGATGCTTTTCCTGATCATATCAATGGAAAATAACCTTCCAAAGCAATTGCTTTGCATTATTCTGGTGGCAAGTGTCTCATTCTGATTTGTATTACCAATATTTGTATGTGTATCCTATTTCATTTACCGTCTTGTAGATCTCTAAGAATGAGAACAGTAACTTATCCACTTAGCATAGTAAATAATCACTGAGCAAGTATTGAAAAATGGATAAAAGAATGAAGAATTTTGTTTTTACTTCTGTGAATCCCAAGTAAAACCCATTTCCCCGACTCTGGACTAGATTTAGCTTATTCAGATGCCCATAAAAAGCAACTAATTGATAACAAACAAGCCAAATGTGGCTTAAGTGTAAAATGTACACACAGGAGAACCATTTCTAGCTAATCTTGTTATGGTAGCTTTCGGACCAAGTCAGCCAGGAGTCAAGAGACTGAAGATCTGACTGTGACTTCCAATCAGATGTCAGGCTCGGCCCAAAGAAAGCACAGCAAAGAAAAACATGGTGTTTCCTCGAATTAGAGAAAAATAAAAACTCTGTTTTTGCCTGAGTTATTCAGATGAAAACAGGGGCTTGGGATTTGTTTGTTTGTTTTGAGTGAGCTACTCAAAAATGCTGGTTATAACTAACTCCAGTTCATAGGCAAGTGTTTTTTTAACTTTCAATTTTTGTATTGAAGTATAATTGACTTAGGATAAACTACGTGGCTAAAGCATACCGTTCAATAAGTTTCAATGAATGCAGGCTTCCCTGAAACCATCCTCACAATTAAAATAATGAACATATCTCTCACCCCCCAAAATATAGACAAATTAAAATAAATGATTAAAAAAATAATATACAGTAAAATTAATCTTTTGGGCTGTCTTTTTATGAATCCAAATACATCCATGGATTTGCGTCATCACCACCACAGTCAGGATACAGCACATTTCCAAAAAGTCTCCCTTATGCTATTCCTGTATCTTGACGTCCTCCTCTCCCACTACCATTAATCCCTGGCAACTGCTGATCTGTTCTCCATCTCTATAGTTTTGTCTTTTGTAGAGAGTCATTTAATGGGATCATACAAGATGTCCCCTTTACAGATGGATTTCTCTCACTCAGCCTAATGCCTTTGATGTTCATCTCAGTTGTTACAGGTTATTAAGGGTTTCTCTCTCTGTCTCTCTCTCTCTTTCTCTTTCTTTCCCTCCCTTCCTTTCTTTCTTCTCTCCTTTTTTCCTTCTTTTTCCTTTTATTTTTTTCTTTTGGCTGAGCAGTATTCCTTTGTCTGTAAACCACTGTTGGTTTATTCCTTCCCCTTTTGGAGAACATTTGGGTTGTTTCCAGATTTGGGTGATTACGAATAGGGGTGCTATAAACATTTATGTGCAGATTTTTGCATATCTAGGCAAGGTTTTTTAGATTCTTTTATGCCTTGTTTCAAAAATAATAATGGAGTGAGAACCAAATTTTTCAGTCCATTGAAAGGGGAGGAGTTAGAGATGAATTCTTAGAAAGATACGCTCTGTAAGGAAGCCGCCCATTTGGATCCATCTTCCCTAGCCAAAGTGGCTCTGCCTATCTGCCACTGCTCTACTCCCAGTTTTCTAGATAAGGAAATTCTCATGGACATTAGAAATTCTCTTGGCTCTGTAGTAGGAGTGCCTGGCCCCTGTTTTGATGTGTTACATGCCCTATTTTCATAGGACAGATGTGTCAGAGCAAGTAGTTTCACACATTCTGGGGCTGAGAGCATTTCTGTTCTAGTTTGTGGAACATAGAGTGAAACTGAAATTTTTCATTGATGGAAAGGGTTAAGTCTGAGAATAAAAGAGGAGAATTGGAAGAATTCCCCATCAGTAATGTACAGCATTGGAAAGAACAATTGTATGTTATTGTTGGAACTGAATTCTTCTATTTCTTCAGAAATACAAATCTTGGATCTATTACTGGTTCATTTATTTAATCATTTAATTTAATAAATATTTACTGAACCTACTAAGTGTCAGGTACTGCTGTAAGCATATCTTTTCCACAATATTTTCATTACAATAGTATCTTATTAATATGTTATTATTGAGACTTTTCTTTTTTTACAGGGGTCAATTTTACAGCTCGATCCAGGCCATTCGCCATCTTACCTGTGACTAGGTCAGAGAGCTCGACCATTATCCTGGCTGCTTCCCTGTGCTCAGTGGTCTCGTGGTTGGCTCTATGCTGTCTGGTGTGCTGTTGGTTTAAGAAAAGCAAAAGCAGAAGTACGTTGATTTATTTTTTTTTTGGAATGAAAAGACTGGGAAAAATGCCATCATGCATAACATACATTTTTTTCTTCCCTCAAAGAGAAATTTTTATGAACCTCAGCAACATATTAAACCACATGGAGCCAAATTGTTCAATTCATACAGTAGAGATAAGGATTGCCTAATCTCAATAATAGCAATCATAAAGAAAGCTCATATTCATTGAATAGTCACTACAGACCAGGTTCTAGGTGCTTTAGATACTAAATTTATTTCATCCTCACAAGAACCCTATGAAGTAAGTACTAAATACTATGTCCATGTTACGGAGGTGGAGCATGAGGCACAGAAAGGTTAAGTAACTGGCCCAAGGTCACACAGCCAGGAACAAGCCAGGAAGTTTGGCTCCAGATCCCACTCACTGAATTGCTGTGTTCCTCTGCCCAGGTGACCCTCCAAGAGGTGAGTTCAGGGAAAAATGTTCTCTTTTCCTTCACAAGAGCGAAGAGCGTGCTTGGTGTTTTTTTTTTCTCTAGGAGTGTAGAAATTAAATATATTCTTGAATATTTTCCCAGAAGCTTTTTTTTTTTTTGGCTAGAATCACTGAGGGGAAAAGGTTCTTTAAAAGAGGCTTCTTTTAATCCTTCCACTCTATTCTTAGAGTGGAGGCAAGAGGAGCAGACCAGGCTCTGGCAAATCCCTTGCTCCACCCACACCACCCTCCCAAGACCATCGAATGAGTGAAAGAAACACTTCGTGATACTAGGAGGTACTAAAGAGACCAACATGATAAACAAGAGTGAGTATAAAAGAAGCGAAATGAGGAGAAGCCACGAAAGAAAGTCAAAATAAAGGAAGGAAGGAAAGAGGAAGAAGCCTGATGCCACTACTAGAAGATTCGCCATGTTCGCATGTCTGAGAGATGCTGGGGACGGGAAGCCCCACCACATGTGATCTTTATTTTGAACCCAGCTTCAACCTCATATCCTTACCTCAATCCACATCCTGGTGATTGAAGTGGACAAACTACGAAGAAACTCTGGGGTTCCTTGTCTTTCTCAAGATGAATGGGATCTTGTCCGGGGTGTTGCCTGTGATTTGTTGAACCACGGAATTTTGTTTTTATTTTAAAGTCTAAAGTTCTAACTACGCGCACGCACGCGCGCACACGTGTGTAGTGCTTTCTGATTTAAAGGCAAAGACTTTTCATAGTTTTTAATCTCATGTGATTCTAGGAAGTAGGTGATTTCACTGTCATCCGTTTTGTAGTTAAACCGACTAGCACAGAGGTAACTCTCACTAAGCTCCTCTCACCAGTCTCTTCCTTTTTCTCCCCCCAGCTCTAGAAGCTTCTTCCTGCGGTTACTAACACATCGGTTACCTCAGTGTCCTCTTTCTGCTCTTTCAACTTTTAGATATCTGTGGACACATTTTGCTGTATTAAATTCCCATAGTTTCCTGAATGCAGGCAGAGTCCTAACTTTCTTAAAAGACAAAACAAAACAAAAACTAAAATTGTAAAGAAATTGGAAGGAACTTTATGAAAAATTTACGGTGGTCAGGTCTGTATGAGTCATTTGCATTATATCTTTCTGTATTTCTCAAATTTCTAAAATTAGTATTCATTACTTTTTGAACCAGAAAAATATATTGTTCCTCACAGAATGTGGTTCTCTGTTTCAGCTGTATGGTCTGTGTCAGAAAATATTGTTTCACTGAGTTATGCATATCTTCTAAATGTTGACATATTTCATTCTACAATTAAAAAAAAATCACATTTGTTAATATCAACATGGATCTTCAAGAACTGGAAGTCTCTGAAGCTCATAATAGTTGATACAAGTTTATAAATTTTGTTTTTGGGACCTCGTTACATTTTCAATAATTATTAAAAACCCTAAAGAACTCCTGCCAATGCTTGTTATATATATATCAGAGTTTCCAAGCTAGAAGTTAAAAGAGAAAATGTAAAATTTGCTTATTTATTTATTTATTTTTAAATTAATTTATTTTTTAAAGATTGGCACCTCAGCTAACAACTGTTGCCAATGTTCTTTTTTTTTTTTGTCTCTGCTTTATCTCCCCAAAGCCCCCAAAACGTAGCTGTATATTCTAGTTGTAGGTCCTTTGGTTGTGGTATGTGAGATGCCGCCTCAGCATGGCCTGACAGCGGTGCCGTGTCCGTGCCTAGGATCCAAACCGACGAAACCCTGGGCTGCTGAAGTGGAGAGCATGAACCTAACCACTCGGCCATGGGACCAGTCCCTGCCTATTTATTTTAAAAAAACAATAATACGTGCGTTATATGCTAATGTAATTAGCATATGTTTTTACTTAAAAACTATGTTTTCAAAAAATGTATAGTGAAAAGAATGGCATTTTCCAAACTTCTTTGATGTCTGCCTTAAGAGAAGTCATCCGGGTTCTCTTAGTGGCTTCTGCATTCTATGTGTTGTAATCTATTGTTTTGATTGAAACATGTGACAAAAATCCAGCCACACGCAGATACATAGTAAAAAAGGGAAGAATATTTTAATAGCCATTACAGATAATTGTGAATATTCTTCTTTGATACTGCACCAAAAATGGGTGAGAGGTAGTTACTTAAAGATATATCTCAATGTACTTTTTGTACTGTGTTATATGAAAATCCATTAGTCTATCTTGTACCTTGAATGGAGGTTTTATCCATACAAGATTTTGAAACATTATACCTTGGCCATTTGGAAAATATTGTTTCACTGAGTTATGCATATCTTCTAAATGTTGACATATTTCATTCTACAATTAAAAAAAAAAATCACATTTGTTAATATCAACATGGATCTTCAAGAATTGGAAGTCTCTGAAGCTCATAATAGTTGATACAAGTTTTCCAAAATTCTAAGTTTCCCATGAAAGCTTGGATTTTATCATTGGCAACAAGTACTGTCAGTTATTTCTTTGAAGTTCATTCAAAGAAGACTCACTCCATTCACTCAAAAAAAATCTGCCAAATATCCAAGTATGATAACCATAATTTATCTTCCAATCATTCTTTCAAGTACTTTCAATCTAAAAGTGGTGTTCTGTGGAAAATTCGTTCAGCTCAAAACTCAATCCCAAAAGTGTTTTCCTTGAGAAAATCATCATATGGCATGGCATGGCATTATCAGATATTATATTACAAATTTATTTGTTTATCCTCTGGCATCCAAACTGGAATGAAAGGTCTATGAGGGCAGGGACAAGGTCTTTCTTATTCGTCATCGTCTAACCAGTTCCTAGAACACTGCCTGGCATGAGGAATGCAAATATATCTTTGATTAATATATTTAATAAATAAATGAATAGAAGATAAAGCATCTCTTCAGTCAGGAGCAGACTGAAGATCTACAGTCTTCAATGAAAAGCACACACCTGCACGAGCTCTGTGGATTGTACCAACGTTAATTTCTGGTTTTGCTATGCTACTATAGTTACGCAGGTTGTCAACAATGGAGGAAGGTGCATCAAAGTGCACGAGGCCTCCGTGCACATTTCTTTGCACCTTCCTGTGTATCTATAATTATTTCACAATAAAAGGTTAAAAAAAAGTATTAGTAACATTCTATACCAGCTCAGTTTCAGAGAAGTGTAACAGGAACAAAAAATGTGAGGCATGTAATGTACTTTTCTAGTAGCCACTTGACCTAATACACCAAAATTTATTTTGGCACATAATGAATATAAAAATATTAGATTAGAATATTAGCTACTTTATACTTTTTCAAAATCAGATGTATATTTTACACTTACAGCACATCTCAATTCGAATTAGTCACATTTCACGTGTTCAATAGCCATATATGGTGGCTACTATATTGGACAATACCTTCAATTAGGTGGTCAGCTTATGGATTTTGTTTCATTATTCCTTAAGCTCTGAATATATTATAGGCATTCTACTGCATGTATATCACAATCATTTTGTGGAACCGTAAAGGGGAAACGTTAACCCTTAGGGCCTATTTACAAATGAAAAATGTAATTTTGTTCTGGAAAAACAGAAAAACAATGTGTTTTTTTCACTAATACAGAAATAAAAAGTGAAGAGATTTCTGAATCTCAGACTAATGATCAAAAGAATCCTACTCACGTCCCATCCAAACGCCAAGGATCACAAGTAGAGACGGGGAAAGAAGACGCCGTGATGGGAGAAGGTGAGCTTGGCCACTGTGAATGATTCCTATAAGAGAGACCCACTGTGAATGAACTGTAGCCTGTAGCCTCCCCCGGCTGACAGTTTCTGAATTAATTTAGTTTATAGCCTCTTCTTTAATCTTTGTTACTTCTCCTCAAGGAAATCACATCCCAGCGTAGGAATACACAAGTACAGCTGATTCACTCAGCTATCAACCAATTATTCAAGCTGCCATGTATCTATGTTTTTCTTAGTAGAAGATTATTGGTTTAACATTTGAATTCATTCCATAGAGAAAGGGAAAATGAGAGTATTAGGCATATAATCTTTAGCTATTGCAAAGCTGCCAGTTTGGCCACATTATTGAATTTGGGAAAGAAGAGAATTTAGTTGCTGAATAGCAACTATGCAAATAAGATTGAATATGGAAACTTCAAGAAATGAGTCAGCTTTGTAAAGCTCTGCTTTGTTGTTTATTCATACTTTTAGCAAAATGTATTATTTGCTTATGTTGTGCGTTATACCAGATGATTTTGCTTGTTATTGTTAAATTGTCACTAGAATTGGGGCCAAGCAGAGAAAAGATAAGCATTTGCCTCAGAGCGATGCTTTGCCCTTGTCCTTCTAAAGACACAGAAAATAGGAAAACGGTGGGCAGAGCACAAGATGGGTTTGCCAAGCATGGATGTGATGTATGAAAAATATTCTGATAATTTCCATGGACCTGAGACATTTTGAAACATACACTCTGAAGAAAAGAATATTTCTGGGTTTTCTTAGTAATAACCAATTGTTGTCATATTTTCTGCTTGAAAAGGAATATGAATCTTACTGGTTCTGAGTGCACATTTAACCAAAAAATAGCAGTCCAATGTTGTTCTGCCTCTACCTAATTTAATAAACTCTGGTGAGTGTGTGTGTGTGTGTGTTTGTGCACGTGTGTCCATGTATCAGTTTGCGTGCTTGCTTGTATTTTTTCCCATGGAGGAAATGAAGTTATTTAAAAACAAATTTTCCAAAAAATTAGCCAGGCGTATGTCAGCTCCTGGACTTGTGTCTCAAGGCGGTAGGGATTCGAGTTCGTCGGGGTGTGAAAAATGGAGACAGGGAGAAGGGAACAGGAACTCTTTCTATATTTCATCTAAGATGACTTTCATTTTGGTTTCTAGAAGCCTCTTGTCCACTTTATTGCATGCAAATTCAGGACAGGTGTTTGAAAATGGTCATCTTAACAGAACCCCGCTCTGTGAAGAACGGAATATTCAGCTGCATTCTTCAGCGAATGGCAAGAGTGATGCTAATCTCTCCCCTAATCTAATATGGCCATCCACATGAATCTTAGTTGCCCTGCTTAAATTAACTACATTAAGCAGTCCACAATGCCTGGGTGTTTTATTAAGGAGCATTTTTTATGTGGTGGCTTATTAATAAATTATCAGGAATGAGACAAGGCCAGGGCTCCTGTGGAGGAGTTTAGATTGAAGAGATGGGAGTATCAGAGGCCATTTTCTTAGGACATTCGAGTTAAAAATAGAAAGATGTGTTATCTGAATCCTCCCCTGGGGATCGTAGCAAATTTGTTTCCTTATCTTCTAAGCTTTGTCCAAATCTTAGGAGCATTGTTTCCAAGGCAAGTTATGAACTGTCTCCTGCTTTTCCTTGGAAATTATTACCAGCTACAAAACATCTAATTATTGGTAGCTTTAAATAAATTTGGTTTTATTTCATTATTTCCCTGGCACTTGAATTCCCCTTTCCCTCTGTGTTTTTAAACTTTTGGCGTTTGCTGATAAAGTGATTGGCTGTCTCACTCATGAGCACTTTGCATTCACCAAGCACCACCATAGCACTGCGTTGTTTAGTGATGAAATTGAGCATTTTCACTGTCCAGTAGATTCAGACTGTAAATTCACCATGTTAAAGCTTTTACCAAAACTTATATGGATGCAATAGGGGTGGTAGACAGTTATGATGGGGGAGGAGGGAGGAAATCATGTATCCCTCATAATTGACTGCTACTGGGATTTTTGACATAGAGAGCCATCTGAACCAGCTTTTAAAATTCATATCAGCTCTTGTCATTCTGCTACCCAGAAGATTTCGTGAATCCCGTCATCGGTTGGGGAAGCAGGAGAATGTGGCAGTTAAGAGTGTGAACCCCAGGAGTGAGACAGATAGTTTAATCTTGACTCCCCTGCTGCCTTACTTTGTGCCCTCAAGCAAGTCAACTATCCTCTTTGTGCCTTTTAGTTTCCTCATCAGGAAAACTGCCATAATAATACTGGCCACACTTAGGGTTGTTGTGCAGATTACATGAGTCAGTATCACAAAGAGCACAGAACAATTCCTGGCGTATTGCATGTGCTACGTATATGTTATTTATCACTGGTTTTTCTTGTTGGTGTTTAAGACTCAAAGCCCTTCAAGACTTGACTCCATCCTCTCTTTCTAGTCTTGGCTCTTGCTTTCCTGGCCCCTGCTCACACTCATCACATGAGCTCACTCATCCCAGGACTTGTCTAATACTTTTCCACCCATTTGCTTGCACAGTTTCTTCCAATTTGATTGCTGTCTTCACCTGTTAAAACCTCGTCAAGCTTTTAAGCTCCAATTGAAATGCCATTTTTTTCATAAACTCTTCCCCAATCCCTCCCACCTCAGCGAAAAGTGAGTATTGTCCTCTTTGCATTCCAAGAATACTGAATGTGTGCTTCCGTAGCGCTTAGAGTTTTTGGAATTTATTGTATGTAGATGGCTGTCTGTTCCCATAGGCCAGTCGTTCTCCACCAGGGGCAATTTGACTGCCCACATAGGGCAGCTTCCTCATTCTGGTTTTTCCAGAACTTTCCAAGTTTTAAAAATCAAATCCTTGTGTCCCAGGGACTCCCTCAGTCCCAGACAAATAGTGACAGTTGGTCACTCTACCTCCAGAGGACATTTGCAATGTCTGAAGATATTTTTGTTGCCATAGCTTAGGGGAGGGGATACTATTGGCATCTAGTGAGAAGCGATTAAGGATGCTGTAAACATTTGACAATGCACAAGACCACCCCACAACAAAAGATTATCTGGTTCAAGAGGTCAGTAATGCCAAGGCTGAGAAACTCTGGCAGAAGCTATTACACATCTTTGTAACATTTAGGTGAGAGACTACTGGAATGACTTAACAAATGCAATTATCTCCCAATAAATATTAAATAATTTTGTATTTATCTCCTGATATTTATTTAGTATCTTATAAGTTCCTCTCTGTATAGTTAAAAAGAAGTGTTATCTGGTCCCTTGTCCTTTATGAGTTTCCAATATGATTGAAACACAAGAATAATATTTTGGGGAAAATAAAAGAACAATTCCAGGCAATAAACAAGTAAGCGTAAGGCAATCACAACAAACAATATATATTTGAAGAATTTAAAAAGGGAGAGAGTGATAAAGGAGAGAAAAAATATCGTTATCCTAAGTTACATGTTTAATCCCTGTAGCTCCTAAATCATGTCACACTGTTTCAAATCCCTTTTCTAGGGACTTGGTTGTCCAGTTAGCACAAATTCAGGTTCACAGAAATGCCAGGGAGGCAGTGCTGCTCTGCTTTGTCAAAGCTCAGTTTTGTATCATGCCTTCTCAACTGTTCCTTGTTCCCCTCATCTGGTTACTAGCCCCAAATCTTCCAGGCTAGACTCCTGAGTTAACTTTAACTCCCAGTTCTCCCATTACCACCTTGTGCCCCTGCCAAGTTTTACCACTTCCACCTCTGTGATGTCTTTGGTTTTCATCTTCCACTAATTTACCTTTTATAAGCACAAATCTAGGAGAATGACAGGGATTGGGGAGGAGAGGGGTGGCTCCAAGGTGTCTGGAAGCAGAGAAGAGCAAAAGAGCTCGGGACTAGAAATTGTGCCAAGCTCCGGGGAGAGTAAAACTATGTTTGGAAATATATTAATTATATTAATATATTAATAAATAACATGTCCATGTAATAAAATTAAAAAAGAGCATCTCCTAATTTAAAAACACGAATAAAATCTAGTACTATTCCTTAAGAAAACTATAAATATAACCATGAATAAGAGCCTGCCCACTAACTAAGATGGAGAATTCCAATGCTATCCGCTACCAAGATCCAGTGGCACATTTAACAATGGAATATTAGAAAAATTAATACTCAAATGAGGACAAAGCACATAACCATAATTTTATACCATAATTTTGTAACATATATTTTGGAATGCTAAGAAACATAGCCAGATAGAAAACAAAATTAAGAAGATAATGTTGGAGAAAATACATGATGGCTTGCAGATGATATAATTGTTTAAGGATAACTTAAAAGATTCAACCACTAACTGCTATAATTTATAAATAACTTGAGTAATTTATTCAAATATAACATCAATCTACGCACAATAATGTATAAGTCAATGGTATACAGTCAGGAAACATAATGAAATACATAAGAGTGACTGAAGAATATGCTGTCTTGGAAAAAAATCTTAACAGGAGATATGTTGGACTTGTGTAAAAAATAAACCATATTTTACTGAATAGTTTAAAGAGAAGACTTGAATGCATAAGGAATTACAATGTATTTCTAATTGGATTGACTAATATTACAAAGAGCTCAATTATTCTTAAAGTAACTTTGGTCAAATGCAGTTCAAAAAATTTTACACAGAGTAGAATAGTATAAGATGATTCTAATTTATCAGAAAATATAGATCAATGATACAAAACCAATTTTTTACAAGAAATTGACTTTCTGGCAGTGGGAATGGTAGCTCAACCAGGGAGATAATATGTATGGTACTATTTTTAAGACACAGTGATACTGACACAAGAATATATGGGCACATTAGTGGAAATAACCTCAATTAGATTTAAATATAGATATTAGATATAGAAATGTAATATATGATAAAGCAGATAATAAAAGTAAAGGAAAACGGAGCATTAGTCTATAAATGGGGCTAGTAGATTTGACTATTTACAATATTTATCAATAGATTCATACTTCAGAAAATACACCAAAGTAAACTCCAGATGGGTTGATGAGTTCAATTAGATTTACTAAAACATATCCATTGCTAGAGTATTGCAAAAACAACAAAATAGAGATCACTTCTGATATAATGTGTGATGAAAGGCATTTTTCCCTTTGTCTTTGTAAAATTTGTATACCTTCCTGATTTATCATGCATTTATTATGAAAAGTAAATGATACTTTTTTACTTAAAGGAACAAATAATCTAGAAAGGACATAGGTAATAGTATTTATTAATTGTTGCATATATCTTCTTCAACATGTGGGCAGGATTGTTGCCCTTATCGACAAATGAAAAACCAAGGGGGAGCACATTTTCTATGTTGGCTGATCAGCCATCCATCTTTCTTCTTCAGACTCTATTTAGGCTTTAGGTCCAGGTGATTATATTGGGTCTTCTGTACTGAATCCAGGTCATCCAACTTTGAATGCAGCCCTTGGAGACTTGGCTAGGAAAATATGAACAGTGAGGGTGGGGTTGGAGGGAAGGAGAGAATCATTGTTAATGTTCCTATTGCAAAAAAAAAAAGCCAGTGACGGGTACCCACACAAACTTTAGAAATCATAGGCACAGAATCTATTTGTTGCCGTAGGAAGTTTTGGAAGCCAAAAGAAGTTAAGGGTAGCTGGAAAAGTTATAGCTGACTGGTGAAGGTGGAAGGCCCCAAAACCACTGCCTCTTTTTCATAGAGAAGGGATGTATGTTCCCATGTTTCATCCTATTCTTCCTAAAACTTGATCAAACCCACCAATGAGACTCTTAGAGTCATGGAGGGGCAATTTGAAATCCTGTTTTTCCATTTGAATGGGGACTCACCAACAAGGTGGAGGTGGAAAGAAGGCATGCCAATTCATATGTTTTGATATTCACTCTTCTTCCTTCCCCACAACCCAAACATTCAGCGGAATGCCTTAGGACACATATCTGCTATAAATTCATTTTTTATCTAATTTGTCTGAGATCTGAGCTTCCTGTGGAGGTCCAAGATCAAAAGATCTGATTCCTTCTGATGTTGGCACTGACATATAATGTGTGCTGACTTAGTTCTGTCTATAACCTCACAGTGGGAGGCGGCCAGCCTCCCTGGGCACATTTACACAGTGCACTTTCATTTCAGCTGGGGAGTCTGTCAGGTATGTTGCTGATTGGAGCTGCCATGTAAATAATTCATGGGAGTTTTTTAATGTTTTGGGGCCTGCAAAGGAAAGCTACTCTTGTGTTAGTCTTTTATGAATAGCCGCAGAGTTGAAGAACAAGGAGGAACAGATTTCCAATGACGGTCTCTTAAAAACAGGATAACAATATCTTCAATGGATTGAAAATAGGTGACTTGCAGTGTTTGATTCCTGTTACATGAAGTGGTATTGGTTTTACCAAGGGATAAAAATTCAAAGCCTTTTTTTCCTTTTTTAAGTTCGCTTCTACCTGACGATTTATTATTCTTGTTCTTTGGTTATTTGCTGATCTTGATAAACTATGTCTTTTTCTCCTGGTGGGAGCAGTAATTATGGAGATGACACCAACCTCAGTACTTGGCATAGAACTGGGCATAAGATGGGGACAAGGTTGATGGCACAAAAAGTTTCTTTCTGGAAGGAACACAAAGCCCCATGAGGAAGGTGAGACCATCATACAAGAAAAGGTGACCAATGATAGAAGCAGTCGCTCAAGTCAGTGAGGAACTCCAGTCATTGAGACAGAAATCAGTGTAGTTGAGCTGTCAAGGAAAAGTTCTGGAAGGATTTGAAGATCCCGAAGGGAAACTAGGAGAACCTGAAAGTTCTCATTAGCTCTAAGCACGAGAATTATCCCGTAGTTAGGTGGTCATGGCAGATTCATGTTAGAAAAAAGGACTGTGGAAAAGGAGAGAAAACATACGAATAACATGGGTTTAGCAGAATATTAATTGATGCCTCATGAAAACAATATAAAAAACATGATTACTTTGTCTCATTTTACTGTTTCAAATCCAAAGTGCATTACGTAATTTATATTGTTAGTACTTTCTGTCTTCCCTCACCTCAGTTCTCATTCTTTGTTAGGTTAAATTGAGGTAGGAAATTGGTACCCTTTGCCCCAATAACTGTCTTTTATAGTATGATATAGACATGATTACTATCTCCTAACACAAACCAAGACAGGTCGCACTATACTGATAGAGGAGCATAATACACAGGTTAATAAATTAGCATTTGTTTTGTATATAAAAGGGTGGCTAATGAATTTGGTGGTGTGGTGTGAGAAAAGCAGGGAAGGGAAATGTTGATGACAGTATTGTCATCTACCTCCCAGGAGTTATGGATAGTTCTCACCCTGTTCTTCATTATAAGGCTCATGCAAGATGACATTCACAGGCATGCCATACTCCCATGTACTTACCCAACCGAACGTTCTTCTTAACTCCCCATCACTATCTTTAACTTTACACAGTACTGGATGGTGCTTAGCATACAGACTCTGGAGCCAAAAGTCTTGAATTCTGTAATGTAAGTAAGATCTGCCACTACTGTGTATGTGGTCTTGGGAAGTTACTTAATGTCTCCACAACTCAGTGGTCTCCCTTCTAAAAGAGAGATGATAATAGCACTTACTTCAGAGGGTTGTTTAAGGATTAAATTATACATGCATATGTATATAACTTAGTGCCCAACATGATAATTACTATAATTGCTATATAAGTGTTACTTCAAAGTATTACTAACCTTCCTCTCTTCAAAGAACACATCATATTGGAATGCAAATGAACAAAAGTGTCATGAACATAGAATAATCTTGAATTTCCTTTAATTTGTTAAAAGACTTATAATTTAATAAAATTATTTTTAAAGTTGAACTATAATACCTTATTGTTTATAAAATAGATTGATACATCCCTCAACACACAATGTATTATGAGAATGAGAAATTCATGAGTTAGGAAATAATTCTGAAGGAAGTGAAATATTTGGGGAGATGAATAAAAGAAGGCAGAGAGTTTAGAAAGAGAGAATGGGAAAAATATTTCAAGCCTAGGGTGTGTTTTAAGATAATTCTTACAGGTGGGAAATTATATATACACACATATGGATATATGTTTGTTTATATATTTATATTATTGCTACATATTTTTATAAAATCAAAGATATCCAAATTGTGAATTTGACATAAAAGCCAAAGTGTTGGATAAGACTGGTTTTTAGAGCTCACATTTCTTAATACAAGTGTGAGTTAACCCATTTGGTAAGGCCTGACTGAGCTCTAGTTTTCATATTTAAGCCGTCATGCAAACGATGAAAACTCCTTGTTGACTTATCAACATCATAAAAGTGTTTTTCTGGGAAACAATATTATCTGACTTTTATTAGATAATTAATATTAATTATAAATTGGGCCTGGAATAAAGTGGGTTTTTTAAGAAAAAATTTATTTCCATAGATATTTGGAAATCGATAAGCTGCTGTAATTTAATCTTTAATTATTTGGCAATTATCTTTTCAGGAACATTAAATGTGCAAAATGTGTAGTCAACTGATTGAGAACCAAATCCATTTCTTTCTCCACTTCTTTTCTCTCACAGATATGAGGAAGAAGGTCATGCTGGGCAAGCTGAACCAGCTCCCTCACCAGTCGCTAAACGGAGTGTCCAGAAGGAAGGTTAGCCGCCGTACCGTCGGAGAGGAGCACGGCAGCCAAGAAGGGGCTGCTGTCCCTGCTCCCAATCTTACCAGTCTCACATCCCACGGGCACACCTGTGCTCCAGGCTCTCCTGCTCGGCAGGTGTGTGTGCAGGAAACCGGGAACTGGAAGAAGGCGCAAGAGCAGTTGCTCAGATACCAGCTGGCAGGCCAAGATCAGCTCCTGCTCCTCTGCCCAGACCTCAGACAAGAGAGGCAGCGAATGCAGGGACAGAGTCAGTTGGGCAAGGAAGGTGGCAGATTGGGGCTTTCCCAAGAGAAGAAAACCTCCTGTGGTGCCACTGAGTCATTCTGCCTTCATTCAGTACGTCCAGAAACCATTCAGGAACAGCTGTGATCAAGGAACGGTGTGGGCATTTGGGCTGAAAATCATAATGTTCAAAGTGTTTCTGGACAATGAGCAGGGGAGATGAGGCCTGATCTGTTTGGACACTAAGAAGGAAGAATATGGACTCTGAATTCTCTTTGTTTCAATTTTAAAATGGAAGACAGTATTTAAATGCTTGTAGATTGAAACAGTGTCTGATACACCTTTTGTGTTTATCACAGGTCCTAGTCCTAATTCCAGACAAATAATAGGTTCCCAAATATTTGTTAATTTTTTACTTGTTTTTAACTTAAGCCAGTTATCGTCCTGATTTTGCCGTCTTAGTAATGATGTAATACTGATTTATACCAGTAGGGGTTGTTATTAAGCTTCCTCTGGGATGACCACCGACAGTGCTTTGGGATTCTCTAAAGGAAGGGATCATGAAAAGGTCTAGCTGGCTGCAGTTATTTCTGCAGTGTTACAGCAAAACATTTCTCTATCCTATAGAAACATTTGAAGGACGGGAGAAGACCCCGCTCTGTGATCTGTCAGAGCTTACCTTCCAACCACAAGGCAACTTTCTGGTTTTTTACAAGCTGATTTTATTTCATGGCTTAAATCCATACATTGTTGGGAGCCTGTGGTAGAGCAAATATATCAAGTTTTCACCTCAGGAGTATTGACATATGAAAACTGATATTCTCATGGGCTTTGCAGAGATTTAGTTAAGGACAAAGATATAAAAAAAAACAAGTTTGGGGAAGGAAATTATCCATGAACCAAAATTATGGTTTTCAATAGTTCTTTCTCTTAGTAACTGGGTCAAATTTACAACTGAAGATAACTGTACTGGGACAACGGAGATAACCAAGTGGTCAAGTGGATTGTTTATCAGCTAACTCATTTGCCAGAGAACTGCTCTTTGGAAAAGATAAGGCATAGAGCTGCCCAGTGAGGGGGAAAGAGATGATATCCTGTGCAGCCTCTCTGGGATGTGCTAGGATTCTAATGGAGACCAGAGCAGAGGGTCAACTGGCGTTGATAACCTGGGTAAGGATGTGAAAGGCAATTTCACCTAATTCATGCGTTTGCACAGGGCTCATCTGTATTGAAACTAAAGGATACTTTAAGCAGCCTGACTCTGTCCTTGGCTCTGGTTCCGGAAGGCATTATGCGCCAAGAGAGTAAAGCAAAGATAGCAGAGGTGAGGAGAATTTCCAGAAAGAACTTGCACTCTGCTTTTCCCTAAATATAAACCAGGATTTTCCAATCTCTGAAAGATTAAGGGGCTGTCCTATATTTGAATTAGAACAGAGAAAGGAAACACACTTTGCTGTTGCAGAATTTTAAATAATGATGCTCTGGAATCATCCATTTAGGAGGTACTGGCAGAAAGTCACCATCTGCAGGGCGTCAGTGGGAAAGTATGTCTCACTCTCTACCATGAGTTGGCAGGAACTTTCTTGGCCTCTTTGTCCATTCGTTACATGTCCTGTGGACATCTCAAACCTTAGAGCTGCTGTGAGAGGTGGTAAGCAGCCTTCTCTGTGACACTGTGTTGGATTCTGAGGGAGATACAAGTGGATCTTAAGGTTGATGCTCTCCAAGAGATTTTCAATCCAGACTATCTGTGTTTAAGGAGGGCATTGAAGGGTAATCTGGCCTGTAGAAATTTACTCTGAAGGTACAAGCTGGCTGCCTGCAGAGTAAATCCTCTTTTAGATGTATTTTGTCGGGTAGTAGCAGTGTTTAAAAGTATAACAAAACAAAAAATTTCCTGAGTGGCTTCAGCAGAATATGCCTTCTCTAGATTAATTAGTTACTGCTCTAATCTGTCCTTTATCTCATTTTTGTAGTAGCTTCCTGGTCTGTGAAGTCATTCGTGTTTTCAATCTTTGCTTAGTGCATACATGGGTCCTCAAAGAGCTACAATCTTTTTGTACAAAAAGATTTCAGAAGTTAAGGCTTTTATGGTGAAATGGTTGCAGTCGTAGCTCTATCTGCTGAGGATTCATCTATACATTCTCCCTTTCACTGTGGTGATTTCCTTCACTACTCAAATGTCAGCCCAGGTTGCTTTCCTGAGCTCTATGCCATATATTTAGCTGCCCACTGAGAACTTCAACAAGGTTATCCCACAGCCACTATGAGGTTAACCCAGCCTTAAAATCTGTTCCTCTTCACGCTTTCCCTAACACAATGCACAACATCCCTGCAGTCAGACCAGAAATCTAGGAGTCAACCACAATTCCGTGTTCTATCTCACTCTTCCCAAACAGTCAGCTACCACCTGTTAGTTCTTTACCCTTCTCCCAATCTTTGCTATCTTTTTATCCATCCTCCATATGCCAAAAGACTGATATTTCTAGAAATTAACTTTGATCCTATCCCTCTGTTTAGGAACAACCATATTTAACCTAGTAATTCTACTCCAGCAAAACCTGGGATCTCTGAGGCCAGAATGGACTCCTTGGGCCTGAACAGCAGCCAGAAACATCCAGAATAACTTGCAGGGCTCTAGCATGTGGCTTGGAATTTCAGAGTCTAGCCAGAATCCCCCAACTGGTAGTTAAGCCAGTCCTCTATTTCCTCCTCAAAAAATGGGAGAATTGGGTAAATACTGGAAGCCAAGAGAGTGGTTCTTGGTTCATTCGTTTCTAGAGATAAGCTGGTTAGATACAGTGCCACTACAGGCCAACCCTAAACTTATTCAGACCATGAGCACAGTAACCCAGTAAATATTTCCCAGCAGTAACAAACCTTACACTTTATTCAAATAAACAATTGCAAAATGTCTTATTCCTGTGTTATTTTAAAGAATCTCTTCTTGCCTCCTATTTCTGGTGCTTTATATATGGCAGACTCCTTTCCCCCAAGATATAGAACAAGCTAAAATTCTAGAGAGTTCAAAAATATTTGTAAATATTTATTGGGGCCAGCCCCGTGGCCGAGTGGTTAAAGTTCCGTGTGCTCCACTTTGTGGCCCGGGTCCTGGAGTTTGGATCCCAGGTGCAGACCTCCTCCATTTGCCAGCCACACTGTGGAGGCATCCCACATACAAAAAATGGAGGAAAATTGGTACAGATGTTAGCTCAGAGCTAATCTTCCTCAAGCGAAAAAAGAGGAGGATTGGCAATGGATGTTAGCTCAAGGCAAATCTTCCTCGTGAAAAGAAATATAAATATTTGTAAATACTTATGGATGTTAAAATTGAGAGAGAAGGATGAAGGAAACTAGGGTAGTTTTCACCCTCTTGTGTTTTTAGGATTGTGTTCAGGGAAGGTACCAGACTTTGAGAGAACTTCATGTCCTCTCAGAGTGACAGACTGGGCCAATCTTACCAGGGTTGTGTCCTGCAGAAGACTTGCCCGTATTATTTCCCACTGAGGCTACTGAGTGCCAAGAGGCCTTTGGCTCCCTAGGGCCCAGGCCTTTCAAGGATTGTTTAGTTGAAAAACTCCCTTCCATCTAGCAGTCTAACTCCAAATGTATGAAATTACCATACATCGAAATGTATGCAAACTTTATGCAAAAGTGAGTATGTGGAAATTGAATGTAAATCACATGCAAATATTATTCAACCAAGCTTCTATAAAATTGTACATGTCAATAAGAGTAAAGGATTTTAATTAATTCTGTCATTTAAAATTCATGCATTTATTCCATATTTTGTATCCAGGATTTATAATGTATT
The DNA here is from genome assembly GCF_041296265.1 of Equus caballus. NCBI lineage: Eukaryota > Metazoa > Chordata > Mammalia > Perissodactyla > Equidae > Equus > Equus caballus. Next base: position 52,768,059 of record NC_091703.1, on the reverse strand, counting down.
CAGTGTCAGTTCTGAAAGAGCTACAAGCAGAAGGCATTACTCTGCTGAGTGCAGAATAGTTGATTTCAACCCATGCTATAGCACTGTAACTAATTAGAGATATATTTGAGAGACTAACCATATTTCCAGAATGCAATTTTTTAAAAAGAGATAAAATGTTTTTATAAAGTTAAGTGAGGCTTAAGTGGTAGAATACAGCGATTCGGGTGTTTACGGATATTCTTCCAGCATTTATTGTTTTTAGACCTCAAAAAAGACTGGGGTTCTCTTGGCTTGGTAGAATTCAAGAAAAGAGTAGTTCTGTCCATCAATCTGGTCTGTTTTGAGACAGGTTTGTTTAATGCATTTGTAGGACTTTCTAGAATTTACTGGGATATGAGGAATCAGTTGTTTCTATATAATCTCTTATTTCAATCTCAAAATAATTATTCATTTATTATCTTACAATATATTTTGTTTCAAAATTAGTAGCTGTAACAAGGGAAAAGTGAAATAATTTGCTTTTGAAAAATGTGGGAAATGACCACTTGTCTCTCCACTTCATAGACGAAGAGGCAGTCAATTGCCAAACGGTTACAGTGGTCCCAGGCAAAATTGGAAATTTATTTGGACTATATCCACTTCTTTCTAAAACTTTTCTTAATTTAATGGTATATCCATCCAATAGAATGACCCATATAGAAAATTACTCAGGATATATTGTTAGGCTAAAAGAAAAAGAAAAAGAAAAGCAAAATTTGAAACAGTGTATATAGTATGCTTTTACCTACAGTTTATTCTGAAACTATACCAAGTGATATTATAATCCTGAACACAAAGGGCTGACTCTTGATAGCAGCTATCACAGCACACTAATTAGGCAAGTTCCGGAGACTCAGACTCTTGTGATAGAGCCTTAAGTCAAGAAGCTGTGAGCTTTAAATTTGCAAATAATGGGTGTGGTCTAAAAAATAGCGTGCTCCAAAATTTTCTTAAAGTTTTGTGATAAATACATAACCCTTCATGCTTATCTACAGTTTAGCCAACTCTAGAAGTGCTGTAAATTTGGGCTATAAGTCTAGTTATACTAAATTTTCTCATTAGAATTTTTACCCACATATCTTTATTCTATTCCCAAGCATGTCACTGCCTCGATTATCACCTTTCTTTTCCAACATCATCAATTTCTTCCCATCTACTGGATTATTCCCATGACTATCCAACATGGTTAAGTAGCTCCCATTTAAAACAAAAACACAATAATAGCTATTCTGACAGGCATGAGGTAATATCTTGTTGTCATTTTGATTTACCTTTCCCTAATAATTAGTGTTGGAGATGATGTGGAGAAAAAGGGAACATTCATACACAGCTGGTGGGAATGTAACCTGGTGCAGCTGTTATGGCAAACCGTATGGAGATTCCTCAAAAAATTAAGAATAGAACTACCATATGATCCAGCTATTTTACTTCTGGGTATTTATCCAAAGAACATAAAACACTAATTCGAAGAGATATATGCACCCCTATATTCTTTTTAGCATTATTTACGATAGCCAAGACTTTGAAACGATCCAAGTGTCCATCAATGCATGAATGGATAAAGAAGATGTGGTATATATATATACACACAATGGAATACTGCTCAGCCATGAAAAAAGATCAAATCTTTCCATTTGCAACAACATGGATGGACCTTGAGGGCATTATGCTAAGTGAAATAAAGCAGACAGAGAAAGTCAAATACTGTATGATTTCACTCATATATGGAAGATAATAAAAACAACAATAAACAAACAGATAGACACAGAGAATAGATTGGTGGTTACCAGAGGGAAAGGAGATCAGGGGAGGGTGAAAGTGGTAAAAGGGCACATGTGTATAGTGGTAAATGGCAATTAGACTTTGGGTGGTGAACATGATGTAGTCTACACAGAAATCAAAATATAATGATATACACCTGATATTTATGTGATATTATAAACCAATGTTACCTCAATAAAAAATATTGGGGTTGCCCTGGTGGTGTAAATTCGCGGGCTCTGCTTTGGCAGCCCAGGGTTTGTGGATTCAGATCCCAGATGCAGACCTATGCACCACTCAAGCCATGCTGTGGTGGCATCCCACATACAAAATAGAGGAAGATTGGCATGGAAGTTAGCTCAGCGACAATTTTCCTCAAGCAAAAAGAGGGAAATTGGCAACCAATGTTAGCTCAGGGCTAGTCTTCCTCACCAAAAATAAATAAACAAGTAAATAAGCAAAAATAAAAAGAAAACATTCTTTGATTCTATAGGTCCCATCAGCTCTCTTTCCAATTTTTCTACTCTCATTCTAGCAAAATTGCTTGAAAGACTTTGTTCACAATTTCATTACTTCCTCAGTTTTCATTAACTTTACAAGGCACTCTGATATGCTTTCTGACCCCTCCACAGAACAGAGACTGCTCCTGTGGTGATCACCAGTGACTTCTATATTGCCAATTCTAGAGAACAAGTCTTTATCTTTATCTTACATGACATCTCAGGAGTATCTAACCTGGCCTTTCTCTTCTTCTTTCTTGGGAAAGAAAACATAAGTGAAACTTAGGAGAACAGATAGGATTAAGATTAATTAAATAAAGAGGACATTTTAGGTGAGGGAAATATATAAATTTGAGTAGAATAATTACTCATCCTAGATCATGGATTCTTCAGTGAAATGAGTTAATACTGTTGAATATAGGAAATAAAGGCTGAATGAATAATTAACAACCATTTTAAACATGTGAAATTATATTTAAAAAATGGTGGAAGTGATTTCAACTTAGATTGTGCCAGATGGAAGGATACCAACCATACATGAAGAAATTAGCATTAGGAAAAAAATTCTGATTGCTTGGAAAAAATTATCAGTAAATATTACAATTATTTCAGCATCCTACTCTGTTGAGATCATTAAGGCATGGTTAAATGCTACTTCTGTAGGCTAATTGATATAATGGAAGATCCTGGAGTAAATGGCCTATAAATTCTCTTATTTCTTCATATGCCAAATAAAGCTTGGATCAAAGATACATGGCATGACAGCCAATACTGCCTTTAGACTCAGTTAAGAATTTCCCCAGTCTCTGTGCTCTAGACGGCTCCACTGTGACCTCCTCCCACCCCTAGATCCACTCCTCCTCATAGGCAGGGAGTTTATGAAGCTGAGAGGATGTGCCTATCCACACACCATGTCCACCCCTTCTAAAGTATTGATTGAATGCCCAAGACTGAATTTTCTGCCCAAAAAGCACTAAGCTCTCTACCAGGGCTTGCAGAGGCTGTTTCTCTGGATTCCTCCTTTGCTTGACACATCAAGTCAAGTGAAAGAAGAACCACTGTGAGTTACACAGTGCTGAGAAACATGCCAAACTGGGGTTGATATTATTTTTCTGATCAAGAAAACATAATTTTAAATTTTATGTCTCATTTTATTCTTATGAAGGGCACAGATTAAGACATTTATAAATATGTAACCCTAATACCTTCTGGCTCAATAGGCCCTCACCTGCTTAATGAGACCTTAGTCCCTCTGCCAAATAATCCTTGTTATTTCTGAGTTTCAACAAAAAGGGCCACAAATGGGATTTTTTCTGGGATTCACAGCAATCTTATATACCCTCCTGATTCTCAGCTGGCACCCTAAGGAGGACCCCATCACATGCCTTGCTTCCTAGCCTTCTGGATCCCCAGACTTCTCAGAAGCCATCAGCTAAACTCAGCAATGTGCTGTTCTGTCTCCCCTGGGCTGGCACCCACTCATCACACATGGGACAACATGACAGTTAGGGTTTTAAGATGGCCTCCATTATATCAGCCACCTAGTGTCAAATCCATGATTAAGTGACAAAAGAGGTACCTCAGTTATGATTAGGCTTCCTAATCAATCGGCCTTAAGATAGGGAAATTATTTGGATAGGCCTAACCTAATCACATGAACCCTTTAAAAGAAGACAATTTGCTCTGGCTGGTGGCAGAAGAGGAAGTCAGAGATGTTCCTAACACGGGAGGGATTCTATGAGCCTTTGTTGCTTGAAAAATAGAGCAGGTCACCTGGCAAGGGATCCAAGTAGCCTCAAGGAGATAAGAGTACCGCCCCCATAACAGCCAGCATAGAAGCAGGGACCCCAGTCCTATGACCACAAGGAAATGAGTTCTGCCAACAACCTGAATCAATGTGAAAGTGGATTCTTCCCCATAGCCTCCAGGTAAAAGCCCACCTTGGCTAACACCTTGATTTGGCCTCAGGAGACTCTAAGAAGAAAATTCAGTTGAGCTTTCTTAGTCTTTTGACCTAAAGAATTGAGAACTAATAAATAGGTGGGTTTTTTTGTTTGTTTTTAACCATTTTATTGATGTATAATTGACATGCAAAAAGCAGTACATATTTAATGTATACAACTCCATGAGTTTGGGTATAAGTGTACACCTGTGAAACTGTCAGCACCATCAAGGCTATAGACACGTCCATCACCTCTTAAAGTTTCCTCCCACTTCATTATTATTATTGTTGTTGTTGTTGTTATTATTATCCTTATTACTACTTCTGGTAAGAGTAGCTAACATAAGATCTACCCTCTTAGAAAAGCTTAAGTATACAATACTGCCCTGTTAGCTCTAGGCACTGTGCCGTAGAGCAGATCTTCAGAACTTGTCTGGCATCACTGAAACCTTGTCCCCTTCGACCATCGCCTCCCCATTCCCCTCTCCTCCCAGCCTCTGGCAATCACCACTCTACTCGCTCTTTCTATGATACAGCTGTTTTAGATTCCACATGTAAGTGAGATCATACATTATTCGCCTTTCTATGTCTGGCTTGCTTCACTTAGACAAGCTTCTGCAGATCCACTATGTTGTTGCAAATGGCAAGATTTCCTCCTTTTTTCGGACTGACTAATATTCTATCATGGATATTGTTTTAAGCAACTAAATTTGTGGTCATCTGTTACACAGCAATAGAAAACTAATAAAGGCATTATGGTTTCACTGGAAAAAAGGAGAGCTCAGTCTCCTCCCGTCTTTGCTTTTGTCTCGGATGTCTCCTGATCTGTTTTTCGGCTGACATGAAGGGCGTCCTGTCCCCCAGAAGCTTAAACTCCTCATTCAATCAATACATTCCACCCCCCGCCACAGCATGACTGCTCGCTGTGGGTAGCTGGATCACGTCAGTTCCCAGGTGCCCTCCCCAGGTTTCCCACTGGCACACTCACTCCTTCCAATGCAGAGCCAGCCAGCTCTCAGGTCCTCCAGCCACAGTGGGTTTGTTCCCATCCCTGGAACCACAAGATGAAAACAAGCCAGATTATTCTTTTGCCATCTCTCCTTCCTGTCTTCTCATTACCCAGTCTGTTTCCCCAACTAGATTCTGACAAAAGTTATTTGCAGCATTCCCATCAGTTCCATGAGTGACAGGAGACTGGTGTCAAGTGAGAAAATGAAATGTAAATTTTATTAAACACCCCCTCTCATCTCTGCGTATCAATCCAGATTCCAGCCGAACATTGCAAATCAAATCCTGTCTATGCCAGGCCTCGGGGCAGACGGAAAATCATTTCTCCTTAATACCATTCCCTTCTAGTAAAATATTTTTCTGTTTGGTAAATGAAAATTTTAAATGCAAACCCTGTTTTAATCCCAGTGAAAAGTATATCTTCAAAATGAACATTTGAAGGAGGAAGCAGAAAAGAAAGGAGGGAAGATTCGGGGGCAAAGGGGAAGGAGGAGGGGATTGGGAAAACCAGATTGTATTTAGCTGTGTCACGCACAGTCCTGTCGGGTGGTTGCGCAGGGATGCACATCCACAGAATAAATGGCGACATTCTCTGAAAGCTTGGACCGTCAGGACATTTATCTACATACTGTCCTGTCTCAGAGAGAATAAAGATCTTAAATCTGATACACTGCCTTGAAATAGTATTAGAAATATAGATGCTTCATTCTGGGTGTGAATATGTGGACAACTCCTGGCTTGTCTGGGGTTTTAACAGGTGGCGTCTGACTGTGTGTAGAGAAAATCTTGATTTGGGGCGTCTGACTGTGTGTAGAGAAAATCTTGATTTGGGGCCTTAAAATTGTGATTAACTTAAAAATGAAAAATCACGTTTTGATTGCACATTGAAGTAAAAATAAATTAAAATTTGAACCAGTGATGAACATTGCAAATACCACTACCACTTAAAATAAACACTTTATTTAATACTCCACTTAATAAATTTACATGAAAATTGCAAATACTGATTTATGTTAAAAAAAAGAAGGTAATTTATTTAATGTACTTTTGAAAATTTGCTCATTTTAAGTGGGTAAAACCATTTCTGAAATGACGTCTCCTCAGGAATATGTTTGTGTTCAGACCACCTCTCCTGAGACTGGGAGGTTGCCTGGAAAATGAGACTGTCAGTGTCAAAATCAGAACATGCTGGAAACTCCCAGGCAAACCGGGATAAATTGATCACCCTAATATATTGCCATTATAAATAATATAAAATACTAATTCCTGGGGCTGGCCCTGTGTCCGAGTGGTTAAGTTCATGCGCTCCGCTGCAGGCGGCCCAGTGTTTCGTTGGTTCGAATCCTGGGCGCGGACATGGCACTGCTCATCAAACCACGCTGAGGCAGCATCCCACATGCCACAACTAGAAAGACCCACAACGAAGAATATACAACTATGTACCGGGGGGCTTTGGGGAGAAAAAGGGAAAAAATAAAATCTTTAAAAAAAAAATTTAAAAAAAATACTAATTCCTTATACTCTAATAAATTATTAGTATTGTAGACTGTATTTTGGGGACAATAATCTTGAGCTAAAAGAACTTATAGCTGTATCTGCAAATGATTAAGACTTGGTCAAACTTGGCAGATAGAGTTTGGGCCACCAGATACGTGTGGGCACAACTCAAGCATTGCCGGTGATATCTGAGAAAATGACCTTCTTATTCTCTCCTTTCCTTGACTTGTGACTAAGCTTAAAAAACATTCTTCCTGATAGGGTTATTAATAGTCAATATAAAGGAACTTAGGTTTTGCTTTTCAGATACTTACAAATGTGCCAGAAGAACACAACCAATATTGCACACGCAAATGCCTCTAGTTAAAAGATAGAACCCAGCTCAGATGCATTTCTGCATTTAAGATCCCAAAATGTAAATAAAGTATTGGAGTAAACAGTGCATTCTTTTCCCTAAAGAGCTATAACATTTCTCACCTAGTAGAGGTCTGGCCCCTGAGATAAAGATGGGATATTTAGAATTAAAAAATAATGCCATGTTCCCTTCTGCACAATAAAAAAGTTTATATGGTAATGAAATTTAACTTGACCTATTGTATTTGAAATCTACAATCCTTGGTTGCTTAATTAAATATACTTTATTTTTTAATTATTCTTCCTTTTTAGTATTTTTGTGTACTAATTAATTAAACTAGAATACTTTGCTTTAGAAATTGGTACAAATTATAGGTGTAAAGAGCATGAAAGCAGGGCTAACTCAAGGCAAAACTGTGGAAATATTAATATGTGTTTGGGGTTTGCCCTGACCTTTCTCCTATTTTATTTCTTCCAATCTTAGCCTCCAAATCTTCGGTGGTTAGACCAGCTCATCCCAGATGTATTTTGGGCTCCGGACCTATACTTTCTATATCCTTCCCATCAAACTTACTTACCCAGTGACCTACTTCTTCCAGAATTTCTAGATAGTTTCGTAGAATAATTCACACTCATGTTGTGAGGTTGAATATATCACACCTCCTAGGGGTATTTTCATTTTAACAGGTTTCTCAACTATAGCCTAAAAGAACAGACCTAACAGTGGAATTCCGGTTACCAGGGAAGGCTATTTTGGGAGAGGAAACTCCAACAACGTGTCAGTGTCCTCTGGTTGTTATTAACACAAACTCTGTGCCTTAAAACGGCGTAAATTTATTCCAAGTTTTGGAGGTCAGCAGTCTGAAATCAGTTTCACTGGGACAAAATGAAAATGCAGTCAAGGCTGGTTCCTAGTGAAGCTTCTAAGGGAGAATCATCTGTTTCCTTGCCTTTTCCAGCTTCTGGTGGCTGGCTGTATTTCCTGGCTTTTGACCATTCCTCCATCTTCAAAGCTTATCTCCAATGTCTACTTTTCTCCAGCTCCCGGATTCACTTCTCCAACTGCTTTTCAGTTCTTCTGCCTGTCTAAGGTCCCCTCTGATTACATTTGGGGCCCACCTGGATAATGCTGGATAATCTCCTCATTTCCAGATTCTTAACCTAATCATGTCCTCAGGTCCCTTTTGTTATGGAAGGTGACATTCACAGGGTCCAGGAATTAGGATGGGGATATCTTTTGGGTGGCCTTTATTCAGCCTACCACAAATAATATCCTCTCTCGCTATTTATGTCTATGGGTGAGATTGGCTCTGGAGGAAGGAAAATCTATAATAGTGACAAACCCTGCATGCAGCTGAACATATAATTTAGGATGTGGGGAGGGAGTCCTCCACTGTGGTACCCACTACCATCAGATACCTTTATGGCCACTGTTGCAGGGAGAATGGAGAGGTCACAGAGCGGAGCCCCTTCTGTTCACTCCTCTCTAAGTCTGCCTCTCAGTGGTGCTGGCATGGAGGTACAGGAGGTCAAGGAAAGGCTCCAGAGACATAGAGATGTAAGTCATTGTGCCTAATGGATCTCAAGGTGAAAGTGGTATGTTTTGAAGTTCAAGAGAAAAACAAGAGAGAATATTTCTTTTTCTCTCTATGTACAATTTTCCCGTCCTTTTCTTCCACAATTCATGTCCTACACAATCTTTGGGGCCCTGACAAGGTCTTCCTCTGGTTTCTCATGCCCCAGTGAGTTTTCCCTTGTCTGAGAGTGTCTATGCTGCCTTCATTACAGTACAAGGCCAGGCCTAGGTGATGAGTGGCTGTGGACATTTTAGAGGATGTCTGTTTTCCTAACCAGGTTATAAACAAAGTGAGAGCGGGGGCCGTGTGTCCCCTGTCATTAAGTTCTCCACCACAGTCCTATTACAGTGACTTGGTAACAGAGTGTATGTGAACGTTCAATGAATGAGTATAGAAAAAAATTGTTTCCCTAAATCAGGCTTAATGCAAGATCTGTGCTTTTAACATATTTATAAATAAATATTTCTAAATATTTATGATTCTTCTAGGCAATGAGAAGGAAAGTACATGCCCAGTAAATATTTGTTGATTGATTGACACCTTAAATGCTATAAAAGGAAAGTTATTCTGGGTTCACTTGAACAGCATTAGCTAGTTTTATATTCTCTTTTCTTGAATATTCTATGCCATAATGGTTGGGGTTTTAAGCACAAAACGAGTTTAGGAAAGAGATTACAATAATATTTTTTCTCCTTTATTCTGCTCCTGGACACTGCAAGTTAAAAACAAGTACTTTATGTATATAATATGCTTCAAAAGCTAAGGACTATATAATCACATGATGCTTCATACACCATTGGCAGAGATAGAACGGCTTAAAGTCAATAACATATCTATTTCATTATCACACAACTTTTCGATTTTTAACATTAAAATTAAATTAAATATTATAAAAATATTTGTAATAAATACAACAAAGATTAATATATTTAATAATTAAAAGCCTCTTAAAATTGTTTAGGAAAAGATGACCACGGCCAGCCCTCCAACTAAACTAGTAAACATACTATTTACAATAGAAAAAATACAAACAAAAATAAACATATAAAAAGGCTCATTTCAATGTGATAAAACAAAGCAAATTAAAAAGGAGGTGATGCCAGATTTCATTTATCCAGTTGGTAAATATTTAATGAAATTATAATACTCTGTATATGGGAGTACTTTTTATGCTGGCAAAAATACAGCCACATAAGCATTCCCATGCATTAGTGGTGTGGCTATCAGTTGGTATAAACTTGAAATAGGGCAATTTGAACATTATAAAAAGACTTTAAATTGTATATATACTTCTCTAAATGATTAAAAAACAAAAAATTTACCTAAATAATTTATTGAGAAATACACACTGCACTCATATGCCAAAACAATGACAAATTCCCTAACCTTTTGGCAAAAGAGAAATAATTAAATCAAGATTGGTACATCTGTACAATTAAAAGATTTTGATTCATTAAAATGATCTTTTTAAATAATAATCGCATAAGAAATCCTTATCTTTTATATGAAGTCAAACATATGGGATGCAGATAGAGCCCGAGCTCACAAAAATTTGTGTATTTATGCCCATATTTATGTATGTGTGTGTGTGTGTGTGTTAACAGGCGTTATCTCTGAAAGATGGTTTTATCTGTATTTTTCATTTTCGTCTTTGTTTTTTGTTTTATTCAGATTTTCACCATTAAAATTACCTTTTAATCAGATAAAAATCCAGAAGTTCTATTTAAAAGAGGACTAGAGACCCCAGCTTCTGCACAGATAAACAAATCTGCCCCATGCTAACCTTGGAAATGCCCACCTGTGCAAATTTCCTTTCTACTGGCATGCTTCCCTCTTGCCCCACTGTGGGAGAACTTCAGCTGCAGAGGACTGAGCATAATCCACAGCCTGGAAAAGTGGGGGACATGCCAACCATGAAGAGGTCATGGGACCCAAGGCTCCTTGGCAGGCCTCTCATTTCCTGCTTTTATTCCTCTTGATCATCGTCATCCTTGTCCAAAATTAGAATGAGCGTGGCCTGTTCAACAGAGCACAGCAGTACAACAGAGGGGTTTTTCCACCAGACCCCATTGGGAAACGTTATTCTTACTCTTCTTCTCCCCACAGTGGCCTTGCTGGGAAGGGATGGAAGAAGTGTGTGTTACTGTGCAGCTGGCAGAGGATGGAGGTGGTAATAAACATGAGCGTTGACTAGACTCAATATTAGTGATGGTGCTGGGGAGCCATCCTGGCTTTGGGCTGCCTGAAGGCAGTGGTGATCCCCCCTGCTTGTCCTATCTGTCAGTCTATTTGATCTCCAAATGAATTGCTTTTGATAACAGCTATATAAATGCAGAACTGATCCGCTGGGCCTTCTGAAATGAGACTCCTCGCTTTCATCTCCCAGTCATTTCAAAAAGCAGATAGACTTGTTAGAGGTTTTAATGCAATGATTTATGTTTTATCTTGCCTGGTTTGAGGCAGCGTTTATTTACCACTAAATTCTTCCCTAGCTTCTACGTGAGGGGAGAAACGTTTGAACACACAACATTTGGGGTTTCTTTTTAAAAAAATAAATCCAATAGTATATGTTTTTCTGCTTTATTATGGTTAGGAAAGGCAGTAAACTTTATTGTAAGGAAGGAGGGAGGGAACGGAAAAAGCCACCCTACAAAACACTTTTATTATCACACCTTTGGCAAAGTTATAGGGAACCACAGAGGAACAACATCAATTCTCAAATTCTATAAATCAGATCATTAGGACTTATGTTAGGCAAATGACTAATGGCTACCAGAAAAAGAAATCTCAATTCCTTTCGATAACACTAAGGAAGACAAGATTTTCTATGGTTTTTCACATGTTGTTTGCACTGTTTATAAGAGAAGAATCTGTGAAAGTCTTAATTATTTTTGTCTCTTATACCTTTCTCTCCTTACACCTCACTTTCTACCCTCTTCCTACTTACACCCCTTTCCCATTGTATGAATGAAGAAAATTCTTTCATTAACTAGAGTGGAGCATCATTCATGATACATAGAATCTTTTGTAAGAAGCTTTGCTCATTTACCACTCATATGCCATGAGTAACCTTATTTAAGGGGATGTACTTAGGGGGACAGACACACCTATTGCAACCAGAGAATGGAACAGAACTTGATTTCCCTTTCAATGGAAGAATCTCCCGCTTCACGAAGCAACTTTTATCAGAAGCACAATGCAAATGGTCTGTGAGCATTAAATCAAACCTCTAAATGAATTGTGATAACTTGCTATTTTAAATTGTGATTTTCAAATAAAATAAATTATGACTTTTAAATAAAACATATAATCAGTGCAAATCTGAATTCTTTTCTTGATTGTGTTTGGTTAAAATGAGATCATTCTCTCACGAAGCACCATGCCAATTTATTCCAATCACGGAACAATAGACAACCTGAAATGACGCCTTCCTAGAAGTGATATATAATAGAGCAGAGAAAAGGAAACCACGAAGTGTAAAATACTTGGCATCTTTATCTCTAGGGGATGAAACTGGTTTTTTGAGACGCAAGGGCCCTTGTAATTCAAAAGTGTCAAAGTCAACTGGAGATGGGTTAAGAAGACTTTTTTCTATGTGATAGAAAACACATTTGTATCCTACATAGGGTTTTTACTCTGTAATTTGCTTTTCAATCACAAGAAAGGATAAAAGAAGCTTTTTAAATGCTTGAACATTTGGTTAAAGAAGCCTGTATGGTAGTCCCAGCCTTGAACCCAACAGGTTATAGCTGCTGGTGGTAATTCGACTGCCCCTGCGAATTTTTTTCTTGTTACTCTTTCTATATGTTTATACGAATACTGAAAACTTATTAAGTTTCTTGAAACAAATTATGCAGGTTAAAGGAGAATTGACAACTATATAGTTTTCTTGAAAAAAATGTTTCATATTAATAATTGTGAAAATAACAATTATAGCTTGTAGTGATAAAAATATTTTCCACAGAGGAAAATATAGTAACAAAATAGTTTGATTCCCATTTTTCAGATAAGCAAGGTAGTAGGGTTAACTAAACACCATACATCTGAGAAACAAAATTATGGATTGTAGTTAGTCTTTGGGTGGTGAACACGATGTAATCTTCATAGAATTCGAAATATATTACGATGTACAACTGAAAGTTATATAACGCAATCATGCAATGTTACTGCAATAAAAAAATTAAATAAGTAAATAAATGAATAAATTGACAGTAAAAAAGAAACAAAATTATAACGATTATGTCACCTGACTCTCACTTTGCTGCCTTTCCTCTCCCAGGACACCAGATAGTTTATACTTTTGAATACAAGCATGTTGATTAAATATAAAGTGCCACATAAATAGTTTTTAAAAAGTACATTTTTAAAAAAGTACAGTACCATTCTGTATTCTATAAAGAGAAATAGTTATAATAATGACTTTTAAAAGCTTTGTAAATCACAATATCTAAACTGATCCACTGGGAAAATTAAACCCGTTTAGTAGGTACAGTGCCTAATATTAATCCTATGTTATCACAATGTAAGCTATTTTATTGCTATAATTATTGACAACATTGTTATTAATTTTTGCTCCTGAGAATATGAAGGTCAGAAATGTAAAGCAATTTGCCTATGACATTAGAGATAGCTCTGAGTTGTGAATAAATTTGGATCTTTTGACTTTAAGACCATGAACCTCCCAAGACACCAATACTTTGGTTAAAGGGAACTCAAATCATTCTTGAGACCAGCTCCTCTGAAGTCAACGGCAGGATGATGATCCATTTGTTCCACTATAGACAGGCCTGGGTGCTCCTGTGGTTTCCTCAAGACTGCAGAACCTCAGGCCTCATAAACTCTCCTCCTCTTTCTGATTTGTGTGCTCAACTCTCACATGATCTAAAATTTATTTCTGGAGGAAAATGTCATGAGTTTTATTACCCAAATGTATTTCCAAAATGATATCCATTTGGGATAAGATCTTATCTCAACTAAAGAATATTTTATTCTTTCTTGAAACTGTGCCAACTTCCTCATTCTACAACATAATATACGTATACTATCCATTTAGGTAGCTGCAAACTTTATTTCTGTTGTATTTAGTTAAGTATATTTCTCTCCCTTTGTCTATAAAGTTCTGAGGTCATAGATGTTTTGATTTGCCTTCATAGATTCACCACACAAGACTAATGGACTTAAAGAATTGTAAAGAACTTAAGAATTTTTCTCTCATACCCCTGTATAGGAGATAAAGTATAAAATCTAAATAGCTTAAGTCATTAAATTCTACAAAGATGCAAAGAAACAATTTAAAAATTCATGATTAGTAAGCCTTTTACTTATCCACTCACACAGTTTTAGTGATGGCTTTCAAAAATCATTAGTGTTCCTAAAATTTTATATTGATTCAACCACAAAGCAAATTTTCTCCCTCCACATCTTCTTCAACTGGTCCTTTACACATACGCTTAGCTTTGCATAGGCAGGTGCTGTAAACCAACTTAGTGCTCACAAAGGGAGGCTCTGGAGTCATCAGTTGGGGTTTGAATCTTCACCACTTATGAGTTCTGCAACCTCGGGCAAGTTGCTTAATTTCTCTATGCTTCACTATTCTCTTCTATTAAATGGGCATAATAGTAGCAACTACCTTGTGGATTGTTATAAATTTGTTAACCTATGTAAAGGAATAAGAACATGCCTGAAGAGTGGTAAGGTTCAATAAACAGTAGTCATTATTATTATTATTACTGTAACCAATAAATGGAACAACATGGAAGGTGGTAATTGTCAAAATGTAACTCATATTCATCTTTCACCACCCTTTTAAACTTTATGGGCTGGAGAAAACCTTTCCCCAGCCACTAGATGAAAATTGAGCAGACCAGATGATTTTTCCATCCATCCACAAGTAATAGATAGTTCTGTGTTCATTTTACGGTAAAACGTAGCCTTTATTCAAAAAATAAAAGTGTCCTGTTCAAGATACCAATCTACACTTTAACTTCATTGAAAAGTAGTACTCTTCCCCACCTCCAGCTAGCTTGTGTTGGTGGACAGTTTGCCTTGTGTGATTGGCTTCTGCGAGTGCGGTTGGCTTCTGCTTTCTTACTCTGCTCATCCCTTCCTCCTCTTAAGAGCTGCTAGGATCAAAGTGATACTTAAAGAAAGACAGGAAAGTACCTATTGGCCAGGTAACAGGTACTATTGGATGTTGACTTCTACTCTCCTTGGGCCGCTCTTTTGCACAGATTTTTAAAGCTGAATTTTTATGGTGTTAACAGACAACTCTTGGTTGGTCTCTTCCATTTCTGAACACCTCGTGAGCAGAGGCACTGACTTCCTTTGATCCAGACTATCTTTTCAAGGGTGCTTGCCTAGTGAAAAGCCTTGGAAGATAGAAATAGTGTCTCCCTCCAGGGAAAACAATGGGCATGTTTACTGTCCAGTATAAAAGGTTTAGATTCCCTGAACTCAGGATTCCTCTTCTGTAATGCAACCCACTGCTCATATAGTTGTCATGTGACCCTCTTTTCCAATTTCCTGTGGAAACTAGGCCTTGGGGAACTAGAGTAAGAAAATGCTAACTTTTCTGGGTATTTTTCTGATGGGAATAATAAAGTTCTTGGTTTCTGAGCCGGGAGTCTTGTATCTTCTGCCGGCATCTGTCATATGGTGGAAAGCGAAGCTACAATCTTTTAAAAGAATCTCAGACCCTTCATATTTCTTAACAGAGGGACATTCTGTGGATCTTCAGAGCCTTCTGCTTTGGGAAACCTACTCTATATTTCTCTTCTCATGGGTAATGTCTTCCCTGTGACTCCTTGCTCCCTCTTCAATGCTTAATTGTTCATAAATTCATGCTACACAGATTCTTCCTGTTAAAATGTATTCACTCTTGGAAGAATAGAACTGAAAAGCTCCAAGCTGGCTCTCTCTCCCGAGCGGCCAACATCTGTTACACAGGGAATACTAATGTATACATTGCCAAATGTTGCAAATGCAAACCAATTCTAATGTTGACGTATGCCACTATCGCTCTCCTAGGTGTGATTCAGGTTGCAATTCTCCATGTTACCCTGAAGGATATATATTTCAAGATTTCCAAGTGGTCTGATAAAAGCCACCTTCATAGTTACCAGGCCCATCCCTCCCTAAATTTGGCCTCATGAAACGGGAACAGGTTTCTCTAAAGAAAACGACTCACACGTCTCTCCTTATCCTTTCATTTTATTGTGAGCAAGGGTTTTCCGGTAGAGAAGCCCAAGAGTCATGAAACTGGTTGTGATACTTTTCACTTGTAAATTCTGCATGTGGGTAAATGCCACACCTTTAATAGAATCTTGTAACTATCATATTAATGCCTTGGGAGAAATTGAGACATGAGGGCTTTATTTAATAGGCCCTATAACATTATTATTATTGCTAAAATCATTCAATCATTCAATAATTGACAGTCATCTTGTGTGGTTTCTTTGTGTCTCCTCCTGAAGATTGGCACCAGTCGCGGTGCAGTCGAGGAAGTGCGCAGTTTCAGGCCAGAGGACCAAAAATAAACAGGAGATCCAGAGAACTGGGAAGTAGTGGGATTTGGGAAACAGAGAAGAGCTTAGAAAAGTAACGCCATAAAGTTATGCATGAACTCAAGGGCTCACCCCCAACTGCACATGCTGCATCTCATCCTGATTAGCATAACAAAGACTTTGAGAATTGAGATAATAAGTAGACCTTTGCCCAAGACCAAGATTGGCACATGCACAGGACTCAACTGAATAGCATTGCAAAAGCTTTGATAACGGAGCAGACATTGGAGCCACAGCCCATGGCAGGCAGTGCTTAATTGTGGTCTAAATCTAATCAGGTCAATTGCTACTAAAATTAAAGTATCAGCATTTTCCATTAGGTTTATACAGCACTCAAAGTCTCATAACGTAATATTCAAAACGCCCAGGTTATGCAAAAAAAAATGTACTTGCCCTACAAAGAACCCATCACAATTTATGAGTGGGAGAATATAATCAACAGACACCAACAATGAGATGCTACAGATGTTGGAATTATCTGACATTAATGCAACTTTTATAAAATACACAAATGAGCAATTGCAATCACTTGAATTAAATATTACAACTGTATCAGAAAAGAGAGATAAAAAAGAACAACCAAATTGAAATTTTAGAACTGAAGTATATAACAACCAAGATAAAACTCATTCAAAGGGCTCCATAGCAGAACGGAGATGGTAGAGGAATCAGTGAATTTGAAGGTGATCAATAGGAATTATCTAATCTGAACAATAAAGAGAAAAATATTTTTTCAAAAATTGAAGAGAGCTTGACAAAACTGTATGCTGTCTGGAGCAAACTGACTTCAAATATAATGACATAAGCATTGTAAAGAAAAACAAGATGTGAAAAGATATACAATGGAAACACTAATCAAAAGAAAGCTGGAATGGCTATCTTTACATCAGACAAACTGGATTTTACTGCAAAGAAAATTTCCCAGGGGAGAGAGAGACATTACATATTGGTAAAGGGTTAATTCATCAAGTCATAACAATCCTAAAGTCTTACGTACCTAACAACAAAGCCTTAAAATAGACAAAGCAAAAATTGACAAAGCTGAAAAGCGAGATATCCAAATCCACGATTATGTTTGGAGACATCAACACTCTTCTCTCAGTAGTAGATAGAGCTTGTAGACAGAAATTTAGACAGAAAACAGAACCAAACAATGCCATCATCTAACTGGATCTAACTGACATTTATAG
Source organism: Equus caballus (assembly GCF_041296265.1). NCBI lineage: Eukaryota > Metazoa > Chordata > Mammalia > Perissodactyla > Equidae > Equus > Equus caballus. The sequence continues at coordinate 52,750,647 of NC_091703.1, read as the reverse complement.
AACACGGAATCTAGCAATTGCCAAATATACCTTCTTTTTCAAGGATATATGGAATATGCACCAAGATGGGTCATAAAACATGTCTTAACAAACCTAGAATAATTGAAATCAAACAAAGTGTGATCTCAGATCATAGTGAAATTAACTTAGAAATTAAAATCACAAAGATAGGAAAATCTCCAAACATTTGGATGTTAAACAGCAGGCTTCTAAATAATCCATGGGCCAAAAAGGGAAGTCTGAAAGGAAATTATAAAATATTTTGAATTGAATAGTAAACATTAAAATTTCTGAGATACAGCTAAAGCAGTGTTTAGAAGGAAGTTTATGGAATTAGATACCTACATTAGAATAAGAAAAGGTCTCAAATCAGTAATCTAAACTTTGTTTTTTTGCATAGAAGAATTCTCCTTGAGCTAACATCTATGGACAATCTTCCTCTTTTATTCTCCCTAAAGCCCCAGTGTATATCCTAGCTGTAGGTCCTTCTAGTTCTTCTATGTGAGCTGTCACCTGACTATGGCAACTGACAGACAGGTCATGTGGTTCCACCCCTGGGAAATGAACCCAGGCTGTTGAAGTGGTGACAGCACCGAACTTTAACTACTAGACCATGAGGGCTGGCTCTCAAATCAGTAATCTAAACTTTTATCTTAGGAAATTAAAAAAAGAAGAAGAGAATAAACCCAAATCAAATAGAAGGAAGGAAAAAATAAAGAAGATAGCAGAAGGCAATGAAATTGAAAACTGATAAAAAGAGAGAAAAGTCAATGAAAGCAAAAACTGATTCATTGAAAAGAAAAATAAAATTGATAAATCTCTAACAAGACTGACAAAGAAAAAGGAAAGAAGGCACAAAATACTATTATCATGAGTGAAAGAGAGGATGTCACTATAAACTTCATTGTATTGTACTGTATTGTATTTATTGCATCATATTATAAAGTATAATAAGACAATACTACAAATAACCCAATGAATATTGGACCAATTCCTCCAAAAACACGGACTATTGGACAATTGCTCCAAATCTACACAACCAAAACTTACCCAGCGTGAAATAGATAATCTGAATAGTTCAATAATAATTAATAAAATTAAATTTGTTGTTTAAAATCTCCTGAATAAGAATCCTCCATACCAAATACCTTCACCGGCAATTCTACCAAACATTTAAAGGAGAAATAATAACAATTCTAGACAATATTTTCCAGAAAATAGAAGAGGAGGGAATGTTTCCCAACCCATTTTGAGACCCGCATCACTCTGGTACCCAAACCAAATAAGGTCACTACAAGAAAAGAAAAGTACAGATCAATATCTCTCATAGATGTAGATATGGAAATCCTCAATAAAATCTTAGCAAATCAAATCTAGCAGTATGTAGAGAAAATAATACACCATGAGCAAGTTGGGTTTGTTCTGGGAATGCACGGCTGGTTCAAAAACATTCAAAAACAAATCAATATATTCACCATATTAACAATTTAAGTAAGGGATAATATTAATGATATATTAATGATAGATAATGATATAAGAGATAATATATGATAATATTATTTGATGCAGAAAAAACATCTGACAACATACAATATCTATTCATAATAAAAACTTGTTTCAAACTAAGACTAGAAGGGAATTTCCTCTACCAGATAAAGGGTATCTACCAAAGACCTCCAGGAACTGTTTTACTTAATGGAGAAAGACTGAGTGATTTGCCTCCTTATATCAGGAACAAGGCAAGGATCTCCACTCTTAAAACTCCTACACTAATCTTAGTCAGCGAAACAAAGCAAGAAAGAACTAAAAGGCACACAGACTGGAAAGGAAGAAATAAAACTGTCTCTATACACACAAACATGATTGTTTGTGTAGTAAAACCCAAGATAGTTTAAAAAAAGAATTTCTAGAATTAACAAATGAGTTTAACAAGGTCATAGGATACAAGGTCAGCACACAAAAATCAGTCACATTTCTACATATTTGCAGTGTACAGTTTGAAAACAGAATTTAACAAAAACAATAACATTGTTGGTTGGAAACCTTGAAAAAAGAATAAAGTTGAAGAAATCACACTACTGTATTATAAAGCATAGTACTCAAGACAGTTCACTGCCTTCATCCCTTGGTATCCGTGGGGCATAGGTCCTAGAAACTCCCATGGATACCAAAATCTGAGGATGCTCAAGTCCCTTGTATAAAATGGCATAATACAATGAATACAGTTTGTTCTTCAGATCCGCTGGCTTCTCATCTGCAGAAACGGAAGGCTGACTGTATTGTCAAAAGCATGGACATATAAATCAATGTAACAATTTAGAGAATCCAAAAGTAGATCCATAGAAATATAGTTATTGGCTTTTGTGAAACATGAAAAAACAAGTCAATTGAGAAATAATAAAATTTTCAACAAATCATGTTGGGATAAGTGGGCATCCACAGTTTTAAAAAAGTAAACTTTGACCTAAAACTTATACATTATACAAAATATAACTCAAAATAGATCATAGACTATTGAAATGAAATGTAAAATTATAATATTTTTACAAGAAAGCGTAAGAGAAAATCTTCGTTACCTCGATTAGAGGAAAATTTCTGAGACATGACATTAAAAGCACAATCTATAAAAGAAAATATTGATTATGGACTTCAACAAAATTTTAAAAAGTTGCTCTGTGAAAGACTCTATTAACATAATTAAAAGACAAGCTATAGATTGACAAAAAATATTTGTGAGTCACGTATCCAACAAAGGATTTATACTCAGAATAAAATAGAGAGCTCTCCACAATGGTAAAACAATCTAATTAAAAAATGGGTGAAGGGCTTGATTAGACACTTCAAAAAAAAAAAAAGGGCAAAGGAATGGTAAATAAGCATATGAGAAGATGTTCAACATCATTAGCCATTAGTGAAATGCTAATTAAAACCACTATACGTATATTCAGATGGCTAAAATAAAAAATACTAGCATAATACCAAGTGCTGATAAAGATGTAGAGGAAATGAAAATCTCATACATTTCTACAGGGAATGAAAAATAGTTAATCCACTATGGAAATGGTTTGACAGTTTCTTAAAAAAATAAACATCCATTTTACTATATGGTCCAAAAATTCCTCTCCTGGATATTTACCCTAAAGAAACGAAAACATGTTCACACAAAAAATCTCTATATAAATGTTTATAGCATCTCTGTTCATAATTGCCCAAATTGGAAAAAAACCTAAATGTCCTTCAATGAAGGAATAAATAAACTATGGCACATCCATACAACAGAATTCTGCTCAGGAATAAGAAGGCACCAACTGTTCACGCATGCAATATGGAGGGAACTCAAGGCCATTATGCAGAATGTAAGAAGCCAGTCTCAAAGGGTCACATGCTGCCTGATTCCATTTACATTCTTAGAAAGAAAAAACAATAATGATCGAGAACAGATCGGTAGTTAGAGGTTAGGGTGGGAGAGGATGTGACTATAGAGATAGAAGAAAAGGAAGTTTTTTGGGGTGATGGAACTTGTCTATATGCTGATTGTGATGGTTCTGACACAAATACATACACGTGTTACAATAAATAGAACAGTACAAAGCGTTAATTTTATTATATGATAATTTAAAATATAGAATAAAATAAATTTGAAATGACAGTGGAGTGGCTTTCATTTAAACACAGTATTTAATTTATAAAAGTACCTATTTTTAAATCTTTTAGACCATTAGCACATGAGCCTGTGTTTATTTTCAGAGTCAAATTAAGATAATCTGTTACTTCTGCTTCAAAAATGAGGACTTTGTGATAGTTAGCAACTTATATTAAAAGTTTACCACTCACATACAAACTCTTTATGAGAACTAAGTCAATAGTACATACCTTCAAACAAATAATGCATAATTTCTGAAGCCTTCGTTTACCGACTTCAAGCCTACTGTTTACTAAGGTAACACATGTAACATATTTGACATAATCCTGAGCGTGATTGAGAAGTCAACAAATATTAACTATATTTTTCATTTCACTTTGCTTGGATGTGGGAGCCAGAGTTGAGTCTTTAGCACCATGTGTCTTGAAGCCTATTCCATATCTACTTCTAAGACCCTTTTAGTTTTAAAGAACTAATATTACTAAGACTCTGAAATACATGTAATTTTTCAAAACCATATTATGGAATCTATCGAATTTGGCAGAATAAACCTGAGTACAGAAGTAAGTTTGATTTAGGACTAAGTTAACAATGCAGTTATTATTTTAGGAAAATACGTTTATCTTAAAAATCAGAAAACGTTATAATTGCAGTAGTGCACTAATTCTTAAAATAATGAATTAATTATATTTTGGGGTAATTTTTCTAATAAAATTATTTAATAGTCTGATTCAATATCCTTCACATTTGAATTTTGTGGCATGATCCCCAAGAGGGTAATTTTTGCAAAAAGATGACTGAAGACTTTGTAAATTTTTCCAAGAAAAAATCTAGATAAGACATTTTATCTTCATTGTCTTATCTGTAAAATGAAGCCAGTGATAGGAACCGTTTCATAGAATTACTTTGAGGATTAAATGAACTAATCCAAACTAAGCGTAGAGCAGAGTGCTCAGCACATCATAAGCACTTAAATGGAACTTAACTATTAGTATTGCTATGTTACTTCCTCTCTTGAAACTACCACTCCGACATGGTTATTTGTAGTAAACATTTGTTATGCTATTATTACTTACATAAAAATTAATAATTGTGTTTTTTCTTTGCTTAGTTTTCTATGTTTCTTTCACTAACCCAGTCCCAAACTTTGCAAGAAAACTGTAAAATACCTTCGCTAAGTTCAAAAAATCAGTTATCTTTCATTTCCACATATTTTGGCACTACTCTTTCTGAAGCTTTGTCCCCTTCTTCCAACCTGAATTAGCTATTCTGTAGACCAGCACGGCTACAGTCCTTAAGACATATCCACATTATTATCCTGGAATGATGATACCCTTTTCCTCCCTTGTGCTTGACTTTCCATTTCCTGCATCCCACCTCTTCCACTTTCTTGGTTTAATCCTTTGTTTTGGTGGAATGTGTTCTCTAATCACTTTCAGACAGCTGTATGGAGAGGTCAGTTTTCGGAGATCTCACATATTGGAAAATATGTTTATTCTACATTCACATTTAGTTTATAATTTGAGTAGGAATTGAATTCTAGATTGAAAATCACTTAATCTGAGAATTTTGAAGTCGTTGAACTGCCTTCTAGCTTTCATTGTTATCATTTAGAAGGTGATGCTATTCTATCTCACTTTCCTTCAGGAGATTTTTAAGATCACTTCTTCATCAATGTTACTCTGAAATGTATTAGTGTGCATCTTTTTTTCTCATTTATTATGCTGGACACTCAATAGACCCTTTCAATCTGGAAGCTTATGAATTTCAGGTCTGACAAATTTTCATGAATTACTTCTTTGTTAATTTCTTTCCCTGTATTTTCTCTATTCTCTTTTTCAGGCTCTTGTGTTTGTTAAATATTGGATGCCCAATATAAATCCTCCAATTTTATTTTCTTTTTCTTTTTTTTAAATCCATCTTTTTGTCTTATCTCTACTTTCTGAGAATAGCCCTGTATTATACCATTCAAACTCTCTATTATTTTTTTTAAACAAATTCTGCTTTCATATTTTTAATTTCTAAGAGCTTTCTTGTTCTTGGAATACTCCTGTTCTTGTCTCATGAAGACCTGAAGGTAATATCTTCTTTTCTTAGTTCTCCTAGTAGATATACATCTTTCTCCAAACACAGACCCATACACACATAAACTCACACACACATACATACACATTTTTCTTTAGTTCTCTTTCCTTCAATACTATTTTTAATCTTTTTGTTTATTTTAGTATGTTGGATTTTAGCTTACAATTCTAGTAGTCTTTGTACATTTATATTTTAAATGAAACACTGAAAAACTGCCAGTCAGCCCCGTGTGCATGGGTGAGCTCAGCGGGGCTCAGTGTAGGTTGATCAGCCTGGGCTTTGACTATTACATTGAAGACCCTAACATGATGGTGTCTGTAGATTTTCTTCCTTTTTGAATGGGATCAGTTTCTCTTCGAAGAAATCCTACTGATCTTTGCCTGGGATTTACAAGCATAGATGCTATTGTTCTGAGAGCTGAACAGGAAAAGTGTGCTAATAAATCTATCATCTAGGATGCAGTTTTTACTGCATCCACTTGTATGCCTGAACCAAACTTTCTCTGATTCAACCTCCCTGGAGAGTAAACTCCCTGTATTCTGTTGGGGTTCGGAAAAGAATCTAAGGGCCTAACTATTCCTGTACACACTATCAACTGATCCTCCTCATTTTCAACCACATACCACAGTTCATCTTTCAGAGATACTGATGCCTCCAACTCCTAGGTCTGTTGGGTTCTGCAGCAAGTATCAGGTCAGCTGGCTTCCCCACAGAAATTAGGTGTTAGCTTTCTTTGCTCTGCTCATTCAGTTACACGCATACATCTGCTTTTCATTGCAACATTTTCTTGACGTTTTTCCTCTGTCATCATCCTCTTTTCTGTTATCTTTATTTATGTGGGGGCTCAGATATTTTCTTCCTTTACTGTCTTTTAGTGTCCTTTCTGGAAGAAGTAGAGATAAAATCAGGTGCTCAACATGCCATTACATCTTCATCATGAATATCTCATGAATTCATCCCTTCCTGTACCTCTTTCCTCTGATTCAGTTGTGTTGTCTCCTTCCCTTTTTGTTTACCACCAGCCTCTCTGTTTCAGCTGAAGTCTCTCTTCCACAGTGCTTGGACAAGTGATCTTTATAAAACAAAATTCTGAAAATGTCACTACCCTGTGTAAAGTCCATAAGTGCACCAGCAGTGGGAACTTTATAACTGACACACTAGGTCTTTCATGAATCTAGTTTCCTAGGCTTTTTCCTCCTCATCATTTCCCTTAATGCTTGCTTATTCTTACTGGTCTCCTTGATCTTGACCAAGTGAACTCATTCAGTCCTCTACCTAGAAAATACTTTCCTCTTTCTTCCTTGACTTGTAAATTTCTACTCTTTGAACGAAATTCAGCTCAGAAGTCGCCTTCTCAAGAAGCCTGTCTCTAACCATCAGTGCTTCTTTGCGTCCCCACAGTGTCTTCTACATGCCTTGTTCATAGCAGTTAGTGAATGAGCAGAGTTACAGTACTATATGTTTCCTTCCTCTCTGAGTCTATATCCTTGTTCCTATCACAGTACCTGGTATAAAGTAGGCAGATAGTAAATGTTTGCCAAAGGAATGAACGAACGAATGAATGAATGAATGAATGAGTTGGCTGTTGGGCAGGACTGGGGCAAGTGGTGGCAAATTGAAGAAAAACAATACAAATGTAAAAGTTTATCAACATAACACCAGATTCAGTGTCATCAAAGCTATACACCATTGGTTTCTAGAAGAATTCTGTGCTACTACTTAGTTTTAGGCGCACCTCATTTTATTGTTTATTGTTGGTCAGGCATTTTAATAGTTTACAACAGATGAGTGATAACAATGGAGGTGGAGGGAGTGGCCAAGTAGCTTAGACGGAACAGAGGTAAGAACATTTTGCAAAGCAAGAAATTGCCAAAACTGAATTATCTCCTGAGTCCATGATTCTTTGATCTGGCAAAGAGAGCTCCGTTACCACTCTTACTACATCAAAGCCCCCATGTTACCACCATGTGACTGGAGGACAATTCTCCCTTCCTCAGGAGACTGCCCTCGTTAACTTTGTTTCCATTTTGGTGAGTTTTTTAAAGGCTGTCAGTTTTTATGGGTGAGGAGAATGGACAAGTCCATTTGTCTTTGTGAATCTTTTGTTTATGCATCCCTAGCCACTCTTCAATAGCAAATAATACAATTTCCAGTATTATTGCTTGATTTCAGATAAGAGAAAGTCAACATTGACTTACTGCTTCTTTCACTTGACTCTCCTCCCCTTTTCTTGCTGTTGGGTTAAAACCACCTTCTTTTTGCAGCATTCAGGAGTTTGGGGGGCTGCTTTAAAATAAAGAGGGTGGAGGACCAGGCCAGAGTGTTTTTGCATTTCCCCTATGTAGCACTTATTAAACTCCTGTTGCCCTGACCATTGTTGCTTCCCACTGAAGTCTGGTTTATTTACTTGAAAATCTGATTTGTTTCATTTTATTACTGTGTTTGCGAAGTAACTGATATCAGATTCGGAGGGAAAGAACTGCCATTTACCAGCAGGCTGTGATGGCTTCGCCTCGGTCTGCAGGCCTGATTTTGAGGCCTCGTCTGCCCTGGGGCTCCCACAGAAATAAGATTACTGGCAATAACTGCTTCAACTGCTTTGAATAACAGACACAACTCAGAGAGCATAAAATTAGCATAAACACAGCACTAGTGTGTTCCCTCAGCGGATACGAGACAGGCAGGCTATGGAAAATTGACTGAAATGGGGTCAGACAACGTAGAAATCTGAAACAGAGGAAATACCGCCTAAGAGATATGAGGTATTACCACCTCTCTCATCTTCTTTTATCTCTTTTTATATATATTCATGCAGTTTTAATGATAAAATGTTAGAACTGATGAAAATTAAAGATGCAAAATCACGACCCCCCCCAAAATGCCTGCATTATCTTTCTAGACAAATTATTATTAATCATTTCTGTTTTTTAATCCTGAGCGTAAGAAAATAAACACATTTTCACAGTCATTTTAAATTGATTTTTCTTTTTGGAAGATATTAGGTTGAGGATAGACAGTTTGTTTCAGAAAGGAGGTGAACAGCTGAAGCAGTCCAGGATTGTCGCTTGAAACAATTCCTCCTATGTCTATTTATCAAATATTAAAATGGAATATGCTGCCGACAAACGCAATAAAGTCTAACATTATAGGGAAAAGAGTGACGCTGTGCATCTCAACAAGCAGATGGAAGCTATGATTTTGCTGTTTTAATAATATGTTGTCACATATGGAATACAATTTTCAATACAGCTGCATATAGATGGGTTCCGTTGCTTAGTTATTTATTTTTGGTGTGATGTTGGCAAAGACCCAAGATACCGTTCCAAAAAGTGGAAATGCTCTTGGAACTTAGCAGTTTCTGATCTTATCCTGTCCAGAGACAGTTTCAAAGGCTGGTAATGTAGCACTCCAAATTTGGATAATGGGGAAAGGGTGTAAATGTTTACTGCTATTCACCTTCCAAAAGACTAGCTTTAGGTCACTCTATCATAGTCTGTGTACATTCTCTTTCAGAGAATTTCTCATATTTGGAATTACTTAGTTAATGTCAGTCTTTCCCACTAATCAGTAAATTACATAGTCAGGGACTCTCGTTTTTCTTCTTCCTACCACATTCCTAGTGCCTAGGCCTGTTCCTGGTATTTATGAAGCACTCAAAAAATATTAACTGAATGTGTGAATAAAATATGATTGAGTAACAGGGGATATAATATTTTGATTCTTACACAATCTCTATCAAAATTTTGATTAAAGAAAGATGATAGTGGGATCATTGTCTTTGGATTCTAAAAAAGTAACGTCTTTAAAATGTATAAAAGTGAGACGTTGAATAGCCACCACTATAATGTTTCTGTAAACATCAGAGATAGAAAGTATATCTCACAGAATCAGTCCAAGAGCCCCTGATGTTGTGAAGTGCATCTGATATGTGGTATTATTTCACTTGACATATTCATAGACGGTTAGCAAGTTTAGCTTGTCTGGTCCATGCTTACATACTATAGTGATATCAAATAGTTGCAGAGTACCAGGTACCACTTCACTCTATGCTGCAAAAGATAACATAGTGAGTTACTCCTTTTCACATCTGTAAGTTTTTAGGTGTATCCTGTCAAACACTAACTCTGCAGTTGAATGGAGAAAATTCACATTTAGTTTTCTTTTGTCTAATTATAATATATACATAAGCTTTGGATAGAACTTGATTTGTTATTTTTCAAACAAATTTTAATGACAAGGAGCCAACTTCTCTTCTTCCTCTGATCTCCTATAACAACTATGATCTAAATCACATATTTGGGGCAGAGAAACTAGAACTTTACCTTATTACTTTTGTGTCTGTAGCCTGCCTCCCCAGGTAAATTATAAGTACCAAACTATCTCTTATGCTGCTAGTATCTTCAAATTCTTGCATATAGGTGGTACACATCTGAAGGGTAGATAATATAGACAGTACAGTCTTGAGCCACACAATGACATTTTGGTCAACAATGGACGTCATATATGATGGTGGTCCCATAGGATTGGAGCCATATAGCCTGGATGTGTAGTAGGCTATAACATCAAGCTTTGTATAAGTACACGCTATGATGTTCACACAATGACAAAATTGCCTAACAACGCATTTCTCAGAACCTATCCCCATCTTTAAGCAACACATGACTGTCCCCTGCCTGAATTCAGCTCCTGCGTATGTATAAATTAAAACACACACACATGCACAGAGAAATTCTGAAAAATGGATGCCAAATCAAGCACCCTCCTATATGCATTTTAGATCTCAACTCAATTTCCAAAATATTCTTTCCACCAAGAAATGTTCCCTACTAAGGAGAACTTAAATTATCAGGCACAGTTGTATCTGGACACGCATAATAGAAGTGCTTAGGAGAGTCAGACACTGTGGTTGACTTCACTGTGTCTAAATAAAGTGATAGAAATTCACACTGTTGGGCTGTCTTCTTCACTCATGTTGAACCCTTTTCTCTGAAATCCTGCAAAGATAGGGCTCTGGCAGCCATATTTGTATAAGCTGTGCTGCTCCTGCAAATAATTGCTTGGACAAGCCAGGTGAATAAGATTCTTTCTCTAATGAAGTTCACCTTGAGTCTGAGAGATTCTGGTTCAATCTGGACTGTTAGCATCAACTGAGATAACATAAACTGCAAATATGTGATCAGCCATCTTTCTCCAGTGACTAGAGCAACAGAAGACGTCCATCTGCCAAGAAAGAAAGATCTAGCAGATGTTGTATCAATTAGGGATTGTGTTGGCTGCATGAAACAGAAACTCAACGATTGTGACTTATGTTTTCTTTTTGTCCATATAATAAGAGGTGCCGAGATAGGCAGTCCTTAGCTGGTAAGGTACCCATAAGTCTTCTAGTTTTCTGCTCCACCATCCTTAGCATGTGGCTCTCATCCTTTTAGCCACAGCTAGTTATTCCATCTGTAGGCATGGTGATATATTCTGACAGAAAGGAAAGAGGTCCACACCATTAGAGTTTGTTTCATTAACAGCTTCCTGAGGTCACCATCCTGTGACTTCTACTTCTACTTACAACTCATTAGCTTGAACAATGTCACACAGTTATCTAGTTGCAAAGGTATGTAGGAAAGCTGTCCATATTGACTCTCGGAACAAAACTGAAGTTCTATTAGTAATGAAGAAGGGAAGAATACACAGAGATGAGACACTGAACAAGCAACCTTCAGTGTAGGCTATAGATAGTAGTAAAAAAAAATTACTAGGGATAAGAGAAAAAGAAAAAGGGAGTGCCTGCTTGCATTCCAGATAGTTTTCTTATTTTCTGCCCCAGTACCTCAGCAGGCCTAGGTAACATCCTGCCCGTGAACCATACTGTCCCTATAGCAAATTACTTTTTCTTTCACTTACTTAAGATCAAGTTGTTTTCTGCTTTTTTTGTTGTTTTTAAAAAGTCTTATCAATAAAGTAGTTCTATTGGTAGATGAGAAAAATTATTCTACCAGCTAAGTCTTCTTTCTCTTTTTATTTAGATGTTATTTCTTAAGGCAGTTTTAAGTTCACAGCAAAACTGAGTCAAAAGTACGGAGCATTCCCATATACTCCCCACCCCCACACATGCACAGCCTTCCCCACCATCAACATCCTGCATCAGAGTGGTACACCTGTTGCAGCTGATGAACCCACACTGACACATCGTTACTACTCAAAGTCCACAGTTTATATTAGGTTTCATTCTTGGTGGTGCACATTGTCTGGATTTTGGCAAATATATAGTGACATGTATCCACTATTATAGCATCATACGAAATAGTTTCACTGACTGAAAAATCCTCTGTGTTTCGTCTATCCATCCTTCCTGCTCCCCCTAAGCCCTGGTGGCTGTTGATCTTTTTACTGTCGCCGTAGTTTTGCCTTTTCCATGAATGTTATTTGGTTGGAATCATACAGTATGGAGTCTTTTTAGATTGACTACTTTCACTCAGTAATATTCATTTAAGGTTCCTATTCATTTAAGATTCCCTCATGTCTTTTCATAGTTGGATAGTACAGCTTTTTTTGAAGTGCTGGTAATGCTTCATTGTCTGGATGTACTCCTGTTTATCCATTCACTTACTGAAGGACACCTTGGTTGCTTCTAAGTTTTGGCAATTATGAACAAAGCCATTATAACCATCTTTGTGTAGGTTTTTGTGTGGACGTAAGTTTTCAACTCATTTGGGTAAATAGCAAGCAGTGTGATTGCTGAATTGTAGTCTTATTTGTACATATGGAATTCTGAACAGAAGTTTTGCAAGGGCCAGGCTGTACATATGTGTGTACATCATCCATATGACGATCGATGGGCAGGGTACGAACTATCACACACATTTGCCACAAATAAACCAATCTAATTGAATAGATTCTACCAGTCTCCAGACTGTTGCCTGATTTAAGTTACATGTTTTGTTGCATTGCTTCTTCTGCACATTCACTAAACTAAATTCAATCCATTTCAATAGAAATCTATAAATGTTTGGGTTATATAAGATGCAGTACTGGAATAACAACTGGGAAAAGTAATTTTCCTTCCAAAAGTAGAAGAGCAGTAAGTGCATTGAGTTCAAAAGTAAGAGAAACTTTTTTTTTTAGTCTTTTTTAAATTTTAATTTAATTAAATTTTTTTGAGGAAGATTAACCCCGAGCTAACATCCAACACCTGTGCCCATCTTCCTCCACTTTATATATGGGACGCCTACCACAGCATGGCTTGACAAGCAGTGCTTAGGTCTGCATCCGGCATCCGAACCCGCGTACCCTGTGCCGCCGAAGCAGAACGTGTGAACTTAACCACTGTACCACCAGGCCAGCCCCCAGATGAAACACTTTTTAACATTTAGAATTATAAAAATATGAGCGGAAAATAGTGTCAAGTAATACTCTTTTTCCCCGTGTTTCTGTATCTGGATAACTCAATGTTGCATCTTCCCCAATCTTGGCTATTTGTACGCAAATTATGTCTTCAGACAAAGACTCAAGATCTACCCATTGTTTTGTTTTACTGATTCTTCACACTTCCTAGTTTCCAGATTGGCAAGCTGTTGTGCCAGGCACAATATCAAGGAGTCTGAATTAATAAGCCACTAAGTATTTCTTATGTTCTTGGGTCACATCATGTTCTCAATGGATCTTATTGAATAGATTCATTCATTCAACAAATATTCATCGAGTACCTCTTTCTCTGTGAATAAACTTCTAGGTACTTAGAACACAATGTTGAAGGAGGAAGACAAGGTCCCTCCTCCCTTGTCGTTAATGCCAACAAGTGGATTCTGGCTCCTAGTGCCCTGTCTGACCTTTCTGCGCCATCCTCTCACCTTCTGGCACCCCATCAGACAATGCTCCACTGCTATTCACAGGGTTTTCACAGCCAATTTTTTGGGAAGTGCATGACCAGGTGGTTCTTCCTAGTCTGTCTTAGTCCTGAAGCTCTGCTGAAACCTGTCCACCATAGGTGGCCCTGCTGGTGTTTGAAATACCAGTGGCATAGTCTTCAGCACCACAGAAACATGCAGCCACCACAGTATGACAACCAACAGTTGGGTGGTGTGGGCCCTGACTAGAAACAAACCCAGGCTCTGACAATGAGAGCACTGAATCCTGGCCACTACACAGCTAAGGCAGGCTCCTGCTCCCCTAGAGTCCACACAAAGTGGTGGCCAGGTGGGCCATCCACTGAGAGGATTTTCATTCACCACTATCTATTAAGGCCACCCCTGGGGCTGTGGTGTAGGGCAGTCCATTTTTCAGTTTGCATCCACATACCAAGCCAACTCATCCATAAACCAAACTTGGCTTTTTCTTTCCTCTGTCAGCGGTTCATAAGGGAGCACACCCCCAGGCAGCCACAGATATGAGCTGAGGGAGAGGCCTGATGTAACAGTGATAGATAATAGTAGAGTCTGGCTGCCTGCTTTTACGGCTCACTTGTATCCTTTGGTCCTGCATATGTTTGATTCTGGATATACCACTGACATTATTATGCATTGCCGCTGGGCCTGGAGAACCGTTTGACTTAGTAGTTCTGACAGATCCCAGCCGGTGATGGGCAGTTCTGGATGTATGGTCACTTGGTATTCCATGGATCATGTACTCCTTCATAACCAGGCTCCAGTAGCACACCAGGAGCTGATGTTTGAAAGGTGTTTAATTCCTCAATGTAGGTAGCGTTGCCCTGTTTGAGAACACAAGGGGTCTATATTGTGATTCCATTAAAGCTTGCTATAACGTTACATGTCACCTTTCCCACTATATATATATATATATCTCCAAGATCATGGGGCCTGCTGGGTCATGTGGCCCAAGCAACACTCGCAGAGCCATTCCTGCTCAGTGTCTGGCTCAAACCATGTTACAAGTATATATAATATACTTATATAAGTATAATATATAAGTATATAAGTATATAAGCTGGAAAGGCATGCTCAGGTATGGAACATGCTGCTTCCAAAATCCGATGAGGCCTACCAGGCACTCTACTTCATTTTTCATGGTGGGAGTTGTGAAATAGAATAATTTGTGCTTTGCTTTAAATGAGATGCTCCTGTATATTCCAAACCACTGCATCCCTAAATATTTCACTGATGTCCTGGGCCCCTGGATACTCGGGCTTTATCTCCCACCCCCTGGAGAACACGTGTACTACTGCACATGCCACTTGCTGCTCATAGAGTCCAATCAGCATGAGCCGTCAATGAAGTGGACCCGTGTGATGTTCTGTGGGATATCCAGGTGATCCAAGTCTCATTGTGATAATTGTGTCACCACCTGGCCTCTACGACTGCTGGAGCCAGTCATCCCCACTGCTATCACTGAGCCCAGGTCTACAGCAACATTTCCCATCTCCTACTCTAAGGCCCTCAGTGATGCTGGTGTCCATCTCATCAGCACATTTTCTATTATTTTGGCAAATGAAGTATCCCCCTGATCCTCCTGTAGGACCGTGATCATCTAGTAAATTTTCCTACCTTATGTAGTATGTCCTCTCTAGTGTGCTCACTTCTTTGAGCTTTTTGATACCTTCTTCTACCATGAGCCATGGAAATTACAGCATTTACACTTGATTTTGGATGAAACTTCTATAAACTATTCTAGCAACATGTTGACATCATTTCCTGGGGTCCTTGCCAGTATATTAAATCCTATATTGTGGGAAAGGGCTTCAATGTCAATAAACTCCCTCTTATCCAACGTCATGTTCTGCCAGCTTTAATGAAGAATTCTCAGGATCCAGTGTCACATGAGCTCCCCAGAGTTCTGCTGGGACATGGTGGCTAGGTCCTCTAGCTTCCTTGCCGCATAGTCCTTTACTTTCTTTAGCAAGCCCAACATCTCGCCGGCTGAGTTAGAATGTGACTTAAACTGAATCATTGGTTTGGGGGCCATGAGGGGAGGTGATAGCACACCCTGAGTGGGGCACATCCTGATTTGAAAACTGGAGGTCCCCGTGCTGTCCTCCAGCAAAGATGGGGTGCTAGTCTCTCCCAGGGAGGATAAGGCCACGCCTGCCAGTACAGAGGAGTTACAGTACTGCTTCCCATCCTGGGGAGGTTTTGACCCCAGGGGACATTTGGCAATGTCTGCAAGCATTTTTGATTGTCACAAATGGAGGGAAGGGGCTACTTGCCACTTGCATCTAGTAGATATAGGCCAGGGATTCTGCTAAACACCCTACAACGCACAGGATAGCACCCTCCACACCCCCCAAACAAAGAACTATCTGGCCCCAGACGCCAACAGTACAGAAGTCTGGAGATCCTGGTTTAGGGGAATTTGAGGATTCACGATTTTCAGCACATAATGCTACACATCTCCATCACTTATCTCAGGATCCTATTCGTTCCTAATCAGGTCCTTGACCTCGGCATAGCAGACCAGCTCAGGGTTCTGGAGTCCTGCTAGTCTTGTGATTAAATCCTGAGCTGACCCTCAGTTTGTTTTGCTTTGCAACTGTACGAGATAGATACATCTTTACATATTGCCAAGGGGGTCTTCTGGCTCTCACACCTAGCCTTTCATTTCTGATTAATTGCCCTCAGTGTTCCATTGTTTGTTTTGCAAAGAATCAAATATTTCCTGCAAAACCTACTCAATTTCATTGTTCCTCTAATTACTATTTTCTCTGTATTTCTCAAATACCTAATACATTACACCCACTAGTGTATTTCCTTCCCATTATACCACTGCAATTCACCCCAGGTGGAAGTTTCAACAACTGCACTGCTGCCTTCAGCCAGGTCATCCATGCTCTACCTTCCACCAGTGATGGGGAACTGCCTGGCAGGTGAGCCAGCTCCAGAATCCCACGTCAGTATTGCTTTCTCAGACTCCTGGTACCAACTGTTACCAGTCAGGTTCCCTGGGAGGAGAAAGCAGACTCTATGATGGAGATCTGTCTACAGGAGGTTTATTAGAGAGTGCTCGTGGGATGAACACCTGTGAGAGGAGAGAAGAAAGCGGGGGTGGGGAGAGAATCCGGGCTGTGGTGCAGGCACAATTATACCAGCAGCCTCAGGGAACTCACCGGGCGCTCTGAGGCTGAGATGGCCCAGCAGTTGACCAAGCTGAGATAGGGAACCGGTCCTTCATCCTTCTGTATTAACCTCTCCTTGGATCCAGGCTGCCCACTTTGGGTTAGGCAGCTCTCTTCAGTGGAGGGCAATTCCTGGAGAGAGGAGAAAGCAGAGGGCTGAATGCGAGTATGGACATCCTGCAGGTGGGCAACAGGTACTTCAATCAAGAAGAGAGATCTGGGCACCAAAGCACAGCATCCATTACAGTGGGTAACCCCCTCTGGCTGCATTAAATGGCGCCACTGAGTATCTACTCTCTGCAGCTGCAGGTGGTAGGACAGTCAATGGGAGAGTGAGGTATTTCCAGGAGATTTCCTCCTTAGCAGCTAGGAGTAAATAGAGGGCCTCTTCTCTTCTCTCTGCAAGCAAGATCATGTGGCAGGTAGGGGGATGGGTAGTCGTGTTTTTACTGGAGGCAGAAAGCTCAGAACTGGTTCAGCTCTGTGGCAGAGCTGAGAAGAAATAATAGTTAATGGATTTATAATGAGGAAGTAGTAATTTTCTTAACAACTGTTGCCAGAATTCTTCCTAGAATAGGAACTATCTTTCTTCTGAAAACTATGTTGATAATGCACTTATGGTAGAATATGAGACTTCAAGGTTACAAAAATTCACAGGGGACCAAACAACAAGGGATGGTTGCTGAAATGTTCTCAATGAACTTGAGAAAAAGAAAAGAAAGTTGTTTTGTTCCTTGTGAGGAAGGAGAATTGAGAAGAGGACCGTAACCAGTAGGGTACTTCTACTTCTTAGTAACAAGAACCTAATTCAAATAGACTTTAATAGCAATGTGTTATATTCCCAGAAATGCAGAGGTGGTACAGGTGTCAGGCATGATTAAGTCAGGCTCTTTCTACCTCTTTGATCTGCCACTCACAGCATCGTCTTCTTCATGGTGGCAAGCTAGCTTCTGGGGACCATCAGAGCTTGTTTCTAACAAGTAGGAGAAAGAAGCCTCTCCCTCAGGCATCCTTCCCTTCAGCTTGATTGGCTCTTCCTAGGCCACACCATTCACACCGGACCCACAGCCCAGTTCAGGGGAATGCCTGTGCTGGCTGTGGTCTGCTTTCCTTAAAACACATGTTTGCTGAGGGAGGGGTAGATTCCTAATCAAAATGGGGTTGTGTTTGTAGGAAAAATAGGGAAATGAATTTGGGGTAGGTGACCAATAGGGTCCTCTACAAGAACAGAGAAAAAAAGAGGAAGAGAAATTTGAAAACTGAAAAAAGCTGGGAAGGTGACAATGAAGGGCCAGTGAAAATTCCCTAATAACGGGGTGGCCAAAGGACATTATAAGAACAGCGATGCCAGTATTCCATTTATAGTTACTTATGGTTATGATATAACCCCTAATTTCTTCCCTCTCCACATCTGTACCTCTTGTAAAAGCCTATTATAGATGATTCTCAACTTATGATGGTTCAACTTGTGATTTTTTGATTTTATGGTGGTGTGAAAGTGATAGGCACTCCGTAGAAACCATACGTTGAATTTTGATCTTTTCCCAGGCTAATGATATGCGGTAAGATCACGGCGCTGGGCAGTGGCAGTCAGCCCCTGCTCCCAGTCAGTCCCGCGATCATGGGGGAAACAATGGTCCATTTACAACCATTCTGTAGCTAGACAAACATGCTGTTTTTCACTTTCAGTACAGTAGTCAATACCTTACATGAGGTATTCAACACCTTTTTATGAAATAGACTTTGTGTTGAGTGATTTTGAGCAACTGTAGGCTGATGAAAGTGTTCTGAGCACATTTAAGGTAGGCTTGGCGAAGCTCTGATGTTTCCTGCGTTAGGTGTATTAAATGCATTTTCAACTTACGATATTTTCAACTTACAATGGGTTCATCGGGATGTAACCCCATGGTAAGTCGAGAAAGATCTGAAAATTCATGAGTATGTTGTGTGAATGAATTATTTTTTAAAAACTGGAGAAGTGACTTTACTGCAGAATAGCAATCGTGCGTTTGAGTGCACGCGTGTACAGACACGCTCACTAAAGCTAAAACCTGGAGAAATATAATGAAGTTCTCCAATAAGTCACAGAACCTGTTCTGACGTTTTTGGACTTCCACAGGACAAAGGAATAAGGTTTGAACGAGGTTCACCTAGATCTCAAAGGGCAAGAAGACTGACCGACATCTAGGTTCCAAATAGTATGTGCTAGGAGGATTGAGAATAAAGAGCCTATGTGGGCATACTGAAAAGTCTTCCGGAAACTGCTAATCTCATTGGGGGAGATAAGTCACATACTCCTGAAAAATAGTGCTTTACGTGGATTTCTATCAAGCACCAAATGAGTGGCATAGGCTAAAATAATTCAGAAGAGAAGACTTCCTCTATCACACAATAATTTATTTCTTCACTTAACAAATCTGTTACTCTATGATTAGTCAATATCTGCCTTACCAAACTTTCCTTATTGAAGACAAATATTGTTCCCAGTTTATGGACAAGGAAATTTACACCCTGAAAGTCTCAAAGGACCCTGCTGGTTCTGTGTCTCACTGGCTTTGTTTTTCCCAAGATCTGGGAGAAAAATTCCTTGTGTCTTCTACTTCTTTCAGTATTTCCCATTTTATGTTTACTGATATCTGAGCACCTGCAGAGTGTCTGAGAACTCCTTTTGCAAGCCAGGCATTTTCTATCAACTGAAAAATATGTTTCACAAGAGTTACTGTTTTTCAAATATTTGTAGATGTTATGATAAAAAATGTAAATTTATTTAAATCATTACTTCATTCATAGAACTATAGTTTTTTAAATTATGGTTTCCAAATCAATAGATACACTTCAAATATAATTACTGTCAGTTAAGAACCCACAATAATTTTTGACATTACAACTAGATCTTCACTCTTTAGAAGATTGGGAAAGTGAGGAACCTATCTTACTTTCTGAGTGTTGAGATTTTTAAGGGGGAAGAAATATATTCATGTTAGTAATTATAAGGTTGTACAACAAATCACCAATTTGTCAAGCAGATAACACTTCTCTCTTCACAAATATTCATCCACATAGTCATACATTCATGAATAAGATGGTACATTGGCTCAAGTTTATGCTGGAAAAAATGATGATTATTATTTTTAAAACATCAGATAAGAGGCTTAGCTTATCTTTCTAACTCCTGCAGAAAACTCTGTATGTGTGTTTGTGTGCATGTGTGTGTGTACACTAATAAACTAGAAATATAAAGTGTATTGAAGATATGTCAAATCAAGAGAAATCACTGTGTAAAAGTATTGTCAGTATGCTTGGTATCTTTCTCAGTTTTCTTCTCCTTTCGGTGGGATGAAAATTGGTCTGATGTGGAGACTAGATGAAAGAGTAATATTTCCTCTGTTTTTAATGACAACACTGAAGTCTTAATTAAGCACAGTGTATAAGGAGATCATGAACAGATTTCAAAGTCTCTTTTCCTCTAGGCTTCAAAACACATGTATGCTATTGTAATTCCCCAAGAAGGCAGCTTTTTGCTCCAGAAAAAGATCAGCCAAATAGCTCTGCTATTTTTCCTTCCCACAGATTGAACACTGTTTAATAAGTAACATTGAATTAATCTTGAAATGTCTTTATCACATTTCCATCTATATCTAGTATAGTTCCTGGTATGAAATAGGTGCTAATTTTTAAAAAAATAAATGAAAGGCTATATTCCCAATTTCCAGATAAATTTCCCTGATTACTCTCTTCCATGGAACATCATGGAGGTACATTCTCGGGTTTGCAATTTAACAAATTACAAGACACCTTGAATCAATTAATGGGGTGCTGTAGATATAGATATGAGAACACCTCCAGATTGTTATGAAAGTGGTTACTGCCATAATAAACCAAATAATCAAGAAATGATAAAGCTATTAATTTCCTAAATGTATGCATCAGCCACTACTTTCATTTCCTTAGTTTTGCCTTCATCTTGTCTGGAATTATTTCAACTGATTTGGATTTATTTGATCTAAAATTTTTGAGAAGGAAATTAAAAAGGAAAAAGGACTCTCTCTCTACCTCAGCACTGAAAACTGATGTGATTTGGTGTTTCTTTTCATGTCTATAGTTATACACATATCTCTTCAGATGTGTCTCTATCCACATTGACTCAGATTTTCAATATTAATAAGCACCTGCTACAAGTAATTTTGACGTGAGCTCTAGAGGCACAGAGCTTAGTAAGACAAACTGCTTTCAGAAACTCGCTATAATAAGAATGTATAAGGCTTCAAGCAGACAAATTTAAAGTCATGGTTTCATTTGTAGTATAGTGTAGGCCGTTGATTCCCAACTGGAGACGAGGTAGCGAGGGGGTTTTTGCCGCCTAACGACATGCCGATGTCTGGCGACATTTTCAGCTGTTACAAGGCAGAGGTGGGGGGGTACATGGTGCTACTGGTATCGAGTGAGTCAAGGCCGGAAAGACAGCTGAACAGCCTACAGTACACAGGACAGACCCCACAGCAGAGAAGTATCCGCTGCAAAATGTCAATGACGCAGAAGTTGAGAGATGCTAGGGGAAGGGAAAGAGTCCTGGATGCCCTGGATTAGAACTCAGATCTTTTGACTCAGAGGTGGCCATAGGACAAATTACATCATTGCGGAACTCATGACAAGTCCATTTTGCCAAAATAGAGAAAATTACACCTACCTTAAAGAGTTCTCACAAGGATTAGATGAGATACATGTGGATATCCTAAAATTTCCTGTTATTCTACTCCATCAAGAGCTCCAGCCCTCTGCCGCATTAAGGGCCTGCTCTCTGTGTTTTCTCATTTTTCCTAGTAATAACGGTAAGATAGCTGCCCCTCCCCTTTTTTTTAAAGGTTGCATTATTTCCCAAGGATCTCCTCAGCACTCCTTATAAATTGATTTTCCAGAAATTCCTAAACTTACCTTAGCCCCAACAATGGATGTATCTTAGACTCAGTTTGGAATTCTAATACATGTAAAAAAATTTTTTAAAGGATAAAATATATTATATATAAATTGTCATTAACTTTTATGTTCAGCTTAAGAAATAATAATAATAATATAAACACTATATACCTACCACTCATGCTACGTATCCCACCACAACTGCCTCCTCCCCCCTAACCAGTCATGAACCTTCCTCAGATAATGACAATCCCGATTTGGTGTTTATCATTTACCTTTTTTCTTAGTTATATTTTTTACTATATTTATGCATGTTCTTTCATAGCCTATTATTTAGTTCTGCCTGTTTTCATATTTATATAAACAACATTATATGGTCTGTGACTTACTACTTTCTTACAATATCATATTTTTGTAAATTCTCCATGTTGAAACTTGTAGTTGACTTCATTCATTTTCATTGATATTTAATTTTACAAATAAGCATTCCTTTTTATGGACATTACATTTCCTGAATAAATATAACAAAATCAACGTACTCATTTTACATTTAACAATTATTTAGGTCATTTACAGTTTTTTTCCATCACAAATAATGTTGCCGTAAACATTCATTCTGTACTTTTCTAGGTATAAACCTAGAAGCGGAGTTGCTAGGTATTAGAGAGTTTATTTATTCAACTTGGTTAATTAATGCTCCTAGCAGAAGATGGGACTTTTTATTGCATTAATTTTTGCTAAGGCATTGTTATGCTTTTTGTTTTCTAATTTAAAAGATATGAAATGTTAGTGCACCTTGGCTTTAATTTATACTTTGTTTGTAACTAATGAGCTTGATCTCTTTTTATAAGTTTATTGTTCAATTGTGTTTCCTTGTAAGTGAAATACCTGCTCCTGGCTATTATCCATTTTTTCTTACTGATTTATAGGAGTTCTTTATATACACTGTATACTAATCCTTTTCTTATATGTATTCCAAGCACTTTGTTGCCTTCATGAAATCTTTTGTTAAATAGTAAATCTTAAATTTAACGGGAATAAATGTATTCTTTAATCCATCTGTAATTGATTGTTGTGACAAGCGTGAGCTAGGAATTTCATTGTTTTCCCAATAAACAATTTTTTTCCTACATCTTGTTTTAAATATCCCATCCTTTACCCACTGATATGCAATGTGACCTTGTTATATGTCAAGATCCCACATATGCATAGGCTTGTTTTGTGGCTCAAATTCTGGTCCCTTGGTCTCTTTATTAGCTACCCTTGGGCCAATACTACAATAACTTTTGAATAAGTAGTCTCTCACTGCTAGTGTATGTCATGTACCCTTCACTCCATACATCAGTTCTTTTCGTTCTTCTTCAGGAGTGTTTGGTGTTTTTTTTTTTTATGCTTTGCTCTTCCATTTAAATTTTAAAAGCATCTAATCACTTTTCCTTTTTCAAAACAAAAACCTCTAGCATTTTGACTGAAACGTTATTGAATTTGTACATCGATTTGGGAAAATTTGACCTCATGATATTGAGACTGTATTCATGAACATAGTATGTGTCTCCATTTATTTAGATTATTTAAATGTTTTTCAATAAAGCTTATAATATTGCCCATAAAAGCTTACATATATTCCTATAGACGCATTCCTAGACATGTTATTTAGGAATACCATTACAAATGATATGACTTTTAATTAACTTTTCCAGCAGTCACTGATCTAGAGAAATGCCGTCACTGTGACATTTTCTATTTTGTGTGTGAGAAAAATCAATGGATGGCTTATGATCTCTTGATTAGTCAGAAGGTAACCAGCTTTTACCTCATTATAATTTTATATATTTATTATCTACCTTAAAAATAATGTTGAGTTTATTAGATTCTCTCCCATTCCATGGGTGATATTTATTAGATTGATCAGCCTATTAATACCAGGGATCAGAATTCTATTTTCATCCAGAGTACACTTCACCAGCTCAACCCTTCACAGAGGATTCTCTTTTCATTTTGTGGGGACAACATCCCTACTTAGCATCAAATTCTTATATGGATGCCGTATATGTAGTGACATATTTTTAGCTGATAGATTTAAACAGCTATAGTGGATCTTTAGGGTCATGTTTATACTTTGTTATTGTAAGCTATGTAACAATTTGTTTAAGTCAGAGTCTCACTTAATTACGTTTATCATAGCCTTTCCTTAAGAGGAAGTATACTTGAATTTCACGAGAGTGTGATTTTTCTGGTTTAACATTTTTATTGTGGGGAATGAGTCCAGATCTAGAGGAACATATCATTTCTTTAAAATATTAAGCTCTTCCTTGACCTAATTTTCTGTTCCTCACATCTTTTTGAAATAGGATTTTTAAAAAGACCCACCAGTAAACTTTCTAGAGAATGTCAGGTGTCCTATCTTAATTTACCACTTCCACTTTTACTTCCTGGTCTTCCAGCCATACACTAGGAAAGGGAAGTAGATAGCCTGGAAACTTTCTGTTGTCCCAACAAATACAGTTTGAGAAATAATATTTGAAGGAAATCTTGATGGTTTAAAGTCAAAGGATGAGTCCAAACTGTCTTCTATTACTTACCATCAGGCAACAACAAAAAAGTCAAATAACCAATAACCCATTCTTTTCCCAGAGCTGCAGGCATTTGACTTGTATTTAGCTCCAGAAGCCTTTCTTTAATGAATTCTGTTTTTATTGGTGAGTTCTTCTTTCATTATTTTTATATAAACTAATCAATGTAAGCCCTAGTCTAGACAGCAAAATCAGCAAAAGTCCCTTCTATGCACCTCTGCCTGACATCCATGGGTCTGTCATCATGCAAGGATACATATTAAACCTTCCTATTACATTTAATAGAAAAAGGAGCAAGGATTAGTGAAATATTATATAGTTTATGCCTTTTTATACCATATTTATTTGCATCTATTACTATTCCTAGTTACTATTTTTATTTCTTGTTTCAAGCCTCCTTCATGTAACGTGTATAGTACAGTTGTAAACTAGGGGGTTAATGATAGTTACATAATGACGTATAACCTGTATTCTCAATCCATCAGAGGAAAAAAAGTGCGTCTCATATCCTCTCTCTGCCATCTAATAAAGTCTTTGTTAACAGTCTCCTTGATCTGTGAAGAGCTAATCTAGCAAAGGCAGAGGAACTCCAATGTTTCCCTCTTTGCCACCACTCTGGGTTTTATATCCCATTTCATCAGGCAGAGCAGGAGAGAGGGGAAGTGTTACTTATGCTATTTCTCCCAGGCCAGATGAAATAAACCTGGCGGGAGCAGATGTTAAATTGAAGCCTACGAAAAGTTAACACTATCTTCTGTAATTGAAACCTTAGGGAGGCAGACTTGAGACAATTGCCAATGGACACAGAATACCAATGCAAAAGTTTATTCCCAGGGTCATTTCTTGCACCTTCTCATACGTGACAGCAAAGTAACTAATAACAGGGTGGTGGGAATGGGCAGGAAGTGATGGGCCCTAATGAACAGAAAGCCTCAAGAGACACTCTGGCCTCAGTTCCAGTCCTATGGACCCCCACAGGCAGCCTTTCTCAACAGACCTTTCCTAGGCATTTCAGGCAGGAAAACCCCTGCTGATTTGTATATTCTTTATAAAGCAGACTCCCTTCCAATTTTCCAATTCCAGGACTTTTTGGAGTATGTCCTCCCCTCCAATTTTTGCCTCCACAATGAACACCCAGAGCATCCGTCCAGATCAGAACTGCTGAAAATAATGTTGTCTTTGACCCTTTTTGGTAATTCTTCTTTAGTCCCTTTGTCACTCCTTTAGCACTCAATCCCTCCAGACTTTATTGTGACATCCCTCATGATTATAGATGTTGGGTTTGTTTTCTACAACTCTTTCACTTGGACTCACACAGAGCACTCATTGTGCATAAACCAAAGTTCTATGTATTTGTTGCCTGTGAGTTTGGGGTATGTCAGCACATATATCCCACTTATGATTTTTAAAAGTTAAAAGAAATTGAAGTTATTAGGATTTAAAGACTATGAATGCAGGTGTTAGAATTACTGCTTCCCCTCTTCCTAGTGGTATAATCTTGGGCAAACCACTTAACTTCTTTATGATTCAATCTTCACATCTGTAAAATCAGGATGATGATCACATCTACCTCCTAGCTTTATTTTGAAGATTAAATGTGTTAACACATGAAAAGCACATATAACAGTGCCTGGCTCAGAGTAAGATCTAAAAACAATTACCTATTGTTTTTACAATCATTTCACTTGACTTGCACAATATATACACAATATAATAATGATTCTAGTATTTTAAGATTCAGGATACAATGACTTACTATTATTGCAAGTCTCTCGTCTACATGACGTTACACAGTGAAAATGCGAGCAAGCTCGAGAGTTTGTCTTTTTTTAATCTGGGGAGACATAGACTTCCTGGAGCGGAAGGGAAGACTCACGTTCACGTTAAATATGTAGGTGAACAAAATAGCAGAAAGAAGTGCAGGATAAAATCTAGGGAAAGGATTATTCCTGACATGCCCCATATTGGTGGGCAAGATGTTTCAATAAGAAGTATGATGATGTCAAATCACTAACAAGAACTGGTAATTATGTAACATGGTAGAGGTGCTAATTATCGCTACAGTGGCATTCATATTACACTATATAAATGTATCAAATTAACATGTCACACACCTTCAATTTACACAATGCCGTATGTCAAGTATATATATCAATAAAGAATATTGTAAAAAGTGTAATGGTGAACACTCTCCAGAGCATGAAAAACAACTACAGAACTTTTCCCGGAAGAGTAATTGCTCTCACCATTCCCGGAACTGCAGATGAGAATTACATTCAGAATGTTTGCAAATCTGTCTCAGGTCTTAAGAGGCTATGAGAGGGGAAAGAGCAGGAGAAGGTGGAACTGGATCTACAGTGGGATTGTGGAAGGAGAAACATTCCCATGAAGGTGCCCACACCTTCTGGTGCAGACAAAATGGCATAAACATCGTAGGAGAGAAAGGAGAGCTCAAGAAGCTGTTTCTTCTTCTCTGTTTTTTTGCATTTCCCTCAGGTGTGTTTCGCCAACCATTAAGAATCTCCTGACTCTCCCACTTCCTTCCCACCCACCCTCATTCTTACCAAGTCCATCTTCTTTGGTACCTTCAGTTACTTCCTATTCTTATTCTTTGCTTTATCTACATCTTACTTTAAACTTCAATTTTTGGCCTCTAGTTTTATACCAAGACCCTTTGAGTTCTTCTGTATTCTCATGCTTCATGTTGCTAGGAAAAAAAAGTTGCACAGAAATATTCTCAAAGATGTAAATTAAGCCCCACTCCCTCATACATATTTTTCCTAAAGGATCATAAATCTTATGGGAACTTAACTAGGCAGGGTCTACTTTTAATTATGGTCCTGTTAAGTTAGAACATAGAGCACTCTCCAGGTCTAAGTATTGCATTCTGTTCTGTTCTCTCAGTGTCTTGCAGTCATGTTATTTCTCTTTTCCTCCTTCCTTTACTTAGATCTTGCTTTTCCCCGTGAAGAGAAAGTCTTCAGAGAATTCACAGGGACTAGATCTCTCCAGTAGCACGGTGTACTCTTACCTGGATCTGCCAGTGCCATCCCTCTGCCTGACAAGTAATTGTGAATTAAATGGACTCCAATTCCCCTGCTGCCACCAACAGGGCGCCAGAAGCAAAGGAGCTGCTGCTCGGGCCAAATTTCACCTTGGCAGATAAAGGCAGCTGTAGGAATCACCCTATTACTGCATTTGCAGAGCAGGAAATGAATACGCTGTGCTGGCTGTCCAATAGTTAACTTTGCAGCTTGTTTCTCTTTCTCACTAAGAGTTCTGGCTTTTGGGATCGTAGATCTTTCCATAGTGTTTTCTTTTTTCCCTTGCGAAAGAGGTAAAATGCATTTGAGCAAGAAGAGCACCTGTCAGCTTCCATGAATTGTGAATAGGAAACAGGGACTCAGTTGAACACTGTGGCAGATGTAGGAGCAGGAGAAATGATTTCTGTAATTCTCACAAAACTCCTGGTTTCTCTGGAGCTGGCACAGTACTTAGGAAAGGTGGTTTGGAGGGATTTTTCATTTTTATGTTTTGTTTTTAAGATTGCAGGTGCTCTGTCAAGGCCTAGTCCATTCCAACAACTCAGAAATGTGTGTAATCTCAAAACTAGGCAATTCTTTATTAGTGTGATCGCATTATTTATAACTAAATATTTACCTTATTCATTCTTTAAAAACTGGAAAAGGTCTAGGGCATTCCACGGCTCTTTAAATTATCTTTCCAGCTTCTTTTCCAAATACTTCTCAACGTCAGCCAAACCAGTTGGGTTCCTTTTCCCATCAGCATTTTTTAATGCTACATCCTCATCTTTCCTGTTGTCACCACGGCCAAAATACTGCTCATTATTCAAAACCAAGCTCAAGTCTCACGTCCCCAGTCACCTTTCCTGATCATCTCAAGTAGATATAATCTCTCCCTTCCACTGCTGCCTTAGAGAATTCTAGGCTTTCATATAACATAAAAATTCACAAACCTTGGTGTGCCTGTAAAATGCAGCTTCCTAGGCCCTATTCCAATGAATTTCTGATTCAATAAATCTGGGATGGGACCTAGACATACGCATTTTAACAAGCATGCTAACTGCATCTGATACAGATCATGTGTAGACCACATTTTGAGAAGTTTCAACATAATGTTTTATATATTTGTTACTTTCATAAGTAACATGTTAGTGCATATGTCTTATTTCCTCTGTTCAAGTATATGCTGTTAAAGGGTAGGGATTATGTCTTATACTGCAGTTTATTTCACTGTCCTAAATTTAAATAATATTAATAGCACTTGTTTTGTGTAGTTCTCCTTGAATGCGTCAAAATCAATGTTTTTATACTAAGTACAATATTAGGAAGAAGGTTGGTCTGAAAAGTTAATAAAAAGAGGACAATAAAGATAATAGCAATATTGGGGGTATTTATAATATAAAGTGGGCAAGAAGAAGTTCAAACCAATGGTTATAATGAAATATTGATTTACTGGGGGTCAGATACTCTCCTAATATTTTGGTACACTTCCTTTCAGGGGACACCTAGGATTCTTTATTTTCTGAATGTCATCCCTTGTGGTAGAAATGAGTACTGAAAACTGAAACCTAAAAATTATAAGGATGCCGTGGGACATCTTGTTGAACTGAAACCAATTTTCCTCGTGAGAAACTTGGTTTCATTTTTTATTTTATAAATGTTGGCTTAATACTGATTATGTGTCGTGGAAAAGCCCCACAACATTCGCTACATCAAATGCTGTGAAAATTATCCAGCTCATATTATACCTCTAAGCACTTCACCAAAATGTAATAATTTCCTGAAACACAAAAGAAACTTTCCCCATTTTTATTTTTTGTCAAGTGAGAGTACCGTGTTTGTACTTTAGTTCTCACGTTCAAAACTAGAGGCAGTGAATCCACCTGATTTCCTTTCACTGGCAGTGAGGTTGGGAGGCTGGTGACGTGAAGCGAGAGCTCCAAAGTCTCAGCCGTTGGCATCACTGGTTCTAGCTTCCCAGGTGACAATGGAAGCAAACCTCCGTGATTCTCAGACAAGATGAGAATCCAAATCACTGACTTAAAGAACTAGAAAATCCAATTTCTGAAAGGTTCAATGAATTTACTTCCCTGATCTGGAAAGAACTGTGTGGCTGCTCTATAAAAAGAGCGGTAAACTCCCTTCCAGGAAAGATGGCTGCACAGCCTCCCCAGAGCTGGTAGAGAAGGCTTTCGTCTATTCCAGGACCTAGACTCTTTCTTCCGGGGTTACCATAGGTGTAGTGCTTTCCTCTTTAAACTCATCACAATGCACTCCAGAGAGGTGGACCAGCGGAAGGATTTGAAATGGGTTATCCTCCCCTCTGCAAATAAATTGCCGCAAGAGGTATTTTATGAATGACATATCTGCCTAAGTCTCTGCTGTCCCATCTCTGGAACTTAGCTGATTTGACTTGCTATTCCTTGAGGTTTCTTTTTAAAGTTTAACTCCCTAGAGTGAAGATGCTCTTTGTTGAGAGGTCTGGCTGACTGCTACACCCTCCCGGTTTCCCGTCTCTTATCGCAGCAGAGTTGACACGCTGCATCTTAAAACAGTGGAGGTCCACCTACTATACTTTGGGTCAGATTAGACCTTGTATTTCCTTCCTCCGAACGGGACTCACTTTGGTTTTGTCATGCTTTTTAGGCTTCACAGGAAAGTTCTGAGCCTTTCAGTCACCCTCCTAGCAGATTGCCTGAGGCCTTATATCCCTGATACCATCTGCAGGTTGAAAGTGTGGTGATAAAAGTCTTTGTTTTACAAGGAAAGGGTTAGATGCCAGGATTTCTTTTCCCAAGATTGATGCTCTGTAGAAGTGATTTTCTCTGCTTTTAAATTCTCATTCCTTCCTTTCTTCATCTCATTTTCTTTTATCTTTTCTCTCCTTCCTCCCTCCTTCCCATCCTCTCTCTCTCTTCCTTCCTTCCTTCCTTCTTTCTTTCCTTCTACCTTCCTTTCATTTTTCCTTCTTTCTTTCTTTCATTTGAGACAAAGATTATTTTTGGTATCTCACTTTAGAAAATAGAGTTATTCTCCTAATTCTTCAATTTTCTGAAATATGTGCAATTTCTATTTACCTTCTTATATACCGTGTCCCTTTTCCCCTACCCTCACAAGCCTAGTATCTATTTCTGCCCTAAGAGCATCATTTGGTGCGCCTCCTTCCTTTATGCTCTTTAGCATTGCCTAATATCCACTCTCTGAAGTGGTTGTTCTAAGTCAATCATGGCTATCCCAGTTTTCTTACCAACGGTTGGTTTACAAATGGGCATGTGACTTAATGCTGGCCTATGAGATCTGAGAAGGCTAATGGGCATTTCTGGGAAAGCACAACTTTACAGAAATTTTTTTCCACTTATCTATCTATCAAACAATTTCACATTGCTAAAGTCTTCATAATTTTTATTCACAAAAAATGTATTTGTACAAGAAGAGTAGCTAATTTGCTTAATTATTAAATGTTGAGCAGTAAGCCGCACCATTTAATTATTTCTAATTTTTCACGATCATACATATTTTTAGAGATATAGTCAATTCCTTCTTTTAAAATATTATTTAAATTGTATTCCCAGAAGTGGAATAACTAGGTAAAAACTAGATAACTTTTACACCGCTTGATTTCCAAAAAGTTTATACTATCTTCCACTGCCATTGGCAGTTTAGAAATTCTCAGTCTGTCCATACCTTTGAAGCACTAACCATTACCCATTTTTGCTAATTTGTTAGAATTTGCTTTTCTTCGATTCTTGGCAAGTTTGAACATTTTTTTCCTCTCACATTTGTTAATTGTATTTCTCTTTGCACACTTCTCATCTATTTCCTTTCTGTCAATTACCTATGGAGTCTTATTTTTCCTAAATAAATATTTGGGAGTTTTTCACATAACCTTGTTATTGGCCTTTGCCTTATTGGCTGAAAATATTATTTGCTTTCCCATTTGGGAAAATTTCACTACAGAAGTTTACAACCTTAATGTCTTCAAATTTGTTTATTCTTCTTTCCTGATTTCTTTGACTGTTTTTCAGTGTAGAGAATCCTCTCTCAAATCCCTCAAATCCAGTGAATATTAAATTCCTCATCTGGTTTTCCTAACATTTTACTTGCATATTTTATTATTTTATCCATTGAGAATTACTTTTGACCAATATTCGAAGTTACAAGTCTTGATTTATTTTTCTTCCTCAAATGCTAACCAGCTATTCAACTACCATTTACTGAATAATCCTTTGCTTCCCTGCTGCTTTGATAAAATAAATCTTATCTATAATAAAGTCGGTTTCAGAGGACTCTCTTCTGCTCCATTTAGCTTTGCTTTGTAGTTCACAAGGCCCTTTAACATCCATTATCTCCTCTCATCCTTCCTGCTCCACACTGATCCCCGTTCACCCCCCGCTGCTCCGCCTGCAATGCAAACATCAAATAATCTGACTGGTCCCATCTCCTTCCTATAGATGGAAAACAAAACCCTGAAAGGTGAGGCCACTTATTAACCAGCCCAACCAACCATTTAGTGTGGGGGAGAAATGGAAAATTTCAGTCTTCACTTGCCCTGTGCCCTGGGACCGCTTAGCCTCACACTGGCGTAAATGTTGGTTACCATTTGGTTTGGCTTCAGGGTCCTCTTTGAGCCTCCTTTTGGGTTCCCCCAAACTAGGAACCGTTTCGTACACACACATCACCTTTCAGGGTACTGTGGTAGCGTCTGCTGCCATAGCAGAGGGGAAACAAGCAGTGGGTGCAGAAGCAGCCGCATGCATCTGTGCTTCCCAGCCTGTGTGTATTTGGCACTGACTGAGAACTCTGCTTTCTGTCAGTGCATTTGTGCGGTGACACATATTCTCCGGTGATTAGATTAACGCTGGCAAAGCCAATATGAAAAACCCACACAGATTACCACTGTCACCCGCAGTAATTACATTTATTCATTTCCATTTAGCCAAGTTTTTACAAGCCGCGCAAGGGGCCAAATAAGCAATAAACACAGAGGCAAGAAATTAAAATGCTGATCTGTTTGCTGTGAAAACAATCAAACTATCATCTTTCTTTAGTCACCTCATTCATCATCGGATAGGGCCACACTGGTGAAATGGAGGTGGGGAGCCTAATGTTATTACATGTAAATTCACTAACATGAAATTACTGCCCCTGATGTGATTTTACTAATAAATTAGTTCATTTCTACCTTTTCGCTAGAGACTTTAGGGACCGTGGAGAATTGTACATGTGTCTCGTAATCTCGCCTGCTTTGTTTCAGGCTGGCTAGCTGTTAAATTTCTATTTCTTTTCACTCCCTCCCATCTGATTCTTTGGTTTCCTTGCTATGCCTTATTGGATAAATATGCCGTACAATTTGTTGTCTTCACATGTAGTTTAAAAATAAGCAGCTTAAGGACAAATTCTTTTTCGCAGACAGTCAGAACAGCATCGGGAAGCATTATGAATAGAATGGTTCTAGCAGCTAGTTGGCAGCTATTATTAATTCATTGCTGGGTGTGGTGGTTTTTCTCATTTCTGTATAAATTTTCAATTTAAAAACAGAATGGAGCCCAACTTTGCCATGTCAAGTAGCTATTGAAGCAAGGAAATCAATCTGCGAGCAGCTTCTTCGACTTGTTCACCCCTCTGCTGTGTCTTCAGAGTAGCAAAGAGAACACAGTGGAAGGGCAGCCAATGGCTCACGGAAGACAGATGTGTGGTCTCCTCGGATCCGCTTCTTCCTTGGGACTTGCACAGTGCTGCCCTTGCTTATTGTTAATGGCCCATGTCTAGATGTAGAATATTTTATTTATTTTTTAAGATTTCATCTGCTCTGCTGTTTATCCCCAAACCAACAGCACAATCCATTTTTGCAAGATCACAAATGGTTTCTATGAAAATGACTTTGATGCTACCCATGAAGGAGTGGAAATGCTTAGAGGACTGGAGAGGGAGGGAGACCAGTCTTTGGTGGGAACCCTTTTCCCCTCCCGATACTCCTCCTTCTGCCCCCAGACGGAGATTCTGTGAGATTCTGCTCAATTTCAAGCCTTAGGGAAACAAAAAATCTGCACGATAGTATATTCATGCTTTGTACAGCAAAAATGTGTTAAAAAGAGTTTCTTTGACACAGCACTTCAGTGAAAATCCAAGCCGTAGAAATGGTGGACATTACAGATTACACCCACTTCCCACTTCACACATGATCATTGACTAGAGTTCCCTCCTCCCTTCCATAAAAATGGCATTAATTCGATTGACAACGCATCAAGAAATACACAAACATGAACAGGAGATAACTAACTTCCACGCTCCTTGATAAGAGTTCAACTTTACACCAGGCAAAGTTATATAATGAGGGGAATTGTGCAGCTGATTTGTTTCTCTTTATTGCAGAAAAAATTAGTGAGAATAAGTGCCAGTTTATCTAGAATGATTAGGTAATAGAGTATTCTAGATAATTGACTATTTTCATGAATGAATGAAATATTTGGACTATCAACTTGAAAATAACTCCATTCAGTAAATATCTATTGATCAATTATTGTGAACAGAATCTTAAGCTAAATGCTGTATCAAAAGACAAAAATAAATGTCTCACTTTTCGGGATTTAAGATAATTCAGATTCTTTTAGTCTCTGGGAGGACCCACATCTCATTGTTCACCCACAGAAACTTGTAATTTCCTTTTGTAGTTCTTACCACAATTTGCTATATTTTATTTTTTTGATTATTTCCTTAATATCTCTATTCCTGATTAGACTATTTTCTCCATTAGAGAAGGAGCTGTCTCTGATTTTTTCACCACTGTATGCTCAGTGAGAACATACGAAGTGTTAAATAAATAAATATCAGATAAACAAATGAAAAATAGAATTATACAGTCCTGTACAAACTTAGATAGTGTAGAAAGTTGCTTTAACTGGGCATTATTGCAAGACAAATCATTTAACAACTATGATCAACAATTACTTATTGATCATTTACGTTAGAGATTCTTCTATGTGCTGAGGACACTGCAGTGAACAAGACAGACAAAAACTCTGACCCTTGCAGAGCTTAGATTTTTAGTGAGTGGAAAGAATAAGAAAGATGTTTCAAATCCCGAGCAATATTGTTTGTTAAATTTTATAATTTTATAATTATAATAATTTATTATAAACCCCTCTATTAGATGTCGATCTTATATTTTAGAGCCAATAATTTTTTCCATTTCAGCTTTCTTAGTGCAGTACTAGGTATAAGAAATTTTATATATGCTTATATATGAAATATATGTTTATCTATGAATGTATATATACTAATATATTCTCATAATTAACAAAAGGACTTCAACTGTCACTACAGCATTATAGTTGTCACTACAGCAAGTCTTGTAGCAATATCTCCCTCTTTTAGCCTCTCCCATACTCTGTCTAATCCTGATTCTTCCTCACTAATTGGTGTTGAGAGTCCCTGCTTTTCTATTCTAGCTGACACTATTTGCTCTCGTGGACTTATCATCTGAGATGTAGACAATTCCTGTGGTCTGCCTACACATCTCCTGAGGTCCACCCTGGCTAGAGGAGCGACCTCACTGCTTGCTGGGTACCTTGCATCCATTCCCATCTCCTTAACTCTGTTCATGCTGCTCCCTTCTCTGTTCCTCTTCTCCTCTCAGAATTCACCCACACGTCAATGCTCACTGTGTGCACTGCCTTCTTTACAAAAGTGTCTCTAACCCAAGCACCAAATAACCTCTCATGGCTCTAGGTTTGTAGCTCAGCTGACAAATAATCATATTCTCCTTAGGACAAGCCTACATTGCCATTTATACCGTTAACTCATTTTTTTTCACGCTTTCCTAGTATGGAGTGTTTTTTTCTCTTCAATCAGAATCTGATCTCCTCAGGTAAAATATGTTTGTATTATCCACAGTGCTTGCTCTAGGACTATGCCCAGGATAACCACTTGATAATTTGTTATTAAATAAACAGCTGAATGAATACAGTCCTAAAGTTTGGGTCCTCCTTCTGGAAATTTCCAGTAGAAACTATCAATTGAATTGATATCATTCTATCTGCACCAAGAATCTCTTAGCCTAGCTTTACCTTCTCTTTTCTGCTTCAGAACCAAAAATGAAAGAAAGAATCCAGCTACTTGCTAAGATCTCTGAAGTCCCTAAGATAGATGGAACAGCTAAAGGGATACAGATATAATCACATGCATTTTAAGTCTTCTCCGAATAGCAGGATTTTTTTCCGTAAGTTTTCTTTCCACGTTAAATTTCTAATCATTGAACGTTAATATATTAAAACCATTATATAAATGCAAAAGGCAAACATTGCTTTAGAAAGTATTACTTCTGTGTTGTGGCAGAATGCACATGAGATAAAATTTACCATTTTAATCATTTTTAAGTGTACAGTTCAGTGACATTAAGTACATTCATATTGTTGTGCAACCATCGCCACTATGTTTGGAACTTTCCCATCACCCCAAGCTGAAATTCTGTGCCTATTAAACAGTAACTTCCCGTTCCCCTCTCCCTCTAGAAAGTATTCATTTTAATCATTGGAACATTGGTAACATTTATGGTGAGTGTTTATGCTTTACTGAGATCTAAATATCGTATCAAGGAAGAATCATTGTGATCTAGTTGAAAATTTATGTTGTAATTCACAAAGGAATTATTGCATATTGAAAAATAAGAATCACCATATAGGGATAAAAACAGCTCACACAGGAAAAGTAGGAAATTTAGAAAATACTTCCTCCATCAATTTCAGTGAGTTATAAGAAGGTTCAAAGGGCAGAATTAGCAGCTGCGGTAAACCTGTGTATCCAAGTTTTATAAATTCTTGGGAAATAAAGACTTACAAAGCATAACACTTCTCCAGGTTGTAGTATTTTTATTCTTCTTTAATTCTTCTGGTAACAAATTCTTTATTAGAAGACATGCTTTCATCCTTTATCTTATCTTATTATTGAGAATCACTTTTCAGAATGTGTATTTTGATTTTTTATAACTGGACAATTCCATTTTGAACTGACTCTTATCCACCTATACTTCCTTACTAGTTTTCCTAACTTTATGTTGTACAACTAAGGTTTAAAAAAAAAAGCATTAGAAAAGTAAAGCATTTGTCCCAAAAGATAGATTCTGTTGATGACTCAATCCTTGTCTTGGGATCACTGCGCCCACTGCCTTATCAGTTGAGAACAAGAGAAGTGTGATGAGAAACAAGTATATTTTTTCCTCAAAGGAGAATTGATTGGAAATATATAGTCCATAGATGGGGAAAGTAGAATGCCCAACTGGAAGATCCAGCATTTATTTTTCTATTACTCCGATGAGACGTTGAAGGAGAAAGGTGACTACTAGGAAAGAAGGAAACCCAAAGGACAAAAAAAACAATATTGGGTTTTATGTCAGTAAGAAAGCTGACCAGTCTCAACCATTAAGAACTTGGTAAGGAAGACCTGGCCACTAGTCCAGTAAGGATGGAGGCACAAATGTGTTGTCCTAAATCAATTCTGGCTGCACTAAGAAAGACAGCTATGCTATGCAACCTTGAGCACCAAAAGTTCTAGAAGGTTGGTCAATGGTGCTATTTAGCAAAGAAATTAAATGCACGTACGTATTTGCACGCGCACACACACATATAAACATGTATATATCTCTAAAGTGTTTGGACACAGCTACATAAAGTACTACAGTGGAATTTTCTCAAAGGTAGAATACTGTTGCTGGCCAACAAGAAAATTTTAATAAACTAGATGACTATCTGGAAATTCCAAGGCTTAGTTGATTAAACATCGGTGTGGATAAATTCAAAAGTGTTACTCTTGCTAAGTTATGATTTGTGGAAAGTGTGATAGTATCACATTAAAGGAGTGAAAAGATGGAGAGCTGTGTACATGTTTGTACTTGTGTGTTGGTCCCCAGGTTCCATTCATCATCAGAAACATAGCATAATTCCTCTATCATTCTGAAGTGTGCTTTTAAGTCTGAGTATCACAATTCCCACAGTTTTCCTCAGGAATCATGGCTTTCTCTGTTAATCATAAAGATCATTAAATGGATTCACAAACCCTCCACAAATGTAGTAAGCAAAGGTGTGCTTTAGTGTTGGTTTAATAATATAGTGTTATCTTGCTCAACAACTGTAATTTCCATGTTCTTATTGATTGTAATTTATAACATCATTAGCTTTCTAAACTGCCATTAACTAATGATGGACTCTGTAGGCTAAACAGCTCTTTGAAATCAGTTACTGACAAGTTGGCCCCAGAAGCATTTATCAAAAGGGTAATGGATCCCTATTGGAGTGACAATAAATTAGGTTATGCTCTTATCGAATTAAACAATGGATGAAGGAAAATTAGCTATCAATAAACATCTATAAAGCCTTCTCAGTTATTCCCAGTCAATTATATCAATTAGAGATCAAACAGGGAACCCCTGCCATACGTTAAATAGGACTAAGCAGAGCCCAAAGAGGCCAAATTGTGTTACAAAATGCAACACCAGGGGCAGCTGCAAAAGAAGTAATCATTACCGCCATTGACAAAAGGGTTGCTTTATTAGAACATGAGGTAGCGCCTGGAGGCTTGCTTCTGGCGAAAGGACAAAGACTCCCTAATAAGGCAAAAAGAGGGAGAGGAGGAGACAGGAGATGTGGGAGGAGAAGAACAGGAGAAAGAAAAGGGAGAGTTGTGTGAGGCAGAGGGTACATTAGGATAAGAAAGGGGACCGGGGAATTATTTGTATACATGCAGCCTATCCTTTTTCTGATACAATTAAACTAAACCTTTTCATCGTAAGGATACTTCCCCAGATCTCTGCAAAACAGTGACTTTTGTGGAGGCCATTATCATCTTTAATGAGCCTTAATTATGTTTACAAAGATATGTATAGATGTGTGTGTATAGCTAGATAGACAAATACATAGATACACAGACATAGTTATATAGATAGATACATAGAGACATAGGTAGACAGATATCTACACTCTACTCCATTTCGTAGGAGCGGGCTCTGAACAAGCTTGTGCTGATTTTCATTAAATTTCTTCATTAAAAAAATTAGAAAGCTTAAGAAAAATGGGACAAAATATTCTTTCAAGTGATTTGAGATCATTGATGATGGAGATTCAAGGGGAGCTGGAAAACATGGTGGTTTCTTCTAATGGTCCTACTTTAATTTCCATACACCCTGTACACAGTAGAATTTCAGTAAACACCTGTTGCTCAGGGTTGACAAAAAGCCTGAATTTTATGCAGGGGTAGGAGGAAATCACAAAGCCCAGAAGAGTGTAGTGGTCATCTGAGGCTGTGAGTCCAGAGCGCTTCTGACATACGTGCCTTTTTGGTCTTGCTGACATGTTTTATAAGGGAAGTATATCTTTTGCTCCAAGCCTTTGAGTTTTATGGACATTTGTCATGTGTTTCAGACAGATTCCACTTTATTGTTCTCCATGAGAAATTGCTCGGGAGCTGTTGCTGATTCTTTGCCTTGGCATGTTTTTCCCCCTTCTAGAACCCAACTTGATATCCATCTATGGATCTTAAATTACCTCTTCCCATTTATGATCCTTACAAATCTCTGTTGAGATTGACTTCCGGTGCTCAGAAACTAAATAGACCATAAAGAGGGAAAGGAAATGTCTAAGGAAGACAGCATGGCATGAGGCAATGGCATTGGAGCCAGGCAGTGCAGAGCGCAGATTGCTTTTCCACCATTCATCAGCTCTGTTTTCAGTGGGTTTGATTAACTGTTCTCTCCTCATCAGTAAAATTGGGATGATAAATCCGACTGCTCAACATTTTCCTGACAGTTGGAGGTGATGTTTGCCTAATTCCTACCAGTGGTCACAACCTTCTCATGGATTCATTTAACTTTGAGCTTTCAGTCTCCTCATCTGATGATCACTGATATCTCCCAGGGCTCTTGTGAAGCTCAAAATTGATAATAATTGGACAAATACCATGTCAACTATAGAGCAATAAACAACTGTTAGCTGCTATAAAAATAATCATAACCGTTATTATTATCTCTCTTTGCTCCAAAGAGAAGCATGTTGATTCTAATGTGATGCTTATCAGAAAACAGCCATTTGACATGGAACTGAGAGAGAATTCACCCCTCCCCTACCCCGCACTGACCACAGCCCCTCAGTCACTACACCACCATTTGTTCTCATCTCTTCAGTCTCTTGCTGGTATGCATGCATGCTAGAACCTTGACTCTATGTTGAACTCTGAGATTTTGGGGGTTGCTTCCATCCTTAAGGACTTGTGGGGCTTCTAATCCCTAAGATCCCATGTGCTCCCAGCATCATTTTCAATGCCCCAGTCCTGACCAGGAAGAGACCGTGAATTCCTCCAATAGCACTGATTATTTACTTCAGTCCTCTTTCCCACATTATGATTTGGGGATATAAGAATATCAGAATCCCTACAGAGAATCAGAACAAGATCTTATTTGTACAGGGACCCCAAAAGTCATTCATGAGAGGACATGGAGTTCTCTCAGGCAGTCTTAGCCTAACAGAAGAAGATAACTAAATGGTCCACTTCTCTAAGGCTGAATATCTTATCCCCTTACTGTTTAAGGGAAGACAAAACTCACTGAAAATGTCCTTGGCTGTAGAAAATGAACTTGCAACTGTAAGCAACTATCTATGGTTCAGATTCTCTAAAACAAGATGTACCTTTTAGTTTTGATAGCTCAGGAAAATGTGGGATTTTCTTTCAAAATATCCAAAAAGATGACTCAATGTGTAATTACCCCTTATAATGTAAAGGGGACTTACGGGTTTGGCTTTGTACTGGGGTTAAAAAGTCAGGAACACCAAATCTCAATGTTGGCACCGCGACAGAGCCTGGCCAATGCTCAGCTGTTGTGGTCTTTCCCAGGGGACAGCATAGTGCCCACACATGCGTGTTAGGCCTGAGCCTTGGTTTCCCCATCTGCCAAAAGGTGTGTCAGATCATTGTGATGACTGAATGAGACAACACAGATACAGCACTTTGCACAGTGCTAGGAATATAGCAGAGGCTTCATAAACACGGCTCAGGATTTTATTCTTGTTTCCAGGGAGTTAATGTTTGTCAAGCTTCTACTCTTTGTTAAGCCCTCTACTTACATATTTTCCTTTTGTGAACCCTCTAAGCCTTTGTTTATCTAGAAAATGAGTATGGTCACCCCCATTTCAAAGGCAGTGAGTGCTCACTTACTAAGACAACACACAGTTTGTAAGTGGTGGACCTCTGACTTAAATTCATGCTTGTCTTACTGAATGTAACGCTCTTTCCACGACCCCTTGCCGTCTTCCAGCAAAGTCTATTGTGAGCCATATCTTTTATTTATTTTTTCTTTCATATATTCATGACTTTTACTAAAACTTGGGCCAATTCCTTAAAAGTACTTTATAGATATTATTAGATATTAACTCAAAGGAAATGCCAAATATGCTTAAGAAAAAAGGGACAGGGAATGTAACTCTTCAACCTTCTAGCATTTTAAAAAGGAGGAACTACTTGTCCCTGAAAATAACAGGGCTACTCTTTTCTAACGTTTATTCTAAGTCTTTTCTGTCTACGGATGGCATAACACAAGCCCTTACTACTAACATGGGTAAACGCGCACCTGCGGTCTCACAATTGGGGGAAACAGGCTGTGAAAAGATACAGGCCTTCCCTGAAGAGGTAGATGGTTGACTAGTGGTAGAAGCAGCCTGAAGAACAGTTCACCTGCTGTCTGGGGAATGGAAATCTTGTAGTGATATGAGTCTATCTACATCGCTATATAGAGGCCAGGAGGATGTGTGCATGCACACACATATACATAAATATATATTTTTTTGTTTTGTAAGCAATGATTTATTGAGATTTTTTCTACATGCATAGCACTCGTAGCAGAAAGTGTCAAGGCGAGAAGGGATGATGGGTCTGGGCAGTAGTGGAAGGAAGCAAGAATCATACACAAAGATCCAACCTGGATTTGAGAAGCTTGCAAGGGAGTAAGAATGAACATACATTGAACACAGGTGGAAATTTGGTAAAATTTTATTAACATAGGTTGGGTTATAGGACAGTGGAGAGTAGAGAAATGGATGTAGAGAAAAGGATTATAATACGTGTTAGCTGTTCAAAAATGTGTACACACCAGCTAAGCTGCATTGGCTTGAGTCCATTTGCCAATGACATCTTTTTTTTCTTTTTGGCAACACAGCCCCTTTAATGCCCTCATCTCGTTAGTCTGAGGAGACACATGTAGACACCAATTGCAATATTTTCAGCATCCTTCCCCAGATAACCTTTTCTCACTATTCCAATAAAGACAGAGAAATGAAAGGAAGAGATTACTGAATTCCTATTGGCCAGCAGGACTAGTCTCCTTCCTGAGTGGTTCCATGCAGGCCTCAGCATGTGAAACTTCTCTGGTTGATGCATGATCTGACAGGACAGCCTCTAAAATGTACAAAAGAAAAAATCTAGTTAACTTGAATGCTTCTTAAAGCATAAATATGTATTGGAAACATTTGTAGTTCCACATTACAAAATGCATATTAATGTTGGCAGTAGACAAAATGATACACAATAAAATGTGGATTTTAATTCAACGCAATGTCTAAAATTAGCGAGTTAAATTAGCTACAGTAGTTAAGGTTTATAAATTAGCTTCACTGAAGCTACACAAGATTTCTGAAAGACGCATTAGCAGTTGAACATGTATTTATCACCCTGAAATAGACGCACTCTGCCACATTGCTTTTGAAATCATCTGAGCGGCCTTGGATGAATTTGTGGCAGTTTCATTAAAGGCTTGATGGCATAATTCTGTCTGTGATTTCAATTTGTTCAACTGGCCACTTTAAAGAAAGTTAATTTCTCTGCATGTTTAAACTTACTGTCTGGTACTCCCACATTTACACATCAGATTTCTTCAAACAGTTTCGGCCTTGTTCCCCAGGACTCTCTCCAGGCTTCATTTAACATGTATTTATTGAGCACCTACTAAGCACAGTATATTGTTTTAGGTCCTGAGGATACAGCAGCAAACAAAGCAACAATTCCTGACCTTATATGCTTTTGCTCTACGTGAGGGGTACCAATGAAAAACAAGATAAAGATGTATGATGTAAACCATATCATGTTTATAAGAATGTCAAGAAGAAAAATAGAGCAGAGTTGGAGGCTGGGGAGCATGTGGAGTTTGGGAAGGGAAAATAGTGTTGAAAAATTAGATGAGGGCCAAGGAAGACCTCCCAGAGAGGGTGACACCTAAGTCAAAACCTGAAGAAAGTGAGAGAGGGAGCCATGTAGATATCCTGGGAAACAGAAGACAGAAGAAAGGGCAAGTGCAAAGGCCCTGAGGCAGGAGTGATTCTGATATACTTAAGGAACAGCAGGAAAGCCTGAGTGGAGTGGATGACTGGGAGAGTACAGGAGCTGACGTCAGAGGGGGAAGGGGGACAGCCAAGTAGGAACTTGTCAACCATAGTAACAATATTGGCTTTTACTCTATGTGAGACGGAGAGTTTGGACAAAGAAGAGACACTCATATTAAGAGCATCTTTTGAAACAGAGACCAGCACATACTCACAGACAGATGAGCGCACCAATTGCTTGCTGCTGTGATCATGAAAACAAAGTGAGGGTCCTAAGTGTGGTGAGAGGCAACAATAATGGGGGAGAATCCTTGCTGCTCTCCACAGTCAACACTGGCCCATGGAGAACCAACTATACATCTCCACTCCACATCTCCTGACTCTTTGCCTGCATCATCCCAGAATTGCAGATGAAGCCAATAGGCAAAAAGTCCTTTTATACCTCCATTCACT
This sequence comes from Equus caballus, assembly GCF_041296265.1. Classification (NCBI taxonomy): domain Eukaryota; kingdom Metazoa; phylum Chordata; class Mammalia; order Perissodactyla; family Equidae; genus Equus; species Equus caballus. Next base: position 52,707,547 of record NC_091703.1, on the reverse strand, counting down.
GATTCCACTAATTCCAAAGGTTTCACTGAAATAAAATTTTGTTTAAAAGAATACAAAAAAAATGACACTGAAAGAAAAAATTGAAAACTAAAGATAACAACAACAAGCAGCTACAAGCCTTCAAGTCCTAAAAATAAAAGTCTTTCTTAGCAGATCCCTTGATTTTGGGGGCTACACATGTTCTTTCATATACTGGCAGCTTTGCAAATGGGCACACATTACCAGTTTGTGACAGTTTTAAGTGCTGAGCTTGCTCCTCACCCAGGAGGCATAGAAACATAAAAAAGAGTGAAATACATATTTGTTTATATTCATCTGGTATAAATTATTGATATCTTAGGCAAGTGGCTACATTTCTGTTTGGAGGAAAAGATAGTACACTGAAAGTTTGAGAGTAAATTCTTCTCTTAAGTTGTGGGATGTTTAAATTGCAGTACCCATGAACTGAACCAGTACTGGAACAAAAAGAAACCTAGTGCCATCTAGATGGAAATGAGAGTCCTTGGCTCTCTTATCTCTGCTTGTTTGATGACGAAGTGGCCCCCAATTTTTGAAAGAGGTGGTTTTTAAAATTGTCTTTTTAATCTCATAAATTGGGACTCTAAAGACATATTCCCTAAGAAACAAGATTACCACTGGTGTTTGGGTTCATAGGTGAGCCCCCAACCTCCTTAACCCAGAGCATAGCTGGATTATAACAAAGATGTGGTATCTGGGAACAGCAGGCCAAGCACAGGGCAGGAGGAGGGAGGAGGAGTCGGAAGAGGAAAGGGAAGGGGTTTCTTCCCTCATTCAGAGTCATTGAGACAGAGCCAGGCACCATTTAGAGAGTGGTGGTTTATCAGGTACCTGCCCTGTCTCTTCCAACAGATACCTTTTCCCTCCAACCAGTAGCCCTCTTCCCAAGTCTGAGAGGTCTGAAGTCCAGTACCATCTAACACGCTGGTCTGCCCCTCCAGTGAGTCAGTCCACGAGACTCACCTCACCTCCGCCTCAAACAAAATTCACTGTCTCCAGGACATCTGATCTGAGCTACAGGTTGGGAGAAAAATTGATCCAACAACTTGGTTCCAATGAGTGAATGATAAACTTGTGATGTATGAAGTCTAAAAAGAGAAATATACTTTATGCTAAAAAATTTAGAATTAGTAGAATTTCTCTCAGTATGGAGATACGAATTGGAAAAAAAATCATTAGTAGAGAGTGGAAGAAGGGAACCCACCAGGAAGGGTGTCTGTGGGGTCAGCCTTCCTAACAGGCCCTCCTTTCCTCAGCATTTCCTCTTTCTCTAATTTCCAGCCTAGGTCTAAGGTTTAATTTTCCACGAAAATCCAATGTAAGTGGCACTGTTTATGGTGACAGACATGGGTTCCGATGCACCTAGGAATGTGGAAGAAGAGTAACAGTGGATGGGGAGGTGGAGGCCAGGTGATAATTTTTAATTTCTGTGTCAACTCCAGAAGATAAGCCCCCCCCAAGTCCCCAAGAGCCATTTATGATCACTTATGCGCACTCTACTTTGTTGTTAGATTTTTTCAAATCCAATGAGTATAAGTTTTGAGCAAAATAGTTGTTTTGAAGGATAACTTATTGTTATCTTCATCAAAACAAAGCACTACAATAGCTTGTATAAAGACTATAAAATGTTTCTCGAGTCTTCTATCATGTCTCGGTGTCTTCAAGCTAGTGATTTTATGACACTTATCTTTTTACGTAGAATAGCACCTTTCAGCTAAAAAATGAATAGTCAGCCCCAGAAGTTTTAGCTCCATGAAAATAAATAAGAATCATGCCTAAAATAAGAAGCTAGAATAGTTACCACTTAAAAAAATTAGCAATGAGCCACAACCGTAAAACAAGACTAGAAGAATTCCAAAAGATAGTCAATGTAGATGCCTGTACTTAGTGGCATAGTTTAAATTCCACAGCCTCCAAGCATATTTTTGCATAAAAACTTGGTTGTAGTTTCTCTTCCTCTCCTTTCCTACACATGTGATCGCATGTCCCCACTCTGCCATAAACAAAATGTATCCATCACACATCTAAGGGCTCTCCTACTGTCATAGTCCCTCAGTGACTACTGGGAATGACCAGGTGGAGGAATGCCCACAGCACGGAGCAAAGGGGAAGACTTGGACATTTTATTGATGGCTCCCTCTCTCCCATTTCCTATGTTCCTTTGCATAAATTGCTAACAACCAAATTAGATAATGTTCAGGTGCTCAGAACTTGAGAAGTAATCATTCCTTTCTAAAGAGCACAGTGGGGATAATTCTTAGTTTTATTTGTTTTCTTTTACATCCACTATATCTCTTTTTTTCTTCCTTAATTCATGCTCCTATGGTTTTCCCCTCTGTGCCTCAGCTTTATACTGCTTTGAAAAATCAATAAATCCTTTGCACATAACAATGCTTACCTACTCTACCTCACATTGGTGCTGTGATGCGTAATTAATTAATGTGTGTAAAGAGCTGGGGGATCGTATGACTCAAGATACCCTACAAGTGCGAAGAATCATTATTAATAAGCGTTATTACCCAGATGCCTCTAGATGTCAGCAAAACATCTTTTTAAAAATATAATTGCGCAGCTAGTTTTGAACAGCCCAAGTTCCTTCCTTCTCCGGTGCAAGGTAGACACAGGGAGAATGGACTAGCATTCACGCCAAGGGAGCCTTTTCTTTTGGCTGAGGAAGGCCCATTTAATCCGAGAGCAGGAACGTTGAATAGAAAGAAGCATTAGAACAAAGCAGCTTTTGAGTGTCTTGAGGTTGGAATGGGTGGCAGGCTGAGTCATTTTCTGGACAATTCCTATGAAATATCAGTCTTTTCTCCAAAAATAGCATTTCATTTCCTCATCTCTGAAGCAATTGGTGTGGTAGTGGATGGATAGGTTGAGGCTGTGTATCCTATATGTGCATATTTAAATGTATGCACATTTTCTCTCTCCGTGTTTAAATATCTGTATGAGGAGTTCTGGACAGAGAAATAGGTGTGAGCAATTCTAAGTACACTGAACCCAGTGATGGCTGCTGTATCGGCTTCGTTCCCTGATGGAAAGGTGAAAATCAACATTATGGCAATATTCCACTAAGAGCAGGTGATGACACCCCAGATTGATTTTCAAGAGAGAGCACAGGGTAACCTAAATGACCAATTGTAGGTGCTTACCTCAGTAACCAGTTATTTGCTTCTCTGCTTTCTTCCTGTCCATCATTTGGGCCAGGGAGATAGAACTGTGAGCTGTGATACAGGAGAGGAAAGCCACAGCCAGAGAAACACGTCAAGAGGCTTGTCAGGCGTGTGAGCATGAGGTGGTGGTGTGTATGAAGGACAACAAAACCCAGTTGAGAAAGAGCATTCCATCAGGTTTATTTTAATTCAGCTCAACACACCTTGATTTTGTGGTTGGGTGCTAAGTTGAGAAAATTTAGCTTAGCAAATACTTCTCAGGGAGGTAGAAGTTTTATTTCAAAAGTCCCCATAGTTACAAAAATAGTTCCTACATGCTATACTTAACTCAAGTATAGTAAGCTTCAAATTATTTTTCTCCCATTATCCAATATCACACAGACTTTATTTCTCAAGGGACCTCCACTAAGAAGAGATTGAACTGTTTATTCTGTCTTTGTTTTACGTGATTAGAAAAGTCCTTTAAAGACTTTGGCTTCCCAGAGGAGAGCAGACACCAGCTTGTGCCCCGGGCTGTGCACCTGTACACACACTCGCACCTCTTGGGCAAGAACAGAACTGCCCTTGATGACTCGAATAGCTTTCTCCAGGCCAGACCTGACTCTGGAATAGCTTTCTCCAGGCCAGACCCTGAGGCTCCGACCACTGGGATATGACGGAATAAGGTCTGGGCTTGACATTGATGATGAACGTGGTCATGTCCTTTACCGGATTGTGCCTCAGTCAGTCTTGTGGATGACAAATTTGAGTCCCAGAGAGGTGGCCAAGGTGGGGGTGAAAACAGCAAAAGAGACAGAGGAAATAGAAACATTGTTTAATCAACATTTTCTTCAGTAAACTTAAAATCACATCTAGAACATTGAATCGCATAAACTCGCATTGCCATTATTTTGGAGTGATAAACGTAAAACTCCTCATGAACATTCCAGAAGGATTCAGATAGGAGACATTCCTGTGGATCGAGGCTGGTGGCTGGTTAGAAAGGTTTTGATGCACAGCTGCCATCACTCCCTCTTCTCTGCTTAACCTCCTGCACCATTGCCCTGCCCCTCCTCACAGATCTCTTTACCTACACAGAGATGAAGCCAATCTTTCAGTTTCCCAGTTCCCCTCATGGGACTGTCGTAAGGCTTAATTAAATAATGTTCATAAAGCATTCGGCTGTTCAGGTGTCCCTGGATAAAATGCAAAGCACAATATTATTGTGGTTATTATTAATTAGAATGATCCTGTCTGAGGCAAGGGATGTTTCCTATCAGAGTCCTACCCTGGCCCTTATCTCCGCAGAGAGAATCTGCAATTGAGATGGCTGAACTGCAATTCTTGATCCCGGAGGAATCTTAGAGAGCAAGAGGGATGCCAGAACTGAAGACCTGGAGTTGCAGGGGTGATTTTTAAGGGGATGAAGAAAGATTTTGCAAACAACCTACTAGGGCCCTTCATTCTAGTAATTCTCCTCCCGAAATAATCAAGACTTTTTATTAAAGGGCTGGCTTAAGAATCCCCAGAAAACGTAGTAATGATCGTTAAGAACCAACTGGGGTCACCAAAAACAAGCACTGTCTTCTGTCGTCTCCTTCGATGGGATCCAAGAATTGGGGAAATGTAACAGACATAGAAGTGAGATTTTGAGAAACCGTTTGAAAGAGGCTCTCATGAGAGCCTTGTGGACAAGACTGAGGACCACTGATTACATATGTGTAAATAGTGTGCAAACAGCAGAAGCCATACGGCCTTGGTTACTGGGTAGGAGTATTGCTGGATGACAGGGTTCCATCCTAGACTCTGCCTTGTCCAATATTCTTAATTAATGACTCAAAATGCCATATCATTTGGAAATATCAATGAATATTTTTTAAATGTGGATAACTGGGGCTTGATAGACTAAATCTTAGAAGGTAAAACTCAGCAGGAACAAATGTAAGCTTTACAAGTTAAAGTGCCAAAGCCTGGGCAGAGACAGATGTGGCTAAGCACAGAATAAGTGAGTTTGGACACTCACCAAGCTTGGCAGTAGGCTGAGGCAATCAAGAACGCTAGATACAACTCAGACTTCATCAACCAAGTATGCTGTTGAGTCCTGGGCAGAATACGAGGGGGATTCAATGAACTGCGCCATCCAAGAGGTGGACTCTGAGGGCAGAAGCCGTACCTTATTCAAGTATTTGAAGGATTGCCATGTGACGGAGGGACGAGATCTCTAATGGCCCAAGGGATTACACAGGGATGAGTGTGTCTGGGGCTTCCCAGCTGCACAATTCTGGTGGCAGCATTCATAGAGGAAACAGCTCAGGAGCCCTGGATACATGCAGTATACAGCCTGCACATCTGTACAAAGCAGCCCACCCTGAGACTGTGTAAGCCTGAAAGGAATGGAAACTTCTTCTCTGTATTGAGCCCAAATCAAATCAAGCTTTCCAAAGATTCCATGAGCTGCTTGCAGATCTAGAGATATCATTGGCCTGCTTTTCTAAATCATGGGGTTTATAAAGATGTTCCAGGAAATTCCTGTTTTAAAAGGTGGTAATGATGTCAGTTTCAACTTCAATTAAAAAATAATTACCTAAATGTTTTCCCTTAAAGAAGGAGGGGCTTGAACATATGCAAATAAAGACAATTTGCATGCTTGCTGATAGATTTTACCAGCGCGCTTTGATCCAGCCACTGGGGGTTGGCCATCCAGCAGAAGAAACCCATTCTAGTTTCAACAATTACACATTTTAAAATCATTTTTACTCTGAGACATCAGGATCTGATTTATACAAGTAATAGACACAAAAAAATGCTGTTGTTTTAATTTTAATACACGTTAGTGAGGAGAAGATACACGATTATTTATTGACTGCATAGTGTGTACGATGTATCAGGCATTATTCTAATTTCTTAAAAACACTAATTCATGTAATGCTCTTAACAATCTCATGGCACTACCATTATCCAAATTTTACAGATGAGGAAACTGAGGCACAGAGAGAGAGGTTAAGTCACTTGCTCAAGGTCACACAGCTGGAAAGTGGGGAAGGTAGGTTTAAATTGAGGTGTGTGGCTCCAGGGTCCCCCTCTCAATGTCACACTATGCTAGCACTCTGCAAAGGTTCCCCGGAACCTGTATGGTGTGCTCATCTGAGCAGAACTCTTATGTTACTGTATCTCCACTCCTTCACAACAAATATTGGAATTGTAGCACATATTATGGCCAATTTGGCTGTTCATTTTTTGGGAATAAAGACTACCCATATCGAAGATGTATTATTTACAGAGACAGAATACGAATAGCACCCCTAACCTTCTCTCTTATCTTGTCCTTTAGAAACACAACAGAAAAAAGGTTTTAAAAATAACAATTACTTTAGTGTAAAGTGCAAAAATTCCAAACAAGAGGTTATAATAGTCTTTTTAAATATTTTGATGCTGTAAAACATTGTTAATTTTCAATCCATACTTTAATATAGATGCCCCCCCAAGCAAAATTCAGTATACCTTAAAAAAATTTATCTGTGTACAAATAATGCTTTTTCTTAGATAATTAAACAGTAAATTAAACACTGCATGCTTATTAAATGGGAAAAAGTAACAATTTACTTTTATATGTCATAAGTATTAAATGTTAATTGGAATGTACTTTATCACACAATTTTGAATTATACACTGTCTTTAAATATATTTTATTTTTAAAATTTCCTTTTCCTGTCCCCTGCAACATTGGTGAAATGATTTATAAATTTCCCAGGGAGTTCTCATATGTTTCTGTGAAACGGATTCACAGTTTTAAAATGTTGTGAAATCCCCTGACAGACTAACCAAGAACAGAAATGAGATTGAAGTCACCGAAAGCTGAAGGCCTTTCTCATGCTGGTATTCCACGGTGCGACATCACCACGTTCTCACTGTTTGCTCAGAGAGTGAGTTCAGACTACTCGTTGGAGCCTATCAGGTTTATTCAAAGGAGAAAACAGCCAGGATTTAGGGCGTTTTCTGAAAGATGGAACCAAGTTTAGCTCATAATTTGTGGTTTGGGAAGGAGGGAGACATTCTAAAACGCTTTCTATGTATAATCTGTATCCAAATCCTGCTCATTTTTCAATTCCCAATGATGCTATCACCACACCCAGGCCATCTCTGACTCCCCCAGCCTCCTTGATCCTCCTTAGGAATTAATGTGCCTCTTAGTCAGCTTGAGACTTGCATTATTTTTGTAAGAGTCTCCTGTCTTTCTCCTGTAAACTCCTTAAGCACCTTTGCCATCCTCTATCTTATAGTTTTAAATTTATGTACCTGGCTCCAAAGTCTCCTTCTTTTTCAAAAGATTTTATTTTTTATTTTATTTTTTAAATTTTTTTCGGATGTACATCATATTTCAAATTCTGTGTACATTACATCATGTTCTCCACCCAAACACTAATTACAGTCCATCCCCTTTAACGTTTCCGTTGGGGGTGCCGCCCGGCGGTGTAGTTGTTAAGTTTGCGCACCCAGCTTTGGTGGCCTGGGATTTGCAGGTTCGGATCGCAGGCACGGACTTATACACGACTCGTCAAGCCATGCTAAGGCAGCGTCCCGCATAGTTTCCTTTGGGCTGCGGTGGCATGCACCTCAGTGCTGCGCACATAGGAGGCGCTCAAGGTCATCTTGGTCTTAAATTGCTTTGTAGACTGTGAGATTCCTTAACCTTACATTTCGCCTTCACCTTGCTTTCAGTGCCTTTAATGAAAAACAAACAAACAACTTAACAGTGCATATTTGGAGGCTTTTTACCCTGGCTCTGCTCTATGGACTAAAAGGAAATAAAAAAGTCCATGCGCCTGAAGGAGACAAGACTGGAGGGCAGAAACCCTTTCCTAAGGGCCAAGATTCTTTGGGCTCTCTTCTCAATTTGCAGTTCTGATTTATCGCCTGAAGTAGTACCAGAGCCGTCTAATCTGTTTAATTTCACAAAGTTTCACTTCCTTTCCCTCCAGAAATCTCCCCATTCCCAGTTTTATGCCAAGGATGACGCTTTGCGGTTGCATTAACTAAAAGAGTAATGGAAAGTTAGAAAGTAACTAATGACCCAAAGTTTCCTGGGAGAACTTTAAAAAATAGCCTGAGGATTGAATTTCTGATCCTTCTCCTCTCACTCTGCTGCAAAAACTCTGCCCCCTACATATGTCTTCTCCACTTTAAAAGATTTCTTTTGCAATTTGATTAAAAACTTATTTCTGATTACTGAAAAATAGCAGCAAAAATCAGACCATCCTTAAAGGAGAGGATGGAGCTGGTGGTGGGAAGATAAGAACAAAGAAAAGTGCAATCAAGCAGCTGCAAAAGTAGTACATAAAGAATCAATCTAGAAGATGCAACTTGTTCAATCATCTCTCTCTGTCTTAGCCTTTTTTAGTTTCTCTCTGTCTCTCTGTGTTTCTCAACAAAAGCCTAAACAGTTAAAAATGGAGACACTCCATGCCACTTAATAGCATCTCTGTTGATCTTTCTCCAGTAGGTGTAAGTATTGAGAGCAACAGCACCTCTTGTCACCAGCTGCGGATGGGGAGTGGCTGCCTCAGGGGGATCTGAGCCTAAAAATCCACCACTGAGAAAAGGCAATAACAGAAGTCTGTTGCTGTCTAACCTGCCATATAAATGAAACAATCAAACAAGACAACAAAGGAAACTCCAGTAACCACCAGAGGCAAAAGCAGTTGGTGTAATATATCCTGGCTTCGGTGACTATTTTTAGTTTCTTCCCAACCTCCCTTAAAAAAAAAAACTCTAATTTAGATTAACTGGGGAAAAACATTAAATAATTCAAGAGAGTCAGAGATAGAGAGGCGAGTAGCAGAGAGTCAGGGAAAGCATGCACCTGAATAAAATAAAAAACACACTGATACCTTGAAATGTATGTGTGAACATGCTTGCAATCAACCGATACTGAAGATTGTTTAAAAACCAAAGGAGAGACCACTCATCAGAGTTTCACCCTCTGTTCCATTCTTCTTGCTCATGAATCCATACTCTAAAACGTTGAGTCCACTCAGAGAAAGGATTTTTATGAATGGAAGGAAGAGAAATAATCATTTATCCCAATCGTTTTTATCAGCTGACTGCTTTAGGCTCCCTCTGGGCACATTACTGCACATGTTGGATCAGCAGATCCAAAATTGTCTCCTAGAACTTCTGGGGTAAAATTGTCTGCAAATGTTACCAAACGTGCTTCCTCACTGAAGTACATGTTTTTAATACCACTTGATCCAGCACCCTGGTTTCAGTGGGTGAGGCTGATAACTGAGTTCTCAATGGATCTGTGGAGTCCCTTGGACTCAAGGAAGATTCGAGTACTTCAAACAGAAACCCATGGAATTTCATATGTATAATTATTTCAGAGAACTCTGGAGATAATCTTGCTGGTGTAATTAACGTCTGAGAATAACTGAGACAGGAGGGAGCTTTCTCAGAATCCCCTCTCATTATGCCTTATTTAGTGTAAAATGCAGCCTCCTGAGGATTGAGTCATAACTAGATGCCCACTTACCTTCTTGCATGACAAGGTGACATTTGTTCCAATAAGGACTTCCTCACACTGTACAATTATGTTTCATCCACTCAAATCTTAAACACTTTAAGGTATTGGATTCCCTCTCACTAACCTCTCCGTTATGTTCTTTAATGGTTTAATTACTGATACTCCTCTGAGAGGCATTAACATTAAGAAATGGTACATATCAGAGGAATTTCAGACACCAAGGCAGACCAGTGGTGAGTGGAATAGATGAGCGCTGTGCTCAACACAGGGAAGAAAGAGGACATTGGGAATTTTATGAAGTCGCAGGATTATACCACCTTTCAAGGCTACAGTCTTCAACCTGATGGCCAGGAGCACAGGGAAAATGCAGTGGGAACCCCCCAAAGCAGGAGCCCTGGGGCTGGATGAGGCTGAGATACAAGTGCAGGCAGCATAGAGCGTGAGAAAGTGGAGGTAGTCCGCTATCTGGAAAATCACCACCCAGGGAGGCATCAAACACTCTCTCAAAGGTGACTAGATGGAAGAAGATCCTAGAAAAGAGGAGTGTGACTCAAAGCAGATGTGAGCAGCTGTGAGCAGTGGCCAGAATGGGAAATGGACTTGGAGCAGTGTTCAGAATGGCAATTCCCAGGGTGGCAGGAAAAGGGCCACTGTGGGCTTTTACAGAATCCTTGTGGTCTCCTACGTGGCCAGGAGGGGAACTGTTAAGGTTGGGGCTCTGGTTTAGTGACTGAAAGCAAAATCCTCCATACAGAGAGAAGATCGATGGCACTAAATGCAGGCACATAGGGCTCTTTCTGGAGATCTAAGGTAAGTGCATTTCAATGCATTTCCATATTTTTACTGTGTTACATAAAACCATGTTCTTATTACCACGTGTTTGTTTAAGGGCATGGCATAGCATGATGGCTTATTTGTCTAACATATAGAATTAGCCTCCATGTGCAACACTGTCAATTGTGCCCCGGTGGGTGGTCGGCACCTGACTTAGGCTGGAGTCTGTGTTGGCTCTGATCTGTGACAAAGACTCATTTGCTTGCAGTGATGTCTCCCAAAATGCTTATTTTTCTTGAACAATATAAAGTCTACTCCTTTATCTTTCCAGGGCTGCTTCTTGCTATGACTGTCCCTTACTCTACAATTTCTCTCTCTGGCTCTCTGTCTGTCTGTCTCTCTCTCCGCCTCTTCTCCCCACCCTCAAATGCCTCTGAGTTTGTTCCTGGTTCATTTATTCCATGTCTCTGTGTTTCTCTTACAGACGATGCATCTAAAGTTCCCAGTTGTAAAGTTACCTGCATTTAGTAGTAATCATAGCTGATATTTTCGGATATTGCAAACGTTTACAGACAAGTAGCAATCACAGCTGACATTTATAAGGTGTGTTTAGGCAGGTCATGTACATTAATTATTTCACGTCTCATGACAGCCATGTCCTGGTAGTAGGTAGGTCCTATTACAAATGAGGAAACTGAGTCAAACATGGTCAACCCAGGAAGCGGCACCTCTAGAATTTGAATCCCAGCAATCTGCTCTGAGCCCGTGCTCTTGACCTTTACACCATACTGCCCCCTTTATGAATAGCATGTGTTCAAAAATAGCCCCTTGGGGAGCGAGACCTTAGGCATATCTTTAATGCTTTATAGCTCATAAAGTTCTTTTACATACACTGTCTCATTTCATCTCTGCATCCAGGAAAGTGGGTGCTATTAGAGAGTAAAAAGACTTACTTTCAGCATTCTGCTAAACCAAGGATTGGATTCAGTTTTTATGATTTCACTTGGGTGCTTTTCCCACTTCACCTGCTTTAACTGCAGAAAGGGGATTGTCCCAGCAGGATGCAGGTGGCCAGGAGGGCAGAATGTATGAGCTGGGCGTATGGAAGGAGGCAGAGGGAGAGAGTAGTGAAACGGGAGATAAGGCAGAAGTGAGGAGAAATTTGGTGGAAGGCTGGCCCTGAGTCCAAGAAAGAGCTTTGAGTGTAGAAATTAATAACAATAAAAAAATTGTCCCCTTCCCTTAAAAAGCCTCCTTGCAGATAGGAGTATAGACCAGACCAGTGTTTTTCAAATGTTGATGCCTGTAGAAATCACTTGCAGATCTTTTTAAAATGTGGATTCTTACTTAGAAGAGCTGGGACGGGCCTGAGAGTCTGCATTTCTAGTGAACTCCCCAGGGATGCCCATGCTGCAGAATACACTTTGAGTGGCAAATTTTCCTGCCCTAGTTCTCTGAATTCCATGAACTTTTTTTGAATTCCCCTGCAGCCTAGCATCTCCTTTAGTTCACAGGGTCAACCTGCTCCCCTCCCTCGAACAGAAGCCTGCTGGGCTAAGGGGCCTAATTCTGAAACTCTAATTATAAAAACAAACTACTACTTTCACCCGGGAAGTGTCTGGATCACTTCAGTGGCCACTAGTTTCAGACACTGCGGAAGAACTTAGGTCTTTCTATGAGTTAATGAGGCACAGGCATTTCCTGACAAGACCCCTGTGACCCACCCACCTCCCAAAGAAATTTCTAGTTTTTTTACATGCCTCAAGACACAACCTGTCCTGAGTGACCTACATTGAGGGAGCTAGGTAAGTTAGGAGCGCACCCCCAACCGTAGTGCAAGCCCTTCCTCCACATTGGGAGCCCAGAGTTTTCACTCACACATGACACAGGGTTGAGTGGCCTTCCAGGGGTGCCCTCCCCACTTTGACACAAGCCCTTTAAAATGATATTAGTCCTGGCTAATGGTCTGTAAATGTGTCAGAATGATGCCACCTAGTGCCACGGATGCCATTTTCCCTTGTGAAGTCACACTGGCTGCACCACAGCAAGCCAGAATATAATTAGTGTTAATTTGGTTTTTCACTGAATGACTACTGTACAGTACTCATGCTCTCTGCTCCATGCTTATTTGGGCGACTTTTTTCTTGTTTTTAATGTGCTGGGGGGCTGGGGCAAGAATGTTGGGGTGGGTATTGCACATTTGGCTCCTTTTTTGGCTGATGTCTTGGAGGCACTCAATCAGTATATGTGAATGGACGTGTGCAATTTGGCATTTTTATTTTGCTTTCATTTTGAATTTTATGGCTTCATATAGGTCTAGAAAGAATATCAGGGGGACAGATATTCTAAGTCCCTCATTCTATCCCCTTGGGAAAGATAGCACCCCAAACTTTCAAGCTAGACTAATACTCGTTAGCTTTATAAACCAGTTCAAAATCTTTTGAGACAATAGGTAGGCTTACCAACAGCAGAATCTGGTGCATCTAATGGTACTATGAACTTGAAGCACAATTCCAGTACACTGAGGCCCAAGTCACATTTTTTCTTTAACATTTATATTGTTTTACTGCCTGACTTCTTTAATACAAGACTGCTTTCTTTCAGGTTCAGATCCTATAGCTTCAAAATAATTTCATGGATAGTCTAACTTATATATAAAAAGTTCTCTTGTAGCCCTGTGAGGTGCAACGCCCTCCATAAGGAAGCTGATTTGAAAGTGCACCCTGTACTTTTGCTGTGACTGGGCTAGCCCACTTCTTCTTGGTTAGGTCTCAGGAGAAATAGAGAATATCCAGGCCCATCACTCTGATTTCTCCTACCCAGTGGTTGGGCTACCTTGGGAGAGGCCCTACCTGGGCCTTCAAAGGATAGCATGTGATGATTTGCTTGTGGAAATTTCCCAGAAGTACGTCTATATGTTCAAAGGTTTACAAAGGGAAACTCTCGAGATGCTTCGCCACAATTGGTGGGATGCTACTCTCTGGGGACCATTGATCTTCTCAAATAGCAGAAGGCAGAAGTGTGCCGAGAATATAATCTTCCATAGCTGGAGGTAAATATTTTGAAATATGGCATTGAGAGTCCCAAATATTTTGCCTATGACTCTAAATGACTAACAGAAAATAAAACTATCTGGGAACAAATCTTTTGACTTCCTGCACTCCAGATTTTATAGCTTAGTATGATGAAAGGGACATTCTATCTCACTATGGGGATCTTTGAACAATGTTAGGGCTAAATTGGGTCAGACATGGTTTACTCTTTCTGAGGAAAGTCTGTGATGTTACAACAGCAGATTTAAGATGGTGAGTTGAACTCTAGTCTGGGAGTGGCCTATGCGAAGGCACAAATCACTTTCTCCTGTGCTAGGTCACTGTGCTGTGAAAACACAGAATTACCTCACAGGGAGGAACCCTACTAGTGTTGTAGCTGCTGTATCTTTTCCAAAGTACTATTTCATTGTTAATGAGGAAGGCAATCCAAGGACTGTAGTTTCTCTCCATCACTAAAGGTATCATGGGCCAGAAGTTCAAAGCTTCATTGACCAGGAGAGTGACAGCAGAAAATCCAGATGATGAAGAAACCTGTGGACTTGAGAACTGAACAGGTGTTTAACGAGGGGAATGTTTTGGTGATCAAAGTTCCTGGCCTTCCCCTATGCTCACCCTCTCGCCCTCCTGCTGGGGCTCCCCTGGCATCTTTACTAGGATTCTTTCTATTTCTTCTTCCAATCTCAGCTCAGGAAAGCTTCCCTGAATCCCCTTCCCACGTCTCCGTGTATTTGGTAATGACCCTCCAAGGCGGTTCCCTCCATGTAACCTCTCAAATGGCACTCAGCACACAGTATCATAATTATGTGTGCATCTCTCACCCCACAGACTGGGAGCTTCTGCAAAATAAGAAGTGTGCTTTTTGTCTCTGCATTCCCAGTGTCTAGCCTGGCCTGAAGTTGCTTGATAAATGTTTTGTTGAGTTCAAGTACTCTACCTGTACGGGACTGAACTTGCCCTCTCTTGACTCCCCAGGTGTCTCTAGGCCCTTCCCCTGAGCTTCCATTATTAACACATCCTCACTGGGTCTAAGTGCATCAACTAAGGTCCCCAGCCTCTGGCCCAGGACTGCCCAGGAAGGAGAGGGGGTCAGGAGCTGGCGGAGGCTCGAGCATTTGATCTGTTTTATCCATAAAAAACAGTCTTTTTAGTTTAGTTTCATTTTGCTTGTTTCTGAGTGATATAGGCTGAATCTTCCACCCAAAGTGTTATATCATCAGAGCAGCCCAGGGAGGCCTTGGCCAATTAGAACCCTGGAACTTGTTTATCAGTCAGTCAACAACCGTTAGCGGAACCCACTGGGTTGCAAGGCGCTGTGCGCCGCGTGTGGCAGCAGTTATATTGGAGTTAGGCTGAATTAGTTTCATTTTCACAAACATATAAAGTCCCTAAGAATCCTCACAAACTGTTAATTCTACTCTTGTTTTACGAGTGGACTCATGGGGCAAACAGATGTAAACTACACCGGACTCTAAAGAAAAAAATAATATAAAGCGATTGTGAATTTAGCACAAATACTTCTGCAGAGGGTGCCTGGGGTGCTCTTGTAAACTCGCTCTCAGAAGGCAGCCTTCAAACACCGCCACCTGTCAAGTATTAACCAGGGTAGTTTAAAAACAGAGAGCTCGGTTACAATTTTAACTAATGTAATATTGGGGATTCCCAGCTGCCCGGCTCTGTGAAAAGAAACTAGAATCCCAGGAGAATGACAGCAACATTGGAATGAAATGTTGCCTCCTATAGTTGTCCAGGGCAGAACACGTGGGGCTGTTTGCAGCCACCCTATATCGTATCACACAATTGCAGCTGATCTGCTCCAGTGAGTCAGCTTTTCTAGATGCAGTGGAAAAGCTGGGAGAGTCAAGCCCTTGTGTTCAGATGTCAAGACTTGTATTTTTCCACTGATTTATATCCAGTTATTGACTATAAAGATGGAGGAAATGAAATGTCGTCCTATAGAAGGTGTTGGGTTCATGAGCCTGATAATCCAAAATCTTTCTCCAGAGTTGCTGGCTTTTGGTTTCTTCCTTAGATGAGCTTTTCTCTTAGAGCTTTGACAAAATTGTTATGGGGAATATGGCATGTCTCCTCCCCATTTTTATCCTCAACTGACTTGGTGGGTCTTGAGATGAAGAATTTGGGGGATTGAACATGCAGTTCTCCTTCTTTTCCTCCCTCTGAATTGCCATCAGCCCTTCTTGGTGCCATGAGTGAAATGTTCCAAGAGGATACCCTGAGTTCTAGATGCTGCAGGAAACGCTAGCATGAGGCTTTGGAAGGTCATTTGCCAAATGACATAAGGGAGACCCCACTTGTCACTATGAAAATCAACAAGAGGACTATTAAGGGAAATGAGGCATACAATGTTGATGACTGACAAGCAATGCAGGCTTCAGAGAAAGCGTCTTGGAGAAAGTTCAGTTCTGCCCAACATGTATTGGACACAGGAGCCTTGAAGAGGTGCTGGCTCCTGGATGGGCGAAGATGGATAGGACGCGGCCCCAGTCCTTGGGGAGTTAATGTCTACTGTAATATAGACAAACATCACGTGCCTAGTAAACATTGACTTTCAGCGTTCTGATGTCTGCTTTAATATTGGTGTTCTCCATGACCCTTAGTTTTCCCCTAAACACACATAATTGTTTGTCAAAGACAAACTAAAGAAGCTCACTGTACAATCTTGGGCACAACTAGATGCATTTCTTGGAAGTCTCTCAACTCCTGGGGACTGTGGCTTCAGGAGCGAAGTGCCAGACTCTCCGCACTATTCTTGGGTCATCAGTTGTTCTTGCAGCTTTGCTTGAGATAGAGTCTCAGGAGGCATCCTGGGTTTAGGGTGGGCAAGGATAGCTGTGGGGAGGCAACTCTGAGGGGTTTCATGGAGGTGGACCCCTGAGAATCAGTGGAGGCTGAAAGTCCTTGAAGAGGACTTCTGATGCTAAGGGGGAGATGTCTATATACCTTCCAGAAACAGTGGAGCTAGCGGTTTCCCTATAGCAAATGCAAGTGGTAACCAGAGATAAAATTACAACGGCTCCATTTTCCTCCCTGGGCTGGCAAGTCCCGGAGAATATGTGTTACATTCAATGAGAGTCAGTGAGTGAACTCCCAAAGTCACTTCTAGGTTTAAACATCCAATTGTTTTCCTAAATTTAGTCATGACTCTCTCCTCCCATTGTTTCCCGTTTCTCTCTAACACCGTTATCGATCTCTCAGGCAAACCCCCATCTTTGGAATTCTGACTGAGAAAAGAATTCAGACATTACATAATGCTAACTCCTAATAAATGCACCTTCACGGAGGGAGTGAAAACATGATTGCTCCACAGCCCATTCTCTTAAAGGTTCTCTCTAATGATCCTGGGTTTTGTGGATTAGGGTTCAAGGTTATTACTCCTCAGTGGTTCTTCCTGACAATTGTTACAATGATCTCTCCTCAGAACTACTAGAATGAAGATAACACTCTAGGTATTCACAGCAACATGGACTTCTGGAGCCTGCTCACCCTTCCTTCGCTGTGTGACCTTGGACCCGCCATCTCAACTTCTTGAGCTTTCATTTCCTTATTTGCAAATACGAAGAAGTACTAATGGATAAATAATATCACTGTCATAATATTGAACTGAGGCTCAGCTGTATGTAGAGGATTTGTCATCACTCCTAACCCACAGTAGTTTTCTATATCTCTCAGTTCCCTTCCCTCCCATTAAAAACAAGCTAAATCGTATACTGGGTGTTTAGTAACTTCTGCAAAAGAACAGATTATTAGATTTTTCCTCCATGAGAATTCCCACAAATCAGAAGTCTTAGTGTCTCACGTTAGCTGTCACAGTTCCATTGTGTGGTGTACCCTTGGTACACATTTTGTGAATGAGTTGATGAATAAAGCATAAAACATGTTGCAATATTAAAAGAGTAAATCCTGCAGTTCATAATGTGGACTTGCTTTACTGTTAAACTGTTTTCGACTTTTAAGAAGTTACCAAAAAAACCCACAACCTTATTAGGAATGACCTCTCTTGCTGGAACTGTTATCTCATTACAATAAACCACGAGAGGGCAGGAGGGCAGGAGGCTCGGGTGGAATTTACTCAAAATTTATACAAGGATTTGCTCAAAAATTATACATGAAATATTAGATTGGTTCTGAAAATACTTAACTTGAATAATCCGGCAAAATTCATTAGATGTAAAACTTAAATCTGCAAATAACTTTTCATTCGAAAGGATTCATAATATAGATCATAATATCCATATAATCTTCACATCTTCGTGGTTTAATCTTTGATGGTATGTAATAGTTCTGTGACAATGAAATAAAAAGCTGCAAGTCAACCCTGTCACTGACTTTTTGGGTATCCGTACATTTACTTTGATAGAATGTCTCATTCTATATGATAATTCCCTTTCGGATCACATGTCAAACCTATCTCATAGGGCAATTATGAGAATGAAATTAAATAAGTGATAGGAAGCTGTTTCCTCCTAAAAAATGACAGACTCCTCATCTATAAAGTCAGTCTCCTGCCCCTTATGATTTTAGGGGCACCAGGGAGAGGTTCCACTACTCCTACTTCCCTTGAAATAGGTCTCCCAACCCAAAAGCCTAATTGAGCCTATATTCCTTTGGGCTTTGCAGCTGATATTTAACACGGGGAGCATATGCCTTTGCCTGCATTGGTTGACAGTAGACTTATACTACGTCTTAGGATATTTGGACACAGGTCTGGTGTTTGGAATGAATTGAGAGGACAAAGTATGTAGTGATGGTTGGAAGTGAGGTTGGAGTGGAAGTATAAAGGAGGCGTTGATAGTTGAAGGGACCACTGAAATAGAAAAGTATTAGTCGGGACAAGTTAGTTTCAAGTGACAGAAACTCACTTCACTCTCCTTAAATAAAAAATGAAAGGAGTTGATGCATTGGTATAACTGGGAAGTTCAAAGCTCTTTCTAACCAGAGCTTTAGCATCTCTCCATCACTTGACTTGTCTTCTCACTGCCTGTTGGCTTTGCTCTCAGGCAAGCTCTCCGCACTGGCAGGAATGACGGCTCTCTGGCAACACTAGGAACTCATGACCCAAAAGGAAGAGTTAACTATTCTCTCCAATACAAATTTTTGAAAATTCTGGGCCAGAACTTCCATTTGCTGAGCTTGCTTTCCATTCCCATGCTTCAGACCAGTCACTACATCCCGGGAAATAAAGTACTATAATTGGTCCAGCATTGGCCAACTGTGGGAGTAGAGGTTGGGGAAAGGAGATGATGGATGATGATTGACAAATTCACCACGGCCACGTGGAGAGGAGGGCTTCCCCCAAGGAAAGTGTGCTAGGTGAGGAGTCCAGCTCTTGGCCAAAAACTTATGTGTGATTCTTCAGGCCTGACCAAAGGCAATTACAAAGGCTTTAGCTGGCAGACCTCATGGGGAAAGCGGCCCTCCCCACACCAGACTTGGTGCCCAGCCAATGCACTGCAGTCTGAAGGGAGCTACAGTCAAGGACTCAGGCTTCCCCGGCTGGCTAAGCTCTCAGGCATATCTGCATTCCTTCCTTCTGTCCAGGTCCATAAAACTACAGGAGGCCTTCGTCTGAGGCTCCTGGTGCCATTTGATGGTGGCAAATAGACTAGGAGGAATCAGCACTTTCTCTGGTTTAGCTTCTTCCTCATGTTATTGTAGTAAGTGATTAAAGGCTTCGCTGTTCCTTTCATTTTGGCTTTTTGTATTAATCTGCTACTCTGACACCTGGCAGCTCAGCTATCTCAGGCTCAACTGAGCCCCCGACAAATTGGCACACGGCACAGGATAGTTGGTTAAGCACAATGCCATTCTGGAAAAATAAAACACCTGAAGAGCCCCCAGGGCACCTTTGGGAGGTGTTAGTAGAGTCCGTGGGGCATCTAGTGGGGCATAGCTGATCATTCCCAAGAGTCTGAGGTCTTGTGAGGTCCTCACCAGTAGGTCTCAGGAAGTGCTAGTGGATGCCGCAGGACACTGCATCAGCCATGCTGGTGGATCTCAGGAAGTGCTATTAGAGGCTGTGGAGCATCCTTTGTGAGTGCTAATGGGTTGTATAAATAAGCTTTTTAGCTCTGAAGGACCCTATTGGTCCTTCCTTTTGGCCCCTGACTCCCCATCTGAGCTTATTGGGTAGATCAGATCCAACAGAGGAGTTTGGAGAAAACTAGAGAAGCAGTTTCCTAGCCACTGTTTAGGGCCCTTTGACAAAGGGACCAGAAGTGGTCACCAGGGCCCCTGTGAGCTGAGTGACTCTAAGCAAGTCTGAGGAATCGATGAATGCCCTGTAACTCTAAGCAGGTCCAAGGCACTGACAAACACCCTGTGGTGTGGCAAGTTGTTTGAACTTTAGAGAAAAAGAAAAGAAAAAAAATCAACCATTTGGGATCACTTTACCTAGAAGCCTCAAAGAGACCTTTGAGATTTAATTAGATCCCCTCCAGAGGTAAAGTTAGTAAAGAGAGAGAAGAACCAAGACATTTCTACTGAAGCCTCCAGAGCAGATTCTCTTGACCTCAAACTCGACAGTAATGTTTTAGGACTGACCCTACATTAGAAGACAGCTGCTTGAGCTGGTGGAACGGGGAGTGAAGAATAAGACTGTTAGCTTAGAACAAGTCTCAAAAGATTGTGTAAGATTCAGCTGAGAGAAGTGCCTAGGCTCTTCTTGAAAGGGGAATCCTTAAAATCCACGGGCTTATGCCTGGGATCTGTGAGTTTAGGTTTGTGTCAAGTCAGTGGAAACTGCTGAGGGGTGGGGGAATGTCCAAGAACAGACAGTGTTATGTCTTAAGTAAGCCCTTCTATATGTGTTTATAGCTCATGGAGATACTTATCAGGGGAAATAAATACTTTAATCTCAAAGAGTTAAGAGCCAGTAGTTCTATGGACCCAACCCAAATGTTTCCAAGGGTTCAAATGTTTTAATCAATTAAATGATTTAAGTTTCTGTTTCTTTTTTCTTTTTTGAGGAAGATTAGCCCTGAGCTAACTCCTGCCAGTCCTCCACTTTTTGCTGAGGAAGCCTGGCCATGAGCTAACATCTGTGCCCATCTTCCTCTATTTTATATGTGGGACACCTACCACAGCATGACGCGCCAACCAGTGCCATGTCCGCACCTGGGATCCGAATTGGAGAACTCTGGGCTGCCAAGAAGCAGAACATGCAAACTTAACCACTGCACCACAGGGCCAGCCCATAAGTTTCTTGAAATATATAGGGTCTATTGAAATAGACACAATTTTTAAAATTTTGCTCTCCTTACTTATCTATCTGATATACAGATATTTCATGTAATGGACTATAATTTCTGTCAAATGGATGGCACCTTCATAACTGATTGATCAATTAGTCTATTGTAATGATTTACTTTTTTCCCCCAAATTGTGCTAGTCAGTTGAAGGGGATGGAAAAGCTATAAAATGTAATGCCTCGCCTCAAGGAGCTTACAGTTTACTTGGAGGTAACAAGATGACAGTACGTATGGAAATAAAATCAAGAGGTCCTCAGTCCCTAACTGCCCGCTAATGTGGGTGATTAAGATCTAAAGGTTATAGGAATCCAAAGAGGAGAGATGAAGAGTAGAGGAATAATCAAGGAAGTCTTCCTATGCCTTGTGTCTCAGCTCGTCCTATTGCCTCTGACACCTTGCCCCATCCACATTCTCTCCTCTGCTTTAACCATCCCCTATTATGAATCTGTCTGTCAGCATCTAAATACTGAAGTCAATGTTTCTCTTCTGTATCTCCCTCCAACTATTGCCCTATACAGCAATACTTGTCTTCACTCACTCCTCATTTCTTTCCCTCCTAGCGGCATGTTCACAAGCATAAAAAACGGTTATTTTTCTGTCTAATAATTATATTTAGCAATATGCCCCATCAATTTCTCTGCTGTCTTGTCTTCTCTTGGGGCAGTGTGTGTAGTAGTTCAGCATGTTTCTCCTAGAGTCAGTCTGATGGGGTTCAAACTCTAGGTCTGCCACTCCCTGGCTGTGGGAAAGTTACTTAGCCTTCTCGTGAATCGGTTTTCTCAATTATAAAATGGGAATAATAGTAATACCTATCTTATCGACTTTTTATAAGGATTAATTAACTAATAATGTAATCACTCAGAGCTGTGCTTGGCAGACAGTAAATACTCAGTAATTCTTAGCTGTTATTTTTATTATCCCTTGCCTCCACCTAAATTCATCTTCTTCTTGTTTAAGAATATCTTTTAATGGTGGTTTCAGGGAATTTTGGGTAAACTCTCCCAGTTAAAAATTTTTTTTCCCTGTCCTCAAGCTTAAATGATAATACACCTGGATATAGAATACTAGGTTGGTAATTATTTTCCCTCAGAGCCTTGAAGGTATTATTCCATTGACTTCTGCATTTATTATTGCTTGTAGGAAGTCTTTAGTCAACTTTTTATTCACTTTAAAGCAACATATTTTTTCTCCTATAGCTTTTGAGTTTTTCTTATATTTGATGAACAACACCTTCACTATAATGCATCTAGATGTAGCTTTACTGTTATTTATCCTACTTGATAATCAGAATGCACTTTTAATTTAAATTTATCTTTAATTTTGGAATATTCTGTGATATTTATTGCCTCTCTGCCATTCTCAGCATTTTCTTCTGTGGGAAGTCTATAAGACACTTGTTGGAGCCATTCAATCTTTCCTCAGCAAGTAGTAACTGCTATTTCATTTTTCTGTCTCCTTATCGCTTGGTGCTGGGCTCTGTGTAATACTTCAGTATAATTATGCTTTCTTTAACTACTTGAACCCAGAGTTCATTTTATTTATTGAATTTTATTTTTTATTTCAATGACGATATTTTTCACCTGTAAGATTTCCAAGTCGTCCCTTTTTATCTCTGTTTTTATTTAATTTCTACCAATTTCTGATTCATTTCTAGTTTTTTTCTTAATCTAAGTTATACTTTCACTTATCTCTGAAAATCCCAGAGATACATATTTTGAAGCCTTTGTAAGAATGTTGTATCGAATGCATTTACCTGGGCTTAATTTTTCTGCTTAATAGTACTTGAATTTTCCTGTTTGGGAACTTTGGTTCACAGGCTTATTCTGAGTGGTGGGTATTCCTTTGTTTCCTCTCTTCTCCCTCTAACCTTATTTCTTCTGCTAGCATTTTTTTCAGGAGCGGTATTTCTCCTCATTTAGAGGAAGTTCTATATCCCCTATATAAAATTAGATCTTATAAATATGTTTGAGAACTCCTATGCTCTTAGTTCTTTCCCTCATCAATTATTACCTGGATTGTTACTCAAGTTGGTGTAACATCCCAGTGGTTTTCTCACCTCCAATTTTATCTTTTCCTACCAGCATCTCTTCCTCTAAATCTGACCCTTTCTGGCACTCTTTACACCTCTATCAAAGTGAACTTTCTTAAAAAAGCAAATGTGGTCATACACTCACCCACTTAATATCCTTCAGTAGCTCCTCTGCTTTCATATTTCCAGAATAATATTTTTTGTATGACTCACCAAGTATTTCACAGTAGGTTCTATTCCACCTTACCAGCTTCATCCTTCAGCATCTTCCTCTTTAATACCATAACTGTCATACTTAACTCTTGCCATATCTCAAAGGTGCTGTATCTTCTCAGAATCTCTATGTATTTTCCACTGTTAATCCTTCTGATTATAGAACTATTCCCATATTCTCTGTCCAGTTGATGCCTACTCATGTATCAAAATACTACTCAGATATGATCTCTTCCAGGAAACTTTATAGATTTATCCCTCTACCTATCCCCCATTCCTTAGAATTGTCTTTCATAGAAAATTGTGCCCAGCTTACCTCCATCATCACTTTCATTTGCTTGCTGTCTTTCCCATTATCATTTGAGTTTCGTGAAGTCAGAAGCTATTTCTTTCTTTTATCTTTTTAACCTCTGTATTCTCAGCACCTAGCATAACACCTACCCTGGAGCAAGTACTCAATATTTGTTGAATACATGGATGAAGGAATGAATGAATGAGTGAATAGAAGCCAGAGCCATGCTCGGTAACTGGTGTCTGCTACATTAAGGATAGGAAAGCAAGGGGAAACCAAGCAGGATCTCAGAAAGAATCCTGGAACTTATTCACAAAAAGGCCCTTTTAGAGTTCCCAGATACCAACATTACTGACAAGGAGCTTACTTGTCAGAGGGGGTGACTCAGCTTATCACATGGAGACCCAAACATCTCCTGACAGATAGCATGTGCTAGTTTCCATAGTAAATGTTGAGACACAGGCATGAATAAGACAAGACCTTTCTCTGAGGGAACCACAGTCTAAAGGGAGACGTAGGTGAGTAAAATGATAATGTCAATGCAATACAGTAACTGCTAAAACAGAGGAATGCAGAGGGAGTGCGGAGGGAAAAATGAATGACTGCTTAAAGGAATCAGAAAAGGCTTCATGGAGGAGGTGACATTTCATTAGTCTTCAAGGATGAGCAGGAGTTTTGACAGAGAAGTAGATGAAGACCTTAGAGATGAAGGAGATGAGGAGGACCATGTATGAGAGCTCAGTGTGCTAAATTCTGTAGTTTAGACTGTAAATAGATGGGAAATTTTTAAATTATGAGACACAGGGTGACATGCCACAGAGTCCTAGCCTTAGTTTTTGAAAATCTGAGTTCAAGTCCTGGTTCCCTCCTTGACCAGGTGTGCTATCTTGTGATAGATCTGGTGAGCATGATGCCACCTTAGGCAAGGCTAAGATATTAAGGTATCTCTGAGCTCCAGTTTCCTCATGTGAAGAATGAGACCAGCCACAAACTACCCCCTGGATTGATTAAGAGCATCAAATTAGTTAACGGCTGTAAGAGCGTTTTATCAACTGCAAAGTTTTCACTTATTTTGAGTAGGATAACAAATATTTAAGATTAAGTAAATAAATGATAAGGCCTTTATAATTAGCTGGGATGCCTGATGATTAAATAGGCCACAAACATTTTAATATGCTATAACCTAGAACCAAAATAAAAATCAAAATAGTCCAAAAGCAAAATCCCTTGGACCCCTTTCCTTCTCCCTGAGAGCTGAGCAGTCATCTGTCTGATGCATTGTGATGTTTAACAGAACTGGTTTCAAGGTCTAATTCAGGTGCTTCTGAGTTCAAAAGTTTCAATAGTTCTAGAAAAGGATGAAATTTCCATTTTATAAGTACCATTGTGCCACAAGGGGGTAGGGGTGCTCTTTGTAAATCCTTGCCATTTGCTCTTCCTAACCAAACCTTTTGAGTAAAAAATAAGATTTAAAAAAAAAACTTTGAATTTTAATAAATATCTTCTATACCATATACATTTCTACTATCATTTTTCTTATAATTAACATCTATTCGGAGACATCAGCAAAGACGTGAACATTCAACATAGCTAAGGACTGTCTTTCTGTCTAATGTTCAGCAGGACTCTTCTAGAGGGCCAGAGAGGGTGACCCTAGGGTTGGAAGATGTGGTTACAAAGGCCACCTTTCATTAATCTGAACAGACAGCCACAGGGCAATGTGAATCCTCTGCAACTGGATTTTATCACCGTAAGTTCTCTTCAACGTACACCCATTAAAAAGACTGCAATAAAAAAAGTTGTTTCTTTTTCTTGTGTTCGTTACGCATTTCTTGAATGAAGAAAAAACAAAATGGCTAGATGAAAGAAGAACCGACTAATCCCTTAAAGCGTGCATTAAAAAAATTGTTCACAATGTGTGTGCCTCTTAAGCAACATGCTTTTAAAATAAATAACGAGTTGAAGCATGCAGTAGTAAGGCTATGACATCATTTCTGGATAAGGTGTCCTTCCCAGTGCTAAGGTTGTCCAAGGCATAAATCCACAGAGGTACACTGTGTGGTACAGAAAAACACAGCTGGGACACCGGGGAATTCCTCCCAGGATCCACAGAGCCAGTCCAATTATTTACCTACAGTGTAACCAAGCTAATAGATTCCACCTGCAGCATGGTGGCTCCTGCACCCCCTTCTTCTTCCAGGCTCCTGAACGCTGAACCCCTAGCTCCCACCCTTTCTTTGTATTTTCTTACTCTTTAGCTTGGGATGTTAACCCATCTGCACCCTGGGTTCAGATGGTTTCATTTGTTTGGTGGACTTCAACATGATGTCATTAGGAATTCACATCACTACTTTTTAAGTGCTCAGAAAGGAAACAAAGCTCTGTGTACAGGAAGCTTAGGTGGGGGCAGGCAGTCATGGTGCTTCCCATCCCCTCTGTGGCACACAGCCGTGCTGGGCCCACAAGCAATCTGTCTGTAATAAGTGACAGACTCCGCCTCGTATAAAGGAAAGGGCCGGAGGAGAGCAGCCCAGATCCAGTACAATAGCGAGGCAGGTGCTCCGGTCAGACTCCGCTCTACCAGGAAACGCTTCTGGAATGCATGACCAATTTGGTTTCAGAACAGAATACTCCCTTTAATGGACAGAAAACACTAACCTTTTCTTTTTCCTTTCTCCTTCCTTCATACCCCCACCCTACCGACTCCCCACTTTCAACAAGCCCCCTTTTCACTTTAACCCTTTCAAAGGAGAAAGGACCAGGTTCGAATGTGCACACGCCCATCTATCTATATGTTGCTCTGCTAATAACCAGGAAGAGGAGTAAAAATTCATTAGCCAAGAGAACAAATACATTCTCAGCTGAGGAACATAGCAGAATATGGAGGGAGGGGGAAATTTACTAAAGGTGAACCCAAACTACAGAACTACAAGTTTCACTTTTTTTTCTAGATTCTCAATTGTAAACAACTTGAGGAAGCATACCAGAAAGGGCTAGAGGATAAATTTCTGGAAATATGGGCTCTGAAAGGAAGAAATATACTGTTAAATCTGAAACAGTCAAAATCACATTAAAACCACATTTTTTTAGAGATCGTGTAGCATTTGAGTGAAATTTTTAAAAAATATCTCACTTTAAGGGGTCTCTGAGTTGGGTCAAGTCTGCATAATACTGATTGAATGAGACAGCATGTAATACTGTTATCATCATGACTTTGGGTTTTACTTACACATACGTATATGTGGTGTCGTTGGATTGTATACTATTCAATACACCCATTTCCTCACATACAAAGAAAATAGCTATAACTTGTGAGGCAGAAATAATTATCCAATATTTCAATTAAATTCTACATATGCATATCCTGATGCTATTGACAAAGGAAGACGTATGCAGTCTTGTATGGTTTTTTTTCCATGAACAGTATTTGAAATACAGTGATAGAGAGTAATGCATATTAACAGTAATAAGGGTTTCCCGTCCGAGAGTTGTTGTAACTTATCTTTGAAGTTAAGCTCATTTATCATGGGGCGAATAGGCCCCAAAAAGTACAGCAGACGCGGCATCCTGCCCCAGGCAGAGTTAGAGATTTCCAATAGCTGCTGTAAAGAAACATTTTGAAAATGCATTCACTACTGCACCAATAAATCTTAAGACAGAAGAGTTTTAATTACAAAGGATGGCAAAGCCAAGATTTTTCAAATGAACCCAAAAGTATAACTTGAGAGAGCTTTCTGCCATCCTACCCAACCTTTGATAAAATTATGTTTTCTTCATCTGGGAACAATAATCTGCTTTTTAAACAGGATTTCTGGAGAATATCTTCATTTGTAACATAGTAGCAGGAGAAACAATGGAAGTGAAATATAGGAAGCCAATCTCTACGCATGGATGAGGAGCAAAGAATATGATAGGTGTGCTGTGAATTCTTTGGGGGCATATTGCAAATTGTGTACACAGGAGAAAGTGTTATGCATGTGTATGCCGCTTCCTATATGGCTTCCTTAGTTCTCCCATATAGCTTGATCCTCCATAGCCTGCTTCTTTAAGGAAAGAAAAAATATTAGTGTCATTTGTGTCCTAGTACCAAAAATGAACTCTTTTATTTCTTGACGAAAAAAAAATTAAGGCTAATGAAATTAGGGGTTGTTTAAATCAGAGGCAATTAAAATGCACACATTTCTTTTCGTGGAATCTGCAATTGTATTCAACGTTTGTAGTACAACACCTGCCTGTAGGATAAATAATTTAATGGGTTTTGTGATTTGGTACTAAAAGCATAACAAAATCCTACAGCTGTAGCCTCATTTTTCTCCACACTCAAACTGTTCCTTTCTTAAATTGCATATTTTGTACAGTTTTTTTTTATAAGAACACAAAGTAGGTTCTACATCTTTGAGAACCAATTTCCGACGTAATAGGTAATTGTACATAATTACAGGAGTTTCAGAAACTGAAACAAGAAAACAAAAACAAAAACAAAATCTCTCCTCACTCCAAACCTTCTTTCTACTTAAAGATTGGAATTAAATCACCATCTGATTCTATTCAGCTTTGTCTGCCCTTTATCACAACTAAGAATATCCCAAAGTGAAAACCACTCTAAATGCTTCCGTTTTCTAGTCATTCAGTAGGAATTTAGCATTTTGATTATACAAACATGAAGACAGGCCTTCATTTTTACATTTGATCACGTGTCACGCTACAGGAGAAGGTGGTCAGTTTAAGGCTTTGAGATACTGTGACTGCATTTTGAATTACCTTGCTATTTTCTGCATCCACACTCTTTGAAGCAAATCCTAATATTCACTGACCCTCACACACTCAGAACGAGACTAAGGACGAAAAGAACACACGGCTATGGAACTTTCCATAGAGAAAATGAGAGCAAAGTAGAATAGTGGGTGAGTGAACACTGTCTTCCCTCATCTTTCTATGTTTCTTTGGGGTCCTCGTGATGGAAGTGGGGTTGGGACCTCAGGCAGATGTAAAGTCTTGTTCCAAGGGCTTTGTGGGAGTCGGTTTCACAGCTGGAAATCAGAGCTTCTGAGTTTTCTACCTGTTTGTGGTAGACTGGTGGCAATGCTTTCTCTCTGCTCCCTCTCCCTGATGGGTGATTACAGATCAGAGGTTGGAAGGGGGTTTTTAGAACTTCCTGGCATCTTTTCCTATCTTTTCCACTAAAAAATAAACACACCTCATTCAATGGGTAGGTAAAATTAGCCAGATTGACTTTTCAGTTGTGTCATACATACGAGGGCCACCAAGCAGCTTGCAAGCTGGGCACTGGTCAGATTCCAAGAGGAAGAAGTAGGGAGGAGGTTTAGTCTTTGAACCCAGAAAGTGGGCTGATTGTTATTTACAGAGTGTATCTTTTATGCCTGACTCCAACTTACTTCTTTTTCTCCCATGACACTGAAGTGTCACTAAAAATGAATAAGGTGCAACTCAGAAGTGTACAGATATAGTTTTTTCTTAAACTACAGCCTTAAAATCAAAGTAAATGTGTGAAGCAAATGTATATGAAGGGTAAGTTTTTAGGGAGTTTGGGTCGCTGTTTCTCCAGCCAATCCAGGGAGCATTACGGGTATCGACAATTCAATATTCATCTATTTAGGTAGGGTTGGAAGTGAGGAAGCAGATCTGTGGGCTTGATCAGGAGGACAAAATTTGGAGATTCTGATCCCCATCGATAAGTAAATAATTTCACAATTTAAAAAACCCAACCAACAAAACAAAACAAAACATGAATAGTAAAGGGGTCAGCATTTCCAGAACAAACAGCTTCCACTTTCAAAATGCGTGTAGTTAAAGATTAAGTGTCATTACTCCCATTTTGCAGGTCTGAAAGATGACAGCACAGATGAGAGCAGGTCAGAGCTGGGCTGGGAAGATAATGCTCAAGAGAGACAGTATGAGGAAAGAAAACTGGCTTACTCTTGAAGAATCTAGAGTAATTTCCTGAAATAGATGACTTTACAAAAATCTCTTAAGCTCATGTCCTTCAACTTCAAAATGAGACTAGTAATAGAAATAGTCAGTCTACAGAAATGCGGCGACTGGACCACGTGATGCCTTTAAAATTTGTCATGGGGTGCTTTGGTTGTTGGCATGTCTATGTTCTGCTACACTGTGAGGTTTTCATACATGTATCCCTAAACCTTCGTGTTTAGCACACAAGCACTTCACGATATTTGATAAAAGGCTAAATAAATGGACAATTAACTCCCTTGAGGTCCCCAACCATTTTTTAGATCTATGATCTTATGACAGTCTACTTAAGAAAAGCATAAATAAGTTAAATTTTTTGTTTTGCATATCCTCTTACAATTGCTTCTTGCCTAATTCTTCCCCCAAGACATCGTACCTCTCCCCTCCCCTACAAAATATTTTTAAATTGTTGAATCTGGTAAAGTTGTTTTCCATTTTTTTTCTTATATTCGAAGTAATGCATTGCACAATTTAGGAACTCATTAAATACATGTTGAAATGAATTGAATAGAGAATGTAAAACTTAAGGCAAGGTCAGCAAACTAGCTCAAGATGGCCTATCGCCTATTTTAGTTTATAAAAAGTTATGTTGGAACACGGCCTCGCTCGTTCACTTTGGATTGTCTGTGGCTGTTTTTGCACTGCAGTGGCAGAGCTGAGTAGTTGCAACAGAGACCATATGGCCTGCAAATACTAACATGTTTACTATCTGGCCCATCACAGAAAACGTTTACCAACTCCTTACTTAGAGAATTACTTCTTTTCTCCACTCACACAGTAACTCACGGACACCCCCAGTTCTGGTCTCCATCTCTAATCAGAAAATTAGGATCAATTTTATTAACAGTAATGTGATTAACAGGAGTTACTCACAGTGTTCCTGAACAGACTCTTAACTAAAAGTGAGGTAGTGTTATCACATGTTCCTCTGGCCTCTAGAATAACATAGACCTTTTTTTCCCTCCCTGATCAAATAGTTTTTAGGAAAAACTCTATTGTCTCATATTGAATTCTGTGACATAGCAAGTTATGTTGAGAGATGCCAGTATATAAACTATTGTAAGATCGAATAACAAACATTTGTCTTTAGGACATCTTAGCCTAAATACGGATGACTCTGGGATATGTGAGGAAAGGTTAATTTAGGGAACACAAATAGAGGAGTTAAGGATATGTACATATTATATGTACATATTGTATGTTGATAGAATGAAGTTACCTTTCATCATACTGAAATCGTCTTTTTTCTCCAAATATGTTTATTTGTTCTCAGACTTTTGAAAAGTGATATATGGAGATTTCAAAATGGAGAGTTAAACCACATATGATGATGTTTATTAGTCTATAAAGGCATTTATAGTATACTTTTAGACTTTGTAGATGTGCTTTGTGTATGTAGGTAAAGCTGTATACATCTTTGGTAGAAACACATAAGCTATGCTTACATTACGTGCATTAGGGCTAAGTATTAAGACTGACATTTTAGCTAGTATACAAAAGCTCTTGTACCTATAATATGCTGTTGTGAACCTATAAAATACAGTAACTGGGTTAGAAAAGTAGTAGGGGGAAGTTTTTCAGAATTCTCCTTAAGATTAAACACACACAGTCAATATCTGGGGCTACTGAATACAGATCTTCCTAGATTTACGTAAAGGGGGTTGATATAGTGAAAAACACTATTGTAGGCATGGTTTCTGAATGGAGAGGTCATGAGCATGGGATTAGTATTCATGCTTTCAGACCCTGACCTTCAATCCTGGCTCCATCCTCCAGACCATGTGTGACTTTTCACAAGTTACTTAACTCTTTTGTTCCTCAGTTTCCTCCTCTACAAAATGGGCACATGAATAGCGCCTCCTACTGATACTGTCTTGATGAGCACATTAGTTCCTACAGGTAAAGCCCTTAGAACAATGCTTGGCTCGATAAACAACAGTTATTTCTGCTGGTCCCCAACCTAGCACCAACCTGTCCTTCCTGAGCTTCATTTATTTTTTGTAAAATAGAGTTTGAAGGAGAACGGTCCATCTACCTTATAGCTTTAATTTTTTGTTATAATTTTTTGGGAGTTACGGGAAGTAGTGTAAAGAGTAAGAAAAGGTGATAGGAAAACTGGTTCAGCCAAAAGCAGAGATTACAAAGATAGTAAGTTGTAACCATCGGTCTACACAGGCACCTGAGTATTAATATACACACATATGGAAATACAATCACACACCACACTCACAAATATATCTTCACACACATACTCACACATATACACACATACACTCTCACACATACGCTCCATGTTTGCCATCAACATTAATCATCTACTGAAGAAACCTTAACGCGATAGTCTTCAGACATCAGCATCCAAGGAGCTGCTGCTCATTGTAAATTGAGGTTTGTTTTATTTTCTTAGATTCGTGTAAAAAAAAATCTTTTCTGGAAATGTAACAGCCACAATTTTCCATGTCAATGGCTTTTAGGAAATGGTTGCTTTTAGGAAAATACTTCAGTGCAGAGGTTAGAAAAAAGAAGTAGATTCTAGCACATCTAACATTGTCTGAACACATAGAGAATTTAAATCTCTTTTTTTCTGGGTATATGTGAAATTAAACCATACAAAAGAATCTCAAGGGTTACGAGGAAAAGAATCAAGATTTTTGGGTTGAGTTTTTGAAGTTAAAAAGATAAAATATAGGGCAAAACTCTAGCAAAAGTTTTTCAGCGAGCTGCATTTATTGTCAGTTAGATTCATCCACCAGAGGTCATTGGATGATCAGGTGACATATCTCCCACCACCTTTTGAGATAAAAGGTTAACACACCTTCTGGGCTTTTAAAGAAATTGCTGTTTAGTTCTGTAAATGGGTTTAATGGCGATGAAGACTTTTGGGGACCATAAAACTTTGCACTATGATAGTTTGTCTTAAGATGAATTACTTCAATCCTGTTGGGGCACTGGAGTCATGACTGATCACAGAATAACATAAAATCAGGGAAAGAATTTGCTACATATGTACATTTTATAACCATGCTACCACTCCTAGTTATGTTACATGCAGCCTTGTGTTAGAGAGCAAGGTCACATTTTTGGTTAATATTTCAGTTCTACCATTTACTCACTACATCATCTTGGGCAATTGTTTAATGCCTGTAGACTGCAGTTTTCTCACCTATCAAGTAGATATAATGATACTTACTACACAGTGTTATTGTGAAGATTACCCAGAATACTCCATGTATATTAGTCCCTTCCCCCAAAACTGAGTGACTTAAAAACAGCATTTATTACATCCCAGTTTCTGTGGGTCAGGAAGCCAAGCATGGCTTAGCTGCGTTCTCTCGCTCAGAATCTCTCACTAGTCCATAATCAAGGTGTTGGCTAAGGCAGTGGTCATCTCAAGGCTCAACCACAGAAACTCACTCGCATGGCTATTGGCAGGGTTGTTGAACTCATGGCCTTAGTTACTCACTGGATATTGGTCAGAAGTCACCTCCAGTTGCTCGCCACGTGGGTCTCTTCCAGAGGGCTGTTCACAACATGGCAGCTTACTTCCATCAGAGTGAGCAAGTAAGAGGAAAGAGAGAGTGCAAGCAAGACAGAAGTCACAACCTTCTGTAACTAAATCTCAGAAATGCCATGTCATTACTTTTGCCATATTGTATTCATTAGAAGTAGATTGCTAGAGCCTGTCCACTCTGAAGTGGGAGGGAATTAAACATGGGCATGAAAACCAGGAAGTGGTGGGGGGTCCGGCCCAGTGGCACAGCGGTTAAGTTGGCACGTTCCACTTTGGCAGCCCTGGGTTCACTGGTCCGGATCCTGGGTGCAGACATGGCACCGCTTGGTAGAGGAAGATGGGCATGGATGTTAGCTCAAGGCCAGTCTTCCTTAGCAAAAAGAGGAAGATTGGCAGGAGATGTTAGCTCAGGGCTAATCTTCCTCAAAAAAAAAAAAAAAAAAACCCAGGAAGTGGAGATCATTGGAAGCTGCCTATCATACCATGTAAAGTAGTTAGTACAGAGGAAGTGCTCAATATTTTTTCCTCTGAGTTGGCATATATTTCTAAGAATTTTGCTCTAATGGTAGGTCTAAGAGCAAAGAGGTATGGGTTCAGGTTTAAAACTAGGCTTTAGGGTTCTTATTAAAGGGATGCAGATTCTCTGTCACTGAATTTCTTTGTGGTTGAGTTTCTCCTTTATATTCATGGAAAACATAAAATAATCATGTGAGCTAAAATCGTGGAGTAGGTCACTTAGAATTCAACGATGAAGAAAAATATAAATGTGGGTGCTGTTATTCTTCCGAATTCTCCCAATTCTATCATAGGATACTTGGGCTGAAATTAGAAAAAGGAAAGTTCCATATGTCCCACCTGCTTCCCTCACCTACCCTACAGCCTACCTCAAATAAAAATGGGAGACTTCCTGGCTATTGAGGGCAAGACTATTGTCTAACAGACATCTCTAAATGGCTCATGTAGGTGTTTATCGCACCACTTCTATTGACCGGCCTTCAGTTTGTCAAACTCAGTAACCTCATGTCTACTCTGTTTCAGCAGATGTCTGCCTGAATGGCTGCGTGTCAGACATCATCACTTTGCAACTGCTCCATCTATGTGCTCTTAAACTCTGAAATAGCTCTCTCTGAATATACCTGTGCCACGCTCTCACTCCTATTAAATTTCTTCTTCACCCTCTGGAAATGTCCAACCATAACACACATTCACTCACTTTTGTCATCTCACCTTTTCTTGCTGTTCTTCCATTTTCAAACCCAGGATCAGCCTGTTAAACCAGATCCACTACAAGATTTCTCAATTTCTGAACTTCTACTATTTCCCAATCCTGGGTAAATTCTCTAATTCCTTCCTTTGCTATAGCTTCCAGGCTACCAGGAATTACTGGAGAAGGCTAAAAAAAACACTGATTTGGTCCTCTGCGGTTTTAGCTGGTTAACTTCACCGTGATCCTCAATGTTACTTAAAGGTCCACACTTTATAGGCAAATAGATATGTTTAAATTCTATATGTGCCATTTTCCGGAAATGTGAACCCAAGCAAGTCATTTAAACTCTTCATGTCTCAGTTTCCTCATCTATAGAAGGGGGATGGAGTACAACTCAAAAAAAAGACTTTCCTTGTTTTCCTTCACTTTAAACTCTCTGAAGCATTTAATTCTTTTGATCACAGGCTCCTCCATTGACTCTTTTTTTACTTTTTGTGATTCTGCACTATCCTGGTTCTTCTCTTACCTACATATCAAGACTTTGTAAAGTTTTACATAATTTCTCATCATTTGCCTTACAATAACGGTTGGTTTGTTTCACTTGGTTTCTTCTAATCACAGGAGCCCCAAGAACACAACTCCATTGACCCAGATTTGCCTATACTGCAGTCAGCACAGTGCTTTGCACATGGTAGGTACTTAATAAAACATTTTGAACAGTAATGGATTTACTATTTAAGATGCTTTCCTTCATGCTTTTTAAGTGTTGGCTGCATTCATTGTGTGTGTAAACCAGAAGAGCAATTCTCTTCTTCAGTTTACTAAATGCCATTCCCCAACCTGAAAACTCTGAAGACCATGCTCGTTTTAACGTACGTCCGTATTTGGAAGCTGTCACTCTACATGTGAAGAATGTGTTAAAAATCAGATTGTAACACTAGGGAATAAGCTTAATATCCGGGGACCATTTGTCCAAACTGCGATACTGGTTGATAATTTCAGGTCACAAGATCATAAAATACAAAAAGATATTAAAAAAATGAAAACAAATACAGCATTTTGGGCACCCCCCCCCAAATGAGATTGAAGTAGCTCTTACTTAAAATTGGGAATGACACAAAAGTGAAACTAGGAACAAACGACTAAAAATGTTACGTTATCTAATATCAAGATATTACCTTGTTTGTAGATAAACAGAGAACACTCCAGCAAGCAAACTAGATATCTCATTTTGATATCTTACCTTGTTGAAATTCCTTGCAGCTAGAACTTAAAAAACTAATATTTGATCATTTTAATTTTCAAACGCTCTGATACCTTTCTGCACCTTTGGAGTCAGCTGTAAACTAATGAATCTGGAAATGATCAATTCATAGTTCTTTCCTCAGTAACTTCTTATCAGAGCTTGCCTGCAGCAATATATCTGCCTTGCGCACATCCAGGAAGTCTGCAGCATTTTCTCCTTTGTGACCCAGATTCTCTGATCTGTGTGTCTGTATCTAGCTTCCAATTATGTAGAGCATCTCCTTGTACATGCTGTGTAGTCCTTATTAGTAACTTAGAAAAACAAGTAGCTAAACTATGATAGGTTGTATTCTCCAAAGGACACTTGAAGGAAACATTTGATTTGTGATGTGTTTTTTGCCATTTAATACTTTTATATAAAATATGGGTAACCAATATTTGCCTCACCATTTCATGTGGAACAGCAGAACATTCCAAAGTCCCAGGTTTAAGGTAAACCTCGAGGTTTTCAGAGGGTGTTTCAAACGTGCTGTTGAACATCCAATCATATATCACCCACTGCTCCTGTCAGGTGCCAATGCCACCTCTTCTAGGCACCACCTTATCCACTACACACCGTTACTTTCCTCTGGACACTACAGGTCCCTATTTAGTATTGCTGCCAAAGCACGGGAACTCTCATGGTGCCAAAACCACGCGAGCATCTGCGGGGAAGCGGGAAAAACACCTCTTATATCCACTCCATGGCACACCGTGCTAAAAGGAGGCCAGGGCACTGCTGCTTTCAAGTTTGAGTCAAATTAACTCTTTTTGCTTGCTATTATTCTTCCTGCTTCCTCTCATACCACTCTGGCTTCATGGGATTCAAATATGGCTCAGTTGCTATTTTGGTCAAAAGGCAAGGCTGGAGCATGATAATGTGGTACTCAGATGACTAAAGCTTTGTTCCTCTGTCAAGTTTGTCTTGATGATCTCTTTTACTAGGACTGTATTCTTTTCCAGATGTTGTCCCAACCTTTCATGTAAATAAATGTCTGGTGGTTAGCCCTGCCATTTCACCTAGCATGCCTGGGCACATCAGAACTCACGCATTCAGGCTCACGCTGCAGCCCCTGCCATAGATGGAACTGAAATAAAGTGACATGGCACATATGAAGATGCTTAGCCCAGAGCGGGTGCTCTTGGCTGCTGCAAATACTGTAATCACAAAGGAATATCAAGCTCCTCAGAAAACAATGTTATTAACTGTGGATTGGTTTTGTTTCCATTTATGGAATCTTAGTAGAAGCAAGAACATTTGATTTTGGCATGAGTCAGTGTGGATACAGTACATGTGATTAAATAGTTTGGTCATTAATTTTAGGAGACTTTGGGGTACCATTTGTTAAGTAAACTCAAAGAAAGTACAAAATGGTACCCTGAGACCCCATAAGAGTATGTCACTGAGCTGGGGGCCTGTTTTTATGCTGTGATTCCCTGGGATCATTTCATTTACCCCAGAGCTGTGTCTTTCGAACATTTTTGAGTGAGACTTTCAGTAATAAACCAATTTTTTAAAGAATGACCCAATATACATGTGTGTATTTGTATGTCTCTAGAATGGAAATAAATTTCATTAAACAATACTCACCCTCTTTACATGTAATATATTTTGATATTTTTTCTGTACTGTGCTTGTCTTCTCTTACTCATCCTCCTCTCTCTCTCTCCTTTTCTCTCTCTCTCTCTCTTTTACTGCTAATCAGGACCCATCAATGGGTTGCCACTGCTGTTTCAAAAGCACTGCCCAAGAAGAGGTCCTGAGATTTCAAAATACCTCAGAGTAGGTTAAGCCTATTTGGGAATTCTGAGAAACTAAGAGTGACCTTCAAAAGTTTCTCTTCAAGAAACCAGATGAGGCAACCCACAGAAGAGATGCCTTCAGTCTGACTCCAGCCCAATTTCAGAAGATCGAGTGTCAGGCCAGGGGGTTCTGTGGCTTTGTAGAAGAGTCCCCACATTTGGCAAAACATCACTGAGGGAAAGCATAGGGACCAGACGGTGGAAGTTGAGACTGGTGATAAAGGCAACCCGAACTCTCAACCTTGTTTGACATACATGCTGGTCTTCACCTTTGAACGCACTGATGGTATCAACAATGAGGTCTTCTTTCTGCCTGAAAAATTAACCAAAAGGCTATTAGTTGAATATTTATCTTTCTAATGTTGTGGGTTGGTGGGGAAAAGAGATATGAGAGAATAGACGGCCAATAAAGAAGATCTCTAAATAACTGTTCCATCTGTGAATTCTGGGACCCTATAGTTCTCTTTGTGGGCCCAGATATGAGAAGGGAGGCAGTTAAGGGAATCTCGTCCCTGCAAAGCTCATATAATATAATTCTTTCCACCCTTCACCCCTCATTTTCTTCCGGATAATCTGAACCCAGATTTCCACATTCTAAAATCAGTGTGTGTGTTAGGGGTGGGGTTCTCACATCAGCCCCCTGATTTTTCTGGGGCATCTTGGAATGAGCCCTGTTGCCTCCCTGAGTCCAGGAAGCAGGAAAGAGGCAGGATGCTTCTGCCTGGAGGCCAGCAAGATGTGTGCCTGCCCTTCCTGGACCACCGGTGGAGAAATTGGGCTCGATTACCCTACAGTTGCCTGATGCCTTTATTTGAAATGTTCTCTGCAACTCTGTCCAGATACTTAATTCATCTTTTCACTTGTTCCTATGGAGAACTCCCTCTGTAAACTCCCATTTCTCAGACCTCAAGGTAAAGAAGAGAGACCGTTACTCTGTGTGCAGGCACTGATGTGTAGACACAGGAACCCTGCTAAAGCGGTACACATATGTCCAGGAGATGAGAATGAAAATGGTTGCCTATGTCTACTGAAAACTGAGCTTTTATTCCCATTAAAACCATTAAAAACTGTGATGGTTCTTGGAATAAGATGGGATGGTAATGTGGAAGAAATGGCCTCATAAAACACATTCTAACATGTGTTTCTTTTTAAAAGATAAAGGCAAATGCATATGATTGCATTGCTTTGGTTTCAATGCTCAGAAGAACCTATGGTGTCCCACTCAACACACAGCAAGGCAGACACTGTGTATATGTGCAGCCATCTCAGAAATAACCTCTGCAGCTCCTTCTCCTCAAGTATGAGGCTTCACACTTCAATGCGCCCTAGGAGGAATCAAAAGTGAGATCCACATTTGGTGGCCGAAGTACTAAGAATGTGGCACGTTGACTCCACGTCCAGAGGTTTCCCTGTGCCAGAGGGACCCTAGCACTGAGATCTCTGGGTCCTAGCAATGTACCCCATTCACACGTTTACTGTCTCTTTCGTGAAATGTAACAGGCTGTGTTAAGCATTGTACTCTGTTCAGCAACTCACATGTTGTGTGTGCTGAATATAACTGTTGACACAGCCCTTTCCCTGGGAGCCAAATGGGTGCCTCCTGGAGAACAGGACCCTGTCAGGCTGCTGGGGGGCCATTGCAAAAGTTGCTGCTTCAGTGTGTTAAATGGTAGCCTAGGGCCTAGCAGAAATTTCATGCTGCTCCCTAAACTGCCTGGTGAATACCCAGGGAGCAGCTTAGGTGAGAAGCTGCTTCATTAAACAGAGAAGCCTCGATTTGAAATAATAAGGCGATGTCTTTCTTATTCTGAGTGGGCTGCCTCTTTCTAAGTGCTTTACAAACAGCGTCTCCGACACTCGCACAGCATCATCATGCGAGACCAGAGAGAAGTGTTCCTATCTCATCTTAGAAATAGCAGATAGCTGGCAAATGACTCATTATCTAACAGCAGTCACAGAAGAAAATAAAGCTGTCTTGAATCCCTCCCCCTCCCACTCAGCTTCCCAGACTTGCCACCAACTCACCCCATCCCTCCGCCCTAGTCACCTCACAGTGTTGCTATGCTGTTACCACTCCCTGTGCTTCCTCACTTTCCTGCCTTGTGGGTCAGACCATTGGCCCTTTCTGCACTCCATTTTTGTAAACCTTGCCAGTCCTTTAAGGCTCAAATAAAATCCCACTTGCTCAAAAGTTGTCATGAGCCTTTCAGCTTGGAAATTCATCTTCCCTCCTCTGATGCTGTTACGTTCAGTTGAAATTCATAATTTACTTCCTTTCCATGTGGCCATGTTTTATGCTCCCAACTCAAAGGGCAGCTTCTTAAAGGCAAAAACTAACTCTGCAAAGTCTCTTTAAGAGCAGCTTCTTAAAGACATGGGCAAGCTGTGAAGTGCCTCCTTTTCTTCATTATCGGCAGGCACCTAGCAGAACTTTGCTCATGGCGGCCTGCCAATGGTTACACAGCCACTCTTTCCGAAGTGGCTATTTCATGGCATTTTACCTACTCCAGATCCAGAGAGGAGCTTCCGTTTAGGGAGATCAGATATATGTAACTCTCAGATACTATTAAACAGCCCTGCCATCCAGAATTGTACTTACCGCTCACATGGAGCGATTCCACTGGATATTATGCTCCTGGGGGTAGCCAGGCCAGCCAAAAGGCAGAGGAATGTCTGGACGGGCAGATTAATGAGCAATCAGAGGGGCGATTGTGGATCCCCATTCAAGTTCTTGGAAAGTGTGTGTCTGTGGTGTGATGAAAGGGCCTGGATTTGGGGCCAGAGGGTGAGAGTGGCTCCACATGTCCCCTGCCTCCTGCTGCTGGAGGCCTGAGGAACAATGAGGAGTCAGCAGAGCAGCGGCACGTGGGAGGCAGCTGACTCCGGTTGACTGAAAATAGGCCATTTGTCCTGTTCAATGCTAATGTGTACAAGGACCCGCGCAGTGGAGGCTGCAAAGTGGGACAGGGAGGCGGTCACATTTATGTGTGCGTGTGTGTGTGAGACGGACTCTTCTTTCTTTGCTTTTTAATCAGCTTTCCCTACTCAATAAATTACCAATAAGAATAGCCTATGATCTCACCAGTTTTCTAGCTGGTAAAGACATAAGTGCTCTAGGGAAAAAACCTTGGATTTGAATTCTAGAGGTAGGAAGGGCCCCACCAGATATTTCTCAACCCAAGGAAAAGGGTTGATCAGAAGGAGGTAGCAGCTCAAATGCTGTTAAAGGCACAGCTGAATATTCTAATTTACTGAATGTTTGTTCTAAAACACATTGCTTTATTAAGCAGGCATTCACAGGGCTTAGAAATTTCTGGACTATATCAAGATTTCTGCTGAGGTGATATTTGCAACCCACCATGATAACCTGATGAGTAACAACCTGGAGGGGCCACCTTAGGAGGGACACAGTCTACCGTCAGACTACTACCTGAGGAGAGCAGTACACAGTCAGACTACTCGAGGTAGATTTCGTGATCTTGGGTGTTTTTATTTTTTAAAGATTCCTTGTACAAATGAAGCCAGGGCAAGTGTGTGTACATGTGTGTGCAAGTATGTGAGCATGTGTGTGCATTTGCACACACATATACATGTTGTTAATGCTAGAGAGCGAGGAGTTATCAACTGTACCTCTTGTCTCTCACATAGATATTCTGAAAGGGCATAAGCTTTCACTCTGGCACGATCAGAAGTCATCCAGATGAAAAGGAATGTGGTCCAACTCCCTTATTTCTCATTAAGAGAGAATGGAGCCCTAGAGAAGTTAAATGGCTTGTCTAGAGCCAGCCAGTGGCATTGGTCCCTTCAGTCTGTGTCAGACTTTCTGCTAGGTCAAGGGCAGAGCTCAGGTCACCTGGCCTCCCAACTGGAACTTTGTTCCCCAGTGCCCTTATCAGTGTTGATATAACTTATCTGAGCTGCCAAAGAGAATAGAACCCTCCCTTCACAGACAGGTGTCTCTACATCTGAAACAAGGCTGGGGATTTGGACCCAAATGGCCAATTATCTACTGGCTGCATTTATCCGAACCATTGATCCCTGTCATTGGTCTGGAAGTTGAGAGTTGGCTTGTGTGTACTGGACTGGAAAGCCCCAGCCACTGTGGAAGCGTGCTGCAGAGTTAGAAAAGGATGACTTTAAATTGCTTCCCAGGGCTTTGAGGCAGGCAGTGCTCCTCCCAGCACCCCCGCAGCAACAGTTCTTCAGCTTTTCCTTTTGTTTCGCCTTCTCACAAAATCTTGTAGAAGTTCTTTTGAAGATATCCCCATTTCCTACTTTAAAAATCACCCTCAATAATTTCCTTAAATTAAGGACAGAAATTTTTCTCACAGAGCTGCCTCTTCCACCAAACACTGTGTGCTATTCTTCTCTGAAGTTCCTTCAAGAAAGCCTAAAAGTTAGAGGGCGAGAGAAATGTGCAGTTTGTTCCATTTTCCATTGTTCTCCGTGTGTTCAACTCAAGATAGCTACCAGGAAGGGATTTGGGAATGAAAGAATTAGTAAGACATGGATTCATGCTTCAGGAAGCTTCTATTTTAATATGGGAGATAACAAAAGTGTATACATAGCTGCAGCTCAAGGTAGAAAAATATGAACAGTATAAAGGCACTGAGAAGGATCTATCATAATTTCCTCATGGGGCTTTCAGCTAAGGCTTTGAGGAAGGGTAACATTTGAGCTGGCCTTTGAAGAACTGATAAGATATGAACGTCCAGACATGTCAGGGCAATAGTTTTAGGCAAAGATTTTATTGCAGCTTCTTGGTGGCTTTTGCCATTATGAAACTCCTTTTCAGAAGGCTGAAGCTCCATTGTCTTCATAATTTTTCCAGAAGATATTCCTGCATCTGATCCTTGGGGTCAGATCCCCAGCCTAAATGATTCTCAGCGAAGCCCACACTCAGATAGGATTCCAAATTATCACAACAAAATATAGGTGTGAGCTATAGGAGTGAGCTTAATGGTACTAGAACGTTGTCTGGCACATAGAATGACTCAATGTAGGGTGATATTCCTGACTTCTCCCCGTGGCCAAGCTCTGTTTTAAGAGCTTGACGTCTGTTAACTCCTGAACTCCCACAATAATGTATAGGGATAACTTCTAGGAAGGTTTCTATTTTCATCCCCATTTTACAAATGCAAGGAATGAGACATGGAGAGTTTAAGTAACGGCCAAAATCAGTCATTAAATGTTTGAGCCAGGATTTGAACCCAGGCAGTCTGACTGGAGAGTTTATGCACATAACAATTCTATCAGACACACCCTTCTCAATATAAAAACAATTGCTTTTGAAATAGAATTATTTTACTTATCAAATTTTTACTGATCAACTACTATCTTCTAGGTATTATGTTACGAGCTGAGAAGAAGTGATATGTCACCTTTAGACTATCTAAAATCTTGAAAAGGGAAAGCTTTTCTTAAGATGAGAGCTTATAGAGTTTAAATAATGTGCCAGATGCTACATATGCATAAATGGCAAAGCCAGGATTCAAAACCTATTATGTCTAACTCCCCAATTTTTTTTTTCTTTTAGATTGGCACCTGAGCTAACAATTGTTGCCAATCTTTTATTTTTTTTTTTTTTATGCTTTATCTCCCCAAATCCCCCCTGGTACATAGTTGTATATCTTAGTTGCAGGTCCTTCTAGTTTGGCATGTGGGACACCGCCTCAATGTGGCCTGATGAGCGGTGCCATGTCCTCGCCCAGGATCGGAACCAGCGAAATCCTGGGCCCCCCGCAGCGGAGTGCACAAACTTAACCACTCAGCCACGGGGCCGGCCCAAACTCCCCAATTTTTATTCACCCTTGGAGTGATTGAATCTACTCAGTCTGAACAGGCAATATAGATAATTCAGTGGGGGAAACAACTCAAAAGCTTTTTAATTTACACACCGGAAGTATCCAAGTAATTTCTGCCACTCTCTGATTAACTCTGTCCAGACAGACAATAAATGTTTGTGATGCAAAGTCATCTATAAGTAAAAGAATCATAGTAACCCTCTGTCTCAGGAGGCATTTCATGAGATTGTTCTCACTAATTCTATCAACACCTGAGTGGATATTATATGCTAGTCACTCCCAGGCAACACAGTGACACTAAAGCTATGCTTTCACCCTCAAACAGACCCCTCCACAAAGACAGGCTTTTTTTCCTCTCAGGAGCAGATCTATACCTACTCTGTCATTAGACCTATTTCATGTGCTTTTGTAACTGCTGTTTTGTTTGACTATATGCTACATTCTATGAATTCATGGATTTCATGCTTTGCTCATGACCGCTCCAGCACCTCGCCTCCTCCTGACACACAGGTTTTCAGAAAACACATTCTGCAATAAATAAATAGGTAGATGGATATATATCAGGAGAAAATAATCAGTAAGAGCAAAGGCATTAAGGCATGAACTGCTACAGTGAAGTCAAGGAATTAGAAATTCGGGAAGTGAGGTCGAGGTAAGGAGTAGGGAAATGAGATAAGACAAGATAGTTCAAGGCTAAGAATTGTGGGCTTAATTCAAATAAATATGCCACTGGAAGAAGGAGTTTTTAATGTGCTTAACTGATGAAGGTAATGGTTGAAGTGCCAACTTGGTTGAAGATAACGATCACTCAAAAAGAGAGACTTTTTTCCCATTATTTAAGCACAGACCACTCTAGTTTCCATCAGAGGTCATGGTTAATGGCTAAGAGAAGGCTTAGTTTTATTTTCTGGGCCTGAGACAAAGGTGAAGTATTTGGAAACAAAATCCAGTAAAGAGTTTCAGTGAATTTGCTAACCATTTGAGGGTGGATTAAGATCTGTCATAAAGTAAATATTCGTGACCAATAAAAAATATAGTATGTGATTGTTTAGCTCCTCATTATTGGTATTGCCTGGAGCACTGTTGGGTAAACATTTGAAGGATATATTTTGAGTATGTTTCCTGTTCAGATGTAAATCAGAGTTTACATATGATGGGGAGTGAGGGAGGAGGCAGGAAGAAAATCAAGTTAATGGTGGTAGTTTAAGAGAAGAAGTACTGGGCTGGAATTTCAGGATTAAGGAACTCAAGCTATCCTCAGAGTTCCGGAGAAAACAAGCAATTTATTCCACCAGGTCTTCTAAGACTTTACCTACAAGATCAAACTCTGGTTAAATGAAGGCCAGAAAAATACTTTGCAATCAGGAGAATTTGTTCTAGATCTGGCTTTGTCACTGACAAGACATGAGATCTTTATCAAGTCACTTAATCTCCCTGAGTCTGTTTTCTCATCTGAAAGATGAGAATTTGAAATAAGACTATTAGACCAGATGATCTAAGAAATCCTTTCCAGCCTTAAGTAAACTATGAAGTTTTCAAAGCATGTAATTTAATTTTTATTTTGCCTTGAGTCACAATACACTATTTAGAATGATGTAGCATTACATGCTTATGAGCCCTGCTATTAGCATTCATTTATCCAACATTAGACTCCTGG
Organism: Equus caballus; assembly: GCF_041296265.1. Taxonomy (NCBI): domain Eukaryota; kingdom Metazoa; phylum Chordata; class Mammalia; order Perissodactyla; family Equidae; genus Equus; species Equus caballus. The sequence continues at coordinate 52,662,974 of NC_091703.1, read as the reverse complement.
AACTAGAACCTGAAAGAAAAGCAGGTCCTAGGATGGCCAGGCTAGGGTTCTCAGTGTTGCCCTTTGGGGTAATTCAAGAGAGAGAGTCTTGGATGTTGTACTACCTTTAAGGTCCAGCAGCAGAAGCTAGTAGGAGGCCATATTGGAAGATATGGCTGTGGACTGGGTACAAAATCAACAAAGATGTATGCAGGAGAGGGTGTCGTATACACCAGCTGTATTAGTTTTCTGTCGCTGCTGTAACAAATTACCATAAACCTAGTGGCTTAAGCAAGACAAATTTATGACCTTCTAGCTCTGGAGGTTGGAAGTCCAAACTGGGTCTCTCTGGGCTAAAATCAAGAGGTGGGTAGGGTGTATTGCTTTTCTGAAGGCTCTAGGGGAGAATCCATTTCCCTGCCTTTTCCAGCTTCTTTTTTTTCTTTTTTTGAAAGATTGGCCATCTGTTGCCAATCATTTTTTTTTTTTTTCTTCTTCCTCTCCTCAAAGCCTCACAGCACATAGTTGTATATTCTAGTTGTAGGTCCTTCTAGTTCTACTATGTAGGATGCCACCTCAGCATGGCCTGACAAATGGTACCATGTGCATGCCCAGGATCTGAACCTGTGAAACCCTGGGCCACTGAGGCAGAGCACAAACTTACCCACTCTGCCCCGGGGCCGGTCCCTCCAGCTTCAAAAGGCCATCCGCATTCCTTGACTCATTGCCCACTTCCTCTATCTTCACAGCCAACAACATTGTATCTCTCTGACCATTCTTCTGTAGTCACATCTTCTTTTTCCACTTTTAAGGAAACTTGGATTTCATTGAGTGCTATCAGATAATTCAGAAAAATCTCTCTCTTTTAAAGTCAACTGATTAGCAACCTTAATTCCATCTGCAACCTTAATTCACCATAGCCAAGTAACCTAACAGTCACAGGTTCAGGGGAATAGGGTATGGGCATCTCTGAGGGGCCATTATCTTGCCTACCACAAGGGCTCAACATGAATCTAGGGAAACAGAAATGTCTGATTGCCCCACAGCCTGCTTTGTGTGCTCAAGAACTATGGCCAGTCCTTATTACAACGTGTGTGGTATAAAAAAAAACCAAAAAACTACCCTTAGGAGTCCAAAAGAATTAGTGTGAATCCTCAGACAAATTACTTAATATTTTATATCTGAAAATGGCAATAATAATACATACCTTGCAGGGTTGTTTTGAGGATTGGAATATTTGATAAATTGAATCTGGTTTCCTTATATTTTTCTATCACTAACAATTGTGATATTTAAATTGTGATTGTTGATATTTGTGTTTTTGTAATTTATTATTTATTTTGTTAATTCATCATTTTTATTCAAGACTAACACTTGTAAAATAGGCTTCAAGTCTTGATAATTCCTATCTTTATCTTTGGGAACCCACATCTAGCATTGTTGTTTGGATGCACATGGGAAAAGAACAAGCTTTTAATTATCCTTCTGAGGAAGAGCACACTCTCCAGGCATATAATCCATCACAGTTTTTCAAAGAATATAAAGGTTTATTGGTTCAAGCAAGACCTAAATGTGTATATATGAAGCTTGACTAAGACTAAAATAAATCACGCTGTTGGCAAGAAACAATTGTGTTATACTAAAAATGAAACTTTCAACCCGAGATCTGAGCTGACTTCCATGACTAGCACTAATTCTAGAGCTGGAAGAGGGATGGCGAATATCTCAACAGCTTTCAACCGTTCAGCATTCCCATCCAGGAGATCCAAGGACTTCTTTGATACTCTTCATCGATCCTGTGTTGAAGAAAATCATCATTTACAGAATTTAACACAATGGGCAAATATCGAGATATTTTCCAGCTCTCACTCTGAACCTTCTTGGCATTATTGAAACATGAACTGCTCTTTTTTGCTCAATCAGTCGATTAGTTTTGTCTTTATGATTAAAAAAATTAAAAAGCAGGCAATTTTCCTGATGTCTTTACTTAAATGGCCACACTGGTTGTTATTGCTGCATCAGTCAGTACCGGGTATCTTCGGTTTGCAGTGGCACGTCTTGCTGTGACTGCCAGTTCACAACCATGAAATCAAAAGAAAACCAGGCAATGTTGGGTCAAGGTCTAGAACAGGTAGCACAGTGAGTGGGAACATGGCCAAGCTGTGCGTCTCTGAAGGACACTTTGGCTATGGCTGACGATACTGAATCTTCTATGTGTCACTCCTTTGGCTGTGTTGAAGCTGCCTTGCTGAAAGTAACTGTTTGTTAGTTATACATTATGATGACACATCTTTTTGTATCTTCAAAAGGTAATGAAAATTAACCATTTATTTTCCTGCTAATACTTGACCTAGCTCGCTTCGTGTTTCACTGAGTGACACTAACACAAAGAAAAATGGGATCGCTTTACTCAGAAACGAATAATTTTTCTACCTCTATACTGTATTATTATTATTATGCTACTTTTTGGTATTAAATTCTCAAGTTAGTAAGTAGATTAAAAGCCTACTATGTGCAAAGCATGGTAAAAGGGGCCATGTAAGATTATAAAGAGAGCTAAGACAGAGCTCTAAATTACAGAAATTACAAAAGTCTCATATTATTTTATTAGTATGGAAGACAGTTTTTAGGACCTGATGATGGACTTTGGAGAGGTACATCATTAGGGACTTCAGATTTCAAAGTCAGATCGAGCTTAACCAAAGTCATTGTTCCTCTGTTTTAAAGAAAAAAAAGTATTTCATTGTTTAAAATTTCACTCTAAATGTCTACGAAGTTCAGGATTTATGAAAACTGTATCACAAGTTTAATGTGTCTACAGCATATTGGATGGAACACTCATCAACGTGCATAGACAAAGAACTGAATCCCAAAGGATATTGCTTTAGAGAGCTCATTTGGACTTACACTTAGGGTCCGTTTACAGCAGCTCCTACAGGAAAGATAAGGGTGACTTCGGTCTGTTTGTCAAAGTGACGTGTACAGTTGGGCAGTTGCCATAAAGGAAATCTTTTATTCATTGCTCAACAAAAATGGGTTATACATATAAAATATCTTAGGTAAATCAAACATCAGACCACTCCTTTGGGGAGTCTCTGCCCAAACCCTTGTTGACAACTGAAGGACCTGGCAGAACCCCTAAGACAAAAATAGTGAAATAGAGAAAATTTTGTACTCCACGTTATGAGACTTGCTATGCACTCCTCTCCTTCAACTGTTGATCTCTACTAATTTTAGAATGGATCCTTATGAAATCAATGATTTCATTCTATTCCTGTCTAAGTTGGGAAAAAAAAAAAGAATAATTCCTTCATACAACACAAGGGAAAGGAGAGCAATGATTTTCAGAATACTTTTATCTTAAAGAATTATCCCAGAAAGGGATCATGAGCCTGGGGTACCCAACACTCTTGAAGAAGATGCTTCAGTGTCAGGAGACTCCTTTGGGGGCCCACAATAAAGGCTGTCCACTTAGTACACACACTCTGGCCAGTCATGGACCATGGGACACCAATTTAAGTAATTCATGAGATAAGATGGGCAAGACATCATCCTTGAATTATTTTCCCTCTGTATTATAATCTGTGATGATAGCACCTACTATTAGTAAAAGATGTTTTGTTGATCTTATAAAAGTAATTGAATCACAGAATCTTTCTGCGGAAAAGAACTAAGTGGCCATCCATTTGTTCACTGAAGACCATGAGAAGCCTGTGGTCCTCCGTTCTCTTGGATAGATCTTTAATTATGCAGCCAAGCTTGAGATCCCCATGGTGTTATAGCTTGGCACTGACTCCTTTCAAAATTCCCCTTCCAGAATTTACTTCAATAATAACTTAGAATTTCTTCAATCGAGGATTTATTTTCAAGTTATTTCATTTGGTTCTAAGGGCTACATTCATATGTAAATACTTTCTTCTTATCTGTCCACTTTCCTTTGAAGTTTGACCTCACTACGCTGAATTCCAATTTTTTGATTCTCTCAAAAATATGAAAAAGAGAAAGATAAGAAAAAAGAAAAGAACAATTCTGAATGAGGATTTTATTAGATATTAGACACCGTCTCTTGTTCTGTTACGAGTTGTTGATGTGTGTGCATTGGATATGGCCTTTGTCTCATTGGACCTGTTGATACTTTAACATAAGACACCACTTCTGTTTGCTTTGATTTGATTCATGTATTTATCTTCCTGGACTGCTCTGTATCAGGATGTATCCTTGTGCACGTACCTGGAATAGTAACCCAATATAACAGGAAAAAGCCATATCCCAGCCAAACTGGGTTTCTCAACCTGTGTCCCACATACACTCAACTTTGGGGTCACATTTCTATGTGTAGGTGAGCCACTCACCACACCAGAGAAAATTAGGAAATATTGTATCTATCGGCCTGCTTTCATTCAAGCCCTACATTTCCCCATCCTTAGGAATTTGGGGAGCTTTTTTTAGCTTGTTCTCTGATAGCTTACCAGGTGACGTAAACAGCAGTACAACCTGGCAAGAACAGATGGAGACATGCAAGTACTGCTTGTGAAGAATAAAAGGAAACATTAATCATTTCACTAATATTAACCAGCCTGCATAATCCCTTTACTTCCCTCTTCCCCAGTTTTGCAATAAAATGTTCTTAGTTTGATTTACTACTGGAGATGTGGTGGGAAAATGGGTGTTGAGAAAAAAACCTTTATCTGTGTCCTCCCCACAACATTTAATTATGGAAATTCCAAATTGCCCAATATTTTTGCTGTAAATACCTAGACCAATGCAATCCCATACCTGTTTCAAAACTCATTTGTGCCCATGTAAGGCAATGTGCTGGACCAGACTGAGTTGCATAGGTTTACTCAAAGCTGATGTTTTCCTTTGCCCAGTTCTATTGTTCCATATTTCTCCACAAGAAACCAGTTGTCACGAAGGAGGCTGTCTTCTCTAATGACTCACGACATATTCCAAACCAAACTCTTCCTCCTGTGAGATTTTAGTAGATTTCATTTTTAAGTGTGGAGTCATTGGTTTGTGAATTGCTGATACCAATTTGTCTTTCTTTCTTTCTTTTTTTTCCTTCACTGAACAATAAAGGGAATGGTTAGAGCTTTAACAACGAAGACATAAATAAGAAAAACAGCTCAAAAGCAGAACATTGTGTGGCTGTTAAACGATCAGCTCCTTTCAGATCCTTCATAAGGATTAAGGACTAAATGAATCTTTTCACATATTGTTACTCGGACACAAGGCACAGAATCAACTTCATTCTTCTCCTTTGAACCAAAACGACAATCATACTGAGAAGCCCCCCACCATCCCTTCAGTCAATTAAAGATCCTGTTACTGGAGTTATTTTAAATGGGTGTGTGTAAAGCGCTGGGGGACAGATTGTACGATATAATCCTCCACTGACAGAGGAGAATGTACAAAAAGTCCCCCAGGACATCACCCATCTTGATGTTTGTGAGACACATGGTAGCAGAGATGGACAAACCAATTTGAATGAGATAAGAAAAGCCAAGCTTTTTCTACCCTTCCCCCAAATCCTCAGCCACCTCACAAGCTGGACCTTTCAAATACACTTAGTGCCGAGGCCATTTGACATGGGTGGTAGATTAACACACCCACACAATACAAACAGGGAGGGCACCTCCCTTATGGGCGCCAAGTTCACGGAATCAGCTGCTGCATAGTAGGCCAAAAGCCAGCTTGGAAAGACCGGAATTGTACCCTGGACTCTGTCTGTCTTTATTACTCCAGGAGAAGAAAGTTCCACTGGTTCTTGAAACGTCCTGAGATTGACTAGTTTTTTGTTTTGTTTTTTTAAGAAAGGGGAAAAAAGTCATCTTCAAAGTATGCCTGTTTTTTCATTTGCTAAATTATGGTGGTATTCAGGGGCCATTGGTGAGGGGTGAGGGAGAAGGAGGGGTTGTAAGAGACCAGGATTCACCCAAATTCAGACGCAAAAGCAGAAACCTTGCATATTTTTCCAATTTCTACATAGCCTCTTTATACTATTATTTATTACCCTCATCATCCTTGTACCTTTATTCTGCTGGTTATATCATAAAGCTGATTTATCTTACAAGAAGAAGCAAAGAGAAATTGATCTCTCTGGGCACACAGTCATGTGTTCAGTGTCTGTGTAGCCCTATCCATATACTGCAGGAAGGGAAGATTCCCCACAGTTTCTGCTGAAGGGGAGACTACATGGATAAGAGCAGAGGACTAACACATCCACATGATCTGACAAGGCCTTCTTGTTCTTCCTTTTAAACTCCCATAAGAACAATGGAGTTAGAAAATGATTTGAAAATAAGTTGCTTGGAGATCATTTTCTCTTGAGCTAATAGGTAAATATGTGCATTTGTTTCCAAAAGTTTCATGTGCTCTAAATCCAAACATATACCAAAGGGCCCCCTCTGAAACTTACCCGTCCCACTAAGCTTTACCTTCTTTACCCGACATCTCTTATTTCTTGTGTAGCTCTCAATTCTTTCCAGTTGCACAGCAAAATGAATTAGAGGGCAAAATTTCAATAGCATCCATTTGAATCACTATTGTAGGATGTGGAAAATAAAAAGGATATTTCTTCTTTTTTCTCCTCAGATTTTATTACTTACTTTGATTAATTTTAGCCTTACACATTTTTTTGAAGTCATGATGTTAAATTTTTTGTTGAATAACATTTAATTCACTCAGATTTGTCACAGAATATATTTTTTTCTCGATGTTATCGGGTTTTTTAATTTTTTAAGATTTTATTCTTTTCTTTTTCTCCCCAAAGCCCCCCGGTACATAGTTGTATATTCTTCGTTGTGGGTCCTTCTAGTTGTGGCATGTGGGACGCTGCCTCAGCGTGGCCTGATGAGTAGTACCATGTCCGCGCCCAGGATTGGAACCAACGAAACACTGGGCAGCCTGCAGTGGAGCGCGCGAACTTAACCACTCGGCCACGGGGCCAGCCCCATGAAGTTTTTCATTAAGATGGAGAACACTTGTGACCCATTAGTTGAGACAGAAGACATGATGTAGCTGAGAGAGGCAGAAACATATGAATTCGTCAAAATAGTAAATGCTGAATGTGAATACTCACAGTGTCTCATACTTGGTCGTTCCAAGGCAGTTAGAAAAAGAAAATTAAAAATAGCCTCTATCCAGGAAGTATCTTCTGAACAAAGAGAAATTAAGTTTTGGTCAGGGTGTTGGTATATCCACTTTATGGAAAACCTAGATTTCATGAGAGCAGGGATTTTCCCAGGAATTCATGAACATTTTCCAGAGATGACAAAGCTCAGATCCAGAAACAGAGCTGGTAATCTGGAACCAATATACATGGCAAAGTCACATAAGGCCTTTCAAAACATTGTGCAAAGCTACCGTAACAATTTTTTCAGCCTTTGGTCTGGGAGTGGGTGGTTATTCAATTCCTTTATGGAACTATTTGGTTCTGCCCATCCGCATTACCTCATGCTGTTGGAGCATACCTCTCAAAGTTCCCAAGTACTGCTTCATATCTCCCCCTACCATTGATTGGTTTCTTGGGAGAATCTTTGATTTCGCAGAATACTACTTTTTCAGCACATCTTCTATCTTTCCTTTCCCGCCCCCTCCACCCCTACCTATTGCTTATAGTGTACATACACAAGAACATCCTGTGGAAATAATCTTGTGTTTTTCTGTGGCTTCCAGCCAATTGTAAATAACTTTTGAGGTGTGAAAAAGAGGAATGGAGATTAATATTTTGAAACCTACTTGTAAACTGTATATTAAGCTTATAAATTGCTTAATAGCAAGAACATTAAAATTATCACTGTCAAATATGTTCAGAGATGCTTTTGACCATCTATTTGTCTCTGAATAAATGAGAATTAAGGAACTTATAAATCATATGTACTCATGCAATCATTTGCCAACGTGATAGCTTTAAATATGTATTCCAGCTATTTATATATCATTTTATATGGCTCTGTAGAAGAATATTCTTGTGTCCTAGGTATCATTCTGATGATCTTGTATGTTGAATATAATGTTACTCAAGAAAATGTAAAAGGTTCTGTAAAACACTTATTGTTCCTCTCTTGTTCTTTGCATACGGTTATTGATTAATGATCGTTATCTCTCCTTGTAGATTTATAAGATCTTGGTCTGTTTTTCCACCCTATGCCGTTATGTTACCTGGTTTATACAATCTGCCAACGTGCCTAGCACAGTGCCTTGAGCAGAACTGATGGTAAATCAAGTTTGTTTAATTATATCTCATTTCCTCCTCTTCTTTATTTACTCTTAAAATCCAGTGGAGAGTTGAGGCAGCTGAGAGATCCATCCTACACCTGTACTCAAGAGGTCTCTTTTCCGTGTTTGTGAGCTCTGGGTACATGAATCTCTGACGTCCCCAGGACAAAGTGTGATGGCACACCTTCCAGGTTATGGTCTTCATCTTGTGCCTAGTATTAAAAGAGATAGCAAGGGATCACCTTTTCTAAAACAGCAGTCAAGTGTTTAAAATAGTTTCCTGCTTGGTGAATGGTGTAGTAGACAAAGATCTTTTTCTAACTATTAAAATAGCAAAGAAAAAAAGAGCAAAAAATTCTTAAGTTCTGCTTGTTTTGGGTTTTCCTCAATTTCCAATTCCATTGACTTGAGTTCAGTGCATGGAACTACCCTCCCACCTTGGGCAGTCAATCATGCCACATGGAGCAGGAGCCCTCAAGCTGGGGATATTGGATATAGTGAAAAAATACTATAAACTGTAAATCAAAGATGATGTCTAGTTTATGAGAATTTTGCCTGAATACACATTTTTATTCCCAAAAGCCTCTTTTCTAAAGCATATATTACGGATCTTAATTCCTTTTGCAAACTTAGTTAATACTCATGCATATCTTTTGCATACAGAGCAGGGCACATGCCGTCAGAACTGTTGTGTCTGTCTGGCAAGAACAGAGCAGAGCGGAGTTGATTACGGAGAGAAAGGCGGGCAGCTGAATGGTATGCTGCCTAAACAAAGTGCAGTAAATTGTTCACTCTGAGAGCCATTCTTGACATCTTGTGCCTTAGGACCATCTTCTTAAGACCACCAGCTGGGAAATTCACACTTCAAGAAATAGTCCTCTATGTTCTCCAAAAGCAACTTCATGACCAGTTTTGAGATAATTAGAAAACATTTGCTCTCTTTAGATCAGCTTCTTTCAACCCAGTGTTTATTTAATTCACATTTCTGAAGTTTTCTGGCTGGGTTTCACTTGAAAGTCAACATTCTTGGTCTCTTCCCCATGTCTTAGCATGTTTAAGTTGAGATGGAGCTCTTTCTTGCTTCCTTAAAAGCTCCTGCCAAGTCACTGGGAACATGTCTTTTGTTTATCTTCTGGGGGTCCCCATGAATACATGTCTTGATTCTCCCAATTAGTCAAAAAGTGAAAGCTCACTTTCTTTACATGTGAACTGAATTATTTTCATTCCCAAAGGTATCTTACATAGGTGCCTTCCCACAAATGGAAACCTTAGGCTCTGCAGACCCCTAAAATTGTCTCCCATCCTTCTTCCATGCCCAGCTTCACATCAAGACATGCTTGACTAACCTTCAAGTCCACCAGTCAGGTTCTCCCACCTCTACATGATGACCTGTCACATCTGTTGCAACAGAATTCTGTAAACAGAGATTTCCACCTCCTAGTCCTAGTTTTGGCCCATTTTAAGCAAAATCGTACGCAACCAAACTCAGAATTGATAGAGGCATATAGATATCTCCTTGAAATTCTCTCAAAATAAATTTTTACTGGAATGGGAAAAAAATTGTTATTTTGGAATATGAAATATTTTCCAAACTCTCAGAAATGTGTATTTTTATTTCATCCACTTAAATGCATCCATCAAAAAAACAGTTCTGGCACCCAAACTATCCAGCTTCGCTCCCATTCAGCACCTCTTACCACACTTAGGGTTTGCTGTGTTTATTTGGTAGTTCCCACATACTGCCATCTTACTGTTAAACTGTTTCTTTCTCTCTTTTGGATGATATCCCCTATTAAATCCAAGACCTGTGAGGGTGTCAGGAGTTATCTCTCTTAAATTAGTTCTTTGGATTCCCAGTACAAGTTTGTTTACTCCAAGCCTACTTGGCACCAGAGAGTGCTGTGCGCATGTTACTATCCTATTGATATCCAGACCTGGCATGAAGCTCTGGCCTAAAATGATGGAACTCAGTGAGAAAACTGCCCACTGACTTGTTATAAACAGTCCCTTAGGAACCCGATCCTGGAGGTGACCCATCCAGGAGGGGAAATCACTCCGAGCTTCAGGTAGAGCGTTCCCCTGCTTTCCCCCAGCCTGTTCTCCTGGAGCTGAACGATCAGGAAAGGCCCAGGACTCTGTGCCCAGAGGGCACTCTGAAATGTGCAGCACAAGCAACTGAAGAAGTGATGTGATATTTACTTGGACTAATTTAAAGTGCTAAAAGGAGAAACCAAAGTGATAGGCTGAAGAATGCCTAGAGTTTGAAGAATCAGTTTAGTTTCTTCAGTGTACCAAAGTGTCTTTTGCTTTCTCTGCCAGAAGAAAAATGTTAAGTTTCAAAGTTCTGCCTTTTTACTTCTCCATCTTCCACTTTTCCTTCTCTCAATGGTGTTCTTCTCAAGGCTCCTATGTCCATATGCTTTCTCTCTCCCTCTAGTCTTTTTTTTCTTCTCCCAATTCCAAAACTTTAATTTAAGGATCATATATTAATTCATACTAAAAGATAAATGACTGATAATAGCTTTGCATGGAGATTTCAAATTGCTTACATGATATTTAAGAATACGAAAAAAGGTTGAAACTGTTATTGTGAATTCCATGAATTAACAGAGGGGAATATAGTTAGAGGCAGAGAGACTTAACCGAGATCCCTAACGTTATGCCAGGTAGGCAATACTCTACCCAGCCCATTTGGTCTGTGCATGAGAAAATTATAACTTTATGGTACTTTCCCATGAAGACACCTCCCCCGCCCTGTTGCCAGCTCTAACCTTGAAGGAGATGACAAACATGGAAAAATATATGAGTAACTGTCTAAGAATCAGAGGCATTCTCATGGAATGGTGCAATCGGAAGAGCCATTTTATATTCCAATAATTCCATTTCCGCATCAGATCAGTGGTGTTATTCTCCAAATCCCCTTCTTTTAATACAGAAGTCAGATTTCGTGACTCATAAGGCACGTAAGATCATATATCTCGCCTGTAACAAGCACTCATTTAGCCATTTTATCAAGAAATTGAATGCTTTTTACTACCTAGTGACTCTGATAAGCCATAAAGTAATGTTTATCAACCACTGTGTCCTAAACACCGCAGTGTCTATTTCATATTCAGAGAACGTCGATGATCAGGCACTTTATGCCAGACGCTGTTCTAACCGCTGTGAATACAATGATCAGCATGGCAGAGTCCCTGCTTGCATGTGGCTTTTTTCTTCTACAGAGAATTTCTAAAAATTTTTGTCACAAAGAATTTTCAAAAAATTTTCCAACAAGAACGCACTATCACTTACTTGCATTCCATTATACTTTTCTGAGGAGAAGAGGTTTGAGTTATTTCCCTATGTTCTTTCACGAGAGTATGTCACATAGGAGAGTATTAGAATTAGCACTTTGTGCATGAAATGTTTTGGCAGTTATTTTTGAATGAAACTGAGTAGGTTTTAGAACTAACAACTCCTGAACCCACTCAATTTATCATACTAAATTCGGAAAACAGTCTTTTGGAATGACAGCAACCACCATCAACACAAGACTCTAAAGAATGGTTCTCAGTATTTGGTTGGATTCATAACATGACCTCATCATTGGCTTTCATTTGGTTATGAGATGCAGCTCAAAGTTCTGAGTATCTTTGCTAGCATCCAATCACCTTAGGTGTGTATAACTTTGGGAAAATCATCATCATTATCATCACCTTACACTCCACCCTCAAGGGCTTTTGACTGCTGTAATGAATGCTGAATGAATGAATGAATGATACAGAATCCGAACTGACAACAGTCTAAAGCCCCCATTCTAGGCTTTGTTTTGTTTTTTACCTTGGTGGAGATGGGAGGTGTTGATGATTGTGTTATTGAAACGTTTTTCATTTCCTAATCCTTGCAACTTCTTCTCCACATCTTGGGTACATTCCTCCCATCCTACGTTTGTTTGATTCCTCTTTCATAGAAGGTGATCCCCAAATGCATGAAATTTAGAAAACTTCCTCGCAGATCCAGACATCTGGAATTAAAATATTCAAAAACAAAAATAGAACCAATAACTTTGTCAGTCTTTGTTAGACCTTGTCTCCCTAACCGCCAAAACCTTCCTTTCTAAAACCAATGTCTCCTATCACCCCAAGGTCCTGCCAGGTACTAAGTGACAGGGCTACACAGTGACATAATCCCCCCAAGTTCCTTTCGCCTTCATCCTGCTGTATTCCTGCAGGGCCTCTCTCACCTCCGGCCCTCACTTCTTTTCTTATTCTTCTGTTTATACTGCCCAAATGCAGCCTGTCTCCAGTGTATATCAAAACAACTGTTTGATTCCATCAGTAGACATTTCAGAAATATATTTAGTTAAATATGTCTAGTATACACGAACAAAATAGCCAATGGATGTAATTTTGAAAATTTCAATGGTGGTGTAGGTATTGATATTAATACAGAAGTGAAAAAACTATCTGTTGAGGGGTGCGTACCCAAGAGTAGTAAGCAAGAGAGCCGCATCCCACAGCGCTTATTTTGAAGTTTTAGAATCTCACAAAATTGCAAATGTTGCACTCTACGGGTGATTCACCACGATTCTAAGTTACGGAAAGAGAACGGAAGAGAATGAGAAGGCTGGGCAGCCTAACGCTTCCTACTTGCGAAGATACTCAGCAAGATGCTAAATAGCAACAAAAGTGGCAATGGACAGATCAAGGGCATTTTTATCAGCATCTTTCTACTGGGGAGCTCACTGCTCAGGGAGTATATATTACATGGCACTGATAACTTTGCAGACCTCGGCAAGTGCCAAGCAGTGATTAAGTAGGGAAAAGTGAGAGCTGAAACAATGCCAGAATTTTAACATAACATCTGTGGGTAACTTGATGAATCCAGATAGAAACAAGTTTCTCAGCATTTCCAAGAAATAAATACAATCTTCAGTAAAAATTGAGGGAACTTACTGTAGTAGCAACAAAGGGGATTTAAAAAGGCCATACGTTGTCTGAAAATATTCAGGTTAAAAGTGGTGAATTGGAGATTTCTGAACATATATAGACATTACCTTGCCTTATCCAAGAAATTTATCCTGGTTTAACCACTTCCTGTAACTTTTAACTTGTTATATTCCTGACTGTAATGCATAGAACCCCATACAATTCTGCCCTTGCTTGTAAATTGCATGTCTCATTTCCTTTATCATGTTACGAACCAAGCAGCAGCGTTTCCTCCTCAACCCGTGCCTCTCATCGCATCCAGGGCTGAGCTGTGCATGGTGTGCAGTCAGAAATGTCTATTGAATGAACTTCTTGACTATGTTGATCCTATTAACCAGATAATTGTCTAATCTCCACTTGGCTTTGTGCTCTATAGGCACAACATAACAGGTGAAGTGAATAAAAGCTTTCTTCAAGCAAATAGGCTCATGAATGGGATCTTTTTATGAGAGAGCATGGTCGCCTGTACCTCTGGAAGACAATGTTCATCTCACACCAATGAGCAGATTAGACCCAGAGCAAAGTTGACCCAGAAGATCAGATTTAGTATCAACACAAACAAATCTTTATAGAGGAGAAGTCAGGGAGAGGCTGCACACCCACCAGCACTTTCCCTTTCTTTCTCCACTTTTCTCCTAGCAGACATCTGAACCATAGACATTCCAATCACCATCAACACTGTTTACTTGGGCTGAGGCAAAACTCAATAAGATCGATTCCAAGTTACTGAGTCAGATATATGGGGGAGGAGAGCTGTGGTATGAATGCAGGAAAAAAAATAAAAAGAGAGAGAGAGAGAGAGAGAAGAAAGGAAAAGTAAAAAGGATCTGTCTGTGCTAGCACAGACGATAGTCAGGTTGCTAAACATGTCATGAGATTGTGGGGTGATGCACCTCTCAACAGATCCGTTGCATTTGGGGCTCTGAGCTAATCAGATAGTTAACCAACATTCCTGGGGATGACCTACTGTTCCTGAAGGTCAAGAACGTTTGCTTGAAGAAAGTTTTTTCAAGCAGTTACCTGAACGTCTTACATCCCAACCCTTCATACATAAAAATTTCAATATGTGACCCATCATAATATTTTCATATTGGGTAACTACAGAGAATATTTTGGCAAGGGTGCTTAATCTAAAATGTTCAATTTTAATCAGTTTGAACTATGGTCTGTCTTTCTGTGAACCGAAAGCCACCAATCAATTTTCCTTTATCTTTTTTTCTGTTTTTCTTACCCAAGGCAATGCCTTTTGTAAAAGGGTATTTATTTTTAATGGATTTTTTAATGAATTTTTCAGTCAAGCTATTAATAATGCCATTAATTATAGGCAGCTTGTATTAAAGTGCACGCTGGCCTCTTAATCCTGACCCCCAGCTATTGGCTTGCAGCTAATCCAGCCTGGTGCTTGGCAAAGAAGGGCAGGACTCAGCCAGCGGCTGCTAGGAAACGGGATGGGGAAGGCAGAACCACGGGATAAGAGGGAGGAGGGCTCAAAGAGAATGTTGCATCTCTTCTTTGCCAGAGGGCCTGAAGTTTAAAGCCAGATGATGTGTGAGTGGGGTGGGATAATCCCACGGATGCCATGCAAGCACTTCGGAAGAACTTCCCAGTGGAAGGGCTTTGCTCTGCCTTCAAGGCCTGGCCGGTTTGATAACCCCACAGGAACACTGCGCTCCCTCACCTGAGGCGGTTATGTGCCACTGCTTCCGCTTCAATCTGCTTAAATCGACCAGACAGAAGCCTCAGCCACATAATGGATTCCAATCCCTAGCTTTCTTTCCTTCTCCGCCCCAGTGTTAGGAAAAGTGTTTAATTACCATTTGCTTTCAAGATAATTCAGTGTTCCAGGATTTCATCCATTAGTGAAAATGCTGCTGCGGGTTTACGGCGATGGGTGTGTTGTGTATTTTTAAGAACATTGGCAGGTAGCACAAGCAAGCTATTAGGTTTCGGTGAGTAACAGCAAGCTTTTGGACGTCTTTTCTTGATTGTTATGGTTGACGTGGGAGTTCTATTTGAAAGAAGGAAACCAGTTTAATCTGAAGTTGGTGGAAAAAAGGTTCCAAGAGACGACAGAAGCCCAAACTGGAGAAAGAAAACAATAACAACTGGGAAATAGTGAAATAAACATACAATAGTGAAAGTAGACAGCTGAATAAAATTTTTATCATGATCATGAGACAAAAGGTAGGAAAATAGGGACTCATGGATCTTACCGACAGCAACTTATTTTGTCTCTCAAATGGGAGTGGTTGCATGTAATTGGCATGAGAGAAAATATTGTTTCTAATGACAAATCCATTCTAATCAAAATAAACGATAATCCTAGTGGCATTGGTCTCTGAAGGACAATAATATAGTTATTTTCTGGTGCCATGATTTTAACATAAACCAAGGTAGAACCTCACTTTTAATTAATATCAAAATAAGCTTGGGTTCAATTTTCCAAAAAAATGAGAAAATGTTAAAGAGTTTATTACACTTTGGATTATGATAAATATTTGCATTATGTGTAGAAATGGAAGAGTTTCGTAGGGAGTTGATTTCAGAACCGACTGATTTATTAATAACACTTTACTTTTATATTTTCAACTATAAACATGATCTGTTTCTCATTCGCCTAAAAGGATTTCTGCCATTAAAAGTAAAAATTAATGGGTTGTTTTTACTAGGACAAATTGGAACGGTATCATCACATTAGATTAAATTGTTTCTTCATTAACCTGTGTATATTATATGGTTGGCATGGATCTAGGACCGTACTACATTTTGAGGATGGAGCAATGAACAAAAATAGCATAGTTTTAGCCTTACAGAGCTTAAAGTTAACCAGGGTGCCTTGGTAATGTTGAAATCTATTCTTCTCCCCAAAAGTTTTTCTCCTCATCTCCCTCCCAAACCATATAGGAAATTAAAATTAATTTCAGCTTTCATAGCATGCATGTCAGAGACCACCAACAAAATGTTCCTAAAGACCATAGGTGTCCAACATCTAAGTCATGGAAAGTAGCTTGTTTCCTCCATTACTTCTACCTTTGTGTAGAATTTTTTTGATAAATCTAAGAGCATGTATCTTTATTCATCTAAGAGAATCCTCTCTGATGATATCTATATGAAATTATCATATGGAAGAGTTTTATGAGATATTAAGTTACTACTGCTGGGGCTGGGCTTGAGGATCTGTCTGTTTCATCAGTGTCAGAAGTTATCTTTGCCAGGAAATGAGAAGAAATTCCCTCTCCACTTCATTGCTATCTGGCCTATGTCCATGCTCTTTCAAGCTCAAGGTGACGGTCAAGCCATCCCATGAACTCTGGACAGAGAAAGGAGAAATGTTCTTTATATGCCCCAAATAGTTACCCAATTTACCTTATTTTCTTGGTATATGGGAGAACTTGGTTTATGATCTCAGAGGACAAGCAGAGTTCTTCTGTACATTAGCAACAGTTCATATGTTTAACTTCCTACCAAACTAAGTTCTTAGGGAGCAAAAGTTATTATTTTTCTTCGTAGTCTTCTCAGTCTAACACAGTGAAAAACACAGTTGGCACTCGGAACACTTGAATGAATAAGAGAGTGAAAGGTGAAAAACTGAATGAAATGAATGTCAAGTAAGATGCGAGGGAATTGCAGTTTTGTTTTCAGGAAAGCTGGTTCTTATTAAACTGTCATTGAACACTTGATCTTTTCATTCTTGATTTTGACCCCTAACTTAACCATGCACAAGCTGGATAAACTTCAACATGGTGTTTAATCTCTCTAACCTACTGTTTCCTCATCTTTAAAATGGGAATAGAAATCTGTACTTCTTAGAGTAATGCAACTTAATGAATTCGAAGTCCCCATAAAAGAGCGTGAGTAGGGCTCAGTATATGGTAATAAGCTTAACACTTGCCACTTCCCAACACAGCATGAATTAATACCATACTATGTGGCATTTTTTTTTTTTGAGCGTGTCATTTCTTTTGCAGGAAAATAACTAACCCAGCTCTTGATTTAACTCCTATGCTTTCTTACATGTGCTTGAATTCGCTGGAGATTAGACTTCATTGGTCATCGCATTACTGTAACAGCTTATAGTTCCTGAAGTCGGCTTCATAAAATTGAGATGCACAGGCCAAAAGAATTCTCCGTTAAACACTACTTAGAGCTTTCTGAGCTTATTTGTGGATTTCTACATGCTTAAAAAAAAAATTGGACTGATTTGTTAATTTAAGGGGCTTTAATAATACCTACAGCTTATCAGGGTTCAAATTCAAAATCAAACTCAATTGGGACAAACCATTCCATTCAGGTTATTGTCACTCTGCTGCTTGACTGGAGATGAGGAAAAGTCCATGTAACTTTAATTTTACGGGCACTTCACCTGAAACTCACTAAAGAAATACTCTGTACTCACTTTGTGAGCTAGACATTCTTCCCACTAGATTCATGGCTTTGTAAGTTGTGTCTTGAAACAAGCAGTAGAGGGAAATTAGACTGGTGGGGACAGACTCAAGATGTTATAGAAGCCCAGATTATGTGGATGTGGCAGAGGTGTCTTTCCTCAGAAGATGGTGCAATTGAAATGTCATCGTTAGTTTAGCAGTCCCAAAGTGTCTGTGGTTCCCTTTGTCTCAGTGTTCTGAATTGATTAAAAATTTCAAAATTTTCCAGAACAAATGAATGCAGAATATAAAACTTACACTTAAATATATTTAAAATAAGTGAGGTATAAGACAAGATAAATTCTTCTGAGATAAGATTGGGAAGGATCTAATTATTTTCCAGAGGGGTGCAAAATAAAACACAAAATTTTTTGGCACATCAAGGTTGGGATGATTGGAAAAGGCATTAAGGGACTTAATTTTATAATCCTCCTGGCCTTGTTCCCCTCCCACACCCATTTCCAAGTAAATAGTACAAAAAACTTAGTTTCTATCTGAAAAAGAAATCAGGCTGTGTTTATGGATAGCATCCTATGTGAAAGTCATAACACCACTTAAAACCATGACTCACTTTCCCCACATCCTTGTTCAATACTCCACGCCACTTTATAAGATGGAGTCGAAGAAGCCCTTGCTTTCATATAGCACCTCATCTAGAGTTTACAAACTGCCTTTGCATTCATTTCTTCATGCTACCTTTGTGATAACCTTATGTAGTAGATAGAGAAGGAATTGTTATCTCCATTTGTAGATTAGGAAATTCAGGCTCAGAAAACTCAAGTGATGCCCACCATCCTGTAACTTTAAGTGGCAGAGTTAGGATTTGATCCCAGATCTTCTGAATCCCCATCCAGTGCACATTCCGTTGTGCCAAGGTGCACTCATGGTACTTAATGTTGACAGAAGTTAACTTGACTTCCTTTAACGTGTGAACAAAGCTATGATAGAAACCAGGTTGATAAGTTGAATTATATGAAGTCAAGGTTTTCTTTCAACCCCAGCATTCTAATTATGTTTCTGGACCAGTTTGGAATATTTAGCCTATGCCGTAAGGAATATGAGGATCCCAGCTAGAATCATGTTTTCCCCCCTTTGAAAGCACTAGAGATATTTCTCACAAGCCTTCTGATTCTATGTCAGATAAGAGAGGAAGGAGACACACAGCATCTGCAGTGGAAGACTGTAAAAATTAAAACTAAATCCTTGAGCAAATCCAGCTCATTAAAATCATAAACTAGTCAGTTAAGGAAGGATAGGTGATTTCTCCAAGATGTCTTAGAAAAAAAAGTAGTAACCTAAGGATTCTGAAGGAAAGATGATAGACTAAAATGAGTTCTCAAGTGATTCTAGGCTTACTCAACTCAGTCTCTCACCCAACTGGTGGTGGGTGGTGAGGGATGGAGAAGGCACAGAGGATGACGCAAGCTGTCTTACAGTCTCCAATTCTAGGTAAATGATCTAAGAAAATGACTCCTGTTCAGATACAATTAGGGAAAGGGAATTATTCTTTCTGGAATCCTCTTCCTTCCATCTTTCAATTAATTTGTTGGCATGGCAAACTAGGGTGTTGCCAAACTCTTTGCTCTTTGTACATGGTCAGTCAGCTCTCTCTCTCTCTCTTTCTCTCTGTCTTTTAGTAACCTTCAAAAGAAATGCACACGATACTAGGGCAGTGTTGCCAAAATTAATATCCAATTGGTAAGTCTACAACTATTTCAAATCCTTGATCTGTTTCCTTGCTTTTCTTGTTCATTCTTGCCCTTTGTTTCTCTTCCATCCTGATGGCATGTCTTTAAAAAACATATTTTTAAGGCTGTCTGGAAAATAATTTGATATTGTTCCCAATCCCACTACTTTCCTTTTCCTAGGAAGGTTTCAAATGGGTGAGGCTTTATTGTTTCATGTCACTTGCTAGTAATTTTGCTTTGAGAGAGCTAGGTTATGGATTCAAGGGAAGGAAAGAGCAAAAGAACAAAAGGAGCCTAATTCATGCTTAAGATCCTCTATCTTCCCAGTGGGACTGTGTTTTTGTTTGTTCTTCAGAGGAAAGATGAATATTGATCAGACTAAATTTAAGACCCACAGGGAAGTTGTAGGAACTGTAAAATTTTTCAGGTCCCAAACAGGGTAACACATTTTATGATTTCAAAAAGTACTGATGAATCTCAGTAAAGACCAGGAGACATGTTTTTTAAAGGAAAGTAAATAGAATGCCCAAGGGATTGGAGTTCTCTCTCTTTTCTCACTTTCTTTGCTTTCTCTTAACTCTTTATAGGCCCCACCCTTCCAACGTTCCTCCTGGGAGATGCACAATTCCCAAGGTTATAGCAACAACAAAAATGACACTCAGTGAGCTTTCAGAGTAAACAAAGCCTGTGGTTGTGTACAGAATTGTTTTATTGGATCAACGTAACAAACTCCTTCCACATAGCCCTGTGAATAGCAGGAGTTGGGACATGGGCTCCTGGAATCCAAAACTCTCTTATGGAATCCTGGCAAGTGAAAGCAATTCAAACTTTCATTTCTATCTGGTTTCACCACTTGCCTATAGATATGGTAGTGTAATACAAATGTGGAATAGTTGGTGGAAAGGAACATATATATAAAAACACATTCTTAAGGTGATCTGTAAATTCCAAGAAATCATGATATGCCTGTTCTTTTTTTCCTTAGAGCTTTGCTGGTTTTAAAGAAAAACCAGAATCTCTAACAACAAATTTCAATATGTGTAGGTGTATATGGATTTTATTTTATAATCACCTTTAAAAGACAAATTGATAAACATTAATCTTAACTCATTTGAATGAGTCACACAAAAATAAGAAGTTAAAGTATTACTTCTCTACTTCTGTTTTGTTATATTCTTTCCCTCATTGGCAGCAAGAAACTCTAGTATAGTATAGTATAGTCTATCTAGTCTAGTCTAGTCTGTACCAGGGATCAGCAAACTTTTTCAGTAAAGGACCAGATAGCAAATATTTTAGGCTTTCTGGGCCGTGCAATGTCTGTCCGAACTACTCAACCCTACCGTTGTAGTGCAAAAGAAGCCATAGATAATATATAAACAAATGGATGTGGTTGTGTTCCAATAAAACTTTATTTATAAAAACAAATGACAGCCAGTTCATGGGCCATAATGTGCCAAGCCCTTGTCTACTCCATGGCCTATGAGGTATGGCATGGAAAAAAATGCCTCATCAGTTTTTGATTCTAATACCAAGGAAAGTCTACACAATCTTGTAGTTAATATAATCCAAAGTAGAGCCAGTCTGTTAATTCTTCATCTGAAATATTACTACCAAGAAGGACTAATATTCAATAAGCCTGAATATATCTTCCCACTCATCGGTAAGTAAAGACAGACTGTACTGAACATATATATGAGCAAGGCATCGTGCTTGATTCTGTAAGGAAACGAATGTATATAAGACGCATAAGAATATATATAAGACTACATTCCCCAAGAATTTACCATCTGGTTAGGATTTTAAGGAATTACTCCTAACTGCCATACAAGATAGATCATCACATGTAAAGGTATTGATAATGCTTTATGTTGAAATCCAGAAAAAGCAGAAGTGATTGCGAAGGCAAGAAGGATCCTGAAGTATCTCTAGGTGTCAATCAGGATGCCAAGTGCTCTTACTGTATATATTTCCTGAAAATTAACCTAAGATGATGGTACTGTTCTCACTTTTTTCAGATCAGGAAACTGAGACTCAGAAGAGATAGATTGATGCAAAATATTCTTTATCCCTCTTTGCCTTTTTCTCTAAAATCATGATAGAAGAAGTGTTTGCTCATTTCTGCTCATCACAATTCAGGAAACACGTGAGAAGTTCTACGTCCTGTCAAGAAGCAGAAGCAGAAGTAGAGGGAGATAGAGTGAGTTGCCTCTGGTCTCACAGTTACTTAACAAAAAGGCCAGATTGGAATTTGCAGCCTTACATTCTTAAGCCATGCCTGAACCCACCACCATGCAAAAGATCAAGATCTAAACCACATTACACTGGTAAAAAGGAGAAGAAGGGATGAGACATGAGTTTACCATTGTGAGAATGGCACTGGACTATTTTGAATGAAATGCCATAAATACACCAGTAACTATAGAAAGGGATTGTAAGCTGATGAAAATTATCATGGGATGATACTTCTAAAAACCTTCCGCAAGGCTAAACTAAGGCAGAATGAATCTCAGATACCATGGGGATAATTATAACAGTTATTCACCAGTGTTTAGATCTTAAAGCTCATTATAAAAGTCATTAGCTCGTTAGACGATAAGTCATTTCAAACTTTGGACCCCAGTGTCTTCATCTGGAACAATAAAAAATGTGCACCAATATTGATCACTAAGTTTCCTTCCAGCTTGAGAAACTAAACACATCTGAGATTCTGTAACTTGCTGTGCTCTAAACCTATGAGTCACATACATGTGGACTTTGGGTATTAACCTGCCCATTGGAGTTTAGAATTGAGCAGAAAGCCAGAAAACATGTGACCTTAACATAGAGAGAAAAGCAGAGACAACACATTTGCTAATGGCTGCTAATGCATCTTTTAGAGTAAGCAACTCCCTCCAAGTTTTTAAATTAAATTAAAGATGCGTTTATAGTATTCCACGGCTTTGGTATTTTTCATGAGTACTCCAAAGTCAGAGTTATCGGGATGTTGGATCTTATGAAAAGGTTTTAAGAAGAGAAAGTTCAGGTGTGCATCTTCCTTCTGAGTACTCCTGAGTATACCCAAGACCCAACAGCAAGGGACCAGTTAATCAGAGGCCAATGATTTCCCGTCTTTCCCTTTTAGATGACAGGATTAAGGAATGTCTGATTTGTGCCCCATCCCTTCTTCTTGCATTACAGATATTATATATCACAGGCAAATTCTGCCTCCACCAGCCAGACACGTTGCTGGGCATCTCTGTACCTAGTACAGGGAGTCTGATCAATTTGTCCACTTCACCGGAGCTCCCCAGCCGGCCTCCCTCTGGAAAATAGGTGAGGAATTCTTATATTCCTCTCAATATGTTAATCAGACAACTGGTATCACAGTTCTCTAACTGTGTAATACCAGTCCCCCTTGGCAGATATATTTTATTTGGATAATGATGTGAAATTTAAGATCTACGTTTCAATTGTGCAGAGCCATAGGCAGTTGTCAATTTTAGTGACAGACATAGACCTCGAGCTAAATTCCTGTGCACAAGCAAAAATTCCAACAAGCGTAGCACAATTCTGGTCCCTTAATAGAAATACATTTTCTCCCATCGAGGGGCAGTATTTTTAAACTGTTCATCGCATCTCTTGGTACCGGCAAATCATTAATGCTCTCGAATATTTCCTTTAACATGGGCATTGGCGACTTGAGCCATCAACCAGCCTGACAGGAAATCAGATGGTTATAACCTGATAGCCTACTTCTTCTCTAGGAGAGCAGTGCTGAATGTACACCATCCTTTATCCCTCTGCAGTTTCTCTAGCAATGTTGCTAGTTAATAAGTCCAAACTCTAAGGCAGAAAGAAGAGCTCTCAAATGCTGAATTTCTGAGACCTCAGGATCTATGTACTGGCGAGAATTCCCACTGCTGATCTTGCTGTTGGCAATCACATTAAAGAAACAGCCAGCAAGTGAACTCTGTGGCCTGGGGCCTCAGTAATGTGATGAGCGGCCTCTCACCTCGAGGTCACTGGTTCAAATCCAGCCGTGGCTAATGGGGGCTGAACAGTGTCTAGTATTCTAGGTAAAATTATTTGTTAAATTTGTGAAAACACACATCAGATCCTGAGGCAAATGTACCAAAATAAACATTACAATTAATCCTAACCCACTGATATTATGATTTAGCACTTAGTGAGTTTTAACCAGCCAAGCAGAGAAGAAGGAAGGAAAAAAATCGTCTGCAATGCTTGTGCTCCTCATACAAAACTGACTGCTTTGTATGGTGTCCTACAGGTAAATAAACGAGGCTTTGTCTAAGCAGAGAGCAAGGGAACTCCAGAGAAAAGGGTCCCCTTCCCTGAAATTCAAAGCAGGGACACCAGCAGAAGGAGCTGGCTGAGTTTTCCTGCTCCAGTGTGGCCAGGGAGAGATGCTATCTCCCCGTTGACCCGTTTGCAAACTTCCAGGCACTCATTGGTGACACAAATCGGAAGACAAAGGATCGGGGGTGGGGTGTAATACTCATCACATTTCCTTTCTGGACCTTATTTCCTCATATGTAATATAAAGAGTTCAGGGGAAAAAAAAAATCTCTGAGGCCCCCATTAGCTCTGTGAGTCTGTGATTCTTATGCTAAGATCAGAGATCTCAAAAGCAAAGAGCTCTTTACCCCCGGATTGAACAAGCGTTGTCACCTCTCCACGCGCCAGCAAAAGCATATCTGAGTCTCTGACATGAGACCCACACAGGGATTTGGGAGTCACCAGGGCAAGATCAGCAATCTGTCTCTGCTCCTCCCAGCTGTGTGTCCTTCAGCAGGGGGCTTGCCCTTCCTGAGCCCCAGGTTCCTCACCCACAGCAGAGGGAGATAATATCTACCTCAAAGTGTAGTGTGGGTTGAAGAAGATAAATGAAGAATATAGCATAGTGCCTGGTACATAGTACATACCCAATAAATGGTAGACATTTTATTAATAATTACCTCTTTTGCCTCCATCTCCCCATCCCCGCCCCAGAACCATTATAGTTTTGGTATTCCTTATTCACTCACTCCAGAGATCCTGAAGTTGGAACTTAATCTTTTTTTTCAAATCTATATAATCAGAAAAAGTGAACTACATGGACTATAGCAAAGACTGTCAGGGTAAAACAAATTGCTTTGAATATGCTTGAGAAAACCATTAGTCATGACAAAGAAATTCAAGGTATTTTCAAAACTGAATTTTTTTTTTTTTTAATGAGACTCCTGGGGGGAAAAAAATCAACTTTGAGCAGACGATTGGAGATGACTTTACAACTCATGCTCAGTTCCATCTTCTCATATTTCCTCCAAGTGTATACATGCAAATTGCTAAGTGCAATGACTCATCAATTGACATTTCATGGATAAAAGAGAAAATCTTACAGAAGATGAATGAATGAAATTCTCTCTTGACTACTTAAATTCTTATTTTCATGCCTAGAGCTCTAGCGCAGGGTTTCTCAATCTTGGCACTATTGACATTTTGAGCAGGATAATTCTTTGTTGTAGGGGCTGTTGTGTGCATCTTAGCATGTTCAGCAGAATCCTTGGTCTCTACCCATCAGACACCATTAGCAAATTCCCAGTCAACCAAAATGTCTCCAGACATTGTCAAATGTCCCCTGGAATGGAAAAATCAGACCAGCTGAGAACCACTGAGCTAGAGGTCCTGCCCCCCTTCAAGCCATCTGGGCAGATAACGCCAATGGAAGGTGAGTAGTTGGTATTTTCTCAGAGAGCAGAGACGCTGCATTTTGTGTTGTGTTTACCCAACTCTCAAGTTATCTGTAACCATTGCTTCTCTCTCTGGTCTCTTCAAGCCCTGTGTCGAGTTGTGGATACATATGTTGGTCTTTAGCAGTACCTTGGGATTTGGAAAGAGGAACTGGAGGATTGGCATTTGTTTTTATTTGACAGTTTTTGAGACTGTGTCTATCGATCTTATGTCTTCCAGATGGAACACACAGCAACAACATAAAGCTCGGTTGTTGATTTAAAAAATAAAAAAAAAAAAATCACATAGCAATTTCCAAGAAAAATCCAGAAAAAAATAGGTGTAGCAGAAATCCAGCCACAAAGGAACACCACTGCGACAGGAAGTAGTAACTCAGAGACATAGTGTAACAGAGCCGGAGCCTGGAGGAGGAAATCAGAGAGAGGCGTAAAGGATGTCTGCGTCCCATCCAAAGCCATGTGCTGTCAGAACTCTAAGATGATGCATAGATTCAGTGTTCTCTTAAGACTGACTGGCACTTAAACTTTATTATGAGTGAATATGTCAAGATAATAACAGAAAAGTGCTGCAAAGATGCAAAGAAAATTATTGCACAATAGCTTCCATAACTCAGGGGGAAAAAACATAAAGGGCCTAGCCTCGCCATCTGAGCAAGAGTATGAAACTGGTTTAACCGGACTAAAGAGCTACCAGGCACTCTGCACTTTTCAAATGCAGGCACTGTTCTGGACCATGTGTAAGGATAGAAATGTAACGGATGTCTTGCAAAGATCCTTGATTGCCAGGTAACTTAGATAATTTGGCAGTTTGCCCAAGCCTCTTCAGGCGTGTGTTGTTACATGTCAGCTACAGAAATATGTTACTGACCTTTTTTTCTGCATATATGCTATAGACTGAAAGAGCACACTCACAGATATCCTTACCGTCCTACATTTTGCTTAAGAACCAGACTCAGATGAGACTAAGGAATAAGACATTTGGGAGCTCATGCCTTTAGACTCCCCGACTTTGCCAGTGCAAGTGGTCTGGGAAAAGGCAAGTGGAAATAGGACGGTAGGAAGAGGGGAAGGAGGGGACAAGGACGATAGGCTAAATTAAAATATTTTCCACCTATTTGTTGAAAGATCCTTTTGTCAGCTTCCCCCTCCTCTTCTCATTTGCCGGTAATCTACTCCTTGCAAAAGAATGAGATGTGTTCTTCATTTCAGCATCAACTGAAGGGCAACCTGCTGGTCCCACAGCAAGACTTTTCCTCTGTAGGAGATTTTCTGGGATTTGGAACTAATTGATCAGCCATTCCTTTACAATGTCTTTTCCTTGCTCACTAGAAGGAAACTAGAAATAACCATTTTCCAATCTCCTTCCCACTCCAAACACCACCGGTAGTAGCACATGCATTTTGTTGCTCACTAACAAAGAATAGCACAAGCTCCTTTTTTGAAGCAAAGGCAGCCATGTTGAGCCAGCAAAAGGCTCCCCAAAGGATGGTTGGAACTCTCCCTGTACAGAGAAGAAAAGACTCTATTGGTATTTTCAGCCACTTACAAGTTATCATCATAGTCAGACATCTTTTTCAAAATAAAAAAGCAGCAAAACATACATTGTAAACACCTCAAGAATTCACAAAATACTTTTCACCTCTAATGATAGTTTTAACACGAACTATAAAAGGAAGTTGCACTTGAGATTTAAACGAGGCAAGATGTTTACTCCCAAACTTCCTTTCGATAGAAATAGATAGAAGATGAGTGATGTGCCCTTAGCTGATACAGTAGCTAGAGAAATTGTGTGAGTTGTTTTTTGAGTGATCTGTAAAACACAGTAATATCAATTATCTTACGGAGTTGCTTTGAGGATCAAACGTGATGGCTTATGAAAGCACTTTGAAAAAAGAAAGTGGCATTTAAGTGTAAGATGTTATTAACAACAATGGTTGTTATTTAAGTAGTAGCTCAGTGTCTAGTACATTATTGCGGGAGATCATAGATGTGGAATGAAGGTAAGGTGGGTGATGTTCTAAGGTATGCATTCTCTCCGCTACTATCTGTTAACCTTGTTAAAGTACGCGGTGATATGTTAATTGCATTGAGTATCTAAGGGGTCTTCACCACTGTGATCTCCATTAAGTGCTTGAGGTTACTTGTGGCCCTGGGCTTGTTTTTGTCACAAGAGCAAAGGAAACCACTGAAGAGGGTGCATGGTATGTGGAATGATCGTGAAACCCTGCCCTGCATTCACATCTCAGTTATAACTTTCGCTTGCTTTGTAACACTTTCCAGTTGACATTTCTCAAGAACATTGTCCAAGTCCCTAAGGGTCTTAATGTTGAAGACAGATTAATTATTACATGGATGGAAACAGTTCAAGTGCAAATATTAAAGAAACAAATAATTAGATAATTTTGTGACAAACAGACCACAGGCTTAAAAAACCTTGGGGACTGGAGCAAGGTTAATGTGTGGGACAGGGAAGGAAAGTATAGAAATTGGAAGATCGCTGTTTATCTATCTTCCCAGTGATTTCTCTTTGGAAACATTCTCAATTAGAAATATTTCTTACTTTGACAGTAAGGACAGAATCTCTACAATTCTCTGGCAATATCTCTTCTCCAAGAGAAAATTTCGAGCATTCAAATACAAAATACACAACTTCCATATTTACTTGTTCAGAGAGGGAGAAAAGAAAGGACACTTTCTGATTATACTATTTTACGTTATTACTCTAGGCAGGAAGATATTTATAGAGAATAAATACCTAAACTACTTAGTTAACTAATTAATATATTTGAGCTAATACTTGTCCTGGACATAGTTAACAAGATGATTTAATTCCCTCTTTTTTAATAGTGATTTATATTTTAAAAGCTACTAAAACAATGATTTTAATATAGATCCTTAAAAAGAGAGGGGACACTACTTTTAGCAGAAATCTATATTAGATGACACTTCAGATAATCCCCATTCTAAGGGGTTTTCTGTATGTTTTAGTAATTTGGCAGGCTGACAAGCTAAAAAGAATGGCTTTTTTGAATACTGATTATCTTGTCCTCAAATCTGTTTATTTTATTTTGTAAAACGTTGGCATTTTTCCTGTCTTTTCAGTAATAGTTTATAATAAAGAAAAG
Source organism: Equus caballus (assembly GCF_041296265.1). Lineage (NCBI taxonomy): Eukaryota > Metazoa > Chordata > Mammalia > Perissodactyla > Equidae > Equus > Equus caballus. The sequence continues at coordinate 52,634,839 of NC_091703.1, read as the reverse complement.
AAAGCACTTTGCAAATTTGAAAATGGTAACCAGTGCTAAAGTATAGCTAATAAAGACAAATTCTGCATAACAGTAGAGAGGAAATCTGCTAATTTATAACCAATTCATTAAAATGCTAAATATTAATACATTTCAGTTCTGCCTTCAGTTAGAGCTGGTTGAATCTTGAGCCTCATCAAGGAACCATTAGGGGCTCAAGTTAGGCCCCATCTAAAGAGAACAGTACAGAGCTGTTTCCTGCTCCCTTTGGGCTCAGAATCCCATTTACAAAATAATAGTGTGGGCTAAAAATTTACAGACAACAGGGAAAAAAATGAAATCATCATCTTTATAGGCAATATTTTGCATCATGTGTTTGTCTCATGTGAAAATATTTTTGGAGCTAAGGAAGCAGTACCCTAAACATAGTAGGCATTCAGTTAATGTTTCCTAATTATAATTAGGAGTTATTTATGATTTTATGGTCTAAAGCTACATTCCTAAAGCTCTAAAATAGACCCATTATTTGGTAGAAAATTGTAGAAGGAATCTGCAAGTAGTCAAAAGCCAAAGACCTCCTGGGTCAGTCTTCTAGGCCTCCTTAAAAAGACTTCACAGTCTGCAGGGAGAGTTGGATGCCTGTAATCGCTCCCCTCATAGAAATGCAGAGAACAACACCACTGTTCTCTAAGAGAAAGGGAAATGACAATAAGATTAAAAGCAGTGTTGATCATTACAGCCCGAGAAAAACTTCAGTTCTCCCCAAACTACCGCCCCTCCAAACCTAACAAATATCAGAAACCAGTGGTAGCTCCTTTGCTATTTGTTCTTCGATGCAGCATTCTTCATTAAAGTTGAGGGATTAAATAGAGCACTTTATCTAATTAATTATGGTTTGATCATTTTGACACCTTCAAATGATTCAGCCACATACCTTCAAGCTTTGTCAACTCAATTGCATCTTTATTTTTGTTGCCTTTAACCAACAATGAAGACTAATGCCACTCTTTCTAGTTTTCAATCACCTCTACAGAAGTGCTCCCCTGGCAATGTGCAGGGACAGACCTAATTAATCCCTCATCTGCCCTCCGTGGTGTCTATACATCACCCTGGCAGTTGGAACTGCTGCTTGTTTTAAGGCTATTGCTAGAATGAAAAGCTCATCTGTTTTTCAATAATTTTACCACAGGTGGTGATTTGTAATTAGAAAGGGCAGAATCTAAATTTTGGTGTGTGTGTGCGAGCGTGTGTGTGTGTGTGTGCATGGGTACATGCACGTGCATGTGCTTGCCTGTACTTTGTAATCTAAAATGGGCGCTTCTTGCGGAGCAGAGGGGAAGAACGAAAAGAAGCAGCATAGCAAAAGTATTCACTTTTGCATGAAGCCGAACAACAGGCTTTTAAAAGAACTATTTTTTGTTTTGGTTTTGATTTTTGTTTTCTCCCGTTTTAAAATTGATATAGTCACGTACAGGTTAAAGATCAAACACTTGGAGAAAATGGAAAGACCGTAGGATCTCAGAAAACTTAGGAGTCTTTGCTGGGCCCTGGAGGGAGTGGAGGCTCATGATGAGGGTCTGGTGGTAGATCAAGGAGGGTCAAGGTGAAAACTTCCTCTTTGACTTTGGCCTCTCTTTGCTCTCTGGTCCCACTGTGAGGGGCAGCCCGTGCATTCTCATCTTCAATCTAGGCAGAATTTGCTGTAACTGGGAAGAGAGCTTGGCATAGGAAGGCAGACTGGGTAACTGTAGCAAAGCAGCCGCCAGAGGAGATTTGTTTTCAGGTGGATGGCAGTGCTCTGATGAAGGCAACTTAATTTCAAGACCTTATCTATCAGCAGTCACCACATTACCATCCTCTGACATTCACCTTATTACTTGTTTTGCTCTCCTTGGCCTATTCAGATTCTACTTTCACTCTTCAAGCCACTGCTCTTCCATGAAGCTTTCCTCGACCATTCCAGCCAGCCATTCATCTCCTAAAGACCACGTGGCTTAAGACTCTCCATCTGGCCTAAAAGATAGACAGCCTGGGACTTCCAAATATCAATTAGAGCATAAATGTCCTGCCTCTCCAACTAAACTGCAAATCCTTGGAGGGAAAGGGTACTTTTTAGGGTTTCCTCTTGGTCCCAGAACTATATATATACATATTCATATACATATTTGATATGTATATATATCGAATTGAATTGGTCTTTATGATTCCCAGAGTGAATTATAAAATAGAGATGGCACAGTGGCTTTGCTCACATGCTGGAAGAAGGAAGGTAATATCAAACTGTGGCAGAAAAGTAAAAAAAGTGCAAGACCTTAGACGAATTTTAGTCTTAGCATTGAAAGAATCTTCTAGCCTGCAAGTATTATAAATCACTGGAAATGAATTACTATATAGTCTTCTTCAGACAGTGCTTTTTTTATTTGTCTTTAAAAATAGTCAGTTACTTTCCTAAGTGAAGTTTGCTTCAGGGAAAGTGAGTACAGGAAAACTTTGATGTAGGTTTCTTCTAGTCACAGGTTTCTCTGATGATGGGGCCGGTGGTGATAGAGGATGGTGGGGTAGATATGGAGAAATGGAACACTGACTCTACGGTGGCTTCTGCCAATTTATGTTCATTTACACAGAAAGGCTATTTTACACCCATTGGTATCACAGAAAGATATGGCACAACGCGCTGTAGAAATATGAGATCTGTGTCAGAGGTCAGGGTGCTCTTTCACATCAAAGGATTTCTTCATTGAAAGGAAACTCATGCCTTGTTCTTTAGGGCTTTCTCTCTACAACAGCAAGCTTACAGAAACACAGTAGAGCTAATATATACCACACCTCCAATTCTGCCATGTCTCTCTCATCCTTTACCTGTTGATAGTGGGCAATAGTTAATGCAAACAATTGGAAGACATTTGGATCCTATAATATGTTGTCTTTCTGTTTAGATAGGCATCTGCATTCTGAGTGTACCAATATCCTCACATTCCTAATTTAACATATGTGAAGAACATTATCTGCCATGGCCAATTGAAAAAGAGAAAGTAGACCCTATAAATGCAAAGAATAGCTTAGATAATTTTTTTAAAGCTACATTTTTGTTTGGGTTTTATGATTTAGACTTTGTGAGCTTTTTCGTCTTTTTTTTCCCAAATACAGGGAATTACCTTATATCTCTTAGCTGAAACTGCTTACCCTGATATTAATGTCACCTCCTATTTTATATGCAATGTTCATTTTCATCCTGATTCCTCACTATTTCTCTACATGGATTTTTCTCGGTAATTAGACTTCTGTTCTCATACCCTGAAGACATGCATATACATTCCCATTTCTGGGTTTGTACATACAATCCCCTTCACAGGAGACACCCTTTTCACCTCTTCTCATCATGCGAAAATCTTAGCTTTCTCAGCCAGACTATTCTGGTTGACCATAGTGCCCCCTTTTTCTGACCTCGATGCTCTTAGCATGTGTACCATGCCATAAAGCTTTACTCCAAGTACCAGGGCAATAAATCAGGTTTTGCCCCAAGACATTTCTGTATTTATTGTTATTTTATTCTAGTAGAATCATTTTATACATTAAAGCTTTATTTCCCTAATTAAGTTATAAGCCTGCCTCTTCTTTTGCCTTTCACAATGCTTAGCACAGAGCAGACACTCAATAAATGTTTGATAATTTCCTTGTAAAGAGCACATGCAATATTGCCATTCCATGTCCTGAATGTGTACTTCAACTAAAGAGCAGAAAAAATATAAAATACTGACCATCTCTACAAAGGATCAGGAACCTAATCCATACACCATAGAACCAAAGACAGTGGAAAGAATTGTGCTTTTGCAGAACTGAGAAAATATTTCATGCTTAAGTCTAGACTGAGCAGGCAGGAATCTTAGAGCTAAATTTCTCTAACTCCTAGTTTCAATAAATGAGGAAACTGAGACTCTATAATAAGCAACTTGATTTTGTATCTTTTTCCATCGTACCTGGACAAAACATTTCATGATATTGTATAATTTAATATACTTCATTTTCACAAAATATTTTTATATGCATCTATTTTTACTCCCATCCTAGCACTGTGAGATATTCATTATTATCCCTTTTCCTTTTTGTTTCGGGTGAGTAAACTTTTAGAAGTTCATATGCTCAGTGCACGGGATGGTCAGGACTGAGACTGCATGCCCAGCCATCTCTCCCTGGGTGACTTATTCTTTTCCCCCAAAGTCAGATCTATATTGCCAAGTCAGAACTTGTCTCCACACATACAAGTAATCCAGGTGAATAGGAGTTGTAGGAAAGGGGAGGAATGGAGATAAAAAGAGACATTTCCAAGCAGAGGGAAGAATATGTTCAAACACTCGAGTGGAGAGGGAGCAGGCTGACTCTAAAGAGAGAAATGAAGGCTAAAATACACAGAGAGAGAGAGGATGTACGTGTGTGGTGTGGAGAAGAGGATGACCCTCTTCTTCATATTTCCACCTGAATGTCTCAAAAACACTCCAGACTCAATATAACTAAAGCCAAACTCATTATATTTACCAAATAGCCCCATATCTGATCCTACTCCGGGAGTTCCTCCCTTAGTGAAGAATGTCCCCATTCATGAAGCTGGAAGTCTGGGACTCGTGCTGGGCAACTCTCACCCATTATATCTGTTCACCACCAAAGGGGGCCCAGTAATTTTGCAATTAACGTCTCTCCATTCCACTCTCTCTGTGTAGACCATCTCCACTCTTGTCCATACTACTGTTGTCTCTCGCTTTATTGCACCAGCATCCCACCTGGTCATGGCACTTCTACTCTGCCCACCCAACCCAGTCTGTTCTTCCACTCCACATCAGGGCAACCTTTTAAAAGTATACAAATTTGATCATTTCACCAACCTCCAAAAATTCTGCAATGACTTTCCATTGCTGTAAGCATTGACTAAAAATCTTTAATTAATTTTAAATCAATGTCTCTCAAACTTTAATGGGTATACAAATCACCGGGAGACCTTTTTAAAATGCTGATTCTGATTTGATATGTCAGGCTGGGCCCGCGACTCTGCACTGATCACAAACTCCCTGCTGAGCTGATGCTGGGGGTCTGCAGATGACACCTCAAGTAACAAGGGCCTAGAAGACCCTTAATGGTCTGGTCCACAACCTTCAGAAGTCCCTCCTCTGCCACTCTGTGTATTCTATCCATAGTGGCCTCCTTTCCAATCTTGGAAGTTTGCGTGCTCCCTCTCAACTCAAGCCTGTGAATATATTCTTTCCTCTACCCAGAGTTTTTCTTCTCTACCCCCATTTTTCCCCACCACTGACTCCCATGACCCTGATCCACTCATATTCATCCCTTAGAGTTTGCCTTCAGACTCACTCTGATGCATGTACTTTTCCTTCACAGCGCTTAACACAGTTCGTATTCATATTTTTAAGGTGCATGATCCCTTGGTTAATGTTTATATTTCCCTGTTAAATGGCAGACTCCATGAAGATTGAACTTAGAAGGAAAAACCAAAACTGTGCTCTCTGGGGTCCAAGTACCTTTATTGATCCATTTCCTGACCCCTCAAGACAGAGCTGGGTACCAGAAGATGACATTACTTCACTACCGGCTAAAGCGAGAGATGAGCACCAGACACCCGGATGCAAGCCAAAGATGGCAAGGAGTAGAATTTTCTGCAGTAGCAGCTGAAAGAGAGAGAGCAGACCTTGAGGCGCCAAAGGTCAAATGCGAGCCATATATCATTGGTCTGTTTTCTTACCATTAAATCCACATCTTGCCCAATGCCTGGCACATAACAGAAGTTCAATAAATATTCTCTGACTAAATAAATACATTTAAACAACTAAAATGCACATTTCCTGATCTGGTGGCCCTTCTAAAACAGCACAATGTAGATACAGTGTGAGTCACAAATGTGAGCTACATATGTAATTTTAAAGTTTCTTGAAGTCACATGAAAAAATCTAAGAAGAAAAAGTGAAGTTAATTTTAATAACAGATTTTGTTTAGTCTCAAGTGTTATCATTTTAGCACGTAATCCCTATTTTACATGCTTTTTTATTTTCAAACTAAGTCTTCACATTTCTGTGTGTGTTTTATGCCTACAGCACATTTCAGCTCATATTAGCAACATTTCCAGTGTTCAGTAGTCACCTGTGGTTAGTGGCTGCCGTAGTGGACAGCACAGCTCTAAATCATTTGGCCTCTCTCTACATTTCTCAAATGAATATATGACTTTGCACATCTGGTGAAATGAACATCTAGAAAAGAGTGAAGCCAATAACTGCAAACCTGGTACATCCCTCGTCCCACATGCCTTACAACAATGTCATCTTTCTACCCAGTGATGTGTGCTATGTGCACAAGTTCCTCTCAGTTGAGAGCCTACGGTGTGAGCAACTCTCACTATTAAGAATGTAAAACAAAACTGGAAATAGAGACTAAGTTCTTTTATTTCTGTACTGATGTGCCTGGAGGGTGGAAACAGTTTTTAAAACATCTTACACTTGATTTGGGATCTTAAAGGATGGTGACCGAAGGATTTCTGGTTTTATGTCATTTTCACGCTCCTAAGGAGCCACTGACAATTCCACGTAATGTATGCAGTCTGTACATATTTACACGCATTAGCACTGGCTGGTGACAAGCAACAGCTCCTTAATAAAGCATTCAAGACAAATTCTCTGTGACTACTGAAAAAGCCCCCCAGAAACATGTGTGCAATTTTGAAATTAATCAAATGCTTTCTTTGATCTATGCTGCACATGGTGAATAAGATCATACAAATTGTGTCCTAAACATTGTATACTTTTGTTTGTAACTATAGGAATCTTAATTCTACATAAAGCTGATAGACTACTTTTTTGTTCATTCATTCAATCTATTCATTTATCTGTTATTTCAACAAACATTTATTTATTGAGGCCTCTTGTGTGCATGGTGCCATGCCACTGAGGACACAGTGACCCCAAAGTCATGGTTCCTGCATTTTGCAGTCTAGAGAGTCTGATCTGGGGACATAACTCTTGCATATTATTTACTCAAGGAATTTTTACATATATCTTAGAGACACTGGAAAATAAGCTGCTAATCAAACATGGAAGGTGTTTTTGTTAGACCTTTAGAAAGAAGTTCCCATTGCCAACAACATAAGCCAAATGTTCTCTATGCCCCACCCCTAAATTCCAAGGGAAGGTCACTTTCACGGTCTGTCCACTCATGTGCTGATCAACATTTCCACCCACCACGTGACAGAACCTCAGCAGTTTCTCACAACATAGCCTGTCCTCAATCTCTAAGCAATTAAAAGGGCAGGCAGTGGGAGAGAAGAGATACCTCATACGGCATCAGAGATCCACTGCATTTCTGTTGCAAGCCTTCACTAAAGACATCCTGCTATGGATTTCTGAGGCTTAAATGCCCACTTTTTCTGCTCACGAAATGGGTTGGGCCCAAACTAGGACTCTGATGCTTCGTAATGTGCTTTCCTGCATTGTTCCTTTCTCTTGCTTGTTCCTTCTCTTAGTTTCTCTGCCATTACTATAGGAAGTTCCTTGCTATCTTTTGGGTGCCTCCAGGTCTCTAATGCTCATCTTTTCCTTGGTCAAAGGGAAATAATACCTTCTTCTGGTTCTCAGTTCTTTCAGAAGAGATACCCACAGCAGAAGTGCTAGGGTCCTAGGAATCAGTTCTCTCAGACTGTTCCACTACATAGTCTTAGCAGGGTACATATTTCCTAGGGAACAGGCTGGATTAGGGAGAGTCAGAAGTAGTCCCTTATTGGATATATCCTGAATCACACGTCTGTCGCCATTCTCCGGCTCTGCTAATGAGTCTAACTCACCTTGCAGACACATGCTGCAAAAGAGTGAATATTTTTTCTCTCCATTTCTTTATTACCCATCTGTACCCTGGACTCAATCAAGCCCTCCCTCTCCCATTAGATGGGTCGACATATGCATATGTTTAAACTCCGATGGTGGACAAGGCTCAAGGAGTATTTGCTCTCGGAGCTCCTTGGCTCTTGGTTAAACACGTAAGTGTCTCTGAACATTGTGTGACAGATAAGGAGTCTTTGTCTGCCCAGAGAATGTGAAGGACCACCAGGAGGTGTCAGCTCTCTCCATGCTGAGAAACCCTGTTATGTCAGGTGCACACACTCCAAGTGTGTTGGGGCCTTGGTGGTCATAAATTTTAAATAATCAGCCTCTAAGTTTCCAGCTTTCTATTATTATGGATATTTTACATTTCCATTTAATGTGTCCTGAAAAGGAAGGAAACGGAATTTGTGCATGTCACAATCAGAGAAACCATTTAAGTCAATTTTTTGTGCACAGTTCATTGGAATTTGCAGATTCTACAATGCCATCCCAGTGGTTGCCTAGTTGAGAAAGGAGTGAGCATTAGGAGAGTGGGAATTTTAGTGTATGTGATCATTAAGCCAAGTAACAAGACATTTATCCATTCTTGGAAAATCTAACTACTTCCTTAGCAGCTAATAAGTATTTGTTACGCACCTACTCTTTGAATCGAGGCTTTCATTTGGTTAACCTCTTTGAGATGGTGAACACATTCTTATAGAGATCATGACAGTCAAGGTGCGTTTTTCTTGAAAAAATAAATGAGCAAAGTGAATATGTTATACATAAGATGACATATTCCCATTGACTTTCACAGTCATTTTAGAGAAGCTTTCTGTATGGAAATTAGTAAGGAAAAGTATGATAAAATTTCTCACTTTCCATTCCCAGTGAATTTTGGTTTATTAATGTATTGCCTTTGTGGCTTTTCTTTTCCTAGTAAATTTGCCAAGAATTAGGCAGATTAATGGATGATCCACAAGAACTCAAGATATTCTCTCAGAAGTATCTGTGTATTAGTATGGCACTGGAAAGTGTGGACTTCATGGGATTTGCCTATTGAATCAGTGGCTCTGACAATATTGAACTGAAAAAGCCAATTTAAAATTTTTATTCTCTAATCTTTCAGACATTACAAAGTGTTACTGTCCCTCCCATTGTGGTTCTTGGCTTTTTGTAAAACTTGGCAGATATCAACCCTTGGTTCATTGATAACAGAGTATTGTTAAACTCTGGAATTTGATGTAGAGGATAATCTTATCTTTGAGTGATTCAGAAAGGGGCCATCTTGAGTGGATCACCTACTGCTACCCTTCTTTAAGCTGTTGGGATGGGTGATTTGGGGTGGCATGATGTGAGAGACGGCACTTAGCATCTTTCTTAAAGTGAGTTCCAATCTTCCCCAAGTAATTTCATGCAAGATGAGATCATTTCCAAATAGTTCAGGACATTAAATGGTACCCTTATAATCTGTAAGTATCCATACTATCATCCTAATTTCCACTTTATATCACCTCCCATAGGCATTATGAAAATGGTTAAATAGAAAAACAATACACAGTCATTGCTTACCTTCTTATACACCTTCCACTCCTCCCACCTCCACTGGAGGGAAACAACGTTGAGAAAGGATGCCAGTGTACACGTCCCTAGGCACGGCTTCTCTTCCAACCCCTGGACTCTTTCCCAAGTTCCAGTTTTACTACCTACCTGGGAAAGTAAACAACCAAGTGCTTTTCTGAACATTTCTGCAAGACTACCTTGAAGATCCCCTATCAGCTCTTGTGTTTGCATGCTTCATGCCTTGGAGGGAATTTGGCAGAGTCAAGAAAGGCTTATCAATTACCTCCGGGTCACTTGGCCCAAAGTCCAACAGTCTCTCATTCCCCCAAGTGATTTACTTTGCCATTTATTTTCAGTTCTAGTGTTGGATGGTGTAGTTGATAAGTTGAAATCTTAACAATCAACTGACTATGGTCTGAGGTGGCAGAAAACTGAAGCCTGGTGACTAGTGTGCTGGGCCTGGTGACAGCCACTATGCGACAGAGCTTGTCAGAAGCACAGGCAGGGCCTCAGGTTCTAAGTATAGGCCTGATGCTTCCAGATGAACAGGAGCTGACAGGAGTGATCTCTGCAACATGGAATGAAGTGATGACGCGAAAAGAGTGACATGTTTGGGATTGAAACACCAGGCACAGATATGTCACTTATAATGGCCAGAGAAATGACAGGGGACTTGCACTAACTTTAGTAGATCTCAATTTAAAGACGTTCTTTGCGCTAAGAGCCAGAGCTAGCTGGGAGTCATGTACTGGGAAAACCAAGCCCTCCCCAAGTATCCCCACCACAATTTAACCTGAGCTAGGAAACAGCTGGCATTTCATCCCATTAGAACAGTGATTCTCAGCCCTGGCTTCACATTAGAATCACTTGAGCATTCATGACCTGATCCTGGAAGGTTATGATTTAATTGGCCCAGAGTGAGGCACCGGCATTGGCATCGCCTAAAAGCTCCCCCAGGTGATTCTGATATGCAGCAGTGGTTGAGAACTGCTGTATTAGAGGACTGAAAAGAGAAAATGAATGCCCTGGAAAATGGGTATAATTTTCACCATAATAACATTATGAATCTATATTACGCAAGGAGCTCAAACCCCTTCCTATGTTATTACCTTACTATTATATTTTTAAACTTTGGCACCTGAAGCTAAGCACAGTTAAAAGAATTTGCTTGACTCATCCAACAAGTCACTTGGTCTGGGGACACACGTTTTACCCCCTTGCTCTCCAGCGCCCTTTCTTTGAGCTAGAAGTTAATATTGATTGTCAACCCAAACAAACAAGTGTTGCCTTAACCCTAGCCACATTTGAACTTGGGGGATCTGAGAGGAAAAGGTGCACTGGAGCTGTTTATTCAGTAATACAAATGTGCTCTTTCTATCTGGAGGTGATACAGATCCACAGATGGTAGAAATGGCAGGCACTTACACTCTTCATGTTAGCAGACGTAGTAGTTTCCACACATTTCTGGCATCTACATATTCTAACTCAGGCATAGGGAGGAGTGAGTGTGGGTGGACCAAGATTATGACAAAGATCAAAGTGAGTTGATCCTTTCCTCTTCCACCGCCTTGACCTCTCATTCGGGATTAAGTCCCCACGTCAAAACCTGTCTCCTCAAAAGGATCCAAGAGATGTCATCTCCTTAGCAAAGCTTTCTCAACCTATACCTTGTCTGAAATTATTTACATTTCAAATGTTATCTCTAATGTAGACTGCAAATAATGCAGACATGGGAAAACAGGTTAGAAATACAGATAGGTAGATTAGATAGATATGATAGTTGGTAGATATATTAACAAATTGATAGATGATAGATAGATAGACAAATAGATACATAGATAGATAGACACAGTTTTCATTGTTTGGGGCGCCCCATGGAATTCCACAATGTAGGAACTACCTTTGAGTAGCTCTCAACTTGGTGGAAAGCGAATATGAAAACTAATCCTCATATCTTCCTCTGTGTGATCTTACAGGCTAGGAGAGAAAATATACATGCACAGAGTGGAGGTGAGTTAAGAGGTGTCAACTTGCATCACTCTAACTGACTCCTTAAGAAACTTCCCACTTTAGGTAACTTGCCCAATAGTAATAGCCACTGGGACATGAGAAAAGAATAAGTGTTAATGTGTTAGGAACTGAAGGCAAAATTATAACTCAAAAAATATTTTTTACCAATCCATTAAAAATCAACAAACCATAATTTCTGCTTGGTACTTTTTAATTTTTTTAAAAAGCAGACAGTTAAATAAACCAGTGATACTCAGAAAAATGGTTATTTCATTTCTTGGTTGTGGGGACCAACAATTTGGATTGAGAAATACGACTGCCATTGAGATATTATTCTCCAAATATAAAAGTTTTTCAAAATGTAAAAGTTATTTTCTTAAAATATACCCACGGCATGATAGCAATTAGGAATATGTACCTGATTCATTTTCATCCACCCACGAAAACAGAAAAATAGGTAATGTCACAAATTTTTTATCATACCAGTTTTGTGGACGAATGGGTAGAATGAATTGAGACATCTGAGTCACCAATTCATGCTGAAACCTGTAAAACAAAGTGACTCAGCTGTTTAGGTGAGAAATGGTAAAAGATCAAACAAGCCCACAATCACTCCCCTCCATTCTTGCCTACCCGCCCCCCCCAGCCAATTCTCTTTTATCAAAGAGTTGGGCTGTACTATCAATAACTTAGTCTGGGATTGATCCCACAGATTTAGGTGTTCAGAGGTGTCTGCACCCTCCTCAAGTCCTCTGTTTTCAACCCATCAGGACCTCTGTTGTGGTCCCTCTTTGAGGGACTATGACATCTAATCTGCAGTGGCCAGGAGTGAAAGGTCATGAACACTCATATCCAGCATCCTGAAGCGTGCATCCAGAATTAGATGGGGTGGAGGCAGGAAGGACAGTGGCAGCACTCGAAGACATCGAGCGAAAGGGAACCATAGACTCCTTTTTAAATATCCTTGAACAATAATCCTCCTCTTCAGAGTTAGAATCTGCAAGTGAAATCACTGACTGTGTCCAAGAAAATAGATATATTTTAGGAAAAGTTTGACTTTTCTGGAATAAAGGAAAAAAAATCCAAGACAAGGAGGAAAAGAAAGCTAATTTTAAAAAATGTATTTATTTATTTACCCAGCTTTATTGAGGTATAATTGACAAATAAAAAGAAAGCTAATTTTAAAGAAATGGATTTAGGTTAATCTCAAATTTCTCTTCCTGACTGGAAAAGTTCACAATTTAAAAATAGTCTATATTAAGAGTGAACAGAAAAATGAAATTTATAATGAGTTATGCTGCCAAAAAGGTTTTTAAAAAACAAAGGCCCTCCAAAATTTCGAGGTGGCAGTGAGAGAGGTACTCCTATTGTTGGAGGTGATGCAAATGGGTGGGAGTATTTTGGAAAACAATTGGTTATATGCGTCAAGACACTTAAAACTTTAGATTGAACTTCGAGAAATTGATCCTGAGAGCAGAATCAGAGTTTAAGACAAAGGTTTGAGTATAAAGAGATTTAGCTCATCATTATCGGTTAAAGGAATAAAAGTGCAATAACTTAAATAAATAAAAATAAGTAGACATGTGGGATAAATTAGCTATGGCACTCTTGCCTGGAAGACCGTTATATAGTTATTAAAAATGTTTACAAACAATATTTCATAAAATTGTAAAGGCATCCATAAAATATTAATTATAATGCAGAATATAAAATAAATATACATAATGTGATCCTAAATTTGAAAAAATCTACATGGAACATGTATATAAATCATTTGAGCCTGATCTATTGTGTTTTTCAAAAATGGAAAAATCTTGAATGGAACTTACAGTATCTCGTGGTGTTATCAAGGGTTATCGCTCTGTGATGGAATCACAGGTGATTTCAATTTTTAATACTGTGCTATATGTTTAAATTTTTCTATCATAAACCAGTAATATTTATACTGAAAAAATAGTTAAATCTATTTTTAAGTAATGAGAAAATTGTTCATCAGCTAAATTCAGTAGCTAGTTTCCTTGCCCTGAGAAATGAGGGGAAAAGCTTTTAAATAAAGCCATAATATGCCAAATGATTAGTACACAGAATGAGTCCTCTGGAAATTCAGAAAAAAGAGAGCTAGTTTCTCTGGGAAAATGGAATATCTCGTGAAACATAGGTGAAGTCAGATTCAGAAGGCCTTGAATGCCAGACTAAGGAAGATAGACTTTATTCTGATGCAGACGTGAGTCCTTAAAGAGATTTTTGTAGCCCTAATTAACGAATATCCCTTGTTCTTCCCCATTAAAGATGGTACCTACCTTGAAAGTGTATATGCATATGTGTAGTCATATCTGAACGTATGTATGGTGAATGTATTCACCCCTAGGCAGGAAATAATGTGTCTATAAAGAAGAAACAGGAAGAACGATTAAGGCATTCGTTAATTAGGGTCCATTTACATTTCCAGAGTCAGCTAAAATCATCCACTTATTTAAACGGAAATCTCCGCAGTTTATTACAGTCATTATTACTCGGCGGTAAGAGATAACTAGTTTGAATTTCACAAGTGGATAAAACGGCATAGCCTGTTGGTTCTCTCAAGGGTCACTATTAGTCAATGCTTGAGTAAAAGAAATTGGAGTTCTTAGGAAATGAAATTAACAACTATTGAGTACCTACTGTGTGCAAGACAGTTGGATGAGTTCCATATATAACCTCATTTACCCCTCACAGCAACCCCTCAAGGTTGGTATTTATAATCCACACTTTATAGTAAAAGAGTCTGAGAGCGATGTTAAGAAAGCCATGTAATGACCAATGTGAGCCTAGATTTAAACCTAGAACTGATTTTCTCTCACATTCAGTGTAAGCCAACGGATGGTAACTCACCCCACCAGAGCACACCCATTAACTCATGCATTTTCTAACATTATTGTTGAATTATACACTTTTTGAGAAAATGTGTATACATATGTAATATGCACATATGTGTCTAGGCGGGTATAGTGTATATATATAGCTATTATACACCTGTGTTTATGTGTGATATATATACATGCATTGCGGTGACAAATTCGTACATATAATTATAGCCATGTATTGAATACGTTTTGTGCTATGCTTTTATACACACGTTATATATAACTATATATAAATATACAGTAAGTAATACATAAATATAAATTACATATAAATGCACATAGAAAAACTTATATATAAAATAGATAGAACATAGTTATAGATAGAACATGTATAAAATTATTTTCTCACTGTCTTTACCTAGAAAAGAAAACTGCTGGGCAATTGGAGAACCTATTTTATAGTTGTATATAGTTATATACTTTCACTACAAAATGAGTTCTGACTCTCCCTCCAGGATTGCAGCCCTGTAGACGAGAGTTGATGCTCATCTGGAGTCTAGAGGCCATGTGTCCCTAGGAATGACGGAAGAATTCCCAGCTGTAAATGTGGAGGGACCTTCTTTCCCCTTTCTCCCTTCCTTTGTGTCCCCAACACCCACCTCGCCAACACTCGCAGGGTGCAAGTCCCCAGATGGAGGAGGGGTGGCAGAGCCCCTGCATCCCTCCTAATTCTATTCTATAAACTCAAAAGATCAGCTCTAAATCTGGTCCCTGCAGTGAAAGCACAACCCCCTCTTAGTTAAACTCATTCAGTTCTTTATTCAACAAGACAATGTAGCATTTTCATCAGAGAACCCACTGAACAAGCAGCTCTACGAAACATAAAGCATCAAGGCAAAGGGCGCTTGGTTGGAGTTTGTGGTTCTGCACAAAGGCTGCAGGGGCCGAGCTGTCTGTCACTCCTTTTCTTCGTCCCAGTACCCCATGCATAGCACCAGCGCGAGTGTGAAGGGAGGTTTAAAAGCGACTAAGTACATATAAACATTTCTCATTCATTATCTGGGGTTTCTGCTACTGGGTGACATATCATTAGTCCTAGTGTAAGGCAAGCTTTAAAAACGTAATTACTTAATCATGCAGTTAGCTTCCCATCAATCCTAGCAGCATTTGTTCTTAACTAGCTTTTAAGAACAAAATTAGGAGTAATTTGTAAACAAAAGTAATTGAAGAAAGGCAGATATTGCCAAGGTGTTGACAGCATTAGAAGACATTATTGTTTCCCTTAATCCCACCACGGCTCTGCAGTTAACAATAGGTAGCTGGCAAAAGGCAGTGCTGGGAATTAGCACAGAGCAAGCTGAGGAAGTGTGGCACGGGCAAAGTGGTCCTCCCCCTGGTGCCTGTAGGTTTCTACTCCGATAGGTAGGTGCACTCACTACTCCCACACTGATTTGCATTGTAATTCAATGACTTGGAAATTGATGGTGTGATTTAGCATTTTTAGCATGACCATGAAAATAATCTCATCATTTTTTTCATACCCTCTCATTGGATATTGAGCCCAAGAATCTTGCCCTGAAATGTGCCATCCTGTTCCCAAGAGCCACAGACACAATTTCCACCTGGTAAGACCCACTCAGGCCAGTCTGAGTAGCAACCAAAAGGGCAGAGGCCATCCTTTCCCCAAAGGAGCTTTGCCAGCTTGTCCTTATTTCTGGCTGCTTTTACAGGTTCAGTGAATTTAGAGTGTACATCACTTCTGGACCAGACAGTGTGCTGAGTGCTTGAGAAATAACGGTGAACAAGAACTGGAGCCCATTCTCAAGGAGCTCATGATTTTGCAGGGAGAGAAAAGTGGAAGCACAATATGATCAGAAAGACTTTAACCAAGTGTGTAATAACCCAACACTGAGTTTCTCACTCTGCCTGTTGATATCAGAGGCCTTACAGGGCTTCCAACAGAAATCATACAGAAAGAAAAGTCTTCGAGCACAAACAGGAGTGTCAGGTCCAGGAATGAGGATATTACTTTCCTTACTTTACAGATGAAATAACTGAGTCTGCAATGGAGCAAATAACTTACTGAAAATCATCCACCTAAAGAATGGTAAAGTTGTGGGGCCAGCCCTGTGGCCAACTGGTTAAGTTTGTGCCCTATGCTTCAGCGGCCCAGGGTTTTGCTGTTTCGGATCCTGGGTTCGAACCTAGCGCTGCTCATCAGTTTATGCTGAGGAGGTGACCCATATAGCACAACAAGAGCCAGTCACAACAGAATATACAACTATGTACTGGGGGGCTTTGGGGGAAGAAGAAGAAAAAAAAAAGATTGGCAACAGTTGTTAGCTCAGGTGCCAATCTTTAAAAAAAAAAAGAATGGCAAAGTTGGGATTCAGACCAGGGTATTTATTTTTATTATCACTGTTGTTTCTATGGTAATGACAAGTAGAAAGGTCTTTCCAGGATGCACTAGAATTCAACAGAAGGACTCCCGAACCTGGAATCGGAACACACAGCTTCAATTCTGCCTCTGAGGCCTTCTACTGTACGATTTTAAGCAAGTCACAAAAACTCTCTGAGCTTTCGCGCTCCCGTCTGTAAAAATCTATATCTTGGTCCCTTTACCTCATTCTGTGCCTATAAGAATCTACTGGAGTAATGAAAGTAAGAATGCTTTGTAAATTTTAAGTTCAGAAGTAAGGGTGTAGGATTCCATTAAAAGGAAGTCCGGGAACAGGCAAAATGACCTGTGGTAATAGAAATTAAAATATGGTTGCCCCTGCAGAGTTCAGAATTGGCTGGAAAAGGGCACAGGGAACTTTCTATGTTAATGAAAATGTTGTATATCAATTGTCCATGCTCATCAAGTCGAGTGCTTAAAACTTATGCACTCTTTTGTATGTAAATGTTGCCTCAAAAATTACATTGAAAAATAAGATACGATTATTTCTATTAAGGTTTTTCTGGAAACTAAACATATCTTTTCACATTAATTGCTACCATCTCATAAATGAATTGAAGTCTAATGTCCAAAATGGACACTCCAAAGGCTTCACTTCACGTACTCTTAGATATCTGGACAGAAAGTACACATCCTTACACCTCTAATTTCATTCAAAATAGATATCACCTCTTCTTTATATCCTTAAAAACCAAAGCATTATGAATCATCATGAATTTCCAGGTTCCTGACTCTAGCATATAAGCAAAAGATGAAAACTCACTGCTCTCTATATTTTCCAACGGAGGAAAAATGTAAAGAACTAAGTGTACCAACCAGAAATGGTAATAGTATTAAGTGTGGTTTGGTGGTAGATACGAGAAAGAACTTTTGATTCATCGACTTATAGGACATCAGAAATTATTACCAAAGCAAGTATGGTGTCTTTTCACATCATTTTGGGATGGGTAGATGCTAGCTTATTTCATTTTTTTTTTAATGACTGGAGCAATTTTTATTCTCTATAGGATTTTATGATTCTAACATAAGCAACATTAAATAAATATACATATTTTTGAGTACTAAGAATTATTTAGTGAGTCAGTACATACATATATATAATGGAATAGTATTCAGCCTTAAAATAGACGGAAATCTTGCAATTTGCAAGAACATCGATGAACCTGTAGGGCATTACGCTAAGTGAAAGTAACCAGACGCAGGAAGACAAACACTGATGACTTCACTTACATGTGGAGTCTGAAAAGGCCCACTCCTAGAAGCAGAGCGTAGAATGGTGGTTACCAGGGGCTGAGGGGTAGAGGAAACGGGGAGATGTTGGCCAAGGGGTACAAAGTTTCAGTTAGACGAAATGACTAGGTTATGGAAATCTAATGTACAACAATGTGACTATAGTTAACAATACTACTTTGCATGCTTGAAATTTGCTAAGAGGGTGGATCTTAAGTGTTCTCACATATTGGGAACACACGTAAATGGTAACTCCCTGAGGTGATGGATATTTTATCTTGACTATGGTAACTATTTCACAATATATACGTATATCAAATCACCAAATTGTACCCCTTAAATATATAAAACTTTTAATTGTCAAATATCCCTCAAATAAATGAAAAAGGAGACTCTCATCCAAATATGAAAAAAAAATTATGCAGTCAAGCCTTCATAGTCGAAAGCAAAGCAATCAACAAGTTTCCATTGAGCATCTGCTATGAGCCCAGAACAGCAGAGGAAGAAGCGTTGAGATAATTATCCAGATAATTACCCAGGCCCCAAAGTGACTTTTATTGATTTACATAGATCATTTGGGCAGAAAGAGGTTTTTCCCTTTTAATTATCAAATCACTATGTTACAAAATCACTATATTACATGGCCTACTTCTTTAAAAAGATTAAATAAAAATTACTTGCAATGAATGTAAACACTTTAGCTGGGAAATTCTTTTTATAAACCTTCAGAACTTGAAAAAAAAATGCATGGGCCTAGGTTTTAATGTCAGTTGGGTGAGACCTGAAGAACTCTCTAGTCATGAAGATTGCTCACCATTCACAATATATTGCCTTGTCTTTAAGAGAAAAAAAAATTAAGTTGACTTGCAGTGGCTAAAGTTAAATCATCTGCACTTGTGTGTCACCTATAGGCCTACCATGTGTTATGAGAAGCTCAGGGCAACCCCTTGTCAAAATCAAGAATCTGGGGCCAGCCCCATGGCTCAGTGGTTAAGTTTGCACATTCCGCTTCTGGGCGGCCTGCGGTTCGCTGGTTCGGATCCCGGGTGCAGACATGGCACCGCTTGGCAAAAGCCATGCTGTGGTAGGCGTCCCACATATAAAGTAGAGGAAGATGGGCATGGATGTTAGCTCAGGGCCAGCCTTCTTCAGCAAGAAGTAAAAGATTGCAGCAGCTAGCTCAGGGCTAATCTTTCTCAAAAAGAAAAAGAAAAGTCAGGCATCTTCCCAAGTTAATGCCTGAACAGTGTGCTAGCAGCCATCAACAGTAGACATCAACCTCCAAGTGTCCCATCAAAAAAAAAAAAAAACCAAAAACAAGAATGTTTCTCCATCTGGAAGCCATAGTAGACACCTCCATCGTCATCATCATCATCCTCAATTCTAGAAAGCACCTTTATGTAAAGCTCTGTCATTCTACGATGTTTAATATCTCTACAAATGCAACATGAATAATATGATCAGAGAGGGTGAGCAACCCGATTCCTGCTGAGATCTTGGCTCCTTGCCCCATTGCTTTGCTCTCCTCCATGGCAGGCAGCTTGCGATACCCTCAGAGCCCAGTGTCTAGAGAACATAGAAGTTCTAGTAGGACTTCCTGCAGGACCCGCCTCCCCCTTCACTTTTCTCCATGGCGTTTGCTAGAAGTCTTCACCTCTCCTTCAGACTCAGAGCCAAATGGGGAGAAATACAAATGCTGGAAGCTGGTAACTAACAGTGCACTGCTCCCTGGTAAGGTGAGGAACACAGGCTTCGGAACCAGCGACACCTGGATTTATTGTAAACTCTGCTTCTGGTTATTTAATAATAATCAATCAGTGCTTTGCATATACTGTTTTATCAATTCTCAACTCATGCCTAGAAACTCTTTCCTGGGCTGTTTGAGTTGCTAGCTTCTCAGCTCAAATGTCACCTTTGTCACCTCTTTGGAGAAGATGTCTGCATACTAGTCCCTTTTCTTATTTTTTCTCTTCATATCACTTTCCCTCTCTAAGATTCTTTTAAATGTATTTGTGCATTTATTGTCTACCTTCTTTACAAAAAGAAAGCTCATGAGAGCAGACGTCTTATCTGTCTGGTAGTTTCTGGAACAGTGCCATTGTTCAACAATAAGAATTCAACAAATAAATGGAAGAATATCATAGCATGGAAGGAGGAACTGTCATTCCCATTTTACAGGTGAACAAAGTGAGACTAAAGGAAGATACAAAACTTGCCCCAGCTCGGTCCTGCAGCAAGTGAGGGCACAGCTGTGATTCCTACGCCAGCAGTTGGCCTCCACAGCCCATTCGCTTAACACCCATGCTTAAGCTCTCCAAGTCTCTATTTTGTCACCTGAGAAAACATGGACACTATCTGCATGTTGGAGTTTTCATAAGGACAGAAGATAATGCATGTGAAACTCCTAACACCCATTATTCAGTCAATAAATGGCAGATATTATCTCTCTGGGGACCTCATGAACCAAGTATAAAACTGTGCCCTTCCTTAGGATGGTGCCCGCAACTCTTGGCCACACTCCTCCTCCAAATTTGTGTAGTTTGGGCCTAACTTACCTGGAATTAAGTAGGAAGGAAAAGATTTGAGCATTTTTTATCTACTGTGTGTCAGACACACATCCGTATACTTAGCTTTCAAAATAGCTCTATGGAGTCAGCACATTTAACAGTAAAGGAAACTTAAGATCAGAGAAGTGAAGTGACATCAAAGAAGTAAAGTGACATGCACATGAACACACAGTAGGTAACATAACTGGGCCTCTGGAGTCCAGGCAGATCATACCATATTTTAAATGTTGACCTGCATGCCTCCCTCACCGGACTGGATACTTCTTGAGGACAGGGGTCATGTGTTTACCTTTGCATCTCCAGCAGCTATCCCTCCACTGCACAGAGACACACGCCTGCATACAAGCCATGTATCTTCTGTCAAATGGAAGAAAAAAGGAATGAAGTTCAATGCTCTCTCTAATATGTCTTGCAACTACCTGAGCTCTAAGACTGACTTTCAGCCTTGTGATTATGGGATACAAAGGCAAACCCCAGGAAACACATGGAGAGAGCTGCATTGGGATTAAGGATGGAGTGGATCATGCGTTTCTGTCCAGGGAACACACTGTTCAGAAAGCAAAAGGACTGGCTTCCATGGTTTATCTTCAAAATATAAAACCCAACTATTGGTACTAAATGTTCCAGGTTCTTAGACATTTAGAAAACTTGCTTAACATCATAAATAAAGTGATCTACTGGAATTTATTGCGCTGTACCAGGAACTGTGGAGAATAATACTAATGATTTACATGTGCATGGGGTCTACATTTATAAATGACCTTCAAGTATACTCTACTTTCTCTTAAATTCTCAGTACAACTCTGTGAATTGTGCTTTATTCTCCCATTAAAGTTACAGAGGAGGAAACTGAGGTTGGAAATTTGTTCTGATTTCACAGGGTTGCATTGTTGGTTGACATCAGGACCTGGATTTGAACTCCTGTTTCCCATCTCAACTTTTGCTCAGTTGTCATCACAGCTGAGAAAAGAGGCTTAAGACACAAGCTCTGAATTCCAAGAGTCTGTGACCTATTGTGATGACTCCACAGTGCTTGAGAAACAGGGAATACCAGTACAGAATAATAAATGAAATAAAAAGGTAGACACAGTGGAGGCAGCAGACATGAGAGATGAGTGCAGTCTCCAGAAAGCACGGGCTCAGGCTGTGCTGTTTGACAGACCTTGGGAACTGGGAGGATGATGAATCCAAAATCTTATTTTATAAGTTTTAGATAATTACCGATATAGAGAATAATTCTAATGAAAAGCAAGCTCTCGTATGGGGCTTTGCTGTTACAAGATCCAGTAACTTCCTTTAGTCCAGGATAAAAGCTGGTTCAGACAAAAATGGTGAATTTAGGTTTGAACAGGTTGCATTTAACGAGATGTCAGAACATTCAGGTAAAAATGATCAGTTTGGCCTCAATGTTGGGTGAGAAGCCGGAGCTTCAAGCTACAACACTGTGCTCTCTTGGAGGGCCGAAAGTATTTTTTAAAATTCATCCTATTTCTCAGCGCCATCTTTTATCTTAGGCTTGTGTCCATTTGCCTGGCATATACTGGGGTTAGATAAATATGTGTAAATTATTTGAATGAATAAATGACTATTTAATAATTATATCTGTTATCTTACCTGAAATGACAATAATAAAAAAGGTAGTTGAAGTCAAGAGAGACCATTCCAAATAACAAAAAGAAATATTATACAATCCACTGTGGTTTCTCATTCTTGTCTTGTTCTATTTTCACGGGAAACTAACACTCCTAAATGCAACGATGGCCAAAGTAGATCAAATGCAGTTCCCTCAAGAGCAATGCTTTTTATTTGTTTGTTTTCGCATTTGTTTCCAGAAAAGTATCCGTAAGACCCTCCCACCCACTCCAGGACTTCCAAATGCCTTACAACTTGCAGACCCTCCTTATCCCGGAGGATGGCTCTTGTTTAAAAACTGCACAATGTAAATGGTATCTGGTATTTAATGAAAAGCACTGAAATTGCTATATGGTGCCACAGATTCACTGCTGAACATGTCATGAGGCAACATTTTATAGGCGTTGTAAAATCTTTTTACCACACACAGCTGCGTTACCCAAAATTACTCAAATCTGCAGGGCATCTGAAACTCACTCTGTAACAGTAATAGGCTTTGCTGCTTAAAAAGTGATTATGACTAATGCACAAAGACAATTATCACTAGACTTAATTGCCAAGAATTAAGATATATATATATATATATTCATTCGTACTGAAATTTGAACAATCGCTGGAAAAACTAAGTGATTTTCAAAACTTACAGGATCATGAAGCAGAACTACGAAAATATTTTTAATCTGTCAGTCTATGCAAGGAAGATTTTATTGGCATTATTTTTACAAACTCTAAAATTTTATTGTTTTTAAGACACACTTTGGGTTAATTGGAGAAATTCTGAAAAACATTGATGAATAAAACTGCCCCATAGGGGTAGTCCTACATCCAGAGGAGATAACACGAGGTGTTGGACAGACAAAAACAGAATTTAATAGACTGTAGTTTCCAGTCATGGTTTGGCCCTGGGCAATCCCTTCATCTCTCTAGATCTTACCTTCTTGCACACAAAGAAAAGTTTGGGCTAAGCATTGTTGGGGCCTCTCTCTGCACTAACCTTTTATGATTTGATCTTAGATGATCTAAAGTAGAAAAAGTTTCTGTCTACCTTTGTTCTCCTCCTGGGAGGAAGGATGAGAGAAAACAGCGAAAGAGGTGGTATTGTGCTTTGCCTTAAAGGGTTTTGGTGTGAAAGAAAGTATTTTGGAGCATTCAGAGAGAATGAGCAGTCTGATAGGGACATTGTGGTGGAAAATTACAGAAATGGTTCAAGAAAGTGTTGGAAAGGTATCTGATATTGGAGAAATTTAGAGTTAATAATTTTGACTTTCTTCAGTAAATGTGGCAAAGAGTTTCCAGCTACTCAGTAAAGTCCGTATTCTCCTCTTCTGTCTGGCCTGTATGTTCTAACAATGGAATGTGAAGTGGAGGTGATGTATGCCATTCTGGGGCCTGCTCGTTAGAGCCCTTCCCTGGCACTCTTCCATGCTCTTTTGTCTTGGCTGACCAAATGAAGATGACCCCAAGGGGAAGCCCCAAGAAATGAAAGGAAGCCCTGATCAGCTTGGGTTTCTAAATGAATGTGTGAGCCTACTAACCCAAAACCACTCAGCACTGTTAGGTGAGCAAGAGATAAACTCAGAGTTTGAACATTGCATGTTAGTAGAGTAGTTACTGATCAATACAGTCAATGGTCATCGTCCACCACCTAGAGAGTAATTGCTACGATGTGATGGTGTGATGGTGACAGAAGGCAGAATTCATTGGATTGTGGGATGGAAAAATGGTTCACAATGAAAAACAATGAGGATAGACTATAATTTCATGAGTTTCAGCAGTGAAAGGACAGAGATGGAAGAAGTAGAAGAATTGAAGAAGGAAGATGTCAGAGCAAGTTGAGCATGTTCTTGAGAAGCTAAGGGCTGTGAGTTCAGGCTCTGGGATCAGACGACCTGTATTTCTTTCCTGGACACAGCTTAATAGATTTAGATATGTGACCTTACACAGGAATGCTTGCTACACATTTTGTCATTTAATCCTCATAATGACCCTATTAGGGGGATACTCTTATTAATCCCATTTCAGAGATGAGGAAAGTATGGTTTAGAGAGGCCAAGCATACTGTTCAAAGTCATTTATGGCAAATAGTACAGCTGCAATTTAAACCCAGGTCTATTTGACCCAAAAGCTTGGAGTATATGCTTGGATAAGGTTGAAATTGGTCAGGGACTGGAACAACTGGCAGGACACCTTCAGGATTAGGCACGTGCTGAAAGCTCAGAGGACCCAGTTGTTCTGCAGTTGAGCTGGCTTGTGCTGTCTTGGATCACTGACAGGAAGGAGAGATAGTCAGAGGCCTCTGAGCACAAAGCACCACTGGCACTTTGATCACTGGGCCTGTCACTGCCACACACCACCTGAGGTGAAACTTGCCACAAGGAAACCCAGAAATGGCTACAGGAGACAAAGAACAAATCATCCATAAGTCATATCTCTGTCTCTAGAAGCTAACTGCAAATAAATCACTGTTTCATTTTACTAATTTCCAGCTTAATGTAAAAATCAAAAGCCTCTATGTTACCTCTACAGGCTATAAGTGCACGGTCTTAATGGGCACTGGTTGGATAGTTCAGTTAGGTCTTTTTGGTGGCTTGTATTGCTCTTGCAATCCCTGTCAAGGCAAAGATGTGCGAGCTCAGTAAGGATATATTCAATGACATGTTAATTGAACAACTATTGTGGACTAGGCAGTTTGCTGGGAAAGGAGAACGCAGGGAAGATTAAAACATGGATACTGTGTTCCAGGCATTCCTAATCTAGTGGAGAAGGCACACAAGTAAAAGATCATTTAGTCATGGTGTAAAGGTTAGGAACATGGTGCTAGACATGTCTGTTCGAATCCTAACTCTTCCAGTTACCAGTTGCGTGAATTTGGGCAAATTATCTCATCTCTCAGAGCCTCAGTTCTCTCAACTGCAAAATGGGAAACTGCCTCATTGGGCTATTAGATGTCTAAATGTTAAAATGATTAAATGAGTTAATATACTTGAGGTTAGCTAGTGTTCATATTTTTTCTATGACAGTTTGATAGGTATGTGAAAATAGAGAAAGTAAGCACATCAGACTAATTGGCTTTGTCACTCTAGGCTTCCCATTGGAGGTGATAACTGAGTTGAGCACTGAAGACTGAGCAGGCATTAACCAGAAAGTCAAAGTTGTGAAGGCCTTCTAGGCAAGAGGTGACACGTACATGGAAACTCTGAAAGAGCCTATTACAATATTAGGGAAACTCCAGAAAGTCCCATCGGCTAGAGAGTCACGTATCTGAGGCAGTTGATACAGATGAGGCTGGAAAGCGAGGCAGGAACCAGCTTACGAGGAGCCTTTAAGTTAAGCTCATGGTTTAGACTCATTCCTAGAGGCAGGTGGAGCCACCGGGAGCCTTTAGGCAGTACAGTGATAGACGGATGCCAGTGGATTGTTGTTGGGTCAACAGCCCTGGGAGCTGACTGAGGCGGGAGTGTTTGATAAGATGTGGGCACAAATGTGTGTGGACTCCCAAGAACTTGCTTTTATATGCCCTGTCTGTATCTGCAGTTATTAAAAACCAGAAATATTCACCATAGCACCTGGTGGTACCATGAGGGCAGAGCACTGAATACAGTGCAATGGAGTTAATGAGAAAGCAGAAGGCCAGGCATTTGTCCTGACAATGTATTCTAAGTGGAGGAAAGAAAAAAAAATCACACAGACATACATAGAAATATTCTTTTTTTTTTAGTGCTTTTTAACAAGCATTTCAGCCCCCCTACAACCTACCTACACTATTCCTTATTTTAAATAATCATGCATGGTTTACATGCATCTGTAATCAAAGAACTATTTGTCTGTTTGAGGCCATTCTGTTCCCTCAACTTTAGGGAGGAATGATTCTTATCCTTTTAGGAAACTCTCATGCCTCTCATAGGGCACTCAAACCTCTTAATCTTGTAGACCAAAGCTAACCATACACATAAGAGACCCAAATCAATTATTGGTTTGAAAGGTAAGAAACTTCGGTATTTTCCCAGCACAACTGTAATATTTGAAAGAAAACCTTGCTTCTTCTGAAAAGGCGTCCATTTAGGGGCAACCTTTTGGCTCTTCACCACTCAGTAATATTGTCTACACACGCCAGGTACTAGGCACTAAAGCCACGGATTATAATGAGGATTAGGACACCATCTCCATGTTGGGGAAGCCATAGTCTTTTTTTCTTCTTCTTCTTTGGTCAAAGAAGGAGATGGCACTGGAGAAAGATACGTAAACAATCAGATGAGTGCGATATTAGAGATGCACTGCAGGGACTCTGGGCTTCGCAGGGAAAGTTACTTCTGCGTAGATGCTGACAGAGGCATCGGGATGTTCTTCCAGAAGGTGTCAAACGGAAGAAGGGAATTGCAGGCAGAGCAACTCACGTGACTCAAAGCCTCAAGGAAACAATAGTTCCTGCATTTCCTATGAGAGTTCTTACAGCCCAAGCTTCTTCATAAATCTTAGTTGATATGATCAAAATAGTCCTAATAGATATCATATTTGCACCATTTAGTGTGAATAGGAATATTATTCCTTCAAACATCAAAACCTGAGAATTAATCCAAATAATTTCACTTGAAATTAATTAGTGTCCTCATTTAGTTTGTCCTGATAAAGAAAAAAGTTTACATTTTCTTTACGTTCAGAGATGTGACATCTACAAAAACAGACATTTCAAGACATCCTGTACAAATTATTAAAAAGAAAAAAATATTATATTATAATTAGGTTAACTGTATTTCCTCACTACTCCCTCTGGCCACCTCCTTCCCAAATAGATCACTTTGTGAAGAGTAGCAGTTATTCAAAACAAAATATGTCGGTGTATCTTGCAGCCAAATGAAATGCACCAACAAGTGGCAATGATAGGAGCCAACCTCAACTTGATAAATTTGTCCAACAGAAAAATGTAGCTTGAGCAGCTTGTTGATCATTTTAAATGTTAATGGTAATATGCTTCTTTACTATTGAGAAATTTATGACTAATGACGTGATGCTATTTAAATTTACAACATTCAATAATTTCAGTTGTTTCTCATAATTAGAAAAAATAGTTCAAAAGAAACTTCAATATTTTCTGCGATTGTGTATGAAATAACACAAGAAGGCTACCAAGCACAGAAGCCCCTTCTGCAGACCCGGTTCTGCCAAAACCAAGCCCTTGATAGAAGACTTCCTCTCGGTAATTTCTGGGTTGTATCTAGATTTCCAAAGACTTAAAATAAAAAGAACTTTTCTAATTCCTCAGTTTAATTTGGTATCAGAACATGATTAGTCCCATTGTGGTCGTGATTAATAATATATAAAGGCTACTTTTATGCCCCATGTAGAGGAGGTCATAAGACTGAAATGATCTTTCCTCTTGAGTCCATGGGTGACTCAAGACTATAGCAATGCTCACATTTTATAACAGGAAATAGAAAGTTAATTGATAGCTATTTACAGCCCTCTTAAAAAACCTAGTTAGACAATGAAGAGTTACTTTGTATAAAATTAAAAAGATCATAGAAAGTAATTTATTAGGACTGACTTCCATATTCGTTGCTGAGCCAACA
Source organism: Equus caballus (assembly GCF_041296265.1). Classification (NCBI taxonomy): domain Eukaryota; kingdom Metazoa; phylum Chordata; class Mammalia; order Perissodactyla; family Equidae; genus Equus; species Equus caballus. The sequence goes on along the minus strand of NC_091703.1, from coordinate 52,607,143 downwards.
GACTACTGGCGCTAATTGTTTATTTAAACTAAGTCACTGCAACTCCAAGTCAAAATGTTTTCCATAGTTTGAGACTGGCTCCAGCCTTTCACCTCCCAGAATTGATGGGCCTGAAGGTTCCACAGGATGTCCGCTCTATTTTTTTTCCCTTTCTCTAAAAAGATCTTAATGCTATGTGAAGTCAGGGGTTTTCTTTTATTTTTATTCTGTTCTACATAATCCTGCTTTTATTTGTGTTTATGGATGTGGAAGGAGCTACATTCATAATCACACTTATCTAGAAACTCATTGACTTGTTCATTTAGAATAAGATTAAAGAACCACAGTTTTTGTTATCAGATACTTAAGCAGTAAATAATATACTAATATTAAGTAGACACTATTGCCAGAATTAATATGTGCATAGGAAATGAAATAATCAGACTTGGGTCATCTTGGCATGTTAAGAGGAAGAACTCTCACTTGATGATGGTTAATTAGTTAATGAACTTTCCTATGTTTTACAGTCATGAGTATCTAACTAACCTGGATATAGCATGCGTATCTACAGAATCATGGTGACCTAAGAAAGTCATCACTAACTGCCTACTGATAAGATGAACCTCATTTGCTTGATTAACAATAACGATAAAATACTGAAATGGTGATGCCTAAAACTGAGAAAAGAAAGAGAGGGGAAGCCTTGCCAGAGAGAGCTGTAGAAGATAATGCTTGCTCAGGCATTCTTCATGGCTCTCATGAGAGATCATCGAACTCAGCTCTGGAACATCCAGAACTATATGGCTCGCTTACTCTTGAATTTGAGCCAAGTGTATGTGAGGGAACTGCACCTGCTTCTTTTCAGAAAAACAAACAAACAACTCTCTGAAATTCAGGAAAAATAAAGTGAAAAAAAACAGGGAATAAAAGAGGACCAGAGATACCTGGATGTACCAAATTTGGCATCAGGAGAATGGTTGCAATAGATACTGAACTTTTTGGAAAAACTGACTGTTCTGGTCAACTACTGCTACATTGTAAATCATCCCAAATTAGTGGCTTAAAACAACAATTTGTTATCGCCCACAGTCCTGTAAATTGCACTCACCTGGGGGATTCTTGCTTGGGGATTCACATAAAATTAGGTATTGGCTGATACTACAGTCATCTCAAGTCTTGACTGGACTGGACATCCAGGATGGCTCCCTCATGGCTGACAGTTGAGGTTAGCTGTTGCCTGGGAGCTCAGCTGGAGCTGTCAGCTGGGGTGACCCACATATGACCCCTCCATATAGTCTAGGTTTCACATTGTGTGGTGGCTGGGATTTTAGAAGAAGCCTTCCAAGAAGAAGCATTCAAAGGGATCCAGGTGAAAACTAAGAAACCTAATGGCCTAGCATCTGAAGTCCCAAATTATCACTCCTGCTACACTGTAATGGTCAAGCAAGTCACTAAGTCCAGCCTAAATTCAAGGGGAGGGAAAATATGGCTCTATCTGTTGACACGGAGCAGTGTATAGAGAGGAAAGGAATTGATCATAGTTATCTTTGGAGACTCTGACAGAGGCATCGTTTCTGTCTTAAACATTCTAAATACAGTCTGTAGATCCTTCATGATGGGTGTGGATTCTTCACACATCGATGCAGCCACAAGTATTGATCACAGAGGGAACATACAAATGAGATCATTTCACCCCTCCACTTAAAACTAATCAATGCTTCCATTATACTGAGAATAAAATTAACGTTTCTTACCATGGCCTGAAAAGCCCTAACTGGCTTGCTCCATTTTAACTTCTCTGACATCATTTCCTTCCACTCTTTTCCTTGCTCACTTTGCTCTAGCCACCCTGACATTTTTATTTTTCTTCCAACAATCCAAGCTCATTCCCACATTACAGTTTTGTCAGTTTCTACTTCCTATTCTTGGAAAACCCTCCCCCTGGATCTTCATACAGCTTGTTCCTTCACTTCATTCAAGCTTCTGCACAAATGTCTCTTCAAAGAGGGCATCCCTTGACCACTCTCTTTAATTGATCACCTACTCTGCCCCACTCATCATCAGGTCATCGTTATCTGAAATTACCTTCTTCATCTCTCTGTTTAGGTTTAGATGTCTGTGCCCCCCTACAATACCGTAAGCCCCATTGGAGCAGGGACTTTACCTGTCTTACTTCCATATCTCCAGAACCAGGAACAGTGTCTGGCACATAGTAATACACAGGACATATTTGTGAATAGATGGATGAAGGTGGACCATGCTCAAGTTTTCTATTTAATTGGTTGTAATTAGAAATGACTTAAATATCCTTAAAAATTATGTGAGCCTTACGTGTAATTTATTCAACTTTCAATGTTACCTGTGACTATCCATGTGAGATATAATCTAGAAGGAAGAGAGTCATATTCCATAACTTACCTTTACACCTCTAACCTGTCAGTTACATAGACCCCTATTGCGGCCACACTGGGCAGGGGGCTCTCTAGCAGTGTGCAGGTTCTTTCTCTCTGTTATGCTACCTGAAACAACAATACAAAATAAAACAAAATACTTTTTTTCCCTTCTCTTTTTCTGGTTCAAGATGGTTTTTTAAGAAAACTAAGAATGGAGGGCTTAAAGAGAGAAGACAGGAAAGGTAGCATTCACTACCTTACAAAACTATTTTTTTCTATTCAGTTTTTGGGTCCCATATTCCTCTCACTGTTTGTCATTTGGTGTCTGTTGCCTTAAAATCTCCATGATAGCCTCGCTGGGATACTAACACTTCCCTTAGAAACCGGATTCTCTCCCTACTTTGAGCCTTTCTGGAGTGCTGTTTCCTCCTTTATTCTTCCAGCTAAGTACGTTTTGTTCATGAATACTTATTTCACATATCTGCTCATTTGGAAAGACTTGTGCTAACCACCATCCCCACTTCCCATTTGCCAACCCTTTCTGGATTAGGTCTTGTGTTATTAACTACAGTACAGTGAGGTAAGTCCCCTCATCCAGCTATGAGTATTTTTGGAGGCGTGGGTATCATCTTGTTAATTTCTAGACCCTTATCGCCAATTCCAATGCCTGGCACATAGCACACAGTCAGTAAGTACTTATTGAATTGGGTAAAATTAAATTGCAGCAAAGTGAAAGGCAGAAAACAGTAGGGAATTGGGATAGTAGTAGATAATGTCAAAAGGCTAAGAACACACTGGCCTCTTCCCTTTATACACACTAATTTTATTAGTTCAGGCTCAATTATGTGTGCTTTTCTAGAAATGTCATCATTGTCTAATACATTAAGAAAAGAAATTGAAACTGGAGTTATTTAGAGGGCAGGCATGAAATTAGGCATTTTTTCTACTCCTTTCCTGCCACACCCGTTACTCCCCCTCTTGTTCATTTGCATTTTCTTGAGCAGTCTGTGGGGTGCAGGTGCAGAAAGCATGCTCCAGCTGCACTCTATAGAATTCTATGCTGTCTCTGATGAAAGAGACTTTCTATCCATGTATTTTTATAATCGTAAATTCTTTCTTTTTCATATCTATTTAGATACATCTACATTTATGAAATTAAATCTTTTGCATGTGTATTTTGAGGGGTGTCTTTTATAGGTATATAGAAATTGTATGTGACATCCATCTCCAGTATATGGAGCTAAGTTATAGGCAAAAAAAGATTTTCCTTTAAAGGAAACAGACAAATACTATATTTTGAGAAATTAAGAACATATATAAAGCACTTTCAAAAGTATTGCTAACATTGTGCTTTTCCACTTTTTTTAAAAAAATGAAAACAGAAACAGTCTGCTAGCAAGCTAGCCAAGTCTTACCTTACTCACTGCATACAGAGAGCAATTTGAAATTGCACCTAAACAACCTTTGGTTCAGCATAGCCATTCATCACTCTGTTAATAGCCCTATTATGCGCTCCTTTGAAACACTCTTGTAATTGAAACTTTCCAAGTGGGAAAGACAGTGTAAGTCAAATAACAGATTTAGCTCTGGCACAATGCTTACAACACTTGGGAGGATTACCAGGTATTTTAGAATGTGCATTGATCAATAATTGTAGAACACGTTTTTCTGCGAAGTCTGAAAGATTTGGTCAATTAGTGGTTGGGCATGGTAGATGAATTAAGTTAATAGAAAGATAAAATAATTAATAGTGAAAATTAAGACCTCATGGTAGCTTGGAAAATCAAGGATTGTGCTTTCTGGTCCAAGATTTCCTATGAAGCAGAAGTGGCTGATTAAGAAATACATATCATTTCTCTGCACGTGTGTGTCTTCACTGAAAGGATGAGGCTAGTGTCAAGTTTCTGAAATACCACAGTGATAGAAGTTTTAGTGTGTACTACAGAGTATCAGACTGAATCTGGCACTAATCCTTTCACTTCCAGAAAGAGGACAGACACCCACTTCCCCCTCCAAATGCCCACCACTTCCATCAGTGCATGTCTATTAGAGGCCAAGACAAATGTACCACATTTCACTGCTTTTCAGCTGTATGGCTTCCTCTGTAATCTAATGCCAACTCCCATAAAATTCAAGCTGTAGCAAGTAACCTCGCACAATAGGTCATTCACACAGCTCTGTCCCTTTGAGTTTATGGGAAACAGGAGGAAAGTCAGTAGTACATAACCAGGCTTGGTATAGACCATCAAATCACTCTCCTTGACTAATGATAGGCTCTTGGTCATCATTTATGAAAGCCAGTTCTTAGGTCAGCCAGACCTAAAGAGCTTCTAACAGATTTCTTTACGTCTAATTTTTTTCATGCTTGACACTCACGTGAGATGTTTTCTTTTTTCCTAAATTTCAAAACATCTCATCTGTGCCTCAGTTTTTTCATTTATCACATTCTGCCTCATATTATAAACACTCATGTAACTTCCCCATATTTTTTTTACTAACTTGTAGGCTCCCAAGGGGAAAAGTATTGATCTAATTCAGCCTTTTATGTATCTAGAAAATGGAATGATACAAAGCACAGTGGAGTTATTCCATATTCATTTAATGAACATATGAATGGATAGATAATTTTGAGAGACTGTGTGGCATGGATTCAATTTTGGATGAAGGGAACCAAGATATAATCAGATCAGGACTAAGTTATATTGAAAAGATTATCTCATTTCAATCACCTGATTTTGTGACCAGAGGCCAACCTGAAAAATATAAGAAGCCAGAACTTGGACACTTAGTATTTTACCATGCTCAATTAAGAGAAACTCATAAATTATGCGACAGTGATGCCAAATATTACCAATTGTCACACTGCGTTGAGAAGAATTTTCAAATAAAATCTGTGCTCAACAACAAAGAGTAGTAAGATGGATTAGCGTGTCTCTTTAGAGACATGCATTTGGAATTTTGGATCAGGTTCAGATACCGTATTTTTTGAATGATGAGTTGGAAACCACAGAGGCAGATTTGCCTTCCTAAAGTGATGTAACAGCAGCCAGTTGTTATCAAGGCTCCAATCAAGAGCACAGTTCTCAAGACCTTAGGAAGTGCCGTAGAGGGAAAGACTCTAACGGAGAAGATCCTTCAAGAAGGAGCAAAATTCCTCATCCAACTCAGGAAAAACCAACTTCCAACCTTGAGCCCCCAGCCTACTCAGAGTTTCTGTGGCTGTTGTGGCTGATGGTAGGGATGGACGGTGAGACAAAAGCACTGGAGTGGAGGAGCAAGACCTACCCTAACAAGCCTTAGCCTCCTAACACCAAGGAAGACTGTGTTCACAGGCACAAGAGTCAACAGAGGAGACCTCCGTGGCTTCTCCGAATAGCGTGTCTCCATGGCCAACTTCTAGAGCAGCACCAATAGCTGTCGGGAGCTCTCCCTGGTGCTGCCATAGCCCAGACTCAACCCTCAAACTCAGCATATTTTGCTGTTCCAGCTCTAACTTCTTTTTGTAAGCCTAGTTGCTCAGAAACAAAACAAAACTTCTTTTTAAAATATTTTATTTTGGAAAATTTCACGCAAACTAAAATTAGGGGGAATAGTCGTTTGTATCCATCCTCCGGTAAAGGACTTTTCTCAATGTCTATACTTGATCGTGCCTGATTGTGCCTCCCCCATCCATGTTATCATTTTGCCATGTGTGATCAATCCCCAGCCTCAGCCCAGCCTAGCCAGTGATTCGGCCTGATCCAGACCTCTGTCTGACTCACCATGACCTTCCCAAGACTTATAGCTCACCTCAGTCCCAGACCAACAGGCCATAATTCCCAAGTCTGTCCATTTATTCATTGTTTTTTCTTTTGTCCCTCAAACTTTAATTTAGCACCTATTAGATACTCAGGCACTCTGCTGATTGCTAGAGATATAATAATTGCTAACTTCCAGCTGCTGTCCTGATGGACATCATATACGATCCAACAGAGGCATGCTCTATGCACTACAGGGTGTTCAGAAGGAGTATGTGAGTCTTTTCCACCATGGCTAAAACTGGAAAGCAGTAGCAGTCAGGACTAAAACCTAAATCCCACGGTTTTGCTTTTCTTTGATATCAGTTATCTACTAGGAAGCACATGATAACTTTTGATTAATTACCTATTATTTAATAGATTAATATGCAATTAAGCCAGTATTTTGAATGAAATAATCACTACCTCATTCATGTGACACTGCAAATGAATGTGCAACTCCCTCCACGGGAGGTCAGATAATAAATTTTGACTACAATGGACTCAGGAGTAGTGCTGAGGAGTGGGGTCTTCACACAACTTCTGGGCAGTGAGAGTGAGACAGCAGGGGAAAACCACATGATGAGTCATCGAGAGACGCGAGTTCTAGTATTGCCTCTGCCTCTAGTTAGATGGCGACCTTTGGCAAGGAACCACTTTTCTCTGGATCTCAGGTTTTTCGACTGTGAAATAAAGGAGATGGACTTAATAATCTCTAAGATCTCCAATATATTGTGTGTCTATACTTTTCCCCAGCCTGATCTTAAGACAGAGTAAACGGCTGCCATCGTCTCATGGCTGGGATTACCTGTGTGCTGTGACGACTTCCTGGAGACCACTTTCTTGGAGCTGACAATAAAACGCATCGTGGGACTCTCCCCAAAGCATTACAATGTAATTCCTCATAACTATATCAAGCATTGTGACTGTCCAAGTGCTTTCTCATGCATCTTCTCTTTCCATTTATGCAGCTAGCTGAAGCAAGTATTAGTGTTATCATGTTTTCAGAAGATAAAACTGAGGCTGTGACACACCCCCCGTCAATATCATTTGAAAGGCCACTGTCTTTTCCACTGCTTCTCAAGTGTCTGTGTATAAGCTACTTTTCTGAAATAGATGCCACCCCACCACCTTTGCTTTTTTCTTTTTCTTCATTTAAACTATTTGTTGATCTCGTTTTAGAATAGGTTTGGTCCGGGGTATGGATAAGTATAGATGCATCTCACGCTATGATGAAGATGCACGCTTAAGTACTTGTATATGAATAGTTCTTTTTATCAAATTTTAAATATGCTGAAGCCCCTTCAATTGGCAAAGACTTTGATACAGTGAAGAATTACAACTCATGGCCCCCCCCCCCGCAATGATTTTTTCTGGAAACTTAAAATTTTTGCTATAATGTATACTGAAGTAGGAGCCTAGCTGCATTCTAATGGGACCCACATGGGCCTCCCGATGAGAACATCTCTTCCTCGGTAACATCCTGCCGAATTTGGGGGTTCGGTGCCTTAGGCATCTCGCTTTGTTCGATGCCTCCTCCCTGCCGCAGCACCTCTTTGGAGGCCCTGTATTTCTTGGCAGCCGTGGTGTTCTTACATCATTTTAAGTCAATTAAAATTATTAGTGTAGTTTTAATAGCCAGTGCTCCCTGAGGCCAAGTAACAAACGGTGCAATTTGAAGCAAATTGAATAAATAAAATAAGGAGGAGACAAATGAAACAATAGTCCAGGAAAGCAAGGAGAAAAAATTAGTCTATTAGCAAAGCCATCTACCTTAAAAAATAATAATAATAGTGTATTACTTGAAAAACTAGGCAGTACACAGGACAGAACCAGACTTAAAAATAGACAAAACCGGTTGTGGCTGATAATGCTTTGATTTCGGAGACCCTGGGAGGACCTTTAGAGCCAACCCATCTTCACCAGCCTCGCCGGCATTTGGGAGGATGTAATTGATTCCTCTGACCTCTGCTAAACTTGCCCTTGGGAGGGGCGATACATTATGGTTTTATTTTATTTCATGCTATCGTGGACAGGATGTTTTTATTTATAAGTTTACCACTTCTATTTCACTTGTAAATAAAGCAGTTGTATCAACCTATTTGCACAGCCTCTTAAGTGTCCGTAATGTTATGATCTCAGATTCCAGAAAGGAGTCAGCAGGGACAGGAAAAGATATACATTTTCAGGATATAAAGAGAGGGAAGAAGAAAAAATTGGGGCAATGAATTCATGCAGATTAAAGCATATTTCAGTAGTGAGGAGAGTAGTGGGGTCCTGGATAAAGGATTTTTCCAAATGCCACCTGAATTACTTGTTGATTTTTAGACCTTGGACAAGTTGCTTAGCTTTTCTTAGCATCAAGCTCTTCATCTGAAAACTGGGGTTAAAGGAAGAATCTATTTACAAAGATATTGGGATGATTAAATGATGTCATATATGCAAAGTACTTAACACAAGGCATAAAGTATGACAATTGCAGAATAAAAGTCAGTCGTTACTATCATTATAGCTTGTACTCAATAATGGGGCGAATTCCTGGGATTAAAGAAAAACATTCAGAAGGATGAGGCTAGCAATCCTAGAGGTCACACTAACTTCTCTCCATTTTTGCTAAGGTCTAGGATACCTGAGCACTCTGCTAGTGATAAATAGTAACAGCCAACATTTAGTGAGAGCTTTCTTTGCACTGGGCACTGTTCTACTTGATTTCTATGAGTTTTCACACTGAATCCTCTAATGACCTCTGATTAGATGCTATTATTGCGTAACCATGACACAGATAAGGAAACCAAGACATGGAACACTTAAACGTCTTGCCCAAAATAACAGAACTGCGCTATTAACAAATGGCAAACCCCATATTCAAACTCACTGCAGCCTAGTGTGGATCCCTAGCCCCCTGTCAGTGCACCACATTGCCGTTAACTTTGCTGAAACCCAAGTGGCTGAGAGAAGTGTCATGCCTTACTCAAGCTGCACATATCGCTCTGTATTGTGCAGAGTGTAGACTCCTATGTGGGGCTGGAGGGCTGTGTCCACTGAAAGGAAGCAACTTTTCCTAATCCACTGGCCCTGAGGGGCCAGGATTTTCCAATTCTCACAAGAGCCCTGAATGGGAGAGGGCAGGCCCTGGGCCTAAGTTGCCCCTTCTTCAAATGTCTAGCACATACTCTGCCTATGGAGCCAGGCTTAGCTGCCTCCTCTACAGCTAGGGTTCTGTTCTCCAGGCGGGTGTGCCCAGGAAAAGACTCATCATCTGAAAACACAGGCCATGGGAACAGATGCCCTGATGTCACTTGATCAAAGAAGACAGAGTTGTTAATGTACCGGAGCACTCTCACTGCGGAAATGAGTCACCCTACAGAGGCCAGCTGCTGTGGCATCCTGGGGAAACTAGCAAAACTCAAGGGCCACTCTCAAGTGGAGGAGAGCTTGGCCGATGGCCAGGAAAAGGTGCGGAGGGTGCCAGACTCCTCATGAAAGAATGGTTTCACGGTCAGGCCTCTTGCTATAACTGTCTCTCCCCCTTTCTCTCTTTAAAGCAATTTTTCCTATTGTAAATAATCCCATCAAATGAGGACCATTGTCTCTCCTTTCACACAAGAGGCCCATTCATTACTGCCTTGAACAGTAATGAAAGGGAAAAGCACAAACAATCAAAAAGATGAGGGGTGTGGTGTGTTCCATCAGAAGGGAAGCAGGAGGAAGAGGAGGTAGGAGGAGCTGGGTTGAGTAAGGAAAAGCCCAGTGTGTCAAACTTGCCTGGCCATTTGGAAAATCTCGTGTGAAATCTCCCCATAGTTAATGCTGGCCACATGGGGAAGGGCAGGTGGCATAAAAAGGGAAGATAGATATAGGGAACTGTGCTTATAAGTTTCTAACATCTTTGGGAGCCAGAAAAGTAGGTAGGGTGCTGCTTGATGCAAACGGAAGAGCAGATCTGGTGACCACAAGAATGTATCTTCTGTAGCCTTATTCCCACTAGCCTTGGTTTTCCTGGGCAACATTAGAATGAGTTTCCAGCCATTGTGCAAAGTAGACATTTCATAAGATAGGCAATCAGCTGATGTAAAAACAAATTTTTAAAAAGGCTATTGAGAAAGTTTAAAGACGTTTTAGGGCTGGTTTGTTCACAGTTCTTATCTTTTCACAATCAGGCCTCAGCACCAGATTGGCCAATCACCAAATTTTTCTCTTTAATTCTTAAAACAGAGCTGATACATTTCAAGGAGAGGAAAGAAAGAGTTAAGGAGACAGCAGGGCACATTGGTTAAGAGAGAAGACTATGGAACTAGGCTATGTGGACTCAAATTAGCTCTATCATTCATTAATGTGTAACCTTGGGCAGGTTACTCAACCTCTCTGTGCTTTTGCTTCTCACTGGAAATAATAACAGAAAGCACCACAGAAGATTGTTGTGAAGATTAAATGGATTAGTGTAGGCAAAGTACTTAGAAGAGTGCCTGGCGCATTGTAAGTGCTCCACAAATGCTTGCTGTTATTATTAAGGAGGCATTGTCAAATAGAGGACCAGCATCTCCCCATACTTTGTTACGTAAGCTAATCCATGAGCAGAGAAGATGTGCAATGGTTCTGACCATGAGTTTTCTCCTTTTCCTGTGTGACACCGTGAATGCTTAAGATTTTGTTCAGAACGGAACACAAATCATATCTGTGTCTTCTCTATGATGTGGAAGCATTTGAGTGTAACTTGTCACCTGGGTTGGATACAGAAGTGCAGGCCACAAAATCTTTATTCACTCTTTTTGTTGTTTAGCCAGATTATTGTAAGGATACATTGAATCAGGATGGTCTTCTCAAGCTCCATTTTTGGTGGCTTTGGTAATATCTGGTCAATGACCTCAAGAAACAGAAAATGAGTCCTAAGAAAGGGCCTTTGAATCATACACCATTATTCTCTGACTTTCACCCGAAAATCATCAAGCAAAGCTAAGACTGCTCCTTCCTGACATCCGTGAGATCATGGATTATGCTTTGGTGAATTTTTCCTCTTAAAAGTTATCTTTTCAGGGCCAGCCCGGTGGAACAGCAGTTGGGTTTACACGTTCCGCTTTGGTGGCCCAGCGTTTGCTGGTTCGGATCTCAGGTACGGACATGGCACCACTTGGCAAGCCATGCTGTGGCAGGGGTCCCACATAGAAAGTAGAGGAAGATGGGCAGGGATGTTAGCTCAGGGCCAGTCTTCCTCACCAAAAAGAGGAGGATTGGCAGCGGATGTTAACTCAGAGCTAATCTTCCTAAAAAAAAAAGTTACCCTTTCATATATTGGTAATGTAATTTTCCCATATACAAAAGTTCACCAGGCCATAGTGAATCTCATTAGTAACCAGGTTGAATACTACAAGGATGTTAATTATTGAGGCTGCTTTTTGTGAGAGAAGATCTATATCTACCACTGTGGTGGGCTCCTCATTGCTCAGGTTATTTCACAGATGGTAGGGCTAACATGGTGTACCGCTCACAGATTTTTAGACTGTCCTGAGTGGACCAAATATATAATGTTTCAGACCCATCTACATCATTACACATGTGAGATGAATGCTAAAGAAGCCTTGACATATGGAAGCCTATAAAATTGCTTGAAATGGGAACAGGAAAGAATTATGAATCTCAAAGGAAGAGGTTTTAAATAGTACAATATTGGTTATTCAAATCCATTAATTGGAGAGTGACAATCTGGATAAAAGCAATATTTAGTCCATTCTCTAAAGTCGTGGCTCTCAGTGAGAGACATTGGCTTCCTGAGTGTGCTTTGGGAATGTGCTAGAGGAATTTGGTCATCCCAATGACTGGGTGTGCTATCGGAATTTAGTGGGTAACATCCCAGTTATTAATGTCCCGCAACATGTGGACACAACATAGAGTTGTCCTACAGCCCTCATGACTTTTTTATATCCCACTGGACATTCATATATGCAAAGATCTGCTAATGTGCTAGCATGTTGTCCCTACATCAGTTAGGGTTATTTCCCTCTTCCTCTCATAATGTGCTGATGAATCTAGTCTGTTATTATGTAGCCTGATGCTAGGTTTTATTCCAGCATTTGCTTCTACCGCTGTTCTCTCATTTTCCTGTTTAGTTTGACTGGAATGGTCTCTGATCTTTTTATAGCTCTTAATCCAGAGTTAGTCATTTTAAGTAGGTAAAAAAAATCCAACTCATCATCGTGACCTCTACTATAGTCATGACCAAGATTTTCCAAGTTGAAATACGTGTTATTTTATTATCAATTGCTTTCCTTCTATTTCTCCTTTATAAAAGGGCATTTTATTAAATTTTTAAATTACATGTGAAGTAATATTTTATATTTATGAATTTTCAATTTAGAATAGAGAGAGGAGCATATTTATATTATACATGTATTATACAAATATTTTATAAATTGCTATGTATATGTGTTACATATATATGTTCTGAAACATGTCTTGTGTTTTATATGTTGCATGTTTACATATATATAATGTCATATATAAAACATATATTATAGGTATATATGTTACATGTTATAGATATATAGGCTATATAGATATATATGTTATACATGTAAGTATAAATATTATTTATATTATATATGTTGTATGCTTACCTGCTCACACAAACCAGCTACATACATACATAACATGCAGTCATGCCTTATAATGCATGAACATACACATGTTACATGTATGCATGTAATATGCCATGGACATTATATAGATTTTGCATGTGTACATATGTTTGTATTGCAAATGTGTATGTGTACACATATTGCTATATGGATTTGTGACAGATTTTAAATACACATACATGTTGTATGCCTTATACATGCACATGTTTATGGGTATAAGTGCTTTGTACGCTCACATTGTATGCTTTGTATATTATATTCATGTGTTTTATATTATATAGTGGAAAGAGAAGCATATCTGTAACATATTTTTTTATAATAAAAAGATGCCCCAGGAGGACGAAGTAGCTGGAAAAGCCTTGCTGTGATGTTTATTTAGTCTAATCTCTCTCCTCAAATGTCCAGTGATGGGTTTGCAACTTTTAGCATTTGAAGATATTTTCAGGGTATGTTTCAAATGGATTCAACAAGTCTAGAAATATTTGAGCAGAAAGGCAGCAGTGATATGAATGAGGTAATACAGTACTTACTGATTCATCAGTACTAACATGACCAAACCCTTGTTGGAAACTAGAACATTCTAGCCAGTTTGCTTACATCCCCATCTTTTCCCATTTGGAGGTCTGAGCCAGAGGCAAAAGGCCCAGAAATATCCATGACTCTCATTTGCATTTTCATATTTGCACATAATTCAATTTCCTATATCCAGCTAAGGCTGGCATTAGAAGTGCCCAAAGACACAGAGAAAGAGCAAGACTTAGAGAAATTAGAGATATAAATTCATTGAAATATACTGGAGGTGGAACAGGCCCAGAAGCCCTCTTGGGAGCTCCAGTTTTAGAGTCTGGCCCCCAATCCACTCAGAAATTCTGTCAGTCGACAGACACCATGTGGATCGTCCACCTCCTTATCGTGGCGAACAAGTCACTACATTACCATATGAAGAAACTAACTCCTATTTTAAGACTTGATGCTAACTAGGACTCATATATTAGACCATCCAGTGGACCAGTAATTCTCTTCCATGCACTTAAGCCCTGAGGTTGGCAAAAAATTGCCCTCCCAGGCTTCATCTGGTGGAAGTTAGAAAATGGGATTTCTTAGCAGATCACCAAGGCTAAAGAGGTCTTTGAGTGAGTCCAGTGGTAGTTTAGCCAAAGTTGTAAGATATATCCAGGCCAAGATCTATCCTTTTGTGTTGGCTTAGCTTTCACTAAGTAGAGATTTTACTTCCCAAAAACTTAGGGAGGGTTTGTTAAATGTATTTTGTCCTCCATTGGCCCTGGTTCTCAAGAGTAGCCTTGCCTGGAGGTGACCATAACAAGGACCCTGAGGAAAAAGACATTATTAAGAGCCACTGAAGCTGGATTAACCATTAACCTGAAATGGTCAAACCTTTAGAAGATGTCAGATCTTTAGATCACCCACCTTCAGTCTGCAAGGCAAATAGGTAAAGAGGGGCCCATGGGGAAGGGATAGAGCAAAAGGCATCAACAGGCTCTTTGGTATTTTACTGAGAGCCTGAAATCCCATCCTTACAAACACCTCGTGAGCATTTTAAAGTCCAGCACTGATCTGTATAGTCCCAACTGATCCGTTACTCTGCACTAGTCTAAGAGCATTTCAAGGGCTACTTTGACCCATTGGGAGTGGCTGCCTATAACACTGGGCTGAGAATGATTAGAAGCCTGACTGTAGACTCAGGCTGTGTAGGGGTGAGTGTGTGTGTGTGTGTGTGTGTGTGTTGAGAGGGTGCAAAACGTATGATCCATTAGAAACATTCACATCTATAGGATTGAAAAGGTCTGAGCCATAAAAGTTGTCTCTCTCTATTCAAAGCATTCTTTAAAATCAGACTCTAGTGAAATAGTCCACGGAATAACAGTACACCTATCCTGCCTTTCCCTCCACCCAGAGAGAGGATATAAACAAAAAGGAGATACACAATGCATCCTCTGTCAGATGTGTTACCGTCTGACTGGATTCTGACTCTCAGTTACCCATAGCTCTCCTGGTTAACATGGAAATGTGTGCCTATGGAAAATCCTCCCAATGCCAGTGGTGGATGTGACCAGAAGAGCTGCACGCAGGGGCCGGGAGCTGATACTTCGTGTGGTGAGAGCATGACCACAGGTGAAAGGAAGAATCCAAGTGGGATTTCAAGAAAATATTTTCAGGGCGGCCGGTGGCATAGTGGTTAAATTCTCACACTCTATTTCAGCTGCTTAGGGTTCACAGACCCAGATCCCGGGCACAGACCTAGCACCACTTATCAAGCCACACTGTGGCACCGTCCCACATAAAATGGAGGAAGATTGGCACAGACGTTACCTCAGGGCCAATCTTCCTGGCACACACATGAAAAAGAATATATTTTCGCCTCATGTTCTATGTTTTATAGAATTGACCATTAAAGTGTTTCTTTCTGCTTAATAGAGAACAGAAACAGAGATTGTGCCTTATTTAAAATTTTCATCCAAGTACTTCATGTAGCACCTGCCAATTAGTAGGCTCTCTCAATACACAATCCGTGACTGAATGAACATGTAAGTAGATGATGGCAGGTCACTGAGCCTCTATTCCTCCATCAGTAAAATGGGGATAATAATTCCTGTCTCCGGGTTTATGTGAGCGTTTTGTAATGTAATACATACAAAGTTCCAAACTCATAGAAGGTGCTCAACAAATATTAATGCCCGTCCATTGCCCCATTCAACTCAGTACATGATTGAATCTAGGGAAAAGGTTGCACGTGGCCAGCGTGAATGAAGTACTCAGGCAGAGCGATTTCCCATCTATTGATGTCATTAGGCTTTTGCAGATTTCAGCTCAGTATTTATCAAGCTCCACTACCATCTGGTATGACTTTATGTTCTTAAGGACCTGTCCCTCCCCTCTGAACCTGGGATATATGGGCTTTAAGTGAGCATGGCCATTGGTGTTAGAATAAGTGTCCATACAGCATTTTTTACCTATTTGCATATAAATCTTTGGGTTTGCCTCTAGATATCCTCATCCTCTCCAGTTTTGCCTAGATGCTCCAACATGATGCCCTGTCTAGATATCTGCCATTTGCCACTCCAAATCCACTTTCCACTCCTCTCCATCCTACCCTGCCCAAGAACTACATCAGTGGGCTCCCTCGTTGGCTTCTGCTGATTGGATTCACCCAACAGAGGTGGAAGGGACTGTGGATTGGGATGACACTGGCAAGAGACTGAAGGAGGATGGGAGCAGAGTGGTGTTCAGGTATTTGTTCCCCAAATTATCTTCCTACTGAGTCATCCCAGGTTGACCGCCTGTGTATACCAAATGCTACAGTGTCTGTTAGGCAGCCCTCAATCGAGGGTCTGGTAACTGCTCACTCCCCTTGCCCATTCACCTGAGGGTTGGTAATGGCATCCCTGCTCTCACTTACCCATGAGGCTACCCCGCCTGTCACATTTGTAGTCTAGTTACATTATCTGCTACTACACTGAAATCTACTAGTGTAGTTATAGTTTATGTTAAATTATCCTCCATCATCCAGCTTGTGTGTGCCATCTGTTCCTGTCTCAACCCTAACGATATAGTTAGTATCCATGCTTCCTATCTTCTCTCTTTTTTAGACAATATTCTTCTTCTGAAATATTTCATCAGTATAATAAGTGTGGTAGGCAGAACAATAGCTCTCAAAGGTGTCTAGACCCTAATCCCCAGAGCCTGTGAACATGTTACCTTATATGGCAAAAGGGGCTTTGCAGCTGGGACTAAGAGTACAGACATTGAGATGAGATATTGGGGATTATCTGGATTGGCCCAATATAATCACAGGAGTCCTTAAAGAGCAGAGAATCTTTCCTGACTATGTTCAGAGAGAGATGCGACTATGGAAGAAAGCTCATAGATATGCAACATTGCTACTTTTAAAAACAGAGGAAGGGGACCATGAGCCAAGGAATGTCAGTGGCCTCTAGAAGCCGGAAGACACAAGGGAATGGATTCTCCCCTAGAGTTTCCAGAAAGGAATGTAGCCCTGCTGACACTTTGATTTAAGCCCAGTGACAATCAGGTTGAACTTCTGACCTACAGAAATGTAAGACAATAAATTTATGTTATTTGAAGCTGCTAAATTTGTGATAATTCTCATGATAGCAACAGGAAACCAATAAAAATCCTCTTTGGAATCCAGTCCAAATATTTTCTACCTACTCAGGAAATGATGATCTGATTATACAGATACCTGAAAAATACCAAGTGCCACTAATGAAGGGACCAGGAGAAGACCAATATGTGGCAAAATTTGAGAGACCCTGAAGGTTCCTCTGTCCAAAAGATATCACCCCCATGTATGAAACACCACTATTATACAATTAATTTTGTAAAAGTAATATTTTCTGTTAAAAGACACATGCCTCTAAGAAAGATGGTGCATTAGCACTTAGTTACTAGCCCCACAGGGAGAGGTCAATGAATGTATGTATTATTACGAATATAGCATGTAAAATTTAGACTATTATCAAGATTCATTACAAGAGCAGTAAATATCTTTTCCAGAGTGGTAGATGCCTTTGAATAGGCTCCTGGAGGAATGTAATCTAGGACATGCATGATTGTGTGGAATGAAACATCAGGCCATCTTAGAGAAAGTGGAGTGTGGTCATGGCAGGGAGAGATGCAGAGTAATGGTAGGAGAGATTCCAACGTTGTGAAAACAAAAAACGTGGAAGCTGGAAGAGGGTAAAGGCATAAATATAAAGAAAAATAGAATACAAAAATGAGGATGTTGGGGTCAGAAAGAAAATGCATTTGATTTAAAATTTTGGCTCAATCTCTCCTTGGCAAGGGTAAGGTTACACCCACAGTACCTGTGTTACACTGTTCAATAGGCTTGATTTGACCCAATTATTCAACACCAAAAATTTATTGTTATATGCTCAACAATATGCCAAATGGGGACATCATAGAAATAAAATAAGACACAGATCTTGTCCTCCACATTATCTCACCCTTGCAGAACAATGGCCATGTGTATCTGCGGGAAAGAGATGGGAAAAAGGCAGTGGGAAGGCTGGAGAGAGGAGTTGAGGCAGGCAGAAGATCAGCCCCATTTGTGCCCATGCAGGAGGGGAAATCTTCCCATCAACCTCTGCTGCTGCTCCATGGGAGTCAGAAAACAACGGATGCAGAATAAGCAGCCTTGAGAGCAAGGTGAATATGCTTTCTTCTTCTTCATTTGTCAGAGTTCTATTTATTTATTTATTTTTAATTTAATTAATCCTTATTGAGGTAACATTGGTTTATAACATTATATAAATTTCAAGTGTACGTCATCATCCTTCAGTTTCTGTGGAGACTACATTGTGTTGACTAAACTTGAAGGCCAATCTTAAGATCCTTAAGGATTGCAAATGTGCTCCCCAATTGAGCATTCTAAACCATTTCATTTCTAAGTCTCTATTCTCGTTTTCCAAGTCTGCAAACAGGATTCAGAACACCAACTTTCTCACAGCTCTTGGAAAATTTTTAATGGCTGGATCAATGGTTGGAAATACTATACTGATGAATCTAATTAATATTAGTACCTTGCTTAGATAAGCAAAGGCACTGTTTCTAAAAGCTCACCTCACGTTTTCAACCCTTTATGTAAACAAACTAAATTTACTAACCTTTAGCTTTGATTTTGTAGAAAAGCAGTAATTCCGTGGGCTTACACAGACATTACCATAAGGCTGGGAAGTTAATGATGGACTCAGAAGCCTAGGAAGAATTTCAAGAGATCACTTAGTCCCCTGTTTTACAAAGCTGGAGCTAATGGACAATTATTTATACATAAGAATAATCATTAGAGGATAACATAGAACACTGGCATTTATCTCTTGATGGTAACATGGCTTGCATTCGCTACAGGATCTGTGTACTTTTGAAAGCTAGCAAATTTGAGGAGCAAATCTCATTTAGTGAAACAGGAAAAAAAAAAGGAAGAACACGAGCTATGAAAAAGTAGGAAACCAAAATGGAGAGAGTGGGCACGGTTATGACAAGCCCTCAAATACTTAGTTTCTTTCTCCAATTTTCAAAGCTTCAAACTTTCTAATTATCATACATGGAAATGAATATCTCCTCATTGCATTATTGGGAAACACACATTTCTTTTCATTAAACTTCAGACTTTATTAATTATTCTGGTGCAATGTTATTATAAACTGTTGTTGATTATCTGACTCTTCTGGGCATATGAGTGATGCCAGAATGTCAGTTTTATATTAAAAGGATGTCGTTTGTGAAAACCAAATACAGAAATAAAGTGTGTGTTTAATTAAGGCTTTAATCTTCCCTGAGTTCATTTTTGAGACGGGGGGGTGGAGCCCTGGATGCCTATGGGGTTGATAATATTTTCCTAAAATGATTCGTATTCCTATAATAAGTATTAGTAAACATCCGTTTGTGTTAGTAATTAACTTTAATGGCTTGATATTATTTTACCTCTCTTGATTGTAGGTTCCAGTCCAGATACTTATAATGGTGCCATCTATATATTTTGCTGAATTAAAAAAAAAAGCCGCATACAACTGCCCACTGAGTAGACAGCTTTGAGAAAATAACCAGGCAGAAAAATGATGGGGGAGTGAAGGACACCAGGGAGCAGGGGACAAGAGGGTAGCTGAGATTCTGGGAGAGAACTTAAAAAGTGAGAAATAAATAAAACAAACAAATAAAAACCCGTCAAAGCCAGGAGCCGGGAAAGGAGAAGGGGAAAGCCTCACAGTGTTGGACTAAGGCCAGGGTTGGCTACCACCACACCCGCAGTGTGCACGCGGATCCAGTCTCCCAGTGACTGACAGCCATAAGCAGAGAGCTTGGGCTAGGCTGAAGCTCTAAGCCGGTTCTTCATATGGAGAGGGTGAAGGTAAAAAGAAAGGTCAGCAAAGTAATCCCACTGCTAAAGGGTATTTTCTCTTACGGGTTTCCAACGAAAGCTTTGTTTCTACTTGGCAGGACCATTAGTAATGATAACGTACTCTGCATTTCCTCTTTGGCCTCCATCAGCTCACTCCTGGGAGGGGGTTTCCTCTTCTGTCTTTCCGCCATCCCTCACCTGGACTCAAAGTCACCTGGGTAAGGAGTGGGTGGCTGGCTCCTGAACCACAGAAAGCAGATTACTGTTGCTGGGTGGGGACCCATTACCCCTCCTGTTTGTAGAGGGAGGAGAAACAGAGTGGGAGAAAAAATCCAGATAGGCCCTGGTGACTTTGAAGGGCTGGATGTGGTTGGTTTCAGAAAAACAAGTTTCTCTATCGTTTTTGAGAATAATCAGCAGGTTTATGTATTTAAAAAAAAAAAAATCCCATCTCCCAAAATAGGTCAAATGTTGAAACAGTGTAAAAAGTTCTATTTTATTCATTTTTTTTTGTTCCATCCGTGGCCCTGGAATGCTTGCTGACATAGCCCCACTTAGGTTT
The DNA here is from genome assembly GCF_041296265.1 of Equus caballus. NCBI lineage: Eukaryota > Metazoa > Chordata > Mammalia > Perissodactyla > Equidae > Equus > Equus caballus. Next base: position 52,586,921 of record NC_091703.1, on the reverse strand, counting down.
CAGATTCTGGAATGTGCCCTTGAGTTCTAATGATAACTATAATGATACTTTGTGGGTTCCCCACTGCTTAAACAAAGACAGAATTTATAATGCGCCTCAGAGCATCAAAAATGGATGTTAGAAAACATTAATATTACTATTTTTATCACTATTTAGTGAGCAGTGCTGGAAGATATTAATATTACCATGATCATCATTATGGGGAGATAACGAAGAAGTGGAACTCCATGTGGCAAAGAGATTGTCGAGGGTGAGAGAAATGGATGAGCCTGTTTTTCTCCAAGTTCTTTAAATCAGGCTTAACTGGAAAAATAATCACAGTGGCTAAGAGAGTCAGGAGTCCGGGTAATGAAGTGGGTCAATGAGGCCCGTGTCATTTGAATTTATGCATTTTCCTTCCTCCCTTTGTGTGCTCTGCTTTCCCTTCACTGGGTCTCCACCGCGATGTTGTTTATTCATGGAGGGCATGCCACAGTTTTTAATACTGGGGGGAAAAATCTGAAAGCCTTCATCCGACTGGCCAATGTGTAGACTGGAGAGAACACAAGGGGATCAAAGCGATATGAAGACAACAGGGGTTTCATTAAAATGTTCCGTTCTCTGCCTGAGGACAGAGCAGTAAGAAAAGGGTGAAAAAAAAAAAAATCATCTAGCCCAAACAAGTTTAACTTAAAAAAAAAAAAGCAACGAACCACCTGTGGTCTCCTTGGAAACAGGCAAGCACACCCTCCAGCCACCTTTTAATGAAACCCCAGAGCCCCTTTATTAATTTATTAAAGAATCTATTTTCTGAAGATTCATAAACCGAATATAACTCATATTCCAACACATCTCTGCTATGCTAATGGAATGCGCTTCTATGAATAATTAATTATTTAATTAGTAATAATTAGAGGTTGTTGTATAGGTCAAACCATTGGACTGACAGCATGCTATTGTCAAAATGTCACTTGAATTAATGGAACAGCATTCAAACAGAGAGTGATTCATCATCATCGTTTAGGACGCTTACTTCCCTATCCGCCACCCCCCACCCCACTCCCCCAAATATCTCTGACAGCATCTGCCATTCTAAGATGTGTATAACATGGAAAATGGAGCATTTAATATTGAGCCTTCTACAGACGGTGTGTCGCCTTCAATATTTTGTTAGACATGCAGGACAGGGAGAGTTAAGGAACTGAATTTATGACATTCAGACACTACAGTAACGGTACATGAGTTCACGCCATTTATATATAATTTCTAAGACTCCTTTTATATCACGAGACCTAAGCACTCATAAAGAATCAATGCTCCCAAAGTAAATAATAGTTCAAATACTTTTAAATACACCTCGTTGGGTAGCTCTGGTGAAATATTCCTGAAAAAATGATTAGTTTGAAACAATTTAGTATTGGAGCCAGCCTGGTGGCGTAGTGGTTAAGTTCACGCTCTCTGCTTTGGTGACCTGAGGTTCACAGGTTTGGATCCAGGATGTGGACCTACACACTGCTCATCAAGCCATGCTGCATCAGTGTCCCACATACAAAATAGAGGAAGATTGGCTCGATTGTTAGCTGAGGGACAATCTTCCTTAAGCAAAAGGAGGAAGATTGGCAACAGATGTTAGCTCAGGGCCAATCTTCCTCATGAAAAAAAAAAAATCTGGTATTATTGTGTCACTATGCGGTGCTGTGCCAGGTCTTCACACTGGCTTTCCCGTTCAGTCCATACTCCAACCTTGCTGAGGGACAGATTTAATCCTCATCATGTGGATAAGAGAACTGAGAACAGCTTTTCCTGAGCTGGGGAGCCAGGCTTTGTGCTTTGTCACTGTAGCCATGTCAACTAAGCTCTTGATGCCTCAGTTTTCTCATTTGTCACATGGAACCTTGGAGAGCAGCTTCCTTGCAGAGGATTCCATGAGATGATCCACGTAAAGGGCTTAGCCAAACACCTGACTCACCATGAGCTCTCCACAAATGATAGCTATTGTTATTTCAGATTTTAAAATATCACTTTTCTATACACAGGAGAATATTATATGTTGGACAAGGTAGACATTTATGTCCTCATTATTCTGATCAGGAAACTAAGCCAGACACATTATCTTTAATCCTTTAAGCCAAAGGTCACAAACTTTTCCTGTAGAGGGCAAGCTAGTAAATATTTTTGGCTCTGTGGCTCATATGGTCTCTATGCAAAAGCAGCCACAGACCTCCTGTAAATGAATGAGCGTGACTGTGTTCCAAAAAGCTTGATATACAAAAGCAGGCAGAAGACTGGATGCGGCCTGCGGGCTGTACTTTGCCAACCCCTGGTCTAAGCCATGTTGTCAGCAGGTGGCACAAAGTAAGCACGAAAAAAGTTCCGGTTGGATTAACGAAATAAAGAATGAATGAGCACATCCAGCACGAGATCCCTGGTCTTAATCTTAGTGCTATACTTGGCCCAGAGACTGTCCCATTAATTAAATTTACAGTACTTAAACAGGGTGAAGTCTACTTTTGGTTTTCTATATGTAAAAGTAAATTTACCTGTTAGTATGCTGATGTGGATACTCATTAACTGAATCCTATCTTGGAAACTTTTACCAAAGCAAATAGACTTTTTAAAAAATATGTACAGCATCAGTACCGGCTTCAGCTTAGGGCTGATTGTAGTAAAGAATAGGAGAATCTACGTTCCATCTCAAAAAAGCATAACTTATTTTATTCATCCTTCTCTTTGTGTTCCACCTGCTTGTAGCAAAATATGCAGAGTGGGGTGCAGGGAGAGGGCCTGGAGTCGGGGTCTACCCCTTTTCCTCTGATCCCAGCTGGAGCTCAAAACCACCCTTCCTAATTTTTCCTCCCCGGGTCCTCCATGTCCTGCCCTTCCTCGTGGTTTCTTCAGGCCTCCTGGATGGATAAGCAGTGAAGGATGCCTTATGTAGAGAAGCTTCCTGGAGATGTGATCAAAGCCCTCATATTTCAGTTATTCAGTCAAAATGGACCCTGTAAAAGCTTTAAAATAATAACAGAACATACAGGCAATGACCCATAATATTTTATGGAATTTTGCCAACACAAAGATGCAGCTGCTACTAGCTTCTATGAATTGGTGAACATTTCTGATAAAGGAAGTCAAAATGAACTGGACAATAGCATCAAGGAGTCTGAATGTACTACCAGAAGATATTACCAGTAATTTCCATGTGTTTGTTGGAAATTTGAACCAAGAAATTATAACAAGGGATATCGAATCATCCTTTTCCCCTATTAATGAAATATCAGATGCCTGGCTATTAGATATATGGCGACTGGAAAATCCAATAGCTATCACTTTGTATCTTTAACTAGACACAGAAAATGCAGTCATATTAATGTGAGATCAGTGATGAAGTAATTATCAGATCAGAGCTACTGGGCCATGCAAACACTATGTGAGCCTAAAGTACATAAAAATACAGCCCAGAGCAGTTGAAAGTTGAAAATCATACACTTAGCATCATAAGAAACAAACATTTATTATCTCACAGTTTCTCAGGGTCAGGAGTCCAGGCACGGCTAGGCTATATCCTCTGCTTAGGCTCATCAGGCTGCACTCGAGTTATCAGCCAGGGCTGAGTTCTCATCAGAGGCTCAACTGGAGAGGGATCCACTTCCAAGCTCCCTGAGGTTGTTGGCTAAATCATTTTCTTTGTGCCTGTGGGATGCATGGCGGCTCGCGTCTTCAATTCCAGAGGCTCTCCAGCAAGTGCGCCAGTCAGACAGAGTCTAGGTAACATAATGTAATCATGGGCATAACATTTCATCAACTTTGCCATATTCTATTGGCTAGAAGTAAATCAAAAGTCCTGCCTACACCCAAGGAGAGGGGTTTGTATAAGAATGTGAACACCAAGAGTCAGAGATAATGGAGGACACCTTCAAGTCTGTCCATCACAACTGTCTCATGTTTTCTAATAGAGATACACTTTGAAGCTGAAAGCCTTGGATCCACAAGCTTTGTGATCCCAGAGAAGTTTCTTAACCTCTCTGGAACTCATTTTCTTCTTATGACAATTATAGACAATAACACTGAGTTAATGAGTTTGTTGCATCCAAAATATAACAAATGTGAATGTTCTTTGTAAACACTAATTTCAATTAACATGAATTGGCCAACCAGACTTCCTCTTTTCTTTGTATTTTCTGCTACACTAAATGCTCCCTACCTATATTTTCATTGTATCTGAATCTCTATAATAATTAGCTTCTGAATTGGATATCTGAGAAGACATAAAATTTAAAAACCCTGGGAGGGCGTCTGCAATCCATACTAAAATGTGAGCAAGTAATTGTAAGGGACAGGGTTGTGCCCTCCAGAGTGGTTCTGGGTAAGTGGGATCAGCACTGCCTCTCTCTTCCCATGTGATCAATTTCAGAATGTAACAAAGGCTGGACACTAGTTGCTGAAGATTCATGCTTCCTTTGCACGGGATAGAGTTGTTGCTGGGTAGCAGCTGCCCAGCCTGGTATTATATTTTGCAGCTATTCCTTGTACCTAGGCAGAGTTCTGTGGCCAAGTGCTGACCAATGGAAGGTGAGAAAAAATGATACACACCACTTCCAGGCCAGAACCAAGGAAACCTACCAGGAGATCCTCCACTCCCTCCCCTCCCTGCCTTCTCCACTGGATACTGAGGCATTCACAGTGACTTTGGAAGCCCAGTTTGAAAACAGCAGTCTCTCACCTCCAGGCCCTGACTGTGTAGAACACATCCCCCACCCCCTACTGATTAGACTTTTAAGTTGAACAAGAAATAAATTTGCATTGTGTTAAGCCACAGATTTCTGAATTTATATGTCACAACAGCCAGTGTTGCCTTCCTGAATACATCTTGAAAAGAGATCGGTGGAATTTTTTAAAATACGCATACTTCTCCCTCTAACACAGTGCTTCTCAAACTTCAGTACGCATAAATATGACCAGAGGTCTTGTTAATATGTTGGTTCTCATTTGGAAAGTCTGAAGTAGGGCCTGAATTTCTGCATTTCTAGTAAGGTTCAGACAAGATATCAAGATTGGAATGCAACTTGCCAACACAGTGGTTCCCAAACTTCAGTGGATATCAGAATTCCCCGGAGGGGTTGTAACATGGATTGCTGGGGTCAACCCCAAGAATGTGTATTTCTGACAAGTGCCCAGAGAATACTGATACTGTTGGTCCAGGGACCACACTGTGGGAACCACTGGTTTAAGCAATTCTGATACAGACCATTTCCCAGCTTCCATAGAAAATTGTCAGTGCTCGGGTCAGTGTATCACTTATCACAAGTGTGTTGGATAAGAAGAAAATAACATTTAGGGACTAATACCTTAAAGTAGTTGTAATCATGTAGAATATTTTTTTATTGTTTTTGTTTGTTTTGATTTGTTTTTTAAAATACTAATGATTCCCAGGTCCCAGTCCAAACAAATTGTATCTGAATCTTGGGATGGGGGCAAGCATTGAGCATTAATATTTTTTAAGTGGCTGATATGACCTATTAAGCAACTAGGTTTTAGAACCACGGCCTCAAAGAGATGCCAAGTGTCAGCAATCTGAGAGGCAAGGCTCTTGCTGGTCCTTAGACTGTTTAACTATTGATATGAAGACCAGCCTTATCTAATTCTCTCTCCAACCAGTGAAAGAGGGCTCAACTTCTCAAACATATGGTTTGCATCAACGCTATTTGATTGGGTAACTCTCCCCTGCCCTTTGACAGGAGATTAAGCCAGGCTGAATGAATGCAAAAGAAATTCAAGGAGGTCTGCCGCTTAAAAAAAAGTGCAGGTGAAAGCTAATAGCAGCAGGAAATAAAGAGAAAGGAAGAAAGGAAGGAAGGTAGGAAGGAAGGAAGTGAGGGAGGGAGGAAGGAAGGCAGGAAGTGAGGAAGGGAGGGAGGAAGGAGGGAGGGAGAGAGAGAAAAAAAGAGAAGAAATGAAACAAAGTGAAAAAGAAAAGACAGCCACAGAAGATTTTCCTGGGGAAAAGGAAGTTCTTGTGCTTCAAGTCAAAAATAATTGCCTGATTCTATCAGAAATCATTTAACAAATATACACATGGGTGACTAGAGTTGGACCTCATAGTGCTTTATTTTTTTTTATCTTTATTTTTCTTTTAGGAAGATTAGCCCTGAGCTAACATCTACTACCAAACCTCCTCTTTTTGCTGAGGAAGACTGGCCCTGAGCTAACATCCATGCTCATCTTCCTCCACTTTATATGTGGGATGCCTGCCACAGTGTGGCTTGCCAAGTGGTGCCATGTCCACACCCAGGATCCGAACCAGAGAACCCCAGGCCGCCGAAGCAAAATGCGCGAACTGCTGCGCCGCAGGGCCTGCCCCGCATCGTGCTTTACTATCAGCAATTAAAACCGTTCAAGAAAGAGGCAGCAGGGGATTCCTTTGGAAATTACACCAATGTGGATATTTTTACCAAAGAAAACTACTCGGGGTGATTAAAGTGCGTTAACATTTCTTCATTATCAATTGCAGAAACCACTCATTTCCTAGCATATACTAGCTACCAAAACTATGTGGTCTGATAGAGAAACATCATATACTAAGAAGCCTCACCAAGAGATAAATGGATAATGCCTGTGATTTCTCCCATCATATCCTTGGAGTCATTAGCTGTGCACCTTTCTGGGTAAAGTGGGATGTAGGAATCCAATATTCATCTCAACCCTTCACCCCTGACCCCTAACCCTGACAAGACCTTACCTTCCCAGGAATCTCTCACGTAGCCAGTACATGTAGCCAATAACAAGTCATATGGTGGCCCTTCCCAATATAGTTTTATGAAATAAAAATGAGGTGAGACAGGACAGCACCGTGGCCAAGAGCACGGGTGTTGAATTTATTCTGATCAGGCTCTGAGTTTCAATTAACTGACTTACCATCTGAGATCTTTAGGCAGCTTCCTTGATGTCTCTGTGTCTTCTTCCTCGTATAGTTCTCACGAGGACAAAGAAGATCTAGCATGGTGTCAAACATATGGTAAGCCTGCAGAGTTAGCTACCAATGAATGTGGATGGCAACCTCGCAGAAAGTTGCAGAAAAGTAAAGGCTTGTTGCCAAAATCCCATCTTAATCCTCTCAGCCCCCTGGTCTGCTTTAAGGATAGCAACCCAGACCTCTTCCCATGCCTATATCCCCAGCGGCTAAATATTCAGTTATAAATTATTTGAATAAAAATCAAAAGAGATGATTCATGCTCTTAAGATACCTGGACTACACCTAGATAAAGGACTTTTACCCAGATGAAGGTATTGGCAAATAACTCCCACATAGTACCATTTAAACATAACATGATATGCTATGACATGATACCATAATAGTGGTGTGAAAAAAAATGTTGAGGAAGCATAAACAAGGGGGATCTTGGAACACAGCAGAGAAATGGTGGTTTTCTTCAGAGTAGGGATTCCAGTGGGTATCAAATTGTGACTGCCAGACCGCGGCATAAGCATTACCTTGGAACTTGCTAAAATGCAAATTCTCAGGCCCCAGCCCAGATTTACTGAATCAAGGACTGCGGGATGTGGCCTAGCAATCTGTTTTAACGATCCTTCTGTGGGATTCTGATGCACCCTAACTATGAGAACTACTGCCCTAAACTAACAGGAAGGAGGAGAGAACGTCTGGCAGAGAGATGGATATACAGAGTGTTAAATGATGTAATGAGCCTTTTAGGATGTTAGTGACCATTCAGGAGTAGAAACACAACAAATGGGAAGGGACCAAGGTTAGAATTGTGGATCTGAGGAGACAAGGACTGGAGAAAGTTGGCGGTGCGGGGGCAGTTAAGTGTGAGGAAAGTGAAACCAGGGGTGGGAGTGAGCCAAGGTCAGGAGCCAGGTGTGGGCAAGTGCATGGTCCAAACCAAACAGGTGAAATGCCAAGAATCCACGTTGCAGAGGTTACTGGTAACTAAGACTGGCAAGGAGTGGTGAAGAGCCAAGATGGGATGTGCGGCATTGTAAGGATTGTTTTCTTTGTCATCAAAAGTCTTACTGGTCCAGGACCTAAAGCAGAGAATGTGACATATGGTCCCTTCCCCATATGGGACTGACTCCAAGACAAGTAAGGAGATCAGAAGCCGGAGCATCGACATCTCTAGCAAATGAGCATTCTTGTGTTTATTTCAAACCAAGGCTTAAAATTTGACCTTTCAAAATTAAACACACCCCCGCCCCACGCCATCCCCCAAATTAAAGAAGGATGTTACCTGGGGATAACTGAGCTCCCTCAGCTCTCTCTGCTGATACTCTGCTCTGAGAGATGGAGATTCTCTTGAGCCCAGTACCCTTTCTGTCCACCAGCTCACATCCCAGGCAAGACCACCACCTATCTCACAGATGACCAGTTTCTCCACCATCGCTTCGCGCATCTCACTCTCTCCTTCAGGGTTTAATTTCCTTCTTACCAACTTTAAAATAGCTCATTCAGCAACTTGCTGAGCATGGGAACCTCCTGGTATTTGTCTAAATAGATTTCTAAGATGTTATTGCATTTTTTTTCACTCAACTCTGTGAAGATATTCTGCTCATCTTCTTGCCCTCCTTTTGCTGATGAGAAACCCACTTTCCATGTTAATGTTGCTCCTTTGTAAATCCTTCTTCTCTTCATGTTTGAAGTTTTGTGGTATTCCTAAGGTGAGGCTTGTGTGGATTTATTTTTTATTTATCCTGGTTGATATTCATTGTGCTTCCTGAGTCTGAAGGTTCATGTTGTCATTTAGTTTGGTAAATTTTCAGTCATTACCGATTCAATTAAATATCCTCTGGTCACCACTACTTTTAGTCTCTGATTCTGAATCTTCTCAGTTTAGGTTTCAGCCACCTCTACGTCATATGTTCTATCTTTTCCCCTCCATGCTGCATTTTGAATAATTATCTTAGATATGTCTTTCTGTTCATTAATACTTTATCGAAGACTAATCCAGATAGTTGATACATCAGATTAGGTTTTATAAAATTTCAATAACTAATGCTTTGGTTTCTAGAAGTTCTATTTGGATATTTTTCAAATATGCTTATTCTGGTTCATAGTGGGTTCTTTTCCCTATGGCTTCCATACTATTGTAATTATTTAAAACATTCTTATCTAAAGTCTCTTTTGGATTTTTCCAATATCTGAGTGTCTCAGGATCTACCATTTCCTCATACAGTTTACAATTTTTATTGTGAGCTCACCTTACCAGGTTTTTTTTCTCCTTGGGAGCTGGAAATTGTGGAAGTCTTGCTACGGAGAATTTTGCATTTGTTTCTTGCTGGCACTCTAGGAATTTCACTGGTCCAGAATCAGTTTCACATTAATTTATACCCTTGAGGAAAGTCCTCAAACATTCATGTAGAGAAAATTATAGCCCACACCCACAGCTTGTACAGGCAAGCCTAGTTTTTCAATTTCTCATAGGAGACTTTTTGTCCACACATAGCCCAGGGCAGAAAAATGCATCCAGGTCATTTCCCTGTGCTAGTGGGAAGAATCTTTCTAGTTCTATCACTGAAGAGTTCTGGCTTTATGAAAGTTCAAGTTCTCTGCCTCACACAAGCCTGAGGCCACATCTCTCAACCTTATTTGGATCTTTAAGCCCGGTGCCTTAGCCCTTAGAGCCCATATCCAATCTGATATCCCTCTTGGCATTGATGGCATCAGTTCAGGAGATGTGTGTTCTAGCTTTAATTTCTCTTTCCATTTCTGACACCAGGAGGATTTCTTTCTTATCTTCCCTCCTTCCTTCCTTTCTTTCTTCTTTCCTTCCTTCCTTCCTTTCTTTCTTTCCTTCCTTTCTTCTTTCCTTCCTTCCTTCTTTCTTTCCCTCCTTCCTTCCTTCCTTTTCTTCTTTCCTTCCTTCTTTCTTTCCTTCCTTCTTTTTCTTTCTTTCTTTCTTCCTCCCTTCTTTCCTTCCCTCCTTCCTTCCTTCCTTCTTTTCTTTCTTCCTCCCTTCTTTCCTTCCCTCCTTCCTTCCTTCTTTTCTTCCTTCCTTCTTTTCTTCCTTCCTTCCTTCCTTCTTTCTTTCTTCCTTCTTTACTTCTTTTCTTTCATTCTTTCCTTCCTTCTTTCTTTCTTTCTTCTTCTCTTTCTTTCTTTCTTCCTTTCCTTCCTTATTTTTCCTCTCTCTCTCTTTTCCTTTCTTATTTTCCTTTGAAGCTCACCTATGTATCTAAGGGTTAGCTAAGTCTGACACACTGGAGAAAATGGGAGGTAACAGACACCCAAAGGTCTCTCTTCAACACCTTTGGCTCTTTGACACCCTTAAGTCTTCTGCAGCTACTTGAGCTTGACCTTTTGGCAACGGTGATTTGAAGCAATTCTATTCTATGTCACTCTGTTTTTGTGACCAGACTGAAATGACATCAATATTTTTCATTGTTGTGCCCTTGCTGCCTGCCATATGCTGTTTATTTTTCCAAATGAATTACTGTACTATTAACAGAAAGGGGAATATTAAGAGAGCAGGAGGCTTCTACAGGAAAAGCATCCAGGTGTGTAGCAAAGGCAAATGCTCCAAGCACTTCCCCAACCTGAAAGGGCAGATCTCAAGTCATTACTTTATTTTAATAAATTATTTTATTTTAATACTATATTTATTTTATATAAATATATATAAAGTATATATATACACTTTATTTTAATACTATAGGACTTTCAAGTATACCTCACTGGAGAACTCATTTCCCACTTGTATTAGTCAGGGTAGGTCAGGTTATGCTGTCATAACAAACACCTAAATGTGAGTGGCCTAAACCAACAAGATTTATTTCTTGCTTATCTACATGACCTTTGTGTGTTGTGACATGTTTCACTTTTCACAGTCCAAATCAACTCACCTGGCCACAGCTAACCTCAAGGGTGCAAGTACTAACCCTACCACGTGCTAGAGAGGAGGACTGGAAATATTTGGCAGACAGAACTCATTACTCCCACACCGCTCTACCCCATTCCAACCTTCTTTGTCTGAAGTAGTCCTTTTGGGGCTACTTCTGTGATTACTGCAGAGGAGCCACTAGGCAGTGCTGCCTCTGTGGAGGAGGGAGGTGCCACAGAATGCCATGGCAGCCCTTGGCAGCTAACTATATCTTCACCTGCTCTGACCCACTGGGGCTGGCGATGGTGTAAACTCTGTATTACATGCACCTTTCAAAAGTAGTGACTGTTTGCACTTATTTGATCAGAGACACTGCGGAAAGCTAGGCTAACTTGTCATATAAAACAGTTATATTTCCTTCTCAGAACTGTAAAGTCATATGATTTTATGATTTATGAGTTACTTTTGTTGAATGTCTGAGACAGAAGTATCACTGTCTTCATTTTATGTATGCTCAAACTAAGACTAAGAAAAGAGGTGGAGTTAGGTTGTCCTCAGTTTGCTCACCTGTCAAAAGGAACTAATGATAGCCACTTCGTAGATTTGTTGTGAAAGAGAGAGATAACATATATAAAATTCCAAGCATGTTGTGAGTATTCAGCCAATATTTGTTCCCTTTCCATTCAGAGATACAGGGGATTAGCGAGGGATGGATTGACCAGACTTCTTTACAAATCAGATGACACTTCAGCTGAAAGCATGTTACTTAGTACAAAACATTGGTTTAAAATCAGTGACAGCAACAACAAAAATAATATGTACTCAGCTCTTAAAAGTACGTTACTATTCCAAAGTAACACGTCTAAAAAATAGCTTTACTATATGTGAAGCTCTGTCTTAAGCTCCTTACAAACATAAACTCACTTAATCCACATGATAACTGTATGAGATAGGTGCCATTACTATCATGATTTTATAGACGATGAAAGTGGGGCACAGAGAGGTTAAGCTATTGGTCCAAGGTCACACAGGGATAGAACTGGGATCTGAACACAGTCAATGTGGCTCCAGAATCCATGCTCTTAGCCAATAGGGTGCCGTTCTGTTTCTGAATGCAGCAAACTTGGTCTATTTGGAACTGCAATTCCCCTTGAAGAATCTGTTATTTCTCCCCAGAATCAGTAAGTGGCGCGTGGCATCCCTAACAAAGCTGGGATGTAACTTGCTCTTCCTTCTTGCCACTCACCTGCTGACACAGTGAAGACGTGGCTGGGGCACGCCGTGTTCCTGGTGGCTGGTGAACTGGAAAGCGGCAGTGTCGGTTTAAGACCCATATGTCACTTTTCTTTTAACATCTGAGTTTCCACAAGTTCTTATCTACAGATGGCTATGAAATTTACAGACTTTTTTAGTACCTATTAAGCATTTTATGCAATCTTTAATACCTTGCATCACAATTGGATCAAAGATACTGCAGTCCTATTTACTGGTTTAGCAGACTAAGTGCACAGGAACAACTGTGCTGAAATTCTAATTTATTTCACTATGCACATACGGCCTCAGACTCCTTTTTAACTCTGAAAATGCTACACAGACATTATTTCAATGGACTTCATAATCAAGTGAAGGTAATATTAAAATAGTTGGTAATTGTCTAGACACGAGCCAGAGAATTCAGTGTCCTAGTCTCTGTTTGGTCTTTGTCAAAGGCAAGGAGCCCTCTGTTGAATTCCTTGTGCTCTTGATATCATTTCTGAGTCATTTCTAAATGGTTCCATATAGGTGTTTTGAGGAGTGATTGGGAAAATAAAACATCTTAACAACAAGTTCTCAGAATCCCGTAAAAACTGAGGGGTGTTGACTGACCTAAACTGCCCAGGTAAAGAGGCCTTCCAACAAGAATTTCCACCTAAGGATATCACTAAATAAGTAGTCTGTGACCTTCCTTTATTACCATAAGCACTTAACCCCAATACAGGTGACAATTGCGAAATAAATTAAAAGTGGAAGAAACGTACGAGAAGAAAGCTAGAGGGTATTTACCTCTGCCTAAAAAGGAAATATAAAATAAATAAAACACAGCCATTCCTTCCAAATGAAAAAAAACTCCAAAAGTTCCTCCTTAATTGGCATGCAACCAATTAGATCACAAGCCCCTTCTGCTTACTGCCCAGTGGTTGAGGGGTTAATACAAGCAGGGAGGGCTACCAGGAGAGCTGATGAGCGCGTCTTGCATGAATAATAATTCTTGAGTGGGAGGGAGATATGCCACCTCCTTCCCCATTTCAAGGTACTTCAGGCTCAACTGGATATAAAAATTAGACAGTGTTCTTTCTGCTTCATACATCACCCAGCAGAACACAGCTGGCTGTTCGGCTCCAGGGCAAACACATTTGAATAGACAAAAATACAGGCTATGTTAGGGCAGCTTGACTGAATTGCCCTTCAACCTGGATTTTTTCTTATTCATTTATTTATTCATTCATTTATTTATCTGACAAGCTGAGAGGCCTTTGAAAATTTTCCCAGTGCCCAGAACACCCTTTCTTTTAATAAGGAGCATTTCTCTTCTAAAATCTTGTTTTATCATTGATCAATACTATCACCATCAGCATCATCTCCATGGCTATGAATCTCAAAGGGACAAGGAGCTGCTGAGGGTCTCAATTTAAGGAGACTTAAAATGAAAGTGGTAGCAATCTAGACTTGCTTAATGCATGTTGTTCTCTTCCAACATTTGCGAATTGGCATTGTTTTACAGATCTAAAGTCAATCTATCAAGTTATCATATCCTGTAAGGCCTATGAAGTGTCCTCTGTAATAACCACCTGCACATCTCGGGGTTGTGGGGAGCTGCCTTTCTCATTTAGGGACAGCTTGGTCTGCCACCAACTTGAAGATTTTGCTGACTGATCTTTGTTGGTAAAGTAAACAATGTGGTTTTCAGAGGGAAGGAAATGCGAATGTTGGAAGATAAGAAATCAAGAGAAGTGGAGGCATATATACATAAAAGGAGAAACGTGGGCCCTTTGAATGGGAATTTCAGTGTTCCTGCCTTTTCTGTAGCCAGAATGAATAAAGGGACAAATCTCCTATTTTATCCACTCAGAATAACACAGCCCAATGGACAATAAAAGAATTTACTAACCCTGCTCCCAGGACTTCACAGGAGAGAACACTAAGAGATTAGCCTTGCAGACTTACTGGGGTCATATTAAAGAGATGAAAGAAAAAACAGGGGACAGACAGAAACAACAAAAAAATTCTTTTTCCTGACTATGATCAAATTGACTCCAGTCCTATGAAAAAATGTATTTGATAACAACATCTGATGCTTCAGAGCATGTGAACAATTGCTGAAATACATAAGAGAGGGAGAAATTATGGGTTCCTCCCACAGAGAGAAGAATGCCATAAGAGCTACATAATTAGATTTAGATATACATTAAGATTATAATTTTTAACTTTAAAAGGACCAAAATTTTTCCTTTTTAAAAATAATCTATGCATGGCTTGTAAAAGCCACATGATGCTTCTGTACTTTCAATGTTGCCTTACATTAGAAGAGTTTACTTGCTTTTTTGCTTTGGGGTATGCATGTATGTGCGCGCGCACACACACACTTTAATGAATACTTTCTGTGCACAAAAAGGACATTATCTTTGCGTAAAAGCACATATAGTTTCAATCAAATTATGTATAATGAAATCCACTTCTATTTTCTCCTCTCCCTCCAACTTTTTAAACTTCACTCTTAAATAAACCAGCTTTGACACCTCAAAATAAGGAGGAAAGACTTTTTATGGCCGAGTATTCTAATTGTATAACTATTTTGTTCCTTCTTGTCCTGAGAGTTGATCTAAGAGCCTAAAGTCTTTTATTGTGACCATGAGTGAGTTTTCCCAGGACACAAGAGTGTAGGGATCTTGGCCAGAGAATATGTGGCAAATGAAAACAAGAGTATAAGCCTACATAACTTAATAAGCAAGAGCTAGTTAACCAAAGGGAGAACTTTTAACCAAAGGGAGAAAATTACATAGTGGTAGCAGAGCGGAGGTTTTAAGACCTAGAAGGTGGCCAAGAGAAATGGATGCAGGAGGGTGAGAGAGGAGTCTCTGGGCTCCTAAAAAGGAGATAACGTCTGTATGACTGGGGCATGAGTATCTATTCGGGGACTGATTTTGAACACAGAGGAGGATGGATCCTTGAGAACCCAGTCAGAAAATTCAGATTCTCCATGGGGAGAACAAGGTACATGCCACTTTCAAATCTGCATATGCTTCTACCCATCCCAGAGATGCTAACATTCTCCTTCCAAGGGAACATGCTCCCAAATAACAAAATCCCCAGGAACTTTGATGGACGGAATCAGAATCACAGACCTTTCTGATTAAGAAGGAATCAAGGAACCACGGAGCCCAGGCCTTTGGGATAGTCAATGCCATGAGGTTTTAGTAAAGATTCATTTGTTATCAAGAGTCACAGGCCTCCTCCACGGAGCTTCTATAACCCCTGGCCCTGAGCTTCCTCTATTCCTTTGCCGCCAATGACCAACTTGTCTTTGTCTCCCTTCTTCACCCCTCTGATCTCTCCATTCCACTTCACTCACTCCGTCTTCCTAAATTGAAGCCTCCTTTAACACTAGGCTCACAGACAGCCCACTCCAACTCTCCAGGTCTGAGTTAAAGCCTTCTCTTTCATGTTCTTCTAGGACCCTGGGTTTCTCTCTGTCATGTTAACACCTCCTATAATTGATTTGTTTACTTACTTGCTTATATTCTCAGAATCCTCTGAGTTTTATAAGGTCAGGGAGTGTGTTTCATTTGAAATCCTCCTCTTGATAAGGTCCAATGCAACATACACATATGATAAGTATTTGTTGAAATAAACTAAACTGGGGGCCCACCCAGTGGCGCAGCAGTTAAGTTGGCACATTCTGCTTTGGTGGCCCTGGGTTCACCAATTCGGATCCCAGGTACCCACATGGCACTGCTTGTCAAGCCATGCTGTGGTAGGTGTCCCACATATAAAGTAGAGGAAGACGGGCACGGGTGTTAGCTCAGGGCCAGTCTTCCTCAGCAAAAAGAGGAGGATTGGCAACAGATGTTAGCTCAGGGCTAATCTTCCTCAAGAACAAAAAGCAAAAAAACAAACAAAAAAAGGAAATAAACTAAACTGAAATTCCAAAACAGGTTTTTAGAGATTTGTTCAAAATGACAATTTTTAAAGACACCGAAAGGAGAGAGAGGAGAGGGATAACCTTTAATTATTCAATGATCTTTATAAGTAATGGCATCTAGGGAATATCATAACTATTAAATAAAAATTATAGTCAAAGCTACACTTAAAAATGGAAGTCAGTTGACAGAGAGTATTCAAGTGAACATCAAAGGAAGTTTGGATAGATAACGCTGAATTGGAACTTTTGCCTTTAGATACATTCAATTGGCCATGGAATTCCTTGTTTAGACAGGTGTACTTTGTGTTGTCCTTTGCATCACCAAGCCACAGCAACCTAAGGTGTGGGAAGATTTCTGGAGTCTCTGTGATCCCCTGTCTTTCATACTCTTCCTGGCTATGTCAAGCTTGAATGACATGGCTTACCCCACTCTGTGAATTTTGTTTGGCAAATTGTATTAGGTGAGTCTAGAGGACAAAAAAAAGAGAAAAAAATAAAATAGCTGATACTCACTAAGTGCCAGAAATTTCCAAAGAATTCCACATACATTAATTCATGTAATCCTTACAACTGTTCAAGGTCAATATTTGCATCACCAGGTGAGGAAACTGAGTCTCACTGCGATGAAGTCACTCTTCTAAAACAATACAGCAAGTGAAGAGTAGAGACAGAATTGGGATGGAGGCCTGCTTGACCGTACAATCCCTGTGTGATCCCCAGGTCCCCCAGCCCACAGTCCTGGTTCATGGAGAGGAGGGTTTACTGCAGAGGACACAGGGGTCCTCTGCTATTGAGATGATGCACAACAGAAACATTTAGCCACACTCACAAAAGGAGTCGTATGGCATAGTGGATGCATTAATTAATCTGGGGAAATAGACCTAGGAAATTGACCTATAAATTCATTCATTCAACAAAATATTTATGTCCTTGTATTCATGACAGGAGATCAATACCAATATTACTTGGCCACCATTCATGCATCCCATGCAGGGGAAGAGAAATTTATCCCATTAACATTTAGTGGAATAAATAAATGAGTGATTTTACCCCTTCCATGTTATGTTTAATGTGCATTGTGGTTATCATTTCCTCTTTTCTCTTTCTTAATATTTTCTGGCTTAAGTTTCTATTCATTCCCTTTGTCACTCTTAATAATTTGGAAGTCCCACTGTGTTTCTTAATGTGACTAGTTATTATTTTCTCATCCTTATTATATTAAACTTTTATTCCTCTACTATTATATTTGAATATGAGAGGTAGACTTCTCACTCTTCCTCATCACACTGAAGCTCAACAAGATGAAATATGACTTCCAAGGTCATTTTTCTATGTCCCATTCTTACTCCCAACTCTCAGATTTTGTTGAGATAAACTTTAGTTCTGGGCTATTATCTTTATTTTCTCCCATAATAGAATGCCTCTTTTTTTTCAAAAATCATTATTTAACCAATATACTATAAATTTGTTTTGACATTTCTCAACCATTTATATTAACTTATGCATTGCATCATTTGCTGCTTGCCAAGCTTTTCTCTTTTCTTCATTTTTGCATTGCTGTTATGAATCAATTGTCAATTATTTGAAATACTTTTTTGTGAAATTTTCCATAGATAAATGGCATCTTGTTTGAATTTCTCTCCTTTTGTTCTAAGTAATCACTGTTATTTCATGATCTTTGGGCTTCCAGAATTGTAGATAAGAAATCTGATGTTAGTCTGATCCTTTCTTCTTTGTAAGTGAATTGTTCTTTCTAAGTGGAAGCATATACATTCTTTTTGTCCTTAGATTCAGTAATATCCTGGATGTACGTCTTTTATTAATTCTGCCTGAGACTCCAGTCAGCTCAGTCAATCTGCTCATTCAAGGCCTTCTGAGATCAGGGAAATGTTCTCTCATCTACATAAGCATCACCCTTTTTCTCTCCAGAAGTCCTACTGACTGCATGTTAGTGCTGAACCTTCTCTCCAAGCCTCCCATTTTCCCATCTTTGTTCCTATATCTTTGTCTATTTGTGAGGCAAGCTGTTTTTTCGGTTGATCTTCCACCCACCACTTCTGTTTTAACAGGGTCTATCTTCTTTTTCAAATCATCTATTGGAGTTTTAAAGTCATGGACCATGTTTCCTAAATTCAAAACAGAAATCCTTTTTTGTACTCCAGTTTTACTCCTTTGAGAACACTACTGTTTTTAATGAAATACCTCAATTGACATTTTCATTGTCTCTACTTCGGCGGGGGCTGCCTGTTCCAGACAATCACATAGGTCTTCCCCTCTCAGATTGCTAGGGCCCTTGAGTTGTAACTTGTTTTTGCCTCATTATGCTATATAAGCCTTGGGCAGTCCAGTTAAATTGTTCAAAAATTCTTTGAACTAGGAAAAACCAGAAAATGGGGAAAGACAATGCAGTCTCCATCCTTATGTATCATCAGAAAACAAGTTGGCAAATAGTTCACCCTGTGCGAGGTTTTCTGCTCCTGAACCTCCTAGAAACATGTGGCAGCCCTCTCCTAATTTCAGGGACTGAGAGCAACTCAGCGCACCCACATAACTGCCCCCCTCATGCCCTCCAGGACAGTTGGACCAGGCAAGTCTTCTCAGAACGACAGAAAATTGATCTATGCAACATTTGCTGAAGGGAATCATGTCAGCTGACCGCTCTGGCAGGTACAGAATTCTGGATTCTCTTCAGTCCTCAGGGACAAACCAGACCTCTTTTCTATAACTGGTAGCCTGGCTCCTTCCCACACAGAACCATATCCTGGAGCTGTTCTTTCCTTAGAACTGAAATATAAGACCCCCTCCAGGGTCTACCAGCCTGCCTCCTCTAGTCGATGTCTTGTGCTGCAGAGGGAGATAGGAAGGAATGAGAGTCAGAGCCACATGTTCTGGTTGCTCTCTTCCCAGAATTTCCTCAGAACATACTTACTGAGTACTCATTATGTGCTGCCAGTGGGACATATTAGGATGGAGCAATCAGATACATTCATAGCTTGATCATGGAGCACAATTTTTAATGTTTGTTTTAAAAAAATCATTGCTAAAATTACAGTTAAAAGAACTGAAAGGTTCTAAACAACCTCTGAAGATATATAACACAGGAGGAGCAGAGCTGCAAACATTTTTATTTAGTGATGCATGAAACCTTCATTAATATGCAGAACTGGATTGACACTATACATTTAGGGAGTGCAACACAACCATCTGAGTACATTTTAGACTGACTTTTTCTGCTTGGTAGGGCTTCAGAGCTAACAAAGCAAATTCACCAGTATCTCGCAGATGCCCAAGAGAACTCATGATATAGGTATTATTTTCACTCCCAAAGCCCTGGTGAGTCCACAGTCCAGGTTAGGTTAAATGATTTGCCGAATAAATACAGAACAAATAGTGTAACCTAAATCTATTTATGCCAAAAGCCAGCTCCAACATACTGTGAAACTTCCTACCATAGGATCACCAATAACATCGAATAGCAATATCATGGCAGGATGCTAGCTTTAGTTTCCTAAAGCAATGGTTCAATTTGTACAGTGTAACAAGTTGATCAATATACTTTAGCAGAGTGTGCATTAACTTTTTAGTCCAGAGATGGATTTACAAGCAGATTCTTTTCCTTCTGAATAACTATAACTGTACAAAAGTTAGACAAAGTAAATTCGGGAAACACACAAGCTTTAATGTCACCTTCCAGCTCCCAAGATCCAGTAGGGAAGAATGGGGAGGAATCTCTACCCCAGAAGGGAATTGGGAATTACTGCCGCTTGCCTTTCTTAGCAGGAATGTATGCTTTTAGATGAGAGAGAAATTCCCCTGGAAACTTACGTGTTCCAAGGAATTGAGGTTTTTCTTTTCCAGCAGGGGAGGAACAATGCTCTCGTCAGCAGTTGTCAGCCACATAGTATTAGCACATGGACTGGGTAAGGATCTTGTTGACATTAGATGCTTTCTATGTATTGAGTCAACTGACTGGAGTGCTGACACCTATCAAGAGTTGCTGGGCATTCAAGAGCAGAGGTGCCCAGACATCATTTCCTTAGGTATGTCCAGCTGACTCGTAAGTATGCATAGCCAATCAATCTTAAAGATGGTGTCATAGGCAAATTATATTAGTCCACCTTATATTTAAGTTCAATAAGCTTAACCAATTAAAGGAATAATCCCATTACCCAGGTCATAGAGCTACTTAATTGAGGGTTCCAGCCCCCCAAAGAGTTTTGTTTCAGAGACCTCTATCAATACAAGTATATATAAATATACTCCTAGCCTTAGGTTCCATATTACAGGAGTGTCTCCACTGTTGCATAGTTACCACTTTTCTATAATTCCTACCTTCCTTACTCCACCAGTCTCATCATTCCGTAGACACTGGCTTTCTTATTGGAATGCTTCATCTTTAGAAGCATATTATTTTCACAACTCCAGATACCAAATTTGAAGTAGATTATTTCTAATTTCAATTGTGTTTTTTTTAAAAAAATCATACTCATGTTTTTAATTGCCTTAGCTTTTTAAAAGAAAACCTCCTTGCACACATCATATTTATGAGTCTCATTTCTGAGGGAACTCTTCAAAAATGCTCAAAACACACAGGTACAGGCCCCCTGAGAGCTGACAGGTTGAGAATAAGATGAGCTGGGTTAAATCGTTGCCCCTCTAATTACATCTAAGGGAACCATTGATTCCATATTTGATAATACACTGACCCTGCAGTAAGGAACAGATTACAGTGGGAAAATAGAAGTGGTTACTCATATTTTGTCGGTGAGGCAGTTTTCCTACTGACTTAACTACAGTGCCTGGAATCTACAGAAAAGGTATTCCGCAGATTGGTCAAATTATTTCCTTTGTAGATCCTCTATAGGAAGTTAAATGAGTAAACGGACATTTCTTATGTTGTCTGCTTTAAAATCTCAAAAGTAAATACCCTATAAGTGCTTTAGACTTCAGTTCCTTATTTTTAAAAATCCTTTCATTATCTAGTTTATTTTCACACATTATTTTTCTACACCCTATTACTTAAACTCTTACAAAATGTTTTTCTGCGTTTTTTTCCCTATCAATTGGCAACAGTGATTTATAAAATGAAGAGAAAGAGGACTCTAAGAGCATATGTATGTCTTTATTCACACGTATGTATATGCAGAGATAATATGTGCATCTCTATGAAATAGAAATATATGTATAGTGATCAAATAGTCCTAAGTAAATAATAAGAGATTTTAAAGAAGAATTTTTTTATCACACCTCTTCTTGCACTGATCTAACATTTTAGACTTTTCAAAGCTGCTTTACATTTTTTGACACTGCAATAGTGAGGTAGGGCAGATATTAGCCTTAATTTAGAAAGGCTTAGGCAGAGAGAGAGATCAAAGTCAAAGTCGGAAAGTTAGTGATAGAAATAGCACTTGAGTTCCTGGCTCTTAACCTCAGCCTCCTTCTGCAAACAAAGCATTGAATGAAGAAACACATTGCTAGTAATAAATTACTAGGGCCACATTGCACTTGCAGACAGAGTTGGTCAAATAAAACTGGGAGATAGGATAAGAGAGTCAGCTGTTCTTCGGGGATCTCCCCGTGTCTGGTCATATCCCTGGCTCTTTCACCAATCCATCCCCTTTCTATTCTCTAACCCTACGATAGCAGGCCTCCACACCCCTAGCCACCATCCTTGTTCCTTGGTCTGAAGGCTTTGTCCTATTCCAGCCTCAGCTCGCTCTGTGGTTCCTCGTTGCCTCCATCAAGACAGCGCCAGGTCCCCAGGCAAAGACCTTGCCTTGCTCTCAAGCTCCTGGGCATGAGGCTGGGAGGGCTTTGCTTCAATGCAAGTACCCAGGAAGATGCTAGGAACATGTCCTGCCAGGAACGGGAGACAGACGATGCTCCCTCCCTCTCTGCCAGCATTCCAGGGGAGATTAGATCTTTTGGAGATTGTCCATTTGCCCCTCCACATCCTTTTAACATGAACGGGGTAAATAATCGTGTACACAGCCCCCTGCCTCAGAGTGCTGCCTTAACTCTACATGCCATCACTTATAGTGATCGTATATATCCCAGGGCAAAGAAGCGGAGGAAAGGAGCAGAACGTGTCACTTTACTGACACAGAAATCTTTTCCACATTAATAAGGGTTTTTAAATACATGAATATAAAAACTGAATGGGGAGCTGATCAAGTTCAATTACAATAAAAATACAGATTGGGTGAGCATGCAGACATTTACCTCATCAAGTCAGTAATTCAATAGCTTTTCATCTTTGGAAGGCTTTTATATGCCCAAGCTTTATTTACCTAACCCCAGAACAGCAGATATATGAGGTTCCTAGTTTTAGACAACATGAACAAATGTAAATACACTAATCTCAAGAGATGGTTTAGTCTGAAAATCTAATATATTTAATGCATATTTAAACTGTGTTAATTGATTGATCCCAATCTACTACTAAGATTGATCCTAATCAGTCTATTAAGTTTAATACCTATTTTTTACTGGATCAGTTGATTGATCACCATTTTTAAAGAACAGGCATCCCAGGGAATATTACTAACCTTTGATGTTCTTAGCCTACAGGACAAGCATAGGTCCTACTGCACAAAATTATTTAGGTATCTTTCTCCAACACAACAGAGGTCAAGGTCAGCCTTGGGCTAACCATGGCTGCTCAGATAGCCCTCATAAAAAATATTCTGTGCTTTGCCCTAGCTTTGGCATCTTAACAGCTCCAAAGTCTACCAGTGGTTCTGAGCTCTGCTCAGGAAATACAAAGAGTTCAGAAACAAAGTGAAGAAAGACACTATACCCAGCCACAAGGTGATTAGTCATCAGCTATCTTTTCAAGTTCACTAGAAATTCTAATCAATATATTCAGATCAGTGGAGACCAGTATGCCTATTGCAGTGTTACCTTGGAATTTACTCTTCTTTTCTTAACACACATGTACTGACCTATAGAGTGAACAAGACCTGAGTCTGTGGTTCAACAAAGTCATTTATTGGATATGGAGCTTTGGAAAGGTCATTTAATCTCTGTAAACCTTAGTTTCCTTGTATGTAAAATGAAGCTAATAATAAAACTTACCTTATAGACAGAAGATTGAATAAGTGTGCTTATTATAGTGTCTGGATAAATACAAATGTTAGCTATTATAATTGTTATTCAATAGTTCAATTACTCAAGCCCTACTCAGCTTCTCCACAGGGGTAGGTCTTCCGTCTTCCTTGGTGGTAGAACTATAATCCTCTTCTTATATTATTTGCAAAAGTGAACATTATTAGATGCATTCATATTATTTACAAATTTCAACTAAAATATTCTTCCTTCCTTTTTACCCAGCCCACTTTTGCTTGCATATTAGGTTCCAAAATTCTGTCCTTTGGGGTTGAATTTTTCCATGCATGATCTCAGCCAAAAGGTGATTTTTTTGTTTAAACGCTGAATCAAATTCACTCCGTCTACTTTTGAATTAGAAGCAGATGAAAGTAACTTATTTTATTTCTCTGCCTGAAAGAAACATAGGGCTGTTTCTGTGCCCAGATAATTCACTAATAGCTGAAAGTATCCAAATATCTCATCTTCACTCAGGAAGTCTCCTGGCTAATTATGAAAATATTAATTAAGTTAGGGGCAATTGAAAAGAGTTACTTTTGAACCTGCTCAATGTGAGCTAGTATTGAGTTACTACTGTATTTGTATGGAGTCAGGTTTCAGAAACATCTGGGAACAGGTTCCCATCAAATATAACTATGGCTTTATGATCTTCTTTCTCTCGGGAAAGAGAGAGGATCCTACTGTCAGTCAGTACATTTGACCTTTGGAAATTACTCAAAAGTTAAATTTGTCCAAAACCATTCAAAAATATGCCAAAACTCTTTTCTAACGTATTGGGTTTGTGTTCTGGAGATTGCCCATTTGCCCCTTCAGAACCACTGTCCACTATTCCCATCTTGCTCTGTACTCACGAAGGCTGATCCTCATGGACACCATCCTTGGATTCATTTGCCCCAGGGCTTCTAACTGGTTTCAACCAATAGGCAGCAGAGGTTTGAGCTTAGACAGTGAGAAGAGAGTGAATTTGGGATGTACTCCCTGCTCCCCTTGTGCTAGGTTGCTGTGGGTTGACTGTGTCCCTCTACCAAAGGCTCCTGTCCTGCTCCTGTTTACATCCAGTGATTCTATGCAGCCTTGGCTAGTTGCTCCCTCACCTCACTCTTTTGCCCCTATAGGCGTTGGGATGTTAATAACTTCCTGATATTTCTAGCTCTGGGCTACTGCCCACCACTTATTGGTTTCCTTAAACTCCATCCAGGCTGTTAAGTTAGTCCCTATAGGAAACTTCCAGAAATTATCCGTTTTTGAGAGTGCCATAGCATACTTTGTGTTAAAAGCCTGTTCAGATTCTGTTCCCTCTGCCCAGCATAAGAGTCCCCGTCCTATCTGCCCAGAGAACACCCATTCAATCCTTTGAGACCTATCATGAAGGACAGCTCCTCTGTGAAACCTTCCCTTTCAGTCCTCTAGACTGTGAGTAACGTCCTTCTCTGGGCTAAAGTCTTGAGACAGGTTGCATGGGTTCAAATCCTGGCTCTACCAATTACTGCTTGTATGACCTGGCATCAATGAGTTGCTTAACTTTCCTGGGCCTCAGACTTCTCGTAAAATAGTTTTGGGAGTTAAACTAGTTACTGCTTTTAATGTGCTCAGAATACTTCTTGCAGCATTTGAATCAATAAACATTATTATTGCTGTCGTTACTATTGTTACTCTTAATCTATATCATTAGGCTGTCCATGCTACTCATCTTTGTCTCCTTGGCCTTGGCCTTGCACTAGTGGATTTTCATAAGTATTTACCGAACCTTGGAAACAGTGAATCTGGTAATTAACGTTCTCTTCTCTGGGCTGCTTTCCACTTCCAAGGAGACACTGAAGGCTGTTTGAAGTGTAGAATTCCATTTTGATTTTTTTTTTATGGAGTTGGATTTGAAGAGAAACGAAGAGCTCAGACACTGGGATTACGTTTACTTTGGATTCTCTGGTAAACCCTTTCAGGTTAAAAAGTTACAACAAGCTAAACAACCTTCAAAGAAAAGAATTGTTCCCGAATTTCCAGTATATGATACTGTTCTTTAGAAACACACAGAGAATTGAAGAGAATCCAGCGCATACGACACTTTAAAGTAGCAAACATGGGTGAGAATTTGAGAGAATGCCTATCTAAGACTGGCAGTTCCCCAGAGCCAAACTTTCAGAAAAATGACAGGTAACCTACTCAGTTTGATTTTTTTTCTATCATGAAGAGCCATCATCTGAAATGACAAAATCTGAGAGTTACATCTACTCCTTCGAGGTTACTGTTGATCACGAGGTAGTCTGCAGTAGATAAAATTTGTTCAAAGCAAACTTATTTGCTAGAAAATATGGCAAATTGATTATTGAAGTGAAAATTAAATGTTCAGGTGAGTCAACTATGCACATAAGTTGAAACCAAGTGAGTTTCCCAATCTACTCCAGAGACTATATTCCGTTTCTGGAACAGAAATTACATCCCCAAACCAACTTTGTTTCATGTCTAGACACAACCACCACAACAGTCTCTATTGTCCAGCAATCAAGTCTAGCCTTTCCTATGAAAGGAAAATTTAAAATTAGGAAGAGAAAGATGCAATAGAAGCTAATTATATACTGTTTGCATATTATTCATGAGGCGATTCATCGGAGCTTTATACGCATTATTACATTTATTAATTATAATAACATTAACAATAATCTTATGAGGTTCCTTATTATTATTCTCATTATACAAATGGAGGAGTAAAGGCAGCACCTCTTCTCTTGCCCCCAAGGAGCATTTGGAAATGTGTAGAGCATTTTTGTTTGTCACATTGTGGCTGAATCCTTCTGGTTTTGAGTGTGTGGCCGGGGATGCCACACATCCTGCAAAGCAGGGGACAGCTTTACACAGAGAAAATTAGTCTTCCCCAAGTGTCTGCACACACCCTTTGACAAACACTGTGCTTAAGCTCTAGAGGTTGGATGATTTCTGTCTAACAAATAAACTATTAATTAAGAAATAGCTCATTTGTCTGAGTTTTATTTTAATCAAATATATCAGTCCCAGTCATTAAGATTATCTGAACCCAGACACAGTGATTGAATACGACTCCATCCCAAAATGCATCTATTTGACCACCTAGACAGCCTATGAATCCTGATCTCAGATGCGAAAGTCCAATTTTTGAAGTTTTTTAAGCGATTGAAAACAAGAAGTTCTCACAAAGCCTTTAATTAGTATTCACTGCAAGCATTGTCCCAATGAGCCTGTGAGAATTGATAAGTTAACAGGTTTTTTAGCTCTAACAAATCTGTCACATTTAAATGCAAACAATTGGAAAATTATGTTGTATAGCAAGTGCAGTTTGACGTTTCAACAAATACACCAGAACCTTCCATCAGAAAATGCTACTCTCTAAAGTCATGACTCTAAAGTTGTTACATGCATTCCAGTAATGTGTCCTTATTGTTCCAAATACATTTGTTATTCCTCTCTGCCAATGTTTTCAAAGCTTATGTGCATTCTTTCC
This sequence comes from Equus caballus, assembly GCF_041296265.1. Taxonomy (NCBI): domain Eukaryota; kingdom Metazoa; phylum Chordata; class Mammalia; order Perissodactyla; family Equidae; genus Equus; species Equus caballus. The sequence goes on along the minus strand of NC_091703.1, from coordinate 52,560,355 downwards.
TATATCTTCAAATTTGCCCTCTGTGAGGAGTTGTCTGGAGTCAACTGTTAGTCCATTATACTCACTTTAACTGAATAAGACAAAAAAAAATATTGTTCACATCATGTGACAGGATAGAGATGATCAAGGCAAAAATATGCAAAAAGAATGGATGATCCTTTTAGACAGCAATTTTCTTTGTTAAAATGTAAGTATGACTATAATTCTCAAACTGATGGCCCCGTGTACTTAAAAAAACTGAAACTGAGCACACTCCTGTAAAGAGGAGCTCCAAAAGTGTGCCAAACCTCATTAGAATGAATCCACAGGATAATATTCATTTAAACATCTACCTTCTGTTATATACCTTTTAGAAATCAATTTTATTATGTTAAAGTCACACTTTGTATCTGTTCACATAATTTGTTCATAGCCTTATTTGCTTCATCTTTTAGGGTACACACTTTATTCCCTAATGACCCTGGAGAACAAAATGGTCTCTTCACGCTGCGATCAAGTGAAATGATGCGAACATTGGCAGAAGCATCAAGAACTTGGCAGACTAGAGATGCAGAGCCATCAAACTGAGCACTGCCGGGGACTCCAACCTGGAATAAGAAACAGGCAGAAACAGATGACATATCTGCTCTTTAGTTCATCAACCTGCCACATTTACCTGTACAAGCTTAGACTACCAACAATAAGGAGAAAAATCTCTCTTAAATGTTGCAAATGAGACCAGAGGAAAGAAGAAGTAAATAAGCACAGAAAAAGGAGGCAAGAAACCTATATTCTGGACTACTCTGCCAATTCCCAGTTGTGTAGCTTTGGGCAACTCCTTTGACGTTTCTGAGCCTATGTATCCTCATCTGTAAAATGAAGACATTCAGCTAGTTAATACTTATCATTCCTTTCACTTAAATGCTGTATTGTTTTAAGGAATCAGAAGAGAAATGATCTCAACCAAAAGATACAAAAGCTAAGAAATTCAGATGCCTGACTGAAAGAAGCTAGATTACAGATGCCTTTCAACTTTAGGAGTCTGGATTCAGAACAGAAATTGATTCATGACATCATAACTTCACAAACGTGGCCACTCTCTCCTCTTCCCATGAGCAGCTTATCCCCACTTCACTGCTTGCCTTCCAATCAAACTTTATCATTTCTTACAACATGGGTTGGAACTATTCTCAAATCAACCTAGTTCTACACATTTCCTCCAGAGTTTCCACTCAAGAAGATTCCATGACTTAAATTGGGAATAACTTCCAGGATTCCCCAAACAGTCCCTTGTTTTGTCTGATGTGAATGCCCTGCAACATGATTTTAAGCTTTTTCCCTTGTGTTCCCTGCCTCAGTTTAAATAGAAACACCATCAACGTCTCAGCCATCCTCTCAGAGAGCATTTATGAGTGAGTCTACAGATAAGATGTCCTTGGGAGGAAACCAGAGGTCACTCTTGCTGTCAAACAAGATCTTTGTCAATATTGAAATGAGAACTAATTTGACTTAATCTAAGTTGACAAGGATTAAAAGAGCTCCATACCAGAATAAATTTGCCAATGATATCAGAATTGGGAGACTACAACAACAAAAATACATCCACAGTCTGAGGGTACTTTTAAAGCATTTGGTAACTATAATAGAGCACCATAAAAGAAGTAACAGAAATAAAAATTCTATGTAGTTGTTTTCGGTTTAAAACTGGAGAGAGTACCGTTTCTTCAAATGACTACACGTTATAATCAATTCCTGTTCTGGGTGAAAGACACTTTTCTGTTTTGGGATTAAGAGAAGTGCACTTAGCGGACCTAACAATTAAAAAAAACAAATTATCACGTCAGTTTATAAATAATTCTATAGAGTTTATTTTATGTGGTCCTTTTCCAGAACAAAGGCAACATCCCCTCACTCCATCGTGGGTGGTTTATTATATTATTGGCTTGGTTCCCATACTGTAAGTAAGGAAATGCTATTTAATGATAATTGACATTGTTATGGCAAATGTTTTGATTACTCTCATAATCAAGATCTTGGTTACACAATTATCATTATTATTCCTGTTTCATCTTGATAACAAGATGGGTCACTTAGTGATCCCAGAGACCTGTTGACTTAACTGTTGATTGCCTGGTGGTAAAATCAGAATCAGGACAGTGTGTGTCAGAACTTAGGCAATGTGGTGGTAAGGTTGCAAACTTAACCCAGTTTGCCTGCGAATTTCAGTTTTGACACTGAGAGTTTCACGTCCTGGGAAATCCATCAGAATCAGGCAAACTGGGACAGTGGGTCACCATATGTGGTGAAGTGGTGCTAGGGTCTGGGAGTCAGAAAAGCAGGGTCTGATCTGACCCTGTCGCTCTCTCTCTGATGGCATCTATCTGGGCTTCTGTTTCCCACCTATAATAATTTGTTTAATTTGTCTTTTAAAACATCTCTATATAGTAGTTCACTTGAGTGTCTTTTGAAAACTGTTATATAAAAATATTAGATCTTTTCATTTTTTTATTACAGACTAGCAGCCTGAACTGATATCCAGAGAGCCGTGGATTGCATAGCTTCTGTTTAACATCATTAGATACTATGGTTCATTGAGGTGATGCTTGGGGTGAAGTCTTGGTTTCATAGTTGTTAAGCTTACTTTATGCCCATAGAAAAGTTCTCTTCTTTATTTAAATCTGAGCAGTTGTGTGGGTTGGAGGGAAGAGCACTGAGTTAAGTTGCATCTGTGTCATGTATTAGCCGTGTGACTTGGGGTGAATGACCTAACTTTCTTAGCTTCAGCGTCTTCGTTGAAAAATAGACAATAATTCTTGCACAACATGTCTCAAGGGATTGTTTGATTATGAAATAATGTATGTAAAAATGTAAAAACTGTCAAGTGATATACAATATAATACAAACAGTATACTGTTTATTGTAATACCTAATATGTTATAACACTGTATATAGAATCATTGATATCAATTCCAAGATGCATACTAGGACTTTGTCCTTCAGTCACAATGCCATGATATTCAAAGCCCAGAGTGTTCTAGGGAGAAATTATGAAATTATATGGACAAAGAATGATAAAGCTGGAAAGAATTTTAGGCACCATCTGGTCCAACTCCTGAAGTATAGACCTCACACTCTGATGCCCTGAAATGCAAAGTGAATTCATTTCCACAGCTAACTATAGGTGATGCCACACTTGACCTCCAGTCTCTCAGCTCTGAATTCAAACCTCTTTTACTACACCTCTTCGTTTCCCCTCCCCAGGGCTTAAAAGTCAGTGCCTTTGATTTTGTACCTAGCTATTTTGCACATTTTTATTTTATTCTCCTAGGAAGATTACAACTTAGTCTAAGAAACCGCCAGGACAGTTGTGAAATACTTAATACACAAAAGGATTGGACATAACCTTTAACTCTTTAGTCAATAAATGGTGTCTAAGACAGAAAGGGTATGATGATCGGCATCTAGCCAGCCTTTCCATATCCATATTCATGACTTGCTACCCTTCTTCAGGTAAGCCTGTGAAAGAGAGAGAGGGAAAAGGAGAAAGAGACGGAGACAGAGAGAGTAAAGATAAATATAGACTAAGCTGGATGTATAAGCAGAATATCTACTGCACAAATATTTGAAATCTCACTCAGACTGACCTGTAGTTGAAGTTGGGAAAGTACTCAAGGGAAACTACAAAATTAGAAATGCAGTCTGGCAGGAAGATGTGGTGAGGAGCTGGAGGGGAAAAGGAAGTCCAGGGCTATGGGGAAACCTCTAGTAAACAGAGAGTCCTAAGCAGACTGGAGCAAAGTCAGCATATGAAGGGATTTCCATTCTCTATTGTTTCCGTTCTCTACAAATAGCTCTAGAGACCTTATAAAATAGACACTCCGGAGTCTTATCCCAAGAATCTCACTAAGTACATGGAAGGGGCTTGTCCATGAATCTGTATTTTAAAAAGTGATTTAGATACCGGATCCATGGCCTACATACACTTTAAGCAGCATGCCCTGTGGCATCCTTTTGTATCTTTCAGTGTCTCCTTTGCCCCAGCCCCTCCAGCCTCCCTCCAAGACTCATCAAGACCACTTGCAGAGCCAAAGCTTCAGACATGCTTCTTTTGGAACCATGAAAGGGGAAGAGACAACGGGATGCTTCATTGAAGATTTAGGATGAAGCCAGAACTTAAATTTCCATCTGGATGGTCATAATAGTGGTGGTGATGATGATGATGATGATGATGATGATGATGATAGTCATCACAGAAGTTCTCACAATGTGTCAGGCACTTGGCTAAAGGCTTTACACACAGTGTATCAGGTGAACTCACAACGACACTCTAAGGAGGAAGGGTGGGGGCAGCATCGTTAACTTCATTTCAGAGGAAACTTTGGTTTTAAAAGTAAAGCAATTTGCCCAAGGTTACACGTCTATCAGGCAGCAGAAATGAGTCAAAACCAGGAATCTTTGCGTGTAAACCCCATGTTCTTAATCCCTATAGTTATTGCTTTTCAATAGTTATCTTTTAGACATGGCTCTTCTCCAGTTAAAACTCAAGTTTCTCCTCAATGCTGCAGCTTTCATGGATTCCTGTCTCTCAGGAGCAATTTCTCTCCCAATTGTGTTGCCATCCATAGCATTTTATATAACTCAGCTGTATTTGCATTATACTTATCAGTTTGGACTCTGTCTCTCTGGCTTGACTGAGAGCTCTTGGAAGACAAGAGTGATATTTTATTCTACTTTGCACCTCCTTGCTTGCCACCAGTATCAACTCCGTAAGTGATGGCTGAATTGAGCATTTAGATAATGCTATCTTTTAAGGCAAAGTTTCTATAAAATACTGTTGTTATTGTTTTCAATGCCAAGCAGATTTTGAAAACTATAAAGCTATAATTTGAAAGTGATGGAAATTAAGAGGGAATAATGATTAGAGACATCTTTTTTCCCCTGTCCCTTGAGAGCAAATTCAGAGGAGCATTCTTGAAGTTTGAAGGGAAGTTCTTAACTGCAAATAAGGTAACATGTGGAATTTATTATGTCAATTATTTATATGAGCTGAAAGTAAAAATAGGCTCAGGAAGGGTTTAGATAAATTCAACGATGAGAGCTGCATAAGAAATTGTTAATAGCAAATTAGGCTGGTTCAGGGCATGTCCATAATTCATGAAGGAAAACCGTCCTCTTCCCTCAGAGAGGCCCTTTGGTCCCAGTATCGAGAGCTGAGGGAGAGATTAATAGGAATTCGTCCAATTTAAGGTGGTGTCTCCATTTATAATTTTTTTTTTAACTTTTGCACTTGCATTTTGATCTCATATGCTGAGCAAGAATTGGCACTAGAGCTAAAACTCGAAGATTAATAAAACTGAATCAAGCTCTACCTAGCACACAGCGGATACTCAGTAAATATTATGGAACAGTAAAATGGATGATAGAAAGCTTGGTTACTTTTCCCATGGGTCACAGAGGACACTTTCAATAACCTTGTGGGGCTCACATGATTCAACACCAGTGCTATAAATCACTTGAATTGTTTGTTCAAAATCTCTTGATCAAACTATGGTATCCAAAATAATAAAAAAGAAAATACTGATCTTGATAATCCAGGTCAGTTTACGAATATCATGGAATCATTCCCTGAGAATTTCCTAGTATCAACATGATTGGATCCGAGTCACTATGAAGACTCTAAGTCTCAAAGGGTTGGCACAAATATTTTGAGTGTCCCCCCTCCCTCCCAATCCCAGTCTCTATAAACCCTTCCACCAAAGACACTAAAGGGAAGACACCATTTTAATTCAGAAAGAAGCAGGAACATGGAACACTCTCCCTGGATGGTCCTTCCCGATTACTTTGTTATTGACTGTTGAACAAATTATCCTTAATAAAAAACTTATTTATTAGACTTCTATATATGTACTTAGTATTAGCTATTTCATCAAGGAAGGCTCTTGTATTATGTATCATATCCATTTCTCCAAAGATCTGATTATTGCTTGTAATTTCACTTCCCTCCAGAACTAGCAGTGAAGCTGGTTAAGTCACAATTACCAATATAACTGCAATATAAAATTAGATGTGTATTTCCACAGGCCCTTCTCATTTTGCCCAACTCTCTGTGGGCATGGATAGCACAAAGTTAAAATGCTTAAGATCAAGGTAATCAGATCACCACTAAGTAAGTAAAATGTAGTTGCCTATATGAGGTAACACTGCTCCACCTGTGTGGAATGAAGAACAGTCACAGTGCCCTGCCTGCCATCCCTGTTGAGTTATTAGTAGCAAAGGAAAGAACCCTTGCCCTTGGCACATAAGCTATCACACTGGAAATAGATTTTTCCAAAAGTGCAATCTGATCATCCTTGCTGAATGTCTCTAAACTCAAAATTATCACTGGAGTTCAAGGTGGACTGAGATTTCTAGAAATAAAAGGTCCATGAGAATGGATGCCCATGCACACACATGCACATACACACACACGTGTGCACGTGCTATTTAAAGATTTTCAGTGCACTCAGAGAAAGAGGCAGACCGTCCTCTTTAATCAGTGGCTGATTATCAAGAATTTACAGAGATTTTAGGATGCAATCTGCGCTGGGCTGGCACTGTGGGAGCAGGGTAATGGTAGAAAAGTAAACTAGTAGAAACAGTAAAATAGTAGAATAGTACTGTCTCTAATCCAAAGGTGCATAGAATTTGTAAGGGAGAGCAGACAAGGAGATATTACTAAATAAAGTGATTCATAACAAATGCTACGTTATGGGTCATATTCATACAAATTCAGCAAACTTTCATTGAGTATCTCCTAAACACGAGGCCCTCTGCCAGGTGTCTAGAGGATAAAAAAGAGTGAGGTTTAGGTCTTATTATTGAGAAGGGGAGGGAGATAAGGGAAATAATCTCAAGGCAGGCCTGTAACGAGGCCTTCTGCTTGGTGCTTCAGCCCACTGACTGACTGAACAGGCATAACAGCTCCTAAGCCAAATAGCAGCATCTCCACTTTACAGATGAGGAGCCTGAGGGTCAGAGTAACTCTTCCAAGATTTCACCTGCCGCTAGACTCATCATTCTATCTAAGAAAGCCTGTGTGGACTTGTTCCTCACACTGGACCCTTCTAGATCATGGAACTTGTAATTCAGGCCAGGGGTTACCACAGGCTGATGTGGCCTGTGATGACTCGTCACTGGTTCTTTGGCAAAATGAAAAACACAAGGACAATATTGTGAGTTTTTCATAGATCTAAATTGATTAAATTGAAGGGACTATCCATTCCTATGAAGATGTTTCTGTCCTCCTCTCGTGATAATAAACATCCATTTAGGAAATTATGCCAGGGGTTGATATTTTTAAAACTTATTTTTTCTAGAAATGTAAACTCAGAATTGGTACTCTGTCTCAGCTGCTCGTGCGTTGTTTTGATTTTTTTTCTTCTAAATGGTGCTTGAACTCCAGAATCTGGGAAGCACTAACTGAATAGACAATTTTGAGGTCAGTCTGTGTATAGAGCTTGGTGATATGAAAAGTTCTAGAAACTTTCAGTGGATTTTTAAAAGGACAAAAAAATTCTGGAAGCCTTGGCTTTAGCTCCATACTATTTTCCAACTCTCCTCCATCTACAGTTTTTTGACAAGTTGCTCAAACCACGGGGAAATACCTCCTTTTGTGACCTCCCTGGAACCTTACGCTGCTTAGACATCTTGTTTGATATGAGGAATGAGAGCCACTTATATGAAAACAAGACAAAAGTGTTGGCAAAGTGCACCAAAAAGAAAGAACTGTTACTCCACTTTAGTTTATTTTTCTACTTTAAAGGATAAACACAGCCAGCCCCATCCACTTCAGTTTGCCTTTCCTGATGCTACAAGGCTGCAGTGCAGCTGTCAATTCCCTCCCACCTCAACGTTGACAACTCGCTGAAAACACGTATCAGGCAGGATAGAGAAAGGAAGCTTGCTATGTCAACAACTGAAGAAGAAACGCGTCTCGTTGTAGTGGCATTCACTATATGGGTCTGGCTACTAACAGAGACAGAGCAGTGGTGGGAATGGTGGTGGGAGTTGCAGATGAGAAAAGTTTATTGCCCAGCCAGAGAGGCAAGAATCTGGATTTTTCTGGCTTAATGTCTTTTATGCCCACGACATGTTTCCTTTTCCCAAATTTGAAGCTTTGGATAGATCTTAACGAGAAGGACAAAGAGTCACAAAATATCATCTGATTTATGGTTGTGTGTTGTCTTAGCAATGTCGGTAAAGTGGCTGAACTGGTGCTCCCAGGGCCCAGCCCCCTCGAAGAGGAGGCAACATCAGTGCAACTCAATGCAACATTTGTCGAACATCTCATCCGCGCGGCAGCTGATGAGGCGAAGGCTCTGAGCTAGTCGAGGGAAGAGGCCTGGTTTATTACCGTTGTAGTCCCACTCCCAGCATGGTTCCTGGCACCTAGAAGGCATGTACCAGATTCTCAATGAATAAATAAATGGAGAGGTACAATACATGTTCAATAAATATGCACGAGATAAAGACGTGAATGTTCTGTCTCTGTCCAGTGTGTTATTTGAGGGTCAAGACTGAGTCAATAGAAGTGAACTTTTCCCTTCATTTAGGAAAACTTATAGTAATGTCACGATCGCTCAAGGTTCATTTTTGTCTACATGTCTGTGTCTGTGCATCTCTCACTGCCTCTGTCTATGTATGTATGCGTGTATCTATCCATCTATCTATCTATCTCTAGGACTCTCTCTCTCCTTTTCCTTCTCTCTCTCTCTCTCTTTCTTTCTTGCTTACTTTACTTTCTCAGTGGCTTAAAGGAGTCACAGCAGAAAAGTTTCAGAGGAAAAAAAATTCCAGCCCAGTGTTTCCTTTCTCAAAGAAGGGATTAGACCCATTCCTGTGACCTGTGCCTTCATTTCTTTCTCGCACCCACCCCCACTCGCTTTAGTCCTCCAGCAGCAAGGCCATGGCCTTGTGAGCTCTGAGAGCCCTCTGCAGCACTGTCATTTGTTCTGTCCCTGAGACTCTCCAGGAAGCCACCAGGAACAGAATACACGGAAGGTGGTACGGATTTACTCTGGAGGGCTTGTGAAATTGTCGGGCATAAAAGGAAAACTCTAGGCAAAAATCACCAATGTCCTCTACTAAATGAGGCTTGTCATCACTTTCAAGGGACAAAGATAGCCCTGTTTCATTTGCTACAGTCTCTTCAATTAGATTTTTTTTTTTTACCATGATGCTTTTTGGGCTGTTGGTCAAGGTTGTTAAAAGAAAGAGGAGGTGCCGCAGTTCAGCAACCTCTAATGTGAAAGTGAGTGATTTTCCGATTTCCTCTGGTTATGTGACACTCCTTACTGACTCCCAGGAGCACACCCTGCCACAGCCTGCTGGCACTTCCCACACCAGCCTCCCACTGACCTGCGACCACATCCATAAGCAGCAGAACCAGGGTCTCGTAACCTGCAGCCTCACCGCACACACTGCACCCACCACCACCTTCTGCCTGCACCGGGCCGGAGCCAGGACTCTGGCTTGCAGGTCCTATCCTCACAGCATGGTGCTGCGGATCTGGATCCACCCTGGCGTTACCCCTTGCTCCTGGCAGACTTCCTTCAGAGACACACTCTGCACCAGGAGGAGTTCCTTTCTCATGGCCCGAGCTCCACTCCTTCAGGAGGACCTGTCACCCCCGAGCGAGCCTCACACTTGGCTCACATGATGAGCAGAGCTTCCCCGGAACAGCGGCCTCTTTTTGCCCATCTTTCAAGCCCTGTATCAAACACCACCACCTTCGTGAAGCCTCGCTCAATTTGCACCTGTTCCAAATTCTCTCCTCTCATCCCATAAGAATTTTTGCTGTGGGCATCTGATAAATGACTTATGAGCACCCAACCTCAATTTTGTCATTTGTAAAACAGGACACATAATACATACCAAGAAGTTTGTCGTGAGGAAAAAATAAAATAGCATATACGAGCACCTGACACAGAAAGGGTGTTCAACAAATCTGAGTTTCATTTGTTCATATATCACAAATTCTATTTTCATTATTTGTACATACAGTCATCCCCAGATATCCGCAGAGCATCAGTTCCAGAACAGCATCCCATACCAAAATGCAAGGATGCTCAAGCACCTTAGACAAAAAGGCATAGTATTTGCATATAACCTATGCTCGTCCTCCCGTATACTTTAAATCATCTCTAGATTACTTATAGTACCTAATACAATGTAAATGCTATGTAAATAATCATTACACTGTATTGTTTAGGGAATAATGACAAGAAAAAAAAGTCTGTACATGTTCAGTACAGATGCAACCATCGTAGATCTTTCCATCCACGGCTGGTTGAATTCTCAGATGCAGGTCTGTGGATATGGAGACCTGACTGTATACCTTATCTACAATACTTCATAAGCTCCCAAGGTGCAGACACCATCTTATTCATCTTCGTGAGTTGCCTAGCATTGTTCTTTGCATATAGCTTCTTTAAAGTATTGTATATTGAATGAATAAAATCACTTCTCTGCCTCAGTTTTTTCATCTGTAAAATGGGAATGAAAGTAGCTTAGTTATTTCAAAGCATTATTATCAGAATAAATTAAAATGTTACATGTAAAAACATTTTGAAAGATAAAAAGACCAAATGCTAGGCAAGTGTGAGCTATCATTTGATATATTATTACAATATATGGTCACTGAGCCAACCAATGTTACCCAATTTATCCAGTAGAGGGCAATGACACACACATGGATATTCAGATTCTTTGTAAGACTCCAAAACCATAAATTAAAAAATGAGAAACACTTTAGTATTATGCAAACAAAATAGAGCTATTTTTCTGCATTCACCTGTTTTTCTTGTAATCTCTTTTACTGTTTGTCTATGTAATTTGTATGTGTAGAAAGAATCTTCGACTCCATTGGGTGTTTCCGGTGTGGTTCAATGACCTGATGTTCTAATTCCTCTATTTGAATTCCCACTTGCCCATTTGCCCAGGGCAAAGGATGATTCCAGTCTAGCCAATGGGAAGTGAAAGCTGTTTTCACTGGTTTTCTTCCTCGATCCTGCACCAAAGCATTTCTACAGGGCTGGTGAGGGCTTGGTCCTGATCTGGAAAGCAGCCTGGAAGGGTTTCCGTGCTGGAGGACGGACTGGAGAAAGACTTGGAAAAACAATGCCAACCATTGTTTCCCCTAGCCTGCATTGGCTCCCCATAGTCTGCTCTACTGAGACACTGAACCCATTGACTAAGCCATTGACATTTTCTTAGGACGGGCTAAGTCTCGCAGAGAGAAGGGAACGACAAAGGGAGGTGGATGAATGAGTTCAGGCAGCAGAGTGTACTCACTTACAGGCTTCTACTCTCCACTCAAGTCTGAAATTACTAAGTTTCAAAGAGAAAACTGGCTTGAAGATGTACATAAGTGTGTGGGATTTGCCCGTGAGGAAATCAAAATTTAATATAAGGCAGTCAAACATAACTTAGATTAACAAAACTTGAATGATACATTGAGTACCTACATTGAGTCAGGCACTGGGCTAGGGAGGGACAGATGATACAATGATGAGATGTGATTCTTCCCTTCAAGGAACTCATAGTCTAGACCAGAGAGTGGAGAACCCAATGTGAAAGCAATGAGAAATAAAGAGACGCAAATATTGTAATAATAGAAATACCTATAGTCAGTTATGCTTTAAGGCTCATTTTCAAAAATAGGAATTTGTTCCAATGATTGTTATATTAGGGAATGACTTGAGCAGAACGTGGATTTTGCATCTGATTATGCACAGTTTCACCTGCAAGACACACTAGGTGAATGCAGAAAACTCACTCAGATGAACGGAGCAGCGTAGGAATATCCGAAAACACACACACGCACACATGGAGACGTGCCTCCACTCCCTCAGTTCATCAAGTGGGACCCGAGCCACACACATCATCCTCTGGGGTCACGTTTCCTTCAGATTCCGGATAACCCTCCTTCCAGCATTTCACCATAACTCACAAGCTGAACCCTCCAGACAACTGCTTCTGCAAGCAACCTTCAGTCTTTTTCAAGGTCAAGTGCCATATCTTTTGTAGCATTTATGTATTTCTTAACCATTTCACATGTATAAAACTGTATGGCTGTTTTCATTCGGTTTCTATCTTTTTGTGTGTTAATGTGTTACAAAGTTTTTGAATGTTATATCCCTAACCTCGCTTTTCCCATAAGTCTTATGGTTGTCACTGTTTGATTTTCCATAGCACAGTGACTTTTAGGAACACATATGTGGTGTTCTTGCACAACTGACTGTACAGCAAGGCTTTGAGCACATATGGCAAGGAACTCGTGCCCTGGCGGAGGCGGGACGGGGTCCAGGAATGCCCTTCCTGAGAGATGAATACAGAGAGCCGCAGAGATGCAGAGGAGCTTAGGTGCCGTCTTTTTTTTCATCCTTTTTAACTCACCTCATTATAAAACCAACAACAAACAAGGACTTAAAATGGCTTTAAAAATGCATTTAATATAGTAAGGCAAAATACATGAAAAACAACTTTTTTTTGTTTTTTTCTTGAGGAAGAATAGCCCTGAGCTAACTACTGCCAATCCTCCTCTTTTTACAGAGAAAGACTGGCCCTGAGCTAACATCCGTGCCCATCTTCCTCCACTTTATACATGGGACACCTACCATAGCATGGCTTTTGCCAAGTGGTGCCATGTCTGCACCCGGGATCCGAACCCATGAACCCCGGGCCACCAAGAAGTGGAACATGCAAACTTAACCGCTGCACCACCGGGCCAGCCCTGAAAAACAACTTTTAAAAATTAGGCAGAGAGAAAATTAAAAGAGGAAAACAAGATAAACCCTGGTGTTAGGTAAACTTACAGAAGGCATGCCTCAAGTTCCATGCAAAGATCTGTTAGAGACAAACCACACGTCTATCCCTAAGCTTCCTAGCCATCAGCACGCGGCTCTTCACTGGTCTGACTGGATCCAGAGAGGATTTTGCAAAGTCTATACTGCACCATACAAAATGGTAGTCACTACCCACATGCAAGTACAGCACTTGAAATGCAGTTAGTCCAAATTGCTATGTGCTATGTGTAAAGTATACGCTAAATTTCAAAGACCAGCACACACGCAAAAGTAATGCAAAAATCTCATTAATAAGTTTATAATGCTTACCTGTTGAAATTATAATATTTTGTAACAGACTAAATAAAATACAATTCTCAAATTTATTTTACTTGTTTCTTTTTTATTCTTTTCAATACGGCTGCTTGAAAATTCTAAATTACATGTGTGCCTCACATCTGTGGCTTTCATCATGTTTCTTTTGTACATCCCTGATCCAAGGCAATGTAGAGGCTACACATGGTTATAGATGATCATTTATAAAGGCCTAGTTCTGAGTTACAGTGAGTTCAAATGATGCTTCTGGACAAATGTCTGTGATGCGGACTTCTATGTACTTGGTGAGGGGAAGAGCAGTTGTTTCAGCTATTAGCTAAAATGAGAAGAGCATTAATGTGCTCTGGGGAAAAGCAAGAAGGCTGATTAGGTCATGAACCAAAAAAAAGACTCTACCTCCTTGCTGGGAGTAAGATCCAGGAAAGAACAAGAATTAATCTCCATGAGATGGAGTATAGTGTGCATGTCCTTGGATATCAGCCAATGCTGCACGTGGGTGTGTGCACATCCATGTGTGTGTCCATGCGTGTGTCCTGTTATGTAGCCCCACAGCGTATGTGTGTGTGCACCCATGTGTGTGTTCTTGTATGTGCACCTGTGTGTGAATACATGCCCATGTGTATGTGTATATGTGCATACATGTGTGCCCTTGTGTGTGCTTGTATGCATTTCAGGCAGGCCCATCCATACATATGTTTGTGTGTTGTGTACCCTTGTGTGTGACTGTGTGCATGCACACCCTTGTGCATGTGTGCCTGGCCTTTTATATGTGTCTGTGTGTCTTAGATGCATGCCCGTGTATATCTTATATGTTCATCTACGTGTACACGTTTGTCCTTCTGTATATGTGTGTGCACACAGTGTGTCCTTGTGTGGGGTATGTGCCCATGTGCATGTGGTTATTTGTGTGTGTGCTTGTACATATGTGTGTATATTACTTGTACATGGTATAGATGAGCAAATTGGCTAGGAGGGAGAAGTAAGTGTGGAAAGATATACTCAGATCCCAGACGGTAAACGATTTTATACATCAGGCTTAGAACTCATCCTGTAGATATTGACAGGTTTCAAACCAGAAAATGCTATCTATGGATAGATTTGCCTTTTTTGGCGGGTCCTATTGGCTGCAGTAATGAACCAAAAACTGGACCAGAACAGTTCTATTGAGGAAAGGGATATCTACACATTTTGATAATTTCTTAAAAATTAGAAAACGATATTTAAAGTTGAAGCTCTTATGTATTCTATAGAATGTATATCCTTTTCCTTTAAATATCTAAAAACCTGAAATGAAAGCTGGAACTGTCCCTTAGCAACGTCAGTCCCAGAGGACAGTGGTTTAAAACATCATGCACTTAATCATTAAGTTTAGGTAGTATATTTTCCCTTATTTGCAAAAGCATTTCAAAAAGGCTTTTTGTGTCATCATGTAAGAAGGGCTTAGGGTTCTCCTTCTTCTTTGAATGAAAAGTAAGCAAGACCCCCATGTGGTTATGAGCGTGGGCCCCAGTCTGCTGGAGTCAGGGCTAAAAGTTGAACTCAGAGCTCAGAGCAGAGCGTGAGATTCAGAAAACTACCTGCTTTTCTGCCCTAAAATACATGTAAAGACATGAGTGACGAATATTTTCAGAAGATGGGAGAGATTTGCTGCCTCCCCTCCGCTGCCACTCAATCATGTGTACCTCTGACCCACTCCTTTCTTAATCTCCTTAATCTGGCCCATTTACACAAACACAAAGGGATGACGTCACCATATGTGTAGTTAGGGTATCTGTGCCTTTTAGGAAGATTAACATCAAAGGACATATTTTTCCTACCTACAATCTTGGAGAGTGACTAATTTTAACTGTTCAGGCCCTTGCATACTAATGAGTTCTGCTACATCAGTGGGAGAAAAAGAATCTAGATGGAGGCCAGGTAAATGCTCAGGAATTCTGATCAATCTTCTAATCGTCACGTCTTTACTTGGCTCCACCTTGCAATGTCAGGCAGGGGTTTACAGACAATGAGTGACAAAAAGCCCCAGTTTTCACAAACTTAGACTTAAGTGAAGTCATTTCAGTGTTAAATATACTGTCAAATATTTTAGCTGTTAAAATGAAAACAGTCAATCTAAATTATTTGACAAAAATATACATGGAATATTGGGTTTGGCCCCGTAGGCTGAGCCCTAGACTGAGTAATGTGGATGTGGAGCTGTGGGGCACTGGATCTCATGATATGTACACACACACAAGCCAAAATAGAGAGGGCCAACGCTAGCTCAGTCTCCGGGAACCTCATAGATGCTCCAAGTTTAAAGTTTTTGCAGTGGAAAGTGAGTGATGGAAATAGGGAGTGAGAGACACCATGGGGGGGCAATCACAGAGTTTTAAGTGACTTGGTCAATTTCATGTTAGTTCTGTTACTCTTACTCCAGCAGCTGTGATCAGAGGAATGACATTGGGGGTAAAGTAAGAAGCTGTTAAAATATTCCAGACAGAAGGCAGCCAGAGCTTCCAAATCAGTAGTGGTGGTCATGGTGAAGAAGAGAAGAAAAAATGTCAGAGCTAAGGTAAGACTTAGTAAGTGATTGTATGTGAGAGAGAAAACAGAAAGGGACAAGGATTGACTGGTAGTTTCCTAGCTTACACCACGGTAGATGGTAGGGCCACCTGAAATAGAGAATATAGAGGGAGGAACAGAGTCCACAGGATGAGGAAGAGTTCTGCTTTGAATATTTTGCATTTGTAGTGGTTTGGAATGCCTGCTGGAAACATGTCCAGCAAGTCATCAGGGAGATATGGCTCTGAAGCTTGAGACACAGGTCTGAACCACACATACAGATTAATGAGTCACCAGCATGCTAAAATAGAAGAAACCATGGACGTGACTGAGATGAACACATGGAGGGTATCAATTAAGAAGAGTTATGGCTGAAACCCAGCCAAGTCTGGCAATCTGTACACTCCAGGCACTAGTGGAAGGAAAGGAGTCCACAAAAGAAAAAGGAAAAACAAAAGGGAAGAACAATTAGGAAGAACGGGGAAAGTGCAGTGTCGTGGAAGCCAGTGGAGTGGAAGGGCCTCAGGGGACCTGGGGAGGCTCAGGAAGTAGATGCTTCTGACCTGAGTGCTGAGTTCCGAAGAGGAACTGTTCTGGAGAACCAGATGGAGAAGAGCATAGCTGAAAGGGAGACCAGCTCTGTGAGGTGTGAGCCCCCTAAGGATGCTCACTTCGAGTCTACAGATTTCTCATTCTATGGCATCAATGCTGTGTGCCGAGCAACGGCTTAAACGTAAGTTTATCAAAATGAAATGACTTCTGTAACAAAACAAAATAAGTGGCCAAACTGAGTGATATTCAATTGAAAACTATAATAATCATAAGTAATATTTATGCTAAACTTTCCATATGATTTTTTTACACACATCACTTCATTTAAACTTCACAGCAACCCATGCCTTAGACAGTATTATCATCCTTGCTCTAACACGAAGAACTTGAAGTCGATGACTGGCCTAAGGCCATATTGGTAGCATAAGGCAGATCAGGGACTTGAATTTCGGTCTTCTGAATTCAAGCCCGTGCTTTCACAGTTGTATTGCACCGAGTCCAGTTTCTTTAGTGAATTCTTTGTCCCTATCTGGCACAGCACACAGCAGAAACCTGGGGCCATACAACATGCAGGTCCCAGAGAGACTTTACCCCAGGGTTTGTGGCGCGGGGTGATGTAGCTAAGGTGACAATTCTGGCTTGCAATTATAGAAAACAGGAGCTTCCACTGAATTGCCTTAAGGCTGCTTCCCTTTGCGAAGCGTCACTGCTCTCGTAGTTGTCTATCCTGCAAATATACTCTCCTCCTTCCTCTCTAACAGTCTCATTCTTGTTTGGAATGGCGATGTGCTCAGCACCAATCCTCACCTCCCCAGTTTCCCCAGGCAAGGAATGGCCACGTGACTGCACCTGGAGACAGGCCTGGCTGGCATGCTTTCTGTGCTCTGTTTGCTCTTTGCCCATTTTTCCTGGAATGTAAACACAATGGCTGGAGGTGCAGCCGTAGTTTTATGAACTGGAGGACAGAAGCCCTAGGGTAAGGATGGTGAAACAGGAAGACCGAAGGAGGCAGCCTCTGATGGCACTTTTGAGCTATCACACCAGCCACGGATAGCCCAGCGACAGACTTCTTGCTAAGTGTGAAAATCAAAGTCCTTACTTATTGAAGATGTAGTCTTTTAGCTATTCTGTTAATTGTTAAATGTGACCCTAGCTGATACAAAGAGTACCCACGCCAGTGTTTCCCCGTACCGCCCAGCATTCTTCATTCACTGATGTTGCCTTTCTGAACATGGGTTTGTAACTCACAATTTAGAGGTGCAGAAGAAGGAGCCGTTTCTTCCACTAAGGGAACATGCAGGCAGCTCGTGCTTTCAAACCAAACAGTTGCACTTCTTTCAAAATAAGCTAGAGAGAAGCAAAACTGTAGGATACTTTACAATCTAACAGAAATAACTTGCTACAGAGAATAGTGGTTAAGTGGCTTTGAAGTTATACAGACTGTGGCATGCATTTCAACTCTGCTACTTGCCAGCTGTTTTACCTTGGACAAGTTACTTAGCTTCTCTGAGCCCTAATTCACCTATCTGCAAACCAATAATTATACCAACTTACAGTGTTGTTAAAGCGATTAAATAGAAAAATGTCTGTACAGTACCTTGTATAGAGTTTGGCACAATCAGCACAACCTTCACTAACATTAGATATTAATATTAAGGAAGATAATCCATGCTACTTTCAACATAAACCACTTTGCATAACATTTGTCCTTCCTCAGGGCCGGCCCAGTGCCATGATGGTGAAGTTCCTGCACTCTGCCTTGGCAGCCCAGGGTTCACAGGTTCGGATCCCAGGTGTGAACCTGGCATCACTCATCAGGCCACGCTGTGGTGGCATCTCACATAAAATAGAGGAAGATTGGCACAGACATTAGCTCAGCAATAATCTTCCTCAAGCAAAAAGAGGAAGATTGGTAACAGATGTTAGCTCAGGGCGAATCTTCCTCACCAAAAAAGAAAAACCAACCAAACAAACAAAAACATGTCCTGCCTCGCTTGCTCTCAGTGGGTTTCCAGGATGGGAAAGGGTTGTGATGAGCCATTCACAGTCTCACTCCAACCTCCTTGAGACCAAGGGAGGGACATAGACACGAAGTGTCACAAGGTAAAGTCTGAGACATGAATTAAAAAGAAAACTTTAAGCCAGTGGCTTCCTCAGCAACTATTAGAGAAGAGTCGGATGGAAGTGGGAGTGATTCTGAGAACTCAGATCACCTTCAGGTCAAAGTTATGGCCACTGCTGGATGACTTGCCCAGAGTCTAGGACAGAGCCAGAGAGCTCCTACGCTCAGTCAACACAAGTAAAGCAAACTACACTCCTCTGGGGAGGCCAGAGACCCCGGACCTGGACACCTCCCACTCCCTCACTTCCTGTTGGCTCTCAAGAAAGTGAGAATCAACATCTCTCTTGCCAAGATGCCAAGCCATTGTCCGGTACCTTTGGAACTTTCTTGTGTAACATGAAGATAGCAATCCTTATTTATAAACCGAAGTGTACTGTTCTCTAATCCAGGGTTGTTGACCCCGTTTCAAATCTCAGACCTCTTTGAACAGCAGATAAAAGTTACATACCCATTTTACAAAAATGCATGCATACACCCACTAAGTTTCGTTTATCATTTTAGAGTTTTGAGAGACCCCCTGAACTCATGTGCCTCCTATGGGTTCAGAGACTCAGGTATTTAACTCCCGCTCTACACATTTTTTCTTCTCTTTCCGTATTGACTATCATCAATCAGACTCCCAGCATTTCATATTTTATTTTTTAAAAGTCTGCTGTGTAAGATAACACTCAATTCCCCTTTCATTGCCTTCCTCTAAGGCCTGGCTTTCTAGACTTCAGAGCTGGGGCGAAAGAAGTCTTGTTTGGGGTTTGTTTCTCAGGGGGTGAGGGTTGTTTCCATTTCGTTTGCTTGGTTTTCCCTGTTTGGATGTTTTTCCTGATTGATAGCTGTTGGCAATAGGCTCTTCCGGCAGGCCGCGGCAGAGCTGGCAGTCAGTCCAAGGCAGCTTTCCTAAGATGGTGGCAGGCCAGTCCAGAGGCTTACAGTTGGGGTGATTTTTCAGTAGGAAGAGGGTGACCACTGCCTTCTGCCCATCACTTGCGTCAGGATGACTACGTCACCAGCTACCTCGATGGAATGTGATGCTTCTCATTCGTTGCTGCTTCTCCTACTGTGTCCTGTTCTAGAAGGTAATCTCACAACCAGATTCTTAGGCTTAAAGACAAAGGTGAACATGAGGGATAGTGAATAACCGAATTCTCATGCCCAGTCCCTACCGGAATGCCGTGCACTTAGACATAATCACAAAGCTGCAATGTCAGTCCTGATAAAATTGATTATTCAGTGCTGTCTGCCACATGCCATGCAACTTCTCAAGCAATTAACGTGAATTACCTCGTTTAATCTTTCCAACGGCCCTCTACATAGGGGCTGTTATTATCCACAGTTTACAGCTGAGGAAACAGAAGGTTACACCAGAGAATTTACCAGAAAAAGAAAAAAGAGAGAGAGAGAAAGAAAGGTTGAGCACTTCTTATACACTGTTAAATTCAGTCCTCACAATAAGAAGCCTGTATCCTGAGGAAACTGAAGCTCTCTAGACAGACTGACAGAATATTTGGAAGTTCATAATGCAGTGCCAGTAACACAGTCTGTCCTGACCTCATTTTAAGTGATGAACCTGAGGTCACAGAATTACGACAGCAGGCCTGGGACTCAGGTGTCCTGGCACCTTCCCACTCTACCACTGCTGACTCTGATGCAATCAGATGTCCTGGAACGTGTGTCTTCATTGGCTTCAGTATGATTGGGGACAGTGAACTTAAAATACGGAAAGATCAAAAGATTGTTCTACTCCTATTGATGTCAGATTAAAAGCCGCCCCTACCCGAGGTCATTTTAATTTTATTTTTATGTCTTTGTTTTCTTCCCCCTCCTTTGGTACTTTAGGCCCAACCTTCCTCAAATTATCAGTCTATTGCATGTAAGTGAAAAACACAGTCAAGGCATCAAGTTTCCCTTTGGATCCCTAGGTTACAACTTCCCTCGTAGTACCCAACTTTTCGTCCTCTCCAGTGTCAACATCCGCCCTTGGGATGGATCCAACAGAAGCCCTGAACCCCTTAGTGGGGATTTTGAAGCACAGCTACCCATCTCAGGGGCATCTGCGTTTCAACCTTAGCTCTAACAGTGGGTGAAACGGATGTCTTCTTGTGAAAGATATTTGACATATTAACTCTTCTGTTTGTGTGGGCAATACTTTGGGGGTCACTCAAGTCCTCCCGGGTCTTCTGAAATGAGCAGGCAAGCATCCAGTCCCTCCAGGTTGAGGTAAGAACTTCCTGAAAGGAATTTTCCCAGAGAGGCCCTGATTCTCATGAAAATGCGACTGTCCCCCTCCTTCCGGAACCACTGAATTCTTTTAGGGCACACTGAAATTTTCTGCCTGGAAGAAGCGGTGAAATGGATTCGCTCACCAAGGGTTACGCTTAAGAAGAGAGTCTGGAAGTGACAGGGACTTCTAAAAACTATTTGGAAATTGTGTCTGCCTGGATTTATTTTCATTTATCAAATATTATTTTGCTACCATACCTAAGGTGGTGTAACTAATGTCTCCAATTGCGCTTCCCCACACCCTGGCCTTGTGCCCGCCAGCCCTGTGGGAGAAGGGCGTCAAGTGACATGGGCAAGACTGCTCTTTAATAGCCGGCATTATTTTATTAAGGAAAATTTGTATTGCCCTTTTTCCCTCTCAAATGTGCCAAATGGACAGATTTCGATTTTTCTTGGCCAAGGGAATTAAAGACCAGGGAAGTGGCTTTGCTCCCCCTCTGGCGCTTCCACCGCAAGTTCAGGAGGTGCCTGCTGAATCCAATCACTTTGAGCAGCTGAAATTTCAGGTTTGAATTTCATCTCAGAAATGCACAAAGCCTGGGACTCGGTGACAGTATCAGAGCGGGGGTGGTTGTCAGTTACCTGTTATTCTGTTTCGACTCACAGCCGGCCCAGGTGTCTTCCCCCCAGGTAAGGTGGGAGGCCCTGCTGAATGCCACATCTCTTTGTTGCATATTATCTTGTTAGTTAAGCTGTCAAGAAAGTTGCCAGTAAGGAGTTTGGGGGTAGAGGGACACACAGAGTTTAATCCAATTAAAACTTCACTGGCTTTTCCACATTCCTGGTATTCTGGCTCAAACTAGGAAGAATCTTTTCAGTGTGGGGGCGGCAAGGGGTACAAAACTTTATCTTAAATGTTTGTGTTGCAACACGGCATGATGTAAAACGTAAAGCCACAGAGAGAGGATTTGTGGTGTGGGAGATAAAAAGAGCTCCCTTTTAACTGTTTCCTCAAAGGCCTTTAACCCAGTGCTGTTTTTGGTGTAAAAAGACTCACTGAGCAAACCAGGCAAGGAAGCTCTAGTAGCTTGCACCCAAGAAAGGTTTTTCCAGCAGATGTTTTGACCTGACTTCTAAGAAGGGTTTTGGTGATGCCAGGAAGATCTTTCTTTTGAGGGTAGAGGGAATCATGACTACAGCACTAGATGCCTTGGAATGAAAACTAACAAATGTGCTCAGATTTATATCTACGCCATCACATATTGACACATATTGACACAGATGGTATATTTTAGCACTAAATCTATTTTTCTTTGCTCACAATGGGAAACATGCAGTGTGAGCTCACTTGACAGAATGGTTTCTGAATGAAATCTGTATTAGAAGCAAACTTATGCATGACGCAGTCTCAGAGCCCTGCAAATGTCTTCTGAGAGGACTAGCCAGAGTGAGCAAGAAGAGGGCTCTGTCCTCTCGGGAGGTGAATGAAAGGCGGAGGGCGCGAACATGGAGCATGCGCAGGTGAAGGACACAGAGGAGAAGGCCTGCTGGGAGGAAGACAACTGACTCTTTCAAAGACTACATTCCCATCTCAGTCTTACAGAAAGGATGTGCTTTACAAGAGAGCCTGATGCTTTCAGGAAATAACACTCTACGCTCTTTCAAAACCAGTTTTGTAACCTGGAAAAATGTCCAAGATATATGGATAACTGAGAAAAGCAAATGGAATTATATAGTTGCAGGAGTTAAAAATTTTACACACACTATGTATTTGTGCTTGTCTGATACAACGCTATTCATGTTGGCCATCTCTAGGGAATGGGAGTAGAGGAAGTAGAAAATTATTTTACATGTACACTTTTTTATAATTTAAGAAAACGAGTTCTAATAAAAGAACAGGAGAATGATCGTTGAAGGGCAGTAAGCCTACAGTTTTCTTACGGTGCTGAATGTTTCCTAAATACCAAGGCAGCCCTGTCTTCTCAGCACCATAGAATATTGTGCGGCTAATGGTTGGTATGAATTAATGTAACAACTAAACTGAAGTAATCTTTAAAAAAAAAAGTAAATTTTAGGTTTCATCTACCTAGAAGGTCTTGTTAGAAAGGCTTCTTGATAACACTTTTATGAGAAAAGTGAAAAAATACCTTCTGGTAAGATTTATATTACTAGTGTGTTGAAGTGATTCTTAAATAGAAGAAAGATGACAGGTCCATTGGATAATCTAATTTTTAAATGATCTATTTCTCATACACAAGCGAAAGTCACAAGCTTTACATGTTGCTTATCATTTGCCGAGAGGGAGTGGTCCTGGGAACTCTCGAAGTCCATCCAGTCATCAATCATCAATGGATGGCTATAAAGATAGGCTTCTCAGAATTACCTGTGGATCCTCCCTGAGTATGAAGCAATAGAGATTGGATATGGAGGAATAGGAAGACAATATTTTAAAAATCTTTACAGATGAGCTTACTCCAAAGTTGTCATTTCTGCCCACTGGTGTCCCTGAATCTTTGACTAGGAACCTTCCCGTGTAGCTTTCTCTGATTTCTGCTTTTTGTTGTTGCTGTTGTTCTAATGAGTAGGGAGGAACAAGGAGCTCTGAGGGAAGGAAGCTGGAATCCGTGGGGAGTGATTTCAGAAGCAAGCTGTAAGGGAGAATAGGCCCAGGAGTGATTCCCCGTGATTAGCTAGAAGCAGTCTGGGGACCTTGCAAGGATCATGTATTCAGGTGAGACACTGTACGTAGTCCAAGGCCAACGTGGTGTGGTGCAGTCTGAGGATAACCCTCAAATCTTCCCAGAAGATATAGCTGTCTGCTTCTCCATACACTGCCTCCATTCACACTAACTAGTCCAAGTCCTTCAAAATCTATGATTTGGGGGGCTGGCCCGGTGGCACAGCAGTTAGGTTCACACGTTCCACTGTGGCAGCCCGGGGTTCTCCAGTTCGGATCCTGGGTGTGGACATGGCACTGCTTGGCAGGCCATGATGTGGTGGGCATCCCACATATAAAGTAGAGGAAGATGGGCACCGGTGTTAGCTCAGGGCCAGTCTTCCTCAGCAAAAAGAGGAGGATTGGCAGCAGATGTTAGCTTAGGGCTAATCTTCCTCAAAACAAGTCAAAACAAAGCAAAGCAAAATCTATGAGTTGGGACTAAGACTGCTACAAAATTGTGTAGGCTTAACTGTTCCTTTATGTGCCGATTTGGCAGCACAAACGAATCACTTGGGGGAGATTTTAAAGATCCTGATGCCTTGACCACATCCTAGACCAGTAAATCCATCCCTCTCTCGGGTGAGACCCAAGCATTTGTGTTTTCTAAAGTTCCCCAGGTGGCTTGATGTGCAGCCACTGCTTTACAGCCCTTCTTGGTGAAGCTTGGCCCACAGCATGCCTGAAACCATGTGGGCATGAGTAGCCTCACATAGGATTCACCTCTGGAGTCGGTGTCCACATTTCCTGTGCCATGGACGAGCCTTTCAGTGAGTGAAACTGAGGAGTTCACATCTTCAAAGTTTATGGAATGAGAGGAGAATAACAGAATCTTATCAAGATGTCACCTCATTTCATTCTGCTACAGTTCTTCTTGTTTTCGTCTCTCTCCAGTTCAATATTAGTGTGGAGAAAGCAATCTCTGTGACCAGAGACACACAGCAAAGCTTTGTGAGGGGCACTTATCTGTGAAGTAACAACTTCCTGTTTTAGGACCTTCGTTAGCACAAGTAATCATGAGTTTCTTTATTATCCCAAAAAGTTGATCAAAAAGCCAAAGCACACAAAGAAATTTAGCAATTTTAGACTGTGAATGCTGCAAATATTTTAAACTTTGTTTATAAATTAATCAGGACTCTTTCCATTGTAAGTACTAGGAACTGAACTCGAACTAGCTTCAGCAACAACGTGAAACAAAAAACAGCAACAATTTATTGGCTCATCCTGTGAATTGAAGCATGGCTTGATCCAGGTGCCCAAAAAAATATCAGACTTCTTTTTCCAACAGCATTCAGCTCTGTGTTCTTATTGTGCTCTGCATTTTCAAGCCTCTTCTTTCCAAGTGGAAAGAAAATGGCCCTTAGATGTTCAGTCTTCCATGGTCCCCCAAATCATTATCCCTGACCCACAGAAAGAACTCTTTACTTCCAGTATCCTCACAGCTCGTCTAACACAAGGACTAGCCCTCCTTTGGGATTTATCATTGTAGACAGAAAGATAGGGCCCTGTGATTGGCCAGGCCTGGATCACGTGACCACCTTGGCAAGGACAGGATGACACTGTGAATGGCAGTCCTGCCAGAACCACATGGGAGAGGAGCACACAGCTCATCCACAGAAGAAAAGCAGCACAGGCAGATATCCTGTGTCCACCATAGTACACATATGTGCCCTTACTCTATGTTTTTTCCCAAGAATATAACCATATAGAGAAACAAAACTACCTCTAATATTGTAATTAATCACTATCAAACAGGATATATTTTATAGGAAAATGTAACAGATGTTTGTTCAATCCATAAATATGCTTTCTCAATGCTGTACTGTGAGACACTAGATTGAATTTATATTTGCTTTAGAAATATCTTCTTGTGGACAATGGAGTAATTCCCATCAGAATAATGTGAATTATTACAGTCATTACAAAGAAAATCATCATTATAAAATAGATCTGGTAGAAATATGCTCCACGATTTTCTTATGTTTTTGCAAATTTCAAAAGTGCATAAAACATAAATTAACAATGAATGAATAATTACAAAGCAATTATTTCTATAACTACCAATATAACCACCACTCAGGTCAAAACATATCACACTGCCAGCCCTCCAGGATCCCCCATGTGTCGCCCATCATTACATCATAACCCCTGCACTTTAGCTAGAAGTGATCCTTACCCTCATGTTTATGGTTACCACTTTCTTGCTTTCTTTATACTTTTACTACTGATGTAGGTGTCCCTAAAACTAAGGTAACTGTTTTTGAACTTTATATACATGGAATAATATATGTGTATTCTTTTTTTTTTTTTTTTTAAAGATTTTATTTTTTCCTTTTTCTCCCCAAAGCCCCCCCGGTACATAGTTGTGTATTCTTCGTTGTTCTTCGTTGTGGGTTCTTCTAGCCGTGGCATGCGGGACGCCGCCCCAGCGTGGTCCGACGAGCAGCGCCACGTCCGCGCCCAGGACCCGAACCAACGAAACACTGGGCCGCCTGCAGCGGAGCGCGCGAACCCAACCACTCGGCCACGGGGCCAGCCCATATACGTGTATTCTTTTATGTCTTGCTTCTTATGCTCAATTTGTTCACAAATGTTCATCCAAATTGTTGTAGATAATTTGTTTGCTTATTTTCATTGCTGTGTACTATTCCATTATATAAATATATCATAATTTATTTAATCAATTTTTGATAGATGTTTGGATCTTTTCCAGTGTGAGCTTTTATGAGCTATGCCATTATGAGCATTCCTATATGCGTACCCTGATATACTTTAACATATATCAGGATCACATGGAAAGTTCATTAAAATACGAAGCTCTGGGCCCCATGTCAGTTTCTGATTCAGTAGGCCTGGGATGGGGCCCAAGAATTTGCATTTCTAATAAGTCTCCAGAGAGGCCAATGCTGCTGGCCTGGGAAATATACTTTGAGAACCACCACTCTGGTCCCTGCCACTCAAAGTTGGTCCATGAACCAGCATCACAGGTATCACATAGGATGTAGTCAGAACTATAGAATTTCAGACTCTGTCTCAAACCTATTGAATTAGAATTTTAATTTTAACAAGATCCCCAGGTGTTTTGAATGCACATTAAAGTTTGAGAAAAATTGCTGTAGGTTATGTTTATCTTGAAGTGGATTTTTTTCTGGTTCATAGTAATAGGGCTATCTTTAACATTTCTAGATAATGTCAAACTTCTTTTTATAGCAGATTTGCAGTTTACACATCAATCACCAGAAATGTGTGTATTTTCAGATATTTTTCAAATTAGCTAAGAAAAAGACACAATAGTTTACTTTTTAACTTAAATAAAACTTCCAGAAATGTTTCTAACTTATCATCCATAAAACATTCTTTCCATTACCTTAAGTGGGTGAAAATGTTAATTAGGGAGAGTAAGCCCCTTAGTTATTTCATATACCTGCCTTTCAATTTAGAGAAAATTATGAGCTTTTAAAGACTTTTAAAAAACATTATAAAGTTATAGAGGATTCAAAATAATTTTCAAATACAATAAATAATTTCTCTTGGACAGGTGACATTAATCAAAGTGGTCATAACATAATTTTTAAAATATTTGAAATAACAGTAAGTTAAGTTTTAATCCTAAAAAAAATTACTGGGAAGCTTTGGAGAGCCTTTCAATTTTAATATGGAAATTTTCAAACAGAAGTGACGCAACCTTAACTTTTTTCTGTTTTCATAAGCTTTGTATGGTGAGCGTTCTGTGGCTTAGATCCCCATGCTTTGTTCAACTTCCATCTTATTAAATATTTGTGTTTATTTAAAATTTCCTTAACATAAGAATATTATTTTTCTGATGGTTTTAAAAGCTTGGTGGAGCAATCACATCTTTCTTTCATCCTTTTCTTTTAGATATACGGTTCAGATCTAATGAGTGCCATTGGCTTTTGCCACCATCTGTAGAAACGCCATTCAAATAACACATACAGTGGAGGGGAAAACACCATCACAAAGAGACTATGAGCAGTAAGGAAATATAAACATGAACCCCTTCCGGTATTCTTCTACATGATCTTGGATGTGCCCTAAATATACTTTATGGAAAAAAGACAATATGAAAACCTCATCCAAAACATTTTGTGTATTTATTTAAATGCAGAAATCTGAAACATTCATTTAATGTCTTTTTAATTGTACCAATAATATTATGGTAGTTTCCAATCTAATTAAAGGATAATTAAGTGTAGGATAATAGCTAAAAAGTATATCTGTCTTTTATAATATAATCACTTATGCTAATACGTTATAAATTGAAATAGCAGTAATATTGGAGACAAAAATAAGCTTGCTAGGGAACTCTGTAATAGCATACTATAACAATATCATTCCACATTGTAGATAGAAGAGGAAAACTTTGCTAATAAGAGCATTCTGGACGTTTTCATTTATGTGCTCATTCAAGTGTTAGCACTTTACCACTCCCACCTCTCTGGGGTAAAAAGTCTAGTCCAAAAAATAAGCTCATTGGCGTTGTCCATTAAATCGATAGATTTTTTCTTTTTTACATGTATATTGGCTTCTCAGAGATTAGGTTTCAGTCTGACCAAGGGCAATGCAGTAACCACCAGTTGATCATTATCATGGTAATTGTGCACCAAGAACCATGCTCTGGCCGTTCCTGAAAGTGTGTTGTGATTCTACACACCACATGTACACATTACATGATGATGTTTGGCAAGAGTTTAGGGGGATTGATAAGGAGATGGTCATTGTTAGAAATTTAATCAGTGCAAGTTAACAGTAAGCAAGCACAGTACCACTTGTAACATTACAACTTGTAATGTTGCAGTGTCACTTTGTCTTCTATTTTGAGTGCAGTGACAACTCCAGCCCAATTAGCCCAAATTAAAAACAAGTACCAGGATCTAGGAGGAAGCACATGCCCCACCTGTGTTTCACCTGCGCCCTCTGTAAGTACTCTCCGTTCTTAATGGCACTCACTCGGGACAAAATAGTGACTTCACAGACTGACTACTAATCCATGGTGTCCCATTCCCACATGGTGTGCTGTAAGAGCTACCATGAGGCTGGGATGATCAATAGGTCTACCATATCACATGAACCTTCTACCATTGCGTCTTTGAGATCCTTGTTAAGATATACATTATCAGAAGGTGGAGAAAGAGCATCACAGCATAGAACTTCTTAACACCTGTTTGCAAGAGAAGATGAATTCGGCAAATGGTAAGGTATGAGATATAAGGCAGACATTTTGAAGGGAATAAGAAACAGAAAATCTGAAGCAGATGGCACTGTCCAGATTGCCTTCCTCTCTAGGGAGTCTCATAATAACCATGGAAAAGGGTAGGTGTATATGAGAGCCCTGGGAAGTGTGGCGGGATAGAAAGGAGGCCCCTAAAGAGAAAGCAGAATACTAATGTAACCAATCTCACCACTCATTTACAGTCCTAATCTAAAACTACACTCATCTTGCAAGGATGAGATGTCGCAAGAAGTGGGATGGGAAGTTTTGATAGTTGGAAAATCCCTCCTGTGTGGGTTGCCAGATTCCAGGAGGTTTAGAAGATCAGAAAAACCTTTGACTCCATCTTTACCATTACGGAGACTTTGCTGAAAGGATTCCAAACATTTAAAAAAAAATGATAAGTAAATAAATACCTTTGTGTGTTCTTCACACTCTCACTTGGAACACTCCCACATCCTCAAACCTGATGACCCAAGCATCTTGGGTGACCACACCTGAGCAGTTTTCGTAGCATCAAAATCAGTAATAGTATTCCTATTACATGTGTGAGAGTTATACACACATATGGAGAGGAGGCAAGTTAGTTTGATTTAATAAGGTCTGAATCATGTTACATTGCATTGTGTTCAAATACATAAGACAAAGAGTAACTAAGACTAAACATTGTTCACCTCTCAAGAAGCGGCACTTTCAATCTCATGGTAACCGATAGACGACCACGTTATAATTAACAGTATTCATCTGTCTACAGTCTTATTTCTATTCTCAGTTTGATAGGAAAACACTTAAAATTTGAAGAATATGGAGAAAATTCAAACTTCAGCATCAGGAATTGTAAGAGATACCAAATCAATAAAACAATTCATAAGGTCTTATAAGTTTCTATTTTTAATAAGATATGACATTCCTAATTCATTTATTCTTTCTTCAGACACTAAAACATGGGAAAATTTTATCTTAACTTTAGTAACATCTGGAAGATAAATATTGAGTACATTCCATGAAACAAATGAGAGAGAACAACCAGCTAACAAATATTGGATGGCCATACTTGATGACTACCAAATGAAGTTTTATAAACACCTTCAAATATTTCTTAAAAAAGGAAAAGAGTGACCACTGGTCAATCAACACTGGCCTCATGCAGATTGGATTGTAACAAATTATTTCGCAAAAGTAAAACACAAAGGAAAAGTCAAGACGAACAGTAAATAATCTAATATTGTTCCTGAGAGATTTCTTTGCAAGGAGATAATATTATTGGCCCACAATAGAGTAGTCACACCTGAAGTTTTCTTTCTTCTCATAAGGAATATTGACCTGGTTTGAAATTTATAAAGGAGGATCATAGCATGTCTATGTAGATGGTAGGTCCAGTAAACAGGTGGACATGCAGATCCAAGTTTGTCTCAGTGTAGTGTCTGTGCTCCAGATACATCCAAGTAGGACTGTCACCATGGAATTGCTGGCCACCGTGTCCTAGCTCAGTCATCAAACAGACACTAAACAATACAGCCTCTGTGGCAGGACATCATCAGTGGCGATTTATTTTTTAATTAGTTAGAACATATAAGGATGAATGCTAGAAACCAGAGAGAGGCCTTAGACATAAAATATTTGAGGCAGTTATTTGAGAGCTATAAATCTGAGAAAAATTAGCTTGCTAGGTGTGTAACCAATAACTGGGAATACAAATTTTATGGCCTGAGTTTCTGGGAGCATCAGTAATGCCTGACATTCAATGAGCAGGGTGATTGTCAACCTTTACCTGGTGGCTTGGTCTTATGGACAATTTAGGCAAATTCAGACTAGACTGTACACAAAGAGGTGCTGTCTCAGCACACGCCCAGCCCAGCCCAACCCTCTCTGTGCCATGTGATCACAGGCTGGAAGTGCTTTCTTTAGAATATCATTGCCTAACCTGTCTTTTGGTAGTCAGTGTACCTTATCAGCTAGTAATTGTAGGTACCTAAAACTCTCTATGCTTCACTACTTAGGCATAATGAGGTGGATTAAGGGTTGGAGAGCTGACTACTTACAAAGACCCTTAAATGGATTAGAACGTGTTATTTTCCTGTGCAAACGGCTTAGGCCACTTTAAAGACATTGTACTTATAATGCCATGGACTTACCAGATCTTTCATTCCTGACCTCAAAGCACTCTGCAAACACAACGCTTTCTCCATTTTGTAAAGATGAGAAGTGTGGAGCACAATCTAGGAAAATGGAAGCTCGAGTTTACAGTTCTCTAAGAGACCTTATAATTAGAATTGTTGCTTGCCCAATTCAGGTTACAAAAGAATAATAAAAGCTGTGCTGAGGGAAGTGAGTTTAAAAACTGAGTAATCTATATTAGTTGTCTAGTTGAATCAAATTCATATACTAACTATTCAGCACTGTATTGTTTTTGTCTAAATATACACATGGGCCAGTTGTTTCATTAAGTTTATTTTATTCTATGTGCAATCGCATAAGCTCATATAAAGACAGCAATTATTATAGTGCAACATATGAGAAAGTCTTAAGTAGACAGAGGTCCAGAGACATTTGGAGCCAGAGAGAGGGTCATTACTTACTGTCACTTTTTCTAAGGAGCCAGATAAGGTATGTATTCACTTTACAAATATTTATTGAGGTCCTACTATGTGCCAAGTACTGTTTTAGGTATTGCGGATAGAGTAGTGAAAGAAAAGACAAAATTCCTGCATTATTTGGGAAAAGGAAGGCCTTGGTTACAACCTGGAGTGCTTTAATATTTACTGAAGTATAGGAGGAGAAAGCAGCAAAGGAGTTTGAAAACGAGTAGCCAGTGAGAGAGAGGTGAAACCAGGAAAGTAGAGTATCAGAGAATCAGAGAAAACAAAGCGCATCCAATAGGAGGGAATGGTAACTGATTCGAAAGCCGGGAAGGCCGGTGAGAGGAAGTAAAATAAAAAGAGAAGAGGCTGTCTGATTTGGCAACATGGATGCCGTTGGTGACTGTGATTAGCCCAGCCTCAGTGGAGACGTTGAGAAAGACTAATTTGAGTGGCTTGAGAAGAAAATATGAGGTAAGGAAGTGGATATGGTGACTACAGACAATATTTTCAGTAAGTTTTATAGTGAATGAGGAGCAAAGAAATGAGAGGTACATAGAGGGAGATGGAGGTGAACAGAGAAATGTTTTAAATTGGAGGTAAAATAGCTTATTTGCTGATGGATAAGATATAGTAGAGAAGGAGAAATTGATGACAGTTGCTAGAAGAAGACCTGAAGAATGTAAGATGGGATAGAACCCTAAGCACAAGAATGAGGTTGGCCTTTGATGGGTGTAGACACGCCCATTCATAGTAAAAGAGAGCTAGCATTTGGGTATAGACATGGGTAGATTGGTAATTTCAAAAGTGCAAAGATGTGGAACCTGTTGACTTCTTTTTTGTTTTTTTCAATGAACTTTGAAGAAATGTTTTCCTCTAAGCATTGTGGTGTAGCATTTAGGAAAGCTGAAGAGAAAAACAATGATTTGAAAAGCATAAGCTCAGCCTTGTGGTCTAGTACTTTTCTTCAGCAATATCCAGCTGCATAAGTATAGGAAGTGGGGTTTGGGGTTTCATCAGGATTTCAGCTTTGCCAGGGAAAGCACCCATAAGGGAATGATTTTAAAGATAAACCTGGGATCTTACCAAGGTAAGAAAGCAAGAATCAGAAAAAAAATTATAGGGAGAAATTAGCGATGGCAATGGATCAGATACGCAGATGCAGTCAAAGAATTACTGGAGTTGTAGAGTAGGACACTGAAGACGAGATCTTGGAGGCGATGCGCTTATCAGTGTCAACAAGAATGTGGTGACTAAGTGACTAAGAAAAGGGCATCTAAGGTGCAGTGAGGAAAAGACTGATAGCAGCAAAGAGGCAAAAGAACAGATGGCCAAGGTGTGGAACTGGGTAGAATCTACAGACGGATCTTATAGAGTCTAAAGTCATTTATTATAGCACAATTTAAGCTGCTATAATAAAAAGACCACAAAACATAGTGGCTTCATAAGAAAAAAATTTATTTCTCTCTCTCATAACAGCCCAGATGTGGGCAAGAAGACCAAGGAAGTAGGTTGCTGTGCTCCGTGAGGTCATTCAAAGATCCAAGGACTCTGCCTTATGGTTCTAGCATCTGGTGGTAGTCCTCATCCACATGGTCAAAGCTGGTTCATCATCATATCCAGGACGAAGAGAAAGTTAAGGGCAAGCTGCTTCTTCTAA
Source organism: Equus caballus (assembly GCF_041296265.1). Lineage (NCBI taxonomy): Eukaryota > Metazoa > Chordata > Mammalia > Perissodactyla > Equidae > Equus > Equus caballus. The sequence continues at coordinate 52,527,599 of NC_091703.1, read as the reverse complement.
AGGGAGTTGAACATACCATTTCTGCTCACACATAATTAACTGACCATATCTTAGCAATATGATCACACCTCAGTAGAGTGTGTAGTTGATTGGCTGCGTGCCTCAAAGGTTTCCATTACTACAGGGAAGAAGAGGAGAAAGGACACTAGGGGACAATTAGTATCTCTCCCACAAATGTTAAAGTCACCAAGAATAATGGTAAAGTGGTAATGGGTATATTACCTTGGAATTGAGATGTTTATTTCATAGAGATCAAGACAATTAATTTCTTTCATTATGAACAAAACTCATTTTTGAGCTCTTGCTCTGTGCCGATATATGAGCAGGGGATACGTACAAGATTCTAGCATGATCCTTAATCTTAAGGAGCTCGCACTCTTTTTCAGGGGAGCAGAGAAGCAAAATAAACAAAAACAAAAATAACTAGTGCGAGAAAGGGTTACCGACACTATGTCAGAATAACATATGTAATAAAGGGGGCACCCAAAAGGAAGACTGTTTGCATTTTCTCTGGCTCAGGTGGTTGCAGAGATGGGGGCAGGGAAGAATTCATGGAGGAGGTGGGGCAGAAGAGACATCAGTGTAATCACCCTTTACATTGTCATGTAGCTTTACCGGGCTCTGCAGTGCACAGAGTGCCTTCTCATTCACTTTCTTATATAATCTTGCAACCATTCTTTGAGCAGTGTACACCCCATATAATGCTGTACATTTTACAGATAAGTAAACTGAGGCTGAGTTACTTGCCCTAAGTCTCACAGGAAGTAAACAGCAAGGCTGGTGCTGGAGTCCAACCTCATGGCTTCTAAGCGCAGGGATCTTTCTAAGACGTCATGCTGGGGCTTATGAAGAGCAGACTTAGATGAATAAGACCTGGAGAGTGTGTGTGTGTGTGTGTGTGTGTGTGTGTGTCTAGGTTGCAATCATAAAAAAATAACTTGAAAAGCCATTGTTTATTAACTCTGTGGAAATAGGTCAATGCACAGCAGACCACACAAGATGGAATTTGGAAGAAGAGAGGAAGCAAGCCAGCTGCTGTATTATCCTCTCAATGGAGGCAATTTACAATTATATAAGGCACCATTCTCCTGAGGCATAGTACACCAAAATAGCCAAAAATGACATTACACAGCTTAAGCACTTACTTCTTCAGCCAACCTTGGCTCCCCAAAAGTTATGACTATTTCCAGAAATCTAATTCATCCTCCAAAAATAAGGTTTTGCCATTTGGAGGATACTCAAAAAGAACTAGAAAAACAATTTTGCAAAGAAGTTCCAAAGCTGTTGTTTTGAGCAATGGCAATGGCTTCATGCCAAATGCTTAACTTTCCAAGGTGCCCACCTGGAAGCAGACAATGTTCATTTGGGCAAATATCCTGCCATAGTTTAAAATGCAACCTCATTAATTTATTATCATACCTCAGAAATTGTGTCATTTATCTATCATCTTTAGAAGGTTATGTTACTTCTATTTGCTCAGGCAAAAAGAAAGAAGGAAGAACAGCTAGATCACAATATTTCTTGAATCTTACAGGCAGGAGAGTTGAAGCTGGATTCCACTTACTTCAGTCAATAAGCTTTACTGCTTCCAAAGTGTTAGACGCTGTAGCTCTGAGTAGAGAAAACAGACTTTTCTCTGTCTCTGTCTTTCTTTTTCCACGTCTTTTTAGGAAAGCAGTTTGCTGGCTTCATCAAGTCACAGAATTAGATGAGCTGGGCTGAGGCATTAGACATATAAACAAATGTGAGTGAAAAGGTGTTAAAAATTCTGTGCTGTTAGTATGCAGTTAGTATAATTGTACGCACGTAGGAGATTGGGAAGTTTATCCTTGGGATAAATCAAGAGCAGCTGAAGTGGAAACTTGAAAGGTGAGTAATTTTCATCAGGCACGTGGGGAGTTAGTGGGTGGGGAAGGAGAAAACCAGGACACAGGATCAGGGGAAGTAAAGCCTGCCCCCACCCTGAGCTCCCGGCTTACCGACGGCAGGCATTTTTGACACTCATCCTCTACAATTTACAGTCTGTGTGACAGATAGTGTCCAAACACCATAATTTTCATTTAAAGGCCTAAAAACATTCATGAATAGTATCATAATTCTATCATAAACTATGATACTCATGAGCTAGAAATGGCCAAATATTGACATAGTGTTCACAAAGAAGAGAAAGTTAATGCTGGAAGGTGAAATTAGTTAACTTTACCTCAATTCGTGGCACAATTTTGGAGGAACCAACGGAAGGAGTGTGAGTTAGCTGAGCTTTGCAGAGAGCAGACCCTCCCAACCCCCTCAGTGTCCTTGGCTGGTCCTGGTCTCAGAGTTACTAGGCAAGGTGAGCATTGCTAGGCCAGGAAAATGTGGGAGACATTTTCAAATGCTTGCTAAAATAAAAAGCTACCATAATGTTTTTTCTTATTCTCTACAGAGAGGGTAGAAAAGACTGAAGGGAAAGGCACCAAGTAGGAAGACTAAGAGTAGATGAAACACTTTTCATTGATTGATAGTAACCTGAGAAGCCTTTAGATAGTCAAATAATGCAGTTCAGGACCATTTTTATTTGAGGTGTGGGGTACGTGAAATGGAGATCACTTAGAACCCTTAAACTTCCTTTGTAGTAAAGAGTCAATCCATCACAACTTTATTGCTCTAAGCAAGAGGGGAAAAAAATCCAAAAACTAAAAACTACATGGAGCACACAAGAGCATAACAGACAATTCTCAGGAAGGAAAAATGCTACAGGCTCGGCCCTGCTGACACTCTTTTCTCTGCTGATCTGTTACCTGTAGGTCCATGCATAACGCTAACAGTTCACCAGGCTGTGACTATAACAGAGACAAGAGGATGTGTGGGTAGAAAATACGATTCTTCATGCAATTTAGAGACATCAGTGTTCTCATGCTTTCCAAAACCTCTAAATGGAAAGCACTAAATGCTAATTCATATCTAATTAAAAGTGCAAAACTCGCTACCCTAACATTAGGGTACTGTTTTCCCACTAATGTTTTCTCGTGGGGAAATTGTAGAGAATGCACTTGAATTAACATGTTCTTTTAGGATTTAAAGTTCAACGTGACTACCTAACATCACGAATGTCCTCTGAGATTCTGAGTCTGGGCTTCACTCTAGAGTCTGAGCCTCACGTGAAGATTTTATTAGATTCTGTTGTGCTGGAGTTATTTTATGATGTGTGCCTGTACATTGGCCTACCCTAAGAATTCCAAAATGTCTAAGAGCTCCTCTAGCTCAAAGGAAAATCAGAGATGGAGTTAATCCAAGATCATACAGCCAATGACGGGCAGTCAGAACATTTTTCTCTGCCCACATGAAGCTGCTTCTGAACAAAATTAAATTCTTCCCTTACTTAGGAACCACACTAAACCAACCAAAGTACGGGGTACGCAGTGTTTGGAAAGACCCAGCTCTAATGTCTGCTTCCCTTGACACGCTCTCTTTGCTCCAAGCACTTTCCACATCAGTGTTTTGTAGACCTTTGCTTGGGTGCTTTACTCTGCTGATGCCACCACATTGTGAGCCCTTGAATGCAAATACCACATCTTCATTTTTATACCCACAGTGCCAAGTGCATCTTAGGCACTGAACAAAAGAGTGTAAATAAACACCAAATGCTCTATGACTTCATGGAAACTTGCACAACATGTGTCATGCCAAACTTGTGTTAATAATAACATTAATTAATATTTATTTGTATAACATTGCTGAAACCAAAGAATTAATGTTTTGCACTGAACTGCGGACCTCTCGCGGGCAGGGGCCACATCTTTATTTTTCTTTGCGTCTTCTCCAATACCTGGCACAATGCCCACTACCCAAAGTGTGTTTGTTCAATGAACGAATAAATGAAGATTTACTTCTCAAGTAAGTTCCAGGTACCCCTGTGGCCCCAGATCATCTCTTACATGAGATGTGTACCGGGGGTGCCTCACTTTGGTCCTAGCTTAAATTCTTGGCCAGAAAATGGTAGCATTTTCTGGGAGGTCACACACCTTGTTTTTACAGCAGTGTAGGCTTCAGCTTCTGCACCTCTTTATGTGCTCGAGGGTTTGGGAATCACCTGTTAATGCTTATAAAAGGGAGCCTTGCTTAGCCATAATCCTCTTGCTGTAACTCATTGGAGTGGAGGTTATTAAACAGGAATGCATATCTTCCAAGAAGATGTATGCTGCTGTATTTTCCAGAGCTCAAAGGGGAAGGTCAAGTCATTCAAATTTCTTTTATCCACTCACACATTTATTGAGCACCCACTATGCGCCAGGTGAGTGCTGAGGATGATAAACGGATTCTGCTGTCAAGGAACTCATAGTCAGATGGGGGAGAGAAGCCTATAAGTAGATAATTTAATATAATGCTATAATTGATTGCATAGACTTATGAACAAAAAGCACTTCTTGTCAATTACACCGGTTCAATCTTTCTCCCAAAGCATCTCATCCTTTCCTGCACTCTGCAGGGCTCCGAATTTTTAAAAATTCTGAATTCTAATTGGTCTTCAGCAATTCAAAGTTAATACTATGTTGGTGCTCAGGAAATAAACATCTCCAATTGATCTATGATTTAGAGAGTAAGAAAACAACAAAAACAACAACTATTTCCTGGAAACAACTATCTCCTCCGAGGGGGGAAACAGCAAGCAAACACACAAATCCTTTGAAAACAAACGTGTCAGAAGCAGGACTCAATACAGCATGGATGTAACATGAAACAAGTCACATAATGGAGCTGATTGTGTTGTTGGGCACAGGTCTTGAAATCCTTCTCCCAGCTCATGCTGTGGCCCCAGGTTAAAAATCTGCAATGTGTTAAGCAATGGTAACCTTTAAGGTAAGAGGGTCAACTTACTCAATGTGGTTTTACTCTGCAACAGAAACTGGGACTAACCAAATGTCAATTGCCTGCTGCAAACACAAACTACTCCCCATATACCACATAATGGAAATATCTCTTTTTCCCTCAGAAACCTAAAAACTCTATTTCATTATCTAAATTCCCATGAATCTGAATAATACTGTTAGTTTCACCATTTTTTAAAATGCATATGGCTGGACATTAATGCCTTCATAGCATTACATTCACTCTACTGAAGAATTTGTAAGCATTTGAGTACACTCACTGAATTTCTCAGCCTGCCTCAAAATTAGGCCTGTTTAATGTCGTTTTTCCAGGATGTGTAATAATCTACATAGAATGTAGACTGGGAGACGTAGATTACCCCAATTCCTTTTAAAAACTGAAACAACTTGCTAAACATCAGATGGTTTATTTACTGGTTACAGGGTAATGATATTTTGGCTCACTTCTTTGTATGGTACCATACTGAAATTTACAACACTTCCAAAATATCTGAATGCACTGCTACCAGCTGAAGATTAACTCAAAGCAACACTCGATCAATTTTTTTTAAATTAGGCATTGTGTTTGAATCTTTGTTAATCTTCACTTTTGGGTAAGTAAATGGACTAAATAAGCTTGGATTTGATTATCAGACAAAAACAAGTTCTTTCCTATTGACAGCAACTCATTTTCTCAGTCTCCCTCCTTGCATTTGGAGCAGATGCGGCCAGGGAGCTCAGCCTTTGGACTTCCAGGCCCTTACCCCAGTAACTGCACACGTTTCCTTTCCTTACCCTAGTGGGTATCATGCCCTGTGTCTTGCAAAAAAATCAACAAAAGGAAATTGTTTCCCATAGATATTAGACTCCCCTAGATATTTCACAACCATTCAGCCAGTGAATGGAGACAAAAAAGTGTCATGTTCTTTATTGTTTCTTTAGTCTTTATTTTTTCTCCCTCTCTGGTTAATCTGTACATTTCCTCTAGCTTATTTTTAAAATATCATGTTAAAACAGAAAAAAAATTGCAAAAGCTGAAGGTAATGATCTTGAGAATTACTTGACAAGCCACATCATGGGAGATGGGCCAAAATGTCAGTTTGGGGCTAGAGTGTGGAAAACATTGAATTCTTATCTTTCACTCTCAGCCTGGAGAGGAGAGGAATTGTAGCCAGGTATACAAGTTGTAAGGTTCATGCAGTACCCCAGACTGAAATAAAAGGATTGGAACTCAATGAGAGCACAAATAGAGAGTTGCATATAAAAGTCATTATAATGGTGCCTGCTATAATAATGGAGATGGATGGATAGATGATAAAGAGATAGATAGGGATAGCAAGTGAGGTTGCAATGTGTCAGGCACTATTCTAAACCTTTAAGTGTACTTTCTTATTTAGTACTCATAACAGGCTGATGAGACAAGTAATATTTAAGATCAACCAAACGGATTACAGAGATTAACTGCGGAGAGCAAGGGAGAGAACAAAGATTGAATTGAAATTCCAAGCTTGTATAACAGGGAGAATGAGATTGTTAGGGCTGAAGTCATTTTTGAATCATTTTTTGGAAAAAAAAAATCACTCAGTTAGAAGGCTATGGACTCTATGTACCATCTCTTCATTTGACATCTCATATAATAAGACCTCACTAATTTGCCCTTAATTGTATTGTGAGCCCATTCTGAATTGAAGAAAAATCTCAATCAAGAAGGGCATTTTGAAGACAATATAATTTTGTTAATCCAGTTCCTATAGCAAAACAGCTAAGTACCAGGCTCTTAATAGAATGAAGTGTTATCTATATTAAGAATTCCTGTAAAAGTACTGATAAGTCTATGTATTAAAATTGGAACACCCATTATTTAAATGCAAATGTGGCCACTAAATTATAAATAAGATATTAAATAAGCTTATTTTTTTGCTTTCTTTATTCTACTGTTTTCTTGATAGAAGTATTGCTGACACATCCATAAAGGCTTTACAAAATTTCCTCAGAACAAAATAATATCCAAGTCTCGAAAAGATGACCCATAGGAAAATTTTATTTTTGTTTGATTACATTATATTATCTACTATTAATATTCCTATAAATCGAGTAAAAGTTTTCTTTGCCCGTTTTCCATATAAGGATCATTTTACAGAAAGAATTTTTGATTTTATGTTATGCCCAGTCCAAATGGAATGGAAAAGCAGAGTTGCAATATTCCTAAAGTGTTCTCAGTTACTTTTGTTATTTTAAAGCACAAAATTTCGTTGAAACTTCCTCTGCTACTTCCCAACGCATTTATGTCTCAGCTCTGCCTCTTCCTCCACCTAGACTACCCTCCCACCCTCACCATGTGCCAGCTACCACATGATAAATGCATAATGCTTTACATGGGTACTTTCAGTCTGCTCAGCAACCGTATAAGATAGTGATGATACTTTTATTATGTCATTTTAGAGAAGGAAAATTGAGGCATGCAGAGGATAGGAAAATTTCTAAAGTTTCACAAGTAATACAGTTAGAACTTAAGCCTGTGTTCAGGTGGTAAATCCTATGATCATAACCACTTGTTTTAGAGCCTCTCGCTCGAATTAACTATGTACCTATGGCGCCCTCATTGGTGCACTGATGTTGGCTAGTATTAGCTCTTAAGAGCAGACTGTGCATGTCTCTTCCCAAATTTTCATTAAGCGACATCATATTGGTTGCTTGAAACTGGCCATGCTGAAAGTATTTACACCATGGAAATTGGCAGTACTACAGATCACGGCTTTATTTTTTCCCTGGGGAGCTGGTTGCTAAGTATGTGTCAGCACATCACCGGGCACCATCTTTCTACTTTGGGATCCATGGAAGTTATGGAACTAAGAAATTCTGGTCCCGTGCTGATGGACAAGACCATCGTAACATGCTGTAATGTCGGATTGAATAATTCTTTGCTGATTATTCTTGTTTAACAGAAGCGGGCTAACCCAGTGTGAACCACACAGAGATGAGAACCAGCTAACTCAGAGACGTATCACATGATAAAACCTCATTAATTTGTCCTAATTATGGGCAAATTATTATCATGAGGCCATCCTGAATTGAAGAAACGTCTCAATAGAGAAGAGCATTTTGAAGACAATATAATTTTATTAATCCAAGTTCATATACTAAAACAGCTTGTGGTCTAGTCTCTATGTCGGCACAACACTTATCTAGATGGAAAAAGTGACTATTATCAAGCAAGGTCTTTTGCACTCTCTCACATTCTTTCAGCCTCTCCTTTGCATCTAGTCATAACAAGTCAATGGTTCTGTGCAACTTTCTGATAGATGCACACTGACAGTGCGTGTCTCTAACAAGAACAATGTGACTCCCATTCCTGTCCCAGTGCTTCTGGGACACCGCCTGTCTGAGCCCACTTATCATCTGCACATACGCAATTCTAAACTACAGGGCACTTAAACTTGGGGCAATGCTCCACCAACAGAGCATGGCAGGTGATAAATGCTTTTTCCTTTTGATCCTGGACTGGCAAATGTGAAACGCATTCTATGCTACTTCTCAGAAGGTCTCAGGGCAATGAGCACCAGACAACCACAGCAGTGGTCAACTCAACAGTGCATTCTTATACGAGCTTTCCTTTCTTCCCCCATTCCATTCTTCCCCTGTCTTTCACTCCTATTCCCTGGTATCAGTCTTCAAATACACCTGCACATGAGCATTTACCTCTGGCTTTACCTTTAGGGAGAATGTGGGCTAGGACCCTTGAGAACCTCCCATAGCCAAGGCAAGGAGGCCTAAATTTGAACGAAGAAGAGGATGTGGATTCTTTCTTTCCCCAAGTATCTGGGAAAGGATTCTTAACCAGCCTTGGCCCTTTCAAGAAACTTAAATTTGACCATTAAGCAAATAATTATATTTATTAAATAATTATATTAAATAATTAATAATTTATTACTAAAGACATTTAATTTTTTCTCTAATAAGTATTACAAATGAGGCCCGTCAATTTTTTTCAGTTTGGGAGTATATAAATGCCAACACTTCACTTTCTTAGTGGTTGTTGAAATACTCCTTTCTAGAGGGTGGGACCCTGGCAACCCTTGCCCAAGGCAATCAATAATCAGCATTAGAAATCATAATCACCGTATTGGGTAGCACAGGTCATCCTTTAAAAAACCCAATCTGAGATCACAACAGCCAATCCAGAGGAAAAAAAGAAGCAATCCTTTCATAAAAGAGAAACAAACCTTACTACTCAGATAAATTTCCCCGTGGAAAATACAAATCCCCAATTACTACCCAACATGTGCAAGATATAAAGCCTCACTCGGAGCTGAGGGTCTGCACGATATTTAACAAATTACCAGCATCACAGCATGTTGGATGGAGATTCAGGACCAGACCAGGCAGGGAAAAAAGAGAAGAAAAAGCCCCAAAGTGGTTGCTTTCAAAATCCTGCACGAAGCCAAGTGACTTTTTGAAAATCTTCTTTCTTTCTAGATTCTCCCCTTTGACAGACTCCAAGGACCCAGCTGAGGATGCAGTTGAGATAGAAAGAATCTAATTATCTTGGATGTCTGGTTTTAAGTTTTAACCTTCCTTGATTCTCTTCTGTGGCTTTTTTCAATGATAAAGGCATTTAGAAGACCAGAATAAGAAAAAAATGAAAAATATTGATCTTCTAAACTCTCATATGGTTTCAGTCACCACTATTTGGGATAAGAGAGAACAGTGATGCTACAATTTGAGTATACTCTGGTGCTCCAATGTAAAAAGCCTCCACTTCACACATCAATTTAGCCCCTGTCTTAATTAATTATTTCAACAGATATTGCCAAGTACCTAAATCACCAGGCACAGTGCTAGGCTTTCGGAATATAACATATAAACACTCATCATTTCAATGTCTACCACATTCAAGTCGCAATAAATGGTACATCGATATTGACTGTAAAATTTAGTCTTAAATCTGACCTATTTTTCACAGGCACGTGAGCCTGACCATGTGTTTGTGACCAGTGTCTCAGGAAGAATTTTCAACAGAAGGAATCACAGCCTCATAGAACATTAGCATGGTATCGGGCCTCAGAAATAATCCAGCTCACTTGCCTTATTTCAGAAGTGAGAAAACAGATTCCTAGAGAGATGAAGTGACTTGCTCAAAGACACGTAACAATGAAGCAGCTATAACTGGGAAATTAACTATTGATGCATTCTGGTTCTTCCTAAATCATCCATAGCCATTCTTTTTCTTTTTTTAATTCATTCCCTGAATGGTTAGGGGATAAAATGGTGAACAAAACAGGAAACGTTGCTTCTCATGCTTGAGAGTTTAAAACACAGTAACTTGAGACACATGGTAATCAAATATCCTCCTAAATAAATACAAATACATGCATACACACATACATTCCCCTCTGTAATTTTGCTTCACTGATTATGTGAAGCCCACACCTGATTTAAGCGGGGAATCTGAAAAGGCTTCTCTGAGAAAGTGAGCCGAGAACTCAAGGACATGGAGACATTGTTGGGGGGGAGCTGGGGTGGGGGGAGGGGGGAGGAAGAGCAGGTGAGGTTTGGAGGGTGTGCTACTTTCCTAGGGCTGCTGTAAAAAATTACCACAAACTGGATGTCTTGCAACAACAGAAATTTATTCGCTCACAGTTCTGGAAGCCAGAAGTCCAAAATCCAGGTGTCAGCATGATTGAGTCCTTCTTGGAGGCTCCGAGGGTGAACTGTTCCAATACCTGCGTGAGTCTGCTGGGGCTGCCATAACGAAATAGCACAGACTGGGTGGCTTAAACAACACAAGTTCACTTTCTACCAGTTCTGGAGGCTGGAAATCCAAGATCAATGTGCCAGCAGGGTTGGTTTCTGGTAAAGCCTCTCTTCCTGGCTTGTAGACAGTCGGCTTCTCGCTGTGTTCTTACACGACCTCTCCGAGCTAATGTTCAGAGAGAGAGCTCTGTGGTGTCTCTTCCCTTTCTTATAAAGACATTAGTTTTATCAGATCTCATTTAACCTTAATTACTTCCTTAAGGTTCTATTTCCAAATACCGTCACATTAGGGGTTAGGGCTACAATATATCAACTGGGAAAGGCAATTCAGTCCATAACAAAACCTCTTTCCTAGTTTCTGGTAGTTGCCCACCATCGTTGGCATTCGTTGGTTTGTGGCAGCATAATTCCAAGCTCTGCTTCCGTCATCACATGGTATTCTCTCTGTGTCTCTGTGTCTCTTTGTCCCAATTCCCCTCTTTTTGTACGGACACCAGTCACCGGAATTAGGGCTCATCCTAATCTGTTATGACATAGTCTGTACTTGATTATATCTTCAAAGACCCTATTTCCAAATAAAGTTACATTCACAGATTTTGGGTGAACGTGAACTTTTGAAGGCTATTCAACCCAGTACAGGGGTTAAGCAGAGGTCCTGGAATTAGCATGTACAAAGCACCTGAGGTGGTAAGGGAAAGAGCAGTCCACAAATGGAACCATAGTTCCATGGATTGCAGAGGGAGGGCTCTGGGCTAGATTGGAAAGGTTTGTCAGCCACATTGAGCATCTGGTCTCACCCAGAGACAAATGAGCAGATATTGAAGGGTTTAAATAAGGAAATGACATGGCCGAATTAGTATGTTAAAAAGGGCATTTAGGCTTCAATGTGAAGACAAAAGGAGCTGCAGGAAGAACTTCAGGAGGCAAATGCAGTGAGCTTGATGAGTGAGGATGATGGAGCTGGAGATAAATGTCCGAGAGAGAGAGAGAGAGAGAGAGAGAGAGAGAGAGAGAGAGAGAGACAGAGACAGAGACAGAGAGGGAGAGAGAGAGAGCGAGAGAGAGGTATTTGGGAGGATGGAATTTACCTTGTGGTGGAGAAGGCAGGGGACTGGATCAGCACAGAAACCTCACAACTAGACGTTGCAGGAGCCAGTTCTGTTCTTAGTCCTTTGCTTGTTTGTTTGCTTTTCATTTTTTCCCCCACAGTCCTTGATGTGAAAATTCAGGTTCAGTAAACTACCCAGGAAACACAAAATTTCCCCCACAATTAACACTAGGCTTCTGCTGACTCCACAGAATGCTTATTTAATTTATCTCAAGGTGAAATGGACTAGTAAAGAATTAAATAAAAAATAAAGGATATTTTTAGAGGATGTGGTCATAGAATGTGATGACTAGTACTCAGGGCATGGGCTGTATTTCCACAGCAGTTTAAAATAACTGCATAAATCATCTGTTTGATACCCTCTGATCTGTTTGATTTCACCCAATAGCCAATCACTCAGTTGTTTCACTAAATATCACCATGATCTATTAATTAATATGATTGAAGGAAAGGAATTGGAAATGGCGAATCTAGTTATTTCAATTAAGAATGGCATTTTGTATACTCTATAATAGAATAGTTCATTTGCTCAGCTTTTCTTTCACATACAGGTAGGACAAAAGCCAGATGGATATCTCAGACCATTTGAACCACATTCAGGTTTGCAGTATGAAAGACCAATTACAGCATCCCAGAAATATAAGCATTCACTGTATAAAATTCTCATTTATCCTCATTTCTCTCCTTTCTTCATTTCAACCAGTTAGAAAGAAGAAATCCTGTAAATGTGGACTAGAAAGGGACAAATCTATTAAATAAAAGAAGTACATAAGTTAATGGTAATGTATTGGACATGCAATTTAAATTGGAAAACCAACTTAAATGCAAAGCAATTACTGACACTTTTAATATTAGCCAGACTAATAAAGCAGCAATTAGATCTCATTATATAGCTATAAAATTGGTTTGTAATAGATTGATTGCACCAAATGTTCCTACTGGTTTTTGATGGCCTTATGGACAAGAGTACTATTCTTTGATTTTGTTTTGAGGGGAAAAAAATTCTAACAATTCTAATCCATTTGGGCTCTTCCTTTTAAGTGGTCATCAAAGATAAGGCAAACAAACAAGCAGAAAGGACAAAAAAAAGAAGGAAAGATACCAAACACTCCATATATCCAAGTATATTTATTTTTCCCAAGGAATCATCAGTTGTTTCAGACTCTTCTTGCCAGAAGCAGTTTGTGGAACTCTTATAGTAGACTGTTTGTTTGTTCATACTTAAGGAAGTATGTGGAGATGCTACGCTAAACAGATTTTTTAAATCTAAGTTATATAATCACATAACTAAGTGATCCAAATTCTTGATATCAGACAATATAATTCTAAAGAGCAAAGAACCCCCTCCACTTGCACCCCCCTCCCAATCTTCCTGATTCTCCTCCCATGGAGCACCAATATGAAAGCAAACCAATCTGTTATTAATGAGGGAGAGAAAAAATAAGCAGTGGCCCATGACCACTGAGCATCTGTGAGAGGATTCCCAAAGCCCCCTTTCCTTGTCTTAGATGGGACAGATTTGTGATGAGTTTTTGCTACAGGACTCCCTATGTGATCAGGCTGAAATAAAACCTCATTCTTCTGGCGCTCCTTCCCCTTACCTGTCCTGGTCATCTCACCTCTTATCTGTTTCTCCTGAACAATATACTCACCGTACTAATCATATGCTCCCAGATGCCTCTCTTGAGCTCTGTTTCTAAGGAATCTGACCTAAGACAAGGCTCTTCCTTTGTTTCTTTGAAGCATTTGGTTGCCCCAGTGACCCATTCTCCATTTTCCCCCATAGTATTAGACTTTGTCTGGGGACATACCCTCCTGGAATAAAGAGTTACATTTCCCAGTCTCCCTTGTGGGCTTGCTGAGGCTATGGGAGTAAGTTTTGTTTGATGGGAAATAAACAGAGGTGTCTTTGGTAGCTCAGGGAGTAAACTTTCTGTTCAGAAGTAAATTGTTTCCTCCTGTTCTCCATTCATTTGCCCATCCTGCTGCCTATAATGGGGACATCACCATCTTGAGCCGGGAGGATAAAAACCACACTCTAGGGATGACAGAGCGGTGAGATGAACAGAGGCCAGCTCCCTGAAAACTTTGTAAAACAGAACATCATAGTGTCAGCCTTGGATACCATACCTCCAGAATTTCACATGAGAAAAAATTACACGCTGTCTCATTTAAACCACTGTGATTTGGGCCTCTCTAGTACTATGGAATCTAACGCTCAACAAATATACGGCAGGTCAAGAACTGTCTCATGTAAAATTATGTCAACCCTTATGGTCCAAAATATCTGACGTAATTGAAACAATTGGCAAAACGAGAGGAAGCTGGGGAGAATAGACAGCACATGTTGCAGGTCATTCAGAACTCAAGACAGTAGGGTCCAGACCTCACTGGCTGAAAGAGGTTACAATATGGCAACATCAATTTTGATCTGAGAGTTGTGTTCTAACTAGGCCAGCTCTCAACAGGTTGGCTTGTACTCACGGCATGGGATGCTGTTGAATAGTGCTCTGTAATGTGCATATGTGTGTATGTGTGTGTGTATACTCACACATTGCACAAACAATTTTTTAAGAATGCTTTAAATGGGACATTAATATATACTAGTGTTAAAATAAAGGAACTTTATGATTATTTTTCCTACTTTTTAAATCATTTATTTCTTCCTAATCTAAATGGCAAAACCATTTAGATTAATTAATTAAAACACTCAGGTTTTAATTTTCTTAACTCTAGATAACTAAAATAATAAATCAGCGGAGACTTCAAAAATGAGTCAACCAAAATGATTCTAGAATGCTCTGGCATTTAGGGGCAGATGTCTTGTCTAAAATCAATTGGTCGTATTTAATGATGGTTAGTAAATTCATTCAGTTACGTGGGGATACTTTTTGTGACTAATTCATTCTGTAGATTCAGCAGGAGGCTATGTAACTCAAAGCTGGTAGTGTAAAGGAGGATCACTGAGACCTCTCTATGGCGCTGGAGATATCCCCAATAAATATTGCCCCAAATCAAATCATGTCCCCCTGTTCCATTGTGTATATTTCCGGAGATGTAATCGACTATTCATTCATGTGTGAAAGAAAAAAGAGCTTTATACTCACATGATAGGGACTGACAGTGGCAAGTGGATGTGACTCAAGTAATGTACGTGCCTTTTAGTGATATTTTCTCTCAAATGTATTCTAATCAACATTCTGTTGAACTATATTTTCTTTCTTTCTTTTTTTTTTTTTGAGGAAGATTAGCCCTGAGCTAACATCCATGCCCATCTTCCTCTACTTTATATGTGGGACGCCTGCCAAAGCATGGCTTGTCAAGCAGTGCCATGTCCGCACCTGGGATCCGAACCAGTGAACCCCGGGCCGCCGAAGCAGAAAGTGCGAACTTAACTGTTGTGACACTGGGCCGGCCCCCAAACTATATTTTCTTTATAAAACTAACTAAAATAAAAATATGGAGCATCTATTGTATTCACGTATTACATTATACAGAAATCCTCCAATTTATTTTCACTTATTTCCCATAAGTTTAATATTTATAGAAAGCAATGCAAACGTAACCAAATATATTAAGTGAATATATTTTGTACATTTGTCTGGTGCATTTTCCTCTGATTTTTAAAATTCCTATTCTTTTCTTGTTTCCTTTAAACTGAACATCTGTTGTAACCTATGGGTAGCTTTATGCATGAATATATCTTCAAACAGACTATCAAAAGTTTAATTTTTCTTTTTTCTTTCTTTTGAGCTGCTTCCTATGGGAGGATTATTACCTTTTCAAAATCAATAAAATGATCCATGGCTTGCATTTTTTTGTGTGTTACATCACATGGTTGTTTCAAGTAACAAATATTTACTAATTATTGTTATAAAACTGATATAATACCTCTTCTTCCTACAAGTTATTTATCTAATTTGCTATATTTCACCCTATATTAGAAACTGAAGGCTAATTTCATTCTCACATTGCAAATGAAGACAAACGAATATAAAAAAATGTTTGAAAGGGAAGCAGCGTTCTTACACTCAAGTAAGTCATCAAAGAACAGAACAGCAAATAGCGACTTCGGTTCAGTCAAAAAATTAGCATAGCTTTCAGGTTTTAAGGATAACAGAACTAAACTTTTAGAAATACAATGTTTCATAAAACATTACATGAGCTCAATTATGTAGAAAATGCATAGAAAAAAATGATCAGAAGCAAAAACACCAAAATTATAGCGGCTATCTAAAATATATCAGGTAGAATATTTTTATTTTCTTCTTTAGTTTGCTATATTTCCGAACTTTTCCACAATACGCACATCGAATTTGTTCCTCTCTGAGTCCTACATGCAAAAGAACAGACACAGAGAAAGTTAGGAATTAGGTCAGAAAGGAGGTGGTGGAGGTGGCGGGGTGGCAGTTTTGATCAAGTCTTCAGGAAAAGCTTTACGTGCTTAAAGAGGAGCTGAGAAGAGCTTTGTGCGTCACACAGAGCGAGGAGAAGGTCCCAGGCTGCAGAATGCTTCCTGTGGAGAGAGACCCTCAGGCAGATCCCACTTGCCCTACGAACCACTTTAGCCCTGAAGGAAGAAAGTACGGTGTCCACACAAACTTAAAAGAAAATGAACAGTTCTCCAGCCGCCGCTCTGCCCAGCTGACACTAACGTGCTCCTGTGTGTCCCCACGTCCTTCTCCTTCATCACCTGCAGAGTCTTAGCTTTGGAGAGGGAAGATTCTTATTAAAACTCTTCAAAAGGCAGAAAACGCCTGGAACAAAGTAACTGTAACTGTAAAATGTCCTGAAAGGCCAATTAGAAATTGCAATACTGGGAGTTTCATTACAACTAACTCCTCCTTAATTATCAATCAATGGATTCTGTTAAAAAAAAAAATACCCTCATATTCTCTGCTGGGGAAATGATGCTAATTATTTTCTGTTAATTAAGGCTGTTCTGGGATTCAGACGTGCCATCCTTCAACTAAAAGATTGACACATCAATGCTAACATAATGTTCAGTGCACCCTTCTAAAGTCTTTATAACCAGTGATAATAAATTAGTGCCTGTTATTTTAAACCTCTTGAATAATCATGGCTTTGTCTGGGAATGAAAAATGTATATGTATGCAATAATACATGTACCTTAATATGCTACTTAATACAGCCTTGCAAATATTTAAAGAGAACCTCTCGGAGATACTGTGGCTCACTTTCACATTTTTATTAAGCAAAGATTAAATACAGTATTTATAAAGGTATCTACTCACAGCTCAGATAGCAGAAGGACGGGTTTAAAATTATTTAATTCACTAGGTTCTCTGTTATCAAAAGTAGTACATGTCAGGAAATCTGTGTGTCAAAGCAACGACTTGGCAATTATTTAATCAAATTATAGTCTAACTAGGATACCCTACTTATCCATGTTAAAATTTAAAATATAATAAATATAAATTTGTGGTCCCGATGCTTTCTGGTATTCTTTCCCAGAGTGAACAAGCTTGAACACAAAATGGCTCTCTGAGGCGTCAGCTTGGCTTCAGTCTGCACGGCCCAGACGGAAAAAGTCCCGGAAGCTGTGGGACCGAGGTGATAAGCAGAGTGAAATATTTGTTGTTCAGGTTGTAGAACCTTCTTATTTTCCCTCTGTGGTCCGGCTACTGCCAGTTATACACACACACACACACACACAAACACACACGCACACACGTGAAATGCACAGTTCCCATTTGCTCTTCCATCAGCATATGGAAACTGCAGCTGAAATCCTATCAGAAATTTTAACGAATTTGGTCAATGAAATCAGCCCTCTCTCTTCTTTGCCTTGACATTAGCCATACTTCCCCACATGCGATGACAAATATAAAGGAAGTAAAGTGATGAATGGTGGTGATTGCTTTCTACTCATACTGTACTTCTACTTCTTTTAGTGGATTTTCAAATTATAAGATGAATGAGTTGGTGAACAATTACAGGTGAACTGATTGAGACACAGTGATATGAACAGACTTACCCACATAAGCCTCCCAACAGGGAGTCTAAACAAATTCTATTCCCTTACATAACCCATCCTAAACTAAGCCCCGCTAAACTAGCTAGATGCCCTACAGCTAAGCCATCGTAAGGAAATCACCACATCCACAATTTCCGACCATTTATATTTTTCAGTTCAACATGAAATTTATCCCATGACCATCAACAAACTGACAAATATTTATTTAGATGCAAAAAAAGTAACATTTACTGAGTACATAAAGTTTATTTAATTGCTATTTATCTAATTCTCAAAATAGAACTGTGGGATAGATATCATTTTATAGACTAGGAAACTAATGCTTAGAAAGGTTTAAAAACAAACTCAAGGTCACAAGCCAGTAGGTAGCAAAACTGATGTTCAATCCTAAATAATTTGACTCAAGTCACATCCGCAGTCTGTTCACTCCCATCATAATGTCCTATTCAGCAACTATCTAGGTGCAAAAGCTCTGTGTTAGGTACTAAAGAAGTAATAAAGATGTAGAAGATAGGACTAATGATTACTTGGGGTGATAGAATACATAAACAAACTGATAGCTAACAATACGAGACCAAATATTGTAAGTGTCTACAGTTAATAAGTGATATATGCTAAACTGGTCACTGCTCTCTCTTGCCAACTTTCTATCTTGTCCATGCCACTGTTATACACTTTTTGTCAGACTATATTGTGATTATTCAGTCAGTTAGGCTCCCTCCTAAAATGGGAGCCCCTCTAAGGCAAGGAGCGTGATTCACTTATACCAGAATGACTAAATCAATGCCTGCACACAGGATGGGGCACAATATTCTTTGTGAAATAAATAGACATAAGAGATGCCTTAACCCAGAAGGCCACTCATTCCTTTATTTAATTAATTAATCTACAAGGCATCCACTACGTGCCAGGCACTATGCTAGGCTTTGAGAGTACCACCCCAAATAAGACCGATGCAGTGTCTATCCTTGGGTAGATTACACTCTAAAGGAAGGATGCATTCAGTCAACAAGCAGTGGAAGTACACTGTGCTAAGTGCAGTGTTTGGGGAATCAGAGACTGTTAATGTAGTACCTAACCCAGACAAAGGAGAGGAGAAGCTGTAACTCATACCACCTGATTCATAACCCCCAGATTTGTTTAAGGCACCTACGAAAGAAGAGAAGGAAAAGCAAACTTCCCATACCTACAGGTAAATAGCCCCTGGGAAGAGGCACCTGAACAGCCATTGCCGTTATCCTCAGCTACAGAGGAAGGAAGGAATGTAGCCATCAGACAACAAGACAGGGCATGCCAACGAGCACACAGACTGGGCAGAACTGAGTTCCTGTGTGCTCTGTCACTATCTTCGGTGCTCCCCTGGCCACATTATTATCTGTAGGTGCAGAGACACTCTCATCCTTCTGGGAACATAAGTCATCGCTTTGCTGTCCACTGAAAATATATTTATATGAAGGAAAGGTCAAGAATAAAAATCAATGTCCCTGTGCATGTGGCGGTTCCTGTCGAGTTCACAGAGAGCATTACCCAACGTTCAGCACCTCCAGCCTTGTTGGTCAGATCCCAAACTGGCAGAAATGCCTGAGCTGGATTTTGCCATCCTTCTCCCCTGCAAATAAACAGAATACTTTTTACCTACGATAGGTGATTATGTGGCTTTCACTCAGCTCTTGTAATTCATTCATACCTCCCGGCATTCATGAGTCATGGGTCTTTTACACTTGTCACAGAAACCTAATCCCTACCCTTCATGGGCCAGCTATCCTAAAGATGGCTGAACATGTAATTGCCTTGAAGTGTAAAATATTTCCCACATTATTTATTATCGCCGTGCCTGCAAGCACCTCTATGGTTGAGGTTGTGTCAGCATTTTCATTATAACCCCCTATTTCCAGCAGTAAAAATGTGCTCCAGGCTCAAACTCAGCACATGGAAAATAAGTCCGGAAGGGAATTTTCTACTACTTTTTTTTAAATAAATAAATTGGTTGGGGCATTTTTGAAGTTATATGACTGAAAAGGGGAAAATGCCATAAAATGAACTTTTAAAAGTTTCCCTTTTATGCTTCTAAATTCTAAGATTAAGAAGAAGGTGTGATGATAAAGGTCGTCATCACTGACACAGGAGGTCAACTCCATTTCTTTCTCTCTATCCTTGAGAAGCAAAGGAAGGAAATGGAGTCATGTTCAATTCAAATTTAAAAATTCACTAAAGGAGTAAGAAAACAGATTTGAGTTGGAAAAAATTAAATTGCCCCAAATTTGGGAGCAAGGCTATCTCCCACTGTAGGGACAAATATAGTCAGATACAGGACAGGATTAACGGCACCCTCTGAGTTACTGATGGGTTAGAAATAGTTGCAGTAAAAGGGAAAAGGATAGGATTTGGCATCAGCAGACCTATGCCTAGTTATGCCATTTATTAGACATGCAACTTTATGAAAACCATTTAAGTCACCCCACTGCCACTGAGCCTGAGCCCCCACTTCATCAGTAGAGTGCTGTTATTCCAAGTTGGCCCTAATTAAAAAGCATATGTTACTTGGAAGCTCTTACTAGCAAGGTTGATTAGTGGGATCAATGAGATGTTCTTATTATATTATATTAGCAAATGAGATCTAAGCAGCTAAGTGTCAGGTCAGTTAAGTTTCTGTGATGAGGGGACATGGGAGTGGCAAGCCCAGGGCAGAAGGTACATTTGAGTGGGAAGAAAGATTCACCCCCAACGTGAGGGGCAGTGGCTAGGGAACTAGGAGAGGTAATATGACTGGAATGAGGACAGCACAGTTTGAAGAGCTGGTTTTTAGCAGCTTGTCCATCATTTCTGGTATGTGTTGGTGATGGTGCACCAGGCTAGATGGTCAATTTTGGCAACTTGTTCTTGGATGTGTGGTCATACACAACTCTTTTTCCTCCAAAAGTCAATCTTCTCCATATGTTATGTAATGTAATTTCATATATTTACTACAATTTAGTGAGAATTAACTTTCTATTATGTGTTTAATACTGTACAAGGAACCACAAAGGATTCAAAAATGCCTTACTTCTTATCATCTAGAAGTTTACATTCTTGTAGGAAATATAGACTTACCCACAAGAAAAAGAATCAATTCCTGGTGGTGCTGTGGTAGGTGGAAAAATGGCCCGCAAGAGATGTCCATGTTAAAGTCCCTTGAATCTGTGACACTAATTTATTTGGAAAAATGGTCTTTGCAGGGGTGACTAAGTTAAGGATCTTGAGATGAGAGGATAACCCTGGATTATCCTGGATGTGTCCTACATGCCATCACAAGCAGCCTTATGAGAGCGAGAAGACACAGAAGAGGAAAAGACAATGTGAAGATAGAGGCAGAGACTGGAGTGATGCAGCCTCAAGCCAAGGAATCCCAGCAGCCACGAGGAGCAGGAAGAGGCAAGGAAGCCTTCAGAGGGAGTGTGGACCTGCCAGAGCCCTGATTTCAGACTTCTGGACTTTAGAACTACAACAGAATAGATTTCTGTTGTTTTCGTCCACCAAGTTTGTAGTAATTTGTTACTGCAGTCACAAGACACTAACGTAGTCCGAAAGGAGAGCTTGCCCTTTTTAGTGCATAAGGAAATGGAGTCCAGTGTGGGTGCGTGGACGGAGTGGAGAGGAGGGAGACCAGAGATCACACAGACCAATTCAAAAGTTAATTTTGTTTCCACGTTATGGTTAATGTGATCCAAGTCAAAAGAGGTGTGCCCAGGGCAGCAACCAATTTTAATATTTACTGTTAAGATTTACATTGTCCTCTTCCTATAAATTGTCCCTAACCCTTTAAAAACCTACGTGTTTTGTAATGCTAAGTCTTTCCACTAACCTTTAGGCTAGGTTAGCCAAAATGATATTTTAGCAGCACTTGAAATCTTTCCTCAAATGGTTGTGTTGTCTATGGAAAGAGCTAACACTTTGCTATAAAGGAAGGGGCAACACTCGAATGTTTTTAGTGATGATATTCACAGGCAAAGTTCAAAACTAGAGCTTGAAAGATGAATCCTTCCTCTTTATTTTAGCAAATATACTGATGTCAAAAGAGTATTAATTTCATAGGCAAAAAATCATAGTTGTAAATCCTTTCAATTTCTCTATACAAGAACTGTGGCGTTTTTAAAAAAACAAGTTATTAAATTTTAATAAAAAGAAAAAAGTTCATGTTTCCTCGATCCTGGAATTATTCGGTCATCACTTACATTCTCCAGAGAACCAATACCTTGAAGTGATTCAGCCAAGTCAACCAAAACATTATCATCTAAAAGTCCAATTGACCCTTTGGTTAATTTAATTTTTAAATTAATTTATTTGCCCAGAAACACTTTTCTGTTTTAACCCTTGTTGGCGGTAGTTTGTTGAAAGCCCATGAACTCTGTTTCCTCCTCAATAAGTGTAGACAGAGAAAGGGCTCATTAATGTGTTGCAATGAAAAGGTTGGTCCTCGGGGAAGGCCCGCCTTCCTATAGGAGGCCTTCTGTTACTGTCACCTCCAACTGCATCTGCACAGTGAGCAGTTCCCTATTTCAAGGACTAGTTCATAAACATATTTATGAGATTGAGACATGAAATTATTTATTATTTATGTTTATAACTTAACTCTCACAAGGACTAGGATTCCTGGGTTGTTGTCACCATAGGATTCTCTTCATTTTGGTAAACCTCGTTCATCCTCTATATTTCTCTAAGGAACTTATCAAATTTACAAATAAACAGTTCATTCCTTAATGTCTTATTCCTTAGATAAAATGCAAGCCCCACAAGGGCAGAGCTCCTGTCTATTTTTCTCTATCTTCAGCAAACACAAGGCCTTTAACACACATAAAAATACCCAAGCATACATAAATACAATTAAAGGTACAATACTGACTCACACTGGAATGGTTAATAGCAATTGGACAATTGATGTATAAAGTCCTATGCTCTTTAATCAAAGAAAGACCCAGAGGAGAGTGGGGTTTGAGATGTATGCATTGAAAGATGAACAGACTTCCTAATTCTCCCCTTAGCATCTGGGGGATTTCACAGAAATGGGAATCCTTTCCTTGTCCTGCATCCTGGATTCCTAGGATCTGGCTAAAGTTCCCAGAGCCTTGGGAAAGCTATTTTCTTGCACTACATTTAGATATTTTGCTAGAGACTAGACTGAAGACTGATGACCAACTGCCCAAATGGGACAATTGCTTTCTGCATCTGTCATCTGCTCTGGCCTGAGTAGAGGTGGTACTTGTATGACAGAGTCATCTCCTTGAGGCATAAGGTCAGGTTAATGACTGAGCAGAGGAAGTTAAAAAAGTTAAAAAACTGTGTAAGATATGACTAGTTTGCCTGTGCAAAGTGTTACCATTGCTTAAATAACTGGGAATCAAATGGTTTATGTGCTATTCCAAATCATAGACTGGAATTGTATTTTTGGAAAAGACTTAATGGATTTTAAGAGATTGGTTTCATAGTTTTCTTCCATGAAACTTTCTTACCTTCATTTCTCCTTTCTCCCCAACATGCCCACACTCCAGGCTGGTCTCTGCTGCCCGCAAACAAAGAAACACTCCAAGCTTATTTTGTCTCTGTAGTTTCACATATGTTGTCTCTCTTTGCCTGGCATTCTCTTTCTTTGGCCAAATTATATCTATCATTTACTTCTTTGACTGTTCTATCTTTCACTTATCTCCTTTCCTCTGAACTTCTTCAATACTTTGCATCACACTATTTAACAAAAAAAAGAAAAACCCATATTCTAATAAGTATTACTTTTACTGAGTCTTGTGTGTTAGTTCTGTCTCCTCAACATAATTTATAAGACATAATTATAAGCACCTTGAGGGCAGGATCAATATCTTATATATTTTCTCTAGCCTCCATCTCCACTCAGAATAGGGTCAATGCATAATAGAGAGTCCACAAATATCTACAGAAGATGGATTTATATCTATTAGATTTAAATGCAGTTCCCATCTCCTCCTGTAATGAGGGAAACCCTAGTTCAGAGAAAAATGAGATTCTTCACTGATTACTAATTTAAAAGAAAAACTCCATGAGATCAAATTGAAATACTTAATCCAGCTACTCATTTGTCTCTCAAGCATAGATTAAAGAAGTATATGCTTTTTCATTTCACTCTGCTCTTTTTCCATTTTAAAAAAGAATATATATGTCTATAACCATATGTCACATTTGCCTGAGCCCCACTCCAGAATTTTAAAATCTCTCTGTTTCTAAGGTGCAGCCAAGGCTGAAAACCCCTGTCTTAGAAAAATGTACTTCAGAATCCAGGGACAATCTGAAAAAGAATCTCATCCTGCACAAGCGCCCAGGCCTTGTGGTGGTTAGTGTGTAGATAAAGAAGTTAATATGAGAGAGGTTTTGACATTAAATAACTCGGATCCCAGCAGAAAAGTGTTATGATTATTCACAGTTACATAACAAAACACCTCAAAATATAGTGCCTTAAAATAACAACCATTCTTTTGTATGTCACAATATTGTTGATCAGGAATTCAGATAGGTCCCAGCTTGGCAATTATTTGCTCTGTGTGGTGTTGACAGGGGTCCCTCAGTGGTAGTCAGCTGGTGGAAGTGCTGGAGTGTCCACATATCTGGAATTTTGGAAGGGATGTCTGGAAGGCAGGGCTCAGCTGGGGCTGTCAACAGGAGCATCTATATGTTCTTTCCAGCATCTTGGCCACAGAATAGGACTTCTTACATGGCGATGGGCTTCCCCAGAGCAAGTGTTCAAGAGATAAGAGGCTACCAGTCCCCTAAGGTCCAAATCCAAAAACTGACACAGGATCAAGGGTCACTTGCAACATATTCTGTGGGTCAAGCAGTCACTGAGCCTACCTGGTTTCAAAGAGAAGGAACACACCCCCCACCTCATCCCCACCCCCACCCCTGCCATGCAAAGAGCGTCAAGGAATTTGTGGCCATCTTTAATTACCATGGAAGATCATAACATGAACTTGACTGTAATATTAAGTAGAAAACAACTATTTCCATAAAAGAGACACAAATAAGCGCTAGGAAAGTCTTAAAAAGGAGGAGATTACTTCTAGGTAAGAGAGTCAAAAATGCTTTCCAAAAAGAGCTGGTATTTAGATTGAGCCTTCAATGATAAATAGAAAACATTTTGAGATACTGAGCTGAGGAGAAGGCAGGAGGGCAGTAGATGTAAAGTCGAAGTATTAGGTATCCCACAGCACACGCAAGAAAGAGCGGGTGGCCCCATCTCCCTAATGAGTAGGCTGCGTGAACAGAAGTGATGGGAAATAAGGTTGGAAAGTTTGGGCGGGCCTGGATTCCAGAGGCTTTGAATGCATGGTTAAAGAGTTTGGGCTTTATACCACATGCAATGAGAATTCATAATTTTCCTAGCCAGTTGACAGGAGCATGGAGGAAAAGAGTGGGTTCTTCAGATGAAGGAGTTCTTCCGAATTTGAATAAATTGTGCAAGAACAATTTATAAAACTAGAAGTCCATCCCTCTATATGAGAATACAGGGCTTTAAGAAATTAGTAATAATAATTGTAATTGGCATTTACTGAGTGTTTACTATTTTTCAGACTCTATGCTAAGACTTTACATATACTAACTAGTTAATCCTTAGAAGAGCTCTACACTGTTAGGCTTATAAAACACTATTATAATATATCAGAGGTAGATACTATTACTACTACCATTTGACAGAGAAGATAACTAAGGCACAGAGGGGTGAAGTAACTTGTCTATGGTCATAGCTACAGTGAGCCCACACACTGAAATGATTTCTTTAGGTCATTCAGTTGGTCAGGAAAAATATTAAGACTAGAAACCAAATCTCCCAGTTTCAATTCTACTTCGTTTCCCACCACACAGTACTAAGGAACAAAGGAATATTCCTCCCCTATTCTATTTTCTATTCTCAGACTGTTTTGACCCTTCACTTTCGAATTTTTCCTTTGCTTCTTTGGTATGATGTGTCATAGAAGAATGCGTGATCTTTGTCACCATCTATATCCTTCTCCAACCCGTGTGCTCCAAAACTCTGACCTTAATAATATCCCCATATATTCATTCCAGGGAGTGGATTCCAGTTATCTTCAAAGAAAAAACATGACGCACTTGAGATTCTTTCTAAATAACATTTGAATCAATAAGAAATGCACACACACACACACACACACAGTAAATTCCAGTTTCTCCCTGAAAATATAAACTGTGGGAGCCTTATGGGATAAGAGGCTCCTTGCAGCTGCATCTGTAGATGCTTCTCTAAATGCTATCATCTGCACTGACAGGACCAGACTGACAAGGAGCACGGATCATCCTCAAAAACGATCAAAGGAATGGCTGTAGGTGAAGCCGCATGCCTAGTTGACCATAATAACCCCTCTCAGAAAAATGTGCTGAAGTTACGCATCTTTCAGTCTAAATCGATACATAAATTCTGGCTGCAGAGCGCCTAGGTCACGGACCCCAGATCAATAATCAAACAGAAAATTAGTGGGGAAATGCGCAAGGAAAACAAAAGAAAACAACATTTCCACAGCCTGAAACTCGATCTTTGGATACACCACAAAATTCAGTTTCCTTGATCTTCCCCATCCTTCCTGGTGAGAGTGAAAGTTAACAGGGAGGATGAGATTCTGTAAACAATAACTAGATGTCTCATTCCTTTATATATATTATACCTATTTTCTTTCCGTATGCAAGGGTGGGATGGAGAAGGGAGGATAAATAAAATAAAATCTGTTTGAAGGCCAGTAGAACAGTTAAGAGAGCAGCGTTGTGTTCAAATGGCAACTGTAACATTTACTGGCTGTGTAAACTTAGCTATGTAACCTTAAGCAAGTAAGTGAACCTCTCTCTGTCATATCATTAAAATCAGGGTGACAGTAGCACACACTCAGAGTTGTTACAAGTATTAAATAAGTAAATATCTAGAAAATTCTTCAACTGCCATATAAATGTTACCTATTATTTTTAGACCCTTACTATTGCCTTCCCACCCCATTGCCTTTCTGGCCTCATCCTCTTTCATCTCCACATTGCTCACTCCTCTCCAGGTCTAGCACACTCCCAGCCCAAGATACTTGTACTTCTACTAAAGAGTCTGCCAGGTTGCTCTTCCCTCAGGATTCCCCATGGCTGCCAAAGTCCACTCTCTCAGGCGTCTGCTTGCAGAGGTCTTCCCCGACCACCTCACCTAAAATAGCCCTCCATGCTCACTCTGCCCCCTTACTGTGTTTTTTGTTCCTTCAGTGTGTTGACATATATAATTGGTTATTTACTGTCCATCTCTCCCAGTAGAAGGTGAGCTCTATGAGAACAAGTACGTTGTCTGTTTTGTTCCAGCTGCATCCTTGGAAATAGGCCTGGAACATAATAGTTGCTCAACAAATATTTGATGAGTGAATTAAAACAGAAGAGATCACACAGTACTGTAAATTTTCTCCAGGGTGAGATATGCTAATAATAGTAATACCCTCCTCTACCTGAACAAACAGCAAAAACACCCAAAAGAGGACTATGTATGGTGCCTAAAGAGTTGAAAGAATAATTGCCTAAGGGATTTGGTCAATATCGTCAGTGTATCTAGATAATATGGGGAAAAAACACCTCTAAACTTGCCTTTTTTTCTCCTAGAAGTAGGGATCCACTCATCAGAAAATGGTTTCAGCCCCTGACTTTGAAAGGATTTCTCTTCTAGTTCATTCTGAGAATCTTCCACATAGCTTACATGAAAATTTTCACATAGAATATGTAAAGCCAACAGAAACGACATAGTTCTTATGACACTGAATTTATAAAAAACCACTGACTGAGATATGCTCAAAAACCTCCATTATGGACAGGCTGATACAATGAAAAACAGGTTTCTAAAAGATGAAACTTAACTAAACAACATGCTTTTGTTTTTTTTCTGGGAAAGATTCACCCTGAGCTAACATCTGTTGCCAATCTTCCTCTCTGTTTTTTTCCTTCCCCAAATCCCCAGTACATAGTTGCATATTCTAGTTGTAAGTCCTTCAAGATCTTCTATGTGAGCTGCCACCACAGCATGGCTACTGACAGACAAGTGGTGTGGTTCCACACCCAGGAACAGAACCAGGGCCATGGAAGCGGAGCACACTGAACTTTAACCACTAGGCCATCAGGGCTGGCTCATAACCAACGTGCTTTTATTATGTACTTTGATTTTAACATGACATTATCATTGTCCTATAGAATACAAAAGAAATATGAGGCATGATCCATACCCACAAGGCATATATAATTCTTTGGTCAGTAAAACCTAAACTATTAATTAATCAACAGAAAAGGCAACCTTATGATATGACTCCATGTGTTAATACAGTGTTTCCCAAACTTGCCCAAACATGAGAACTACCTGGGCTTCCTTTATAAAAATACCCATTTCCAGATCCAGTTGCTGGAGATTCCAATTTCACTACATTGAAGAGTAGCCTGGGAATCTATAGTGCCCAGTGAATCTTATGATAGGGAAAGCTTGGAAATGCTTTTCTGAAATGATAAAGTATTGCTTCATTAAGTGCAAAAGAATTTAGAGAAAGTCAAGTTCAATGTGATAGGACAGCATCAATAAAGGCTTAATAAAATATGTCATTCTTTTTCTCATCTCATCTGCGATGCAGAGTTTTTCTCATGAATGCTGTCATCTACAGTGTGACCATCTCTTCTATCCTTAATCTCTAGCAATCCAGATTTTGCCCTCCCTACCCCTCACCCTGAATTCCTACTCCTTGCCACTGATCTCAGAAGGGTCTTTTCTTATTGCTGTTAGCTTCTCTGAAGCATCTGATGAGGAAATTCTCCACTCTGTCTTTCCTCTGACCCCACACTGCTCTGATTCTTCCAAACTCTCCTCTTCTTATATGTTTCCCAAAACTTCTGTGCTCTTTTTCTAAACTTTTTTTCAAAGTTTGGAAAATTAACTACAGTATCACTTCTTTGCAAATGTCTATAGCATGTTTTATACTAATCTTTGGATATTCTATATTGCAGGGTACTTTAAAGACTTTTTTGGTTTTTTCGCATCTGGATTATGCGTATATGGAGAGAACACCTAACTTGAATTAAACAAATGATTAGCTTTGACAATAGAAGTGCAAATAAGATGCATGTTAATTAGAGTGTCTATTGCTCTTTTCCACTGCAGACACATTGCTATCGTGAAGCCTGTAGTCTTGACGCACGCGCATACTACACTAAAATAAAACATAGACACTTTAAGCATTTCTTGTTACACAACCATACTAATGCGCATGTTCAATGTTAATACCGTCACGGTTAACACTACTGAGTGTGATCTATGGCCACTAGGGGATTGCTAAGGTTCTCCTGATAAATTATCTGATTTTTTAAAACTGGAATTCTTTAATAATTCTTTCTGGCAGTTCTGTTCCATAGGTTTTAATTTTTACATACAGTTCAAGGTTAATTATTGGTAACCTACTAAGTAAACTACTAAGTGCTGTTAAAATTTGTTGTTCAAAAACTTGAATTAACACATGACTAGAGTTTATAAAGTTCCCCATAGAGCCTTCTGTTAAAGGCTTGGCTATTGGCTTGGTTCCTCCGTTCATGACACGGACACAAACTTTGGGAGAAGAACAGTTTGTTACCAGCACATCAGCAGTAAAATAACTGGCAAGCGGGGTACATGGGTCATGGTCAAACACGTTTGGGATCTTGTGCCTGAGAGGGCAGAGAGGATCCTTAACATCAGAGAACGGTGCCTACAACCTCCAGGACTAGGTCACCGTACACCAGTTCTCAGGCCCCGGACAGTTTTAATAACTGCCACACGAATAGTCAGATATGTACCTTCGACATCTCTGGGAAGAACACTAGATTTGTGGTAAAGTGTCGAGGCTACAACTTTTTTCTGAATCACACCGCAAAAGGTACCTACAGTTTCCTGAAGCACATCTCTGAGAAAACAACTCTTGGGAAAATTAAACCATTGTCGTTTCCTGTTCAGTGTTTGTTGAGGTTGTTTCCTTGGTTTCCTTTTTTTGCTTGAACTTTTTTCATCTTTCAAGATAAATGGTAAAAAAGAATTTTGAAATAAAGTATCTGTGAGTCTTCTTAGCACTGCCTTTCATTGTCCCCCTGAAGCATTTCCTCACGTGAACTGAAGTCGCCCAACACCAAGCAGAAATGACCTGTTCTTGGGCTTCTGCCCTCAAAGAAGCTTCTGGTGACAACTCTCTGCCCAATAAGAACTTCCAAAAAGAGTTAAAACTAAAACATAAATGTTGAGCGGGGGAGAGGTAATCAGTAGCTACTAAAGAATACAGATAAAGCTATTTAAAAAACACACTAATGCCTAAACTACTTCTTGTACTCACTTTTGTCAAGATGACAAGCCTCCATTGAGAGTTAGGAAATAGTTTCTTTTGCTTGAATGCCCTATAGTGTGTGAATGAAGAGTTCTTAGTTTAACAACTCTCTACTTGCCTGCTTAAAAGCAGAAGAGCCCTAAAGTATAATCAGTTCCACCCCAGCTGTGTGATACTGGATAAGTAAGAGAACTAGCATTTATTGACCACCTGCTGTATTATCTGACACTTTGCTTTCTTTATCTCGTTTTATTCTCACTATAATCCTATATGGTAAGGATCTGTACTCCACATTTTACAAATGAAAAATGGAAAATCCAAGAAGCTTAAATAAATTACCCAAAGTCCAAAATTACTAAGTGATTGAGTGTGGATTCAAAGCAAGGTCTCTATAAATTCCCAACCTATGATTTTCTAACTTTTACACCTACTTCTAAGGATTACAATACCTATGTTTGATAATTCACACGTTCTTTTTAAGGATAAAAGAAAATTATGTACACAGAAGTATTTTGATAAGCTAAGGGAATTTTAGAAATGTGAATCTACTGTAAATACTATCTACTACTTGCAGTAAATTTCCTCTCTTCTTCTCTTCCCTCCTTTCCTTCCTTCTTTCTCAAATGCATACATATCTGTAACATAGGAACCAACACATATTTTCAACAACAACATATTACCAAAACACTTGCTTCTTAGAGTCTTTCATAACCTATATCATTTTTGTATTTTTTTCAGATTACTCATCCGTGTTTTCCCATACAACATTCAATAAAAGCAGAAGAGTAGCGGCCATAATATCAGAGATCACCATTTAAAAATCTAGCTAAGAAAATGAGTTTGCTTTAAGTCAACAATTTTGCTTCTCTGAATTTATACTGCCAACACTTCCAAGTATTCCTAAGCCCCATGATACACATACAAAAAAAGGTTAATATTTGTCTAATTGATTTGATCAATAAATAGCTGTGGTGAACACTGCAATGCTATTGTTCTTTCTATGTTATTGCAGGTGTGTTGATGGTGTCCAGAGTGCTATGGGTCTGAATCGCAGCAGCAGCAACCAGCTCGGCATGTGGGAGAGAACAAGAAATATAGTTTCCATCATTCAAAAGATTAATCAAGGGGGTCATAGAGAATCACAAGACTGCAAACTCTTCAAGACACAGGTGATAGGGAGAAAAGAGATGTGCGCTGCAGTCAAGCAATGATGGATAGGAAGTCTAATCCTGCCTCTCCAGCTGTGTGACCCTGGGAAGTGACTCAATTTTAAATGAAATAACGTACTAAGCACTTAACACAGCAACTATTATTGTTGTCACTTTGTTGTCTTTGTTTTGTTTTGTTTTTTGTTTTGAATTCCTGAAGGTCTCAATAATGCAGTGAAGAGATGGCTTTCATAAATATTTGTTGGCAGATATCTATTCCATCAATTGGACTAGCTAAATCCTCCAGTCACATGAATATTTGGCACTACTGAAGGCAGGAAGTCACTCAGTCTGCAATTTTTTGGGGGAAGGAAGTTTAGTTAGAGAATGTATTATCCACCACTTCTGAGTGTTCTCAATGTATTTCAACTAGATTTCAAAGCATCCTCATCACAGTTATTTAATTTAGCCATATTTGCCTTAGCACAATTTCTGTATCTTGAGAGTCATTGTAGATGTTTCATAAAGCTGCCCAAACCATGTGCGGCAAAAATCAAAAGAGAAGCCAGAAATCACTATGCCAGAAATACAATACCAGCCCAATTGCTTTTATGTTTTCTTCAGATTGTTTGTTTTGAGAGCTTATTGGAAAAGAAAGATTTTTTTTTAAAGGGAAAGATAAACTTGAAAGACTATTGCAATACATACATTACAAGCCCCGAACACTAAGAAATTAGAGAAAGGTTCTTGTAACTCTTTTTTCTGTAGTTATAATTGAGATTCAAAAATGTGCAAACAGCCAAGCCCAACTACAGAGCTAAAGGTTTTGGTGGAACCAGATTCCCTTGAGATACTTTATGGGGCAAAAGAAACTAACATTAGCATCCTCCAACATATTGTTTATTTCTCCTTCAGATGGGTTAGAATCGCCTGATGAAAACCTAGCACTATACTGTGTTTCTTTAGCGGGTTAAAAGGAATACTCCGAATGTCTTTCTCTAGAATGTTTCATGATTACGCAACAGAATGTGATATTTCACGTATTTTGTTTTTCACTTAACCTGCCATCTTCTTGATGACTTAGCATTTTTGCATTTCTTGTCCCTAGAACCGCCCACGAGGAAAAGTGATGTTATCTGTAGGTGTGGTAGCACACGGTTAAAAAGAAGAAAGTGTAGCATGTCTTCTCCACCAGCTGCTCCACCACCAGCATGCCTCATTATGAAACAGGGGTTGACACATGACCCTTCTCACACGGCGCAGCACATAGCAGGGAAATGAGCAAGTCTGGACAG
This sequence comes from Equus caballus, assembly GCF_041296265.1. Classification (NCBI taxonomy): domain Eukaryota; kingdom Metazoa; phylum Chordata; class Mammalia; order Perissodactyla; family Equidae; genus Equus; species Equus caballus. The sequence goes on along the minus strand of NC_091703.1, from coordinate 52,495,099 downwards.
AGTCCTGGTCTCTGAGGTAAACTAGTGACACAAAGCCAGCAGACCAGGATGCACATCCTAATATATGAATTAATGATGAGTGGTGAATCAGAATGATGG